>NC_047538.1:10000-5010000 GCF_012275295.1 Melopsittacus undulatus | reverse complement strand
TAGCTGTGGGGACCTATCTCTGTGTGGTGGCCTTGGTAGGTGCTGCCTCTGGTTCCCTTCATCTCATGGGTGCAGCAAGCTCCAGCTGAGACATGACTTGTAGGACTGGTGCCTGGCAGCTCAATGAACAAGCTTGCTTCCCTGTGAGGGGCTCTCTGACTTGCTTTGGTTACAAACCAAAGGGCTATTTTTTATCCTCTTTAATGTGTTGGACCATAGATGTTTAGGCTCTGATGTTTAGGCAGAGTTCGGCTGTGGCCTGGGATCACAGGAGGGTTTTAGGGGCTGCTGGTGACAGCAAGGGCTTGGGGCAAATGTTGGTAGCTGACTTCACAGTGAGAGCACAAGGCAGCACCCTGCCCTGTGGGAAGGGGGCAGGGAAAGGCTCAGCCTGCCTGTCAGATAAATCTTGGTCTGTTTACTTAAATCCTCAGTGTTTCTTCATTTGTTTGTTTAAGAGTTTCCCTGCCAAAAAAGAGCAAAAGGAAGGAGGGAAGCTGCCTCTGTTGGCCACCCCTCCTCAGCCACGATGGGCCTGGGGCACTTCAAGGGCCAGAGCACCCTGCCTGCCCCAGGCAAGGTGAAGGGGTTTGCCTCTGGAGGAGCCATGTTCCTGTCTTTGGAGCAAACACTTGGCCCTTGGAAAGGAAGATGTATGTTAGGGACTCCAGTGAGCCCACTTCTTGCCCCAGAGCTGGCATGAAGAACTTGTCCCTTCTAACACTGCTGTGCCTACAGGTGCTATTTAGTGCCTTTCTCTCCTCTTTGCCCTCACCCCTTTGGTAGAGACTGTTACCTCCAGACTTAGCTGTTGTCAGCTTTCAGCTATTGGTGAAGTTTGTTCAAGACAGCAGACAGAGACCCAAAAAGCAGGAGCTTCCTGCCAGGATGTGGATTTCCACTTAACAGTGGAACAAAGGGATTCAAAAGCACCTTACCTGTCCTTACCTTTTCATAGATACTCATAAAAAATACCAGGTATAGTGCACATCACACATGCAATTCCTTCCCATGCTTGTGTGTGCTTTCACCTAAACTGGCGTACTTTCCTTGTCCCCCCATAGGTACTGGGCAAACCCATGTATTTTGCTGTAGCTATGCATGTGCAAGTCTCATGTACAGATATATTTATGCATGCTCTCATCTTCCCAAGTTTGGTTGTATTAAACTAAGTTCTGCCTTGGTTTGCAGAGAAAGGCAGAAATTATTTATTTATTCATGTGTGTGTGCACGTGCATATGTGAAACTCCTAAAGCATTCCCAGCAATCTACATGCCTTTTTTTGCTTGGAATAGGTACAAGCTGCTCGCTGACTTTCTGAGAAGTCTTTAAAGTTCATGTTCTCCTTGAAGATGATGTGAGATTTTATTGTCATGTTTGAAAGCTTCAGTCTTCTATGCAGATTGCATGCAGATTGGAAGGGAGGATATTTGGCTATAGCTCCTCTCCTTCCCTTTCTCCAAGAGCTGCTGCTTTAAAAGGTCTTCAAAAGGGCACCTGCAGGTTTGTGAACACAATTTTGTGCCTGTGTGCAACAACCCAGCAGTGCAAATGCAGGACGTGGCTGTGACACCAGTGGTTGGTGCAGTCTGTATGTACCTTACTGTTGGTTCAGAACCTTCCTTCTTGGTATTGGCTTGTGCATAACTGGGAAGGAAATTTTAGAGGTCAAGTGAAGGTCTTAGGTTTAAACATTTGGTCCACACTTCTCTGTTGTAATACTTGTCCCTGGCTTCGTGTTACTGTACTGGGTGTCAGTACACTGTGTTAGAATGCCCTGTGAAAATACTTTTCCAGGAAGTCTTAGCATTTATTAGCTGTTGGCTGGCTGGTACCTGGCTCCTGTCTTAGCTCCCATAACCTGAGCAGCATGGGTAGTACCAAAGGCTGGATCAGTTAATTTTTTGTGTGGATGTTTTTTCCCCTTGTGTGTCTGTGTTGTCAGGATTTCTACTTCTGACCCCTGGTCCTGTTACAGGGAGGGGGAATAACTCTGGCTAGTCTGCTAAGGGATCTGGGAGTCTCCAGTCCTGCCACCCTATCAGAGACATACCCTGTGTTCTCAAGAGTAGGTATCTCTAAAGCTGCAGCAGCACATGTGGAGCTCCCCTTCCCTGCCCTATAGAATCTCCTGAAACTGGGCTCCTGTGGACATCTCAGCCACACTCATACCCAGGGACCTGACCACTGCTCTTCTGTTCTAAAATCCTGCTCAGCTCCAAATTTGATTCTCTAATCTAGAGGTCTAAAGATGGGCTCATTTAACAGAGCCATTTCCTTAAGCAAGTCTCCAGGCCTCAATGTTAATTTAGCCTTAGAAAGCCAGTGTTGAGCACTGGTCCTTGCGAGCTGTAAGTTATGCCCAGTCTGTGTTGTGTGTCACAAGAGCTGCTTTTCCTCTGTACCAGTGAACATCAGGACTCTGATTTTCCTTCTGCTTTGGTGTAGGAGGTGTTGTGCTGCTGGGGTGAATATCCTCCAGAGTCAGATGTGCTTTACTGCCTCTGTACTCAGCTGAGCAAGCTATGAGGAGGATTTAGCTGGGCATGTGCTCCAGCTCTGCACACCTGATGGGGTGGCTCAGTGTGACCACTGGCTGCCCTAGACCAACTGCTCTGCATGCAGCTCCCTGGGAGATGGGCTTCATTCACTAAAGGGGAATTAAGGTTGGAGCTGATAAGAGCTGGTAAGAAAGATTCCTGCAAATTAAATGAATGCCTTCCACAGTATAAAAACTGTTCCCTGTAGGTCTGGGACATAAGGAGAGGTGTGACTCAAAGTATCATTTTCCTAGTTATTGCTAAAAATACCTTTGCTAGGCTGTCTGTGAGAAGCACTGGGATGAATAGCCATGATCGTCTTTCCGAGCCATTGTGATGGCTATTACCTTCATTCTCAGCCAACACTGATAATCTGCTGTCTTCATTTCTGTCCTCATTGGCCATTACAGCTCCGGGAAGGACAGGTCTCCATGTGCTAAGGCTGGACTAAGCATGTTTGGTTAATGACATCTAAAAACCAGGATGACTGGAAGCAGCAGCAGCAGAACCATCTGGTCTCCCATTCTGTGTCCTGGAATACCTTGAGCGCTGCTTGTTTATGTTTGAAGCGGTTGAACTTTTGCTGCCTCTGTTGGTTTAAAGTCTTGAATTGCTTGGAGAGGGGAAAGCAGTGTTCCTTGTTTGAGGTTTGTGTCTGGGCTGGTGCCAAGGGATAGTTCTGCTGTGGTAGTGGGTGCTGCAGACAACCTGGTAGGGTGCTGAGAAGTGGCTATCTGCTCTTATGTAAAAGGGGCTGTGTAGGTTTGTGGCTGTAACTATAGGGTCCTGCACTCACAAAAAATGCTGTTACAGGTGTACATTTGGTGTAATCAAAGAATACCAGCAGCAATGCCCAGTTTTTGTCCTGATGTTACAAGAAGCAGCCTCACTGTGTGCCTGCTGCCTTCCATGGCTCACCAGCTGCAGCAGCTGGATGCAGAGCTGCAGATGCAGTGGTGAGCCTTTGATTGGTTCAACTTGCAGCTTCTCCCATGACTTAGTCATTCTTTTATGAGGTGCAGCCAGAGTTCCAGACAGAGCAGGCAGGTTCCAGCAAGAGCTTTCCATCAGCGAGTTGTGTTGTTTGGGTCCCCTGTTGTCCCCCCCTGGAAACACAGTCATGTAAATACCCCATGTGCTGTGGGCAGAGCTCCAGTGAGGACAAACCTCTGTGCTCCAAGGTTGGATTAGGAGCATGTTCGGATAATGACATGTGAAAACAGGATGGCTGGAAGCTGCAGCAGAGCAACGAGGGGGCTTTGAAAGAGAGAGGAGTCTAATCCTCTCTGCTAATAAGGAGGCAGCTGCTGCCAATACATCAGGCTTGGCAAGCGCTGCTCTGCTACTCCTGGGTGCTCTGACGGGTGGCAGGTGCAAAGACACAGCTGCTTTGAGCTAGGAGGGGAAGAGCCACACGGGAGGTGTTTCCTTTGCTTTCTTTGGGTAACACAGGACCTTTGACATTGCTCTTCCCCATTCCCAACAGCACTTTGGCAGGACAGGCAGCAGAGCTGCGTTTCATGCCAGGAGCTGTTCATTTGGCACCGCAGAGGCCATGATCGGGGTTGGATGCAGTCACCAGACACCTGCTGCTGGTACAGCACCAGTTGCATTTCCATGGCACTAAAGCCCAGCCTTATTGGGAAGGCAGCTGGATGTGTGCGGGTCTGTGGCTGCACACAGGTGTTTGCACTGCTTGTGCCTCACCAGTGCAAGAGCAACTATGGGCAGGGTGGAGGGCATGGGGGGGGGGCAACACAGGGAAGCTCTTGTGCATTTATGTCTTGATACATGGACACTGGGATATGTGCTGGCAACGTCTTCCTCCGGGGGGTGAGTACCTGGGGACATGTTGGTACCTGGCAGGTATTGTGAAGGGCAATCACTTTAGAGCACACGGAGTGTTCTTCCCAACAGCCCTAAGTCCCCAGACTAACTTGGATCTACAGCCTCGTTCAGAGCAGGGATGCTGCCTGTTCTAACCCACCTCCAGTGTGGAAGTGCCCAGGTCTGGGAAGAGTCTTGGCTGGAATGCTGGGGACAAGCTGCATTGAGCATGCAGTCAGTGGTTTTATCTAATCTGTTGCTCCTTTACAGTCAGCTCTCACACCTGCTGGGTCAGTGGTACCAGGCAGTATTGTCTCACTGTGGCTGAACAACAGTCATCCCAGATGGCAGTCGCTGTACTTCGCAAGCACGCAGTGTATGCAAGTGTCTGCAGCAGGAAAAAGCAATGGAGTGGGCAGGTAAGGAATGCTTTCCTTCAGCTCTATGATGTGTGGCATACAGCTTTACACGTTCTTGCTAAGTTCTGTCAAAGCACAGAGCTTCACATTGCATTTTAGTGGAGATTAGTAGATTTATTAGCCCCACCCCTTCTATGCAGACAGGCTGTTTCATTCATGCTCCTCATCTCTCTTTTGTTAGGGTGATACTGAAATTGATTTAGTGGGCTTTGAATGTCACTGTAAGGTTTCAGGTGGGCGGGAGCAGCAAGCACAGTTCCACCACGGATCCCCATCACCACCCTGAGTTTGCAGGCCAAGGTAGGAAGGGAAAAGTCAGTCTCTGATTCTAGGTCCCAGTTTAGCACATCGTGGAGAAGCATCAGGTTTATCAGGGCTATCAAACTACAGGGCTGCTTAGAAAGCTCTTAGAAAAGAGTCTGTATCAAGACCACTCGGCTCCCATTGCACTTGGCACTAGTGCTAAAACAGGGGCTGTTCTGATGGGTGCAAGGCCCTGACTAGGGTTTAAAAGACCCAACCTGCTCCAGGACTTGTTAGCTCTTAGACAAACACACAACCTCCTCAATGAAGAAGACAACTTGATCGCTTAAAACGTTGGGGTTTTTTTTTTCCAGTTTTTATTGAGTGAAAATGTCAAACCTTGCATCAGTCATGCAAAAAAAAATCAAATAAATAAAACACATATATTAAATTTCTAATAGCACTAAATTCAAGTGGAAAAATATTCAGTTCTTAATAACGCAGGTGCTGAAGAGACCAGATTCAAGTAAATCAGAGCACACCATCCTGGTTAGGGTGTTGGTTTTTTTTTTTTTCACTTTCTGCATTTTTTTGTCTCAAAACCTATATATATATCTATATATCTATATATATGTATATACATATAGATATATACACACACACATATATATGTGCATACATATTATTTTTATATTTATATATATACACATACATATTTATAAAACATTAAAAAGAGCATTGGTGGTTCAAGCATTTATTTCCCCCCCTCCCCCACGGAAAGAAAAAAAAAAAATAAAACAACAACAAAACAAAAAAAACCCAAAAAAATTACACATTTAAAATTCAAAATGAGCTAGCAATGGCTTATAGTCCTAGTGTGCAATATGGAGATTACAAAAGGCTAGAATCCTCCCTCTTTGTCTTTTTTTTTGTCATTTTTGTTTTTTTAAAGTTATTTTTTTGCTACATTGGAAAACTTTTTTTTATTATTTTTTTTTAATTTTTTTTCTTTTTTTTTCTTTACAAAATTCCTTCCACACAGACTTGAATCCAGTTGAGTTTGTGGCTAGAATGAACAATCTAGTCAATAGTTTTTGATGTCATGGTTTTGTTTGCTCTTCAGCAGTGAATGGGAGCAGACTCAGGAGGGTCCTTCTCAAGGTTTGATTTTGTTTGGTTTTTATCTTGGTTTGGCCAGAACAGTTCCATTTCCTCCCTCCTCTTCCCCCTCCTCATAGGCTGTTGTCTCGCCCTCTCTTTCCCTGGTCATTCTTTAAGCACAATAGCATTGTGTTAACAGTCCTATTGATATGATCGCTCGAAGTGCAAACCCACCTCGCTGCAACAGGGATCTTTGTGCTGTTGAGGCCTCTGTTCAGAAAAGCACTTAAGCCTGGGCTTAAACCTGCGCCCTTCAGCCAGTATCTGCTTAAGAGTTTTGCCGAATTAAAGCCTTCACATGGCAGAATAAAAAGCTGGGATTAACTTTCTTGACTTTTTGTTGTTGTTGTTGTGAATAGAGACATAGGAAGAGATTTACACAAACAAGACTTGGAGAAGGTGGAGTAAGATGTGCTCTGGGGGTATGGCCAACCTGCTGGGTGGCCACTGTCCTGTGAGGGGCCAGGCCCTGCGCCGGGGTTGCATTTAGCAGTAGCTTGTTGGGAAAGAAATGTTGTTCCCTGTGCCGGCTCCCGGAGAAGAGGTGCTAGAAGTCTGGGAGAAAGGCTGAGATGTCAAGAAGTAGGATGCCTTGGGGGAGAAAATAGTGTGCATAGAACAACACAGGCCCTTCTGGCACGCTGAGCCACACAGGACTTGTGAAACAGGGCCCTGGCAGCACGGATCATAGTGAGCTGCACCAGGATGATGGAAGGAACGTCCAGTGCCAGCCGGAGTGGGCTGAGCTACCGGTAGGTCTGTTATCCCTTTTCTCCACACACCTGCTCTCTCCCACTGTTGTGCAGTGAGTCAATGGAGTATGGTGAGATACGAAAGGGGAGAGGTAAAACTGCTGTGTCACGGTGCAGGTTCCCAGCTCCTACCAGCTGGGAAGCAGCCTGGCTATCCTGAAGGGAAACCAGCGGCCCAGGGAGCCCTGAGCCTCACCACTGAAACCAGCCTCCCCCTTGCCTTCAGCATTAGCACCTCCCAGGCAGGTTTTGTGCAAACCTGGCAGGATGCTGTCTCCAAGGCAGTCGGCTCAAACCTGCTTTCCACAGAAGTCACTGATACACACGATGACTTCAGTGGTACAGAATAAACACATCTGGTTTGCAAGATGTGGCTTGTGTTACATCCAAGGATTCCCCCTGGAGCCCATCACCATATTATCTAAGTACTGACTATGGGAAAAATGTACAGAACCTGCAGCAAATGCTGTTAAAGTAAAACTGTTTCGCCCCATCCCCTGCAGAAATTCCAGGGCCTCATTCCCTCACTGTGCCCCAGGAACATGAGCTTCATCCTAGACAAGAATCAGGTTGTGCTAGAAAACACACAGCTGAGGGCAGGGGATATACCAAACAAAACAAAAACAAACAAAACCCCCCTATAAAAACAAAAGCCACACAAATAGCTGACAGAGGAAAAGAACTCCAAAAGAATTAAATAAACTACAACCTACCAATAACAACAGTTCATTTGTTTCCACTGGTTTCATCTCTACAAAATTCAAGTTAGAAGTCGGAATCGTGCAGCTCCGCTCAGTGCTGGGAGGGTGAAGTCAGCCTCAACCCGTGGCATTGAGGCTCCCCCTCCCCTGCCCCCCTCCAAACAAACACTACATCAAAGGGAAAAACAAAGGAAAAAAGTAAAAATTAAAAAAAAAATAAAAAAAAAGAGAAAAAATGAATTGCACACAATAAACCAGATCTAGGGGCTGGCCAGAAGGCAGGTGACCCCCAGCCCCTGGCGTCGGTGGCTTCTCTTTTGTTCTATCTCTAGCAAGAACCTTTACAGGAAAAATACTGTACAACTGCTGTTTTTTATCTTTGCCTTTTGCAACATTCTCTGCACATTCTGTCCCCACACTGACACAGCTGAGCTGCTGCCTTAGAGCCAGGCCTGAGCCGCACCACGTCCTTAGGGAAAGAATTAAAGGGAGGAAAAAACCCCAACCTAAGCTTCTTGAGGCCTTTATCTGTTCAAGGGGGGAACAGGATCCCTTGGAGCTGGGGGAGCCTTCATGGTGTTAGAAAAAAAGAAATAGGTATTTTATGTAAAAAAGGGACAAAGTTCAGACACCAGGAACCTTCTGCTAGGCTGGAATACTTACAAACTGGCACTGAAATAACTAGCAGTTAATTCATACAGCTAGTTCTGGAGCCCAGGTGTATGGAGACAAGCCCTCTCCCAGACTCAAGTCAAACAGCTACTGTTTTACCTGCCAGAGTCCAGGCAGTGTTGTGTAGTGTGTGTTCCCAGCCTGGGCTGGGCAAAGAGAGCAGGGAAGAGCTCATCACCAGGGGAAGCCCAAGCCGCTGGATGCGGCAGGTTTTGAACCAGTACAGATGCATTTGTTTATATAGTGCCCAAGCTATTGGCCCTACTTGTCAGAATTTATCAGCATGGCACCAGAAATACTTCAGTTCTTAGCTGGATTACACCTGCCCTCAGCTGGCATCTCCCCCATCTCCAGTTCTCGGTGCTGCGTACGCTGCAGCAGCTTCATGTTCTGTAGCTGCAAATACCATGATGGGGCCAATAGCTGTAGAGCAGCAGTGTCCCCCCTCCCACCCAGTGCTGAGCAAAAGAGCCCCCCCCAGTCTGAGCAGGACATCCCACAGTGGGGTCCTGAATGTGTGCTGCCTTCGCCTCTTCAGCAGTGCCTTCGCCCTCTCCCAGAGTCAGCAGAACATTGTGAGTCCATGCAGACAGACACAGGCTTGCCCATCTGCAGTGAAAGGCTGGGGCCGAGGGCTTGGGGACCAGGGACATACCTGTCACTGCACAACTGCATGGTCAGAGAGCAAGTAGTTTTCAAGGCTGCTTTAACGGCTTAGGATGCTCTTCTGTGAGCACGGTGCTCCCTGTGCTGCACCGCGGGACAGTGTCAGCTCACAGCCTCCTGAGATGGGGATACTGAAGCACCACAAAAACGCCTCACCCTCAACAGAGAGGAAGCACCTGGGAGTTGGGATGAGATGGAACTGGATGGGTGATTAACCCCAGTCCTCCAGTGTGACAGACCCTTTAACTGCCTGCTGTGCTCTTCCCAAGTTACTTCAGCTAAATTCCCTACAGGCAGAACAGCAGGGATGAGGAGAGGTGTCCTACAGAGAAAGTAAGTGTAGACTGAGAAAAGTTTTACAATATAAATAGCATTCAAAATTATTATCATTAATAGTAAAAAGGATCTGGAAGAACAGAGGAGTGTCCCATTCCCACCCCTGCTCATTCATTAATGCGCCCTCATTTATGTGACAATAAATACCCACTCCCCCCCTTGCTGCCTGATGCCATTCATTTAATGCTGGAGAAAGAAGGGGGGAGGGGTGGAGAGAGAGAGAGCAAACACCCCTCACCCCTCCTTCCCACCCGCAAAGCTGAGCTACTTGTCTTTGTGACACCAATTCCTTGCGTGTTATATATGTGTGTGTGTGTGTACATTATATAGAGAGACACACACACAAATATATAGTTCTAAAATTCATTACCTGTTGTTCCCACCCACCCCCCTCCAAGAAGTGGAGATTATTATTAATATCGTACAACTGAAAACATGGAAAAATAAAACCCAGAAAGAAAAATGGGGGGATAGAGCCCCACCCATAACAAAGGGTCCCCAGATGGGCACAGGCCCCACGCACCATGCGGGGAGCAAGGAAAAGCAGCTGGTACCCTCAAGGTTCATGTCCATATAAAAGGGTATTTCATGCTGCTTCCTGCCCCCATGTTCTGTGATTGCAGAATGAAGGGATGCAGCACCAGTCCTGCTGCCAACCTGTCTCTTACGGGGCCTGAGGAGGAGCGTGGGTTTCCTTCCTTCCTCTCTCTCGTGTGTGTGGCACGGAGTTTGTTTTCCACTTGCCATCCCAATCTTTGTTCTTGCCTCATATGGGGTCCTCTTAGTTATTCTGTGTAAGAGCAAAACCAAACCACTGCCGCCTTTGTCTCTAAGATTAAGGAGAAGCTGCTGGAGTGACAGTAGAGGCTGGGGCAGCAGCTGGAGCTGGAGCAGGAGTTGGGGCTGGAGTAAGGGCTTGCTCGCCCTGTGGCCTGGAAGCATCGCCCTGGTCTGTTGAAGAAGCAGCCTCCTCTGGTTCTCCATCTTCTTTAGTGGCCAGGCCCTCAGGGTCAGGCAGCGATTCCTCAGAATCTGTGTTCAGGTCTTCCTCTTCATCATCCTCTTCATCATCATCATCGTCATCCTCCTCTTCATCATCCTCCTCTTCTTCATTCATTTCTTCCTCATCATCCTCTTCATCCTCTTGGGAAGAGTCATCCTCGTCCTCCACATCACCGGAGCCAGATGCCACTGCCCCCCTCTCCTGAGGAGCGGTCCCGGCTCTGCTCGGTGATGGACCTTCAGTGACTTCTGACTGCTTCTTGCTGAGGTCCAGGGAATCATTGAGGCCCACACCAGCTGCGTTCTGCAGGAAGAAGAGGGAGCTGTTGTTGTCAGTGCTGAGGTTGAGGGAGCTGTCCAGGTTGATGGAAGAGTTCTGGATGTCGTACTCAAGAGCGGAGTGGGCAAGGCCCTCGGGGCCAGGAGAGATGGCAGGAAGCTCCCCTCGCTCCTGCTTCTCATGTTTGCGCTTGTGCGAGTCCATCTGTGACATGCCCACCACTGTGTGTTTGCAGCCAGGGTAGGTGCAGTGGAAGTGGGAGCACTTGAGTTTGTACTTGCAGTCAGGCACCTCGCAGTCCACACTGGAGCTGAACTGGCAGAAGCCAGCAGCACTGATGACGTCCTGCTTGCCGTGGTGCTTACGGTGGGCTGTCACCTTAGTGCTGTCAGTGCAGCGGAAGCCACAGCGCAGACAGTGGAAGTGTGTGCTATTGCCAGAGAACTGACAGTCTGGGAAGTTGCAACTCAGTGAAGACTTGAAGCGTTTGAAATCATCCAATACCAGGTTGTCAACACGATCGTGATGCTGGGCGTGCTTGTACATGTGGGTACGGCCACAGAACTTGTAGCCACAATTCTCCCGCGTGCAGTGGTAGTGGGTAACCTTGAGAGAGAATTGGCAGCTGGAGTCCTTGCAGTCCTCGTAGAGGTCATAGCGCCGAAATCCCTCCAGCATCATCCCTTCATCCAGCATCTTGCGGGAGGATGCAGTCTTGCGGCGCTTGCCAAAAGGGGACATGTCCTCAATGATCCAGAAACGCTTTTTGGCCCCTGAGGCAGTTGGCATAGTGATGGTATTCCCTACGGAGAAAAAGCAAAGAGTGGTGTTGCTGGCAGCCAGGTCTCTCTTCGTCTCCCAACCATCCTGTCAAGTTCTGTGTTTGCTGCAACTGCTCCCACCCAGCGGCTCAGCCCTCGAAAGCTCTACGGAAGCCTGAGCTCTGGGAATGTGGGCTGGCTGATGCCTGTTGGACATTGCTTCCTCAGTTTCCAGCATATCCCACCTTGTCTCTAACTGGTGCTCCAGTACACCTGATATTGTGCAAATGCTGATGATTGCTTCTCTGTTTTGTTACTCTCAGTTTCTTCTGCTGCTTAGTTAATCTCTAGTCCTATTCTCCTAAAGTCAGACTTTAATACGGAGGAGCTGGCTTGTTCCAGTCCAATGCCTGAGGTGTGTTAACTGGACTGAAGTGGCAGAAGAGTTTAAACATGCTAAAAACTGGTACGTGTATACTATCCCCTATCCAGGCTCTTGTAACACACTGCAATTGCCAAGGACAGGGAGGAAGTGAGGAAGGATCCCATGCGTGATTAAAACTGCAAGGGGGGGAATTTATAGAAATAGGATGGACTTTGGCCAGGAGACTGCAACATCCCTCACTGTAATGAGCCTACATATTACGATGAGTGCACTTAGAAAGACAGATGGACAGATGTTCAATGGGGCTAATTCTCATCATCACTAGCCAGTGGACTCTGAGAGAAAATACCAGTTCTGCAGCTTTCCCTTGGGTCTCAAAAATCACATGATGCCCCTAGTAAATAAAGAGCCCTCATCCATCTTCCACTTCCATTCACAGGGCCAGCATAACTGGCTAGTGCTCACGTCCCCTAGGATCACGCTGACATCAAGGACTCGACCTCATTATATCTATTAACTTTTTTTTCTTCTCTGCTTGCTGTTTCCAGAATCAAACCACAATCTCCAGTATCAACATGCAGCACAGACGAGGTTGGAGGCAAGAATTTCTCACCAGGTGCAGAACTGTGAGTGTAATTGGAAATTATAGCTTGAAACTAAAACATACTTTTTTGTTGTTGTTGTTTTGCCTCTCCTCATGCTGAAACTGCCATCCTCTGAAAAAGAGGCATGATTTGTGACACACAGTGCCTGGGGCCTGAAAACCCAGAGCAGCTTGCATCCTTGTCTAGGCAGCTGAAGAAACACTCATCTCTTTGACTGTTGTAGAATTGTTTTCTTTTCTGGCTGATAAGCAGGTATTAAATGTGATGAACGCTATTTTTGCCACATCTGGTCCTTCCAAAGAATGGGAGGATATCATT
Source organism: Melopsittacus undulatus (assembly GCF_012275295.1). Taxonomy (NCBI): domain Eukaryota; kingdom Metazoa; phylum Chordata; class Aves; order Psittaciformes; family Psittaculidae; genus Melopsittacus; species Melopsittacus undulatus. The sequence continues at coordinate 4,997,332 of NC_047538.1, read as the reverse complement.
GAAGGAAGCCTCCAGAAGTTAAACTGGGGCTGTACTGAAAGGCAGAAGTCAATGAAATGGTAGCAGCAACCTAACCCCTTTGGTGGCCCTTGGCATGGCCAGGCTATACAGACTGCAGGATAAGCAAGGAACAGAAGACTCTTCCACACCCATTCATTCCATGGCACTTCTGCTCGGGCTGCAAGTAAAGACACCAGCTTGGGGCATCCCTGGTGAGACCATCTTAGTGACACGTGGCTGGTGGAATCTGCATGTTAAGGCAAATTTAACCAGCTCCCAGTGAAAGAATAACTTCCTGTCACTGTGGATTTTAAATTAGCAAGCTTTAGCTACAGAGTCTGTGACCAATTAACTCTCTGCTCTCCCCAGAAACATCTGGTACTGTAAAAACGAGTTCTCTGCTTCCAGGGCACCCGTGTAAGTGCATCCCTGCCTGGACAAACCACTGCTATCCAGATCAACCCCTTCTTTAAAATCAGTTACAGCCAAATCATCAGGTCTTTTATCCTTGGTATGAATGCTCATCTTGTCTGGCTCCAGACAGCAATATGGGATAAGCCATCTTAGGGGAAAGACTCTGCATGGGAAATTAGTATAATTTAGATTTTACCTGTTCTAAGCTCAATGTGTCTGCCCAGCTTTTACACCAGTTCAAAGAGATGGGCTTAAAGCTTAGTGAGACCAATTCTATTTCCTCAGACAGGCAGTTTCAGCACAAGAGCACAAGAAAGAACAACAAGAACCTGGTACACCCTCCTGCTTTAGCCACCAGACAGTGTTCAGTCCCTAGCACCCAACTGAAGATTTACAAGCCTCAGCAACAGTAAGCCCAAGCAATTCTCAATGGTAAGTGAATTCCATAAGCTGGTCTTTTCAACTACTAATAATGCAAACATCCACAAAACTATACAAAGGTAAAAAGAAACTTCAAAATGTATCATTAGAGGAAAGCACAGCACAAGCCTAGAACATTTCAGGTTCATGCAAATCAGTGAAGAAAAAAATGAAGCAAAAATACGGTTTCTTGTGAATTTTGTTCACTGGAACACACTCCTCTGGACAGGGCAAAGGATCCTTCTCCTGCCAAATCCATGACCCTCAAAGCGGAGGTGGTTCTCCAGCCACACTCCCAACCATTTACCTTGGATTTGCTCATTACTAAAACTGGCAGGAAGAATGACTGGGACATTTGTAGGCTGCCAGAATCCTCTTCAGTGTGAACTTTAAGCACAAATATGCCCTTAATTAACTAGGAAAGAGCTGGGAGTTGGGAAAAGAAGCCAAAACCGAGACACACCCTAAAACCCATTCCCAGCTGGAACGAGAATCCCCAGCCTGAGACATCTCTGATCTTAGTCACACATGGGAAACATGGCAGCTCAAAACCAAAAATCTCGATGGATTTTCTGCAGCTGTTAAGAGCAGATATAAATAACAGTGAGTGTGAGAAACAGCCTGAGCTGTCTGATGATGTCATCACAGTGACACTGCCTGCACCTCACTCTGTTACTGGTGCTGGGGAGAGCAGCCCTGAATTTTATGGCTTCATGTAGGGACAGGAAGCAGTGAAGTGTGTAAGATCAATAAAAACAGGGGAACTGGGTACCTTGTCAGACAGTTACCTGCTATGTGCAGCAGACTATGGTAGGTATGGGGTTGGGTGGCCTGGAAGAGCTAAACAAGAATCCCAAGTCCCATTAATGCTACATGAGCAAATGTTTCCTTTACGGCCACCTTGCTGTTATCAAGAGGCTGAAAGGGCATGTTTGTTACCTTTGCATTTTGTTAGATTTTTCTCATCATTTGGAACTGGTGGCAGTTTCTCTCATGTGGATACCTGATGTGTCTCAGTGGTTTGCTGTGGTTTTGGTTATCCTTTGTAGCTGTGGCTATTGTGTCAGCAGACAAAAGGAGGGGTGTGCAAGGGCCATGGATAAAGTTAAATAAGACACAGAGTGATGTATGGTTTTTTACTGACCCAAAGGTGCAGAGAAAACATGGGCAGGGTGAGTGGGGAAGGAGATGGGCAGAGGACACCAAGAGAGAAAGCAAAGAAGTGTTACCTGCTGCATCCTGAACTAAGGGAACGTCACTTTTTACTGGAGTTGGAGTGGCAATGATGGGCGAAAACCCAGTGGTGCTGGCGGCAGGCATGACAATGCCTCTGCTGGATCCAAGAGTGGCACTGAGCAGAGAGTATGAGAGACAAGATGGAGAGAAGAGATAGGGGATGGTGGGAAGGGGAGACCTAAGCAGGGCTTGTGAGAAAGATGGAGGCAGAGATGGTGGCTGAGGTTGTGGTGCAGTATGGGTACCATCATCGGCAGCAGCAGTAGCAGTAGAAGGAACCAGGCAGCCTGGAGAATGTGGAGAGAAAAAAAGCAGAAAAAAAGGAGAAAAAACCCAAACCAACAAAAAATAAAACAAAAAAACAAACCAAAACAAGAAACAAAAGAACTGAAATGAGAACCCAAGAGCAGAAGCAATATGATGAAAATGGAAAATACATTCACAAATGTATGAAACAGAACTGTAACAGAGAAGAGACAGAAGGTGAGGAACTGACAGCATCAGGAAGAGGAGGGTTGTCTCTGCACAAGGTAGGGTGGCTTTAGTGGGTGGCATGGGGGGAGAAATTCCTTATTCATGTACATAGTGCCAGCTCATACAACTAACAGCTGCAAGGCTGGTCTTACACTTTGGGTGGGTGGTGTTGCTCCCTGGATAGCAGCTGGGGGCTGTGTCCCAGGCAGTTACTGACAGTGCCAGGAACCACTGTCCCACCAGGACTTGGGGGAGCTTTAATGTCATGGGACAACCTGGCCACTGTTGTGACCCAGCAGGGTTCACATACATGGTCAGGTACAGGATAACTTATATCTAACTGGTATGTGAAAGAAAAGCAGGAAAATGTTACGAAATTAAAGCGAGCTCAGTGAGGCAGCCTATGTAGAATATAACAACCCTGGGAAGGGCAGCTAAGAGACCCCTGGATCACCACTAGATGATAACAGAATTCATAAAAGCTATCTGACTGCTGAGAAGATAACCCCCAAACAAAGGGCAGTGGGAGATGGCTACACATTATCCTAGCAAAAAGAGGGGATGATGGAGGTCTCTTCTGAGCAGCACTGCACAGAGTGGGAGCAGGGGAACTCAGTGAGTTGCTTTTATCTGTTGCTTTTGGAAGATGTGGTAGTGTTTTTTCCCGTGTATACAGTATTTACTATTGCAAAATATACACCTCAGCTGTATAGGAAAGTACCTGACTTCAGATGCTGCACAAGGAAATACATAAAGATACCAGGGGAAATGCCACGTACAGAAGAGGCCCAGAACTATTTTTCTTTTAAATCCTCTTATCCAAGACAGAGGATAAAAACCTCTCTTCAGGGGACAAAAGATATGCTGTTAGTTCATGGATGCTTGAGGTGCTCATTTTGATGGATCTCTTCTCAGAAATGGCAGAGGGAGCCAGGTTAGTATGAGGCACTACTGTGAAGCTGGTACAGGTCATATTTTAAGGTGTAATTGTTCTTTGGCCTCTTCCTGAGTTTATCTGCTAAGAGATCAAGCAACTGAGGATCCGTTTCACCCCACCCCTTCTCTCTTACCTGCTGATGTACTTTCGTTGCCCACTGGAGTGCTGGAGCAGCTGCGGTCCATATTGGAAGATTCAGAGGAGATACCCCCAGGGCTGCAGCCAGTGTAATCCATGTACTCATCTGTTTCAGTGTCCATCATGCTTGGGGGTCCCTGAAAGGAAGCTGGGGTTCCTGATGAGGCTGGGCTGGGTGCCATGCTGCCAACCTGGGGGAGATTTTCATTTCTTGGAGTGTGGCCAATAACCTGCAGCAAGAACACAGGACGGGGACTTTCACACCAAAAGCAACATGCCAAGACCAAAACCATCTGTCTGCACGGTTATTTCCCTCTGTCACAGTTCAGGAGGAATAGCTGGAACATGCCCGTGAGGGGAACCCATGGCACGGTGGCTGGGAGCGTGAATCTTCCTTCCCTGGGAGCTCAGAGCATTAAACTTGGCACATGGATCCTGGTATGTGAATTGTGATGTGCTCAGAGGCTGGGAGCGTTAATCTTGGCACCAGCATCCTGGTGTGTGGATTCTGATGCATTCAAAAACAGGAGGTGTTAATCTTGGCATTGCTACCTTACTGTGTAGGTCCTGCTGCATTTAGAGACTGGAAATACGACTGCGGACACGACTCTCCTACTGCCTGCATGCTGAGACACTGCAACAGAGGCTGAAAACAGTGATGGAGGTGTGTGCTGTGATCATGCACAGCTGCTCTAGCCTGGCCTGGCCATCTCTGGTTACCTGGGAGGTAGCCAGCAGCAGTGGATAGCCAAACTCACCACTAAGGCATGGGGAAAACTGGAGGTAGAACATTTGAATGCAGAAAGGCAGAGCAGTGATCTCATTAGCTTTGCCACATGCTCTGATTTGTGCTTTCATCCCTGTTTTGTTTGCTGGACTGTTCTCAGTTATGTGTTAAGAGAAGATACAGCTGCATCGCTCTGCTGCTTCCTGAGAGAGGACAAGGAGCACCCTAAACTAACTCCAAATCAATAAGGGAAGAAAAATGGCAAGATTGGTATTTCTCCCATCCTAGGTGGAAGCAGCAAATAATTCTTTATGTGCAACAGGAAATGTCTGCTTTAACCAGCATGTTCAATTCTTCCACATCCTAAGCACTTTATTTTAATAAACCAATTGGTGTGTATTGAGAGAGCAGGGAGGGAGGGCAAGTTGTAGTTTTAGTGTTCTTCATTTTTTATCTCCATAATTCACAAGGAAAAGCTGTTTACACCAAGTAATGCTTTGATGTCTATGCTTCCTCTTATTGTGCAGTCCAACCAGGTAAAGGTACCTTGGGTGAACTCACGTATCCCAGCTGCCTCCCCCAGTGCTATATTTATCTGCATTTGAGAGAGTCTGGGTACAAATGTCTAAGGCAGTTCTGGAGCAAGCAACCAAAGGGACCAATATTACATGCACATCTACAGCTTTAATAAGTAGTGAGTCACCTGAGTAGGAACACGATCAAAGTTCTTCCCCAGCATCCTTCTCATGTGCTTTCTGGCGTGGGATGTCATTTGGTGCTTGAGCAGGAAGGAGAACTGGCAGCCCTCACGAATGCAGTGGAAGTGGCTGTTCACCTGGTTGTATTTGCAACCTACAAACACAAAACCATCATATGTAGTACATGGAAGGTATCAAGAAGGAAAGGGACTGTAGGGAAGATGATCTGGAAATGGGACAGGGCTGCTGTTACATGGATTTCTAGTGGAAGACTATCAGTGGTCATGGGTTCTTCAGGAACACTCTTGAATGAGACAAAACATGGTATTTTACATGCTGAGCAACTGCAGGAGAGGATTACAGTGTACACAGGTTGAAGAAGTGAGACTGGTCTCATCCTTCTTCATTTTGTTGTAAAGAAAGGAACATTACTATTACATCTGCTAGTGCCTAACACTCTCCAATCTTAGCTAGCACCTTTTCCTTTATTAAGAGAACAGAACCAAGGCATTTAACTGTATTGGGGAGGTTACAATCAAAAATACATGCTCAGATTGGAAATGAAAAGTTCTTTTTCTCTTTTTAACTCTAACTATGCTCTCAGTACAGCAGTCTCAACAGTGCTGGCTCTGGACAGTCTATACTCTCTGGTCAGATAGAAATGAGCCAGGAAGTGTTTACTGCCACTCCAAATTTGTTGTGTAATAGGGGTAGCTACCCAGCAACAAGCAATTTCTATGGGTTCTGGCATCCAGTATGTGACACGTTTCGTGCCTCATGGATCGTGCCATGCATGCCAGGAGTTTGTGTATCTCATTAATGGACAATCCTCAACAGCCACATTCTATAGCTGACAGATAATGGCTTCTTATAGTTAAAACACAGCTCTATCAGGTTCTGTCTGTTCTCCATCATCCCTTGGCTATATCCTTACAGACCTGTACAGACCTACAGACAGGCTCAGTTTTACTCATGTAGCTACACCCATCCCCCTGTACTTACACATGTGGGTATTTTTCATTTCTGTTTCTCCCTCCCCATCCATACATGTGTGTATGATACTTATACATGCACAAACACATGCATTAAAGAAAAATCTATTGTATATGTTTGTTCTGAAACATTCACAGCCCTTAAAGCAAGCCAGTACTTTTTGCACCTGATGGATAGATAGATGATAGATAGATAGGTACACACATAAAAAGCCTAGAGATGTACAGAGAAGCAGACATGCATTTACATGTTGATGTAGCCATCTAGACGTACACAAACACATCCAGCTACACCATCCCATCCTGCTGCCTGTATCTAAACAGGCAAAGGCTAAAACATAGGCTGGCTAAACATGTTTATGGCATGGCAACCCAACCTATAGGCAGATGTCCACACTGCTGGATGCATCCACCTCGTCGCTCCCCAAACTAAACACTGCTGACACATGCACAGCCAAGCAGCTCCCACATCACCCAGCCCATGTTTAGTGTTTTAGGCACACGCCAAGTTTATGTTTGTTTAGGTATTGCACTCCCCCACAGCACCACCTCATTCGCCCTCCCCATCCCATTGTGCTGTTCTCTGGGATGGAGAACAAACAGTGCTGGCAGGACTGAAACACTATCAGCAAAGGGCAGGTGAAGGCTCGCCTGTTGCCAGGGTACCCGTGTAGGCTGGGTGTCATGTATCATTGTCCTGCTTTGTCTAGCTCTTGCTATCACCTGAAACACCTAAAGTTGAGTAAATACCAGCAACTGCTGAATCTACTGACATGTGCAAATGAGACCTTGGTAAGCACTGGCTGCAGCATGTTGACAATCATTACCCTGGTTACCACAAACAAGCTGCCATTTGGGTACAAATTCTTGATGAAAAGAAAGCTGAAAAGGCTGTTTCTGTCTGCTTCCCTGCAGTGAGAGAGAAGAGCACCCAGAAGTGTTATTCTGAACCTTGGTTTGTTCCAGCTTCAGTCCCAACAGGCTGGGTCTGTGATACTGTTAAGCCAAAACACAAGTTGAAGGGTTAAGTGAACCATGACAGCTCAGGACAGAGCTCTGCAGGAGCTCTCGTTAGGGATTCCCCCAAAGTTCAGAGCCCTGGCGTCCAGCTCCAGCTACCTCCCTGGGAATGCATTTCACTTTCTGTTGTTGTGTGTTTGACCAGCTTTACACTAGAGGCACTAGGATTTAATAACTACTGCCCTGCTGCTAATAGTGTTGGCAAGTGGGCAAGCCACAGTGTGAGGCTGTGCCACATCTCAGGTGTTTCCTTAGGCCGTGCTGTGGTGGGAGGCTGGCACAAAGACACAGCACTGCATTCCCTGCTGCTCACAACTGGCTATGGAGAATGGCTTCAGAGGAGCAGTTTATGGAATGCTCTTCTTCATACCTCAATCTCTGGTTATTTGCCCTTTGTCTTTCAATGTTCTGCCCCAGCAATGGCTAATAAAAATAAAGTAAGTTTTCATCTGAAGCTGCCTGGAATCAGGCAAAGCAGCAGCTTTCTTGATGTAGGAAGACTTTCACACAAGGCGCTCATCAGAATAAGCATTTCCCTTATGCCTTTTATTACTGCTAAAAGCACTCTTAAACTCCACCCAACGCAAGTATTAACCCCAAAAGACTACAAAGTGCAAAAAAAAACCCAAACCCAAACAAATAAAAAGGCCTTGACAATGAACTATAAAGCAAAAAATATGGGGAAGCTGTATTTACAAACATATATATATATATAATCCTCTATATTGTCATTTCTGTGCATTTAACTGTGTCTATTTGGGAAAATATGCTTCAGTTCAGGCAGATCAGGAACTGCTGTTTCATTCACTCCCTTGTTCAGCGCTTTAATGACCAAATACACCTTAAGCATAACTTGCAGGCTCTAACTCGCGGTGTTCTTAGGCGGGATATGGGACAGCCCACACGAGGAAGATGATGGGGGAAGAGAAGACAACTCACCCAGTCTGCCACACTCCTCTCGTTTGGTAAAATACTTGAAGCCATTGGCTGCCCTTCTCTCTGCCTTCTCATGTTTTTTCACATGCCAGGGCAGCTTGGTGGTGATGTTAGTCACAAAATAGCAGCCAGGACGAAGACAGTGGTAATGCCCTCGCATCCTGAATTCACAGTGCTGGAGAGGAGCAGACAGGTCATTTTAAGCACATCTAAACCAAATGTATTCCCATCTGCTGCTACTGATGCTGTCCCTCTGAGAGATGAGAGAGCCCTGAACTCATACTCTAGATCACATCCATGTTACCTTCCACAAGCTGCAATACAGCCATGCTCCTTGTCATGTACTTTGTATTGCCATTGTGCTTTCTGTATTGCATTATTCTACACTGAGATACTCCAACCCTAACTTGTGGCTTTCCCTGTATGCATCATAGATTTTTATTGTATTTCATTTTGTGTCTCTCAGATCATTCTAGTTACCTTGTCCAGTTCACCCAAGCCAAGGGAACATCTGAGCACCTGCAACTTGTTAGAAACCAAACGTTTTGCTAGCCCCTTCCATGGTTCTGTAGTTAGACCAGGAATGAGACACTCCACCTCACTTCCTTCTGGGCAGTCTACTTGCTCTTTCTCATTCTTCTCCCACACACATACTTCAGAGTGGAACATTGCTTTTGAACTGCTCTTACCTGGTTTGGACAGAGACACTGCAGTGAATAGTAAGCAAACTGGTCTCGCACATTCACCAGATTATTGTTGGGGTTGATGTGGTCCAGGCAGTGGGATTCTGCTTTGCCCGAGGTTTTGCACACGTACTTGCAGTTCCCAAAGAGACAGTGGAAGTGGAATTTGTTGGCATACTTGCAGTCCGTTGCCAGGCAGGGATCACTGGAACACATCCAACACTGCATCATCACCCTCACTCATTTCACGCATTGGTTTCTTTGCCAAAATTTAACTCAGGGGGGGCCCAGCTGAAGCCTCTGCTCCAAACATGGCCTACAGATTGCCCACAACCACCTTCCTCTTTCCTAAAACTGATGCTGGCAATGCCACTGCAATTCCACCAAGTCAGAGCACTTTCCTGATTCAGATTACTGAAATACAGCATGGTGGATGCTGTAGTCTCTAAGGGCCACACTTGCAATCTAAAGCTCTCAAGATCCTCACAGATGCTGTTTCTCCCTTTCTGCTTATATGTGCCTCAGTGGATTCAGACAGTTTCTCTCATCTCAGTTTTGTCTAACTGAAATGAAACTCTTGGGCAAGCACACTGCAAGATGCCAGGGCTTCCCCTGATTAGACATCATCAGCAGTGGCCTATTTAATTAGTTAAATGGTTTTGATACATTACTTCCCCCCATTCCATGGATTTCTGGCTGCACAGAGGTCAGACCAGAGGTAGGTGAACATTGATCTCTTGGAACTCAAGCACTGTACCAAATGATACCTACTCAGTTACGTGAAACTGAATTAATACACTTCTTTGAAAGCAAATGACTGTCAATACATGACCCTGAGACTGAGACTCCAGCAGCCTGAATCATTAAGCAGCAATGCCTAAGCTGAGCCTGGACTCCTGCATAAACCACAGAACTTCTGTACCTCTTTCTTTCTGTCTATGCAACAGAAATAACACTAACACTGTGAAACTCCTTTAATGTTTGAAAAGAAGTTCAGCAAGGTTCATTTCCTCCTGCCAGTCACCTCCTCTGTGAATTACTCTGTAAACCAACACTACAAAACCAGAGGCACAGGATTTAAAGAGACTCATTACACTTGTACAGAAGTTCAGCCAGGACAGCAAAACTTGGAGAGATCTGCAATGAGGGAGAATTGCTCCCTATTCCCTGAGCTGCTGAGAGACCCATTCCTGACAATCAGAGTCCAAGCACTTGAGCCCCCTCCACTACCTGACCTCCCCATCTTCTTCACTGAAAAACAGAGATGAAGGTCAATTATACTGAGTTTCAGTTGGCATTCCCAGGAAGAGCTTACTGGGGACAAACCCAGGAGAAATGCAGCAACCTTCCCTTTCAGCTGTCTGTAAACATCTACTAGTACTCTGTGTACTTTGCTGCAGTAACACCTCACTCACCTTTGCATAACCGAGATCTCTCCTGCCCACTGATTTTTGCTCAACTACAGAAACTCAGAGTAAGTCCCTGCAGCAAGAGCTGGCATTGGGCTACTCAGGTTTCCATGCTGAAAACTTTAAAGATGCTGTGCTTCCTCTGTGGCCTTCAGTGTCAAAAGTACTGTGAAGACACCTGCATTTCTGTGCCACTCTTCTGAGGTACAAAAAAGGCTTCAGTGATATCTCAGCAAGTTTATTTCTCCTCTAAGATCCCACCTAAAAGTACTCCCAGATATACTCATCAATCCTGCTTTTTCTCCTAGAAACCTAAGGCATTTTCTAGACATTGTACAAGAGATTTTCTGTGAGATAAAGCCCAGAAAGACAGTGGGTGAATACAGATGTAGTACTACAGGTCTGAGGAGTGCTACAGAGGGGACTGCAAGGCTGGAGAGGACATAAGGAGGAAAGCAGCATCTGCAACTTACTTCTCCTGGAACTGGAGAAATCCGGGTTTGACCTGAGGCTTGGCGTTCTCCAGGGAAGTTGTCGCCAAGGGTGAAGTTGCCAGGTTAGGCACTGATGCTGGGATCTGAGGCATCTGGGGTATAGTTGAAGCCAGCTGCTTCCAAGCTAGCAGTGTGGGGGCAGAGGGCACGGTGGTTGGACTTGGAGTGGGCACATCAAGGGCTGGAGCACTTGCCATGGTGACAGAAGTAGCAGATGGTGATGAAGGGGCCAGTGAAGGCTTATTGTCAGCAGTGGTTGAGAAGGGGGACTCGGAGTTACTTTTCACAGTTCCACCCTCAGTTCGGAAGTGAAAACTGCAAAAAGACAGTGATGGAAATTTACAACAGAACAGGGAGAATTTCCATGATCCCACCTTTCCTTTGCTTGTCCCCTCACTGTAACAGTGGGAGAGTATCTTACATTCATTCTTCACTCAAGAGACATCTGGAGTTCTGAGCTTGCTGTCCAGCCTCTGTAACAGGCTGTATTCTCTAACCTACATGTCTGGCTCCCAAACCCTGGGCTGGTTGCTGCTTTCCAAAACGATGTGAAATGACAAAGGGTTTACAATACAAGAACATGGCAATGTGAGGAGGAGGGTGCTGTTGGGCTGGACAGTTTGACTGCTTCATGTCAAGATCCTTATCCACATGCTTTGAACTCTTAAAACCATATAAACTAAAGGCTAGGAAAAACTTGTTGGGAGAGATTTGTCATGACAAGACAATGAACAAATAAAACACTTTCTACACTGCAGTGATGGGGAGGTGTCTACTCCTCAAAAAGTCTACATCCAGTGACAATGATTGGGTTTACAGGCTCCTCCCCCTCCCATATATTTTTTTGGATGGTATATATGTGTGCTGTGAGAAATCTGGGTCTCCTTGAACACACGGTCTGTCAAGTAGGCTATGGAAGAACACAAATGTCCAATTCTCAGCCTTGCCAACACTTTTTCGCAAGCTGAACACATTTATTGTGAAACAAATTTAAAGAGAACATGGTGTTCTGCAAAACTTTTAAGCTGAGCACATTTACACAGGAAGTACATGGATGCCCAAACTGCTGCCCTTAGGACTGCCCACATTCCTGCTCCTGAGCAGAGGAGTTACTCAGGAAGGTCTCCCTTGTCCTGCAGTGTGTGTAATGTAGAGTTTTCCCAAGGTTTCCCAAGACTGCTACTTACTTGGCGTGCTTGATGGCTCCATCCAGGGTGCTGAAGAGGGCCCCACATTCCTCCACCACACAATGGAAGTGCACCTTATGGAGGAAGTCGCACTGTGCATCGCAGAAGTCCTTAGTACCAAACCTGCCCAAAGCAGACAAGCATCTTAGGGAAGAGCCCAACAGAGAACCCATGTTGGAACAGACATATTCTGGTTTTCAGCTCTACTACCACTGTGTTTCTAATGCCACTGTTCCTGCAGCACAAACTGCTGGTGTTGTTGCTTGGTTAGTGCCTGTTACACAGATCTGAACATGCAGAACAAGAACCTAATTTCTCTCCAATTGGACTTGACCAAGAAACTCCCATTTTAGTGTGAGCAAAATACAGAACTATGAAACAAAACCTGAAAACCATTAAGTTCTTGAGCATCCATGTACAAAAGCCAAGGCTCTGAGAACAATCTCGGGTTTGTAAAGGTAATCCAGGTTTTTGTTTTCTTTCTCAATTTACTGGCACTAGCAAAAGGGAAGAAACAGTAGAGGTTCAAGGGAATCTAGATCCAGAACCCACCCACCCCCCCACCTTGAAACAACAGGGTACCATACAGGTGGAGAGATGAATCCATATAGCAATTACAGCCTAGGATGCATAAATAGTGAAAAGCACAGTCCCTGAATATATAAGAAACATCCCTGCAAAGCAAACACCAGAGCAAAAGCCATCATCTGAGATACCCCTCTCATCATCACGGAGGAAATGGTCAAGATGGCAAAACCAACTAAGCATGGTTTCACTGCTCATCCACTGCTGAGATGCTCTGGACTTAATAAGAGTAGCACAAATACACGTGATTTCAGGGAACTCCAGAATCACAGGGAATCTAGGAATCAAGTAAAAAACACTGGCAGGAAGGATCTGAAACTTAACAGGGGAATCTTGCATAATTAAGATACAACAAACTACAATTGCTCTGATGAGCAGGAAAGCAAGACACAAACAGCAGCCTCTGTGGTCCCAGGAGGGGCCTCCTAACAGTTTGAGAGGAAAGGAAAAGGAGAAAAACCTTGTGCTAGAGAAGGAAGGTCAGTGGATATAGAATACATGCACTTAGTTAGGGCTTCCAGGGAGAAGATGAAGGTAAGTAAAGGTATGGTAAGAGGTAAGAAACCAAGATACTGCAAGCTATAAAGGGGTGCTTTTATCAGGGCCAAGAGATACTGCACTTAGTAGGAAGATCCAATGAAAATGGAAGGTCAAAAATGGCTGCTTTATGAAATTTGCTCTGTAGAGGAAAACTAAAGACAAAGCACACAATTAGGGATAAAGTGAAGACCTTCCAGAAGAGCAGATAAAGGGACTGGTCGGAAAATACAAATCCACACAAAGCAGCCAGTCTGGCTGATGTATGTCCTGAAGTGCAATGGAAATTAACTCCCAAGCTGATTGCTTTTCTGTTTGCTGGGTTTTAAGCCATAGAGAAGAGGGAGGTATGGGAAATTGAAACCAAAAAAGAATAACAGAAAAATCTAGATACTGATTCTTTCAGGGGAAAAAAAAGACAAGTGATCTTTGGCAATTATCATACCTCTTGCCTTAACTTCTTCTTCCAGTAAAGTAATGGAACAAATATTAAGAGGGAGGAGAAAATCATTAAACATCTAGAGGATAAAGGAACCATGAGCAATAAACAGCATCAGGATTACAAAGAATAAATCTTGCCAGACAAATTTAATTGCTTTTTTTGATAGAATTACAAAATTAGCGGATGAAGGGATGCAATATATTTGGATTTTAGTAAAGCATTTTGAAACAGTCTTGCATATGCTTAGAATTAATTCAAATTGGCCTGGATGTGAATGCTACCTCATGGATTGCAAACTGGCTGAAGGACCATAAACAAAGGCTAATGACAAACAGCACTGAGCTGGGAGGAGGTATCCCGCAAACACCGCATGGCTGACTTGGGTTAGGTCTGAGCTTATTTAACATCTTCATTAGTAATCTAGGAGAAGGAGTAAACAGCGTGTTAATGAAATTCACAGAAGATACTAAACTGGGAGGAGTTGGCAACACCAGTGCAAGAGGAGAAAAATAACACCGAGAGGCCTCGCAAGATAAGGGAGAAGGTTCAGAATACGAGAGTCCTGTTTTGAAGCACACAGCGAATACATCTGGGGGTGGGGGTGGTTTTATGCATGGGGGACTCAGGAGAGCATTAAAAGCAATCCTGTGTTACAGTGGTTGGTAAACATGATACATATACATTATGCAGTATAGATGCAAACCAGGTAGCACACTTGTGAGCTGCATATATGGGGGCAGAAAGCTTGTTAGGTCTTGTGTGGTGATGCAGGACTGGCAGTCTGGGTTTGCACCCGTTCAGGGCATAGCAGGAATACCAACAGCAATGACATGATCAGCAGGCTGAAGGGACTAATTTACAAAGTCAGATTAAAGGAAGTAAATAAGCTTGGGTAAATGGGATGCTAAAAGTCTGTGATCATCTGAAGGGGGTGAACCCCAGTCGCAGAGTGGAATTATTTGCTGTGGTTCAAGGGGATGGAACCAGGAGAACTGCAACAAGGTTACAAATAGGGAAATTCAGGCAGCATTCCATGAAAAAAATCATGACAGTGAGACTTACTATGTGGTAGAATAATGCTCCCAGAGACAAGAAAATAGCCACACTGCTTGGCATAATTACAACTAGGCTGGACAAAATGCAAATGGACTGCAGGGAAGGATCTCACACTGGCCAGGGGCAGACGGACCAGAAAAGTTTCTAGTCTTCTCCATTAAAGTCTGGGATTTACAAAGTGTCCACAGGCATTTGTAGGCAACAATCTGTGTCAGAGCACAAACCCATATGTGTCTGCCTGGGTGTATCTGTGTATGCTCAAAGCATGTGTCTGTCTGGGCATGTATGTGCATGTGTCTGTGTGTGGGTGAGTTTTGTATCTGTTCCATTTTCCTTTCAAGCCTCCTTGTCTACAACACAACCAGCAGAAACCATCCCAGTTCCCATACTCTTTATACTCCTGATTTTGTTTCAGTGGCCTACTCCTGTGATCAGAGGAAATGCCACAACAAGCATAAGGCTTCTGTGATCTGTGTGTAGTAACTCAACATGGTCCAACAGCTGCCATGGGTCTCCTGGACTTGAAGGCTGGTGACACAAAGAGAAGCCCAAGAAGCAGCCTAGGCCAACAGTGAAGATCTGTGCTCATAGTTGATTGTCAAGACCCTTTGTAAAATAATTCAATGTGTACAGGTTATTTCTGACAGGACATTAACACCTACTGCAGCTGGCCGGGACTGAGGACCGAATGGATTCCAGAAGGTGATAAGTGTATCACAGAATTAGGCCTTTAAATACAAGAGAACTCTGCATTCAAGTGTAAACTAACGAGCCAGACACTTTGCAAAGGAAGCAATTTTCCCTTCCCTCTATTTCCAGTTCCATGCTTTCCTTACCGGCGCAGGTACATCTTCCATGGCTCAGAGAGCTTCTCCTGGACAAGTGCCTTCACTGCCTTGCCCAAGTACTGTGTTGGCTCTCCAGCCCCAGCCTGGCTGCCATCTCCTTCTGTCTTAATGTTCAGCAGGTTGCCAAGGCTGGCACTGGTCTTGGACATCTGGAACAAGAAGACAGACACTGCATCAAGCCCAGCACACAGCTGTGGACACTGCCACTCTGGATACCCCCACAACTGTCCCATGGGGAGCTGTGTCTTCAAAGATTAAGAGAGAAGACAAGAAGTCTGTGCAGACTGCCTCAACTGCATCAGCAAAACTTAATAACACCTCTCTCTTAACGCATCCTCCACCCAACTATCATGAAGTATTCCAGTGCCCATCTAATATTCATGGCTCTTGTGTGAAGTTATGAAGCATCCTGTCTTATTTTATACATGGGTAAACTGAGGTGTAGACAGACATACCCTGTCTGAGTATGGAAAAGGTGTGCAGGCTTCAACATTAATAGCCCTGTATAGCTCCTACAAAATGCCGGTATCTTAGCACAGAGTTAGTGACAGAACTACTAAGCCCTTGTTTATTTAGTCAGCTTATCCCAGCCACAAGGATGTCTCCTTTGAAGTGACTATCAGGTATGTTTGGGAGTGAGGGGGAGACATCTCATTCAACTGGGAAAAAATTCTGGCTCCACTTAAGTTCCTGGAAAATTCTTACTAACTTGAATAACAGAATTACAACTCTTTGTCCTAATGGACATACCCTCCACAAAGCAGGACTCACAGCCTGCATTGTGTGAAAGGCTTCACATGGGTTCTACACAGAGAAGGGTTTGAGGTCCAGGTGTATGATGTACAGAATAGAAAAAAGAAGTTATTCAAGAGTGTTTAGAGAAAAACTTTCATTCGGAATAAATGCACGATTTCCCAGACCCTTTCTTGCTTTGTTGTGCTCTCAGTTACCTCCAGGAACAACAGTGAATTTCACAGCATGAATAAAATGCAGGATGGGGCCCAACACTTGCATTATAAACTCCACCCACTTGAGGATCTCAAAGCCCTTTATAAATACCAGTTAATTAAGCCTGACAGCCCCCTAAATAAACAGCAATAGGCTACAGGAACCCTGGCTATTTGAGGCTCTCTTAATGCCCCCTGAAGGTAAAGCCCCTGCTGCTGCGTGGAGACTGCAGCTCTTTATGGCTGGAGTCAGAAATTCAGGTTGTCTGATTCCACTGGAGCTTGTTGGGCATTCAATTTCTGTAAAGGGCTTTCTTTCCTAGATGAATTGTGAAGGATTCCTCCACAAACAGAAACTGTGTGCAGCAAGAGGAAGAAGCAAGTGTGATGTGTCCCTGAGCACGCTGAGCTTGATTCTGCAGTCCTTAGCCCTGGAATAGGCTCCTGGAATTAGTGGGCTCTATTCTTTGCTGGTTTATGTCATAGGTTAATCCCATTCCTTCTTTGAAAAAGGTACAAACCTGAAGGATTCTTGTTTTGTACCTGTGCTACACTTCTTTTTCACAACATAAAGAATCCTATGCAGGGCTGCACACAAACAAACCCGTATTTCTAAGCATATACTTAAATCTCCTGTTCTCCTGGAGATTTTCAAGTGAAGTAGCTATTGAAAGAGAATTTCCCTGAGCTGGGGTCTTCAGAATGACCTGGGACCCCAGACAGCAGATTTACTAGCTAGATTTACTCAATAGAGGAGGAGCTGTGTATTTGGAATTTCTAAAGGGACAATGTGCAGAAATGGGTAAGAAATTAAGATTAAAAGGGAATATCATAACTTCAGTATAACAGAGCACCCCACTGTAACAGAGAGCCAGTGGAGGAGAATAGTGACATACGGATAAATGCAGATATTAAACAACACAGACAAAAAAGAGTGATCAAATAAGAGAGAAAGGAGGAAGAGACTACTAGGCAAAGTCACTCTGGCCTCTCTTGAGGGTTACATGGCCTTGATAGACGTAATGCCCAGAGCCAAGGGGATGGCAATAGTTATGCCTGTAAAACCCATCACACAGTAGAATATTAAAGCATGGCTCAAAGGCTGCCCTCATCTCCACGGCAGTTGTATACAACAGCAGAATTAATCTTGGTACAGTAGAATTTATCATGTGAAAGGGAAATATATATTTGAGATGATGTATAATTTAAGGAAAAAGTAAGGAAAAAGAAACGGTGCATTATCTAAAATAAATATTCCAGAACATGGTGAAGGGGCTCTGTTGGACACCATTACTCACAACACAGAGACAGGAATTGATGATTTTGGTTCAAAACTTCTAGTTTTTTTCTTCTTGTTCATAAAAGCAAATGATTCTCCTCCCCCTCCCCCAATCAAAGAAAATGGTTTTAAGTAAATAAACCAAATGAGGGACCATAAAAAGAGAGAGAGAAGTTGCCAGGTTCTGGAAATAAAAATGGGGGAAAAAATAATTAAAAAACTACTCTTTCAGATCCTCCTCTGTCTTGAAAGGATGAAGGGAAAAAAAAAGGTGTCAGAGGCTGCAATATATTTCTTCAGCCAGTTCATTAAATTAATTCGTAAGCAGTGGCTCTGAAATTATACCCGATGAAAAATGGTCTCAAAATTTAAATGGTACAAACTCATCTTATTAGAGGCAAAACATTAAAAAACAAACGCATCTCCCCCCCCACCCTCCCCGCTATCGCAGCTTTAATTTCTTGTGGTGGGGGGAATGAAAGGCGTTTGATGGATGGCTCTTACCTTATTCATAAGCGAGGATAAAAGAGATGAATTTGCCGAGACTGTGTGGCCATTTGATTCATTACTGGAACACACAAACCAACAGGGTTTAGTTAAGATGTGCACAGGGACTGTGAGCACCAAGATTAATCCTTCTCCCTTCAAGCTGCCTCACTCCTCACCTGCTACATCTGGAGGAAGAGAATGATGCCCACCCTCCCTTGGGCTGCCCCAACTCCTTTACTTGTGATAGCCAAGATGGAGAGAAAGAGAAGGTCCCCAAGTCTGCAGAATTTAGTTCTTTCAGCTATTGAACAGGCCAGACCTCTTCCTCCAGTGTCCACACTTTTACCAGCTGACTCAGAACCCACCCCATGTTTTACTCTTTCATCCCATTAGCACTTCCAGAACTAGGCCACTCGTCAGGGACACAAGCCCCCTTGGCAGCAGAAAAGGCAAGGCAACAATCCTTAAGGCCACAGCTAAGCATGCTGAAAGACAGCCTTGGCATGCACCAATAACACTTGTAGTTGACTGCAAGTGCTGGGGTCCCAAATTGAGGCTTGTTTAAATACAGTATGGAAAAGAGTGTATACAAAGGTCAAGGTGGAGCAAGCTCACATATCCCCAGTCTCAGTTCCTCCCCAGTTTTTCCACACGGGACAATCCCCAAATGCTCCTATTCTCAGTTGGGATGCTGGGAACACACTCTGAGCTAGGTGCATTCACCTTTGTGCAAGTGCAAAGATTCATCAGCATTAACTGGAGATGAGCACATGCCAGGCCCAGACCCGAGTCAGTGACACCCAGTAGTTCTGTGTGTCCAGTTTCTCTGGCAGGTGCCTCTCTTAGACCTGAATCAAAGCTCCTTCTAAAGTGTGCTAAAGTATGGCATTGGAGCAGCCTTTGATGAACTCTTGATGACAACAGCAGGGATATCTACTCGAAGGAAGCTTTGCCAGTGGCTCATTTTTCAGAGGGGAGCACAAGAGGTGAGGCTCTTGGCAAAAAGTCAGGAGGTGTTTGTGAGCCCCAAATGAGAGTCTGGAGAACACACACTTGAGGGGAGGAAACAGAACCTCCCTGCCTCCAATCTCGGTGCATCCAACTCAGCACTGTGAAATTGCCTTTCATCTACATTTTGTGTCCCCTCATATTACAGGTATGGAAACTTGTTAGAGCTTGATGCTGGAAGGCGTTAAGGATGCCTGAGCACGTCCCTCACCCGTGATCCTTGACGCTCAGGTCCAAACTGTGCTCCTGCAAGGACTCCTGACTAGTGGCAGATGATGATCCCATGGCCTCCGCAGGTTCCTGCTTCACCTGAACTGGATTGAACCGTCCGGGAGCTGCTGGTTGTCCATTCCCTGCTCGAGAAAGACACCAAAATTAAATGCAAAAATTAAATGACAAAGGTAGGTCTAAAACGAGGTTACAACGGCAAATAAAGAAGTTAAATCACTAGCACCAGTGCATAAATAGGAAAAGCAAAGAAAAAGTCGGGGGGGAGGGAAGTGCTGGGATTGCTGGTCAGCGTTTATTGCCAGGCTGACATGATGGGTTCTGACGTCCACTCCAGCGTGGAAATTCTTCAAGTGATAATTATTGCAAAATTATGTCAAAGTTGTCCAGGCTATGGGCCCTTTAAAGGAGAAGGGCGGAAGGAGCGTGGGGGAGACCTGATTCTCTGCACAAACTGTCATAACTAATTTGCGGGGCTGCCTCTTAAGCGTTTATTAAAGACTCTGTTAATGCTGAGGCAATGTGGCAGCTCTCGACTGCTACTCAAGCCCCCTTTCCCGTCCCCAATCCCAGCGTTGCTGTAGCGACAGCGGTGGCCACTGCGCTTGCCCAGCAGGAGCATCTGCCCATCGGGGCTATCGGAGGTGACAGCCAAAGGGCCTAGCTCAAGCCATCGCCAGCACAGTGTCCTCACAACAAGGGGGGGAAGTCTCCTTTTTGGGGAGGAGGTTTAGTGCTGAGCCCATGGAAGAAGAATTCAAATTAAAGGAAGAGAAAGAAAGAGGAAAGGGGGGAGAACAAATTAAAGGGAAAAAAATTAGCAAGAACAGTGAAGAAAAAAGGAGGGAAAAAAAGTTGCTGACAGAAACATGTCTGCAGAGCTTTCTTCCACAATCCCCAAGTGACTAAAATATTAATTTCCCCTCCGGCAGTACAGCTGACGGCGAGCTGCTGCTCAGACAGCAAGTGGCATTTTATTAAAAAATAAAGGAAAATAGTTCCCTCAATGACCTTTCTCTGCTTTAGGAAACCATTTTTCAAATAATAATTTTAAAAGTATGTGAAAGTTCCCCTCCCTCTTTAATCAGATCACTTCGTCCTACTCCCTCGTTTGCTCTCGGGTCGAAAGGGACATTGTCAGCACTCACATCCCCGCGGGCCAGCAGGGAAGGAGGTTCTGGGACAGCCCAATGCTGTGGGGTACTGCCAGGGAGAGCCTCCCCCACACTGCCCACCATGAACTGTCCATGTTCAGCAGCAGATTCTGGAGGTACCCAGTGCTCTGAGGGAGCCTCACATTCTTGCTGGCATGGCTGGCCACAGGCAACAACCTGCCCCAGGTCCAGGTGGCAGCAGGAACAGCTCTGGGTTGCCCCAGGGGCTTCTCACTCCCATCTTTTATCCTTCTCACAGTGTCACTGCCCATTGAGCTCAGGAGAAGCACAGCTTGCAAGAATTGAAGAGGAGAAAGCTCCAGTTGGTGGAATGTACCAACACCATCTCCAAACCCAGAGCTGCAGCACAAAACCAAACCCCCAGGTCAGATATTGGCAATGAGCTACAGGATCAACACCACTAGGCCCAGCTAAAACTCGACACTGTCTGCAGAAGAGGGCTGCAGGGTTTGGCCAAGCTTATTCTTAATTTCCATTTTTAATACAGTGCCTCTCTATTTTCAGCCTATAGCAAAGTAGGTAATACACATGGCAACACTCTTCAGATCTGGTAAGAACCTACTCTATTGTGGGCAAAGCTGCATTTCCTGCTTCTCTTCTAGCCACATGGGTACAGCCAGATTCCACAGGAAACCATGCCAAGACTGCTCTCTTCAAGGGTTAAATGGACATGACCAAATCTATTCTCACACGTATGTTCCTCTACTACCTCCTCTCCACCTCCTGTCTCACAGACAACACAGTGGCTTCTCATTCACTCTTCCCCAACTCGTCAGGCATTGCTCCTTCTCCCACCACTAGCACAACTGATGAGGGTAACTCACCTGCTTCAAGTGCCACAGAGGGCTTGAGTGCAGCTGCTGCCAGCCTGGCCATCATAGGAGAGATTAATCCCTTGCTAGCAGAGATCCTTTCCATTATAGATGCTGCTGGAGCTGGAGAAGAAGTAGCTGCTGGATCACCAGATCCTGATATGGCCTGGGATGAGGAATCTGTAGAAGCAGATGATGTTGGATTGGTGGCAGAAGAACCAGCAGTCATCAGATTAGCTGAGCTGGCCGGAAGTGGTGTAGAGACCCGACTGGGGATGATGGGGAAGAAGGATCCAGCTGTTCCAGGAAGTGCTGAGTTGGAGAGTGCCAGGGCCAAGGGTATATTGCTGGGAAGAGCCTGAGAGAGCAGGCCAGAGATCTTGGTGGCTGGTGTCATGCTGTTGGCAGACTTGCTGGCCTGTGAGGAAGCGAGCTCAGCAGCAGAGGAAGGTGCAGCTGGGACTATGAGAGAAACGGAAGACTGTTGACTGGTGGGGGAGGCACTCAGGCTGGAGTTCTTCGAGCTCATAGCAGAGAAGTCAATAAGGTCATCATTACTGGACTCCTCTTGCTCATTATCCTTGGACCCCAGGAGGGAGGCAGGCAGGCCCAGCACTCCTGAGCTTCGGATGTGCCGGCGCTCATGTTTGCGTTTATGGGAGGTCATCTGGCTGGTGGAGGTGAAGGTGAAGCCACAGCCTGCCCTTATGCAGTGGAAGTGGTTGGTGGCCTTGCTGTAGACGCAGCCCTCATACTTGCATTCCTCATATTTGTAGAACTTCTTGAAGCCATCCTTGGCATAGGCATCATCTTTGATGTGGTAGCTCTTGTGCTTCTCAATGTCACACTTGTTCTTGAAGGTGAATGTACACCCAGGTCGCCTGCAAGGGCATTGAGGAGGAGAGGATGGTTGGCTGTGTGGGCTAGGAGCACAATGCTAGGACCACAACTGCCGTCACCTGCCTCCCTCTGGGATAAAGACCAGGATCAGCATGGGATAATGACCCTGACAGCAAAAGGGCTGAGGAACATTGCATGCATTAACCTGTGACACCCAAGCAAGCAAGTATGCTGCCATATGAGACCTGGGAAGCTCGATCCACTCTGAGAAGCAGCCACAGTAACTTTGGGATGTAGGTGCCCACCACTAAAAGTTCCAACCAAAACAGCAGCTACAGGGGACTAAGGTACAAATTGCGCTTTCCTACTCTTCCTGCAAATGTGAGGAATCAGTAGAAGAGCATTTGTGTACAGAAGGCAGAGTCTGGCCCAGAAAGGGATGAGCTGGCTGACTGTTGGAGAGAACTCTAGCATGGAAATGCCATTAGCAGTGTATTAATGGCCTACTTCAGTTGAACTCTGCAGAGCACTGTGATAGTTCCCAAATGATTCTATGATTTTCTAGTGGGTACCCTTTTCCCCAGATCACCTCAGATCACACTCCTGCCTTCCAAGTGCTCTGCGACAAGATTCTGGAAATCACATCTGCCCTGGAACATGAGTTCTCTCGAGAGCAGTACTGAGAAGGTCACGGCAGGGAAAATCAAGTCCCTGTGTCTACTCCTGAATTTATGACTGGGCAGGAGGCAGCAAACAGATCACACAACTCTGAGGCAGGGTTCCTGCCCTTCCTGCTCTCTCACCTGCAGTGAAAGTGAGTGGTTTTCTGCCCGTAGAACTGGCATTCCACAGTGCCGCAGTCCTCCGTGGCACGGAACCGCTGGAAGCCATCGTTGATGAGCTGTGTGTTCTTCTTGTGAAAGTTCTCATGGGTCATCACGTCTGAGGTGCTTGTGTAGACCTTGTTACAACCCACCTACCCCAGGCCAAAACAGGGAGTCATCAGCAAAGCACTGTAACAGCCCATCATTATTACCAGCAATAATAAACACATGAGCAGCACACATACATTTAACAGTTCCATTTGTGTGCTTCTCCTAGGAGTATTAAATCACCTCTTTAATCCCCAATCTAAAGACTGATAGAGCAGTTGTGAAATAAGTAAATAAATAAAACAATTCTCTGGGCGTGAAACAGAAAGAAAAAAAGGGGAGGATGCAGAGGGATAAAAGACCAGCTACAGATAATCAGGCCTGCTTAGGGAGGCAGTAAACAGGGCTCCTGCTCTTAAGGAGAAAGGAACACTGACATATGCCATTACTTTTTGTTATCATGGAGCAACACAGAATAAAATAGAGAGTTTCATCTATCTGGGGAATACAAAGTTGAGTGGAATGAGTTATCTACTTCTAGTCCTTCTGGGAGGTAAGGCAGGGCACTGCAACATGAAGCAAATCTTTTAGAGCTTGTCATATACAGGTTTTACTCTAGCCAATCGTAAACCCTCTGTTCAGCTGACCTTAGCAAACCAGAGCCTTTGCCTTTTCTCCCCCGTCACTGTTCAACAGTACCCCTCCAATAATTTGAAACTCGCGCAGGAAATGGGAATGGTGTGACAAGGAGGGAATGCTGAAAACCTGCCTTCCTCTGGGCAAAGCGGGCAACTTTGCCATATTGAGTAAAAACACCCTGGAATCTGAAAACGTCCTCAGCCCTGCTGAGGGAGGGTTTTTTTTCCCTCTTCTTCTCGAGCACAACGTGTGCCAATGCCTGCACCATCTCAGAAGTGAACGAAAACAGCACCTCTTAGTTCAGCCCAGGTTGATTCAAACAGGCAATAACAAACCCCGTGACAAATACCCACGAAAAGAAAAAAATAACAAGGATCTCCAGCTATTTCCAATATAAAAGAGCCTCTCTCTCTCTGTACTGACACCTTGAAAAAAGACAGACCCTGCATGGCATTAAAAAAAAGAATTAAACAAAAACCTCCTTAGGAATAATTTGCAATGCAGCTCTTGGTGCTAAAGCCTAAAAAAAATGTCAGTTCATATAAACAACTAACTGAATTTTATCCACACCAATTATGGACATAAAGAAAAAAAGCAGTCCATGAGATAGATGGCACAAATTCTGCCATTTAAGCAGTATTTTCTTTAATTGGGAGTTTATATTCAGACACCTTTCCTGTAAGACACTGCTTACATGGGCATTATTTTACTGGAAGGCAGTGGGCACAGGATGGAATTAGCCATATATAGTTGTGGAAATGAGGGTCTCTATTTGAACTCAGAGTGACTTAAACCTGTGAAACATTCCCTGTACTCTAAAATATATAATGCAACAAATCCCATCCTGCTCAGCTGAAGGAGCTAAACAATCAATAATATGGAAGCACAGCAGAAAATGTCCTCAAGAGAAAGGCACATGAAGTTCCCAATTTATCAAATGTTGTAAGCACATGCTTAAACCAACCCCTATTCAGGACAGTATTTGAGTGCATGCCTAACATTTAAGTATGTGCTTAAGCCCCATTGACTTCAGAAAGCTTACCTGACTTCAAGTTAAACATATGCTGAAGTCTATCCCAGCAAACTATTTAAGCATGTGATTAAGGCTTTCTGACTTTAACTGCGGTCTTAAACTGTTGTGATAGGGCGGGAAGCAAGACCTCAGTTTTTAAGGACAGAAAAGCTTTCACCAATGGTTGCCCGATTATTGTTTGTAACCACAGTACATTCTCATGGCAGTTATTTAGGCCCCAGTTTTAATGAAACAAGTACATGTCAAACCACTAATCCGAAGAACAATCAGGGAAAGATCCAAACAATCTTGTGTGTCTGTGTCTAAAAACAGCTAAAGGCATCACAGTTACATTTATGCAGCAACTTGAGTGTGAGGTGTCCCTGCCCATGGCAGGGAGGTGGAACTAGATGATCTTAAGGTCCTTTCCAACCCTAACTATTCTATGATTCTATAACTACTCCAGCTCTGCTGTTGAAGCCTGGCTGGCTCTTGAAACAACATCCCAGCCTCCACCACAGACAAGTACCACTGGTGATGGAGATGCAGAACCAGGGGTGTTAAGTCTAGATATGTGACATTAAAGTTTAACTACTTTAGAAATTGATTATGGAGGAATTTAACCCAATGTTAAAGGGCAGACGTATCACAGAAAAGTCTGAGTTCAAGGGAGTGACAGATAGATTTCAGTAGAGACAATGTGCATTGCACAGAGGTATCTGAATCTCAGAGAACAGGACTTGTTTGAACTAGTGAAGTCCAGGACTGTGAGAAAACCTTGAGACCTGTTTTGCTTCACTGCGTGCACAAGGCTTCTAAAAACAGAGCATGGTGCCTCCCTTCACCCTTCCCAAAGCTGGGCAGAGAAAGTGCAATGAGGATAGGGCACAGACTCTTCAAAGAGATGCCTGATTGAGAAGTGAACGAGAGGCCATGAATGGCACCCCTTCACCTCAGGACACCCCTTGCTGTCTAATATGAGTCATCAGGCTGTCAGAACTCAAGAATCCATTCAGTCCACCCCAAAAAGGACACAGCTCAAACCATGGCTCTTCATTTGCCTCGTGTGCTGCCATCTAGTCCCCACCCAGCAGTTACCTGCATGCAGTGGTAGTGTGTGCTTTTCCCATTCAGGTGGCAGCCGTGATAGTACACGCTACAGTCATCCAAGGGGCTGAAGCGCATGAAGCCGTGCTGGAGGGAATTATCTCGTTTCTTGTGCATGTTGTAATGCCGAATCACATCCTGTTTACTAGTGAATCTCTGGAGAGATACAGAGACAGACAGTGAGACACACGTGATGGCAATGGGTGAGTAATCCTAGGGGCAGGGTGGTTTTTTGTTGTTGTTGTTAATAAACTTAAGGTATAAGGAGTTTAAAGCTCAGCAGTAATCACCCCAAGAGAGTCAGATTAAAGAGGAATTGTGTGTATGTATCTTCTTGGTAAAGTATATACACGTGAAAAGCTGTAAACATGACATTGGGGTGATGTCCTGAATATGCTCCCTGCAGCTTTAAGACTGCAATTCTTCTAACATAATTTTAGCTGCTACTATCTCAAGAACTGCTATAGTTAGAAAGCAAACCAGTGAACTAAGCAGCCTACAGGAGAGTAATCCAAGCTTCCAAATCACTCACTGTAGTGGTTAACAAGACACTGGCTGCCACATTCATGTCAGACTAGAAACTGGGAAAACCACTCTGCTTCTTTTACAGTATCTTCCCACTGTAAGTCTCCTGCCTCCCCTACAAGGTAGGATGGCTTTATTAGGAACACAGGGACATAGAAGTTTCTTCCAGTCAAAGAAAAAGATGGCAGCAGAGCTCAGAGTTAAATCCATATGACCAGAATATCCTTTTCATCCTCTACCTGCTTGAAGTAATGAAGGGGCACCCCACTGCCAGAGCAGGCTAAGTGCCTTTAAAATGAAGCTTTTCATTTCTATTTCCCACAGACATCAATATTTAACAGTGAAGGTGGGAAAGTAAATCTGTTTTTTTTTTTTTAAAGAAATCAATATCCATTTATTTTGAGGAGTAATTGAAAAGGCCTGTATTCTAATGTTTAACAACTTTTCTAGTCTCCCTCATAGGAAACAAATGATTATCGCTTTCACTCTTTCCTCCTATAATATCAATCCTGATCAATCTTGTTGGTATTGGCACGGGAATATATGGATATAGATTTCAACAGGAATCCCTTGGAGGCTGGAGGTCTGATTTCCCAGGGCGTACATCCAGGATTGCTATTGCCAATCACCCTTAATTTGTGCCCACTTATTACAGAGCGTTACTTATTCTAAAATATATCTCAGCCATAAAATAATTTGCATTTTAAAAAGCAGCCTAAATCCTTATTCCCTGCGAGACCAGACAGCTCCTTCGCAAGCAGCTTCCAGACTCCTTAGGAAATAATCATGAGGCCAATCATAATAATAGGTTTTTCTGTCTTTCCATCTTCTGTGTTTCTTTCTGGTGCAGAGATATCTGTGTCACAGTTGGGACAAACTCATCTCAATTACCAAATGCTGGGCTAGGAGGACCACTACATGCATCCAGGGACAAACTTCTCCTTTAATCAATAGAAACCCACAGTCAAGCTCGGCAGATCCAGATCAACTTCCTATGCTGTGGTCAGACTCATTCCTTTGAGACCCAAGGTCTCCTGGGGTAGGGCTGAAGTTGTGTCTGATGCACAGCAGAGGCAAGCTCTGGGATTCCCACTCAGACACACGCAGCCTGACCACAGAAATGGCAGTGTCAAACTCCCAGACCTGGGAAGAGGGTAAACAAACATAGCACGTGACAGGGCTGGCCTGACGTGGCTACGCTGGCAGTTCTCCCAGTCATTACAGCATCCACACGCTCCTGCCCCCACACTTTCCCCACAAATCCCAGGCTGCTGCTGGTCTTACTGGGTGTTTTGCTGCAAATACTGCTGCTGCAATGTCACTCGGGCAGCAGGAGGGAAAGAGACAGACTTAACAGATCAGCATTCCCTAGTTTCAGGGACAATTTGTAACGCAGCAGAATTTCACCAATAGAAATCTGGAGTAGTTCCCACTGATTTCAGCTGATCTATATTCTGCTATTCTTTATAGTGGTTTGGGTTTGGTTAAATGGTGCTAGACTGGGTTAAATGGGAACAGAAGAGGGTTCTAGTAAATTCAGAATGTATCTTGCCCTTGAAAAGTGAAGACGCATGTGTGAGGGGAGAAAAGCATGGAAGGCCACACATCTCCCCCAGGTTGTACCCTTTTATGTTCAGGTAGCTGTGCTGGTAACTTTTTACCATTCTTTTACCTGGTAGTTGCACTCAGGGTCAAGGCAGTGGTAATGTTCTCTATACTGGTATGCACAGTGTATGTGTCCACAGTGCTGACTGCCAGAGAACCTGCAAACATGAGAGGAGGACAGAATAAAAAAAGGGAAAGATAATAAAACAGTATCCTGAGAGTAGTGCATCTAAACAAGGTACAAATAAGTCCCATTCCTGATTTCATTCCACATGTTTACAGCATTAAAACCCATCTCCTTTATCCCCTCCAAGGAGATGGTAACCCTTCAGCCTCTCCCTTCTTAGCTGTCACTATTTAGAGGTGCATCTTGAACAGGATTATTCTGGTCTTGTACTTCCCTAATCTGTCTTTCCCTTTTAAATTCATCTCCATTATCTAAGTTGCTTACCTGGAGCAGAATAAGAAAGGAGGGTTCCTTGAATTCAATATCATACAATTCTAAAATTCTCCTGTGTGAGTTTAGACACCTCAGAAAAGCTCAGGCATTCAACTGCATGAGTTATGTCTCAAGATTATTTTTACCTTTCAGTCACAGCATAGTGTCACACTACAGAGAAGATTGCAAACCAGTGGATTAGATTAAACCACACAGATAGAAGATGATCATGGCAAGATTGCATAGGAACTTTCAATAAGATGGGCAGATCAATGGAAAGATAGGTGAGATGGATCAACAGGAGCAGAAGGAAGTGTTACAGCTGGAACATCTCACCCTGTGAGTGCATCTCCCAAGCACAACAGCCCTGCTAATCCTTATTCTCCATGTGGATACAGAATTGCTCACAACAAAAAATAGTGCGGTGCAAAAATTGGGGTTTTCAGTCTGCCTTTGAGTGCCATTAAAAGTAGGACATAAAAAGCAACAGCCAACAACACGCACCCAATCCATTTGTGCAGGTCACCACCAAGCATTCCACCCAGCAGATCTGGAAACTCCTGACACACAGGGTACAAAAATCCCCAGAAAGGCAGAAATGCCATTTAATACCTACATACAGACAGCATATAGAATGTAGTGACTGACAGACACACAAGTAACTGGCAAAAGAGGATGATCCAGTAACAGGCTAATCAGTGCAATGAACTCTCTGATGTATATTCGAGAGGACCCTGGAAGAACTGAGAAGCTTGAAAGGGAAAAGCAGTGGAGAGAAGCAGACTCAGAGGGGAAACATTCAAAGATAAAGTACCATCTGCTCAAAGGTTCCTCAAAGGTTCCTCCCGTCACTTAGTGCTAAACGCAGCAGGAGTGCATATGATAAAGGGCATGGGGAAGAAACAAGGAAGGGCAACGGGTAAAAAGGAAAAAATGAGAGGAGTGAGGATGTCCTGGGGCCATCGAGGAACGGGCAGGAGCAGGGAATATTACGGATCATCGTAAGGTGAGGTAACACTAAGCTACAGGACAGAGAAAGTCAGGATGGAAAGCAGGACTAAATAAGGTATTTCTGAAGCACAGTAAAGAAGAGGAGGTCAACTGTGGAGACAGCAGGGCCTCCAGGAGATGGAAAGGGGACTTAATTGACAGAAAAGATAGACATTGCTAAAAAATTAAATGACTTCTTTGCCTCAGCATTCACAAAGGGAGACAGGGACAGATGCCAGGAGCAGACATGCCTTTCCCTGGGGAAGGAGAAGAAATACTGCAGGAAATCAGGATCACGTCAGAACAGGTGATTGAGAAACTAGAACAAACCTCAGCAGCGGAGAAGAAACAAACCACAAGGCAAACAGCAAGGCTGGCTGCACAAACAAAGGTGTGGAGCAGAAAGCAGTGGAAGCGATTCCTGCTCAGTGCCTGCACTGCTGTGAGGTTGGTACAGGACACAGGTAGCAGCCTTAGTCACTGTGCCATTAACTAGGTACATACAGCTTGGCAGCAGATTGAACCAACTGGTCCTGCTGGTCCAGGGCTTTATGTCAGTGGCACCACCAGCAGCTTTAAAAGAAAGAAACTGCTCTGTCGAAAGCTTCCTTGCTATTCCAATGATGAGACGGGGAAGAGAGAGCAAAGGGCTGTGAAGGCCTGGAGAACTGTGGAGCGCAGGACAGGCAGAAAGAAGAGGAAGATAAAGACCTTGCTGACATATAAACACCTTTGAAGCAAAGCAGTCAAAATATCATTGAAAGTGAGGACACAAAGTTACCAGAGATGCCAACTGCAGTGCAAGAAGGGACAGATAATGAAGAAATCCAACAGCATGGGATAAGTTACTTTAAGCATCCTAGAAGGAGTAACTCACAGGCTCAGCTTTAAAAGCAAACAACTAAACAAGCACTCCAGCACTTCAAACTCTTACCCTCCCTTCCACGTGCCACAGAAAGGTGTGAGTGTGGTATACAGCGCAGGAAGGGAGAGGCAAGTGCACTACCAAATCGTGTTCTTGGGGAAGGAGGGAAGTGGCAAACACAGCACAAAGGGGATATTCTGCTCTTTCAGGCTGTGAGGTTAGGCTCCTAAAGGGTTATATTTATCCTGTGTTTCTTCTGACACTTGAAACAGTTCAAAGCTATTAATTTTTAAAGCACAGCATCTGTTTAGCTTTTTTCCTAACAGGAAAGCTTACACACCACACACTTACTTCCATGCATACACACACGCACATTTACATGCACATACTCAAAGGTACATTAACACCCCTCTTCATTTACATCAACGTACCCACAATTTCCATGCACACTAACAGACACATACACCTGAAACAAGCCATTTAATCACGCTGCTATGCATATCCAAACCCCTGAGTTGTCCATACAAGCACATAAATCCATTTTCACCAGAACCACCCACTCCCCCTTTCTTTACTTTAATCAGTTCACTTCTATATATCTATTTATTTAATTGGGGAGGGGGGGAAGGGGAGGGCAGAAAGAACTAGCCTTGGAGTTGATAAATAAATAACAATAAAAATAATAAATAAAGCAGTCAGCATGCTTTGAGTGTTTACAGACTCATTACCCTGTAACGATGATGTGAAAGAAGGAAGAAAAAAACCCCACCCCAATGACAAGGGGGGAGGAAACCCACACAGAAATAAATATTTAAGCAAGTGCTGCCAGAAGCACCATCTGCTGAGGCACTAATAATAATAATAATAATAATAATAATAATAATAATAATTTTTTCTGTGGTCTCTCTTTTTTTTTTAATTATAAATATATGGGGGGGGGAAACAACCCAACCCAAACTAGCTAAGTAAGAGGTTTTGTTTTGTTGTGTGAGAGAATGGATTATCCCTGGGCAGCTTTTGGCAGTGGCTTTGGCAAACTCATTAAGCTAATTATGCAGTACAGACACAGAGTGTCATGTCTTTCTCCCCCCACCCCTTGATTTTAAAGCTTTAAACTGTTTTTAAAATGGTGTGTAAATTGAAGGGAAGTGGCTGTGCTGCCAACAGGCGGCTTAGGGAGCTTTTTAAGCAGGATGTGGTGGCCCTTAGCTACCTCACAAGTCTCCCTCAGTTACCTGCCTGACCCAGGGGAAGGGGCTTGCAGTGTGCTGTGGAAAGTGGATGTGGGTGAAGTGTTTATGTAGGTCTCTGGTGAAGTTCAGTGGTAAATGCTCCATCCCTGGCAGCGTTCAAGGCCTTGGGCGACATGGTCTAGGATGAGGCTCCCTGCTCATGGCAGGGGGGTTGGAACTAGATGATCTTAAGGTCTTTTCCAACCCTAACAATTCTATGATTCTCTGCTTGAGGGTGAAGCTGGGGACAGAAAGTGTGGCATCTCCTCTCTCTCTGTGATTCCTCTGCAATTTCAGCAGTAATAGCGTGCTGCTCCATCTGCCCCATGCAAAGGCGGGCTTAAACCCTGCTCTACTCTCTCAGGAGAGTATCAGTTGCCAAATGCACTAGAGGCACTGCTGCTTGAGGAACTGTGTGTGGTGCTGCAACTGTCCTCTCTTCCCATGTGGTGTTTTTGTCCCCTCCTCCTACATCAGGGATTTGGGCAAAAGGGAGGAAAGGAAATCACCTCTCATGCACTCTCCAGCTAGGGAGAGCACTGTTCCCACCCTTTACCCCTGCCCATGTGCCAAGATCTTCCCTTGCACCTTCCTAGCAGCAGACTGCCTCCCACAGGCAGACTCTCTGGATCTTGCAAGGTGGGAAAGCACAGTACCTATTTCCCTCCCCTCTTGTTACTAAGTGCCCACAGTGGGAACAAACCCTTCAGTTTTATCTCTGGAGAGAAGTGCTTGCTTGCTTCCCTGACTGGTGTCATTCTGTATATCAGGGGCTTCTACAGTAAGCTTTCTCACAATACAGACAGAGGATTCAACAGGATGGGAACAAAGGCTGATAGACCCTTTACACCATGAGTCCAGGAAGGTGTTACGCAATAATTTCCTCTGTCCCTTTGGCTCTCATGATGTTTTTCACTCTGTCTCACCACAACAGCCATGCACTCCCTCTCAGCATTGCTCATTCCTGACCTAAGCCTGCCCACATCTGTGATAAGGTGTCCTAGTCTGCACCTTATTCAGTGAGGGTTTCTCATACAGATGAGCTGAAAAGTCTTCTAGGATAAACATCCCACACTCGTGCTACGACCCGCCCAATTCTGAGTTACTTATGAATTCCTCCAGCCTAGACTCTCCAAGGTGAGATGTTCTTTGCTTGCCTCTTGCAGGCACCAGACATGGTAGGCGGAAAAAAGCTGGAGACAGCATAGCAATGGACAGAAAGAACAACAGTCAAGAGACAGTTCTCCCATGTAAATCCTAGGCTTCTGCAGTGAAACATTTTTCCACTATTTGTCACACAGTCTAACAGCTCTGGGGAGCTGAGCATGCTCTTGGCATGCTTGTACACCTCTCACAGCTACTGCTCTCCCAAGCAGGAGAATAGAGCAAGTACAGATGCCAGAGGGAAATGGAAGTGCCAATGACTGGTTTAAACACTTGATCCAGATGAACAAGACCTGATGTCTCCCACCACCACTCCACCCTCTTCCAGCCCTCTCCCCAAGAAAGTCAAGAGTTTTGCCTACCTGGCAATATACTTCTGGTAAATGTTTACATCTTCGCTGACAGCTGGTTTGTCAGTGGGTAATCCATTCCTAATGAGAAACACACAGGGCAGAGCTGGTTAGCAGGCAGGAACAGGGCACAGCCTAAGCTCCTTGGTTCTCTCACACACCACTGACACATCTGGAGAGAGGGCCCAGGAAAGAGTACCCAGCAAAGCTATCCATACATTTAACCTCCCTCCTCCTTGCCCTTCAAATCCTGTACCCTTTTCCTAGGGAACCATAGTCCACCTACCACCCCTTCTGCATATTCCCTCTTTGTGGACTCAATTCAGTTTGCTGGAGACACTGAGAAGGCCAACCATGAAAATCTGCTTCCACAGAAAAACCCTAAATACCTATAAAGAAACAAGCTATGGCCACAGGAAAACAAACACCTCCTTAAAGCACCTTGCAATGCTGCCCTTATTTGCATGGAAGGGCCATCAAGAAGAGTCTCTGTGCTTCAGTGATGCTGTGAGCTGCTGCACATTTCCTGCAGCCACCAGGCACCATGTACTGCTACCTGGTACCAGCAAGCTGACTACAGCACCCGAGATGGGGCTTTAACTACTTCTTTTGTCATAGATACCCCAACTCCAACAGATGGGCAGCAAAGGCATTTATGAAGGAAAACCCAACCCAACTGCACCAAACTGTCACATAAACCTGGGGTTACTTCAACAGGAAGAAGACAAAATTACATCCTCAGTGAGTTCAGCAAGAGGAAAAAGAGATGCAGGGCCAGACTCCAGCCTACCTATGAGCCAATGGCATACCAACACAACCCCAGGCCGACTCTACATGTCCTTCCTTCTCAGTTTTGCCCACACCCAACCTCCACTCATACAGATGACAGCTCTGTGGCCTGGTTTAAACAAAGACACTTTCACAGAGAGTTCACCTGAAGTAGGTAGATTAGTTCCGGGAAGGTTAAGAGCATTAGATGTCAGAGAAATTAAACCCACGGCTAGGGCATACATGCATATGTGTGAGAGTGAGGGGTAATTCCTCCCAGGTTATTCTGTCCCAGTGGGGACTGCAAATAGAAAGCCAGGTCCCAAATACCACAGTTCACACTTCCTCCACCAGCACAACTAACAGGCTGCTTTCTTTTGTCATGACAGCCTGTATCTAGTAAGCAGCCTGAAGGAGAATGGATCCTCTTCTGTACTCTCATGTGTGATCAGAACACTGGGAACTGCCAGGTTGAAGGCCATGGTCACTTCCATTCCTGTTACAGCCCCATCACAATGCCCCAATCGAGGAAGTCCTGTGGCTAGAGGAGGGACCACATGGTGCTGCAAACCCACACCTGCAGGCAGCAGGACATGAGCAAGAGAAAGGAAACTGAGATACCAGTGCAACACCAAAGCAGGTAAGAAGAGGTACACAACTACCCAAGCACAGTTCTAGGATGGCCACTGAACTGCAGGCAGCTGAGCATCCTGCACACTCTACAGCCAGAGTCCCTGGCCAAGTCACCCATCACAACAAGGCACTGTGCCTACAAGAATATTTACAACACTTGTTTTTTAGTAACAGGAATCTCTGCCTGCCATCTGGAGCACAGAGAGGACTCATCCTGAGCAAGGGCCAAATGCAAATGTTAATAATCCTCTGCCCTTTCCCATACACCTTAACCATAGGGCTCTCAAATCTGTCTGCAGGCAGTTGGGAAACGACTGTTGCACATGGAAGACAAGTATCATTAGCTCTGCCTTCCAGGTGGGGAAACACGGGAAATGGGGAATGCAGACTTGCCTGAGATTGCAAAGAGCACTCAAGTGAGGATACAGCCCAAGGTCCACATATTAAACATAAAACAGCCTTCCCAATTACCAGAGGACAAAATAGTAGGATGTGTGTAATGGTATTTGCCACAGAAGTGCAGGAGAGAGGTCCTAGACTTACTACAAATGTCCCCATGGGATTCACAGCCCACAACAGTCCCAGGTTCACAGCAAGAAACAAGTAAATCCAAACCATGACAAGAAAGCAGAGAAGTCCCTCACTTCCTCTCTGTTTGCAGCCTCATGTGCATATGTAGCTTTTCTACAGCTACCACCTCTAGAAGTCACATTACAAAGTAATTCAATGTTTGGCAAGGCCTTGAGATATCTCCATTCAGTCAATGGCATCACTGCAGATTGCCAGCAACATGTGTAGGAGGTTATTAGTGGTAATTGGGCAAATGAGTTTGCCCAGTCTGCGGGGTAATTGAATCACCTCTATTTGTGCAAGGAACAAGCAAATTGAGAAGACACAGGCCTGGCCCCACAGAAGTTGTATGTGCATAACTCCTATGAAAATTGATGGGAATTAGGCACCAAAATGTCTTCTGAGATCTGGGACAAACAAAAAGCCCCATCTTGCTAACAGTTAAGTCAGCAGAGTTTTGCCATTGAGTTAAACAGCTGCAAGAGTAAGGTTTTAGTACAAACACAGCTGGATGCCTGGGGAACCCGAAGAAGGAGAAAATAAAGTAGTTACAACTTTGACCTTAGAGTGCTGACAGGATCATGTTCCTTCACCTTTCATTTTAACACACAAACATAGAGTAGTAGGCTCTAGAGTCATGGCTGTGACAGCTGATGGCAGCCTACATTCTTAGTGCCAATAAAATAAATAGATGTAAGGTGCAACAGAGGAGCAGACACTCCAACAGAGAGAAAAAAGAAAATCACACATACAATGCAGTATTTATCATCACATGAACTGGAACTGCCCACTGATCAGGGATGATCCCCCACTAAGACAAAGAAAACTGGGAGGCCACTTACTTTACTGTAGAGACTGTTCCAGTTGTGATGGAGTCTGTCTTGGAGAAGGTTGACTTCAGGTACTCAGGAGTGTTGAATGACAATGAGACGGACTGCTCTGGTCCAGCCACAGGAGTGCTGCTGGGGGTACTGGCAAGGGGAGCAGGGGCCAGGCTGGGTGCTGGAGCTTTTACTGGAGTAAGCTTCTGAATGTTCCTCACATCATACTTGGAAGGCCGGCCTACCTTGCCTGTCTTGAAGGCGATGGCTCCTCCCATATCTGGGCTTCCTTCTCCAGGCTTGAAAAGGTGCAAGTACTTGACATTTTCTAGGTCATACTTGGAGGCCTTCTTGTAAGTGTTGCCATTTTGTGGCCTGATGCTCTCACCCGTCTTCAGCTTCTGAATGAAGAAGTCATATTTGGAGGCCCGTGACATGAGGCCCTGCATCTGGGAACTGCTGGGAGAGGGCAGCGGCAGGATGGTGGCTTTGGTCTCCGTCAGCATGGAGGCATCTGCACCCGGCACCCGAATTGGCTGTGCCAGCACTGAGGAAGTTTCTCTACCCAGCTTGGAGCCCAACTCCTCAGATTTGGCCAAGTGCATGGGCCAAGAGAGCTGCTCTCCAGCTTTCAGTTTGCGGATGTACTCCTCATACTTGGAGAAGCGGGCCCGTTTGCTCATGGCATCTTCACCAGGGAGAGAGGCAGCAGTCGCAGGGGCCTCTGAGGTAGCAGCATTCAGCTTGTCAAAGCTGATCTTGCGAGCCAGCTCATCCCGCATGTTCTGGTCATCGTAGCCAAACATGCCCAGGAACTCATTCATGGTGGTGGCCGCATAATCTCGCAGCGATGAAGCTTCCCCTGCAGAGAACCAAAGTGAGAGAGTCATACACGGCACTGATATTTCTTCTCCTCCCATGCTAGCTGTAGTAGCAGGGAGGGGGAGCAAGGGGAGAGGGGAACATGATCTACTGACGTTTGGCTCACTTGTTAGGTTTTACGACTCTTAAATTAATTTGTTTAAAAAAAAAAAGTAATTAATACTGGGGTAAAATAAAAAGAGTTCATCAATGCCAGGAAAATCAATTTCCTAAATGTTCTAGCCGATGGCTTTTCAGTACATTAAACAAAGTTTCATAAATGTCTCTGCACTCTTGCCTTGGCCTAATATGAAGAAAAAGTAATTTTACTGGAAGTGAGACCAGTGCCAATGTGCCGAGGTTTGTACAATTCTGTCCTTGTGTGTGTTTGTATATGGAAGGAGGTGCACAGAAGATAGACGGCAGAACATCTGCGTGTGCAAGGCGAGGCAGAAACATGTGAGATGTGCTGGTGAACAGCAGGGCTGAGAGCAGGCAGGACAGCACGGT
Organism: Melopsittacus undulatus; assembly: GCF_012275295.1. Taxonomy (NCBI): domain Eukaryota; kingdom Metazoa; phylum Chordata; class Aves; order Psittaciformes; family Psittaculidae; genus Melopsittacus; species Melopsittacus undulatus. Next base: position 4,960,358 of record NC_047538.1, on the reverse strand, counting down.
GTGAAATGGATAAGGGAGACATGGCAAGACAGTGTGTGGGGTAGAGCAGGAGAAGGGCAGAATGGAAAAGTGCAGAGCAGAGATGGAGACAAATTAAGGTGGGGGAAGAGCAGCAAAGGCTTCATGCATTAGAAGCTTGGGAAGGAGTGGAGAATGCAAGACAAAGGACAGCTCCCCATTGCTGTTGAAGTCCTTCCCTTCCCTGACAATTTAGTCAGTTCTTCCTTTGCAATCCCAATGGCTGGAGAGCTACTGCTCTCCACATAAAAAGGGGACACAGTTCAGTGGAGCCTGTGTTAACCTACAGGCAGGTTCCCAAAGCAACCAGGAACAAATTCCAGCAAGAGGAAAGTCCACACAGGTGCAAAATAGGTATGAAACAGCCTTCTCTCCATCTGGATTTGGACTGAGGACAGAAAGACCTGTTGTTCTGATGTGGACTCCAAAGAGGGGAAGAAAGCCTGTTCTCTGGAGCATGGGTTGGGAAGGGGCAGGAAGGGGCTAGTCTACCTAAACATGATCATAGGGAGGAAGAGTGAGAAAAAGCTGTCCTTTGGGTCTCTCCCTCCCTTCCTCCCTCAGGCAGTTTCAGAGGCCACCAGGAGGGGAAGAACACACATCTGGAGGTCACCCAATATCAGTGTAAAGGAGGAAATAAAGATTACTCTGATGTGCCAGCTTGGACTCATTTAGGCTTCAGTCTGACATAGCGCTCCTCCTCCTCTCCCTCTCACTTTCTCCTGCAGCGTAAAGATTTACTGTGTGCAGGAGTCCTTCAAACCTCCCTCGTCATCTTTTCCAATCACTCACTCTAGCTCTCATGGGCAAGCACACCCCTTTACAGGGAGCCAACACAAGCAGATACACTAGCAACAGAATGGAGGTCCTGGGCACTAGGTCCTGCTCAAACCAAATCAACACCGCCTTGATACATAGTGGGAAAGGAAGGTACCAAGGCATAGCCACAGAATAGGTGAGCAGATCCAAGGCATAAAAATGGAGCCCTAGGATTTGGAGGATCTGACAGCCAATGATGCCATACACAGAGGCATGCACATACAGGAAAGCATTTCCATACACACAAGACCCAGTCAATGAGCAAAGTTCAGCTTCCACAGATCAGTATCCCCAGGACAATACAGAGGAAAAGACTGCCTGTAGTGGGCACTAAAACGGGCAAGACCATAAAGGTCACACTCCCATTTCATGCCTGGTAGAACTGTGTTCAGGTGGCAGAAGTGCTGCAGTTCCTTATGTACACAGCAAGTTAGAAAGGCAATGCAACGAGCATGCCTGAAGCAGGACAAAGACACACTTGCTAAGTGATGGGACCTGGTTTAACCCCAGATGACTTTCCAGTTCTGGGCAGTTAGGCACAGCATCCTGGATGGGATTTTGGGATGCCTGACTTCAGAATAAACAACCTCCTAGTCACAGAATGGGTGACAATGCCCCTGAAGAGTCTGGCTCAGGTTGTAGCTTTCTGTAGCACAACCTCATGGGTCACTATTAATTTTAAAGGATGTTATATGCAGATTCATGCCCCACAGTGTCCACTAAGTTGTCAGAAGGAAAACACTAGGAAAGGCTGTATTACTCCATCCTCAGAGGTAGGATAATTTCACCTGTGCTTCCCCACTTGCCCCTCTCCTGTGGCCCTTCCAACACCTTACCAAAGCCATCAACTTTATCTTTCACACACAGGCATATTAAATAATTTCATCTTGCTTTAAAGCAGTTCTCCTTTTACCTCTTTTTCTCTCTTCTCTACCTCCATTTCAGTGTAACCCTATGGCCCAACAAAAGTGATTAAACCCATGAAATCCCTACTGGGTCTAACACTTCCTTGTTTCTGTTAAATCTGCTTTTCCTTGTTCTGCTTTTCCTTTCTCTTTGGACCTGTAAAACAATCCCCTAGCTTCCTTTACAATCTCCTGACTTCCAAGTACTGCACAGAAAATCTCTAGCTGGCCTGTGCCAAACTGCAATGGCAGGAAAAATACCACAGAGAAGATCTGATAAGAAATTAAACTGTTAAGTGTGATTTTTACTAGCTTTAACAGCTGCCCTGAAACCCAGCCAATGGGTAGCTTCTTTGGTACCCATGTGTCTTGACCTCAACTGGTGCAAAGAACTGAACGCAAAACTTAAGGTTAAAGGAAAGGGGGAGTGTTCAGACCTTTTTTTGAGCTTTGCAAAGTCTGAGCTTGAGCTCAGGATTCACTATCCTGGATTTAATCCTCTCACCCCTGCCAAAACACCTTGCATTCTGCTTTCCCTTTGTGCATATTTGGCTGCAGATGATCACAATATCCTCCCTGATCAACTGCTGCTCAGTCCTTCCTGATCCACATCTCAGACAGTTCCCACTACTCGCTACCCACCGACTGTACCTTCACTCATCTCAGCACAAGCCCCCTAACACACTCCTAAAGCCAAGAAAACCTTCACTTATTTGCACCTATTCGGAAGCTTAGAGGCTCTTCTAGCAGAGGCACTTTAAAGTAGGGAGCTGTCTCACCACAGAGATGGTATGAGACTCAGTCAACTCATTCCACGTATACTTTTCAAACAACAGCAAACAGGTAATTATTGTTACCTAGTTGATAGAAAACCCTCCTCATATCCATGTCCAGACAAAAGTTAAGCAGGACACAGGCTGGGAAACAAATCCCAGTGAGAAGGGCAAAGCCATGGAGCCACAGGAAGCACTGTCCCTGAGTTTTCTCTCCCCTCCCTGCACTGCATTTTCCTCTCCTTTTCTCTGTGATAATAAAAGGGCTCCCTCTTCCCTTGCTGCTGCTCTCCATTTGTGGGCATTGCCAAAGAGCACAGATCTGTGTGTCTCAGAGCAGCTATCGTATCACAAAGGATCCGAAGCTAGCAAAAAAGGGGCTAAAAATAGCCTGCAGCAGCACACTATATATGGAAGGAAAAGCAAAACAGCCCAAATGGAGTGCAAGGTCTGGATACTGGGGGATGGGACATCCTAGCCAGGGCTCTGTCCTTTATTCTGCTTGGGAGGAAAAACACGTAGACTTGGGGACTACAGAAACCAGCAGTCATCATGCATGTTCTCCCAAGTGGAGTCTCCCAAGGAAATTATGAAGAGAAACCCCCACCTTGTCAAAAACAGGGCCAATATTCCCTTTCTAAGACACTTAGCCAACAGGCTATGAAAAGGAAGAAGCACTTTGACAGCTTGTACAAGAAAAAGCTTCTGGTGACTACTTTAGCCCACTACGTAACAGAGTAAAGAACATGGGACTGTATACGAAAATCTCCCTGGGTATGTGTGCGTCAGTGAGATTGTGGAAAGGGATCTCTGTCAGAGACTGTACTGGGAAACCTAAATGCTATATATAAATGTGTGTAGAGAAGCATGGGTCAGTCAGTGGGAAGGAGAGGGTGCGTGAATGAATGAAGAAACATATCTGCATGTCCAGATCAGCTTCTGACAACCATCTGCTGACAGACAACAGCTTTGCGACTCCTGAACGTGTTTCCTAGCTGTACCAGAGAGGGAGGCACATAAGGCAAGACTGAGCACCAACTCATAGTCCCTTCTTTCCAGAGGGCTCAGAAAAAGGAACAGGGATGGCCATACATGCATGTCCTCCATCTTGTTTCAAAGCAGGAGGACTGAACAGCATAGACCAAGTCCCTGCAAACTCCTATCTCATGCACAACAAGCTTCACTGTCTCACCCTGACAAAGGTGGCAGGGGTTTGGCACTAGGCTACAGGACACGAACAGTAGCTGAAATCCCATAAAACAGGCGGTGTGAGTACACACTGAGACTCCGGGAAGCAGGAACCCTTCAGCCCCATATAATCAGGATTACTTTCCCTATGGACCAAGAAAGCCAGTTAGATGTAGGAACTGGTTTCCTGTGTGGCGCTTGCTTTTCACCCAAGTTTCCAGCTGAACAAAGAAATATGGGTTCAATTTTAAATGCTGCTGAGCACTGCCAGCTCTGTATCCTCTATGTCCTCAGAGGGAGCACAGGGCATTCAGAACCCTCAAAACCACATTCCTGCTATGACTCCCCTGAAGCCACATTGACCAGGAGGGAAGAGGTGTATTCCTCTCCTCTGATCTCACTGGCTCCTGTGACCCCCCCAGTTCCCAAGGAAAAAACCCTCCTTTTTGGTATAAGCAGCTCCAGATCTCACTGGAATAAACTGGTCTGAGAGGACCCAGTGATGAACAGCTTAAAATCCATTTTCTGGAACACTGACAGAAAAAGACAGAAGAGGCAAAGAACTTTGTCCTTTCCAAAGCAAGAGATGTTTCAGTTTGTGCTTTCCAGGGAAATGTTGTGAACGACATTTACAACAGGGTTCTTGAAACAGACGCTCAAGACCTGGCAGCACGTCTGTTTGCAAGTCAAATCCCACGGGGCTGTATATGTAAACTGGACTCCGCATGTGCCATTACCTGCCTTAAACATAAATGAGCCTGCAGCCCCCCATGAGTGCTTATACGTTTTTGCATAATCCTTTGACAATACAGCCTTACAAAGGCATTTTACTGAGGACCCCCTACCCCAGTGTGAACCCTCAGTTCCTTTGATTTTCCCCAGTTTGGTAACATATTTTTTATATTTAAGTTTCCCTCCTTTTAGTTTTCGTAGCAAATAAAAGCTGTAAATGGGGTGGGGGGATTAAAACAAACTAAAAACAGAGTCCAGGCACAATCACCTTGTGTCTGGGAACGACAAGGGCTTTCCTATCAAAGGAAACTGAAGGTCACACTTTTCCTCATTGATCTTGCAATGTTTGTTAATTACTCTGTCACTGATGTGGCGAAGGATAATTAAACAGCTCTGTTTATATCTTATATGCATAATTATGTGCGCTGCCACTGAACTCGTGAAGACTAGAGAATGTGCCTCTCCAGAAGGGGAACGGACAGACGGAGATGAGCTTCGGCTGCATTATTAACAGGAGGAGGAAAACATGCGCGCACACAAAAGGAGGAAAGTTTGATGGATTCACAGAGTGCTGAGATCAGGGGAGGGGTGCATGCAGGTGGAGCAGATTAGGAGAAGATCTTTCTATTACAGATTCAACCCAGCTGAGTGACAAATCGGGGAGGGAGCTGCTCTGACTTAATGGAGAGAATTCAATTTACACTAAGCCTTTACTGAGGCTTAGCTTACTCAAACACACCCCAAAATCAATCTACGGGGAACCTGGGTATCAGAAAGCATGAGAGGATTTCATCTGGGGCTTTTCCCAACATTTCTTGGTGGATTCAGTTTTTGAATCACAAAATGGTTTGGGTTGGAAGGGACCTTAAAGCTCATCCAGTTCCAACCCCTGCCATGGGGACACCTTCCACTGGAGCAGCTGCTCCAAGCCCCTGGGTCCAACCTGGCCTTGAACACTGCCAAGGATGGAGCAGCCACAGCTTCTCTGGGCACCCTGTGCCAGCGCCTCAGCACCCTCACAGGGAATGAACCACAAAAATAAGGTAGAAGCTATCTGAAAATCAACACACACAGAGCCCATAGAGAACACCCTGCAACTGCACCCAGGCTGGCACCCCAGACCGAAGCAGGAGCGATGTAAAGGTTTTGAGCCCCCAGTTTCATCAGTTCTAGCCCAAGCTGCCTCAAGAAGGAGACACCGCCATGGCGGTCAGCAGCCCCTCAGTGCGGGATGAGGCAACACTCGGCATAAAAAACGGATGGTGATGGGTTATGTGCTGGACTCCTCTTACAGATTCCTATTTACACCCGGAAGGGGTCTGGTAGGCAACCAGGATCAGTGATGAGGGCAGGCAGTGCCTGAGGGCAGCAAGCTCCGAGCTCCCTGACACCACAGCGCCCAGAACCCGAGGGCGGCAGCCAGGGCTCAGCTGGGTCCACACAGGATGTGCTGCTCCCCTGGCCATGCCATAGCACAGCTCAGGCTCCCCCCGCGGGTCAGGCCCGGTCTAATCCCATCCCATCCCATCCCACCCATTCCCCATGGAAAGCTGCCACGCACCGACCATGTCTGCCGGCTCCTTCCAGAACCTTCGCCCGGCTGCACGTGCCCGCCCTCTCAGGTGCAGCCCCGCCCCGCTCCGCAGTGCCCCCTGTCGGCCAGAGCCCCCCGCCCGGACAGCACCACAAGGCCACTGTTCCCCCCCCGCCATAGGCAATGCATGCACAGGAAAGCAGCACAGTGCCCAGCGATCTCCATCCAAACAGTGTGAAGGTGTCTACAGGGGCAGATCTACCCTACCAAGGGATGTAAGATCACTTTTCCTTCTCCAGGGAAAGAGTCATCCACCCTCACCAATGCTCCTCTTGGGAAGGGGAGGCTGGAGCAGAGGCAAACTGAGCATGGTTCCAAGAGCAGAATGCCAGGACTCTGCCAGGGGATCGAGGCTTCACCCTCCTCCTTGGCTACCCGATGCAGACAGCATCTACATGGACACAGCAATGGCTTTGTCTGTCCCACAGATAACCCAACCCTGGAGCTGGAGGAGGAAGGAGCAGAGGACTCACCTGAGGCAGTTCCTCCCCCCAGCTTGGAGCCCGTCTCGCCACTGGAGGACCGGTAGGCATCGTCCTTCAAGGCTGGCCCATCGGAATCCCTGTCATCCAAGAAGTTTCCATCCTGCGAGCTCCTCAGAGCATCCGCCTCATCCCCGTTATCTTCCTCGTCGCTGCAGCCCTTGGGCTGCACCATGTAAACCCCTTCGGGGGGCACCTCCGCGCTCTCCTTACATTCCTTGCCCTCCACTCGCCCCAGCAAGGGCTCCTCGTTGTATTCCCCATTCACCCACTTCTCAATCACCTCCCTCCTTTTGTCCTCCTCGATCTTCTGCACGCGGCTGAGTCCATCTGAGAACTCCGACCCCAGCTCCTTGGTCCCGGGCTGAGGCAGGTCCTTGTTGCTGCTCTCCCGCTGTGGGCCCTTGTCCGCCCGTGCCTGTTCGGCTCCCCCGTGGTCGAAGACGACCTGGCGGCTCAGCTTGGCACAGATGGCATTTAGCTTCAGGCCGCCTTTGCGCTTGGCAGCCATTGTGGGTTTTCCTGAGGCTGCGTCAGTGCATATAGTTCTTTCAGCTGGAAAGAGAGAGGGGAAAGAAGCAGGGAAGGGCATTAGTGGGATCAGACAACTTGAACCCAAAGAGCAAATGGCTGGTCCCAACCCAACAGGGCTTCAGGCATGGCCAGTGTCATCCTCTGAGAGGTGCCACTGCTGCCTGTTTCCTAAGCTCTGAGTGGAAGCCCAGGCAGGAGAGCCCATGAAGGGCATGTTCTGAACCTTCTACTACTAAAGGATGCCTCAAGAAAGAGGCACGTATTTATGCTGGGACTGAACAGGGCTCAAAAGGCACCAAACATCTAGGCAGGTGAACAAGGTAGGGACCAGCCTTTGCTCCTGGCTCAGGCAGGGTATGAGCTCCAGTAAAAGCCTGGCTTGCTCTCCCTTCAGACTGCAGCACCACCCGCTTTTAGGTCCCCAGCTCCATCCCAGATGTTCTGGCTGCCAAAACCACACCAGCCACAACTGCACCCAACCACATGCAGCAGGGAAAACAGCTTCCCAAGCCTAAACCAGGGATGGTGAGGAACTCCCTGAAAGGAGTTTGCACATAATCTCAGAGAAGAGAACCAGTATGCACCAGAAAGAACCAGTACCAAGGACATGAACCCGTCTTAGTCCATGCACTGGAGCACCAGACTGGTGTGCAGTGGTATGGGAGAAAATCGGGTTGGTATGATTTGATCAGGCTCCTTTGCCTGCTCTCACACAGGAAATTCTGCTCTCACACTTCCCAGCACAATCAGCTAATTAGTGTGGGTTTGTTATTTTAATGTAGTTTATTCATATGTGACAGCTAGTAAAGGAGGGGTAAGAGAAAGTGGGGGGAGAAAGGAAGAAGGTAAGGTCTTAACTTCAAGGTCACGCAGAATCTTGAACTAAATGCTTCCTATCAGAGTCACTTGCATAATTATTGTACCAACAATTAGCAAGATTCCCTTGCAAATAAAAGCAAAAAACTGATTCTAAAGCAGTTGCATTGTCTCATTCCCCTCTTTATTTATGACACCCAGACTAAGAAGGGTTAAAGGTCCCAAGGCAAGAAATGTGCACACAGCCGGCTCTTCCCCAGGGCATGGTCTTGGTCTTGCTACACTTGCCGCTAACACTGCATTGGAGTTACTGTTGGGATATTGCTGGAGGTCCCTCCAAAACCTGCTCTTGGACTCCTGTGTCGTGCTGACAGAGCAGCCAGAGAGAAACAGAATCTGCAGACCTCGAGAGGTGAGAACGGGTTCCTCCACTGCACAGGAGTCCCTCATGGCAGCTCAGCCCGCACCTCCCTGTCACCAGCACAGAGGTGCTGCTCCAGAGAAGAACAGAGAGATTAATCAGACCCCCTACAATGCATCCAGAAGCCATCATGACAGCCCCTAATCCCATAACATGACAGCCCAATACAAACAGAGTGAAACTTTAGACCTGCTGTCCAAGAGCCAGAGAGTGGCTGCTTAGCATAAACTCCTGACAGCTTCAGACACGCTTCCCTGTCAAGGTTTGCAAGAAAAATACCCCCCCAACAAAGTTATCAGCCCCACACACAAAGAGAGGCAAAACGAACTCCCCTGCTTTCCAAATGCACACCCCCCCAGCACTAACACCTACGTGCAATCATGCTTTCACAAAGGGAAAGCACACGTTGCCCCCAAACACATACCTCCCCACCTAGAGATCAGAGCTGTTCAAGAGCTGTGTGTATGTGCTGGCACACTCCACAAGTGCAGTCATACACGTACGGGTTAAAAAGTCCCATCTCCCCAAATATACATTCCCGTACGTTTCCCCACGCATTCCCCTTTCACACATTCCCCCCGCACACGCACGCAGTCCTCACGCATACAGATGGGCACCGGCAGACGCCCATCAAGCTGCAAAAGTCTCTGTGTGCTGGCACCTTCCCTTCCCATCACATTCCCGCTCTATTTAGGGCAGAAAGTGAAGGCCGATCCTATGTGCAACTGGTACCAGAGAGGGAATCTCGGGAGGCTGCTGTGAGCTCCAGCTGGAGCCCAGCCAGGACACCTACAGCTCCCGCCTGTATGCTTGGGCAAAGGGCCAGCGGAGCCTCGGTGGCTGCGGGTGGGTAGGACGGTGCCTCCGCAGGGTGCCCAGGGTGCGTGCCCATGGCTGGGGAATGGGGTCAGCATTGAACCGCTCTGAGCGCTGCCTGGTGATTCCCCGTTCCCACCATCCCCAGCCCTGCTGAACGGGTGAGCTCAGCACCGCTCGCAGCTGGAGATAACTGGGAAGCAGACACGCGGCAGCCCAAATCCCCGCTGCCCTCCCCCTTTCTGCAGCGAGGGCAGGTCCCATTATTCTGGTCTGGAGGTGAGCAGCCAAGTGTGTGCACCAGCCGGCAAATGAATATATAAATATTTATTCAAAGGAAGAGAGGAACAGACGTTCCCGAGGCTGCACTTGCCGCGTACGCAGCAACTCCAGGGAGCCTGCAACTTGTCTTCCGTCCCTGTTCCTGCCTCCTGCCATCTCACACACCCTGGATTTGCCCCTCTGCCTCCCCAGCTTCTGCCCCCCCAGCTCCTGACTTTCCCCTTTACATCTTTCCTGTCCCTTCTCCTGTGTTTGGGACTCTTTGGAGCACTGCAGTTCTGCTCTTTAACACTTTGGGAATCTTTTCCTTAAGTTTAAGTTAAACATGTAGCAAGTTCTGACAACTTACCTGTTCCCTGATCTATAAAACTGACCTCCCAGAGACCTTCCAGAGGTGGGATTTGCTCTGCAGTACCAGGGCTCTCTGGTATCTCCATCCCATCTATGCACATGTGGCTGAGGGAAAGAAGAACTCCCAGCTTCTGCCAACCAACTCTTCACAGCCTGGGCACATTATTTTATCTTTCCATTGCCTTATTTCCTTGTCTATGGAATAGGAGGGACATCACTTACTTGTATCAACATTTCTGTTTCCCTCCTTTAGCCTATCACTTTCAAAAGCAGAAGGGAAAGAGATGATTTCAAATGCTTTCACCTTACAAAGAGATGCTAAGAGGGGACCAGAGCATCCGAGTTTGGTTCACTCGGGCAGAGGGAGAGGAACTGAGCTGCTGAATGAAGGACCCCTGTATCTACCCAAGGTTGGGACTGCTGTACCCCCAGAGCTCCCTCCCCCCGGGCTGAGCTCCCCACCCCAAATCACCCTGCGTCTCCATTGCACTGTTTAAAGATTCCAGGCTAAGTAAACATCCCCCTTCATTTTCTTCGTCTAAATAGAACTGTTTTGATTTCGCATCAATCTGAGGAAGCCGTTTATAACCTGAGCCTGTCACACGGACTTTTCATCTCTGCCCAGGACAAACTCTCCCACATGCTCTATTTACACTGAGCGCTTCCTCTGAAAACAATGCCACCGGGAGTTTACTCTGTTTGCCCCCTCCCCACACCCTGCAAGGGGACATGGGCTCCCTCCGCTCCGCACCCAGCCCTGTGGCATCTCGAGAGCAAACCTCCCTTTGAAGAACAGCTACAGCATGTCACAACCAGGCCTGGCAAGGAGCAGGACAAAACCCACTTCACCATTTTGCTGCCTTGTCCCCCTTGAAGTGCTCACAAGCCCAGCTCTGTCCCCACTGCCCCTCTTTCTCCTGCACTCCATGTGCTGCAGTGCCCACTGTGCAGTCCCAGGCTCTCTACTTCCATGCAGTCCCTGAAGCAGCACCTCCTCTGCCATGAACTCCACAGTGGGGAGCTTCTAAGGTGGGCACGGCTTAGCTCTGCTTCCCCCCAAGGGAGAAGGGGCTGAAGGGGGCACAGCATGTGTGGGAATGAAGGGCTTTGCAGCATGGACAGAAATAGGGCATCCCGGGCAAGGGGCAAACGCTGCCGTGAAGACAAGGTCTGGCTCTGCAGGAAAAGGAAAACAGAACCAAAGTCTGGCTTTGGCTTTGGGTCAGTGAAGAAACATACCCTGGCAGAGGTGGGAAAGGGTCCTGGCTGTAAAAGAGGGGCATGTGGGACCTGGATGAACCAGCCTGAATGGTGGAAGAGTCTTGGCTGTGTGCAGCTCAGTGGTGTGGGAAGAGCTGGGGGTACAGGCAGGACCCCGATGGATGGGGATGGGGTTGAGGAGGGGCAGAAGAGGAAGGCAAGAAGAGGAGGGAAAGGAGAAGAGGGGCAGGAGGACCGGTGCTGCAGGGAGAGGGGTGCTGGCTGGGGGGGGGGGGCGGTGTGCTGTCACTTCAGAGGGCCGGGTACGTCGAACAGATGGAGCTTTCATATTCCTATTGAAGAGTTTTAAGCCCAGCTGAGCAGCTCCGTTCAAGAGGGAGGTCCCAGTGCCAGCTTTCCAGGAGCTGCAAGCTCTCATTCGATTAATTATTAACAGTATTATTTGGGGCGGGGAGGGGGAGGAAGCAGGGCTGACATGCTGCACAGTCCTTTTCTTTTTTAACCACTCTGGTGCAAGCTTGACTGGAGAGACTCCAGTCTGTGTGGGAGCCCCAAACTGGGAGGGCAGCACGGCTCACTGGGTGAGGATGCTGCTAGAGCCTCTTTACACTTGAGCCAAAGGTTTGGAGCTTAGGACAGAGCCAAACCTTCACATCAGAAGGCTGATGGGGCATTGGGCTTCCCCGGAGCAAGGTCCTGGTTGTGCCCAGCCACATGCCAGGAGGAGGCAGGGAATGCAGCCAAACACTCAGCCCCTTCCAGAAAACATTTCCATTCCAGCACAAAGCCTTGTGCATTACCCCAGGCAGGGCCAGGACAAAGGCAAAGGCAGCAAGAGCCCGGGTATGGCCCACAATGCGTGAGAGTGGATTTAGTGTGTATTTTCCCCTCTTCATTTTATCAATAAAACATTTTATTGCTTTTAGCCCAGGAAATGACCTTGGATTAGCGGATGCCGTCTCTTCTGGCTGACCTTGGGGAGTTCACAAAGGCTCTTTACCAACCTCCTCTGCCCTGCAAGCATGGATCCCGCCTGTGTGAAGCCGGGGAAGCCCTCGGTGCGAGAGTCGGACCTGGCAGGCTCCAGCTCAGCAACGGGCAAGGAGGAGAAGGAGAATCAAAGACGTGGGAGGAGAACTGAAGCGAGCAGCCAGGGTGTCCTTACACACTCCCTACTTCCTGAAAGCCCTCAGGGATCTCCCCACACACCCCATGCATAAACCGTGGAGGAAAAGCCGGGCACTCTGCTCTCGTGCTCATGTCAGTGCAGCCTGCCTGCATTCAGCACTGCTTGACCTTCCCCTGCCTGCCACACTTGACACCTCCAGCCACACAAGAGGCTGCTTTGCTCCCTATTTCCAGCTCCCATAGTGTGACCCAAAGGAGCAGAGACCAGTACCAGTTCCCTTCAGCCTGTCCTGCTTCCCTTTGCTCAGCCTGCTCAGCCGCAGAGTTAAGCTGTGATTTTCTGGTGTCAGTGAGGGGCTGAGTACAGCCACTGGGCAGTGAACGACAGAAGATACCCTGAGAGGAGGGGAAGCACCAGGCTGCTGCTGGGGCTTCTCCAGGAGAAGAGTTCATGAACACGGGGAGCCCCCCTTCCCCTCAACAGAAAATAGCCACATCATCTCGGAATGGTTCATTCAGCGCAGAAGTGTAATTACGGAAGGAGGGAAAGGGACAGGAGAAACCGAGAGGAATTTTCCTCCTCAAGGGAACAGAAACTACAAGCAAAGAGGGCTCTAAGCCAGAGTGAGGTCCCTGCACAGTGCAGGGCACAGCTGCAAGGGTGCTGCAGCAAACAGCCCATCCTCGCTGCCCTGCCTCGCTAACACAAGCCTCTCCCTGCATCGCCCTGCAGTGTCCAGGGCACAGAGGGTCCCCATCCTCTCCTGCAGACACCCCCAACTCTTCTCGTACCTCACACAGAGGGATCCCCTCCTGGTGTCACAGCCAGGGTGGCTTTGCCCTCCCCAGAGCGTGCTCCCAGCCCCCAGGTGCTTGTTTCCTCCAGCCATGTCCTCCTGAAGAGCGAGCCCTAAAGTGTTAACGGCGATTGGTGAAATGGCACAGCAGATTGCTACAATAAATAATTTACTGATATTTATAAATATTCAAATCAGCAGGCTTCAGAAATTGAAAGGGGGGGGCTGAGCTGACGGGGAGGAGGGGTGCTCAGGGAGGGGAGGGGGGGCTGACATTAATTCCCAGGCTCTCCAAATTCATTTGAGAACTGTTTCTCATTTCAAACAAATATTAAATCTTTTGGTGTCAAGCCTCCAAAATAAAATATCAAACAGAAAGTCACTACCCTCCTGGTGGCTGATGCCTTGTCTGCTGTGACACTGAGTGCCTGTGGCCCTGTCCCCGCTGGGGGAACAACCACAGCCTGCACTGACGAGGTGCCTGTGTGAGAGCAGAAGGTCATCCAGCCGTACCTGTAACACAGCCCACTGCACCACCAACCATCACCCGAGACAGGAATTCCTGTTAACACCACCTAGAAGACCTTGCCTTCATCTTCCATTGGATTCTCTAAATCCCATTAGGAAGAAAAGGCTGAACATCCAAGCAATGAAGGTGGAGCTGACTCCTGATCTACCATGGGAACATGGCCTGGCAGTAAACACGAAGCAGGGGGTCAGAGCTCCTGACTTGCACTCTTGCTCTGGAAAGGAATTTGGGTTTAGAGACTAAAGCTGGAGGTTAAAAGCCAGGAGCCCTGGCTTCCAGCCCGATTTCCAGTCATGATGTAACCATCAGTCTCCCCAGCTTTCCATGCCTTAGTTTCCCCATGCAGAGGAGGAGGAATGAGGATGATTACCCACCCTGTGGGCTGGATGTTTACTCAGTGCTTTGAGACCTCCACCAGCACTCTGTCACTGTGCTGCATTCTTACTGAGCCTTTTCCACCTCTGAGCATCCTACTGACCCCTCAGATGTCCAAGGGAGATGATCCTGTGTCCTCCCCTGGACCACCCCATTGGTAACGCCAAGCTCCAGCATGGGATGAATTTCCCTTAGATGAGTAATGGCTTTTCTAATGCACGGGCAGGCTGTCAGCTTCCCTACTCCCAGTGTTTTATGGGTTTAACTGAACGGCTCTGAACTCCCTAGTAAGAAATAAAGTTATCCCTCAGCGTCCCTTCTAAACATTTCACTCAGTGCAAACGGTGTTTAAGAAAAATGAGGACATATTTCTTCTTAAGGATGCAGTATCCCCCTTCAGAGGCCTAATTTATGCCATATATCACTGGCCAGGGAGAGAAAGGCAGCACAGACCTCACACTAGGAGTGAGCTGGCCCTAGCACAGCCCAGGCACAGCCTCTCCTGCTGCAATGGTGCAATGGGCTGCAACTCAAAGTCCTCCAGAGTCCGCAGAGTCCCTGCTGGAGAGCAGAGCCCGGCTGCAGGCAGCAGAGCAGGACGGACACCAGCACTGCGCCTCCTCTGCTGCCGCAGCAGCATCTCCTACCTCAGACACCTCCCTCTGCACCACCCCAGCCTGCACAGCCCCTGTCCTGCTCACCCTGCCCCACGACAGCCTCCACGCTGCCTCCTCACCTGCCGCTGACCTGCTCTGCTGCCGCTCCACCAGCTCTTCACAGGCATTTGGCACAGCTGGTGGGGAAAGTGCTTCAACTGCGAGCAAGGACAGCACTAATCCTTCTTCACAGCTCTTTAGTAACGCACGTCTGAACCCTTTCCTGAGCAGATCGCAAAAATGATCCTAAATGTGCTTTGATCTTGTCCACCCCTCCTTACTCTGAGAGCCGCCAAGGCTCTGCTGCTCACTCCCAAGTGCCCAAAGCTCCTTGCCTCTGCCCTTCCCTTGCCCTGCTCTCCGCTCACATACCCTGACCCTCCAAAGAACAAGAAATAAGCCACTCTTTCTGCATAGCAATAAGACAGGGAACTTCCATAATTAACAAAAGGAACAGAATGGAAAGAAGAGGGGAGAAAAGCAAGTAATGGGAGTCAGGAACTTTGGTTCTCCTCCCTGCTCTGCTATGAACCCACTTCTTTGGGCAAATATCACCCAGGCTTCCATTTGCCCTTAACCTGCTGGATCTCATCAGATGGTCAAAGGTTTCTTGCCTACCTTAGCAGGCCCAGTATCTTGTTTGCAATTTTAAGTGCTACTGCAATTCAAGTCACAGCAGAGGAGAAGCAGTGATTCAGGACAATTTGAAGATCAAAAGCTCCTTGCGTCCCACTGCCAGTTTTCTAGTGCATCTGCCAATATAGGATAAGATGTTTCAATAGGTTCCTCCTCTTGGTCCCATGAAAACCTGCTCTCAGAGCTCCAGCCTAATGCAGTGAGCAAGGTCTTGCTGCTCCTTGGGAGCCTTCTGTTTGCAGTCTTTCAGATAACATAAAGCCAAGAGGATTGGCCTCTCTGATACAGTTTCTCCTCCTTGCCCTATTTATTTATTTATTATTAATTCTTTTAGTCCAGTTAAAAGGTTTACTATCCAGAGGAGCCTAAGTGGCTTCACTCAGCCTAAGTAACTCTATAAATCAAGCAGAACTGCTAACATCTACATCACAATCCTGCCATCAATCACCCCACAGGTTGTGAAGAAAACCAAGGGGAAAGATGCAAAAGGGAGAGTGAAGAGTAATAGCTCATCACCATCGGGTCCCTGCAGGCTGGCTGTGGCCCTTGGAAAACTCCCTGTGAAGCCAGACGTGTTGTCAGGGCAACTAAATGCAAACATAATGCCTAACTTCACCTCCTGTAGACACACATGCACCCTGCGGGTGCTGTGCCAGGGGTACAGGGTGGACACAGACAGAGGGAGGGAAGGGGTGGTGGAGAGCAAAGAGGGCTGGGAAAGCCTCTGGAGCAGGTTCTGCCATGGGATCCAGCTCCCAAGGAATGAAGAGGAGGACAAGACATGAGCCTCTTTGAAATGCTGCACAAACCCCTTTGTAAATGCTGAAGGAGATGGGGCAGTGAAACATCAAAGTAGGAAAGAGAGAATCAGACTCAGGTGTAAGCACCAATGTTGGGGAATTAAAAGGGCCTGGGAATGACAATGTGCTTCTAAAATGACAGTTTCAGAAGGGAATTGCTCAAAGTTTCACCGGTTCCTCTTGACAACTATCTAATGAGAATCCAAACTCACCACGACCCAAGTCAGTGGAGAGGAGCTCCCTGGCTTCAGGCTGGGCTCACAGTAATCCTTAATCGAGGGCAGGGGTTAAGTGAGCCACCTCCTAAACAAGGGTCCCTCCAAACCCTGGTTGTAGCTGGTAGGTGGTTTAAGAGCAATTTGCAATCCCTTTCAGCACTATTAAGCTCAGACCCAACAAAGAATGCAGACTCCTAATTAATTGCAGTGGGAAGTCAGGAGCTAAATGGGAGTTGGGAGCCTGAATGCTTGTTGCATCACTAAGAAACACAAGGCCAGGAAAAGTTCATTATTGTGGTCTTTCAAGGTCCTGCAAAGTAAATCAGTGTGTTAGCCCACATGAGAGCTGCATGACAGAGGGCAAACTCGAGCATCTTAGCCTTGCAGCTTGTTTTATATCCTCCCCACAGCCCTCAACCACTGCCTGAGCTGTATGTGAGCAGGTAAAATGCTCTGGGCTTGGTATGTAGAAGGGACACTCAGATTTCATAGAGGTTTCTGTAAGTCCCAGGTGGGGCTGGGAGGCTTTTTGGAACCCAAAGAGCATCCATCACATGCAGCACTGGGAGTTCAGGGGCTCTTTAATCCCTGGAGATGCCTGGCACCTGCAGATACTGGTCAACACGGCTGGGAGGAACACTTGTCCATCCTGTTTGTGTGGAAAAGGCTCACAGGCTGGCCAGAGGAGAGCTGAGCTCTGATGTGAAAGCACTGGGACATCCCTGAGCTTGTCAACTCAGCAGTCCTGGCAGAGCTGCATGGGAGGGACACTCACCCCTCGCTTGCCAGTGCTCACACCACACCAATTCTCTGTCCTGCCTTTTGCTGCTCTTTCTTCTGGTCATTAAGGCTCACGTTCTCACTTCTCCTGTCCTGAGCCCACCCATGTGCTAGCACTATCACTAATAGTGAACACACACGTGTACAAATACGAGGCCGTGCAGGAGCACTACCACATGAAGAGGCATACATGACCCAACACACACACACAGAGCTGCATGTCTGCACACAGAACACGCTAGTGCACGTGAACATCCATGTACCTGTGCCTGCACAAGCATTACACCCGCACACCGTGGTACACACGGGTGTACAGTGACTGCACCTCCCCAGAGGTGCACTCTCAGGCGTTCAGCTCTGCTTAGCCCCAAATGCACCGAGCACCCACAGACACACAGCCCACATGCAGACACGCACAGGCACAGCACCCTGCATGCACTCACACACTCACACACACGCTTTCAGCTCAAGCCCGCGTGCCAGGAGCGGTTTATTCTGCAGCTTGGAATGAGGAGACAGTGGGCTCCCAGCCGGACGCTGCAGCCAGGCTCGGCAGCAGGGACAGACATGCTCCCCATCCCACCACAGAGCCCCTCTTTACCCCCAGCCCAGCTGCACCTCACACCTTAAGGCAAAAAGAGCATCGGTGAGTGTCTCATTGGAGCTGGCGTCCCAGCGGAGTGTGTGTGCCGGGCAGGGGATCTCTCCCTCTCCCTCTCTCTTCCACTCGCATCTTTTCATGAACTCTATTTCTCTTTCCTTTCTGAAAACAACTGAGCTGTAAATACTGTTTAACCTTCTTCCCCCATTCCCCCCTCCCCTCCGCACTATAAAAACACAAATATGCCATAACTCAGCTGGCTCAGCCGCCGCGCCTCCAACATGCCCTGCTCCAGGCCTCTCAGGAAGGTCATAACAAACGACTTTCCGATTCAGTGCTCCTGAAATAATTTTGTGTATTAAAACCTGAATCTGCACTTTCTGGACCGAAAGCCTCTCTTAATTATGGCAAGCGTCCTTGGGATGGACAGTGATCCTTCACCACGGCACCGCTAACCAACCGGAGAGGCTCCGGCTCCCCACCACCTCCTCCTCCTCCCGCTGCCCCCTCCCACCGCCACCCAGCCCACGGCCCCCCCCTTGCTCCCTCGCCCCCCCGCCTTCCCTTTGCCCAATCTGTTTTCAAAGTGTGTCTGTCCTTTATTAAATTGTTTTCTTTTCCACATTATCAGTTGCCATGGAGACCTCATCTCTCGGATTATTTGAATTTCATTATATCTATTGATTTGGGAGCATTTCATCTTTTTTATTGTTTTTCTGTCAATTTTCAAAACGAATAACCATCTAATTTGCGTCAGTGCTGATTATGTTTGTCCCTCAATAGAGGTCGGCAGCTGCGTCGGGGAAACAAATCAATGGGAAACCATCATAAACCTCCCCAGTACAATCTCCAGGATATGTGGGTGACATTCCACGCCTGCGAGAAACACTCATCATATCCAAACTTCTTTCTTTCTTTTTCTTTTTGCTTCTCCCCTCTCTTGTTTTTTGCTGTTATTCCCCCCTCGTAGCCGGCTCCGCTGGCCACTGGCTGCTCACGGTTAAAACCCTATTTATTTTACACACATCCATGGACAATTTTGGACACATCGCATTTTCAGACAGGGAGGGGACAAGGGTGAGAAGAGGGGGAAGAAAGAAGGGAAGAAAAGGATGAGGAGGGATAGGAAAAAAAAAGAAGAGGAAAAGTGGATCTGGATTGCAAATTGCTTACTATTTTTTTTAATAATTTATGCAATTTTAAGCATTTATGTATAAATTTTTTAATAAGCCACCCTGGAGCAAAATAGCCATTAACATCCCGACGTCCTTCTGTCCAATGGGCTCGTGTGCAGGATCAATTTCCGAGAGTACTTTCCCTTTTTTTATGACATGATAAAATGCTTTTAAAGCAACTTCCACAAATATGGAAATTTTTTTCCCCTCCTCTTTTTTTTTTTCTCTTTTTTTTTTCCTCTTTTTTTTATAACAGCCTCCACTTATTCACCAGGGAGAGCGGGAGTGAGTGTGTGTGTGTGTGTGTGTGTGTGTGTGCTGGGGAGGGCAGTTGGCAGAAGGATAGACCCAGCCCTAACTGGAACGGACCTGCCTGTCCTTCTAACAAGGGCATAAACTTTCATTAGCGATGCACACAGTCAAAGGCAATTTAGGGAAACGCGCTGTACAGAAAAGGAAAACCTCAGCGGTTTTTATCCAGTGGCTCCTTGGCTCCGTCCAGGGGGCTCTATCCTTGAGCTCAGCTTGTGCTCTCCAACCAAAGTGACCCCACTGGCCACGGAGAGGGGCACAGAGGGGACGGGGGGATGCAGCTCTGGGGTTGGTGGTGCCCCGCAGCTGGTCTAGAGCAGCCAGTCAATATTAATGTCTTGCTGGAACCCACCTACAAGAGGCCCAGAGCTATCAGTTGCTCTGCCCACTGCAGAGCTTCACCCCACCAACGGGCTGGTCCTCCTCAAGGTCTCTATTTTGGGTTTCTGCACACTGACAAGTAGCCTGCAGTGCCCGATGCCCCTTTGGGGCATTAGTTACAAGCTGGCTCTGCCCAGACCCGACAGATGTGTCGCTGCTGCTCCTGTTTCCACAGGGTATATAGACTGGTTATTTTTGCAGCTGGGACATGTTCAGCCTCACATAAGAACCTGGAAAATGCCATTCCTAAAGGGACTGGCCCCGTGAGCAGGCACAGCTCTGTGGAGGAGGGACATGAGCACACACGGCTGGAAGGGCCAATACAAGGGGCTTGGTGGGGTCAGGAATCACAACCACACACTGGAAATGAAACAGAACTATTTCTCCAGCTAGCAGTTCCCTTGACCCTCTGTCTTTGGGGCTTATGCACCCTGAGCCAGATACACACTGTACGTGCCCAAGCGTGGGAAGTCCCTGTGCGTGTTCCCATGATTTGCTTCAACATGAAGCCCTGACGCTGGTTCTTCTACAAGAGCAGATTTCTTTACCTTTCTGTATGCCACACTTCCCGAGATAACACAGACCTGAGAATTTAATCCTACTGACAGCAGGCTCTTGTGTTACTGGTACCTTACACAGACCCCAGCACGCTCCCAGCCTGAGCAGCCCTGGTTGCAGGCTCACCCCATCCACAGACTGCCCCGTGTGTGATGTCTGTGGGTATCTGAATGAAAGCAGAGGGGAAAATAATATCTAGAAAATAAAGAACCAAGGGGCAAGCCAATGCTCAGCTGGAAAAACACAAAGTGCCGAGAACAGCAAACCCAATCAATAACAATCACAACCCAGCAGCGGGCCAGGAAAGCGTGAACCGTTTTGGCCTGCTCCCTGCATGCTCCCCCACTGGGGAAACACAGTCCCTGGGGGTCCCTGATTCCATCCCCTCCCACTCCACCCTGCATTTGCCCTCATCAAAAAGCTTCATAGAATGCAAGTCCCCAGGCTTGTTTTGGTCAGAAAATCAGCAAAGAGAAGAGAGGATCTCTGGATGGAGGACCAGGATTCCTGGCAGTGAGCTGGCACCCAAACAAGGCTGTTGATGCTATGAAACACTGCTTCCAGCTAAAGCTCCTTACACCCCACATCCCTCCAACCACCCCTCCAAAGTTCTGTGCTGCCCAGGGGAGTGGCACTGCCTAGGACCAACGTGGGGAGGGGGAAACATGGAACCTGTCAGGGAAAAGCAGGGAGATCTCCCATCTCCTGGTCTAGCATCAGTCCTCAGGATAGGTTTTGGGGATTTCACTGTAGCAACAGAGGGGTCAGCAGGAGTTGAAGCTTTTCATATCATATATATCACTCTATATGGTCTTGTCTATAGTGAGTGCTAAATATAGCCACACCAAACCTGGAGGTGACTTGAGTGCTGTGGTGCAGGGACATCTGCCACTGCACAGGCACCCTCCACTACCTCAAAGCAATACAGATGTCAACAACCACAACCAAAACACAAGGATGCCTGTGAGCTCTCCATCCTTCCACTGCCGAGAGTATGAGCCAGGTTCTCCCTCTTCCTTTCCCCCCTCTCATAACCAGAATGGTTCTTCCTTTTGAGTGGTGACCAGCCAAAGTAAGGAAAATTCTAGCTTTAAGGTCCACTTGTCCATGGGATGTTGGATCCTCTTATCTATGGCACACCAGCATCTGCTTCGGCATAGCTACTTAACAACTTCAGCAATGGAAGAAGAAGAAGCTCTGAATAGAAGGGGAAAGTCTCTTGTGTGGGTCAGAATAATTAGACTGAGCTCAAATTGGCTTTAGGCATCTGCTGCTGCCTCTGAGCAAAATCAAGCCATGTTGCTTCCATCAGCATCTCTCTGCTGTTAGCCTTACCCTGCAGAACAGAAGGGACCACATACTGCCTGGTGTAGGGCATCTCTGGGAACAAGACTTGCTCCAGCAGAAGCCATAAAGCCTCCTTATCCAGCTTTCATTAAAGCCAAGAGAAAAGAGGCCAGACAGAGAGATTGAGATGAGCCATTTCCCCAACAAACTCGCTTCCCTTTTTCATTCGCTCCGTTCTTTTTTTCCCCCCTTTAACTGTCATTAAAATAACAAGTTTCTGTTACAGTCTAAACATTCCCACATTGTATAAAGGGTTATGTTACACCAGAGTCACTGCCGGGCCCAGTGTTTGCACAGAAACCTCACTGCAGGTCCCCCCTCCTGACGAAGTGACTTATTAAAGTTTAAACAGTAATTAACAGAACAATAAAAATAAAGGGATGTTTGGGGAGTCGTAGTGCACACAGGGTTTTTGGCAGTGCCAGCACTTTTCAGTGCCCTGCGCTGGCAGAAAACACGCCTGCAAAACCAGTGGGAGAGATGGTGTGCTCAAAGGTATGATCCCAGCACCAGGGTGCACAGAGCAGCAGGCAAGGGTGAGAGGGAAGTGGGGATGCTGACGGGGCACTTGGCACTGGAGCTCACCACCAGCTCTGCACCTGTGTCTGTGCTGCACTGCACTGAGAGCCCCCCCTGTTCTCTGATTGTCCGAGATGGACAAGCCCCCAGAATCTGAGTTTGGGGAATTGTGTGTCTGAAACCAGCCCTGGGATTTGGGGAAGTAGCTCCTTCACTTTAGAAGAGAGTGGCAGAGAGGAAACAGCAACCACAGAGCAAACCCCTAGGAAAACCCTGCAACAGGGAGAGCTTCTGCAAGAGCACCCAAGCGCAGCCCCCTTGCTTGGGAGCTTTAAAACCAGATAGGAGAAGACATCCCATAGGGACTGATCCTGCCCTGGCCCTGTGCTGATGTGGGGAGCTCTAAGCTGCAGATCCAACAGGAATTCTGGAGTCATTCCCTCCCGAAACGCAGGCAGAACCAGGACCACAGCACCACACACTAGAACCTATCTTGCTATGCAGGACCACAACCTTGTCTCTCCCACCAGAGCAGAACTTCTCCAACCTATGTGAAATTGGTTGTTCAGGGCTTCCTTTATAGGAACATGACTGCTTTTCTTCTGTTCTGTTCCCACCCCAGTCACCTCCCTTGCCCAGGATGAGCTCTAGAGCATGTGGGTAGAGTTTAAGCTTAGGTTGTCAGCCCTCTCTGTTACCCAACATGCAGCAATGCAGAAAGATCTCATTTGAAGATATTTTTGGTGCCTATTGTAACTATTCTCAAATGTTTGCCTCAGTAGCTCACAGTGCTCGTTGGCTCTAGCCCTGATGTGTGACTCAGTACACACAGCATTGTGCAGTCCCATGTTTGCTAAATCTCTTCCAGTACAACTGCTCAGTTTGCAAATAAAAGGACAGCTCCGTAAGGGTGCATCTCCTGTGCAGAGTGAGCCTGAGGAGTGCTGCCTTGAGCCCTCTTCCATAAAGCTGTCCCTCAACTCTGACTGGCACCCAGACTGCTGAGCTGATGGAGCTTGCAGCAGCTCTATGAACAGCCACAGGAGATGCCCCCGGAAGCCCCAGTATCCCACCAGTAGCAGTCACCCAAGTGACTCAGACCTCCAGGAGGTGAACCTGCCAGCTCAGTCCTGCAAATGCATTCTGCAATGAGAACACACTCTAAATACCACAGGGCTGGCTTTGGAGCAGTCCATCAAGTGGATTCCTCCTCTTCAGTTCCCTCAGTAGTAAGGAGAACTCTGCCTTCTGCTTTCTCAATGGAGAACTAACCAGCTTGTTTCTGCAGCTGCTATATTGGCACTGCAGGACAAAGACACATTTCAAGCTCCTCCAAGTCAACAAGTCTCATTCTTCTTCCAGCAGCTCAGTGGTATCCAGCTCAACACTATCACTTACAGACAAATACCCACCAACAGGAGAACAGACATGAGTATTGAGAAGAGACCCTGATTACTCTGTTTCTCCTGCCCTCCCATCACAAACAACATTGAGTCCCTGCCCAGGCGCACTTGCTCACTCCATAAGACATGGTTGAGTGGTGGACTTGGCAGTGCTGGGTTAATGGTTGGACTTGATGATCTTAAAGATCTTTTCCAACCTGAACAATTCTAAGCAAAATGAGCCTGCCCTGGCAGTGACAGCCCTGCAAATGAGAGACAGAGCAGAGGGCTGGCATATAGGGCTCAGAATTAATGAAACCAAGACCTTGGCAACCTCAGTGATTTTGCATTCTGGTGCAAACTGATCAACTTGCATGGTGCCCCAGGGAGGATGTGAGATGGAAAGAAGGGAAGGGAGAGGTTGGGTGGGAGACATGCTGATGCCCATTTCCTTTACAGCTGTGTTTTAACTGGGCCCCAGCTGCTCATCTGCAAGTATGACACTTGCCCCTCCATGCCCCACTTGTTGCCCTGTGCCCCAATCAGCACCCCCTTCACTGCTCCCTGTGTCTTCACAAAAGCCTGTCCTGAATCCTCATGAGGTCCCTGTGTCCCACTGCCAGGGATGTGAATGGGATGACAGATACATCACCAAACCCAGCCTTGTTTGCCCAGCCACACTATGCCCTCATACCCCAAACCTTCCACTGCCACATTTTTATTTCTCAGTGGCTTTTCTACCTCCTTGGGAAATGAAGGCAATGAACAGTAACTGGCTTGTGCAGACTTGCCCTTGAGACAGTTTCTACAGAAGGTCCCTGAATCCATTGCAAGCCAGCAGGGCAGCCTCTGCCTGATCAGCTGAGCCACTGGCTCTGGCTTTTCCTTCCCCTCATTGCCCCAAGCCAGCTGGATGCACAGGAATAGCATCCAGGAATCAGTGCTAGAGTAAGATGCTGTGTGAGAGCCAGCAGCTCTATGGCCTGAACTGCTCCCCAGGAAAGGTGGCCCTGTCATGCCTCACTCCTGGAATTCTATTTGCACATTCCCAAGGTTTCTTTGCACTGCTGTGAGCTGAGCTGCCCATCTGCTTTCCAAAGGACTCTCCTGCCCCACAGACTGAAGATATCCAGCCCTGAGCACAAGCAAGCAAAATCAATACATCAAATACACTCCCAGCCCAGTGCAACAGCTCTCCCCTTCCAGACCCACCCAGCTTGATCCCTCTCTGGCTGCTCTTATGCTCATGTCACTCTGCTAAGCTCAGAAGAATGATCTTCCCAGCTGACACCATGTCAGTGATGGCAGAACTGAGCTTATGCCTTTCCACTGCCACTCACATCAACCTGAGAGAAGGCCACACCACCCAGATCTCATCCCATTCACCCAGCTACAAGGTTGTTTTCCAGCTCCTGGCTGTGCTGGAGTCAGGGTCTCTCCAGACTCATTTGAGTGGCAGTGCTTGAGAGGGAAAGTATGTTGAACAGGTACAAGTAGGTGCAAAGAGAACAAGAGAAGGTGCCCCCAGGTCAGCACTCACGTGCATTTTCCTCGGCCATGTCTGAGGAGCCTGGGAGTCAGCACAGAGCACAGCTTTGCATGGGGGTCTCAAATATGTTCACAGTGCAGAAAGACTGTCCTGTGCACTTCCTTTTCCAACACGTCGTTCAGGAGGCCTCTACAGCAATGCCAGTAACTGCCTGTAGGGAATGTTACGTTAGAAAATTATCTAATGCACTCTTCATCATCTCGTCTTGCAATCTACAGAAGCAACCACCACAGTACGACCCTTCTTCCAAACACCACTGACTTTATACACCGTGCTCAGTGGTAGCTTGGTCCACATCCCAGAATTCAGGCTCTCTTTTGCTTAACAGGCCATGAAATTATTTAGGCTATTCTTGATATTACATTCTGTTATATTTGTAATTAACACAGAAGGTCAGAAGTGCCACAACCTGCAATCCCCATATTTTGCTGAATACAGAGGAGACTGAGTGCTTCCAAGGACTTGGTCCTCACCTAACCCTCCTGCTGGGGTTTATGGGAAGCCAACATTCAGAGCAGCCCTATCCCACAAGGAAAGGGATTGATATTGTCAGAGATTCTAATCTGCATGTATTTGGAATACAATCTGGGAACCAGCACTCCAGAATCGGGTCTTACCTCCTTTTTTTGGAAAGGACTTTTAAACAAAAGGGAAAACCCTGCCAGCACACTGAGCATTGGGTGCTATCTTCAATCAGGGAAGCCTAATTATACCCATTATCCTGATGAGGAAGCACTGGCACAAAGCTAAGCATTCACATGGCTACAGATACAAAGCGAATCAGTGGCAAAGCGGGAATTAAACATGGGAATCATGGTGATGAGTTCATCACCCACCTCAGCATAGCCACCTGCAGCTGGCCATGGACCAGACCATGTCCTTCTGATGTCCTCCTGAGGTGCCCTGCACACACCTCCATCACAGGGTGAAAGCTTCAGGCCAGTGCTGAGATGGCTGGGGGTGCTCTGGGACACGCAGGGGATGGGTCACACAGGCTGGCCCATGAAGACTCAGCTCACTGCATTGGAGACAGACTGGCAGGGCTGCAGAAACCCAACAGCCAGGTCTGAGCCACCAAGGCACCCCACAACCACGCAGACTGTGGCAGGGATGAATCATCTGCTCCTCCTTCTAAAGCAGCTTCATCAACCTCCCTGGATGTGGATCTTCGCAGCAAAGACCAGCCTGATCTGTCTACGTATTAAAGGTCCCTTGGCATGTAAAACCCAGAGCTTTTCCTTGGCACCAGGGGCCAGCACTTGCCCTATACTCTCCCTGCCAGGTGCTGGGTGCTGGGTCTAAGAAAGGCTGCAGAATCCCTTGGGATTGAGAGTCATTACATAAACAATGCAATAGGATCATGGGCTGTAATTGTAAAAGTGCCTGAGGTCTTGGCACTGAAATCTGTCTCAGCAAAGGCCTCTAAATGGAGACCCAAACAAAACAAACAAAAGCCCCAACTCTGTCAGCACTTAATGAACAATAATAAATAATAAATAATAACCCTATGAGCCAACATAGCAGGACAGAAGCGAGACACCAGGGCAGCTCTGAGGAAACATTGACCCTACAGCAGTTGCCCTCCCTCCTTCCCCAGTCTCTTATCACATTGAGCTCCGGTCCACAGGCACCTGCAGGGTTAGGTCCAGAGGGGAAACCTTGGTCTCTGTCAGGGGTGTGCATCCCCCAGTAAGTAAGTATGATAATGTAATTTTTATGCCCCTGGATCAGGACCTTCACCTGCTAAGGGAGCACACACATATATACACCAAGGCATGCCTAGCTCCTACTGCAGCATCTCTCTTCAAGTGCTAAAGGCAAAAAGCAGCAGATGGAGCTGAGCAAGGGAATCCAGGTAGGTGTGAGTCCAAAGCCTCTCCCCAGCATCATTATAGTCTTGACTCGAGTCCCCCACTTGTCCCATGCAAGCCAAGCTCCCGGCAGGACATGGGAAGAACTGCCTGGCAGGGACATGGGCAGAAACAAAGGGCCTAATTTAAGTATTTTTATAACTCCATACTTGTGACAGTGGGTTTAGCAGTTGCCAGCCATCTGGAATAAAGAATTACAGGCACCTCCCCATAATCCTATATTGCCTAAACCCTAAAGCTGGTTATGGTGCAAGGATGAGGCAGCAGGTTGGGAGGAGGCAGTGATGGGAGCCGGGGGTGGAGAAAGGACCGCAGGAAAAAATCCCAAACTTATTCCTGTTTCCCTGTGAGGCTCTGGGTGGTCCCAGATGTGCCACAAGTATTTTTTGCTGGGAATCAAGAGACGACAGGATGAAGAGTGAGGGGGGAGAAAGGAGACAAGGAGTCCTCCATGACCACACAGCCGCATGCACCACACACACACACACACAGAGGCTTACTGGTCCGCGCAGGGCTGTCAGGTAAATTAGATCTGAAAGCTGACAATTTCTGACCATATTTCCTTGATTATTTCAAACAAATGCACACCAGCCGCTGTAAGGAGATTAAAGTGACATAAACGTCCCGAGTGGGAGGAGGGAGGGCAGAGAATTCAGGTCACCCCCATCCGTCCCCCATTTGACAGCCGCTATATCGCTATCCAATCCAATAAAAAAATCCCCCCCTTTTGCTTTAATTAATTTTACAGCTAGCTTGCTTAATTACTTTCAATCAAAATCCTCCTGCCATCGCAAAATTAGAGATGGTTGAGCTCCATTAGCCTAAATTCTTCATTTCCATATAGAAAGAGGCTCCCTCGGCAAAGCCAACAGGGCTCCCTCCTATCCAAGCTGCCATCGGACAGATGCCTGTCCCTCTGTCTGTCTTCAGCTCCTTGGGAGAAGGGGGGGAGGAGAAGGATGCAGTCTTGTTCCCACCATCCCCTTTCATAAAGCAGCTCCTTGAGAGCCCTAGACTGGGGAGGCCTTTCTGCTCACAGCACAGACCATGAGAGATGAGGACAGCTTGCTCGCATGGCCTTCTTCCCACCATGCTGGAACCAGCATTTCCATGGCTGCACAAGGAAGATGGGACAGCACACGGCTTCCTTCTGCTGGGATTCCTGCTGTGGCTGCCAGCACTGGGGATGGGATATGGAAAGCACACATCTCCCACTTGGGGTGGACCGAGCGCTGCCACTGTCAACCCACACATTCATGCAGGCATCACTAACTTGAGCTATTCTCTGCTGGATGCATGGAAAGGGCATTGAGGGGACAGAGGGGCAGATCATTTTACATCTGCATGCTCTGGGGTTTGGTACCTTCCTCTGGAGCATCTGGCACCAGCCACTGTCAGAAACACGGCACCGTGGACCATAGAGCTGTGACATTCCTACAGCTCCTGTAGGCACCTTTAGCACCTCTCTCCTGTGAACACAAATCATGAATTACCCCAATTTGGGCTGATCTGAGAGCAGTCCCAACTGGCCTCACGTTCATGAAACCTCTTCAGAAGAGCAGGGAGTGGCAGCAATAAAGCCATACAGAGCTGGAAAGGAGACAAGAACTCCAAGCGGGTGGAGAGGATGGGTGCAGGAGGAAACCCTGGAAAGGAGCTGGGCACACTGGAACAGAGGAGCAGAACCAACTTCTCTCAGAGTACCACGGGAACTGAAGAGAATTGCCCAGACCACTCTGGTGGATCACACTGCAGCATGTTCCCTCCTATTGCCTGTAATTTCCTATGGTTTTCTCCTTTCCCATCTCCCCACACTACCTGCAGAGCAATGAGATTCTATGTATGCTCAGCACTCCATGTAGGTACTGAACCTGGAGCTGCAGGAAGGTCACACAGGCACCCTGGTCTCTGCATGTTCCCACTCTTTGGAAAGCTCCAGAGGTGCTTATGATAAGCACAAGAAGCCCAAGCACACCCCCCCTCTGGTCTCCAGGGAGGACAGGTCAAACCCTTGCTGCTTCAGAACAAAATGAAGAAGAGACAAACACAGACCTATTTTGTTTATAAGCTTAAAACTGAATCCAATGGCGCATCTACCTGGGGATTTTAGATTAAATGGTTTAAGAAACTCAAATAGGCTTTTTAATCCGGTCAAATAAAAAGAGCCCCAAAGAAGCAAAGAATTCACCCTCCTGAGCCTCAATGCCTGTGAAGACAGCCAGGCAAGAACAGCTTCCTTACTCCCTGCAACTCCTCCCCACCCTGGCATGGGACATAATGTGTTTGCCAAACTCTGGAAGCTCAGGAAACACCCTGCTCAGGGCTCGTGCAGGCTTCGCTTTCCCACGGACAACCCATCTCCATCCTGCTCTATAACAGTGTCTTCACCTTTTCTGTGTTCCCTTACACTGTACATCTGGGACCTTCCCCCAGTACATGGCAGGCCATGAGCACGATGCCAGCCCTGGTTACATCACCAGCACCATCCAAAAGCAGTCCAAGAGAAGGCACCAAAACCCCTAATCCTGGTTCAACACACGCATTTAGGGACTGTCTTCCACACAGACTACTTCCCTGCATGTTCCACAGAGATGGGTGAGAAGATGAGGGGCTGAGCAGCCGTGGGCTCATGAGATGCAGAATGGGGACAGTCTGCCCAGGGAAGAGAGCAGCAGTAGGACAACCAGCCAAGGTCTGATGGATGGAGACCAAGCCTGATGGACTTGGGGAGTTTGATGAACTGAACCCTGACAAGGAGCAGGAAGCAAAGGGGCTCTCTGCTCTGCTGCATGACCGCTTCTCATAGAATCACAGACTGGTCTGGGTTGGAAGGGACCTTAAAACACCCACTACACACCTTCCACTAGACCAGGTTGCTCCAAGCCCTGTCCAACCTGGCCTTGAACACTTCTCCAGCACTTCCAGCCTTGCACCTTCCCTCAGTATCACATCTCACCAACTTTCCAACAGAAACTACCCTCCTATCCCCCACTGCTGCTGCTCAGCTCCGGAAGCACTCCGAACCAGCCTTCCCCTGCACATGCTCTGCAATAAAATTCCCGACTTGTGTCTCGCCTGCTCCAATGCTCAGAGCAGCTGGGACAATAGAACAGAGAGGCCCTAAATCCACCAGACTCACCCTAAATAGCAATGGCCCATAATTTCGCCTGACATTCAGGAGCTTGTTATTCTTTCCCCTCGTCGCCTGGCTGGAGCTGTTCAGACCCATCAGTGTTATTCTATGCATTAAACAGAAAAAAAACCAACTCAACAACAACCCAGAGAGTTTCCAAGCCTGCCCAGTGAGAAGAGGAGAACATCCCTGGCTGTGCTGGTGGAGGGAGAACAGGAGGAACCAGTGCTTCAAACCCAGACCCTATACACAGGGGAACACCAAGGAGTGGGTCCTGCTGAGAACCCCCATCAGAAACACACACTTGCCCTTTCCTCTGTGTCCATCCCTAGCAAAATAGCTCAGTCTCTCCCAGCTCTTCCTTCCAGCTTCCCATCTGGAGCCTGGGAATGCTGCGTGCACACTCCTCCCCACCACCCCACAGTGTGGGGAGCTTTAACCACAACAGTTTGGGGTTTGGGTTTTTGTTGTTTCTTTTCCAGGCTGGCTCCAGCTGATTAAGGACCTGCAACAGGATGTAGGGATTACAGCAAGCCCTGGCTGCGGATCAGCTGGGGCACAGAGCCAAACGAGAGAGCGAGGATTGCCCCCAGCCTGGCTGCCAAACCGGCACTCGTCCTGCTGGGAGGCTGGAGCCCTGCGCTGGAACAAGGCCCCTGCCCTTGCTGGCTGCGATGGGGAATGGCCTAAAGCCCACACTGACAAACGTGCCCACACGGAGGGCAGGGGTGTGAGGATGAGGGATCTGTGGTTTACAGGGCTTGCTGGAGAGAGGAAAATCCCTTATGGCCTCGCTCTTTGTGCCTTCATCCCCAGCTAAACAGAGGTGTGAAGGGAGAGGCACATCCCCACCTCCTGTCTTGAGCATCCTGACCTGGGGATGCCCAATCCCTCTGCCAGGGTCAGCACCACATGGAGCTTCTAGCGGGTATCCTGGAATAATACACAACAAACTATGTGCTGAGTTTTTAATCCAGGAAGAAGTGATCAGGGAAGGCAATAATCTCAGTTGGCACACAGAGCACAGCAGGATCTCACTTCTGGGGAGGCATCAAGAGCGGAATTAGCTTCAAGGAGACTCTGGAGCTTTTCTTTCCTTCTGCTAACACTGAACCCTGCCTGGACCAGCAGCAGCCCCCAGCATCTTTCTGAAGTGCCCGTCACTGCAATATCCAACTGCTGTTGTCCCTTGGGGGACATTCCCCCCACCATGCTTGGACTTTCCAAGTCCCTCTTGGACAGAAGCAAGAGGCACAGAGGCAGAGAGAGCAGCCTCCTGCTCTGACCTGAAGCTGTGAGCCTCAAGTCCTGTTTTAATCAGGTCTGGCAGAGCTGCTGCCTCATTTCCCAACCTGCCACCTCAGAGGGATAATTTGCCAGCCCTTTCCCAGCGAGCTCTGTGGAAGCACTCTCCAGAGCCTGAGCACACTTCCCCTTCACGGCCAAATCCTGCAAGCTTCACTCTGGCACATCTCCCTCTCCTAGTGACCCCCAGGCTCTGTCTGAGTAAAGGAAGTCATGAAGATGCCAGGATTTGGTCCTCTTTTCCAAGCGCTCCCTGGCAAGACCTGGCAGTAAGAGGGGGAGGCTGCTTGGAGCAGCAGGAGGGGGTGGAAATCTGTCTGGCAGCAGCAGCAGCAGCGCAGAGACTCCTTAGTGCTGCCCACCAGACTCATCGTAGCAGAGAAACTCTGGAGTCAGCTCCTGCCGGCCCGGGGCTGCGGGGGGAAGGCAGGAGTTGATATTGCAGGCGGAGGCCACTGGGATACCATTGAAAGCTGCTAAATATGACCAGGTTAGCACTTTAGTCTTTAATGGCAGGTCACCATTAATAAACCCAGGGCCCCAGGGTGCAGTTCAGAGCTTCTCTACAACCCCCCCCCCCCCCCCCCCGCCCCGAAACACTCATTTCATTAACTTCACTGTGCATGGTGCTCGCTCGGCACCTACCAGAGGTTCGGTAGGCTGAAGGTTTGCAGGGGTTAAGGACATCTTACAGGAGCTAACCACTCTCCTGATGTGATGGAACAGGGAAGCTGCCTGTATAACTCCCCACTGTTCCCCTCTGCCTCTGGTTCCCTGGTTTATAAACTAGACCACAGCTTTTGGACCCACACAGATGGGGCACCATGGAAAGCCTCCTGTGGGAAGCAGCACTGCCCTGGGTCCACAACCAAGGGGGTAAGTGCTGGCAAAGGACAGCCAAAAACATGGTTCCTAACCCCAACTCTGGCTCTGAATCCTAACCTGGCCTTGAGGAAGTCACTCCAAGTCACCGTGCCTTGTCCTCCCCATCTGTGGAAGTATAGCAGCACTGATAGCCACAGCAGGGAGATGGGCAGAGGGAAGTTACGTGGGATCCAGGCAGGGAAGAAACCTTTGTTAAATAAAAAGACTGTGCATACAATAAAGGCCAAATCCTGCTCTTGGGGATGCTGGAATGACCCAAGGGTACAAATGGGTGAACTTGGTCACTGGTAACAGCAGAGGGGGGCTTGTGGAGCGAGCAAGGGAGGGACACTCAGGCTGTGCAGTGCAGGACACAAAGGACAATGCGAGAGGAAAAGATTGGGCTTTGCTCCACCTGCTTTCACTGTGATGCTGGCTGGTTCCTGGAGGGATGGTGGGAGGGGAGGAGGGACAAATGGATGTCCCAGCTGCCAAAAATCCCATAGCACGTCTCTATTGATCTGCCCTACTTGGCAACTGAAGCTGCAGCCACTGTCTATGGTGCTTGATCAATAAGACCTGGGCGGGCAGGGAGGGAGAGGCACTTTTATGGGCAGGCAGGGTCTTGAGGGGGAAGTATTTTGGTTTTCAGAGTCAAGGAAGAGCAAATCCTGGGACTGAAGCTGTGGTTTAGGTTGGACTCATTTCAAATACCTGCTGAGCCCTTTACACTGGGACCCCAGTGACCTGCACACAGGAGCTGCTCCAGCCTCTGTCCTCACTGTCCAGCCATGAGAGCCTCTTGCCTGGCCTGGGTGCTCCCAGTATGGATGTGGCCAGCACAGACTGTGTGTGTGCGTGGTAATTCCCCAGGAGCTCCCTATGGACCCTCCCTAGGGAGCTGGAGAGAGGCAGAGACGCCCGCAGCTGGATGAGAAGGAATCCCAGTACAGCTCAAAGAGCCTCTGGAGATACCTCAAGTCCCCAGGCAACGTTTCATGATGGTTTTGCAATGTGACTGTCGCCGGGGCCAGCCAGATGGGGAGGGTTCAGACCCTGGTGCTGACAGCCAGGCTGATTCAGCAGAGCAGACAGGCTCTGACGGGCCAGCCCACAGCACTGCAGGCTGCCGGGTGGGAAGCATCACGCACTGCCCCTGGCCTCTCCATGGTTACACACAGTGAGCCAGGCAGGCCATGCACTGGGGAGGAGGTGAGTGCCCCAAACCCTTGTGTGTTTCTGTGTCTGGAGACCACTTTCTTATGTTCAGATTGTGTAGTTGGGCCATTACTACCGAGCCCTGGAGATGAGGTGAGCTGGTGATATGGAGGAGAGCTCTGTGTTTGAATGCTCTGTGCTGCCTTTGAATGACCTGGTCACCCACCTTGCTAATTTGGTGCCCAAACCCCATCAGGACATGATACAAAGGCAAAGGAAAGTTCTTTTCTCATACAGAAGGCCAACTCCAGCAGCACAAATGCCCCATCCCTAAAGCCAAGAGCCAGCAGCAGCCTGTTGGCTCCAATAAGAGCTGGCTGTAAGGGGGCCGGTGCATTGGTTGTCACCTCCAAATGCCCTTTGGATAGATATGGAGAGAGAGAGAGAATCTGCAGTTGTTCCAACGTTTCTCACTCAGCAGAACAACTGTTGCAGTCCTTTTGATACAAACCCAGCAACTGTTCCCAAAAGCACAGCCTCCTCTGCTCCTGGCCTTAAAAAAACCCCAACAGCCCATCTCCAAAACGCCGGCTTCTGAGTCAGGGCAAAAGTGTTATTAACAAAAACATCACTCAGGGGTGGGACACCTGCTCCCTGACAAGCAACTGGCCTGGCTGCCCATGGTTAGGGTATTACATCAGGCCCCAAAAAGAGAAAGGCAAGGGAGGGAGAAGGGGAGAGAGTGGAAAAGAACAGACAAGAGGGAGGATGACAGCAGAAGGGAGTAACAAAGACAAAGAAGAGCAAGAGAAGGGAAGCACAGAAAGAAAAGAGCAAGTGCGAGCGCATGTGAGAGACGGTGCAGGAGAGAGCGGGAGCGTGTGGGGGAGAGCAGGGAAGTGTGCTGGAAGTGGTGGTGTGTGTGCAATAAAGTGTGGGAGTGAGGATGTGTGAGAAAGACTGCGAGCGTGTGTGCATATGGCAGAGACCGGAGTTAAGAGGAGGAAGAGAAAAAGTAAAGGAAGGGGGAATGATGCCACGAAAGGCTTGGAAAAGTGTAACAAGAAAATAGGGAGGAAGAGAGGAACAAAAGGAAAAGTGAAGGCCATCATACAAATGGGTCTGGTAAAGCAAGAGAGCAAAGATAAGGGCAGGGAGGGAGGGATAGGAAGAGGAGGTGGGGGGCATTTGGGATGCGGCAGGGTGAGGGGCAGGAAGAGAGAGGAGAGGGAACAGGAGAAAGGGACAGCGGAGGAAAAAGGGAATAAAAGAAATAAACAGGGGGGAGGGAGGGAAAGATGTCTATTAAAAACCTCAGTGCATAACACAAAATGTCAGGGTTTATAGCTTCATTCTTGGCATTGCTGGTACTGAGAACCCCACACAGAAATGTCACTGCTTGTCATGTTTAATCACCTGCTATTTGTTAACACCTTCGCTGCGAGGAGCCTGCCCCTCACCCCTTGCAGGCTTTCCTTTTGGAGAATAAACTGGGAAAACATGCATCTGCCTCCCTGTTCTCTCTGGACAGCTTCAGCTGAGCCAGGAACCAGGCAGGGGACTCCAGGAAAGGCAGGAACACAGGAGAAAGCCCCTCGCTTTCCAGATGGGGCTTTCAGCACAGGGGCTGCAGAGCTCCCTACCCAAGCAAGATAGTGACAGGCACCATTGCCAGCCACTGGGGAGGCAGAGGATGTGCAGACATGGGAATGGGACAGAGGATGCTCCTGGGAGGAGCAGTGGAGAGCAGAGTCTGGGGCCTGAATTACTTCAGGGAGACACAGGAGACAGGAGAGAGAGGGGAAGGCTCAGCCCAGGGAACACACATGGATAAACCAGGGTGCACGGGCAGGGAGGAGCAGGGCACCGGGCCCTTCTTCCTCCTGCTTCTTTACCCCCCTCTGTGCTCCCATCCCACTCATGTCCTGTGCCAAACACACAGAAATAAAACCCCTGAAATCCATGCAAGTCTGGAATTCTCCAATCTGTTTGCCTGAACAGCAACTGTCACATAAAAGCAAACATCCAAAGCTATTAAATGTACAGTTACAGTTCCTTGCCCTGGCATCTGCACTGGTGACTTTACTCTAGTTCCTCCCAAAGCCTTGGACGCACGGCTTGTATTTATGCCGGTTTTCCCCTGTGTCAGGCACTCGTGCCCCGCTGTCTGCACTTCCACCCAGCTGCATGCTGGCTGTCTGACATCACACTGCACTGCTACAGGAATTATTTTGAGGTCATCTCCAAACAAGACTTTTCCCCACTATTTCACACACTCTGACTGGAAAGAAATCCAACCCAGCTCTCCTGCGCACCGCAGGGCTCTCCCATGGAGCCATGAAAACCTAATCCTGCCATTTCCAGGCTTACAGAAAGAACTCATCTCCCCCCCATAGGAAGGAAAATGTAAAGATGTGTATGCAAAGATCATTAGTGCAGCTCTTTTGTTTTAAGCAAAGAATGGCAATCAGCTCTGTTTAAACACAAATGAAGGCTCAGTGCAGCCCTTGCCCCACACTCTGAAATGCTTCTGTCAGTGTTCGGTGGGTTTGAAGTGCTGATGCCAGTGAAGTCAGACTTCCCTGTCGGAAATGAAGAGAATCTGGGGAGCTGAAGCAATCACAGGCTGGAAGGGGATCCTAAATGCCTCTGACCCTTTTTCATGCATTCAAACAATACAAAACCAGCAGAAAC
Source organism: Melopsittacus undulatus (assembly GCF_012275295.1). Classification (NCBI taxonomy): domain Eukaryota; kingdom Metazoa; phylum Chordata; class Aves; order Psittaciformes; family Psittaculidae; genus Melopsittacus; species Melopsittacus undulatus. Next base: position 4,924,638 of record NC_047538.1, on the reverse strand, counting down.
CATCAGCTGCCTGGTGACCAGTACAAAGGTTTCTGCTCCAGCAGATCTCTGAGTGCCCAGATCCCTCCTGTGCCTCTTGGATGGGCAGCAGGGAGCTGATGGCTGCAGCTGCAGGACCAAGGGGGCTTCCCCGTGCTGGTGTAATCACAACATTATGGACCCATAAGAAGAACATCCCATAGAGAAAAAAGCACAGACCTGCAGAAACTTGGTGCTCATCTCACTCCAATCCCTGTAACACCATTTTAACACCAGTTTAGATCATCCAGGACTAGCTGTGGGACTGAAGCAAAAACCTTCAAGCACAAACCAGCCAGTTTGGGAAACCCAAACTCTTAGACTTCACATCTTGGTCTATGGTAGCAATGGCAGCATGATGCTACCCAGATTTCCCTGTGTGTTTTCCTCAGAACAGTGCCTTCATGGTGTTTTCTGATCAAGATCCTTGCTAGTTCCCAAAAGTAAGTATCTACATCTCCATCTCACACACCAGAGAGACCCTGTGGGTGCTGGGGAAACCTGCACTGCTGCTCCCGAGGACAGTGACTTTCACTCCATCCATCTCCTCTCCCAGACACCCACATCCTCCCCCAGCTCCATGGATCAATCCAGGCCCTGTTTCCACACCAAAGAACAACCCGGCTGCACTGCAGAGACCGCTATCCCCTGCCAGGGGAGTGCAGACAGAGGCTCAGCCCTCTTGGGGAACAGTGGTTTCTGCCCCAAAGGACCAGCACGAGGTGCAGGAGCTGCCCCAGGTCCTATTCTGGGAACGGGAACAGTACACAGAACTCTCCCTTGGGCCTTTCGCCAAGGACAGAATTCACCCTTCTGAACACAGGCCAGGATGATCTAAAGTGACTACTGACTTTTGTTGCTCAACTTGAGTCACCTTAAATGGGCCTATTTTTCCAAGTGTCAGTGCTCAGCACAGCTGAGAATCGGGCCCCTGTGAGATGGCTAATCCTACACGTCCATGTTCTGTGACAAGAAAGACTATTCCTCTCCTGTCTGACTTCATCCAGCCTGGCTGGGCCTTTTATCTTTTCCTCCTCTCCCCTCCCTCCTCCTTGTTCTCTTCTTTTTCAGCTTTTTATGAATTTCTCTCAGCTTTCCTCCCTCTCCCCCCTCCCTCAAGGTCATGCGGCTCATTTCCATGTTGAACATTTACTCAGTAAGCCAGGTCCTTTCACAGATGCTCGCCACAAATATGCTTCCTGATAGAGTCAGGAGGAGAGAAACTATGAAGCCCAAAACAATGCCAGAAATACATAAAAAGAGCCCAAAAGTGGGGCTGTAAGGGGGCAGAAAATGGCACAGAGAAAGCTGCAGGTGGAACACTTTTGGATTTCATTTACTCCATTGCCCTGATGAGGTTCTAGCTCTCTCTTCTTGTTTGTTCTTCTGAATATTGTCGTTCTGCTGTTAGGGCAACCTATATAAGGGAGACATTTAACCTTGTCTCTTCATCCACAGTGAAACTCATTCAAAGCCCAGAACCCTTCCAGCCCCTGGGCATCAGCTCCTTTACGACAGTGATCAGCAGCTCAAACACATCCAGAGCAGGGGAGTTTTCAGCTGCGCACTTGCTTGTTTTGCCTAAGCCCATTACTTATAAGCAGCTTGAATAAAGCATCAGGGTTTGTAGCTACCCTGGGTAATACACAGCGTAGCCAGAGATCACCCAAAGGAGGTCAAACCCCTCTTCCTGTTCCCAGGAATGGATGGGGCCCTTTTATCAGCATGGAGAGGGGCTGAGGTGGATCCTGGAGAATCGTTTCCACCCTGACCTACCACGTCAGCCCCCAGGCCAGTCCTACAGACTGGCTGGAACAAAGAGCAGCCTCATCAGGTCTGTATTCTCCAGCCCAGGGCAGGTCTCCAGAGAGCTCTTCCTTTCTCACTGCTCAGAGGTGGCAACTTTGATAATCCTCCAACCCCGAAGAAACAGAATCTGACCAATGCAGCGTGACTGAAAATCCAAACCTCAGGCTTGTGGTGTCCAGGGATTCCTATTTCAATTTCCATCTGATCATCAGAGACAGTTACTGGTCCTCACATGAAAGACAGGTATTAAAAACATCAATTCACTCACTAACATCCCTCCATCTGAGATCCAGTGCCTCCATGGGCACTGGGAAATGATAAGGAAAAGTAACTCTGCTGGCTTTTGTAGTCAGGTCTTGGTTTTATGCCCAAGAGTAAATCCAGCCCACAATTTCCCAAGGGAGACAGGCCACGAATTCCTTGCTGACAAAGTCAAGTTTGGGACAACAAACATACAGTAACAAAGGGCTCTCACCTACCAAGCCCCCCAGGTAACACTGCCTGAAGGAAAGTGAGCTGCTCTGAAAGCACCCCCTTATTCTGGACACAGCAGAGCCCTTTGCCTACTCCTCACTCCAGAGGAGTTCCTACCTTCCTTTTATGAGCTCTCAATGGAAGAACAGGAATCTGGGGATTCCTCCCAGCAGGAGGGGTAGCTCCCAGCTGTGCTGCTCTCCACAGCATTCCCTGCATTTCTAACTATGGACATAAGGATCATCCTCCTGGTTGAACAGCTCCCACCTCACAGTCACCTGCTGGCAGCCCAGGGAGCACAGATCCAGCTATCCTGTTTCCATGGAGCCTGACCTTCTCCTGGAGGTTGCAGAAATATGCCCTTCCATAAACAGATACTCCACCTAGGAAAGCCTCAAACGACTGTCATGATGCTCCAGGTTTAGGTAGCTAGCTGTAAATACATTAGTATTTTGAACAGTTAATACTATAGGAGCTGTGAAAAAGCCCAGCTCTGCAAAGCTGCACTCATCAGAGTATTGGCACCACAGTAGAGCCATGTCTGGGTCCAACAGCATCACAATAACGAAGCAGAAACCCCACAAGTTTTGCCAGAGACTTAAATAAAATACAGTTGGAATAAAATACAGTTGCAAAAATACTCTGATTTCAAGTGCTTTTGGCTACTCTCAACTCTGCACTGGCAGCGCAGCAATGGGAAATGCACCCTGGCAGCAGTGACCCTGTCCCAGGTGGCAGCACGCTTCAAGGGAGCAGGGTGGGATGCTGTGGGATGCTGTGTGCGCAGTGAGGCCCCTGCAGAGGCTGGGAATTGAACAGGGTGGTCCCACAGTGTGCTCAGGCTCCCTGGCAGGGCCCGTCTCATCTCAGTGAGTGCTGCTGCTCCCTCCCAACGCGCACATGGCTTTAATGTTTTTATTACCTGTTTGACTCGCTGCCTTATTGCTTCTCCTCTTAATGGGGCTGTAACCGTGGAAACGAGGAATAAACGGCCACCAGAAAATGAGATGATTAAACAGGTCACCCTGGCAAAACAAACTCGGTGCTCACACAGCCCAGGCTGTGCACGCAGTGTGTGCCCAGGGAAACATGGGGCCGGGTGGGAGAGGCCTGGGACACACGCCTGGAAGCAGGACACCACTGAGAGATGCCTCCTTGGAGAAGAGCGGATCTGCCCCAGAGGGATGATGCTGTGTGCCTCCAGGACAGGCACGTGGAAAACAGCGAGGTTTGCTCAGGGAAGATGGAAGATAGCGAGGACAGGACACAGCCATGCAACTGGGGAAAAAATAGCAACTATGAGGATTATAAATAGGCTGGACTGAAAACACAAGTCTGAGACAAGTTGGTGTCCTCTGTTGTCCCTGTCTCTGGCAATGCCCACACATGCCTCATGGCAGCTCCCAAGGGAATGCACAGACCCTTCTGCCTGTGCTCTCCAGGCCCACAGGGCACAGCTCCATGGCCCTCCTCATCCTCACTAATGGGCTACCAGCAAAGGTGCAAAGGCAGGGCAGAGCCAGGACCACAGGCAATGTAGGATGCCATGGAGCACACCCCTGCCTTCCCGAGGCTCAGGAGAAGGGTGTCTGCAGCTGCTGCTCTCACAACTCCTTCTCCAAAACAATGTAGCCAGGAGGATGGAAACAGCAGGAAGGGGACCTGCCTGGCTCAGGGTCTCACCTCCAGCATAGATCCATCCTAGCTTCCTTCTTGGGGTGCTGCAGGATGGCCCTCACCTCGCTGGGAAGAGCCAGACAAATTCCACCCCAGCCCCAGCAGTGTACTAAAATCAGCCCTGACAGATCTGTTTGGAAGGAGAGCTCAGCTCAGCCTCAGTGCACACATGGGCTTCAGGGTATAACCAGAGCCCTGGGCTGGTGTCCAGGCCTGAGCCAGACACCTCACGATGAGGGGACGGGGTTGGTCCACACCAGCAAGACAAGGAGAAGGTGGGTGCCTGTGCATCTCCATCTGAATACGAGATCCCCCTCCCAGTCAAGCCGAGATGTAATGAGCTTCACACCAAAACGCTGTTGAAAACAAAACTAAAACCTCCAAACAAGCACACCGCAATCAAATAAAACACAATCACAAACCATCATTCAAAGTAGCGAGGATCCTGCCAGAATCACCATCCTGCCCCAACCTGTTCAAACCCAGACTCGTTGGGTGCTGGCAGCCTGGGAAGAGCAGACTCACTCCACCAAGAGCAACAAATTCAGAAGGAGGAATTGGAATGGCAAAGCTTGGCGAGGTGGAGATGAGAGACAACTGCTTGAAGCACGCAGGCGAGTGGTTGTGCTTGCTTTCAAAAGAACCAGCAGGTGGTTTATGAAAAGGGCTCTATTCTTTAGAGTAATTTGAGCCATATTTCATTGTTTGATGGAAAAATCCTAATATTCATGACCTCCTTTAAGTGGAAGAAGTGCGTTCATCTGAATATCAGCCCACAGACAAATGGGGAAATGAAAAATAAAGAGAGTAAGATAATGGAAGGGAGGTTGAAGGGGGGGGAGGAAAGGAAAGGAAAATCAAGGCAGAATCAAAGGCAGAATGGGAAGTCCATGAGAGTGACAAAGAATGGTGGGTCTGTGGGAATAAGGAAAGGAAGGAGGATATAAAGGAAAGCTATTTAGCAAGGAAAGTTAAATAGTGCAGCATAGAAAAAGGCTGAGAAAAGCAGGAGTGAATGACTGAAAACACAGCGAGAGCCAGCACAGGAGCTTCCTCTCAAAGTTTCCAAGTGCATGGATCTACTTTGCAAAACTGTGATTCTTGTCCTACTGAGCTTCTGTTACAAATATTCATATGCAATCGAGAGGAAAAATCAGACCCTCTCTCCCCAGCCTCTGCTCCTTCTCCCTCTTCCAATGCGGTCCTCCTCTGCTAACATCTGCTGCCTGCCTTCGGGACATGCAGATGGTAATTACTCCAGCAGCAGCTTCCTCTCCTTCCCCTGCTTGCAGAGGGCCACTTGGAAGAGAGCTTCAAGCCATGGAAAGATACCACACACACACCTCCACACCACGTGGCTGGCCGGGAGAAGGGGATGTGGGAGCCAGGGCCGTGCCCAGGGAACTTGATAGCACAGGGGGTGGAAGGTGGGTGAAGAGATGAAGACATTTGTCTACAAAACACGCCATCAAAACAACCCCCTGGCCTAAGAAGGGAGAAGTTGGCTTGACACGTGGAGCTGCTTGTGCTCCTCCAGATAGGGGAAGGGGTGCTGGAGGAGAGGGGTGCACCGGCAGAGGAGGAGGAGGAGCAGGAGGAGGGCTGCTCTGGGCAAGCCGGCTCGGGGAGTGGATTCATCCAGGCAAGGTGCTGGCAAACACCATGCAGAGAGGTGGAGCTGCTTTAATGAGAAGATGCTTCTATGACTCAGGCCTCAAAGGGATTGGGACTTTATTATTTTATTTTTCCATAATAAATTATGCCCTGGGATGCCAGGTCCTGCCGGGTTTTTCTGGAAATACCAGACAAAAGCTGGTGTTGCTACCTGGCTTTTGACAGTTTCCCATGTATGGAAGCTAAAAGTTCCTGCTTCTTCCTCCCAGCCACTCTCAGGAGAGGGGCTCACACCATGGTACCATTACACTAAGCACCCTTTGCCCAGGTCCTGGAGAACCCCCCTCGAGGGTCCACAACATCCCACCCTGGACCTATGGGTGCTGCAGCTGGATATGGAGGGTGCCATGGGTCAGGAGCTCCCGGGAAGTGGGAGTGGGCTGGGCTCTCCCACACCCAGCTCCACACCCTGGCTGGAGGGAGGCGCGCTCCTGCCCGACCCCGCACCCATCATGGACAGCAGCCAGGCCTCATTCCCTTATCTCCATCACTGAAGCGCCCAGCCCTGGCTCTGGGCTGCACAGGGGAGTATGATTATGCCCACTTTATAGATTAGGAGTTATTCATCCTACACCAAATCCTCAGACTCTGCCATGTCTCAAAGACCTGTTCTGGAGCTCTCTTTGTTAGATTTAGGCTGAACTTGGCCCTAGTTCAGCTCAGAAACTCACGTTACAAAAATCCCCTATACAACTGCCTACCTGCCTGTGGACCAACCCTGCCACCCAGGCCATCATTCCTGGCAGGAGGAACAGCAGGGGACACACTGCAGCAGCAGTGGGCGCACAGGGACACCTAACACAGGGACATGGACCACACTGATCTTGTCTTGCTGCTAATAAAGATCCACTCATCACCACAATGATGCAAGCACACAGAACCAGAGTGCAGGGGAAGGCGATGTCTTGAGAGAGCAACCTGGAGAACACCAAGTTCAGCCCAACACCAACACAGGGCACGTGAGTGTCCGGGAGGTGGGTGAGTGTCTGGGGCAGATGTGCATGTGCAGGACAGGGTGACGGGGACGTAGGTGTTGGGTGTGGGGCACAGCTCCAGAAACACTCCGCCGGAGCTCCGTGTTTTTACTGATTTCACAAGAGGCTCTGCTAAAATGTCACCTTCTCCAAAGGAAAACATGTGCACGAAGGTGAATCATCACTTCACACCCCAAAACCAGGAATGGGTGGCAAAATTCCCTAGTGAGGCACCCAAATCCTCAGGGGATTGCACTAAAGTGCACCCGGTGACTTGAGTCTTCCCATCCTTTTTTCCTTGTATCTCCTCCTCTCCACCCCTCGCTCACTCTTGCCAACCTACACGGGTTGTTCAGCTTTTATTCTGAGCATGAAACTGCCTTAGGACTGGAAGCTTTAAGCAGTTTCCCAGCCTCCAGAAATTTTCTGGTTGTGTTTCTCCATGGCAAAGCAAACAATTGCTTGGGTACCTGGTCACCACACCTAACTCCCGAACGCCATGAGAACTTGGAATTCTTTGGGAAACTTAAACAAGACCATATTTCACGTGAATGAAGTGCATGGTTTTGGTTCACTGTAACTGTTTGTTCTCGAAAAGGCTTGACAAACTGTTCTGTTTTCTGGAATCATCACATGAAGAAAGATGGGAAGTCTCCTGAGAATGGGGAGAAGACTGATGCCAGGTTAACGCACTGGGAAGGGAAGGTAACAGCTGGACTCAGCCCCATGGATGGGCAACAAGGGGGTCCTCAGGCTGGGGGAGGGAAGCGCATCATCATTCCTCTCCAAAACACACTCTGCTCTGCAGACAAAGCCTGTGCCTAAGTGGAATGAAGCCCAGCCCTGTGCCCATAGTGGCTATTACTCTGTGTAACCAGAAAGCTCCTGCCAGGGACCAGGAGTCCGCTAGCAAATCAAAAGCTGCCCAGAAAAGAGGTGGATGCCCCAGGGTACAGATCCCAGCAACCAGCCCTGCTCCATGTCCCATCTGTCAGCCCCAAGAGGGTCCCCATCCAGAGCATCTCAGTGGAACCCCCTCAATACTCACGTGTGGCCAGAGCCTGGGCTTTGCCCACCCAGGTACTGTTCTGTCCCCCTGCCACATCCACTCTCCCACAACACCATCATGACCCCTCCAACAGCTCAGCACTGTGCACTCTACATCCCCAACCAGGCTGCAGACACCCGGCTGGTGTTCCAGCCTGTGCAATCCCTGCTCAAGCAGGAATGGGGATAAGGAGCCAGCAAGTTTTCCTTTGCCAGTGGTGTCTGCCTCTGTCTCCCCTGCAAGCCCTGGGAGAGGAAACAGGGAGCAACAAGGTCCTGGTCCAAGGGGCTCTCAATCCTCAAAATGGATTTTACCTGTCTCTGAAAGCTGCCTCCATCTCTCACCCCCCGTTGCTTTCTCCCTAGGGAAATCAGTCTAAAAGGGGCTAATGGAACAATGTCCCTCTCGCTCCCCCCTCTCATTTGCTTTCCTTCCTTTTTTTTTTATTAGCATTTGTGGAATTTATTCCCAAACTCTCCTAATCTTTCGTACACAACCATTTGATTTGCATAACCCAGCCCCCTCTCATAAAAACTGGCTGCTAGTTTAATTAAAAAATGTAAATTTGCTGTCATCTCGGGGCCTGGTGAATTAGGACGACATCGGCATTTTTTATTGCTGAAGACGTCCAAATTGATCCAGTCCGCGTTGAACCGGAGGGGAGGAGACGGGGCCGCGTGGGACTCCTGGCTGGAGGTTCTGCCCCTCCCCTGCTCCCAGCCAAGCCTCCTCTGCCCCCTCTTTGCGAAGTGCAGCTCAGGACGTTGGTTCTCCAAAGCCCAGCGTGGCCCCTGCGCTGTCAGCACTTGTGGGAGCTGAGCCCTGGGTGGCACCTGAGCTATCCAAACCCTGGGAACGGCCGCATCTTCCAAACCCTGCGAGGGAGGGCAGGAAGGAGCCCGGGTGGAGGTGGGAGATGCGGCACAGGCACTGCTTGTCTGCACCTCCCACAGCACTTCTCATTACTTTCCGGACACTTTCAACCAACTTTTCAGAGGGAAACCTAAATTGAAGGTTACAGAGCAGCCTGGGGGGGATGATCTGATGTCCAAGTGACCACAAAGGCTCTGGCTGTGAGGGCAGCCAAGAGCTCTGGCAGCAGGAGATGTGGGACAGACGAGGCTAGGCAGGAAAAGCCCTTATATAAATTCCAAGCTCAGACAGTCCTTTCCGATAGCAGCAAGGAGGACTCCGGGTGGAAGCATAAATAGTCCAGGAAAACAGAAAGAGAAACTGATGACACTGAAGCTACATATTAAATACTTAATCCCTTCCAGCTGAGATATCTGTCCTAAACCAGCCTCTGCCCCTCTTAGGCACTTGTGTTTCACAGTGGAAGTGTGCAGCACCTGCAGACCCCACTCTTTAGGTGCCAAGACCTGGTTTAGAAAGAATAAGAGAAGATGCAGGCAGGGAAACAGAAGTTTGTTATCTCAGGAATCAATTTTCTGATCTTTCTTGTGAGTTATCTCTCTACAGCACCAAAGCAGCAGAAACACTCCTACGGACTTCAACCAGCTTTGAAGCATGCTCTTCAAGCAGTACGTGGGCCCTGCTAAACACACACCATGATGAGAAGGTTAATCCCTGCCCTGGTAAAACCTTCTCCCAAGGAAGAGTCTTCACTAGGTAGGTTTAAGCACTTGAATGCTTTCCACCCAACAAACATCTCACAGGACTGTTAGAAAGTGACCTGAACACCCAAATGAACCATCTATGAACCTTCTGCAGACCATGAGCTCAGCACAGGAACAGCACCAACCTTGACTGAGCCAATGTCTCTCCAAAAAGCTGTACTGTCAGAAGAGAGTTGGCACCAGCCCAGAGAAGGTGTTCCTATCCACGGGATGTTCCAAACAACAACAGTGATTTGACAAAACAGACACCAAATGACCCTATGAGTGGAAAATGAGGCGTTTCTCCACTCGTTGACCATAGGTTTCTTGGTCCCCATTCCGAAAGCAGTTCCTGTAATCTCATACCAAGGATAATTAGGCTGGGGAACAGTTTCCCAAAGGAAGTGACAGGTGCCCAGTCACTCAAGATATTTACAACCAGACTTGCAGAAAGTCACATGTAGGGAACATCTTGCCACGATCCTGTGCGGATAGACTCAGTCCATGAATTCTTTCCAACCCTTTACCACTACAAACAGCTTCTGGTCCTAGAAGGTCCTCACAAGGACTGAGTGAGCTGAGAAAGCCCTCGGCAAGAGCAGCCTCAGACCCCACATACCAAATCCCTCTGGGAAAGAAACCCCTCTGGAGCTGCCTGTGCCAGCTGGCAGCTCGGCGAGCAGCCCTCGGGCACTGCCTCCAGGGAGCCCCAGCCCGAGGGCTTGGAGAGGATTCAAGAGCCAGGGACTGAGGGAGATAAGCTGGCCCAAGGAGATAAGGGTTCGAGGTGGTGATTATGGGGCAGGTCTTTGCCTCAAGATCATGACAAGACGGGTTCACCCACACACAGACCGTAATGCTGACTTAAACAGATCTCCCAGATCCTCATTTCCATGGCTTACTGCGGCCCCAGGTTCCCATACAGGAGCACTGAAACATGCAGAAAGCCTGAGCACCCACGACACTTCCAAGAAGGAAGGGGAAGGTGCTGGCTTTGCAGGCCCCTTCTGAGGAGTGCGATGGGTCGGCAGGCTCAGGCCAGCAGGGGCAGAGGCAGCTGCCTGCAGATCCCATCACTACTGCCGGAGATGGAGATCGGGGGTAAATCACTGTTTATTACTCGTTAAAGCATTTGCCCTCCTGCAGTTTCACCACATCCTTAACTCCTGGGCTACCCACGCAGCCTCCCAGCTCCTCGATCCAGAAGGGAGGCAGCCACATGCCCATGGCTGGATCCCGAGAGCCACCCAGTTCCTGGGATCAGTGACAGAAATAAATAAATAAAGGGAATAAACAGCGACAAAATGGTCCTCTCAATCACAGCATCAGAGTACATAGTTCAGGCCCAGTCAATCATCAACCAGTTTATTACCATCTTAGTCCTTATTAAAAACACCAACACACACACGTACACATTGGCTCGGGCAGTAATTAGCTGGACCATGGCAGCTCGCCAGCGCAGGCCTGTTGGGCCCATCACTGCCATTTAGGTTTTAAATGGGAGGGGATGGTTCACACCATTTTGGAGGAGAGAGTATGGCTGTATTAGCAGGTACAGGCCCAAAGTGGTGGGAAGGGTCCCAAAGAGTAAGGGAACACAGCCCAAGGGATTCCAACCAAACTCTGAATTCACTCTGTCAAATGTAACCTGGCCAAGGGCTGGAAAACCCACCAGCACATCACACCCCAGCCCGATGGAGCCCTGTCCACCACCACCACCACACCCAGGTTAGCCCAACCCCTTCTCCCCATCCCGATATCCCATCAAAACCCAGCGGATGCACCACAAAAAGCTACAGCCTAAAACACACCCAGCCCCAGCACTGGGGCCTGTAATCTAAAACCAAAACATTGCCCCAGCCTGGCCACCGTTCCTCCTCCCTGCGAGATGGGAAGGGGTGGGGGGAGGTCTCCTATACCTCACATGGAAGAACAAAAACAAACCCATCCCAGATATGCCCAGGTTGGAGGGAAAAAAAACACAATACTCATTAAATGTAATAAGCAGCCTCTTCATCTGACACTGCCTTGTCCCAAATAAATTAAATTCCTTTTCATTTAGACAGCGCAGGAACCTGACAAGCAACCTTTACCGGAGAGACGCCAGCGCTCGGAAGGGGAAAGAAATGAAAGAGAAAACAACCCACACAACTCACAACAAATATAAACGCAGAATCATTTCAAAACCCTCATAAACTTCCCCTCCGCATCCTCTCCCGCCTCGCCCCGGCGGAGCGGAGCCCCCGGCTCACCTCGGCTCCGCGGGGCCGGGGCCGCGGCAGCGGAGCGGAGGAAGCCAACTTCCGTCTAACAAGTGAAAGAAAAGCGAAAGAGGCTGCGGGCCCCGGCAGCACCTGGGGCCGCCCCGCGCCCGCCCGGCCCCGGCCCCGCACCCGCCTCGGCGCCGGGAAAAGTTTCGGTGCGGCGGCGGCTCCGGGTACCGGCTCCCGGTGAAACCGGCCGCAGCGCCCGGCCCCGCGGCGGCGGCGGCGCAGGGAACGGACGCGATGGGACGGGAGGAGCGGCGGGGCACGGAGCGCTCCGCTCCGCACCGGGGGCACCGGCACCGAGCGGGGGCTCCGGAGAGCGGAGGGGGTTGCGGGGCAGGAAAAGGACAATTGTGCTGTACTTACCATAGTCGGAGAGACGAAAGCCGAATTCACTTAAATAATCAACTTTCATAATACTTAATTAATACCTAATTGCAGCTGATTGCTCCCGAATAACAAGTTGTTTAAAGCACTGATGTCATTGCCGTGCCGGTCCTCCCCGAGTCACTTTGGCAGCGGGGCCGGGGGCGGGCGCCGGCCGCCGCGGGGGGCGGGCACTGGCAGCGGGACACGCCTCCAGCCGGGGCCGGGGCAGGTGCGGGGCCGGGGCCGGGGTCACCTGCGGCGGGCACGGCCCGGAGATGGAGCGCAGGGAAGCCCCGCACCGGGGCCGCACTGCCCCGCTCCCATCGCCGCGCAACGGGCGGGCGCTGCGGGCTCCGCCGCTGGCGGAGTGCGGGACACACGAGCCCAGGGAGCGGGCGGGGACGGAGCCAACGCGGGGCTGCGGGGGGGGTCTGTGCGGGCTGCCCCGGGCACAGCCTGCACACGATGGCGTGCCCATCGCCCCCGGTGTCGGGGCGGCAGCGCTGGGGCCCGGCCCCGGGGTGGCCGGTGGGTGTCACAATGCCGGCGTTAGAGCATCTTGCCCAATGCCCCGCAGGAAGGCGGCCCACGGGAGGGGTGGTTTGGGTTTCTTTTTTTTTCCTTTTGCAGCGAATTTCCTCATTTTTTGTTGCTTTATTTTTCTAAGTAGCAAAGAATGCGAGGGAGGTTCTAAGAGGCGTGTTGGGTAAACACAGATATAAGCCTCTTTCTTTAAAACAAACGAGCAGATTATTTACCTGATTAAATAGGTATTTTGAGCAGGTTGTAGGCTGTTTTTGTGAACACACCACGCTTGGCTCCGTGGATTTTGGCAGAGCCAGGGCTCCTCACTGGGGCTGGGGAGCAGTCCATGAACTCACCAGCTCTTAAATCCTTTTTATAAGCAGAACTTAATGTGCTTTTCAAAGGAGGCCAGCATCATTACCCCACTACACGGATGGGGAAACTGAGGCAGTAGCGAGGGAAGTGACTCCCCAGAAGTGGCCGGACAGGTTAGTCACAGGGCTGGAAGGAGCCCAGGTCTGTTTGGCTCCACACATCAGGACACGCTGTACACCCAGAGTGTCCTGAGCCCAGAGACCCTGCACTACAGCTGCAAGGCATCACCTCAGCAAGGGTGTAAACATGCAGAGGCAGTGCACCAGGCCAGAGGGCAGGGAGAAGGGAGAGGAAAGGGGATCATTTGGGGAAACCACGAGTATTCTGGCCAAAACCTATGCAAAGTCTAGTGACATGGAGCCACATGGGACCTCTGAGCCTGAAGCAGGGTGGGGAAAGCAGAGTCCCAGCCAAGCTGTGCTCCCCAGCATGGAGCTCATCATCCCACCTGAGCACTCAAGCTTTGAGAGATGGACAACATGTTATCAGCATCTCCCTGACTTCTCCTCCTGGTTTCTAACCACGCAATGGCTCCCACCAGCACTGTCACCCCCTCCTGCCTGGCTGTGTTTTGCTTGGCCCTGGCACAGATGCCAGCCCAGGCAACATCACCCACAGTCCTCACCAGCGCCTGCACTGGTCCTTACACCCAAGTCAGATTTTGCAGCACTTGCCAGGGAATATCCTACCCTGGGAGTGATGGGCAGCACCAGAAATGTTTGTGCTGGTTTGTCTCTGCCTTTGCAATAGCTCAGTTTGGACCCAAGGCTTCCTTCCAGGTGTGAGGTTGCTGACAGGTCCCAATAGTTCACCACACCTCACATCACCCGGATTTCTCCTTTTTCACTTCTATGAACTTAGTATTTAAGCAGTGGGAGTCGTGCTCACTGTATTCCTGACTCCTTATGAGAAGAACACACACTGTAACATGGATGTGTCACTGCACATACACAGCCCCTCTAAACATACCTGTTCTTCTACATGCAGGGAGCTGAGCACGTTCACACATCAGTATACAAATGCTCCCCACCCCTCCCATCCCAGCATGCACACGCAACATGCATATGCACCCCAGCAAACAAAATGATACTGTGTGCTCACTCACATTCAAATCCACACATACCCATCCGCCATGACACACATGAACCCACACACACAACCCAAACACACCCGGAGGATCCCCTCCACAGACTTCCCACTGTCCCTCCCACTCCTCCCTGCAGGAACGACTTGCCAAGGTGTTTTTTCAGGTGAAGCCCACGCCCTGCAGCTGACGCAAGGGCCAGGCCTGATTTCCTATCTCAGCCATCTCCAGTCACAGGATCGGGTTTTACTTCCCCATACTCCCTCCTTTGCCTCTTACCCAAGAAAAGTTTGTTCTTTCCTCTCTTGGAGGCTATGGAGCTTTCTGCTCCTTTGGTACCCTTGTGTCCCCAGTTAGGGCAGCATCTCCTCTTTCTCCCCCATCCCTCCAGGGGTCATGAAGAAAAGCTGCTCTGACCAACCATACCATGGCATCAAGTGTCTCCTGCACCCCCAAGGAACACTGCAGGGCAAGCAGCACCCCTCACCCTGCTCCGAACACGTTATGTGCCATGCCAAGAGCCACCCCATCCTTTCCAACCACAGCTGCCCTTCTGTGGCAGGTGAAAAGATCCCTCCTTGTCCCTTCCCACCCTCCCAGGGGCATGAGGAGCTCTCGGTAATTAATGTTTGCCAGGTGCTCAGAGATCCTCAGATGAAAAGTGCAATGGGAGGGGGAAGGATGATTAATTTATTATTATTATTACAGTTTAATGCTTTCCCCGCAGACAGTGTGCCAGGGCTGAGCAGGGGGTGACTCACGCTGATATGTGGGACATCCCCTTTCTGCCTCTCTTCTACCTTTGTTTCTTAGGCTCAGCCCATATTCTTGGCAGTTTCTCCCTCCTTCTCTGGAGCTGACCCTGGGGGCCTGGGGCCGTGCTCTGGATTCATGTGGGCTCCCAGATTGCAGGTTGGAGATCTGGCAGCGCCGCGCTCCTGCTCCCGCTCCTCCTCCTGCTCCTGCTCCCGCTCCTGCTCGGGGAGTCTATTAGGCAAATGCTCTTGCCCTATTTCTGTAATTTTGTTTGATTTCTGTTTCGTCAAGGGAGGCGCCCGCAGGCCTCGGGGCCTGGGCGGCAGGAGCAGACAATCCCTGCTTTCTTCCCCTTTCCTTCTCTTTCCCTCCTTCCTTCTCAGTTCAGTTTCAATCACATTATTGGCACATGGCACCCAGAAAGCGTTGCCAAAGCGCTGTGCCGAGGCTCCGTGTGCCGGGTGGGGCCCCGCCAGGATCACTTCTCTCCCACTTACTACTCCTTGGCCTTACCCAAAGCATAAGTGGATGCTGCTTTTCCAGGCACTGAGCTGGAAGCCAAATGCTGCTCATCTCTTGACCACTGCCCAGAGGGAATGACTGTACCAGGAGCGGGCTGTATGGCAGTGACCGTACACTGCATGTCCTTGTGTTCCACAGGGGCCCAGAAAACTTAGGGGGAAGGAGTGGCAAGGGTTTGAATGCACTAACAATTAGTTACAATTTACTACAGCCATTAAAAGTGCAGCCTGAGGATTTCAGAGCAAGGAGGCAAGGGCATCGTCCCGCCCAGGCACTGCATCCAACCGGGAACATGCCTGGCACTGAAGAGTAGGAGCTTTGCTTGGAAAACCACCAAGTGCCACCCTGAGCCAGCCCAGAGCTGCCCCACAGAGCCCCCCGAGCCCGAGCTCCACACACCAGGCACTGGGATGGCCTCTGGAGGCACCGGGAAACCACTGCCCAAAGGCAGGTGCCAGGCTGGGCAAGACCCATCCCTGAGAGCACAGGGCCAGCACAAACCAGAGGTGATTTCTGTCCAGAGAAGCTGCAAGCCAGCTTGTGACCCTGCACAGACACACTTGGAACCAAACAAAACCCAAGCACGTGCCATGTGCACACACACACATGTTCACACCTATGTGTGCACTCGCAGGAGGTCCTGTGTGGGGCTGCTGCAGCACACCCTGGGATGCTGCCTGGACTGTCACCAGAGACTGTTCTGCTCCGCACATACATGGAAGGCCTGATGCTATGGAGATGACAAGTGGTTCTGGGTAGAGAGGAGCTGCTACCAGAGCTACTGGCCAGGGTAATGACTTGCTCCCCCAGCAACCATGTCTTGAACTAGTCTGGGACACCAGCAGATGAGGAAAGGCTTTGAACATGCAGCCCAGCAAGCAGCAGACTGGGGATGGGCAGAGACAGGCTGGATTTTACAGCAGTTTGAGGCTGTGGAGTAGGGATGGTCACCATAAATTCACTCTGGATTTGACCTGGTTTGGGCAGGAGCAAGAGGCAGAAAAGAGGGAAGTCAGAGGGAGCCTGGCACATTATTGCTCTGCTCTACCTGCCCCATCGCAGGCAGAGGCTGTGTTAGCACTGCTTCCATGAGGTGGGTAAAGAAGAATGTTGAGGACCGTCCCTGATGGATCGGACAGGATGGACACACATTCATTAGAAATGACAGCAGGAAAGTGAGATGTTGGAGGAGGTAAGAAATGGGCAGCAAGAGCAGAGAGAGGAGACCCTGGACTGACTTCAGTGGGAACCAGCTGTGAATGCTACAGTGAGCCCCAGGGAGGGACAGCAAAGTGTCCCCTCCTGCCTGACACACAAGTGCACGCAGAGAGCTGCCCATGATGCAGCACACATGGGCTGGCCCTGCCTGTGCAACGAGGCAGCGTGAGCACCACCAGTGCTGACACAGGGATATGTGAACACGCACACAAGTGACACGTGTGTCCCTGCACGAGGGTACGTGTGCACTGGAGTGGCACACGGACACCATGGTGAAGAGGCAGCTCCCAGAGGAAGGCCTGGCAGCAGGCCGGGGGGTGCGGGAGCAGCGGCGGGTGGTAAGTGTGAGGCAGACGCAGCGATTGCATTACTGCAGGAGCCCGGGCTGGCAGTGCCGAGCTCTCGTCCCTGTAATCCTGTTAGCCAGCAATCTCCATTCCGAAAGAGCTTCATTTCTTTGTGAATATTTGTAAACTAGATATCTAATGGAAAATTATAGGAAAATTATAGTGAAATTCATGACGAAGAAATCCGATTAGCCCTAATTCAATTATGCCATCTTAGCCCACACAGCACATTTCCCATTTTTTTCCCATAAATACCAATGCCAGGGGTCCGGGTAATCAAATAAAATTGAAAATCATCTTCCCATTAAATTCAATTAGCTGCAATTTCTAAAGCCTATCAGAGATTTTAATTACTAAATTATAAAATTCTCCAATGCTAAATTGAAACTAAAAAAATTGCACATCCTTGTATTTCAGAAGAAAAAAACCTAGCAGAAACCTTGAAAAATACCCTTCTCCTCCCATCAGCACCCACGTGAGCTCACGTCTGGGCAGGCTTCACCAGAGAAGTGATTATGGAGGGACATGAACCAGGCCGAGGGAAGAAGGTAGCTACCTCTGAGGGAAAGTGCTTGGACATCGACTGAGATGAAAACCTAAAATCCAGCTTTAATTACAACTCACTTGTGTTGAACGAGGAAAGGGGAGAGGCCAGCAATCTCAGCTGCATCTCTGCTCCCTTCTCGCACCCCAGCTCCTCAGTTCTAGCTGGTTCTCGCACCTCTGTGCTGCTCTGCCCGTGATCCAAGCCACCACCATGCTCCTGCAGCCAGTGGAAGAGCTGAGACTCTCGAGGAGCTGAAACGAGTTCTGCCTGCAAATGGGCTCAGTGAGGCAGTCCCTCGAGTCTCTGTGTGCCAAACCCAGGGCAGGAGAGCTGGTGATGCCCAGAGGGAAGCAGGAGGGCAGATGCTAGCTTTGTGCTTCTGATAAAGCTTCTTGAATAATAGCCATGCAAGCCCGGTCCTGACACTGAATTAAGGGAAGCTGGAGCCCTCAGCAAACTGATTCAGCTTGAAGCACTACTTCAGCGAACACGTGGGATGTTCCAGAGGAGGGGGACGTAATCACCTTTCCCTGATAGCGCAGGGAACTCTCTGAGTTCATAGAAGCACCAAGCAGGGAAGCCCATCCCCAAACTGCTCTTTATTCGACAACCAAACCAAGCAGGTAAATGGGGAACCAACGAAGCCTGTGCCTACAGATGCTCTCTTCCAGCCCTGCTTCTCCGGGGACCGACATGGCACAGCAACGTGTCGAGGGGCAATTAACTGTGTGAACAAGCAGTGGGAGGAGAAGTGAGGCTCAGCTCGCCGGTTACAATACCTGACCCTCCACAGGGCAGCGAGTGAGGCTTTTCCAACACCACCTTTATGCCAGAGAGCACTTTTCCCTGGTACCCTGAAGGGTTTATTCATGCGCTAACGCAAACAGAGCCGGTTTCTAACCCATTTCAAGGCTCTAACTCCATGCTTGGGCTGCCCCCAACCAGGCCGATACTCGGTTTAATTTACTGGGCGCCCGAAAGTTGCCAGCAGGGAGTTGCCCGCAAACAGAACAACAACAAAAAGTTAATGATCTGGGCTTTTTCTTTAATAAATAGGCAAACTGGCTGAGCCGGATTGTTGGCTGGGATTCGTCTCCCCTTTATCACCCTGGAGCTTCTGTGACACATTCTCCAAATCATCAGCATTTTGCAATTTGAGGTCGTTACCAAATACTCTTTTTTTGCCAAGGAAGGGAGAAAAATAAATTAATAATGCAGAAGCCCAAGCGGGGAGAGGCTGTGGATTGGATGGCGCTGCCACCTCTGCTGGGATTGCTCAGGCTCCTGGCAGCTGCCCAGCGCGCACCTCGGTCGCCGGCTCACCCTGGAATGTGGTGCTGGCACCCAAGTGCTGCTTGATTTTACTATGAATTAATCAAAGTCTCTTCTGCGAACGTCTAAAGCTAAATCACCCCTGGCTGGGCTTCAAATGCAGTTCCCCTGTTCTGGGGATTCGGCGCAAGGAGATTACCAGCTCCAGGTGAAAAGCTGAAGGGGGTTTCCTCTCTGCGCATCTCCTGGTACCCCAAGGCATCAGCCTCTCCCAGCTGGAAGGAGAATAGATTTCCTGCAACTCTTCTCCTGCTCACAGCAGGTAACCAAACAGACATTCAATATATGCTGGGATAAATCCGTCTGTGCTGCCTGACTGGAGTGTACTTACACCAGAGAGGAATTTGACTTGACTGCGAGCTGATGCAGACAGAACAGGGCTGTATCTGTGGGGTGTGTGTGCCTGCACCCCTGTGTTTGTAAAGCTGTGGCTGCATCCACACAGATGAGGACATGCAGAGATGTGTTCCTGTGTGGGCATGGCTGTCTGCATGTCTGCACATGTATGTGCACGGCCACATGGCACTGTGGGGACGTGTGTCCACGGCCAGGGGTACAGAGTTCCTCTTGCCAAGTCAGTGTGTGCATCCCTCATCTGTACCTGCAGCACAGAGCACCCTCCTCATCCCAGCCAGCCCGCAGGAGATGGTGTTCTGTGGATGGCAACAGCATGTCCCTGCATTGCTCCAGACACGAAGCACTGCCCTGAGCCATCAGCGAGCTGAATTCCCCTCTCCACACTCTGCCTGTCTCAGAGCCCTCTCGTATTTTCAGTGCTCACTAGACCGTGAATTCACCTTCATACCAGTTACAGGGTTATTCAGCTTCTCCTGACGCCCATAACCACCAAACTTTCCCTGGCAGCTCAGCTTGCTCCCAGCAGACACACAGCACTCCTGTCCCACCTACCCACAGTGCACCCTCCCACTGGGAGCACAGGGACAGATCCCCAGGCAGGACACAGTGCCTGGGGACACTGCTCACCCGCCAGTGAGTCTCTTATCCTCACCCACATCTACACTGTGAGAAAGAGCAACAGAGCAGAAGAGTTAAAATATGGATGGAGAGAGTGAAACAGAGGAAGACAGAGAAGAGGAAAAGGGTGATTAAGCAAAACTGGTACAAACAGAGGAGGAAAATCACACAAGACAACAGAAACAGGCACAGGGAAGGAGGCAGGAGGAGGGCAGGGACATACTGTGGGGTTTTGCCCCTGCATACCCCATAAAGAACATTCTACAGTACCTGACACTAACATATTCTACAGCTCTCCCTGAAATCTTAGGGATCAACCAGGCAGCCCCTGTGCAGCAGCTGGACCAGGTCTGGGACACTCTCAGGGACTGATGGGGATGATCTGCCTGGATGGGAAACACAGGGATCCCCCTTGGGTGCTCAAAGGCTTTGGGAGTGCAGAAGCCCCAAAGGAGAGGGTGGAACCTCCGAGCAGAGCCATGCACAAGGCAGGTCAGCAGCCTGGCCCTCCCACTGATCCTGTGTCACGAGGAAACCCTTTGCTCTCCTGTGCTGGCCCAGAGCCACCTCTGCCACTCACCCTCCCACTGGCTCTCAGCCATCTCTGCAGACCTGTAAGGCACCTTCCTGCCAGCCTTCCCCTCCACCGCCACAGCACCCATCTCTTGGCATCACATCTTTGGCCCAAGGCCTTGCTGCTCACCCCTGGCCACGTGGGCTTGCTCCTTGGTCTCCTGAGCTCTCCCGTTCCGACTGAACATCTCCCAGCTGAAGTGAGTGCAGCAGCGACATTTCACTCTGAAACAAGCCTGTGCTGACAGCGAGCTGTGTCCCCAGGAGCTCCTTCCTTCCTCACCCCCCGGGTGTGCGTGGTCAGATGCAGCACAAGCCACTGTACAACTTGTGGTGCATCTTCCCATCCCCACTGCTTCCCAGGGTCAGACCCAAGCTGTGCCTGCAGCAATCCACCCTGCCCACTGTGGCTGTCCCCATCTCCTGTCCTCTTCTGCCCCTTGGAACAACCTGGCTGCCTATCCCAGGGGACAAAATCCCCCATCCTTTGGCTCAGGGATTTCATCTCTCTGCTGTAACAGAGGGCAAAGTGGGCACTTTGTTATCTTACCCCAGCTATGGTCCCGGGATAAAACTTGGACGTGACTCCTCCACTGAATGTGCAAAGATGCATCCCCCAAGCACAGGGTGTGCACAAGCACAGGTCTGCACATATTAAATGGAATAGCATGGATTTGGGAAAGGGGTTAGGGGGAACAGAGCTGTCTTTACCCAACACCAGACTGCAATACAGAAGGAGCTGCAAGAGCCCAGGGGGACAAGAGCAGAAAGGACTGAAGCAGTGTCTCTGGCACAAGCCCATCACAGCCACTTTCCCCTGTCCTCAACTCTCCTTGGGACAGTTCCTCCTATGGAGTTCCTGCTGGATTCACACAGCCACCCTGCAAAGGCAGATGCAGGGAAACACAGCAGAGACCCCCCCTTGCCTCACCTGCCCCGGAACCCCCTCCCGGCCTCCTGCCTTCCCCATATCACCATTAAAAACCAGCTCTGTGCAAACAATAGATCAATGGAGCCCCCGCCTCTTCGGAAGGAAAACAAACACCCGGATCACCGCAAATTAGAGAATGTTTCGCTTCACTTCATCCAAACAGGCTGACAATTTTTTTGGGTTGTTGCCACGGTGACAGAATAACACAGCGTTCAGCCTGTTGCAGAACAATCAATTAAGTTAATGCCTCCGAGTGCCTGTTTACTCTTCCATTTAGGAGGTGCTGCTCTCATCATTCTCTTTCTCTCTTGCTTGTTTCCAATTGCTCATCCTTTGCTTCCTGCTTGTATTTCTCCTCTAATTTAACTTAAAATAAAGCCCCTCCCTTCAACTACCTCCTGGCTTCTAAAGGAGTCACCCACTTTTCAGTATGATCACCTGGAATACTTTTTGCTTCTCTCCATCTCCTGGAATAGTTTTTGCTTCTCCCCATCTCCCATCATTTCTCCTTTTCTCCTTCTAAACCAGCGAGAATGGGGATTTACCTTTACCTTTGACAATGCAGCCTGGTGTGCCCGGGAGCTTCCAAGGTTTCTAAACCTCAGCTCTAAACATCCTCAGGGCAGAGCTGGCCACTGTTGAGAGAGGTTGGAGTAACTCCGCTTTTAACAACATGATGCTACTCTTGAGCTAAAGACCCACAGAAACCCTTCACTTCTTGCTATTTGTCACACTGTGAGCCACAACTGTAAATGAAGACCCATCTTGTGCTAAATGCTGTTATAAAAGGACTTCACAAGGACCTAGGTCTCATCCTATGGTCCATGTTGAATGAAACTTCTAAATATGTATTTAAATGACTTTGGCTTAGCAAAACTCAAGCTGGTGCTCAAAGCATTTTGCTGATCTGAATCCTACACCAGGATACTTTAAAGGGGAGCCCACTGCCAGAAGATCATGGCAGATCCATCACTGCAGTCCTTTAAAGGCATGCCAAAGCACCTCTGGGCTCTGGCCCTGGGCACCAGCAGGATGCCAGGCCTGTAATGGACCTGCATGCTCCTGCCACTGACTCTGTGGGTTTATTTCCTGCCCCGCAGCCAGTGTGAGCAGTGACACTTGGCTGTGTGGCTTCACTGCCTGTCTGCAGCCACTTTCCCTTCCTTGCTCAAGGAGCAGAGGTAACAGCTCTGGGTCTCCCCATGGCCCTCCTGCAGACGCCAGCATCTTATGGGGTACTGAAATCACAGCTTCGCCTTCCTTGGGGGGAAATAAGGTACCAGGAATGAAAGGATTTAGCCAAGGCCAAGCTTGATATAAATATATGTATATATAATTCAGGGCTTCTCCCTCCTGATGTCTCTGCATCCTGGTGCTGTCCTCCTCATGAGCACAATATTCCTACGCTTTTATCTTTGAAACCCCAAGAAAAGTGTCCACCTCCCTCACATCCTCTTACACTGAAATTAAAGGAAAAAGCAAAGGCAAGCCTGGTCTGAAAACATGTGGGTTCTGTGATACTGTCTTCTCATCCTGCCACTAGCAACAAGTGCCTAAATGTAAAGTGTACATTAATTTAGTATTGAGCAGCTGGAACAAAACTGTAGATAGAGCAGGCAGGGAAGAGGGGGGCTCAGACACAAGGAGAAATCACAGGAATTGGGTCAAATACAACATCTCCCCCCTGCTTCCCAAGCTGGATCCCTCTCCCAAGCTAACAGTGGCACCTGCTCACTGGGTGACAGCCGTGCTTGGGCAGCCCCCACCAATGCTGCTGCTCCCCCTCCCTGAGAAGTTGTCAGCAGAACCTGTTGGAGCAGGAGCTCGTTGACTGCTGCCTGTCCATTACAGCCCGGATTATAAGCATATTGCACAGTGCTCTCTGCACGGTGCTGGGGAAATCCAATACGCTGAAAGGTTAATGCAATCAATTAGGGTGACAAGGAAGTGGAGTAAAGCCTTCTGAGTAGATGAAAGGGAGAGAGAGATGGAGACAGAGGAAAGCAAAGAGAAGCAGGGGGGAAGGAGCAAAGAAAGATGAGTGGGAGGAGGAGGAAGATGGTATATGGAGTTTGTGCTGCAGACTGCAGGGCGCTGGTGTGGCCAAGGGTACTGTTCTGCCCAGCATGGATGAGTGGTGGGATCCATGGATCTCCAAGGCAGCAGGTGGAACAGGAGTCCTCCTTCTTGGCTTCTCCTGTCTTCTCCTGCAGAGTGTAAAGCCCTGTTCAACCCACAGCACCAGCCTGCTCCCCAGTACTGTTCAATGGGGGGACTGGCAGAACTCTCCTGTGCCCTGGCTGCCCAGTCACCAGAAAGGATGGAAGCAACTGCTTGGGTTTAGAGCTGCTGTGCAGTGGATATCAGCACACCATAGGAAAGCATAAGGGAGGAGAAAGAGGGAACAGGAAGGACAGAGTGAACCTCCTCTGGCTGTTCATACACTTTGTGCAAGGAGAAAGGCAAGGATGAAGATGTGGTGTCTGTGTAAACCTCCCAGCTAGACACTGCTCATCACCAGCCACTTGACAGACCCTGTACCTTGGTGTCACAAGGAATTTTGCCCTGACTGTGTGGGAACTCAGCCCTGCCAGTATTAGAGCACCTTAATGGAGGAGAAACCTCTTCTCTCTTACTCTTCCCACCTCTTTCCACATGGGTTGTCCTGTGAGGCCAGAGGACAAACCCCTACCAAACCCCACCTCTGCCTGCAGAGACAGCTTGATGAGGCTGCAGTGACACTCAGCTGCCAGCCCAGCAGAGATCCTGGTGTCCCAGTGTGCATCCTGCTGCTCCATCCTGCAGGGCACAGGCCTTTCCCAGAAGCATCCAGCTCAGGGGAGAGCCCATCCTTCCCCATGGCTCCCTGACCCCCCAGCAGTGCAGTACTTCATTAACCTGTGCTGACAGGTCAGAGCCAGCACAGCCCCTTCCTACCACAGCTCCTGCTCACACTCAGCCCGGCCTAGGAGAACGTGACACCAGCTCATTAGGACAAATTATTACTCTATAACCCCTGCTGCAATGTCCCTTAATATGCCTATTTAGCAAGAGACAAGTCCTGGTGGGCTCCTCGGCATTAAAACAACCTCACAAATCACCAGAGGCACAAGCACTGTGATCTCTGCTCCTGGGGGCTGAGGAGAGGGCGGCTGTGACCCAGCTGGGTGCTGGAGGGGCACAGTCCTGTCCTGCTCTGCTCCAAAGGGGTTGCTGGAGGTGTTCTGTGGCTCAGTGTTACTGCAACACACCCAGGTTTCAGTACAATGTCATGTTCCCCAGTTAAGATCTACTGTAAATGTATTCCAGGATGCCCATTCAAACTGCTGGCTGGCTTCACTTTGTCTTACCCAGCACTACCATCAGTGTCATGTTCCATGTGAGGCTTATAAGATTCCCGTTTCCCTGTGATGGATCTGAAGTCAGTGCCTGGCTTCACAGATTATCCACAACACAAACCCTACTTACACGTTAACCAGCAAAGCCTGAGAGCAAGTTTGGGAGCTGAGGCTGTTGGCAGGCACCGAGTGCTGCCTCCCCATGTAAGGCTGTGCTATGTTTTGGGGGAGTAAAGCCCACTGCACATGAAAGCAGTCAGCTTGCACCTTGCAGGGAGAACAGGACTGCAGGCTTCTGGGGCTAATCCAGAGATTACAGAACCTCTGCAGTTTGGGGCACAGTGAACGAGATATCACAGGGGAAGACAGAAACATGGGCAAATGTCAGGGGAAGGCTGCTACTGAACAGGAACAGGGAGCATGAGGAAATCAACCTCCAGCCTGACCTTTAGGAGAGGGTAAAGGGAGAAAGGAACAGTGATTTGTGTAACAGCGCCAAAGAGGGGAGAAAAGGGGCAGGAGAGAGTTAGGATGAAAAGTAGTAGAAGAAAGAGAAGAAAGTGTGAGGAGTGAGTGATGCTGTGCCCAGAGGAGAGCAGAACATGAGCAAATGGATGGTGAAATGAGGGAGCTGAGAGAAAGAGGGAGGGAAAGGAGGAGAAAAGAGCAAGAATAGCCACGCAGCGAGGAGCACGCGGGCGAGGCAGAGCGCTGTAACCAGGGTTGTGAAGCATGAAAAGGGAAGAATCTGCCTGTTCCTTTCAGCGCTCGGAGCATGGCGCTCGGTGGTGACCTACACTGTGCCCGGCTGTGATCACGTTTTCAGGGCCACTGCCTGCCGATCCCAAACAATGATGGGGAGCCTTTGAAGTCACAGAAAGAAGCCGCAATGGGAACTGGGCACTTTCTCTCTTTTTTTCCCCCCTTCTCTTTCCCCCCCCCCTATTTTTTACAGGCCGGGGGAAGGAGGGAGGAAAAGGAAGGCCTGGAGTGGTGGGGGGAAGGTTGGAGGAGAGGTTGCAAGGACAAAACAGAGAGTTGCTCTCGGCAGGGTGCCCCGAAACGAGAGAGACAAAAAGAAAACAAACAGTTTATGAGTAGGGCACATGCTGCCTGTGTCTGCGTGCCCCGCGCTGCCGGCCCCCCGTGCTCCCAGGGAGGCTTCTGTTCCCCAGCAATGATGGATGGACGCGCAGGGCCATTCAGGCCTGCCATGTTCAGCAGTGGTATTTACATAACACTGGCCTTCCACCGGTCACCTCTGACACTGGCTTGGGGCCCCCTCCCACCCCAGCCAGCCCGGGCCCCTCTGGTATCGCCTGGACTCAGCCCATGGGCTCCCCAGCGCTGGGGCTCAGGGTCTCAAGCACTGCACAGATGCTCTGAGCGCTGACACAGAGCAGTGAGTGCTCCTGGCACCTCTGAGGTGATGTCCCACAGGGCAGAGCACTCCTCAACCTCCTCTCTGCCACGACCACTCCTGCCCTGGCCTGCTCTCAGCCTTGCTTTGGTGCCAGGGGCGATGGGAGAGGCTGGACTTTGTGGTGCTGCAGAGGGTACAGTGTAGTACCCATGTGTTCCCAGTGAGGAGACATAGAGAAGAGAGTGGGGACTCTTTGGGTGACACACAAGGGAGCCCTGTGCTGCCTCTGTTAGAGACAAGGACAGCAGGAACTATCTTGGGTGGCAGGGACTTCTCAGTGACCATCACCTGAGATGGCACAGGGACTGTGCCACCCAGCACATGGAGACAAGGCTTTTAAGAGAGGGAATCACCTTTCATTTCCCTGGGCTCTGGGACTCTAACTTTTACCAGACAGGCACTAAGGGACTATCCAGCCCTAGGAGACTGCAAAGTTAGGTCAAGGGGGTTTAGGTAAAGGGAAAACCCAGAAAACATAGGATTCTGCTGGAGACAGAGAGCTGCTTCCATCACACCAGCATGGTGCTGCAGTCTGAATAGATAAAAATGTGCCAGAGGAGGAGGAGAACACACACATCACCATCTTAAATTATGTGAACTGAGCTCAGCAAAACTTCACAGTAGATGGAGACTGCATCCTATTCAGTGAAAGGACCTTATTCATCTCCCACTAGCCCACATGGACGAAGACAAAGCGGTACCCTCATCACCAAAGCACTTACACACTTATTTATCTGTAAAGATAGAAGCAGTAGAGAAGACACTAAGGAAATCCCACAGAGACAAAACCAGGTGCCCAAACAACTGGTGTACAAAGACAAAGACACGACTAGGACACACATAGGGCATGTCTGCATTAGACCTTCTTCCATTTTCACCTCCCTTTATGACTAACAATGGTCCAATGCCAGAAGTTCCAGTGCAGACACAGCCACAATAAGCAAGCCATAAAGTGTGCGAGACACGCGGAGGAAAAGAGAACCCAGGAGGGCGTAGTGACATACCCATTGCAGTCTGAAGTCTCTCCTACCTTTCGGAGATTTCAAGGCCTGGTTTCTTGCCTCGTTTTTAGCTCTAAATTCACTTCATCCTGGGGAGGGAAGAGAAAGGACCCAGTTAACGCACAGGGCACATGTAACCAAGAGCCAAGGCGCAGACACTCACAAAAGCAGGGTGAGAACCAGCATGGGGCATTCAGACTTTGCACGGGAACAAAGTGCTTCCCTGCTCCTGGCTGCACCGTGTGGTGCCATGCACGCCACGAGACACACAGCGCTCCTGCCATGAGCCTTCTAACAAGGCCTGGGAACATTTTAGCATGGAGTGAGCAGCTATTCCTGGCCTGAATCCTGCTTCCCAGGTATCTGCACCATACTTTGCCCACACATCCCAGGTGCCTTTTGCTCCATGCCAAATCTTTCCCTTTGCAACGTTCCCAGTTCCTCTGCTGACCCCTCTTTTCCAGAGGTTCACCACTGTGCTAAGGCAGAGGCCCCCCTTGCACATCAACAGGGCACAAGATGTTGGGGTGAAGCTCTGGGTCCCACTGAACCCCTTTATCCACTCATCTGTGCATCTTCCTTTGTGGAGAATGCAGAGAGGAAAGAGAACAGGGACAGGGGAAAACAAGTCACAGCAAAACACATGAAAAGTAAATTGAATTATTTAAAACCATATGTTCCAAAAATATGACAGAGCACAAAAGCCGAGATTTCTGCAGGGGGTTGTCCTGCACCGACAGGGTGGGAGGGGAGCTCCAAGCCAGGCAGCCAGGGACTTCCCTCTCCCAGGGCCGGAAGGTGGCAGGGAGAACACAGTGGTTTCATGCACCATGGCACGGGTGCCTGCCCCACTCCTGCAGCCTCTGGTTTGCAACCCTGCCAGAGCAGCCGTCGGAACCGCCTGGGACGTGGCAGGGAAATGGAAACCAACCCGAGGCCACACACAGGAGCCCCTGTGCCATGCACCAGCTCTCAGCACAGCTCCCTTTGCCCCACAGGGACCTGCTTCAGCCCCTTGGCGAGCACAAGGGGCAGGGACTTGGCTCTGGGGCCCCGGTGCTGGGTGCGTGTGGACGCCTCCTCCCGTCACTCACAGCACTGTTGCCTGCACCATGCGCCAGAGATGCCTGGTGCTGGCTGGGACCCAGAGCGGGAGGGAGCCGGTGACATATCCCAGATGGATGAAGGGACGCAGAGCACAGGGAGCCCCTTGGGTGAGGAAGGTGCATAAGCAGCCGGGTCCTTCCTTCCCCACTCAAATCCTGGTGCCAAGGAGGCTGAGGGCACGGCTGGAGTAACAGCTCCCCCACTCGAGGTCCCTCTCCCACCCTGGCACCCTCTGTCCTCCTGGCTCTCTCATCCCTCTCCCACCTTTTCCTTCCCTTTGTTCTCCATTTCTTCCTTGCTCTTTCCATCGCTGTCTCTGCCATTCTGCCCTGCTCTTCTCTCACTCCCTCCTGTTCTCTCCCTGTTTCCCCAGCTCTCTGCTGTAAGTCTCTCCGTGTTCCCAGCTTCACTCCCTCGCCCTGTGCACGGTCAGTTCTTAGGTTTGAGTTTTTACTTGTTGTTCTGTTGTTTTTTTTCACTCCCCTTCTTTCGGACGCAGCTTATCAATGATGCAAGAGGAATAACGCCAATTTACTTAGAATGTGTAATCCCCAAATCAGATTGGGGGATTGTATGAGGCAATATGACCTTGCATATGTCTCCATTAAAGCCAGCCAGGCCTCCTCTTGTATTCTGTGTTCCCAGTACATATTTAGACAGATAACGCTAATTGTACTTGACATGTCCTCTTAAAGATGGACTCTTCCCTCCCCCAGCTCTGCCTGCTTCCCTGCCTGACAATGCACCAGAGCAGAGCTCGCAGCGTGGCACGGCATGGCATGGCACAGCACAGTGGGGCTGGTGGCTGGGTGGGCATCAGCACAGCCCACACACCCAGCTCCACTGTGTGAGCACCAGCCTGCACTGCATCTTTTCCCTGCGGGAAGCAGGCAGAGCCAGCACGGACAGGGCAAGGAGCAGGGGGATCGCCGCTGGAACATGGTTAATCTGGGATTACACACTGCTCCTGTGGCAATCATGGATTGTCCAGAAAATGAGCAATGTGTTGCCAAATCTAAAGCTATGGGTGTCACCTCACCCTGCCCCTCGCCCTGCTTACCCCACTGCCGCCCTTGATCCTCCTGCTCCTCCCCACCTCATCCCTGCCTCGATGCTCTCCTCCATGGGGCTTCCCCTTTCACTTGCTCTGTGTCAACAGACCAAGGGCTGGCTCCTTCCAGAGCCAGAGGCAGATGAACCTTTTGGAGACAGGCCCCAACCTCAACACAATGCCTCTCACCAGAAAGCACAAAGCTGCAAAGCATTTGAACAAAGAGAGGATATGTGCCCCATGAGCATCTTCAAAGCCCCCCTCCTTTCACCTCACACCCCTTGAGTCCCACATCTGGGCATGAAACTCTTCGGATGTGGCTACCAGCCTGAGGATCCCAGCTCTGGCTTCTGGGGAGCACTATGAAGAAATCATGGAACAGTTTGGGTTGGAAGAGGACCTTTAATGGTCACCCAGTCCAACCCCCCATGGACATCTTCCACTAGATGAGGCTGCTCAGAGCCCTGTCCAACCTGACCTTGAACACTTCCAGGGATGGGGCATTTCCCACCTCTCTGGGAGACCTGTGCCAGCGCCTCACCACCCTCAGTGTCAAAAATGTCCTCCTTCTATCTCCCCTCTTTGAGTTTCAAACCATCACCCCTTGTCCTGTCGCAACGGCCACTGCTAAAGAGTTTGCCTCCATCTTCCTTACAAGCCCCCTTTAGTCACAAAGGCTGCCTCTTTCCTATGCCTGCTGTTCAGCCCTGCTCTAGAGCAGACAAGCAGGAGGCAGGAGGAGGAGGGAAGCTTGTTCCATGGAAACCAATGGCTCCAAACTCTTCGCCAAAGTGGACTCAGATTTCTGTTGTATTCCTTCCCCTTGACACAACATCCTAATTCGACTTTTTCAGTATCTTTCCTTCAACAACCTTTTTTCCTTCCTCCCCTTCCTACCCAGCAACTGCGCATTTATTAATTCATGAGGCACTAATTAGTTCTTTGTTTAATTTTGTGTTAAACAGACTGACCGGAATGATAACGACTTGCAGCGTTGCATTACGGTCCCCAACCGCCCCTGTTTTCTGACAACAAGGGAGCGCAGTGAGACTGGCGTGATGAACCCCAATTCCCACTCCAGTTGCACTTCATTAAGTCAAAATGTGACAAGAAGCTTAGAGAGCAACTTTCAGATCGGATCGCACATAACAATTGGGCAGGAAACTTTCCGAGGGGGAAGCGGGAGAGGCGCTGGCAGCGAAGGCTGGCACCGCACACAATTCCCACTGCGCCTGCCTTAAAGGAGCCGGCTCGGGCTGCCGGCCGAGGCAGGATGAGGGCACGTGCTGGCAGCGAGGGGTGCCAGGGGAGGAAGAGGAGAGGAAGGGCTGCAAGCCAAGCCAAATGCACAGCAGGGCAAGAGGCATCACTGCCTTTCTGCTCCCCTTGGTTTCATTTGCCATGACAGGTTGGGTTGGCAGCATGTGGGATGTGCAGTTGAAGACCCCAATGGGATAATACCTCAGTGAGTCACTCCGGGAACTCCAAGGGCATCTTTCAGCTCCATGCCTCAGTTTCCCTCCTGTAGCTCTATGGTGAAAGAGCTGGTGACCCTCAGCTGCTACTCAACTGTAAGAACTACACAATCATAGAATAGTTTGGGTTGGAAGGGACCTTCAAAGGTCATCTAGTCCAACCCCCTGCAATGAACACGGACATCTTCAATTAGATCAGGTTGCCCATAACCATATCCCCTGAACTGCAAAGGAGAAGTCAAACATTGGCCCCCACAAGTCTAAACTGAGACGTGAAGGGTCAGCTTTGACACCAAGGAGAGGAATGGCTTCTCTCACAAGGAAGGAGCTGTGCCTTCCTTTAGCTTTGCACAGCACCTGATGTTCCAGTGGCACTACCAATTTCTGAAATGGTCCTGATCATCAAGTATCAGCAGTAAACTTTGTAAGGCACAAAGCAAGTGAGCTGAGCCCTACGGGTGGGAATAGAGCCACCACATCACTGCCCACCCTCAAGCTCTCTACTGATGCTCCAAGTACCTCTCCAATAGGAGCTACTGCACAGGGTTTGGACACATGCTCACATGTCTGGCCTGGCCCAAGCCTCACTGGCACAAAAAGGTCTGAGCATGAGTTATTCCTCAGCACTGGCCAACATGGGCCTGAAACAGATGACACAGCCCAGGCTGAGCTGGACCTGTCCCAGTCTTGTTGGCACATGAAGGTGCACAGCGTACGGCCAACTCTTTGAGCCCCTTCTGGCAAACGGAGAGCAGTGAAATTGAACAGCCTACAAGAAAGGGAAAAGGATCTTAAACCACCTCCTGAGATGAGGGGTGGGGGTCAAAAGGAAAGGAGGACTTCCTGAGTGCACAGAACACGGAAGCTCAAAATGCATCTTCTGCTATTGCATGGACATCAGCTGTGAGAATAAGGCAGGATCACACCAAAGTGAAATGAGCTGCGAGGTCTCAATGCCTCTCTAGCAGATATTTTTCCACACTTCACCCTCATCCCTCTCCCTAGGAAAAGAAAACTCATCCCCAACCTTGCTCTGCAGAGGCCCAAAGCTCAACTAAGGCACAAAACACCAGCAAAGCCACATGAAGGACTCTTTTGAGGGTCACATCAGGCCTGAGGAGTGACACTTGAGCTGTGTGGGTGTGCACAGCATGTCCTGAACAGGGAGAGAGGAGTGAGCACTGTGACCAAAGCCTCTGAGCCTTGGGGCTGCTCCACAGCATCAGTCTGCATGCGCATTACCAGTGTTCTCACCTGGGTGAGCTCTAAATGTACGAGCCTTTGGGAATGGGGCCAGGCTGCAGCAAGGTATCACAGCACCGTGTTTGCCAGTGCACTCACAGCTGAACACCACACGGATCTGCTGGCAGACGTCTTTGTGCTGGCTTCCATCTTTCATGAGTCTGGAATGCAGCAGGGACCTCTGTGACTGACAAAAAGGCTGTTTCTCCATGACAGAAATCCCAGGAAGACACCAGATCTCTCTGATTTCAGTTCTACATGTGCTCTGGATCCCATAAAAAGGCATATGTAGATATTAACACTCAGCTGGAGGGTGGGACTGGTGTTCAGAAAGGGCAAAAGCATCCATTAACACTTAAAGCAAGGACAACTGAGAAGGTCCAAGATCGTTTGGGACAAGAAACACCACCTACTATCACCAGCCTGACAAATCTTCCTGGTTTTGCAGAAGGGCTGGAATATCCTGACTGTTCTATAGATACAGTTGGGCCTTGTCATCTGCTGAGTAGACGTTTTAGAACAAAAGGCAGACACAAACCCCATCCTTTTGCTCTGTGAGCTCAACCTAGGCTCTGGGCCCATGGACCTTCTCTGGGCACTGATGCCAAGAGGAATGAAGCTCATCCCTTCTCTCAGGAGTGAAGGGATGGGGCAGTGGCACAGAAATGTCCCCAGACTGGCCCAAGCTTGTCCTGAGCAGGGGCAGAAGCTGGTGAGACAAAGAGAGGAATCAACACAACCAATAGGGCAGAGCGAGGGGCAGCTGAAGGACATCCCAAGATTCCCAGGATAGAGCCCACACATCACACCCAGCCATCACCTCCTGCTTGATCCCATGGGCAGAAGGAGAGGGAAGTTCCCATTATCTCCTCTTTCCCCCTTTCTTGACTGCCATCACAAGGCAATACCAGTAGCACACTCAAACCAACCACATCCACTCACTGTGAGGGCTGCCAGGGCCCTCAGCAAAGTTCTGTGCTGAAAATGAGGGTAAGAAGCATCCCAAATAGGTCATGGTCTGCCCCTTCTTCCCAAAAAAACATGCTCAAATGTCCTAGACTCCATCCCAATCCTCTTTAACCGGGAAAAACTCTCCTGCCAGGATTACAGGCCCGCTGCCCCCCTCCTCTTCCCCTCCATCTGGCTGGGAGCAGCCTGGGACCGAGTGCTCTTCCCAGCCCTGGGAGAACCCTGCAGTTTCTCTCTCATAAAAAAGAAAAATGGGAGCTATAAAAAAGGCAAAGAAAAGAAAAGCAAAGCAAAGGGAAATCAGTGCAAAGGCAGAAAAGAGCAAAGCCCCCCTTCCCTTCCCACCCCATCCCCATTACCTGCCTTTTAGCACTGGGTAGAGCTGCCTGCTTATTGCTCCTGAGGACTCCCCCTTGGCACAGCATTCCCCAAGGAAATCCTGCCCTGCCTCTCACCCTTTTCCCCTCTGCTGAAACCTGTTGAGCATAGCCCAGTCCAGCTCAATAAAGGTGATGCAGAGATGAGGAGGAAAACCAGTGCTGGGCAGTAGAAAGGGGACAGGAGCCACCCTGCAGCTCAGTGCCCATCACAAACCTCTGGAGTGCTGGAGCCTGGCACAGGACAGAGGGATGGGAGACAGCAGCCCTGTAAATCCCAATCCACTGCTGGTTCAAGCTTCCCTGATGGCATCCAGGACCAGGAAAGGCCCCATACCTCACCTCACAGCAGGGCTATGGCACTGCCCAATGCAGCAGGAGAGGTGCCAATGGAGGATCCCAAGGTGTTCACCTCCCAGCCCAACATGTGTATAGCACAGCAGTCCCCAAACTTGGCATTCAGCAGCCCTGGGCTGGCTCCTGCTAATTTGCTGTCAGGCTGCCTAAGCAAACCAATTAAAACTAATCATTAATTATAAAAAAGAGAGAGAGCAAAAGACCCTGCACAAATGGAGAACTGGAAAGGGCATGGGGAAAAGGAGGACAGGAGGGAGCAGAGCAAAAGAAGAGAGAGAGAAGAAGAGAAAGAAGAAAAGGGCTTTAAAACCCCCAGCACGGAGCCTTGGATGAAGGTTGCAGAAGGGCAAGTGGTCTCCTAGGGCAGGGTGGGGAGAGGCAGAGGTGAGGGGAGCAGGGGGGACCTGAGGGGAAAGCGACAGGGATGGCGAGGCCCATGGAGAGACCACGTCCTGCTGTGGTAGGAGCCAGCACCATGGACACAGCCATGAGGCCAGCTCCATGCTCCCCTCACCATCCAGGCTCTACCATAGCCAGAGGGACATGAGCTGCAGACCAGGCACTGGCAGAGAGGAGGGTGCAGCGGGAGCAGAGCAAGAGCAGAGGATGCGCACCAGGGATGCGCACCAGGATGCACCCCTCCACATCAGGGCTCCCAGCTCTCCCGGAGCAAATGCCTTGGACGGGGATGAAAAATGGGGCGTTTATGCAAAGCTCCTGATTATGCAGGGCCCATCCCTGCCGCTCCTGCTGGCTCCCCACGAGCTCCCCACAGAACCCCGGCAGCTGCCAGCGCCTCCCGTTTTGTTCCCCAGCCCCACACGCACGCACACGCTTCCCAACGCCCCTTTTGAAGAGCCCCAGGCCCACGTCGGGGCTGGCGGATGGCGGAGAGGTGGGAGCAGTGCCATGGAAACGGGCCCTTTCCTCGGGAATCACGCTGCTGTGTCCCCCCCCCCCTTCCCTCCTCATCCCGGGTGCCCCCTTTGAGGAGCTGTCAGGACCCTGAGTGAGTGTCACACGACCCAAGGACCAGGCGTGACCAAGCCTATTTTCTGCCTCAAATTTGATTGATTAAAAAACTTTTTAGGAAAACCATGTTAAAAGACAAAAAAAAAAAAAAGAAAAAAAAAGGAAAAGAAAAAAAAAAGGAAAGCAAAAAAAATTAAACAGAAAGGGACAAGGGGGTGGGGGGAAAGGGAAAAGCCTCTGTGCTGGGTTTCCCTGGCAATAGCACCAGGGGACAAGTGTCAGAGGCAGATAAACAGCATAACCAGGCCAAAAATAAAGGTCAAAGGAAGCATGAAACTTAACACAACAGTGATTAAGATAATGATGAAGCAGGGGACCCCAGAAGAAAAACTAAGTGTGACACACAGAAACTCACATAAATGCTCCAAGCGATGGCTCAAGAGAGCTGGTACATGGGAAGAGCTGATGGAGCTTGCAAGGCACTGGGGGTACCTGGACAAGAGTGGAAACAGAGGGGAAACAGAAGGGGAGGATTTGGAGAGAGGAGTTCTCATCAGGGGCTGTAGCAACAGGACAAGGGGTGATGGGTTTTAACTGAAACAGGGGAAGTTCAGGTTGGAGATAAGGCAGAAGCTCTTCCCTGTGAGGGTGCTGAGGCGCTGGCACAGGGTGCCCAGAGAAGCTGTGGCTGCCCCATCCCTGGCAGTGCTCAAGGCCAGGTTGGACACAGGGGCTTGGAGCAGCTGCTCCAGTGGAAGGTGTCCCCATGGCAGGGGTTGGAGCTGGAAGAGCTTTAAGGTCCCTTCCAACCCAAACCAGTCTGGGATTCTGATTCCCCACAAGGCTGGTGGCTGGAGGTTGTACCTGCCCAACACCAACAAGCCCCCAGGGCCAAGGGGGTCTGTCCTGCACCACAGACACTCCATCCCAGCCAAGCAGTGCTTGAATTTGCAACCAATTCCTCAACAGAGTTTCCCTGATGCCGGGAGGAGAGCCCGATGGGTGTGCAGCAGGGATACCCTGCTGACACCATGGAGCTGTGCTGCTTTATGCTGGCTCGGGGTCTGGCTCTCTGCCTTTAAGCAACTGGTATAAAAAGCCTGGGAGATGCCAAGAGGGAAAGATGCTGGTCACTGTTCCCTGCCCACCTCCTCCCCTTCGCCAAGGTTAATTCTGCAGGGAAAAGCCCAGGAAGGCTGAAGGACTCAGAAAACAAGCCCAAGAATGTCATACCCTTTGGCATTTACCTGCATCTCCAAACCTCAGGGATGAGCTCACATTTTTGGAGCCCAGCTCATGACTTTCAGTTGCCCAGGACTGGCTGTTACTATTGCCAAAGGGCAGCAAAGGAATGGCAAATTGTTCACCAGCTTCTTTCTCCGTGAGTCCGGGACTTTAGAACTTGTGCAATGGAAAGCACACAAACACAAAAGGCTTTCCACCTTTTCTGAACCACCTTTCCATTGGGAATAACTTTAATCCCCTGGGAAGCATCCCTGCTCTGCCTTTCCTGGCACAACAGAGTCCTGATGCAGAGCTGCCTTTATAGGGATCCCAGGGGGACACGGCAGCCAGGCCTGGACTTCACTGTCCCTTGCACTGTGCCTCCAGCACCTCCCTCCTTTCCTTATGCTTGCTTCAGATGAACACTGCTCAGAAAAGGATTCTTCTTCCTGCCAAGTATCTTGGGGAAAGCAATGTTCAAAATGTTCTCCCATGCAGTGTTCAGCATGAGGAAGAGCAAAGAGATCTCACAAAAAGGGTTGCAGAAGTGGTCCATAGACGTTACCCACAGCCACAGGCACATGCTCTGAAGTTCACTTTGTCAGGAAGCTGGTTTCCATCAAACATGTTTCAATGCAACATTTCAAGCATCATATTCATGTGTCTCCTCCCTCCCCCATCATTTATATTCATGGTCTTTTGTGAAGAATGATTCCATTAAACCACCCCTGTTCCTCGCTGGGAGAAAAGACTCAGCAGTGAGAGGAACTCCTCACAACTCAAGCTGGGCCAGGCAGGGCTTTGTGTTCATGTCCACCAAAGACGTGCAGGCCAGAGGGGCTGGGACACCACCACCTCACACCTCTGGAAGAACAGCACATCTGGAGCATCAGCTCGAGACCCAGACCCATTGCTCTGATCCCCAACTTGTGGTTTCATCAACATCAGATCAACATCTGATCCCTTGAAAAATGTGATTTGAAAAACTGGCTTTTTTAAGTTCATTTTTGAACCATTACAATGATTTGTTTCTTTCTTCTTCTTCTCTCCTTGGTAATCACAAGAGTGGGAAATGTGATTAAAAACTAAAAGAACCCAAACAAACAATGAAAGCTGAGATTCTCACTGGGTCTCCTTTGTCCAGAAACATGGATTTTAAGGGAAAACACCAAATGGCCTTAGACATGCAGGTTGGCAATGTTCTGTTTTGGTTGATGCTGTCAGGAAACACACAGGTCTAAGACAGGGAAGATACTTATGAACCTACTCTTAGGTTTTCCCCCTGTGATAACCAAGATATGCCCCAGCTTGGATGCAAGTGCTCAGCCCTGGAATGGAATTAGCAAACTGCTGCTGGGGCCACGTGCGTGAAACACATCTTCAAGTTGAAATCCCCTCCATTTGACTTTTTGCAAGGAAAACCCAGCCCATCTCTGCAAGCAGACAGTGGAACCGTGAGGAGCTCTGCAGAGCTGTCAGATTGCTACTCAGCAATTAGAAGATCACTTCTATCAAAATCTTTTTTGCATTTTCCAATGAAAATGATGCTCTACATTTCTAAAAGCCTTGTGAGGAAAAATCAATTCCACTCTCTAACACACTTCAACTGATTTCTCTTGTTCAGAATGAAAACCCACCGAAGTCTGGCAACAAAACAGCATGGAAAAAGGAGCGTGCTAGATAGGAAAAAGACATGGAATAAAGCACAGATCCTCTCCCAGTGGCACATCTCCCCCCACCTCTCCTGCCAGCCTCAGCCCAGTAAAGGAGCAACTTCCTCTGGCTGATGCTCTGTGCTAGCAGCATCATTTGGTCCCCAAAGCTGTGTTGAGCACTGGTCGGGATGGGCACATGCCATGGGCTTCCAGGCTACCAGGGAACGGCTGGGAGGGAACACGCGCTGACATGTGCGTCCCTGTTGCAGCACCAAATAATGGCACACACCTCGCGAACGCGTGCGGAGCACACAAAACTCCCTCGCCATGGCCGAGGAACTGTCAGGAGAACACAAGCAAAAGCTGCTTCTTGACAGCGAGTCATTTATATTTTAGCTTCGTTCCATTATCCTAACGAATCCTTCATCAGCAGATGCAATATTAACAGCAGAAAATCAGCTCATTACATCCGGGGGGATTTCATCAAGTTGACAATCATATATGCAGCTACCCGAGCCTGGAGAGGACAGTGCTCTCGTTATTTAGTTATCTTGGATTCATCTTAGGGGCTTTTTCTTTCTTTCTTTTCGGGGTGGGGGTTGATGGTTTGAGGGGTGCTTCCCAAACAACTGCCAGACCCTAGAGCTTTTAGGATGCTGGTCCATAAAGGGATGCTCTCAGCTGGGAAATGCTCCAGCCCATTCACAGCAGGGGCAGCTGTAAAGGGAAAAAAACCCTTCACACATTCTGCAACCTCTGGAGCTCTGAAGGCATTTATCAGTGGAGTTCAGGCTCCAGGAGGGGGTTTGCATCCCATACAGCTCCTGTCTTATGTTCAGGAGCATCTGGAGTGGCTGTGCTGGTTCTCCTGCTCCAGGCAGGGCTCCCCACAGTGCTCTGAAGGGTCTCTCTCTGCAGGTGTCCTTATCCAACTGCAGTGTCCCAGAGGGATGAGATACACATAAAGAGCCTGGGATTTCTGGTGAACTTCCCAAGCAAGTTACAGGTAAGGCAGTCCAGGTGGGTTGAAGAGGAACAGAAGGGAGCAATGGTGAGAGTTAAGGGATGAATTCAGAAGATTATGGGGCTCTTTTCTCTCCTACCTTGTCTAGGGAGCATTAAACACTGCAGCTGAGGAAGCCAGAGCACACTGCCAGGACACCTTTAGATGATGCAGGAGAACATAGCTGAAATCACCCACAGCTCATCTTGTGCAACACCTAGGTGAAAACTTTTGAGTCTTTGTTCTTCTTCCCACTGCATATTCTTCCTTTAAAACTACAGGAACGGGCATGCACTTTTCAGGGCTATTTATATTTTTCACAGTCATTTCAGGGGTTGCAGGCTCAGAAGCCCTGCAGCAGAAGGGTTCCCTTTGCTACCCAAGGGTGCAGCCAGATGAGGGCTGACAGGAGCTCCTGGGCATTGCCCCACACACACCCCAAGCAACCCAAGGCATGCTCAGGGCTGCCAAAGCACCGGCAACACTGCAAAGCATGCTCCTCAGTGCACAGCTTGGGTCTGGCTAATGCTGCCTGGAAAACACCTTCCTGCTCTGCCTCCCCTGCTAAGGGTCTTCCTCAACAACAGCAGCCAAAGAAGTCCTTGGCACCTCCACTCCCTGCAGCCCCAGGTCTTCTCATTGCCTACAAAGGAGCTTTTCTGCCCACCCTGAGACTCCCTTGAGGAAGAGGGATCTCCTGCTGTGTTCTCACTCACACACGGTGGGTACCTTTGCCACCATGTCAAGCACAGCCTGGTGATTTCAGCATGAGAGCAAGAACCTGCCTTCCAGGACTTCCCCTCCATCAGGGGATGAAGCTGGAGAGATCAGTCTGGAACTGGACATGGAGCACTCATGGCAGATACCTGCTTCTGGACAGGCCTCTCTGCTGCTCAGCCTTCAACCGCCCATCATAGCTGAAGGAAGAAGTTGAGCTCACATCTCCTCCAGCTCAGAGGGGGCTGGGATGGGCATTTTACATTTTCCCAGCAGGGCTGGATTTCTGCACAGCAAGGAATATGTTCCCGGGATGTCAACTCCAATCTCTGCTGCGCTCTGACAGATTTAAGCTCCAGTTTGTCCGACAACATCCCAAAGTGTAAGAAACTGGGGGCAGACTCTCTAATCAGGCTGTAGGACAAAGGCCCGGCCTGACCCTGTCACTTCCACTTACTCTTGCTGCCTGTCTCGCTCCCCCCTGCCCACCCTGGGCTGCCCTCCCTTCCCTAACACAGCTGGGCTAATCCTGCTCCTCCCGCATCCAGCAAATCCTCCCCAGAGGAAACCAATCCTGGGAATTTTTATTAGATTATCAGCCTGCCAGCTCAGTGCTGGCTGGACTAATCCTAATCAGGACTGATTTCTATTAGCCACTTTCAGGGAGGAGCTATATGCTTGTCCCAGCACCCCAGGCCCACGCTGGGGGAGCCCGAGGCATCTTAGCCCTTTCTATTCACATTTTCCTTGTAGAAAGGAACAAACTCAGTCTAGGATCACCAGCTGCAGCACACGCAAAGGTTGTGTGTGGGCTGGGTGCACAGAGCACACAGGAAAACCATCTCCATGTCACCACTGAGCTGCAAGAGAAGCCAAAGGGGTCCTGGCTCCACAGCCCCTCCGGCTCCAGCTCCCGGCTGGTGTGGCCAGCAAAGACCAGTTAGTGCCACATGGCAGGATGCTTTGTGGCAGGGGACGTGAGCCTGCTGGGTAGCAGGCTGAGTTGATGGGCTCATTTCAGACAAGAGGACAAGCAGCCGCAGCTTGAGTGACCAGGACGGAGCTGGCGGTGCTGGCTGAGTCAGCGAGGTCTCCATGCCCCATTACCCATGCCCAAAGCAATCTACTTTCACTTCCC
The DNA here is from genome assembly GCF_012275295.1 of Melopsittacus undulatus. NCBI lineage: Eukaryota > Metazoa > Chordata > Aves > Psittaciformes > Psittaculidae > Melopsittacus > Melopsittacus undulatus. Next base: position 4,884,478 of record NC_047538.1, on the reverse strand, counting down.
TCCCCACTTTATTAAAGCAAACTTCCAGGTATTTCTCTCCTAGTCCCACCCCTGGCCCTGGAACTGACCTGTCTGAAAATGTTTTGCTCCTGGACTGAGGCTGGTGAAAGTTTTGCTGTGGACTTCACCATATTTGAGTCAAGCCACAAGGGCAGCTTGAGCAGGCAGTTCACAAGGAGGGTGTTGAGAAGGGAGGGCTGTGCTGTGTCCCCTGCCCTGTCCTCTCGTCCCATCCACCCGCTCTGTGCTGAAAGCACAACTATTAACAGCAGCCCCCAGGGGACTCCAACGCACTTCAGATGTGATGCAGCCGCTGTGCTGCCGCAATCACACCAGGAGCACTCGGAACAGCCTCTGTACCCAAAAATGACCTGGGAACTCTGAAACCTCCCAGAGAAGAGGGGTCATGTAATCTAATTGCTGTTAAGCCTCTTCTAAACCTGTCTACTCACTCTCTCACATGCCCAATTACACCATCTTCACACTGTCTTCCGAAGGAGGATGAATTACCTGTAGGACTGAAGGCTGCATTTCCCAGGACCATGGTTCTCAGTCGGTGTCAAGCGAACAGGCTGCCGTCCCCTACAGTAGTTACAATGACAGCAATGCACTAGACAGGGCTTCAAGCAAGCCAAAAGATGCCGCAGGCTGAGACCAGGACTGTGGGTGCTTTACATCCTTAGGAGAAGCTCCAGCATGAAAGCAGAGCCACAGCCCAGCCTAGAGCTCAGTGCAGCCAGTTTTGCAGAGGAGAAGCACCAAACCCCAACCAGGGAAACAGATCTCATGGAGCAGCTCCATGCTGCATCAAGTCAGGACCTTGCTCTGTGCCCAGGGACATTACTGTACGTATCATGAGTAACTGTCCAGAACATCAGGCTGTAACTTAGGGCAGCTCAAGACCTCTTTCTCCTTTTCCACCAGGCTCACAGCCCCAGTCTAACTCTGGTAGGTGGCAAGGTTTCCTAAGAGAGAGTTAACCAGATCCGGCTGGAATCAGAGGCTGCAGCAGGCTTCCTGATGTCAGGGAGAGAAATGGGGGACTTGGCCCAAACCCTCTAGAAACCACATCAAAAAGAGATGTGGGCGAGAGCCAAGAACAGATGATCCAACTGTGAAAGGGCTTTGTATGTGTATGTGTTTGTGTGTGTGCGTGCGTGCAAGCCGAGGAGAGGGGGAAATCAAAAGAAAGAGAGAAAGGAAAGAGGAGGAGCAAGAATGAACAGAAAGATGGAAAGAAAAGGTGTGGAGGCACGAGATCAGGAAGGGACCAGAGCTGTCACAGTGTGTGTGGCCTGCTTGCAGGCACGCGATCAACAACAAAACATGGTAACAATATATAATAGATGCCATGTGTTAATGATAATCATAGATCAGGAGGAATACTGGGTCTGCCTCCTGCTCCTCTAGCCTCGGATCTCAAAGCACCACAGAAACATGGGGCAGACTTGATGCAGTAAGGGAGCATGACTCCTGTGACCTTGGTGGAGCCATGGCAATGTGCATCCTTTGTAACACCTTGCACACTCCTTACAGCTATGTACTTCTTACAGCTAGTTCTTACAACTAGCTGGAAGCAAGATGGAGTGAGGAGGTCTCTTCTCCCAAGTAACAAGTGATAGGGCAAGAGGAAACAGCCTCAAGCTGTTCCAGAGGAGGTTCAGACTGGATATTGGGAACAATTCCTTCCCCAAAGGGTGCTCAGGCATTGGAAAAGGCTGCCCAGGGCAGGGCTGCAGTCACCATCCCTGCAAGTGTTCACACCCCATGGAGACGAGGCCTCAGTGCCATGGGTTAGGGGTGGACTTGGCAATGCTGGGAATGGTTGGATTGGATGAGCTTAAAGGGCTTTTCTGACCCAGTTGACTCTAGGATTCTTGCCCTTCTGCAAACCTGGGCGCTGCTCTGCTCTTGTGCATGGAGCACTTCACAGGGGCAAGGAGAAAGCTGCAGGTTTCCATGGGGGAGCTGGTGTCAGGAAGCTGGGAGGCTTCATTCCCTGTTCTGCGATTTAACCACCAAGTCAAGGTTTAGTTCAGTAAAAAGCAAAGCAGCATTACACAGTATGAGCAGGATGGGGCCATGCATCCAGCACCGTTTTCCCTAAACCCATCAAGAGTGGACTGAAGGGAGGACTTCTCTGACTCGGTTTTGCCCTCAGTGCAGGGGATCCCCACAACAGTCTGAATCAGAGCAGCACACTAGCTCCTACCCAAGTCTACTCCCCCTCTGGGGTATGCCCAAGGCACAGGAATTAGCACAGGCAAGCATCTTCTCACAGCTCATGGGACACTGGGAGAGCAACAAGATCCAAGGGTGGAAATGCCCCTCGGATGTCAACCCCTCCTCCTGCAGCTGGATTAGCATCCAGGCTGGGACAGAGACTTGGATCTGAGGGTCATTCCAGCTGTGAGCTCCTTGCCAGTCCCACTGCACAATTCCCCTCCCCACTGTGCCCAATGGCTCCACAAGACACTTCTCCTTCCCCACCTTGCTGCTTGTGCCTCCCACTTACACAATCTGAAAGGCAGACTCCAGATAAAGGAGATGGCAACCAAAGACCAGCCAAACCCAAACCTCTGGTTGAGACCCTCAGCCTGAGTGAGAGAAAGAATTCTAAGGCCTTTATATCTGAAGACGTGTACCATATGCCAGATGTTGTCCAAAAATACTTGAGTACCATGGGCAGAAGTGAAAAGGACGATGAAACACACAGCAAGATACGGGAGTACGTGAGAGATACAACTAGGTGAGCAGTGGGGACACCAAAAGGGGTTAAATCCACGTTGCTTCTGTCCTTTAGAAGAGCTCTGGTCTGAGCAAGGACACTAATCCACACCTGGCCTCACCATCCAGAGCGCTGTAGTCGGGCAGGGAATGTGCCCAGCTCCACATTCCTGGAAGCTGGTCCATGCCCGAATACATCCAGGGAAAGTTCAAACTTTCCTCCCCCACTGCCTTTTTTTTTTGCCCTTTTTTTTCCCAATTTATCAGCAGATTGTGTGGAGCCGAGTGGCGCTCGCCTCACCCTGCTAAATAAAGCTTTGGTATTTCTGATAAAGCCATCAAATTCCTTATCACGCTGACACAAAGAGCATTTAAAGAGACACACACACTCTCCAGCACCCTCCACTTCCCAGTCCCAGGCGCCTCAGGGTAACCTTTTGGAGCTAAAATGAAAGGGGGGGGGGGGGGGGCGAGCAAGGGGACGTGGCTCTTTCGAGCCCACATTACGAGGGGATCCAGCCTCTTTAACCTTTAAAGAGGGAGGCTGGGTTCTGTCAGGCTGCCCTGAATACTGGGACAGATTCGATAGCTCTGTGTAAATAATGCAAGCCGAGATGTGGCATCAATAGAAATGCCCTGCAACAAGAAGAATATCGATAGCCGGAAAATCCTATGAGGAGGATGGCAAACCCAAGTGTCTGTAGGTGCTTTTAAACTAGGAGAAGGGAGGAGAACCAGAGGTTCTGTCATGAAGACACAACTGGAGCTGCCACTGCCCCTTGGATGTGCTCTTCCTCACCTTGACAGGGCGTGAAGAGCCCCGGCAGCCTGGACTTTGGCACTGCCTTTGCCCCCATCCCCGTGCAACAAGACCGCAGCCGTCAGGATCCCCAGCTTCCCTGCCCGCAAACACAGCCCGGAGACATTCCCTCTCCTCTCTGCCACAGCGCAGGCTGTTGTTTAACCTTCAAATTTATTATTTTTAATTATTTTGATTTATAAAAGCGTGCGGCAGTTAAAACCACATTAAATAAACTCAGCGTTACGGCGCTTTAACAAACACACATAACTTTGGACTTCTGAGGACTCCATAAAATAATCAGCCTTCCTGGAAGTCGCTCGCAGCCTGCCCCGGCGCGTTCCCTTCTGGCCGGGCTCCCCCACATCCACACGCGCTTCCCACAGCTCCTGCACAGGACAAACAGGATCCGCTGGCACGGCTCCACCACACACACAATCCCACCTCATGCCCTGTCTCCTCGCCCTTCTCTTCCCCCTCCACAACAGAGCAGCTCTGCTTTGGCTTTCTGCCCTTCTCCTAAAGGGTGTTTCGGTCTCCAGGCTCCCCTTCCCTAAAGGTTTTTGATCTCATCCCATGTGCCACTGAGATTTCAACAGAAGAGCTCACAATGTTCAGATTCCATAAAAACCAACCAGCACCAGGCCTCCACTAGGACTGGTACTCCACTTCAAATCCAGTTTGGACCCCTAGCACCTCTCCTCACTAAGGCATTAAGCCTGGAGGAGATGAAGAAGAAGAAACAAAGGAAGAAAGGAATGAGAAAAAGAATGAATAAGACAGTGAGGACACCTGTCTAGTAAACTCCACCTGGATCCCATTGGGAAAAGCTGTTTTAGGACCTAATCCAGCTAAAAGAGATCTCTGCTTCCACTGCCTGTCACTAAACCACTGGTACCAGCTGAGGGCTGAAGGTGTGGGTTCTGCCTCACAGCCCCTCTCCCCACCTGCAGACAAATCCCTGGGATGTGGAGAGCACACAACATCCTTTTCCTTCCCATCCCTTGCTTCCAGGAGCAATAAAACATGCTGATGCTTTTCAATCCCAATCACCTTCTGTTTCTCAGTGTGGCAGGGCAATCCCAAGGAACTCAATAGGTGGGCTGGAGACACACACAGAAAGTTGAGGGAAGAGACTGTCGCACCCCTGTTTCATTGGCATCTGCAGTGAAACATCAGTGATTTACACAGGAAGTAGGTGAAGAGCAATTATAATTGATTTGGAATCATTTCCTGATGGTGTCTGGGTGTGATTGATGGTGCTGGCCGGCTGCTAAAGGACAGAATTTGTAGTTCCCGTCCGCTGAGCTGAACACACCACAAACCACAGAACCCTCTTGTGCTAGGAGCTCCTGCTCAGGGAGATGCGGCGCTGCCCAGACCAATGGGGCTCTCAGAGCAGAGCTCTCCCCTTATCCCACATAACCCTTCCCTGAGCCGCCTGACCCCATGCTCCAGCACCAAACCTCCCTGACCCTTCTGGTTTTCTTGGTTTGAAAGAAATAACCTATCTGTGACTGTGCAGACATGTCCTGGGGATAGGAATGGCTCACTCAGAGGGAAGTCGCCCATCTCAAGTGTCAGGTAAGCTGTTAGGGAGGCAGGGACAGGTATCCACCACGCTGAGCCCCAGCACGTGGCTGTGCCAGCAGCATCTGGAGGTCACCTGCCTGAATGCTGGCCAAGGGCTGATGCTCCTCTCCATCCCAACAGGGTAAGTCAGGACAGAGCTTAGAAGCTCTCTGCAGTTCCCTGGAGTAAAGCAAGAGCGAGGACAGAGTCAGTCCATGCTACAGAACAAAGGGCAGCTCCAGATGAGGGCTGTCCTCTGCTGGAGCAAAGAGGGGGGACTGGGCTCTGCAGCTGCTCAAGAGGTGCTGGCATCTTGACCAGCACAGAGGTTACCTCCAGCTATCTCAGCAGAGAGGAGAAAGGGCTGCAGATCAATTGTATCCTCTATTGCCTATCTACCAAGCTATAGGTTTCTACTGAGCCTTTTTGGGGTCTCCATCTTTTGGTCAGCCTTTGGTAGGAAGACATAAATGTCTTCCAAGATGCTCCCCTTCCCTTTGCTTGCCAGTGTTCTTTTTCCCTCTAGTACAGGGGTCCCCAGGCCAAAGGAACCCAAGAGCAGCACAGGCAGACTGGGATGGCAGGAAAGGGGGAATGCAGATTGGATACATAGTCCCTTGGTGGCCATGGTCTGACACTGAACCTTTCCATACAGCACAATCTGCAGTTACCTGCCTGCCATGGGAATTGCAAGGGAATGATTCCCGTGTGCAACACGAGTGCTACCGCACATCCTACACTTTACTGCTTTTCTCTAGAACCTAATACATATATAGTACAGCGACATTTCAGCTCTACAGCAACGCACGCCTAAGCTCATGCTATCTCACAGGAGACATTCCTGAATGCCTACCCCCCTCCTCGTAAGGAACAAAACCCAGACACAAAACCTTTTGTTTCCAAGTCATAACCAAGTATCCCAAATGCCCCCATCGAGCAGGATTTTACACTCAACCAGAAGCTCCATGAACCTCTCCAGGAAACTCCCCAGCAGACATGAAAGGCGTTTGGAGGCTGCAGTGATGGTAGAGATTTACAAATGGGGAGACTTAGTCACTGGAGATTAACATGATTGACTGAGATAGCACCGTCCTTGGCAGAGCCGAGGAGGAGCTTGTTCCTGTACATCTCCTGCTCTAAACCACCAAATCATCCTGCCTTGAGCTGGAGCAATGAGAACAGCAAAGCTCTGCCACAGTTTGAGCTCAGAAAAAGAGCTTTTAGGCTGAAAAGTGCTGGGATTTTGTTGGTTGGGGTTTTGTTTTCTCCATTAAGTATTTACATTTGTACTGAGGATTTGCTGTGGGGAGATGGGAGGACACTGTGCAGACCTCCCTGCTCACAGTTTGTGTTTCATTCCCTTGGGAATGCTCCTGTGCACACTGGAAGCGCTGGGAGCTGAGACGAGGGACCCAGACGTGCTAAATATAAAGGCTACAGGACTGAAGAGGGTTTGTGGGTTGCTGTTCATGGGGAGGGTGGAGGTAAAGGAGGGGGCTGGGTCACACACTGCCTGCAGTCACAGTGGCCTGTCAATAAATTTTGCATTCACTTTACTTTCCGACAGGGATTCATTCCCTAATATGGGGCTGGCAGCTTTCTGGGTTATTTCGAGTGTGTGTGATAAAGTTCCCTGGATACTGATGGCTTCCTAGGATCAGGATTACTGAAAAAAGACCCAGCAACATGCCTCGATGTGTGGGGTGAAGAGAGGAACCAGGGCTAACTGCAGGCTTCCCTGTGACAGCAAGCTGTGCAGGGCTGTGAAACACAGCTCCTTCACCTAGAATGGATCTGGGAGAGGAACCTTTCTGCTGAAGAGTGCCTTGAAGGGTCTATCATATGCCAAAGCCTTTCCTGCTGGGATTCCAAGCAGAGGGAAGGCAACCTTACACCCTCCATTATGGCCACACAACAGCTCTGACCCCTTGTACATCAGGTGAATGCTGAGGATGGGACAGCCCCTGGCCCAAGGCAGCTGGGGGCAGACAAAAGGAAATCAAGGCTGAGAGAGATGATTTCATCTCTTGATGACTTGTTCAAGGTTAGATGGGTCATGGTAGAGCCAAGACAAGCAGCTGTGTCCCCAGACCAGCACTCACATGCTCTGGGTTGTGCCATCTTCCCCACCTCCTGGCAGTCATTTCAGAGGCCCAGAGAGACCTGCTCCCTTGTGCTCTGATAAGGCACATTATCTCCCATCTATTCCCAGCCGATTTCCTTAAACCTACTCCAGCAGCCCCCACACAGCATTACTGGCTCTGGAGTACTTGTCTAACCAGAGCCTCTGCTTTGCCCTTACTCTCAGCTTCAAGACTTGAGTTGTGTCTGTTGTGTGTGGAAACTCCCTGGAGCAAATGAGGCTGCAGAGAGGTCTGCTCATGCCAGGCTGCCCCATAGAGAGCTTAGTGGGAGTTCTGAAGCCAATCCCCTGTTTTCTAAAGCACAGGAATGGGAAATCCTCAAACTGACCCTAGCTGATGTCCTAGGTGGTCCTTCTGACTTAGGTTAGCTTTTAGAGAAAGAATCAAGCACAGCATGCCATGGATGATGTGCCGTGACCGCAAACACATCTGGCTCTTACCACCTTATCCCTGACCCAACCCCAGGCAGCTTTCCTATGGAGAACAGAAAGCCCATGAAGGGTTAAAGCTGTGGCACCCAAGGCACTGCTCATGAGTGGCAGGGAGCCCTCCACAGGCTCCCCTCCAAGCATCCCTGGGGCCAGAGGACACTGCAGTGAGATGAGCTTGGAATGGGTCTTGGACCATATCACCAGAGCAATCCACTCAGGGGATGAAGGCCTCCACCTGTGGGGCAAGGGCAGCCACTGAGGCCATGGTGACTCAGAGGAAAACCCAGTCCTCACATCATGTTTGCAACAGTTCCAAGTTAACGAATTTTACCTGGAATCTGCACAGGGCAAGAAGCGTGCTCATGGTCCCACACCACAGCGCATAACAAGCTGTAACTTGCTCATCTGCCATAACACAATCATTTCCATTCATGACAATGTACCCTTGGATGCCATTGCAGTGTTAACCTCAGTGTCCTGGCCAAAATCCACCTCAAGCCACTGCATGCTGCCTACAGAAATCCCCGTGTTTCAAAAGCAGAGGGTCAGGTTCCTCACATCCTGTGCTGTTGCTGCCAACATGAAGGGAAAATTTACTCAAAGTCAGAGGTAAGGGTGGAAATCCAGGAGGTGAAGTCTGAACCCTCCTATCTACCATGTACACCAACACTGATGTGGACTGGGGGCACTGGGAAGGGCTTTTCTCTGCCTCAAATCAAGCCTTTGGCTTCCTATACCAGTCACAGACCAGACAGAATAAGCTGGCCCATGGTTTGAATGGATGCTTTACCCTGGGTAGCTGGATGAAAAGCCACAACTCACATCTTCATCCCCATGTGCCCCACAGGCATTGCCATGGCCTGTCTGGAGAGAGAACTGCCTCTGGAAGAGCACAGAGAGCTGATGGAGACCCAGGTCACAGTTGTGCCAGCTGACAGAGAGCCAAGATCCATCCCCAGCCCTCTGGCATCTCACTCACCTGAACTGGAGCCAAGGGGAGCAGGACCTGAACACCAGGATCTCCTTCCCTGGCCAAACTGCCCAAGCAGCCCCACTACCTGAGTGGCCAGGGTGTTCCCCTGAGGCACACAGTGGTTCTCTGGTAGCTACTGCTTGCTTCAGGCACTGAGGGCACCCACAGCACGTGGATGCTGCAGCCCTGCCATCCAACAGGTCTGACACTGGAAACAGAGCAGGCAGATGACAAGGAGATTCCCGTGACAACCCAACTCTGTGGCTGGGCAGAGCTGGCAGGGGAAGGCGTTTTGGAAGTGCATTTGTGGCTACCCACCATCAGCATGGTCCTAAGAACAAAGCTATGGAGAGAGTGATGCAGAGCTCTGCAAGCTCTGAGCCCCAACAGTTATTTATTTATATCATTGTTTTTCCTTTGGGCACCAGCTAGTTCTGGGCCACAAGGGGTTAAGCACAAAAGCTGCTTTCTCTGCCTTTGCTCTACCTCAATTTCCACTGCTCCCATCACCTTCCTCCCCCACCCCCTGATCTTATGAAAAAAACCCATCAAAATAACTATTTTATGTCTCCAAATATGCAGATCATTTTCTTTAATGAAAGATGCTTGACGTCTCCGATCCAATTAATATGCAAATGCAGGCGAGGATTTATTTGTGACATTCTGTCTGGGTGAGAGAAAACAAAAAAGGCCTGTTAACCAAAACACTAATTGCTGTGACTGATTGTCACATATCATCATTTTCATAGGATCTCCTCCATCCCTGGCTTGCAGGGAGCTGTGAACCAGGACTCGGAGACTAGCAGACACCAAGGAGAAACAGGGCAACCAGCTACCTGCCTGGCACGCTCGGATGAGCTGGGGCCTCCTTCCCACTGTATGCCAAGCCCCTCCAGCTTGCATCCCTTCCCAGCCCAACCAGTACAGCCACTTGGAAGCAGCTTTTCATGACCCCTCTGTGCTTTCTGGGCAGGATGTTCCATCATTCCTCACAAGCCTCAGGAGTCACTAGTGTCAGCCTTATTCTCTTTGCACTACCATAAACTGCATGCAGAAAGCATCACACTATCTTGCCCCTCCTAGGAGAGGTGATCACAGAAGTTGCACCTAACTGGGATGTCACCACCACTGCCCAGCTCAGCATTTCTGGATGATGTTCTCCACTCCAATAGCTCATCCTAATTCAGCTGTTCAACCAGGAAGTGGTTTTAGTCCAAAGGCATTGAACCAAATGCCACCAGACTGGGAAAGAGCACACCCCAACTTTCCCATGTGCCCTTAGATACTTAACTGGACAAATTACACATCCCGATCTCAGCCATACTCTGCACACACAAAGTGCCACAGCAGGCACCATCTCCTTACCCACCAGAGAACATAAAGACAGCAAGAGGAAGAGGATGGGAAAGGGCACACAAGTCAGCAAGGCTATGTCTACGCTACAGCATCAACAGTTGGCTTGGGTACCACCAGTTTAGCAACCATGGCAGGTCTGTAAGAGCTGCAAAACCTTCCAGAAAAGCTGAATCCAGCCATAGGCAGTTAGCCTGTACCAGATTCTGCTCTGTCCACACATGGCTACCTGGTTTAAAGCCATTGCTGAGCACACCCACATGAGCTGTGAAGCCTCAGACTTGGTCACAGTCCTCAGGAGAGGTAGGAGGCCCTCAGGCTGGACCATTCACCCAACACTGCATAGGCTAAGTTTCCCCTGGAGACCAAGAGTGCATATTCCCCTCCTCTGCACCATTTGGTGAGCAGAAAACCCAAAGATTACCATGCTTCAGAGTCCAAGATCCATAACGACAGCAGGGATGACATATCCTAAAGGCAGCAGGGGTTAAAAGCAGAGGTTCTCAGCTGCTGCGTGTTTATCTTGATACCTGCCCTAGAAAATCACCTGATGGAGAGCTGACTGCTCACACATGGATGATTGCTCTTCCCTTCCCCAGCTCCCTACCTGCTTTCAAAGCAGTTGAGAAGACAGGAATTTGCAAAACTGCCCAGCACTAGGGTCAATTCTGCTGGCATTGAAGTGGCAACTCAAACTTCTGGGACTTCAAGGAGATCAGGTTTAGGCAAACACAAAGCACATACAAATTCTACCATGAGTATTTTCCTGCCATTACCTCCCACATAAGCAATTGCTGGAATTGCCACAGGGAGATTCTGTGATTATGCACAGAAAGGGCATCAATCAGGCCAAGTCTCTATTCAGCTGCCTCCCATCCATTGAAAGGAGTCTGGGAACGTTTGATCTAGAAGGTAGAGCGCAGGATGGAGAGGCGGGTGCTGCAGCACCACTCCCTGCTCTGCCAAAGGCTCCTGAACACCTGTAAATTATTCATTTACCCTTTCCTGTGACTTGATTTCCTTTTTGCTTGAAGAGGGCAATAATGCTCCTTCGCCTCGCATTGAGCCTGAACTTCTGCTGATCTTCACAAGAAGATCAAGGGCACCAGATGTGAGCTAAATGGCATCATGAATGTCAGGGTGTGTGCTCATGTTCCACTATCCCACCTTCCACCACAGGATCCTTGAATCTTCTGCAAACCTCCATCAACTCAGCACATCATCCTCTACAAGGCAGGGGCATCATCATCCTATACGCTTGTGGGTAGGAGATGGGAGGAAGCTGAAGGGACTGGGGAGTAACAGAAGGACATCACAGCCCCATAGACCACACTAACTGTGAACTGGGGATCCTGTGCTGAGGGGAGATGTCCCTGCACCCCCTCCAAGCTCATACCAAAAGGGAAACACAGATTCACATCACCACCCGCAGCTGAGTGAGCAGTGGGCAAAGTATTTCAGTTAACTTCCAGGGTCTTAGGATAGGTCTGCACCAAGAGAGACATCAAACTCCTGACACCATTAAAACTGAAGTTGAAATCTGGTCACCAGGAGTCCTGCCATCCACTTCAACAGAGATGTTCTTCATGTGGATAAGGCAGGCTGTAGCTTTAGCATGAGTGTGAGTCTGAGGTGCTCTCTGGGGTTTAGCTTGACCAGCTAATACATATCAGAATTCATTTTTACCTTTTCTACACAAGACTCTCCATAAGGGTTAGCAAACAACCGCTCTACACAAACCCTTCTCTTTCTTCCCTGCAAAGACCCAGGAGATGAACTCTGCTGAGACCAGAAAAACAATTTCTGCTTTAAACCACACATGCTTTCACATCTGGTTTAAAACCAACCCAGGCCAAAAGGGACTACAAGTTACTTCTCTGGTGGCTGCCCAGTGGGCTGTATAAAATACAGGAGTCGTACTCTACATCTGTATCTGCATCTACCCCTTAAACAGGTCAGAGCAGCTGCGGAAGGCGTGTGAAGTAATCTCGGAGAAAATACAAATCTGTGATGCTACTGATAAAAACTTCCCAGCCCAGGCAAGAATCCCAGATGGACAGAGCCAGGTATTCAGGCCTGAAGCAGGAAAATCTACAGATGTAGATGAAGCGTAACATGCCTGAAGACTTCCTGCACCTCCAGATTCCTTGCTGGAGCACAACTGGGGACATCGCCCTCAAAAGTGCTTGTATCCCTAAGTGTAATTCAATGACACATTTCCTGATAAAACCGACTTCCAGGGGATCTGGCTCCCAGACAGTCAAGGCAACAGAGTCAGCTCTGGGCTGAGCACCCTCGCAATGCTGGGACGCACAAAAACCAACTAGTCAGCACGCTCACCCTTTCAGCGGGTCTGGATTACTCCCAAATGGGATGTCTGCTGCACCCTGCCACCCAGCTCTGGGATAAGGCGGCACTAAACTGGAAGAGGAAAGGGCCCCTGAAGAGATGCCTGAGGGATTTGGTGGGCTGGGAACCCGGAAACCGTCTGGGATGTGGGTGGAGAGATCAGTGCGAAATAGCAGAGCTGTGACACACACACACTTTCCATTCATCAAACTCCAGGGGGAGAAAAAAAAGCTCAGATTTTCCCTGCACACGTGGGGGAACTGAGGCACTGAGATCACCTGAGATCCTCAATAGCAGCCACACAAGGCCCAGCTTCATAGTACCATAGCTTAACACCCATCACATCCATCCCCACAGCTCTCCTCCAAGCGTGTTATCTCAGTGACACAGGAGGGGAACTGAGGCACAAATGGGGTAAGTGATTTGCTTTAGATCAACACAAAGTTCACACAGAAGAGAGCTGAGGCAAATCTCAGATCTCCTGAACCCCAAGATAATGTCTTAACAAGCTCTGATCATCAGGAAAGATTCTCAGTTCTGTGATTCAACTAAGTTCATTATCCCACCCCCAGAGTTCAAGGAAGATCTCAGTTCTGGGTTTTCTAATCATTACAATGAATGATTAGACCAGTTTCAGACCAGTTCTGAAAGCTGCTGATGATCTGATCCTCCTATGGGAAGGAAATATGCTCAGTACACTGATGAATGCTGGATAAACCCCATGGGGGTATCTGCAATCACAGATCTACAACAGGGACAGTGTTCCTGTGGTCTTACTGCAGACTGAAGAAGACGAAGGAGATCATGGCAAGAGGTATATGCCTGAGAGGGACAGAGTCACACAGATGTTCTTGGTCAGTAGTTGTAGAAGAGCAACAGGAAAGCCTGTGCCAACAGTTGTCCCCAGGTCCCCCAGTTTAGCTCCTTTGGCCTGACAGCCTCCTCCCTTCCCATGGCATCTGAATTCCTTTACAGCACACCCCATCTCACAAGGCATGAGACTCTTCCCAACACAGAGGGAGGGAAATGAGGCCCAGTGAGGCAAAATCAGTGTCTCCAGAGCCCAGGAAGCATTGGTGCATTTGCCACTTGAGCTAATGGCAGACATGACCACAGACAGAGCAGAAACGGCCAGGCCCAGTGCTTCCCTCTCATGCCATGGAGGCACTAGCTAAGGACTTCACTGACTCCCCTCAACCAAAGCCAGGAGGTCCCCGAATCCCGCCTGTAGAGCCCTCCTCACCCCAGCTACCAGCAGAGGTGGCAGGAAGGGCAGCATCGTAGGAGGGGGCAAGAGACACACAGAGGCAGTGACATGGGAGAAGAGACAAGCAAGGGCTGGTAAACAACCCCCTCCCGTCCCCAATCCCAGCACTTTGAAGATCCGTGTGTTTTGAATTTAATTTTGATTTTCTCGACTTCAGCAGATTAAAGTTGAAATAACCTACAAATTACTTAATGTGTTGTAAATCTTCTGAAATTAAGGCCTAATGGGTAACACATGTCGGCAGGCAGGAGACGCAGAGGGGAAGCAGGGTTTCTCACCAGCACCAGGAATGCTGTGGGGATGTGAGCCAGAGGAGAGGGGGCTGGGGCAGGGGATGTGGAGGCACAGACCTTCCCCACCAGCTTCCCGGAGCCCACCTTGCCTTTGGGTTGAGTGAAGAAGCCACCCCATGGCCATTGCCATCTCCTGGTGTTGGGGATGCTGGCTGGAGAGGCCGTGCTGTGCTCTGAAGGAAGCGGGTGGCAGGATGGTCCACTTTAACACCTCATTTTCCACTTGCCATGTCTGCTCAGTGTCCCCTTGGAGCCCTGTCCCCAAACAAGATGCCCCCAGCTTGTGCCTGCAAGGACTTTGTAAACCTCCACCATATTCCACAGGGGATGCCTTGTCATGGACAGGGGGTGGTGGAAATCAATGAAGCACACAGAGCTCTCTGGTTTCATCAGGGCCTGTCCTGATGGATATGCCCAGAATCCATGTGTATCCTGCATGGTCACCTCCATGCACCTGTCTCCCTGGCCCCTGTGCCGGACGCCCCGGCTCCTCTCCCACACAAGCTGCCAGCATTCCCGCTGCTCCCGCCGGCATGGGCTCCCCCTCCCTCCCTCATCCCTCCCTCCCTCCTCTCCAGCAGATTTCTCTCAAGTGCGCTGCCATATGGTTCCAGTTAAGCCCCATATTTTTTCTTGTCGATTGAAAAGACACACTTTCCTCTGTGCCAGACAGTTTACAGATTGCTCCGTTGGCTCAATTTCTTATTGGATTTCTCAAAAAAACTGACATTTTAAATTAATTTACAGCCACAACAAAAAGAGTTCAGAATTTTAATGGTGTTGTAAGTAATTTTTAGGTAATCCGCTCCAGATTTTGATATTAACCTTTGAATCGGAGTTCAGGCAGCTACTATGTTACAGCACTTTAGCTGGCTGGGTGTCGTGGGGGGGGCGAGGGGGGTAATTCCCTGCATGGCAGCGCATGGGAACACACATGGCATTGCGCGCAGCCCTGGCATGTGGGCAGCAGTGTGTGTGCCGGTGACATGCAGATGTGCGCAGGCATGTGCGCTACGGGAACGCGGGTGGGAGCCGCTGGCCGGAGGCGCGCACCTCCGCACGGGCGCCGGCACACGCGTGGGGAGGAAACCTGCGGCTGGGAGAGGGGAGAAGGGCTCCGAGTGAAGGCAACGGGAGCAGGGCTGGCACCTCGGCACCGGTACGAGCGGGAGGGCTCCCCGCACCCATGTGTGTGCACGCAGGGCACGGAGCCAGCCCTGCCACCTCATCATGGAATGGTTTGGGCTGGGGGGACCGTAAGATCATCCAGTTCCAACCCCTGCCATGGGGACACCTTCCCTAGAGCAGCTTGATCCTAGCCCCTGTGTCCAACCTGGCCTTGAACACTGCCAGGGATGGGGCAGCCACAGCTTCTCTGGGCACCCTGTGCCAACACCACAGACAAGCAGCAAGGCCATGAGCCTCTGCTCAGTGCAGGAAGTGACTGCTGCTCCCTCCTTCCCTTCCCAGTGTCAGCCCCCATCAGGTGTTCACTCACTGCAGTCACTGTCAAAGTTTAAAGCCAAAGCCCAAAGGTGAAGGGAGACTCTGCCAAGCACTGCAGGAAAGGCTCAGCCGCCCTAGGAGCTGTGCATGGAAGAGTGAGTGAAGGAAAGCAACACACCTGGGATTAGAAACAACACAAGGAAAAAGCCACAGATACTGAAAATGCCCAGGGGAGGGGAGAGGGAAGAAGAGAAAAAAGCCAAAGGAACGAGTGAAAGAACAACTAAGACGGAGAGGAATGAAAGAAGGAAATTAAGCGGCAAACAACAGAAGCAAAAGAAAGAAAAAGCAAATGAGGGAGCAAACGACTGAGAGAACAAATTGAGGAAGAAGGGAAGGAAATTAACAAATAATTAAGAACAAATGAATGAGAGAACTGAGACAGAGTGATGAAGATGCAAAGCAACAAAGTGAAGGAGTCAGCATCATTCCTTCCCTGGCCAGGCCAGCGGTTCCCGTGCATGTAACCCCAGTGCCAGCAAATGGGATTTGCAACACGGGGAGCCTGGCAGCAGCCCTGCCTTCCCAAGAGCCCTCTGCAGAGCCCCACTTCAGCAGCAGCCCGGGGACCCATGGGGCAACACACCCAGCACCTTCCCCTGAGGCCCTATGGAACACGTCCATCCCTCTAACCACTGCAAAGGTGCCAGGTCAGCAAAACGCCTGGCATGACCCTGGCTTCCTGCCACAGCCCCTCACATCCCATTTCCCTTTCTCATTTGCCTGGAAATCCCTTTCCAGCTGCACATGGGCAGCAAAGCTCCCGTGCCACCCTGAGCTGCCTCAGCACCGTGCAATTGCCAAACCAACCGAGACAAAAGGGGAAGGGGGGGTCTGGGCACAGAGCCGCAGCCCTCGCCAGCCTTTTCCTAAGCGCTGGCACAGAGCAGACGGTGGCTGGATGTGGTGCCAGCTTACTACAAGAGTGGATTTTTAACATTCCTCCCCTCCAGGAGTCAATCGAGGCAGCCAGGGAACCTCAAAGCACAGAGATGTGAAGACAACAATGGCAGCCCGAGGTCTGCTCTGTGTAGAACCCTTGCCACAGGACAGCAGTGACAGCAAGTGCCTTCTGGAGCACAGGCTGTGGTAGACACCTGTCTAGTCCAGCCAAGAGCCCAGCTATGGGCAGGTTGCTTATTAGGCTGGTGTCTCACAAGACTCTGGAAGCATTCACGATGTACAGGAAAAGGTAACAAAGTCATAAAAGTGGAGTCATAGAAGCCCAGCAGTGCTGAGGAGCTCCAAAGAGCAGAGGAGATGACAGGAAAGGCCCTGATCCATCCTGCAGACCCATCAAGGAGGAGGGGAAAGCAAGGGTGAGGGATGGGAGGAGGAGAGGAGATGCTGCTTTTGCTCCCAGTGGCAGTTGGACCCCACCATGGTGGAGGAACCCATCCTGCTCCCTAACCTGGCCCTTGTCCCATGCCACAAAGGGGTGAATTAAAGCTGGTTTGCTAAGCAGAGCTGTCCCCTCCTTCAGACAAGAACCAGTGGGATCCATGCACCCTCCTGCAGACCGAGGAGCTCTCGGGAGCACCAAGTCATTTCCTGGTCCTACATCCTGCAAGACACACCAGTGGCTGATAGTGCTGATCAAACCTGGCACGGAGCCACACACAAGGACAATGTGCCACGTCCTGATCCACCGGGCACAGCGCCATGGGCACAGGGACTCAGATGCCCCTCGGCACCGTGCCAGGCATGGGGGGGATTCAGATGCCCCTTTGGTGCTGTGCCAAATTGGGTGGGGGAATATTGGATGCCCCCTTTGGAACCATGCCGTGTGCTGAGGGATTCTCCCTGTGGCACCCTGCCAGGGGGAACTGGGACCCTGCAGCCAGGGCCGAAGCTTGGGGAAGTTCTGGGATCAGGGCCTGGACTTCTCCCATCCCGTGCGGGCTCTGCACAGAGCATTTCCCTACGGGAGGAGGTGAAGAGCATTGGAGCAGGCTGAGTGTGTGTGATGGGAACCCCGGGAGCTGCCTCCTCTGCCCTGCCACTCAGAGCACCCCCGGCAGCCGCTCCCGGTGATTGACTGGGGAATGTTGCTATGGCGACCCCGGCTTGAAAAAACCCTCAGGAGTTGCCAACTATTTGTGTTGTTGTTTTACAACTGTGGCCAGTGTCACATGAGCCGGAGCCGGCTGGGGGCCTGCGGACACAAAAGCGAATGGCTTTTTAATGGAGTGTCCTGCCAGCGCTTGAAGACTCAATAAAGAGGAGCTGGCGAGACCCCT
This sequence comes from Melopsittacus undulatus, assembly GCF_012275295.1. Taxonomy (NCBI): domain Eukaryota; kingdom Metazoa; phylum Chordata; class Aves; order Psittaciformes; family Psittaculidae; genus Melopsittacus; species Melopsittacus undulatus. The sequence goes on along the minus strand of NC_047538.1, from coordinate 4,866,824 downwards.
CCGTGCGGAAGGCCCCGCGCACGGGGCCAGGGCCCCTTTGTAGAGCCGCGGACGGGGTGGGAAAGTTTGGAGGAATCAGAAGTAAAAGCCTCCCCCCCACAGCTGTATCCCTGGGGAGGGGATGGATCCGTCCCCATTTCAATGGGGCACTTCCCTACGTCTCGGTGCTGCTGAGTGGAGCTGGATGGGGAAGATGCAGGAGGGGACACAAAGGGTTTTCCCAAGAGCTGGGGCTCATTCCAAGCAGGAGGAGGACAGCTCAAAGAGCTGGAAGGGTGAAAATGAAGGAGGAGGAAGGGGAGATGCTCGCACCTCCCAGGAGCTGTCCCTGCTGACAGCCAGACCCTGACTGAGGCTGTGCTGACACCAGAGACAGAAGAGCCCCCAGAGCAGGAGGTTTGCAAGCCCCTCTCAATGGGAAGAGCCCCAGGAGCAGTTCTGGGGTTCAAGCTGGCAGCATGAACAGCAGAAAGCAAAGAGCACTCCGGGGTGCAGAAACTCCCAAACTGAAAAGCAAGGGGCAGAACAGGGGCACAGGGATGTGCGTGGGGATGGAAGAGCAGCCTTCCCAACCCCACACGATCCTCACTGACTTCTCCCACTCCAGGGCCTTTTCTTACAGAAGCTATAATTATATTACAGAGTTCCTGTGTAAGCAACTGAGCTTTATTAATTAATCCTGCTTGGTCTCACCCCAGTCAGGGCTTTGGCCTCGTGCAGAGATGTGGAATTTTCCAGGAAAACTTGAAAACCGTCATCAAGGAGCAGAAAATGTTTGCATTCAGCCTTTAAAGTGAAAGGTGATGGGGCTGCTTTCTCTGGTTCAGCTGTGAGGTGGGGAGAGGCAGTGAATGCACAGCGCAGCTCCGGGGTGTCCCTGACCGGAGCTGTCCGGAATCAGCATGGCATTTTCCCAGAGAAGCCCCTGAACACGGGAAATTTGGCTTGGGGATTCCTAACTGCAGACTTGGATCTGGATAAAGAGAGGCTTAAATATACACACAGCTGTAAACTCCACCTGAGCTCTCAGTTATGCTATTACAGTCCTGTATTCAACCCAAGGAGACAGCAGGAGAGAGGTGAGGGGTACCCCATCAGTGCTTGGATGGTCTAAAATAAGCTTAGGTCTGAATGATACAGGAGAGACACTGAACAAGGCAGAAGTCACCAGCGGAGATGATGCAGCTGAAACTCAGCCCCTCTGAGCAGGTTTTGCTTAGGGTTATGTGTCTGAATCCCAAACTGAGATGAAACCTGGAGAACGCCAGGAATTATAAAATCTAAACTGTTAGCTAATGTTATGACATGTAACAGGGAACTAATGCCCTCACTGACCCACCTTTCCCAACTTTGTCAGGACATTACAGAGAAGAGTAGATGCAGCCTATGCATCCCCCCTCACTCCTTTCCTGGTCATCTGCACATGGAGAAAGTAGCTGCCTGCCTGGAGTCTGCTCTTGGAGGACAGGCACAAGCACTCCTCACTCTCCTACAAGCTACAGCTGCAAAACAAACGACCAGAACCTTGTTAGAGGGATCACAGAGCAAAGTTTGGCTTCAAAAAGCAGTAGTAGTTTCTTCTGCGGTGGCCAGGCTGAATAAAAGGCTCAGCTGATGAAAGTACTGTACTTCAGAGCTCAGGGCATCACACTCCTTCTCTACGCTGAGCACTCCCTGTGCACTGAAGATTGAGTACCTCAGCACTCTCTGCTCACTGAAGGGCTCTCAATACCCATGCAATCATGACTGCACCCTTGTAGGAACACAGTCAGAGGTGCACACCTACACTTTTGCACACACAGCACTGTCAGTTGTGTGCACACGGGGGCTCTTTCCTACCTGCTCCTGACTCCCATCACCCCTGCTGATGAAACTCCACCACTTCAGAACCAGCAGCAAGACAGCAAAACACAAACAAACTCGCCTCAAAGGGAAACGTCCCTCCTTAGCACACTCTACCCACCCACAGGGGCTGGGATCCTGAGCGTGTCTAGCTCTGTCCTGGATTAATCGCTTGCCTTAAATGAGGTAAACTCACTCCATCCCGGAGTCACTGGCTTCTAGCTTCCACCCTGACATAGTAAAGGTGAGTCAGGGATCAACAAAATAAAGCAAAACAGAGAAAAAGGCACTAATTGGTGAGCACCTGCCTGCAAGGAATGGGAAAAAATACACCCCCCCCCAAAAAAAACCCTCTATGAAAACAAAATGCACCAACATCTTTTTATTTTGTTTTTTTTCGGTAATTATACTAAAGATGAAAAACTCATAATAAACATCTCCCAGTCCCCACCTGCTAACAGTAATTATAATAGACTCAACAATAAATGGTAAAGCAGAGCAGTGCTGCATCTCGGGAATTCTCTAGGGTATGTGGATTAGCTCGGAAAGCCTGAATGATTAAAATACACTAATTAAAATTTTGTGTTCCTTGGTAACTCGTCTGCCTGGGCCCCTGGTGTTGGCAAAATGGGAATTAACGTGACAAAAGCAACACAGAGGGTTTTTGTTTTAAATAAAGAAGGGGGGGAGATCTATATAAACAAGTTCTCTCTGCGCACACACACACACACACACAAATTCAGAGGGACACAAACTCTTAGGGAAGAACTGAGGAGCGTTGCTGGTGTCTAGGATGAAAGCAGCAGTGAAAGCTTTCCCTCCCTGCCTGCTCTCTCCCTGAGCCATCAAGGAGGTAAAGCCTGGGAGAGAGGAAGGGAGAAGACAAGAGAGCGCTGGCTCAAGATGAACGGGGTCATGCGTGACCAGGAGCTGGGCTCTTTTAAAACAATTAGAGAAATAAACACAGCGAGAGGTGGAGAGGCTGGCGCAGGGAAACCCCAGCGCAGGACACTCTTCCGCTCCGTCTCCCTCACGCACATTCCTCCGTGGACGCGTCTGCCCCGCTCTTTACCAAAGAAAACAGGACTTTGGGATAACACACCAGAGCTTCTACCCCACTGCAGATACACAAAAGAAATTGAACACTTTTGGGTTGCCCTTAGCAACCTAATTGCATCAGTACATTGCACACAGGAGCCAAAGTAACTGAATTTTGATGAAAAGACGGCGGTAATTTACGGCATCACGAAATTAGTTGTCATAGCGACGGGTTAATTACATCTCAAATTAACAATGCAAGTGTGGTGAAATTAAATATAAATCATATTTTCTGCATAAATTATAGGGGTTGATTAGACCGGGGCTCGGGGAGAGGGAAAGGTTGAGCCGCCATGGGCCTACGCAGCTTTCTGAGCCGACGAGAGAGTCTCCTGGAAACACCGGGAAGAAGACGGAGTAGGGGGGGAATGAGAAAGTGTCAAAGAGAAAACACTCTGCCTTGCTGCTCATCTTCTGGGGGGGTTCTGGGCCTTTTCCCTTGTCATCTGAACTCCCCCTGCGCTTCCCTTTGTGGCTTTTGGAGGAAACGGGGAGCGCAGCCAGGCCCATGTGCTGCGATGAGCTGCGGCTCTCAATCCCACCCCAGCACCATGGCTCCAAACTGGGCAGCTCCCAACACCTCCCTGCCCTCCTCATGGGATAAAACAAGGGGCCCGCTCACACCAGAACTGCTCGTGATGTTTCTTGTGCCCACGGAAGTAGCCTGAAGGCCAGCCCAGCTCCCTTGGTGCAGGTCCCCACGTGCCATCTTACACCTCTGGAGGCACACTGAGGCTGCCTGGGTGCTAACACATCTCTAACCTCTGATTTCTTGCCTGGTTCACAGCAACACCATGGACTGCGGTCTACCAAACTGGGGAAGTCTATTCTTGGCAGTCTCTGGCTGGAGGAGTGGCACAGAGCGACCTGACAAGGGACAGGGAGAGGAAGGTGATCTGTAACAGACTCTCACCCACAGTTTCTGTTCAAAGCACACCTGAAAAGCAGGTCAAACCAAGTGCTGAAATCAGAGGCTGAAGGGAGCAAGAGAAAGCATGTGACACTGTAATAACAGCAGGTTATCAGAGGCGTCAGTGCCCAGCTGCAGTTCAGACACCTCAAACAGCACCTTGCCAAACACAGGCAGAGCAAAGCCCCTTTCACGTGCAGATACCACCCCCATCCCTTGCCAGGGGGGAATCCAGCACAGGCAGCAGCTCTGCTTTGTGGTGATGGAATGGGCACAGGGAGACGCTGCAGCAAAGCTGGGAGTGGGTCAGCAGCTGCACCACCAAGGAGCTATGTGGTTGCTCTATTAAACTCTTGGTGACCCTCAGCAAGCTCAGAGCATTGCCACTCACAATGGGACACAGCTAACAGTGAACAACAACTACAGAGTGGCTAAAAATACCCAGCCCCTGCCTGTGCTGTGCAGCCCCTGGGAGCTGGGTGCTTGAGGAGCTCCAGCCACTCCTCCTGAGGCCCATCTCCTCTTGGCTTCCCAGGGGCTCACAAGAGATGGTCCCAGCCTGAACCATTCAGTCCTCTGTGGGGATGTACAATGATTCTGCAGCCTGGCTGCCAACCAGCCCTGCCCCAAGCAGGGGATGATGCTGAAGAGCCAGGCACCACTCTCCTCTCAGGCCCTGGCTTCTGCTTCCAGGCTGGGTGAGGACAGGCACCACACAGCCAGTCACTGCCAGCTGCACCAGGGAGGAGAGGGGATGTGGTGTTGATGCAGGAATGCGGGCACATACCTGTCCGGAAGGGACACACAGGAGCCAGACTCTCCAAGCAGAGCCCTCTGCTCCTTGCCTCTCTGAGCATAGTGAGGAAGACCTCAAGAGAAAGTCTGCAAAGGGCACAGAGGGCACATCTGCAGCACAGGCAGCCAAGGACTAAGGTGGGAAGGAGCTGTCCTCCCAGCTCCATGAGCCAACAAAGCCTCCCACAATCCCCAGCCCAAAGGGAGATGCCCATGTTTGACTCCTCAGACATCTCCTCTCCCTGAAGAAAAAGCACCCAGGAACCTTTCTCACTGTGCCACTCTTGCAGCACTCAGTGACAAACCCCCCAGAGGCTACTCCCAGCCCCAAACCCTACACTGCAGGTTTGTCTTCCCATCCTACTCCCACTAACCACACCTGGAACAATCCCCCTGCAGTCACAACCAGAGGAGTGACTGGAGGCATAAGGCTCTTTGGGGACTTCCTTAAAATAACAGTTTCCTGCCACTTTAAAAATGGGTTTTACTTATCAAGTATCTGCCCAGACTCCTTTACCCTCACACAGGCTGTTCTGCTCTTGGTCAGACTCTGCTTTGTCACCTCCAGATGATGCCCTCTTGGTTACCAGCTACTCCCCTCTGCTCCATGCTGCCCTGCCTCCTGCCCACCAGCTCACAGGCAGCACTCGGATGAATGACTGAGATCCTCACAAAATCCTGCCACATTTCACCTGAGCCTGGGCTGAGGAATTTCTCACGTGAGGGAATTTGGGGTTTGGCTATTTTTACATTTTAGAGGGGAAGGAGGGAGAACATATGAAAGAAAGGAAGGAAAAAGCCTAAAAGTAAAAAGCCCTCTGGTCCTGGCAGCAGCATGATCGATGGTGGTGGATTTGCATGTACATTCCATTAATTTTTCAGCATGCATTTTATTTATCTATGCGCCATACATCTGCTGAAGTTTATATACTTGATAATATATAAATATAGACACACAGCAATCAATACGACATCCGCTTCGCAGAAGCTTCCATTAGCCCCCCATCACAACCCCCCCCCTTCCCTTCCTCATTTCCACAACCTGCTGCCTGGGCACCTTGTGCTGTTCCATCGGTTTCCGATTTTCATTAGCGGTGGAGCGCCGGCTCCCGCGTCCCCTCCCCGCACCCATTCACTCTGTGTGGGCCTGGGAACCGCACCGCAGCCAACGGGCGCCTGCCCCACTGCGGGAGCCTCGCCGCTGCCCTCCCCTCTCTGTGTCAATAGGCTTCCCGGGATGCTGGGGCTGCCTGACATGAGCAAAAACACCTCAAAACGCACTCAGACATCCCCTTCCAATGGCTGAGTGGGATTTCCTTTACCCAAGGGTCCTGAAGAATGGGGATGGGAGCAGTGGTGGGGACAGAGCAGAACCCACCAGGGACATAGACACTCTCATAAAGCCTTTGCCTTCCCTTCCCCGAACACAACCAAGTCAAAGCCAAGGCTTGAGTATCAGTGCTGGGCAACAGCATGGACCGAACACCCTCAGTCCTTTGGCTGTTTGGCTTCTTCACCCCAGTTTCACTCCATCATCCCATTGTCTTCCCTCTCTTACATATGCTGTGTGTGGGTACATGGGTGGGAGAAAGGGGAAGCATGTTTGGCAGTTCCTGAGGGCTCTTGCTATGGAGCAGAACTCTGTCTCAGAGCCTCCCAGCCCAACACAGCACCCTGGCATGCTTCTGCCCAGCAGAATTACCTCCTGTGACATGGCTGAGAATCTTATTAAGTGGGCTTTGTAGCCAGGATCAAACCACAGCTGCTAAGAACAGCTTGGGTCAGTGTAAACTGCAGCCTGAACTACCATTTTTATCTTAAGGAACTGTCTTCTTTCTGCCTTCAGTTCTCCTTGATGCTTGGGAATTTGACTGGAGCATCCCATCTGTCCCCAGTTTGTCTTGGAAAGAGCATTTCTACACTCAGTTTCTGACATGTTGCACACCTTGGGCACATCACATCCCACTGAACGTTACTAGTCCCCCTTTCCATCCCAGATTTCAACTCTCTAGTAAGGACTATTTGTCATTATTGATGGATCTACCTTCACTACAGTCTTTAACTCAAATTAGTTGGTCCATCTATAGGGTAACTGAGACATCTGCAGCCAGGACAAACACTTGGGAACCACTCAAACTACAGCTACTAACAGCCACAGAGCACATCATGTAAGAGAGTAACTGGAATGTGGAAGTATGGAGTTGAACTACACCTTACATCACAGGGAAATACAACTGGGGATGTATTAAAAGAGTAACTGTTCTATTATTATTACAGCTGACGACAAGCAAACCAGTGCAAAGCCTGGGGAAAATAATAAATGCTTCCCCCCCCCATTTTAGGATGGTTAAAGAGATCTTTTTGCAGGAGAGAATATATGGGAAGGTATGTGAGAGCAGAGCAAAGAATAAAGCCCATGTGACACATTCCCAGGTCTGAATCACAAGTTCAGCCCTTCTGGCTGACTAAGGAGCCACACCACCTCTTTAAAAACCCACTGGGCCTATGTGGCCCAGCCCTGCACTCGCCATAATCCCCAACTGGGTGCTCTGCTCTCCTTAAACAGGACGAGATGCCAGATGTGGAGGTAACAGTGTGTGTGAGGGGGTGGTTTGGCAACAGAGACCTGCAGCTCCTCAGTGCTAGCACTGACCTATTGCTGCCACCATGGGTCCTTCCCACAGCCTGTCCTTGGTGCTTGGAGCTGGCCACAAGAACCCAAACCTGAACTCATCCACCATGAACCCATCACCTCTGTCCCCTCCAGCCTTCCTTCCCAGCCGCATCCTGCACCACACAGCAAACACCATTGAGCCAGTGGTCAAGTGGAGGTTTGCAAGGGAGGGAGAGACTGGGAATAAATAAAAGGGTGCCTGTACCTTTAAAAGAATTTTCATTTATAGGCTCTTCTCCTCTTCCACCATTTCAGTGATCTATATGCAAATATGCTAATGAATGCAAATTAAGACACCACTTTTAGTCCCAATTTAATAGAAAGCATTAAAATACCTTTTTTTTTTTCCCAAAAACTCCATATGCATGAAGGGCTTTTTTAAATTTATTTTATTTATTTTTTAATTTTTTTTAAACTTTTTGTTAAAGTCACATCCAGCAGCAAACACACCAGCAAAGTGCTGGAGCCAAGGAGGGGAAATCTGACTGACATTTCCAGGTGCCAATTATTAAGATCTTGTTCTTCTTCTGGGAGGCCTGTGAATTAATTCCTTGTATTTGTTAAAAGGAGCTATTCAAACTGATGGCACAGTCACCCTCTTCTCACTTCAAGTCTTCCCCACACCTCAAACTGTGTTAACCTGGTGTGGAATGAAGCCCGTCACATCCATAAAGAACATAGAATCCCAGACTGGTTTGGGTTAGAAAGGATCTTAAGCTCATCCAGTTCCAACCCCCTGCCATGGCCAGGGACACCTTCCACTAGACCAGGTTGCTCCAAGACCCCGTGTCCAACCTGGCCTTGAACACTACCAAGGATGGGGCATTCATGTTGCTCTAGAGTTTACTACATCTCCACTCCCACTGCCCAGAGCTCACCTCTACAGTCACACGGTTCCTGCCTCTTGATAAAAAGCTGTTATCAGGGTTAGGTTACACTCACTTTTCTGAGGAACAGATGTGGAAAAGCACCAGGAGCAATGCACACATCACCCTGACTCTCCAGGAGGGACACATCCTGACTGGGAGATGTAACTATACCTGGTACATGGGGGGGCTGTAATGGTGTTAAACCCCACCACTATTACCATGGGATCCCCAGGTCTCCATCCCTGAGAAGTCTCCAATCCCGGCGTGAGTCCTCCCTCTCTTCTCCAAGTACTCTCAGCTTGGTTAAATGAACAAACCCCTCCAAAACCCAACAGATGCATTGCTACATTATGTTAGTGATGCTGTGAAAGTCTACAGGAAAATAAACTCTGACTCATCGTTCTGAAGATATCTTAAACACCAATCTTTGCGCTCAAGCAGAATCATGGCTTTTACCAAAACTTTTGAGATGAACAATCGAAATGAAGTCAATGGCCAAACTTCTCCCAAATCCAAAGGAATCCTCCGGCCAGCAAGAAACAGCAGTTGTTTTCCTGTATTTCACTTGGCTGGTTTCTAAATGAACACCTTCTCACCTACAGCCATCATTCTGGTTTGGTTTAAAATCTACAGTTTAGATTCTGATAAATCTAAACGGTTGCCTTCATTTAACCCAAAGCAACTTGAAACATATTTATACACCTATTTTAATTGAGAAGCAGGAAATTGCTCCTCACCCAGCCGTACCTGCTGCACGGCCCCTTCCCCCAGCTCTGCACAACCAGTGCCACAAGGCCTGCTTGGAGAACAAAAGGAGCCAGGCTCCACTCTGCTGACTGGGTTTTAGCTGCGGTAATTTTACCTCCTCCACAAGGCAGTGGGCCAGCAGCAACACTGGAGTACATTGAGATCAAAGCCTTTCCCCCCAGGATAATGGTACTGTTACTCAGGGATGTACATGGCTTGGCCAAGATTGAGAACCTGTCCCCACACGGAGCATGAGTCTCTACCCTTCAGCTCCTCACTGAACTGCCCAGAGCACAGTGTTTTCAAGTGAGGACTGTGCTAACAGTGATCAATAGAGAGAACAAGCAACTGGCTGCATGACATAGTTCTTCCTGAATGAGAACAGGGAAAACCAACCCAGCTCCAGCTCTCGCTGTGCCAACCAGGCACTGCTCCGCTCTGCTCAATGGGGACCCTGCAGCCAAACAGCACTCACCATTCCCTTCCGCTGCTGTGCCAAGGTGGCAGTTCCCTGTACAACTGCACAACAGTTCCCTGTACAACAAGCACAAGTACAACTGATTTCTTTATCTCACCTGGGCAATGACCCAACCAGGGACCCATCACCTCCAGGAGCTACAGCAAAGCGGAGGACAGTCTGACTTGCACAAGGCTGGATGCTGTGGCACCAGATGCTCCATGTGCCGGGGGTGCAGCCCACCAGAGCACCTCGAGGTGCCTGCGTGTCATGGAGCCTCAGCAAGGGGCTCATTGATGGAGCCTCCAGCCAGCCCATCGGATACCCACCCTGCACAACGGATGCTGCTGCTGTGTCCCAGGGACAGAAACTGACCTGTTTGCTTATAGTTTGCCGCGTGTTTCTCCTCTCCGCAAAGCACGCTCTAAGTAACATGAAAGCACAAAGTGGATAAATAGGCTCCTCCGACATGATTGGGCACATCTCTGAATGTTTATGGCAGAGAACAGATATTTAGATATTTAAAGGGAATATGTTTTGTCGGTGCCAAACTCGAGGTTTTGCTGTCAGAAAAAACAAACACAAGCACCGAAACTTGTCTTCAAATGGAAATCTGCACAGAAGAGAGTGATTTCCCCATCAAACCAGTTTTATTAGATATAAATATCTCAGTATTTGTACCGAGTGCTGGGTTACCAAAGATTTTACATGCAACTTTTGTATCAAGTGTGGGAGTATTTATGTATCTACATATATATAAAAGAACCTGATTTGAATGCCATCTGAAGTATTTGTGCTTTTTCTCACTTTGCCTGGCTTTGTAAAATACATGTGATTTTGGAACTGCACATTCATGAACAACACATTCGAGATTCACCAAAACCCATCCCTCTGAAGAGCAGAATTAAGAGAATCAGTAAACATCACAAACACTCCATACAAAACTCATGCGTAATACACAGAGTGTGTACCCTAAAACATACACACAATCCTTCTGACTCAAGCTCAAACTCCTACACCGGCCTCACACAAGGAAAAACATACACACATCTCTATACAGACACCCTACACAGGCATATGCCCACACAACAAACACCAAGACAGGATAAAACCACACACAAACAGCTTGATAAACACACACATCTCACCCATACATACATTACCTACCCAAACCACAAAAAAGAGCCTAAATATAAACTCCTCCCCAACAATACACAAACATCCCCCAAAAACACACCACGCACACCCAGCGCCTGCCAAGTGGAATCACAAATACACACAGCAAATACCTCCTTCAAAACACACAACTCATCAGAGGCAGCCTACTAACTAGAGAGCAGGAGCTCAGTGTGTGTATTTAAAGGTTCAACACCTTATGTCAGCTTTTCCTTTCTGAAGGGGGGGGGGAAATGACAGACAGACGGACGGAGAGGGGAAGGAGAGCCTGGGCAGGAGGCGAGAGAGAGGAGGAAAATGGAAGTTGCCTTGTGGGGAAGAATATGGATCAGGCTGTCATCTGGAGACCCATCTTCATCCAGAATTAATGCACTAAAGTTCTTTGGGTTTACTCTAAATGGTTTTAAAGAGACAGTGAAAGCTGTGCTCTGGATGCAGGGTGCCCTGGCTGGCTCAGACACTTGGAAACTGGGAAGGCAGCAGGTCTGGCATTCGCGGGCAAGGAACCCCGGAGAACTGGCACCAGGTTGGATGAAGGGAAGTGTTTTTAGACTGTCCTAAAAGGTTTAACCCATAAGCTCACCCCTAGAGCTCACCCTAGAGCAAGGCAAGCACAGCCTGACTCGGCTGTGTTGGCTGTGGGAGAAGGATCAGCACTGGGATCCCTGTGACAAGCTCCATGAGCAGCTGCAGAAAGCTGTGGGAAGGCCTGGCACAGCAGGTCCCCATCCTGCCATGGGGCAGGGATCGGGCAGGACATCTCCAAAGCACAGGAGCAAGCAGGGAGAGAGGAAGATGCTGTGGGGAGAACCAAACCTGTCACCACTTACAAGGGACACGTCCTGCAAGAGGCTGGTGGCACCATGGTGTGAACGCTGGATCACCTGGGGAATGGCTCCTGGGGTTGGCCAAGCAGAAGCCCCACATGGACACTGGGAAGAGCAAGTTCCATCCAACCACACACTGTCCTCAGGACAAAACTCTGACCCCCCCCCCCCCCCCACCTCCTCTCTCAGTGAATCAATACATCCTTACCTCGACTCCCATACCCTGGGGGGATGCTATGGCTGGGGCGGGGGAGGAAGAACTGAGAGCAAACAACAGCAACAGGAACAGAGTTGAGCCATTTCAATTATTCATATGCCAGATGGGTTCTTTTCCTGCCCTTTTTTTTCTTCTGCTACAAAAATAAAGAAGGGGGGAGAGGAGAGCACTGATGGTTGGGGAGCAACGGGAGGAAAACATATTTTCCCCAAAACAAAGTGCAGAAAAGAGAAGGGAAAGCCCCAGCATACCCATCTCTGTGCGAGGAGACCACAGGGAGTGCGAGAGTTCCCACTCACCAAGGAACTCACAAATGACTGATCTTATTTTACACACACAGAGCAAAAGAGACAGAGAAAGTGCACTAAAAAATGAAGAGGGGAAAGGGAAAGAGGGATGGTGACAGAGAAAGGGACATGGAATGAAAGAGAAAGAGACAGCAGAGAGAGGGAGGGGGCAGGCAGAAGAGGGCTTTGACCTTCTGTGAAGGATATAAAAAATCCAGCAGCCTCAGGGGACACCCAACTATCTAGCATATTGCTGTTAAAATGTCTGCAAAATTTAATACACTTGGCATGCCATCTAATCAGTCCTTGGAAACCACGGGTTTTCTCCCTCCTGCACTCCAACTGCCTCAGAGCTCCAGCATTTGGGATAAGGTTGGGTACCTTCTACAGATGACAGCAAGTTTGGTGTATGCACACAGGGGAGGCTGGGGTTTAAATCGTGTTTCATTTGCCTTTTCTGGGGGGGTTGGAAGGCAAAGAGCTGTCTTTTTCCCTTTAGAAAAGTTGGTGCAGATCCCTGCAGGCTGAAGATATTCAGGGTAAGAGTGCCCCATGCAGAGTGCAGGACATGATGGGTGGGCAGATGGACAGTGGATGGACAAGTGGAGAGGGAGATGGGTGGATGAATGGATAGATGGGTGGATGGACATGTGGATGGATGGATGGGTAGATGGATGGATGGATGGATTAATGGATGGATGGATGGATGGATGGATGGATGGATGGATGGACATGTGGATGGATTGAAGGACAGACGGATGGATGAACAGGTGGACGGATGGATGGGAAGCACAGTGGCATTCACACCCACAGCTCAGCGGTGCCAAGGGAGCACATGCATGGTGCTGGCACACCCTGTGAGTGAGTGCTCAGCGCTGCAGGTGCGCTCCCTGCAAGCCAAAGCGCGCACACCCCACTGGCATGGGCACCCCACCACAGGCAACACAGCGGCGACGAGGGAGGGTGAAACCAGCCCGGGGACGGGGCGGCTCCTGGGTGCCCACGCTCCTCATTGAAAGGGACAGCTGCCTCCACCACCACCCAGCAGCAAAGGAAACAGCACTCAGGGAAAATAACAACAGAAAGCCCCAACCCTCAGAATAACAAATGCATCCAACACTTGTTACCTCCTGCAAGTGTTTGGTGGGAGCCCAGTGGGTGCAGGACTCTGAAACAGCCGAGTGGGAAAGGTTCACCCTTCCTCTCCATGGGGAAGGGGATGGAGGAGCCGGTGTAGTGTGATGAGTCAGGTGCTTTCAGCTGTGCCAAGACAGGCAGCAAAGAGCTGGAGATAGGATCAGGCCCTTCAGCTGGCTGTGGAGGTTTATGACCTTGGTCATCCAAAGAGGAGTCCCTGAGAGGTGAGGGCAAGCACCAGCTCTGAGGGCAGAGCACGGGCTCTTGGCTAACAGGCACTGCTGGGCTGGCTGATTCAAGGATGTGGACACCTAACCCCCAGCCTGCGCAGCCTCTGCCCCATGGACCATGAGGGAAAACAGGAGCCCAGGGCTCTCCCAATGCAAGGAAAACAAGAGATGTGCTGAGGAAAGGGCTGAGGCACAGGCATGGAGGGAACTAAGCCCACAAACACCCTGAGACCCTGGAGCAGGACAGGCACAGCTGCTCACAGACAGGCTCATCCTGCAGCTCAGGTTCTTCCCAGCCCCTTGGGACTATGGCATGGGAAAACCGCTGCACGGGGAACTCTCTGCAGCTTGGAACAAAGAGCTCCTGGCCCATTGAAGAGGGGGCAAAAAGGGTCCTGCTTCCCCCTTTACTCTGCAGAAGAAGGGGCTTGGTGAGAGTGAAGGTGGAGGAGAGAGCACAAAGGCTTTGGGCAGCACTGAGAGGAATTATCAGTGGAGGAAGCGGAAAGAGCATGGATTCACGGGACTATGGAAGTTTAAGCCAAGCCATGGGCCCTAGATCCTTCCCAGCTCAATCAAAACTTTGATCAGTAAAAAAGTTAATTGCTGAAGAGCCAAATAAAAGAAACCCCACAGGCTGCAAACTGCTCAGAGCCTTTAATTAGCCCCAAAACCAAAGTGGTTACAGGAAAATGAGAGTGTAAGAGGGGATCCCGAGGGAGATCTTGTGCTACTCCCCCTTCTCTCCTTCATCACCAAACAGCCCAGGGTAGGGCCATGGTAGCAGCCTCTTTGATAGCAGATTGGGGAAAAGCAGTTGGGGTTGGTTTGTTTTTACTGTCCAGAAGATGAGAGCTCCAGCAAGTGAAACTGGGATTTGAGTCAGGAACCCCAGGGGCTCCAGAGCCTTCCCCTCAACCCCACACCAGATGCCTGCTGGAGACACAGGGAATGAATGCCTTCCCTGCTTGCATGGGGACAGCTGGCTCTCTGGCCCATTTAGGGACAAGGAAAATAAATTCCCCTAGGACCTAACCCTCAAAAAGGAAAAGAAGTTACAGGTTAGAAGCAGCTTGTTCTTTACTGTGCTAAAGGATCATCCAAATACACCCATTCCTGCTAAATACCACCAACAAACACAGAGCTGCTCCTAATCCCCACACAGGCTGTCAAAGAGCCACATTCCTGAGCACCCAGTGACTTTCCAGCTATTTCCCCTACTGCTTTAAGAAGAAAGCAAAGTGAAGATGAGGGAAGTGCTGGAGTGTTTTAGCTCTGCTGCTGCCCCCACGCACAGCTCACACCTTGCCCCTTAATTCCTGCCCAAGGCAACTGGACTGGGTTTGGAGTCTCACCCACACAATTCTCCTCACTCTCCCTTCTGCCAAGGGCTTAAAGTCTCTGGTGCATGTTGAGTGGAGAGCTGGAAGCTCTCTGTTCTGTAGAGGCGATGCCAGACTCATCCCGGGTACACGGGACAAAAGGAGAAGGATGGACAAGCTGGAATCACAGAGCAAGAGCCAATGACGCTGGAGTACATGACCATACCTAGGAGCTGGTTATGGATCCTGCAGTCATCCAAGCTCAGACCCTTCCCATAATCATGGTTTCATGTGTGAAAACCAAAAAAAGACCCTCAAGAACACCATAAATGAGAAAATAACACCATTACAGAGGATGCATCCAGCCCATCCTCATTTCCAGGCTGATTCCACCCTGCTCCAGCCTACCCCCTCCCCTGGGGCCTATCTAGCTGGGAAATCACAGACAATCAGGGAGGCTGTTCCAGCCAATTTCCTTGAGGGAACCTGCAACTTCCTCCTGGGACTGTCCTCCCACCGCCTTATTACTGCAGCAAGTGAGGGCCACAGTCCTGCCCACAGCTGGATCTACCTTCCCTCGTCCCTCTGCCGCAGCACTGGGTCACAAATCTGACACACCGGCTCTGGACAAAGGCAGTGAAGTGGAGGAGGGCTTGAAGAATGAGGCTGGTAACGGTAGGAAATGTGGGTAAACACAGGCGTTATGCAGAGAGAGAAAGAGGGAGGTTCTCCAGGAGGCTGTAAATTCATATTTCTAATTACTTCCTCATGTTTTTCAGCACTCCTCAGTCAAGTTTGATTAAAATGCCTTCCAAGGGAAGACGCTCCATCGAGAGAGCTGCAGTGGAACAGGCAGGTCATGGAGTCTGTAAAACTGGTAGGGGTGGATGTTAAGGGCAATAGTTTGGGATTTGGGCATGGATCAGCTCCCCTCCACCTGCACATCCCATGGGAAGCCACCCTTTGGACACAGAATGCTAGTCCACGTCTAACTGTTCTCATGCTGTCAGGGTATGAAACAGGGCATGGCTCAGAGACATCCCTCATCCCTCATCCCCAGAGCTGACGTGAGACAGCTTCCACAATAATCTCCTTCCTCACTGGCAGACAGGGTCCTCCCAGGAGCACGTCAGAACTTCCTATGAACCATATGCCTCAGCAGATGGGGGAAGCTTCTGCTCCCTTCCACCTAAGAGTCTCTTACGCAGAGGCTAGTCTTTGCAGTGTAAAGCAGGACTCTAGACCTTGCCTCCTTGTTTGGTTATTCAAAGGAGAGAATGTCTGAGAACTAGCAGGCAACAGTAGTTTATGTGTAACAGATTCCAGAAGTATGGAAAGAAAGCACAGGAATAGAGAGGGGCTAAGGGAGAAGGCCACTCCTATCACCTTCAGCCCTAAGAAGCCTTGGCACAGCCAATTCTCCTCCTGCCCCTGCTCTGCTAGGCTCCCTGCAGGTAGGGAAGCCCCAAGGTTAGGGCTGGGGACCAGAGAAGGTGCCCAGCACCAGGGGGATTTGGTTTATCCTCAATGCTGTGGCAAGAGGGAGATGGAAAAGATGCTGCTGGATTTCAGCCTCTGAGTTCTCTACATGGCTCTGGGGAAATCATGATTATCTTGATGCCTGGTTTCTCTCTCTTCTCTCCCCTCCCCTCCCTGCTCTGAATATCTGAGTGTCTTAATGCTCATGTAAGGGACAGACCCTGCCACAGACAGCTGGGCCTGAAGCAGGCAGGTTCTGATGAGTTTCCTCTCTTACACTACTCTGTCAGGACACAAAATGCACAGTTCAGCTAACCAGGAGACATGCAGGCCATGATACTGCCCACACAGGCATGCAAACAAATGGTACAACACTCTTCTGGTTAAGTTGCTCTCCATCATGTGCAAGACACAGGTCCAGTTGGCTCTGCAACGTTCTCGTGCCCCCTTCCCATCCAGTCTGCAACAGAAGGATCCAAGGAGAGGAGAAGGCAGAAACTTTCCAGCTGCATCTTAAATCCTAAATTCAGGACCACCACTGTGCTTAGGGCAGGAAATTATGCTTCATGGTGCACTGTTTACAAGGGAGACCTGACATTCAGACACGGTCAGGCTAGGAAAGAGGTCTTGCTCTTCATGTAAACCCTTGCATGATGCAAGCTGAAAGCTGAGCAAACCAATCCACAGCAGGGAGACGACACAGTCATTGTGTTAAACCTGCAATCACTGCAACCTAAGCCAGCAAGGTGCATGCAGCCAGAGCACTACACATGAGCATGACCAACTGGAGAGCTGCCCAGCTTGGAGAGCTGCATGCAGAGCATGCCTGTGCAGGCAGCAGGGACCAGGAGCATGTCCAGGACCTGCCACTGCTGCCTCTGGAGATAACACACGTGGGGTGCTGGGTGCAGGCTGCAGTGCTGCTGACCAGACACTGGATGTGCGAGAGCAGGGGAACTCACACTGCAGTGAAGGAGTGTGGATGTAAAGGAGGCAGCAGCTTGTGCTGCATGGCCCAAATGTGACCAAGCAAGGCAAAGCCCTGCTTTCCTGCTTGGGAAAGTGCAGGAGCTGCATTTGGAGAGGGGAACCTCTCCTCTGAGAAACCCAGAGGTGGTTTATGGGGAGCCTCTGACTCCAAAGTCATCCAAGTTCTTGAGGTAATTAATTTACTGCTGAAAGAAGGAGCAGGAAGAGCAATAAAAGGGCCTTTGTACTTGGGGTGGGGCAGGAGCATGGGAAGCCCTTTCAGAGAAGAAGGAGTTGGGGGCAAACAAAAACAAAACCCCAAAATAATCAACTGATTGACAAGCTTAGAGAAAAGGCACGTTTTTAACATTCTTAATCCCTAGAACAAACACACAGGGAGGAATGAGGACAGAGAACGTCCTCAGAGATCATGGTGAGAGAGCAGGCTTGGTGCAGGCAGGGGACACTATGCTGGTGGCTGTTTGGATGGTACTGTCCAAGCCAGGGAAAGGTGTGCATGGGAAATAGGGCAGAGGATGGTAAAATCAAAGGTAGACACTCACTTGGATCTTAAACCTCTCTGCTTTTCTGTTTCATGCTTTCTATGCTACTGCTGTTTCAACATAATCAATACTACACTAGAAACAGAACCAAATGTGTCCCACCCAGCAGTAGAAATACAGTCGCACTTGGAGTGACTGACACCTTCTCCCACCCCAAGTCAGCTGCACTAGTAAGAACCAAACTGGATGACACTGTCCCCCCGTCTCATCCCACCCTTCCCCAAAGCATCCTTTAAATCCCTCTGGCACAGCAAGAGTTAAAAGGCTGGTTTTAGTGGTAGAGACATGTTTAGGAAGGGATTGAATCTGCGCGTGGTGCAGCCGGTTCCCTGTTTATTAATAAGCTATTTATCATTGGTGTTGCTTTTAATACCATTTTGGCTTCATGTTGTTAATGAAATATAAATACCCGCACTAATGATGTTGGTCAGGAGGCAGCGTGGGCCACGGGCAGCTCTGCAGGAGGGAGGCCAAACCACGGCTGCGACGGCGCGACTGCCAGCCCAGCCTCCGGAACTGCTTTCCCACACACTGCCACAGCACTGCGTGAGCACAGCGGGGCGAGGAGGGGTGCGATGGGATGCGATGGGGTGGGATGGGATGGGGTGGGATGGGATGGGATGCAACGGCACAGCACTGGCAGAAGGGCAGAGAGAGGTTTCCAGTGGCTCTAGACCACTCTGGCAGCCCAGCCCCAAGCTAGAGCCCACCAAAGCTGCATGGAAAGGATGGTGGTTCAGCATCACAGCTCAGCTCCATCAAGGCACAGCACTGCTCCCTCCCAGCTCCCTGCCTCCAGAGCTCACAAGAAGCTGTCCCAGCCCAACATGTCTCTCTCGGGGACCCTGCAAGCTGCAAGATAGCTCTCTAGAAGGAACATGCAGAAGAAGTTGGATGAGTTTGGTTTGCTTAATGCAGTGGCCACACTGGAAGAGTGATCTGCAGGCTCTGCACTCCAGGGCAGCTCCAACATGAGCCCAAGACCCCTACAGCAAAGAGGTGTTCCCCGGCCACAGCCCCAGGCAGGGAAGGGACCACACTGCCCCAGGCCTGCTGCAGGATAGGTGCGGATGGAGAAAAGAAAGGAATCTCCTGCCCTTATAGACAACAACATCAAGAGCTTGGCCTTTGGCAGGGGTTCAGAGGCTTGCTCTGGGTGGGCAGAGAGAGCTCACACAGGTCCCTCTCCATTAGCTTGTGTCTAGCACTGTCATGGGGCAGGGATTACAAATCTCCCTAAGAAGGCTTTTGGAAATCCCATCTTGCATTACTGTTTGCATTAGAGCAGCCCCTAGAGAGAGCTGAGGCCTGGGCATGCTCTCAGATAGAACCTTGGGCCAGGAGAGGTTTCCAGGCACCAGAAAGAACTCGTATGGAAAGGCAACAGGCAAAACAGCTTTGGGACTGGTCAGTGGGGGAAGAAGGGGAAAACCAATGCCCAAGGCCACTGCCATACCCAGCAGGCACCCAGCTCCCAAAATCAGAGGAGAATCTGAAATGCACCTTCACCACCAGGAAGCCCCAGAACTCTGCAAGAATCCAGAATGAAACCAAACACTTGCCTCAGGAGCAAACTCCAAACCCCATCACTGCCTGAAGAGTCACTGAAGAGGCAAATCCAGACAACAAAATGTATCACACTGTCCTCACACAGCTCTTCTAACAGTGATTTGCTTGGCTCCAAGCTGACCCATTCCCCTAATCTCATTCAACAAGTAGGGAACCAAAGAGCTCCCCATAAGGCTGGATGCCCAGCGGGGAGCACTAAGTGCAAAGGATGACCATGCACCCCCTTACCCAGGCCAGGGGCACCACAGCCCCCGTCTTCTGTGACCAAGAGGTGGCTTTGTGTCCTCCTTCACGTTGCTGCCACAAAAGCTACCCCATCATCTGTCTGTGTGAAGATGCTTTTCCCTTTCCCTCCATGACCATCAACATCCTTTTTTCTCTTCCGCTCTACCAGACAATCAGTACAGAGGAAGCTCCAACTGGTCTGCACTGGGAGCATTCCTGGTACCCCCTGCCACAAGAAACACCATCAATTTACACTGCTCCTTTAAGATGTTATCTTTTAATTTGGTGCTCCCCCTTTCCCCTCCTCAACTAACTGATTTATTAGTTTACATCTCATAAATTGTAACCCCTTACCTCCCCCTTCACCTTCCCAGATGCCATAAATCCCCTTCAGGCCCTCGACACCCTTCTGCACGTGGTGCAGCCCCCTGCCCCCCAAAGTCACCTCCGCGTCCCCCGGGAGCGCGGGGCTCATTTGCTGGGGGTTTGGTCTGGCTCGTCTCAGCAGCTAATCCCTTGGGTGGCTCCTGTCAGATTATTAATTAGCTAAAGCGGATCGGCCCTGGAACAACATGCGGTTGGACTTCAGATAAAACAGGACGGCAAAGGCTTGGCATGGAGTTGTTTAAAGAGACATTGTCCTTTTTTCCCCTCTTGCCTTCTCCTGGGGTTGGGAGGAAGGAGAGGAGGAGGAGACGGGCTACTTCCACATCCTCACGTCCCTGGCGCTTTGCCATCCTGTGCTGCTTAGAGGGCAGTGAGCACAGGCCTGGCATCATTCACACCCTCACACCTAATACTCCTCCAGATGCTGGAAAAGCTTTGGGAACCTGTTAAGAGGTTCTGGAGGGTCCCACCTCCTCTCTGCTGTCCTTGTTATAGAATCATCAAATAGTTAGGGCTGGAAAGAACCTTAAAATCCTTAGTTCCAACCCCTCATTGCTCCTTATGGAAAACTTGGTATTTACAACTACCCCAAGAAATAAGACAAAAGCTATTCCAAGAGTCATCTCCACTAAAGAACAGGTATTTTAAACTGGGAAAAGCCATCCAGTTTGTATGTACAGGTTCTAAAGCTCCCTTCCTTACGCAGTGCAGCCTTCCAGGGCCGGATGAAGAGTGCCATGGTCGCATTACACAGGAAAGCTGGGGAGCAGCTCACCTCCTCACTCCCTTCCCACTTTGGATTGTTTTGACTCAAACCGATGAAGCTGAAATATCGAGTCACAGCGGCACTAAACTTCATTACAAGCTCTTAACACAGATTACTTAATAAAAACCAGGCTGCTTTAATTGCTTTTCCCCCATTAGCATTTCTGGAGGAGAAAACTCTGATTAATTTGAAGAGGCACATTTCCCCCCACCCCTTGTGCTGGCCTGTGCA
This sequence comes from Melopsittacus undulatus, assembly GCF_012275295.1. Classification (NCBI taxonomy): domain Eukaryota; kingdom Metazoa; phylum Chordata; class Aves; order Psittaciformes; family Psittaculidae; genus Melopsittacus; species Melopsittacus undulatus. The sequence continues at coordinate 4,846,047 of NC_047538.1, read as the reverse complement.
CCAGGCCTCCTTCCCACACCAGCCTGGTCCACAAGAGCATCCTAGAAAGCAAACAGAGCACCCAAATCCACAGGACTGAAAAACAAAGGGACTGAGGACCTGCATGAACAGATGGGAGTAATGGAGTGAAGCAAACAAGGGAAAGAAAAATCTCTTTTCCTTTCTGGTGAATCCATAAAAAGTGGCACAGGGGAATGAGCAAGGGGGTAGAAGAGAACAGGATGGTAGCTAACGTGGTGGGGTTCAAAGAGCAAGCTCAGAAGCTGCTAACTGACTGATGGTGGGGTCCTGGGAAGCACCTGGAATGGTCCCTGTTCCTTGTTCAGGCCCTGCTTGGATAGCCTGTTCCAGGGGAGGGTTGCAGCACTTTCCCACTTGGTGGTCACCCCCAGGTTAGGAGCATTGGGAAATTGGGGAGGAAGGAGGAGGAAGCAACCCTCATGGTCCAGCAGCTCCCTCTGGGATGGGAAAGACAGGGATATAACAGTCTCATCTGCAAAGGAAGGAGCCTCTTGGGAGGAAAGCCAGATCCCAGCTGTCCCAGGGAACAAGCAGGGCTGGCAGCAGCACTGGGTTCTGCTGATGCAGTTGAAGATGCCAAGAAGCTCTCCTCACTCCATCCCCAGGACAGATCTCTACCTTTGCCCCTCTCTCAGGGATCAAGGATACCCAGCTACCAGTTCCTCAAAGACAGGCTGTCAGAGAGCACAGATCCCTCTGCCCCACGTCGTATGTGACCTGAGTAAAAGAAGCCTACTAAAACATCCCTGGCCTTCAGGGCAGCTGCCTTCAGCTCCTGTTGTAACTAGCCCTGGAGAGGGAGGATGGCAACCAGGTCCCTGAGTAGGCTGTTCTCTAGGTCAGCACACTTCAGGGACATGATAATCAAGCCGGAATTGCTCCCATGTGCCAGCTCCTGTCAACCTTGCAATGCTTTGTGTTTTTCTTAAAGCCTGAGATCTTGCAGGTTACATCAGAATCCTGTTCTGCACAACAATGTAGAGTGCTATCCCTCCCTCTGCTCTCCCACTTGCAGGGCACAGCAACCTGCAATGTGATCTCTGTGCATCCTAAACACATAGAAACCTCGCTGTTATTAAGCCTTATAATTGGGGAGAGGAGGGGGGTAGCTTTTGACTTCTGAAAGGACAAGTCTAGTAATACTGTTTGCTCATTTTACTTTCAAACTCACCTTAGTTTGTCCTCTCCTCTTTTTCTCTTGTATGTTCCATTAATGTACAGCTAAGACAAACTCAGCAAGAATCACAAGAAAGACACTGGGACAGACCATACACTGCCTTGGCAAAATAAGAGGCTGAAACAGAGTTCTGCTGCTTTACCTCAGCAGATGGCTTACCTGTGGCTCTTAATGGTTAATGTGTAACTGCAGTAATAACACCACAGAAAAAAGCCCCAGCATTAATACATAATTTGTCAGAGGCAATATGCTAAAACAGGCCTTCCATATTCAGCTCAAGTAGTGAGATAAGCCTCACCTCCAGCACTGCCCCATGGGCTGAGCACCAGCTCTGGAATGAGCCCCAGGAGAAGCCATCAGAGAACAGACCACATTCACCTTCCACTATTTGCTCATTTCTCACATTTTTTGGGTTTATCAACAGATTTCTAAGAACTACATTTTGAACATGCATTTCTCTCGAACACTCAGGTGCATACTTCACACTGATTGCTCCAAGTGTTTTCCAACCGGTTTTCCTTCAGGAACTCCAGCAGGTCAGCGCCAGGGGTGGCTCCTACTGGATAGCTGCCTTACAGGCAGACAAACAGCCTCACATACAGTCCCTACCAGAGCTGAACTGTTCCTACATGTGTAACTGGCAGAGCCCTATTAACCTGTTCCTTTAGCTACTTCCTTCCTCAGGGTACCATGGAATTCCTCCTGCATCCCAGCTGAGAGAACTGCTGCTGAATCTAGTAAGGATAAGAAGAAATACTGTCATCTGGCTAAAGGAATCAGGAGACCTGGCTAAAGGAATCAGGAGATCTGGCTTCTCCTCCCAGCTCTGCTTCTGAGTCATTATTAGCATAAAATCAGGTTTGTTACATCAGTGAGGCTTGAGTAAATAAACCACGACTCATCACCATGTTTTATTTTGCAATACTTCAGTGGGCTCCTCTCTACAAATAAACACTATTAATGCTCAGTGCATTGCAGGTATAGGGGGAAGGAGACTGAGAAAAGACCCTAAACAGGTCTAAAAGCTTTATGGAGAGCAGTGAAATCACAGTTTTTTGAGGATACTGACTTTCACAGGACAGGCATTTAAAAGAAAGGCAACCCTTACTTGGGGAAACTAAGAGACAGGTAAGTCATGCCTGCAGGTCTGACAGAGCTGATGGGTAAGAGAGATTGGGAAACATCCCGCTCCTTTTCTGAGGAGCCAAGGCTGAAATCCTGACTCCACTGAGGTTTATGGCAAATCTCGTGCTTGCTGTAACAGTGCCAGGATTTAACGTCCATAAAGTTCAAGTGTGAAGACAGAGGCGTTAGGAAAGAGCTGGCCACTGTCAGCTGCATGGCTCTAGGAGACTGAGAATACCATCAAGTCAGAAGAATGACCGAAGGTGGCAGGGAAAGCAAGGTCTAAACCCATAAGGGCCTGGTCCTGTCTCCTCCAGTACTGAACCTCCCTCTTCCATCTGAGTTACTGGGGCAGGCTGGTCTGCGTGATGCTCACCCAGGCAACTTTCATCCCTCATTTAAGCATTGGGCTTCTTCAGGGCTAAAAGCTGCTGCACATATCCCACACACATGAGCTCTGTACTTGTACATCACTGCCTCACAGGCTCTGCACTCAGACCTCCTTCACCACCTGGGAGGGATCCTGCTCAGCTGCTTCCTCACTGCTGGAAAACCTCTTCAGCTTTTCCACCTTGGACAACTATTCCCCCTCATGTGGATGCTGCAGTGCAAAATCACTTGCTGCTGGGCACAGCCAGGCTTCACAAAGGGCTTTGGGCTGTGCTGCACCTACCTTGTGCTTGAGACTAAATTATCCTGTGTCTCCCAGGTGTTTCCTCCTCAAACTCTACATCAGAGCCCCTCCCTGAACCTCTGAGACTTTCCAACCTGCCTAGACCCCAGTGCTGGACTTGGCCCTCCGTGAGGAGGCTGTGTGAGCATGTGCCGTTGTCCACATGAGCCGGAGGTGCTAAGGACCGTAGTGGATCAGGCTTCAGCCCCATTCCCAGGCCAGATATGGGAAGGACAGCTATAAGGCCTGCCAAGCACATGATCATCTTTCCCCTCCTTTGCCTTCCCCCCATTCAGCTTTCCACAGCCGCCAACCAAACATCTGATCGAAGGCCCGGGGGAGGGAGTCAGAACTGTCCAGTCTGGTTATGAGTGAAGGTCATTGATCTAGTGCAGACCAGGGATGCGGAAAACAGGGGAGGGAGGAAAAACCCTCTGAGAGGGAGAAGAGAGGGAAGAGAGGGAGGGAGAGACAGCGCCAGGGAGCACAGGGAAGGCAGCGGAAGTGGCTGGAACAGTTTCACACTCCGAGACCCAAGGGCTGTTGTCAACCCGTCCTTCATGCTCACATCTTGTCACACTAGAGGTCAGGTCTCCCAAGCGTTCCTGGAGAGCTGAGCTAGCCCATATGGCAGGCAATATGTTAACAATATGGATCAGCTGCTCGTCAGGGCCTGAGCAGATGGATGTGACAACCCTGCTCTTATCCCAGCCAGGCTTTTAACATCGTTCCCTCTCCTCAACTCAGCCCTACCGGAAGAGCTGCGCCCCACAACTGTTGCCTCCAGCCTAGGTGGACCGTGGGGCCACAGGTCAGAACAGGCAGCATGGAAATGCCTGCCTTGCTTTATCTGGGTACAAGCAGGCAGGGTAGAGCCCCATTCAGACCAGTGCAGGCAGGAACCGGGCCAAACTTTTATCCAGTGAGAGCGTGCTGTGAATGGAAAGCCCTTGCTATAATCCAGATACGTGCTATTAACTCCCAAGCAGGGTGATACAGTAGATACTGTATTCAGATATATGTATATGGCATGTTACCACCAGATGCCACACGTTACAGTCTAGACTGAGTTTTGTAACTGCCTGGGAAAATTTTCTCTCACAGAACAAGTAATACATAAATAGATGTATATTTTAATGGGCAAGTTAAACTCCTCCTGGCAAAGGCAGGCAAGCTGATTTCATACACAGGCGGGTAAATTTCCACAATGATTTTGCAAGGCTGTTTCATATTCCCCAGCTCAGGATCGGAGCCGTCAGGGCTGGCTGGGCTGGGCCGGCTGCAGCGCTGCACGGGGCAGAGTTCCCACCTCGCTCCCATGCGGGGATCCCCAGGATCCCAGCAGAAGTAGCACAGTGTGCGCCCAAGTTAAGCCCCAACTTTAGGTTTACTTTTCAGATTGAAGCAAGGGGCAATGTTTTGTGAACTGAATCACAGATAGAGCAGGTATTTCTCATCATTTTCCCACATTTTTCCCCACAGAAAGACTACCCTTCATCAACCGAACAGGAAAACTCCCTCCAACCTTTCTAGCTCTAGGACTAAACAGCCAGCTTGTGCTTATAAACAGAGTGCAAAAGCAATCACAGCCTAGGGATGGGCTCTGGAGAACGTGCAAACAGCCTCTGTAGCCCAAAGTCAATTGAGCTTGTTTTGAAAGTAGAAGCCATACAACTTGCTCCAGGGCTGAAGACTGGAACACAGGGATTTCTAGTCCAGGGCATGAGCGATCACAAAGCCACATGCCTGAGAGGCTAAATGCATCTCCTTCACCGAAGTGATGCTTGTAGAACTAGGGGGACCTCAGAAAACAACTGGAGTCAAGGAAATACTTCCATTGTCTCTAATGAGCTTCTGCCCCTCAGAAAACAGCCCCTGCAGAACACCCCGCTTTGTACAGGCAATGCACCCAGCAGAAGGCAAACATCAAGGATTACTGATCTGCAAGAACCTGAACCTTAAGGTTCATGTCAGCACTTAAGGAATTCCTGATATACCTGTCTCCTCCTCTTGCCTCCCTGCCTCAAAGGTCTTGCACATCCCAGGCCCATGCCAGATGGACACGAGGGCTTGCAATAACAGGAGCAACTGGAAAAGCTCCCTCTGATGGAAAAACAGACCCAGAACCTCTTCAGCAGCTTCCACAGCAGAGTTATTCCCCATGGATGCTGGGCCTCTCTGGAGAGGCACATAAGGATGTTTGGTGGAAAATTCACCTGCTGCAGTCAAACTTGAGAATCTGTATCTTATGTGACAAAACCTCAAGGCTCTTCATGTTCCACTACCCCATTCCCTTGGGTAGAGCTCTGATTTGGGAAGCTCTCTTGCCTCTGGAGGTCTGAGAAGACGTGGGCCACTGCTCTAAAAGGGGACACGGGCACCAGAGCAGCTCACTCAGGGATAAAGGCCAGAATTCCCAACATTAACAGTTCAAAACCAAGCTTTCCAAATAAAGCATGCCAGACCCTGGAGGAGTTTCAGCACGAGGAAGGTGTGGGAAGGCACAGTTCACCCATATCCCATCCTGAAACACTGTATTTCCTGGCAGGTTTACTGAAAGCACTCAGGTCTGTAGGCTCCGAACACGTGGCAGGCACTAAGCTCTGCTGAGCCTTAGAGGATCACGGCTGTTGCTCTTTAAGGTAGAGCACTGAGAACGAGTAAATTCCCCCCGTGCCACACAGAGCCAGGGATGAAGCCCCAGACCAACATCTCAGCCCTGTGACTTTTCTCCTCTTCCTCTTGCTAAGTCCCTCCACCCTGATCCTTCCAGTTCAGGTCTCAGCTGTACCTGTGACTCATAACAGCTTTGGAAACGCTGCTTTGCCCAACTATCATTTGTGGCACAGCAGCAAAAGACAGAGGAACACTTTGGGTTGCTCATCTTCATTCAGGCATCATCATCACTTGTTGGTGCCAATACAGTATGGAGATACCCCCAGAGAAAATACCCCAAGAGCAGACAGAACATCATAAAAAGCCCAGCCACAACAAGGAGCCTCACCCCTTCTAAGTGCAGCAGTATGGCACTGCCACCAGGCACCTCTCAAATCCCCAAACCACTGAGAAGAAATACATTAACCCACTGTTGTTATCCTACAGGGGCTTTCTTCTACCTATGTTGTACCCTACCTTTCTTTGTGGAGAAGCTGTGATGGGAGCCAAGCAGTGAAGAAAGTAAAATGGCTTTTAGAAACAGAGAGTCCCACCCTCTCACAACCTTTCTGACTTTCCCACCGTGACCACAGACATCCTCAAACTCCTCTTCTTTCGTGAAACAAGTCAATCAGAAACTGGCCCACACAATACTTACCCAGGGGACTCCCATGCAGCCAGTTCTGGCACACTACCTACCTAATTGCTAATACTGTACAGCAGCTCATTAGGAGAAGGCAGCTGAGAGAGGGAGCTGTTCAAACGGGTGCTTTGCTGTGTCAGCTGGGTGCCTGTGTCTGCAGAAATAGGCAGTGATGGCAGGGGTAAACCCAGTCCTGCTTGTAAGCCAGCCCAAGACACACCAGCGACACCCAAACCAATGTCTTTCAGCAGCTCTTGTAAACTTTAGAGGCCAGAGATTTCCCAGGAGCTGGAATGGAGGCTCTGGAGAGCCAAAATCACTCATTCCAGTCCCACTTCAGAGCAGACAGTTTGATCACAGAACAAGTCAGTACCTTGCATTGAGAAGTCACCAGCTTCAAGGTCCATTCCAGTGTGCAAAGCCAGGAGAGGTCAGGCTCTTTGTTTTGCAGGTGGTCTCAGGTGAAGACAGTGTGAATTTGATGGCTTCCCTTCACTTGGTGAAGTCTCTTGGCCCTGAGGAGAGTTTCAAAAGGAAATGAATATTCCTTACTGAGCAGTCCAAGAGCTCAGGTGAATCACGAGCACAAGCAATGACGCCGACCTCAAATGCCAAAGCCACCCACAGACCTCAGTCTTGGTCACACACAACAGTCCAGAGAGGCAAGGCACTGCACACCCTACCAAACACACTGCATCCCGGTCTCCTTCTCCGCCATGTGTGGTTCTAGCCACACAGAAGTCAAGGTACAAACCACCCAGGTGATTATCCAGTGGGACACACACTCCAGCTTTCCCTAGGGAAAGCTCCAGGTCAATCAGCTGCAGGAGCAGCCTACAGTGCTAAGCCACTTACTGCAAGGAGCTTCCCCCATCACCAGCTGAGCAGTTCTGCACGAGTGAGGTGATGGGGAAATGGTCCCCTTGTGTTGCCTTACAGAGCTCTAGAGCCAGCCCCGCGCACCCCCACATCAGATGGAATTCTTCAACCCCAAAGACGTTACAGACACAAAGGAAGAATTATTTCCACTTTAGTGAGGCACACAGAAAGTGAGACTTGTCAGAGGTCACTTGGCAAAGCTGAGGCAGAATTGGGAGCTAAAACCAAACCTCCCCAATTTCAGTCTGAGCTGGACAACACAAGCCCCACTTCCCATGCTCCTTGGATGTACACTGCCACCTCTGCAACAGGTTTCACCCTTCTCCCCGCTTTCCCAAGACTGTTAAAGACAATTCCCTTCCATTTCCTGCATGGGAGGAAATGGATACATTCACACATTAAAAGAACAAGAACTTTTTACCTTACTCACAACATTAAACCAAGTCCTTAGCTCCAACATTTGACAGGCTCCGGAGCTTCAGCCCCGTCCTGAGGTGGGATTTGCAGTTTTGGTGGTGGTTTGTTCTTTATTCCCATCAGACAAAAATACAAGAAGCAAAACAAAAGAGGGTTGTTGAGATCAATTTGTGATAGGTGCCGGGCCAAAGAAAATGGAGCCAAAGGAGCCAGAACCCTGCAACCAGCAACCTTTGTGTCAATTTAAGCAAATATTGTGGCGTTTCCATGGCAATCCCTGTTTTGAATATCCACTACACTCACTTTTTAAAGGGCTTTTCCTGTTTGCGTTTCAACTTCAAAACCTGTAAATATTTTCAGCCTTAACACATCCCGACCTCCCCCAGCCTCTCCAATGAGATACCATCAAAGCTCTGCCGTGAAGCCTTCTGTCTGCGCTGCCCCAAAGCTGTGAAAATTCACAGCACAAGCAGGTTACAACCCACCACAGGCAGGGATAGCAGGGGCAGGGCTGGACCTCTGTCCCGCTCTCAGCTTCTCTGCAGCAGTGGCTACAGCAGCCTGGTCCTTACTTCTCCAGCACTGATGGGTGAAGTGAGTCCTTGGGAACACACAGCACTGACAGCTCAGCCCCAGCAGGTGCTTTGTGAGCCCCCCATCCATCCCCTCAGCTCAGATCACCTCTGACCCTCCGCACCAGTCAGGATCTCTGCTTGGAGCCTCCTCCTGTGACCTGCTCCTCTGCTCGCCCAGCCCCAGCGCTGCCCCCATCCCTTCCCCTCTAACCTGAACTGAACTGCGGCTGTCAATCACCTTGATGTATGCTGTGCTGTGTCATGGGCAAGTGGGAGCAAAGACGAGTCAACTCTGTCCTCACGTGCAGCCTGGGCTAGGGTGTAAAGTCTCCAGGCTCCTCAGCAGCCGCTGGCAGGTGCCTGCTCTACCGCCCTGTCCCTGCTCCTCCAACACAAACCCACGGGGAAAGTCCTGGTGCAAGGAGCCCTGTGCGGGTGCTGGGATCAGCTCTTGGGTCCTGGCGTTAACCCTCACCCTGAAGCTGCCCCTGGGTCTAATGCTGCTTTTCTGGGTGCATGGATGCGCACGAAAACACCTTCAGGGACACACTGAGGACTTTCATCCCTAAGCCCCCAACTTCTAAAGCTTTGACCTGTGGGGCTGGAGTGCAAACCCTCCCAGCAGCCATGGGAGTGCACTGGTTAATGCCGAGCTTCCTGGCTGTGATGGATTTGTGCCAGGCCTCAAATGTGAGCTTAGTGTAATTTTTGGGAAGTCAATTTCCTTTGTTGGGTTTTTTTTCCTTGGTTTTTTCCTTTTTGTTTAAGCTTTTTTTTCTCTTTTCGTTTTAAATGGAAAAAGTGGGAGCATTTGCATGAGCGTCAGGACAGGGCCATCCATCCATGGGCTGTAGGTTCCCAAGAGCATTTTAAAGGCACCATGGTACGTGCACACAACCACCATGGAAACAAACACCAAGTGACTTCAAAAGCCGTTATGCCGAGTGCCCACAGAGGCAGCCGCACCAACACCGTCACTCCCGGCTCCTGACCACCTCTGCTGCCGGCCGCCTGCGTCTGATACCACCAGCAGATGATGCACGATACCTGCTGTCCTGGCCGGCTTCCAGCTCAGGTAATTACATCCTACAGGAGTTTCAGCTGGATACTTTATCCCTTCTTCACTTCCGGCCCTGAGCTGCTGCACTGGGAGTTGCTGAAACCCTTGTCCAGATCCACCCCGGATGTGAGTGCATCCCTGCAAGTCCCAAGAGCCTGGTGCTACAGCAAACAACCTCCTCTAGAAACACCGTATGACATACCTTCTACATACATCCCATAATACCCCCACCTAAGAATGAGCTGGGAAAACAAAATCGGCCTGCCACACCAGGACCCAACAGCCTCTGGAAGCACATGCTTAATGGTGCCCAATGGAGCAGTCATATGGGACACAGACACTGGATACTCAACTTCCTTGAAGTGGAGTTTCTCCTCCCATCATCTCAGAGGAGTTAGAACCTGTGGTGGCAGTGGTGAAAGGCTAAAGCCACAGCCAAGGGCAGCACATGCCACAGGGAATACTGGTGGAGTTGAATGTATGGAAAAAGATGGGACAGGAGAAGAGAACAAGACTGGCAGGGTTCAAACAGGCCAAATCAAAAGGTGAGGGTCTTCATTGCATCTCCAGACCCTCTCACTATGCTGCCACTAAAAAGCCATGAGTAGGAAACGCTCCCATCAAACCCTGCCAACATGCATTTCAAAGGGCTGGCAAAGATCTGGGTCCCTCATCCTGCCAGGGAAGCTGTGCTTTGGCATTTGCCATAGTCCCAAGAATCCAGATCCCTTCTAAGTTGGCTGAGATGTATGGAAATGACCCACTCTCCACTCAGGACAGCTCACAAGTCCCCATGCTTGTAAGTGGGCTCTATCAAATCTCTGTGTCTTGCCCTCTTTGTCTTCTTCTTTCAGAGGACTCCAGTCCAGATCCTCACCTGTGTAAAATCAGTGCAGTTTCGGTGGCTTCAGTGAAGTCATGCCAATTTAAACGAGTGGAGGATCCGGCCCTCCAAGTTACTGGAGTTGCCAGTTCTTCCTTTGGATAATCCCGAGGGTGATTTCACACAAGCAGCAGCACAGGCCCAGCCAGCCTGGCAGGATGAGCTGCGCTCTCTTATCCCCCACGAGGAGAGTCCCTGCTGTGGGACCCTGCTGCACCACCACTGGGTGGATCATCATCTGTGCTTCTATCCAGTTTCCTTCTCTCTGCTGTTTAATGAGAGAGAGATACACCACAGAGTAAATTACTCCAGGCTTTGGATCCATGTTTTCTAATTGGTCTTAGCAGGAAGCGAGCACCCAGGCTCACTGTGTTTCTGCAAGGGTGCAGGTGCAGGGTCCTTGTCCACATCACAACCCAACCAGGTTAGGTCTTCCCTTGCTAATGGGAGAACAGCACGTCCCTATGAACAAACCAAATCTGATCTTCCCTTTCCTCCATTCCCACCAGCCTCTACTCCAAGGAACGTAAAGAGCCCATCAATGCCTGGCACGGGAGCAGCCACAAGTCCCTTCCTTGTCCCCAGTTCCACTATCACCCTTCCAACCATTGGCACCACGTCAGCGCAGGCATGGAGAACGTGGCACAGCTTCAGCAGGCACCGGGTGTGCAAGAACCTCCTGTGCTCTGCCCTCACAAGTCCTTCGCTATCCCCCCAGAGCAATTTTCTAGGCAACAGCGCGGTTGCATTCCCTTCCCTATCTCCTAATAAATATCATGCTAAGCAAGATGAGTATCTTCTTCCCAGACCAAGCAGCATGACCCACTTTCTGAATCAGGGCAGATGCAATTGGGCCCTGGAGTCCTGGACCCCTCCCAAAGCAGAGAGATTTTGTAACAATTACAGCAAGAAGCAGAAGGAATAGAAAAGTAATAAGTGATCAAAGAGTGCAGTGGTGGAGCTGAAGCTGTGGGGTAATTACTACTCCTTGCCATCCTACGCTCTGGCATTTGCCTAGGACACTGAAGCAAGAGCCGCGTGCACGTTCACACAACATCTCCTCTCCACTGCCCTACATTCCTCAAAAGTAACAGGTCCAATTTCAGATCCTGGCTAATGGCTCAGAGGAGACCACTGCTGCCCCCCTGCACACCCATCCACATTATTCCCCTTCTCCTTCCCTTTCCCCACAGCAGGGAACACAGGACTCCAGTTCCAGCAGTGCAAACCACCCTTCCATCAGACATATGAACATCTACCCCTGCCCCTATGACAGACTCAAGGTTTCTAACAAGGCAGCAGTGTCCCAGCACCCCAGCACTAATGTCTGGCTCCAGTGCCAGCTTCCAACTGTCACTGAGCCCCACTTGTCCCCAGTCCCCTCCAGACACAGAGCCTCAAGACCTGCTGCTCACAGTGGGGAGGGTCAAGCTGGGGTCCTTTATAGGTGCAGTAAAACAAAAAGCCCTTGCTCTAGGACTTGTGCTTTGGGCCTGGCTTGCTGGCCACACAGCAGAGGGAGGAGGTGGCTGGACCCTCATCCCAGCACTGCGACTCTCTGCTTGGAGATGCTCCATTTTCCCAAGGAACAGCTCTGTGCTTTCCCAGATGTAGCTGGGATCAGATTATGACCCAATGGGCATGGAAAACAATTAAGAGGAGGTGGGGTGAGTGTCAGCAGTGCTTTCGCTGCTTGAACCCACAAATAAAACTTCCCTCCCAGAGGACTGTGGCCAAAAAGCACGTAGAAAATCCCATACCATGGACAAAGCGCCACGATGAGCCCAAACCGGCTCCTGCACCCTGCTCTGGGCACACAGGCCCATGAGTGTCTGTGCCCAGCGGGTGCTGGAGCCCCACCAAAGGTCGTCCTTTCCCTCCCCTGGACCCAGCACGCTGCCTGGGAGCCTCAGAGCAGCTCCACAGGAGGCAAGCCCCCCGTGCCAGGGATGCACAGACAGCAGGAGACAGCACTTGCCTCAGAGCAAGTCTGACAGACAAGGAGCGGAGCTGCTGTCGCTCATCCAGCTCGGGGCTGGCGCTGGCTTCCAGACTCAAGACTTCACTGCCTGCCCACTGGAACAAACCATCACCAGAAACACACACTAAGGGGTGCCCTGACCAGCACTGCCGGACACGGTGACATGAGGCAAAAGTCATTTGTAAAGGCTTTTCCCATCAATTTTTCTTCCTACTTAAATAAAAGTTATGAAATAGAAAAAGAAAACCCTTTCACCCAAACTGCAGAGATAAAAAAAGGGGGGGGGGGGGGAATGTTCATCTTAATTCAAAATCCTATTTGATGTGTCGTGGCATGAAAATGTTTTTCGCTGCATTTTTTCAGTGTGATCTCATGCGCCCTGCGAACGGGGTACGCCCAAAACACCAGGTATTTTATGGGACACAAACAGAGCGCAAACATACACAAGTGAAAAAACAAAACAAAAACCTGGGATTGGTAAATATTTAAATGAATCAGAGCTGGCATCTGTGCAGGCTCCCCTCCCAGAGAGGGATGTCTGCAGCTTGCAGAGAAAGAAAAGTGAAGAACATGACCTTTTCCTTCATGTTTGTTCGCTCGCTGCAGTTTGGTGGGTTGGAGCAGCGCAGGCACCTCCCAAAACCAAGTCCAGCAAGTGCAGCCCATGCTCAGGGGGCTTGGGGCCGGAGCTGGCCGAGGGAGTTGCTCCAACCTGTTTGCTGCCTCGCTCCATAATACGTGGGGGTTTTTGTTGTGTTTGTTTTTGACTTCTGGGTTCTTTTTTTCTTCTCGGTTTAATTGTTGGAGCAGTTTATGAAGCTGTTTGCCAAAAAACAATGGGCTCCAGGGAGCCAGCTTACACAGAAAGGGTGTGCCGCTCGAGCCAGGCCGTGGAGCCATGGAAACCACCACCTTCTGCATTCGCCCAGGTGAAGGCAAAGCTTTGGGGATGGCTTGTGAAATCAGCACAGGTCTGCAAGGAAGTGGAACACGTACATGTGAGCGTGCAGCAAGCACTCAGATGGTGGCCCCATGCGCTGGCACCTAAATCTCCCATAAGAAAGGGTGAACACTCACACTGGTTTTACTTGGAAGGTTACACAGACACATCAGTGAATGCACAAGGTGTTTGCACACCAGAGTGCTTCTCCAGGCTGGCACTGTGGGCAATGACAGCTCTGCCCCTGCAGAACATGCAGGCTGGACAAACTGCCTGCTGAAGGGTTTCATGACAGAGAAATGGGGATGTGAGCACTTGTGTGAATAAAAGGCACCAGAAGGGGAGCTGGTGGTGGTGGGCAGGGGATTGGTGAGAGAAGGAGCTGGTGTCTGCCCAGGTCAGTCTGCAGCATCATCCGGATGGAGGCATTTGAGTGTGGTGTTTGTCTTTCAAGCTGGTGTGTGAAGGCAGGTGGCTGCAGAGGGACCCTGCCTGCATTCTTCTCAATGTTAGCAAAGAAAACAGAGAATTCCTCAGAAGCACTGGCTGCCGGCCTGGCTGACACAAAACAACCCCGGAGCCAAGCGCAGACATGGGATTTTAAAGCCATCCAGCTCCCGTGTCTGCTTCAGGGCTCTCCTGCTACCACTGGGAAAGGGAAGAGTGCTGTGAACTGCGGCTCTTTCAAAGAGGCACCATCCATTATTCCCATTGCCAGCTGCTGAGCGCATGCTGACGACATTCCAGGTTACAGGATTTCACCCACCCCAGTGGAACAGAGAGAAGTGAGCAGAGGCTAAGCCTTACCGGGCCATCTCCTGCACATGAGCACAGAGCTGGCCAGAGCCAGTGAGAAGCCAGATCTCTCTTCCTCTGGTTTGACTTCACTCTGCCACATTAACAGTGGGATGATTCGATCCTGGCACTTCTCTTACCTGGAGTCAAAGGTCTCTGACCACAAACCACACTGAGAACCAGCTCCTGCGCTCAATGAACTCAAGAGAGAGTACAGACCCCTCAATAAAGGAGAGATGAGGGCAGTGATGTTTCTCTTGGTGCGGGTAATGAGGAAACCTTTGAAAGCCCATTACTACTCCTATGATTCACTGTTAGTTTCTATGTATTACACCCAATTTAGTCTCCAAACACACTGACCTGGCCTTTTCCCATTCACAGCCCTGTTTACCCCTTTCATTGGAGCATCCCAAGTTAGGTGCCAGACAATCAAGTACTGTTCAACTGCAAGGTGCCCAGGGGCCACCACCCAGCCAAGGCAGAGCATGTGGCATCGAGCAGGACACAGTGACAGCACCCAGGTGCTCCATCCACCACCTCCATGTCTGGGTTGTCCCTAGGGATAGCCCACAGCCACTGCAGAGCCTGCTGCTCCCCAGGGGCAGCTGACAGGGACCAGGGGAGCTCCAAGGGGGACCACAGGAAGGGCCCAGCAGACCCACAGAGCAGGCAAGTGCCGGTAAGGGTTGGTGCGTCAGCCTTTCTGGCATCGACCTCCCAAACTCATTCAGATATTTCCCTTTTTTTTTAATTTAATGTTCCCTATAATTCATCTGTCCCAAAAGATAATCAATAGAGGCCGTAATGAAAATTTGAGCCATATTTTATGATCCGCTGCAGGAGAAAGGGCCACATCAGCAGGACCAGCCTTGGCTTCCAGCATCATTCCTGTGTGCACTCGCCTGCTCACTGGCCAGACCCCCCCACTCCACCCGCCCAATGCTGCTGACAGGGGCAGGTCCTCCAGGAGAAGCTCCCGCCCTTCCCTTGCTCTTCCAAGAGACCTCTTGGAGCTGCAGTTGAAGATGTACGTGTGGGGGAAAGGGGAGTTCCTCCAGAGTGCAAAGGGCCCTGACCCAGCAGCCCTGGGGAGCCTCCCGAGCATCCCTCATCTCCTCAGCTCTGAAACAGATCCTATGGCCCTCAACCAGGCCCTGGGGGGGGAATATGCTGATCGTGTTGCAGGATCTGAAGAGTTATTTCTACCCTTCACAGTAATTCCCTACTCCTTGGCACTGCCTCTCAGTCAAGCTGGGCTTCATGTGCCTTTTCTCCCAGCCATCATCCAAGGGTGAGGGTGGTCATTTATGGGGAAAAAAGATGGGTTTCCTCCAGGAACTGCATGAGTCTAGAGCCTGCCATGCTTCACTGCAGCTTTTAGGGCTCCTTCAATTGATGGCAAAGATCAAAGAGGTGCTTTTTGGCTCCCATGTTCATAAGCAGCAACACAGTTACATAGAAGGCATCACACTAGACTCAGCACTCTCCATTTCCAAACACTAAGCAGCAGCCACGGGAGCAAACTCCATTGCTCCACTCCAGTAAAACGCTTGTCTCCTCCCTCCTGTACACCAGGGACTGTAAGCTGGGTCTCAGTATTAGTCCTACAAGTACATGTGAGCTTAGGACTGGTTTGAAAAGAGGAATCTGGAACCCCAATTTTGTCCAGCACCACTGGAAAAACCGGGGGGGGGGGGGGGGGGGGGGGGGGGGAGAAGTTCCAGGAGCCTAAAGCACATTCTCACTTTTAGCTTAAATACCTATGTCCAGTCACTAGGTCTGAGCTCCTCCTTGTCCAGTCCAAGCCTCAGGCAATGCCACCTACCTCTCTTCATACTTTGAGGCACAACTACTCCCCAGTTCATCCATTTTATTACAGTATATATTAATGTAGAAGATGTACTGCCCTTACTTCCCCCAGTGGGCAGTGGCAAGGAGGAGCAAGCACATCTCAGTGCCAGCCTCCACATGCTGCTGGGTGGTTTTCATTCCACATTATAAATCCCACAGCCCTTTCAAGTACCTTCATCTATCCTCCCAGCACACAACCAGGGAGGTTTGTTGTCCCCACACATGTACACGGGCTGAAACGAAGGCAATAGCCTCGGTCCTGTTCCCGGAACCCTTCTCCACCTCGGATTCCCAGCAGCGGGTCCCCTGTCCTCCCTCTGAAGGCTGGAGCATATTTCATTGCCTGAAGCTGCCGCGTCCGCAGGGAGCCGGAGGTAACAAAACCGTCTTTGATTTGGCCAAGGGAGGAATATCAGAAGTGAAAGGCCAGAGTGAGGAATTTATAACAGCAGCTAAGGCAGCAAAAATACAAGCGCCTGACCAGAAGCTGCCCTCCTGTTCCGCATGTCATGATGTTCAGCCTCCCATGTGTCTCGGAGGGACAGGATGCTGCAGAGAGCACAGCAGAAACAACCAGTTTGCTACACACAGGAGCGTGCTGACACCCTCCTGAGACCCCTCCTGCACAGCACTGAGCCCTGAGGCACAGCCTGGAAAGCCAAGAAGCCTATGCTCACCCAGAGGTGCAGCTGTGAGCTGGTATTATCTCCCTGCTTGAGACTGTTGCCTTTCCAAACCTGATGCAGCAGCACTGTGTGGGTACAGAGGTGATACTCTATCCCCCACATAGAAAATGCTTTCTATCCTGGACTGGCAGCCTGAATCCTCATCGTCAGCAAGAGCAATAACCAACTATTTCTGCCTTTTCTTTCTCCTGGAAACTTAGAAATCAACCATCTTTGTTTGAAGAATACAAGACCATATTCAAATTAACTGTTGCTCCCAACAGGTAAATAAGGTGACAATTTGCAAGATGTGTGAATCCAGAGGATGTGGGTGAGCAGCTTCATGCTGTAAACTTACACAAGAAAGGGGCCTGATATCCCAAGCAGAAGTGTTTCTGAAGCTCCATGTCAGCCACACATCCTCCTTTTCTAACCCAGCTGCCAACGAAGTGGGACTTGTAGGGACACAGCCACCTGCCTATGAGAAGCTCAGGAGAAAGCAGGCAGGGATGTAACAGGGCTGTTGCAGTCACTGCTAACTTGCCCCAGATTTGAACTGGTGACCCTCACTAATATCATCCAGTCCCCTGATATCCTCAGGGAACAATCAGCACGTTTTATTAACCCAGCCAATTTTAGAAGTGCACACGCAGTATTCTGGTTACTTGTTACAATTATCTATTACAGGTCCATTCCATACATATGCTTATGGCGAAGTGATGTGCAGTACTTTGAGGCTGTTATTCCACTGTCAGATCAACTGCATTAAGGGGTTGGAACTGGATGAGCTTTAACATCCCTTCCAATCCAAACCATTCCACGATTCTACAATCATGGCTGAATGAGCCCCAGCTCTCTCAGAGCAGTGTATCTACAGACATCACTTGCAGCAGAAATATTGTAACCTAATAGAAAGCCTCCGAGATCCCCACCACCAAATCCATTTTTCCCAATGACATGTTTCCACCTATTGGTCCCTGGAGTGAACTAATTGCTTTTGCTAGTTTTAAAAGCCAGAGTTATTTCACTGACAAAAATGAGCAAGCGCATGGGAACGCAGAGACATCCTCGGATTCCTGACGTACAATCACCAAGTATGCAGATGTTATTTGCTGCCCAAACAGACTTCCAGCTTTCCTGCATGACATGCCACGTGGGAATTCTTCACTTCCCAGTGAAGGTGGCAGAAAGAGGAGTTAAAGGAACCTGACTAAACTCAAACAGCAATTTAGGCAAGAGCTGGAACGTTTCTGTGCTCTAACCACGAGGTTATCCCCTTCTTTGCTGAATAAACTTGTCAGTCTAAGGGGAGACTATTTCCACTTGCAGCCTGTTGGTTTGGTTTGGGTTTTATTAAATTGGGGTGGGGTTTTCTTGGGTTTGGGTTTGGTTTTTGTTAAAGCTGACACCAGGGAAGCTGTTCAGAAGGGAATCACTCCAGGACCGTGCTTTGGCTCCTATCTGGTTCAGAGAAAGATTCAGTAAAGAGATGGCCAGCAAGAACAGAAACCTTTTTCTGCACCCTGAAATAGCAAGGGAGCGTGAGCCTACAGGCCTGCAAACACACAGCTACATGTTCACATGTCCTGGGGACAAAGCTGCCAGTCCCAGACCTACCTGTGCTGGTGTACGGTGGGATACTCACAGTCCACAACAAACTATTTACGGACAATATAAATGTACAAATTATGTATAGAAACAAGGTCTGAAAAGATCCCCAATAAAACTAAAATCAGAGAGACAGACTTTTCAGGGATGATAATTAGAGGAAAAAAGGTGTGTGTCTTTCCAGAAACCTGTACTTACCTGCAGCAGGACGCAACCCACATTGTGGGTGCAGAAGCACATCCTGGGACATGCTTATCCAATAGTTCTTGTGAACATCACTCCTCACTGACGAGCAGAAACCCAATGGGAAGCAAGAAATCCCTATGGCATTCTAGGTAAAAGCAGTTCAGGCCCACCATTTCCTGGGAAAGCTTTAGGTGAGACTCCCTTTCCCAGCTGTGAGGGAATGGCCTTTTACTTTGATGATGCTCAGCTCTCTTTCAAAGGAGCCACAGCTGAAGGTGACCACTGCTCATTTTTTTATCATCATTTTATGAACATGTTAACCTTAATTCACAAATGCTCTACAGAGTGAATTTCCTCCCATTTCATTTTTCATACTTGATTAACAGTATTTCAAACGTGGATTTCTTTTAATGTGTGTAAGAAAGTTACCTCATACAAACCTGTCCAGCTTTAATGCAGTGACACCTCTCTGATTTATATGTATTTTGAAGAAATCTGTTACCAATTCATTTGAACTGAGCCAAAATAATTGTTTCCATGCAGGCTATCAGTTTAACTACCCCATCTCAAGTTAAACAGGTATAAATGTTTTATACATAAAGGGCTTTAGATTATAAAATACAAACACTACCATTTCCCTTTCTTCAGTGCTTACGCTCCAGATTTCCTTTGGGAACTGACGTGTTGCACAGTGAGAAAGAGTCCGTCTTGTGTGTGGACCTGGAGGTCTCTTTGCTGTCATGTTTACAAGGCACGTGAAGTTTGGACAAGGTAATAAGCACTTTCCCCCTCAGTTCATTGTTTAATGGATGTTTTTCCTCTTGTGATTTTTATTTAGAAAGATCCTCTTTTGTTTTCCAAAAGCTAGGCTTTATGGAGGAAACACGCTGACCTCAAACCATCATCTCCAAGCACAGGAAAGCTGCTTAAGACGTTACCCGTTTATTGCGCACACATACTTCTACCCGGAGATTCTTAATCTTCACCCACCCAAGATTAAGGCAACGCAAATGATGAAATCGATACCAATATAGACAGCAACATCTATTGCAGTTTCAATGTTTTTCTTGTATTTTCCCCTGAACTATTAAAGCAGGATGATTTTAATGTGATTGTTGCTGTTTCTGCAATACAAATCTTCAGTCGTTTGATGCTGTAAGTGCTTATGCAAATGCCTCCTTTCCTTACAGAAACCTTTCCTTTGACACCTTATGGGAGTAAAGAAAATATTTGAGTGTTTGCAAGCTAAGGATCCATTTATATTTAAGGCTCCATTACTGATCAGGAGGCAAAGAGTGTCCTTAAGGTGGATATAAATTATAGTTACACTAATTTTAAGGCCCTTAGTCTCTGTCCTAGCGATGTAGCAGAAGAGCTTTCGAATAAAGGAGATTCTTCTCTCACAGCAGTTTCAGTTCTTCCATTAATCAAAGCCTACCCTATACATATATATATATATGTTTTCTCCCTCTATGCATGTCTGAATACCTCTTTGAGGTTTAACACTCCTGCACCTAAGATTCAAACACAACAAATAAAAACCTCCTTTTGCAAGCAACTCCAGCAGGCGTTTCCAGAAGTTACATCACGTAACAAGTCATGCAATTAAACTTTAATGAAAAACTAAAAACACAAACACCAAGCAGCCCCTAGTGCTTGCTTCGCCTCTCAACCAATCCATCATCAAAAAAAAGCAGGATGTGAAAATGGAAGAAACCTCCGACTAAAGCTGTGCCATAAACAACTGTTTTCCTAATGAATTCCACCTCTTTACTCCACTGAATCAGCAGAGCCGGATGGAATTTCTCTCCTCTCTTCCTTCTCTCTGTATAAAAGGATGTACTGCTGATAAAACTAGTAACCCATGAAGATCACTTCCCCGAGGTGAGATGCCTCCTGCCAGCGTTTCTGCTCTCAAGGGGTTAGAGTCTAACACCCTTCCTCCTCCTCCCCGAGATGCTGTGCCTCGCTCTCTGGAAACCAGAGGGACTCTGGTATTGTAATGTGAGAGGAATAGCAGAACGTGTCTTACAGCAACCAGAAACGCTCCTGCACGTGCATATTTCTCTTATTAAAAGCACAGTTCTTCCAAATTTCTAAGCACCTGCAGCTTTGGAAGGCTTCAGCTGCAGTTGTCTTAAACACCTCCCCAAAACAGGAGCCTGAACCTCCACGTTCTGCTCCTCTTTTTCAACCTCGCCCTCTGCTTCTATTTTTCCACACCTGCAAATGATATCCCTTGAAAAATCAAACCTTTCATTTCATGTCTGCTGAGATCCTATCATCTGATGAAAGGTAACAGGGGTTTACACAAGGACAAGAGAACAGACAGGGCTTGTCATCTCCGAAATACTATTAGGAAAGGCAAGAAGGAAGTAGAAGGGTCACAGCTGGACCATGAAAACCACTACGACTAGGAGATACACACACACAGGAAAACTTGAGCAGCTCCACGGCTCCAGTTCATTCAGTGCTGCAGAAACAGGACTCAGCACAATGAGGAGAGAGAAATTCAGGCTTGTACAAAGAAGACAGCTCCAGCCTTCCTGTGCCTCTTATTCCTGATGTTTGGGGGTCTGCATTTTCTGCAGCGGGTAACAAAAGCAAATCTGAAACCAAGATCAATTGTAGAACCTTTGATGTAATTTATTTGTCACCATTTATTTTTCTCACTGTAGCTCTTTCCAACAATGATATAACCAGTTTGTTTAAGGCTTTTAGCCCCTAAACCATTCTATGTGCACTCCAGATAGTGCAGAGGGAGCCTGGAATGAATCAGTAAAATGCACCAGAAAAAGAATAAATTGGGAAAGTGCCTTGGTCATATTTTTGTCCTTAAGAATTTTTTCCCTGTTTGTGGAATAGAAGTTTTGTCTCATCACTAACATTATTCTTTCCCCTAACTGCTACAAGGGATTTCAGTTTTTAACTAAGGCTGAGTTTCCTTCATGTATTGAAGTGATTTTCAGTGAAACCTATATTTGGATGGCATGTCTTTTACAGTTCACTGTGTTACAGAATCAAACATCTGTCTGTAAGACAAGAATATTATCTTACATCTACAAAGCCCCTTTCCTCCCTAAGTGTTTCATGGTAAGGGGAGGTCTGTGCCATGGAAACGCAGTCAGGCACCGCTGAGCAGGCAGGACAAAATATAGGGTCCTGTCCCATAGGAAAGAAGCACGAATAACCCTGGGTAGGCATTACAATAAACCAGATTTACTCAAAAAGGCAGATC
Organism: Melopsittacus undulatus; assembly: GCF_012275295.1. Lineage (NCBI taxonomy): Eukaryota > Metazoa > Chordata > Aves > Psittaciformes > Psittaculidae > Melopsittacus > Melopsittacus undulatus. Next base: position 4,824,675 of record NC_047538.1, on the reverse strand, counting down.
TTTCCTTCTCAAACGTGTCTCAAGCTGCACGAAAATGACAGGGTAGCTCCAGGTTTTTAAGACAAATGAGAACGACAGCCCGAGTGAGAATCAAAATGATCCCAGAGGATGAGGAATCCCAGCCACATCTCCACACCATCCCTCAGCACATGACAATTCCAGGCACAAGGCTGAGTATGGCAAAATCATACAGATGCTGGCTTTTAAAATGGGTTCAATTCAGAGGTTGCAACCTGCCAAAGTCTCACACTGTATGCATTTGCCTTGTTCAGAACATGGGAAGGCTACTGCCCTTTTCCTGAGCTTCTTCCCAGGACATGCATGAACCTCTTGCCTTCCCCACACCACTGAATGTATTGGGGGTTCTCTTCCATGCACCAGATTGCGTCCTCCAGCTCCAAACAGGTAAAAAAGGAGCAACAAATTTGGTCAGAATGCAGCAGATTGCAGCAAAGCACCAAGCAGTGCTCTTCTGCGGCTTAAATTAAGACCTAGCTCTAGCACGCCATCTCACCCAGAGAAGGAGAGATCCCATCAAACAGGAGCTGGGCTGGGCTATGAAATCTGGGATTAGACATCTGGAAAACCATCTGAGAAAGCAGGCTTGGGAAGGCAGTGGGGGATTGAAGAGCTTATTATCCTCCCTGTCTGGTAAACACTTCCAGCCATCTCAGCGCACTCACTACGCATCCTCCCCACCTCAGGTGTGCAACAGGCGTGTAGAGACACAACCTGTAGATGACAGGAAGGAGACACAAGGAGGGACTGGGAGAGCAGGACAAATGGACTAAGGCAGGCAAAGGCCAAGGTGACAGGAACAACAGTGCCAGGCAGCAGGGGTGGCAAACTGGAATCAATGAGTATCTCAGAGTGCTGCAGGAAGCCACGTTCCACCTGGAACCACACCGGGGAGCCCCAAACTCTGGGTGCACCAATGGGAAGGACAGCTAGCAACTGTACCAAGCAAAACAGGCACTTTGAGAGGCCAAACACAGCCACAGAACAGCTCTACTGACTCAAGAAGAGTTTTAAACACTAACTCTTTGTGAGAAGAGTCTGAAACACTAACCTAGCTCTCCAGGTTAGAAAGCATTTCCTGCTTGGAGTCTGGAGCTTTCCAGTTTCCTTGAGGATGAATGGTGATGAGTCCAAAACACCAGTCTGATAACGAAACAGAAAGCTCGTGGGCCTGGGGGTTCCCACGACTGCCTTAGCTGAGCAGTTCTGCCTGCCTGGAGCCAGGAAGAGTTGCACAGGGAGATCAAACCTGCCCTGCAAAGTCCCAAATCCAAGTCATGCAAATTCCAGCCTTCCTCCAAGCACTGATACCAACACGGGGACTCTGACTTCATCAGATGGATGAAGGAAATGGAAAAAGGAGGGGGGCCCTTACTGCCTACACATACATGCACACACCCCACCTCAGGCAATGGAGGGGGTGTGAATAATGGAGCAGGTTTGGCAGCCAACAGCATTCAGGGTCGAGTTGGTAATCCTCTTTTTCCATTTCCGTTTGCTATTTGATGTAATTATAGTTTTTGATTGAAATCCACCCGGAGTGTAACCCCTCTGCTTAATGCACTGCTTAAATCCTTGGGTACACAACCACGCTGCTCCCCAGACTCGCCTGGAATAGGAAACCACTTCAATGCCAAAAATAAGTCTTTGCTTTCTTTGGTAACGCCCTCAGTCTTGGCTCAGCTCTGCTACACCCACCAAAGGAGAAGGACAAGGAGTTTAGGAGGGCTGCTCCATGCCACCCATGGCCCAGTGGCTTTGTGCTTGGAGCTGAACCTGCAAAAGGGTTTAAAAACTTCTGAAGGCTTTCCTTAATGCCCAGCCACTAGGAAAGTGGTGAGAACACAGGACCTGGATCCACTTTCCTGGTGGATTTGCTGCTACCCAACCATAAATAGTAAGAAGGCAAAGCTCTGTCCTGCCTTCGTGTGGGGTAAACAGTGGTTTCTGTCCTGAAAGGCCTCCTAAGGATAAAAGAAATAGATGATATTCTTAATCCAAAGGAGAGCTGGGAGAGGTACCTCTGTAGAATCAGATCACCAGAGCTGGTTCTTCCTCTCCAGCTCCTTCTGCACCACTTGGCCAAGAATGCAGGGCAACAGCTAGACCAGAAGGCCAGACACCAAATGAATGCATGAGCAATTACATCCCACAAAAGGAGCAGCACTGGGGCTGCAGCAACATCACTAATACCTGTGGACAGAAACTGCCCAGGACTAAGCAATGTCTCAGGTGCTCATTAGTCTGCTGGATATCAGAAGGAAAAGGATTCTCTGAGGACTTCACACCCAGATCAGTCACTGTATAAAAACCTGGTGCGGGCTGGGGAGGTATGTAATACACAGAGTTACTCCAAAGGAGCATGCTATGAGGCAGGTTGTTCCCTTGGATCATCTCAGGACAAGTGAAGGTATAATTTCCTTCAAGATTCAGGAAAAAAAAGTTAATTCTCCTCTATAGGAGATACTCAGCATGGTTCCCTTTGTGCCACTACTGCTGGAAGACCAAAGTATGTGCAAGTTGAACATAGAATCATAGAATGGTTTGGGTTGGAAAGCACCTTAAGATCACCCAGTTCCAAACCTCTGCCACAAGCAGGCTGTTCAATGCCAGTCCAACCTGGCCTTGAACAAGATTAGAGAATAGTAACTCAAAACCTTTCCCAGCAGGGAAATGGCACCTCTGGGATTTGGAAAAAGGGATGGTACAACTCCCGTTGCACACCTCCATGTGTACAAGGAGAATGAAGCCCTCAAAGTTTCCCTGTGAGATGTTCAGACCTGTAGCTGGAACTCAGGAAAGCCCAAGGAAGCTGCTAAGCTTCGGATGCTTCTACACCCTGAGACACCTGCCTCCAAGAGGCATGAGGCCAACTCAGCACAGGACCTTTGGAACCAAACACAGCTCTCTGGACCCGATTTCTTTACAGCATCATTTATTTCAAGGCCAAGCAGTGGCAAAACAGTATGATGGGAACAACACTGCTATAAACAACTTTACAAAGGTGAAAGGGACCAGATAATCTGCCCATCCCTTTCCATTTCATGCCGAAGAGGAGCCCTGAGTGAAGCAGGAGGTCGCTGAACCAGCCTCTCGGGCTGGAGGCACCTTTGCTGGCAGCAGCACCGTGACTCAGCGGTGAATCAGAGACAGGCCGTGCCTGGCTGCTGCATGGGCCGGGCTATGGCAGGGAGATGAAGACAGTAAAGCAAGAGAAAGAGGGAAGTACAGGGAGCAGAGGGCAATTGGGGGTCCCCTGGGCCAGAAAGCAAAACCTACCCAAGGCTTCCACACGTTTAGGAACTCCCTGTCATCGACAGCATCTGTCAATCAGCTCAGCCCAATCACTGGCACCTCCTTCCCCAGCAGGAGCAGCACAGCCAGCACAGGGCATGATGCCCTGTGCCCACTGGCACATCTGCCACCTTGTTCTGCCCCTTCCTGACGCTCACATCAGCAGAAACCTGTTTCACAAACAGCTCTCCCCACTCTGCTCCAGCCCTTCCTCTCAGTGGGCCCAGGCAGGCAGTTTTTTTCCTCTCTCCTCATCAGATATCTCTGTCTCTCTGAAATATTCAGATGATTTGGTTTTGTTCTCTTCTCCCCCACATCAAATCCTCCCCCTGCTTGTGGAAGCCGTGGATTTCACCCAGGCACAGGAGGCTAATTTACACCCTTCAGGGTTTAAAATAGCAGTGGCGTAAATGAAAAGTCCAATTTCTTCAAATTTGCATTGTAAAACCATCCTTCAACTTCCTTGAAATAAATTTTACTATTTTATTAGTGCAAACAAAATGGTAATAAAACACTAATACAGCGCCTTGTATCCAGGGGAAGAGCTAAAATTAACATAGACCGAGCAGTGTTTGCTATTACATTCAATTACCTTTTTACTTGAGATTTACATTCTCATCCCCTTAATCTCCATAGTGGTGGCTCTGAAATCGTTCCCCACAGTCATCCCTGTGTTTGGAATGGACGGCAGGAAAGCCGCTCGCTCGCCACCACCGCTCCTGCCTCCAGCACCCCGGTGCCAGAGCTTCCCAAGTGTCCCCCAAGCATCTCTGGAGCCTCAGCAGCGAGCACTCACTGTCCTCTGCTAGTCATGCCTTAATGTCTAAACTCCAGGCACACACACCAGCAGCAAAAATACAGCCCATGTGCTATAGCTGCCTTCCCTCTGGCTCTGGAAACCATTCCTTAATTCCCAGCTACAAGCCACGTCACAGGCAAGTTTTATTATCTCCATTGTACAGGTACAAAAACTAAGGCAAAGACTGAGGACCAAAGTGGCTTTTGTACTGGAACTATTCCAGCTTTCACCTAGGACTCACTGAATTCAGCTTCTGCGCTTAAGTTATTTAACTGGGATTGTGTCCTGCAACCCAGGGATCCCAGACCCACAGGCTCAGGAAACGAACAGCTCCAGGACTGTCTGATGGAACTCAAAGAGAGCCTGCACTGAAAAGAAAGGATGCCAAGGACAGAAATCCCAGTAAACACTGTACAGGGAAGCCACTTCCCCAGTATCAGAGGCAAAGTTTTACCCAGCAGCATCTCTGGATGCTTTCTTCCAATACACAGTGATTCCGGCCACTCTCAGAACAGCCAGCCTTTGATAAGACACCACAGGAAAGTGCTGCATTGGTCCAGCTCCACACAGTGACTTTATTCTCTGCTCCTCTTTCTTCCTTTCCATGTACTGAACGCTGGACACCTCCCCTCTCCCAGGCCAAGTCAGAACATTTAACCTTCCTTTGGAGAGCATGGCCAGCACCTGCCTTACAGGTGATATCCACAACTTTGTTCACTAATTTTCATACAACACTTTATGATACCCAAATGAGATAACAGAAATTAATTAAGCACTGTGTAATATCTTTCTAACCTGGCCAAGAAACAATTCAACAGCCTTTCATCCCAGCCTGCTCACTCTCCAGCTATTCCAGCATGACAGGACCACTACAACACTGAATTCAGGCAACAGCTAAGGAGAGTAAAGGGCACTTGGGGAAGGTACCAGCCAGCATCGTAGGGAAGAGCATCTCCTGAGAGAAACCGATCACTTGAGGGTCTCCCAGCCCATCCCAGCTGTACTGAACATACAACACATGCACTGCATGTAGGTGCCTGACAGAGCCATCACTACTTGTTTGGATGGGAAAACACATCTAACTGCTCTGACCAAGTTCCAGGCAGCCCAGGGGCACTGATCTTACCTAGAGGAAGCACCACTGAACTGGCCGTAACCAGCCTGCTGAAACCCAACCCCACCAGAATGCATTGTGTCCCATGTAGCACATAATCACTCTAACTCCTAGTGCCCCTTGGGCAGCTCTCCCATAACTCCTAATTCTTCTTCTGAAAGATGAACATTGCAGGTCATTCAGCAAGAGATTTTATACCAGTAAGAACCTGCTGGCCAGTGAGCAGACAGGGAAGCCTATGGGCTAGCACTTGGAGGTATACATCCCTGGGCTATAACGTCTGAGAACTGCCCTCAAGGTTCTCTTCGTTTTCTCATCAGCAAACCCCTCTGGTTTCCACACTCTAATCCATGACTAGCATACCTATCCCCCCCAACCTGCTCCTCTGAATAGCATGGTCCCTCATCCTTCCCCTCTAGCCATCCTGATCATCATGACCGGAGGAGAAAGATCACACAAAGCATCAGTTTATAGGATAAATGATAAATGCTCCCCATCCAAATAACAACCGTGTCCCCAGGAAACCTTCCATCTGTCCACCTTCTAGAAGGCAGCACACACAAGCCCTAATGCAAACAGAATTATCACAAGACACCTGAGCAAAACAAAAAAAGCCCAAACAATGAAGAGTAGGAAGAAGAAACCTGCCCAGGAGCACAGGGCTGAGGTTGGTTTCAGCTGGTCTTCTGCCCCTTTTTTCTGTTCTCTTTCCCCTGCTCCCCTGAACAAAGGAAGTTTGTTGTCAGGCTCAAACATTTCCTGGGCCTTGTCCGAGTTCCACCTTGTTTTCTTTTTCTCCCCACCCTGTACAAATAAAGCAAAACCCAACTGGCACCACCTGTGAGGAAAGGACAACTAAATGCACAATTTTTATCTTTTCTTTCTTTTCTCCCTCCTCCTTTTTCCCTTTTTCTTGGCCAGAAGTTTTGGGCAAAGGACAAAAGGTATTGTTGGGTAAGCATAATTCCAGTGGCTGAGTCACGCTAAGACACTAAAGGGCTGGCTGCTGCTGGGGTAGGGAAAGCCAAGCTGCTGCTTCGCTCAGTGCAATGTGAATGCCAGCAGCACCACTGCAAGCTCTGCCAGCCCCGAAGCACAAGGGGCAATACAGGATTCCCATCACAAGAGAAATAACACAAAATCCTGGTACAAAGATCTTCACCTAAGAAATCTCAGGAGGAAATACTGTTACACAGGAGAGGCTGTATGGGCTCCTCCATGGAGACTGTAAAGGTTGTGAAGGTCATAGTAAAGATGAGGGAAGGCTAAGATGCCTCCTTTGGTTCTCCATCCAGGTTGCCATTTTGATTTCACGACACAAGTCATACCCAAGAAGCAACCTCCTTCCCCCCAGTTTCAAGCCCTTTGGGAACTCACATTGCCCTGAGGACCATCAAATGGGCAGGGGCCTTCCAGGCTCTACAGTGATGCAGATAATCACCAACCCACTTCTGGCTGCAAATTAAACGGTGCCCCAAGCGGGCACTTGCTCGGAGCACATTCAAAAGCACACTGCAGACCCTGCAACTCGATGGTACATTTGGGGGAGCTGGAACATTGGCTGCTTGTTTATTTTATGATGCACTTTGGTCTCTCTCAGTTGCACTGTTATCCTACACCTGCTCACAACCCTTTCTCCAGGCTGATAACAGAGTGTTGTGTGGAGCGGGCGCCTGGCCCGGCTCTTTTTGGTTTTAATGGCACACGTGGATGTGGTTCCAGATTACCAATACTCAATCAGGGAAAAGGTGGAAAATTTCCCTAAATAGGCACAAACACGTCAATGATGTGGAGCAAGGTCCTCAAATGGATGTAAAGAGGACAAATGTCTTTGTTGATCAACCCTCCCTGGAGCTAATCCTGCTTTCCCAGTGGCACATCTCCTTCTGGAACCCACACTCACACAGGGAGTTACACTGCTCCTAAGTTTCTTTAATGCAGACGTAGGCCTGGCCTCTTTCAACAGTTCTGGCATCTTTTCATGGCAGACCCCATGACACACGGAGGCGGCTGAGAACAAGGAATCATGCTTTTCCAGGAATGGGGAATCCAGATTTTCTGGTTTATAAATTTTCCCATCTGGATTTGTTTTGCTGTTCATAGGGTAGATCACCAGAGATAAGGAGAGAAAGCACAAAAGTATCAGAGCAGTGGCAGCCCTGACGGGCTCAGATGAGTTTCTTGCATGTCACAATCTCCTGTTTGGGCAGAAATTTGAATGCCTTTTCCAGCAGCAACATGGATAAACTGGCATCTCCCAAGGGGCTTTTTCAGCTCTGCTGCTGCCTAAGGGTTCTGTGACGTAGGGACTGAGGAGCTTGGACATGCCCGCTCTCAAGGCTGTCTCCATAAGGACATGGTAACTACTCTGCCACTTGCATGGCAAAACTTAAGATCAGCTGAGCCTTCTTAGGGCGAAGCCCATTAGAAGAGCCTATAGACAAGCAGGTTATTACTTGAAAGAGCTGCAATGAAAGACTGTTGGGAAAATCCTGCACTAGCTCCCAGATGGCATAGGAAGGAATGAGGAGGTTGTCTCCATGGAACAGAACCAGTAGCTTCATCTGTCCTCAGCAGCACAGGGCCTGTCAGAGCCTGTTCTCTGGGGAAGAATCCCCCGGGATCGCAGCTGGATGATGTCAGAACAGATCTCCCAAGTCCTACCAAGCTGTCCCCTTGTCCTCAGGTAAGACAGGACCTATCAGGGTCACTCTTCCCACTTCTGCAGTCTGGTCCCAAGGCTCTTCCAGTGCCACTGGCTGTCCATGTACAGAAAGGCACCTGCAGACTAGAGCAGAAATGGGCCTGAACCCTAAAGATTATGGTAGGGAAGAGCAGCAGCAGTGGAACCAAGGTGCCAGGGGCTGCGACACCGTGTTTGTCCTCCCCTGCCAGCCCTAAGCCAGGCTGCTGAATTTACACAGCAAGGACAGCCTGCTAAAGCAGAGCGGCGGCTGTCAGCTGGGAGCCTCTGCACACTAAGCTCCTGGTTAAATGTTTTCATCAAAACCAGAGCGAGAAAGTGCAGAGCAAACACCACCAATTAGAGGCTGGGATGAAGCGTTCCTGCCAGCAGATCTGGTGAGAGGGCCATGAGTCACCTTAACCCTTTGGGAGCCAGAGCCAGCACAACAGGAGGAAGATGGGAGAGGAAACCTCTCACAAGCCTTTCATTTGCATCTACTCATTTTCCTTTATCTGTAGGAAGTTGAATTCAGGAGTGAACACTTGCTGTGCTTGGAGCTGTATTACCCCCATAACCTCTGCCCTCACCATTCTCATACCTGGAGGAGATTGAACCAGGCAACCCATCCACACCAGTGGAGATGGTCACTGGGAGCAGGAACAGAGCCTGCAAGTCGCACAAGGAGGAGGTCTGGGCCTGGCTATCCCTCAAACCATCTCTACCTTTCAAGTCCATTCCAGCAAACAGAAAATATCACATCAGTTTTGCTGAAGGCTGAGGTGTCAATGGTAGTAACATGGCAGTATTCCATGCCTCATTCAAAGAGAAAAGGATCTGTCTCGGACAAAATGCTTCCCCATCAGAAACATGATAAAATGCAGCCAGCAGTATGAGAAGAGCTGGAATCAGGATAAGGCAGGAATGCCCCTCTTCCCCTGGACTGCATCTTCCTAGCTGCTGTTACTTGTCTAATTTCTGAACATATAAAAGGTGATCAAGATTTAACTGTGTTCTTGGGTTGAATTCCCTCTCAATGCCAGTAAAACACTGCTGTCTGAGGCAGGACTTAGTGCAATAGCCTAAAGTTCAGCTTTCTAGGAGCATCAAACATTGCAACGTTGGAAGTGTTCAGAGATCAGTCCCTTCTGCAGCAACAAACCCTCAAGTCAGAGCTGCACTTGTACTCACCATCACTCAAACACCCAGTGACTCCACCTCAGCCCAGCACTGAGCACATGCCACTGGAAAGAGACTGTGCATGGACCAAGTCCTGCCCCCCTGCAACACGACCCCATGGAGGTGGCACTGCTGCAATGGGTGGCATTTTGGAAGGTTTCAGCAAGGGAGTCTCCACCAGCCAAGCTCAAGGTGAGGTATACAAACGGACACGGGGCAATGTGAAGATGGGGCATTCACCCACAGCAGGGAGGCTAAAAGCTGAGAAGGGATAAATGAAGTTACCACAGCAGCTTATACTGGGGATATCCCTTTCAATTTAGGACCCCAAAGGGCTGTGCATGGTGCAGGCAGGCTCTGTCCCTCCACAGTTCTGTGTGTCCAAAGCTGGGCCCCCCGAAGCTGTGGATTTCGAGCATACCACGACCACTGGAGCAGACGGCTCCAGATCCTGCTGAGCCAGCTTGTGGCTGTATTCAAAATTGAGCAAATTTACAGCTGTAAGCTGGGAGTTTATACAACCCCGTAACGTGTTAGGGATGGCTGACCAAGCCCGAACGATCGCTCCCCAGCCGACAGGAATCACTGCTTAGACCCTGAGCCTATGGTAGATTTGAGTATTTTCTTTCCCTTTCTCTATCGCATTGGTGGAGGGGTAGAATAGAACACATCTATTTTTGTTACTTTCCTCACCAAAGACAAACTAAAACCAAATCTCAGGTTCAAGCCACCAAGTTCATCAGCTGGAGGCCGTAACACACCCAGTGACCATCTCCTAGGACAAGGCTGCTGTATCTTTCTCTCTTGCAAGGTGAACAGCTCTACAGGGCTCAATGTATTATCACCAGATGCATTATCTGCACTCATTGCTGGCCCCTTTTGAACAGATACGTCCCTCTCTGTTTGCACCAGACCCCACAAACACTGCCCTGCTCCAGCCTGGGCTGGAAGAAAATGTGGTCCAAGTTGAGTTTAGCACAGCAAATACATTGCCCAGAACAGATCTTCCTCCCGTCTCCTTCGCAAGGATAAACAGCTGGAGCAGTATCAGACTGAAGTGATCTGAACCTGGATTCACAAACAGCAACACAAGGAGCCTGCCAAGTAACGGGCAGGCAGCAGGCAGCAAGTGGAAAGCAGGACTCCAGGAGCCCTCTGATGGGAACAAAATCAGCATCATTCACTGTGCCTGCAAATGTGAAAGCTCCGCAGCCGAGGAAAGCACAGGGCTGCATGTAACAGCTTCGACCTAAAATCCTCTGGTTTTATTACAGCATGGCCCCAGTTCTTCTCTGAAAGGCATTTTCAGCAGGAAACCCAAACAAGATTTAACTGCACCAAGGCTGGAAGAAGGGCAAGGGGCCTCTCCTGGGACTTACTTTGCCGTGTGCCCACAGACAAGACAAGGACAGTCACACCAGCCTCAACGACACACACACTTGTGAGCATGAGGTGCTCAAGCATGATGAGAGGGAGAGAGACCTGCCTCGGTCATTACACAGTGCAGGCACTCCATTCCCTGCCCTGGGAGGATGCAGTGTTTCTAGGACATGGCTAAGGAGCATTAACAGGTCTCCCCTTTCCCCTTCCACTCCATCCTGAATACATAACAGCCCAAAACATCAATACTTTACATGAGTTAAAGAGCCAGCTGAGGCTTAGGGACTCAGGCAGCATAAAACACTCTTCAGCATCCAGCCCCCATGTAAGAAAATGAAGTAAACTGGGACCCTTTGGTTGAAGTCTTAAAGAGGAGAGTGGAGAAGGGGAGCTTTCCACCCTGGCTGCTGGGTGAGCAGGGATCACACCGCCTGCTGCCGCTCCCACAGGTTAAAATACTTAAGTCCTCCAAGGTGCAGCTTAATTTTCTTTTTTAAAAGAGAAAAGTGTCAGTCTAATTAGATAAATCCTCCAAGCACGTGGCCCGGAGTTCGTCATGGAAATTAACCTCCTTGAAAGATCACAGTGACTGAAATAAGAAACTGTGTGTTTTGGCATAGTGCAGTGAAATGGGAGATGCAGGCTGCATTTCATACACCTTCCCTTTCATAAACCTGCCGCGTTTCATATCTGCCCTGCTGGCCCTTAGCTCGGCACCAAGACTTTATCTCCCAGTGCCTGTTTGCAAATCGCTGCCGAGAGGTTACAATAACCCCTGGGAGAGATTTTGCTGGCTCACCAGTGTGAAAGGACACCACTCCTCTGGTATAAAGCTGGGCCAGCCTGAGGCACTGGGGGAGGGAGGGGCTGGTCCCCAGCAGCCCTACAGAGAGGATGTTCTGCAGACACAGCCACCATGGGAAGCAGCCAGCCTGGGAGCTGTTTGCCAGCCTCATCATGCAACACGCAGACAAGTGGGATTGTGTGCAGCTCTCACTGCCATGGGCATGGGCTGAGCGGGGCAAAGGGACAGACCTCGAAGCCACAGGCTGCGATCACGTATCTCGGTTTGGATTGTGCCAGCTGTGTTCAGGATTTGTTACTTACTATGCTCTACCCAGCCACCATGGAAGTCATACTGCTTAGGAATAAAAAGCCCTGACCCCTTTGCGATTGAAAGCAGGTGCAAAACCAGGAAAGGAAAGATCTGGCTTACAACCAAGAGTCAACTGTCATCCCTACCCTCAAGCCAATGTCAGGACCAGAACCAGATTATTCCATGCTTTCAGGAAACATTGGCCTGTCAACTTTTCTTCCAACCCACCAGACACACTTGTGCCAGGGCCACACTCCCAACACTTGTTCCACAAGGATTGCTGCAGGCTGTTCCTAGTGGTTACATGCTGTTTCAGTATGTAACTGAAAGAAGACCCCTTTTACAGTTCTCAATAGTCCTTCCCCATCAAAGGGATGTAAGGATTCTCTTTCCAACCTTTCCAGTTTACACTGTCCTTCCAAAGGCTGCTATCCAAAACTAAACCCCCCTGAAAAATCTGTAGAGTTCATCTTTCTCCTTCCTTCCCAAGCCTGGTACATGCGATGCTGTGCTCCCTCCCAGCACCATGACCAGCCGTGCCACTGACTTCACAGGCAGAAGGATCAGGACCAACCTCAGAGACCAACTCTGAAGTGACCTGTTGTATTGTCATTGGAATGACAGGCCCTATGGCTCACAATTTGGAAGCAACTTACTTTGTTTCAGAACAGCACTGCTAGTGGCAGAGCAGATACAGGATACCTCCTAGAGAGAAAACTACCCCAAAATGCCATGGCAGGCAAGGAGCCAAAGGCCCCAAAGAACTGACAGCTCGGCAGATGTGGATCCCTTTCCTACAGCGCTTACTGCAGACAAGGCCCCACAGCTGGATGGCTCCGGAGCCTGCTTGGGAATACGGACTCTTGTACCTCCAGGTCCTGTTCTACAGCAGCTCAATCACACATGAAAGGTATTAGCTGACACCACACGGAGCGAGTACATCCCACAGTACAAGGGGCTGCTCCTCCTTGCTACAACTCCACAGCCACCTCAGAAACGAGTTCCCAAGGCAAACGATGCACAAACCCTGCACTCGTGTTTGCTGCTGCTCCCTCAGCTCGGGGTTGAGACATGCTGGAAGGGCACTACCAGAGAAACCAGGATGAACTCAGCCCTCACCCAGTCTCTTAGTGGTTCTCTGCCAAGTACAGACAAGCCCCACAGTTCCATTACTAATAACTTAATACCTAATAATATTACCAATGTAACATTTAACCTTGAAGCCGAGCACCTGGACCAAGAAAAATCAGCAGTTTAGCAAGATTTCCACCTCGCTGTGTTTGGCTTCTCCTGCCAACTGATCAACCCCCAGCATCCACACCTCCTTCCCACCTGCTCCGAGGTACTTGCAGTCATTTAAAAATAAAATGTAAGGCTCCTACTTCAGCCAGAAGTAGACAGAGAGAGAACAGGGACTGCAGGAGGGAAAAGCCCCTATTTAAGTGCTGTTCCAACCCCCTCTTCAGGCTTTGGATGCATTAGGCAAACTCCCAATTAGAGCAGTCCCTTCTGCCTGCAACTGGACTTGAGATAAGGGACAATAAAGAAGGGCCAGTGGGCATCACGGAAGGCTCAGCCCCTTCCATTACACACTGAGAAGGGCTCTGCCAACCCTGAAATGTTCATTTCCAAAAGGAACATGCACACCCTTTAGAACGGGTATGGTGAAATCTGCCTGGAGAGGGAAGGACCCAGCAACGCAGGCAGGCTCCTGACTCCTTGTCATCAGAGCCAGCAGCCCTGCCCCTGAATTCACTTCACGGGTGTCCTCCTTTAATGCTACACAGGCTCAAAACCCCCAGCGCTGCTGCGAGCACACTGCTGAGAGGTCGAGCGATATCAGAATCCACGACGGATTCCAAGACATCTCCATGTTTTGCTGTCAGCCTGAAGTTTGAATAAAGGAGCCCACCAGAAAGAGTGAATGAACGTCCCTGGCAGCTGCCTCGCAGAGCCGAGCCTGTGCTTTAAGCCACCTAGTGTCCGAGCCCGGGTGCATCCTGCCCTTCCAGGGAAGCCAGCTGCTTCAGGAAATCCAGGCAAAGAGCAGTTGTGATACCCACCAAGGCTGAAACGAGAAGAGCCAAGAACAGGGTGCACAGGGTGAGAAGCACGAGAGGGCCCACCCCGAGCTGAGGAAGCAGGCACTGAACTGGAGGCACAGCAAAGCATCCGGCCCAGCACCCACTGGGCACTGCAGGGCCCTCGAGCACAGGGTGGAAAAGGGAGGACAGTACCCTTGCTCCTTAAACCAGCATCCGGCAGAGAACATCACCATTAGAGGCCAACATTTCAGCCCTGAAATGGGGCTCGCCATGGCTGGGCCGCAAACTTGGAGACAACTTTCCCTGGCACAGGCCTGTGGAACAACACGGAAGCGCCCCAGAGCCACCAGCCCCACTAACCCACGTCTGCTCCTTGAGACATCACTTCCATGCACAGCTCCTCTGCTGCCCCGCAGCAGCCCCCTCCTCCTCGCTCTCTTTCTCTGTGTCCTCGAGACTCCTCTCACCTTGAGGAGTGTTAGGATTACCCAGCATTTACACTCAATGCTCCTCTTTATTCCTTAAGACTTATTAAGAATGATAATGAGCTCCAAAGCAGTGACACGTCTCTCTCTCCCCCTCTGTCGCGCTCTCTCTCTCTCTCTCTACGTGCCTTTTCCGTCAAAGGCACACAGGACAAATCCGACCAAAAAAAAAAACCCTGACAATATGGATCAAGGACACACGAGGATTTAGATTCCACAAATCCTGCCTTTTTTTGTGTTGTTTGTATCATTCCCACTCAAATTCCAACCCCCTTTTTCCTCTTCTTACTCATATTCTCCCCCCTCTCCCTCTCTCTCTCTACCCCAACCCTCTCGGACTTTGAATGAGAAGGAAGCAGAAGAAGAGGAGAAGAAAGCTGCTTGCCTGGAAAACCTCGTTAATGTGGAGCTCTTAAACGCTTGATTAATTTTAGCTAAATTTACGATGTGCTCTCGCTTTGCTTTGAAGCTGCAGCCTTCGGTACCAAAAGCAAGTTAACTTTCAGGTCCTTCTTGCCAGCCCCACTGCCCCCTAATCCTTGGATGCCCTGCTTGGGTACACACATACATATATCGGAGAGAAATACCGTAGCAGGGCATGGAAGCAGTCGCCGTGCCGGGTGTTCAAAGTGGTTCGATTCAAATGCCTTCAGCACAGCCTACTAATCACAACCTGCAAACTCCCAACTTCCAGCTATTTAACTTCCCAGAGAGATCAGAACACAAAATCACTGGTCAGCCCTTCAACAAGAACAGGAAACAGAGAAACATAAACCCCAATTCCAGGAGAAGTGGCTCCAAGTTGCATCTGCTCACGCCACGGGAACGCCAGGCTCTCGGCTGCATTCGAAACATCAGGTTCTCCCAAAGCCACCTTTAAACCAGCTCTACGCTTCGCCAGAGGGAAAAACTGAACCTAAGGAAACCTGATCGACAGATTGATACATATCCTGACCTATACTTCAATATTTCAGTCATCTCCCCAGCTTCTTCCTACCCAGTATTTGCTTTTATTCTTTGTCTCCCTCTGCTAGGCTCTGTTTTTCTGATACAGACATCAGGAGGTTAAGGGCTCAATTATCAAGTCTGTTGAATCCTCAGCTTCACGTTACTTAGGGGGTTCTCTGTTGCTCTTTGGAAACTACGCTGCAAAACCTCCTTCCCTCTCGCCTTTTCTTCCTCCTAACTTGCAATGTCTATTCCCAACACCCCCCCCCTGCATGTGAACCCACAAATGTATTTGAGATCAATGAAGAGAAACCGTGAATTGGGTTGGGAGAGAGGAACGTGAATAAAAATAACCCTGCGCGAGCCTTAGCCGGAGTGAACCTGGTGCGTTCCCGATCCTGAAACCTAAAGTAACATCCACATGGAATTCACAAAATATGATTCGAGTGGTTCTAATTAGCCCCGGTCTGTGGAAAAATTGGAAGGAAGCGGCTCTTTGATTAATGTTACAAACCAGAAAGGAAACAGATTTTAAAAGTTAAAGTAGCAGCACTGTGGAATACAGAATCATTACCAGCATACATTTCTGATACCTGCTTCAATCAGACGGCTTGGGGTTTTGTTTTTAGGGGTTTCTTTTCCTTTTTACTTGAAAGGGGAAGAAAAAGGAAGACAGGATGCAAGTAAAAGCTTTTGTTTATGGAAGTGTGCGGCGCTTTTATCTCCAAAGGAATTTATATAGCTGGACTGTGTATAAATCCTTCTGAAAATGAAATTAGCAAAACCAAAACAGGGGTGAAGGTGCTGGGGGGGAAGAAAATCACCACCTCAGTAAATCATAGGGGATAACCAGCCCCTGGCTTGGACAGATAGCAAATTCAGCTTTAATAGGAAGAAAGAGAGTTGGAAAGGGAAAGGACGGGGTTCATACCTGCAGCAAAGTCCTTGCAAAAATGGGGGGCTATTTTTAAGAAGCTTCTGAAAGTTACTGTGCAAGTTTGCTTGGGCTTGAAAAGAAAAAGGAAATCAGGGTTTTTTTTTCCAGCTAGCTTGATTGTTTTGGGTGGAGCTCAAGCGTGTGTGTATATATGCTGTATATAAAAATGAATTACTAATTCTTTCCTGGAAACTGTTTGAATTGCAATCTGCAAGATACAAAAACACACCTTTATTTTAACACTGATTTTAATACAGATAGAAAGGAGGGGAGGGGGATAGAGAGGGAAAAGCTTTTCCCCAGTACACAGCAAAACCCTTCAGCAAGAACAACACCCAGAGACCCCCGAGCCACTCGCACACACTTTGCCCAGCTGCACACACCAACTGAACTCCAGCTTGCAGGGGCTTTTCCCTGTACCAAGGCTTCGCTCTGAAACTGCCAGAATGACAATGTCATGTGCGGGGAAAGCTGACACTTGGCACTTTTAAAAAGAAATGAAGGAAAAATAAGCTGTTGACTTCTTGGTTAAAGTATTTTCTTGTTCTAACTCATGTTCTTATGTCACTGGGCTAAAAAAAAAAGAAGAGGAGGGAGAGGGAGAGAGAGATATGACTTTCCTTGAATGATCTGTTTAACCTAAGCCAGAGGAAAAAAAAAGAAGTCATTAATTACTTATGTGAGCTATTGCTTCTGAAAGACAATAAACCTGCCTGGTCGCCATGGATATGACATATTTGCTCTGAAAACAACACAATAATTAGCAAAGGGGAAAGATACAAGGAGAATATGCAAACTCCTGAGTTTAAAGCCATAGTGTTTCCTTTTCACCCCCCCCTCCTCTTTTTACTTGTCAGAGTCAATTCTGTTTGGCGTTTAGATCAAACAAATAAACTGAATATTTACCAAAAATTTAAATATTTTAAATGTTTCATCTCACTGTGAATTAAAAAAAAAAGGGGGGGGGGGTAAAGGAAGAAAAATTAAACAAGGAAAAAAGATAAAGTCCAGTATGGACAGATTATAACCACCAAGGTGTTCCCCATCTACGTGTAGGTGCATATAGGGGCATCTATGTGAACTAGAAACGTATTTACACACACACCCCCCAACATATATGAGCTATAAGGGTTATATGCACTATATCCTATAGATATCCTTTTATTGTTAAGCTTAGTACAGCAGCACAGCGAGAGGAAAAACATCTCTGTTTTAGGGGGTGGCAACATTTTGCAGGTACACTAAGAGAAAGTGCAAGAAGGGAGTTGAACCGTGTTCAACGCGCATCGTGCTGGGAGTATTTTCTTTGCAAACCCTTTAACTTCCCTCCAGAGGATGAGCAAAACCCCACAACTGGTGTGCCCCGAGAGCCAGCCTCCTGCCCACAGCAGCTGAGCTGGAGTTTGCCAGCTTGAAGCATAAACCCCCAATAATAATTCCTTCTCTCCCCTCTATGACTTGTTAGAAAGTGCTGTTACCCTGAACCCCATGCAATCATGCCATGGATAAGTTAAGGAATAATGAAAACTGAGTTGGACACACGGAGACTTCTTTGAAATCATTTATAAATGTTGCGGGGAAAATGTTTTTTAGATTGCTCTCTCATTAAGATGAGACAAAGACTATTAAAACCTTCTCTAATGCGGTGGCTTTCTGGATTCTGACCTTCCACATTTAGAAGCCAAGTAATAAAAACACCCTAACAAGCACTTTATCTTTAGAGATATTTGACTTTGAACTTATTTTAACATTAAAAAGAACTTGGGAGGTATAAAAATAACAATGGAGTTGCCACAAGTTTCTCTTGTTGTTGTTGTTGTTTTCATAGCTCAAAAAAGAGAAAACCTTCAGAACAAAATAAGCAGATTAAGGAAACATCCCCCTAATTTAACTGCCTCTTTTTCTATTTTTTTTAACAATAGTTTTTAGCTGGACTCTTTGATCTTGAAAGGGTTCTGCTATCTTGTGTGATGAGGGGGGAAAAATGATCTGTTTTAAATGATGATGCAAAAAAAAAGGATCAAAGCCCTGACTTTCTGTTAGCCATAATAAGCTCTGTCTTGCACAAAGCTTCAACTTCAGGCTTTAATATATAAAATATACAGAAGCCCAATAAAAGCACTGAAAAGGTACAAAGTCTGAAAACAAAAGGGGACGCTGCTCCTTTAAACGTTTTAGTGCATATGGAGTTTGATTTCTGAAAGAGATCAGTTTAACATCTCCATAGAAACCAGCAACAGATTATCATCAACAGAATAAATAACTAGTCTAATAAATTAAACAGGAGGCATAAGATCTGGAAACTTGATTACTGAAGTTCAACAATATTCCCCCATAAACTCTGCCAAAGCACCTTTAGGGCAGCTAACAAGGTGGCAGCGACACACAGATAAAGGGTTGGTGGGAAGCAGGCAGGACTTGTGGAAAGGAGAAGTCCAAAACCTCCGCAAGAAATTATTGCACGCTAAGAGTCAGCAAATCAATAGAGGAAATAAATTCATCAGCGAAGTTTGGGGAGGGACAGCTCCTCTTGCAGGGAGCCGGCGGAGCGGGCAGGAGGGGGCACGCACACCGTGGCCGCGCCGCTCCGGAAAAGTTTCCCCTTCGCAGCCCGAAGGGGCCGGAGCGTTCGGGCCGATCGCTCGAAGCCGCCGCGGTTCGGAGCCGCCTCCAGCCGCGACCCAAACCCCGCAAAGTTTGCCCGACAAGTTGCCCGGCCCCGGGGCGAGCGGCAGCGCCGGCCCCACCGCCCGCCCGAGCCTCTTGACAGCTCGCTCGCTGCCCCGACCGAGCCCCCGGCAGCGGCCGCTCCGCCGGCCCGGAGCTCAGGGTCCGGCCCGGGGCCGCTCCCCGCCTGCCCCCCCCGCCGGCCCGGCTGTGAGTGACGGCTCGGACACCTGTTCCCCGTCCCCAGAGCCTCCACCGCGGGCAGCGGCTCCCCGGGGAGCCCCGGCCCGCACCCCCCGCCCGCTGCCGCCGCCGCCCCGGCCCCGGGCGGCCGCCCCCCGCTGCCCCGCCGCGCACGGGGGGAAAGGGGGGAAAAAGGGGGCGAGAAGGGGCAGGAGGCGGAGGGGGGAAACTTCCTGGCTCCGGATGGCAAATCAGCTGCGCATTCTGCAAATGCCACCGGGTAAAAATAACCTGCTGCTTCGCCCGGGGGGCCGGGCACCGGCTGCCCCGAGCCGCGCTCCCAGCCGCCGCGGCCCCTGCCCGCCCCGTCCCTGCCGGGGGGCTGCGGCCGTCCCGCTGCGGCCGAAGCGCTGCCGGCCCCGGCCCGGCCACTTTGCAGAAAGTTCTCCGTCCCGGCTCTCCCCTCCGGCACCCGGCCCTGCCCGCCCGGCGCTCCCGCCGCCGCTCGCCCAACTTTGCCTCCGTGTGTCCTCCCTCCCCCCCGGTGCCTGCCCCCGGGACCCCCGGGCAGTGCTGCGCGGCTGCGGTTACCTGCGCCGGGCGCGGAGCGGGAACACGTGTTCCCCCTGCCCGGGCTCCTGCCAAAGTCCTGCGAATTGACGGGCGCCTCCGCGGCCCCGACTCCGCCGCCGAGCGCGCACGGCGCTGCCCCTCCGGCCCCCGCCGCGGCACACACACCCCCCCCCCCGCCGCCGCCGTCCGCCTCCCGCGGAGCCGGTCCGGGCGCGGCCGGCCCCCGCTTGCCGGCCGGTGCCCGCGGAGGCTGCGCGCTGCCCCCGGGAGCCGGGCGCGGAGCGCGGTGCCCACCTGCCGGGCAGCGCCGCCCGCCCGCGCAGCGCCGCGGTCCCCGGTGCCACCGAGCCGGGGCTGCCGGTGCGGGGCCGGGGCCGGGCGGCAGCGGACGGGCTTACCTGCACTTGGGGCTGCTTTGGGTGACTTTCCAAGTCAAGGGAAATGTGTGTGTGTTTGGGATGCAGGCTGCAGCGCGCATGCGCCATCAAACTTGCCCTGATCCCGGATTTTTCCTCCTCGCGCTCCCCTTTGCTTTGATTATTGAATTTTCCTATTTCTAACAGGAGGGCGGGCCGCGAGCAAAACCCGGCCTGGAGCACGCCGCCGCCTGCCCCGGCCCGCCCGCACAGGGGAACGGGGGGAGCGGCGGGGAGGGAGCGGGCACGGAGCGGACTCGGTCTCCAGGCAGGCAGGGCAGGCAGGCAAGGCAGGGGCGACTGCAAAACCCGGACCGGATCGCCCTCCCCTGGCAAGGGAAAAAGGCAAGGAAGTGTCCCCATTTCCCAGCCCCAGCGGGCACTTTCCTGCCTCCTGCCCTGTCCCTGCGCCAGGCGGTGCCTCTGCCCAGCGAGGCACTGGAAGTGTTATAAAATGCTCTATTTTGCAGGCCGGTGACCTCTGCTCACCTCAGCTCCCTGACACCAAACTCCACGGGGATCACGAGTAACCAGGCTGCCAGTGTTTATTCTCCAGCTGGTTTCCTAGGCATAATGTTCAGTTGCTATTGTACAAACTTCTAAACTTCGGTACTTTTACTTGTGTTCTTAGTCTGGATTTCACTCCAGTTTAGAGCTAAGCACTGTCTCGCTGCATCTACAACTGCACTATTCCTTGGTTTGGCTGCCTGCAGTACTCGCTTTGCTGGTATTTATGCACGGCACTGACTTTTGCAGGTCTGGATCCTAGAGCAAATGTCAAGGAACAGACACACAAGCTACAGGCAGCCTCGTCGACCAGGCTGGTTTGGAGGATGCCTTAGTAGGATCAGCACTGAGGGTTACCCTGAATTTCCATGCACCTCTACATGCACCTGAATTTCCAGCAGGCAGGCATCACCCTTCTATGTTAAGAAACTTTCTTTAGCTCTAGCTTTTCTTTCTCAGCTATCATCTTGCCGAGACAGTCAGTGTATGTTATAGGTACATGTGTGCATCCTGTGATGGTGGTTCTGTAAAACCACTCACAGAGACCCTTTTCCTCATCCCTTGGGGACCGAGAGCACTGGGATCGGAGGTACCAGCCTGCATGACCCTTGTGTAATTTAATCCTGTGGGACTGGGTGCAGGTGAACCCTTGCTTCCATCCCAGGGCTTGAAGGATTTGGGCCCTAGGCCTGAGCTCTGCAAACCTGTAAACTCCTCAATACCTTCACTTGCTGGGAGCAGGAGCTCTGCGTCAGCACACCCACACAGAACTCCTTGCAGGAATGCCTCGCTCTTCCCTGCGCTTCCCTGTCCGTGTCTGTCTCCACCTGTTGCCTCTTGTCCGATGCTCACACCGTAAGGTCTTTGGGGCAGAAACTAGGGGTTTGCTCTGGATTTGTCAGTGCCTTGCACAATGGAGCCCTGCTCCATGATCACAGCTCCTACGTGCTATTGCCACACACATAAATAATAACAATAATTAATAATAATAGACTAATTCCTCTGATTTCGATGTGACTACTCATGTGAGTAAAAGTGACTCACATACATGAGTGTTTGCAGGACCGCTGCCAGCTCTTGAGCTTTTATTGTGAGTCTTCCAATATTTGGTGTTCTCCTTTGATCCCCAGCTCCTGGAATGACATGTTTGGAGCACTTGTGTTTACACAAGGAAGCTTGGAAATGTGGCCTAGTGCTCCCCAAAGCCTCCCAAGCCAGAGGACAAAGAAGAAACTTCCAAAGAAATGGATTTTTAATCGCTTTGGAGAAAATCCTGCGATTTGGCAGCTCGGGGAAGGGGGGGAGCCTGACTCATGAATGTTGAGCAGGCAAGTTTAGCAATGTACATCTATTGAGTTAAATATTTAGGTCCCTGTAAAGACCAGGCTTTTCCTAACCAGGCTGAATTTACAGTGGAGAGATGTATTTCTTTGGAAATACTCCGAGTGTTTCAAGTGTCTGTATCTGTAGAATCTGGGCTTTTGTTTATTTGAATATTGCTTGGTATTTGTCATTCTCTAGTTATTTATTTTTACCTGCTCACAGCAAGAAAGCAGGAAAATGGGGGTGAAAATGGGATAATTAAAGTAAATAAGACTGTGTGAGACTGTTATAACAACTGTGGCAAGTATTTATAAATCGCTGAAAATAAAAAGACCAAACTTCTTGCATTTGTATGCTGGAGAGGCTGTTCTAGGTTAAAGCCCATGTGTTTCCAAAAGTAAATGTCCCGACTTCTGGTACAAATGTATAAAAGAGCAGGTCCCAAGCTATGAATTCTTGCTTATGAGGCATCCCTGAAGAATGAAGGGTTGGGAGAATAGGGCCCTTTAATTAAATCTGCATCGTTACTTTTAATTGCATTTACTTCTTATTATTTTCTCTGGTTCACTTTTTTGCATTTCTCTCATCTGGGGTGCTGAACACAGACTCAATGGTCTTCCTTCTGCTTGGAAGTCAGCTCATTCTGGAGTGCTGTCCTAGTTAGGAGGAGAACTTGGGGACAGTCAAGTGGGTTTGAGGCCATGCTGTTCATCACCAAAGAGCTCTCGTGCCTGTGCTCCCCTGCATGTGGCATGAGGCTCAGACACCCTACAAACTGACAACAGCTTCAAGCCTCCTTCCAAACCACACCTTGCCCAAAAGCTCTCTATGCTTGTGTTTTAGAGCCCCACTCTGCATGCTTAACGTCGTCTTTTGACCTTGTAGTCCCTGCTTTCTGAAGAGCCCTTGTGCAAAGCCCCATTCATTCAGCCCACCTGAGGTTTGCCATAGGAGCTCCCAGTCCAGGCCCCAGAGTGCCTGGCTCCCCAGTCAGATAGAACATGAGGTAATGACACCTTACACAGCCCATTCCAGATAGAAAGAAAATAATTTAGCAAATTGCAAATGATGCATACTTAACTATTTATGCAGCATCTTCCTGTCATCAACCCAAAGCAATTTTACTTCCGTGTTGAACCGTGGATGAAAATGTTCTATAGATTTAACCATTGCAGGAGTTCCTTTTAAGTGGTGCAGTAATCTCTCTCCAGCTAATTTAGTGTTGTAATAAGGCACCACCCTCACAAGTCCTTTGTGTTCTTGTGTCAATACTGCCCCCAAACCATAAGTGCTGGCATCTGCATCTGTCATAAAAGCGGGTCTCAAGCCCAGGAAGACTGAGAGAGGAGCAATATGGCCACTGGTGGAGCAGTCTCAAGAGCCTTTTTTTGATTATACCCAGTTTCATTCAGATTTCCTCTAAAATACAAGTTCCCTTCTCAACAAACATATGACATGTTTTAACACCACTGGAAAACCCAACAATAAACCTCTAACAGAAGCCGAGATGTACCTGGGAGTGGGACACTTCAGTATGGACCCAGTGTTCGTGCCACTGGGGGTTCCTTGCCCACTGCTCAGGATTCGACCTGAACCAGGCATTGGGATTAAAGACCTGTTAACCCAAGACCTGTAACCTAAATGTCTCTTGGTTTTGCTCCTTTTTATGTATACAACACAATAGTGGAAAAACATCCAAGAGGAGCCTTGGACATCACTGTCATTCCCTTTCCCCTTGTGATTTTCTTTACCAGCATTTACTAAACCCAGAACTTACTAAAGACCTTACACAGATATGGTTCCCATCTTTGCTATTTCCTGCTTGCCTGAACATTTGACAAACAAACAGTCCAGTTGCACAAGACCATTGGCAGCTCAAATTCCACGTGCTCCTCCACCTCCAAACAGGTTTCATCTATTCCCAGTCTTTTTTCAGCCAGCATAGCATGGAGCTATACCATTAGCTGCTGCCCTTGGGAAGAGGACATCCTGCTCACTGCAGGCTTACTGCCCATAAGATATTGGTTGTATTGAGCTACATATTTCAAATAAATTTCCACGGACTGAAATTGCAGGACACCCTTCATGCTATTTATCACTCAGCAATTAGCAATAACAACCTCCAAACTCATTCTTAGGTCGTCCTCTATGTCTGCTGCCCACAACTCTTGGTTAAATCCACAATTTTCTCTCACTTTGTGAATGGTTTCCCCTTTTGCCCAGGGTCCTCTTATTTCCACACTGTGGTGGTGTGGTTGCAGCCTGTGTAGACATGCTGCCATTACCTATGGGGTGCAAGGACACAGAGATGTGTTTGTCACAGCCCTTCTGAGCTCTGGGCAGTAGTGAGACATGAGCACGATGAGGTAGTACAAGCCACACAGAATACAAGTGAACACAATATTTAGACTGATGGCAGGACAGCTGCTGGGACAGCTATGCCTGTGCTGTAGACTAGACAGGGATGTGCTTTATTGCCACCCAGCAGGTACCCAAGAGCACGCTCCACCTGGCTAAAGTGTGCAAGTACAGCCTGAGAAAACATTATGGACCCTTCAAAACTTACTCACACAAGACAAATTATGCTAAAACAACACAAGGAGGACCTGGATTGAAATGACAAAGCAGAGTAATACACGCTGAGGGCTCTGTCTCTGTCCTCAGCTCACCTTACTGTGACTTGGCTACTGCTGGTTGTTAAGAGGGGAAGATGAAGAACTGCAAAGGGGGTTCCCTGTTGCTTGGAGGCATGTGGCAATAGAGAATCAGGACTAGATGTCCTTTTCTCAACCATCGGACCAGATGACACTTCACATAGGCCTACATGCCGCATTCATTCCTCAAAGAGGCACTTAATCTCTGGTGAGAAGCAGGCTGAAGTCTAGGCTGACCAGTCTATCAAACTGGGCTGAAACAGTCAGCTGTTCCATATGGACTACCCAGTGGCCATCAGGCATCATAAGGAACATTTTCCAAACCAAGCCCAGAGCAAGATGCTATCCAGGACCTCTCATCCTCCTTCACAACTCACTGGAAGAATGAAGAAAGCACTCAGAGACGCACCAGAAAAAATCCCATGGATTTACTTAGTTTCGTAATGGAAAATACAAAGTAATTGCAAAGGAGGAGGAGGCATTTTTGCAGTTGCAGGTATAATATTATCTCCTTCCATTTTTTATCATAAGAGTGACACAAGTAATCACAGAATATCGTGGTCATTGTTTGTCAAGTGCCGTTTTCTCACAGGCAACTCTTTCTTTGCCTGTGCACCCTTGAGAAGAAGGAGGAGGTTGACTGGATCCCTGTTGTACCCCAGTTCAAGCATTGCCTCATACTGACAGCAGCGTGGCAAGACTGCTCTGTATTGAAAAGGATCAGGCCCTGTGTTTTGACACTTCAAACTTGTGTTTAGAAATATACATAATGAGTATCAGTGCGTAAGTGTACAATAAAAATACGAAACTGCATGGGGCAAATTATAGGTGTGCAGCCTGATACTGATTTTTGGCTGGTATAAATCATGGAACCATTATAGAATCATAGAATCAAATCATGGTTTGGGTTGGAAGGGTCCTTAAAGCTCATCCAGCTCCAACCCCTGCCACGGGCAGGGACCCCTTCCACTGGAGCAGCTGCTCCAAGCCCCTGTGTCCAACCTGGCCTTGAGCACTGCCAGGGATGGGGCAGCCACAGCTTCTCTGGGCACCCTGTGCCAGCGCCTCAGCACCCTCACAGGGAAGAGCTTCTGCCTAAGATCTAATGTAAAATAATATAAATGAGGATAGACAAGCATGTGCTCTGCTCAGAGTCTGTCCTTATCTTTTTTATCTGCCTTAAATCTGTATAAAGCTTCAAGCAAAAGACTTGGCATTTAGCAAGAACTATGTGGCATTTAACCCCAGTTTTGCCCCAGAGTTTCCCAGTGAGTTCACTATTCTTTGTGTCTAGGTACAATATCCACTGCTTTGGGCCTTAGTCCTAAGAGAGGCTACAAAAGGCAATGGATGAATGCAGAAGAAAACAAAAATAAATAAGCAGGACCAATAATAAACCTGGAATTCAGGTGTGAAGTTGTGAGTTTGTAATTGCCTGCCCCTGTTAGAAAATAATCAACTAAATAGCAATAAATAATAAAAATTTATATTAACAATTCATTTGTGCTGATACAGACCTCCAAGTTAGAGTTCATTATATTAATTTACTAATTAATTAAGCTCTACATCACCTGGCACCTACACAGGCTTTATTACACTTTACAGATGGAAAACTTAAGAGTCTTGCCTAGGGACACAGTGAATCAGTGGCAGAGCCGGACACAGAACTGGAATATCCTCCACAGCTCTAGGTCTGTTTACAGCATAAAGCTGCCCTGATTTTCTGACTAATTTAGTTCAACAGATGCAATTCTCAGTGTGGAGACTCCAATTTGGGTGCAAGAGGGAGTTATTTTGTTTGAGCTTAAATCAGTTCTTAATTATATCAAGCTAGTTATATAAATGCAGTCTTAAAAATATCCTTGTAGGCATCTACATTTTGGGCCATTGACTTAAAAACACACCTTTAGTTTAAACGCTCCAATTTTCCAGATGGCTCCCAAGTCACAATAGTTCTTCAGGTCCCTCCCATCCTCATTTCACCAGTAAACTTCATCTGCTATGCTGAGATGGGCAATTTTGAGCGTCTTTAACTAAATAGCCCAACCATTGGTGAGTGCCCTGATTTTGGTTAAAGACAGACATACTGCAATTCAGTTTGGTCTTTTAATAAATGGTTTAAACTTCTTCAAAGTCAGGATTTGTAAGCAAGTTTCAATTGCTTAAGGAGCTGCTCCTAAGCAGCTGAGCTGCTCAGGTTTAAGTGTGTAAAGCTGAGTTAACTCTGAGATGATAACCACCCTTCCACGCTCCATCTCTCAGGCACCACAGAGAGCTTTTATCAAGGCACATTTATCTATGGACATTTTGAAGTTTGATCCCTTCCAATATGTGTTCCTGCCTGACACTTGCTCCCGTTTGTCACCCCACACCCTTGTCGAGGCAAGAAGAGGTCACTTCATTATCTCTGCCTCCATCAGTGTCTTTGTGGTCATACTGGCACTGGGGCACACAGATTAGCTTGGCCCTCTGTCTCCTGCAGCATGTGCCAACCTGTTGTATGGCACTGGGGGCTCCATAGGCTGACCAGGGGAGATGGAGGCAAACCAAGGACTGCGTAAGGAATGCACGAGAACTGCACAGGATAATGGGAAACATTATTTATAGCCTGAATGCAGCAACCCTCCCCTTCCTCCCCCCTCGCCAACAGACAAAGCCATGTCCAGTAATGACAAAGTCATTACCTTTTTATTATTTTTCAATAGGGTTCAGATGGAGCATGGCTGCTCCTTACAGACTGTCCTGATGGCTCCAGGCTCCGGTGGCTCTGAGAACACTGAGCTGAACACAGCGAGTGGGTGTGGAGGCACCAGCCCTGCTTTAGGAAATTTGGGCCTTACCCTCCCAGCAGCCTGTTATCTCACTTATTAAGAGAGAATTATAATGTTTCCCTTCCTCCCAAGAGGCATTTGGGACTACAATAAAGGCCTTGTGAGAACTGCTGCAAGATCAAAGCAGGGATCCCATTGGAGAAGTTCAGCATAGTGCTGTTCCTGATAAGATAGGGGTTTGGGGCTCTTAATAGAAACTCTGGGCTTTTCAATATTTTCTCCAGCACAAATACTATCCTTGAGAAAAATGATTATTTTCCATGTGGAAATCCTAAAATGAGGTGATGCTCCGATACTGAAAAGGTTGAAATCATTTTTCATTTGGTGGCTTTTCAGTCTTTCCATCCCCATGTCCTATATCCCATGAGAAGTCCCTATTCTGATTATGTCACCACTGATCAGTCTCCAAAAAGCTTCTTCCTCCTTCACCTGCTGCCCCCCTGTAACTCAAATCCGTTTTTCTTGCATTCGGTGCCCTAGGTTTTGCCTTTGTCTCCTGCTTTTCACATGTCCTTCCCACACTTTGTATCTCCAACAAGACCCCTGTGTGCGGGTCTGATAACCCACGTAGCACCTCTGTCTCTGGGATTTATTTTGAGATGTGCTGCTTGTTTATTTATTTCCCTTTTAGCACACCCAGCAAGGCCTGTGTGGCAGGAGATGCGAAGGGAGGTGATTATGGGAGACTATTTCCCCTTGCCGCTCATTCATGACAAACAAAGAGCAATGATTGATGATTAAAAATGCATTCTCTGGGCTTGTTTTCTTTTGTTTTACCATTATGGAGATATTATAAATACTGAATACTAATCAATCCAGACCTGGCGGGACCCCATAGACCTTCTGCAATCCCAGGGCTTCGCTCTTCCTTACAACCTCTGCAGCTTTCCCTTCTCTCCTTTGTTTCTGAACTAGAGTCCTCCATCCCAGCCAAACAGCTTTGGATTAATTCAGTATCTTTTTGGACTGGTTGGGCTCTCACCTCTCCCAAATCACCACCCATACATAGGGACAGGCTGTTCGAGCATCCTGCCCTTTTTTGCCCTACAGTGGGGTGAAAACAGAAATTCACTCCTCAGATCAAAAGAAAATCCCTCTTCTTTAGGAAACCCAAAGTGCCACGAATTTGCTTTCGAAGTGGGTGCCTTGTGGAGGGCAGGGCTCAGGAAGGCTCTAAAACCCTCTCTCGTTATTGCTGTATTCTATGATTCTGAGATTCTATTTCTCCCTAGGCATTTCAGTGCAAAAGCCAGAGTGCCACATCTGATTCCGCAACATTACACAATGTCCAGATAAACAGCAAACTCGGTGGTGCTTGCATTCTTTTATCTTTATTCAGTCAAATTAACTGCTTTCTCTTTCCCTTCCCGCACCCCCGCCCTCGCCTCATTCTCCCTCACCCATGTAAAACAGGGACACATTGCACTGGGCACTGCAAAAATTGGTCAAAATCAGCTGTCCAAATGGAATGAGAAGATTCCTCTTCACTTTGGGCTAAACTACTACTTTTCTCTTGCTTGGGAGACTTCTCTGCTCCTTGCTGGAATCAACATTAAATCTCCCACACAGCCGAGCTCTGTGGTTGAGCACACTTGGGTTGAGGCTGAGCTTTTGCAGCAGTCCCCCCCCAAGGGAGCAGACTGGGGTCCCTCTTCTGCTCTTTACTGCACAGGGGCAGGCCTGAGCACTGGCAGAGAGCCCCTGAGGCCAGCAGAGAGTAACAGCAGCAGAAGGGGGTGCCTGTATAGCTCACATTACTGACAATAAACTGCAGTGGGCACTGACATGCGTTTTCCTTAATATGCTTAGAACCAGCTCAGGAATAGCTGAGCTCAGCTGGAGCGTATCAGGAAGGAGAAGGAAGAGAATCTGAGCTGGGCTAGCAAGAAATTTTAGTCTGAAGCATATGGCAAGGAACTGCAGCGTGTTCTTATCTTGAAGCCCGAGGATTTATTTTATGCACAGAATTCCCTGATCATCTTGATGTAGCATCTCTTAGGAGGATGGTGTTACTCTATCTAACCACCACTGCTGGAAGTTGACAATCTCTCCAGCATCTTAACTTGCTGAAGTAATTTTAAATATCTATCTGTGCTTATGAAGTATCAAGGGCCCGATCCCATTGAAGTCTAGGGAAGAAGTCTAATCAGCTTCAGGAGGCGTTTGGATCAAGCCCACAGATGTTCACTACTCTTTTTAAATGTTGTATCTCTGCATCACATCTTTGCATGCTCCTCTTCCCTAGCACACACAGGATCTTCTTCTCCCTTTGAAATCATGAGATTTTACAATGAGACCAACATTTCTCTGTAACCTGTGTTCAAAAATGGAAGCCACTGCTCCCAAGCAACCAGGGAACCTAAAATGCTGATTCCTACTCATACAGTTTATCCCTCTGTGTCTCCAAATTTACCTCTTCCCCCCTTCGCAGAGCAATGGAAACCAACTCATAGTGAAAAAGGCTTTAGAGCAGTTAATGAGAATTAATATACTTTGTATTTCTGAAGTGTGCAAGCAACCTTCAGTTGCAATGCAATTACCACAAGTTCACCATCAAATTCTCTTCTGTAGACTCGTCTCACCAGATTTAGCACACAGATTGATTCAAGCCATTCTTTGGTGAGCCTCTGCAATGGAATTCTATCTTACACAGTGGTCTGTTCAAAGGAAATCTTGTTATTGCTAGATTTTCAAACACATACACTTTCACCCAAAGATCCTAACTCTGCTGGCAGTTTATTTCAATGATACCACTTAGCATAAGCTTGGCAGACAGAGAACTGCGTGTGTATGCATGTCTGTATGTATATGTATGCACATGTACTACACCCACACACACAAGTTACTAATCCATTGCCTGATGTATTTATGGCTATTTTGCTTATAAACCACTGCCCTCTAAGGAGCTCTGAGCCTTCTTCTGCAACCATGGGAGAGACTTGCCTGTCTCAACAGTCAAAGTCTGCTCTTCAGAAAGACTCAGTTTGCAACCTGGTTGAGAACAGTGACCTTGGTGCACACAATCAGTGTCAGTCCAGTCCAGGCCAGAACTGCCTTTTGGAAACGTCACCTTTAAGTTTTGCTTTCCTTCCTGCCTGGTTATTGCCCTACCCAACCCATTTCTCTGCAGTCACAGTGACCCCCAGAGGCCAGTCCCAAGGAACAAGAGGAACCACCCCTTCTGGTCTCAGGGATGGCCACACACTTCTCCAGAAGGTTCTTCTCATATTCTTAACTCTCGTTAAGACCATTTTTAGTTTGAAGAAGCATGGTAAAGCCAAAAAGCATCAGTCAGAAGCTACATTAGAGACTGAATCCAGAATGTTTTCTGCACAAAAATGAACCTAGAACCTAAAAGTGAAGAGATGGGAAAGATGGCCAAATCCCACC
Organism: Melopsittacus undulatus; assembly: GCF_012275295.1. Lineage (NCBI taxonomy): Eukaryota > Metazoa > Chordata > Aves > Psittaciformes > Psittaculidae > Melopsittacus > Melopsittacus undulatus. Next base: position 4,794,153 of record NC_047538.1, on the reverse strand, counting down.
TGGATTCATTGCTAAGACCAGGGCATGACTCCTTTCTGCTACATGCTTTCCAGGCTAAAGAACAGAGGCTGGGGCAATTCTTGAGCCCATGATGTGACAGAGGTCAGCCAGAAAATCACACTGGTTCTAGGAATATATGAATCAGATTACAAGGAATGACGACGCTGTGCAGCACAATGCTGGGTGAAGATACCCAAGCTACTGCTGAGTAAGTACAGCGAGCAGGGGAAAATTATACCAGAGAGATCACTGTGCTAATAGAGCTGCAGTCTTCTGATATCAAGCTAGCTCAGGTGTCTCTAAAAGGCACTGCACTGTGCAGGGCACATATACACTAAATACTGCAACTGGTGCTTCTGCTGTTTCCTCACTGAACCTCAGCATCCTCCTCTGTAAAATGAGGGAAAGATCATGACCACATTGAGAAGGAGCTGTGAGACTTATTTGATGTTTTTAAAGAGCCCTGAAACCTCAGAGAAGGGCAATTTATTGTTCTTATTTTCCTGTGATCACACTATTCCCACAGGGATTGTTTATTTCTCAGCTCTGGGTTTCAATTTATTTATTTCTCATTGTGTTCTGGGTTTCCATACAGAGCAATTTCCACTAGCAAAGACTAAAGGGACCATTTTCCCTTTCCGGCTTCAACTTAACAAACGTACAGACTGATAAATCCTCTTGTGGAAATCCTACAGGGTGAAGCAGGCTACAGATCAAAGGGAAGGAACATTTGTCCTCTAGTAGGATACCAGCACCAGCAGAGCCTCCTCACCTTCAGAAAATGATCCTTCATAAGAGCTCATGTCCTACCCTCCCACACTCAGTTCCCAGACCCAGACTTCTGACTTTGCCACACATTTCTGCCACCCAGATCTGGCAGCAGAATCTGGTTCTATAGGCATTAACAGGCCCATTTCCTTGTAAAAGATAGGTCTGCCACCAGGAAACAAGCTGGTACAAGGAACAGTCCTGGATGCCAGGCTCTGGTATTTGGAGCTACAGGTCATTGGTGAGCTCAGGTAGAAAACCCAAGTAGCCATAACCAGTCCTAGCTCCACCTGGGAATGCCATACTGGGAGCAGCCACCTCAGTGCTCTCAGTCTGAGGGTACTCGGATCTGTGCAGACTTCCCTGGGCTCTGCTTTGGTCTGGTTCCAGGTAGCTCTCCTTCCTGTTCCAACAGCATGAACATGCTGTACCTGAGACACCTATGGAAATACAAAGGTCACTGCACTGCTGCATGTGTTTGCCAGAGCTGTTCGCAGGCAGAAGGGACACTCAGCACACCCAGGGACCTGCTTTGGTGTGATCTCTGTGTCATGCATTCAGTCCTGGGAGAAGGTGAAAGCAGAACCCTGGGTAAGCCCAACTCTGTCTTGCTCCTTCCACGTGCTGGAGCAGTTGTTATAAACACATCATGAATGGTCTCAGGCCCAGCCTCAAAGTCCTTGCTCTAATTCATCTATTAGGGAAGGTGCTGAAGTTGAATTCATACAAAACTTCACCAAAGCAATCAGGATATAGTCCTTGGATGCAAAATGGCTGGAACATTTATACAGCCAAACTCACACAGGACAGTTAAGGTGGGAAGCATCTGATATCTTTATATTTCACTTGACTCTAATGCACATGGCAGCCACAGGCTATAAGAGTAGCTGAGCACTTGCTTAACCAGAACTACTGGAAAGGTCCCAAGTGGTATCAAAGTGTTTTGAGCAATGACTGAACCAGCTACTTTCAGGGATGTATCTCACTATCCAAAGCCCTGGATCATGATTCACAAACACAGCTATTCCCTATGGTGGATTTAGGGGAAAACTATGAGGTTTGGGATTGCTTACCTATATTCCGTTAGTAGATTGTTTCTCTCTGGGACCCTTACGGAGTAATCTGAATTTCCACACTTGGTTCATGTACTTGGAAGAGTAGACATTATAGTGATGGCATGAAGATTTGTAGCAAAAGTTTGGGAATTGTCTGCACAGTAAAGATATGTACAAAGTATCTGAAATGGCTGAAATACTAGGGCTTACTGTTCCCTTCTCCTTGGTACCTGACCATACTCCCGACCACTTGCAATGGTAAAGTAGAATCTACTTGTCTGAAACAACCTAATGCCAACAAGGCTGAACCAGGCAAATTTGACTCTGGAACTGAGCTGATAGTTACTGTAGCAACTCCACTGGTAATCTATTAAGCAGAGGTTTGACTTCAATCATACCCTAATACCAATAAATTTGGCTTGGTGCTATTGGAGACACACTGCCTTTCCATGGATTGAATCAGTTTATCAGTTCAATGGCTTGTAATGATAAACTGGGGTTTATAATGGTGCAAATCAAACTGTGCCAGCAGACTTGCACCACTTCATACAGCCAGGTTTTAAAATCCTCTCTTTAGCTGAAGAGCTCTAGGTTTTAAACCTCAGTCTTCCTAAGACTGTGCTATGAAAGTGCAAATCAGAACTGGGGTAACTTCCTGCAGGTCAATGGGAATCTGGTGCAGACTAAAGTAGCCTTTGCCTCTTGTCATTAAACTCTGCAGTAATCAACACTGAAGGAGAGCATCTCAAACCTGACTGTGATTTCAGCGGCTCAGTGGGAACGATGACTGCAAATCCCTGTAGGCACTTTTAGAAACCCACCCCTATGAATGCAGCTAAAATGGAGAAAACAATTGAGGTGAAAAATTAAAAGGAAAACTCTGGAAGGCTCAGGTGAGACACAGCCACTAATCAGTCCAAAAGGGTGGGGAAGAAAATTTATTGCTATAAAGTGGACTTATGTTCCCTTACCTGTGAATGTTATCATCTTTGATAAGCCATATGCATGTATATTTTGTATTTCTATGTTAAAAAGCAAAGTACAACCTTAGAGTAATAATAAAAAGCAGTGACTGCGCGGGGCTGCCAGTGGAGGCAGGTGTGTGTGTGTGCGTGGCCATGAATCCCTCCTTCCTCCCTGCCCCAAAGCCTTCAGAGCCTGGTCACGAGCTGCACTTACTGTAAACATGGCCTTCTAAAGGCACCAAAAAAGTTCAGCACCCCTTGCAGGAAGGATCAGTTTACACCATCTAATTTTTCTGTCTGACTAAGACATTAAGGCAGATATCGTTTCCTGCTCACAGACCGTTTATCCATTCAACCCAGCTTTCCCCCTGCCCTCTTCTGGATTGCTTCTTGAACCTTCTTGCCCCTTCTCCGTTCCCTGTTTTTCCACTGTGCTCATTATTTTCCCCACCAGCCATTTCCCTGGAGCTTTTCCCAAGATGAAGCTGAACACCTCTATGGGCTATCTGCAATTCCCTCTGGCCCAAACCCTGAGACACCCATTCAGTTTCTATTCCAGAAAATTGCTATCATAGCCACTGGCATCATGGAGTTTCCAGCACATCTTTGGATGTGACCAACAGAAAAAGCTCAGTTATCCCATCTGCAGGGAGGACAGTGAATCAGTGGCCAGACTCCAGAGATGGGGATCACTGTCACACTGAATCTCCACTACAACAGTGAGGAATGGAAGTGTGCATGACTCTATCCCTGGTCAAAGAAGCACAAAACCCTGTTTCCTGCTACACTCCTGCACAGAACAATTTCTGGGCATGGAATGGCTGTTGCTGCTACAACAACAAAGACACTCAGGATGAAGGGAAGGCAAAGAAGAGTGGGCTCGTCTTAGAAAGCAAAGGTTGCCACTACGGTGAGAGAACATTATCATCCAGTGCCTGCAGCAGTGCCCGAGTCTGCTGGGAAGCAAGGAAGAAGGTTAGCTGTACTGCTCTGGGAAGCAGGGAAAACTCTGCCCACAGAGGGCAACAGCACCCGGAATATTTGAGGATGGGCAAAATTTCATCAACCCCAGCCCCCAACAAGGGGTGGCTCTGATCCAGGCACCTGTGCACTCACCCAGGCTGGATTTGGCTTATTCTCAATGGCCCAACTCGGGAGGCTTACTCCAGGAAATTGCCACTGATTTCAGCGGGATTGTACAGCCTCCCTGGTCCAGACCTGAACAGCTACAGTGGACCATGGTGGGTGTCTGCTTCTCCCTCACTGTGTCACGGGGCTTGAAGGAGAGGGTGTCCTATCAGCTCATGTGCTGTGAGTCTGCAGCCCCTTGGATGATCCTGGCTGGAATTTCACTAGTCCCAGTAAAGCTCCCTGCAGACAGAAAGGGGAAATAGCTCTGTGCTCTGTTCCCCTCCTGCACCCAAACATGGTATCTGCGTCCAGGGAACAATGACTTAAAAAGGACTTCAAAAACAGGCATTATTTGTCATCTGGAAGAGCTATAAAAAGAAACACTTCTCAAGTAGTGAGTGTGAATACCATTACTTTACAGATTCAAGGGAAAAAAAGCAGATAACCTTGGGGAGAGACCCGACCTTCAAACAGGTTCAAATAACTTTACCATGCTTTCCCTTCCTCTCTCCCACACAAGCACAAAATTACATACATGCACATGTTCCCACACGTAGATACTCCCACAGAAACACAAGTCTGTAGACATGCATGTGCCCTCTCTCACACATACACACACAAAGCCTATGGCACATGTTCACATGAACAGGCACATTCACATGCTGCCACATGTTTTCCTCCACATGCAATAGCACTCTTATGTGCACACACACACATAAAACTTAATGGACAAATGCAGTATGGTAACTACAGAAGAAAGATCAAGTTGTTGTGGGAATTTATTTTGGAAAGGAATTTCAGTGTTCATGCCATACCCAGAGCATTTGGATCATCAGGATATAATCCTATGAATTTACATAGTTAAAAATCAGACTACCTCAAGGATAAAAGCCCTTACTTTTGCAATTTCCTGCCCCTTTAGATCCAGCCTCCTGAGCAACCTCGATCAGCAACAGATCTTGATGGTACTTTCAGAGAGGTGCATGGTACATGCCTACCTGTGCAGAGATTCACATCCAGAGCACAACTCTGCAGGATGGAAAACCTTTGCAATCACACCCCTGATCTGTCACCAGGGCAGGTCTGCTGCCTGATGACTGCCTATCTTTATGCATTTTGCTTGTGCTGAGGGTATAGCGCAACTAAAACCCTCCATCAGCTGTGTCACCCATTGAGCTTGTGATCATATAAAGTACCAAAGTAACCAAAGAAGAGATTCAGAACAACTCAGTTAAGCTCTCAAAGCTTAAGATATGGCCACTGTGTCCTCTTTTTGCCAGGGACAAACATCCTTCTCGATGACTTTCAACACCATCTGAATATTCTGCTCAGGTGGGACCTACTCCAGTCTTTGGCAATGCTAACCACAATGCTATCTGCTCCTCCACTTTGTCTTGTGTGAGTACCTCCAAGTTCAATGCACATACACAGTGGCCTTACTCTCTGCTGTATTTGGCACCTTGACTAGAGGGTGGTTTCCACTTGAGGTACTCAGTAGTTCTGAAGACTAGATCCTGCCAACTCAGCTCACAGCACAAAAGGAGATGGTGGTAAGTTTTCTGTTCCAGCCTCTTGTCTCACAGTAATGGTGCTGTGTCACACGGATGTGGCATGTGCTTTGAAAATAAAATCTTATATAAAGCACAGTATTATTTCACAGTCTATGAACTGAGGAAAGGAATGTGGCAATGTTTTCCCTCAGATCCAGCAGTGGCACAGCAGGGTGAGGAACTCAGAAATCCTGTTTCCTAGATCCTGCTATAATTAGATAATATACAGTAATATACAGATAATATACAGTATCCCTCCTTGCTAGGGAAAGCAGTGATTTCATGCTTTCCATAGAGAGTGAATTTGGTGGAAGGCAGGGCTAGAGCCAGCTTTGCATTTCCTTCTCCTGCAGAACCAGGTATGCTGCTGCCTATCTCACCTGCAATTCAGCTTCAGTTCAAAAGACCGGATAACACCCATCACAACCTTTTCCTTTCTTGTGGTTTAACTCTGATCTGCATCATCCTCTGGGAAAATGCAGTGAAATCAATAGAATTACTCTAGATCCATTGCCACGAGGCCCAACATTAGGTGCGTTGTGAATTTTAGTGGCATTTAGTGAAACTCTCATGGCAGCTAGTAAAAGTAACCTCATTTGGGCACGAGAAATCTAGGAAAGCAGTTTAGTGTATGGCCACAGTTCTTGGAACTGCAACAAGGAGGAGAAGTGTTGGGGTTGATGTCCTCCTGAGATCCTCTCTCAGGTGGGAGTTAGCTTAGGGAGTACTGCGCTGAATTACGCCATTGTGTCTTCTCAAGGTTGGTCTGAAGACTGGTAAAAGGCACTTGGGAGTGTGAGAGCTATCTGGCTGCCTTTGATATTTGGGAATTGATATTTGGTAATGATACCATGGCCCTGGCAAAGCTTCGTTCTCATGCCATTGCAGTGTCCATAAGGGACACACCAGCATTCCCCCATGGCTCCATGCAAAAAGGAGGTTGCAAAGCAGAGAGAGCACAGGGCAGGATGAGGTGCTCAACTGCTTGTTCCTGCTGCAGGAAGAGAGGAAAGGCCTCTGTGGGGTCAGACAGCAACTGCCAAACCCGGATGAAAACCCGCAGTGCAGTTCCAGGCGCTCACACACACCCCAAAACCTCAGCTGCTGGGTCCTGCAGCTGCTCTGGGATCTGAGGAGTCACAGGGGAAGAATCTGCTCCTGGAGCACTCACAGCACAGGGCTGGGACAGCAGCCATGGGGTGACAGCCCTGAGGTGGTCCTGCTCTGTTGCACAGGGCTCTGCACATCCCTGGGGGCTCTAAGGCCCAAGTTTAAGCTGTGGTGACAGTGCTCCAGCACCAGGGCTCTTTCTGGCAGTCACCACACAGTGTTTTCTGTTCACAACTGAAACCAGCCATCCAAACCCTGGGACAGACTGTCTCACTCCTGCTTTCTGTGGCAATGGTACCACTGTCCTGACAAAATAGACTTACTTGCTCTTCAGTGGGTTTGGCAAAGAGAATAATCCTGCTTTCTGAGGTTTTATTGCCCATGCAAGGGAGGCAGTTAGGAAAATCAGGAGTTTAGAAGGAAAAAGACACACTGCAGGACAGTCATATTAGTACTGAGCTCTTGATGCTGGTCTAAAAGGTCTTATCTTACCATAAACTTTAACCAGAGAGAACTGAGCTGCTGTGAAAATTAGAAGCAATTTCAAGTGTCACATGAAATATATCAATGAGATGAGCTGCTTGGACTCTGAGAAGCTCTGTGGGTCAGAAAGCAATGCCTGGCCAGTGAAAACATTCCTGCTGGCTCAGACATCAATAGAAATGTCTATTACTGACTTTCAGAGAGAGCAAGAACACTCCATGGTGTGGACGGCTGCTGGAAATACTTGTCTTGGTTAATTATTACAAAGGTGTTTTCAACTGGTAAAACAATGGGAAGCTCTCTCTCAGTGGATCTGGCTGACAGGCAGAGAGCTCCTTTTGGCTGGAGAGTCAGCTGGAAAGGCCCGTGCTCAGCCTCAGAGTATTTCCAGCTTTAGAACAGAAGTGATGTTGAGACCTTCACAGTTTGCTCCAGAGGATGTGACAAAAGGTCTCCAGAAACCTTGTGAATGGGCAGTGGTGTCACCGAGCGCTGCCTGCACTCTGCTGCCGTCGTGGATGTGATAAAAATCCTGCAGTGGAATGGCACTGAAGCAGAAATGGAGAAAAAAAAAGAAACCTCCTCTAGTGCCTGACATTCTTTTTAGGATGCCAATAAAAGATAATGTTACCTGTAAAACGTGCAAGCTGCTGCTAGCACTGTGCCTCCCTCCTCTCCTGCGCCCTTCCTCTCACTCTGTGCTACCCCTGCAGTGGACAGAAGCTCAGAAGAGTGCCAGGATGCCACAGATGGAGCCTCCAGACTAAACCAGCATTAAAGGAAACAGTGAGAGAGGTGCTGAGAATCCACCAGCTTTGCTCCCTGCACCATTTGGTGGTTCCAGGGAAGCTTTTGCACTCTCCAGATTGAGCTTTGGATCAAGCTTTATCTCGGTGGATTTTCTAACTTCCATGTCAAATATGGGGCAGGTATGGGAAAAGATTATGCTGGGAGAAAGAAGCAGCAGAGTAGAGCAGATCCACTGTGTCAAATTCAGCTCTCAGAGAGCTCCTGTGGGTTGTGTGTGTCCCAGTGTGAGCTGTTTCAGCTGCCTCACACTCTTCCATAGTGAGAAGTTCAAGGACAAATGCTTTGATTTGGAAAAATCTTCCTGTTTGCCAGAGACACAAAACTACTGAGTGAGGTGCTCAGAAAGTTTGGCTGCGCCTCTTTGAAGTTCAGTTTTCCTGTGCATTTGGGATGCTCCTGCTATTGGGATCTCTGTGTGTAATACAGATTAAAGATGACTTTGTGCTGATGCAGGGAATTTCATCAGAGGATCTCACAGTGCTTGCAAATTAATTAAACTCTCATGGCACCCTACTGCTCCTATCACCATCTTATTTAGATGGCAATGGAGGCACTGAGAAAGAGCTGCCTTATCCTGGACCACCCAGAAGGTCTGCAGGAAAGCTGGAAAAGCTCTGCAGGCCTGATGCTAAGTCCCTTCTTCCACTCACTCGACCAATTCCCTCCCTGCCCATTATCACACAGGCGAAGGGATCTCTGCTGCAGCCTAACATGACATGAAACAGCTCAGCAGAGGAGATTTTTGTGGGAGGATACGAAATGGCTTTTGGGCAGCAAAGTATAATTAGGAGGGGTCCGGGGGGGAAAGCAGAGGTTTATTCCTTGGCCTGAACTGAATTGTACAGATAATGCCTACAAGACTTTCCTAACTGTGGCAGAGGACACCTTGGACTTGAGCTCTGCTGCTTTCATCTGCCTTGCAGCGTCTCCAGTGAACAGGATTTATCGGAGAGAGGCATTTTCCCTATGGGAAGCTGCTGTGGTGCCTTTAAGATTTGGAGTGATGCCCTCTGAAAGGGAAGCAAGAATATTTCAGAGGGACTCTATCCTTCAGGAAAAAAGCCCAAACTGTGTCTCTCCAAGATGGGGTCAGCTCCTCAGCCCTTTATCTGGAAGCACTTACTACACAATTAATGGAAGGAACTCTCATCAAATGAGGGACAAATCATAAAATTAGGGAGATGGAAATTAGGCATGGACAAATGATCCAGGTGCAGGGGAGATTTATGGGGGAGGTTGTATTATAGCTAATGATTTCTGCTAATGATTCTCCAAAGTATAAAGTGGCAGAGAGCCCACTCTCAACGGGACGAGAGAAAATCCTGTGTGTAGAGTGAAGGGCATTCCTCTTGGGAGGGGAGGCTGGACCCACAGCATGGCAGGAGCATCAGACCACTCTCTCCATCTCCAAACACAGAGACACTGGTTGTGGGACTTGCCAGAACAGTGGGGGCCTCTCTGCTGTGATCAAAGTCACCCCAAAAGCAACATCTTTTCCTGTGCCTCTCCCTCAACCGCTTCCAAGAACATCCTATTCCAGCTCTTCACATGGCCTTCTTTTTCCCAACACAGCACTCAATCAGAGGGAGGTTCTGCTGTCATCACCATCAAACCAAGCTGGAAGCTCACTCCTAAATACGTGGAGGGGGATCTGGTCCTTCCCAGCTCTCCTCTCCCTTGCAACCCCCCCCATCCCAGTCATATAAACACTGAGAACAAATCAAGGTAGGTCAAGTTAAGCTCTGGTGTTCACCAGAAGAGGTCTGCCTCAAGCACTAAGTCATTTCATTATTTCTTTCATTTTCTATTTGGGAATCTCCCCTACTGACAGTTACTTCACCTTCCCCCTGCAAAGTAGCAGAGCTCCATCATAACCCTGACAGCCACTCTTTGACTCTAGCAGAGATGAAATGAGCTGTGTGCTCTTCACCAAGGCTTACAGTTGGCACAAGTAGGTCTTTGCTTCCCAGCATTACATCCCTCCTTACTGCGTTTCTCATCTGGAAGAGGCTGAACCTTAGCCTGCAGCAGCTACAAGCTCTCCACACAACCAGAGCTCCTTGTGGCATCTCTACCAGTGTGGGCTTGCCTAAACTAGCATTCCTCCACTGCTCCTCGTACCAGGCCTTCACTGATGCCCTCTGCTATGTCAGCCTCTAACTCCTGGTAAGATCTAGGTCTAGAAAGTTTGGGAACACCCTTTGCTATCATTCATGTTGAGTGATGTATTCCCAAGAAATGAGGCTCTGGAAAGCTGGGTTCTGTGCTTAGCTCTGCCCTTGGGCACATCCCAACTCTTAGCACCTCTGTGAGAATATAATCATTGTGAAATGAAAGTAATGATCTTGACCTGCTTCACACAACACTTTGAGATTGAGGGATAACAACAACGAGGTGTTCTTACTAGCTAATTCATGTGGAGGGTGTTAGTGGTGATTTGTAACAGCCAGACTCTGCAAGCAGTTCAGCAACTCTTCTTAGCCCAAAAGGCAGATTTATTCCAAAACCTAAGAATGCTTTTCACAAGAAATGGAAATTGTAGGATCTGAGGTTTGGGAAGAAAGCATAAGATGGGACGGTTGTAAGGGGGCTGTGGTTCCTTTCCTACTGTCAAGGAAAGGGGAAAAGGACAACTAAAGCTCCCCTGGGGCCCCATCCTGCCAGCTCCAGTGATCACTACTTCACAGTATTGCTTCACTGTTCTTGGAGTAATAAAAATTCCTGGTGGGTTTCTCTTGGAGCGCTGATCACAAATGGCACAGCGATGCACAGAGATATGGGTAGGATGGAGTGCCAAAACACTGACAACTGAATCTGCTGAGCTGGTGGGTTCATGCATTGTGGGTTGTGTTGTCCCCCTGCTCCACGAAGGAAGTGGATCTCTCTGCTACAGGGAGGAGATGAAAAAATGAGGGAAAAGGGGGAAAATGTGGAGGAGAAAGGAAAAGATTTGAGAGTACGAAAGACAGAGGACATGGAAGTAATGGGAGAGCTACACTGAACACTGCAGGAGGAAATTGCAATGGCTTAAACCAGTAGGTCAGTAACTATCTGAGTCATTGATGGATGTTAGCAACTGATATTGTGAAGTGATACATGTAGAAAAGACATAAAGGAGATACTCTGGGTTGTAAGGCAGATAGCCTGTCCAATCTCAATGAGCCCCTCCACTAGCACAGGAGATTCCTTGTCAAGGCTTGTTTCTGGCTGTGCCCGGCTGGCTGTATCTTAAACTGGACCATATATAACAAGCAGGATCTCCTTCCCTCAGCACTGTCATTAACTGCAGCCAGGGTCCCAGTCTACTCTGCAATTTGGTACAGAGATTGCTTCAAAAGCCTTTTTGTACCCACAGCCTTTGAAGGAACAGTTTTTATAGAGACCAAAGAGAGCTTCAAGTTTTCCCTGCTCCTGCTGGGAAGAGTTTCGATTAACACTGACTGCAGGCATGAGCCATACACCTCAGAGAAGCATCTCAAAGAGAGGAGGGGACTGCAGGATTAATGAACAAGGAGAGAATGTGGTTAAAAATGAAGAATGTGGAAAAGAAAATGTTCCCTAGCATTACCTTTGTGCCTTGTTTCCTCCCTCCTGTGCATCTTTGCTGTCTCTTTAAGCCTGCTAGGATGAGGAATTTATCTGGGTTTGTTTCTTATAGAAATACATAGAATTTTTTAACAGAAACACTACAGATATTCTTGTTTCCTGCCTCTTCTTTTTTTCCTTTCTCCCCATTAAGGAGGTGAGGTTGAGCAGTTCTGTAGCTGAGATGACATTCGTCATATTCATCTTCCCAGATCTGCCCTCACCCAAACACAACACAACCCCACAACACGTGAAGTTCTCTCTACCTGTTGCAGGGAAACAAACCTTTATGAGACCCCCACATCACAGCTGTGATTATTGAAGATTCCACACTCGCAGGCAGCAGTATGAAACAGTTCAGATGGACAGACAGACAGAGAATGTTTTGTTCTTAGATAGAGAACCTAATGAATAGACAAAGACGTTGTAAACTTCTCTTGCTTTTTATCAGCCTTGCCTGGGTTGGTTTTGTGCTCTGATTGAGCAGAATGAGCTGTACAATCTGATGAAGACTGACTTGGCAGGGAAAAGGGTTAGGGTGAAAAGGGTCACCTGAAATCTATACATGAAACTCTATAGCCTATGGCCGTTCTCTTCAATTCTCTCTGTCTCAAAAAGAAAGGAAAACCAAAAATCCCCAACAAACCCTAAATTTCAGTCATAACTTGATTTTGCTTTAGAATGTAGGATGGACTACATACAGACTTCCCTCCCAGGAGACTTCTCTGTCCATCCCTGTGATTATCATGCTGGAAAGGATCCCTTTAGGTCAAGCTCACAACCACCTTGATTTTCTTTCAGGGAAGAGCAGTGTACACATTAGCCCACTCATTATGCATTTTTTCCTGCTGCATCTCCATGTTTTATTCCCTCAAGGGTATTGCAAGTTTTGACCACAGGAACCTATTCCTCCAGCCCTTACCCACACCATGAGACCTGAAGTAAATAGCAGCATAGCCTGAGCCTGCTGGATGCTGAGCCCTCCCAGCCATGGGTTACAGGACTATATATATTGTGCAATTTGTATGTCCATAGTGGTATTGATCACAGCATTTGTAATGTTTCTGCATAGACAAAGAGCAAACAGATGCTGTCAGTCAGAATCAAATTCATTTTAGATTACATGAACAAAGTAACTATGAGCACCATCTCCACAAGACAGCTCTGTGTGCAAGCATGTATCTTTCTCCCTCTTTCCTCTGGCATGCTGCAATGAAATTAACACAAAATAGTCCTTAAGAGCTAACAAAGTGCAAATAATGCTTAGCTCTCATGTAATACTTTTCATTTGCGAATCTCACGGCAAACTTCATTACACAGATTGCAGAGGCAGGGCAGCAGGGGCACGAGGCACAAGGTGGAATGCCCGAGCCTGCAGGAGCATTGAGGGGCAGAGCTGGAAGGAGCCCCCCATGACCCTCCTCTCCCAGGTGAGTGCCACCAGCCACACAGCGATGCACAGAGAGGCAGAGAAACCTGCAGGTACAACCTGCTGCTGGAACAGATGAAAGGCCCTTCTCTTTGCAGGCCTGCTCTTTAACTTCTTTGTCCTCTTGTCAGATGTTATTCGCGAGCCCAGATGGACCTGATTATTGTGATTACTCACACATCACTGTAAGGTGAAATATACAGCTTCACCCCACTGACTAAGAAAAATAAATAGGCCTCCCTCCCCAGCACCCACACCCACTCCCACACTTCCCTCCAAACTTGAAATAAAAGCCCTGCAGAAAGATTCCCAATGGCTTTGTGAGGGAAGGGGGGATGGTGAGGATTGGTACAGTATATAACATCTCAGCTCTCCTGGATCAGTCACGCTTCCTAATTCAATAAGGTGAGAAGGAGCATAATTTGATCATATTTGTTTTGCATCACTGCAAAAACAGAAAATGAGGGGCTGCAGAGCCGCACCAATTTACTTCATCCGACCTTGATTAAAAGAAAATTAATTGCCGCATCTCTCAGGATATCTGAGGCAGCAGCCAATGGCTCTCCAGAATGGCACAGAAAAAACAAGGGAAAGCAAGAAAAAAAAGGAGGAAAAAAACCCAGGGAGCAAGGCACAGAGAATCTTTGCCCTTTCATCTCGTAGCACAACTGTCTTATTGGAGGCAGGCTGAGGGGAAACCAAGTACACAGGAAATCATAGAATGGTTTGGGTTGGAAAGGACCTTAAGATCATCCAGTTCCAACCCCACTGCCATGGGCAAGGACACCTCACACTAGACCATGTCACCCAAGGCTCTGTCCAACCTGGACTTGATCACTGCCAGGGATGGAGCATTTACCACTTCTCTGGGCAGCCTCTGCCAGTGCCTCATCATCCTCACAGTAAGGAACTTCTTCCTTATCTCCAGCCTGAGCTTCCCGTTTCAGTTTGAGCTCATCACACCTTGTCCTATTGCTACAGTCCCTGATGAAGAGTCCTTCTCCAGCATCCTTGCAGACCCCTTCAGGTATTGAAAGGCTGCTGGAAGTCAACACAGGTTTGCCAGGGTTTGCACCCTGGATTTCCCATTTGTGTTTGCCACCCCATTCCCAGGTGCTGGGGATGGCCCCAGTCGCACAGGGTCTGACTTGTGAGGCTGCAGGAGCAAAGCTGGGAGAATCTCAAGGCAAGACTTGGCTGAGGGCAGCTGGTAATAGGACACAGAGGCTTTTCTTGCTGTACTTCCCCATTCACTCAGAGCCAGGGCTATGGTAGAAATTATTTATGGTAATGTCAATTAGGGCCATGATTTTTTAACTGTATTTCTACACTGCGAAAAGCTGTAGTGGAGCTGCAGCAATACAGGAACCAAAGTGCTTTTACCAAGATAGCTGATTTCCCTCAAGAAACTAATTTAAGCCATGCCAAGCCAACAAAAGCACTCTTTGGCTGATCCAGGCTCTGTCTCACTAGTAGGATGTACTGACAGCAATACCAGCCAACATGTTCTAGTGTCAATTAGGAAAGGCAGTAAGATGGTGCCTGTGATGGAGTCTGTAAGATGAAGTCTGTGATAGTCTTAGAGAAAGGAAGGGGAATCCATTTCAAGTATTTTTCCAGTATCTCTTTGAGGGGTATTCAGAAGGACCAGCTTTTGCCCAGTGAACTTTAGCCTTGGCTTTTCAAAGCCAAGGATGAAAACAGGCTCTCCCAGGGGTGAATCAGAGGCTAGGCTGGCTTCTGCTCCCAACTGCCAGCTGGGCAACTGTGCCTTCCTTGTTTTGTACAGGGAACAGAGGTAAACCTCAACAGGCTGTAGAACAGCCTGAAAAGAGTACCCATTAGGAGGGAAGAACATTTCAAAGATTCATTTGCACCACAAAGTCAGCGACTGCCTCCCTGAACAGCTCCTACAGCACTTGGACTTTAGAAAGTGAGGTACAAAAGGAAGAGTGTTCAAAACAACATACATATGTCTGACTTGTTCGGCCCTTTGGCTTCAGTGAGCCACTTATTTAGAGGAGAGGGGTTGGATGTTAGTTCCCATTAGCTGGCTATGCTCCATGCTGTTGGTGCTATTGTGTGCCCTTTTGGGCAATTTCAGTAGAGGCCATTGACTAACTAGTGAGGATTTCTCCTGACCTTGCTTTTACTGGATGCAAAGGGATGAGCCTCAGCAGGTGGTGGCTGTCCCTGCCCTTGCCCATCCTGTCCATGCTGTTGCCCAGGCTCCCCATTCTCCAGCTACCTGGAGGCCTCACCAGCCCTCAGACATGGGAACCTGGGAAGTCTCTCCAGCACTAAGCTCTCTCTCAAAGTTTCTGATGGGAAAAGCAGATGATGACTGTGGCTGATCCAGTGCAATTATCCGATCAGGAGCTGCTGCAATCCCACTCAAATCTGTATTAAAAATTCATTTCAAGTGTTCTGGGTTTTTTTTCTCCCTTCCTTTAGCTGCAAGTAGAAGAATTTACCCAGCTGTTTTATTAGGAAATTAAAGGGCACATTTTTCTAAGCAATGCACTGGAATTTAGATGGACCATAACCATGACTAGTGTTAATGTGAGAAAGGATATATCTGTCCTCAACATCCAACTCTCCATCCCACTGCACACATGGCTGTATTAGCTATAACCCCAGCAATGCTGAATCTCAAACCCTGTCTATCATAGGAAGACAGGGTCAGAAGGGAGCTCCAGAGGTCACTCAGTCTGGCCACTTACTTGTATGCAGTAGCTATAGCTACATCATTCTTGTTTGCCTATTCTTAACATCTCCCTCTGATAGAGATTGTACAACCTACCTCAACAATCTATTCCAATGTTTAACTATCCTTATCGGCACAAAGTTTTTCCTAATGGCTAACCTAAATCTTTCTTGCTGCAATTTAATGCCATTATTTCTTGCAATTTAATTCTCACTTCTGGGGCCTCATCCTTTACACAAGAACATTTCTGCAAAAGTCTCAAAGTTTTCATAGTTTAACATTTCCAAATTCCATCCTGATAAAGGTCAGTCTATTGCACACAGAGACAGCAGAGATGTCCAGTCCCATCTGAGGTGAAAAGAACACTAAACAGATCATTCCACAGACAGGAAACTTGTGGCACAGAAGATTCCCCTTTTAGAAACAAACTGGAATGTTTTAAATTTGTGTTGTTCCAAATATATTAAGAGCAAGGTGTTTGTACTGTGTTATCCCTACTGTTGTTCTGGAATGGGTGGTGAATGTGAAAAGGGAAAGAAAAAAAGGCACACGTATTTGCTAAAGAGTCCTGATGTAAACACACTCTACAGGCCTGCCCTGGGCCCTGAAATTAAAGGCAGGATCTCCACCAAGGTGTGATCCACGCACAAAGTAGCCACAGACTTTACCCAGATTCCCAGCTGCAACATGGAATATGGCTCTTACTTAGGACAGATGGGTACAAGAGCAGAAGTGACTTTCTCAGTACTCCATGATGCAGAGATAGAAACCTTTGATTTGTGCTGTTACAGACAGCAACCACACAGCCCAAAGCCAAGACCAGGGGCTGTGCGATGCCCAGTTCCACATCAACTCCTTAAGCAGCGCTATGCCAGTGCCCTTCTGCAGTATGCTCCACTGCCCTTCCCAGTTGGAATCCTTCAATCCCACTTATGTTTCCCAAATTGCAGGAAAATTTTATTTCACTTATGAAATGGTGAGAATCTGCTTGCTCAAATGAAGTGCTCCTTTGGGTGCTTTTTCTGGGCAGTGTTGTAGAGAAAAGAACAGTTTTGAGCTCTGATCCTCCACAATTTGAGGTGGCCTTAACTAATCAACAATGCTGCAAATCCATCAAGTCATACTGAGGCCAAAAAGGTCCTCCTGTACCAGAACCTGAACCTGTGGGTAAGGATGTGAAGAACTGGAGACCAACAGAGCACTTAAGGGAAACAAACACACTTTATACATAAAATCAAATTAACACTCTTACGGTCACGCAGACAGTAGTCAACCAACCATGAGGGTTACAGTGGAATCAACTTAATTACTGCTTCTGGTTTTAACTGAGCAGTCCATCTCCTCCAGAAACACCCGGTAGACTCTAATGGAAATGGAGTTCCACAGAAATTTTCCTAAAGGCCTCTGGGGTCAAATGGAGAATGAGGGCCAATTCGGCTTTTGAATCATTCTACAGCTTGCTATAGCAAAGACAGAAGTCTGTTCTGAGTGGAGAGTCCATCAGCAGAACACAGCCAGTGCACTAACTGTGTGTAGATACACAGGCAAAGCTTGTAAGCCAAGAGTTTGCAAGTTTCCATAGATCTTAACATGGAAATTGCACAGGACTCTGGCTCACTGTGTGCAATATGCACAAACATTAGTGGAAAAATGCTATGTGGTTTTGATCACAATTTGGGGATGTATATGAAACCTAAGTTTCCTTTAATAAAATCTCTGTGTATCTATAAATGAGTCTGTGTAAGCACGGTGGGAACAGGCTATATTTATCACGTTATTCTATGTGCAACATTTAAGCACACTATTCCAACTATTTGTGTGAGACATACCAGGTCTGACTGTTTTATTCTGACTGTATGGGGCTCTGTATAGGAAAGATAACAAGCATGTACATGCATATATGTACTGCGCACATGGAGCAAGAATACTTACAGGCTCTCCTCTGTGTGTATGCATGAATGCACATATGTGCACATAAGCATATGTCTGCAGTGTATGAGATGCAGTGGGGGACCAAATATCATTGCAACCACATGTGCTCTTATACAGAACATGTGTCCCAGAGAAAATCCTCCTGATGTTCTTTTTCTGCTCTCCAAGGTTAACTTAAATAAAACAAAGAAAGCAGTTTCCTTTCTCAATAATTCATGGCTTGCTTTAATAGCCCATTTTAAAAACATACATAATTTCCCCCAATTTTCTGATACACTAATTACCCAGCTCTAAAGCCAATGGTGTTCTGTATTTGACCTAAGTGATACATTATCTAGAAACCCCTTCTAACCCAGACACAGAACCATTTGCTTTCAGCATCCATCACTTCTGATTTCCTTAGTGTTTGTCACCATCTACCACTTGAGCTTCCAGGTCCTGATCCTGCTTAGGCTGGAGTCAGCAGTGCAATTCCAGTGGGAGCAGGACTGGAGGAGCACCCAGCTTTCCCTTTCTTCAACTCTCTTTCTTTCTTTGCTATCTAAAGTAGCTGGTAACAGCAATGTATTGCACTGATTCACTCAGGAGTCCCTCAAAGATCTCAAAGCACTCTAACAGAGCACCCAGACAAGTATTTGCTAACTCAGTAAATGTCAAATTACTTTCCAAAAGAAGTCTGTGTTACTAACCTCATTTTACACATGATGAAAGTGAGGCAACTGGCACAAAATGACCTGACTTCTCCCAACGGGCCAGGAAGACATGTTATGTCCTAAGCCCTCACCACAGCTCCACCAGCTTGGCCATGCTGCCTATCACTGCCCTTTGTGCCACGCAGCTGTCTCCGTGGGGGAGCACAACTGCTGCTGAGCAGCCCACAGAACAGCCACGCCAGTGCAGCCTAGAATCGGGAATGAAGGAATTGAAAGTGTACAGGGAAGCTGAAAGAAGCTGAATGCAGCTTCTCACACTGCAATTTGCCCATAACTCCCAAACTAAGACTATTATTATTGTGAAAAGTGCTACTAGAAGTTCTTTGTCAAACAGCAGAAAAGTCTTCAGGAGAGAAAATAACATCCCCTCAGCCGTGATCCACATACCAACTGAATGAGCTGCACCATTTCCATAGTTTACTGTGTGGTGTCTACAGGGGAGCTCTTGAAAATGCCCTCCCTTGTGAGTGCAAAGTATCTGCAGTTCAAGCCTTGCGAGAACAGAAGCTCTACAGGTTCTGGCTAGGGCCTTTGGACACTTGTACCAGAGCAAAACATGCAGCAGATACCACTAACACAGTAGATAAGGCACACATATGTGAGCAGGTAACATGCTCAGTTTGTAACTACAGCAGGGTACAGCACGGCTCTGCATTGCTACCTGAGCTGGGAAGAGGCAGGGACTGAACACAGCACATTCACCACGAGAAGGGAAAACCACTGTATTTGCTGGGCAGCTGGAGCCAATTCCTATTCTTGTACAGACTGGCCACAAGGAGGGGACACACCAGCCATGGCTGTCTTTCTTGCACTGGTGTAACTGGGTGTGTGGCTCTGGAGGAGGACCATGTGCTTTAACTTCAGGGCAAACACGTGCCTTCCATGTCCAATGGCTAAAACACACTGGTGCAACGCAGTGTGAATCCTCTGCTCCCAAACCCCAATCTGTGTGCAACGTGGATTCAGTGAGTGTGTGGCAGTGTGGTAGGCGTGCCTGTGTGTGCATGAGTATTACATGTGCTTGTGAGTACAGTAGGTGTGGTGTATATGTACAGTACAGCATGTGTTTGGATTCTGGGAGTAGGGGATGTTTAGTAATTAAATCCCTTTTCATCCTTCTGCACCTGTCTCCTTCTGAAAACTGAGAGAACAGACGTCAACCGGGACAAGGGCTGGATTGAATACAGCCAATTCTGAAATATTTATTAGCTTGTGACACCACTCAATGGAGGAGCAGGAATGCTGCCTAATCCGCCCAGCAAGTGCTCGCTTGGTAGAGGGGCATTTCTCTACAGTGCCTCATTATATTTCAACTACTGGCTACTTTGTCAAAAACGGTATCATTTTAATTCCTGCCTATATTTATTTTCAAATGCTTTTGCTGGTAACCAGAGATTTCAGAGCCCTGGGTTCTGAATCCAGGCTCAACCCCCGGACACTCATGGCTTTCTGGTCATTACTACAGAGCTGGGTTAGAGCTTCTGGTTTGTGAGTGTATTTTCTTCATGTTGCACTCTTGTAACCACCGTTCACAGCAGTGAGGAGCATGCAAAGTACACTGAACAGGGAAGAGACATCTTACATTACCTGGGTTTGCAGTTATATACCTGTACATCTCTCAGTTTGTAATACAATATGAAGCTCCCCACAGCATTACAGACAAGGCATGAACCCAGATGTGAGCAGCCCCTCAGCTCCCACTAGTCCTTAGGTTTCACACAAATGAAGTTCCCTGTGCTTACTTCAGGCTCCTGTAGGACACTGGGCAATGCCTTACAGGACAGTAGTCAGCAAATTTGTCTGGATCAGAGACTATGAATTGACTTTAACCTCAGGTATAACTGTGTAAGGGTTAAGTCATGACATGGGGACCCAGAGCATAAGCTTTTTTTGGGGGTTCTTGCATTTGGACTGTGGTGTTGAGTCACCATCTGTGCTGGCAAAGGGATATGAGCTTTCAGTAGCTCCTCTGGAAAGGTTCCTCACCCATATGGGGCCATTGCTGGTGGAACCTTGACACACTGTGGGCTGCCTGCAGGGCTGTAATGGACCTCCCTGTGCTCTGAAAACTTTATCAGCTTATTAAAGAGCATCTTAAGCAGTGAGAGTCCTCCCACCAGGGCATGCATTATGTTTGAAACTGTCTGAACTACCACAGGCTGAGTTTGTATTTATCTATTTACCTCCTTCTACATGCACAGATAATGTTTAGCTATGCATTCCTGCATATAGATGTGTGTACATGTGTACAGGCAGGCATCCACCTCATAGCTGTGCCTCTGGATGCAAGCTTGACGTTACCTTTGTTTGCTGTCAGTGGCCACACCCTCAGCCCTGAGAAATGATGGTGATTTTTGAAGGTGAAACTACACTGAGGGGTGACAACCAGGCTGATGGTGTCACAGGAAGGGGTCAGATAGAGCCAAGATTACAGCTGGCTCCTATAGCAGCAAATAGAAATGTCAGTTTTCTCTAAATGGGAGCTTATATGATGGTTAGACACCTTCTCAAAGACACTAGCACTGAAGAGAGCTTGTCCCTTCCTGTTAAAGGGCATCTCACCATAAGAGATAACCAGTCCAGAGGCTGACTTGAGCTGAAGGCAAAGATAGGACTTGGATTTCTAGTGGAGAGCAAAATGTGCCCACACCAAAAGCCTCTGTGTGCAGAGCCTTTCTGAGAAGACCCTTCATCTTCACCAAAGCAGATCCCCATGGAGCTCAGAAGTTACCTTCTCTTTGGGATCTGTTGGGGGTCTGACAGATGCCACTGAGATGCAGATGCTGTGAGGGATGGGGGTTAAAAAGTTTTCTTACCAGCACTGTGCAAAAAAAAAACCACTAAAAAAAAGGGCAAGACTGACAACAAATCCCATTGTGTGAGGCTTATTCTGGATGGTTTTGGCATGATGCATCGTTGCAACTGTTGTGTTTGAGCAGTAATTAGACGTGGCCCTGGGGGACTGCAAGTGCATTAGAAGGGACGAGGCTCACCATGAGCCAAATGGCTGCTCTTATTGTTCTCTGCAGGGTACTTAGGATGTTCTTAGAACCAAATCCTTCCATAATGCTGCAGAAAAGGGACTGCAGCAGGAGACCTGCAGCTCCACCACCACCGATTCCCTACATCTGATAAAACTCCCTTATTTTAGCTCTTGCACATGCTCCACTCACCCACTTCCCCAACCACATGGACAAGTGCAATTCCTCCTGGTGGAGCACCCTGACGCTGTTTCTACCACAGTAATGTGCTCATACCTTTGCAAACTCTGGGCTATATACATAATAAATAGTCTTTAAAGCAATTTTCAGTGTCTAGAATGGACAGCATGAGGCTCGAAAGCCAGAAGATGTGCTGCCCCATTGATTATATCATTATCATTACTTCACACCCACTAATAACTTTCAAACCCTTTTCCTACTGATCACATTGGGTTCCTCATATCTGTTGATCCTATTAAACCTCTTGGTTGTGGTATGTTTCATAGAATCACAGAAAGATTTGGTTTGGAAGGGACTTTAAAGCTCATCCAGTTCCAACCCCCTGCCATGGGCAGGGTCACCTTCCACTAGAGCAGGTTGCTCCAAGCCCCATCCATCCTGAGCTTGAACACTGCCAGGGATGGTGCATTCACACCTTTCTAGGGCAACAGCTTTTCCTTTGTCTTAGCCCTTCCTTTGTCCCACAGTAGCCCATCACACAAGCTGTAGAACACTGTAGGTCAGACTGATTGTAATAGGTATTCCCTGCCACACAAACTACACAGATTCCTTTCACTGCACTGAGCATAGTGGTTCTTCCTGTCCCAGTTGCTATAGTGGCTCCCTCAGCTCTAATAACTGTTTGGGTACTTTCCTGTCTCAATGGTGACAGCCAAACTCTTGCACAATGATACTGAGATCCACTTATTTCTGATTAGATTGGAACCAAAGTGCCCCCTATGTACTGTCTCAACGACTTATTTTCACTGCCCCCCATACCGCTATTTTACATGATATAATAGCCTATACCATGAAGCCCATGTAAACACTTCATTTGATTACCTTTCAAACTTACACATGTAATAGGCAAAACCATCCAGTTTCATAGAGACAGAAATACTATTTCCCATAGGTGAATTCCTCTCTTGACCCTATTTTACAACTTCTGCTCAGATTACCTTGCAGCTAAATGGAGGCAACCTGCTAGTAGGACCCTCTTACAAAGATGGAAGCCTCATTTTTGTCTCAATCTCAGCTTTTGAGGTGCTCACCCACAAGAAGAAACAGTAAACTCAGATTTCACCTCCTCCTCTTCAAGACCCTGGTTTCCCTCTAATATTTTGAAGAAAGGCAAAAAGGAGGAGCAGACATCGTTCATCATGCATGCAGTACACCAGAAATTAGGAGAACTGTCTCATTTCAAGCAAGTCCAGACAAGTATGAGACTGTCCACCTTGCAGCTCACAACAGAACCTGCCTCTTCCTTCTCTGCTCGGTGTTGCCAACATGCCACCAACACACTGGCAGGAACCCCATGGAAAGTGAAGAGATTCTGGTTGTGCATCTTCTGCTCATGACAAAAGCCTCCCAGAAACCTCGCCTCTCAGCCAGGCAGACACAGCACTCAGAACCTACCAGAATCAATTCCGGGGTCAGTGCGTGGGACAGCCCAGGAATGCCATGCTGATGTAGGTCACAGTGACCACCATTCCGCTCTGTGTCTCTCACTCTTGCTTAAAGGGCCACCTAAAAGGAACAGAAGTCCCCAGACCATGGCCCCATGATTCCTTCTGGCAGATGGGCCAGGCCTTCTGGTGAGAGGATCAGGGCCTATATACTACTTTCCAGAGTGCTTCCCCTTTAAGACAGGACTGTGCAGTCTTTATTTGCTTGTTGAAACTGTTCAGTTTTAGGACAGGGGGGGAGGTCACACCTGTTGTGGAACTTGATAGAAGGCTTATTTATAAACTTTCAGAGCTTGGGATTCTTGCAGAGCTGAATGCGCTGATGTCCGGAGGGGAAGGTCACCGAAATGCTTGTTTATAAAAGCAGCAGCAACTGGAAAAACCATAAAAGTCTGAAATGATGAAATTAACAAGCTATTTGATCAGGCACATGGGCTGTGTGCTCTGTGGTCAGCCAGAAAAACCTCGCACGTAAGAGCCTACCCTGCTGGCTGCTACCCCGAAATTCTCCTGCAGAGTGGTGAATGCATTGCACCCGAAGAGGGCAAAAAATAAGCAGCTGCTTAATATGGTCTACTTTTGGGTGGCTGGCTGGTCCAGGCTTAATTTGACCTTGCATGGAAAGGGGAAAGCCTACTCTGCACTTGGTATCACAGCTAATCCACTCTTTGGTTTCGCAACTTCAAAGAGCTACACCACTTGCGAACATACAGAGTGCTCTTTTAGCAAGGACCCAGTCACCCCCCCAAAAGTGGGCACTGTTGGGGTGGGGGGGAGAGGTGGCACCTTCTGTCTTCAGACACTTCTGCATTTCTGTAAATACGTGCCCTGAAAGATGTGGGATTTCTGGATTGTTTGTTTGTTTGTGTTGCTGTTGGAAAAAAGCACTTATAATATTACAGTTTGGAGAGAAGGGGAAATAATAACCTTCCCCTGGGGTTTAGCTGGAGTTTCTCTTTTCATTTCACAGTAGCACAAACTCAAAAGAATTTCCTTTTCTCCTCTCTTCTTTCTCTTTTCTCTATCTGTCAGAATCTTGGGCTAAGGAAAGCTTCATTTTCACTTGGTGACTGATGGCTGAACAGGTGGCTTCTGAGTCTGCAAGTGTCAGATGAACAAGCAGTTTAGAAATGGACAATTTGCAGCTCACTTTCTCTTGCTGACGGCCCTTTTTCTGCTGACAGATTCTTGCCTCTACCAGCCAAATCATGCACACAGTATCTGCCCTCCACCCCTGGTAAAAAAAACCTCAGAAGAGAGAAGATGGTCTCTTGGGAGCTCCTAGCCATAAAATGGAAAGAACTTCACAGTTGAAGGCGTTCTTGCCAGCTCAGCCTACTTGGATATAATTTATACGAGGGGCAGGATTTTCTGCTTCATTTTCTTTCCTGGAAAGCTTGTTTGGTTTATGGGATTTTTCTGCAGGATCCTAGACAAAGTGGTGGGATGTCAGAACCAGCACCAGTGAGCATTTGCTGAACAGGAGGAGACTGTTCCAATATCAGGGCCACTGACTCCTCTCCACAGACCTTTCCCTTGGCCACAGCTAGTCAGGATCCTACCCGGAAACACTCCCAACCAGGGGATTCTGGCAGGTGAATCCCTTCTCTCATTAGCAACAAAGTCTTGACAGTTACAACAAACAGGGTTGTATATAACTTTCTGTTGAGGTTCATATAGAAACACAGAATCCCAGAGTGGTTTGGGTTGGAAAGGAGCTTAAAGCTCATCCAGTTCCAAGCCCCTGCCATGGGGACACCTTCCACTGGAGCAGCTGCTCCAAGCCCCTGTGTCCAACCTGGCCTTGAACACTGCCAGGGATGGGGCAGCCACAGCTTCTCTGGGCAGCCCAGGCCAGTGCCTCAGCACCCTCATAGTAAAGAATTTCTTTCTCATGTCTAATCTAAATCACACTCCTTCAGTTTAAAACCACAGGCATTCCCTCTCCATCGCACTGCTAATCCCATCACTGAAGGACCCAGTACCCAGACGTTACCCAGCAGAGCTCTCCCCACTGCTGCTGCCTGGCCTGGCCCAGAAGCACAGAGAAAGGTCCCCCTGAGGACAAGGGAGAGCCCAGGACACATGGGCAGGACCCACACAGGTCTGTTAGTGCTGTCTGAGCTGACAAGAGATTCTCATGCTGTATCCATCCAGGATCATGGGATCACCAAATGCTGTATTTCAGTAATTAAAGCATACACCAGAGTGACCTTTTTTGTAAACTGCATGGTTAAAACACGGATTTACCTAAGGAAGCAGCCATCCTTCTGATGTTTGGCTATGGGCGAGTAACTTAAGTGCTGTTTTTTAAAGGATCTTAGAGGCTCTGGGTACCAATTTTTCAAGAGGATTTAGATGCCTTTGAAAGCTAAGTGCCCAGAGGGGTCTTAAAATTTTCAAGGCAGGCTACATTAAAATAATTTGGATTTATGTGTCTATCTTAAACAGTTTTGATAATCTACAAGGTGCCTATCTGAATCTTTAGATAGAGAGCACTTTGAAAATATGACACTTACGGACTTGAGGAATTGTGATCTGAAGAACACATCTTGCTGCCTTTCAGGAGCATTTAAACTCCTAAGCCTTCCTCAGAAATGAAACTTAGGATCCTAAGTCACTTAAGTGCTTAAAAAATGTTGCTCTGTGTGTGTAGGAGCTGGATGAGGACAGATGAGCAGGGAAGGATTAGATGCATGCATCTGTCTTTCCGTGTAGCTCATAACACTTGAGTGTCTCTGCATATGGATAAAGGTGGATTGATGAGTGCATGACCATATATGCATGATCATATAATATGGCCGATTGGATGGGACAGGGAGGAACAAAAATTGGGTGGAAGTGACAGGTGATTACATGGATAAATAACATCATCTCGCTGAACATTTATTTAGTGCTTTTCATCCAAAGGTACCCTTAAGTGCTTTACAAACTGTTATGGATATAAGAATGACTCCACCAGCCACAGCAGCTCTTTAAGAGTACACAGCCAAATTATACGATCAAGTTATGACCAGAAATGAAGAGTATCAAGTCCCACTGAAATTACCTAGAATTTCTGGCCATCAGCCATTTAGGATTGAGTCAATACACCCAGGTTAGAGCTCCTGCACACGGAGAAAGTGCTATGGGGATCTAACAGTGACAAATGGGAAGGACCTAGTTTTCAGCACCATTCAAAAAGGAGCACTGCCAACAGCACATGAGCTGGGGAAACTGGTTCAGCATTCATTTTTGCCACCCATGGAGTGGGTGGCAAAAGGGAAGATGGGGAGGGAGATGAATAAATGGTTACATGGTATTTAATGGGGAACAAAGGTACAGGAGCTTGTTTGATATAAACCTTCATAAAGAGAAAAGGAGCAGAATGGTGAATGAATCACATCCAAGGGGGGAAGGTGTAGGTCAGACTAAGAGGTTTTCAATACTGTCTGAAGCTCCAAGCCCACGTTCTCAATGCAAGGGGATCCCATCTCTTCCCACATTAGCTAACCTGGGCTGTCTTTCTCCAAGCAGCACATGCACTCTGAAGAAGGCAAGTGGTGCCAGCTGCTCTCTTGCCAAACGGTGGAGTTAAAAGCTGTACAAAGTCATAGACAGTAAACAATGAAACAGAAACGACAACAGTTTCTCCTACTGCCTCCACCTCTGTGCCTCGCTGCTTCCTTCTTTCACACTCTTTCTCCTCCTATATCTGCCAAAAGGATGAAAACATGATTGAATCCATACTCTGTGACACAGCCTGGGGAAAAGCAGCTGCCCAGTATATGTATTTATTTCAGTACAGTAGATGAATCAAGACTACTATTATAATACAACCTAAAAACTGCCAGGCACTGAACAAACAGGGAAAAATGTGTTCATCTTCTCTTCTACTCTCCCAGATCTATTTCTTACATCCACCGCACCAGAACAGCCAGTGACTCTGACAAGTTAATGCTAGAAGGGCAGTGTCAGGGAAGGATGTATCACTTTTGTATACTTAACCTATACAAAAGTCTTCTCCGACTGTGAGGAGGACTTTTGGAAATGCTGCCATTGCAACATACAGTTTCCTTATCACCTTGAGAAGAAAGTGATCCACTGAACAGAGCAGTCAAGGGGGAGCTCTGTCCTGCAGCTGTAATAAAGTATATCCTACTGTCATGGTACGTGAGTGCTGTTTTTTTGCTGTAGGGAGACCTGTCCTTGAGTAAGGGCCAGGCTGTACAGCTCACACCACTCTCCTTGACTTGGGGGCATTCAGGCAATGGATCATGAGTGGCTTACAGAACCAGTCTCCAGCAACACATGCTGCTCAGTACCAGATGAAACCCACTGTGTGTTCCCTTCCCTTTACCCTTTCTGCAGCAAATACAACTGCATCTCCCCTGCTCTGTCATTTCCAAGATCCTACCCCAGAGCTCTCCTCCCTGGCATGCTCTCCCCTCCCCAGTGCCAAGCACCGTCACAGCCTCCGTGCCCTGCACAGCCTCCGCCACTGGTGCCTTGCACAGCCACTCTCCCAAGATCGCTGCCCACACCAAGATGCTGTTACAACTGGTCTATATTTGGAAGTACTGCCTATGTCTAGTGCTGGGACTATGAATCTGCCCAGTATAACTGCACTGCCAGAGCTCAGGCACATAGGTGGTTATTCTGACAAAATAATACTCCTGGTGGTAGCGTTTATTTCCTTTGAGGAAGTGGTATAAGCTGCAATAGCTAATGTGTTCAGAGGGCAGGTGAGCGAGGTCAGAGCTGAGGGGTTCTCACAGCACAGCTATACACTGATAGATTCCAATCAGCGCTTCTAATACAGAAGTTTAGTTCAAAACCCATTTATATTTAGTACTGGTTTTACTGGGTCTCATAACTGGATCACACAAACACTACATGACTAGTAGCCCATGCTAAGGTATATTTAAATCAGGAAAGGAGGATGATCTCATTTCTGAAGCAATGGCCTGTGAATCAGGAGATGCAGCTCCAATTCCGAGCTCTGCCAAGACTTTATGGCTAGCCTGGACAAGTCACTTCCTCAGGGCTTCACTGGTAAATGAGAGATACTCCTGCTTCCTTTCTCTGCTCCTCTAGCTGCAATGCAAGCTCTTCAGGACAAGGGCTGTTTCTAGCAATGCAATTATATGCTACAAAGCCTGGTGGGCCTCAGAGGTGGTTGAGGCTGTTATATTAAAATATGAATCTTAATTATAGCAGGGAAAATAAACAAAACAACAAAAATGAACTATGCTTACAGTTCTAGTGAGTGCTCAGGTTGCAGTTCTGGAAAATGAAACAAAATGATTTTTTAAACTGACTTTAAACAATACTTGCTTGAGTCAAAAAAAACTCTATTTGGGGGAAAACTGATTATAAACATGATTTGCACCATGAATTTTGCCCACTTACAAGTGCTCCATACTTTCTTGCATCTATTCAGTGACACTGAGACTACAAATCCAGAGACTAAACGGAAACCAGGTACACTGGCTATCAACTGCCAGACTACACGGGATATAGCCTTGGAAATGGCTAAGAAACATCTTTTACCTGCTCACCTATTTGAGCATTTGCTGTCTGCCTGGACAATACCAAGGTTCTTTTACTAAAGTTCCTCAGGGTGCTGGTGAGCATCCTGTGGTGCCCAATGGAGTGCTTGTGCAGTTGGGTTCTTGTCTACACAGTCACAGATGTTTCCCCCTATCCCTGGGATGACTGCATAAAGAGGAGCGCGGTCTTCTGCTCTTTGAGTTTGCTTTCACTTCTCAGTAGATCCTTGCACTGGGCACCAATGGCACCACTGTATTGGTGTAGAAGTGGTTCTGCTCTGTCCTGGGCTGTTGTGAGCAGACTTCCCTCTCTTTGTGAATAAACAGATCTCCCTGTGCCTTGGAATGCCCATCAGTAAGTGAAATTGCTTTGCTGCTCTTAGAAGCATTCTTCCCTGAATTCCTAAACAACTGAGCTGACTTAGTACAGGACTTCCACAACCATGTTTTACTCATACCCAAGAATATTTCTT
The DNA here is from genome assembly GCF_012275295.1 of Melopsittacus undulatus. NCBI lineage: Eukaryota > Metazoa > Chordata > Aves > Psittaciformes > Psittaculidae > Melopsittacus > Melopsittacus undulatus. The sequence goes on along the minus strand of NC_047538.1, from coordinate 4,765,245 downwards.
TCTCTATTATGCCACTAACTTTGTGTCACGCTTACCAAGAAGGAGGGAGGTCCACAATGCCTAATACAAGAAGTGTCTGCATTTGTGTATGTGTCAGGACATGTTTACCACTGTGTATCACTGTGTTTGTCAGCATATATCAGTATCTGCACCTGTTTAACTGTATTTGTGCTTGCTCCTTTTATTTGGCTTTGTATGAGAATCTGTGAACATACTCTTTTCTTTCTCACCACAGAAGTGGGCTTTTATTCCTGGGTAGGTGTGTATAGAGATATATATATACAATATAAGTGTCCTTATATTTATTTTGCTCTTTCATGTTCCCTTGCACTTGTGCTGGAGTGTTCATGCAGGCATGTTTCAGTATAGTTGTGCATTGATATTTGTTCCGAGTCGTGTGTCTTTTCCCGTGTGTGTAATTCTCTGGCTCTGTGCTTCCCTGGATTTTCTTCCCGTTTCCCCTGCCTTTGCTGCATGCAGTTACCTGGGTCTGTGCATGTATGTATCTCCCCGGTTTTATTGTCTGAGGGTTGGGGTTTTTGATGGGGTGGGTGCTGGTGAAATTGTTTGTCATTTTGCTTTGTATTTATCTTTCAATGTTTTCCCTATGTTTGCATAAAGTGGATGCAGACTACAATTTGGTGATGAATTCTATGAATACTAATCTTAGGCTACCCTTGACCCTAAGGTCACCTAAAGATCAAAACCAAACCATTTAATATTTTCCTTTTGCAGATCAATAGGAGCATAAATTCACTCTCAATGACAACTATAATTTCAAACAGATCTATAGGAGGCATGCATTTCCAGGATGAGCCGCTCATGCGCCTGTTGGGGAGCACAAGAAAAAGAGTTTTCTCTGTTGTTGTGGGTTTGGGGTTTTTTTTTACCATTGAATCTCTTTTGCCTTCTTTTTTTTATTGCTCTGAAATGCTATTTTCAGCAGCTGCTGTCATATAAATATCTCTTGTTTTTCTTCTCCTCTTTCCCTCCTGGTGAAAAGGGCAGGGGACCTATTGAAAATTCTGCTTTATCTCTTTCAGGAGAGTTCAAGTGCGGGTCGAACAATCGATTCCTCCTCCTTTTCTTTTTTAAGTTTCCTGTCGTTCTTTTGCCCAGATCAGCATTGAAGGAAAATAGGAAGGGCAGGCTGGAGTATGTACATCTCCGCAGCCAGAGACAGGCAGAGAGAGCACGCCAGTGTGTGTATGTGAGCATGTATAAAGCTGTTTATATACCTATACGCACACACACGTGCACACATGTACATACATGTTTTTTCCTGTGGCTCTCTCTATGACACAAAGATGTCCTGACAGTACAACTATTTCAGAGACAGGGACAAAAAGCTGGGAAGCAGGAAAAGTTTGGGAGCACTGTTCAGTTCTAAACCAGAATATTAACCCTTCCAAACATTTTCCTCTAGGAATTGCAAAAGCTTTAAGGAAATGCTATAAGATCCCAGGCAGTTCCTACAGTTTTCCATGTGGGGGGAAAGGAGCAGTTATTCTGCAAGCAGCAATGTTTCAATAAATAAATGCACTGATCAGCCACCAATCTATAAAGCTGCATTTAGTGTAAAAAAGGCACTTTCCCAACATTTTCACCAAGCCAAAGGGGGGGGGGGGGGGGGGGGGGGGGACAAGAGAGAAATATAAAAAAGCAAAACAAATGACACCATTAATCTGCCTGGATTTTCCACCTCATAGAACAATCTGTTTAGGAATGACTGAAATAAAGTGGAATGTGGTTTCGATTCCCCCCCCCCCCAATCTCTCTCTGCAAATTCCTTGTTTATGGAGAAACACTGAAAAGAGGAGTTAGTCCCAGCACCCCCTTAGCAAGAAAAGAAATAGAGAAACCTAAAAAGGCACCATAAGCAGAGGGGAAAAGAGGAGGGGGGTTTGCTTTGTGTAGGAAATAAAGACCGTAAAGTGAGGACTTTTATTGCTGGCAATCAGAGTATTGCTGCTGGCAGTGGCTAAAGGTGGAAAGCAAAGATGATTTAATTTATAGAAAGGACAAAGATGTCATGTAGCAGATTTAATCACTGAAAAGAAGAAAAAAAAAAAGGCAGAAAAACCCAACCTAACGTCATCGTTTACATTTTGGGATAATAAAGAAGAGTGAAAGAAGCTGAAAACCCCTGAATGAGTGAGGAAAAAAAAATACATAAATGAAGGAAGATAAATAGATTTGCCTGTAAAACTAATAAATTTAAAAACAAAACCAGAAAGCAAAACACAGCCCCTTGAAAGTGCTGGTAAAATGGACCATCGATTTTGGAATTCATCTGCATTTTGTATTTTAATAATGCTTACTCTCTCTCTCTCCCTCTCTCTCTTTTGCAAAATATAAAAGCTGATCTGATAAATATTAATTTGAACCATCATAATGTATTTGAAAATTCCAGCTAAAATGTCACCACATGGAACATTAATGTAATATTTCAAGGCCCTGAGAGCAATACTCATATTGATTGCATTTATTTCACTCTAGGGAGGAGAAATAATTCTTCAATGTGGGACACATCTGGTAGCCAAAGATGCAAAAGGCTGAGGGTAGAAATGCAAAATTATATGGAAAAAAACCCATAACCTAACCCCCCAAAACAAAACAGAAGTGCAAGCGAAGCTGACAAATCCAACCCATTCCAGCTCGTGTTGCAGTTGCAGCAAGGATTTTCTGTTTGTTTCAGAATGCTTCTCTTGGAATTTTTAGGGATATTTTTTTGGGAAATAAAAAACTAAAAGAAAAAAATCAGAAAGCAACAAAAATTCCCATAATGTTTTTTATGAATCTTTTGGCAGGAAAACCAACAGTATCATTGCAACTCTAAAGGAAGAATGTAATTGGATTGCTTATTGGAAACACAGAAGCCAGGCTGAGAAGACGGGCACAGCACTTAATTGTGCAAAACTTTGACAGAGGTTCCCAAGAAAGATGCTCTTATCTGGGGAGCTTCCTCTGAGGTTGGGGTTTGAACTTTGCAACAGTGGTAACCCAAACGTGGCTGAGATCAGGGCTATTTTCCTGTGATGCTGCAGAAGGAGCACGGAGACGCTGCCTGTCTGGAGTCCCATAAAACAGATCTTTTCCTTGTCATTAAGAATATTGATGTTCATTAGGCCCGGGCGTCAATGAGTCTTTGTGCAAATGAAACGAAATCTGAGTCAAATTGTGACCCTGAATCCAACACATAACCACAGATTGGCTGCATCTGGGGAGGGGGGGCTGGGGATGAGAGGTGCCCCCAGCACCCAAAATTCACCATCACTACTCTAAGACAAAATAAATCTCTGCAAACACACTCAAAGAATCAAAGGAAACGCTCCCCCCTCTCCTTCCCCCCCCCCCCCCCAGTCACTCTCCATGTAACATGCTTTTTGATAAAGATGGAACAGATCCAGGCTACTTTAGCAGTCTGTCAAGACAGGATCTCCCCACTGAAGGTAAAGGTTGCTCTCTGCCCCATTCTTGGCAGGGTATTATCACTTTTGCAGGTAACACTCTTCCCTTTCATTCTCCTAGTAGGTTTTTCCTCTCTCTGCCGTGGGTCTGAGGTTGATGTTTCTGCTGTACAAACTCCAGGCTAATAAAGCAAGCTGGAGTCCCGTAATTCACGGCAAGGCGCTTTGACGGAGCACTTTTAGTGTTAACAGTGTGACGGGTGCTTTTCCGAGCTAATGTCTCACTGATATTAACGGCCATGCCCATAGAGCAAAATCTGCAATGTAAAAGCGAGTGGCTTGCTAAATATTTACACGCTTGCACATCTCGCTGTCCCATTCATTTCCTTGACCTTTCATGAAGGGGGGATGGGGAAGGAGAAGGAGATGCCAGGGAATGGTCCCTTCTGAGGTACAAATGCGCTACAGCCAAATTGGCTCTCCAGCCTCTGATAGCGAGACCTGGAGCTGAGGTCCCACTCATTCCTCCCCAGCAGCTTGTAGAATTAAGTCAGGAAAAGCCATGACAAGCAGTGGACAGGTTGGGCCCGAACTTTCTGAGCAGGGATGGAGGAATAGCTCCCGAAAGGAGAACAGCCCTGCTGCAAACTGTGTGTAGGTCACTGAGGCATTTTACTGCAGATCAGCACAGAGGCCAGCCAGATCCCCAAACCCAGCTGATTCCAGGCACAGCTGTTCCCGGAGGAAGGCAGCATTCCCGGGGAATTAAAGACAGGAACAAATCAAGGAGACTTTCTCAGTTCTACATCCAGCCCTGCCACTGACCTGCTGCAGGATCTTGGGCAAGCCTTTTCCCACCTCTGCACCTCAGTTTCTCCTGACAGCATTTAAAATAAATAAAGAAAGGGTGTAGCAAACCCTCCCACATGAAGACGGGAGAGGGCATTGTGAGGCTTGTTTAATGCTTAGAAAGCACTTTGAGATCTGCAGATAGAAAGCGTTACACGAGAGCCAAGTATTATAATTAAACTTTATATAACCGGGCTTTGCAGAAACCTCGGGGGCAGGCGCAGCCGCTCCGGTACCTGCAGCACCGGGGGCCGGGGCTGCGGCGAGAGGCGGCGTGCGCCGGGGGAGCCGGCAGCGGCGAAACCTCATGGCTCACGGCGCGGCTGCACCCTCTCCGAGCTCGCTCAAACCGTCACCGTTTGGGAGCTGCCAAAGCCTTGTACCGGCTGCACCGGCGCTGCCCGGCAGGCTGCGGGCAGCCCGAGCCGAGCCGAGCCGAGCCGGCGGCTCCGGCGTGCCCCGGGCGCCCCCTGCTGCCCGCCAGCCGCGGGGTGCCGGCGGCAGAGCCCGGCGCTGCCGGGACGCGGAGCCTCGGGAGCACCCGGGGCTGGCGGGCAGAGGGGGATCTGCGGAGAGCGGCAGGAGACAGCCAGGGCCGGGGTCGTGTGCGGGTTCGGTTCGGGGCTGGGCCGGCCTTGCTTCCCTCAGGGCTCCCTGGGAGCTCCCGCGTCGGGCGCACACCCTACGCTAAGCGGGAGATGGAAGCCGGGCTGTTTTAAAAGAGCAGTTATTAAGAGATGATTTAATTAAGCCCACCAGCGTCCGAAGTCCTTGTATAGAGGAGAGAGATACTGCAAGATTTCAGTGGAGACCACCTCAGCCTGGGAAAGTCAGCCCTCTACATGTAGGTGAAAGGTACAGTGGCCAGAACAGTTTAGTGCAGAATTTACCACCCATTTGAGGACCAAATGCACACAACACAGCTTTTTCTGCAGGTACACCTATAAACCTAGGGACTCCCCAGCCACACCAGCCCCAGCTTTTCCTTTTCCTCAAAGATGCAGCATCCCCAGACTTGACTTTTATTGCCAGGTTCCCAGTTTGGATAGTGTCTGTAACAGGAGAAATTAATTCCCTGCTACTTTGCAAATCCCTATGTTCAGGGCAGGCAACTGCAGAGCTTCCTGCAGGCAGAAAAAGACAGGAATTAACACTTTCGTGCTGTTCTCCATGTAACCCAATGCACTGGGTAGGACTACTAGGAAATTACATGGGGACTGCACCCACGGGAGCACGGAGGTTTTCAGTCCATTATGCCAACAGCCCCCAAAGCTGCCTGGCAACAGCAGTGTAAGCACAGGGCTTTGGACGGCTTTTGTGCAGGTAGCTACACCTCAAATCACTCACAGGACAAACTCTGATGTGACCCTTTGAGCACCGTGGCCCCAAGAGTCATGCTCAGGGATGTGAAGATTGTTGCTTCAGTCCTCCAGGCGTTGCATAAGGAAGCACCTTCCCTCAGTGCCTTTCGTCTGCCTGCAATTTCCTCCCTTGTCATTTGCCTGGGCGTCAGTTCCAAGGACTAGGGGCAGGACAGATCTCCAGCTCATGAACGAGCCCAGACGCTCCTTCAGGCTTCCACTGAGTGTCTTTCACTAGAAGAAGGGGATTAAACAGGATAGTGGTGGAAAGGTTATGATCCTAATCTTTCACATGAGAGACCTTGGGTCTGGGTCACAGAGGAACATGGCTTCGAAGTAGCCTATACTCTTTATAAAACCAGCACCCTGCCTGGCAACCTGAGCTAAAGAAAGAGCCAGGACAGGATGAGCAGGTCAGAAAGGAGATGCAGTGGCAGAGCAGCATGTCTGTGGGAGCTCAGATGGTGCATGCCCGCTCCTGGGATGCGTCAGCCCCACAGAGTGATAAGCAGCAATGCCTGGGGCAGCATGCAGGGCCTGGGATTTCTTTCTCAAGATTCTTGCCAGGCACAAAAATGGGTTCTGAACACAAAGATCGAATCCAGCTATTTCAAATTTGCTGTTGAATTTCTGCAGTGCTTCATAAGCCACAGATGAAAAAGAGGGAAAAAAAGGCAAGACCAACCTCTGCAGATACAGAACATCTTACAAAGGCCTTGAGTCTCCATAGCTCAAGACCCAAGGTTTATGAACCAGCCATCTGCAAGGAAAAAAATGGCCTACAGTAAGAAACCCCCCATTGGTCTGGAAGCTTTTTTGCAGCACCATCCTTTTCCCCACAGACCATGCAGTGAACCTTACAGATGCTTAGCATGGCAGCCTTACTGTCCAAAGTCAAAGTCCTTGGAAGGCTCAGGATGAGCCTGGAGGTGGTTCCCAGCAACTGCCTTCACTTGCTGGAGGCACAGCCCAGAGCCTGTGTGTGCACTTGCTGCCATCAAAGACAGCCACACCTTGGGGCTAAGCTCCAGAATGCCTCATCGTGGCCCACATCTCCAAGATTAATGACTGCCTACACCAGGACTTCTCTATCCCAAGATGATCCCAATGCATATTTCACATCCACATGCTGCCGAGCTCCATTCCTGCCTACATCTATGAGCTCATGCCTTCCTCACCCATCTCTACTCCCTACACCCACCCAAGCCAACTTTTCTCCTTTTTCTTCTGCTCCACCTACCATATACTTGTCTCTGTATCAAGAGTAGCACTGCAAGCCAGAGTCCCCAGTATCTCTGCCATTTCCCCACTGTTTCTGAAACTGCAGCTCTCCCAGGAGACCTGTGTACTTGCCATTCCAATAGCAAACTTTTCCACAGTTAGTGAAGATGTCAGCCATCAGGAGTGTAACACAAACCACACAGTGGGGATGAGCCATCCCTGGAGAAGGGAGAAGAGTAGCTCAAGCACTGTGGGATCAGGCAAGGTAGTCACATCCCTCTCTTTATCTACCTCTGTTCAATTTTAGGGGAAAGCTGGTTGCATCCTGCCTGTCCTCTTTGTTGTCCTTCACACAAAGAAAAGTGCTTCCCCTTCTCCTGGATGAAGGACTTACACTAGGAGAGTTTTCCACACACTTTGCACTCAAGGGAGGAGTGACAGTGCAGGGTGACCCATGAACATTCCACACATGCTACTATCCCTAATACATAGAGGAAAACACAACAGCACAGAGATCTGCCCACTAAGCATTCATGTCAGAGCTGAAAAGCACCCTGAGCTCCTAGGACAGACTCATGGAACACCAGGCTGCCTGTTTTGAGTCTAGTACTGATCCACAAGAGCTGAGCATGCAAAAAGCATTAGTAAACAATCAACATTTTGCCAGACAATTCATGTGTTTGCCTTCTCCTCCTCCAGCATTTGGGGTCCCTCTGAGGTGCTGAGACATCTTGGTGCACACAGAGAGGCCAGCAGGCTGTGGTGTCCCAGTGCTGCACTGCTGAGGCTGCAGCAGAGCAAGGCAGAGTGATGCATGGGGACAGTGCTCAGTACATTAATAAATAATCACCTCTCCCATGCTCTGCAGGAGAGCGTGACTTCACGGTGATGTGTGTGAATGTCACACAGACCCCAGGAGAGCTACTGCTTTGACTGCTAGCTTGGTTCCCCAGGGGCCTGCTTCTCCTTTGCTCTCCCTCCTGAGCCCGGCATCAAGGTAAGAGGCTGCACCAGTTGTTGCACACAGACACAGTAATACATCAGCTAAGATATCTCCATGCAGTTGATTCTCTGTCACCATACTGCAAAGGCTTTTCTACGCATAACTACAGGCTCCAGAGAGCCACATTCTCCCCTTCCTGTCCCAGACTTCATGACAAATGAAGTCACTTGGAACTGCAGGCTCCTGCTTTACTGGATCCCTGGAGTCCTGATGTCCCAGGCCCCCTTGCACTAACGCTGCAGCATGGGAAAAGGCTGTTCCACCTTCTTCTGCATTCACTGCCCTGCTGAGTCCAGGAAAGCAATGAGTTTTCTCCAGGACAAATGAGGCACAGAAATTTACAGCACGTGCTGGAGTGAGTTGCAGACCGGTGGATCAGTGAGTGGCAGAGGACTGGCCCCCACTTTGGATTAGCACCCCAGATTCAAAACAGTGACAGATGCACATTAAGACTGGGACACCTAGCTGGGACTGACCCCTGTGAACCTCACAGCAATTTATCTCATGCCATGCCAGACCTTTGCTTAATGTGGTCATTCTTCTCAGCTGAGCCCCCACTGACATTTACTGTACTGCTTCTCTTCTGCCCTGAGACATCACCTCCTGCATGGACCTGCTCTGTATGCCACAGACTGAGGGTCTCTGTAAGGCAAAGGCCTCCAAATGCCCTGCAGAGACCAAGATGGATATAGTCATAGCTCAGTGAGAGTCTGAGCTCCATATTCAGCACAGGATCAGATCAGAAAATGCTCTAAGTCTCCTTTATTGCTTTCTATGGATCTGGCCAAACATTTCTAAGCATTTGCCCTGCACTGCCCTTTCTGTTACCTTATACCTGCAGGCACTGCTTCTTCTTCACTCCCCACCACTGACTCATTCAGCTTCTTGGCAGGGGAAAGGGGAAGGTGGGCAGAAAAGCTGTTCCTAATTTCCTGTGTAAATATTGTAGCAGGACAGGGAAAGGGCCAGTGTGTGAGCAGCACTGTGAGACAGAAAAACCTTTGCCCCAGTTCACTATTGCCCCTCACCCACTCTTGAAGGGGTATTCAGGGAGTGAGATTTCCCCTGTATCCTCTATGGGCATCACATCCCTGGCTCACCTCATTTACTCAGCTAAAGCATGTTTTATTAATCTGGAGTCTCAACAAGGTTCTTTGCTTCTATTAATTTATTAATATTGCTAATTAAATATCATATTCGCAAATGTAAATTTCCTAATAGTGTCCCTTCCATTTTCAAATTTAAAAAAATAGAAAGAAAGAGCAGCAGCAGCTTCTGTTGTCAATTGAAAGCAATTCAGCCTCATCAGAGGCACGGGGCTGGCTTCTATCTGCAATAGAGGGAGCGCTGCTGGTAGTTTGCTTTTGGGCAAATATCCACCTTCTATCATGAGTTCTAACAACTGGATTTCAGAGCAGGAATAAAATGGGGTGCATGGAGTAAATGGAAGGGGGTGAGAGCAGGGAGATGTAGAGAGTTTGGTGTACATGGGAATAGGTAGCAGGAAAATCGCTTAGGAACTGGCACAGCAACAGTGATGAGGGCAGGGGACACACACATAGCCAGGCCCCAGGGACAGCACTGGGTGTTAGGGGAGGATTAACTTCACAGGCAAGCCGGGGGGGGACATGACTGGTGTGACAAGGGTGGTGGAAGGTGATGATCCCTCTGGAGGGGACGGGCCCCCCTGGAGAACCACAATGGATGGGGAGATCCAGCATCTGAACTGCATTGTGCATGCTCCCCAGCTGACACTTTCATCCATGTATTTAGATACATATATTTGGGAAGATGTGATAATCTGAGGGTTGGGAGGAACGGGCTGGTGTTGCATTAAGGAAAGTTTTAAAAATACATTATATCATTTTTATTATTAATGGTAATGATAGGGGCCTGCTCATTATCTTGCCTTTTGTTCTGAGTGTTGTAATCTGAGGATGCTGTGGCAATGGGAAAGGGATAATGCAGAGGTACTGCTTGATCTAGTTCTGGTTTAAAATTCCATCCTTCTTGATATTTATGATTAGAACCCAGAAAAATGACATTTTGTTGCCTTTTTCAAAGGGCTTATCAAAAGCAAAGAAACCTTTCTCTTACCTCCATTATGCAAAACAGACTTCAATAAAAAGAACTTTATACTCATTGTATGGATGGAGAAACAGAGGCACAGAAGGCAAAATACAAATCCTAAGATTACTGCTGCATATTTCTTCAGATCCCAGCACTTTCCCTGGGTTAAATTCTAAATCATTTGCAGGAAGGCACATACCAACACATTATGAGAAATCCGGGTGCAGAACGGGGGCCCCCCAGTGTTTTAGCTCTTGCTGTAAATGCTCAAGACTGCCCTAGCCCAAAGTATTAAGTATTTAGAGAGGTACACACTGAAACAAGGAAAATACAGATCATTGTCTCCCAGCAGGTATTTTTTTCTTTACACAGGAAACGATTCCCAAATGAAATGCACAGATGGCTACAAGAGCCATAAATGATGAATAGTACTGACCAGGGCCTTTCAAACTGAGATTTTATGGTGACAAAGACACATCTACTCAGATTCCATCAGCCATGTACCTCCTGGGATAAGCAGGTCCATGTCCAAACACCTGTACTGAATCCCAGCTTTCCTGATGTGTTCCATGTCCTTACACAAAGGCTGGTGAAGGATGAATGCTCTGCAATCTGGTCAGGGGGGTTGTTGTTTTAGGTACGTGTCAGGCAGAAAGGCACAATTAAAGGGGCAGACAAGGGCACAACAAAACCCCTTTTCAGTGTCCCATAGAGATAACAGGGAAAACCCTGGCTGAACTGGAAGGAACTGGTTCTTGTCACCTCACACACACTGGTCTCCAGCTGGTAATGATCTCTGCTGATGTGAACATCATTTCCTCTGCGTCCTGGCGTGTGTAATTGAGTGGCTCTGTGATGGGGAGACAGCGCTGCCAGCTTCCCCGTCAGCAGTTACTGACAGCATCAGCTCAGCTCAAGAAATGATGCCGAGGTATTGGCTTCTGATGCCATGTTATCTCCCCAGTTTGAGAAAGTAGAGAGCTCACCTCCCTGTGCAGATATAATAGGAGAGGACATCACCTTAATTCCACCTCCATTAGACCTCAGAGAGTCGACTGTGACCCCACTGACCTCATCAATATTCAAAAGCTTAACAAAAAAAGGCTATAACTGGGGAAGTTAGAAATAATGTAATGCAGTATTGATTATTTTATGGTACGATTAGGTGTAATTACATCTCTCAAATTTTATTTTAATGTTACTATCTACTACTTTTAGCCTTTTAAAATTATCCAAAACATCTCTGTTTAATGGAACGAACATGCCTTCAATTTAAATGTGAAACACTCTTTTTCTGCTAAAGTGTGACCTCAATATATTTGAAAACATAAATTACTGCTATGTATAAACCATAAAAAATGAATGATGAATTTAATTCTGGTGAAGCGTGAGGGACTGGGAATGCAATGGGGAAATACTGTTTATCCAGAGGAGAGGGGACAGCCCAGGTGGAGAGAAGGAGGCAAGGTATGACCTTCTCTAACACTGCATGGGACATGACATGCAAAGGACTTGACTTTGGACATACAGACTAAGGGCAAAAAATCATTTAGTCCTTGGATCCAGCCCTCAGCTGGGCTCCATCAGCATAGCTTCACTGAAATCAAAGGAGTGATACATATTTACACCAGCAGAGGTTTTTGTCCACTGTATTTGCTTGGCATTTGATTCCCTCCAGTTCTGCCAGGTGAGCAAAGATGGATGTTAACAGCCAGAGACCCACAGGGTAGCCTCTTAACTTTTCAATTCATCTTTCAGACCTCTTTGCACTGCCAGACTGGTGTAAAAAGACCTTTGCATAAACAAGAACAGGGCCCTAAGAACCCAACTGAACCCTCTCATCTCTCATTTGACAGTATCACCTCACCCATTATTAGAACTAATTACATTCATTACTGTGGATCTAGGCGCCGCAGTCTTGAACCAGGGCTCCATTACTGAAGAGATGAGGCAGCTGAGTGTCCCTACTCAACCTCTACTGCAGAGCCTTCTCTAGCAGAGTGTTTGGGTCTCTTGGTGCTATCATAAGGGGTATACTAATAAATAATGGTAGCCCAGAACTGCTTCCTCAGTGACCACAAGCAGGGATGATTTTTTCCTCTTGGACCCCTGGTTTAAACATAAACTAAACCTGGACTTCACCAGTGCTATCAAGTCCACAGAGCACCTACTACATAAGAATAGGTTCAGACTTCATACTCACAGTGTCCTCAACTTCCATCAACAAATAGCTCCTTATTTTACCTCTAAATATGCAGGTAGGGAAGAAAGTGCACTCCCACCCATAAGTGTGTATAATAGTTCAAGTTTATGCTTGAGGAAAGGAGAAGCAGGGTGGCTCATAGGGTCACTGATAATGGTCTTAGAGCTCCTTTGGGCCAGCGTGAGTGACAGACTGTTAAATTAAAGTAATTTTCATATTAGTTCCTTCCCCACCTCCTGCCTCTCACCCACTGAAATCATTTAAGTCTGAGCTTTCTGTATCACTGGGGGGTATAAAGAAGGTGCGTAGGAGGAGAAATGAGAAAGACAGACAATTGAAACGTAACTGCTGGAGAATCTCAGCTTCTGTGCTAATGTATTCCATACACTATTTGCAAATGGAAAAGACTCTACACAATCGAGGTATCAAATACCTGGGGAGAGTTATCCTCTACTGTACCTCTCAGCTGTATGCTCTGAAGGACACTGCACACAGTGCACTGCCCCTATCCCTGGCAGCGCTGAAGAGAGGGGTGGATGCAGTAAGCAAGCCATCCTGGCTGGGCATTCCCTGATCCCTGAGGTCAGTGACCAGGGAATCCACATTGCAACTGCACTGTTCAGTAGATCTTGCCTTCCAGCGCTAACTTAGAGTTCTGTAAAACCATACACCACATCAGAATGAGTTCCTTTGGAGGAAAATTAGAAAGGGAACAGGTCTTACTACAGGGTAAAATCCAGCTCTATTCTTTTAACCTGCAAAGATAACTTTAGGCAAAAGCCTGTAAACTACCTCAATTGTTAAGGAAATGTGGCAAACAAGAATTTATTCACCTGGAACAATATCATCTGGAGAAGCTCTGTATGGCTTGATGGTTTATTCAGTAAGCTTCAGAGAAAGGCTTTAATAAGACCTTAAGTAAATTATCCATCTGTGTAAGCGCCTCGTATTCTGCTTCATCTTTCTTTGTGTTGCTAAAAAAGCACCAAGCTAGTTCTAAGCTGAGAGCACCAGATATGCTACAACATCTTACATAGCAACTCAGCAAGATCTTCTGTTTGAAAAGTGCCCACACACTGTATTCAGAGCAGCAATTCCTCCATGCTTGAAGCACTGCCCTTCACAGACACTGTTACAGGGTAAATCCTTCTGTAATGGGAATACTATCATTCTGCTTACCAATTTCCTCCACAAGTCCTGACAAAGAATCAGAGGAAGAGCTACAGTCCTCTCTGCAGACTTGGAAATCCTTTTAAAAGAAAGATACCACTCCTGTTTATACAGCTATGCCTACAGAGTGGTGGCCCCATATTCACAGAATGGCTTTAGCCCTTCTGGATGAGCAGCGTGCCCCATCACTTTGGCAGTCTAGAACATGCCCTGACCCACTTAGCTTACGCTATTGTACTTCACCTCAACAGATTAACTTCAGCAACAGGTACAAAACACTAAGTTCAGCCTCAGGAGCAGTACAACATTAGCTGAAATAGCAAAACCAAAAAATGACTTGGAGGAAAATTCAGAGCAGCCTCCAGTCTTACAGCAGAAAGGTTACACTAGCAGAGATCCATCTGCTAGTCTGCTCTGCAGGAGCTGCATTTTTGAACATTATGCTAAACTGAAAGCCACAAACCCTTAGGTAAATTCATTAGGTGGGTTTTCCCTGGCACAGCTGGATCAGCTCCAGTCCAATCATGCAAGTTTACTGAGAAGACAAAAGTGTTAATTTTAATTATGTGAAGCAAAGGAACCATCTAGTCTGGCCAATTTCTGAACATAGGCTTTTTGAAACTTGTGTAACTCATTTTAGCACCAGTCCAAGCTGATAATACAATGGGCTGTGTAAAGTGATAACTGCAGAATGGCTCCTGATAGCTTTTTAAGGCTGGTCTTTGTTGCAGAACTACTGATATGGACTTACCATGAAGGACCTGCCTGTTTAATCCACAACTTTTCAAACTACCTGCCAGCAGTTCAGTGAATTCAGCAGCCAAACATCCCAGGATGCTCATCAGCTGGACTTGCTGATTTGTTGCTATCCATTCTTTCAAGTGTTCCCTTATCTGCTTTACATCAACAGCTTGGGTGCCAAGATGCTCATTACTTCCTAATGGTCCATATTCCATTTCTATATTTTTCTTCTTAAAGACCAATTAAAAAAAAAAGTTAAGTAGCTCAGCCATTTTAGCCTCACCATTGATTCCAGCTCGCTCCTAATTTATTAATGGGCTTACCTTCTCTCTCGTATTTCTTTCCCCCGATATACTTGGAAGAGCTCTCATTATTTATTGTGGCCCTTTGGGCCAACATTAACTCATTCTGTTTCCTACCTACCCTGAAAGCTGGAAAGGTTTCTCCATTTGCCTGCTGGCTTCTTCCCCATTGCTGGATGAGTTCAGCCATCTAAAGGTTTTCAAATGTGAAAACTGAGGAAGTTCTGTATCATTCCTATTCAAGTCACATCAACTCCAGCAAGCCTCTGAGATTAAAAACTGCATGTTGCAGTATCTCAAGAACACAGAAATGACACAGTATTTCAGGAGCAGAGTGGTTTAGCTAATCCAGATTCTGTTGCCATTACTTGAGAAAGAAGTGCTTTGGAGAAAAGCCCAAGAAACCTGACAAAATTGGAATCAAAATAACTTCACTACAGAAAACTCCATCAGCTTCAACCAGAACAAAATACAGGGGTCCAGCATTACAGGGTGTCTCAAGGGAGTCAGGCATGTAACTTCCCTGGGTTTGTTCTGTATGGAAGAATCCCAACCTGTAAGGACAGTTGCATTGGCTGCCAGGATTTAGTGGGTTTTTTCTCTTTTCAGATGGGCACATTATTCACAAGACTAAAGCAGGGAAATCCACTCCTCCCTGGCCACAATCAAGTTTCACATCAATTAGGCAAATTGACATGAGGTTTAACATTTTCCCACTTATGTTTCCAGAAGTGCTCTGAAACCCCCTTAAATGGATATCCAAGCTAACCTTGCCCTGTAAAGCAACTTCAGGAAAAGCTTTAGAAGGTAAAAGTGTTAACCAGAAAGGCAGAGAAGTACGATCAGTGCTAGATGAGCCAAATACAAGAAGTTTGTAAGAACAAAAAGGGATGTCTTCAAACAAAATACATCACACAGGCACTGAATGAACTCATGAGTCAGCCATAAGATGAGCCATTTACAAGCCTATTCTACAGAAAAAATAATTCTACAAAGATTTCAGGTGCCTGTATTGTAGAGAAAATGGAAAAAGGATGCTTATGGAGGTGCAAATAAAAGGTACAGGTGTGCACAAGTGCCTGTATGTACATCTGCATGCAGCAGAATGTTTCTCCACCGGTGAATGTGCTTACACACAGATCTTGTGCTTGCTCATTACTCTTCCTCCACCACCTGGATCTGGAGCAGTGACACAGAAAAGGCTCCTAAATACATTTTGCCACTTCACCACGAGGCACTCTTGGCTATACACAGACTCTGCTCTCATCATGACTCAGATTTAGGGCAAGAAGACTAAAGAATAGTTCACAATTGTGCTTACTCCCAGTTTTATCTATCGTTTTTCAAGTCTCATCTGCAGAAGCAGGAGCAGCACCCAGTCAGCAGGAATGTTAATCCCAAGGGGACACCAATCCCTGAGGATAGCTAAGGCCCTGCTTCCTGTTTAAAGAGAATGCAGTGACTGGTAAGGCAAATTGTGTGTCTGCATTTCCTATGAATATCCCTGACCATCTATTCCCAGCTCTCTTTTCTATTTAAAGTTGGCATGATGGATGCTCAGAGAGATCCTGGATGCTCATCCCTAACAGAGAGTACAAGTATCAATTCTCCTGAGATAATTCAATTTATCCATTATGATCATCCATACAGAGTAGCACCTAGATGCCATATAACGCTGAATGGACACATACTAAGAGGTTAGTCCTATCCAGAAAAAAAAAATCTGAACAAACAAAAGGGAGGAAGGAAGGAATGAAAACCAAAGCACAGGGATGGAAAGCTTCCCTCCCCTTGCCCAGTCACACCCAGCAAATCAGTGGCAGAGCTACAAAGGCAGGATTCCTGATTCCCACTCCAAATCAACAAGTATAATGTGAACAGCTAAAGGCTTGAGTAGCAGTCTTTGGGTGCACACTCAAAACTTGTTACCAAAACAGGGCAGATCACCAACTTCCCCTCCCTGATGCTTCTGTTCTTTATTGTATCAGCACTGGATGGCATAGAAGCTCCAAATATAGCAGCTCAAACCTCTTGCCTATTCCCTACTTGCCGGCAAAAAGCTTGTTTTGATATTTGCAGGAGTGAATTAATTTGGTATTCCCGATACCATCTCAGACACACCCCAATGACACTTACACCCACAGCCACAGAGGCTGATAACATCATCAGCTGACTTCTCAGCTCAGCAGCAGTCTTTTTTTCCCCCGTTTCTAGGATTATGAAATACATATTTTGTGTGGCTGGCTAATGCCAAAGTTACAAAATCCATGTAATTAAGATTAATTTAAGAGCTGGATTGGATCGACATGTGGCATCCACCCAGTAATTAAAAGAAACACTTTGAATTTCAAGTGGCTGCCTTAATATTTCACCCTGTGCTGGCACCGTTCACCTCCATTGGCAAAGCAGGATGCCAGTGCCCAGGTGTGAGAGGCTGGGGGCCTTTGGGTAAGGAAGGCTGCTGCATCAGGAGTCAGATGCCCTCTTCTGGAAGGTGTGCACATACTATCCATACTGGACTACTCAATTCAGTGCTGGCATGAATAAATGTATGTATATCCCTGGTTAAATACGCACAAACATAAAATCTATGTACATATACACAGACTTACATACATATGACACACACCTTTCCAACATCAAACATGCTGTACATAGGTGGTTACCTGCAGTAATGACATTTGACATATTCCATGAATGTTTATGAGTTATTTCTGAAAGTCTGGGCTTTTGACTACACATACATATGTGTATCAGCTCTAGAGAAGAGTATGGAACATCCACATGTGCTAGATTTTATGAGCCATGCACAGACAATGCTGAAGTGGGTGTGTGTTCCAAGTTGTAAATAAAGTATTCTAACCCAGTGGAAAAAAAGGTGACCAGCCTTCTGTGCAAGTTCATGTGGATGGCCTTGCATGTTCTCTGAGGGTCCTTCCTGTCCATCCAGCTCATCTCCCCATAAAATCTGATCACTGCTATTAATTATTTGCACTGTCCTAGAACTTTAAGTCTTCATCAGTCTGACATTGCCTTTGTTGTATAAACAAGGAAGGGAATCTACTAACTGCCCTGAAGAGCTTACAATCTATAGTACAGTGCTTAAACCACACTATGTGCTGAAATGTAAAACTTCAGGTCCCAAGATTACCTTTCATTTGGAATGAGTCCATTTACCCTTTGGGAACAAAATGAGAAATAACACAAGATTTGGAATAACTTAGTTTTTCAATTTGCCTATGTTGATCACCTCATGCATATATGGGAATATGAACAAAGATATATATATGCACCTTGGGACATACTGATGTGTATGCATATAAGCACATTAATTCAAAAAGGAAGTTAATTTTGATGAGATGATGTACAGGCACATAAAGTGTGTCAAATGTACAAGAACGCACATACATACAAGATTACACATATATGACCATATGAACATGTCTATGAAGGTCCTTAAGCAAACTTGTCAGAGAGGACACAGACTGTGTATAAACATCTGGAAAGATGCAAAGACCAAATGTTTTTTCACTTCAAAAAGTTAAGAATCTTTTCCAAATCCAGATTTTTCTCTTGGATTCTACAGCTGCTGAGTCTATTTGTTTTATGTATTTTTTATAATCTGAATTGCTCTCATGCAAAGACATCATTTTAATGCATTTAGAACAAAATCTCTCCTTCTTCCCTTTATGACAGGGTCACATCTTTGGAGGAAAAAAGTTCATCCCAGCATAGCATGCTGCTCTCTTCAGCACCTCCTGTTGGGTGCAGTTAGACTGGTCTCTTCAAATACATCCCTCCCATCATTTAACCCATGGCCTGTGGCTGAATCAGAGATCAATAAGTCCCTCATAACAGCTTCTGCTGGATGAGATGTAAACCAGCCCCTGTCTTTCTGCCTTATTCTCTCTGTATCATTCCATCAGCACTCAGTGCTGTCTGAGTACAAAGCTTTGATCAAACTAGTAGTTTCCCTTCCAGACATCATCATGATCCATATCCAACTATCCTTCAGCAGGGCAGGCTCCAACACCCATTATTAGTGTTTTTGCAGAATTGTGGCAAGTACAGGCTGGATGAGAACTTGTATATATTTAATATAATCTAAATAACTGAGCAAGTACTGGATTTATTTTAGTTTACAGATTGGTTATTCCCAATCTATTACACTTCCTTGTGTAATAGAATTAATAGTGTATTAATAGAAGTGTACACTTCTATTTATAGTGTATTAATTACATTATTAATAGAAGTATAATAGAATACTACACTTTTATTACTCTCTCCTGACAGAGGTAATCCAGTCACATTTCTGCTGCTAAAGCAAGTCACAAATACAAGAATCAGATAGAAAGACAAGTATAACCTTACCTGTCTGTGAAACACAGCCGTATCTGGAGTGCAGTACAGCAGATGTTCAACAGAGTATGGCACAACTGTGGTCCAGCATGTCTGCAATTTAAAGGAAGAATGTGGTTAACATGTTGTCCTGTACCAACTCTAAATCAGTTAACAGATTTAAACAAAAATAAGCATATCTGTATTTTGGCAGCTTATGCGTAAAAGCAGGGTAGGGGCAAAAGGACTTGTTTGAGGTTATCAGCAAGTGATCTAGCAATAGTTAGAAGTAGAATCTAGACTTTTCCAGCACCTCTGCTCAGTTATACGTAGAAGTACCACAAGATCTTTATCACCAAGAGATGACCATAAGGTCACTCAAATGAGCCTGCAGAAGCTGCTCTAACTAATAACCACCACAAGTTTCCATGGTGAGGATTAGAGGACAGCAACCTCTTCTGACAGTAGCAGATCTACTCCCTTCCCATGGACAGGAAGCCTACCTGCACCTGAGGCCAGGGCCCTGCAGCAGGTTTGGAGGTGTCAGTGTACTCTACATGTGTTCTCATTCTTAGGGAAAATGTTCATGATTATTTCATTTTGTGGCAGTAATGGAAAATACATTTTAGTGCTTGTGTTCTGCATTTGCAATTCATGTTCCCATACATGATTACATTAAGTCTGTGTTCTGTCATTTTTGATGAATGTAGCTTGTTTTCTGTAAAAAACAGACTCTGGGATGGAAAGTGACAGAAGTGAAGCTGTAACAAAGGATGATCAATTTTTTATGGCCAGCACCAAATGCAGGGGAAGTCCCTGAATGTCTCTCTGAGGCTGGGGACCCTTCAGTCACAGGCTGAAGTATGACCCATTCCTGTCACCATACTGCTTCTGGCAGTCACAGGGCAACAGTGGCTAATACTGCTTTCTTCTTTTGCCAAAGTTGATAAACTAGCTTGTCATTAATAGGTCAGTGGCTGAGAGCAATTTGGCTTCCGCAAACAAACGTGCACAGGTAAAAAGCAAGCAGCACAGCAAGCAGCAGTGGGTTGCTTTGACTCACTTATTAGCACAGTAACATCTATGATCCTCAGATACATTGTGCTGAATAACAGAGACCCTGGAGCAGGGACTGTCACTCCCAAAGTCAAAAAGCTAAGAAACAGAAGGAGGAGTAAAAAAAGGCATGAGGAAGGGATTTACTCAAAGATAACTCCTGGAGGCTCCATTGGAGATTACCAGATAGCTGCACTAAGGTGACAACCCAAAGGACTTACTCAACTTCCCAGTAACTTCAGATTGAAAAAACAGAGTGATGCAGGTCTGGCATTCTGCTAGAGGTTTCAGCTGCTCCTATTCAGACTGAGGCCCTGAGTAAGAAAAAATGATCCCCTGTATTTGTAGGGACAAAGGGTTCAGCTTCAAATTCTGGACTGTGTTGGCTTTGTTCAGATGCTCATGAGCCAAATCTCTATCTCTGAGACTCAACAGTAACAATCTTGAAGTTGAGGAACTGACACTAGAGTTTTCCTGCTTCACACAAGCTGAGGATAAGGCCTCTTGACACACACAACTCGAGCAGATTCTGCTGTTCAGAATTCTTACTCAGGCTCCAGTGGAAGAAGTTGAGGGGCTGCTGGATCTGCTTCTGCCCCCCCTCCCCCGGGACATGTGCTCACCATAAGCAGATGGTTTCAGAGATTAAGTTCTAAGGAGGCATTAGCAGGAATATCTGCACACAGCACCCGGCAGCTGCCTGTGCTCACACCTGTTCTGAGTTTCACAGCTTTCAAAGAATCAGTGTTCTAGGCTTTTTTGCCCTTTCCTTGTTTGGAAAATAGAAGCTTTCTGGGCAAATGCAGAGCTGGCTTCTACACACACACAGGGGTTTCTCCCCTTTGCAACCAGATTCCCTAGAGCTGCACATTAGTCCAGATTTTTTGGCTCTCATAGGCTCTGAAATAGAATCAAGCTATTTTCCTAATCCAGAAATTACAATAACAAAAAACCCCTCAGCACACTCACAACCGTTCTTTACCTTTAAATACAAAAGAAAATGACTGGGTCACAACTAGTAATCCTGGTGCAATCCTAGTGACCCATCCACCGCACTCAGTGAGTTTCTTTGGCCATGTTTCTCCTGATCATCAATTTAACTCCAACAGATTAACAAGGAAAGTGGCAGCAGGTAGCACTTGGGGACCCCACCAGCGCTTTCAGGCTCCAGGGCATGTGGTTAAAGAATCTAATGTCAGGTTATGCGCTGCTGAGGATGGTGTCTTGTGACATATGATATCACTGAACAAAGCTGAAGGTGCCGAGTTTGGGTCACTTTTTACAGGTAAGTGGAAAGAGATCTTCCTTCATAAGAGGAATTCAGGCACAATGTAATCTGGCACCTGGAAATGCAGTTCATGTCAGCAACAACAAAATCATCAGCAAAGCAACAATGCCAGAATTGTTTCCCTGGTTTAGCCATACTCTCCAGTTGTTTGCCATCAAAAAACAGGTATTTCACAGCCTACTGCAGGATCCAAGTTGCCACACAACAGACAGCAAAAGTTATGTACATACAATAATGACCATTTGATTAATTCACGTGTACCTGGCTGTGGGAAGCTAAGAGATGAATAGCCATTTTTGAGTATTCATCATGTATAAATAGAATTCCTAGTGCACATAAGCACTTATAAATGCACCTAGTACTCCTCAGAGCTAGTGTTGATGTGCTTGGGTGCACGTGCTCACTACTACATCAGTACACACAATCCTCTATATGGCAGCTTGGCACGTGCCATCTCCTGTTCTGGTAACTGAAGCAACAGTGTGATAACATTCAAAAACCCAGCCTGCTGATAGTGGTGAGTCTCCATCACCATGTCTGGAATTAAAGATGTTTATCCAAGGTGATCCATAGCACTTTTCTCAGGTCTAGTGTAATCCCCACCCTCTTCTATAGCAGACAGCAGGAATGCCCTTAGTCTTCACTCCCTCTCCTACCCACATGATCCAGTGAGATATAAACATGAAGGGGATGCTGCTGGCAGCCAAAAACATTTTAGGTAAAGACACAAGGATCAAATAAGAAAAAAGGGGATAGAAGCAGTGAACAGAAATCAGAGAAAAAGAAAGTGGGGCTAGTACAAGAAAGCAGAAAGCAAGCAAAAGGTCAGGGAGGAGGTGGAGAAATTTAGACTTCATAGAGCCAGAAAAAAGGAATGAATGTGGAGAGCACAAAGATGCCCCTCACTTGGCCATGGCATCACGCCACTCACGATCCCCCTGGCCCAGGCACTCCTCAATGCTGTGCCAGCAGCGCCCATTAGCAACGTGCCATCTGCCTCCACCACGGCCAAGGCACCAACCTCGGCAGTCAGTAGAGATCCGCTGGTGGCACCTGTCGGGCCACTCCTCGGATACCAGCGGCTTCCACGGCACACACTTGTGCTCAGCGCGCTCTGCCCCTCCGCACCCCCCGCAGGGGGCGCCACCTGCGGGCAGCGGGCGCTGCGCTCCGGCCGCGGAGCCAAGGGAACAGCGGGACACGGGCCCGGGCGTTAAACCCAGCCCTCATCCGCTACACCGGGACGGTGGTGCTGAAAAGGGGCCGCCACCAAGCTGAGGTGCCACATCCCCCAACCCTGCCAGCACCCCGTTCCCAAACACTCAGACCCAGGGGCTTCCTAACACTTTCTATGCATTTGAAGAAGGAACCCACAGCAAAACTGGTGAAATGCATGGGATGAACTGCATTGCTCACACACTCACTGCTCCCCTCACAAAAGGTTCTGTTTCTACTCTTTGACACTTTTCAGAAGCTCAGAAAGTCATTTATAGAAAAAAGCACTCGAACTCCAGAAGCACCCACATAATTGCCACAATAGTCTTCCTTTCCCAGAGAACTCTGCTGTCCCTTTCTTCCCTCACTGTTAAATAGAAGATAGACAGTATTTGGTATCAGGATTACAAACGTATTTTGCAGACCAAGACAAGGGAGCTCTAGAACCCTCAGAGGAGAGGTGAAAGTGGTTCCTGCCTAGCAAGGGAGGGAATGCCTGTCTTCTCCTCCCAGAGAAATGAACTAACAGTCCCTCAAATCCCAATGGCCCAGCACACTGAAAGGCTATGTGGCATCTTGGTGAGACTTTTCTACCATTCATCGCTTCTCTTTCTTCCACTCACAGGGACTTTACAGCTTTGCTTGTGACCCTGAGGCAGCAGGAGCTGATGCTTTGCCAGATGAATGAGATAAAACCTAGTTCCAATGCAAGGCAGCAAACCTCTTCAGAAAACAGCTCTAATGAATTTAGATGAAATATAGAATATAAGCAAAACCCCAGTCAGATATAATGTGGCCTGAAGGAGCTCTGGATTAGGAATCATAAAGGTTAGCAGCCCCTGCTCATCTAGGCAAACCTCTGCCCACCCTCCACTACCAGGGTGCACACTACTCATCATGCCACACTTCTGTCCCTCTTGCCAATTGCAACTCCCAGCCCTGTGTGGCAGTTTATACAGTGTTGTGAGGCACTCTGGGTGTCACTGCCAGCGTCACCGAGTGACACAGCTACGTCCTCTCCATTAGACACCAGAGTGCCACTCCTCATCTATCGACCATTTCCTCCCATCTGATACCAACGCATTCAACTGAAATGGTGAGCCACTCTCAGTACCAGCACTGTCACCACCACACCAATGCCAGCAAGATCCACTAAGCACAGAAGATGTTAGCGCCATTATTTTAGATTCCAATGCTAGATCCTTTTTATCTCCCTCTCCATCACAGCCTCTGAGGATGCTGGTGGGAGAAACTGGCCATATCGCTTGGGCAGAGGCTGTAGCATTAGAAACCCAAGGACCAGCTCCCAGCTCTGCCACTGGGGCTCTGCCATAATCATTTCACCCACCAGTACCTCAGTTTCCCCATGTGTAAAATGAGGAGAATGATAATGACCTACCTCGGAGGGTGAGGTTTGCAGATGGGTTAGCGACCAGCACTACAGAAACACCCCCTACCAACAAACACCCCAGCCTGGCACTGGAGGAACCGAGGGCACCGCATCCTCCCCTCACTGATCCTGCTTAGGGAGAAAACTGCTTGGCAGAGCTCTCCTGCCTGCGACTGCGCACATGTCCAGCCAGCTCCATCCTCATCGAACCACCCTGCGTCTATTTGATAAAGACGAATATTGCTTTTTAAATAAATATAAAAACTCCGCTTCCTCCTTGGCGAGTTCATTTTGAGTCATTTTATCTCTTTCCTCCCCCTAGATTTTTCCCCAAATAATGTGATTAAGTGAGTCAGCGTTCTGCTTTCCCTGACAGCCTCTGGATTTAATTCAGTTTGAGGACTGTGACCTTTGACTCCTTTTTACTATACTAACCCAGCTAAGAGAACACTTAGTGATTTCTCTGCTTCCTACTGGGAGAGTATCTGGTGGGGGGTGAGGAGGGGGAGCAGAGGTGGAGGGGGGGAGGAAGAGAAACAAACTTTCACATAAAATTATGGTATATGGATAATTGAGAAGTTTAAAAACATGAATCTAATTGTGCTGTCCCTTGAGAAGCAGATATTGAGCCATCCTATAAAAGGCTTGGAGTATCCCAATGGTGATTTATTGCTAAATCCTAGTATTTTTCAATACATTATAGTTTTTAAATTGTGTTTAAATTGAGTGTAGAAGAGCAGAGGCCATTAGGAGATGCAGAAATGATGATTATATTTAAATATTCATGCACGCAGTACCTTATTATTGAATCTGAACACTAACAAAATCAATATTAAGTGCGGTTTGACATGAATTTATTTATGAATTTCGACTTTCTAAGTACTGTATTTTTTCACTCAAAAATTGTGAGTATAATGTAGTAATGATATCAAAACAGAGTGTCAGAGAGCATTAGCTGAGGAGGTTATAAACCTCCGTATTACGGGGCCCCATATCGCCCTCAAAAGTGCTTAGTGCACAAAACCAAAATGTTTTGGGTTGTTGGTTTTTTTGAAACACGTAAATACACACACACACACACTCCCTCAGAAATAGGAAGGAAATTCTCTGTCGGAAATTGCACTGCAGTGGCTTTGATTGCTCTCCCAGCCCGCTTCAGGGACCAAGCAAACTGGGATTTGAAGAGCAACAAAGCTGAATGGAGTGCTCTGGGCATGCGGTTTGTGGGGGCACCTCAGTGCTCTGAGGGAAAGCTGGCAAAAACAGAACAGGCCACAAGTGCAGGGTGTAGCCAGGGTCCCAGCCAGAAAGGAACCAAGAAGCCACAACTGCTGTCCTACTCAGCAGTGCTGGGTCAGTCACACTGGGACCCCAGAAGGCAATGCCAGTCAGGAGCATTCTCATTGGAAGAGTCTGGTGCTAAGCTGTGCTCAGACTGGCTGGTAGGTCTGGTAGAAAAGGACACCCCAAAAACATAATGCAAAGGGAATGAGAACAGATTGGGGGTCTCCATTCACAAACTATGTGCAATACGGCAGGTACATCAAGCAGTTTTCACTCAAAATGGTGCAAAGATAGAGAAAGTGGTTAGAAATGCCCATGGCAAGGGGTTGGAACTAGAAAATCTTAAGGTCCTTTCCAACCCAAACCATTTTATGATTCTAAATCAGCCCCTTTGTCCCCTCAAAAAAATGCTTCCTTTATTTTGCATTCTTCCTCTTCAAGGTGTTAGTATCTCAGACAGGACACTCAGTAATCACATTGGATCTTCCCCAGGAGAGAGAAAGACAGCTTTTGAATGCTTGGCACTTGGTGCCACTCATTTACCCAGGATCAGTTAACGGTACTGCTGCAGCAATTCCCCTGCTTCACTTACTCCTTGTCCTTCCACTTCAGCCATAGCTGTTCTGTTACCACTGACACCTGTAGAGACCTGTAGGTTCTTGATAGAGCTATCACCCCTCCTGCTTCAATGATCAGAGATTTCTCGTAATGGGGAGGGCAAGAGGAATAATTCAAAATAAAGCCTTGACATAAGGGGACACAGAGGAGGGGGCTGTGCAGATATATCTACAGATAAGTGATGTATATTAAAAGCTACTGCCCTTCCTCCCCCACCAATTAATTTCAAATGTGAGAAGAGTTTTGAAGATTTATTTGCTATTGACAGGAATCTGGAAAGAGCCTTCCACAAGCTGTACTGTGCATCCTCCTTTGAGTCCAGCCTTGGTTCAAAATACTATGCAGCCCACAGGGGGAAACACCCCACTTTCCTTCTTTAGTTCACTCCTATCCTGGCACTGCTTCCAGTGGAAAGGGCTACCCTTTCTGCTTGAGAGCCATATACCTACAAGAGTCAGACCACTTAAGACAAACCAATTTTGGTAGCTCTCATTCAGTCCATCATCAGAAGCCCAGAAGGGGCAGCAATAGATACCATGACCAGCAGGTTTCTCCTAGTCTTTATTCTCTGTAGGGATGGATACAGAAAGAAAAAAATAGTCTGATCAAAGAGAAACATCATTCATTTTCGTCTTTGATTTCACCACAAACAGGAACCAATACTTACTGAATCCAATGCAAAGTCATACTGCCTTCAGTGAAATCAAGGGCCAGATATTCAAAGGGTTGGTACCTAGGAGGGCTCAAGCATTTAATTCCGAGCAGACTGTTGAAGAGCACAGCCCAATATACTCATAGTTTTCTCAGGTCTCTAAAATACTAGGTGTTGGCAAGCAAGAGCCAGGGATGCCAAGCAGACTATACAGGAATGGTGCTGCAGTCCTGAGGGAAACCTATTCTGCTAGGAAGTCTTCTTTCAGCACAGGAAACAACATTCTGTGAAGTGCAAGCTGAAGACAATACATCCCTGGAAGTCCTTTTTGGATGCAGAATTTCTGCTAAGATTAATCTTTCCTTCCTCCTTACTCTCAGGCTTGCCTCTCTCTTCTTTGCTCATGCTAGCATTTCCCAGTACAGCCTGCCAGGCTCTTAATAGATTGGCAACGTTCTTCAGGGACTGGAATTGACACAGAAACACATCCCCTCTTGGAAGGGGTTTGATCACAGAGCACTGACATGATGGCAGATCACACTGCCTACACAAGAGGCCACACACAACAGGGCAAGCAGCAGCAAAAACATCACTCATTAAAATTAATTCCTTTCTCATTTTCATCTTAAAAGGGATGTTCAGATTTAGTGGTCTCAGCTGAGTCTCTGATGGAGAGAGGTCTGCATTAACAAAGCCCAGCACACCCAGTTTGACTAGGTTTATGCTCTGCAAAATGGACTCATTTGGTGCCTTTTCCAGGAGTAAGAACCAGTGGGTTAGGGTTAGGGTTAGCAAAGCCCAAGACTAGGGGACAGCATTGGAAAAGACTTTGTGGGTCATTCTGATGTCCCTATTATCACATATACCCACAGTGTATCACCTCTTTGTTAAACCCAAAGTGAAGGATTCCAGGGACTATGGAGCCCCAAGGAAAGCTTACCAGCTGAAAGGTCTGAGACCACTCATTTCTACAAGGAACCCAAACAGCAATAGTAGTTGTGTGACAGACACTGAAGCCTTACTCAAAATCAGGGAATCACAGTACTGAAAACAGTAAAAATGTATGAGTAAGACCTTTCCCTTTCTATTGAGCTTGCAACCCTGCAGAACCAAGGGGTCCTACCAGAGAAAAGGGGAAATAATTCATTTGGTAAGTGCAATGCACAGAATGTGATGTGCCCTAGATAAAGCTTGCAACAGAGTGTGGAATCCAGACTGGACAGCATGTGCACCAGCATACTGCCTTAACCACAAGGTCTTGGTTCTGACCTCAGAATACATCCTTGGTAAGAGATGCAGTATAAAGGTCACTCAGAGCACTCCCTCTAAGCTTTTGGTTTAAAATAGTTCGTAACCACACTATGGCTTCCATCAGTACCACCTTCTGTGGTTAAGGACAGGACAGTTTAGAGGCACTGGGAGAGGACACTGAAGTGTCACTGGTCTGACCCAGGTCCAGCATTTCCACATTTCTCGTGAGATCTCTTTCCCAGAAATGCTGAACACCATCTTGGAAACCCTGCACACAAGAGATGTCTAATGCTGGCATTATTTCTAACACTAACAACTCGTTAAATTTTTCCACTCTGCATCTGTATCAATATTTTAACACAACTGTTACAAAGAAAATCGCTTTTTTTTGTGTGTCTGTATCTCCTCCCTCCCCTCCTCTCTCATTAAATCAGCATGACAGATTTTAGCCTATTCCATAACTAAGTGAATATCTCGGAAATTTAAAATCCCCAAAGTACAGTGACGGCTTCTGAAAGCTTTCCAGTGGTGCAGAGCATGAACAAACTCCATGGACTTAGATCATTCCCTTCCCTTATTGTAACTCTATGGAGGCTGCTGTGAAAGATTTAAAAAGACCAAAACATGGGATCTACCCAAATCTCAAGGGGAGATAAAGAACCCTATACACTACTTACATTGATGTTGATAATACTATTGAGAAATTAGTCCTGTTGTGGTCATAGTGCTGAATCTCATGGTTTTAACACCACCACCAAGTTAGATCTGATAACTTACAGCTGGCTCAACTTCATTTAAGAGGCAACAGAAGGAATGGGGCAAGAGGGGATCCATTACACTAAAATGGAAGTCAGACATTAGGATATAGATTGTACGATCTATAGATAGAAAAGGAGTAAAAAGGTCCCATCCAGATCAGTTCACAGTATGTGCAGACCAGCCACTTACTGGTATTTGGAGATAAGACTAAAATGCATTAATGAAAGATAATTACCTCAAACATCAGCATAGACAAAGTGGTCTGCAGAGGGGGAAACAAGCAAAGTACTCTCAGAGCCAAGGGGAAAAAAAGGGGGAGAAAAAAAATCACTGGGGAACGATAAGAGAACCCCAAGAAGAAATTGGGAGGTCTTTGATATGGAATATTCGCCAGCATTTTTAAGGAGGGGTGGTGAAGAAAGTGCTATCACCAAGGAAAAAAAAAACAAACCCTCTTTTCCAGTAAATCGATGTATTTTGCTCTAATTTTATTAGGAATATAAAAGGAGCCTTTAGAAAAGTGCTTAGAGAGCAGAAAGAAAAAAAGAAGAGATAGGGAAGGCTAGCAGTGGAAACATTAGTCTGTCTGTATTAGGAATCCCATACTCACATTTTATTGTTACTGTCAGGATGCAAAAGGCAGCGCTTAAAACAAAATAATACATAATGTATTACAGGGGCATAAACATCAGCAGTCATTTTTATTTTAAAAAGAAAATGCAAAAAAAATGGAGATAGCTTGCAACTGAGGGATCCGAGGCACAGCATTTATATCTGTGTCCACTGAGATAATCAAAAAGGTATTAGAGCAGCTGATGGAACAAGGTACCACAACGGACTCCTCAGCAGTTTACCACTGCTCTCATTACAAGGTGCCTGTGGAAGGCTGTTCAAAGAAATCATGGGGGTCAGTTTTTAGGCTGGGTGGGATTTTACTCCAGCTCTAAAGATGAGATGATATTTAGGGAAATGAACTCCATACTTTTGAATGACTAGTAAAGAAAATGGGTTTTGTACATTTGTGTGTGTTTTAGAGGGAATGAAAGGGTAGGGAGAGAGAGAAGATGCAGAAATAGGAGTCACTTGTTTTCCAGCCAGCCCTTTTCAACCATTAGCTTCTGTTGTACTTGCCTAATCTATGCTGACTTCTGCTTTTTTAGAGTGAGCTTTCTTAGTTTCTGCCCAGCACACCTAAACCTCAGAGTCTAAATCCAGCACCTTTTGTCACTACCATAAGTAAACGAGTTTTATAGTAACAACCTAGCTCAGAAGCAAGCAATGCATATGCCATGTCTTGTTTCATGGGTCTACTGGGGAAAACTAGGGGTTCTGTTGCAGCAAGGACCCTCTCTTCCATAGACTCCACTGGTCAAACACCCAAATACTGGGTGTTTGCATGAGTTGTACTGTTTCATTCAGGTATCTGTTTACTCACAAGGCTTGTATCTTAGAGTCAGCTTCCAGCAGACTTTGGTCCCATATTTAATGGACTGCTTTCCTACCTCCTGGCTTTTCCCCACAGCATCATGGCCAGGGCTCTGTCCTGCCACTGCCTGGTCTTCTGTAGCCTGCAGGCTGCATAGCTGGCTCCACCTGCCTTATTCAGCTTCCTGATTCCAACATTATCCATTCACCAGGAAAAGGGGAATCCTTTTCTCTTAGGAAGTTTCTAGAGTCACACCTGCATCTGAGAGCAGCCACTGAAGTCAGGAATGCAAAAACACAACGTAACAGTGGAAAGTGCAGGTGAGATGCAATGAAGCAGCACTGCAAGGGGAATGGGGGCATTTTATATACATAAAATATCCTCTTTAAATATTTCAGCTGACAGCTGGATCTAACACTCCCCAGAACAGCTGGATCCTCCTCTGTAAGAAGCAAACAAAAGCCACCAAAAAAAAACACAAAATAACTTTTCCTTCTCTTTCCTTGTGGTTCTCTGAAGGCCTCAGGGGGTACTGGATCCCCTTGGTTCCCTATCTGGTTGTACTGCTTTTGCCACAACACATGCACGCTGCCAAGGCACAGCCACAGTTTGCTCATGGGATGATGTAAAGAGGATGGTGCTGCTGGTGGCCTGCATGGGTAGTCATCTGGAGGACAAGGAAAGAGGACAGGGGAGGCAGATTGGCCAGAGGGGTGTGAGGAGGTGGGTGAGAAAAGGGAGAGGTAGAAAATGCGTAAGAGACAAGCAAGTTCAGGAACAGCATAAGACTGGGTAAAGTTGGAAGTAGAAATGCAATGAGCTGGCTTTTTAACTGCCTGTCACAGTAAACCACGATGTAGACATCTGCCAGACCTCATCTCATTTACTCTGCAAAAGTGAGTGGGGCAAATCATACCTACCATAGAGCAGAACCAGATCACTTCAAATGATCTGTAAGACACGGGTCAGGAGCTGGCTCCAGGAGCCAGGGACAACCAAAGTTTAGAAGTTCCTTATTGAGGTGTTAGACAGAGATGGATGAATTAAGGAGTTCCACAGTTCTGGAGAACTTGCACTTGAGAACTGGAGAGGAGTTAAGAGCTAAAGCTGAGTTTCATCCCCAGCTATGTTACTTGCTTCCCTTTTCAGCACCTGAGATCAGCTACAATGCTTCATGGTTTCACCAAAAGAATTAAGGATCTCTCTCTTACAACAAGGACTCTGGAGATCATCAGCAGTGTGTTTGTCTTTGTATAAGCACAGGTATGTGGATTTGCTGATTTCAGGAAGTGTTTGATCACACTGGTTCCTAAAATGAAAATAACTGCACACATGCTAGAATGCTCTGCTTGGGAGAGAACTGAGTGGTAAATCAGAGCAAAGATGGAACTAATCAGTTGCTGGACAGAACTGCTTTATGAGAAGCTGCTTCAGGTCAGGTCTTGAAAGGCACAGAGAGCTCTTCAGAGGAGCTCACTGAGCATGTGTTTGGACAGCCCTTGCTGTCTCCTTCCTCTCTGCAAAAATCACACCGCTTAAAGAAAGAGAAGGAAATCCCACATAAGACATTCTGTACTGCACATCTTGTGACAATCCTGCCCCCCGCCCAGGATAACCTTCCCCTCTCTCCTCTCACAGCAGCTCATCTCTGGGACATCTTTCCACTTCATAAATCTTTTCCTTGATTGAAAGACAGATCTGGAAACAGCCCCTGGGGGAAGCAGTTCCTGAAAAGCCTGCATCCCAAGCTAGAGGCATCTTCTCATTGAGGTACACAGCAAATAAAGGCCTCACACTCATTGCAACTGCACGAGAGTTCTTGGCACCATCTAGTGCCAAGAAAAGAGACTACGAAAACCATTCTGGAGAGGAGAGGTGCTTGGAGAAAGCTTGGACTATACACTTGGGTAGCAGTCAGCTCTGCTTCCACAAAGAGGCCAAAGTGAACACTTGCCATGTCCTTGTAGAGCGGATTCTTCCTTGTAGCAACTAACCTAGAGGAGATGCTACATTATAAAAGGAAGGCATTATCGAATCTAACTGGAAGGCATTACCTGCTGCTCTTCCTGGTAGCTTTTCTACTACAGGAGAAGTCATATATGCCAAAGGTGCATACCCTCCCTATTGCCCTGCACACAGCAACAGGATGGCCAGGGATAGCTTCCAGAGCACATGCCAAACTCTGAAACCCTCCAAGGAAAGCTGAAACTCTGAGATGCAAATGAAGTTGCATTAAAGGAATATGGATGACAACAGAAAACAATATCAAGGCCACAGACTGTATGAAAATGGGTCTGACAGAGGGTGTAACTATCACTTTATGAGCAAAGGAAAGGCATTCATCAGGGTGCATTACTCATCCACTTCCCTCCTCTCCTGTATGGCAAGAATAGTAAACAGTTGCCCAAGTTACAGAAAACAATCAGCATTTAAAACAAAACAATACTTCTCGTTTTTCAAGTCTTCCTGGAGCCACCTCCCTTCCTGTCCAGGCATATCATCCTTCATCATTCCTGAACACAGCCAGGCACATGGAACTGCAACGACACTGAGCCCTAGTACTGAACCTCCAAGTAAGTTCCCACCTGGAAAAGGCTTGTGAAGTTGACATACTGGGGCCTGTGTGCTTTGGAAGAGTACAAGCATCACTCCTGCCTGCAGCCCTCGGAAAGCAAGTGAAGAAATCAATGAACTGTCCAGGAGTAATGTTCTCAAATCAACTCAGCTCTTCATCTTTCTAAGGGAAGCAAGCCAAGGACCATGCTGAAACCTTAACCACAGGGCCCAGCCACTCTGTGGACACGAAGGATGCCAGGGCAATTTCCCAAAAAGCAGGTGTTAGCTTTGGCATCCTTGGCCAATATTTACATTCCTCCTTGCTCTTACAAAGCAGCCTTTCCATGCAGTTAAGAGCCCAGATCCCCAAGGGAATGGAGGTGCCTAATTCCAACTTCACTGGGAATAAGATGTCTCTATCTCTGAACCTGGCCTACAGTGCTTCAGGGTGTAGGAGAGTTTAAAGCCTTTTCTACCCTGTCCTGAAATTCATGTTATTGTTCATTCCTTATGAAGCAGTCTTGAAAAGCTCCCAAGCTAAAACTTCCTGTTTGCACAACAGGGTAACGATTTACATTCGCTTTGCAAGGGTGCAAATGTTATCTTGTGGTGCAAGGAAGCAATGGGAATCCAGACCCTGTGACAGTTAAATGGGAAATCGTGCCATGGTAGTGGATCAGACAAGGTGGGTACAATCCTGTTCCCTGCAAGGCTCAACACTGGAAACATGCAGCACAGTGCAACACCATCCATTCTGCAGTCCTGTCTCCTTTAAAGACACGGACACATGCAGCTTTAAAGTGCTTTAAGCAGCTAATTAGGGTGTCTTCCCCTCCTTTATCCCACAAGATGATAATTGCATTATAAAAATGAATATGTAACTAAGCAGAAACCACAGGAACGGTGATGGCAGAAAAGGAGATGGAACCAGCAGCAGCCTCACTCCGCAGTCACAGGTGGAAGCCCTCACATTAGAGAGACTAGTGCTCCAGTGCGGTTTCTGTAGCTGTGGGGAGGAAAACCTCGAAAAAGCCCCACATCATTTAGAGTCACAAGAGTCAGCGAATGGTTTAGTGCTTAAACAATCGATGTCAGGAAGAGAGAAGATCCGTGAGAGCGTGTCCGCCTCTTGCTCTCCCTGCATACATCTCCCCAGAATGTCTACAGGCATCAGGGTAATTTAGAGAGGGGAAAAAAAAAAAGAGACAGACTTGGCTTGGCCTAACTGGGGCTATCACTGTAATTGTGGAAGGAAGTGAGAACATACCAGCAGGGCCCCAGGGAGTGAAGAGCAAAGTGAGGGGAATGGAGACTGTATTTGTGGGACCCTGTGAAGCTGAAGAAGTGTCAGAGAGCAGCACAGTGATGCCTGAGGGTGGAGCACAGCTGAGGCAGTTAGATCCTCCTGAAACAGCAAATAGCAAATGATCCAAATCTGGAGCACAGCCTCACAGCTAACACACCCTTAGGTTCCCCTAGTAGCTACCACTATGGATGACCAGAGAACCAAGCACATTCTCTGTACATTTAAAAATCGAGGCATCACTGTAAACAGCTGCAGGGATGATAAATATCTTTATGCCTTCAGAGAGGAAAGGGGAACTCTTCCTACCGCCAGTTCGTCGCTGCCCCCTGCGGTGCACAGGCAGCCTCTGTTCTGCCAGTCCATTCTTCCCCATGCAGTGCATTATTATGAGCCCTCCAGCACACACAGCTAATTAGGGAAAATATCCTTTCTAGCAATTTAAATGATTTTGGCATTTTCAGGAGGGCACATGTAATATTCAAATTACTTCCACTCTGCGGTGCCTTGTCTTGCCTGGCTCATCTTCCCAGGTGAATTTGTAGTCTCTGAAATGCTCTAATTTCCCACACAAGCCATGTCAAATATAATTTTGGTGCAAAGTTGGTAATTATACGTAACATCAGTCTGATGTTAAAAACACTGAAAAATTTAGCAAGAAGAGACGAATGGAGAGACACAAGTCTGAGACCAGCGAAGGAAAAGCGTGCGGCCCCCTTAGTATTTGCGCTCGTTAATTAATAATAGCATGTTTTCAGGAACTGAAAGGATGTGTTTCCCGAACTGACTAGAATTCACTTATGTCCCAATTACATTGTCTCATTGAAGAACTTCGGTCAGGTCTTGCTGAAGAGCCACAGCTAAACAAAAAGCCAAATCCAGGCGCCCCACTGAAGACCATCACAGTTGCAAGGGTATGTAAAGGAGGAGAAATCTCCCCCTTGGGCTCAGCCCCAAGGATCAGATTATCTCCTCCTCCACCACCCTCTGCTGCAAACCCCTCATGGAAGCAGTCAAACAGATTTGCATCAGTGAGTCACCAAGGGTATAGATATGTATTAGAATAAGTGTAATTATAACTGCTGGCCCCAAAGTATTGGGCAAACATTTTAACAGACTTGTTCCTTGGCTCCAAAGAGAAGAATTAACACAAAGAGTGAATTATCTGACCCCATCATCAAGTCTTCCCCAAGGATTCCTGGTCTGCCTATTTCAAGGAGCACCCCAACTGAGCTTGGGTTTTGACATTATTATCACAGCAGAGTGGCTGCCTGTCAAAACCAGTTGAGAATCCCTGAATTAACCCATTCCACTCTAAAATCCATGCCTGCAATAACTGCTGGGAACCACAGAGCCATTTGCTCTGAAACTGTTGCTTTTAGTTATCTATTTGTAATGTTAATACATTATGGAAGGGGGAAACCCAGGTATCTCATCATCACTGTTTGAACAGCAGTTTCTGGCTCAGGTGAGGATTTGGACCACAGCTGGTAAGGAAGGCTTGCCTCATTTCGATCCCAAACACTCCATGTCAATAGTCAAGAACCACCATGTAAATAAATTCAGTACACCCAAGCAAGGATTTGACCCCAGAGGGTAAAATGAGAGCCACTGAATAAAAGCTGTTATTTCAGAGGAATGAGGGTTTTTAGAACAGATGAAGATGAAATAAACTTGAAGCTCCTGGGTATAGGCAAACCCTGCTTTTGCCACATACTAGCCACGTGTGCTTGTATAGAGGGATCCAAGAGCTAGTCCTGAATTTCAGTCTTAGTGTTTAGCATGTCACACCCCTCTCTGTCTTCAATCTAATATCAAAGAAGAGACCCCTTGTTTCACAGGATGAACACTCCCTGGCTTTGCAGCTTGCTCCATCTACTCCCTTAAAATCAGTTCCAACTTCTCATATTCTTTCACTCTCTTGAGTTTGTGCTGCTCATTTAACAGTGGCTAGCTGTGCATAAAAAGAAAATCCATCATGCTCAGAACACAAGAGCCAGAGAAACCCAGAAACTTTCATCACAGCTTTATGTGAAGAGATTAAAATAAAAGATCTGTGCAGCTCCAAGGAAACAAGGAACAGGATAGGACTATGGATCCAGAAAGTATGACCCACAGTCCTTTAAGGGTACTGCATGTGGGTACCTGTTGTAGGAAGAGGGGAAAAGAAAGCAAAAGATTGGAAGGGGTCTACAGAAGATGAAGATATATATCCTGAGCAAATACACACTGATATTAACTAGGCAAGAACACGTTACTCCGTAGGTAAAGTACCAACATTGCTATTGAAGTTTGCTGCATTTATAGCTGTTCAGCCTGGAGAAGAGAAGGCTGCTTGGAGAGCTCATAACAGCCTTCCAGTATCTGAAGGGGACCTATAGGAATGCTGGTGAGGGACTATTCATTAGGGACTGTAGTGACAGGACAAGGGGTAACGGGTTCAAACTTAAAAAGGGGAGGTTTAGATTGGATATAAGGAAGAAATTCTTTACTGTGAGGGTGCTGAGGCACTGGAATGGATTGCCCAGAGAGGTTGTGAATGCTCCATCCCTGGCAGCATTCAAGGACAGGTTGGACAGAGCCTTGGGTGACATGGTTTAGGGTGAGGTGTCCCTGCCCATGGCAGGGGGGCTGGAACTGGATGATCTTAAGGTCCTTTCCAACCCTAACTATTCTATGATTCTATGTGACAGCAAAACAGGACAATACAGACTTTGAAGGGAAAGCTTTCCTTTTTCCCAGATTTGCTAGGTTATCATCTCAAAGCTGTTAGACCCTATGCACTGACCCTTTACTAAGCATTAATGTATTGCTTTCTACTAAATGCATGGCTTACAATTGACGAAAAGAGGACTTGAATTTTCAATGAAAACTCATAGAAAGCATCTATCTAGCCTCTAAGAACAGCAGGAACCCACTACATGTATCTTGAGATAATTATTTCATAATCAAGCAACCCATTGCAACACAACACTAGACGCAATCTCTAACCCTTACCCACTGGCTGAACACATCAAGAAGATGCATTTATACACTAAGTAGATAATCATGCATGTAAATACAACTGATATGCAGGATACATTAAATTACTTGCTTGTTCTTGAAAATCTGGTCTTGGCCATTTGGATTCTTCTCCAGGATTCCCATCTCACTGGCCACTAGCTCGTTCTGCTCACTGACTTACTTGGAGTTATCACAGGCTACCTCAGATACACTCACTGTCTGCAGCTTGCTGATATCAAGAATGCAGTTTGACTAAATATATATTGTGGCCATGACAATGTTCACATAGCTCATCAAATGCTTTCTACTGACATCTCAATTTTGCCAAAACACTGCTTACAAGAGCACATGGGAAACTGCATCAATAGACTCATCAGAAATAACTTTTTTGCCCAAAATGAGTTTATTTTAGCTTAGATAATGAAACTGGCCTACTGAATAGTCCTGCAAATGCTCTGGGGGGACAATGAAGAGGGTGAAATGGGGGCACAAAAATGCAGTGCTTACTTAAGCTTCCTTTACTGCTATGAAAGAGACACAGAACTTTGGGAAAGCTGCTAGGAATATTCCAAAACCAGGTTGAGCATGGAGAGTCCAATTAAGCATTGCCACAGTCCTTGTCCGAACAGGCACTCAAGACTACTATGCCAATTCAGTAAAAAACCCACGCTCTAGCATGTGGACTTTTAATGTATCTGTGCTGACAACTCATACTAATAGATCCTAAAATTTGGGAGTTTAGGCTGTAAAAATAAAAAAACCAGCAAGTCCATGACTTTACACTCGTGCACAATATCTATGGATAAACAATCGTGTGAGGTAGTGCTTTACGAAGCCCTAAAGACTCTCAGATAAAAGTAGCTTTCTAAATGCAAAGAGCGGTTCTGCACAGCTTTTTCTAAGTCTGAAATGATAATGTGCAAGAAGCAGAAGAATAGGATGATACTTGACCTCCAATTTCCTGAGTGCTAACTAGCTTTCCTTGCCATTTTGAAACAGGTCTGCCTTTGTCTCCAGTGAAAGGACCTGCAGGATGTGGTGAGGTAGCTGGACGAATAAATAGTTCCTTTACTGCCATGGCAATGGTGCAAACAGACCCGAGCACATGCCAAAGGAAGTTGTCATAAATTACAAGTTGGTCGATTCTGTTTAGTTTCCAAGCAAGAGTTATACACACTGGTTGAAAAGTGCCTCACTGAGGAGCCAATTTTCATTTTCTTCAGGAAAGCACAATGTTTTCTCTCTCTTTAACACACTGCTTTGCAGATCATTTAGTCTTTTCTCAACTTCGGACTCTGCTCCTCATAAGGCCTCCAAGACAATAATTTCAGAAATATCCCTTATTTCCAGGGTAGCTCAAACTCTGCAAGGGTATTAGGAGCATAAAGGGTAAGACCACATCCCAGTGTTCCAACTTTTTTAAGCTGTATTTTCTGTGGAAAATAGGAATTTCTCTGAATTTATGCCTATAAGCCCATTCCTTTGGGACTGAGACAACAAACTGGGGACTTTCTACCCTTCACACTGGAGAATGAAACTTCTATGTTGAATACCATGCAGACACCACCAGCAGGAAAATGAAATCCAGCTTGTTCTCTGACAGCTATTTTGGTTTTGTGGGCTACAATCATTGAAATGTCTGGGAAAGGAGGAGGAGGTTCTGTTCCACCACTCAAGAAGCTGCACCCTCAGCCTGCTTTATAAGGTACCCACTTGGCAACTCTCCCATCCATGGCTCTGTTACTGCTTGGGGTGGCCAGCTAGCAAAACTCCACTGCAAACCTTGCCGAGTCCTGTCAACACTGCATCTCATCTGGGCTAATTTAAACCAGAAACTCACCCTTCATCCCCAGGAGGGGTCAGATATAGTTGTAAAGCATGAGAGTGCTGACAGGGTCTCGAGCAACATGCTCCTGTTGTATCATTAGGTCCATATTCACTGTACCTGAGACACCTCCTGGATGATGCCTAGGTTCATTCTGATACCAGAGACATTCTGCAAGCAGACACAGGCTCATTTCCAGTTCAGCCAATTCCAGTCTGCCCAATTCCTCCCCCTAAACTTCAGATTTACACCCATGCTGAGAGTGCAAACTCTACCCAGTCAAAACAGTCGAGCTTTAGTCCTTCAGATGCCTGATGTTCAGATGGCACAAAGCAAGAAAGGTTTTGGCTTCTTCCTGCTCTTACTAATAAGCCCTTCTTGACTTGCCAGCTTGTAGGGCAGATAAGACAGATTTTTTTCATAGGCTAAGCAGAAACCTCCTGTCCAAAGTCTACAGAAGTCTCTGGAAAAAAAGCAATGGATTCCAGCAGCCACCAACTAGGTTCCAGCTCCCTAAGAACAGAAGAAATGGCCTCATCCACAGAAATATTCATAATTAACAGATAAAATCTGACAATATCTGCATAAGGATAGGCAGTCCCCTAAAGAACAACGGCCTATGCTGGCACTGGACCAAGAGAAGGCCTCCATAACTTAGTAGTTCCTTGTGAAACACACTGATTTCCTGTAGGCTTTTCCTCATTCATGGTAATTCTCCAGCTAACTGTTCCATCTAAGGCAGCAGCAGGGAAACAAAGAGCTGGAAAAGGGATTTTTGCCTTTTTGTTACAAATGTCCTGTGGCCTGGCACAAAATACAGGACACACTGATCACTGTCTTCAAGGGCTCAGAAAGAATTTAATGCTAACTGAAGTTAATTCTGGACTCCTTGTTTAGACAGAGAGGATGAAGGAAGAGAGAGTGAGAGCGCCAGGGGAGAAACTGATTTCCCGTCATTTCATTTCATTATTACCAGAATCAAATAAGCAAAAAACTCACGCATCAGGCTTTTATAATCATGAGGTCTGAAAATGAATGAATACATTGGATTACTTTGTACTGACCTGACTTCAGAGTCTTTACGGTGATAGAACTGCGGACTTCTTTTGGAGATTGTGGATGTCAGAACTTGCCTTTGACTCATGCAAGCAAGAAAAAAAATCTCACCTAACCATAAGATTCCACAGCTGAGTCTTTAAACAAAATGTCTACTCAGTTCAATTCTACTCTCATCACTGTCTCATGAGGTTTGAAAATGAGCTCCCATTAAGCAGGGGGTCAGAATTAGACACAGGAGAGCTAAACTAAAATCTAGCCACACAGAGTGATGTTTTTAGTGTTGGTACTTAAAATAGACTTCACAGCACATGTCACCACAGTTCTGTGCTTTAATTTTCTCCTGTTTCACTATCGAGACTCAAATTATTTTATGAAGTAGGCTGAATGGGAATAGAGGGTACCTTTGGTCAGCAGTGATTGATCACAAGACAGGTTGTAACCTACAGATGGGGTTTACTCAAGCAGTGTGGCTATGAAGGTCCCAGATCAAAGTCCTGCTGCTGAAGCAGGTGATAAGCCACCTAAAATTTGGGATACAGTGATGGTTTTGACTATGTAACAGTAGAATGATCTTCTACTGAAACCCAGCCAGCCTGTTACCAGCATGATATAATCCAGCAGCATCTAATCAGCTGCTGCCACCCTCTGCCTTCCCCCACCCTCAACACTGGCGGATATGTCAAAGTAAAAACATCTCTGCATTTCTGATCTCCCTGGGGTCACATCTGGTTTGAGTAAGGCTTCTCATTTGGTTCCAATCCACTGATTTCCTGCTACTGTCCATGAAAAAGAGAGTGCGACTCTGTGGCTTCCCCTGGGTGTAATGGTCTAATCTGTACCTTGTTGTGCACTGTAGAGGGGAGGGGGAACCACTGCTACTTGGGAGCAGATCCCTCTTCCCGTATGATTGCATCCTGTTCTTATGCAAAGCACCTTTATTCTTGCTAGCAGTGGCAGCCCCAGATGTCCTGGTGCCCTCCTTGTATCATCCATATTCCTCCGGCCTCCTAATTGAATCCTTCCCTGGCTGGAACAGGCTTTCCTCATTACAACGAGCTGGATCCAATTCTTCTCCTTCCCCTCTGTCTCCCAGCTTTTCCTTGTGAACACAGGGCAGCCCCAACAGAGCTTCTGTGGCTGGATGACCGCACCAGTGAACTGTTCTTCCAGCTACTGTAATGTTCTCATGAGGTTAACAGAGCAGGAAAGCCCTAGACAGGTACAAGGTGGTAAAGGCATCTGCTCTGCCAAGATTCTGGTAATATCAAGATTCAGTTTAGCTACAAGAAATAATACCTAGTTCTTTTAATCTAGGGCTTTCAGAGCTATTTATCTAAAACATCACAGGTTTGCAGCTGGTGAAGTCGTCTAAAAGTTTTCACAAGAGCAGTGAGAGAGCCCAACAGTTGAATGGGTCTCTTACATCCTCATCCCATTGAATGCCCTCAGTAGGAGGTCAGTATCTGTGAGCAATGTTTTGCTCATGTGCTCAACAAGGCATAAAACAGAATACATGATCTTTTTTCACTCACTCATCTAATGAAACATCTGAGTATTGAGGAAAATTGTTCAGTCCCCTTACTTTATTTATCCTCTTATTCCAAGATGGATTATCCCATGTTGCACCACACGACACACATACAAATACCCAAGGTTTCTGTGAATGCTCTCATAGAATGGTTTGGGTTGGAAAGGACCTTAAGATCACCCAGTTCCAAACCCCGTCATGGGCAGGGACACCTCATGCTAGACCATGACACCCAAGACTGTCCAGCCTGGCCTTGAACACTGCCAGGGATGGAGCATTTACCACTTCTTTTTCATTCTGGAAGCAGGAGCAATGTAGCAGTATTACCACACTTAAAATGATCCTGCCATAATTAAGTTGTGTTAGCCCAGGCAGAGCACCGCACTCTGTGTTGGTTTTCAGACTTTAACTGGCTTGTTTAGAGTTAGTTAGGTTCTTATTGCATGGACTGCACCAGGGCATGCAGGGAGAGCCATGCTTATGTCAAGGCAAGTAAGCTCAGGTAAACTGAGGCACAAATACATTAGCCATATTGACTTCAAGGCAAGTTCAAGAGTGTTTGGAGAAGACCTAGTGCTGCAAATCTCCCAGTGCCACCACTAATCCACACTTCTGCTGCATTTTTTACATCTGGATTTCATCAGAGCCTGGGTATTATTTTTAAAAAAAAAACCAAAATCTTTGGAAAACAAAACCCCCCAAACCCACCAGAACAAAATCTCCAATCTAGAAGGCTTTTCAGCCTCTTGGGGAGTGAGAGATGCTATTATCATTGCTAGAAAGGCTCTAAAGACAACAGCACAAGGAATTATCTGTAGGACGCAAGTATGTTTGTTATGAAATAATTTGGATCCACAGAGGAATTCCATATGTGACTTCCCCTCTGGTGAGTAGAGGTTCCCACCTTGGCAGTGATCCTGGAGTCCCATGCCTACAGGCTCAGCAGCATGGAAGGGGAGTGTGGACGCTGGAGGAGTAATGGGATCATCAGCCGCTGAGGCTGCTGCTTGGCACGCCAACAATGTTTGTTTGCACCTCTTTGAAGATGAGAGATGAAAGTGGCGCCCACATGGGCTGCCTTTGATTAGCTTCTTATTTTTAACATTGCAGCTGCGATTATTTTTCTTTTTCTTGAAGCATTTCTTCCCCAGCACCACAAACTGAGGTTCCCTTCTCTAGGGAGGTTCAACTTCAAGGAAACATAACAAAGAGAAGTGTGAACGTAAAGGAGACTGGACAACTCGGGGCCAGTGGGGAATTATGTCATTTTATTTTTAATTTTACTTCCATTTTTTCCCCAATCCCCCATCCTCAGTGGGTCTCCGAAAGAAAATACTTGTTTACTTCTTTTTTAATAGGGAAAATAAATGAGTCCTGGGATTGTACAGAGCTGTCATGAAGAGGAAAATGTCTAATGGTTCAATTCCCAGCTCTGTCACTGAACCACTCTGGGACTTGGGGAGAAGTCAGTTCGCCCATCTGTAAAATGGGATTTATAATGCGTTGCTTCTCAGGGGGATTGAAGGAGTATGAGTAGCATTGATGGAATGCTCCATGCACCTTGGATAGAAGGGGCAATAGCCCTGTGAAGTGCTGTCCTTAATAGATACTTAGAGGAGTTCCCTTCACTGTGGTACTTATCTGACCACAGCAGCAGAGTGCCTCACAGCTACTGATGGATATTTTTTTTTTCCTATTACCTCTCTGCAACATAGGAATGTTGCACAGGAAAGCAAGGCAAATGGCAAACTGAATGAAATGGACCCAGTTACATAGAGAATATGTAGTAAAGTCAGGATTAATCCTTTATTGCCTAAATTCCTGCCATATTCATTAGACTTTGCTCCTAGCCCTATGGATATTGTGATCTGAAAGCATGAGGGAAAGCTCCCTTCTCTTCTTCCTACACTGGACAGTCACACTCTGGCCATCTTCCTACTGCATAAGGAACAAATAGTCTGAAAAGGGAGTCAATGTTTATTATGCAATAGGATATTTACTATCATAACATTTGTGTTTCTTTCACCTGCTAAGAGTCATTTTCAGCCAGGCATTTGGTGAGATGTTAATCCAGTTCTCCACAGTGAATGTTCTGGCTTCAAGCAGGATGATGTCCAGAAAAAGTTTATCCTGCTATTCCTTCTTTTCAGAACAAAGGTGGTAGAAGAGCTACACATGCAAGTGATACTGGCTCAAGTTTAAATTTGGTCAGAAGGCATTAGAAAACACCAGGCAGAACATGATAGCTGCAATGTCAACTGACAAGATGGAAAAAGGTGGAGTGGGGATAAGAGTAACAGCCACAGATGAATAGCAGTCAGGTTCTCCATACTCACACACTTTGAAAGAGACACAACTACAGGTTTATTTCATATCTACCAAGACATTTACCAAGCAAAGAGAAGTGGAGGCCTGGGTTAAGAAAACAAAATGTAGCATGTGTACACAAATGCAGCTAACTCTGAGAGCAAAACCTGTATCCACCAAAGTACCTGCTAAACCCTCTAACAAACACTTGAGCCACTAGGCATGGC
The DNA here is from genome assembly GCF_012275295.1 of Melopsittacus undulatus. Taxonomy (NCBI): domain Eukaryota; kingdom Metazoa; phylum Chordata; class Aves; order Psittaciformes; family Psittaculidae; genus Melopsittacus; species Melopsittacus undulatus. The sequence goes on along the minus strand of NC_047538.1, from coordinate 4,721,830 downwards.
CAGTCCAAAAAGCTTATACTAATCTAGTCGAAGCATGCAATTTACCCAGATTTCTTTGTCTTTATGGCATTTCACCTGCTCCCAGGAAGAGGCAGCCACTTGTTCCAGTGCACCATCCAGATAATCCCAATGCCCAAGCACCATCCTGCTCAACCCAGCTCCTCAGGAAGGCGTAAGCCAGACTTATAGGCTCTTCTTAAGCATGTTATAAAGAGATATACTGTACAGGATAGTTTATAATATACATTTACTTCAGATTCACTCAGAGAAACAACATACTCCAGCCCAACTCCATCCAGTCACACAGACTCCAGGACATTAAATTAACTCCCTGCCAAATTTACTGCAAGCCATCTGACCATACCATTTAGCCACAGTAAAGACAAAATCTATACGTAGCTACAGTCAGGAAAGCAGGCAACTCTGTTGAAAACCTATTTATATCACTCAAGGAGATCAATGGAGAGCCCAGGCCTGGAGGCCACTGACCTTGGATTGACACAAAACTTAAAGGGAAAAATTAATGGTGTCAACTCAAGAGACCACAGCTCTTATTTCAGAGGATTCTGCAGCCAGCCCTGCGGCTCACTGATCACAAAAAGGTGCTTAAGGAGGGATCCATTTTTAGGACATAGAGCAAATACTCACCCATTGCTGATGCAGAAGCTGCTTCTCCAGACACCTCGATGGCTGCCAGCACCACACAGCAGGTCCTTGGCTGCAGCTGAACCTCCCCAGGTCTGTGGTAGATGTCACCAGATGATGCAGGACACAAGCAGTGGTGCTTCTGGAAGAAGTTTCTCCTCAGGATGTCCTGAAATGAGGCTGTGGCAAGCCTTTCATGGGCTGTCTCCACAAGATCCTCCCTTAGGGGCTTTCTGCCCAAGGAAAGGTGAAGATAGCACGAGAGGGAGGCAGAACACTTGTCCAAGGAGTCTTCAGGCCGAGGGTTTCTCAGTTCTGCCTCAGCTCTTCCTCAGCTGCAGCAGCCCAGAGCAGCAGCAACCCCTGAGGAGCCATGCAGGCCTCTGACAGTCACAAAATGGCTGCCGGTGGGGGAGAGGCTGCCTCATTCCCGCCTTACTGAGGTACCAGCACTTCAGCATGGAGACAACAAGGCCAGCACCTGCTGCATGGACAGTGAGGCAAGGCTGCCATGACAGAACACCAACGTTTGTGCTGTGCCACCAACTCCTGCTGCTCTAGCAAAAATAGGGGGAAATGGTGGCTGCAATGGTGGCTGCTCCAGCCCACCAACAGGCACCTCAGCCTCACACAGACACAGGACATGAGGAGACACTGACCCACCAGACACAGCACCAGCTGCTGAAAAACCCCTCCATGGTGAGAACTCCAGCCATACTGAGGTAAAACTGCCAGGAAGGGCTTTTGAAGGTGGAAGAAAAGCCCCCACCCTGTCCCAGCTGATGCTGGTTTAGAGACATCATCTGAAATAGGATTTGCCTCACCTGGCATGGCTGTGAGGTAAGCCCCTGGAGGAAAGGAACACATTTATTAATGTATTTTGCTGTTTATTCTTCAATTAAAATGACAAAAATGAAGTCCTGGAAAGAGCAGTTCCAGGCAGGGTGATGTTCAGTGGATCTTTCAGATAGGTTTTATGCCTGGAGCAGCCGCTGGCTGCTGTGCAGTGCTGGACATGGTGGTGTGCCTCTGCTGCCATTAATACCTCTCACTTAGAATCCTGGAATAGTTAGGGCTGGAAAGGACCTTAAGATCATCTAGTTCCAACCCCCTGCCATGGGGGTTCACTTCACGTCAATATAACCAGCTTTAGCCTAGACCCTATTTTCGGCTATAGAGGGCTGTGCGCACCAGGCTATACTCTCTAATACAGCCATGCAGGCCACTGAGATGCAAGTGACAGCAGCACGGCCATGCTCTGAGCTTTCATTTGCTATGAGGCTTTTCTTTTTAATGATTACTACGATTTTCATCACTTTTTTTTGCACTGGGAGAGCCAGGAGGCTGCTCCCCCATCCCGGGACCAGTAGCTCCCAGTCAATGTCCAACCCCAACGCGTGCAGCTCTTTCAGCGGAGCTGGCTGCCACATTGTGGCCCGCTCCCCCGAACATCGCATCTGGCTGATGTAAAACACACATGTTTTGACTGAAGCTTTTTCTTTAAAATGCCAACATTAAAGGAAGGTTTGCTTTGTAAAACTGAAACTGTAAAACTCTTCTGAAACCCAATCTGGGGGATTAAAAGAACCACATGAAAAGGGATAAATATGACCTGGACATTTACTTCCTGTGCAGAAGTTCGCTCAACATGTGCCTCCCAGCCTGTCAGTGTGAAACAAGACCTTCTGCTCGGATCTGCAGAAGGGGAGGAATAAAAAGGAGAAGAAAAGAGGAAGACAGGAAATTTTGTAAACTGACAACTCTTTTCTATCCCATGGCTCATATCAGAGGCATTGGTTTCTTTACAGGGACATCTCAGGCACTTTAAGATACAGAAAGTATACTTTCTGGTTAAGAAACTTCACCAGTATCTGATCAGAGAGATACACAACTAGCAATAAGAAATTTGGTATTAATAGGCAAGCTCTTCTTAGTCATACTGCATGGTAAAATTGGGCTTGATCCATCTTTAACTGGGAGTCAGTGGCAGAACTCCTTTGGATTTCAGTGGGAATAAGATCAGACCTAAAGATATGATGGACCGAGTCCAAGGATTCTCTGATGATGTTCAGAAGAAACACATGGATAGATAAACAGATCTTCAGTTAGTCAGAAAATGGCTCACTTTCAAACAAACTGATGCAAGATGTTTATATCAGTACTGCCCATTTCAACTATTAAAGCTCATTGCTGGGTTCCAGAAAAACCAACTTTACTTAAATATTATGAGACTTGAATGAAAAAAGTTATGGATTCTCTGTATTTGCTTCCTAAATGTTGAATCTTTAAGAGGATAGAGCATTTCTTCTGGTTTTCTTTACAAATAGTGAACTGCTGGAAGCTTGATCTTTTTTAACCAAAGCTGACATTGTGAGTTATTATAGTATGATTTCAGAAGATCAGACTTGGGGAAAAAAACCCCAACATAGAAGAGCAGGCAATAGATTAAAGTCACAAGTGTTCTCAAAATAGCTTTGTGATCTAAGGTGCCAATATATGAACTGCAGAGGGTAAAATGCAATATAATGTAAAATCTGGCATTGCCATTCTGTGTTGGGGAAAAAAAAAACCTTTTTCCCAGTCAAGTTCTTTAGAAGCCAGTTACTAATTTGGGATTATATTTTCCCTTTGCCCCCCCATGCTGTGAAATTACACTGATAGTGGCTTTAGTTGCCCAACAGTCACAATTTGGAGAAACACAACTGATATACATGGGGAACACAGACACACTTCCAACAGAAAACACTGGAACTCCACACCTGCGATGTTGTGGGGCACCTTCTTGCACCACTGGCTTGTAACTGCTGCAGCAGCTGACCCTGTGGATGCACATGCAGGATGCAGCTTGAATCTTGAGTTTGACATCCCCTGTAGCTTGGGGTGCTTGAATCAGGAGTTTGCTCAGTCCCACTGTTGTGTGTTTTGGTGGTTTGGTTGGTTGTTATGTTTCGATTGTAATTGGTATTCTTGACTAATGCTCCCTGTCCCCTGTGTGAGATGCAGAAACCCAATAATCCCACACCATAGCACATCTCTTTCCAAACATCCTCTCATCTTAACTGGGTTTCATCTTTGAGATGGAAAGTTCATCTCTCCTGCTTGCAGCCTTGGTTGTCTAATTCCTATTGAAGCTTTGCATAACGTCTGCTATTGCATAAAGCTTGTAAAAAAAACCAAACACCAAACCTTCTTCTGGCCAAATTTAAACAAACACTTTTATAGTTTCAAGACAGAATCAAGCAAAAGAAAGGTGCATTTCAAAGTCATTGTTCAATGGAGAAAGACCAGTTCCCAAGTTCTTCCTAAACCCAAAGTGGACAGTTCCTCAGTGATTTCCAAGCCGGAAAGAGGCCATTTTATGAGCCAGAAAGCATCCATTTTCTGCGTCAGTCCTGAGCCAGAGAGGGTAGTGTCTGAGTCAGTTCCAGGGGGGAAACGTCTGGCACTTCTCCAAGCTTGGGAGTGTTGCTATCACAGCAATTGTTTGGTGATGCCATCCCAATAAAGCTTCATTATGGCGTTCCTCTTTCCATAAACTTCAGTGCCCTCCAGTGTCCCCAGCAATCACTTATCTAATATTAGGATATTAAAAAATATGGAAAGATTTTAAAGAGACTTATTAAAATGCAATTAGCAGCGTGTACGACTTAAGCAGTGAGATTACTTAAAAAAACAAGTTGATTGTGTGGAATGCCATGCACCTTACCCAGATAATAAAGCTGTCAGTCAAGCCCAGCTTCAAATGAGGAAATTTTCATTCCTTTTTTACAGCCCCCTAAGTGAAGATTAAAACTGATTATTAACCTCGGAGTGTAGCAGCGGCCCCTAAGCCTGCAAGCTCGGAAAGGAAGGTTTCATAACTATTGGTAGCCTGGGCTTCATTCCCCATTTGGCCTGAGAGCTCTGTGCTTATTTAAAGGGACAGTGCTGAGCCCTTGAATCAAGATATCTGAAAAGCATGGATGGGTCCTAGAAAGGGGCAAAGCTCCAGATCTTGACATTGCAACTTGGGAGGCCTGTAATGACCCTGCCTCGATAGGACGGAGTGGCTTTGGCATCAATAAACTGCAGGTAAGGCTGCCCCCTCATGTCCAATCTGGGAATCTCAGCAAGTCTTTAAACTCCAGCACATAACCTTCGTTTTGTCCAAGAGCAAACGTGCAGATTAAAGGAATGTTTATATGGGAACACGTACCTTTGTCATACTCAGGCAGCTGAGCACAGATTCTCAGTGTATGTTATGATTCTCAGTTTCTGTTATGACTTCCCTTGCTAAATGCAGAACCATGGCATTTACCTTGCTGCCTTTTCATTTATTGTTTGTCCTGCTGAGAGACAACCAAGTGTGACACTTCCTGCTATTTGATTTGCTGGCATTTTTATTTCATTTATAAAACGGATCTTTCCCTGAGAAATTAAGTCACATTTCCCTGACAGGTTACTCCTTTTGCAGCTCTTTACTCTGCTGTCAAAGTGGATTTATTGATGCTTCCTGGATTTCTCTCCCCAAGCTCGCAAACTGGAAATGATGAATTCTCTGGAAGGCAGCAAGCTAATTCTTGACTTGAATGCTTTATTTGGGGATAAATGCAATGATTCAAAGGGAGTTGCTTAAGAGGGGGTAGTCACTGATTCTGACTCCAAAGCTATTTTAGCATGTATTTAAGTATGTGCTTAAATTTACATTTGCTGATCTCTTTGGGACCATGCGCAGGCCCGAAGGCATGTACTTGGGCACTGTACACCGGTGCCAGGCTGCTCTGCAGGAATGAAAGTCCAGACACTATCTATAAACAGGGAGAATGTCACTGAGTTTTGAAGCATCTAGGACAGAAGTTATTTTACCAGCACATGCATCTCATGACCGTAGCTCCCTCTGGAATCTAGCTACGGCACCTGGACCTATTTAGGATTCGCATGGAAGCTATCCATGTGTTTTTTCAAAGTAAATAATCTGCCTGGCTTGGATGATGGGGGTTAGGAGGATGACAAATTGGGTTTACAAAATGTCAGCAAGTGCCAGGCTTTAAGTCTGGAATGAGTCACAAAGTGAAACAAGTCTAGTGACCAGGATTCACCCTTAATCTTGAATTGGTATTTGTCTACATCACTGAATAACCACAAGTGATCTAGTATAATTTAGCATAACTGACAGTCTAGCATCAGCAATATTATTGAGGTGGAGGAAGGGGAAAGATGTTGCTGCCTCTTTAGTCATGCCACAGTTAATGAGAAGTGCTGAAGCAACAGAGGCCACAGAGGTGGCATTAGGTTCCCCAGGTCTCTGGGCTGAAAAGCAGCACTTCCAGCACACAGAATGTCTTGTGCTGCTCCTGAAGCTGGCAATGTGCCTCTCTTCTCTCCCAGACTGGAGAAGTATTTTTATGGCTCACCCTTTAAGCTGGTCTGGGTGGTGAATGCATGGAGTAGTTCAGTATGTTCATTAGGATGAACTGGATATTGGTGGTATTTTAGGAGTGTAAAGGTTAGAAGGGAAAGACAGGCAGTGAGGCAGTACTGAGGTACACCAGGGAAGACATACAGAGACTCACAGAGATGTTCTGCAGGTTGATGGGTAGAATTCCATTTAAGAGTCCTGAAAGTAACTGTTGGCAGTTGAGTTCTTCGTTCGTTTTGTTCTGTTGTTTGGGGTATTTTTCCACAACCAACCATTCACTGCTAAGCAAAGTTTATGATTGGAACCACACTGACAATGACAAAGAGAATTAAGGAGATGTAATGGACACATAATCTTTGGGTTCATGAGACACAAAGTGTACGGTAATGCCAGCACAGTAAATAACTTTGTTATTAGCATACTCTAAAATTAGATTGAGCAGAAACAGCACTCACAAATACTGAGACAACTCCTGGCAGAGGAGAGAGATTACTGAAAAGGTTTGAGTAAGTGCTGTGAATGGGTGATTGCCAGGCTGGAAAGCAAACTCCCAAAAGCATTAAGACTTTGTCCCAGAAGCTGCCTTGCATTCCGTGATTAGGATCAGCTTCAACAAAAGCCTCACCATGGCTGCCGGCAGAGCCAGACATGAAAAGAACAAGCTCTACCTACTGCCAAATCTTCCAGCTGCAGCTTTGACAGCAGGAATTGCCCTGCAAGTCTGTGCTCCAGAAACTCCCAGCACAGTTTCCCAAATGGCAAAGCAGCAGGAAGTCTCTCATGCAGCAGTTCAAACACATCAGCCTAACCAGCTGAAAAAACAACCTTGCATTATTTGCAGCAGCCTATTGAGCAAGGTAAGTTTTGATCCAAATAGTCTTGAACATGGAGGAGGAGGATAACCAGCCGACACAGAGGTTGCTTCTGTGTTCTCCACTCCTAAAAATAGACATGGAAAATCTGAAATATGAATCTGTATTTTTATTTATTGCTGGAAAAGGGGAGAGGGAAGAATATCTAAAGCACCCCCTCACTAGAAAAGAGCAGTTCCCAAACCTGGGATCTTGCCACCAGCTCTGATCTTTCCCAACCCAAGCTGGGTGCTGCAGAATCGCTGTCCAGCTGCATCTCAGCAGTCCCCTCCAGGTGTCAGCCTTGCACTTCACATGAGATTCCCTTCCCTCAGCCACATCTGGAGTGAAGTGCTGTGGGTTCAGTGGAGAATCCTGACAAGAGAGCATCAGAGATCTTAAAATACTAAATGCATCCCCTAATTTCATTTCAGTAACATTATGGAACAGCACAGCACCACCAGACCCCCCCCACAACTGTAAACCTGATGCCACTGTGCAAGGGAGGGGATCTAAATGGGCTTTCTACAGCATCTGCCAAGAGAACTGTGAACATTTGCCAGCCCAGAAACAGTTCAGGAGCCAGGACTCTCACTTAAGTTTTCCTTTTTTAGGATGTAATTGACGTGACTGTCCTTTCCTTGGCCTTAATTCCTAACTGCTTCCCAAGATACTAAAAGCTTCTGTTCCCCTCTGCACTTGTGCACATAAATCAGAACTACACTGAGATTTTTTCTCAATTGGATCTCCTCGTGGTAGAGCCACTGGAAGCCAGAATGAAGGCAAGTACACGCAGGCCCAGCACATCATCTAACCCTGCGCTGATTTCAGGCTCAAAATTATTGGCAGTGCTATGGGAAAGACAACAAATAGCAATGGGCATTGTCAGGCACATCCATAGCTATGGGACAGGACAGATAGCCTGGATGTCAGAAGCAGAATTCCCCTTAGGATGCTGCTGTAGTTTAGGATATTATCCAGAGTTGCTACAGATCTTTAGGCAGATCAAAGCTAAATGCAATGATGTGTGAAATCATGGAAACAGTGGAATCCTTTGACAACAGGAAGGGAGCTTTGTCAAGACTAAAGGGATATGTTTCAGATATAGTTTGATATATTGTTTGAGATGTGTGATGTGGATGAGAGAAGTCTGCAAGAATGCCCTGTTTGCTTCAGACTTAACCATCTTTCAATGGCATGAGTAGAAATCAGAGTCTCAGCAGCCTGCTTGGAGATGACGTCCATGGATGAAACACTGGACTGAGTTCAAGTGTTTCATTCTTGTCCTGTAGATCACCAAAGAGCTATTGGGCAGCAACAACTTTCAGTAACTACTGAGCTGGGAAGGCTTCAAATACAGGCTGTGAGTGGCTCAGAAGATCTATGTGCCATTAATTGTCACCAGACAAGCAGCAAACATGATAACGGATGCAGTTTTCCACAAGGGCCTTCAAAAAGTCTGACTGCTTCAGGATTTTAATACCTGGTATGAGAGAGTCTCTCATACAAGCCCAGCTCTGGGTGTCAGGGTTCACCAGTTTTCCACTATGGACTTTGAGAATGACCTTGGGGAACCTGCCTTACCCCAGTACCTCAGTTCTCCAAACGGTTGCCTACAACATTAACTGGCCACAGTTGGATTCATTGCATTATAAATGGAAGGGCACTAAAAAGACATGGAAGAATTCAGAAAGAGAAAGATAGACTTCTATCACCTCTGGCAGTTTCAACTGCACAAAAAGTCCATTTGGTCACATCTGGTTGATCGGTAGCTCTCACCACTCTCATCAAGAACCACTTGCAGTTCTACGAGCATTAGCTCTCCCCTTTCCTCCACCGTCAACTATTCCTCATATAAAGGTCTTGCTCTCCTTTCAAAATTACCTGTATTAAGGCAAATTATGTGTTCTCTCCCTTTCCTTGTTGAAAGTCATTTACATGAAGAATCACAGAACTGAGGTTATAGATACTGGGGGAGGGAATGCTGAAATATAGCTAAGGCTGGAAATTTGGGTGGGCCTGGATTTATGGTGGACAGGCAAAGAACAAAGGTCTGATGTCAGAGTAAATCATTTCTATTGCAAATGATTTAAAATAATGAAAACCCATATGCATTAAATTTTGCCCTGTACATCCATTTGACATATTTTAAGTAGACAAAAGATAGATTTTACATAAATCTTCAGTAAATGTACTTCGAAAAAATATCACCAGGCAGTAAAACCTAAACCACTTTAAAACCAGCCTTTGTCGTATACTTGAGCTCCTGCTTCAGGGTGCAGGGTTTAAAACCAGCAAGAGCTACCCCTTACTGCCCATTCCTTGAAAGAGAAGGACAAAACAAAGAAGGAAAATGGGACAAAGCAGCTTCGAACAGATCTTGCCAACATTGTCCTTCACTTTATTCCAGGTCTTACAGGAACAGCTGCTGCATCTTACCCAAGCTACCTGTGGCTTTGCCTTTGAAGGAGCCTATTTCCAGCCTCCTGTGTAAATAGTGGTGTTTGTGTTCAATAGTTGGGATCTGTCACACACCACACCTGCAACTTTACAGACTCAAAGCTAGCTCTCTAGCACACTTCCCAGTGTGGGGATTTTGTCCTTTGGTTTATGACCATCTGTGCTGATGGAAGTTCTTGCTCTTCTATGCTGGGAGTTACTACATGATCTAGGGAGAAAAGCCTCTGAATCACAGCTCCAATATGCTATAAGAGGCAACAAATTCCCTTGGAAGATGCCTGGCACATCTTCACCAGGAACTCAGCGCTGGGAACTGACAAGATACCTCTGAGAATCCCAGGCACCAATTCTTCCCAGGCTCTGCTGTGGATGGTCCAGAAAGGCAAGGGAGGTGACTTGCAGATGGTTTGATGTGACTCTGCCAAACAAAACAGAATGAAGTGAATTTTGCATTCTCTGTGTACGAGATGCAAACATCTGACAGTTCCCACAGGTACCAATCAAACAAGAGGGTGGAGATGTCAGATAGGACCCACCGTTGTGCTTTGAACCCTGGTTCACAGCTCAGAAGCCAAAGCTCCAATTGCCAGCAGCAGCTACAGAGCTCAGAGGGGCCTTTTATCACCAGTGTGAGGGTTTCAATTACACTCAATATGTCTCTAGTGGTAAAACAAGTAGCACCAGCGATTCTTTGTAGTGTGTCAGTTAAGGAGACACGGCCAAAGGTTCTGTTCTAAACTGCTACTAGGGCTGAAAGACCCCACACTGATGGGCATTGAGTCCTTCTAGGTTCTTACAAGAGCCAAGCATTGTAAAAACTCTGACTTTGTGTCTGCTGAGAGATTAAAGAACACATCCCCCTTCCTGATCAAGTTTGGAAGTTATTAAGGACATGAACCAAAAGGAACGTGGAAACTCTGCCCCTTTAAGAACAGGACTAAACCATCTAAGGTGGATTAAAAATGAGGTAATTGAAATCATAGCTTTATAGGATCATGGGAAAATTGCCTGGAATATTTCAGGCACTATAATGAAGTCTTAGATGCTCTTTCAGTTAAGGGATTAGCAGGAGTGTCACTGTGAGAACCGTGGACTAAGTGATCTTTCCAGGTACTTTACATGGGTGGAAGCTGCTTATTTGGCTTAAGGGAAGCTTTTCTCTAGCTGTTGTTTCTAGGCTGCTGGGTAGTAGTAAATGTTTATGTTGATAACTTGCTTGCATATGGAAAGCTCTAGCTGTAGTAGGTGCTCCTGGGGAGGGAAGAAGTGTCTATTACAAATGTCCTTGTGGTTGTGGTGAAAGCTCCTTCAAAAATGGGGGAAAAGTGAGTATTGTGAAACACTACTTTTACTGTGTGTGAATGGCTTTTCAATTGGAGCTAGGAAGAAGAAGCCCCACTGATCTTGCTCCTTCAAGGGAACGCTGCCTCCTTCTCTATGATATGGTATCTGTTTAATTAGAGACCCAAATGGCTTTGAATTACAAAGAGAAACAAATGAACTGAAAGGTGCCCTGCTCCTTCAGGCAACTGCATTCAAGGGTGACTTTATTTGGTCCATGTGATAAAGAAGATTGTGCTTGGGTATGAAAGAGTAAGGTAATGTTGACTGAGAGGATGCAGACTACTCAAGGGAACAGTCCTAGGGATGCAGAGATAATGTGCTGCTTTTCTGCCCTTGCTAAATGTGCTTAGAATGAGAACTGACACAGGAATCTGATGTTTCTATATGCTCAGACTTCTGCAGAGAACACTCGTTTCATGTCCAGAGAGGGGAAACTGTGCTCATCCTCCTTACATGCAGAACGAAGCAGAAGCAGCTTGATGTTAGAAACAAAAAGACTTCCCTTTAGTTAGGGTGAGAGGTATTTATTAACTGTCTGCCAAATCAGGCCAATTTCTGGTGATTCTCATACACTGATATGCCATCACTCATGAAATCCTGCTTTTTACTACTCTGTGATTAAATACAGGCCCAAGTACTCCATGTTTTTCAGGACTCACACTTGCGTGGTGGTTTTGTCATCATGAGGTTATATTTAGGGCCCCATTGATGTTGTTTTTCATCCCAAGTGCTGTTGGGAGAGTGAACAGCTGATCATTACACGGAGTTTGCTTGTACCCATGAGCACACTTAACCTAGAGCAGCAAATAGTTATTGTACTGCGTTTTGTTTTGTGCCTGTGGGCACACTTAAGTCAATATATGTGATGGCTAGTGCCAGGGTACTGCATTTGTCTACACCCATGGGCACCCTGAATTGCCAGTGTGAGGGAACTGGTGAATTAACTAGCTGTATGCACACTGGTGTAGTTACTTCAAGAGCAATGCCACTGTTAATTGCTTAACTTAAACCTAATCATAATGGTAAATAACAGAAGGAAAGTGCTGCAAGAATCCAGGTTCTTACAGAAAACAGACAGGAACATTTGTTTAATTCCAAGCCAAAACTGAGGAACAAGCATTGGGGCAGAAATCTCTGTTGTGAATAATTACCCTTCTCTCCCTGATTTACAGGCAGCAAGCTCCATCAAGCTCATTGCTCTCTCTCCAAGCTTTTCCCTGCATGAAATCTAGCTCAGGGTTGCTGCTTACTCTGCTCATTAGTGAAATTACCAGCAGATGCTTTGTTAGATAGAGGTCACTCTGGCTGAATGCCACCACAACCTCTTCAAATAGCGTGATTGCTAAAGTATAGCTTAGGCTCGGAACGGTGCAGGAGGTAATGTTGACACGCTGCAATTACTGCTCAGTCCTCCCAGCGTGTTCAAACAACGCTGCCTACCTCAGTGCTGACTTGGCAACCTCAGAACTGGATTTGGGATGTGGCTCGTGGATGACTAGAAAATGTAGGAATTTCAGGAGGCCGCCTACGTGGAACATTACCTTATCTCGAGAGCCTGTGTCTAGTCAGGTCTTCTCAGAACTCTGCTGAAGAATGGTAATTAAATGATAAGGCTGAGTCTAAAGCTACATGGGCACAGATGGGCTTGGTTTCAGTGGTGCTGGCAGCCAGTTCTTGCAACTGAAGAAACCTTCAGTGGGAGTCTTAAATACTCAGCAGAAGACACTGCTGCAAGGGGCTGCCTTCCCTTACTAGTCAAACTTACTTTTTTCTACCACTTTTTAGGACATTGGTGCAAGGAAGGCCAAGCACTGGGAAAATGACCCACGTGGACTGGATGAGTGTCCCAAAGGAATAGATGAGGAGAAAGGAAAGAGAAAAAGGTAGAAGAATCACTGTCCTTATTACAGTGTAGTGCAGTGCATTGGTTAAGTTAGGGCTGAGCCGGCTGGAGAAAGCTCTGCAGTGCACTCTTCTCCCTGCTGATGGCAGGCAGGACCTTACAGCTCTGCTAATGACAACCCTGTGTGGCTTCCTGTTCATATGCATCTTGTAATGAAAATTGATTGTGTTGCAGATGTCTCTGGTGTGACAACTGATGTGACTGTGACTGATGGACCAGATAAGCTTACTAGTGAAGGATCAGGCTAAAATAACTTGAGGATGTGGAATGGCAATTATCCAGCTACAAAATGATTGATTAAAACCGTGCAACAGTTACTCATTTATAGCTTTATGGTATTATCACTGTGAAGTAAAGAAAGCTGGAGTTGTTATCTAGCTGAAAGATGATTAAGAACATAAAAGGAACCAGACCAGGTGGAAAATGCCATGTTTCTGCCACCACTGGTATTTTCCTCCTTTGTGTGGTTCTTTTGAGCATAGATCTGTGCAAGCTTGGCACGGCAGCAGCCCTTCCTCTGCTGCACCTCAGGAAAGTGGATGAGGATGGGCTCTTCTGCAGGACATGAGTGTCCCTCAGCCATAATGGCTTTGAAGTTCAAGTCTCTAATGCTGTACGAGACATAAGTATCAAGTCTTTCCCTTAAGTGAGGGGAGACGAGGTCTAGAAAACATTAAGCCACGTTATAGCAAACACTAGGTATTAAAGGGCAGGGCTAGCTTTAACTTTCAGCAAGCCTACAAAGCTGTCTCATAGCAGGGCAGTGAATGGGGGGATGCAACAGCCCTCAAACATCTGGAGGAATGAATGAAGGTATCAGTTGAGTGAACCACTTGTTGAGGAAGGGGGGAGTGTGCCAGCTTAAGACCCTAAATACGATACAGAGGACTGAGCTGCCATGAGACCACCTGCATCAGTCAGGCTGCTTAATGTAGCTCTTCCGAAGACCCCCAAGGAATGCCTGCATGAGACCTGCAGATGGAGGCGTATCGGATGAACCCTTCCTACCAAGCACAGAAGGATGCAAGTCAAGCGGTGACGTGCCTCAGCTCCTTCATGTCTGTGGGCAAGAGGCTTTGCCTCCTGCGCTGGCACAGATAACCCTGAACGTGGGCACTCCCAGGCTGGCGCTCAGACGCTGCCGTCACCTGCAGCCCTACCCTTACCTTGCTCCGGGAAAGGGCAGGAGGAGGGGCAGGAGGAGAGACACCCTCAGCAGCTCCCCGCAGCTCCCCGTTACAGCGCGACCTGAACGGGCGGGGGCCGCAGGTGCAGCCCTGGGGTCCCTATGAGCGACGGCCGCTACCGGGAACGCGGGTGCTTAACCCGCCCCCTCCGCCCCCACGTGTGTGCGGGAGCCCCGCCCCTCCGCAGCAACGACGCCGCCGCTACCGCCCCTTCTCTTCCCGGCAGCCCCCGCGCAGGGCCGCACCATGAGTCCCACAGCTGGGGGGGAGCAGAGCAGTGAATGACCCTCCGGCGGCTGCCGCTGCCCCCCGCCCTGTGGTTACAGCCGCGGCTCGGGGCTGCCGCGGCAGAGCTGTTTCCGGAGGGGGGCCGCGGCCCGCGGAGCTCCCGGTGGCCGGGCCCGCTCCGCTGCAGCCCCTCCCCGCCGCTCGCAGTGGCTCGCCCCGCGGCCCAGCCCGGCCTCTGAGGGGGGTGGCGGCGGCCATTTTGTGCGGCGGTAGCGGAGGGCAGCGGGTGGAGCGCGGCGGAGGTGGCGAGGGTTGTCCCGGACACGCCGCTCCTTTCCCTGGCCGGTGAGCGGGGCGCGGCAAGCGCGCTCGGGCCGGGGCACCGGCGGTGCTGGGGCGGGCGGCCAGGCGGCGCCCGGAGGTCGCAGGCTTGGGCGGGCCCTGTCAGGCCGAGGGTCGCTGTTCACCTCAGCCCGTCACCGGTCGTGGCCCCGCTGGGACGTTTCTCTGTGGGCCGCGGAGCTGTTGCTGTTGGTCCCTCCGCAGGCTCCGGGACCGGCCGGGGCGCTGGTCCGTGTACGTGTCGGTCCGGTAAGGCCGGACGTCAATGAAGAGCGCGTTTCGGTGTGCCCCGTTGTGTAATAAACACAGATCAGGCTCTGCCTTCAGACTAGAATGAAACCCCAGCGAAGGGGCACAGGGTGATCGCTGACGCCGCTTTTCCCCCCTCTCCTGTACTTCAGTAACGTCCAGCCACGATGTCGGAGTATATCCGGGTGACGGAGGACGAGAACGATGAGCCCATCGAGATCCCCTCGGAGGATGACGGCACCGTGCTGCTGTCCACAGTGACCGCCCAGTTCCCCGGGGCGTGCGGGCTGCGCTACAGGAACCCGGTGTCGCAGTGCATGAGGGGGGTCCGGCTGGTGGAGGGCATCCTGCACGCACCCGAGGCCGGCTGGGGGAACCTGGTCTATGTCGTGAATTACCCCAAAGGTTTGTCCTTGTCCCTTCGGCCTTTTTGCGCTCTTTGAAAGCCCAGAGGCCCGTGTGAGTCGCTGCCGGCTGGACGCGGCAGTGGTGGTCCTGCTGAGCACGCTGGTTTAGGGAAGTTAGCCAGTTTATTCGTGTGTTTGGCAAAATAGATTTGCCCGCACTGAGCTTTCAGTAAGAGTTTTAGGGCTCCCCACATACAAGCACTTTAATGACAGCCTTGTATTATCCTTGGGAGCTTCACAGCCTAATAGACCTTCAGAGACTGTGGAGTAATAGGATCTGTGTTTTTAACAGATGATTCTCGAGCCATGGTTTGGTTAGAGGTACCATTTTAAAATGCTCAGGAAGAAAAGGCTGGCACGTGGCTTTCTGGTCTCTGATTTTATGCCATGTGGTTGATAATCAGAAGCCATTTCCAGAGCTGAGGGTGATGTCTCATGTACTTTATGTTCAGATAATAAAAGAAAAATGGATGAAACAGATGCATCGTCAGCAGTGAAAGTGAAACGAGCGGTGCAGAAGACTTCGGATTTAATAGTCTTGGGTCTTCCCTGGAAAACTACTGAGCAAGACCTAAAGGAATATTTCAGTACATTTGGAGAAGTGCTGATGGTGCAGGTAATACCCTTTTGCAGCTCGCGTAAAGAGGGACTTTAGGTAGAAATCACTCCTCTGACAAAGCCAACAGAAAGAGTCAGAGCCCTGTAAACTCAGAGATCTGAAGCTGAGTGACTTTTCCAAGGTTGCGTTTTGTTCCATGAGCTTTCCAGCTGCAAGCTCCTGTAGGTACAGATGGCCAGGAATACTTGGGAGTGGTAATTCACACAGATCAGCCTAATGGGTACAGTGTTTCAAGAGCTTTTTAATGTATATTACTGTTAACTAGCTGCTGTAGCTGAACATGTGTTTGTTTATATATGTGTGTTTAGATGTATGTGTGTGCTGAGGAATTGGAGTTGCTGTGATGGGAGTGTTCACAAGCCTGATAAACTCTCAAACAGGACTTTATTAAATCCATTCAGTAACAGCACGCTTCATACCAGTGTTCTCCTGGCTTGTCGCTGCCTGCCAGCCAGCTGTTAACCTGCAGCACACATGGCCCATGGCAGCACTGCACGTGTGGTACCACAGGCCTGGTGCTGCCCAGGACCTTGATAGCTGCAGCTGCTGAGGCTTGAGGGCTCTTTGACAGCAGGAGTCGGAAGACAAACCTGCATGATGGAGATCTCACCAGCCTGATAAACTTGCCTTGTTCTTTATCTCTCATTACTTGCGCACTACATGTGTTGGCCCCTTTGGGGCTGCACTGCTCATACAGCTGGTCTGGCTGTGCCATCACAAGTACAAATTACTTCCATCCCATTTTTGGTTGTTCTTGGGCTCACGGCAAGCTCATAGCTTTAATTCCTCGGTGTCTCAGGCCCCTGCTTTGACTGTGTAACATTACAGTAACTTTTGTAAGAAAAGGTAGGCATATACAGTGAAAGAAACTAAAAGTCTGCTTTTTCCCTTAGGTTAAGAAGGACATTAAAACTGGCCACTCTAAAGGGTTTGGGTTTGTTCGCTTCACGGATTATGAAACCCAGGTGAAAGTCATGTCTCAGCGGCACATGATAGATGGCAGATGGTGTGACTGTAAACTTCCCAATTCCAAGGTACCTTGGTTTTTATTGTTGGATGTATTTTCACCAAGCACTTGAAGGGCACTTCTCTGGCAGCTGTCCTGGGTGAGCAGATGAACAGATCAATGGATGTGGCTTTTCAGTCTGTGAATGGACCGGACAGTAGGGAGCAAGGTGGGAAAATGGGGAGGGATGGAGGAGCAGGAAGTGAAAAGAGGTAGTAGTTAGGTGGGGGAATTGAGTACAGATGGAAATCTGAAAATAATGTGGTTCAGTGTCCAGCAGTACCTGCTGAACGTGTTGCTGCATAAGTAAATGGAGAGTAAAGCAGATGGAATAACTAACCTAGGGAAGAGCAGAACAAGCCTCTGAATTCAAAACTGAACCTGAAGCTTCTGCTTATTTCCTGTGTGAATACGTGCGGTTATTACCCCAAAAAGCATCCTTCTGACAGTGGCATCATCACTGTTCTGGTGGATTGCTCCCATCTTCATTCTCTTGTCACTTTTCACTTGTGCCATGGTGGAGGTGTACTCTGACGGAACTATTCCTTACAGTCTCAGCCTTTCTTGATCTGCAGTCCTCAGAGCAGGCTAGATAAGGAGGGGCCTTTATCTGAGTGTCACTCTCTTCCCAAGGGTAGTTGTGATCTTTCCCCCTTTCTTCACTTCTCTCCAGCAAAGTCCTGACGAACCTTTGCGCAGCAGGAAAGTGTTTGTTGGGCGCTGCACTGAGGACATGACAGCAGATGAACTCCGACAGTTCTTTGCCCAGTATGGAGAAGTGGTAGATGTCTTCATTCCTAAACCCTTCCGAGCTTTTGCTTTTGTTACATTTGCAGATGATCAGGTATGGCTTAAAATATTTTAACTTCATAGACAGCCTACGTGTCAGTAGCTTGATAAAGAGTTAGTTCTGGAATTACACATGGAATGTTTACTTGTCCACTGTCTTGAGAACTCCAGTGGTATTAGCTCGATTTGATTTATTGAATTGTCTGAGGTTACACTCTTCAGATGCTGTTGTACAGATGGGGTTTTATACTGCAAGTTAGTGTAGCAGTGAATGTGAAGATAAAGCACTTCAAGCTGGATTAAGTATTTGCATATGCTTCCTTTGCAGGTTAAAAACCTGCTCAGAGCATATGGGCTTTTTTTGTCTTGTACTACTAACGTTTAAAAAAGAGAAGTCTAACATACATTTAATCAATCCCTTATTTCTTATAGGTTGCCCAGTCTCTTTGTGGAGAGGACTTGATCATTAAAGGAATCAGCGTACATATATCCAATGCTGAACCTAAGCACAATAGCAATAGACAGTTAGAGAGAGGTGGAAGATTTGGTGGTAATCCGGGGGGCTTTGGGAATCAAGGGGGGTTTGGCAACAGCAGAGGAGGCGGGGGAGGTCTGGGTAACAACCAGGGCAGTAACATGGGTGGGGGCATGAACTTTGGAGCCTTTAGCATCAACCCTGCCATGATGGCAGCAGCGCAGGCAGCCCTGCAGAGCAGCTGGGGCATGATGGGCATGCTGGCTAGTCAGCAGAACCAGTCGGGGCCCTCGGGGAACAACCAGCCTCAGGGCAACATGCAGCGGGAGCAGAACCAGGGCTTTAGTTCAGGAAACAACTCGTATGGGGGCTCCAACTCGGGGGCAGCCATAGGCTGGGGGTCAGCCACCAACGCGGGCTCCAGCAGTGGGTTCAACGGAGGCTTTGGTTCAAGCATGGATTCCAAGTCATCAGGCTGGGGGATGTAGACGCAGTGGGCTCTGAGACTGACTCTATGGTGGGAAATCAAATTTTTCTAACTCCTGGTAAGTATACTGTAAATTACCTATATACAGAGTTTTCCAGTTCCGGTTGCTCAGTGTGCAGGATATGCAGCAGTATTTTTGACATTTTTCTTTTTTTAAAAAAAAGAATTAAAGGAAAAAAAAAAAAAAGAAAGGTAAAAGGAATTTTATAAGTTTTGTTACCTACCTTGTTGGGATACTGAATGTTTGGAAGTGGACGGCTGTTTGCCCGCTAGGTGAACTAACACTACAACCGATAGGACAGGTTTCTCTTGTAATACTTTATTATCCCTTGTTTCCTGGCTAGCTGAATTCTTTGCATGTCCAAAATGGAAACCATTGGTCAGAAACAGCATCCTCTCCCCCTCTTGTTTTTAATTTGATCCCACCATAAGACTCTCCAGGTGCCCCAGCTGGAGAACACAGTGTCGTTTTTGTGTTGTGTTTCTTTTTAACGCTGTCTCCCCTCCATACTAAAGTACGATATGAAGGCTTCATTTAATCTCCGCAGTTCATCTCATTTCAAATGTGTATGGAAGAAGCACTTCATTGAAAGCAGTGCTGTAAATATTCTGCCTTAGGAATACTTCTGTCTACATGCTTTCTCATCCAAGAATACTTCATCACACCGCACATGCTGCGTCTTAGACGGTGGGTGTTCCATTTTTATCCGCTACTCTTTATTTCATGGAGTCGTATCAACGCTGTGAACGCAAGGCTGTGAGATGGAACCAGAAGGCTGTCTGAACTTTTGAAACCTTGTGTGGGATTGGTGGTGGTGCCGAGGCATGAGAGGGCTGGTATGTGCGAGGTACAGGAGAGAGCGCATGCAGAGACCTGGTGGTGCATTGGGGGTTTTATTTTCCTTGCGAGATGTCTCTCCATCCTGTGGCTTTGGTGAGAGAGTGTGCGGAGAGCAATGATAGCAAATAAAGTACGAGTGTTTCTTGCATTCAAAGGACATCCACATGTGGAAGACTCTTAAGTGGGTTCTATACCTAGTTAATCAACTAGTTGAATGTGTTCTGTGAAATGAATATCTGTATTTTTTTTCCCTTATGTCAACTGCTGTGAATGCTGTATGGTGTGTGGTTTTTTTTCTGTTAATGATCTGTAAGTGTGGTAACGTGACTTGAAGACGATGGGGTTTGTGCTGAGAACATTGAGCTTGTGGTGTGCTTTTGCAGTAGCTCTTGGAGCAGAGATCACTGGTGAGCTCAGTGTGCCTCTGCAGGGTGGTAGTCCCACTGTCTGTAAGATACCCATAAGAATGCCGTTTGCTGCAGTTTTGTGTTTGGATGCTTTTTATAAGATTTGTCACTGTAGGAAATTCTTAAATAAAACTGGTTTAAGTAATATGTGTCTTTGTTTTGCAGCCCTGAATGCAAAGAATTCATAGCAGTTAATTAATTTTACCCTTTTGCGATGAAGTGCTGTAAAGCTTTGGTGCACTTATGCAGTTTGTTTCAGATAAGCATGCTCTAAAAGCTGACAAGGCAAACGGAGCCACCGCTCATCACCTATCGGTACCCGACACCCACCTTTAATCCACTGCATTTTTGCACTGGTCAGTGATACCTATAGATCTAAAATCCAGTACCCCCACGTTTGGGTGCCCGCACGTAGAATGGTAAGCAGTTCCCTGCACATTACATCTGTACCAAGGAACGTTACTTGTTCTTTAGGAATTGAGTTCCTCAGCAGCAGTGGGTTGGGGGAAACAAACACTGTTAAACTGTTTTTCTGGCCACAGCATCTCCTTGGGGGATGCACGTTTTTAACTTGTTCTCAGACCAGTTGTCCACTTGGGGGTCCTGCAACACTTCCAGCCCAGAGGACAGCTGTAAATTCATCTTTAAGTCTAGTCAGGAAAGACTTTGCAGCCAAAGAATACATTGGTAAATGTGCACAGACTTTTACAGAAGTCTCAATCTGAAAAACTAAGTTTATTGCAGGCATAGAAGCATCAAGAGGCAGCTTCTTAACAAAGAGCAAGATGTTTGAACAGTAACTGGTGGAAAATTATTTCCACTGGCCCTAAGAGCTTGAGGAATTGTTTAATCTCCTTGTGCTTGAAACCCATAGGAGCTCAATTCATAGTGTTTATACATCAAACTACTATGCTGTAGCTGTAAACATTCTGAATATGGATATACACAGCTGTAAACTAGAACTTTTCAAGCTTACCTTCATTACTGCGTGTGAATGGAAGCACATCTAAATAGTGGAAAACCTGTGCTAGTGGTAGTTTCCTACTTGCAGTATTGAACAAGCAGCTGGGTCTCTGTGGCCATCTCTGGGGTTAAAGAGGGGTTCTGGACACTCAGGCTGAACAATTAATCCCACACTTCTGTTGTTCACATCCCACTGCAGAGTGTCTTAGTTCTTTTTTTCCTGCACCTAAGCCAGAATAATCTGCAAACTCTGTCCCATCTGTGAATTTTGCATTTTAGCACTTGCACTATTACCAGCTACTTCTGCTGAGTAACACTTAAAAATGGTATTCTTGGACCTCCAAAGCCTAAGTGTGGCCCCCTGCAAGGAACCTCATGGTAAGTTGTAAGTAGCATGGCTTTCATTTAATGTTTCCATTGTCCAGGGGTAGGTTTTGTCAGGCTGCTGGGCAGCACTGAGTAGTCTTTGGTGATAATTCTAGCATTCTTCACCCTCAGTCAAAATCCCTGACAATTTTGGAATAATTTTCAAGTTTTAGTCATGTTTTCTACTTGCTTTGCATCCACTATAGTGTTTATAACAGTAAATAAACTACTGTTGAAAATGTAACAAAGTGTTTGGAGTCTTGTTTGGTGTTTAAAGTTACTTCAGCTATATTATTTCAGAAAGTGAAATACTAGTGAAAGAGTGTGGGACGCAGGCAAGAGCAAGTATATGTACATGGGAAGGGGATATACAGCATAGTCACGACAGGGTTTTATAGCATTAGTTCTGAGAATCTGTTGCCAGTGATCCTGCACACAGGAAACCAGCACATACAATGAATACGAGATAAGTTGTGCCAGTGCTCTCATTGTACAGGAACTATGTTTTTTCTCCTGTGATGCTGCTGCTTTTGCTAGTTCCATAAAGCTGTTGAGGGATCAGACACTTTCCAAGGACTACACTTTCTCCTCTCTTTAAGGTTTGTTAATAACCCTCAGCGCTTTTAGAATGGCAGAAACCACAACATCCTCCACCTTACAAATATAAAAAGCACTTAGACAAGAACTGGAATAGTCATAAAGCAAGATGAAAACATTTCTCATACCACAGCTTGTATGTTTTAAATATAAATACTCACACCTGTCATTTAAAATTCACAGTTAGCACTGACTTACTGCTGCACTGTGCCACAGGTTGTTCCAGCAGGCTTCCTTTGATACTCTGTTACCGAAGACTTCACCACATTTTAATTCTCCATGAAGCGCAACTAGGAACAAAAGATCAAATTAATTCCACATTAAATGGAATTAATTAACCACGGAAAACCACCATCAGTTACACATTGATTTAACTCAGTCATAATGGGAAAACAAAAACTAGGGGTTTATTGACTTAATGCACTGCTTTCAGGGTGGGAAAAGGTAAATCATTCCTATACCATCATCACATGGATCTGAATGTTGCTGGCTGAGAACACGAGGATCAGTGACCCTCTCTGGAACATGGAGGCTAAAGTTGCAGTTGTGGGCACCAGTTCCACCACTTACACCTGCCTTGTCACCCGCAAGGACTGCATCCAGTGCTGGTCAGTGTGTTCCAAGGACAGCAAGGGAATACAGCCTTTCCATGTGCACCAGCTTTCCTGCTGCTTGTGTTGAACACTAACCTTCACATCAGTCCTCCTGGGTTTCTACATATCACAGAATCACAACCTGGTTTGTCTTGAAGGGACCTTAAAGCTCATCCAGCTCTATGGGCAGGGACCCCTTCCACTGGAGCAGCTTGCTCCAAGCCCCTGTGTCCACCCTGGCCTTGAACACTGCCAGGGATGGGGCAGCCACAGGTTCTCTGGGCACCCTGTGCCAGTGCCTCAGCACCCTCACAGGGAACAGCTTGTGCCTAAGAGCTCATCTCAGTCTCCCCTCGGGCAGGTTCAAGCCATTCCCCTTGGCCTGTCCCTACAGGACCTTGTCCCAAGCCCCTCTCCAGGTTTCCTGCAGCCCCTTTAGGCACTGGAGCTGCTCTCAGGTCTCCCCTTCAGGAGCCTTCTCTTGTCCAGGTTGCCCCAGCCCAGCTCTCTCAGCCTGGCTCCAGAGCAGAGCTGCTCCAGGCCTTGGAGCCTTCTCTGCACTTGCTCCAACAGCTCCAAGTCCCCCTTGTGCTGTTGCCCCAGAGCTGGACACAGGGCAGCAGGGTGGAGGAGCCGGTCACAGTGAATGTGTGCAACTACCAAATCAGCCTGGGTATAAAATAATTACTGAGATAAGCCTGTGCCTTCTTAAAATACCATCACCTGTGATCCTCAAATTATGCCATAAGCATACATGGACTGGATCATCTTCCAAAACTGCCTGCTGGGAAGCAGGGTATTGCTAAGAAACAAGCCTAAAAACTGCAGCATTCAGTAGGAGCAATGAAGTATTCCAGTTTTAACTTCCCCGGAGAGATGCAGTAACAAATGAAAGAACATTAAAATTTCTCACTACACTGATCTTGTGAAATCTTTTGTAAAATCATTCCTTTCTTCCGAGATAATTACAAGCAAATCTCTAAGCAGCAGTGCTCAAAGAGCATCAGTAGGGGCAGACACACACACAGGCACACACAGGAGCGGGATTCTTCAAAGGAAGGATGACTGTGAGCAAATGCAGTGTTCTGAACACACCTCATAATTACAGGATGTGAACAACACAAACTGCTAATGAGAAAAGGCACCTACATGTTTAATCCCTGAGGAAATCGGTTCCATGGGGCTGGCAGCTCCATGGGTCGCCTACTTCAAGCAGCACATATCCGATGCCACAGGAGAGAGTGGAGCTGTCACTCAGAAGGTACCGCACTGCACTGGTGCGGTGTGACCATGGGGTGGTGCTTCAGGACTGGGACATGGCAAACCTGCAAGGATCAGAAAACACAACATTCCCCTTAGGAGCTAATTCGTGCCTTACTGCTAAAGGCTCCTGAGGGAGAAGCCACCCTTTCTTTGTGCTTTCTCTACACCATCTCACTTGCATGGACACAGATCTACATTTACCGAGGGTGAAAGGAAGAATTGTGACTGCCTAACTGGGATGCTCTCACACAGGTTCTCTGGTGCCTCAACCCATACCGTGTCACTCTTGATACACTGGGGAAACTGTTCCTTAAAGTAAAATCATCCGTCTGGACCTGAGCTCAACTGTAGGATCAGCTGGAATTCTGGATTCTCTTAAAACTTCCCTTCAGAAGTGAGCTACCCAGCAGCTACATTGTTCAACAGGAACAACCCTGAAAACTAAGTATGAAACCAACTTTTCCAAGCACCACTATTTGGTGGCTATTCAGGCCTTTCCAAAATGAAGTTCTGGGAATAGTCTGGACTTGAGAACTAAGCATAGGTCTCCCACCTGCTGCCTGTACTTCAGTTTCCATCCAGTGTGTGTTCGTGAGATTGCCAGTTAGAAAGGTCCTTTCTTGCACAGTTTAAAAGCCCAGACAGGTGGTTAGAGTTCCTCACTGTGGTCACTCACAGCAGGGCTTTTCTCCAAGCATCCTAACTGTTATGGAATTCCTGGGAAGCAGCCACTGGGTCCATGTTATAGACAAGGAAACTGAATGCAAAATGACTCCCCTGGCATCACTGATCTGCGCTACAGGCACGAGTTGTGATGAAATTATCAAGTCATCACCCCCATGTGTGCCTGGGTTTGGTTGTGGTGAATTTCCCAGAAGTGGAAAGTGTTGAAAGAAATGGAAAAAACCCAACAAAACTGAAGGGAGGAGGAGAAATAATGAATGAGGAGAGATAGAGGGAGATGAGGCAGTAAATTAAAGTGGTGAAACCCAGGCTGAAGATGATGCACTAAAAGAACTGGGCCTGTCTCACAGAAGCTGTGATGCAATGCAATAAACCTCACCTTACCTTAAGGACATCACAGGAGCACAACACTCCTGGGTGTGTCTCCACATTAAAGGTCTCCATGAATCCCAGTGTGATCAGGAAGCCATCTTCTACCCAGACACTGTAGCTGCAGGAGCTGAGCAGGGATAAGGTGTTGGAATAGTTGGGGCTGGTGATTTTCCAGTTCTTTCAGTAAAAAACTGACTCTGGCAGTGGGCTGGGAGGGAAAAAAACCCAAAGCAACAGAAAATGATGATCAGAATTATGAACTCAGCTCAGCTGCGCTAGATAAAGGTAGTGGGTCTTTTTCTACACTAGTCTACCCTTTCAAGAAGCTTTCAGAGATGTATCTACCCACTTATGGAAAGAAGCTCCTCTCACACATGTCACCAGGGCATATTTGTTACTGTCGAGAAAACTGCCTTCTCTCTGTCTCCCTCTGGGGTGGTAGGAGCAGGGCAGCAGCGTTATCCAGCACTCCTGCCTCAGGAATGGTGCAGAGGACACCGGAGAAGCATCACTTAGCACAATCCCAGGGCTGGAGGTCAGAAAGAGTGCGATAGCTGGAAGCTCATCAGGAACACTCCGAGGTGTTCCATTTGCAGCCTGTCTGCTCTATCAGAGTGCAGAGTGGTGGGACAGCTATCAGCTCCTCAATTCCAGGAGCCTCTGAATGCAGCTCTTTCTTTTTAATGCCTTTGTTGCCAGACATTTAGACCGTAATTGTATTCTCTGAGCAAAACCAGCTGTGGCACTTGCCGACACAATTGGAGCCACAAATGCTCCCTGCTGAAGAGAAGCAAGAAGGAACAGCCACAAGTGCCCCGAGGATCTCTGCTTGTTGACAGCATCTGATCGCTGTGAAGTGGTGCTTTGATCAGCTGGGAACAAAGGCTTTATGATGTGCTGCAAAAGCTGTAGGAGCAATCCTTTAACTGATGAGGAATGCTGCACTGGCTGATAACATCCTTGTAGCTTTATCCCTCTCTAACACTGAATTAATTGTAAGAGGGAAATTGTTTGACTTTGAATTGTAGCCTTAAACACACCATGACAAACAAAAATGCTATTATCCAGTCATTAATTATAGATTATCACCTAAACCAGACCATACAGTCTCAGGTTGCCATTTCAGTGGAAAAGGACCAAGTTGTGAATGAGACATTCACATTAATTACTGTCCCTTAACTGACCATGGATTTCATGAGCCAAGACTCCAGAGAATAAAACTTGCTTCTACCCTACACCTATGCAACAGCCCTGCTTCCTGCTACAGAAGTGTTTGGATGCAAGCACACACTTGGAAAGGAAAGCAGGATGGGGGGGAACGGGTGAAAGGATCATCTTTGTGTTTCAGGTTTGCATGGCTTTTAGCACAACACCAGTACCACAACACAATGATGCTCTGTGATACCAAAGGTTTCTTTTAGCAGAGGCTGTAATTTCAGAGCAATCTTTCTGTCCATCTTCCCAGAAAGTTATGAGCAGCTGCTCTTATTGACACAAACCCACCCATCACTGCAGTGACTGAGCACCTCCATGTATTCCACTCTGAATGCATTCTCTGAGGCTTTTACACACAGCTGACAAACACGTAGGGTAAAAGTGTTACTAAAAACACCTAGAAATGCCTATGCTGTTAAAACCCAGCACTCTCCTCGTCTTTAAACCCTATTTGAAATGCCTCTCTTGGTCCAAAGAAGCTTGATTAATTCACCTGGAGCTTCTGGCTGCCTCTGACTACCCTAACAGCATCACTCTGCACCAGCAGAAATCAGCTGAGCTACAATGGGAAGTAAATCTTCCATGCTATACTTGTAGAGCATTATAGCAAGTGGATTCTTTCCATAACTGTTATTACCTCATTCTCCCCAGCTACATGCACGTTTCTGTAATTCCATTGATTGTACCTCAAAGTACAGCAGCATTTGATGGCTGTATTAAGGAAGCATATTTTCCAGCACACTCTCCTGAGCTGCTGCAGGTGCTGCTTTAATTTCTCCCAGTGACATAGACCTCACTGCCTCTCCCCAGGCTAAGGTCCCACTACAATGCTTCTGTCCATCCGCTAAGGAACACCCCAAACCCATACAGACATGCAGCTTTAGCAGTGCCATGCAAGTGCAAAATAGCTCCCTCACTGAAAAGCTGAAATCTCCTCATGCTGCTAATATCTGTCCCAGCTCCACAGCCCCTCTAGGCACAGTCTGGAGGCAATTATAGGAAGAGATAGGAAAGAAACTGTGAAATCCTTGGGTGTGAAAAAAAGGCTCAGTGGGAAGCCTTACCCTAAGCATACAAGCCACGATATAATGAGTACTATCTTTACACCCCTAACTCCCTGATGAAATCATTAGGAAGTCAGAATTTCACATCTTCTGCTAGTTCTGCATCAGAATCCTCTCCCACTACCCCCAAAACCATTTTTTTCTGAGCATGGGAAAGAAGGAACACACGGGTCAGCAAGGTTAAATTCTTTCTTACAAGAACCTCATAGTTAGAAGGCTTCTATTTACTATGATGATATATTTTTTCCTTAAAGCATGTTTAAAGGACTGGTTTTAGACCAAATCTTAGCATAAAAACATGTGAGAGAAATAGTGGAGAAAAGACCTCTGTGTGCTAACACACACATACACGCACACACATATACATGCATGCAGAGACAAGAAGAACACTGCATATAACCAATCACTATGGTTTCTGAAGGCTGTTTGCTTTCTGTAGTAACAAAAGGGCAAAGGGACACATGATGAAATTAAAGGCTGAAACCCACAAATCGGATACAAAACCAGGATTAAGAAATAGCACGTAACTGATCTGTGCAATGTGCTATCACACAGAATTTAAGGTGAACTTTTATACCCTAGTGCCATAAATCCAGCTTAAGCTGAGCAGCACACAGACAGCAGAGTTCCTATTGCACAGGACTATGCTGCTGTCTGGCTATACTTTCAAAATCACTTACTGAACTGTATCATCCACTGAAGCATAACCTGCTGGCCAGCATCAAAGACAGGAGATTGGACTTGAGAGATCCTTAGCCCAGATCCATTCTAACAATGGATGCGCCAGAAGTGCACAGAGCTGGGATCCCCATAGGCTGCTATTCAAATACAAACAGTGCTCCATTACTACCCCCCTCATTCAGAAAACTGCCCTTCACATTGTTTTGAAGGACTAAAGGAGACAGAGCCCAACAGATCCTCATTACCTGTTCATTCCTAATTTTGAGGTGAGATTTTCACGCAGTATGAAAGATGTGAGTCATCCCCAGTAAACTCTCCTGACTTGTGCTCACACGAGTAGCCAAAACTGGCTTGACCCAACAGAAGACACACTGCTAGTCCAAGGGAATTTGCAGCATCAGGATGAAAAGCTTAGACTAGATCTTACTTTTCTCCCAGTAACCTGGATCTGGCCACTGGGAGTTCCCTTTGTCAGGGCAGTATTTTTTCCCATTAGCCTGCAAGTAAGAAAGTCATAAACCAGCCAGCACAAAAAGGATCAAATGGGTTTTTAACATCTGCCAGCAGAGATGCCATCCCTTGACTGCTCAGTCCAAGCTTTAGAGCTGCCCAGAGAGTGCTCAATTACGCTCAGGTCATATTTTTATTAAAATCATAGTGAGCTGTTTGTCAGAGGCTTGAACTCTGAAAAATGACCCCCTCCAAACCTGCAAGCCCATTGCCGGTGGCTCAGCTCTCCAGTGAAAGGTGGGTCATAAATTGTACCACCCAGCCATGACAAGATTTCAAGCTGCTTTGATCACAATTCACTGTGACCATGAAGAAGCTCCTGAACAAGATTGAAACCAGCACAAGTAAGCCCTGGTAACTGCCTACATGGCCATGCTACCCCAGACCTTCCCAGTAAGCCAAGGCAGTGATGTTACCTTTCATGTTGCTGATGTGTGTTCAAAGCAGGTATCAAGTGACTTGCTCAGGGTAACAATGTAAGTCTGCAAATGCAGTGACCTGCAATGAGTCAACTGTCTCATCTAAAAGACTCCATCTCCATCCCCTTCCATGTTCCCCTGGAAAAGGGTTCCTGCCATCTTTAGGACTAAAGAGGAGATGGAGTTGGAGAAACTGAGCCTCACAAATTATCATTCAAAGCAACACCTGCTAAACTGCAGAAGTGAGGAAATGCTGCTGGGCTGATGCACCTTCATCCCTGAAGCTTTTTAAACAAAGCATTGGTTTATCTTCAGCAGCTCACCTACAGCTGCTCAGCCCTCCCTTGTTCACCTCTTGTTTCCTCCACAGAGCTGGGGAGCTTTAATCACTGACAGATGCAGAGCACAGCATTACTCCAACATGTTAATGAAGATAGTCCCTGCTCAAAAAGAGTACAATCTAAAAGGACAACAAATGGGTATTAATGTGGCACAGTGAGAGGCACTGTGAGGGACTGAGACATATCAATGAATGCCACGAGCAAGTGTGTTGAAGAAGAACATACCTTGTGTTGCACCTATTGTGTGGAGGGCACTGCTGCCTTGAATGAAGGCAAGACACCTAAGCTCTCGTGATATTCATATTACTTTACCAAATGCCTGGAAGTCCAAGGCTTTGCTCACCAGAACACATTTCAGGTTCCCAATAGGAGATACAGCCAGAGGCATAATATTTGGATCAAAACAGACCTCAAATTCAAACCTCTCCAGAGAATGAATGGGCTCTGAATAGAAATTGCTTCAATTTCCAAGTCTGGGTGCACACAACAGCAAATCTAAAAGGAACATATGTGCAGTTCTGGTCTTGTTATAGTTTAAAAACTATGGAAGGTCAAGCAACAAGAAGTGGACAAGAAATTAAAGAGTTTTCAGGTAGCTGTGATGCTCCAGAGACTTTCACAATGGCTTCTCTCTTATCAGTTTCTGCCTTATCTACCTTTGTTTTTTTCCCTAGTGACACATGGGAAATGCAAGAAAATGAATGTCCCAGAGGCTGCCATCAGCTTTCAACAAGGAACAGCCTCTTTATTGTCTGCAGGAGGCAGGTCTGAAAGGCAAGGAACCAAGATATACAAGTCACCGAGCAAGAGAAGCCTGCAGCCCTTGGCCAGACTGCAACAGGCAGGTCAGGAGGGAGGGCAAACCAGCTCTTCCCAGCACATCTGTCTCCATCTCTGCCTAAGCGAGGAGAAGCTTTAATTATTTCATGCTGGAAAATAAAGGAGAAAGAAAGAGCCTGTCAATATCAGCCTGCTCAGACAGGAGCCCAGCAATCAAAGGGGCAGATTTTGCCCTCATGAAAGTGTTTCACAGAGACCTCTGCTTTGCAGCCCAGCTCAGTGGCTTGTACCTAAAGACCTCTGCAACGTGAACAGGTTCTGGCACATCAGCTGCACCACAGTAATTCCCAGTGTGTACACCTCCACCCATCAGGATACTGCTGCTAAGCTCCCTCTGCTAGCGTGCAAGGATGGTGCCCAAGTGTGCACACATGAATGGGCAACACAAAGCTCCAGCCTGCTAGTTCACAGCTCTTCGTTTTGCACCTTCACATTAAGACCGGGCACATGCTTTACAGTGGAAGTAAATCCATACACTTGTGCTAAAAGCTACCACTTTAGGGAGGTTGAATGAATAGGTCTGTTCCAATACACTGGAGATATGAGGAGTTTGAATCCTGAATCAGACCCAGGCAACCGTGTCTGAAACAAGGTTGTAATAGTTGGGAAGGTAAATGCCCAAACAGCCTTAAGCACTGGAAATTAGATCTAATTCTGGATTTCAGCACTGGGGAGCTCAAAGAAAGTATCTTCCCACCTATGCCAAAATTTAGTGACCATATGTGTGCTTTCCAGCCAGGATTCAGCTCCAGGTGGGCAAAGCTGCACCCACAAAGGATGAATCTGACACCACATGTAGGCCCCATTTCACAGCAACGTGAATCACTTCAGTGCCTGACCACACATGTGCTTTCCCTGCCTGTGGCCTGAGCAGCAGAGCTGGGCAGGAGTCAGCCAGACAAACCTCACACCATGTACTCTTTCGAACAAGAGATCTGTACCTGGCATTGCCTCCCATTTAATGAGTGGATCACTGGTGTCAGTGATCTGTGGACTGTGCTGCTTCTTGGCCTGTGTCCTTCTAGGGACAATAAGAAAACTACTTCTCCATTAGACTTCACAACTTGATTGTTAGTTTTTCCAACACATCCACTAACCCAGGTCCAGAATACTCAGTATCTCAGTACTCAGGGAGCAAGATACACTCAGTTTTGCAAAGCTGGCTGCACTGGCAGCCACAGAGACTGAAAGTGATGGGAAGTGTAGGACAAGTTTCTTGCTTCTGAATTTAATCTGTCTAAAGCTGAACACTGCTACCTATGAAGCAATCAAAACCAACTGCCAGGTGACACATTACTGATGTCCCTAACAGCAGCAATTAGCCCACAGCCACTTTGCAAACCAGGGCCTCTGCTCACAGCCCTGACTAACCCCCCACACCAGGTGCATAAGGAATACCGAAAACAACAACAAAACCCCACAGCTTTCATCTCGATTCATCAGTGGGTCTGAGTCAGGACTGGATGTAAGTGGATGCTGTAGGTAGGGAAGCATCTCCTGATCTAGCAAGAGCTCACCTGCGCATGTCCTCTTGTTTTCATGCAGTGTGTAGCCAATCCGACAGCTGCAATAGTAGCCCCCCACGTAGTTGTGACAGTGATGGTTACAGAGGGGTTCACCATCAGACAGCTCTTGGCACTCATTGATATCTAATGGGTGAAGCACAGAATTAGGCAAACGGCACCCTTCAACCACAGTGTGTCTTGCTCTGAGCCACTGTTCTGTGAAGTTGGCTTGTTTGCTTTCAGTTGCTGTGCCCTTTTGCATCTGCTGCCTTCTCACACCTCACACCAGCAGCCACATTCTGTGAGAGCCCAGGGAAGCACTAACCCCACCATACACGTTTCTTACACCTGCATTAGGGGCTGGTCTCTTACCTTCAGCAGCATAAAACGCCTCAAAACCTGTGAATGGTTTCTCATTGGAGTAATCAGACCGAAACACTACCATGAGGTTGTTGTCAATGGAGTTGTAGGTCTTGTTGCCCGGAGCCTCCTCAGTGTCTGTGCTATCCTTTCCACACAGCGTGGCCAAGGTCCTCCCACCAGAGCTCAGCTGCAAAATGGGTAGACAAATCTACCAGATGAGCACAGAGCTTTGCTCTTCCCAACCTGCTGCCATGGCTTGGAAAGCATGTGTTTAATAGTGTGAGGAAGGAGGCCTGGATGCTCTCTAAAGGTGCTTCTAGAGGTGAGTCCAGATCCAGCGACAGTTAAGAGAAGATTTCCCCTAGTCTCTGTGATTTAAGCCCATAATTTTGTCCTCCTTTTCCCGTTCAGAGGCCCACATAAAGCTGTGATGCAGCCTGGGCTATCAGCACCATGCTTTGTTTATAACCCTGTTGTTAATTTGGCACTCTGAGGGACAATCAGATCCTGGTTTTGCATACTCTTGTGTAGCAGCTTCCTCTGTAATGTGTTATTATGCCCATGCAAACACCAGAAGAAGGAGGTAGCAAGGCCTTAAGTCAGCACCTGGGCTGCCTGGACTAGAGCACATGCCAGCACATGGAGTACAAACCTTTCAGGGACACCACTGATCACTCGACCACTTCCCAAAGGAAGTATCTTTGCTTCTTTTCCTGAGGTTGTTTCTCACATTAGCTAGCAAACACACCACAGCAAGTGTGGCAAGTGCGCGTTTAGACAAGCTGACAGTATCTTGTTTAGACTATCGCTTCTACTTTTACAGTCTCCCATTATCCTCTGTGTAAAGCACTACTTGTTAATTTAAAACACACACTGTAACTTCAGCGAAATGAAGCTCAAATGTTGTTTTGGGCAAGATTTCAAGTCTTTCGCTTCATGAGAGGGAACATCAGAATTCTCTGAGCACAAACTACTCAAGTTTCAGACATTTCAACATGACAACCAGTTCTACTTCCTGGTCCCATGGGCCTCAATAAACACATCATTTATACATCAGCTGAGCCTAAACTTTACTAGCTGTCTAGAATCAAGTGCTTACATCAGTTATGTTGGTCCTGCATGTGTCCTGAATCACATATACAGAGTTTTTAACAACTTAGCCTGCTACACATCACCCTGCCCTACACATACCTTCACATAATCATATTCACACAGGTAGGACAGCTCCAGGTTGAAATGGGTGAAGTAAATGCGGACAGAATATCCCTTGGGAACAGTAATATTCCAGATTTTCTCCTTGTGATTTGGGTAGCCATTTGGGAAGTTGGGGGATATGATCCTCCCATACATCTTCTGCAGCAGAATGCTGCTGCTTACTCCACTGTAAAGCACAGCTAGCAAGACAACTAACCTGTGTCAAAGGAACAGAGATGAACAGAGAAAGAGTGAGCATCAGCTCACATCATACACCAAAAGCCACACATCCAAACTGCCAGTCTCAATACCAATCAGGTGTCTTGGTGCTAACTGAAATCTTCATGTTCAACACCCTTCTCATTTAATAAGAGAAGAAATTAGAGGTATCAGTGAAGTGATACTGTAGGAGCTGCTAAACAAGAGGAGAATCACACTCATGCTTTCCAAGGCCTGCACAAAGCCAAGTGGCCAGAGAAGCTGGGGAGGTCCCTGTGACTACACTCACCTCATCATGCTGCTCTCCTGCCTGAGCCTGCTCTGAGCCCCAGGGAAGAAATCTCTCCTGATGTATTTGCATTTGGGGGTGGATGTATTTATTGTGTGAGCTCTGCTGTGTTTGTCTGGATGTTGAACTCTGATGTTTATCTCCCACCCCCTTCAGCCTGCTGAGTTCTGGGAACAGCAATCACTAAAAACCAGGCTTGTGCTCAGTGCATGAGGACTCAGTCAGTGACAGGGAGAGACAGAGAGAGATGGAGGGGATGGATTAGGAATGCTGCAGGCTCTTGGACCGAGCCATAGTATGGAAGCTCTGAGGGAAGGCAGGCAGTGGGAGGAGGTACAGAGTGGCTCCAGTGTCTTCATGGGGGAGTGAGGAGAGCTGAGCAATGCTCTCTCCCTCTAACCAACTGATCTGCAATTACTGTTAATGCAAACAGTATGCTGCTGGAAGTAGTTTCTTCCCTTGTCAGAGCAGGAATGTGTTGTAAACAAAATAATGGTGCACATGACAGGATTTCAGAATAGTGAGAGTCTGCTCAGATGGGCCTGGGTAATGGGACACTCAGCTGACACAACACTACAGTGCACAGTTTAAGAAATGCCAAAGTCTTCCCATCCTCAGATGCACATTTTAATCCAGTACAAGCTTGGCCCTGCTCCATGCCTTGCTTATAGGCAGGGTTTGCTTTTTATCTCACCCATCCTGGAACGCCATGAATCCTTATTACTGGGAATTCTCTTATGAAAAGGAAAAAGAAAAGGAAAAATGAACTTTGATTTCTTTTAAACATTTGCAGATCCACACAGGGATTTCACACCACTACAAGACCCCAGGGAATTCAACCTGAAGAGCCAGTGCTATAGGACGTAAAGCTTTATTAATTCAACTCTTTGCTGGGTTGAAGATGAGCTGAGTTGAAGAAGATGGCTTCTTTCCAAGACAGCATTTAGGTTTCCCACAAAAACCCTATTCCAGCACATACAGACATAGGTCTAAACTTATTTATAGAGGGTGAAAAGCCAGATATGTTAATGCCAATGCTAGGTCCCACCTATTCCCTGAGAAAAATGGACAGGGAGCAGGAAAACTGATTTGCAGCAGGGAACAGCCAATTGAACTGGACAGGGACTGGCAGGAAATTTATACTGAGATACTCTGTAATTAAATGGACACTTTCTGATACTCAGGTTTGAACAGCCAAAAACCATTACCTCAGGCAATGAAGTTGGTGCTGGCAGGAGTTATTACATCAACAAAACTAAAGCCAACAAACCATTTAGCAGACTGCAAGCAGAAAACACTATTTAATAAAAGTGAAGGAGAAACTAGTAGCAGCAATAACTAATTTCATTGCAAGCATGGTTAACAGACAAGAACCCAGGGGAGACTTAGCCCTTCCCATGGCCCACTAGCTGCTAAAATGATCCTATCAACACGTGCAAGATGTGGACTTTATACTGGCTGGATATAAGGGAAGAAAAAGAGTATTTTGCAAATTATCTGTGCCTAACTGAGCTGGTGCCTGATTCCCACAGACATAAACACTTCCAGAAGCATTCCACATGAGGCTTCCCGCTCTGCTCAGTAGCAGAGGCATGGTCTGCTCCGAGGGCTGAAAAGTTTCTCACAACCCCGGAATGTGATGAGGCCCCTGAGGCTGATGGTTGCTGCCCAGCACCGAAATAAGAAAGATGGCTTAATAAATTGTAATCCTGAGAGGCTGAACGCTGGCTGCACACACCGGGTTTCCTCTGGCATGCTCTGTGGACAGACCAGATTGCTGTGATTTTAGTCCTCTGTACCTGATGTGAACAACACCAAAAATGTTGTCCCTGTTCCACTGCCCACAAACCTTCTGCCTCCAAAAGGCTGCTGGGCATCAGCTAGCCAGGTGCTGCAGTATCTTGAGCATATAGTGACAGTCAACCTCAGGCCCTACAGATGCTCCTCTTGCCCAGAATTTCCCTTTTGATCCACAGGACTAAGCCAGCTGGAAGGCTGAGTGGACTACATCCATGTCACTGCAGTTTCCAGTGCTCTGTAACTTGTCGAGTTACTGATCTACTTTAGGAAGCTTGGGTGGCATCTGAAATGGCAGATGCCTCTTGAGAAGTCTGCCCTGCTGTCTTCTTTGTCTCCTCCCACACTTGAGGGCTGAGCTAGCACAAAGGCAAGCCATCATTTTTAAGAGAAACACCAATGTGTGAAAGCCAAGGTTCAGAGAAAGGACTACCCTTGGAAAAGAGAAATCTTCAGTGAAATGAAGGAATATGGAATGACAGAGATACTGGAGAGAACTCATATGAGCCCATACACTCCCTCAGACCCCACACAGTCCCTCAAAACATACTTTTACTACTCAACACTGATGTCTGTCAAGGAACTGTTTGAAATCCCTCCTGTGCAACAGCAAGTACAGAGAGCTAAGCCAAGCTCAGCAAGAGCAGAGCTGTTCAGCCAACACAGAGCCCCTCAGGCTGGTACCACTGAGATCCAGAGACATGATCTTCACTTTCCCTACAAAACCAGCAGCAGTAACCAACTGACAAGATGGGAATGCTGGAAACCAGCTGCACAGTGAAAGCCTCCATGTGTGAGAACCAGGCTAAGTCCTGGGGGCAGCTCTACAGCTCACAGTTCCCTCTGATCCCAAGTTTTGAAACTGCAAAAATGTTACCTGAGGTAAATGCTGGTAAAGCTCTGAGATCCTGCAGAAATGAAGTCAATACAGCCCCACATCCACTTCATCACAAAAGTCCCAGACAGCTCTTTTCTGAAATGGACCATGCAAAACCACACACTGCCTCAGAAAATCACCTTGTGCCAGGGGACAAAACTAGCCCTGGGCCTTTGAAAGGCAGCTCCTGCATTCTGACAGCAATTCCATGAAAAGCACTGCAACGCTTTTCAGTCAGGACCAGATGCTGCAGGTGTAATAAACAGGACAGTGAGCATCTGAGCGTGCCTCCGGATCAAACACAGGTAACATTGCCAAAGCAAGAGGCTAGTTAATGAGTGGAGGAGAAGCATGCATAGGTCTCCCTGGCTTCTACGATGAGACAGTGCAGTCATGTAAGACAGCAGTGGCTAACCCTGCGTCACAAACCAGGAGAGCAAATAAGCGTTAATAGCTGCTTGCTGTGATCCCTGAAGACACTGCTCCCCACTGCCCCTTATTTCTCAAATGCCAGCTGCCTCTGCAGAGCCCTAAGAGATTGCTTGGATGCTTGCTGTTCCATGGCTAAATCCAAACCTCCTGCATTGAGAGGTTCAGAGGACTGGGGGGGAGGGTTTGCAAAGCAAATGCAGCAGAGGAAGACATTCTGTTTCCTCATTACAAATCAAACAGCATGACTGACATCGAAAGACAAGCACACAGACGGAGCAAGCAGAGCATGGAGTGGAGCAGGGAAGAGCTTGGCTGCTGTGAAACAGGGAAAAAATCATCTTGCCAGGGGGAAAATAGCAGGGAGAGAAAGCTCATGCAATGGGGCAAAATGCTTCCTTCCGTTAGGGCATGCTTTACTCCTTCCCACGCTATCTACTGCTACTTCATTGTTTTGCTCCTCTGGCATGAAGAGACCTCTCAAAACCAAGGTTAACCATCACCTGTTTGGGACTGGTCTCAGGCTGGGAAACATGAACTCTCCAGGAGTACCACAAAGCTTAGAGTTCAAAGCATATCTCTGAACACTTGTGCTTGTGCACATGTGTATGTTAGAAACCATGCACACACAGTTTGCACCCTATGTAAGAATACACACTCAAAATGCTCATTTAAGCTCCTGTGTAACTTCTGTTCAACTACACAGCTACAGATCCTAACAGTGCACCATTTTCATGTATGCCAGCTCATTCTAACTATAGCATGGATGTACATGTATGTGTACGCACATGATGACACAAATTCCAGGACAAACCCCTGCACTGCACACACCCCCCATTGGGAAGAGAATATGACAGTAT
Organism: Melopsittacus undulatus; assembly: GCF_012275295.1. NCBI lineage: Eukaryota > Metazoa > Chordata > Aves > Psittaciformes > Psittaculidae > Melopsittacus > Melopsittacus undulatus. The sequence goes on along the minus strand of NC_047538.1, from coordinate 4,684,751 downwards.
ACAAGATGATGGTCACATTACTCTGCCTTCTCCTGGAAAAAACTCCCACTCTGCCATGGGAGGACAGCATAAGGATTGTGTAGGTCAGAAACTCTTTCCCCTCTGCCTGTCTCCCCAATGCCATTAGCCTGGCTCTGAAAAATGGAACTAGCTCACACAGCTACCGTCTCACTCCCACCCACATCCTTGGTAGCTGCAGCATGTCTGCTGGGCTGGCTCCAAGCCTGTGACTTCACCGGAGCAGCTGTTTGTGCTGGGAAGAGAATTTGGTTACAATTGAGATGCAGCTAGAGCCAAAGCTGTGAAATACAGTGCTGCCTTCTCTCCAAGCAAAGATGCTACGCACATTACAGGCACAGCCAACACAGTTTCCTTGGGTAAGCCTGCCTCCAAACAGCTAAGAGGAACAAGGGGGTGGGTGAGTAACACACGTCTAACATGTACCTCTTGTCCAACATGAAGTCTCAAAGCAGGGAAAGCAGACTGGGGGTGACAACAGAGAAAAGCAAGAAAAATACAAGGAACCTCTGTATTAGAGGACATAGAGAGCAACCAAGGACTGATCTTGAAACTCCCTACTGTGAATAGAGTGAAGCTGACCAAAGCATCTCCTGACCACCACAGGCTCATTGAGCAAGCAGCTTGGCCCTGTGAAGTAACCATGAGACTTTTCAGCTCCCGGAACACCACCCAGGAATGACCGATCATTTAGAGAGAGTAGTTTGGGGTTACACACCTGCCACAATGACTGGAAGGCCTGGAAAGTCACTTGCCAGCTTAGAGAAGGCTATTGGCATGTGCCATTCCCTCCAGCACAGAGTCTCCAATAAGAGGTTCCACTCGAGCAGTAACCTCTTTCCAAAATCATTCTTTGCCAAGAGAGAACTGAAAAGGAAGCTTGGCAGGAGTATCATATCCACCATATCTGTCTCCTGCTAGTTTCCATATAGCTCTGCACTGTTACATCCTTTCTTACACAAAGCTTAAACCATCTCCTACCTGCAGTGACCATCGCTAAATTTGGGATGAGGTCCTGTTTTTTCAAAGAAGGGGAATCCAGACTTTTGTCTTCCACACCAAAACCACATCAGACAAGTTGCTGTCAGCTGAGGGCACAAGGTCTGTCTTTGGAAGTCAGAGCTTAGCTGCTTCTCTCTATTTCAATCTGCCTTCTTTCTTCCTTACTCTTTTATGACTGCTCTTCCTCTACATGCAGTCATTAACTCTGTGAAAAACTGTATTCACCTCCCAAATGTATAACTTGCTGAGATTGGAGGAGACAGTAAATTCCTGACCTTTTTTCTCCCTCAGGAAGAGAGAGAAGCTGAGAAACATGCTGAAGAATAGGTTTCAACAGCATTAGGATTGGCAAATTCATTAAAGCCACTTGCAACAGGCTCTTTGTCCATATATACACCCAAATGCATTTTCTTCTCACCCTGTTCAACTCAAAACATTTTTCACCATTTCTCTTCCTCTGCAGTTGTCCACAACCTCATTTTTCTCTAACAAAGAGGCTATTACCCCCACTAATCTTGATAAACAATAAAGCCAGCCGAAAGCACTCCAAAGCAAGAGCTGCTGCTCAGGCATTAGAGAGTTAGTATGATACACTGAAATGGACAAATCTTCCCTCTGGCTAAATCCCTTACTGAATACACACGACTTCATTCCTGTCTTGGAGAAAACAGACTGAAGGCCATGTCAGAGCCAACATTTGCATCAATCAGAACCATCTATTAAAATGCCCACAGCACTTCAGGAAATAAAACAAACCTACAAGCAACCAGCTGTGCTAAACTTTTGCTTATCACGCCAATGGAATAACATGCCTTTCCCAACTATTTCAAATCAATACCCCTTCAAAGAAGTCTGAGATCCCCAAGTATTCTCTATTTAAAGGAGAAACTAGGGATATCTTCTAGATATTAGGTACCTTCTAGATGCACTGCCTCTTACAAAGGCTGGCCTTATCTATCTTATTTTTAAGGCAGGAATGTCAAATGTGTTTCTGCCCAAAAGAACCAGAAGTGTTCAGCCCAAACGGTGTCATTCAGTCTAGGTCTAAGCTCATTTTTGCCAGAATTCCACTCTGAAGCTCTTGTTTCTTGCCCTAGGGAAAACAAACAAGCAAACAAAACCCAAACAAGCTTATGAAAATGCAGGGCAAGAGTTTTGTGCTGTATAGGCATTGTACTCCTCAGTGCCTTTGCTTGTTTTTGCTACTTTCACAGAAATCTACACAAAGGAATAACCAGCAAAACATCCTTTGATCCTGTGTGCTATTGTTTTGGGTGATATCAAACACTTGGATTTGAGGTGAGATTGCTGTTGTTTTATAGAGAAATTTAACTTTGTCTTTTAAATGAGTGGGACACTTACCTGGGCCTCCCTCTCCTCACTTTTCATCACAGTTAGTGAAATCCACACACTGAAGTTTCCGTGGGAGTCATGACTAAATCCTGAACAATAGAGGGAATCTGCAAAAACAAAGTAACAGCTTTTAAACACGGTTTTCAACAAAACACAATTAAACAGAAGCATTACAAAGGAGCTCATGCCAACATGCACTTGGATTCTGTCTCAGAAATACCTGCATTTCAGAGCTAGGCAGAGCTATAACCTGGCTGTACAAACCCAAGTGCTCAGGTGTTGGTACTCAAGTGCTCCCTGGATTAAGAGGTTACCTGACTGCTGAGCACAAACGATCACATATGTGACTTCTTCACAGCTGCAGGACACACTGCCATTTGGTTTTACCTTCTAACAGCAGGCCAGCCACTTGCTGAATTTCAAAGATGTATGGAGGAAAAGCCCACTAGGAACTTGATGTACCCTGGAAGCACTGGGCCTGATGGCAAGTGAAGGGAGGCTATAGCCCTCTAAGTTAAAATCAGGCACAGAGTCAATGAAATTGCCTCAGCTCTAATATCTGCCAATGATTTCCACTAGCAACCAAACAGTTGCAAGAGCTTACTTTGCTCCAGCAATGCACTGGAAAGGCAAGCAAGATAATTTGACTATATGCAGAGTTAAGTTGGTACAAGGATACTGGACTTTAGCTGAATTCCAACCTAAATGCCAAGGCACTCGCAGCACACAGTACTTAGAATCATAGAATCATAGAATGGTTTGGGTTGGAAAGGACCTTAAGATCATCCAGGTCCAGCCCCCTGCCATGGGAAGGGATACTTCACACTAGACCATGTCACCCAAGGCTCTCTCCAGCATGGCCTTGAGCACTGCTAGGGATGGGGCATTTACCACTTCTTTAGGCAACCTGTAATGGTTTGAGCCAAGCTCTGAGCCTCCTTGGTTTACAAGGAGAACTAAAAGAAGAAATTCTGTCAGTCAAAGTGAAAGTATTTCAGGTACACCTCTATGGGGCAGGCAAAAGGGAAACAGTCTTGCTAGAGCATGTGTTTATCTGAAGATGCAAGAGAAACACAGAGCCACCAAGCAGCCAGCAAATTAAAAGCTTATTGCATGCAATTTAAATGTTTGGCTGGGATCCCCTGAGGCCGGGTAGGAAGAATCTCTGAGGAAAGGCAGATATTTGGTTTGATGCATGTTAGCAAAGAGGAAGCTGAGCCAGAGCACTGGCACGGCTGGAAGAATTCTTCTTGTTGAAGTCAGATTACTCCAAGTTGTCTGTTAGCCTCTGCTTAGCAGCACTGTAATGACCCAAAATTGCAGCTGACAGATTGGTGCTGAGAGTTTATCTCATTGAGGCTACCGCATGTGGATGGGCCATTATTCTTTCAATTTTGCTCTCTGATGCCTGTTAATATACATTAGGCTTTTCCATATGGTGCTTTTTAGCCGGGTGTCCAGGGCAGCTGCCTGGGCCTCTGTCCACACCCACATGCTCAGGCCCTGCCTAATGAAAACAGATGATAGGCCCAGCTTAGTAATGGGACACAGATGCACTAAAATAGTTTTTTGCTTTGAACCATATTTGCCTTTAAGAAAGTCTTCAAAGACTGTTAGGTTTTTATTCCTGTATCACTGCAATATTCCCCCCAATACACTGCAGTCTTCAGACAGGTGAGGAACTCAGAAGTTGAAAACTTTCAGTTTAACTGGATCTGGAAGTCTACAGACTGATATCCTATTCTAGTACTGCTATCTGCTGATGGCCTTGACAGTCACCTGCATGTTCTCTCACTTTCCTCCTCTCCTATGTTACCTTTTCTCCTCATACTGAAAGCCATTCAGCTTGAGTAGCAGCATTTTTGGGGGCAGAGCTGTTAAAGACAGACCTGACAGGCTGTTGAATGAGCCCCAGTGAGGGGCTGCACTGGCTCCTGCAATACAGGAAGTAATGATAAATTAAACAAGTGGTTTAGTATTACAAAAGCATGTAAGACATAGCAAAAAGAGCCTCCACAGCCACACACTGAGGGGACTGTGCAATGGGCATGGCAATCAAGGGTCATTTCCCAGCAGGACTCCTCATTCTTCAAGTTATTCTTGTTAATAATATTTATATTCCAAGAACAAACAGGCACAAGCAGAGTGCAAATGCCAGAGAAGAGTCAAATACTTCCATGTAATTTGTGAGAAAACAAAGCTCATCTTTTATATGACACCAGTATAATATATCCACCAACAAACATAGAATCATAGAATAGTCAGGGTTGGAAAGGACCTTAAGTTCATTTAGTTCCATGCACAGTTATAGGTATGCAGTAGGCAAACATCTACTGCAAGATGGGAGCCATCTGCATCTCGGGCCAAGTGTCCTATGCCACAAGTTGTCACTGCCAGTCCACAACCCAGAAGTGCTTTGCAAACAGCATTTCACACACCTCTTATGCTAACTTGTGGTGGTCAACCTGGAGCATCTCACACTCAGTTCCACACCGACTAGACAGGACTCACTTGCAGCCTCTACTACCAACAGTGATCCGGGAGCCACACAGAACAAACTGCCCTGGGTTGATTGATTTGGTGACCCACTTGTTTTGCAGTGCACACCCTAGGAGATGGAGTTCCCTTGCATGTGTACTCTGCACTGGGAAGCATCCACAGGCTCCTGAGGCTGCCTCCAACTTTCCAAAGTGCTCCTTATTATTTATGGTTTCTGTGCTTGTGCTAAGTCATTTCAAATAATTGGGAAATAATCCCCTTACTGCTCGGGCAGTGTCTGCCTGTGACATCTCATTTACCAGGCAGTCTGTCCTCTCAGAGAGGTGAAGCCTGGTTAAATGTTTTTGAGGGACAGGGCAAGGGTCTGTACGTGCACGTGTGAAAATGGGATGGGACTCAGGAAAAGAATTCTCCTTGAATCTCTCAGCTTTCATTACAATTCTTCTTTTAAGTGCCAGCTCTGATTTATGGCCTGCCATTCAGGGCTATGAAGGCCCGCAGCCAGAGCTGACCAGCTGTCACAACAGGGCTCACAGGAACAGGAAACCTATTAACCTGTCTCTCTGCTTGCCTAGATCCTGCAATTGATACAGGAGCTGACAAAGATGGGCTGTCCTTGGTGCGTTATTTCCACCAAGAGCATTGCCTGGGGCTGTGACTGTTCAAAGACCCAAAACTACATGAAGATTCCCCAGGTGCAGCAATTTGGACATAACTGTATCTTGTGCCCCAAGAGAGACCTCCTGGATTGCCATGCTCATCCTCCTGCTTGCTTCCTACATTGAGTGGTACCTTGGTTTGGCTGTTAAATAGGAATGATTCTTGTCTGATGCACAAGAATGTTGGCAAAGGTGGATGGTCTCTCAAAGACTCCTTCATGGAGACTGCTAGTTAAATAAAAATGGAAGAATGTGCAAATACAGAGGTACACAGCCACTTTCTCCTTGCAGTGATAACACTCAGTAATTTCATATTCCATACCAAGGCACAGTAATACAGTAAGAAGATTAACAAAATGCAAACCTGCTTGTGACTACATGGTTAAAGGGAGGGAGAACAGCTCTTACCCTACTGGGTTTATGTCCCCTCTCGCACAGCTTCTGACTCACATACTGTTTGAACAGCTTTGCAACATGGAGACATTCTGGAATGAAGCAAAAGGCCACCAGTGGCATTTCTTCTGTTATTCTGCTTCTAGCCCACTCTGTCCCATGGCATGACGAGCTGCCTTCCAGCACTGAACAAGGTTCAGCTCTCCCTTTCGGAAGAGCAATCATAAGGCACTTTCCAGCCCTCTGGCTCCCAGCAGTGGGTAAATTCATCAGTTCACAGATGAAGATGAGCATTGTTTGCAAGCCAATATTTTAGAGCACAAAGACTGCTGTTTGCTCCCCATGGTTCTGGGCTCCTGAAGTGTAAATCCATGGCTTTTTAGGCAGCTGCAGCTCCCTGTGTACACCTGCACCTAAGCTTCTGGCACAGCACCTCTCACCATGGGACTGATTTACCTCTGACTAGCAAAGCAGCACAAGGCCAAGGACAGAGGCAGAGCTCTCGGAGTAAACCAGGCTTCTGTGGAGAAATGTCCTAACCTCTGGGTTTCACTGTGAACAGGAGATTCCCTGTGCTAAGACTTGTCCCAGCTGGAAGAGTTAAAAGCTCTGTATAACACATTATCTCTTTTTCTATTAATGAAGCTGCTGCCTGTGCTGCGTTCACTAACTAATGCAGACCAATACAGCCAGTGCTATCCAGCAATCTGCTCTTCAAACACATGAATAAAGTCACAGTGAAATCAAACAGATTTGAAGACTCTTCCTTCTGTGCAAGTGCAAGTGATCTGTGTGTCTAAAACAATGGACATCATCTAAGCAAAGAAAACTCTCCTGGGCAGTTTCTGGAATGTACAATCCAGGAATGGGCAGCTTTCCTGGCCATAAATCCTTGGCTTCTTCCTCTGTCAAGAAGAGCATAAATACACCAGCCAAACACATCGCTGTGAAATTGAAGACGTTTTTAACAGCAGACTTCTCTAACCAGCAAACAATCTTCCAATAGGAAGTAGGCCTGACCTCCAGCCAAACTCAACAAGGTCCCAGCTGTAAAGACTGCTTATAATGATTTTTTTTAACACTAAACATTAATTGGTTTAAAACAAGAGTTCTCCAGGTCCCCAAGGTACTGCTAGGACTGAAATTCCTCATGCACAGATGAATGCTCTAAGCCCAGGGAAACAGCATGCTCTCTCCTCTGGCACAGCTACTTATTCCCCTGTGTGCTCTGGTCCTGCTAGACAACAACCCCTCTCGAGCCCAACCTACCACATCAGACTAAGACAGTCTCTGGGGAGGTGGAAAACGTGGATTTGAATTGTTGAGATTTCTTTCACCTCCCAGATGTTTCTTCTGAGACTTTCTAGGAGCCCTATATAATTTTAACAAGTGGGAAGCAGACATGCTGGAGGTTTGAGTCTAGATTCAAACAGCTCTCTGCAGAGTTCCTATCTTAAGGGACTGAAAATGCTAGCCTTTTTTCTTCATCTGGTACCTCCTTCCCAAGGCAGCAAAATGAGAGATAAATCTGAGAGCGAGAGCTCAGTCAGCTCCAAAAGTGGTGGAGTAGGCAAAGAGAAACACACAGATCAGACATGCCTGTTACAAGAAGGCTCCCAGGCTCAGCAGAGGTAGTTAAACTGATCTTGCTTTGCATGGGGTACAGCTGCTCCTCGGTAGCTTCTGGAGTCTCTGCTTGTATTCCCAGGTTCTGCACAGAGCTTATTCACCCCAGCTGATGAACAGCAATGTGTTCTCCGTTAACCTCCTGCCTCACTTACATGACACAGGTCCTTTGTCTCCCAAATATTTCCTGCTTTAAATGCTCAGGGATTTTTATGAAATGAAAAGCAACTTGAACCACAACAGATATTCTGCAGTAAGGCTCGGTCAGAATCTTCATTCTGGAAGTTCCTGCTATGCTGGTAAGTCCCAGTTTGCTGTGTCTCTGATAACTGCTTTTTACCTACCTGCACTTCATCATCTGCTGCCTTAGCAGTAACTCTGACTGTAACTCCTTATGAATCTCTGAAGAAAAATTACATCTCATAAATCCTTGTTGAAAACAGTAGAGAGCACCTTCTAGCTTCCCATCTCAGACATTTACAGCATAGACCTTCACATTAGAGTCTCACCAAACCCCACAACACACTAACACTGTCTATCCTTCTGACCTGGTCTGCAAACCTTCAGTGCTCTGGAAACTCCTTCTTGCTGCCTGGCAGCCTCCTCTCAAATCCCTGCAAGTTCTATCAGGGTTCAGTAAAGACAGAAAAATCCCTCTGTGTGAAACATCCTCCCAGTTCACCAAGTCATTTGTACTCAGGATTTCCTAGTTGCACATGTCTTATAGGAAGCTACTGCATGTTCTGAATGGTCAAGGTAACGGCTTCTTTCACTAAGCAGTCTTCATGAACTCTAAAATGCATTTACAGCCTGCTGGTTCTGAGGGTTCTGTGAATACCAGAGCTCAGAGAAGCAACTGAATTACATCTTCAAAGCCCACTTCATAAGAGAGGCTTTAGGAGCTTAGAGAACAAGGGCACATGAACTATTTACAGTGTGTAACAGACAGAAGGTGAACAAATGCCTTATTTGACCTGTATTATTCTTCCACTCAACAAAACGTAGTGTGGTAGGAAAGACAGAATAGCTACAGCGAGAGGTACATGTGGCACCATGGCTAGAAGAAGACACACAGGAATATCTCTTGGATCTGGATCTCCCACCACCAAGTATAAGGCAAATCTGTGAGCCCATACTGCCAAGAAAGACAAATAAAAGCAGCACTTTAATTCATAGAATCATAGAATGGTTTGGGTTTGAAAGGACCTTAAGATCATCCAGTTCCAATCCCCTGCCATGGGCCAGGATGCCTCACCCTAGACCATGTCACCCAAAGGCTTTGTCCAACCTGGCCTTGAACACTGCCTTTGTCACAGGGATGTTGTCAGTTTTGTTGCTATCTAAACCACGGACTTAGCAGATGAAGGTCATCAAAACCAAGCAGCCCTTCAGAATGCATTCTGAGGGCCACTGCATCGATCTATGACCAAGAGTAACAGCAGAATTCGCTTAACTTGGTGAAAATTCCCCTTTAGTGCAAACCCAGTTACTCTTTGCCCAGTTTGCACTGGACTGCTCACATCCCATCAACCTCAAAAAAGTCTTTTTTTAATTAAAGAATCTTACTGCTTTTCAGACACATGTTCAGTGTTTCTGAGCAGAGCCAAATACAGTAACAACGTAAGACAAAAGACACCCTGTGCAACCTTATGCTTCATTCTCCCTGTAATATAGATCTAATGTTATTTTTCTGTAGCTGTAATCAACACTGAAGGAGCCTCACAGGTCATGCACTGCTTGAGAATGACAGAGGACAACCAGACTGGGCAATACTGTTGTGTTTCCACTACATTTAAGTCCATCTTACAGCTACCTGCAACCAGACAGTATCTTCGTGAAGTCCAGCCAGACTGCAACTCTCTCCATTGTCTGAGGCTGAAAATGCACATAGAGAAGTATTGATTCCCTCCTAGCTTACCTGCCAGCACATATTAAAATGAGATCCTCACTACTAAAAGCACGTACAAACAAGTCACCATGGAGGGTACTACATTGCAAACGAACACCTCTCTACCTCCTCTGTCCTATCTATCCATATATGCACACACTTGGATCTCAGAGTAAATGAGATTTATTCTGTTTTCATTGAAGAATCATCTACCATGGACTACTTCATGTTTATCATGGGATAGGATGTGCACACATGGATTTACCCTTGGGTACTGCACATGCTGTAGCTTCACAGCTGAGCTTGTCCCCATGATAATTCCCTCCCTTGCCTGCAGCTTGATGCATAAGCTGCATAATAGATAAACACAGTGAATACCACTGGACTGTGCACTGAATTAGGTGAGGTCACCATTGTGGGTGCAGCTGACTTTAAAAGTGCTCCTCCTGGCATTTTCTTTTACTTTTTAATGTGTCTTTTTCACTTTTCCAAAAACCTGGAGACAGCTCATAGGTATTATGCACTTGCTCATACACAACCACTCTGAGCTATGGCAAGATTTTAAAATGCATTGGCTATTGCATCTAAACAAAAAGTAACATTCTTGCTTCCTTCCATTTGCCATATACCATTAGAAGGCTTACAATTCTCTTGTGAAAATGTAAATAGAAAATGCCCATATATAACATATTTCTAACCCTTCATTCAGCCTCTCCCACTAACTCAGATTTATCATGTTACACTCCCCAACATTAAACACCGTCATTAGGCAGGATCTGACAGCACTTCAGCCTCAGCACATCGACTTAGTAAGGAAACTGCAAAATTAAATCCAGCTCAAACACTGATTTCAGCACTGATGAAAGAAGCTGCCTTGACTGCGTTGGCCCCTGTCCACAGCACGTGCACTGGCGGTGCAGACTTCCCGCTTGGTGCTCAGCCAGTGTGCCTCAGCCTACATTAGCAGGAACCATCTGCAGGGATGAAAGGAGAGTTCCACTTCCAAATTTACAAGGAGAGTAGCTGTGCTACTCTCTGTTCCAGGAACCACTTAATAACACAGCATACAGAGTTTGCCGAACAGGCAGCTCTCTGTTAGGGGCAATCCCTGTGTCCATGTGCTGCGGGGTGTCTCATTTTCACTACACATTGTCTTGAACATTATCATCACAGACAAGATTTAATGGTGGATAAGAAGGCAACTGTTATGAGAACACTTCTAAAGTACTAGCATCTTGGTTGGTCTCATAGTGCTCCACAGGTCTTACTAACAGTAATGGCTATTATTAGCTCTTATATGGCACTTGTCACCCACATACCTTAAGAAAAATTACAAGAGACAAGAGCTATCACCCCATTTGAGAGGCAGGGAAACTGAGGTATTGAAAGGGAGCTAATGATACAACACAAATGCCAGGTCTCCTGCGCCCTAGCCGGCTGCTGCAGGCAACGCAGTTGGAAAGCTCCATATCCCATTACCCATATATGAGTCGTTGAGCTCCCCCAGCAAGGATCTTATTTTTCATTATAGAGTGAAAAATAAAACAAGCCACAGGGCTCTAACTCCTCCTGCAAGCCAGAGACACGCAGCCGGAGATCTCGATGGCAAACGACACAGTGCAAATGGAGTCTGACACAGCAAAGCGGCAGCGGCAAGCCAGCCCGACTAGGTGCCAGAGCTGTTGTATCACTCATTATTCAGGGAGAGCGGGGGAGTTGGAAGCCTTGCTTCAACTGCAAGAAAACAGCCTGGCTGCTGATTAATCCAAAGTGCTGCCCTTGAGAGGAGCGACCTCGTGGTCACCGTCCTCCAAACCCAAAATGTAAAGGTTCAAAAGCAAGCCATGATAAATAACTACCAGCTACTTCTCACCAGTGGCCAGGCAGGCCTTGGAGACGTGATGTTACACAGGTCTTACTAACAATAATGGCTGTTATCAGCTCTTACACAGCACTTGTCACCCACATACAGCTTGGTGACAAACAGCTGAAATCTGCTCTTCAGTGAGGTCATTCCTGGCAACATAGCTCCAAAACTCCTTAATACTAAGAATTAAAGCAAATAGAGCAACCAGATTTCATACCTTTTGCCAGCATGTGGGACCAAGGCCTCAGCAGTCTCTTTTAGTGCTGAACTCAGACACATCCACCTTTCATATCTCTACACTACCCACCAGTTTTAAGAATAAGGTTCAAAATACTCCTCAGCAAGTTAAAAGAAAGAAACCCACCTACACCTATCCAGACCCTACCTTTCTCCAGAGAGAAAATGGCACCCAGGAAGGTAAATAAATCAGGTGTTATGGTTTTGATTTGGTTGGTAAGGTAAATAAATCAGGTGTTATGGGTTTGATTTTTTTAAGCAGGAGAACAAAACAGCAAGCAACCAGCCGAGAACCAGAGCAGTCAGAGCCTGGCATCACGGACAGTTCATTTCAATCCATGATGCCAGGCTGGACGGGGCTTGGGCAACCTGGTCTGCCCATGGCAGGGGGTTGGAACTGGATGAGCTTAAGGTCCTTTCCAACCCAAACCAGTCTGTGTTTCTATAATTCTATGCATATGGAGTCCCCAAACACCTGGAACTGCACTGGAGATACCTGCTGGCAACCAAAAGGCCAGGACAAAGGCTCTGGGCACATCTTCCCTTCCCACATCCCCAGACGATGCCCGTGAACCCCACCCGAGAAGCACCGGGGGATGCTTTCCCACATTCCCAAACCATCCTCTCCAAATGGGGACATGGCATGGTACCCATGGGGGCTCACACCCCTCAGGCCACAACCCCTGCTGCCCAGCGCCTCACCGACCCACCCTGGCATGGCAGGGATGCAAACACCCACCTGGTCCTTCAGAGGTTGAGCTGCAGCACCTTTCACGATGGCTGTGCCCCTGCTCCCGTTGAGGGGCTCCTGGTGGGGCAAGAGCCTCCATCCTCACCACAGCCCCACCGCACACCCCTCACCACTACCAAGCCCCTCCAAAATGGCCGCCGCCCACCACAGCCCCCCACAAGATGGCGCCCTCCACCATGGGCACCCACAAAATGGCCGCCACCTCCACCAGGTCCCAACAGCCCCACAGAGAGGCAGAGACGAGCCCCCGAGGCGCCATGCTTTATTCTGAGGGGTGAGGAAGAAAAGGAAGGGAAGCGGGGGGCCGGGGCAGCCGAGGGGAGGGGAGGGTGTTGGGGGGCAGTGAGCCAGCGGGGCCGGGCTGGGCGGCACTAGCAGGAGGTGAAGGTTTTCCAGAAGAAGTTCTTGCAGGGAGCCTTGCGGTCCCTGGGTGATAGCTGGGCAAGGCGTCCCAGCACTGCCCGCTCCTCCTCCACCTTGCCCTCCTCTTCCACGTCTGGGGAGGCCACCTCACGCCCCATGTCCACGCTGTCCAGCAGGCCCGCCAGCATCTTCAGGATGGCGTCTTTCCGCACTGTGCTCTGTTCCTGCAGGCAGAGGGCAGGGAAAAGTGATGGATGGAGGCCCTGGCCTCCATTGCCATCAGGGATGGGGATGGAGCAGGGTGCACACATCCACCATGGGATCCTTTCTTGCTTCCCTGCTTCCTGTCCTTGGAGATAACACTTCTCCCATCAGCAAAGCCGGGCTGGAGCTGAGGGATCAGTGGGGTCAATCCTCCCCTCTCCCAGCTGGAAGGGGACAGGCACACGTGTGGGTTGTAACTGGAAAAGAGCTGCTACAAAATAGGCACGAATTGGCTGTAAAATCCCTTGCTGCCTGCACTAATTGGATCTCTGGATGCCTCCTATCCTGGTAAAGCCATGCTCCCTTCACTGCTCTGAATGCTCAGCATCCTCTGTGGGATCATTGGGAAACAGGCACCAAGGCCTCAGGAATATTAAGTGCACTGGGGGCTGCAACCTGATGTAAAGTGCTGAGAATGAAATGTAACAAAGGAAAAAAAGGCTGTGTTGGTATAAATACCTTTAGCATTTAGAGCAAACTATTCCAGCAATGGGGACAGGCAGCTTGTGGAACCCATATTCCAATAGCCTGACCTTGGGGAAGGCAGGATGAAGTTCTGGGCTCCATCCCTTTGCCACAGCAGAACGGTTTGGGCTTGAGGGATTTCTGTCAGTAACAAGCTGTGAGTTATCTTGTTTCTCTGCACTTTACATCCATCAAACCTAAGGAATTACCTCTTGCCTGAGCATCTCAGGTCTCTGAGGCTCATTAGCAGAGGCATGGTACTGGACAAGCCAGGATAGATGTTTGATAGGAGCAGATCCTATTTCCCAAGGCGTATGGGAATCTTGGAAGTGCATTTCCATGCCACTCCTCACAAATGCCATGTTTTCTGCTGGGATGGCTGCGTTTATCCCCTGACTCTTTTAAGGACCACTTGGTGAGCAACTGAAAAGATGGATGGATCCAGAGAGCAGCAATTACTGTATGCTCCAGTCTGCTTATGGATCACTTATGGACCACTTTCTTAGCTCTAGTAACCAACCCTGCTCCCCCCCAGGAGAAACTGAGGCATAGAAAATAACACGCTATGTTTGTGGCAGAAGAAAGAAGCCAGTTTATGAGTGTCCTGATTCCTGCTCCTGTGCCGCAAGTACATAAAGGACTTGAGCCTTTAGGGGATGGACTGGGGAACCCAGCTAAAGATGCCTCTTGGGTCACGCTACCTTGTAAGCTTCCTTCCTAGCTGTGAGCACTGTCTTGAAATAACCTGCTGCAAGCAGAGCCAGCAGCTTCAGGCTCGGGGCTGAGGAAGGCAGAAAGCCTGCTCTTAAAGGGTATTCCTTCTGCATGATCAGCCATGGCTGTTAGTGAAACTAGGCAGCTCTTTCCCTGCAGCAATCCTAACTAACATCCCTGCTCTTCCTGGGCTGTGAGAGATCAGGGCTCTTTGGCAGCTGCTAGAGACTTTAGCATAGGTTATAGCACACCTTGGGGTAGATGCTTGATTCCCTGTACTACATCCAAGAGCGCATCCGAATGCACAGATCCTTGATTCCCATTGCTATGCATTTTATGGTTGTTTATATGTAAAAATCCAAATAGTTTTCATACTTAAACCATTTGTCTGATTTACGGCAGTGGTGCCTATGGGGACTGGTTCATTAGTATCTAACAGAATTAGTATTAGCAGAATGCTCTGAAGAGAATCATTAGATCTATTATATCATTTTGTAAGCAACAGTGTGCAGAAGAGTCATTACACTTGAATTAATTCTTACCAAAGCCTTATTTACCCATTTATTCCCTACAACTTGGTTTTATTTTCCCCAACACCTAGGATTTGTACAGAGAGTTTACTTTGTACGTACTGCATTTGTCATTGCAGGAATGTACAGCTGGAAGTTCACAGTTATCCCCAGAAGGGTTAACCCCAGCCAGCTGCAGCAGCTCCAGCAGCACAACACTAGCCCTAGCACCTCACACACTGTATGCTTCTCTCTTGCAGCCAGTTTTGTTGTTAATGGGATGTAAGCCCACTCCTGAAGCAGTGAGACACTGATGGATGAGCTGCAGCCAACGCTGAGACAGAAAAAACAACGTGGATACGCACAAAGGAGAAATTACTGCCTTTGAAACCAATACTGGGATCCTTCACTTCCCTGGGTAGCTCCTTTGCGGGAATGAAGCAACAGCAGCCTTATGGATACAGCTACGGACCGGACTGGCAGAGTGTGGCGTGACTGACGACAGCTCCGAGGAACAGCAGGGATGGCAAGGAACATGCAGGTGGGAAAACTGCGGGCCGAGGGCAAGCAGAAGGCAGCTTGTAATTGTTACTCTATTGCTTCCTACCCCTTCGGCCTCTTAGGGAAATAGTACAAACAAAGTTATTATAGTGCTATAGCCATGATAATATTAGAGTTTTGCCAGTTGGTAGGATAATTATATTGCTCTAATAAGTTCTGCCACTGCATAGAGCTGTGCTGGTTCAGAGTGTAATTATTCTAGCAGAACTATGTCAGTATAACTCCCCTTGTGAATACTACTCTGGAAAAAGCAATTTTATTCTGATATAATTACTTCATTTATTATTCCTCTGTTACTTTCCTACTGAACCCATCTTTTAAACATTTGTCCTTCCCATGAGTCCTATTTAAAATATCATCTCCCTTGATCATTTTACCAATTACATATCTTCTCTCTCCCTCCCTAGCACTGTTTTATTCTCTCATGCTGTACTCTAAGCAATATTATTTTCTCCTTGTTTTCCCTGTTCTGTCCCTCTTGCCAGTTTTTTCTTAGCTCAGCCTTCACTTTTGCATCTTTCTGTCATCTGCCCTGGTACCTTTCCTAAGTAAATCAGCTACTAAGTTGTACTAATAGCCAGTGCTTTGCAGTGCAGGAAGCTTTAGTGCCTTGGAATACATAGAGGTGGAAGAGTTTGCATCAAGTGAAGTCTAATTGCCCTTATTACCCCTCCCCTGGCTCCAGCCTGCTCCCACCTCACCCAGTTGCTGCCCAGGGTGCATTATACTCACCCTGGTGCTCTGTATTGCGAGTCTCTCATCTCCAGGCAGTGCCGTGGCTCTCACGCTCCACACCAGCAGCAGAACGGACACCAGGCTGGCCACCAGCTGCATGATGCACAGGCTGTGACTACCGTGCTGAATGAGGAAGACTGGGAGAGGGAGCTGTTCCTGGGCTCTCTTCTGCCTCAGACAATGGCTGCAGCCCCTTTTATAGCCCTCCCCCAGCCCAGTGGGTGACGCAAACAATTAAGTCTATATCAAAGGCAAATTAGACTTTGGAGAGGTTGTTAACACTTGGCTGCTTGAGTGGGATACTTCAGTGCCTCTGGGCTTTCCATGTGCCAGACCTGCAGAGGCTGAGGAAGCAAAGGACTGGGACTCTCCAGTAACATGCCGTTTCTCCGCTTGGAGAAATTGTAGGCACTACCTGTGCATCTCCTAGTTAAAACTGAGCTCTTTGGGAATAGAATGTTGGATAGAATAGGCCACCAGCTTGCACAAACCTCTAACACTTCTGGCCATGAGTAGTCAGATAATGGCTTGGACCCTGAGTTCCATCCAGACTCCAGGGGATTTGGATCTGGATCTCTGCATCCATTGATGCATCTCACTGGGGAATGCCAACATACCTGGCTTTCCTTGTACATGGTCACAGGCTGCAGCTATGCAGTAATATAATCTGTCTTGCAAACCTAAGACTAACTGGAAGCCAGATGGAAGTTACTGGCTTTTGCTCCTAGTGTTGTTTCAATATGACTTGAACCTATCCTGGAAGTACAGATCAACATGGTGAACCCTGACTTGGAGATGTTGGGCTTGAATGTATTAAAGGGAAAACAAGGTACTGAAAGGCTGGTCAGAGCTGGAGCTGCTTTGCTCTGTGAGGCTTCAGAAAAAGGCTCAGGGTATGCTGGCACTCACTGCAGGTGCTTGGAATAAGTTCCTACCATTTCTGATCTCTGGTTTACAGTTGTTAATGCTTCTCCCTTTGCCCAAAAGGCTGTCCCACCAGTGGGATTGGTTTGTAGGCCAGCAGAAGGTGCTATTAAACACTTCTATCTGTTTTGCACTGTCCCCATCACTTGGGGATGGCATCACTGCCTGTGAGATGCAGAGGCAGAGCTAAGATCCCATCTCACCGCAAGCCCCTTCTCCAGAAGCACAGCCTCAGGGCAAGTCCTCTGCTGACCCTAACAACAAACACCAGTCAAAAGGTAAATTGTTATCCTAATTTAACACATGTAAAAACCCCACAGGGAGGCCAAAGGGATGCTGTGGCAGGACACAGAACAGAAGGCAGAAAAACCTGTTCCCTGCTTCTACTGCTTACCAGCATTACAGTTCCTGGAAACAGCAGGATGAAGCTTTCCCTGCAAATAATGCAGCTCCTAATGCCAATGACAGCACCCTGGACGCTCCTGAGGGAAAAGATGCCATCACTTCCATGCACATTTGAAAAGAAACAGTGGATTCCCTCACTGAAAGATACAAAGAAAACCTTTTCAGGGTCACACAGACCTGTGGGGAAGGTGACAATCTAACCATTTCTGGAAACCAACCTTCCTCAAAATACTTTGTAACCTCCTTGTTTCTCACCCCTTGTGAGAGCTGCCCTCCACTTCCAGATGAAACACGAGCTGTTTCCTTCCAAACAGATCTCCCTCGCTGATCAGGATTGCTGTGTTAGCCCTCAGAATGGATTCTGTCAAACACTTCCCAGCCAGTCTGGGGCTCGAGACAGAGAGTGGTGGAGTCCCAGGCTCCAGCAAGCAGACAAATCACAGGCACTTGCCCAATGACCCGCAGCTGATCTGCTCCAGGAGAGGTACAAGTGTGAGGATAGCAAATGGAGAAAGCACACTTGGCTGCTCAAGAGGAACGAAGGGCAGGTACCTGTGAGTGTGAGATGTGCCTGGGCTGACAGGCAGGCAGGAGTCAACCCCATCCTGGTGGTGATGAGGCAGGACTAAACCTTGTGAGTCTGCTAGCCCAAAAGCTAGACAGAGAGCACCAGCAGCTCAGCCAGGTCTCCATGCTGGGGGCCATCTGCTCTAACCAAACTGCTTGTTCTAATAAACATGGGTTTGTTTGCAGCTTTGCCTTCTGAATGAGCTGTTTTCTACAAAGCTTCATTGAGTGAATGGGGTCACAAGTATGACAGTGCTCTTCCACTTAAAAAGGGATGATGTGCTGAGCCACATCAGCTCCTGGGGAGACCCACAGGGATGGAAACAGTGACTCTGTCCTGGGATTAAAGGGCAGTAATAAAACCATTGTTACCTCTTCAGGGGGTTGGCTTTGGAGAGCTTCTGCCCAGATATGTCAGCACCAGACCTGTGGCCCTACTGACAAGCATAGCACAGGCAAAACCTGTGCTTGTAGCCTGGGCAAGGCTGGGGGTCCCTTCCTAGCTGGGAGGGAGGGAAGTAATACATCAAAGCACTTACACTCCAGTGCCCACCACAGGACCAGATCTCTAAATCCAGTCAGGTTCCCTCCAGGCTCTGCTACAGCATCCTTCAATATTAGATGCCTCTTTTCCACATTCCTTCATCTTCCCTTGTGCCCTTCCCTTCCTCACATTCCCTCTGCTACTTCCCCTACACTAGTCTGTCCTCCTTAAGCTCTGCCCTTCCATCCTCTTTGCAGAGACCTTGCTGGTTCTGCTATCACCACTGCTGATGATCTCTCCACCACAGGCTGTAGCATCATCTCCTCCTCCAGAGGAAGTAAAATAATTCTGTAGTAATAAAATTTGCTCCTTTTAGTAACTTAGAAGAGTTCAACATCTAGGACCAGGACTGTTCTTCCTTCCTGCTGTTCCCTGCTCCCTGTTGCATTGGCTGACCTTTAAAAAGGGCCCCAATTATTATTTTTGACAACACTTAAACACTTATCACTCCGTACAGGAAAAGCTGAAGTTCTTCCTCAGAGAAATAAACATTCCTGTCAATTCTTCCCTTGATTTCCTCTTACCACTTCATCTTCCTCTGTTTTCTGACTCACCCTTTAGAAGTCTCCCTCCTGTCCAGAGTCTGAGTGGGTTTCTACCACTTTAGAGTGAGGGCAGATCTATCCAAAGTCAGCATAACTATGAGCACATCCATGGGAGCCTGGTAAGGTTGGGGATGCTCCAGAATGAAGTTCAGTGCACAGTAACTGGAAAAGGCCTGGCTATCCAAGGACTTTTGTCCCCCAGTTAGCGTGGGTTCAGCAGAGGTGCAGAGTAGGTTCAGAAGTACAGCAGAATATGCTTCCACAATCACATAAAACAACCTCCATCTTTTCTATGAGTAAAGGTGCACAAGCATCATGCAATAGGAGAGGTTTTATCTTTCAAGAAAGAGATCCCTTACCGTTCCTCAGTGCACCTGTATAGCAGTGAAGACTGGGCATTGCTGGAATACAAAGGCTAAGACTATGTCTGGCACCAATGCCACATTAAGGAATGAGGCAATTTCTTAACTGCTTTCCTCTATGGTCTGGTTATTCACTGTCTTTTGCCCATTTGTTGCCTGGTTTGGGTTCAGATCACCATGAAGCACGTAGCAGAATTGCATCAGGCTTCCAGAGCAAAGTCTGGTTCCCAAAGGTGAGGCACTCAGCTGCAGCTGAAGGAAGGGTTCAAATGCTTCTACTTTCCTCTCACTGGAACCCTTTCTCTTTGCCCTCAAGAGTTCCTGGTTGCAAAGGCCAATGCAATAAATACAGCAATAGTCCATTGTGAGCCTTCCTGGAAGGGAAAACCAATTTGTTCATGGGCCTGAAATCACAGCTCATTTATGAGGCCAGGCTCGCAGCATTCCCTTGCACCGTGCTCCCCGGGGGCCTCCAAGGAGCATGCAGGTGGCTGCTCCAGCCACGGCTTCGCATCGGCTCTCATCTGACAGCCCCAAGGAAGAGGCAGCGTGAGCGTGGGATGATGCTCATCTCTGCTGAGAGCTGCAGAGCAGGTGCGGGGAGGAGGAGGAGGGGAGTACCGCAGGGATGCTGCTGCCAGAGCACGCACGACTGTTACAGCTCCCTGGGGATGTGGAGCTGGGGGAGCTGTGCTGCCTTCTCTGCATGTCGAGCCCAGGAGGATGAAGGGAGGGTGAGTGTAACGCTTCAGTGGTGTGCTCAAAACCTGCTGTCATTTCAGAATGCAAAGTTAAGCATTTCAGTTATGTCACCAAAAGTCTCCTTCAAAAGTGCCTACTTGCTATGAAACACCTCTACTGCAAAATGCCTCTGTTTTCCATGGAAAACGTTATGCCTAGCTCCACATAGGAGGCATTGCTGGCTGTAAAGCAGGATCAGGACACCTGAGTTACTGCCTACTGACATATGACCTGACCTGTTACACCAGACTCATCCTGTTGGTGGTAAGATCGGCTGGACAAGACTTAGATAGAAATGGTTCTTTACCCTTTGGATTTCCTGAGGGATTACTACGCACTGTGCCTTGCAATTCAGTCAGCAAAGCTCACCAGGGACGTTAAGATGTGGGACCGCTCAGCTGGGAGAGCTTTAAACAGGAATTCATGTGCTCCAGACAGCGTGGGGTTCTGGTTACTCCTCATTACAGCTGAAGGGGGACGAAACACATGCAGGGTCACCACACACAGCATCTTGCCCCTCACCCCAGCACACAGCATCAGCATCCAGAGAGATGCTGGCCCCACGCTGCTGCAGCAGCTATTCAGTACCAAGGAGAGGGCAGCTCCCTCCCGCGGGGTCCTCAGCCCTCACCACCAGCACTTCAAACCCCATCAGCCACAGGACTGCAGCTGGGATCCCAACATCTGTAACAAACTCCCCTCCTTCATCTGCTTCACACACCACTGTGCTGGGATTGAGAGTCCCTTGCTCCAATTCCCCACCTTTTGCATATTTGGAAAGCACATAACTCCATCCTATAGATAACCAAGAGCATCACCTAAACTTCTGTGTTTAACTTGTTGAGAAGGTATTTAACCATTCTGTCTGACTCTCTTGCCAGACCTGAGCTGCTGTTTCACATTTGTCCACACTTTTACCTCTTCTTTCCCCACCATTTCATCAAAGGAATTTTTCTCTCCCTGAACCTGGTGCCACTTGTTCCTAATTTTTTGGCTGTTTGCTTCCTGAGGCTGCTGTTCCCCTATGAAAGATGAATTGTCATTCTTATTTCAGCAGTCTCTTGCTCCAGCCAAGCTTCATCAATAATTCAACCAAGCCTCAATAACATTAGCTCTGGATGAATACGACACTCAGGCCAATTAACTGCCTGAAAGGGCTCAAGAGATACAGGCAAGAGATTTCTCTTCATTTTTTTAAGCTCTTTTCTGAACTTCTACAAATTGAGTTAGTTCAATGAGCAAAGCCCAGAGCAGAGTCTGACAGAGCTCAAAAGGCGCCAAGAGGCTTAAGCAATAGTTGTGCTAAAGCCCATCAGGCTCTGTTCCCTCACTTGTCTCCACCTGCTCTGATTGGTATGACATTAAACGTTACTTGGGACACAGCCTATCCCTGCTCATATGCTCCTAGCTTAATAAGATGCTGGAACATGACTGCAGCATGTCTAGACAAACAACATCGTTGTGGATCTTTGCTTATGAACAGTGCTGCTTGACTAGCCTTGGGCAAAAGCCAGCTACAACTCAAAGTCTTTCACTTGTCCACCTGGAGACACTGCAGTTTGTTTTTGAATGTTCAGTGCTCAGGTCTACACGAAGCCCCATTAGTTCTCTCTTGTTTGACATCACCCAAATTGCCAGCCAGTCTCTTTTCAATCCCCAGCATCCTTGGCTGCAGCATCCTCCAGTGTAACAGCTCGGCTGTATGACTGTGGGAGAGATTATCAATCTGTGGACACAATTGCCTGACAGATGACTGACACACCAAAATCCATTCTAAACAGCATGTAGACCTTAAGTCACCCCTGTGCTGTGAGCTGCTGAGATGGAACTACCTATAGATGGACAAACTCTTGCTGCCTCCTCCTGCTGCACTGTTACAAGTGCTTGATTCTGGCACTGATGTCTGTCTTCACCTACTGCAAGACACTGATGTCTTTGAAAATGCCTGTAAAGAACAGCAATTTGGAATGGCTTGGGAACTACACATAGGACCCTATGGACAGAGG
This sequence comes from Melopsittacus undulatus, assembly GCF_012275295.1. Taxonomy (NCBI): domain Eukaryota; kingdom Metazoa; phylum Chordata; class Aves; order Psittaciformes; family Psittaculidae; genus Melopsittacus; species Melopsittacus undulatus. The sequence goes on along the minus strand of NC_047538.1, from coordinate 4,662,753 downwards.
TTGTGTGACCTGGATGACAAACAGCTTTTCTTCCTGCTCTCATCACTGGCCATTGGCTGAACTTAGAAAGCTGGACACAGCTCAGTGAAAGAGGGAGTAAATAGCTGTGTGGAGATTAGTAACAGGTTTGAGGAAGCTCTTTCCCTCCTGGGCATTGTTGTACTCACCAAGAGTGGGTGGAAGGTTTGAACTTGTTACTAGTTGGCAGCTGCTCTAAGGCCTTCCTGGACTAACAGTCCTGGTCTTAATTCCCATTCCAGGAGAGATAAAGTGCCAAAGGTAGTTTCCTATCAAGGATGAAGGGCTGAATGGGGTTCAGGTTCCCCAGCAATTTAAACAGGAGTGGCTAGAACCAGCCTCTGCTCTTTATAATAAAAAGACAAGAGTTGAGCAATGAAAATGCCTCAATAGCACTAACTGACCAGTAGCTGTGGGAGAAAGGAGACAGTTACCCAGAGCATTGAGAGACAAAACAGTAATCTCAACAGAAAGGAGACCCAGACTCAGCTCTGTATCTTACCAATGCTTTGCAAACCCCTGTGACCACAAAGAAGCTGTACTGATGCTGGTACTAGAAGGGGGCATTGGAAAAGAAGCGTCAAATTTCAGAAAAGGGAGAAAGCAGCAGGGTTGGTAGTGACACCACAGAAGTCCCTTGCTGTAGGCACACAGTGGCTGCACCACCTATGCTGTTTGCATGGCCACAGATAGGGTAAAGCTCAACCCCAACCTCTGCAAAAGCCTGCTCCTTCTGTAGCTTTCTCTTACCAAGTGAAAAAGCCTCTCTCAGAAAGAGCCTTTTTGTCTTCTCCTGATGCCACCTAGCGACTGTCCCCAGCCTGTTCAGCTTAAGCTCACCCTTAGAGCCTACACCACTTTAGCAGAGGAAAGGATGATGCAGCTGAGTGGGGCCAGTAACAGTCAGGGATTATGTGATGCTATGAGGGAGATGGGCAGCTAGAAAACAGCTTGGAAAGCTGTTATACCAGACGCAGCATTCGGGCTGGAGAATAGCTTGGACAGAAGGTACTGATTTCTGCAGCACAGAGGATGACAGAAGCTGGAGCTATTACGCAGTCAGGTTACAATATAAAACATGCAACAGGATGACTCTTCAGAGCTTAGTTTTGTTTGCAACTCGCCATCCCTAGGGCCAAAGGAGAGAGGAAGTCAGAACAACTTCAGAGCACCCCTGACAAGCAAAACAGACTTTCAGGACCTCTGTTTCCACCCCACACTTCCCCAAAGAAGCACAGTGACCAACACTGATGTCACCTTAACCAGAGCCAAGTGTTTAATTGAGTGCAAGGGAGTGACCACCGCAGTGGTTGTGCTGGGGAGATACCCACTGCACAGTGGTGGTATGGAGTCTTAAAAACAGAAGTAAAGAAGTGGAGGCAGATCCATCTCACAACAGAGTACAACGAAAAACAACTTGTGCATCTGGGGATTCTGGGGGCAGCATTAGAAATTATGAAGCCTCCTAAGGACTAGCAAATACCCAGGCTTGAGGCATCCCAGCATGATCAAGATGAGAGATTTGTCAGCACAACTGACTCCCCAGCATCAGTACTTAACAGCAGGCAATGGATCTAAGGTTCGGTTTTTATATAGATATATTTATATTTATATATATAAAGCGCCTATCACCATATTGATAAACATTCTTTGGAACCACTCGGAGGCAGAGGTAAGAACAGGAGTCAGCCTGGTCCTACCTCAGCACTTCTGTTTCCAAAAAAGAAGCCACAAGACTTTGCTGCCAGCCTGCCTGGCTGGTGTTTAATACTGCTACTCCATCAGGGTTGGAGGGAGACCTATTGTGAATGGCAACAGTTTGCACTGTGACTTCTCCAACTGTGCTGCAGAACAGTGCAGGTGTTGCAGAAGGGCAGTGGGACATGAAGGCTCAGACCCGTTACCAGTCAAAATGTCTCAGCAGCAGGGAGCTCCTATCAGGAGAGAGCAACAACTCTGGGCACAAAGCTCTCTCTCTGTGCTTAAGGCTGAGGCAGTGACCCTTCTGCACTCTTCCCAGGTTTCAGAAGATCACCGGACAGAAATAGGTGTCAGTTATAAATACATCATGTCAGTTGCACGGGGTGGAGGTGGGATGGGGGCCACAGGGAGGGGAGAATTTAGAATGGAAAGGAAAAAGACATCTTACGTTTCCAGCACTGGAAAGAACAGTTTTGACCTCACGCATTAAGTCAGCGGACCTGCTCAATAGTCTTATCTGGCTTATGCACCATCATCTTTAACACATCATCAAAGGGAGTGTTGGCTGGCAAAGGGTTAAACAATCCCACACAGTGGAGAGCAAATCTGCAGTCTGCTGGGAAGGTCCCAACCACGTCACCGATGATCTCAGGGTCCAACTTGAAGGAAGGAAGCAGCTTCTCAGTCTCACACGTCGCTCAGGGCCTGGAGACAGCCAAAGACAATAAAGCGTCAGGATGGACCCACTACAGCTCTGCTGGTCCTTAACAGACACATGGCTCTGAAACACAACATTTGCCTTCATCCCTAGCACCCTTTAAGGAGGTTTTATTTCTGGAACCTGCAGTTGCAACCCAACTAGATGAAGAATGACTGTCCTTCAAGGCAGTAGGCTGAACTACACTAAAGCATCCTTTCCTTACCCTCAGGTTTGTGCCAGAAACCACAACCACATTTTATATGCCTTTTTGAGCTTTCCAATGGGAAACAGTAGTTCTGCAACATAGATTTGGTAGGTGAAGTAGGAGTAATCTGCCATCAAGGCATGGGACATGAACCCAAAAAACAATTCCAAACTGAACTCCAGTCTTCCCAGACTGACTCATACTCACCTACGTCATACAAAATGCTAAATGCTGCCCTGCTCTGACTTGCCCACTGAAGCCTTTAGGGCTGCAGGAAATCCTCAGTCCTGTGTGCTCCTAATCCTGCTGAACACAAGCTGTACCTCATCCTTGAGGGAGGCACAGCAGCACAGCCTTGCTTACCTTCCGTGCAAACTCCGGCAGAATGAAAGCTGCCCGGTGGATGTCAGAGTTGTAGTATTTCAGACTCATCTCCTCTACTTGCTGCTGTGAGAGCTGCTGCACAGGCTCCCGGAAATTCGTGTTCTGCAGAAGAGAAGTCAGGCAGCTCTGGAGTGTTTGGGCAGTGAGCAAAAGGCTGTGTGACAGGCACCGGATTCATGGCAGAGAACCAAGAGGATGTGCAGCAGAACAGATGACTTTCTCTTCTAGTATGAGGTCAAAGGTTCTGCACAGCTCCAGTCCCCAGGGCTGGGTTTACACTCTTGTACCCCTTGTGACTAGCCCTTATTTACAGATGTCAACACATGAGGTCAGTCTGCATGAGCCAGATGAAGCTGTCAGATCGTGCCTCAGGATTTAAGCATTTTGCTCTTCAGAGCAAATCCATGTCTGTGTTAAGTCAGGCACAGTGCATGCTGCCAGTGCCCCTGATAAATCACACATATTGGTATAGGCAGCCAGGAGCACTGCTCCTGTGACAGTTGCATTAGAGACTTGCTGTAATGCAGCAGACTGGGAAGAGAGCAGACCTCAGTGGTGTGACACAGAGATACCACCCCACATCCTAACAACGACCCACTTGGACCTCTGCATGAGATTACCAGTTGCAAGCCAATTCTTATCAAGCAGGTGCTGCTTTTTAACAGCCAGCATCAGTAACCCAAAGCCTTAACAGGCTCTGGAAACTGGCAATGGCTTCCTCCCTTCCAAATTTGTTGTACTAGAGAGAAAATAATGTCCTTTCCTAAGGCAACCACAGTACTGGTAAGTAAGTACTGCTCGGTTCTGCACTTCATTCAGCACTGAGCAAGCTGCATTGCAGCTCTGGGGCCCTGGGCTGGCAGAACCAGGACCCAGCATGACTTTAGAGGCCTCAGCCAGGAGAGCTCAGAGCTGCAGCTCAAGCTCTGCATGGGACAACCTGAGGCAGGCTCTCTGTGTGCTTTCAGGGAGTGGAAAAGGGCACTTGAGGTGCCTGGAACTCACCGGGTTTTTGCTGCAGAGCATGAAGCCAATCTGCCCGCTGGGATATGTGGGGATGGTGCAATAGGCGTATTCCACCACAGGGAACAGAGACTTGCAGAACTGACGCATCTCCTTAATGAGATCCAGGTGCAGCCACTGGCACTCACCTACAGGGAGAAGGGAAGATGGGATGTGAGGTGAGAGCTGCCCCTCTTCTCTGCACAGGTCTGGGCCAGGTTAGCAGCGGTTCCAAGTCCAAACCTGCTCCACTGTGCACAGCTCATGTGGTTTCAAAGCAAGATAACACCCTTACACCAGATTTACTAAGTGCAGTCCAGCAGTTAATGAGCTGATGCATCCAGATCAAAACGCTCCTGTACCTGGGAACTAAAATGGACCTCACTACCTATGTAATGTCTCCCCAAGAAGAGAGTCCCCTTTGTGTCTCTATGCAATGATCTGGCATCAGCCTCTGCCAGAGACATACTCACCTTGGCAGCAAAGAATCCCATCTTCTCGCAGGGCTGTCTTCATCAGCTGGTAGTACGATTCTTTAAATAAGCTTTCTGCAGGACCTGGGAGAAAAGCGAGTGAAGAGGTAAGTGAAGAGGTATGCTGAGAGAGACACTAACACAGTGGGCTCCTGAGAGTTCACTGAATGCCTACAGGGACTGCACTGGAAAAGAGGAATTTCAAATGGCTTTTCAGTGATCATAAGCATTGGAGATAATCTGGACGCAAAATGTTTTGCCCCTGTGAACCCCAGCCTGCACCTAAAATGGCAAATCCATCAGCATTTTAGCTTTGCTGGGTAGTAAGCCCAGGACCTTTATCAAAGACAGTCCTATCTCCTGCCTCTTGCTTCAGTGAGCGCTCTTTAAACTGAGATCCTGCTCCAAACTGCCTCTTAGAGATGCCTTTCCCTCTGCTGACGACAGCAACAGTAAAGGCGACTCGGGTGCTCATTGTTAGGCCCCTAAAATGAGGTGCTGTAACTACACTTAGTCCTTCTCTACCTTAGTTTCCCCCCTTCAGAAATACAGCAACCTCACTGCAGCCATCTTTAGGGTTAGGTAGATACATCAACAGTACACAAGCCACTGCTTCATTAGTGGGCACATGTGCAAAGCTGTCCCCCTCCGTGAGATTCCTGGAGCAGCTCTTTGCCAGAAGCAATAGCTGCTGGAGTTAAATTTTGAGCAGAGAAACAGGACAGCCAGCTTGAAGCCTTGCTAATACAGTTTTCTGGTCTTCAACCTTCCCTTTCTCTACCAAAAGAGCTGACCCAGTGAGAATCTTTTCACTCAAAAGGAGCCTGGGTAGGCTGGCATTGCTTCCAAAAGGTAGGCAGAGAAGAAAAGGAGGAGTGTGGAAAGCAGTGCCCTTTTATGGCTACAATTCTTACCCATGGGGTCAGATGAGTCCGTGATAATCACATCAAAGGCTTCTTGATTTTGTTTCATGAACTCAAAACCATCTCCTACGTGCAAGGTCAGCTTTGCGCTGGAATACCCCACTGCCATCCCTGGGAGGTACTTCTTGGATACCTGGATCACATCCTGCAATACACAGAGCACAAGGGGGTCAGCAGGGGGTACAAGGAGCTACTTCACAGGCTACTGTGCAGCTGCAGCTGCAAGAACAGCACAATGAGTCATTTCCTTCTATGCCTTCAGCACAAACCCGACTCGCTAGCGAGATCCTCAAGAGCTGTCAGCATCTTCAGCCAACAAGCTGCGCTCTGCCCTTTCCTATGGCCTCAGGGTTCAGTGACACTGTCGGTCTGTCCTTGCCAAACTCAACAAGAAGAACTTGGAGCTTCAAAAGCTCCCTGAGGAACTACAAGAATACGATTACAGACCTGACATTACAGCTCCTTTTCCCTGCAGACATCACTTGCAGAGGTGATCTCAGCTCAAGACTTTTCTTTTATTCTTCCTAAGTTAAACCATTCCAGCAGGTTTCTAGATGCAAGGTGAGAGCTATCCCCACCTCTGCTCTATGGTCACTGCATCACTCCCTTCATTCTAACACTGTTAACAGCCACTGCCCTAGGCCCAGCAATTGCACTGAACATGACCAGTTTCCTGCAGCTGGCAAAGACATAAAAATATGCTGGTGTCAGGCAGTGCTGGTTCAAACCCAGCACATATGCCTATTAGCATGGCAGAGCGCGTGCACAGTCTCATAGAGCAGTGCTTCCCATTCTTAATACAGCCCTGCTTTGAGGAAAGAGCAAAACTTTCTTTGAAAGTAAAGCATCAAAACTGACCTAGAGGGGGATGAGCCCATCTATCACAGAAACAGCCCCCCCCCTTCTTTTCTGCTTTCAGTCACAGGAGACTGCTTAACAAAGCGACCATCCTCCTCTGACAGGAACAGTGCTCTGTTCTGCACTGGCAGAGAGGGAAAAGCAGCAGCTTCACAGAGCCAGAGTTCTCCTTCCCCAGATCTCGTGCCTGGCCCACGCTGGCCTGGAAAGCCCTTGTGTGTGAAAGAAATCCCATGAAAGAGGCAGCCAGCTGCCACGTAGATGACTCGTGAGGCAAAGAGGTGGCGCTGTCAGTGTCACGCCAGCAGCACAGGCAGCAAACGCACGCTGCTGACAAGGGACAGCAGGTGAAGCAGCAGCTCCGGGGATGCTGTGAAGCGCGGCTGCTCTCTGCTGGGCTGCCCACCCGTCCCAGCGAAGCCCCCGGGCACCTCCTCGCTGCCCAACGCACCTCATCGATCTCGCACTGCACCACGGACTCCACGGTCGGGTGTTTCACCACCTCTCGCAGCACTCCCCCATCGCCGCCACCGATGATCAGCACCTGGGAGAGAAGAGGGCAGATAACCGGCCATCAGCGGGGTGGGCTCAGGGGGGAACTTTAATAGCGTGGCCTAAAAAGCACGGCCTAAACCCAGCAGCCCTGTGGGCTTGTCCCGCCCCGGCGCTCGGAGATGGATGTGCCGCGGGGCCCACGCGGGCTGCTGCAGCGTGGGAGCGCCAGAAGCCACGGCCCCAGCCAGCCTCCGGCCGCGGCAGCTCTGAAAGGGCCGGTCCGGAGGACGGGAGCCGCTCTGCGGGTCGAGCCCCGGCCGAGGAGAGCCCGCGGAGAGGGCCGGGGACGACTCACCTTGCGGGGGTCGGGGTGGCTGCAGAGGGGCAGGTTGGCGATCATTTCCTGGTAGGAGAACTCGTCCCGCTCCGTGCACTGGATCACCCCGTCCAGGACCAGGACGTTGCCGTAGGTGGTGCTGGGCAGAGCGGGGAAGCGGCGTTGGAGCCGGCCCGCGGGCCGCGCTCCCCCGCCCCCTCCCAACGCCGCCAGGCCCCACCGCATGGCGCTGAGCGCCGCTCTCCCACCGCTCCCCGCACACCACCGCCAACCCGGGCCGCGCTCCCGGCCGCACCGCACCTGCGGAAGACGAGGATCTCCTGGTAGCGGGAGCGCTGGTGGTGCAGGAGCTCCTCCACCTGCAGCGACATGGCCTGCCCCGGCCACAGCCGGCACGTCTCACGGAACCAGCCCTCGCGGATCAGCGCGGCCGCTCCGAGCTCCGTCATCCCGCACCGGCCGCCGCGCTCCGTCATCCCCGCACCGGGCACCTGCGCGTCTCCGCCGCCACCCGCCTGACCCCGCCGGCGCGGGAGCCGAGCGCGGGGGCCCACGCGCCGCCCCGCCACGCCACGCCCCGCCGCGCGCGCGCCGCCGCGCCACCATTGGCTCAAGGAGGAGGTGACGCGCCGGCGCGCCCGGGGACACGTGGGGCGGCGCGTCCGGAACGGAGCCGCCTCCGCTCCGGCGGTGAAAGGGCGCGTCCGGTTCTCCCTCCCCTTCCCGCAACCGGCACCGGCCCCCCGCGTCCCGGCACCGGCCCCCGCGTCCCGGCACCGGCCCCGCCCCTGGGGGCAGTGCCCGGGAGGGCGGAAGAGAAGGCGCTGCCCCATCGCGAGTGACTCCCGTCAGTAAAGGGTCCGCTTCGGCCGATGTTGTACAAGCGGGTTCCTGCCCAGCGCTCGGAAGCGTTACAAAACGTGGTGCGTGTTGCAAAGGGCAGGCTGTGGGGTGGTACACCGAGGTTACACCAGGAGTGGTGCTCTTCCCAGGTTACAGAAGGATCGCCCTCAGCAACTGCAGCGCAGGGGGTTCCAACGCTACAACTTCATCACATTCATACGTGTAACCAGGTGAATAAAGCATGTGATCTGCTGGTCACCTCCATTAAAGGTGGCCATAAACCTATGGCAGTAAACCACATAAGAGAAATTAGCAGAAGACTACAATGAAGAAAACCCTTGAAATGTCACCTTGCAAGGAATTGGAAGACTTAGAGAAACTATAGAATTTTAAATCTCTCTGCAGATAATGGGCCAATTTAGTAAGGCTTAAACTGTTCAAGTTACAGAGCTATGGGAAGTGGTAAAGCTGACAAGAAAGAGAACTGGCAGCCCCTGCGAACGCATTTACACACAATTGCTATTTAACTGCCTCTTCAAAACCATTCTCCAATATTCAGCCAGGCAAGCAGATTTTATGGGCAGAAAGAGACTCTGTTCTACCATTACAGCATGGCTCAGTCGGCTCTGTTCACACTGACATACCCCCCTCCTCTGTTCCTTCTGCTCCCTGCTCCAGACATATGGGAAAAGACTGAAAACAAACGAAATCCCAAACCTCCTCCCAGGCTTTGTTAAATAAAGCCCGCAGGTTAGGAACAGAGAGGGAAGATTTTACCTCTACCAAACAGTCAGAGAAGTAAATTTTGTCATTGCCAAAACAGGGGAATGTGAAACAGAAAATCCGCAGAAAAGGAAATCAGAGTAAAGGCAAAGCCTTTGGGAAAGGGAGCAAGGTCTGTTGGTCAGTGCCATGACCAATAATCCCAGGAGCAGCTCTGCCACTGATTTCATGTGGCTTCAAGCAAAGTCACATCAGTCCTACTCTCCGACTCCCACCTGTTAAACTGTAATGTTGCTTACCTCTTGCACAGCAGTACTACCAGCCTTCAGCTGCAGGCATTTACATTAAGCTCTGTCATCCATCCATCGATCTCATTGTGGGCTGATATTCCTTTTACAAAGTCTTCAGGATAACTCACTGCAGGTATTTAAAACTTCCAAGTATTAGAATCACAGAATCAAGTAGGTTGGAAAAGCCCTTTAACCTCATCCAGTCCAACCGTTCCCCAGCACTACCAAGGCCACCACTAACCTGTGTCACTGAGGGCCTCATCTACATGTGTTTTTGAACACTTCCAGGGATGGTGATTCCACCACTGCCCTGGGCAGCCTGTTCCAATGCCTGAGCACCCTTTGGGGAAGGAATTGTTCCCAATATCCAGTATAGTACAGCTCGTGCTCAGTTGCAGCACAGAACCTTACCGGCTTTCCCCAAACTAGTATTTCACTCTGTGTTTCTGCCTTCTACCTAATGCTATTGCTTTCACCCTGCAACTCAATGGTGAAACCACTGGTCTCTGATCCCTAACTCTTATTTTTCTCCTTAAAATAAACCCTTTGCTTAAAATAAGACACAAGCACTACCAGGTAAACACACTCATGTTTCGTATTACCTTGTCTTGTAAGAGGTGAGCTGTGCAGTCCAATTTGTAAGCAAGGTCTAACATAAAAGACACTCTGGCCTCATTTCCTCCTCCAGGCTGGTGGAGTTCGAGTCATATCTACTGAATCTCTCTACTACTTTTGAGCTGGCTTTAGAGATGCTAAGAGGTTCCTCTCATACTCCATGGACACGCTGGGTTTAGATTTGAAGCAACTCCAAGAAGTGACTGGTTTAGCCAAACTGTATTTGACAACACAGGGTAAACTTTCAGAATTACAAACAAAGCAACACTGTGACTATAATTACACAAAACCGCACAGGAATACAATAAAAATTACATCAATTAAGATGCTTCTTTTTTTTTTGGGGTGGGGAGAATGGGGATTTAATGGGTTTAAAATGTTTCTGTACAAAAACTGCACAATGACTGGTGTTTGCTTCTTGTGGTGACAACACTGGTGAATATTGTTCTGTCCAGCAGCAACTCCCAGAGATCCTGAATCAGACCATCTATCTCTTCGGCCAGTGGTGTCTGGAACCCCTGCAAAAGATAATTGCAGAAAGACTTATGTTCTAAATTCACTCAAGATTGAAAAGCTGTGACAGGCTACAATGATTCTATTGAAGGGGTCATGATGCAGGCACAACCTTTCTTCCTCCAATGCTGCTTTTCAATGACTAAATAAAGCACAAGGATCAAGCCTTGGAAGCTACACACCGAGTATCTATACAGAACAAGAACGTTCATATCTGTCAGTGCTGTTATTTATCTCTCTCCCAAGCTTGCCATGTGTTCTTCCCACCTTTACCTGTATTTGTGGCCAAAAAAGGCAACTCCCACATCTATTAACACAAACTTCAACCTCAGCATTTCAAACCTTCCACCCAGAGTTGTTGTTTGATTGCATTAATCCTGACAAAGCTACTTTCCCCCCCTCTTTTTTTTCCTCTCTTTAAACTGACGTCAAGCTGTGATGCAACCTCTTCCCATTACACATGTGCCTAAGCTCCCACAGCAATAGAGGACAATAGCTCTGCTTTGCCCATAGCTCCAGGGCACAGGCATGAAAACACTCCAGCACTGATGAGAGCAGAGCAGGCTGACACACACCTATCAGCTTTCCCAGCCAGGTAGGACATGCTTCGGTTTCCAGAATGTGGATGTTTGCTAGCTCCAGCAAATCTCTGCATAGAAAACAAACAGAAAACACCAGCACCACAGTGAGTTTCCTGCCAAATACAGGACATTCCATGAGATTCATGTGCTATCACGTCCCTTCAAGTTCACACTGTGAGCTTTATACTCTAGGACTTCTTTATATGTGCATGTACTAAAAGCATCTGAGCAAGTGCTGTTCTACTGGTCTAACCTTGACATGCAAGACACAACACCCCCCCGATGACAAATCTTACCCAGCTAGTCAGAAAGACCTGTACAGGTTGTCCCAAATTCACCAGATGGTTGTTTTCCCCCCACCCCCAGAAACAAGTTTCAACTGACACAGCAAAGGGATTGCACAGGAAACTGCTTCCTACAGTATCAGGCATAAACTTGTTCAGCTTCTGAAATAGGGTTTTTATTGAATATCTAAGATGCTCCCTGGTACCATTTGTCCTCCAGTTAAATACACAGGAAAGAGGCTGAAATGCATGAAAATGAGTGTCAGAACTTTAACACCTGAGCACTCAATGAGTTCATGCACAAGCACGCTACTACTTCACACCTGAGTGCCCACTGATGTCAGGCCATGAGCACTACACAGAGTATATGTGGGGGGTTTTAGATAACTCAGGTCTGCAGGGGGGACCTGGGGTGGGGTGTGAGGGTGATGACACAGAAACCACCCCGTGCTGATCACAAGTTTCCCTACCTGTGTTGGACTGGTCAGGTTTTCCTTCTTCCCTTCAATCTCTCAATCTCAATTAGCAATAAATAAAGTAAAAATTCTCTGAGCTGAGACTGTTTTCCTAATGACAGCACTCGGTGGAGAATGTATGCGATCAAAGAGCTGGCATGGCCTGGGATAATGGGACTGACTTTTCTTGAGAGTGCCTTGAATTTGCTATTGGGAATCTGCGGTCTAAGTGTCACACCTGTGATGTACAGAGGTGTAGGTGTGAATATATGAGGAGGTGGGAAACAACAAGAGTCTGAGGGGCCCCAAGAAAGCTCTTCCTGGATGGAAAGAGGCTATAATACAAAGTAGGCGCCTCTGACTGGAAGCTGCACCTCAGTACTAAGTGCTGTTAGGGAACATCCTGCAGATCCAGAAAGTGATCTGCCTTCCCTGGCTGGGTACAAGCTATCACCACCATTTCTGTTTCTTCTTTCATGACATGCCCGTACCTTGCCCACGTAAGTTTGCTTGGCAGGATCAAACTGTGGTGACTGCTTCGACTTGCTGCTTCCTAAGGGAGAGAGGAGCTGTCACTAAAGTGTTCCATAAAGAACAGTACATTCCACGGTGTTCCTCTAATGATAAGGAGGTTTCATTGCAGTCTCCCACATGCTAAAAGCCAGAACAGTCTCTCAGAGGCAGGAGATGCTTTTGCAAGATACTTGTTACATAGGAGTCACATCTTTGCGTCCTAGTTCCTGAGGTCCAATTAAACAGAGAAAAGAAGCAAAATCTGAATCCATAATCCCCATGGCCAATGGTTTCAGGATTTTGTTTCCAAACTGGAAAAGGAATGCTAAACTCTACATTCCTCAAGTTAATTTCTTTCAGTATTTCCCCACTGTAAGGTAGGTTCATTATGACAGTTTGTACTGCCTTGGCACCTATATCCACACACACAGAGCCTTCTCAGGGCTCAGCTGGCAACATTTCCCACAGCCTGCAGCACACTAGCAAGAGATTCAGATCTTACCCGCAAACACTTTGAAGTTGGACTTGCTGTAATCAAAGGGGGTAAACTGCTTGGGTGCTTCCAGCTCCTCTGGTTGCTGGGAGGCTTTTGGCCGTTTCCTCTCCTGTTTTGGCAACTCTGTTCCTGCTTCACCTGCAACTGTCTCTCTCTCTCTCTTCTTACTAGCTTGTTCCTCCTGTGAGAGCAACCCATGGAACAGAAAGAAGGACAAGTTCAGAACAGAATGAGACATCTCTGTAGGCATGAACACCAGCATGCAGATGAACTGCCCAATGGACCTAGCCCATGTGGCAATAACAGCGCAACTAGAAAGCACTGTGTTCTTCCTTGGGCCTAAACTGCCTTTTTTTTTTCTTTTCCCTCACAGCAGGGACTTTTCAGATAAAAAGCCACGTTGCCATTTCACAGGATACTGACAGGATGAAATCTACCATGGGCCCATAGGCAGATTTGGGGGAACCCAGGCAAGTGAGGGGCAGAGAGGTGCAGCAGTGGCAAACATCCCCTACAGAAGATATGGAAGGATGTGAAGATTTCCCCAGCACAGTTGTCAGGGGCCTGCTGCTACACACATGGCAGAACCACAGCAAGCCCACTACCAGAAGACTGTCATTCAGTATTTCAGAGTTTTACGGCTTGGGGTTGCATTCTGAGCTAGGCAATAAAGGTCAAGAGGGGAAAAGGCTGGAAGAAGGGAATTTAATGACATACCATAGCTTGCTGACGAACAGATGTGATGGTTTCTGTTTCCTCTTTATATGCCCTCTGTGCCTGCTCGCGAGCAGCTGTGGAAACAAACAAGCATTACTATAAAAAGCAGGAATAAGTTTGCTAGGAGCTTAGAAAAAGCAAACCAGCTTGTAGCAAATCTCCAACTAAACAAGTATAATCTTTGTCAAATAATCTCATCCATCAGGCTATCCATTAGCTAAGGTTTTCCTGTCACTGGGAAACAACCTATGTGCATTGGGAAAAGCACAGCCAACACACTGAGCAAAGGAAGAATGGCTGCACCTGACTGCTGGGCTGCTTTCTTTTTTGCTTCATCCTTGGACTCCTTCTGTACCCGTGACTGAGTCATCAGCTTCCATTGATTGCTGATCTGCAATGAGAAAACATTACCTGGGATCACTCTCTTTGAAGTTCTATGGCAAAACAGAGTTTGTAAACTTGCTACCACATGCTGGTCTTCATTAAGAGTATAAAAGATCAAACTGGACTGAAAAGAGATTAAGATCTGCTGCACCACGTAAAGAAAACCCATGTGCTTTAAAAGTTCTGAGCTACAAACATGCCATAAGCACAAAGGTAGATACAGACTTCAGTAGTCATTTGTAGGTTTGACAGACAGAGAATACACAGTGGGATGCCCCCACTCCCTGATTCTTCAAAGGATACAAATGCTACAGAAAGAATGAACAACAGATATAGAAACACGTCAAGTTTCTCAAATCTTCTTTTGGGGAGAATTAAAGGATAAAAATCTCTATTGCTGAGGTTCCCAGAGGAAAATCATCTACTTATTTCCTTCTTTTGTATTACTTGGCAGGAAATTTTAGCCCAAGTCTTACTTCATAAATCTTTGATGACGGGTCAAACTTTGCAGACTGTGACACAAAGGCATTATTCTCTTCTGGAGGTAGGAACTGTAGGGAAGCAAAATCATTTTGCTTTAAACACAGCACATGGCACTTAGCTCACCTCTAAAATGCTACTTAAAATGATCCAAATCAGAAAGCTGCTATTTAAGAAGCACTGTACAGCTAGAACAGATTGTGGAAAAAGAAGGGTTAGCACAGCTATAGCCAAGAGAAATGTTCATGTAAAAACAAACACAAAAACCCCAAACCCAAACCACACACACAAAGAAGTCATTTTGATATTATTTCCTACTCATTTGCTACTTCAAATCTGTAACAAAGTTTTCTATTGTTCTGCTGATTCATTACAAGAGTAACACCAGCTCACTACCTCTAGCCAAAAAGGAGAGATCAAAATGGGATGCAAATTAAAAAACCCTCAAACTCGTTTAAAAACCCCCAGTAGAAGGTCTGTTTACTATGTACAAAGACATATATCTAAGAGGCATTTCAGTGTGTTTTGAAAACAAGTCCACACGTGTGAACTTTGCAAGAAGGACAATCTCTCGATTCCACCAAGAGCAGCAGCTCTTTCAGATATGCCCAGAACAAATATGTGCTGGGAGCTTTTACCATTCTAAATGGGTTTTCAAAGGACTCCATTATACGCTGAGCTTTCTGCTGTGCAGTGGTTAAAGTCTTATTTCCTTCATCTTCATCACATTCCTAAAAAAGAAAAGGAAAGAAATATTACTGTTTTGTTGGTTTTGCTACTGCTGATTCATGCACGGCATCTCTCCCTCTGTCTGAAGCTCCACTGATGGCAATGACCCTCTAAGAGAGATCTAATTACCTTGCTGGCCTCCTAACCAAGTTGTCTTCATTATACCATATGCTTGACAGAAAGCCAGTATCATTTCCATGTGTGTCCCACCTTAGTATTTCTTGCCATACTTTCACACAGTTTTATCAGATTATTAAGTATGTTTTCTACTACTTAAAACCTGACACTATCAAACACGTTGCTTACACTGAATATGCTGAGAGTGGCAGTAGCAAAAAGACAAGTTGACTCTGGCTGAACACCCTCAAGATCTGTTGTGCTCTCATCATCTGAGAAAAGGCAGCTACGTTCCAAAACCGGTGCAGGCTCTACATGACAAGGAGACAAAGATTTTATTAGATATATTATACATATATATGTACTTTACTGCTCTTTTGTGTAATGAGATTTCACTGCAAGTTTCATCAGGGCTGCTTATTTCCCCATGCCAAAGCCACATCATGTCATTATTGGCACAGTTTTCAGGTTAAGTCCAAATTACCCAAGGTAGAGCTGTTCCGAAGATCATTCCCAGGATTCCGGGACCTGTCATGTGGTCCAAAGAAGGGATTCTCTGGCTTCTGCAGATTCAAATCACAGACACCATTAATACATCACTCTGTAAATCTGTGAATGTTTCCACATATTGCAGATACTTTAATGAAAATTCAATTAAAGGGGTGAAATTCAGAGACTGCATGTTCTTACTATAGCAGAGCACACTGCATCTGGCATCAAAATGCTATCTGTGCAAACACACGCTGAGCAATGCTTCACTTCATACACACAAGGACAGTAAATGAGTCAGCCTTCAAAACCCATCTCTTCTTACAGATCAGTCAATATAGACTAAAACACATGAAACTGTCCAGCAGCTGCAGCATTTGCTGATGAAGCCTTAAGTGCTGCTGTTATGGTGGTTTGTAAAATACCAATTTACAGCTGGTAATGTTATGGGCCTAGCACAGAGAAGTAACAATAAGCTAAAGTGGAGAGACATGTAAAATGGATGAGAATAAACCACTTACTAGAAGCTAGAATTCTGCTGCATTGTCTCTGAGTTTAAGGCTTTAAGACATTAGATAACAAATATTATGCAAACAGTACCTCAGGGACGGGCGGAGGTGCTCTCCTCTTGGTCACCTCCGACTAGAATGGGAAAGAAAGATAAAGACACTTAAATGCACCTGCCCTATTTCTTCTGGCCATCTTATCAGCACTTTCAACACATTCATTACAAGCTAGCAGGTTAATAAAATGACATTTTTTTCTTCTTCTTCTGCAGGGTTTGCATGTGGATACGTTTAAACGCCTCCCACAGAAAGGCCAAATACATGCTCACAAATGGTTTTCTTTCACTGAAGGAGGAAGACAGTATTAATATCAACATGCTGATGCTGTATTTTAACTAATGAACCTCTCACACCTAGGGGTTTTGTTTTTGCTTCACCATGGCTGTAAAAGATTTATGAATCCATTTACATGATCAACAAATTCCACAAGGTCCACTTCTTCCTCACGCAGGCAAACATGATGTGCAATAACTGCACTGTGTTCAAGTGGTGTCTGTTCTTTTACTGCTCTAATTCTCCAGGAAACTATGCTCTGTGTAAGCCAGTACACAGCAACAAGAGATAGGCAAGAAGCTGCAATATATCTTTCTGCTGGACTACAGAACACCACATTCACAGTGTTCAAAAAGCAAACTTCAGCATACATAGCATCACAGGTCACCATTTAGCTCCATTCCCTGGCTTAGGGAAGGCAAAAAATGAGTCTCTTGTGTGGTACAAGCTACTTTTACCTTGAGAAGAGGCATCTCCCGGGCCTGCTGAATGAGGAGATGCAATTCATTAATCTGCTGGCGAACTAGTGGTGGGACTGGATTACAGCAAGCAATGATGCCCTGGGGTTCTCTAAAGAGATGAGGAAAGTTCAGTGTGCTGTATTTATGGCCAATACGTTAGGCATTTGTATTCAAAGGACATGCAAGAAGATATAACCACGGTTCTGACTGGGACAGAGTAACACAAGTCAGATTAATCTGTCAGGGTTTATTCTCTGTGATAAAAAAGATCTTTTGTACCAGGTTTGTGATGATAAAGAGAAATCACCAATTAATGCATTTTTATTACTCACAAGTATGGATATTAGATGGTGAGTGGCAAATGTTTGAGGAAAACGTATAAATTGGGTGTTTTAAGGGATCTGCCCTTGCACTCCCCCTAAACCATTTAGGAACTGAAAAAGACCCAAATACATGTTACGGGGGAACTCATCCTTCTCTTGCTCTGTAATACTGTAGGAACCTCAGAGAGAACATGTGACAAAGGAATGTGTTGTATTAGTGGAATAAAATCAAAAAGAGATGTATCCCAGAAGTCTGTATCCTTCCAAGGATAAGTATTGCTATTTATTTCTCTCCCAAACTGAGTAACTACAGAAAAAGCAGTACTGACAGCTGGAAGGAAGGGATCAGCTGCAGAAGTAACCACACAGCAGGAAAATGACTTGTTGGATATTAAAAATCAAATGAGACTCCTCAAGGATGAACAAAACTTACTTGGGCAGCTCCTCTGCTATCTTCAATAGCATGTGATTAGGTAGCACATATCTACAACACAAAGAGGAGGTGTGAATGGAACAGAATGTTAAAAACTCTTAAAAATACCTTCAAAGTGCACAAGTCTGCCCCAGTTGCAAGGTCTGAAAAGATGGAATTACTTAAAAATAAATTAACTGATCTAGGTACTGCTAACATAACAGGACTTGTGTGTAAAAAGCAGCCTGAGGTAGAGCACCAATTTCTACAGGTAACAAAGTAGCTCCACCTTGGGTGCAGGAGGGGCACAATACAAGAAACTCACTGAAGTATTAAGCCAGTGACTAAGAAAAGCCTTCCTACCCCGTACTCTCATCCTCTTGACGTGCTGTCTTGTCTCTCCATGCAAACAGCAACCTAAATGCCGATAGCTGCTGTGTGTTGAGATGTTTTTTCTGCCTCCTGTAGAGCTCAAGGTAGGATTCATCTGTAAAAAGGGGCTTGATGTATTTCTGGACAGGAAAAACAAAACACTCATGATCAGAACCAGATTTCTACTTTCTATTTTGCATTGCTTCACTGAGACAGACAGAATCTCATATGGACATATGGGGACTGAATCAACTCAAGTACAATGTGTCTTGGACCTTTTGCCCTAAGCTTTGGTGGGAGCCTATCCATGAAAAACATACATCTCATCCATTTTTACAGGAAAATCACCCTCACAAACTGCAGGAGCAACTTTAGACATACAGTACCTTCAAGCTTTACTACATTAGACAACGCCTGCTTTCATAGATAGTATTTTATACAGGCACAATGTAATTATCGCCTAGTGCAACTCTAGCTAGGCTTTGAACTTCTAGGAACATCCAGCAGAACTGGAAATGGAACATCTCTCTTGGAAAAGCACACCTGAAAGCATCAGGAGGCCAAGGAGTGCCAGCATTCAAAAACCAGCAAGAAGCCAGCTGAATCCAAGGATTTTAACAGGAGCACACAACCAAGTTAGAGTTTATACAGCTGTTTTCAGACACACAAAGAGGAAAAAACTCCCTATGTCTACACAACAGATGTAGAACAGGCAAAGGACTTCCTGTCCTACTAAGCCCATACTCTGACCCAGGCAATCCAACCAGGAGAAGCTTTACCTTCAGGCAGATGTCCTTGCTGTGTTGCCACACAATCTCCAGCTGAGTGGGCAGCTCATTCCCTTTCTCCCACAGCGCCTCCCTCACTTTATCATAGATGTAGAGCAAGTAGTGAGTGTCATCACGGGCATACTGCAACATCTCTTCCGGCAGAGGGCTAGAAAAAGAGCCAAAATTACACTAATACAGTGTGACTGCCCCACTGAGCTGTGACTTTCCTCTTACTAAACATATTAGGGCAAACTGCACATAAAACACATCAAGGACTAATACGTAAATTTTCCCATTCCCTTACTGAAGGATTTGTTGGGCAATAGCAGTTACAAGCTGTGCAGTTCCCAATTAAGATGGCTTCATAGGCCAGAGAGCAAGACTGTCATGCAGCTGAGATGGCAGAACTGCTTGCTATAGTATTTGTCTAACTCTTCTCACTCTGCAGAGCCTACATAAAGCAGACCTGGGACCTCTGTAGTGTGCAGGGTCCATGTGTACAGCCAAATTCATTGCTCCAACAGCATAATGCTCCACCTGGTGAGGGTGACTGAACATTTTAATGGGGGCTCTAGAGGAGCAAATACTGATTTTCTCTATAATGCTGCAGTGGTTAAGTGCTGTTCTAAGAATCCAGGAGCTTTTGATTATTTAATCTTCCTTCATTTTCCCAAGAGAACTCGTTTTCTAAAGAACCATGGGAAAATTTAACACTCATAGAAGAACTTACAGCACAGCCAGCTAAATACTGTGCTCATTCATTTTGAGACCAACCTACAACTATGGGGCTTGCAACTAGAAACATGCTCCTGCTATAACAGTACAAAAAAGGATAAGTGCTACCTTGCAGCTCCATCCCATTTAAGGGGTCAGTTTTTACCGTATCCTCCAGTCAGCCAGCTGGTACTGCTTGTTAGCATCTACATTGCAATACACCTTTAGCAAGTGGTCCAAAGAATTCTTGCCAAGATTGAGGAGCCGAGCAGCTTGGTGAGTATCAAACACGTTCACCAAGTACAGACCAAAGTCTTTTTGCAGCCATTCCACATCTGAATCAGCACCATGAAGGACCTTGAAATGCAAACCAAATTGAGAATGATATGAAGAACATTTGTGCTCCAAGCTGGCTGTGCTGTGGTTTCATAGTGATGTGTCTAGCACCAGATTTCTTTTCCCTCTGTCCTTCACTGTTAAGTGTAAAACTGCTAAGTAAGTGCACTTGGCAAGTAACTCCACACTTACATCAAGGAAACGGGCACGTAAACAAATAAAATGAAAGCAGAGCCAAGTGACCATGACAGAGCACAAAGTGTTTTTAACTATAGCAAAACTTAAACTAAGAGGAAAAGAAAACCCAAACAAAAAGAAGAATTCTGGTGGCAAATTGATGTATTTGGCAGCTGACCTTCACAATTGCAGGGTCTGTAAAGGTCTCGTTGAGAATGTACATGTCACTGCGCAATTCCAGTACATCAATAATGAAGTCCTCTGTTCGGGTGGAAATCTGCATCAGACATGTCAGGCCCAGGAAGCTCCTGTAGGAATGGTGCTGGAAACATGGGAGAGAGACGTATGCTAAGATCAGTTACAGAAGTAATACCACCGAATTCAGTATGATGTGTGCAGCCAGTACAACCACTGGAAAACACATAATATTGACATGGTTTAATTCTACCTTATAGATAACATCTGACACATCATGAACTGTCTCTCCATGTCAGAAAGTACCAAAAAGCAGAGGAAAGAGAAGACTACAAAACAGATCAGAAGAATATAATGGTCTCCTAGGTACTAAGAGTACATGTGTAACTTTTAAACAGAAAAGGCAGTCTGATTACCTCCAAATCCAGGGCAAACTCTTTACAGTTTGTAAGCTTTTCATTCAGTTCTACCAGTTCATCCAGTGTGGTGATAAAATGACAGGGTGTTTCCTTGATGGGCCTGTACATCTGTCAGAGCAAATTATTAGGCACAGTGTGTCATCTGTCAATTCCCACCCCTGACCCCCCACCCTCAATTCTGTATTTCATCAAATATGGTGACTATGTCGCCTGTAAGCTTAAATTAACGTGGGCACCAACCTGGGGTTCTGGTTTCTGAAGAACTCCATCTGGTGGAGAAAACTGCTCCAGTTCATATTGGTAAGGGTGAGCAAACCTGTGGAAATTAGGAAAACAGACTAAATTTCAGTCATCTCAGAACACAGAGACTGAGAGCTATTGCAGTTTCCTTAGTAAGTAGAAATTGTGTCTCTGATCAAGCACAGGTTTAAAGTAACTGCAGATGTCTAAAATCACACGCAACGCAATGTGAGGACACAAAACACATGCAGAGCATCGGCACAATGGGACCATACAAATGCATGTTCACCAGTGGTACTCCAAGCATCTTGCTGCCAGTTTAATGTCTTACATGTCTTGCTCAGTTTGCTGGGTCCTCTGCTGATGTATGAAGTCTGCCAAAGCAGGTGGCACATCCAAGTCCTCAGGGCGCTCCTTTCGTTCCCGTCCACTTTTTGTGAGGGCTGAACAACCAATATGGAACAACTGGACTGGATCCCACACATAACATGCTCCCAACCTACTACTCTCTCCCCTCCACCCACCACAAGATCCTATTAAAATCCTAAAGTATCAAAATTGTTAACAGTTTAGACCTGCAGCTTTTGCTCTCTGTAAGATTTCTGTCTGCACCTCTAACGACAACTCAATTACTAGGTTTTACCAGGCTGCTGTCAAGGAAGACACAGGGTAGTTCTGCTCAAGAGCTTGGAAAGAGACTGAAAAATCTTTCAATCATTCCCAGTTTCTAAGGGTATAACTGCATCAGTGCAGACAAAGGATGAATCACCAGCAGCAGAATGACATGCTGATGACTTTGATAAAGCACCCAAACCAAAGGTAGGTCTAATGACAGATTTGGTGCTCCTAACTAATTAGGAATAAGTATCTGTCGAGCCAACTAAATTAGTTAAGACCACTTCTGGTGCCCGAGTGACTCTCATCATTTACCAATGGTGGCAAAGAGAACTCACTATATCTGCTTGGAACAGTTTACTGTATACCAACAAGAAAATGCTGTATGCTGAGCTATCCTTACATTACTTGTATGTGAACAACAGAGTCACAGAGCTTACTACACCTAAATGGTCAATATCTGCTGTTACCTGTTGTCAATGCTTTCTCCTTTAGACTGTGAGGACTGATTTGTGTCAAATACTCTCAGTAAGTCACCCAACAGAAAATCACCCCCTTACCTTCAGGCAAAGGTTTCAAAGCGTTTGGCTTGACAAAAAGTTTAGGGACAAAAGGAGTGTTGGAATTGTCAATCTTTTCCCGAAATTTAAGCTGCGGTCGAGAGATATTCTTGGCATGAAGCAGTCGGAAAGTTTCAGTTTGATTTCTCTTGTGGGATTCTCCTGCCTGTTTAAGAGAAGGTAACCACAGGTAAAACACGATTTAACAGACATTCAGAGTTTCTCCTACTCAGTCTGATCCAATATTCAGAGGAATAAAGTTATACCCCAAACTCAAAACTGAGTCACCCAACTGAAATGGCAATTGAAAGCACACAGAATCCAGAATCAAGTTTGAATAAATAGGAAAAGCAAAAAAGAGGGAGTTAGGATGTATAAAAAACTGTGACAAAACATTTAACTCAATGCCACTGGAAAACCAATAGTGACAATGTTGGCAAAAAAGCTATAGTAACACATGACATGGAATGCAGAGGCCTCACCTTGCGGTTCCAGCTGGAAACAATTGTCTGTGGGGGCTGCAACCCAGGAGGGAGGACTGGCTGCTGGTTTCTGTTCACTCCTGATGCTTCATCCAGTAAAATACTCTAAATTCCAGGAAAGCAAAGTGAAAACCAAATCCCTGTTAAATTACCAAGCTCAGCCACTCCATCAAGACTGAATAAAGTCACACAGATAGGTATTTCCACAGCCACTTCCCCTGAATTCTGTGCAACATGAGACAGACAAATGTAGGAAGAATATGTTGAACATGAGGGGTAGAAAAAGTGTCCTCACAGAAGCAGCAGTATGAAATTACAGACCTGTTCTCAGGTTGTGGGGTTTTATGCCAAACTGCATTAATTTCCTAACACTTCATAGAGAATCATAGACTCATAGAATCACTTGGGTTGGAAAATACCTTTAAGATCACTGAGTCCAATCATTGACCTATTCTCAATGAAGCAATATTATTTTCTTCCTTTTAGGCCATAACCCACCTGCCTCAGCTGTTGTGACCACTGGCCTAGTGCATGGATTAAAAAGAAACCCACCAGACTGAGGAAACACTAAATGTAACTGTGAATGCACTACCACTGACATTCTTGCAAGGAACAAAGAACTTGTGGTAACTGAACAGTTTGCAACACCAACGAGCAGAAATAATTTGCTTACCACTCTTTCTAGAATGACATCGTTGGCGTCCACCAAAATGTCAAATTTATCTTCCAGGTCTGTGATTTTGCTGCGATCTTTCATGTGGCTCCTGCAGCCATAGTACTGCATCACCCTGGTCATGCTTGCAAGAGAATGGCACAGCTATTAGCAGTCTGAAAGCAGGCATGTTGAACACCAAACCATTCAATCCCGTTCAACTTTGTAAATCTTCAAGGTGTGAAAATAAACCAAATGCAGTACTTATAGATAATATTGCGTGAGCAGTGAAGACACTCCTGTACAGCATTAAGTGTTAGAATTCATTTCTTAGAAACCATGTGACTTTTCAAACAGATAACCCAATGTGTTTTATATCTGCCTCTGCTCCCTGCACAGCTCCTTCTCAAAATCATTACAAAAGGCCCTCTTTAAACTTGTTTCTTAAACTTTCAAGCTCTAGAAAAGTAGCTAAAATCAGGAGTGTGCAATAAGCCATCCTTTCATCTAGAGCAAGTTTGGAGTCTCTAAAGAAAGGTGCTACCTTCTGCTTTGGATTGGAAGCTATTACCAATGGCCCAGAGGCACAGAAGCATCCTTACCAGTCGAGGAGACGGTCGCTCTGCATTTCACAGTATGCCCGGAAGCCAGAGAAGCATCGGTAGAAGTCGTACTCATCACCAGGCTGAGGAAGGCTGCTAGATGCCTTTGTTGACTCTACCATTATGCCAAGAGCATACTGTGCAAGAACACCACATTATTAGCATCTTTTAGGTACTTTGTTTCTCCATTTAACCGGGATACTATTTAGCAAGAATATTTTCCCTAGCTTCTCCGAAGTGAGCAGTTCTCCTATATAACATCATGGGGCTTTTTAATGGGATTAAGTTTACAGTAATTTAGTTCACATTGTCAGTTTAAGGGCCTATAAATTGATGAAAATCTAATAACAAAACTTAAAACTCAGTCTAGAAAGCAGGGACACAGAAAATTACTTTATTAACACAAAAAAAACCCTACCAAACAAGGAAACCAACACGCTTCCTGCTTGAGAACGGCTTGGCGCTCCTTCCCTTATATAAGGCAGCTGATACCGAGATCTGTTATCCTAGGAGCAAAGCCCATGCCCAGGAAAGGCCCCGACTCCTCTGCATCTCATGGAGGCAGCAAACCCCCACCCGGGGCACTCACAAAGCCGGACCCAGCGCAAGAGGCCCGAGCTCGGGGCAGGACCACCCCAAGGTCCCCGAGGCCCGGCCCGCACCCGCCCTGCCACACGTCTCTCCGGGGCTGCCACCTCCTCAACCGGGCAGCCCCCTGAGGGGAGAACCACAGCTCCCGGCATGCCCCGGGCCGCGCACGGCCCGCCGGGAGCGGTAGTGCACAGCACCCGCCCCGCAGCCTCCTCTGGGCCACGCACCTTAACGAAGGGTTCGGTGTTGCCGATATCAAGCGGCACTGGCGCTGCTGGCTGCTGAGCGCTGCTCTTCTCCGTGGCCGCGGTCCGCTCCGGGGCCCGCTCCGACAGGCTGCTGCGTCCATCCCACCACGACGGGCCCGCTTCCGCATCGCCGCTGCAGCCCTCGCCGCTGGCCGTCGCCATGTTGCTCTCGCAGCCAAGCGACGCTCAGGAACTCTCGCGAGAAAGAGGACGCTGAGGGGAGGGGACCGGAGCGGAAACGCAAGCGCGGGGAGGTGGCAGTGAGGGGCGCCAGGGCTGCCCTCTGGCGCCCCCAGGCGGCGCAGAGGACCAGGCCCCTGCGTGGGAAGAAAGCGGGGTCCCCAAAGGACACCCCTCAGGGCTTATCAAAGGAGAGACCCCCGGCTCTGTTTCCCCACAAGTACCCACAGGGCAGTCCCCACAATGTGCCTGGAAAGGGGCTGAGGACGTTACTTCTGGGGTACAACACCAGCACGAGTGGCTGGTGAAGCCCAAAGAACCCCAGCCAGGACAGTGGCACAGCCTCGAGCTGTGGCTGTGACCCTGAGACCAAGAAGCTGATGTGCTTACCCGACAGATGACATCACATCTGCTGGAAACTAAAATGTAAGGGTTCTATGGTCAAGTTTCTCTTACACAAGCGACAGACATCATTCAGTCTTGGGAGTTTTGCCTCCAGCTGCTAGCAGAAGGGAAACATAGCCCATCACCTGAACTGATGCAGAAAACACAAGTCATATCCATGGCAACAGGAAACCTTACCAAAAAAATAGATCTTAGTCTGTTTCTCTCTGTCTCTGCCTAAAAAGTACTTGGGAACAAACAAGAACACGGTCAAAACATTTACATTTTGGTGTAATTTATTGGCACAAAAATATTCCAATACAACATGGCATCTAAACATGGCTACTCTGTTGTATTTTGTGCATTGTTTTTAATATGTTTAATTCATATATCATAACTCTATCCTCACCCTCATGTTTAATAAGCATTATTTTCTGTTTCAAGTTATGACCAGTTCTCCCCACCCCCGCCTCCCATTGCAAGTACTGACTTTCCTTAGTTATTTCCCAGTACTGCTTTTTAACCCAGACACTGCGGGAAGCTCCCAAGTGGTATTTCATTTGTACCCTGCATCCAGTTTGCCACTGATCAACCCGCAGAGGCACCTACCTCTGCTCAGCTCAAGGGCTTCGGTTCTTGGATGTGCTCTGATACCCTGATCTAGTCTGTACCACAACTCCTGCCCTAGTGTCATGACTGGATATACAGTTCCCAATCTGGGGGCAAGAATCGAGTTTGAAGACAAGGCAACAGGATGACACAATGGTAAAACTCTGCTTTGCTTCTCTTTCCAGTTATCCAGCTCACCCCCAAACCTAAAGGAAGCCTGCTGCACAAGTGCACTGAGCTCACTGCAGCCACACCAACAGGACTGACCAGGGCAATAATTAATCTGCAAATGACTTCATTACATTACAAAGTAAGTCAAAACCCGTATATAGTTATTTTCAATGGATCACCAGTTCCCCAAAGACCAAGTGGAACAATAGACATCTGTGTTACAATCAGTCTTCACTGTCCTGGAAACCCAAATCAAGTGTTGTGTTTCAGACAGCTTTGTGTTTTTCCAACAGCAGCTATACATTGGCTTAAACCAACTTTTAATATACAATAACTCTTTTCATTTACACTTAAAAGTATTTGACAAAGGCTGTATTTCAGTCCAACTTTCAGTTTGTGTTTGTAGAAGAGCAAGTTTGGAGTGCAAAAGCCTCCAGAATAAAAGGCTGTGGATACTTTGGAATCTTCTGTTACCAGAAAGGACACCTAAAGAAAAGAAAGGTACTGTAGTAATGCTGACTTGCATATAGTTTCACAAAGGCAACACTGAGAAGGACTGAGATTCCATACTAACCAGGCACTATTTTAGTACAGGAAAAGCTGATAAGTGATCTCCATGCTTCTTTCCAGCTAACTAATGTTTAAAAATGCTATAAAGATCTATTTCCTTAAGCATAATCTACAGTTAGCTAACTCTCAGAATATCTTTACTTTAGAACATGTAGTTCTGCACTGTAACCGAAGAGACCACCACATACCTTATTTAAAACACTTAGAATATTGAGGCTGATGGCAGTTTTAAATGTTCTAAAATCCCTGTCACTACTGATAACAACAACTTTCTTAGAGGATTGTCCATGGCATCATTGTCATGGGCTTGCAACATATCCTAGAGCAGATGCAATACGTGGTAAGGCTCCTATGTATAACTAACTACACGAGTGACATTTTCCTTAGCTGCATGACGAACTCACCATCCAATGTAGCACTGGCACAGATTCTCATGGGATGTAGCTTGCTTAATGAGCAATTCTACTTGTGTGGGTACATCAAGAGTTTCATCGTGAGAGAAGTCTCGACCTTGGAAATTAAAAGATGGAAAAAAGCCATGAATGGAAGTCATAATAGGACTTTTAACTATCCTTCCTTTACAGTGTATTAAGTGCTCTAAGGTATGCAGAGCCCAGAACTCCATTTTCCCTATTATTATAGTTTCTTCCTTTATCTTCTCCAAATAATGGATAAACCAACAATAGATAACTTTCCAGTATCTGGGATTCTCATCCTAACCCTTCAAGTACATTATTTGGCAGGTGGGAGTAGTTTCTTCTAAACTTCAGGAGCATACCATTTCAAAACTAAATGCTACAAACTATAAGGACAGGACAGCAGAAATTCAACTTCTATTAACAAGCTAAGACATGCAAAATATGAAATCTGTACAGGCTCTTTTGTCCCTAATCCAGCAGCAGTACTTAGGTGTTAGACAAAACCAGGAAAATGGCCTCATCCACTTCATCAAAATATGCTAAATTGAAGGATTAACACAAAATACAAAACAGTCAAACTAGTGCTGATCCATCTCATCAGATTTTGTGTTTATCCTATATAAAGATAAAACATGCTCACCAGTGAGCTTATCTCGAACCCTGTTGATAATCTGAATTGCCTTCTTATTTAGAGCTTCTGGTTTCACTAGACCATCTCCTACTAAAAGACAGAAGTAGGAAAAGGAATTAGTACTTCATCCGAACGATAGAAGCATTTGTACTGCTGTCACATCTTCCCGTCCCTATTACCACAAATACCATTTTGAAAGCAAACAAACTCAGATACCAGTCCATTTTGGCACTGAGAGCACAGATAATTAAATTCCTCATTTATGCTGATAAGGAACTGTATCTGTTCCATCTCATGTAACTGTGCTTGGATCATGATGAAATTTTCTGATCTAAGAACAATTTCTGCATCAGCATAGAAACACCAATCAAACTTACTGAAGGAATGGATGGATTCAGGCACTGTGGTCCCAGTTTTCTTATGAGCTGTCTCACCCAGTTCCACACTGTCCAACATTTCTATTGAAAAAAGTCATTAAAACATTGAAGCATAAATGTGAGGCTGAAAAGCAAATAAAAGAATGTTCTTCTGGCAACATTAAGAAAACTTAATCACCTAGTTTGAAAAGCATTAGTTGACTGTCATCAAGTGTACCACACACCCCTAATGGAAGCATACCACAGGAACACACATTATGTTTCCCCTGCTAACATACTAAAATGCCTGATCCAACTTCTAGAAACATTTTGTATGAAAGCATAAGTGAAACATACATTGAAATGACATACAATTAACCTAAAATTACAATCAAATAAGTATGCTTATTTGTAGAGCTCCTCATATGAACATTGTCCCTATCCTGCAGTCCAATAGGAAACAACTGCTAAGATTCAACACAAAGCTCTCAACATTCAGTCAGATACTTACTTGCCAGGTTTTCACATTAATATTTGGTAGCTGAGTAAATAACTAATCACATATCAATTACAGATTGGAGTACAACGCTTCATAGGTGCTCCAGAAGGGTGTTATTTTAACTGTAAAGGAGCATCTGCTTTTTGAGCCACAGTACTGAACTCACCACTTCCCACCCTACAGCTAATGACAATAAGCTGTTTGTCTGTTCACTTTTGGGGACTGAAAATATTTACCCAGACTTGTGCACTGCTGAAGTAACCTGTTCCAAACATTCATGACACACACCATCTTTTCTACTCACCTACTGACTGACTGGCTGAGTAGGAATCTGTTCTTGTTCGGGAGCGCTTATTACCCTTTGTATTTGCTGCAAGAAGATAAGGAGTTGAAAAGTATGAACTGGAGTTTCAGTGTTTCATAGCAAATTTGTCCACAAACAATACAGATTTGACTGCCTTTCTCCAGCACCAGATTTTATGTTACCTGAAAATAGCTTTCAAACTCCCCATGACAACCAATACAAAAGCAACCCAAAAAATTTTGCTCGTAGGCTTAGTTCTGTATCTGTGCTTAAGGTTTTAACCTCAGTGGTGATTTCACATTACAATCCTAAAACTGTGTGCCTACAGAAACAGCATGTGCAAACCAATCATTTCATCAGCTTGTCTTCAAACAGACACTGGATTTCAGGCTTCTGGATTTCTCAGATGAAACCAGGCTGATTACTCTCTTGCTGTCACTGCTTTATCAGAATCACTTACTGTCCATCAGCCTCCAGTTCAATAACGGATCATACACAAAAGCTTCAAGCACAGCCATGACACTGTCCTTATGTTCACGCAGGACTTCCATCACTGTGTGACAAGTGATCCTGTAATTGCCATCAAGACCTGTCACCTTCAGAAGAGAAAGAAGTGAATCAACCATGCTGCTTCATTCACTATGCAATTCTAACCCTGAAATTCAGGGAGCAGGATATGGCTTGTGCTTTGAACTGGAATTCACTGCACTCTGTTCATTAAGACAACAAGTTTATAATGTTCATTACGAACCAAGCAGCTCTCTTCGGCATTAACATAGTCTTTGTGAAGTACTATGTCATTGGCTTTGTCTACTTGAGGCAAACAGCTATTGAAATGAGGAAACTAAGGAAAGCCTAAGATTGGAGGAATTTCAGTGGGTTTTTTTGTATCAATTAAAAAGTTGTTGTCCACTGTAATACACTCTAAAGATCACAGGAGATATTTTAACTTACAGAAAAGGCAGCTGAAATATTAACACCTCTGGCTTCTAAAGAGTGGAGAGATTCAGCCACCACAGAAAATACAGGAAAAACTGAGAAATCGGTGTCGTTTTCCCTAGGAACAATGCCTGTCATGTTAAAGAGGGGATGCTTACCTCCATAGCATTTGTCAGCATCCTTGTTAACCTAAATGGAATCTTCTCAGGGAACTTTTCTCTTGTCATTGCAACCTAAACACATAATGATGGAGAATCAGTAAATTAACAGCTAGCTTATTATTTATGAAGCTAATAAGTATTGTGGGGGGTTCTGCTACAATCTTGAAGGTTGTATTGCAAATACAAAATTAAGCCCCCGCTTTACGTTCCTCAGTTCCCACAGATTTTGGGGACAAGTTCCCCTTAGTAACAGGGAAAACCCAAATGTGTGCCCAGCTGCTAGTGTCCAGTAACACAGACTACCTGCGGCTTAAAATGCTTCCAGAAATTGTATGGAAAAGTGGTGTTAGCATCTCTTTGCTTGTTCTAGTGGTTAGCTAATCCCCAAGACATGATGTGGGGACATTTCACGCCTCTGAGGTAAAGTGTCCATTATTTTCACCTTGCCTCTAGGTAAAGTGAAACCCAGAAGAG
Organism: Melopsittacus undulatus; assembly: GCF_012275295.1. Lineage (NCBI taxonomy): Eukaryota > Metazoa > Chordata > Aves > Psittaciformes > Psittaculidae > Melopsittacus > Melopsittacus undulatus. The sequence goes on along the minus strand of NC_047538.1, from coordinate 4,632,723 downwards.
AGCCAAAGAGATGAGACTCCAAAGTCAGTTTATCCTTGATATAGATTCATGTCTGTTCCCATCAGAAAATGTGAATCACTACAGAAACCTTAATGTCCAAATACAAAGATTTACCTCAAAACAGTCCCCGAAGTCGATATGCAGGATCTTTCCACTCAGTCTATCTAACATCAGATTGGAGGGGTGTCTTTGATGAAGGAGTAGGAGAAAAAACAAGGTGACAGACCATTATAAAAACCCACAGTAAATCACAGCCGCTCCAGTCTGAAATGATATTTATCTTCATGAACAAGAACAGCCAGTGACAGCTTGCTTGGCTGAGATCTTCAATCTTAGGATGAACAGAATAGCTTCCTGACAGTGCATCTATCACATTATTTTTGTAATTACCTCTCAGGAGTTAGAGATCTTCTCACCTTGGAAGATAAACAACCTATTGGACCAGAAGCATCAGTTCATTTCCTGGATATGAACATTTATTTTTCAGTCAGGATACACTTTTCTACTTGTTTGATGCTTTTTCATTTTCTCAGGATAGAAAAATATAATGGGTTATGCTACAGCTGAAGTAATGTAAATTGGATTACCACCAGAAGAGAAAAATCAATCTGGAACAGGAAAACCACAGTGCCGCTATTCATGCTGACTTGTTTCAATTCTGTTTTAATTCAATTTTCAAAGGTTTATAATTTCATTATAAAGACCTTTAAGAACCAGAATAAAAGCTTTATGTCTTGTAAACACTTGAGGATTTAGCTGCTTTTGCATTATAGACCTTAAACCTAAAACACTGTCTTCAAAAATATTTTGGAAGTGATGATGTCCCCTTCTGACAGTAAACCTTATACTAAATCAAAGATCCATTCATTTTACCTTGTTTATTATTATTTACCCAATCCATTTGGATTGCACATACTTCCCTCCACCACATGTCTGCAGTGCAGGGCAGAAAAAGCACCATGTTAAGTAATAAACCAACATTAACTTTAATTTGTTTTAAGACCAGAGCAATCTTTAGTGAGTATTAATGGGGACTTCATGTGTGTCTCTGACAACACACATAGCACTAAAGGCTCCTGCCTTAAAGAATAAGTACTCACAGGCAAAAAGGAATGCAAAATGAGCAGTGGTACTGAACCCATTTGGAGGGAGACTCAGAAGACCTATGCCACTAAATAGTTTCTGGATTTCTTTTTGCTGCCTCAGGGAACAAAAAGTAATGCTTGGTCATGGTGAGTCTTTCCACCACAAGAAGCTAGGTGTAGAGTACTATCCTAACAGACCTGCAAAACAATCACTATCTCATATGCATGAAGCATACACAAGCATGCAGACTGGTAGCAAAAGTCAATGTTTCTGTTTTATAGAATGGATGGAGAAAGATTCCCCATTCTGTGAGTGAAAAAAAAGGGCCAAATTAGAACCTGTGGTCCTTGATGTAATCCTGCATGTATTCCTCTCAAAATGAAAGAGGCTCCTATTTGTACTCAAGATACATCTCCTGCCTGCAGTGCTGAAAACAATGGCAGCACAATTAGGTCCTGAAAGAGGGTATCATTACAACACAGCAATAACCACAATGAAAGATGTTATCATAAGAACAGATCCAAGGAATGAACTGACAGGCCTTCACAGTCTGTGCTTTTATTTAAAAGAAACCTTTAGAGCTTCACTTACCTGTCCCCAAGGCCCAGAATGTACCCAACCATTGACATCACAGCTAGTGAACGAGTGTAGTTTGTTCTTCTGTCAAACCACACCTACAAGTGGAGATAAAATAGAAAAGCCAGGAGAGCATGTCACATGTTTCAGCTTATATTTTGATTTCTACATTAACTACTTGCATTATACATAAAGGGAAACTGTGATATGCTTAGATTCAACAGACTCCATAAGCCTGAAGGGGTTTCAAACATCCTCTGGCCTTGAATTAGACATTTAAGCCATTAAGAGAATATATTCTAAGGCTCCTGCTTTTCTCTCTCCATGCACAGCATGTGGAGCTTCAGCTTTCAGTCTTGTACTTAGGACTGCACTCTGGCAGAACCATTGTGCTCTGAGCCTTGTAAGAAGGCCTCTTGTGAAGGGATACACATTCAAAGATACATGTTCTGCAGTGATTCATCCAGAGCTTATGATGAATAAACACTACCTCTCACCCATTCTGCAGAGAAAGTAATCCCACATTACGCTGATTGCCAAATACAAGCCATTACATGTGCTGAACTCACCTCTGAGCTTGGACTTTTCAACCACAGCAATTTGGCAAGGTCATCACCAGCTGTGTTATTGACAGCATGTTCAAATACTTCTACTTTCTGCATCAGAGTCAGGTGGTCATAATCTGGAGCCATCTAGAATTGAGAAGTGACACTCAGCAATTTTAAAGTGCCACCTTCAGCAATCCCTGGCTGTACTATGAGAAACAGTAATCACAAATCATTTCATATCAAGTTTTTATTGAAGTTATTTGCAGAATGACCAGGATGTTCCCAAACACAGTGAGATCATAGAATCATAAAATGGTCTGGGTTGGAAAGGAGCTTAAGATCATCCAGTTCCAACCCTGCTGCCATGGGCAGGGATAGCTCACACTAGACCATGTCACTCAAGGCTCTTTCCAACCTGGTCTTGAACCATGCCAGGGATGGAGCATTTATCACTTCTTTAGGCAACCTATGCCAGTGAAATGACCACCCAACAGTGAAGAGCTAACTTTCAATTGGAAAGCAAATGATTTAGCATCCACAAAGTCATCCACAGCCATATTTAATTGGCAAGATTTTTTCAAAACCCACAATCCAAATAAGTTTTCTATGTTGGCACATGCCTTCCTCTTTGGCTGGCAATTCCAATTTTTCTAGTAATGTTCAGTGTCTCCAGTCTGTCTAATTTTGGCCCTGTTGCTTAGACACAATGTTTGTAAATGCCACCGGCATGGTATCTTGTATAAGGAACATTACAGTCCCACATAATTCCAAACACATTTTAGTCACCAGATGGTACCAACTTGTGGTTACTGCTAAAACAGGAAAGGAGAAACAAATAAAAACATGGCCAATTTTACCTCTTGGTAGCATTTTGTAACTCTTATCTGATATTTCTGCGTTTATTGCAGGTACCAATAGCAATCAAAGAGCAGGCAAAGGAAGAACAAGCTGTGCATCATTATTCTTCATTAAGACATCGGAGTCCTAAAAGAATGTATCAAGAACTCTGCCAGCTTTGGCCTTTACCCTCAGCATGATGCGATGTTCAATGTTGAGCAGGATCTTTTTCTTCTCTCTGTAGTCTCGTATGAGTGCATGCAGTGTGTCACAGTGGGGGACCCAACCAATCAAGCCTGAATTTGTAGACAATGGAATAACAGCATATCTCTGAATGCTACAGGAAAAGAAAGGGAGAATCAGAGATCAAATCATTGTATATTGTGAATTGTTACATTTCAAGATGCTTTAACCAACTGCTACTAAATCTGATTCTGATCTAAATTGTCTCTTCAGTAGTTGCTCTGCTTTTCTTCTTTTCCAAGAGGCCTGAAACATCCACTTGGATAGACTGCTACCAGACAGGCTGCAGACATTCTCAAAGCTTACGTGGTTTCCACTGAAAGACTGCTTTCAGAACGTACACATTATATCACTCACAGTGATCTACTGTTTGCTCATGACATTTGATATGTTCATGCTTGACACAGACTGTACAGAACTGCACAGAACTGCAGTAAGGGACCATTTACTCAGCTATTTGGTGACTATAATGAAAAAATCCTTGCCAAACCCTCCTGTTCTCAGGCTCCTAAGGCAGCGCTCTCACTGCCTTGAAATAGAGGTTATCTCAAAGACCATAACTATTTAGAGGATGGGATTTCAATTTAATAAAACAAGCAATCCTCTCAGAACACAATTCCTCCTCCTATTCTGAATTCTAGGAAAGTTTTGTTCCTTCTTTTTTAATTTACTTTGTTCCAAGATTTGCCCTCACAAACCAGCTGGTTGTGCCAAGGGTCACTTGGACACTGCACCAACACAGGGTGTCACTGTACACAAGCACACTGATTACCCACAGCACACACCTGAGGTTCTTACGAAGAGATGTGGGGTCATTTGCTAGCAGAGTGTTGACCAACCCAAAAAGCTGCATCACTCTTTCATCTTGGCGAAGGTCTTCATGACCCTTCAGAAGGAAGACAAACTCATGCCCATTGCTTCCTGCAAAGGAGTTAATACACAAAAGTTTACTTTTGCTGAACAAATAGACAGGAGTAAATACACGTGCATGCAAGAACTGCTAAATGTGGTAGTCAGACCACTAAGAAATGTCTCATCTGAAAGGAAATGTAGATGATGTTTTACCTGGTAAATGTGAAGTTTGACTGTTTACATACTAAAAGAGCTAAGAGAAAACTGCTCTCTCTTACCCATTAACGTTAACTTCCTGGGCCGCTGCTTGGAGGTGATGACCTGCAGTGAGGGTGCAATGGACTGAATGCGTATGATGGGCTGGTTGGGATCATACGTTCCTGGCACCGCCAATTCCAGGTCCCGGCACATTAAGAGTTTTGGTGACACATACTGTAGTTCCAAAGAAGTGAGCTGCCAAAACCAGAAGAGATACAACCACAAGAATTTCAGTTAAATCTCACTGACGAGATTCATTCTTCTCAATGAAGAATTCATGTTGTTGAGGGACCTAGAACAGTTCAGGCAACTGTCAATACTGCAGATGCTTGCAGGAAGTGCTGCATAAGCAGCAAACTTGCAGCAAATCATATGGAGGTATTTCCAGAATACTGAGTTTGAATGTTTTTAATAACCAAAAGACATGCATCAAGGATTGGTATTGACAACTTGCAATGTAAGGTCCACAACAGAACTGTACCTCTCCACATACCTGTGGTAGCTGCTTGGAGATCCGCCGGAACACATGGTAATAGAGATCCCAAGCCTGAGTTAGGTCTTTGACATTCCCTGATTTCATGTACTTCCTGCACCACTCCTGAGCTTCCATCAGGTCTCTGCCATAGGCCTAGGGAGGAAGTGAAAACAACAGAGGAAAAACATTTCTACAGACTATAGTGGAACAGGGGGAGATCTCTTAACTGACAAAGAGCATAACAGCCTACTTTCAAACCACATTACAAATACCTGATCTCACATTTTTATAGCTTATCAGAATTAAAGATCCAGAAATTCCTGAATCCAAGACATTCACTGAGTTTATCAGACAACGTTGCTCACAAATAGATTTTATTTAGGAGGCAACAGCAGAAATGGAATCACCCTTTAACAGTAGGCTCACAAACTCAAATTAATCCCTTTTGCTAAGTTGAGAGAGGTCATCTCTACTATCTGTGTTAGTGGTTGCTGAAGTAAAGCAGACTGGAGTTAAAAGAACTAACTGCAGAACAGCTATATGTTTTCTAGACCCTATCAGATGTCCAGCTGATATAAGACTCCAAGGCAATCTGTACTACTGTGGCCCCTTTAGCACTGTAATCCCTCAAAGTGATACAGATCTAAGACAAATGTCAGTAATGAAGTCTGCAACTAATGTAACAAGTCACAAGAGATTTACTCTTTGCATTAAGACTGCAAAGGTCCTTTGTAAGGTAAGGTAAGACATCTGGGGCAGGCAGCTGTCCTGCCTAGCTTTGAGGGCATGCAGAATGTAGCTGGCCATTTGGTGATACCTGATTGAAGGATGTCTCTTTTAAAGTCTGAGGCCCACGCTCCATCATTGCATGAAGTGGTTCCAGCACCTCAAACATTCCCTTTACATTCCTTTCTCCAAAGTACAGACGAGATGCTTCTTCCAACCCTTCATGCCACATCTCATGCCAAAGGATGGCTACACGGATTAGCTCTTCACTCACCTGTTTTAGGACAGGAAAAGTGATTCAATGCCTGAAGGAAAAAACACTATGACTCTATATTGACTTACAAACACAAGGCTACTTTCTTCTTATAATTTTATTTGTTGCTGGCAGCTAGAGGGAGCCACAAGAACTCCTACAATGCTGCTACACTTGTTTTTATGCAAGGAGCTGAAGAGGCTTTTTTCACCTTATTTTATGGCTTTGACATTTATTTATGTAGTTTGACCTGAAAGTATTACTTTTCATTTATTCACTAAAAAAATTCACAGCACATGAATTAAATTACTCTTTCCACGCTATGCTCTGGGAGTTTTGCTTTCACTTTTCATTATCTCTTTATGGAACACTGATTCTTCATTTATTTCTCCTCGAAATTTATTCATAAGGAGACACAAGAACTCAGTGTTTGAACATTATGGCTCTTCTTAAAGCATTCTGTTCAAATTATACTAATACTGTAATTTCTACCAATTGCAAAACCACCCCAAATTAATTGTACTAGAACAAAATTAACAATGAATGAGTCAGTTTGTGTTGCTATACCTGTGGAACACCCATTCTTGAAACACAATACACTAAGTACTCACCATCATTGCCTGCTGCACCAGAGTGTTACTGTGCTCACACATGTTTTTCAAGATCTTATTTGCAGCATTGTGGCGAGCAGTGGTTGTAGATTTAGAGGCCACAGTCAAGGGATAGATCAAAGCCTACAAGGGACATGAACCAATAATACTTTAGAACCATGCTGAAGAGCTACATGCATTGAAAGATTAGCAAAACAGTAATAAATAACAGCTTTAAGGCTAGATAAGAGAAAGCAAGCTTGCTTCTGGAAAGAGGTGATAGGAATTTGCTATTAAAAGTCTTCCAATCTGAAAAACTGACAAGACTTTAATTCACTGAGCAGCAGAATGACTTTGAGAGCCTGAATCAAATTGGAAGAACAAAACTGTTTTTAGCAGGTTTTACTTAGCCTTAACTGGCTATCAGTCCTTGGAAATTCCTCCTCTAATCCAAAGCTTACCTGGGGATGGTACCGTCCAATGTCTGTGAGGAGCTGATGAATGAGACGTCCTACTAATGGTCGAGGGGTGTCAATTCTTGCAATGAGCTGAGGGATAACCTAATAGTAAGGACAAGTAAAATAAACATTCCTGTAATGTGTTTGATTCACCATTTGTTCTGCCATCAATTAGAGACCTCACAGTCCCTGAAGCAGACACTCATCTTTGAAACGGTCAGAGGATAACACAAAGTTCCAGTGTCAGAGCACAGAACAGCTCAGTAAGATCACAAGTGTTCTGTGCAAAACTTACATGACTTTGTTATGGAAAGAGTAAGATGTGTCTTGAAGTGTAATGCTCAAGTAAGAAATAAAGCCTTTTTTACATATTTACAAGAGCCATTCTATAAGGCAATAATCTGTTAAAGATGCTTGTTAAATCAGTTACAAATTGCACTGCACACTGCTCTCACCACTCATCTACAGAAGACTTGTTCAGCAAAGCTTCATTGTGGATATCATGCGACAAACCCCCAGGCTCCCTCAGAACTGAGATTTTTCTTAGCCCTTTGTGTTCCTTACCTGCAGCCAAGTGTCTATTTGGATTGCCTTGACTCCTTCTACCAAAGCCTCATTCACATCAGGCCAATGGCCATAGTCAAACCACAGAGTAAGGACTCTGAAAAAGAGAAATACGTTAGTTAGGAATGAAGCAAGAAATCCCACTCCAGTCAAATACATTTAGACCCATTTGCAAGTGATTCTTCTTTCCGGAACCTACTGATAGCAGTATAAAAGCCAACCCATCTAACAAATTAGCTTGGACTGAAGCATTCTCTTTGTTTAACCATAACACCAAGAAGCAGGAACAGCATCTACCTGATGTTGAACCATGTGCCCTTATCAGGTGGATTTCATTTACTATGTGCTTTATGTACCTTAGAGTGTCTTGTAGATTGTTTCCTCGAGACAGAGATATGGAACGGAAGAAACCCTGGACAGCAGGGACTGTGTACATCAAGAGGGTCTTGGACAAATCCTTTTGGAATGAAAAATACTGCATTAGTTGTACACAAACACACTGGTCCACATGCATCCTCAACACAGCAAAGGTAAAGAGTAGGAAATATGTGGACACATAGGCCTAATACACAGTATAGTTGACTTCTGCTCATATTTTTCAAAGGAAATGTTGCTTCTGGAATTTATGTTTTGCTTGACTGTTTATAGGTCTTTCAGTCTGGGAGGGAATATACTGTGAAGTGCTTTTATACTTCAGTCTGTTGGCAAAACTACAGACAGCAAAGCAGCCTAAAAAATACAACCCTACTATAACTGGTAGGTAAGAGATTCCTCAAGAGTCTTTCATGAAGGTCTTAAGCAGCAGAACCTGTTTATATACACAGCATCACCTACAACAGCCATCCATGCCTTTGCTTTACTTCACAGTTAACTTACGATCATTTGGATTACTTTTAATCCTTCTAAACCCTTAAGACTGAGTTAACCTGAGCCTCCTCGCTTTTACTGTAAATTATGAGTACACACACAGACAGCTTCCACAAGCCAGGTATGCAAGGCAGCCTGTTCCCCACCGTAACATTTTACTTCTAAGCAGTAAATACCAATCTCTCAACATAAAGAGGGAAGAAGGGCACCTCAGTGACTTTTTTCTGCACTGGAGATGGGATGGGACTGTTCTCTGTGCTCTCAGCATCACTTTCACTATTGCTGCCCTCAGTGTTAGCACTGGTGATGCTGGCTCCACTGGCATGACGCAGCTTCTTCTTCTCATCTCTGGCCTGGTTTTGGTGTTTGTAGTGAAGCACTGCTTCAAAGTTCATCACTGCCCAGGCATGCCAGGCCTGCCAACAACAGAGAACAGAAGTCAGAAAGAAGATGAACCCTTTTTGCAACCTGTACTTTCTAATTATTAGAGATAATCATCTAACCTTTGAGTTCACAGACAACAATAGTAAGTAATACCCTGCAGACAACTCAATGCTTTGGTTTCTCTAATTGCTTGTAGTTTTAACTGTCTTATTATCTTAAATAACATCAGGTGAGTCGTTGGCCAGGAACTCTGTAGCAAAAATTACATCACATGCCATTCACATACAACTTAATTTTTCAAAGCTTAAAATGAAGATTAATATATTAGGACTAGGGGAAGTGTAATGGGAAGGAATGCAGGATATGGCTGCCCCAGGGAAGAGATGGCACCAAATTTTAATTGAAACTTCATAACCCTGAAATCAAAGGCTCTTTGGTGAGTTAGCAACAGGGCTACTTTCTAGTTCAAGTATACAGAGTAAGTTAGTTTTTTCCATTTAGATTATCCTTTCTCCTTCCCTGTTAATTGACAGGAGAGAGAGTCCCAAAAGCAAGAATAGAAACTGAATTGCGGCCTAGTTCTGCAAGCCAGATAAAATTCTAAACAGGAATCTCACTGTTGCTTGGACTGTTTTCTCTGTTGTTTTACTTGTACTCGCAGTAACAAGGCAGATAGTTACAGATCTTCCTCTGAACACCTTCCTTTGCTGTAGTATGGGATGTGATCAAATTCACTCATCTCTGCAATGATGCTGGCAGCTTTTCCTTACTGACCTTGTACCAGTTGCGATCATGCTCTGTTGCAGCACTGTAGTATTGCAAGACTTTGGGGATGGTACTCTCATTGATGCCTTGCAGGTTCAGCTGCCACTCACCCAGCTTCAGGAAACACCTGGTTAAGCAAAGGAATTATTGACTCAGAACCTAGGATTGAAATGAAGCTTGTTGGATTAAGAGGCAGACTTCTTATCTAAAGCCTGAAAGATATTTCATGTAGTAAACCCACTCTCCTGCAAACTGGGAGCACACATGTTAACATGTAAGGTTCAAAACACCTACATCTTACTTCTAAGTGTGGGACTAACCAGTAAACAGTTTAATTTTCAGGGAGAAGGGGGTCAAACTTTGCTCCTCCCATCAGTTATAAAATAAGAAGTAGTTAACAGGAGCATCAGAAGACTTCATTGCTATTGATAAAACGCACACAGCATTTGTGCTGGCTAGCCATACTTATCACCACACGAAGTAGCCTTCAGGAGAGAACACTGTGACAGACCAACAGTGGAAACACAGAGCAACTGCTCTTCCCCCAAGCCAGAACCCCATTAAGTCATTCCCTCCCAGAGAAAAGGGAAAACAACTTATTTTTACTGCTGCAGGGTGGGGCTGTGAAGGTTTGTGCAAAGCCTAATACTTTGTTCCCTCAGCAGGCATTAAATATCACAGTTACACAGCTGCCCTTTCTATATTTTGAGTTTTCCAGAAAGCATTGTGCAAGAAGAACAGTGTGTGCAGCTCATTACTCATATCTTCTGTGATGGTCACTCTGAAAAAAACTAGATGACAGTGTTATCAAATTCCCATTCTCATAAAATCAAATTAAGTGCATACCTCCTTTAAAAAAGGCCAACCTTCAATTGCAAGCCCTATGCAACTGCTTCTTTAAATTGGGAACAACAGATCTGGCACCTCCAGATGCATAGAGGAAATGGAGATTATAAAATGTGGTTTTAATGCAAAAATATTTTAAGAGACCATCACATGCTGGGCACCTCTTGCCCAAAGCGCTGCTGCTTTATTAAGGGCACACGCTGCCAAGCACAGATGTGCCAGGCATGTGGGAAGTGTTTCTTTCCTACTGACTGGATGTCCTGAAAACCAAATAGCCATGCTGAGAGCTCTGCCTTCTGCCAGCAAGCCACAGTGCTGGAAAAATCCAACCAGCTGCCAGAGACAAAGACAAGCTTGTTTACACTGATGTGTCACAATAACATTCACTGAAAATTATCTAATAGGTAAGAATGCAATACCAAAGGGGTCTCTACCAGAGAAATGAAAAGCAATCCTTTTAATCAAAGCATGAGCTTCATCTAAATGTGCCATCTGCATGGACCCTGCAGTCTCATCAGGAAAGACATCAGCTTCACCAAACAGCTAAAGGGGATCCAAGCACCAGATGCTGACCGTGCCATGAGCTTGTGGAGCTCCTGCTTGTGCTGCTGGTCCTCAGTTGCAATAGCATGTTGTGCCTGCTGCTGCATTGTCTGCACGAAGTGCTGCATGTGCTGGAACGCATCAATCTGAAATGGGATGATGCTTGCAATAAGGACCACAGGGGTTAAATACAACTTCATAGGACAGAAAAACAATGTGGAAATAAACTTTCATTGAAAGTAAAAAATACATTTTGTTTCCTTTCAAAGCTCTTTAGCCATTTACGTCCTTCTAAAACCAGTTTATACTCTATGTATGTAGCACCAAGTAAATGAAGAGGTGAGAGATCCTCTACGTCTCAGAAATACGGCCACTGAATTGCTACACTGAGGAGCAAACAACCGCTTCATTCCAATGCTAGGCTCACGTTCATGTCATACACACAGCCAAAAGCAGGCCCGATCATAAGATAAGCCACCATTGTGCACTGATGTGCAAGAACTCAACTCTGGCAAAATGACAATGTCACCTGTACAAGAAGCAGCAGAGAATGTCCTGTTACTGCTCAGGCAGAGTGAGGCTCTAGTATGATATAGAGACATCTCATTTGCAATTGAGTATGGACACTGAAAACAGTCTAGCAATTCCAACAAACAGATGTTCATAGCTTACAACCTGTATCTGAGCAGGTCACTATAATAACAGACAGGATCACGAATCCAGAGAAGCCTCCCTATAACATGCTATGGCCTGAAAGAGAATAAATGATTTGAGAAGATAATGCCTGAAGGAAAACTTGCAGCTTTCTGATCTTCCCTCCTAACCCCTCAGCTTTGGTGAGGCTTCCAGTACACACCATCGATGTAAACTTTGAGTTGTTTCAATTAATTAAAGCCTAAAAACTGTTTAAGAAATACAAATGTACATTGCTCCTTTGCCAGCAGCTCACATAAAGCAGTAACACTAAAGCAACTTGCACTACCAAATTTTGAGGGAATTCTCTTTTTGAAATTCCTTGGAAAGAATTATGGGGTAAGAAACCCCAAAATTAAAGATTTAATGAAAATACAGTATGTATGCTTCACCGGAAACAAAGTAAAGCTCTTGCAATCTGCAAAGTCATTTTAGCGTGAGGTGTCCCTGTCCATGGCTGGGGCGTTGGAATTAGATGATCTTAAGGTCTGTTCCAACCCTAACTATTCTATGATTCTATTATTTCAGGTAAGAAACTGTATAATATGCTTTAAAGCCTCAAATTTACTTCTGTTCCATGTACAGGAATGAGGCAAGAATCACCTGAGCTGAAATGCCTCCTCTATGCCGGTTAAATGTCAGCCTGCACAAGTCAATTGTCAGGAAAAGGGGTATTAGCCCAGGGTGCAATAAAAGAAAGTAAAGAAAAGAAAGTATCCTGAATTAACAGGGGCCATGCCACAGCTTGTAACCTAGGTACTTGTTTAAAAGGGGGCAAGAGGGAAAAAGCAATCTTATAAATAATTATTCTGTTCTTTCTCAAAAACAGACAAAAGGATACTGCCAAACAGTTATGTGCCCCTCTCATATCTGCACACACCCAAGCAATCCATTCCTTAGTTTCCATTAATACTGAAAACTGATCACCATAAACCAGGCAGAGCACTTAAGGCTGAGACAACTTAACAACTGAATTCCTTAGTCTGTACACAGCCTTGTTCTGGTACAGGCTGCAGAATGCAGCTGCTGGCAAAGGTCCTTGTTAGAAGAAATGCAACAGGCTTTACTTATCAATCTTTTTATACGTGTAAGAAAAGATTGTTGTGCAGCTCTGCAAGTGCTATGAGGCTGGTTTCTGTCTAGATGCCAGATCCAGCAGGAAGAAAACTGGCAAGGAAAGAAAAGGCTTTAGGTCAACCAACCTAACTTGAACTCTTCAGCTACAGAAAATGGTCATTTCCTACCTACTTCAGCAGCTTATTACTTAGGATACCAAATCAAGTGAATACACAGAGCTGTATGAATTCTGGTCTACATTCCCCACTGGGTACAACTACGTATTATTTAGTCAATGACAGTCACTCAACTAGGACATCAGGATACACCCAATCACATAACGCTTCTGGTACCAGAATTCTCTAAACACTTTCAAGTGTTTATACCAAACACTAAGAGTCACTCCAGGCTGCAAACTTTATTGTACCCTAAGATAGCTTCTTCTGTCTCAGAGTGCACCTTTAACCATGCATTTTAAGTATCTAATTTCCAAGTGCCTCAAAGGAATGAATCATTGACTCAGCCCTTCCTGCAGAAGAGAGAAAGGGCTGAGCCTTGCATGCAGGTCTAGGATTAGAGCTAGCTTGGGTAAAACATTCCTCCCTCAGCACTGTAAACACCACCCAGTTTTAATGTGTTAGAAGGAAAAAACCCAAACCCTTAGACACAGAGCTTATGTACTGTATTTAAATAGGAAATCATTCAATGAGCAAGAGGAGGCTATTCTAACCACATCTGTTCCTCCTTCCCATCTTTGCTGCTTTTCCAATCTTTTTCTTTCCTGTCTTCATGGGCTCCACATATTCTTGCATCAGTTTAGTTCAGATACATTCTCTTTTCCACCCCCTTTATCTTTATGCCTTCTTTCATTCTGCTTTCTGCAACTGCATCAGTTTCTGCATCTTGTCTATTTCTTTATCACAGGCTAAACACAAAGAAGTCCACTTTCACTTGAAGGCACAAGCAGAGAAGACCCATATGCTTCTTGGGCCACTTACTGAAACAAGTGGGAGACCACTGCACAGTTTTACAAAGCCAATAGAACAGGGCCTCATCAGCAGCCCCTTCTGGTTTTTACATTCAAATGAGAATAGTTAGGTCATGCAATGTTCCCATAAGCAATGGCTCTGCTCCAGTGCTGGCAATCCCAAAGACAGGAAAAATGAAAAAGATGTGGCAGAATATGAGGATAAATGGAGGCTTTAATGTATATTAAAAAAAATAGATATGTTATCCAGTCTGGAGCTTATTGGATTTGATTATGTAAATTCTCCCTGTGTTGCAATGTCAAAAACATTCACCCCAGGCTCTTTGGAGCCAAATTGCTCCCATGACAAAACCCTATGTACTTTTCAGCTGTCTTTCAGTTAGAAATTTTCAATAATGCCCTTAATAGAAGTCAGTTCTGCTCAGCAGCTAAGTACAAACTGTTCAGGATACTTGTCTAAGACTCGTAATAAAACCCCCCCTCTTTCAACACGTAACCCTGGCCACAGGTACAGTGTGGAAACCTGGCAATCAGAATAGTGGATGAAAAGTTAAGTACCAAGCCCACACAGCAAAACCCTAGTGAAGACAGAAGATCTGCTACTCCAGACCATTAATCTTGACTGCATCCCTCGGGTACCTGATACTGGTTTAGTTAAAATAATCTTTCCATGTAGGAAATAAAATTAAGGCCAGGCCTTCCCTGTCACTACAGTGTTGTAAAGGAAGATTTCAAAAGCTTACCTTCAGAATAACAATAAGGAAAGGGATTCATTATGCATTTTTAGGTGAGCAAAAATAAAACCTTCAGCCTTAATGCTGTTCAGGGGATTATTAAGAGCTCATGTGTGTGCCACAGCACGAAACCTGAGCAATAAAACATAAAGAGTATGATGCTCTTCAGTACCTTGCGGGCGCTCTTCCACATGTGCTTCATGTATGCATAAGTCACTTGGGGATGAACTGTTGGCAGTGGGTGATCCAGCTGTCGAGATGGATCTACCCCCAAGAGCAGGACAAGTGTCTTATGGGCCAAAGCCTGGAGAAAGTCGCAAAGAGAAAAGGCAGGTTAAAACAAGCTCACTCGTACCTCCATTTCATATTGATCACAGACCTACCTGCCACTAAAAATATATCTCCAACCCTCCAGATAAAACAAACAGCAGCTTTGTTACCACTCCCTGGACTCATAAGAATATCATATAATAAACCATACATCTTCAATGGGATCAGAGCATTAGATTCTCATTTCAGAAGCCAGTAAAGAGTGTGAAATCTCTGTTGCAAGTAGCTTTGGTAATAAATCTTGTGGTAAATGCTGAAATAGGATTTTAATGTTCAATGATAACAACACTGCTAAAGCCCTCTGTCAAATCTACAATGTAGAGAGCACTATTATGCCTACCAATGCTGCATAAGAACTTTCTGGTAGAATACCCAATAAAAAATGGGCTCCAAGGCTCCCAGGCTCCACAAAAACAACCTTGGCTACCAGGATGAACCCTACACTGGTTACAGTTTCAGCATTTAAACAAGTGACCAGTCTCTTCCTCAGAGGAGAGCCCATCCCATTTTGACAATTAAAGTGTTCGGAAATGCTCAAGGTTGAAGCAGCACAACAAAGCCAACTATCTCTAGAGGGTAGAGCCTGATCATGCTCACCAGTCTCCCACTCTTGCCACACAAGCTGGCATACTTGAGCCAAGTTCTCATGTCCTCATGGGGATTTACAACAAGAGATCGGACCATCAATATTCTTTGCCAGTCTTCCACAATTCGTTGGCAGCCCTGAGAGAAAAAAGAAGAGAGAACCTGTTAGCGTTTCATCTCCATTCTACTCCACAGAGCCTTAATTCAGAATCCAAAGGGACTTTTCCCAAGGTGGGAGACTTCAGCCCCCATAATTCACAACAGGCCAACATTACAAACTAAGTGGCTATTTCTTTAACATTAATGTGTGGAGAAGGTTAAGTCCTTGACTCTTGTTCTCTATAGCCAGCTCAGTGTTTGAAGTCTAACAATAGCCTCTAATGGGAAAAGGAGGAAAGCTTCTGAAGCAGAAATGCATGCAAGAATCAGAAAAGCTCTTTGTGCAATTCCAAAACAAGTAGAGAGTTTTATAACTTTTTCAACCTAGTTTTAAAGCCTATTTTGGTTTAAACAGTGACAAATCTCAAGATGGTACAAAACCAAACGGTTGCAAAGATATTTTTGTTATCACCCTTTTTCTTCTCCTTGCATGTGTTGCTCTTAGAGGCTGGCATGACTGAACTGCTAACTCTGCCAGAAACTGCAGTTCCAACTGCTATGCTGCTTGTGCAAGCACTGTCTGGTTCTTGTCTGTCTGAAGGGAGAAGCACAACATTGTCAGAGCAGGACAAGTCTGTATTTCAGATGTTCAAGGATGCTATAAGAGAAGTAGAACTGTGGAAGGGACAGTAACAACCAAATGCATGGTACTTGCTGTAATGGCCAAGTGCTTCATAGTAACAGTGATGCTTTGAAGTTTGTATCAATCCAGAGTCCACTAAGACTTAGTTTTGAGGTAAACAAAAGAATTTCCAATGGCATCAAGCATTTTGGCACCAAAACAGCTATTTCTTTCCCTTTTCCCCCTAAATTGAGGGCTGGGAAGCTAGGCAAGGCTTGTTCCTTAACACCCAGTTAAACCTAGTCCAATAGGCATTATAAGTTTATTAAAAAGCAGCTATAAAATGTCCAAGAACTGTATGTACTGTTTTTAGGACTATAAACAGCTGTAGTCAGACATTACACTTCCTGTCACTCTCAATTTCAGGAATGGTCCCGAGCTTTTCCAGACAGGAATGCAGATGGGAGACTAACAGCTTTGTCACAGTTTCCCAAACAGCTACAAAATAGGCAACAGTAACAGCTTTTCATAAGGAGGCAGATAAAGAAATTAAGAGTGAGGAACTCTGCACAGGGAGGAATTCTTCCTTCAGGCAGCATATCGGAAGTTGGTGTAATGAAAGCATTTTGCCCTAATTATGCTTTTTTTCGCCCTCTCCTTCCCTTGCAGGAATCACCTCTTTAAACAGTATTCCTGTAGGAATAACTTCAGCGGATGATGTTCACTTTCACTGTAGGGATGCCTCTTGTAAGCAAATAGTCTCCAAATACTTGGCTGATTTAAATCTTCAGAGGTGCTTTGAATTTTTGCTGTTTAGAGTAAGAAAGGACAATCTTCTCTTTAAATACAGGAAATGCAGCATTGCTAAAGGCCTTTTAAGAGGACAAGGCTAATCACTGAATCAGACTCATTTAGGTTGGAAAAGACCTTTAACATCATCAAGTCCAACCATAAACCTATAACACTGCCAAGTCTATCACTAGATCATGTCCTTGAGTGCCACCAGTCAATTGGAAATGTCCTTGTAAGAGGGCAAAACAAGAGGAACAGGACAATCCTTCACAAATGTGAATTCTCTGTCCAGTTTTCCAGCACTGTGAGGGAATGTGTTTCTTTGAATGCAGCCAACCAGGTAAAAAGTTCAAACTAGCCTTATCCAAACCAGTATTGCTGGGTGGGATCCAACACAGATAAACAGCTTTGGAGCTGTTACTAGTGTCTCCATTCTGTACACATCTATTCCAATGCTTAAATCACCTTACTAAGTGTCACATCAGTAGACACCTCAGGAGCATTAACCAAACCAAAAACCACCAGAACAAATGCAAAGGAGAAAGCACACAGCATATAAACATGTATGCTATTAGGAGGAAAAAAGGAATGGAAAGACTTGCTGAGCCATCACACTGACTTGAAAGGAAGCTGTTCACATCATCACATCACACAGCACATCAGCATCTCCATCCTTGATCTTTACATAGATGTACCTGCAGTCTTTCCCACCAGATCTGGCGGATGATCTCACGGCGCTCTGGTACAAGTTTATACTGGATAACCTCTTCCAGCTCTGACAGCATCTGGCAGGATACCATAGCCTGAAGGAAACAATCACATTCCATTCCAATCACTACAGAGCACATCTATAATTAAGGAACAGTATTTTGGCATCAAAATCTTAAGTACATATGCTGCCCAACAGGTAAAGAATCCACTGCTATATACTGGTATTTAGACACTCATAGAATCACAGAGTGGTTTGGGTTGGAATGGACCTTAAATGCAAGCACTACTCAGAAGTTTTATGCAACCTCTAGAAACAGTCTGAAGCAGCAACGAGGAGAATGAAGGCTGAGACACACTTACCCCATAGGCTCGACTGTAGCTCTCTCCTGCCATGGCAGTCAGCTCAGCATCTAGCAGATCTCTGGCTTTGTCAATGCACTGAAATAAAACAATGAAGTGGTGCAAATGTGGTATGCTTTATCTAGAGCCGACTGATGGAACTGCTATTCATCTGTTTCATCTCACGGCTCTGTTCCCATTCTTCCACAAGAACCACGAAAGGATGCGACTAATAGAAGGATTTGGCAGGAAAACGGGTGTCCAATATAGGAGAAGTCAATGGGGTTTCATTTATTACCTGCACAGTTTGAAATTTGTACTAAAAAATACTAAACTGCAGTATTTCTAATCCTACTGTCATGTAGGGATCATCATTAGTAACATTTAAAGAGAGAAAAAGAGGTTCACATTTTAGTGCAGGAGAGTCATCTACAAAAAAGCCTCAAGACACATCATTTGATAATATATGGGGATAGAAAATAGCTTTCTATGTTTTATGTAACCCAACAGGTTTTCATGAATTTCATAGGGCAGCAAATTCCATTCTTCCTCCTCCAAGATACGCTCTTCAAGCATGAAATAAACCCAGCTCTGGTTCCAGTCATTATATAATCTCTCATCTATAGTTTTTCCTGTTCAAAATGTTAAAGGTTAATCACAAACTCTACACCTCTGAATGCCTGGCTAATTCTACTGGGCACATCACCTGAAAATCCACGTATGGGTTTTGACAGAGCAGATTGAATTGCTCCTTTATCTAAGCTGGCAAGCCAGCACATAACAATTCTGAGAAATGATACTTGAGCTTCTTTGGAAAGTAAATAACACGCTCCACGTTTACAGAGGGGAAAAAGTCACTCTGCAAAACTCCTCTGCGAGAAAGCATGCCAATATGGATGTATTTAACAGATGATTCCTTACCTTGATTTCTCCTATTGATCTAGGATTTGTAATTGTTACCAGAAAAATTAAAGGAAAAATTCTGGTACGCGGTGGATATGAACAATTCACTGAAAAAGCTGCAACAGACAGAAGTGCACAGAACACCTACAAAGAATCTTATGTGTGTCTTAAGGCATGAATGCCTTTTACCAAGTTTCACCTCTGCTGAAATAATCCTTTCTCTAGAGAACAGACATAGAAGTGAAGAAGCCTAAGAAGAAGTGCAACATTCTTACACTCTACTGCACTGAACCACTACTATCTGTACATATATTCAGTCCTGTGTTTGTACATATATTCATGTGGTTTACATATATTCAGTGCTGTTTCAGTGCTGAAAATACAGGATAAGCTCAATCATTAAGGTCTAATACATCAGTGGAATAAAAAGGTTTTGAGCAACTCACAGGTTATTTAAGACAGGCTGTTTAAAGCTATTGTCTTTACATGCAGCCGTATAGCCTAGTTCAACTTAGGCTAGGTTTTGGGAAGCCAACAAGGAAGATAATTACCTGCTGAGCCAGCGAGAAGAGGTCCTGATGAAGAGCCAATACAGCCCTGTAGAAAGCACCATCATGGGTGTCCCTTGGGATCATGCAGGTATATTCTTCCATGCTATCCCACTGACCTGCAGAGACAGATATCCTCAGTTATACAACAGCTTTCTCTGCAACAGGACTGTGCTATAGTGCGCTTAGGTATCAGCAACTAGGCCTGAATGCTGTATGGACTTCTACATTTAAGTCAGGTCTCCAGAAGCTTGTCTTTAGCAGGGACAGTCTGTGTTATATACAGAAACTGTATATATACATACACATAAACTGTATATATACATAGATAACGTTATAGGCAAGCAAAACCACTGGCATTTTTCTTTTAGGCAAATTGTTAACCTCATGGAAAAGGTTCTTGCACTCCTTGTAATGAAAAAGTTGAAATGCTGACATTTCCAGAACATTTGAGTGAATTAGTGTCCCGAAGCAAAAGATGAATTTTTCTCAGCACAGGCTGGCAGGCAGCAAGTGATTTAGAAGCTTCTCCAGTAAACTGCTGCCTATCAACATAACAGATAGTTGGACCATTTATAGATTTATTCCACTGAAGATTGTCTACTCAGCAGACACAACTTAGCAAAATGCCCAACAGATTGTTCTACTTTGTAAATAAGAGTCTGACACAAATCTGAGAAATTCTATTAATGTCATTCCACAATTGAGCAATGTTCAATGTAAGACTAAGTAAAAGGGACCAGTTAAGCAACTGATCATATGCTCAGACCAGTAAGATGGTCTCTTTGTTGCTTGAGACCATGCTGGGAGACGTTATGTAAATGTAGTGTTGAATGACGCTTCACTGCCCAATGTAAATAATTCTGTTCTTTGATTTTGCTGTTTCTTACATCTTGGAGTTCTGCAGTTAAAACTATCTGTGCTCCCACATTGTGAGCTGTCATATCCCACCACAGAAGGATACATTACCTAGACCCCAGGCAGCAGCAGCAGCCATCCTAGCCATCTTAGCTTGAGTTTCATCATTGACCTGTGTCCACTTTTCACAGCACTGTTGGTGGAGCTGCCCCCTGAGAAGAATCCACAATTTTGGATCAGCAAAAAGCCTCTTCTAAGAGCTTCACCTTGTTAAACAACTGCTTTCCACAGATAAGATATCCACCAGCCCCATCATTCCTTATAGAGTGGAGAACAAGATTCTTCTCCTTTGGCCAGCTCAGACATGCTAGGCTGATGACAAAGATCCTATCATCAGAGAAGAATTTCAAGGCACATTATGCTTTGAATGCAAAACTCCAGACAAAGGTTTGCATTTGTTCCTCAGCAGTTAGCAAAGACTACTTTACAAACTGAACTGTCAACTCCAATCTACAAACACACAAAACAACCCAAACCATCCCCAGGAAGAGACCAAACCACACCAAATGAGGAACACTTACTTTTTTTGCAAGTGTCAGTACCAGAAACAAAGCATGTGAATAGCTTGTGCATGGCTCCTGCTATCAATCATTTTGGATAAACACATCGTCAAGTTTGAAGACAGAGACTAGAGAATCAGTGCTGCTGTAACCTTGTAGGAAGACTTGTCATGGCGAGATCTCAGTGGGGAACTGAATCTTTCATCTCCAACAGAAAGGAAGCATCAGGATTTTCTATATTATTACTGTGAAATCAACTGGGAATGCTCCATTAATCAAACTAATTTCTGTGGGTGTTGCAGTTCCTGAATTTCTCAGGCTGGATACTCTGTAGCAGCGGAATAGCTGCCAACTGTGTGGGAGGCCACCTTGCCATCTCCACTGTCGTCTTCTCCCCTCCCCAGAAGGAAGATGAGTTAGTCAAACAGAACCAATGGGCTGCCCCAGGCAAGACAGTCATTCTGACAGATTAATGGCCCAGGAGGGAAAAAAAAAACAAACCCCAAACCCACGAAAGAAATGAAAAAACAAGCCCAACCTAGCAACAGCAGTAAATCAGGACCTCATGGGTGCTAATACAGTAGCACAGCTCTTGCAGATGTAACTGCATCAGGAGACAAATGGCTGAGAATATTCTGGCTGTCCTTCCAAAACATCACTGCACAGAATAGTGAAATAACGATGCTGCATAGTATCAGTTCTGGATTAACTGTCATACTCTGCAAGCAGACTCCAGCAGCTCAAAGAGTCAAATTAAACACTACAGAAGAATATCAGTAGGCAAACCACAGAACCCTCAGCCTCAGGATGATGTCTCTACAGCCAGTTGCAAGGTAGCAAACAGCAAAGGCACCTCTGAATTGTAGGACATTTGCAATTCCACAAGAGCAAGTAGACAGTTCTTTGTGAGATTAGACTGCTCTTATTCACTACAGATGCAAGTTATCTAGCTCCAACAGAAGAAAAGCATCCTTTTGTAGTATATTTATCACTGATATCTGAAAAAGCAGGAGGTTGAGAGGACACTTTCCATGAATACATGTCCTGTAGGAAGGAGAAATTCCATAAATCCTAGGTGGGAACTGTCTATTCCTAGAAAAGATGACTGAGTAAGAGTAAGAAAAGATGACTGTGCTCAGTAAGAGGATCTATTTTTCCTACTGGAAAAGCTACACCCAATCTGCCTCACCCTCATCTAGCAACAAAAAGGGCAGAAAACGCTGTCAGAACTTGGTTTCTCAAACAGCTCTGTTTCTCTAACAGTAAAATGACTTTAGTGGAGAGGAATCTCCTCACTGTGTGCCACTCCACGGGTTCACATCAGGACCCATCAGGAGAGAGCTCGTGACATGAAAAGTTCAGTAGGAAGGCGGAACCTGGACCAAAACACATATGCCCCTGGGTAGAACTGCACGCTACAGTGCACAAGATGCCTTCTCCTATTATCTTCTTGGACTTAAACAGGGAGAAAAACAGTGAAGTAGCAAGCACTAAGTCACTACCAGTTCACCATCTCACAAATACTGACTCTAACCAGTTACATGTTGACAGCACACATTTAACATAGGGCTTGAAGTACCAAATGCCCACAAAGACATTATGAATGCTAAAATATAATGAACATAATGAACGCTAAAATAGAGTAATAATGAACAACTCAGCCAGCTATAAGATGGGCAAAAGAGTTTTAAAGTGGAAGTAATTCATCTGGCATAATCTTACACTTAGTTACAGACAATTTCACTAACAGTTGTCAAAAGACCATGCATTCTAAATAGCCACAGGTCTGACCATAAATAAACACAGAAATCTCTCATGTTTTCAGAGGTTAAAAAGAAGGGCCACAACAAGATCCTTTTATGATTGCTTTTGACAAGTGTTGCCCAGTTAACATTTCCTGAGAGGTCTCCTCTATTTACAGTTTCTTTCTCTGTTACAAATGGAGTTGATCTGATCATAAGACTGAAGATTCTTTCAGACAGACCTTAACTTATCAGATGGGCATTCCCCTCTTACCATTCACCAAGTGCTTCCAAGCAGCGCATCCGTCCTAGCATCAGCTCAGGATCATCTTTGTTTGTGTCCATCTTCTTGTCATAGGCCACCAGAGCATCTTCCCACTCATGAAGCTTTTCATACCAGGTAGCTTGAATTTCCTAAGGGGGAAAAAAAACCCCAAAACATTCCAAATAAATCGTGGGATTAATAGTGATGAGTCTATATTAACTACTGTAGCTTTTCCTGAAAAATTCTCTGTCTGTGGTTGTCACTTGAGCCTTGTTTTCATTCTAAATATCCTCACGGACTTCTGTCATGCAGAGAAAAGCCTTGAGCTAGAGCAAAACCAGGAATCCTGAGTATTTCTCAACCTGCAGAGAGATGAATTCAGGTTTACCAGAGGGATCAATCCAACACCATCCCTTATTCAGTGCCAGTGAAATACTAGCTCAGTAGCTGGTGCTTTTCTTTTTGAGGGGGGGAGAGTGAGTGGTGTAGGAAAAAGGATAAATGTATGAAATATTCCACTTCCTGTTGTTGCACATGTTTGCATTTAAACAAGAACAACAGCCCTGTGCTCAGGAATGGGTTGGAAAAAAACCCAAACCCAAAAAGCACACTGTGCGTTTAGGCAGTGCTACAGAACTTAATACAACAGGTAGCATGATGCTGGGGTCTAATCACAGCCCTCACAAGGAAAGGCTGTGGTTTGTACCAAAGACTGCAAAAGAAAGCCAAGCACTGATCCTTATCAGCTGCACAAGCTTCTCTTCAGTCTTTGTTTCTAGATTGTTTCTAATTTTCAAGAAATAAAATGCCTTAATATATTTTCCATATTTATCCCTGCCAATGTGTTTCTCTACTCAGTCCTTGGCTGCTCATGTCTTGACATCGGCTGCAGAATAGATTCTTTCCCCAGCTCTGCAGGCAGGGTCAGTATAAAGCATGCTCTGCATGCCAGGTCTTCCACTTAGGACATTTATATACCAGCCTTTATCTTCTCAGCTCACTCATAGTATTTTAAGCAAGTTCCTGAAAGCAGAGCTCACAGCTCCTCTTAATTTCTTTTCACTGCCTGTTCTGGCAAACTCTGTGTTTTGAACATTTCTGCTAAAGAGTGAGGTCAGAATTAGGTAACAGAGAGCTTTGCTCAATCCACCCAAGGAATCATAAGCTTCAAAGATGTTCTGAAGTCTGTATTTCTCCCAGAAAGGAATTCTTTTCCAGCCTAGGTCAAAACCACACTATAATGCTACACCAGGGGACTTCTACCATTTTGTGCTACGTGTTCCCACTTTCTAGTGGTTCCTAATGAAAGAGGCGAATTTACTGTGCTTGCAGGGCTGCCTTCTTTTTCCCAATCACCCTAAGGCACTGCAGGAATTATCACTGCAACATCATCTTTTTAACAAAGTAGACGTGGCAGAAGAGCACAAGATGCTTTAGTCCCTGAACACAACTTAAATGCTTACAAAAAAGAAACAAGAAAGGGAAAGGGTAAGTCGTGCAGAGAAGGGCACAGAACACACACAGGATGGGGTGATTTTATTTCTCTGAACAGTCAAAGTTGTAAGGGACTGACTAATCTGCTATTCCACATAGTATCTGTGAACTCTCTGACAGGTTCACGTGCCTCCTGGATGAGAGGTCAGAGGCACAACTTCCATCAAATCCTTACCTGGAATGTGTTGATGTAGTTTCTCAAAAGCCCTCAAGCATTTAACACTTAGAACAAGAACTTGCTCCTTCCCTTCCCAGCTTCTTCTAAATAAAAATACTTATTTTCTCAAGTTGCTAATTGCCCACAGCTGCATTTAGTGTCAACAAGAGCTGCTAAATTCTCCTCTGAATCAGGTTATTGCAGCCTTCCCCAGCTATCTTACCCATATGCATACACCTCCAGTGGCAGCAAGGCACCTTCAGTACAAAAGATGCACTATTATAAGTAGGTATGTGATGGATTGAAAAACCATACCACCACACACACACAAACACACACACACACACACACAAAAAGTACCCACTACAAACCTCATGAAGACATAAGACATGGAGAGTTATCCAGCAGGACTCACCAGCTCCCCAAAGTGCTTCATGGCATATTCCAGTACCCCAGCAGCAGCTTCTGGCTGTTGCAGTTTATTGTTAATGCTGAAAAGGTAGAAAGAAAGACCATTTCACACAGTTGGCAATTATTAGGGTTTGGTATGAGCTTCTGCTTGATAATGCCAGGCTCCATCATTTAGAAACACCAACGGAACACCCTTCTTTTTGTTTAAAACTTCCACGTGAATGAGATCTGCAGAACAATAGGTGCACCCATATTCTCTGCACATATTCTCAAGCTTGTTAACACAAAACAGTGATTGCATGATTATCAATTCTAAATAGCAACATGCGTAGGGGGGAGAATAGTTACCAACAGTTTGAAAGGCACAATTTCTCAGACTGCACTTATTAAGAACTCTACAGTACTGATTTTTCTCCTCCTTTCTGTTAAACAGACCACTAACTCCTTTAAACATCAGAGTAGAAGTTTGTACAATCCAGAAAACAATGTAAATCATTAGAATAGTTGACAAATATCACCGGGAACACACATAAAAAGTCTGCGACCCTACATTCAGTTTCATATAGTGCCCCTCCACTGGTGCTAACCAGTACTGGTGCTGCTCTTTTACTGGCCTTTGCAAGGTGAATTTGTTGAAGTACATGCAGACAGGCTACTCACAAACCTGGTTCTCCAGTTCAGCACCACGATATACAGCTATTTTCTTAAATCACTTCTATTTCACATTGGGTTTCTGATCTTCCTACCAGAAATGGCTCTGTCTGCACACAGGTGCTTGCTAAATCCCCATCTAATGAGGAAGTTAACTTTTTATAAAGCTTCTGCTATTTTATAAAGCTTATTTACAGACACGCTCTGTCCCATTGCTCTCCTCTTTCCCTAGAGGTACTGGAGAACAAGAAGCACAAATCATTGAAAGCCATGTCAATGACACTGAGCATGCTACAACACCCCCTTACAGTCCAGTTTAATGCTAGTTAACATTTGGAGTGGAGTGGAAACAGCATAACCTAAGAAACAAAACATGTCAATGGAAAACAACACAAAGAGACTTTCAAAGGCCTTTGAATATGCTCCTGTAGATACAGGCAGCTTTCAGAAATGTCCCTTCTTGCCTGCTATCATCACAACAATGGCATATTGCCCCCAACACCAGAGGCCTCTTGATCAGTGAGCCAAGGAAATCTATAGTAATAAAAAGAGGACTCTGAACAGACAAAACAGGGAAAGTTTTCAAATGAGCTGACACTGAGGAACTTTTCTGTCTGTGGAGGTTTCCTCTCCCGACAACCAAGGAACCAAGCTCCTGGACATACTCTGGTTATCTGGGAAGGTGAAGTAAAATGCTTTTGGGAACAGGACCTCAGAACGGTTGAGCTCCATCAGATTTAGGCAGGCTACAAATGCACCATAGTCATAGTTCAAGACAGGCACCCAGAAATGGGAAGCACTTGAAATACAGCCATGCCTTTCTTCAGCAAGACAGTCAAAGAATGTACTACCTCCATGCTTCCCAAGGGAAAGCTAGGCAGCAGTGCCTCGTAAAAGTGATAAATGGCTGTCACATTTCATATCCCGATGATTTAAAGAGTCATTGGCAGACACATCACTTCCAGCATGTCAGACAGTTCATTACTCCCAAGTTATCTTTCTTGTCAATGCTTCCTGACAAAATTGGCCATTATCTTTTATTCTTCAGCAATTAGCACTGCTCTTTTGCTGATGCACCCTGCTGCACTCAATTACTCTTTTTTTTGTTTCTTACTTTCTTGACTGTCCAAAGTAGAATTAAATGTTTCAAATCCATCTACGTCTAGCTTTAATCAAAGGGAGGGGAAAGAAGGGAAGGGAAAGGAGAAAGACTTTGATTTAAAAGAACACACAACAGTAGATACAATATTAGGTTGCATTATTAATAATAAATTAGTCTTTTAACAACATGTCTAGCACACACAGTGAGTAAAGATAGGTAATTTTGTGGACTAGGAGAAACAACTGACTGGGAAATCTATCAGTACATATTTTGATACACCACATTAAAATATACACAAAATGGGGACATTCACTGCTTTAGCAGGAATGGACCCAACCAGAGAAGCACAACGGCCAAGAAGAATACAACAATCCCTCCCCAAAGCAAGACTCACACATCAAAGTGGGTTTTATTAATCTGGCTGAACATTCACTGACTTACTTCTTCACAATCATAAAACCTGGATAATCACAGCACCATTTTGCTATTCAGTTTTACAGGCTAAAGGAAACACAGTTGTGTGTGGATGAAGTTCTGATCTGGTGGGACCTCTGACTGCTTTTTCTAATCTGCTGGATTCAGTGTGCTCTGATTGTTGGGAGAATATTGACAACTCCAATACCATCACTGCTACCACAGCTGACTGCAATGTGTGTCCAACAGACCCACAACTCCTGGCACACAGGTTCTCTGAGAGTGGGCTTGCAGACTGTACTGCTCTTGGAAAAGCATTTCCACGTGGAGTCCTGTTGACACATTCAGAATGCACGTTTAGAAATCATGGAATTCTGTGCTTCCCTACCCTTTCACCTGCTCACCATTAAGGCATTGCCCCTCTCCCTACAGATCTGACCAAGTCTGTGCTCAGCCAGAATCGTCTTCAGTTTTGTAGCACTCAGAGATCCACAGAGCTGTTTTCTACTTATCATGCTGGAGACTGGACAGAATGAAACACAATACAGAAAACCATCCCAGCCCATAGAAGAGGACCCGAAGGATTAATATTCCAGCCAGGCAGAGCTGCCAGGGGGGTTTAGGTAGTGCTGCTGCTGGCAATCAGGGCAGTTTACCGGATTAGAACCAAAGGGATAGATTTTCCCCCTCTATTTGGATAGAAGATAACTAGAAAATCTTTCTGAATTAAAGGCTGAGGTGAGAAAACATCTCTCAAGATAGAAACAATGCTGCTGGCTAACTCAGCAGACAGTAACTTAAGTTTCTGTTTATCGGGAGATTTCCTTGCAGTCATTCCTAATTCAGGATAATATAAAGTTTAATGCTCCATCCCTGGCAGTGTTCAAGGCCAGGTTGGACAGAGCCTTGGGTGACATGGTCTAGTGTGAGGTGTCCCTGCCCATGGCAGGGGGTTGGAAATGGATGACCTTAAGGTCCTTTCGAACCCTAACTATTCTATGATTAAGGTGAAAATCAATTAATTCTCCCTATCCACTGAGGGTAGAACATACTCCTTTGCTCATTTTTGTTTAGAAGATAGAAAAAAGCCACCATATCACTTACTTTACTTGAAGGCTCAGGTGCAGGCCATAGAAGATGACTACTGTATCTCTTCTTTCTTGGAAGTTTGTAGCTATAGGTTTGGTAGGTCATAGGTTACATATGTCATCTACCAGGAAAAGGCCAAAGTATCCTGCTATGCTGGTTATGGACCGGCAGAGTCTTCCAGCATTAATGCTCAAGTGACCACATGTTCATACGTAAACTCTCCTGAAACTACTTCAAGACAGAGCTATCCTCATGTCAGCACCATTATATACTATTAGAATGGGAGTCCATAGAAACAAGATTGCCTAAGTCATACCAAAAGATTTTTATATACTTTGAATTAATTTCACTCTTTAATATACACCACTTGATTTCACACTTTATGCAATACCAAAAGTTATTAGAAGATACAACAAAACAAGATTAGATCCTTATACTTCCGTACAAAATCAGGATAAATCAGTTGCAAACCTGATTCCTACCTATCAAGTTTTGCAGGAGTTTGTCCCACCTGGGCTCAATACATTACTGCGTAACTGAGCACGGTAAAACTAAACCTGACATCAATCACAATAACGAAAGTATTACATCTTTCAACAGATCATTTTCAGGAAGTCCCAAGCCTATCTGAGAGGGAACACACACATTTCCTATTGCCAGAAAGCATCTCAAAACAAGGGAGAGAAACCTTCATTTTGCAATAAAGCAGCTTGTGTCCAAAGTCTGGAGAAGAAGCCAAACTCTTCTTTATGTTAAACTCCCCAAGTCTGTTCAATCAGCTCCTCTCTGTGACACATTTTACCAACCTAAGTCAAGCTTACTTTTCCTTCTGAAGCAGCACTGAGAGCTTGATTCTGGGATTAGAAGTGGATGCCCTGCTACTTTGTGGATACTTTGGGGAACAGATAATCCTCTGGCAAAAGGAACTGGCTTTGTTGGCCAGTTTCCCCACCTCTACAGTTTGTGTTCAGGCATCCCTGATGATTTTGATTCAACAAACCTCAGGAAACAACCAAGTGCCCCCAAGCAACTCCAAACCCCAATAAAATTCCATCACACCACTGAAAATTATTCCTATGCTGGGAACAAACACGTTTGAGAAACCAATACCAGCAAAGAGCTGTTTTTGATACAGCTTTGATGACGGACTGCTCTACAGGCCAGACCAACAGCCCTTCATCTTTCAGCAAGGGTGCACTGCACTGTTCACAGCCATTAAAATTGGCCAAATTCCCAATCTTGTTGGAAATACTTGTAAACCAATAAAACCATTCCTGAGCTTTGGAAGGAAAATAGGAGAATTTTATTACTGTCACAAGGAAACTCTCAGCCAGCCTTGCTGCTCACCCTGCAAAGGGTGCTGTATCACCTAGTCTTTATTTATCTATTCAGTGAAGGCAGAGAGGAAAAACAAGCGGCAAGGAAGATATTTAGCAGACAGAGGTGAAACACAAAGCCAAAGTCTTCACGTAGTGCTTATGCAAAGAACAGATACGTTAAATAAAGAAGATACCACAGATGATTGCAGGAAGTATCAGTGTTTTGCTTTTCTTCAGACTCTCACACTTGTACCACCAGTTCCTACCTAACTTCATGGATTTACACTAATTACTTGCAATAGGCAATGATTGTATTTGACTTTACTAGGGATTTAGTCATTACTGCAAAGCTACCACAGAGTGAATGTTAGCACGTTCACAAGCAGCTCCAAAACCAGAGGTGAACAGTTTCCCACCTCCTGGGAGGGGAAAGCTGTGCTTCACAGAGCCTTGATATAGTGTGGACTCTGAGTGCTGATGAGAGCCTTTGCCACCTCAGCAAGCACCAGGAATGCCTCATTCGAAGCATTTGCCGGATGCATATTAAGGGGTTTGCGATGACTGGCTACCAAATAAATAGCCACAGGGCACTGAGCTCTTTTCTTCTTGTCTCAGCTTCACATACACCTGCCAGAACAGCTTCCCAGAGAAAGCAGTTATTTAAACCCACCTGATTTAATCCAGCCCGACAGGGATAAGAGATACCTGGTTCTAATCGAGTAATACTAATATACTTGCATTTGGTAACATCAACCAACATTATAAGCATAGGTACATACAAACTGCAACCATGTTTAGACTCTACTCTCCCAGTCAGGTCAAACCTACATTGTCAACAAAGTCAAAAAGGATCTGCCTCATGTTATTGACTTTAGGATCTCATCTTTTAAGTTACCATGTAGCAGAATGTTTCCACATACAAAATATAACAGAGTAAAACTAGGACGATACATTTCAGACTAAATGATACTGTATTTCTCTAAAAGTATTGGGGGAAATGAGAAAAATAGGACTAGGACCTACTCAATAATCATGGCACTAATTTATGCCTTTCTATGCCCAAAATGATGCTTCTTTACAAAATGTAATAGGATCTGCATTCAAGTTGTTAAATACACTGGTACGTAACAGTGGAACAGTTTCCTATAGACTGTCAACTTCTACAGCTGATCTGGCAATGACTAGCATCAGCAACTATTGCTGCCTAAGTGACTACATTCAGTTCTCCATGCAGCACAGAAAGATCCATCTTTCAGATACTCATAAAGAAGTCAAATTCCATTAAGGTGAAGGTCTCTGCCAAGAGAGATCTGTCTGCCGAAATCCCTCTTAATGCTTCCTCAAAAGTAATGACAGATGGGAAGCTTTGTGCTCTTTTCCATTCCTGCATAGTATGTCTGTTTTCACCCCCTTACACAGCACAAGGAAGCATTATTTCTGTTCTAAAACAGGTGAATCAAAATATGCAAGTCCCTGGCTGCCTCATTTCCAATTAAATAGTGCAGTTTAGACAGGGGATTTGGAAGCCTTTCTAACACCTGTGTGCAACTTTGGCTAAATCTTGGATCCTTCCAAAACATGTACAAGGAATGAATGCATGGATCTACAAGTGGCTTTCCTCTTCCATATCTGCCCCTCATGATGTAAATGTGAGTAAAATCCAGACTGTGTATGACACAAGAGTTATGGTGAATAAGAGCAGCAGAATAGCTCTTGTTGACACGATGGGGGTGTTAGCAGGGTGGCTTTTTGGGGTGGAGAAGCCAGAGTCTGCCCTGCCCTATTCTTTGTTCCAACTTTGACAAAAAACATGTTTCTCATCACGGGAAGCCTGAGAAGAATTTGCCCCCGGGAATGACAGAAGCTTCAGCTGGAAGAGGGCTCAGACAGGATTAGAGGCAGAACAAAAAGGTCAGGCTTTTATCCGTGTGCAGTGGCACTTTCTGGTCTGAAGTATAAAAAGCAATTTTGCTATGGAAGGTTTCTGGAATGTCCATGACAAAAACATGACTGAAGCCTGAGGTCTGCTGTGGAGGTATCCTCAGTGCTTGAATCAAGTTGTACTTGCATACCTAAGGTCCAATACCACACCGTGGCCTCAGCAGTTGATATGACAGTGGTTTCTATCTGAAATACAGCACGCAGACATTCAGCTACAATGAAACTCAAGGCACTCACGCTGCCTGTTTAGAGATCTCTTATTCCGACCTCCGAAAGATCCGCTCTTCTTTCTCTAAGAAAATTCAGGTTTATGAAATGTCTGTATTCATGTTCCACCCCTTCAGTGCTTTGATGCTCTCATCTTCCTAAACCTTTGTACCCTGTGGGGTTTCTCATTACTATTCTGCAGAAAAAACTATTAGCCAGCTGTGGTACAAATCAGAGGCAGGAACAAAGCATCTAGCACTAAGTGTAGCAAAGCTAAGGAGGAAGAGAAATTGCACCAACAAGAAACTGTGCTTCCTGCTTCTCCAAAATGGATGTCAGATCACCAGGCCTTTTCTAAGCAAGCAGAAATCCTGCAGCCACTTTGGATCAACAAGAGAAGTCTAGCTGGGATAGTTGGGTTTTTCCTCTTTTCCTTTGCAAAAGGAACAAAGAAAGGAGCTTTCTTTTGTTCTCTTGGACACCAAGAAGCTTTCATGGCATTTGCCCCAGGAGCAGATACATGAACTCCTTCATTTTGCATCTTGTCACAATCAGAGAGGAAGATGCAAGAACTCACACTTTGGGCAATGCCAGAGCAGCTGGCTTGTGGAGAAACAACTTATCCATAAGGATCCAGAGCAAAAACTGCAGACCTTTTGCAAAAAGCTGCACCATTGCTGGAACAGTTCCACTCTGGGATCAGTTACAGTCAACTTTGGAACTACTGAAAGATATAAAAGAAGAGACTGGAAGTTGCTATCTCAGCCAACTGATACTTGACCTGTACTCTAAGGGTGTAAAGATTTAAGCTTTACTCTTCAATCTACACTTTATGTAACTGTGGACATTTTACTTACCCACAGATTTTCCCCTCTAAATTCTGTTAACAAACTGGCCTCCCTAATACTGGAGTTAGATCACACTGCCTGTACAAAAATCCACCTCTTGTCGATTGTAAGTAAGTTATCTTTCAGCATTACTTAATGTCCTTTTGCTTGTTCACTATGAGTGAACACAGGCATGGGTTTTAACTTAGATGTTTTGCAGACTTCTTTCCATCCCACCCTCACGTATCCCATCTCTAAGAATAGCAGCACTGAATGCTACAAAACAAATAGTGCAGAGACACCAGTGTCCAGAGGGAGGAGGATTAGATGCTAAATAGATGAATTTGCCACATTATGTAAAATTAAGAAAGACTGCAAGCATAGAGTTACCCCCTCAGCTTCTGGTACTGGGAGGACTTGTTGCAGCTGAGGCTACCTGCTAGGGAGTTACATCCCTTGAACTTTCATAAACTCAGCCTGTTGGGACAGACTTTTCACATTCTGGACCTCTAGAGCTCCTCTAATGTTCCTGAAGTGCCAGAACAAGTCACCAAGAGGGCTTCAATCCAACAGGCAATAATTGCTGGAAACTCTGCATTTCCTAGCCCTCCACCCCACCCCTTCAACACAGAACTGAGTGAAGTCTCTCCTGCTCTCCCCAACTTTTTTTTGGCTGAAACCTGTTCCAGTTTCACCCTGTAAACACCTGATAGGAACAGATGAACTGGGAGGGGCCAGAGAGCTCTTCATAGCTCCAGGGGGGTGGAGGTAAACACCAAATTGCATAAAAGATGCTTTGAGACAGACTTCCAAAGTGCATAGGCTCTGAAAGGACGGGTCTGAAAAAAGGCTGCTTCTTCAGGCTCCACCTTCAGAGACTCCCTTCATTGGAAGAAAGCTAGGTACTGTAGCACTTGCAACCAACTTCATACCTACCCCAGCTGCATTCAGAATACCCACAGCCAGCTGGACGTTTTCTGTTGCTGTAAGCAAAAATGCCAGCAAGATCCAGTGCTCAGCTGGCCTGGCTCTGCATTGTCACTGTGTCTGTGGCAATCTACCCAGCGCTGCTGCAGAAGCCTCCTAAAAGAAGGACACTCAATGGGAATGCACAGTCCAAGTTGACAGGCTGCTGTGACGAGATTAAAGAGCTCAAGCTGCAAGTAGCCAACCTGAGCAGAATGCTGCAGGAGCTGAGCAAGAAGCAGGAAGGTGACTGGGTGAACGTGGTCATGCAAGTGATGGAGCTGGAAGGGAGCACCAAGCAGATGGAATCCCGCCTCATTGATGCTGAGAGCAAATACTCCGAAATGAACAACCAGATAGATATCATGCAGCTCCAGGCAGCTCAGACGGTCACGCAAACTTCAGCTGGTAAGGAGGGAGTCACCAAGCTCCCAGATACACCTCTTGATGCTCAGAATGAACTTATGACTAGTCTCAATGCTAGCATATCCCACTAACCTGATTAACAAGTGTGCATTCTGAATGCTTCTGCTTAAAGTACTTCTGCAGGCAGGTGATAATGAGAACACCAGTTTGGATTCATCTGTCAAAAGTGCAAAGATCCAGCTGTATTTTAATATCTGCATGTTTGTTATCAAGGAATGGGAAAACTGAGCAGGGACTGTATCTGTACAGTGAGGAACTCAGTCTAACAGTTCATTTTCTAAGCACTACAGTACCAATCCAAAAAGGAAGGGAGCTGGCGCTGTCACAGAATGGCTCTGGCAGCAATACCCTCTGCGTTCACGGTGCTGACAGGGGACTAGAAGTTGGTAAAACAACTAGAAATGCTGTCCAAGCCTTACTGGGGCTTGTAACTGTATCTTTAGGACTATCTTGAAACCAGAGTAAAAGAGTTATCTATTATTTGAATGATAAGTCTGAAACATTCAAGGCTGCAGATGATACGAGATACAAACTGTGATATAAGCCTAGCCAGAGCAGTTAAATTGTTCCAAATCCTTTCTTCCCCGAGGGAAAATTTCACTGCACAGAGTGATTGCACAGGCCTGTCCCGAGCATGGAATGCAGGTGCATTTTGCAGGTCAGCTATCTGTAAAACCACTTCTGGAAGAAAGCATCTTTTTAAATGACTTTTCTCCTAAAATTAAATCCACTCCAACATGTTTAAAGTTTCCTTTAAAATCCACTGACTGCTGTTTTCTGGGAGAATTGGGTTTGTCAAAGGATTTCACTTAGATTTTTTATTTCTTTACTTTTTTTTAAATGCAAAGGAAAAACTTTAATTCTATTTACTAAATTCTTCTTCCCTAAAGCTCCACTTGGCTAGTTTTGACACACCACTGTTTACTGGAGGTCTTAACTATTAAACCATAATAAGTCTCTTTGGAGCTGTGTAAAGGTATTTAAACCAGATGTGTCTCGTCTCACCTCATCAGGTAAGAGACACGTAGTCTGTATTGAACTGAAATCTGTCAGAATGGATAAAGCCTTGCTTCAGCTGGTTTATCTTCCTCAGAAGAACAGCTGTGCATTTCCCTATCATCAAGGCAGCTCCTGCAGAAGGAGGAAAGCAGGCTGGCAGAGACTGACACACCAACTGCAACTAAAAGCCACCAGCTCTGTCACAGGCTCTGGTGCAAAAAGTGCTGAGCAAATAGGCTTCATCCACAAACCTAGCTAACCTGCTCAAGCATCAAGTTGAGCTTCATCAATCTGGCAGCAGGCCTTGCCATTCTATCAGATAACCCTTTATTTTTTGGGAGGGGGCCAGCAAATAAATATCTTTTTACCTTCCAGCACATGGTTGCAATGGAAGAGAAAATGGAGATTTCTCTTTGGATAGGAGAGGCAAAAAACAAACCCCAAAACCCCATCAAAGTCCCAGTGCTACAACCTCTTTTTCCAAAGTGTGCACTGATCAAAACTAAACCATTTTGGAAAACATGAGACTTGTGGAATTGTTCTTCACTTAGTTACTCCTTATACTACAAATTAAGCTTCCCAGAAATCACCCTTGTGGTTTCCTGGGGGAAGTTGTTCTTGCTGTTCATATTCTTACTTCCTGCTTCCTATTCAAGTAGATGCTGTCTATGACTGCTCTTCACTCTACCAGAGGAACTACAGGATCTCTGGGGTTTACAAGCTACCTCCTGATGAATTTCTGGGGAGTCCAGAGCTGGAGGTAAGGATGTCAAGTACACAATGTATACTGCATGCCTTTTCACATATAATCAGGAAATACTTATCTACTGCAGAGATGAAAAGAGTACATACTGAGTTATGATACCCTACACTCTCAGTATCTTTAGGCAAACTTAACGGAAGTAAAGAATATACATTTAAGAGGGAAAAGAGAAAAGGGGTTAATTTAACTTTTTTTTCCCATGAATTAAAGAAAGAAAAGAGGAATTTCTTCAAGTTGTGTAATCTGGAACAATGTCTTGTCTTGTCTTAAGAGAACTGAACCTTCCTAATCTACTGACAAGTGAACACTGCATTCTTCCTGCTGTAGGTGTTCTGTGACATGGAGACAGACGGAGGTGGCTGGACTATCATCCAGAGACGTAAAGTTGGTTTGACGTCTTTCAATAGGGACTGGAAGCAGTACAAAGAAGGATTTGGCAATATTCGGGGAGATTTTTGGCTGGGAAATGAGAATATCTACCGACTTTCGAGGCGCCCCACTGTTCTGCGAGTAGAGCTGGAGGTAATCAATAAGCATTAATTTCAGCAGGAAAAAGGCTTTGAATACAAAGTGATTTCCCAGTAGCACATACCATCTCCTGTCTCTATAGGAGGTCCAAAGAATTTGCATGCTTTAATTGTATGAGAAGGAAATATTATAGACCTAGTGATACATTCAAGGACAGGATAGAATTACATTCCCTATCCCAAACTCAGTAGAACAACCTTCCACCTGCATCCAGATTGTGCCTTAGGGAACTTGGGGGGCTCTAGAGAATCCTGTGAAACCCACTGCAGAGATCAAACTGCTGACCACCTCAGATGTAAAGATTCACAGAGATGCTCCATAAAGTTTTAAAGACTCTGAATCTTTTTCTTTTGCAGAACTTCCTTCCAGCCTGTATACAAGAGTTTGTGCTGTATTACTCCAAAACAATGTCTACAGTCTTGGCTGTAGGCAAGGCTTGGGTTTGACTTAAACAAGGTTTATAGCTGGTACAATTGTTTTGAAGGATGGGATATTTATAATGGCAAAACTAAGCCAAAAGGCTTTATGTTTAAAAGTGAGTGCTTCAGAGAGGAAAACAAAGTTACTTGAGGCAGCACACTATGAGACAAGGACTTTGAATGCACACCAGGTTTCTATATATATTGTTTAATACCAGTGTAGGCAAGACTTGGAAATATAATGCTTTGCTCTGGAAAGTTTCTTTGCCTTAAAAGGGAAGTTTCTGCAGCCTGAGACAGAAAAAATACCCATGAAAAATCCAGGACTGAGAAAATAGATGTAACATGCACTGCATGTAGCAGTGAACAGTGGGGTTTTTCACAACTACTCTAATAGGACCTATTTCTTCTTCACTGTTCTACGGCAGGACTGGGATGGCAACATACGCTATGCACAATATAAGCAGTTCACCCTGAGCAATGAAATCAACAGCTATCGCCTTTTTGTGGGGAACTACACTGGCAACACAGGGCGGGATTCCCTCAGGTACCACAACAACACAGCCTTCAGTACGAAGGACAAGGACAATGACAAGTGTGTGGATGACTGCGCCCAGTTCCGCAAAGGTAAAACATGAGCAAACACCTTCCTGTCCCAAGAGAGCTCCTGGGTAATTCGTAGAGAGCTCAAGATTCCCTCATTGCAAGTAACTAGTAAGGAGCATCTGGATGGCAAATGGAGAGGTGACCAACTCTGGAATACCCACTTGCCAGTTATGTGGGCAGTTTGGCACTTAAAGCTGATTTACACAAAGCCAGACTGTATGTTATAGACATGAGTACTCTTCAAATGATTGAGTGCATGTTTTCACCTACACCTACTGTCATCCAGCCCATTCTGCCTATATCGGATGCTGATGCAATTCAGTGACGTAGGAATTTATTCCTGTATAAGATCTTTTTGCTTTCTTTTATAAGGTTTCAAGTTCGTATCAGGAACTTGCAATTACTCTCCTACATTATCCTATTTGCGCTTCAAGGTTTCACCTGAATTCCAATCTTTATTTCTACCTTAAAGAGCCTCTAATGAGGTTAATATCTTCATTCAATTTATTATCTTTATAGGAGATCTGTCACACAGGTAAGTGCCTTCACTGCATCTTGCCCTTTATTTTCAATTTCCCCATTCTGCCCACACATGACATGCAAATAGAACTGTTGGTATCAGCCTCAATAAAATAGTGTAGCTTACTTGCAGCATGCAGAGACCGCTTAAACGCTTTAAGATGCCCAAGCTAAGATCCCAAACTAATTTCCTAAGCTAAATCTCACAGAGACAGAAACATGTCAAGGAAATATTAGAAGAGATATGTGCAAATAAATGAAAAACCACTGGACTAATCTGACTATGGAACTGTAAAGCCTTTATGTATTTAGTATCCATGTTAAATTTTGAATTTACCTGCAATCCCAGCTATAAAGGCTCCAGGGATTAAATGCTGCATTCTGGTCACTCTCCTCTGGAAAGAGCAGTAATTCTTATGGTGACTACAAAACATACCTATTTTAAGTAAATGACTCACCAAGAATCTATTCATTTGTTTTTTTTTAAAGGTGGATATTGGTACAACTGCTGCACAGACTCCAATCTGAATGGGGTTTACTACCGAAAAGGAGAACACACCAAGAACATGGATGGGATCACCTGGTACGGATGGCATGGATCAACCTATTCCCTGAAGAGAGTTGAGATGAAGATCCGGCCAGAGGATTTCAAACCATAGAGAGAACCAGTATTTGTTTGTACAGTTTCCTTATGCTACTGCACAGAAGGTGGGCAATGAACTGCTCAAAATCAGCCAAATAATAGTTCATCTCATCTAGTATGTGCAACAGCTACATACTGGCTATGTGCACACACAAACACTAAGGCACATTAAGCACAAGTCACTGCCATTCGTGTTACCAGGGCTCAGACTTATTTCCTCCTCTTCAGACTCTTTCCAAAGGGAAAAAAATGCTGTGTTAGAATAGGTTATAACTGAATGCACTTCCAGCACCTTCAAAAAACCTACTGGTGTGTTTTCACTAGCATTGTGGCTAGTGGGTTGCCTTAGTGTTAACCAGCCAGGCAGGGACTCTATAAAGAAAGCCTCCCTGTTGCCACTTCTTCAGTGTGTAGAGTAAGCATTCCTAACTGCTTCCAAAAGAGACTCAAATCACAACAACATATTCAAGATGCACCTTTCTTTAGAGTATAATATGTGATTTACATTCACAAAGATGAAATAATGAAGCTCAAAGATTTTGGATTAGTTAGTATTGTCCAAGTTCTCTTCTTTTTACTGCCATCTCCTGCTGCTGCATCAAGTAAGCCCCACAGAGGGCTGCACTCAGCAGATAATAATCCTGAAGAAAGGATTTCTCCCATAAGCTCTGTGATATTTATTCCTATTCACAGATGACCTAAAAGCTGATAAACTAGAAAGCAACTTTCAGGGCTGCCACCAAATTATGCTCAGGTTAGAGCATAAGCGTGCTGTACGTCACTAAGACTAAGAGAGAACAACAGATTAGCAAAAGAAGTCTAGACCTGGCCATCCAGCTGAAAACCTCAACTCCAACACTTAAAACCACTGTATCCATAAGCAAAACACTAGTACACACCAGAGAATCCAGGAATGATGTTATACAACACACAGAGAATGCTTCTCCTTTACATAATGCAGTGTTAAAAATAACAGATAAAAAAAAGAAAGAGACCACTCCTGTCACCATGCTGTTATTTGAATATGTTGGAAAAGATACTTATCCTTAATATATCTATTTTTATTCACCTTAAAGAGAGTTTCAATCTAATTTAAACTGTTCAGTGGTGTGTGAAATGGGAGTTACTGATGTCTTGGGAATTGCCTTACATGTGTTTGACTATTCATACTGGAAACTTCAACTGTGTGGAACTAGAGTTGGAATTATTTTAACTGTGGTCTATAAAATGGATTTTGAAAGGTTTCCAAGCTTTCCCAATTCTAATAAATTGCCTTTCATTTTTAATTCTGTTTTACTTTGAGTCTGCTCCTTAACTTGCTGTTTGATACACACAGAAAGAGCTGCACCTGAGGCCAGGAAAGGGAATACAATTAATTCTGTACTTATCTCAGGAAAAAAAAAGAGAGGACAAAGGATGAAAGAATAAAAGAGGGGAAAACACCCCAGGAAAGCACAACTCCCAGGAAGTGGGAGGGCTGAAAAACATCACAAACAAAGCTAAGTTTTTACTCAGCCAAAATCAATTTGGCCATCTCAAATGGTAGTCAACATTTCTGTGAGATGAAACCAAGATTCATGTTTTAAACCATGTGGTTTAGTACCAAATCCTGTGCAGGTATTTCAGGCTAACATCTTTCTTGTGGACAAAACTCAGGAAACAATACACTCTTCTTATATCTTCTACTTTATATATGGAGTGTGAGACCTATCTAAGCTGGATGAGCAAAACTTGATGAGAAATTTTATTTAACGACTTCAGCTTTTCTGCGTTATTTATATGTAGGTGTAGAAATCTGTTTCATTTACCTTACAGCCCCCCAAGAGATCCCATATTGAACTTGAAGGGCCAAAAGTAGAAACTGGAAGATCCCAGTTCTTCCTGCACAACTTCCCACAGCTTCTATCATGATTTTAACTAAACAGAAAGGCAGAACTCAGAAGCTAGGAGTGTACATCTGCAAGCTAGTTAGGAAGCCTACAACATCTTGTGGCAGATTGTGAAACCCTAGGAGCTGTCTAGATTAACCCCAATGGTATCCTAAATTGGGTACTGATGCAAGAGCAAGTCTCATCAGTTGTGGTCCTACCTGATAAGAGATTCTAAAATGGCTGGGGTGGGACCCTTCTGAAATTCCAGCTCCTTGTAGTGAAGGGCCTTGGCATATGCTCGACATTTTGCAGCTCTTTCCCCCAGGAGGACAATGCCATTATCATCTCTCAGAGGCAGTGGACCCTGGGTAGAAGCACACACATCAAAAGCATGATGAGTATAAAAAAAGCAGAAAGTATGCATGAACTCTTCACATCCTTTCAGTAGGATAGACATCAGCCAGCTTGCCAGCATTAGAGAAGAGCTGACCAACAGCATCTCTACCTTGTCACTGTGTTCCATGAATTCTGCCAAATTCAGCAGTGTCTGAGTGACTTCTGCAATGTCCTGAGAAGTCAAAGCCAATTCAATGCTTCGGATAAGCTCATCCTGCTGGTCTTCATTCAGTTCAGACCAGCATGAAACAAAAGCAGCATTGAAGAGATCCCTGAGGAGGAAAGCAAAAGAGTGAGGTGAGCAGATTCTCAAAACTACTTTACGCTCTGCTGTTTTCCCAGCTTCACTTATATGTGTCTTATATTATTCCTAGACTAATATGCAGGAACTATCTCTATTTATGGAACCCAAGAGCTTTTAACTTTCTTTTTTCTTATAACATCTGGCTTGCACTGCAATTTCAAGTGATCTGAAAAACAAAACAGAACTACGCTACCGAGCCATGGGGTTATATGCCTGAGCCAGGGCCCAGCATGAACGCAAGGATGG
Source organism: Melopsittacus undulatus (assembly GCF_012275295.1). NCBI lineage: Eukaryota > Metazoa > Chordata > Aves > Psittaciformes > Psittaculidae > Melopsittacus > Melopsittacus undulatus. The sequence goes on along the minus strand of NC_047538.1, from coordinate 4,591,729 downwards.
TGAGGAGGAATCCTTCAGCAGCTCCAAACTCAGTCTTCTTAACCATTCCAACCAGTCATCTTTGGAAACTCTTCTTGCTGCTCCCCAGGCCTGCAGAACAAAGCAAGATGGTGCAATTACCAAATGAAGCACTACCCAAAAATGGAAGAAATCCATAAGCAGGCAGCATTAGTTCTTTACATCTCTCAATCACACTGCTGAGATTCCCTTCTCAATGACCTGAAATCCATTACCTTCGTCAGATAATTTGCAGTACTTCAGTCTCAATTCTAAGAAATCTTCATTAACTGTATCCCTGTCATGACATGCCAAGCATTTAACATGAATAATTCTTTTCCTATAAAAATACATCAAGAGCTGAAGCCATTGTTCAAACATCAGCTTAAAAATACTTAACGCATTTAGCATTAAATTTTTAAGTCCATCATTTTCAAACCAATCCATCCCACTACTGAACTGAGTGCTATGTGCATGTACTGTTCAAACTAGCCAGTGCTTGGCTATTAAGTTCTATATTGGCTTTAAGAGAATATAGTACTAAGATAAAAGTGGCTGATGAAAAAAGGCAGAGGCTCTGAAACAGATACCTCTAGAAGCTACAGATGATTCCTTGTGATCTAGAAAGTCTTGTTCATACTTAGCATAACAAGGAAGTGTCAAGATTACTTCATGGCCATTAACAGTCTGATAATTCAGCTGTTGCTATCTTTCAAGGTACTTAGCAGCTTCTTCTTTTAAAGAATCTCAGACACTACTTTGAGCTCAGTTTTGTACAGAACTGGCAACAGAAATGGGATATAAATAAATGCAGTTCAGATGCACTGGACAAACTCCTCAGATGTGACATGAGCTCCTCCCTTCAGTAGCAAACACACACTCCGCAGTTCTCTGGTTTTACCTTCTGCAGGTTGATGGTGCTAACATGCAATTTCTTCATGGGTCCTGTTTCCACAGGACCACTAGCCAAAGTTTCTCCCTGGTTGCTTCTCAGCATTCGGTGTTGATAAATCAGGGGATCCTCTTCTTCATCAGCAAGAGTATAGCCCTACCATAAACAGCTTAAAGTGAAAATCACACCCACATACACAAAAGCAATTTCTTACAAGCCAAATGGATGACAAAGTCAGAGCACTATCCAACCTCACAGTGAAATTTGTGAAGCAACCAACTGTGTTTCATTACAGTAATTACACCTTATAAACCAGAGAACTCTAATAATATTTCTTTTTTATTCAACTTAACTGTTAGGAAATCTTAGCTCCTAGTATTAAAAGCCAGAATAACACACCTTAAAACAAGTACTCCTTCCTATTTGAATCACTAGGAAGTCAAGAACAGCAGTGTGCTGCTTATTCTACCTTTCCAGTCACAAACCAGTTGCTGAGATTTTGAAATGTGGGACAGCCTATGGAAAATACTGAGATAACAAGATCTGCTTGAGTCCTGAAGCTGTGCAAAAACTCAGGTAAATCCACGTTTAAGAACCACTGAGAAAAAAGTAATGACAACGGCTACAATTTTAAGTTCTTATCTTGTACTTGCAGTGACTTTTCTATCAGAATTAATAGCAGTACTAATTTTCCCAATGCAGTCTCAGTCTCCTTTAAAAACTGTACTTCACACACCAATACAGCAACAACCATTCTTCATTTTCTAACTCAAAGTGAAGTTTCCAGCTACATCTCATCACCAAAACAACCCCAAAGCACCCTTATGCAAACAACTACATAGTTGTTAACTCACCTTTACAATTCTGCAGATAAGAACATCATAGCGTTGATGGTTAATTCTGTGTCGCACCAGAACTTTGTTCACCATCGGGATAAAAATCTGGTACTGTACAGGGAAATGCATCAAAAGCTAATTACTCAGTGACACCAAGTGCAGTAATATTCCCCCTTTGTTTCATTTATCTTGTTAAACAAACAATTCTGAAAGCTTGATTTCTGTAACTCTTGATTCCAAAAACAAAGAGAAGAAAAATCTCAGGTCTTTAAAATCCAGAATGAGTGAACTACAAATATTCATCTTTAAAGCCTTAATCTTTGTGACCGTCCCTCCTCTTATGAGCTTTCAAGTCTAAGAAGAGTATTACCTTCTTTCCCAGCTGGAACACCAGAGAGGAAAGTGTGTCCATTGCCGTTGTTCGTAGCTCAGGGCTCTGATCTAGCGTTCGCACGATGGGATGAATAATCCGTGAGGCATAGTCAGTGAAATCCAGGGACTCTGTCAAGCGGTCCACTGTTTCTAGAGCAGCTCTGAAGTCGGAGCAAAAAGAAGAGAGGACTTATCTCTTGTGGTATAAAACAGGAGAAATGAGATGTAAAAACACATAAGTGATTCATTCTCTGTCTTCCTAAGCATCAATAGTAATAGGAAAAACAGGTCACAGGAACTGATAATGCAGCTAGTATTTGCAGAACAGCTTGCAAGTTGCAGTGACTAAACTACTGACAGGTAAGAACCAGAAATTATTAGTCTATACCCAAGAAAAGTTGCTAACAGTGCTGTGACATTCAACCATAATCATTTAACACAGAGAAAACAAAGGGAAGGAACTAAGTGGTATTTCATTCTACATGTGGCTAGAGCAGCCACTGGAGAATCACAAGGGAAAAAGAGACTGCAAAGCCACCAGCACTTACTTGCGAGCCACCACTGGAACATCTGGGGCATCAAACAGCTTTACAATAGGAGGTAGTAACAAATGAAGGTAGTCATCCAGGTTAGCTCCAAAGAGCTGGATCGCATTCAGTAGCTGGAGGGGAAAATGATCCAATGTGACTCAAAGTCATCAAGAGATGCATCTTCAACAAGTTGGTATCCAGTGAAAAGTTGCTACAACCCTGCACTTGAAACAAGGTGCTGTCTGCATCATATCACACCAAGCCACTACTGAACTGCACCTCTCCCTTTGCTTGCAGCACACAAGCAAGAAGCCTTGCTGGGGCATGGCACATTGGGCATCTTCTTGCAGACTGCCACTCACCTTGACAGAGACAATGCGACTCTGACTGTTGTCGTGCATGAAGACCCGTAACATGTGAGGAATGAGCTGAGGCAGATAAAGTTTGAATTCACCTCCTAGAGCCACCACAATCTGCTCAATGAGTAGGATGATTGTGCTCTGGATGGAATTGTTCATGACCCAGAAGTCCTGCAGAATCAAAAAATTAAACAGTTCTTCAACTGAGCTGTACCAATTACAAGAAAAGCAAACTGCAAGAGACCTTCTCTAGATGAATTCAAGAGACTATACCATAAGGACTACACCACTCTTACAGAACAATGTAAACTGGCAGTTTTGGTCTGTTTTTAAAACACTTTCTGCCTTCAGCATATTTATAGCTGTTAAAAACCCCTAGGCAATCAATGTTTCCTAACCCTTCTGTTTGCAAACAGTAAGTGAAAATGAAGTTAAATGCCACCTATTTATGAACTCCAAGCACCTCATGCTAAAATTGTGCTTCTGAAAGTATTAAGTGCACAAAATACAAGCATTCAAGAGACCTCAAGCACTAGCAGAACCTATGAGCTGCTCTTACATGTAATGAAGTATAGTATTCTCACAAATACATCTTATTTCTAAAGGCAATTATTCCTTCAAGTACATAGAATTCTGCACTTCTATGAGTTTATGAAGTGATTGATACATTCGATAACAGAAACACTATCCACCTTTTCTGGGAGTGACTAGCTTAAAGACTGTACTCACTCTCATCAGGGTGACAATTTCATCCATATAGGGGCGAATATGACTTCTCACAAAGGACACCAACATCCCTAGCTGCTGGAACAGGAACTGCAAGGAAGAAATGTGTAGTGATTAACGCAGCTTATTCAAATATCAAAGCAACTCTGGGTAAACAGCATTTCATAGGCCAAGTGCAAGCTCATTTACCAAACAAATAGCATACATAGCTCCTACATGCTCAAAATCTGGGGCTAAATTCTTGGGAGCTTCATCTCACTGGTTTGGGTTTCCGGAGGTAAGTGAGGGGGGAGCAGTTTGGGGGTTTTTAGTTGGGTTCTCCACCCACCCCCTTGCAACAAAAACTCTGTGAGCACAAAGCTTTAGACAGTCAAGCATATAAATAGGGGATTATAACCTGTCAGTAAACTTCCAGTGTCAGAACAGACTTGCAAGCACAAACCCCTCAGCTACAGAGCTTTGTAAATTAGATTTGAAAGATGCTTCCAAAAATTTAGCCCCTCATGTCTTCCCCCTGCCTGTAAAGCAAACTGACATACAGTTTAAGATACTCTTTCTCATCCCCACCAAGATATACTGGTGAAAAGTTACTGGGGAAGAGAGTTCGGTCCTTGCCAGAAGTATCACACTTCTGAAAGATGGTTGATTGTACCATAGAAGGATATTGACTGAGACAACTTTGGATTGAGACAAATATTTGGATTTACTATCAAGTTTTGCAGTTTCTTTTACCCCAATACAATCTTATACACTCAAGACAATGAATTTACTTTTGAGATTGTTTGAGGGTTAAATGACTCTGTCCACAAGATAAGTGTACACAGTCTTTTTTCCTCTAGGAAAATAGGAAAATGTAAGTTATCATATATTAAATTACAGTTCTTCATGCAGTATTTGAAGGCTATAGTGACAAAATACAAAGCAGAGCTCAGAAAAAAAGAGATAACAGATTTTTGTGAAAACTAAGCAAGAAACAACATCAGCTTCTTTAGTGAGGGCAGCACACCTTCATTTACCAGAAATGAACCCTGAGCTCCTGTACTGCCCCTTCCACTTTGGTGTAGTGAGAGGATGCTTACATACAGGACAAGGACCTGCCTCCCTTAGGCTTTAGTGTCACGTGTACCCACCTCTGCTCTTCTCCCCAGTACACTTTCACCATCTTCTTTTACCTGAAAATTTTTAAACAGAGTGTGCACAACTGCATAGCTTTCAAGCAAGTTAGATCAGTCAGGTCTAGGAGTTCGGCCAACCCAGGCGTGTGAGATGCTTTCCTTCCAATCTGAGCAGTAGTTCAGTCTGGGAGAAAACAGCGGTTCTATAGCAGGGTTGGGATTCTGCTAAGGAAGCACCCATCCCACCTATAAAACACAGTACCAGTAACCAGTACAAACTGTTCTTCCCACCCGAGATTTCAGCTGCCTGAGGAAAAGGTTTGGCAAACAGCAGCCATCTCTGGTCAGGTGAATCTTAAGCCCATTATTATCTTCACACAATTCTCATTTCCTTCTAAAACTGTAACTGAAGTGGGAAGGAAGAGAAAGCACTGCTGTGGCATCACCACCCACACTGTTCTGAATGTTAGCAGACTGCAGCAAATTGAATTTTCCTGCTCACAGATGAGCCAAAGTACATGGCTGCATCAGAAATTTAAAGAATGTAACCCAATTATTTGAGAATACTGTTTGCAACAGTACGTTAATGCAGAGATTACTGAAAGCTCTGCAAGCTGCACAGGCTGTTTTCCTGATCAAAACCAGCTCGATAAAAAACCAAAGCAGAAACAAATATTGGCTTTCTTAGGATTATGCTCAGAAGCAGCTGTTTCAATAAGAAGCAAAAAAGTATTTCCATTGAATATTCTACCAAATGCTCACAGGAGAGAAAAGGCAAAGCTGAACCTCACTTCTGCAGCATGCTTGGCAGCAACACATAGCACAGCAATGCCCAAAGCCAGTCGCATTCTCTTAAAACATGGATTCTTAATTTAGGGCAGTGGAACAGGAAGGAAGAAAGAGAGGTCCCTAGTACACTCACCTCTCTGATGGCACCATCACAAACCCGTATTACGTTAAGGAACGTTGGCATGACCTGGGGCAGGAACTGCACACACTTCAGGCCAAGAGACTTGAAAATAAAGGTGATGGCCTGAACTACCATGGTGTGGTGTTGGGACAAGGATTGGTCTCGGAAAATTCTCATCAGGGCCACCATAGAGACAGCTGGATAGAATTCATCCAGAGGGAGGTTTCCCATGTTCACCAACATCTCACTGGTACTGTAGTCCGCTAGGAGGAAGAAGGGAGTGTCACAAACTGCATATTAAATTGTCTTGAGTACCACTTCAGTAGCATCTGAGTATTAGGTGAAAACAGGTACCCATAATAATTTAAGAGGAGGAGACAAACTGGGAACAACAACAACAAAATGACCAAGATTTGTCTGTAGATCATCAAGCCATCCACTTGAAAGGAATAGAGATGCTTACAAGAATCCTGGCTGGATTTGGACTCTGAGAGGCTGACAGCTGAAGCATCTCGTGACTGATCAATCATGCCAATGTTCACTTTGTGTTTGTAAGGGTCCAAAGCACCCAGCAATCCTAATACACGAATAGCCTGATAAGACAGAAACAAAACAAAATCCATCAGAATTTCATCACCAAAGCAAAAGTCAACACATGAACCCACCATGTCTGGAAAGGTCCTGTGGATTGGAGAGAGAGGAACTGGAACTAAAGTGACTGCCTGGAAAAAACATCAGTGCTCTCCATTCAGCTGCTGGAGGCCATTTCACTGACTCAACACTTTCACACTGTCAATTTTGCTTATTGTACTTCTATCAGCCACAGTTATCTCCCCTTATCCAAATCCAGGTGGATGCATTTATTTGACATCTCTCTCCCCACCACTGACTTCTAGAAATGGTTGTGCAAAAGCTTCATGTTCATACCTCTCGACGGGTGCCCTGGTTCTGCTCAGTCTTCAGGAAGTTCAGAAGCACCTCCAGCAATGTTGGGTACTTTCTGTATGGTTCCACAACATAGCCAGTGCTGGCCACAAGCTGTCCTAGTGTCCAAAGAGCCACCTGGAAAGATCAAGCCCAGAGAAAATCAGTTTTGTCCAGGGTATTTATTATGTCTTCTGAATTCATCAGTCAATTCAACTGCTGTAGTTTTGTTGAGCATTTTAGGATCTGCAAATGAGCATTTTAGGACATTGCAAACCATAGTCCATGGTTTGAAACTGTCTATAAAGAGCATTTTTTTAATAGGTAATAGTAACGAAAGTGATAAACAATTTGTCTGACTGCCATAATTGCCCTCACTCAGATATGATTTGAGCAGGCAGTCAACTCAGTGAATCAACCTTCCACTAAAACCTGATTCCTTTTGTTTTTATTCTTCTTCTTTTAGGTATAACAAGTCCATACTATGTCATAATTGCAGTCCTGTGTGCCACAAGCATGACCATACACTCCACTAGAGACTGGAGTGATTTAAAGGTTCATTTTAGCAGCTACTATGGGACACATGGATATTCCATCACAGCTTTGGTCACGGCTTGCCACAGATGGCAAGTTCAGTGCATTTGTCAAACACTTACTTGTCTTTTAGCCAGCAGGGAGGAATCCTGTAGCATGTCCATGATTATAATAAAGAGCTCATCCACCCACTTCCTCATCTCCAGCCCACTGACCTATTGAAAGATAAAAAAATCTAAGTCCTCTTTCTAGCACTGCCAAAAGCTTAACAACAGACAAGCATAGCAAAGACCTGCTGCATCCCTACCTGTGCAAGCTCCCCTATGGTCGCTAGGACATTGTTAATCACTCCTGGATTTGGATCTGGATCAGGATCTTTCAGTTTCACAATCAGTGCCTGGTAGGTGACAGAAAAACAAGTTAGAATGTGTTTAGAAGACTATTGAGTATGTATGAGTACACACAATACTGAAAACCATCTTTCCTTTTGTTTATGCCTGCAACTGATTCCACAGGGTCTCAACTTGTACCATGGGGAGCATTCCAACAGTGAATGAAACTTTGTTTTCACGAACTTAGGCAAATCAGAATCAAGTTAGGCTACACTGTCATATACATGCATTCCTGTGGCAACATCCACATTAATCCAACTTTTTCCTGCTATGATGAAGCAAAAGAACTCCATCTCCTCAGGGTGATGTATCCACTTGCTGTATCATCTCACTCCAAAACCTCTAGGAAATGTAGAGACTATACCTTAAGTATAGGCTCCATATAGGGACGAATGAGGCGTGGAGCATTAGAAACCAGGTGACCCAGCATCCTAGCACTTTGCTCTTTAATCCTGCCAACACCACTGTGTTCCAGCTCTGTTAGAATCTGCAGGAAAGACAATGGAAGCATGAAAACATGGAAAAATTGGAGATAGACAAAAATTCTTTGGATTTCCTCCTCTCCTGTCCAATGACAACATAAAGAAAAAATTACCTTAACACTTGTAAAGGGGGTTCTACGTTTACACCCCATCCAGTCATGTACATCTAAATGAGCTAAAATTAGCATAAAGCTGAATAGATGGCTCCAAAACCATCTATGTTTATGAAGTGATGCCATCCATTCACCTAAAAGCAGCACAGAACGTCCTTCCTGAATACAGATAGAAAGCAATCCAGCATGACAAATGTGGGGTGAAGTAATAACTACTATCCTTTCTTTTCCAGTACATCGTTAGAACTTCAGCCCAAACATCTACCACTAAAAAGACTTGCTGAAACCTACTGAGGAGATATTCCCCCACTCTCCCACACATTCACTACAGTTAGACAGCCCAGTTCTTCAGCACCATCTTAGTGTCAATACTAACTACCCTATTTTCACTGCAGGCACCCCCTTCATTACCTGGATTAACATTTTGCGCAGGAAAGGCATGACAAAAGCAGGGTTCATGCTGCTCAGGCGACCCACAGTACAGATGGCCAGCTCACGGATTTCAAACACTTGATCATTCAGGGCCACAAAAAGAGCTTGCAAATTCTCTGCCTGGGCAAGGTGAGCATCAAAGCGCTCATCCAGAGAAGCCAACACGCAGAAACGTATATCAGGGTCTGCAAGAACACATTTGTTTCTCTTTAAATGCAGGAAGCTCCTGTTCTTATTGCTCTTAATCACAAGCTGGCCTCAAATTCTTCACAACCTCAGGGAAATGCCGAGAGCTTCCCCAGCATGAGATAGTACCCTCAGTGTTTCACACAGGAGAAACAACATAGGTCAGCCCAACAAATTCAGTGCTGCTCAGCACTGCCCTGATAATCAGATTAGTACAATGCCAATCTCTACTACCTACAAGTAGTACATTTGGAGCAGCATGCAGAAAATGTAGCAGGGCCCCACCTAGTTCAAAGGATTACCAAGGGCACAGTTGGAGCATTTTGCACTAATGTTTTATTATTACCTCAAAAATCAAGATCTGGGAAGATAAACTGGGAGAACTATTTATAAATAGAAATAGCTTAAGTTAGTGGCAAATATGTTCAAATTCAACCACAACCTCAATATTGTCACCCGCTCACATGCCAAAATTAACATGTGGTAAAAGAACCCTTTTCCCTGAACCCTGTACTAACCTGGGTCAGTTATTCCAACCACAAGCAGTTTGCTGAGAACATCAGCCACAACCTGCACTGCTGTCTGGCTGACCACATGGGCATGACCACTGATCAAATGGATGGAAGGTGTGAGCAAACGAGAGCAAGTGCGGGCTGCTTCCATCCGGATCTCCTTGTGTTCACTGTTCAGAAAGTGGTCTGCACAGTGCCGGACAAACTGAGTCAGAGAGTGGCCTGGAAAGAAGAAGATGGGGATTTTAACACAGGTTTACACCTCAATTACTGGTCTTATCATGGAACAGATGTTTAAACAAAGTGCTCCGAGTCTTCCGGCTACTTGCATTCCGATGCACTAGTGTTTATACCCCGTACCCCTTGACCCCCTGCTTCTTTATTTCATCTTACCTTCAAACTCAAAGCTACCCAGTGTACGAAGGGCAAGAGTGATGCTACCCACATCACTGGCCTCTGGGATGTTGGTGAGGCTAGGGGAGGCAAGCTGGTGGGCCAGGCCCTTTGGCATGCCTGGATGTCGCAGAGGCTTGTGCATCAGAACGAGGGAGAGCATTTTCAGCAGCCCATCCTGAATATCCTTCTTTAGCTGAGGGATCTGACGGCTCAGGTCATACAGCACAGCTGTTAGAGCAGGGCTGAGGGCAAAAAGCAGGCAGATAGTTATTAGAACCAAAACCATGAGGTGCATATTTCACCTTTTTGCTCATCAGAAGATGGCTGTGGGCATTCACAGATCACAGCAACACCTGCCAGCAGAGCACAGAGGTCCTTGTGTGAACCTGTGCACATGAGATGACCTTCTTGTATGATCCTGGTGAGCAAACTGCCAGTATTACAGCTACAACATTGCTAGAGTAATTACAAATCTAAGTGATTCCTTATGCTTAGATGCAAAGGCAACTAAATTCATTTCCAGATGGCAACATTAATCTAATCTAAAAAGCTCTGTGCTACCTGGATACGTCCTCCATTCCCTCACATACTAATAGCATCATCAGCTAGAAAATTTCCCAGGAGGAACTGTCAGTGCCAAGTATGAAAGAAGCTAGAAGCAGATATTCAGTGCTCCAATTCTCCTTCCCTGCCAACTGGATAGAGAAGAAATTTGCTGGCCTTTAGAAGCTTTCTAAATTTTTGCAGTCTGCTGCTAAATGTGTTTGAGTAGTGGAAAGCAGAGAAGATTGCTTTTGAATACACTAGTTCTACAAAAATATTTCTTTACATAGAGACCAATGCTCATAAGTAACTCAACAGACATCTGAACAATTAAAACGTTATTCTTCTGAAAGTTACACTGACCTTCTGAAAGATCATTTAAAAGCAATAATTCTCCTTCTCAATTTGAAAACTTGTAAGGTCTTGTTCTGTATGGCCAACAATGCCATCCAGTGGATAACAAAAATATGCTCTCCTGCCCTGTACTTACCTCAGGCCCACAGCCAGCATAGGCTCCAAAAGCTCTTTGATGTCCTGCTGGATACTGGGTCCCATGGCTCGTGCCAGCATACTAATGCATGTGAAGACTGTGGCATCAACCTGTACAGACTTCTGCCTCCTGGAAAGAGGCCACATAAGTTAATGAAGACCGTAAGTTAATGAAGACCGTAAGTTAATGAAGAGAAGCTGCTATTTTTCAAATATCTTTCCTCTTCCCACATCTGTGTTATCAGTCTTACAGAAACACATAGCACAATAGCATAATTTGATGCCACATCACAAAAATTATACAAAGAATAAGTGTGTCAGTTTTTTTCCTCTAACCTTCACATACTTACTTGTGGGCAAAGTCCTTTGGTGGAAGAGCTGCTTTTATGATTTCAAGGACTTTTGGCAGGTAAGCTTGAAACTCAGACCTCACAGCCACAGAAAGCAAACCCAAGGCCTGGAAGGCTGCGGTTCGTTCCTTCTCCTTCTTCACACAGCTGAGAACATGATTCATGGTGTCTGGAAGATACTGATCAGCTGCCACAAGAGAGAACGATACAGACATTGCAACTCATTTAGGCTTATACAGTTGCATCACATTTGCAACTAAACCTTTACAATTATCAAACTAGGAACAGACACAGCCATATAAAATCTGCTGCCATAAGCAGCTGCAAACACATGTCACCATATAATAAAGTTTTCAAAGCCCAGAAGGTTTGAAAAAATAAATCAAAATAAAAGTGCTATGAGGGGAAAAAATACCATTGCAACAGGTCTTACACACAAATAAGATTCAATCATCTTGTTTTCAGAGTGAGTGACTGGAAACTTGGAGTAACCCAAACTTGATTCCAACCCACTTAGAGCAACTTGAATCGCTTCTAACTCTGATACTCTCCTAAGCTTGCTTGATAAATCAACTGAACTGACAGGTATTTGTGATTTTTACTTGATATTTCCTGGCACATGCAATAGCGACATAGGAAGACAACAGTGCTGATAATATTTAGGATACACTGAGGTGGAAGCAAAAGAGCAGAGTTCAATCCTAAGCCTGACATACTGAGAAAAAACAAAACAGGAGGTTCTATCTCTTATGGTGTTTATCACAGAATTCAGACAACAGTTTTCAATCCCATTTTCTTCATCAGAGCAATATTTTGGCATCATATATCCTGTCACACTTATTCAGAAAAAAAAGACTGTCCTCCCACAGAGGAATGTGCTCATCTTACAAGCACCACATTTGTACTGCTGCATTGCAAGCGCAAGCTCATCTGGACCAAAGAGAGCTGGATAACTTCCAGCCCAATTTCAGCAGCATTTCTTACATCCAACCATCTGTCTTGTCACCTGTGAATGCTGAAGGACGGAAAGCCGCCAACCGTGGTAGCAGATTGAGAACAGTCATCTGGATCAAGGAATTTTTGCTGGTTCTGCACTTGAGAACCCACTGGCATACCTGAAAGGAGATAGATTTGGGCTTGGAAGGATGGTCATTGGCAATAGCTCACAATCATTTACTACCTGGGTGCTTTAAGGCATTCTACTGACATTTGGCTTCAGAGTCCATCAGAAAGATGGATAATTGAGATAGCTTCCAAAAAAGTAAATCACTTGCTCCTGGAGAGACAGTGACAAAGCCAGGATACACATAATTAATGCGTTTTCACACCTCAATTCAAAACTAGGCAGTATTGCCTGCTAAGTAAGGACACGGAGGACAATCACTCTGGAACAACCAGTGTTGTGAATGCTGGTAGACAAGTTGAAGAAAGGACACTCACTTGATCAAACTTCTCTTCCATTAGATCTCTGCAGCATCGACTTTCTACCAATGTAGACTTTGCTGGGACAGGTGAGGTTGCAAAACCCATAATTCCTTGGTGAGCACTGTACCCCAGAAGACCAGCCAAAGCATTTGACTGAGAGGGCTGAAGAGACTGGAAGCTAGTGAAGGGAGTGATGTGACGAGGTTTGGTACTGAAGCCCATCAGGTCTTTGCAGTACTTGTCATGCACAAGCTGCTGCTGAGTGATCTCTTCCATCTCCTCTCTAAGGCGCTGGATAAAGTAGAAAAGCATGTTTTACAATAAAATCCCCAAAACAGAGCTGAATAAGAGATCCCCAACTCTGTGCTACCTAAATCTCTTGAGCAGCATCCTGCATAATTGATATCCAATTGGCTGTACAGCTTTAAGTATGCAAAATCCAGCAAAAATATTTGGGTATCTAACACACAAGAGTCCTTATTCCATATAAAATTCTTTTTCATTGTAATTAACCCAGTTGATAGCACTCTCCATCAGAGTTTAATACCTACTCAACCCAAACCAGTCACTGCTATTTCTCTGACACACGTCAATTTGTAATGCTCCAACTCCTTATTCAGACAACTTTTAAGCCCAACAACCCCATTTCAAACACAATGGAGTATGTTCACAGATTGCTGAGTTGCTACGCATTGTCAATCAAGCTATAGTCCCCATCTCGTTCATCTGCTCACCTCTCCCTCCATACTGCTGATTCTCACTAGCTCATTGAGGATCAGTAAGGCACCATGGATTCGGTCATCACGGTTCATTCCTTTCTCTTTGGCCAAAGTCTCATCAAAGCCCTTCTCAGCCTCTTCATATGTGTGCTTTGGGGAAAGAAAAAATCTCAGTGATCATGCAAAAACAAAGCCTGTGGAAATAAAGCAGTACTGCCAGTCAAGAGTTACTGATGGCCTATAATTTTCCAAGAGTAGCCACAAGTCTCAACTGTGTAATAACAGAGTACAACACCACAAATTCAGATTCATCCAGAAGCTGTAGACTCTCTGCAAAGCATTTTCAACAGCACTAATAAAAACAGGCAGTCAACCATGCCATGGTATAAACTTCATCAATATCTGCATTGCATATTTGACTATGAGGAATGAATGAAGTTCACAACATTTTGACTGTACTGTGCGAACCTTATTTGATATTATGAAGCTTGAATTCATGTGACAATGGCAGCAAAGCTAAGCTTCAGGTAAAAGAACCCTTACCTTTTCCACTCATGTTTTATCTACACTAATAAAACCATCTGCTAGTAAGAGATGACAATAGATAGATGATTGCATGGCTGTAAAACTAGGTCAGGCCCAACAGCTGAAAATGAGCTGCAGATAGAGTAATGGATTCTTGATGGAGTTAAGTCTCTCAATTATTTTTACAGTGGGCCAAAGGAACTACTCATTTTGTAAGCCATTATAGTTTCAATCCTTTCAAGGGGAGACAGTTTTCTACTGACAGATCTACAGACAAAAGTGACACAGGTTCTTAGCTTAGACAGTTTTTCTAAGAACTCCCTTCGTGAATGCACTGCATTATGAGAGCTACTTAAAAACAAAGTTATTTTCTTACTCTGTACCACTGGGGCTTCTGCATCTCTTTTGGCTCCCGTTGAGTGGTGAGGATAAGGCAGGCTCTTAAGGCAGAAACAGCTCCCTCTCGGATGGCCTGTTTGGGATCCCACACAGCCACAAATATATTGTCAAAGAATGGCTGCACTTGTTGGAAGAAGAAGGTAGGCACGCTGATTGCCAGCTCACGCAGGACAAGAACCTGGAGGTGGGGAGAGAAACAGGAACAATCTGTGAGGATGAGCACCCATAAACAAACCTGGTAACTTCTAGAACGTAATATCATTTATTTAAACTATCAGTGTCTGTGAAACTGAGGTGTTTCCAGCTCTGTACTTTGACAGTTCCTAGGACAGTAGTGTTTCAGTCTTCTTTAATCACTGGGCTAACACAGAAGCAATGAAGCAAATGCTGTATCTGCCATGAGAGCAACAGAGATTATCAGACACAGCCTGGCAGCCATTTAGATCCTGACAAGAGCTTTTCTTCAGCTTTCTATGCACATCTCCTACTACTATTAACTAATCCTCCCCATTCCAAAAAAAACAAAAAGAGATTACTCACAGCTGCATGTCTTCGACCTTCATTTCTGTCAGCTCCCAACCATTCCAGAGCTCGTTTCACCTCAAACTCCACATACTCAGCTGTGAAGGTGTCGCCTGCCATCGCAAGCCGCCCAATGGCCTTGGAGGCCATCTCCATTACAACAGGGTCATTGGATGGCAAGAGGTTCCTCAGGTAGTTGGCAAACCTGCCAATACGGGTGGCATTACCTCCTTCAACACCAATAAGGCTTGCTGTAGGGAAAGGAAGCAATGCTGTAGGTTCTTCCTAAGAGTCAGTGAGGCAGACAGTCAGTAATCCCTGGAGAAAAGTTCGTATTCCCTATCCATTCCTTAAAGATTCCCATTAACTCTTCCTAAACTGCAAATCCACAGGAAAAAAAATAAATCAAATAATCGAGGAAAGGGCCACCATTCTTGAGCCTAAACTTGTTAAGTGGGCAGGAATATGCATCCAGTAGCTTTTTAGTTTAAATGAGAAAAAAAAAAAGATTCATGGCATAACAGATCCATTCCCAATAGAAAGGCATCCACCCACACACAACTATTACAGCTGATCCACTGCAGGAGAGAAGTCAAAGGTTGAATGGACCAAGGAAACTTTTCTCCCCCTCAGCCCTAAAGGTGGTCTCTCCTGGCCAGAGGAAGGCACACTGGCAAGTGTCAGTGCAGGCAGCAGCTTTCACTGCTGGTGCCTGACTTGTACATGCTCTGTAGATAAAGAGGCCATCAGTTTCCAGGGCTGGCACCTTTTAACAGCACTAAATTCACAGAAACAATTTTAAAGTGATACTGTCAGCTTAATATCAGATGTTGCCAACAAAGATTTCTCTAGCTATGGGACTTTCATTGTCTTCAGACATGCTGGGACTGGATGATTATGTCTGTGAGCTTAAACCGTAAGCACCTCCTATTTAGTTATTAAAGTAATTGCTACAAAAGAGGCTACTCATTTAGAAGGCAAAGTATTTCTGCAGGCTGATTTCCTTAAGAGTCAAGATAAAGGCAGCTAAGCCATGTCACAGCAAAAGCATAACCAGAGCAGCTGATCAGAATCAAAGCAGAAGCTATGTGAGCCCCTCCCAGGATAGAAGCTGCTGTTACTGAGTAAGGTAAATTTAAATACCAAGAATCAATCTCCTCAGATGGAGAAGAGTTGAGAAAGTCAGCCCATCCTGATACATGTAGACAGACAGCACAACCTGTGCTAAGCTCGAGAACAGAAATTTCATGTGCTCAGCACTCACATTTGATGCTCGACACCCAGAAGAGCTCAGGGTCCATTAAGCACCAGGTTTTCAGCCACTCTCAGTGCTCAGCAGCTCCCATGCTGGTGCTTACAGATGGATTTTCAGAGCCCAGCAACTAGCACACACCCAGCATACTGAGCAGTCAGACATAACACCCCAATCATAAAAGCTCATTCCTTTTGAAACTCTGTTCCTAAAGACAGATGCATGAAGAGAAAACTCACCAGAGTCATTAAGCACTTTCACTCACCTATAGCCAGAATGCCACCCTTCCTTTCATTTGCATCAGAGCTAGAGACTAGTTCAAATATGTGATGGTTCAACTGATCATAAAACCTGGTAGATTCTTCCTGACTCATCTGTAAAAACAAAATGTTCAAATTGGCTTTCAGCATTCTTTCCCTCCTTCCTTTCCCAAAACCTCCACAAAGACAATGCCTGTTAAGTCACTTAAAAAGAATTGAAATCAACCATACATTGCAAAGACGAAACATCATCTCTTTTTTGTGTCCTAGACGTGTCAAGTTATTTATTCTGGTGCTCAACCACCCATCTGTGTCACCAACTCACTCTCCTACATGCTGAGGCAAAGGCAAGCTCTGTGCTATGCCCCACCTCATCTTCCATATTCCAGCTTCCATATTCCAAAAATCTCCATCCCGAAAGTACCCAGCCCACATCCTACACTCCTATGATAGAACAAGGATAAATTCTCTCATTTGCAGCACTCACTTCGCGGAGCTCCATGGTGACATAATGCTGCAAGTCCTTGGCAGCTTTCGCCCTCGTCTCTTCACTGCGACTCTTCAAGCCATTGGCAAATTGTTGCAGGATGGACACAGTACCCGACATGATGGTGCTGGCCTGGGGCTCGGGGGCATCAAATCCTGTAAGTGCTTCAGAAAAACACTTCTTTCAGCTATTGAAATACCTCAGCTTCTTTCTTAATGCTGCCTGTTTCCAAAACATGGGTCCTATTGCTGCCATATTGCAAGGATACTGTGCTACTAAAGCATAAAATTACAAATAGCAACTGTATTCCTCAGGCCTTACAATGCTGTGGTAAAGCAGAATACCTTAACCCCAAGTCTAATTGCTCCCTAGCTCATCATATACCAAAATATGCTCCAGGTGCCCAAACTCATGGTGATCCAATCCTAAACAAGCTGAAAAACAGCAGGATGAGAGTAGGGTTTACATTTGCACTCTAACAAACAACACAATCATTCCCATGATTATAGGTATCATATCTGATTATTCCTTGAAAACTTCCAACCAAGTTTCTCCACAGAAATTCCAGCATTATGCCAGCACAAGGAAGACTCAGCACTTGGGGCCTGGCAAGTATTACATTCTCAGTAGATATTTAGAGATGGGAAGTCTACTTATAGCAACACTAATCATTGCAGCAGGATGTTTACTATTGCACCACATAACCCAACTTTATCGTGAGCCTTTATGTGGAAAATATGTGGGAGACCAGAACCCCCTCCCCTCCATTTCCAGATTACATAAACCCAAAGCCAGCACTTGACAGAAAGGGCCCACAGCGACACACGGCACGGAAACTTCAAGTCCTTCCCTAAATATCCCCGCGCGGCGACACAGGATGAAAGCGTGAGGTGGCTCCAGGGCTGCCCCACAGCTGGGAGCCAGGAGGAGCTCCCTCAGGCTAACAGCAGCCCGTGAACTGCTGCCCTACCGCCGCCGGCCGAGGTGTCCCTGCGCGGGGCTCCCTCACAGCCGCACCGGCGGAAGGACGTGAGAGCCGGCGGGCGGGGGCCGCCAGGCCTGAGCCCGCGGGGGATCCCGGCGCCGCCGCCGCTCCACAGGCCGGGGCTGAGGGAAGAGTGAGGTGAGGGCGGGCGGGCGCGGGGCCTCAGGCAGGCGGCTCCTGGTAGGACCGCGGTACGGGGCCGAGAGCCCACGGGAGCGCCGGTGCCGCTGACAGCGCACAGGGTGGCAGCGAGGTCGGCACTGAGACGGGAAAGCACCGGGGGGAGGCCGTGACGGAAGGGAGGGGACGGCGCTGCCAAGGGGAGGCTCCGGAGCCGCACTCACCACCTCAGCCCCGACCGCCGCCGGCTGCCCCGCTCTGGGCCCCGCGCCCTGCCCTCCACCCGCGCCTGCCGGGCCGGCGAGCCGCTGCTGGCCAATAGCGACCCAGAGCGGCTTTGATAGACACCGCCTCTGACCAATAGAAAAACAGATAAAGGGAAGGAGCGCTCACAGCTCCGCCCCTTCTCCCAAGGAACCGCAAGGTGAGACCGTCCAATCATCAAGCCAGCCGGGAGTGAGTGGCAGTACAGTTGACCAATGAGAAGGCTGGATGTGTTTGATTGGTGCAAAGTCTGCTATAGGTCCACCTCTCAGGCACAGCCTGGCTTCCGCCCTTTCTTAATTACTGCCCGTTTGTGCGCGTGCGTAGATGCAGCTTGGTGCCGCGCTCCGTGTGCGCCGCTGAAATGTGTCCGGCTGCACACATCAGGATCCGGGGTGGGCTCCGCGGAGCCGCTGCTCGGCCGTAGGCCCCCCGGTACCCTGAAGGCGCGGTTAGCAGTGCTGATGTGTGCTTCAGAGTGACACCCGCCTCCCGCAGCTGTGGTGGCGGCTTGGAACCGTCAATGCTCATTCTGGGTGTTGCTCTGGTACGGGATCCTCCGCGGAACCTCCTGTGCGTGGCCGTGGGGGCGAGGGGGAGCTGAGGTGAGGGGGGTGGGAATGGTCTTTAGACGCAGGCGGGAAAGGGCGGTGTGCGTCGTTACCTCAGGTGCGGCCATGGCGGTGGTAGCGCCGCTGCGTTCTCCCCTCTGGGCCCCGCGGCCGCCGGGCTAACGCGCGGCCCTTCTTCTTCCAGGTGTTGCTGCTGAGAGCCGGGAGAGCATGGGGCCGGCAGACCTGGCGCAGAAGATCAGTGTTAGCCCTGAGAGCCCCCGCGGCAACGAGAGGAACGATTCCGGCTCTGTGCTGGCGGGCGCTGAGAGGGCACCCCCCGGCAGCTGGAGACAGAAGTGTGCGGCCTACGTGCTAGCTCTCAGACCGTGGAGCTTCAGTGCCTCCCTCACCCCTGTGGCTCTCGGCAGCGCTCTGGCGTACCGGGCTGAGGGAGCGCTAGACCCTGGGTTGTTGGTGGGCAGCGCCGTGACCGTCTTGGCTGTGCACGGAGCCGGCAACCTGGTGAATACCTACTACGACTTCTCCAAAGGTATCGATCACAAGAAGAGTGACGATAGGACTTTGGTGGACCAGATTTTGGAGCCTCAGGACGTAGTCCGGTTTGGAGTGTTCCTTTATACTGTGGGCTGTATCTGTGCTGCTGGGCTCTATGCTGTCTCAACTCTTAAACTGGAGCACCTGGCCCTGATTTACTTCGGAGGACTTTCCAGCTCCTTCCTTTACACTGGAGGTAAGCACTATATCCCATTTGCTGTAAATCTGAGTTTAAATGTGATAGAATGAGTTGATTTCTCAAAGGGTTTCTAGAAGGCACAAGTGATGTATCTAGTTAACTGCCCTGGAAATATTTGGTGGTGTTTCCTGGGGCCCTCGTACATGAACTTCTTTGCTATTGGTTGCTGTGGGAAGATACACACTAAGTTCTTTAATTGGAAAGTGATGCTAAGGCATTGTTATTTACACACGTGACTCTCTATGCTCATCAGAACTCTGTTGCAACTTTTCATGTTGTGTATCTCATTCTCTCCAGCAGTACAGCCACCGCACGTTTTCCATTGGTGGAATCTGTTACTTTGTTTTCGAATGTTTTGTTGCTCTCTAGATTGAGCCTCATTGTGAATGTCAAGCAATTAGTGTTTGTTCTCAGTAAGATAAGGATGTTTTTAGTGACTTACTGTGCTGGGTAGGAAAAGGAAATCTCGGGTTTCAAACTGAGTCAAACTTTCAAACAGTTGTGTTAGTTTCCTTGAAAGAATCTACTTGCATTTTGTTCTGAGCAGTTTATATGTTTATTCTGGGTCAGGTTTTAGTATGGTCACATTAAAGAATACCTTATTTCTATAGTTTTCTGCAGAAATAGGTACTTCTAGATGCAAAGACAGGTGTTAGAGCCTGGCTCTTAGTTTATGTTATATTGTTTGAATGGAGAAATTGAGAAGCTGTGTTTCCTTGATTATCTTTGGAAAAAAGAGATAACATACTTCTTAAATGTAGCTACATGTGTGTTGATTGTTTTACAATGCTCCTGTGGAAAGGGCTGATCTGTTGTATTGTCCATTCTCTTCTGTCATTTCGGTTGTTTGATGATGCTTCATTTTATTCTTGTGTCTTGCCACAGGGATTGGATTTAAATATGTTGCACTTGGAGACGTGGTGATCCTGATCACCTTTGGGCCCTTGGCTGTCATGTTTGCCCATGCTGTGCAAGTTGGTTATCTGTCTGTCTCACCACTGCTCTACGCTATCCCACTAGCACTCAGTACTGAGGCCATCCTGCACAGCAACAACACACGGGACATGGAGTCTGACCAGCAGGCGGGTATTGTCACCCTGGCTATCCTCATCGGTCCTGCCTTCTCCTATATTCTCTACACCGTGCTGCTCTTCTTGCCCTACCTGATTTTCTGTGTGCTGGCCACACGCTATACCATCAGCATGGCATTGCCACTCCTTACCATCCCGATGGCATTTTCACTGGAAAGGCAGTTTCGGAGTCAGAACTTCAACAAAATCCCTCAGCGGACAGCCAAACTCAATCTCCTTCTGGGGCTTTTCTATGTTTTTGGTATTACACTAGCACCAGCTGGTGCTCTGCCTAAACTGTAACGGGAGCTGCAGAGTCAGCCCTCAAAATTCAGTATTAATGCTCATTAATGGTGGTTGATGTGGGTAGCTGACCTGTTATGGACAGTGGGAAGAATGGAGAGACTGTCTTGAGCTGTTGATTGTCTGTGAATTCTATAATTGCTGGTCTTGGATAGCTTGTACAACAGATTTTAAAAGGGCAGCTTATCAGCTCTTCAAGAGTGAACTGTGCAGCTTCCAGGGGAGCAAGGTGATGTGAAGACAAGGAAACTTTTAGAGAACCTCATCCTTCTGCCACTGAGTTCTTTTATTGTTGACTCAATGAAAATAAGATTGAGCCTCCAATGTAAGCTCTGTTCCCTTCACAAGCACAGTGATTGCTTATATGACTCCTTTTCTTACCAAGGTCAAGGAGCCCAGTGGCTCCTGTGTGGTAAACAGAAAACACTGCCAAATGCTTAGCATCACAACAATGTAGGTGCTATTACTTCACTCCCTTCTAAGCAGTTTATCTTCATCTGTTGTATAGTTTAATTTTTGTTTCTTTTTTTTTTCTCCTAGCCAAATTTGGAGCTTTTGCTTCCAATCCTCTGAAATGCAGTAGACACTGATTCATTAACTCTTGCTTCTGCTTGGTCCTTACAGTCTAGACATTTCAAAGTTGCGTATCTCTGTGGGATGTTGGTGCTAAAATGGAGCACAAATAGCCCACTGCACATACTTCAAGCCAAACCCAGTAAATTTATATTCTGCTACAAAAGCTAAAGCTGTAACTGTAAATCAGGCACCTGAAAAGCCCTCAATGCATAGAAAAACAAGTGTTTTCCCTTTTTGCATTTGCTTAGAATTTACTCTCTGAAATGACAGTCTTGGAGTTAAGGAAGAGTTGACAGAGCAGTAGATTTCTCTGGATATGGGTTAATGGATACCCTAACCCTAAGAACAAATTCTTAGTTTTAACAAAATAATATTTTTTCAATTGTTATTCCCTGTTTGTTTAGAGGCCTGGTGAAACAATCTTGCTGTAAGAAGCCCCCTTGAGCAAAGGAGAAAGATGCAAGGTTAGAAAAAAGAAATCGGGATTGTTGCATTGGTTTTGCCTAAAAACTGGGACTGGAAACAGGAATAAAGAATGTTTGTTAACAAGATTTTTCCTGATAGAGTCCAGAGTTTTTGTGACTGAAACACATTTCAGTGTTAAGCTAGCTCTGAAGTTCCCCACCTGTTGGGGTTTTTTCCCCTATATACCTTATGATGGTGTTCTGTTTTCTCCTGCAGATGTTGCCACTTGATGTTCATGTGGCTATTTGGAGAACTGATTGTTTCAGCAATTATGTAGTAGTGTGAAAAACATGCCAAACACACTGGGAAAGAAGTATGACTTGCAGTGCTAAGATGAATTAGATCTATGCCACATTGCTCAGTGTCAACTGAATTCTCTGCTGTGTTGAAAAAGTGTTTGTTTCCTGTATACAGGGTTTTGGTGAAAAGCTTGTTTGCATGAGTTGTGGGAAGCTTTAGAGTAATTGGGTGTTGAACTAAAGCTGCTGGTGCCTGGATTACAAACTTGCTTTTGAACCAAGTGGGACTCTGCTAACCGCTATATGAAGGGCATTTAAATGTGAGCAATAAGCTAGCATAGGGTTGTCCTGCATCTGACATAAGTTATACCCTTGTGTGTTCATCTGAGTGTTGCATTAGTGGACTGTACTGACAGTAGTAGAGCTGAGTTGATAGTACAGCTATTGAAGTAACTGTTTTTTCATGGCTTTGTGTTATCCAGTGTCACCCAGCTGTTGGTCTGTTTTGCAGCTGTGCTGTGGTCAAGGGGAAGGATTCTTTCCAGGTGTATTTTGAACCACAGCCTCATCTTTTATTAAAACTGGGCAAATGCTCTCTCTGGTCTGACTGGAGAATCTGATTTCAGCAACTGTGTGCTGCTTTCTACAGCAAAATATTTGTTTAGAGGAGAAGTTCAGCACAGCTGTATGGAGAAAATCTTTCCAAGTGGGTTTGGAAACTTGTCAAATCAATTATAGATGACACAGTATCTGATGCTACTACTTTGTGAGCCTATGGAGTAAAGAAGAGCCTAGCTCGGAGACACACTTCATTTTGCTCTAAAGCAAAAGCTTTTCTAGGGATATGGACTGGACTGGTGGTTCTGCTAATCTTGCAATTGCAGATACGTGGATGTACTAGGTTAATCCCAGCATGGCTTTGTTGCTACCCTTCGTAGCAGCTGTGTGCTTTATTTCATGATAGCTTTGTTTTTATAGCTGAAAGACTGAATAGTTACTTTTTTTTCTACTCCTTTTACATAAACTAGAGTACTCAAGCTAAATTCCTTAAAGGAGCTAATATTTGGCTCATGTCTTTGATAACAATAATTGTAACAGTGGAAAGATCTAGGATATAATCTTTGGTGGAGTAATGTATTAACTTTAATTGCATCCAGGCTACCCTTTACTAGCAGGGAGTAGCCCCCTGCTTAGGATGTCTTCTTACTGCTGGAGAGGACCAGTGCTTTTTGTTAGAGATAAAGGAAGAGCTCACTAGTACCTGTATGTGTTTGTGGAACACTTGTCAAGGTGGGGATTCAAAGCATTCTAATAGTAAGAACAAGGTGAAAATTCAGTAATTCCTTACTTTCAGATGCTGGTTGTCTCCAATTGCAAAACAGTATCATTCCAGGTTTTTAAGGATATTAATAGCGCATTCTTCACCATGGCTTTGATGAAGTCATTTAACTTTTCTGTCTCAGAAAAAAGCTAATTTTTGCCTACCTCACAGGGATGCTGAGCTGACATCATAGAGAGCTTTGAAAGTACAAAGTGCTTTATCTCTGTGTGTGCTTTTCAAAAAGCATGTTTAGTACTAGAAAACCTGTTAGGTGTAAACTAACCTAACGGTGACTTAACCAGTGTAAGTACACCAAAATGATCTCCTCATAGACATTGAATGGCAAGAGAGGTTCCTTTATAGGTTTGTTTTGTGATGAGGAGGCTGGGTCTCTTTCTCTGCCCCTCTTCTCCCTGTCCCATGCTAGTTTTCCTCACTATAAGGTTCTTCTTCCAGGTCTCTCTTGATGAGCTGTATTGCATTGTGATGAGTCTACACTGGTAGATGAACAGATCTGTAGCCTTTCTGTTAATGCATCCTAGAGCACCTCCTGGCCTTTCTTCTTCAATAAAGTCTCCAAATGTTATTCTGTTAATTATGCTGTGTTAATTATTTTATATCACTCCAGTTGTGTTTTTGCACATATATTAAAGCATCTTCCTGGAAGGAGGGGAGGGTCTTTGTGTGCTGTGTGTTTAAGTGCGTGGAAGATAATAAACTTTTTGTGTTAAGTCCTGTTTTGAATTGCATGGTCCTGTCCTTCCATATCATTGGGTAAAATGTTCAGTAGCAGTGATCATCTCATACTAATGGCAGATTTCAGAGTGGTTTCAATGTTTTCATCAATGAGGAGAATTTTGAGAACAGAAATGGTGTTCAGCATTTGTAAGGAGGTTTCAGCTAAACTTTAAATCTTTTTTAATAAAGATGGACTTTCTTCCTCACCTATGGGTGCTGCTGTGCTTCCAGTGCCATGATCTCTGCTCCTGATTTGCAATGATCTCTGCTCCTGATTTGCAACGATCTTATTGCACAGGACTGTGACAGTATAATGCCTTCCCATGTGTGTCATAAATTAGCCTAAAGCATGTTTTGAAATTTTCCTCTCTTGGTTACTGGTGGTGCTTACTATACAAAAGCATGTACAGTTAGCTTCAGGCGTCTAGAGACTTGCATGCTTTATCTCATGTTGTTTTTCATATGGGGTTAAAGTGGTTTGAACAGTCCAGAGAGATGTCTTGGCTGTGCCACCTCTATTGTCTGTGTTGCACGTAGCTGAAAAGGTACAAATTAATTTGATGAGTTTGATTTCAGGTTTTGCTTCTAGTTTAAAATCCATCTGAGTAGAAGAGAATGAAAGAAGTTCCTGCAGTAAAGTTTAGTTGACTATACATTGTGGAGCTAATGCTTTCATTTGCAATGCTATCTTGCTGTCATTTCTGCTTTGAGGTGATTTCCTATTTGGGTTTGCAGGACTTTCTGTGGTTATGAAACAGCTAGGCCTGGGAAGTATTTGTCTGCCTTTCTGAGACGCAGAACAGGTCCTGAGGTCATAGCATTTGGAGATAATTTTAGAGGGTAAAATATATAATACTGTGGCATCTAGATACACATGGGTTGTGCTTGAGGGTCATCCCAAAGAAACTTCTAAATCTGCAGAAACCAGCCTGCAGAGTATCCTTTTTAGCAAGACAGCAGGTGAGGTGTTTTGTTATGACTGTAATTGTTCTGCACTTGCTCTTAAAATGAATTCTAATGCTTTGTCTTGTTAGAGGCAGAGTCTATTAGTAGTCACCTTAAATTCATTTTAAAGAACCTGAACCTCTAATAGAAAATGTGTAGAGATTTGCAATTCATGCACCATTGAACACCTTTACATGCAGTGCCTGTGTAGGTGAAGGCTGTAATTCTGGTTGTCTGCAGGTGGCAGCATAGCTCTTCACTGCTGCAGCACCCTGGTACCTGTGCCCTAAACTGAGACATCCTCTGCCAGGCAGACCAGGGCCACTGCAGAGCCCCAGAGCTGCCCACAGGCTAAAAAACCTGATTCACTGTAAGATTCTGGTCTTGCTGCACCTCCGCTGTTCTATGAGGCTGATCCACAATCCTTTCACTTTTTGAGTGGCAGAATACTTTTATGTAGCAGACTATTGTTATTGAATGAGGGAGGAAGGGTGTCTTTGCTTGCACTATGGTTTTAGGGGGTGCCCAGGCTCAGGTCACTGCATTGTTCAGAACATCTGTCTTATATGGGAGGATGTTTTTTTACAGCCATGGTGAGTATGAATTTTTGAGGGTATTTTTGCCTCTACAGCCATTGGATCAAAAAATTTCAGGGTAATGGAGAAGGAGACTTTCCAAATATGTACTTAAAACTGCCTCATTTTTTGTCTTTACAGGAATTCATGTTAGCTGTATTTGCAAGATTTTCTAGTGCCTGTCTGGTTGTGCCTTATTTGGTCTCTGGTGTAAGAAAACTTGGAAGGTAAATGGCTGCAGGTGAATTTCTAATGTGTAGATTATGTCTGGACAGATGCTTCTGGTCCAGACAGGTAATGGCAGGAGTAGGCATTTGAAGAAAGCCAGCTGGCTGTATCCCACCCTTTTAAAGCCTTTGCTGATGGCTTAGTAGGCTTATTCTGGTCAGATGCTGAGGGCTGAGCTTTCAAAAGAGCTGTGCATAATGGGTAGTACACTTACGTGGGGAAAAAAATGCAGTGTCTGCACACCCTGAGATGTACTTCTGTTCAGTCAATTGCTTTTAACACATCTTGAATCACTGGTGGAAAATCTTAATACCTTTATAGTGGTTTTAGGAGCTTGGACTACATCCTTCCCATTTCTTGGGTGAGTAGATTGAGTCACTGGTGCTTAATCAAGTAAGAGTACATAAAAGTTCTCCTTTCCAGTCTGGTACCTTAATAACTAGGCTTTTCCCTTCACATACCTGTTTGTCTTTTAGGTCAGTGGTAGATATTATTTAAATCACCTTTGATTGCTTTATACTGGAGTTTTGTGCCTGCTCAATTACATATTTAAGAAATGAAATGCTGCTCTGGTTTTTTAAAGTTATTTTTCAGTTGCAGGTGGAGCTAAATATCTAACAAAGATCTAAAATCTATAGCTCCCAGAGCTGCTAAAAAATTCTGAAGCTTCAATAAAACCCAGCACAGCAGCTTATTGCAGCTGTATGTCTAAAGGAAACAGGCCCCGCACTGGACAGAGTAATGCCTATGCTTTACTGCCTAAAATAAGGTTTTTGCTCTTCTGTGTAACTCAGAGTAAGATCTAAAATGAATGTGTTTGTTAGGTTTTCTTTTATACCTTCTAATGTTAATCTTTAGTGCTTATTCTTTCTGTATAGTTGCCTCTCTGTATAGCTAGATTACAGGAAAGCCCTTGTTCTAACACGGATGTTTCAGTGGCCACATGGGTTTGTCTGAATAAGAAATACTTGAAGGACATAGTTCAGCATTCCTGTGAGGTCAACTTGTTTCAACATCCAGCTCTCACTGATCTGCATGCACAGTGGGTTGCTGACTGAGTTTATCTATTCCCTTGGAAGGAAACCTATGTTTGGGCCATCTGTCCCAGAATTTGTGCTTGCACTGTCGTGAGAGAGAAGTTCACACACTGGAGTTCACAACCTCTGCACATGAAGACCCAAATAGTTCTTAAAGCCAGAACAAACTCAAACAGAAATAACACTGCCTGTCCTCTGCTGACTTCTCATCAGGCTGCCAGGGACAGAGTACCTTGAAGAATTAAAAATCTGTGGCACTATTGTATCACTTTCTCATGAAAACAAGGAGAAGAATCTGGTCATTAATCAGATGGGTCTATCAATAATGGATCAAGATGAACATGCTGGGTGATAGATGTATCACATTATCAGGGAGCAAGAAAAGCAGTGAGAACCTTGTTAAAACTGCTCCAAGAGCTTGAAAGTGTGGAGAGCTTAGCAACAGGAGAAGAGTTTTGGGTCTGTCTCTTTCTGTATTTGGCACCTTCAGCTTTCAGATGTCTTGTCCTAAGCTAGTTTAGGTGTTCATTGCGGTGGGAGATCCCAGCATCTGTTCTTTAGGAACTGGAAATGCTGAATAGTCCAGCAATTTTAATAAAGGCAATTTTAATAGACTCTTCTTTCCTCCTCCTCTTCTAGGGCAGAATGGGAAGTTCTTTCAGGCAGTGGTCTGATTTGTGTGGGAAACAGTGCCTTATCACTGATTTAGCACAAATATAAAGATGATACATGTTTTTAGTGTCCCATTAAACAAAAAACAAGCCTGTTCCATGAATCAGTTGCCTTACTAGTGATAAGGGAATAAACTACCTGTTGCATATAAGGGACAAATTCAGGCAATTTACATCTCATGCAGTGTTTCCAAATAAGGCTGTGAAATATCATCACACTGTGGGAAATAGGCTGTTTCTCAGACTTTGACCTAGCGGAAAGAGGGTCCAATAAACCATCCTCTCAGTCTTGTTAGCCATTGTCCCAAGGGTTGATTAAATGACTTCAGATAGATTATAAATTACTGTTATGTAGCATAATGCCACAGTTGAGTCATATTTTAACCTGTGGGGGATAGGTCTAATGCTGTAGAAACCTTAGCTCTGGTCAACATAAATAAAGGAAAGGTTGGGAATAACATGCTTGAAATTCATGTACTTTTACTTTTGTGTGTTTCTAGAGCTCCATAAAGCCTTAAAAGAATACTTGGTTCTGTGCCTTGCCATTTTTCATCTGGTCTTTCTTCTTTCTTAGATTAGTCCTTAAGTAGAAGTTAGTTAGCCACTCAGGAACACAAAGCTTCCACCCCAGCAATGTGCTGCTTACACTGCAGGCTTTCTATAAAGTTCCTTTCTGCATGAATCCCCTGCAACATCCATGTTTCCAGAAAAAGGTGGAACAGTTGCACATGATGGGGAGAGCAAGATTAAAGGGAAAGATCAAGAGGGAGTTGGTTGGAAAGGACAGTTATATATTAATGACCTTCAGAAGATGAAATCCTGTCTCTTTGTGCCAGAATATTTTTCTTCCTCCCCTATCTCCACTAGCATACAGGGCAGGAATCCCATGCTGCTCTGTGAGCAATAGTGGGACAGCGTGGCATGCAGAGCTGCCTTGCCTCTGTCCTCCTTTCAGCTGTGATAGCCTGATTTCTAAAATCCATATCCCAAATTACTTAGTTTTCAAGGATTTTAATTTGTTTAAATACAAAAGAGAGGATGAACTGAGGAAGCTAAACCAAAACTGCTCCAGGTTTTGTAGCAGTTCTGCCAGTATCCCTGTGTAAGATGTGGATACACTGAAATTCTGGTGTTCTAAAGGAAAAAAAACATCTTATGTATGGAATTTTAGCATTTTTCTATAGTCCTGCTTCATCTAGAGATACTCACCATTTTCACTTATGACTGAAGAGTGTGGGGTTTGGAGAAGGAAGGTGACTTGGCCCAGCGTGTGAACGTGATATGTGCCTTCTGAGATTACAAGTACACATTTGTTTACTGGCCTGCTCCTTGTCTTCTGCAGAACTGTGTCCTGGGAAACCCCAAAGTAGGAAATTGGTCTGTTCCCAGTGTATGTGTGTGTAGAGGAGTACCCAGTTCATGGCCTGAAACAGCCAAGTCCTAAATTCCTCTGTCCCTTTCTGCAGACTCTGATGAGTAGATAACACATGTATACATTGACAGAAGAGTACAGGGCTGAAGGCAGCACCACCAATATGGTACTGCTTTCTGTGGGTCAGGAAGGGCTGATTGCATGTACGTATATGAAGGTGATGCACGTTCCCATTGAGAATTAACTCCTCTCCAGATGGTGAAAATATGCATCTAAGTAATTCATGTCTCCTGAGGATTCAGATATAAAAAGAATAATATCAATCTCTCTAGCAAGCTAAGCCACAGGAGGAAAAAAAATTGTTGTTTTCAAAGGATCTGTATGCTTCTGCTGTGTGGGAGAGGATGTGTTGCATTCCAAGTTGTATGAAAAGCATCTTATGAAGGAAACGTTGAAGGGAAGAAATGTTTTCAGTGTTTACTTAGCAAGGCTTTGTACTATTCTAGGGAAAACTGAATTTGATGTAGATACTTTCTTTTACACTCAAAACCTGTCCATCCTACTTGCCACTCTCCCGCTAACAGTCGGGGAGGGGGAAATGGAAATTCTGTGAGGAATGGAAATTCAGTTCTCATCTGCCAAATAAGAGTTTTAATAGTGAAATTGACACAAATTGTCAGGCTTTGGTGGTCCACATAGAAATGTTGAGTATGGAACTTGTGCAGCTTTGAACAGTTTGTCTGAAATAGCAGCACAAAGCACCTTGGAGATGGGGCTGCCCTTAATGGAAAGGGCCACCATCAAATGGTGCCAATCCAGGTGTGAATGTCAGAAACTGACTCATTTGACAGGAGGGCTGTTCACAATACTAGTACAGGCATTTGTGAAATGTCATGGCCAAACACACCCTGCACTCCAGTTTTTGTCCATGATATGAAATGAGTGGCCAAAAAAGCCGGTGGTGTTCCAGGAGGCACTGCTTCTATTCTGGCGTGACAGTCCACTTAAAAAGGAGAGGACATTTGACTGCTGAGAGCTTTGAGTACTCCATGTGATACCTGTCTATAAAAGATGCAGTTGGATGTATTCTGTGTCCTTATGGCAATAAATCAGTGTGGGGTCCCTGAACTGATTCACAGATCAGCTAGAGGAGCAGCTGTTTACAATAACAAAGCTGATGTGGGTGGGCATGGAACTAAAGGCATAAAGATGAAGGCAGTGCCTGGTGCATGTCTGATGGTTTTGTAAGATGTTTCCAGAGTTCATTCCTGGCTGCAGTTTTAGAGGTGGCAGCTGAATCAGATGGAAATGAAATAGTTTCATTATCAAGTTCTTACACTTCAATTTGTTATAAATTGTTCCGAAAGTCACTGCCAAGTGAGTGACAGTAAAGAGAGTCCCCTGGCTTGCTGCCTAGCCTATGAATTTAATTTCAATCAGTGCTCACTGCTCACATCCTAGATGGACAGAATAGCATGGATACGTGGTTGCAAGGCAGGACTAAAGTGAGCCGGAGGAGCTGTGTATGGGGAACCAAGACTAGAAATAGAATAGGGCTGAGAGGATCTGGCAGAGCTGTCTAGCTCATGCTGGGATGTGTCAGGGATGACACAAGGAGCTGGCTAGCAGCAATCCGCTGTGCCCTGTGCATCACCTCATGTTAGTCCCTGTGCTTTGTCCCTGAGTGGGGCTCTGTATCTGATTCTGCAGCTTATTTTCTTGCCTCACCAGTGGGGATTTTGTGCTCACTAGAGTTCAAGGTTGGCCTATAAAAATCTGTTCCAGTCTGAAATCTGTCATAAGACTAGTTACACATAAATGTATTCACCAGGCTGCAGGGGGAAATGAGCTCACCCATTGATGAAGGAGAAAGTCTTGGTTTCTGACAGACATTTTTGTTTGTTCTATTTTCAGCTTAATCTTAAAAGGTGTCCATATTTTTCTCATGCAGGCTGTTAGCACACTTACTGAGAATTAGTTCCAATCTGTTCTGCCAAACCACTTTAGGTACCTGGAAGGTGACATTTTGTCTGATGTCTATGATCTTTATTCTTCTTTTGGCACCAGTCTTTGTTTAGTGTCTCATTCAGAAATGAGCAATTCCTTGAGGATGTTTTCCAGAAACATGTTCTTTCTCCTTATTTATTGGTGAAGTCCTTGCATGGAATGTTCAGTGCTGGTTGATAGCAGTAATACTACCAAGAAGACACCAGATAAAATCTGGTCTATGAACTACATGAGCTTCTGTGAAGTGATCCTTACACACCTTTGTCAATTGTGGCTCTTAATCTAATTTAGGACTAGATTTAAGCCCATCAATGTTGATCTTCTGATGAGATGGGGATAGTGTGGTTGACTTGCTGTAGTGTTTTGTTCCACATTTGAGAAGATGTTTTACAAGAGCTAGCTTGATTTCACTGTATTTACAAGCTACTCTGTGCTGCAGCCAAACACTTCCCAGTCCTTGAGAGATTATATGATGATTTAATATGGGTTCTCTATAAAGAATAAAACACTTCCCCATCCCCCATAATGTTGCCTTTCAGTGCCATAACCTTGAAGAAAGCTGACAACATAGCAGCAATACTACCTAGACAACTTATCTTCTGAGTACTTCACGTGGGCTGCCAGATCTGGGCTGGAGAGGTATTTATCCAGCTCTGTTTAGACAGGATCAGACTCTTGCATACAGAGACACCAGCATCCCTTAGAGAATGCACTTCATCATCCTTTTGTTTGTGGATGTTGAGAGCTGTTGTTTTGCAGCAGCTGGGAGAAAGGCATATCCCATTCTCTGTTCTAGTGAGAAACAAAAGATAAGCTGATCTATCAAGAGCCTGACTTACTTCTGTCTGCAACAGCCTTTTCCCTGCTGTGATGACTTGCGAATTGTTACCTGTCTCTTGCAGGCAATGCCAAAGCCTGCACTGGATCATGTGCCTAAAAACTAATTGGGCACCTTCTGTCCCAGCAGAGTAAACTGGGATCACAACCTTTCAGGGATTAGGAATCCAATTACCTGGAGAAACAGCCACCAGATTGAATTATCCCTTCTAACCTCTTATTGCTTAGTATTCTAAACCTGTGCCATCTCTCTGCACTGGAAGTTTCACAAGTCACCAAATGAAAAAATATTAGAATTATCCTTAAAAAGCTTTCATAAGGATTATTATTATCTAGTGATAATTCCATCTCTGAGCCTGTCTTGGGTACTTGGGATCCAGATGAGCCAAAGAGAGCTGATGCCTTTAAAAGACTACAGTTGCTCACAAGCCCTCCAGGGTGAAGTGGAGAGCTTGAGGTACTAACTGTGCACTTCACATGCCAAGGAGACTTTCCTCTTTACTTCCCACTGTTTCATGTTTCACTTGTGGAACTCACCAGTGCTTGACAGGACTGAGAGCTATCTGCAAGAACAAAACTGCAGATGGTGTCGCAGATACAGATAAAAGGCAGCTGCTTCCTTATATTGATATTAGTGAACATGTGAATAAACAGTTGCAAAGTTTAAATTATTGTTGCCTCCACAGTTTAGCATAACAAAGGCATTCATCACTCATAACAAGCCTGTAATATCCAGAGTGAACACTTTGTGCAGCAGATGAGAAATGATTTTGGTCTATGAATCTCCTTCTGACTGCATATGCCAGAAGAGATGCCCTCAGGAAGGGGGATTCAGAACTACTTATTGTCTATAGCGCTCTACTTGTTTCTCTTGTGTGGCTCTCTGGGTTTCCTGTTTCTTGGGTGAGCCACAGATGGATGGGTAAATTTCCACAGTACATAATCCAGTGGAGAGGTATGATATGGAACAATCAAAGGAATACTTGGAGGCTGAGGATACAGGTATAGGAACAAGAGTATAAGATGTGATCCAAAAGAGTCTCTGTTTTATACAGAGGCTCAATGAGGATTGTGTGCACTGAAGGCATAACTGTTTCACAGCAGGGAGCTTGCATTTGCCAGGCTGCTATTTAAGCATCTACCTTACCTGTAGATTTCTGCAGAGAAGTCTATATGAGCCATACTTCCACTCCTGCTCCATGAAGGAGATCAGGAAAGCCAGAGTGCAAAATTCCAGCATCCCATGAGGATGCTTCCTTCTGCCTGTTCTGACAGCAGGACAGGCTTGGTAGGAACCACAGAACAAAGCTGAGACTCTGAGATTATTACCTTCAGCACTAGTGCTTGTGATTCCTCTTCATTTTGGCCTTACACCTTTGTTCCCAGGCTTTCACTTTCTTCTCTTAACCTGTTAAGTCGGATAATGCATGTCTTTCACCTTGCTGAGGGACTGCAGCACTCCCACTGCAGTCAGTGCAGACAAGTGGTAAATTCAGAAGCATTTCAGGGTGGTAATGGAGAGAATTTGGGTTCAATTGTGGAGGTGCCTTGTGAACACTATGCAGTTTTTATTTATTTCAAATGCAACCCCTATGAATTGCTTGTTCCTTAACATGCCCACTCCTTGTTTTCTGTAGGATAGTGGGAGGTTTCCCACCAAAGGAGTTAGGAACATCCACTGTTTGCTCTTACCTGAGTCCTGAGCACAGAGGTTATTGTGGCCGTTGTTTTAGTTTAATATATATTGAAGTCTACAAATAAATGCTGGGACCCAGGTGGAATAGGTGAGATGGGACTAAGTTCTAGGATGATTGATAATGAGCAGGGACTGGAAAATCAATTGTGTTAATTCCTGGCTTGTCACTGGGACAGAGAATTAATGAGAAAATCCGTCTAACTTAATGCTATTTACACATTATACAGACTGTGATAAAACTGTCTGCAGGCACTGCTTGGCATCACAATTATAGGATTATTGTAGATCCAGATAGGAACAGAAATCCACAAGAACAAAAACTCCCTTCACAAACAGCAAACAAGTGATGACATGGACCAACAAGGAAGGCTGAAGAGAAAACAGGCAGGCATAGTTTCTCCCTTCTTGTACTGCATGCTTAGGAACTTATTGTAGGGGCTTAGACATTGGTGTGTGATGATTCATATTGCGTGTGGTGCTGTGCTTGTGATAAACACTATGCCCTGTTGGAATCCTTGCCTCCAGGGATCTGAAAGCACTCTGTAGATAGCAGGGAGGCTGCTCATCTCACGGTACAGTGCTTTCTAGGTAGGAGTTTAAAACGCTGGAAAGACTTGTGCCCCCATCTCCTTCTGATGTAGGGAGTAGTTTGCAGTTATGCCTACTGAGCATGGAGAGTTTGTGCCAGACCAGCAGCAGTATTATATGAAGGTGAAGCAGTGATGTTAGTTTACCTACACTGACCTGCCAAAAAAGTCAGGTAGAAAAGCAGGAGATGGCCATTGAATTGCAGAAGTTTGTGAAGCTGTTAGTAACTCCTCTGCAGAACCAAGCACGTGTGTATCTGCTGGAGGAGTGGGGATCCCTTACCCTGCTCTTGATCATAACTCCCCAGAGAAGTGGTAAGTGCTCTATCCCTGGCAGTTTTCAAGGCTGGGTTAGACAGCCTTGGGCCGCATGGTCTAGGTTGAGGTGTCCCTGCCCATCGCAGGGGGTTGGAACTGGGTGATCTTACGGTTCTTTCCAATCCAAACCATTCTATGTTTCTATGACAGAAAATCAAATCCATCTCCCCAACTGCCTCGTGTCCACCATGAATTAATCCAGCTGAGACAGCATCAGTGTAAGTGATGGTGTATTAATGCATAAGTCATCCAAACACCCTGTGTACTCAGAACACCTGCAACCCTCTTGCTTTTCTTGTCAATCTCCCTCTCCTTCTATTGTACTTCATATGCCCTCCCATCCTCCAATCTACCTTATGCTGAGTGCTTAAAATCCCAGCAGCTTTCAGGATCTGTCAAATGGGAATAAAGGGAGATACGGCATAGAGAGTGACACTAAATTTGTTTCATGTTTTCTCTCTGGACATGTAGTACAGGTTCTTTTCTTTCCATCTCAAGGTATCAAGGTTTTAGTTGTGTTGGAAGACTTCGGAAGGGAATGGTTGAAAGTTCCCCTTTCTGACAGACAGACAGACAACTGCAGGGATGAGACCCCCAGGAATAGGCCAGACCTCAGATGCCCCCAGAGCTGAACTCTGCTGGTTCTTGAGCTGCCTAGATAACCTCTATATAGTTGTCTCTATAGCACAGAGATCCCAATTTGCAAATCCAAATATTTTTAGGAGCATTCCTACAGGGCAAATCCTGGTTAACTCGTCTAGGCTGTGTTATTCTCAGGGTGTGACTCTGTTATATCTGGCAGGAGATGTCAAATTCAGTCCTTCCAGCTCTTAAAACATCCAGGAGAATTTTAAATGCCAACATAAATGTGCATCTGTAATACATGGGTTGTCTGGTTCTGATCTCCTCCAGTAGAGGATAACAGGTTGCCTGCAGCCACTCAGCTTTGCTGCACATCTCCATCTGCCACTGGGGAAACTTAGGAGCAGTACTGGAGTCTGCTGTGTAGGTTGTGTGGCAGATATAAGAGCCAGGAAGTGAACCTATTTGCTGGTCTCTTACGGTGTTTGTTCCCTGTTCATTTCATGAAGGAGGGAAGATGGTCCTAGATGTAAGGAAAGCAATAAAGGATCAGTCTTTGCCAAAAGGCAAGAAACCTCTAAGCCCAAAGGGGTTTGTTTCCATTACTTGGAACTCCTCACAAAGGAAGCAGTTGTCCAAAGATGCTTTGGACGTGTCCAGGGTGATTTGGATTTCAGGAAGATGTATTTTTTCCTCTTTCGAATGTAGTTGAATTCAACCCTGATAAAGCCAAATGAGGTGGTCACTGTGACTGCCAGCTGTAATTAAGAACAGAATGCTCTCTGGGTAAAAAGAAGGTGAAATCCCAAGTGTTCTTAATGCTTATGATCTGACAAATATGGGAAAGCTTCTTAATCCCCAGGGTGTGTTCTGCTTGGAGTTCTCCTGCTATACCTGTGTCACACAAACACCAGAGAGGACAATCAGTGAGTATGCTGTGTCTATGTATGCTGACATACAGGTGTGCTGTCTCACAGTGCATAAATACACGTTTGGCGGCCCCAGACTTGGCTGTGGAGAAGACGGGAATTATGAGGCTGTGGGGTCAATCAGTAATGATGCATGGTCTGCTTGGCTGATGCTCTGAATGCTGTTATCACCAGTAAAAAGGACACTGGGTATGTTATGGGAGGGGATTCTCAGCACTGAGAGCTCCAAGCAGTGAAACTCAGTTCAAGTCTATGCTCTCACTGCAGTGATCTGTCCTGGGGAGAGGGTCTAAGTGTTACTGAGGGAGAAAAAGGCTTGCTTCAAACTGTGTTTTGTGTTTAGGAGGTAAATCATTGAAGCAGCTAGTGGTTCAGGCATTACTCTGCAGCTTGCAGGCCTATGTTCAATTCTTTGCTCAATGGATAGTGGATCAGCTGCTTCCCTTTCCTCTTCTCAGTTCCTCATCTTAAAACAGGGATAATTGTTCTCATCTTGCCAGAACATTGTCATGACACATCTATTAAGACTCTGAGATACACCGATACTGTTGAGATGAAAGCTTCATCAATAACTGAGATTGAAGTTTAGATGTTTTTGTAGGTGATCTACCCAGGCCTGGGTCTGGAGAAGGGCTTACTGACAAGGGGCTGAATCAGGACTTGCTTTCTTTTTTCTCCTGTTGTCTACAGGGGAATTTTACCTCTTTCTGTTGTGGGTTTAACCACTGGAAACTCTGCAGTGTGTGATATGACTGTGAAGAAGAAGAAAAAAATGATTAAAAAGCAAAAGGATTAAAATCTAAAGGGCTTATCCACTATGTGCTCTGGAGAATCTGCTCAAACTGAAGCCTCTTAGAGAAGCCGTGTATATCTCTATATTTGTTATGACAAGGAGAATGTCTCTGTGTCTCTATTAAGGCAGAGCAGTGTGTTCCTGTGCCTTGGTATCATCAGACACTTGGGCATCTGTTTCTTCAGACCATAGCTTGGAGGGGACCTTGAAGAGAGGCAGAGCTGGAAGCTTAAACTGGAACATCTAGGCCTTGGGTAATACAGTATGTGATGGGGTTAATGCTGTTTTCTTTCCTGAGCAAACCACAATAAGATTTTCTCTGATTTGCTGTTTGGTTTATTTTGAAAACATCTTAAACACTGTGGTCATGAGCCTGTCCTGTGGCTGAATGCAGGCAGGTACAGCCTCCTCATGCCAGCTCACCTTTGAGGAGTGAGTGTGACATAAACCAAACATTACCTCAGCTCTGAGATCTGCAGAAGAGGGAAACCTCTGGTCTGCCAAATATAGAGTTGGTGGCTTATCCACAGTCATTGAGAGATCGCCTTGAAATTAATGGTAGGAATTGCTTAGGAATTGGGAAGGACTGGTGGCAGGGGCAAAGGAGGCAATGGAGATAGGTCTGGCAAGAGAACTGTTGGGTAATAATTAACAAAATAAAAATCTCAGCATTGTTTTTGCTGCACCAGATTTATACTTGCACTGGTCCTCAAAGGTGTTGGAAATGTTTCATGTGGCAGACCTGAATGCTGGCAGTGTATCAGGACATCCTTTGCAGCAGTAAGAGGCTTGAATTTACTTTCAGACAAGCTACCTCTGCTTAATTCTTCAGGGGCTAGAGCAATTGTAGGGATTCAGTGTCTGGTTTCAAAGGTTCCTCACATCAAACTCCACTCCTGTCTTAACAAGGGATTAATGTGGCATCTCCCTGGCTTGTAAGTTATGATGGGAGATTGGAGAATTATATATTTGATGGAGTAGCAAAACTTGATGTTCATCTTAGGGAAGTTGATATTAAAAACAAAAAACGAATCTCTGCATGCTTCAAAAGCCTGAACTGGCTGAGGGGCTGATGAGATGTAACAATGGAAATAAGGAGAAGGTTTATTAACAATATCCCAGGAACTCATGAGCTGAATAACTCATAAATCTTTCATGAATTTTACAAGAATGAGGGATGAAAACCTAAACACTGTAGATAGAGTGAGACATAGATCTATTGTTTGAAATTATTCTCTTTTGAAATTAAGGAACGATCTGATTTGAGTTTCTATTATTTTTCTTCCTATTCTATTTCTCAGTAGAGGGAATGGGGAGGGAGAACATTTGAAATGTGAAACAACAGATTCAGCTGTGAAATTGTGACTCCATAGCAGGAATGGGATAAAGCTGGTAAAGGAGATTGAAGCCCAATTGATCGTGGAACCTCTGCAATTCCAGTTTGCAGTAAATAATCTGATTTGTGCCTCTTATTCCCTGCTGATGGCCCAGGAAAGTGTTTCCAGAAAACCAAATATGCCAGTCTGCCAAACAGAGAGAGACTTTGGGAGAGCAGCTGGAGGATGTGTAATGTGTGTTCATTTCTCTTCATATCTGCAATTTATATTACAATTGTCATTGTAAAGGGGTCAGAGCTAGATATCAGTGAAGTCTGTGTCAGAACTGAGTCCTCATGGGCTGGGACCTGGTAACAGCCTTAGGCAGCCACACTGTGCCCAGGGAAGCTGGGACATGGCACGGCTTATTTCATGTTGCATGGTTTCTGCTCTGTGGTGCTAACAGGGGATTAGGCAGGAGATCCAGCCCATTTTTCCCTCCAGAAGGTTCAAAAAGAGAGGAGTGGCAACCAAGCAGTACAGGATTACTCGATGGAAACTGCAGGCTGAGTGTTTAGTAGAGAAGGGCTATGGAGGAAAGGAGGCAATCTGGGGATTTGCAGGCTTACAGGAAGGTTCTGTCTTATTCCAAGTAGCTGTATTCATCCCTTGTTGGGAATCTAATCCTTCTTGATCTGCAGTGCTTTGCCTGGGATTCCAAAAGTGTGTCAGGCTCATGGCCAGCTTGTTAGTAGTGGGAGGGTGGGAACGACACGAGTTCAGAAGTCAGTGACATGACGATATGGCGGCCAGTGGGTTTGGAACAGAGATTGAGAGGGAAATAGGCTAGGGACTTCCTTGACCTTGTGTCCAGAGATGCTGTGCCTGGAATTGGAAAGATATGAGGATCCATATAAAGGATCCTCATTCCCTTCCCTAGTCTCTATGCAATTTTTGTGTCTGCTCCCTCCATAAATAGTACCTCAAGACCCATCCATCTTCATTATCTCTGAACTACAATGAAGTTTAGTTGTTGGTGTGGGTATTTGAAAGTCCACATAGTAAGATCTTACATCCATTTCTTCTGTAGGCAATGTTTTTCTCTCTGTTTGGAGCCTCAGGTTCTTCAATTGCTCTACAGAGTGCTATGAGACTGCACTGTAAGAGCTCTGGAAGCTAAGAAAACACTCAGCATCCTTCTACTGTGAAATTTTTGGCACATCTGGTTAGAATGGATACTTTGAACTATTCTTGATAGAACCCTCAGCTGAACAAACTAATCTTCAAGTGAGAAACCTACCTTTGAGTGGCTTTCTCTGTGGCTGTGCAGGCATGTGGCTAGATGCTGCATTGACCCCGCAAAGAAATGGAATGGCACCCAGAACAGTTTGAGGCCTTCCACCAAATCCTAGTCTCTCTATAAGTGTCCTCTCATCCATGAAGTTGTGTTTTGCACATCGTTGTTACACTCTGCTATGAAGATAGCTGGATATGCAGGGGGGAATCTACTTTATTCTTCCTGGACATCTTTTTATTTGCCTCTGCTCAATTTTAACAAGTGGTGCTGGAAGGTTTTGTGCTGGCAGCATTGGAATCATCAAATCAAGCCCAGATGCTCTGGAGCTACAGAAGATGGTTAGAAGTAACATTTGTTTTCCTCAGGCTGTGCAATCAGTGTGGTTCGACCAAATCCACAAGCACCATTCAGGAACACCAGGAGTCCAGCTCATTGAGCTGGCTGCTGAAAAAGCACTGCTCAGAATGGATTAGCAGCTGATGGCTGTAGTAGAAACCTGGGGTGGGAGATGTATCTCATTGCAGAGAACTGCCAGGGCCTGTCTGTGGTGGATATAAAGGCAATCAATCCTCTTTGAAGCTGCTTTGGGCTGTTTCATCCCATTTTCCTCTAGCTTTCTACTAGCTCCCCAGCTGACTGCACTGTATATGCTGCATAAGAGCATTTAGATGTTGATATGCTGTGGTTACTGCTGTAATGTTGGAATTTCAGAGAATTTCCGACAAGCAGAAAGGCTTTTATTCTGCTTCTGTTCAATCCCACGTCCCTTTGTGTCCAGCACGAATACCTTGCATGCAGTGTCAAGACCCGTTGGGATAAGGGTTCGGTTACATCACTAGATGGAGCTCACAACGTAAGAAATACTTGACTTAGAAGAGCTAAATGCTGTTACTGACTGTGCGGGCTGTTTCAGAAGAAACTGCTGTGGGAGGGGTGGCAAAGTAATGTGGGAGAAAGATGTAATATGAAGAGAACGGAGTGGAACATGTGTTAGAAGAAGGGGGATACTAGGGAACTGGGGATGAGGAGTCATGCAGTTGAGAGCTGTTGCTTTGGGGTGAAGAGTTAAGCTGTAATTCAGTGGTTTTCTTTGAGGATCTGCTCTATCCCATAGTTGTGCATAGTTTGGACACCTGCCCTAAGAGCATATTGCAGAAATATGATTCTGAAGGACAATTACTACAGGATGATGGCATCTTACCAATTACAGGTATATGTGGGCACATTGTTTCTATGGGCAGATGCACAGCACAGGATAAAAGGACAAATAATCATCTGTTGCATCAATTCATTTCAGCCTTTCTCACACCCCGGGCAAGTTGACATCACTGGGAGGAACATACTTTCTGTAAAGGGAGATGTGCACGTTGGTTCCTTTGTGCTCAATTTATAACATTCATAGCATCCAATCATACAAGGCAGGAGAGAAGGGAATCTTGAATTCCATTTCTGTCAGCATCAGAATCAATCAAGAAACTCATCGTTTGTTGAGTCATGGAGCAAAAATAATTCCAAATGACAATTGTAACTAAGCAACCCAGCCTTGAGTAGTGAGCAGTAGAGAAAATGAGATTAGGGAAACATTTTGGTAACTCATTTCAAGTGACAAATCCGTTAGGTGAAAGAAACTTCCCTCTTTCCAGAGACATTTTGCAAAAGAAGGAAGAAGAACATGTTGTGGTTTACCTGGTAGGTTCTTTGGGGCAGGAATCATCAGGGATCTTTTTTACTGTGGTTATATTCCACCTAGCACATGGGTTACCTACCACTTGTGGCCTATGCATATAACTAAATTCAAACAAGTAGTAGACTACAACTAGATGAAGGTACTTCATAAATAGGTTGTAAAGGCTCAAGATGTGTCTAGCATCTGACTATTACATGTTAGGGTTAGTATAAGGCACTTGCATATTTATCAAAATCTGCTAGTCATTTATTAATGGATATCTTTAATGTTTAGTAACCACATTACTAATGCAGTTGTGATATACATGGTGATGAAAGAGCAGCACTAGGGCAATTGTGGCAAAGCTCAGCATCCTGATGGACTCTGCATGCAAGCCAGTACATCCCTGGGAATACATGCTTGGGGTTGTCTTCACACTTTAATGTTACTGGCTTTTCTATGTATAAATCAAGAGGGAAACCTCAAGGGCCAAAATGGTTTCTGCCATGCTTGAGCTGGCTCAAGCAGAATCACACTGAGGATGGATTTGTTCTTTTCTGCGATCTCTCAGCATCCCTGGGGCTTTAGAGCCAACATGGGAAATACAGCATCTCTTGCTGCCTCATATCTCTTGGAAGCTGGAGTCCTTCTTAAGCCTTGGGCATTAAAATACTCCTCTGTAGCCAGTCAGTGACAGCAGCAGCATGTAGTGACTGTAGTGTCGTTCTGTAGTTTCTTAACAGCTCAAAACAGTGAGTAGCTCTGTTACCATATCACTGACACAGACTCTTACTAATTGTGATGATTAATGGGTTTAATTTACTTAGAAATAATAGTGTGGAATAATTCCATTGTCAAAGCTGAATATCTGGAGTTCCAGCTTCAGATCCTGTCAGCACTGTTGTTACAAACCCTTTTGTGTTGGAGAAAAGTCACTGAGAGATGTTATTTCCCACATGGTTTAGAATACAACTGCCTTGGGAATTCTCCTATCCACTGATGAAGCTGCTTTGCCACAGAAAAATGTTATTAGAAGGAATTCTGCCTTTAAATTCTTACTTTCCCAGGCTTACAATTTCCTTGAATGTTGTTTTTATAAACAATAATAAATATTTTTTACCTGTTGTGTGGAGGTAAAGGAGTCTCAGGCTTTCTGTAGATGAGAGAGAGCTCTTGGTGGTAAAGAATAGGGACAGTATTATTTCATTTGAGGCTGCTGGCTGGAGAGGCCCAGTGGTGCACTGTGGTGCTGTTTTCTAGCTCTTAGGCTACTACCTATTGCAGGGCTGTCTGTTTTCTAAGTGTGGAGGAGCAGAACTGGAAGGTATTTGCTTACATCAAGGTAGTTTGATGCTTTCTGTCCATGTGCACTTTGAAAAACTCACTGCATTTTTATGTAATGTCCAAGCCTCCCAAGATGATGGGCCCCAGCTGAGCTGATTCAAAGCAGGCACAGTTCCCGCACACGCCGCCTTTCTCCAGGACAGCCTGGCTGCTGCCTTGATTTCTTCCCACTCCCCAGGTTTGTCTGGCTATGACTTCCATCACCAGACAGTTAAGTTTCTTAGATCCGCAAGATCAGCTCTGTCCTCTGTGAGCAAGGCAGAAGAGGTCAGATACAAGACACCATTGTCTGTGCTTTGGGGATCTCTGTGGTTAAATCAACAATTTAACAATCAACAAATCTAAATCAACAATTAAGTTGATTTAATCATCTCTTCCTGTGAGCAAGAAACATTCTCCAGAGGTAAAATAACTTAAATCCACATTTCCTCTCTCAGCTGTCATCCAGAGATCCAGGAACTGCTCACAGCAGCTATAAATTGTGCTTAAGCCTTCATGACTACTATGGATTCTAGGGAGTCACCCAACTGACACAGCTTTAATCTGTGTATCTCTGCCTCATCCCGTTAGTTATCCAGTCTCACATTCTGTTGTGATCTATGCTCATGTCAGAACTTTGCATCAGGGTCTGTGTCTGGCAAAGGAATAGCTGACATGCTCATAGCACTGTCTGCTAGGCCTTAATGCTGCATGAGCATTAAGAAATTAATTGCTCTGTGATGGAGAGGGAACTGAGGCAGAAAAAGGTCACCCGAGGCCTCCCAACTTATTTTGACAGATGGAAACAGCAAGATGTAGCTATACCCCTTTAGTCATTGAATGCTGCTTTCGAACTTTAATCTTGTCTGATCTGTGCTGGGCATGGCATAAGTGTGCAACCTTTCATCAAAAATCTCCTCTTAAGCTGCTGGCCAGAGTAGTTGCCCTTTCATATTGATGCACGTGAAGGTCACAGTTGCTTGCTCGTGATCCTTGCTAGAAAGATGGTATTTTTCAGGTACACAGGAGGAACAAAATCTGAGTTATTTACAATATTTAGCAATGAGTTGTCAGAAGTCTGTGATATTTCCAGCCAAACCCAAGCCTCACTGAAGCCTCTATTTAGATTCCCATCCAGAGGGATCTTGACAGGCTTGAGAGGTGAGTCTGTGCAAACCTCATGAAATTCAACAAGGCCAAGTGCAATGTCCTGCACATGGGTCAGGGCAGTCCCAAGCACAAACACAGCCTGGATGGAGAAGGTATTGAGAGCTGCATTAAAATCTGTCTCCCCTCAAATGAAGAAGAATTTTCAGTCTCTGTTCCCTCTTGCTCCACTGAAACAGTTAACAGATAACGTTCTTGTTTATAGTCCTGCCAGGAGTGGTTTAGCCACCTGTATGGTTTTATTACATGATGGCTATGTTTGCTCCATTAGGCTATTGGCATCTGCAAAGGCAGCAAACAAACCTACTGGCATCCATCAGGGTAATTACAGAAAGTTTAGTTACTTCATTCCAGTTTTCCTGATCAGTAGTGGCACTCTGCAGCCTGGGCCCTGAGCCTGCATGCTCCTGCAGCCAGTGCTTGTTCTGCTGCCTTAGTGATCAGCCAGCTGGGACATGATGAGGGCTCAATAGTCCTTAAAGAACAGGAGAGGGACAGACAATGCTATAGTGTCATCCCCAAAGAGCCTAGGCACAGTGACCAGATTGTGCTGCGATCTCTTCCTGTAGTATTTTACAACTAGTGGAATCTTTTGATTGCATGGCCTGACCCTCATCAAATAGAATGAGTCAGGCACTGGGGGAGAGTGCAGTGTCAGCACTATCTGGGCAGTGAGATGTGGTATAGCCTTGTGCAGTGATTTGCTGATGAGAAAGGAAGGTGAGATCTGGGGGGGACTGAGGAAGGATGGCAAAGGAGCAAGATAATTCATATCAATGGCAGTACTTTCCTCTCCAAGGAATGATGAACCCGAATGCCCTGATCCAGGGACATGTCTGTGGAGATAACTATGAATGGGGCAGGCAAAGGAGAATAGAGGAAAAGCTGCATATTCCCCCACTTGGAGCCTGTGGAAGTGGAACAGGGCCTTGTGTGCTGACATGCTGTTGATCTGAAAGCTTCAGTGTCTTGGAAAGTCAGAGCAAAGGTTCATAATTGAATCTAGCAGGTCCAGGAACCCAGCTTTGGGCTGATTGGTATTCAGCTATGGTGCCAAGTGCTTAAGAAAAAACTTATTAATTTCCCTTTCCACAAAGAGGAGAACGACAGGAATCACAGGATCAGGTAATAATAATAATAATAAAACCCCTCAGTTGAAAATAACTGTTAAGATTCTGGAGGGTTCAGCAGGGGAAGATTGTATTAAGATAAAGTAGATTATAACACTGGTGTTATAATCTACTTTAGGTTGTCATTGTATGGTAAATCACATCAGGAAGTCACAAAAGCTGCTCTTTACACAGTCAGGGATAGAATACTCTGATATAGCACCTGATTTATTCTGTGCCCCCGTTATGCTATCCCTGACAAACATGTAGGTAGAAAGAGGAGAGGAGGGGGAGACTTGCCAGCGAGGCTGGATCTCTGAGCTGTGATTTTTGGGGAAGAGGGGTGGGAGCATGCTGGGATGAGACATTCATCCCTTCCTCTTCTGTGGAGGGCTGAGGCTCTGCTTGCTCCCTGTGATGCAGGGGCAT
Source organism: Melopsittacus undulatus (assembly GCF_012275295.1). Classification (NCBI taxonomy): domain Eukaryota; kingdom Metazoa; phylum Chordata; class Aves; order Psittaciformes; family Psittaculidae; genus Melopsittacus; species Melopsittacus undulatus. Next base: position 4,546,777 of record NC_047538.1, on the reverse strand, counting down.
GGATTGCAGCTCTCCCCCAAAGTCATGTCTCCTGTGGAATAGCAGCAGCGATCTGAGTAGAATACACGCATCATGGTTCTAGTGCTGTTATGTCCCCCAGGGAGCATCCTGTGCTCCTCTTGATGATGGAGGCTTCCAGCTGGGCTTCTCCACTATTCACACTGTTTCATTGCCACCACAGAGGCAGCAGCCCATCAGCAGTTCCCAGCCCTCAGCATGTGTATGTCCAGCTTGAAACATACCCCCAGCCCAATCCCTACCATCCCAAAAGTGTCCCAAGCATGCCTACCTACATTTTTGCTGTTCAAACCCATTTGAAATCTGCCTTCTTCCTTCTCTGCCCAAATTTAATTTGCCAAAATCTCTTTAATCCTTGCTTAGCAGTTACAGGAACAATGCAAGAACACATTTAAACCTGCCAGACATTTCCTGATGGGATGTTACACTTACAGCTTGAGCAAAGCCCTTTCACTGTTGGTAAGTGGGCAAGACAAGGGCTACCAGCTTCCTCTTCTCTGTCCAGTGCTATCTGTTATCTTCCCAGGAGTCTGACCCAATTCTGGCTCAGATATGGATTAAACTAATCCCTAAAATCACCTCTCTTCCCATTTTGCAGTTGAGTGCTTTCAAACTCCTGCTTTTTATAGTTGTGTCTTTGACAGATCTGCAGTTGAAAGTCACTGTAATCTGTCTGCCCCAGATCTAAAGGTAATGTTTTACCAGGTAGCCATACCAGCAAGAGGTGTGAAAAAGCCTGCATGGACAGAGCTCTGCAGAGATCCCATGATCTTCCAGTGCAGGCTGAGCTGCTTTTGCAGGTGGTTCAGCTGTAGCAGCACTGAGTCCTTTCCAATGGTCAGAGCAAGCATTGTACCCTCCAAGTGCCTTGGTAAAGGCTGGAGTGCTGTCACCATCAGAAGTGTCCTGCAGACCCTGACTGACAACGAGGTCTGTTTAAGTCTTCAGACTGGTCCTCAGGTGGGGCCCAGCTTGACAGACTTGCCCATTTTGGCTGCATTTATCCCCAAAACTTATCCCCAAATACCATTTTTTTCAATTTGCTTTTTCAGATCAAGCAAATACTGTTTCTACAGTTCTCCCTCCAAGGACTGTTCAGTGTGGAAAGGGGTATGGAAGCAGCATCTGTCCCCCTTTCCCTCGGGAAATGTTATAGTGCTGTTTGAACTGTTGAGAAAAGCATGGACATAGAGGTCTGGCTAAACTTGCATTAATGTGCTTCTGCAGTTAAATAATAAATGTGTGCTTTATTCCTGTCTGTGGCATCCTGATCTCCCTAGTTCCAGGTAGTCGGTGAGCTGGTTTCATTAGTGCTTCTGAGTTTTATGATCCTGAGGAGTGAAGGCATATTAAGTGTAATAGGCTTTGCTGAGATGAATGTTAGCTTGGGTAGATTAACCAACTTGTTTCACCACCTAATATGCACATTTAGGAACAGTTTTCAAGTGTGGAAACGTTTAAAAGGAATGCTAATTTCAAGCTGAGGGAAGTGTGTCTGTGGAGAGAATAAGAAAGCCAAGGACTGGCCAAGCAAGAGCCAAACTGAGTTAATTCTGGTTCTTTCATCGCTATGTTTGTTAATGTATTTCAGCTCTTTTCCCAGTCATACTGTTTTATGGGCTTTCATGAGGTGGAGGGAGAAGAGAAATAAGTCACCACATTCCTAAAGGATGTCAAGGGGGGAAATTGGATCTAAGGAAGAAATTCTTTACTGTGAGGGTGCTGAGGCACTGGAATGGGTTGCCCAGGGAGGTTGTGAATGCTCCATCCCTGGCAGTGTTCAAGGCCAGGTTGGATGAAGCCTTGGGTGCCATAGTTTAGTGTGAGGTGTCCCTGCCCATAGCAGGGGGTTTGGAACTGGTTGATCTTAAGGTCCTTTCCAACCCTAACTGTTCTATGATTCTAAATATAATAAGAGTAATAAAATGCAAGCTATGGCACCAGCTGAAGAGCTGGAATGAGACTGGAAGAGCAGGCTGCACTATGATTAAACTGCATGATTTCAGCTAACTTACTAATGCAGTGATTTTCCAAAGAGCTGCATCCATTAACCTGGGTGCTGAGCTCTGCTGAGAGCATGAAGCCAATTGTGGGCACCAAATCTATTTGTGTGTGCTGCTAAAATCATGGTGCCCCTCCTGTCAGAAGCAGAAGAACGTTGGGGGAAACCTGGCTTTTAGTTTGCCCTCCATACTTCTTTTCCCAAGTGTTTAAGCAGGTGCATTTCGCTGGTTCAGAGGCTTTTGAAGTCATTTGAAGCTACACAAGCACTCGGAGGAACCAACACGAACATTTACACACTTCTGTGCTCTTCAGTTGAAACTGTCCTATCTGCCTTCCGCAGCCACCAGCAAAGGAAGAGCTGCTCAAGCCAGTGGATTTTTGACAGAATTTTATGTCCAGTGCAGATAAAGTCAGTGAAGAGCTCTGAATAATGACCGTGCTTCTGGAAATCCTGGTTTCCATCATGGCAAAATCACAGCTTGTGTACATTTATCCTCATACAACTCTGAAATGTGACAGTGCCAAGAAGTTACATGTAGTGTACGCAACAGAAGCTAAAGAGGTGACTTGATCACAGTCTTCAAGTACAAGGAAAAGATTTCTGATAATAGAAGGCTCATTAATCTAGCAGACAGTTCCCACAGTGAGATCCAGTGACTGGAAGCTGAATAGCTGGAAGTGTGTCTTGTATGACTCAGGCTGGAAATCAAACTTAAACAATACAATAACCAGGAATTGGAACAGCTTGGTTAGGGTGGATGTTTTGTTAGTAGATGGCTTTGAATCAGGCTGGGGATCATTCCATAAAGTATATATCCTAGGTAGCTTGTCGCAGAAATGAGGTCATCTGTTTCTAGCTTGTACTAGGTAAGAGTCTGTGTTATGCAGGTTAATGATCAAAATGTTCCCTTTCTTCTAGAACTAGCTTGCTTCTGCTTCCACATCACAGCTACCTTCTTGGAGCATTATAAAGGGTGTAGAGAGAGGCTGTGGATAAAGTCCCATAGTTCATTAAAATCAATGGTGGCTTGGTCACCAGCTTCAAAGGGATCAGGGTTTTACTCCTCACTGCTTTGGTTCCTCCAACCTTTGTCCATGGCATGATGGTCCCACCAGGATTGCTGTGCCTTGTAGGTCCTGATGCTTCTTGTTCCCATTTGCTGACTGGTACAGAGATGGGTCATCCTCTGTGTGAAAACTGCTTCTAAGTTTAGACTCTTGCAATGGTACCACAGAGTGTCCCTAACCATGCTTTGGCTGTGCAAAATGGCTCTCTTCATCCTTGCATATTAGCATTTGAAACAGCAGAGAAACTGAGGGTCAAGGTCTTGGGGCAGGGAGATAAGTTGTAATCTAGTCTGGAGCAGCCAGAAAGGGTTATGCTGGAATTTTGCTGACAAAACTGGGATCTGTCTGCTTTCCTGACACTGGGAAGCCAAAGAAATTGTCTCCTCTTTGTCTCCACCTTTACCTGCTTCATGCAAACTATTTTCCAAGCACTTTTCTGAGCATTCCATCTTGCTTCCTCAGGGGGATTCCTACATGTTTTTCCTAGGGAATTTCCTCTAGCTCTTATGTCAGGCAGTCATTCCTCACATGCTGTGAAGTATAGCATAGCCAGCCTGAAACTGCACAAATAGCCTCATGAAGCTGCATGTTTGAGGCTTTATTTCCATCATCTCCTGTTGTCAGCAGCCTAATGAGCTGTGTTATTAAATGGCTCTACATTGTTACCTTGTGCTGGTGATGAACGTGGCCAGTGGGCAAAGAGGAGCTCAGCTTCCCAGTTGTATTGATTTCTCCCACACTGACAAACTCTGCATTGCACTGCTGACAGAGGGAGTAGGTTTAGCACTTTAGCAACTGCCAGAAGCCTCATCCCACCTAGGGAAGGCAGATGTGACCCACAGATGTTACTAGAAATTAGGCAAAGGAGGGAGCTCAGTACAATGTGTCTCAGGAGAGAACGTGCCTTGTGTATCTTGAATCCAGCATAAGGACTCCCTCAGGTGGGGAGTTTCTCTGAAGATGTTTCCCTGGCTCTTGTTATGCCAGGATATGAGACTGAATAATTGTATGATTTCTACTGTGACACTACTTGGAATCCCAAAGGACAAGTTCCTGTTCTATTAAATATTCATAGAATCATAGAATAGTTAGAGTTGGAAAGGACCTTAAGATCATCTAGTTCCAACTCCTAACTATTGAGAGGCATTGTGACTTCCCCAGGGAGATTGCAGATGGAGAGACATACTCTGACTTGGTTGTCCATTTAATCTCCCCTTAGTTGGCTGGAGGTGGTTATTTCAGCTCAGTTGTTGCACATTGTATTGTTAAGCCCCAGTTCATTAATTGCTCATGAGTCTGAATGTCAGGGCTTGCTGTGATGGAGTGATGGGAAGACTGAGGCTGGTGATGTGGTTATAGCAACACTCAAGCATGTACCTGTTTATTGAGTGAGCATGCTTCACATGCTGAGAAATAACCAGTGTCCCGTGAAAGGAACATGTCAGATCCTGGTCAGGGAACAGAAGGTAAGAGCTTGGATGGATATGGAAAAACAAACCTAAGAGTTTGCCTCATTACTGAGTAGCAAGTTGTTGATAACTCCTATCCCTGCTGGCCCAGAGGGAAGGAGGTGAAGTCCAACCATTTCTTTCTCCTAAGGGCAGTTTTTCTTTAGGAGAAAGGAACAGGAAATAAAAGTGGTATGAGGCACAGAGAACACGATTATGAGGATATAAAACTAACAACAGGCACATCCTGAGTGACAGAATGAGGCTGAACTGTCTGGAGTGTGGCAAAGCGATGCCCAATTTCCCATCTGCCTCCCTTGCCTCATAGTGAGGTGTGCTGTAGGGAGTGACAGGGCTGTGAAGGAAATAAATGTACCTGTACAGAGTGCTGCCCCCGGGAATGGCTTTGCTATTAATAACAGTAATAACATATGCCAGGATGTGGAAGAAGCATCTTTTGGAAAGTGCTGATCACTGCCACTATCTGGTATGAAAACAAATTGAAAACATCAGTTTCATTATTTTATAATGCACAGTAATCCTACTTTTGTATTTTTTATTGTTTCCTTGTGTTTAAATATTGCCTGGAGGAGAGCTGTTTGGTTTAGGTGGCCCTGCTGCAGACTGGCAGGTAAATTGGGGTGCTACATGAGGGAGGGGGCTCAGGAGCCATAGACAGCAGTAACTACAGTAGCCAGAACAGGGAGGTCCCCAAAGCCGACTGCTCTGGAGTCCTATCCACTGGGACATGTCCTGGTCAGCTTGTCCTCCCTCTGCCCCAGATCTGCTGCAAATGGAAGGATTTGGAATGCAGCCCAAATCCCACTGGAGCAGTTGGGATGGAGATGGTGTGGAAAGCTGAAAGTGATTTCTCCCTCCCCTTCTGCCTTACTAAATAGAGAAAGGGCAAAGAGAAAAACCTTTCCTATACAAAGGAGAAAGGGGAAGAGAGGTTCACAGAACTCAGTTCTTGGACCAAAAGTCTGTGCTAAAAAGTGAGCTGCTTGCAGGATCAAGGGATGTCCATTCATGGAATCGAAGCACGTGTGGATGCAATGCATCACTTGGGCAGCAAGGAAGAGATCACCCTGAGATCAAAGATTGTTCTGAAGGAGTTAACCTGGGCAGTATCTAAGTACTGTAGCTTCAACAGCTTTCCTTTTAGTAAGGAAAACATTTTTTGTTCTCATAAACTGTACTCAGCAAAGCCTCCTTGTACTGAATCACTTATTTTTCCATAGGGAAAGATGGCTGTGAGTGCAGGCTTATTATGGAGAGTTGCAATGTGCTTGTTTGCACTGACTGAGAGCATTTGCTGCTGTTTCCTGATGCAGTGAGTTGCTCTAAAGGTGGTAATCTCCAGTCCCTGGGGATGTTCCCTTCAGTCACACAGTGCAGGATTCAGGCTGGCTTCCAGGGCCCTAGCTCCAATGCACACTGGGCCAGAACTGCGGGACATGGTGAGAGCTGCAAGGATGCTCCTATGACTCTGCTAGTCCCATAGCTCACCAGAAATGGCAATGCCTGGGTTTAGAGAAGTCACAGAGCAATGGGCTTCAAGGTCAATGGCATTTGTACTCCAGTTTCTGTGAGTGGAGGGCTTCTGATCAGCCTGGGTACATAAAACATCCCCAGACAAGGCAGGGAGAGCAGCTGCCACAGCAGCACAGCCTGTGAATGGCTTAATAATCCTAAGGATCTTGTAGAGTCCTTTACCACATGTGAATAGGGCCCCTGAAAGCATCTTACATGTATGAGATGTCAAAGTAAATGCCTCTCAATTTCTGCAGGTTTCAGCTCTGCTCTTCTCCCAAGCTCTGCTTTTTCCTGCTCTGCTAGGCATTCAGGCAGAGCTGAAAGGGGCCCCTTACCTCTGTTATCCATGTGGTCATATGGAGTAGCAGCAAGAGCCAAACAGGGGGAAGTTTTTCTTTTTTCCTGGGGCTTTCTGTGTGCTTTTCTCTCTTCTTTTCCCCCTCCCCCCCCCCCCTTTTCATTTTAATTGAGATGCACAATGAAAGGAGGAGAAGCAAATTTAATTATAAAGCCATGTCTTCCTCCCCTCTGTGTCTTTCCGGGCTGGGAAGTGCTGTCATCTCCCCTTTGATGCAAAAATGAATTCAGTAGCATTCATTGTGAGATTATTATTTATTTCAAGTGAAAGGAAATGATTTTCAGTTCAGTGCCAGTTTCTACCTCAGAGAACAGCAAGGGGAGAAAATAATGCAGCAGCACTTTAGGAGGCAACACCACATACACATGCAGGTATATATGCATAGCTGGTAAAGGAGCCGCGGCACCTGCATGCTTCCCTGGATGTGTATTCCCTCTTGCTAGCACACAGATGTTAAACAGCAGAGCAAGCAATGTCTTGTTGAACTCTCTAGAGCCCCCTTTACATGCTGACTTGTACATTATGACACTTAGACCTTTGAAACTAATCCACTACCACTGAATTGTAAGACTCTAATCTGCTGATGAAGTAAGAGAAACAAAGATAAGTGAAGATCAGTGAAAGTGCCAGGAGGAGAATTCAGTAGGCACAGCCCAGCATAGCAATAGATGTTTCACATCTTTCAAGCTGAGAACATTGGATGTGTTTTCTGGGACAGGGCCAATCTTCCTGGTGTATCTGAACCTTGTGTAGCATAGAGGATTCCTGGTTCATTGGTTAAGGCTCCTATTGCTCCCACAGTGTGAATAGCAGTATTTCACCAAACCAGAGCCATTGCTGTCTGTCAGAACACCACATTTCAGAGCCAGAATGGTCTGAGGGAAGGGTAAATGTCAGTGCTGCATCTTTCCTGACCCATCATTTTTCTGGTTATGAGCCAGACATCTCCTTGTCTCTGCAGTGCGCTGGTAAGATGGAGGACAAGGTCATTCAGGCTTCAGTGCCTCTGCCTCTTTGTGTTTCTCTGAGCTGTGAGCAGCCTGGGACTTTGTGTAAGGCCTTAATGAGGCCCAAGCAAAGGTTGACTTAAAAAATAAAAAATTCCTTTATGATGTGTGCTGCAGAGCAACAAATGGATAATAAAAGGGCTGGAGACTGGAGGCAAATCCTCCCTTAAGGTTAAGGGAAATTAAGTCCTTTGGGGGATGTGTAATGTATGAGGCTTCATTATTCTTCTTGGGACAAGCAATGTATGATCCCTTGTTCAGAGAGATAAAAGGATCATAAACTCAAATGGTTCCACATAGGCCATGTGACTCAGACAGCACCAGAGAATCTGCTGGAGGTAACTATATAGAGCTCAGCCTGCCTTGTGCTGTAAAAGCTGTTCCCATGATGCTGGGAATCATATTGTCCTGATGCTTTCCTGTCTGCATGGATGGTTAGCTGGGAGAGGGTCTTCTGGAGGCAAGTAAAAGGCCACAGAAGAGATGTATCAGGAGTAAACCCTGATCAAGAAGTCTCTAACCCCTCCTGCACAGTCCCAGGCACTGGCTCTTCTCCTGTGTGGTCTTTCTGGCTGCCTTAGCTCAAGCTCACTTCTGCTTTCCTCCCTGACCTCCACCCCATCTCGCTTGCACATACTAAGTCTTATCCATGTTGTGATGCCCTAATACATTTGTTGTCCCTGCTCCCAGCTTCTGAATCCCTTTGCTATAATCAGCGTGACTCAGAACAACATCCCTAGAGCAAAAAGAAATAATGTGCCTTGTTCTGCTGCTCCCTATTCAAAGGTAAATTGATTTTCTCCCCTCCAAGAGCAGATGCTCACGTCTTTTTCTTTGCCTTTCTCCCTGGTGTCTACCAGATTTAGGAGAAATCACATTCTGGGGTTTTTTTATGGACTTTGGGGCTGAAGAGAAGTTGCGTTATTGGGAACTTGTCATATTTGTTGTTATTGAGTTGTAGATCAAAGATAATGTATGGTCCTGTACTTGTTGTGCCACTGCACAGGGGAGTGTGTCTGTGCATCTTTTGAGTTTACCCTCCATATTTCTGCCACACTTGTAGATTCCAGCCACTTGTATCTCTGTGTGCCCCTTTGTGTGTGCTAAGCTGTTGTACGTGTATTTATCTGAACTCAGATGTATATATGGGCCCTGTGTAAGTACCTTGTGTGTTCCTGTGACCTGATCCATGCCTAAGTCCTTGTTGGTCCCTGGTATGTGTGCCTGTACCTGCACTGTTAGGTGGAGCAGGTTGGCTACTGCTGAGGAGTCAGCACTAGGTTTCACTACAAACTCTAGTGCCATACAGTGAAATGCTGCAGCTTGCTTTAGATTTCTTTAAGTACAGGGCATCACTTTTCTCCTTTGTAATGGAGCTGGGATTGATTCCTTGTGCCAGTGGCATCTCCCTAGCAATAAAATGTCCTTGCCACCCAAGCCATCCAGTTGTCATACCTGGAAGTGATTGACACCTACCACAAAGCTCTACAGTTAGGAAATGGGAAAGCAATTTCTGCTGGCTGACACCCGAAAGCCTTGCTCATCTGTGGGAGATACTGTAATTTGTGGTTTTAAAGCAGGACCAACTGATATTTTTCATACCTGTCATCTTGTTTTACATCTGTGACTCTGCAGTTCTGGGGAATCCTGGTGGATTTTCTGATCTTGGCTTGCTCTGTCTCCATCTTTTCCCTCTTTTTGCTCTTTCTGCCTCTGCAAAGATGTCACCATGATGAAGCTCCTGATGGATCCCTGGATGACTCGCACCCAGTGGTGATGGATTGCTGCTCACTGTGCTGCATGCTCCAGCTGTCTGCAGTTCAGCTGCTGGATTGACAGGGCCTATGAATCATTCTTGGAAGGCAAAGTGCTCTGAGTGCTCTGGCCCCGTTTGTGGTGTGCTGATGTGGCACAGCCTCATAGAAACCGTTTACATGTGGACTGGGCTGGATGTGGATCTCAGAGCCAACTGCCAGGCTCTCATATGCCCCTCTTTGGGTTTGAGGAGGCTGGGTTAGAAGGGTTGAGAACATACTACTTCTCTTATTGCTGTTTTCCTTCTGTGTATGCAATGCTTCATAGAACTGAAAAAGGAAGGAGCTATGATCTGAAGACATTGTAGAGGAGAATTGGGACAGTGGATGATACGGAGGCCAGAATAATGCACCATGCAGGCAGCTGCAGAGCCTCCTCACAGAAGATGTGGATAGTAATAGAGGAAAGGAAGAGCTTGGATAGTGCTGCTATCTTTTGCTTATTCCCTCTTTGCTTTGTTTTCATGTGGAATAGTATGAGCTGAAGGGCACAGATAAGAAGGAGCCCTGGGAGAACAAAAGGGGAATTCCAGCAAGGCAAGCAGTGAAGCTGCTCATGCCACTATCCCAGCATCCAAGACACTTGGTCAGTGCGTTTGTCCAGGAATTTGCCAGAGTTGTCCTTGGAAGGATCTGCAGCAGTAGTATTCCATCCTCCTGATGCATGTTTCCCCTTGTGCACCATGGATCCAGCACAGACGCCATCAGTCATTCCTGAAAAGCATCCAACATCCTCCTTACAAATGTTGCTGTTAATGGAAATTCCCTGTTCTTTACCCCTGCTCTCAGCAGGGTAAGGACAGCCTCACAAATCTCTCTAACCACCACCACAAGCTCTAGCAGCTTCGTGGACCTCGAGTGGACCCCATCAATTGGGGGTCACCGTTATCCACAGGGTGGCAGCAACGTGCTTCCATTGTCCATGCTGAGTGCTCCCACTGGTGCTTCTCCAAGGTTCTGGCTGGGATTAAGCCTGAAAAGAGGAATGTTTCTAGGAGGGAGAGAGGGAAGCTGCATGTACAGCATACATCCCCAGATGAAGCGTCCTGACAACGTTAAGAAACAGAAGGCAGAGCTGCATGCAGGACGTTGTTGCTTCTTTCCAATGCAGCATGAACCTGCCTTCCAGATTAACCCTCTTGTTTTGTTCCCCTCCTCCTCAGGATGGGAGAGGCTTAACCTAGGAAGTGACAGATGAAATCTTTCTTCTGGTGATCTTTATTTGTGTGGCTGGCTTTGAAAGGATGGTGAAAATTCTCCACAAGAATACCTCATGAATATTCAATTGCAGCGCCAGCAACACTTTGCAGTCATGGATTATTTATATACGAAATAACCATAGCTTCATAAATAATAAAATAGCAGCAATCTCCGCTGTGCTTTATGTTCCCCATAGCCAGCACGGGTGCAGGGAGGATGTGTCTTTGTGGCACATTTAGATGCTGTATCAGCCCCTTGCAGGCTGGGAGCAATGGAAGGACAGAGGTAGCAGAGCAGTGTGAAGGTGAAGGCACTGGAGGTGTGGATGTGCACAGATCAGTATGTACACAAGGCAGTGTTTCATTTGCTCCAGTGTTTTGGGTGATTCTGGCAGCAGAAGACTTCTGTGAGCATGAGGGCATATGTGTTGTTGAGGCAGAGGTAGGAGTCCATGCAGAGGAACTGCTGTAAGAGGAGAAAGCTTTCAGCCAGGACGTGTTGCTTATGGGCAAAGAAGATGCAGCACTTGGCTCTTTTTGGTTTGGTAACTTGCCAGCAGCTGCCTCTATGGCCATAAACATATAGGGTATCCCCATAATGCACTTCAGTAATAGCAAGGTTTCAAGTTGTTAAAGCAAATGAAGCCCTCACTTCTTAGAATTGGCTCTAACAGATCCATGCTTGGTGGCTTGAGATCATCCAAAAAGCTGCATGTTCTCCTCTTGGGAAGGCTCAGTTTTGCCTAAGCAACATAGATAAAGGAGAGGACAGTGAGCTTTCTCTCTAGCCAGAGCAGCACCCACTTGCAGTTTCCTCTCCTTGAAGTAAATCTGTGCTTTAATCCCCAGGACAAATCTTTATCCGATTTCGCAGCTGAACAACTGCCATGTGCTATGCAGCTTGTTATATGAGTAAGCAGCATGACTGGGGAATATCTAACAGAGTTCCTCTCCTCCAGCCTAACACCACTGTTAAGTCAGTAGTAAAGCAGGATAAGAATTAATAGCTGCTTTTCCTATCACCAGACAGCAGTTTGAGCACCTGATTTTTGCAGACTCCACTGCTTTCAGAAGACCTCTTCTGCCCAGATGCCTTTGCTGAGTACTCAGCAATGAGTAATCCTTTGGGGGTGGATAGAGAGTACTGAGCCCTCCATTGCCCATGGTCTTCCTTCCCTCCCTGAAGGCTAATGCTGATGTCCCTCTCCCTTTTGCTCCCACCGGGAAGCACTAAATGCCAACTCGGTACAAGTGTCTGTTGCTGTGAAGGATGATTCATCACTCCAGTTTGGTGGCAGCATATTTATCCCCCCACCTGCTCACCTGGGAAGAGAAAAGACAAATTGCTGTCATCCCTTTTTACAGGACAGATAACCAGGTGGTAACGAGAGTCACCTTGGCTCAAAGTCATTCAGGATGAGTTATTGGTTTGCTTACAATGTCTTAGAAAGAAAGGGGAATTGTCTCCCAGTTAAAGCATCTCCTGCTGGCATTGCTGCAGTTGTGCATTGGTTGAAGTTGCATCTGTTCTGATGCACAGTTCCCCACCAGGGTCCCAGGACCTTCTGGAGCTTTCCATGGCTGACACAGCACTTCTGCTCCCAGGGAAGAAGATGAATCTCTGCTTAAGGTTTGGGAACAGGCCCAAGAAAAAAGAAGTCCATTTACTTTCTCACTGCTGTGACTTCAGGTCAGCTTGGGCTCTCAACTTCACTAACTGCTTTAAAACTACCTTGCATTTCTCATCTCTTTTATCCTATGGGATTTTTCTTTCTTTGCCTTTATTCTCTGACCCTTCATAAATCCTTCCTGACCCTCCCCTCCCTGCAGCCACATCACCTCAGGCCGTTGTCAGTTCTTGCATGCTAAGCAAAATTGGGCTGGATGACAGATGCTGAAAGAAACCTGAATTTTCTAGGAGACAGCATTGGGAACCTGTCAGCTTTGTCTGCACTTTGTGACACCGATTGTTTTGGTCCTCATGTTGCCATGAGGTATGGGGAACCACTTGAGGAACCAGGGATTTTGCTCAAATGTCACCCATTTCCATAGTATTTACTGTGAACTTAGCAGTATATTATCTCTTTTGGTTTTCAATCCTGAAGATCCTAGAGGAACAAGGGCCCACAAGGTAGTTTGTTGTGTTCAGAAGCCCATTCCAGTCTTTTACAGTAGCAGTGAAAAGCTGGAACATTTGACCCAGGTGTGACCTAAAGAGTCAGAAACCAGAAAGTGTATGAGAGCACTTTATAAACCAATCTGATAAGTTATAAAGTGCTTGACATAGATCTGAATTCATAGAATCATAGAATGGTTTGGGTTGAAAAGAACCTTAAGATTTTATCTAGTTCCAACCCCCTGCCATGGGCAGGGATGCCTCACACTAGACCATGTCACCCAAGGCTCTGTCCAACCTGGCCTTGAGCACTGCCAGGAATGAAGCATTTACCACTTCTCTGGGCACCCTACGCCAGTGTCTCACCACCCTCACAGTAAAGAGGTATCTTCTTGTATCCAACCTGAACTTCCCCTGTTTCAGTTTGAACCCATCACCCCTTGTCCTGTCACTACAGTCCCTGATGAAGAGTCCCTCTCCAGCATCCCTGTAGGCCCCCTTCAGACACTGGAAGCTGCTCTGAGGTCTCCCTGCAGCTTCTCTTCTCCAGGCTGGACAGCCCCAATGTTCTCAGCCTGTCTTCATAAGGGAGGTGCTCCATTCAAGGGTCTTCAAGAAGTTCTAAACGTTACTGGCTGCCAGCAGCCCTCTTGCCCATATGTATTTAGTGAGCTTGGGTGCCCAGACACGGATACCATAAAAGATGAAGGGAGACTTGAGGACTTTCTAGAAATGAATCTCCTGAAGGTGTTTGTCAGTAGATCTTGAATTGTTAGTCATGTTTGAAAAATGAATATTGTGGGATTTTGAAGGATGCTGTGTGGGCCAATACAAACTGAGCTGGAAAATTTGACATTATCCTTCCTTTGTGCTTAGACAGAAGCATTGCCTGAACAGACTCTTGGAGGCAGCTTAGTGCATCTGGAGGATGCTCTTAGCAGGGCTGTGCAACTGCATTCTTGAGCTGGAAGACCAGAGATCTCACTTTTAGAACACTGTTTCTGTTTTCTTGTGTTGTGACCATGATTCAATATGGTACAAAGTTACTGGCAGCCCATCTGAAGTCTTTCCCTTTTAGCACATATTTTACTTTTTTCCCTGGTCTTTTATACCAAGGGTCTTTGTGCTGTTTGCTGCTGAAGAGAGAGTTGCATTTTATTTACGTGGGCAAAAAGAGACTTTGTAATATAAAAAGCTGAACATACCTATATATTGCAAAGAGATATTACTGAGCATGCAAGAAAAAGGCAGTCTTATTCTGGGGATTTCACTTGTTAGAGCGCAGTAAGAGCTCATTCATTTGATAGTGTATATATAAATGCTATCTTTCCAGTTAAAATTGTGACAAATTCACCCCCAGGCATTCCACAGTTACTGCTCAGCCTCACATCTTTGCATCTTGAACAGTCATTGTGACAAAAGCAATTGAACTCAGAGCTGCCTGGTCCAAAATCCATCACTCCTTATACATGAGCTAAAGGAATTTGCTGAGGTCCTCTATGAGCAAGACACAGGTACAGCCTGTGACACAGGTTAGCATCTCCCTATCTGCCCATCAGAGGGCAATACAATGGTCATGTGGACTATTGCAGATGACTTTTGCCGTTTCATTTGCCCAGAGTGCCACATTAAAATAGTAATGCCTTTAATAGGTCATGGAATTACAGGCATGAGACATATTCCTTTGACCTCCTCCAGATTCTGCTTGGATTCCCTCCTCCTGCTAGTTTAGCCAGGCAGCCAGAAAGTGAATGGATGCTCCCACCTGCAGGTACAGAAAGGTGAGATTTGCATAGGGACCAGTGCAGGTTTCTCCTGTTTGTTGCCACCTCTTCTCTCCAACTGGGAATTCTAAGGTGGAGATAAATGTCAGCTGGAAATAGCACCTCAGCGTCATCAGTTCTTTCTTCCATTTCCCTGTAGCCACTTTGGGCTGCTCTCTACCATATGGATCGGCCCATCACCTCTTGTGTGAGCCTCATTACTGGGATTCTTCTGTTATTGCTTTGCCTACAGCCTTGACTTTCCTTTTATGTTTTCTGTTTGTAATTAAATTCTTCTCAACTGGTAAGTCACTGTACTGAAATGACTGTGTGAAACAGCCTGCTACCAGTTTCATTCCCCGCATGGTTGAGTGTGTCTCTACCCTCTCTGTTCATGATAAAGAACAGAGGGTAGATAAAGAATCATATAGAATCATATAGCTTTTCCTTTATGTGTTCAGCACATAACAAGCAGATCAGATGAGGCCCTCTAAGTCCCCAGGCTGAGAATTCAGTTCTGCAAAGCTTTAAGCTGTTCCTGAGGTTACTGGCTGCTGCTTGCTTGCTTGCTGATGTTACTGCAAGTCCAAGAGAGTCAGTCTTGTGTCTCGTGCACTAATATCTCAGCAGTGCTCCTCTGTAAGTGCTTGTATCTTGCTCTGGAACTCATTGCTAATGGGGATGTCACTGCTGAAAAGGAGAATGAGAGCCTCAGGAGTGGGTCCAGTTTCTCAGGTCTTTGATTTGGACAGTCATTCAAGAGTCTGCTGCTGGTGCCCCCTGTTACGTGTTATGCTATAATGGTTGAAAAGACTTCACCTAATGAGAGCAGAGACTCCCCACATCTGCTTTCCCCCCTACTCTGCTTTTAACTCACTCTGGCTATTAGTGCCACTCAGGAAGCAGAGGACTCTAATCACCCTCTTCTCCAGTACCATCTCCCTCTGATATTTTCAGGTTTCCCTTTGCGTATTCTGACTGTTCTTGGTGATCTGCTCCAGGTCTGGTTAATTTTCCTTCATCTTCTCCTTTCTCTTTTTCTTCCTCACATAAATGCACCTTCAGCCATTTGTCTACGGTAAAGCTCATAGCTCAACTCAGTTCAGCCCTTGTCCTTCTGTTTTGAACAGCTTCAGTGTGTACCAGAGACATAGAAGTGTTCTTTGATTTAGCCTGGATCAGGGACAGCTGCTCTTCTCACCAGTTCCAAGGAGATTTAACCCAGCCGATAACAAGGGGGCCCATATTGCCATCTCCCTTCTGCTTTGCCCATGTGCCAGAGCAATCCTGTCTTCCAAGCAGCCACCTGCCCCTTGTTTTTCCCTGCTGCCTCCGTCTGTTCTCAGTACAGCCCCCAGTTCCTTAAGAGCTATTTCCTGTCTGGTCTAAACCACACTCATCCATACCCTTGGAATAAACTGTACGATTGTTTTGGCATTTCTCCAGGAAGAGTTTGCCCCCTTCATGTTGGATTGTGGTTCCAAATGTGCTGACTGAGACGGCCTCTCCAGTGCTGCTCTTGCTGCTTTCAGTAACAGGGAGGAGGCTGAAAAAATAGATCAGGAATTTGATTCTAAATCACTTCCCCAACAAAGCCAGGCTGAAGGTCATTTGTAATGAAGCTTTCAGATGAGTACAGCCTCACAATCAGAGAGAAGAAGAGGAAAAGGAAAATGAGGCTGGAGATGAGTTCAGGTTAATCTTGAAGCAATTCCGTGTTTGCTTTGGAGTCCAGAATGTTAACAGGAAGATGAAGAAAGAAAAACTGCTTTTGAGGGGTTTCTCTGTTGTGCTAGGAAAGGCTGCATATTCCTTTAGTGGTGCTTAGCCCTAACTGAATGAAAACCTGCGAGCAAAGCCCCGTGCTCCAAGCTCTTCAGGGGAGGGCGACTGCGATGAAAGCATTGTGATGGTGCCTGCATGCCTACAAAGTGACTTGGAATCAATTCATCTTGCATGGAAGTTGGAAGCCCTTTGGAGACCCCAAATGCCTTCCCATAGCAGAGTGTTAGCATGGAGAGACGAAGCCCTGACTTGCAGGAAAAGGAGCAAATAGGACTTAATAAAACATAGAAATTCTTGAAAATCCTTTTTTTGTTTTTTTGACATTTAAAATTTATGTTTTCAAACAAGAAATGAATTTACCAAAAGAAGTAAATATGTCTTTTAAAAGATTGACATGAAATGAGTTGGTTTCAAATTATTGCCAAGAAGCCTATTGATTTTCTCCGTCAGGGGGTTAGATTTCTGTGGCATTTGATTTTCCATCTGTTGTCAGGATGGGAATTACTGTTTTCCAAGATTGATGTTTTCTGGCTTCCATCTCAGCCTAGCTCTGTGTCTGGGCACGGGCTGCCTCAGGCTTTGCTGTCCTGTATGAATCCACTCCTTCTGCTGCAGTTCAGCTCAGACCAAAAGGCTTTGTTGGCACAGGAAACTGAGCTCCTTCCACCCACCCAACAGCAGGCCCAGGACATGGAAAATGCACTGGGCAGAGACCTGCATGTGGATCCTGGACACTCACCTTAGTGCTGCTTGTCCCCCAGCTCACTGCTTCCATTCTTATCTGCCCAAGTCTCATCCTGACTCCCAGTAAAACAAATTGTTCATTGATGCAGCTTTGGATTACATTTCTTGCCTCTTCCAGAGTTATTTCCTCTGGGATCTCCCAGCAAAGCACTTCAGCAGAGAGGAGTGGGAGTGAGGAACGGAAGAACAAGCATGTTCCAGTATGTGGCCTTGAGAGCTGGAGAGATGTTCAAGAGACTCGAGTGGGATGATCCGTCTTTATGGTGACCCCGTAGCGTGCATAAAAATAACTGTTCATTGAAATCCATGGGAAGAGGTGTGAAGTTTAGTGTGGAAATACTTCCTGTTGGTGTCCATGGATCTAACTCCCTCCCTCCTTCTCACCTACCATCACAGACTTGTGTGATCTCTGGAGAGCCCACATCCCCAGCCCAAAGAGAGCATTATTTTTACTTGGCACCTAGCCCCCAGGACTCAGTGTTATTTATACTGGCAATGGTGGGAAGAGGGAAAGAAATAGGGCACTTGCTGAGTTTTACAGTGCCTGTCATGTTTATCATTGAAGTTCACTGGAAAAAGACTTCAGGAGAGACAAGCAGGAAGTAAATCTCTTTCTTCTCTAGGGAGGCTGTTTGGATTGTGAGAGATTTCTATGGCTACATTCAGAAGGAACTTTTTTACTGCTAAGCAGGGGAATTTTATAGCATAAACATGGATTTCAGGGTATCATCAGCAAATAGTGGTATATCTCTTGGGTGCAGTGCCCTTCAGGGAGAGCTTTGGGCTACTGATAATGAAAAAGCATCAGTCATCCTTTATAGCAGTGTTTGAAACTTGCTTAACTGTGTGTGAGAAACTGCATGAGAAACCAGGCATGTTGAGCTCGACTTGTGTCTTTCAGGACTTGTGGAATGAAGCCTAAAAGGAAAAGTCTTGAGGGTGTTTTGTCATAGACATAGAGAGGACATCACAAGGACACATCTCCATCCTTGGAGAGCTTATATCCCAGCGTTGTGAGCAACTAGCAGCTCCCAGAGGGCTGTCTTCTGTCTCAGGCTACATCCCAGCCCTTGCCTCTTTGTACAGCTCTGGATGTGTGGCTTTTGCTTGGCTAATGAAGCTGTCTGGAGCTTTGAAAGCCCAAGCATGCTCCTAGTGCTCAGAAAATACCTGTTATTCCATAAGAACTAAAAAGTACAATGTGATTGGGAAAGTAAGCTTGGAAATGCAAAGCAATTCCATGGGGAAAATGTCTCAGTAATTAGACTTGACATTTTGGTGAGTGACTACACCTTTGAAGGGAACATAATCCCTTTCCATGAGCATCATGTCTACACCCTGGTAAGTACTACACATGCATGTGTAGAAACAGGGGCAGGCATACAGGTAAGTTTAAGCACATGGCAATTCTATGCACTGTACACATCTGGTAGGCAGCACCGTGAGCTTGTGCATGTAAAGAAATATTCTTGGTCATAATACAGCACAATAGTGCCTGTGTGTGTAAGTGGTGATGCACACACATGACAGAGGCTTGGGAAATACAGAGAAATAGGTAAGAGCTCCCATGCTCTGCTTCCTGTTTCTGCAGTTACAAAATATGCTGTAGCCAAAAATGCTGGGTTTTTTTTGCTGGAGTTTTCCATCAGCACTCCTCTATCCCAGGGTTTGAAGTTTATTTTACTTAGGTTTCGTGTCACACCTATGACAATGCCTTTATCAACAGCTGAAAGAAGTCTGTCAATGTAATGGACAAATAAATAAGCCTCTAAGATCTAACTTATGCATGTGCAGATAAGCACATCTCCCAAAGGTGTGCTTTTGAGAGGTGTCAGCTGGAGTTGCCCTGTGGCCCAGCAGTGAAAATGGATCTCTTCCAATAATGTTCCTGCAGAGTTTTTGTACTGGAAAATCACATCTTTGGTTGCAGGCTCATCTGTTAGACACAATGCACCTTGACGTCATGCCTCCCAAGCCAAGCTGTGGCCCATCCTTTCCTGCTAGAACACATAATTGGGCTGGGGAGCAAAGAGCAATTGTGGGATACAAAACCAGCTCTCCATGGGACTCTGTACAAAGATTTTCCACAGTGGGAGCTGGCCACATTCCCCTGAGCTGCACAGATGCTTGAAAAGGAGGCTGGAATTTCCATGGCAACAGGCTGCATTCTCCTGACTCCAGTGGTCTGTCACTCTCTGGATATGTCTGTCACCCCTGGTGCTCTGAGTTTCAAGGCCAACAATGTGTGATGGACACAGATTGAAGTGGGGTTGTGCTTGGGTCAGACATCCTGGTCAAGGGGATGTACTGCAAATGCAGCTTGGATAGAGGCACTGTGAAGTGATGATGATACAGGCACATCCTCTGGTTTGCTTCAGACATCAGCTACACCAGGGTCATGCAAGTTTAGCTGTTGTTGAGCTACTAGGAAGCTCAAAGGCATCATGTCAGAATATGACTGTGTCCTTGTCTAGTTCCCCTAAGCCAAAGAGCTCAGTTTTTTATATAGGTCATATCTCAGTGAGGCAATCACAGTGGGGAAACTGAGGCAGCCCTGGAAGTAGCTAGGTATACAGGAAATGCCAATCCAAGAGCTAGGAGCAGGATCAAGAAGTTCTCACTCCCTCTGTTCCCCCACCTCCCTCTGAGGAGCTATCACCTCTCATGGAACTTACAGAGTAGGAAGCTATTCCTGGTTATTTCTTGAATCACTTAGAAGCAAAAGCATTTAACATGTGCATTCTCAAAATAACAGGTAAAAATGTTATAGTGTAAGAGAGGACTGTGCCTATGGACAGCTCTGAGGAAAGGGAATTGTGTGCTAAGAGATAAGGGTGGAGTGGGTTGAGTTTTCTATTTCTGGATGGGATTGAAGCAGAGGAAGAGGGCAAGGTGCATTAATGGTGAAGTGAGGCTGAGTGCAACCTCAGGGATAGGAGAGACTTTATCTCTCTTGAGTTTATCATAGGTTCAATGCAAGCTCAAGGCCTGGCACAAGTTTTGTTTCCCATGACCCACGTATTTCCCACGAGCTGCAGGAAAAACATGGGCTACAGATTACAAGCAAGTGCTCACTGGGAGGGCTGTGTGTTACTGGGGCCAGAACACTGGACCTGGAGGAGAGGACGGAGATCTCTCAGGTCTTTGCCAAGCTGCCTGGAAATGTCTTTAGACATGTATATAAGGAGCCTGGTTTTCTGTTGCCCCTTGAAGCCACTCCAGCACAGAGGCACTACCTGTGGCAAGCTGGGCTGAGAGGAGGAGCTGAGGGAGATGGATGCTGTGGTGTCCTATATTCCATCATGTGGGAATATTGGTGTGGCTGTGCTGCAAAACAGCGGGCTGGCAGGCAGAGCACTAGTCTCGCTAGCTACACTAAGGGGAAAAAACATATCTTGGTCTCCTCAGGACATAACTCGTGCTGTGAAGGAGATATCCACTGGAGGCCTCATTTCTGCGTGCCAGTGGGAGAGGAGTGGGATGGAGAGAGCTGCATCCTCTTTGAGAATTGGGTTATCCTTAGGGAAATGGCATGCAGAGGAGGGTGAGCATGTGTAAGCTGGCAGGCAGTGTTTGCCTCCACTGAACAAGCGTGTTTCTCTCTAGAGCTCTCAGCAATGTTTATGGCTGAGCAAGGGAGTAAATCTCATTGGATTCAAGTCCTTGGTGGATAATTATTCTCTCCTTCTCCCACCCCCACTCCCCATGCCCTCCTGCCAGATATGAGACAGTGTTCACAGACTATAAATGGATGCAGTGCTATGCTTAATGTGGAGAGACACCTAATCAGGTGAAACACAGAGTGGGAAGTGAGGCACAGGGTGGGAGGCAACTTGCCAGTTCCTGCTCCTTCTCACATGCAGCTGGTCCCTGAGCCTCCCATCATGCTCAGCGCTGGGAAGCTCATTTCTTCTATTTCCCCTTTAAAATGCCTTAAAATGGAGCAGGGCAGCTGCGTGCTCAGAATCCTCAAGGTGCTGTCCCTACCAGAAGAAGGTGGCAGGGTGCAGGGAGGGAGCCCTGTGACTCTAATTCCATAGGAGGCCTCTGATTTGGCTCTTGTAGCTTATGAGGCTATCAAAGCCTCTCACTTAATTACAGCCACAGCAATCAATCTCTCTTCCTGTTCATTATGCTTCCAGCCAGAGTTAGAAGGATTTTTATTCCTGAGGCCTCAGGAGAATTTTCAGCTTAAAAGGAACCACAGCCAACCATAGTGACTGGTAGGGGTTGTGTCTGTAGGATGGCATTCCTGCCCCATGGAGAAGGGAGGTGCACCAGGAAGGCCTGGGGCATCTGGCACTGTTGAGATTTGCTTCTGCTTTGCCTGATGGAGGTCCATTGAATGGGCCCTGTGCCTAGAGAGGCATTCAGGGCTTTGCATTACCTGGGCACGACCAGCTGGGTTGCTAGAGCCCTTGCACATTGGCAGTGAGTTGTTCCAAGGCATTATGACTGGGCTGAGTAGAAGGTATCAAGTCATTATGGCATTATCTCTTCATTACACACAAAGTGCTGCTGGAGCTCAGGGAGGAGCACAGGGACAGAGATGGAGAGGAGGGAAGCGGCTCATTAGCCACTCACAGGAATCGGCTGAACATCTCTTTTTCTCAGGCAGAGGCTCTGCAAAGGACAAGTCTATTAGAAATTAGGGCTTGGCTTGAGGACAGCTCTGTGTATCAGTACGTACATGTGCTAATACACAAGTAGAGCACATCACCTACATACACCCCTACCCTGGATCAACTAACACACATGCAATGCACAGCTTGGATGTTTCCATAATATAAGAACAAGCATCTTCAGTTCCATCACTGGCCACTTAAATTTAGAAATAGATGAACCAAAACATGCTCTTGCATCTACAGACATGTTCATCTGCGTTGTAATGACTGCTTACACCTTGTTGCATCTAACAATCTCACATGTGCTTACCCTCCCACCAGAGAGCATGCACAGTAACTGCATGAAGCCTGCTCTCTGTGGACAGAGAATTGTCTCCCTGTATTCATTCCTCTGTGCTCACACTGTGCACTCCAGTGCATTCTGTCCCTTCAGCTGTGAAATCTACTCCTACACAGGTTCATTCACCAGCTCAAATATATTCTTGCTTTTCCCTTCCTTCCAGTTTCTCTTTATCCTGGTTTCCATGAATTTTGCTGGTGTGCACTGGGGCTTCCACACGTTTCCCCACAGTCGTGCCCTGTCAGAACTGGCTGGAGCTCTTGCAGCAAACACGAGGATGAGCAGAATGAGCAGGCACCACGGCCAGGTGAGCTTCCTGGTGTCTGGCTCCCTTCCATGGGGCCAGGAAGCATTGCAACTTGCATGTTACTGTGAATGAAGCATAGAAGCCAAACTCCTGGGGGTCTCTTAGCTCAGCCACCAGGTGCTGGACTGTGTCTGCAGTGGCTTTGCAGCACTCCTTATCCCTGCTGCTCTCCCTCTTCGGACATGGCTCAGAGGGCCATTAACTTGTTTACTCCATGCTGGCCACAGCCTCTCAGGCTTCTTGATGGACAGTAGATCAACAAAAAGCATTTGGCAAGATTTATGGAGCTGTTGCTGCCAACTGTGGGCTGTGGAAAGTAAAAAATGTCCTTTCTGCGGTAGTAAAACATAAAATGGGACCCAATTTCTCTCCTGGGTAGGAATCATTCTGTTTGACAATGCTGTAAAACACACGGTGCTACAGCACGGGAGTGAGAGCCAGAGTAAACGCTGCCTGTGGAAACCTCATTCACTGCAAAACTGGGATGTGGGGTTCATTGGGAAACAAACAGGAAAGGGCTTGGGTGGAGACAGTTTCCTTTCAGCCTTTCTTTTCCTGAAAGAGCCAGAAATCCCTGTACAAGCGTGGCACAAATTCTCTGAAACTGGTTTTAAATTCATTCAGGTAAATGGGAGGGAGTACTCTGGGTATGTAGAGCAGAACAGGTTTGCTCCTGTATGAAATCAGTTCAGTTGGCTCACAGAATGACTGCACTGGTAGAGTTACATGAAGGAGCTTTCCTCGGTTAAACTGTACCCATTAGGCATCAGGCCACGTAGACCTGAATCCTTTTCTGTGTGCCAGAGACTCTGGGCTTTGTACAAAGACTTTGTTCAAAGACTTTTTATAGGGGAGAAAATAAGTAACAGCTCTCAGCTGATTAATTTCCACTTGTGTATCTGCCTGTTTATCCTTCCTTTTTTCTATACCTGTTATTGTGCTGGCCTGTATATAAAGTGTGGCTCTGGCATTGTTACTGCAGTGAACTGCGAGCTTTAACACCGTGATTTAAGTTGAGCTGTGCTGGGGAAGATCTATATTTCTATAATCTATCTGAGGCTTGGGAAAGAGGAGGTGTTATGCTGGGCAAGAATAGAAAATGAAGGAGAGATGAGAGAGATGTAGCTGTAGGGCTCAGCTGTTCCCCTGGGTGTGGATGGGAAAGAGATGTTCACGCCAGAAATATAGCACAAACTGTATTGTCTCATCCCCTCTGCACTGTGCTCTGAAGAGCATGTGTGCTCAGCACCGTTGTGTCAGCCTGGTGGCAGATGCATCTTCACTGGGTCTTTTAACTTCATGTCAACATTTCCAATTCTTAATAAAATCAGATTGCCTCAGGACTGCAGACTCTTGATGTTCAGTTCTAGGAGGGCAATAATGAAAAGAGAGCCCTCTGAGAGGAAGGAGAAGTACACTGGGCGAGTCTGAGATGCCTGTCCTTTCCTCTGGACTGACTTTGCCTGGAAATACACTCTGTTGTTGCTTTGGGAGCACTAACCCCTGGCTCTGCAGCAGTAGTGGTGTCCCAACAGTCTTGTGTTTGACTGAGCTTGATGCTGGATGACCTGTGGTAGACAGGCAATTATGTTATAAAAGGGGCTCTAGAAAACATGAGGTGGACCTATCCTTCATCCTGGGCATCTCAGGAAATTCAGTGTAAATGCAAAAGGCAGAGGGATCCCCTTAAAGCAAGAAATCAGGGGGTTTGGGCTTACCAAGAGCATGCAAGCAGAAGACAGCCCTCCCAGAGGTGGTTACTTTGACTACCTTTGTAGATGCAGATGTATACCTGAATCAGGGCACTGTAACCACTGACAGCTGCCAATAGCACAGGAGTAAAATCTGACCAAATGCTATTTAGGATGAATAACTTTTGGCCATCTAATTGTGGTAACCAGATTCTGCTGATCCTCAGCAGTACCTGTGAAAGCCCCTCCTGACTTCCAGCATGTGAGGTGTGCTTTGCCAGAGGGCCTTGGCTGGCTCTAGTAAAGCCCACCAATGCTTCCTGGGCACTCTGGAAGGCAGCAGGCCCCTTGCAGGGTTCTAGCAATGCCCTCTGGGCACTCTGGAAGTCAGCAAGAGCTCCCTGCCAAAGCCTGATGCAACAGGACCTGTTCCCACTGGCTCTAAAACACTACAACTATTCCACACAGCAGCTGTTACAGAAGAGGTTAAGTTTAATATGTAAGGCACCTTTAATATCAGACAAAGGCAGTGGTGTTGTTATGATGTGTGAAAGACAAAGCACAGAGCTCTTAAAAACAAAGGAAAAGGATGTGAACACATTGGGGCAGCAATGTCTTGTTTAGACAACAAGTTTTTCTAATAAAGAAGCTCTCTTTTATTTCCCTTGGTTTTCCTTATCATCTCCTGACATTGTATCTTCCTCTTCTATCAGGAACCTGCTCTGGGGTTTATTCTTTACTATGCAAGCTTGTCATGTCTGTGTTTAATGAAGTTTAATTATCTTATGAAATTCAATGAATAATTATAAATCTCTTCAACATGCAATCACAAGCACTTCATGCTTCATTAACAGTGGAAAATCAATTGTAATTCACGTAATCCCTCTCTTCTGGCCAGCCATATGCTTGTCCCCCCTGTGCACCCTGTTGTTCCTCCCCCACTTCAACACTTGGGAATACATTAATCTATTTCTCCTATGAAATAAGTTAGAGTTCAGGGTAGGGGCAAAGAAGTGGAGAATGCAGGAAGTGGGAGATGGGAGCCTAGATAGAAAGGTTAGACTGCAAATAACTCTGTCTCATGTTCTTCGGGGGTGTCATAATCTCTGGATTGCCAGTTTCCTCAGTTTGGAGACACTCACCTCCAAGAGTGCGGTGGCCTCCCTTTGGGTATGGCTGTTGGCTGTACACATTTTGTCTTCCTCTTGTTCCAGTTGTAAGTTTGAACACATAGAATCACAGAGTGGTTTGGGTTGGAAGCGCTCATGAAGTTCATCCTGTTCCAGCCCCTGCCATGGGGACCCCTTCCACTGGAGCAGCTGCTCCAAGCCCTTGTGTCCAACCTGGCCTTGAGCACTGCCAGGGATGGGGCAGCCACAGCTTCTCTGGGCACCCTGTGCCAGCGCCTCAGCACCCTCACAGGGAACAGCTTGTGCCTAAGAGCTCATCTCAGTCTCCCCTCGGGCAGGTTCAAGCCATTCCCCTTGGCCTGTCCCTACAGGCCCTTGTCCCAAGCCCCTCTCCAGCTTTCCTGCAGCCCCTTTAGGCACTGGAGCTGCTCTCAGGTCTCCCCTTCAGGAGCCTTCTCTTGTCCAGGCTGCCCCAGCCCAGCTCTCTCAGCCTGGCTCCAGAGCAGAGCTGCTCCAGCCCTCGCAGCATCTCCATGGCCTCCTCTGGCCTCGCTCCAACAGCTCCAGGTCCCTCTTGTGCTGCTGCCCCAGGGCTGCAGGGGGGGTCTCCCCAGAGCTCAGCAGAGGGGGAGAATCCCCTCCTTTACCTGTTGCTCACACTCTGGGGGTGCAGCCCAGCACACAGCTGGGTTCAGGGCTGGCAGCATAACTGTAACTTAAGTTACAATTTTCCCTGTGGAAATTCTCCTGGGATCAGTGAGCCTTTGCACTGTATGACAAGTAAGGACTGAGAGGGGTTTTTTGTTGGGACTTAAAAAGCTGGAGGTGTCAGCCCTGGCCCGGGAAGCTCTTCAGTGCTATCTTTAACTTTCAAATGGCAGGAAGCCTGTGAATCCAGCTGCACAATGATCCTGGAATGACCTTTCTAATTGAAACTTTTTAACCTTTCTGCACATTTATAGCTACAATTTTGTTCTGAATGCAGAGAATAAAGTTGTTTTTTAATTTTCTTATAAAGGTTAAAAGATTGAAAAATAAAAGAGAAAGTGAGACAGAGAAAGAAGGATGGAAATTAATGCAGTTGAGTTGCAGTTTCCAGCAGCCTCAGGAGAGCTCTGCAATGAAGATGACATTTCCATACAATTGACATTTCCCAGCTGGAGCAGTCCTCTGATTTGCAGCTGCTTTTGTGTGAAGACCATCATGAAGAGGATCATTTAGTTCCTCATATTCATCAAATGGGATTTAATTTTCCCCTATCCCCATATACCCCACATCTCCTTTCCAGAACTGGCATAAACTGGACAGTCTGCCCTTCCTTCACCTTTGGTAGGAGTGATCTTTTCCAGAGTCTTGCAGAAGTGAGAACTTGCTTTTTACTGCAAATAGGGATGAGATGGGAACAATGGTTCTCATGATTTCAGCTGCCAGTTTTGGAAGGGAGTTTCAATGTATTTTTCCATGTATTTGTATGTTTGCATGTTTGTGTGTGCATACCTGCTTGGCAAAAGTTGCTGTAGGGCACTACATACATGCACAAAGCAAAGCTTTGTGGCTTTCAGGGTTTTCAGGCTCATACATAGGCTTCCAGGACCTTACATATTAGCCCTTCATGGGTGATACTTTCTATGGGCCCAGGTTGCTGTAGAACAGAGCAGCTTTTCTTCCAGATTGTAGCTTTTCCAGAGTACATCTATCAGACTGGAGATGTATGTTCCATGACACTCCATCACTTTGAATCTGCTTAATTCAATTTGGATGAGTAGGATACGCATCTTCAGCTGAATTATTCCTCTTCAATAAATATGTTGCTGCAGTAATCAATTGGCACATAATTAACAAACAATAACTATCTTATTAAATCTAAATGACATGCAAATGCAATTCAGATTCATTTAGATCCCCAGTGTTGAGTTCCTTTGCTTCCCCTTCAGCCATTGCTGCTTGTGAACAAGAGCTGCTGTCAGATGCAGTAATTGGCACATTGCCTTCTAGGCCAGTGTTGAACCAATGTTTCATGCATGCCTTGTGCTTGCATGGCAAGTGACTGTGGGCAAAGCCGGATCAATTCACTCAGCAGCTGTAGGCCACAAGGCAAAGTGCTTGTATTAACCCTCTAATCCTGATTCTTCCCTATAGGGACACTTCAGACAGCAGAGATCAAGGCCAGCCCTTTCTTTCACTCCTTGCCACCAGTGCTGCAGCTTCTGTCTTTGCCCCAAACCATGGCTGTTCTCTCAGGCTTTCTAATCAGCACTTTGCTACCTCTCCAAACTGGTGCACAGTGAAAGCACTTCCCTAGGCTGAAGCCACAGCTGTGTCTGTGTGCTGAGTCCTTGCCCTGTCTGTCCACTGTCCCTTATCGCAGCTGCTCCCTTTCTGCCTCTCCAAACAGGGCTCTCTGAACACTGCTGCTTACTGAGTAAAAGGGGGGGATTAATGCAGTTCCTGGCTGGGAGCTGTTGTGTTGCTGGGAGCCCTGAGGGATGGATGAGAGTCAACTAGAAACCCCAGCAACTTGGTGAAACAGGCTTTGCTGGCAATCAGATGTTGTCCTGATCAAATCTGAATTCAGGGGTTTACCAGCTGTGCACGGTGGGATAGGATTTTGAATTGGATGATACAGATTAGAGGCAATATCTAAGTCACAGTTGTCCTAAATTGCCATGTAACATTGGTATGCAGTGCTCATAACACACAATTTCAGCTGAGAAATGGTTATGTTCAGTGGTAAATGAGCTGATCTTTACCTGGTGTCATCCAGGGCATTGGAGCAACACTCAAGGCACTGGAGTTTCTTTCTGCCTTGGCCAGTAATCTGCTTTAATACCTTAAGTAAGTAATTTAATCTCTCTATGCTTTCATTTTCCTGTTTATAAAATGGCTATAATGATGCATACTTTCTGCACAAAAAAAGCGTCCTTATCTTTTGCTAAAAAGAGCTGTGCCAGACTAGATGTTTGCTTTAATATCCTCGAGTTTGATGTTTTGCTAAAAGAAAAGACCCTGCAGATAAGATGATTAGATACAAGTTTGATAAGTGTTGACAGATTGTTACTAGCAAGAAAGCTGCTGGAAAGGTTTCCTTGCAGATTTAGACCATCATGGACAAATTATTTCCTATAAATGCACTCCCCCAAATCTTCCTTGCACACAGGTTACCTTCTGACCCTGCTTACACTGAAGGAACTGATGACTGACAAAGAGCTTAATTATTTAGGAGAGAAGCTGCAGATAGGAACGGTGTGCTGGTGGATAGTGTGCTTCAGTTACACAGAGCAACAGAAAGATTTGGTGGGTGGTAATCTTGTTATCTTAAACGTGTCTGCAAAAGAAAGCTACTACTGCAAAACTCAATTGCTGATGAACTTCTTTCAGAGCAAAGATCCACATTCAGAGAATGGCAGAAACACTTTAGCATCTTTTAGAGAAGAAGTGCCAAGCAAAATGGGAACTTCTCCCTTTTATTTCCAGCCCAGGATCTCCAGGCCATACTCACACAGCTTTTAACTAATTGCTGATTCAGCTCCTGGCATCTTACAGGTGCAGGGGAAGGCAGCCCAAGAGCACGTCTCAGATATGTCTCAATTCCTCATGCTGATTTAGGCCTGATCTCAACCCAGAGGGGGTGAATAGGAGTTTAGCATTGGCTTCAGCAGGGGCAAGCCCTTTACAGAAGGTTGTGATTACTGTGCAGTGGTGGAAAGGGTCACTTACAGGGCCAGAATGTTGCAGTGGTGATGCCTCAGAAATAAATCTGTGTATACTTAGATGCAGAATACAGAGAGCTCAGCAATCAGGATCCACTAGATCCATTGTGCATAGCCTATGATGAATATAAACTGTCAATGGGCCATTAATGCACAGACTTACAGCTGTTGAGGATCTGGTCTAGGGTGATAAACTAAAAAAAAATACATACATTTGTCCTTTCTGAGATGCTCTGTTTTTGTAGATCTAACAACTGCCCAGCTTGAACTGTGGCTGTTGGAAGGGTCTCTGTGAAACTGAGGGAGTGATTTCATACCCTGTCATAGTGGTCCAGGCTCATTACTGAGCAGTGTGATGTCTGCTGCATGCCAAGAATCTTGTTTACCTTTTTTTTTAGCAGTTTTAATCTCAACACTTTAATACATTTGCAAGTTGGATGGGAGATGGAACTGGGAGGAAGCCGCAGGGAACTTTGATGGGGAAAGAGCTGGCTTACGCATTTACAAAATAATCCTATTGTCAATGTAAAATGCAAGGGACCAAATGCAGGGTCTGCCCAAAAGCATTAGAACAGGCTGCAGAATGGTTATAAACCACAGGTTTGTTTTGCCCAGTCCTGCAATTATCTGCCATGCTACTGAGTGGGAAACTGCTGAGGACTTGTGTGATGCTGGTTGCCATATAAAGGTCTATGTCCTTCCTTCTGGCCATATCAGGAGTGGGTGTATTTCTTGATGTATGTGAGTAAAAAGAGAGAGGAAGGGATCACCTTCCTTCCCTGTAACCCTGGACCCATTTCTTTATTGCTTTTAACCTGCTTTCGCTATTTTTAGAGATAGGTGCAACACGGTCTCACTTCCAAGTGGTGACAGTTCACAACTGCTTTGCACTGATATAAACTGGGATACGAGAACAAGGTGAAGAACAGAAAGGCCAGTACCAGGTAGGAGTTAGTCCTCCATGCTGGAAGCTCCCTGCACTGCAGGCTCTTGCTCTGCTCTTTTACAGGGAGAGGGATGACTTGTGTTAAGGGAGGGAGCTGCTGTTTAGGAATCATCTCTATTACAGAGCCATTAGATAGATGTTCCTGAAATAGTAGCAGATCAATTGATTCATAAGTAATTAATGCATTCCCCTACCCTTGGGCAACACAGAATCTATAGCTCAGGAATTAGATACACAGCTCTGCTCAGCTGAGAAAACATTGGCACTTATGTTCCTCATAGATGGTCCTGTGCATACTACTGTTCTTCTACCGCAGAGACCTTCCTTCTCGTGTTGGGAGCCCTGGCAATTATCTGCTGAGTGCAATGGAGCATCTCTTTCTGTAATTGCTGGAGAATTCTGGGTTTAGCTGCTTAAGTGAACGAAATCACCTGCATGGCCCCCAAAATGCTGCAGCACATAATGTCACTTATAAGGTCTGGTAATGTCACTCTTAGTATTGTTGCCTGCAGCAGTGTGCAAAGAGCAAGAGATGCTTCTCATCAACCCCAGCATCACCAAGATCAGAGTCAGATCTCTTTGCAATGCTTTGTTAAAGGAACAAAATCTGGTGCATCCATCTGTGGAGACTCTGGTGCACAGTATCACAGATGAGCTTGAGTTCTACGTAAGTTTCTGTATCTCTTTTAGTGGAGCACCAGGACTCTGCAGCTCTGTACCCAGGAGCAACTTCTCCTGGGCTGTATCACTTCTGACATCAGAGTAAGAAAAAATAAGGCTTGCTTTCCATTCCTGATCATAATCAGCCTCTTAAGTGATCCTTGTATAGCAGCTGAGAAGCAGCAAAACCCAACAAACCTGCAGTGTGGCCAGCAGGGTAGTGGGGTCCTTGGGAATTCCAGTGGTGTTCTCTCTGCTGTCAGGGACAGTTGGTTAAATAGAAACAAAGACCTTCAAAAACTTAGGCTGAGTAGCTACAGCTTTCTGATCTTCTAACATCCTGCAGATGCTCTGATGCAGCCTATCTGGAGCGTACAGTAGGGGCTGAGCATTGGACAGAAAGGAACCGAGCTCCTCATATTTCTAAGGCTTAAAGGAATATGATTATTTGTATGTATTATTTGCAGCCATTACAAGCCCTCATTAGCAGCCTCCCAGGGGAACGTGCTGGCTGTGCATCCTGCTGGGATTGAAAGCTACTGCCTTCCTTCTGTGTGTAAGTTGATGGTTTAATTAAACTGGCCCCTAATTATCTTAACTAGCTTTTAAATAATAACATCCCACTGAACCATTCACATCAGCTGCTAATGACTTCACCTCTGCTTACACAGATCTGGCTGGTGCAGGCAAATGTGGCAATGGAATGGCAGGTAGGTTTGGGAAGGGGCTACACTCCCTTTCATACACTGGGCTTCTGCTGTGTTTGTCTTCATGATGATGAATTCAATTCCAGGGTGGAATGGAGATGGCTGTGCTGGCAAGTGCTTCACCATTTATTCATATGTTGTGTCAGGAGGGTATTATATGCTCATGTATCTACAATTTACTCCATCTTTAGGACGTCTGATCACTGGCCCAATGGCAAATGATTCTGCTCATGTGTTCACCCAGTTTGAACGAATTCTCAGCACATAATTAATGCAGCTTGACCTTGGCTCGAGCAGGGGCAGTTCTTGGCACAGACACTGGCATTAATAATGTATACAGTGGCTGCTGTAAATTGTAGAGGTCACCACACAACTCAATAGTTCATGGGCTCTCTGTGGACTGAAAGAAGGAGCAGCATATCCAGAATTCCAGGCATCCCTCAGCATGCTGATATTCTGCCTTCCATGGGGCAGTATCAGTTGTGCTGGGAGAAGGCTAGTGCTCCCTGACTCTCTCCCACTGCTGCCTTCCCCCTACAATGAGCAGCAACCTTTTGAGGGAAGCTCTGCAGTGCTGGTCATGCTCCTCCTCACCACTGATTTATGCTGGGTTCAGAAGAAGTGGATGCAGTGTTACAGCAATGATGTCTTCAGTTGATGGTGCATGTTGAGGTTTGGGGGTTTCTGTGTGTTATTGGATTGCTGGAGGCAGGACTAGGTGTCTATGTGGGGTTCACACACACGAGTGTGTGCCTGTATGTGCACTGCAGGCTGTTCTTGTGTGACTTCTGCAGAGTGTGGACATGAAGCCATACTTGTGAGTATGCATACTGTTAGCACATGGGGATCAGATTTGATCCGGAGCTCTGTAGTTGTGTGCTATTTAAATGTTCTCTGCTGGATTGCATTCCTAAGGTTCTGATCTATATATTATATCTCACACAGTTTGCAAGCCTGTTTTTTCCTTCTTGTTTCAAAGCTCTACCACTAACCCAACAAAATATGGCATGAATAAAAGTATCCCAGAGGTAGCAGGTGAATGTATGTAATCAATCCTTCATTCCTTGTGTCACCAGTGCAAAACCATCCTACATGCCATCAGCTCCCATTTGGAGATGTGTGCTTTTATTACAATGTATATTTGAAAACAATTAGAATTATGGTGCCAGCATGTGGCTAATTCAGCTTCATGATGTTGATTCTATTAAGTCAGCAACTGGTGACTCGCTTTGGCTGCCAGACTGCATGTGTGTGTGACTAGCCTCTGACAGGTGCCACTGCAGCCACCCACAGAGATGGACATACATACTCTTCAGTCCTTCTTAGCATCATACAAGCTCCTATCCAGGTTTTGGGGGGTATAAATTTCCTAGGGCCCTTGAACATTTATGTTGGGCCACGAGAAGAAAGTATGCATGGTGGGTGACAGGCCAGAAGTGGCTGTCCTGGATACAGTCTGTTCTTTAGTTTACCATGAATCAATGTTTTCTTCTGAGAACAGTGGAGCTGCTATGTTGCTATTTCCACCCTGTGCTCCATGGGTGCTGTAACATAGGGATCATTGAGCTAGGGATGGAGCAGCACAGATCTCTGTGACTTTTGAGTCAAAACTCCAAAGTGCTTTTAGAAGGGACAGCCCTGCAGTGCCTGATGTTTCTGGTTTCTGTGGCTTTCTGTTGCTTTGCAGGATGAGAGAGGACCAAGAACATCAATGTCTCTGACCTGAGACCACCAGCAAACCTCGGGCAGTGATCACTGCTGGCCAACTAGAACTATTCCCTGAAAGAGAAAGGCTTTTCCTTCATTGCTATTCCCCTGATTCCTCTGGCATTGCTCCAAAGATCTGTTGCCAGAGGATGCTGAAGGGAAGGGATTCTTGGTGATAAGTGATTCTTCCCCCTTGAGGAATTTGCATTCAGCAATCCTCATCTACTCTTATTAATTTCCATGTCACAAGGCAAAATAAAGGCCTTCATCTTCTGCACTGCCAAACAGCAGAATTTTGCCTGCCTAATAGAAGAAGCTTTCTTTTGCCATCATCACTATCTGTGTTCAAATAGACTGTCAGGAAATCAGGTTTGATTTGAGTTTAACACAGAAGACTTGCTGTTTGTCTGTAAATTCTTTTCTCTTTGTAAAAGCAGCACTGTTTTCACATCAGAATTGTGACAGGTTTAACCACTGCAGATGTACTTTCATGCTTTACATCTTGTACATGACTTTTCGAACTTGTGGCTGTTAAATCTAAAGCTCTGAAAAGGGAAAACAGGAAGAAAAAGGCCACATGTTTTGCTGGGAATGGCTAGTATGGATATGCATGGTCTCCCCAGCTTCCTCCTCCATATGCACTGACAGGGGCCTCCTTTGGTGGTGGCCTTTGCCTAGCTTCCAGTCTTCTCCTGCATGGATGCAGTGGTAATTGCAGGTTTTAAGCACCTTGCATGCATATCAATAGCTGTAATTGTCAGTTAACATTTGCTACTGGAATAAAATAAAGGCATAAAAAACTGTAGCTGGAGATAAGGAGCTGTTTGATATTGACTTTTATTCCAGAGATTGGAAGAACATAAATTTTTTGTCATCTGAGCAAAGCCTTTAATGCACCAAAAGGGACAAAAAAGCAGAGAGAGATATAGAGATTGGTGGGTGAACAAGAGGAGATTGTGGAGGATGCATAGAGTGGTGAAAGGGATGGTTTCCTGTGATTTCAATTCTGTATTAACAGACATAAAGTTGCTCCTCCTAAGGGCACCTTCACAGTTCCAGAGCAGTGCAGCACTATGGCCCTTCAGCATTCTGCTGGCACCTAAGCAGAGCTTGTGGGCCTTGTTTAACAGCACACACAGATGTCTGATGAGAGAACTATCAAGTTTTGCATGCAGGCAAGAAAAGGAACAGGATGAGATTTGCTTCCCCTCTGTGCATCTTCAACAGAGCACACAGTTCTTCTTTGGCAGGGTCTTTTTGTCTAGGATACGAGGAAACCTGAAGCTTTCATCTGTCCAGTGCTCACCCTGGTGAGCTGTCCTTACTGATCTCAATGAGCAAAATACAGCTCAGAGCTGGCAAAGTTGAGAACTGGGGTAAATTCTTTCGAGTCAGAAACACAAGCCTCAAGCAGAAGTTTTCTGCTGAAATTCCTGAACCTTTTGGCTCTGGATTCAATAGAATCAGGGTTTCACCGTGGCAGTCTATCTGAAAGGCAACCTTTAAGTGAACTAGAGGCTCTTGGGCTCTGTATAGCAATGCTTGGCTGAAGTGCTACACACTGACCTACCCAGACCAGGTTACTGAAGGACTTTCAGAGCTGATAGCATCTCAAATGCTACCCGGATGACCATCCCTTCTTCCTTTGTATCAAAATGCAACCTCATCAGTTTCAAGTATTTGTGCCAGTAGATTTGACAGTGCAATGTGAGTTACACTGCGCCATCAGCTGGGCCCCTTCACCGTACCTGCCTGTTTTAACTCTTGCTGTGGCTAGAAGCCAGAATATGCCAAGGACTTCATTCTTCTTGACCAAATCCTCACACTTGCCCTCCTTTTTCAGGGAGGCCAAGAGAACTGAATTATATTGTTCAACTTCTTTACTTTTATTCACTTTTGTGAATGCCCCATCCCTGGCAATGTTCAAGGCCAGGTTGGACAGGGCTTGGAGCAGCCTGCTCTAGTGGAAAGTGTTCCTGCCAGTGGCAGGGGGTTGGAACTGGATAAGCTTTAAGGCCCTTTCCAACCCAAACCAGTCTGGAATTCTATGTTTTAAGAGAAGCTGTGCTCATTTTCTGTGTTAATCAGTTTGGGCTATTAACACCACAATACGGAAACAGTGGGACTTTGTGCCTGGACAGGAGTCAGATTAATGAGTTCACTGGAGCTATAACACAAATGAACTTTGCTGTGAACACAAATCTTCTGAGAGCTCATATAAGTGCTGGGTGTTATCTAGTGCTCTGCTACCCTGGAAGGATGGAGGTACAGAAGGCTTGCTGCACTTTGCTGTAATGGAGATGTGAGTGTTTGGGGATAGTTTGATCCCTTTACAGCTTTAATGTTAGAAGAAGTTATTCATTTTGGCCTGCTACACTCATTGTAAGCTTCATTGTTAAAAACTAACTGAGAAAAAAAACCTGGAGAAAGGGAAAGATGGATTTTCTCAGTTACATAATTTTCTTTGAAAACAAACAAACAAACCATTTTCCAGCTGACAGCATTTATGTGGGCACTTAATCTGGAACCAGTCATAATCTCTCAACGTGCAGAGTCCTAGTAGCTGGCTTGCCGCAATACCTACAGTTTATAGGATCGGTGCAGCCAATCTGGGACCCCCAGAGAATCACATCACCCCAGTTCCTCCTGCTGAGAGAAGCAGCTTGCTGTGTTTTATGACCTTTTCCCACCCTTTCATCTTCCCTTGATTACTGTTTTCTTGAAATTAGCTCCTTAAAATTCTTCTAGGCCATCTCCTCGCCCTCCCTGCTGACACATCCATCTTACCCATCTTCACACAGAGCACGGGAAGTGCTTCACATTTTGTTTGCTAATAAAGACCGTGGAGGGATGTTAAATGAATAGAAACCACCTTACAAGAAGATGGGTTGAAAAAGATTATGCAGCTGTATCTTTCTTTGATTGCTAGACCTAACTTGCAGCCTGGCAATGCTTGAAAGCTTCCTAAGAAAAGGAAAGAAACATGGTCCTAAGAAAAATAAGAAATAGAGGTGGAAGTAGAAGGCACTGTGGTTTAACGGTGACTGCACCACCTGCCCACACTGCCACCAGCTCAGTGCTGGGGCTTCGAACCATGCAATGTCTTCATGTGGTTTTATTATCCTTTGTGTGAAAAAACAATGTCATATTGCCTTTTCCTTCCTTCTCTTATGGTAATCCTCCTCCAAGGTATTTCTGGTATTTATTCAGTGCATTTAGTACATCTGTAGCATACAGCCCTGCTTGAAAACCTGAGCTACTCTGGAGATGATCGGGTAATGGCTTGCAGTTTGTTTGGCTTTTATTGAGGACTCCAGGGTGGAACACCTGGAAGCCATTCCCTCTGCCATGCTCTTGTCTCTTCATTCAGTTAATTTATTAAGTATTTCTTTATTGTTTCAGATTTTTACTTCCCTCTCACATCCAGAGGAATGGAGAGAAAGGTTTAATTCATTGTCTCCTGCACATACTGTTGCTTGGGGACTTCCTCCTGGAAGTGCTGGGCGGCTTTGGTGCTTCATTGAGTCCTGCTTCTGAGTTTTGTATTTACTCCATTAGCTAAAGGTGATTATTTCCCCAACCAGCAGAATGACTCCAAGCAGCTGTGAAGCTTTAGTTGTGTTTTGCTTCTTAAAGCTGCAGTTTGCTCAAACCCGCTGTCTGAGTATTTAAGAATCATTTCTTCCCCTCATGCATGCCTATTTATGAGAGGAAAAATACACACTGATTGCATGCTGTAGCTGATGAGTTAAACAAATGCTCTGCAAGCCTCAGCCATACTGGAGCTTTCTGTATTGACCACATATACTATTTCTCTGCACATATTAACTGTCAGGGTGGTCTGTATTCACACTTGGCATAAACTGGCATAGCAAGTGGTGCTGATTTACACCACCTAAAATGTGTTTACCCTGCTAGTAATGATGGATTTAATCAACACTCCTGATGCCACTAGCAGAGCAGATTGCAATGAGAGCAGGATGGGCTGGGATCAATAGCATTTTGATTTCCTTAGGCCTGCAGTCCTGGAGGAAGCACGGTTTTCCATTGTTATTCTCTCAGGACCATGGCTGGCAGCCAGAGTAGTTCTCAGAGGCATTAAGTTGTGTCTCTTGGTTACCGACAATGGCATGTGATTCTCTGCTGGGGCTGTCTAAATTCACTGCAGGCCTGAAAAATAGAGAAATGGTTCCCCAAATACATTTTCCTAATTCAGATTTAAAAAAAGAAAACAGATTCTGCCTTGTTCTAACAAAGTTTTGCCTTCCCCTACCTCTGGGGAATCTGGCATTCTCATTATCACGAAGTGATGGTAGCAGTCACAGGCACAAAGGGACTGAATGCATAGGACACACTCATATATTCTTACAGCTGAGACAAATATGGAGAGAGCAGGCAGGGGGGAGTTGGCAGGGAAGATGCAATACTGCCATCCCCAACTGCTGCACACTGAACACTCATCTTTAGAAGATGTTCCCTAGACACAACTGGGGAGGTAATGGGATAACCCTGTGAAAAACAGCCTGGTAGCCAAAGGTATTGTAGGCAAGCAGTTGAAGAACTAGTGTACTTCTGTCCATGGCAAGGGGTAGGCATGAAAACGAGCTGTTCTCCTTTCTACCACCACAGCCACTTGAAGTCTAGCCTCCTTTTCCACAAAAGTCCAAACAGAAGCAAGTTGATGAAGTGCTGTTCATCCGAATGACTTCAGGCAGCATAAAGGATTTGTCTAATCTGACATCAGGCAGGATGCAAGGGGATTGCATTCACAGGAAGATGCAGTGGGATGTTTGTAAGCAGGGGTGGGCTGCACACACCCAAGGCACGTGGAAAGCATGTGCAGCCATACTGCAGTTTATACTTCTCTTGCTCCTATGTGCTTGTTTAAAGCTGGCTCTTCACACTGCAGCCAGGCTCCAGCTGCATGGAAGGGGAAGGCAACAGGATAAATCAGTTGCTAATGCTCACTTTTACATGATAATGGAAAGTGGAATTCCACAACTATCACCTCCAATTGGAATAATGTCACAGCATACAAGGACTGTTTACATTTTCAGGGTTGCTTTTTCATCAGGGGACCTGAACACTCTGAATTGTGTAGCAATTATGGATGTAATAACTTGACAATGTTAAATATCATTAATGACTGATCTAAAGGAACTTGCAAATGATCATGTAGTAGTTACACAGTGTTTGCAGCATAAATACCAATTAACGTTGTAGCTTGTACTTAGGAGATTATATCAGGGAGTCCCACAGAGTGGGAAGGAGTCTCAAATGATCTAACACAGGAGAAAAGGGTGATAACATGAAGCTGATAATGAAGGAAAATCTTGGTCTTCCTTATAATACATCTGCTAAAGCAATAGGGATGCTTAGGAGTCATGCAGAGCCTGAACAGCAATATGTATGTGTCTGTATCTATGTCCATCCATCTGTCCCAACCAAATTAGGCAAGGTAAAGGAATTAGTATGGCATTAAGCTCAAGGAATTTTGCTTTAGCTTAAGCTGCAGCAGCTCTATTTTTGGAGTAAAAGGCTTGGGACTCTGGATTTTGCTCTCAGTGATTTATACAGAAATTGTCTGCACCATGCAGCACATACATTTATTTCAGCAGGAAGCTGGAACATGCTCCAGTGCAAAGATACTTTTGGACTCCCTCCAGAGCCCACATTGAATCCAGTGAGTGTCTGTCACAGTCACTGTGACAAGCCGCAGTGCTCTGGGAGCACCAAAATGGTACACCAAGAGTTTCTATCTCTGTCTGATGCACTAATCACCCACTAGATATTTGTCACTCCCATGAAAAGGGGAGGAAGCAGCCAGTTAGCCAGGGTTTGCTTCACAAGGAAGCTGGGGAAGAAGAGTTCGTGTTTCATTGTAGACAGAAATTGCTGATGCTTTCTTTCCCCTTCCCTCTGCTGTAAATGAGACCTGGAGAGAGGGACAGAGAGGACAAGGGAAAGAACTGATTAAATGCTGTACTGATCTTTGAAACCTATTTCTACTTGGGAACTTCAGCAGCAGCAGGGCACAGGGTATGTTCTGCTGCAGGGTGCTCATCCTGATGGTAAGAAACCAAGCATTAATAATATTTACATCAGTATGAATGGGAAGTAATCCCAGTAAAATCATGGTGTTTATCCTGGATTCGTACCGGTATCAAAGAAAGCAAAATCTGCCTGATTCAAGTCAAGGGCTTTCTTTACTGTAATGACTAAACCAGCCCTGCATTGCAGCTTCCCTTCCTGCAGGCTTAGGGATGCCCTGCTTTTCTTTAGTACAGCTTGAGATCTCACTTCTTGGCTCAGTGGTAAACACTCTGTCCTTCCCTTCAGAGACTGTGGCCTCTTTCCTGATTGGAATTCTTCATTTTATGTTCAGTCCTACTATATGTAAGAAT
Organism: Melopsittacus undulatus; assembly: GCF_012275295.1. Classification (NCBI taxonomy): domain Eukaryota; kingdom Metazoa; phylum Chordata; class Aves; order Psittaciformes; family Psittaculidae; genus Melopsittacus; species Melopsittacus undulatus. The sequence goes on along the minus strand of NC_047538.1, from coordinate 4,507,690 downwards.
AACTCCATCACAAGAGTTGGAGGAAACATCTTTTATGCCTGGCCTGGTATCCCCGTTTCCTGGTGGGGCCAGTAGTAATCAGGCATTTGTGTTTGAAAGAAATAAGTTGTACAAGGAATAAACAAGGAAGTGTGGAGAGAGGGTTGCAATGTGTGTAGAAGAGACAGGAAGAGAGGAGAGATGCAAGTCCAGAGGAGGCCACGAGGATGCTCAGGGGCTGGAGCACCTCCCACATGAAGACAGGCGGAGAAAGCTGGGGCTGTTCAGCCTGGAGAAGAGAAGGCTGTGTGGAGACCTCAGAGCAGCTTCCAGTATCTGAAGGGGGCCTACAGGGATGCTGGAGAGGGACTATTCATTAGGGACTGTAGTGATAGGACAAGGGGTAATGGGTTGAAACTTAAACAGCAGAGGTTTAGACTGGATATAAGGAAGAAATTCTTTACTGTTAGCGTGGTGAGGCACTAGAATGGATTGCCCAGGGAGGTTGTGAATGCTCCATCCCTGGCAGTGTTCAAGGCCAGGTTGGATGAAGCCTTGGGTGATATGGTTTAGTGTGAGGTGTCCCTGCCCATGGCAGGGGGGTTGGAACTGGATGATCTTAAGGTCCTTTCCAATACTAACTATTCTATTATTCTATGATTCTATGATTCTATGCAGTGGAAAACTGAAGTGACAGGGTTGGGGCATTAGATGATGCATCTGGAGTTCTTCCATATCACACCAGAAGAGGCCCTGTCCCAGAACTCCCACCTCAATGACTCTTGCATTAAAAATCTGCCTAGGAAATGCATCTCAGGAGGATACTGGCAGCCAAAGGCATGTTGTAGGGTGAAATCAAAAGACCTGGATGGATAGGTGTGAATATCAAATGCACATAAGGGCTGGGCAAGGTTTTAAATGTGGTGACTAGGACGTGAGCATGGAAGAGCTGTACAAGGAAGAGCAGCTCAGGAAACACTCTATTCTCTGATGTGTCAGTCTCAAGAGGTGACAGCTGTCAAGGCAGATGACAGCCTGATGGATTGTCACCTGCACTGACAGACAAATGAGTTCTAATTATTATGGAAGGTTTTGGTTTAATGATGTGCTGCTTTTTTCCCCCTTTTCCAGAATCGGAGAGAGTTGTCTGGATTCTGATCTCTGTTAGATGCCTCTAGTGGTTGCCACTGAAACTGAAAAGCCTTCAGAAGATGGTTCGGCTCTTGCTCCATTGCTCTCACTGGAGTTGGTCTTCTCTGAGTAAAGTCAGGAGGATTCTGTAGGCACAAATGCATGCAAGACCAAGGGATGTTCACATTACCTGGGGACAGCACTCTTGTGTGGCCTCAGTGTAACCTCACACTCTGGAGTTTTCTCCTTCATGGACTTGAGGTGAGGTAGAACTGCAATGCTAACCACTAAATCAGGAGACGTTATCTACACTTCTGCTTTAGTAAACCATTCAGTTCTGCACAAGGATTTAAAAAGCCTCTCCACCAAAGCATTGCTGTTCCACTCGGTGTGCTGCCTGACAGGCAGGGGCAAGCAGCCTTGGAAATGATCTGCTCATCATCAGACAGGCCAGGAGTGAGACACTTCCTATTCCCAGCAAATTCTGGAGCAGATTATCGGGACATCAGTGTTTTGTTGATGCTGTTGTGTCTTTTTCCCTGCCAGAGAAGTGATAGCAAGGGAGGGTCTGGTGATGATTTAGTTCTGTCACAGCTAGGAAGGGAGCAGGGCCATTCTCCATTCTTGTTTTATTATTATAAGCTCACTCAGTTTGTTCTTCCCGTGTGTTTCTTTGGTTTGTGTGTGAATTCAGCCAACATTGCTGCACACCTGCAGAGTCACTGCACTGTGGGCAGCTCCTTGATTAGGTCTGGGCTTTGTCCTGGAAAGATGTGCTATAGCAGGAAGGATTGAAGGTTTATCCCTGGCCTGCCATTCCATGTTTAGCCCCTGCCTTCTCTGCAGACATTTCCAGATGCCACCTGCAGCTGCGATTCCAGTTACTGTACAAGATCAATACAATCCTGGTTCTTCTGGAAGGACAAATATGATTTTTGCACTCCGTTACACATGGCTACATTTCTGTTGGATAAGCCCCATGCACTCAGCTCAAGCTTTAAGCCAGTTTACACTTTTATGTCAGATCACACACTGCCTGTGGGATGACAAGCAATACCTGATCCAACATCAAGTTAGATCAAGGCAGGCAGGTAATGTATATGTTGTTTGGTAAGTGATGCTTTGTCCTCCCAGCTGGGGAAAATAAGGAACAGAAAGGATGAAGATACCTGGAAAGGGAGAGGGAAATGGGCTAAGTTGAAAAAAGAATGGCAGAAAAAACTAAAGACGGAAGAACAAACAGGACCTGATACTGTATTGTGCTGAGTTCCCTTTAAGAAGTATATACAGCCCTCAGCTCCCAGTGACTGCAGCAAAGGTGGCTTTTACTGAGTATTTATATCACATTTTATTACTCTCACTCCACAGTTACAGCCAGGATTAGGATGGAGGCAGGAAATGCTTTGGACCTTGCTGGATCTGACCCACGGTGAAAGAGAACAACAAGGGCACAGTTCAGGCATTGTATAAGAGCCGGGGACTGGGGGCAGGCAGGAAATACACTCTTATCATTTATCATCCCTGCTCCCTAACCCCTTCCCAAGCATCAGCAAAGATTCCTTGCACTTTCCAAAAAGCAGGAAGCCATTTTGCTGGAGGGGAAACAGAGGCAGGGAGAGAGGAAGCCTCTGTTTTCCAAACCGGTTTGGATGACTCTGTTTCCTCCTAAAACATGCACCAGGTTTGTCTGAGGTCCTGCGTGTTGCCAGCAGGGAGCCAGCAACAGAACCCAGGGGGTGCAGCATCACATCCCAAAGCAGCTGAAGGTACAAAGGAAGGGAGGAATCTGCAGCTACGGTGCCAACTGAAATAGTTAATGGAAGGAAACACTCACCTAACCCTTAATTATTTAGAAGCAGAGTTAATTTTGCAGCTCCTCTGGCAGGTTTCACTGGTCATTAGGGCACTGGCAATGAGTCTTTCCCAACAATCCAGCTATCGATCAGTCTCTTTGAAGGGCTAATGTGTCACTGAGAGCTTGGAGATAGCTGTGGTTTAGGGCAGCTGCTGAGCAAGGCAGAATTTATCCATGCTTTTAAACTTTACTTTTCCTTCTTTCCTCCTCTCAGATACATGATAAAGAAACATAAACCCCAAAAGAAAGAATGGTGGCTTCATCCTACTGGGGGGCTGTATTTTGAGGTTTTGGCTGGTTTCATCTGACTTGAAGAAATTCTTTTGATCATCGAAAGCTTGGCTGGAGTAAACTGCCAAATCCCAGGAGATTCCTTGGGATTTACAGCAGATGTTGAATGAAGGGTTTATTTGTGGCCCACCAGACCTGCACGGCCATTCAGAGCTCTGCTGTCCCCAGAAGCATAGGGCAGCCTTGGAGGAATCATCTTTAACCCCTCATCTATTGTGCAAAGGTCTGAGAAGGTGCAGGGACCACCTGATCCTACCCAGGACACAAGGATCATTTCTGATGGAAGGAGGTCCTGAGTAGAGACACTCCAGCTTTCCTTGGAGAGGAAAGATCCCTGGAAGGACAGGGTAGCAGTGTGTAGGAAAAGGGAATTAATTCAGGGCAACACTCTGCAGTGTTTGTTTGCATTAGCTCTCTTTCTTGCCTTCTCCTCCTGTCCACACTTTTAACATCACACAAAGGTTTGGGAGTAGTGGGAATAGCTTATATGTTATTAATGCTTGTAACTAGTGGCTGGGCTAACCGAGCTATTACAAAGTCAGCTCCATTTCATGCCCTCATTCCACTTTCTCTGCCTTCACTTTTCTGCTCTATTTGTCTGAAACGAACAGATATGAAGTGAAATGACTTGAAGCCTCTCCTGTTTCATGCTCATGACCTAGTGGGAGAGTAGAATGTTACTGTGCCTGGCTCACAGTTTGTGGCTCTACTGCAAGCCGTTCCCTAGCAAGCACTAACAGGCACAGAATCCTTCCCTCCCATTCAAACCCTAATTTGCATGCACCACCCATCTCCTTTCTGCTCCTACTATCCCTATCCTCTGTACACTTCCATAGGTGGAAATCTGGCAGATGTTAAATGTTCCCTGAGAATTCCAGCAGCGCACAAGACTACACAGGGAGTCCAGATGTGATAAGTGAACTAATACCTACGTGCTTCCTCACTCAGACCCAAGGGATCTTGGGAACACAGCAGGATCCTTGCCCAGGCTCCAGGGAATAAGTGAAGAGGCTCTAAGGAGAAAAAGGCAGTGGCGTTCAATTTGATGAGGCTTTTTCCTCTGGGACCTAGGAATTGTAAGGTAGACACACAACATCCACACCCTACCCTGCAATGAGATGTTATAGCACGGCTGCTGTTGAGGCTTCTGCCTTGCCACGCCGTGTAAAGAAGTCGGGAGCTCTGCCTGGAGTCAGCCAGCTGTGGGAAGCCACCACACGCTGGGGTTGCATGGAGAACACCCATCAAGTATGTCTCCTTATGCTCTTTACTGGGTGAGAAATTGTTCTGGCTCTGAGTTTTAATCCTTTCCATATAGAAGCTTCCAACTGGTACAGCTTAGTCTTCCTGCTTAGCTAAATGTGTTTTCAAACACCAGCATGAAACTTAGTGGATGGTAATTACACTTTGACATTAATATTTAAACCACAAACACAGTTAGCACTCTAATACCATCCCCAAAGGCTACTGCTTATTTAAGTCTCATCCTTATGAGACTTAATTATTGTCAGGGATGAATCCTAAAAGGCAGGAAATATTACAGCTTGAAGACTAAGCATTCCCTTGATTATTAGAGCTACAGGATTTGGGCACAGAGTGTGGAAAGGACCTTGGCTATGGCAGCACCACACTGCTACTAAAAATCTAGTGAGTTTTTCAATCCTAAAGCCTGATTTTAAGTGGCTGCTGAGATTTCTTTGCACTTACACTTCTACAGAGGTCTCAGCATTCAGTCAATTTAGCCAGAGAATAAGTCTGCAAACCTTAGATGTCACTACCTGTTATACAGATGGAGAAACAGCAGTATTTCGAGGGCCTGGCCGAAGGCACCATCAGGACTCTGTAGTCTTAGCCTTTCCCTCTCTGGAATTCATAGCTGAGGTGCTGAGGGTAGCAAGTGCCCGATGTTTCGAGCCTACCACTTAACTATTCTTCAAGCTATTTCTCCAGTGTAACCTCTTTCAAGACCTTTTATAAGAAAGAACCCTGGGATCACACATTCTCAAACCAATTTGTGCAGCTGCAGTTAAGTTCCCAGGATACGAGGTGCTAGCTGACCATTTCAGATGCTCTTTGGTATTCTGAAACACACTTTATTGTTTGCAAAACAATAGGGCAATCTGTTACAGCAACACCAGTAAAAAATCACTCCAGAAGCATAAAGAGACTGGGCTGTGAAGGGAGTTTGGCACCAACAGAACAAAGTCTGGGGGTCTCATGTCTCTGAGGTAGCAGCTCCACACTGGGTGAGAGAAGAACAGTGACCTGGAGCAGGGAGGAAGAATTCCTCATGTGTCCTTACATTGATAGGCATCCCTGATGGATGCCACCCAGCAATAGGATGCCAACTGTTGTTGAGGAGACAGGCCATTGATAAAAGCTCGTGCTCCCAGGGTCATCACAGGGGATATATATGAACTCAAGCAAGTTCTGCCCTGAAAACCAGATAATGTCAGAGGGTTTTCTCAATCAACAGTCAAGATTTGTTGTCCTTAGCAGGCTCCAGATCAAAGCTTGACCCAGAGCCAAATCAGATGAGGCTAGAGACTGTTTCCTGTTGTTCTGCATTAAAGGAAGAGTCAGTGTGGTTAGACTGGTCTGCAGCTGAAGTGCATCAGGATCAGGGCATGTGTACAGAGGTGACTCTCCTTCAATTCTCCAGCTGCATTTCACTGAGGATCTCCTGATTTTTGGTTTGAGTGCAAACAGATCATTAGTTGAAATTGCTAATTCCACCTGGCTCAGCACCAGCACTTGTAAACTGGCTTGTTTCCAGGCTTCAGAAGGGAAATCATGCATTTTCAGAGGTCTGAGCACAACTGAAGCCAGGTTTAAATTTGTCAGGAATGGAGTCTTCGATAATGTTGCATTGGACTCAAGCTTACTCCAAAATCTTACACATCTTAGCAAGCCTCTGGCTCAACCTGGGATGAATTTCAAACCTGAGACTGTACCCTAAAGTATGTGAGCCTTCCTATTTTGAGGTGTCATTAATTACGTTTTGCATGGTTCTAATTAAAATCAGAGCCAGGATGCTGAATTTTGGTTTTCCTCCTGCCTCCCTTAGTCTTTCTCTCAGTTTCTATTCTGTGCTGGCTCTTTGGTAGTGATACTGGATGTGGTGGGATCTTTTGTCATGTATCTTTAGATTAATTCCTAGTTTATTTAACAGTCTCAAAGCCTGTAATGAAGGGTGGTGCAGACTCTACCATGTGTGTCCAAGGGAAGTTTGCTGCCATCTGCTTCCTCAGCCTAAAAGTAAGGAGTGCATGAACTTCCAGAGAGAGATTCATAACCTTCCACTGCCTGCGGATGCTATGAGCTGTTGATGTTTAAAGAGTAATCTCCAAAGATTGCTTATCCAACTGTGCTGGTTTATTTAGATAAACCCATCAGAAGGCTCCCATTATTCCCAAGAAGGCGTTTCTGGGCTGTGATAGCTGTGTGATAGTAAATTAAATCCATAATTTACGCTGATCAGGAAGCAGGGCTTGTAAGCTCACTCCTGCCACGTTGACAGATGATTTAAAAATAACCAATACAGGTACACTGGATGTGAAGTCTGTGTCCCTGCACACATGTGATGCATGTAGGATGCTGGAGCAGCAGAGTAACTATTAGTATGTTGGTGTAAATGGTGACTCAAGGAGCAGTGAAACCAGGGGGATGTGAAGGACTCGTACAAAGAGCAGGGCCATAAATCACAGGTCCTATTCTGCTTCCACTTCAAACAGTGTGAAAAGCTTTTTTCCATACTGCTACAGCCCTGCATTTATTTTCTCCATATCCTTCTAGTCAAATTAGATTTGTCCTCCCTTTGAGTGTGTTTAATTGCTCTCTATTTAACATGCAAGTGCAATGTTTTAAATGAGAAGCCTTGATTTGTGGGAAGAGGCATTGACGTTCAATCTATATTTGAATTTATGGGCGAACAGCCTGTGGACTGAGATACAAGCTGACAGAGTCACTGAAGTCCCCATGGAGGCTGATGCTGAGAGCCTGAATCACTGGTGTGCTTATCCTGATAAATGGATGGTATAAATATAGATTAACACAGGGGTGACTTTTGACTTTAACACACCTTGTTTGGCTGGCGTAGAGGTGGGGTGCACACTAACGTGCCTTTCTTTGAATGTCCCGGCTTGGTTTGCCTTGGATCTCAGCTGGATGCTGACCTGAATCATTTCATGTACATCTTTCCCATTTTTAAACACCAAACCTCATAGTTTTCCAAGCATCTCTTTGGGGCTTTAGCCAAGTGGTCCCATTAAAGACAACAGCAGTCCCATAGCACGTTCTCATGTGCAGTTTATCCCAAAGCATCCTGGGATGCAGCTATCAGCAATCCTTCTGCTTTTTGGCAGTTGCCAATCAGGAAAGGGGGGTACATTTCCCTGTTGTGTTGTCTGGTGAAATACTATGCTGTGTGAAGTTGTTGAGCACCTGCTTCTTCACAAAGAGCAAAGGTTGAAACTGCTCCCTCATGCCCTTTAGATGCTGCTAAAAAGATAAAGAGTTGGAGTCAGATGGGTAATTGCTAAAATGAGCAATGTGCTAAGTGCTCCCAATTTTTGGCAATGGAGCTTTGTGCACAGAGTTTAATGGAATAAAAATATGAGGGAAAACAAGGTTTTGCTGTTGATGTTGCTGGAGCTGACATTCTCCTTGAGGGTGTGATGCTAAGCGCTAATGCAAAGGACTGCACAGCAAAGCCCATTTGCTCTACACAATCTTTATTATGTGTAATACACAACTTCCAGAGCATGGTCTCCTGGCCCTTTATTTGTTAAGCTGTGGGTACCAGATGTCTGAGTAGCACTTTGGTAGTGTTTGATATGTTAGTGACCCAACAGTGTCTGATGCAGGAGTGTGGATGATGACACAGCCTATAAAAGTGACAATGATAGAGTGCAGTTTTAAATCTCCTTTTGTAAGAGACATATCTGGGGTGCAGAGGTTAGTTTTGTCCCTTGGATGAATGCACCTAGTGCTTTAAGGAATATTTTGAGCATTTTCCAAGACCCACTTCTTCTATGCTTCTTCTATAGATGTGAGAGGTACCCTGGGAATAATGCTGATCAGGCCAACCCAATGAAGGGCCCAATTCTGTCATAGCACCTGACTCTATTCAAGCAATTGGACATGAAATCTTATTGATGACTCTGAGAGAGACTTGCCAAGAGATAATAAAGAATAAAAGTGGAGGAGTGTTCATCTGCAATTACCTTAGCTGCTTTTAGTAACAAAAGAATGAATGATTTTGCATGCAAGTGAAGCTACACAGGGATTCATTTGGCTTACAGCTTTCTTTTCTTGTGAGTTCTCTGTACATTTGTCTTTTCAAAGTCTGTTTTTCTGCAAAGGGAGATTGACCATGACATAGAATGAGTACATGGTAGTTTTAGGAGTAGCCTGATATGGCTCGTTCGTCCTTTGATTTCAAAACCATACCAGATCAAGCTATCTATCTAGTCCTTCTGCTGTAATTCTCTCCTTTTCTTGCCTTTTTCCCTCTTCTTGAAAATTACAATAGTAAAATTGCAGGGGAGCTGAGATCTTCTTGGCTAAATTGTAGCACAGGAGTAAGCTTTCTGTGCCAAGACCTGAAAAAACATCCTCAGAGGATACAGGGAGTTAAGATGGAAATGCTGATACGACCTTAACTCTAGTGTCATCCACAGCAATGCTTTAATTTATCCAATCAATTTCAGGGCCCTTAGGCTGGGAAAGGATAATGCTAGGGATATTAAATCTGTCCCTCTCTCCAATCTGTCACTGGTGTGTCAGAACACATTGATTCTTCTAGTCCTGTTTTTATTAACTGTCTCCTCAGTGTGGCTTCTCAGTCTATCACACTCTAACCTGCAACTGCTCACTGAGTCCAAGACCCCTGCAAAACCTCAGGATTCTCTGCTGACCCCATTCTTCAGCACTGTCAGTGCAGATGTGATGACCTGCTATTACCGTGTCATTCATTCCCGTGTTCCTGGGAATTGCCATGGAAGGCTAGACTGGAAGTCTGTTTTGTCTTTACTCTCTCATACACTAATGACACATGCATCAAAGAAAGTTGTATAGTGCCCAACAGTAAATGTAAATCCCATGGCATGAGGAAGGGATGAAGGTGGTGTGTCCTGCAGGGTTGGAGCTGATCACCCTTGCATTTTGTCTGCTGCTTAGTTTAGTTGCCCACACCATTCCTGCAGATGGCATTTCCAGCTTGCACTCCTTTGGGCCCTGGGGCAATTGCCTGGACCAGTAAGAGGTTTAATAGCTGCTCACTGTGCATACAGCTCAGAGCTGAAGGGCAGGCATTTCCCAGTTTAACTCAAGTGTAAAAGCACCTAAGGCTGGCCTAATTGTCCTTAAATTACTTGTGAGCTTGAGTATTATAAAAAGGGCTGAACACATCCCTCCTGTAGCTTGCTTAGTATGGTTTCATGTCCTTTTTAAAGGCTAAGTCTACTTGTAGGCATCCTGTGGATTAGTTTCTGAATGTAGTCACTAGATCTTAGATGTCCACCTTTGTGGGCAAAGCTGGCACATTTTTATGCCTCTGCATCATCATAGAATACTTAGGGTTGGAAAGGACCTTAAGACCATCAAGTTCCAACCCCCCTGCCATGGGCAGGGACACCTCACACTAAACCATGTCACCCAATGAAGCACATAGTCATGACCGTTAAAGCTGGAAGCCACATTCTGATCACCTGCTCTGTCCTTCTGCCTACCACAAGCTAAAGGCTCCAACCAGGCTGCCTGTCTCTGCAGTTTGAGCTGACTCTTGTTCATTTTGGGTTTAGAAACTGCCAGAGCTGGGAAATCCACAGAGCATCTTTCATACAAGTTGAAATGAATCAGATTAACTAGAGGTAAATTGGCCAGGGAGCTCAGCAGAGTCCACATACAGCACACCCCATGTCACATCATGAATCCTACCTGACCGTCATTGCCACCATGGATTCACCTAGTCCTGTTACTCCTGTTTCAGGTTCCCATGATCACGTTTACAGCTGCAGCATCCAAATCCACCTGCAGCTTTGAAAATGTCACCTTCTTGCTACCTCCTGCTTACATTACCCACAGCCCAGAGTGCTTTAAAGATGGCCCCAGTATTCTAAACAGTGCAAAGCCAGGTACTGGCAGTGGGCTGCTTTGGAAAGCTATGGATTTTTACCAGTACTGAAAAGCCTCTGTTGTAAAAAGAGGTATTTTTCCCCTCTGTAGTCTGAGGAACTGAAGCCTCTCTTTCTTGATTTATTTGCCCATAAAATTACAGGTGGTTTTGGCACCGCTTCTTTCCCTGTAGCGTGAGCAAATATTTAGCAGCAAATCCTCACCTTAATTTCATTAGTTATCTCATAGGGCTGGAAGCCTTTGAAATAATGGTTGATTTTAACAGCAAAATAAGCTCCCAGTGCCTTCTCTTCTTTCAAAGGTCTTTTTCTCCTTTTACTTTGAAGCTGGTTTTAATTCCCTCTCCTTCACTGTCCAAGGACTTTCAGGTTTCTTTATTCTCATCTGAGATGGAGAAGAATAGGGAATCGTGTTTCATTACCGTGTGCAATACAGTCTCATCTGGGGCAGGTTACTCAGCCCACAAATAAACAGTGAAATAAGGTCCCTAATTCATCCAAATGATTTGTCTTTTGAGTGCCAGCGTGCATAGTTATCACTGTGAAGATCAGGCTGGGAAGAAAGAAGCCATCTTGTTTCACTGTACACATCCTAGCATGCATAATATACCAAGCGAGGAAGGGAAGTGGAGAAGAAACAGCTGACTAAAGTCTTTCTGAAATGATCCTATTCAAGATGCAGACTCTTATTAACTGAAGTTCTTACAGGGACCCCAAAGCAGCTGAGAAATCAAGATAGTTTTTTGCTAGAGAAGTCCCCGCTGCCTGGGATTCTTATGAATCTCACTTTGATAATATCTGTGATAGTTCTGCTGCCCCTTTCTTCCCTCCTGCTGCTGCAGCAGCCCTGGAGCTGAGAGGAAATCAGCAAACGAAAAAGACTCCCAATTGTTTCATTAAAAATGAAATATTCATGGTTATGGAGGATGATGCTGAGTGTCCAGATCCCCACTGGCTTACTGATAGCAACACCTGTGCAATCGCTGTGAAAGCAGAGCTGCCTGCGAAAAAGAACTGAACAGACAAATAGGTGAAGGCCAACTCAGGGCAGTCTCCTCTGGCTGATGGTGCCTTGGAACTAGATGATCTTAAGGTCCTTTCCAACCCTAACTATTCTATGATTCTATGAGACCACTGCAGGTCATGGATTTCCCTCATTGCTCTGTAGTTGGGAGGGGAGAACTCAAGGTGACTGAAAAAGTCATTCCCTCCTGGTGGAATTTGACCATCACCTTCCCCTTCTTCTTAGCCCTCCCCTCTGCAATCATTCAGCCAGGGCTTACAGTGATGGGCTTTGGGAATAGCCTTGGCCTCTGACAGCAGTCATGTCCATGTCTGCGTCTGTCCAGGCCTAAAGTTGGCCAGCTCACTTTTCAGGTACTGTACTCTGCAGACTCAAAAGATCTCCACATTCCTCACAAAGGGGCACCATCCGATCCACAGTTTTACATTGGCATCACTGCCTTTTAATTTAGAGTTTGCATTGTCTGGGTATGCTGTTTGCAGCCTCTTGCAGCCAAGAAGCAAGACTTTAGTCTGATTATCCTTCTGGATGCAGGAAGGAATACCCTGAACAGTGATCCCAGCAGCCTCAAGCAGCTGAGCAGGGTAAGGTGTCAGATGGAAGCTTTCGGTGACACCTCAGAGAAATAATGTATTTATTTTAACAGATCAAAGGCGTGGAGGTGACTCAGTAGCACTCCTCCATCCAAATGAGAGCACAGCATGACGTTTGGTCATGGAGAAGGCACATATGTAGCATAGACACCCCTTCTATCCTGGCCAGCTGTTGAGAAGTGGTGGTGTTTGTTTTCCATCAGTGGCAGAGATGTGTCCTTCTGCAGTGCACGCAACTGCACCCTGCCTGGCCATGTGTGTGCATTCCCATTGCATTCATGGCTCTTACCATGGGGGGCCTGGCACAGCTCCTCTCTTCTCAGTGGCAAAACCTCATCCTGCTTCAGCAGAGCAGGAACAGGCTCACACAGAGCAGACATCCTTGTGTGTCACATCACTGCACGGTTTTGGTGGCAGTTGTGTCCCTCCCCAGCCATCACTGCACAGCAGGGAGCAGAGCAGCTCTCTCAGCACACACAGAGCAAGTCAGGGTAACCTCCAGTCTCCAGTGATGCCTTTCAGCACTGCTGACAACCCCTGTGTGGATCCATCCCTGTGGGCAGATTCAACACTTGTAGCAGCTTAAAGTGGCAAAAATGTTCATTTTCCAAACTTGACTTCTTGTTTTTCTTCTATTTGTGCCTCTGCTTGTCCATAGAATCATAGGATGGTTTGGGTTGGAAAGAACCTTAAGATCAGCCAGTTCAAGCCCCCCTGCTGTGGGCAAGGTACACCTCCCACTAGACCACGTCACCCAAGGCTCTGTCCAACCTGGCCTTGAATTCCTTGAATTCCTTGTGCTTTTCAAGGAATTCAGCCCCTCACCCTTTAGCCCAGAGGAAAAACCCTGTCCTGCTGTGCCCAGCTAACAGGCTCAGAGGTGAGCTGAGTTTCCTTCTGGCTTAGTCTCTGTATTTACAGGCATCTTTTGGGTAGGAATAGGAGGCTCTTCAGAGCACTGCTGGCTTTGCAGATAGACAAATTTGTAGCTATCATAGCAAATCAATCTCTTGCACATAGAATAACACTGCAAACAGGGAACACGTTTCTCATCTAGTCCCTCTTCTGGGACAAACAGGCAGATCAGAAGTTCCAGGAAAATGAAATACATCTTGCTGAGGCTGGATCAATGTGCTGGTTTATGGGGAAGAGCAGAGTGCAGGCCATGTGCAGGGGTGAAGGGGTGACAGCTGCTATCAAATCCTATCCAAATCCTGTTAAAAATGATGTGCTGAAGTGTTTGTGGGGAAGGCTCTGTGAGAAGAGAGATGAGGGAATCAGAGAAAGGGATGAAGGTAGGTTTCATTGAGCAGGTTTTCTCGTTATCACTCCTGAGAGCAGTGTGTGATCTGTATGAAGATGCTGTAGATTGCTGCGTTAGTGAATTTTAAGTGGGAAAAATCACTTTTGTAGGAAAAGCTTGAAGACAGGATTTCAATCACCATGAGCACAGAGAACACAGGCATTTGCAGAGTGCTGGTAACTACTTAAATACCCAGAGGAAGGAAAGTTGATCAGTCAGGACGGTAATCCCAGAGCTGGGAGAACTCACTTCAAGAGTGTCATGGGAAAATCACTTAGAAGATCCCTCACAATAATGAGGTGCTGCCTCTCATCTTCACTCCTAAAAGTATTTGTTGGTTTGTCTCCTTTTTAATCTGAATCTTACTTCCCCATGCATGTAAGAGGGAATATCTGCAGAGAGCCTTTGGAGGCTAAATATATTATCCATTACACATTCTGGTATGAAGGACTGACAGCACTGCGTGGACAAATCCATAAGCAGGTAGCGGTAGGCAGACAGGTAGATAGATAGAGACAAGCAGACAGGCAAACAAATCCCTATGTGCTGTATGCTTTACTTCTGCAGCTTATATCAGCTTATTGACTCGCTGTCACAAGTCAGTATCTGAATTTCTGCTCTCATCAGGAAATGAGTATGTGGTTTGGGGCCCAGTTGTCAGCACACTGACATTTAAAGGCTTGAGTGAAACCAGGTATTTGCCAGTTTGTGCTTGCTTGGAAATTCCTCCCAAACTTGGTGTCTCTCAGCAAGTTAAAGAGAGAATTGCAGCAACTGTTGCAATCAACTGATGGAGATACAGATTTCTGAAGAAATACATTGTATGGGGGAGTAGCACATCTCAGGTGGAAAAATCAGGGCTAAAATACATTGCATGGGGGAATAGCATGTCTCAGGTAGAAAAACAAGGGCTAACACATATTTCTAGGCCTTGAAGATCAAAGTGTATGGGATGGAAGAGAAGGGTCTAGTTCCCGTAAGTAACTTTGCAGGAATTTCCACAGTCTAGAACATGTTCCTAACTGTGCCTCATCTGAGCAGTTGCAGCTCCAAGCTGAATTGCCTGGTTAGGTCATCTCTGCATCTCCTAATCATTTGTGGCATTAAACACTTATTCAATGAAACACTTTTCTCCAGCACCAGTTATTAAGCATGAAAAGTTGATATTGAGCGAGGCCGCTGAGCCAAGACAATTCAATAACTAGCAGGGAGCTGAGATTATTTCAATAGAAGAAGTTTGCTTGAGCCAGATGGAGCTCCCGGGCTGCACTGGGACAATACGACACATGAAATTGGCCTCTGGCTTGTGTTGACAACTCTAACTGTGCTATTAAAAAGCTATCAATGAACTGGAGTGAGGAATCACAAGAAAGGATGTGATAAGGGGGGAATTGGGGGCATTTTAGACAAAATGTAGGGAAGTGGTGACTATAAAACACATCAAGGCATGGCTGGGAGACTCCAAATGCCTTTGTGATCCTCAGCACCAGAGATGGAAGAAAACTGCTCTGTTTCTCCATGGTTAAGAGAAATAACCTGCCCTGCAGTGTGGGACAGGCTTGTACACCAGTGAATTTCTAGCTCAAAGACCCCTGCATCCCTCCCTCCAGTTTCAGAAGGAAATGCTTGGTGTTTGTGCTGGCAAAAATCTCCACCTTAACCAGTCCTCCCCTTAGATGTGGAGGCTGCTCCCCAAAACCACAGCTGGAACACCAGAGCCAATGTCTACCCTGTGAGGCCTACACACCAGTCCTACCAGGTCTGTAGAGAGACACATAGAGATGTTTGTGCACTAAAAGGCATGCTCATAAAACCAGAAAGCACATTTTGAAGCCAAGCTCCTTCTGCTACCTTGTCCTCCTCCTTTTCACTCTTCTTTCAGAGTTGCTCCCTTCCCTTTCGTTTCTTCACCTCCTTTTTGTTCCATATCCCATGCCTTGTCCTGCTTTTCACCCTCTCCATTACTAAGCTGACCCTGAGAGTCAAGTTTGTAACCAGGACTGCCCAGAACCAACCCCTCTGTGTCCTTACTTTTTATTCCATACTTCATGGGACCTGTGCCTTGTTCTGTGTCCTGGGATGCTGCTAACGGCCTCTTTAGGGAAGGAATTGCCATCCTATAACAAGCCGGGAGGTATATGACATCCAATTATCCAAACAGAATATAATGTAATTTCACCCATGGGCAGCGCTGAAAGGAATGAATTTCCTCTGAGTGTGATGTATGAAGCGTCCTCTGCTATCTCTGTTTGCTGAGCTTCTTGCTTTATTCCTACCTCCCCAGCAAATCTCTAAAGCTCAGAAGACGCTGGAGCACAGCACATTTCACAGCTGAGGAACCAAGATAAACCAGAGACATTGCAGCTTGTTGTTTAAATCCCAGAGCAAACAGAGGCAAATTAATAGGTCTTTCTATATCCCTCCCTTTCACTCTTCTGTTTGTCTTCTCCTTTCTTGTTTTCTCTCCTCTTTCCCTTTTCCTTTGTTCTCTTCCTTCTTTGTTTCTTGTTCCGATAAACATGATTCATGCCACAGGGGCATTCAGCCTTGGAGGCTTTGCTTTGCATCAGGGGAATGGCTAGGACAAGACAGGACAATTCAGGGATTTAGCAACTTGTATTTAGCCTGCTTTTCCCAGGGATGAGGTGCTGGTCAAGAAGAATGGAGCTGCACTGTGTGGGTTAGTTAAATCCTGAAGGGAAGGGCCAGCAAAGGAGCTGGGCTTTTCCCAATCTTACATCTCACAGGTTTTTGATAAGTTTTAAATAACTCAATTCCTACACTCCAGTGAAGAGGTCTGAAGCATTCCCGACTGACTCTGCTTTGGGACAACAGTTCAAAGGTATGGAGGCATCTATGGAAAGAGAAACACAGCTAGCAAAATGTTCAAAGGACCTAAAGCAGTTCAGGTGTCTGCTGTGAACAGGACAGGGTCACAGCTCTTTGAACAGAACATGACAGCTTCTTGGGTGCTTATTGGGATCTTGCTGCATGAGTCTTACTGGGGGATGCTTACTGGGGTCTGCATCATTGAGTGCCAACAGCCGACAGTAACTCTGGCCTTGTGTTTCAGCTCTGGCCCGTGGATGCAGGAGCCTGTTGTGCTGCCTCTGTGCACCAAGTGTGTGCCTGCACTAAACACCACATTGCTGCTCCTTAGTTAGAAACACTGAGCAAACCATACTCGAGAATGTGCAGCACCTCAGGCACTTTGGGGAGGGGTAAACAGAGATCTGGGTCCTATTAACATGCTATCCTGAGCACTTGAAACTTGCCTTTTAGCAGAGAGTTGTCCAGATACGAGCAGCAGGTTATGCCATGATTGAGGAACCTCAGGTGTGAGGAAAGAGGAAGAGAAAAGGAGAGAGGAGTTGCTAAGTAAATCCCTGGACTCAGCTCTGCTGCAGACCAGAGCCCCAGGGGCTGCTGTGTGATTCCTCAGGCCACAACTGAGCCCAGCTATAACACAGCTTCTGTGCTTCCCAATGAAATGCCTTGTTGGAATTAAGGGGACTAAGGGTTCATTTTATGTCTTTTTGATGCCCTAGGATAAGCTTTAGGAGTTCTTTGTGGGCTTAAACAGCGAGCAGAAAAGCAGAGGAGGGAAGAAGAGAAAATAAGAAAGGAAAAGATAAACAGAAGTGTGAAAGGGAGGATATAGATAGACTCATTAATTTTCAGCTCGCTACTTCTGTGAGCTGAAAGTGGTGTCATTCATACCACTGCAAAGTTAGAGCCACTCAGCACCAAGCTTCGAATGTGTCCTAGTCCAGCTGAGACCAGCTGTGGGATCACCAGCATGTAACAGAGTGATGGCTTGTCTAATGAGGACTGTGCTGCTGGAGAAGGGACAACAATACATACTTCAGAGGGAAACATAAAGCGTGCACACTGCCCAGCACTCATCACATAAAGGCATGCAAGTGGAACGCTGAGGACTCTTTGCAGGACACGCTCAGTGTGAAATTGCTTTGGCCAGCGCATCCTGCCTGTGTCTCCTCTCAGGCATTGCCTTGATTGGCACTGGCTCTGTGCATGCCACTGATAAAGAAGCCAAGACACCTCTCTGCCCTGCAGCAGGTTATTGGCACATCCTTCCCTTCTGAAGGTTTAGAAGGGGGTGATTGTCTCCCCTTTGCAGCACTGGTGGGACACTCAGGAGAGGCTGTACAGGAGTGAAAGGAGCCCCTAGCACTGCCCTGCACTGGCAGGAAACATGAAAGCAAAAGCTGTGTTAATCCTTCTGGGCCGGGCTGTGATCGCAGCCTTTAATTGTAGGATCACACACAACCTCCTGCATCATGCACCACATCAAACAGCATGCTCTGCAAACTCCAGCTGTATCCTCCAAAGCTGCTGCCTTCATGTTTATTTAAAAGAGCTGTGAAGCTTGGTTAAAAGTACATCCAATGGAAAATGACAGCAAACAGTGCTGAGAGCAATTGTGTGGATCCCAAAGGCCTGAATACAAGGGAAAACCCCTTTCCTATGGGAAAAGCACAGGGAATACTCAGGAGAGGCAGTCCTGCCAGCCCTTTTTATGTTTCTCTTTTCCTACCCTCCTCTGCCTTTCTCCTTGCTGTTTAAAGTAAATACCAACCGGGTGCTTGAGGCATCTTTGGCCCTCTGAAGTGGTGGTGCCTATTTGATCTGCCATTTGAAAGAACGTTGGCATGTGCTATGTCTTTCCTCCTTCCTTGCTGCATCTTTGTCAGGGGTGTAATTCAGGACTAATTAGTTCTCAGGCCTCACACAGGAGCATCAGCACCTGGTGGACTCTATTTGCTAAAGCCTTTCTGAGGCAGGAACACGCCACTCTTTCATCTTATTGTACAAATAATCAGAATAACTCAGCCAAAGCCCCTGGGATGCAGTTCGTGCTTGAAACACTTCCTTCAGTGACTGGCTACTTTGGCAGCCAGAGTACAGAAGGGACTGAGACCTCCTGCCTATAGATGCTGCCAGCCTTTCATCTGCATCCCTATGGGCTCCAACCCTTTCTAAGAAGCCCTATTTCAGAACTGTGCCTCTCCTAGAAAGCAGCTGAAATAAAGATTGACATATAGGCTTGGGAGATGTGGGATGGATGACAGATTGTCTATGTAAATGCAGTAGATTCTCTTCTAGCTTTGTGGTCCTGGTACATGGTACATGCCCTGCTCTGGACTACATGGGGACCTGTTAGTTGCCTTTCTGTCAGACCCTTCAACTCTACATGGTCTGGGTCACCCCATCGGCTCTGTACAATAGAGACCCATGTATGCTCAGTGGCACTACCTCTGGCTCTGGAGTGCTTTTGCACCTCTGAGACCAGTGGAGCTCAGCAGTAAAGGTAACATCACCTCAGTCAAGTGGTTCTGTGTGTTGCAAGGTTGAATCACCTTTATGCCCAGAAAGACTGAGGTCTCTGAGATCTCTTCTTTTTAGTGCGACATCTTGTCTCAGACAGAGCTGATTTCAACCTCTCTCAGTCCTTCCACTGTCAGTAACAAAATCCCCTCACACAAATTCAGTTGCTGCCTTGGGTGATAATTTTCCTGCTTCTAATGTATGTGCACATTGAGGTTGAGTTACAGTTGCTGTGGGAACCATAACTTTGAGTTTTATGATTCAAAAAGAAGAAGAAGAGTATATTTATATACTTTATTTTGCTTGTGAATTGACATGTTAATACTGATGCAACGGAAGAAGAAAGAGAAACAAACTTCTAAACAGAAAGCGTAACAGCAAGTACTGATCTGTTTATTTTCCCTTCTGCAAAGTTCCCCTCACAAGCAGAATCCTCACCATAAAAAGGGGGAAATTATGAACTATGAAGCAGACAAAGGGGAAGAAAGAAAGCAGCAGATAGCTGAGAGGTTAAATTATGTGTTTGCATTTACCAGCCATAGATGGCAACATGCTGGAAACCTTTGTCTAAAACCAGCAATAACTTGATGGACTGAGATGGGCAGAGTCCAGAGCTTATTGTGGGCAAATGGAATCATGCTGCTGTTGTTGCTCAGGGAATTATGCAGGGAAACAAAACAGGCACTGAAAAGCACATGGGGGAGACATGAATCTGTTTATGGTGTCCCCCACTGCCCTGGGGATGCTCACAGGCTTGTGGATTTAAAGCAGAAAGGTTTGTTCCTCACAGACTCGGAGGAACTGCAGGGTGTTTGCAGCAGGCTCGAGCAGAAGACTGCATTACACTCTGCCTTCCCATTTCTCAGAATGAGAAATCTGCTTTTGGTCTTGTAGCAGTGTTAAGTGAGAAAGAATTTTCTTCAAGTTAATGGTGTTAGATGGCATAAATCAGAAGTAACGGGGGAGAACCAGGCTGTGCAGTGTACTACCCCTGTGTTTCACTGCCCAGCAGCGGCCAGTAATGTGTCCTAGTCACAAGTTAATATGATGTAGGATGCTAAAGCACATTCTGTGTATACCAGAACCTTTCCCACATGCCTACTTCTGCTGAAGCCACAAAGTTATCTCTTTATTCAACTTCTCTCTGATTTAAAAACACCCCCTCCTTTGCCTCCACAGCCACTCTGCACTGGTCACGCTGCCCACCGGGATCTAGGTTGTTGGTGACTTTTGCTGAGCTGGTGTCCCTAACTGATGTGAAGCAGCCCAAACCACAAGTCACTTCAAAAGCATGACAAGCCTCTCACCAGCCTGTGAAGAAGATGATTAAAAAGGACTAGAAAGGCAAAATCAATCTGGCCCCTTCTGAAAGTTGTTTGGGTGCACAAAACCGAAAGCAAACATTAGCAAGCTTCAGCTGGGCTAATAAGTGACAGAAGTAGCTTTGTTTCCTAAACACAGAGCAGGGATTTGTTTCCACAGCAGACAGTGATGGCTGAGGAGGAATCACTCCAGTGTGTCAGATAAATAACATGTGTTTCTAACATCATTTTTCACTCCAGAGCTCAAGGAAGTCATAATGGCCTTCAGGGCAATAAATCTAGAGAGCAAGTTATGGATTTAACATGTTAGCCCCTGGACAGCTGCTGTGAGAGAGATATTAAATGGCCATTCTGGTGGATTAATGGATTCCCAAGACACACATGTCCCTGCTTGACTAGGCTCTGACCCCGCTGTGGGGAAGGCACTCAGAAGACTCCTGTGGAGCTCACTTGCAGCCCTATGCACACATTCTAGGATCAGCTCCAAATCTTGTTTCAGTGTATTCACAGGATCACTGTTTCCCTGGGAGCACAGTATGTGGACATTTATAGATGTAACCTCAGAGGAACCTTGGGAAGCATTGGCATACCCATGGGAATCCAACACATGCAGGCAGTACGTGACTTACCTGGTGCAGTGCGGTGTCTCACTCAGCACTTACTGTCAAGGTCCTCAGTGGATATATACTAGTCTAAATCCATCAGATTCACTGTCAATACACTGACCACACTGACCTACACCATGAGAGCTGGTAATTGTGGTCTCAGATGGAGTTAAAGTAGTTGCTGCCAATGAGAAATCTCTCAAGCTCAGCTGGATGTTGATAGAGCAGGTGACTGCAAGGAGACAAGTCCAGCAAGACCTCTGCATCTCCTCCTGTAAGGCTTGAGCAAGGTTTGGCCAGGCTATTTCTGTTCTTGCCTGTCAATGTGTTAATTCTTGTTTCCATTACATCAATAATGGCCACAGCAAATATTTGATTTCAGTGAAACGTGACAGGAAAGGAAACTTTCTCCTTCCATGCTCAGGGTGGGCTGGATGTGAGTTGGATCTAAGGAGGTGGGGAGACAGCTGGGGAAGCAGCTCTCACAGTGTGGGGATGAAGTGGCATGAATATGTACAAGACTGTAATTGGCTCTCACACGTAACCAAGGTGCCTGAAGGCCCAGGTGTCCTGGCTAATTGTTGTAGACAATTAATAACTTAGATTCTATTAATTCTATATCGTGCTGTGCCACTTGTTATAAGAGCAGAGCATGAGATTCTCTGTAAACACTGCTTGGAGATAGGGAGTGTTTGGGGATCCAGGCTCAGGAGGTCACATCTGGGCTGGCACCATTCTTGGCTCTAACAGCAACAAAGAGTCATCATAAATCACAGCGACAGCAGGAGGCAGTGACACACTGTCCATCAGCCTCTGGACATGTTCTGCAGTCACAGTGAGGGAGAGCTCTCACCCTCCTGCTCCTCTCTGGAAACAGGAGCTGGATAATGAGTTTGTGGGTTTAGTAAAGCACAGAGTAGATCAAACCACATCCTTGTCCTTTGACCCTGTTTACACATGGACCTTTCTTGTGGTGATCAGAATCCCAGAAGTCAAAAACGTGATCAGATGCATTGTGTCCCACCTACAGGCACCTGCAAACTGGAGGCTTAGTGGTGCTGTGTGACTTCCTGAAGCACACTTGAGTCCTTTGTGATAACCTGCCACTAAAATCAAGTCTTCTTGAGAGGAAACACTAGTAATTGTAAGAAGGGGATGTGGCAGCTACCCAATTTGGTCTCTGATGCAGGGCCTAGAATAGATGCAGTGTATGGGGGAGGACTCACGCAGGCATAAGCAATGCCTCCCTGCATGCCCTGGGGAAAGCTGGTATCACTCTCAAGCCAGACTGTTTTAGAAGTAACCTGAGCAGTGATGGAACCGGGTTTTCAGAGTGTAATAAAGCTCAATTTTGCTGAGTTTAATGCACTTTTCACAGCAGCATTCATCAAAACCAAACAGCACCTGAGAGAGTGCAGGTCCCTGGTGCTTGAGCACCCAGGAAACGGATGGTGCTCCAAACTGAGCTTTTGCAGGCAGTATGGAGCACATTACATCTGGAAGCAGCTGCCTTTTCCTGGTGTTCCAGCAAGCTCCTCCATGAGCTAGCTCCCCCTTCTCCTTCCTCCAGCATTCATGTACTTGGGCTTGCTGGGGTTTGAACTGCACTACTTCAGTGGCTGTCTCCTATTTTAACTTTCTCCTTTTCCATTCATTTATTTCCTGGAGTTTCATGCCAGACAGAAGAAGGTTCCTCCTCTGCAACTTTTCTATCCATCTTGCACAAGCTTTATAGCAGGATTATAGGTACCAGTCCTATGCCATCATTTTCCTCCTCTTTTGTACCATTTTTAAGCCCTTAACCTGCCTCCTTCACTCTTTTTTGTCTGTTCTCCTTCCCATACCACATATTCCCCTGCTTGTTCACTGCCCTTCCTGCTCTTTTTGACAGCAGAAGAGGTTCTGCAAGACCACGGCCCTATCTCTGAGGGCTGAAAGGGGCTCAAGTGTCCCCCAGGCTGATGCCTCAGCTTGGATTACAAGGGGCGTGCTGGATGCCCTGGTTTGTGAGCTACACTGGATGGTTACAGAGATCCAAATAACTGCAATTCTAAAATATAACTGCAGGGGAAAATGGGAAATAATTATAAATGACTGAATGTAACAGACTGCTGATGGGCACGGGTGGAACTTTAATCTCTGGGCCTTATTAAAGTAAACACATCATTGCCACCCACCAGCTCTGACCATTCTCACTGCTTTGCCATCTGCTGCAGGACGGCTGGATGGAAGCAATTGCCATAATTTGCAGAATGGCCTCATGCAAAGCACAGTAGGAAGGCTGCTGATAGTTTCTGGTCTTCTGGTTCTGAGGATACAAAGCTGGGCTTTCACTATAGGCAGAGGATCCAGACTACTTCATTGTCTTTTCTGAGTTTCAGAACTTGCAGAAGTTTTCCAGACTTTGATGAAACTCTCTTCATTGTTCCCCAGGGACAAGGAATTTCCAAAACATCCCATGGATTGCAGCTTCAGCCAAACACCAGCACCGGAGGCAGTCTGGGAAGCAAAATAAACAAGTAAAACCTAAGCCACACACATTGTTTGAGCTTAATGCAAATAAATCACACAGGTATTAAGTTCAGCTCTAAATCCCTCTCTCCATCTTCCTGTCTTTCATGCGGTTTGTTTCTTGCCTGTTTTATTAGTCTGCTAGTCTGGGTTTATGTAGTTTAGCTGGCTCCTATGGCTGTGTCTTGTCTTTCTGCTTCCCTGGTTAAGCTTCTCACTTTACCTCTATCCTAATAACACTGTGTTGGTAAACAGGGGCATGGCACCAAAAGCTACTGCAAAAGGTACTTCTCCAGCCCCATCTCCCAAGGGATATTCTCCATTCTGAGAGACCAAAGGCTCTTTTGCAGTGATGGTTCTAGTTCTCAGCTACACTGAGGTCATCACTTCCACCACGGAGCCAGCACAGCTGGATATGTCCCCACACTGCCATGACTGCAGTACACAGCCTGCCATACGGACACAAACCCACTGACAGTGGTATGTAGGGTGTATATATGGTGAATGATGTGGAACCACCCCAACAGAGCAGAACTGGGGCAGAGCCTGTCAGAGCCTGAAGCCATCCTCTTTACCAAAAGCCAATGCACATCTGCCTGCCCGCGCTGCAGTGCTCAGACACACACAGCATCCCCTTTCCTTGCTCTCAGAGAGAACCAGACCAGCCATTAGCTGCCTCACCCACAGGACAGAACAGCCTTTCTCCACCATCAGCAGTTCAAGCAGGCTGCTGTTCAGGTGGAAACATCTGCACAAAGCAAAATACAAAGCTTCACTGAGAATTGATGGAGGATTTTGACTGCACTCTGATTGCTTGGGGTATGCAAATAGCACAAGCTCCTGTTCTGTTTCATCATCTAAGGCAGGATGCTTTTCTTGGCTAGGTGGAAAGACCCAGAGATGAAAGGCACACTTAGCTGCTTAGCTTCCCAAAATATAGCTGTTGCTGAGATAACTCTCTGTGTGCTATTTAGAGAGGGGACAAAAGATTTATTTGCTAAGAGGATACCATATAGAACTCCCTGCTATTGCATGTTTGAATAGACAGGTAATGAGTCATATGCTCCATTGCTAGGAACTGGCCAAGCTTCTAAGATCAGAATAGAACAGGATTGATTTATGGCAGCTATGAATTTGGTCCATGTTTCCTTCCTACAGTTAATTTTTTCCCCACAGTGGTAACATTAACAGGAAAAATACCTGATATAAATGCGGGGAATTTGAATGACAACTTCTCTCCCATTAATCATCAGGCTGGAATGTGCCCTGCATTTGTTATGTGCCCACTGGAACATTTCCCACATATTGTTCTCAGTGATTTACATCAGGAGAGGGAGGTTTGATTTGGAGGGATCCTTTTGCTTGCCAGGAATTTCTGACCTGGAACATTCCTGGGAATTTTCTGGTGTTCAGGAATTGTTTGTGTTCTGGTAATTTTCTAACCATAATTTCTCCAAATCTTCCTGGTTCTCCAGCAGCTGAAGATTCCTGGTGTTTCTGAAGCGGCAGTGGCTCTGCACATTTGTTTCAGTGTGTGAATGGGTTGGTTTGATAGCTGCCCAAAGAAGCTGTAAATGCTCCATCCCTGGCAGTGTTCAAGGCCAGGTTGGATGCAGCTTGGGCGACATGGTCTGGTGTGAGGTGAGCCCATGGCGAGGGGTTGGAACTGGATGATCCTAAGGTCCTTTCCAACCCAAACCATTCTATGATTCTATGATTTCTTGTCCTCCTTTTTCCCTGATTCATATTATGTCCTGGTTTCCTGGAGCAGGCATTTCTCCCACCTGATTCTCAGAAGCACCTTTTTACTGCCAATGCCAGTATGCAAAACCTTCTGAATGTCCCCACTGATGGGGAAGGATTAAGAAAGGTTGCTTTGCTTAAGAGTATTTTATTTTTATTGCTCCAAAAAGGGATATCTGCAACCCCAAATATTTCAGCTTAAACTAATATATATATATTGGTTCCAGACAGTGCCTCTTACAGATTTGTGCTTCCAGTGAAGAGCTGAAATTCTCTGCTGGTACAGTAGAGCATTTTTTGACATCTTTATTCCCATTTAGATACTTGAAAACAAATGGCCAGGTCTGAAAAGCTTTGAGCACTCACAAATTCTGTTCCATGTATTGAGAGCTTTGGGTCTGATGCTTTGGGTTGCCCAGAGAAGCTGTGGCTGCCCCATCCCTGGCAGTGTTCAAGGCCAGGTTGGACACAGGGGCTTGGAGCAGCTGCTCCAGTGGAAAGGGTCCCTGCCTGTGGCAGGGGTTGGAACTGGATGAGCTTTAAGGTCCCTTCAACCCAAACCAAACCAGCTTGGGATTCTGTAACTCTATGAAATACGGATTTGAAAAATGGCCCTTTAGCATCAGGATCTGAACATCTTGGCTTTTCATTATTGGAATGCCCTGACTTTTCCCCACTGAGACTGCTTTTCCTTGTGGTGTATTCCTCCTTTGGGATCTTGCCTTCATCAGAAAGATGATTTCTGAAATGCATCAGGACGCAGAAGGCTCTGGATGATTGCTGTCTGTGACATGCAAGAGGACCGGAGACTTCTGCTACATGAAGGTCAGGCAGCTGCTGGGGCATTTCTGTCAGGGAAAATGCAGTTGAAGAGCTCAGTTAACAGCTCTCTCTATGGTGTTGGGGGGGGCTCAGGGGACTGGTAATGGAATATAGCACTTTTTGCCTCTGCTTTAACAGTTAATATCCTCTCTGGTGAGTAATAAGTAAAGGCTGGTGCCAGCTGACTGTGATTTTTGGCCTCTTCGATGTGACCTTGTGGAGTGAACTTAGTCTCTAAATGCCAGATTCAGCAGCCTTCCTTCCGTGGGAGAGAGCATTGCAGGTGAGGTGGGAGGAGGTATGTGCAGGCTGCGGGTGGCAGAGCACAGCACTGAAGAGCCAAGTTTAGAAATCACCAGTTTAACCTTCCAGGTTCACTAACACTGGGGTGGAGTGTGGTGGAGGCAGCTGGTAAGAAGAGGCAATAGTGAACAAATATATGGCACCCTAAAGCCCTTCTGGCACCAGGCTGCACAGAAGGGAGCAGAAGATTAGAGGAAAGCCAAGGCAGAGATAACTGGAGTGACCTATTCAAGATACCAGAGTGGATCCTGGAGAGCCAGGAATAGAGGAACAGAGGGGTCCTCTGGGCTGTGATGTGCCTCAGACCACCCCCCTTTACAGATTGTTATTGTGTTTATACCTTTAATAATGTGGAGAAAATCTATCTACAGTAAAAGTTCACTTATTATGTTCCCCCTTCCATGTTCAACTGCTACTGTCATCTGTGTGGTAGAGTCCATTCAGGGACAGCTCTTCAACTAGAGGGCAGGTAAAATGGTATTAGATGCTCTACAGGTGGATGTGAAAGAGCTGAAGAATTGCAGAGGGGTTTCTGCAGATTCTGGGGCTCAAGGAGCAGACCAGCTCTATAGAAAAATGCAAGGGAGACACAAAGCCAGAGATGAACTAGGGAATAGGAATAGGAAAGGTTGAGCAGGCTCTGCCAGAGGATGACCATTAAGAACAGGGCAGCACTATCCCAGCTCATCGGTCCCTGCAGGGACACAGCGGGCACATTTCTTCTGCTGACCTTCACCTCAGAGTGGCCCATAATGTATAACCTCACCAGGAGGCACAGAACAGCCTCATCTCTGTCCTCTCCTCTGAGTGTCCTCTGATGAGAGCTCTGAAACAGAGGAAAGGATGTCTTATGCAAAGTCACATAGCAAGGCAACAGCAGAGCTAGCTTGGGACAAACCTCAGGGCTTCCCGAGTTCCTGGTCTGCATCCACTGTGCATTCACCGGCCACAAATCACCTCTGCAAATCCCACATTCATTACAATACAATAAAGCTTTGCTGCACGGGCCTGTATGGGTTTTTTCCACAGTGTCTCTCAAACCCAAGAGTGATTTGCATTTTAAAACCACCCATTACAGTGCAGGAAAATGCTATTCAGTAGTTCCCAGAGCTCAGGAGTGAAGATTCTCTCTCAGTTGTTCTCTCCCAGTTCTTTTGCCTAAAATATATTTTTGTCCACATTGCACATGACTTATTGCTAATGTTTATGTCATGAATATTCATTATATCCTTGGGCTTCAAGCCTCCCGTGGAAAGGCAAGCATGGGAGGCAATGGCAGCCCTGAAACTCCTACACTCCATACATACAGCGTGGAGACATCAGGGTGAGGAGGCTTGTTTGGTTAGGATGTGAGCTGTGGGATACTAATGCAGTCTGAAAGCCTTTGGGGAATGCTGGTGAAGCTGTTAAACAGTGCAGCAAAGGCCTTTTGAACAAACAACTTCCAAATAACCATAAGCTTCACTTAATTGCAAGGGAAAGGACCCTCACACAGCAGGGGTTTAGAATATGCTCTGTCTCTCTTCACATCTGTTTCTTTTTCTCAACAATCTGCACATGGATCTCCCTTTACCAGAGAGCTTCAGGACTGGGGAGACTTCCTCTTCCTCGGAAGTGTAGCATCAGACCTGTCAGCAATAGTGAGTTGGGTTTCCACCTGCAAATCTACACTGCTGCTTGCATCCAAAACAGCTTCCCCCTCCCATGCTGCCCTGCACCCACAGCATGGGCCTGAGGGTGCATCCTGCCTGAGCCAGAGCTGCTCTGCAGGTCAGGGTCATGCTTCTCTTTCACTGGTGTGGCTGAAGGCTCCCAGGCTCACTGCTGTTCAGATGGTGCCATCTGGCTCTCGTGAAATAGATGAGCAATGTTATCCGATAAAAGAGGGGCCGGCTGGCTGCGTGCCTTCACCTCTGTGCTCCTTGGGGAAGGGATTGTTCCTGGGTTTGGGAAATGTTTAACATAATTTTTGAGTACTGGTGTTGCCTGAGGAAGAAATAACAGGCTGGCAGCTTGAATTTGGGTCTGAGTCGGTGGGAACTTAGAAGCTATTCCACTTGATCAGGTCAGGGCTGAGGTTTATAAATACAAAGCATCTAGGAAGAGCTGGTGATGTGGTTTTGTTAGTTTTGTGGATAGAGAGGAAATATCCCTTTCCTTGATGTTCCATCAAGGAGGATGTTTGGATTAGGAAAAAAATGAAGAGAAAAGGTCTGAGTTCTCTGACAGGAAGACAGTAGGGAACAAAGAGCACTTCAAAAAGGCCGAGGAAGTTTCTAAACAGAGCATTTTCTCCCCACTCCCAATTTTTTCCCTCTGAAAATATGCTTTATCTGCAGTTCAGCATCCTTTAGGGATTGCCCCGGGAGCTGAGGGGTGCTGGATGTACCAGATTCTCCTGGGACACTCAGCTGACATTGGATGGAACAGAATCTCTCTGGCTTTGAGGACTTTGCCCTTTCTCCCTGGGTTGCTCCAGAAACCACATTCTTCCATAGAATCATAGAATGGTTTGGGTTGGAAAAGACCTTAAGATCATCCAGTTCCAACCCCCTGCCATGGACAGGGATACTCACACTAGACCAGTCACTTACACCAACAGTGGCAGCCTCCTGTGTACTCCAGGGACACACTGGCAGGCTCTGCATACACTCATGTGTGCATTTCACCTTCCCCAGCCTATCTCCCAGGCCAGCAGTGGTGTTCAATAGAAGTCCAGTGCTCAGCTGTTACCCAGACCTCGCTGCTGTGTGGCTGGTACAAACGTGAATTCCTTTCAGGCAATCAGGCAGTAATAGACCTTGTGGAAGCTGAGAGTCCCGCAGATCAAATTTACAAGGCCTAAGAGAACCTGCCTGGCATTATTTAATGCTTTAGTAATGAGCACCTGAACAGGAAAGATTGCTTGGGTAGTTTTATTCTGCATAGATAAGCAGTCAGAATTTCAAAGAGGGACCATAAATATAAGCAAGGGGAATGGCCGCTGGTGCCTGCTTTTGGTGCTGAAGGCAGTCATGCTGAGGCTGTGAGGTTAGAGAGCATGAATAAAGGGGAAGATGCTTTCCTTCAGCTTCCCAACTCCAAAAGGCATCATTTAGCCAGGAATGGCTCTCGGTGCAGTAGCAATCCTTTTCCAGCTTGTGACTGAGCCTCTATGCATGTGGCCAGGCATTTGCAAACAAGCTGCTTGCTAACGAAGACTGCAGTACAGTGCTAATGGCTCTTGGTGTCACACATGTGTTTGTGTACCTGCATGGTTAATAAGGACAACAG
The DNA here is from genome assembly GCF_012275295.1 of Melopsittacus undulatus. Classification (NCBI taxonomy): domain Eukaryota; kingdom Metazoa; phylum Chordata; class Aves; order Psittaciformes; family Psittaculidae; genus Melopsittacus; species Melopsittacus undulatus. The sequence goes on along the minus strand of NC_047538.1, from coordinate 4,478,450 downwards.
CAGTGTGCAGCACTTCTGTCTGTGTGCTGTTTGTGCACATGTGGGGTTAATAACAGCCACAAATAATGCTGATGCTTTGTGGGCACATTTGCATTGCTGGTAGAGTCTGCAATATAGCACTGAAACCTGTGTATATGGATATATGCAAGTAATGTGGGTGCAGTTTGATACAGTTTGTATTTATATGCATGATAGTGCTTCTTATGCAGACAGTTGTGACCTGTGTCTCAGTAAAACATGTTCAGTGTTGCTGATCAAAACTAGTCATGAACTATTTATTCATTTTGTCAACACATGCTGTTTTGTTGAACACTTGTGTGAGGCCTGAGGGAGGGGAATGGTGGCAGGCAGAGGCTGATGCTCTCTGAGCACAGAGGGGCATGGAAGGAAATGTTAAGCCAGGTATGAAGACTTCCACTGTGCATCTTCCTGCCCCGCTCATCCCCAAGTACTTGAAATCTTTTATTTCCTTCCAATGCAGAACAAAAAGAGACTGAATTCACAGAAATGCCCGTACAGCAGGACTGTCAACCCTCCCATCCAGGTGAGCATTCTAATACAGGGCTTTCTGAGCACTGTACAGACCCCTATATGTTCATGGAGTGATATTTAGCAGGTGAATGTGGCAGAGTGACTCTGAATTGATAGGAAAAGGCATATTTTTACTGTATATGCTTTAGGTGCAACACAAGAAAAATTCCTAGTGCGATTAAGGGCTAGCATAGCTCTGAGGTGTGTGTGTGTGATGAAGGAAGGTGTTGTGTGTGTTTACGCTGTCAGAAAACCATGTACAAGTCTTCGAAGCTACAGCTGCCAAGCTGATGTACTTGTGCCTGTGGAGAGGAGATGGGCACGGCTGGTCCGTGCGTCAGCATCACTTCGTGTCTGTCTGCCCGGGTGAGCATTGCAAGGCTCAGAGCACAGTGTGCTTGGTTGAAGAGGGGAGCACGGGGGCCGAGGGGGGCTCACCCAAGCCTGTCTTTGCCCGGAGGACTATCAGGATTGCTGCTGAGGAGAATCCAGTTATGTGTGAGTGCTCATCACAGCGCTGACGGGTAAGTCCCCGCAGGTTGCTGGGCTCTGCTGTGTGATGGATTGAGCGCTGCTGCTCCTCACATCAGCGTGGGCTCTGCTCGCACCACCGGCCAAGTTGGGAAAAGCCATTTTGCTGTTTACTGAACACTTGCAGCTTTCAACCAAATTGTTTCCCCCTTCACCACCACAATCCCTGCGGAAACCTCCCTCACTGGCAGAAACACACAGAACAGTTTTACTTCAGGAGCCTCATTAAATTTGCATTCCTTGGAGCCCCACAAGGAAGATGATGGTCTGGCTTTGTCTGCCTGCCTTCCTGTGCACTTTGGGTGATGCATCAGAAAGGGCATGAGGCCTCTGACACTGCCGCCTGCCTGGCCAGACTGAGGTGATGGGCTGGTTTTACTGCACTGCTCTCTATTTATTGCTGACTTGACAAATCTATCCAAAACCGGGGTGAGGGGTATTTTTCCTAGACACCATCAACACTCAGTAAGTGAGAATAGTGGGCAAAACACGCTCTGTAATGTAGCCTGATTAAAAGCCATTCCCATCAGGTAGTTCTGCAATTTACTGACATAATCCTGCTCTTAGAGGAGTCCCCGTTGTAACAGGTCATGCCAGTAAACAGGCAGAGGGGTGGGGGAGATGTTGTTCTCTTCCTGCCTCCTAAACCGGAGTGAGTCATAGATGAGCACACAGTAAATAAATGCAAGACTGCTGTATGCAGCATAGCCATTAGAGACCTTCTGCCAGCACAAAGCGCCTGTACTCTGGGATGTCTTTATCATAAATAGGACTCTAGGCTCCTGAAAGCCAAGGCAAGGTCGTTAGATACCTGGCTGCATAAGGGACCAGCATGAATGTACAGATGTTTTCTCTACCACCCTAGTAAATAAGCCTTTGCCACCTCCCATTTAATGACTCGGCTTAATTCAGAGCTTGCTGCTGCACACCTCTGCCGCTGAATGCATGGAGCTGTGTCTCCCATATGGAGCGTTAATCTAGCGGTGAGAGCACCAGTAAGGAAACCAGATGAGTCCTTCCAGAGCCCCGGCTCCTGGCACAGGGTGCACGCAGCTGCTGCAAAAGTTTCTGGCAGTTTCTGTTCCGAGATCCGCCCGGTTCCGGAGGGGGGGGTGATGGTGATGGTGCTGCCAACCCTGCCAGGGCCGGATTCCCGTAGCCCGTACTCCAGGGCTTCTTACACCGGGAATTGCCTGAACTCCTTCTCACTCCCCTGTGAGCTAAAGGCTCCCTAAAGGCGAGCAGGGCAATCCCGGGAGCACCCGCAGCTCCTGCCCGCTCCCATAAGGAGTAGCACAGGGAGGGCACACACCGGCCATTGTCCCCCCCCCGGTCCCCGCCGTCCTTCCGCTGGGGGCCGGGCCCGGCGCTGCCGTACCGGAGCCGTTTCCCAGCGCCGCCGCACCGGGGGCCGGCGCGGAGCGGGGGGGGCGCGCACGGGGCAGGGTTTATAGCGCGGCCGCAGCGCCGCCCGCAGCCCGCCGGGGCGGCACCGGCACCGGGCAGCGGCCGGAGCTCGGCACCGCTCCAAGGCGCAGCCGTGGGGGCTACCGGTTGCCCTCCCCTCCTTTCCTTCCCCGGGGGCCGGCGGGCCGGGCTTGCAGTCGGCAGCAGCGGAGGGCATTAAAAGGCGGCGGCGGCGGAGAAGGAGGCGGCTCACGGCGGCGGGGCCGGGTGAAGGCTGCGGGGACCGGGACCGGTGAGCGGCGCTGCCGGGCGGGCATCGCCATCGGGGAACCGGCCCTGCCCCGGCATCGCTGCGAGCCCGCGGCTGCGGGCGGAGGTGAGTGATGCGCTGCGCTGCTCTTCCCGGGGTATGGGGGTGCGGAGGGGCCCGTGGGGCTCCGGGTCCCGCTGGTGGAGGCGGTGGTTAGAGGAGATCAGAGGTTGCGATCGCTCCTTTCACCCCGCTCCAGCGGGTACTTCTTTTGTTAAGCACTCTGCTTACCCCCCCTTATCCCCCTTCTCCCCCTTATTTTGCGATGCTGCGAGTACAGCAGCTCGGTCCCTCCGCTGTGTTTTCAGCCAACTCTCCCTGGAAGCTCTGGAGAGTTCATGAATATGCACGGAGGAGAGAGCGTTTCCCGGGAGGCTTCCTCTGTAATAAGCTGATGGAGCTGATTCCCTTTCTTCTGGGGGAAAGTTGGGTACCAGTTGTGTCCCCGACCTCCCGGGGCTTGGCCTGCCGCCCTGGGGAGCTCAAGAGCCAGAAGTGGTCTCACTGCCCCGGGATGTCTGTAGTCCAGTCAGGCGGGATCCTCATCTCTGGCAGCAGCTGGTGTCAGGTCTTTGTCTAGAGGGTATAAAGAGAATCATGGACCGTGCACATGTGAAGTAACCTTCCTGTGTCATGCTGGCTGGGGTGGAAATGGACTTTTTCAGCCTAAAAACCCCGGGTCGCTTAGTAGGGGCACTCTATTACTTAGCAACAGTCCGAACTGCAGCCTGGTCCTGGGCCCTTGGTATTCCAGGTGCTCTCCAAAGACATACCAGCAAAACAGCCCGTGTCCTGGAGAAAAGGGACTCTTTCATGTGCTTCCTACTTGGTGATTTGATGAGCAAACCAATAGCGGGGCTGGTTCCACTGCCGTGGTGTTCGAAAGTACTTGAGAAGGGTGTGAGCTGAGTAGAACTGAAACCTTTTGGGGCAGATGGAGTGGGATGGCAGTGGCAGGTCCCTCAGGCATGTGCAGCGCCTTGCTGCTGTGTCCTGTGGTGCTTAGCATCTCTGTGTTGTGCCTGGGTACAACAGTATGCTGGTTAGCAGCCTTGGCTTATGTGATTATTAGGAGAGTGCTTTCACAGATGGGCTGAGTCTATTGGGTTTAATGTAATACGCAAGTGAATGAGTCCCTTTAAAACAAGGCTGATGCATGCCTCTTTGTGGCTGCAAGACACAAGTTAAGTGGGGTGAGGACTTGTGTATTGGAAAAGAAGTACTCGTGCAATTCAAACGACAGAATAAACACCAAAGCCACATGCTGGTGCACGTAAAATCTGTTACCCTAAAAAAGCTCAGGGTTTTAAAACCAGGTTGCCCATGAAAATTTGGGTGAGCTTTTGAAATGAGTTTTCTATCCTCACCCGTAAAACTTTGCTGGGGAACAATGTTTTCCCTTCTTGTGGAGTGTTGATAAAGGTATTATCCACAGCATCGCCTTCCTTTGATTGCTCTTTTAGGCTGTGTGTCTAGATGGAAACCTAGCAACACAATAACTGTATTGAAGGGAGATGTTTCAATAGCTACACTTCTTTTATCACACTGGATGCATCTTCAGAGGTTAGGCTCATCAAACCAAGCTCTTTACCTCTTTGGAGCCTTATAGTTTGATTCTGTAAGCCTGAAATAAGACAGGCCTGGGCTAGTGGAGGAAAAAAACCCAACAAAGATTGAACAGAAATGCTTCATAGGATAAATAATCCATTCCTCCTTTCTTCCTGCTGCCCCTTCAAATGCCTGCTGTATTCCCATGGGGAAAACACTACAGAATGCTTGTCTAATAGAAAAATGGATTGAAGGGGAAACCAGCCCTCAGCATTTGTGACCTTTTCACCGGGACACAGGGAAAAAAGCTGAAGGGCAAATGGCCCTGAGCAATGTGTAAGTGTATAATAGGTGAGAGCCACACTGGTGTTTGGGAAGCAGATCAGCACCATTCCAGTCACCCACTGTGGTGAAGACTCTGATTCAGTTTCTGCAACATACAGGGCCAAATTCATCCTCAGGCATAGAAATAAACCCATCACCTACAGTCACTCTGTGCAGCTTTACCTCCTGGCTGTATTCTGGTGTTCTGAGCTACATTGGCAGATACCCTGGTTTGTGCAGGCTGTCTCTTCACAAAAGTAAGGTACTAACAGGGAGTCAACGTGACAGTGTCTGAGTGACTCTGTGTAATCTGGGGGCATGGAACTGAGGGATTTCACACTGGTGAAATCTCCGTTAACTTGCAGGTGGCTGGGGAGGATGCAGTTGCTGGGTGCTCAAATGTCTCCCAATCCCTAGTACTTGAATCTTGTACTTGAAAAATGAATTAAACATCACCAATGCCTTTGTCAGGCCAAGAGGGAAAAATGGTGAAGTTACAGGAGATCTTTCACCACTTCTGTGTGTGTCATTTCTGAGCTGTTAAGTGTTTCTAACAGGCTGTATTGTGCAGGGGGGTAGCTGGCCCCTGTGTGTCTATGTGTATGTAACTGTCTGGCATGAGTGTGGTGGGATATGTGCATTTTAATGTGGCACTTGGGGAGGGGATGCATAGAGTGTTAACGTTTTGCACCCAGAAATCCACAGCACGTATGAAATCCTCTTGCAATGCCAGTGCTCTGACAGAAGTGCTGCTTATACAAAGACTTGCCTGTTGGGTACAAGTGCTTAGTAAGGAAGCTTGACTGAAATGGAGAGGGACAGGAGTTCATACCCTGCCGGTGTATGGAAAATCTGGATATGTTTGTGGTTTCTATTTCTGAAGTTTGAGTGCATCCTGCTGTGGGTCCCAGGGTCTCGGGGTGATGCTGCCATGGTCTCTGCATGCCAACAGGCAGTAAATCCTGACAAGACTCTTCAGTGTGAAGCATTTAGCATAGAGTTGATTTAATCCTGTATTTTTCACTGATGGAAGTGAGAACTGAACAGATTAATTCATTCTCAGGACTCAAACCCCATTATATTTCTCAGTGTAGTGCACAAGACTTCACCTTTCACTTACCTCATTGGCTTGGGGGGTTTTATTCACTCTGTTTAAAAGTAGCCTACTCTTTGGGCTCAGTGGTGAAAGGTGCTCCGTGATCAGCTCTCCTGTGGTGTGAGCTGATCTGCTGTTGAAGCGGCCTCAGAAGGTTTCAGATCAGAGCCAATAATGTGGTCTGTGGGTTGGGTAACTGGGGGTTGCAAGGTTGGCCGAGGAAGGAGATGCTGTAAGTGTGGGTACTTGTTCCCTCCTTGGTGACAAGCAGTCCCATTTACTTCCTGTTCCCTTGTGCCAGGCAGCAGGAGTGGAACATGTGCTTTGCCTTCCTCCTGTCCACACACATCCCTGTTTGTATGCAGGGAGGTAAAGGAGTCCTCACAAGGTGTGTGTGCAAGCTGCCACTGGGCTCTGTGAATGCGTGGCCAGGGGCAGGGGACTGTGTTTCCAGACCTTGTGATGGAGTTGAACAATGAAATATTAGTTTCTAGCACTCCCTTATGTCTCCCCCGTGATAGCACAGAACAGCCTATCTCTTTAAATGATTGATTTCACACAGATTTACTGGAGTTCATTCATCTCGGTGCAGTTTTACCAGGGTGAATTTTCCTGAGGTCTCGCCTTCCTGATGTCTTTCCTAAGGGCTGGATCCTGCCTCCTTGCCTCTGGCACAGGAGCACCTTATTTCATGAATAGCTCTGCTACATTCAGTGAGACTGGTTAAAGAGTAAGGTGCTGTGGTGCCTGTGATTCAGACTAATGCAAGTCAATTTAAAGGACAGATTAAGCGCAGTGTGAGTATGGATTGCAGTGTCTGGTCCTTAATGAATAATTCAGAAACATGGAGAAGCCAACGTAAGAGTGAAGTGCTTAATCCAGATCTGAGGTTTGCAGAACACATTCCATTGACCCCAGTCCAGAATATGCTTCAGCATGGGTTTAACTGGGAGGCTGTAAATTGTCCCATTGATGGCAATGTGCTTCAGGCATGGGTGACAACTGTATGAATTAGCACCCAGTAGGATGTTATTTACAACCCTCTTGCCTGTCACACTGCAACAGCAGCTCTGAGGGTCTGCAGTAGCTGTGGGAACCCTGTTCTTCCAGGGGGATTTGCTTTCCCATAAAGATAAAGCTCAGTGCTAGTCCTGAGCAGTGCTGAGGTTTTGAAGAGAGCAGCACCATTGCCTTGGAGGGGCAGAGCATGTCCTTTCCTGTTGTAACTCTGGAACCATAAAACCTGCAGTGAAACCCTGTGGATCCTGGCAGTGCAGCAGGCTTTGCTGGCCATGGGCAGCCAGGTAGGTACATTGCAGAGCAACCCACACATAGGCTGTCTCCTGCCCTGGAATAAGAGCTTTGCAGATACTTGATCTTTTCTCTCTGTTGAGTTATCTTTGCTTGCTGGGATAAGAGGTTTGGGGAACAAGGCTGGGATACTTTCCCTGCCATCTGCCTTAAGGCAGCAGGCTTGAAAGTTGGCACAGTTAATTCCTGATCTTTGCCAAGCTCTGTTAATAGGGAACAGCTCCTCCTGAATAGAAGACAGTTCATGTTACATAAATAGTGGAGCAGGGGGAGAAGCCAATGTGTTTGCAGGGGGTGAGAGACATACTGGCAGTTGTCTGGTTCTTAAACTGCTGCGGCTGCTTTATGGGGGAGAATCATTCTGCTCCCTGGACTTCATGGTGTGGGTGCTATTGCTCCTGGGGGTGGTTCCACAGCTGTGATCTCACTGTGTAAATGCAGTGACATCAGTGAAGTCACTTAGGATTTGTTCCTGGGAATGTGAGCCCAGGATCTAACTGCTAAGGTGACTCATGAACAAGCTTGTATGGACTTCAGGGCATCCTGTCTGATGCTGCCACAGATTTTCTTCTCACCTTTTGCATAGCAGAGATGCCATTGACTTGAACACAGAGCAGGGTTCTGGGAGATCTCGTTTTACTCTGAGCTCGCTTGGCTGGCTGATGTTGGGCCAGCAAGTCACAGTCTGTTTCTTCATCTCTGTGTGGTGCTCTCTGTCTAATAAATAATAACAATGCCCTACATTAAATTGGCATTTTCATTCCCAGGATTATTTGGCTCAACACATTCTTTAACAGCCTATTTACAAAAACATATTGTAGGGTCCATGTTTCCCCTGTCTTCTTGTGTTCTTAAGGGATCTGTGTTTGCAAACCAATAACAGAGAAGGAAATTCCTCTGCTGGGTATTCAGTTCTTTACACTTTCTAATATTGAGCATGGGAGAAGCTGGGGCATCTGGTAACCAAAGCAGAGGATTGGGAAGAATTGGGTCCTGTTGTTGCTGTAGCAAAGATGACTCCGGGGTTTGGATGCCTCAGTTTCTGGGCACCCAGTTTGTGCCACTGCACTAACTGGAGTTGTGGGTACCACTGCTCCCCACAGGGCAGCTAACCAACATTAGTTGCAACTTGCATGGTCTGTGTTTAGCTTCTGTTAAAATCAGCAAAAGTAACGGCTGAATTCCAGCAGAGCTGGAGTTAGAATGTGGAGCTTGCTTAATTCATTTGTAAACTTGCATGTAATCCGACCTATTTCCCTAGAGGAAGAAGGGAATTGGATCTGATACGTGTTTGCAAAGGGTTTATGCAGTCTCTGATAGGAGCTGATATGATGCACAAATGCAAAGTGCTTTTTACTCCTAGGGGGATGTGCTGCTATGTGTTGACTTGTTTCTTGGCTCTGTTTTACACCCAGGAGCAGAGAATGAATTGCTTTTGAGTGCTGTATTAAGGTCTGCAGAGACAATTTGATAAAAAACCAACCCAAAACAAGACCTAATCCTTTCTTCTGCTTGGGGTACTGCAGAGCACGCAGCACACTTGATGCCGTGAATGGAAGTGTTTGTCTTTTTTGTTCTTCCTTTTAAGAAGGAAAATGAATTCCTGAAGAGGATGGTGCTACAAACTCAGGTTTGAACTGGAGCCCATGACACACTCAGATATGTCTGAGAAGCCCAAAGCAGTCCTGGCTCCTGCTTGCAAATCAAACCTGGCCAAAGCCTCTGTCTTCATATTTCCTCTGCCACCTCTCCCCTCACACACCCTCCCACTTGCTCTCAAGCTAACAACTTATGCGCCAAGTCTAATCTCCAAGCCAGTTTTTATGGCTGAGTTGAGATGGGAATGTGGACAGGCCCACAAGAGCATGAAAGTGACTCAATAAAACACTTGGGCTTCATTTAAACCAAGGGCTGTAAGTCTCTACAAGAGAGACAAACAGCTTGTTTGGAAAGCTAAATCTGTCTCACTGGAAAGCTTGGGCTGGTTCTTGAACCATGCAGAAAGCTGCTCCTTCTGGTGCTTCCTGCCAGCAGGTCCAAACTCCATGCACTGCAAGCTGTGGTTCTTCAGGACCCATTCAGCACTTGTCAGTGCCTTGGATTCACCTGAGTGTCAAATCTATGGCTATGCTTTTAAACAGAATGTCTTGGAATCTGATGTGTATGCTTTGAGCCATTTTGTTTTCCACATCCAAACTGAATTTTGCTTCCATGGCCACCCCTTCTCTTTCTCCCTCTCCTAATGCTTCCATCTCAGCTCTGTCACTTGACATGGGGCTCTTTGAGACAGGCAGTAAATGGACAAATGAGCTGTGACCCTTGGTGTTCTCTGGTCCACTTTGCTTTTGTCACCGATGTCAATATTCTTGTGCGCAGAGCATGGCAGAAATGCTGCAGCATTGTAGGGAGCTATCAAACACCAGCCTGTAACAACTGAAAACAAGATATATCAGCAGGTAAATGTTTCATCCCCTGTGGCACTGCTTAAACTGAAGAAAACCTTCATTCCCATAAATCTGCTACATGGAACCAATTCCTTGGTGAAAGTCACTGCAGAGTTCATAGTGGTGTAGTAAAGGGTTTGACCTTACTTAGATGCCGATAACAAAGACCTATGCTGTAAGTAGCAGGAGCAGATTAAGTTAAGACTGTGGTGACATTTCCTTTCCAGACCTCTGGGTGTTTCTTGTATTTCTGATGTGTTGTGGGGGAGATCACTCCTTCTGGATCCAAATCTTGGCACATACGCAGCTAAATTCATTCCTGCATGTACAGCACCTGCCTACATTCCTGTCTATTTGGTTCTGTTGTGGGTCATGGTGCTGTTTGCACTTCCAGTCATTTGGGAAGTGCCTGCAGTGAGTTTGTTCCCTTATTTGGCCAGCTAGGCCTGGTTGCCAGTGGGCCAGACCCAGTTCCACTTCAGCATGGGGCAGTGGAGTGAGTCCCTTGGAAAACCAGTTTACAGATGTCTGTGCAAAACCAGCCTGTGTTTGCTTGTGGAGAGGGGGCTGTGGGACAAAACATGTTGTGAAAGGAGGGAAAATGGGGTCTCAGACTCCAGAATATGAGAGCAATTCAGAAGCAGCTGGTGTGATTTGCCCCAGGAAAGCTAGAGAAGCTAATAGCAGCACCACAAATGCTTCCTTTGGGTTTGTGTTTTAAGTTTTAAGTAGGACTCTGTCCTACAGTTAGCACAAGCAGAATCTCAGCCTGTGACTGCCTGGCTGAAAGTGTGGGATTCGGTAAGGAACTGGGAACAGTTGTATAGAATGCTTTGATTCTTTGCCAAATGGCAGTCCCTTAGCATCCTTTGGGTTGGATGGCTGCTGTTCAGGAGCTGGGGAGCTCCTGCAGCTTGCATGGCTTTGGTGATAGAAGGCGAATAGGAACAGGGATGGTGTCTGCCTCTTCCTGAAATGCTCTTGTGCTAGGCTTACATCATGCTTCTCCCAGTCTGTACTGGGAGGGAAGAGAGGGGAGACCGCTGCTGCTTCAGCTCAGTCCTGATGGCCTAAAGCTGTATCCTATAGACATGGCTCCACTGGCAGCTTCTGGCTGCCACCAGCAACATTTCCTTCCCTTGCACAGGAACTAACAGGAACCAGCTCTTTGTGTCTTGTCTGTACTAGGAAGCATCCTGGGCTCTCCCTGAGATTAATGTGTCGTTAAAGCCTGTTTGCTTATTCTGCCCCCTCCTCTGCTACCGGTCTGCAGGACTGTGCTCATCGAGCTGTGGGGACATTTAATGTGAGTTTCTGCATGGTTGGTGCAGCTGGCAGTAAGCTTTTGAGTCCTTGTTCTGGCAGGGGATCTGCTGACATGCTGTTCAGGCACTGAAGCATCTTGTCTCCACATCCTCCACTTCCCATCAGGAGGTTTTCCTTCTGTTCTGGAAACCCTTGTGTGCAGCCAGGTCCTGCACTGGGGCACTCAGCAGTGGCACTGGAGGCTCTCTAGCCTCTGGGGTTTACACCTCTGCTTCCAGGTTCCTCGCTGATCCTGGGAAGATGAGAAAGCAGTGCTAATTGATGTAATTCCAGAAGCTCCAGGTTTTCATGGGAGAACAGCTAGCTGCATCTGTTTTGGAGAGAGACGTGTGGGAGGTAAGCAAGATAAAGCTGCTGAGATCTCACTTTGTAGGCTGTTGAGAGCCAGCTACCTACAGGCTGCTGCATGAGTCCCTCCTCATCCAGCAGTGAGTTTTCCATGGGTGATAGTAGTGCATGGATTGCTGCAGTCATTCCCACTCGGCTGTAGTGACTGTCGGGATGCATTCACCCCAGAATTCAGCCCCTCACATTCTCTGAAATAAGAGGCCATGTTATACCACAGCTTGGTGCATGGGTGACCTTGGGTTTGTCTTCTGCTCCCTCATTTATGGGAGGACTACAGCATCACCCATTCCTCTTTCATGCTGGCATGTGGGAAACCCTGCTGGAGAAGTGAGCGTGCCTGAAGTGCTGTGGGAGCTGTGTCCCCACCACAGATCGCAGTCCTCGCAGCCTTCCTGTTGTGAATCTGGCTTTTTCTGGTGTCAGTTACAGCAGCAAAAAGGCAGGACCTTTCGATCCATCAGGTGGATGCTTGGTAGCATCTGGAGTCAGCCACTGGCACGTGTGCAGGTGGGACTTCCTACCTGTACCTTTTTCTCCTGGAAAGCCAGAGCATCATGACCAGATCTGGCCAGACAGGCACTTGAGGTGAAGGGGGAGCACTTGCAATGCTTTCTTTTAATCTTAATGCTCTTTATGCTGGACTGGCAAGAAGTGAAGGTGAAAGAGCTGCCTGTGCTGTGGTTGGTAAAAGAAGGACTGGCACCATAGCTTTGGCATCCCTGCATTACCTTTCATGTTGCTGCCCACACAGCCACAGCCAGCAATGTCCCTTAGCACATAACTGCTGCTGAGGCTGCTGGAAGAAAGCAGCTCCCATGCATGGTGAGGAAGACATTGCCCTCCTCCTTCTCACTAATGCCCTGGCAGCTTATGGGGAGGCTCTGGAGAGGGGCCTTGGGGAGAGGGTGTTTTGATTAGTCCCAGCAGCACAGTGCACACAGGCAGGCTATTGCTGGGGAGCTGCAGATGGAGGAGGGTGCACAGCCAGCCCTTGTCTTCACACTTCCTCCTGCTGCCAGGAGCAGATGTGGGGAGCAGGGCCAGAGCTGGGATCATACAGCTGAGCACAGAGTGGTACCAGTGCCCATGGTGACAAGAACTGGGGGGCTTGAGCATGGGGTGCAATAATAAGTGACTGGGACTTGGCTTTTCTTCTCAGGCTGACAATGATGTGGGAAGCTGGAGTTGATCTATAAAAGAGAAGCACACAAGCCTTGGGGATGGCAGTTTATTCCATGGGCTTGGGAACTGGTGAATACTCTCTGATCTGAGATTCCTTCCTTGGAGTGAGTGATGCTTCTTGGGATAACCCAAAACCCTGGTTTGTGTCAGCCATCAGTATTTAATGTTCTGTGAAGGCTCTGTTGTGAGCACAGCGTTCTGGGTGCATGGAAATCACCTGTTATCTTGGGTTGCTGGTGGGACCCAGGGTGCTTTTGAAACCATATCAAGGCACCCAAGGGCACGCAGCTGATGCAGAAGCCAGCCCTTTGCTTGGAAACAGCAGGTGCCTGGAGCTCAGACAAAGTCCAACTCATTTCTGTAGTGGTTAGGTAAGTCATTTCTGAAGCATATCAGAGGCTCAGCGTGCAGAAACCTGTACATGCCACAGCCCTGAGTGACAGCAGGGCCTTATCATCAGCATAAGCAAGTAGCTCAAGTGGTAAACATGGCACAAGGCTGCAAGGCACGTTTCGTGAGATTGTAACCCAGAAGCTGCTTTCTGACACCTGCAATCATTCATTACAATAACCAGAAGCACATTATTTTATCAGGAAATGAATTTTCCTTGGCAATGATGTGCATGTTAGTGAGGTTCTCGTACAGGTTTAGCTCTGCAGCAGTCCTGGGGAGGCAGGGCACCAAATGCACATAGTCTGATGGCAGCAAATCCTGATGACTTTTCTGTTTGAAAAGTGCCAGTTTCAGTACTCTGAAGTGAGTAGTTTGGGGCAATTCCTTGTGAGCTTTGGGATTGGATTTTTAAATCTCTCGGGATACAGATTCTCTTGGAATCACTTGGGAAGTAGCACCCTAGGACAGACCTCACAGCTGGTACCTGCTGGAGCCGTGGTGGGGCTGCCTCAGTATCCCATAGTGCCATATGAAGATCTCCCCCTGATCCAAGGCTGTGGGATCACTGGTTTTTCCTAGTTAAGGAAAGCCATGGTGTTAAAACAGGTAATGGATGGCTGAGCTAGTTCTTACCTGCAGGCATCTTACTCCTGGCAAAGCACAGTAAAGATGCTTTTGCTCTACTCTTTGCTTTTGCTGTACATCCTTGTCTGTATCACAGCTGTGCAGTTACCTCATTCTTCTGTCCACTTTCTTCTTGGTCTGCTCTGTGTGCAGGTAGTGGCTTCTAACATAGCAAAACAACACCTTTTAAACCAGTCTCTCCCTTTTCCCTCTACACTGGTCTTGCAGGCCCTTTCTCCAGCCTGTTCCTTGCCCACAAGACCAGCTTAGAGGTAAAGAGAGATGAGGGAACTGATGGTCCTTGGTGTCCCAGGTACTGCGTGCATGTCACTGGTTAACACTGATTGTCTGATGTTGGCTCTCACTGTGGATGTCCCTTACCAGCACAGAGGTTATGTTGATGTTACTCCTTAGGTCATGGTGGCAGAACAGAGTGGAATCTGCAGTTTCATACACACAGCCCCACCTGTGCTATTCTGTGCACTCTGAGAAATGGGGCATCTTGTGTGTCAAGCTAGGCACCCAAAATAAGTGTCTGTTTTTCTTCCCCCTTCTGAGCTGCTGCATCTGTCAGATGCAGACTACACCACCCCCTCCTTCTCCTAGAGATGCCAGGAGAGGATTCAGTTCCGTCCTGTTTGCTCAGCCCTCAGACTCTGTCCTGACAGGCAGCGTTGGAAATGAATAATTCTGCCTCTGAGCCAGAGCACGAGCAGCGTGCAGGAAATGAGCCATGAGACCACACACTGAACACTGAGGAGACAGCAAGGTGGCAAATAGCTCCTGGGTTCAGGGAGCATCAGCCCTGATGGAGGCCACAGTCCTTGCCTTGGGACGTGGGGCTTGGAAGCCAGACTGCACTGCAAAGCATTGAGGGTGCTGTGTCAGCATCCATCCATCCTGGATTGGACGTTTCCGGACTGGTGAGTGCTTGGCTTTGCAGCTAATCTTTCCACACTGGTTTTGACATACAGTTATGAGTAGATCTAATCAGTGTTTGTCAGACACCTGGAGTGGCAGGCAGGAGAGATCCTTGATGTAGGCTGAGAGAGCTCCATTTGTCTGTTCTGAAAGCAGGTCGATCGATCATAAAATCATTTAGGTTGGGAAAGGCCTTTAAGATCCTAGAGTCTAACTGACTCCTTCCATTTCCAGCTGCTATGATCCTAGCCAGGGTGTAAAAGTGCCTGTATGGGGAAAGAAGCATGGGACAGACAGCAGAGAAAGAGGTTGCCTCAGTTAGGAGTGAGTGTGCAAGCATGTTCTTACTTCATAAAGCTTGAGAGATCTGGCAATCCTCCACCTTGTATACAACCCTACCTATTGTCTTGCCTCCTGTGAGCAGACAATAGAGCTTTAAATATAGTGTTTTAAAATCATTCTGTTGAACTTCTCCTCCAGCAAACACACATTTACATCATCGTGCTTCAATTCCAACAGCATTGTGCTGCTGGAGCAGTTTGATGACATTCTGATCTGCAAAGTGCCTGGGGTCTGGCAGTGTTTGTGTGTGTCTTTCCAAAGGGTTTAAAGCGAGTGAGAAGGGAAATGCAAAGGGTCCAGAAAGAGAATAGATTAAAGCTTTTTTTCCCCTGCATTGTGCTGTACAGCTGGAAAAGTACCTGCTTGATTAATAATGCTGGAGCCATCCCAGCCAGCAGTTTAACCCAGTGCCTTCAAGCAGCATGTGTCTCTCTGGGCTCGTACCCCAGTGAAACAGGTTCAGGGCTGTATCCTCATGCACAGGATCTGGTCAATGGCTGTATCGAGGCAGTGTTTTCAGAAGTGCTTCAGGAGATGCAGGGTCAGGTGCCCAGTGTGAGGTGTCCTGGGCCTGCTTTGCTATTCTGGAAGTGCAGCACCTCTGAAAGCCAGACCTCCCAATTAAGGGCCCTGAGATTATATCTGGTTCCTCCTTATTGGTTCATTTTCCCCATTCTTGAAAGCAGAGGGCAACACACAGCTTATTCCATACACTCAGATACAGCTGTGTTGACAAAGGCAGAACAGGGACCTGGGAGATCTCTTTCTGTCTGTTTTAAAATGTTACTTGTGGACAAGTCTCAGTGATTCAAGTGCAGAGCAGATCTCTGGTCCCGAGTCTCAGTGTCACTGTGGAGCCCTGCTTTAGAGTGGGTGTACATTAATGATGCCCTGCAGTTGTTTTACACAGTGTTTTCCACCATAACAGGGCCTGGGAGGTGCTGTGTCCATCCCTGCCATCAATGGTGCCTCGTTAGAGAGGCAGCTTTTAGCCGAAGCTGGATGATTCTGCAAGCACAAAGGCCATTTCTCTCCCTTTCAGAGGAACTTTATATAGCTAACAAAGGGCCATAAAGCTGCCTTTGGTAGAACCTCCAAGAGTTTTCAGGCATACAAATAGGCCCGCAGAACCGCTAGCTGTGCTCTGAAAGCTTTGCCCATGGGAGAAAGGAATGTGAAGTTTAATTATTTGGTCGATAGGAATCTCCCATATTACAGAAATTGTCTTTCCCTCCCCTTCCAGCCTTGTGCTTGCTTTCCTTTTTTCTTCCTAGCTTGCTGATGCACAAGGCTTCCCTTTTTCTATCAGAAGGAGCAACTGAGTAATTGAAATGGAACACTAGTGAGGGGATTTTAATCTGGAATTCAGCATTAATTA
Organism: Melopsittacus undulatus; assembly: GCF_012275295.1. Classification (NCBI taxonomy): domain Eukaryota; kingdom Metazoa; phylum Chordata; class Aves; order Psittaciformes; family Psittaculidae; genus Melopsittacus; species Melopsittacus undulatus. The sequence goes on along the minus strand of NC_047538.1, from coordinate 4,462,434 downwards.
GCCAGGTCGGCTGTAATTAGCTTCCTTGTCTGTCACTGCCTCTCCCCAGCTTGTCAGCAGCTTCCTTCTATCCTGATTTCACTGCAAAGGAGCTCATATGGGAGCTCCATGGGGGTTTGTCCTGGTTGGGGTGCAGGTGAGTGACAATCCCTGCAGCGCTGTTGTGGTCTGAGCTGGATCCCACCTACTGCAGTTAAGGGCAAAACTCTTCCTGATCCAAAGGTTTGGCTTTGTCCCTTCTTTTCTGCTGTTTGTCAGGCTCACAGGAGTCATAAGTATTCCTACCCTGTGCTCCATAGCCCTGCAGTGCTTTAAATGCCTAATTCATTACCCTGATCAGACTGGGAAGCTACAGCAAGATGTGGAGGATGCCCAGGTTAAATTGCTGAATGGGGGTGCTCATAACAAGAGGCTTAGAGGTTCATTCTGGTTCATCTGTTGACAGTCATCTGTGGAGGAAAGGGGTGAGCATCTTCTATTGGGCTCTGGTAGCATTCATGGCCATGGTGCTGAGGTTCAGCTGCAAGCTGGTGGCTCAGATCTGATGTGAGATGGCCCTGGACAGAAGTACCCATTTGGACTGGAAGAGTCCTTCCTTGTTTTCCTCTTGGTTGTGTTTCCATGCTGCTGCTGTGGCTGTGAAGAGGAAAACTGTATCCAGCTGGATCCTGGCTTTATTTGTACCTCCCAGAAAGCTGTGTCTTTGTACCAATGCAGCACTGGAAGATGTGAGTCTCTTCATAGCCCCTTGACTCTTTGCTATGATGGAGCTTTTGAACTCACCCCTTCAAGAAGGAAGGATCTTCACCCTGGGAGAATGCTGAAACTGCCCAGCAGTCTGAGGGCTGAATGCTGAAGGAAGAGGTGGTTTATGTTCTGAATCCCTCTCTTACCTTCCCTTTCCAGCTCAGTATTTTACAAGCTCCCTCCAAGCTCAGCTGTGCTGCTGAATCAGCAGCTCACTTGCCTTTCCCCATCCCCAAGTGGTTCTTGGCTGGCTGAATGAACGTGAACATGTGCCAGCACGAGGCTAGGAGGTGGGTGAGCTGAGCACAAACTGTGCAGGCTCAGCTTTGGTAGAGGCTTTCATTTAAAGTATCTGTATACCAACTGCTTTGCCTGGACTTATTTCCCATTCTAGGGCATGATGGAGGCTGTGCCTGTAGCAGCACCCTACATCTGAGTCAGGAGCCTTCACAGGAGGTTCTGCCACCCTACAGAGTCCTGACTGGGGTGAACCAGGAGGAAGCCTGCTGGGTTTGGAAGGGGCAGAGGAAAGCCCAAGAAGTCCAAATGCTCACCTGAAGCGGATGAATCAGGGCCTCTTCTCTGAAGAAATGGATCCAGGGTTCTAGGAGGGCTCTTGTGCTCTGCTCCTTCCAACCTAGAGCAGGCTAAGCTTGCACAGAAGGGAGGCAGAACTCTGAGGGCTGCGGGATTAGGTCCACTGTGCATATCCTGGAATGGGGAAAGTAACTGGGCTGTGCTTCAGTGCCTGGAGTCTCTGGGCAGTGGTGGAGGATACACAGGTAGAATATAAGCAGAAAAAGTGCATTCCACTCCCCTTCTGGCTGCTTTGAGGGTTTCTCTCCCCAGCAGTTCAGTTTGCTGTGGTTTGGGTTGGATAAGCTTTCATCTTGACCCAGGCAGGATCTGACGGAGATGGTAAAGCCAATTGAGTCCCAGGGGCAATGCTGAGTGAGCTGTGTCGGGCTTTGTAGCTGAATCATGTGGTAAACTCTCTTTTGAAGAGGGTTGAGAGCTGTGGTGGAAGTAGGGCAGGATGCACGCAGGTGCTGACTGCATGCAGAGGGAGGCTGTCACCATCAGGGACAACTCTTACCCTACCCTTGCCATTCTGCCTGGACCAGATCTTGGTCCTTCCCTGACTCAGTCCTCATGTGAGTGCATGGGATCTTGTGGCTTTTGCAGCATTTGCTGGGCTGCCGTTTACACCAGCATCAGAACTTGTGCCAGGCTTTAGATAGAAGGTAGTGTGCGTTGGCCTTCGCACATCATAGGTGCCCATAAGGTGGGTTTTGCAGTCACTATGAGATGAGAGTGGAGGGAAGAGCCACAGGGAGATGCCTGAGGTCTGATCCCTTCCTTGAGGTGAGGATTTAGCTCTTGGTTAAAAAGAAGATGGTATGATCCTGTTTTCTGCTGGCTTATTACTATCTCAGTCCCTTGTTTCCCTTTCTTGTCACGTGCAGGCTCTTCTGTTTCAGGATTAGAATCTTTTTCCCTCTTCCTCCTCTGTAGCTCAATAAATGGGAAATTATTATGGCTCTTTACCTCTTTCTAAAGAGAGAATATATATGCTTGATCAGGTCTTGCAGTGACTCCATTCTGTTGAAGGAGAGCCCAGGGCAATGGAAGAAGGGGCAGCTGGATGGAATGGACAGAACTGCATGTACGCACCAACTTGTCCAGATGGGATGAGCATCCTGAATATTAAAGGAATCTTAATGAAGCCTAAAATGAACTAGATTTCTCCTAACCTTTCCAGAGATTTGAAAATATCACCACCCCCCACACACCCCATCCTTGGCTCTCTTCTTGCTGTCTACCAGCCCTACATGTGAAGGGGGAAACAACACAGCAGAGTCTTGCAAGCCACCCTCTCCTCCCCATATTGGCCTCCTGAGGGCCAGAGGTTTGACAGAAGAGGGGCTGTGGCCATCTGCCATCAATGGCACCCATTGGGGTTTTGCACAGTGAGGTGACAGAGCAGGAGGTGGATCCAGCCCAGGCTTCCATGTGCCCTCCTGCACAGCTCTGCAGCATGGCTGAGCTGCTGCATGAGCCTGACCATGGCAAGGGAGTAGGAGAGTCCTTGCTCTCACACTCACAGGGAGGATGGGCTGGTGTGAGACAATGGGAGTTGCAAATTAAAGCCACGGGTCAACATTTGTGCTTCCCTTGCTGCAAGCAGGAGGCTGGAGCTCAGAGGTTCCTGTTCCCATCTCCATGTACAGGCTCTGCAGTGCTGGGAGTGCTCTGCCCAGCCTGCCAGCAGAGATGCTGTTCAGACTGGAATGGATCCTATGGGAGCTGCTCCCTGTGAGCAAAGCCACAGGCATCATCCAGGCTGATCAGAGCCAGGAAGACTGCTGTGACCCCTGTTCCTTTGCACATCCCTCTGCTGCCCAGGAGCATTCCTGCCTCATTGCTTTTGCTCTTGGTCCACGATCAGGCAGCTCTCATTCTTCTGAGGACCTGGAATTAAGGGGTGCTGGCAATTCATCTTCTGCTGATGCAAGTCCTGCTAAAATAGAAACACTGGTTAGGAACAATGCTGGTAAATTGCTTCTGGCCTGTGTGTAAATTGGTTGCAGCTATCAGGGTCAAGTAACAAACTGAATCTGCTCATTCATCCGTGAATGGGGGCTGCTGGCTTTGCTTCCCTGCAGAGGAGAACACCTCCTGGGAGTCTCTCTTGCTTTCCTCCCAAGTGTGAGTTTTCCCCCTCCTCATACCACGGGTGCAGGAACAGCTTTTGCTTCTGGCTTCTTCCGTAGCAACTTGGAAAACCCATTCCATAAACAATATCCAGCAGGGGTGGAAGGGAAGCAGGGTTGTTCAGCCCTTTCCCTTCCCACACGGGCAGTGGATAGCCCTTCAGGGACTAGAGCGGGGTCAGAGTGAGTTCTCTGTGGAGGCTGGTACGTGTGAGTGCATGCACACGTGTGTGTCTGCATGTGCTGCTGTGTGTGCATGTGTGTGCCTTTGTGGGAAGGATGAACACAGCTGTCAGTAGCTGGGGAAAAGCTATTGTCAGTTTTAAAGTGAGGAAGATGGGGTCCCTGGCATTTTTCATCTGGTAGCATGGATTGTTCCTGGCATGAGAACCAAGTTAGCTCACTGAATGTTCCTGCTGCAGTCTGAGCAGCACACTGTGAATCGCCTGCTGTCTCTAGCCTGGTGTTCCTGGAACCATGCAGAGCCCCCTCCTGCCACAGCACTGAGCTCTGGGGCTGTAGTTGGAGCTCCTCTCCCTTGTTCCTCTGCCATGGGATACCCAGAGCCTGTTCTTTCAGTGGCTGAGGTTTAAAAGGAGTCTTGCTTTGCTGAGTGCTGGAGTGTGCTTCCTTCCCCAGCTCTGTTGCTGAGACCCTTTGGCAACTGCTATGGGCTCATGGCTGTGCCTGGGGACACACATTGCTGGGCCTTGCTGACTGCTCTTCTCTTTGTGCAGGCACTGGACATGGACACAGAGGATGACCCCTTGTTACAGGATGCCTGGCTAGAGGAGGAAGATGAAGACGTAGCCTTCAGCTCACGGAAGAGGTGTGAGGGTGCTCTGTTGTGTGGCAGAAGTCCCTGCAGAGTCAGGCCCCTGCGTGTCACTCTGCCTGTGTCTGGCTTCTGGAATATTGTTGGATGGGTATTTACGAACCCCTACTGTGCTGGCTTCATCCTTTTCCTGGGCTGTGCCATCCCTGCTGTGCTTGCTGTTGTCATGTTCCTCCACTACCCAGCCCTGGATATTGACATCTCCTACAATGCATTTGAGATCCGCAACCACGAGTCCTCGCAGCGCTTCGATGCCCTTGCCTTGGCCCTCAAGTCCCAGTTTGGGTCGTGGGGCAGGAACCGCCGGGACCTGGCTGACTTCACCTCTGAAACCCTGCAGAGGCTCATCTTTGAGCAGCTCCAGCAGCTTCACCTCAATGCTTCCCACCTCGGGGTGAGCACACGGGTCAAGCGCAGCACCCCACAGGGCAGGATGAGCTCCCCCAAGCCCCATGGCCACCTCAACCCAGGAAACAGGACTTCCCGGACCGCGAGGGGTGCCCCGCGCTGGGACTACTCCAGCACTTACATCAGTGCCAACACACAGACTCATGCCCACTGGCGCATTGAGCTCATCTTTCTGGCCAGGGGGGACTCTGAAAACAACATCTTCACCACTGAGCGCCTGGTCACCATCCATGAGGTCGAGCGTAAGATCATGGATCACCCCCGCTTCCGGGAGTTCTGCTGGAAGCCCCATGAGGTCTTGAAGGACCTGCCCTTGGGCTCCTACTCCTACTGCTCCCCTCCCAGCTCCCTCATGACCTACTTCTTCCCCACTGAGAGAGGAGGGAAGATTTACTATGATGGTATGGGACAAGACCTTGCTGACATACAAGGTGAGCTGAGGGCTTTGGGTGAGGGCTGCTGTGTTATGTATCTCCAGCTAAGACGGGTGACTGCCTTGTGCAGAGAGGAAGATGCTGCTGCATCGTGCCTTGAGGATTCATCTTTTCTGTGCTAGGGCCCCTTTTCAGCCCTTTCAGCAAAGTCCCTGCAGTTTCCAGTCATGGATCACATGGGCCCCAATAGGCAAGCGAGAGGGACAAATGAGGGGGAAGTGCTGCATTGTAGAGATGACTTCTGCTGACACTTGTCCTCTGTAAATGCCTGTGGTTAACCAAAGGCATGTCAGGCTTTGGACAGACAATAGGGATGAGCTTCCTTGCACCGCAGAGCAGATGAAAGAGGTCTGTGGGCTGCTCTGGAGCTTGAAAGGCAGCCTGTGAGTCACCAGCTGGAAAGGTTCCTGTAAGAAGAGGAGGAGGAAGGTCCCTGCCTCCTCCCAGCTCCATAGCCTGTTCTGTCTCCCTCTAGTAGAGCAGAGGCTCTGGATGGTGGAAAAGAGGTGAATCATGAGGAGTCTGTGGGTGTGATGTGGCTGTAGGATGAAGCCTCCATCTGTCTCCCAAGCACAGGCTGCAGATGACAGCTATCCAGGAGCCACATAGGGAGCAGGCAAGGAATTAACTCCATCTGCTTCAGTGTGAGTAGCAGTTCTGCTACCAAAACAGGAAAGATCATAGTTTCTGGGTCTTTCTGGTGTGAACTTAAGGGTGCTTGGATTTTAGGGGCAGACAGGCAGTGTCTCTTGCTCAGAACTGAGTGCCTCCCTCTCTGCGTTCGTCACACCATCAGATGGCAGAGGTACCAGGTCATCAGAGCAGAGCCAGGACTCCTCATCTTCCATGGGTAGTATACAGTTCTTGTGCTTCCCAAGAAGCACATTGCTTGATGGAGCAAATACTATGCCAGTGTACAAGAGCTAAGTGCATCCAGTAGTGGGAGGATCAATGGGGATGTGTGCATTGCTGTTTGGGGGAGTTGTGGAGTCAGGTGGAAGATGTGTCCTTGATGGGAAACTGCATGTAGGCAGCATAGTGGGATGTGAGCCTTTGCAATACAGCTTTCCCTACCCCTTCTTGCTCTGCGCAAGGCAGCAGCAGTCAACATCATGCTGAAAGACAGGGTCACTCCCATTTTCCCTTTGTCACACTAGACCCCGTGCCTTGCCAAGTGAACTAAGCAGGACCTAACCAAAGCAGTGCTGCTTTCTGCTGCAGGATCCCTGGAGCTGGCCATGACCCACCCTGAATTCTACTGGTACGTGGATGAAGGTTTGTCTGCTGAGAACATGAAGAGCTCGCTGCTGAGGAGTGAAATCCTCTTTGGGGCACCGCTGCCCAACTACTACTCGGTGGAGGACCGCTGGGAGGAGCAGCGCCGCAAGTTCCAGAGCTTCGTCATCACCTACGTGGCCATGCTGGCCAAGCAGTCCACCAGGTGAGGCTGTGTGCACAGGGCAGGTCCTGCTGGGCAGGGGTGAGAACAGGGAAAGGCAGAGGTTGGAAAGGATGGAGTAGGGTAGGATGGAGTAGGATGCTTTACATCCTTCAGGGTGTAAAAGCTCCATCTGGAGGTTTCCATGGCTGTGCTCTGCTCTGTAGCCATGCAGCATCCAGCCTCAGCTGGAAGGCTATAGGCACAGGAGGCTTGGCATGCCAGCTCAGGCTGTTGGTCAGGCTCATGCAGTGGCCATGGCAATAATGCTGCAGATGAAGGAGAAAAAGCATCTCCTTGAAGTCAGGCTCAGGTACAGTGGTGTGAGTGAGGGTGTGGAGCATGTGGCAGAAAACCACTCATCTGCTTCTCTTTAATGCCACTTCCTACTGCAGCAGCATACCAGAAACATTAATAGAGACAATGAAAGGGAGCCAAAGACTGGATCCAGTGCCTGCCTTTCCACTCGGCCCCTGTGTAGCATTGAATCTGTTTGCTTCCATCTCACCAGTCCAATTCACCGGCTCTAACAGAGCTGCTTCTTTGCCTTCCTGGTCTGAATTTGGCCTTGGCTGGTCTGGTGCAGGAGGTGAAATGGTCCTTAGTCAAGGCATCACCCTGCGGATCCAAAGCTGCTTTTGCTCATGTCAGTATAATTCCTTCCAGAAGTGTTTGCTCTTTGTACAGAGATGGGGAGGGCAGCTTCAGGGCAGGATAAGTTTCAGGAAATGCAGGGATTTTTCACCTGTATGACTTTGAAGAGAGCTTTGCTCAGTGCTTGCGAGAGGGAGATGGTAAAATAGAGCTAAAAGGGATAAACGAGCAGTGCAGCATCCAGACAGCTGAGGGAAGGCAGTGAGTCCCAGTGTCAGTGCACCTTCTCCAGCTCGCTGCTGCTCTGAATCTCAATAGCTCCTAGAATGAAGGGATATGGATCTTCAAAAGCAGAGTGAAATGCAGGCAGCCACAGAGTGTTCTCAGCAATGGGCTGCAGTTATGGGAAGCCAGAAGGGAACTGGGGCCAAGGCTCAGTTCTGAAGCTGGGATTCCGGATAGCCTCCTATGGTGCAGCATTATTGTACTCCTGGTGAAATTATCTTGGATTACTTCCGCTCAGTGCCTGCTTCCAGAAGCAGAGGCTGGTAAATCACATGGTTTCTGACAAGCTCTCACTCTGCCTGCATCCGCTGGTTATTACCTATGTGCTTAATATAATGAGCAGTGATTAAGATTCCAGATGGAATTGGCTTTGGAGGCTTCGGGAGCTGTTAGTGCCAGATACACACCATACACTGGAAGCATGCTTCAAATGCCTCGACTCTTGTACACTCAACTCTTCCTATTCCTCTTCCTTCCTTCTTATCTTCCCATCTTAGCAAAGTCCAGGTGCTGTATGGAGGGACAGATTTGTTTGACTATGAAGTGAGGAGGACTTTCAACAATGACATGTTGCTGGCCTTCATCAGCAGTAGCTGCATAGCTGTCCTGGTCTACATCCTCACCTCCTGCTCAGGTAGGCTGTAGCCACGGCTGCCCTGCTCTCACACAGATCCAGATGTGTTCTGACTCCCTGTGTCTGTGCAAGCCTCAGGCTCTGATGCCCTCCCACCAGCCTGGCTTTGTGGCCTAGAGGCATGCAGAAGGACATGCAGGGCTGATTCTCCAGAGCAGGGGTTAGTGGGCAGGGTGGGAGAAAGGCTTACAGGAGTAAGATGCAGTTTTCCATCTTACTAATGCTGGTGTAAAGCTGATGTAATTTCATGGATGGGCCTCATGGGAAGAGGATCTCTTGCAGCCCTGATCTGTTCTGTGTCACCAGCACATTCTTGGGAAGCAAGTATCCCAACAGGGCAGGTGAGAGGTGTCTGTTCTCCCAGAGGGTGGCCTGTGGTGCTATATTTTTCCCATGTTCCTTTTCTCCTGTAGTGTTCCTGTCATTCTTTGGCATTGCCAGTATTGGGCTAAGCTGCCTGGTGGCTCTGTTCCTGTACCACGTCGTGTTTGGGATCCAGTACCTGGGCATACTCAATGGTGTGGCTGCCTTTGTCATTGTGGGGATTGGTAAGCACATCCTTACTCAAAACCTCCCTGTGCTGCCTGGCCATAACTCCTGCCTGCAGGTGATGGTGGCAAATGCAGATTGAATTTTCAAGCCCTTTCTCTCCATTACCTGCAAGTGAGATATTTGCAGGTCAGATGTTGAGGGGATCTTTAGCTTGTGTCCCTACTGTGAGCAGAGCATCACAGTCTTCCCCTCTTCTCCCAGGGGTTGATGATGTCTTTGTTTTCATCAACACCTACCGCCAAGCCACCCACCTCAAGGACCTGCGGCTGCGCATGATCCACACCATCCAGACAGCAGGGAAGGCCACCTTCTTCACATCCCTGACCACGGCTGCAGCATATGCTGCCAACATCTTCTCTCAGGTACACTGCAGCTTCACATTTGGGGCCTTATGTCAGAGGCCCTAACAGAGAGGAGCTGGCACCACCGTCTTTCTGCCCTTTCCTCCAACACATGGCTTACTTGCCCTAAGGCTGTCCTTTATCTGCTCTAAGGCAGTGGACACTCTGTGTATCAGTATCAAAGGGAATACTGCCTGTGCCACTGATCTAACAGGATCTAGTGGCTGTCAGGCTCCAGCTCAGCTCTTTACCTCAGCTAACTACCATGGCTGAGGTCCGTATGTGCTATTTTCATGTTCCTCTAGATACCTCTTTCTAACCTGGTGGTTTTTCAGGTGTCCTGCCCCAGTTAATCCATGTTCTCTCTTCCTGTAGATCCCAGCCGTGCATGACTTTGGACTCTTCATGTCACTGATTGTGTCCTGCTGCTGGGTAGCTGTGCTCTTCACCATGCCAGCTGCTCTTGGAATATGGACCCTTTATGTGTCCCCATTAGAGAGCTCCTGCCAAACCAGGTGAGCTCTGGAGACTTCTCGTGTGGATGGGATGCTGTTGTGGAACTCATGGCCAAGGCTGTGCAAATCTTGCCCCACTTTATGCCAGTCATACATCTTCATAGCATCTATGGAGTATTAGAGCCATTTGTGTTCTCAGAGCACTTACTGCACAGCTAGATCCTCAAGCTGTGGAGGCACAAGCCCTGCAAGGCAGAGAGATCAGCATTGCTCCTGACTGAGCACAGGCAGGGCATGCAGATTTGTTCTCAGAAGTCAGCACATTTCCCCTTGCCCTGCTCCTTACCCCTGCAGATGACCTGGCCTGATTTAATTCATTAGCAAGGAGATGAACTGCTGAAATCGCCATCACTCAGCACCCAGCTCTGACGGCTCAGCCCTGCTCTGTGTATGCAGCTCACCCCCTGACCTCTCAACAATTAGCAATGGAAATGGCTTGTGACAGTGCCTGTTGTTATCCCAAGTAATTAGAGCAGGCTGCTGCTCCTCTCCTTGTCCCTGGAGGAACCCACTGGTAACTCTTTGCAGGGTGTGCGGCTTGAAACTCATGTCTTTGTCTCCTTCCCTCCTCCAATCCAGCTGTAATCAGAAGTGCACCAAGAAGAGTGCCTTGCACCTGGCTGAAGATCTCTTCATTGCCTCAGAAGCCACCTCCAGAGCAGGCAGAGAGACACTTCCCTACCTTGATGATGACATCCCACTGCTCAGTGTGGAAGAGGAGCCTGGTATGTGCCTGCTGTGTAGAGCCTTCCTGGGGACCACACTGCCCTGTTCATCCTGCAGTGTTTCCTGTCCATACTTCAGTTTCCCTACTTTTAAGCTGGAGATTGTGCTGTCACAGGAGGTGGAGGGGTCTGAGCTTGCTAACAGTTGTAAATTGCTTTGAGATCTTCAGTGGGTGTTGATACCTACTTTGCCAATCCTCTTGGGTCTAATGTGGCTTGTACTTTCCAGCTGAAAGCACTGATTGTGACATGGATACAGCCATGAACATCTAATCTGTAGTACCAGAACAGCTCACCTTTGAGCAAAGAGTTTTTTCCTCTTCCCTGCCATTCAGAGCCCTGCATTTGGGAAGCAGGAGGGAGAACACTTTGTTCTCCTGCATCACCTCCTGAGGGCATCTCCTCAATCACAGCAAGAAGGCAGCAGTTACTTGCCTGAGACTAAATAAGTAATCTAGAAGAGCCTAGACATTCCCAGTATGTTGTTAGCAGGAGATAATCCTAGCCGTGATCAAAGCTAAAGGTACTTACAAGGCCATGCTCTTGTACTTGGCTTTTAGAACTTGCTGGGATCTCTTCCTTTTAAAACAGCCAACAGAAGAGGTCTGGGCACTGAGTAGCTTTCAGGCCTAGCAGCAACCTGGAACTGGAAGCAAATGGATCCACAGCTGAGAGGGCATCAATCCCACAGCAGTGTGTGGAGCCTCTCCCTGCAGAGCAGCCTCTGAGCTGCTTTTGGGAGGCAGACAGCTAAGCTTTGGCTCTGCGCTGCAAGAGCTGCCTCCTTAGTATGCCAGAGCTATGTGCAATGGTAATGTATGGAAATAACCCCTTCCCATCCCTTGAGCAAAGTCAACAGCAGGATGCTTTTCTCCAGGGGCCCTTGGGCATCATGTAACTTGTGCAGTAGCAAAGCAGCTTGTTCCAGTTGGTGACCAAGCATGGTTTGTGGGTCAGCCATGCAACACACCAGGCACACGGACCCTGCTACAGCAAGTGCCCGCTTCTCACCTGCAGAGGACAGTTTCCTAAGCATCTCTGAGCTAAAAACATCAGATAGTGGCCAGGCTGCTGTCAGGAAGTGTCTAATTAGCTGTAAGATATGCTTCATGGTACAGGGACAAACTTGGCTTGGCCCAAGAAACATGCAGTGGCTCTGTGACCTTATGGACAATTCCAGTGGGATCTGGCAGAGGAAGAACAGCCTGAAGCATAGGCTTAGGACTGAGCAATGGATTTAGAAGCGTAGCTGTCATGTACAGTGACTCAACAAGGATGCTTCTTGTGGCAGTCACCGCCTCTGCCTGGGTCTTACTCCATGTCTTTAGCTTGAGTGAGTTGTACAGCACCTTGCAAAAGATGCTGTAAAGGAGAGCAGAAAGCTATGAGAGACACTCCTGACACTGAGCACGGAGACTACCTTTGATTTCTCTCTCTTTCTAGTTTCCCTGGAAATGGGGGATGTCCCCTTGGTATCTGTGATGCCAGAAAACCTACAGCTCCCTGCAGAGAAGAGCAACCGGGGCCACTTGATAACTCGTCTGCAGGAGCTGCTGGAACAGTGGGTGCTGTGGTCTGCAGTGAAGAGGAGATGGGTGATTGTGGGTAAGGAAGGAGTGGGGTATTCCATCTGCATGGATTCTAGAGGATTTAACAGCATCTTAATAAGTCCCTAAGCCTTGAATATTAGTGACAAGGGACTGTGAAAAGGGACACAGTAGTTGGCTTCTGGCTCAGTGGGAGTGTCCCAGGGACAGTCAGTCCCTAAGGGAACTGCATAAGGAACTCTGATGCTTTCCATCCCTCTCTTTTAAGGCAGATCTGACATAGCAAGCCCTGATGGGGTTTTCCAGGCATGGCAGACCAGCTGCCAGTGTGCTTGAAGGGCTGTTCCTTTTTCCTGCTGAAAATACCCTCTTTCTGCCACAACAATGCTGTCTGAGTGTGGCCTAGGAGCAAAATGCGCATAGGGTCCCACACATTTACAGCCTTCTCCTTGCAGGGCTCTTTCTCCTGGTTTTGCTGCTGTCCATATTCTTTGCTAGCCGCCTCCATCCAGCTAGCCGTGCTCCAGTCTTGTTCCGACCAGACACTAACATCCAGGTGCTGCTAGACCTCAAATACAACCTGAGTGCTGAAGGCATCTCCTGCATTACCTGCTCAGGTGAGAGTGCTGGACCCCAGACCATGGTGGATGCAGCCTGGCCTAAGCCCTGGGCTGAAGGAGCTGAAATGTGAGCTAGAGACCAATGTTCCAATATCCCATTGCACACTGGGAGAGGGATGCTTGGGTGGCCTGTAGGAGTGGAGTATTTTGAAACATCTTTCCTGCTTTAGTCAGGAGCTGCCTGAGTGTTTCTGCTGCAGCAATTCCTTTACAGTCAATGAAAACTGCCTGTCTATATATGCTGGTGACACACCAGTGACCAGCTGAGGGTCTGTGCCTCTGTTCCCTGCTAAGGGTCTGGTGTTCAGTAGCAGAGCTCAATAGCAGTGTGTGCAGGGCTGGTAGCTCTCTTGTCAGGCCATTTACTCTTTCCTTCCTGACTAACCTTGTGGGACAGGTTTGTTTCAGGAAAAGCCCCACAGTTTGCAGAACAACATCCGAACCTCCTTGGAAAAAAAGAAGAGGGGCTCAGGGTCACCCTGGGGAAGCAAAGGGAGCATAAGTGATACAGGACAGCAAGGTAAGTGGGCATGGTAACTCTGACCACGTTTGGATCCAGGGCACAGGGATTCACTCAGGTGAAAACTGAGTTACAGGATCTCTGAAGAGCTGATGGGGAATAAATCTCTTCAGCCCCTGTCCTGCTGAGCCCTAGTGCTGGATGCAAGGGGAATGTTACAGTTCCCATTCCCCTGAATGCCTACTGCTCTCTAGGTCATGGTCCTGTAACCCCGGTGGCAATATAGTGACAAATCCCTCTGGTCTACATACAGCACCAGGAGCTCAGAGCTTTTGCATCCCAGTCCTGTGTCAAAACCTTGTTGACAGGCCATGAGGAGAATAAATTCAGCCTGCTTTGCAGGGGATTTTGAGGATAAAAGAGTTGTTGGGCCAGGTCCCGAGCTGACATGAATCAGTTAAGCCATCAGGAATTACTGAAGCTTAGGATATACTTATGAAAACCTGTGAAAGCCATGCTGTGCTGCTGGAAGGCAGAGCCTGTGCCTGCTGCCCCACAGGAGATAGCACATCAGAACAGACCAGAAGAGCCCTCTGCTTCGATGCTGTCTGTGTCTGTAGGATTCAGTGATTGAGAAGTACCACTCGCCCTCATACCCTCTGTCTTCTTCAGATCTCCAGGGGACTGTGTACATCTCCAAGTCCAGAAGCAAGGGAAGGCCGGCTGTCTACAGATTCTCACTCAATGCCAGTGTCCCTGCCCCCTGGCAGATGGTGTCACCGGGAGACGGGGAGGTGCCTTCATTCCAGGTGAGTCGCTCCAGGGGTGTTGGACCCCTCTGTCAGGTGTGCAGCACTCAACAGGTGAGCCCAAGAGCCTCCTCCTGTCTCTCCACGGGGTTGTAGGTAGCTCAGGGTGAAGTTTCATAGACTCGTAGGGTATTGCAGCAAGGTGCTAACACAGAGAGCATTGTGCCCGGCATCGTAAAGATGACTCCTTGTGGTGCCACAGGACTTACCTGCTGTTAGTGTGATGTGACTGTTAGCAACAGGAGCAGAAGTGTGGGTGTTTGTGGAGATCAGATGAGCCCTGGCATCGTCAGCTGAGCTGTTCTAGCAGGAACTGCTACTGGGGCAGCTCACAGCCTCCTGTCCATCCATAGACACAGGCAAGCAGCCAGCACTGCTTGTGCACAGGCCTTGTTGGTCACACACCCCCAGGAGGACTCACTTTCAGATGTTCCTCACCCTGGACAAAGCAGCCACCATTCAGCCTAGGCCATAGAGAATGGGGGTGGTTTGGGGCCCCATCACACACCAGGGAGGGGGCTGGCTGGGTTTGTGCCTGCAGTGCTCATTCTGTGTGGCTGTGTCAGTGCTCAGGGAGGAGGGGTGTGTGTGATGCTAATGTGCAACAGGCTGCAACCCTGTGGAGTTAAGTGTCTGTTTTCATTAATCCATTGCTTAGGTGTATAGAGTGCCTTTCGGTAACTTCACCAGGAAGCTGACAGCTTGTGTGTCCACAGTAGGGCTGCTTAAGCAGACGAGCCCCAGGAAGTGGATGATGACCACCTTGTCCTGTGACACCAAGAGAGGCTGGAAGTTCGACTTCAGTTTCTACGTGGCCGCCAAGGAGCAGCAGAGAACACGGTAACCTTACAAAACCTCCCCGGGGGCAGGCAGTAAAACCAGCACAGCTGAGAGGCTGATACGCTTTGCTTAATGTCCTGTGCCAGTCCTGCTCTCCGTTGGTGACACCCATGGTCCTAGGAGTTGCTTTGCTATGTTTGTACCCCATCTTTGCAAAGTTACTTTGCAGGCCTGTAGCATCATTAACATGCCAAAGGCTTGACTGTGACTGGGGCCTTCTTTGGGTGGCAGAAAGACACTGCCCATCTTGATCTTGAACTCTTGGGCTGAATAGGCATCACAGAGCATAGAATGATTAAAGATCCAGGCCTCGGGTTGCTCACCTTTTCCTTTCCTTCTGTCCCTGAGCACATCTGTTTCCATGTAAAGCTTTGGACACGTCTTTACTGCCTCTGGTCCCCCATAACAAACTTTCTTTGCTGCACAGGAAGCTGTATTTCGCCCAGTCGCACAAGCCCCCTTACCATGGCCGAGTGTGTGCAGCACCTCCTGGCTGTCTTCTCAGCTCTAGCCCAGATGGACCCACTAAAGGCATCCTTTATGTTCCCAGTGAGAAAGGTAAGCAGATGAGGACCTGTTCAGCCACCCCTGGCTGTCAGGTCCACAGAGTCAGACCTTGGTGTTTTTTGCTGCCTTCTGATGTAACCAACCTTTCTTCTGGATTTGCCAGCAGCACCCAAAGCAAAGCTGTCAGCCACATCTGGATTTAATCCTTGCATGAACACGGGCTGTGGGAAGCCAGCAGTGAGGCCACTGGTGGACACAGGAGCCATGGTGTTCGTGGTGTTTGGTATCAGAGGTGTTAATCGCACAAGGCACCCAGACAACCACGTCATTGGAGACATGGTACACACATTCTGCATGCTCAGGGCTGATGAGTGAAGGGTGGCCTCCCTGGATGGTGTTTACTTAACCCCCACAGCATAGGCAGCATGGTCCAGTGGTCTAGACAGATGGAATAACAGCATGGTCACATTGTGATGGGTCAAAAGTACACTGCTATTTTTACCAAATTCACAATTAATGGACATCAGGAAGCCCTCACTGAAATCACTTCAGACTTTCCAGAAAATCCCTTTCTGAGTGCAGTATCTGACCTTCTAATTGTGAGTCTCAGTTTGGCTTTCCTTAGCAGTTCAGAAGCAAACCCACCTTGAGCTCAGTATGACAATCTCCCTGCAAATTGAAGATCCAGAGAACTGATGTTTTCTATAATTGCTTATCTTGTTTTGAGGCATTAACATAAGAAAATACAAATCAGTTACTCAGAGGAAAGGTTACTGAATGTGACTCCTGAAGAAGCAGCTCATCTCCCGGAGCTGATACCTTGACACGTTCACTGCCTTTCCCCAGAAAACTCGTGCTTCGCTCTGGTCACTTGGCAGATGCACCTCAGCTTTCTGCTCTTCTTCTTCCTACTTTCTTATCTGGGAGCACTGTGCAGATCAGCCTTTGCTTGTTTCTTTTGAAGGGGACAGTGTGAAATGCAGGCAGTGCAGTGGGCACAAAGCTGGAGCACTGCCAGGCATTCAGAGCTGCTCCTTAGGCAGACCCTAATGGTTTGGCGCATGGTGCCTGTTCATTTATCAGTGCTTCTGTCACACTGCCTGACTTTTGGGGGGACACATGTACTTTCTTCCTGTGCTGTCTAATAAGGCAAAGATGTCTGGTGGGCTTTTCCACCATACAGCCTGTGGTTTGTGTAAGTTAGTCCCAGGCTGTGTAGCTAAGAGAGGTTTCAGCTTTTGCCTTCTTGTGCCAGTTGCTGTGTATCTGCCTCACATGTGGTTCTCTTGTTGTTGTGTCTCCTTGTGAAAGGGCAGCGTTATCTACGATGACAGCTTTGACCTCTTCAAAGAGATTGGCAACCTGTGCCGCCTCTGCAAAGCCATTGCCAGCAACACGGAGCTGGTGAAGCCAGGAGGGGCTCAGTGCCTGCCCTCTGGTAGGTAGGACCAACACCAGCACAGGGTCCTTGGGGAGAACCTGGGTCCCTGGGTGGAGACTGGTTCTTGCCCTCCAGTCTGAGGAGTATGGCTGCTAAGGGCTTTTAAATGTTCAGGTCCTGGCTTGATAAAGCACGGAAAGGGGAGGTACCAGTCAGTAGTGGATGCAGACAGTGCAGGGGGAGAGGGCATTTCTCAGCAGTCAGCTAACATCAGTTCTGCAGCTCTGCTTGCAGCAGTATTTGTTTGGGCTGGGGTCCTCAACAGCAAACCAGAAAGGGTGGCTGCTTCTTGCTGCCTCTTTTTCTTCCACAGTAACTTGACCGTTCTAGAACAGGCCTCTGGTCATGCTTTCTAGGACATAAGAGAAATGATCTCTTTGACTCCAAAGACACTGGGTATATTCTTCAGGATTTAATCCAGTGTAAAGAAGAACAGAACTGCATCCATTCTTTCCAGTCTTAGGTATTGCTTGTGATACGCAATCTTTTGGACAAGTAAATATCTTTTCAACAGCTCCTGAATAACCAGCAGATCACCCCTGATCTCATTGGGATGAGGCTGTTCACTGCCCCTGTGGCTTCTAACCAGTGACTGTCTCTTCCAGTTTCAGAGGTCACAAGGTTGTGGAGATGAGTCTAGGAAGTGTATACTGGCTTCAGCCAAAGCCAGTCTCATGCCTGGAGAAGATCCCTGCCAGGCCAGGCAGACAGCTCAGCAGTGCCTGCTGTTTGTGCTGCTTCTGACAGCTGGGGACAAAGAGCAGTGGTGGTGTCCTGTCCAGTGCTGATGGCACAGAGTGCCTTTTCAGGCTAGCAGCAGCTGAGCACTCTGGTGCTGAGACCTCAAGGGCTTTGGCAAGGGGAAGCAGCTGCTGGCAAATGGGCCCTGCATCTCTTGTGTGTGTATTTGGTTTTGGGGTGTTTTTGTGGGCTGGGTTCTCCCCTGTTCTAGTGTGCTTCCTTTCTCTGTCCTCCATCCCTTGCTTTTTCTTTCTCTCCAGGTTACAGCATCTCCTCCTTTCTGCAGATGTTGCACCCTGAGTGCAAGAACATCCCTGAGCCAAACCTGCTGCCTGGACAGCTCTCTCATGGGGCAGTGGGGGTGAAGGATGGGAAGGTGCAGTGGATCTCCATGGCATTTGAATCGGTGAGCACATGGCATCGTCCTTCTGAACAGTTACTTTGTGTTATTTCTGGGGGTTTAGCTCTGTTCCTTCCACTCTGGCCACTCATTTGCAGCCATAATTCAGTGTTTGTGCCTTGTTGCACTCACAAGGTGGTAGAAGTGGCTGCTAATGCCACAACTTGCTCTTACCATGGGAGTGCAGGCAAAGAGCTGCAACTCCAGCTGGTTTGTTCTACCTCTTCCCTTACAACACATACACTGCCCAAAAGAGCAGACACGAGAATAACATGTTCATCTTGTTACAGACAACCTACAAAGGGAAATCTTCCTTCCAGACGTATGCTGACTACCTGAAATGGGAGACATTCCTACAGCAGCAGCTCCAGCTCTTCCCAGAGGGCTCTGCTCTCCGGCACGGTTTCCAGACCTGTGAGCACTGGAAGCAGATCTTCATGGAGATCATAGGCAAGTGACTGCCATGGTTCCATCCCTGAGGAGCCCACGCTTTCTGATACATCCTCATTGCACACTCTGTCCCATCTGATGGGCACATGTTGTATCTTCAGTCCCTTACCATTGCTGTGCAAATTTGTACAGCCTGTTTCTGCTCCAAGTAGAGTACACTGTCAAAATCCTAGGCAGAGCCTAGGGAAATAGAGGAGGGAAGGAACTCTACCCTGCTGATGTGAGAGACAAGAAGTTGATCACCAGCTTTCCACTTTAATCCTCCCCTTCCTGTGTTCTCCAGTGTGAGTCCCTGCCTGACTTGTTGCTAGCAAGGGACATGGTGCCTTTCTCATCCCAACTGTCACCTTCCAGGAGTCAAATTAGGTGGCTTTTCTCTTGCAGGAGTGCAGAGTGCCCTGTACGGTCTCGTCCTCTCGCTGGTTATCTGTGTGGCTGCAGTAGCAGTGTTCACCACTCACATCCTGCTGCTGCTGCCCGTGCTGCTCAGCATTCTAGGTAAAATCACAACTCCAATGTATTCAGCTTTCCCTTTGCCTGAAGTTGGGGGGTTGTGGCACTGATGAGTCTCTGCTGATTTTAACCGAATTGCTCTTACTCTGAGTAAACCTTTTTGGCTTTCCAGGAGCTAGTCCTGGAAACACCCAAGTGAATGGGAGAAACTCCACAAACACACACTGAGAAAGATTTGTGTCTTAATTCCCAGTGTGCTTTATCTACACAATCCCTTCTGTTTGTTGAAGTAAGGGGTTTAGCAACACAAATGCCATCCCTGCCTGTTATGTATAATAATGTGATTAAGTCCCACATGCTCTGAATCACAATTGCACTACTTCCCAAGGATCTGCACCACTGCTGCTGTTTCCAAGCAGTGGGAGATTTGAAAAGCTGAATATTTTAGTAGTTTTGTTAGTATTTGAAGCAAATGTGTAAATAGTTCCCTCTCCCTGGCTGGTGATTTGACGAGATTGTGGTTTAAGTGTGTTGCTAAACTTCGCAGTTGAAAAATCAAATCTGTCATTTTGAAACCACTTTAGGCTCCCACACATGGCTCACAAACGTCACTCTTGCCTTTAAGAAAAGCCTGCATGTGAGCGCAGACTGTGTGTAACTCTAGCAAGCAGAACTAAGGGCCCTCTTTCCTGCAATGCACATGTGCACACATGCACACTTGCCTGGGCTTGGATTCATAATCCTCAGTCTAGATTGGCATCAGTCTGTCAGTTTTGCCAAAGCAGCCCCTTTTCATGTCCCATGTCTCTGTCCCCATATTGAATGGTCCCTGTGGCAATAGAAGGTGAGGAAGTGCTTGCAGGGAGCATATAGAGAATTTGGACTGGCTAGAATGCAGAACTGCAGGGGTAGGATACCAGATGCTCCAGTGACTGACTTCTGTCAATAGGGCTTGAGCAGCAGTCCCAGACTCCTTTAAATGTGCCTAACATGACCTTTTTCACACAGGTGTGGTCTGCTTGGTGGTGACCATCATGTACTGGTCTGGCTGGGAAATGGGTGCTGTGGAAGCCATCTCTCTCTCCATCCTTGTTGGCTCCTCTGTAGATTATTGCGTGCACTTGGTGGAGGGCTACCTGCTGGCAGGGGAGAACCTGCCACTGCACCAAGCAGAGGTGAGCTCTTTCCTTCCTATAGCCTTTTATCCACTCCCCTTATGCCCTCCATGCCACTTGGCCGTGATGCAGGACCTCAAGCACGATGGTCAAGAGAGGATGTGTCTTGCCACCCTCACAGCACACCCAGAATGCTTGCTGCTTGTCCAGCCGGCTGATCAGAGATTGATGTGCACCTGAGTACAGTCAACCCAGCTGAGGTTGCAACCCTCAGTGCAGCCCCATATGCTTGTCCCCACTCCCCCTAATGCTGCTGTCCTCGGCAGGACCCCGGAGCGTGCCGCCAGTGGAGGACGGTTGAAGCCGTGCGTCACGTTGGGGTAGCCATCGTCTCGAGCGCCGTCACCACCGTCATCGCCACCGTCCCGCTCTTCTTCTGCATCATCGCCCCTTTCGCCAAGTTCGGGAAGATCGTGGCCCTCAACACGGCAGTCTCCATCCTGTACACGTTAACTGTGAGCACAGCCCTGCTGAGCATCATGGGGCCCGGCACCTTCACCCGCAGCAGGACTTCCTGCCTCAAGGCTGTGGTGGGGGTGCTGCTTGCTGGCCTGCTGGGTCTGTGCATCTGCCTCGTCCTGCTGAAGAGTGGATTTAAGATCCCTCTTCCCAATGGGACAGCCCTGTAGACCCTATGCCAAGAGCCATGTGCTCTGTCCTCTTGCTCCCTTTCTTTTTTCTTTTTCTTTTTTTTTTAAAGGATATTTTTTGTAAGAAAAAGAGAAAAAAAGCCCTAAAAAAAACCAACAACCCTTTTCCAGAAGTCTTTAAACTCCAGATGCACTTTATTTTCTAATGGGTTTTGCTCTAAACTTGTATTTATTTTGGGTAGTGATGGATGATGGACAGTGAGGGGTGTCCAGCAGATGCCCCAGCCTGTGAGGAGGAGGGGAAGAGGTCTCCTCTGTTTTCTTTCTGCTTTTCTTTCCTTTTTTTTGTCCGTCTTTTTTAATGAAGAGCTTTCTGGAACGGCAAAGCCAAAGGGGAGAGGTTGGGAAGGCCATCTGATCCCTTTCTAAACCCTTCTCTCTGTCTCTCCCCTTGGTCAGCACTGCAACAATGACTCTTGAGGTGATGTCCTACCCCCATGCCAAGCCTGTGCCTCATTACCCAAGCCTTGGAAAACAGCAGGGAGCTGTTGGACAGGCCTGGGAAATAGGGTTGTCTGGACCCCTTTGCTGTGCCCTGTGCCCAAGCTAAACCAGCACTGAACTTGCTGCAGAGGAGCTCTTATCATGGGATTGTCATTGTGGGATCTAAAGTAGAGATGTTGGGTGGCACTACCTGCTTTCCTCATTTGTGGAGGGTGTCAGGATGTACAGCTTTCCCTTTCTTTCTGAAGGAACAATGCACCTTTCTCTGGAATCTCTTGGGTTTGTGAAGAGCCACCAGGAAAGCAGTCAGTGCCCTCAGCAGCCTGCCCTTTTCTCCCTCATCTTGGTGTTCTTTAGGGTAGAGAGAAAGCAGACAGCCTTGAGGTCCCTGCAGAGCCTTTTGGTCTTAACCTGAGGATAGAACCATAGAATGGCTTGGGTTGGAAAGGACCTTAAGATCATCCAGTTCCAACCCCCAAATGAGCTTTAGGATGTCCCTCAGTTGTGGAGACATGAGGGCAGCAGAGCTTCAGCCTGCAGCTGCTGCCTGCTCAGAGCAGATGGTTTATATTACAGTAAAATGAAGTCACAAACTGCTGCCATTAACAAGTACATTTTAAGCATCACTGATTCTATCATATTTTTAAAATTGAAATAGCTAAGTGTGTGTATTGATATGCAGCACATCTGGCCCTTGGCAGAAGAGGAGGGGTTGGGCCTACTTGGAGATGCATTAAACATTATTTACAGGGATGCCAATAGAGGGGGGTGGACAGAAAGCAGCCTGACTTCATTTGTTTGCAGATATCATGTCCCTGATGGCTTTGTAGTCTCTGTCTGGATTGACCCCCCTTTTTAAGATGAGAATTCCAGGAAGCCCATCCACATTGTCAGCCAAGTTCTGAGGACTGTGCTGCTGAGACAGACGAGCAGCTGCTTCTGCTTGGCTCAATGCATCCCAGCTCTGGTCTCTGCCTCAATGCATCCCTGCTCTGATCCCTGCCAGTCTTACACCTTCACATCATGTCATTCCTGTGAGACTGGATTAAATGTTTGTTCTTAAAGGAGGCTCTCCAAGGTGGCAGCTGGAGAAGAGTGCCAGGACAGGACTCTTGTTGATGCTAGGGGCAATCCAGAGCAATGCTGCTGCAGGCAGTGAGGGTGGTGAGAGCAGAACAGACCTGTTCTTCACCACCCCATGGTGCAGCTGAGTTACCCTTTCCTGCAAAGTGTGAAATGTTCCTTGGCACCTACCCCTGATCTGCACCAGCTCCTTCATAATGAACCCCTTGGCCGTGGATAAGTGGCTCTGGGAAGGGTTTTAGATTACCTTTAAGCTGTGCTGCTGTGCACGGTTCAGCCCCAGCACTGATCTGTAAACCAGGCTTTCACCTGTCCTCCAAATTGAGCTACTGGTGGTGTCCTCAGCACTGTGTCAGCGACCGTAGAGGGCAGTGTGCTGATGAGAGCCATGTGGCTGTGCGGGTGCTGCAGGGGTGAGAAAGGTGGCCCTAGTGCTGCTGCTAAGGGTGCTCTGGCTGGTGGCTTGACCTGAATTTAGCTAATGCTTCCGATTCCTTGGAGTGATTAAATCCGATGGATATTTCCAGGTCACCAGACAAGAGAATAAGGTGCTGACTGCACCCTTAAAGGCAGTTCCTTCTTCTGAGAGCATGAAGAAACCTTGAAAGGCCTTTAAAACAAGGCATAGATGTGCATTGAATCCTGCAAAGTTTAAAGCTCATTTAAGCCCCTGGTGTTCTATGTTATAAAAAGGCTCTGTAAGCCCCTCCACCCCAGAGTGATTCTGGACACACCATGCTGGGACCATGCATTGAGCCACTCTTGGAAGGCAAAGACTAATTTCAAAGTAGTGGGAAACCTTTCATGTCTCTTGAGTCTGATCTGGCAGGGTCTGATCCACAGACAAAAATAGCAGAGTTCTTGGCACCTGACGGGATCTGTCCTGTTTTCCAGAGCAGGCAGGTTCAAAGGACAAGCTAGCATATTCCCTTCTCTCTGCCCAGCCCAGGCTCACTCAGTGCAGAAGGTATTAGCAGGAGCAGGGCATCACCTTGCCCTTGTTTGTTGTACTGGGACAGCTATGGTTGGAGCAAGTCAGAAATGAAAGTAACAGACTGAGGTAAGTGTAGAGCTGTAGCAGATGCTTCACAAAAGCATAGTGAGAAGATCATGCCCCTCCAGCAAGGAAACTGAGGTAAGGAGAGGAGGAGGAACTTACACTAGACTGTAGCAGAATGGCAGAAGAGCCAGGAGGTGATCCTGGGTGATTCTTCTCACTGCAAAGACTCATTGGATGTTGGTAACCCAAAAATGTGATTGAATACAGTCATAACACTTGTCTTAAGATCTAGCTAGCCATTTGTCCCATAACTATTTCACTCTGCACAGCTCCGTGGTCAGGGTAGCTGGTGCTTTCTCCATCTACCATGGAGTGAAAGAGGTGGGGTCCAGCCTTCTTCAAGCATCTGTGGAGACAATAGATCAGTAACAGGTGTGTACATCTATCTCCATGTAGGCAGCATCCTCCTTGGGACTAGAAAACACTCATAAAATTATAGAGGTAAGAAAATGGATGGGTTTATCTGAGCAAATGTAAAGGTAGGGCTGACAGCCCTGCTGGGAATTGGTGCCCTAAGGCAGATGCTTGTAGCAATAAAACACAAGTCCTCACCTGTCTGGCACTGTTCTGGGAGCAGATGCTTGCCCTAAATTAATTCATCCCATATCTCTGCCTCTGTTCTTTCTGTGATGACTGCTCTGTTTCCAGACCATCTCTTGGGTCCTGTTGTTTTGCTCAGCAAGAATTAGCCCTTTCTGTGGTAGATTCTCATGCCTAAGATGCTCAGAGTCTGGACTGAAGTGGCTGAAGATTGTCTCAGGGAGAATTTCTTCGGCAGAGGAAGGCTGGGATTTAAAATGCTCCATATGAAGCTGTCAGGTTTGATGGATTTCAACAATAGAATGCAGCAGACCAGCCTTACTTGAAAGAGTGCTCTGATTTTCCATTTCAAAGCAATCTTGCTGCAATTAAAAAGAGAGGTACCCGAGTTCTCAGTTATAGCACCCTGCAAGGGAATATTTCTGTTAACTGCCCACTCCCTCATTTCTACTAAATCCTGTTTTGAGGGTTGCATTCTGAAAAGTTGATGATAGTGTTTCAGGATGGGAATCATCCTGAAACTCTGCAGTCTCCTAGAAAAGGGAGCAGGTCCTGTCCTGACCAGCAGCTCTCTCCCTGCCAGCCCTGCCAGGCACAGAAGGACACTGCTGCCCAGTGCTGAAGCACTGTGATACATGCAGAGAGCTGGTGTTGCTGCTCTTTGCCTTCAGTGGAGCTGCTGAGTGTGTGTACAAGGCTCCCCATGGCTGTGGACACTCAGGGGGAGAGCCTCTGTTCACAACAGACCTGTCAAAATCAGGTGGCAGTGTTCAAGGCCAGGCTGGACAGGGCTTGGAGCAGCCTGCTCTAGTGGAAGGTGTCTCTGCCCATGGCAGGGGGTTGGAACTGGGTGATCTTAAGGTCATTTCCAACCCAAACTATTCCATGATCTCATGACTTGAAAAATCGGTGTCAGAGAAAGGAATAGACCCCAGTCTCATTCTATTTCCTTATGTTGTGGGGTTCTTGAGGTGCTGGATTCAGGGGGAAGTCTGTAAGGCAACTGGGGGATCAAGTTTGGCCACTGACCTCAGCACTGACCTGCAGGTCAAGAAAGGGGATCAGTGGCTGAGCTGGGCTGTGTTTCTCAGTCCCTGCTGGATCTGAAACTATGCCAGAGCAAAGGCAGCCTGAGAAATCTCCCCAGCAAGGACAGACATGTGGCATGCTTACAGTGTTACCATGCCACTGATATGGCAGTCTGGATGCAGTGGTCTCCTAAGGGTCCTGGATTTGTCTCTGCTGGAGCAAACTGGGATATTGCTCTGTTGCATCTAATTCCTTTAGCTTGTCCTGCACTGACTTTTCTTCCCGGAGCAGCCTGCCCTTCTGGAAGATGATAAAAGGCATCTTCTTTAACCCTGTGGTATGTATCAATCCTCCCACACTGTCCAGCTAGGAAGCTGTGCTTGAGTGATCTGCAGGACAAGTTCAGCTTCTTTGCTACTTCCAAAATCACCCCTCACCCCAGATAGCACACAAGCCATAGGTCACAGGCTTTTCAGAGGCTGCTGCTAACCAGTACTCAGGGTCCTGGAGCTAAAAGTCTTTCAAGGCCTGTCTCCATCCTGAGGATGCTGTTGTTTGGCTGTTTGGCTTTCCTCTCCTTTGGGGATGGAGGCAAGAGCCAGGACCAGAGTATCAAGTACAGCAAGGTTTGCAGGGGGAAGCAGAAGAGAACAAATGGGAGGGAGGATGGTCCAAAAGCCAAGGGGAGGAGAGGTGTGAGCACCGCAAGGACGGAGGGAGGGCACTGCTGTTTCACCACGTTGTGTGCAGACCTTCGAGTGTCAGTTCTCAGAGTGATGTAGCACAATTCCCAATGTACATGTGTTACTTTTGTAAGTTGTCTCCTTGCCCTCACTATTTTCAGTGTTTCTTGATTTTTGGAGACTGTTGTAAATAAAAGATTTTGACATTCGCACGTTTGGGTCCCTCGCTCATCACCACATTATTGCTGCATGTAAATGTAGTGCTGGCCAGAGCAACACTGACACAGTGTGTAATGCAGTGGGGATGAGGCCACGTGCGCAAGATTGTCTGCTCCTGCTGCTGTCAGGCTCCTTGAAACCAATTTGCCACATCCAGAAAAGCTGATAGTCTGGAAAAGCCAGCTCAGGATTCCACACAGAGCTGCAAGAGGAGGAGGTTTAGGCAAGTCTTAGGGAGGCCTTTTACTCCTCCATTCCACACTGTGCTTCTTCCAGTACATGACAATTGCACTTCTGCAATGACTCCACGTGCAGGGGATTCATCTGCCTGCTTGGTCAAGGTTTTGCCTCTATCTTTGGCTGGCAGAAGCCAAGGGCCATACTGAACCGATGGATGCCAAGGCCAGCAGCAGCATAGGAGGAGGGTGAGGCATTCACCCCCCTGCAGCCATGCTGAGTGGGGTTTGCTCCCCATACCCTCTCATTTGGGTGTGCTCATCGCTACTTGATTACGCCACTGCTGGGATGGAGACCACCGAGCGCACATCACAGCAACAACTTCCATGTTGTCACTTCCATGGATGAGGGCAAAACCACTGGTGACATCCCCATTGTAGTGAACACCAGGAAGGCCAGGGTCATATTCTGCTGAGTAAGAAAACACTGCAGTATATACAGAAAGGAGGAATGCATTCCTTTTAATGAGAAGTTGGGCATTGCAGGTGGGGGGGGTTATGCTCAAGCCTGCTGATAGGAAACTGATGGGCAAGGCTGGGGTTGGCTCCCAACTCAGTCCCCTTCCCCAAGAGCCAGCACAATGGGCACTGTGGATCATGGGCATCAAGTGTTTCCTTCTGCAGGACTGAGGCACCTGCTGGCAGTGGTGAGTGAGAGACCAGGGCTCCCAAAGGTGGGGATCTGGGTGCCCTGGGGTATGGCAGCCGCAGACACAGGCAGAGATGAGCAGTGATTCCATAGTGCTTCTTTCACAGAAAGCTGCTGGGCTGAGGAAGGGTTTGAGACAGGGGAAAGGGATTCTGAGGATGGATTACATGGGACAAGAGCTGCTCACTGTTGGTTTCAAGCTGGCAGAGATGGGGAGGAATTGTGTTTCCACCTGTGGGAGCCTGTCCATGCAGGGCTGCTGGCCTCTGCTAACACTGATGATCCACACCAGAACCTGCTGCTTGGCACAGCCCCATCGCTTCTTCCAGGTGAGTGAACCTGGTGTGAGCTCTCCATCACCTCCCATTGCCCCACCAGCACAGGGGCTTCCCTGCGCCTTTCTCCCATGGGCTCCTTCCCACCCGAAACCAACCCCCAGCTCCAATTCTGTGCTTTTGAAGGGGAACAATCACCTGTGAAGAGCCCCGCACAGCAGCCAGCCTGCCCTCCTGCCCTCCCTACCGACAGCACCCATCCCTCTGCCTTCGTCCCGGTGAGACTCTAGGGGAGCCGGAGGGTTGGGGCTCATCCGTGCCCCTTCTTCTGGGGGGGGGAAGGCGCTAACATGGCTGAAGCTCCATGAGGGGACGGGGGCACGATGCGTTCCCGCCCTGCTTGCGCGAGGCGCCTCACGAGCCGCACAGGTGCGGCCGTTACCTCCTGAGGGCGCCGTTAAGGCGCAGCTGAGGGGAGCCCTGAGGGGAGCTGGGACGGGACTGGGCTGGCCAGGATGGAATGGGTGAGTGTTTCCCCCTCCGGTGCTGTTCTCTCCACCGTGCCGAGCTGAGGAGCGGCCTCAGCCCTCGGTGCCGCCCTGAGGCGCTTCACGAGGGTGTTTCGGCTCTCCCGGTGTCAGGGCAGCGCCTGACCCGCTCCATCCTCGTCCCTCCTCCCCTGTGCCGCAGGTGGTACAGCGCAGGAACATGGAGCTTTGAGCCGTGCGCTTGTGGGGCTCAGCTGTGCTGAATGCAAACCGAGCCCTGTGGGGTTTGTTTGTTGGGTTTTCTCCCCCATGCTGTGCCCGCTGGCTCTCTCCTGCCCTCTCGAAGCACCGTAACGGTGCCCATGGGGCACTGCCCTGTGTCGAGCAGGTCTGGGGCTCTTTTCTGTGTGGCCCCGCAGCTCGTTATCCATTTCCCAGCAGCTCAGGAGCAGCTTTCTCCCTGTGATGATTGACACAAAGGTCAGTTGAAGAGGATGATTCACTCCCTTCCCTTCCCTGGTAATTTGTCACCCGGCAGATGACACATCTCCATGGCTCCTCAAGCAGTGAGCAGGCCTGTGGGGACCTGTGCTCCTGGCATCCTCTGTTTTTATCCTCATGGTTATTCACATAGCTAATGCTCCCTAAGGCCTGAGGATGAGGAGCAAAAGCCTTTAGAGGCTCAGTGCCAGGCTTTTCTTTGCTGTCAGCAGGCACAGGAGCCAAAGTGAACTGAAACCAGTGAGATCCTGGAAGGTTTGGGGGTCGTGTTTCTCTCAGTGTTGGCCCGTGATGCCTGTTTCTTCCTGTTGTTCTTTAGCTCTCAGGTTAGAGCAAGGTGATTGCCCAAGAGCTCAGTATGAAAACATATTTCACACTGCTGGATGCAATAAGCAGTAGGAAGGACCAGGAAGGGCTTGGTAATGCCTTGATGGGTATTTTGGCAGGGAGAAAAGCAGCGAAGGAGCCTGGACAGAAATACAGCCTGAAGTGCATTGGGCTGGGGGGAGAAAGGTGAGCAAAGACTGGGTTTCAAACCCAGATTTGAAGCAGAGGAGCTGTTGTGCAAGCACAGGGGTGGATTAATCTGCCAGTGAGGTGCAGCTGGGCTGGGCTGGAAGGCAGCAGCTGACAAACAGTGCTGTAAGCACTGCCTGTGATGGGAGGGGGGGAGGCTGGGTTGATTGCAGGTAACTTGTGGCTTAGGCAGGCACTAAGAAAAGTCCTGCATCTTCAACGTGAAAGATTCTGCTTGTGGAAAAGGAGGCTGTGAGGCAACAGTAAGGACTGCTAAGGGAGGAGGCATGGTTAACTTGGGTGTATGGACTGGCCAAGATTGAGTATATCGGAGAGGAAGAGTTGCAATGCTGCATTGAGTAGCTGATCTCATGGGCAGGGAGGCCGGGTCATGTCTTCTTCCAGTGGAAGATGTGGCTGTCTGAGAGCCCTTAGAATGAGGGGCTGAAGTGTGGCACTGGGAGAGAGCATTGTGGCTCAGCTGCTTTGTTTTCATGTTTGCTAGCTCATGTTCTGTGCTAGAATCATCTCAGCTACAGGTGTGGGCACTGATACCTCATTCTACATCACCAAAGAGCTCTCCAGCCTTGCAGAGAGCTACAGGTGTTGGGTGATTAAGAAATTCCCCCATGAAATAAGGTGATCTGAGATTATTTTCTTAACCAGCCTGAACCCAGAGAGTGCAGATGCAGAAGGGATGGGATTATTTCCAGTCTGGGGCGAGGCAGACTCATGGTGAGCTTTTAAAACAGCTCTGTGGAGGTGCTTTTCTGTTTTCTGAAGCTTTAATGGCCTTCTCAGTTGAATCTTTTGGTGCTGAGTGAAAAGCATGAGGTGACTGCAAAGGGAGGCTGCCCATCTGCACTAGGGCTGTTAATCCTTTCTAGTTGGTGGCCTCTGTCCCACTGAGCTCAGGGCTGTGTTGTGCTGGACAGAGGCATATGGATGGGCAGTAGGGACTTGAACCCATTCCCAAACCCATCAACCGGCTTGCATAGGCTCCTGGGAACCTTTCCCAAGGTGTAAGAGCCTGGGCTTCCCCTCAGCTTTTTGCAGGCTAACAAAGGAGCTGGGATAACAAGCAGGAGAGCTGATCAAGCAGTCAGTGCATAAGCTACTTGCCCACAAATGGCTGGCTGAGTCTGGTCTGAATTTGCTGTCAGCATTGAGCACTGCCTGTCAGAACCACTCCATGCTATGGGGAGTGGTAAGAGCCTTGAGCTGGCCCTTGGTGGCATTCAGGAGCAGGATGAGTTTGCTGCTGACTGCCACAGCTGCTCTGCTTTGCTTCAAGGCGTTAGTGTTTGATAGACAATATAGTTTTGTCACTCGTGGGGGAGCAGTGGCAGTACATCTCTTTGAGTGTCACCTGGGCTTCTGGTTGTTTCCTGAATGAGATGCAGCCCAAGAGCAATGAAGGATATGCTGCCTGTGGGATTTTCTTTCCAGCTCTTTGTTTAGAGAGGTGGAAGTTTCTAGCAAGAGAAACTCCTCCTTACGCTGCAAGGGTGCTCAAGGGAAGGTACTGGTGAGGTACCGCTTTGGTCATGTTTGCTGCCTTTCCCTGTTCTATCTTTAGACTCATTCCGTGTCCTCTGGCATGGTGATACAGCACTGCCTGCAGACAGCTGAAATGGTCTGAGGCTCTGATGGGATTCTGTGAGACCTTTACCAGCTTCTTATTTTTCCTGCAGGTATTATTCATTGAGCTAGGTCTGGATGGTGCACAGTGTTCCCACTGTCTACTCTTTGGGGCAGGCTGCTCCTGCTGGCAGTTTCTCAGGCTGGCTGCAGAGGGTGGGTGGGTGGTCATTAATGCCTCAGCCTTCCTGAAGGTTGTGGTTCCTCAGAGACATAGGTGTGAATGAACAGCTGACCTGTCCCCTGCCCCTGGAATTCATGTACCTCTCAAAGGAGCTGCTGTAAGGAAGCCAAAGGGAAAAACCCAGGCTGTTGTGAATGCCTGGAATGACAGGTGATGATAAATCATGAAATATTGCCAGTGCTCTCTCTGTATGTCTAAGCTTGATATTTCCCAACATAAAAATGGAAGTGACATCTGCATCTAATGTGTGAGGCTGTGACCTCAGTGAAATCCATTGATGGATGCTGCCAGAAACCATCATGCATCATCTAAGGCTGCTCTGCAGAGGCTCTGCCCTTGCTGAGCCAGATGTTCCTCTAGCTGGGACTACAGGAAGGCTGCTGTTTCTGTGGGGCCTGGCTTACACTGTGGGAAGAGAATGCATGCTCTGAACTGGCACAGTGTGCGTTTAGGCAGCTGCTGTAGTGATAGATCATCTCTGACCCCACAGTATGCAGTTATCATCTGGCTGCTGACAGAGGCTCAGTTTTGCTGGGCTTTTGCTGCTTTGGAGCATTAAGGCTCCTGAGATAAGAGCATGCCTCTAATCCTGGGAAGCACAGAAGACACCAGGTCAGAGAACACCCACCTGAGCTTTAACTTTGTCCTCCACAGGTTGTCATTGTGTGCTACCAGAGAAGACCACTAGTGCTCTCCAGAAAGCTTTCTCTATCCTGTCTGACCTGCTGAGGCCATTTCTAACAACGGAAAAGCAGATTCAGCTCCCCCCTGACTCATGGAGACAAGTAAGTTTTTCCTCCAATGCTGCTACTCTGTCTCTATTCCTGCCTTGCCCCAATGGCTCTGACAAACACATTGCTGGCTGTCTTTTGGGGGTACTCTGTGATTCCAGCTGTGCTATGGAACTCCCAGCAGGGTTAATGGGGTGGGAGGACGTGTGGGACAGAGCTGGGATGACTTGGCAGGCATAGCCATGTGCTGTGCTGTGTTTGGAGGATGTTGGTAGCCCTGGAGCAGAAAAAGCTCAAGGAGCCTGGCTGGGGAAGGCTGGTGATGACCTGCCTCTAACCTCACATGTGCTCAGCAGCCTGCAATCCCTCCCATTTATTAGCACTTAACATTTACTGTCTGTGCTCCAAATGGAGTGTTCACAGCATTGATGTGGACAGGCTTTCCAGTCAGCCAGACCTTAACAAATGGGAGCTCTGGCTGGAGTGTTATTTTACTGCAAGGGGGCAATATATCTTATTACTGAACAATGAAGCTCATGATAGATGGTGATGAGTCTTTTTGCTGTCTTGCTTGATGATCACATTGAAAAATAAACATAAAACTGAAGATGTTCCCAGGGAATTGAGGCAGAGCCTTGCTTTGGTTTTGGGAAGAGACAGCCTTTAGATTCTCTGGTGCCTTAACTTCAAGAGCCTTTTCATCAGGCTGTTATGTTGCCTCCTCTCCAGGAGGGATAGTCTGGCAGGGGTGTGATAGCTGGAAAGGAAAAATCAGGGACAGAGATAACAGAAGGTACTGGTCAAAAACCTGGCATGTAGCAAGAGCTGAACACAACTGGTTTCTTTGCAAGCACTGCACAGCTCTTATCCTTGTTACTGCTGTCTGTCATCTGATTATAAGGCAGTGCAGGTCAGTGTTGTTTTGATCCAGCCTGAAGCAGGGTTATTGGAAGAGCTTATGGCTCAAAGGGAAAAGGAGTGTGGGGACAAGGTCCATCAGAAGACCATGGAGGAAAATGATTGTTATTGTGGGGACGAGGCCCTCCTTAGGGCCAGGCACGTCATCCTGCTGCTTCAAGTGACTTGACTGTAAGCCATGGCTTTTGAGCAGAGAGCCAGAACAGATGATGTGCTTGTTTAATGCCAGCACAAAATTGGAGTAATCATGTTCAGCAGAAAGGAGGGGAGCTACCAGCCTCCTCTGCTTTGGTACAGCTGCAGCAACAAAGCTCAGCCCTGTGTGGATATGTTACCTACGACTCACTTGCTGCAGATAACGATGAGTTCTTGGCCCAAGCTGTGCAAGAGTTGCAGAGGGGTGCTGGCTGGGTAGAGATGCTGTGTGATTATACACCTTGTCTTGTACACATACCTTAACCCACATACCTTCCCCTCGTGCTGCTCCTAAGAGCAGCCAGCACAAAGGCTGCTGGATTTTATTGGATCTCCCCCACCTTAGGAGTGTTTTCTTTGAAACTGGAACTGTGAAATGATCAGAACAGGTGTTGCTGTGATTTCACAGAAGAATAAATGTATTCTGAGTGTAAGTGGGGCAAGCAGAGTGGCCCCATGGGAATCAGCATCTCCTCTGTTTAGGCTGTATGGGTGGCAGTGCAGGGTGCAGATGCTGCACAACAGGGCTGACAGCAATGAGAACTGGCACAGGGTGTGTGTGTGACACAGGTAGTGTTGGGAAATTAATTAAAGCTCATTTAAGGCATTAGCATATCAGCAGGCAGGAATTCTTCCAAGTGGATTGGTTTCACTAGGGGATCGGGGAATAGGGCCAGCATTCATCTGGCAGCATTTCTTTCAGCACACTTATATTCATCACCTGGCCTGTGGGGCACTACTGGGATCTGCTGGAGGGGCTTGTGTTCCCAGGGAAGGGTATTCCCAACACTGCGCTTATGCAGCAGGAGCTGTGGCAATGAATGGTAGTGGAGGGACAAGCTCTCAGCTGGGAGCCATGAAAGCAAACAACAAAGCAGCTCTGTTTTGGTGTGTGGAGTAGATGAAGGAAGGGGAAGCTTTTAAAAATCCCAGTTGCCTTTTCCCTGTGAGTTCTCCTTGGTATATATTTATATTTAGTATCTATTTAGCAGAGAAAAGGCCGTCTGGGAAGGGGGTTTGCTGAGAGGGGGTGGGTTTGTAATCCAGACAGATTCAAGGACAGACTTAAACTGAGCATTAATGGAAGAGGGAAGCTTTGAGACTGCAGCTTTCTATTTTGGCATTAAAAGAGAGCTTTTTGTGCATGCAGGCTGCTCTTCAAGCACAGGGGTGGCTGGTCCCTGCCTAAAGAGCTCTTTCATTTATGTGCACATAAGCACTTCTCAGAGTCTTCATGCTGGTTGGGGGGATTTTTGGATAAGATCTGGAAGAGAAAAGAGGGAGTGGAGCTGGCTTGCCTCGTGTGTACACAATGTGGGGCAAGCAGTATTACTGCCTGCTTTGAAGCTCACTGGCCTTTCTCCAGACCTAGCTGAAAGCAGTCTGGCCTGGTGATCTGCAAGTTGCTGCTGGACACTTGATGTGGGACAGATCTTGTGGCTTTGCTTTTCTTCCTAGGTCGAAATCTGGGCTTTGAAACATTGCTGAGCAGTGCTTCTCCCTGCTGCCTGATGGTATCCCAGGCTGGCTCTGCTGAGCTCCTGTTACCTTACTTTTGTGCTGTCTTTTCCCTTCAAATTCCACTGAGATTGAAGTATCCAGTGCTGAAAGTTTTGCTGGGCATCAGACTGCAGCTGAAATCATTCTGTTCCCATTTTTATTTCTGTCAGAATCATGGTGCACAGTAAAGCTGTGCTGGGCGCTGCTGCGGTGTCCTCGGGTGCATTCGCTCTTTGGGTCAGTCAAACCTGATTTCTTTACACTTCTATTTTTGTTGTAGGTACCAAATTTAGTCATGTTGCCTAGTTACCATGGGGGAGAGAAACTGCATGGACTTGATTTCTGTGGGTGACACTGAGGATGGGTGTGCAAGTGAGCAGCTGCCTGGGGTAGGAGGGAAATTCACACCTGGAGTATTGCATGGGAGATTGAGGACACAGATCCAGCTGGAGAGACTGAAATAGGAGTTAGTTGACTAGATACTTAACTTCTGTGCACCTGGGTAGAAGAAAATAATCTGAAGAGGGTCTCTGCAGTCCTGCACTAGAAGTAGAGAGGACAAGTTAGTGTCTAATACTTCTGTATCAGCAAAGAAATCACAGCCTGGTCTCTGGACACAGACTTTGTCAATCATTTCCTGCTTTGGCCAATGAGTCTGTCACTCAAGTATTTGCTGAGAGATGAGGTTCTTAACTCTGTGTCTGGCTGAGCCCTTGCCAAGGAAGCATGGGGATGCTGGGAGAGGTGACCTGGGCTAGTGTTGGCTTCCACACTCAGAGGAGTTTTGCCTGTGAAAAATGCAAATGTGGTTGGAACCAATTTTGTTCAAAAATATGAACAGAGACTCCAAGGACCTTTTCTCACTTTCCCCATGACTTCTCCTTCTCTAATTGCTAGGATGAATGCATAAACCCTTGTGCTGGAGAGTTCACAAGAGCAGGTTTACTCATTTTACTCTCTTTCTTGGCATAAAAGGTCTCTTATTAAGTGGGTTTTAATGTTTGCTCACCAAGAGACATGGATTATAAAGCTTTAGCAATAGCTTGCATCTAGAAAAGCCAATTATTAAAACAAAACTTGTGATGTCATTTTCTCATAAGTTAACAATTTATAGATAATTTACCGTGTGCCTGTCATTAGGCAAATGGACTTTAAATTGATTTCAAATTAGTGGGTTAATGATTTCCCACAGGTATCATTTCAATGGGCAGCATATGCATAGGGTTTTTTCAATGCAGGGGTAGGTGTGCAGGAGCAAAATCCTGCCTCTGTAATTGAGGCAGTAATTGGAGTGGTGGTCACATTCAAGTGCAGTATTGATCTGCAAAGAATGTGCTGACTGTCTCCATCACTGGGGCAAAGAGGGAGGAGGAAAGGACTCTGGACAAGACTGCAGTCTTTGCATATTTCTTGTATAATAACTTTCTTTTGGTACATGCTAACTCTGGGTGGTACATTGAAGTAGCCAATTGGTTTGGTCTTGTTAAATAACCCTGCATAGCCCTGGAGAACATATTCAGCTGAGTTCTAATTATAGTTGTAAGGGAACAATATGTCCCCAGATTGATTAAAAGTGGGGCGATGATTGTGTGGAGTCTAAGACCAACCTCAGAGGGGAGGTGAAGTCCTCTCTCTGCTGCTGCAGTGAGCAGGATGTGTGCTGCAAGCCTGGCCTGGGAGTCAGTCTCCAGCCTTGCCACCCCTCTGGTGTCACCTTCCATCTCTCTGTGACTTTTTCCCCTCCATTTTCTTTTTGTCCTGCCTGCAAAGGTTGTAAATGCTTTAGGGGACAGGCTGACTGGCTTGTATATATTAGCACAGGGAGCTAAGGTTGGAGCCCTGAGGTACTAGCAGAAAGTCAGGAGTTGACATCGCAGCTTGGTGAACTGTGGTGAACTGTTAAATGCCAGGAGCTCCAAACTGGTGTCATGTTGGAGCAAATCTGAAGCATCTCCACTGGCTTGGTTAGCATTTCTGTAGCATTTCTTGGTTAGCATTTCTGTAGGCTTGTGCTGGCATTAATAAATTGATGATCTGGGCTTTTGTGTCTCATCACCCTAATACATGAGGCATGCTAATGAATTCCTCCTCTGGGAGATGAGGAGCTGTCATACCTACCTCACTCCTGAGTAACTGGGGTGGGAGAGATGCCCATCGCAGGTCATGGTAGGAGAGAGGGCACTTCCCTCCTGTAGTGCAGCTTTGAGAAAGCCCCATTGAGGCAGGTGTGTTTCACAGCGTGAGGCTATTGAGGCAGGACAGTGCTGCACAGGGAATACACCCTGAACTGGCAACACCTTGAGCCAGCTCCCTTGGGCGCTGTTGTTTGGTGCCATGGATGGGGAGGCTGAGTGCTGTGGAGGATTATGTTTTGAGCATGACAGACAGTAACTCATGAATTAAATGGCTGTGGAAATGTTCTGTGTTGGCAGTGCATGTTTGTGGAGTGCAGCCTCCCTGTGGCTGGCTGTTTACACAAACTCGATTGCTTCCAAGCTTTGTATTGCAAAATTAAGTTCCTCCTGCATTAAAAATTTATGTTGGATGAAAAGATCAGGATATTGCAACTTGGTGAGAATATCCCTTCCAATGCACATACGCACCTCATTTAGATGTACCTTTCCCGTGAATGCCAGCTGATGATCTGAATCATGTGAGATAAGGTTTATAATTACCTCCTATCAGTGCTCTTTAGGAAGTGGAAAGGTGCCCTTAAATAGAGAGTGATCCCTATAATGATGAAATTTATACCAACTGAAAAGTTGTTATTGCATCCCTGTGCTTCCAGAGGTGTTGAAAAGAACCTACAGAGATAGATTTATAGGAAAGCATCTTTTCACAATGTGCTGGTTTGGATTCAAGGACACTGAAATTCTGTCATTTATTGCACAGAGCTGCTTGTGTCAGTACACAATGCAGCTCATAATTGTAGCCTTTCATCTTAGTAGCATATGTAAGAGTTTATATAAGTTTTATCCAAACATTTTTTAATTCATTAGGTGTTCTTATATCTGCTGTGCCCTGAGGATAAGAGACACTCTGCACATTTTTATGTAAATTAGACCTTAAAGACGCATATAAATCCGTAGACATGTTTCTACCATTTAAAAATGATGCCTGAAGATGCGTACAATGGAGGGAATAAGGATTTAAAGCCTCATCTTGGTAGATTATGCTTTATTTTGTATCTGTTTTGCACGAAAGCAGATACAGCAGCACATCTTAGAGGAGTTTGGGGAGAGAATGAGGGGTGGGAAATGAAAGCAGGCTGATGATCATAGTGGAGGTGGGCAGCAGCTTGAGAAAGAGACCCAAAACAGGCAGGGATATGAGGGTGGCAAGAGAAGGCTGGAAGGACTTCAGGATGAGGTCTTTGGCATCAGAGCAAATGTGGTCTTCCTGACATAGGCACCACAAGTGCTGTGCATCTTCTGTGTGGCAGGAGGGATGCTTAGAGTCCTCTCTAAATGGAGACCTAGTGCTGCTACCTTAAAGTGTGTTACAAGCAAAGAGCAATGATGCTGCCACCCTCATGGTGTGGAGGGGCTCGCCTGTCCTTGCAGAAAGGCACACTGATGCTGGCTGGCTGTAGTGGTGCTCCATGACTTGGCCAGATGGGGCTTCTGTATGAAATCTTCTATGTGAAATCATTTTTTCCCATTAAATCATATACTGTCTATTTCTGCCTTCTTGGCTTTGGCTGCATTCTATCAGTCTGGAGGAGCCATGACCTGAAGCAACCATCTGTTTCTGTGGGTACAGCCTGCTGGCAGGCAGGAGGGGTGGCGGGGGCTGAGGAGGAGGGCTTCAGATGCCATATGCCGTTCCCCATGCCTCCATGCTGCCCTGGTACTTTGAAGAAGGCAAAAAATGAATAAAATCTAATCCAACAACAACAAAAAACCCCTTTTTATTCCCCTGGGCAGCTGTAGTAGAGTCAGACTCATTGCTTCTTCCTGCAGATGGAAGGTTGGAAGAGTGACTTGATTCTTCCCTGCACTGGACACTCTCCCTTGGTCACAGGAGTGACCTGGAACCCTTTGCTGGTGCAGCAGACCATGCTTGTGGGGACCTGGGGGATGGACCTGGGAGCATCTGCTTTCAGAAAGGCTTTGATAATAGACCTCTGATTTCTATTGGTCTCAGCCACAGCCATTGTCTTCATAGATTCCTGGAAAGGCTTTGAGGCTCCTAAAGGCACTGAGGTTCCCAGTGTAGGAACCTGAATGGAAGTTTGATGGGTTTGGGGCTGACAGCCTGTGAATGAAAGCCCCTGCCCCATGGTGCTGTCTATATCTGTCACTCCCCACATTTAGTGAGAGTAGGAGACACAACCTCCGATTAATGCCTCAAGGGAGTTCCTGCAATATTGTTTTTCAAGCAATTGTCATTTAACATCAAGGTAAATACCTTGCAGCTATGGACTAGAAAGCCTTTCTTCCCTTCCTGTTAAAAACAGCCTCTTGGCTTCACAAGCTCTCTGACTAACATTAAAACTGCCTCTTTCATCTGCCAGCACTGCAGCCAGCCTGCTGGTAGCCCAGAGCTGGCCCCAAGCAGCATGTAGTCACCTGCGCTGCTTGGGTCCTGGGCAGAGTGGGTTGTGTTGTGATAGATGGAGAGCTGGTGGGGAGAGGAAAAAACACAAAAGGAACTTAGTGCTTCTGCCCTTTTTACCTCTTGCAGGAGGAGCCTGCTGGTTAGTTGGCACAGACCAGTGCTGAGTGGTTGTATATGTAAATGAGTTCACTTTCATTAGGGGTCTTGGCTATATGAAAACACCATTAATTCTATCAAGGCTCATCTCCTTCAATACTTGTGTTTCCCTGGAGAAATTTTCCCTATAAGTTTCTAAGCTAATAATTTCTTACTAGACTCTGGTGACTTTTACTTAAAAGTAGCTCAGTAGGGGAGAGCTAAAACACTACTCCTCATGTTTTTCCTTCATTTCTAAATGATGTGAAGTCTTTTAATTACTATTGCTTCTCTGAAATGTTTTGCTTCCACCTTTGCTTGGTCCTTATTGCCTCATCTGCTTCTTGCTGATGTAGCTAAACCCAAGCTGACTAACACTGTAGTCAAGCCACACAACAAAACCCTTCCTATAATTCTCTGGTTTAGAAATCAGATGGTTTTGGGGTGGTCACTGCATCATTGCAGGTGATAATGGTACCAGCTTGTGCCCTCTGCAGGTGGTGGAAGCTTTCTCCTTTGAAGGACACCACCCAGAAAGCAGCAGTGTTCCTTGTTCTGGCTCCTTCACAGCAAAGCAAACATTTGCCGTTGTGCGAATTCCGCTGCTGCCCATGCTTTGACATTGCAAATTACACTCATAAATTCATAGTGCAGCTAATTGTTGGTTTATGGAGTAGATGTTCTTTAGGGGAAAAAAAGAACCCTCATCTGTAAACACTCTGCTGCCCTGCTGAGCAGAGGGCTCTTTATCTTGGGTGAGGACTAGCCTTCCAGCTCTGTGTTAGTGCAAGGTGGATAAAAAGCTTTTCAAGGGCACTTGGGTTCCCCTGGTGTGGTTATGGGCAAGTGGGATCTGCAAGAAGGTTTTTAATGTGGGGTTTACCTGCTGCTAGAGCAATATGCCTTGTGATTACAGTGTTATTACTTGTTCTGGAAGCCTGGCTGAGATCAGGGCTCCCCTGTGCTGTCTGCTGCCCTTGTGAAGGGGAAGGATGCAGTTGGTTTGAAGGATTATACTCAAAGTGGATGTGACTGTCAGGGAACAGAGGTGTGCACCTCATTGTGCAGGAGAAGTGAGACGCTGGCCAGACGCTGTTCATTTGCCAAGATACTGTTGCATGGTGTTTGTCACTATAAGGAGGTGCCATGAGAATGCTTCTGCCCTTCGTCTATCTTGAGCCTGTCCTGAGAATTGATGGGAGAGCCAGGAATGAGCTGCTCTGAAGTCTGTGCCCAGGTCCCTGACCTGGAATGGCCTCATCCTGCCCCAGGGAAATGAGTTGTGAAGCAACCCCCCTGGCTGCTTTGGAGGTTTCCAGGCTTCCAGCACAGGAATGATACTTGCTAGACTTAAGCTCCCCTCCTTCAGACCCTTCACCACTTATATAGGTCAGCCAAAACCTACCACTTCTCACCTTCAGAGGGACTGCTTCCCTGTCTTGCTGGTACTGTGCTCTGCCTGCAAATACAGCCCTTGAAAAGGCCACTTTGCTTCCCTGAGTGCTATCATTCTTCTGAGCCTTTCTCTCTTTGTTCCTAATTGGATCCTCTGTACTCAATTGTCTTAATCTGTGGCAATGTTATGAGGTGAGGTTTCAGCACTTCTCCTCCTATGATAATTTATTGTGTTTTAATTCTGGTTCCAGTGTGCAGTGACTTGGCAGGAGAAGTGATTTGCATGGAGGCAGGGAGTGGGAGGCTTCATAAATAAAAACCCTGGGTCTATTTCCATCTCCCTTCACAACCAGGGGCTGATCTTCATCACACCAGGGTGAACCTGGGAAGCTTACCACTAAAATTTAGGGTGGCACCAGCACAGTGCTGGTGTAGCAGAGGTGAGAACCTGACTGCATACAAACTATCAAGGTTGTAGCCTTCAGGGCTCTAAACAGACAATGTATGTGTATTTTGATAACTGTAACCTTCACAAGCAAGTGCAGTTTGTGCTGAATCGTGCAGGATGCAAACCTGCATTATAATAGCTGGAAAGGTTGGTTGTGCTTGATCTTGATATGCTGTTTGGACTGGGCTTTGTTTTGGTCTGGAAGGCTCCAGTGAGGCTTTGGAAAGGAATGATATGCTAAGTGAGAATTCAGCAAATAAAAGGGCTTGTTTAGTAAGATAAGAGACACCTCAAAAAACACTTTCACTGGTTAGAAGCACATAATAGTGTCCTTATGGACTGAACAGAACACTTTAATTAGAGGTAATAATAACAATGCTTCAGGCTTTGCAAATGGTCTGTGTAATCAAAATGCTTTTGACCCTTCCTTGTAGTGCTGAGGTGAAGCAGGTAAGGACAGGGAAGTTTGTTCTGTGGGTTTTCCCTTCAGTTCATGAAGAGGGCTGGTGAGAGCTCTGCTGAAAGCACTGTCACTTGCCCAAATCCAGACCCTGAGAAGGACTTGGGTGCTGTGAGGAGATTTGGTATAAATGTCAAGGTTGGCATATGTCTATTGTAGACAGTCAGTCTGACATCTAATACTGTGTCAACTGGGGCCTGTAATCAGATCTTTAAGCACATCGCCTTTACTGGTCTCTGTGTCAGCTGGGGTGACTCTTCCTGAAGTGCCACTCTTCCAAAGGAGAGAAACTCTGTAGCCTGTTGAAAGTGAGCAAAAGCATTTGAAAGGCAAGGTTGAGCCAGGCTTCCATGTAAAGTGTGCCTTTCCCTTCAGGGGTGTCAGGGCTAGTGGCTGGAGAAAACCTTCATCCATCCCCTCCAACTCCAGATAGGTTTTAAAGGAGTCAGGTTTTATTCCTGGTCTGAATACGAGCTTACTCTTTGTGTTGTGTTACTGTGAGTATGCTCAGCTCTGTGTATGATCCCTTTTGCTGCTGTCCTGGGGCCTTTTGGACTTCTATTGCTGTACCTCTGCAGCTGAAATAGTTCTCATGTATTAAGCTTCCATGGCGAAAGTTTTCAAGTAGAGCACAAGGCATTTTAGGCAGTGTGTGGGTGAATGTGAGCCAGCAA
Organism: Melopsittacus undulatus; assembly: GCF_012275295.1. Lineage (NCBI taxonomy): Eukaryota > Metazoa > Chordata > Aves > Psittaciformes > Psittaculidae > Melopsittacus > Melopsittacus undulatus. The sequence goes on along the minus strand of NC_047538.1, from coordinate 4,421,555 downwards.
GGTGTCCAAATTCAAGTAGGTCAAAAGGGGGAAAGAGAATTTCACAGGAAACAGACACATGTATTTTAAGTGATTTGGCTCCAAATGATCATTTATATTTTTGGGAACTTAGGCTTTCTGGAATTGAACCTAAAAAATAAATCCCTTCCACCATGAAAATAATCGCCCAAATCTTCACTTTAATCAAAACATTTTTCTTCAGTAGATGGGGTGGGAGCTATTCCAAAGTGGTGTAATTTAAGCTCATTTCTAAGTTGAAAAAATGTGATCATTCAGCAGAGTGTTTTGAAGTTACTCACTTGTCATTTGCATTTCAGTCCTGCTGCCCTCAACCAGCATGAATGTTAGTCAGCTCAAAACCAAATGCAGTGCTGTGGCCTTGGCAATCACAGGGGTATCCAATGGCATTCATCTCCATGCCATGTTGCTTTCAAACACAAGCCTCTGGCACATGGTTCAGGATCTTCCTGAGCTGGATCCCAGTGTTCAAACCCTTAATGAAGTTTTTTTGTGGGAGCAAAAGGCCCTTATTCCACTGTGACTGTGGTTGCTGTGTGGGAGTGTTACAGTGGTGCAGGGGGAGGAAGGGGAAGTGTGGTTCTGAGTGATCATGAAATTGAATTTGTTCTGTGTATTAACGTAGCAAGTGTCATTCTCTTTACACAAAAGAGAAAGTAAAGAAATAAGAGGTTTAACTTTAGTCATCAATACAAAAGAAATATGCCTCTGGTTGTAACACTGTAAACAAATTAAGCTGGATATCTGTCTGAACACCAGCAGCTCGCAGGCAAGTAAATAAAAACCACTCAGGATGCGACATTTCTTCAAGGGGACATAATGTCTTGATTTACCCTCACTAGGGAGCAGAATCTGGTTATGTTAGTGCAGGTACCCCAGCCCTGAACTTTGCTGACTCCAGCCTGTTCCTGTGAGAACACTGGTCCCGGGGGAAAGGGACTTGGCTGGCAGTAGCTGCTGTGTGAGTTGCTTCAGAGCTGGCTTTGCTGCTGCCCAGCTTCTTTCATCTGTGTGCATCCTTCCTAGGGTGTCTCAGGGTTTTGCAAGGGGTTGAGTAGTACCTGTGGATGTCGTGGCTCTGTATACAGGTTGACGTGCATGGTTTGGCCTGTATTGAGTCTGCCTGCAGAGAAGAGGAGCTGTGTGTGAAACTGCGCTGGAGCAAAGATGTGATGTGCACAGTGATGTAATGGAGTCAGGTGTAGTAGGTGTGGGAGTTGGAGTGGTGCAAACCATGTGCTGGAAGCCCCCAGCCTGATTTCATTTCTGGTCACCTTTTGGAACAAGGTTTTGACTGAGTATCCAGGAATGCAGATGTGAACAGGATTGTCCACTCCATGGAGCAGGGATCAGCAAGTGCAGGTAGCTGAAACACTGAGTGCCTCCTTGACATTTCCTTGTCATCCCTCCTTAGCCACTGAAACTGGTGCTTTGTGGTTGTGAAACAGCAGAAAACACAGGAATGATTTCTCCTTTGACATTTAAATTGCAGGCAACATTTCCAATTAAATTTGCCTTTTTTTCTTTGTTAGATGTTGCTTCAGATGTATTAGCCTCTTTATTTCATTAGGGTTATTATCTGCTGTTGATGCTGGTAGTGGTGCAGAATTTGCTGACATTTTGGCAGAAAGGCTTTTGAAAGCATTGCCTGCTCTTAACCTTTGGGAATGTGTGGTACTCTGCCATGGCTGTCTTAAAAGCTCTATGTCTCTGCTGGGATCTGCAACCCCAGCAAACCCAGCACATGCTGGAAGTCCTAGAGCATCTTTAACTACTTACCCCTTGGCTGTGGCTTGTAGGCTCTCTGCCCAAGTAGAAGATGGTGGGGCTGCTGGGAAGGATGCATAGGGAAACCCCAGACTCACCCCTGGAATTGCCTCTCAGAAAGGTATAGATCTGAGTCCAAATGTTTCCTCATGGCTTTGCTTTTCATCAGTTTCATTCTGCTGGCTGGATAAAGGTTTTCTTTTTTTTCATCTTGATGAGAGATGGTCTTTGTCAGGCCTCTTAATCTCTGAGGCTGTGCAGATAAACCTGCAGACATGGAAAGAGAGGAGAGGAGGATACAGCTAGTCATGCAGAGAGAAGGAGGCTGAAGAAAGAGCAGCAGGAAGGAAGTGGAGGGAGAGAGAGGTTAGGAGAAGGTGAGTTATGCCCCATTGTTCATCTGTCTTACTTGTCCTATTCTCCCAGCAGCTGTGAATTAGAACAAACTGGGTCAGCAGAAACTTGCCAGTCTCCCAGCAGAAGCATCAGGAGATGATGTATAGGGATTTAGCCATATGATTTTCTTACTGTTTTATTTTCCAGTGCACTGTGGCTTGGGGTTTAGCTTGTAATAACTTTACTGGGAGACCTGCAAGGCAACACTTGTAGCATTACCCAGAGCAGGAGATTGGTAAGGATCAGCTGTGTGGCTGTTCAGGCTTTTCAACAAGTATATTGCGGGGATTTTGCCTTATAGAGAGCTGTGTAGTTAAATCCTTTTCAGCTTCTTTATGACTGGTGCTGCTCTTGTGAGTTACTTTCTCTTCTGCTAGCGATAGCTCTGGTTCTAGTGCAACAGGAGAGGAATGCCCTCTGTTTTGCAGGGCAGGGTATTGAGGGCTAATGAAGCTGCCTTTGGTTATGCTGAAGGCATTGTGGTTGCAGGAGGAAATGGATTTGCAGCTGCTTTCCACACACCAGCGGCAGTGGTCTGAATCTGAACTGGAAGAGCTGATCTCCAGTTCCAGGCTCTTCAGGGGCTGTGAGTGAGGTGGTACACGAGGGGATGCCTTTTCATGCTCCCCAAGAGTGTGGCTGGGGCAGAGCTGGGCTGTGGCCCTGTGGGACAAGATGCATTGCCTGGATGTAAAAGCTGGAAACATCCTGAGCTCGGTCAGCCTCACAAGTGCTTCCTGCATGGTGTGCATCTAAGGGGATGTCACATTGTTAAAAGCACCAGCCATGCACCACAAGGCCCAGTTTCCTCTTATACACGTATGTAAACTCCATCTAAATGGTAGCTGTCCAGGGCTGGTATTTAGGGCAAATAGGGCATCCATGTCCCAGGACTGATGGTTTCTCTAATCAGACTTAGTATTTCTCATGACAGTCCTTGGTCTCTCTGCAAAGCATCTTCCATGTTGAAGTCCCAGTACTTTTACAAGCCTTAATTACCTGTCTTTTTTGTCACATCCCTGTGAAGTAACACAATTCCCCAGTTTATAGGTAGGAGCTTTACAATGTGAAGAGGCTACAGTCAAGAGGAGAGCTGCATGGAGAATGGTAATACAGGCCAGCAGAGTGTTTTGAGTGATTCTGAAGGAGAACCAGAAATGCTGAGTTATCTGTGCCTTGACAAACTCCTATAGCGGCACATGTGCAGCTTGCTACTTACTGATACAAGGTGAAGAGTAATTGAGAGGAACGCGGCTCCCAGGTGGCTCCCTTAGCAGAGCATGGGGCTGTTTGCCTCTTGGCAAGAGACACCTGGGGCTTGAGACGTGTAGCAGGAATGGAAAGCAATTCATGAGGGCACAGATTGAAATGAATGAGTTCATTTAAAAAACCAACTTCTCCAGGCTACTTAGCTTTTTGATGTCTCACCAATATTTAATTGTCTTAATAGAATTATTAGGTTTTATATCTCTGCAGATCTTGATTTATTTCCCAGCTCTCAATCTATTGGCCTGTGGCAACACTTCTACTTAGCTTTGATTTGCAGGAGGGGAAAAAAGTTATTAGACCAGCAAGTTTGCTCTGCATTAGCAAAGGGAACAGTTCTTAACCATATCATCTATGTTTTGTGCTGCATATTTTAAGTGAAACATTGCTATGGCAATACTTACACTCTGGATACTGTCTTGATGAGTTAATTGTTCTCCTTTCCCCATTTTGGAATGGCTTCTGTCCCTCAACAGAAATGTCCCACAACAAAAGGGGCTCTGGGTTTGGGGTTCCCTGCTGCCTTTGGTGCCTTCACCTTTCTCATGGTGTGAACAGCAGGGGGTTTGTGTGGTAAGAGGAAGGTAGCTTTGCTGTGCTAAGCACTGCTTAACTGTCCTTACATAGTGAGAGGGGTTGCTGCTACTAAGCCTGAGGTAGGAGTTGAAGTTGGTGACTGGGGGTGAAGTGAGGCAGGAAGAGAAATGTTTTGAGTTTCTGTGTTTGTGTTTTTCTGAAATGCTCTAGTATGTTTTGAGACAAAGGCTTGGGTTTGTTGTGTTTGATACAAGCCAAGGGTTTCTGGGCTTGAGCCAAGATGAAATTTCACTTTGCACATCTTCCTTGGTCAGTTACTCTGCTAAAGCAAACAAAGAAATGAACTCCCTGAATGAGCTGCTTCCCCAGGCTGCCAGAGGGGAGATTGACCCCATATCCTCAGGGATCCTGCTTTTTAGAGAAGAGCTTGGCCAGCACTACACTGGGGAAGGCATCCGGGGACACCAGTGGATTGCGCTCTTAGTAACAGCAAGGGTTAGTGACAGCTCGCTCTGTGGCTAATAAGTAAAAGAACAAGCTCAGAACTGCAGGTCAAGAAACAGCAGCTGTCATTAGCCTAGAAGCCCTGATAACATAATCCTTTAATAATACCAACATAATACCAGCAGGGAAGGGAGGGGAACACTAGAAACCCAGGCCCTGCTTGGTGCGCCTTGATATAGGAGAAAAGGACGTGTGCCCAGGGAGGGCTGGAGCACAAAACAGGTCAAGGTGCTTGAGCACAGGAGGTGGTTTTGCTAGGAAGGATGCTCTGCTGCCTGCCCCAGTTACTTCTTTTTATTGTGTTTCACTTCTTTTTCCCCAGCCCAAAGGGAGCAGTAGGACCTGTCCTTGCTCCTGCTTGTGCCCTGACTAATGCAGCAGCTCCCTGTTAGGAGGAATCCCCTTTGGTCACCCCTTGGCCACTCTGTGCCTGGGTCAAAAGTACCAGCTCTTGCTTGAAGACCTTGTCTAAGGTGCTTGGGAGCACCAAGGCTTTGGTTAGCCCTTGCAGAGGGGGTCCATGTGCTCAGGCCTGTGCAGCTCTTCACAAGTGGGGAGTTTGTGCAAAGTATAACTTACCTCTTACTGGACATTTTGTCCCTTTGCCCCTCACTTAAGAAGGTACTGCCCTCCAAATTCAATCCCGTAGCCCATTATTCATGAGGTCATTACTGTTTAATTTAATTGCTAAATGTCAGCTGAATGCCATTTATTCTCCCAGCTCACTAGAGATTTACCTATTTATTTTACATTTCAAATGAATTGCTCATTATTCTGTCACTCTGGGACTTTATTCCGTAATTTATTTGGTGCTCCCTGACAAGTTGAAAATGAGCCTGAGTTCTCTCCTCTCTCTTGCATGTTAATCATCAGGCCTGTGGTTCAACTGTTTGCTTGCAGGACCGAGGGACCTGACCCAGTATTCAGGGTGGGAAGGGCACCAGGCTGTGTAATCCCACAGCTGCTGTTGCTGATTCAACTGTGACAAGAAGTAGATACTTCTCTCACTCCCCCGCTTCCTTAGGTCAGTGTCAAAGGACAAATTACCCTGTGCCACTTGCTACCAAAATACATCATGGCAATTCTGAGGTGTGTAACAGCCCTTATGGTGTGGATGTGTGGTTGGAGTCCTGAGAGCAAATGCTGTAAAATAGAAATGTTGGAAAGAATACACTGTGTGGGGTATAAATCAGCCTTCTGCTTTAATGAGGTCAGGATGAAATGTCCTTGCTGGGAGACTGTCCTTACATTGCCTATTCCTAACTCCTCTTTCTTTTGCTCTGTTTTCTGTCCTCTGTTGGTGCTGGAGAAGACAGCCCAATTCTGCTCCACTGGGAAGGTCCCATGCCCCTGTGGACCCCCTTGCCTGGACTGGATTTTGCTGTCTGCTGTTAGTCCCGGGGGCTGAGCTCACACATCAGTGCTTGTGCTGTTCCGTTTGCCTGGCTACCAGAATCACTGTGTGTGATCTGAGCCCTATCCAGCCTCTTTCCTTTTGCAGAGTGCACAATATTATGGAAAAGCAATTTTCTGTCCAGATTAGTTCTTTATCTGCCAATTGAGTGCTCTGTGCCTTTCCTCAGCTGCCCTGTGAGCTGCTGGGACCCATGGGCCCTACAGTTTGCCCCTTTATTATCCAGTTGAAGAGCAGCTCTTCTGGGCTGAAGAGAAGACTTGTTAAGGAAATTCACAAAAGGCCACAGACACTGGCAGGTCCTAGAAAGAGCAAGAGAAGGAATTTGGAGGATACAAAAGGGGATTTCAATCTCCAGGCTTATTGGAGGAATATAAACTGAGCATGCTCTCAGCTTGATTAGAGCAAACAGCAAAAAAATCCCCTGGGTTTGGCTTTGCTTTCCCTGACCCTGACACAAATCCAGAGCACCTCATTGATTTTCTGCTTTTCCAGCCTGAGATCAGCAGAATGAGATAACTCAGCCCAGTGAATAGGAGCAACTGCCTGCTGCTTCCAGTGAACTACCCTGGCAGGTGTCAGTGTTGGAAGGGGTAGACCTGTTTGGTGTTTCTTCTTGAGATGCTGTTTCTGGACACAGTATTTCCTCACCCTTCTTAGCCCAGGGCACGTTTTGGAAGTGGCTGTTTTATAGGATTGGAAAAACCTTGCTTGGATGTTCCTCACCATCTCTGTGAAGTAAGCTTGTTCTGGCCAGGCCGTACTTATGTTGCCAGGCTTAAATCCTAGATGCCCTGAGGGTGACCCTCATCAAACTGTGCTCCTTTGCCTGCATGTCTACACTGCTCAGGCTGTCGCATCTGATGTACCAATATCCAGGCAGTAGCTAATAGATGCTATGGGGTGAGGTGGCTCTGCAAGCCTGTGGTTCAGCTAGGGGGTCTCTGTGGTCTTACCTCTCTTATGCAGATCAGCAAGGCCCTGTCTGTGCTGGCTGTAGGATGGGTGAGCTGTCCGAACAAGCTCTCTGCCTCCTGATGTCAGCTCACCCTCTGAGCTGCTTGAAGCAAGGAGCACCTTTCATCCTGCCTTACACAGCACTTTGTGCTGAATATGAGTTGAAATAGGGTCTTCAAGACATGAGCAATTGCACCCAAACCAGGAGTGACTTGCTCTTGTGCTGTTCCCTGGGACCCCCCCCCCCCCTCCCCCCCTTTGTCCTGAGGTCTGGTTGAGCTTCTGTGCCCTCAGAGGAGACAGCTTCCTGTGCTGATGGGGAGTGATTTGCCTTGTTGCTCAGTGCAGGGAGGAGCAAGGTGGCTGAGTGCTCAGTACTTGTGACCAGTGTTTCAGAAAGCATCCTTTTCCAGCTGGATGTCAGGTTACTGAAGTCCTCCCGACTCGGCCCTAGCTGAATTTATGTCCTAGCATTTTTCTCAATTATGCTCTCTAATTCCTCTATGTCGTGTTTAATTGGAGATTAATTGGGAGACACAGTGGTATGCATCCTGCTGAAGGAAATGGCTCATCTACATGTCTCCTGCAGGCTCTAGGGAGGAGGCCCATTAAATGTTGGCCTTGTCCTCCCCTGTCAAGGTTAATTTCCCCTCTGCTCCCCTCCTGATGCCAGAGAGTATTGCTGAGTCCCTGGGTCAGCATTTGCCCAGGGGCAGAGTGGCTGTGCATGCCCTCCATGGATCTCCCAGCACCCTGGTGCAGTGGGGAGAGGTGTTAGACCATCAGTAGGTATTAGGTGGAAGAATTAAGTCCTGCCTGCTAAGATCTTGCCAGAGGAAAGTCTCTGAAGCCCTGCTGAGCACTCCTGGCTCTGCCTTCAACTGAGCATCAAATGACGAATAGAGGTTATTCCTGCAAATGCTCCTTCCCCCCATTAACAAGCAGTTAATGGTACAGAGATCCAATAACAATCCTTCAGGCTGGCTCAGGAGGTTATATGGCTGTGTCCCTGCCAAGCAGCATCTCTTGCATCTTCCTGTGACTGGGAAAGTAGGGAAGGGCACGAGGGGACACTGCCAGGTGAGCTGGATAAACTGAAATGCTTAAGCTCTTTATTCTGACCTCATAAGGTGAGTTGTAACTGTGCCTGACCCAGATGCAGCAGCGGGTGTCCCTGCCAGTGCTGCAGATGCACACTTGCTTCAGGCTCATTTTCCCCAAGACTCAGTGTTCTCAGAGAGGTTGGGAAAACAAGGAGTAGCCTTAGCTCTGTTCAGCAGGCTGTGTGCTGGTTGGGGTGGCTGTTTGATGTTCCAAGCTCCTTGTACCTTTTAACTGTAAAAACTCTTGCTCCTTTGAAGCTGCATAAGCAGTCGTATTACTGAGAGCACTAAGTTGAAAATAGAGCTTCTCAACATCTTCCCTGCTGGTAACACATTGAGAAAAGCTTCCCCGCCTTTTAAAAGGAGCAAAGAGCTTTGCTTGGCTGCCAATAAAAGATACATTTCTTTGGCAATCGCCGTAAAATAAATCTATTTAAATAGAGGTAATTTGGTGCAAAGGAATTGATTTTGCTATCACAGTATGGTGGATAGCACTAGTTTGTTTTTTATTAGGAAAAACCCAAACCAGGTGGGGCCAGGGCTACAGCTGGGCACTTTGCACAGCTGAATAGCTGTTATCTTCATGCTTTTTCAGTCTGCAACTGAGGGATGTTGCTGGGTTTGGGGGGGGTGTTTTGGTTTTGGGTTTTTTTTTTTGTCCTCCAGAGGATTTGCTTTGCTGTCCTGTTTAGTGTGAGAAATGCCAGGCTGGTCAGTTCAGCCCCCACACTCCAAAAACAGAATCACTGACTGGTTTGGGTTGGAAGGGACCTTAAAGCTTATCCAGTTCCAAGCCCCTGCCATGGGCAGGGACACCTTCCAGTGGACCAGGATGCTCCAAGCCCTTGTGTCCAACCTGGCCTTGAGCACTGTTAGGGATTGGGCAGCCACAGCTTTTCTGGGCACCCTGTGCCAGCACCTCAGCACCCTCACAGCGAAGAACTTGTTCCTTATATGTAACCATGAACTTCCTCTGTTTCAATTTGAACCCATTATTCCTTGTCCTATCACTGCAGTCCCTGATGAAGAGTCTCTCTCCAGTACCCTTGCAGGTCCCCTTCAGATACTGGAAGCTGCTCTGAGGTCTCCACGCAGCCTTCTCACTTAAATTGTGATGATCCCACTTGTAGAGATGGGGGTTGTTATAGAAATAGCTTTGGATACTCATGAACTCTGGCAGAAGGTGCAAGGGCTTAGAGCATCCAGTCATTGCACTACATTGCACCTGCAGCGGAATACTAAAAAAAGGAGGTATCTAAGAAAACTATTTGGTCAGCTTAGGCTGTTGAGTTGTAGAGCTTGTTTTGTCTTGATTCTTTCCCTCTTTATCAGTAGGATGCTTTCCAGTGCTGCCAAATCACCGCAGGGCCAAGTAAGCCTGTACCCTGGTGCCACGGTGGCTTTCTCCCCTCCTAGCCACTTCTTCAAGCCGAGGTCTGACTCTCCCAATGGAGGCCACGTGATCCCCTGCGTGCTGTTGCTTGGGAAGAGACCTTGCCTCTTTTGCCCAAGGGCACTGGCTGGAGTGAGGATGTGGAGATCAGAGCCCTGGCAGGCATTGAGCAACATGATGTGAATGGAGCTGACCCAAATGTGTTTCCTCAGTGCCTGTTAGTCAAAAGCACCCATCAGACCTTTGAGAGTGAGAGTAAGGTGTGAAGGGGAGGGTTGAATTGTGACTGGAAAAACATGAGATTTCTTGGATTTTTTTTATTAGGATACTCTTAAAATTTATGTCTGTGGCCTGGCTAGTCTAATAATGAATTGATTTCTCTGTGCCTTGGCACATTTTACAGAAGTCCTGTCAATATAAAGCACTTGATTTAGTCGATGAGAAATGGGCTAGGGACTTCAGACTGGGATTTAATCATTGCAACATCACTGGTGACATTTCAAGTGACAGATTTCCCATTAACCTGGGAAACCCTGTTTGGCTTGTTCCTGCAATGCCCTCTCAGCAGATCATGTGTTGGGGGGAAAGCCCTACACAACACTGGTGTTTGTGGCTGCAGGCCCAGGGAGCTGCACAGAGATGGGGAAGGGAAGAGTGAGACTCCAGCTCGAGATGATGCTGCTGGCTCTGTACTCACGTGCCCCTGTTACACTGGGAGCTTAATGATGTTTGGCAGCAAGTAATGAACATAGTAACCACAGCTTCCTGCCAGGGAGCTCTACAGAACCTGCACATCAGGATGCTCTGCACTTCAGAAGCACAGCCACACTGCTTGTCTCATCTACTAGTTGGTAGGTTCTTGGTGTATTCACTCCATGCAGCCAGTGTCCTGTCTGTGTAGGTTATGGTTCTGACCTGTCCAACTGAATCTTGGTGCTGGAGAAAATGCCATTCAGGCATGTGATGCTTTGCACTTGGATAGAGAATGCAGTTTTGTGTTCTGGTTAGGGTTAGTAGCTGGACTGCTGCAGTGGTGGGTCCCCTGCTAAGCCACTGAAGTCCATGGAAATCTGAGACTTCAGTAGGCTGTGGAGTACAGGAATGTCCAGGAAACTGTGCTTCTTCATCTCCCATCTGAGCTAACTGGACACGAGCTATTGAACATCTCCCTCCCTGCAAAGACATGTGCTGTCCTTATGTCATCTGGGTAGTGAGATGTCACTTGTCTCCATCAGCGTGGCATTTTCCCTGCCTTGGGGCTGCCTGTGAGGCTCTGTCCAGCATTCACTCTCCAGCCCACCTCTGTGCACCGTTCTCTTAGCTGCTGTGTGAACAGGGGACTCTTCCTCTCTCCAATGGGGCTGAGATGCTGTCAGCTCCTCCTGGGCCTGGAGCAGAAGTTGCTAACTGGGTTGCTGCCTTTCACTAGAGCCCTTTCTTCTAAACAGGGCAAATAGAAAACCCATGACCCCCTCTGCTGGCAGTCATCTCCAAATGAAATATTATTGCAAGCCAATATAAAATTCATTCACATCCTCATCAGTGTGAAATGAGGAGGCAAGGGTTTTCCTTGCTTTTCCCATTAGGAATAAATCTGCCCTCTGAGACAGCCTGTTTCTATGCTTTAATGAGCCTCTGTTGTCTGAAGCAGGATCACTGCCTGCACTTGCAGGATGAGCCATGCTTGTTGAGCATCCTTTTGTCTTTCTCTTCCTCTTCCAGGGAGTGGGAAATACTCCTGAGCTGCCTGTGGAGGGCTGCTGGGGACTCCCTCCCCTAGGACTGGATGTGTTTCAGCCCTGCTGCTCACACTAGAGTTCCATTTGGCTGGCGCAGCCAGGTGATGCTGGGACACAATATAAAGACTAGCTGAGACTTCAGAAAGATTTATGTGCTCTCTGTTGCTGTTCAGTGAAGGAGGTATTTCTGCTAATTCAGGGCTCTTGAGGTTGTGGGTTGGACTAATTTATGCTGAGGGGAAGGTAGCCAGTGGTATGAGGTCTGACTTGGGAGCACTTGCAAGGACCAGGCTAAAGATAGTACAAACACATCCTGTCCTCCTCTGCACTGTGAGGAGCTGGGTTTGGGTTTTAGAGGTTTTTAAAGATAAACTTTTGAATCTCAGAGTTGATTTAAGTTACCTCATTCCTTCAAGTTATTTTTAGCTTGCTATAGCAGTGAGATGAAAGCATCTTCCAAGCCTCTCTAAAGGAAAAGCTGCTTGCTTCTTTTCACTGGATCTGTTTTATAGAATCAGCTATGTTGGAAAAGACCTTCAAGATCATCGAGTCCAACCCTTACCTCCAGACTGCCAAGGCCACCTCCAAAGTCACCATAGGTGAAGGAAGAAGGGATTAGATCCAGGAATAGAATTCTATCTCTTACAGTGTGGGGCTGTTGAAGGGCAAGACCTTTACACTGTGTCTAGTGGTGAGGAGCTGTGTCAGCTGCAGCATTTCCACAAAAGATACGATGTGGTTGTTGGCTCCAACAGGAGGCCAGGACCAAAGTGAGGGTGATGCTGTGGAGCCCTCCTCATGTCAAGGTTCATTGTGGTGATTTGGTCTGGACTGGCACAGGCAGCTCTTTCATTTTGGCTGTTCAGCCTTGCACCATCAAATACAGACTGCACTTGGGTTGACAGTGATGAGCTCTTGAGTACAGGCAGAGCAGGCTGCCTGCTCTCAGCTTGCTGAGACTGGAGACAACCAGAGGTGATGTTTAGCTTGTCTTTCCCCTGCCTCACTGCAACAAGACCTGCAGTCTGTGCCTGAAAGGGCATAGCCTGAGGGAGCTATACCCCAGGCTTTCTAGTGGCTTTGCATGACCACCACGCACAAGCCACTCCATGCTTATGCTCATGTTAGTGTTGAAGTAAACTACTCTTCTTGCAGGGGTTATTTTCCAAGCATGTTTTGTGGTCAGTGGGGATGGCCAGTCCTTATCCCCTCCTATTAGCTGTGCAATGAAGTCCCTGGGTTTGAAAACAGTGTTTCTGATCTAATCATGCTCCTTAGCACTGACAGGTTTGCAAAGAATTTGTGGTTAACCAATTTAGCTCACAAAAGTTGTCTGATGTAGAGCTACAGTCTACCTTTAAACCTGTTCCCTGGGATTGGGAATTGACTGCTCACTGGTTATATAGGTTATACAGGCTTTTTCTTCTTTGCTAGTACCTAAAATGTGCTGTTTGTCACAGCCATGCCCAGCTAGAGGCAAGGGCTGCATGTAGGTGGGGCTGGCACATATGGGGGTCTGGGCAGGTAACTAGCATGTGATGAGGTGATGGTTACCCTTGTCCTCTGCTCAGAGCTGGAGGGGACAGCCCCCTGGCTGTGTGAAGGAGCAAGGGGCTCTGCTCATTCACCCCTCTGTCAGAGCAGTGTACACTTTGCTGTCTATGGAAACAGGATAATATCCTGAGCTGGCACCTCTTGAATGCAAACACTCCTCTCTGACTTGGCCTGGATTATGAAGGAGAATGATGCATGTTTACACCACGTGTAAACTGACCTAGTTGACTAGGAAGGAGGTATTTTATATTAAAGGATGGCCTGGGTCCAGTTTGGTCTGTACAAAGCAGATTTTTAAAGCTGGTCCTGCTGTGTGAGTTGAAAAACAGCATTGAAAGGAAAAAAAACACTTCATAAAGAAGAGATCTTGAAGACTTTATCCTAATTGTATGAATGCCTTCTGCATTAAAGCATTATTGTAACGAGAATGCATCAAAAGCTTTGCTGGAAAAGCCATTAAACCAGAAGAGAGCATCTATCTCCACCATAAAAAGGTCCTTTTAGTTGAACTGCCCATAATTCCAGCTGTCACAGAACAAGAGGCTCCTGGAATGCCCTGTGAACAGCCATTAACACTGGGGAAGTCTCAGCCACATGGTCTTGCTTTGATTGTTTTTAATGCAGAAAGCACTTTGACCCTGGAGCTGGTGTTGCTTGGGGAACCTCTCCCTAGAGGTTCATTAAACTAAGTTAATAGTCACCTCAGTTCCCAGAGACAGGGGAGGAGGATGAAGGCAGTGCTGTGTGGTGTGGTTTTCCCTTGGTCCCCAGACCTGTCCCCATCTCCTGAATACAAGTGTGAGCTGGTGTGAACCAGGGCCTTAGAGGAGCAGGTCTTAGAGATGCTGGAGAAAAGGAATTTGCAGAGATCAAGGTACAGGCAGAGACCCTAGACTAAGGTGGGACAAGGAACTTTGGTTTCTTTGGAGCTGTAACAATCGAAATGCGTTTTTACCTGAAACAACTTTGATTTTTCTCCACATCCCCTCCTTCTTCTAGCAAATAGATAGGGTTTTAGTTAAAAAGAAAACCTCTCAACTCCAAGACTTTAGCTTAGTTGAAATTATGTTTTCACTTGAGGAAAAATGATGGAGGAGGAGAAATATCTGCCCACCTCGGTCATGATTCCTGTCCCCATCAGCAGTGCAGTAGTGGAGATAGGACAGATGCACTGGGCAAAAGGAACTGTAGAGCATCTGAGAGAGGCAGGATGAGATCAGCATCACTGCTTTTGGGTTTTTGCCCTAGAAACAATCCAGACACCCATCCCCAGATCCTTGTTTTGATCCTTTTGAGCTGGGAACATAAAAAGAGTGCTCCTCCATATTCAATATCTTCATCTGAAGAAGGTACAAAGGGGAGAGAAAGTGCCAGATCCTTTAACTTCTTTGAAGAACCAAGCATATGAGAGAATGTGTATTTTAAAAGGGAAGGAGGGAATTAGCAGGGTTTGAAAACTGAAGAAAGAAAAGGGGGGAAGAGGAGTGAAACATAATTTTAACCTGTAATTGTCCTCCTTGCATTCGTTTTACTACTCCAGAAGCCATTCCCTGTGCTGTCTGTGACTCTTCAGGTTTTCCTGCTGTTGTCCCTACTCCTGTTGGGCATGCTGCTGCTTTGTTTCCTCTTTTCCCTTCCCTCTTTCAGTCCCTGGGAGGAGACCTAGCCAGGCCATTACACTCCTAGTGTATGGTTCATGCCAGCACAAAGCTGTAGGTACCTCTGTGGGTTTGGGCTTGTTCTTTTCTTCCCCTGCTTCTCCTCTGTTCATGAGTCTTCAGCCACTTTTTCATGCTGCAGCCTGGACTGAGCATACCTGGTGTGTGGTGTTTGGTGTCCTGTCCAGTCCCTCAACAGAGCTTGTTTAGACAAAGACCTTGGCACAGGCAGGTGGTTTCTCTGCTGACTTCACTTGTGGTGTTTTACCTTGAGCAGCATGCTCTTAATGCATTCCCCTTTGGGAATAACTTGCCTTGTAGTCTTGCAGTCTCCACCTTGTGCTCTGCTCCTTTGTTGATAGCCCCATGTTGTGTGTCAGAGGTATGCATTTGAGATGGCATGTGTCTCTCCATCCTTTCAGAGGTGAACAACATGCATAGTATTACCAAGCAAATAGGCTTTCAATGGACAAAAACGAGTGACTGTGCTTAGGTTTGGGGGCACCTCTGAACACCTCCACTTGTGCTAGTTTAGCAGTGAGACTGCATTTGTTTTCCAGTGCTTTGGTTGTATATAGAAATTATCTTATACTCGAGTTTACTGCACTGAGCTCTGTTGGGGAATTCTACTTCAGTTTATGAGTTCATTTGATGACTGTGTGGTAGTGTGAAGAGCTTTTTAGGATGAGCACAGCTATGAATGTGGTCACTTGACAGCAGCAGCATGGTTTGCAAGGGGTCATGTTGCTTTAACAGACACACAAGTTCCTGTTGTTCTTGTATTGAATCCCAAAACAGGTGAAATCCTGCCTGAAGAGGAAAACACCAGGACAAGCCATGTGATAGCTTTGCTATTACCGCAGAGCGCTGAGCAGTGAGCTTGGTAAAGTGCTGTTGCATTTTATTTGCTTCCATTTACAGTCAATTGGCTGACCTGCATTCTGCATACAGCCATCAGATTTGAGCTTAATGAGTCAATGACGTGTGGGGCAGAGACGGGTGGCTCCTCTTAAGCATGGGTGAAAGGCCCATTTATGTGTCTTATGACTATGTTAAGATTGATGGGAGTAGACTGTAGCCAAAGTACACAGGCATTTACATGCTCTGCAGTGCTCCTGTGGCTGTTAATGCTCACCCATGCGAGCACCTAGTAACTCCAGGACTCTGACTGGAGCTGGTGTGGATGGAAGATGCAGCAGTGGCTGTGTCCCCTGAGGGCTCCCTCCTTGGTGTCCTGGGATGGGAGGCAGCCACTTAGTTTTGTCTTATTTCTGTACTGACACAGCCTGCACATCTGCAGTGTTGCGTGCAGAGTGATTCCATCAGCAGAGGCAGATGACACTGTCATAGGCATACCCAGTGTGGTTTTATGTCCATGACAGCTTCAGCTGTGAAGTGGGGAGCTGTGGGTTTCTTCCAGGCTATCTCATTTTGGGAAGAGGTAGGAGGATCCAGCCATTCAGAGGCAGTTCACTGGCACAAGGTGCCCTGCTTAGGCACAGTGCTAGGCTCAGGGTTTAGAGCATCCCTCATCTGGTTGTTGCTATGACCAGAGCTGAGATTGGTGAGCAATCCCCTTGCTGTTACTGCTTTGTAACATGAAAATAAAGCATTTCCTATATATGCAAGTCTGCAAGGTAATTAATATCCTGGCCATTAAATTCCATTGCAGTGTCCTCAGTGTTAATAAGCAAGCTAAGAGCTCTGCTTGAAATTAATAAGTTGCAAATGACCCAAGGGCCTCCGCTCTGCGCTTGCTTTTCTCCCCATTTACCCACCCCAAATTACAGAATTTAAATAGAAAGACAATTTTCATTTATGAGCTGGTGTCATTATTCACAACTGGAGAGTTGTGAGGAATAAAAAAGCCTTTTCCGGTTAATTAGAAACTGCAGCATCTCCGGGAAATTTGGAAGGGAAGAAAATCTGTGTTTGAGATGTACAAATAGAAAGCACAAATCAAAAGGAAGTGGAATGTAATTCCTGCAGGAATTTGAAACTGGTTGATCCTCAGGGTCCAGCTCTTCTCAGAGGGTCTCACTGCAGGGAGCATGGAGCATGCTAGGAGGTGGAGTTGCTGCATATCCTGGGTGTTGCTTCCCCACCTCCTGGAGGAGAGGAAGACAGATGGACATGGAGCTGGTGGAGTGAGTCCAGAGGAGGCCATGAGGATGATCAGGAACTGGAGCACCTCCCATATGGAGCCTGGAGAAGAGAAGCTGCATTGAGACCTCAGAGCAGCTTCCAGTGTCTGAAGGGAGCTACAAGGATGCTGGAGAGGGACTCTTCCTCAGGGACTGCAGTGATAGGACAAGGGGTGAGAGGTTCAAACTGAAACAGGGGAAGTTCAGGTTGGAGATAAGGAACAAGTTCTTCCCTGTGAGGGTGCTGAGGCACTGGCACAGGGTGCCCAGAGAAGCTGTGGCTGCCCCATCCCTGGCAGTGTTCAAGGCCAGGTTGGACACAGGGGCTTGGAGCAGCTGCTCCAGTGGAAGGGGTCCCTGCCCAAGGCTGTTCAGGGAAGGTGTTCACTGACCACCCTGTTCCAGGGCTGGAATTGAATGGTTTTAAGATCCTTTCTAATGCAAACCAATCTGATTCTGTGATAAGTGGATGTGCCCCAAGAAGGAAGAGGGAGAGGAATGGCCTGAGCAATTTCTGTTCTGAAAAAATAAGTCCTTTTGCTCATGTTGTGCAACTCTGGAGCTTTCTCCTGGCTTTGACCTGCTTGCTCTGCCTTGGGTTGAGCTGCTTGTGAAATATGTGAGAGGTGCTTGGAAGGAAGCAGGAGCAGAACTGAGAAACTGCCCTTGGAGTCACTGAGCTGAGACTATTGGGCCAGAATCTCCTTTGAAAAGGGGAAGAGAAGGGATGGGAGAAACCTGGAATGCTTTGTGTGCAACTCTGGCTTTTTTTTCCCTTTGCTCTCGGCTGTCAGTGTGCTATCCCCTGCCAGCAGCAGCATCTCTGATTACAACAAATGAGGAAGGGAAGGCCTACAAGTATGGCAATGCTCTAATTGTGTGGCTTGCTGAGAAGAGCAGGACTGTGGTTTGGTTAGTGTCTTTGCTAAAACGTGGCACTGCTCAGAGATTCTGGGGGAGGAGAGGGAGAGAGAAACAGTCTTGCAGGTGGGGTTTTGTATCCGTTGTATGCATGTGAACCTTCCTACTGGGTTCAGAAGCGTCTGTAATGCTGTGTATAATCCCCCTGTAGCCCCAGATGCTCAAATCTTCTCTCATCCCTACCCTATCCCTTAGGGATAAATGGGGAAGAACTTGTAAATTCATAATTAGGGACCTTTTCAAAGGTAGATTAGCTCTTCCAGTCTATCAGGTGAATACATATTTATAAGTGTTCTTAAAATGTGCCATCCTTCGCTCAATGAGGTGTAATGAATCCATGATGTAAATACATGCTCAGGTGCAGAATGGAAAAATGCCTAAACTATCCTAAAACATACTCTAAGGATTTTTCCATTCTTCACCTGGGCATGTATTTAGCTTAGCTTCTCTCAAAAGTGATAATAAAAGAAATATAACCATATACAGTGCATAGGAGTAAGTTAAAGTAACTTAAGGAATAATTCACCTTTGCTGCTGAGATCAGACTCTGAAGAGCACAGATTCCAAATCTGAAATAAAACCCCTTCAGTAACTGACACAAGAAATGATGCTGCAGATACCTGAACCTGAAATTTCTTGCCATCTAGTCTCTGCTCTGGTAAGACTTAACCAGTTTACATTCCTAGTTTTGCTCTGGAACATGGAATGAAGACTTTCTAAAGATGATGAGCTGGTTGAAGTTGTCCCCATGCTCTGATTCAGGGGCAGGACTTCCTGAAGCTAAGCTGCAGGGAAGGAAGCCAGTGTCAGAGGTAGTGCTCAATGTGCTGTAATCGAAGCAAGGTGCTGACTGCAGAGGTGATCTGATGTGGCAGGAATGTCCTTGTGTGTTGGCAGCTGTGGCCTGGTGGGCTGAAGGAGGAGCTGTGAATCCAGAGGCCTCTTTAATAATCTAAGCTCTTCACATCATAGAATCACAGAATGTTTTGGGTTGGAAAGGACCTTAAGCTCATCCAGTTCCAACCCCGTGCCATGGGCAGGGACACCTCACGCTAGACCATGGCACCCAAGGCTCTGTCCAGCCTGACCTTGAACACTACCAGGGATGAATACCACCATTTCTTTGGGCAGTCACATACTGCATGACTGTGGGGGGGCTGCTACTATTGTGTGCCTTGGTTTCCCTGATAGAAATCCAGGTCCATGAGCTACCTGGGGAATACTGGCTATGAAATTACTGAGTCACACTGGGATCTAAGTGTACTATTATGGGCACTGTAGTGTCCCAGGGCTCGGTGTGTGCCACTGGCCCAGTGGTTCTGCAGTTTCTGTATTTGGGGCAGCTGGTACTTAAGAGGGCTTGGATTCTGGACCTGTCTTCCTCCACGTGAGCAGTTCTGAGGTCTGCCATGAGAGATGATGACAATGAAACCTGTGAACCCTAACCCTCCCCTCTTCCAGGGGAGGCATTGGGGCTGGCAGGCTGGCAGAAGGAGGCTGATTTGTGTGCCTGTTGTTGGCTCCGGTGCTGACTCTGGGTAGCCTTGAAAAACCAGCTCTGGTTTCCTTCCTTGTACTGCAATTTCTGTCTGCAGAACCTATCATTGAGTACTGGTTTGAGTATTTAATTTGGCATTCTTCTACCCACAAATGGTAGTAGTAAATCGCAAAATAACACTGGGGCATCTCCCTGGGACTTATCTGTGATTACAGTTCATCAGGGCTACAAGTGCTTCATTGGGCTGAAGCCAGAGCACTCAGTTACACTCCAAATCAAACTTGTCTCTCAAATCCTTCTCTTACAGCAGAAGAATTCACTTCCTTCAAGTCAATGGGTGCCAGGGGAGGGCAATGCTCACTGTTACTGCTGGAAGTGAGCCTTTGTCATCCTTAAGCCAAGTCAGGTCAACTTGCAGACTCCTCTCCTGACCCTAAGTAATAGAATCTATTCTGCTTTCATTCAGTGTCACTACTTAACTCCTTGGAAAGGAGGGAGACAATTATTCTGGAGTATTAGCAACTATCCTAATTTAATGTTGCATGGAATAGCTGATGCAGAAAGAAATCTGAGATTTTATGGTTCTCTGGAGTCTGCTTACCCAAAAGGAAAGGAATTTTTTCACCCAGAACAAAGGGAGTATATTTTGTAGAGCAACAAGCCAAGAAATGCATAGGAAAGGGGTGAAAAAGCCCATTTGTCTTCCATGCCCATTTCCCTGTAGATTCATTAGTTGCTGTGTGCCACAGGAGATGCAGTTGCTCCTTGGCAAACTAGCAAGAGGAAAGCTTTGTCTTCAGGCAAGTATTTGCAAGTGAATCCTGTGGATGTGGTAGCCTTTGTGATGCTGAGATACCTCTGCCTTGACGTGATTTACTACACACCCAGAGACACTGGGAAGCTGTGTGTATCTTCGAATGCTTCTAGTCCAGCCTGGCCTTGTGTGAGCCCTACTCATTAAATCTGTGAGATCTAACATGTACCATTTGTCACCTGCCACAGTCCCCAGGCTTCAAATATGTAGCATGGGACTGCTGCTGGGCAGAGGAGATCAACGTGCTGAGGAGATACCTCCCTTCTTTCCGACAGCCCTTTTCCTCCTCAGCAGCATACCTGTCTGTAAGTGCTGTGTTTTAAGCCAGGTTGATGGTGCTATAGTTCTCTCACAAGGCTCTCAAACTCCCCCTCTGAGCTATGATACAGAGAAATTACTTTTTCTTTACTTTCTAAGCCCTGATTACTGAAAGCACTTGTAGGGACTGTGTATTTGGGATGCTAAAGCTGGGGTTCTGCCAGCATGGAGCTATTTGGGCTGTTCTTATGTGGCCTTTCCAAACTGTGCCTGTTTTGGGCAATGTGCTGTGCCAAGCTGCTTGGAGGATCCTGCCCCTGCCCACCTCATGCTCCCTGAACACTGCTGAGGGGTTTGAGTGTTGCTGGTGACTGGCAGGTTGATAGCTGAGATCTGCTCCTGGCACTGTCAGTAGATCTTTCCCCAGTGATGCCTTTCTCCATTTATAGTGTCCTGTTAAGTTTGTCTTTAAAAATTACCATTTCTGATGCTACGGCCTGAGGATGCAGTTGAAAGGTTTCATTAATTGTTACAGCTTATTATGGTTTTAATTACTGCTTTATTTTAATGTGGGCTGAGCTTTCTGTAACAGGAATCTGTTTTGTACTCACTGTTTTCTTTACATAAAGCAGAGTGCTTCACCATCTCATTACAGTGGCCTTAGAGTTGCTGAGGGGCAGTACTCATTACTCTTTGTCCCAGCTTATCTCTTGATGTATTTTCTAATTTCCCAATTATTTCCTTTTATGTTCTTTGTGCTGTGAAGCCCCTGAATCAAATCAAAACCAACCAGGAGGGTCAAGGCTGGGGGGAGTTGTGTGCAAAGCCCCATCAACTGCTACTCTGCAGTGCTGGTCTGTGCTGCCACAGCTGGATGCAACAGTTTATCAGGGAATCTGCTCTTGGCACTGGTTTTGCTGCCCCTTCTTCTCTTAATACCAGGAGCAGAAGGAGGAGTGATGGATTTCATCCACCCACCACCACCCCAGACTAAACCTAATGGTAAAGTAGCAGGTGGGGAGCTGGAAAGAGCAGCTGGCAATTGTGCTGTGGCCAGGTACTCATTAAAATCTCCAGCTCTCACCATGACCATTAATGACTCATTAGTTGTGCTCCCAGTGCCCCAGTGCAGTACTGGTTAGTTTAACAAGCCCCTTCACACAGTACCCATACAGAAAAGGGGGGTCTGTGTGGTGTGTGGATGTGCTGGTGGCACTGGGGCACCCCCAGCCTGACCAGTGGCCAGGTGTGCTGTTGTTCCCAAGGTTGGTGATGGGTTTGAGTGTGAAGCCAGCTCTGCTGCTACAAGTCCTCTCCCTGACAGTGAGTAGTGGGGGTACTGGCTGTTCTCCTGCCCCAGGAGAGGGGAACAGGGAGGAGATAACCTGCACCATGTGCTCATGGTGACCTCCATGCTCCTCTGGCTCCTGCTCTACTTTACGGAGGCCCTGTGGTTTATTAACTGTAGTCTTGGAATGATGGATGATGCTTATTTAATGCAAACCTGCCTTTGGTGCTGCTACTTCAGCAGCTGCTGATTTGTTTTCTATCCTCCTCTGCATCAGAGCTGGTAGTAACCTAGCTGGGAGCAGGATAAGACACTGTTTTCTCTGACCTTGAGACAGGCATGAGCTTGTCCCTTTTCCTCCCGCTCCACCAACCGCCACCTCTCCTCCTTGCCTTGGCAGAGAGCACTGCATACAGAAGCAAGGAAGCCATGGGTGGATGACAACAGAGCAGCACCCTATGGGTGCCAGTGGGTTTGTTGAGAGGGGAGCAGAGAGCAAGCAACAGATGCAGCCAGTGCAGGGACACAGAGGGCTGCTGCTCCAGGCTGCAGCCAGACCTCTGGAGAGGACCCTGCTCTACCCAGTGATCAGAGGGCTTCCTGCCTTCTGGACCTGAAGAGATGAATGCATCCATCCTTGAGTGCTGGCAGTGTTCAAGGCCAGGCTGGGTAGAGCCTTGGTCTAGTATGAGGTGTCCTTGCCCATGGCAGGGGATTTGGAACTGGATGATCTAAAGCTCCTTTTCAACCCAAACCATTCTATGATTCTGTGATGCCCTCTGCAGTGGAGGGGAGGCAGGTTTGGCAATGGGCAGAGACAAGAGCCAGCCTTGGTAGGGATAAGGAGAAAAGGAGCAATGGCTGTGGGGCAGGACTGAGCTGGCCTGGCCGCTGCTGGTGGGTGCTGGGGGGTTATTAATTGCTTGGTTCTGCTGTTACATGGCCCATTTGCAGCTTTTTCTTGTCTGTTTTGAAACTGTGAAATGAGGCACAGTAATCAAGGAGGATTTTAATAACCATCCCAGCTCTGACATTTAAATTACAGATGGCATTTTCAATTAAACAAGCGCTCTCAGCAGGTTTAATTTAGCTATCAGTTCTGCTTTGTTCTTTAACTGCTTTCTTCAAAACAGTGATGAATTCAAAACTTGCTCCAAAGGGAGAAGGAGCTGAGGAGGGATTGGAGCTGCCAGAAGAAGGGGAAGCCCCTTCAGGGGATGCTGAGTGTGCAAAGGGAAGCCAAGGACTGAGGATGTGAGACACTGAACTCCCCCAGCACAGATTCATGCATAGGATGCCCAACGTGCTGCTCTTCTGCAGTGTCATTTTGTGTGCCTACGTATGTGCATGCGCAGACACAACACTGTGCTTCCAAAGGCAACAACACCTGGGCTTGAGCACCCCATCTGTTCCATGGTTGATCAGGTGTCTGCGTACAAGCCTTCCTGCTTTCACTCCTCTGCTCCATACCAACCAGAGTGATGGCAAAACCTTATGCATAAGCCTAGAAAACAGGCCTGGCTGACATAATTGGTCACATACATCTTGGTGTATGCAGCATGGTGTTGCCAAAATGTGCCTGGTTGTACTCCAGCTCCAGAGAGGTTAGCTGTGCCTGTGCACTGACTGCACTGTGCCTCTGTTCTCCCTGTGTGAACCCGTGCTGCACTCCTGCAGTGTTACTCCACCTGAATTTCATTGCTGTCCTGCTTCTAAACCATGTATGATGTGTTTTCCCGTAGTATAACAGTCTGTGGACTTACACACTGCTGCATTCACATGCAGGCCCACAGCTCTCCTTCTTTTACTGATGTATGCTCCCATTTTGCAAAAGCATCCCAAATCCCCTTGGAACACGAGTTCCCCCTTACTTCTTCCAAGCAAGGCTGAGGCTGTTTCCAACTCAGCTTAAACCTCAACCTAGCAAAAGAGGACCCTAAAGGGCATGGTGGGAATTACCGGTTTGGTTCAAACCTTGCTGTCTCCTGAATGGCTCTGCCTTGATTTTCTTATCTCTTACTGGCTGTGCTGGTTGCTGATACACTGAGCTTGGTTTGCAAGCCCTTACGGGTCCTGGGAGCTGCTGTTGCTCGGGGCTGCCTGTACTGAGAAGTGCTCCAGGTCTCTCCCCAGGAGAGCAGCAGAGGCAGGGAAGCAGTGTGCTCATGATGTCCTACAGGGAGTTAAGTGCTGCTCTGCAAAGCCTCTGTTGCAAACACTCTGCATCTGTGTCATGCAGGCACAATGAAACACGGATGGAATTTGCTCTGTAACTGAAGCAGGGGTGAAGCTGAGGCAACCCTAAATGCTGTGTGCCTGAGGCCAGTCTGTTGCCTTGCCTGTGGGGTGGATATGGCTGCTCTTCTCTTAGTACAGATAATGCCTGGTGAGTGGCTCTGGAACACTGACTGTTCTCCCTCAGTGTCCCTCTGTAAGAATCTCCAGGTCCCTGTGCCCCTGCATGTTCAGCTCCTGGTTTCCTTGTCTCTCTGTATGGCTGCCACGGTGAACAGCACAATTACAGATCAAGGATCAGTTGTGAGGCTGAGGAATGAAACTCTTCATTTCAAGCAGTGTAACTTGGGAAAGCCCTGCTTGGACCAGAGCTTAAATAAGGGATGGGATTGGGAATCATGCTGTCTATAGCCAGGTCTGCATACTGTGTTGCTACAGAGACCTGGAAGTCACAGCTCACACGAGTGTCATGCTTCTGGTCCTCAGGTGGTGACTTCTGTGACAGAGGTGCATGGCCTAAATTGAGGCCACTGTCCTGGGCCAGCCTTTGGGGTGGCTGCTGTGGCACTTGGAGATATGAACCCTTCTCCTTCCCAGCTGCCAGAGGAGCCTCCTGCATTTCTCTGCAGCGTAAACCAGGGCTGGATAATTTCATCACCGCTAATAACATTCCTAGTGAAGCAAGCTACAATAATGATAAGGGTAATTGAATCTCATGCTTCAGGGATAAGCTGAGCTCAGAGGGGGATCAGGGAGGAATTCATTTCCCACTTCCCTGTGGAAGCTGCTTTGCACAGGCAATCATATGTGTTGGAAGGCTGATGCTTTCCCTGGCACAGGGGATGGGCTGAGCCTGGCAGCTGGGCTCCAGGACATCCCCATTGCCTGTTGCCTGTCCTGGCTCTCAGTGCTATGATATATGGCAAAGGGTGAGCTGGATTTGCCTGCAGTTGTTGCTGGATAAAGTGGAGAGCAGAGATAAGGGGAGGGGAAGCTGTCAGTCCCAGCCTGCTGGGCTGTGCAAAGTGTGCTGAGAGGCACTGAGCGTGGACCAGAGTGCCAGGAGGGACAGAAATGAATTCTGAAGTTAGCTTCTGTGTGTTATGTTCCTGTGCTACTCACTTGGTGTAGAAAAAGCATATGAACAACTGTGATAGTGGTATTTTCTTTCATGCCCTGAACCCTGCTTGGATTTTTAGCTGGGATGGGCAGAATGCACTAACCCTCAGAGACATGCAACCAAGTGAAGAATATGAAACCAATGCCGTCCCAAGAGCTGCCAGGAGAGAATACCAGCTCTGTTGTCAGTTAACATGTATTGGCTTTGGCACATCTAATCTCCAGGCTTTGGGAAGTTTCTTCTTGCCTGTCAACGAAATAGCAAGGAGGTTTGATTCCTGCAATTGCAGTACAAAAGTTGTTCATAGTATTTCTGGTTGAAACTTAATATCAACTAGTATAGTTTGAGAACATCCTGACTGGGTCAAAAACTTAGAGGGGGCAGAATGTATCCGTGTAACTGGTTTGTGTTATCCTCCCAGCTCCTGGTACTATCTAGAGGTGCATGAATTTCAGTGGTGTCTTTTGGGCTCTCTTAACACTCTCACCTCAAAGGATCATTGGCCTTTAATTACCTGAGTTATATCTGTTAGGAAGGTTAAAGCATTCCGAGGTGTGGGAATGGAAGGGGCTAAAGAGGATGATGTGTTGTTATTTAAGAACAAACCGCAGCGATACAGCTCAACTAAATGGAGCTTTCAGACCTATGTGACAGAGTGGGAGCTCTCACCGAAAAGACCTGGCTCACTGAGCTGGAGAGAGGAGATGCCTGGCACACAGTGGAGAAAGATGTCAGATGCCAACCATCTGCTCTCTACTCCATAACTGGTCCCTCTGGATGAGTTATTTCCCCCAGTGCTTGGCCAGCATAGGGTCAGACAGTAGAGTTGTCTCAAGGTCTGTAAGTGGACATCCAAGACCTTGAAAATGAGGTGACCTGTTCAAGAGCCATGCAGGGAGCCCATGCAGAGCAACATGTTGAATCCAGCAGCATAGAGGTGTTGCTCTGTTCAGGAATACTCTGGAGCCTTATTTTACTTCTTGGATAGCAGCCTCCATGCTCAGCTGTGTTAGTCCTGGAGGGAGGGCCCCAGGAGGCAGAGGAGCATTTCTATTCATTTTTTCACCTTAGTAGCTGTGAATTATTCATGGCACTCCACTGGCAGTGCTGGGGAGAGGCTTTCCTCTTCATTAGTTACTGATCTCTTCAGAAGCATTATGCTCTCTCCTTTTCCCCTCTTTTTTTTTTTTCCTGGGATCTCTTTAGGAGCAGAAGTTTGTCCCTTTGGACTTTCAAGGAGTCCTTTGCCATGTGCCTTTTGTTATTTATTCCTTATAATGAAGCTGCTCAAATTAATTCCTAAGAAAGACAGTGTAAAGAAACATCCCTGTTATTAAACAGTCTTCAGAGCTGTGATTAAAAGATTTCCAGATGAAAAATGAATGCTCAGTGGACTCTATGTCAATTGACTCATGGTGTGATAGATGGTTTCTGCTTTTACATTGAAGCTGTCCTTGATGTCTCTCGCCAGGTCTCTTCCCTGACTGTGAGCATGGGATGCAGTGGGATACACAGCAGCCCTGGTGACCAGCAGCCTGGCCTGGGACTAAGTCTCTCTCGAGGTGATCAATACCCAAAGAACCAAGGACACTGGGGTAATACCCTGGATTTTTTTTGGTCAAGGCTGTGGTAGGTGGGACCCAGGCCCTGTTCCTCCTTGTTCATCAGCCAAAAAATGGGTCACGTTCCTGCTGCTTCTGCATCATGAAGTTTGTCTGTTCTGGGTTTGGGTGCATGAATGAGACAGTGACATGTCTCCTACCTTCAGTCTGGCACATGATGGCATTCACATGCAGCAAGCACACTGAATTTGTTTCTCACTGGAGCTTTACTCTTCTTTCTCCAGCCCAAGTGCTTTGCCCAAACGCAGGTGTTACAGCTCTGTTTATTTTTAGTTATGGGTCACTCGCTGTTCTCTAAAGGTGTTGTTCATCCTTATCTAGTGACTTGCAGGTGCACACAGGGTAATTTCTCCAGGTCTATTTCCAGGTGGGACTGGGATAGTGTCAAGTAGTTGACTGCACTCTGTGGTCTCTGAGGCCAGCTTCAGGCTCCTGATGACCTGTGTGGGTGAGGCAGAGAACTGCTGCTGTGCATATTGATGGAGACCAGCTTTGTGGGAGCCTGTCAGGCCAGGAGGGGTGATGAGCAGAGGCAAAAGTGGGAAGTGATGGCTGGTGTCAGGGGAAGAATGGATCTGAGGGTGAGAGTTGCACAACAGGCATCAGTGCTGGTGTGGCTGTGAAACAGACCCTGTAGCATCACTGTTGCAAGCAAGGCTGTGGGTTGGAGCAAAGCCCTCTCTCTGGGGCACTATGGACAGGGAGCAGATGCTGTAGCTCTTCATCTGGGTCTCTATGGCATGCTCAAACTGTTATGTGTTACATGCCCTGCAGTGTGCTCTGTCTGCTTTTGTCTGTGCTTGCTGTGCAAGCTCTGCCTGCTTCTTTGTAAGGTGCATAGCTCAGCAGGACTCCAGTTCCAGGGAAAACCTCCCAAAGACTTTTAAAAGGCCAGAGGAACAAAGGAGGCATGAAATCTGGTCACAGTCCAAAGGAAGGTAGTGGTTCATCTGGACAGGAATTGCTCCCAGCTTGGCTATTCCCCTCTCCTTCTATCCAAGATGATTAGCCCTATGAAGGAGCCAATGTGACAGAAGAGTTTGAAAGCAGCCTGGAAAAGCTTGGCTGGGGTTTCTGGGTCGCAGTACACAAGTCATTAGGAAAACAGCAGCACCTCTCAGCTCTAATGCTCTCTGGAGATACAGGTTGCTGTCTGGTCAGGCCGTGGTGTGGGGACATAGGGAACTGGACATGACTCAATTATTCAGGCAGTTCAAAGGCCTCTGCAGGCAGCTGCTCCTCATGTGTGTAGGGTAAGGTTGTGGCATTGCTGATGAGTGTAACCCATAAGGGAGAATACCCAGTGTGTTGCTGTAGCTTGACAACACTAGTTGGCACTGACATCCCGGGGCAGGACAGGCCTCCAGGGTCTTGCAGGACAGATGTCACTATCCAGCACTGACACGCTGACAAACGGCAGTGTGGTCCCGTGTTTTGCCGTGTGCTAGATACACCACTGGGTGTCTGGAAAGTGTCTTTTCTGGCTGTTTTTCTCCCTGCTGAGCATAACACCTCTTTCAGCTCCTTCCTGCCACACAGGTGAGCAGCACTGATGTGCTCAGGGAGGAAGACCTTGTGTGCATCCCCATCTGACACCAAGTGGGTGGTGTTACTGAAGAAGACAGGCCTTGACACTGGGGCTTGGAAATGAGATGAAATGACATTCATTTTGCATGCAGGCAAAAAGCACAGTAAATGAAAGGATTAGATGGAATATGTGTGAAGGGAAAGCTCTTGTCCTGATCAATAATTGAAAACTTCCCAGGCAACTGCGAGTTAGGGCTGTACATGCATAACAGTCACTCAGGGCTTAAAGAAAGGAAAAAGGCAGAAGCAAAAACTGAGCCTTCCAAGCAGCTATTAGAAACCCCAGTTTGTTCAGATTTACTGTCTGTACTCGAGATGAAGGTTGCAGTTAAATGTAGCTGGAACAAACGCCTGTTCAGGAATTCACAGTTCCTTCTGTTCACATTGCCTTCAACTTTGTCCACATCATGGTTACATAAAGGGGAATAAAACCCTAAGCCAGCCCTGTCCCTTGAGAGGAATGGCTTTGTCTTATTGAAACCTTAACAATTGAGATGCTTTTTCTTGTTGTATGCTGATTGGTTTGGAACTTGTGTTCCACACGGCCCTGTGCTGTGCTGGGGGCTGTGTGAGGCAGGTAGTGAGGCTTGGCTGGGCAGGCAGTGTGGTTCAGAACACAGAGCTGCAGACTTGGAACCCTTGGCTCTGTTTGCAGGCTTCCTGTGTGATTCCTAGCCAAGGCAGCTGGTGTCCCTGCCATCCCTGTGCTGAAATAGGGATAATGGCTCATTGAAGGTAATAAAATCTGCTGATGGTTCAGAAGTATATTGTGGCCCTCATTCCTGGAGCAAGCACTGTCTAAATACAGATCAGAAATTAATGCATCCCATGCTTATTTAAGGATGAGCTTACTTTTTAGGCTTGCCTGCCTGTATCAAAGCCCCTTTCCCACCACCTCTTTTCCATCCATACTGAATCCCAAACTCTCTGCTAGGAACAGGAGCACTGAGCTTCACAACCATCTTGAGCAGCATCTCCTTCTCTGCGAGGAGTGTGTCAAACCATAAGTAGAGCAGCTGAAACACCCATGGCAACTAATCGGTGTAATTTCCTTTGTCCTGTCTGCTTTTCTTCAGAACCACTGCTACAATAGAATTCCTAGGGAAGACAGAAGTCCTCTGCTTCCTCAGATGTACCATGATGCATTTTCAGCAGCCCCTGCCCCGGGTAGGGTTGCCCATGCCGTGAGAAACAGTGGCATAGTTGCACCAGCAAGTATCAGTGTTCCTTGTTCACTGATCTGAGGGCTCTCAGCTTGGATATTCCAGCAGACAGCCCCCAGGGGTGTCACTAGGAGCTGGTGTTGCCTCTGGGGATCCCCAGATCCAGGTTATTATTCCAGTTAGTCACCCAAAGCAAGGTGTCAGGGCTTTGCAAGCAGGAGAGGAAGATCAGCTTGTGTGATGGTCCAGATCCCTCCCAGCACAGCAGCATCCTGTGCCTGCCATAACTGAGGGTTTGCCCCAAGCCTGAGTTGATGGAGTGTTTTCATGTCTGTCTCCATGATTTGGGATTGGTGTGAGTTACCCCCGTGCTTCTGTGCACTTCTGTCTACCCCTCTCACATCCAATGCTGTGTTTCTTGGCTTTGCTTACTAACAAGAGCTGCCTTGTTCAGATTGTTCTGCATGACTCAATGATCTTAAAGGTCTTTTCCAACCAAGCTGAATCTATGGTTCTGTCACTGCTGGGAGCACTTGAACCTGACACAGTCCCCAAGGGCACAGTCAGAAGCTGTGGCCTCTGCTCTCCCAAGCCCTGGTTACCAGTGATGTTGGGTGACTGAGTTTTTCCTGTGCAGGATGGGGACATGAGCAT
This sequence comes from Melopsittacus undulatus, assembly GCF_012275295.1. NCBI lineage: Eukaryota > Metazoa > Chordata > Aves > Psittaciformes > Psittaculidae > Melopsittacus > Melopsittacus undulatus. The sequence goes on along the minus strand of NC_047538.1, from coordinate 4,391,945 downwards.
CTGAAAAGGGTGACTGAGGCTGCTGCCTGATTGTTTTGCTCTAATGTTGCTTAGAAACCAAACCCAATATTGCTGAAATCCACCAGCTCTGCAGTGCAGAACTCATTGCACAAGGGGAAAGGAGGATTTTTATTATTATTTTCTAGTTTGGGGTTTTTTTTCCTCTTTTACAAGAAATAACTCAGTTTTCCGCTGTTGGAGGGGGTAGTAATTGATCTAAAGCTTTGCAGCCTGCCTTCCGGAATGCTTTTATTTTGAATGTAGGAATAAAATTCTGTTAGGTCAAATACACAGCAATAAATACAAGAAGCACATTAGTTTTAATATATTGGATTATTCCACTTGGTGGTGACGGGGGAAAAATACCCAAGATTTAATTCCCCTGCCAATGCAGGCAAAGAAAATCGCTTTCCCTGCCCATTTTTTTCCCGTTAAGTAATTTTTGTCTGTCAATGCCAGTGCTGCAGGCTCTGACAGGCTTTAATTTTACTTTTTTTCAACCTGCTATGAAAGAAAGAAGTGTTTTCTTCAAGTAAATTGTCTGTAAATTCACTCAGTGCCTTTTATTTGTAGCTGTTAGAGATCCCTGCCCTGATGGGATGTGTGGAGCTGGTACTGTCAGGAAGGTGGGACTGTCACAAGCTGGCAGAGAAGGATTCCTTTCAGCTTTCCTCTGCTGTTGGAGTAGGTCAGTGAGTTCCACACAGCTGCTGCTCTTGTTCCAGCCATGCTGGTGTTGGCTCCTGTTCCTACCCTGAAGCTTCCCAGCTAGAACTAGGATTTGCTTCTCCATGCCAACTGTCTGTGTGATGTACCACCACCCATCAGCACCACAACATCTGTTCTGTTGCATCTTTCCTTGTGTCCCACAGGCTAGTGGTGGCTTAGGGCTCCCATATGGTGGTGAATGTACCCAGCAGTGCATGAATTTCTCCCCAAGTGATGTGCCTTGCAGTGCTGAACTCTTTCATCAAATCATTAGTTCTGTGCCAAGCCTTCCCTCATTTTCCTGTGAGAGCAATGGCATTGAATCCTTTTCCTACAAAAGACAGGAATGTTCTTGCTTGTTGTCATGACAGGTAGAAGGTGGCTCTGCTGTGGACCAGGTAAGCAGCAGAGACCACAGCAGAGATTTAGCTTGGATAAGAGGGAGGAAGTGTCTTGGTGTGGGGAAGGACTGTAAGATAAGTTTTGCAGGGGGTAAAGCCTTCATAGTCATAAAGCTTTGAAAAAAGGCTGGGTGAATCTGTGTCAGGAGTGATGTACAGATGGAAAGGGGTCTGCCAGAGACAGGAGAAGGAGACTTGGAGTAGACAAGACTGGGGCTGTTTTGATTTTAAAGCATCTCTTTCCTGTGTGCAGACTGGCAAGAGAGACTGGTGCAAAAGCAAGGTAGGAGTCTCCATGCGGCTAACCGAGTCTTTGCACTGTATTTGTATGTCCAGGCAGAGTTATTGCTCCAATAAGCAGTGCTCCTCCACCAGCACCTTGACTCTGATAGCAGTTCTTTCAGCAAGAAAGACTTCACAATAATCCTGCTGGCAATTAATTGCCTTTTGTTCAGCACGCGTGAACAAGATCTCATCTTAATCCAGTTCATTATTTCTCCTTGTATGGCACAGTCAACATGAAATTAGGTTTCATTTACAAATGCAGAGTCATCCCTCACATCTGGATCGGGATTTTATCTGCTTTGTTTTGCAATGCTTCACATGTCAATATTAACAAGAGGAGCTGCGTGGTGTCTGGTGAGGTGGAAATGGCACTGCTTGACTTCAGGAGCCTTTGGAAGGATTGCAGGTAGCAGAGCTCTGATATCATCCTCCCTCTGCCCCTGTCTCCAGGCCTTCCTCGGAGGAGTTTTGTGCTCAGGAAAACTAGCCTCTTCCCTCAGTGTCTGAGGGCATCCTGGCAATGCAGGAAGGCCAAAGGGGTGGTTTCTGAAATGCTCTGTGTGGCTGTGGGCACATGCACGTGTCTGTGGGTTTGTTACCCCTGTGCTTTTCAATGCACTTACCTGTGAGTGCTTGTACAACCCATCTCGCTAACCAGGCTCTCCTTCTACCCTGTCCCCACCAGGCAGCTGCCTCACAGAACACTCCACAGCATGGTCCTGGTTCTTCTGACCATCGACACCATGCTCGGTGGGAGGCATCTTGATGCCAAAGCTTGCTCCTCTCCCTGGTTAGCCCCATGCTCCTGTTCCTGCTTCAGTCACATGTGTTTCCCCACCATCCATCAGTCCAAGCCAGCACTTCATTGTGACTTTATTGTGGCCTCTCTGCCTTTCTGGGTGTGCTGATTGTGATGTGCTTAATGGGTCTGCACAGATAACATCTCCAGATGAGTTGCTCTAAGTGCCTACAAGGGAGGTTAGCCAAGGGCATGTGTAATATAGCTTGGACTCTGCCTTGCTGGGGAGGGCTGCTTGCATGCAAAAGGGAGGTAGATGAAGTGGCAGTCAGTGCCTGGCACAGTGTAGATGGGGATGCAGACAGCCCTGCTGATCTGATCGTGATTCTTCTGGTGCTTGTGGGCTGGATTAAGGTAAGAAGATACACTGCGAGGAAATGAATGTTACTGATTTGAATGATACTCTTAATGCCCTAGGATAGCCTTGGGTGAGTCATGCTGTTTTCATTTGAGTTTGAAAGGCAGGCATTGATCTGTGTTCAAGAAAGCTTCCACTGCTCTGATTTGTGCAGTGACAGTTTAAAAGACTGCCTGCATCCAAGACAAGTAGCTGTGAGTGCCTGTTGGCAAAGTACTTCCAGAAATACACAGGCTGTCCCAGATGGCAGGGAAAAGCATTCGAGTCTGTATAGCAAAAGTGGGGTAAGCATTGGGGTCTGCCTAGCAAAGCTGCTCTGCAGACCATAGCAGCAGGTATGTAAAGAGAAGAGAAAACATGAACTTGAGCCTAAGCTGGAGCCACAAGAAACGAGGTGCAGCAATGAGGAGCAGGCCCACAAGTGCAGCACTCGCAGCAGTACAGGGCAGCTGCGCCGCGGGTCCCTGGGCACGGCCGGAGCGGCAGCCCCGGTGCCTGTAGCCCGAGTGCCCTCTGCTGACACCAGCGCTCGGCAGCGGCTGCGGGGAGCGCCGCGGGCCGGAGGCACCGGAGCTGGGGATAACCGGAGGTTTTGGCATCCCCAGGGGCAGCCTTTGGAGCCCTGTACACCAGAGCCTGGAGCTGCTGGGAGGGTGAAGGCGGTTGGGAACCTCCACTGCGGGTCTTGGCATGAGACTAACTCTTCCTCAGTACACGAGGGAGGCTGATGCTGAGCCCAGAAGTGTGCTCGTGTGCTTGCTTGGCTGTGTCTGGCCGTTCTGTTCCTGCAGTGCCTCTTCCTTACACACCAGTCGTGACCATGTCTGTCAGGTGCTGGTTTCTCTGGGTACCTCTGGTTTACACACAGGCGGCTGTGTAAGGAGCTCAGCTCTCTTGTGTAGCTGTCTTGGTAGTTATGCTCTAGTTATGCTCTCAGTAGTTATGCTTCTTCTAAAGCTTTCCAGCTTCCTCGAGACTTTCCAGTTGGGCTCACTATAGCTGTTCTCTAAATTGCCTCCCCAGTAGGAAAGCACCTTTAGGCCCTCTTCTCTCTAATATGTAGGGAGACTGAGGACAGGGTAGTCATTGCCCCAAGGATGTGAGGAGGAACTAGCTGGATGGAAGGAGACACAGGAATTGTCTTAGCTCAGTGCCAGTGCTGCTTACCCATGGACTTTATTTTCCCCTGATACCTGTATGGTGTGGGACAGGACTGAAGGGGGGGGTGGGGAGGTGGGGGGTGGGAATGACTGTGTCTGAACTGCAAAGGGAGGTGTATGCCCAGGGGATGTTTCTGCACTAGTCCAGTGTTTTCCACTTCTTTGGAGGTTTAGCACCCCTGGCATGCCTGTGGATCCAAATGCAAGGGTAGTTTACTGGCTTTCCAACCTATTTGTGACCATGTTCATCTCAGCTGTAGCTTTAGGCTAATGCCCCACTGTCCTGGCTTTCAGGAAGTGGTGTTCCCAGCCCCTACAAGCTGTTTGGTTTAGAGGAATCAGTCTCCTAAACTATCCTTTCTTTTATAACTGCCTGGAACAGCTGTGCTGCAAGCAACAGGGAATTGTTAGATAGATTTTGCTCTCTTTTCTCCCCCATTCCTTCCATTCCCACTCTTGAATGCCTGATGGAGGAGGAAATTTCTCCATCTGTCCACAAACCCCCTAGATGGGTAAGAATAGATGCTTCATACAGAAAAATTCAATTAGACTTGACAAGAGATGTATGCTAGTGCATCCTTGCCAGGGCCCCAGCTTGCTCTGGTCTATTCCTCTGCAAGAGACTTCCTGTAAAAGCTACTATGGAAAACAAACCCCAACCACCCCTTTTAAGTATAATGGCATTTATAGCCAGAGCTAGCTGTGATGTGCTTTGTAGAAAAGAAAATCACAATGGGATCTGCAGCCACCAGGATGTACTTGGCACCCAGGACATGAGATGCCAGCTGCTAAGAGCAGAAGGAGCTGTGTGGAGTGCTGTGTGGAGGGCTTCTCTTAGTGGCACTCAGTATTAAAGCAGGCAGGGTAAGGGGTATGTTCATGCTGGTGTCTTGGCCAGGAGAGAGGAGATCTCACCTTAAACTCTCCCTCTAGCTCTCATCATCCAGGTGTTTTGAGGGCTGGTTTGGAGGACATTTCTAGTGTTTGGTGTAGCTCACTACTAAGCAGAGGTGGCTGTGAGGCACTTTGGTTTGATGTGCGGAGTACATAAGAGCAGGGGTGATGGAGAGGAAAGGCTTAAATTCTGAACTGGTCCTGGACCCTCCTGGGTCAGAACAAGATCGAGCTCACAGCAGAGCTGCAGCTAGAGATGACCTGGAGGCCATTTGTCAGGGCTGGGCTGTGTAGGAGCCTTCCTGCACCTCCTCTGTGCCTTGCATGAATTCCCACTGTGTTTGAAGTGTCCCTTTGCCTGCTGCTGCTCTGCCCATCAGGTGCTTCTGACAGGTTCAGGCTGCTGGGTCAGGGAGCAGAACATGTACCTCTTTCACAGAGACTCAGGGTATTATCCAAGATACAATGACTCCTGGTTGTTGACATCAGTCCACCTCAATGAACAGAAGACACGTACTGAAGCACAGGACACAAACAGCACACAAGGGAAGATCCACACACAATTGTGTCACTTTATTGCGTTTCCCTGGCCTGTGGCTTGGTGTGGCTGTGGTTTGGAAACATCCCAGTGCAGAAAGCCTGGGGAAGCAGAGCATGCATGACCAGCTCGCAAGCTCTCTGCTTTGGCTACAGTTAATAATAGTTACACTGCACTTGTAATGGTGCACTTTGATGCAAAGTGGCATTCAAGTATGTATGTGCTGGCAGCCCAGAAATGGAAGACAGATGGATGAATGCAAAAATGTAAGTGCCTTTCTCTCTAGGCAACACCAGCTCTATTGAGGGGATGCTCTTCTGAGAGGACTCACCAGCAGGAACAGGCTTGGTTCAGGGAAGCTTTAGGTGTCTGTTCAGGATGGAGGCTCACAGCCTTCAGTGATATCAAGAGGCACTAGTGGGAGTATGTATGAAGTGCTGTCTTGTCAGTGAGCATATGGAGTGGAGGCAGACATGTACTTTTTGCAGACACTGCTAGTAGGCAGAAAGAACAGAGATTAAGTGTGGCTAACAACAGCTCTGTGTGAACAGGATCGCCTGCCTGCCAGGAGATGACCAGGGTGCCTGTTGCATGAAGCGTGCAGAGGCCAGGAAGGGGTAGATGAGTTTGTCCCCAGACCCCCTCCCCTGTTTGCTTCTAACCCATTTCCCTAAGGCCTTGGCATCTCTCCCCCCGTAATTACTGTTGCTTGCTCTGTCTGAGGGAGCTAAACAAAGCACCAGGGTTGGACACCAGAGAGATTTCAGTTCCCAACACTTGATAAATGGATGCTGGGAACAGTAGAAAAGGATCCAATCTCAATTGCTTTGCATTTTCACTAAAAATTAAACTAACAGTACTTGGCAGCCAAGCTGGAGCTCCTCTGTGGCCAGCAATGACATCTATGGTTTATAAATGGGAGAAGCTAAGGTTTTCATGAAGCGGTTGGTAATGCTTCAGAGGTGACAAGGCTATGGCATGTTCTCAGACACAAGGACTATGCTTTTCTTTCTTCCCTTTTTTCTACTCTACCTTCCAAACAAATACACCCAAAGTGCCACTTAAAGTTAAGGGATGCCCAAATCTGGGAAGCAGGCAGGGCGCTAGTGGCTCAAAAGCAAGATCTGCAGGACCTTTGGGGATCTCATAGTGGATAGAACATCTGTGCAAGCGGCGAGGCTGTCTCTCCTGCTCACAATCCCATTCACATTCTTTGCACAGTCCCTCTGATGAAGGGCAGATGGTGGCCCCTGGCATCTCAGACGCATGTTAATGCGCAGAAAGGCTGTGTGCTCTACAGCCTGGAAGCAGCACCATGCAGAAACCATCCAGAGGCCATGGGATGCCCTGAGGGAAGTCAGCTCCAGCATGCAGGCCCTACTTCTGCATGGCTATGGCTCCACTGTCACGCTGCTGTTGGTCACACGTACGCCGTACCATCCCTTCCAGAACAGCGTGTCCTGGCCACCGTGTTCAAAGCGGACAAAGCGAACCCCAGGCCCGTAGTTGGAAAAGGTGTGAGAGATCTTTGGGAGGAGACACAAAATGGTTATTGGTAATTGTCAAACCACCATGAACCTACCCTTTAGTGCACAGAGCCTTCACCCCAGCTGCCTGAGTCACACCCACCAGGTTGGGTAACAGTGAGGACATTTACAGTGGGAGTTACTAGAAGGAACTTTGATCCCATTGTTTTCAGAGGCCATTGAACCTCTCCCAGTTTTAGGCATCTCCTTCACCTCACACCTGCAGTGGTGGCTCAGCAAGCTCCCAGGTTTTATGTAACGTAGCTTCCCAGTATAATCCCTGTATTCAAACATAGGGCCATGGCTCCACAGAACACAACAGATGCCCTTTCCTCTAGAACTCTCCTGCTCCTCACTGCTTGCAAACATTCCCAGTTCCTGCGGGTTGGGTGTTACCTGCTGAGCCCAGGATGTAACTCACCTCAGTCCAGTTGGCATCATTGTCCTGTGGGATGGCAATGGTCTCACTTTTGTACTCGGCCAGAACATCCTCGTTCTCTGACAGCAGCTTCACACAGAGCTCATAGAGGCAGCCGGCATCACTGCGCCCTGCGTACCTGTAAAGGAGACCTGCACTGCAAAAGGGCCAGAGCACTCAACCACATCTTGCTGAATGTGGGTTCCATCTCCTCAAGGTGCTGGAGCCATGGTTTGAGGTGGAACTCTGCAATGGTTCCTATCCCAACCTACCACCTCCCCTCATTCACAACAAGAACCTGGTCTTCAGAGGCCACACACACCAATTTGAAGCTTGTGGTGCTGTAAGCCAAGACTCAGCCCTGTCCCACATCTAGTGGATCCTGGGAGCTGAGGTGTTAAGGTCCAGGGCAAGTATATGCCCTTCCTTCTCTTTCTTGCCTCTCTGTCTGACTTCAGAGGCATCCTTGCTACTTACCAGTCTCTTACCACAATTTTAGGCTGGGTTGTGTCCATCAGCTCTTCCCAATAGCCCTCAGCCCTTAGATCAATGACCTGAGCCTTTCGACACCACCTGAAACACAAGATGTTAATAGGTATCACAGTCTCTCCTGGGACTGGGGCAACCAAAAATGTCCCCTTCCTTGAATAAAAGAAGAAAGCAGCCTTACTCATAAGATGTAACAAAGTACTTATGGACTTCTTCACTAGGGAATTCTTTTCCAAAGTCTCCGGGAAGCTCTTCAATTTTCCAGCCATCACCTCCATTCTCTACCTCTCCCCAGTGCTGCAAGTCTTCTGCAGATGACAGAAAAGAGACTTGGATGAGTCTTAGTTTCTGTGGGCCTGGGGAACCTGACCTCCTCTCCTGGGACTTTTTTCTGGCTTGTGAAAGGAATGCTGTGGAACAGGGTGCCCAGAGAAGCTGTGGCTGCCCCATCCCTGCTTGGATGGGGCTTGGAGCAACCTGCTCTAGTGGAAGGATGAGCTTTAAGGTCCTTTCCAACCCAAAGCAGTCTATGATTGTATGAGTTTGTATGTAGACTAAAGAGATGTTTGTTAAGTAGGGGTCAGGCAAATACCTTTAATGTGGCTGAACTGAGTATTAACAGACTTTAACATTCCCCACCAAAATGGCCATGTGTAATGGCTATGTGGGTACATTTAAGTACTTCAGCTCCAGAGAGATTATTTAGGTGCTCTGAACTGTGTTGGAGTACTTCCAGTTTTATAACACAAGCACAACCTGGGGAGGGATGCTTTCTAAATCGCTAAGTGGTATTTCTAGAAGCAGTATTAAACACTGAACTCCTCTGGTCTCAGCCAGAGGGGACCTGGGTGTTGGAAAAGCTTCCAGAAAGCTAATCTGTAAACAGAATGGAGCAGCTGTGTTGATATTGCTTTGGTCCATGATGTGTGAAATGTGTTTATTGCTGCTTTTGTTGAGGCCTGGTTACTGCTGCTTATTGCTGAGCATCATGTAGATCTGGCAAGCAAAGTTCATAGATTATCATCCTAATGGCAACTGGGGGTGTGCACAGCTCTGACAGGCTGCAGGAAGGAGAATACAGACAAGGTTTGCCTGAACTGCTTCAGGAAGGAAGCCTGAAGTGCCTGGTGAGCTATGGGTAGACCAGCTCCTGAGCAGGGAAGGGTTTCATCTTTTCTGTCCTGGTTTAGCAAGAAGCAATCTAGAAATGCAGCTGTCCCTCTTGATACTGCACTGGACAGGGGCTCTGTCTCCTCTGTTACTGCACTGGACAGGGACTGCAAAGGGCATTTCTGTATGATTTGGATCCCTGCAGGGGCTTTTATAAAGTTGATGTCAAGTAGAGCCCTTTGCAAAGGCTGATTATCAAGGGTTTTCATGCCCATTAAATGACTTGGCTGCATTAAGTGATTTGACTCTTGGGCAAGAAGAAAATGCTACAACCTGGTAGCAACTAAGGTCTTTTTTCCAAAGACTGGAGATGCGCAGTTCCAGTGAGCAGCCACCTCTATGAAATCCTGGGGTTTGGTATGCCCATCTCACCTTCACCACATGGGTTCTTGATGAGATTCTTCCTTTTCTTACTCAGGAAGTAGAAGTTCTGCCAGTTCTCTGCATCCTCCTGTGACTCTGCTCCAGTGAGGCCTTCCTGCTGACACTTCAGGATCCAAAGGGCAGCTCCATCAACCAGGTTCTTCCACTGACAGCAGACCAGGCGGCAGGCCAGCACCAAATCCACTGCAGGTATGGAAGCCAGGATCCTGATCAGGACTGCTTCAGGGAGGGACTCCATCCTTGGGCTAGGCTGGATGAAGCCTTCTGAGAAAGAAGGGGGAAAGGAGCAGTGACACAGACTTCAGACAGGAGGTCCCACACACACAGTGATGTCAAATGCTGATGCAGTAGGAAAAAAAGGGAAAATCAGCATGTTATCTGAAAGCATGATTTTGGGTCATAGATTGCTTCCGAACTTTAAAGCCTCCTAACTCCTATTAAGTTAATGCCCTGAAGCATATGAGTAGACTAACATTTTTTGTTTTAAGTGAAAGCCATTGGTTAAATCCATCCACAAAATGTAAGTAGCTGACAGCTGCAGTTTGGACGGTTCCCAGACTGAAATCTGTCCTTCCAGAAGTCTCTGCTGCTGCAAAACCCATCTTTAGCAATGACTTCCCCTGCAGAGGGATGCATCTGGGTGGGTTTTCTGCCTTTAAGAATATCACTAATGATGAATACTGCAGAGCAGCACCTGAATATCAGCGGTGAGCATCCTGCCAACCCCATTTACAATGGTTCATTCTATATCTGAAAGGCTTTTTTCCCCCTCAAGGGGCTGGCACTTAATCTCCATCATGAGCCTGTATAAAGCATGAATCAGAGCACAACAGAAAATTACTCAGTTGATATTCTCTAATAGTAATTTTTTCTATGGCCTTATAACCTTGAGCAATTCAGTCACAAGTGTGTGCTGGACGCACTGATTCTGCACTCTGACTCCCAGCCACTCTCTGCTGCCCTGAGCTCCTGGGCTGGGTGCTGCAGGAGGAAGGACAGATGAGTGTGCAGATTGAGAGCCTGTGTCATTCAGTGCCCTGTGACACTGCTTTTAGCTCAGCTGAGCCCTGATGCTGGGAAGCTGCCCACACTGCAGCAAACTCCACAGATGCAGCCAAACTCCTTACTAAGCCTAGGAGAGCTCCAGGTACAAAGCAGGTGAAATATCCTCACATGATACAGGGTGAAAGAGTGCCAGATCAGGCCAGGAAGGGAAGAAACAGGAGTCACCACTGTAACAGCATCCTAAATCTAGGTGTTCTGGAAGCAAAGCTATCATGTATCCTCTATGTGCACTGCAGCCAGAGGAAACTGTCATTTAATATCCCCTGGCTGTTACAGGGGTAGCATTGGGGATTTCCCATTTCGCTTCCCCTTTCCAACCCTCAACCACAGTCCTGAGGACTACGATGTGTAAACCAGAGAGGGATGGCGCTGCTTTCATTGCACGGGCCTGCTGCTGGAGCACGGCTGGAAGCAGCGCTGCGGGAAGGGGTCACAGTCCCTTTCCCACCCCGATTCCCGCAGTCTTAAACCCAGGCCGCCCTCCCGGGTCGCTTCCATCCCCAGATGCATCTGGTTCCTCACTGCCCCCTCCCCACGGGGGTTCACAGCGCCCCGGCTCCCAGCACCCTTACCTGCAGCGCTGCTCAGCGGCGGCCGATGCTCGGGTCGGGGCCGGGCCACGCTCCCTGATAAAGGGCCGAGCCCCCGCGGGCACCGCCTCCTTCCCGGCCGCCCGCCCCGCGCTCCGCCCCTGCGGAAGAGCCGCCGCTGCTTCACATCCACGTCCGGGGGCGCAGGTGGGGCCGGGCCGGGGTTCGGGAGCTGCTGGGGCAATGCACGGCACCGTCCCTGTCCCGTCCGGGGGCAGTGTCGGTCAGCGGCGAACTCTCTGCTTCTCTCCCCAGGCTCTGAGCTGTCGGTGCCCGGGGGCCTCCGCCGCGCTCGCCGCCGCCGGTCTGCGATGACAACCATCTGCGACCTGCCCGAGGACGTCCTGGTGGAGCTGCTGTCGCTGCTGCCCGCCCGGGACCTGGTGCGCACCTGCAGGGTGGTCTGCTCGCAGTGGCGCTACGTGGTGGATCTGACCACCCTGTGGAAGCGCAAGTGCCAGCGTGAGGGGTTTTACCAGCAGAGCTTGGACAGGAGCGTCTCGGACTGGAAGGTGTTCTACATGCTCTGCCACCTGAAGAGAAACTTAATCAAAAACCCCTGCGCTGAAGGTTTGTTTAATTATTTATAGTAGAGAGGACTCAGACTTTCCAACAGTCAGAATGAGTCAGTGTCCTGCATAGCGCAAGTGCTGCTGGTGGTGTGGGGCTGTCCAGATACTGCTGGATCTCTGCTGGGGCAGATCTGCAGTGAAACTACTCTGGGTAGATAAACTATCAGTAAATCCCTGTCTTTGGTTGCCAGCAGGAAAATCTCCATCTCTGGAGTCGCGAAGGGCCCAGGGCTGCAGACTGGCTGTTAATTTGCAAAGCAAGTACAACATGGCAGTGAAACCATCAGGTGTTGGGATTAAATGTTCGGCAGCTGGGGAGTTTCTGTTGTCAAAGACTTGACTAATGTGACTGCTGTAATTCGGCTTTATTGCTGTGTTTCTGATGTGGTCAGGAAGTTGCTCCCTGTTGGCCTGGCTGCTGACAGCCACATTGAAAGTGATGGCAACATAAAGACAGCTGTAGGAATAATAGAGTGTATCTAAGAACTCATCAAAGTAGGCTCCTGGTATTCTTCTGTAGCTGATTCTTTATCAAAAGCTGGAAATTGCACTGAGATCCTAACACTCATCTTTGATACTGATGTTTGTAGAGAAATTTCAGCACTGGAAACTTGATAATAACGAGGGAGATAAATGGAAGATTGAGAATATGCCTGGACCTCATGGAAGAGAAATCATGGACCCTAAAGTACACAAATACTTCGTCACTTCATATGGGTAAGAACTGGATTCCAGTGATCTGGCCTTGGAGGCCTGATTCCTCCCCATCTGTCTGCAAAGACACAGTTGGAAGGCTTGAGGCAGGTCACTGAACAGAAGGGTCTGGGGTGGGCCTTTGGTGAGAGGAAAGCTGTCAGAGGAAGTGCAGGTGTTGAGAGGGAAGAGACGTGGTTTGTGACACTGAATGTTTTACTGCTGTTGCAGGCCGTGCTTCAAGTCTCAACTCATCACCCTGCAGAAAGAAGGATACTGGAACCAGTTGATGGATGAGAAACGGCCTGAAATTGTAGTCAAGGACTGGTAAGCGTATGCACTGGAAACTGGCCTTGGCCTGGAGACAGGCCAGGTCTCTGGAGTTTCTCATGCTATAAAATGAGTTATTTATCCTTTGGGAGTTGTAGCTTGAGTAAAACAGAAGCTAAATCCTAAGTTTATTCAATAGGCTGTAAGGAGGTGGCAATCCTGTGAAGAGCAGGATAGCCAGAAGTATTAGATCTTCTTCGTAGCTACAGGGGTGACATTCCTTTTCCTCTGTAGACGGGGATCCCCTTTAGAGACTGTTCTTGAACACTGTGTATTCTGTGTATTCAACCCTTCTCCCTGATGACCCTCTGCCTCTCTAGGTATGCTGCCAGATTTGACTGTGGGTGTCGGTATGAGATTATAGTGAGGCTGCTTTCTGAAGACTACATTGTCCTTGAGGAGTTCCGCCCCGAGCCGGTGGTTATAGAGCAGTGGAATGATGCTGCATGGAGAGAGGTGAGCACAGCCCAGTGGCTTTACCCCAGTATTGTGACACTTGAATCTTGCAAGCCTGTCTTAGCCAGAAGTCCCATGTGGACCTTCCTTCTGTGCTCTTCAGCCTCCTCTGTTCAGGTGAGTTGTTGCTGTTACCAATGCTGAAAAAGCAGCAGTACTATGAAAGAGCTTGGGTTGGTTTGTAGGTGCCCAGGGTTTCTCCTAAAGAGTAGCCCTGGGCTCCTCTCTTGTTTTAGCTCAGACTCTTCGTTTCTGGTTTTTCATTTAAGTTTTTTGTCTAACTAAGTTACAAGATCACGGCTCTTGTTTCTATTAGATCACAAAGCTTTGTTTTAAAACTATTACATGGATGCCATTTAAGTATTGCCCATGTTCCTTTCCTTAAACTGCCAAACGTGTTTAACTGGTTTGTTTGCCTCTAGATACCCCATTAGGTTCTTACACAGCAATCTAAGTCTCAAGCTTCATGTTATGTTTGACTTAAGGTAGAAGCTGAATAAGAGGCTCTTTTTTTCTGTCCCTCAGAAAAGGGAATGCTGCAGTTTCAATGGGAGATAACCTTAGAATGAGCTTTTCCTGAGACCAAGACTGACCGCAGTGGTCCGAGCTTCTCGGTCAGTGTTGGTTTACTCAGCCAAATTAAGAAGGATTTTCCTCTTTCTCTCCAGATTTCTCACACTTTCCAGAATTACCCACCTGGAGTTCGTTACATCTGGTTCCAGCACGGTGGCCAAGACACCCAGTTCTGGGCAGGGTGGTATGGGATCCGAGTGACCAACTCCAGCATCACCATCGGGCCCCTGACAATGTTATGAAGGCACAATATGTGTTTGCTTTTACCTCAGGACTGTAACCAGGTGGTCTCAGGTGCACTTATTTGTCTGTACTCTCTGGGTGAGTGTCCTGGCTTTGTCTTGCACAGCTGATCTCAACCCCAGGCACTTAGCTCTGCCTACAGCAGAACTTCTGCAGGCCTGGCCCTCTAGAAGGACTTCTGTCCTCATCTTCCTCCTCCTGCACTGTGGGTGTTACTGCACTTACCAGTACCCTTCCAAAGGAGGAAGACTAGGACAATGCAATGACATCTGTTTGTCTAGTTAATATGTCCTTGTGCTGCAGCCAAATCCTAAGTCTTAAACAGAAACCCCTTCTTGTTTGTTCATGGAACTTATAAAAGAGAAGGCTAAAATGTTTCATGCAGGTTATCAATGCTGTCCTCAAGGGCTCTCCTACAGGGATAATCGATTTTGTATGTTATTCTCCTGTTTTATTGTGTATAAAAACCACGTGTCTTTCACATCAGACCTTTCATAGCAGAAGGAAACCGTCAGCCCTTTTTCATAAATGCTGTGTCACTGGTATTTAATTTCCTTACTGATTCTTTAAGTGTAGAAGATCAGAATGGAACGTGCCTCCCCTGCCCCAAACCAGCCCACTGTTGTTTGAATAAACCACTAGAGAAAGAGGAGGTAAGAAATCTCCTAAGGTGGCTCCCTTACAACAGAAGTGCCTTTTGTGCTGGGCTTTCTCCATCCTACCTTTGTGCTACCAGAGCACTTGGTTTGTACTGAACAGTCTGACCCTATATCAAGTGGTCAAGCAGCACAAGACCTTGCTCTAGAGTACTCTTGCTCTTTTCACTTGGAAGGAGCAGGGAGGTTCTGTACTGGCTGTGTTATCAAACTGTCTCACCAGCAAGCTCAGCTCAAATACTATGAACCAAGTTTTCTACCCCTGTATGCACAGAGTCAATGCTAAGGCCTTCTTCCCTCTCCTTTGACAGGTGTAGGATTAACAGTGCTCCCCTTGTCCTCTGTTTGGGATATCTGGCAGGTGTCCTTGCTGGACAGACACATTCCACCTTGCTAATGCCACTTGTGGCTGAAAGCTTTCCCATAGAAAGGGGAAAGACCAAGTCTGTACAACCCCTGCATGGGAACTGACAGATTCCACACACATTCCAGAAAAGATACGGAAAAGCTCCACATAAAATATAAAGCTCCATACAAAAAAAAGTACTTGCTCCCAGGGGGAGGCTGGTTTGGACAGAGCTCAGGTAAAACCTAGGATTTATTGAAGACTACTTGGGACAGTCACAGTGGACAGACACTACATAAGGCCTCACTCACCCTCGACATGAGTCCGTTGCTGTAGTGGATCGCTGTATATCACTATCGATGTGCAATGGAGATGCCCTATTGAGGTGAGAACTGGAGCTGTACAAAGCACTGACTGCACACTGCAGTCACCTATGTCCTGCCCCCAGGGATTCACTGGAACAAAACCTATACTCACACATGAGTGTACATGGGAACAGGCTCTGGCTCCACATTCCAAGTCAGTTCTATATACAGTGGTAAGAGCACTTGAAATAGTGAGGCAGCAGCTGCTCTACATTCACCCAGAAGGCCAGCTGAAGAGACAGTTAGCAAGGTATGGTTTGTGAGATATCTTCATCCACTGGAAGATCAGATGAGGCTTGAAGGCAAGACTGGAAATCAAGTGCCTTTGTGGGCTCGCTCTTCTACATAGAGCTGCATCTGCAGGACAGAAACAAGCACCAGGTCACTTGATATGCAGGTAGGTGAATGGGGAAAGAGCAACAGGTTAAATAGGAAGAGTTTGTTCCTTTCCCCATAACAAGGTTTATTTTATCATGATGAGTCTGGCCATGTTTTATTACTGGCACAGGCATTTGCCAGACTAAACTGCTCAGCAGTGTTCAAACTTACTTTAGAAAGCTGCAGAGCTGGCATCAGAGTACACAAAGCTTGGACCCACACTGGGTTACAGCCACCTCCTGGGCCAGAACACTGCTCACCTTTAGTATGTCAGATGTCATGGTTTTCAGGGGAATGAGCCGGGGGTCATGCATGTGCACATCCTGTTCATCAGCCAGGATCCAGGGGAAATCCTAGGGGCAGGAACACAAAGTGCTTTATTTGCAGGGGCTGGCAGACTCCATCAGGTGAGGGCTCTTCCTCAGCACTAGATCAGCATTGAGTGAATGAGAAATCCAGTGGCTGAGCAAAGAAACAGGTAACTCAAACCTTTCCTATCAGCAAAACTTAACACTTGCACACCTGGCCCTGACACTGCAGTGGTGCATCTCCCCCACATCCTCTGGGCTGCTCCACAACCTCAGGAATTCCCATCAGGCCTTGGCCTTTGTGTACTGAGTTGAGTGGTGAAGAGTCCCTTGCCCATACCAGGAACTCCTGCATGGTGAAAGAGGGAGGCAAGAGCAGGGGTAATCAGCCATCCCCTGGTGCCCAGGTGGCACAGGACCATTGTTACTGGAGTTCTGAACCATTACTATACTGAGTCAGGCTGTGGCCGGAATGGGAATTACTGATGACTACAGCCCAGAATAGTGACCCCCTAAACAGTGGTGTCAAGGGAGGCCCTTTTAGCTCTCCTGGAGTGCAGGGGGGGCTGTGACCAACATCTCCCTCTGAGCGGGACACCCCCAGAGCTCACAATCTCTCAGCTGTGTGGTAACTGGAGGACCATCACTGAAGCTGATTGGCAGGACCTGGCTGAAATCCCCCTGCTCCTTGAAGCTCAACCCTCCAAGACACTTGGTGTGAACATTCCACTGAACTCGATGGGAATTTTTAACAGGTACCTTTGGATGTCTCTGTGTGTCTGTCTGTGTGTATTACTGTGTAGTGTATTACGATGCAGTGCAGTAGATTCTGTTGACTCACCTTAAAACTGCAGACTGCTGGTAGGTGAAAGGCTGTAAAAATCACACTTGTGGTGAACTGAGAACACTTCGGGCACCCTTTAGATTTCAGCTGCTGACCAGGTCTGAGACTAAGACTAGACCTAGCTGCAGCTGGGCTCCAGCAGTTCAGGAAGCAAGGGGGGGTCTGTTCGGAACCTCAATACTCAATGGGAGAGCTCCTCTCATCCTTTGTGCCCTCAGTCATCAATCATATTTTAACTTTATTTTTACCTCTGTTTTCCTGTTATGCTCCCTCCATGTAATGAGTAATGGGGTCAATGTTGCCATGGAATTCTGTTAAGTTGCACATTTATAAATTCATATTAAAACTACTCTTTCTACCTCTAGTTATTCTTTAAGTGACCCTAAATCATTCATTTTGTGCCAGACTCAGCATAATTATCTTCAGTTGCAGAATCAAACTCTAATGTTAAGTTATTCTAAAGGTGATCTCTCACTTCTGTAGTAGATACACTCCTAGCTGCCCTGAGCCAGCATGTTCTAGCCACTGCACCAGCATTTCACTGCAACTCTGCAATACTCAGGGCATGGATTTCTATCCTGCCTTGCAAGTTTAAAGGCTGGACTAGTGTATTACCAGTTTCCATTACTGAGCACTGCAGAGCACACTTCTATTTTGAAACCATTTCATTAGCTTCATTTATTGTGCCTTCAGACACCCAAAATAACTTGGCTTGGGAAAAGCATTTCCCTGTACCTAAGGAAGGATTCTTAAATATACATATATATATATGTATATATATATATATATATATATATATGTGCTTTATATATATATATATGTGCTTTAAAAAGTGAAGTGCACGCACTTTCCTGCGAGATAAAATGTATTTGTGCACCTAAGCCCCATTAGTTACTTGAATCTTTAGTGTTTCTTGCTGTTTGTAAGGAATCAGCCATCCACACACAGTGGATGTGGGATGAGAGCTTGCTTTGTTGTTTGATTAAATGTACGGTAGGCCAGTACTTGTAAGTGACTGAGCAGGCATTATGCAGTAAGTATTGTTCTGATCTAATTCAGGCACTGAAGCAGCTATTGTCTGTGCTTGTGGCTGCTGAATGTGCTCAGCCTTGTAAACCATTTGGACTCATTCAAAGCCAAGCGGTGAAGAGCATCACGTGAAGCTAACGTACGTGTTCAAAACAGCCTTAACCTCAGAGGTGCCAACACTCATTCCCACTGTTGGCTCTGCAGCTTGCTCACAGAAGGTATTGCTCACCTTGATCACCTGGATCTTTTCCATGTTCCGTGTGGCAGCCTCCCGTGTGTGAACCAGAACTGTGAAGGTGCAGCCTGCAAGAGACAGGTTAAGATCCCAGTCAGGGGACAACCAACAGAGTATCGGACACCACCACGTGTCTCAAGCCAGGCAAGGCCGTGCTGTGAGGCTGTAGGGAATGTTTACCTGGGGGATTGTTGTCAAGCACAGCATCGCACACACTGATCTTCAGGATGAAGGCACGCAGTAACTGCTCCACATGGGAGAGCAGAGACTCTGAACTGGTGAGGAGAGAGCAACAGTTATGGACACGCAGTAAAGCACTGGGGCCTGAGGCTGCCTCCAGCTCACCATTACAGAGCCTGGTGTGGATGCAAGCAGCAAGGGGAGCATTACCTAATGGAAAGAAGAGGTGGCTGCGTGATCTCAAAGACGAATCTCTCCACAGGGTGGTGCTCTTTATCCAGGATTACAACTACCACTTTCTCCACATCGTTCTGCAGGAACAAAGATAGAAAAACCTCTTTCAAACGAGCTGTCTTCTGCCCCCGCTGTGCTTCACATGCTTCTGACAAAGTGGGAGTATGCTTATTTGTTGTGGCTCACAGCACTAACAGTTATCAGAGCTTCAGCACTGCCAGACTATTCTTACTGATGAGAAAAAAGGCTTTTGCAAAGGCATTACTTGCTAGATGTGAAACTGATTGACAGCTTATCACTAAGGCCTTAGGGATATGGTGGACTTGGCAGTTCTAGGGTAAAGGCTGGACTTAATCTTAAAGGTCTTTTCCAACCTACTTGATTCTTTGATGCTATGAGACACACCAAACAGTACTTTTCTCTAGGTACTGTTTTGGAACAAAAGATACAGCCATTTCATTGCACCCGTCAGGAATGGACAATGATGAAGAAGCTCAGATATGCTCAGACCACTGGCCAAATACAGCAGCTTTGTATTATTTCCATTCTCTAAATGTGTCTGTAGAGAGCGGAGAACACAAGATCTGCCAGCATCCTACATCCTGGAATGTTTTGTATGGTCACACCTCTCACAAAGCCTAGAGTTCAAACCTACCTTTGCTTGCTGGCTTACAGCAGAGCATTCAAACTATCCTGCCAAATAGGTGCTTAAACTTCAGTGTATTCACAAGCAGCACATTAACACATAGAATGATGTAACTGGAAACATAGAGATGTGTATCCTCATGTGCAGGTATCAGACACAATGCCAATGATGAGCAGGCAAGGCAGGGCCTTAACTGCAAGGGAACGTGATGGATGTTTCTGTTAGTAGTAGCTTTATCAGCCAGTATATTGGCTATGGAAAACCTGTAAATGAACTTTGCAGTGAAAATGCTATTTGTGGTCTCTTACTCTCTATCAAGACCCCAGGCAGTTCTTTTGCCCAGGTCCCTAACATGATCTTACCTTCTCGAGCAGGGGCTTTACACAGTGCAGGGTATCCTGGATGTACTGGTTCAGCTCTGGGTGGCAGGACATCTGCAGCAAACACAGGGAATCAGGACAATGCTAAAAGGGAAGCTTTAAGCAGAAGCACCAACCAGTGTGTTACAAAGCACTCGAGTCCCTGAGTCAGGCTTCAAATAGCTTTTTTCACCACTAAGTTGCCAATTCCAACCAGTAATTCAAACCATGCCCTTGGCAGGTTAGTTAGCTGAGGCAGATCACTGTACCTACACAGCTGTAGCACAGTGGGAATATACACCCACAGTAGCATGTTGGGAATAGTATATCCCAACCATCACATGCTTCCTAGAGAGCATGCTGCCATGTTGCCTTACTGCACATAGCTGGGAAGCCTTCAACTCCTGCTTGTGATGTGCTTGTTTCACAAGTACTGCTCTATCCTCAGCTGTTCTCCCTTTTGACAGGAACTAAGTTCTCTTCAAACATGAGTTTGCTTCCAAGCTCTGGAAGTGATTTAGTCTGTTCTGGTGGAGTGGTGCCTGATACTTGCTATTTGGCCTGTTCATCCATGCGGCTGCCAGCTTCCAGGAAACACTCCTACCTGGACAGGTACATTGTATTTTTTCCTCTTCTGAAAGATCCCAATAGGATAAACTTCTCTGACGTACAAGATAAGGTGAACAGCCACTTCCAGGAACTCGGAAAGTACATCTGCAACAACTGCAAAACAAAAACTGCTGATGTAGGCAGGGGAATCATGCACAGCAATACTATAGACTCATGGGGATATACTTTCTATCTATATATACACTTTCCCTGTACTAATTTCACCTGTTCCCCCTGAGCTGCAGGAAGTTTTGGGATAGAGCTCCCAAAGCTGAAGTGCCAACAAGCAGCTTTGCAAACATACCAGAGGGCAGCTTAGCACATTACCTTGCCCAAAGTTAAGGTCCTGCCGCGTGAGAGTGGTCATCCTTCCCAGAACCTGGAAGTAACCACAGAAACAAGGTTTATCCTTAATAGAGTCAGCTCCTGGAGCCATCCCTGCCCTGGTGCTGCTGAGCTCAGTCAACAGACTGAAGGATACAGTCTGCCCAGCTCACAGGTCTTTGCTGTCTCCCTTTTGGGTGCATTTGGCCAGGATTGGGCAATTCATGATTCCTAAGACACAAAGTTTAAGCAATCACTTTGTTCTTCTAAAGCCACACAAGTGTTCTCATACCAGAACACACCCTTTGCTAACCCCTCTATCCTATCCCAATTTCACATCATTCCTATGGGGTTATGCTAACACCACCATCATCACAGAACACTGCTTGTTCAGCTTGGATCTGCACCCTCATTGATCTGACCCAACATGGGTACTCCTGTGCCATCCACTGCCAACAGCTTCAGTGTCTCTCACTCTCTTGTCCCAAGGAAACCAAACCCCACACAGCTCCATGATTCAGTTAACATGGAATCTGGCACACAGAATCATGGAATATCTCAAGCAGGTAAGGACCCATAGAGATCATGGACTTCACCTCTCTGTTCCTCACAGGAGTACCTGAAACTACACCATATGACTGAGAGCATTGCCCAGACATCCCCTGACCTCTGCCAGGTTTGGTGCTGTGACCACTGCCCTGGGGAGCCTGACAGTTGTGACCATTACAAAGGGACATTATTGTGCCAACAATCAAACAGATGCTGGGGTTCAACTTCCCAACAGCTTTCCCTATGCAGTGGAGTCTGCACCTTACACACTTGAAGCTGCACATAAATTTCTATTGGTTTCTCTATTATTTTAATTATTTCTATTACTTTTCCCATGCAAGCTCCAACGGCAGCAGCAGTGCTCACAAACTGCTCCAGCAGCAGCACAGGTGTCTCTCACAGCCCCCTGATAAGGCACAGCCGTTGCAATCAGATGTCCAGCCACTGATTTCCAAGTTGTTTCAGCTGCAACAACCCCTGTTCTGCAGACCTACAGAGTTACTTTAACCTTCACACAACAGGCAGCTGCTCTCCTCTGCTTTAAATCAGAATCTGACCATTACATACAGGGAATTCCTGGAATCTTGGTGATCTGCTACAACAAATAAAACTAAAGATACTCGAGCATCTCCCTCGCACCTCAGCCACAGCGACTCTCAACTGTGTACAACTGATCTGTATCAGAATAGCATAAAGAATCCGTGGTTTTAGAGGTTCAGGTTCTTATCTTCATCTTAACATCACCCTTTGTTAAAGAGACCCCAGCATCCCAAGATCCACCCTTCAGCCACAGTCACACACATCTGATGCTCCCTCAGCTCAAGGACTTGCAGTGCCTGCTCGGAGCTATGCTGCAGGTACCAGCTTTCACCCAGCCGTTCCAATTCCCTCCTGAAGGTACGAGATCAGAGAAGCACGTCCCACCTTCCCGGTGTACCAGAGCACTGGAGGGACGCTATGGGGGAAGGAGGCATCAGGAAAAGGCCTCCCCTTCCTTCGTGGTGCTTTGGGAAGGCAGCGATCCCTTTCAGAGGGGATCTCATGGGGAAAGGGAAGCAAAGCAGGCGGGGGCACCACCATCCCCTTCCCACCCGTGTGCGCTGCACGGACCGGCTGCACAGGCCTCTGCCGGGGCCCGCACACCGGCCGGGCAGGACACACCGGGGCTGCGCTACCGGGCGGGGGCGCCGCTCCCCTCTCGTCCCCTCCCCTCCCGTCCGCTCCCCTACCGAACGGGCCCCCCCCCGGCCCCGCTGATCCCCCTCCGCCTCCACCGACCGGCCCCGACCCGCGGCCCCTGCCCCTCACCGCCGCCCGCCCGCACGGCACCGGTCGCTCCTTCACGGCGGCGCTCAGCGCGGGCGGCGGCGCGCCCATGTGACGTCAGCACGGCTTGCGGCCCAGCGCCCCCTGGCGGCGGGAGGACCGGCCTCGGTGTCTCGGGTGCCGCGGCTCCTCCAGCGCCCCCAAGCGGCTCCCGGCGGCTTCGCCCCCAGCACCGCGGCTGCCTCCGGAGCAGCGGGGAGCGGGGGCAGAGCTGCTCTCACTGCCCCGTTCCCACCCCGCTACCGTCACACGGGGCAGCCCCTGCGGGCAGCACCTGTCCGACCCGGCGCAGGTGAACGGGAACCTGCCTCGGGGCCGCCCCGCCTTTGTCTCCGTCCTTTGTCCGCCCTGGTCCCTGCCTCCAGCTCCACAGGAGCATCCCGCACCGGGCACCCCACATCACCCCCCTTGCGTCCCCCCGCGCCCCTCCCAGCCCCACCTCCCCCGCACCATGCACCCCAACCCCTCGGGATTCCCGGCGGCCCCGGCTCCTCTCCACATTCCCCCACTGCCTTCCCCCTGTCTCCTCCTCCTCTTCTTCCTCCTCCTCCTGCATTCGGGTTTGAGCACCCGCTGCCCCCCGCCAGAGCTGCCTCCCCTCGCACCGCCGCCGTCCTGCCCCGCCTGCCCGCCGGGCTCAGCCCGCACCCAGGAGCCGCGCACAGGTAGGCACCGATGCCCGCTCCGCGCTCACCCCGCGGGTGACTCCCCCGGTCTGACCTCCCTTTGCTCCCGCACGGACCGCGGGGAGCGGGGGGCACTTTCCCACTTTCCGTGCGCCCCGGAGGAGACAAAGGCTGGGGGGTAACGGGCACCCCCAGCGGGGTGGGCACCGCTCGGCTGCGGGAGCCGAGTCCCGAGCTCGGACAGCGCCGGTGCGCGGTGCCCTCCGCCAGCCCTGTCCATTGTCACCCGTGCCGGGAGCCGGCGCCGGGCGCTCCCGGTCCCGGTGTGCAGCACCGCGCACCTTGCAGGGTGTGCGGGGAGGGAGTCCCAGCGCTCCAGGTCCCTGCTACTCCAGGGGCTCCTGCGAGCTCCCCCCAGCCCCGAGATGGGTCTCCCCTTCCCCGGCAGCGCGGTCACCTCGGGCAGAGGCAGCGGCACCGCAGGGGTACGGCCCGGCTCTGAAAGTAGCTGAGGGCTGAAGGGAGCTTTTCCCACCCAGTCATTGTGTTTGCCCGAGCCCCTGAGCACCCGCGGGTTGTTCTCTGGTGATAAAAGTGAGATCTCGTCTCTGAATGAAATCACTCTGGCATCAGTTAATGGCTTATTACAGCGGGTAATTCATCTTGTGGGATTTAAGTGACATTTATCCAATTCACACCTGAAGTCTTCCCGTCAACCAAAGGCTTAATGGAAAGGGGTTTGTATCCCCAGCTCCTCTCCCTTGCAGAAGGAGGCATTAATTCCACACCTTTTGATTCAAAGGGAGAAGGACATGCAAGGAAAAAGGGGCAAAACACAGCCTGGCTGTTGAGCCAGACAGGGCACATCCACTTCTCCTAGCAGTGAGGATCGGGCTCAATGTGCCCCTGTTCTCCCTGTCACACTGGCGAGTGCTTTCCAGCCGTGTGAGCAACGACCTCTGCTATTGATTGTGTCTCATTTGTCATTCGGCATTGTGCATTAAACTGGAGAGTCCTCTCTGCTGTGCTGACAGCAAGGGACTATATCTTGGATGCTAATCTCAGCCTCATTGCTATTTTAATCTCATTATTGGGCAGCGTAGACTCTGTTTGATAGCAGGACGCCTATGATGGCTGTGTCAGCCACTTCTGGAAGTCCCAGAGGGAAGCAGAGCAGAGGGTACTGCATATTCATTCATGTGCCCCTCTTCCCCTCCAATACAGTGTGACTTGCTGAGCTGCTCTGTCCTTCTCGCACCAAACACAGTCACAGGGGAAAAGGAATCTGTGGAGTCAGATAAATATGCACAGCGAAGTAGGGAGGAAAGGTGATGATGGATACAGGAAACCTAAGAAAGGGCAGCTCCAAAGAGGGACCCAAAAGAACTGAAGCAGGGGACTCAGAAATGTTGGAGAGAAGAAAAGTGTTGTTACTTTTGCCATGGGCAGGTAAAGAAAAGGGTGCATATAAGATTACCTGTGTGCTTTTGGGGATGGTAGAAAGCTGGGAGAGTGTCCTTTGAAATGGGAAGGTCTCTTGGCAGATTGTTTATGAAGCTTCCCAGCATTTGCCTTCAGAAACAGAAAAACAGATGGAAAGAGACCCAGCAGGGAAGTGAAATCTCATTTATCTGCACAATGCCATCCTCCTGGCTCCAGCCAGCTCTCTGCATGGCAGCTACCAGAGCCTACCCCGTCCGTTCTGCTCCAGGCCTTCCCAAGCCCATCCATCACCCTGTGGCTTCTTATTTATAGGGAGCCTGGCACACAAAGCTGGGTTTATTGTCTAGCATCCCTGTCACACATGCACATATATACAGCACCCATGTAGCTGCACATGCACTGTGTCTATTGCTGCAGCTTGGGCTTGTCTGGAGTCCAGGAAATCTGCCAAAGTCTGAGCTTATCAGAGCCAAAGAGAAATCTGTCCCAGTGTACGTGCTTGGGTTTAGCTTGGTTCAGCCCTTGAGCATTCAAACTGCACTATTTGTGGTCTGGGGTGACAAAGGGTCCCGATATCCTCTGTTTCTCAGTTCAAGAGTTTTGTGCCTCTTGGCTGTGACATGAAGAACATGAAAAGTTCAAGCTAGGACTGTGGGGTATCATGGTTTAAGTGGGATATGTGAATGAACGTAGCTGAGCTGATGTTCCTGCTTTGTCAAATGCAAAACAATTACAGCAGGGGCTGTAATCCAAGTGCCATAACTGTATTTATACAGGGAAAAAAATGCCTGAGTTTGTGTGCGTTACAAGCAGAGTAATAGCAATTGTACAGGAGAGGCCAGAGAAAGAGACTCCCTGCAGGGAAAATTACCCAAGATGCAAAACCCGCCCCTGATTTCCCTTACAGGATTGTGACCATCCAGTATTAACCCAAAATGGATCGAAATAATGGCTGAGAGACAGCACTGCAACTCACTCATCAGCCCTGAGCCTGCACCCTGGGTGGCTCTAAGGCCTTATCTTTGCTTTACACATTTTCCCCTTAGTAGCAGCAGCTTTGCTACCTCGGGAGGCAGGTGCTTGTAATCCTGAGGGTGTAGAAAGGAAGTGCAAGGCATTGGGTGGAGCAAGGAGGATGTAGGTCTGGTGTTGTGAAGAGCTATAAGGACAGTTTAAGCTGGTAAAGTACTTCCCCTATATCCCTTATGAATACATGAATCCTAAGAAGAGGATGAATTCTGCACTTGTAATGTGTGTATTTGGTTTAGAGCAGTTTAAGAAAGGCATCTTTCAGACCTCTTTCTGCCTGACATATGTCTCAGGGCAGAATTTATCCTTGAAGCAGAGGTGCATCAGCAGTGTGAGGACATCTCTGACACCCACACCAGCAAGTCTGTGGCTAGCACTGTCTTTTGTGGACTGTGGTCCTCACAGAGTTGAAGGTGGAGTTTACTTTGTTGCTCAGACATTGCGGGACCTGAGCACAGAGAACAGCTAGGGATGCTGTTGTGTTATCAAGCTGCCTTTTGGAAGTGTGAATTTTACTGCTTCTGTAGGGTAAGGAAAATGAAGGAGGTTGGAAGAGGTTTCTAAAGTTAAAGACAGATCAGAGCATGGAAACAAGTGGTTAAGAGCAGGCTGTGTCCCTCGCACACCAGTGTTGCAGTAACCTAAGGTACCAAAACTTTTCCACCACTGTTTTGGTTTGAGAGGCAGCTTGGCTCTCCCTGACCACAGTGCAGTAGAGGTGTTATCTACATTATTAGTGTGTGATTCCCAGAGACACTGTAGCACAGTGTGCTATCCTGCCCTCTCAGTCAGTGCTGAGATGAGACAACTCTGTGCTCGAGCTCCACTTTCATCCTGTGTCATGCCAACAAAACAGCTGGGCAGCTTAAATACCCCCTCCACTTTGAAGCAGACCTTCTGTTTAACTGCCCTGAAGCATTTAGCTGCTTTCTGGCTCCTGCTCAAAGCCAGAGTCTGCAGCTAATGTGCTTGTCAGGTTCACCATCAAAGGGGCCACGTCTGTGTGAAGGAGATGGGAGACACCTTGTATTCTCTTTGCACTTGCACTCTTAGCATTTTGCCTACAGATGAAAAGGTAAGAAGCTGTTTCTAGATCTTTGAGTTGTTCTGAGTGATGACTTGATCCAGTTGGTTTGCTCTGGGTCTCAAAGAGAAAATCCTAGGAAAAAACAAAGACTGTGGATGCAGAGCTTGGGTTTTGCTGGGTCCCATTGGTTTCAGAGTAGGACTAATAGATTTAGCTGTCAGTCTGGTTTTTCTTTGTCCCAAATAGCCGCAATAAAATGCTATTCATAGTATTCAGTTAAGAGGATAAAGGCATCTCCCTCTAAGATCCCCAGTGCACTAGGAGGCTGGGGCTGCTCTGATGACAGAGGTTTCATTGACTCAAAACCCTCCACATCTGTCTCAGGTTGAAAGAAAAGAGGAAAGGAAGAGCCAGGAGTTATTCTTAGGGTGCTTCCTCCCAGCTCCACAAAAACTCACTGAGACTGGCCTCAAAGAATGTTACCTTCAGAGGTGACCATTGCTGGTGAAGCAGCAAGGAAGCACAAGCCATTGTAACTATGGAGCAAAGTGGTTCAGCTGGGGAATAGGCAGATGGAAATCCAGTGCAGCTGGATGCTGGAAAGATGAGGAGGAGGTTGAGTGAAGAGCTGTGGTAGACTTTCTCAGATGTAAGCATAGGTTTGGTTTCCTGACAGTGGCAGGAAACTGGCTTTAAGCTGCCCAGATCGAGAGGGACAACCTGAGAAAGCTGCTGCAAAGTGAAAGGCTGCACTGGAAATGCTGAAAATGCTTTTCCCCTTTTTGTGGGAAAGGATGGTGGAGAATAACTGAATGAGAGCAACCTGATCTGCAGTGTCCCAAAGCCATATTTGATGACATAAACACAGGGATGAAGGAAGATCCTCACAAATATTCCAGTGGAGCAGAATGAATGGGAACAGTCCTCAGCCACTGTGCTGAGGGACTTGGCCTCTGTGTTCCTTGGGTTTACATTACCCTCCCAGTGACAGGCTCACTTTGGTGGGGTGAGGTAAAGTGACCAGTGCAGGGTCAAGGAGGGAGAGTGGGACAAACTCAGTCTGCCTCCCTGCCCCTTGATCTTTAGGCCAGCAGCTCCTGCTCTGCTGACAGCAGATTTGTTTCTCTGTGAGACATCAGCATCAAATCCCCAGTGTTTTTAACTCCCTTGGACCAGCTTCAGGCACCCTGAAGCAGGATGTGTGCTCATGTACATGTGTCTCTATCTTGAGCTGCTCAGGGCTGTTGCTGGTCCTTCGAGGCTGCCATCTGCTTCCAGTTCTGTTCATCTTGACATCTTCATTGCAAGGACACCAGCAGTGAGGAGGGGCCAGTGCCAGCCAAGCCTGGGATGCCAGCCTGGCAGAAATAGCCCTGGCCGGGCAGCTGGTGCCGTGCTGGAGCTGAGGTCCACAGGAGCCAGCCCCAGCCCCTCATATGGTGGGCTGTGAATGGGAGGGTAGGGGGGCCGCTGAGGAATCAAAGGGAAGTGTCCTGCTGATTGATGGCCCTCATTTGCACATGAAACTGGGACCCTTCAGGGCTGCAGGCCCTGCACGTGTGTCTCAGCTGCTGTAACCAGGGCTAGGAGAGGAGGTAACCAAGGAGGGAAGAACTCACTTCTAGCTTTGAACACCATAACTGTTTTCATCTAAGTGTCATAGGTCTGAATCTTGTTTGCCTTTACAGTCCCGAGAGGTTGCTTACGTTATTGGTTTTAATTGCAGGAGAGGCAGAGCACCCAGGATTATGGCAATTTCTTCCACCTTCTCTCCTTTCCTTTTCCTGTGCATGCTGGTTCTTTCTGACATCAGCCTTGCAGTCTCCGTGGACCCTGGCACGAAGCTCAAAAATGTTCCAGAGAACAACAACCATCTTCAAAACCAAGACATGTGGCTGCAGCAGCCCAGAAGTGGCCACCACCACAAGCATGGCTTGGCCAAGAAGGAGAGGGTCCATGCCATGCCTTCTAAAGGGCGGTCCGATGGTGAAGAGGCCCTCAGAATGGGTAGTGGAGCTCCAGCTGTGGAAGAGCTGGCGGCAGAAGGACAGCCAGCAGCCCTGAAACAGAACAAGGATGTGTTCCTGGGGTTGGAGCTCCCATACCCTGAAAGGGAGAACCAGTCCCCTGGGTCTGAGAGAGGAAAGAAGCAGAACCGCGAACATCGGCGCCACAGCCGCAGGGACAGGCTGAAACACCACCGAGGTATTTGAGTTCCAGGGCTGTTGGGTCACTGGGTGAGGACAAGGAGATGCAGCTGTGGTTGAGCCACATGGGGGTGTGGAGGGTGTGGGATGAGTGCCTGCTCTGGGAAGAAATCTGCCAGACAAAAGAGGCACAAGAAGAAAGGGGAGCTCCAGAACCAGAGGGTTTTACTGTTGGCCTCAATGTTGTGGAAATGACCTGGTTTGCCTTAAAGGGGAGCTCTGAACGTTCCAAGCACTTGAGGGGTTGTTTTGGGGTGGCCTGCTTTGGTTTGTTAGCAAATGGTTCAATTTATGAACAAACATGTCCAAGCCATGCTCAACCACCGTCTCCAGAGCATGACCAGAACTAGAAATAATATAAACCACTACTCTGCTTGAAGATCAATTTCCTCTCATCAGAGCTTGTATTCTGCTATATTTATGTTGAACTACAAAAAAAACCCAACTAATTTTGTAGAGCTGAAATTGCTCTAATTGCTTCAAAATGTTGCTGTGTTTGACTGGGACTGGTTTCCTTTGCAGGCCCAGTTGTGTGTGTGTGGCTCTGTGGTATGGTGTGGTACATCTTTAGTTCTATTAAAGCAGGAGATGTGTGTCAATCTGTCAAGCTGGGTGTCAGTATTCCTGAGTTCCAGCTATCACTCCTCCCTGCATCAGGAAGAAGAGCTCTGTTGTTTTCTCTGGAGACTGACTAAACAGCTCATGTTAAGCAATATAGAAGAGTATGCAACAAAGCTGGTTTGAAACACCATTTGCAGACTACAAAACAGGCCTTGTTTCTTTGGTTTACTTTAAGGACTATATTTAAAGTAATGCTTTGTAAAAGTAGGGGTTAGGCTGTGGAGATATTCTTGTTTCAAGTTACGTAGGTCCTCACTTGAGCTAACCCACTACTAAAATCAAATAAGAATGTGTTCACATGCATTTGCAGCAGTTTAATCCATTGGTTTTAAAATGGTTAATCCAGTACATTTTGTATTCTTGAGATCAGAAGAAGAAATTCCTTGCTTCTTGAGCATGAGATAGATGTATCTTCATGAAGGTATGATTATAGAATCGAAGAATGGTTTGGATTGGAAAGGGCCTGAAGATCATCTAGTTCCAATTCCCATACCATAGGTAGGGACACCTCTCAGTAGACCATTACGTACGACTTCAGTGTGTAAAAATCAAGATGCATGTATTCTGGACCTGATTTAATAGCACATGAGACTGTTTTACACTGGTCCAAACAGGAACTCAGGGTGGTGGAAAACTGATGATGGAATCTGAATTCCTTTGACTAGACTCTATGGCACTCAGAGAGAAAAGGGATGAGAAAGCTAATGCTGCTATACCTGTTGTCTTCTGCAGGGAAGACTCCTGATGCTGTGCCAAGCTCCCTGTACAAGAAACCTGAAAGCTTTGAGGAACAGTTTCAACACCTGCAGGCAGTGGAAGCTACAAGTCTGACCCCCACCATGCTTCTCATCACTGCACTGGAGCTAGCTGTTTCCACAGAGGAGCCTCCTGTTCTTCCAGCCACATCACCACGGTCACAGGTAAAGAGCCAGCACTGTACCTCTGATGCAGACGTAAATCTCCTGCAGATAAGGTCCAGTTTCCTTTTTGTTTCCAGTTAGAGGTCAGTGCTTGCTTAACAACAAAGCTCTTGCTCAAAAGCAGCTTTCTGTCTTGGAGACATCTAAAAACCTCTTCTTCACAAACATTTCCTTTCATTGCTCCTCTTCCTTGCCCTACTTCTCCCTTATCTTTCAGTTTTAAGCACCAGAGAAGCAGTAGCAGCACTTGGCTGGAGAGGTAGCATGTCCTAATGTTCCTTGTTTGCCTTTTGTCCTTACATAGTGGAAACTTCCCTCTTGGCTGCAGCCACAACATGGTAAAGCTCTTCCCTTTTGAAAACAAGATGACCAGAATTCCCAATGGACAAGATAGGGATGGAGCGGGGGGAATTGTAAAGTCTTTTTAATGTCCAAAAGCATCAGGACAATTTGCAGAGACTCAGGGTCATTTCACAAGTGTAATCTGTTGTCTGTTTGGTTTCTTGTGGTTTGCAGGCCCGCCTCAGGCAAGATGGGGATGTGATGCCCACCCTAGATATGGCACTCTTTGACTGGACAGATTATGAGGATCTCAAACCAGAAATGTGGCCATCTGCTAAAAAGAAAGGTGCTAAACCTCCCTGTCCTCTTTCCCAATGTCCTTCTGTAAGGCTCATCCCTTATTAGTGTTCACAGCTGTGATGAAGGATGTGAGATCATAGTGGTGAGGAAAGAGAAAAAGCATAATGCTGATTGTTTTGTACTCAGTTTCAGTATGTTTCTCATTTTGGATGCATAGTTTGAGGGCAGAGGAAGAATGACAGATGGAGGATTGAGAAATAGGGAGGAGATGAAGGTTTAGAGTTCAAACTCTGCAAGTTTGGGGCTGTTTTTCCCTGGAACAATATAGTCTCCAAAATGAAAACATTAACATGACATTTTCTGTTGGGATCTGTTTGTTTTCCACAGAAAAACGCCGCAGTAAGAGCCCCACCAGTGGAAATGAAACAGTGATGGCTGAAGGAGAGCCCTGTGATCATCACCTTGACTGCTTCCCAGGTCAGAATCAGCTTTAT
This sequence comes from Melopsittacus undulatus, assembly GCF_012275295.1. Classification (NCBI taxonomy): domain Eukaryota; kingdom Metazoa; phylum Chordata; class Aves; order Psittaciformes; family Psittaculidae; genus Melopsittacus; species Melopsittacus undulatus. The sequence goes on along the minus strand of NC_047538.1, from coordinate 4,360,956 downwards.
GGAGTCATTCCTGCTAACATGAGATTGAAACCTAGCCTAGGTTCTAATACAACATCTTGATTTCTAATAGTGGTAGGAAGCAGTATGCAAAGGGAGAGCAGAGGCTCTCTAGGTGTGTTGTGGAAACAGTAATGCCTGTACCATTGAGCTGTCGTGGGGGCCAATACCCTACAAGGGAAGCGGGATAAATGAGCTGTGCTGAGCCTTGTTCCTGTGTTGCAGGCTCTTGCTGTGACTTGCGTGAGCACCTCTGCAAACCACACAATCGAGGCCTTAACAACAAGTGCTATGATGACTGTATGTGCACTGAAGGTAAGCTCAGCTCTTTGCTCTCCCCCTTCCAGCTGGTTTCATAGTTGGCTGTGGTGACTCAGAACAGTGATTTGTACGTGAATACAGAAGCCAAGCTCTGCTGCTTTTAGCCTTTCCCTGCCACTGATTAACAATGTGACCACTAAGACATCTTGTTTTCCCTCTTGAGAACAAAAATCCCAATATCTACAACCCTAACAGAAGAAGCCACAATATATTAATACTTCAATGATGCTTTCAGTTATCACAGGTTATAAAAGCAGCCTACTAGCCTTGTTTTGCATGAGCTTATACCCCAGCTTTCCTGAGTTAATTTCAACTGAACTTGTAGCAATTTAGTAGGTGTGTACAGGACACAGACTTTTGTTTCTCAAACCTATTCCTGAAGGATCCAGAGCCCTTTACAGACAGTTGCATTATGAATATGTTGAAAGGCACTCTACTACTAGTCTGAACGTGTTCAGGATCAGGTCCAGGCTAGAACAGAACTCTGGTTACCAAGCTTTGTGACCTGTGTTAGGTACTTAGTGACTCTGACCAGGTCAGTCACCTACTTTTGGCCCTGGTAAGCAGACTGCTTTCCTGGAGTTGCAATGTTAGATGACAGTCTTCACCTTGAGTGTGTGATCTAACACTTGAAGGTCCTCATCAGAAATGATGTTCTGATAGATTAGCATAGAAAAGTGTTTCTGCAAGCCTAATGAGGGCTGCCCCTGGCCCTGCTTTATACTTAAAGCTAGTGATAAGCTGATGCCAAATGTGCATCCTCAGTAGCATTAAAAAGATCCCCAGAGATATAGTGTCCACATAAGACAGACAAGATTCTTAAGATAAGAGCAGAGCTCTGATCTTGTGTGCTCTCCTTTTGGGAGGCCTGACTGCCCTGGGGGGATTGGTAATGAGGGTCAGAAACCCAACTTTAAAGTAGTGGGTCACAGAGTAGCCCAGGGACATGAACTCCAAAAGGCTGCTCAGTGACCTGTGACATTGGCTGGGTCTCCTGTGTACAAGTACTCAAGGACAGTTTATGGGCTGTCTCATTATAGAAGCTATAAATCCTCAGTCTTCCCCACTCTGGGGGTGCTGGCACTGTTGCTGCTGCTGCCTGCTCTGGAAGGAAAAAGAGCTGCAGTTTCTAGGATGACCAAATGGCCTCCTGTCAATCCCAATGACCAAACTGAAAATCTATTGAAAATCTGTGGAATTGCATTTCATAAGAATTATTTACACAAAGCCTGCACCCTCTCTGGCCCAAGTAGCTACTCATTCTGGTGTAGCAAAGTCAGGCAATAGATACCAAAAGATAAATCAGTCAGTGCCAGAAATTGATGAGTTACCCTGAGCAGAGGCTCCCATTGCCTTCCCACTGTCCATGGGAGAATAACTACTCATGTTTCTTACAACTAAAATGCCTTTTTTGCCACCTTAGTGTTCATCAGTGCTATACCAGATAGCTTCCATCAGCCCCTGCACTTCAAGGATCCAAAACAGAAACTGAAGGAGAGTGAGCTTTGGATCAGACCTCCCAGTAATAACGCTTCTAAGTCTCTTCCTTCCTCTCCTGAAAGTCCAGGGAAATAAATAGCAAGAGGAGCTGCCTTGACATTGCTGCTGCACATTAAGTCTATAGTAATTTCCCAGTGGAGAGCTCACTTAGACAGTAATGGGAAGTAATAGGGGGAAACCAAGCAGGACTTCCATAAAACCACTGGAAAAAAAAAATTCAGGATAATTTATTGGCATTTCAAGAAGCCAGTGAAAGCTTCTGCCTGAGCCAGTGAATCCCAAACCAGAGCAGTGAGCCAAGCAGAATAGCAGGGCCCAGAAAGCAATATGCCCTGTCCATGTGAAGCATTTCTCTGCCATCTCATTTGACACAGCCCAGGCATCCCAGCCTTGGGGCTGTCCCCACTTGCAGCATGCTCTGTCATGAGCTGAGGCCAAAAGCTGACTGTCTGATGTTACTGCTGTAGTGAGCCCTGGTCCCTCCTGCTCACTTACACGTGTCTTTTCCATAGGGCTACGCTGTTATGCCAAATTCCACCGGAACCGAAGAGTGACCCGGAGGAAAGGGCGCTGCGTGGAGCCCGAGTCAGCCAACGGAGAGCAGGGATCATTCATTAATGTTTAGGAGGGTAGGATTCCTGCCTGGATGGTCAGGAGCTGGGGTCAAGCTGTTTATACCTAGCAATGGGAATTAGAGGAGAAAAGTCAAGCAAATGACTGAAGCTGCAGGCTTGGAACATGCCACGTTCCAACTAAACTGAAGCTAGTGTTCATTGTAAATTGAGTGGTCTCAAGGCTTTTCTGTACCAGGACTGCATTCCACCTCCTTTCCCTCAGCACATTCCTGCCATTGAGCTGGGTCTCCCTCTCCTGGTTAGTAAGAGGTGATCATGACTACCGTTCTCCTATTGGTAGTAAGTTCCTCCTCTCAACAGAGGCAAGATATGACCCATCCTTCAGGTCAAATGGGATATGAGCTTAAACTTTACCCCTTAACTATCACTTGAGAAGAAAGGTAGAGCCTCCTTCAGGATCAGAGGTTCCTGAGGATAGGAAGCTTGTAGCATCCAGGTGGAATCAAAGGTAGGAAACAGGTCATCAGGAAGGTGAGAGGGGCCCCTCTGACAGAGTTCATGCTCTCTCCCTTGTTCACTGCCACAGACAGGTATTCTCTAGCTGTTACACACTATCTGTTTTCTATAGGACCATCCAGACCTCCTTTCCTAGCTTCCAGAGAACCACCTGGTTTCTGCAAGGATGTGGCAGGACATCCCAGCCTGCAGCTCTCACTCATTTAATTACTCTGCCAAGTCTGTTATTTTTAAGAATTATTTTTAGGAGCTTTCTAGGGAAGTGATAGTTTTCCTAGTGAGCCAGAAATAAAGGTTTTTGGTAACAGGAGATAGGGACAGGCTGTTCCATTGTAGTAAATCCTGTGATATGTTGCATGTGTGTTCCCATGATATGTAAATAAAGATATGATAGATACCTTTTGTGCAACTCTTCTGCTTCTTTGACTGCACCCAAAGATGTGGCAGCAGCCAGAAAGGCCTATGAGGGAGCTGGCCAGCAGGTAACAGTGATGATTTCAGCTCACACAGAGCCACTTGGTAGAAATATTTCTCTACCCAAATTGGGGATCCAATCTTCCCTGTCTTCTCACTCAAACTGCAGCCAACAGTCTGTTTCTGCCTGGTGTAGCCATCCAGACATATAGAATTCTTTATATTACTGCTTAATTTTTGATTTCAGTGATATATTGAAGCAGCACAGGCTACTTGTGTTAAACAGGAGTAGTATTAGTCAGTAAAGATGTTCTTTCCTACTGCTAATACCCCAGCAGCCTGGTTTCTGGTAAGAGGCAGTTCTGAAGCCTTTTATATTCATGAATCTGGAGATGTACAGGACTTCTTATAGGAATAGAAATATTAATCCTGGTGCTATGATCAGAATTATGAGGTTTCCCTGAACTGCCCTGTGTTCCCTTCAGGTAGGCAATCTCCATTTTGTACTCCTGTTTCTGTTGTAGTGTCACTCCACATTGTGTATTCACTCAAATGCTGCTGGCATAATAGTTTATGCCTCTAACATGATGAGTGCCAGTCTGACTACAGAGCTATGATATGAATACAATATTAGTTCTGACCCACATACACCTGCAGTGCTAGAAGGGACACTACAGGAGGAATTCGTAAAGGAGTGTTAAGGCAAAACCTGCCACTGGGTTGAATGTAGCTATTTAGATTCTGCTTACAGTTTTAGCCCAAAAGGCAGGAATAAAGGAAGGTAGCTTGGCTCCAGCTCTGTGCCAGGATACAATTTGTTAACCCAGAGAGAGAAAAGCAGCCCCTCCTTCAGCTCAGATGCAGAATAGTGGGTGGTGCAGCCAGTGCTATTGTCAGTGGAAGCATAAAGGGAAAAAAGGCTTTAATTGATCACAGTCAATTGCAGAGCTCTCAATGGTGTGTGTGACACTGATGGGAACCACATGCACAGCATTATCAAAGCCAGGTTCTGATGCCACACTGCTTTCCATACAGCAGCGAGATCTGGTTGGAACAGTGCAATTGAAAGAAAGCAGGAAATTTTGCAGGGACCTTTATCCTTGATGATGCAGGTATTCATTGCCCTGCATACAAAATCTGTGTAGGATCCTAGGCAGTGTTTTGGGCAAACCTGTTTTGCAAATGATGGGAAAAACAAGCAGGCTTAAACAGTAAATCTAAATTTTAAGCCAGAGCTTTTAGACTCCAAAAGGAGACTTGCTTCTTCAGCTCTTCCTGTTTCATGTTTTATTCTGAATACAAAGAACGTGTTCTGCTTAATTGGTGGGATTAGTTCAATGTGTATGGTCAGTGAAAATTGAGTTGTTCTTATAAATCAAGTCACATCATTACTGGATCTGTTGTTCACATTGGAGCTGCAAAAAGAGAACCCAGGACCAAGACTCATTCTCTCTGAACAAAGCTGTGATGTTGCAGAGGTGAAGCAGAAAGGGTGAGCAGTGGCACAAGCATATGCTGCACAGCCACAGCAGCATGAATAGAATCAGCAACCTGATTTATATATCAGCAGATCAACTACTCACTGCAATGGCAGTGCAATGGAAAGCTGTTGAGTAAATAACATGCCAAGATGTGGAATGAAAGACCAGCCTGTGATATGAAACCCCACTGCAACATCTGTCCACGTCCAACCCACTTCTGAGTGTAGCAAAGCCTTTTAGTGTCTCTTGGTGCTGTCTCAAGGCACCTGAGGGTGGCAGGATCACTAGATTACATTTCACTTTCCCATTCCTTCCCAGTATCTCCCAGTTATGGTGTAGTCAGTGACAGTTCTGCCTTTGGGGGCTTAATGTCTGAACAAGAGAGAGGGAGATGAACGTCAAGCAAGCCTTGAGTTATATGTTCCTCTCAACTGATTGTTTGAGAAATTCAAATTAAGAATTCACACAAGCTCAGCTTCTCGACTGGCACCAGAGAGCTTAACCCAGAGCTCTCTCAAGAGTTCCTATTGTTCTGAGAGGACTTTGGACCAGGCCCAAACCACCCATAGCAGGGCTCTGTGGAATGATTTTTCAAGCTAATTGCAGGGCATGCATGCAAGAAAGGTGAGTGACAGAGTCCCACCCAAACTCCTGCTCTACAGCTCCTGCTGTTAGCAGCCTCACAATGAGTCCAAGGGGTATGCATCATTTTAAATCAGTTCTCCAAGGGTGAGAATCATTAGACATGGAAAAGAGAGGACAGCGTGCTGATTTGACATAATCATCTCAGCAGCTGCCTGCTCTGCAAATGCAGTTGAATCTTGGGGATGTTGCTGGCAGTTGCCAAAATGATGACTGCAAGAGAGACAAGGAATGGAAGCACAAATTAAAACACTTGGGAATCATTCTGGCTCAGGTCTGTAATAGTCTGCATTCATTTTAGCTTGGGGGTGTTTTATTGAAACCCTCTCTCCTCCCCCTACCCTCCTGTAATTACCCAGTTGTCAATCCACAGTGTGTGAAAGTGCTTCAATTTCAAACCCAGGCTATACCAAATTGCTCAAGTCCATGCCAGTCACTCTCTGCTACAGAAAGCCTGGGAAAAGCATTGCTCTCACATTTTTTTAATCAGAAAACCTGAGCTGTTGTTTTCTAGGCATGTTCTGAGAAACCCATTTCTGGTGTGTCAATTCATTTTCTAGAGTCCCTGTGAATCTGGAAGTGTCCTGCAATTATGTCTCAAAGCTCTAAAGAACAGAGAAGCAACTCTTCCTTGTTAAGACTGGAAAGGACTTTCAGGAGTGCTTTGAAGATAGCCCATTAGTGTAAGCCTCTCCATTCCCCAGATTCTCCTGTCTGCCATAGCCTGTTTTGCAGTGAAGTGGAGGCTCCCTACCAGCAGTACAAAATACCTTCAGTTTCTCCTCCAATCCAAATAATGTTTCTGCTTGCTGATTTCCCACTGGGATTTAAAGGGGAGTTTGTACAGCCAGGACAAATCCTACATGCCCTTCCTCCCTGATTATTCAGAAAGGTTCTGTTCATAATAAATGCGTTTGTGCAGACCTGATGCCTTCATTACTCTCAGCTCCATAGCCAGGGGCACAATTTAAAGACACTGGTGTCAGCTGCAGTCTTTAGTTACCTTCAGACTAGACCCCAAGTGAGGGCACAAGAAGGGCAGAACTATGAGGGGTGAGGTTGTCTCCATCCCCACAGGCTAGATAAGGGCAGCAGGAGCAATTGTATCAGCTCCTCTAATTCCCCACGGAATTGGTATTACCTTACCCACTGAGGGTACAGTGTCTTGGAAACACAAAGGAAAGCGTTTCTGTCTTATTAGCCTCACTTTTCTGCTGTCAGGAAGGAAGCCAGCCGTGTGTTAGATTTTTACTCAGCCTGCACAAAACATACCACCAACGTATTTGAAGCAGCTGATTGCTGGGTATTAGTTGCAGTGAGCTGAACTCACCTGCATCAGTCTTCCAGCCAGGAAAATCTCCCTATCCTGTTTCTAGTCTCCTGGGTCGTCCGCTTCTCCCTGCAGGTCTTCTTTAACTTGGTGCTTATGTTTCTCACCATGTTGGTGTTGCTTTGAGTTATCAAGCCTAGGGAAGGGAACAGAGACAGCAGGTTACACAGAGAGGCAATTTACAAGGCAGAGATAACATTTGCAAAAGCAGAGATAAATACCAGCCAAGCCCCCAGATCAGATAGGTGTGAGAGACGTGCAAATGCATAATGTCTATCACAGCTCTTATTGTTTTCATAGCCATGAGATCATTAAGACATTTCTAAGTCCCTTGAGTCCATGACATGCAAGCCCAGAATATAACAAGCATGGCTGAATTAATTGCATGATACATTGATGAACAAAATGAAGTAAAGTACTTTTATTGTACAAGGGGAAAGGAAAGGAATGCTTTGCATTGAACAGCATTCACATCAATCCAAATTATGGCTCGTGCTGCATAAATGACAATGAGACTGCCTCACTCAAACTGAAAGGCGCAAAGATGCCCACATACTGCTGCATCCAAACAGCACTGTACTTAACCTGAGACACTGGAATTTGTCTTTCTAAACCCAACAGTTCTCCTTTGATAGATACTTTTGCACCCACACTTTGCACCCAAGCACTGAGCCAACAAGTCTTTATCTTTCCTCCCATTGTAGGTGTCACATCTTCTTCCTGTCACGTAGGGTAAAATCCAGTCCTTAACATTACTGGGCCCCCTAGCATTGATCCCATTTGATGCCACTACTTCTGGGAATAGAGGCAGGGCTTCCCTGCAAGACACAAATGGAAATGAAGTCACAGCTGATGTGTCATGTGGCAATGGATGAGTTATAGTGCAGTCATTCATCTGGTAAAGTGGCACATTCAGACATTCCTGGGGGGGACTTTTGCAGCCTGGTTTTCTATTGTTGTTCTGAGCCATGCAGCCAGTCAATTTTGTTCTGCTGCTTCCTCTAGTTAGCATTTTCTAGGTTATTTTGGCATTTAATACTTTGCCTTGGGAGATCTTCAAGCCCGCTGCATACTAGCAGTTCACAGCACTCAGGGCAGAGTGAAGGACAGGCTAGATAGAGCTACATTTGTGACTTGTTGGAGAATGTCTGTGTGTAGGTTATGCACAATTCTCACACATAACCTTGCACTGCACTGCTTGGGCTGGAAATGAGACTGAAGGATGACTCACTCATACATTTCCACATTCAGCTTCTGCAATGAACTTCTGACTCCTGGCTCCTTCCTTAGAGGCCTCATCTTCTCTGCAGGAATACATGATGACAAGAAAGCAACTGACGCAGAAAAATATTGTAGTCTTACACTGCAGGTAAAGCATACATTGGGAAAGGAAGGGAGGATTTGGCACCTCTCAAATCCTGATTATGAACTGGACAGGAAATGGTAAGTTACAGCTGTACTGTGTGGGGTTGGGGTGATGATGTATCAGTTTCTCTAGCTCTGAAATGGAACAAGCTTTCTCCCAGAATGAGAGATGGAGAACCCAAGATTTCTCCCAGGCTTTTAGGCAGAGTTCAGTCATTGAGTTCTAGGGAAAGCTCTAGCGCCAAAGGAAGGGGTATCTGCCAGCCATTCCAGCTGCATGGCTAGAAAGCAGTGCTCAACCCCAAAGAGTGACCTTAACTTGCCTGGGTTATTTATTGTGTGACACAACTGAGCACAGCCAGCACCTCACAGCTGCTTTTTATTGGTGTTTATCCAGAATCTCATTGTCACTCCTCACCTTTTTGTCACAGTACTGATGTGTGCACAAAAGCTTTCTCTTTCTCCCTCCTATACACGCATTAGCCTTCCTGAGCACTATGGTACAGGTATAACACCAAACCTCGTGTGTAAGCAGCAGAGTGCTTGCAGCCAACAAACTCATCCAGACACACTTTTAACCAAGTGGGGACCTCCCGGCTGGGAAACAAGTGCTGTACCACACACATCAGGTACCCAGCGCATCCATCCCGTCTCCATGCCTGGAACACGGCCGTCTGACAGGACACCCGGCGCACAAGGCACACTCCAGACCCGCCGCGCTCCAGCTGCTGGAGCAGACACAGGGGCCGGGCTGGGTTCGGGCCTTCGCTTCCCTCCTGCCCCACCGGTGCCGGTGCCCCCCCGCGGGGGGGCGGTGTCCCGGCTCCCCCCGCCCCACCGCCCTCCCCTGGGCGGCCCGTAACCGGCCCGTGTTGGCAGCGGGGCCGCCCCCAGCCCTCGGTGAACCGGCCCCGCCGCCGCCAGAGTCACGGGGCGGGCGGGCCGCTGCCATGGAGCTGCCTGCTGTCAACATCAAGGTAGGGGCCAAGGGGCCGAGCCGCTCCCAGGCTTCACTCTCCGGCTGCCCTGGTGTCCGCCGGTTCGGGGCTCCGCCGGTTCGGGGGGTCCCGTCGGTGACTGTAGAGGAGGCACCGCGCTTCCTCGGGGGGCGGCCTCCCGGAGCCGGCCCTCGGCCCGGCCTGCCCGGGCCTCCCCTGTTCGGGCCCTGTGTGAGGGCCTGGTCCGGAGCCGTGCAGGCCTCCGAGGAGGCAAGGCTGGTGTTCCTGACCTGGTGCTGCCAAAGCTCCTGGGCATTCAGAGCGGCAACTGCACAGATCCTGAGGAGGAAAAGTTTGTGCTTGTCAGGCAAAGTACTTCAGAAAGATGCTCCCACTTCCTTTGGGGTTATCGTGTGATAACTGAAATTGCTCCTGTGTTGGGAGGGGTTTCGGCTGGGGCAGTGTGAAAGTTTTGGTGAATATCTGGTAACCCGAGAAGTGGGAAATAAGGGATTTATAACACTTAATGTAAGGGACTTACATTACACTTTTCGCTCTGGGAAGAAGCACATCCTTGCAGACAAGCTGGAGAATGCTAACATCAGTTTTTTGCTTTTGATGTTGAAGCTTTCCCTGATGCCTGAAACTTTCCTCTATTGTTGTCTGCCCTGTTTTCAGAGCCCTGAGCTGTGTCGGGGTAGGTGCCTTTTCCCAGCTTCACTCCTTTGTGTATCTCGTTTGGTACAGCACATTCCAGGTGTTTTCTTTGATTAAAACCCAGAGAATTAACCCCACTGATCACATCAGGTTTTTCTGCCATTGATTCATGTAAGTTGTGGCCTTGGAGCAGGCTGCCTACAGGTTGGGTAGGAGGACAGCATTATCTCAGCTGCCATTATGAATTCAGCTTTGTAGAGGAAGGCTTTCATGGGGCTGTGCTAAATAAGAGTTTGGCATTCATAAAACGATGCTTCCTTCTCTTACCGGTTCACCAAGAAGAGCAACTTCCCTTGTTAAAGGCAAGTAACCAAATGAATTTTTCAAGGCCATTTACATTACCATCTGGGAACGCACTCGTGCGTTGCTCTGACAAGCTGGGACTATTTGGTGGTTCCCAGGGCATCAGGAAGACTGAAAGATCTTTCCTTCTACTTAATTTTTAAACTCGGTTTGATTCCTCACCTCCCCATGCTAAAACAGCAGTGAAAAATAAGGACATTTAATTAATAAGCTTGCTAGTGTGAAATACATGTTCTACCCTGGGAGGTGGAGATGGGGAGCTGAAAAACACAGGCTTGTTGCATGAATGAGTCACTGTGAGAGCACAGCTGAAATGTTGCCTTTCTCCTCTGGCTTCAGACAACAATTCCCAAGTCTCGTACTAGATAGCAGTGAGCTTATCTTGGGCAAACTGTTTTCAGCATTGAGAAATTCCTTGTTGTCAAGTCTGATGGTGCTGCTCTCTGGCTGAAGAGGTGGGGACAGGGAGTTAGTAACAACTATACCTTCATCTTTGTACTGTTCCTGAGTTAGGGTCTGCTTCCTTGAAACATATTGCAAAGGTGAGAAAGACTCTTACTCAGAAAGGGATTGGAAATAACAAGACACTGCTGATATTTGTTGGCATGATCTGCTTACAGCTTCTGTGAGATAAAAAAAAGATGAGCCTCGTGATAGAAGCAGCTCCAAGAAAACTGCATGACAGAGCTGTGCTTGTGCCAGGACGTTGCAATGGCTTAGCCTTGAGGTGTCTCTTTGAGCTACTTGCAGAGATATAAAATTCATGTAGCAGGTTTTGGCCTAGAGTGGATGAGGAACATACTCAATGAAACAGCCCTTGCTGGCTCAGCTCTAATAGTAACGATCAGCAAAGCACTTAGGAAGCAGCATAGCTATGTTTTTGCAGTGAATGCTTGATACTTAGGATTATTACAATAACTATGCAGAGCCTTAAAATACAAAGTTTGAGTTTGGTCAAGCCTGGACAATGCTCTACATCCGTGTGCCTGGAAATATAGAGTTTGTACTTGGGCATTTTGAAATCCTGGATCACAGAATTGTTCAGACTAAAAGAGACCTCTGTATGTCATCTAATCCAACCTCCTGCTCAAAGCAAAGCTAACTTCAAAGTTAGATCAAATAGTTCCACTCAAAATTCAGCTGGCTTTTAAAAATCCCTAAGGATAGGACCATGACAAGGCTGTTGCATACGCTGTTCCACTGCCCAGCTACTCATTACCATCACTGTTTCCATAGTGAATATGCTCACAGGTGGCCACTCAGATCTGTGTTTTGGTTAGCATATCCTCAGGTGAGTATGTCACACAGTAGATGAGCTCACTTAAAACAAAAAGAAGAGTAAATAAAACTTTAAAAGTTGGATACTACAAGAAAGTAATTGTAATTTGGAACCATGTAATTTTTAACTTAGTCAAAATTCACCCTTGTGCTGAAGCATGTTTAAGGGAGTTCCTGTTCCAAAGACTTTCCCATCTAATGAGACCCAGGCAGACCTAGGCTATTTTTATACTTGGCAATTAGTTCCATCCCATCACATGCTGAGATTTGCATGGAATTCCGCTGAGCTCTCCCCAGTTTCCAATGGGATGCTTTTAATCACATGATCATCCTTCTGCCGGGTAGAGATGGAGACAGAGATCCCACCTTTCTTATTTTCTGCTCTCAGCACTAGTTCAAGTCTTAGGAGTTACCTTCCCAAAAGAAGCAATGTATGCTCTTCTGCAGTGTGTGTTTTTCTTAGGCACAGTCTTAAGGCCTTGAACAGATGGAAAAGATTTAGATTCTTCGCTGTCTCATCAGGAGACTGCCTGCAAACTATCTAATCTCACATAGCAACTGTAGCTTTAAAGCGTGTTCTTCATTAACACTCCATTTTCTATGTTAGAGCAGAAACCAACCCCACCAGCTGATTCCATAGTGCCCCGAAGAACTGTCAGGTAAATGGGGCTAATAACCAGGATGGGAATGCCTTGGGTTTATTTCAGTAGTCCCTCATACTATCAGTTAATGCTGGTGACTAAGCATGCTTCATAATTTAATAACTGCAATATTGATCTAGACAGCTTTAAAATAAAAAGCCATCCTGCCTCATTATGTTAACTGGTGAGCCTGGAGGGGGCTTGCAGCTGTGTAGCATGCAATTAAATACCACCTCATTAAGAATTTCCCTGATGTTGTGATAGTCTCTTGAGTAAATGCTATTTGCACGTCTCCATTCTTATCCCAGAACATCTTGTATTTCACTGATTAGCACTTACTGCCTGGTCTCCATGGTACAGTTTGGGAGAAGGGAAAGCAGGGGGTGGTGATGAAGCATTTTGTTGGCTTTCATGAGCACTTACAAGAAATCATTAATAAAAATCTGTTTCAGCAGTGTCTGACGTTATGACAAAGTCTAGGCTACTCTGGGTGAATGCTCAGGGTGCTGCAGTGAATCAAGAACTCTGTCTTACCCAAGCCCGTCTGCACAGAGCATCATGAGCCACAGCAGATGTGACACTGTTGTTGATTTCCCAGCTGTGCTTCACTCATGTCACAGCTTTGTGGGTGATTAATTCTCTTCTTGAGCAACTAGTTGTGCGTTAAGTTAAAGCCTGGATAGACTTTTTAAGTCAATGAATGTAACAGGATGTCAGTAGATCTTAAATTTAAATGTCTTTAGTGTCTCAGTGCTCCCATCTCCCTGCAGCTTTCCTGAGTTCACTGAATAATGGAGCCTTTCACTACTTATTTCCCAATTTAGTTTATGTTTCTCTTTTTTGTGGGAGTATGTGGGGGTCTGAGATCAATATAAGTGCCAGTTGGAGCCCTTCTCACAGCTAGAAAAAATGGAAGAATGCCTAATCCCCATGGATCCTCTGATATAGCTGGGCTTCAGCCTTTCGTTTATGAGGCTCTCTTCCATATTCCAAATGTTTAGAGAGTCAGTGTGAGTAATCTCCCTTTGAGATTGGCCAACAAGAGTGAACACATGGATATAGGTATGGAAAAAGACTGAAGTGGTATATTTTTGTTCCCATTTGCTGTCATAATAAACATGTAGAGTATGTCTCCTTGGTTACAGAAATGTCAAGTACTGGTGAAGAGAATTCTTGTGTTGCTTGTTACAGGAAGATGCTTTCTCCTTGTATTTGTCCCCTTAAGCACAAGGATCAGGATCATAAAGGGCATTTGCAAAGTACAGAATCTGTTACAGCATCATCTTACTGCTACTTAGGGCACTGCTTGCATTTGAGCCTTGGTGGCTTTGCTGGAGTGAGAGAAGCTGTGTACTATGGCAGGATTTTATTCTCAGACTCCTACAAGTTGCCTTCAGGTTTGTTAATATTGCAGCGAGGTTGAACTGCTCTGAAGAGACTGGAAGGAGGTAAAAGGAGCATTTACTGAGAACTGTAGTGAAATTGCTGGGAGCTGCAGGCATAACTACCATAGACTTGGTGATGGGATGCCAGATTGGTCATGTATAAACCGTGCTAGCATAGTGTGAAACAGATTGCCCAGCTTTCTGTACAAACTCTTCTGGAGTTCCAAAATCAATAACCCATTTAGAAAAGACTAAGTGAGCCCTGAATCAATTGTCAAAAGAGATGACAATGAGAATGAATTACTACAGTGTAGCACCACAGGAAACATTCAGCAACAGACACAGAGAAAAATGGGTTTGTGTTTTCAATGTCCCAGTTTCTGCCAGCTTTCTGCACTGGTTCATGGGTCTGGAGTTTTCACCTGTCCTTTGGAAAAAAGATAGTGTCATTTCATGTTGATCTTCTCAGAGTTCTCCCAACTTGCTGACCTGTCTTCTCTGTTTTGTTTTTCTATAGGCCATCATTCTGGTACACTGGCTGCTCACAGTGTGGTGAGTGATTGGTAACTGGGTGAGAACAGAGTATTCTTTTGAACTGGGAATGGGATATTCTTGGGGAATTGGCACTCCCTGTTTGTGCCTGCCTGTGTGTAAGAAGATCTTAAATCAGAGTGAGGTGTTTGTATGGGAACAGGGGTGAATCCAAACAAACAGTTGCAGGCTTATTGTGAATGTGGGCTGGGTTTTTTTTTGTCTTGTTTGGCAGGGGATGCATGAACCACATATTTCCAGCCTCCTATGCCTGGGGAAATTTCAGTGTCTTTGCAGTGGGGATCTGGGCCATTGTACAGAGAGACTCCCTTGATGCCATCATGATGGTGAGTGTGAGGGTATGTGCCTCCACCAGGCTGCTCAGGGAGAGGGTGGAGAGAGCTTTTATGAGTCTGTGATGATTTTCAGTTGTGAACAAGTCAAATTCCCTGTTTGGCTTGGTTTGGGTTTTTTTTTTTAAGAGAGCATATAAATCTATGAGCACTGCAAATCATAGTGAGAAGCATTCACTATCACTTATTTTGCTTCTCGTAGGTAAGGCGTACTTACTTTTTTTCCTGTTGTTGTGACTTGTAAAGCTAGAGGAGGACTCAAAGTGTTTAATATCCTTAAGTTAGAGGGCTTCATAAAACCCTTCTCTGAACATTAAAGAGATTGGCGAGAAAAAAATAAACAATCCTGAAGCATATAATGAGAAGGTGCCTGACAGATGTGAAGAAAATGCATGAAATACAAGATCATTCATGTAGGATTCTCTGTCTACCTGGGGCAGTGTCAAGGGTTAGTAATGTGTGATACTGGGGTGAAGGCAAGATTGTGTGAACACAGATCATGCAGGAAACAGATGCTGTAACTGCTTCTCCTTATGGTTAATCCCCTATTCAGTTCATGTCCCATTCTCTCTTTGTTTCCAGTTCCTGACTGGCCTGCTGCTCACAGTCCTCACAGACATCATTCACATCTCTATTTTCTACCCTCCGAACAACTATCTCACTGATGCAAAGCGATTCAGTATAGGCATGGCCATCTTCAGTCTCCTCCTCAAACCTCTGTCCTGCTACCTGGTGTATCGAATGTATCGGGAGCGTGGAGGAGAGTACAGCTTTAACTTAGGTAAGATGCTTCCTCTGCCTCCATGTCAATGTAGGCCACCTCCACTGGTGTTAGGATTGACTGCCTTGTACTTTGGACCCTTCAGCCTGAGCTCTGTGCAGCTGGATTCTGCCTCATTTCCAAGGAGCAGGGGGGGAGTGCATGCTCTTTCTCTCTTTCGTTCTCCCATTTTGTGGTCCTGATGTGCCTTAGGCCTTAAATTTACGTTCTTCCTCTCTTCCCTTGCAGATATGGAGTCCTCATCTGACATCCATTTTGCCCACAATGGTATTGTGAGAGAGTAAGAGAGACTACAGTCTCTCTTATTCAGTGTAACTGAGAGGCTTGTCCTCTCTTCCTCCTCCTGCTTTTGTGCATGCTTGTTGGAAGATTTTTGGGGTCCTTCTCTCTTTGCCAACCCTTTTCCGTCTGGGGGAAAGTAGAGGCAGCATTTCCTTTAGCTGGATTAGGCATGAGAGGGGAAGCAAGCTGGATTTCTAACTCCATGCTTTGTCTGGGCCTCACATGTCCTAGTTATGTTGATTGCTTTGGGTTTCCATTTCCTCACCTGGAAAATGGAACTGATGCTCATCTCATGGGACTTTGCCTGAAGGCACTCATTTTTCTCCTGGTTCTTCTTGCTAATGATAATGTGGCAGCCTTGCCAGAGAGAAGGGGCTGTGGCTGGGTGTTCTGAGTCTCAGTCAGCCTTGCCAAGCATGCCTAGTGCTAGTTCATGCTGGGGCAGCTGCCAGGGATTATTTGCTGTGTGGGAGTTCACCTTGGCAAAATCAGCAGCCTGGTGCAATTATCTGTTTGCCTCCCTAAGAAGGCTGTTCAGGAAAAGGGGTGGTATAACTGCATGACAGTGTTTGAAAGCTGTCATTTGTGCTGCTTTGGTGCTAGCAAGCATAATGCTTCCAGTGAAAAGAGGAGAGGCCATGGAAGGAAACCATGGCTTGAGGCACTGTGTGCTATGTGCATCTCCCTACAAATGGAATGTGGATGTGTTCTCCATCATCTATTTGTGCAAATGCCTGACAAACCTGTCTGAATTGGGTCACAAGGCCTGTGAGTCAACTACATTGCCTTGCTCTGGGCCATGTTTGTGCCAGTTTTTATTAGCTGCTCACTGTGCTCCTCTTCAACCACACTATCCCAACATGGGCATGATACTGTCTGAAAGTCTCCTTTCAGGCACAGATTGGAATTCTGACACATTGTAGTTTCATACCCTTGCCTGAACTGCTTTTCTCACAAGCTTTTCCATACAAACTCTGTGCTGTTGTTTTGTGTTGAATGTGTTTGACAAATTTCCTCTCATTTTCCTGCTGTCTGGCATTTTCCTTTTGAACCTAACAATGTTGCATTTTTCCTACTCTTCTCTGTCTTGTTTGCCTTCCACACAAATCTGGTTTTGTTGTTTGGCAGTATCCTTGCTGCTTCAAACAAGCCTCTCATATAGTTTGGTGCCTACCTTTGATTCACATTGCTTTCTAGCCATGGCAGATGCCTGGCCTATAAATAAAGAGCTGTCCATGCACATTCTCTGTCTGTCATCTTTCCCTGCTTGTCACCTGGACAGTAACACGATTTTGTAACAGTCTTAAACCATAGGCACATGTTCATAGTGGAATTGGGAGCAATGCTGGATTCAAATTTAGGGCCATGGTGTTGCACCCTTGAGGCATAAAGTGGTTCATAGATGATTCATGCTCTTAAATCTATGCTGTCAGCTAGCCATGGTTCCTGCTGCTGATCCTGCTGATCACTAGATCTCTTAAGCTTGATCTTGCTGAAAGATGCTATTACAGGAGCCTTTTGTGCTGCTACATAGTATTGCAAGTCTTGCTTTCCACACAGCCATGTGGCTACTAAGAGAGCAGTTCTCAGGGAATGAAGAAGCATGTTCAAATGCATCTAGGCTATTTTGCTTTTGTTGAAAGGATGGGTTTTCTCATATCCTGCCTGTGCAGTGAGGATCACAGAACACAGGTGCCAGGGAGATCACAGAGCAGCTCATGACGTTCCTAAGCTGTTGGTTTATTCTAGAGGATTCCATTCTTGTGCTTTTGCATTTTTTCCCAAGCTTGTTCTCTTCCATCTCCACTCAGGTGTCACCTGTGCAAGCCAGGATCGCAGCACCTATGAGCCAATTGATCAGCAGGATGCATCTCCACAGTGGCCTGACTCAAGCAAGACAGCCCAGCATCCATACTGAGCCCTGCTCCACAACAGAACAGACACTCCCTCACTCAGTCTAGCCTTCTGCTCTTCCCATGTTTGTTCTGAAGGAGCAAGACTTGCTACTGAGCAAACAGCAGAGGATCTGAGTTTTCATTTCTTTTGCCTCTCTGAAGGTTAGGCAGATGGGTTGCTGCAGTAAGTGCAGAAGATCTCAGAGGTGTCATGTTAAACACTGTGACTCTTTGTAATCCCACTACTCTCCTTTCCTCCCTTCCCCTAAATCCTGCCTTGTACGTATGCATGGATGCACCTTCTGCAGCCTTCCAAGTCTTGTATTCTGCATCCTCTCACTTGTAAGTAATGGAACCACTCAAAATATTCTTGGACAAGCTATCTTTAAAAGGCTTATATCTTTAAAAGCCTTAAACCAATACCATTTAGCTTGCTTTCATGCAGATAGTTCCCAGGAAACATCTGGAAGTTCCTGAGGGCTGTTTTTGATGGCATTAAGATTTATGACCATAACTCCCTACGCTAACTGTGGTGGTTTGTACAAAGCTGGGGTTGGTATAAAATGCTTTTACTGGGCCAGGGAGCTGCTTGTGCTCCCAGCGTCTAATCTTGGGGTTTATTCACTGATGCTTTTATGCAATTTGAATGTTCTTCAGAATACTTAAAATGGTTGTTGAATGTAGGATATAGATACTCTGTGCCTTGAAATGTCCTTTTGCCTTCAGCTGCCTCTCTTAACAGAACTTGAAATGTTACATTTTTCTAAGAAAACTATAAAATGAACACAGTTTTTCTGTGTTACAAAAAAAATTACACTGGTCACTTCTGTCTCATTTGAAAATGTAGGTATTCCTGAGGGTTTGGGACTTTAGCTGGGCACTCTGGAAGTGTTATGAGGGAAGTCTATGGGGCTTCAATGGCTTTTAGTCTAAGCTTTACTTGGACAAGTAGAGGGTACTGCTTGCAAGTATGTGGGTGGGATGGTGAGCTAGTAAAATGAAGCTTGGGGAAGGAAAAGATGGGTTTACTTACACTGCAGTGGTGAGCTTCATTGGGTGTGATAAACTTAAGTATTCTAATGCACAGAAGTGTGGTAGCCTGGTTTGTGACAGCCTGGTTTACTGTCCCCAGGTGAGTGCTGTGCATTCGTTCTGCAAGCTGCCATGCAACACAGTATGGCAAAAGGAATTAGTCTGCTCTTGTGATCAGATGAGGAAGAGACAATGGGGAGGCAGACCTTTATATTCATGTGGTTTTCAGCTCTTCAGACCTGGACAGTGATGGCATAGATCTCTGAACAACACACCAAAACACTCAGTTTCTTTGTTCCCTAGACCCACGAAGGCCAGAATGAAAACAACTGTTTTAAATGCAGTGGGTTTTGGTTATTTGCACAGTTATTTATGTAGAGCATATAGAGTTGGAGCTAGTGAGGCTTTCCCAGCCATTCTCAGTGCAAAATGCCCATCTAACTGACCTGCTGTGTGCTTTTCTGTGGAGAACGTGGCACATCTGAGAGCCCAGGGAAGCAGAGCAAGGCAGGAGTTAATGTTAGACTCAAAGATACCTCTTTTGGGTAAAGTAAATCAGAACGGTGATGATAAAGCCCCTCTCCTGACTTACATAAAGGAGGGATTTTGTTTCATCAGCGCTTACACCAAACACTTGGATCAATACCTGGTTTAGCCGGGCCTGTGGGGGATTCACGGAGCAGCCTGGCTTCACCGCGGGGCTCCTCATGCAGACGTGCAGCAGCCGCCATACTCTGCTCAAGGCATTTTCCTTCGGGTTCTTAAACCCTCAGCTCCCGACGTGCCCGGGGTCCATGGCAGTGAGCGGGGAGCTCCCCAGATTGACCACGACCTGGCCGGGGCAGGCCCGGTTCCTCAGCGGCTCCTTGGCCTTGGCGGGCCGCGCTCTCCTGTGGTGGTGGTGGGGGGGGGGTGACCGGTCCCTCCCAGCCGGGTCCCGCCGGGTCCGGGCCGCTCTCAGGCCGCAGCTTTAATGAGCCGCGGTCGGGAGCGGCTTTCCCGGCGCCATCTGCAGCCCCGGTGCCCGGCAGCGTTGCTAATCGCGGGGGATAAGCTGCTTACAGCGACCCAGCTGGAGCGAGCTCCCTGCCGGCCTTTGGGCATTGAAGGTGCGGGGCCGAGGAGGTGGTGTCCTGTCCCTGAGGCGCTGGCGAGGCCTTCGGCATGGCGAGCGATCAGAGTGAGGAAGTGGCCGTGAGGAGAGGTGTGAGTGTGTCCATGGAGGGCTGGGAGCCGGTGGGAATGCCGAGCAGGGCCTGGGGTCTGTGGGTGATGGACCTCCCATTCCCACCACAGCGCCCTCCACCACATCCCAGTGCAGAGGAGCAGTAATTGCCCTCTCTGTGGTGGAAGGAAGACCTCTTATGTGTGCTTGTTGAGTGGCAATGGGAGGCTCATGCGATGGTTTGGTGTGTAAGACTGGGCAGTGGAAAAGCCTTGTTTCTAAGGCATCTGAAAGGTGTTCTTGTGCCAGTCACTAGTCCCAACTTCCAATGTGAAATGGATCTGTAAGGGTGGGGAAAATGAGCATGGTCTGTGCAGTGCTTATGTATGTTTTATTATGGGTCTGTCATTGTTACTCTAATGCTAAAACAGCACCCGCTTGAAAGAGCTTGACTTACTGTTCATGAGCTGTGCTATTCCTGTTGCCTCTAACAACAGAAGTCCCTTGATCAGCTTAATTTTTGTTTGCTTAATTGGACATGTTTCAGGTTTTAATGTGTTACTGTGTTGCTGCAAAGTATATAGCAAGTATGTGTTAAAATGTGTTAGCTGGAAACATCAAGGCTCATATGAAATCCATTGGTCATGGATGCTGCGAGTCTGCAGCTTGTCTTGAGCATTTCTTTTGGCCTTGGAAGAAGTTTTAAGAAAGCACTTCATAAGATCTTGTTCCCTTTTGAGAAAGACAAATTACTGCTTAAAAGGGGTTGTACTAAAGTCCTGAATGGCAATTTTGGGAAGGCAGACAAAGATGGTTTTTAAAGGACGCTGTCTCCTCCTGACCTCGATGAGACTGAAAGGAGGAATGAATGAGGTGAAGAACACCAGCTAAAATAATCGTGGCGATGTGTTGAGAACCTGGTACCTGCCCGAACAAACTACAATGGAGAACTAAAAACAGTGGCATGAATTATCAAGAAAATAGATTATGTTTAGGTTCTTGAGTATAAAGTAGTCCAGTGCCAGATTCCAGGTGTTCATGGAGCAAAACAGTACTCATAAACATGATGGTTTCATGTCTTTTTGTAGTTCAAATCCTTTACAATACCCTTTTGTTATGCGTTGCCTGTTGGCTGGATATTTCTGGGATGCAAGGAATGCTTCTAGGAAACACCAGTCTGCTGTATTTTGTGGTTATACTTCATGCAGGGATAGGCACCCTAAAGAAAGCAGCTGCGCTCTGTTCACTCTGTAGTTGCCAACTTCTACTTGTCTGGAAAAAATAATGGGATCTTTCCATTCATGGTACACTCGGTGATGTATGAAAGGCAGTAATGGCAGTTCCCAAGGATAATTGTAACACTGCATGACTATCTCCTGTTGCTTTAGTAATTGAATTTACTCCCCAGTTTGTGGTTACTGAAAGAGTTTGCATATAAGGACAAGTGGGCTGTTTACAGTGGATGACTGAGGTTTAGATGCTTTCTTAGAAGAGAATAAGATAAACATAGTTTGGAAACAGAGTGCATTTTGACAGGAGCCTTTCTGGTATTTGAGTGTGTTTGAAAAAGACAATGGGCATTGATTTCATAGGCTGTGCAGTCTTTCTCTTCAGATTGACTAGGGCTTTTTGAAGATGATAGAGGTGTGTGTGTGTTTCACAATACCATTTTCATCCTGTTAAAAGGGAGTGGAAAAGAATGGTGCTTCAAATGACAGAGTGATTGACAACTTGCTTTTAAAATTTGAGGGAATGAAAGCATAGTCCCCTTAAATTGCACTTACCTGTTAGCAGCAACTTAAGAATCTGAGCTCCACTTGAGGGTTATATGTATAATCATCTGCCTTAGTGGCTAGATTGCAAATTAGGTCTTCCATCTATGTTGTAACTCTTCCAGGTTAGGAGACAATGCAGATTCTCTGGATGTGTGGACAGAAGAAACTGGCCTGTGTTTTGAAGCTTTGCAGGGCTGTAGCATGATACATGAGCAAATTTACGCTTGTTAAGCAGTTAAATGGAACCTTAAGTCAAGGCACTACCTTTCCTATCAGCCCTGGAGAAAATATGATTATGGAAGAGATGTGAGCAGGATTTCCAATCAATGAAGAGGGTAAGCATTGTACTCCAGCTGGAACCACGATGCTCTGGCTTAAAATCATAGAATAGTTAGGGTTGGAAAGGACCCTAAGATCATCTAGTTCCAGCCCCCTGCCACGGGGGACTTCTGTAAAGACATTTTCTTTTATACCTGTTCTTGTTTGGTGTCACAGAGATCTGTGTATAAATATAAATATATGTATAAATATAAAGTATTCTGGAAAAGCAGCTACAGTCTGCCTTGTTCTGGTAGGAAGATAATTCAGCCTTACTAGCAACAAGTTCTTTTTAAGGCTGCAGGCACATGTGTAATGCTGAAAGTCTTTGCTTTCCAGGTTGTCTGTTGCAAACTGTGTGTTCCCTTCAGGCATTCCTGCTCTGCTAGACATGATTGTCTGCTGAGAAACAGGAAGACAGTAGGGTCCATAATACTTTCAGAATTAAGCTGGTGAATTGGAGACAAGAAATTAATAAGGAAAGTACCCAAAGCCTTTGGCAAACTAGGCAAGATGTGATGAGAAATACACATGCTTCCTTGTTTGTATTTCTTCTTCTTTTTCTTCAGAGCAAAGCAACATTCAGAAGAAAGTGACTTGATCTGTATACAGGTACTACAGGTTGAATAGACATTTCTGATCACTGGCTTGATGCTGCTGCATTCAGTGTAACCCCCAGCCGGACAGCAGAACTGCGTACTGCACCTGTCAGCTGGGAAGAGAGATCCCAGTCTGAGACAGACTAATCCCTCCTGCCCTTCTTGGCCACTGCAGGACACTCCAGTCAGTTCTCCATTTCCTGCTTTCTGAAGCAGAATAATCTCCGCCATAGGCTGCAGCAGCACAGCTCTAAGTGTGTGGCTCATAGGATTCCCCATCTTGCTCTGTCACTGCTCCCAGCTGTGAATCTTCCTCAGAGACAGTCACACCTTGAGGCTTATAGTTTAGGAGAAGGAGTGAGAGTATTGACTTACCTCAACAACACCCTCAGGAAGCAAAGACAGCTGGCAACTGCTCCATACACACTGTTCACCATCACTGCTTAGAAGTAGGAACAAGAATAGTGACTATCCCGTGGAAAAACAACAGCATCAGCCTCCTGCTGCTTCTTGTATGGATTCTCTGGATCCTTTACTGGTCAGTGCACATTTATCATCTCGTACTGTAGATTCCCTTCTTAGGCAGGAATTACTAGTGTGTCCTGCCCCAAGGAGCTCAAGTGAAAGTGTGAATGCTTGTTGTAGTTCAGCCCTGACCCTGGGGGAGCTCGAGCTATCTGGTGTGGAGTCTCTTCAGACTCTTCTGCAGTCCTCACAGATTTCTGCTAGCTTGTACTGTGCAGTCCAGAGGCTTAAGCAAGAAAGTGCTTTGATGGGGATATGGGGCTCCCTTCCTCTGGAGCCCAGGTCTTCTCCAGGCAGTGGCAGTTTGTGCTTTGCTCCTGATGCTTCAGCTCCTGGTATCCTGAGTGCAGGAGAGCTAGCTGGAGTAAAGACCAGTGCCACTCAGGCAAGATTGAAATGGGGTGTTCCATTTGCTAAAGACTGGAGCCTTAATGCAGTGACAAGGGACTTCAGTCGTGCAGTCCCTGTCTCTGTATTTCACAGATATGAATGCATTGACTCAAACACATGGAGGACCAACATTTTGGGTGACATCCAGCCAGAAACCCTCACTTGTGGGGTGGGCTCTGGAGGGCTAGTGGATACAGCAGCACATTCCTCCTGCAATTGCTCCCCTTATTTCAGACACCAGTCCCAGGCAAAGCCAGCTCTTGAAACTGGTAGTTTTTATGTACACACAAGAAGTCATTCCCCTGAAAAGGTTCTTAAAGGAGAAGAGACATCTAATGGGGCATCCCCTTGTGCTGTATCTTGGAGGAGAGACCTCCCAGCCAATATCTATCCAAAGGGTCTGCAGGTGTCACTGGAGACAGATGTGGGGGAGGCTCAGATGAATGTTGATGTAGCCATGTATGGAACCCCAAGGGAAGTGCGTGTGAGAGTCACTCCTGGAGAGTTTAGACCAGTCCAGCAGCTTAGTACTAAATCTGTAAGAGTTAGCAACTCCAAGCCTCACGTTAAGTCCAGCAAAGAGTCAGGAGAGGTGTGTGACTCTAGATCACAAGCAGCCAGAATGGCTGTGGTGGGCAGCAGCCAGTCCAGCCCTTCCGTTACTCAGGTTGAAGAAGGCTTTGGTGATTATTCTGACATAGATTGTAGAAATGTGAGCAGAGAAAGAAGGAGAAACAAATACTCTCAGCAAAGGAGCTGGAGGAATTGGGAAGCTGATTCCAGTCTCGACCAGTCTGAAGAACCTTCTGTGGAGAGGACTGCCAAAGAACCACGGTGCTGTGAAGAAGGGAGCCAGACACGGGAAGCTGTGTCCAGAGAGGTGAGAGTGTACTTGGTGTGTAGTAGTAGCAACCCTGTTCACAGATACTACTTGTGCTCCATGCTAGAGGTACAGAGTTGAGGTACAACAGTGATGGGATGCTTGTCCTACCATTTTCTCTGGCACTGAATGGCTGGAATCTCCTCTTTTATGGTCATACTCTGTCTCAACATATGCATCTTTGTCTCACATGCTTCTTCCTAAAGACTAGATTAACTTGGTTGTTCTTGGGAATGTAAACACGTGTTTGTATCCCCTAGATCTAGGTGCAGAGGGAATTAAACTGTTTTTTACTCTGTGTGTAGCTGCATGGCCCTGAGATTCAGTTTTGTCATGCTTTTCCATGTCTGGAATACTTCACAGAGCAATGGTGGAGCAATGTCAAAGGCTTCTGACATAATACACTACCCTGAGGCAGCACTCTTCTGGTCTCCATCCAAAATGATTTGATGTTGTGGCAACAAACATTCTTCAACAGAGTAGTGTGAATAATCATGTGAATTATTACCTTTTGTCTGCAGGTCTCTGAGAACAGCTTCTGGTCATTGAAGGTGAATGAGCAAAGGTGAAAAGGCTTTTGTGTTTCTGTGTGAGTGTACTGGTAGTTAACAGGGGAGGAAAACTGCTGGGAAGTAGACAAGGAGCCATGCTTCTGGGATCATTTGGGTTTAGGACTTAACCTGCATTATTCTGCCATGGCTGGCTCCAGGGCTACATTAATCTCTTTTCAAAAGGTTATTATCTAGAGTGGAATATGCTAAAAAAAAATAATCTCTCTGTCTTTTAAATTCTGCCTTCTAAATTCAGCCTTGGTTGCTGCTGATACTTGCATGAATGAATGATGAAAAATGATACTTGTATGCTAGTGCTCAGTACAGCAAATTGCAGCATGCTCACTGCATAGTTAGAGAAGATTAAGAACGGGGTATATCTAGGAGATGGGATTCAAATCTGTGACCTGTGTATGTATGTGCGATTGCTGCCAATTTAGTAACAACGATATCGTAATCTGGGTGTGAGGCAGATGGGTTTTCACTCTTTAGAGAGATTGATTTGAAATACCTCTTTCCAGCTTGGTGGCTGAACTCTGATTGCCACCTCCTGGTTGTGTTTAACTTTCCTTTCTGTTAACTGGAGCTCACTTGTCTTTTCTCTTTAAGTTTCCAGCACTTACGTGACAGACAAATGCTAGCTAGGTGTTTCCAAGCCTGGAGAAGACACGTCCTCTGGAAAAGGGCTGCAGCCAGGCAGCTTTACAGCCAGCAATTGCTTCAGAAGGGCCTTGGTGCTTTGCAGAGGGATGTGTGCCAGAGGAGGATGCAGCTAGAGGTGGCCCAGCAGAGACATGCCTCAGCTCTGCTAGCTGTCAGCTTCCACAGGGTGAGGATGGGTTAGGGACAGTAAAGTGGTGCCATGAGTTTTCTGTTGTGTGGTCGGAGAAGGCAGAAATCCTATTTGGGTAGGGAGGAGGAAGGGGGTTACCCTGTGTGAAATTCAGTGACGTGGACCCCCATACTCTGCCTGCAGTTTGTTCTAATCATGTGGTTTCTCCTCCAGTGGAAGGAAGCTGTGGTGAAAGAGAGCAAGAAGCAAGCTCCACAGCCTGAGCTGTATTCTACCCATAGTTCATCAGTGGGGGGTTTTGGAGTAGGAAGATTAGCAACTATGACAACCTCAGCTGATCACCAGCTTATAGAAGGATACTCAGAGGAAGTTGAGCAGGCTTGTAGGTAAGCTGAGAGCATTCTCTTTCTGTTGTCTTGGGCAAGTGGAGGTTTACAAACACAGGGAGAAGTTTTTCTCATGTGGTGGCAAACTTGTTTCCAGGTCCTTGGATGTACTTGCTGCAAATAAGCACTGCAGAAATGAGTAACTTAGTTTTAAGAACTAAATAATCCTATTGCAGAGCTTCCATGCACTACTGTTTTCTGTCTGAGTGGCTGACAGAAAAACTCCTGTACTATTTATTGAGTACAGGCATAAATGAGGTTAGAGTGAGGCAATACTACAGTCTTTAGCAGGACAGTAGATGTGTTAAAAGAAAAACCTTTTGTTGTGCCTTCTGATTCTGAAGGCAGAGGAACAAATCCAGACGAAAAGAGAGAGCTACCCAAGGAGAAGGAAGGAATTGGGTTCTGTTCTGTGTCTTTTTGGACAGATGGATGTTAAAGCATCTTGTGACCCTTTCAGGGTGGAAGGAAAACTGTGGACACAGCTTCATCGTAGGCAGAGAGGAGATGCATTCTGCTTAGGAGCTCAGGCAATCAGAGATATGAGACGACTAGCTGGTAAGCACACATTCCATAGCCTTGGAACAGCTTGGAGGTAATCACTGCTTCACCATCTTTCTTGATTTGTGGCTAGTTGTAGCTTTGACCTGACTCTTTCAGAGCCTGATGCTCTGAAAGAGCATAGTGGGGCCAGTATCTGTGATGATGCGGGGTGGACCACTCCCTGTATCATGCACCTTTTGCCTTCTTCCTTGGATCAGCTGAGCTATTGATTCTGTTGCTACAGCGATGTGAGCCGTCTCCCTTAAGGGCCCTTTCTCAGACAGCTGGAGTTCAGCCAGGGGATGTTTGCTGTGTGACACTAACTTGTTTGAAGTCTTCTAAGTTATCTTTCTTCTTGTCAATCTCTTCGTGCCCTGCAACATAGTAGCTTTCAGACTGTGGCGCCTGCAGAAGGAGCTGCTGAGCAAAGAGGAAGCCAGGCTTTTGGAAGCCCGTGCTCTGCTAGAAAAGAAGCAGCTAAGAAACGTTTTCTGGCTGTGGCATTCCCGATGCTTGGAAAAGGAACAGATCTCAGCGCTGACAACTCGGATCCAAAGAAACTTGGTCTCTCAGTAAGTTGATGAGGGCTATTTTTCATGTGAAAGGTTTTTCACTGTGAAAGTCCAAGGAATGTCAGAGCCAACCCAGACAGTGTCATGGTGGTGTACTGTAAAGTACAAATTCTTTTGGTTTAGGAGTTAATAAAGGTAAAAGTAGGGATAGAAACATGAAAACGAACTACTGTGGCCAGAAACATTATGAGTTGCCCTCCTGTGCACTGCCAGAGCTTTTTGGTCTTGACCTTTGATGTCCTGGAAAACCAAACCCAAGAACACCCACTGTGCTGCTGTGCTCTGAGCATGACAGGGGCTTTTTAATGAAATAAACTAATAGAACCTCAGAAGATGACAGCTTCTGTCTGTCATTCCTGAACTAAACCCAGTCTCAGGAGGAGACACAAGTTTGAACACTTGTTTTATCATGTACTTTCATTTTTCCTTGGTATTCAGGTGCTTCTATGCATGGAAGGAGACTGTTGAACAGAAGGCACTTTACAGGTGCAACCTGGCCCATCTCAGAGCAGTGTCACTGAGGAAATACTTCCAGCAGTGGGTTCAGAGGCTGCAGGTCAGAGAAGGTGATAAGCAAGCAATGGCAAACTTCCTCCTCCTTCGATGGAGGCAGCATTATGGTGAGCAGCTTGAAATCCTGTGCAGAATCTAAGAGTTGGAGATGCTTGGGCTCCTTCCTCCTCTTCTTGCATGGTGAAAAACAGATGAAAACAGCCAAATAATAGAGAGGCTCAGATGATACATGATATTAGCAAACTAGAGTGGGCAGAGGATTAGTTATTCTGGATGTGTCTGGATATGTAGTGAAGCTACATGGATATTTGTTGTTCTGCTTTGTAAATGTAGCAGAAACTCTAAAACCTTGCTGAAAAGAAGCAGCTTGAAGGCTGAGCTGGGTTGAATTTCTCAGGCACGCCTTCTGACAAATGTTGTCTCTTGTCACTTTCTATAACTGGTTAAGGAGCAGTTATAAGCTCAGTAGCTGACAAGACTGTGACAAAGAGGGATGAAGATCAGCCACTGTGGACTGTAGAGAGATGGTTTCCAGAGGAAGCAGGCTGCTCTCTTGATGACTTCTGCCAAAAGGTGAAGCTCCAGAGAGTCTATCTGCTGTGGAAAGCAAGGCTGTGCGAGCATCACAGAGCTGAGTGAGTGAAGAGCAGCCAGTTCCTGGCACCCTGCCTTCATTAGTAGTGTC
Source organism: Melopsittacus undulatus (assembly GCF_012275295.1). Lineage (NCBI taxonomy): Eukaryota > Metazoa > Chordata > Aves > Psittaciformes > Psittaculidae > Melopsittacus > Melopsittacus undulatus. The sequence goes on along the minus strand of NC_047538.1, from coordinate 4,332,984 downwards.
CATTTGACTTTCTGCTACCATCTGCCATTCATCATGTCTGTGCTAGTATCCCCCTCTGGTATCCCTTTTTAGTCACACAGCTGTCTCAATATGTTCTGTCTCAGTTCTTTCTCTCAGGCTTTGGAGCAGTGTAGACTCCAAAAAGCTCTGAAATTGTGGCACCAAAAGTGTCACATGCTGAAGACAATTGAACAAAGTCCTAGACACTCTCACAAGACTCTTTATGGAGAACCTCTTGCTGTGCTGTTTGCTGAGGACCTCTCAACATCATCTGGCTTTGACAGCAGTGCTTCAGCTACTCTGGCCTCTCAAAGCTCGCTGGAAAAGGTGAGGAGGTCTTGAGGATTTGGGGGGGGGGGGGGGGCAAAATTTCTGCTTCAACATGATGTTGTCATCAGCAAATTGTGCTTAGTATTTAGGCCTGAAGAGCACTGAGCCTGAGGTCCTCGAGTGTTAAGACAATCAAACTGTAAAGTCACTTCTGCCTGTGGCCTTCCTGGTTTAGTCCACATTTAGTGATGTGGGGAGGTTCTGAGCTAGGGAGGTTCTCTTGTGCACTTGCTGCTGTTTGTAGCTGCAAGGTGGAAGGGGTGAGGCACAAAGAGCCTCATCACTTGAGGAAGAGCATATGCCCATTTCTCCTTTTCTCAGTATAGAAATAGCTTTCCCATCACTTACATGTTTGCACTCTAGAGCTGTAATTGCTAGCCTGCAGTTCCTTTGGATGCATCCTGGATTTCCCTGAATCTTTGCCAAAAAGAGTAGTAAACGGCATGGTTGTAATTAATAACGGAGTGATTCCACTGCGAGGACACTTATCTCACAGCATGTTCTTCCCTCCATACCTGCAGGAATACAGCTTTAGTGACAGCAGCCAGCAGGGCTTCTCCTCTGTTCTGACTGTTGAGGATGTCACACACATACCCTATTACAGTTCTTTTCTGCAACCACACCAGTGTGCAGAGCTGCCAGCTGAACTGGGTGAGGAGCTGTGCTTGCAGACCTCCTTTCCTCCATGGAGTACTGGATCTGGGTGAGTTGGACATCCTTAGAACTAACTAACTGGAGTTGGAGATTAGTTGGGATGCTGGTAGCAGAGGTCCCTTGTTTGGTCTGGTTGAATTCTTTCCTTTTGGATAGTACCTCATGTCACCTTACACCGTCCTTTTGGATGCTTTATCCTATTCTTTCTTTCCCTTTTCCCCTGTCTCTTGTCTTGCGGAAGAAATTGGTTTTCAGGAGGTCAGTTCCAGACTTTGGCACTGCAGAGTCCAGATAATAACTTCCAGCTTCAAAACAGTCCTACATGGGAAGAGGTGAGGCTGAAAAGTGGTGTGATGCATGTGAATGTACAAGTGTTTTCTGCATAGCCCAGTTTTAGTGAAGAGCCTTTGGGTTTCGGTATCAGCATATGGAAGGTCTCACTGCTGTTCTGTATTTATTCTTCTCTCTCAGACAGAAGGTTTGGGAGATAGAGGCATTTCTCAGGGTAGCCCTTCCCTACCATTTTCCAGCTGAGCTGGGGATCTGCCAGGTGTCAAGGATTTAAAAGGGATATGTTAGACACTCATGTTAGCAACAGGGAATTGGGCAATCATAGAAGTCACAGCCACAAGGGGAAGGGGCTGAGCTGAATGGATTAACTGTATTACACTGGCAGTTCTAGGCCTTTTTGTACTTTTCTGTGTTACAGGACTGCAGTTCTGACAAGGAGATGAAGAGTTTCTGCCACCGAGCAGAGACATGGTTGCTTCAGAGGTACTTCATTGTCTGGTCAGCTCGGACTCAGCAACTTGTGAAGGCTCAGCAGCACTGCAGGCTCACTCAGGTGTCCCGGTAGGTGTTGTGCTTTCCAGGAGTTGCCTAAAATTGTCTGGTTTGAGAGCTCTACATGTTCTTTTAAGAAAATTCTTCCTCTAGCTATCTTCTTCATTAGGGACTGTAGAGACAGGACAAGGGGTAACGGGTTCAAACTTAAACAGGGGAAGTTTTGATTGGATATAAGGAAGAAATTCTTTACTGTTAGGATGGTGAGGCACTGGAATGGGTTGCCCAAGGAAGTTGTGAATGCTCCATCCCTGGCAGTGTTCAAGGCCAGGTTGGACAGGGCCTTGGGTGCCATGGTTTAGTGTGAGGTGTCCCTGCCCATGTCAGGGGGGTTGGAATTGGATGAGCTTAAGGTCCTTTCCACCCTAACTATTCTATGATTGTATTCTATGGTTCTTCTGTCTTCAGGGGGAGTTTTGCAGCCCATTATTGGTTTTTTTCCTGCTTCAAAATTATTATATCTGAACACAGTCATTTCTGCTTTGAAGGGATGCCTCATGAATTAGAGCAAGCCCAGCACTGCTGATAAAAAGCCCTTGTAACTTTCTATCCACTGAACTGGCCTTGCTCTGTATTCATGTGGAGGTTGAAGAGCACAACAGGCTTGGCACAGCCAGGACAGAACACCTTACTCCCAACAGCTTGCCCTGTTCATTGTTTCCCCTCCCATTCAATGGGGAAAGGATGTTACTAGATCAGACATATTTCCTAGATGGCCTCGTGTATGTTTATGGTTAAAATTTCAGTTACAAGGCTGTGAATCTGTGAGCTGTTCCTACATTTGATGCATTGACCTTTGTCTTTCTCAGAGCCTTTCTCAGCTGGCACCACTGGACCATGGAAAATAAGGACCGCAAAGCAGCAGCAGCAGCTCTAAAACATGAAGTTCATTGCTGCCAGATGGCTTTCAGCCTCTGGAAGAAGAGACTGGTGCAGAAAGTGGAGGCTGACCGGAGATTCAGGTGTCACATTCACCAGATGACTGCTGATGCTCTGTGGCGTTGGCATTCCTGCTGGCAAAGTGAGTTAACCAGCGGCACATGTGTCTGTGGGAGAGGAATGCTGCAGGAATGGTTTGGAGGGAGAAAAGTCCTACTTCTGGTTGTAACTCTGCACTACTCTGGAATGACAATACTAGTTCAGGGGTCAGTGAGTGCCTGTGTCACTGCCTTCTTGTGGTTATAAGCAGGACACATGCTCTGCTGTTTTGCACTGCTTTGTGCTAGGGAAGATGCTCCTTTGGCAGCTGATTGGAAAAAGGGTAGATTTTGCTTTACCTGCAGTACCAAAGGAGTGTTCAAGCAGTGCATTTTAGCAGCTGGGGAGTTAAATGGAGTTCACATGCAGCATTCTGAGCCTGAACATGTCTCCTTAGAGCCAAGAGTTGGGCTTTGTTTTGATGGGAGCTGGATCTGTCTTTTGAGGCTGCTTAACAGTCCTAATCCTGTCCCTTGTACTTTCAGTGCTGACATTGTAAGTACTTACATGCAGGGAAGGGACACTCCCAGTTTTTGATGGAAAAGTGCCTTCCAGGTGAGAGTGGAAGTGATTTGTGATCCCTGGCTTGGGGAAGGACAGGGAAAAAAAAAGAAGGTGTGACTGCATTGCAGAAAAAAAACCCCTATAAACTGAAAAGTCTAAGAGAAAAGTCTGGTTCTATTTGGTGTTTGCTCTTTGTGCTGGAAAGAAAACCACTGGGCTCAGCTCAGCAGCCTCGTGTTCTCTCACAGGGAAGCGTACTGTGAGAGAGCTGCAGCAGCAATGGACTCAGCACAGCTGTCAGGAGAAGAAGAGGTTGGTCCTGCAGACATGGTATTGCCAAATGAGGAAGCAGAAATATGCTGCTTTGTTCAGGGAACATCTTCTCCTGCACAGGTTTGTTTCCTGCCCTGAAAGCATTAGTGAGGGAAGCTTCTGAGTGAACAGCTGTTTATATAGCAGAGAATCCAGTGTATTCAAACTAGAGCTTGAGTTAGGTGAAACTGTTGTATATTTTGGAAGCTTATGTTATCTTGCAGATGCTGAAACCACGAGAATTTAATATGAAGAGAAAGGTGTCTGCTGCCTATCATTAAGAACATCTTTTCTCTCTCAGCTGTTGTTCTGTAGCTGTCTCATTGAAATGTGTTTTCTGTGTGGTTTATGTTGTGTGAGGCTACTCTCTGCCTGAAACACAGTGAAGTGTCCAGCTGCAGTGGACAAGGAATAGTTCAGGTGGTTCTATTTGAGAGACAGAACAAATAAGATTCTTTATGCCAGGGATTAATTTAAGGCATGAGAAGTGCAGGTTTAGCCCTAGCAAATTGCCTTTTGAATTGCAGGTTTAGGAAAGAGGAAAGAGCAACTAAAATCCCTGTAAAACCTTAGTGGCTGTGATACTTCGACTCTGCACACACCTCATCCAACTGCATTTTCTTCTGCAAATCAATCTGTGAGGTGGCACCCTAGTGGGAATTGTGTTTGAGAGCAGTCCTTAATGTCCCTCCTTCCTGTAGAGTGTGTCTCTACCATTAATCTTCCTCCTTTGATGAGAGAGCGCTTCTAATTTCTCACCTGGATATGGTACAGCCTGAGCCCTGTCTCTTCTGAGGGGGGCATTTTTCATGCTAGGATAACCTGCAATAGATTCTCTTGATCTTCAGCAAAGCTCTGCCAGGCAGAGGATATTTACCTCTGCCCTATGGTGCAGTGGGATGATTTGCATAATGAAAGTCCAAGTGGAACAAGGAACCAAAAGGATAAGCTAGGAGTTTAAAGCAGATTTGCTTCTGGGGTTGCAGAGGAAGACTGCATCAGCCTCCAAGATATAGAGAGATTATCGTGGGTGCAGATTTACAGTGCAGTTAATAGTAACTCCTGTAGACACCAGTATTTTTGGAATAAAATTGTCTCCATACAGATTCTGGTTGTACATCTCATGTATGCAGGTTTGTGACATCCAATAAAAACTTAAAATCTGAATCTTGATAACAAGATTCAGTGCCTGGTTCTGCATTTAAGACTCAAGGAGTCTGTTGGGTTCCATGCTGAAGGAGATTTTAGCTGTTTTATTCTCATCCCATAAGAAAAAAAGCCTTCCTCAGGCATCATCCTAAAGGTCAGCTGCTGGCATGGGTTCAAATGAAAGACTAATCTAATTCCTTTCTTTTTCTGAGGCACTGGGAAAAGTAAGTAACATGGAGAAAGATACATAAATGTTGATTGCAGAAGGAGTAATAGGAGCAGACTTTTTCTTGTTGAATGCTCTTTTGGTTGCTTTGACCACTTACATTTGACACTGCAGGCTTGGGAGAGAAGGTAGAATTTGGTCTAGAGGCTCTTTAGTGCTGACATATGACTTCAGGCATCTGCCACTTTTCTGTGCTTGTATTGTTTTTCAGATGCTTGGTTGCCTGGGCCCATGTCACTGCTTGTAGACTGAGGGAGCACGAAGCCCTCTCTTGTTTCAGAAGGGTCAGAGAGCACCGTGTCCTGGCTGTCAGCTTTACTGAGTGGAGGGTGAAATTCTTGAGAGCTGAACAGCGGGTACTGGGACAGAGAAAGCACAAGTGGCAGGAAACCTCTCAGGGCAAAGCCTATCACCGCTGGCGACTGGCCTCAAGAGGACGGCAAGCTCTGCACCTAGGATCTGTGGCTACAGTAAAACAAGTAAGAAAAGATGAAGGTCCCTATGAGATAGTTGCTCTTCACTGCCTGTTCTTTCAGTGAGTCACTAGGCACTGAGATAGAGTGACAAGGTTGACCTGTGGTGACTGCTTAGACCCTGCCTTGAAATTCTTTCCAGACTGTGAGCAACTTCATCACCATAATCTGGCACTGATTGCAGCCACCATCTGGAGCACAGCAATAAGGGATGGCGACATTTTGACCACAGAGACAAGAGCACTCCTTCCTCTCTGCTCAAAGATAAGATGGGATAATCACTATCCCTGCAGAGCAGAGCGAGCTGTCAGAGTTGCAGCTTCTTTCAAAGGGCTCACAGCTAGCAAACCACAAAGAGGTCGATTGATTTGGAAGGGCTGAGTCATTCCTGCTGGGATCTCATCTGTGCCTTTTCCAGCTTGGGGTCTAGCACATTAAATGACCTTCAGGGATATGAATATAAGTGTATCTCTAAGGCTAGTTTGTGTGTGTGCTGTCTGTGTGCATTGTGTTTAGCCTTGGCTGCAGCTCCATTCTTTGTGTTTGCAGGCCTGCAACTACTGGACAAAAGCAGCTGCCTTTTCCCAGTGTTCACGGCAATGCAGTACCCTGATAGGTGCTAGGAAGAGCAAGAAGATGTCTCTGTCTTGGTCCATGAGTAAGAAGATTCCCCCTCCTCTCTTACTTTCATGGGGAGTGTGAGTGAGCACAGGAATGTTTGCCAGCCAGATTACTGGGATTGCTCTGTGGTGGAATAGGTGCTCATGGCAGTCAAACTCTGACTGTGGGTGGCTTCTGTGTTCAGGAGCCAAAGGACCAAGGGCTCATGGCAGCTCTGATCGCTCCGTCTCTGTCTCTGTGGTTAGCTTCTCTGTGATTCCTCTTTTCTTTCCTAGAAAGCAGAAGAGACAAGGAGAAGAGTTCAGCACCTGTTGCCCCTCTTGGGCTTTTTCCCAGTGCCATTCACCGCTGGCTGGTGATGTACAGAAACCAAAACAGAGCTGAAAGGCTGCTGCTCCCTCACTTGGTAGAGAGACCTAGTGTGATAGGACCCTCTTCTACGCTTGCAAGGATCCAGGAGAACAAAGCAGAGGTGGACTTGGAGAAGTGGGATTGGAAGTGGCTTGGGTAAGTGAAGGCACTAGGCTCCCTCTTCGTGCTGCCATCAGGGAAGGACTCCCTTTGTAGGGCAGTTGGGCTCATGAAGCTTATTTTCCCCTTGTGCCTATAGGAGGAAGTATCTGAGGAGGTGGCATCACACAGTGGTGCTTCACAGGTGGCAGCATAATAGGAGACTGCGTTGTCTGGCAGGGGCATGGCACCAGTGGAAAGAAGCCAGCAGGGTGGTGATGTTGGCTCAAGTATTGGTGAGTGGCTCTGCTACCAGGGTGGCAGTGATGGGTATTACTGGGCAAGCCTGTGCTGCCTGCAGCCTTGCATACATCCTGGGAGATGAGACCTGCAGATTTAACAAGTACAGGTGAACACCAGAAATCCTGTGGCTACTTTTTCTGTCTTTCTCTTTGAAACATCAGCATGGCAGACTGGCATATCCATGTATTGTGCTTTGCCTCATCTTACAGATGGGAAACTGAGACAGGATGATTTGTATAGATTATCTGTAGCCTGTGCAACAAGTTCACAGCAAGTAGTATAATCTTTATCCTCATCTGTGTTCCTGATACATCCCTCCAGTGTCCACAGCCTACTGAGGGCTGACATTTGTCTTCCCCTTCTTCTCAGGCCCATGCCATCTATGAAACAGGTCCATGTTCTGGCTGCGAATTAGCTGTGTGGGATATGCTTTGTCCCACCCATGGGACAAGATGATGCACATACAGCAACCACTGGTGGGGCATTGTCCTCTCCCCAGGGACTTAATAACCACAATACTTGTAGGAGGCAGTAGTTCAGGAAGAGCTTTGTTTGTAGTCAGCTTTGTTCCTTACCAATGCAAAGTCATTCAAGAGGGATCTGGGAAAGCAACTGGAAGCAAGGTAGGACCAGAGGGATGTGAGGAAGTTTGCCTGCACAGCCCAGTTAATCTGTGCACTGCCTCTTCCTGCCAGGATGAGCAGCGGCTGATAGAAAAGGCCTGGAGAGTGTGGAGACGACGACATCTGCAAAGCTGTGTGGTGCAGAACTTCTTGGAGGAGGAAGCCAGGAGCCTCCTATCACAGGTAAGCATTTATGACTGCTTTAATTCTGTGGATCTCAGTGGACAAAGAGGCACCCCCAAAGAGACTGCTGTTCCCTCTATCTCAGTGCACTAATCACTTGCTTAGGGGGAAGTTGAGTACATCAAGGACTGGGACTTGCCTGTGACAAAGGGAAATAGCTTCCAGCTTTATGTGAGTTCATCTTTGGGTGTTTTTCAAAGCTTTGTGTCAGCAGTCAATCTCCCTGATGGGTGCCCCTTTCCTCACTGTTATCAGCGATGTTAATCCAGTAATCCCCTGCCTCTCAAGAGCCCACTCAGGCAAGAAACAGATTCGCATTGGTGCAGGAGAACTGTGCTGACTCGCACCCAGGGGCAGACAAATTGCTATGAATTTGAGTAAGGAGGCAAAGCCTTAGAGCTCAAAACCCTGGTTTGCTCCTCTGCCTGCCTCCCAAAGATCCATGCAGGATTAGGCTCTCTTTTAACAAGAGGAGAGCAGACACTGAAATTAAAGGGCAGAGAGGGCATTGGTCTTCCTTTTCTCACATTGATTTGTGTTCTGCACTTCACTTACTGGTTACAGAAACATAGAGCCTTCCCCTGGTTCCCCTGAGTGAATGGTGAGGCAATTGGCAAAGCTATTGCTAGAGGAAAAGGTACTGTGAGGGTGGCTGTAATCCCCCAAGGGTAACCTTGGTATTTGATTTGTCCACTTTATTTAAGGCCTTTGGAAGGTGGCGCCAGCTAACAGCATTCCAGCTCCAGGACAAAGGAGGCTGCTGAATGGTGGGGCCTGCCTGCAGCTGCTGCTCACTTGAGGACACGTGGAGGATACAGCTGGCTGTCACAACAAAGAGCTGCTTCTGCACAAGCAAGAAGCCAACGCTCTGCTCACGGGGTAAAAGGAGCACTGCAGTTCAGAAGCATGATAGCCAAAGGACAACCAGGAAGAGATGGTACCTATGAAAGGTCCTCTTTAAAGGACTTCATATCCTACCTCCCTAGAGGCACAAATGGAGAAGTTATTCCCCCTTTGTTGTGAGGCTGCATTCCCCTCTCCTCTGGACCCTCATTTTGCTGGAGTTGATTAAAGGTCAAAAACCACCTTACAGGCTCTCCCTTTACTCCATGTTGTTTTTGCTGGACAGGAGTTTAGTGTCATGCAGGGGAGTAAGCAAATACATCAGTCTTAGAGATGAGCAGGACTCTGCCCGTGCAAATGCTACATCCTGTTGATTTCGAAGCCTGGATTGTCTCTGGTAGGTGCAAACTCAGGTCTTTATTTTTAGATTTGACTCTTCCCCTGGGGGGGGATTCCCACATGGCTCCCACCTCCTCCCCCTGTCTGGGTCCATCAGCTCTTCATTAAGCCTTTCAGTGGGTGGCCAACCTCTTGACTGCTTCCTGCTGGTTCCTTTCTGTGCTGAATAGGCTGGGGATGAAGAAACCTGCTGGGAACAGCTGAGCACCAAAAGCTTTGCTGAGGCAAGACAGGCGTGTCTGACCCTCCACCTTCCCATTACTTGCTTCTGTGATTGATGCCCTGTAATTACCCTGGATATATGAGCCTGGTCTCAGACAGCTGTAATGAGAGGGTCTGAAGAATCTGGAAAAGGCTTTTCTTCCTTGCTTGTTTGAAAGAGATGCTCACAGCATGGTAGGGATCTCAAAATCCCACTGGGAGCTGCCCCTAGGCCTTGTTTTCCTACCCTGTGGTAGCTTTGCAGGGTTGTTAAGTACACAAAGCAGGCTCCCTCCATGGCTCCCCTAAACCCTAACTGCAATGCTGTGGGGCCTAAGGCTGTTGAGTCATTAGGTCAGGAAAGAAAGGCTGTCTTTCCCTACAGGCACTGGAAAAGGACCACCACAGCTCCTGTGACCTTCCAGAACCAAGCCAAAGGTTGTAGCTGCTTGCTGTTGGTAAATTCTAGGATTTAAGCTTTCTCTGCTTCACGAGGGAGCTTTGTCCATACTTTGCTTACAGAATTTGTTGAAAGTGAAGGCAGAACTGCCCATAAACTGGCTTTCTTCATATTTTCCCTTGTGTCAGGCTGGTTAGTTTGCAAACAAGAGTCTTTGCTACTTAGAAGAGTATGGCCTAGTACAAGAGACACTTATATTTGTGTATTTTATTGTACTTAATCTAAGAAATAGTGTGATTCCTGCTCAGTCTCATCCAGAAGAGAAATGTACATTTTTCCAGTAAAAAGGAAACAGGAAATACAATAAAAGGAGAAAAGATAGGAGAAAATTTGAACCTGCTTCTGGAGTGAGTGCAAAAGAGCCTGATATGATCAGTTATGAAGGAATACATCCTAGGAGTGTACTGTAAAATAAATTTGAGCTGCTTTTGATGGCTGGTAACTACTGAGATAGCTTTGTTGCATAGGCACTGCTGACAGGAGTGTTTCTGCCCCCAAGGCAGCATTTCTGACATGAAAAAGCTACCAGAACCTCTCTGAGTTTTATCACATTGATGCATAAGGGTTATCATGTAATCAACGTAGCCATGATAAGCCCCTCTTCATCCTGCAGAGCTGGCCTTCAAGCTCAGTCTAGAGCCTCAGCTGAGAGGCTGGAGTAGTTCTGGCTATTGTTCAGTAAGAAGGGGTCAGGGAGCCTTTGTGTTGGGGACAGGAGTGCATGTAGTGTGGATGGATCAGAACTAGCCTGGTCACTGGGTTTAGGAGTGCATGCTCCTCCATCAGCACAGGAGCTTCTTTAGCTCTCCCCACAGTCAGTGGACGGAAGGAGGAAGTAAGGGACTGGAATAGGAATTTTCACTGCTGAGTCTGAGAGTTCAACAACTCAAAAGTATCATCCACAACCTGCCAGAGGCAGTTTTCCAGTGGGAAGTCATTGTCCACCAGATTGACCAAGTAGTAGTTGTCATGAATGTACTGGATGATCATGCGAGAGGGTGACTCCTCTTCATAGAGCTTGGCCCATTGCTCAATCCACAGTGCAAAGGCCTCATCCTGCCAAGAGTAAAACCAAGTATTATATATCAGCAGTGGCATCATGCACGTTAAGCTGCATCTTCATATCACTTCATTTAGAACAAGCAGTGTCACACATGCCTGGCCAGCCTGTGGCTTGTTTGTTCTCAGTAAAATTGCAAGAGCTGAGCAAGGAGCCTTCTGCTTTCCAGGCAATGGGAAGTGCCAGGGCGGAAAGAGGGACATGTTTGCAGTAAGATGGCTCAATGCTGCCCCTGTGCGTGTAAGAGGGGAGAGAGAGCTACCGTCACAGCCTCCCTTTACAGAGAACTTGGGATCTGTGAAGAGCTCTTGCTGGAGCAAAGTTCTCCTTACACCGAGGAAACAGGAAAAGCAGCATCACAACAGTGCTCAGCTGTGAGAAATATCACAGGCTAACTAAAACCAAACCAGACACTCTGAACTTCCCAGGGCACCACAGCAATGTTTCCAGCAGGAGGGAGGATTTACCTTCCAGGAGAGGAAGCTTACAGGGTCCACTACAGTGGGCTGGATGATCTCCCTGCCTGGGAAGATGCCCCAGGTGACAGCATTGGGTTGCAGGTCTGGAGCATTGGTGATATTCTCGCCCTGCCAAAAGAAGGAAAACCTTTCTGAAGCAACTGCTGGAGGACAGATTAAGGGAGATGGAACGAGTGCATTTCTCCTCTCCTTGGTAAGATATCAGACAGCTGCTGCACATCACAGCTGACTTGCTTCACTTTCCCTTCCCTTCATCAGCCTTTTTGTCCCACTTTGTTCAGAATGATAATGTGAATCCCTGTTTCTCTCCCAAGGTGGTAAAAGGAAGTGTCCTGTGAACAACAGCCCACCTTGACATTGACGATGTGGTAGTTCACTCGCAACTCATACTTCTTCAGCACCTTGAGCAATGCCGTGACGATCTCGCTGGAGGCGAAGAACTCCAGGTATGCCTACATGGAGGGAAGGGGAAAGGGAATAATAGCCTTAACTCATGGCAGGGCTGAGACAAATACAGGCAACCAAGAGGACAGTTACAGAGTCTGGGCTGCATGGAAACCAGACAGCCTAAAATTTGTCTGTCCATTCCCAGAACCAGGTACTACAGAGGAGGCTTGAGCAAAGGGCAGGGGAATAAATGGTGAGAGCAAAAGCAGCAACCCAGAAGCAGTGAGCTCAGGAAAGCTACAAGCTTCCCATTCTGCACCCACATGAGCAAGCAGGCTGCAATAAGCTCCAGCCAGTGTAAGCACAACTACTGAGCCTCAGAAGCAGTCTGTGCCAGAAAGGCCTCCATTCTGCATGGTACCCTGTGAACAGCAGTGTCCTTCTGAGGCAGCCCAGTCTGGTGGGAGCAGAAGCCAGGTCTCAGCTGGGCTCTCCCAAGCACCCCACCATTCCCTGTCCTCATCTTTTGTTCCCAGTTCTCCCTATGTGCTGATAAAACCTAATTCTGTACTTGCTCCATCTACTGCTACTCTGTGCTTGGCTGCTCCCAACAACTGCTTCCCCTCCCCCCATTTCCTGGCTATTGTTCGAGATGATGGATTTCCCCTCACCTCGGGGGAATTTTTCCCTTTGAAAACATAACTGCATTTGCCATCTGCTGGTCTCATGGCTTTAGCGGTTTGGATCCCTTCTGAACAGGGCTGCTTTGTTTTCTAGTATGAGCCACTTGCCTGGCATTTACCTTGATGGGAGATTCCTATCGCAGCCATTAGTGGCAGGGCTCCAGCGCCTGAAAATGCATGACAGTGGAGGTTAGGCTCGGCAGACAAGGCTGCTTGTAAGCCAAGGAAGGTTGCTGTGGTTCGACACTGGTGGGCAGGCATATGTTTGAACCTAGAACTTCATCACCCCTCTCTGACCAGTAATTACTTGTTCAGAGTAAACCCAAGAACCTCTGTAAATGTTCAACAGACATTTTGAGGTGGGAAAAACAACTATGAGGTAAGCCACACAGCTGGCATAATCTGTCTCTTGGGACACCAAAGGAGCTTTGCCTCGTCTGAGCAAGAAGGTATTAAGATAAGTAGGCAGAAGGATTATGTGGGTGAAAGCCTACCTACCAGAGACCAAACTGGGTCATAACTCTTTGCTGCCTAGCCACTAGTACCTTTTGGAAAACATAGCCCCCACTGGGCCCCCAGCCGACAATGGGGTCTGTGGACGGTTTCCCATTGATGTTTGGCTGGGAGTTGATGGTCAGGATTCCTCGTCTGTTAACCTTCTCCAGCTGCTCCTTCAGAAGGTTGGTTTCTGTAGCAAGAGGGTCATCGTTCCAAGGCATACACGTAACCTGCCATGGGAGAAAGGATGGTTCAGAATGGATATAACAACCCTTAGGTTACCATCTGGATGCTGAAGGAACTCGGAAGTGCCCTAATGGTCTCACACACCAGCTTCAGGAGAAAATTCCCAGCTTTGGTCTAGAGGCAATTCTAAATGACTGCTGAAGTCTATCAGTACTGATCTTGTCATGCTACAGAAGCTTTTCTTTCATGTTGAGCCCTAGGTCTGGCTGCTGAATTCCCTTCAGCCACTATCTCAGCAAATCCTTTTGGATAGGGAAGTGCCAGTTCTTGCTTAGAAGAATAATGGGGTACCAGGAGCATGAGGAAATACGTGCTATTGTCTGTGCCACATTGACCATCACTCACCTTGTGCCCATTCTTGTTGGGTTCTCCAGTGATGTAACATGTGAACACCTCAAAGACGCTTTCCTCACCAGTCAGCTCTTCTCCCCACATCTTCAGGAGCTCCTCCCGAGGAGACTTGCTCTTCAGGTAAAAGAGGTAATAGTCCTTCAGTTCCCCAAAGGCTGGGGAGGAGGAGTTACCCCTGTAAGGGGAGCAGACACAGGATTAACAGGATTTGGTGATGCAGGAACACAGCCGCCCAGGAAGAGAAGTACCCAACAAAATCCACTTAGAGACCAAAAGACACCTCAATGCCATTCTTCTCACCTCAAATCCAAGCAATTGGGGACCACTTTAAGAAGCCACCTGTTTTGTCAAGCCCAAAGTGTTCCCAGGACACCCACTAATAGAGACAGACTGTGGAGCAGTCTTTTGTACCACACCTCCATCCCACTGCCATTGCAGGCTAAGAGCTTACCATCGGCCATTGGGGAAGTCATCCCACTCTTGAGTTCGATAGATGTAACTCTTTGGCCTGGAGGCCCAGAAGATTGGCCGAACATCTTCAACTCTTCTCTTGGGGTGAGCACTCACTGCCCAGGGCAGAGGCCGCCTGCAGGGGAGGAGCAGATGTTAACACAGTTCCTCTGATAGACTTTCCCCTTGAGGCTGGAACCCCTTTCCCTGGAGAGCTTTGTAAGTAATCGGGGCTGAGAGAAGTTCTGTTTGCCAATAAGTAGCTCAAAAAGCTCTTCTTCCTTTATGGAAAATCTTTTTCCCACTCAGTTCCCTCACAGGATGCTCAGTAGGTGTCTATTAAATGGCTAAGTACAGGACTGACCCCTGCCATTGGATGAGGTAAGGGAAAAGCACTGTGTGAAGCTGATTTTAGCAAGAAAAAACAGCAATCTGTTCTCCTTTTGCTTTCTCTTGTCTACGCTGAAGGCTGTGGGCTCAGAGAGAAGTCCACATTCCCTTTATCAGCTGCAAAGAACCCTAAAAAACTACAGTGGGAGCTTACATAGCACCTATTCCAAACAAGGGGTTGTGACAGCCCTCAAAACCGTGTTTCTTCCAAGTGGCAGGAGTGTAGGTGGTTATAGTTCCAGAATGGGCTACTTTAAAGCTGCTTGACTGAATCAAATTCCTGCTTTAGCTGTCCCTTCTATTCCCTCCAGCTTCTGTCAGACCTGCAGGAAGTGTGAAGTTCTAAATGCAGAAAGGTGCTTAAAACCCCAAAGAGCAGCAGAGGAGAGGTGCTAACCCATCCATTGCTGGAGCCTTTAGTAGATGGAATGGATGTATGTGGAAGAGAACTAACAGAAGCCAGCATGTTCTGCTCACCTGGGGTCCTCCTTCCATATGCCCAGGCGCTTCAGGACTTCGGTAGTAGCCACTTCCCGATTGAGGGTGTAGAAATGGAGCCCGTGCACCATGCCACTATCCAACAGCTCCCGGCACATGGACACTGCCAGCTCCACCCCATAGTTCCGGATAGCTGCATCGTTGTCCTTGATGGGTTCAATCACATCTTTGATCTCTTGAGGCACTTCCAGCTTGGAGAGCTTCACCAGCTGGCGCAGGGAGTGGTAACCCTGGGTGAGGATGCAGGGGATTTTCATTTTCCAAAGGCCCTTTTCTGACATCTCAGTAACACAGAGACTTGATCTCTATTTTGTGGCAGGAGATTTAGAACTGGAGCTCCTGGATTCTGCTCCCAGGCCCCATCTTTAGGATGGTAATGCAGTCCTGGTCATGTCCCTTCAGGTGGTTTCTTCCTATTTGCCTGAGCCCAGCATGCTCACAGTGATGACTAACACCTCAGGACTGGCAGACCACTGTCCTTTATATCCTTTTTTGCCATATGGGCACAGAAAACCTTTTAAACTTGTTATTACATGCCTAAGAGTTTAATTTGGCAAACCACCTACAGATGTATCACACTTAGCACTCTTGCTTCCCAGAACTTTTGTGGAGGGTATTTATAGACCTCTCTCAGGTCCTGAACCACAAACACCTAATCTGGATCTTTATTCCCTCCCCAAACCAAAACTACTGGATTTCACCTGTATGGGGAAGATGCCAGGAATAATGGGGCAGGTGATGCCAATGGCTTGACAGTCCTTCATGAACTTGAGAAAGGTTTCTGATCGGAAGAAAAGCTGCGTAATGATGAAGTCTGCCCCAGCAAAGACTTTCTCCTTCAGGTGCCTCAAGTCTGCCTCATAGCTCTCTGCTTCAGGATGACCTTTGGGATAGCCTTTGGGAGGAAAGGGGAAGAAAGAAGTAGTGAAACCCTGGTGTTAGAGACAATACAATAGAAATCAATGCTGCCAATCTGACTGTGCTCTCCCAGCTCAGTTCCAGAGAGGGACTGCTGAGCTGGTGTCCCTGTCTCAGACCCTTCCCCACACTCTGCAATGAAGGATATTTACCTGCCACACAGATGTCAAAGTAATCATCAAATTCATTGCGAATGTGCTTAACCAGGTCAATGGCATAGTTGAAACCATCTACTTCTTCCTCCCACTCCTCACCAGCAGGATCTGAAAAGAGAACAAATCCACAGCTCTCCAACCATTTGCAGGACTCGTATCTGCTAGTTCCATAAATCCTCCTGCTGAAAGGAGGGCAAAGAGATGAAACCCCCATGCTTGCAGTTTTACCCATGGACTGCTTTTGTCTACCCTTGAGCTGGAGGGACTGCCAACAAAGGGATCAAGTGAAATGCACTCTCAACATTTGATTCCCACAGTGGAAGGAGCCTCTAAATCTTATTTCTCCATTTTTACCCTGAAATTGAATGCAACAGCAATGCAGCTTCAGGAAAAGTATGATAAAAGGATTCACCTCCACGCAAGGCCATGATGTTCTTCAACCCAAGCCTCTTGGCCTTCTGCAGATGCCCTGTGATATCATCCCTAGTTTGATTGCAGCATGTCATGTGCAGGATGGTCTCCAGGCCACAGTAGTTGACTGCAGTGTTGGCAATAATCATGGAAGAGGTTTCCTTGTCAGATCCCGGATCCCCTGCAGGGTGCCACGTCACATCAATGAAGAGTGGACCACCTGCTCCCATGCGGTCAAACCTGTGGATTTTAGAGCTGCATTAGCCTACTAGGAAGCCAACTCCCCTCTCTATGCCTGGGATATCTTGCTCAGTGTTGGAATGCTAGGAACAGGCAGAAGGAGCTTGGATGACAGCAACTAAAGGTGTTGATGAGTCTAAGATGAGTTGAACTAAGAGCTTAGCAAGTGGCCAGGGTAAATAAGGGAAGTCGTCCTTTTAAGGTTTTATGAGGAAGCGCTGCCAGTGTCTTTGTAGAGGCAACTTAAGTGGTCTCTGTACAATAAACTTCCTGCCAGCATGTTCTATTAGACTGGTATGTCTTCTGATAGCCAGCAGTGCAAGTCTTGTTCCTTTTGAGATGGGAGATTGTGCTGTAACGCCCTGTTCCCAGCTTTAACTGTAGAGGCCACAGGTAAGAAAAGATGGACACGATCTCTGTTGTGTTCCAAAGTGTGCTTAATAGAAGAGACAGAGGCTCCCCTAACTTGTCCCTCTCCTGCTCTGGACCAGAACAGGCCTTTCTGTTTGAAGTAAAACTGGCACTGGTATACAGCAGTTACAGAGTTAGGGAACAACCTCTTTTCCTCCTGGTGACTGCATGGTGGCTCGTGGGGGTCCCCACTGGGCTCCAGGATGACCTTTACCTCCTCTGAGAACTGTCACCTTTCATTTAGCATGTAGACAGGGACACCTATTCAAAGGCTAAAACTGTAGTCCTCAGTAATACTGAGGCACAAACCATAGTGGCCGGATGATTCTGAAAGCCAGTGGCATCTGTTCTACAGACTTTGGCACACTGCCCATCAAGGAATATTTTCTGCTCTTAACAGGTACTTTTCTGCTCCATTATTCCCCAGCACTTTGCTTCAGCCTGAGCATGACAGTGGGGTTGCTCCATATTCACAGAGCATGGGAGAGGGAAAACAGCCTGGCCCCCTCAGTAACCCCACCATGACACTTAACTCTGCAGGGGCCTCCAAGGAAGACAAATTACCTGGTGTCCATTACCTTCCTCAGCAGGAAAGCACAGCCCCATTACCTGCTTCGTCACCTGGAAGGGGAGACAGAGCATGGGGCAGAGCCTGCCTCATTAGCTATTTCCCAACCCTCCACCAGACACTTCATCTCTCCTTCCTCCCGCCCTGCAGCCCTCACCTGGAGATGAGATTGACAGCAGCATTGGCTGTGCGTGGAGGGAAGAATTCCAGGGAAAACCACTTGTCTCCAGCATCCTGGCGTCGACGCATCTTCTCCCGCAGGCGCTCATGCCGGTCAGCATCGAGGACAGGGGTGGAGCAGCGCGAGCTGTCCTTGGAGCTCTCGCTCCCACTGCTGCTGCCACCATCGGACTTGGAGCTGGAGCTGGCACTGCAGCTATGCTGGGTCTCGTTGACCATGGTGAGCTCTCTGGAGGAGGGTCACAGAAGGAACACAGTGGGTACAAGGCAGGACAGAGAGCAAGGAGCAGTTACGGCTAGTGTGGGCAGCAGATAGTGAAAAGGAAGTCTATGCCAAGGTCAAATGTTAATCATCACCAAGGAGTCCCTTTTGCCAGCCTTCACTGTAAGCAGTACCGGGGGGGGGAGCTGGTAAAAACTTAATTGCAGAGGGTTTCGTGCCACTTTGATGTAGATCTGTGCTTGCTGGGTCAAATTTGGCTCTCAAAAATCAGGTCAACATCACTTTTGACCTGAGTGCACGATTCTCATGTGCATCAGGTAGCAGCCTCTTTGATCTTGCAGCCTTGGGCTGGACATGCCAGCAGATAACTGTTTCTTTCTACATCAGTTGGTTCTTGGACTGTGTCCATCTCCAGTTTCCACTATTTGTTCCCAAAAAGCAGTGCTTCTTTACAGTGTAGGTAGGAAAGCAAGTGCTAATGGGGAAGGTATACAAGAATGCACAAACTGTTCCTATGTTAGAAAAAAACCCTGGAAAATCCCCTCTGATCATGCCATCCCCACAAATACCATCCTTTGTTTTGTCTTTGCTGCTATCACAGTTGTATTTCTAACCATTAACCTTCTTCTGCAAGACATACCATCTCCACAGACAATACCACTGCACACAGTTCTTTCCTTTACCAATTACACTGTTCATATTCCTTTTTGTGGCTGCTTGGAAACAAGGTCAGCAGCCACCATCCCCTTCTCCCTGCCTCCACTTAGCTCCCAAAGTGTTTTATCCTACGCCTTTAAAATGAGGTAGTGATTACAGGTAACTAGAAAAAAGCTACCATTTAAAATCTGCATCTGTGTTACCTGCTTCTGTACCTGCCAAAACTTCAAACTGCCACTGGGAAGCAGCATGTTGCTGAGCATTATTTAACACTGGAGCCTGCTTTTGGTTGCACAAGCTAATGTATACTTTGTCCTTATCATATCAGCTCTGCGGGTTTAGGCCATCCAAGGTCTTTGAACTCATCTTTACTGTTTACACTGAGTTCCCAAGCAAGCAAAACGCTATGGGAGAAAGTCTATTTTTATCACCTGGGGACTTCTGCTGGCAGGAGATATGAGAAGGGAGCGTGGGGCTTCTGCTGCCAAGAGGAAGAGGGCATCTTAAATCATAGCAGGTCACAGTAAAAACCAGCACCACAGACCTATTGAGAAGTGAAGCAAAAGCAATGGGGGGTGCACAGTACCAGCCCTGACCACCTTCTCTCACAGGACTTTGCCTGCATTCACATGGCACTGATCTGGGAGCCTTATCCCAAAGCATATGTTGGAGATCGAGATAGTGGCACAAAACCAGCGCAGTCAACTCCCAGTATTTATTTCCCTTCCCACAACTGTGCCATGGCACTAAAGGCAAATCACAGGATTGCTGTCCTCCCACTTGAGATTTAAGATTCCCATCACAAGCAATGAGGTATTAATGTATCTATAGGGTAACACTCATCTTGAGGAAAGGGCCTTATCTCACTGACAATCTGAAGCCATAATGACTGTAGAAAGGCCCTGCTTAAATTCTGCCTACGGGCACAGTTGGAGCATTTCCTTATCATCAGATGCATCACAGATTTGCTGGCAGAAGCTTGCAGTTATCGCTAAGGGAAACAAAGCATTTTCTAAACAACAAAACCAGCTGCTACATAAGGCATTTTGAAACACCCTTGAGCGCTCCTGTTCCTCTGTCTCTGCTACACGGCAGCGTTCAGAGCATAAGTCTATGATCAGCACCCCGATCTGTGATCAAAGATCTATGATCAGCACCCCGATCTATGATCAAAGATCTATGATCAGCACCCCCAATCTATGATCAAAGATCTATAAACAGCACCCCCGATCTATGATCAAAGATCTATAATCAACACCCCAATCTATGATCAAAGTTCTATGATCAACACCCCGATCTGTGATCAAAGATCTATGATCAGCACCCCGATCTATGATCAAAGATCTATGATCAGCACCCCCAATCTATGATCAAAGATCTATAAACAGCACCCCCGATCTATGATCAAAGATCTATAATCAACACCCCGATCTATGATCAAAGATCTATGATCAGCACCCCGATCTATGATCAAAGATCTATGATCAACACCCCGATCTGGGATCAAAGATCTATGATCAACACCCCGATCTATGATCAGCTCCCTGATGTTGATCAGCGCAGATGCGCCTGTTGCGTTTATGTGTTGGTGGTGCCCGTTTACTTCGCTTTAGGTCACTTTTACTGCTCCCAGGCCCGCGCTTACACACGCACTGTTGCCATCGGCATCCTCCCAAGCTCAGCCTCCCCACCCGAGCTGACCGCGGCTGCAGGAGGTGCGCCTCTCAAGGGTGCTGTGCGGGGCCGGGACACCAGGCTGGCAGCCCTGCGGGGTAACCAACGGGGTGGCTGATGGGACAACGCGCGGCCATGGGAGGGCTGGGGGGAAGGGGGTCCGCACGCCGCAGCCGGGCTGGGTGCCGGTGCCGCTGGCTCCCGCTGCCCGCCCCAGCCCCGCTCACCTGCCGGTGGTGCCGGGCGGTGCCGGGCGGCCCCATCCCGCGGCGCTTTAAGCGGGGCCGGAGCAGGGCGCGTCCCACGGCACCGCCCCACGCTTCCCGTGCTCCGCCATGGCGGAACCGACCTCAGCCGCTCCGCTCCGCGCCGGAGGAGGCGGGGCCGGGCCAGGCCGCGGCCGGGTTACGCGGTGCGGAGGGCGGAGCCGGGAAGGGGCGGTGGCGGCGGCGGAAGATGGCGGGATGCGGGTCCGGGCTGTGCTGCTGCTGCTGCCCGCGCTGCTGCGGCGAGCGGGAGAGCCGCACCCCCGAGGAGCTGGTACGGCCCCGCGGACCCCACCCCGAGCCCCGGTCCGGCCCCACGGAGCGCCTGAGAGCGGGCGGCTGTGGTTGGGGGGGAGCGTAGCCACGGCGCTGGGCATGGCGCCTCCGCCCCGGGTGTCGGTGCCTCAGGGCGCGGTGCTTCAGTCCAGCCCCTCGGGGTTCGGTACCTCAGTGCCTCATGGCCTGGGTACCTCAGTGTTTCATGGCCCGGTGCCTCAGTGCCTCATAGCTCGGTGCCTCATGGCCTGGTACCTCAGCCGGCGCTCATCCCCGCCCCTCGGCCCGTTCCCGCTCTTCTGCCTCATTGTTGGGCCTGATACCTCAGCCGCTTCTCCCAGTGCTGTCCCAGTACCGCAGTCAGCGCTTGCAGTGGCAGGGCCTGGTGTCAGCTCCTTGCAGCCCTCAGGGAAGTGGCTCTGGTGGAGCTCTCTTCAGCTGCCCCACACAGGAGAATGATCTGTGTGCAAGCTCCTGGTCCTGTGCTTCCCTGTAATGCACTGCTGTAAGGGAGCTGGGGTGGGGTTTACTATGGCTCTGCTTTACTCTGCTGTGGGGAGCAGAGTATAGAAGTGATGTGGTGTGTTCTTGCTGAGGGGCAAACTTTAAGGTAAGACCCTAGAGTAGGCGATGGTCTGGTAACCCATACTCTTTATAAGCAATAATGGTATAGGTCTTCCTTGATTCTGGTTTTGCTAGCAGTGTTGTGAGTGTCTGTGCATGCATTTGTTTCCCTCATGATTTTCCTTTCCCGTGTTTGTTTTGCAGACAATCCTAGGGGAAACTCGTGAAGAGGAGGATGAGATCCTTCCACGCAAGGACTATGAGGTGGGAATTAAACTGATGACAGCAGCTGAAATGCATGTGTAAAGAGCTGCAGACAGGTTTGAGTTTGTAGCAAGGCGGGTACTCAAAGTGCATCACCAGTTAGATTGCATTGGCATCAGCAGAAACACCAAGAGTTGCTGTGGTTGCAAAGAACTGCTCCTCACATGTGGCTGGGTCAAAGCTCTGGGGGTGGAGTTTGAATGCCCATGGCTCAGGTCAGCCTCTTGTTGAGGAAATTGATTTTCAGAGCTTGCTGCATTGTTCCTCTTTTTGAATGTGGGGTTTACAGGCTCTGTTGGTTTTGTTTCCTCATGGCTGTAGGAAGCATCTGTTGCTGCTTGGTCACTGTTGCCTTATGCTGGCTCACATCAGATTCTGCTTCTTACAGGAGATTCTTGCTTTTTGCATGTCTGTAGTGATAGGACAAGGGGTAATGGGTTCAAACTTAAACAGGGGAAGTTTAGATTGGATATAAGGGGGAAATCCTTTCCTGTAAGGGTGGTGAGGCACTGGAATGGGTTGCCCAAGGAAGTTGTGAATGCTCCATCCCTGGCAGTGTTCAGGGCCATGTTGGACACAGCCTTGGGTGCCATGGTTTAGTGTGAGGTGTCCCTGCCCATGGCAGGGGGGTTGGAACTGGGTGATTTTAAGGTCCATTCCAACCCTGACTATTGTGTGGTGGCCCTGAGCTATTTAGAGCAGTTGCTGTTCACATGGGTGTCAGCAGCTCACCCTGTTACCGCTTGGCTTGAAGGGGTGAAGTTGTTGTAGGTTGAAGCTAGTGGTAATTTGTGAGTATGACTGGGCAGCTCTGTCTTGCTTTAAACTCAGCTGGAGAGGAAATCCTATCTAGTATCTGTGTTGTAGTGAGAAGTTAAATATAAAGATGTAATGTTTATCCCCTGCACTATCAGATTGGAGACACTTAAGTAAAGTCTAAACCTGTACAATGTGATTTCTTTAGTTTAAAGTTGTTTTAATAAGTTATGTTCCTGTTTGGTTCCCTGTCTCTCTCAGCGGGGGGCAGTGAAATTGGTGTCTACTTTCACTTTGTGGTTCTTAGGGTCTGATTCTGCTGGAAATATTTAATTGACATTGTTTCCAGAAGTTTTTTCTCCTCCTGTTGTCTGCAAACCCTACTGTGGGCGTAGGGGTGACTTCTGTAATATCTAACAGGGTCTTCTATCCATAGTTTTTTGCACAATCTGTTGTTGCTGTTTCTCTTAAGTTGACCTTTTGGCATTCTTTTAGAGCTTGGATTATGATCGTTGCATCAATGACCCATACTTGGAAGTTTTGGAGACCATGGATAACAAGGTAGGACCTTGTTCTTTCTCTTCATTAGCTTGAGAGCTAAAACTGTGGAAATTACCCAGGGAAGCTGTAGCTGCCCCATCCCTGTCAGTGTTCAAGGCCAGGTTGGACGGGGCTTGGAGCAACCTGGAATAGTGGAAGGTGTCCCTTCTGTGATAGGGGGTTGGAACTGATGAGCTTTAAGGTTCATTCCAACCCAAACCTTTCTGTGATTTCAAATATGTTCCACTGAAGGAAGTTTTGTGGATGTTTTTCTTCCTTATGAAAGAAATTCTATGTACTCTCTTGGTTTCTTTATGAAAAGAATAAAAATATGTATGGAGATGGTAGCTCCCAGCATCTGTTCTGGTCCTCAGGTTTAAAGTGAGCAAGATGTTTGGTACTTTTTTCAGTTTGCTGTTGTTACCCTCTTCTATTGTTTTATAACTCTAGCAGGAATTGAGCCTGTGAAACTCTAAAATGCCTTTCTCTGATCCCCATTTCTATATTGCTTTGATTTGGCTCATGTTTTTTTTTAATTCTCTTCCTAAACAGAAAGCCCAGAGATACGAAGCAGTGAAGTGGGTGATGGTTTTTGCTATTGGAGTCTGCACAGGACTGGTAAGGGTCGTGCTGTTTGGGGAATGAGGAAAATTCAGGAGACTAAGCAGGCATAATTTAGAAGTCAATGGCTGAGGAGTCAAGAGGAGAAAACAATCCTTTATGAAGTGGAGAGCTTAGTAGCTGGAATTGTCTTTTGGGAATTATAGCACATTGTTGCTAGATTATTTTCCAGGAAGCTTTTTTGGTTTGTTTTAGAACTTGCTGTGCTTTCTTTATAAACTATTCAGGCAAATCCTTTAATTCTGCATACAAGAAAACCTGTCCAAAGTAAGCACCTAATAAAAAGATGCTAATTTGCAGTTGGACTGCATGGTTTGTATGCTTGTCAAGCACTAGTGTCACTGCATGTACTTTCTAGAGTGTTTGAACATTAGCTCTGCTGAGTGTATGCCTCAGTTAAGTGCCAACTTTCTTCTGTACCCTGAAATGTGTTGTGGGTGTTAAAAATGCTGCCAGATTAGCACTCTGAAATGCATTCCTTCGAGAATAACTAGGAGGGATCTGTCCTGGTGTGAGAATGAGGGAGGCAGCAAATCTGAGCTTCCAAAGTTACTCTACTCTGAACAAGACTTCTTTTGCCTTCTTGGTTCCTTGTCTTCCTCTGTGTGCATACTTCTGGTAGGACTTACTAGAGAGTGGTCTTTGTTACTTGTATGTAGTAGTTTCTGATGACAAATGTGTCTTCTTTTCCATAGGTGGGCCTTTTTGTGGATTTCTTTGTACGGCTCTTTACCCAGCTCAAGTTCCAGGTGGTACAAAGCTGTATCTTTTACCCAGTGTGTGGGCTCCTGCTAGGCTCAAGTGACCTTTTCCTTTCTGTTGCTGTTCTGCTCAGAAAAGCTGACTCTCAGACTTCTGCCAGCAGTCACGTTGATGACTAATCAAGTTTTTAACTTGGCTCTGTAATTCAGCCCTTGAAACCAAGAATGTTTCCACTACTGTGTACACAAGCAAAGGCCAATCCCTGAAAGAATGAGTGGTTTCCCTTCCTTGTAGCTTAGTTGAGCTCTGAAAATGAAGCCTGGCTTCCTGGTGAGTTGTGCCAGAGGCCCTGGCTGGGTTAGCGGGTTTGGCTCCTGGTGCCAGTGGGATCCCCAGGCAGTACTTAGTGATTGTGTGTTGTTGTGGAGAATGTTGTTGTTTTCCATGACCATTCCTGCAGCGGTGGAAGAATGCACTGAGAAAGGCTGTCTTGCATTGTCCTTGCTGGAGCTGCTGGGGTTCAACCTGACCTTTGTTTTTCTTGCCAGCCTTCTGGTCCTCATCCAAGTAAGTTTTAGGTGCACTGCTGCTCCTTACATAGCCTCCCTTTCATCTCACACAGGTCCTGGGTATGAAGTACTCTTCTTGCTGGAAGCACTGTCTGCCCCAAGACACAAAACTAACTTATCAGTGCTGATTGACATAGCTAAGCAGGATCTCTTGGTCGCTTGCTGTGCTCTCTGATGACACATTGTTGGTCAGCTATGAAATCAATGCAATGCAACACCAGTGTTTCTTTTCTACAGCCTGTAGCAGCTGGTTCAGGAATTCCTGAAATCAAGTGCTACCTCAATGGGGTAAAGGTTCCAGGGGTTGTCCGTCTCCGGACAGTGGTGTGCAAAGCTATGGGAGTGCTCTTCAGTGTGGCAGGAGGTAAGAAGGGCTGTGGTGTATCAATCTTGTTGGGAATCACTGAAGGGGAAAAAATATGTCTTTGCTGTACATAGGGCACAAAAAGCTTCTCCCACCTTTCCAGTAAAATGATTTTAATGGGCTGGAGTAGTTATGAGCCCTGAATGCATATATATAGAGTAGAAAATAGAAGGATCAGGACTATCAGGGGAACTATTCTGGGTGGGCTAGTCAGAAGTGACGCTTTGTGGCTCAGTCTTTGAGGAAGTCATGAGAATTCTCCAGAACACATGGTCTGGAGCAGCCTAAAGGAGGTTATGTTCTGGGCAGCAGGGCAGAATAACTCTGAGAGTTCAGAGTCCTTGTACCAGTTGTCTTGGAATGATTCCACCCACTTGGAGCATAAAGTCTGTACATGTCTTCACAAACAGCGGGGAGGGGGGCTGATGGGCCAGGGCTCAGCACTTTCGTGCACCTTGAGGGGAGATTGAGGAGCACAGGGGCCTGTGCCATAGCATGGAGGTGGTGAGCTGGTCTCTTGGCAGTCAGAAAGGGAGGGTGGCAGCAGGGCCAGGGGTAACACATTGCCTCATTAGTCCTGTTTTTCCAGGTCTTTTTGTCGGGAAGGAGGGTCCAATGATTCACAGTGGTGCTGTCGTGGGTGCGGGTTTGCCACAGGTTAGTGCTTGCCTGGGTCACTGGCTTTGTAAGAGTACCACGAGGATTAAGTTTCCATCCTCTCTGTTTCTAAATCTTTTCTTTGTTTGTAGTTCCAGAGTGTCTCTTTGAGGAAGATCCAGTTTAACTTTCCCTATTTCCGCAGTGACAGGTACTGTACCCAGGATGTGGAGGAGGGGACAGGAGGATGAATGAGCAGACTTCCTTGGGAGAAGGGATGAATCAGTCAGTAGTAGTTTCAGTCTCTCTGGTGTCCTGCAGTTTCATTCTGCACCAAGACAACACCAGGACTTGACTCTTCTATGCTGTTCTGTTCTATCTCCATGTTCACTGATGTTCTTGTCTACTACTTAGCAAATATCTACCCACTTAAAGCCTTTAACCTGAATGGTTAAATGGCTTCATTGTTGGCAACAAGCTCAGTTACTCACCTGTTATGGCTAAGATATACTACAGAGAAGGCTCATTTACCTGACTGAACAAAATCTTGCCCTTCCCTCTCTGTAATTCTTTCAAGTGATGCTGGAGTTTCATAGTTTGGAATGGTTCCTTATATATGGAGCATGTGTGTAGTGCCAGAGTTTTGCTCTTTGTTGGTGCTGTAGAGAAAGCATGATACTGCAGCAACTTGCTGAATAAGTGTTACTGCCATGGCCAGCACTTCTCCCAGCTGTCACTCCTGTATCCCTGGGTTATATCCATAAATGGGAATGGTCTCTTACTTTGCAGAACCTAAGTACTTCCAGAGCTTTACTATGCTAAACTGGGACCATTTTCCTCTTCATTTCAGGGATAAAAGGGATTTTGTATCTGCTGGAGCTGCTGCAGGGGTTGCGGCTGCCTTTGGAGCACCAATTGGGGGCACTCTTTTCAGCTTGGAAGAAGGTTCCTCTTTCTGGAACCAGGGACTTACATGGAAAGTGGTGAGTAATGATCCTGTCTCTTTCTGTGTGTCTTTTCCTTGAGCTGGACCTTTGGGAGAGGGCTTGTCTGTGAGAATGTTCACATTATCTTGTCTCCCCCTGAGCTGTTATGGCAGGAGAAAGATTGCCTGCTCTATCAATGCTGCAGAATTACTACAGATCAAGAAATGAGTCTGGTACTATCTGGAACAATGGGACAACTCTGTGGGCAGCACATATAGTGTACCTGGGAGAAAGGGCTATTGTGCCTGGACTCTTGGCAGTTCCATCCTTTGGGAGCTGACAGTAGGCAGGTGCTGGATTTCTTTCTGCTTTTTTTCTGCACTGGGGATCTGTATTGCAGCAATGCTCCATGCCTTCAGGTTGCAGATTTCTCTTGCCTACTGTTACAAAGTCCACAGTATATTAAAAAATGTATTGGTTTTCAGGATGCTTTTGGCATTTCTTACACTATACATCTTGTTGCTGAGGTTCAGTTAGTCTGCTCTTTCTCAGCAGGGGTAAAAGAAGCCAGGGGATTTGCCAAGATAGCAACACTCGCAGAGCCACTGAAGAGCTCAATTCCAACTCCAGACATGCTGTGTTAATTGATGCTTGTAATTGATTAGCAACTGCAAATTAACATATTTGACTAAAGAGAGCTTTTGCTGCAGGAATTACTAGGTGAAATTCCTAACTCCTTATGCAGGAAACCAAATCATATGGTTATAGTAGTCCATCCATTCTAGCCCTGCTCTCTTTTGCACCAGAGGATGGGTGTTAAACCTCAGTGTATTATTTTCCTAAAGCTTAAAAAGCCTCTGAGGTGCCCTTCCCCAGGTGTAAGTCTCAAGGAAGAGCTGACTGTGCCAGTCTTAATTCTGGGAATCTTCTTTTCTTTTTTGTACTACCTCAGCTTTTCTGTTCCATGGCTGCCACCTTCACCCTGAATTTTTTCCGCTCCGGGATTCAGTTTGGAAGTTGGGGGTCTTTCCAGCTCCCTGGGCTGCTGAACTTTGGGGAGTTTAAGGTAAGACCTAGTGCTGTTTATTTCCCATACCCCTCCAGACTTTTGTCAGTTCATTGTTTGTTTTATTTGGGTTTGGGTTTTTCGATATATGCTTCTATTTCATTGAGGGCAGTTGATATTTAGCTGCAATACATTGATAACCTGCAACAGAATTGTTCCCCTTGGGTCATAGCTGCTGAATCTGTTGAGACAGAAGTGTTGGTAGGAAATTGCAGCAAATACTGTAATGCTTTTTCAATCCTTTCCTGCCTGTAGTGCTCTGAGTCTGATAAGAAATGCCACCTCTGGACAGCTGTGGACTTGGGCTTCTTCATTCTGATGGGGATTGTAGGAGGCCTTCTCGGCGCCACCTTCAACTGCCTGAACAAAAGACTTGCCAAGTACCGCATGCGGAACGTGCATCCCAAGCCAAAGCTGGTCAGGTATGTGTGCTCTCTTGACTTGTTGCAGGAATCTCTGATCTGTGTTTCGAATCTAGAAGACCCAGTGAGTGGGGTTGGAGGAAATCCCAGTCCTATTCTTTTTGAAGTTGCAAAACTCCGTAGAACTTTAAAGTGAACATCAGAAACCAGATGTTACAGTCCTGTGCATTTCTGTAATTACTCTGGTGATACAGAGAGAGCTACAACTCCCCTTGAAACTGTGAAGGGAGGTCTATATTATAAAGGCAATAGGGGAGCAAGACAGAGCTTTTTCTCCATGCAGTACTTTTTATGTCTTGACCAGACAGATGCGGAAGGAGTAGATGATGCCATTAACTGTTGAAATCTACACCTGAGCTAATATCTATGCTATTTAGAGTTAGTTGCTGTGTTGTTCTGGAAAATAGCTGGCTTTGCTCAGACAATTCTTAAATAAGTGCAGGTTTAAAGGAAGAAAACAAAAGTGTGTGTCAGCAGTTAGAAAAGTGATTATGGATGATGCATCAACCTGTCCAGTCCTGTCCAGCCTTTTACCCTGTAAGGATTTACAGACTGTTGTTTCCATGTGAACAGCCTCATCACTGACCCTTTCCCCATGGCTTTTTAATACGTGACTGCTGTGTGTTCTCTGGGCAGAAACAGCTCCTTCTGGGGGCAGGCAGTTAAAAAAGGGAGCTAACAGTATCCCTGGCAACCAAGTCATGATTCAGCGTGACTTGCAGAGTCCCCTGTTTCTGATGTTCAGCTGAGGTAACTGCTGCTTCTTGCAGCTTTATCAAAGTCATATGCAAGGCTGGGACTTGGTTATAGGCCTGAGCGTGGCTTCAGTGTATGGTTTCTATTGTATATTTGCAGAGTCTTGGAGAGCCTGCTGGTGTCATTGACTACCACAGTCGTGGTCTTTGTAGCCTCCATGGTTCTAGGGGAATGCCGACAGATGTCTTCCACTGGTCATAGTGGCAATGACACTCTGAACCTTCAGGTAAGGCATCTTATGTGAAGATTATACATCAATATCATCTTGTTCACTGTCCAGGCAAGCACAGGTACATAATGAGCTTTTGGCAGCATGCAGTATGTAACAAAACTTCAGTGAAAGCCTGTGGACAGTTGCAGGACCTTAGGGTAATCATGACAGCTACCCTTTGTGCTTTTGGGCTTTGGCAAAGCAGCTCAGGCTGTGATTTGGGGATCCCACTGATTCTTCAGGCCCCATCTCTGTTACTGATGTTGAGTCTGAGCTTTCCAAAGTGTGGGCTGACAGCCCTGTACAGCAGAGTTACTTCCATTCTGCCCAAAGGCTAATATAGGAGAGAATAAATTCTAACTGTTCTTGGTCTTTTGTGTCCTGCATTAGGGTATGTCAGAGGATGTGAATTCAAGCATTAAAACTTTTTTCTGCCCAAATGAAACCTACAATGATATGGCCACACTCTTCTTTAACCCTCAGGAGTCAGCTATCTTGCAGCTCTTCCACCAGGACGGTGAGTAGCTAAGAAACAGTGTCCCCTCCCGTGCTTAGGCTTCAGAGCTTCATCTTGCTTGAAACAAGGTTCATAAGAGCCACAAGGCTCAGAGCACCTTCAGGCCTTCATGGCTTTAGGGGACTGCTAGCACAACAGGTGAAAGCCTCCTCCATGGGAAGAAAGGCTTGCTTTTCCTCTCTTTTTCACTTACTCGTTTTCTTCGTGTGTGTTTGGATTGGGAGATGAAGTAGCTGTTGTGAGATGAGCCTGATGTGAGCTGAGGGGTGGATGATGCAATACTACTGTCTCTGTCTGACAGATCTGTGCCCCTTTAGTCATGATTCTTCTTGTGTTGCAGGTACTTTCAGCCCAGTCACACTGTCCTTGTTCTTCCTTCTCTATTTCTCACTCTCCTGTTGGACATATGGGATCTCTGTGCCCAGTGGTCTTTTTGTGCCATCACTGCTTTGTGGGGCTGCCTTCGGACGCCTGGTCGCCAACCTCCTCAAAAGGTGCATTGAGTGTGTGTGTGTGAGAGAGATGTGCTGCAGGAACGCATTGAGATCTCAGTCAGGGTGTTCTAATCTCCAGGCTCTGTGTTTTGCTCTAGCTACATTGGCCTGGATCACATCTACTCGGGAACTTTTGCACTGATTGGGGCAGCAGCGTTCCTGGGAGGAGTGGTCCGCATGACAATCAGCCTGACTGTCATCCTAATTGAATCCACCAACGAGATCACCTATGGGCTCCCCATAATGATCACCCTCATGGTGAGTGCAGGATCTTAGCTGTGGCTTCTCTCAGGTTGCTTGAACATGCACTAGCCTCGAGTCTCTGTTCCTTCAAGGGCTATGATAAGTAAAGGAGTCTTGTCCTTGGAGCAACAACTCTGTAGACCTTGTGTTTGCTCTGCAGGTAGCCAAATGGACAGGAGACTTTTTCAACAAAGGCATATATGACATCCATGTGAACTTGCGAGGAGTGCCTCTGCTGGAGTGGGAAACCGAGGTGGAAATGGATAAGTAAGGCTGCTCCTCTTGGCAGGGCTGTGGGTTAGAGTTTGTGGGAGGTTTCTTACTCAAAGGAATGCTGTAATGCAGGGGAGTGGTGCTTCATCTCCAAAAAACCTGGCTGCTCTGAGAGGAGCAGCTATGAGGAGGACTGCTGTGAGAGGAGTTGGGAGTTGTGCATTGGGCCTGGGGCAGGAAAGAGGTGCTGGAGCTGTTTCTGAGGAGGGGTGGATGGGTGGAGATCTAAGGAGTAGGTCCATGAGGTTCGGCATGATCTCTGAAAGTGTTCCACTGGACTTTCCTTCTTGCAGAATTCTGTCTTCTTCCCGACTGTTGTTGTTTTCCAGTAGTGCTTAAACACTTTCTATGTCATAAGTTGGAAACTTTTTCCTTGCCTGTAGTGCATCAATTGTGCCAGCACTGCTAGTAGCACAGTAAAGATGAGCACACAGCTACAAGGGGCTGGTAGAACTGTACTGCAGTAGAATCTTTTAGGATCTCATTTTGGCACTGGTTTGTTTCCTTGTTTGTCCATTACCAGCCTTTTGTCACTGACATGATGCATGCAACAATCTTGAATTTCGTTTCCTGCAGACTACGAGCCAGTGACATCATGGAACCCAACTTGACCTATGTCTACCCGCACACCAGGATCCAGTCCCTTGTCAGCATCCTGCGCACAACTGTCCATCATGCCTTCCCTGTAGTGACTGAGAACCGGGGCAATGAGAGGGAGTTCATGAAGGGAAATCAACTGATAAGTAATAACATCAAATTCAAGGTAAAAAGAAGTTGTTTGATGAGTTTGAAGGGTAAAGCACTTTGTTTTGCAGGTGGAAGACCTTTTCTTTTGTTATCTAAGCCTTTGTCAGTGCAGAATTCAGGTCACAGATAAGCACCTTCTGTAATACAAAATTTTCAAGGACTCAGTTTCATTCCATTGTCCATGTCACGGTAAAGGCAGAAGTGAGCTGCTTTCCTAGAGGCAAAAGTTAAGACTTAGCTGTTTAGGATAGACATGGAAAAAGTTTGGATTTGCTACTGAAGTACTGAATCCACCACTGAGATCAGTAGTAGGTGCCTAAATGCTTCTCCCCTTTATAGAAGGGGATAGTGGGAAAGATGCTTTAGTCCCTTGGGAAACTTAAAAGTTTAAGGTCAGAATGAATAATGAGCATGCTTATGGCATACTCATGCCCTAGCAAAAAAGGGTGCCTGAGTTCCTAAACTTCAGGTTCTGTGTCCAAGGAGAGTATGATCCTGTTGGCTCTTCTCACAAGTACTGCAGCAGCACTAAGGAACACCTTACCTGGTGTCATAAAGCTATGATCAGATAGTTCATAGTTGCTCTTGGATAATTGTTGACCTGCTTTGTATCTGCAAATTGCTTGCTGCATGCAGAAATCCAGCATCCTCACCCGAGCTGGGGAGCAGCGCAAGCGCAGCCAGTCCATGAAGTCCTACCCCTCGAGTGAGTTGCGTAATATGTGTGATGAGCACATAGCGACAGAGGAGCCACCAGAAAAGGAGGATCTGCTGCAGCAGATGCTAGAGAGAAGGTGAGAGCCTGGAAGGCACAGGCGTATGGGAACAGGGTGTTTCCATGTGTTGAGGTGTGATGCTTCTTACAGTCCCTGTCATTCCATATATCAAAGGAAACAGTGCGAGTATCCATGGGGAAAGACTTTTTAGCAGGGCCTGTCGTGATAGGACAAGGGGTGATGGTTTTAAACTAAAACAGGGACATTCAGGCTGGATTTGAGAAAAAAAAAATCTTACAGTGAGGGTGGTAAAAGCTTGGCACAAGTTGCCCAGAGAGGTGGTGGATGCATCATCCCTGGAGATATTCCAGGCCAGGCTGGATGTGGCTCTGAGCAACCTGTTCTAGATGAAGATGTCCCTGCTCACTGCAGGGGAGTTGGACTAGATGAGCTTTGGAGGTTGCTTCCAACCCAAACCATTCTCTGGTTTTGTGTTTTGGGAGAAGGGACTTGTCAGGTCTCATCAGCCAGTGCTGGGGCTCACACTTGAGTCTGAGTCTTAATGACTCAATGGTGGTGTCCAACCTGTTAACTTAAATTCCCTTCAAACACCTATCTGGAAATATTTCCTGGGGAAATGTCTTGTCTGTAGAAATCCATGGCCTCTTGTTGGCAGAGAACTGAGGGCTCTACAAAGCTCACTTTTCCCAAGAGAGGAGTTAGTGACCTGGTGCTGTAATGTGATACCGCTTTCCTGTAACTGGGCTCTGTCACCAGGCTTGTGTTGCAGTTACTTCCAAGCAGAAGCCCAGTCCAGTGAATCAGTTAATCACCTAGTGATTGTAACTGTTATGGGTAGTGTCCTGACCCTGATGTTTTCACAGATCCTTCAGCTTTTATTAGAATCTGAATATTTTGGCACTGGAAATTGCTTAGTAGCAAGTGATTTGAATTTGAGAGTTGTGAGACTCCATCCTACTGCTCTTGTCATGCTCTGCTGGTGATAATGGCTCTTGATCCCTCTCTGCTGTTTTGTTTCATGGAGAAAAGGCTTGCTTGTCACTAGTAAAAGTCCCAGAAATGTTCAGGAGAAGGCTGGAAAGAGCTGAAGTAGCTGTTGTTTTGGAGGTGGGGGTATGTGTCTCTCCTTAAGTTCATGCATCTCGTAACATGCAGTGTTAAATCTGCCACAGATACACTCCCTACCCCAACCTGTACCCTGACCAGTCTCCCAGTGAAGAGTGGACCATGGAGGAGCGCTTCAGACCTCTGACCTTCCATGGCTTGATCCTGCGCTCACAGCTGGTCACGCTCCTTGTCAGGGGGGTTTGTTACTCCGAGAGCCAGTCGGTGAGTCATCCTAATCAGGAATTGTAGCAGAGCCATCCCTACCCTCCCAGTTGAGAAGGTTGGGAACAATATTTATGGGCTGCGAAAAAGAATTTACCTATTTTTACACTTTAAGGAATGCATCTGTGTGTTAAAAGCTGCAGACACATAATGTAAATTCACCTGGCAGCTTTAGAATAGAGAGACTTGAATTTCTGTGTAAGTATCCCAGGAAAAGAGGACAGCTACTGTTTAAGAAATCAACAACAGGTCCATTTGTGGCATAAAGGTGCAGTCCTGTCAGAGCTGGAGAATGGAGGGCAGATATCAAACACAAATAGAGCAACTAGCAGTGTACGCTGCATGTTCTTAACTCCTGTGTGCCAAGGTCTTGCCAGAAATGTCAGCTGTATCACTGAAATCAGCAGGAGCATTTGTAATTGAGGCCCATCTGCGAGGCTGATTTATTGCTGCCCTCCAGTATGGAGTGTAGATCTGTCAGAGGTTGGAGAGCAGATTTGTTACTCTTACCAGTTAAATGCCTGCATAGATTTGGGCTTGTACTGCTGCATTCTGAGATGAGCTGCTCTGAGTACCTCTGCAGATGTATGTGTGGGCATGGGGGGATCTGGGTGAGCAACTGGGAGGCATCATTTGCTGTGCTGCTTGCAGCCCATGTACTGTGTGAGATGGTGACACATCAGCTGGTGACACATCAGCTCAGTGGGATTTGTTTTAAATGCAGAGTGCAAGTCAGCCTCGTCTGTCCCATGCAGAGATGTCAGAGGATTATCCCCGTTATCCAGATATCCATGATTTGGACCTCACATTGCTGAACCCTCGCATGATAGTGGTAAGAGATGCACTGCAGCATGACAGTGGTTCCTAATGGGTGTTTAGGACTGTGCCAAGTCTTTAAAAAAGGCTGAGAGCACATTTAAGTCCACCCTTGGGTGCAGCGACCAACATCCTGTACTTCTCATGCATTCAGTCAGCTTTGTCTGCAAGTCAGTCCTCATACCTGCTGTGAGGTAACGTCACACAAAGGTGCTTAACTTTCAGAATGAGATGTTGCCTGTCTAGGTTAACTTCCTTCTAGTTTATACTTCTGCCTAAGTGAGGTTGGACAGGCAAACTGCTGCTGTTTGTAACTCCATGTGCTGGCAGCTCAGGCAGTGGCAGGCTTGTCATTGACTTTGTGATGGGAAGGTTGCTGTGTAAGCCAAAATGCTTTTTTAATATACATTCTTATTTTCATGGGCCTGTATTTATCCTGCTCAGAGGCTTTCTGCAGCATTGGGCTCTTTAAGATCATGGGTTACAGTGTTCAAGCAAACTATGAAAAATTCATGTTCCTGACATAATTTGGTATTTGTATTTGTATTTCCTAGAGATAGTGAAAATGTCTCTTGTAAACAACATGATTGTCTTTCTCTCTCAGGATGTCACCCCATACATGAACCCATCACCCTTTGCTGTCTCTCCAAATACCCATGTGTCACAAGTCTTCAACCTGTTTAGGACGATGGGACTCAGACATCTACCGGTTGTGAACGCAGTTGGAGAGGTAAGTCCTGATATCCATTTTCTCTTGGCAAAGCAAGGAAGCCACTGTGGCTTATGCAATGTCTTCCACCTTTAGGAGAACTAAGATCTCTTAACATCAAATAGAAATGCTTTAAAGAGATCAGAATGTGACGATCTTAAGGCCCTGAAGCATTCTTGATTACTGTGTCTCTGTTACCATATCTGTGTCCATGCTTCCTGCTTTCTGCACACAGTCTCAGGCTAGCAGCATGTGGAAGCTTTTACTGTCTTGTACCTATTGAGAGGCCTTGAGCTCATCAGAGGTCACTCATTTGGCTTCCTCTTTGTCAGCTTTATTAAAGGCCAAAAGCAGAATTTCCTGCACATTGGGGCAGGAGGTTTTTCTGCTAGAAGAGAACTTGCATTGTGTTCCTACTCGTGGGAGTAGCAGAACAAATGAGGCGTTGAATGGGTTGTTCTTGATTCACTTGTCTTTGCCATCTACAATGCTCAGGAATGGTCAGTAGGTGTCAGCAACTTCCTGTAAACGGTGAGAAACTCCTTTAAGCCTAAACTGGTCTGTCTGTATGAGACAGCCATGGCTTTTCTGCCTCTTGGGGGTTGCCAATAGCTACTCCGCAGAGCCTGCTGCTTGAATACAAGAGATGTTTACTCGTTCCATGTTTAGCATAAGATGCTGTTGCAGTGCTTGAGAGCAGCCTAGTTCTAAACTCTTTCAATGTGTAAAGTCACTGAGGTGTTTCATCAGCTGAAACATATGGCTTGACTGTTTCCCCAGTCTGGGGAGAGAGTCCCTTTTGTGACCTGCCAGCTGGTGATGGCCAGTGTGCAGTCACCACTTAGCTAGCCTTTACCATTTCTCTGTTGTGGTCTTTAGAGCTTCCTAAAATGTATCTGGTAAGAGCTGTTTGCAGTCATGTCATGTGGGATATCTGAAATGTCTCTATGGAAGCCATAAGAGGGCTGTGTTATTTCCAGTTACAGTTTTCACTTTCCAAAGGATTTGGTTACATCTCTATGCTGTTGAGCATGGACAGGATTTCCCTTCCTATGCAGGGGTAACTAGTGCTGTGTCCAGACACCACAGCAGCAGTTAAGCTGTCTGTTTAGGTGCAGTTAAAGCCATATCTTGCCTGTAGACAAGTGCTGGCAGAGGGAGGGGTGTTGTTTTGGCACGATTTGAACTTGAACCCACTCTAACTCAGCATCAGTCAGGATCTGCTTGCACGTTCCCTCTTTTTGGGAGTTAAAACAACAGTTCTACCATGTGCATCTATTAGTGACACACCTGTGATACTGACTTTTTTCCTCTCTTTCTTCCTCTTTTAAGATTGTTGGGATAATCACTCGGCACAACCTGACCCACGAATTTCTGCAGGCAAGACTGAGACAACACTATCAGAGCATTTGATGCCCCTGCCCACCCTGCCCCACTGTCGGTGGCTACCTCCCACTTCCAAGCCTGCACACGCGCTCACATTCCGCTTGGACCCCTCAAGGCCCAAGACTTGCCGTTTGGCTTCTCACATGCATATCAAGCCTGGGGAGCTGGAAAACATCTTGCTAGCCAGAGAATCAGAGGAGCTGCCTGGGCCCAGAGCTGTTGCTTGGTCTCAGGCACTTGGTTTGACCACTTTTGATCCAGGTTTTTTTCTTTTCCTGTGCCCCAGTTATCTCCTCTTGTCAACTGTCCTGACACTGTATGTTCTGCTGGGGTTTTTTTGGTTTGTTTTTGAAGGGTTGGAAAAAGAATCATCTATCTCCACTATGTCCTATGCAGGAAACTTCAGCATCTTTTTCCCTGTCTTCCTGTATGAGCCGTTTTTCCTCTTCCTCCCTTGTTCCTGCAACTGTTGCCTTATTTGTGTGAGAAGGGAGTCACTGTCAGGACTGAGAGAGGAGATACTGAAGTTTGAAGTTGTCAAATAGCTGCTCTGGAGGATGCCTTTTCTCAGAAGCAGTATTATAAAATCCAGCTCTGGAAGAACTCTGCAGGTGTTCCCAGTTGTCCATCTTTTCCACTCTGACTTCATTTGTTCCTAATTTCTCTCCTTCTTTCAAAGGGTAGTGTCCCTGCTGTGTTGGTTTTGACAGCAGCTGGCTTTTGTGAGTAGCTCAGCAAATCAGGAGTTCAGTTCAATTCCAGTTGTTGTTTAAGATTATAAATACTTAATACATTTGCAGACCATCTCAGAGAAGGAAGATCTCTTTTCCTCTTAGCTATTGTTATTATCTCCCTGTAAGAGACTCTTCTAAGGCACTTTGTGGCACTTCACTTTGTCACTAACCTGACACTCCTGCGTTTCTTGGCATTTGTAGGCACTTTGTCCTTGCACTGATCCAACGATGAGAGCCTGGGATGCCTTTCCAGCTAGGGCTAGAGACCAGGGAGCCTACACCTTCAGAGCATGATGAGGTATTGCTTTCTGGAGGCTAATAGAACTGTTGCCCTGTCTCTGGGCTTGGCTGAATTATCTCTGTTGAGACGAGAGCCAGTATAACTGAAAGCTGCCATACAGGAGGGATACTTGGTGCTGGTGACTAATGGACAGGATTTGCTGCAGGGTGTTAAGTGGGGCTGCTTGTGCTCTAAAAATGCTTGGGATAATGCTTGTAATAGCACCAGCCATGTATCTAGAAGGGTAAAATCAGCACTTAGAAGCCAGCTGCAGCCAGTTCAGTGCTTTAGCAGGTACCATCCTGGCCAGCACCTGTATTGTTCCAGCAGGCACCTGCCTTCCTGAGTTTTGCATAGAGATAACCCTCAGTGGGAAGCCAGCACTGTGCCTCCAGGGGCCGCAGAGCTGATTGGCTTGATAAAGCACAGAGCATTCTGTCAGCCAAGAGACTGGGCCAAGTATCATGGGGAATGTATCCCAGAAAAGCTTCTACACAGCCTCTGAGCACTCCAGTTAACCTGTTGTCTGCCATAGATGAGAGCTGTGGCAGAAGGAAATCAGACATTATTGTATTCTCTGAATTCAGAAACTCATCTGTAGTGAAGTTTTTCCTGACTAAGCCTGAAGCTGTGCTCTTTTCCTACAGGTATCAAAACACTAAATACAGTATACACTAAATACAGTATACACTAAATACTAAATACAACAGCCTCATTGGCTGACTTTGTGGAAGTTGATTGTTCCAAGGCACTGCTCTGCAAGCTGTTGCCTGCTGAGCCCTGCTACTGATAGGCTTGTGAGGAGATTTTGTTCTTAGGTCACCAAGTCTTGAGGTAGAGCTCTCGAAGTCTCTGGCACTCTTAGATATTCATGGAGTCTTTGTAGTCTGGATGGTTGGTAGATGTATTGTGTGGCAGTGCTTGCAGTGAAGACAGCTGAGTCATGGGAAACTCTTGAGTTCTTTGGCCAGCAGAAAACTTGGGTTTAAAGTGGTTCCTGGGGCCAAGTTTTAGTGTAGAACTTGTCCTTACTCAGTGCATGACTTAGCTGGAAAGTTTGGTTTTAGCAAAGCTGTTTGTAAGCACTTAGATTCTATTTTTCATTCCTCTCCATTGACATCTGGAGGCCTTTTTTCCACTTGGTGTTGTCTCAAACCTGCTGCTGTATTAGGAGATGAAGGGCACATCTTTGTTTTCAAGAATGGATTTATACTGCTTCTACCAAGGGAAGTGAGCTGTGCCACATGCAGTGGCAGTTGTGGCAGAGGAAGCTGTGTGTGTTTGAGGACCCTTTGTTACCTGTAGCCACTGAAGAGGGCTGCTTGGGAAGTGACCAATCTAAAGAGCAAGGAATGTCTGTTCTTTTCCCTTTCCTGCTGTAGAACTTGTAGCAACAGCTCTTGTCTCCCCTACTGAAATAGCTTTGCAGGCTTGTGAATCCTAGCTCTCTTTCAAAGAAGGCATGCAAGCTCTTCAGCTTCCACAAGTAAAGTGAAGGTGTTTTCCTACAGCCAGTATCCACCTTGTGCCTTCAACCTGGGCTCCTTTGCTGGGACAGATGGGGCATGTTCCTTACAGCAGATCAGTTGGCATCAGCTACTGCTCTTTCTCAGCTTGCAAGTTCTTTCCCTGATGTAAGTAGAGTAAGGATGTTTGTTCTCTGCAGATAGTCTCTGCTGATGATTTCCTGATTTACCAATGCTCCCTGAGTTCTGGTCTTGCACTGAGCTATCCCAAGAGACTTCCAGCATCCTTTAGTACTCCCTGAAGCTGGGCTGTAGGTTTGAAATATGCTCCTGTTAACCTACTTTTCATTTGAAGGATTTGTGCTCATGGGCAGTTACAAATCACAGAACTCCTGTTTTGATGGGATTTCAGCTCACACTAATGTGGATTTAGCAATCCCACAGTGCCCAAGCACATGTCAAGAATGCCCTGTGTCTCTCAGTGACAGATCTCTTTCCTCTTGCTTATGATGAGTGATTGTGTGTGGAAGGTTCCTTCTCTTCATGCACATCAATAGGGCTCCTTAGGTGGTTTGCCTTGGGCTGGTCATGTCCTGTTTTATTTCTGTACACAAACTGCAGCAGTATATTTTGCTGGGCTGTCTTGTCATCACTACCAAGGCCTGGAATCAGGCAATCCAGACAAGATAGGCTGAAAAACCTTGTCAAGGTTTGTCTGAGCACCAGCTGCACTTCCCCAGGACAAGGCCACTTGCTTTCAGCCTCCTGTCAGCACTGTCTTCTCTGTGCATCTCTCTTACCTAAATGTTCCAGCTGGAAAGCACACCCTGTTCTTTCCTTCCCTAAGGAAGTTTTAAGTGAGGGTGGTGGGTGACCTTGTCAGTTGCTTTAAAGGGAAAACTGAGTGTGCAGTCACTGTTCTGTAGCTTGCAGAAAGGGAATTACAAGTTCATCTGACGTTTGGAGGTGCAGCATTTCCCTTCTGCCTAAGGACTGATGCAAAGTGGCTCCAATTGAATCAGTCTTGTTCTCACACTTTGCTCTCTTAGTTCCTTTCTTACAACACATTCACTGCTTCTACCCTGGCTCTGGTTGCTTAGTGATGTACAGGAAACTTACTTTGAATGTTACGTGCCTGTAACCTTTTACTCAGAGCAACACTAAAGGAATAGTATGAATAACTGGATTAGTACTGATGGCAGAAGTTAGGGGATAGCATGGAGCATTCTCTGCTGCCTCCTGGTTTCCTGTGCAGTGTTAACAGATGCGGTTTTGACTTGTTGACTTACTGTGAGCCATTCCAATTGTAGCAACTTACCTTTCCATTTGGTTTTGGGGTTGTTTTTTGCACTGTTTTTTTTGTTAAGAAATGATGTAAGCTAATTCCTTGGTGTATATAAATGGTATTTTTTTTAAATTTGTATGAATATATTTTTATTTGAACTATGGCACTTGGGAAGTATTCATGTAACCATAACATGTCTGAGAGTAAAACATTTGTGTGTTTCCTTCAGCACTTTCAAGGCCTTTTGATGTTTCTAGCGGTGTTTTATTTTTGCCCTTTATTCTAATAAAACTAGTAGAACACGGCAATATCCAAGAGCATCATTTGAGGATGATGAGTTATTGCAATTTATGAGCTTTCTGGATCGAACAGCTTGTGCAGAAGGTGATCTGAGGTGGGGCAGAGGTAGGAATTAGTGTAATCCTTTAGGTTTTGACCACTCCAGTCCCATGTTCTCTCACAACAGCTTGTTTCAAAGGAGGGAATAACAAATGTTTGATGAGGAGTTGAACTGTGCTGACTTGTGCAGCAGCTGCTGATTTTCTTACCTGAGAAATCCAAAATAAGTGGCTTTTTGCCTTGCACTTTTAATGGCTGGTTACTAGAAAAGCTGTGTAATGCATTAATGTTTGGATTGAAACCCCTTTCTACCAAGATTTATAGACTCATTAAATCCAACCATGTGTCATGATCCCCATACCTGTAAACTGTGTAGCTAGAAGAAGAATTTAGTGTTATTTGGTGAGATTTCTTTCCAGTTTTGCTTTGCTTTGGTGGGAGGATACAAGCTGCCTCCTTTACCATAGGTGCATACCCATACAGGTGTGTATCATGCAGGAAGAACAGAGGATGGCTGCACTGATGTGTGAGTTGAAAGAAGGAAGCTGCTGCTCT
Source organism: Melopsittacus undulatus (assembly GCF_012275295.1). Lineage (NCBI taxonomy): Eukaryota > Metazoa > Chordata > Aves > Psittaciformes > Psittaculidae > Melopsittacus > Melopsittacus undulatus. The sequence goes on along the minus strand of NC_047538.1, from coordinate 4,292,143 downwards.
TCTTGTCCAGGGTGCTGAAGTGCTTTGCAGCAGCACTGGGACACACTCAGCCCCTTCAGCATCCACTGGAGCTTTTCAAATGCACTGAATGGAGAAAGCTTGTTCAGAGCTGGAATGAGATGGCAGCGAATTCCACACAGTTTGTAAGGTTTAGACACTGAGATCACTGTTTCAAAGTAAGCAGAATGTCCCTTTGTCCAGGCTGATTCCCAACTATAGAAATAAAGCCTGAGTTGTTGTGTGGGCCATGTATGAGTGACTCAAGCATTTAGGAGTAGGAGACTGGAATCCATATATACCAGTTAGGAATAGATGAACACAGAAGACAATACTGTGTTGAAGAACTCATGACACAAAGGACCATCCTCAGACCCTTGTTGACTCCCCTAGCAGCTCCTTGATGCTTATAATAGAGAATATCTCCGTGTGGTGGCCGACTTTAGACATGGATTTTTACTTTTCCTTTGCTTCTTCCCAATTCCCACCATATCAGGCCTGACAGCCCAGGGACATCTGCTGCAAGAAATGCTCTTGATTTGTTTCAAGATATTTCACACCTCAAAGGTGTGAAATAAGCACCAGAAAAGATCCTACTTTATTTCTCAGCAATGCCTCTGGGTTCTTTCTTCGTGTGAAAATTGAGACAGCTGTTGGACACCTGGGTTCCAACTGCCTAATGGGAGCTGTACCTCTGGGTAAGCAGGTGAGAGACTCGGGAGGAGGCTATTCTCAACACAGCAGAGTTGTCACAGGCTTTGTGCTACATTCTGAGCTGTGACTATAGTGCAGGTAATTTGTCTTTGGGCATGGGGCCAGTCTGCTGTTGTCTGTAAAGGGTTGCTGCTAGGATCACTGGGGCACACTTATCAGGTAGATGTCAATCAGCAAAGGCCTTTGGGGGCCAAGCTTTAGTGATATTAAATCAAGCAAGCTGGATATGGCTGGATATGACTGGATTGTTACGCACAATGGCACAGGTCCACGCTTCCCTGCAGAAGCAGAGGATCCTTCCCATGTGATTTCTTAGAGGAACAAAGCAGTGCTGACAGCTCTTCTTGCCTGCAGACTGGGATTTAGTGAAACTCCATCTAGTGGGAAGCTGGAAAGGGATAGTGCAGTGTCTGAGGGGGGGAAGGAAACCCTCAAATCTAATTTGCAGTAAAACCCCATGCCAACCAGACCACTTCTGTGAGTGAGGCTCCTGCCTTACAGTGTGCAAGAGGCGTAGGAGGCATGTTGCTGTCATTACTGTGTCCCAGAGAGCAAAGGAAGAAAAGCTGCTGAATTATGCACTGCCAGGCAGGGTTAGTGCCTGGAGCTATGAAGAAGCAGCTATGAAGTCTGGCATTGCAGGAGGTGGCAAATGTCATTAGAGCTGGGTGGTGGAGGGTGTTACCCTGGTCCTTTTCTGATCCCACTGGGATATTTCTTCCTTTGCACAAGGCCCATGATAGCACTTGAATGCATCCCAGGTGCTGTGCTATGAGGGATGATTAATGTATAAAGGACTCTGCCTGATGGGGTGGAAGAGGGCAGGATTTCAGGACCATGTGCATGCTCAGGGCTGAATAGTTACTTGGAACCTAACCTGCATTAGCTGCTTTGGATGTCAGCCCTTGCTTTGCAGTGATACGGATGCATCCTGTTCTTAAACTGTTCCTGGATTGTTTGCAATTACAAGCTACACCAATTCCCTGGTTTGGGACTACCTCACACCTAGTTCCTAAAGCTTCCTCTGAAGTGCTTGTTTGGTTGTGTGGCTGTTAACCTTTTTCCTGCACTGTTACTGACGTGTCACCAACCTTCCCTTCCCCATGTGGAAGTTTCTCTAGAAGAAGAGATGTATCTTGGATAGGTGTGAAGACTTAGTAGGAATTAATGTAGAACTGAAGATTAACGTGATCTGCAGCTCATGCCCTCACCAGAGCCTGGTATTGCTCTTGGATTATTTCTCCTCCAATGCAACCCCTTATTTTCCTCCATAAACTTCTATCAGCATTAGTTTCCAAAATATACAGGCACCAAAGGCAGATCCACTACAAACATGAAAGAAACTACCTCGTATGTAGACATGGGTCTGCACAGAACTGGCTACTGCTGGAAGAGAGAAGGGCCTAGGTTAGAGGAATCCCTGCATCCTTGCATGGCTAGCATGTGCAACTGTGCAAATCCACTACAGTGACAGCAGCAGCAGAAGAAATAAAAGGCTGTCAGGTTAACATGGGATGACAGGAAGCTTCAGCCATGAACACAAGTCCAGGTTCCTGCAAAGTAAGGTAGAGCATGACCTGTGGTAACTGCTTTGTGCCTCTTTTGCTCTCCTGCTGTAAAGGTCAGTCTGTTGATCTTTGATGAAGAGCAGAGCTGTGGCACTTGCCATTGATGCTGCTGGGTCACAGTGTATGTGGCTGTTCCATGAAACAGATGATAAATTAATTCACTTGCTCCCTCCAGAATCCATTATTTCTGCACCTACAATCTGAAATTCCTGGTCTCACTGAAAGCAAGTCTGTAATGGAACCTTTTATGTTTTCTATGTGTACCCTCTTGGCTACAGTACCCTCTTTAGAAAGCAGCACAGCTCTAGAGAGACATTCAGCTTTCAGATAAGCTTTCTCCATAAGCTGTGGGCTACTTTTGTCTGTATGTTTGTTTGGGACTGGCTGTTCCCAAGCCTGATCCCTGTGATCACAGCAAGAGTGGCAGCTTTGCTTGTCCTTGGGGGTGATGTTCTTTTCCTGTAGAGCCCAGCAGTGCTCAGTTTCTCTTATTCAGCTTTTCCAAGCACTTGTTTCTATGTGCAGTCCTATTCTGACCTGACTGTGAGATTTCCCTGGGGGAGCTTTACAGCTCAGTGTGTTTATGGGAGTAGCAGTAAAAATCCAGCCACAGAGATGCTTTTTTTCCTCGATTGCCTGCTCACAATTAGGTTCTCCCAGACCCCAGGGTCTATTAACATACTGCCTGCGAGCCAATACAGACTTGTTCCACCAGGAACTGGCTTGCTCTTAATACTGGACCCACCTGGCTTTGGGTCAGGCAGCACCAACTCTTCTTGCCGTTTTTAGCACATTCCAGTGAGCTATTAGTGGTTTGTGCCTTGAGGGGCTGACAGGGAGGGACAATTTACAGTGTCTGTACAAGTTTTGCTTGGCTGGGTAAAATTCAGCTCCAGCCAGAGCTGTTATTGTTAGAGTATGAGGATTGTTTTTACTTTCCTTTACAGCAGCGCATGGGAAGTCAAGCTGCTGCCCATTGCTAGTGTGGAGGGATCCATCTGCATGTTCCCATCTTGCTGCAGTGGGAAACAGATGGCTGCAGGGCTGTGTTTGGAAAGCCTGTTTGAGGAGATGAAGCCCCATTGTCCCCCCAAAGGCTCCTCAAAGGGTGACCTCAAACCACATAGATTTGTGAAACCACCTTTGAGTGAATGCAAAGTTGCTGTAGCTTTTCACTGCAGAGATGTCTCATGGTAGCTGCTGGAAGTCTTGACCTGGGAATCAGTTTTCCTGCCAGGGAAACCTATGTGAGCACTATCGCATATAGTATTTTATCTTTGGCTGGCACTGCTGGAAGGCTGCGACATCTGATTTGTATCACAGTAGGTGTTGATTCCCATTGGAGTGGAGAAAAACAATTCCCTCAGAGAAGCTTTCTGTTCTGTTTCCCAAGGGAAGAGTCACAGGGCCCAGCATGGCAGGGAGCACTCGGGCCCATGTCAGCAGGACAGGGAGTGACTCGGAGGGTGGCTTGTCAAAAATGTGATGCGTGACATAAGCCCTGTGAAAGCAGTACAGCCTGTGCAGGAGTGATGTGCCATTCAGCACTCAAACTCGTGGTTTCGCTGTAGCTGTGGTTCCTGAGAGCTGTTGTCAGCAACTGCCATGGCTCTGGCACATTTGCCTCACTGTAGCCTGTCTTAAGCAACTCTCATTCCTCTCTCTATGTGCATATGCATAAGCAAAGTTAGAATTAGACTTCTGCAGTTGGGTCTATCCTGGAGCTGTGTGTTAGGCCCTGAAAGACCTTTCTGGGATGCTTGAGTAATGGATGCTGGGAATGAGACCCAAACCCAAATGCTCAAAGTAACGCAGTTTCTAGTGGAATGTGCAATCACGGGACAGTTGTGCTGAGCCTGGGCTCAATGCTGTTGCTGTGGCTGACTTGGGCATCCAGGCTATTTGGTCCTTGTGCTGACCGAATGTGGTCCTGGCAATATAACCCTGTTTGGAGGGGGAAGAACATGGAGAGTGTGGTCTGGGCCAAATTCAGATCCTAGGTGTAAAATTTAGCTACAAAGGCTTCGATGAAACCTCAATCAGACTTGCAGTGTTCCCATTAACCATGTGTAGAAAAACTTCATGAGCAGCCATTCCCAGAAAGGGATAAATGTTTTGCAGAAGCTGCTTTGTAGCTGGAGCGGTCCCACCTGCCCTCACATGAGAAGTACCTTGAATAGGACTCGAGCCCCTTGAGGCTCCATCGAGAGACCCTGAGGAGCAGCACCTCAGCCACATGCAGAGTGAGACAAGACACAGTTAATGATGTATCTTTGTGTGATGCTCAGAACCTTTATTTGGTGAGTGCTAGAAAGCATATACAATGAATTCCCTTTCCTCCCTCTGGTGATCTTGAAACTTGTGGAGTGTTGTGATTTTTCTGGTTTCTTTTCATGTCAATTTTGCTTCCATGTGGGATTTGTGGCAGTTCCCTTGCCTGATTAATCTACACCAGCAACAGGACTCTCTTGTTACTAAACCCCTGTCTATAGGAGAACTCATGTTGGTGTTTCAGTGTCGAGCAAGTTTTTTATCTGCTAATCCGTTACAATTTCTTAGTGCAGAGGGGAAACAGCTCCAGTGACAAACTCATTTTTGTTCCTACGTTCTCTGTCTAGTGTAAGTAAGACCCAGCCTTGTGGATCAGCCTTTTCAATAAAACATAGGCTTCTGACTTTAGGAAAATACAAGACATTTTAATGCAACAGACAGGAGAGAGGTCCAGCAGAGATGTCTGATGTGTTAGTTTTATTTAAAGATGATCTCTTGGTGCTAGAGTAAGAAATGTTCTTAAAAAAAAACAAACCAACAACCAACCATCAAATAAATAAATAAATAAATAAATAGAAATAGGAATCACTTTCTGTTGAAGAATTTAGAAAGCAGCCGACTTTCGTCTGGGGAGGAACAGGTACTGTAAAGCATTCTTCAGAGTAGGGTATAGGGAGGTTGTCTTAGTGCCTTCTGGAACCTGCAAGCCAAACGTGAAACAAGTGTTACCAGGACTGATTTCCTCCTCAGTATATGCACCATTTTCAGCAGTGCCTTTACCTACTGAATCAATAGACACAGGTTTTCTTTCGGAAATCAATGCTAGCTTCAGTATTAAGCTAAAATTAATTCCTTTCTGAAGCTGTGACTTATTCAAGGCTTAAAAGAAAACCTGCTCTTCCCTTGTCACAAATAACAGATGCAATCTGTTCTGTTCAGAGAAATGGCTTAGATGGACTCACCATTACAACCCATTCCACTCAGGGAGCCGATCCTATCAATCCTCCTCCCGAAGCAGCCAGAATCTCTCATCATCCTGGGCATCTGCAGCCCCCTCAGTCTCTTGAGGAAGGGGTCCCTGTAGGACAGAGGGGTGCTGGGTGCTAGCCTGGGTTCAGCCTTCTGGTCATCGCTGTCATCCATGAGTTCTGGTGGGATCTCCTCCTGGGTTTTGGGTTCTTGCAGGTCAGGATTGGACTCCAGGGCTTCAATCATTGCAAACTTATCCTCCAGTTTTTCCAGCAGAGCCTACAATAGAAGGATTGATTTCATGAAATTCTTTGTTTTGTGCTAATTTCCTAACTCTTCCTATCATCCAGTGCTGCATTCATCAATGGTCCCATAGCCAGCTTTAGGAGACTATCAGGTTGGATCCCAGGGTGGTACTTGAGCTCTGTCCTCTGCAGTAAATCCCTGATCACATTAATTCCACCTATCTGTAGCTTGCTATCAGAGCGTATCTTATTGGCAAGGTTAGAAGAGCGCTTGGCAGAGAAAAAGAGCAAGCTGTTGCACAGGGAGATACTACTCAGCTCACAGTACTCTATCTCAGAATACCTCTGAATCCACAGTCTACTCCTGTGTTCTCAAGTTGCCTGCAATGCTGCTTGCCAGCAATTGGCTTTCTGCTTTTCTGGTTAAGACCATCTCCTTGTTTCTCACCCCTGGCTATTTCAATGGACATCACTTGGAGTAGCTCTTGGTGTTTTCACTGATCTCTGCCCAGCAGCTAGAGGATTGCTGCTTCTTAAAGTAACATGAAAATACCTGTGTGCTAAATTCAGGTCTGCTATGTGACTGCTTCCTGGGTACCATTCTATATAATTTTTAAAGCTTTGTATAACAAAGATCAGCTCAACCAATGAGAGGAATAGAATTGTCCATCTCTAGAAGCAGAATGGAAAGGAGTGAGCCTTACAGCTTGCAAGACAGTGAATTTGGAAGCCACTCTTCTCAGATAGCTGCTGGAATCAGCCTAGAGGCTGGGGATGTTTTAGCTTTGGCTGACACTGTCCTGATCATCTTGTGTAGTTTTTTCTCAGGGTCTGATGCTGTAAGAAGCTGATCACTGTTACAGCCCAAGGAAAGGTTGCATCTTGCAAGACTGAACCTAGAGCTTGTATTGTGCTGCTGCAATGGATGTTCTCTATCATTCATTAAAATACACAGCTGGTAATTTCATAGCTCTAGAAGCTTTCTGGCTGAGCCACACTAAATGATCATACTGTTCCTCTAGCAGCTTCTCTAAATGTTTGCCTTTGGGTGCTTCACTTTACCTCCTCATCTCCCATCCTTATGCAGCCAGTTCTCTTAAACCTGCAAAGCTAGAGCCGTATGGCTGTCCTGCTTCACTGTCCCTGCTATTTAGTGGGACAAACAGGAGCCTTCCTGAGCATTTTCTGTTTGTTCTTATGCAGATACTGTGATACTTTTTTCCTTCTCTGGGAATTTACTCCCAGGAAGGTGGATCTTTAAGAGAAAACCAGAGAGCCAAAGCAGACATCCCACAACACCACAATTTTGTTTCCCACTGCTATCCAGGAGCTCAAGTGAAGCTATTGCTCTGTAGAGCTTCTTTCAACCCCTCTGAAGAACTGAGACTTTGTCTCCTAGCGTGTGATCACTGATGCAGCTATCTGATTGTGCAAAAGAAAGGCAAAACCACCACCTCACACTCTGTTAAGCACCCTGAATATTTAACCTTGCAAAAAGGAGAGAGTCCTCACCTCCATGCTGGCCAGTTCTTTAGCAGGGCTGAGGCTGTAGATAGGGTTGGCTCTGCCGGGCTGGAGTTGGATGAGCAGCAGCAAGAGGAAGCCACAGGAAAATGTGCCTTTAGTGTCCATGGTGCTGGCTTCGTTTGGAATAGGGAAGTTCAAGCTGTTTCTTCTGAGATATCTCTTCAGGTCTCTCTCTTCCTTGTCCTATCCACTCTCTTCCGAAGCTTGTCTTTTATACTCTTTGGGTGTGATCTCTGCTTCCTAGGTTATCAGTGGATTTATCTGGGGCACATTCCAGTCCCATTGCAGGCATGCAGCTCTGTCAAGGGAAGATTCCCTTTATTAGCTGTCATTAGGCAGCAGCTGCTGTTGCTGAGGAATGTATGTCACAAGTCAGTGATTTCATGTCACTCCCCCTCCTCTTGATACCAGGCGCTGTGATTACATAGTCCAGTTGGAAATTCTTAGCAATTTTCTTTCAAGAGACCCCTATGGTCAGATTTACAGAGATGGGAAACAACCCTGAAACTGCTCTAAACTCCACTCAGAAGCTTTCCATAGGGAAATTACCTTTTATAGGGAAAATGAAAGGCTTTTCAGATGAGTATTTGGTGGAGAGTTAAGGCTGAAGATAAATCTACTTTTAGGACACCTAAAGTACCATGCACATTTTCCTTCTATATATGGAATCTGCGCAGCCACTGCATACCATGGAGTATGCTGAAAATCCCAGGTTTGGGCCACTTCTCTTTTCTCATTGCTATTGGGGTGATATCATCGTTGGGACTTTGCACGTTACAACAACGGAGGAACCTCAATCTGCACCTCAATCCAGATGATAACTTCTAGACTGACTGCAGGACACCGAATACTTCCAGCTCCCTGCGGGAACTGGCTCCGACACCACTGAAAACCACTAGTCTTTATTAAACATTTAAATCCATGGGATTTCTTTAAACTTCGATGGTAAGGCTTGACCTGACAACAATAAATATTAAGGAAGAGATGCTCAGATTCAGGAACAATCTTCTTGTGCCATCCTACAAGATACATCATACAACTTGCTCGCCGAGAACTTTAGCTAGATGGCTTTTGGTGTTGCTCAGCAAAGGTATTGGAGTCTGGCCCTAAGGAAGAGTGAATGGATTTGTGTGTGTGTGTGTTCTGGGAAGGGTTAAACTGAAATGTTTAGTTTAATATATTAAAACCAAAGCATATTTAGTTGTTTGGTTGAGAACTGGAGTTTTCAAGTTTACCTAAAGCTGCCTATGCTTAAATGAGAAATTGCAGAAATGCCACTTTGCTTCAAGTTCATCTTCCAGCGTTTCTTTGTGCATATAGTGCAACTAAAATCTCATCTTCTTGCCAGAGCTGCAGGAGAACTCTAAATCATGAAGCATATTGCTTATCCTTCATTTTCCTAATGTTACTTCTTATTCTAAACTGAAACAATGACTATATGAGCAAGTTGAATATGTCAGTCTCGCAATAAAATTTTGCTTGCAATAAAATCATATAAAAGTCAAAAAACCTGACTTCTAATACCATTGATCTTGAAAGAATCTCCTGAGTACAGTTTCCAAGTAACAAGAGAACGATAAAATATTTCTCATGTCTTAAATGTGCTAACATGCTGTTTGTGCATGAACATGTGCACACCGTTCACATGATCAGCTACCAAAATTATACTAGAAAGGACATTCTCAAGGTTGTGAAGTCAAGCTCAAATGCTACTTTTCCCTAATATAGCTTCAAGTCAGCCCAACTCTGATGAGTTCTGATGAACTCCTTTATTATAAGAGCAATCCCTATTTTTCCCAGTGCTTTCTTTTGCAGTACATGGAGGCAGTACAAGGGTTTTATTATGTATCCTAAAGCATTCTTATTCTATGCTATTAAGAAAGAAGATCCTGATAGCTTATTTTTAGTTTGTAATTAACACTCCCTAGTGCAGTGTGTGTATAATTCACTAATCAGTTACAAATACTCTCTTACAGCTGCTCTTGGGGGTGTGTGTTTGTATGCGCCAGGGAGTAACTTTGTTTGGTAAACCGAGAAAGCATTAGGACACAAACCAGAATTAGTCATTAATACTGAGTACCCAATTTAAGATCATTTCATTTGATTTGACTTATTTATTTCTTGTTTTCTTTCCTTTCACACCCCACCCGCTGAGTATTCTCTGTGTGAAAACACTCTGCCGCTTGTTTTACCCAGAGCTCGGCACATCTGTAAAGCAGCCCGTGGGGCACAAACCCAGCAGCAAAGAACCAAGGAATGCAGTATCAGTCATAGGTGTGAAGTATTTAGCTGCGAGTGCCGTGTCCCTCTGAAACAGTCTAATATTCCAGGATTGTATTCAATAACCTGCAGCAAGAGATACTCCTTTTTTAATCCCCCTTTGTTCCTTTTCCATCTTCTGTATTACACAGCAGGTAAATGACATATAGGGCTCTGACTTAAATGGTGACAATACTTTTCTAAGGCAGGAAGATTTCTGTGTACTGTTTCATGTTCTTTGTGTGGAAATATGTGGATGGGATAAAAGGGCTGACCATCACAGTCTTTGCATTTTCAAAGCCAAATTCTGCCCTCTATTACCCACTGCACAGTCCTACCAAAGCAAATGGAGTGTATAATGTGAGAACTCAACTACTCATTGTTGGAGCTATTAAGCTCTCTTGTTTCTTTGCCTGCAGTATCTTAGTATCATCATTCTGGCAAGATTAATGTAGACTTTAGGCACTATAGCCTGGCAGTGGATAGTCGCAATACAGCATTGCCTGTGCTCAGCTGGCCGTCAGTCTGGTAAAGCCCCTGTTGGGAGTCTTGCCAGGGCAGCAGATTCCTAGAAAAAGCACTCTGTGACTTGTTTTAGGGCTGGAAAATCAGCACATTTCCCCAGTAGCACCCCAGGGTACGGGATAAGAGATGCAGTGATGTAGGGCTTCATTAGAAAGCAGCCTTGGTTGCTCAGACCAGAGAGGAAGACCTTCAAGGGTGCTGCTAGCAGCCCCATGTGTTCCCTGTGGGAAGGAGGATGGTACATGGAGGGAGCTCAGCCCCTTCCCAGCAGGATGGGGACATGCCCTTGGTTTTCAGCCCTGTATGGCTGCAGACTGTAAGCCTCGGGGCTGGTGGATTCCTTCGGTCGGTAGATCTGATGCCCCCTTCCACTGCACATCCTTCCGGGGGTGTCCATTCTCCTACTGCCATTTTACAGCTGACAAGTGCTAGAGCTGATTGTGAAGAGCCTTTGTTCTGAGGAAGAGGCTGGGCTTGGATTCCTTTCATCTCCCAGTGACTAAACCTTTGCCAAGACTCTGCCATACCCCACCCAAGCTCTCTTGCCTTGCTTTGCAATTCAGTTTGATTACGAAGGAAATGAAGAGATGAGCGTAGGAAACAAAAGAGAAATGTAATAACGCCTGGTGCAGGGCATGCAGCACTGCGATCACAGGACAGGCCATACTGCAGTTAAGATAGTTAAGTGATGCCTCACTTTTTCCATGGGGGAAGCAACTTTAATCGCAGACATGGCTTGTTTCGGGATGCATTATTTCTGCGATGTGCTGCCCCTTCCTTTGCAGGCAGCACAGGCCCTTCCTCCCGCAGCTCCTCTGCTGCAGGGTGTCTGGCAATGCCTCGAGCCTTTCTGTCTGCTTGGGGCGCCCTGCGCTTCGTTCACAGCCTTGTCCTGGGAGGGGTGTGCGTGAAACCCGGGCTGGAGAGCGAGGGGGCTGCGCTGAAGGCCAAGGCCGTGAGTCGGGGCAGCGGGATGGGACCCGTCGGGAGAGCGGCGGAGCCGGCGCTCGTCGTGCGGAGCGACTGGCGTCTGTCCCGGGTGCTGAACGCGCCCGCCCGCGGCCGCAGCCGCTCCGCGCCCGCTGCAAGTGCATTTCTAAGGTGCTGTAGCCCTTCTGTCCTCAGGGGCACCCCACGGCCACACTTGGCACCGGTACCGGCGGCTTAGCACGCACGACAGGGCCGAGTGTAGGAGATCACCTGGAATTAGACCCGAGCCCGATGCCCACCTCCTGGGAGGATTCACAGCTACTGGGTGGTGAAGCTGTTGGGAAAGGCATCCCGGCCTGGCTCCAGAGCTGGCACAGGGGCCTGGTAGGACCTTTTCAGTGCTGTGTGAGGGGCACTGGACTGATCATTGCCCTGGCAGGATGCAACCACCATCCTTCCTGCTGCTGCAACCCCCGGCAAATGGCTTGTGCAGACTGGGCGGGATGCTCTGCCCAGGGTCGTGACTGAGCCTCAGGGCAGAGGGAGAGGAGCGCTCTGGAAGGGATTTCTGTATCTTCTGATTGTGTAACCCCAAAAACTCACTCAGAAAAGACAAATCAGGCTTTGTACAAAAGTTTAATGCCCCACACCCCACCGTGGCAGAGGCTCCGGGGGTAGCCTGACTGGCTGCAGGACACTGGCATGGAAGCGCTCGGGAGCCGGCCCTGGTTTCAGCTTCTCCCTCTCCTCCAGAAACCTGGAAGAGAAGGGCGGAGAGCTGCGGGGGAGCCGCTCCGGGGCTTTCAGCCGGGGACAGCGGCCTCTCAGCGGCTGCCCCGGCTGCCACCGCTCCGGCGGTCTCAGGGCCGAGTTCCGGCCTCCCCCCGTTCCCTGCGCCGCGGGGACCTACGGGCTTTGTAGTGGTTGCATCCCAGCCCCGTCTGCGCGCCGATCCTCTCCATCCTCGTCCCGAAGCAGCCGGAGAAGTGCCTCCGTCTGTAGGAGGAGAGGAGATTCCTCCACTGGCTCTGCCACCCCTCTGCCGGCAGCGGGGTCCCCGGCGGGCCGCCCTCCGGCCCCGAGAGCTCCCACTCGGAGCCGCCGTCCTCAGCCCCGGTCGCCGACTCGTCCTCCGGGCCCGATTCCCCTTCCTCCTCCCGGAGCTGCCCCAGCGCCTCCAGGAGGTCCTGGAGAGGGAAGGAGAAGGGAGAGGAGAAGGGAAGGCGGTGGCGGGGCACGGAGAGCCCCGCTCCGCCCCATCAGAACGGGTGCGGTGACCGCCCCGGGAACCCCGGCCCCCGCCGGCACAGGTACCTGCAGGGCCCGCAGCTCCGCGCCGTGGTCGCCACCGGCCGGCTGCGATCCGGCCCACGGCAGGACGAGCAGCAGCAGCGAGGCCCCGCAGCAGAGAGCGGGGAGATGCATCCTATCCTATATCCTATATCCTATCGTATCCTATCCTATGCCAGCTCGGCACCGTGTCACTGCTTTGCCCATGGATACCTCTCCTTATATCCCCACTCTGCCCGGAGGGAGCTCAGCTGCCTCCTGCCAGATCCCCGCAGGAGCCACGCACTCTGCCCCTCGGCTTCGATAAGGGAACTGGTTACAACTGGCCCCACAGGTGACCCTCCAGGAGAGGAGGGTCCCCTGAGTGCAGTGACTCCTTCAGAGCAGAGAGCTGCCCCGAGTCATCTCCTCCCCTCCTGGCAGCACTCCTTTTCCCAGTGATTTCTTCCCCCTCCCCTCTCCATCCCTGTTAGGAAGGAGTTGATGCAGTGAAAGACCCTTTCTGCCTGATTGCTCTGCCTCACATCTGCAGGCACCCAGGAGCTGTGAGCTGGCTCAAGCAGGGTGTTGCTTCCCCCTCCCAGGGGATGAGGGATAGATCATTTCTCCTCCATGGGGAGAGAAGGGAGGAGGGGGATTGGAAATTTTCCTCTGTCTGCAGCAGCTTCCAACACCTTTTTGTACTCTGTGTACTTATTTCTGTGCTGTGTGGATAGACCACGTCCTGAGATTTGGGGTTAGATTTTCCTTCCTCACAAATTCATGTGATGATGGTTCTTCATTTCCTCTGGCATTGTCTGCAAACCCTTCTCTCTTATAGCTAAGAGGCACGAACCTTTTAGCACCTTGAGCAATGGCGTAGCTGAACACTTTGCTACAAACATTATTTGCCCTCCAGCCATGCCTTGGCTGCAGCATTGAATCAGTCAGCACCCTCTCCTCATCCCACCACCTTTCCCATATATGATGGTGTATTCTGTGCCCCCCCCAGCCATGGGTTGGATGAGAAATTCCTATGGAACAAGTACTCTTTCCAGAAAGCCCAGGGGCCTTCCCCCAAAGAAACAGAATTTGTAGATCTTTGGGTTGATGCTCCCCAGGTAAAAGTCTTTGAGTTACTAATGTAACAGGCAGCCTGTTTGTATACAACTCTCTTATTTCACCTCAGAGCTCTACAGCAGCTTCTTATTAACTTGCAGTAAAACTCACAGCATCTTTCCTGTGTCAGTGGTGAATATCAGCTATAAATGAGTACAATTTCCACTGGTCCTGGGGTGCAAATCAAGATGATCCTGTTAGATCCTAACAGGATGAAAGGCAGAACCCATGATACCCGGTGGGTAGAGCAGCATGGGTAATATTACCTGGGTAATATTAAAGCAATGACACTAAATTTCTGCTTTCTGCCTTTCTTTGTTGCTTAGCCAGCACACTCATAGATCTTTTCTTGTTTCACTTGATATGCAGTGATTTCTGCTTGGGCCCTTATTTTAGAGCGTGTCCTAAAGCTCAGCAAAGCCAGAGAAAGTCTTTTCTCTGAGTTCAGAGGGTTTTGGACCAATGTGCTGCATGAACAAGCAATAACATACAGTATATTTTTCCATCTCCCCCCGTTTTCTTGTCCTCCTGTCTCACATATCTACCTACATCTGATATAATTTACCTTAGATTAGAAGCAAACTAGCAAGATCAGCTGGTGTGGGGCAATGATCTCGGCATCCAGCAGCCTTAACAGTTGAAAAGTGGTTTTGTGTAAAGCATCCCAACAAAGAAGAATCTGGCAGAGAAATGAGGTGCATGTTTTGAAAGTATAGGACATGACAGAAGGAAGCTCACGTCAGGTATTGTGTTGCTACAGAATAAGGGCAGATGCCTTATGTGCATCATCCTTGATTTTGTGTGTAGTAAAGACAGGAGTGGAAAGGGATAAAACAGTGTGAATGTACAGATCCCATGTACAAGGGAAATAAATACAGTTTACTCCCTTAGTAATAAACTAGGTAGACCTCAGTGTTGGATGAGACCAAATCTTGGTTGCTGCCTAAAAAACACCTAGAAACAGGTATCCCCAAAGCAGACACATTTGAGAAACGTATCTTTCTGTGTAGTAGCTTTATTGCAGGCTTTTCTCCTCAGCACCCTCTGTAATCCTGGTCTGTAAATTCACACACTGCTGCTTAGTGGAGATGGAAATGACACAGCTAAAGATGAGCTTCCCCCACCTGAGTGGCATGCTGACTTCAAAGGTTAGCTTTGATTATTTAAATGCTAATAGAACTCAAATTACCTAAAGTACAAACACACCTGGCTTCAGTGGGACCTAATTATAGAGCCTTTTATGTGACAGCAATTGCTCTTGCTTTCTGAAATGTGTTTTTTTTAAATGCTCACATAAAATGCCAGGTGATGGGAGGCACATTACCAGCTCAGTCTCTGTGGAACTGGAGCTCTTCTCTGTTTCTTACTCATCTTTGGTAGTTCTGTTCATGAGTGCTCACAGTTCAGTCTTCAACCTCCTCTGCCCTCTGTTATTTTATCTGCAGATAATTTCCACAACCCACAGTTTATGTTTAGTTTGGTGTAGCTGAGTTTGGAAACAGGCTGAGGATGTTCAGGAAACACTCAGCAGCACTTGCCCTTCATTGATTTTCAGTGAGATTTCAACATCAGGAAGCTTTATGCCTGTTAGAATGTGCCTACTCCTACAGTTAGGCAGCAGGCTATCAGACTGGATTATTAGGAAGGAGGCTGTAACCTTCCCATTAACACCAACAGGCACAAGATACTTGCTTTTCATTGTTTGACACCATAATGACCATGGGCTGTGGGGATTACCTTTTCCACCATACAGGTTGCACCTGTGCCAGCCCTGGAGCTCATGTGCCTGAAGGAGGACTCTATATAAGGGAGCTGGATGCTTCCTGCCAGGTTCCCACAAGTAAGCATGTCTGCTGCTTCTTAGTGTAAGTCACTCGTGTTTGGGGGGAAAAGAAGTGAAAATCTCTTCCTGACTGTGTAAAGGTGTGATAAGTTAGAATAATGAATCAGAAATCTCTTTGGTCACGTTTGTGTGGGGCAGAGGTCTTTGTGTAATGGAAGCTAAAGTAAGGGAGGGTGTCATCTCTATGCCCTAGCAAGACTTCAGAGTCCCAGCAGAATTTGCACATGGATTACTGTGCACTTTATGGGGTTCCATCTGGAAAAGCTGCTCACACTGATTAATTTTCAGCATTAGTTTTAAGACATGCAAATCCTGCCTATTGATATGTGAATTATGCTGAAGACTGATTTATTCTTTCCTCCTCTACTCCCCACTTTAATTCTTCATCTGACAGGTGAAATGTTTCGGTTTCTTGTTGCTTTGCTACGGAAGAGGAATATAATACAAGAGATTTGTTATTTGTGCTATTCCATTGTTCAGGAGCTTATACTCAAGGGTGCCTATGTAAGTGATGAGCCCTTTCCTTGACAGCAAGTATCTGTGTAGGGCCTTTTCACTCTTGCTGCAGCTTTGTTATCACAGTTAACTTAAACAGAATAAGCAGCAAACAGCAGAAGACCTAAGAAGACCTGTTAACTGGAGAAGCCTTCAGGATATGTTGTTGAATTTCTGTTCAGGATTTGTTTTGATAACCTCCTAACTACTAGTCTGAGGAGGGAAATATTCTAGAGGGTGGAAAAGCCATAGACATGTAGAATTAATGGTGATGTCTTAATGTGCAAGATGTAAAGAGTAAAAGATGGCAAGGAGAAAGAGAGAGCAGCTCTTGGCAGCTTGTGCAAGGGGAGAGTATCTCCATTAAGAAATCAGTCTGTTCTTACTGGTCTCTGAGAGTCAGCTCCTAAGTGTTGAAACATATGCTTATGAGCTTGTTGTACTGATGTCCTCTGCAGATCAAGTCTGTGGCATCTGGATGGAAGTTATATATTGAAAATAGCATGATAGATGAATAAAGCTGTCATTAGTTTGGCTCTGAATAGTCCTCCAGCAGGTCCTGGATTGCTTGCATTATATGGGAACTGTGGTTAGGAGGAGCAGAACCAAATCATGGAATTAAAGTGACTGAGGCAGGCTCAGAAACTAGACCTCTGGTTGCTTTGTGCTAACAGGCTTTCCTAATGCGAGCTGAACTGCCAGAGCACATGCAGCCAGATGGTTGCTGATGAACTTGCTTTGCATCTATGTTTGTACTCTGTTGCAGTTTGCATCCAGGGCTCCAGTTAGGAATAGGCTTATTACCAGCATATTTTCTTCCAGGAGCATCTGTATTGTGGGCAAGAGAATGGGAGGAGTACAACTGTGTATCCCATCTGTCCATTCCAAGCAAAAGGCTGGAAGTGAACAGCTGGGCCTTCATTTGTGACCGATAGCATAGACACTGTGTGAGCAGAATGCTTGCTGATTCCCAGGGAGCTGCTTGCAGAGTTCAGCTCTCATCAAATTGGGATAGCACAGTCATGAGACTGGCAAACCAGCCTTCATACCGAATTCCTTTGGCTCAGGTTGTTTGCCACGTAGCCGTGCTCAGATTTGTTTGTAGTTAGATTCAGTGAACACTTGGTTTGCTTAATAAATAGAATGGTCAGATACATGCTTTTTGGTATAATCTCAACTCTACTTTTTTGTCTGGAAAATGCTTTGCAGTGTCTGGATGTGCCTATGGAAAAGTAGGGTGCCCTCAAGCTTTCTTCACAGTGGTCTTGTGGAAGGTGCCTGCCAATGGCAGGGGATTGGAACCAGATGATCTTAAGGTCCTTTCCAAGCCAAACCACTCTGTGATTCTGTACTAGTAAGAAGCAGTCATTTCCTGTGTCAGTGGCAGATCCAAATGCAGAGTAACAGCTTTACTATATAGCTGCCCCTTTAGGTCAAATTGTAATGGTCAAGGACTTGGGGCTTTGTGTCCTGGTTTCTGATGACTCTGTTGTGAAAATGTCTGAATTGGTCCTTTCCCTGTTATATTGATGTTTAGCTAGTACCTTAACATCAAAAAGGTTCTTTTGCTAAAAAGAAGGATTTTGGTTTTTTTATAAATATAAGGATTTGATAAAAAGAAGGGTTTGTGAAATGCTTCTGAATTCGAGTGGGTTGTGGCTAACTGCAAATTGGGGCACTGTTTCAGGCTCAGGAATGATACATGAAAGAGTCACAGCAAAGGTTGGAAGCTAGTTCACCAAATTAGAGAAAACAGTGTATTATCTGTGCCATAATGAAACCTGTTTATTTATACATTTAGTACACAGCACAAATGTTTTCCATAATCAAATTTTAGATAGACGTTCACAAAATATTACTCTGATACAAACAGGCAGTACAGCAATGATGTATTCAATTGGCCAAGTAATTCTGGGGAGAGAGGGGGTGCAGTTTGCTCAGTACAGCATGTAGTAGATGGGTTGGTGGAGCCAATATGAATAAGGGCTAAATATCTCACTGAAAGGCAACAGGTCCTTTGAAACCTCCAAGTCAGTCCTGTCAAGAAAGCAGAGGAATAAGTAAGATTAAGTGGACAGGATTTCATGCATGGATATTAACTGTTTTCTTACTGTTCTAGGGCCAGGGTCAGCTCCACTGCTCTGCTCAGAGTTTCTTTGATTGACACAAGCATCCCTGGGGAGCTGGTGCAAACCTCTGTGATCTGCCTCTTGTGACAAGGTGACATGTGGACAGCTGACTTGGAGACAGGAATGAAAGCAGGTAACACAGAGATGTGGCATTCATGGGGTTTAAGTATATATCTGATGACAGGGAATTCTGAGGTGGGTAAAATTAGTAACCTTAAAGCTGAATTAAATCTGCTCCTCTGCATATTTATGCAAGTTATATGCTAACACACAGACCACGTGCTGCTCACTTTCTCTTACCATAGGAAGCAGTTAGCATCCCAGTCCACTCAGTGACCCAATTCTGTCCAGCTTGACACCAAAACAGCCCCTGGAGAGACCCTTTTTGCTTCTGCCTCGGTATCTGTGGGGTAAACTTAGGAGGCTGCTGAAATACCTCTGGACAGCACTATCATCCATGGACATGCTCTCAGGCTGGTCCCTAGTGTTTCGGGTCCACTGGAATTCAGTGTCTTGCTGATCAAAGGGACCTCTTAGGATCATGTCATCTTGCTCATGCTCTGTCTCTTCTGAGAGCAGGGGATGCGCCAGGTCCTCATCTAACAGCTTGGCTAGACTCTGAAAAAAGGGAAAGGTAGATGATGGAGAGGGAGGAGAGGAGAAAAAGGAAGGGTTGTGGGGCCACTGTCATTATGTTTGCATAAGCCAGGCTCTGTGCTAAGTTTGGAGAAACTTAATTTGAGCATTTAGCAAAAGATGAAAGTACAGAAGTAATTTCTGAAGCTGATGATGGTTATCTTTAGTTTCTTCTGGCTTACCAAGCTGCTCTGAGCTAGGACTGTATACCTTCTGAGAGTGCTCTAAGGCTCTGTGTTGTTACCATATTCTATAGTTCTGAGCTGACAAGCTAGCAGGTAAGTTTTTCCTGGAGCTGGGGATTTGGGGTATGGGATAAGTTGTGGAAGATGATGAGAGAGTCAAGAGTGAATGAAGAACAAGAAAACATGGTTGGTATCTTGGAATGAGAAACACTGCAATGACAGGAAACGTACTGAAACTGGTGCTGCAAGGGTTATATATTTCTTTAGAGAGTGGAAGGTTGCATTGTATTTGGGAATGCCAGATCCCAAGTCAGGTAGCTGAAATGTGTTTTCCTAAAGACTTGTAATTCCTGCGCATACAAATACATGCAGGCACACACATGTAAACACACTTTCTCATGTTCTGTTGCTGGAACCCAAAAGCTGGGACTGCATTACTGCACTGCTGAAGGGAGGAGGAGAGCATGCAGGTACAACCCATTCATTCCCTTTAAGCTTAAACCAGGGGCTTCAGGGAAGATCATGCAGGTGACTGCTCTAGATCAGAGTCCTTCCAGAAAAATTCCTTTTACTCCAAAAGTTTATTGCTTCATTCAGTCACAGGATGACCCGAAGTTTGCAATCCCCATATTGATTCTACGGGAAAACATTTTGCTTTCACTTGCTTCATGTGATCAGAAATTTAAATCCAGTAATGGATTTAATCCCTCCATTTAATAACTCTGTCTGCCCACCTCAGGGTTCCTGCTGTCATGATCCCTTTGAGTGTCTCCTCCTACTTTAGCTGGGATTGGAAGAAATTGAGTTAATCTGAAGCATCTGAGTCCTAAAGAAGCAGCAGCTTCTTTCAGTTCTAGTGAGCAGCCAGTCACTTACCTGTAAGCTGGAAATGGGCCTGGCCATCGCCTGGTTTTGACAGACAATAAGCAGCAGCAGGAGTCCAGGGCAAAACAGAAGTTTCAGGTTCATCTTCATGTTTTGGTGTCTCTGATTCCTCCTCTCCTTGAGTCTCTCAAGTTCAGTGCTGCTCTTTGCCTCCAGCTACCAGCCTTTATATCTTCCTCCAACCCCTCCCAAGTCTACCTTTTGAGTTCCTGCCAGTGCAAGGATTGGTTTGAGGTTCTGATCTGTTTCCATCCTCCCAGGAGGAGGAGGGAGGAAATAGTTCTCTTTTCTGATAGCAAATAAAAGGGGCATTTTACACTTATGCAATGCAGCATCATTCTGCTGCTGTGAAACTGAGGGTTGCTTGCAGCCTGCTGTCTTGGTGCCACTTGCGTATGTCAGTTTACTTAGCTTAGTGTTCCTTGGGTTGACTGCTAAACTTCTCCTTTCCATGCAGAGATAAATAATTGTGAAAGAAGTATAAGGGGAGGAAGGATGCAAATTGTGTCCACTGCATATTCACCTGAGTCCTTTGTCACTGTGAAGTACCAAATCAGATGGACAAGGGTCATAAAACACACGATGTCAGAACTAAGTGTATATACATGTAACGTATGAGATGAAAGAGTGTGATTTGGAGAAGGAGAGAAATCAGAGTCTTAAAAACATGACAAGTAACTTGTATTAGTTACTGGCCTGAGTGGCAGAGAGTGTGCCTGAAACCAGGATGGCATGCACAGAAAACTTCCATGTGGCTAAAGCTGAGGAAGAAACTCCTCTTTCTTTTCCTCTGGATCCAGCTTAAAACATTCCCTCTGTGTGTTCTTTTTCAGCTTATCATACACAATTGGTATTAAATCTGAAAGGAAGAATAGCTCCAACAACTTTCTTACCAAGTTACAGGGACATTAACAAGTGCAGGATCTGAATGTGGTTCTGATGGGGTTCTCTGGTTGTAGGTGTGGGGGTGGTGGTGTTTTTGGGGATAGGGCTGAGGAGCTTAAGTGAATTCAAGCACCATCTTCCAACAAAATGAATTCAGTGCAATGTTAGGGGGAGCAGAAGGAACTGAACTGGTTCTTAGCAAGGGTCTTAAGGGTATTTAAAGAGGTGCTATTGGTCAGACTTCTCTCTAGTGTCAAAGTACCTGGGAGATGTGTGAATACCCTGATAAAGATGTACATAGATAACTGATTCTGCAGCCTCCCCATCTGTTCCAGTGAGTGTTTTACTACTTTCCATACCAAGAAATTACCTTTTTTACCCCCCCTGTTTTGGAGGCAGAGAGGAAGAGCAGCGATAGAATCTGTTCAGTTGCATGTTTTGTAGGGGCTTGAAATTGGGCCCCAGTGAAAAATGGCTATGCAATAATCCTGATCTTTCACCCCATTTTTGAATACATGTGGTGCAGAAAGATAAAGGCCGTTAGCTGGATCTGTATGGAGGAATGGAAATGAAGGGCCATCTGGCACTTTTCATCTCATCATGGAGGTTAAGAATCTTGTTGCTACCAAAAGACTGGAAAAAATAATTTTATGCTGTGCCAAGGGTTTTAATGTTTTCAGTGGTTTTTCATCTGCAGATTGGTTCAAGACTTAATTGTTATGTCTTTAGAAATGGGTAATCTAAGGTGACAGCTTATAGGCATCTGTCTATGACAGAAAGGGAGGTCTGGTGTTATTACACTGTTGTTGTTTTGTTGTAGTTGTTCCTGTTGATTAAAACCAGATTTGGTCTGAATCTTATTAGGAAATGAAATCATAATTTCAGGAGTTTGAGGTGTGCAGTTTGTGGTGTAACAAGACAGTAAGAGAAGGTCAGGGCAGCTTCAGGCTTCTCTTCAAGCCTGGGGTGGGTTGGTCTGATTGGCTTGTCACAAGTCTGCTGTATGTGGGTAATAAATCTTGGCCTCAAAATCTCTGAACTTGGTTTGGGGGACTTCAGAATTGTCTCTGTTTACTGCTGGAAGTACATGCACTAACACAGTCCCCATCTATGACTGTGTTGGTAAAGTCAGAATAAATAAGATGGGAAAGGACTTTTGGAGGTCTGTGTCAGGATCTCGTGCTGAAGGCAGAGCCAGCTTAGATCAGATTGCTCAGTGCCTCATCAAATGGAGTTTTGAAACTCTTCAAGAAACAATGCTAATATTTAGTTGGAATTTTCCCTGTTGCAACTTGTATCATTGCCTCTCATTCTAATGCATTGCTTGATGCTGTCCATGGGCAGAGCAAAAGGATGTTCCATCTCCCAAATAGTGGCACTCGGTGTGTTTCTGCCTAACCGAGACAATGAGGAGAGCTTCAGTGCATCTAGTCCACAACTGGCTTCAGATCAGACTTAGTGCAGTGGAAACTAGTTAGAAGCAGAAAGTCATCCAGCAAAAGTCTCTGCTTTACGTTCTGGATCTTCTCAGGGCTCAGAGTAGCATCAAAACTCAGTATTCACAGCAATTGAAAACATTGCCTTTAGGTGTTACAGTTAAGATATAGACTTCAACAGCAAACCAGTCTGTGAGAATGGAGGAAGCCCTGAGGACAGCAGAGAATACTTGGGAGACAGGAAAAAGCTTCGTGCCCATTTCTGAAGTGATTTGGGTGTTCCTTGGTATGGCATATCCCCCATATGTGATGGAAGTAAGTGTCAGGAAGAAGGCAGGTTGGCTTGTGGTGCTCAGCTCCAAAACTGTTTCCTAGCTTGCCATGACACATCCCCAGAGTCACAGTATGCCCTGCCCCGTCTCTTTTAATAAGATCACTTCTGATGCAGGAGAAGTATCTGCCTCATCTCTACAGGCTGCTGTGAAGAAGCCATGTTCTGAAGTTGATAGCATGTGGCATGCTTAGGTAGGTACCATTAGAGCACTGCTGCAGTAACTCATTATCCTCCTCCTTCCCAGCTCAGTGACCCCTTTCAGCCAGTCTCCCTCCCTATTGCTCAGGCCAGCATTTCCTGGCTCACTGCAGCTGGCTGGAAGGGCAGTGATGTGTTTGCAGCGCTTTTGTCAAAGTGGGATCCCCAAATCCTTGATGGAAGCTGTCACCATGGGCCTCTCTTTATGAGTCATTAACATTTAGCTGTGTTATCCAAGCAATTGCCTGGTTGTCCCCCTCTTTTGCCCTCTCCCAAGTGGTCTAGTGGCTGTGCTGAGGCAGGGTTCAGTGCACAGCATCATCCTAAGCCCAGGCTTGGCTGTAATTACCCAACTCCCACTGCTCTGTTTGCTCTTCTTCATTGCCTTCTCCTTAGGTGCTGTGCTGACAGCAGGGCCCTGGTGCAGCAGTTTTCCCTGCAGATAAGGGACCTGGCACAGATGCTGCTGAGCTCATTTACCTGGTGTAAAGCTGGCACCTATACCCTGAATCTGCACCAGCACAATCCAGAGGAGAATTTGGTCCTTATCTCAGGTGTGGCTGGGACTGTGTGCTGAGAGGAACTCTGATCTCCTAGTGCCTGTGATGGAGCATCTGTGGGGAACAAACCGAAGCCTGGATAGCAGGGGCTCAGAAGGAGCTTCCCTTTGTAGGCTGCTCATCCACAGCAGCCCACTGCTCCCTTCCTCCCTGTCCAACAGCACCTTCTGGGGGACTGTAAAGGCCAGCTGGAGGATGGATTCAGTGCTGCCACCACTCTTTCTGGGGCCCAAACCCACGTTTTGCCTTTGACTGATCTGTTCTGCTCTCACTAATGCTCACTGATCTCTTCAATAGGGGTGAAGAGGGGTTATTTTCCTCTGTAGCCCTTTGGGACAAGAAGGGGTGTCCTGCCACCTTGGGACAAGGAGGGCAGCAGGCTGGGTGATTTTGGATTTTGGGTTTGATGGCAAAATTGTAGCATTAGGTTTGTCAGGCACATTTATCACATCCTACTGATGCTAATGAAGGCCAGCAGGGAAGCAGCAGTGAGGGAGGGGTTGAAATAACCTGATACTGTGCTCAGTGCTGGTCAAATGGCTGTCTCTGTATGCTCTGTGGCTCACAGCTGAATGCTAGGAGAGGAATTGAGCCCAATTCTGATCTATGCTGCAGCAGGGGTGGAAACAAAGAAGCCACATGGAACTTCCGTATCTGGCCTGTAGCATCCACCATCAGTCTGACTTCTCTCATTATCCCCCAGTGCTGGCACTTAGATGGCATTAGGGAGACAAGTGCAACATTTACTGATTCACTGATGGGGGCTCCTGGCCCTTTTCAGTGATGTCACCCAAAGGAGGTTTTTCTTCATGCTTGAGGGCACATTTAGGTTCAATGGTCCTGCTGTGTGGTTCAATGCTCAAGATCTATGACTTTACTCTGTGCTAGTCTTGCTGTAAGTTCTTTTGACACCTAGAGGCAAGCTGCTTTTCCCAAGGCACTTTAAGCAGAGTCCCACTGTAAATGGTGTCCTGAGCTCTCAGAGGAAAAAGTGGGAGGTAGTTAGTCAAGTTATAGTTGTAAGTAATAGTCATAGAGTAGTGTAAAGCAGATTAAATGTGACAACAGCTGGAGAGCTGCTATGAAAACCATAGGTGTAGTACTGGAGATTAAACATGGCAGGATGATGGGAAGAAAAGAAGGGGGTTCTATTAGAGACATGTGAGAAGCAAGCAGGGAACGAAGGCCAGGCAAACATTGTAGGATCAGCTGAAACAGAACTGAGGATTTCTGGGGACCCTGGTAAAATGGATCCTGAAACAAACAGCAGAGGTGTCAGAGCAATGGCACGAGACTGCTGCTCAGTGCCTGGTGAGAGGCAGAGGCTTAAAGAAGTGCTCATGTTCCATCAACCCGTCACCTGAATCTATGTTTTGGACTAAGCTTCATCTCTAGCAAGATGAACATCTTGCTGCCCAGTTGTTTTTGGAAGGGTGGGAATACCTACACAGCCAAGTTGCAAGGTATGCTCACTGTAGCTTAAAACATGGATTAGCTGTGCATGGCTTTAGACCACATGGGTCTGTTTAGTCCTGGGGCTTCCCCCTGATCTTTAAGTTGGTCCACAGAAATTCTTGGGCCCATCTTGTACTAAACTGTTCCGAATCTGAGTCTTTCATTCTCTGGGTTGTATTGGATACCTTCACTGTTTGAACTGAGATCTAACTGGCCTATATATTATTGCCTTGCTGTAGAAAGACTGGACTTTTAGGTAGGAGCTTGGTCAGGCTTCAGTTCACGAAGCTGCAGAGCAAACAGCAGGTTATACAGCTGGAAGCAGAGAGGCTGCTACATTCGTCTGCAGTTCGTACCCTCTGACAGGAGGAAGCCAGAGAACCCTTCCTGGGCAGCGTGGAGATGACAAATCCCAAGCTGCTCCCGGCAATCCAGAAGGTCATTCCTGTGGGATCCCAGCTGGCCTCCAGGCTGCCTTTGTCCTTAATGAGGTGTGTGGTGCCCTCTTCTGGTGAGCAGAGAATCTGCAGCCAAGTCCCGTTAGAACCAGTTCTGCTCGAAAAAGAGAACAGATGAGGCACAGAGAGGCACATGATAGGTGTGTGATGTATGAGTGCATGGACGTGTAACGGGTTCAGACTTAGACAGTGGAGGCTGATATTGGATATAAGGAAGAAATTCTTTAAGGGTGATGAGGCACTGGAATGGGTTGCCCAGAGAGGTTGTGGATGCTCCATCCCTGGCAGTGTTCAAGGCCAGGTTGGACGAGGCCTTGGGTGATATGGTTTAGTGTGAAGTGTCCCTGCCCGTGGCAGGGGGATTGGAACTAGATGATCTTAAGGTCCTTTCCAACCCTAACTATTCTATGATTCTATGTTCTGGTGGGTGGCTAAGTTCAAATCCACCTCTCTACATAGTGGTTGATCTGGACTCTCACAAAGGATTTTGCAGGATGTGAGTTTCTGTGAGAAGAGGTGGAATTGGGTAGGACATTTCTGAAGCATTTTGGCTGGGGTGACATTAGCCAGGATTTTCTTTGCAACCTGCCTTATCCTGGAATAGCTCAGAACAGTGTCAACAGTGCCCATTGATCCGGAAGGTTTGCTAGCCAGCAAGCCAAATAAAGGGCAAGAGGTCACATATCCCATTGTGCTATTTATTGCTGCATGCCATGTGTTAGGGTGGAGTGTGCAGAAGGAGAAGCCATTTCTAGAAATGGCCAAACAGCTACAGGAATGAGATGGCATCTGTCCTAGAAGTTGCTGTGGTTGTTTACGTCCCCCTCCCTTCCCTAACGGACTGGTGATGAACCTAAGAATAACTTGACTGACTAAAAATGTAACCATTACATAAAGCCTGTCCTCCACTGAACACTCTGCTTAACTTCAGCCCATGAGTGACTGGTGCTATGCATAACCTCAGTTTTGTATTCCCAGAACAAGATCCCAGTTGTTCATTAGTCCTGACACATCTTAGACCCGTGGGCTTTTCTTGTCTAGACAG
Organism: Melopsittacus undulatus; assembly: GCF_012275295.1. Lineage (NCBI taxonomy): Eukaryota > Metazoa > Chordata > Aves > Psittaciformes > Psittaculidae > Melopsittacus > Melopsittacus undulatus. Next base: position 4,266,206 of record NC_047538.1, on the reverse strand, counting down.
GTCGGTCCCTGCTCTTTGAGAACAAGGAGGTAAACCATCACTGGTTTTGTTTGGCAGACATTTACATCCCTCTTCATCCATGTTCCTCATCAGTTCAAGCACAACTGGACACTCGCATGTGCCCACATTTGCACACTAGGATTGAAAAGCAAGTTCTTCATGTCACAGCGCTGCAAGCTGTTGTGCCAGGGAGACTGGAGGTCTGCAGTGGGTGCACATTAGGCTGTGTGTGAGCAGCAACAGGGCTCCTTCCTGCCTCAGGTGGATGAGCTGTAGTGAGAGGAATGCAGCCTCATCCAGAGCTTAGCTAAGCTCCTCTTTCTTAGTAACTCAGTGTAGCTGTGGGGACTCTTATCAGCCACTGTTCTTGATTTGAGAACCCTTCTTTGTTTTCCCAGAAAATACTCACTGTGTTTGCCAAGCTTCTGGAAATAGCAGCATCCTTTTGTGGTGGAGGGTGGCATGGCCGCGGGCCAGAGGGGCAGGATATTTTAGCTGTTGCTTGTCAGCACAGCAAGATGGGCGAGTAGTTTCAAAAACTAACACTTCTGAAGCTAAGATAAGGTGCTCAGGCTACAGGGCTGGAGCCTGTGTTCATGCTTGAGATAAACGCCACTGTCAGCGCCACATTCACACCTCCCCTGTCACATTAGGCACCCCATGGTCCTGCCTTTCCCACTAGTCACTTGCTGCAAGGCCTCAGCACAGGAGGATCAAGCCCTGTGCCTTCGTCTACAGAGTCCTCAGGGGCTGCATTGCTCCATGTGCCCTTGTGGTGACATTGAGGTGGCTAGAGGAAATAGTGTGGGTCAGAGTAGACTTGCCATTGAGGATTGTCATCCTTAACTTTGGACTCAACCACTTCCTCCATTGCTGTCCACCACCAGAAATGGGTGGACTAGCTGTATGCAGGGCTTGTGGTGTGAGTTAGGGGATGCACAGTAGTGGGGTTACTTCCTTGTGTGAACACAGACACCGAATGTGCTGTCTGAAATGACAGATAGGGGAAAGGCAGTTAAATCTGGCTATGGATGCTGAGGAAAGCAATGCCTTCACTCCAGGGTACTTACAGTCCCTCTCTCTTTCTCTGAAAAAGCTGGTTTTGAGTGGAGTATTTAGTGACTATGGACTGGCCAAAATTATTCTGGAATTACTGGATTTCATTTAATTAAGTGGACAAAAGACAATTGTGTTAAGCAACTGAATGGTGTCTGAAAGCTGAAACCCCTGGGGCTGTGCCAGGGGGTAAAAGAATCATTCCTTTAACCAAAAGAGTTTAATCGCTGCAAAGGCAGAGTTTAAACCTAGCTTCAGGATGAGGACAGTACAGAGTTCAAACGTTTCCTCCTACATGGATGGTGTCAGCTTCAGTTCAAAAGAGTGCTCTTCATAAAAGTAAGGTGAAGCAGGCCCACACTTCCCCAGTGGGATGGGGAAATGAACGGGATTTTTCACCAAGGTGAAGAGCTTCTCTCTTCATTAAGTGATTGGAGAGTTAAGGTTGCTCTTTTAGTTAATGTGACTGTCAACCAGATTGAGGAATCTGTGTCACTGTTGATCAGATGGACAGACACGGCTTCAGTTCTCTCTCCCTCTAGGTGTTTCAGTCCAGACCTGGACATTACTGTTCCTATTTACAGGAAACAATGCTTCAGTGCTTTCTGAAAGGTGAGAGAACTCTCGAAAGGGTCTTCATTTGAGCACTCAAAAGCTGTCTTTGAAAAAACCCATCTTATGAACAGTTGTCTCTGCTGTAAATCCTGAACTGTGTTAAGTTAAAACCAACACACTAGTATGGCTCCTCTTTGCACAGCTGAGAGGTGCAACAAAACTTAGGAGGCAGAAGAGGCTTTTACCGTCCCTTGCCCGCTGGGGATGCTTCACATAACTTCTGCATTGTTGGACCAAGAGGATTTGTTTTACCATGTCACCTCCCTGAGGATAACAGCACATTTTTTGCCCTGGTGTTGAAGTGTGAAGACCATTGTGAGCCATGACATCATATCTCAGGCTAGAGCAGATCAGGAAATGACCAAGAAGGCCTAAAATATTGGCCATGGGAAGAGTGAATGGAGGAGAGAAGGGATATGATACAGCAACATTCTTTAGCCTAGATAGGTCTGATGCACCTGACAAGTATAATAGGACCAGGACATCTTTCACACTTTAGCACATGATGATATTTTAGTGCAGAGAGATGGCTCGTGAGAGGCAGAGGTGAACTAGGGTGCAAATCCACTAGATAACATGCTAATAAATCAGAGCTGCCCTCAAACAATAAGGAGTAAAGGTATATGGACCTGAACAGATAGACTGCTCTGAATCTGACCTTTCTTTAACTCTAGGAATAAAGTCTAGGACTCAGTCTCTAACAACAGCTAGAAAAATAGTTCCCTCTAGGCACATCAAAAGTACCAGTGAGTCTTACACACATATTAATGGCTATGGCTTTTTGGGGTGTGGACAGGAAGGAAGGTGGTAATGGGAGAAAACCACCAACCTACATTTTCTAGAAAATGTAATGTTTTATGCAGAAAGAAATCATTATAAGTGTTGGTTCATAAACCGAATCATTGCCACTGTCTCTGAACTGATGTAAACCAGAAAGGGGTTAGTCAGTTTGAAACAACAACAACAAAGAAAGGGGGAAAGGGGAGGTTTGTAAAGTAAATTATCTCTGAGGTCTTGCTCAGTGGGGTTCAAAGCTGAGGGCTTGTTTTGGTTCCAAGGTTCCAACAGGTTTATCACTGCAGTTCGAGCCAAGACAAACCTCAGGCTGGGTCCTGTCAGTCTCATTTTGCCCACAGTGTGGGAGGCCTTCATTACAGCCCAAAGGGAGCTGACTCACAGACAGATCCCATGCTGTCCTGCTGCTGGTTTAGTAAATCATCTGCTCTCTAAATTGCTGGAGCACATTTCTCTCTCCTTGTTTCCTGGTGTCAAGCATTGAGAGCAGGGTGATCTAAGCTAAGATTTATCTGCCTTTAGGTCTTTTATTCCATAATTGTATGGCAGACAGGATTGACCAATGGTTTAAGTATTGCTTTGAGAAGTGGAAATGGGCATTGCTTTCAAAATCTTGTCTGCAATCTAAACAACTGTTTGTGTTTCTCCACTGCACAAAGCGTGTATAATGCTCCCATCTCACATGGGTGTTATGAAACTAGGTTGTTGCTCTGTAATCATAGAGACAAGAATGAATCAGAGCTTCTGCAGATGCTCAGTAACTGCCTGATGACCAGAAAGCTCCTACTGGAGGAGAGAGGCTACATTTAAAACTTCTGTACCTCCAACCTGTAACACTCTGTGGCTTTCCAGAGCTATATTTTACACATCCCTAATCATTATACTACTGTACTTTAAACCTCAGAACAGATCCTACTTGTACAGGTCAGAGAGCTTGTTTTGGGTACCCCTTAACTAGCTTCAAAGCAAGAACCTTCCCTGAGACAACAAAACATCCCATCCCTCCAGTCTGAGCTTCTAGGCCCAGTGCCCACCGATTTGTTCCCTAATGATCCTGCCAGCTCGAGGTGTCCAAGCACAAGTGTTGGTGAGCCACGTGTGGAAGACTGGGAGTGCAGAAGGCAGGAATTCCTGGAGTGGCATGACAGGAAGAGGAGACTGATACTTGGCTGAAGAGCCCATCACAAATAGTGCGAGAATAACAGCTCCGTGTGGTGGCTGCAGATTCCCTTATCTGGGAGCAGGGAGCTGGGGAGCCTGTCGACACCTCTGCCTCACGCCCTGCTCCTCTCTCAGCCGCCTGCAGATACAGAGTGGCTTGAACAAGTTCCAGGGCTCGCTCCTGGCTCTTCCCAGGACCCTGCAGCGCAGTGCCGTTGGGCAGCCAGGTGACATCACTGCCAAGAGCTGCTTCCTGTGTCACATTCCCAACTGGAGAGCCTCTTGCCAAATCCTTGTCGTTCTGCACAGTCTTTTTAGGAACAAATAGTCTAATTTTAGCCTGACTGCCACAAACACCTTCCTGAAATAGACTCTGACTCTCTCCTGCCTTGTGTGTGTTCTTGAGGGTTTAAACACAAAATCTCTGGTCCTTAGAATCCACAGTTAAGGCCTCTCTCAGCCTAAATTTGGGCAGTAAGAAGTACTGGGTATTGCAGTGAGGAAACTGCTGTCACTATCAGACCCATACTGAGCTCAGCAGGACAGGAATGTTCCCGAGGCAGACACTCAGGTGATGCACATCACAAAGTTGTATGGAGCTGATCCAACATAGATGAGTTGTTCCATATTTCAAGGACTTTGTAATAGAAGGAATTTGTTCTCTGCACTGTCTGCAGCCAGATATGGCATTTAGAAGCATAGAGAATGGGCTTGCTCAGTGTCTACTGTGATTTGCTTAGGACAATTGCTCTCATCACCATCCTTTTTGTTTGGGGGCTAACTAGATGAACACTGGCCCAGGAGTCAATAAACTGTGGTTCTGATCCCATAGCAGAGTCAGTTTGTATCTGTCTGGGCTGCTCTTGAAGGGCATATGCAGCAGTGACCTGCTTTGAGAACAAGTAAGAAGCTCTTATACAAGAGGTAGGAATTACTGTGGATTGAGAACAAGGAGTCCAAACTGCACAGAAGCACTGGGGTTTTATGCTCCTGCCTTTTGCTGTTGCCATGAACTTGAATATGTAAGCTCTTGTTCTGAGGGATCAATGCAAACCTCAACGGCTACTTTTAATTAGTGGAGAGCAAAAAGCCACATCTTTAAAGAACTCTAAATAGGAAAGGAAAAGATGTTTCCAGGCAGCTGTTGTCTTTGTGTCACTCTCTTGGGAGTGATACACTCCCCTCTATGTTCCTATAGACCTGCTAATTAAGCAGCTCCTTGTATCTGCAGGTCAGTTGATCAGCTAATGGATTCCCTGCAGTCTCCCATGCACCATGTCTTGAAGGATGAATAGGAGAAGGCAAAAAGCCCTTGGGTATCTAACTAGGTCCCAGCCTGACTTATCCATGGAGCCTTTTCTGAGCAGTTCTGATAATAGGCACGTGAGACAAAGCACAATAACCCTGAGGCTGTTACCTGGGGCTTGCCAAGGTAGTTGGGAATATGGCCTGGCCTCTGCAGAATGCAAGGCTATTAGCCAAGAGAGCTTCCCAGCTTGCCATCATTCAGTTGAGGACTAAAAGTACTCTTGGTTCACATAAGGTACATGCAAAGAGGCTTGTGTTATTAAATGTTTGAAAGGCCAAACCCATGGCACCTGGCTCCAGCTGGGCTTTAATGGATAAGAACAAAAGTGGCAATAGGGCTTCATGTGCTGAGCATCCCAGCAGGAGCTGGGAGTATGCCAGCACATTACTGGAAGGACAGAAGGGACTTGAGGGGCAGGACTTCTCCATTCTGGGTGAGCATCTGAATTAACCCACCTGCTGCACAGTCTGGAGGAGCTTTTGCTCTCTTTCTTTAGCAGTACTATCCAGGATCTTTGACATGTCACTGGCAAGAACCCTGTCAGACTGATCTATTTCAATGAACTATTTTTGCTTCCAGCTTCCCCCCCTCTCATTTTGGCATCTTCAGTAACAAGCTTCTCAATGCCCTGAAAAGCAGTGTAGAGCCCACAGGTCGGTAGTTTACTGCCTAGATACTAGAGGTCAATTTGTTATCAGATTCAAGTGCTCAGCCTTGATATTTTTTGGCTTTCATTTCTGCATCTGGACCATAGAGATCATCCCAACTGTCCTGCAATGTATGAGAGTAGGGAACAGCCGTTGCCAGAGTGAGTTTGGGAATCAGCTGCCAAATACTCCAGGATATATGCTCTTTTCTATTTCAACTGTCTCCCTTTTTACCTGTTCTCTGGTTTCAAGGGCATGTTCCCATTCAATGCCTTATCTTAAAAGACTTGTTTTGCCCTTCTAGCTAATCTGCCTTTCCTCATCTGAAGAGGAAAATGACTCAGTGACACTCCATCCTTCTCCTTTCAGTGCTTGTGACAAAGTGTGTGTGTGTGACTCTAACCCAGTCTTCTCTTGGTAGTCCAAAAGGATGCTTCAAGGCTTGTGGGTGCACCACTCTTCAGGCAGGCCTGTAATGACACCTGGCGTTCAGTTTGGGAACATGATGATGGTTGTGCTGCCCTGCTCCGGCCTTGTGAGAATTCAAGTGTGAGCAGCCTGGCTGAAGAGGGAAACAGATTCTTGTTTCTGGATCTGCTCAAAGGACAGCTCATTTTCCAGGCTCTGCATTCCATGTGCCTCAGCAGTCTGACTGGTGCAGGGTGGCTAAACTGATAACCTGGTAGAGCCCCAGCCTTCATCCACTCCAAGGCTTGTTGTATGTTAGGCATAAACAACCCAAAAAGCTTTAGACACCAAGCCACCATATCAAAGTATCAGCTGTATGCATAGAAAGCAGCTCATCTCCTGCTCCCTCTCTGGAGAGGGACTATTCAGAGTTGAACCAAGCATATTTCATTAATAAACACTAATTGCCACCTATCATCAAGCACACAGGGCCATTTTCTCCTGTTCTCTAAATTCAGAATCCACACTGCAGCCTCTGAAGATCAGAACAGGCTCAATTTTCCATGCAAATAATTCGCCTCTGATCTTGACCCAGGATTTTCATAACAATTAGAGACAGCACAGGGCTCTCAGGGCCTCGAGATGCCCTGCGGTACCCAGCTGGCCCTTTCCTTCTCCCCAGTGCTGTTCCTTTCATGCCTGCTTGTGAAGGGATATGTGCACCTGAGGCATTTTCCTTCTCTGACTTGAAAGTCACGGCTCTTCAGCACTTGTCTCTATCCTTCCTTTCCTGGTTTTTTTAATCCACATTTGATCCTGCTAGCTGAATGCTGACAGGAACCAGATGAAAGGATTCCAGCCTTTCAGCATCAGTGCTGGGCATCAGCCTGGATTTGTATATGTGGTTTTGAGTATGTGTGATTGTGTGTTTAATGCTATGTGAGCATCCCTGCGCAGCTTCCACACATCTCCAGTAGTGCTATCGTCAAGCATTTAAAACCAATGCACCATCATCCCATTGGATTGAAGAGAGTGACTTAAAAAACTTATTGAAGTGTTTGATTTGTTTTCCTCATGGCTTTCTGTGATCTCTTTTAACACAAATGCAATTGTATTCTCACCTATGTAGATATTCCATGTAGACCAGTTCTGAAAACTGCGGAGGTGGGAAGGGAAGTTGTGCTGGAGACAGGCAAAATGTCTTCTTGTGTTAGGTTTTTATAAGGTGTGAGGCTGGAGTGATTGTTGTGATTATTGAAGGAAAATCCTGTGGGAGTTGAACCTCTGAATGTGCTTGAAATAGTTCTTGCTTGAAGTGGTGAGTGTATTTTCAGAGCAACACCTTGTCTTGCTTCATAAGACACTAGGGCTGGAATTAGTTCTGTGCCTCATTCTTTTTCCTGTAGGAATATGCTTGTTACATTTATTGTGATTATTTCAGCCTCCTTATCTACAAGCCAAATAGTTCTTTAGTTGCCCTTCGGACATCCTCAGCACTTGATTTTAAGCTGTCCTCATCACCTCGGGCTAAGCTTGCTGTACACAGAGCCACACAGACACTCCAACAGTGTCTTTCCCTGCTCTGACTGAAAGGGGCAGCTCTTGGCATTCATTTGTAAGGAGACAGCTTATGTGTGGTATTTCAGTTGTCCTTGCTAGCCAAGTGAATGACAAAAAGACACCCCAACCAGCTTCCTTTGAAGCTCATCAAACTACTTTTATTTGGTAAAAAGAAAGTTAAAAACAAACACCAACTGCAGCTTTCCAAACTCAAATTCCTCTTAAATAAACACCTTTATTTTGGTTGCCCTTTGCAACCATTAGGTACTGCCTTGTCCCCCTTAAAAAGAACTTTAATCTGCTAATATCTTTTTCTTATACAGTGGTAATGCTCTACATGAACCTGTCTACTAGGAGAGGAGACCCTCACCTCACCTTGTGCTTCTGTTCCCATCAGAATGGCTCCCTCACTCTGGAATTGCTCAAAGGTGGCTAGCAGGAAGGGTTTAATATCTGCAGCCCACCTACAAATGAATTGATCTCTGTGTAGAGTTACTAATTGTTAATGTCAGGAAGTAATATAGTTGGCTGTGATTTCTCTGAGTCATACACAAAGAGGAATTTCCTATTCCATGCTCATCACTGCAGAGGTGCCTTTTCCTTCATCAAAGAAAGAAAAGCAAATTGCAATTTGATGAGACAAATAGCTTGTCCTTCTAATGTCTTCCTTACAGCTAGACTGCATCTTTGTTTCTCCATCAACTCTTTGGTGATTGGATAAGGGAAAAAACATGTGTATGGAGAGGAGATTCCTCCATAGTGAAGAGCTGGAAAGACAAAGTGCTACAGAGACTCAATAGAAGTAACTTAATATTGTTTCCACATCATTTGTATCTCTGAAACAATGATCAAAGAATTATTAGCCTCTCTTCCATCAGGGTCTCACTACTCCCTCCCCTAACATCTACAGTTATGCATGTTTTGCAAGGGATAGTTTGTACAACAAACTTGAAATAGGCTGACTCAGGTTCTGAAAGTGTTCTCACTATGTCTGGACTTCAGTGGCTGGATTCTGTGTCACCTACTGATACCAATCCAGGATAGTTTTACAGGAATGATGTTGCTGTACATGTTTTATCTACCACTTGTGATCCTGATGTAACTTTACCTGCACTAATGTAGCTTCTCCTTGTTCAGAGACACCTTTCTAAGTGTCTGTTGGTGTTCTAGGTTGCCAAGTAAGCATGCTAGTTGAAAATGTGAATTATGGCTAAGAACAAAAAGAGCATGTTATTCAAAGAAATACGTGTGCCTGGGGCAATCCAATCATTTCTTACCCTGTCACATCTCACCTACAAAACCTGGGAGAAACGCAGTTTTGGGCATTGCTTTAAGAGCAGAGTCTCCAAGTTGTGCCCTGTGTTCTACACTGGCACCTTTGTCACCTTTTCCCAGAGCAGGAGAGCCCAATGAAGCAAGGTTCTCCTGGAGGCTCTGGTGGGAGCTTTGATGAGAGCCATTCCTCTGCTGCTGGCTTGTGCTGTGGGTCACCTTCCCCGGGGTCCAGGCTGGTCTGGAACCCCCTTGATTGTGACTGTCGGGGCTCAGCTCATCCCAGGGCATTGCAGGGCTCTGCTCAGCCAGTGCTGCTCCCACAGCTCCTGCACTATGCTATGGACAGAAGAACATGTTAGAGCTTGTGTTTGTACACAGCAGAGCCCTGCTTGCAGGACAAAGATGCAGGTTCTACGTGTCTTAGCCCTTAGTGAATGGCTCAGGAAGTCTCACCCTGCTGAATGGTCACCTCCTTACTTGTTGCACAGATCCCTGGCTACTTTCCATCTTCTTTTTCTTGGAGATTGCTGGATTCCAGTGACACACCAGGCTGTCATTTTGGACACTGTAGTTCTTGTTACCAAGAAGCCAGTAGGTTTTCATTTTCCCTTTGCCCTGGGACAAGAAAAGGAGAGAGCAGAAACCAGCTGTTTTCATGGGGTACGAAGCAGAGCAGAGAATCACTATGGCCAGAGCTACTGCCTGTATCACATTTGTTATCTCTTCTTCTTGGAAGTGGCTGCTCTTTGGGGAAAGAATGGCAATTTATGTGCACTTTGGGTGTTAATAATTCTTTCAGTTCAGAGAAAGGCCTTGCTGGTCATTGGCAATGTTGCTAAGGATTTAAAATCAGCCTTATCAATGTCTTTGTATTTGAATCCTAGTGCTTTCAACCATATTCATGTGGTTCTGTGCAAGTGCAGACATAGCAGCTGGATTTCAAAGCACACAGTAACCCTGTTTTGTCAGTGAGGAGGAGTAATGTCTAGTCACTTCCAACTGAATTAGCAAAAGAACCTTGGGGCTATGGTTAAATATTGACTTACAGTTCACAGAAGAGCAATGGCCAAATCTATCACATCTCCTTCCTATCTCATTAAACATCTTTACTATTGCAAGGTTAGAGAAAAGCTGTTACCTTCACTTCAATTTCTCCTCTCAGTTCAATTTCATAGGCATCATCTGCGAGAAGAGCATCGTATGTAGCAGAACTGATATGGATCTTCTGTGCTAGGATTCAGAGCAGAGCATTAGAAATGAGTGATTCCCCTGTTCCCAGAGACCACATGCCAGCCCTCCTCATTTAGCAGCCCACTGTTTCCACCTCCTCTTTGGAAAATGTCAGTTGAAGAAGCACAGAGAAGGGGAAGATGGCTTAAATGTTGGCTGAGGACTCTGCAACAACTGTACATACATGTTGGCTAAAGCAGAGCAGCACAGTGCTGAGCTGGGTATGTGCACAGCAGCATTGTACAGCAGTTAAAATAGGTAGTACTGGCAGCAAAGGCTGGACCAAGAAAGCATGCACGGCCCTCTTCTGTATAGCCATTATGTTTCTAAATAATGCCTTTGTGTTAAAAGTCCTTAAAATCAAACTCTGCTCACCTATTTGGCTTTTGTCACCTTCTTTCTCCCCTTATTTCCAATCACTTTCCAGAAATGGCGTAAGGGATGTGAATCTACATTCCCATGTGGGTACACAAGAGTTTCTCTTGCTTTTTTGATAACCAGTGTATGTACAGGGACAGTGGTGATTGCAGGTCATGCACATAGTCGTTCTTTACATCTATGGTGAGTAGTTCTCTAGCCTGGGATATGCCACAGAGAATATTCCTTCTGTACAAACCTTATTTCACGCTTGGCCATGCACAAACAACTTAGGTGTTAGGGGTTTTCCTTTGCAGTGCCTAAGGGATGTGAAGTGTAAGTGTGGCCTGTAGGGAACACACAGTGCCCAAGTCACTTACGCAAGCTGGTGGACTCCATGCGGGATGCTGTGTTTACAGTGTCCCCAAAAAGGCAGTATCGAGGCATTTTGGACCCCACAACTCCAGCTACACAGGGTCCTGGGAAAATAGAGGGCAGAGAGGCCCCAATAAGAAACAAGTGGGAGAAGTGCAGGGAGATGCCAAAGGCAGTTACCTTTGTGCTTTGTACTCTGGATCCCAGAGGTCCTGCAGAGAGTCAATGGCTTGCATAGAAATGCAGAATTCTATTATTTTCACACAATTAGACCGTGTCTTATCCTCCTTTTCTCCTGCCTCCCCCTCATCCCACATACCTGTGTGTATCCCAGCCCGCAGCTGTAGTCTGCCCATTGGCATATGAGGGATCACGACTTGGCGAACTGCTGCCACCAGGTCCAGAGACATTTTGGCAATCTCATCAGCGTGTTTGGTGCCATTTCTCTCTGGCAAGCCACTCACCACCATATAGGCATCACCAATGGTTTCCACCTGATGGGAAAGGGTATGTGTCACTAAGTGGCAGGCACCCAGCTTTACTTTCAAAGGGAGATCAGAATAAAACCTGTCTTGGCTGTGCACCACTTGCTGTGTAGTCCCTGTGGATCAGCAGGTTTGGGATTTCATGGCTTTTGGCCAGCTGGCCTGGTGTATTAAGTATTCCCTAAGGATCAAAGTAAGAAAGAGTGCAGCAGCTTCCAGCTTCCTTGCCTGCAGGTTTGTACTCACCTTGTAAACATCGTAAGACTCAATCCTGCTGTCAAAGCAGACGTAGAGATTATTGAGCATCTCAACAACTTGCAGGGGAGTACAGGAGGCAGCAATGCTTGTGAACCCCACGATGTCCGAGAAAAAGATGGTCACCTGTTAGAGGGAGAAGGGAAGTGGGAAGCTCAGGTCTCCAGGCAACACTGGCTGAGCCTGTGAAGATTTTGGGAACTTGGGAAATTCCAAGCACAATAGCCAAAAGCACAGGCTGCACATAGAACCAGTGTTGCAGAACTTACTAGATACAAGCCTGAACTAACAAGCTCTGCCTCCGAATTGTTCTCTATTCCTTTGACCGATAGACTTTGGAGAGAAGCATAACCTTTTATCATCTGCGCTGCTCTGAATACCTTGTACATGATGGGAGGCTGAAAGTCAAATGCTTTGAGCAGTGATCAACAGACTTACTAAAGTAGGGCCTGATTTTTCTTTTCAAGTGGTTTAAACTGCGCTAGAGATCTCAGCCAGGTATCTGAACAAACTGCAAAATACAAACCCAACTGCTGTCTCTGCTCTTGCTGCATTAGGGAATACAGACTGGGTTTGGTTTCTCTTCAAATGATGTTTATCTCTGTTATGAGCAAATCCTTTACAGGGAAACGCACTTTAAACTCAAATTTATAGAAGAAAGACCCACAGAAACTGTAATAACTGAACTGAGGAAGGGAAATGAGCCTTATAGCTGTTGGCAAAGAATGCAGTGTTTCTTCACTGTGCTGCCTGGACTATGTCAGTGTTTAAGTTAAAATTGTTCTTTTATTCATCCTTGGTAATTCCAATTAATCCAGAAGAGGCACCTTTTCACTCCCTGCCTTGGTTCAGCTACTTTTGATGTCATGACTATTGTGGTTTATAATTAATTGTGCAATTACAGGTTGTTGTTTTGATAATGACACCTCCAAATGAAACACAGACATTTATTACTGTGTTTCACAGCTGAAAGTAATGGAGCGTCCAGGAGAGAAGAGCTAATAGAATGGTGATTGATGTAGCAGGATGATTTTGGCTGTGGGCTATGCAGCACAGCTGCTGAATTCAGGAGGCAGCACAGGCTGTGGGGCAGAGCTGCACATAAATGGGTGCCTGACTGAACTCTACCCTTGGTTTTATGTCAACAGGCTTTGTTACAGTTACACATTTAAGGCTCTAAGATCATCCATCCCTCTCATTCTTTAAGTCCAATGCTCTCCTTTCTGTTTATGTTTATGAAATACTATGGAAAAGTGCAGATAGGGTTTGTCCTGTGTTAGTGTTTTGGGATTTGTCCCATTTTAAGAGGTGGAAACTCAATTCTTGCTTCTATGTACTCGTGATCTAATGATGTTGGCTGCCTCACATGAGTAGGCTCTTAAACCCAAAGGTGACAACTTGCTAATATAGGATCTTGGACATCTGAAGCTACACATCTGGAAACTTCATCTCTTCTTCCTTCCCTATCAACTTAAATGCTTCATGGCTCCTTGCACAGCTATTCCCAAAACCCATCGTCAATCCCTGGATTTTCATCCACACTCAACTACTGGTGCAAAACCAGGTTCCTCCAAGTGGCAGCAAGGTAGGTTCTTTCTTAAGTGAATACTTTTCTCTCCTTGGTGACAGCATCCTATCCATTTGCTAACCTGGTCATAGTTTTCTGCCTCAACTTTCTGGTGTTTCCTTAGCTGCTTGGCCACAGATTTGGGCAACATCTGGTGTAAGAGGTCCTCAGCTAGCTGACTCTCCCTTTTCAAATCCTCTGTCTTTTCCTTGAGGTTCTTGGCATAATTGTGTATCCAATCTGTCATTTGCTTGAAGGACATCAGGAATATGGGGTATATGAGGCAAGCTATCACTAACAGACTGATCTTCAGGCTCATTGTTGAGACTATTTCTTTAGATTTCGTAATGAGAATTTCCTGTCCCTTCTGCAATAGGCAGCTCTGGGCATAATGCAGTCCCTTTATCAAGGTGGCAGTGGACACAAATTCATCTGAGCCCGGGAATGGGATGAAAAGAGGGATTCCTTCATAGTGGGTGAAATGAAGGGACAGATTGACGTTATCCATCCAGCACTGACGTACGCTCTCTGATGAGAAGATAGCATAGTTCAGAAGGGCAAACAATTGATGCAGTTCTGTTTGAAAGCTTGTCAATGCTGGCATCAAACGAGCTTTAAGCATGGCTTCTCTTATTTGAAGGATGAGTTTAAAAGCTACTATGTGTGCCCAGTCAGGATTGTAGCTCATAGCTTTGAGGTCTTGATGGGGACTACTGACGTGCTCCAGCAGTTCAGAGATCACTCTGGACAGCACCTGTGTAGCATTGGTATCCCCTGTGCTATTTAATCTTTGTCTCACGTCAGTGATGTAAAACCCACAAATGGAGATTTTCTCCTTCTTGCATTGGCAATTCTCACAATGCAGTTCAGCTTCACTCGCCTTGCAGAGGGAATTTAAATTCCCCAAGAGCTGAGCATGGAATGATCCATTCCTCTCGTCTGCTGCCGGGAACAGCCACTTGTGCCTTTCTTCCTGCAGGAGATAGATGAGGCGAACAGCCCAAAGGTTTTCACAGGAGGCAAGTTCCTGAAGGGCTTTCCCTGTGTTTCTCCATATTTCCAAGCTGTTGCTCCAATCGAAAGAAATGGCTCCCAGGAGGCTGCAGAAGGAGACCGTGCATGCTGTCAAAATCCTTCGAATTGTTTTTCTGCCACCAGCATTGGAGAGGGGAGAACATCTACAAAAAGAGAGAGAATTCAGGAAAAGGAAAGAATTGGGAGGTCTGATCCCTGTTTCTTCCTGAAAACACGAGTGGCACTAATAGCAGTGCCTACCAATTTGTTACATTCGGAAACTACATACAGGGAATGTGCAGTAGGTGAACGTTATTGCAAGACATATTTTATGATGTTTTCTTACATTATTCCTTTATATTCGTGTTTCTTATATATTTCTTGTATCTTATTGCTTTTATATTCATATTTCTTACATTTTATGATGTTTTCTTAAAGAAAAGCTGTGCTAAAGAGGCTGTGTCCATGACAGACTCCGAGCCGCAGAAACACGTTAACAAAGTCAATCTGATTTTCTGTGGTATTTAAATCATTTGCTGTAGGTTTTATTCTCCATGGTATTTCTATCCAGATTTAGATAGAAATACCCCAGAAAAGGTGGGTTACTTATCCCAGTGAGCACAAACTGGAGCTGTGTTGGGGTTTTTTAATCAAACCTGTGGAAGTTGTTCTTAACTGGAATATCCAGAAGATGAATAATTTGTGTCCATATGTTCATATGAGCTCAGACACTTCCACAAGATCGTCTAAAAAAAGGAAAATGAATGAAATTCCAGTTTGGCTTCAGTTTTTACAGCAGACGCATATCCAGTTTTTACTGTTTGAGCGTCATGATCGCAGTTTTCTGTCCTCCTTTCATGCCGCACATAAATAACACCCAGGCTCCATACAGCAAAGTAAGGATCTTCATTTTCAGAACTATTAATCAGTGACAATCTCACATTTATAATACTCATGGAAACAACTCGGGGTGTTATGCTGAAGCTGGGCTATCCTGAATAACCGGACAGCCCTCATTTCCACTGATAAAGCACAAACCTGGGACTGGGTTGATGATAAATCCCTTCAGCTCCATCCTTCGTTTTCCTTTTCTCTTTTCCTCTACATTGTAGAGGTGATTGAAAAAAGCCCTCCTCAGATCTCCTGTCTTTTAGAAACACGAAGTTCTATTTTTAATAGCATAAATAAAACCCCATTAAACCCTGCTATTTCTCAGCAGAGGCTGGTGTTAGGCAAAACAAGTTTCTGCTGGGTTGTTTGCAGCAGAATGGTGGTCAATGGGTGTAAAATAGATGAAAATACTGAAAGTGCAGTGCCCCAAGGTGATAAAGAGCCACGTTTTATTTATTTAATACAATAGGTATTTATCTATATTTAATACAATGTATGTTTATCTATATTTCTTTTCAATCTAAAGGTAACAAATGCAAAATGTCTCACTGAAAGGAACCGCAAGCCAAGAAAAATTAATCTCTGAACCCAGAAACATTTCTGTTCTCACAATGAGTTTCCAGTCTTTTCCTTGCTCTACCTATTGCTTACCTTTGAGTCACTTGTGCTCCCTTTTTAATCAGTTGTTTTATCCTGAATCCACCTATATATGTGCCAGGAGGGAGAAGAAAACCACAACAGAAACCCACCTTGGTTTTTATACTTCCCACCTTCTATGACAATGAAAGAAATATAAAGAGGGGGGTTAACTTAATACTAGGCTAAAGGTAGTGATTCTGCTTGTGCTGTGCAAAGAATCCCCATTTGTGTCTGTGTGTCAGCCGACAGTGATGGTTCAGAGGTCTTCACCCACCATCTGCATGACTTAAAAGGGAGCAATGGGGATATGAAGGAGATGGGTCTGCAGAGATGCTGCCGGCGCTCACTGCTGGGTTTTACCTTTCCCCTTGCTACGTCCCAAGACCACAGGGTGTTAAAATCAATCTGTAAAAGCATTTTGCAGCACTCCCCACTCACCTGCATGGACCAGCTTGCACCCGTACTGTCTTCCCACGGGGCATCACCACTGCTTGCTGTGGTGAGTCCTGCTCAGCAGCTGCCTGTGCCTTGTTTTGTCACCCCTACCCCCGTGATGGCTCCTGTGGCTCTCTGACTCTTCCTGCTGCCCATCCTCTTCTCAGCAGGCTCACATCTCCCCCCAGGTGAAGGTAGCAAGCTCCAGCCCGAGGCAGGGGAAAGGCTGTAAAAGGTCTGTGGTGTTATCACTAAATACAGTCTCCAGTCTTAACAATGCACAGGAAGAAGTGGCAGGGACACATTTTTCTTCCACATTGCAGTATGAATTGGTATAATCTGTTATTAAAAGTGTAATTTCCCCGTTGTTTCTGATCATAGGTGTCATGATTATTACCTTCTTGGTATCTATCATCCAGTTCTCTTTGGGTTCTAGAAACATATAGAACAAGTGAAAAATCAGATCGTGAGCCCCGGGAATTTGTTAATGTTGCATCCAAGATGCAGGATTTAAATAGCTTAAATAATTCTTTAAATTTTAAATGTTAAAATTTCAAATAATAAAAAATAATAAATTTAAATAATAAATTTTAATTTTAATTCTTTAAATAAGAATGTTGAATCTCAGTGATTTTTTTAAAATTTATATTGAAAAATAATTGACTGACCTGAGCAGGATGTGCTGCCTTCTAGGGTGCAATTGCAGGATCCAGCAGAGACTTGAGTGAAGACAGAATGCTTGAGATAACAATTGCAGCCAAGAATAGAGCAATGCTGATGCCACCATGCCCTTCACCTGCACCAGCACCTTGGCTGTAAAAAGGGCCACCGGAGACCCCTGGGAGGAAGGTGAAACACAGGTAATGGCAGTCAGTGTGAATAGCTCCTCCTTGGGTGATTTTTAGGTTTTCAGTGCCATCAGGCCTGTGTGTGTCTGAAACCAAGCCCTAGGAGTGATGTTCTCTGCACTCACCGTACACATGGAGGTGACTCCATCCCTGCCAGTGCAAACCATGATGGGTTTCACTGTGCTTCCCCAGTAGCTAGGCTTGGAGCAAACCAGGCAGGAGCAGACATTTAGATCTTTACAGAGCTGCTGCCACAAAATGAAGCGTCCCAATTCATTAGTGGACATTTGAGATCAATTACTTGATAGCAACACTTCCTATTGTGTCTCTTTCTTCCTTTTTTATTTCTACTATGGATATTTTCTATTCTCCATCATGGTTCCATCCACCTGCCCTTCACCTGAAAAACTGTGCCTATTTATAAACTAAACATCTCTATAGCATAAACCAAGCCACACATTAGAATGGAAGCAAATCTCACAATGCCTGTTTTGTAACTGGAGTTGCATTGTACATACAGACCAAACTAGAGACTTTGAAGAAGCTGAAATTAATCTACTGTCTAATGTCAGTATTAATAAGCAGCAAACCCCCTGGTTTTCATAGCTGCCATTCCACAGTAGGTACTGATTTGGATGGAAGACGCCTGCAGCACACATGTGGAAGACAGAAATATATAATGCGTTGCTGCTTTGTCTGCTTCTCAAGAACATATTATCCTACCCAAACAATAGCACTTGAGAAAGCTGCATTCTGAATTTCAAATGGAATCAGCCAAAGTCTGTTCTGGCATCTTGTATTTATTATCTGACAAAAGCATAAATCAGGATGAGCTGAGTGCAGAATTGAGATTCTGAGTTCTTTTTCTTCATGAATTAGTTGGCTTTCTTCTTCATGTTTGAATTTACAAGCTAACCATAGTACACTTTTAACTTCCATGCCACGATCACCTTCACTGAATATCATCTAAAAATGAAGTATAAATTTTGGATGTTCAGTTACTATTTCAGCCTTTCCCGTTTTATGGATGTGCTTGTAAACATGGAATTTTGTTTAGATTTTAAACATTTCTGCAATTTCACAAATATAACCTTCTGCTCTCTTGCACACTGTACATACAGAAACCCTATTCTTTGGTTTTCCCCTTTTTCTTTGCCAAGGAAATCTGACACAGTTATTATCTGGGGAACACTCATAAGAATCATAAAGTATTTAATGTAAAACACTGAAAGCTTTTGGCCTTTTTCATTCCACTCCTGCTTTATGTAACAGTTGCTTATCCATCTTTTCCAGGCCTCGTCTAAACAGGCTAAAGGATCTTTCTTGGACTCAGTGGGCATCGTACTGTTGGCAGTTCTGAGTGAACATCAAAAGCCTCAGCCTCCAGCTGATACTGTGGTGGCTTGGAAACTGCACCCTGAAGCTCTTATCATTTTCATGCCAGATGTTTCACAGAGACTAAGCAGCTCATGAAACTTCAGTAAGAAAGAGCAGGAACTTCTGGTATGTTCTGTTAAAACTTAATAGTTAAGAACTCTCTCAATACACAGTGTACTTAGTGTACAATTTATAATGTAATCCATTGCCTCGTATCTTCAGTCTGTTCTTTTGTATGGAAGTAACTATGCTAAACCAATTTAAGTGGAATGGTGTGCAGGTAAGTAACAGACACTGAAATCTACTTTCCTGAGGGAGGCTTTTCAGCTGAAACTACACAGCAACCTATTTACAAGTTCAAAGTTAAATCCTGCTGTAGCTTTTCACTGGGAGCACCAGATGTGCCAAATTCATTCCTTGCTGGATGGACATTAAATCTGCTGCTTGATTGTTCCCTGGGTTCATTTCTGTGTTCCTAAAACTACAGCCTGGCCTTCATGCCTCAGGATAGAACAAGGCTATATAGAGCCAGAGAAATAGAGATTAGCACCCTCCTGTGTCTTTCTGTCTTATTGTGCTTTCCATATTGTCAGTCCCCACCCTAAATTCATTTAAGTATTATTTTCCACACTGTATTTGCTTTTGATCCAAGCACTTTTGTCACCAGTACTGGCCCCAGATGTAACATAAGGCTCTGTTTGTTTTAACTGGGTGGAAGGAAAGGGAGAAGCGAACAGAGACTGGAAAAATACCCCAACAACAACAAACCAACCAAAAAGAAAACCCAACCACAGTTCAGTGATCAGATTAGACTGACAGATCTTTATTTAGAAACAACAGCTTTGGTATTTTAAAACCAAAAGACCTTTAAATCAGTAGAAAGTGGGATGTGGTGTCCCCCCTCCCCGCAACCAAAACAAACCAATGCACAAAGAGCCTCAGTATGCTTAGAACAGGAAACCTGCAGATCAAGATTTCCAAGTGTAAAGCCAGAAAACAATTTCATTCAATTGGTTTTGCACTCTACAGTCAAAAAGGCTGAAAAACCTGTTACCAGTACTTGGATATCAATGGTTCAGTTGACTGACTCGTTACTGAAGTGGATTTTATTAACATCCTCCCACCTCCCCAGCAATAAGTTAAGAAATGTATATCAGAAAGGAAGCTGCACTGAAGTTTTCTAGTTGTTAACTCTGTGAATGGAATCATCATTCTTTATTTTCCTGTAAAATTAAGAAACAAATCAAGAGTTCAAAGGACTCAATGTATCTTCAAGTATTTTCACCAGCTGGGTTTCTCTTGGGGAAGGGAACAAGCTTACAAGGAAAAAGAAACATCTGTTACACAAGCTTCTGGGATGAACTCTTGAATAACCACACCTTCCAAGTCTCAGGCTCCTCTCTTAACAAGGCACAAAGGGATTGTTGCTTTCAAAAGGTCCTTGTTCTCAGCTGCAAAATTGTCGGGTGTCTGTGCAAATGGAGGCGGAAAGCAGGACTAAGTTCATTTGGACACTGGGATGTTCCCATTCAATTACTAACAGGGTGTTATTTGAACACCCCATTCATCTTGCTTACTGCTGCAGAGAGCTGAGCTTCAGCTGAAGCCTTCCCCTTCACCCCTGCTTCTGGAATCAAGATGGACATCATCTTCATTTTAAGAAGGTCCACTTAAGATGAGGCAACAGCTGTGTCTGCTGTACACTGCAAAGCAGTGTCAAGAAGGAAGAGGTGTTACATCAGCCCTGGTGTGTAGCTGAGAAGCTTCCCGGCATTTCAGAGAATAGTGTCAGGGACAGTTACCTGCAGTAATGGTTAACAAGTCACTTTGTAAAGGCAGAAGGCAAGTCTGTGTATGACAAAGGCAACCAGATAGACAGCAGTGACAAAAAGACATAAATTCAAGGACACATTTTGGGATGCGTGGCAGGGCACAGCTGAATACACAATAATTGGAATTACTTCCTGACCACTTCCTTCCTCTTGCATTAAGGTTTTGATCACAATCACAGGCTTGTACATGCAGTTGTACTTGATACACATATCTACCCTACCTCTTCCTAGGTTTGTCTAGCCACAAGCCTCTTCTCAATCTTTCTATGCGTGATACGTATTCAGACATGCCTGGAGTCTGGCCTGATCTCTAGTGCTCAATGTGACAAAGCCAGTTAGCTGAGAGGAAAACAGACAGCTCACTTTAAAACACCCTTTTATGTACCGACAGTCAAGTTTAGTTCAGTACCTTCTGTCCAACTTCAGCTATCAAAACTGGATCTGCTTTTAGAATTTGGAAAAAACAGGGCAATTTAAAGCAAGACCTTTTCTCTGACAGCTCTAGTTAATTTTTTGGAGCAGAATTCACCATCTATTGTCTATTTTGTACTAAGTTTTTACTAGCAACTATGTTTTCTAAGGCAACTCAAACCAAGAATTTCCAATTCTTTACACCAAAAGGAGATGCAGTAGAGCTTGAAGTCAGAACCTCAAACTCACAGTAAAAAGCACTCAGTACTCTTCTTAACACAGCTACGTATTTCATCTGAATGGGAGAAACACTAACTCAGCACCTTCCCAAAATGATGGTGGTAAATGCAGTTTGATGGCGGACTTCACAGTGTCTATGAATCTGTGAACATTTACCACGAGTCCCAACAGGTCAGCACTTTCACCCAAGAACACCAGCTTGTGTCTTCTATGTTCTTGTATGACACTTCACACGTTCAAACTAGGCAGAAAAGCCTGCACATCTCCCACACAGTAGTAAAGACAAGTATAGCAGCTCTCTCACAAGCACTCCTGTACTGCATAATAAAAAACATCACCTCATGACACAGCTGCAACTGTTGGCTTAAAAACAAGCAATGTCCTACACTGATGTATGGAAAAAGGACAAAAAAAGCTGTGTCTGTCTTGATCTGCAGCCTTACCAATGTTTAAGAAGGACAAGCAGGATATCTTTCCTAATGTTTGTGAGCTCTACTGCTCTAATCCCTGCCCTAATCTTACTTCTTGCAAGAAGAGGTCACAGATCACTTGTTGCAATAGAGACTGAAAATCCTCACAGTCCAAGACAGAACCTCCCTAGGCACAGCTGACAGAAAATCAGGTGGACAACACTCAGTGGACAGCAGCCAAAAGCAGCAGCCTTATACCTTACTCCTGAAGAGTGGCTTGGCTCCTGGCCCGCAATATTCATTGTAGATGAGTTTGAACAGAAACAAGTGAAACAGTGTGATTAAGGAGGCCACACTGAACCAGAAAAGGAAGGGTAAGCCTGGGTATTGCTTGGCCATGTGTTCCTCGTGAGCCAGAATAGCTTTTAGATGGAGTGTGTGTCTCAGGTCCTGCAAGTGGATCAGATCTGTTGATATATAAAGCAGTGGTGTGATGGGTTGAGTCACCATGACGGGGAATGTGTGGCCTCGTGCCTCTGAGGTCAGCTCCACAGGCTCATTCATACAGCCTGCCTCACACGCATACAGTTTCACTGGCTTGTCCTGGAATTTCACAGACACGTGCAAGAAGGGCTTTCCTTCAGCATCCAACAGAACAGCTAGATTAATCAAGTCCTTATTGTAATGGATCCCACGTAAGGAATAGCTGTTATGGAGTACATCGGGGTCAGCCTGAAACTGAAGATGGTTTTCTGTGAACTGCAGACCCCCAAAACTAAGCACCATTCCCTGCATAAGTCCATGGACACCAGCTGCTACAAGACCCTTGCATCCTCGTTTCTGGAGAGTGAGTTTCCACAGGTCTGAGAGCTGCAAGACCTGGGTGACGCTGGTCAGCTTTGCTGGCCACAGGTTCTCTGCGTGCATGGTCGCATGGCCACTGAAGCAGTGGTCAGCATAGTTCAAGCTGGCTTCCATTTTCTCTCTGTCCTCACCACTGATGAGTGGATCCAGCAGAGGAGCTGGCATGCTTGACAGCATGTAGTAGAGGGTCATGTTAACAGTCTCACTGGATGGTGTATGTGCATCTGTGATCTTTCTCATTTCAACCCCTGTAATAAAAGAAAACAGCCACAAATCAGAGGATCACACATGAGTATGACATTAACTAGGAGAAAAATCAAACATACACCTTGTTCAACACACACGGGTTCTTTATAATCATAGAATAGTTTGGGTTGGAAAAGCCCTTAAGATCACCCAGTTCCAACCCCCCTGCCATGGGCAGGAACACCTCACACTAAACCATGGCACCCAAGGCTCTGTCCAGCCTGGCCTTGAACACTGCCAAGGATGGAGCATTCACAACCTCCCTGGGCAACCCATTCCAGTGCCTCAGCACCTGCACAGTAAAGAACTTCTTTCTTATATCCAATCTAAACTTCCCCTGTTTAAGTTTTAACCCGTTACCTCTTGTCCTATCACTACAGTCCCTCACATCTAAGAAATAATGTCTAAGAAACCTTTGTCTATGGAACACTGAAGTGAAATGTTTCCTTTTATTTTCCTAAGATGCTTTCTCTGCTGCTTGGAGTTTGAAGGCCAAGCTCCCACTAAAGGCAAAGCCAGTTTGATAAACAAATGCCTTATGGAGGTGTCACCATAACTCCGCAAGAATGACCTGTCAAAGGAACATCTATCTTTATACCAACTATAAACCAGCAAGTCCTATGTTAGTTGGGCAGCTATTCTATTATGCAAGGCCACTACAATCTTACTAAAAAGCATCATTGTAGAACACTCAATTTGAATGAAGAAATCTGTCTTTTATACTGTCACTATTTCCAACCAACATGCTGTGCACATCAATAAAGTTCCTGAAGATGTGAAAGCCAAGTTAGGATTAGAAATGTTCTTCTCTAACTTCCTTTATGATGTAAGGAATGCTTTTTGTAAAGTATGGGTTCCAAATTAACAGTGCTATTTTATTATCCCACAACATGCACCAAGAGAAACCTGTCAGGAAGAGCAGAGCCTCTGGCGATCATACAGTAACCAGTCTCTGAGCTTTCAGCTGCCGTCTGAAGCAACCTCTAAAGAAGTCAAACATCGCTTTCCTTACCTGAAATGAACAGGTCAGACCAAGTCTGTTGGTGCTCCTGGAAAAGATCTTCCACCCCCATCTGCATCACCTCCAGCATCTCTTTCTTGGCTGACTCCTTCAGCTTGCTGAAGGTCTCCTCCAGCCTGGAGACCTCGATGGGCTCTGAGGTGTACACCACCGAGAGCACCGTTTCATCAAAGTGGGATTTGGGCGCAACCTGCACCCGGCTCACCAGCTTCTTGGCAGCCACCACCATAAGCACCACCTTGGGGCTCCCGGGCAGCAGCAGGCGACCGGAGGAGAGCAGGAACTGCCGCTCCTCCGCCTTCTCCAGGCTGGTGGCGAAGCGGCTGCCCAGCGAGGGGGCAGAAGCCGGGGCCGAGGCCTCGAAGGCAGCCACCCTCTCGGTGGGGTTGGCAATGCGGATGCGCTGCAGGTAGAGGTGCGGCCGGCTCCGGTGGGCCACCACCTCCTCCCACACCGTCACGCAGTCCCCGGCTCCAGCCCCGGGCCCCGTCTGCACGCAGCGCACCCTCCGCACGGCACCGTCCCGCAGCGCCGCCAGCGCCGCCCTCGCTTCGCCGCGCCCGCCCAGCGCCCTCAGCCGCACCAGCGCCGGGTACTCGGTGGCGAGCGCGGGGCCGGAGCCGGACCCCGCCGCCGACACCCAGAGGCGGCCGGCGGCCACGTCCAGCAGCAGGAAGCCGTTACCCGCCAGCGCCAGGCCCGGCCCCGGCCCGTCGTCCCCCAGCGCTTCCTCCGGCAGCGGGAGGGCATCTCCGCGCTCGGCCTGCGCCCGCCAGGAGCCCGTGGCCGCCTGCAGGCACAGAGCGGCGGCACCGTGGGGCTCGGCCCCCCGCCCGGCTCCCCGCCGCGCCCGCGCCGCGCCCAGGTACCAGTAGGCGACGAGCAGCAGGGCCAGGAGCAGCAGCAGCCGCCGCGCCCAGCTGCTGGACAGCAGCCCCGGCAGCCCCTTCAGCCGCTGCTGCAGCCACATGGGCGGCGGCGGAGCGGAGCGGGGGCCCCGGCCCGAGGCCTCGGTGCTGCCCCCGCCGCCACTCCCGGACCCGGCCCCGATCGCGGCGCAGCGACCCTCACGCCGCCATCGCCGCCGCCCGGAAGCACCGCGCCGTGCGGCGGTTCCGCCGCGGTTTGCGGCGCTTTGCGACAGAAGCCGTCGCACCGCCCCCTCAGAAGGCGCTTGGCAGAGGGCCCCGGCGCGGAGCTGAGCCCCATCCTATAGGTCTGGGGCCCATGCCATAGCTCCGCACCCCTTCCCATGGCTCCCGGGCCCCTTCCATGGCTCCGAGCCCCCTCCCATGGTTCTGGGCCCACTGCCCGGCGCTGTCTGTAATTCCAGTGGCGATTTACTCCCGTGATCACAGCAGGGCCCAGTGTGGGAAAACGAGTTGTATTCTGTCCAACCCCTTCTTTGGCTGTGCAGTAAATAGAAGTTGATGATGTGACTTGGATGTGCACAGCACGCAGCCAGAAGCTTGGTACCCCCGTGCAGCTCTCAACAGACAGGAGCAAGCTATAGGGACGCACAGCGAGTTCCAAGGAAGTGTGACATTCCTGAGCAGAGCCAGTGAACCAGCTGAGTGCAGGGGCTCAGAGGAGACACCCCCTGAAGTAATTCCTGCAAATGAGCTGTTTGATGTGTGAGGGGGCACTGGAACCTGTGAGAACACTGGGTCAGACCCCATCCCTTGCATGGTTCGGGAGGGCTGGAGTCTCTTCAGAAGATCTCATGTGCTCCGAGGCTGCGTTCAAACCCGAGCTCTGATCCTTTCCGGTTTTGAGGAAGTTGCTGCTTTGCTTGCAGCACGTGTTGCACGTACTCATTGGAACATCTGCACTGGCAGCTGCCTCTGCTTAAAAAGACAGGCAGCCAATTCCAGCTGGAGAGCACAAAGCAGTACAAACATAGAAACAGCGGAAGAAAATGGGCTTGCTGGCTTGGCATGGCTGCAGAATGCAAACAGAGCTGTCAGACTCGGACAGGCGGAGTGCAGCGGTATAAACAATGATGCATTCATGATTTCTGGTGTGCAAACCACCCTTTCATTTTAGAATGGAGACATTTAACGTCATTAAAATGAGAAACCTGTCATTTTTACAATTCTAGATTGATGCCAGCCTGAGATTTGAGGGGCTGAATGCTTTTGATGGGGCTCCTGGCTTAAAGTGTTGAGCAGGGGCTTTGTCTGGGCCTGCAGAGTACTGGAAGAATGTTAATTAAATCTCTTTTTTCTTTAGGGAGAATGGCAACTTTGCAAAAGGAAGTTTCCTGTATCATTGTCTTAGGGAGAACTGATATTTCCTTGGATTATTGCCTGTAGTACATCGTTAGATCATGAGGACTATTCTGTTTGCCTGGTAATTATGAGGGAATTCCTGCTTTGGACAAGGGAATGGAAACAAAAGTGGTTTGAATACACTCAAGGATTTTCTCAGTGAACAGAACAACAGTAATGGTATTACTGGTACCAGGTAAGAGTTAGCTCAGTGTGTGTGCCACACCATCGCCCAACACAAGTCCTTTTTCCATGCCCAGTGCTCTCTTTTCATACCTTCCTGTTGTGTGCTGCATGGCCTGAGCTCAGGCATGGCTGAGGACACAGTGATGGTTT
Organism: Melopsittacus undulatus; assembly: GCF_012275295.1. Classification (NCBI taxonomy): domain Eukaryota; kingdom Metazoa; phylum Chordata; class Aves; order Psittaciformes; family Psittaculidae; genus Melopsittacus; species Melopsittacus undulatus. Next base: position 4,240,277 of record NC_047538.1, on the reverse strand, counting down.
CAGTAGCACACCACAACATTGCTTTCCATCTACGTGATGTCTCACAGAACACTGTATGACATTTATACAACCTCTGTTATTCTGGAGGTCTTTGCAGACAAGCAAATATTATTGTTCACACCTTACAAGAGACAACATAAATAATATTGCTTTCAATAATGGAAGCAAAGTTTGGTTTAATTACACACAGTGCCTAGCAAAATGGCACTGTTGCTTTCAGGTGTTTGCTCCAGTAGAAATAACACATTGCTCAAGGCCTCAGGTGAGGTATGTGCCAGTGGTAGCTCCTCATCTGGTGTTCTGCAGACTCACTGATCCTAAAGCCAGTTTTCTGTGTTTAATTTTATGGTAAGTTTATTTTGCCTATTCTCAAAGTTAGGTAGAATAAACTAGAAAAAGATGCACGGCTAAGTCAGCAGGGCTAGAACAAGAAAACCCAGCACAGGGAGTGATAGCCTTAAAGACGTCTGTATGGCCACTTAGTATGGGAAAGCCCAGAGCAGGTTTTGCATTTGCCAGGGAAGTACATGAGGAGAGATAACAGCTGGCAAGAAAGTATTTAATCAGAGCTCCCAGATTCCACAGCTGCACATAATCCATTTAGCTGGTTTGCCTTTTTTCACAGTTGATCGTGTCAACCAGCTGCAGCACTCACTGGAGCTGGCTGAAAAGTGCCCCCTTTCCTCCTACACAGGCTTCGTTTGCTTCATCACAGAATCATGCTAACAATGCTGCTTTCCTCCTCCGCAGACCCACGGCCGGTGCCCCCCGGCAACAAGGCTGGACCCTGACCCAAGGTGAAGCTGCTGCAGCTCCAGCATCAACCCCCACGAACTTCGCGTCTCTGCAGGAGGAACCGTTCGCTCCGCACAAGCCCCGGGGCTCCCCTCTCCCAACCCGGCCCCTGCCGCTTCCCCGCCTTTCCCGGGAGGAGGAGCCCCCGCCTCCCTCTTCCTCCGCCCGTCCCCGCCGGGCGGGTCTGGTGCGTGGCACAGGCTCAGCAGCCCCGGAGCTTTCTAGAGCTGCCTTCCGCCGGGTCTGTCCCGCAGGCAGCGCCTCCGATCGGTACCGGCTCCCGGGCTGCAATCCGGCCGGGAATTCGGCTCCATGGAACCTCCGGCAGTGCTGCTGCTGTGGATGGTGCTGGCGTTGCTCGGGGCGGGGCACGGCGGTGCCTCCCCGCAGGAAGGTAAGGGGGGATTCGCTCCGGGACCGAGGGTGGGGACCTTCAGCTCGGGTGCCGGCACCGGCTTCTGCTTCCCGGTCCAGCTCGGAGGCATTGTCCGGCCTGAAGCGAACTCCTGCCGTGGGGTTTTAGCTCCTTGAGTGGCAACTGAAGCTGCTGCCGAGTTCTGAGGCAGGGCACGGCGTGGGTGCCTTCTGCACATGCTTCCTTAGCGCCTCAGTTACGCACAGCTCTGACTTATGTGAGAGCAGCCTTGGACACCATCTCATCCCAGTAAAGTACTTGCAGTCCCCTGGGCTGCATCCCACTTGGGTCAGCCCTTCTGCTCTTGAACTTCCACAGTTCAAGAATTGGGTAACAGAGAGCATTTGATCCTGGTCTGGCCACACTGTCACCTGGGATCCAGGATGCTTCTGAAGTAACACAGAAGTCTATTTCCATGTAAACAGTGGGTAGATGCTCTGAAGGGTAGCTAGGAGAGCAGTGGAGGATTAGGGCAGCTGCAGGATGTCAGCCAGGCTGACAAAGGTACATGTGCTGTTGCTCTGCCAAAAAGTTTGGATCATTATCTGTCTTCATTAGAGTGACAATTAAAAGGAGATTTCATCTTGTTACCTAGAATATTTGCCTTCACAATATGTGATTCAGGTATAGTTACGTTTATTATGTATGTTATAATAATATAGTTGATGTGTATCTGTGGAGTGTTGGGAGTTCTTTAACTATAGTGGCTTAAGCAAAACCGTATCAGTATTTAGGATCACAAACAAATACAAGTAAGAAATTAATCTCTGTGCTATCCTGCCTTCTTTACACACCCCAAGTCTTCCATGTTTTTAGTAAGGCTTTAGAGCAAACTAGAAATAAAAACTGGGTGCTGGGAAAGGAGCATGAGGCCTGTTGGTTAGGAAGAGGGATTTGGAATTAACTGCTTTCTGGCATGGCTTAAAGAAGAAATGCCTTACCTTTTCTGTGCCTCAGCTTCCCCAGAGTAATGTGACAATGATGGTATTCTCTCTCTTACGTTCTTTTAGATCTCTGCAAAAGCTCTGAGCATAGTTATTTGTAGTTCACTGACTCTTAAAAAAAACCAACCTTCAGTAAATGCAAATTTAATACAGAGATTATATTGTCCACTGCTAAATTATGCAGCATTTTTTCTATTTGATCCCTGTATTAATGGTATTTTCTTGGACTCTGTCTGAACAGGAAGTGGCACAGTTTCCCAAAGCACAGCCTAGGGATAAATTCATTCCTTGTCCTAAAATGCAGCTGTGATTTCCCTGTGGAGTCAGAGCAGGATTAAATAACTCTAAAATCTTTTGTTACTGAGCTCATTTTGTCACAGATTTTCACTTACTATAAAAGCTCTGATACTGATATTGGAGTCCCTGTTCCAGTGCTTTGTCCCTACAGGATCCCTTTCATCTATAGTACTCAAAACCCCTCACAAAAGTGATAAATACCCTCTATTATCATTCTACAGATGGAAAAGATTATCATTCTACAGAGGGATAGCAAGATTGGCTTCTTTTTGCATAGCAGAGCTAGCAGTACAGCCCAGCTCCCCTGCTTCCTAGTCCAATGTTTGCTTTGTTAACCACACTGTGTTCCTATTCTGCAGCCTTGCCAGTTATACGATTTCTAATTGTCAGCCCAAGGAGTCTCTGAGCTCAGCTTAACAAAACCATTTCAACATCTGGAAAGTAACAGGGAGGCATAAAAGTGCTTTTGGAAGTTTTAAAATGCCTGCATGTGATACTGTAACTAAAAGGTGTTACTGCTCTGGCTCTGAAATACCTGTCAGCTGTACCAGCATTCAGCAGCATCTTTGAGAAAGAGAAAAAAGGGTTAAAGGAGAAGGAGTGGAGGCAGCATAGCTCAGCAGGAGCTTCTAGTACTGGACTGAAGGAATGTCTCTTGGGATGGAAAGCTCTCGCTACTGCAGAGGTTTCTCAAAACAGAAACCGAGCTTAAGATCTCTTGGAGTCTTACCCCCGTAGACCAGTAATGAAAAGGGAATCTGTAACTTGGAATTCTGCTGAGGGGGATCGTTGTCTCTGTGCTGGCTTTTCAGGCTCCAGTGAGTTTACGTGCTGCACAGTAAAACTGTCTTAGAAACAAGACACCGCTTCCTGTTCATCCATGTGAGTCTTTAGCTCTCACCTCTCCTCCCACAAACCTCTGGCAGTCATATCATAAACAGTTGTTTGCTTACTTGGGGTGATGGCATGAAAATGAATTAGGGACCTATTTAATTTGAGGTGTCTAAGAATTCGGGCTGAAATAATTGTATAGCCAGGCTCTTTTTCTTTCTTGCCTTCTTTTATCATTATCATATGCTTTCTCTTCTCTTTTCAGGTACTAGAATTTGATATCTAGACAGACACATTCCTTTCCAGCAAGTCCACATTTGCCCCCCTCTTCATTGGCAGTAATGAGCTTCAGCTTCTCAGAAACCATGAGCTCTGAGCTGTGTAATAGAGCTGTCATGGTTTTGTGCATGCTGCTCTATGGCTAGAAACTTTAATGGCTTTAACATATTGCCTGAGGATATATATGTTTTACTTATTTGTTTACACCCTCTGACTGGACAGGATGCAAGGAACTGGAGTGTGCTGGAGGAGCTGCACTGTGAATGCGCTTCATACCTCTGAGAATCTGCCTTTAAAAACTGCAGGATTCATATTCTTTCACTTATCTTTTCTCTGTGTAAGTGTCTGACAAAATACACCTGTAGCTAACCTGTTGACTGTTCCCAATCTCCTCTCTTTTTCTGATGCAGGTGATGGATTTTAGGAATTTCCTTGGGAATATCCTCTTTCTTCCTAACTTGGAGTCTTACACTTATTTTTCACTTTTGCTGCCTTTGCCAGGTCTGCCTAGATCCTTCCTTTCTGAGATCAGGCAGAATATCAGTTTGGGTACACTAGGAAGATGCATCTGGTACATCCATTGAAAAAAAATCATTGTTCCAAAAGAAGTCTGCTCAAGCCAAGAAAATGTACTCTCAGTTTTCCAGGTATTTTCTGATGTTAAAATCAGATGGCCAGGATTTGCATTTTGGCTCTGTTGCCAGAGCCTATACAAATTTCTACTTAAGCAAAACTGTTAAGATGACGTTTAGCATTTAATCATTACAATGATTACAATCAATGATTACAATTATACAGTCAGAGCTTCCACATAAAAAACATATTCCAGTGGTACTATAGAGAAACTTTTGAAAGAGAACTTCGGGACTTAGCACTGTCATTTTTAAGGAACGGGAAATGAAAAGCAAGTTCATATAAATGGAAGTTATGGCGGAATTAAATTCACATTTGTGTATGTATGGAAATGCCCCAGTATGTATGGAAAACATCTCAGAAATGCAGTAGAAAATTGGAGCAGCCATGGAGAGGGAGTAGTACCATTCAGCCTAATTTTGGTCTTCCCCGCACGCAGTCAATGCGGAGTGACAAGAGAGCATCTCTGGGGGGAACAGGGAGCCAATTGCACTAAATGGGAGACTTCTAAATGGGCATTTTGTAGTATGTGTATATTTTATCTTCAGGTTTAATTCTTCATGCTCTTTATGTGACAGAAGAGAATTGTAGCTTTCAATAGGAGGAAAAAACCGCACTTAGTACATTGTATTTTCTAGCTCATAACTCAGGCAATGAAATTGTATCTCTACATAATCTCTCATTTTAGCCCCAGGACCAAGTTCTAGCCTCTACTGCAAAGGAGCAGTCTTGCTTGTGCTGCAGTTAGTTTTGGGTTCTTCAATCAAACACTGCAATTTAAAAGCACCTTTGCCACATTCTGTCTCCTGTGGCAGTTCCTCCAGTAAAACATTGGCTACATCCATTCTTTCTTTTGTCCTTCAAATCTTTGAATTGGTTGCAAGAAAGGCCAGGCAGCAGATAAGTAGGATTTGAAGCTGGTTTTCTTCCTGAGGTGGAGGCTTTGGGCAGTGAGAACACCTATAGGGCTTAATATTGTACAGTATAGAGATAATCAGGTGAGGTGTAAGCAGCATGTTTGCTTCTCAGCAGGATATGGGAGCTCTACAGCTTGACTACTTCCCTTGCCTGATTTCAAATGAACGTCTGTCAATGTCATATAGAACAGATGCTGCCTCTGTCCTACAGCAGTGACTCTTTGTGCAAAGGTGAAGACTCCTGGATTCTATTGCTGGATTCATGATCACCATAAAGAATGTACTGGGAAAGTCACTTTGCTTCTCAGTGGTTGGATTTTGACTTCCCTTTGTCACATCTGTCAAGTACCTCTAAGATTGATCCCTACTTTGGTTCACTATTGACAGTAAAGCCTCTTCATCAGGTACAGAACAGCTGGCTGTGAAAACAAGTTGAATGTGTCTCTTATGCTTTCTCCTATATGCAGAAAACCTGCTGGTTCTTACTGTTGCCACCAAGCAGACCGAGGGATTCCAGCGTTTCAGAAGATCAGCCCAATTCTTCAACTACAAAGTCCAGGTGATGGCATCAGCCTTGGTGGTTGGTCAGAGGGAATTTTGAAGTATGGAATGAATAAGACTCGACCACGAAGTGATTAAATAGGAGCTACAAAGTACTGTGACTGGGGCATTTCTGCCCAGTCTTTTATTCTGTCCTGAGTGAGATCCATAACTCCTGCTCAGGGGAGCCCCGTGACACTTTTCCATTGCAATGCCAAAACACACAGTACAGTTTGTTCTTCTGTCCCTGTCGCTGAGAGCACTTTCTTATTGTGCTACATGTTGCTCTGTACATCCCAGAGAATGGTTCAAAGGCTAGTGAATATACCTGGTTCATGTGTTCTGATCTTGGAAGGCTTTTTCTTGGGATCTCCACTGGAAGTTGTCAGGATTAGTCACTTTGTGGGTTCCAGTCCTTTCCTGTGAGTCTTGCTGTTTGTTAGACCATATGCTTGTCATTCTTTAGGTGCTGGGGCTGGATGAGGAGTGGAAGGGTGGAGATGACAAGAAGCCAGCAGGAGGTGGGCAGAAGGTCCGTCTCTTGAAGTCAGCTTTGAAGCAGTATGTGGATAAGGAAGATTTGATCATCCTTTTCATAGAGAGGTAATGGGTTGGAAAGTATTTGCCATGAACTGAATCCTAAGGCTGTTTGGACAGGTTCTTACTAAGGAGAAATTTACTGTGAAGTAAATTGCTTTTGGAAGGTGTGCCCAGACCTCTGGGTTTTTCCCCCCCCTGAATTCTCTGCAGTTGCCTGAGAGCTGCATCCGTGGCAGCTGGGAAGGTTTGATCAGAATAGGCTGATTCCAACTCTGGCATAGAGTTGATAGCATTATACCTGTTTCTGCCATGGTGGAATTTGGCTGCCTTCATCTGCAAAGAAAGAACAGACAATTTCTGTGAATCCAGGCAGGCCTTTCTTACCAGAACTATTTGTTTTATAAGGTAAGGCAGGCAGCAACACAATCCTGGGAGCCAGGAGTTAGTCTGCCAGAGAAATGTGAAGAGGGAAAAGGACAGTTTGGAGTCTCAGTGTTTTTTCATATGCCCAGCAACAGGGAGGGCTGGGATCTGTGTATCTCTTTCTAGCTCCCATTGCAGTGAGATATCTTTTGCAGGTCTGAATACCTATGTGTACTTAGAGAGGTTGGGATTATTAATCTCTGGAATGAGTAACTTTTTCACTCACCGAAGTGAGTTTCAAGTATGCAGCTCCTCTTGCAGAAAACACAAGTCTCATTCTGGGAGCATTGCCTGGGAATTAGTCAATTCTAACCAGTACTGAAGAGATGGCAACTGGAGTGCAGCATCCAGTGATTGATGTCCAGCATAGGTTCCTCCTGAAGACTTGCAGGAAGCTCAGTGGGGAGTGGCAGGATGCCTGGAGGTGTAAAAACACCTGTGGGTTTCTTTAATCTAGAAAGAAATGGCACAGCAATTCTTCTTCCGATAGGTTGTTACAAACAGTGAAGGCACCAGGGCTTTGTGGTTCTAAAAGGGGGAAAAACAAGAAGAGATCAGCACATTTTTCAGCTTGGAAGGTTTGTTTTTATCATCAGTGAAAACTGTGAAAATAAGAATGGGCATAAGTTGCCCCAGGCCAGTTTGGAGTCTTCTGCAGTGGAAAGTATCATCTTCCACTCTATGAATAAAATTGCACTGCAATTAGCTATAATTGTCACAAAAAAATGTAATACTGCGAGGCAGAACTGAAGTAAAGGGATTCCTAAAGAATTAGCTGTTTCTAGAAACTTATCACACTGGCATGTTTTTCTGACTCCATTCCTTTCTGTCCTTTCTTGTCTGTCTTTAGCTATGATGTACTCTTTGCTTCGGGCCCCACAGAACTGCTGAAGAAGTTCAAACAAGCCAAGAGCAAGGTGGTCTTCTCAGCAGAAAACTACATCTACCCTGACAGAAAGCTGGAAGCCAAGTACCCTCAGGTGCGAGATGGAAAGCGCTTCCTGGGTTCTGGAGGTAAGACACAGAGCATGCCTTCAGCTGAGAACCGCTCTCAGCTTCTTATTCCTTTAGAAGGGCTTTGGGAGAAGTAGCAAGTGACCAGGTTTGGAAAACATCTGTCTAGAAGATGATGCAGACTGAAGCCCTGTGCATATCTGGCCGTAATAATGGACAATGACAATGCTCCTGTCTTTTACCTACGTAGTTATGAATTGCCTGTAGAGGATAGGAGCCTGCTCCCTATAGATGTGTGTCATTCAGGGTGGGGGTATCTGAGCTTTGCTGATGCTGAAGATGACAGGTTTGATTCTGGTGTCAGTCCATATTGGAAAGTGCAATCTATACATGCCTTTGCTGAAAGTTCACGTGTCTCTGCAACAACACAGAGTGGAATGAGACTTTGTGTGAAAGAAGTTAGAAGAGTGTGTGAAAGAGTGTGTATACAGGAGTACTTCCCTTTTATGGTTTTATAGGTTGAAACACCTCTTCCTGCTTATTCCCACAGGCTTCATAGGTTATGCTCCGAACCTGATGAAGCTTGTGGAGGGGTGGAAAGGACAGGACGATGACAGTGACCAGCTCTTCTATACAAATGTCTTCTTGGATCCAGAAAAACGAGTAGGTGTAACTAGATTATGGGATGAGGAGGAGTAATTTGAGGAGCCTTGATGTTAATCCTCTGTACAGTATCCCTGTTAACAGTAAAATAAGTAAAACACATACATATTGACTCTTTGTTACTGCTCTGGCATCCTTACATGGAAAAGGCCAGTAGTGTGTCTAGTTCCTTGTTTCTCTTCTGAAAATTTGCATTCTAGATACTACTCCCTTGTTGTGTTAGTAGAGGTTTTATCTTTAAACTTAAAATGTGACCGGGATGGTAGATGTCTTAAAACAAGTTTTACTGGAAACTCATGCCAGTATCTGTATGTGCTGATGTTTAAAGCTGTAGAGTGTGACAGAACTAACCAGCCTCCTCCCAGGGGATGTGAAACCCAGGCTAGTTCTTGCAGAGCATAGTGCTGACTTAGATACATCCAACCTAGCACTGAAGCAGCTTTTAGGTAAAGAGTCAGATGAAGCCTGAGTAGATTTGAGGTGATGAAGGGATAAAGGTTCACAGCCTTTTAGCCACTGTTGATCCACAGGATGGGGACCGTAGGTGTCACAGTGGGTAGCTCTGCTGGAGCAGAGAGGCTGCACTGCCTTCAGTGAACACCTCCATCCTGGCCATCAAAATCTACATCAGCCTTTGTAGCATGCCACGTAACATCATCCAGAAGCCTGGGATGGATCCTGAAAGCAGCATTGCCATTCAGCACTGGCCAAATCATCCAGCCCACAGGGTGATTCTGCTGCAGTTGTCCCTGCCCAGTTCTGCATGACGCAGCACAGTCTGTCCCTGAGGGATGCCACAAATGCTGAGAGCTGAGAAGTCAGACTGTAACAGTAAAGTCAAGAGGAAACATTAGAAATAGGAAATTGCTTTCAGACTGATCAGAGGAGGAGTTGCAGAGCTGGTAGAAAATTCAGAACAGCTGCACTTTGCTACTTCCACTAATCTGAATATGGCTCCATGATATTTTGACATGGACAGTTCCTTTGATGTTCTCATCTGCAGTTCTGGCCCTGTGCCACATAAAGGCTGAGTAATTCCACTGACTTGGCATTCAGACAGCGGATGTTAGCACCCTGCTGTCCTTTCAAGTAATCAGTCTTAGCAGATGCCTGGGGGGGCACTGAACTCTGCTAAGTCAGAGCTGAGTTTTAATCTGACAGAAATCCAGTCACAGTGTCTTGTAGCAGGGGGTAAAAACAAAGTTTGCACATGCTGGCCTTTGTGTCCTTACTGCGTTCCGGTTTGACATCAGGACCTAGGGCAACGCTTGGGGTAACGCTTGCCCTGTGGATAGACTGTGAGAAACTGTCTTCACAGCAGATGGTTTTGCTGTCTTGGCATTCCTGCATGTTATATGTGGGGCTTATATGACTGTCCTGGAAGGATACTTCATTAATATGCTGCATATTATTATTGGCACACCCACAACAGCTTTAAAATGTTTATTTGCATGGGTTTGCCTGATATGTTTTAATTGGTTTAGAAAATGGCAAGTTTTCCCAGATTGAAGTGAAAATGAGGATTAGCCAGGAGTGTTTTAGGCTTCAGAGCTTGGAGTATGGAAATAATCATAGGACTGCAATGTATCTTTGCTCAGCATAGGATCATTTGCAAGTAAAGAATGGATACCCACATGTGTTCTAATTCAGGTTATTTATCTCATTCTTTTAAAGGAAAGTATCAACATCAGTCTAGACCAAAGAAGTCGGATCTTCCAAAACTTAAATGGAGCATTAGGTGAGATGGCAGAAGGAATCTCATTTCTCCTTGGAATGCAACTGCATGTTGACACCAGAAATAAAGTTGTGGCTGAAGGGATTAAATTTCAGGAATTCCTGTCTCTGCAGAATAAGTTTCAGTAAAAAGCTTCTGCCAGAATTCTGGGATTTATTTCCAATTCCACTGTGACCAGCAATTCCCTCTTCACTTGGGGGAATGCAGGTCAGGTTTTCCATCTTACACCTCCATACCATTTTGATCTTCAAGCATGTCAGATTGCATTAGCCTTGGGGATTAAAACTGAGAGGAATTTTCAGTGCAAGTGATAACGCACAACCCTGCCTGGGGCTTGCCTGTCTTTCCACTTCAGAACTCTGTCTGGAATGGCATAGAAAGTGAGACACAGCCAGATACTGCCTGTGAGCACTTGCTGACCTGACCTGCTGATTAATTCCTTTTTCTAGTCCTGGTAAAAGTGATTCACTTACTCTCCTGCCACTGCTGCCTGTTTTCAGTTCATAGTCATGCACCATTCCACCATTATTCCAGTCAGGTAGCAAATTGTAACAGCACAGTAGTTTTTAGCTCCTGTATTCAGGCTAGAACTTGGCTCTGTACTAGTCTGTTTTCCAATGGATTTTGTGTGGTTGTGTTGGGGAGATGTCTTGGATGATCTCTGCCAGGAGGATGGACTTCTCTCAGGGGTGAGAAAGAGACAACACATGCATAGAATGCTCAGGTGGGAAGGGCCTGAGTCCTCCCTGGCCATCAGTAGCTGTTCCTCACTGCAGAGTTTGTAAATGCCCATTCTGAAAGACTGTATCTGTGTGGTTTTTGCTGGTTCCCAGTATAAGGCATATGTGTCAGCTCAGCAAGTTGGATTTTTGTCCAACTTCCCTGCCATCCTCCTGTTACTTCACAGGATCACTCTGAACATTTTTTCTTCTTTCTGGATGTGGTCTGTAGCCCTTAAACCACTTGTGCATGGTTATAAACATCCATGCTTTCATCTTCTAGCAGTCATTCTGTAGAAACAAGGCACTCTGCTGCCAATTATCACTAAAAGCCTCCCTCTGATAACATGATGGCAATGTCCTTTCTAGATGAGGTGGTTATGAAGTTTGAAGACTCACGAGTGAGAGCAAGAAACTTGTTATATGACACTCTGCCTGTAGTGATTCATGGAAATGGACCCACCAAGGTAAGTGGATGTCCTGGGGGAAAGATTTGGTATATGTCTGTTGCAAAGCGACCCTTTAGGCTCAAGTGTATCAGGTCACAGTTTTTCCATATATTGGCTTTCCTTCTATGCATTTATGTGTGAAAAACAATAAGTGGTCCAGGTCTGTAGCACAAGCTGGGTCTGGTTCAAAGGTTAGTGTGAAATTAGACCCTCAGGCTGTTATGCTTTTCAGCTTCTTTAGTCCAAGAAGAGGGTAAATGAAGTTCTGCTCAGACATGACCTTACACAGGGGGTGAATGCAAAGAAACTCCCCTGCCCTGTAATGTGTAACATGGTAAGTTGCCTTTTGCAGCTGCAGCTCAACTATCTGGGAAACTACATTCCTCAAATATGGACATTTGAGACTGGCTGCACGGTATGTGATGAAGGTCTGCGAAGCCTCACGGGGTTTAAGGTAAGGCTAATATCTATTCAAAGCTCTCAAGTCTTACAATGACAATGGGATCTTGTCTGTCTGATGTGGTTCATGAGCCAGCACTTCTCTTTCCACTCAATGTAGGATGAGGCATTACCAATGATTCTGATAGGCATTTTCATCGAGCAGCCCACTCCCTTCCTTTCCCAGTTTTTCCTGAGGCTTCGTAACCTTCATTACCCAAAGCGACGAATCCAGCTCTTCATTCACAACCATGTAAGTAAAGTTGGCTTGTGAGAGTCTTAGCAAATGTGGGAAAACGTACTCCTGTATTCTAGGTACCTCTGCAACCTTTGGCTAAACTTCCAGGCTCTGTAATCATAGAATCATAGAATAGTTAGTGTTGGACCTTAAGATCATCTAGTACCAACCCCCCTGCCATGGCCAGGGACACCTCACACTAAACCATGTCACCCAAGGCTCTGTCCAACCTGACCTTGAACACCGATACAGATGGAGCATTCACAGTTTCCTTCAGCAATCCATTCCAGTGCCTCACCACCCGTATAGTAAAGAACTTCCTCCTTATATCCAATTTAAACTTCCCCTGTTTAAGTTTGAACCCGTTACCCCTTGTCCTATCACTACAGTCCCTAATGAATAGTCCCTCCCCAGCATCCCTATAGGCCCCCTTCAGATACTGGAAGGCTGCTATTAGGTCTCCACACAGCCTTCTCTTCTCCAGGCTGAACAGCCCCAACTTTCTCAGCCTGTCTTCATACGGGAGGTGCTCCAGTCCCAGATCATCCTCGTGGCCTCCTCTGGACTTGTTCCAGCAGTTCCATGTCCTTTTTATGTTGAGGACACCAGAATCCCAGTACTTATCTGCAGTGGCATCTATAAGATAGCTCCATCCAGCTGTAAAGATGTGGAAGTGGGAAGAGCTGTTACTTGTCTGCTTTGGCATTTTTGAGAACAGGAGCCTGAGCACCCTAGGATGAGCCCACCTTTTTCCTTATTTTTCTTTTGGAACAGGAACAACATCACTTGACGCAGGTGGACTCTTTTGTTAAAGAGCATGGCAAAGAATATCTTGCTGTCAAAGTGATTGGGCCAGATGATGAGATGGAGAACGCTGAGGCACGTAACTTGGGCATGTAAGTGAAGAAGTCATATGTGATGGCTGGCAGGGTCAGCCTGTGTCCACACTAAGGCAGTGTGTTTCATCTGAGGATCATCACTGTCAAGTGGATGCTTCTCTTCTTTTAGTTACCCTTTCCTTTCAATTTTCTTGGCATTAATCCCCCATGTCCATTATGACTCTTGTTGGTCTTTGTCTATAGGGATTTGTGCAGAAAGGATCCTGGCTGTGACTATTACTTTAGCCTGGATGCTGAGATAGTTCTGAAGAACACAGAGACTCTAAGGATCCTGATCGAGCAGAACAAGTAGGTTCTTTGGTCTGAGCAATCCTTCCTGGTCATCTTTCACACGGGGAATACAGTGAGCTCTTCTATCACTGCAATATGTAAAGCACTCGGAGAACTGTGTCAGAATATTAGACAAAACCTCTTCTTTAGTCTTTTTTTACGGTACTTGTAATCCTTGCGTTTTAGGCAGTGGGTGTAAATCATCTCTAGTTTTGTCTTCATATAGGTGCTAGAACAAATCAGATTCTAAAAGACCTACATCAGGGTGCAGTTAGATAAGAGATTGTGACCATATTTGCCCTTTCTTATGTGGGATTCTATTCCAACAGAGTTAACAGAAGCAGCAACTCTGTAAGTGTGGGAGACTGACTCTTGCAGTCCTGTGGATTGTAAATCTTTTCCTTTTCTTCCTGTGGTGACATCTTGTCCTTCAATTCCTTTTGTGCTCACAGGCTGGTGATTGCCCCACTGGTAAGCCGTCATGAGAAGCTGTGGTCCAATTTCTGGGGAGCACTGAGCCCTGATGGGTACTATGCCCGCTCAGAAGATTATGTGGATATTGTTCAAAGGCGGAGAGTGTGAGTATGCAAAGAGAGCTTCTTACTGGTGCAGTTCCTCAGATGTAAAACATTGCTGCATTTGAGGAATTTACATTGCTGCAGCATATTCTCATCAAACTAGGTAATGTCAAAGAACCAGAGAGCACAACTATCTTTGTGTATAGGAAAGGAAGTCTCTACTCCCATTTGGAAGCTCCTCTCTGTTCTCTTCTGAGTAGAGATGATAAGGTACTTCAGGCAGATTTCCTTGTGATCAGAGTTAGGGTTTGAGAGTTCTGACTTGGCTAAAATCACTTCATCTTACTCCTGTCAGTTGTAGTTAGTGTGATCCTTAATATCCTGTAAAATGCTGTTTAATCTTTGTCAGATAGTCTTTGTAAAATACCATGTGATCCTTGATGTGTATATTCATAAAACACAATTGTTGACTCATTCATATTCTTGAGGACCCCTCTCTTTATTTTTTGGGCTATTATACATGTGATAAATGCTGGAAATCAGTTTATGCACTTTTGGCTGCTTCACTGTTTTAAATCACTGGAAAAAAAATATGTTGATCTCTCTGGGAAGAGTTTCAAGCCATTAATTATGCCCCAGCAAACCACACAATGTCAATTAATTGCTTTCACAGTGGACTAACATTTGTGCATCTTAAAAGCTCTGGGCAATAGAAGTGATTTTTCCTGGAATGATAATCCCTGTTGGTATGGTTTCTCCCTACTGTTCTGAGTTGGCTCATTTAGGCAAGCCTGGCTGACACTGCAGTGCTGCTTGCCATCTTGTCCAGTCCAGCAGCTTCTGTCTTAGTGGTAGTTCAAGTCTTGCTCTTCTATCCATGTGTTTCAGTGGGCTTTGGAACGTTCCCTACATCAGCAGCATGTACCTGATTAAAGCCAAGGTTCTAAGATCAGAACTTGACCAGGGAGATCTCTTCCACAGTGGCAAGCTGGATACTGACATGGCTTTCTGCCACAACGTTCGGAATCAGGTCAGTTGAGGACAGAGAGGCTGCCAGGAGAGAACTGCATGCCAGAGTGGAGGTGACAGGATTAAGTAGTTTCAAGGAATTCAGCTCTGTGGGGCATGGGACGGGGTGAACTGGCATTATTCACTATTCTTCAGGCTTGGAACAGTGGGTGATTTCTGTCTTGCTGTGAAACTACAGAGAGCCAGGGACCACTAAATGTGGGTAACAGGTTTGTTCTTGGGCCTGTTGAGGACTGTTCTAAATGGGTTTGACAGGGTAAGAAGAAAGAACCTAATCTCACAGCAGCTGCTCTGCTCTGCTTCCAAGCCTGGCTGACAAGAGGTGCAGAATTACTGCCTTTCAAAGTTCCTCATATTGAGGGTGGAAATTAAACTGAAGGCCCATAGGAGGAAGAATGGGTAAATGAACAGCTTGGGCAGAGCCATCAGCACTGGAGAACTGTCTAGTGCTTATATTTCACAGTGGCTCACAGAAATGGGAGGTCTTGATTCTTTCCCTCTATCCTGCAGGGAGTCTTCATGTACCTGACAAATCGGCATCAGTTTGGACACATACTGTCCTTGGAGAATTATAAGACAACTCACCTCCACAATGACCTCTGGCAAATCTTCAGCAATCCTGAGGTGAGAGAACCTTGCCTGCTCAGCTTAGCATGGCTTAGCAATGTGGCATGTGAAGATGTCATGACCAGCTTCACCAATAAGGAAGGTCAAGGCTTTGTAATAACAATGTCTCTCAGGTGGGATGAGAAGAACAGTCACAGAAGTTAAAGAGAGAGTGTTTGTGTGATTCATAATGTCTGGATTTTCAAAGCCTGTGAAATAACTGCTGCATTAGTGCCTGGCCTTTCATTGCCTCTTAACCAGGCCGCACAGAAATGACTGGTTTGCTTATCTTTTAACTGCAGGACTGGAGGGAAAAGTACATCCATGAAAACTACACAGCAGCTCTGAAAGGGAAATTGGTAGAAATGGTAAGAAAACATCACTCTTATCCATCAGAAGGGGAGATTAGCATCAGGACAATGCTGAAGACATTCCTGAGAATGACAGTCGTCACTACTGTCATACTTAGGAATAAGTAATTCAGCACAACCTCATAGTCTTTCAAATCCAGAGGAAATGTGACCTTGGAATTATTTTTAGAGCCAAATCATTCTTCTAGAAATACACCTCCAGCTCTCTTTAAGTGGAAGTGGGGCACATACATCAGAAGACAAATTTCTATTCTCAATATTTTAGTTACTTTCCACTTAAACTAACTCAATCTGCAGTCAATTTAGTTTTACTCCTTTTGCCTCAAGCACTTGTCCTTGTTTCTGCTATTCTCACCTGTCTACTTTCTGCAGCCCTGCCCAGATGTTTACTGGTTCCCCATATTCACTGACACTGCCTGCGATGAGCTGGTGGAAGAAATGGAACATTATGGCCAGTGGTCCACAGGTGACAACACGGTAAGAAGAAGCAGGAGCTTTTTGATTTCCGGGTCACACCATCACTGCAGGCAAACCAATTTTGTTCCTGATTTTTTTTGCCACTGTTCTTAAATGTGAATTATTTTTCCGGAGTCCTCTTTAGCATCCTCTGAAGTTTACAGTGTTCAGGCCTTTTGATGGTATTTTTTTTACTTTGGGTTGTATTTATTTCTTGAAACTTGTCAATTGTGAAATTTCTGATCAATAAAAATCTTTCTTACTTGTAGTTCCCAGAAACAAGTGCTTTTCACTCCTGAAGTCCAAGGTTCCCATCCTTATGGGTATTTTCATGATTCTCTTTCAGGACAGCAGAATACAAGGAGGATATGAGAATGTCCCAACTATTGATATACACATGAACCAGATTGGCTTTGAAAGAGAATGGTATAAGTTTCTTCTGGACTACATTGCACCCATCACAGAGAAACTGTATCCAGGATATTATACCAAGGTATGTGTGCCTTAGCATCAAAATCTGTGCTCAGATTTGTCCTCTAGTTGCAACTTTGAAAAGACTGCTAAAATCCTCTGGCAGTATGCATACTATTTCCCAGTTGACCCTGAGTATGATGTAAGTAGATGCATCAGGAAATACATGATTTCCTGATGACATTCTCCTGCCTTATTGTTACCTTTCTCTCCTAGCAGCAAGATGCAGTTTATCACACCCTACTATGCAACTCAGTAGCCATGGACTATTACAGCCCTGATCTGATGTGCACTTTGTTCTTCCCTCCCACAGACTCAGTTTGAGCTGGCCTTTGTCGTTCGCTACAAACCTGACGAGCAGCCCTCTTTAGTGCCCCACCATGATGCTTCCACCTTTACCATTAACATTGCTTTGAACAAAGTTGGGATAGACTACGAGGTAAGTGTGTGCCAGTGTGTCAGGAATGCATTACAGCTTCTGGAGCAGTCCAGGCAGCTGGAAATCCTTTGTTACCCACATCTGCTTTCTTCACACTAAGGATGCCAAGTCATAACTGTCTAGGGTAAAAAAATTCTTGAATGCATCAGAACACAAAAGATTCTCCAAGTACCTTCTCAGATTTTCTGAATGTTTCCAAGAAGGAGGCAGAGACTCTTTCCCTGAGGTGCTGATGTACCAAGCTGCTGTGTCTCTTGTGTTTCCATCAGGGAGGAGGCTGCCGGTTCCTGCGCTACAATTGCTCCATTCGAGCTCCACGAAAAGGGTGGACCCTTATGCATCCAGGACGCCTGACCCACTACCATGAAGGTCTTCCGACCACCAAAGGAACCCGTTATATTGCAGTGTCCTTTCTTGACCCCTAGACCCATGCTTCACAGGAAGGACCTTTCCCTGGCCCTGCTCACTGCTGACTTTGAGTGGAATCAGGGAATGCTGCTGAGAGTTTCTAAGGCATTGATCAAAGCTATTTGGATATTGATTTTTAATGATATTTTAAGACTCCACTACTGGAAGATCTCCCTCTCTGATCCTGCAGGTGATATCTAGGAATATTGCTGTAGAATTTGGAAGGAGATATTGTGCCTTCATTTTTGATTGTGTTCCTCATATGCTCGCTCTTGGAAGTGCGATTTACTTGAACCTTCAATGATAGGTTGGCTTTACAAAAAGGCTTTCTTGGACTCGTAATCCAGCTTCTTGGAAGCAAGTCACGAGCTCTTTCTCCAGACAGCTGGAAGCTCATTTTCATCCACGTATCCACATACGCGGGACTTGGACATTAGACAGTAATTTCTGGATACTATTCCAAATATAAGCCAATCAGGGAGCAGACTCCAGGAGTCATAGCAGTTAAATGTCATACCAGATGAAACTCAGTAGTAGGAGCCTGATGATCATCTGATTCCTTACCTCTGCAGTCCTTGGAAGCGTATCAAAGTTCAAAGCAGTAGCAGTGGCAATACAGGTGCTTCTGGTTAGCTAAAGGAAGGTCCACTAATGATGCTTTACCTCTGGGATTAGACTGAAGAGATAACAGGTTGCCTCCCTATCTTGTGTTACAGCAGCTGAAAGGAGCATGCATGCCCAGGCAGAATCAGTCCATGTTGGTATGTGTAGATCAAATCTGAGGAAGGGAAGGCTGAGAATGAGTGGATCAGGGAGGAGGGCTTCACTGCTGAATGGTATCTGTTTTATCCCATGTTAAGGTTGTCAAAAGCTCTCCTCAGTGTCTGGATAACAACACAGTGCTTTTTGGTGGCTGCACTGAGTTCTCAGAGATCATTTTGATAATTTTCTTTGCATTTAATTTGAATGTGCCATCAAAGAGCAGTGTTCTGGTACTGGGAGGGGGTCATCAATTATTTCAGGTTGCAAACCAAAACACTCCACCCCAGCCTCTTATCCAGTGGGGTTGAATGTGATAGAC
This sequence comes from Melopsittacus undulatus, assembly GCF_012275295.1. Classification (NCBI taxonomy): domain Eukaryota; kingdom Metazoa; phylum Chordata; class Aves; order Psittaciformes; family Psittaculidae; genus Melopsittacus; species Melopsittacus undulatus. Next base: position 4,221,919 of record NC_047538.1, on the reverse strand, counting down.
ATGACTGGTTGGAAGGTGCTGGGAGACTGTGGTGAACTGGTAGGTGTAAAAATCTGTCTGGACTAGACCCATGGTTAGAGAGGGAAGGGGAAAAACCTTTTCTGCTGTTGCCTGTAAGATAACTTTGCTCACCATGCACTGTTACTGCTCTGGGGCTGCCAGACCAGTCAGGATGTTTCACAAGCAGTAAATTCACACCACAACCTTAGGAAAAGAACCCCAATTTTCTCTTAGTTGTCTGTGGCTCCAGCTTCTGTCTGATTGTAGATAAAGGAGCCCTTTTAGCTAGGATGGGTCATATTAAAGTAGGCAGAGCAGCTTTAGACATGCACGTTGTGGCAGGGAACCTTATAGAATTTGAGTGGCCTTGAGGAATGAACCAGGCTGGGAAAGGCCTTTTAGGATCATCAAGTCCAACCTTTAAGGAAGGCAACATTGACCTTTTCCTGCTGCTTTCCATGTGCTTTTCGGGTCTGCCTCAAGGCTCCACCCCCACGGGAGGAGAACCCAGGCAGGGGCGGTGGGTTTGAAAAGTAAACCAATAATAAATGGTGTTAGGCGACCTCCGGCGCTCTGTTACCGAGTGAAGGGCCGCGGTACGGTGTCGGAAAGGTGTATATGTATTTATTCAGCAGGATTGTGTTTTTTCACGTGCCTTGTTGTGTCTTTCCTCCGGGGGGGGGGGTACAGAGCTGGGTGCCCCTCGGCTGCGGGCCCGGGTAACACGCGTTAACTCCGCCCCAGCGCGGATGAGGCCCTCAGAACTACCGCTCCCATGGTGCCCCGCGCGAGAGGCCCCGCCCGTCGCGTGCCGATGACGTACACCCCTCCCCGCCTTCCTTAAGCGCCGGGTTGGTGACGGTGCCGCGGGTGACATGGCGGCGGTGCGGGAGCGGTGCTGAAGGTGAGGGCTGGGGCGGTGCCTGGCAGCGGAGGGGCGGTGGGAGCCGGACACGGGGCTCCCCGGCGGCGGGGACAGGGTACGGGAGGGAAGGGGAGGGGGGGACGCGCCGGGGCATGGCCCTGTTGCTCCTCCGTGGTGGGAGTGGGGCCGGTTCCCGCCAGCCCCCTGAGGCGTGAGGAGACGGCGATGGCGGCCGGCCGGAGCATCAGCCCAGCGCATCCCCTGCTCGCTGGGGTAGCGGGAGAGCAGAGCCTGGCCCACCGCGGAGCTCGGCAGCCTGCGTCCCTCATCCCCCGTGTCCCTTTGCCGCAGGGAGGGGGACAGGCTGGACTCGGCATCGCTGGAAGAGCTGCGGGACGGAGTTCGGCCAGGGCGAGGGAGAAGGGCAGGTAAACGGCCTGCAGGCGTTCATGTGCAAGAGGGACTCGAGCTGACCATGCCTGTCTGGTGAAAACGAAACTCAAAGTAAGCAGAGGAAGGGGAGCGCTGATCACCAGGGGCCTGTGGGAGGGAGGAGGAAAATAGCCTTTTTCTTTTAAATTTCTTATCCATGAGTAATATGTAGTTGTAGAAAACAGAGCAATTTCGTTGTGTAAGAAAGAAGGCTGGTTTTAAAGCCTGTATTTAGCTAATTCTTGATAGGATGCTTAGTTGGATAGCTAAGTTGCAATAGGATAGCTCACTTGGTGAGCCACCTTTATTTACGGCATTTTCCCCTGTAGCGCGATGTCCCTGCTCTTTACTCGTTCCAAGTCAATAGTTGCAGTGAAGAAGGATAAAAGACACATGGCTGAAGTAAATGCTTCTCCACTTAAACATTTTGTCACTGCAAAGAAGAAAATCAATGGTATCTTTGAACAGTTGGCTGCATACATCAGTGAGAGCTCCTCGTTCCTGGAAGGTAAGCTGGGTTCTTGAACTGCAAATGTGTAACAGTGCTTCACTCATGCAGCAAAACCCCCTCATTCAGTTAAATGTTACTGCTAGACCTGTGTGCTTATTTGTACACTCATGCTGTTTATATATCAGTATTTAGATTATTTTACTGAGTTTGGGTCAAGGTCAGGGCTCATATTTTCAAGCTGACAAGTTCATGCGTGTGAGGAAATAGCTAGTTAGTGAGCTATGCTTGTTCTTTATGTTGTTTGGGAGTTTAAGCTATATGAGACCCTTCAGTTTTTTTGCCTATGTTTCTTTCAGTTCTTACCTAGACATGTTGTAAGTGACATGTGGCATATGCCGGTAATTGGCTTTAGCAGCTAAAGTTACAGACAGAAGATTCATTTTTAAGGGTGTTGGTGTATTTGAAGTGTCGCCTGTGTACTGTTCAAGGCAGTCCTAAGGTTGAAAATGGTTACTATCTACACAAAAGAGACCAGCTGATAAAAGCTGATGCAAAATTGACCCAGGGTGTAATTGTATGTGTCAGGATTGCCCACACAGTCTTGGGGCCACAGATAAGTATTTAGTTACGTGTGTTACATCATGAGGAGCAGTGAGACCAATGACTTCTGCAATTCGGAGATGTGATGTATTTTGGTTTTAGACACACACAAGAATGTAGAGCTTGATCCTGTCACCACAGAAGAGCAGGTACTGGAAGTCAAAGGCTACCTGTCGAAAGTGAATGGCATTAGTGAAGTGTTGGCGAGGCGACACATGAAAGTTGCTTTTTTTGGCAGGTGAGTCACGTGCTTGTTGCCTACACTCCCCGCTCAGTAAAGCAACTGCCATCTTTAGGACTGTAACCAGGAAAAAGTATTTATAGAAACACTGGTGCTCCAGCTTTTGCTTGTAGTGGGCATGTCCCTGGTGCTAGTCCTCTTGTAAATTGGAAACAAGTATCGTAGCATGTTCCAACTTGCAAGTATGCTTAAAATAAGAAAATAAGAAAAATTTTTGTAAGCTGCCTTTAGCACCAAAATTATGTGCTACTGCTTGGGTTTAGGGAACTTGCTTTCTGTAATATCAATGAGTATAACTGAGTCTCCGAAACCTAGCTATACTGTTCTTTAATATGACTTCAGGACAAGCAATGGGAAAAGCACTGTGATAAATGCCATGCTGTGGGACAAAGTCCTTCCTTCCGGAATTGGACACACCACTAATTGTTTCCTGCGTGTAGAGGGGACAGATGGACATGAAGCTTTCCTGCTTACTGAAGGCTCAGAGGAAAAGAAAAGTGTTAAGGTATGATTTCCTTAAGCATAACAGAAAGGAGGAAAGCTCTTCAGAAGTACCAGAAAAAGGAAGGAGCAAAAAAAATTAAAGCATTATGAATAAGCTTCAAAGTTAAGCTATTTAATCATTAAAGGAGTAGAGATGAAGAGCAGGGTTCTGTTAGGAAATAGAGGAATGGAGCAAGTTACAGGGTGAAATGCTTTCATTTTATGACAAATATAATCGGTTGTATTTGTAAGTGATAGCAGGGAACTAGAATGGTGACTTGGGAAGTTCTGAGCTCTGTATGACTGGCAGAGATCACAAGACTTCCTGGTAATTCCTCAGTAGCCATTCTTGACTGTAAATTCTCACTAGGCAGATGCCTTTTGACTAGGAAATTCAAGTGAGTTTTATGTGGAAAGCCTCCCAGGGAGAAAGTGATTTGGAGCCGGGTTTTATCTTAAATTGTCTGTGAAGAGGCCTGAAGGGGAGGTAACTGTGTTAATGGGTCTTAGCATGCAGGAAATGTTATAAATGATCCATCTTTTTAATAGACAGTAAACCAGCTGGCTCATGCCCTTCATCAAGATGAACTTCTGAATGCTGGCAGCCTAGTCAGTGTAATGTGGCCCAATTCCAAATGTCCTCTCTTAAAGGATGACTTGGTGCTGATGGACAGGTGAGAAATATCTTTCTTTCCTTTCCTGCTTATCACATATTAATTACAAGAATGTCTTCAAATACTAATTTAACAAACATCAAGGAAATCAACCCTGCTCTAGTCTGTGACGGGGACTAAAGTTACTTGCCTGTAGTTAGCAGTCAGAGTTTCTCTTGATTGATACTGCCTTTTAGCCTGTACTCTTTGTGACCTCGGCACAGTGTAGCTCAGACATGGGAAATTAATGCCCTGAAAAGCTAAACCACATCTCTTAACCTTTAAATTCTATTTTTGCTGTTTCCACAGCATAGTAATGTCTCTTCTCTTTCTATTGCTAGCCCTGGCATTGATGTAACCACAGAGCTGGACAGCTGGATTGACAAATTCTGTCTAGATGCTGACGTATTTGTCCTGGTGGCAAATTCTGAATCAACGTTGATGCAAACTGTATGTTCAAGTCCACTTGTTCAGTGAATTTGGATAAAAGTAAAAAAAAAATGAGATATTAATCTGAAAAGGTTTTGTTCCATTTTGCTTAGGAGAAGCAGTTCTTTCACAAGGTGAATGAACGTCTGTCTCGACCCAATATATTTATTTTAAATAACCGCTGGGATGCATCTGCCTCTGAACCAGAATACATGGAAGAGGTTTGTGATGTGTTTAAATTCTTTCTGTTTGCATGGAGTCCATTTTTGACTTTGGTCCTTGCCAGTAGAATCACAGTGTTGTATGTATTTTAGTTTGTATTTTTATTAACTTTGTGTGGCAATCAGAGGGAGTATAGACTAGTGATCAGGACTCTTAAATTCAGAGCTGGAAATCAAGAGTTTCACAGGGGCCTTTTGAAGTGAGATTGCTCTGATAACCTTGAAAGATTCCGTCAAGCAGCAAAGATACTCCTTATTCTTTTGTATTGGTGGCTTAGGCCAGCAGAGGGCATCAGGATGCCTGATCTAACCTTGAAGAGCTGGAGTGTAAAGTGGATTTAACTGCATGTGGCGTTTATCCTGTTTGTCCCTCAGGTGCGTCGTCAGCATATGGAGAGGTGCACCAGTTTCTTGGTAGATGAGCTGGGTGTAGTGGACCGAGCCCAGGCAGGGGATCGCATTTTCTTTGTGTCAGCAAAAGAAGTGCTCAATGCCAGGATTCAGAAGGCTCAAGGGATGCCAGAAGGAGGTAAGGAAAACTAAGGGAAACTTTCCATTTTCTTACAGGGAAGAAAATGGAGAATAGCAGCCTTCCAATATCTGAAGGGGGCCTGCAAGAGTGCTGGAGAGGGGCTCTTCTTCAAGGACTGTAGTAATAGGACAAGGGGTGATGGATTCAAACTTAAACAGGGGAAGTTCAGGTTAGGTATAAGGAGGAAGTTCTTTACTGTGAGGATGGTGAGACACCCTTAGGTTGCCCAGAGAAGTGATGAATACTCCATTCCTAGCAGTGTTCAAGGCCAGGTTGGACAGGGCCTTGGGTGACATGGTCTAGTGTGAGGCATCCCTGCCCATGGCAGGGGTGTTGGAACTGGTTTAACTTAAGGTCCTTTCCAACCCAAATAATTCTGTGATTCTGTATCTTGTTCAAAAAAAAGGATAAAATTAAGGTGAGTTAGGTTATTAATAGAGCAGTCAGAAACAAAGAGGTGGCTTAGCAGCACTTTTTGCATTGGCTTCAGGGTAGAGCAGGAGCATTTCCTGATGTCCAACCTCTGGTAGCTTTCTCAGAACTTAAGTGGTTGTTTTGTACTTTCTCTCAGGTGGAGCATTGGCAGATGGATTTCAAGTAAGAATGTTTGAGTTTCAGAACTTCGAGAGAAGATTTGAGGTGAGCATTATGTGTACCAACCTTCTGTTTAGGTTTTACTCCTGAAGGGCGGGGGACAAGAGTTTCTAAACATGGAATAGGACCATGTCTTGGAAATAGATTGTATGGGAAGGAGAAGTTGTGTTATTGTGTTTCTGCCTGTGGCTAATCTTGGGCTGCTCTTTGTGTGCAGGAATGTATCTCACAGTCAGCAGTAAAAACTAAGTTTGAGCAGCACACGGTGAGAGCGAAGCAGATTGCGGAAGATGTTCGTCTCATCATGGATTCTGTGCATATTGCTGCCCAGGAACAGCGGTGAGGAGAGCTGGGACTTGGTGCATGCATAACAGAAGTTTGTATTATAGGAATAACTGAAAGGAATATGAGGATTTAATACATAAAGCAGAATATTGTGTGTTTGGGAGTGGGAAGGACGTGTATCAGTCTTGTTTCTGGTGAACTAGAAAGTATTGGGAAAAGAACCTCTTCTTTTTTTGTTCTGTGCCATGTGTATGTAATGTATTGTAAATACTGACACATTTTGCTCTTGCACAGGAGAATTTCTCTTGTTTCTGGGACTCAAATGATATTTGTAGACCAAAAACGCATTTATCTGACTTCTGATGGGGCAGTTTTCCTTTTTTCCCCCCAGAGTTTACTGTCTGGAAATGCGAGAGGAGCGACAGGAGCGTTTAGGTTTCATTGACAAACAGCTGGAGCTCCTTACTCAAGACTACAAACGGAAAATAAGACAGATCACAGAAGAAGTGGAGAGGCAGGTAAGGAGGAGTGGCTGCAGAAAACTGTCTGAAACAGCTACAGTGTGGTGGGAAAAATACAAAGTGCTGACAATGCTTTGAGGTACTAGAAATGTGAGAGAGATCAGAAGGGAAGGAGTGCTTTCAGAAGACGGGTTTGGTTTGTTTTTCTTTCCTTGAGGTACTAAATTGAAAAGAGACTTGTATAAGATGCTTTAAATAAACAATGAGACTTTGTTTAATGTTGGGATTATTTCTGCTATGATATTTCAGTCTTGAATGCTTCCTAAGGTACTAAGATATTTCAGGTAAGTTTCATTGTTTCAGTCTAGAATGTCAGTCTTACTGTTGATACTAACATGTTATTTTCACTATTACGAGTATTCAGGAAAGGCCTGTTAAGTTTTCAGTCTTGCACTGCCTCAGTCTTTGCGTTGTTACAGAAGACATAAGTCTGCATACTTCTCAGCCATCTTCTTTGTTTGCAAGTCGCCAATATTGCAGTTGGCACACAGTGTGTGGCACAGTTGTACCTAGTGTTCAGCAGTGCTTTACTGAGAGATGAGTGTCTTCCTTGTTGGTTTTGTATCTCTCCTAGGACAGGATACGTAGAAACTGGTTTTTTTGCTGTTTCCCTAGGTGTCAAATGCAATGGCAGAAGAAATCCGACGGCTCTCAGTGCTAGTAGATGAATACCAAGCAGACTTCCATCCATCTCAAGTAGTTCTTAAAGTTTACAAAAGTGTAAGTAAGTGTAACAGGCTGCCAAAAGATATTGGTAAATCTCCACCTCTGGCCAGGGATGGAGGCAGGTTCAAGGCCAGGCTGGACAGAGCCTTGGGTGACATGATCTAGGGTGAGGTGTCCCTTGTCATGCAGAGGGGTTGGAACTGGATGATCTTAAGGTCCTTTCCAACCCAAACCATTCTGTGGTTGTTCAAAGGATGTTTGCTTCCCACAGGTTCCTTAAGCAATTTAAAGAGGTTTGGTTTTTTTTGGCTCTGAGTAATTAATTGTGCCAGATCATTGAGATGTTTAACATTCTTCCAAACAGGATACGAGTTAAGCTCTTCATTTTGTGCACAGTCTTTTGTTAGAATGTCCCTTGTGTTTGGACAGCTTCTATAAAAACTGAACATCTTTAAAAAAGAACAAAACAAGCCATTAAAAATTTTAATTTTTTTTTATAACCACAGTGATAAATTGTTGCATGTGATGTATCACATTGCGTAGATCAAACAGAACTTTCCCTAGACTAGAGTACATGGGACATTTTTCATTTGCTTTTTCCTCTCACTGAAGAACAGGGATAAAGATGAAATTAGCATTAGAATAGTGGGCAGACAGAGTGTGTGCTCCTGTTCTGGGAGGGTTTTTTCAGCTGGGAAGTTCTAGCAGTTGCAGCCTGCATCTTACCTATGGTTATTTTAAACTTAACAACTCTTCCTTTCTTTGTCAGGAGCTACATAAACACATTGAGGAAGGCCTGGGCCGTAACATGTCAGATCGTTGCTCCAATGCAATCACTGCTTCCCTGCAGACAATGCAGCAAGAAATGATAGGTCAGTGCAGCAGGCAACATTGCCCTTGCTTTTTCCTTTAACTGTAGTGCAAAATAAGTAGGTAGATGGTCTGGGTTTCTCTTTAATCTGGTGGCTGATGTCTTAGTTGATGATAGCATTATCTTAGTTTCCATCTTGATTAGTAGTGCTGTTATGGGAGGGCTAATTACTCTTGCTTTTTCCACTCTGTCTGAACTTGTGCAGTGATTTGCTAATGAATATATACAACAAGCTTAATCCTCATAGCAGAGAGGAACTGTGACCTTGGAAGCTTGAGAGATTCTCCAAACAAAATCCTAATGAAATGTGAATGACTTTTAACTAAGTGCTTGTCTGAATATAAGCTTTAATAGTAATATGATGCTTACTCATTTTTAGAACTGGCCATTAGGTTCTGTTTTCCAAGCTAATGCTAAACTGTAAACTTCACCAGCTGCCTGTAAGGATTTAAGAGATCTGTGGGAAGATCTCCTTTTGAGTTGATCTGAAGAAATAAGAATCTAAGAGTAATTAATGATGTATCTTGTGCTTTGCAACATGCTTGCCTTTAGGAAGTGTGACGTACTAAGAAAAAGAGCTGTGGAGGATGGAACCAACCCATAACCACCCTGATTACAGAATACAAGTCCAGTTAATTCCTGAGAACTCAGTAGCTGGTTTTTGAATGTGTTTATTTTTTGTCTGTGCAGATGGTTTAAAACCCCTTCTGCCAGTCTCTTTGAGGGGCCAGATAGACATGTTAATTCCACGGCAGTGCTTCATGCTCAGCTATGATCTGAACTGTGACAAGCTTTGTGCCGACTTCCAAGAGGACATAGAATTCCATTTCTCTCTTGGATGGACGATGCTGGTGAACAGGTTTTTGGGACCAAAGAATGGTCGTCGGGCCTTGATGGGCTATAATGACCAGGTAAGATACCTCATTGTGTGGCTGGGATAGATATGATATCATTTCAGTGGCCACTGAAGGCTTTAGGGGGAAGGGCAGTGGCTTTTCTTCTCTTATTCTGTACTTTGTTTTGTCACTGCTTTTCTAATCAGGTTCAACGCCCTTTAACACCAGCAAATCCCAGTCTGCCTCCTTTGCCTCAGGGCTCTATGACCCAGGAAGAGCTCATGGTGTCGATGGTGACTGGACTGGCCTCATTGACTTCCAGAACTTCCATGGGGATCATCGTGGTTGGTGGTGTGGTGCGTTGATAATCTGAGCCATATTTATATAAATACAGTGGGACCACTGACTAGAGAAGTTCTTGCACTGCTGTATCCTGTAGATATTTGCATATCACAGATAGTAAAATACATTCTCCTTTGATATCTTCCATTTGAGTATAAATATGGAGCTTATTCTGCATAATAATAATTCTGCTTGGAGCCAGGCTTGTTGTGAAGATAACCCTTTGTAGTACATTAAAAGCATTAGTCTCTGATTCTTTCGTAAGAATAGAAGAAAAATCAATATTTTTCTTTTCCCATTTACAGAGGAATTAGGACAGAAATATCTAACAAGAGCCTCTGATCATGTTTATCTTCCCAGAAGGGGAGGAGAGCACTTAATTTTAAATCCTATGCCTAACCTATTTCAGAGCGAATCAGCACTTCCTGCTTTTCTGTCCTTTGAAAATAATGGATGTTTTGAACCTTGAATGTCCCCAAACTATGGAGACAGAAGAGGTATAATTTCGATGGTAACTAAGTCCTCTTGCAGGAAGAATCTTAAGTTTCTTTAGTGCCAGAGTCACAGTGTATAGGGACAGATGATTTCTCAGAGGGGAGATGGTCACTTAAAAATGTCTTTTTACTTCCAAAAGAGGGATTCTGTGAACCAGACAAAGTTCGTTTGCACTTGCAGATGTAATTTAAATGTGCTGGCAGAAATAACCCATACAGAGCCCTAGTAGTTTACGTCAGGTAGGTTTATTTTGTAGACTGCACACCTGACCAAGGTGCAGACTGCTGTCGGACCAATAAAAGGCTTTGCAAGTCAGGGTTATGTATCTGCCTTGTTTCATGTGCCTAGAATATAAATGCAAGACTCTGAGCACCACTGTTAGAAGTTAGCATCATTCCTGGGTGATCATGTCATTTGGTTTTCCTTGTGCTTTTTTTTAGGTCTGGAAGGCTGTGGGTTGGAGATTGATTGCTCTCTCTTTAGGCCTTTATGGGCTCCTTTATGTATATGAGCGCCTCACCTGGACCACAAAAGCGAAGGAGAGAGCTTTCAAGAGACAGTTTGTAGAGTATGCTGGTGAAAAATTGCAGCTCATTGTCAGTTACACAGGTTCTAATTGCAGCCACCAAGTCCAACAGTGAGTTTCCTATATTCAGCTAAAACCTTAACTAGTTCTGTTGTTTGGCTGTTGGGTTGTTTTTCTTTTTTCAGTGATATTCCTTGTTAAAGTGAGATAAATCTGCATTTTAAATTCCAGATTTAAAAACAAGTGTTTTAAAAGAAAATTTGAATCACTGATGTAGTATTTGGGTGCTATTGATCATTAATTTTAATGTGCTTCTGCCTCTCAAGTTGCTCTGATGCTCTGACATATTCTTGTGCAGAAATGGAGGGATGAACATCTGAGTTTGTATCATCGATCACTATATGTCAAAGGGATTTACTCCTTGAATTTGCTTCTTGGTTTACTTCTCATTTTATCCAACTTTTGTTTCCTAGAGAGCTGGCTGGGACGTTTGCTCATTTGTGTCAGCAAGTGGATGTCACACGAGAGAATCTTGAGCAGGAAATTTCTGCCATGAATAAAAAAATTGAAATCCTGGATTCACTGCAGAGCAAAGCAAAACTGCTCAGGTGAGATTTTATTATCCTCTATACACAGCTGTTCGCATACGGTTGTTTTTCACAGGATTACCCAAGATGTTCAGATTAGGATGTGTCTGACTGCAGTCCTTCCATCATAGCATTTGATGTGCAGGCATCAGCATCTTTTGCTGCTGCATAGTGTTCCCTTTGCCTCTGTACTTTGCCATGTACTGTTGACAGCCATTTAAATCTTCTGTCTCACAAACCCTCTTTTCCATCTTGTTTTTGATTTGGAGTTGCAGTTACTTTTTGTTTATCAAAATGCAGTCCTTTGCTCCTGCAAACTCCTTCAGGCTATTACAGGATTATGAAAAAGCATCACCCTTGCCTTTGTACACAGTTGTTTGATGTTTTTCTTCACCCTGCAGAGGTTCTTGTAAAGAATTTTCTAAACAATCCTTATCTATGTGGTAAGATTAATGGGAAGTTGTGACTGTGATCTCTGTTTGAATCTCAAGGCCCAGGGATTGTTAGTGGGCAATCGGTCCTGACCTGAGGAAGGGAGGGGATGGTAGTGGTGGTTTGGAATGGACCTCAGGCACTCTTCTCCATGCCTGGCTGTTGACTCATTTGAGTCATGCTTCTTTCAGATGGACTTGAGCTGTTCTGCTCATCTCATGGAGACTTTTTGTCCTTGCAGGAATAAAGCTGGTTGGCTTGACAGCGAGCTCAACATGTTCACACATCAGTACCTGCAGCAAAGCAGATAGTGTGGGAAGAACAGAAAACCAATGCTGTTTCCCTTCAGTGCTCTCTTAATTACTCCAGAGAACATGGTGGGTGATGGAATTCCCTGAAGGGAATAGGCAAAAGCCTATTGCTGTTTCCAGTTGCTGTGTGAATGATAGGAGTCTGCTTCCCTGTTCTGTGTCCCACCTCTAAGCACTAGCTGTTGATAACTCTTCCTTCCTGTGAGACCAGGCTACTTCAGAAGGAATGTGTGCTTCATACATTCACAGGGGCTTTTTAAAGCAAAATCAAATACAGTAATAAGTTGATTTATCAGGCTAAAAGTTACTCTGACACATCTTTAAAGACTCCTTCATTTTACTATATGAAGGTAGATCTTTTGACTTCCAAGCCCCGAGTTTATGTATGAGTGACAAATAGCAGTTTGTCTAAACCCAGATCCCTTGCACAGAGGTGTAACGATGGTTTCACAATGAATTTATAGCCCATGCAGGCCTCTCTCTTAGGTTAATGTTCCATTATTATAGACTATGACAGAGAATCACCATGTCCCTTCGTAGAAAGGTTTATTACTGTCAAGATGTTTAAACCAATGAACAAAACCCAGTTCTCTTCCAGAGCAAGAGGGACTAAGATTTTGCTTTAGTAAGCTTATTGTCTTTGGAGTTAGTTTGTTCTCGTTAAGAACAACTTAGTATGCAGTCTGACCCGTTTCATATCATGGACAAATAGTTTGCAAGGTCATAACTAGGTCCTGTTAAGGGGGTAGTACTGAGAATCTGGCAGCTTTTTGAGGAAGAGAAATGGGAAAAACCCCTCAGTTGACAGAATGTATGAACAACCTGATGAGTTGATGACTGTGGGGTCCTTTTTTGGAAACACACAGCTGTGTGTCTGGAAGCAGGCCTTTGGAATTCCATTACCACAATTTGGCCATAAAACCAGCATGAGGATTACAAGCTGTAAGAGATTTTGCTTCATGTAGAGTTCCCATAGGATGTGACAGTCCATGCAGTAATATGATTTGATTTTGTTTCTCTTCTGTTAAAAGTATGAGAATGAGCTGGAAGTGGAGCTCCTCTGGAGAGGGGGAAGACCTGTCCCTTTTATGTTGTGCCAGGGCAAGAATGGGTCACAGCAACTCTTTTTTTTTTTTAGACATTATTTATTTTCAAATAGATTAAATTAATCATTGAGGATTGCCCTGAAGCAGTTTTGAATTTGGAGTGACAGATTTGGGAATTACAAGGACTTGAGTCTTTTCCTGTTGGAGTTGATAAAGGAGACATTTCCACTAATTTTACTTGTACCAGGATAAGGTTCCTATGTTACAAAGTTTCTTTTCCACTTGGTGGGTCAGTATTTCGCCATGTGTTGGCTATAACCTTTTGGTTCCCCACAAAATGTCTGAGGAATCCAGAATTGGATCCTGTAGTTCTGAGGTTAGTGAGAACCTGAATCTGGTCAAGTGTCAAACTTCAGAGCATATATGGGCTCTCCTTGAGGAGGCCCCAGGTGAGGTCAGAGCTACTGACAGTGAGGGTTTTTTTCTTACTGTGACAGACTTTTCACTTGCAGATGGTATCAGCTGGCCTTAGGATTTCTCATTCATGCTCAGGTGTGCATGTATGTTCCTGTGACAAGTCCCTTGTTTCATATGTCACAGAAATTCCAGAAAGAAGCAGTTGCCTGATACTTGAGGGAGTAAAAATAGTGAAATGTCAGTAAGTACTTTAGGCTGTTTTGAGCTTTGCAGTAAGACCTGAAGTATCTCGATTGTGTAGGAGCTGACAGTGAGACTCTTGTTCTGTCTCTGGAATGCAGGAAGCAAACATTCCACTTCCAGCAGACAACTTTGACTCCAAACCAAACTGAAAAGCTGTTTTCATCAGAGGGCTGCCTTGGCCTTGGTTGGTTTCTTCAGGCAACCACCAGGACATAAATACATCTTGGATCAGATCCAAAAGGGAGTAAGGAAGAAATTTGAGTCCTTGCCTCTGGAAATGTGTTCTGTAGGCTTGTGGTGAAGTATGCCAGAGTAAGTGGAGTTACTGTACCGTGGGTATTATGTGAATAAATCCAGATTTCTAGTCTCTCAAGCTATCATGTACACAGCTCTAACAGGCTGTGTGCTGTGCTGTTGAGCTAAAACATTCAGCACATCCCTAATACACCAGGAAATTGTCAGTGCCAGGTAGGGGAAGATGAAGATATATCACTGCTCAGCAGTTCTAGGCTGACTGAAATGCTAAGCTTGCTTTAAAGGCATGTGGTAGCATCTCTTCATCAGACCTTTAGGGGAAATCTGATAAATGAGCTGATCTTCAAGCCAATATCTGATCTGTGAAGGGAAGAGAGAGTGAGGTGCTCTTAGAATCTGGGGTCTTGGCAGCGTGTGTGTTCCCACAACTGTTCAGGTTGTGATGGTGTAGGCATTGCCATTGCTGTGCTGAAATGTAACCTGTAGAACAGGGAAAGAAGCACTTGAAAGTTTTAAGAAGCAAAGCTGCTAACATGGGAGGCAGGAATGTTTTCAGTGTGTGTGTAACCTGTGTCTTTAGAAGCCTGAGTATCAACAATCAGACTTTTAACAGAAAGGTCTATGAGCTGGAATCCTGTACAACAGAATGCAACTGTACTTCTTTAACTCAGAGTGGTGGAGGAACAAACACTTATGAGCAAGGAGCCTGTTCTCTTCTGATGTTCATAAACAAGGATAAGCTATTCCTTAGGACAGGAATGCCAAAGCAAATCTTCCCCTAACTCTTAAAAAGAAGGTCAACTAAATGCACTTTATCTTACTGCTGCTACTCATTTTTCTGATTGTGTTACATTGATGGAGCTCTTTGAAATACTCTTACCAGTGAGTTTTCTCTCTGCTGTATTTAAGGTGATAAATTTGCATGAATTATTCCTGTATCAATGCTGTAAACAGTGGAAACCAAAATAAAAATGAATTGGAAAAACACTTATCCTGATGTGTGCTGTGTGTGGGGATACAAAGTCTTCAATGGTAAGTATAATAGTTACTGAGATGATGATATAAATTGGAATAAATTGCATGTTAGACAATAGTGACCTTTAATCTATGTGCTTACTGTGAAAATTAACAAGGAGACCAATAATAATTATCCAATGGAAAGTTTGAGAGATTCCTTCTTGAGTTACACTAAAAATGGTGGTATATTGCAGGAAGTCATGGTCAGCAAATACTGTGTTGAGAGACTGAAACCATGGTCAGTGGCTGTTCTCAGTTGGTTACTCGCCACTCCATCCCTGGCAGTGTTCAAGGCCAGGTTGGACACAGGGGCTTGGAGCAGCTGCTCCAGTGAAAGGGTCCCTGCCTGTGGCAGGGGTTGGAGCTGGGTGAGCTTTAAGGAACCATGGTGCTGGGGTTGTGCTGTGCGGGTCGTTTCCAACCGTGGATTTCAGAACCGCTCCCGTTTGGCTGCGGGGGGCGCTGGGCTCCGTGGTCCCCTCCTCACCCGCGGCTCGGTTCCGGCTTCCCCCGGCCCGGCCTTTCCGCGCATGCCGGGAGCCAAGGGGCGGGCCCAGCCGCGGAGGCGGCCGCTGGGCGAGTGGAGGGGCCAAGCCGTGGCCGTGGCCGCTTCGGGGGGTCCCGGCTGGAGCAGGACGGGGATCCCCGGCGGTGTGCGGAGGTGGGGCCGGGAACACGGAATCGGGGGAGCGCGGGGAGTCGGAACGCCCGGAGCGCTGGGGCCGCTTGGCCTGGCTCCGCACAGCGCTGTACGGGGGGGGAGATCACCGGCTCTGTGCGGCTGCCGGGCCTCTTGGAGAGGGAAGGGGAGGCTGGCAGTGCCCGGGGCCGTCTGCCGTAGGCACGGAGGTCAGAACCGGCGCGTGTGCGCAGGAGCAGCTCTGGGAAGCTCTGCATAGCTGTGAGACAGCTTTCGTCTGTAGGCCGGTCGCATAGAGATGGGAGTTCGTAGCCCCGGGGACAACCATCAGTTGCTACTGCAAGAAGTTAAGCTCCTTTTCACAAAGGATTCAGACTAAAGCAGTTTGAGTTCCTGGGTCTGAGCACGGAGAACTAACAGCTTCTGATAGATTATACTAAGAGTGGGTCTCATCTGGTAAAACACTTCCAGAAAGTCCCTTGGCTAATGTTATTTTCACAGTATTTGCTTTCTGATGAGCAATGATGAGAAGATACTCTTGGCATTGTCCTGTGAGAACTTGTTTTGTTCAAATAATCTCAGTTTTAGTGTCTCAAGACTGGCATTTCTATTTTATGCCCAGTAGTGCACCTCTCGCTATATATATATATGTATACATAGTTATCACAAAAAGATATAGTGTAGTTTTATTGTTAGCACTGCTCTTTGTTCCAACCAGTGCTGTTGTACAGGACTTGCATTTAATTCCTCATGTCCAGTTGCCAAGGCAGCAGACACAAAAACAAATGGGATGAGTTTTGGAGAAGGGTTTAGGGATCCTTTGAGACATAAGGTCCTAGAGAAGCACAGAGTTGTCTTGAGGGTATAATTGATTACTCAAGCCAAAAGCAAAGATGGGGGAGGAAGGGGTTTAGTTTTCTTAATTAAAACAGCACTTTCTGCTAGTTTAGAGGAGATGGTGGTGGTGTCACCATGTTGAACAGCATGACAGCTTCCTACTCAAACTAAGTATCTGTCTATCTATCTATCTATCTATCTATCTATCTATCTATCTATCTATCTATCTATTTTTTCTCCCCTCTCTCCCAATAAAAGGGTAGTGCTTAATGCATGTTACTAGAATTGCTTGAGCCCTAGTCCTGAGTCATAATTGAGCCTTTTGGAGTCTTCCTTCCAGAAGCAGAGGACAGTTCGGACTCAATATTTCTTTTGGATGTAGTAAATGCATTCGTATTCCTTAGTCATATCTGGAACTTCTGAGCATCCTGCTGGTATCCCAGTATGAATTTGGATGCTTGAAAAGGAGATTCAAGCAGAATAAGGTTGTTCTAAGTGTCAGCCTCTGAATCAAACATCTTATATTTGGCTTTGTGATGTGAGTTTTTTCATGTTTAGTGTCTGTGAGAGTCTCTTATCTCTGCTCAGTCAGCTGCAAGGTTTTGGGTGCAAACCATTTGACACTCCATCTGAGGGAAGCATGCAGTGGTGCTAGTCCTTAGCATAAAGGGGTTTGAGACTGGCTGGTTTCTGAGGAGCAATGATTGACACTCCCAGTGGTCCAGCAGCTGTTTCTGGTTTTCATGAGAAGTCCCCTGCAAGTGTTTTCTCCTGGGACTGCTCCTTCCCTTCATGGTTCCATTGATGATGTTCACCCTTCCTCTGGCTTTACAGTGAAATGTCTTCACAGGATGGAGATAGAGCACCTGCAGAGGCTGCGTGAGGCCAACCAGGACCTTCTGCAAAGGCTCAGAATGAAGCAGGAAGAGATCAGAAAAAGGCTTCCCAGCAAAGCATCTCTTGATAACAGAACAGCTCCTGAAAGCTCTGTCCCCTTGCCCACAAGAAGGGTATGTGTTGTGTCTGTGCTAGAAGTGCTGGGAAGCAAATGGACCTTGTCTGAAAGACAGCAGCTCTGCCTATGGAGTGATGCACTAAAGGAGGCAGATGGACACAGAGGAGCTGGTAGAAAGTAGAATGTGGAATATGGAGACAGAAAAGTAGCTGTTTGTTGCCTGTCCTGTGGTCTCCACCATGTTCTTGCAAAGGGGTCAGAGATCAGGTCCTGCCCAAGGAATGTAGGTTTCTTAATCTAAGATAGGAAGGAATGAACTTTGTGGAACATAATCTTTTTATTTCTTCTAAGCATGAAGGTTGAAAGTTTAATGTTCCTCAAATTGGGAAGAGCTGCATTTCTCTGGAAGTGGACCCCTTCCTTATCTTCTCCAGACACTTAAATAATATATCATGAATAATATATGGGTTTGCTTTTTTTTCCCAGCAGGAATATAAAAGGGTGAGCAGATTAGAACGAGACGTTCATTTTCTGTTACTGAATGAAGTGTCCTAGCAAAAGGTGTTTGTAATCTGAATGATGCCGTGTGGTATGAGAGTCTCTCTCCTTACAGAAGACAAATCCAGCTGGTGCTGTGGAGCCTGCAGCTGACCCTGCAGTGTTGGTGTCTGTGGAACCTGGAGCTTATGCAGCCAGAGCAGCCCTCTGTTCATCTCTTAAACACAGCAGCAGTGACAGAGGGGCACAGCAGCAACAAGTGAAGATGCAGGAAGCAGTAGGTTTGGATTCCAGCTTTCCTGAGAAAGAGAATGTTGTGCCAGTGACTGCAGTCATTACCTGTGATAGAGAAACCTCTGAAGTGGAGATGGGTGACCATGCTCAAGGAAGTCCTGAGAAAGAATCCTTCCCTCTGGGACATGGAGAGAACAGAAAACAGTCCACTCTGCTAGGTGGCTTCCATGAGAAGAAGCAGCCTGAGGGTGGTCTGGCCTCATCACTGAGCAGCAGCCAAGGTGAAGAAACCAGCAAGCAGCATGTGGTTGTTAGAGAGCCTTCAGTTCGTAAATCATTCTTGCTGACACCTCAGTCCCAAGAGCCAAAGGTAAATGGGTTTTTTGCTTATTTTCATCAGTCAATAGAAGGATGGGAGAGAAAGGCCCAGGAGAACATTGCTTGCTCTTTTCTCACCGTGGAATCTGGAAGTTGGGGTCAGAGCTGTTCTCAGCCTTAGCAGCTGGGGGCTTGTGGTAGTTTGTTCAGGCCCTACTTTCGTTAGCCCTTGAACTGAAGACTGCAGCGCTTCACTGTGAGATGCCTTGTCCTCTGTGTATGTGATTCACATCTCGGGGAGAACAGCCTGGTGTGGTGCTGCTGCCACATAGTTTGTTTCCATAGGTGTGGAGGGCAGGTTATTGCTGTGATCTTCCTCCAGGCAAGCAGAGGTGGCCTCATGTTTGCGGATGTGTGATGCAGGGAGCATTTTGTTTAAAGCCCTGACAAATTCTGCCTTTTCCTGGGCAAGTCCCCTGCCTCCTCTTTCTGTTTTGTGACTTGAGAAAACAAAGGGCAAGTTACTGGTAGAGCCACAGACAGAATCCAGCCACAAACTAAGCTACTGCGATCCCATTTGAACAGTTGTGTCCTAAGCTGTATCTTTGAATGTCTGCTAATTGTCTTATGGATTGTTCTCTTCCCAGAAGGAAGCTGGTCATGTCACTTCTGAGTCTGACCCTGAAGAATACACCATACCTGTGAGCACCTGGTCCGTGCGTCCTTTCCTGGGCTACGACTGGATTGCAGGTGAGTCCTAAACATGAAGCAAAGCTCTCAGTATGTTGTAGTAATGTGACAACTTCAAACACAGTTTACAGCCCCTTTAAGTTTAGGTGTGACAGAACTGCAGCCCTAGAGCCCATGTAAAAGGTCTCAGCAGAGGAGCTGCAGTTGTTTTGTCAGATGCCATTCCTTGTCTAGTGCATCCCTGGAATGCTGATGTGACAGTGGAATGGGAAACCAGGCAGAAAATGTCAAAGCTCAGTGAAGTCAGAGGGGATACCAAGTAACTGAAATGAATGAATGCAATAATGGACCCAAATCATGCAGTAAAACTCTGGCTTGACACGATGGCTTGTTTTTCTTAGTATTCATTTTGGTGCTTCAGACCTTTGCTTTGACTGCTTTGTGTGAGGTTTGCTTCAGTGCTTTTCTATGTGTGGTAAGTCCTTGACCTTTTCTGTTTCCTTGGCACTCTCAGGACTCCTAGATACAAGTCCTTCAGTAGCAGAAAAATCTGACCAGTACTTTGCTGAGCTGCAAGAGTTCCGACAGCTCAACAGAGAAGAATGTATTCATGAGCAGCACCCAGAGTAAGTGGGTATGGGGGAAGGGCTGATGCAGCAGTGTGTCTCTTTAGAGTAATGAGGAGTAGAGCCTGATTGGAGTGGGACATTGTAAGGGTGGCTTTATAGGCCTTTATTTCCCTCCCAGTAAGAAATGTATGTTTTGAAAAGGTGGGGCGGTTCAGAGAGCCTTCCCCCCTGACACTGATTTGTTTGCCTGTTTCTCTAGGCCGAGGGCTGTGGACCACATAGATTCTGAACAAGAACCAGATGAGATAACCGGTTCCCATAAGTGTAAGATCATGCTGCCTCCTAATCTAGTTTCTGTGAACAAACAACTGAGCAGACTTTGGCTGTCATTCTGAGGAAGCCCTGCATCGTTCAAGGCAGGGATGAATGTGTGATTTTTAGGTGCAGCTTATAAACCAGATACAATTTCCTACTCTAAAGATACTTGAGTCTTCTAAGGATCCCCTCTCTATCAGTGTCATTGTGCTTTGTCAAG
The DNA here is from genome assembly GCF_012275295.1 of Melopsittacus undulatus. Lineage (NCBI taxonomy): Eukaryota > Metazoa > Chordata > Aves > Psittaciformes > Psittaculidae > Melopsittacus > Melopsittacus undulatus. The sequence continues at coordinate 4,202,292 of NC_047538.1, read as the reverse complement.
GTTTCTTGTAAGTGGTTGGTGTTCTCTTTTTAACTTGAGGAGGTTGAAGTTCTGGTTTTGCTTTTTAGGAACTTATTCGGGGACAAGAAATGTAAAAGGTATTTGAGGACAAGCATCTCTGTCTATAGAATGTGTGTGTGACACTGATGGAACACAGCTTTGTTGAGTGGATTGAGAAGCCTTCTGACAAACAATAGCAATAGCTATTGTTCAGCTATTATTAATGGTAGCAATAACTACCATGATGGTGCATTACTCTGTGGCAGGTGTTTACTGTTACCGGTTAAACCAGCGCCTCTTCCCTGTCCCTGTGGATTCAGAGTCTGCCTGCCCTGTGTGTAAGATCCCACGTACTCACTGGCCCCCAGAGAAATTGGGAGAGCCAGCCTATGTCAGGTAACTTAGTTACTGCTTTGTGATGTGCAGAATTCAAGGAAACAATAAGGAAGAAAAAGCTGATGAGAAAGCAGTGCCAAATTCTCTGTTCATGGTTGCTGTTCTCTCTCTTGTTTTAAAACTTCTCACTGAGCTTTTCTGTAAGCAGAAACAGTTTTGAAGTCAGTGAGAAATTAATGTTTTGTCTGAATTTGCTCCAGAATCTGAATTCTGTACATGTTAAGTGTCTAATGCTCTAATCCAAAACTGTTTCGCTTGATTCACTTTGGGTTTAGACCCTTGGATTCTGAATGGGGCAGGTATGCAAATTTCCTTTGCCTTGTAGAAAGTGTAGGCAATGACTTCCATTCTGTGGTTGCAGGGTCAGCATTCCCAGGTCTACCCTCATGCCTGCCTACAAACACAAAGCCCATCGCAGGAAGAGCTTTGAACCAGAAGATAGTCTAGCGTTACCTTCGGTAAGTCGCTGTCTTCTTATTGTTACTAATGGCACAGCCCAGGTTGTACATTGTTGTACAGCACAAGAAGGAAGGAGAATCTGGGACTCATCCCCCTGGGAGGGCTTCCACTAAAAGTTCTGATCTGTGTCACTGAGATAGCAAGAAAAACCGTTGGTGTGTGCTTCTGAGTTCATATATTTGTGCAACTGACATAAACTATATGACATATCTCCAAATGCTTTACCCTGAGAAAAAGAAAGTGCCATACTGAGCTCTATACTTCTGAAGCATGATTCAGCTGATTTATTTCAGGCATTGACTCTTCAACACGATGAACCAGACCTTCAGAGTGCCTGTGTTTCTTTCCACAGATGTTAGGGAGTCTCAAAGACAAGTTTCCATGAAGTATTCACAGTGTATTGCACATGGGCCAGGCAATATCAGTAGTGGCAAGGGTGGGTTTAAAACTGTATTAAGTAGAGTTGGTCTTGTGTTCCAGCCACAAGGCAATGCTGCAGGCAGTATTACTAATCAGACCTAGCCTTGGCCTAGACATATCCAGGGAAGATGCAGGAAGAAGCCCGATTTTGAGGCTTAGGGAACTGGGCAAGTGGAGATGGGTTCAGAGAGGCTGGTTGACTGAATTCACACAGCAGGAGATGGGCTTAGAAATAATTGAGGGGATGCCTGTGCAGTTCTGCTTCATTAGAGATTTCTTCTCTTTCCTGCTAGTCCGAATTAATTACTTGCTTAAACCTCCCTGTGTAGAAGTTATTATGTAGAACTAACAGGCCACAATGGATTAAAAAGGGTAAAGCACTGCAATGCAGCACTCCTGTCTCTTCACAGCACTGCCTGGCTGGCTGGAAAAATACCATCTCTTGCAGCAACCCCATGCTCAGCAGTCTGGATCTGCGAGCTTCCCTGGAAGAGAAGCCTCCTCACCATCCTCGCCTGGTAAGAGTAGCCTGTTAAGTACCCCTGGAGATACTGTGAATTGCACAGACAGGAGTTGCAGTCCTGTCTCTCTAAAGGGCACCATAATCATCAGTGGCTGAGCAAGTGAAAATGCCTGGAAGATTTTCTCCTGATCTCCTTAGGGAAACATTTTCCTTTGCTGCTGTGTAAACTACACAGTACAGCACAGACACAAAACAGCAAATGGAGCTGGAGAGCTGGCAGAAGCCTCTTCAGCTCCCCAGTCTTCATCAAATGGGAAAAGTCTGGTATTCCATTAATACCCTCTTCATTTGGATTCCAGAACTTGGTGTCCAGTGTCAGGAGGAACCAGAACTGACCAGCTTCTGAACCTGACCCGCTTGGCACACTTCAGATTGAGCAGTGCTTCTCAGCAGAGGGGGAGCAAACCAAACCTGGCCACTAGAGAGCAGCTCCAGATTTGAACCTGACTGCCTCAGCTCTGTGAACCACTGACTTGATTGTCCTGGCGACGGGAAACCTGTATTTGGATAGAAATAAATCTTTGAATGGATTTTTAACTAGTTTTCATAGTCATGTGTGTACAGGAGCAACCAATGCACGTATATGAGAGTTTGTGCATTCAACTATGGTTTTTTACTTTCTTTCTTTGCTTTTTGCAGCTACTTCTAAGCAGATGCATGAGCTCCCTTGCCTAGGGCTGGATAAAGGGATGTGTACAGGATGACTAACTAGTACTGTTACCACTAGGACAGCTGTAGCAACAGTTCATCTGCCACCTCAACTAAATAAACCAGAAGTGTAATGTTAACTCGATGCCAGGGTGAGGAATGGGCCTGTGGAATTGGATTTCACATTGGGCATGTGGAATTGGAATCCAGGAATTGGTTCAGTGGAACACATACAAGTATGTCCATTTCCAGAAGCTGGAAACATGACACATAACTTGGTAATGCCTTAAAGTTACTCAGTAATTTAGTTTACAGAAGTGCAGTTTCTTTTCAGTGCCATGTCTGAGGATGCATTACATCCAAGTGATTATGAATGTGGAAAAAGTAAAGTGAGACTTTATTTACCAAAAAGCCAGGTAATGCCTTAAGATACTTGCAAATTCTGCTTGCCTCAGAAAGTTTTTTCCAAGGTTTTTGGAGATGAACCAAGAAACGTTTTGGAGCTTTGTGACAAAAGAAAATATAATATAGAATGTGATTTGTTTAAACTTCATAGGCTGGTCTTACTTTCCTTGTCTGAAAACAATAAACCTGATGTTTCATTTTGCTTTAAATAAGCCTGAAACAGGAATTCTTGCCACAAATGTATTTCTGGGAGTTAATGTGATGGAAAGAATTAGGATTATAGCAATGATATTTTCAGCTTCTTGGCATTTACTGGTATTTATATATCCAGTATTACTTATTAAATCACGTGTATGGATAGACTTTTAAGATTGAAAATATTACTATAAAAGGAATGAATCCAGTGACTATAAAACAGTGGGTGCCAAATATTATAGCAAATTAAAATGCAAGATTTTTACTCCCTTGCTTTCAAACCCCAAACTTTAGAAGTCATAAAAATCAGGGACTTCAAAACCAGAGAATGTCATGAGTAGTTTTGCTTGAGCATGTTTGTAATAAAGCTACTTCTACAGTATTACTACTACATTACAGTATTACTACTGTAATATACTGTATTACAGTATACTACATTACAGTATTACTGCTTTCTTTCCTAGGCTGTCACTGTTTGCAGCTCAACAAATAGAGAATGGGCATGTGTTAAAGAGACTTTCCCTCATGGCTTAGCTGGGTCTCTGCATTCTTCTCTCCTGGTATCAAGCAACATTTGACTAGCTGCAGACTTACATGACCTTCACTGATCCCATCTCAGCTTCGTGCTACACACACATCATCAGCAGAGATCAGATGTAAAACTTACCTAAGCACTAAGCTTGGCATTAACTAAATTAGCTAAAATACAAAATACCAAGCAATCTTGGTTTGGGGCATTGCTACCTTTCGCACCTAAAACGAAAGGAGATTTGAATGTTAGAGACAGATGTATGCATGTAATCAAATAAAACAGCATGAATAACAATAGAATGCCTATAGGGGTTTTCCCCTTGTTCTGATAGACATTGTCCTCGGAGGGAAGAGCAGAGAAATCAGGGAGGGTTGTTTGCTTTATTTGTTCTGCTTATTTTTGGTTTAATGTTACCTTAACACAGAGGATTATCCTCTAGGAAATACAGGCAAAATGTAGAGAACAGTAGAGTGGGTTTGTTATAAAACAGAGGTGCTTCCTCCAGTTACTGATAGGGCTTCTTTTGGAAAGCCTCTTTCATCATATCTGAAAGGAAACCACACAAAGTCTGAAATGAATGCATTCACTTAAAAATGGATGCAGGCTGTAACGTTCCTATGAAACCCAACCTCTTCACCCTTTTCATTGCTGTTACTTTTATTACAGACTTACAATGGCATTGTGTGATGTAACAGCCTTTCCAAAAAGCCAGCAGCAACAATAAGCACTTTCCACTTCCCATTCTTTTAAATAGTCAAGTGAGAATGAATTTAAGAAGTTCTAAGAAGGACAGCGGTGGGAAGCCTGGTTTCGCTTTGGCTGTGTGAGATGGATTCTTTCTTCTGAGGAGCAATGGTATCCTCCTGCTGCAGCTTTTCCCTCTGTGAGACTGTTGCTATTCACTTCACTGTTGAATTTAACTTCATTTGGAAGAAATTCTTCCAGGGGGAAGAGGGTGCTGAGGCACTGGCACAGGGTGCCCAGAGCTGTGGCTGCCCCATCCCTGGCAGTGTTCAAGGCCAGGTTGGACACAGGGGCTTGGAGCAGCTGCTCCAGTGGAAGGGGTCCCTGCCCGTGGCAGGGGTTGGAACTTAAAGATACTTTAAGGCCCTTTCCAACCCAAACTATTGTATGCTTTTATAATTTCATTCCTGCACTTTAATTAATTATATTTCATTTAATTAGTATTATTCTTTCCCTTCCCTTTCCTTCTTTCCTTTCCTTCCTTTTTCTTTGTTTCATTCATTCCTTTCTATTTCTTCCTTTCTTCCTTCCATTCTTCCTTTCCTGTGTGCCTGCTTCCCTCCCTCCTCCCCTCATTTTCATTGTGCTATTTATTTTCATTATTTCACCATCTTATTTCATTATTTCCTTTCCTTCACTTTTCCATTGTTTCATTTCAGTGTTTCAGTCTATTTCATTCAAACAAGTCAGTATTTACAGAAAGAAGCAAACTGGAACAAAGAAGAAGAAAGCAGAACAACAACAAAAAAACCCCTCCTGTGGTTTAAAGAGTTGTGTCATGAACATGTGTCATGAGTCATGTGTCGTCGTGGATTGTCCACAGCTCCTTCAGGGTTGTGAGCTAAACTTCCAGGGTGGTGGAAATGCTGTTGAGCTTGATCTTGAGGCCCAGGTTGAGCAGACATGAAAGAAACCTGCAGAAATAAGCATTTAAGTATTGTTTGGGTAAGGATGCAATTAGAAACTTGCTTTTTCTTTTATCTTTAACTTTTACACTTTTCTCAGTGATTTTATACATGGCAGTCTCCTTCCCAGAGTGAGCCATGTCAGTTTGTTATTGAAAGGTCCGCAAGCCTTCTTCAACATGAGGCTGCTTAGGGCTGCCTGACATACCTTCTTTAGTTTAGGAGGTGATGAAGTGGGAGATAAGCTCCCACATCTCTTGCGTGAGCTCCTCTCCTGCAAACGTGAGGACTGTTTTGCACTTGGACTTAGACGCTGTGTTTCTGAGTTCTCTGTTGTTACCACTTTTCTTTCAGATTCAGATGTGCTTTCGTGTTCCTGCAAAATCAGTAATACAAGGTCAGTACTGCAAAATACATCACCCAGGCACATGTTCTCATTACAGCATCAGTTTTTCTACATACTCAAGGCAACTAAGCTGCCAAGCATCTGATATTATTTTCCTGTTTCTACACTTTAGAGGTGCTTTGTTTTGGTATAATTCGCTCTCAAATATAGGGAGGCTTTCACTTATGACTGTAAGACAACACAGCTTAACCACCATCTTCTGATGGTGGCATCAAACCAGCCAGAGCTAATGAGGAAACTGATTTTACTTCTGACAATTAGGCCACCCTCTTCTGTAAGAGCAAATATATTTGAAGTAGCCTGGCTTGCTGTGAGCGACAAGATGGAAGACCAGGATCATCGGCAGGCACTGTTTTGGAGAGTAGTGAAAAACAAAACCCCAAGAACTTTGTAATTGTTCCACAATCTGGAAGAGAGTTTTGAAATCTAAAACCCCAACCTCTCCAATAGTCTCAGCTCAGAAAATCCTCTTGCCCATGTACAAAGGTCAGATACTTCTTTATTAACATGCTAAATTGGCAGACAGCAGCAGACAGGCAATGACAACTACACGTATCACCACCTGCTCACACAGCAGGCACATAAACTTACTGATTTCTTTCGGAGCTTGTATTTTGCAAGGATGCTGGAAAAATTGAAGTTTGCAGGCAGGGGTTTAATTGGCCAAGCTGGATCTAGCACGTTGACTCTGATGTCGAGTACAAGTAGCTTCTTCACAGAAAAAAGACCATTCCATGTAGAGCGTAATCGAAATAAACGTTTCCTAGTATTGGCAGCCACCTAAAACAATCAGACAATTGTAGGGCTTGTTAAGGGAATAGAAAACAATTTCTTGATCTTTTCTGTCAAACTAAAGATTTCATCTGTTTCCTATCTCTAGGAACAGTTTGCCATTTTAACACCTTGCTCTATAGAGCTTGTAAGCAGTGCAGGTCATCCATCTATACCCATGGACTGAGTAAGAGAGCTCGAATGTGGAATTGTTTCAAGGCTATTTGAAGGTTTTATTGTACAGATTCCATTCTCTGAAAATGTTCTTTCAATTATTTCCCTAGCAAAAGTCTCATTTTCCTCACCCAATTTTCGTGGGGAAAAAAGAAATACAGTAACAAAACTATTGGAAGGCAACAGGGAAGGAGGCTTCACAACTGCTCTGGGCACTCCATCCCAGTGCTCAGTCACCCTCTCAGTGAGTGCTTCCCCAGGTTCAGGTGGACCTTCCTGCCTTTGAGTTTATGCTTGTCACCTCTCGTTAAGAGCAAAACATTAAAGGTAGGGCAGCAGAACAAGAAAACCCCAAATGGAAAGCATGGATGTTCTACCAGGAACAAATGCTGCTGAGATTACAGAGCTTTTTTGAAAGTGTGCATACCTGTTCAAACACACAAGGGAATATTAAAGGTAGGTTCTTAGCAAATTCAGGAAGATAGTCTCCTCCCACGTTCTTGATAATGGAATCCATGAGGTACATGAGTGGCAGTTTCTGTGATGGAGGAGCCTGGAATAATGAGAACATGGGCCTTCAATCGTGAGACATGCTGTTCTCCCAGAGCTTTTGGTGAGGTGAGTCCCAAGCCCTCTTCTACTACAAACAGGGAGGGAGGGCTCTTGCCCTCCTGGGCATCCCCTGCCCACTTTGCTGTCTCTCCTTGTCCCTTCTACATTCCTCCTCCTGCGAACCTTGTGCCTTGTGCTGCCTGTCTCCTCTTCTGCTTCTTAGTGCTCCATCTCCCCTATGCCCATCCCCCCTAGTCCCTGAGGCTGCCCATGCCTGCTGCCCCAGCTGGTCCCTCCAGCAGTACAGGTACGAGTAGTAGTCAGGGGCATATAAAAACCTTATAGATCTGTGCCTCAATGAGAGACACTATGTCCTTAGAGAATTGCATGTTCTCCTCGGCGAGGATGGTCAGGACATTGATGCGATCCTTGCTGTTGTACATTAGCTGCTTGAGCAATGACTGGTATGTGTGTTTCACATCTTCCCAATCCTCACTGCTAACAGAGTTGCTCTCCAGGACCAACATGCTGCTCTGACTGCAGCCTGCACCAGGACTCAAGCCACAGACCGAGAGCCTTTGATCTGCTAACACCACAGCCTCCCCTCGCACCAGGTGAGTTTGTTGTGAGGATGGGGCCCGTCGCCTTGGAAACCTCATCCAGTTCCCTCACTGCGCCCTGATTGGCTGGCTCAGCCCCCCATTGGCTCATCCATCAGAGCAACTGCTTCTGACTGCATAGGACCAACATCCTCTGCTTGGTTTCTGGGCTAAAGCCCCCTTCTTGCACCGCATCCTAACTCTGCTTGCGTTTCCCTCCTCCCCTGCTCCTCAGCTGCTCTGCCTCTTCCTATCTCATCCCTGAGCTTCACTGACTCCCTTGTGCAATCCAGCCTTTCAGCTGGGACTCTGTGGCCTCACCAGCGTTTGGGTTGGCTGCCGATGTGGTGATGTTGCCATGCCTGGCTCTGCTCTGCCATCTCCACAGGGTCAGCTGTGGGGGTGGATGTCAGTTAATATGGATGTCAGGGGCCACACAGACTGCACTGGCTTTACTAGGATTCGTTTGTTTTATTTCTAGCTGAGCAAGCTTGATTTGCTAACTTTCAACCAAGAATCCAAAAAGATCTTTCAGTGATCTGTGACTCAGCTGAGCATGCTGGGGGAACTAAGTACAATTACTGAGTTCCAACCACAGTACTGTGTTTCACCACCCTATACAAACCTTTCCAATGCCACTCTACAATGACATGAGTATGGAGAGTACTAAGAATGATACTAGTGCAACTCTTTGGATCCTGCCTGTGAAGGAAGGTTCTATTCCACCCAGCCCTTCTTTTCATGGGGACCCTTATTGGTAAACTGGATAATACTGTCCCCTTTGCAGCATGTTCTCTTACATAGTCCAGAACTTTCAGTTCTTGTGGCATAGCTCAGCTTTATTCACACAATAAAATATTATTAAACAGTTATCATCATCTCACTGTTTTTACTTCTGTGACATCATTTTCATTCCCAGTAGACTCTTCTATAAAGAGTCTCAATGAGCTGAGTTGCATAACATGGCAATGGTGTCCTTAAGAATCTATTACAGTGGCTGGGGGGAGATGCCATTCCATATTGTCAGGTTACACTTACATGGAGCAGATGTTCTGCACACAGATGTGTTCATTTGCTGAGAGTGTAACAACTTGCTAAATAAAAATGAAACATAATTTCATTATGTTTCATATATCATTAATAATTATTAATTATTTTATTACTAGTAATTATAATTATGTTAGTTATAATAATAATTATTGCTATTTCTTATTTTTGTGCTTTATAGAAAAACCTCATCAGCTGTATTTCAGTGGTCCTTAAAGCTGCTTTGGGATTGTCTGACATATTCTGCATTTCTTTGGCTTAGTCCACATCCTTTCTAATATATAAATATTAAGATTTCTAATATTTTCTTCTTCTGCTTAATGAGGTGAAGCCTTTCTTGAGAGTTCATGGTACAGTGGTGCAAAGCTTTGCAACTGATTGTAATATTGAATAACCTGTTTTTGCTGGCTGGTGAGGCTAATGGGCACCTCTGTGGATTTCTGTTGACACAAACCCCAAAGGTAAGCTTTCAGTGTATGCAATGTAAATGTAACCTGATGTTCGGATTTACTAGACTAAGACGCAGGAGCCATAAACAACTGTAACAGTATCAGTGTATATGCTTGTCATATACAGCTGCTTTGCAAGAGTCTGAAACACAGACTTTCCTTGCACACATACAGACAAATTAAACATGAAGATGCAAACCAGACTTCATTAGATTTGAAGTAAACCTTGCATGAACAAACCAGTATCATAATCTCTGTGTAACTGCAGATGTTGACCTTTTTGTGTGTATTTTCACCAATTCTATCATTTTGAAGATGAGTGGGTTTAAAATGAAAACCACACAAGAAAAAAACGTCCAGAGATTTAAATATAAAACCCACCCCACTTTGCCCAAAGAAATCACTGAACTGCCCATTGCAGAAAGCTTGCAGGCTCAGCTGGAAACGTAGTTCCTTCTGCTCTGGGATGAAAGGTGTCTTCCACATGTGCTGCTGGATCTGTAGCTGCCTCCGGACCCTGGCTGGTCTGGGATTACAGGGAAAGACCTCTGAGGATGGTCCCTGTGCCCTCCCTGGGCATGGTGAAGGGCCTAGCAACAAGGCAGGGGAGTCCCTACCTCAGCTTGGCAGTGTTTCCTTATCAGGACTGCCTTTGTGAATAGGGAGATATTAGTCTTCTATTGTTTTTACCCTAACACCAACCATGTCAAAACACACAAAGGTGTGTTTGTTCATTAATAAACAATTAAAAACACCGCTTATCTGGGCCCAGGTTAAAGATTTTCTGTCACAATAAAGAAGAATGACTAATGACCCCTGAAATGCCATTCTAGCCCATTTTTAACAACGCTACCACAGACAGTCTTGCAGACAAGCCACAATGGTGTGCTGTGACCTCATTCAAAGCATTCCCTCCAGCTGCAGACAGTGCTTGGAGCTTTGGATGAACTATTTCCCGTTTTCCCCCTAATTAGACTAGATTTTCTGGTTCCATTCAGTGCTGCTGTAGCACAAATGATTGCTCACACCTGACCCCCCCAATGTCTGTTCAGCTCCCCTCCCACCCCCTCTTCCATCTCAGCTGGCCCAGAAATCATTCTGAGAGTCTCTGGTATTTGATAATATTTAGCAATAGATCATCTAGAAGGTGTTTGATGATTAATGGTATTTGGAAAAACACCATATACCCTGAGAAGTTTTACACCCTCTCTATTCACACGCCAGCAAATGAAGGCTTGCAAAGTGAGGTAATGTCTCCTATTAAACCAACTGATACAAATGCAGACAGAACAATAGCGAAATGCTTTGGACCATTCAATGCCTTCTTCAAGTCTTAATCAGAAACTGCATATTTCCACCTGAGTGCTGGTTGCAAACAGTTGGGCTGAGTTGCATTTCATTTAATTAATCAGTTTGCAGTAAAATGATGGTTGATGAAAGTGTGAGGTGTGATGATTCTCGTGGGGTAATAGCTATTGCTAGAGGAGGGAGAAAAGAGTCAGTGGAAATCCAGAGCTGTTTCATTCAATTAGCTCCATGGTCTTCTTGTGGATCCTTTGCCCATCAGCAGCTCTAGCTCAAATTTCACTTACATAGCAAGGGAATTTTCTGTGCTCTGAAATCACAATGCAAGCCAGTCTCACAAGGGAAGGCAGTCAGGAAACGTGCTTTAAAAAAATCAGTGTTCTTGATTTGGACTAAAAGGAGATGCTTTTGATGGAGGCAGCTTTTCTTCCAAAATCCCTTTAGTGTGCGAAGAGATGGATCACTGATATTTCAGTGCCGTGTGTATGTCATAGGCATGTGTGCACAGCTCCCAAATGCTTCACATATTGAATAATGTCTCATTCTACAGGACAGAGTATCCCTGACAGGCCTTGACAAATTAGCCAGGGAGAATTCCTTCTTGAGGATCCTGGAGTAACCAATGTGATAATGGATGCTGGGCCAACAAAGAGAGATCACTTTGGAGGCATCAATGCTCCTGCAGCCCTGCTGCTCACATCCTGGGCTCCAGAAGACTTTCAGGAGCTCCGGGCTTGCTAAGAGGTGCTTTATTGCTTGTGAATTAATGAATTAACTCCCTTTCCACACATCAGGTGTTTTATTGCACAAAATCAAAGGGAAGACGGAGGAAGATGGGAATCATCTCTTCCAATGTTTAATGGGAAGGGGGTTAAGTGTTAGATTCCATAACTCTTCAAAAAAGATATTGTAAGTACTATTGGGGTGGTCACAAGTAGCCTCTGCTTGAAAGGGCTCTAAAATCTCAAGGCAATGACCTCAAACTGGTAACCTGCAGATGACTGAAACCACCTCTGTGGATTGATACTTCCATCTATGTGATACAATCCATGCTCACATGGATCACAGTAACTCCAGACTGATATGGAAGTACAGATAGATGGACAATGTATCAACCAGTCAAATTAGTAAAGCAAATACAACTGTTAAAAACTAACAGTGATGTCCTGTGCTTCAAATGTCCTGTTCATTTGGTCTCTGTCAGTGTCCCTGCTATCTCAGGGATGTTTGCATCTCTGTTTGCCTATGAGACTGGCTAAAGTTTGTGGACCAGATGGGATGGAATTTTCTTTTGGGAGGTTTCTTTGCTGTAGTAGTCCCTGAATTCACAGACCCACAGCCTGGGCTATCTTTGATCCTTTATGTTTACAAGCCTTTATGTTTATAATCCATTGCATAAACCAATTCCTTTACATACAAAACATAGATGGCTACACCATGATTTACAAGTGTAAATGTCCATCTCAGCAATAAATTATCTAATTGGCTGTTAGTATTGCCTGAGCAAGAACTAGAGGAAGAGGCACTCAACTTAGGGTCTTTTAGTATTTGTTTAAGCCTTTCTTTTCATGAGAGCAGACTAGGTCCAGAACTAGCAGGTGAAAACCCAAAGAACTGGTGATATTTCAGTCCAGGTTGATTTAAATGATTTGGAAGAAATTCATGAATTTTCTTGAAAATACCATAATAGTCATTATGTGCAATAATGGGCATGCTGACATCACAGGGTTGCGGTTGAAGGGGAAAATACGCCACTTGCAGTATTTCCAATATGTTTTACTTACTTGTCTTGTTGGTTTGGTGCCGTATTTGGACTGGTCCTGCCCCTTTGCTCTGCTCTCATGAAACCTCACCTGGAGTATTGTCCACAGTTCTGGTGTCCTCAACATAAAATGGACATGGAGCTGTTGGAACAAGTCCAGAGGAGGCCACGAGAATGATCAGGGACTGGAGCAGCTCTGTATGGAAACAAGCTGAGCACATTGGGGCTGTTCAGCCTGGAGAAGAGAAGGCTGCGTGGGAACCTCAGAGCAGCTTCCAGTGGCTGAAGGGGACTACAAGGATGCTGGAGAGGGGCGATTCGTTAGGGACTGTAGTGATAGGACAAGGGATAACTGGATAAAATTTAAACAGGGGAAGTTTAGATTGGATATAAGGAAGAAATTCTTTACTGTGAGGGTGCTGAGGCACTGGAATGGGTTGTCCAGGGAGGTTGTGAATGCTCCATCCCTGGCAGTGTTCAAGGCCAGGTTGGACAAAGCCTTGGGTGCCATGGTTTAGTGTGAGGTGTCCCTGGCCATGGCAGGGGGGTTGGAACTGGATGATTTTAAGGTCCTTTCCAACCCAAACTATGCTATGATTCTATGATTCATGGATGGATGTAAAGTCTGACTTCAACCATAGCTTAACCATTAATAGCCTAAGAATGTTTTTGAGTGCAAGAAGCACAAAGAAATCATTGCAGTGTTAGAACCCCTGTGAGTAAAGGCTGAGGAGCACTTTGCCTGTTTCACTGGTGGTGGTGGCTGGTTTTGAAGAAAAGGGCAGAGAAGTGAACGTTCTGAGCCCCTTCTGTAACTTTGGGTTTATCAATGCATTCTCTCGAGGGTGTTTGCACCTCTCTCCCAGGAGATGGCAGAAGAGTCCCAACGATGGCAAATGACAGTCCTTGCAAGCTGTCATTGTGCTGTCATGTTTAAGCAGAGAGAAAAATCAGGGAGTTGTTTAGGGGACAATACAAAAGATCAAAACCTTACGGATTTACATCCGAGGCTTTTCATGCTGTCTCTGAATTCATGCCCTCACGCCATGCATCTAGTGATGTGTTATGGCTTGATTTCCTATCACACGTCCCTCCAGCTGAAGCAAAGTGAAAAGTCAGTTAGAATGTGTCAGCTGGGAGCAAAGAAGGTTGTAAAGGGCTGGGCTGTTTGTCAGGAAGATCTTGGGTCAGGAGTGATGGAATGACAGTGTCACTGTTTAGGTTAGAACTCCGACTGCAGGACTGAATTCCTCCAAATGAAGTCACAACAATCCCATTTTACAAGTCTGTTGGTGGGAGATGCCAGAAACTGGGACTGAGGGAGCCACAGTGCCTCACAGTTCAGACAAAGCTCCTGCACCTAACAGCATGTGTAGTGGCACTGTATACATCAGGAACAGGGCTTCCAGGTAGCAACACTGGCACAAAGTGCATTGCACTGCTTGAGAGCAAACCAGAGCTGCTCCAGCTCAGGACTGACACCTGCTAAGATGCAGCATTGAGGTATATTGCAGGCATTGGGCTTCCTGGTCATCCACCAAGCAACATCGTGTGAGATGCACCCAGACATGGAGGTGCAGGGGGGACCAGATATGACAGCCAACAAAACAAAGGGTGCTTCAGATGGCAAACATGAAGAGCATAGATATCACCCTAACTGCTTCACAGCTGGAGTGCTTTTCTGCTGCACAAGATACCTGGTTCACATCCCTCTGTAGCCTGAGCTAGATGTCCTACCTTCAGATAACGTGCCTACATCAGTAAGTTATAGGCTGTTTTCCAGCAAGTTTCTCTCGATCTGCCACACTGAACACCCTCTCTTGCTGTTAAAGAGAATGAACAAGAGCACCAAAAAGTGCCAGTGCACAGGTTGGAGGGTGACTCACTAGAAAAGGAAAGACTTGTTAGCATCTGCAATACTGATGGAAAAGTAAAACATCTTATCCTCTCTATCAGACAGATAGAGATATTCCAGTGGTGCAGCATCCTGACCAGACAGTGCCATGGTGTATAAATCCTATTGATTCTTGGAAGTTTCTAGAGTTTCTACTTCTGTTCCAAAGCAAGAACTGCCCCAAACTGGCACCCAGCCCTCACTCAAAAAGACCAGGGTTAGACTGCTTGACTATCTCACAATCAAACATTACATCTTGGGAGTTCAAAGCCTGGAAAGTGATGTTGTGTCAGGCATGCCATGGAGAGAAAAGGCACCTCTACAGGAAATCAACCCTAGTACAACATATCTGCCTGCACACCTCTGGGCATGATCATACATGACTGCAGAAAGAATTTGCATAGAGTTTATTGCTGTTTCTATAGCCCAGATGAAATACTTGAGTATATGACGTTCATATTACACATGAAATGTAATTACCTACAAAGTCCAGAGGAAACCAGTAAAGCAGCGACGACGACTGCCTGTAAGGCAAGGTTCACATTATTTCATATCTCTATCAGGGAACAGAAATCGTCCAAAAAAAAGGCAGGGGAACTGAGTTTGCAGATCACAGTTTTCTAGGCCTCCAGTGATGGTCTCTGTACCCAAAAATTGAAGCTGAAAAACTGCACAAAGAGTGAAAACGGTGAAAGACAAGAGAAAAGGGAGGCAGGGAGAGTTTCTCATCTTCTCTGAGACACGTCCACTTCTGAGACACTGAGCAAACATGCAGTAGAAGGAAGTCACTCTGCAAGAGGATCTAAATTCAGTTATGGCATATGAGAACATGCATTTTGAAGGGTCTTTGATTGTGCTAGTCTGCCTACCCTTGCATTGCCTTCAGGATTTCCAGGCTGTACAGCCATTCTGCAGATGGCTATTCATTTTAAGGTAAGAGTTATCTTGCCCTGACCCTCTGCTTGCTTTAATTTCAGAGTCTAGTTAGGGCTGCAATCACAATATCCTCCTAAACTTGAATGGGCATTGCAGGAGCCAAGACTCCTCAGTCTTGCTTTGCTTGCACTCATGCCTGACACTGTTCCCATCATAGAGATATGGTGTTGGCGTTGAGTGGACACAAACAGGGAGAAGAAGTTGCACCTGTGTCTTTGCAGATTGCTTGCTTCTGTACCTGTCCTGAAGGTAGACTTCTGCTGGCTAAAGCACTTTCCCTTAGCATCCTCCCTCACGGGTACGTATGCATACAGACACCCACCCCAAAGCACGCATTCCCATGCATTCCTGTACTTAAATGTCACACTCACACAGTTGCCTATATACCGACATAGACACAAACTTGAGTCCAGCTGGAATATACCAGCATATGTTCATATGAGTAAGCGTCAGCTTTAATACTGAAATGCTTCAACATCCTTTGTATGATCACCACTTTTGCAGAAATCTATCCACGCTGGATGCTCTTTTCACAGCTTCCATGTGATCCAGGACAGAAATGGACCCTCACTTCCCAGGTATGACAAGCAGGACTTGTAGCTGGTGTCATTTTCTAGCACATGATGCTTTTGTCTAAACCAGGTGAAGAATCCTCTTCATGTTAGATGGGCTCCTGAAGAGCACTGGACAGAAGAAGATTGATTTTCTGAGAGACAGAGGGAATTGTCAGCCCTGATGATACCAGTCAATCACCACAATGGTCATCAGACAGTGTAAGTGGAGACTTAATTGCTTGTCTTTCTTTTCTCCTTCTGAATTCCATCTTTCCAGCACATTCCCACCTCTGTTTTCTGCAAGCATCCCCAGTTGCTACCTGGCCCGTTGTGCACTGCCAGGGATTGCAAGCCATTAAAGTAGTTTTAGAAGTGGGATGTGACATCTTGTTTGGGCAAAAAGTCCATTGCAGCCATCTTTCCCTTTTAAATACATCTATAAAGCCACACAGACAGGAGAGTCTGGTAAGACACAGAATTGGAGCCATGTCCCAGAAGCATCCAGATAAGCAGCGGGACATTTAGCTATAGAATACAGGTTTACGAAGCACACGCACCACATTGTACGTGTTCAGCCCTGGCGCATCAAAACCAGGAGACAAACCTTTGCGATCAAATGGGTAAAAGTTAAAGAGCTGCCCATTTTGGGTCTCCAGGGAGATGGAAGCAGAGCCCAGGTGCAGAACACATGGGAACTCCTTGTCAAAAACAACTTGGAAAACACGATCTTCCAGGTGGTGGAGCTTGATCGTCCGGTACTTTTCAGGAATCAGCTCTTCCACATGAGGCCCAAACTGCTGCATGACCAGCACCCCACCAGGTCCAACTTTGATCTCATAGAAAGTCAGGTTGGAATAGGTATAGTAGCCAACATAAGGGCCTGGACTTGGAGGAGGAATCAAGCTTTTCTCTGCCTCTCTGAATGCCGTCTCCATGGCAGGAATAAGATACTCGTATGTCTGAGTCACAATATCTCCCCCCTGAGGCCTGGGCCCTGCCATCAGCACAATGAAGCTCAGGTGGAGCTTGGGGATAAGAGAGAAGGTTGCTGAATAGCCATCAAGGTCTCCATCCTTCCTAATGACATCATATCCCAATTGCTCATTGATCTCCCAGGGTGTACCGGTCTTGTTAGCAAAGTACTCCATGGAGCACTTAAACAGAGGGGTGAGCATCGTCTTCACTGTGTCAGGTGCCAGGAGACGACGGTGGTAGGTACCTAAGAAGACCATTGCCAGCTTGGCAAGGTCAGCAGCTGTGGAGTACATCTGGCCAGAAGGTCTGTACCAGCCAAGGTCATAGAGAGGGGCTGGCTGCCGGCTGCCATAGAAACCCACAGCCATCTGGGATCGGATCGGTGCAGTGATATCAAAGCCAGTATCCTCCATGCCCAAGCGGTCCAGGATGTTCTCTGAGATCCAGCGCTGGTATTGCCCCTCAGCTGCGTGGTCGGCTAGCACATGTGCCATCAGTGAGAAGGCCAAATTACTGTAATGACATCTGAAAAAGAAGAGGAATATATCTGGATCAGCCTTACAGTGTGGGTATGAGTATGCAAAACTAGTAGCTATCTGGGGAAAATTACTCATTTTATCAGATGACATGCTAAAGGGAGGAGAGATGCAGGAGGGACAAAGGAAAACTGAATGTTGCTGCCTTGATTTGTTGTTAAGAAAGAAATTTCTTACAGAAACTTCATCAGAAGGCTGCATGGAGACCTCAGAGCAGCCTTCCAGTATCTGAAGGGAGCCTAGAGGATGCTGGGGAGGGACTCTTCCTCAAGGATTGTAGTGGTACGACGTGGGGTAATGGGTTAAAACTGAAACAGAAGAAGTTTAGATTGGATAAGAGGAAGCAATTCTTTACTGTAAGGGTGGTGAGGCACTGGAATGGGTTGCCCAGGGAAGTTGTGAATGCTCCATCCCTGGCAGCATTCAAGGACAGGCTGGACAGAGCCTTGGGTGACATGGTTTAGTGTGAGGTGTCCCTGCCCATGGCAGGGGGTTGGAACTGGATGATCTTGAGGTCCTTTCCAACCCTAACTATTCTATGATTCTATTTAACCACTATGTGCAGAAAGAGAGCTGGAGATGGAAAACAAAACAACCTTTTATGCAAAAAACTATATATCTGCATATCTGCTTTACTGTTCGTAATTTTTCACCAAGTAATATATCCATTCTTTTTAAGAACAGAGCTGAGAGTTACAGGTGCATTCCTTAAAGGTCTCAAAATCCCAGGTAAGCTTCTTTGGAGATTTAACATGGTATAATCACTTAAGCACCTAAGCTACCTTAAGATAAAAGCACCTAAAAAGCACTTAAAATTCTACAAAGCAGCATCCAGCAATGTTGAGTCATCAGAGACACCTGAGTGCTTCAGTCTTTAATATCCCTACAGTGATTTAAGTCTTTACACTTGAACGAGGTTTAAGAGCATGAAGACATAAATGGGCAAGATTTTTTCAAATGCATTTTGAAAATTCATGTTTTTAGCATTGTTTGCTCTATTTTCTTTTTTAATTGTGTAAATCCACACAGCTCACTGAGGCCTGATCAGATTTATTTAGATCATAAATCTGGTACCGCTTCAGTCATTTCCAGCCCATCTAGCTGAATACAAGCATGATGAGCATACATATTTCTACCCAAGCATAAGCACATCCTCTATGTAGAATTTTCTATCTGAAATAATCAAGAAAAATGTGATAAAATTTCTATATCAATGAATGGGAATTTCATTGAGGAAAAATGATCTTGGGAGACTGTTAAAACTATCAACATGTCAAGTAATGAGGGGTTGAGAGTCTGTGAGTGGATGTCCTTACATATTTTAATGGTGAGCAGGTTCGCCTGCTGGATGCTGTTGGTATTTTTGAGTGTTTGTAACTCAGGTAATAGGCTTTTAAGAGGCTATGTAACCTGTAACAAACATTAATAGAACTAGATAATTTAGGATTAAATTTAAAAGAATTAAATTAAAAGAACCCCTGGCACCTCCAATCACTCTTTCCAACCTAAGACAGGGTATGGGTAGATGGCTGAAGCTCCCTTTAGGAATGGTTGTCTTTTATCCATAGGCTATAGAGACTGCAGGTGCAGCTAATATCAGTAGAGAACACAAACCCCAGTTGTAAGTGGATATATCTGACCTTGTTCCTGGGTCAACAACCAAGACATCATCTTTCAGGAGAGCTAGAGCATCTTGTGTGCTGCCCTTCCAGAGCAGGCTGGTAGACCGCAGCCTCCTGGGCAGACCTGTGCCATGGAAAACAGGAAACAGGTTGAGACAAATCATGGTCCAGGACACTTTCAGTGTGGTGAAGAGTGAGCAAAAGGCAAGATTCAAAAGCACAATGGAAATAACACTGATGCACACATGTGCTTTATGCACATAGCAAATGTGCTGCAAGGACCTGGATTACATCTGGAATTAAACCCGCATTCCAGCTTATAGTTGACTTTGATGAAGAGGTTAGGAGGAAAGCAGTAAGAGTACAGGACAGAGAAATGGCTTGCAATTGTCTGCTCAGTGACTACATGTTGAATCATGACAAAGCTGACTAAGGCCCTATTCCTTTGCAGCATCAATAGCTGTTTATCTCAAGTGGTCTGGCCTTGGGATTTTAACTGTAATGTGAGCACTTTTCCTGCTTCTGGTCTGTGGTTGTTTGTGCAGCTGAATGACCAGATAAGAGATGCAGTGACCATCTGCCAGTAGTCAGTGGGTTCCTTCATTCCCTACTTGCCACAATGCCAGCAGAGCAGTGGGAAAGTTCAACCAGTGACCTGACAGCACTGCTGTGTCTCTCTTGAGGTTCCTTAGAAATGAGAAACCAGAGAATGTGTGAGCATCACAGAAAATCCAGTGCTTGATTTCACTGCATGGACTGCTAATTGATGAAGAGACAAGCATACTGCTACTAGTTTACACTGGTGCCTCGTACTGTCATTCATATCTATTTGAAAATCATAGTTTTAACAAGCTGGAGCTTCTCCCTACCAATGTACCCATCAAGTGTTTTGGAGAATAATCTCTTGCCTTACTTTTGTAACATGCAATCAAGAAAAGCCCTGATAATAAGGATATATTATACACCAGTTTCCACTGGAAGAATTCAGATGAAAACCACTTCACAATACATCAGGCAGTGGCTTTGATCTTGATGTTAAGCAGAACCTGTTTCTGTTTGATTTTTGACGGACAGGAAGTGTAACACACGACCTCAACATTCATTGGATTTTCAATGGGGAATTTAAACTGTGCTTCTCGCTTTACTGAACTCTAAGGGTCCACGCTGGTTGCTGTGGGCTGCTGGTGTGCTCTGGGAAATTTGGGCCACATTCTATATAAGCCAAACAATAAGATATAGGAATGTAAAAGATGTCAAAGGAGGTAAGCAGGGGCACGAATGCAGCACAGTGATGGTAGCAATGGAATGTCTGCACTTGGCAAATAAATATATGACCAGGAATACTTTTGACATATGTTTCCTACAGGTGTTCCTAGGGCATACCTGGCACCTTACTATGTGACAGGGAACTGCAGCAAGGTTGGGAATTGCAGCCCCAGCACACACTGCTCCTGCAAGGAGCACCCAGGACCAGGCAGAGTTTGTGTCTCTGAGGACATCATCAGGCTGCCTAGAGGAAGACCCTGTCTTCATGGGGAGGAGCTGGGCAGAGCTGTGCACACATCTTTCTGCCTCCTGCCCTGGCCACTTTGGGTTCCTTGCCTGTTTCCAGATTTCAGGCACATCTTTCCTTTTTGGGGAACCCTTATTTTGATATTGGCTTGTTTCAGGTGATGCTGTACCCTCTCCTCAGGTACTGCACTCTGCCTACATGCTCTTTTGATCTTAAGTCCTAATTTTAGGGCTTTTATTCCAATCTGGAATAATGCAGGTCCTACAGAGTTTAATTCAAATGCCACAGGAGATATCAGCAGTTTCTTTGGCAATTAAATTCTGGACTATCTGAGTCAAGTATGAGCAGTTTTCTTTCTGAGAAAGGTTAAAATTCTCCTGAGCCCTGTGAGCTCCTTCAACCTTCATGTAAGCATTACCCAATGATGAAGGTAGCAGCAGATAAAGAGTCTTCTATGAGCAACAGCTCAGGAATCCCAGACTGGGAACCCCACTGACAGCTCAGTTTCACTCCTTGGTCAAGGTGCATCTGTTCAAAGTGAAGATGGATGGTGCCACTTTGACCATCAATTCTATATCCCAGAAGAATGAAAACACTCTGGACTAGAGTACAAAAACTCCTTATGCAATTGGAGCCTGCTTTCCATGGTACTGTGTTGAATGAAATTTGTATTCACCTTGCACAGGAAAACCAGTTCCCCATCCCATTGTGCAGCCTGGCCCTTTCCTAGCAGGCTGCCTGGACAAGAGTTTCCCTTTAACACTTGATGAAGCTGCTGGCAACTTGCTTCCAAGGGTCTTATCTGACCTCTGGGATGTGCAAAGGTGAAATAGCCTCAACAGCAACCTTTTTTATCCCTGCAACATGGTCTGTTCTCTCTGTGGACCCTTCCAAGTGGTACAGTGGTGGGCAGAGGGCAAGCAAGCAGCAGTGTTTTCTCACCTGAGAGCTGGCTGGCCATTCTGCGCAAGGTAACAGGTGATGGCTTAAGAGGGATTGAGCCTTTTTCCAAGAAAACCAGCCCATCTGCTGTGTGTCTCTGTTCCGATTCCTTGAGCCTTCCCAGAGGGTTCTTAATAACAAAGTTCTGGGCATAGCGTTCCAATGGATCGTCAAGAGATGTGACTTTTCCTTCCTCCCACATCTTGTACAACATAATGGTGGGGAAGATCTTGGAGATGCTGGCAATTCTAGTGAGGAACAAACATTTATGGAAGGTAAGCATTAAAATGCCATGATTTGAGAGGATGATGAGATCACCCAAGTGACTTACTCCCTGTAGCTCTACATGCTACATCTTTGCTAACTCAAAAGGGAATGGCCAAAATGCAAGTAAGAAGCTTGAATTAATGTCCCTAGTTCTGGTCTTTATAGATTTCAACATAAAGTATATCCCCAGTAGTGCAGTTGGCTACAGATCTCTTTCTGCTCATTTACTATTCATACAATATGATGTTTTGTAAATTATTGCTTAGTAAATACCACATCAAATTGCAAGTAGTTTATTAGAATTTTAAGGTTAAAAGGCCATAAAGTTTTATAGTTCATGTTCAGAGTTGCTATTTGGGTGGCTTCAGAACAGTGTTAGGTTTACTAAAGGCCTTCTGGAGCATGACCTTGATTCTATATTACTGGCTTTCCGAAGCAGGGTCATGATTAAGAAGGATGGCCAGGCACATTCATATTGTGCTGCTAGAAGTGAAATTCTTGGACCAACACAAGACAGCCAAGAGTGAAAACATTTGCCAAGGATGTTTTAATCAATCAAGACCAAAAGTCAGAGGATCAGATACTGGGGTAGCTCCAACCACAAATCATGATGACTGCCAATAGGGTTTTTGGGGGAGTCTTCATCATGCAATCAGCCACCACGTTTGACTGTTAACTGGAAGGCTGGTGATTCAAACCCATCCAGAGATGGGTTCTCCTATGCCTGCCAGTGGCAGGGGCTTGGAACTACATGGCCTTTAATTTAAGGTCCCTTCCAAACAAAAGAATATCATGATATACAGAGGGGGAAAAAACAGGTAATCACAGCTGGTGAAAGCTTCCTAAATTGTATCTTCTGAGGACAACATTTGACAGTAAATGTGCACCCCATATATTTCATATACAGAAGAGTTATAATGCACTTTAATAATAATAAATTTAATTTAATAATAATTAATTTAATAATAATTTAATAATAGATCTTTAAAGGAAGTGAACACTTCCTCTATATTTGTTTTGGGTTTTTTTATACCACATGCTAAGAGCTTGATTCTGTCGTTGTCTAAAAAGTAATGGTCAACATGGCTTTGACTTCACTGGGAGATGTGTAAGTGTACAGGTCTTTACATGCTCAGTATCTACTCTTCCCAACCCCATTTTTCACTAGACCAATTTTCTTCACTTTTCAGGTCTTTCAATTAAAATCTTGTCTGATTGAATTAAAAATAATTAAAACCAAAATCCAAAGGCAACAACTCAGTAAGCCGCAAGCATAATTTAGGGTCTAGCTGAAGCATTGTCTCACAAGCTTTCACAGAAGAGGTTTCTGCAGCAGACCTGGGACAGCAGAAGATGTCGTTTGTGACAGTGGTTCTATCCAGTTATCAGGTATGTGTACCTGCTCTTTTCCTAGCACTCAGGCCTGCGATACATCTGTCCCACCTGTAAACAGTGTATTCATTGGGCACCACTGAGGAGGGGTCTGAAGCATTCTTCTTCCCAAAGTTGCCTGTCCAAAGCACAGTGTCATTGTAGATAACAATGGCAGACATGGCAGGGAGACCAGAGCTATCAATCTTTTGGCGCAGCATCATATCTACCTGGAGAACAGAGGGAAATTATGCATTTCCAAACCAAGAGTCTTACGATGCAGATAGTCTGTTACAGGCAGTCGAAGACCCAGACCATCAGCCCTCCCTACTTCCAAACACTTGAAAGTGTTTTTTCTAAATGGATTTTGGCAAAAGAAAACATTTAACTGTACTGTTCTTTTGAATTGCTTATGCTGAATTATTCAGTAGCTTTCTTTCAATTTACATGTCCACTATATAGAAGAACATGGTGATCATCCTTGTAATACCTATGATGCTTCTATAATTATACCCAAATGCTAAAACTTATAATAGTAATTTCTTCATTTTTAAATTGTACTGTGCACATCTGGTCTTTACATTCAAAGATGTATGAGAAAATGATCCTGACTTGTCAAATATCCCATGACATTTTTCATGCCACGAAACATGTTGTGGGACAGCTCTGATAACTATCATGTTGAAGAAAAGCAGGTCTCTCTCATTCATATGCAGGTCCCCTTCCTCTTCTCCTTTCCCTTCATTCTGTTCCTTGTAGTTACCTACAAATAGCTTCTTAATCTTTAAATGGTAGCATGGGGAAAGCCAGCAAAGCAATAAAATAAGGAATTGGCAGCCACTGACGAATAGGAACTTGTTACATGAGTCACTCACTTCCCAGATATGGGGGCTGCCTAATAGCATACAAGATGCCAAAAGCTGCCATTTTCTGCTTATGTCTGATCTCCACACCTTCTGATTTACAATGTTATTTCATTATAGTTTACCCTTTGGATAACTGCATATTGACCTGTTCTGTGGGTTCAGGGAAGTTCTAAATACCCATTTTCAGATTCACATGTTCTCCACTTCCTCAGTTTCCCACCTCCTTCCCCAGAGATGCTAAGGAGCAAAATATTCTCTCCTTTACACCTTCAGAAAAGCAGCCAGAAGCTCTCTCCCACTGTTCCCCTCCCACAGACCTTCTCCAAAGCATCCTTCAGAATGGGGATTGGGTGGTCCAGGGGTACTGGTTCAGGATAACGGGGGCACATCTGCACAGCTTCTGATCTCACTTCCATCACGGATGGGCCTGGAAGACATTTCAAAGATAGAATATACGACCTCAATAGGCACACTAACAAGCTTTGAGCGCTCATCCAGCAGTCAGCACTAGCTTTCTTGCTTGTGTTGTCCAAAGCTGAAGGACACTTCTGCACAGGAAAGAGATAATAAGGGATTGTTTCTATCTCACATAAACCAGAACTTGAAGAGGGCACTGTGCTCTGTTACTGCTTGTTCCAACATGGGTTGGACAGGAACTGCAGTAGGCTTCAACTGACTGCAACCTGGAAGAGTAAGAATCTGGGACTATGGAAGACTCTGTAGGGTATCTGATAGTGGGTTTAGACCCCTGCCCATGTCTAAGATAAAGTCTGAGTTTGGGTTCAGGACAGAGTTGTTCCATGCATACCGTAACCTTAGGAAATAGATGTAGAAGTGAACTGAAATCTAGCACTGTAGCAGTTGATAGGCTGCACACCTAGTATGTCAGCTGTCTTCTGCATATGCCAGAGACGTATCTTAAATTTCTATGGCAAGCAGAGATCTTTCAACTCAGTGGGAGATGGGAAATCTCTTACTTAGAGGCACTGTTTTCCCAGTTGATCCCAAGGTGTTCATAAATACAGCTCCTCTGCTCTTTAAGCTGGAAACAAAGCGTTTCTTTATCTTTTCACTTACTATCGAAGCACAAAGCACTAGAAATACACATGAGAAGAGAAATGGCACTATGAAAACTTTGAGATGGATGAGGATCAATGCACAAGAGCCTACAGGCAGCCTCCAGTATTCTGTGATAAAACTTTGGGTCTGAAATCTCTTCAGACACTGGTCTGTGAACTGGGGACTTGAGCCAGTTTAGAGGTTTTAGATTATGGGAATAGGAAAGGGAGAGCCAATAAGCTGAAGCACATGGTGAGGTGTAAAACAAAACTTGTTGTAAACTGGAGGGACTTTTACAACACGATGCTAAAGAATATAAGAGAGAACATAAAGCAAAATGTCTGCTTGGTATATCAATTAGCCTATGTTAATGCCAGGAGCTTCTTTGGATGCCAACAGAATTACATGGCACTCCATCAGCCCAGTGTTCATCTCCTCTCTGTCCTTGTACCAGCTGGGAGGAAGCAAATTTGTGTACTGCTTGAGGAAATACTCTTTGGAGAACATTATCCACATGGGAAGAAAGGCATTTATCGGTCTCAGGAACTTGTGTGCCAAACCATGACCAAGATGAAAGATGACTACTCACTGGGCTCCACCTTGGGAAGGCTGTACTGCCACAGAAAGCAGCCCGTCATTGCAACAGACAACACGAAGAAGAAGATGACCAACACATGAATCCACTTCACCTCCATAACAGCAAGCTTGAGGAGACTCCGGCTGCTGGATGCCTGCTGTAAGCAGAAATTATATGGTCTCAGAAAGAGAAAAACTTCCTCTTGTGCATATCAGCTGCATGAAAGAAACACACTGCACTGGAGAATAAAGCTACTGAAGAGACATGGACCAGTTCCAGTACTATTGTGGCACCAGAGCTGGGCATGCCAGCCCACATTCAAATAACTGGAACCAGGGATGACTTGTCTTCCAAAGATGTCTACAAGATGTTACTCTCCTTACCTTGTTGGTCTTCTTCTTGTGGAAGAACATTCACACATGTTGCCTTTTCCCCTCCCTGCAGGTGAGCCTCATCAGCCCAAACTAGCAGAGTTCTTTGTTACAGCTCTTGTTTCCTCCTTTCTCAACCTGTGTATCTTTCCAACCCCTTTTTTAGCAGTCCAGCATCTGTTCCATGGCAGCCACCAGGACATATCATGTGAGTAGATCCAGCTTTTATAAATGAATGATTGAGTTTTTTGCCATGTACTGCATTTACCCTTCTATTTTGTGCCTGTAATTCCCATTGCATCATGTACCATCTGTAAGCTTGGCATTTATAGATGCCATGTTTTGGAAAACTGGCTAATATTTTGAGTTCATGCAGGTCTCTCAACACTGGAGACCATCCAGGTTGGTGGTACTAACATCTAAATGGTGGAGAAAAACAAGGAACAGATGACAAGCTATGAGGTGCCTAAGCAAGAGCTGTGCTCTTTCACTGACTGCAGGAGGTCAATAGGGTGCTTTTGAAAGTTTGGCGATTAATGTTATACAACATATGGTCTGCCATTTGCATCCAATATGGTCCACATTCCAAAGCTATTTCGGGTTGTCTGGACTGACTCGTAGGACAGACAGACTGAAATACTCCCTTCAGACTTTCACATGGCCCATTTTTCCCTTTTTGAGATACAAGATTGTCCATGTAAAAGCTTCTGCAATTCAATGGAGCCTTGCCACTCACAACTAAGGAAACTGCAAAGCCACTTCCAGATTTGAATATGGCTCTGTGGCTTTTTAAGGATCCAGCTGAGGAATCTGGCCCCTGCTGAAACTCTAGGGTACAATTCCACTTTCAGTACAGTAATGGAAACACATCACAATGATTTCTGAAGCCCTTTAGCCTGCTCAGTCCTTCCCACACAGATTCCTGAAGGCAGTTTACTTCAGGTTCTTCCATAACATAATTAACATTTCAAGGGTGAGTTAAGACCATACAGGTGCCTTCAGACCCACTCGGACCTCAGTACACATGCAGTCCATATTCCAGCCTAAGTGACATGTTCCTAAATAGAGGAATGCCATTTTGACACCAGAATCAGCTCGGTTTAGATATGCCAACCTCATACAGTGCCTCATTAGGCAGGAGATCATATCCACACAAGGAGAACCCTGCGTATTGAGATCTCTTTAATCACCCCCATGCTGGCAGGCTTCAGTTTATGCTGAAGGATGTTGCCTAGAGCTGCAATGGGGTGCTGTTTCCCTGCAGCATGGAGCAGGATATTGCTCTCTTTGCTCTGGACTAGTCATGGGGTGACCTTAGATTTAGTCCCATTGTAATAAGGTGATTCCCATACAAACCTGCACCCTCTCTGACCATTTGCCTGCCTCTTTCCTTTCTTCACTGAAAACCCTGATGACTCAGTCCTGAAGAGAAGGATGAAAGGAAAAAGTTTCCTGGTATATGTCTCATCTCACAAGCTCCAGACTCCCTAGACCACTAACAGAGCACCCAAAGATACCAACACTGAACTCTCAGCCTTTTATCCAGACTCCTCTTTACCTCTTGTGGATGATAAGCACTCTGAGCATCTCTTTCATCCTCTGACCCATAATATAGTGGTGATGCCATAAAACTGTTGCAATGCTCTGAAACGAGAGACGCTGATCTCTCTTTTACTGATGGGGCATCAAATATGCACAGTGAGAGGGATTTTCTTCACCCTGAGGAGATGCTCTCCCCTCTAAGATACCTTTCAAGAAAAATGCCACTCTTTCCTTGTAGCTGGGGGACTGTAAGACAAACAGGTAGGTAGATATTGCCTTCATACTCCAGGACCTGTCTGGTCTCACCTCCCTTTCAGCTGGTTTCTCCATCTCACCTATATTATTCCATGACCATCACTGCTAACAGCATAAACACAGCAAGGCAGGGGGAGGGAAGCTACCAAACACTTGAATACTAGCAAATGAATGCAAATGCATGCAGGAACAAGTACATATAGCTTCCCATGGGAATGGGGGAAATGTAGCTATGTTTTTTCCTCTAAGCTTTGAAAATCTTGGATTGGGGTGGGTAGGAATTGGGATTTCACATAGACCACCCAGCTACACTGTCCTGCCCCATCATGCTTATCTAATCAGACTGCCATAGACCCTGGGGGTGGCTAGGTCAGAGGCACATCTCAACACTGGTTAGGTAAAGCCAGAAAGAGCCCAGTCCCCTGCACATACCATCACCAAAAGCTGTCTCAGTCCCAAAGGCTGTTGTCAGGCATCCCAGCAAATGTACACCATAAGAAAACGGCACCATCTGATCTGAGCCCCAGTGGGAGGGGAGCAGGATGCTTTGCCATGCTCCTAAATGCCGCTGCTGATCATGGGCAGGTGCTGCGCAGTCACTCTGGATGCTTTTAGCTCATGAGAGTCCTGCTCTGGGTTTCCCTGTCCACTTGACCCATTCAGACCCTCCAGGAAGCGCTGCTGACCTCCTCTGGGCAAGATTAAGTGCCAGGGACAGAATGGTGTTTATGCTTAGGAAAGGGCCTGAGTGATTGATTGTTAATTCTCCCTAATGCTTCTCTGCCATGTGTGTGAATCACAGCTGAAACCATGAGGGCTTCACAATCTATTTATAGCAGCTTCATCTCTTCCTAACATCTGAACAGGAGGCGATTAACTCATGGGATGGACAGTCCCTGCATGCCTCCAGCCAGGGCAGGCTCAGGCTGTTTGCAGGAAGGGGAGGAAGGGGGAACTTAAGGCAGGAGCTCAGGCACTCTCTGGGCTTAATCCTGAATAGACTCCTGGAGTTTCCCCAAAAGGGAGTCATTCGCAGCTACCAGGAATGTCTGTGTCACTGTACATAGATGGAGCTGCTCGTCAGCCTGAAGGGTGGCAGAAGGTTGTGATGGGCACAAGGTGAGCCTTACCTGCAGCTGTAAGCCATCCATGTCTGCTCAGAAGTCTCCTCTAATTCCCTGTGCTGTCTCCAGAAACAAAAGGCTTGTGAAGCTCTGTGATGAAGACAAACAAAGAGTTAGTGCAGGGCAAAAATACTGAGTCAGAGCAAGGGGGCAAGCTGAGGGTAAGAAAGTCCAGCTCAGAGAAGCAAACCAGCAGAGAGGGATTGGTTTTGGACAGGGAGATAAACCATAGTAACCACATAAAGTAAGGCCATAGTAACACCTTCCCTCTTTCTGCCTCTGGTTTGGCAGCCCCTTATGTTTACTGCAAAGGCTGACCCCGAGTTCTGGGACTTGCCAGAGCCCATGGCCATCCTCACTCACCCCACCTCCCAACCACAAGGAACAGGACCTTCAGAGCTGACACGTTTCCATTGTGCTTGCTCTGTGGGGTCCTTCCAGCCCTTTCCCTGGCTTCTCAGCCTTGCCTCCTTCTACACAGCCAACAGCACAGTACTTAGTCTTGGGAATCACAGACACAGCCAAGAAACTGTATGGAAGTGTCAAGATATTGGGATGGCAGCCACGTTTCCCATAAAACCTCCCTCTTGTCTTGCTACCTGGCAGCAGCAATTCAATAGATAACTCCCCCCATAACAGCTCTTACCAGCCTTGCTGTTACCCTCCGGCTTCCAGGGCTGATGAATTTGGAGCTGTCCTGGAGCTGCAGATGTTAAGAGCATCTGAAGCACTAATCCCAGCATCCAGCCTCTCTGAGCACAGATTAATCAGCCATGCCTCACCCCTCCTCGAAATGCAGCATCTGTCCAGGGACAGAGCCAAAAGGCAGGATTGCTGGTGATTTCATGGCTCAAGCAATATAGCTGAGTGGAAAATGGGGAGGTGGGGAGAGGGTATCCTTAACACACCATGAGCTAGAAATGTTCATAATGAGCTGTCATTATCATGTGAAGTACATTATGAACGTTCTTTAAAGAGGAGGGCATGGTCATGCCCTTAGTTAATGCACCAGATCCAGAGGGATTATGTACCTCGGGGGTCCTGCCATCATATTGCCTTCTTTGGGTGTTCACAGGTAAGGATATTCTCTTCAACAGCATCTCTTCATTTCAGGATCTCCTCATGTACTCAAGTGGAACCTATACAGCCTGGGTCATGTCCGAGTTTTGCAGATGAC
Organism: Melopsittacus undulatus; assembly: GCF_012275295.1. Taxonomy (NCBI): domain Eukaryota; kingdom Metazoa; phylum Chordata; class Aves; order Psittaciformes; family Psittaculidae; genus Melopsittacus; species Melopsittacus undulatus. The sequence continues at coordinate 4,172,419 of NC_047538.1, read as the reverse complement.
TGATCAAGCTTCTCACCATTGTGTGGCTCCTTGCTTCTGGAAACTCCTATTTCTTTATCTCTGTTACCAGCCTTCCCAGACTTGTCTTCACAGCCTGTGCAGAGATACTCTCAAAATCAAAGAGAAGTGCACATGCAGGTAACCCCATGCTCTTTACCATTACTTTGTCATCCCCTTCATTCTTCATTTTAACTCCTTTTCTGCAGAGCTTGTTTCAGTCTCTAGCTCAGTGTGATTTTGCAGAGTTCACTCATTATCCCTGTGTGTCTTGACCTTCTCCCTGAGAGCTTCTGGCTCTACTCTTATCCTACAGAAAAGACCTGTGTACCCTCAACCGGTCTCCATGCAGCCTTCTCTTCTCCAGGCTGAACAGCCTCAATGTTCTCAGTCTGTCTCCATACAGGAGGTGCTCCAGCCCCTGAGCATCCTCATGGCCTCCACTGGACTTGCTCCAACAGCTCCATGTCCTTCTCACGCTGGGGACACCAGAGCTGTTCACAGTGCTCCAAGGGGGATCTCATGAGAGAAGAACAGAGGGGCAGGATCACCTCCTTACTGCCTCATGTGCCCTAGCATGGTTTCCAGGAGAATCTGCTCCATGAATGAAGTCATTGAGAATCTCAGCCTTTTCCAAATCCAGGGTGGACAGTTCTCCCATTTCCTTCTGGAGAGGTCCCACATTATCCCTAGTCTTCCTTTTGGTAGCAACATACCTCTAGAAGCTCTTCTTCTTACCTTTGACAGCCCTGGCCAGACTCAAATCTAACTGGGCCTCAGCTTTCCTGACCTGATCCCAAATTTCCCAGACAATATTCCTGTATTCCTCCCCTCCTTCCACCTTCTATAAGCTTTTTTTTTTGCCCTTGAGTTTGCCCTTGTCCATCCATTTTGGCAGGGGCATGAGTAGAGAGGTCTGGAATGAAGCAGTGAGATTAAGCCTGGTAAAGGAAAGGCAGGAAGGATGTTGGTTTAATGTTTGCCTTTTTGATTCCCATTATCCAAATTACATTATATTTTAATTGGCAATAAATGAAATTACTTTTCCCCACATTGTGTCTGGTTTGCCTGCAACAGTACTTGGTAAGTGACTTTCCTGTCTTTATCTCAATCCGTGAGCTTTCCTGTTCCTGGTTTTTCTCCTGTGTTATCCCCCTTTCCAGCTGAGGGAGGAGATTGGGCAGCTGGGTGGGAGTTTTGCTGTTAGCCAAGGCTAACACACTACATGTGCATAAGGAAAAGACCTCCCATTTGGCTTTCCCCAGTACTGTTCCACAAGATCTCTGACTTAAAGGGTATTCTTGCCATATTCGTGCCAGAGGAAGGAGAGAAAGATGCACCTAGAGGTCTTCAAGAAGGTCCTAGCTGTTGTCTATGGTACTGCTTCAGGGCTGATCTCTATACTTGTAAATGTCTGGTTTTGCTAGCTAGAATGAACAGATGTGAACTTTTGTGCTCAGAGATGTGCTGGCTCCTAGACTGGGAGGAAAAGCACCTCTGAGCTATTCCTTTATCTACAAAGTAAATGGGCCCAGTGACTAAGTGGTGAATAATCAAGCACCTACAAAATATGGCAATGAAATGCACACAGGAGCTCAGGTTTAAATAGATGCTATCCCACTGTAGGAATGGCTCTTTTCCTACTCTATGCATCTGATGATTCAAACCCAACAGAAGTTGTCTGGGTGAAATCTTATGTAAAACATTTGGACAATCTCAAACGAAACAGCCTGAGGATGAATCAGGTCCTGGTGTATGAGCAGTTGAAAGAGAAAGGAGGAATTGGAAAATGAACTGAGGTAGGCTCTGGAATGAATGGTCTAGGCACTTTGTTTCTGCTGGGGGGAGCAGTGAGCACGTTTGAGGGACAGGGGCTCACAGCCACGCTAGCATCTCCTTATTGGGCTCTTAGCAGTGACAAAGGGGAAGCTGCAGCAGGAAAAGCAATTGGCAGCTCTAATTGCCCTCCTCTCAATGCCAGCTTTTGAATCAGCATGAGGGTGAAGGGAGATTTTTCCTCTTCCACAGTCCCACATTGCAGGGCTCAGCCAGGGATTCTGTTGTCCCACCTGGTGTCCTTTGTGTCCTACTGGGTACCATTGTCAGCCTTTGTGTCCTGTTACCATCTGGTTCATTTTCTTGATAGGTTTGTATGGTTGAAGTGAGCTTTGAAAGTCAAAAGCACACTGCCAAATGGGCTCTGGCTGCACAAACCTGCATCCAAGGATGCTGGAAGCGCTGGGGACTCATATCAATGGAGGGGGTGGCCACTGCTGCCATTTGCTGTCATTGCCCAGCTCAGGAATTCAGACAGCAAGAATGAGAAGCCTCAGAAGAAATATTGGAAGTGCCTGGGGCATGTTTTCAAGGGTTTCTTAAAAATAGGAAGCAAGCTGGTTTTACACTTTGGTTTAATGTGCTCTGATTCCATGACCCCAGGATTTGGGTTTTTGTTGGAAAACTGTTTATCAACAGATTTGTGATAGAAATGGCAAATGATGCTCCGTGTCTGGGATATACTACATTATGTTCCAAGAGGATTTGTCAGGGCTCTGAAGGCATTAATGGCCCAGACCAGCCTTACCTGCAGCCTCCACATACATGCCCTGTCTTTTGGTCCAAAGAGCTTCATTGAAGCTCAAGACCTGAGCCTTTAGTCCTTGTCTGAGATATGTTCTAAGACCACTGGTCCCCAGTGCAGCCATGCCTGCTCCCATGCCTGGCTGCAGACTCCATTGACATGTGGATTGACATTGGAACTGCGTCAACACCAGCTCCTCTGCTGATGGAGCCTCTTGATTGAACCAAGCCACCATGTCTGATGCTGCTCTGTTCACCTCACTTGGGTACTGCAGGGCTGGGTCCTGGCTGTGGAGGTGCCTTCCCTGCTGGCCATGTTACTGCCCTTGGCTCCTGGCTCCCCATCCTTCAGGAAGCAAACATCCCTCTTGCTCCCTGATGAGTAAACTCCTTTCAATACATTTGGTTTATTTAACCTTACTGAATAGCTGCAGGGCATTAACACATGAGGCAGTCCAGTCCTGCCACTGAAAAACTATAGCCTATCTACTGTGGGTTTAGAGGTTTCTGACAGTTAACTCAACCTGCAGGTCCTGGTCTTGTGGTTGGTAGCCACCATCTCAATGAAACCCTGTATTTCTCGCTAGAGGATGATTCTAGAAAGTCAATTAAAAGACAGGAACTGTTACTCCTGGCCCCAAAGTGTCATCCATTTCTTTTATGTTTTATGTGGTGATGCTAAAATCGGATTCTTAAACACTAGGAAATTCCCTCTACTTTCCAGAGCATAACTATGGCAACCTGGCACATCCCATTGTCTTCCCTATCTAAAGCTGCACTGAGCTACACTGCATTTATAGCTTGCAATAACACATATATAAACAGAAAGAAAATAGCATCCCAAACAGGGATCTTTAGCATGTCTGCTTAAAGAGAGAACTTCATGCAAGTAGGATAACCACTGTTAGCATGGAATTCCTGCTGCACAGTGTGTTTGCACTGTTAGTATGACTCTGTGGGTGAATGACATCCTCAGAAGCATTCAGTCGCAGTGGCAGTGCCTGTCACAGCATGGGCATCCCTCCAGGCTCTGTCAGGGAGCAGCAGAGCCCTGAGGTTTTGGGTTTCCTCTCTTTTTCCTCAGTCACAAAGATGAAAACGTTCTCATCTTAGAAGGACAACTGTGAATTCCCATTAATGCTCACAACACAAACAGAAAGGAAGAGCAGGAAGATACCTTATCCCCTCCAATCGCTTGTCCCTGAGGGTTAGGCTGGACCACATGCCTCTGTACGAGGATCTTTGCTCCATCTACTTCAGATTTATTTCAGTGGAGAGGAACAATGGGATGATGGCATTTCCCTTGTTTCCATTCTGCAGCCTGATGGGATGCTCTGGTGCTGCTGACAGATGCTGGTTTTATGTCCGGGTGCGCAGCTCCACCTCGGAGGCAGAAGCCGGATCCAGCTGGATTTGCTCCTCTCCCAGCTTCTCTCTGCTGCTGGAAAGACACAGTGAAGACACCAAAATACAGGTAAAGGAATGACTGTGATGTAAGAACTCATTCACACCCCATGTCCTGCTCTTGTGTGCTCTCCTATGGCTTAAAGGCACCTTTCTATTTCCCTAGCTCAGTGGGATGCTGATGCTGGCTTGGGACACAGGGAGGGATGCAGGAGCTCAGGACAGAGAGCCCTGCCCTGTCACAGGCCAGCAGAGCCCCTAAAGATCTGCAAAACCCTGTGTTAGGTCTGAAGGGGGCTTCACTCAGTCCATGGAGCCACCACCACCACCCCACATCCATACACATCACAGCTGGATTCAGCCTCGGCTCCCTTTTCTCTTTCATACCTGTCTCAGAAGTCTGCAGGGAAGCTGGATCTTTACTGAGCAGTTTCAAAGCTCTCTCATTAACTCCTTGCCAGCAGCCAGTCCTCTGATAATGGGTTTCACCTCTGGAAATTGCAGCCCCATAGCAACAAGGAGTTTAATGGCCATTATTCTTAAATGAAGGACACAGCTCTGGTAACCCACATCTTCCCTCTTCAAAGCCCCTTAGAGATTATTATTTCCTTTTGCAGGTAAGGCAGAAAAAGGCCAACAATTACAAATATGTTAAAAAGACTCAGGCTGGCCCAGAAGTGCCATTTTTAACATTTCAAAATACTGCTGGAGTCAAGGGAAGATGTGGGAATCCTGTGGGAATTCTGAAAAAGGAAAGGTGCTAAACTTCTTTACCAAAAAAATCAGTGCTTGTCCACTTCCGAGCTGAAGCAGTTTTCCTCTGTGGCCCATTGTACAGCAACATGCTTGTCATTACTGTGCTTTCTCTGTGCACCTGGGTCTGGCTCTGTCCCCCTCCAGTCCCTTCAGGCTCTTAGATCCTCCTCAGCCTCCTCTTCTTCCATCAGACCAAACCCACAAACCCAGCTCTCAGCTTCCCTCACGTGTCCTGTGCTCCAGCTCCAACCATCTCAGTAACCCTCCTCTGCACCCATTAGAGCTCATCAACATCTCTCCCATATGAGGGTGTCCCAGGCATGGATGTGGTCCTCCATATGTGACCTCATGAGTGTTGAGTAATGGGAAGAGTAACCTGCCAGCTTATCTTGTGTTAATACAGCCCAGTATTAAGTTAGCCTTCAATGACAGAGGATTGCATATAAGGCAAGGACCGAAAAAGATGGAAAGAACATGTGCAGCTCCTTTGCCCAATCAATCACCACCCCCAGGTCCTTCTCCTCAGGCTGCTCTCCATCCATTCCCCACCCAGCCTGTGTTTGGGCTTGGGATTGCCCCAACCCAGTGGCAAATGGGCTTGACTTGGCCCTGTTGAACTTTATGAGGTTCACACTGGCCCACTGCAAGGAAGAAGAGTTTATTCAAGTCTTACAAGTGCAGCTTGAAAAGCTGCAGACCCAGTGGCAGCTAATGTAATGAAGCTTCCCCTTCCCCAGCCTGAAGGAGCATAGAGGGATTTGGGCAGGTGCTGAGGGAGGATGCACATGGCTACCCAAACAAAGCCTGGGTGTGCAGACTGAGCTCTCTGTGCTGAAGATTGACCACTCTCAACCTGGATACAGTTGGTGATGGTCAAACTTGTGCAGCCCCATTACTCACTAAGCACCCCAGCCTTTGCCAAGGAGCACACCCATGGCACAGAGCCTGACCAGGGGCAGAAGCAGTGGGATGCTGCCAGCAGCACCAGCTTGACTGCTTGCACTGTCCAGGTTGAGAACAAGTTGTGAGCATCCAGGTCCCCAAAGAGGTGGTACCAGGATGCCTCACCAGGCTGCTATGGGCTGAAACAGCAATGACCGTGCTGGCCCTGCCTGTGGGTACTTTAAATAGGTCAGCAGCAGGTGACTGCATAAAATTACCCTTCATTTTACTGTAAGGGAGCTACAGATGAGGTCCTTCCCTGTGGCTAACAGCAGGGGTTTTCAGTGACAATGTAATGATTTAATCCAGCAGTTTTTATTAACCCCTCGTGTGCCATATCCCATTGCCTGTTCAGACTTGCCCTGAAGCATCACCAGCCAGGTCAGGAGTATGTTGTTGCTCGTAAACGTGCACAGGGACATGTCTCTGGCATCACTGTGGGCCACAGTGATGCAAACCCATCACTGGGGAACTGGTGAAAAGCCTTTCTCTGTGCTCCCCTGACTCACTGCAGGGACCAGCAGGCAGTGTGAAGGTCTGCAACAGTGAAGGGCCAGTTTAGATCAACTCCTCTCCATTTCCAAGGTTAACAGACAACAAAGCTGGTCTTCATATGTCACTGGGTGCCAGTGGACTTTCATCATGGCAGAGAGCAAGTGGAGTCATTGTAAAGGGCACGACTTGAGCATCACACACATCACATGCAAGGGCCACTGGCCTCAGGAGGTAAGGCTGAAGCCCATAGTGATGAACATGCAAAATGTTTCATTCTGAGAAACTATTTAAAAGCAAGGGATCTGAAAAGAAAAGCAACAACTCTGAGCAGTTTTCCTTTCTTTTAATGTGGGTGTAAGGAACGGTGTTGACATTCCTTGGAGTTGAATCCTTAAACACATGGAGTCTAAAATAGAGGGACGTCAGGATACAAACACAGACACTTCTGAATGGGCCTTGGAGAAGCTGACATACAGAACGTCTCTGTTCACACAGTGGTAAAGTTACTGGAGGAAGAAGGCGCTGGAATGATGGGCAGATTCAACCGTACATATCAGTCCATTGACTTTCTCATGCTCACAGTGGACAAGGTGAGAATATGCAACAGAAATATAACCCCAGCCTTTTCTGTGTAAATGCAGTCTATCAGCTCCTGTCTTGGGGCTGTAATATACTGCAACGTTGATATAGTCACTCACTTCTAACCTCCTATTCAGTCATATACAGTCACTAAAGCACAGAGACATTGGGTAGCTTGCCAAGAGACTGATGGTATGTGCTGATTTTCATATAAATTTACATGAATTTGCATACATCTCCCTCTCAGTTTACATTCATTCCCTGCGATGCCTTAAGAACAAGTAAAATATTGCTTAGTTTGAATGAGTCTACTCTTGTGTTTTCTCTCTTGCTGATACCCATTTTTCAGCTACAAGTCGGTGTATTTTTCCTTGTTCCACTTCATTTTCCACCTCCCTTCCACTTTTAGCTACCATAGTGATCCATTCCTTTTTTAAGTTATATGGATATTTTTATAGTCAAGAAGTAATGCTTTATGTTCACAAAGTAAGTAGTATCCCAAACTGTGGCACTATCACATCTCCACAGCACTGGTGGCTCACAACTTGATATGCTGCTTCATCTCTCATTTCCTTTCCTGTACAAACAAGTCTCAAGCACGTGTCTGAAATCTGCTTGGTGGAAAGTGTCAGGTAAGTAGAATTCCTCATAAACACATATGGAAGAAAAGTGATCCTAATAGGTATTTGCTGTGCACATTTGAGAGGTGCATGCAAGCCCATAGACGGGGAATGTCCGTTCTTCGGGGTCTGGGGAAAAGCGGATGCTTTGGGAAATATCTTAGAGGTCACTGTGGGATCTGACTGAGCAGGAGCTAATGCTATGCTGACAGTTTTTCCTGGTATCATACCTAACCTTTTGCTGTCTCTGTGGCCCTTGCTTTGTTGCTTGGCATCACTGAGAAGTGTTTGGCTTTGTTATCGTTGTAACTGCCCTTCAAGTATTTGTAGGCTGCAATTACCAGCCCCTCAGCATCCTCTTTGACAGCACAAACCAGATCCTTCCACCTGTCTTTTGGCCGTGTGTCCAAGACCCCTGACATCTCAGCCACACGTCCTCTGTTTTCTTCATATCCTTCTTTGTTCCGGCTGGAGGGAGGGGGCTCGAGGTGCAGACAAACACGGAGTATTCCTGATGCAGCAACAGAAGCACTGAGGGATATGGTAACTCCTCCCTTCTGTCACAGTCCTGATGTAACGCACTCTGTGGATTCCCTTCTTTGCCATAAGAGTGCACTGTTGACTCACGTTCCGTTTGTCCTCCTCCTGGTCCTTCTTAGCAGGGTTTATGGATTGCTTCCCAGGCTGGATTGATGCCCGGGGTTGTCTTGCGCTGGGTACAGAGCATGGCCCTCCTAGGAGCTAAACTCTGTGAGGTTTCTCTTGGCTCAGGGTTACGTTTCCTGAGGTCCCTATGGAATGAGGCTTTCCCATTCATGTGCCAGCCACCTCTTCACTTTACTACTTCAAATATACAGATAATTTAATATTGTCTACAAATCTGATGAGTGTGCATCTGAATGATTGTCTATGAGGATATTGAACTATACCAGCCCACTGCTTGACCCTGGGGTACTTCGACTGTTGCTCAAAGTCAATCATACTTCAGATTGATTGTGCCCATTGATTATTGGCCTTTGATATGGGTGGGCCATTCCTGCAGTCTTTAACTCAAGGTTTTTCATTGTATTCATTTGTATTAGCTCAGTGGTGTTCAGTCTTCCCTGAAAATAGTCTTTTATTCTACCACCTCCAGTGCCTCTCATCCCACTCCTTTCACTCACCACCTCAGCTAACTCCTCACCTGTGGGATGCAGCTCCTTGCTCAAGTCTGACTCTTCCCATCCTGGCATTACTGCCACGTTGTCTGCAGTTCTGGGATCACTGCCTCTTCCTGTGATTTGTGGTTGTTTGTCCTGTCAGAAGATGGGCTTGATAAGTGTTGCCCATAACCTTCCTTCCTAAAGGCCCCAGGCAATGGCAGGTTTGGTGAGATGGGCATTGCTCAGCCACACTGTGGGGTTTGGGAGGTTTGGGAAGCCTGCATACATTCCCATGTGGGTCTGTGTTCTCTATTCAAGGATTATCCCAGTTACTTGTCATCTCAGTGCAGCATGTGCCTTACACTCTGCCTCTACACCGACTCGCATGTCCAAAGACATCTCTTGAAGCTGAGTCACACACCAAACTGCAGCTAGCCACAGCTACAGCCAGCAGTGCTGATGTGCTCCTGCACATTCACATGTGAACCTACAGAATGAGAGCCTGCTCTTCAAATCAAACATTTCTTCCAAATACCACCATCATTGGTATCCATCCTACCTTTGCTTGCAGGAGGATTGTAGGAGTTGTCTTCAGGACGGGCTGATTAAAAGGACACTACAGACAACAGTAAGAGAGAAGTGTTGCTTGCACAAAGACCAACAGCTCAGGTGATATGTCAGCCAAAAGCCTGTCCTCTGGCAGCTCTGGCAGCTATGCACCACAATGCATGTGCCATCTCTCTTTCTGTTATCCCCACAAAGAGACCAGATCCACAGGAGGCCCAAACCAAGGGAACACAGGCAACAGAAAGCAACCTCACTTAAGGCTTACAGAGGGTGAAGCAAGCAAAATTCCAACACTATCAGAACTATCCAGATCCCTTTTCCTTACCCATCAAAAACATCCAGGAAGGGGTTGTAAGGACTCAGTAGCTGACACCCTTTGTCCTCCAAGCTGCACACACATGAGCTTGTTGACACCACTGGGGCATATGCATGCTGTTGTGTGTAAATGCCCATATGAGGATGCAAGCAGGACGAATCAAGGTCCTTGGGAAGTTATACTCAATCTAATCCTTTTCTGCTTCTTTACAATCTCTCATTGAGTTTTGGTACCCTCCCAACACACAGTTAACGCTGAGCTCCTTCCCCAGCTCTTCATTAGCCTGCAGGACAGAGTCCTTTTTTGCATTCCTGCACAGGTATGATGCTCCTTGGGGCTAGTTCCCATGGCTGAATGGAGATATATCCTCCACAGAGGGCTCTGTCCCTCTTCCTGAGCCATAGGGTGCTTGTTCCAGCTTGCATGCAAATCTCAAGGGCGATGTATTGCTGCAGATGTTCTCTGTGAGAAGCCAAGAGGTGAGCAGGCCCAGTGTCTCCCAAAGGGTTAGCAAAAGGCTAGGCTGTCTCGTCTGAAGATACCTGACAGCACAGGGTGAAGTACTGGGTCCCTAAGGGGAAAAGCAAAACCAAACAAGCAACCAAAACGTCTCCTGCTTCCAGACTCCTGCTTGCCTTTGCCTGCCTGCAGGCAGCAAACACCTGATAGGAAAGATGAGAGGAAAAGGCTTGGAGAGCAGGGAGAGAGGCAGAGGGCTTGGACAGGGTTGGAGACACTGCCAAAAACCTGTTTCCCAAGGCAGCACGATGGGAGCAGTTTAGGAGTATGACATATTTGTCTATGATAAGGTGGTAGATCATCAGAGGGCCATAAGGCACGGGATTAGTGGTATTTAATGCATTTCCCAAAGTGTCTGCAGTGCTCACTTCCTCAGAGAGCTTGGTCTGCTTACCCCAGGTCACCTGGCACTAGGGGTTTATGTATGCTCTTACCACAAGCTGTAGAAAGTGTGTACTTGGGAATCCATAGTGAATAACTGGGGCTGTAGGGATCCACACGACCATCTGCATCCTTGAGCACATCTTCGGACATTCGGACTCTCTTTCCTGCAAGATCTTGCATGTTCTGCCTTTGTTTTACTCATATGGGAAGGACATGGGACCTTCTGCACAGCACAAAAAGCCCACAGCAGTGATGTGGTTAAATTATTGGTCAGATCCAGGTCTGATTCCTGCTCTCCTCTATCTTCCTTCAGACCATTACATGCTTCAGGACCAGAGGGAAACAGTGGGTCAGTGTAGTTCAGCTTACACCAAATGCCATGCCCGGGTGAGTTGACTGGGACACACTATTCACCCTGTGAGGGTGCTAGGTCTCAGATCTGGCTCTGAGGCAAGGAACTAAGTCACATTTCATAGCACCTTGTTTCCAGCCCTCACGTACTGAAGCTGTAAGTCCAAGTCACTGCAAGAGGCAGCATGGAAGGTCTGCAAATCAGGCACTTATCTCAGCAGATTTCCATTGTGGATTCCTGCTCCTGTTCTGCCAATGAAATCTTCAATGTCTGCCTTGCTCTGAGATGCTTGCATGCACACACTCTGCCTCATTTTCCTCTAGAGATATACCTGTAGTCCCAGGCGACTTTCAGCCCAAAATGAATAGGAGTGATGTGTTTTATAGCCTTGGCTGTTACTGCTCCTGCTTGCTGCCCTGCTGCCCACCCCGCTCACAGTTACCAGCGCCAGCCTCTGCTTAATGCAGCATTTAGGGACTGAGTCCCTAACAATGGCAGGGTCAGAAATGGTCACTGTAATTAAGGTCTTTATTTTTCCAACACGTTTTACTGTCAGGCATGCTCCTGAACTCCTGAACTTCCCTCTCATTGGGCTGGGACTCCTGGGGACTCCATTCTGCTATATTTTTATCCTGCTGTTATTTCCACTTATTCCCATCTCCTTGGTGCTAATGGATACCCAAACCCCCCAGCTTGCAGCTTTGGACTGCACTGATGTCACTCACAGAATACGGGAGCAGATGGGATCTCTGTGCCTATGACTTCATACTGCTGGGGCTACCCTCAGTTCTAAGTATCTACATGATACATGCTCAAGCTAACATGCTATATGCACAAGTGAAGACTCAAACCAAGAAAACTGCTTTCCCCAATGCTCTTGGAGACATTTTGGCAGGAACCCCTCATTGGATTACATTTATTTCTCTGGAAATGTTCCCACTTCTCACATGGGTGAAGCTGTCACAAATTCCTGCTGGGATGTGTCAGAGGCTTTGTGCATCTTCCCTGACTCTGTGCTCAGAGCTTATTGGTATGGCATGACCTAAAGCTGATGTATCGGAATCACTGGCTGAGGGATCTGTAGCCATCATCTTGTCCAATCCTTCTGCTCAAGCTGGCCTGCTTAGGGCTGGTTGCTCAGGACCATGTCCAGTTGGTGTTTAGATATCTCCAAGGATGGAGACACCACACAACCTCTCTGAACAACCTGTTCTACTGCTTGGTAACCCTCACAGTGAAAAACGGTTTCCTGATGTTCAAATGGAGCCTTCTTGTTTCAGTTTTTGCCCATTGCTTCTTGTTCTGGCACTGGGAACCACGGAGGAGAACCTGGCTATGTCCTGTGTGCACTCTCCCTCCAGTTATTTATAGGACACTGACAAGATGCCCCCTCCAAGCCTTCTCTTCTCCAGGCTGAATAGTTTTCCTGACTAGGTATCTTGCCTGCTATTAAACCTCAGTCTTTACCCTTATGATGCCCTGTGATGCTTCACTCTGATAGGTTTAAGAAGCCAGGGACAGCACCTGGTAGCTGTGTACAGAAATGCCAGTCCCATAACCTGTCAGGTATCAGGGAACTGGGCCAAAGCAGGCAATGGATAAAAGATGGTGAAAGAGACACAAAGGAGCAGAGCGAAAGAATGCACAAAGCAAAGTCCCTAGGAAGAAATCCCTGGGAAGGAAGGCAAATCAGGAGGCTGGGTTAGAAAAGTTACTGCCTTGGCCAGAAAGTGAGGAAAAAAGGAATAATTGGGCATGAAAGAAGGCAGGCTCAAAAGGAAAGGTAGCCACATGCAGGGGATCGGAAATACAGAGAAATCACGTTAGCTTGGGTCAATACTTCACAGACTCTCCTAATCACATCTGTCCAGCTCTGTCAGCAGGAGCCCTGGCCAGAGCACCGGGAATGCAGCATCTCTGATTATGGAGGACCTCAGGATCCTGCCCAGGTTTGGCTTTGCAGCTCATTAGCCATGCAATGGAGGATGGACAGCAGTCCACAGGGTGAGAGCCCTTCTCTTGGATTTGATATGATGTGCATGTCCGTGTGGTGAGGAGTTACCTTGGCCCAATAAGGGGCAAGGTGTTCTCACACTTAATGCGTTTCCCCGAGGTCTCCAGCAAAGGTGTCAAGGTGAATATCAAGCAGACCTGAAAAGCCCCAGGAATTGGGCTAAGGAGGCAGTTGCCATGGTAACAGAGTGGCTTATGGTAGACAATATTGAATGTCACATTCATAAACTCACTGTGCTGAGGCAGTGTCTCAGAGGAGCCATTAAACCAAGCCCAAGATGGAGCAGAGAGCAAGCTGGTGCTGGGGCTTGGGTTGACCTCCTCCTGCCAGGCAGGGCCAGGGTGTGCTTACACACAGGAGTGCTGCATCTGTGGAGCATGCACAGATTTCCTGTGTCTGGGCATGGTTGTGCTTGGAGGTGTGCTTGTAGCCAGGAAGGACACACAGGGCTGGGCTTTTGCTGTTCCAGGGGCTTGATTCCCTCTGGATGTACATCAACTGGAAAGTGTGTGCTTGATGTTCAGTACTTTGGCAGGGGACTGCAATGCCCACACACAAGCACTGTCCTGATCTGCGCTCTGAGCTCTGCCACCAAATGACACTGTGCCCGGGGCAGGTTGCAGCAGCAGCACCAGTTAGGGTTTCCCACTTGATGCATTCAAACCAGTACAAAACCAGCTGCCACCAAGTAGCAGACAGACTGTGGTGGAATATGGTCTCAGAGGCTCAGGTAGAAGATGGATATGAACCCATTCTCCATTGTTATTTCGTGTGGTATGGGGAGAGGTAGGGAATCATAGAATCAGAATAGTTTTGGTTGGAAAGGACCTTAAGATCACCCAGTTCCAACCCCCCTGCCATGGGCAGGGACATCTCACAACTAAACCATGTCACCCAAGGCTTCATCCAACCTGGCCTTGAACACTGCCAGGGATGGAGCATTCACAACTTCCCTGGGCAACCCATTCCAGTGCCTCACCACCCTCACAGTAAAGAATTTCTTCCTTATATCCAGTTTAAACTTCCCCTGTTCAAGTTTTAACCCATTACCCCTTGTCCTATCACTGCAGTCCCTAATGAAGATTCCCCCCCCCAGCATCCTTATAGGCCCCCCTTGTAGGAAGTTCAAAAGCCACCAGATGGATCCAAACCACAATGTTATGTTTCAAATTCATGTCATGACCTAGCTCAAGATTAACCTTTAGGATAGGACCTACTAAAGATAGCTGATACCTTAATGTACATATCACTTTTACATTTATCCTTTCCTGGAGGGATCAGATAGATGTTCAGTCCCCTGAAGCCTGCACCCTGGTATTGTTCACAGCACTTGCTGGACACAGTCAGTGATCCAGTGTCACTCTGTACTTTAGCAGCAGCCCACTGAGCAGCCACACACTGCAGGTACACATGGAGATCATATGGCGTATTGCCCAAATATGCACCAAAAGATGCATACACACTTCTTGCATCATTATTTCTCAGCGGAGCAATCCCATATTGGATCTCCGTCATTACTAGAATCTTGGTTTCTAATATACTTGAAAAAGCTCTTAACTGGATTGATTTCAGCTCTGGATTTTTCTATGTCGATCTTAATTCCCTTTATCAATTTTCTGTTCTCTTAAATGTCTGCTTTGCAGAGATTGTCAAATATTGCACCTGGCAGCTGCATTGGGAAGCAGCAGGAGCTACAGTTGCTGAAAAGAAAAGATGGGCCCTGAGGAAAGAGGAATGTGGGACAGATGGGGCAAGATGAAGGGCTGTGGTTTGACTGGGATACCTTTAGGGTCTGTGAAGAGAAGAAATGGATGGGTGCCTAAGAGATGAGATTGTTCTTGGCAGCATCATAGCCTACATAAGGAAGAACTGTGACAAGAGGTTTAGAAATGTGATTGGTGGTCTTCTGTTGGTCTGCAGCTGTGCTCCATAGCAGGAATCTCAGCAGTTCACTGGGTGACACGTTGCTACTTCACTGATCAAGGCAGCACTGTCCGGCCATAGGAAAGGGAGGGAAGACTCAGGGAAGAAGCAGAGGGAAGACAGAAAGTCACTAGGTCCTGGATACACACAAGGAACAAGGAAATCCCTGCTGGACACAGAGAAAGGAGACAGGAAGAATGAGAAGACTTATAAAAATTGAGGAATATCCAAAAGTTCAAGAGCATCATACAGTGAAGGACGAGCACCATGATGTGGTATGTTCGGGTGTAGGAGAAAGCACAGGTCCAGCAATAGTGTCCTTCCCACTCCCCCAAAATGATTTGAAGTGAGAATAATTAATACTTCCAGGTGATGAAAGAATGAGGGGGAGGAGTCCTATACAACCCCCTGCTCCCCAGTGTGTTTCTGGAGCACATCTCTTTTCTCTGCCCAACAGATGAATCCCCTTTGGAGCCCATTGGAGAACAAGAAAAGCCACAAACCAAAGCTAGAGGAGCCGTTTGCATAACTTCATGCAAAAAGGGTTGCATGGTTTGGGTTGGAAGGGACTTTAAAGCTCATCCAGTTCCAACCCCCTGCCATGTTCTAATAGGAAACATGAAGGAGGGTTTTGCTAGATTGCTAGTGACAGTGAATGAAGACACAGCTGACACAGCAGACTGATGAAAAGGTTATTTTTCTCAGGGCATGGTTAATGATGCAGAGCTAGAGTAGTTAATTATACTCACTATCATTGTTATTTGTTTATAGGATGGCAATGCCTAGGGGTGCCGCTGGAGTCTGGAACCATGTTGAGCTGGATGCTGCATGGACACATATCAGAAGCAATTTAAGAGAAACTATTATAAATGGACAAGACAGGGAGGGGAGCAGAGATAAGAAGAGCTTCCTATACTTTTAGGGGTATCAGCCATGAGTTGAAGCCATCCAAGTCTCCAGTGCTCTGCTCACCCAGCTGGGTGAATGGAGAGCATCCAACCTTTGAAGAAAAATGCTGTTTCTCCTAATTCTTAGGCCACAATTCTGACATTTTAGGACTTGGATCTTTTTTTTCCTGGTTGTGATTGGAAAAGTGAATATTTTTATATCCATTCTACTTCAAAATATAATTTCCATAGTCATGTTTCTGGTTTTTGACACTAGTCATAATGGCTTGTAACCTACACTGGAGGGCAAATGTAGCATATTACTTCAGATGATGACCAGCTCTATGGGCTGAGAAGATATTAGTACCAGCGCAAAAGGCAATGCCAAGAATCTAAACAAGTCCCCAGCACCTATTAAAAGTGACAGAGAAGTGGCATTTGGTGACAATATGAGAAAGACTGAACTGTCAAGCAAATTTAGATATGCTCATGTACATGATCCAAAACAGTTGCAGCATGTGGAAGGGTGAAACAAAAGGCACAAAGGTCACTAAGGTACTAAGAAACATCAGGGATGCTCAAAACCAGCGTGGATTAATGGAAGAAGGGGGTGCTTTGTGTTAGCAAGAGGCAAAGGGTAGAGAAATGAAATGTTATGGCAGGGGCAGAAGAGTGTTTTAGTGCAAACCACTGCCAGGAGGGATAGCTGCAAAGAGAAAGGAAGTCTCACTAGCCTGTGTCCTCCAGCTGCAGCCTAATCATGATTAGACTCCATACAGTTATCAAATGAATACACATTAATGTGAATTATGGGAGACTGTAACATCTCAGAAATGGATTGGAAAGTAATTACTGCTTCTGTTGGCTCAGATACTTGAGGTGATGGACTTCTTCAGAAAAGTAAGTATAAGACCATTTTAGACCTAGCTCCTGTATGGGTTTAAATGCAGTAATTTAAATAAAGTGCTATCGTGAGCTAACTTTTCTCACTTTAAAATTCAAAATGGACCAAAGTAGGTCTAGAAAGAAGGTCTGGAAGATTAGAAAGGCAAACTTTGAAATCTAAGGAAATGAATTATTGAGTCTGACTAAGCAGCTCCGGGATGTGTGTGCAAAGCATAGGTACTTCCTTCAAATTCAGAATTCAAAAGGGAGAGAGAGCAGTGAGAAGAGGTGTGTTTGAGAGGTTACACACTGCAAAAAAGATGTAAGAATGACCAAAAACCTACCTAGGAAGTTAAAATTAATAACAGTAAATGGTACTTAAACCACAGGAAAAAAAGGGAACAAAGAGAAAATCAGGGCAGTTGCACACTTGAGGCAAAAATAGATCAGAAGTTACTTATCACTTAGTCTGAAAATCTTATTTACTGCAGCAACAATGTGATCTCAAGGGCATTAACGGGACTCCCAGTGTAATGCAAGAGTAGGACAGTAGGCATGGCATCCTCTGAGGTGAAGACACTAACTAACCTGATTCAAGTGAAAAATGTAGTTAAATGGTTATCAAGTTTTTAACATCAAAAATGCTTTACATAGAATTAAACTGGTAAAGATGGGAAAATTCTCTTTTAAAGTACCGAGATTATGAGATGCTTTCTGTTAACTGGATCCAACACAAGTTCCTTGTTCTACACAATCGATCAGATTTTAAGGAAGATTTCTTCTAAAGCTAACAAAGCAATTATTGGAATATTCACTCTTTGCTCATTTGCATTTGCTTACAGAAAATTGTGTCTACTGTAAAGACAGCAAAGCAGTGATTATTTAAATCAGTTTGATAGATGTTTAGTAGTGCTTTGATTAAAATATCCATTTTAGAGACCAGTAAGTGAAAAGCAGAGCGTTTAAACGAAAATACTTTTTTTTTCAAGAAATAGTTTTGTTTTGCACAAATTATTTTCAATGAAAAACCCTTTTCGTGCAAAATTTCGGACACTCACTCAAATAGTGAAGTTGGTGCAAATAGAGGTCAATATGGTGACCCAAACACATCATTATAAGATAGAAAAGGGCCACATCTCTGTCAGATGTTATATGTATGAATCCCCCTCCACAAGAGAATAGTTTTATTGTGTGGGTGATGCCCAAGTAGCTCCAACTTGTCTGGAAAATTGTCCTGTAGGACTGACAAAACTTTGGTCAGGAATGAAGCCGAATGTCATTGGTAAAAGGCAATGCCAATCTAATAAATGCATATAAACAACCAAGCTCAAAGGCAGTCCCAGTATTCCTCATTGCAATGTACAAGGTAGCAATCAGTCCCGGAATCACAGAAAAGGAATCTGTGGTGTTCCCTGGATCGTTGCTCCACCTCTACACATGAGGAAATACATATTCATAACTCTGATAAAAATTCATCTAATCTGTACTTTAAAATACTCCATAATCTCCCTGGTGACCTTGACCTAAATCTCGTCATGCAAATTAAACCCAGTAGTTTCTAGCTTATTTGTAATGGATATGGAAGCAAGGCTATTCCCTCATTCTTTTTGCATGTCCCCTAAATCAGCTCTTCCTCCAGACAAACATCTCAAAGCCATTTCTTTCCCTTCATCTAATTGCTCTACCTCTTTCTCAAAGTGTAGTTCTAAACTAGCTATAGTACTCCCATTGTGACCCTGCCCATTCTGAGTACAATCAAATTATTACTGCACATGCTTTAAGAATGGAAAATACATCTATAAATAGGCATCATTTTATTCTATTTTCTCTTTCAGCATCAATGTGTTATGCCTGACTTATGCTCACCTTGTGACCTATTATTGCTTCCCAGGTCCTCTTCTATTGCCAAGCTACGCTTTTGCTGTCCAATACTTGTTGGAATGCTTTTTCTTAGCTATAAAGAATAGCATGTTGTATTGGTATGGAACAAACTGTACTGAATTTCTTCAGTGCATTTCTCCATCTTGTCAGGATTATGGTGAATTTTAAGGTTCTGTCCTTAGGACTGTCTGTCCTCAGATGGATTAGACAAAGATATGGTGAAATCTGTTAGATTACAAGAAATCCTCATGTGCAAGTCGTGAGGCCTTAGTGGGAGTTTTGAGCTGCAGTCATTAAAATGGGCATCCAGAGGTAGATTTGGTCCTCAGGTCAAAACAATACGATTTGTAGTTCATAAGTGTTGTGAATGACTCACCATGACTAACCCCCTCCTTCTGTGTGGCAATTACCTTAATGCAGAGAGGGCATGAGACACATTACCTATTCCAACAGTCAACAGCAGCACTCAACTTGGCTGGGAAACCAGGATTTCTACCTTTTCTCTATAAAACTATTGAGAGAACAGCAACAGTAAAAGTGATGTAGGTGTCTGCTTCGCTAATGAGCAGCATCCAGGCTCTGTGCCACCATCATAAACCCAGGAAGGAATGCACCATATCTTCACTGTAGATTTAGTGCAAGTATCAGACTTCAGAGGCTTAAAATAACCCAAAAAACAAACCCCAGAAAAAACCCAAAATGAAAATATTTTGAGCTCAGTAAAAGCGGTTTTGCTAACAAGACTTCATTTAATCAGCAAACCTGTGAGCAGAGCTGATCTGCTATGAGAGAATTCATTTCAGCTCTCGCTGTGCCGAAGCTGACTGGTGGGGAGGAACACATGGGAAATGAAGCAAACCCACAGCCAAGATGCCACAAACGCTGGGAACTGAGATATTCTCTGCTAAATTTCATTCCTTTATCTCTTTCTCAGGCAACCACTGACACCAGTTTTCGAGTGAAGGCTGAGAAATGTTCCAATGTTCAGTCCTCAACAACCAGCGCAAAAGTAAAAGTGAACTTGCTGCATGCAGTTTGCAGCAAATAATACTGTAACTGGAGGAAATGAGCAGAACAGATGACACCAAAATGACAATAATTCACCAAATGTGTTAACAGCAGAGGTATGTCTCCTCAGCAAAGCCATAGGACAAGGGGTGATGGGTTCAAACTTCAACAGGGGAAGTTTAGATTGGGTATAAGGGAGAAGTTCTTTACTGTGAGGGTGGTGAGGCACTGGAATGGGTTGCCCAGGAAGGCTGTGAATGCTCCATCCCTGGCAGTGTTCAAGGCCAGGTTGGACAGAGCCTTGGGTGACATGGTTTAGTGTGAGGTGTCCCTGCCCATGGCATTGGGATGGAACTGGATGGTCTTAAGGTCCTTTCCAACCCTAACTGTTCTATGATTCACATTGTGATGAGCTCATCTCTAACCATTAGAACTTTCTCTGTCTGTCCCAGCAGCTCATATTTAGGCAGTGTGAAATGTCAGTGCAATTGGCATCATGGAAAACAAGAATAATCACTAGTGGGTGTCTTGGAGAACAATCGCCTCGGGTTCTTTTCCTAGTGAGCATTGCATATTCAGAAAGATCTATGTAGTTACTTGTATGACTAAGTGAATAGTCTTTATTTCAGTTGTTTGAAAGAGGTGAACAGGTTTTAATGGGCTCATTATCACAGCTAAGGACAGGGAAGAAGGTACAGCTGCTAATGTTGGAACAGACAAGATATCTCATCTCGACCTTCATCTCCCTTCACCCCTCCACCCTGGAAAAATCCTGACCCCATTGTGCCATGGTGTGAATCAGCACCTTCTCTGGCGCTCTCCAATTAAGATTCAGCAGTGCTTGGAGAGCAGCAGTCGGCCACACTGGACTAATTAATTTTTCCTGCCTGAATAATTACAGTCCAGAGGTGACCATGAAAGCCAAGCAAATCAATTTGTGTTCTACTGAGATCCTCATCAGTCACGGAGCACTAACCAAGAAGAAAAAAAGCACCAGAAACAGAGCTGCCCCCTGAACAACAAGCAACAAAGGATGCTAAACTTTCCAGTGGACAAAGGAAAAGCAGTTCACAAAATCTGCTTTGGTTTTTGGTTTTGGCCCTATCAGTCAGTTGCCACAGTCACACTCATAGAATCATAGAATAGTTTGGGTTGGAAAGGACCTTAAGATCATCCAGTTCCAACCCCCCTGCCATGGGCAGGGACACCTCACACTAAACCCTGGCACCCAAGGGTTCGTTCAACCTGGCCTTTAACACTGCCAGGGATGGAGCATTCACAACCTCCCTGGGCAACCCATTCCAGTGCCTCAGCACCCTAACAGTAAAGAAATTTCTTCCTTATATCCAATCTAAATCTCCTCTATTAAAGTTTGAACTCATCACCCCTTGCCCTATCACTACAGTCCCTAATGAATAGTCCCTCCCCAGCATCCCTATAGGCCCCCTTCAGACACTGGAAGCTGCTTTCTCTTCTCCAGGCTGAACAGCCCCAACTTTCTCAGCCTGGCTCCATACAGGAGCTGCTCCAGCCCCTGAGCATCCTCGTGGCCTCCTCTGGACTTGTTCCAACAGTTCCCTGTCCTTTTTATATTGGGGACACCAGAACTGCACACAATGCTCCAAGTGAGGTCTCACAAGAGCAGAGCAGAGGGGCAGGATCACCTCCTTCGACCTGCTGGTCACACTCCTCTTGATGCAGCCCAGAATACGGTTGCTTTCTGGGCTGTAAGCGCACACTGCAGCCAACTCATTCATTTTCTCATCCCATGCAACTGATTCATATTCCAGCCAAAAACACTTCAAAGCTCAGTTTATAAAGATGAGCTCCATCGTTTTCCAAGTGTCTCAGCAAGTGCTGGGAGTGACTTTCCCACTTTCTAAACAGAAGCAATCTGCTGCTCTACTGAACCAGTGCGTTGCTGTCAGTGGCTCAACCTATTTTCCAGGGCAAACATTTCCAGAAGGGCCAGGGACAGACAAGCAGACAGCTGTCTCCACACACCACTGATGTATCCATGCAATATCTCTCTCAGCCTTAACAGAGAGTATCCCAGAGAAATATTGTCTCCTGAAATCCAAAGTTTTCTTTCTTTCCCAATTAACTTCCATGGAGTTCATGTAATCCTAGATGAAGAAACAAGTGGGTTTGGTTAGTGGTTTGACAGAGAAGATCTAGTTTTTCCTTCATGGTAAAGAACTGGGACACACATTTCTCCCAGAACCATGAGTGTGGTGTGAGAATTTATGGACAGGAGCTGTCTCAAAAGTGCAGGTGGGATGAATCTCACTGTAGAAGTGCCAAGGCATCATGCCCAGCTAGAAGTGATTCTTCTGCCCATGTCAAGCCAGGTGGAGGAGTCTAATGGGATGTATGTGTGCCAGAGCCACTTGTAAGCAAGCATATAGTCTAAACTTTGGTAGCTAATTGTGGTGAGGACAATCCTGCTAGCATCATGTGTTTGAGCTTCCCTGAAGATTATCTCTGAATGTCTCATCTCATGGAGTCAAGGACAGAATCACACCAACTTAGGCAGGGAATGTCACTCTAGACGTCAGATGTGCATCTCACTAAGCCCTTCTCTTTAAAATACACATGTATGCGTACGCACACATGCATGTCTATACATACACATGAGCATGTGTGCATGTGTCTATGATGACGTGGGGAAAAGTCTCACTCCCAGTCACTTGCTGCAGAGGCAGATGGTTGTCTCTACAAGTCAGTCCAAGGCTTTGAGACTCTTTAGAAGGATGCATTAGCCACATCTTTTATTGGAACAGGAAGCTTAGCAGCTTTGGAGGTGTTGTGCACACAGCACAATGTGACTGCTGCCAAGAGATTTCCAGGAATGCTCCTGTCATGTACACAATCCTGCTGCCAGCCATTTCAGTCGAGTCTCATAGAAAGCCAATGGCAGGGACCTCAAAGCCAAGATCAGCCAGGAGAACAGGGTAAAGAAGAGCGTTTCTGCCCCACCACTGACCTCCACATCCCCTTGTCCAACAGGCGCTTTGCAGTGGGGCAATGTTCCCCTGCCAAGTGGCATTGGTCAAAGGCACTGTGCTACACATTGAACACAGACTGATTCATGGAGAAAATACCACCCTGATGAGGAGTCTGCTGAGGTTTTCTTGGCTTTGTTTTCGTTCCTGTTTTACTTTTCTGCCCTTGTGGTACCATAACTGTGATATGGAAAGGCTGCGTGCTGATCAAGATGGCCATCAGTGGTTCTCTGCCCCATAGCTGACAGACCCGATGGTCCATTTAAAACCATGTCCCATCACACATAATATAAAAAGCTGTTCTTAATAACTACAGTGAAGTTGGTGTTTGGGTTCTTTTCAGTCTTTTTCCCCATGCACAGAAGCTTGTAAGGTTTTTCTTGGTCACCCAAAATAGTGGCCCTTTTCCAGAATGGATTTTTCCTTCCAATACATTTACTTTAAAACTCAATTGCCTTTCAGTTCCTCCAGATGAGTGTGCTTTGAGGAAACGTATTTGGAAAGCTCATCAAGAACTTGTGGAAAGGCACGAAATTGTTGTCATTTTTGCTTTGCTCTTTCTCCATGTTTCCTTCCCATCCTTCCCCTGCTACCAAAGGAAAGCCTTTGCTTTTCTGACTTTACCAACCCCAGCGAAGCGGAGACTGAAGGGACCCCGAGGCAGTATTACCACAATGAATGGCGCGCCAAGAGCTTTTTGTCTTTCCACGTAAGCCGCTTTCGGCGTGGAAACCCCACAATATTGGGTCATAGAGGTTAATAAAACTGCAACAAATCATTTATCAACGTGGTGGTTTGAAAGCGGATGTTGGTCACAGTGACCAAATTTGCATCCCAGGGTCATTATCTTTGGGTAGGAAGAAAAGCCTTCCCAAAATCCCTCCTCCCCTTGCGCAATGGTGCCAAGAAGATGATTCCTCTTGACACGCTGAACTTTTGAACCCGATGAAAAAATCTTGGTTTTAGTTATACAAGAGAGTCATTGAAAGTTCATTGCCCTTTCTCACATTTTCCCCACCAAAGGGACATAAGGAAAAACATCAAGTGTAATATCCGTCAATGTTAGTGAGGCATTCAGAATACATCACCGAGGCATAAATATCTCAAATGAAACTCCAGTGGCAGGAGGAGGCTCGGGAAGAACAGAGATGCACAGCAATATTTAATTAGAAATTGCATCAAAAATTATTGTCTTCACTCATAAAAGGACTTCTCACAATCATTCCTTTGGTTCAAATGTGAGCCTGAAATCCTGGGTGCTCCCATCCAAAAGCTCTAGATTTTTCTTGGTTCACTGGCTACTTTTTCCTGCCATAGCTCATAAAAATCCAGACAGCAATTTGCTTAACACGAGGGGTGTGAAATCCCCACTTGGGGAAGGGGAAGTTAATTGGTAAAGAAAAGAATCGTGAATCCAGGCCACTGAGCAGTTTGAATTGGTGAGCTCTCTCCTGACCTTGATTTGTCGTGGTTTGATTTTCCTGAACTGTTTTTCCCAACACAAATTGGGAAAACCTCTCCATTGGAATCACCATGCGCTGGCTTTTCCTGTCCCTTAAACAGAGGTGTGCGTGCGTACTTTCTATGTAAGAGAAATGCTGATGAAGAAAGACTTCACATGTGACCAGCAGAAGAAAGCATAGAATCATAGAATAGTTAGGGTTGGAAAGGACCTTAAGATCATCCAGTTCCAACCCCCCTGCCATGGGCAGGGACACCTCACACTAAACCATGGCACCCAAGGCTCTGTCCAACCTGGCCTTGAACACTGCCAGGGATGGAGCATTCACAACCTCCCTGGGCAACCCATTCCAGTGCTTCAGCACCCTCACAGTAAAGAATTCCTTCCTTATATCCAATCTAAACCTCCTCTGTTTCAGTTTGAACCCATTACCCCTTGTCCTATCACTCCAGTCCCTAATGAAGAGTCCCTCAGCATCCCTATATCCCTCCTTCAGATACTGGAAGCTGCTCTGAGGTCTCCACGCAGCTTCTCTTCTCCAGGCTAAACAGCCCCAGGCATACAACTTGCATGGATAATCCATCTAACATGAACCCATGGCTGCCAAGCAGTTTGCTGCTAGCAGTGCTTGTGCAGGTAAAACTATCTGGAACACCTTCATTTCTATAAGCAGAAACTCGGTCAGGGGTGACCCACATGTGCTATGAAAAACGTCGGCTACACTGGTGTGGAGTTGTCTGCTGATAGGAGACTCTCAGGCAAAAATGCTGCAGAGATATGGCAACAAGGACACAGATAGATGCCCCTGCCTGGCAGAGATCCCAGCTACCAAAAGTGATATCAGTGTGGCTGAAGAAAGCAGCAGGATGTAGACCATTGACTGGTTCTTGCACTAAGGAAGAGGTGATCATGACAGCCTCAAGTCAAAAATAGACTATGGAAGACATTAATTAAAAAGCCCTAAAGGTTTCCTAGTCTATAATCCCTAGAGAGGCTCTTATATTCCTAACTTACATCCATTAATTAAGGAAAGTAAGGCACTATCACATGAAGGTCAAAGAAAGCTAAAATTACTGCATCCCTCCTTTCTGTATCACTACTTCGACTGTGTGTTGAGGGATCTCTTCACTACTTCTGTTTACTCACTGCATCGTTTGTCAACCAGTAGCTTCTACCCTTGCCAGTGAAGTCACACATTTCCCCTTTGTACATCAATTGTCCTCATGTTAACCTGTGTGGAAACCCAAGTGGAGAGGAAAGCCTGCCACAGTCAGTGAAAGAACCCATTGGTGCTAACATAGGCCTTGCTGTCAGACCCAACTCCAAGTGTTGTCAGAATCTAACTGAATGGTAGGGGAATAGGAAAGACAACATGACCTGGAAATCCTACCCACAAAGTATGAATATTCTACTCTCATGAGTCAACAAGCATTTCTATGGCTTTAAGTGGGACAGTGTCTGTAAAGGAAGCAGAAAATAGCTACTGGCATGATTGCCTCCAGGACTATCACTGTGTTAATTTGAGGATGTGATCAGAAATGATACTGGGTCATTAAGAGACTCTCTTTAGCCCAAACATTGTGCAAGTAATGCTAGATCAGACAGCTACTACAATAACATCCTGTGGTAGAAGGGCAAATAGCACGCTCCTGGAATCAGCCCGTGATACCCTGCTGACATGCAGAGAATCATAATAGATAATGAAAAAGAGGGAATTAAAAGATACAAATGCAGAAGAAATAAACACTGAGGCTCAGTGTGGAAAACTGAAATATTTGTCAGATATTCAACAAACAAGGTAACGAAATGGAGATGCTGTACTCAAAGAAAGCGCATGACGCAAGAGAGGGCAAGGATAGAGATCATTGACAAACTTACTATCAGTATATGATACAAAGAGCAAGGGTGACAAAAATACCTTCAAGCATCATGTGAGATTGAGAGTGGCAGAAGAGTGAGCAGGAGATTTCCAAGAGAGGAAAACCAATTCCTTTCTGAACCATATAGAATGAGATACCTTGTTTTTGGTGTTTTGAAAAGTGCAGTGTTCAAATCGGGCAGGAAAAGCCAGAGCAGCATCTCCAGCCACCAAATCAGCGGGAAAGAACAGGTGAAAATGTATACAAATCATTATTCCCTATTTTCAGGTGTTTTAGGCATCTTTTGCTTATTGAAACCCGAGTGCAAATGCAAAGTTTCTTTGCATATACCAGTGAAAACAATGAATAAAACTCATACCTTTCCAGTGAAAGAAATTAACTCTTGATTAATCTTTCTTGTCTTCTGCCCACCCCAATAACTACTGAAAAGAGATTTCAACCTGTGCAAAAGAGTTTGTAAATCTTGGCTCATCCTCCCATTTGATGTCCTCCCATGAGACTTGCTGCTTGTTACCAGGGTTCTGAGCATGTTTTTCCTGTAATAATCCATTGCAATCTTCTGAAACATACCTGGATTTATGGGGTTATTTATTCTCTATAAATTCACATTGATTTTTATCAAACAGCAATCGCATCTTCTGCCTTCCTCCAAGAGTTGCTCACAATTGGTGGCTGTTGTGTGTACACTTACTGAGTGCTAATTGCCAGTGGAAACGAACAGTTACATACACATATGAACACAAGTGCACACATATATATTTGTTGCTAATGACAAACTTGCAAAGAAGGAAGAATTCAGGAAGGATGGAAACAAGTAAAAAATTGAGTTGCCTTTGGAAAATCTTTTCAACCAGAAAGAACGGGATTTTTTCCTTGGATGTCAAAACACTTCTCCTTAGAGCCTTGCATAGAGAATCATCTGCCTTGACAGTCAGTCTGTTTCCTTGTGTGAGTCTCAAAATGAAATAACCCTACCTTTGGTTCAGAATGAAATCTGTAAACATCTACATTTGTAAACAAAGAACAAGAAACAGCGGTTGGGGTGTTTGTGGAACCAAAGAGGAAGTGAATAAAGAGTCATTTCCAGTCTCTTTAAATTCCTCAGGTATTCTGCGGGTGTGTTTTGATCTATTGAATGAAAACTACAAAACATAGCAAAAATAATGTCATCTTAGTTTGAGCATACCACCCTCTTTCCTTGGTTTGGTAAAGGAACAACTGATTCGTCAGCTTCTGCTGGAGACTACTGACACTCCTCAAACCTTCCCCAGAGCATTCGCAGCTCCATAACTCCTCATGAATAATGGACTAACCAGCATAAATGTGACACTTTCATGTATGTGACCTACCTGATTAATTGAGACCCACACCATTCTATGATCTATGTTATCTCATGCTGGCAGTTTATATATATTAGATAGACCTGAAATACATTTTTAATTGATTTTTATCAGCAAATCCAAAGAACTGCAGTTTGGTTTTCTATTATGCTTGTAGCCAGCCTGGATCTTCACTTCAGATGTGCCACATTTCATACTTCAATGAATTTCTCCGTCAAATCACAACAAAGTAAAGATTTATTTATACATTAAAATGTGAAACAAAATATGGCATAAAGGAATAAGAGAGCAAAATGCAAACCCACTCTGCTTAAAGCCTTATTAAAATGGATATACATCAACAATGACAAAAATGTGTTTGATACACCAGAAAAAGATAATAATCCAGTACTCAGAACTGCAAAGCAATTTGGATATATATTAGAAAAAAAGTAAAAAAGTCCAAATTCAGTGCTAATTTTAATGAAACTTTGGAAGAAAAAGGGTTAATATAACATGATCATTCTTCATTGAGTTTCTCTAAAGAAAGATATGTATCTTCTGAAGGCCTGTGGCAAAGGAATTTGAAGCCTCAGAGGCATCTGGTTGGACATTAGGAAAAGCTCCTTTCTATGGAGGCTGGTCCAATCCTGGCATGGACCAGCAGGGAACTGGGGCATGTCCCACCTATACTAAGCCATGCTTGTACTCATCTAGTGTTGGGGACAGTTCTGCTGTGAATGGGAGGTTGGACCAGAGACACCAGGGGTTTCTTCCACCATCCCCACTAAATAACTCAGTGACTTGGAAGACGAGGGGAACAAAGATCCACCTCACTTGGTAGCTTCCCACTGAAGGTTTCTTCTATTTAGCTGTCACCCCAGGCAGTCCAAAATCTTCTGCATAGAAAGACACGTTTTCTGGCATAGACTCATCATTCCTGTACGCACAGAAAGCACAACTTCCAGAGTCCTGTTAGGATTCCACCAGAAACACACTCAAGCAACCTTGGATTGGTTCCCATTCCTATTCCAGTATTTCTCACAACACTGTGATGCCTGGAAATGTATGTGATTGTGCATTCCAAACCCACCTGGCAAGGCCTGAAGAGTCAAAGCTTTCATCATGTTCTGCTACTAATGTGCTTTGTAAGCAAGAGACAGATCCTAAAGCTATTGGATATAAGACAGGAAATACAAGTGTGCACTTAATCCTGTTCCTGAGCAGATGAATGCAGAAACATAGTGGAAAAGGATGAGCACTCAGCAGAACTGCCCCAACAAGCTGGGATGCTCATTGTAGTTGGTTTTGGCTACTTAGTGCTCTGACAACAGTTCTGAGTGGAAGCAGCCAGCTTCTCAGGGGCTGCCTCAGCAGACATGCTGGTTTTGGCTCTGAGTTGAGCCTCCATTGTGGCAGAGACCCAGAGCACTTGGTACAGTCCTGAGGTATGGACCTACCTGCAGGGACCCAGTAAATACGTAAAGGAGGAGCACAGCAGACAATGGATAAAATGCCTTAAGGAAAATGCCTCATTTTTATCCAATCTTGTATCTAATAACCATAGGGAGATGAACCATTTATGCAAGAACCTGCAGACCAGAAGAAGCCAAGGGAGGAAAGTGTGATATGTGGGATATGAGCAGTGTCTCAGAATGTCAGATCTCATACATTTATGACACTATCACCTTCCAAAATGGCAGAGCATTTTTTTTTAAGCTCTGAAGAGCATCAGATAAGGGGAAAACGTGGCAGAGGCACACAGACAAACAGGAAATTGAATGGGAAGGAGACATCAATGCTTCTGCATATAAGCAAAGCTTGCACTGCATTGTGCCAAGGGAGGAAGCAAACCCAGAGCTAAGCAAAGAGAAATTAAAATGTTGTGCAGGCTCTAAGGCAGTGTAAGTCACAAACATACCAGAAAGGATATTCATCAGCCAAGCAACGGTGGAATCATTGCTTTCAGCAGTAAATTAAAGGAATCCTGATGTGAAACCGTAGAGAAATAATCCATACAAAACCAGAGGAGTGAAATGGGAAAGCAAACATGAAATATTGAGAGCAGACAGTATGATGTATTTGCTAGCAAGGGAGAAATCCTTTCTGATAACCCAGTATTGAAGGCACGGTTGCAGATTCAGAGCTGGTAAATTCATTGTGTGCTGAGCTTCAGATGCAGCTGGCCTGCTAGCACTTTCCTTTGTACAGAGAAGACATCACCCTGAATGTGGCTGTGAAGACCTTCACCTGATAGAAATTGGTATTGCAGAAAGCATCAACCCCATCAGTTGTGGCAGGGAAGCTCACCACGTTCCATGTCTGTCATCTTCTCAAGGAACCATGTCTCTATCACAAATATTAAGACATGCTGGGGTTCATTACTAGCATTGCAGATGAAAGCAGACAGCTCCTCACGTCTAGGAAGAGAAACTCAGCTGGGATACAGGGAAACTATTCTGATGTTGAAGGCTGGCCTTAAAGGTGACTTGATTAGGAAAGGTGAAACAGATCCCGCAAGTGGGCTCCCATCCATCATGCCTCATAGTTGGTGGAGAAGCAAAAGTCAAGCCTTCCTTCCAAATGAAACAGGTGGGGATTTGAAGCTGTGCACCCTGTGATTCTGCTCTCCCTAGCTTGAAGGCATTTAGCATATGAATAGGTGGTGCTGACATACTGCCCTGAGAAATATGTGTACAGAAAGAGGTGAGGCAAGCAGGCAAGTTTAGAGCTGTGCTGCAGCTCCTGTGCAGTCCAGAAAACCACAGAGATATCTTCATTTCCTAGGGCAAAAATGCAGGTGCTTAAACGATTGTGCACAGCCCTAGAGATCGTGATTCAGCCTCTGGGGCCTGATCTCACATGTGGGTCTCAACCACACGGCATCTGCAGGGAGAGCTGAGGTGTAGAGACAGATGTCCCTCTAATGTCATTCTTTAGGTCTCTATAACTTTTGGAATCGTAACCCTACACACCCATGATAGATTCTGATTACACAGCTGTTTCCCATCAGTGTTTTTCCACTGATGCCCACAGTGACGCCTAATTTGTATCAGTGTGATGGGAAAGAAATCTAAACCACTCTGCAAGCCTTCAACATCAGAACAGTTTCCCTGTATCCCAACTGAGTTGATGTTCTTATTATGAGCCAAACTCTTTATTGCTACAGAATGTTAGATTATGACAGCTAATGGTCTCTACAGTCTATTTGCTACATTATTTGTATCCATCATCTAAACTACACCTTGTGCTCTTGATGTGCATGACGTTCAGGGTTGAAAGATTACTGCAGAGAAGAATTTGTGGATAGTAATTAAAATAAAAGCATTGAGTTCATTTCTATAGAGCCTGATCCTTTCACTGATGTACAATGATCATTTCCATACGTGATTTTTACATGCAGGGTTGTCAAGGGAGCAAGATCCTAATGAAAACAGCTACGACTGACTTCCAGTATGGGGTTGAAGCTGGGAGGTAGTTGCTTAGATACTGAATTGCCTTGAGTTTCCTCCTCCTGTTTACAGTTCTTTGTCAACGCATTGGGCAGCTGAAATGTCCTAGAACTAAGATATCCCATCTTGCTCTATGAATAATGAAAAGCACATAAAATCATCAATGGAATCATAAGTTCAAATACTCAAATGTGCACATATAAATTGGTAGCATCCTTTTAACTAAAGAACAAGTTAATAACAAAAAAATAGTGTTGTTCTAGATAACTTACAAGTGGAGCAAATGGCTACATTTGTCATTTAATTATTCAGACTAAACGGTTTAAGCAGGGTAACAGTGGTATCCGTTTATCTTGAAGTCATTTCCCAGGCACTAAACGAGTTATGGGCATGTTTTCCTCTCTCTGAGATCAGTATCTCTCATGTTTGTGTACCATCATAATTACACCCGCGCAGGAAGGGCGAAAGTTGAGCAAGGCACCTAGAAAAGAAAGCCACAAGCAAATGCTTCAAACTTTACAATTCACATTTATTTTGAAAAAATGTTTTGTTAAAAATACTCCTACAAAGGCATTGGAGCAGCGGGTTTCTGTTTCCTTTATAAATACATCTGATTTAGTTTATTTATCTCAGTAACATTGAAAGACATCTGACGAAGCCAGGGGCCACCCTGGTCTGAATGGAAGACACATCCCTGTGTAACAAGGACCTGCACGCTATCTCCCCATTCACAATTAAAAAAATACAAATACTGTCATGAAAATGTTCCATTGTCCACAGGGCCATTGCCAACATACAGGATGAAGAGTAGGAAACAAGAGTTGGGTATGCCCATGGAGCCCAGCTGATACATCCTTGGACTAGCGTTAGGAGGATGGGAAGATGTAGCAGTGACTGGACAGACTTGTCTTTGGGCAGAAGGATACACAGAATTTTCCCATCCTATACCACCAGCTCCTTCCAAAGCCATAACAAGGCTCCTCTCCCTACAAACCTTCCCTACAACGTATGCAGCTCCTCCACACATCTTCCAGTTAAGGCTGATGGCTTCACACCTTGTCAAGCTGGAGCAGCCATATGAGCAAATCACAGTAATCCAGTGCCGGGACAGGCAAGAGGATTTGTTGCCACAGTGCTCTACCCCCCTCTCCCCTGCTACATTACTGCCACCTCCCCATCTCACATTTTAGACCTCAACATAAGGCTCACTTCCCTCCAGGACCTCTTTGCTTTCTCCCTTGCATTGCTGACCTAGGCTTTAGTCTCTGAGCTAGGAAAAGATCTTCCTTGCCAGGATTCCTCTAAAATGGAAACATGGATAGTGATGCTGACTCTTCAGCTTCTCAGAAGCCCATTGACAGATGGCATCTGGGGCTGCAGATTTGCCTGTCTGTGCCCAGCTCACCCTGAAGAGAGCTCTTTGAGCTCCTAGTTGCAACTCACCCATGTCCTGCATCCCACCACAGCCTGTCTAGGTGAGTGGGGATCAGCACTTTGGGACAGTGCTTTGAAACACCAGGCTCATTTCTCCAGCAGGAACTGCTACTGCTTGGCTCTGGCTCCCACAAACCTTACAAATGGGGCCTCAAAGTGCACCCTGGATAGACTGACCTCACAGCTCATCCAAAACAGCACAGCAGCAAGTGACTGAAGGCCAGCAAAGCAGACCTGAGAATAGGGATCGTACCCTCAGACTGATGCGCAACCTCATTTACCTGTGGGTGAGAGGCAGGGTTGGATCCTTTTCCCTGAACTATTCCATGGGAACATTGATGGAGGATCCTGACACACCTGACTGGATTTCATACAGCTTTCTACCTCTTTACCAGGAGGATGTGGGAAGCGAGGTGGCTGATGTTTCCAGGGAGGAAAGGAAGGAAGAGGAGGGTATTTTCATGGGAATAAATGTAGCTAAACCCAGGTTCCCTGCAGAGATGTGCTGAGCCAGCTCCAAGGGAGGGATTCCCTGATGGTGGCCCAAATCTAAACAAAACATCCATCCCTCCTATACTGGGGAAGGGACAGAGGGCAAAGAAATGTTGCAGAGAACAAAAAGCTGATGATGGAGATTGAGCAATAAAAATAAAGGATGCAAGGGTCACAGGCTGAGAAGTGCATGGAGGAATGCCCCCTGAGTTAAGGGGGTTTATGCTTGGATCCATGAGTTAAGGAATCCCAGTCCCTGATTTCCCCCCATCCAGCTCCAGCAGGACAGCAAGGGGTGTGTGTCTTGGTTCAGGAAAACCATTGCAAGGAGGGGAGAAGTGAACCAGGACTTCAGCAGGAGAATCTGGATGATCTGGGAGAGGTACCACGGCCTGGCACACTGAAGATGTGTGCATCAGGGATTGGCATGTGTCAGGGCATCGCAAACCACAGCTCTCTGAGAGCCAGAGCTCACATTCAGCCTCTCCAACTCACTCACGTTCATTCTATCCCTATCCAAGCCAGGTTTTTCCCTGCCCAGATCTTCTGTCTGCTGGGACAGGGGTGACCAAACTTGCCTGTCCACTCTACACACACGATCCAGGGTAGGGTGAGCTCAAGTGTCTCACTTCCTTCCACTGTTGAACAGCCTGGAAGAAAACTCCGGAGCTTGGAAGCAAGGTGGGCAGTGCTTCTACTGGTCCACCTGAAAGTGACATGAGCAAGTTCTTACTACACAAGTATTTTGGGAACTCCTGCAATTTTAACTCAGCTGTTTAAGCAGGAATTGTATCCCAGCTCCTTTGCGGCTGTCAGCCTTCATTTCTCTCTACCTCAGTCATGTGGAAAGCCTTGGCTTGCCTCTTGGACATGTGCTTTAGGGACTGTGAAGTGCTCAGGTACTGTGGGACCAGACACAGTGGTTGCTATAAGCTGGGCTGGCCAACATGAAACCCATAACCCTGCAACTTGGTTTCCTCACATGGAGGTCGGGGTTGTCCTACAATAAAAGCTGTGATTTTCACATGACTCCAGTGGTGCCAGGATCATAAACACAGGAGCTGGGATCTTCAGAGAAGACCCATCAGACACTCCAGCTCCTACTGGAGATCAGAGCCCAGATGGGCCAAGTAAGAAGCACAAGTACACCAAACATCATGACCCTTCCTGGTCTTCTACATCTTACAAGGATCTGCAGGGGGCCAGGACTACAGAGCCAGGGACCCCTTCTGCTCCAAACTGCCCCCTTTCCTGGGCTGCTCTGCAGAGGGAAATGAATCACTGCCCCTAATAAATAGATTTTCACTTATGCCATCAAGGGAGCCTGAGCAACACAGGGGTTTTTTGATTGGATCTAAGTTGTCCCCAAGGACACAAAGAACAAATTCTGCTTCAGAGCTGGACCAGCACTCACAGTTGCACTTAGTACCATGTCCTGAAGCCTCAGCACTCATTGCCTGCTCTGGGGTGTCTCTGGGATTTCACTGCAGGCACTCAGCCCAGCCCTGAATTGCTCCATTGCACCTAGACTTCTTTGCCCAATTTAGAAGCTTGTCCCAGGCTCCTTTCCTGCGTTTTCACTGGTCCATTTGGACTCAGACACCCAAGCAGCCAGGAGTGACTGGTTGCCCCATTGTAGAGGGGTGACAGTCTCAACAGAAACCACACCATAGCAGAGGAAGAAGGGACCCCTCCTTACACCAGCAGTCCCCTCTGTGCATAAGGTCCTCTGAGTCATAAAAGAAGATTTGAGGCAAGGATGCTTCTAAAGATCTTCCATGTCCAGAGCATGAGGGATCACCAACACAGCCTCCCTTTTTGTGCCATTACTGTTGTTGGAGGCACTGACGACACGCTGCCTCTTGTGTTACACAAGGAACTGGGTAGGAGGTTTCCCTTGGCATGAGAAGCCCTCTGGCTCCATGGAAATCCTTCACCAGAAAGAGTGAAGAATGGAAAACCAATGGTGATTGATCGAGTGTTTGGGCTTTAAAAAGATTTAAAAGGTATCAGTCCCAAGAATGCAATGGTATTAAAGAAGTGCTGTAGGAATGCTGTTATACACCCCATGCCCCCGGGCATCTGTGACCCACACAAACTGGAAGAGGTATTTTTGTGTTGAGGAGATTATCTGCCTACACATTCGTCCAGTCACCTTTTGAATCCATCTAATGCTTGGTCTCAACATGCTCCAGCAATGAGCTCCACCCTTCAACCACTCTTCTTTGTGCCAAGGAATACTCTGCTTCACCTGCCTTTGTGTTTTTATTGTGAGAATAGTGATTGCTTCTTATCCACACCTTTCCTGACCAAACAGCATCATCACTGTGGTTCACCTCTGCCAGACCAAGAATCACAATCTATTTACCTTTTATACCTCCCAGAGACATCCGGCTGTTCCTGAGGCCCTGATAACATCTGATATAATATACAGATATTGTATCTGATCATAATTCCTAGTTTCTGTGTATCGCTTTTGAGTTGAGGAGTATGGAATTATCACCAGTGTATCAGAGAACTGCTGTCCCATAAGCACATCCTTGTATGCAGGCTACTGTGTACTGATGTTTGGCAGCAATCAGAGACTTCACGTCTATTCCCCACTAGCAAAGACCCAGCAAGGGTATGGATTTGCCACATCACCTCTCTCTTAGGCTGGTGTCCACAATGCCTGCCAGGCACTGTTCAGTTGGGGTCTGGTGCTTTTGCCAGCCTCCATCTCCCAGACTCACTCACCACAGACTGCAGTCAGGGAGTTGGATGTGCAGAAGAAAGGCAAGATGGGCAAGATTTGACTGTCAGCATTCACCTCCCTCGGGTTAGGGTAACATTCCCCCTAGTCCTCCTTGAACTCCTTCCATTAGTTTTTGCTAACAGAGCTAAAGACTTGACAAAGTTTAATCCTTTCCTCCTAGACTTAGTAGGAATCATCAAAGAATACAGCATAACATCTGTGCAGGAAGTGACTGACCTTAGAGGTAGAAGTAGAAGCTACAGTTGAGGCAACTGAAAAATTCCTGAAATTCACTGGAATAAAAGAACTGGAAAAGTATCAGCCAAACATTTGTTGTTCTGTTTTCCTGAAGGCAAAATGGACTTCCTGAAAAAAAGAATACAAAATAAGGCATGCAAGGTCAAGTCTTGTTTGCAGGAATGGCAATCAGGGGCACTATGTGTATCTAACAGTCCGTGGCTGGATCGAGTGAGCCAATGATCAGAGTGCTACAGGAGTGGGGCTGCTACTGCATCCTACAAAGCACAGGACTGCACAGAAATGGATTGCAGAACTAGGGAAAGGGAGGAGGAGAATGGAGAGGAATTGCTGGATCAATTGTGAGACAGCTGGGAATGCAGAGCAAGGAAAACACTTGTGGGGACTTCTTGCTTCCATCGCAAATTTCTGCATATAGAATTTGCCCATGAAGTTGGCAGGAATAACAAAGGGACAGCAGTAAGGTAAATCCCAGGAAATGTTTTCAGAGTGCAGGGAGTCTTCTGAGACAACAATGGAAGATTGCAACTCATATGGAAGCAAACACAGACCAAAGTTGTGTCCTGTCTTTGGGAAGAGCTCAATAGTTACAAGAAGCAAATCATCTTGGAGAAGTCTAAAGACAAGGCCAAAATAGGATCGAAGATAAACGACTGTATATTCTGCATAGTAGAAGGATTCTAGCAGCTCTCTGCAATGACAAAATGAAATCAGCAACACAGAAGAGAATTTTTGGGTGGGAATGGCTTGTGAGAGAGCCAGTGGCAGAACTGGACTGAGCTGTGAATGAACGTGGTGGAACCAACACGATGCAGATGGGACCAGTGCTCAAGTCACAGACTAAAGCTCCAGGACAGCACGTGGTTGTGTTGACTGCAAGCAAGTACGGCTCAGATCATACAACTATGAGGAAATGTCATTTTGCTGATATAGAGGACTACTGGTCCTAGAGCTGAAAGCACGTCAAACACTTCACTAAGAGATTGCAATGTAAGAGGAAGAGAACACAGCAAAGAAGATCATTATTAGGATGCCTTTAATGGCATTGGATAACTGCCAGCAGGATGCAAAAATGAAGCTGGTACTACAGTAATTGTTCATGTAACTTTGAGGAGGAAATGCTGATTCCTGTATGTGAAGAACTTGTAAGTATGTAAAATACCTGAAGATGGAAAAAGACCTATGTTGAATACGCCTCGGGTTAGACACGCTCAGGTTAGAAAGAAGATGAAATACATTAAAAAAGACTCCACTAAAACAAACCAGACAACAGAGATACTTCCAGACACTCTGGACTCATGAATCCAAGGCAGCCACAGATTTATTGTACCATCAGAGCATACAACTGTCAGTGATGCAGCAGACCCCAGGTTTCTGTAGAAATCCACCTGGAAAATGTAACAAGAGATTTCCTCAACTGCTCAAAGCCACCAAGAGGTTTTCTGTACAGGATGATTATGCGGAAAGAACCTTTCCTTTAACACCAATGCAAAGAACAACTTCAAGGGGTGTGGGAAAAGCATTATTAGCATAGGTAGCACCTAATACCGATAAAGCTTCCTCTCTCCTTAGCTCATGGCATTCCAAACCAGGAGGTAACCCTGCAGATGGAGAATACTTAAGTAGTCAGTGAAGAGAGCAAGGTCCTGCTATTGTGGCTGGCCAACAGCCCCTTTATGGCAGACCTTCTAAGCCATAGATGCAGCACTGCTTTCTTCCCAGCCTTGCACAGGGTACTGTTGTAAACGCTTCCCTGCACACGGTTCTCTTCTTGCTAACACTGGCACATACTCAGTGATGCTAACAAGATGACTCTCATACATAATGACTGATCATGGAGTCGTGGGTTAAAACTCCAAATTTGAATCTTAATACTAAATGAATACTGCATGACCAGTAAACTCTGTGACAGCCACATTTACCCAGCTCACATGGAGGTCCTGCGCATGAATTACTGCCACTGAAAGCTACTGCCCAGTGGTGAGGATGCTACGGAGAAGCCAGACTGCAGCAGGCTGCAGGAGGAGCCAGCAGCTCTTCAGCTGCTGAAAACCACAGATCACCATTACATTTATGAAAGGGAGAGATTTTACTGGGGAGGGGGAAGGTGACGTGGGGAGGGGATGTGCAGCTCATAGTGCCCTGGTTCTTTGTCCCCACAGTCAGCAGGTGATTCCTCATGGCAGTGCCTCATACAGGTGTGGTTTTCCTTTTGTCTGGCACACCCCTGTGCTGTTAATCCCAGGTAGAGGGCTGGTGGTCAACAGTTGACAATGACCCACTAAATAGATCTTAATTTTTCACTACCCATGTGTGCTTTGCTTCCTCCACTCTGCCCCATTGATGCTCTGCATGATGTGAACTCATCACTGGCCAACCAACTTCGTGCTTTCAATCCAGGATCATGCTCAGCTCCCTGACCCACCGCCATCACCAGACACAGGTAACCCTCAGCAGCAGATGGCAGTGGGAAACAGAGCAGAAGGGTCTAGGAGGTAGCTTGAAAGGTGGAGGTGAAATGTGAAGATGGCAGCAAGCTGCCTGAAAATCTCATTGTGTTATTTCTTGTATCCACACATGCACACATGCACATGCACAACTATTTCACAGTGTTAATGTTAGCAAGTGCCTTTCCCCTCGTTACATGTTCTCCCCATGAAGCTGAGTTTTGTCATCAGACTCACATCTCATAGCAGTACATTTGACACCCATTAGATAAATACATTAAAGTCACTCCAGTGACTCTGCCCTCCACTGAAGCATGCTCCAGAGGCATTTCCAACCAAAGTACTTTCAGGAACTTGGTTCCTTGTGCTCCCAGGAGAGCTTGAGGGATACGGAAAATTGCAGTGGTTTATGGATCATGTCCGTTTTAAGTCCAGTTCTCCATTAGTCCTACACAAGCACAGACCAATGTCACAGCAAAACCTGGTATAAACAGATGGGAATGTGTTCACTTTTAGTACTGACAACACGTGATTTTTGGTCAGAAGAAGAGACAAGGATGTGCTTTCTCTGTCCTGCCGACAGCTGCCACGGCTTTGGTGAGTTATGGCACTGAGCTTGGTATGGTCCCATCCTTCACAGTGGGTTGGGTCTGGTAGGTAGATGTGTATAATGGTAGCCAGTGAGGAGGTTCAGTGCATTAAGACAAAATGTCTCCAAATGAAGACCTGAAGTGCCCTTCCAAGCCCTAACAAGGACTGGCTCTGAAGTGATGCTGCCTGGCCATTGCTTCTCCTTTGTGTCTGCAGGAATGTAAGGGATGGCAGAGAACAGTCAAGAATTGTCTGGGAAGGACAACTGAAGGGCATCATGTGCTCCTTCCACATGGCTGCCCCATAGGAATCTGCTGGTGAGTTTTCTAGGCAGACAGCTCTCCTTGCAAAGCTCTCTCTTGCCACAGCACCACACTTCCCTCACCCTGCACTGCCACCAAACAGCTTCAGACATGCCTTTGGGAAAGACTGACAACAGTTCCTTGTTAAAATACAGCAGCTACAACGTGAGACAGAGATGGACCATGTGAGAAGCTCTTGCTACTGCTCCACACTTCTACTTGGACAGGGCACATGGAGAAGCTTCTTGTTTCTCTGTGTCCCCTCTGCAAGCACCAGCACTTTGTGTGCTTTAGTTGACACCATCAATTTTTGCATGCTGGTCTTTTAAGTCCATTTCCTGACCAGGAGCACAGCTTTTTAAATGCAACGACATGAAAAGCATCCCTTCTTTAGACACACAGGCTAAACCCGCCTGGATATAGGACAGGCAGCTGATTATGTCCAGGCACCACCTGCATATAAACAGTCCACGGACCCCTCACTCTATATCATATTCTGCCACCTGAAAGAGATGTAGGGCAATGGCACTGCTGTCAGAGGGGGAGCACTGTGGACACTGAGTACAGAATACATCCCTGTGTTCCCAGCACGCACCTGCTACTGAAGTTAACGTGACTACAGATGCACTTCTGATTGCAAGAACAGGAAAACACTGAAAACACAATGCAAATACAACACTGCACTCGAGAGTTCAGATATACAGGGGCCGGGGGGGAAATTCCTCCACTTAAGGGCCCTGCTGCTGATGCTGCCCACCAAGCACTGGGACACTGTAAGAGCTAAGCAGGGAAATAACTCTCCCTTGTAGGGAATGCTCTGCTGCCACTCCTAAGTTCTTCTTTGTTGGATCTGGTCTGAAAGTGGAAAATCCTAAGTATTTTATAAATGGCATCATATTTTACAAGCAGTCTAGGGAGGTGATGTCTGGCCACAGAAGTCTAGACAGCTTGGGAGTTCTATCCACAGCAGACACACTTCCTCTTGGATGCAGCTCCTGGAAAACACAGCAAACCAGCTCCCTGTGAACATGCCTTCAACACCCTGTGCTGCTGAAAATAAGTGGAGGACCCTACAAATGGCAACTGCAGACAAGGGCTTGTAAACACAAACTGTGCTGGCCATGGCCAGATGTGTAGAAATATGCCACGTGTGGCCAGAGGAAGGCGACTGGTGGTAGGCATGTTTAAAGGGATACAAGGTGCTGAACAAGGAGAACAAGCCTCATTCTCATTTGCACTCTCCTGTACTTGGTTGGTGGCATTTACACATTACCAAAGACCTGGTCAGTAACTATAGTATATATTTCAGTTGTTTATAAAACCACTGACTGATCATTCAGCTTCAACCACAGCATTCTGCCTCTGGAGACCTGGGCTCCTGCATCAGAATCCTTGCCTTTGCTGTCCCAGGCTCTCTTCAAGGCGACTGGCTGAGCCTGAAGCCCTTTCAGAGCCCCCAGAACATCATCTAACGAAGGCACTGGGGTCCCCAAAGGACACAGAGCACAACCGCAGAGTGTGATCACTGTAGCAAACCATCCACAACTTGGCAGCTAGTACCATTCCCATTCCAAGAAACCACATGCTGTGAGCTCCTCTTAGAGGTCGGGGCTTACCCTTGCCTTTCTGTGGTCCATACACCAATGACACCTTTCTAAGCAGTCACACATTTCACTTCCAAAGGGCTCTGACAGCCAGCTGTGGAGTTATCATTCCCTCCCACAATCCATCCATCCTCCGCTGTCTTTCCCTCTCCCCTGCAGCTCCCTCCCCAAACCCTACGATGCTGCTCACCCCTGCACCAGCAACCCTGAATCGAGTGGGTGATCATTTTGCCTTGGCAAACAACTGGAAACCCAACATGAGAAACGTCGGTCGGGCCGTGACAAACTGCAAAATAACAAACAAGCAAATGGGAGGAAATGTGCATATATAAAAAAACCAACCAATTTTCCTGGCATATTGTCAATAAGCTGCAAAATTTCCTTCCCCAGGGAAGGGGTTTAAGTTCTTGAATGATATGATGCTTGGAGATGTAATTTTTCATTAAAAAACCCCAACCGACCCCAAATTTCCAACCCCAAACTCACAATTCTGGTGTTAACGAAAGAAGGTAAAAGGACAAATCTCCCAACAATGACAACCGAAAAATAAAGGTACACATCAGCATTTGTAATCAAAAAACTACTACATACTGTACTTGGGAAGTCTTCTGGGGAAAGATCATTGGCATCTAGTGAGGACATCACTAAAAGTCTTGTGCATATGATATGTATGAGACAATGATGCCACTGGAGGGTGGATGGACGGACCCTTAGGAAACTGTCACTCACAAAACCGTTCCATGACAAGAGAAAATAAGAGATGTAAAAAGGATTGGTTTTCCCCATCCCCACCCCCTGAAGCATTACAGATTCCTTCTCAATTGACGGAAACAGCCTCTTCTAGTCTCAGGTTATTTGTTTGTTGGGGTCTTGGTTTGTTTTTTTTTGTGTGTTTTGTTTTTTTTTTATTATTTTTTAGAAAAAGTCTTCATCTTTTGAAGAAGTCCATCCATTTCTGAGATGCACTTGGTTCCACAGCACCAAAGAGCTTCAGCTCTCTCTCCCCTTTCATTTGCTAACAGGGAGCTTTAGGGAAGGACTGCTGACCGCATGCCATTCCCACAGCCACCATCCCATGTGAGAAAGAGAAGTGCTTCTTGGGACCTTTCTTTGCATTCATCTTCTCAAAGA
Source organism: Melopsittacus undulatus (assembly GCF_012275295.1). Taxonomy (NCBI): domain Eukaryota; kingdom Metazoa; phylum Chordata; class Aves; order Psittaciformes; family Psittaculidae; genus Melopsittacus; species Melopsittacus undulatus. Next base: position 4,131,057 of record NC_047538.1, on the reverse strand, counting down.
AGTCTCATTGCTCCAGAGGTGCTGGGCCCAGCTGCAGCAGCCTTGTGCAAGAGGAAACAGATGAAGCTGCTCTCTTCTCTTCCTTTGGAGACTCCCATTGGTCTTGGAGCCCTTTTCAAGAACACAATTGCTTTATTATTATTTAAAAATATTTCATAGTTTGTGGTTTGTTTTGTTCTATTTTTGTTTTTCTGTTTGTTTTTTTTTTTCAAAATAGTTGTCTTTTATTTTGTTCCCTTTTTCCATTGCTTAAATTCTAGAAGCTCTTGGTGACTCCTCATTGCTGATGACAGGGCATTTCGTCCTGTTGCCATGATGCTCAGAGCAGCTGCCTGCCTCTGGTCCATGTAGAACACACAAGAACTGCAGTTCGGGCATACAAGGGCAAAGGGGAGCAGGACCTCAAGGAAGAGGAGCAGGAGGACACGTTGCTATCAGACCTCCACAGACTGAATTTGGTTCATCTGTGCTCTCATCACCTGGATACTGTTAAGGATTTTCTTCTGGTGTCCTGCTAAAGTGACCCCAACTCGCAGAATGTCCCTTTTGGAGGAAAAGAAACAAACACCATATAAAGACCACGTTTTTCCCACAGCAGAACAAGTTCATATATGAGCATATTCCATGTATGCAACAAACACATGCAAACCTGGTGAAACCTCTACTCTTTCTTTTTGACTCTCCCCAGCTTTGCAATTGCTGCCTACCTGCATCGCCCCTGGAGTACTGGAACCTCAACAGAAACCACAGGCTCTGCTCATTGTTTGTAAGTGAATTTGCCTTAAGGTTTTCTACCCATGCATTGTTTTGTTTCTTTCTTTGCATGTTTAGATTATCTCTCTCTTTTTGTGACACAGTAACCCATTTTTTCCATCCCTGGGGACACACATCGTCAGCATTGTGAATCTCACTCCCCCCTGTGCAGATGATGGTTGTTCTCGCTGCTTTTGCTTTGATCTGATGAGGCCATCAAGTGATAAACTTTTGTTACTTACCCTCTTTGCTAAATCACAACAATCTCTTTTTCCCACTGCTCCTATTTTTTATAGAGAAAAGGCATCTGGGAAGGACAAAGGTTGTGCCAAGAGCATGAAAGTGACTGCATTGCTCGTACCTGTGGTCACTCCAGATGAGTTCGTTACTCATCTCCTCCTTAGTGGATAAATCTCAGTCATGAATTCTTCTAATCAGGCAACAGATGGCATTCAAGAGACGTGACCTGTACCTGACTGTAAGGATTTTTCAGTTGCCCTTTCTCCTTCCTTGAGTGTTAAGGAATAGATTTTTAAGTGTGGCAAAACCCTTGCCTGTTATAGAATGGAAGTCAATGGGCAAAGATGGGTAAACAAGTGCTCCAAGGAAAGGTGAGAAACAACCCTCTAGCACAAGTGGCACACGAGCCTTCAGAGCTTGCTTTAGACCCTGTCCCAGCCAGATGTGCTGAGCCAGAGGATTTTCCTTCTTGGATGAGTCTGGCACCTTGACTTTAGCTTTTGTTCTGATTGGGAGCGAAGACCAAAGACTTCACTCATGTCTGTAAACCAGAATAAGACTGTGGTCCCACACAACCCTGTGATTCTTCAGCTTTCTGCCCTGGACACAGATACTTTGTTGGCCCAGGTGTCCCAGCCTGCAGACAAACTTAGGCAGGCTGGGATGTGGTGTAAGTGTGATGTCCCAGTTTAGTCAAAGTTCTTTCTCCCTCTCCTTCAGATTTTATGGACCCTCTTTCTGTTGTATGAACACAAGCATATGATGTGCCAACAACATCCCCAGGGCCTTGGGCTTGTATCACAGATGTTACTGAACAGTCAGAACTGCCATGTGAATTTCCTAGCAGCAAGTAAGAACAGAAAGCCAGAAGCGGTCAGTTTGGCTGTTTGCATGAGTGGATTCTGACTCATTAATAGATTCAAAGAGTGGAATTAGGGACCAAGTAAAAAAGAATTCCTGGTTACAAGGCAGGGACATTGCAGCACTTACAGATGGCTTTAATGCTTGGTGCCTTCTTAGGCAGGTTTGCTAAAGTTAACTGCAACCAACCACAAATCTTTCACCAGAAGCATCAAAGTCCTATCTTGCCCCAAGGGATTTCAAACCCCACCACAAACAGATGTCAGCTGCCTGCTTTCTCTTAAGAACCTGCTAAAACTTTGCCACTAAGGGATGTTTTCAGTGGATGCAGGGCAAGCAAATCTGAAACCATCTGGACCTTCAGAGGCCTTTCTTAGTCAGAAATTTGTTTGCAGTGTGCTTGTTGCCACCACTGATCATCCAAAAGGACTGAGGAATCTAAAAGTGCTCTTGAGTGGCTGGAGAATGGTCTGGTGCTGGCCTAAATACTCTATTTTTATCATGTTTGGGTTTTGGAGACCCTTGTGGGGTTCTTGTTTTCATAGTGGGGATGTGCAGCATGATAGTGTGGAAATGAGTTCTGTAGACCCAGGGCAGCAGACAGACAGACACCATCAGGAGATAAGACAGAACCTGCAGCACAAAGTAGTTCTCCAGAAACAGAATGGACCAGAAGTGGGTCCACAGAGCAACAAGTTTTATAGAAACTACATTATGGGAGAATAAAAACTAATCCAGAAACAACCAGTTGTTGTCAAACTGCTGAGGGTTTTCCTTGTGCTTTGGGAATAGAAGCCAGGGTACTTACTCTACGGTCATCTGAGATACTACGTCAAAGGTGGTGAAGCCAGCACTGGCAAAGCTCTCCTTGTACTGGCTCATCTTGATGGCGTCCAGCCATTCATCCACAGTGTTGAAGCTGGTATAATCTGGGATTGTGCGGTCAAGTAGGGGGAGGTTCATCCTGAAACACAGAAATGGGGAATGAGCAGAACAAACAGCAAAAAAGCTGATGGGATGCAGCTCTAAAATCATGGCTGCGACAGAGGAGAAAATACATTCTCTGGGTGTATCTCCAACCAGTCCAGGGAAACACCATACTGCTTGATGAGGCTTTATTTGCCTCCATTGCATGAGAGATTCAGCTACCAAAGCAACCACACTCATCCAGCATCATGTGTACGTGAAACCAATGTACTCCTTTAACTGCAGTTAGAGTCACTGTCCAACTCAGTGAGCTGTGTTCACCAGACCTAACCTGTCCAGGAAAAGGGACCAGAGTGACCTTGACTTCTTTTAATCCCCTTCTTATAAAGGACCAAACATCACAAGGCAAGCTGCCTCTGAAATAACAGCCTAGAGGGATGCAAAGATGGTACCCACCAGGACACAAAAGACAGCAGATCTGCAAAGAGAAGCCATAGGACAAGAGGAAGACAGAAATACACACCCAGAGGAAAGAGGTGCCATGGCTTTCAGGCTGTTAGGATTTCGGATCATTTTATCTAAGGTGTTGACAATTTGCCCAAATTTGGGTCTGTGGTTTCGATCTTTCTGCCAACAGTCAAGCATTAGCTGGTGCAGGGCATTCGGACAATCCATAGGTGGTGGTAGCCGATAGTCCTGCTCAATAGCATTTATCACCTACAAGAGAAAGAGAGATCAATACAGTTGCAATAAATCCTATTTAATTCATCATGTTCCTCTTCCTGGACTTTGAGTGTAACTGGCATGACCAGACACACTGCAGTGGGGCTGACTGCCTGCACTTCCCACTGCCTGCCATCTCAGCCACCACCACATACTCCTATAGCTCCCAGCTCTCTCCACGTCATGCTATCCGGTGAGAAGATGATGGCCTTGTTCAGCTGAGATGCAGCCTTGCTGACTACATGCAATAAGCCATGACCATAAGTCTCCTAAGCCACGGAGAGCATCCCCACTACCTTGACAAGGATGTGTAAGCCTGCAGCGTCAGGCATGAGTGAGTCAGAGAGAAGGGTTTGTACTTTTGGACAGGTACACAGCACAACAGCTCATTGGGAGGAGAGCATCCCTGTCCAGTGAAGGGTCTGTTTGTGAGTTACAGACAGGGGAAGCTGCCCCTGTGTCTTCCTTTCTTCAGTGATGCTCTCTACTCGCTCCGGCCAACAACCCAGGTGACAGTCATGCCAAGAGACAAGGGCTGGGTGCACTGAGCCAGCTGTACATGTTGGATCTCCCCACAGTCCTGTGCACATGTAAAGTGGAGCACACAGTGGGGAGGACCAAGACCTTGGTCAACAGAACCAGACACAAGACAGCTTTGCTATAGCACGTAGAGAAGGTTTGCAGCACACCCTGCCTGAGCCATGCTGCAGCTCTGTGGGCCAAACACAAGGCAGCTTTGGCTGTTGTGTGTTTGGTCTCTCCTTACTGCATCACACAACATGGGAAAATGTCTGGTCTTGCCACGTTCAGTGGAAAAAGCACAGGCACAAGGGCTAGAGGCTCTTCTTCCAGGGGAACCCTTGTCATTCTGCTCCTGCAGCCCTCCATCCCCTCTATAATCAAGGATGGAGCTGCACAGCTTTATCCAGGGGCTTCTTACACATCACAGTCCAAGCTTGCCATGGGAAATTTAATGACCCTCTAGTGGAAGATGCCCTTGACCACGGCAGGGGGGTTGGACTAAGTTATCTTTAAGGGTTGTTTCCAACCCAAACCATTCTGTGACTCTAACAAACTTCTACCAGATGCCTGTGGTCTGTTGTAGATGAAGATGTGCTTGCTGCTCCAGGAGCTCTCAAGTCAGTGGTAGCATTTCCTTTTCCATCTGCCTGCTCCCTTTCCTCCTGGGCACCTCTCTACCATCCCTGAGGGTGCTCACATTAACCCTGTCCTATTGCACTGGGTGTTGTACAGTCCCTAACCTCTGCCACAGCAGCGCAAAAGCCAAAGTTATCCCCATTACTTCTTCCAAAGGTGTTGACCTTGGACACATGTCCCATGACAGAGACGGTTCCGGACATGCCACAGGCTGGGTCTAGCTGTAGCCATGCTTTGGCCTTGCATTGCTTCCAATTTCAGTGTTTCTGCTCCTTGTTTCTTAACAACTCACATCTTGATTGGTCATATCCCAGTAAGGCCGCTCGCCATACGACATCACCTCCCACATGACTATTCCATAGCTCCACACATCACTGGCTGATGTGAATTTTCGGTACTGAATTGCCTCAGGTGCTGTCCATCGTATTGGGATCTTCCCACCCTGCAAGAAAAAAGAACAGGATAGTAACAGAGAGAGCAAGAGTAACTGGAAAAGACAACTGTCCAAAACTGCCCCAGGACTATCCCTAACCCCACATCAGGGTGTCTATGGTTTGTCTAGCAAAGTCCACAAAACCATCAAGGATGATGATTCCCCTCATTTGTCTGGTGACCCATCTCAAGGCTGCACCAGCCTCCTGGGGAAGAAGCTTTTTCTGTTACTCACCTTGAACCTCTCAAGCTATGGTTTTGTCTATTGCCCCTTATTACACCATCTGGTACCACTGCAAAGAGTTTGGCTCTGTCTTCTTCATAACTGCCCTTCAAGTACTGCAGGTCGCTTACAGATTTCCTCTCAACCTCCTCTTCATAGTATTAAACAAGCCCAGATCCTTCTACCTGCCTACTCCTATAGCAGCTTTCAGAAGGACAAAATGCCCTCTGTGCTGGTAAGGTCTTTTGTGACAAGAATGAAGGGTGAAGTGAACCTCTTTAGTATGGCATGCTTGGTCACTGGTGGAAATGAGATGGACTGGGTAGGCTGTGGGCTCTCCATCATCCTGCTGGGCAGCAGCAGCTCTAGAGAAATCAGTGCTCTCCACTCCCATAGAGGAGTTATGCAGGAGAGTGGCATACCCAGCACAGGGCCACAGGGCAATGCTCTGCTTAAGGTCCTGCAGCCTCATGATTTTCCACTAAGAACTTTGGACTTGAAGCATTCACAATTCAAGAGACTTTCTGAAGGGAAAAATCTTCCCCTGTGCTGAAAAATAAGCAAAACTGTTTAAGGAACATATTTTCTCAGTGAATAACTACCATGTCCTACTAAGGCTCTTCTAGGACTTAACAGGACTCAGATCCTGTACATGCTAGAACAAGATAATGTTTCTTAATGTTCTCAAAGCCACAAACCTCAGACAAAATAGTTTGGTTTTCACAAGAAGGGGAGACCAAGCACTCCATACCAACCATGCTGTCTTCCCCATCAGGTATAGTATTAACAGAGCTCCTGACAAGAAGCAGATTTCAAAAATGGCTAAAAAGAAATCCATGGATTTCTCCACTGCCCCAACAATGACTTATGGGCCAATATTCATTACAATCCAGCCATAATAGTCCTGTGCAAACATGTCAGAGGACTCCCACCTGGGCCATGCTAGGTGGTTATAATGCATCATCCCAACTAAAAGCTTTATCAAGGACATGTAGATGTTTGCAGACATGCTTGGAAGAAGACCCAGTTATCCACAGGAATAGGGCCCATCAACAGCCACAGGACAACTGGACAGGCTTTTGCAAGAGAAAATCTTCCTTGGTTCATTTCATTGGTCTTTCCCATCTGGCACCTTATTTCCATTGCTGACAGCCTGAAAAATGTCCAAGGGAAGGGATCTTCCCCTTTCCCTGGCTCCTTCCTTCACCACCCATCCCTCCCCCTCACGAAGAGCAGCTTTACCAGTGCACTGGTATAGGTAGGATCAGAGGTGTCATCCTCCAGAAACCGAGAGAGGCCAAAGTCAGACACTTTGCAGACCAGGTTGCTGTTCACCAGGATGTTGCGGGCAGCCAGGTCCCGGTGCACGTAGTTCATATCGGCCAGGTACTTCATGCCTGCGGCGATGCCTCGCAGCATGCCCACCAGCTGGATCACTGTGAACTGCCCATCGTTTTGCTTAGGGGAAAAGAGGGAAAGAGACCACATGAGAAGAGAGAATGCACAGCCTGGCATGGTCAGGCAAACAAGCGGCAGCCTCTTTCTACGCTGCATGTCAATACACATCTATTCCACAAATACCGAAGTTCCCTCTTAAAGAGGGTGGAGAGCTCACAGGGCTGGAAGTCACTCTCACACCCTATGGGCATCGCTGTGATGGCTGCTGTTATCCAAAGGTGGCAGATCTGCCAGACCTTGCACAGAAGGGTTTGGAAGGGGCTACCTATTCCTAAGTTATCTCCCTTCAACACAGTGAATTATCCATTTCAAACTCAGACGTGTCAATATTTAGACAGAGCAGCTGGAGGTGAAGCCCTGCTGTGTTAAAGCTATGTCAGACTGTCTTTCCATGGCCACAGAAGCAGAGTTTGTACAGACATCTGTGGGCATGTGTACAGGTAGGCACAGCTTTTTGCTGGTATGAGCAGCCACACTTAGCAGATGACAGCCTTGGTGCCACCTCCACTTCTGTTGCTAAAACACAGTCCCCTGGACTATGCAGCAGCTGCTGCAGTGACAGTGAATGCTGGACAGTGAAGGGCAATGCTATATTGGCACAAGGAAGGGACCCTTTCCCTCCAGTCCTCCTCTGGCCCACCATAATCTCTGAAGCTGCATGCTCCTGCGAGCTCATACCCGTAAGAAGGAGTCCAGTGACCCGTTCTCCATGAACTCAGTAATGATCATGACTGGGGAGCTCTTGGTCACTACTCCTTCCAGGTGGATGACATTGGGGTGGTCAAACTGCCCCATGATGCTGGCTTCGCTCAGGAAGTCCCGTCTCTGCTTCTCCGTGTAACCAGACTTCAGGGTCTTGATGGCCACAAAGATCTCTCTTTTACCAGGAAGCTTGAGATGCCCACTGCACACCTCACCAAACTCCCCTGTGAAGAGAGGGAAACAGGTGAGGCTTGGCAGCCTCCCACATCTCTGTCTTTCTCCCTGAGAGAGACCATGCTCCCTGCATGCCCCTGAGCTCACCACCCACCATCTGTGCTTCCTCCCTCACTCCACACCAAAGACCTCCCTTCAGGTGGATTCATCACTGGTGAGGAGCACTGCACATGGGACTATAAGCACATGGGAACTCCTTGTCTCCAGCAAGGGGATGTACTTGCTTCTCCAGTACTGGACCACTTTATTCCTAGTCCAGGTTGGGGCTAAGTGCAACACATTACTGCCACTAAGCTTCCCAATACATGTAAGGCTAAATCCTCACCAAAGCCTGACACCGCAAAGGAGATGCTGCTGCTGAAGGCCAGCCAGCCATTCCCAGTTCACCTACCTGCCCCAATCACCTGCTCAATTTTGACACAAGAGATATCGATTTCTTTTGCAAATTCCCTGACAGCCTCATTGGGATCTTCGTAGGTGAATGGATCGATATAAATCTTCATCCCTGGAGTCACTGCATAAAGGTGAGGGAGAGAGTCAGACAGACAGATGCAAATGGAATGACCGATGGCTGGCATCGAGGAAAAGAGAAACCTATTGGTGTTTGGTTTTTTTTTACCCCAGCAAGTCACATCATGAAGGGCATGAAGCAGACACAGCAAAGCAATTTGACAGAAAACATGCAGAGTCATGTTTGCACAGGACTATTAAAGATGGATTGTAATGAAGAGTGGACCATAAGTCATTGGAGGGCTACATGATGAACTAGGACTTCAAACTGACCATGGAGAACCACACATCCTCTGCAGCAGGATTTGGCTTTAGCAGATCCAGAGGAAAAGCAAGAGGAGCATTTGTTTTCAGGAGGTGATGCAGAGACACACCAATGCCACATCACACTCATGCTGCAGCACTGCAAAAGTAGAGACTGCAGCTCTGCCTCAGTGGCTTCCTCTGCATGCTGCTTCCACCTCATCCCATCATCCCATCAGAGACATGGGGAAGTGGAGGAGAAGACCTGGGCTTAGCACTCAAAGACAGGAGGGACAGTCTGTCCTCTGTTATCCTGATAGTTAACCCTGCCTGAGGTTTGGGTCCCTTCTGTACCCTCAACATTGCCAAGACAAGCTGTAGGGGATGCTGGGGAAACTGCAAAAGCCAAGCTCCTCCTGCTAGGCAGACCAGAAGACACAGTGATATGCTTATGTGAAAGGCACTGACCATGGCATCTGGTGAGCCTGGACTGCTGATGCCACATTGCATGCTACCTACACCATGAGACAGCTCCTACCTGCAGTTCTCCCCTTTCTATACTTCCTTTCCTGGCCTCTGGCTTGCCCCAGAATTAAGGGCATTTGGAGAACAGAGCTCACAGCCCAACACAACCAGAGGCACAACTCCTGGCTCCATGTGTAGGATTCAGGGTAGTTCCTGCAGTGCTTACAGGCTCCATGCACCTTGGCAATTTGCTAACCATAAGCTGTAGCCTCTCTGCAGCAATCGCTGCTGGGATGCCGAGCAGGCACTGTGCCTTGGACTGGCATCTTGAGTGACGAGGAGGCTAAAAGGCATCCCAGGCCCATTATCAGTTCATCTGCATCCAGTGGCATTGTGCCTGTTCCAACAGTCGTGAAGGCACAGCTATTAATGCCATCACAGCCTGAAGTTGTCATGTTACGTACCAGACCCCAGGAGAAAGCGTGAATGTATGTTTACACATGCAGCATGGGCTGACAAACAACTGAGAGCTGCATTTCCATAATCTTCCTTGAGTGTCATCTTTCCTGGGAAGTTATAGCACTGCAGCCAGCATGGTGCTGCTCTGGCAGCCTCAGTGCTCTGCCTCAGGTAAATGCAGAAGCAACAGTGAGTCCTGTGCTGAAACACTACTGATGCTTTCCATTCCCTAAAGGAGGCCCAGGTCTGCACAGGAACGTGGTATTCACAAATCCTGAAGCTGCAGATATAACACGATGTAAACAACGACTGAGATTTGAACAAAGCAGGATTGTAAGTGACAGATGAGGGAAAAGACAGGCATTTCAGAGGGCATGCAGCAAGGGGTTAATATAAGTATGCACTGGGGTGAGGCAGGGTGTGAAAGCAGATGTGCCTTGCAGTACACAGGGGTGTTGGAAGGAGGCTGCAAGAGAGGGCATGTTATGTGCTGTATTAGATACCTATACACAGATATATCTTATATCTACTAGGATTCTGGAAGCAGTGGGGTGGGCTCTAGCAAAAGCACCATGAGGTATGTCGGTTCCTGCATAGAACAGTGCTCTGCAGGAGGTGAGTAGGTTGAGAAAGGGGTCTTCACTGCTGCCCACAAGCCAGGCAAAGCTCAGGAGTTAGCATAGCAACACAAGGTGCAGTGCCAGCAGCTGCAGGGGTGTGTGTTGGATATCACAGGGATTCATAGGGCATGCATAGATGTTCGCTGCATGGATGGCACACAACAACACCCAGGTCTGGAGAGCGGGACAGAGGTCTGGTGGGTGATCTAGATGGCACAGGTCCTCCTGCCTACCCATGCACACACCAGCCTGGCTGGGCGGCCTGAGCACTCCCCACATGCTGCAAGGAGTGAGTGAACAGGAACACAAACCGAAGAGAGAGCAGTACTTACTGTGGCCACTGGTATAGTGCTGCAGCTTGTCAGTGTACTCAGAGTCTGCACGCTCAAAGCCCCGTCTTCTGGAAAGAAAGGGAGTCCTGAGCACCAGCACGGCTCCACTGGGGCTGAAGATGCACTGCAGGGGCATCTTTCCCTCTTCATCTTCCAATCCCCATTCTCCCCTTCCCTGCCACCCGCTGTCTCCAGTTACTACCCCCTTGTACAGCCCCAGTCCCTGTCATGGGCTCAGACTGACCTACCTGTTGCATACAATAATGATGACGACCACAGCGATGAGGAACACCAGTCCTGCTGCAGAGGAGCCGATGATGAGTGGCAATTTCTCCTGGACACTGGTCTGGTATTCGGCTGCAAGCAAGGAAGAAGGAAGGGGTTACCGGGGCACAGGACAGGTCTACACACACAAGTTCACCAAGGTCTCAATGACATCTTAAACTGGAGAGACATCACTCTGATGGATGGACCACTCGGATAAAGAATTGGCTGGATGGCCACACACAAAAGAGTTGTGGTCAATGGCTCAATGTCCGTCTGGAGACCAGCAACAAGTGGTGTTCCTCAGGGATCGGTGCTGGGACTGATCTTGTTCAACATCTTTGTCGGTGAAATGGACAGTGGGATTGATGCACCCCCAGCAAGTTTGCTGATGACACCAAGCTGTGTGGTTCGGTTGATACACTGGAGGAAAGGGATGCCAGCCAGAGAGACCTGGATATGCTTGACAGCTGGGTCAATGACAACCTCATGAAGTTCAACCAAGCCAAGTGCAAGGTCAGGGCAATCCCAGTTTCAGTTAGATATAAGGGAAAAGTTCTTTACTGTGAGGATGATGAGACACTGGCAAAGGTTGCCCAAAGAAGTGGTAAATGCTCCATCTCTGGCAGTGATCAAGGCCAGGCTGGACAGAGCCTTGGGTGACATGGTCTAGTGTGAGGTGTCCCTGCCCATGGCAGGGGGGTTGGAACTGGATGAGCTTAAGGCCCTTTCCAACCCAAACCATCCTATGATTCTAAGGTCAGAGCACATCCCTGAGCCATGTCCACATTTGCATGGCTATTGCTAATGGGTTTCCTGGCATGGTTTTGGTCCTGGACCTATAGTGCTATCCCAGGCATGGCTCAGGTTGGCTGTGACTGGAAAAGTGCCCCAGTAGAAAGGCTGGATGGCGCTATCTCTTTTGAGTGGAAATTTTAGTCCCATGGATGCAAGCTGTGCCTTGCTCCTTGGCCTCAGGGCCACAAAACTGGCTTGGCCTGTTTGATTTAGCAGCATAAATTCAGAAAACAAAGACTCAGGTCTGCATTTGTCACCGACAGCTGTGCACATGAAGATCACAAACCTTGTTTCCTCTAAATCCAACCGAGTCAACATGTCCCCATGTACCCTTGAAGCAACATCAGAGGGACCAGCACTGCTGCCAGTGCACCTCCATCTTCCTCCAGTCTCTCTAAACCCTGTGTCATCTGTATATAAAGGCATCTGAAGGCTCACCTTCAGTCATAGTCTGGAAATACATCTTGCCACTATACCGGCCATACCCAGCCACAGTACGTGCCCGCACTTGGAAGACGTAGATGGTGCCAGCTTTGAGGTTTTGCACTGCCACGGTGTTGGTGGGGCTCTTCACTGTTGTGGAATTTACTTCACTCAGATCCTGCCAAGAAAACACAAATCTGTCATCGGGAAAGTCAAGTGGAGAATCAGGCACTGCATTTCTAGAAGGAAGAAGTGCAGGAGACCAGGGCAGCATGGATGGAGAAACAACCGTAAGGAGAGCACGGGCCTGAACAAACAGGTTATTTCTCTGAGCCTGCATCCTGGCAGGGAAACACAGTAAGAGGAATGTGAGTATGGATATCCCTGGGCTATCACCTCTCAGGAAAGGCTTGGATGAAGGTGTTAGATAGGAAATTCAGGTAATTTCTCCAAGCCTTAAGGTCAATGGGGATGGGAACTGTTTCCCTCTTCTGTACCCACTTTCTCTTAGCACTGTCCTTCTTCCTCACTTCCTGCTCCTGCGACTGATCCAGCTTTGGCAGCCCCTCCATTCGCTCTTCTCCATCTCCTTTTGCCTGTGCTGGAGCTAAAGCCCACCTGAACATAGGGTTTTGGACCTCAAGAGAAGTACTGCTACCTGGGCCTGGGTCATGGTTTAAGTCCAGCCACTGCCTCAGAACTATGCAGCCATTCACTCCCCCCTTTTCCCTATGTCCCAGGTGGGATGGGGAGGAGAATCGAAAGAATGTAAACCCCACAGGTTGAGATAAGAACAGCCCAATAACTAAATATAATATATAAAGTATAATGTAAAACTACTACTACTAATTATAAGGGAAATAACAAGGGTAGAGAATATAAAACTAAAAGAGGAAAGGAAAAAACCCCAATAAACACAAGCAAAGCACAATACAATTGCTCACCACCCACCGACCGATACCCAGCCCGACCTGGGCCTTCTGAGTGACTGCACTCAGTTTCTATCCTGGGCATGATGTGCTGTAGTATGGAATACCCCTATGGCTAGTTTGGCCCAGGTGTCCTGGCTCTGCATCCTCCTGGCTTCTTGTGCCCCTCCTCACTGGCAGAGCATGAGAGACTGAAAAGACCTTGGTCAGGGTAAGCATCACTGAGCAACAACTAAAACACAGGTGTGTTATCAGCACTGTTCTCAGACTAAAGCCCAAACACAGCCTTGCACCAGCTACTAAGAAGGAGAAAAAGAACTGTTACAGCCTACTTCACTCACTGTTTGCAGTACCCCTGCCCAGTGACTGCTTCACCAGGGACCATGCCAAGTTTTGAAAGCTGGGCAACCAAACAGTGTATTTAAAAGCAACAATGAGACTACTTCCAAATTTGAGCAGCCCCATCATAATGGTATAGATGGCACTGCACTTGTGTAGATGATGGATCCATCACTGTCCTTAGTAATTATGCTCTTTTAGCTGAACATCCAGAAGCACTAGTGGATGGGCAGGGTCTCCTTGTGCAAGCCCCTGTACAAGAGAACAGGCAGCCCTGGTCCCTCCAGGGACATGGAGAAACAGGTCAACAGAGGATGGAAGAGGGTGCTGAATGTGGTCAGGGCTAGATGCCTGGCAGCCACGAAGTCCCGAAAGCCAACTCTAAGCAGCAATACACGCAAACAGCGTGGGTTCTGGGAAACAGAGGCATCTTAGGAAAGCCAAGCTGTTAGTACGAGCTCCCATAAAACAGGCACAGGCAACAGCCTTGGAATCAAACGTGTGTAGCTGTGTTGAAAGGGCTCGACCTTTCTGGTAGCACCTCCGATCTGGCAGGTCAGGCTGCCTTGGCAGGATCACCGGTTGGAAGAGATCAGCAGCTGACAGCTCAGAGTCTGAGCTGGCAAGTTTACAGGCAAATCTCTGGAATCCGCTCACTTCAGGCACTGCAATGGGCTCAGCAAGCCCATGAACTGCCACTCCATGCAGGCTGACCAGTGAGGTGAGATAACCTCATGAGAAGTAGGCAGGGACTGGCACAAAGGAGTCACACATATAGCTTGTGCAATGGCATCAAGTAGGACTGAGGGTGTGATCAAGGAACTGGACTTCTGTCTCGGATGTGAAACTCTATGGAGGTGGGGGGACGACATGGAGGGATTTCTTCTTGTCCTGTGCTACCATTAGACCAGAATGAAACTCCCCATGAGGAGCAAAGCATTCACTCCTCCTCACTAACTCCTGCAAGGACTCCTCAAGGACACAGGGTGTTAAAGCAGTGATGAAGCAGAAGGTCCCACCTTGTGATGAACCAAGGTTTCATCACACAGTGGTACACGTCATGCAGGATGCTGCTCTCTTGTGCTGCTTTGGCTGCCTGCAGGCACAGTGAAGGAGGAGTCAGTGGAGGCTCTGCACCAAGCTTTGCACACCCTTTGCCTGGGCTGTGTCCTCAGCCTCCTCAACTGATGAAGCACAGGGTGAGTCAGAAGTTGTCTTCCTCACCAATAAATGGTGGGGTTTGCCTTTGGGGGCTGCTGGTCTCCTTTCTTTTCTGCTTAGCCATCTGGTGACTTTGCTCTCATGTTCATTCCCTTGTGAGAACAGCATTGGTACCTTCTCTCAGAGGATGCGCACAGCCAGAAGCCATAGTACCAGCAACACGAGAGGCCCACAAAGAACAGTCATTCACTGTGGGGCTCCATACAACAGATCATGTTGAACCAATGTTCTCCTTATGTTCCTGGGAGAGCTTGGTGCTTCCTCAATTAGACATTGTGCTGGAACAGAGCTGCAAATGCACTGGCATTTGTGAGATGGATTATACTCACGACCTGGGGTTGAGCAGACTCTTCTCCCCACAGCTGCAAAGCAGCTGAAAGGCAACATTCATGGAGTTAATTTGTTCTTGTATGAAGCTTTTGATTGAGCAGTGCTCTGGTGTGGATGGCTGGTAAGAGAGTGGTCTGCCAGGAATGTGCTTCTCCCAATACAATGCACAGTCAAATGTGCAGTCAAACTTGGAGGCTCCCAAATGCTGATGGCACATCACTCAGCAGGGTAATGAGGAGCACCTCTGAAAACACCTTGGATTAACAGGTTCAGGAACAGTTTTTTCTCCCAAAAAACCTAAAAAAACAGCTTTATCCACCAGGACCTGGCACTGGAGGTGCGCAGGTATCACTGGGGTGTTTGGGAATTAGACTAGTGACAGTGAAAAGCTCAAGTACAGAGAAACAAAACCCAAGAAAGATCAAGCAAAGATGAACACCCAGGAAACTCATGGCCTTTGTGTGTCTGATCAGGCCTCAGCAGTGCCTCGGACCTTTCCCAGGAAGGCTAAGAGGGAAATAGGTCAGGACATGTTTACAGCTTTAAGTGCTCAGGGGCTTGCATGAATCCTCCCAGGCCCTTGGATGGCACAAACAACACAGCTGCCTTAAAATCATTTGTCCAACTGTTGGAGGGGACCTCATCCCTGCTCTTGGAGGACTTTAAATTGAATGCAATGGGCATGCTTACATGATGGTTTATAACTGGGGAAATCGATGTCTGCTCTCTGAGGAAGGTGTTCTCATGACTCTGCTCTCCTTTAATCCTACAAATAAAAGAGCTTTTACAGCTCTCCACCTTCCCTCATCAAACCTATTCTGTTCCCTTGGCATACAGCTCAGCATCAGCTCTCCAGCAACCTCTGCATTCACTTCAAACACTCTTCCCCTTCCACCCCTAGGGCTTCCTCAGTAGGTCAAGGGCATCCCAGGCACTTTAGGGTTTAAGTCCAAGCTGTTGTTTTTTGCATAGGTTTGTTGGGTTTGTTTTTTTGGGTGGTTTTGGGGTTTTTTTCCTGCTCATTTTGGTTTTAATTCGGAAATCCTAATTCAAAATAACACACTTCTTATTTCCTCATAGCTTTGCTTTTGAATCCTCATCTGCTTCCCATGAGTCAAATTTAAGCTGGAACCAAAGTCTGATCAATAGAGTTCCTTGAAGCACAGTCTGTGAAAGGCCCAAAGAATCTGCAGAAAGTATTTCTAAAGAGCCATGCTTTATCATCCAAAAATCAATCAATAAATACATGCATCAAGCCAAAGGAAAATGTCAACCGACTGAATTTGGCAAACAGCTCCTCTGTGCATCTGCACAGCAGCACTTTGCTGTGGTTCCTGAAGCAAACAGAGCCACACGTACCAAGCTAGTCCGAGGCTGTGTGCCAAATCATCACATACATCTGAATTTCAGCCCCTAAGGGATTGTGTGCATTAAAGAGGGATGCTCAGATGTGGGAACAGGGTACTGCCAGCCGCTCTGGGGGTAGAGCCATGGGGTCCACAGTTTCCTGACTGATGGAGAACACCACTTGGGTGGAGAGCTCAAAAGCATTTGTTCTCCCAGCCAGGAATATGATCAATTGCATTGCATTAAAGAGTGTCTGGATGCCTCTCACAAGAAAACTGAGCCCCTCACAGACGCAGTGTGGCCCCTGGGACTGCAGGAAAGCCATCATGATTCTGTGATAAGGCCATGAGAAGGATGGTGAATGTCTTCTATAAGGAAAGTCTGAGTGAGTTGGGGGTTTTCAGCCTGGAGAAGAGAATGGGGAGACTTCATTGTAGCCTTTCAACACTTAAAGGAGGCTTAAAAGAAAGATGGGGACAGGCTTTTTAGTAGGGGCTGTAGCAATAGGACAAGGAGTAACAGTTTTAAACTGAAGAAGGGTAGATTCAGGCTAGATATAAGGAAGAAATCGTTACAATGAGAGTGCTAAAAGTCTGCCATAGTTTGCCCACAGAGGTTGTGGATGCCCCATCCCTGGAAACATTCAAGATCAGGGGTTCTAAGCAAGCTGATGTCCCTGCTCATTGCAGTGGGGTTGGAACTGGGTGACCTTTAAAGGTCCCTTCCACCCCAAACCATTCAATGATTCTATGAACTACTGGGACAGAGCACCTCAGCATCAGCATATGGGGTTGCTTGCCTTGTCCTCTCTGCTGGGGCTCAGTGCTCCACCTGAGAGCCTGATGCCATGAAATGCATTGCTTGAGTGTGGCTTGGGCCACTTGTCCCTGTCATCAGGAACATGCTGTGCCCTAAGCTCTGACAATGGGGCAAGCAGATGCTCACCTTGCGGTCCCTTGTGATGACTGGCCACAAACAGAAGCTTCCCCTTTAGACAAAAACTCCATTTATTTACAGCCTCTCCCAGAAAACAGAGGGGAAAGAAAGAAAATGGGGAAGAGATTAAGAGAAAGTAAGAGGAGGAGAATGAACTCCCTGAGATCTGTCCCTATGCTGAGCATCCCTGGGGAAAAGACCAGATCTGTCTTGTTACCTCGCCACATATTCTGGGATCATTTCCAAGGGTCAAATAAATGGCTGTGATTTATGTGATATAGGTCAGGACCTATTTAACAGCTTACAAAGAAGCTCCCCCCCCCCATCCTCATTCTCCCTCTGGCTCTTGGTGATGAGAAAATAGGTCACAGGCAGGCAGTGGGGGGGATTAATCATTTCTTCTGGCAACTGCTGGGAAAAATATTTTCAGTTCCATTTAATCATAAAGCTTTTTAATTAGTTAGTTTGCAATTTTTAATGTATAGTTTATAAGCTCTCGTGTAAGGGGCAGATTCCTGGAAGGAGAAATCACCTGCTCCCCACATCCCCTGGGTAGCATGGGTGAAGTTCACCAGCATGGCAGAGCTTGGCAGGTCCTGGGACCATGGTCATTAAACTCCAGCCCCATGGCACAGACACACTGGCACAGCCCTGGCTCGCAGTCCCTCTGCTTGCATGGGCAGGGAGGATGCAGAAGGAGCATGTTCCTTGGGGATGAAAGAGCCACAGTTGTAGACCCCCTTCACATCAGCCTCTCCTGACTCTGTAGTGTGCTATTTACCCCCCATAGGAGTATGGGGTGGCTTCTCCCTGATACCACATCTGGGTTCAGGCTGCACACAGATGTCAAACTTACCTTTGGTGTAAATACACAGAAAGACAGAATTACACTGCATCTCGAAGACTGGACACTCAGCTAGTGTGGTCCAGCCAGGGAGCAGATGCTCCCTACCAACCATCCCAATTCCCCACTAATGCCCCAGTAGGGGAAAGGGAAAAATCAGAGCTTGGACCCTGGCTATTGAGCTCTCCCTGCAATGGGTCCACCAGCCACAAGTGCTGGAGAGGTGAAGGAGGAATCTCTCCTAAAGACCAGCAGCGTTTCCACACCTGCAGTACCTACACAGAGACACTGGAACAGCTTGACAGCCACTGCCACCTGCACGGCCAACTGCAGCAAGAGAGGTAACTACTGACCAACCAACTGCTGTAGCCAGTGTCACACCCTTGCAGGAAGCTTTGCACCACCTCCTCTCCCAAAACCCTGTCCCTGACCCCAGCCAAGGTCCCGCAGTACCTTCTCATAATATTGCAGCTCATAATCCAGGATGACTCCATTGGGTTGGTCAGGCTGAGACCATGAGAGGGTAATGCTGTCCACGGTGCGGCTGACCTGGTGCATGATGGACACAGCTGAAGGAGCTGGAAGAGAGATCAAGAGAGAGGCCTCAGTCAGATGCCTGCTGCATCCCCTGGCTGGAGGCAGACGGGTGTATTACTGATGCTTGAAGCTAATTAATTTGCCTTCAGCAGTGGCAGAGCTATCTGGGGGTCAGGGGATCCTGGCTGCTGCTATTTGCAGAGAGCAGCTAGGGGAGGGCAAAATGCTCCTGCTGCACAGTAAGAGTTTGTAATTAGACAACATGCAGACAGTGTCTCAGGCAGGAAAACAGACCATTCCCAGGCGAAGTAGAGCCAGGGCTGGAGCAAACACAGCCTTATTCCCCTAGAAAAGCATTACCAGCCCAGCAACATGCAATCCTCTCTGCTTGCCTTGGGGAAACAGGGGTTTTGTACTTTGACATTTGCATAGAGAAGCTTTCGAAGGCAGAGATGCAGGAAGCAAGCAGCTCCTCTCCGCCTGGGTGTGCTGGGTCTGCAAGCTGCACATGGCAATGAGGGGAGGCGCATCAGGCAGCCTGAGCAGGCAATGCAAACCTGACCTGACACACTGACAATGGGGAGCCACCCGCCTCGCCAGCGTGCCCTGGAAACAGCACACCCACAGATGCCACTCGTCCCACTGTGCACAATGAGACCTTCCAGCAGCTCCTCAGACAGCCCAGCCACACGTCCACCCCTTCACTGCCCTGTGCTGCCTGCATGGCTCCACACACGGCCAGGCTGGGACCATGCTAAGGGGAAATGCTCTTCCAGGGAGCTGTGCTGACAAGTTCATGGGGCAGGACCAGGCTGACAGCTCCCTGGGAAACTCTGACCTGCTCTGTTCCTGCCTGTTGTGGACCGGGGCAGGGGAGCAAGGAGCCTGGACTGCTTTTAACCTGTGCTGGCTCAGTCATTGACAGCAGAGATGCTTCAGCACTACAGGTATCTGCCTACAGCCCCCTCGCTGGAGGGGTTGGCACATGGAGATGCCCACACTGCCCTCTCTTCACTCTGAGAGCAGTGAGCAGAGCACGGGTCCTTGTCCACCCTGTGCCCAGCCTGCTGACAGCAGAGCCAATGCAGCCTGCAGGGATGTCAGTCCAGAGCCCATCCCAGACATCACTCATCACCAGCCCAGCCTTGGAGAGTGCTAACTCCAGCACAGCCTTAGCCCTGGCACATCTGCCAGCACAGACCCACTGCTTCAGCAGCTTTGGGGCAGAGGGCAAGCCTCTGGGATGGGAGAGAAATGGAAAGTGGTAGCAAGAAAGCTTCCCCATCACTTGTATGCCAGGCCTAGTTATAAATGGATGCAGAGAGGCTTGCACTCAGAAGGGCTTTTACCAGGCCCGACCCTTTCAATATTTCATGGAAGAACAACTCATTTGACAGCTCTGAGAAACAGTTTGGAAGAGTGGCACACAAAGCAAAGCATCAATTACCCGTCTCCAGTCTGCTTTCCTTTGGCACTACAAGCAGCGACAGAAACTGTGCCAGCTGAGGACTGCAGACACAGCAGCAGTAGGACTGTGCTACTTGGACCAGTGTGGCTGCAGCATGTTCTTGCACATTGCTGTAATGAATTACAGCTGAGCAACTGCTCTCAAAGTATACCAACAGAAGCCATCCATCTGCCTCCTCACTACTGGTTTTCTGGATTCAGAGCACGGTAGCTCTCAGGATGTTCAATGCCTGTGTGCCAAAGGGAGTTAGGGCTGGATATGTTAAAGCAAAATCTGCCACCACACTGCTCCACTGTTTCCCTCATCTCCTTGGGTTTCCCCACTCTTGACGGAAGGTGCAAGGCAGGCTAGCCTCAGCAAAGTGCTGGCCATCACCACCTTTGTCCAGCACTCATTCAAAGTAAAGTGCAGAGAACTTCCACCATGGGAAGTATCCAAGGTCAGCTTGGACAGGCCTTGCAGCAACCTGATCTAATGAAAAACATCCCTGTCCGTGGCAGGAAGGTATCTTTACAGGTACTTTCTGGCCCAAACCATCCTCTGATTCCAATGGATCCTGAGACCAGCGCCCTACCTCCTCCTAAACGCCAATCCTGCCATCCGCTTCTGGCTAAAGCCAAACCCTGTTACCCACCAGTCTGAATCTCTCCATCATCTCAGACCATCCCTTATCCCTTATATCCTAGTCCCACTGCTACATGGCCCATCTTGCAAACTCCTGGGATTAGTTTCTCACACTGGTATTAAGATAAAGCACAGGTAACAATTCTGGAGCCTGTGAGCTCTTGCCAGACCTTGCTGCTTCCTTGACAACACATTTCATAGGACATCTGCAATCTCCAAGACAAGTATTTCTCCCTGTGGAGAAAGGCCTTGGAAGGAAGATGTGACCAAACTACAGATCACCCTGCAGCATGGGATTGGGCCTGAGTACACAGCCCATGGTCTCTCTGGCACATCTGAGCTGCACATGCTCTGGGAACTCATCCCACACTCATACAGGCTGCTCCAGGACAGAGGCTGTGTACACCCAGACCTGTCCCACTACAGAACTGGGATGTGGCAGCATTCCATGATTTAGATACAGATTCCACAGCTGGCCTTGCAGCTGCAGAAGCATCTCAGCTATGGGTCCCCCTGGGTAGGAGCAAGTACCATGGGATGCTTTTCTGCCACTTCCATGCATTGTGGGCCAGCCTGGGAGGACAAGGCTTCTGCAAGGCATCTCCTGCTTCCTCCATGCTGAGGAAGCTGCAGAAGATAACAGCTAGAGCACCATGTGAATCATTTGTGACCAGCCACGGCCCAGGTAGGCAGCTGTGGAACACGGTGAACCTGCCCTCATCTGGCTTAGAAATGAGAGAACCAAACAGATGAGGTGGGGCTCATCTGATGAGCCTTAATGAGGCAAATGGGATGAGTGACTACAGCAACTTCAGCACTTCTCTTCTACCTGGGGCAAAGGAGTGTCTCTGGATAGGCAGGAACCTCCACCATTGCATCTTCTCAGTGACTGCTGTGCTATCACAGACATAGGGGAAAGGCACCATAATAAAATCACAGAAAGACTTAGGTCAGTTTTGACCCTGGGAGGTTTCCAGCCCAGCTTGCTTGCAGAATCATTTCAGAGTCAGCCTTGTCTAGGCTCGAGCTTGGGGCTTCAGCACTTTACCTTAATGCACCAGGAGCTGAGCAGACTTCTCTGCTCATGGGCAGCTCCAGAGGAGGAATCCATGGGGGTGTCAAAAGCTCTTATTGTCTGGCTTTTCTGCAGCCCACACAGAGTGCAAGGAGCTGCCTGAGCTCAGCTACTGGGAACACTTGGGAAGGATGGGGATCCAGATGTACCCCACCTTCAGGGCTCAACAGCAGAGCCTGTTGAACATGGTAGAAAAGATTAAGGGAAATAAGGAAAAGCGAGAAGACAAGAAGGGAAGCAAGCTGAGTTTTCCAGGCAATACCTGAAAGAAGGTCACAGAGACTGCAAAACCCAGGGCATGATGAGACAGCACAAGGACATGTCAATTTTGCAGGAAATTGGGAAAAGTGACCATAACGTTCTGGTCTGAACATCAGCATGAGACTGGCAACAGAAGCCAGGCAGTGAGTTAAACACAGCTGAAACGCTTGGGGTGACCCTGTGTTATAGACAGACATCCTGATTTCTCTGAGGACTTCATATTATGGTGAGCCCGCTGTGCTTCTTGCAAGGTTTGCCTTGCAGTTACTGGCCCTGTTCTAAAATGCACCTATTCTTTTCAGGTGGAAGCGTACGGACTTGAGCTTCCAAGTGCTGGAAGTTTAGAAACGGACTTTTGCCCTCATAGAAGAACTGAAAGATCATGAAAGTATTTCCTTTCCCTCTGTTACCTGAGTTTCTTGTGTGCTTCACAGATTTATCAGCCCACAGATCAATTTGATGACTCTCTTCTGAACCTTTCCCAGTTTTCCGCATAAACCTCGAAACTGATGGCAGTAGCCAGTAACCATCTCTAGCTCCAGAGACAGCATCCACCTCCTCACTCAGGTTTGCTATTGCTCTGTGTCCAACATGGCACTTCCCTGACTCAGCCTCATCCTCAGCCAGATGGGCAGAGCTGCTGTTCCCTCTCTGCAAAGGGACGAGGTACCTGCTGCTTCCTTCACTCTGTGCACTTCACTGCTGATGCAGGGCTGGAACAAATGCCTCAGGACCCAAGACACTTCTGCATTCCCTATAACCCTGTGTCGTGCTGGGAGCAGGGTGAGAGGCCCTGGATGCATCTGAAATCAGAGCAATTAGTAAAATTGCTATGTAAAGCTTAGGGCAATTCATTACAATAAAACTGACAAAAAGCAGCAAGGGGGCATCACACAATGTATTGGGTGAATGGGAAATAAATAGGCCCATTTTCCTCCTTGGTGTTACATCCCTGACTTGTACCATTTAGAGGCATTCTTAGGAAGATGGAGTGTTTCCCTCCCCAACCTATACCCATGACACCAGGTTTTCTTAATCTGGCCAAACAAGCCCAGGAGTCCTCAGGGCATCTGCTGGGGCATCTTCCTCTTTTATTGAAACAGCATCCATCTGGGAGCTGTTACCTTTCTCCTAGCCTGGCTTCTTCACTATCCTATGGTGGCCTCCCTCCTATCCTGCTTCTACCTCTTCATTACAGAGAGACAAAGAATAAAGACATAAGAGTCTATAAGGAATCACTTAACAGGAGAGCAAGCAGGCACCTTCCTCACAGACATCGAGCAACATAATCTGAGATCCTGTGGCACAGTCTGCTCCCTTATGCATGCTCATTCACCCCATCCCAGGGGACCTACCAGGGCTACAAGCATCCTATTTCTAATAAGCTTTGATAGCAGAGGCAAATTTTCCATGCCAGGCCCTGATCTTGAGCCACCACAACTGCCAGGGGCTGCTGCCACTGGTTTTTAGTAGGTCTGACTCCCAGTGACGTGATGCTGCTGAAACGAGCCCCCTTCTACCTACACACCAGATGATGTCCACAGCACTTCAGGGCTGCTCCAAAACACCTATACCCTTGGTGCTGCTGTCAAGCTGTGGAAGGTCACACTGCTCAGGCTGGGAAGCTGCACTGTTGCTCTAAAGGGGATAAAACTGGACAAGACACTGCCAGCAGACAGAGCAACACTACAGGGAGCAGCCCAGTGTGTTGGACTCCCCAGGCAGCATCTTCTGCATCATAGAATCATAGAATAGTTAGGATTGGAAAGGACCTCAAGATCATCCAGTTCCAACCCCCCTGCCATGGGCAGGGACACCTCACACTAAACCATATCACCCAAGGCTTCATCCAACCTGGTCTTGAACACTGCCACGGATGGAGCATTCACTACCTCCCTGGGCAACCCATTCCAGTGCCTCAGCACCCTAACAGTAAAGAATTTCTTCCTTATATCCAGTCTAAACCTCTGCTGTTTAAGTTTCAACCCGTTACCCCTTGTCCTGTCAATCCCTGTCTGTTTCATAGACACCTGCTGGGGGACACCAGGATCTTCCTGCAGCTTCTCTTTCATGATCTTTACACCATCTGAAATGCTACCAGTTGCAATCCACCCCCTGTTTTGCCCCTACCCCCTGCCTCCTTCATCTGCCTTTCACTCTTTGCCTACCAGTGGGTCAGCGCTGTTGAGATCATGGTACAATCAAAGCGCTTCCACTCTGTTGGCTTAGCTGGAAGAGTTAGGTTACAGGCAGCAAACCCTATCTCTGATCACTTTAATACCACTAACCCATGTCATGTCAGACAGAGTCAACATTTGCTCTGGAAAACACTCAGGACAGGGAAAGCAAAGCCAAGCTGGCCTGTGGCCTCTCCCCAGCAACACTTTGAAACTACCCAGGGGACACAAAAAAAGAGGTGAACAGCTGGGAGTTTTCCAGCATCTCCTCGGAGCCCTCCTGACAGATCCTGGAGTGTCAGGTTACTGGACCGGGAGCTGCTTTTATTCCTATAGGAGAGTCAGCAGGGAATTCTGGCATTTTCAATTACCCACATGCAGAAGCGGCTGTGATCTGGGGTCAGGATTAACTGCATGACCCCCAGCTGAAGACAGAGTGGCAGGGAAATGCACCATGATGTTGCAAGGCACCAGCTAGTCCAGAGGCCATGGGACAGGGCAGTAAATGGGGAGATGTGGGGCAGAAAGTTGCTGATAGAGGATCTGGCAGTGGATGCCTGCAAGTGCCTTGCAAACAGGGCAAAGAGAAAGCCTTAGGGTCATGGGCAAGCTTCTCTTCCACTGCTTTTACCCAGGGATGCAGCCTCATTGGTCACTCAGGTAGCTCCAACACATGGCAATAACATGGGAATGGGATCCCACATGGCACCAGAGCAGGGCATTCCTCAGTACAGGGGTCCCAGAGCTCCTTCTGCACTTCCAGCTCCACACAACCCCAGCAGCTCACTCCAGAGAGACTAAAGGATAAGTGCTGTGATCAGCCATGGAGCAAGGGCTTCCCTGACCTTGAAGCCACAGAGCCTGGAGACATTTGGGCTGGAATCCAGGCTCCAGCAGAGCCCAAACCCCATTGTTTGAACTGGCAGGAGCACACAGGGCCCCCACGCAAGGCTGCAAGCAGGCAAAATAGGCACACGGGGCTTAGATGACCTCTGTTTCTCAAGCACAGGCAGAGCAGAGAGCCAGGAAAACTCACTCTGCCCTTCCCCACAGACCTGGGTGCCTTGTCCCAGGAGGTTACCCAAGGAACACATAATCCACATCAGCCCTCGCTCCTTGTCCCAAGGCATCCCAGTGCCACACAAGCCCCAGAAGGTGACTGTCACTGTGCAGTGGTCTCTAGCTGTCCCCAGTCCAGGTCCAATCGCTCAAAGCCCCAGTTCTTCATGCTCTTACTCAGCTCAAAGTCCAACTGCATCTAATACCTAACTGAAAACTGACTTCTTTGGTTAAACCTCCATTTTTCACTTCTCCAGGTAAAGCACTCTCCTGCCATTTAAGCATCGCAGGCTTTCACAGCCCAAGCCCTCCTGAATAATGGGTTTGAATTGGAGATGCTTTCCTCTAACATAAGCACTGAAAACATCACAGTAAGGAATACCTGGCTGAGGAAGTGAGGAAGGGAAGCTTTTCCTTTGTCCTCAATAGCAACACTGGTGACTGTGCTCTGCATGGGAGGTTGGGCTGGAGCCCTCCAGAGGCTCCTCCATCAGCACTTCAGTGTGTGTGATTCTCCTCCCAAAAGGGTTCACTATTGCTTGGACTATTAAAACGTTTGCTCACCCAATTTATTTCCCAATGTCCACCCCTGTGATGGCTTCTTCAGGAGCTATATCCTTTTGAAATCATTACCTGGCAGCACACATCCCTTCACATCCACCCTCAAAGCAGCAAAAGCATTGGGCTTGACAGAGCTCTAGCATCCCGGGATTTCACAGCCTGTGAGGTTTTTGCTTCCAAGGTTCCTGGCAAGGTGGCCCCATCAGGCTGGTACCCACACTGCTTGTGTGCATCGAGTGTCTGGAAGAGTTCCCAGCAGGCCCAGCCTCCAGCCCCTTCAGTTTGTGATGACGAATGCTGGAAAGTCTTAAAAGCATGGCAATGCAGTCCAAGCTGGCCCTGGCTCCGGCCCCATTGGAATCAGCAAAGGCTTTGGTGTAGATTACAGCCTTTAAAGCAGTTCCTCCTGCCACAAGCCCGGTGACTTGGGCCAGGCAGATGAAGGCTTTTGGCTGTCTTTATGCTCTTTGTTTAGTTGGGTTTGCAGCCTTCATTTGCATGCTGCCATCCTGCCCATGGAGGAGGCAGGGCTTTTTACTCAGCACTGAGAGGATCCCAGCATCCTACCACTGGAGCAGGTCTGGGGTCACTCAGCACCAAGGTCCTTCCCTCCTCCGGCTTTCCCCTCCCTATGGAAACCTCATCTGCTGCAGATCAAGGCAATGTCATGAGCAAAATGACACCTAATGCAGAGCATCCCCTTGGACCCACTGAGTCTGGCTAATCTAAGGCTGAACTTGCTCCTTTGCTCTCTTTCATGGAGGACTCCAGCAGGCTGGTCCTCCTTTTTGTGGGGGGGCAAGTTTGGAAGCATCGGAGGGTATCTGGAAAGAACATTTACTGCCCAGCCCTACCAATGCAGCAGGCTCCTGCACACTTGCCAGTGGCTGTGATGAACAGGAACCAGGCTCCAACCAGACAGGCATGTTGAGGATGCTCCTGCCTGAACCCCATCAGATAGACATCATTTTACACATAGACAGGACTCCTAAATCACAGCGACTCCTGGATGGACCAAGGGACAACCAGCCACAGGGGTGCATTAAACTTGGTTTGCTACAATCATCTATTTATCCACATAATAAACACATCACTGAGTGGTGTATGCTCAGCTGTCCAAGCACTGTGACCCTGACACTGGCCTGCCTTATCTCTGCAGCCTTGCCTACCTGCCTCCAGCATCTCCACCTGCCTGATGCTGGCACTTGATGCCTGGTGAGCAAGCGAAGCAATTAGCACTGCAGACTGCCTGTGCCAAGTGCAGCAGTGAGGAGAAACCACCCCTCTGGAACACGTAAGCAAAAGGTAAGCTCCTTGAGCCCCTCCATCAGCTCTCAGCAGCAGGGACAGCAGCACGTTGTGGGGAGAAGGGGAGGGTTCACCAGAAGGAACTTGCCACCCCATTCATCACGGATGCGCTGTTGTTTTCAGCCCAAAGCCAGCTCCAGATGCGTTGGAACAGGTTTCCAAAGCTCCAGGCAGGTGTGGGAAAAATGATCCTTGCATTCACAGAGTAATTTATGCAACAGGGAAGCCTGGGAGTCAGCAGGGGGAGAAGCTCACAGAGCTGGGAGCAGGCAGAGAAGGGCATCTGCTAGAAAGGCTCTAGCAGTGCAACCCGTGCCCTGCTCTGCCAACATCCCCCAACTGCATGAAGAGGAGTGGTAAAGAGCCAGCAGCTGGCAAAACTCCTGCCATCTGGGAACCTTGGCTGCAGACGGTCTCCAGCAGGCAGAGAAAGGACTTGGACACGGCAGGGTCACTCGCCACAGTGCTGTAAGCCAGGGAGATGCAGGGAAAGCAAGAGGCTGGGCCACCAAGTGACAGGAGGAGGGCAGCAAATGTCAAGCTGCATCCATCAGGTTTCAGTGGCAACAGCCCTGTGTATGGGTGAAGGTGGAAGGTTGGAGCTGTGGATGAAAGAAAGCAAAGAGGGAGAGAAGAAGGGCTGCAGAGCCAGGATGCTTATGTGGGTCCAGGTCTAGCTGTTAATGCTGGATAACAGAAGCAGCCATGAGGGTGTCAAGGTTTCTGGAGGCTTTGGAGCCTAGGAGCCAGCCAAATAGTCACAGAAATAGATCCAGTGAAGTCCCCAGTAGAAGAAACATGGGATTTAAGGGACTTCAGGAATAGTCTTACAGTAGCTCAGCAGACACATTGCTTGCTCTGCCACACAAACATGTGGGAGACAGCTCCACAGCTCAACATTTCTGCTTTCCCACCTCTCAGCATGTTCCTGGAGGTATCGTGGTCCTCCTCTGTCCTAACAATGCTTGTGTCAGTTTTCTGCACACGAAATACTCTACCAGATTTTGAAACATCAAGAACTATGAGGCTGCTTCTCATTGACCTCAGTTAGCCACCTCAGTCCAGCCTCCTGATTCCCCATGCGGGTGGGAGTACTCTCCCATTTAGGCAGTTCCTGGGCAGCCTTTCAGCTTTGCCAGTAGTTTTCGAAATCAAATGTTTTACTGGTGTCCAGACAGGCAAAGTCTACTGCACTTCCTTAGAAAAACCATTGATGTCATTGGGAAAAAGCCAGTGTTACACAGACTCGTGCACAAGGACTTGATGGGCCCTTCTACCTCTTCATGTGCCAAGTCAAAACTGGTTGCCTTTCTGAATGATGCTTTAGCCAAAGACAGGACTGAATGGGAGGGTAATTCATATGCAGATTGATCTAAAACATCTCTTGGCTTGAACCTCTGAAACTTAGTAGAACAAAGAGCAATGGCCATAAATAATACCTTGGGAGGTTCATGCTGAACACAGGGAAAAGCTCCCTGACCAGGGGGAACCCTGGGACAAGTCACTGGAAATGTGGGGAGATCTCTGCCTTTGGGAATTACCCATAAGTGTCTACCCAAAGACATGGCTGCCCTGATGTATTGCTGGCAGTAGTCCTGCCTTAAGTGGCAGGTTGGATGAGAGATCCAAGATGTTGAGATGCTGCAGTCTCCTGCCTTTTACTTCTACACTGGAAGACAAGAAATAGACATTCATGGCTTTTAAGGCCTGGAAAGCTCATTCCACCTTTTCAAGGTGATTTCTGCATACACTTTCCCAGGTTGTTACACAGACAAGTAATTCCTGACTGAGGCCAGCTCAGGGCAAGGCTAAAGCAGCATGAGAGAGAACAGGAGATGCTGAGTCCCTTCTTGTGTTCAGAAGAGTGCAGACCACTGCTGTGCATCCCTCTGAAGGAGGAAGCCAGCCAGACCTTCTGATGAAAGCGAGAAGATAAAAGCAAGAGCCTGTGTGCCCCTGGCAATACAGTCCTCTCTCTGTCTAGCCTGCAGCATAACTAATGTGACAAGCAAACAGCAAGCTGGATGGCTGGTGAGAAGTGCTAATCCCTACCAATCTTATACCTTCACTTTGCCTTCTACCCTGGTTCCACTCCTTTCTCTCCTCATCTGACCCCTCCATGCTCCTGCTGCATTTGGCAGTAAAGCTGCAAAGGACTTTGTTTGGTTGAAGATAAGGGAAATATCTCTCTGCACTTCCCAGGATCTGTCCTGCCTGTGCTGCATCACTCCTGGCTGAACTCCCTACCCCTGCATAAGAGCCAGGCCAGATTCAGTCCATCCACAGTACATTCAGAGCACAGCAAAGCCATAACCCATGTGCTAGTTTTGGACCACTGAAGCATTCAGCTGTCCTTGAGCTCACAGGCACCTCTGAGTCTTGTCGGGACAGTCCTGTCCAATAGACAGTGCCTGGTTGGGATGCAAGCCCCTGGTTGGGATGATGGCCACCATGACGCAGAAACTCAAACCCCAATGGCACAAACAGGATGCACATGTGTGAGCTGCACATCTCTCCAGCCAAAGGACCCATTTCATGACACTGCTGTGAAATGCCACCTGGGATAATAATGCAAAAAATCCTAAGTTATCTGGATCCATAGAAAGGGAGAAGCACCAGTTAACTCTGCCACTGTGGATGCTGCTCCTGATGGGTTTATCAGGAAAGCGTATGGGTTTCCTCTGTCACACACTAGCTTGTATTCACACTGTATTAGGTGTTTATGGCTCTTTTTGGCTCTGTTTGCAGCCAAGAGCCTCAGCCATCAGAGTAAACCCTTCCTTCTCATCCCATGTGACACAAGAGTCGCTCCCAAAAGGAATAGGCTCCCAAAAACCTGGATGTTCTTTCCTCCATCACTCTGGATATTCCAGAGCCCAGGGCTCTTTCCTCCCTTTCTCAGATCACAAAAGCCACAGTCTGCTATCAACAGGTACCCTACCCATGCGCTATTTATGTCACCCCTGCCCAAGGAGCCCTTTCACTTGGTGACTTTCCCAGGGCACTCAGCCAGCCACAGTGTGGATGGGGCCTGCAAATCCTCACAGCATCAAGATTCCCCCCCCCATCCTTCCTCAAAGAATGGCCAAAACTTAGCAAGCAGGGGCTGTGTGTTGTCACCAGCAAGAGGGTTGAAACTTGGCTTGGCTTTCAATTAGTCAAGTGTCATTATCCTGACTGCTGGGCCATGTTCAGCTCCTTAACCCTTGGCTTCTCTCCTATGCCTTCCCTCTTGGGATGCTGGCGTGGCTCTCAACCACACTCTTGGCATAGATCTTTTGTACTGGGATGGCTGAGAAAAGGCTTTTTAGTGGAACCCGATCTTTGAGCAATGGGCTACTAAATGGGGTGGCTTTTCTTTAGCCACATCATGGTCCCTTACAACTGGCTGTGTCAGATGGCAAGTAGAGCGTGAGTTGGGAAATGCACAGCATGGAGCTGGAGGTCAAGAAGATGCCTGCTCAGAAGAGCAAGGAGAAAACACAACCTGGTCTCAGAGGTGACAAAAGGTATCTCATAGGAAGGCAGAGGAGACCATGCAGAGTTTGCTGGAAGGAGTATATTCCAGTTGGCTGAAGACCGAGGGGTGGGCAAAGAGGTGGTGGGAAGAGGATGCTTATTGCAAGCTCTTCTTATTCCTGTTCTGTTGGTCCCAGTCTTTTCTGATCTTCTATCTTGTAAGAAAGGAAGCATCACACCTCCTGTTCTAACAAAAACCTGCCCTTGGGATGTTAAACACCTTTGGTCTTTATAGGACACTCACTGCAAGAGAAAGGTCCAGGAAATCTGCCTCCAAGCACAGGTTGGTGTTGGCTGCTTCCTTTTGACCAGCCTTCTAAGAAGAGAGCTGGCCTGTCCCTCAGGGCTCCTCTCTGCACCATGGTACCTGGACTGCTCCCTCTTTTGTTGATGGGACCGAAATGATGAGTCTAAGGCCAGCATCAACTTGAGCAATGAAGAACATGAGGAAATGGGTTGAGAAGGAACTTGAGGGGATCCAGCCAAGGGTGACCATGACAACTGGAGAGAGCTGGCCTGATAATGAAGACATTAAGGGTGAATTTAATCACAGCTACAACTGCTTAGAGCTCCATTAAAAGAGGGTGGAAGCTCACTCTTCCCAGCAGGGGCAGGTGATGCAACAAGGGGCACCAGCCACAAATCAGGCTGGAAATTAAGCCAAGTCTTTCCCGGGAAGGTGACTTGAATCCTGAGAGAAGTGAAGGTTTCCAAAACCCAGCTAGGAAAAGCTACAGCAGATCTACTGTTGGTGATAGTCCCACTGCAAACAGGAGGGTGAAGCAAAGACCCAAGATGTCCCTTCCACAAAACCTGATGGGATCCCATGCCCCGAATGAGGCATGGCAGCATGACTTTGTGGCTCAGCATCAGCATCATCTGCATCACATGAAATTAGTTTTAACCAATTATTAGAGACCTGGAAAATTACATAAAAACATGGCTGCCAAATTGTTCATAAAGTGTCCAAAATGGTAAAATTGGGAATGAAAACTCCTGTGCGGAGCAATAATCACAGCTCCATGGCTGGGCTCATGAGAACAATTACAAGGTTGTGCTTGGGTTTGGAAACCAAAATGTAGATCTTGCTTCCAGAATGGGACACTGCATAGAGGGAAGCAACGTTTGAAGGCAACAAGACAGCAGCCACCAGGGAGGTAAAGACCTGCCTGCATGGCTAAGTGAGGCAGCCCTTTACACTTGGATGTGCGAAGGGAACAGTGAGACCAGCAAGGGCAGCAGTTTACCTGCAGCAGAGCTGCTATGGAGTACAACATCTAATTCAAAACATTATGATGAAGAATAAAGAAGTTTCCACAAAGTTCCACGTTCTGGAAAGCCGCCTCATAGGAAGAAAGGATGATTCAGTTTGGTCTAATTATGCCTTAATATCCATTGATAGAAGCCACCCACCACCTGCGTCTACATGAGGACGAATGTCCTAATGCAACCCCACACAGCTAAATAAGTTAAGCTGATGTAAAGGCCAGTATCAGTGAAATCCAGACCTTGTTGGAGAGGGGTGCAGCAGTAGTGACCACAGCCATCCTTCTCTGGAAGAACAAGGTGAATGGTGTCTCACCTTCTGGATCCTCGGTTTACCTTTCAGGATGACAGTCACCACCACACCTCCAGCCACACTCAGCAGGTGCCTACTGGCTGCTCTGTTCCCTTACTTTGCATTTCTTACTCTCTCACAGCAGCTTTATCCTGATACGCTGAAGAATTTGTGATGGCTGAAGGTGCTGATGCTGGTGATGTGACATCCCTCCTCAGTCCTGAACTCACTGAGCACGGGTGGTGGCCCAACTATGATGCATTTATCCCTTGGTGAACCTCAGCAATTCAGCCTTGCTTTAACCCATGACATCCCATCATGCATTAAGTCCATCTCTTCCTGAGATGGAGCTCCAGATGGCTGCTCAACCCAAAGCAAAGGCAGAGGGAGGCTGTAATGCCTCTTCCCCAGGCCCATCCCTTCCCTCTGCAGCTTTCCTCTCCCCACAACACCCTTCATTCTCCTGTCCCAGCCCTGCTTTTGTGTCTGCAGCTTCTCTTACCAACTGCTAATGATCTACATCAAGGCTGCCAGGCAGTGCTGAGTGTAAGCAGAAGAATTCAGATCCTCTAATTACAGAGGAATTAGCGAGCAGACAGTTACTGTTTAGTGCTAATGAATAGATACATTAAGAGAGACATCACACAGGCTGAGAAGTGTGAGCCCTGGTAATAAAGGAGTGTCAAACAAGGAAAACACAAGGAGGAGGATCCAGGGGACTGAGAAGGATTCACATGCAACTCAGCTCTGCTTTTGCTAATGTGGAAGTAGCCACAGGCAGTACATGAAGGCAACAAGCACACCATACAACTGCAAAATGCAAAACCTGAGCATTCAGTAACTCATCTGGAGGTGTGCAGAGCTCCTTCCCATCCCCAGGTAGCATTGCACCCACTCCATCCCCATCAGCCATAGAATCATAGAATAGTTAGGGCTGGAAAGGACCTTAAGATCATCCAGTTCCAACCTGCAACAGGTCACCATCCCAGACCATCTCCTCTCTCCTCATAGTGTGGGATGTGCTCCTGCTCGCAGGTAAACCACGGTTCAATGCTATGCTAAATCTGCCTTCAGGGCTTCTGATATGGGATTGAAAACACTGACCCTGGGTCTCCCCAGCTAACTTGAGATCAGAGGTCACTCTGATGCTTCATGGGTGACCAAGATATGTTTGCAGGTTTACCTCTGTCTTGGCACTCTGCATGCCCAACCAAGTGATGCCCATCTGCACCACTGTGGCTGCTTAACCCCACACCACACACATTGTGTGCTCTGCAGCTAGTACACACCATGGTCTCCAGGCAATTCAGTGCAAATGCAGTCATTCACAACGGCCAAATTCAGTCTTAAAGGGCAGCCTGGGGCATGTTCATACAACCCCACACGTCTGCTGCAGTGCTCAGAGAGACCACAGGAACTTGTTTTCTCCCACACATGCTTGTACCTTATTGACTTGCTTCCACCATCCAGAGTAAGCAAAGCCCCAGTGTGTGCTCCAGCTCCAGATGGCTTCCAGGTGGGCTGTGGAGAGCAGCCTCTGACCAGCAGCATCCTGGGGCATCCCAGCACCAGCAGAGCTGCTGCAGCCACCCTGACACATCCCTTCCCCCAGCAAAACCACCTTGCACAGGAGGAGCATAGCAATCCCCCATGCCAGCACAGAGCTGCAGACCCCAAATGAAACCCTTCCAGCTCTGCTGCTTGTGGTCTTCCCCAAGGTGACTCTGCAGCGGCACAGGACCTGGGGCAGACCTCCAGATGGTCATCATGCATCTCCATCTCCCAGCTCCACTGCTGTGCAGCTTGCCTTTGCTTTCACAGCCTGCCTTGGCTTTCTTTGCAGTCAGAACAGAGATTGCAGCTTGTGTCAAAATGATGGAGCTAATGTTACCTTCCCTCCTTAAGAAACAGCAGCAGCAGGGGCTGCAGCAACGCTACCAGCAACAGCGAGCACTGCAGCTGTGTCTGCAACACACCCCATCTTTTCACTGAAACCAAGAGGTGTTTTCCACACCTCAGGCTTGGGCTTCACCCAGAAACTGCCCATGCAGTTTGGTCATTACCAACCTGCGGAGCAAGAAACACCATGCCCCATCTCACCCCATCTCTTCAAGGTCTGCTCACCCCATAGGGTTTCACCCACTACCTCTCAAGCAGGAGACTGCTGCTGACCACCTCTTCCTGGAGAGGTCTGCTGGGAGACACAGGGCCAGGTCTTACCAGCCTGGTTGGTGGTGATGTTCACTGATGCAAACTGCGGGGAGAAGGGGCTCTGGTCGGTGACACCATTCACTGCCTGGATCTCGAAGGTGTACTGGGTATGGGCCAGCAGGTCACTGATGTAGATGCGGGGCTCCGTCAGGCCCAGCTGGCGTGGGGCGAACTGCACGTTGTCCCCACAGCGTGTGCATGCCCCACGGCCAGAGCCGCAGCTCTTGCAGATGATGTTGTAGACCAGGTCCTCCCGGCCCCCCGAGTCTCGTGGTGGGGTCCACTCCAGCATCAGAGATGTCTCGTTCACACTGGAGATGACGGCCTGGGGGGCAGATGGGATAGCTGTAAAGGGAATAGACAGAAAGATGTAAGAGCCAGAGTGCTGCTCATCACTATAGGACCACCTGCACCCCCTCCTCTTCCCCATCCCTGGACAGGACTCTGAAGTGGGCATGCACTGAGCTGGATGCTTCTCTTGGTGTTAGGGATGTGCAGCAAGATGGATACCCAAAGGCAAAAGTGGGAACAAAACCTGTCCTCCTAACCCAGGCTGATGTGATTATGTGGCATCCCTGGCAAACTTCACCAGTTATTTTTTATTGCATTCCTGATTTCTGGCCTTTGCACTCATGTCCTTCGTGCCAAGGTGCAGGTGGTCTCATCTGAGTACAGCCCTACAGTGAAGTCATCCCACTTCCTAGAACAGCACAAAACAACCCATCCCTTCTGCACATGCAGCTCCCCTGTCCCAAAGGAAGAAAGACCCATGTCTGCAAGGCTCCTCTGGACAAGGTGATCTGAGCCCCCATAACTCCTCCAAAACCCCACTGAGGCAGATGCCTTTGACTGATGAGCATCTCCTTTCCCAGCCACCTGCAGCCCCCCCACCCCAAGGCTGCCTAGAGCTCACATACTGGTGCACGGCATGTCGATGGGATCGGCATCTGCCCGGTAATATCCATTCCGGCACACGCAGTTCGTGGCCCCTTCTGAAGTCGTCCGGCTGTTAATGGGGCAATGGACGCATCCTTCATCGCCTTGGCTCGCCTTAAATGTCCCCGACGGGCAGCCTGGAAGAGAACCAAGAGCAGTGGTGAGGATCGGGGATGCCCAGAGCCTGGCGGTGCTGCCAGGAAACACCCTCTGGGGCTCTGCAGAGTCCGAAGCCAAAACTGACAAATTGAAGTGAACAAAGTGGAGAAGGAGCAGCTGGTTTCCAGGCACTGAGGAGGCAGGAGTGCTGCCTGCGCTGCCTGCAGACAGCAGGTCCACACGCAGACATCTCCTCCTGCTATTCCCCTATGAATGCAAAGGGGATTTTGAGCCATTGCCACCTAAGATGCAAGCGGTGGTACCAAGTCAGACCATGGTCACCAACAGGGGCCACCCAAGGAGAAGGGCACAATCACAGAATCATAGAATCACATGCATTGGCCATGATACCTCCCCCGCCTCCAACAGCCTATAGCCTATATAGCATTTCTAAGAGGCAGGCTCTTTGCTTTTGTGGGATGTTTCTTCCACCGATTTTCCCAGTCCTTTCTTTATTCCATGCAAATGCTTGCATCCCTTTTATCCTGTCCACAGAGGTGCAATCACGGGCTGCATGAAGGAACTGCTGCCTTCTGCTTGGAAGCTGCCATTTCATTTGATGCAACTTCACACCTGCAGTGGCAATGAACACTCAATCACCATCCATCTTCTCCATGACCTCTAGGATTGCACAAATCTCTGTCATGCCTCAAGCAAGCTGCATAACAACATTCACTATTTTATTCTCTACTCTTTTCCCATCATTAAGTGTCCAAATTATTCTTTAACCACCAATGTATCCACTGGACTACTCATTATAGCCCCAGGGTCTCATTCCTTAGAGACATTGAGCCAACTCAGCCCATCTCTGTGTGTGTTTGTGCAAAGTTTGGGGTTATTTTCTCCTATTTGCACCACCTCAAGCCTATTGAATTCCAATTACCTTCTCATTCCCTAGTCACACTGTCTCATAAGGTCCTTTTGCAACTCTCCACAACCAGCCTTTAGCTTCACTACTTGGTATCATAGCTAGAGTACCACTACTTGGTAGCAGCGTGCTAGAGCCTATCTCCACTGGGGCTCAGACCTCTAAACCACTCAGAGATAAAGAAGATGCTCCAGTAGCAATGGTAGCTCAAACATATGTGTGCAGCCATGCAGGGTTGGTGAGGATGGCATGGGGCATGCATTGCTGCCTACAGCAGATGAGTGTTGAAGGCTGGACCATGATGTGAAATACAGTATTAAGAGATATGGCACAGGTAGCTAAAACCATCACTGCAAAGCTTTACACACCACAAAGTCCATTGTGGGTCAGAGGATCACCAATGCCATAGCACAAGCTTGGCTCTAAGCATTTATCCACACGGCTCTCGGTGATTACTCTTTCTGCTGCTGTTCCTCTCCTATGCAGCACAAAGAGCCTGGGGGTTGGCAGGTGGTTTCTGCACTGAAACGAGTTAAACAAACTTCTCCTTCAGCTCCCTGCCAAGGTCTTCAGGAATGAGGAAGATCAGAGAAACAGCCTGGGAAACACAGGCACTCAGGGCTGCTGTAAGCAAGAGAAGGGCTCAGAAGTAGCTCTTTTTTTCCTTTGCAGGGAAAGAAAAAGAGAGGTCAGTTTTCACCTCCCTTCCTTCAAAATTATCTTGTGTTTCCAATGAGAAATGCTCTATAAAAATCACCATTAAGCTTTCCTGCTTGTAAAATGCTACCCTGCTTTCTACAGTCAAAGAGCTGCTGAAAACCTGGCTTCTCCTCATGTTCCTGGATGCCTCCACCCTCACTGTCCCCTACCAGCCATGCATTTGACTCTATTTCTGACCCTATTCCCAGCATGTCCCTTGGTACAGACCCATCTCAGAGGGTGTTAAGCTGTTGGGAGAGGTGATGGATGCATAGTTCTCCATTACAGAGAAGTGATGTTGGCTCTGTAGTGAAAATGGTAACAGGGTCCAGGTACTAATACTGGTTTTTGAAGCATGGTAAGACCAACACACATAATGGCCCTAGTGTGACATCCAGGGTGAAACACAAGGTCATTTGATCAAAGACATTTAAAGACACAGGCCTCTTTCAGCTTCTTCAGGCTTATTTTAAGAATAGCAACTTTCCTGTAAGGCAGTTTCTGCATCAAGACAGAGATAACAACAAACAAGTGACGCTGCTGAGGTTTAGTAACTGGCCCCAAGTGATAAAAACCACTCTCCAGATTTGGCCTGGCACAGGCCAATGGCTGCAGTTTAATACTTCTGCATCTTCTGCTCTCAGAGAAAACAGCTTTTAATTTGGAATCCACCCAATGTCTTGTTTCCAGAGTAAACAGCAAATCAAACCTGGAGTCTTCAGGCAGGGGCTAAACCCTCTCCTGTCTGAACAGCCTGGATGTTCCCATCACTTGCCGGAAGACATGAGGACACCTCAGTTTTCTGCCCCAGGTGGTGACAGCAGCTTCATGCTGCTTCTCCTTAGACCTACAATGAGGGTAGAGGCAGAGCATCCCTAGAAACTGCTGCTTGGGAAGAGGGAACTGAAACACTGAAAGCACAGAGATCTTTACTTTGTCAGAGCATCCTTCATCCCAGCAGGGTGACAGTGGTTTTGGCCCCATCACTGAAGCAGAGGGGACTGCAGCTTCCCACGTGGTGGGTCCCTGCATCTCCAGCACCAATCGGAGGATGCTAATAGGGGCTCACAGGAAACATATGGACCTTTAATTGCCTCACTGCTGCACACAGGCATGGATGGCTGCCTCACCAGAGCACAGCTTCGAGACAGCAGTGGGTTTGCTAAGAGCACTGGTAGCTCTCTCAAACAAGATTCCAAGCACCTCACCAGCACCAGGTGTCCTCATTTCCCACCCACCCACTCCCATGGCACAGAAGGGTGGTCATGCCTGGAAAGGCACATGCTTTGGGAAGGGAATGCCATGGACAGGAACCCATGAACAGTCCTCCCTCTCCTACAGGAGGACCACACCATGGATCTCGGAGGGAAGGCCACTTCCACAGCATCTGCTGCTGGAGACAGCACTGGCACGAGGCTTCCAGCCCTTGTTCCAACAGCACTGCCTACCCCACAGCAGCTTGGTAGAGAAAGACTCAGTCTGAAGGAAAAGCCTTTGATGCAATGTGCAAGAGGGGCCACCGAGGGGTTCACTGCCTTTCTCCAGCCAACTTAATCCAGTGTGAGCTGAGCAGGCTCCAATCTCCTCTGCATCAAAACCTGCCCTGGCCTTCAGAGCCCACCCCAGACCAGCTCTGCAAAGAGCTCAGAGCAAACAGCTCTCTTGCAATGGTTTCCGAAACGGCACCTTCAGTGTGCGCTAAAGGCTCCGAGGAAGGGCTCCCCTCTGCTCCCTCTGCCTGGCTTTTGTTCCTGCTGGCAGCAAGGCTCCTTCCACTTGAGCAAGGCGTTTTTAACGGCTGATGGAAAACAGGCAGCCCTGGCTCTGTCAGTTGGGATCTGCCAAGAGTCTTAAACCCCCAACCTTATCTCCCAGCTGCCTCTCTTCTCCCTCGGGGCTGGAAGCAGGGGGCAGGCAGGCTGGCGCTGCAGCCTCACATTGGCAGCATCCCTGGCGCTGGATTCCTCAGCCACATCCTGCCTCTCGCCCTCCCTGCTCCCACTGGCATCCAAATCACACCGCAAACCATACACAAGCCTCTGGCCACGCGCCACGGGACTCCCCCTGCACTGACCCCAAGCCAAGTGGGTGACAGAGATCTGCTCCAGGAGCAGTGTGGCCAGCACATCGAGGGAGGTGTTTTCCCCCTGTCAGGCACCGGGGATGCTGCTTCAGCTCTTTTGTGGTTGCCCAGTTCAAGGGCAGTATGAGGAATGAGAGGCCAGTATCAAATGGCCAGCCCTGGGACACAGGGCTTACAAGGAGAGGTGCAAAGATGGCTTACCTGGGGGAAGGGGAGCAATGAACTGCAGCTGTCTGGGGGCAGATGCAAAGAAGACGGACACAAACACTTCTCTGCATCAAAGGACAAGGACCACAAGTTCAGAAGGAGCATAGGGAAAAGCTCCTTTTCCAAAGGATGGTGAAGGTCACAGTGGTGCATCTCCTTCCTTGCAGGAGAGTCAGCTAAACACTGTGGCTGTCTTGAGCTAATGCTGGTGGCAGTCCTGCTGCAAGTGGGAGGCTGGATCTCATACCACAGATCCTCCTCCACCAGCATTTCTAGGTCTCTACTGCTCATGCTGTGTGTGAGGGTACTTATGATGCTGTCCAGTGCAGAAGGTTATGTCCAAACAGCTGCTTCCTTTCATCAACCATGCCCTTCTTCTTGCAATTTGAGGTGGATGTTGTAATAACATAGTCACTTTTCCTATATTCTTCCCATATTCTGCCCCTCACACCTTGACCCTTGGTTTAAGTTCTGCATGCAAATGGGGTCTCATTTTGTCTCACCTGCAGAAGTTGCCCATTCTCTGCTTATTCCTATCCCCAGGCCCTCACACAATGGTGTTTGTTACCTTAGCAGGAGTCTGGCCTCTGTACCACCCAAAGGAACAATGCTGCCCATTGCCTTTTGGATCTGCTTGCACTTCAACCATGGCATCTTCAGCCTGGACATCATAGTGCTGGAGGGAAGAAGACTCAATCCTGCCTTGCAAGGCTGCAGTGTAGGAGGCAGGCAGTAAAACCCAAGCTCCTTGGCCTTCACATTGGAGTTGGCTGCTAGAGAGGATCTTGGGACCTCCAGGTGCCACATCTCTGCACTCATCCTTCCTACTTTCCCTCCTGATAAATGCAATTAACAGCCTACACTGTTACCTCATACTTGAGATAAGCAATTAATCCCATTGCCAGGTGCTGTTACTGCCAGCAATTCTGACAGCATTTGGAGAGCAGAGGATAGAAACACAGAAGGGAAAACAGGGTTAAACAAGATTAACCAAAGGGGAATGTGCTCAGCCGAGTTCTGCAATGTGGATTAAAGAGTTGTCAGTAAAGGAAGTCACAATACACATGTTCATGATTAACCCCATCATTCTCCCCAGGATACAAATCGAAGCAGATGACACAGGCCTGCAAAACATCCTCCAGTTACTTGGGGCTTTAGACAGGTCTCTATGCCATTGACTGGACCAACCTCCTGCACCTCACCAGCAAATGGAAATCAGCTGGGTCCCATCACCTCACAGCACACAGGTACCACCTCACAGGCAGTGATGCCAGGACTCCAAACCCAACATCCCCTCTCCACAGGTGCCAAGCAACCTCATCTTCCTCCTGGCTTCAGCCCAAGGCTCCTTCAGACACAACCCCCAGGCAGGGATTTCCATGCTGCACCTTGCCTGTCTGCAGCTAACCACCACCTGCATGATACAAGAGGTCATCCAACCATTCACTTGGTCCATGGGCACAGGGTCAGTGTGGGGCTGTGATGGGACCTTAGTACTGGGGTGTGACAGAAGTTTGGAGAGGACTGGGCAGAGTAATGCCCTGCTTTGGGAGCTCCCCAGCAGAGCATGCTGTAAAGCCCTGCAAGGGACAAACAGTCCCCAGCCTCCTCACCAGACTGTGCTCAGCCCAAATAAGCTCCAAAGACC
Source organism: Melopsittacus undulatus (assembly GCF_012275295.1). Lineage (NCBI taxonomy): Eukaryota > Metazoa > Chordata > Aves > Psittaciformes > Psittaculidae > Melopsittacus > Melopsittacus undulatus. The sequence goes on along the minus strand of NC_047538.1, from coordinate 4,090,328 downwards.
AGGAAAACTGCATAGCCCTTCTGGACACCACAACACTGATGGTGGTCACCACAAACTGACCCTGCAGCACAGCCTGAGCCAAGGCAGTCACAGTTGCCTGCTCTCCAGCAAGAGCATCACCAGCCTGCCAGGGAGCAGCCTTATCCAAACCCTTGCAGCTCTCAACAGGGCTGAGCCCTTGGGCCAGGGGCTTCCCAGCAAATCCCCCTGCAGCTTCCCAGGGTTCACCAGGTCATGTCCCCATAGGCAGCCTCAGAATTGCAAGCAGCTGGCAAGGCAGATGCGGCACCAGTGGGATCCACACCTGCAGCCCCCTTGCCGACCGGCTCTGGGCGGCACATCCATCAGCAGGATGGGATTTGGCTGTCAGGGAAGCATGCCTGGAATTTCTTACCTGCCCGGTTAGCTCGGTTCAGCCTCCACAACCCATCACAGGGACTCTTAAAGAGAAATGGGAAGCTTTCCGACCCTACCTGAGCACTGGGGTACTGCCAACAGCATAGAATCACAGAATCCCAGACTGGTTTGGGTTGGAAAGAACTTTAAGACCATCCAGTTCCAACCCCTGCCACAGGCAGGGACCCCTTTCACTGGAGCAGCTGCTCCAAACCCCTGTGTCCAACCTGGCCTTGAACACTGCCAGGGATGGGGCAGCCACAGCTTCTCTGGGCACCCTGTGCCAGCGCCTCAGCACTCTCACAGGGAAGAGCTTCTGCCTTACCTCCAACCTGAACTTCCCCTGTTTCAGTTTGAACCCATCACCCCTTGTCCTATCACTGCAGTCCCTGATGAAGAGTCCCTCTCCAGCATCCTTGTAGTCCCCTTCAGACACTGGAAGCTGCTCTGAGGTCTCCACGCTGCTTCTCTTCTCCAGGCTGAACAGCCCCAACGTTCTCTGCCTGGCTCCATACAGGAGATGCTCCAGCCCCTGATCATCCTCGTGGCCTCCTCTGGACTTGCTCCCACAGCTCCATGTCCTTTTTATGCTGGGGACACCAGAAAACTGCACACAGTGCTCCCAGTGGGGTCTCATGAGAGCAGAGTCAAGGGGCAGGATCCCCTCCTCTGACCTGCTGGTCACATCCCCAGAGTACAGACAGCAAAGACCACAATCCAGCATTACCCCTGCTAGAGCCATTCAGCAGACACCCAAGGGGAGAGGACTTCCCTATTGAAAGGAGACAGGGAGCTGGATGTTTATCACACTGCTGTAGGCCACAGGAGACTGCAGCCTCAGAGGCACAGTTCACAGCTCACATCCAGAGGCCAGCATCCCTGAGTGAGGCCAAACCTACATGGCAAGTTTATAGGTTAGGAGCACAGCTGTGGTGGCAACAGATGCTCTGCACATCCTCACTCCTGCAGGCACCTGAGGAACACTCTAGGATGTAGTTCCAAGACCAAGCTCAGCAGCCACTGGTACCCTCCTGGGGATGCTGCGTGCTGCTGTCTAGGAGCAATCACAGTCCAGCACAGGATGCAGCCAGCACCCATCCAGGCTCAAACTCAAACCCTTACCTTTGTGGCTTGGCACACACAAAGGCACTTAGAGCTTCAGGTGCTGGAAAAGGGCATTGCCCCTGGAGCCCTGGGGCAACCCACATGAAGTGATGCCAGCCAAGGTGCTGTGCCACCCGGTTGATGCTGTGGAGTGATGCGCTCGCAGATACACCAAATGTCACACTCGTGTTATTCAGCCTCTTCTTTTCTTCTGGTGCAGAAGATGAGTTCCAGCCTATGACTGAGAGACTGCAGGGTGTTTTCATTTCACTTTAGATTCTTTATTTTGATATCTTAAAAACCGCTTTCCAGACAGGCAGCATCTCCTCCTTCAATGGATGCAAGCACTGCAGTGCTGCATACTGCAAGAGCGGCTGTTTGAACCCTAAGCCAGATTTCTCCAAGTGGTCTCCAGAAGAATTTAGGACTTTCACATTCTGTTCCTTTGGTCTTGTTTAAATGTTTCCTAAAGCTTCTGCCTGGGAGAGCTCTGCCTCCACAGAGTGGTATGTTAACCATTACAGGAACAGCTCCCAGCCTTTTAATGCAGGGGAAAGAAGCAAAGCAAGCAAGCAAGTGGTGACATCAAAGTTGCACTGATGGAAACCCCCTAATCCTATAAACCCTTCCTGCTTTAATTGGTGTTAAAACAAAGATAATCTTATCTCAGCCCTATAAAAGAAGGGATTGGATGTACTCTCTAAAAGCCCCTCTAAAAACCCTCATAAACTTGACAAACATTCCATGTTTTGAGACTGAGGAGAATGGCTTTAATCCTAAAAGAAACATGAAAGTAAAAAGGGAGCTTTCCCTGGACTAGAGCCCTTCAGGACCGCCCTCTTGGTCCTCATGCAGACCTAGGGTCAAGCTCCCTGCACCATGGGGCTGGTGGGGATGCGCATGCACATCACCAACACCAGACACAGGGACTGGGGTACCAGTGCAAGCAGGGACCATCCGGTGTCTGCAGAGCCCAGATCAGGTGCCCAAGTGGACTTGTGCCTCCACTCCCAGGGACTCCCAACTGCATCTGTGGCTGCTCAGTGTTTTCACCTGCAAACCGCCTGTCTCTGCCTAACTCCCTTATCCCAGATGTCGGAGGAGCAGGTTTCCCAGTCAGGGTTGCAGAGATCCGGTCTCTGAAGGACATCCCTACCTAACCTAGAGGCTCCAGCCTCCAAAGCCAGCACGCAGAAGTGTTGACAGTGCTATTCCCAAATTGCTCTGACTTGACTTCCCACAGCACCAGCACCAGGACCATTCCACGCCTTGTTCTCCTCTCCCCCTCAAGCACACACTCTGCAGACCCCCTCCAGGTGCAGCTCCCAATGGAGCCTTTTCAGGGCACAAGCAGCTTTTCCATGTGGAGGTGAGGGTGGCCAGGAAGGCTCCGAGTGGGCACACTTAATCATTACATTTTAATGCTGCTTAGCACCCAGTTTAGACAAGTTTCAAACACGCCAGCTGGTTAAATGCCAGCAGCCGCTTTCCAGATGACAACATTGCTCTTTGTCAGCCTTAGGTGCTGAGTGGAGTTGGCATAAGGGCTGGATAAGAATGGTCAGTGATGGTGCTTTAAATCACTGGGGTATAGCTGCATAGTAACTTTAATTCCCAGCCTGCAGTGAGCAGAGATGGAGGCAGGCAGCACTGCATGGCAAGGAAGGCCACACATCTCCCAGGGTGGCTGCACACCGTCCACCTTCACATCCCAACGTGCCCCCAAGTCTGCTTATGTGCTTATGAAGGGCAAAACCCAAGGAGAACCAGAGCAGAGGTGAAGCAGCAATGAGCTTCTGCAGCAATGTGGTGATATGGAGAAGGTTGAACCTCAGGTCCCTTGGCTCTCATTTCACTGATAACTTTCTCCAAAAGGATGCTCTGATGAGGGAAAAGCAGCAGCAAATAATTGTCTGTCTATATCCATCAGGAACAGTGCTGTATGGCAGGACCTGAGAGCCAAGCATGCACTGACAGAAAACACAGATGGGAAGAGGCAATCCTCAGCCACTCATAATTCCCCTTATTTGGATGGAGTTTGCCCGCATCCATCAAAATGCACCTTCCACACCTGAAAGCTCTCTTCCACCAGATTTCATACTTCCATACTCTCAGATTTTCATACTCCCACTGGAAAGCAGAGAGGCCTTGGAAAGGCAGCACAAGCAAACCTGACATGTTAAAAAACATGAGGTTGCTCAGACACAAGGTTGGGATTATGCTGGTTCCGATGCATGGAAGCTGAACTCGGTTCCTGCGTCTGTGCATTAAGAAGTAACTCCCAGTAAATCAGGGGTCTTCCCTAGCTTCCCAGATTGCCAGGGCTCTCCCACTGTGCTTGAGAGCTTGTTGCCAGCACTGGGCATGCAGGATGAACATGGAACATGTTCCCAGAGATGCCAGCAAAACCACCAAGGATACAAAGTACAAGCAAACCATTGTGAATGAGAACCAAAACTGCCTCAAAAGAGAATAAAAACCCCAACCCCAAACCACAATGATAACCAAAAGTGTTGCTACCCCCCCTCCCCAAATGCTAGTCCTAATTTTCAATACAAAATCATTCTGGCCAAGAAATTACAGTGCAGGAGTACAAAAAAACCACATCTTAAAATGTCACAAACTGGCAGCAGTGCCTTTAAATTGGTAAGCACAGAATAGAAGATAAGAGCAGCTGAACTGGGTGGTGGAAAAAACAGGGACTGTAAGATGAACAGCAATCAAGAATGACAGAAAAGTGAAGCCATAGGAAAGGTGGCAAAATTGTGTCCACTGAAAGACAGGAAGACATAATAATAGTGGATGCATAAAGGATTGTTTCATAACCAACATTAAAATTTCCCATTACCTCTGAAAGTAGGGAGAGTATCAGTGATAGCTCCCAACACCAGGCAGGATTAGATAACTTGTACCCAAGAGCTTTAGGAGCCAACCAAGGAAAAGCTCTGTGATGAGAATGCTGGTAGTTATGAAACCAACCGCTGTGAGACCACTTCAGGGGATCAGACACATGGGTACCACTGCGGTGTGTGGTTTTCAAGGGTAAGATATGTTTATATCTCTTTGCTAAGATGATGGCACCAGAGTCAGAGGTAAAAACGTGACCTCAAATAAGAGTCCCCTGATGTATTTCCTTTGTGTTGTGGGGGGTCACTGGTTCTCTGGTCACTTTGCAGAGAGGGATAGCAGATACCTGGTGCACTGGTGAGGTTGAGCATCCTCGCAGCCCCGTTCTGCAAGAAGTGGTCCTCAGTGCCACATACCACAGAGGAGAAAGGCTGAAAACCACAGCAGCTGCTGCAGGGAATGGGCTGAGTGTGACAGCCCTGCATGAAGCTGCAGCTTCAGTGAGATGCTCAGATGGGTAAGGCAGAAACTGCCCAACACGTTGTGTCAGTCTTTGATGTGATGTGAGAACTGCACATGGGCAGCGTGGTACCAGCAACAACTGCCTGATCAGCAGCCCTATAAGAACATAGACAGATTTGGGCTTCTTCATCCATAGACTGTCCAGCCACTGAGGGGTCCCAAAAGTCCTTCTCCAGAGACTTTCACTGCATTTCCCCAAAGTCAGCTGCTCCTAAAGTTCACTGCATGGCTCCAGCTGACATAAGGATTTCCTCTGTCTGCAGAGGACCATGGAAGGCATCCATGCTTGCCTAGGTGGAAGCAGCTGAGTTATTTGGAGCAGAGGCTGCAGGTGGAGAGGGGTTTTCACCCAAGTGTGAGGCACCTGGAGCAGCTCCAGCCAGGACTGAGAGCAGGACAGATGGCAGAGTCCCTGCTAATCCAGACAGGCAAGCCAAGCTCAGGACTGCGTAGCTCCATGGGATGCTGCCAAGCATGAACTCTCACTTTAAAGGCCCCACGTGCTCTTACAGATTAACACAACCCCCTGAGAAGGTCCCACGGGGAGATGCTCATGTTTGAGAAGATTTGTGCCCTGCCTGATGAAGGATGCTGTTCTGGAGCAGAGAAGGGAAAGCAGAGCCGGGCTGGAGCATGGGGTGCATGCTCAGCCCACTCCTGCTGCAGTTCTCACTAAGAGTGCAAAGCCCCAAAGTTTCCCACCCTGACACATCTGCATCCATCATTCCAGAAGGGTACATGCTGCAGAGTAGGGATGTTGACAAGGAATTGCCTTATTGTTATTGCTGCATGAGCAGAACTCTAGATGCCATACTTCTCATGGAGAGGTCTATGTCTTCTCCTCTCCCCTGCTCCTTCCGATTCCATCTACAATACAGAGCCTGGTTTTCCATAGAAAAGCAATGTTGGAGGCAAGGACATGCAGCTTTCAAGGCAGAGCTTTGCTTGGCAGGACAAGCAGATCCTTTTGTGCAAATAGCAACTCTACTGGGACTAAATACAAGCTCCTCACAGCATGTCTAGGATGCTAAGGCTCTTCCTGCCTATCTTCTCCTCTCCCTGCTGCTTTTGTTCTTGTGGTTTCATCTGCTCCCAAGGGAAACCATCATTAAGTGTCTCCCCAGCTTGTTCTCTGCCCATCCTCCCATACACAGATGGGCAACCCTCACACTCCTCACAGGAGGACATGGAGCCTGCTCTCTTCCCACGTTGGTCCCCAATTGCTCTGCTGCTGGCTTTGCTCCAGCTCTTAGGTCTCTAGCTGGTCTAACATAAGGTGCAGGGGATGTCCCCTGCAGGAAGGAGATGCTGAAAAACTGATGAGGAGAGAAGTCCTCAGTGGTTGCTCTGTACCAAGAGCTCATGGTATGAAAATGCTTGAAGACAAATGAAGAGGCACCAAGCAGTGTGAAGGCCATGGGCCCTCCAAAGCTGTTGGCCAAGCAAGGTGCAGTGACCAGCTTCTTGTGTCCCTGTCTCAAGGAGACCTCACACAAAGCAGCACATTCCTGGTTACTCCTCCAGACAATGACTGGTAAACCTGAGCAGGCACAGACATCACGGACAACCCCACACTCTCCCACACCAAAACAGGGAAAGGATAGGAGCTGTCTATGCCATAAAATACTCCTGATGCAGGCAAACCAGCAGTAAGAAAGCATGGGGTTAGCTAATGGTGTGATGTTCAGGTCATCTGTGGTCCACTGTCCAGGGAGGTTGTGAATGCTCCATCCCTGGCAGTGTTCAAGGCCAGGTTGGATGAAGCCTTGGGTGATATGGTTCAGTGTGAGGTGTCCCTGCTCATGGCAGGGAGTTGGAACTGGATGATCTAAAGGTCCTTTCCAACCCAAACTATTCTATGATTCTATGAGACCAGCATAGCTGGGGTCGTGCAGCAGTGGGAAAGCACAAGCAGATGGAGCACAGGAGCTGTGCTTCTCCCTGTGCTGGGGTGCCTGGCTGGCCACCGCTACCCTGCCAGTGCATCCCAGTACAGTGCCGTGTACTGGAACCCAGATGCTCACACACTGCTCTGTCTGGTCTGGAGCTGAAAATTAAATTAAACCCACGACAGGGACAGTTAATTAAAGCAGATTAGTGCGAGACTAATTAGGGCCACTGACACTGCAACCATCAAGGCCTGCGATGTTAATTAGCTGTTCATTACTGTCAGCTCCCTGTTCAGTATGGAAATATGAGCTGCCTGTCCCCTGGGCTTCATGCACAGCAGAGCACGCCCTGGTCACCCCCTCCGAGGGTGCACCCAGCCTCCCATCACCTCCCAGCAGAGACACCATCACCAACAGCAAGATCCTCACCACTACCAGCAGTGAGCTCTTCACCACCACCCAGTGCAGACACAGCAACCATCCCCAACCACTGTGGCCACCAACAGGTCTCCATCCCCACCTAGCAGCAAGACCATGACACCAAAACAGCCCAGCACCACCTCTGATCTACCACATCCCTTGTTTCTGGACACCATCCCTGTGCCACTGTCAGGGAGCCAAGTGGTGCCCAGCACTCACCCATAGCACTCCCTAAAACTGGTACCCACAGACATCCACATCCCACAGATGAGATGCACTGACATTGTTTCCCCTCACCCTCATCCTTGAAAAGGTACTAGGAGATAGCATCACAGAATCATAGAATCATTTAGGTTGGAAAAGACCCTTAAGATCATGAAGTCCAACCATAACCTGGCACTGCCAAGTCCATCACTAAACCATGTCCCTGAGTGTCACATCTATACATCTTTTAAACACCTGCAGGGATGGAGGTGCACAGAACACAAGGAAAGGCTGTACACACAAAGGAGTACACACAGAGGTTGCAGGGAGCACACAGGCACTGAAGAGAGCATACAGCATCTGTAGGAAGTCCATGGGTGATTGCAGGGAGCCCATGAGGGAATGTATGGAGTGCACATAGGGTTATACAGGGAACACACACAGGTCACAGGGAGCACACATGAGCTGTAGGAGAACACACAGGTTAGAGGGAGCACACACATGGGTTGTAGGAAGCACACATACTGCAGAAAGCACACAGACACATTAGGGTGTACAGATGGGGCTGTAGAGAGCATATGGGCTGTAGGGAGCACAAATGAGCTGTACTGAGAGACACATACTGTAGGGTGCTCACACAGACTATAAGGAGCACACATACACTGTAGGCAGCACATATGGGTCATGCAGAGCACTCACAGGCTGTATGGACCATGCATGGGGCTGTAGGCATCACACACGGTGCTTTAGGGAGCACACACCAGCTATATGGACCACACACGGGTTGTAGGCAGCACATACGGCATAGGGAGCACATGTATGGTTGTATGGAGCACAGGCACAGGCTGTGCAGACAAGGCACAGGGGCTGTATGAGCACACACAGGCTGTAGGGAGCACACCTGGACTTCAGGAAGTGAACAGATTGCAGAGAGCACACACGGGGCTGTAGACATCACGCATGGGTTGTACTGCAGCACACGTGCTGTAGGGAGCACACACAGGCTGTAGCCACCACACATGGGGCTGTACATATCACACACTGTTGGGATCACATGCAGGCTGTATGGAGCACACACCATTGTAGTATGTTCAGGGAGAACACAGTGGGCTGTAGCCATACATGTAGGGTTGTAGGAAGCACACACAGGCACAGGGAACACACATGGGGCTGTGCAGCGTAAATACAAGCTGTAAAAATGGGGTCTTGGGGACACAAGAGTCTTCCTGTGTTCAGTGACAGTCACAGCAGTGAGCATGCTCCTGCATAGCAGGATCTCCCAGTTGCATGGCAGCTGTTAGGCTGAACCAGCCTCAAATCCATGCATGTTCCTCACACACAGCTACATCTTCCACCACACCTGCACCGGTGCCCTCCAGAACCAAGCTGCATTCTCACATCCCACCCTGGAAAACCAGGGAGGATGCTCACACCTTCCCCTCTAACCTGTATCCTGCTCCAGCACTGCAAAAGCAGTTCACTGCCTTTAGCCTGGCGTCTGGTTCAAACAGGTGATGGGGTAGAAGCTAAGCGAGGATGTCCTAATGGGAAGCAATCAGATTCCACTGCTTCTCTCTCCCCCCCTCAGCCCCCCGAGCGTATTTAGAGCTTTCAGAAGGAAACAAAACTTGTTTATCTTAACACTAATCAATTTATAGCAATCAAAATAAAACCCATTAGAAGCCATTCCCCATTTGAATTTCAAAGAGGCTTCTGACCCCAGGAGACTCTGAGCTGATTGATTAGAAATTTCTGACACTAATGTGTGTCTTCCAAGGGTCCAGTGTGGCTTTAATTCCTCTCTCCTGAGACACTGATTGTGTGTTAACATCTGTCAGCCCTTTCCTGCACTTAGGGGAGGGGAAATTCATGAGCGGACTGAGTTGCATGGCACAGCTGTGGAGAAGACAGCATTTGCTGGCTTAAACAGCTTCCAGAAATCCCTGGGGCCAAATCATTTGCATGATCCTTTTCTCCTTGGGCAACAAAAAAGGGCCAGGCCAACAACCAAAACTGGAGTGCAGCAAGGAATGAAAAGCACTGATGCAGAGCGGTGGCAGCAGGTGGAGTGGGCAGAGATCAGGGCTGGGATTCTGGCTTCTGCATCACAACTTTGCCCCTCACTCCTCTGTGTGCAGGTAGAAGCATCCTATCCCTATGTGCAAGGGTAGCAGCAGAACACAAACACAGAGGAGAGATGATGTTAACCTGCAGCTGTATAGAGGGGAGCCTTCATGCCTCAAGATGGAGCACAACCGGTCCATCAGTGTTTTGGATCATGATGAAGACTGCACCTGTCTCCTGATGAGGAGAGTTAAAGCACAGCAGTGGAGGAATCTCTACCCATTTGCTGCCACATTTCTCTGTTTGATGCATAAAGCTGAGGAAAGGCAAACCTGTTCAGGCTAAGGCCATATGCACAGTCACGTGCACCTGCATGTGGGTGATCCATGAGGGGACAGTGCAGTCATCCCTTTGCTCTCTTCCATCTGTACAAAGGGGTGGAGAAGGGGTGGGAGAAGAGGGAGTGAACCTGTCCATGGCAAAGGGGCACAGCAAAGACCTGCTGCATCACCTATCCCCTGCAGCTTCCCCTCCCCAGTAAAAGCCCTCTCTGCTGTGTTGGGACCAACTGCTTCTCACTTGGAGCAGAATAAAGCAAATGAAAGCAAATCAGCTCAAAAGCCACTCCTCCCTGCAGCAGGGTGATGGGTCAATGGGAATGAAGCTCTCCAACCCTGCCCATTGCTGCAGCACATGGCGAGGATGCTGAGCCTGCTGATTGCAATGCTAAGCTGCTGTTGCTCATGGAACAGCATCATAATACAAGGACTGGGAGAATGAAGATCTTCGGCCCAACGTAGAAGAGGATCATGCCGGAGATCATCTTAAGAACCTGAATGTGCACGAGTCCATGGGACATGATGAAATCCATCTGCGGGTCCTGAAGGAGCTGGCAAATGAAGTTGCCAAGCTGCTGTCCATCATATGTGAAAAATCATGGCAGTCAGGGGAAGTTCCTGACGACTGGAAAAAGGGAAATATAACCCCATTTTCAAGAAGAATAAAACTACAGTCAGTCTCACCTCTGTGCCTGGCAGGATCACGGAGCAGATTCTCCTGGAAAGCATGCTAAGGCACATGAAAAACAATGACGTGGTTGGTGATGGCCTGCATGGCTTCACCAAGGGCAAATCCTGCCTGACCAATTGAGTGTCCCTCTATGATAGGGCTACAGAACCTCCTCACTTACTGCTCATGGCTCCATGGGTTTTATCAGCAGATGTTTTTCAGCTCCCTGCTAGATGCAGTTACAGCAGGTCTGTCTCTGAGTGCTGCTGACCCATGCTGCAGTCTCCTGTCCCTCCATGCCATGCTACCACCTGAGGAACCTATTTAGACCCAAGCTGGCTTCAGCACTGTTTCTCTAGCTATGGTTTCTCTAGCCATCTCCAGTGCAGAGGTAGTGCTCAGGCCAAGCTGGCTCCATGGTCCTGGCATATGGTTTTTCATGGTATCCTAGTAGGACTGGTGGGGAAAAATCTCTGGTTTCTCCAGGCCAGACTGCAGCTCATAGAAGGGCTATGCTGAGCCCTAAATCAGAAAGACCTGAAAATCTCTAAGGATGGTGATGCTCAGCCTCTGGGGGAACTGTCTCAGCTTTTCCAATGTCTGCCCTGAGCTTCTCAAGATGCAGCTTGTGGCTGTTGTCATTTTCTATATGATCTGGCACCACTGCTGATGGGGATTTGGCTCCATCCTCTTTTAATTGCCCTGTACAGAACTGTAGCTGTGCTCAGATCCCTTCTTGGGTTCTTCTTCTCTGGGTTCTGTCATGGTTTAAGCCCAGTCGATAACTCAAAACCATGCAGCCGCTCACTCACTCCCCCTCTTCTTCCTTCCCCAGCTCCAGAAGGGATGGGGAGGAGAATCCAAAGAATGTAAAACCCACGGGTTGAGATAAGAGCAGTCCAGTAACTAAGGTATAACACAAACCACTACTGCTACCACCAATAATAACAATGATAAGGGAAATAACAAGGGAAGAGAATACAACCGCTCATCACCTGCCGATCGATACCCAGCCTGACCCGAGCAGTGATCTGGGCCTTCTGGATGACTCCCCCCAGTTTCTATCCTGGGCATGACATGCTGTGGTATGGAATACCCCTATGGCTAGTTTGGGACAGGTGTCCTGGCTTTGCATCCTCCTGGCTTCTTGTGCCCCTCCTCACTGTAGAGCATGAGAGACTGAAAAGTCCTTGATCAGGGTAAGCCTGACCAGATACTAAAGCCAGAACTAAAGCCACTCACAAAGAGTAACAGCAAGGTCTCAGGGTGCTGGGTGACTGGGCACTAACACAGCAAATGAAATTTGGTGGTGACAAAAGGAAACCAATGCACTTGGGGGAAAAGAGCCCTAATTATACAAACACAATGATGGGCACTAAATTAGCTATTAACATGCAGGGAGGAGATCTCAGCAGCACTAGAGATAATTCTCTGAAAACATCAGTTCAAAGCTCATCTATCATCAACAGAAAAAAAACACACAAAAAAAGAGAAAATGTAAGGAATGATGAAGAAAGGAACCCAATGCAAAGCAGGAATGTTATTAAACCATTGCAGGGAGTGACGTTTTGATCAGTGTTTGCAATGGTGGTCATCCTCAGGCAAGATCATGAGGGAGATAATAAAAATTAATAGGAATACTGAACAGCTTCCATCTAGAGAATCAATCAGGACCTTCCATTTGAAACGAGACCACGCAGGGAGGTATATAAAGCCATCAGGAACATAGAGATATGAATGGGAATAGATGGCTTGCAATTTCTTATGGTGTGCATGGACATATTTTTCACATGGTGCATAATTAAACTGCAGCACTTACTGCCACAAGATACTGTGGGCACTGAAAATAGGAGCAGCATGCCAGAAGACAAGAGGAATCATCACTCCATCCCTCCCTTATTGCTCCTACTTTCTGGCCAGTACAGACCTTCGCAAACCAGTAAGCACCAGGTTTGTTTCCATCAAAGACACAGCCATGCTCAACACATGGGAAACTCTCTCTCGGACACCTCCTGACTGTGTTCCTGGGTCTGCCACTAACGGGACTGGGTCAGCACTCATAGGACCTCCAGTGAACTGGCTGCAGCCAGTGCTTTCCCAGGGAACATAATTGGAAGTGTCCATTTCTAAAGCACACCACAGCCCCAAATACACCTTCTGGTTAGCCAAGTGCACAGCCCAAGACCAGGAACAGAAACTGGGGGGGCTGCCAAATGAAGGCACTTTACTGAGCTGCCTGTGAGCAGAGTGCCCTCAGTGATGGGCTAAGGGCAGTCACCATCTCCCATGAGCACAGCAGGACCCGCAGCAGGATGTCACACTAAGGACAGTGTCCCCAAAGCCCAAACACCCCATGACATAGCACTAAGGATCACAGACTGTGTCCCCAGTGCTCCAGTATCCCACAGACATGAACAATGCAGCAAGTGGGTCTCTGACCTTGTCTTTGCCCTTACAACGGGTGTCCAGCCCTGCCCATCTGCCACCAGCACTAAACCCACAGCACGGTGCCGGTGTGTGTGCATTTAAACCTGTTCTAGAAGGCTGCTTCACCTCATCTTCTGGCCCCCGAGAGCCTTCTGTGGAATAAGAAACCATCCCAAAACAGATCAAAGATGTCCACAGAGAAGCTGTTAAAGGGGAAAGAGCTTCTGGGCTTCCCGTTTAAGGAGTATGTTTCCCTTCATGCTCAGCCCAGCGATTAGTGCTCACCAGGGAATCGGAGCTGCAAAATGAATCTGAGAAGACAGAGCAGTGTCAGGCTGTTAGAAGCTCAAAAAGAATCTTGGCTCCCCTGAGCTTGAAGACAGAGCACTTACCATTCACATTTAACAACCAAACGCTTCCAAGGCCGGCAGTGGGCTGCCTGCTGGGCTCTCCCGCCTGGCTCCTCCCTAAGGAGACCATTAGCACCTGAAAACCAAGAAGCCACGGCCTTGGCTTGGGGTTGGACACGGTGCTGAAGAGCGAAGCAGGATGCTACAGGAGCCAAGGCCATGAGGCAGCTTCATGCTGCTGCGCTGAGGCTCGTATTTTTGGAACCAGCATCCCAGAGGGCTGCAGTGGATGCTGCTTGTTCTCGTGCCAGCCCTGACTGTTTTGGAAAGTTTGGTTAAGCTCCATTTGGCTGCCTTGGAGTTATTCGAGCACGGAAAAGGGGGTGATTGGTTACAGGAGGTTTCAGGGGTTTTTGTGTCTGAGCATAGTTCAGTTGGGAAGGAGCAGATTTGGGCTGCCTGGTGCAGCTCTTGCAGGAGGGGAAGCAGCCTCTTTATGTGAGCAGGCAAAATCAGGGCTATCCCAGCAGAGTGTTATTTAAGGATGCATTCCGAGCTCTCCGCTCAGTCCTGTCTCTGCAGCTGGGGACAAGAGCAACCTCCTCTGCAGCTTCTATCCCCACTCATCCCTTCTGATCCTCTCCTCACCTCCGGCAACTGCCACTCTCCTAAGAGCACTGATAAAACACACAGGTTTGGCAGGAAAGCTGGAGCAGGCAGGGCTGCTCCAGGCTGCCCTGCACCCCACAACACCCCGGGACACCCCCTTCTCCCCATCACCCCTTGCTGGCTGTAAGGCTGATAATAAAGAAACCTCTGTGTGTCTCCAGGGAAGTGGGACTCAGAGAGGGGCACAAAGACTCCCGCAGCTGTGTGTTTGCAAACAACCCAGCTGAGCTGTGAAGAGGGGCTGAAAGCAGTAATTGTCTTTAATTAAAGGAGGTTGGAGGCATCTCAGGCTTTGACAAAAGACATTTCCAGTCTGCTAGCAGCTCCAGCACTCATCCCTGCTGCAGCCGCAACCCGGCCGTGTGACAGCAGGGACATGGCCACAGCAGCCCAAGGGTGCAGATGTGGCAGTGCCAAGGTAATGCCATGTACCTGTGGGTACGAGATACATCCACACCTCCACTGCTAGGAGCATCCAGCAAGTCAGCTCACGGCTGGACAGAATACTTGGGACCCCTACAAGCCTCACATCGTGCACCAGAACTGAGCCAGATGTGCCTGTGTTAGGACCCAGCAGCTGGCTGAAGGTATCCCACTCTCCAGCTGTGCATGTGCCTGTCCAGGGGTGTCACCTCCACCCTGCATGCTGCCTCAGCCTTGTACCAATCTGTCCTTGCCACCTTCCATTCTTCCCTGTGAGGGTGCTGAGGCGCTGGCACAGGGTGCCCAGAGAAGCTGTGGCTGCCCCATCCCTGGCAGTGCTCAAGGCCAGGTTGGACACAGGGGCTTGGAGCAGCTGCTCCAGTGGAAGGGGTCCCTGCCCATGGCAGGGGTTGGAGCTGGAGGAGCTTTAAGGTCCTTTCCAACTCAAACCAGGCTGGGATCCTGTGATTCTATGAAATTCCCTCTTTCCCTCCTCTCCTCCGTGCTTCAGGGATGAAGTTCCCCAAGGACAGCATGCTGCCCACCATTCGCTGCTTTCTTCCTCCCACCCTCATTTGCTTTTGGCCTTCCAGCACACGGGCATGCAGGATATCATGGCTCTGGTTTCCATGGAAACCCCACCTTGTCCTCTCCATCCCCCAAAGCATGCAACAGGGTTGAGCTGACGCAGCAGTGCTGTGTCCTGCCAGCCCATCCCTGGCTTGGCATCCTCCTCCTGGTTTCCACCAAAGCCCTTCTGACCCCTTCTCAAAGCAACACAAAGTGTGGAGCACTTCTGCTGCCAGATAAACGCATGGCACCAACCTCTCTCCTTTAGCCAAAACTGCACCTGTGTCCAGCCTGAGCCCTCTGCTCAGCTTTGCCCATTATGCTCTGACTGCTCTCTGATGACCACCCCCTGTTCCACACTCAATTCCTACCTTGCAACAGGAAGCACCGGAAATCCAGCTCTCACACACCGGCAAATCCCTGCCGTGGGTCCTGCAAAGCTGCACAGAGCCAAAGGCACCCATTGCATCATGTGTGAACTGCACCTGCATGGGGCTCAACGTGGTCCAGAGGAACCACTGGGCATGCTGGGCAGGTCCCCATGCACATAGTTTCACCTGGGAAATCCTGGAAAGAGCCATCATGCCCTAATTCAAGAGAAACAAAACCAAACTGGGATCACTTCCATCTGAGCCAGAGAGTAGAAAACTGTCCAGCAGCAAACAGACCAGTTTTAGTTATAGGTATGCTGAAGATACACACACATTTATCACTCTGCAAATGCACCATACTCATGACAGCAACACGAGCAAGCAGTGGGCACAACAAAGGTCCCCATCTGGCTTCCTAATCCTCTTTAGAAAGCGGCACAACCAGTGCAGGCAGCACCCAAGGGTGAGCTGGTGCTCCCATCCCCATTGCTGCAGACCTTTGGCACATCCTAAAGCTAGGATTTGCATGGCTGCAGCTGGAAGACCGAACTTGAGAAAGCCTGGGGATTATTTCACCTACAACAGCTACCTCATCTCTCATTCTTCAGTCACTGCCATAGGTCCGCTCCTAAGGTGTAAACTGAGAGTAAAACACCACCATTACAGATTGGATCAATGTCCGAGCTGATGCAGGTGACAGTAACAGCATAATCACTGTACTTGTGAAGGTGACTGGAAATAACAGTGAGGGCAGTGCTCGCTGCACCACGCCGCAAGTAGCGATGCAATGACAAATGAAGGCAATTGTTAATCCATCACTGGGGTGCACAGCAGGGAGAGGTGAACAAGAAACTTCTCGGGGTGTGAATCACTCCCTGACTGTTTCTCCTAATCCCGTTCTCCCCATTTTTACTCTTTCCGTTCCATTCACGGTGCATACAGACCAAAAAAGCTCAGAGTTCATTTTGCTCCCTGTGCTGCAAGGAAAGGCCGGCAGCAGTAGGGATTCCACTGCAGTAAACCCTCCCCAGCTTCCTGCCTTCAGCTGCAGGAATCCTCTGGATGGCTGGCACAGGAGAGCAGATCAAGCATCCACTGCCTGGGCAGCCCCAGGAACCACCTCCTCCTCCCTTGCCACAGCTCCCTGCAAGCCAAAGATGGGGCTGAATGATCCTGAGCCATCCTGAGGTGGGGATGAATGGGGAGGTTATCTGCCAAAATAATGCTCTTTATTGTGGTGAAAGTAACATGGATGTCTGGAGGATTGTCACTGGCACACAAGACTGGAAGGATGAGGCAAAAGGGAGGGGAGAGAAAGGGGCAGAAGGGGGGTCATGAAAAACAGTTGGCTCCCACTGAAGTGCACCAAGAGAGAGATCAGCACCTTAGAAATCCTGAGTTAAGGGTATGATGCAAAGCAACATCCCACATCCTGCCCATCCCTTGATGCTCCACTCATGTGGGCACTTCAGGCCGCTGAATGGAGCATCAGCCCTTAGCCCTTTGTCTGCTCCAGGAGCATGCAGACACTGTGGTCAGGGATGGCTCTCCTGAAGGGCAGGGAAAAAGGTGGAACAGCATGATGGAAGCCACCCACTGATGTCAGAGAGCACACATGTCCCTGACACTGCACAGAGCCTTCCTGTGGCTCTGCAGAAAGCTCCTGGAGAGCTGATGCCATAAAAAGGCAGAGAGCGTGCATTTAATGGAGTGTGCTGTTTGCTGTTTGGCAAATATTATCTGTTACTACAGCCGCTCCAGAAGTCACTGCAAACCTTTGAAAAGCCATCCAGGCTGGGAGAAATGCCATTTGGAGCAAAGCATCCGCATTACTCTTACTTTATAAGACCCACTTCAGGCTGCACTTTAATTCTTACTCATCTTGAGGGTTTGAGCATTTTGATAGTTGGAAATGAATAAAGCCTTTATCAGTGTCCATTTCTTGCTCACTCTGCTGTTGTCTCCTGTCACAGCTGCAGGTGTAACAACTGCGGTTCTCCTGAGATCATGATGTTTTGAGGGGAAATTGCTAGCTTTGGACTGTGAGTTAAAAATTGTCTTCTTGAACACAAGCTTTCTGTGAGCTCTGAATGTGGCAACAGCCTCAAAGTGCAAAAAGACACCGCAAGTAGGAGCTTGTCATTGCTGAAAACTGTCAGCTCTCACATACTGAAGAACCAGAGATCCCCTCAAAAATGCATCCTGAATTTGTCCCATCAGCCATCATCCACCTAACCTGTGGACCCTCACCTCATGGTCCAGGCATACCCACCACGTCCCCGCAGCATCACTGTGGTACCCACAGCCCATGGAGGAGGGGTGAGCCAGCCCAAGTATAAGGATGTGCTTGAGCACAGAACCATTCACTCAAGCATCAAGAGCCCTGTTGGCCAACTGAAACCATGAGACAGGTTTTAAGAAAGGTCTCTCTCGTTTCTGACACAAGGAACAAAGGCAATATCCCCATTTTGCCTCCAGGGACTCAGGGAAGATGCCAACACGTTGGCAGGTGTCATTTCAACCCACTGAAGCAAAGAGCTGGCTTCAGAGACCTAGAAATGCTCCACAAGAATCACCTCCCCACAGAACACACTGTGTTCCACAGGTCCCCCTTTCAGATGCCTCTCAAAGAGAAGGATCTGGGAGGAGCAATGCACCACGTTGGTAGCTCCAGATATCAGCAGGACTTTTTCTGTCTCCCTTTAACAGGGTGCTTACCAAGACCTAGTGACCATCTTTAGCATCTCTTCTCTTTATAGCACCTGGCAACATTTTTTGGTTTGGGTTCCTTTTTTCTTTGGATTTTTTGGTTTTGGTTTGGCTTTTTTTGTTTGTTTGCTTTTTATAGGGTTTTGGGTTGTTTTTTTTTTGTTTCTTTTCTTTGATACAGCTTCTCCAAATGCCAAGAAATAAATGGGACAAGGGGATGCCTCAGACTCACCAGACAGCGCTCACGGCACTTCTGCCTGGTGCTGCTCTGCATGCTTCATGCAACTCCTTCCTTACAGTGTTTAAGCTCTCATCCTTCACGCAACTCCTTCCTTATAGTGTTTAAGCTCTGCATCCTTCATGCAACTCCTTCCTTACAGTGTTTAAGCTGTAACACCCACCATTGGAAGGACTGGGTATCACTGGTGTTACCAAACTTAATGTCTCCTTCAAGATGTGAACATACTGTGTATTGTGCTTGGTCAAACCTAATTTATCATTGTTTGAAGTTTGCTCTATGTAAACACAGCCATCAGGTGAGCTATGAACATTTTGATTCCATTTCCTAACCTTTATGGGGACATTTATGTACACTTTCCAGTGATGTACTGTTTCTAAGGCATATAGGGAAAAATAAAGAGCATCCCCGGAGCTAATTCAGCTAATCATGGCTTCTAAACTAATTTTTCTGGAAGATTTTTACCTTGTTTCACTAAAATAACTGTGCTTTTAGAGAGTGATAATCTGACATCCAAATAACTTTACATCAGCACAGAGAACGACTGAAGATGCCTTCCAGAATTAAACATGCAAAATAATCTCATTTTCACTTTGCCCGACCCAAATGAAAAAAACCCACCTCAAAACCAGTATTTTCCTCTATTTTCTCATGTTATATATGACAAAAAATATTCTCCTCTTGCCCCATAAGGATTCACCACTTTGATGAATTCAGGGAAAAAACTCTCCTTGCCCCCCAGATCTCCAAGCGCTTTGATTCAAAGGGAAAAACTAATGGTAAAAACCACATTCCCTTCATTTGATGGCAATAATGAGTTAAAATCCTGGAAGCCTGGGCCTGGATCCCAGCTATTCATTCCAGTTCCTATTAATGTTTACCACTTTTACTCAGAAAAAGAGGGGGGCTGGCGCAGGGGGGAAAGGGAGGCCTATGATGGAGAGAGTGGAAAAGCAGGAATAAACGCTGCTCTCCCACTGGCGTCAGCACAGGATGTTGCCAGAGCCGTTATTCCCCACTCACATGGGTGTAGCGAGATCAGGAATGTGGTGTTTGATCCAAAATGCTGTTTCTTCTATAAAAATAAGGCCAGAGGAGATTTTTTTATCAGTACAGATATCCGCTCCATGAAAGCACCCGCGTTACCAGGGGGGTCCCATCCTCACACAGTCAGTATTTACATGTGGAGGGTCAGAAAGGACATCACTCTTTTCTCTGGTGCAGACCTTCCAGGTCTGCTCTCACCTCCTCCCTTCTTCCCACTGATCCCAGCACCATAATGTGCTTAGGGAGAAGGATGGGGTGACCAAGCAGGATAGGGAGCAGAGACCTTCCCTGAAACTCTACTGTGGGGGATCGTGAGCAGGATGCAAAGGGACTGGGAAGCACCAGCTATGGCAGAGAGTGGCAATGCAAAACTCCACCACATCCCTCTGAGAAATCCTGTGAATGGCCATCATTTCCACCAAGAAATTCCCAATGGACTTTGCAGGACCTGAGATCTCCATCCCTTCCTCCAACACCTGGACTCATGACCTGCATCTATACCAACAAATGAGAGTATGCTGCTCTCTTCCCTGCTTCTAGTGGGCTGCTCTTGGGTTACCTTCTGCATCCTGCTGGGGTCTTTACTATGTCTTCAAAACGGGGCTGGCAGTGCTCTGCTGTTCAAAACTCACACTCATGTCCTGTAAAACCTCATCTCATCACTTTCTCTATAGAGAAACCACTTCAGTGGAAGGTCTCAGCCCACTCTTTGTCTTGAAAAGTAAAATGAGAAAGCAGCTGTCATTGCCTTTGCCTGTTTTGGCCATGAAGATCTTGCCCCTCAGAAGCAGCATTTCCTATTCTGAGGTGAGTCGTCCACCTTCCTCTGCCAGCAGCACATTCCTTGCCCCATTCATGGACCACCCGTGACCCTCCCTGCAGGGTCAGCATCTCTTCAGGGATTCAAAGCACCAAGAAATGAATGCCCCAGCTCCCCTGCCTGACACTCCCTTGATCCGCAGGGCTTTCCCTGCTCCTGCTCCAACCTCCAGAAGCCCAAACAGCAGCCAGCAATGTGCAGAGAACAAGCTGGCATCTCCTCCAACTCCATAGTGCACCAAGCAGGCTAGGAGCGGTTAATACTGAGCAGCTGCAATCCCCACCACAGCCCTAATTGGATTCACAACATGGAGAGGTCAGCAAGAAGCAGGAGGGAGAAGAATCAAAGCAATGGAAAGAAAGATGCTTTATTCTTGCTTCCCAGACGGAGAGGGAGAAGCCCGAAATGCAGTATCCACAATGACACAGAGCCACAGCCGGCTGGGAGCATTCAAATTGTCAACACCCCTATAGAAAAGGCAGACAAATTCCTGTTTTGTACTTGGGAAGAAGCCAGGTGATGTAATCATCTTATAGGATGATGGTGAAATACTTTCCATTCCAGCAGTAACTCAAGATGTTAAATAGCAGCTACTAAAGTTAAACATTGTTAAACTCAGTGTGTCAGGATAGCATCTACCTATGAGTTTTTAAAGAGATGGCTGATGAACCAGTGGATGGTTAATGTTCACTTTCCATCCACTGTCAAGTAGTAGGATGCTTCAGAGCTGTAGGAAAAAGCTCTTTGTTAAATGAGGCAGTCTTGGCTATTTTAGGAGTGCTGTTGCAGCACCAGTACCAGTCAGATAAGGATGTACCAGCCACAGGATATGGCCAGCAAAGGATGAAAGGGAGGTAGTAATAGTAGTGCCAACCTACGTACACTTATGGAAAAGAGATCAAGGCAAATTAGTCTTGTATGGCTTTTTGATGCAATTACAAGATTGGCTGGGAGAGTTTCACAGTGTTAACGCAACACACCCAAACCTCTGCAGAGCATTTCCCTTGGTAACACATGATATTTTGACTCAGAAATTAGTAAGTCCACCGACACTGCGGGACATATTCAATGCATTAAAACTTGGCAAGCTGATGCTGCTATGGTCTGAGATCTAAACAGGGAATGTGCAGAGAGCAGGTCTGTTTCTACTCGAGCCAACAAATATGGTTCATGCCTCTGGGCTATTTTAACATGTTTATCAATGACCCACGAGGAAGCCCAAAGCATTCCAAGTAAAGTTAGCTAATGACATGGAAGTTGTAGTGTGGTAAATACTGACGATGATACACAGCAATCCGGATGCCTCAGTGAGCTGGGCACAAGCAATGAACATGCATTTCAGCACAAACACATGTCAGGTCACACCTCCAGGGACAAGGATGCAGGCTCTTCAAAAGCATCCAGAGATGCCATTGCTGAAATAGTTAAAGCAAAGAGGGGATGTAGGAAAAGGGAAACCTCAGCATCCCCCTGGCACACAGGTTGTCACTACATACATGCATTCTGTGCATGGGATGGTGGATCTATCAATGGAAAAGCCAAAGCAGTGCCAAGGGCAGTGTTTAATGGGCAGTTCTCCATCTCTGCAAGCATTTATGACTGGCTGTATCTGCTCCAGCTCAACCAGGAATGCTTCCTGTAAGAACCTCATTATCCCTAAGGCCTTACAATTTATTGGCTGGGTCCAGCATTAACACTAATGGGCCAGACCTGAAGCAGGCATGGAGCCATAAATAGCCTTTTATCTCCAAAACATCATGTACTCATGGCAGGTGACTTTGAGACACGCGGGACATACCCTTCCCTGGCACATCAGAAACCTGCATGTCCCTCCAAGCCCTTACCCTACATTTGCCCCCTCCAAAACCCAAGCACAGCACAGTTGGGGCAAAGCCTCATTGCTCTCCACACCTCTGGATCCTCAGCATAAGTGACATGAACATCACTGCTTCTGCAAACGAATTTCCAGCATACAATGGGCT
The DNA here is from genome assembly GCF_012275295.1 of Melopsittacus undulatus. NCBI lineage: Eukaryota > Metazoa > Chordata > Aves > Psittaciformes > Psittaculidae > Melopsittacus > Melopsittacus undulatus. Next base: position 4,068,268 of record NC_047538.1, on the reverse strand, counting down.
TGGTGGGAGACCTGCTGTGCCAGACCTCTAAATTACACACAGGCACACAGGCAAGGAAGCCCATCATGGAGCCTACCTGTAGGACACACATCTGCAAGGGCACAGACCTTAGAACAGCTTTCCAATACCTAAAGGGGCTGCAGGAAAGCTGGAGAGGGGCTTGGGACAAGGGATGTAGGGACAGGCCAAGGGGAATGGCTTGAACCTGCCAGAACAGGGGAGACTGAGATGAGCTCTTAGGCAGAAGCTGTTCCCTGTGAGGGTGCTGAGGCGCTGGCACAGGGTGCCCAGAGAAGCTGTGGCTGCCCCATCCCTGGCAGTGTTCAAGGCCAGGTTGGACACAGGGGCTTGGAGCAGCTGCTCCAGTGGAAGGGGTCCCTGCCCGTGGCAGGGGTTGGAGCTGGAGGAGCTTTAAGCTCCCTTCCAACCCAAACCAGGCTGGGATTCTGTGCTGATTCCAGGTCCTCCAAAGATGGGGAGGAGCTGGAGATGGATGCAGGGCTCAACAGCCAGGACCAGCAGTCAGGGACTGCCATCCCTGAGCAAGCAGAGACCCTCGCAGGCAGTGTTCTCTGCCATGCAGCCCAAACAGTGAGAGAGCAGGCAGCACAATAGCTCTGCCTCTGCCGTTGCAGAGGGGAGCCAATGAATAAGGGAGGCAGAGAGAGAAATGCGCTTAATATGCTGCATGGGAGGGACAGGCGGGGGAGAGGGGGGAGGCAGCAGACAAAGAACAGGGAGATGGAGGAAAAAGACGCAGGCAGGGAGCAGGAGAAGGTGAAGTGGGGAGGAGGCAGCATGGGGAGCCCCTCGCCAATGCAGTGGGAAGGAGCCGGGAAGCGACAGAGGAGAGAGGAGGCAGAATCCTGCGGGATGGGGCAGCGAGGCCCAGCGAAATGGAAATCTCTTAACCACACAGAATTGTTAACTGCTCCCAAATCCTTTTGTGCTGGGGCTGCAAGCTTAGGAGAGCTTAAGCTGTTAGACGCATGAACTTCCTCCATCAATATCCCTGGTGTGCACTGCCGCGAGCAGGCCTGTGCTGCCGTAGCCAGATGGAAAGCCCAGTGGAGTAAATGAGCAGCTCCTTCCAGCACCGTGCATCTGCACCAAGGGGCTGTCCATTGCTTGGGATGCCCTTTGCCACCAGGACCCGTTGGCAGGACAGGACCAGTGAGAGCCGTGTCCCCCACGCTCCCCATCACGTCCTGTTTGGGCAACCGAGCCGTGTGAGAGCACTTCGCCCCGAAAGCCAGCTCAGATTTGCTTTTGTTTTGCTTCTGGAAAGGGGCCCAGATTCCCTCCCATCCCTTGAAACATGAGAAAACCTGCCAGCTACATGTACAAGTGAGTCCCCCAAACCAGGCGGCTCATACCCTACCTCTGCAGGCACAAGGATACAATGGGAGGTGGGCAGGGATGCATCCTGCAGGTCCTTCCTGACCCAGCTGGGGTGACCAGCCCCTTTCCCAGTCCTCTCTGGGGCTCACTGGAGGTGCTGGGAGAGGATAGGGGGGCTATGGCTCCCCTGCCAACTCCATGGCACTCTCCTTCCAGTCCTCACTCTTCTTCTGGGGGAAAGCAGAGGATGTGTCCCAGTCTGACACAGTCCTGGGGTCCCATCCAGCCCCATGCAGGAGGGGAGAAGAAAGGGAAGAGAAAAAGGAAGGGGAAGAGGAAGGAGAAAGGGGGAAAGGGAAGGGAAAGGAAAGAGGCAGCCCCAGAGCCAGCTGCCCCACAGAGGCATCAGGCTGCCGACCACCCCATGATTGATGCTGCTGGGGAGCGTGGGGCTGGTGCACGCCAGCACCGGCTGGAGAAACAGCTGCCGAGGTACTGGACCTCCCAAAATCCTGCTGCTGCCAGGCAAAGAGGAGACCCAGCCTCTCCCTCCACCGTGGCCCCTGGCTCTGTCAGGCCAGAGCAGGCATAAGGAGACCTGGGAGCCACGGGGCATGCATCCCTTGGCTGTGCTGGCAGTGGGACCAGGGAGTCTCAGGAGATCGAAGCTGCACCAGAGCAAAGTGCAGGGCTGGGTTCAGGCCAGGGAAATAAATCAGCTGAGATGGAAAAGCTGACACGAATCATCTTGGTTTTCTGGTGTTGCTACGAATGCTCAGTTGTGTGCTGTAAAACACCCATCTTCCCTCTGAGGCTGGGATTAGCCAGGCTCCCTTTCCACCCTTCCTTGCTGTCCCCATCCCCATCCCCACCCCATCCCTGCTGCAGCTGGAGGACACAATCACCCTGAGCTTGGTGGGACGAGATGTGCAGTGGTCCAGTGAGGGGCAGCTCAAATCACAAACATCAACTGACACCCACAGCACAGCAGGAGCTGTAGTTTGATGCATAAATAGCTCAGCGACCAGCAGGAGATGTGGTGCACTCTCCAAGGGGACAACCCAACCTACAGTCCCAATTGAGAATGGCCAGAGGCTGTCTGTCCCCCTCCATCAACTCCTTCCCCATGCTTGCTAGGTGCGACCCAGCTACCCCTTTTCCACAGCAAGAAGAGATGCAGCTCCTTCCTTGCACTCTGCAGTGCCCACTGACGTATCTATAATTGATCTCAGAGAAACCCCAGCTCTGCTCAGAGTGTGATGATGCTATCAAAACTGTAATAGGATTTTGATATTCAGCCATTTGCCAGTTGCTGCGGTTTGCTCTGTGCATGGGACAGCAGCAGGTGCCCATTAAACACGCAGCTCTCAGGTCCCCAGCTCTCCCCAACAGCCCCTTTCTAAACCTCCCCACGCCACACATGACATGGGAGGAACAGAGAGATGAGTGTGGGCATGATGCTTTCAGCAAGGGTGGTGCAGAACCTCTCTCTTACCCAGGACCATGCTGGCTCCAGAGTACTCAGCTGAGCTGAGCAAGCACCCCCAGAGTCAGCTTTGAACATCTCTGTGGATGGCAGGAGAACATCTACAGGGCAGGACGTCACCTCCTCACCTGGGCACCAGTGAACCTGGCCCTGAACAGTCTTTAAGCATGTCCCACCCTGGGCCATTTACACCTCTCCATGCAAAAAACACTAGAGACAACTTGCTCCCTCCCAGGACATCACCTTTGGCTGCCTGCCCTCCTGCTCCCCTCATCCCAGAAGCATTTCGGATGATGCCAAGGCCCAGGGCACAAACTGAAGTGAAAACAGCCACAGTATTTTGAGAGGTGAGCTGCAGATTGGTGGCACACGGATGGATGGGTTCAGGGCACAGAGTGAGGAGCTGAAGGAGTCAGCATCCATACACATGCTCCTCTCCCACCCCTGCCCGAGGCAGTTGCTCCCAGGCAGATCATGCACATCCCTACTGCAAATCCCGACTGCCCCATGGGCACAACCACCATCCCCAAGGCTCTGTGCAGCATGACACCAAAGCCAGCAGTTACCTCTGCAGACAGTCCCATTTTCCACTGACTCGTAGCCTGCCCGGCACATGCAGCGGCCGATGGGCACCAGCCACTCGCCATCGCCGTTGCAGTACAGCTTGATGGGCACATCCACCTCCTCCGCATTGGCGATGCACGTCCCCCGGGCTGCCACCAGCGAGGTGCTCTCTGCTCCTGAGAGGGTTTCCTGGAAGACGGCCCCATTCTGGATCACACGAGGACACTTGCGGTAGAAGACACGGACGGCAATCAAGGACATGCAGCCCCCATAGTCCTGGAAGGCCAGGTAGAAACCGTTCTTGGAGACAGGCCCAAAACTGCGCACCTCAGTGTTAATCTTCATCACCCGTCCACCTAGGTCCACCTGCGAGAAGCTCTCATCCGCAGCAATTGTGTCCACTTTCATCCAAGGATTCTCCATCCAGTTGGGAAAAGTCTTGGTGGCCGAGTCAAAGTCCGACTCGAAGTAATAGAGGTTAAAAGTCTCCTTACAGGAGCCTGGGACATTAGGGATGCTGCTGCAGTCCCGGACAGAAAATTTCATCTCCACATGGATGCGGTGTGCTCCTCGCCTCCGGATGTACTTGGTTCGGAGCCAGTTGTTTTGGCTGGATTCAAAGACGTTGCACACCTGGTAGGTGCGAATCGTGTTCATGTTCTCGTCGTACCCGCTCACCTCTTCCCACTGCAGACAGGACACAGGAAGTCAAGGGCTTGCACCAAACTATTGCTCCCAATCCACCTCACCTCTTCCCAACCCCACCATGTGCTAAGAGGGCAGAGTTTGCCAATGCCAGCTGCCCCACGCTGTGCCCACCCCACCACCTCACCCAGCATTGCTCCAGCATCACCCTGCAAGCATCCTATACCTACACCTCCATCCTGCTCTGGCAGGGTTTCACCCTCACTGTATACGTGGCAGGCTCCACTCTCCAGGAACAAGGTGGCCCAAGCCCTCCACAGAGCTTGGGGCCATGTCACTGCCATGAGCACCATGCTCCATGCCTGGGTTTATGGTAAAGCACCTCTGCTGTGTGGCAGAGCATGGCAGGGCCATGCAGCATCTCTGCAGGCAGTAATGTCTTTAGCAGGGTCTCCTGCCCGTGGGCTGCACTGCACAGCAGAGCATCACAGCAAAGGAACACGATACCTTTAGCAGATGTATTCCCACCGGTGCTGCTGCAGTTACAGACGTGGCAGACAGGACCCGGAGCGCGTAACACAGCCATAAAACCTCCTCTCAGCCCAAGGACTGGCTGTGCAATGGGCCTGTAGCCAGCAGCCTCTCCCCATGGGCAGGAGGAAGGTTTATGGGAGCCCAGCTGACCCCACTGTGTACCCACAAAGGGAGATGCTGAGTTAGATCCTGCTGGTAGCTCTTATCCTCACCCCTTCAAACGCCAACATGTTCTGCAGTCCCTCCTGCGGGTTTACACAGGGTTCAACCCCAGCTGTCCTAAACTGCAGCTATGGGATGTCCTATGAGCAATGGCACAACAGCAACATCCTTCTCAGCAAGACACTCGGAGCTGACATTTCCCCATAGGAAGCTCAGCCCAGCTCCCTGAGCTGACTAACAGGTAACTCTGGAGGAGTCTCTGAAAAGTTTGGGGCTGCTATGACACCTCCTTGCCCTTTCCCCAAGGAAATCCTTCAGCTCTTGTTGTTGTCTCCATCCTTTTTAGGATGGGGAGACTTCAGGATGGGTAATGACCAGATAAGGGAAGAGCTGCAACCAGTAACCAGCTCTATGGTGAGCACAGATTGAAAACAAAGCACCTCTGACCTGGCTCACCAGAGCATCCCCCCCCAAGACCAGCAGCACCCTCCTGATGCTGGTGGCAGGGACCGGGATGCAGCTAGCGTGTGACAGTCCCAGCCAGCTGGAACGGCTTCCAATTAATTTGTTCATAAACCTGCTCAAGTGGAAGCTGAGCTGTTTCCCACGGACATCAGACCCTGAGCACAACCCTGCCCTGGATGCAGGATCATGACACCCAGGGCAAGGTAGCCCCACAGCCCAGATCCAGCATCAACGCCAGGACCGAGTTTGGTACATAAAACATCAGGAGCAGAGCATCCCCAGCCCTCAGCCTGCAAACGGCCTCACAAGGGCACCCAGGACTGTAGAGGGAGGCTCAGGGGATGGGAGACAGATTGCTCCTTGCACATCAAGGCTAACAGCCCAACAGAAGGCTGTCAGGGAAGATCCCCGAACAGCTCCAACCACTTCTGATTGGCACTGACTGGAAATCTGCTGCCATCGCTGGGGGAGGAGGAGAGCATCCTCACAGAACACAGGGGGACCATTTGCTTTCTCTTCCAGAAATAACTTTGGTGTGGTAGTGGAAAACTGCAGGATCTCCACCTATTTTAGGGCACTGGCTGGGAGCAGGTGAAGGAATCAAAGGCAAGACATAGGGAAGCAATTCCTTCCTCTGCCCCACCTCTGACACGGCTCTCCATCACCTGGACCACTCCTGACACCCACTCTGAAACAGCATGTCAGCCACCAGGACCTGGAGAGGCACAGTACTGCACCATCCACACCTGCAGGGCCCCCAGGGAGGGCTCAAGAAATGAGTCTGAAGAGCTCAGCCCTGGTCAGGCAGGAACAGCACATGGTGGAAGGAGAGTCTCTACAGCCAGGGGATGAACAGCACATGGTGGAGGTAGGCAGGAGAACACCTACAAGCAACAGGGGAGCTCCACAGGGAGGGAAAAAAACAACTGTTTGGGCTTTTGGACCTTTGATAATCAGCAATGAGGCAGGAAATGGGTAGCAGATTTTGTCTCCCAGATGATGCTGACTGCACCAACCTTGCCAGTCACTCATGGGCATGATGCACTACTTTGTCCTGTCAGTGGGCACGAGGCCAACCTGGGAGAAGCTGCGAAGGCACTGCAGCATCAGCACCCACATCGTGCGCAGCACAGGGCACATCACATCCAGCCCGCAATGGGAGGCCATCCCACCAGCAATGGCAGGGCTGTGCGGGACTTTCTAGATGGGCATCTACATCCTGATGGGGACAGGGATGTGGGAGCACCCAGGAGGTGAGGATCAAGACACCCAGCATCCTCCCACATCCCTGCAGCAGCAAGCAGGGGGCTCCCAAGCCGGGAGAGAAAGTCACCCCCATACAGCAGCCCCTGCACTTCCTTGATGCTTAATTAGAAGCCTCTCCCTTTCTCCTCGCTCTCTAATTAACATGCTGGGAGCTCAAAAGAAGAAGGCAGCACAATAATACGGGGAGACGGCTTCCAGCAGGCCCCGGCCTCATTACTGCAGGGCCGGGGAGCGGGAGCAAGGCGTGCTTTACATATGGAAACACCGCAAACAAGAAAGGCTGGGCGAGGAGAGAAAAAGACTTGACCTCTGCTCCTGCCCATTGTGTGCCCATCATCCCCCTTTGGCGGCCAGGCTAGTGCTGGTGAGGCGCCAGGCTCGCAGGCAGGCGTGGGGCTTTCTCATGGTGATGGGGACCGGTGCCGGCAGCGCCTGCGCCCCAGCACGGCAGGGCTGTGTTTAATCTCCCCAACAGAGCCTTTTCTTGGCTGTTTCTTTTCTTCTAAGTCAGCCTGGGGAGGGGACTTGCTGTCATCCTCAGGGTGAGACCCACAGAACATCTTCATCCAGCCCCTGCAGAGGGCTGCATCAGCTACCCTCTCTGCACAAGGTGATGGGGAGCATCTCCAGCCTTTGGCCAAGCTGGATTGGGCCATTCAAGCCTGGTGGTGTCAAGCACTCCACGCTGCTCCTGGCCACTGCAGCCAGAGCTGGGCAGGATGCTCTGAAGCACCTTGATGGTCATGGAGGTGGCTGGGGCTGCTCCAGCTTTGTGTCATGAGCAGAAAGGTGCAGAGATGTCCTGCCTTGTTCAAGCTCTTCTCTAAAGAAGCTTGTTCTGGGTGTGCTTGGGATATGGCTTGGGGAACTCTTGGTATCAACAAAGCAGAGAGACAGTCACTACTGAGCCAGCTAATGTCCCTCCATGAGATAATGCCAGGAATGCTGGACAGTCATTTCAGGACTTATTAAATGGCTGCTGTGGGTGCAACCTTGCAGGCCAATGCCCCCATCCTTTTCAAGTGATGGGCAATGGGATAACAAGTGAGATACTGGGGATAAATGACAGTGGCTTCAGCATTTCATTTCTCCCCCTTCCTGATTTTTAAGTGGCTGCAGACCAGTTTTATAGAGAGCATGATTCCTCCAACACCACACTGGCCTGGTGCTATAGGGTGAGAATTATACTTCTCCAGCACTGGGGTATCTTTTGGGCACATCACCTTCTAGAGAACAACTGGAAACCCCAAGTGTCACCCACCCCCTCTTGTGCTTTTCCCACTTGACCTTTTCACATGGTCAAGGCACCCTGCTTCAGTGGCTGACTTCTGTTGAGCCAACCCACCTACATTCATGAGCAGCAGGAGACCCCAGACCAGGCTCCAGGTCCCCACGATGCCACTGGATAACTCACCCCTGATGGAGGATGCACAGTCCAGCCCAGCTCTGCCGTTGCTGTTGTGGAGTCCATCAGTGTCTCTGCAGGAAGAAGGTGAAACAAGGAGTCAGTGACATGGCTGGTGAAGGCCTGAGGCAGGAGAAGGGGAAAAAAGGGAAGAGGAGCCAGAACAGGACCGCAGCCATGGAGCCCAGCCTGTGCTGTACTTTCTGGCCAGCACTTAGCTGTGGAGGAGCCAAGAATTGGTCTCTCCACCCATCTGCTTCCTCATCCATTGCCCATTTCTCCCTGGCCCCCTTGTCTCCTGCAGTGCATGGGAGCATTCACCCTTCCACCCTCCAGCAAGGGTGGGCTTTGCTCCTTAAAATCCAGAAGCAGGGTAGGCCAGCCCCAGAGCAGCTCTGCTGCTGCAGACAAGAAGCCCAGCCTGAACCAGTTCCTTCCATCCCCTCTGCAGTTTCTGTTGCAAAAGTGGGATGTTTTTTTATGCATGGTAGGCAGAATCCTTGGTGATGCTGTAGCACATAGGAAGAAATAGCACTTTTAGGACTTAAAAGTACTAAAAAATTAAACCAACATTAAACCTCTGTTCCCAGATGATTTGGGTTGAAATAGGTCAAGTGATGCTGCCACCAATACCATGGAGGAGAATTCTCCCTGAGCCACATGGGTAGCAAATACTCCTTGTGCTCTCCACAGCTCGTCACGCTTCCAGTACTGAAGTCCTTCTCATCCCAAATAGCCACAGGTCAGCCTAACAACACTGATGGCACAAGAAAGGATGCTCAGGTTATGGCACCCCAGTACTTGGGCTAACCTGTGCAGGTTTTTCCCAGCCAGCACAGGAATGGGGCAGATGGCCCCATCAGAAATACATTGGACAGACACTTCCATGAGTGGTTTCCACAATCTGGGTGACTGTCCATCCTCCAGGTCTGTGGTTGCATGCTCATTGCAACACAGGGATTTTTCTGCACTATGCCCGGTGCTGACAATTTAAGGAAATAGGACAATATTCCAGTGTTTAGGAAATGAGTTCAGAAATCACTCCCAAAGGTTCCATCACATCAAAGGGCATGGGAAAAGTGTGACACTTGTGGGACAGACTGTGCAGGCCAGCACACAACCATTCTGTGGCTGAGACCAAGGTGATGCCCACAGGAGCAATTGTACTCCTCTACTCTATAGGGAGAATGTGAACATGCCTCTGATTTCGGGATGCCAACTACATTTACAGGGATGCTGGGAAGCATCCATCATACACACATGCAAGACAATACAAAACTCAGCTTTCAGCTTCACTCTCCCTGCCCTCCCACTCAATGCAGGACAGGCAGGGGATATATCCAGCGTTAGGGAACTCAAGCAAAAGTATCTTATGAACAAGATGCACACACCTCCCCATCAGCTCACAGAGAGGGATCAACCCCAATCTAGTAGAGAGCTCTACCCACCATCCCATAACCCATCAAATGGTGCTACTTCCTATGGCCACACATGGATGGAGAGTTACTGGCTATAACTGTGTCCCGTTGCTGCTCCTCACTGTCAAAACCCCAGCGTACTGGCACAAACCCCTCAAAAGCAGCTCCACCTCCTCCACTCTCACTGTGTTGAGCAACAACAAAGGAAGAAAAGCTCAGCCTTGGACAGACCCATCCTTTAGGGGACAAACCTGGATGCAGAACCGAGCTCTCAGCCTGCCCAATGGCGCACTTGAACTCCCCTTTACCCATCACCCAGCCAAAGAGTGCCTCAGCACAGATAGACTCCTTGCACCTACTTCTGGCAGTAAATCACTTTCAGACTGTGGGTTGTTCGTTACTCCTGGTTAGAGCCAGAGGTTTCCAGTTCACAGGAAACCAGGATTTCAAAATCTGGTTTGATTCCAAGAGTAAAAAGCAAAAATAGAGCTTTCCAAACTTTCCCACTAGGAAGAGTTCTGGAAAACAGCTAGTCCAGAAATGTTGTCACTCAGATTTATGAAACTTCTTTCTCAACTGAATATTGGTTTACATAGGTTGATAATAGTGTTTATTTTATCAGGGGATCTGGCTTTTTCATTAAAACACCAGTGGCACTTTGATCTGAAAGGAAAACAACATTTTTCACCCAGTGCTAGCTAGAAGCTGCACTGATTTACAAAATCAACCCTTAAATTTGTTACTTTAACTATCAGTGACAGTGGTGCATAGTAAATACATTAACAGCAGTGACTACCATGTAAAACAAGATATACTCTAAACCAATGTAAGTAATTCCCCAAATAAAAACCATCTTTTGAGGCATTTTGCATTTTTAGAAGCCCGTTATTTAACAAAAACACAATGGTTCCTGGTGCATTACTGCAGAGCACGCTGCCCACAGCCACTGCCTCGTAACCTCAGCTGCAAACCTGTATATGTCCTCAGAGCTCTGCACCTACCCCAGCTGGCCCAAGGCCATCTTTTGACCCAAGCCAAGGAGGAGTGGAAACGTGCAGGTTTTTCCAATGGTCAATTATTTCCTCATTAAAAAAAAGGAAGATCTTCCATTAATTTCACTCTGAATTTACACTGTTTGCCTGCCAGCTATTAGATTTCCTTTCACTTGCATAAAGACTCTCCTACCCGAAGCCTCCTTTCCCTCTTGTGGTGCTTAACGGTGGCAAAATGTCATCTCCAAGACAACTACATGATTTGAGCTTCCTTATTCTTCCACCCTGAAACAAGTTCCTTTCTTTGAGGTTCCTGTTTATCAACCTTCTTTGTGTAGGGTGGATGACAAGCCTGTGGTACCCCACTTCTGCATGGCTTTCCTACCAAATGACTGTCCTGGCTGAAGTCCCTTTGGGGATCAGTTACATGCTAGAGCTTAGTAGTTTTGCCTGAATCAGAGTGAACCTGGTCAGCAGCAGGGCTGACTGCAAAAGGGAATGTGAATCCAGGACAGATTTCAATGGTGATGGTGGATTTGCTCCATCTATTGATAGTTGACTTCAAAACACCTTATTGCCCAAGTAATGCCTGCCATAGAGTCATCTGGCTTGCATATGTGGCCAAGGAGCATCCTCACCCTCCACCCAAGGTCCCAGTGATCCTTCACTGAAGATCACTGTCTCATCCCTGAGAATTTCCTTATATCCATACTAAAGAAGCACGTTAATTCATTTCTCCAGCAAGCAAAATCAGGAGTGATGCTCAACAGCAATCCCAGGCTCAGACCTGCTCAGATCTCCACAGCAAGAGGCAGTGATGGGAAGAAGGCCCCACAAAGACACAGCCAAGCCCTGCTCCGACATCCCATCATGGAAGTGCTGGCACAGAGTCTGAACTTGCAACCAGGAAGGTTTAACAACAGTAAGACAAGGCCTTATCACCCATCTCAGCCCCACAGAGCCTGAGATTCCCCTGGGGTCTGCTCCTTCTTCAGATGCATGGGGCGGAGGGGACTGCAGAACCTCATCAAAGAGGAGTTTGCAAGATGATTGATTGTGGTCTGCAAGGATCTACACCGGGAGAAAACAGCAGCAAAGAGAGTTCCCTATAGCCCATGAGGGAAATTGCAGCTACAGCTTTGCCTGGGAGCAGAATCCAGTTAGATGTGGGGAAAACAAGATTCCATTTACTTATGCAAAACTGCCTAGAGAGGTAGAAGGGTATTGCCAAGAGAGGCAGATCTTGCACTGCTTGTATCCAAGGAGGTTGCCTTGGTTCCTTCTGGTTATCAAGATATGATAAACAAGGAGATATTCATGGAGACATCAGAGTGGATGGGTGACTCCAGGCACCAAGACATTAATGGTGCAGAGTTCTGCAGCAGGCACAAGCCCCACACAAAGTGCAATACATGTCAAGGAAGAGGAACCCATCTTTCTGCCACAACATCCCATCCTACCCAAAGGAACCCCAATAGGGCTGCCCTCAGCCCCTTGCAATCTCTGCACCCATGGTGAGCTGTGGCCATACCTCATCCAGCAGGTTTCTGGATCCTACCTGAAGACTGCCTCATGCTCATAGAATCATAGAATAGTTTGGGTTGGAAAGGACCTTCAGATCATCCAGTTCCAACCCCCCTGCCATGGGCAGGGACACCTCACACTAAACCATGGCACCCAAGGCTCTGTCCAACCTGGCCCTGAACACTGCCAGGGATGGAGCATTCACAACTTCCTTGGGCAACCCATTCCAGTGCCCTTACAGTAAAGAATTCCCTCCTTTTATCCAATCTAAACTTCCCCTGTTTAAGTTTTAACCCATTACCCCTTGTCCTATCACTGCAATCCCTAATGAATGAGACCTCACTTGGAGCACTGTGTGCAGTTCTGGTGTCCTCAACATAAAAAGGACATGGAACTGTTAGAACAAGTCCAGAGGAGGCCACAAGGATGCTCAGGGACTGGAGCACCTCCTGTATGGAGGCAGGCTGAAAACACTGGGGCTGTTCAGCCTGGAGAAGCTGCATGGAGACCTCAGAGCAGCTTTCAGTATGTGAAGGGGGCTACAAGGATGCTGGGGATGGACTCTTCATATCCTGCTCCAGGCACCCAACAGGACCAATTGCTGGATGGGCAACCCCAAGCCCATCTGTTAGTGCCCTGCCAGCTGTGGAGAGAAGCTGCCTGCTACAACCGGCAATCTGGGCAGCTTCACTCCCTGTCACAGCCAATGCTTTCACAGTGCCATCACCACACACAGCAAACCCGCATGGGAACGGGGTGGGCGGCATGTCTGGCCCTGGCCCATCTCCGGTGCCTCGCAATAGCTGCAGCTCAGCCCAATGCTCTCTCCAGAGCAGCATTTTCTCAGTATTGTTGTTTGTGTTGTTCCCTCCCGCGTGTTTATCTGCAGATTCACGTGCTACCCACGGCATTATAAATAAACCTGCAGCTGCTCAAAGCCAGCAGACACAACCCTGGCCCGCTTCCCACCACAAACCACACTGCTCCCCACGGGGCAGTTAGCAGATAAGTGCCTGTCCTTTTCACTTTGAAGATGCTTTCAATAAGCAACTTTGTGCCAGGCCCATACCCGGCACTGCTGCTTGCCATGAGGGCTCTGCCTCCAGCACTCGCCACCAAACCACCACCTCCTGATGCTCAACAGCCACACTGAGACACCATCAACTGCAATGCCAATGACCTGGGTGAGGGGGAGAGCAGCTCCTACGCTGCTCAGCCACAACTGAGATGCTGCTGCACGAGTTCTTCCCATCTGGTCAGGTTAGGACTGAGACTGGCAGGCACACCTGGGAGAGGAGGACAAGACTGGGATCATACTGGGTACTGGCAGTGATTGGAGACACCAGCATGGCATGGCCAGGGCTGGGGATGGAGTGACAGCATCAATGAAGAGTGGCAGAGAGACTGGACAGGGAAGATACTAACAGAGGAGCTGTGCATGTTGCAGACACACTTCTCTGGGTCCGGAAAAATAACTGCCATGGAGTTCTGCCAATTCAGACCAATTTAGCACATCTGGGCCTGGGTTTCTCAGAAGCCCTGGCAAATCCTTCACATTCACAGGCTGCAAACTCATCCAGATACAGAAACAGCTGGACAAATAAATAGCCCCACAGATAGCTGAAGCCTCCACCCTCATTTTTCCACCCACAACTTTTTCCCTTCCTCTTTCCCTTCACAGGCCAGCTCCTCCCCCAGGGTAGGAAACGTGCCAGCATTTTAATCCTGGTATCACATTAACACAGTGAGCAGGCTTCTCCATTGACCATCAGCTGTGCCCAGTGCTGGACATTTAAAGCAGGTAAGAAGTTGCCCAGCCTGGTTTAGGTTGGAAGAGACCTTAAAGCTCATCCAGTTCCAACCCCTGCCATGGGCAGGGACCCCTTCCACTGGAGCAGCTGCTCCAAGCCCCTGTGTCCAACCTGGCCTTGAACACTGCCAGGGATGGGGCAGCCACAGCTTCTCTGGGCACCCTGTGCCAGCGCCTCAGCACCCTCACAGGGAACAGCTTCTGCCTAAGAGCTCAGTTCAGTCTCCCCTCTCTTGGGCAGGTTCAAGCCATTCCCCTTGGCCTGTCCCTACAGGCCCTTGTCCCAAGCCCCTCTCCAGCTTTCCTGCAGCCCCTTTAGGCACTGGAGCTGCTCTCAGGTCTCCCCTTCAGGAGCCTTCTCTTGTCCAGGCTGCCCCAGCCCAGCTCTCTCAGCCTGGCTCCAGAGCAGAGCTGCTCCAGCCCTCGCAGCATCTCCATGGCCTCCTCTGGCCTCGCTCCAACAGCTCCACATTCCTTTTGTGTTGGGATGCTGCAGGGTGGCTCAGCGCCGGGGCCCAGCAGGACCGGGATCCACACAAACTCCTTCATGCAGGCAGACGTGCTCCTGAAACCATGATTCCAGCCCAGCCTCAGGCACAGCCACCGCATCCCCATGCAGGGGGGCAGCTAATGAGAAACCCGTCTGTCCCCTGCCTTGAGGAGCCCCTGCCACAGATGTCTTTACCCTTCCACAAGCTGAAAAGCCCTTCTCTGCCTCCGGTGCTTTGCTGCAGTCTTACTATAGCAGCGTTGCCAACGAGAGTGGAGAGGGGCTGAGCAAACCCAGTGGCCCTTCCCTGCAGCCCCAAGCTTTGCTTTGCCTGGCCGATGGCCAGCGGAACAAACTGAAACCCAATCCCCCCCCGGCCGATGCGCTGGCGCAGGAACAGCACGCTGCATTGTGAGCCGGCGGCTACAGGATATTTGGGATACTTCACTCAGGGATCCACTTAAACTCCAAGAGGGAGAGTGATTGATAGGGAGCGAGAAGAGGCAGTTGACAGAGCTGGGATGGGGACCGCCAGCATCCTGCCCTGCAACCAGAGCCCCAAAGGCCACACCAAGGGCAGTGGTATCAGGTCTTGCTGGTGTTGCTGGTGCAGACAGGCACCTGGTCAAAGCATGTCCCTAAAACATTAGGTCCAGCCAGATGCAGAGATAAGAATAAGCATCTCCATCGGACCAGCCAGGCAGACCCCCAGCTGATGACAGTCCTGTGGGCTCACAAGGCACAGTGAGGAGGCCTGATCCCATAAATGGCTGGCAAGGGAAAGATGTCACCACTTCTGTGGAGCCACAGAGCCTTCCCAGCCCCTCCTCTCACCACAACATCACTCCCCAAACCTGCTTGACAGCCCTGTGAGACTCGAAGAGCCAGAGGGGGATTGAGGGATGATGCTGGGACACCTTCACCTATCGACTGGGTGATGCTCAGCTGCCTGTGACACCCTGACAGGACCGGTGTCAAACAAAGGGACATCTCCTGCCCTTAGAGCTGTGTTCTTCCCGACCTTGCTGGCGGATGCTGCCATGAGCTGGATTCTGCTTTCCCACTTCCCACCTACATCCTTCCCTTCGCTTTCCCTGATCCCCCACACCTTGTCTGACCACCCACATCACTGTCCTCAGGGGAGCAAACCCAGGGCTGATGCTGCTGTGCAGAGGGGGGAACCACTGAGATCCTTGCTATACTGGAGAATACAGCAAGCAGGGTTTGGAGCAGAGCTGCCCCTGGCCATCAGGCATGCAGCAAACCAGTGCATGAGCCGGGAGCTGGGGCTGAGCACACTGCAGAGAGCAGCATCCTGCTTGCTAAGCTCCAAGAGATAGGAATTGCCCCTCTCATCTGCCCACGGGGAGTACGGCCCAGCTCCGGCTCTGAGAGGGTCTCTGCTGAAGGAGCAGTTCAGCTGGATGCAAGGAATGACCACGCTCCCCCCACTGCCACATTGCCGCAGTTATCACAGCAGATGCATCCTTTCTGTCCCCAGGTTCCTGACACCGCCTGCCCCAGAGGTCACAGGAAACACAATAACCCCACCAGAGACCCCGGAAAGCTGCTCCAGCAGCACCAGGGACCCACGGTCCTGGCTGGTAGCATCTGTCCCAAAAGGAGCCGGGACTTGTAGGTGGTCCGGGTTCAGCCAAGGGCAGGCTGCTGGAAGACACAATGCAGATGCTAAATGCCAGCGAGCAGGGGCCCTCCTGCTGCTGCCGGGAACGCGGTAGCCACACAGAGAAGACACAGATGCAGGCGTTTAACAGCCATTGCTACTGTCAGCGCTAATGACTCGAGCCCTGCAGTGGCACCGACCCCATCATTGCAAGACACCATGCGGGAGGGAACCCCAGTTGTTAACAACTTGTACAGGATGCAGTGCACAGGGTGAAGGGCACCTCATCTCCCTCCATACCCCAGACCCACTCTCCTGTGTCCCATTCACAGCACACTGTGCCTGCAGACCAGCTCCTCTGCATCCCTGAGCACAGGGCCGAGGGGACCTCAGGAGATTTGGGATGCAGCAGGAAGCCCGGAGGCTGCAGAGCATTATGGGGTGAGGAGCACATGCCCGATGTTCACCCCTTTACCCTACTAACCTCTGCCCATTATCCGATGCAACGAGCACTAAGGGGAGCAGCAGGAATGACATGCGGCTGGATTTTGGGCAGCTCTGCCTCCCCTTCCCCTTGGGCCACCCGCACCCAGAGCAGAACCAGTGCGTGCAGCAAGCCCCTGCCTCACCTCCCAGCACTGCTGGCACTAAATGAGGTTTTGTCACCCCGCATGGTGGCATGGGCTGCAAGCAACTTGTTCCCAGCAGGCTCCGGAGCCCTGCTCAGCATCCCAATTGAGCTATCCTTAATGGGCTTCAATTTTAATTTGCTTTTATTGGAAAACACAGATGGTGACCCCCCTCTCCCTCCTGCCTGAACATACACGGGGTAATAACGTTTACAGGGGAAAGATATTCTCTCCAAACACAGACAAAGCTCCAGCAGAAGCCCCACCATCACACAGTGATGTGCAGCCGTGCCACACAGCCCCATGCCCAGCTCATAAAGGCAGGTCCACACAGAGCCACCAGCATGATGCGGGCAAGGGAGGCAGCACCAGCATCAGCAAAGGGGACTTAAAGACCAGGACCAGCCCCTGGTGCAACCAAGCGAGCCTGATGGATTAACCTGGCTGGCTTCTTCAGGGACTGGGTCTCTGGAAAGCATCCCAGAGCAGAGGGATGCTCAAAGCTGCTGCCTAGGGATAAAGGGGAACACTATGTACCCCCCCACCACCAGCATGCCTGGCTCCAACCAGCAATTCAGGTCAGAACTTGGGCTGCATTCACTCCAGCACCAAAACCTGGTGCTGTGGATGCTTCCACACATCCAGCAGTGCCAGTGCTGCCATGCAGAGCCCCAGGCCCCCTTTCACATCCCCCACCACATGGAGCTGGGTGAGGATGCTCTCCACCACGCATCCCTGCCTCTGTCATTCCCGTCTGCCACTGTTCTCACATGCAAACATGCTGCTGGCTGGCAGCAAGCAGGAATGGCTCAGGAGGAGCCACAAGGCCAGCCAAGCCACAGAGGGATGCCCCGTGATCTGGGATGGTTGTGGCCATGGCAGGGCTTTGGATCAGGCTCCCAACCACAAGAAGCCTCTCCCTGGGACACACACAGGAAATCCCAAAATCCCTACAAAGAGCTTGGCTTCCTTCTAGCCCCTCCCAAGGCCAGAGCATCTCTTCACCATCATCCCCTTGTTATCTCTGGGGGTTTGCTCACAGACACAGAACACAAACCCTGCATTCCCTCCGGGCCCCCTGCCACAGATAAAGCCACAGAGGAGCCGGCACTGCTGGCGCTGGGTATTTTTAGACAGCTGTAAATGTTTCCTGCATTGGGAAAACCCCATCTTCAATAGCTCACCACGGAGAAGGCTTCCTCTTTCATGCCCAAGTAACTCATTACACGCTCATAAAACCTCAGCAGGCAGCAGCCTGAACCAAGGGGATGCTCCACTGGCTGATGCTTCAGTTCTCCTGGTTACTGATGCCCTACCTGAGCAAGGGATGTGCTCCCTCATAGAATCATGGAATGGTTTGGGTTGGAAGGTACCTTAAAGCTCATCCAGTTCCAACCCCTCCTTCCACTAGAGCAGGTTGCTCCAAGCCCCATTCAACCTGGCCTTCAAGCTCTCCATCCATCATAGCACTGCCCATTAAGCACGAGCCAGACAGCTGCCCTCCATTGGGAAAGAGCATCCCCAGAAGCAGGCAAGAGATGGGCTGTGGGACCACAAGCAGAGCTGCTATCACCCCCAAGGGCTACACTGAGGAGCTGAGTGATCACAGTCCATGCTGAGACATATCTGCATGTCTGTAGACCAGCAGCAACTGGAACAAGGAAAGTGGCAGCAACATACGAAACTGCTCTGCTGCTCATACAACTGATGGAGAGCACACACTGGGGTCCAAGCTGCCACTGGGATGGGGTCCTGGAGACCCCAATGCTCATGGAGATGAATTCCCATCACAAAACGAGTAAACTCAGTGTGGGCAAACACAGAGCAAAGCTCGTTTTGTGAGCTGAAGAGGAGCCCATCAATGAAGCGGGAATGAGCAGGGATGCGTAGGTACAGGCAACCCTCATCTGGTTACATGTACGTGGGAAGAGATTTTTGCACCCTCCAAAAAGAAACACAGCCAGAGGTGGAAAAAGGGCAATTTCCAAAGTTGAAAGGGATTATTAGCAAAAATTGATTAGGGTGGAAATGTAAACAAAAACAATGAAGAGTAATTACAGCTTAAGGAGGCTTTGCCAAAATCTCATAACTCTGAGAGCATAAAAGAAGGCGTCTTTAGCTTAAAATTATCTTGGCTTTGAATAAAAGAAAAAAATTGCAGTAAAAATAAACATATTGTATAAATTAAACCCGGGGGAAGTTGGCAGCACAAAATCAGCAGTTACACGATGCAGACAAGTTGCGAAAGGAGGTATCAATGAAAGAAACTCGACTGCCAGGAAACAGAAAGGAGAGGGAAAAGTTTAAATACATCAAAAGCAAACAGAACCGGAGCTGTGGAAATGCAAGTCCATGGGGATGCTCAAGTGTGAAGTCAAGCAGCAAAACAGATGCCCCAATGCACTGGGCTAAAACAAGGGCAGAGCCAGGATGGATGAGAAGCAGCAGCTCTGGAGAGCAGCAGTGGCCAGGGAATGCCAAGAGCCATGGATCGGCCTCAGCACCCTCGCTGGCAGCATCCCGACATCCAGGAGCGAAGGATGCGTGAGATGTGCAATGGAAGGGCCACGTTAGCAACTCTGCAGCTGTTTCCTAACAACAGCAGCATCCTGAGGACAACTATTTTCTCTCATTCATTCTCTTTCATGGGGTTGTAGAGCCCCTAAAGACCCCTGGGGTGAGGACAGCACCAGGACCCATAACACGCCTCACCCAACACTTCTTGCTGTGCACCAAGTAGGGACAGAGCAATCTGAGGATGGGGAATGATTCTGCAGCATCTCATAGGGCTGGTGGAAAGAAGCTCAGGCATCTCAGTCCAACCCCATTCCCACCATAAGAACAGAGCAGTCTGGGCTTGGCCTGGCTGATCCTGGGAATTCCCTGTGGACCCGCTGCAAAGCCAAACAGACACTTCCAGCTGCTCAGCAAACCCTTTCCACAGCAGCAGGGTACTGAAAACACATGGGTGCTGCCTACAGTGGCTCTACAGATACTGCAGGAGTCAAACCAGAGAGATGCCTGGGGCACCACCTGAGCAGCCAGGATACAAGCCAACACAGCGAGCATCGGGAAGGGCAGATCCAGGGCTGAGAGCTCTCCAGAACAAGAAAAACCCAGGCAGTTCGGCCCCATGCTCCCCATGCTGCACTGGCACTTTGTCAGGGAGGTGCAGCAAGGGGGACACCCCCTGAGGAAGCTTTGAGGATAAAGCGTTAGAGGTATCAGTGTGGCTGTTGGACAGATGCTGCATCCCTCTGCATCCCTCTGCATTCCTTCTGCATCCCTTCTGCATCCCTCTATGCTGCAGGTGCCACCCCAGCCACAAGCCTCAGGAACGTCCTACAGGAGGCAGGGAAGGACAGACACATTCCTGCTCCCTCCCCACATGCAAAACCACCCATCCGAGAAGAGAGCAGCCCTGCATCCTCTGAGCACCGAGGGATGCGCAGAGAAACACCTCCAGCTTTGCAGGGTTTAGCACACACCTCCAAAATTCAATGTACAGGGTGGCAGAGGCATTACCTGACAACCCCCTCAGCCTTGACATGGGAAATGAGGCGAAAAGTCTTATGCAGGGAATGCACCATCCCCCAGATTCCCTACTCAGCATGAAACAGCCTTTATAAATCAATGTCTGCAGGAGGAAAACACGTGAGGGAGCAGCAAGTTCATCCTCCCCTTGCTGCTGCACTCCTGATCATCCTTGAATCCCACGGGTGTGATGGAAGGGATCTCTGATGGGTTCAGGTCCCATGTCCTGCTCAGGGAGGGACTCTGATGCAGCCAGTGTCTATGATGGGGAACCACCAGCACCCTGCACCGCTGCCAGCACTGCTGGAGCAGCAGGGATCTGGGATAGACAGGGAATTTCTGGCAGGCAACACGGGTAGCTGAGCTGAGGGTGGCCACACAGATGTCCTCAAGCCCAGGCTTGCACGCATAGCTGTGTACACAGCCGCTGTGTTTCCTCCAGAGCACCTGGGAGCACAACACACCTGGAAAGATGGATGAGCTACAAGTGCCATGGAGAGCCAGAGGCTGTGATGCAGCCGAAGTCCAGATGTGACCCTCTGGCTACCTGTTCCCTGGCAGGCTGCTTAGAAGCAGAGGGTGAGCACAACCCAGGGCTCAGCAGCAGCACCGCTCCTCCTAACCTGGAAGCTGGAGTACATCCATCTGATTGGATCCCAGCAGGCACAGAGCCATGTCTGATGCCAGTCACCATCCACAGGGCACCATGGCTGGTGCAGCAGGAACAACATTCCCATGGGAGATGGGCTGCTACCACAGGCAGCCTTATAGGGTGCCAGGGTTCTTCTCATCCAGCTGGAAACCCTTCCCTGCAAACACCCCCAGGCTCTGCTGATTCCAGTGAGCCCCTCTTGCCATAGCATTACCTGGCTGCTCACCAAGAACACCCGATGCCCACCGAGCTGCCTATCCCAAATGCACAAGGCAATTCCCCAAATACCCAGTATCCCATTGGTTAATGAAGGGGAGGACCAGCTGGTCCCAGCCCTGCCAGGAGCATATCCACACCTCATCGCACCCCAGGCAATAGAAAACATCTCCTCCTCGAGGTCAGAAATACCTCCTGGATTCAGAGGAGGTTCATCCCCTGTCCATGGAGGATGCAGCATCCTCCTCCATGCCTTCTGATTTATTCTGCCTGGAGAGCCGAGGCGCCGGCAGGATGCACAGGGCTGCTGGCCCCATCCATCCACTCGCACTGCCCGGATTTATGGATTAATAAAGCCCACTGGCTGAGCCTGACTCCTCTCAGGGAAAATAATTAACTCTTGATGCAGTTCTGACTCACGGGACATGGATCTGAAGAACTTGGTAAAACCTTAAAGCTGCCCTGCTCCAAGCAAATGATAACATTATCACACCAGAGCAGCATCGAGCCCAGGCTCATGTGCTCCACACAACCCTGTCCCCACACTGTGATGTCCCCAGGCCGGGACTGATGGCCAGAGAGAATCTGTAAGGAGCCAGGATGGATGGGAGACATGCGGGACAGGATGGAGCTGTGCCAGCCAAGGAGGTGACACTGCTGAGGGCCAGCGGGTTTCCATAGCAGAGGGGCTGGGTGAGTGTGAAACACAACAATTGGACTTTGAGTGCCTCTTAGATGCAGGGTTTTCCCTTCATAGAATCATAGAATGGTTTGAGTTGGAAGAGACCTTCAAAGCTCATCTAGTCCAATCCCCCTGCAATGAACAGGGACACCTTCCACTAGAGTAGGTTGCTCCAAGCCCCATCCAACCTGGCCTTGAACTGCCCAGCATGGAGCGTTCATCACTTCCTTGGGCAAAAAGGACTCTTCTTCCTTAACCAGCAGCAATGCATTGAGTCAGCTGAACCTGCACAGCCCAAACCCAACAGAGAAACCAGCAAATCTCCATCAGGAGCCACCTTCTCAGGTGAAAACTGGTTTTGCCAGAGCACGGGGTCCTAGAGCAGCGAAGCAGGGTATATCTCCTGCTCATAAAGGCTGTTGTCATTGCACATCCTCTTAAACCCAGCCATTAGCAGTGGTTTTCAGCTCTAAAACACCCTGTTCAACTCATCTGACACTGCCTAACCTGAGGCAGAGGCAGTCCTGGACTCCCCTCCCCATTTCAGCAGGGAATCTGGCCAAGGCTCCTGAGGAGGACAACAGTGAGAGGCATGGAGAGGTGCGTGCAGGGTGACCAGCATGCCTGGACTGATCTGCCACAGTGGACTCTGCTGTCACCTCCTGGCTTCTATAGAAAGGAGGTGATCCAACCAAGGCATCATTGGTACGTCAAGCCATCAGAGCTGGGACCAGGACCAGTCTACACTGTAAACTCATCACAGAGCAGTTAAGCCAAAGAGAAAGCTGGAGAAGACATCTCAGTTCACATTAGTTCAGCTAAGCCATCCATACGCCAATATAAATCAGAAACATGCTCAGGACATGAAGTGGTGCAACAACATGTGATGGAAAGTCAACGTGTGATGGACACAGCCAACAACCTAACAGACTTCTGCTTCCTGCACTGCCTGGAAGCGGTAGTGCCTTGTACCTGTCAATATCTGTCATTGTTACACTCTGTCATACCCTGGGATGGGTGAGGACAGGCTTGTTGCATAATTTTAATGCACAAAGTGCAATAAAGACCCTGAGGGTCTACAATTTCGGGCCTCCTAATGGCAAAGAAAGAGGGCTACATCACTAGACTGGAAGCATGTAATTGCCCCAGCGCTGATGATCACAGCCCATGTAGACCAAAGGGAGGCCAGGCCAAACCTCAAATGGCTTTGCCCATTGTTCCAAACGCATTCATTTCTCAAATCTCATAAAATTCACAAGCAGAGTCAAACAGGAAATAGGAGCAAAAAGTAAAATGAAAACCAGAGGGGTTTAGGAATAAATGATCTTCAGAGGTCCCTCCCAACCCAAACCATCCTGTGATTCTGTGACTCATAGAACCTGCACAGGCCACGCTTGGGCAATCTAGGAAGACAACTGCTTCAACCAAAACCAAGCTCAGAGTAAAAAAGTGCTCGTGACAACTGCACGTACAATGGCAATGCATGAGAAATGGTAGGAGAATGAGCAGGCAACACATATTTTATTGTGAGTGGCATGAAGTGAAGTGGCATGAAGAAGAAAGGAAACCTATGGAAAAGCCACATTTGGCATGGCTGAAGTAAAGAAAAAGTTATGGCAGTGGAGTTCTTTTAAGCACCTAGACAAAAAAGTTCAATAGAAGTGTTAAAATTAACAGAAACATAGGAAAAAAAACATTGACAATGGCCCAGGAATGGAGACGTTGCCACCTTTCTGAGCCCTGCCCCACTTGCAGGCTGATTAATCTATTCATCTACTGCCCTGCTTGCAATCACAGCTTCCCTCTCTGCTTGTGAAGGATGCTTGTGAAGGATGGCCATGGCCAGCCTGTGTCTGTATTAGAAAAGTAGGATGTTATTTCCATAGCCCCCAGGAGGACGGAGCTGCTTCCTCCCACTCCTAACACAGGATTCCTTAGCTCATACATAACTAATGACCCAGGGACCGTCTGGCTGTAACTCTCTTAAAAATCACACAAGCATCCAGCAAAGAGCAAGACTTTGTCCACGGCTGGAACAGATGCATCAGGACCACACGGTGACCAAACAGCTCCTCTCTTTTCTATACACACAATGGCCTCATTGAGGTGAGAAAAGCCACTGCCATCATTTATCTTCATTTATGGGGTTTTCAGTTATGACACTTCCATAAACAAGCCCAAGGAACCATGAATACAAGAAATTCCCATATGACACCTCCACAATAGGTTGAAAAATCAAATTCTGGGGCTAGCAGTTAACATCAATTGGGAGAAAACCACAAGAAGGCTTCACAGCTCCAATACTGGCCAATGTCTGCATGAACACCTGGGCAGTGGAGCAAACCTATGCAGTTCTTTCCAGCCCCATGATGTGTGTTGACGACAGAGGGATGTTTCTGTTACCGATGAGCAGGGATGCACAAGAAGTCTGGAGGAGACACAACCAGGACAGATAACCCCAACTGACCCAAGGGGGATTCCAGACCATAGGATGTCATGCTCAGCATAAAGTTATGGGAAGAAGAAAGAAGGGGGGGGGGGGGAATACTGGGAGCGATGGCACTTGTTTTCCCAAGTCACCATTACACATGATGGAGCCTGCTTTCCTGGGGATGGCTGAACACCCTCCTGCAATGGGAACCAGTGGATTAATTCCTTATTTTGCTTTGCTTTAACTCAACCCATGAGTTTTCCCAGTTTTTCTCTTCCAATTCTCTCCCCCATCTCATTGAGGGGAGTGGGTGAGCTGCTGTGTGGGGCTCAGGAGCCAGATGGGGTTAAACTTATGACAATGGGGAAAGGGAGAACTAAGAAAATCAAACACATTTCACAGTGACAGACTCAACAGACTTCAGGAATTAGCAGGCAAGAGGCCATGAGGGGATGTCTGGGAGAAGAAGAAAGCTGGGAAGTCTTTGCAGACACTAATGCGGAAGCACCTCAGCGCAGGAGGATCACGTTCAGTAGATGCACTAGGATGATAGAGTGATGCAACAGTAGGCATTCAAGGTCTTGCTCAGCCTGAAATCACTTCTGGGAGTATAATGAAAACGCTGATGTAATTCAAATCATAAAGAATTAAAGAACAGGAGTATAATTAGCACCAGTCAACATACTTCGACAGGAAACAGGTCTTGTCAAACAAATCTGATTTCATTCTTCACTGAGATTACAAGTTTGATTGGTGAGGGTAACCGTGTACAAGGCAGGAGGCTTTCTGCCTACTGGAAGCAGGAGGCGTGACGGCAGCACAGGGAGCAGAGCCAGCCCTGCCAGCCACAGCTCAGTGGCTGCTGGGACGTGCAACTCCCTGTCGCCCGAAACATGACAAAGGGATTAAGAGCTGATGAGCTGGTGGGTTCCAAGTAACAGTTCCCAGCACTGGATCTCAATAGGCTCTGCAGGAACCAGCCCCAGTTTCATTTCTGCCTTACAGTCAGCGTGATGGAGAGGGATGAAGGAAACCGATGCCATCTAATGCTCTTCCAGGTTCACAGAGCATCCTCCAGTGAAAGATATGGGATTCACCTCCCTTGGCATTCACCATATGTAAAAATAATGCTCCCACTTGGATGCAGTTGTTAATTTTCTACAGATAGTAGCAGCAGAGAGAAAAGGGCCTCTGAGGACAAGGGGATGATCTAAAACAGCCACTCCAGGCAGGTGGACCAAATTGCCCTCTGCAGGATGCTAAGGGAGGGGGTCTTGTTAACAGCTTACATTAGAAACCCCCCTTTTGTGCTGGTGATTAAATTGACCAAATCATATTCATATTGGGGGGGGTGGGAGGGGCACAGTCCTTACAATAAGTTAAAGTCTGTTGGGAAAAGCACTGGAAAGCCTGGTCTCCCTCAGGAAACTCCCATCAAACTGATGTGGCTCAGCAGATGTAAGCACCAGCCAGGCAAAAGTCCAGCTGGTCCCAGTGACACGGTGGCACTGCTGGGGTGGGTGCCCTGGCACTGCAGCTCAGATGCTGCTCCCACCCAGCAGACACTCACTGTGTATGAAGCAACAGGGCTGCCTCAAGGGTCATCAATGAGACTGACATTCCTGCCCATTGGGAGCCAGCAGGATTAGGGCTAAGTCTGGGTGTGCAAACAAATGCCAGCTTTGCACTTCCTTCTCCTCCAGAGCAGGAGACGGATGATTGGCCCATGCAGGGGCACCTACGATGTTCCATAGAGGAGCTGCCCCAAAACACAATGGAGGTGTGTGCAGACCTGCCTCAAGGATGCACCAGCTCATCACAAGGAACACGCTCATTGCCACCCACATCCATCCATCCATCCATCCATCCATCCCCTGCCACGCGACTCCCCAAAGGGTGAGCAACAACTTGGAGTACCCCAAGAAAGTCCCACAGTTGGGATCAAACCAGGAGCTCTTCCATAGGTAGAAAGAGACCACTCGATGGCAGGCCTATAGGATTTTCAACAGGTTTTAGGAACCTGCTTGCACTACAGCACAGACAAGACAGGGCTGAGGGTACTGGGAGCTGCAGACCGGGCTGAGGGTACTGGGAGCTGCAGGAGTCCCAGGTCCTTGCCTGTCCCGAGGTTCAGGAAACCTCTCCAGTGCCCCAGCAAGTGGCAAATCCATCCAGGAACAGCAATTGGGAAGGAGCAGCTGCTGTTGTCAGTGCTTTCGGGGCTTGTCACGCTGCCTCTTACCCCCTGCCTCCCAAGCCAGATCCTCTGACATCCAACACCGCCTCTGCCAAGCCAGACACTGGGTCCCCCCACCAGTGTAAGCAGAAAAGCCATTCTCTGGGGGCTCCTCTAAAACAGGGCCTTCCCCCCCATCCAAAGAAAAGACTTAGTCAAAGCAAATGCCAGACCCATTAAGAGCAAAGGACCTCACAGCCAACAGAGGAATGCCTGGGCCTGATGGACTGTTTATAGAGTCTTTTATAGGAAGGATGGGTAACCTAATCCCAACTACAACATTTTTTATGCTGCTCTATGAGGGTTCAGCTGTGATTAAACTGTTGGCACAGTCCCATGGCACATAAAACCATGGAGACCAGCAAGTCTCATCCCTGCCAGAGCCCTGCAAATGCAGGCAGCAAAACTATGCTAAGCATTAAAGGCCAGTGAGCCTCACCACAGGCCATCCCCGCTTGCACCTCCAACAGGCTTTGCTGCCTTAAGAGACCCAAATAAAAGCAACTCAGTGCTGATCTCCATTGAGTATTTATCCCTGATGCAGTCCGGAGGAGGGAAAGGGATAACCACCCAGAAGCTGGATGCAGGAGAGGCAACTGCTCTTGTGCAAATGTGATGTTAGCAATGGGCTTCAATGTCCTTCTCTCCTAGAAGCAGTCCCAGGGTCAACACAGAGCCTCAACCACCCTCCTAAGACACTGGGTAAACCCCACAGCAACATG
The DNA here is from genome assembly GCF_012275295.1 of Melopsittacus undulatus. NCBI lineage: Eukaryota > Metazoa > Chordata > Aves > Psittaciformes > Psittaculidae > Melopsittacus > Melopsittacus undulatus. The sequence goes on along the minus strand of NC_047538.1, from coordinate 4,041,440 downwards.
TGCTGAGCAGTTAAACACTGGATTTTGAGCCAGCTGCACTAAACTGAGATGATCCAAGTGGTTTGTCCCTGCTCTCCACACCAGACTGGAGCAGAGACCATGGTCCCCAGCAAGGACAAGGTCCCCCCACTCCCAGGAGCCAGCCTCTGGGCAAACGATATCCAAACACCTTCCCCTGGCTCAAACAGATGCTGACCCAGGAGCCACTGTTCCTCCTGAGATAAAGCACCCCCAGGATGCTCTGATTTGATTCGGAAGGAGAGAAATTGGAAGAGCCCACAGGCTCACACCAAACCCAGAGCAAAGCCCCCACTTCCAGACCCTCAGGTTAGCTGGAAAGGGGAAAGAGTGAGGGATCTGTGGCAGGAACACCTCTGCTGCAAGGCATCAATGGGGTCTCCATCAGCACTGCAGGTGGATGGGATTTCTCCTGGCATTTTGAGCATGTTTGTTTCATCTTATTGTTATAGAACTGGAACGGAACCAAGGCTTGGGTTTGGTTTTTTCTGTTGGCTTGGTTGACTCATCCATCACTTTGCCTTGTCACTGTCATGATACGTCCTGGTGTGACACATCATCCCCTCCATAGCCACCACACACCCATTCCACGTGGGCTCCCAACACGGACCACATGAGGTGGCCTTTCAGAGTTGAAGCTCTGGAGCATATCAAGCCCAAGAGCCTACCACTGATTTCAAACCCTTCTTCTGCATCAAACACCACCACTGCAGAAACCCTGCACAAAGCATCCCCAGCCACAGCAGCCAAGGAGAGGGATGTGTCCCTCTGCACAGCCGGGCTCTTTATGTGGGATGGGACTTTGCCAGCAGTTTTATTTTAGCCCTGTGCAAATGTACAGCACATTCCCATCGCTGAAGGGAAGGATATCCCACAGTGCTTTAAGGATGCCATCACCTGAGCCCATCGTAGTCCCCAATGCACCATGCCCAGGGTGATGGGCACCCTGATTGGAACAAGGTGGGTGGGAATGCCACCATGGCTCAATGAGCACCTTGGGAGACCCACAGGCCAAGCCCTTCTCCACCCCTCTGGCCACAGAGCACTTCAAGGCTGGTGGACGGCACACCCAAGGCTGACCTCACTGATCCCATCTTTTCCCCTTTTCCCTCCGTAGCCCACACACCAAGGACCTCCCAAACACGCACTGAAACACTAGGTCAGCTTCTCAAGGGCTCAGCACCCACAAGGGAGCTTGAGACGTATTTGGCATCCCAAATTACAGGGAAGCACTTGCCCTTGAGGGGGACCTGCCACACATTCCCCGGCACAAAGCCACAGGGGCAGCCCCTGCTGTGCCATTGGGACACATGGACTCCATCGCTCCCTCCTGCCGGTCCTCAAACGTGCCGCTCCCAAACCTACCACAGTCCCTGGCAATGGCCCTCCACATCCCTCGCTTGCCAGTCCTGAATTCAAGCCCCCACCTCCCCACAGTCCCACCTTTTCCTACACAGAGACATATGGGAGAGGATGGGAACAGCAGAGCAGTGCTGTGAGACCCAGCATGGAGAAGCTGCACTTCACCCCAGCCCCACTGATAAGCAAGGATGAGCTCCTGCAGCAATGCCAAGGGGTAAAAGTGAACACCAGGAAGGAATTGGTCTGCTCAGCTTCTGGGACATACCCACTTGTCCCCCATGTCCCATCAGGATGGGGACAGCCACTTACTCTGTCCTAGAGGTACCAGCCTGGATGCTCTCCCCTGCAAAGCCTTACTTGCACATGTTGGTACCTCCTGCCTGCCCCATGACTCACCATAGACCAGTGGATGCCAGGAGACCCTCCCAGCCATAGCTCAACCCAAGGGGGAGCATCAGCCACCTCCTGGAGCGGTGCAAGGTTTATCCCAAGCCAGGAACAGAGACCAGACGACAAATGGGAGCAGCTGCCAGTAAATGCAGCCTTTCCAGGGGATCTGTGTGCATCCAAAGCTGTCGCTCTCGAGGCAGAACAGGTGCCTGTCACAGCAGAACCATGGCAGCTATTCAATCTGAAGGCACAAACTCTAACATCAGACCCCATCATTAGCAGCTTCTCTGCACTCCATTTTGCCTACAGCCTTGGAAAAAGGAAGGTGAAGAGTCAAAAGGAGCAGAAACCCAGGTATACGAGGCGCAGGCTCTGCAGCACAGCCACACAAGCAGGCATCTCTCCATCACCAGACGATGCTCAAGAGAGGATCTGCCCCCCATGACAAAGCCACATCACCCACCATCACCCAGGGTGGGCTCCCAGCAGCACCCACCTACCCCAGGTCAGCTCCATCACCCACCTGAGCCAGGATGAACCCCTCAGACACAGGGCAGACCCTGTACTGCTGCTCAACACCTCCTACCAGCCACACACCGACCCCTACTAATGCTGCCAACATCCTAATTAGCACCTTCCCTGTGCCTGCCCTGCTCCCCACTGCTCTGCATCTGCCCAAGGACTGTCTCTGAGGTTGCCCAAAGGTAGAGCAGATGAATGGGGATAAGTCCTGGAGGTGCTCAGCACCCCTTCCTCTGCCCTGCTGTGCCTGCTGTCAAAGGAGCTCCACGCAGCATCATCCACACTTCTGGTTTTATCCTTTTTGAGCCTCCAGAGCAGTGCTAACACATGGCAAGGGCAGAAGAGGCACAGGAGGGTCCTTGTTACATGGGGATTATCCCTCCCCTCTGCAAGGCATGGAAAAGGTGGGATAGTCCCCTCCTTCCTCCCAGTTTTGCCAGGGACAGGACAGCTCCAGGCTCTGCCCAGGGAATGCATTTGTCTAACCTGTCCCTGGTGGGGCTGCTCTGCTCTGACTGCCTCCATCCACCCCTTTGCTGCCACAGCATCACAGGCACCCCATGCCAGGCAGGAGCAAGATCAGAGGGGCAGAGATCTGAACCCCACTACCCAACACTCCAACATCAGGCAATACTGACACCAGCCATTCCCCACAGCAGGTACCAGCAGCCACTCTCTGCTCCCTAGGGAAAGAAAACAATCTTACCATAGAATCACAAAAACATGGAATGGTTTGTGTTGGAAGAGACCTTAAAGCTCCTCCAGCTCCAACCCCTGCCACAGGCAGGGACCCCTTCCACTGGAGCAGCTGCTCCAAGCCCCTGTGTCCAACCTGGCCTTGAACACTGCCAGGGATGGGGCAGCCACAGCTTCTCTGGGCACCCTGTGCCAGCGCCTCAGCACCCTCACAGGGAACAGCTTCTGCCTAAGAGCTCAGCTCAGTCTCCCCTCTCTTGGGCAGGTTCAAGCCATTCCCCTTGGCCTGTCCCTACAGGCCCTTGTCCCAAGCCCCTCTCCAGCTTTCCTGCAGCCCCTTCAGGCACTGGAGCTGCTCTCAGGTCTCCCCTTCAGGAGCCTTCTCTTGTCCAGGCTGCCCCAGCCCAGCTCTCTCAGCCTGGCTCCAGAGCAGAGCTGCTCCAGCCCTTGCAGCATCTTCACAACATCACCAGCTTCTCTCCCTCCCAGAGCTGTGCCCATTCCTGCACCAGAGCAGAGAAGCAGCCACATCCTCACTCACATTTAACACACAGGTGCTCTTGGTGTGCAGCTTGCACGCACAAAGGCTGAGGATGCTCACACCAACCCAGCGCTCCTCACGTGCAAGGGCACTCCACAAGCAAATGGGAAGTGGTGGGAATCCTGCATGAGATCCACAGGAAATGCTTTCCAGAAAGCTGGCACACTGCAATTAACTCCATGCAGCCTGGCCAACCCCTTCTAGGGATGCTGGGAGGGACTCTTCATTAGGGACTGTAGAGACAGGACAAGGGGTAACAGGTTCAGACTTAAACAGGGGAGGTTTAGATTGGATATAAGGAAGAAATTCTTTACTGTGAGGGTGCTGAGGCACTGGAATGGGTTGCCCAGGGAGGTTGTGAATGCTCCATCCCTGGCAGTGTTCAAGGCCAGGTTGGACAGAGCCTTGGGTGCCATGGTTTAGTGTGAGGTGTCCCTGCCCATGGCAGGGGGGTTGGAACTGGACGATCTTAAGGTCCTTTCCAACCCAAACTGTTCTATGATTCCATGACTCTCTGCAGGCAAAACACCCATACCCTCACTTTACTTCATCCCTGCTGCCCCCAGTTCATCCCTTTCTCCTGCTCACTTTGTCCCCTGACACCAGACCGGCTTAAGAGAAACCAAAGGCCCAGATTTACGACGTGGGACTCACAGTGAAGGTTTCTGAGCTGCAGTTGTGGAGCCTGGAAACAGGATTTGGAAGCAAAGCAAACCATGAAACACGACTGTGACGTCTGCACATCGGGACGTGACCCCTCACGTGCTGCAGCCCAACGCGCACCCAAGCATGCACTGCCTGGCTCCATAAGGGCCTGGGGCTTCTTCAACCTCGTTGCAGCTGCACCCAACTCATTCAGCAAGCCCAGCCCCAAGCACTTTCCACCATAACTTGCCTTAAACCAGCTGCGCATGGATTTGTCAGTCCAGAGCATCCCTATCTCTTACTCAAGAGCACAAAGAGCTTATTCAGACACATCCTCAGAAGAGGTGGTAGATATAGGTTAAAGGTATGGTCCTGGGTATGTCCTAGAACCAAGCCCTCTGTTTAGGTCATTCTGTGAAAGCAACCACACACCTGGATGCATCTTAACAGCCTATCCCTGCCAAGGTTGTCCTCGGATGCATCCCGACCCTCTAGTCCCAGTGAGCAATCCAAGCCAAAGCACTTGGGTCCAGTGGCCACCCTGCATGAATGAGTGGCCTCCTGGCTCAGAAAAGCAGGACTTCTTCTGAAGACCAAAAATCATCCAAGAACTCCTTGTCAGAGTGCCCTAATCAGCCCTCCTTTGCCCTAAGAGACTCTGGGATAGGAAGAACCTGCAGTGCCACACTGCATGTGATGCTCCTCATCCACAGCCTCCCACAGCCCCTATGCACCAGGGCTGCAGAGGATGGAGATGCCTTCTCTCCCCTGTATCCTTCTGCTGAAGTTGTTCAGGCTCACAGCGGGTCTGGATACAGGGTCCAGTGGGTCCAGCCTCTGTTCAACCCTCCCTGGGTCTCCTCACCCCTCTTTTTCACAGCACCAACCCTGCAACAATGATCCCTACAAGCCATGCTGAGGATGTGCAACCAGAGCTCACCAGGCTCCGGCAGGGCCCCACACACTTTGGGGAGCTGGGGTGACACTTCCCATGGAGCAGCACTGATTTCAGCCTGTTACTGGGCACACACCCCCCAGAGAAGGCAGCTACAGCCTGCCCAGCATGCCACAGCCATCACCTCAACACACTTTGTCCGCTCCGAGCCCCATGTCCCTTAAGCCCAGGTGGGAGCAGAGGGGAGCTGAGCCCTTTGCAGGCAGCCCCCGACCACCTCCCCCTCCTCTCCCATGGCCGGGGCTCAGCAGCCAGCACAGGCTGCCCAGGAGCCCGTCCTCGAAGCCCATTGTTCCCTTTGTCTGGCCCTTTGAGCACAAGCCGGCGCGAGAGGCATCCCCTCCGCCACGGGGACGTTCACACGCTCGGCCGCCCTCGCCACCCCTAAACCCGGTGCTGAGCCCCTCTCCCTGATGCTCTCACCCTCCCAAACGCATAAAGGGCAAAGGGGAGCGCCAATGGGCACCTTCCAGGGACCCTTGCCCAGCCACCCTGCTAAAACCAGGAGCCTGCGGAAGGCTGGAAGGCATTCCCACACCCGGAGCTTCCATCATCGCAGCCATGGCTGTGAGCATGTGAAGGGATGCAGACCCCCACGGCACTTTGCCTCAGAAGCTGTGGATGGTGTGGCAAGCCAAGCTGGGAGTTGCGGGGGGAACAGGGCCCCCCATCAAGCCCCCATGCAGCACTGGAACCTGGAGAAGGCACCTTTCCCTTTGGCACAGCCCTCCAATGACACATCTGTGACAGGAGGCTGAGCCAAAGGGATTCCTGGTTTCCTTCCCACCACTAGCAGCACACGAGGAGGATGCTCAGGAAGGAAGCACAGAAAGCACCTTGCTTTCTGCAGCACAGCATTGAGGGCTTCTTGATGCACCCGGTGCCTGGGATAGACAGGGGTAGGCTTCACCCTGCCCAAGACACTCCTGCCTCCACCCTCCATTGCTCCTTGTTTTAAACCTCATACTTCAGAACTGAAAAGCAAGTAAAAGTAAGATAAGAGGATGAACAGTCATCCCTCCATCACCCTCTTCCTCACACCTCCATGTCCCCCACAATCTGCATCTTCCCTGAAGCCCCCCACCCCTGTACCTCTCCTGCACAAGTCTCTTGGCCCTCCTTTCCCAGCCTTTCCCAGTTCTGAGTTGATGCTTTCAAAGAGCCATCCACAATGACTTTAAGATCTCTTTCTTAAAATGCTAATAAGTAATTTAAAGACTGCCACTGTGCATGCATGGGTTTAGGGTAATTTTTTTCCTGTGAATCCCTTTCCATTCATCACTGACTACATTTAATCTGCCACTTTATAGCCTGGTTATCCAGTGTCATGAGATCCTTTCCCAGTATTTTACAGACAACTGCTGTTTTTACCATCCTGAAACATTCCATATCATCTGCAAACTTTCTTGCCTCCCAGCTCCCACCCCTTCCCAATGCATTTATGAGTACATCACACAGCACAAACCTCACGCTGACCCCCGTCCAGTGGGAAAACTGACTCTTTTGTTTCCCCCTCTTTAAGCAGATTTTAATCCATGAGAGCCCTTCCTCTAAACTTATTGGTCTGGAGTCTCCGGGATCACCCAAGGAGCTCTTCTTAAAGGATGCTCATCCCAATATTCATTGGACCAGTTTATTTTCACTTCTGCCACCACTTCAGGGCCATCTCTCAGCCCTGCCCTGGGAAGGAAAACTTGTCAGGAATGCCCTTGGCCATGGCCATTTGGGGGGGTGCAGGGATGTAGTTCCCATCTCCCCATCTGCTCCATTCTGGTTGGGTTTACCCTCCCAGTTCCCATGTGTTGAGATGGAATATGGGGGGGATGATTAATTTCTTCTCCCAACTTGTTTTCCGAACACCTCTCAGCCTGACAGAGCTGGGGTTACATTCACTACACCACAGGCTCTGATTTTTCTCTTCCATTTTCCCCTTTTAGATGCCGCTTCCAATACCTGAAGAATGCATTTTTACCTCCTTCCATTTGCCATTTAACCAAGATTTACGTACAAAAACCCCAACCAAACCTCACACATTAAACGGCCACATCCATTTATTCTGAGTTTTAATATCATTTCCTGCATCACGTGCAAGCACGTCACTATTTCAGCTTCTCCCTTCAGCGACCTCCTTCATTTTGCCTTACTTGCAAGCGGTGCCATGTAGTATTTTTGCAGTCATTTTGAAGTATGATGCTGCCATACAGAAAAGTGCTGGTCATTTTATGGATGTACTGGTCAGCCTCTGAGCTAAAAACCCAATTTATTAGACCGACTGGTAAAACTCCACCAACTTCTGGAGCTCACCAGCCCCTTTTATCTCCCTTAACATCTAGCAATCAGTGCCACAATTCATAGCGGGGTAGCAGGGACCAAATGCTGCCCCCTTCATCCCCGAGCATGGAAATTCAGAGAGGGCAGACAGCACAGCACTCCTTCATTGGAATCCCAGCCTCATTTGGGTTGGAAGGGTCCTTAAAGCTCATCCAGCTCCAACCCCTGCCATGGGCAGGGACCCCTTCCACTGCAGCAGCTGCTCCAAGCCCCTGTGTCCAACCTGGCCTTGAACACTGCCAGGGATGGGGCAGCCACAGCTTCTCTGGGCACCCTGTGCCAGCGCCTCAGCACCCTCACAGGGAACAGCTTCTGCCTAAGAGCTCATCTCAGTCTCCCCTCTCTTGGGCAGGTTCAAGCCATTCCCCTTAGCCTGTCCCTACAGGCCCTTGTCCCAAGCCCCTCTCCAGCTTTCCTGCAGCCCCTTTAGGCACTGGAGCTGCTCTCAGGTCTCCCCTTCAGGAGCCTTCTCTTGTCCAGGCTGCCCCAGCCCAGCTCTCTCAGCCTGGCTCCAGAGCAGAGCTGCTCCAGCCCTCGCAGCATCTCCATGGCCTCCTCTGGCCTCGCTCCAACAGCTCCAGGTCCCTCTTGTGCTGCTGCCCCAGAGCTGGATCAGGGCTGCAGGGGGGGTCTCCCCAGAGCCCAGCAGAGGGGCAGGATCCCCTCCCTGAGCTGCTGCTCACGCTCTGGGGGTGCAGCCCAGCACACAGGGAAGTTCTGTGTTACTCACCTCCATCCTGCTTTGCTTGCAGAGCCAGCACACCCTGCACAGCCATCCCAGTGCTTGCACGCTGGCACAAAGTGCTATCCATTCATTCAACACATCCCTAAAACACCTGATACCGGTATGAAGTCGGTATTGATACATCCCTGCACACACATGTGGGGCACCTCTCTTTCCTCCTGGCCCTCAAGGGGTACCTGCCCACCTCCAGCATCCCCAGCGATACTCACTCCCTGTACTGCCTGCATCCCTGGGTACCAGCCAGGGCAGAGCCTGCTCCTAACCCTCCCAGGCACTGCCTCTCCCTCCCTCCTGCACGTCAGCACCTTATCACAGGAGGCCCCGTGGTTACCCCCTTATCTAACGCTGAACTTTTGCCTCTGAGGATCTCCCTGCTACCCCCATCCCGACACGATGCAACAGGCAGCCACGCTTCATTCTGACGTCTCTGCAAACCAGAAGCCAGGTTTGGGAGGGATTGCAAATCAGGATGGGTCTTTACTGGTAAAATAAAGCTCTTCCTATGGAACAGGACCCCCATACCCACTCCCAGGCAGACCCACACACAAGGACCCATCTCAGCAGGGTCCATCTGTGAGGAGTGTTGGGGCCGGAGTGGTCGGCTCAGACTAACACAGCTCCAGTTCAATACACACAAAGGCATTCAGGCCTTGGGAGCTATCACAGCATTCAGTATTTACTCAGCTCCTCAAGCAGGTTTCGCAGCCCCGCTGGTGCCCACCCCTCTTTACAGCCAGCTCAGGTATGTGTACACAAAGGACTAGTGCAAGCAGATCCTTAGCCCGCCTGCAAAGGGGACCGCTGCTCCCACCCTTGGGGAACAGCCTCCAAGCCCCTTGGAAGCATCCTCAAGGCACCCCCTGATCCCTCTCCGGAGAACATCAGTGGTCACACCACCTCCAAGTCATGGTTCCCTACAGCCCTGTCCCCTTGGCATCTCCCTCCTGCTTTGATCACCCAGAGAAGCTGGAAATACAGCAGGGATATGGAAGCAGCTACAGCTTCAGCATGGGAAAAGCAGAGAAGCAGAGGTTACAAGGGCAGCCCCACAGATGTTCAAATCAGGCACCAGTTCATCTGGTCTCTAAAATGAGTTCTCCCTGTTGCTGCCCTGGTGTGACCTGCAACCCCAAAAGTATGGCTCAAGTCTTTCTCCACTGAGACCATGAACCTGGACCCAACAAGGCACAAGTCAATCCCTGGGGTCGCTCCAGCCCTGGGCCTGGAGAAGGCTATGGAGGTGCTCAGCAGCAAGTCCTGCCCATGTGTACAATAGAAGTAACCAAGTTTTAACACTAAAATACATTACAGAATACATAAAATACAGTACACTGTATAGTACTGACATGTATGCAGTATAATAAATGGATATGTGCACATCATAACACATTATTAACCACACAGAAACACAAAGGTCCTGTCTCCAGCTTGCTCAGAGGATGGGGCACACGTATTCATGCTCAGCACCTCAGCCACAGCATGCCCCAGAGATACCTGATCCAGGCAAGGATACTGTCCTGCCCCAGCACCCGTCTCCAGGCCCATGGCCGAGCTCAGGATCACAACTGCCTGGCACAGAAGGACGATCAGCACTTGTCCATGATGCTGCTTCCCAGTGCAATTCCCACCAGGTGATGCTTCCTCACCCATCAGAGCCCACTGCCGCCTCCCAGGGCACCTGCACCCTCACAGATATTAGGGCCACCTCGTCCCTCCGTTGCCATGTTCTGGCTCTCCTCCAGCCCTCGGGAAGCCTGCCAGCCCCACAGGGCTGATGGAAAGTTGACTCCAGCAGGGTGAGGAGCACCTCTGGGGGCTTGTTCCTGCCTCGCACATGAGTTCCAGCCGGGCTGCTGGGTTTAAAACACCTTCAGTGCCCTCACCAGCTCACCCCGAAAACACCTTGGAAGCATCAGGACTCCAGATACACGTGCAGCATACACCAGCAGGAACACAAAGAGGAGCTGTGAGTGATAGTGGCACCATTATCAACCAGTGTGGGCTCCAGACCCTGCCCGGGCTCCTTTGTTCTTGATGTTCTGGTTTTAGTTTGGGGTTTTTTTGTTTCTCAAAACACGCTAAAAAAAGAACTTTTCCCTTCAAAAGCCTGAACTTTCTCAACTGCAGACACGTTACCTTGCAACTGCCTGAACAACTGTAGGCAGTCCTTCACCTCTGCTTTATGTACATTGTCATCCACCTCCCCGTTTTCCATATTGATTTATGGTTTACGTTCTTTTCACATTCCCTTTTAACAGCGCCGGGTTTAACCAAACAGCCTTCCCTCCCGAGCCCAAGCCACGCATTCTACTGGCCAGTGAGTAATCAACTTCCAATTTCCATGCACACTCCTGTTTATATTTCCTTCCCTATCGGCTTTGTTTCTAATTAAGGTTTGTTAAATGCAAGTGAATATATAGCATACAGAGAAATATAAAGCATGTAGATAAATAAACACCCCACACACAGGCGCACCGACGAAAGGCTGCACTTTCAACCACGGATCCCAAAGCACTTTGTCATGTTCATTAACAAAACCTTGCGGCTCCCTTGGGAAAGATGCCGGTGTTATTTTACGCCTTGTAATTAGGAAAACTGAGGCACAGAGGAGACAAGTGAAATTACCAGCATTAGAGAAAAGCTCCATAGCAGACCTGAAAACAGGACTCAAGAGGCAGGATTCCCAGGCAAATAACTAGGATGCGTTTTTTCCCCTTTTTGCCCCCATTTTGGCCTTAGGAATCTGCCGGAGCTGGTGATGGCAGCATGGAGAGCATCACCACCATGAAGTGCCTGTGGCCAGGGTGATGTGGTGGGGTCCAGCCCTCATCTCCTTGGCCAGCAGCTACCGGGTAAGCCTGCCTACACCAACGGGGCCCAGGGCATCTGGAGATGCAGGCAGCCACTGCACTCAAGCATCCCATGGAGGTAACTCCCAAAGGGGAGGAAGGAGCAGTGGTGCTCCTAGGGAGCTGCATCCCACATGCTTTTACCATATCAGCTCTCCAGAAGCCTTTTCAAGTAGGGAAAGGCTGGGACATGGTAGGTGGTTGCTTACACCAGCACTGAAAGTGACCACTGCAACCCCATGACACACATACCATACAACAGGAGGCAACAGCAGGGGCAAAGGGGGGACCCCACTGAGCCTGTATCAACACATTCAGCCCCAGACGGCAGCAATCACTGGAAGCACAGGGCTGGGTCCCCATTGACCATCTCCCTGGGAGCATCCCCATCCATGGAGAAGCACATCTTCTGGTCATCATCTCAGGTGGATGAAAGCCCCCACCAGTGCTGTCTGGCCCCTCATCCCCAGATGTATATTCCTCATCTCTTGGGAGGAGCCCAGGTGCTCTTACATCCCATACCCGCTCCTACTGCCACGATAGTGGGAAAGTCACCCACTTCTCCAAGCAAGCAGGCCAATGTGCCAGGAGCAGGTCCCCAACCCACAGCTATGCCTGGCAGTGCAGGATGCACAGGGTGGGGTGATGGTGTCACCCTGTCCCTGTACAAGGTGCCAGCTCCATCTCCTGCTGTAGCCAGCACCAGTGGCTCTGCACAACCCGCTGGCCAGGCACAAACCCCATTGTCAGTGTCAGCTACACCAGCTGATGAGGCCCACGTGGACATGTATGCTCCCACAAACACGCTCACCACCCCAACCCTTCCCCCCCATAATTAAAACCATACCAGGCTCATTTGAATAGCATAGCTGGCTAGCGCTCTCCGCTGCAACGTAAATAGTCCTATTTATGCCAAGCTCCCATATTGTAAATATCACGATGTATAGCTGGCCAACCTATGAGTCATCTCCCAAAACTCCAACTTAATAAATGGTGCCTCATCCATGTTCCAGACAAACACCGTCCGTGCGGCTCCCACCGTCCGGCGCCTCCACGCCCCGGGCCAACGAACCGGGGGACCACAGGGACCTCCCGCAGCACGCAGCCACCCGCGGACCGGGATGAGCCGGGTTCTGGCCGGACACGATGCTCCCCAGCGCTGCAGGCTCGGCCGGGGTGGGCTTGGGAACGGGAGGATGAATCCCCCCCCTTCCCTTTCTTGGACCCCACGACCGGGCTCCCACCCAGGACCCTCCCCAGTGGAGCTCCCCACCTGCCGTTGCTTTGTCTGAGCACCGGGGGAAGGCGGCGGGGAGCCGAGAGAGCCACGCCGCCAGCAGGGAGCCGGCCGGGAGCTCGGGGATGCCGGCACGGCCTTGCTGAGCTGCGCCCGAAGCTCCCTTCCACCCGCAGCGGGCACGGAGCGGCGGAGCCCGGGCATCCCTCAGAGAGCACCGGCGGGGGATGCCCGAGCTGGGGGGGAGAGGGGCTACGAGACCGAGGGGGGGCAGCGACACACAAGGGGGCCCCTGGCTCGGCACCGGGCTCCGGCGGCGGCACCGCCGGCACTTCCCAAACTTCACCTCCCTCCAGCGCTGGAGGGGTGCGGTGGGGGGGGGGGGGGGGGGGGGGGGCACACACAAAGTGTTGCCCCTTCCCCCGAAATAGGGGTTAAAAACACGAAGTGGGGCTCGCCCGGCCCCAGGGCGGCCCCTGCCTCACCCCCCCCCCCCCCTTTTTCCCTTACCTTCCACGGCAGCGAGCAGCGGCAGGAGGGCGAGGGGCAGGCAGCAGAGCCACAGCGGCCCCATGGTGCGCGCCGGGCCGGGCATCAGAGGCGGCGCGGCCGGCGCTCCATGGAGGGGGGGGAAGCGGCGGAGCCGAGCCGAGCCCCTCGCTGGGGCTGGGGCCGCCGCCGGCGCGGGCACGGCCGCGGGCACGGAGCGCACCGCCGGCCGGGCCGAGCCACCGCCGCCGCCGCGCGGGGGAGCTCCCCGCGCCGCCCGCCCCGCCCCGGGGAGCCGCTGGGCCGGCGGGGGCGGCGGCCGGCTGGGCGGCGGCGGCGGCGGCGCTGGAGGCGGGGGGGGGCGGAGGAGAGCGGCTGCAGAGCGGCGGGGGGCGGCTGGCGGAGGGCGGGCGGCGGCTCCCCCCGCGCCAAGATGGTTTCTCCCGGAGCTGTCGATCACCCGCTGAAAGCCGCGGGTTCAGTCCAAAGCTGCCCCGCCGGGGCGGGCCGAGCGCCGCAGGCACCGGAGGGGGGGTTGGTTACGGGGTCCCCGAGGGGTGCACCCCCCCCTCTGCCGGCCCAGAGCCAGCGGACCCCGGCTGAGCATCACTGGGGCTGGGGAGAGAGGGAGGTGGAGGAGGGTGAGATGGTGTGTGCTTGGTGTGAGCTTAGTATGAGATTGTATGAGCTGGTGTGCGCTGCTGTGATTGCTGGTGTGTGCTTGGTATGAGCTGGTGTGTGCTGCGTGCGTACTTGTGTGCCTGGTGTGAGTGCTGGTGTGGGAGCTGGCTACAGGGAGGGAAGGGGACATATCCAGCAGGAGACTTTTGGGGTTGTTCAGCCTGGAGAAGGCTACAGCTTAGAGAAGCTCCAGTGCCTAAAGGGGCTGCAGGAAACCTGAAGAGAGGCTTGAGACAAGGGCCTGTAGGGACAGGCCAAGGGGAATGGCTTGAACCTGCCCGAGGGGAACTCTTAGGCACAAGCTCTTCCCTGTGAGGGTGCTGAGGCGCTGGCACAGGGTGCCCAGAGAAGACCCAGAGTCAACCCAGGTGGGGCAGGAGCACAAGTTCACTCATATTCCCTCTGTGTGAGGCCATTGTGAGCTGCTCATAAGCCCCATTCACACCACATGAAGTCAATCATTACCCTCCCTGAAGGTGCAAGCTGACCCAGCTCCACCTCTTCGTCACACTCCAGATCTGACCCTTGTGCACCTCACAAGTCTTTGGAGGCGATCAAAGCTCCCGATGGTATTGGCCATGTGCATGAGCCAAGTGGGCTTCCCCAACTCACTGTGGCCAGCTGCAGGCTCTGAGCACCTTTGGAAGCTCCTACCGCAGCAGATGGTACTGGTCATACAGGTTGGCCACCCATTCAATGCAGCAGCCTCCAGAGAATCCTGTGCCCCACCTCCTTTCTTCTTTAGCGCCTCATTAGGGTTCACTCTTGCATGGAGAGAGCTCAATTCATCACAGAAGGAAGCAGAAGGATGAGGGACAAGCAGTGGTCTTGCTGCTACTGCCTCCAGATGTGTTTCTCTGTAGGACAAGAAGCCCAAGTATCAGGCTCCATTATAGTCCCCTCTGTCCCCACTGCTCTGGAGCACTCAGTATGTCCCATCAGATGTTAGAAAGCACTCTCAATCCCCAACCTTCTCAAACCATCATTTCAGCCTTTCCAGATCCCCAGTCTGTTGTTGTGTCCCGCAAGTGCCCTGAACAGGTACATCCCAGAGGATCCGCACAGTTTTCCCGGAGTCCAAGAGGAAGCAGCAGCCATGTCTGTTTGCCACTGTCCACCCAGACCCTCAGGATTTTCTTGCAGCTTTCCAGGGCTGCATTGCTAGACACAGTGGGAACCTTCCCTCTCCTTTGAGCATCCCCTTAGGCTGTTGCTGCTAGAGATGGGAGCTTGGACTATGCAGATTGACTGCTGCAGTGACTTTGGAGCTCTTACATACTCCTTGGGGTAAAGTTTGTCCGGTGACGATGCTCTTCAGAGTAACCCATGAGCTATGAGCTCTGTTACCCCCTCATGCCTTCACTCTGCTCCCAAGAAGGGCTTCCTATGACAGTGGCAAACCAGCGAGTGCCACAAAGCATGACTCCATGATGAGTGATACTGGGCTTCCTCCAGTGTCCAGGTCTGCACCTTCCTCTCCCTCTGCACCAGAGTTGGTGGCCTCCATGTAAAATGGTCATGGACCACAGAGGAGTCCATCCTCATTGCTGTCCTCACCCAGACAGGAGACATGATGCCCTCCTTGCTGCCATCTGATGACAAGCGACCGCAGCACTGTTGCATAGACCTGACCACCACCGGGCAGTGGGTCCCACCTTGGGAGGCAAGGTCTATTGGTTTTACTGGTAGCTGCTGCCTACATCTGACCCTGGGGCATTGCCATCATCGAACTCTCAAACCCTGCTGCAAAAAAGTGCTGCTTTCCCCACATAAAGGAAAAGCAGCAGGACTGGGGTTCCAGAAATGGGACAGCCACCACTTCTGTTGCACCAACATGTTAGTTTACATCAAAAGATGGTTCCCAGGCAGACAGAGCCAAGAGAGATGACATCTAAAGGACATTAAAATGGGTTTGATGGTGACGCATTCACTGTAGCATTTTCAGTTCCTGGTGCAGGAAGAACAGGTTTCATTTGCACATGAAGCCTTTGGCTCATCACATCTGCAGGAGGTGGCTTCCTCTCGCCCTCTGCAAGGTTAAAGAGGTGCAGCGGGCAACAATCAGGAGTCATGGCAGGCACAAAGGGAAGCAGCATGAGTGAAGCAGCATCTGTGCAACGGGTGGTGTAGAGCTGCCATGCACAGACTCCAGGCTCAATGCAGCATCCTGGCATCAGGGACAAGAGGGAGCATCACCCAAGGAGCCCCAACTACTAGAAGGATGTAGGAGAAGCTTCTTGTAATTGGGATCTAGGAAAGCTCCTTCCAGAGCCACTTGCTTAAGCTCAATCCCCTCATCAAGGGAGAGGGCAGTTAATGTTGGGTGGGAGGGATGGGGATTGAGTCCCATGGTGGCACCTGGAGCAGTAAATCTGCCTGTAAAGACCCATGGAGAGCAGGCAGGCAGCAGGTCTGGAGCCGTGGAGAGATGCCCTGCAGGAGACCAGCACCCTTGCTCAATCTCTGCATGCAAAAAGAAAGCTTTTCAGCTCCTGGCTGAATCCCTCGGGCTCCAAGGAGCCTGGAGCTTCCAGGAGGAGGAAAACACGAGCATATTTTCACAGAAATTGGAGTCTCCCTGCAGCAGCAAATCCCGTAAAGCAAAACCCAAGTGAAAAGCAGCTTCAGCTGTTCTGGCTCTGGCTGTGACGGGCTTGGCCCCAGGCCAGTGAGTTAATTCTGCCTATTAACTAATAGTATGGTGTTGTCGGCAAAGATTCATTGCTAAACTTATGTTTTTAAGATATCACTTATCATTTAAACACTTAACTCTTGATCCCCAAACATGTACAGGCACCATGTAGCCCTGCAGCCATGCTGCAGATAACCAAAGCCACCTCTGGCTGCGGAGGCTGGGCAGCGTTTAACCCTTTTCCCCCTCTTTGTCTGAATGATAAATTGTCTCGAGTAGCACTTTCCAAAGGAGAGCAGGCCCTCCTGCTCGGGGACCGCTTATTATCACCTATTTAATGTTCCCAAGCTCAGCGGGGATGGAGGAACTGTTCCCAATAGCAGGTTTTTCTAACCTCTGTGAAGGGTGTGTGAACAGCAAGGAACCCCATGGATATATGTGATTGCAGGCTGTCACAGAGAACAGCCTCCCCCTGTCCTGCCTTGCCTTTTTCTGTCACCCCAAATGCTCCGTGGTCCAGTGAGGAGCAGGCTTGGTCCTTTGGGAAGAAGGGTGAGAGCAACAGGGGCTGAGATGCAGGTGCTGCCCAGTGCCTTGCAGCTCAGGATGCTCAATCCCTCATCCATGTGGTACAGGGATGTTCTTCAGGGACCTCAGTGCTCTCTCACACCCTTCCCAGTGTGGACCAGCATCTTTACCAGTTTTACTGGTCTCCAGCCACCATTCACACAGGCGTTGGCTGCAACCCACTGCGGTCCCCACTCCATGAGGGTCATCGTGGTGAGGTTTCTGTGTGCAAAGTTAAATCAAGATAAGGCTTTTACATCCCTTTATGTTTGTGAGGGTACCTGGCCCTGGATGGCTTGTGCTGAAACGTGACACTGGAGAGCCAGAGTCCTCACTCAACCTGTTCAGCTTGTTGAGGGTCCTGCCCGGAGGGAGCTAATGGATGAACCAGCAGCTCCCTCTCCCCTTCAGCTCTTTCCTCCAGCATTTCTGAACTCACCTATTCCTAAATGAAAGATTCATGCGTGTGATGCATTCTGATGCTACCTGGAACCAGCAGCAGGGATGAGACAGAGAGGAAAGGAGGAGGGTAAGACGATGGCACAGATCAACCAAGCATCATCCTCTGCTGGGACCCCAGGAATGCAGCAGAACCCCAGAAAAGCTTCAAGGAAGTATTTAATGTCTTTGGGGAGACAAGGGGGCTGCAGAGAGGAGTGAGGAGCAGAAGGCAGCCGTGTTTCTGTTGCCATTGCAATGTCTGAAATCAGGTTTTAGAGCCTCCAGCTAAATTAAGAAGCAGAAGTCAACTGGTAGATTGCACTGAAGATTTGAAATTGCACTCCTAAAATGAATGAAACTTCTGAATGGTATCCATGGGAACAAATTAAAGAGAAGAGGCACTTTTGAAGCATTTAAAATAGATTTAGAACTGCAGAATTGGGCAGGAAATTTCGGATGTTTGGTTCAACAGCTAATATGAGCCCAGTCTATGATAAGAGAGCTGAGCGTAGGCAGGTGAACCTTAGATGAAACAGGTAAACCTTGGACTAGACTGCTGAAACTATCCATTGGTGGCTGTGTGCTAATATTAGAGTTAAAGGAAACTTTAGGAAAAGCAAACTCAATAGAAGTATCTCCTTTGGGACTGGAAATGTGTCAAGTCTTGAAAAAGTGAATGCCCATCATAAGCAGGACCTTGCAGAGACGAAAAGGAACCTGGTGAAGAGAATGCAAATGTGAATAAAAACATATAAATCACAAGGAACTCCTAATTTCCCAGAAAGTGGAAAAATGCAACAACCAAGAATATAAATTGTTAATCTGTGTTATAAAAAATACAGAAAGAAAAAAAACCCCTTAGATATATAGCAAAGAATGTGTGGAATCCTCACCAGAATGTCATGTTATGCATGTAAATCTAATTCAGAAGACTTCACAGCCATGAGACATTGACTGGCAGAAGGTGGGTTTTGTATTCTGGAAACTAGTTTTCTTTTAGTCCTTTATTAGTTTATGGCTAGGCAGAAACTGCAATGATAGAGAGTAAATCTGCCCAGTAGGTAACCTCTGATGAAAACCTGCCAGGCATCACATACTGACAGAGAGAATGACATTAAAAGATGCGCAATTTAATTGCTTTGATTTCTAAAGACTTCTAAAAGAAAAGGATGTAACCCAAGATATCCCCAGTCCAGAAGTCTTCTGGGAAATAGTTTTAGACCTGTGCAAAGGAAGATGGAGAAGTTGAAATGTCAGACTCGGGTCTCGGCTTAATACTACAAAATCACAGAGTGGCATCCTTGAAATTGAGAATGCTGAAATGGCATTTAATAGGAAGCTGGAGAGAAAACTACCTGGTTTTTGCCAATGCAAGTGTTAGAAATAGTTTTGCAGATGCTTATGAACCTTATGAAAAAATGCACCATTATGCTCAGAGGCACTCATGAGCAACATCCTTTGGTGCCCTGAGGTGGTGTAGGTATACGGGAAGTCCAATAGAGGATCAAAAGGGATGGGATGTTGTGAAATTGCTCTTTTCTCCTAAGAGGTGATTACTGCAAAAAGAGCTAAAGGAGGCAATCACATCTCCTTCCACAGCAGAAGGATGGAAGACAGACCGGTTGTCCAGGTCTTTCCAAAGAGGAGCAAGCAAAGGGATATGAAGTAGCATGGAGAAAGTGGAGCTGTGCTCCCCAGGGTCTGGAGTCAGTGAGAGCAGTGCTGTGTGCTCTGTGATGGGCATTTCACATTTCCTCCTTGGCTCTGGGAATATCCACTCCCTTAAGGTTTTAGCTAAAATGTGATTGAGGTGGAACAAGTACTGCAAATGAGAGCGCTGCTAGATGCAGGCAAATGCATGCATAAGCTCTTCATGCTAATATTCACTTACTTACCTTCTCTTTATTGAAGTCTCATCTAAGTAATAAACTCTAACACCAACTTATCCTCTCCTGCCTGGAGACCACAGGGGAATGATCATGGGGATGATCATTGGAAAAGCACACACAAATACAGAGACAGGAGGGTGGTGGGATGGGATGGGGAAGCTTTAACAGCGTGCATGGGATGGGCAGAGGGAGCCTAGAGGAAGGGGAGGCAGGGGAGGAAGGGCTGTTGCACAGGTCCCTGCCATGTACACGGAGCACAGGGGGACACTGTGGTCAGAAAGGTCCTTTCATTGAGCCCTTTGATACTGTTGAAGAAGGCTCTTTTCATTTATCCATGCAGGACTTGGTCCCTACAGCTACTGGCACATCCTCGGCCCATTGGCATCAGCATCCTGGCTGGTGTCTGGGAAACTTCTCCTTCAGGGGCCTCTCATGAGTACCTGTGCCCATGGGAGGTGTCCATGCTCCTGCATGGCCAGTGTGATGCCAGCCTTGTACAAGGGAGAAGGTGTGTTAGTGGACAGAGGAGTCCCTTTCCACAACCCCTTGGAGCCCTTCCGAGTGGCCAAATCACATGTGGGTCAGTGCAGTCTGTTCATGTCATCTGATGTGGTTTCCAAAGGCTTTCCATTAGGTCCCTTGCCAAAAGTATTTAAAGGAAAGCAAGCAGCCAGGGGGTACAAGGGAAGCTTCTTGTCTTTTTAAACACCTAAGAGATGGTGGCAAAGAGTAGTAAGCAAAAGGTACCCTGAGCAGAGGGAAATCACCAGTCAGTCCTACAGGGTCTGAGCTGAGACCCATCTTCAACAGACCCAGAAATGGCAGGAATTGAAATGTGTGAAGTTCAGGAATCGAGGGGTGATTCTTCACATGGATGGGAGAGTTGCTGTGGAGCTCCATGGCAGAGCTACACAAACAGGGATTCAAGTGGAGACTGGGCAAGAGAGATACAGGAACATAAAATACAGAGGGAAACCCATGAAAACAGTTGGGAAGCCTTCAATAAAAACCTTTCTGGGCTCATGCAGCCCTCCCAGCCTGTCTCCTTTCTGCCATGAGAATCCTTCCTAGGCCCAGTGAAGCTGAGGTTTGCCCTATGGGCTACACCAACCTCTGTGGCATCAACATCGGGCATGTAACGGGAACCACCAGCACAATCTTGCCAGCCCCATTCATTCCAAGCTCAGCTCCTGAGACAAAGGGTATCCCCTGCCATACTCATCTTGAGGCTGCTACCAGAGAGCTCTTTCATGTGGTTTTAATGTAAAACAACACTTGGCTTTTTCCTTCCTGGAGATGGTTTTTGTTCTGCCTGGAGAGCTGGGATTGCCTTGAGCCAGGGCTGCTGTGTCAGTGCTGGGATGGGGACCTGGGCAGGAGAGTTAGTGCAGGAAGAAAGGGAGCAGAAGTCGGGATGCAGCAGGCAGCCCTAGGGGGACCATGGGTGCTCCATCCCCGGGAGGCACAGCAATCACCTTGGGATATGGAGGCAGTGATGTGTCAGGCTGGCTCTGTGCGGAATACCTTTTCTCAGCAGGCATCCTAGGAAGGAAATAAATCAGGCCCTGATTTACCTGCGAGGACAGACACTTCTTCTCAACTGGTTTTTAATATGGAAGCATTTCCAGGAGCAGCTGTTCAGATGGCTGTGAGAGGAGCGAGCTCTGAGCCTCTTGAGTCAAACAGGATTTCCCTTCTTTTCAGACCAGCAAAACTCTGCTCTGTAAGTGGATGTTCCAGCTAATGAGGTGTTAAGTGTAGAGAGAATCACAAGTACTTGAGGGCAGATCCAGCTGCTAGTAAAACCAACAGCTAACACCAGGATTGTCCTCAACTTCCAGGAACAGCTTCAGACAAAGAAACTGTCCTAGGGGCAGGATCAAGGGGAAAATAGGGGAAATAGAACCACAAAAACATGCTTGTGTTTCATGTTACAGCCGCGTTATGTGGTTGCATATGTTCCCTTTCCTCCTCCAACAGGGGAGTCTGATGACAAGGGGCATGCTTGGAGCAGACACAGTGTTTCTTAGGGAGCAACAGCCTCCGTACTCCTGAAATACCCCCGTTTGCTGATGCAACGGCCACAGAAGATGTAGCAGATTATGTCAAGGAGGTTTATTTAGTACAGGTCTCTGCTCCCACAGGGAAGAGACGCAGTTTGGGTCTGAGCTACGTCCCTTGCTTGCTCATCAACACTGTCCTCAGGACATTGTCGCATCCAAGAGTCAAAAGTTCTTGATGGTATTTCCTGAATGGGACCTCCTTAATCTAATACCATGGACACAGGCTCAGCGGGCACATCAGGTGGGCACAAAGCTCCTGTGGAGGTTGGAGAAGTTGAGATAGGGCAGAACAGGGTGAATGTCCTACACATGCCATCTCGGGATGCACGGGACCTGAGTGTGGTGGATGGAGGATCACAAGCATCAGAAGTAGGAGAAACACACCAGGTCCCCTCAAAAACACAACCTTTGGCAGGCATCCTGCTGGCTGGATGTCACTGAGGGATGCTGAGAGTCCACAGTACCCTCAGGAAGGATAATAGGACACCACCAGCTCCAAGACCTTATCCAGGGCTGCAGCAATGTAAGGAAACCTGGGGTGGCAGGAAACCCCCTGAAGGGTTTCCAGGACACATCCATGTCTCCCTGACCTGGTGCTGATGACAGTCCTGCTGCAAGCAGGAGGCTGGACCCCTGCATGGGTTTCCACCACCACCTCTGGGATTTGTGCCCTGGAAATAGCACAGAGCTGGCAGAAGGCCAGCATCTCTTGCAGTGCTGGGGTTTATCTTTAAACATAACAATGACAGCAGTCCTGCTTTGATGGAAAATACCTGCCCGGTGCCAGGATCCTGCATCCTTAGGTCCCTAACTGCCAGAATTGGGCATCCTTGGCGAGTGGAGCCGTGTTATCTGATGAAGGGGGATTATGCTGTGAAAACTGCTCGTTGGGGATTGTATATTAACAGGATATGCTCGGCTAGTTGACAGGAAGCAATAAAGTAATTTGAAGGAGACTGCGAGAGAGTGTGTGAGTTCCTGCGTCTGTGTTAAATCACGGCGCTAGATAAGCAAACAGCGCAGCCCTGGAGCGGGGAGGAGCTGCCAAGAGGGACTCGCTCGGTGCCAGAAACCTCCAGGAGCTGCGGTGAATCCAGCTCGACCGCAGCATGGAAACCACTGGGGTTGCAGTTGCAGCCATCCCGACCTCTTGCTCAGCAGCTCCTGTCGCTTGTCACCCCCGTGTCTGCGTGCGCGAGTGGAGGCAGCATCCAAGGGCCGCTGGGATCCCGATGCCTGCGCGCAGGAGCCCGGCCCACCAAGGCTTTGAGGGGCTCCGTCAAGGAGCTGCTCCTCCCCGAGATCCAGGCCTGCGGAGGAAGGGGAGGAGACCCAGGACGAGGAATACGTGCAACTGCGAGAAATGAAGCTGCGAGAGCAAAGGGTGAGCCAGAGGCTGCCTGCAGAGATGAGGGGAGCAAGGGGGGATGCGGACAAACATTCAGCAACCGGCGCAGGTTTCAGTGCCCTGCTCGGATCCTGCCCCCCATATGTCAGCACAAACAGACCCTCATGGTGCTCAACCTCCCATATCCTGCTGGAATCCAATATAGCAAAAAAACCAGCAGCATGTTCCACCCTCGAGAGGCTTTTCTGGTGTCCAGGAGGGGACATTTGCAGGCTTTCGGATGTGATCTCTGAGCCTTTTCATCAGGGAGATGCTTTCACACCCTGTGTGATTGCCCAAGGAGCTTGCTGCCATGGGATGTGAGCTCCACAGGAGCTATGAAAGCGTGTCTGCACTTAGTGAACCTGGGGACACTCAGACTGCTCTCTTCAGAATAACAAGTAAAAAAAGCCATATATGCTGCTTTCCACCACAGGCAAACCCCCCTCCACTTTTCATGGGCATATTGGTTGCATTAGGGGCATCACAAGTCCTCCCTGCTAAGAAGGCAGCGGTGAAGGGGACAAGGGAGGTGGATGGCTGGAGGCAGATGTGGTCAATTGAACAGTGAGGCTGGGCCATGTCCATGTGTTCCTCTTCTGCTTTTTCAGCATTCCCTCCCTGATCCCTGCCCTGACGCTGATCCCCAGTAGGAAGAGTCACCAGTGATGTTCTTGCACCCCTCCTTCTTCCCACGCGCCTCACACAGTCTTTGGAATAACCAGGCAGGACAAACATGACTTGTTCTCCTGCCTGTGGAAGAACTGCTCCAGCTGGCTCTTCCAAATGCATCCAGTCCAGCCACTGCTCAGTTATCTGATGGTCATGATCAGCAGCTAAAGGAGCCTGTACCTGTGAGTCCTTCTCCCAGACTTTTCCTTCCACAACTGGAATGGAGCAGGCTATGCTGGATGGATACACAGGCTGTCCCCTGTCAGAGCTGACACTACAAGCTCAAGCTGTGTGTTGTGCAACCCTCGGCATCGGCACCATTCAGCAGACTAGTGTGGATGGCTCATGGTGCCCTCCACCTCCCTCACCTTCAGTCTGATGCTGTTTCACACTCACCCTGGAGAGTCACGCACTCACTGTTGGACCTTCATCACCAGCTTGGCACCAGGACTTACCTGACCTGCTCATGAGTCACTTCTGCAGGCAGCAGAGAGCAGCATGCTCCGGATAATGGACATGCCCACTGCTATCCACCTCTGATCACAGGGCTTTGGAGCTCCCCAGGTGGGAAGGAGCTGCCACCATTCACACCTGCACGCTTTCCTCAGCCACATGCATGAAACCCTGATGGGACTGCCCATAGCAGCTGCATCCCAACCTCAACCTGACTCCTGCTCACGTCCTTCTGCTCCGCTGCCTCCCAGTGAGAACTAACACAGCCTGGGGCACCCTGATCCTCTTTGCTTCTCCAGCACTTTGTCCTCCTTCCCTGACATCCCCACCCAGCTGCAGGAAAGAGATGTTCTCCCAGTGCATGACCCAACCACATCACAGCAGATTTGGAAGTGCTCCTGGATCACTGGCTCCAGGCCACCCGAGAGGAAGGGCCACTCCCTGGGCTGGACTGGAGCCATGATAGAAAGAGACACAAGCTGCCTTAGCTGCAATCATTAAATCCCTAGCCTATGTGGGAGAGAACATCACATCTTCCCACTCTCTCCATACTCCTGCAGGACGTGCAAGTCACTGGCATCCCTTGACAAGCACATCAGCTGTCCCTATGAGAGGTGGAAGGCTTAGGCTAGGCTTAGGCTCCATTCCGTGCTGTGTCCAAGACTAGGCAGGGCTCCCAGCTGCTCTGGGCCAGCTTTCCAAAAGCCCCCATATTTCCTGACCTTTCTGATCTGCTCACCCATGTGTGAGCATCTCAGAGTGGCTGCTGGGAGCCTAAGGAAGCAGAGAAGCACATTTCTGGTGTAGACTGAGCCTGTTCGAACACATTATTGTACTCACCGATGCCCAGTGCAGAGCTGAGGCTGCAGGACAGGCAGGAAGAAGAGATCCAATGAGTGCAAACCCATGGGATACATGATGTTTGCTGTCCTGCAGTAAGTCGGTATCAGTGTGTGTTATTTACTAAGTCACCTTCATCATCTGCTTCTAAGGAGGGATAGATGGTTTCTCCAGACCAGACTAGGAGTATCCCTGCCTTTCCCCTATCCTGGGGGGAAACTCAAGTCATGTTAGCTCTGCTTGGTGTCTGCAGGAGCTGGAAGCCCTGGTGAACTACAGTGCTGCCTTGACAGATGGGGATTTCCTTCCCCTGCCTGGCTCCAGGCTCTGGAAGCTACTGCCCCCCATCTGCTGTAGCCCCACTCATGGTTCCTGTGGTCCTGACAACTGCTGGCTTCAAAGACAGTGGGATGGAGGATAGGATCCCATCCTTCCAACCTCATCCACATGAAACGTGCCATTACTCTGGCTTCTGAGGGCTGTGTGATGCTGGATGACCCTGAGCCTGCCCGGAGCCCCACGATGCTCCCTAAAGCCCTGGGAGCTGTGCAGCAGGGATACAATCCCCCAGCATGGCTCAACTTGTGTGGGACCAAGGACCACCACCACCACCACATTGGCTTCCCAGGGGGACCAGGTCACCTCCATCACATCCCCATCAGCCAAGGCACCATTAAACCCATGGAAGGTGTTTTCTGTGCCCTGGGTGTTGGCACAGCTCTCCTGCCCAGAGGCACCACGCTCTCACCCTGCCCATCTCACTCCCCACAACAGCTCCCACTGCTCCTGTCTCACCCTGGAGGACCAAGGGGGGGTACGGTACCCACACAGCCCCCACCGCAGCCTCCCCTCCCCTGTGAGCAAGGCCCCCCTACCCAAAGCATCCCCATTGCTGCTGCCTTTACCGCAGGGCTCCGCACCGGCATGGCACGGCCTTTTCTTCCTTTTCATCCCTTTCTCACTTCCCTGAATGCACTTTGCTTGCTTTGGCGGCGCAGGGCAGGGAGAGCCCCTCTGCCCCCCCTCGCTCCCGGGGATCCCCCCCGGCAGATGGGGCCGAGATATGAATGTGCACACAGTGAAGCCCCTAAGAGGATTTGCTGGTGCCCCTTTCATTGCGAGCCTTTGTGTGCTGCTCCGCTGCGGTGGGACGGCCCCGAGTTCTCCCCCGGCTTCTCTCTCTTCCACTCCACAAGAAAAGAAAGTGCCTATAAAGGCCTTGTTTGTCCCATTTGTTTGAAGGGACCATATTGCTGTAGGTGCTGTGGGTCCCGGCGTGACAGCGTCTCTGCTTTGAGAAAGGGGCGATGTGCGGCTCCCTCCTGGGAGGGTCCGAGCAGGCGGCTTAGCCAGGCGCTGGGAAAAAAGGTTTCAGTTGCATTTCAATATCCATTGAACCCTGAATCCCCCGGGATGGGTTTTCCATGGGCTCCGCAGACAGACAAAGCCAATGGAGGTGGAGGCTGGGAAGATGCTTCGGAGGCTGGGAAGATGCTTCATCCGGTGACGGGAGGTGGACCCGTGAAACCCCCCAAAATCCCATGCCCAGGGCTGGCAACGTTGCTTTTCCTATGACATCTAGTGGTAAAGCCATGGAAGGAGGAAAATGTCGGCTGGGTTTTCCCGGCTGGAGCACGGCCATCTCCTGCTGTGGCATTTTGCCCTTTGTATGGCAGCAGACGGTCCCCCCAGCTACGAGGGAAGCAAAACGGAGCTGCACAATAGCCTCAGCGGCTCAGAGATGTCAAACAGCCCACCCCGAAACGTGTGCTTGCCCCTGTGCCTTGTCTTGGATTTTCAGGGCCCCAAAGCAGATGCCTGGGCTAGAAATGGAAGTGCTCACAAGCATGTCTACCACCCTTCCCGCTCCAGTCCATGCTCCAACATGTCCCCTTGTTTGCCTGCCAGCTGCTCCAAGGCAGCTCTAGGACATATATGTCAGGCCTGGGAAGATTTCCAGTGCAAGTCATGCCCCATGTGTTGCAAAGCAGCATTCAGAGGAGAGGTGACCCTGCACAATGAAATGAGGCTCTAAGGATGCTCGCAGGGCATCTTGCCCCACTTGAGGGGCCTTCGAGCCCCTGTGGTCCTGGTTAGGGGTGTGACAATCTGAGTCTGGATAACAGCCTGGGCTGCTCACTGATTAACCAGACTCTGTTAAGGTGTTGGCAAGAGCTTCAGTGCTTTACTAGACACTGGAAAATCCACTCTGGAGAGCACACATTGAAGAGGTTAATCATTAATGTCTCCACTATAGGGTTGCAGTGCAGTTCCTGGTACTAGAGCATCCCCATTGCTGGACCATGAGCTGCCGACAGCGGATGGACATTGTCCCAGAACAAAAGGCACCAGTGAGCCTAAATCCTCTTCTGCACAGCCTGTCTCCTGCAGCAGATCACCTTGACTTGGCATACAGGGCATGCAGGATGGGTGCAGCAGGGTGTGAGGACTTCAGGAGCACATTGACAGTGGGATCAAGACAGTAGAATAAGGAATGAGGGTGCTTTGGTGGTCCTGCACGTGGGTAGAACAGCTGTAACCACCACTGAACCTCAGACTGTACTGAGGGGCTGTGCCAAGTGGTTGTGCTACACCATGTGCAGCCAGACACACAGCTCTAGCAGACATTCTGGGGCTGGGAAGGGATAGCTGATCCTTGGCTTTCTCCAGGAAGCTCTCCTACATGCAGGGCCAGCACCCAAAGTCAAGGGGAGGCACCCAGCACTGCACCCATAGTGGCTCTGCATCCTGAGGGACACTCTCCTGCAGGACTGTGCTCCACGCAGGCAGCTGGTGGCACTGGCAGGACCACTCCAGCACTGGGCAGAGCTCAGGTGTCATCATAGGAGCAGAGTCAAGGTCTTGGTGGCTGCTGGGAGGTCCCCACTGCTGGTGCCTGATGCTGTGGACAGTCCAGGGATCTCCAAGAGCCGAAAATGTGCAAAGCCCTCATATTCCCAGAGCCTGACCTCTTGGGCATCCCCAGGCTGCAGGGCTGGATCCATGGCATAGGCTCAGCCTTGCACAGTAGAGGACACCAGGCTGTGCAGTACACAGAGTTTGCATCTCCAGGTCCATGATAGATGTGCATCTCCAGGTCCATGTAGATGTGCATCTCCATGTCCACGGTGGATATGCATCTCCAGATCAATGGCAGGAGTGCATCTCCATCTCCATGCTGGATGTGCATCTCCAGGTCCAAGATGGGTATGCATCTAAAGGTCCATGATGGATGTGCATCTCCATGTCCATGGTGGGTGTGCATCTCCAGCTCAGCACTGCTGGCAGGAGCAGCTCCCTTAGGGATGTGCAGGGCTGTCTGGCTCCCTCCCATCTGTCTGGAAGTGCTGCTGCTGACCCGTCCTGTTCTGTCTCCTTGGTGACTGCACATGCCAGCATCCCCAGACAAAAGCTCTCCTGGCATATAATGGGAACAGAAGGCAACACTGGGCAGTGCATTCAGGACTCCAGCCCCTGCTCTTGCCGAGTCAGCCAGGGCAGCAGACTCCCAGATAATCCCCATTCAAACACCAGATGGGTATTCCAGGTATGTGTCCGTGCGTGTTGCACACATTTCCCTAGGGATCCTTCTGCAGTGTAGCAGCCCTTGTAAGGCTGCACATGGCAGCCTGGCTGCGTTGTGGGCTCTTAGCTCCCTTACTTGATTGTGGCTTCCCCTCTGCATGTAAATGCATGATTTAGGGCAGCAGGAGGCTGTTGGGAGCAATCCTGGACTCCACTGTTCAGGTACTGACTGCCCAGCCTGCTCATGCATTGCTCTAAGCTGCAGGATGGGTTGTGCTCAGGATGGGTTGTGCTTTGCATGGTGTTTGTGTGGTTTGCATCAGTGTGATGCCTGCTACGTGCCATGTGTATTAATCCACATGAGCCTCTGACTTGCCTCATGTGAGGCACATGGCTGCCTATGGGACAAGGGCTGGGCTTGGGGCTTGTCTCACAGCCTCTCATAGGTGGAGCTCATGACATGTACTGTAAAAAGAGGGCTGAAAACCCCATGTACCGCTCCAGTAGGGCTGGCAGGATGCTGTAACTCAGCAGGGTCAGCTCTTCCCTATGGGGAAACTGAGGCATCTGGGGGGGACTGTCATTGATTCATCCCCAGTCACTCCCAGGAGCCAGGAGTGGAAGGAAGAAGAGCTCTGCCTTTCCTTTTTCTTGCAAACCACAGAAAACCTCAGCGGAGGAGAGCAGGGCTATGTGGGGCTATCCTAGACCCGTGTTGTCACATCCCCAGTGCTGGTTTGGGGGTTTTGCCAACAGAGGCAGAGAGGATCCCCAGCATGGCAACTGGTCTGAGCCCAGGAACCATGAAGCATCTGCATGCAGGGCATGGGGGGAAACCCCAGCTAACTGAGATGTATCCCCAAGGAGTTAAGGACATGCATGGGGACAGGCAGGACCAAGCCGTGCTCACAACAGCCTCTCCCACATCCCCTTGTGCTGCTGCTCCGTGTAGGGGCAGAGACTGGGGGAGATGCTGCTGATGTGGAGATGCAGGAGGGTGGGAGGCAGCAGGAAGCGGAGCGGAAGGAGCCGAGCTCGACGTCGAGCTGTGCCTGGAGCTGAATGCTGGCCAGGCTCTCCATCCCCGCACATCCCCATGGAAACCTTGGCCTTGTAGGTCACCAATGGCCACGCTGGTCCAAGCGGCCTCCGATGTGGACAAAGCCACTCTCCATCACCCAAAGCTGCAAAGGGGAGAGGGATGGAGCCCATCCCAACCCCTGCACCCCACACCCCAGGGTCAGGGATGCCTGAGCATCCTCTCCGTTGGCAGCATCCCTGCCTCCCCTGGGGCTGTGTGGGGTGCTCCAGCAGCAGCATCACACCCTCAGGTTCTGCTGGTCCTTCCCCTCCTGCGCTCCCTTCGCAGTGCAAGTGCCCTGAATGCTCCATTTGAAGCTAATTTCGGCTGAAATCTGGTTTGCTTTCCAGCGTTGCTGCTTTAAATTGGAGAGATTGACCTTGTAGCAGGAGGTGACATGCAGATGCACATCAGCAGCCCGTCAGAGCGGGCAGCGGGGGCCGGGGGGGGGGCTGCGGAGCTGCCTCGGGGACAGGCCAACTATTTTATGAGTAATTTAATATCTGGAACACAGACTTCATTCCCAGAGATCTGCTGGGGAAAGAAAGAGCCTTTCTGCAGCCCTGTAAAGGCTGCTCCTCATAAGGAGGAGGAAAAAGGGGCTGGGACTTAACCCCTTGGTGGCCAGCCCAGAGCGGAGCCTCCACAGCTCCCACTGCTTGCAGGGAGGCCAGGGAAAGGAGGAATTCCCTGTGCAGGTCAAGGTGGGAGACAAACCAGTCCCAATTGCTCCAAGGAAAAGAAGGGATTGCTTCTTACCATGCAAATTCACACCCAAGCCTGAGTGAGGATGGGGGAAACAAACTTATCAGGAGCCCTGAGGTTAGAGCTTGGATAACAGGTACCAAGAACTGATGGGGCGCAGCACAAACAGGTCAATACCTCTGCAGCTGCCACAGTGTTTGCTGGTGATGTGAGACCATCCTCATCCTTGGCTCAATGGTACTGATAAACAACACAGCCAGGCTTTGATCTCTCCAGTTCAGCTTCACTTCCCATAGGACTCGACAGACACCTTGCATGCTCCACCTCATCGGATCCTGCTTCTGCCTGCACTGGAGCTTTGACACAGAGACAATCTCCAAAACCCAGGTAGATGACACAAGGGAAACCCCCACGTGATGGTGTTCATGCTGATCCCTGGTGCTGGGTACCAGGAAGGGTTGATTTTAGGATCCTCACAGCTCTCTGTCAGTGTCTTGGCACATCAGGGGGCTTGCTCCCAAGTGTGCCTGGTTGCTGGGAGTCCCCATCACATGTGCTGCTCTTTGGTGTGATCTGGTACATGATGGGGCAGCGTGATGGGCGACATGGCCATGGTGCTCCTGGTTAGCTCTGTCCCACACAGCGAGACCTCCAAGCACCCCATGTCTGCTTAGGGCAAAATGCTTACACCCTCAAACCCCCTGCTCTGAAGTCACCTCAAAGCACCACCCGCCTCGACATCTGCTCAGCATCTGCTGGCCTCTTCATCTTGGTGGAGGCCCGACACCACAGGCGAGGGTCACAGCACCACCTGGTGAAGCTCCATGGCTTAGCTTTGGTGGGACCATGAGGAAGAACCGGGCTCAGCATGGAATGGGAAGAAAAACCCAAAGGGAGGGAAGGGGAGCAGAACGTGCTTGTCAGGGCAGGTCTGCAGGGAGCATGCATGGAGCAGGGTGAGTGCACATGGGTGCACGATGTGAGCACACACAGAGCAGTCAATACGTGCGTGGAGCAGGATGAGTGCATGGGTGGGAGCATGCACATGCATTGGTGCAAGTGAGCACAAAGGCACAGAGCACTGGGACAGCTCTGGCATATCCTGGATGAGAGCAAAGCCTGCAGCTCTTGCAATGGGTGCAGCCATGGCCTGGTTAAAGCTTAGAGGGTAGCAGGAGCCCATGGGTGAGATGTAAAGGGTGAACTAAAGGTGCAAATCAGTCCTTTCCCTGAGACAGTGAATGTGGAGCCCTGTGATACAGGCTCCTCCTGTGGATGGTCCCTTGGGGTGGGGCACCTGCGTTTTGGCTCTGGTCTCAGTGGGTGCTCTAATAGCTTGGGAGAAGGGGTCCTCTTCATGGTGGGGTGGAGACCTCAGGTCTTCCTGCAGGGACAGAAGCACATTGCCCGCACTGAGCGGCCATGGATGAACTGAACAGGGATGCTGCATGGACCACCATCCACCCCAGCCACCCACAGCCCTCTGTTCTCATTTTCTCACCCATTCTAGGTACCTGAGAGGTTGTGCTGCTCCATGGCCCACACAGTGACAGCTTCCGAGGAGCAGACAGCTGCCGTCCCATGGAGCTTGTGCCTGCGGTGGCATTAGGGGTGCTGGCTGAGACCCATGGCAGGAGCTGCACACCTCTGTGTTCCGGATGCATAAGTGAGGTGCAGTTGGTACCTGCATCCCCCTCTGACTCTCCAGGTACAGCCAAGACCCTGGAAACCCTTTGGCTTGTGCTGGTGTTAGGCCAGACATCAGCTTCACAAATCACTCCAGAGGGGTCCTGACAAAGACCTTTTCAAAAGTCCAAAATGATTATATCAATTACTCAGAAAGGCAGAAAGCTTTGACACGCTGTCCACCAACATCCTAGATCCATTCCTGCTTCAGGTTCCTCCTGCCCTCGCCTGCCCTATTGCATGGGGTTAACCCATGCCAGAGGAAGGACTTTGCATTTGTCTCCATCAGATGTCAGTAGGCTCCTGCCAGCTCATCTCTCCAGCCTGCCAAGGCTCTTTCATTGGCAGCCCTGTCCTCCTTGGCTCGCTGACTCCTGCAGACCTGCTGCCCAGCCTTGGTTTTGGGGTTAAAACTCTTTCCCTCGCCCTGCCCTGCTGACCCGGTTGTACTGGGGATGCTGCATCTCCAGCCGCAGAATGGCACAAGTGATGCAGCTGCTTTTTAGAAGCATCCCAGTGCTCCCGCACAGGGAGATCTTTGGGATGCAATAGCCAAGCATCTCTTCTGATGTGGGGCAGAGCTCTGCGGACACGGGGCGGCTGCACCCCAGGGACAGAAGCCACAGATTTTGCTGGGGGAGGGAGGCAGCGGGGATGGTGCAGGAGGAAGCAAAGGCAAAGGCAAAGGCAAAGCCTCCCCTCACCTGCTGCCTGGTCCCTGCGAGCGCTGCCCTCCCAGCCTGCGGGACAGGGATGCGAGGGCTGATCCAGTCTCCAGTGCCATCTGCCGGCCACTTACCCAGGACAAACTGGAGCCTGCACCAGTGCTGGTCACTGCGCTGTGCGGGCCAGTAATGCGGGGCCCTGGACCCACAAGCAGACCCCGAGAGTTCAGTGGCACGAAATCCAGTCCGTATCCGATCCCCAAACCCCTTTATCACCCCCTCCATCAAGCCCCTTTCAAATCCCAGACCCCCCCCAAATATTCTCCTATGTGGTGAGTGCCCTGTGGACACCCCAATGGGCTTCACAACCCAGCACAGCTGGGCTGGAGGCTGCAGGCAACCTGCCCACGCAGGTACGATGCTGGATTGTCACCTTCCCCAGGGATGGGGACATTCCTGGAGTCCTCAGCTCTGGAGGTCCTTGGATCCATCAGCTCTACTAATAAAGACATCTCTGAGAGTGCTTGGTTGTGCTTTAGGACTTCATAGAATCACAGAATCCCAGACTGGTTTGGGTTGGAAGGGACCTTAAAGCTCATCCAGTCCCAACCCTATCTGTGTGCTCACCTCTTCCATCATGGCATTGAGCTCTGGCTTCCCTATCACGGCTCGTCTTGGCACAAGGTTCCACAAACTTCCCTGGATATTACAGTTACCACCACCCAAAGCAAAAGCTCTAGAAGAGGTTGGTGTCCCCACATCCATCGGGCCTCAGGACTCTGGTACAACACTGTCTCCAGCATCTCCCCATCTACCACCTGTACCCAGTGGCTGCAGCTTTCCCACTGTGTTGTGTGTCCCACCTCCTGCTAGAGATCATGTTTTCCTCTCTGTTTTCCAAACCCTGGGCTGAGACCTTTGCTGTGTGGCTCTGTGACAGTGATCTGCAGCAGGAACTGCATGAATTATCTGGCTCTGCTCAGCAGGAATGAACCCAGGTTGCACCTGGGGCTGTGAGAAGCAGGAAGGAGTCAGCAGCACAAAGAGCTGTCATTTAATGGTCAAGAGCAGCAGCTATGTGCTTAAGGCACTTAAATCCAGAGCAAAGATTCAGATTTCCAGGGGAGTCCTCAGCCCTGCAGGGATCAGCCAGCTATAGGAGAAAGGATGCAGAACATGTTCAACAGACTAAGCACTGGGGGAGATGAGGAAGCCAGAGAAGATGCTGTCGGACCCTTCTATCCCCACCAGGGAGTTCTTCTCTGTTGGCTCCAGCCAGATGGACTCATTGGCTGCCAGCTTGAGGACCACACCACCCGTGGTGACCTGGTAGCTGCCCTGCACGTAGTCACAGAAGGTCACCACCTTCTCACCCCTGCTGCCACCCCGGCCCCTTTTCACGCTGAGGCACAGGTTGCCCCTGGATGTGACGTGGTAGGTGAAGTAGTAGATGCCAGGGATGCGGCAGATGAAGCGGCCGTAGCGGTTCTCATAGTGGCCCATCTCATTGGTGATGATGCGGTTGAAGCGGATGGGCTGCTCCTGGCGTGGGTAGGGACCAATGGTCCTGGCAGCTGAGAAGGCAGACTTGAGGGTGGCCTTATAGTCACCAGCATCGCCCTGAAGGCCAGGGCTTCCCATAGGACCTGGTAATCCCTTTGAACCAGGGGGGCCCTTGGGGCCAATCTTCCCAGGGTAACCTGGTAGTCCTGGGTCTCCCTTCTCCCCCATGTCTCCTTCGTGATCCACCTGGCCAGGGGGACCTAGGGAGCAGAAGGAAGAGTCATTGTGGTCTCAGTAGAGCCCCATGGGTCTGCAAGGGGCACTGAGAAGG
Organism: Melopsittacus undulatus; assembly: GCF_012275295.1. NCBI lineage: Eukaryota > Metazoa > Chordata > Aves > Psittaciformes > Psittaculidae > Melopsittacus > Melopsittacus undulatus. The sequence continues at coordinate 4,007,539 of NC_047538.1, read as the reverse complement.
AAACCACCAGTACCTGCATGGAGTGAGGGTCAATGGAGAGCCCTACCTGCCCAGCATCAGTGATGCACCTTGCTTTTGTTCCTCCAGTCTGTCCCCTTTTGTCCCCAAGCATCACCCCCTCCTGATAACCCCCTATAGTCACTGGTGAAAAATGGATTGCTTTCCCAGGACCATGCACCCAGCACTGCCTTTTCCTGCTCTTGGCATTCCCAATATGACATTTTCCCCAACTGCATCCTCTCCTCCTTACCTCGGTCACCCTTTAGGCCATTCTCCCCATCTCTGCCATTGCTTCCAGGTCGTCCTGGTGACCCTGGGATGCCTGGGATGCTGCCATAGGTGTTGCAGAGGGTGGAACTTGCAAGCTGCCCTCCAGCCAGACAGATCAGCATCGCCCACAGGGTCTGCATCTGCTGGAGCACAGAAGGACATTGAGGGGCTTGGCTTGTGCAATGGGAGGGATGGGGCAAGCACTCTGTGCTGCTCTGGAGAACAATGGCTAGAAGTACACCTGGGTAATGCCACCAGGGAGGGAAAACATCCTGCTGCAGAGTCAAATCCACCCTCCTGATGGCCTTGGAGGGACCATCCCCTTTGGGCATGGGAGGGTTTTTCAGTCTCTTCTTGCTTTTATATGACCAGTATACAAGTGCCCAGAGCTTCAGCCACATGAATACCTGGGGACAGGTTAGCCTGGCCCAGGGATCTGATGCCAGCCTGGCCAGGCTGCTGCTACAGGCACATGCTGCAGGTTCCCACTGCTCCCTCAGAGTAGAAATTCTCTACCCCACCTTAGGATCACACCTGCAGGGTAAAATCCATCCCCAGGTGGGAACAGTTTCCCATCTGCAAGCTCTTGCTTCCCACCAGCCTATCTGTGGGACAGCAATCCTTGCAGGTTACAAGGAAATCCCCAAACCTGCCCTCTAACCCCTGTGTGCTCCTGTTGTGTTCTGCCATATGCCTGCTTCATCCCAGGAGCATTTCTGTATCTAACCAGCCTTACCGGGACAGTCATAGGGGATGCTGGTCCCTGGGGTCCCATCTTCCTTCTGCCCTCCCTGCATCCCACAGCTCGGCTCCTTTCCCCAGCTCCCCGTGCAGCTGTGTATGCCGTGAGCACTGCACATTCCAGGGCTGTACCTGGACATCACATCACCCCAGGCATGCTCGCTCACTGGCCTTAGGTGGAATTTCCCAGCCCCTTTCAGACTGATGCTCAGTCGCTGATCTCCCTGCTGGGCCTTTGCCATCTCCCCTTTCATCCCCCCCTTCCCCAGGTCAGCAGGATGGGTTGAGGTCCCATTAGGGATCTCCACCACCTCCAGCCCAGCAGCCTCCTTTCTCTTCTGCACCATGCAAGGCATCAAGCACCAGGAATCTGATGCTGCCAGGTTCCCTTACCTGCAGGGTGGAGCTGGGGCTCAGCCTTGCCTATGTCTCGTTCTTACCTTCAGGTTCTGGTTGCACAGATGGGGAGATGGGGCAGGACACAGCAGTGTCCTGCTTGGAAATGCCTACGAGGAGAAGCAGAAGTTTGCTGGAAGGGTTATTGTGAAAGGATCTGGGCCACATCCCTTTTTTATCTTTAGCTCCTACCCTTTTTTCAGTGGCACTTCCACATCCGCTGCAGATGCTGTCCATCAGCTCAGCAGAACATGCCATCCCCAAGCAGCACCCTGTGGCCCCAGGCATGCAGCTCTGGCCTTGGGGAGCAGAGGGATGTCTGCTCTGCCCTGCAGGCTCCCTGGGTCATGCTTGCTATGGGGAATGCTGCCATGAGCTCCAGACAAGGTTGGGGTAACCCCCAGGACTGCAGAGATGTGTGTGCGTTGAACTATCATCCCCCAGGCTTCTCTGCTTCCCAGCTCAGCCCAGAGGATGCTACAGGGTCATCCATCACCTTGAATCTGTTCTCCAGGCTCTCCTAAATGCTGAGGATGGGAAACGATTCCATCCTGTGGTGAAAGCATTTCCAGTCCTGCTTTCTGCTGATGCTTGTGGTGATGAAGCACAGGATGTTCATGGGTGACAACCTCCTTTTCCATTGCACAAAGTGTGCCACCAGGAGGACTCTCCTGGTGGGCTTTGTAGCCTCCAAAGCCACAAAAGCCACACGCTCAGGGAAATCAGTGCTTCCCCTGCCTGAACCTGTTGAAGCTGGGATGTCCCAGCCACCAGAGGCATGGCTATGAGGTGTGCTGTGTGCTCTGTGGCCTTCTGCAATTGAACTGGAGGGGAACAGCAGTATGAGGGCCCCTACCTGGAGGAGTCTTGGTCCCCCCTGACCTAGGGGCATGGGCACATGAACCATCCCTTTCCTGCAATCAATGTGGCTGTGAGTCCTACCCCACCGAGCAAAGCCAGGGTTGTGAATGGTGTGTGATGCTCTGATGCTGACAATGGACAAGCTAGGGAGGAATTAAGGCTGTTCTGATTCCACACATGCACACAACATTCACCCAGACATATGTGAGCTCTACCTACAAGTCATGGAGGAACAAACACCCTGGGCCACATGCACTGGGGGATGTTTTATTGACACTTTCCATAGCTGGGTGATGGCAAAGGCACTGCTGCTGACCTGCTCCAAGACACGTGGCTGTCCTGCTGGGAAGGGGAAAGGTGCAGGGAGACCTCTGCCTCAGTCCGGTTATGTGGGATTCTCAGGGTGGATGCACGTGGCAGTGCCAGCAGCACCCTGGGGGCTTGGCACCATCACTCTGGGTGCAGATGCATTCAGATGTGGCTGTTTGCCCCATTCAGTGGCTGCCTGCGCTCAGTCCCCAGGCCAGACCATTGAGTCTGGGGCTAGAGCTGACCTCTTCCCTGGGGCTTCCCAGCCAGCAGAGAAGCCTGGAGCATCAGCAACAGCCTGGCACAAGCAGCAGTGTTTTCAGGGCAGGGTGAAGAGGCCAGCACACTGAGATGGGCTCTGGTGGTCCTCTAGTCCGGGAAAAGCAGGAACCCAGAGAAGATGCTGTCAGAGTTCCCGATGCCCACCATGCCATTGTAGTCATTCACTGCCAACCAGACCTGGTTCGCAGCATCCAGGTGGAGGAGGGTCCCCCCAGAGCTGACCTGCATGGTGTTGGTCTTGTGGTCACAGAAGCTGGCCACCTTGACCTCATCCTTGTGCAGGATGACACAGAGGTTGGCTGTGTGCGAGGAGTGGAAGACAAAGTAGTAGAGGCCGGGGATCCTGCAGGTGAACTTGCCCGTGGTGGTGTTGTAGTCGTGGTTGGTGTTGGTGATGACATGGTTGAACACCACGGGGATGTTCTTCAAGGGGTACTCACCGGTCTGCCTTGTCACTGAAAATGCTGACTGGTGCTTCTGCTTGTAGCTGCCCGGCATTCCCGGCTCTCCAGCCATGCCAGGGTCTCCAGGGTCTCCAGGGGCACCAGGGGGACCCATGGGGCCATTCTTGCCTGGCAAGCCAGGGCTGCCTGGTTCTCCTTTCATGCCCTTGGGCCCTCGTGTTGCAGGGGGGGCCGGGATTCCTGGGGGGGGGTGAAAGGGAGTGAGTGTCAATGGCAGGATGTGGGGAGAGGCTTCTCCACAGAGGATGCTCTCCTTAAGCCTGTAAACCAAGGAGAGCAGCCATGGAGGAACTGACGGCCCCCATTCAACAGCCTGTGTGGTTCCCCTCCTTGTTTACTCACCTGGCTCTCCTTTGGCTCCCTTCAGGCCATCCCGGCCATCCTTGCCTGGCAGACCTGGCATACCTGGCAGGCCTGGAACACCATAGCAGCTATGACGGGCATCTCCGGCCACAGCAGACCCCGGATTCAGGAGCAGGAGGGCAAGGACCACATGGAGCTGCTCCCAGAAGCTCTGCCCCATTTCGGTGCTCTGGAGCTTGCAAAGGGAAAGAAAGTGTTCAGGATTGGAGGCATTACATGGTGGCTTCCAGACCATGGGACAAAGGAGGTTCTATGAGGCTGACTGCACCAGGAGCTCCTGGCTGTGATGGCTGAGCCCTCTATGTCCCCCCCATTCTAACTGCCAGGTGGTCGACCCGAGCGATCCCAGCCCTGCTCCAGCAGCATCCTCACTTCCCTGGCTCTGCCCATCAGGTTCAAGCCCCCATCACCTGGGATCTCCCAGGACAAACCTTTGCCCATAGGAACAGGTCTTCCCTCAGCAGGACCAGCGTGCATCTCCTCTCCATGACATGTGTGCAGCCTGTGTCTCCTTCTCCACCTCCTCTCACATAGCCCAGTGCTGTGCCATACTGATGGACCCCCAGTCCCCATGCAGCCTCCCCCAAAGAGATGGACCCTGCAGCACCTCTTACCTCTGATGGGGGCTTCAGTGCTGCTGGGGCCTCTGTCTGCTGTGGGCACTGCCGCTGGCACAGCAAAGTGTGTGTGAGTCTGTGACACCCTCCCTGGGGAAGTCTCAGGGTTAGGAAAGGGCCCTTGGGGATCCAGAACCCTCAGATGAGTTTCACATCCTCCTGACTGGTTGTTTCCTCTGAGCAAGCACTTTCCTGTCCATCCAGTGAGATCTGTACTTGTGCCACCGCAGCACATCCTGAACTGATTTCTGAGCACAAAGGCAGCTTATGGATGGGCGCAGAGCTCCATGTGTGTGCAATGAATGGCTTGTGCAAAGTCATTGCCTGGCTCTGATGGGACCATGCTGCATCCTCAGGCAATGGATACACAGACAGACTCTACATCTCATTGAAGCTGTACAGTAGGTATGCTTCATTCAGTGCTGAGGTGCATGGGGGATCACTCCTCCAAAGGCATGTGCACCTTTCCTTTGTCACTCAGTTTGTTTATGTTACATATAATGATTACATAAACATGAGATTGCTTCATGTCTAATACATATGCAAAACCTATTCCCGTCTAGTATTATAATTAGTTTTCTGGCATTTGTCCCATTGATGCTCTTGCGCCGTGCCTTCTGGGGGTGGTCGTTAGGAGATCATGAGGATGAAGGCCTGTAGCTCCTCTTCATCATCGCAAGTAACCTCTTGCTTTCATGCAGACTCAATAGGGTTTCGTCTCCTACCCAAACCTCAGGTTCAGTACAAGCAAGTTTTATGGATCTTAAAGCAGAAATTTGTCAAGTTTGCAAATTTTGTTACTCTGGATCTCTTTTGTTCCTGTTCTTTCTATGGATACTGTTTGTCTTAATAAATGTGAAGTTATGACTCTTACCTACTACAGTTCTGCTGAGCAGCTGTAACTCCTACAATTCTGCTTCACCATTCTAGCAGCTTTGACTCCTACGGTTCTGCTTCACCAAGCACAGTGACTGCTTAAGCAAGCAGGCACAATGTTAACCCTTTCTTCCCAGGTATCACAATGGCACTGAAGGATGTCACTTGGAGCATTGTGTCCTTGATCAGGGTAAGTGCTACTGAGCAACAGCTAAACCATCAGTGTGTTATCAGCATTGCTCTCAGACTCAGGCCTAAACACAGCATTGCACCAGCTACTAGGAGGAAAGTTAACTCTGTAACAGCTGAAATCAAGGCACTTCTCTGATGCTTCCTGGCTTTCTGATACCTGCCCGGCCTGCAGTACTGCCCACCAGTCTCACCCCAAGCCCCCAGGAGAGAAGAGCATCACCTCAACACTCCACTGCCATCATCCCACAACCACACCATCCACCCTGAAGTCCCTGCCACTCCTTGCTGACAGGCTGGAGGACCACAGCTGCTTTTCCCCTTCCTTGGGGAGTTTGGGTACCAAAGAGTACCATGTGGGTGAAGTGTATGGTCTTCATGTATTTGCCCCTGTGTTTGTACAGGACAGCTACCTTCGACTCATCCAAGAAAGGACAGACATCAGCCAGTCCCAGACATTTCCTGCTCTTGTACATTCAGTCGCTCCTGTCCCTCTGCCTTTCCAGTTGGGGTCTGTGATGGGCCAGGGGCAAGCTGGCATCACTTCTCCCACTGAGCAGCTTGGGATGGGGCCCAGGACAACGATGGGTTGGGGAAGACACATGAATAGGAAAGAAAAGCCAAGCAGCTGTTGTGGGAGAAGGGTTTATTTATGCAGATGGAGAAGGGTGTGAGAAGCAGCAGTGGCTGAGTGCCAGGACAGCATTTGCAATGGTTGGTGTAGCAGAAGCAGTGATATGCAGTGATTTCCCACTCAGGAACAAGGAACTGTAGCTGATAAAGTTGTCTCCAGGGACAATCAGACCTCTTCAGTGTGGGGTCTGAATGCCCTCTGTCTCCAGGATGGGGTGGAAAGGATCAGCATGGAGGTAACTGCTCCAGTGCTGACCCCCAGCCTGGCCACTCTGTGACACCTGTGGAAGCACAGGACCCATCTGGTGACTCAGTTTGCAGCCATCTGTGTTTGCTGCGGTACTGAACCATCCCACACACTCACAGGGTAAACACCATGCAGACAGGTAGGTCTGGGCTGGTGGACGGACCCATCAGCCCATCAGTGGGTAGAGCATGAAGCCACTGAAGACGCTGTCTGCCTCAGAGCCGCTGTAGATCATGCTGCCCCGGGCAGGATCGGTGCTGAGGGAGACCCGGTCCCCCTGCGCCAGGCTGAGCACACTGCTGCCCGAGTTCACCTGCAGCACTTGGCGGCTGTTGGAGTCACAGAAGCTGACCACGTTCTCTCTGTTCTTGGTGATGCTCAGGCAGAGGTCACCGCTGGAGATCACCTGGTAGGAGAAGTAGTAGATCCCGGGGATGCTGCAGGTGAACTCCCCGGTCTGGGGGCTGTAGGAGCTCTCCTCGTTGGTGATGATGTTGTCAAACACCACAGTACTGCCCCTGGCCGGCGGGGACCTCCGCGAGGCAGAGAAGGCAGGATGCGGATGCTCCAGGATATTGCCAGCCTTCCCCTTGGCCCCCTTCGGCCCCGGCTGCCCAGCGAACCCAGGGGGGCCGGGCAGGCCATGGTAGCCCCGGTTCCCTGGGATGCCAGGAGGCCCAGGCTCACCTGCATCCCCTTTCGGTCCCTGGATGCCCGTCCTCTGGGCTGATCTCCCTGCAGAGAGGTGGTGATGGGGGGAAGTCCATGCATGTCTGTCATAACCTGAGCTGCTCCCACAGCCCGGGATGCTGCTGCCAAAGGGCTTGAGGTGCCCAGGTCACTGCACCGCACATCCCGGCTCCCACTTACCTGGTTCTCCCATGTCACCCTTCTGCCCCGGCCTCCCATCAAGGCCAGGGACTCCAGGGAAGCCATCCTTGCCATCTGGTGCCCGGCACACACCGTCCTCCATCAGGGCCATGCCCAGCAGTGCTGCCAGGGTGCTGGTCACCAGCCAAAGCCTGGGGTGCATCCTGCCTCCCTACAGACACAGGGGTGAGGGAACTGGGGATGGAGGCAAGCACACAGCAAACACACCTTGGACACAAGTGCTTTCATCAGGTGCATCCACACATCTCCCATGGCACCCCTGTGTTGTTCAATATTGGTAGAACACCACGTGCAGCAGTGAAAATAACTTCACAGAAGGATTTTGGGGGTGTTTCCTTATGTGATCTGAAAGCAGTGATGTTACAGAAAATCTGATGTGTGGCCAAGGCAGGACTGTGGGATTGGAAAGGCCAGGACATGAAGCACAGCATAAACCCTTTGCATGCTCTTGGGATGGGTGGTTGCATGTCAGATGCATGCAGAGAAGTGTTGAAACACTGAGATACAGGCAGTGATCCCATGGGATAGAGACCCCAAGTGAGGAAGGGATGCAAAAAACACAACAGAGGAGGGATAAAGAGGAAAGGGATAGGCAGGAAGAGATCCATCTGTCCAACACATAGAGCTGGAGAGAGAAAGGATGTCCTGAGCACACAGACCGACCCCAAAACCTGAGGTGCTCAGCCTGGAACAAGCCTGCAGAACCCAGTGATGTTCCCAACCACATGGATCACAGACAGATTACTGCTGCCCTCCCTTCCCCCTGGCATCATATTCTCCTCCTTTTCCTACTTGTGGAGGAGGCAAGTGGGACAGGGAGCAAGGACCGGTGGGTGTTGGCAGGGGATGCACATGTCCCTTGCTGTTGGGGTGACTTACCTCCTTGCTGGGGTGAATGAAGACAGAGCAGTCTGAGCAGCAGCTCTCCTCACTCGAAGCCTTTCCCTGTGAGCAGGGAGGAAGAGGAGCAGGATGAGGGGATGTCCTTGCATGCACTGTGGTTTGCCTGGTTGGGGAAGAGGAGTACCAAGTTTCGCTTTCTCTGCAGGAGAAACTTGTTCCCTTTCCTGCTGTGCTGGGAACAGGCAGGGAACAGCTTGGTCAGCAGAAGTGCAGGACCACAGCGCTCCCAGCCTAGCCCAAGGCAGTGACCAGCAGTGGCCGGGCACAAAGGAACACGAAGGTGGAGGCTGCCCAAAGGCATCCCACAGCTCTGTCATAGCAGGAGGGGATGGGAGGGGTGAGCACCAGGTGGCATCCAAGGGATGCTCACTGTGGGGATCACTCCTGATGGCTCCTGGTCTGGGTGATGGGCAGAGCACGACTGTCACTGGTACCCAGCCTTGTCATCGCTGCTGCTGGGGGCTGAACCCCTCTGGTGCCCACATTAGGGCTGCTCCCTGATGAAGCAGGGCTCTGGCAGCGCTACAGGAGAGCCCCCAGATGCCACCAGTACTCAAGCCCCACTGCGGCAGGGAGCAAAGGGATGAGATATGCCTCAATGAGTGCAGCAGGTCCTCGGGGATGCTGGGGACCAGCCAGGACACCTCTCGTGGTCCCAAGGAAGGTGTTGTATTGTTTCCAAAACAGCTTAAAAAGGAAATGACTGATGTGAAACCAAAAATGAACCCACAGACCCTTTCCAGACAAAACTTTGCTCATGGATGCATCTCCATTAATAATGACCTTCAGAGATCCATGACTGAGCTGAGTGTGCGTCCTCTTAAAGCAATTTAAAACACATTTTTGATCAAAATGTCACCCTGTAATAAATCAGATGCTCAGAAGAAATGCAGTTTTATTTTATCAGAGTTCCTCTATCAACCAGACCTGTATTTGTGTCAAGAAGAGATGACAGGTGAGTTTGAAAAGACCTACTGCCAAAGAGGGCTTCAGGACAGTAATTGTGTTTCTGCCCTACTGCCCTTCCTTAACATACAGTCAAAATGTGATCACTCTGTCATTTCATCCAGGATTGATCAATGGCCTCATGCTCCTGTGTCCTGCATTTCTGATTGTCCCCCTAACCCCACTGAAATGCTGAATTACAGGGGGATGGTTCCAGGTTTCCAGCATCTCATGGAAGATGGTGTTGGCTCAGGTGGCACCTCCAGGCTCTTCAGGCTCCTTGTCAGTGCTTAGCCACACTTGCTTGACTTTCAGTGTTGCTGTGTTCAATCCAACCTTCCTCCTCCAACCTCATCTACAGCTGGGACATTGGTGTCTCCAGAAGATGGATGGACGGATGGATGGATGGATGGATGGATGGGTGGATAGGGGGATGGATGGATGGAGGGATGGATGGATGGATGGAGGGATGGATGGATGGATGGAGGGATGGATGGATGGATGGAGGGATGGAGGGATGGATGGATGGATGGGTGAATAGGGGGATGGATGGATGGAGGGATGGAGGGATGGATGGATTGATGGATAGATGAATGAATTGATGGAGGGATGGATGGATCGATTGATGGATGGATGGATGGATGGATGGAGGGATGGATGAATTGATGGAAGGATGGAGGGGTGGATGGATGGATCAGTTGATGGATGGCTGGCTGGCTGGCTAGCTGGCTGGCTGCAGGGAGCCATCCTGCAGGCTCCTGCACAGCACATCCTCCAGCCCAACCATGGCCCGAGCCTGGCACACGCCTGCCCCTTGCCTCCGGGTGTCTGTGGTATGTGCGTGCCGCGCCGGGCAGCGGCAGTGGGGACACTCGCCGCGAGGTGGCAGTGCTGCCTCAGCCATTCCCGCTGACAGCCGCTCCTCCTCCGCGGAAGGCAGAGGCCGGGGGACCCCCCCTTAGCATCCCAGTGTCGGGGTGTCCGGCTGCACAGTAAGCACACGGGCAGCCCTGCCCCGGCACGGAGCCGCCACGCATCGGGATCCGGAATGGAATCACAGGATCATGGAACGGGTTGGGTTGGAAGCGCCCTTCGAAGCTCAGCCAGTCCAACCCCCCCTGCAGGGACATCTCCATCTAGAACAGGTTGCTCAGAGCCACATCCAGCCTGGCCTGGAATACCTCCAGGGATGGGGCATCCACCACCTCTCTGGGCAGCCTGTGCCAGTGTTTTACCACCCTCATTGTAAGAAATTCCTTCCTCACATCCAGCCTGAATCTCCCTCTTTTAGTTTAAAACCATCACTCCTCATTCTGCTGCAACAGGCCCTGCTAAAAAGTCTCTCCCCATCTTTCTAATAGACCCCTTTAAGTACTGAAAGGCTGCAGTAATGTCCCCCTGAAGTCTTTTCTTCTCCAGGCTGAACTGCCCCAGCTCCCTCCTGCAAACTGCCCCAGTGAGGCCACAAATGCCTTTCCCCAAGCTGGGAGTAGTTTGGCACCCCTGAGACTGGGGTAGAAGTGGTATTTCCTCAATAAGGGTGCAAGCATGGTTGTGAAGCCCTGGCAGGTTATCCCTGCTGATGCAGGTCCAAGAGCATCCCACCAGCACCACCACCAGCAGCAGGGTCCAGCATGGAACAAGGACAAGGATGATGAGGAGACTAGCAGTTGATGTGAGATGGGGTCAAGCCCAAAGCAGAAGGGAAGGTGTTTGTACACTGGAGTACTGAACTGATGTAGGTACTCTGCAGAGCCCCCCAAAACCTGCCCCAAAGAGGACAGCCCCAAATCCAGGAGAACCTGACCACTGCAGTGAGCATCCACATCATTTAGGACAGCTCTCATGGCCGCAGACCCAGGATCAGCATCGCTCCAGATGGATTTTACCCTGAGAAACCCTCAATCCAGGATGGGCCATGGGGAAGCTGCTGCACATCACCTGGCAGGATGTGTCGGAGCCACCCCAGCACTGCACCCTCCATGGGAGAAAACTGACCCCTGAAACTCTCCTCCCTGCATCCCCAGTGCCTGCAGGCACACATGAGCTGCCTGACAGCAGACAACAGGGAGAGATGCTCCTCTGCTGCCTTCCCTGCTGGGATCCCCTGGGGGTCCAAGCAGTGACAGGCAGGAGCTGTCAGAGGAGGATAAATCAGGCAGCTGACACCTTCCTGTCACTGTATAGGAGACAGCACAAAGGGAGGTGGTGGCAGATGAGCAATGCACTGCACACACCTCACCAGGACAGGACAGCAAGGAGGTGAAGGAGCTGCCCCATCCTGAAAGGAAAAGGCATCCATCCAGAGCGATGCTGATCCTGGGTCTGCAGCAGAGTCAGGAGGCCATGAGAGCTGTCCTAAATGATGTGGATGCTCACTGGAGTGTTGTGGTTCCCCCAGATCCAGCACAGCTCAGAGCATCCGTGCTCCTACAGTCACTTGTGGCTCAATGATGCCCAAGGACCCACACAAACTGGTTCTGCAGCTGGTGAGCTGGCCTGTCCCAAAACGCTGCTGATCACCAGAAAAACAAGGTTTGCATGAATGTGAAAGTCTCCCATGCTTCAATCAATGGAACAAGGAGCTGGGATGGTTCAGGTGCCCTGGAAGGATTTCCTGCAATGTCAGCTGGAAATCAGGCTGAAAGGCTGCTTGCCATTGTCTAAGAGGTTTGAATTCCTATCATGGGGGATGTGTTATTCCAATGACAGAGCAGGTATGTGGTTTAAAAGCCAGGATTTCATGCTCCAGTCTTTGCTTGCTGGAACCTGGCATCGATGCACATCCCTGTTTGGCTTGGGGGATGAGAGGAGATAGGTGAAGGCTGAGCAGCCCTGGGCAATGCTGGGCAAGCTTATCCCATCCATTCTCCTCTTGTTCTCTGTTCAGGATGTCAGGGCCTGTCATGATTTGACGTGTATTGGTTAGTTGGGCTGCTTGTTTCCCATTCTTCGGTGTATCTGTTATTTATTTATTCGTGTGTGTAACAAGCAGTTCCGGATTGATCACTTTGGCATGTAAATGAGCTGCTCCAGAGCTTGTCACTGGAATTTGTAGATTGGGAGAGTTTGCAATCAAACACAGCCGGAATCTAAATTACAACATTTCAGGCATTAACAGCAGGGAGAAGACAGGAAGGATGTGCCATAAATAAGAAGGGATCAGAGCAGGGTGCCCAGGGCTATACTGACAACGTGCCAGGAGCCCCAAGGCATGCAACAGGAGTCCCTGCTTTGCAGTGCTGAGGTGTGCCTGGCAGGGCTGGCAGTGCCCTGCACTGATTTACTCAGGGGAGAAGGGCAAACAGAGGAAGCAAAAGGCTTTTGGGGAATGTTAGGACCTGGTCTGTGGCCAAGGGCTACTCACACTGGTCTCTGAAGGGGGCTGGTTAGCTTAGCATGGTGAGAAGCGTGCAGATGTAGGCTGCGAGGAGCATCTGCCCACTGTATGGGATACTGATTTGCTTGCTACCATGGCTCATATTTGGCTTCTTCACACCACTCAGGGCTCCATCAAAAGTCTATGGATGTGTCCCAGATGCGATTCTGTCCATCTCAAGGTCAGTAGAAGAGATCACTCATGAAATCAAAGTGCCATAAGCCTGCAGGCAGCAGACACTATGGCTGGGCTGAAGAGCAGGGAGCCAAGCAGGACCTCTGCAAAGCCACACCATGGCAGGGCATGCCTGAACTGGAGCCCAGCCAGGAGAACAGTGATGGCAGGACATGGCAGGACTATTCCCAACACCAGATCAGAGTGGCTGTGGCTTTGGCTTCCTCAGTGTTGAAACTCCCCCAAGGACAGAGATCTCCCATCGCTGCATCAGGACTGCATCACATGCATCCATAGGAAAAAGTGTTTCCTGATGTTCACCCTGAATATCTGAGGGTCCACTATGTGACCACTGTGCTTTGTCACATCATTTGGCACCAGTGAGACTGTTTGGCTCTGCCTTCCTTGCAGTTACCCCCAGGGAGCTGAAGCTGTGGTTAGATCTGACCTCATCCTCCTATTCCCATGGTAAACCACAGCCTAGCACAGGGGCTTTCCCACTGCTCATCCTGAGGATGAATAACTTCCCTTGACCTTGGCCACAATCCCCCTAAGGCAGCAGTTTATCTCACCTGCGGTTGGCTCACATTCAGCCTGCTCTCCATCACTCCCCACACCAACCCTTTGCTGACTGCAGCAGTGAGTCCCCAGCCAAATCCTGCTCCTTCCTTCCTCCACCTCTTGGCTCTATGCTATGGGCTCAGGAGATGAGGCTCTGACAGACACCCTGGACAGCACAAGATTCCCTTCCAAGCCCAAAGTGATGGCTATTCTGTGGGTGAGGCACATGGTCCTCCTCTCTGGGTTTTGTGTTTCAATGCGTTCTGGGTATGAGGTTTGCACTCATCAGGCCATGGCAAGACCATCTGGAATCCCTCCACCAGACAGCAATGTGCTCATCCTAGTGGATGGGGATCACTGTGCACTTGTTCATAGCAGTGTTATGCTTTCCACTGGGCTGAGATGACCGGCATGAACCCTTAGGGCACCCTGTGCACAGCCAGACCCTGGCAGCTGCCAGAGCATCCCATGCCCTTCCCAAGCACATCTCCATGCCATGGTCTGGTTTCCCTGGCAGAAGGCATCAAAACTGGAATGGAAGTTTCCTGCAGGTGAGTGCTATGGTTAACTGGGTCAGCAGCAGCTGGAGGTCTGTGCTGGCTGGAGACTATTACTACTCATTTCTATTACAACTTGCTTTCCACAGCAGCTCCTCCAGGAACCCGGCTTTGCTTTGCCTGACCTTGGCTGCGGATCGATCCGGAGCTGCAAACACTTCTCACATTGGCTCAATTTGGAGGGGTCTGATTGCTGCTTCAGAGGCTTTGATTGCCTCTGCTCTGGCCACCGGGACCCTGGCTGATGTCCTGCAGGCACCATTAGCCAACCTCCAGGTTAGTGGATTTGCTGAGGAACATCCCAGCCCCGCTACGGTGATGCTGTGCAGAGCCAGGCCTGATGTTTTCAAGGCAGGGATGGATTCAGACTGCAATAGGAGGGAGGTCACGATGGCTCCTTGTCCCTCTGGCCCATGCTTGAGCTCTTCAGCACTAGAAGGCTTTGACTTTGGTAGGTCCCTGGGCTCTGATTCCCCAGCAGGCAGAGGGCAGCAGCACGGGTACATCCTCAGCACTCTGTGGTCCATATGCATAGAGCATCCTCTCAGGCACTTTCATTAGGTACCCTCCACAGAGAGATCCCAACCTCTCCTATGAGCCTGTGCTCCCTGTAAGTTCACCCTCCTCAACCACCTCCATCGCTTTCCAATGAGGACACAGCCCCTTCCCAGCTTTAGCAGGCACTCTTCCCCTTGCAGTGACAGTGACTGCTCAGGATACCCTTCCGCAAGCACTGCCTGAAGTCCTCTCTCTGCTCTCCACAGGCAGAGGTCAAACCCATGTCCTTGCTGCCAACTCAGAAGCAGATCGATCAACATCTAGGAGGCAATTGCAGTTCTCTGTGTGGGGGGCAATTGTGTGGCAGCCCCAGCACTGACTCTCTGGCCTGGAAGTTATTCCTCACTCAGACTCTTAATTCCAGAGCTGCACAGAGGGATGGGAAGCCTCCCAGCTTCTAATTAATTACTGAGTTCCCTGTAATTGAGGCAATTTACTGCCAATGTATCTGTCTTATTGCACTGTGCAGAAGGTCATTCTGTAACACTGTCTTTTTCCAACACCCTAGTGAGTGGCCAGAAACCAGGCCCTGAAACTCATCTCCAAACTCCACATCCACAGGGAACTTTGCACTGGGAGGCAAAAGGCAACTGTGGTCCTGTACCGATCATCAGAGAGATGCTCACCCAGGAGGTCCACTGGGAGCCACACAAGGCACCAGGAGTACAGCATGGTGGAAAGGGGCTGCCTCTGGACAGTGGGTTCCGGTCCTCTGGAACTGGGTCTGGTGAACACGGATGTCCTAGCATGAGGATGTGCACAAGCTGACGCATGCTGGACCCTGCAGCTGGGCTTCACGTGGCATTTCACATTACACAGACTGGGCATTCTTAATTCCAGTTCAGATTAATCCTGTAATGGGACATATTTGTTTACATTAATCTTCATAAGGAGGCTTCAGAAGCCTTGGGATGGGAAGATCATGCAGGGGGATTTCTAGGGAGCTCTAATCCTCCCAGTAATCCCCAAGCTTTTCAAATGAATTTATTTGGGGAGGCCACAATGGTACAAGAAGATTAGAAGGTTCTGTCTCCTGTTCTCAGTCCTGAGCTGGATGGACCTCCCTAATCCCCTAAAAGCCCATATTGATGGGACCATGCAGCTGTGTCTCTTTTCAAGTGTCACCTATCCTATGCTGGTGTAGCATCCCCTGGGTAGGGCCATATCCTTCCACTTGAAGCCACGCTGATGAGCCTTGCTTGGGCTTAAGAGAGGATTTTGCGGATATAACCCTTCAAATTGTCTCCCTCACTAATTAATGACCTGGTTTCAGTTTTGGAACATGCACTTGGATAAACTGCAGAAGTGTATTTCATTCATCTTAATTAATGATTTAAATACTCAGAAGCCTCTGCTAAGACCCTGTGATTGATGGCAGCTCGCTGCCTGTATCACTGTACTTTGGTCCCATTGGCATCCCTGACTGTACAGTGGGGATGCTGGCACTGACCCTCCTTGCTTTCCCTTTGCCTGCTGCCTGAGGGCAGCATCCTTTAGATGCACACAGGCAGCTGTGCAATTGCTCTTGGAAACATGAATTAACATTCCTACACTGGTAAAAATACTGCTGGAGACAGGGCCTGCCTGCACCCTGCCTGCACCCTGCCTGCTCTGCCCAAGCTGGTCCTTCCTACACTCCTGGCTCTTAACTAGGAGGGGTTAAGCTTGAGGTATCTGTCATACTTAGAGATGAGAGTATGTGATAGAAGCTCATCTGCACCCCCACAAAGGAGCACAAGGAAAGGAGCCCAAACAATACCCTGGGTCTACTCCCACACTCATCACTGGAGAGCCCTCAGCCCTTCAGTGGCCAATGTCCACAAGCCTAGAGGAGCAGAGAGACACAGTGCCAGGTAGGAACCCAAAGTACAGACAACCAAGGAGCAATTCCTTGTCCAGGGCCCCTCCTTCAGTCCCAGTGTTGAGGTGTGACATCCATCACCATGAGTCACTGGGAGCAGATTCCCAGGTCACCTTCCACACCAAGGGAGCTGCTGCCTAGTGGTGCGATGCAGGGGAACCATGGGATATAGGGAAAGAGCATTTTTGGAGTTGTTGTGGGCAAGCTGAGTGTCTGAACCCAGCTGCTGGAGGGATCCACATTGCACATATGTATATATGGTGAATATATATATAATAATAATATTATATATTTCTCACTAGTGGCTCTCCATCCTACTCAGCCAGAGAGGGGAGCAGGATGAGGCTGCTGGTGCTGCCAGTGCTTGTGTGGATGTTGAGTGTCTGTCTGTATATAGATAAGTACATAGGAATATAGGTATATGTAAAGTACATGTGTGCTTTGCATGTGTATGCCTGCTGGGAACACACATCTTCATCCTCACTACTGTTTGGCCATGGGGATGGGGACCTGCATCAGCCTCACCTCTCTCAGCTATTGGATCCAGCATCATGTTTCCCACCAACAATAAATACTGAAACTAGCAATTTTATGACAAAGAGGTTGGGAATGAGCATGGGATCTGCCTGTGCTTGTTCCTTCTGCGGTTACAGGCTTCCTACTGCAGACACTGAGTGCTGCGTCCTCTGGATATATAGACAGGCAGAGGAAAATCCCCTTTTTGGAGTGAAGACCAAGAAACTCTCCCCATGATGTTCTTCCAGGAGATGAGCATCCTTCTGCTCCTCGGGGATCTCACTAGCTCAGTGCATGACACGCAAAGCTGCTCCTTCAGCATCCCAGTTACTTTGTGGTTTGGATCTGGAGGTGAGAGACTGTTCTCTGTGGTCCTGTGGTGATGCCTTCTTGCCTTTGCATTGAGACCTGGCTCCTCAATAGCAAAGTCATTGTTCCCTCTCTGGCCATGCCCTTCTCTCAGAGAAAAATCATACTCTTTTTCTTCCAGGTCTTTGGATAAAGATTTGTTTCTTAAAGCCCCACTTCCTCAAGTCATGAGATTAAGCATAAAACTCAGTTTCCACTTAAAACTAGTTCATTTTTGCCCATCTTGTGAAGAAAGAGCCCCAAAACATTATTAAAAGGGTGCTGTCAGTTCAGCCATCGAAAGCTGAGGATGAGAATTTAAAATTAAGCATGTTTTTTAAGCCAGGCTTGATGTAAGGGTGTGGAATAGGTTTGGGGCAGAGCAGGGGTCTCATGAGCACCCCCAGGGTGACACTGAGGAGCACTGGAGGCTTTGGGACATAGGCAATAGATGCCACTTAGGGTGGCAGCATCCATCCTGTGCCTCTGAGGTGCAGATGTGTGCTGAGCCGCAGCTCTCACCTCCTGCATGCCCTATGCACAGTGTTAAGAGACTTCCCTTGTGCTGTGCAGGCTGCAGAGCTGACAGCCTGGCCCTGGGGCTGCACTGCATCTTGTCACCCTTGATGAAGTGTCTTTGCTTTGGATGCTGCTTAATTTCCCATCAAAACTGTTTGCCAGTGGTGGTACCCAAGTCCCCTGGGCAGTGCTGCTGAGGGCTGCTGTGCTTCTGGCAGCATTTCTACTGTGCTTTTCTGCCTCAGCAGAGCTGAATGTGCTCCTCTTACATCCCACTCTACAAGGTCTTTGAAGGGAGGCAAAGATGAGAATCACCAGCAGGACATCCACCCCAAGGGAAAGCTGTCAGGGCTGTGAGCTGGAGAGAAGCACTCAGGGGCATCCATCCTAACCAGACATCTCCCTAGTGATAACTTCACACCAGTGCCCTTCACTGTACCCATTGATAGCTGAGCCCTGCTCCCTGGACAGCCCCACAGCCCTGCAGGGAGGCTGCAACTGGTCCTGAATGGTCCTGTTGACCCCTGTGCGTGCAGACTCCCACTCCAGTGTCCTAAAACCCATCTCCGGAAGGAGGAGCTGCTTCTGTTTGACTGTGCTTAGGGAGCGTTACTTGGATCAGATCGAGGACAGATAAATAATCTGCATGCAAAGTGCCTCCCTCATGCACAGCTGGCTCACATGGCAGATACAGGAACCGGGGAGCCGGGGGAGGTTTATTATACCTGGGATTATAGAAGTGTTTGACAACTGCTCACTGTAAGGCAGCCAGAAGGGAAGGAACCCTGCATGAGTGAACAGCAGCAGCAGCAGGAGCCAGGGAAAGGCACTGCTGGGACTTGATTTCCTGGTGGAGGATGGGGATGGTGTCGGCACAAACCTCACCTGGATGGGCTGTGTTGGTGATGCTATTTGGAGACGTGGTTGCCATGTCTGTCCCTGTCAACGCCTGGTGCATGAGCACTGCGGCATGTGGCTGGCTGCAGCCCCTTCTCTGGCTCTCCCAAACCTCCTCCCTGCTGCCCGTATCCTCCCTGCCTCCTTTCTCTGCATCCCTCCTGCGACAGATGCAGATGCATCTTCTGTGATGACAACAAGCAGGGAGCAGAGCCAGCTCCAGCTGGGTGGAGTAGCTGGAAATAGCCTTTTGTGAACCACTTTTAGCAGTTCATCTGGAGTTGTGTTTTGCCAGCAAAACTTCTGCAAGCTCTTTATCTCTCTTAGCAGAAGGCTGTTATTACTGCAAAATGAAGCAGCATGGATGCAGCTCCCTGGCAGCACAGAGCCGGTTATGCAGCAGGAGGGACGCAGGCAAGCTCAGAGAGTGGCTTCAAAGTGCTATTATTCATTCACGCTCACATTCATTGTAATAACACCTTGAATCGTGGTGAATTTGGCTGGTATTCGGTGAAAGCAAGGACCCTTCCAGGGAAGAGGCTTGTGCAAAGGAGCACTCTGGTTTTGCAAGCGCAGCTTCAGGCTTGCCCAGCAAAGCGAGAGCAGAGTAGTAATGGTTTGACTGGGTCCCTGGCTTTGCTTGTAATCAGCAGCCTTCACATCCCTTCCACTTAGTGGGCACAGAGGTGAAGTCATCGTGGTGCTGCAGACAGGGATGGCTTGTGGACATGTATCCTTGCTGAATGCCTCAGAGCATCTCTTCCTGCCTGAACTGGGGCTGCTCTGACAACAGGACAGGCTGAGGAGAACAAGTCTTGATGGCTACTGGAAGTCTCAGGGAGAAGATGTAATGTCAATCCCAAGGGCTTCTGACCAGGAATTCCTGGTGCTGGGAGTGTTTCTTGCCTGCTGCTGGGGCAGGATTATGGATAATAGCATCAGGATGTTCGTATCCACCCTCTCCAGGCCAGTGTGGAGGACATCCCCCCTGCACACCTTACCCTTTTTGCCCAGCAGTGCTGGGGATGACCTGACCCAGTCTCCCATTGTTAGCAGCAAGATCAGCATTGCAAGCGGAAAGGGAGCAGTTTCTAGTAGATTTCCCAAACTGGTGGTTCCCAACAGGACCAGGATGGATGATTGTGACCAGAGAAGGAAGGAGAGGATGTCTCAGCCAAATGATGTAGCTTAGAAGAGGAGAAGAGAAGAAGGAAGGGGTGGAAGCATCCTGCAGACCCCGAGGGGCTAAACCTGCAGTCGCAAGGACACAGTGGCTTGAGAACATCCATGAGCATGTTACAGGGCTTCAAAGATGGGGAGAGCTGGGCAGAGCCCCCAGAAAGGCTGCAGTGGGTGCAAGGGGGGGTCTGGACCTGTCACAGCCAGATGGGGACAGTAAATCCTTCCCAAAGCACCACCGGATCACAGGATTTGCATGGTTTCTCTGTCATTTTCTGCTGTACTAATGAAGTGCTTCGAGGCATCGCAGGAGCGAATGCTCTTCCTCAGCACAGCTACTCTGGGCAATGTCTGCTCAAGGAATCCTGCTCTGCATGCTTAGTTATTAAGATACATTATTTACAGAGAGATGGAGAGAAAGCAAGATGTGCAATCAGTAATGATGTGATGCAGCATCCTGGCTAAGGGGAGCTCGTTTCAGAGACATGCATTTTAACAAGGCCAGAGGCAAGGTCACACATCAAAGGCTGAGGAGGGTAGGTCACAGTTATCAGGCAAGGGCTGTATCCCGGATTGCAGGTTGCAGCAGCCAAAGGCACTATTGAATGTGACTAATGGGACAAATGCTGTGCTTGTGTGAGCAGGAGGTGCCATAGAGGGAGATGACCTCCCTGCCCATGTGTCCAAGCCCTTGCAAAGATGTAATGTGGCCACTGGCTTTCGCAGTGTCAAGAAGAGGATGTTTATGGTGTGGGAGAGCAAACGGGTGCCTGTGTCTGAGCACCGTAAGCAGATGTGCTGAGGAAGGTCAGGCACAACCGGCTTTGTGAAGAGAAGGCAAAGACAAACCCTCTGGACCCAGGCAGATGCCTTGCAGTGTCTGAAGCATCACTTAAGACACCAGGTCCTCAGAGGTATGATCTGAGACCCACTGCCCCTGCACAGTCCCATCATCTCCATCACTTTGCCCCACAGCACAACCAGAGCATTTCTTTGTAAAGCAAAGCAGATGCTCAGTGATCAAAGCTGTAGCAAAAGGCAGTCAGGAAGAGACACAAGGACCAGGAAGTAAAACGTGCTCAGGAGAGCAAAATATACATTACAAATATAGATATATCTATTGTTAGATACACTTGCCTATACAAACCACTGTGTGCTAATCACCTATTACCCCATGGGGACATGCTGCCCTCCTAATCCCACCAGCCCTGCTCTGTGTGCTACCATCACTGCTCCAGGTCAAAACACAGGGTGGACAGGGTGGGTGATGGGAGGACAAAGAGGCAGGAGTGAGACTGGGAATAAATGCAAGGGAGAGCACCACTTGATCCCTGTGGGCAGATGGATGCAGGGATGCAGGGAAACACCTTCCTAATTGTTTACATTTCCTATGCACATGGAACCCATGTGGCCATTTGAGCACAGAGCCAGCATTCATCTTCAGGTTGGCTGCTTCAGGGGGAATGTGGGTGATGCTGATCAGTGACCATGAAGCTCTGGCTTGGCTTGAGATACCTGAAGCTGCAAGAACCCGTTTGTATAGAGGTTCTGCACTGTGGCAGGGTCCTTCCTCTGACAACAAGGAGGTTCTGTATCCCTTCCCTCATGTGGCATCCATGCATAGGTCACTCTTCTCTCAGAGCTCAGTTTCTTGCTGCATGAGCCCTGCAGAGGTCCAGTTCTTGCAGTACAGTGGTAGGGCAGAGCTCTGCTGCTGCACCAGTGCTGGCTTCCATGGCGAGCTAATTCCGGAGTGACTCATTTAATGATGATTAATGACAGGCACACCACCCTTTCCTTCCTCCTTTTATCGATTGGGGGGGGGGGGGGGACGACGACCCACACCAAAGCGGAACCGGAGATGAATTAATTCGCTCAAGTGGAGGGGAAAGCAATCAGACTGAAATCAGATCGAATGTGGGACTCAGGGGCGAGCAGGAGGATGTGCCGATGACATGTAAATGAGGGATGCCCCAGCCCAGGTTGGGTCTGGAGGGACACAGCACATGGGAGCACTTTCAGCAGACAGGAGGTAGGCATGAAGATGAGAAGAGCAGTGTAGCATGTGGTAGGTCCAAGCCAGAGCTCTTCTGTCTCATCATTCACTTTGCCACCCTCAGAGAACTGCACGGTATTTAACACATCATTTTCTCCCGTTTTGAGGAAAGGGCAGCTCAAAAGTGAGCTCAGCCTCTGAGCCAGGTGCTGCTCTCCCATCCCCAGCCTGACTCCAGGGGATGCTCAGGGGCAGTGAACGACAGAGGATTGCCACAGCATCCCTGCCCTGCTCACTGCTGGCACCACTGGCATCTCCTGTGATGTGCTGAGGAGGGAACAGAGGGGAGGGTGGAATGAAGCTGCGCAGGTGGAGAGGGAAGGCAGGACCTGACAGCCAAGGGATGGATGTCACCGGAGCCGTGGTGCAGAAGTAACGGTCGTCCTGGTTACCTCCTGCACCCCTATCCCGGTTAGAGGCCATGCATACCTTGGCAAGGCTAGCAAGGGGGAATGTGGCTCTGACTCTGCTTGAAACCCACCTCCAAGAGCCAGTCTAAACCCGGCTGACACCAATGAAGCCCCCTCAGCTGGGCCAGCTCCTCCCCGAGCAGCCTGCACTGCTCTCTCTGCCCACAGCATCCATTTCAGCACACTGCTCTGAGCCTGTGGAAGCAGGGCTGCCTTCCCCGCGGGCTCAGGACAGGAATAGCAATGAGTTGTCCCCGGCACCCGCAGCGCAGCCCCTGCCTGCAAGAGCTGCCAGCACAGTGGGGTGCAGGCAGGGCTGAGCAGCAGCTTCCCAGCTCCCGTCGGGAAGCGAACGCTGCCCATCCAAGCAGTCCAGATGCTCTCTTCAGTTCCCTGGGGCTTGGCACGGGAGCCTTGGCCCTGCTCGGGAGGAGGAGGATGCGTGTTTCATTTATTATGGATGGCCGGGAGTGGGGAGCACCCGGCACGACACGGAGGGCACACACAGCCTCTCCCAGTGCTTCCTTGTGATAAAAGTTTAATAAATGGAAAGACAGTTTCCATTTCATTGGTAATTAACTTCTGTTGCTGTGTTCCCTCCTAATTGTCTCTATTACTCCAGATAAAACTGAGATCAATAGAAACCAAAGTCTGGAGGCTGGGAAAGTCACAATTAATTAGTTATCTCTCTCTTGCGTGCATCCTCCATCTGCTGGTAATCAAAGGAGACTGGCTGGTCCTCACCCAGGTACTGGGCTTTCCACGGGTGCTGGTGTCCTATGGGGATTTTGCAGTGGGCTGAGCACTGCATCTGGGAGCAGAGGAGGGAAAGGGACAGCCCTTACTGTGCCACTGCCTCCCTCCCGGGTGCTTTGCTTCTTCAGGATGGTCCAGAATGGATTCCATGATGGACCACCAGGGTGATGACTGCATGGCCATCCCTTAGGCTCTGCAGTTTGTGCTGGGACCCAAGCACTAGGAAACACCTGGGAGGCAAAAGTGCTGACATGTCTCCTGTCAAGACCCATCACTGCCCCTTGGCTGTGAGTGTGAATAAAGCTGAGAAGAGCCAGAAAGTCCCTCTGCATGGGAACCCCCATTGGTCTCCAGCATGCTCCATCACACAGGGACTAAACCCACCATCCCATCTGTATTCTTGCAGAAGTGCTCTCTGCAGGGCTGATATCATTTGCTAGGATGTGGGTGCTGCTAAATTGAGAATTTACAAAGAAACACTCAGGTGTGCTGTGCTGAATTTCAACACATCCTTCCCCTTCCATCGTGTGCCAAGGACCTGCCCCAGCCCCCGCTCAGGAACTCTCCATCAGAGGCCTTAGCAGGATGTGGCTGGCACAAAGCTGCCCTATGGGACCCTTCCCAGCCCAGCAGCTCTGTGCCTGACCATACCCATGGGTGAAGCGTTCAGGAAATCCCTGTCTTCCAGCAGTCTTCATGGGCACAATCTGTGGCCTTGTCCCATGTTTGGTGAAGATGCTTTTAGGCAAAGCGAGTCTTTGTGTCACCCCAACAATATCTTTTTCCCTTGGCAAGGCTTCCCCAGCAGCATCAAGGTGATCTTCTGTGCCTGTTTTGGTGTCATGGAGATGTGGGACTGGACCTCATGAGTCAAACCCATCTCTCCATGCTCATGGTAATCACAGATGTTTGCTCCAAACCCGCATGCGCTGCACATTCCAAAGACTTGTAAAAGATTAAGGCAAAGGCAGGATGCTTTTTGCAATGCTAGACAGGTATCAAAGAAGAGAACTGACAGCAGGCAATCTCCCTGGGAAGATTCCAGTTAATCCTAAGAGAAAGTGCACAAAACCTATAGCGGGGGGAAAATAACAGCATCTCCACTTGTCTGGCTGGGGGAGCTTCCTTTCTGACCCCGGTTATGGTGACAGATGTGTCCGTCTGGTCTTATCCTGTACATTATTCCAGCTGTTTCAGTGCTCCAGCAGGGAAGAGAACCAAGAGTTAAGGAGAAGGAAAACATTATTAAGGAGAAAAATGTTTTCTGGCCCTGCAGGTGGTCAGCAGGACCTGACAAAGAGATGCTCGCAGGCAGTGATGGACCATCCTTTTCAGCCTCTCTGGGGGATGCTGTTATTCTTGCTGCAGGGATACTCCTGAGGCTCACTCCTCCCTTGACCCTTTGCTACAGTATTAATCCCAAGCCTCTTTTTTTTGTCCTCTTTCTCTCCGCTTGGGAAATCCTTCCCCTTTTGTGTGTTTATGAATCTCCTAATTTTCCATGGCAGCACAGTCACAGGCAGTTTATGCAGATTTTATGTGCTAACAGAGTTGTCGCTGAAATCGGATAATCCCTTTCCATATTTAAAAGATCATGATCCCCTTCCTCGACCCCAGTTGCGTCAGGCCAAGGTCTCTCTGCTCCTCTATTCCCCAGATCCTCCCAGCACTGCTGGCAACCGCCGTAGCTGTAGATAATAACCTAAGTAAGATCTTAACACTGCCTTGTACGTTCCTGTCTCTGCTGCAAATGCTCTGTCTGGTGCATTGTGTGCCTGCATTAGCCACAGACTGTTGGGAATCAAATTAGATTAGAGGAAAAAAGAGATATCAACTACCCTTGATCTCTGAGGTTTGAGACCAATTGTTTGTGACTAAGATCTTCACTAAGCTTGATTTGAGAGGCACATATAATTTGCCTGGAGTGAAACAAATTAATGGAAAAGCCTCTCAAATGAGGTAAATCCATTTTGGGGTCTTGGTCATGCTTGTTAGTCCGTAACTGCTTCTCCTATCTTCCAGTGTGATAAGCCAGACTTTTAGGGTAGTATTAGACCCACTCTCCAGAAACCTAAAACTGTAAGTAAGTGGTGTTTAAAAATAAGCAATGTTTCTGCATTGCCATCAGCTGTGTATTGAGCTGGAGAAATGCTCTCTTAAACACTGGGCAACAGCACTGTTAGTGTTTAAAAGCTCACTATGGTTAAACTGCAAAGTGGACCAGTTCCTTAGAGATGAAAATAAAGCAGTGTCCAAACATAGGAAACAGAAATGTGCCCAGATTTGGTGAATAAAGAGCCAAACCATAAAGGTTAAATGATCTTAAGAGCTGCTTGCTAGCAGTTTAAAAGCAAAGAATGCAGCTTTTCCCCCTAAACCATCAGGAGGCTGTCATCTCTCATAGACTGCAGTGGGACAGGAGGAGCACATAGCTCCACAGTTAAATAGAATTAAACCTTTCCAGCAGCATTTTGCACGTGTAAAATCAAGAAGGTTCCCACAGCAGAAGGGCTTTGCCAGGGAATACATAACCCTGAGAAACTGCCTCAAACAGAGGTATCAGAGGAGGTGATGGAGCAAAGCAAGTGCCTGAAGAAGTGCAGTCAGGCTCCACTCTAGGTAATGCTGGGGGTTCATTGGCATCACCCTGGACCGCCAAGTGATAGGAGCTCCCAATGGTCTGTATAAACCTGCCCTAATCCTGTCCCCATCTCTGGCTCCGGCTCTGGTGCAGCAACATAGAGAGCAGCTGCAGCTAAGAAATAGCAATCACACATTTAAGACACAGTTGCTTATTTTCTTTCCTAACTTGAAAGCTTCTATCTTTTGTGCTCCTCATTTCCATCACTTCTACCAACTGTACCACATCATCACCAGCCTTCCTGCCCTACTAAATATGATGCAGATGATATTATATCTGGTTTACATGATCCAGAACCCTGTATCACCCTTCTCCATCCTTCTCCCCCTTCTCCAAAGAAGACAGTCACAGCCATTTGCAAGCCTTCTATACCATACCCATGCTCGCCTTTGCTCATGCTTTATCTCTTCTCTCCCTGCATTTGCACTAAACCTCTCCTGCCCATCTGCAACCAGGCTGAATTCCTCCTTGTTCTTCATCTCCTCTACCCCTATGGATGCTCCCATCCTTTAGTCTCACACCTGCATCACAACACCCTAATGACTCCCATTGTGCTCCTGGCCTCTGATGTCTCTGTCAAACACCCTATCCCTGTCTTCTCTTTCTTCCTAACACTTTTTCCCTCACTTCTCATCTCTTTCCTCCCCAGTGCCTCTGACAAATATTCCCTTCAGACCCTGAAGGTTTTGAAGGCTTTGCTTGGCCTTGGCTCTGCCATCCTCCCCAGCTCCTGGCTGTGTGCATCTCTTTGAGGCTACCTTGCACTCAGCTGCCCCATCAGTAATGGGACTGTTGCTCATTAAAGAAGCAGAGCCACAGCCTTGTCAAGAAGTACCATGTAAAGAACAGGCCAAACCCTAGGCAATTGATCTGCTGGCAGATACCCAGTGGATTTTGGAAACAGCAAAGCCCTTTGTTCTATTTCTATGCCATAAATTGATCCCAGCCAGGCACCCCCTGCACTGTTCTCTCCTCTCCACCATCCAGCCAGCATCTCCTACAGTGTTGTGGCACTGGGACATGAAGTTGTGTAGCGTAATGTGGCCGCTGATGTGCAAGGGGAAAGCCACATCACCCCATGAGGACCTTGTGCTATGGGGCTTGGTGCTAGCTTAAAATGAAGTGATTAATTTTCACAGCTGAAAACCCTCCACATTTCATCTCATTTTGCAAGAAAATGCTGATGAAGCCACAAATCCATAAGGAAAAGGGTTATCTTGACAGTCAGCCTTATTCCCTCCCCTTCCAAGCAAATCCCCACTGGTCTCTGACAGGGCAGAGCTGCATCTCCCCTGGCACAGACATTCCCAGCCTAGAAGATGCTGGGGATGCATCCATGCGAAGTGAGTGCCTGGTCCAGCTGTGCCCTGACAATGGGGTGCCCTCAGTGCTGGGCAAGGCTGGAGCCCCTCTGCTGGCAGGGAAAAGGAAACCTCTGCAGCAAAAGCACGGTTGTTTGTTCATAAATATCCTATTTTGCAAAGGAGCTGATGGGGGGGGAGGACTTGAAAAAGCAAATGAACTTGTATTTTATGCTTTTTAAGATGTCTAACAGAGTACAAAAGTTCATCTTTAATAGGAGGGCAACACAGAGTGCTTAGAGCTGCGGTTTGACACAGATACAGAGCTCAAATGCCTTTGAAGTATCTTCTGATTCCTCATTCTGCCTGAAGTAACTTTAGATTTATGCAGCAGATGGGAAATAGTCCCTCGTTACGTGGCTCTACTTCAGTGCTCACTCCAAGATAAGGCAGCCTCATTGCATCCGCACTGCTTAGAAGAGCTCTTAGTGCTTTAGTCTTCAGGGGCCTGAGCCTGTAGTTTGCATATTTTTCCCTGTTTCCCTCTAAAATTAGTCTTGATAAGCCCAATGTATTGTGAGCATCTTCAAAGGCAAGCAAGGGGGAGAGGAGTTTGTCTGTGGAGGTGAGGAGCTTCATTTCAATTCGTTTGAAAACAGCTTCATGTGTTTGTGGAGGTGGCAGTGGTTGGGGGGGGATCTCATGGAGAGGAGACAGGGAACGGCCTCGTGGTGACCCCAGCCTCAAACGTGATGATGGCTTTGAAGAAGTTGCTAAAAAGGCTTCGTTGTGGCTGCACTCCCCACCCTGAGCTGCAGTGAGGTCCCTCCGCAGGGGAATGCTCCCCGAGGGGGCTGCAGAGAGAGGCCAGTGTGTGCTGCATGTGATGGGGATGGAGATGGGTCGGGCAAGCAGAGAGGATGATGTTTTCGGGTTCCATCAGCTGCACGCTCAGCTGCCGGCAGGCAGAGCCGCGCTGCCTGCACACAGGGGCTGCTGGCACGGAGCTGTGAGCACAGCAGTGCCAAAATCATCATCCCTCTCCTCTGCAAGGGCAGGTGAGGAGAAGCTGGTATTGAATCATAGAATCCAGACTGGTTTGGGTTGAAGGGACCTTAAAGCTCATCCAGCTCCAACCCCTGCCATGGGCAGGGACCCCTTCCACTGGAGCAGCTGCTCCAAGCCCCTGGGTCCAACCTGGCCTTGAACACTGCCAGGGATGGGGCAGCCACAGCTTCTCTGGGCACCCTGTGCCAGCGCCTCAGCACCCTCACAGGGAACAGCTTCTGCCTTGTATCCAACCTGAACTTCCCCTGTTCCAGTCTGAACCCATCACCCCTTGTCCTATCGCTCCAGTCCCTGATGAAGAGTCCCTCTCCAGCACCCTTGTAGGCCCCCTTCAAGTACTGGAAGGCTGTTCTGAGGTCTCTGAGTGCTTACCAGCCTGTCCTCTGTGGACTTTCACCCTCCCAGCCCCACATCTCTTCCTTGCAAGGTGAGATCACAGAATAGTTCGGATTGGAAGGGACCTTCAAAGCTCTTTTAGTGCAACCTACTGCAATGAGCAGGGACATCTTCAATGAGAACATGTTGCTCAGAACCACATATAACCTGGCCTTGAACACTCCCAGGGATGGAGCGCCCACCACTTCTCTGTGCAACCTGTGCCAGTGTTTTACCATCCTCGCTGTATAAAGTCTTCCTTAGATCCAGCCTGAATTTCCCTGTTTCAGTTTGAAACCATCACCCCTCATATGGATGTGTTTCTGAACAATCTCACCTAAAGGATGAAGGAAGGTGAAGCCTTGACTCCCCATGGCACACTGCACATGCTTGTCCCAGCAAAGCACAAGCCAGCCTGACTCAGGGTTACTGCTCCCAGGAATGATCTGGGCCACCCTTGGGCTTGGATCAGATCATGGCTGATGGGTGCTGGATGGGGCAGAGCGATGGAGCCATGGCAGTTGTCACCAGGGAACACTGTACATTATATCACAAATCAACTGAAGTGATTGAGGTTGTGCAAACACGATTTATCCCAGCAGGATCCACAGCTGTGGCTGTATTGTCTTTGTTTTCAGCTTTCAAGTTTTCCCCACTGACCAGATGCTAAGGGTTGTGTTGTTTACCCCTCCTGCAGGAAAGCATCATTTTACAGACAGCTTAGCATTCCTTTTCCTTGCAAGCTCCCCTGGAATACACCACGCTGAGCATCACCCTCCTCAGGTCCTGCCCAAGGAGTCTCTAGGCCCCTTACCCTTGTAGGCTCCCATAAATCCTGCTCCAGGGATGGTGCTGCTGAAGCAGCTCAGCTCTATCAAATGTGTCTCATCCTTAGTCTGTTATCACTGCAGAAGGCAACTGGTGATGGCTGGGAGGTACCATTCCTCTGGGGCATCCACTGGGGCATCTGCTGGGCTGCCTTGCAAAAGCTCCCCTATATTTGACATGACATGATATGGCATTCATTGAGCATTCACTGCTGCCCTGTTCGTGCCTTCTTGCTATGGAGCTGCTCAGACCACAGGTATCCCATAGGCATCCCTGAAATTGCTTCTGTGGGAGGAAAGGATAAGGGCTCACGTAATTGAAACAATCCTCCCCTCAGTCCATCCATCTTCTGTGCTGTTTATGCCTCATGCTTTATCTCTGATGTTCAGAACAAGCCAATAGCAATAGTATTTATAAGTTGTTTGTACAATAATTGCTGCTTAAGATAAATGATTCATAAAGTCCTACCATAGCCTTGGAAATGGTGTAAACAGGGAAAGCAGCTGGAGGACAGCAGTGGGATGCTAATGAGGGACCACCATAGGGGAGTAAGTGCATGAAGACTGGGCAGGAGGGGGATTAATCCAGCCCTTGAGGCTGGGAAGCATCCTGCTTCCAGTGCCCACCTGCAGCACAGGCACAGACTCCACGCTGTTCAGCCAAGCAGGGCATAAGTCCTGAAATAGGAAGTCTCAAGAGTCACTATAAATCATGAGGGGCAGGAAGAATGCGAATACTGGAGCCAGGAGACAGCATGAGCAGCTCTGAAATCTCAGGGATAAGGAAGGAGACAGAGGGGACAGGATTGGACATCCAGGTCCCTGGTGAGTGGCAGCTCCGACACAGATGGCACTCCATAGAGAGGCAACGGGCTGCTTCTGCTCACTGCTGTCCAGGTGCTGTAAGGTCCCCTCCGACCCAAACCAGCCTGTGATGCTGTGATTCCACAATTCCATAACAATAGGTGGCAGCAGCCCTCACCGTTGCCAGCATCCCTGTGGGAAAACCAGGCATCCCAGCCCCATCCAGCCTAGGGTAAAGGTGGGAGCCTGCAGAGAGGGACTTGCTGCTGGGAGAGGCATTGTTGGCACTGGGGCAGCTTCGTGTCCCTGTGCCTAGTGCAGGGTCTCCTTTTGAAGGACTGGACCTAGAGGAGTATCCATGATCCTGGAGCAGCACTGGCCTTGTGCAAGTCTGGGACCTAACTGAGCCTAGGGGACCTGGAAAGCTGAGTGTCCAGGCAGCCATGGGGATTTGGGCTGAGGAGATGGGAGTGAGCATTGTGCCCAATGCTGGCTCTGCTGCATCCCGGGAATCTTGGCACAAATGAAGAAAATGAGAGACTAGAGGGAAATTAATAGAGCAGAAAATCTGAAATGATGTGGAAATAATTCCCGCAGCTTAAGGAGAGCTCCTTGTATGCTTAATTTCAGAACACAACTGGGTTTGGGTTGCTAAATTACAGTATCAAAACGAAGAGCTCTGACTGGAGCTTATGGGACATGGGGACATTTCCATGCATGCAGTGAGCTCTCCCATATGGAACAAGGCAAGGGCTGGTGTGATGTTAGTTTGCCACGGGATTGGTGGTGGCTGGGAGATCCAAAGTGTTGCTTGTTCCCTTCATGAACGTTTGGCCCATTAACCTTCCATCCCTAATTGGGGCCTGCCATGAGCAGCTGGGGGAAAGACAAAGGATGGAGGGGGATCTGTGAGGTGTCTTCTGGCCCCTTCTCCCCATCCTTCAACTCTTCTCCTGCCTCCTCATGGGGGCTTCTGTCCCTCTTCTGTGCCAAGCAAAGAAGCTGAGGCACAATGAGGCTTGGGAGATGGATGATCCCGGAGGGATGAAAGGAGCAGCCACAATGGGAAGGGAGTTGAGGGAGACTTCTATTTCATGGGAACCTCCTGAATCCAAGCACTGTGTGGGGACTGGCCTCAGCTGCAGGGATGCCACTGGTGTCCTGACCTGGTCCTCAGCCCTGACATTTCCTTGGCTGACAGCAAGGGCTGAGCTGACCCTGCAGGGTTGTTGCAGCCAAAGAATTATGGAACCATGGAATGGTTTGGCTTGGAAGGGACCTTGAAGCTCATCCAGCTCCAACCCCTGCCATGGGCAGAGACACCTTCCACTGGAGCAGGTTTTGGGGCTTCTCTTGTCCAGGCTGCCCCAGCCCAGCTCCCTCAGCCTGGCTCCAGAGCAGAGCTGCTCCAGCCCTCACAGCATCTCCATGGCCTCCTCTGGACTGGCTCTAACAACTGCAGGGAGTGAGCACCAGAGACACAATCCTGCCCCTGTGCCAGGATGTGGAGGACTGGAACTGAAACTGTCTCCTCCTGCACGTTCTTCATCATGGGGCATGAGCCTCTTGGGCAGAGTGCAGAGACTGCAGTGACCCTGGGGAGAAACATGCAGCTAGGAAACTGGGGCCCCTGCACCCCATCCCATTCCAGGATCCCCTGCTCAAGGCTCATGTGCAGCCCATGGGCGTGCTCTGTCGATGGGTGTCAGGGAAGTAGGCAAAGGGAAGATGCTCTCTCTTCCAGATGCTGGAAATCTGTTGGGAAGTCCTCAAGGAGTTCCAGGGACAGAGAAATTATCTTCTTTCCTGACAAAAGACGTTTTCAAGGTGTCCTTTAGGCTTCAGAGCGCGCAGTGAGATTGATCTGTGCTCAGCCCCCCAGAGAAAATCACCAGTCTGTATTCCCTCTTTCCTCATACATAAATGGACAGGAGCTACTACAGGGATGCTGGAGAGGGACTATTCATTAGGGACTGTAGTGATAGGACAAGGGGTAATGGGTTGAAACTTAAACAGCAGAGGTTTAGACTGGATATAAGGAAGAAATTCTTTACTGTTAGGGTGCTGAGGCACTGGAATGGGTTGCCCAGGGAGGTTGTGAATGCTCCATCCCTGGCAGGCCAGGTTGGATGAAGCCTTGGGTGACATGGTTTAGTGTGAGGTGTCCCTGGCCATGGCAGGGGGGTTGGAACTGGATGATCTTAAGGTCCTTTCCAACCCACACTATTCTATGATTCTATGTCCCTGCCCACAGAGCCAGGAGCAGGCACCCCAGAGAGGGGAGGCAGCAGGGCCAGGATGGCTCCCATCCATGGAGCTGCATCCAGCCCTGCCCTGAAGGGAGGGCTTCGTTTCCCTCTCTCTATAGCAAAAAGCCTGGCTGCAAACTGCTGATGTGCAGGGTGTGAGGGGCATGGTGGGGAGAGACACAGCTTGGGATGTGGGGAGAGGGGAAGGGTTGTCTCATTGGAGACATGGCCCCAGCCTGCTCCAGCAGAGAGCCAGCTTTTTGGTGCTAAAGCACCACAGACCTGTCCCGTGCAGGCTCCACAGCTCCCATGCAGACCTGCATCCCTGATGGGACACTCCCAGTTAGGAATCTGGGCCGGCAGCTCCTCTGCTCCGAGCACTGGGCATAGGAACAGAAACCTTCATGTACCACAGGGATGCTGCCAGAGCCCTGACTCACGTGAGCGGTGCTGGGGTGGCTTCTGTCCTCTTTCTGCTGAGCTAGACCGCTGCTGGCGCTTAAGTTAATCAAGCTGAAAGGAGGTTTCAGCCTTCCTGGGAAATAACCGGGCTTCCCAAGGCTGCATCCACAGCCCAGTTCATCCCTGCCTGCCCTAGTTTCCTGCTCACTGCTGAGCACCAACAGTGCTGCAAGCAGGGGAAATTCCACTTTTATTACAGCAGATGGAGTCCAAAGCCTGACGTCCAGGAGAAGAGGAGCACAAGAACCATTCTCTGCAGTCACAGTCTGTGTGGGGCTTGCCATCCACCCCACAGGACCATACCAGCACACAGAGCACCTCTGGGCAGGGGCTGTCCTGCATCCACCAGGTCAGCATCTTTGCTCTGATAACCTCAACCCACAAGTCTGCCCTAATCATCCTCTTGCAAGCATCAGCTTTGGTACCCGAATCTCACAGCACAGGGTAGCCCTTCCTGTTCAGTTAGGAACATTTCCACTTCTAGGAACTCTGAATTTCCTACATGAGCTAGACCTTTTGGGACATCTCCTGTGCTTGGGTGGCCACAGATGGCATTGCCTCAGCAGTCTGTCTACTATCCTCCCCTTCCAGTGCTTGTAGTGATGGACTGCTGGCAGAGTCATTTGCTTTGCCCTCAAGGCCTGCCCCCCATTTCTTTCCTGGAGCTTTTCCATGAGTGCCAGATTAAGCTGCTTGGGGTAACCTGGCTGAGTGTGATGCAAGGCCAACACAACAGCAGATTAACTGCACTACAGGAAAATACATGGAGAAAAACACATACCGAACCCTCTGTGCATGTAAATAGCTCCAAACCGAAGTGCAAGAACTGGAGAATTAGGATTTAGGAACGCCTGGAGGTGTTATCACCCCATGGTAGACACAGAATCTTGTCACCCTTCTGAACATGTGAGGGATGGACAGGAGCAGAGACCTTCCAGGGCAGGACCACTGTAACCAGCATGGATTTGAACCACTAAGTTTGGTCAACCCCTGTCAGATGGAGCTGGGAGAAAACTCAGCCCGTGAAGCCTGGCCAAAAGAGGCAAGAATGATAAATTCAAATGGACATATAATCTATCAGTCATATTGAACTGCAGGGGTGGCTAATTGCTTGCTATGGCTGGCATGGCTACCTCCCACCATGACTCCAGTCCAGTGGATGTAGCGGGGAGAAAACCCATCTCCATCCCCATTAAGGCTTCACGGGTGGCCTGGGGAGTGGAGGGGCAGAGGAAGGCAGAGCAAAGGGAGATGGGGGCCTGGGGGAGCCGTGTTTCCCCCAGGCTCTGCTGAGCAGAGACCTCTCCCTCTGCCCAAGCAGCACCCGGTGGCTTTGATGTGATGGCTGAGAGCAAGACGAGCCCTGGAGGCTGCAGGGGGGAGCGTGTGTGTCAGAGGCAGCCCTGGCCGCTCGCTGTGTTGTGCCAGCAATAGCGTGTAAAGCGCTGTCTGTGAGAGAGGAATCGCGTGTCAAGTGCTCCCCGGGGCTGCGGGATCGCTGCCTGCCTCCATCCCTGCCCTCCCCGTGCGGGAGCCAAGGGCAGAGCAGCGGAAAGCGTCTGGAAGCGGCATCCCAGCAGGCAGGTCCCCCGCCGGGCAGGGAGGCAGCCGCTGCATCCCTATGCACAGCCCAGGCTCTCCTCAACTGGGGATGTGCTTCCCAAATCAGACACCCCAGGAGAGGGGAGAGGTGGGACTGGGGGTAAGAACTGGGTCAGTCCTTAGGAGGGTGAAGAGCTGCAGTCAGTGCAGGTAGGATGCTTTACAGCACCTCAACTTGGGGCTTGGAGCAAGCTGCTCTAGTGGAAGATGTCCCTGCCTGTGGTAGGAGGTTGGAACTGGATGAGCTTTAAGGTCCTTTCCAACCCAAACCAGTCTGGGATTCTATAACTGGTTTCAGCAGACTGACTTATAGCTGGAGTCTTTCTGCTCCATCACTTTGCCTCCCCTCAGACCGCAGGCAGGAGGGCATGAAAACCCCTGTGCCCTTGACTAAGGGGCAGGACAGGGGAGGTACAGAGAGCTGTGTGCCATCCACCTGCATTAACGGTGCCACTACCAGCTCTCAAACTACACCCATGAAATCACATCACGTGTGGACAGCCAGAAAAATTAGCTCTGGATCTCATTGCACCGTGTCCTGAGCTGCTCCTGTTGAAGGTCAGTGAGTCTCTGCCTGGGACATTTTATGCATGGACGTGATTAACAGCACAGGTACAATTCAGGGATGCAGAAAGGCAAAGTTTCTTTACCCAGCCCTTTTCAGATACTAAAGCATTCAATTCTCTGCAAAGTTCCGGTGCCTTTGATGCCTCCTGCAGCTGGTTGTGTGGGAAAGAGACAACCAAGATCCTGCCGAGCATAAGCCATGTGCTTGTGTGTGCGTGGATGGAGCCAGGGAGGAATGGCTGCACTTGAACAAAGAAAGATGAGGCAAGTTGGGATGCACGAAGTTTTAAAGCCAGTATCAGCTTCAAGGTTACCTTACAAAAGCACAGGGACAGAGAGAGAGGCAGATGCACCACGATCTTTGCTGTGTCCCCTTCTCCCTGCCCCATGGAGCAGCTCTGGGGAAGCCCGTTAGCGCTCACATTGTCCCAGATAACTGAAGAATTTGAACAGTAGGAATGTCCTTGCTAGGTACAATTAGCTGCCTGAAATAACTCAGCTGAATTCTCAGGAGCCAAGCTCATTTTGCAGGTCTGGTCATTAGGAAAATCATCAGGATCTTGCTGAAGAGTGAGCATTTATCAGCCTTCAGGAGCCCACCCTGTGTAGAAGCAGAAGCTGTGTCCTTCTTGCAGGAGGTACCCGGTCACACACCTTGAACTGGAGCTTCCACATCGAGCAGGTCTGACCACGTCTTCCCTTAGCAGTGCTGCTCCATGTCCGGCTGTACCCAGCCCCATCATATCATGAAAACAGTCCCGTGTTTGGCATAGGAAAGACCCATCCTTCCGTGAACTCTCCAAACACCTTCCATTGAAATGATCCCAACACAAGAGGGACAATGGAACTGCTTGAGTGAATCCAGAGGAGGCCATGGAGATGCTGCGAGGGCTGGAGCAGCTCTGCTCTGGAGCCAGGCTGAGAGAGCTGGGCTGGGGCAGCCTGGACAAGAGAAAGCTCCTGAAGGGGAGACCTGAGAGCAGCTCCAGTGCCTAAAGGGGCTGCAGGAAAGCTGGAGAGGGGCTTGGGACAAGGGCCTGTAGGGACAGGCCAAGGGGAATGGCTTGAACCTGCCCGAGGAGAGACTGAGCTGAGCTCTTAGGCAGAAGCTGTTCCCTGTGAGGGTGCTGAGGTGCTGGCACAGGGTGCCCAGAGAAGCTGTGGCTGCCCCATCCCTGGCAGTGTTCAAGGCCAGGTTGGACACAGGGGCTTGGAGCAGCTGCTCCAGTGGAAGGGGTCCCTGCCCATGGCAGGGGTTGGAGCTGGAGGAGCTTTAAGGTCCCTTCCAACCCAAACCAGGCTGGGATCCTATGATTCTATGAATGCCAGCCTAGCAAGAGGAAGAAAGCCAGATGCTGGCAGCAGCACCGGCAAGAGCAGCCTTGCAGAGTTTGGATGCAAATGGACTTTCAGGTGGGAAAACAAGGAGTGACAGCAATGTGGATGGCACCATTGCAATGCCATTTATCTACAGAAGAGACCCAGCACCAGCATTCCCTCCTGGCTCTTCGGCTGTGGGAGCAGAGGCCAAACATTTGTGCTCTACTCACTCTGCTGCTGGGCAGCCGAGAGTGGGCAGCAGGAGGTGGTATGGAACAGCAGTGGACAGGCACAGGAACAGGAGGCAGGGAGTGCAGGGCCAGCAGCAGGCAGGAGCAGCAACAGGCAGCGGGTGGTTAATCAGCCGTCTGCTTCCGTGACTGAGCTCGGTGTTGGCAGCAAAGAGCTCCGGAGAGGAGAAAGCCTCTCGCTCATGAAAGAAACATCAGTGCTAATCGAATCAGGGTCCAGCCCAGCAGCACGCGACAGGCCACGGAGGCTCATTCATATTTCATGCTTTGCTCTACTTGAGCAAGATAAAGGCCAGTGCAAAAGATGGGGGAGCCCTGCCTGGCATGGGTAGGACCCATGGAGAGAAGGGCTGAGATTGCACATGGGCTAGGGGTGGGTGG
Organism: Melopsittacus undulatus; assembly: GCF_012275295.1. NCBI lineage: Eukaryota > Metazoa > Chordata > Aves > Psittaciformes > Psittaculidae > Melopsittacus > Melopsittacus undulatus. The sequence continues at coordinate 3,970,933 of NC_047538.1, read as the reverse complement.
GACTTGCCAGTGGGTCAGTGATGTCCCAGGTAGCTCAAGTCAGTGCTTTTGGGTTGGGGCCTCTGAAGGTCAGCAGAGGAAGTGGGGTGCATGGGGCTTTGCTTGCATGCACAGTTGGGGCTGTTCAGCCTGGAAAAGAGAAGGCTGCGTGGAGACCTCAGAGCAGCTTCCAGTGTCTGAAGGGGGCTATAGGGATGCTGGTGAGGGACTCTTCATTAGGGACTGTAGTGACAGGACAAGGGGTAATGGGTTGAAACTTAAGCAGGAGAGGTTCAGATTGGATATAAGGAAGAAATTCTTTACTGTAAGGGTTGTGAGGCACTGGAATGGGTTGCCCAGGGAAGCTGTGAATGCTTCATCCCTGGCAGTGTTCAAGGCCAGGCTGGACAGAGCCTTGGGTGCCATGGTTTAGTGTGAAGTGTCCCTGCCATGGTAGGGGGGTTGGAACTGGATGATCTTAAGGTCCTTTCCAACCCTAACTATTCTATGATCTCTTCCATTGCTACTGGAGGCCTTTCTTGACCCCTGGATGTGGGACAGCTGTTCCTCAGTGCTGTTGGTGGTGGTGACACCCCAGAGATGCCCAAGCTGGTCATGACCATCAAGACAGAACATATGGCAGAGAGTGACCAGGCTCTGGTTGCCCCCTAAAAGCTGTCCTACCCCAGGAAGATGTGAGTGCAGGAGTGTGGCTAATCCAGGCTCAGGGGTAAACAAGCCATGCAGAAGAGGAGCAATGCCACCATGGATGAAGAGGGAATGAGGAGCAGGCTGCCCCATCCCTGGCAGTGTTCAAGGCCAGGTTGGACACAGGGGCTTGGAGCAGCTGCTCCAGTGGAAGGGGTCCCTGCCTGTGGCAGGGGTTGGAGCTGGATGAGCTCTAAGGTCCCTTCCAACCCAAACCCTTGTGTGATTCCATGATTCTGTAACAGGCTGCAGGGCTGCAGTGTGATGCACATCCTGCACCTCTTAGGCTGCAGTGGGACCTGTACACAGGGAGGCAGCTGGACCTGGGGACCGGATCCCCACACTTAGCTTAGCACAGCAAGGGGCTCACTGAGAACAAACCCAACCTCCAGGGCAGGATGTACGTGTCCTGTCCCTCGAAAGCGGCAGGTTTGCATCCCTACCTCTATCCACAAGGGAAGAAGCTGAAACAGCAACAGAGAAAAGAAGGGCTTGGGGTACGCAAGCAGAAACACTGTCAATCTCCTGCGCAGCATCTCCAGATGGAGCCTGGTCTATCTCCTGTTACCATCGAGCTCACAATGTATCTGCCCACATCTGCTCTCTTGTCCTACGCTGTAGCTCCAAACACCTACAGAGACTCAGTGGGAGACAGCTACAGGGCAGAAGCAAGAGTTGTGGGCAGTGGTCATGAGTGCCTCCCATAGACACTGACCACCCCTCAAGAAATGGGGAATATCACCCCAGCTGTAATGGTAGCTCTTTGAAAAGCAGTCCCAGGACCTCAAGCAATTGGATCCCTGTTATCCGGTGCTCTTAAATTCCCCACCTTGCAATGCACTGGTTTTTAGAGAGGCTCGAAAAGTGAATGTGAATACAGGCATGATACAGGAATCAAGTGAGAACAAGAGGGTGCAGGACACTGGAGAGAAGCAGCTGGCACCGACCCACTCATCTTGAGAATGTTTCACCCGGCTGGTGGAGAGCTGGGGGTGGCCCAGGCACAGCTCATCCTTGTGCTGCTTCATTTCACCACTAACTCATCAGCTCCAGGCTGTGAAAGCAAAGGGTTTTGCCAGGCTGCATTGGAGCAATGAGAAGGAGCCGGAGCAGCAGCCGGGGGATGCTCAACAAGAGCAGGGTGGGCAAGGAGGGCTGAGTCCTGCTGCCAAAGGAAGGGGTTTGGCTGCTAACATGAGGCTGTGTGAAAGCTGAGGAAGGGGTTTTGTCCGTGGTGGGAGCAGTCCTAGGACAGGATCAAACTGAAGGCGCTGCTTTGTGGGGGCAGAGTGACTGCGGCTGTCAGTGCTGATGCTGGAGGGCTTGTCAAAGCACAGGGAGCTCCCAGCAGCCCTTCACCAGCATTGCTCAGCCCAGCCACGTCCATCTGTCCATCCCGTCCTCCCAGAGGTGGGCAGCTCTGACAGGCACTCTGCAGAGAGAAAACAAAAGCCCACGCTCAGAGCCCCCCCTCCCGACTCCCAGCAATGTTTGTGCAGGGAATTTCAAAGAGGCTGCAACTGTGCTCTGAGAATCATAGAATCATGGAATCAACCAGGTTGGAAAACACCTTTCAGCTCAGTCCAACCATTCCCAGTACTGCCAAGGCCACCCCCAACCCATGGCACTGAGTCCTCATCCCCACGATGTATGAGCCCTTGCAGGGCCGGTGCCTGCAGCCCTGCCCTGGGCAGCCTGTTCCAATGCCTGAGCACCCTCTGGGGCAGGAATTGTTCCTCAGCTCCATCTAAACCTGCCCTGGGGCAGCTTGAGGCTGTTTCCTCTTGTCCCATCCCTTGTTCCTTGGGAGCAGAGCCCAGCCCCTCCTGGCTCCATCCTCCTGTCAGGCACTTGGAGGGAGCCATCAGGTCCCCCTGAGCCTTCTCTTCTCCATCTGAACCCCCCAGCTCCCTCAGCCATTCCCCATCCCATTTGTGCTCCAGGCCCTGCTCCAGCTCCATTGCCCTTCTCTGGCCCTGCTCCAGCCCCTCAAAGTCTCTCTTGCAGTGAGGAGCCCAGAGCTGAACACAGGATTTGAGATGTGGAGCTCTCTTGTAGGCAAAGCATCATCCCCATTGCAGATGTCCTCCTTGGGCACTGCCCTGCTCAAAGGACAGGCAGGGAGGTGAAACCTGGGGTAATCCCTGCTTATGAGAACCACAAGCCCCTGTCACCACCAAGGATGCTTCAGCCTGCCCTATTGCCCTCAGCAGGAGGAAGGAAAGCTGTTGGGGTGCTCTCTGGGAGCAGCTGAAGACACAGTATGAGGAGAGCAGAGGACAAGGGTAAAATGTGGAAAACCTTTCCTTCAAGACAGTGTCTCAGGGCTCATTGCAAGCTTGAAGCAAAGCTTTGCCTACACGGAGCTCCCATAGGTCCCTCTTTCATGGACACTTGTAGTCAGAAACTGAGGCTGGCACTGTCTTGTGTGCAGGGGCACTGCTGCATCACACTCCCCTTCTCTTGCTGTCATCTATTTCCATAAAGCCTGTACAAACATGAGCTCCTCTGTGTTGTTGACCTCTGTCACATTTGGCTGAAGCCCATTGCTGCTCCAGGACAAGGAGAGAGATGCAGGACAGGGGGGATGCTGCTCTATGACTGCAATGCCAAGCCCATGGTTAAAATAGGTGAAAGCCTTGGAAATGTCTTGGGAAGTTGTATCATAGCATTTGAGTGCTTCATGTAGAGCACTTATTGATGAGGTCTGCTGCTTAGAGATATTTCATTGCCTGGAAAATCCCAGGACCCAGCAGGCTGGTGAAAGGGACCTCTGGGTTCTCCTGTCCAGCATCATAGAATCACAGAATGGTTTGGGTTGGAAAGGACCTCAAGATCATCCAGTTCCAACCCCTGCCATGGGCAGGGACACCTCACACTAGACCATGTTGCCCAAGGCTGTGTCCAGCCCAGCCTTGAACTCCTGCCCCACTCAGACTCACTTTGACTCCCCAGCTCATCCCAGTCACTCCTCGTCTTCCCAAGCCTCTCAGCCACATCCTAGTTCACCTGCATCTGTCCTAGTGACCCTCCTTTCCCTACCACCCATCCCTCCGTTCTCTCTTGAAGGGGCCATCACTTGCACAGGATGCTTTTGTACAATGTTAGAGCCTCTCAGCAGGGCTCAGCAATGGGAAAGCATCGATGGAGCCGTCAGGATCCCGTGTGGAGCATCTGATGTCAAGGAGTCTGTTGCTCCACTCCGAAGACCCTGCAGAGCCCAGAGATCCCCAGCTCCTCCCTGTACTCCAGCAGTCACATCAAAGAGCACAGCCTTTTGTTTCAGCCCTGTTTGAAGCTGGCTGCTGATTTTTGGTATGCACGCAGCGGTGCTTGGCTCGTGCTTGTTCCTGGAGTAAATTTCCTTGCGTTGCTCTTAAATGATTGGAGAATTCCAATTTTAATCTTTTATTCATCATCTTCTTCCAGCTCAGGCGCAGAAAAAGCCACGTAAATCCAAAACCTGCGAGAATTGAAACTTCAGAAGAGCTGCTGACCCTTCGCTGGCAGCTCGGAATGTGAAAGAAATCAACAACTGTAATGAGGAACCTCATCTTCTGGTAGCAGGTTCAGAGCAGCCCAGCATCAAATGGGGTTTCATCCCTCCCTGCCTTGTGTCCATGCAGGATAGGGTCAGTCACACTGCGACGACTGCTGCTCCATCACCTCCTGTATCCCCATCTCTGGCATCTCTGCACTGAGAGCTCTAAGCTCATCCAGTGCCTTTAGAGCTTGTTGCCTGTGTTGCAGCACCAAGTTCTTCCCCCATGGATCCACCAAAACACATCCACCCAAACCACCTCTGTCACCCCACACTCCCTCAGCTCCAGGCATGATGACCACTGCTCACCATAGTCTGCATTGCATACTCTCACCTCTCCTTCTTGGTGCATCCAGGTAAGTTGCACCCTTCTCTGTGTTTGGGAAGGACACCACATCTGCCGAATGCAACCCCACTGCTTCCTACAAGAGCCACTTTTCATGACAACTTTGTGAAGGGGAAGATAAATAGTCTTCATAGGATGAGTATAATCAATCTGTATGTATGAAAGAGTCTGGGGTCCAGAAAACATCAGTGGGAATAGCTTCACCTTCTTTCAGCATCAGCAGAATGAATATCTGTGGCTGGGAGTCTAGGTCAACAGGTTTCTATCTTACATCAGGTTATCCTGAGTCATTTCCTTGGACACGATGCTAAGTGACTGTGCTAAAAGCAGAGAGGGAAGGTGCTTTGTGAATACAGCCTTCTTGGCAGACTAAGCTGGTATGTGATCAGACAGGAATCGTATCAGTAAATAGGAAGCAGAGTTCACCATCTGTTAGCACCATGCACAGAGTGCATTTGACCCCTGCAAGCCTGCATCTATTCGGCACAGGCTGAGCACGGGTGCAGAGCTAAGACGGGTGGCTCCATGCAGGGCTCTGCGGGTGCTCTGCAAGTCCAGACTGCCACCTCCAGGCACACACAGCTCACAGAGCCGCACTTGCTAACGGCACAGACCGATCTGGCCTGGGCAGCTGTAAACAGAATGCTTCGGAGATGAATTATTGATAGCTCGGGGTGATGCTGGGTGTGACTAGGGAAGGAAAGCTGCTTTACTCAGGAAAGTGCAATTAAAGCCTCTTGGGGGACATTCAAGATGTGAAAATCCTGAGGGCTCTTTTGATCCGTGAAGGGGTTTATTTGCTGGCATACATAAAGCAGAGTTCCCATCACCTCCCCTCGAATGGAAGAGTTTGCCTCTTGAGCAGCTCCTTCCCTGGAGAGGTCCCTGAAATCCTCTCCACAAGGGGAGCTCCATCCCTGGCAGTGTTCAAGGCCAGGTTGGATGAAGCCTCGGGTGCCATGGTTTAGTGTGAGGTGTCCCTGCCCATGGCAGGGGAGTTGGGACTGGATGATCTTAAGGTCCTTTCCAACCCAAACTATTCTATGATTCTATGATTCTAAGGGGTTTGCTGCTGAGCTGGTTCCTCTTTCAGCCATCAGATCCCCATGTGCCAGCCTTGTCCCCAGCCTGGCTGAACCAGGTACCCACTGCTGGCAGTGCTTTGAGAACATGGAGCACTGCACAGGGTTGTAAATGTAGCTCTGTGTCCTGGAGAGGAGCCTCCAGTGACTGATTCTTGCCAGGAACGCAATTCCATGGCAGTTTTTTCCAGGAGAGGAAGAAATGATGTGTTAAAAATGACACAATAGTGCCTTGTGTTCCTGAGGGTTGTGAGTGGGGTGATGCCCTGGGCATGGTCCTCACCACCAAAGTGATGCTGTGGTAGCTTTGTGTATCTACCCCTTCCCACACCTGAGGGGAGGAATCAGGCGCCAGCATCATCCACGGGTCAAGTATTTGCTCTGGGACTGAGAAATGTAAGAAAACTTTGTACACCTTGCACAATGTTGATACTGGCTTTATTCATAGCTGAAATGTGGGTCCTCAGTGAGCACTGATCTGTCCCAGCATTCCCAGGGTGTCCTGCTGTGCCCAGTGTGGAGCATCTGGTGTCAAGATACTTGCTAGTGTATCGTGAGCAAGCTGTGCCATGGTGGCTGTCCCTGTCTGTGTGAGGGTCTGAGCAGGACCTACACAGCTGTGAGCACTGAACATGCACATGGAGGAGTGGGATGAGGTCCCTGCAAGTGATGGAGCAGCTCTGCGCAACGCAGCGACAATAACAGGCAAGGGGATGGCCCGTGGGAAGAAGGGATTTTATTGTTCAGGAGGAGGTGCACACTCTGAGCACAAAAGGCAAACCCTGCCCCACCATCCCTGCAGCCCAACGACCCCAGGCTGCAGGATCTGACCCATGGACTACCTTGGAAAGGGGCATCCGGCAGCTCCCAACCTCAGATCCTGCAGCCACATCAGCAGGGTTGCCCAGCAAACCCCAAAGACAATGGCCTGCCCTCTGTTCTCCCCTGTTCATCCATGGTTGGACTCACCCTCTGGGGAGTCCCAGATGTTGGGAAGAGAGGACATGGCCAGTACCTACCATCTTGTGCTGCAGGACCTGGACTGCCCTCTGTCATGATGCTGACTGCAGGGTGGGTGTGAAGGTCTGAGTGCAGGACACAGGGTGCAATACAAATTAAACAACACATTGCATCTGTCCCCCATTACAAAAAGCTTCCATAGGAAGAAGTAAAGTGCCCGCCACAGTCAGAGAATCCATCAGGACGTAACTGCCCTGGATAGAAAGCTAAAGGAGCCCCAGAAAGGCCAGTTTAGCCAGGATTATTGCAGCTGATAAATGGCTTTAACCCTCCCACCCCCAAAACCCCATTGTGCCCAAACAGCACTGGGAGGAGCAGCCCTCAGGCCACATCCTACCAGTACCTGCATTCGAGTGATGCTGGATTTACTGTGCCAGAGCTAAGGACACGGTGCTGTGGGCCAGGCTGGCCCCTGGCAGTCACTGTGAGTCCCCTCCAGCACTTCCCCCCTCCCCAGCTGTGCCCCCAGTAGGTGTTTTTTGCAGTGAGTTCAGCCCCATAACTGAGGCTTCTGTGCTTTGAGACTGTTCTTGTGTACTTAACATCCTATTTCAGTAAAACTGTTCCCGAATCCTTAGAAAATTGTATTTACACCCAAAACCTTCTCAGCCCACAGCTTGCCCCCATCTGCATCTGCAGCTGGCTCAGCCTCATAGACCAGCTCTGCAAGTCTATGGAGGCCACTGCTCTGCCAGAAGAGATGCTCCTGTGGAAGAGAGGAGAGCTGTGGAGGAAGTCCAACCTCCCAGCCACCAGGCTCATCAGCTGGGTCGTGCTGAAGACCCTCTTTTCCCAGACCTGCTGTCCTGAGCCATGTGGGATTGCATCTGGAAGCATTGCTCAGAACCCTCCTTTGCAGGTGACATGGCAGGCAGGAGGTGCAGAGCCTCCCACAGCACCATGGAGCTTCTTGAGGCTCCAGATAACAGACCCTGGCCAATGCTCCTCCATGCTGGGGAAGTTTCCTCTGCTCTTCCTGGCACTGGCACCAGGTCCCCTGGGCTTGGTAGAGGTGGACCACGAAGGCACCTGCAGGCTGGTGCAGTTCAGGAGGTCCAGGCTGGAGTGCACTGGAACTGGGAGGTAGTGGGAGCAGGGTTGCCTCTGCTGTGTGGCAGCCTGTGGAGCCCCCCTCAGTTCAAAGATCCAACAACCTTCCACTTGTCAGGTCCAAAGGAGCTGTGTGCCATGATGAGCACAGTGCCACTGCTCCTGGTATTGCTGTTGTGTCTGATACCCCTCCATCTGCTGGGGCCATCCTGCTGTGTGAAAGGGTTACCCCTTGTCCTGCATAGTTGTGTGGGGACCCCCAGTGCCATAGAGACACAGTAGGAGATGGAGAGAGGCCGGACATGTCCCTTGCCTGTTTGGAAGTCTGCTCCCCCCTTCAGATGGGGGAAGGAGGCAGCAGGACCATCGAGGTATCTGGAAAGCACATTTCCACTGATGCTGATATCAAAGAGATGCTGGTGGGGTTCCAGGTCCTGATCTGGTGCCCCTTTTCCTGCTCACCACCCTGCTGCCCCTCTGCCAGGGTAAGTGTTAAGGAATGCCCATTGCAGGTCTGCAAATGGGGTGATCAGAGATGCCTCCTGGGGCCGTTTGTGTTCAGCAGCTGGGATCTCATGGCCTGGATGCTGCTCAAGATCTTCTTCTGGTGGCCCATCATGGTGATGCCCAGACTCCGAATGTCCCTGGAGAACAAAGACACTGTCAGACACCCCAAGGGCTGGACCTGGACAGGGGCACTGCTCCTCTCCATGCATGCACCCCATGGACCAGCCCAGGACCTCACGTCTGGGTTCTCTCCACTTGCCCATTAGCACAAGTCTGCTACTGCTGAGGGTCCACGAGCATCCTCCCAGGGGCACAAAGGCTGCCATTCCCTTGGCCATATCCTATTGACAGGACTGCCATGACAGCTCCAGGGGTGGGAAAAGTGGGATCACTTCTGACAAGCTAACAGGTGACAAGATCAATGATCTGAAATTGGATTCAGTTTTAGTGCGATGCCCTCAGATAACCCAGTCAGAAAGACAGATGGATGATGAGCCTTCCCCACTCTAGAGCTTCCCTGATGTGCATGAGAAACAAGGATCAGGATCAGCTCAATCCCACAGCAAAGGCCCCAGGTACAGCCCCCAATCAATGGATGACAACCCTCTGTCTGTGTCTCTCCATCTTCCTTTTCACTGGCTCCTTCTCAACGTGCTGCACCTCAGCTGAGGTGTGCACTGTAACATCCTTCCTGAGTCACAGGAACCGTCTGTCAGCTCCATGCCTTTTGACAGGGAAAAAGTCTTCTCAGAGGCAGGAGAGGCTGTTGTCAGCCCTGGCATTAATGTTAATACCAAGGGATGGGGAATGGAAGCCCAGAATAGGAGCAAGTATAGTCACCACCTTTTCTGGTACTGCCTGGAGCATGAGCAAACTTGGAGACCCCTGTACAGGTGGCAGCTCCTTATAGCAAAAGGAGGATGGGTCAGACACATCTTCCCCAGCTCTCCTCACTAAACCCAGCCTTGGTCACTTGGCTATGACCCTGCATTCACAACAAGGCCCTATACGGTACCTCCCTGCCCAGCTGCACTGAGCAAGGAGCCAGTCCAGTGCTCTGGGGTCTGAAGAAGCATTGAGGTGCCCCCAACTCTGTTTGCTTCCCAGTGATCCCAGAGAAGCTGTGCAGTATGGCACAGCCATGCTCTGATCCAGACAAACCTTTACCAGGGAAACAGGTGAGAAGAGCAAGGAGACAGAAACCTCGTATCTATCATATAATCTGGATTATATGACCTCGTGAGGCACTTTACAACCCAAATTACCGATGAATCCATGGTGACATTGGAGAGAAATCACAGAGGTGACCTGATGCTCACACCCTCTCAAGTACAACTTCCAGACCTCCAAAAGGTCAGCACTGCCTTGGACATCATCCCAGATCTCAACACCTTTTCCTTAGGGTTATGTCTCTGGCATCAGCGACTGACTATATTGAGCAAACCAAGGCAGGACGGTCACCGTTTGAGGGTAGTGGGAAGGTGCAGGGCAACCCAACCAGTGCTGTTTGTTCTCTGGTACTCACTCGATGTTCATGCGCATCACCATGCCCAGGGAGGAGTACCCTGCCATGGCAAAGTTGTCCCGGTAGTGTCCCAGTCGGATGGAGTCCAGCCAGTCCTCCACAGTCAGGCAGGTGGCCAGGTCCAGGAGGCCCCTGTCAAAGGGTGTTTGGGTGAACCTGGGAGCAGGATAAAAAAGGATTAGACCAGGAGGTGCTGGTCCTCGGTGGCCAGGCTGTGAGGTCCAGCTTGAAGAGCCTGATATCTTCAGGGCAGGAATCACTGCTGTATGGGCACTGCTACCCCAGACCATGGAGCAAAGCAGTGATGTGCCCACCCTAATCCGTGCCCATGAGCCCTGTGCATGACCATGGTCACAGGGGAAGACACTGCTACTAGAGATGGACAGGAACACCCCTCATTCACTGCAACCCACACGCTCTGCCCAGCACCAGCTCATCACGCAGCCCTTACCGGTTCACAGTGGCCGTGCACTTCAAGTTGTCCGGGTTGCGGATCAGCTTATCTAGGATGCCAACAATCTGGGAGAAGTGTGGCCTCTCGCTGCGGTCCTTCTGCCAGCAATCCAGCATCAGCTGGTGCAGGGTCGTGGGGCAGCCCATGGGGGCAGGCAGGCGGTAGCCTTCCTCCACCGAGTTAATGACCTGGGAGGAAGGCAGGAGTTAGGAGTTGTACCCTAAGTGAGTCATAGAATCATAGAATAGTGTGGGTTGGAAAGGACCTTAAGATCATCCAGTTCCAACCACCTGCCATGGGCAGGGACACCTCACACTAAACCATGGCACCCAAGGCTTCATCCAACCTGGTCTTGAACACTGCCAGGGATGGAGCATTCACAACTTCCCTGGGCAACCCATTCCAGTGCCTCAGCACCCTCACAGTAAAGAATTTCTTCCTTATATCCAATCTAAACCTCCCCAGTTTAAGTCTGAACCTGTTACCCCTTGTCCTGTCACTGCATCCCTATAGGCCCCCTTCAGATACTGGAAGGCTGCTATGAAGTCTCCACGCAGCCCAGCAGCCTGGATAATGACACACAAGGATGATCCCTGGTGCATGAGCTGCTGGTACCATCAGATGGGGAAGCAGGGGTGAGGTGTACACAAGATTCATGCTAAACAACAAATGAACGTATGAAGCCTCATGGGAGGCTGGGAGCAGGCTCGATACAAAGCACATACAGAAATCACTGCTATGAGAGCAGATTTATTACAGGGTCCAATAGGCCTGAAACATTGCAGCTTCCCTCCAGCGGACAAGCCATGAGACCCTCACTCTCACTCAGTCATTCTGGCCTTGCTGCCGCTCAGAGGAAACCCTGCTTGAAGAACTGTGTGAAGGCAGTGCAAGCACTGCATCCGTTCCTTGTTGTCACCAAGGCCACTTTCTAAACTACTAAGAACACCTGGGAGAGGGTATTCTCAGGTCTCCCACATCAGGAAGAAGGCAAAGACGTTTATAGTCCCTGTAGGTTAAAGTAAAAAGGAAGTTCTGTGGTTCTGCAGTCAAAATACTCTTTTTATCACCTGCTTTTGGAACTATTGCTCCCAGGTTATAATCAGGACCATAACCTATGTTTGTTTATAGTTTTTATGCCACTCTTGAGGTAAGAGCAGCTCCATATAATTCTGACAAGCCCAAAGCTGACTGCCAGGTGATGCAAGCCTGGTGCTCTCAGCAGCCTCACATGAGCAGTAGAAATGATGGACCCTCAGCCCCGGGTGGAGGACGGAACAACCAGGCTAATGCAGTGGGGCTACAGTGCTCCTAGGGAAGCTCTGACCCCTTCCAGGGAATGGGAAAGGTGGCACATGTGCTAAAGACCTTCAGCCAGGGCAAAGTCTTATACAGAGCAACAGACGGGGATGGGGAAACCCACAGTGCACACACCAGGCACAGCTAGGAGCCATGGTGCTGTAAGGGGAAATCAGTGCAGTGCAGTGCAGTGATGGGCATCACATTGATGTCCCCACTGAGGGTACAAGCACAGTGTGCACAGCCCCGTGGGGAGCTGAGGGAAGGCAAGGGCTGCTCTTTGGGTCCCTTTTTCCCAGCTCTCCATGCCCCTGTGCACTCACATCCCGGTTGGTCATGTTCCAGTATGGACGCTCGCCGTAGGCCAGCACCTCCCACATGACGATGCCATAGCTCCACACGTCACTGGCCGAGGAGAACTTGCGGAATGCGATGGCCTCCGGAGCTGTCCAGCGAATGGGGATCTTCCCCCCCTGGAAGAGGGAGGAACAGTGGGGGAAAAGGTCAAAGACTGGCTTAGTGGGAGGAAGCCCAAGTTGTGTGTGTCTGTATGGCACAGAGGACATGGGCGACCCTTCCTCTGAGAGTCCCAAAGCCAAGATGCAGAGGATGCTGTACTTGAACTAAGCAGCAGGAGCATTCCCCAGAATTAAAGGATCTGGAATATCACAAAAGGAGATCTGTGTTTGAGATACCAAAGGGAGCAGCTGAATACAAACACATACAGGGGACACATCCTGGCTCAATTCTTCTCTTGACTGAAGCCAAGCAAAAAGCATGAAGGCCATGGTTTCCAGGATAGGCCACTGCACTCATCCCTCAGAGCTGCAACTGCTTTGGGCATTGCCATCAGCTAACCCAAAGCAACTTGAAGCTCTTTCTGCTTCTTTAGTCTTTGTCCTTCTGAAAAATGGTGTTCAGACTCCTCAGCTGCAGCTCCAGACTGGCCTCCATCAATAGCTATCTATTCACAACGTTTTCCCAGTCAGAGGTGTGCCTGAGGAGCACTCTAATTCCTCTTTTCGTGGCCAGAGAAGAACTAAAAGAGCACATTCCCTCAATATACCTTCTCTGGTGACCTCCGGTGGAGCAGCACATCAAACCCCAGAGCCGTCAGGTTGGCCAGAAAAGTCTTAAAATGGCTTCACAGACAGAAGTGTCTTCATCAAACCAGAATTACCTGGGCTGCAAAGCCAATTCCCACCTTTTCCACACCCCTGAACGAGGCAGAGTCACATGGAAAAACTACTGTGTGGTCACACTGCTGCTGAGTGTACCATAACACCCACAGACTGACCTATGGCTCTGGGACAACTGGAGGAGTGGATGGAGCTACAGTCTATGGAAGGACTCCAGCAGGGACATGGGGCTGTCCCTGTGCAGTGAGCCACGTGCACCCACAAAACCTGTTTGTCTGGAGAGGTTTGATCATCTCCCTGCTGTGTTCACTGCACACCTGAGTTCTGGGATGTCCCTGTATGAAGGGAAATGCTCTAAAGCTCTTTGGGTTCATGTTCTTGGTCCAGCTATCAGCAGTGAGGTGACTGCCTCCAGTCCTACCCTGCCTATGTTGACTTGAGGGTGTCCAGCTTCTCCATCTGTCAGTGGCCTGGGCAATGACCACTGGTAAGGCTGAGCAAGACATTGCAGCTCTAGGAGCCACGCACCGTGGTGGTGTAGGCAGCATCAGGGTCATCCTCCAGGATGCGAGAGAGGCCAAAGTCAGACACTTTGCAGACCAGGTTGCTGTTCACCAGGATGTTGCGGGCAGCCAGGTCCCGGTGCACGTAGCCCAGGTCAGACAGGTACCTCATGCCCGCTCCGATGCCACGCAACATGCCCACCAGCTGGATGATGGTGAACTGCCCATCGTGTTTCTGGAAAGGAAATATCCCAGCGGTCATCCATGGTTTTCACCAGCATCACTAAACTAACCCCCTAGTACCTCTTGTATTTGACTTAGTACCTCTTCTAGCCCCAGTGCCTCTGTCTTGTCCCAGAGCCTGCTTCCCACCCTCCCAGCACCTCTGACATGCAGCTCAGGCTGGTGTCCCTGCCTTTCCCCATGGAGCTGGGCACGATGCCCTGGAGCTGATACCTACTGTAGAGGTGAGAGCCCAGAGCACATTGCTCTCTTGCAGGGGCTGCAGTGGCCATGATGCTGAGGAGCAGGAGCCAGCTTCCTCCAGTCACTCAGCCCAGGGGGATGTGCAATGAATGAAGAGACCAAAGAGCTCCTTACCCTGAGGAAGGTGTCTAGCGAGCCATTCTCCATGTATTCTGTAACAATCATTACCAATTTGCCTGCAGAAGACAAGAGAGGTCAAGTTAACAGAGAAGTCACCTTCCTCTGGGAAGCCCAGTGCCAGGCTTTTACTGATAGAGATGTGAATCCATCCTCCTGCACCCCCCAGAGTGGTCTCACCCCTGCACCATACAGAATGGGCACAGCACTGAGGATGTGGCAATAACCCCAACACTTACCCCTCCCTCCCGGTGCTATTGATGTGGCTAGGTCAATTTCCTTATCTTACTGAAATCTACATGCCATTAGCATAATGCTTTGCATCAGAATGTGCTTTTTGAAGGAAGACTTCAAATTATGATGCAACACAAGCAGCCTTTAAAATAAACACTAATGGGCAGAGCATCTCCCAAACCAATAACCCTGACCTGGGGCCACTGCAGAGCAAGGTGAAGAACTGCCACATGGGAAGTGTGTCCTGTAAGAGAAGGCAAGGGGGTGGGATGGAGGGGACCCCAGTACATGGATATCTGAGAAGTGGGCATCTGGGACAGCTAAAGGAATGAGTGTAACCAAAGAGAGCCCTGACCCCCATCTCCCAGTTCTGCCCACCAGCATCCCATCCCCACCGGTAACATACTCCTGGTCACCACCCCCTCCAGGTGGATGACGTTGGGGTGGTCAAACTGTGCCATGATGCTGGCCTCGCTCAGGAAGTCCCTTCTCTGCTTGTCCGTGTAGCCAGATTTCAGCGCCTTGATGGCCACAGGAATCTCCCTCTTCCCTGGCAGCTTCAGGCGGCCATAGCACACCTCTCCAGACTCCCCTGCAAGGCAAGGGAAGGGCATGGGAAGCTCCTGAGTACATAGTGGTGTACTGACCCACCAGCACCATGGATCACCCAGTCTGCTGTGATCAGTCTCCTTGGGATTCCCAGGCTCTTTGTGCATCACTGCCTCTGAGCACAGAAAGGATTTCCCATCGCCAGCTTCCAGTGCCACCTCTGGCAACCAGACAGGAATATCAGATACCACCTCCCTCTGATGCCTTACACTGAAAGTGATGGGTTAGTAATAGTGATTACAGTGGCACTTGATTTACTGCTTTTAATGAACAAATTTGGGAATCCCTTAGAGCAGCAGGATGTCTTCCAGCCAGGCTTCCCTATGCTGTTCTGGGGTAAGCCCTTGGGGTGCTGCTGGTGAAGCCCCATTGCCATCCCTGCCCTGTGTTTCCCTAAAAAAAACCAACCCTTTTTGTGTTGACAACGTGCCATTTAGCTACAATTTCATTTGCATTTTGTCACTGGAGATGCTTGCTGTGAGGTTTCAAAGCAGGGTGGCCACGTTGGAGCACCCACACAAGGCAGGCTGAGCCATCTGCTGTGTCAGTCTGAGCTGTTGGTGCCACACCAGCAGCCCCCAGCACTGGGCTGCCTCCAAGGAGCTTATTTCATGCATTACAAAAGCTCCCACTCTCCCCATGGTTTTGGTCTCTAACAGGATATAGAGCCCTGGGTGAGCACCATGCTAGTGATGTGCAGCCTGCTGTGGTCCCAGCACAACCACAGACTGAATTTCCCTCATCAGATGTGGTGTAAAGAGGCAGCCTGGCCCAGGGACTCACCAGACCCAATGACCTTCTCGATCTTGATCCGGGAGGCCTCAATTTCACGGGTGAGCTCATGCACAGCTTGGCAGGGGTCCTCATATGTGTGAGGGTCCACATAGAACTTGGACTCGGGGAACTTCACTGCCGGGTTTCAAAGGGGAGAAAGGAGATAGGCACTTTCAGGCAGCTCTGCTAAGAAGCAGGGGCACCCAGCAGCTGGGCAGGGGATGGGCAAGGGCAGGACTCTCGGGTTGAGATGCTGAGGAGCCACAGAGGTTGCAGACGCAAGGGAACTTAAGGCACTCTTTGGCATAGCAGTGTCCTCAGAGCAGTGCAGAACCCAGCTGGCTGGGTCTCCTCAGTGTGATTGTCTCCCTCCATCAAGCCATCTGGCTTGCTGCTATTTGGGGTGAGCCACCACAGTGGCATCTCACACTGTGTAACCCCTCAAACCCCATCACCAGGGTGTCCCTGGGATCACAGCCCCTGCTTAGCTCTCCTAAACACATCCCCAGAAGCAGCTGGTGGTCAAAACCCTTCCCTCTGGAAACCACAGCAGGCCCAGGGGATATGGTCCAGACCCCTGCCAATCCATAGGGTCCTTCATGCCCCAGGGGCAGCAGCAGGAGGGTCCTACCTTGCCCATTCTGATAATGCATCTTCTCCTCATCGGAGTCCTGGAAAGCTTTGCTGTACCCGCAGTGCCTGCCATGGGGACACACAGGTCAGAAGAGGTGCTCTTGTCCCTTGCTCCCACCAGCATCCCAAAGGCAGGGTGGAAGGCAGTGTGTGCCAGGGCTGTATGCAGCCTGGGAGGATCTACCCTAAGCCCATCCTGTCAGCCCTCATGCTGGCAGTGGTACTGGTTCTGCTATTGCCGTATCTATTGCTATCATTACTGCTACTCAGTCTGCTGACATAGAACCATAGAATCAACCAGGTTGGAAAAGACTTTCACCCCAGGATTGCCAATGACAGGAAGGTCTGGAGACTGGCTCTGCCTCAGGGAACATGGAGGCAGGGTGACCCCTAAACAAAGCCTCTTGGCTGTTTATTAACTCCTGACCTATGGATGCTCTGGACAAGTTGAGAAGAGCAAAGTTGTGCTCAAGATCTCCCACACCTCCAGCCCTGCCTGGTGACAACCACACTGACCTCCAGAAAACACTTACCTCTTCTTGCAGATTAAGACCACCAGCAATGCAACAAGGCCAGTGATGAGTGTGAGGCAGATCCAGACAATCGTCATCGTGTCGTACCGGAGAGAAACTGGAAGAAGCAGGATAGGAAGGAGGTGAGATAGAGTGCAAAGACTGCTGGGCTCAGGAACCTACCTAACCCGGTGGGGTTCTAGTCTTCAAATCCATGCAACCCCAGCTTTGGGGCTGTCCCAGTGTACAGGGACCATTTACACATGGGAAAACCTTGGGAAAGTCATGGTGATACAGCAAACTGGCACAGAGTGGAGCCTCAGGACCTCACCATCTCTTCCTTGCCTTAATTTCTATGTCTTTCCTCCCTCTTCTTTCTAATGTATCAGCACATGTCAGCAGGGCAACCTCAAGCAAGCCCTGCAAGCCCCAAGCCCAGATATGCCTCCAGCCTTCCTCTCTATGCGGCAGAGGCACGGTGGCCATGGAGAACATCATCACCATTCCCCAAGCTCCCTGCCCCACACTTCCCACACCCCACAACCACAGTCACTCACCTGGCTTCCCTGTCTCCACCTCCACAGTCTGACTGAACCTCCCACAGCCTGCAGACGTGCGAGCCCGAACCTGGAAGATGTAGCGGGTTGCAGGCTTGAGCCCAGAGATGGTGGCAGTGGTGCCCTTGGATTTCAGAGTCGAGTAGCTCTGCATTTCCTTGTCCTGGTGAAAAACACCCCCCCAAAAACCTTGCTGCATCAAGACAGCATCCACAAAGCCTTCCAAGACAGTTCTTTGTACAAGGCTGGCTGACAGCAGCAATTGGGATTTAAACCAAGACCCTGTCTAAACCATGCTGGGACCGGTTTGTGGCAGCAAGTTCTGCATTACCTTCTCATAGTACTTGATCTCATACTCCAGGATGATGCCATTGGGCTGGTCCGGCTCTTGCCACAGCAGGGTGACACTGTTCTGGCCTGTGCTCTCCTGGTGGACCACCATGACCTGGGATGGGGCTGGGGATGCAGACAGCAGGGTGTTAGGTACCCAATGGCTGGGCATGGCTGGGGCAGTAGGACACAGCACCAGGGAGGGCTGGACCTGGAGCCCCATGCAGGACCCCTGGTTTAAGCCCTATTTCTGTTTTAATTAAAGCCATAGAATTATAGAATTACAGAATCAACCAGATTGAAAAAGACCTTTAGGATCATGAAGGCCAAAATTATCCCAGGACTGCCAAGATAACCAAAAGACCAAAAGAGGCTGCAGGGACTGCAGTGGGGTACTCAGGGATTGAAAGGCAGCAGCTGTAGCTCTTTGGGCTGGCTCCTATGAGGATCAGAAATCACTGTTGGGACATAAGACCTCAGGGAGCTGGGACAGGGTGGAATGATGGGAATCCACCCCAGAGCATCTCTGCTGCACCCACTCTTGTCTTGCTCAGGGGCTGGGAGACAAGAGTGTCCAGCACCAGCATGGGCAGGGCTCCCCATGCAGCATGGCTGGGTCCCTCACCCCTCAAGGTGGGCAGGATGCTCCATGGTGTGGAGCTGGAGCAGGCACACACCTAAATTTTAATCACTCCAAATTCCCAACCCCACTGGTTTTGCAGCGTTTGCTCAGCATCCGCTTCCCAGCAGAGAGGTTGGAATCATAGAACCATAGAATCATAGAATGGGTTGGATGGGAAGGGACCTTAGAAGCTCATCTACTTCCAACCCCTCTGCAATGACAGGGACATCTAGATCAGGTTGTTCAGAACCACATCCAACCTGGCCTCAAATGTGTCCAAGGATGGAGCATCCATCACCTCTCTGGGCAGCCTGTGCCCATTCTTTACCACCCTCACTGAAAAGAATTTCTTCCCCACATCCAACCTGAATCTCCAGTTTTCAGTCTAAAACCATCACCCTCATCCTATTGCAACAGGCCCTGCTGAAAAGCCTCTCTCTCTTTCTTTGAAGACCTTGGAATGTGCCTTCCACCTCAAACTATTCCAGGGTTTCCTGGGGAAAAAGCAATTCAAATGAAGGGATTTGCAAAGACGAGACACGCACGAGAGAGACTTTCCCCAGCTGCTGTCACCTGCCAGGGCCTGGCACTGGTGTGAGCTAAGAGCAGAGCATGAACTGCTGCTTGGCCCTTTGGGAAGGGACAGAAGGCTGGAGGAACAGCCTGAAAGATTCATGCTCCACTTAATGTTCCTGTCAACAAACAAGTGTTCTCCGTGCCCCCTGTCTCCTGCAGAAAAGGAGCCTCTACCAGCAGCCGCAGTCTGAAGGGGAGGGAAAGGAGGATGAAAAGGGATGCTGTGAACCAGAGGACCACTGCTGCCTTGGGTAGCAGCTTGTCTCCAGCCCATCCTGTCTCCTGAATCCACCTCCTGCAGCAGAGAGGTTAGGATCCTCATCTCCAGTGTGTCCCATGCTCATCACCAAACCAGCCCTTGGCAGATACTGGTTGGAGCAACATCAGCATCACCCACAATGGTGGAGGCGAAGCCTCTGCTCCTCCTACCTGCCTGGTTTGTTGTGATGTTGGCCACGGCTGCTCTCCTGGACTCCAGGCTGAGGTCAGAGACGCCGTTGACTGCCTCTACCCAAAAGGAGTAGTTGGTGTGGGCCAGGAGGTTGGTGACGGTCAGCACACCCTTCACCAGGCTCATCTGCTGCGGCACGAAGCGGATCCCACTGCCGCATGCCTCACATTGCCCAGCATCACCCGCACAGCGCCTGCAGACCACGTTGTACACGATGTCAGCACGGCCCCCCTTGTCCAGGGGGGGCCCCCACTCCAGTGTCACCGAGGTGCCATTGACGCTGGAGATCAGGTTCACGGGAGCAGAGGGGGGGCCTGGGAAAGAAGCGGAGGTTCAGGCAGAGTGGGGGCTGCAAAGCATGGGATCAATGGAGAGATGCCACTGTTGTCATGGTCACATTGCAAAGGTGCTGACATTTGTACCTGCACGCACAAATGATGCTACAGGGGAATGCTGCCCGGAGTGGGGAATGCTCCACAGACAGGTCTCAGGTTAAAGTGCCATGGAGGTGAGATGCCCTGGATCTTAATGCCAAATGCCAGACAGGAAAGAGCTGATGTTTGTTCAGGGGGTGAAGCAGGAAGCAGTGGGGATGTATGAAGTCTTTTGGGAGAAGAGTGTGCATAGGTTGAACAGTGGAGAACAGGACCTGCTCATCTAAAGGGAAGGGGGAACTGGCATTTCCTGGGGAGTTTAACAGTCTTCAGTGGATATTCCCCAGGAAAACACAAGTCAGATGTTGCTTACATGTCTTTCACCCTGGCATCAGCTAGTAGCCATCCACCCTTCTTCCCTCCTGGACAGAGAGGAGGAGGAGTCCTGGGATGTTCTTGTCCCCTTTTAATAGCACTGAACCCCTTAAAGCAGCCCATTGCAGAGACTCGGGCTGAAACCATATGACACACCTTAGTGCCAGTGTCCAGGAGAGCACAGCAACACTTGTGCTGCCCTTTGGGTCTGATCACCCTCACCCTTTGTGCAAAGGAAAACAGCCAGCAAGTGGCTGGTGTGCGAGCAGGTCAAGCTTGCTGGCAGAGCCATGGTCTCACCCTAGTCCATCACAGGAGAGACCCTTGGGAGAGGAGCAGGGATGCTTGGAGAGCAGCAGGATGAGGATGAGACAGAGGGCAGTGAGGGAGTGCAGCAAAGGGGGTCTCAGCCCATGTGTCAAGGTGCACAGTGCCTTGTGCAGCACGCACAGGGGCAGGGGTGCATCATCTGCAGGGTCTGTGGATGTGATGCCTGCCCACGGATGGTTCATGTTGGGGTACTCACGTGTGCAGGCAGCAGACGGGGGGTCCTGCAGGGCCCGGTAGAAGCTGCTGTCGCAGCGGCACACGCGGGCAGCCCGGCTCTCCGAGTGGCTGTGCAAGGGGCACTTGGCACAGAGCTGGTCCCCAGGAGCTGACTTGTAAAACCCCAGCTGGCAGGCTGCGGAGGAGGGAAGGGTCAGGGGGATGTGCCTGCATGAGGAGCATCCCACAGCTCAGCACATCCCAGCAGCATGAACCGGGACCTGGCTCTCACCCCCATCCAGTGCATGGGAAACCAGCCCTATGAAGACTGCTTTTGTCTCTCTCCCAGGCTGTGCTACTGCCATACCCATACTGGTTCCCCACTGTTTCACAGGCAGACCCAGGTGCCTTTGCTTTTGTTGACCTGCCTGCAGAGCTGGAGGTGTTTTCCTGCTGCCTGCTGCCCAGAACCCTCCCTGATGCAGCTCAGGGCCAGGGAGCACTGCAAAGAATAAACCAGGCATCACTGGAAATCACCTTGCTATTATAAGAGCCATAATCTGTGTGGTGCAGTGCTCTTTCACAGGAGCTGCCCCACTGCTTGTTCTGGGGGTGCCCAGCAGCATCCATGGCAAGGGTTTCAAGAGCTAAAAGCTCCACTCCTGGGACATGGTGGTGCTTGTCCTCTGACCTTGGTGCGCTGCTACACAGAGCAAGGTTTCCTCCATAGAATCATAGGATCCCAGCATGGTTTGGGATGGAAGAAACCTTAAAGCTCATCCAGTTCCAACCCCTGCTATGGGCAGGGACACCTTCCACTGGAGCAGCTTGCTCCAAGCCTGGCCTTGGGATGGGACAAGGGATGTGCCAGGGATGGGACAGCCACATCTACTGTGGGCAAATGTCTTCTTTGCACAAAACAAAGGGAAAACACCCTCTTTTGTTCCCCCTTGCAGCAAGCCCTCAGCACACACTGAGGTCTATGGAGGGACAGCAAAGCCAAGCAAGCCAGGCTGAGTTCTTCTGACAACACCTCCCACCTCCGTTGGCTCTGCTGGTGCTGGGGCTGCGAGGCAGGAGCACCCGCTCATCCCACACCCACGATGGCATCAGCCTGCTCCATCCCAACCCCAGCTCCAGCAGCAGCCCCCCGGGTGGATCATTTGTCACACAAACAAACAGCTCGTCTCTCGTTAGGGAAATCGATTAGTTCCATAGTGACATGTGGCGCGTCAAGTGTCTGCCTAGGCGTGGAAGGATCTGCCCTCTTCTGCACATTTCCATTCCAAGTAAGGAAAAACCAGACTCTGCCTGGGTCCCTGTATTCATCAAGCATTTCTAGGACCAGTTCCAGTGACTCAAGCGCTATTCCTGGCTCTGACTCATTTCAGTTTTTCCCTACCGAGGTGGTAATACCTTCAGCCCCCGTTGCCAACTCTGCATTCAGCCTCAATTTCTGCTTCCAAACATGTAGAAGGGTTTTGTTTGTGATCCAGCATCCTTGGTGGTCTGGGTCCCTCCGTGCCGTCTGTTTGTTCTGCTTCTAGGTGCTGATTTGTTTTCTTATTAACAACACTCCTTCCCCTGCCACAGATCTCCCTGTGCTACCAGCATATTTCACAGATCACACGCTGCACAGTAATAAACCAGACTATAACTGAGCTACTTCCAGCTATAGCAGCTGAAGGCAGAGCTTCATCCGCATGCATCCCTGGTGCCTTGTTAGTCTCTCTTTACTGTCACCAGCTCCTGTGGCACTTGGCACCGAATGCTACCTTATAGACAGGGGAGCAAGGGCACCAGCAGGATGTACACATGTTGGTGTCACAGGTTGGTGTCATGTCTTGGTACAGCAGGCTGGAAAAGTGAACCCAGCCTTTGCAGAGTTTGCTCCTAAATTCCTGCTCCTCCATTTCAAAAAGTGCATAAGGGCAAGGAGCAGAAATGCCCAAACTGGGGATGCAAGGGAAGGCAGATGTGACTTAGGGGGAAATTGATGCAGCTCAGGGCTGGCTTTGCTCCCCAGCCTTCCTGACACGTTTCATCTCCCCAGGACCATCCATCAGAAGCACAGAGGACACAGGGGAGGCAGAGGTTTGCTGTCTCCAGTAGCTGCATCAAGAACAGCTCAGGGCATTTGCCACACTCTGGTGCTGACTGGTTCTCCTGATGCCACACACTAAGAGGGACTCCCTGCCTTTACCCAATGACCCTGTGATGACACAGCCCCACTGTCCACACTTGGCAATGTATATGTCAGGATTCGTTGCCTTCAACCTGTGTGAATCCTCCTTGGTCCTGCAAACCATTGTCATCTCTACCCATACAGCAACCAGGGACTCTTGATTTAAGAGGCACTGGAGTGGTTCCCCCCCCCAAAACATAGTTAATTAAGGGCAGAGAAATCAGTGCTACAAGTATGGAGAGATAGGGGAAGGATGGGAACATTAGAACATGGGAACAGATTTGTACCAAGCAGTTGTAAAGCAGGTTTGTACCAAGCAGTTGTAACCACTTAGCATTCAATGCTGTAAAAATAAACCCTGTTAATTACCCGTAGCAATGATTCACAATTATTTTAGATGCACTCAAGGGGAAAATTATCCTAAATGACAAATTACAGGTGAATTTGTGCACCAGGGAAGAGCCTCTGGGAGCCTGGACAGCATGAGAACATGGGGAGGCCTGGAGAGCAACTGGGGCTGGGGCAGGCACTGCTCTGGATGGGATAATGAACCTCAGTGTGCCTCAATGCTTGCTTTAGATGGGAGCAGGACACACACATGCAAAACCCTTCACAGGCACAGGAGAGGGCTTGGAACCTGCACAAGATATGAAATCCCTACAGGATGACAGGAATGTCCTGCTCTGGATTGAGCTCCCTCATACCATGTGGAAAACCAGGACCTCCTGGCTTAGCTCTGGTAAAAGCAAACCAGCAGAGAAGTGGCCAGTGAGACACATTCAATCTAATGCACCAGGTCTAAAATCACAGTGCTCCACAGTTATGGTTGTAGCATGCACTGAAGCCACCAAAACCTGAAGCCACTATTGGAATGGTTGTCCTGCTGTCTGCTCTGCACCCAGCTGGTCCTGCCTGCCCTCCCAGGAGCCCTGCAGAAGGTGGAGATTTCTTATTTTTAACTATTTCATGCAATTTCTACCCTAAATCTGTGCCTAAGGGCCCTGCCTCTTTGCGGACCACCAGAAGTCCTGCTTCTAGTATCTTCTTTCTGTCCCCAGTCCCATCTCCCTGTAAAACCCAGCCAAGGCTCTGTCTGTCCTTGCAGGTTCATCTCACAGTGTGATTTTGCAGTGCACATGGGACCACAGCGACCTTCATCTGCAGCCCAGCTCAAGACTTGCACATCCACACTGCTGATCCCGGTATCATAGGCAGAGCCTATAAAACCCAACACAAACCTGTGCTTGGCAGAGCACACCTCCAGCTCTCTGTCACATAAGTGGGTCCCCGGTTATCACCCCAGCCTATTGGGGTCAATACCACTGATCCCCCACCCTGTGCAGCACATCCTGCCTGGTTTTACCAGCCCAACAGCCCCACTCTCCCCTGCATCGCCTGCCCAATGCAGCCAGAAGCAGCAGGCTCGTCTCAGAAGCAGCGAGCGTGGGGAGGGCTCTGCCAACCATCTGCAGTTCAGTCCATTTGTTTCCCTCCCTTTCCGTCCTCTGGGGACAGGACAACATCTGTTAATAAGCTGGCAGAGCTCGGGAGATGATGGATGAACCTGTCGAGGATGCTCTATCTGGGAATGAGCCGCTCTCCTCATGTTGAAGTCACCGTCTGGGACTAGTGCTCTGCAGGTGGCCCTGGTGGGACCACCAAGGGCTGCTTCAATGGGGCTCTGCATTGACCCTGTGTCACTCCCTCTCAGCTCCATGCTCAGCCTGGGAGGTTGGGGCAGGGTGAGGGCACGGTTGAGAGGGTGCCATGTGGGACTGATGCTACCAATTACCCCCTTTCCTGACCCTGCAACGAAGCTCAGCATCAGCAGTCACCAGAAGAGCAGCCAGGTACCTCCCTTTGGCAGTGCTGGGAAGAGATAGAGGGAGAAATAAGCTTATCGTAGCCACTGTGACAGCCAGAGACAGGCACCAGTCCCAGAGGCCTCCAGGGTGGGGAAGAAGCTAGCACAGAAAATCCCAGCTCCTTTCAATCCAGTTTCAGCATGATGCCACCAATCTCAGCTCCCACATGACACAGACACTGAAACAGCAGCGTGTTATTCACAGTCATGTCTTAACAAGAGGCATCTGCCTCATTGTGCCAAGCCTTGTCTTTCTGCAAGGCTGTGTTCTCCCCTTTCTCTGCAGTCCCAGGTCAGAACAGGGTCTCTCACCAGGTTGGTCTGTGGTCTTGGAGGGGTGTTTTGGGGCTGGGTTGGACTGTCTCTGTTGGGCTGACTCTTGGTCCTGATATCATGCATTGCCCTACAGCCCTGCTGATGCTCTGTGCATCCTTTGTGTGCTGCTTGCCTCTGTCTCACCCGCTCCCAGTCACTGTCTTGTCTCTAGCCCCTGAGCACCACCTTACAGCTCTTCACACATCCCAGTTCCCACCATGTGACCCCCTTGTACAGCTCACAACCCTTCCCTCACCCAGTACTGCCTTACAACCACTAATACACACCAGAACTTGTCTGCCATCGCCTCCTCACTGCTTGTTCCTTCTTCCCACAGTTCAACCCATCTCACACTCCTTTGAACCCATAAACATTGCAGGATAGGGAATGGGAGCAGTTTTCACCCACAAAGTGGAGTAATTCCACTTGTAGCACTGGGCAAACTGAAACCATTGATGGTGCAGACTGACTGCATCCCAGACTGGACATCTGCACGGTGCTGCTATATTGAAATTAGCAGTTCTTGCCACGTGCCTTGAATGCCCTGTTGAAATCACCCCTCACTCCATCCTGATCCTCTTCCCTGCATCTTCATCCAAATCCCAGCTTGCTATGAGCGCTGCTTTGCTGCGTGGTGCAGACACCCTTCTGGAATCAGGGGGATGCTGTGCAGGGTCATGTAGGTGAGACAGCCTAGCACGCTCTCAGAGCAAAAGCATTTCATAAGGCTTATGTGGGACATGCTACAGCTTGCAGGAGTCATCCGGAAACAAGCAGCCTAATGCTAGAATCAGAAAAAAAAAGCTGTTTCCAAACTCTGCCTTCTCAGAGGGTTTTATACAGAATTATCCAAAGCTTCGGAAAAAAAACAGGGTTTTCACCAGGCTAAAACCAAACACAGAAAATGCTGGATTCAAGAAGGAGCAGGGCTGAATGGGAGCCACCCCTGCAGAGCAGGGTGCTGGGGGCAACCCTGCATCCCTGCTGCAAGGCTTCAGGAAGCGAAGATGCATAAATGAAGAAAGGTCACACAGAACACCAGGAACCTAACCCCAACCCTGCAGGAGCTGTTATGCAGCTTTAGAGGGTTTGTGAGCCCTCTCACTGCATGCATATGGCTCTGGATATACACAGGGGCTGAGCTTTAAAATGAGGGTGCCCACAGAAGAAGCAAGTGAAGGGCATCACAGGATGCTGGATGGATGCAAAGCATCCAGGTTTTGGATCCTTTTGTTCTTCACTGGGAAGTGTCAGCAGCAGCATCTTGTCTTCAGGAAGGGGAGGAAGTCATCACACAAGAAGAACTGTTGTGTGTGGGATCTCATGCCAAGTGCAGAGCAAACTTTTGTCACTGTCCTAATGCTGTGTGGAACAAGGATACAGATTCCCAAACTGCCGAAGGTCTTTGAATGCTCCCAGATCCATCCATCACAGCCCAGTTGCCCTTTGGCACCTCTTGTAGGGGCTACAGAGACCACCAAGCACAAATGAAGTTTGTTTCATCCCCATTGATGCCCTGAACTCCAGTCTAGCATAACCCTCATCTATGTCAGCTGCAAAACACAGCAAACTCAGAGGAAAAGTGGCAAGCAGTAAAATATGGGATAAACCCCATATTGTTCTGTTGGTGGGGAAAGGGCAGCTCTGAAGCCATCTCTGTCCTTTAGTTTGCTCCTAACCAGTAAAAAAGTAGAATTGTTTTAAGTGTTGGGGCTGCTTCAGTTTGTTTTCCTTGTACATACAATTGGCCACTTGCTTGAGGAACTGAAGGTGCTGGAGATGCTGAGACTACCTTGTAATGCTCCAGCACACTCATTGAGCTCAACTAGTGATGCACACACAGCCCAGCAGACCTGGGGTCCAAACAGACCAATCAGCATTCAGATCTGGGGTTACAAACTGATATGAGGCAAGTGCGAATCCAAGGATCCCATCCCAGAGCTGGATATAATCCTGCAAGGAAAGATTTCCTAAAGCCCAGCCCAAACTGTGCAAGCGGTTTGTGTCTCTGACACATCTTCTTTGCAGTCTGTTCTCATCTGAAGTCTAATACCAGGATCCTGGATAGTCCTGGCTTATGTGGCCTGGAAAACAAACTGGTTTGGGCTTTTATTGGTTTTTTTGGGGGCTGTTTTTAAGGATGCAGGGATTTGCATGGGATAAACAGAGGTGATTTAATCTCACCAGCTGATATTGCCTGTATTTTACAAGGCAGCTGACTGGCTTGCAAACCAGCAATGTGAATCACTATGTTTCCTTGATTTTCCTGCTTGGCATCTCAGAGAGGGCATTTGCAGAACTCCCATAGCTCATCCTTGGAACTATCACTGCTCCTGCCTTTGAAAGGTTTGTTTTGGGAGGCTCACAGCAGAACCCCTCTGTGGTGGGCACTCAGGGCAATGGTGCAGTCTGGCTCTTGGTGTGACAGGTTGGTACCCTGCCAATGGGCAGAGGAGAGTCTGAGCAGGCATCACTGAGCCTGAAGCTTGGGGCTGGCATACGAGCACTGGGACTTGCATGGAAAATCTCCATGAAATCCACACCCGTTTTGCAAGGAAATGGGAGAAGTATTCCAACATATGTGTCTAGAGTTGCAATCGGAAGGTATGTTGACATACATTTATCTGTCACCTTGATATATAGTACATAAACTTCCAGGCAGGACCTAAGGGTGTTGGAGCCCAGCGTGGTAATGGGTACACTGAAATCATAGAATCATAGAATAGTTAGGGTTGGAAAGGACCTTAAAATCCAGTTCCAACCCCCTGCCATGGGCAGGGACACCTCACACTAAACCATTGCACCCAAGGGTTCATCCAACCTGGTCTTGAACACTGCCAGGGATGGAGTTTGCTGGTTGACACAGGTATGTGTGACCCCCAGGCACATTCCTGGGAGCAGTCTGTGGGGTTTGCTTGGAGTCAGCACAGCAAGACCAGTCTCCTGTTTCCAACCAGGCAGCCTGTATGGGCTGTTTCACATGAAGACACCACACAACAAGCTTGAGGTTCCTCAGTGATGTTCTTACCCAGGAGGGGGAAAAAATCATTGTTATCAGAAAAGGGAGAGAGACTTCTCTGACTTAGAAAGGGTTCTGGAATTAGGGAAGAGAATGGAGCAAGGCTCTGATGGGCTCCCTTGACCCCCTAGCACATCATTCTTCCCCCCTGCATGCTTCTCCACCCCTTCTGCACTGAGGGAAGGGAGCACAGGCTGTGGTCTCTCTGGCTGGGTATCCAGTGGCAATTAGTGCACTGGGCAAAGGATCTGTCCTCTCATGCCCAAGCCCAAGGAGATAAGGTCGTATGTCTCCACCTTTCCTCCCCTTCCAACACCAGCATCTGGACCACATCTGTTCACACAGCTGCAAAGGTTTGCTGCTGTGGCTGCAGGTCATTGCCCAGCACGGCTGGAGTCCATGTGTTTGACCTGGCTTTGTCTGCAATGCCTTCACCTGTGTCATCTTGTCCCCTGGGGTGTTTAGGGCTTGCCCTGTCCCTGTGTTGTGCCCAGCCAGCACAGTACATCAGTGACATGGTGCAGCTAAATGGAGTCTTCCCTCCTCTCACACTGTACAGCTCCGCTCCCCCCCTGTCCCACCATCTGGAAAGTCAGCCCCCACTGACTTGCTTCATAAAGGTCCATGGAGGCACAACTGTATTCACAAACACATAATTACCAAGCTGGGTATTTTCTCTTCTTAATTAGCAATGCCGTGGTGCTTTAATTGCTCGATTAAAGTTGCCCACAAGGAAGGTTTAAGGTACATTAGATTTGCTGATTTGTTCATCAGCATGAATCCCACCAACTGGAAAAAATTATCTGCCTCCCGGATTGCTAACCAGACTCTGCAGATCCATTTCCATCAGCCATGTGCCATAGAAGACACAAGGAGCCCAGCAGCAGAGGGGTTTGTCCATAAGGAGCCAGCGTTATCTCCTATTTCCACCTCTCCTTCAGTTTGGTAAGGGTGCCAGTAGTGACAATCTCCCTCTCTTCTCCTTGTTTAGAGGATATGACCATTTCTTCAGCTCTTCCTCAGTTGTAAATGGGCTGATGGAGCAGCAATCACCTACCTGTTGCTCCCTCATCACTGTTTTCCAGGCAAAGGCAGCAGCCAAGCTGAAACTCCCAAGCACAGCAGAGGGAAAGCAACCAGAGCCATCAGGATACCAGGAGGTTAAGATACCTGCTCCCAACCTCCTGAAACCTATGGATATACCACAAAGACCCTCTTTGGGAATCACATTTCTGTCAAAGGCTCATCCACTCACTCTGGCAACAGGGAAGAGAGTCTGTCCACGGAATGATGCAGATCTGCCCCAAAACACTGACCCTGATACAAGGATCATGGACTTAAAGGGCAGCCCTCCCCAAAGAGGGTCTGGCCAGGGTAGGTATGAGGGGTGTGGATGCAGGGATCCTGTCCTGAGGATCCTGTCCTGTCCTGCCGGAGCATCCCTGCACCTCTCCATCCAACCCCAGGGTGTGGAACAGTTGTTCTGGGTCTCAGCCACACAGCTCCTTTGAGGAGGTGGCTTATGGCTGTCTTCCATTCCCACAAAAGCAGAACCAGGGTTAAAGTGCTTCCCTCTCTCATTACTTTAATTGCACCGACCTTATTGAGACGGGTCTCTGTTTGTCCTGTACAGTAGCTGCATATAAATAAGGTGGATTATGCTGATTGTCTTCTTATCTGATAAAATGCGAGGGCAGATCCCTTTTACTTATGCGATTGCTTATTCTGCTATTTAGGCAGAGCAGTTGCTATTTGCTGTGGTTAAGAGGTACTAATGTGTCTTGCTGTGGAGTGATGCGTTTCAAGGAGGAAAGAGCTGGCTGTGTATGATGGGGGTGAGGGAAGCAAAGTCCTTCAGACCCTTGACTAAGGTGGGGAAGAGTGAGTGGGGCAGCAGGGCTGAGCTGCCCTTGGGGGGCAGAGACCCTGAGGGGTTTCATTCTTGGGGTGGCTGTGGCAGAAGATTCCATGGGACTGGAAGCTGGGAATTGTAGAAATTGGCAGACCCCAGGACCCCATCAGCAGCTGTGGCCATTCATGTGCAGGTCTGGTGCAGTCAAAAGGGGGTCCTGTGCATCTGCAGATGCATGAGGCACATATATGGGGGACAAATGCCTTGTGTGATGCAGAGCTATGACACATCTAGCTGGCAGCCTTAGTGTGGTCCTCTCTCCAATCCCATGGAAACTGCCCCTCACATCCTTACGGCAAACACCAGGACATCACAATAAGATGAAATGTGTGGATCCTGCTTGAGTAAGAGCAAGGAGTCACAGAGCCCAGCAACCGCCCTCCTGCCCAGCTTTTGCTTAGGCATCCGAGGTGATGGCTGACAGTAAAGGGGACAAGAGGCAGAGAAGTTCCCCAAGTTCTTCCTCATCCTCCACCATGGCCCACCTCACCCCGTCCTTCCCCGCTCTGTGTCACAGCCTTCCTTCTCCTCTGAAGGTTTGGGAACAGCTTGGGCCATGATCTGGTTTCCAGAGCTCTCTTCCTTCACCCTGGCAGGTCCTTAGGAAAATGAACATTGAAGAGGAGGGGGAGAAACCTCCACTGTTCAAACATCTTTAGCTTTGACAAATAGGGAGTCTGGCTGTGAAAGGCGGAAGGAAATTAATTTGGAATCACATTTTAAACACTGCCATAGAGGCAAAACGTCTTCCCACTAATTTCCCCCCCACCCCAAGCGAAAACTGAATTTCCCTGATATTTATAGAAAGATTATTAGGGCCACAAGGAGTGATTTATATCATCTCATCTCGGTGATGGAGAATGAAAATTTCCAGCCACTGGAATCCTGCTTTTTGTCCACCTGACAATTAAAACAGCTAATTTCCAAGCCCAGCAGATCCGCTGTGGTTATAAATCACCCTGGAAAGGCACTTTTCGCCATGAAAAATGCACTTTGTCCCAGTCAAGCACAAGAAGCTTAGATTAAAGATTGGCATCTGTTTGCTTTTGTGTATAAATACATATACTCCTGCTCCAAAGGAGATGCCAAGGGAGAGGTGTTGAGCTATCCAACTCATTGCGTTGGATGAATGGGAAAGGGAAAGGAGGAATGTGAGATGATACCGAGGTCAGAGAAAGTCCAGTGTCATTTGTGTCCTGTTTCTGGTGCCACAAGCCGTGGAGATTTTCACCAGAGAGCATTGCTGGTTGAGCAGCATGGGCTGACACTGGCACAGGGTGCCCAGAGAAGCTGTGGCTGCCCCATCCCTGGCAGTGTTCAAGGCCAGGTTGGACACAGGGGCTTGGAGCTGCTGCTCCAGTGGAAGGGGTCCCTGCCAGTGGCAGGGGTTGGGACTGGATGAGCTTTAAGGTCCCTTCCAACTCCAACCATTCTGTGGTTCTATGAACTTACAGCTCCTTGCAGTCAGGCTAGCTCTCACACCAGTGCCCCTTTCACGCACACTTTGCACCTACTGTTGAACATGGGACAAGATAGAATCATGGAATAGCTACGGTTGGAAAGGACCTTAAGATCATCCAGTTCCAACCCCCTGCTGTGGGCAGGGACACTTCACACTAAACCATGGCACCCAAGGCTCTGTCCAACCTGGCCTTGAGCACCACCAGGGATGGAGCATTCACTACCTCCCTGGGCAACCCATTCCAGTGCCTCAGCACCCTCACAGTAAAGAATCCTTTATAAATTGTCAAATCTATCCCAGGATGACTTCCAAACCAGCAGTTGCAGGCAGGAGTTTTGGATAGAAGTATTTATTCTGCCTGTCCTTTCCTCTCTCATAGCTGGGGACTCGCTGGGCCTGGTGTGGGTCCCAGCAGCCCCTGGATCCATTCCCATCCAGCATCGGACATCCTGACCTTGCGTCAAGTCTCCCTAAGACAAATGTTCCACTTGGCGTTTCCATGAAAGGCAAACAAAGGCCCCACACTCTTATTTGTGCTGCTCCCCTAAACACATCCCATAAAGAAGCCGAGAGCAAACAGATCCGTGCAGAGGGCTCTCATGGGGAGCCCGTGCTCTGTACACACACATCCCTATGCCTGCTGCACGGCTGCTGCTGGTCACCCCGCTTCCTTATCACAGTTTGCACAGTCGGCAGCTTGAAGTCTGCCCAGTGGCACAGGGGGGCCCCAGGAAGGCTCCCGGTACCCCCAGGCTGCAGAGCTCTGAGCGGCCCCGGGGAGCCATGATGGATGGACGCAATAACCTTGTTTCATGAAAGCTCCATGGTTTTCTGTTTGCTTTCCTCTCGCTCAAACCCCTGCCAAAGGGAAGCGAGTGGTGGGGCAGTTTGGAGAAGTCAAGTGATGCTTTACTGGCGTACACCAGCAGAGACCTCAGCACCAGCCAGAGCTGCTGAAGGCACCGGATGGGAGCTCTGGACCACCGTGCTCCATGGTAGGAAAAGATGGAGCCAGGGCAGTCCCTGTCCCGATGCCAGCTCCCACTGCAAAACCAGTCCCCATCCCAGAGCCCTGTGCACCAAGATGTGTTATGGTCAGACCCACAGGAGCTCCCAAGGAGCTTTCTGGTGGTACCTGCAACACATTGTAGAAGCATGAAGATGATCAGCAAAGGCTTGGGCAGCCCTTCGCCCCCACAAAGGATGTCTGTCCAAGTTTGTGTGAGTGGGATTCTGTCCTCAGCCCATCCCCAAGGAGCTGAGAGCCCCTTGCAGCCATCCCTCCCCTTGCAGCCATTGCTAGCAGGAAGCAGACTCACCCATGCAGGAATCCCGCTGCTCCTCATAGCCAGCACTGCAGACACACTTCCCAATGGGCACCAACCATTCTCCCTCTGCACTGCAGTACATTTTGGGGGTGTCCCTCTCCTCCGAATGACCCACACACTCTCCCCGCACTTCCACCAGGGAGGACGAGTCTGCCCCAGTCACAGCCTCGGAGAATGATGCCAAGTTCCTCACTGTTGCCGGACACTTCTTGTAGTACACTCGCACTGAAACGATGGCGATGCAAGCGCCTATGTCCTGGAATGCCAAGTAGAAACCCCTCTTGCTCAGCGGCCCCACACCCCGCACCTCTGTGTTCAGCTTCAGGCGCCTCACCCCCAGGTCCACATTGGTGAAGCTCTCATCGGCCGCGATGGTGTCGATCTTCATGAACTGGCTCTCGCGGGTGCTGGTACCCAGGTCCCGGTCAGACTCCAGGTAGTAGAGGTTGAAGGTCTCCTTGCAGGTGCCCAGCACCCCTGGCATGCTGTTACAGTCCCGCAGCGTGAATTTAATCTCTGCATAGACCCTCCGTGCTCCATCCCGTTGAACCCAGTTGGTCCGTAGCCAGTTGTTCTGGTTGGGAGTCATGACATTACAGACCTGGTAGGTGTGGATGGGGCTAAAAAACTCATCCATTTCATTGATCGAATCCCACTGTGGGACAGAGAGAGAACAGGTCATTCCAGGTGTCCTCGAGCACTGGGAGAGCACAGGGCATGCAGGAATCTGCCATCACCCACTCTGGGATGAGCTCCATCTGCTCCTGCAGCTGCCTCTGGACAAGAGGTCACTACTGTCACAGGCCAAAAGAAAA
This sequence comes from Melopsittacus undulatus, assembly GCF_012275295.1. Lineage (NCBI taxonomy): Eukaryota > Metazoa > Chordata > Aves > Psittaciformes > Psittaculidae > Melopsittacus > Melopsittacus undulatus. Next base: position 3,937,744 of record NC_047538.1, on the reverse strand, counting down.
TGAGGATGAGCAGGCTGTACCCAGCACTAATTTGGGCAGGAACTTTCACAGCCCACACTGACGAAGAGCTAAAGGCACAGTGTACCCCTGCTTGCATAAGTCTGACCTGATAGCACAAATGGATGGCAGTGTGTGTTTGGGAGAGCTCCAAACCCTCCAGACCATGTCTGCAGGTCTCTTGGTGCTCAACCTGTCATTCACAGCAGCAGCAGGAAGGCACGTGGATCTCTTCTGGCTCATGCAACCTCCATGCACAAACTAAAGAGGCTGCTTTCCAGCTGGAGAGTGAGTTTTGGGTGCATACCATGGGGAGAAGGGGAAGCATGCAGTGAACACAGGGCTTCCAGCAAGGAGCTCAGCTTCCCCAGCCATGGAGAGGAGCTCACAGAAAGTGATGGGACACACAGGATACACTCCTGCCACTTGGCCAAGGGGTACAGGGGTGCTCTGAGGGGTGGCAGCAGGGATGCTCTCTGCCATACCCTGCTCATGGGAGGGGAGTTGGGCCAGGTGACCTTATAAGGTCCCTTCCAACCCAAACTCTTCTATGGTTCTATGCACTTACAGCTTCCCTCTGCAACAAAAGTAGGGACTGGAGCTCTCCGGCTGTGTCCAGCAAGAGAAATATGAGGTTATTTTATGCACCAAAATACCTTGACCTTCAGCTAGTGTGGATGCTTTGGGTCTCCAGACATTGACTTCTCTCCCAAATCTGGCAGAGGAGGTGGTTTTCCTGCCTCTGGTGTCTGCACACCCCTGTGGCACTGCCAGAGCTGGCAGCATCCTCATGGCTGGCAGAGAGCAGGGAGCTGAATGCCCATCTCCAAGTACTGTCAATGGTCAGCATCAGCCACAGGGGAGAACTTGGAGGGTTTGCATTTCATAGAATCCCAGACTGGTTTGTGTTGGAAGTGACCTTAAGATGGTCCAGTTCCAACCCCTGCCATGGGCAGGGACACGTCACACTGGAGCAGCTGCTCCAAGCTCCATCCAACCTGGCCTTGAACACTGCCAGGGATGGGGCACCTTGTGCCAGCACATCAGCACCCTCACAGTAAAGAACTTCTTCCTTATATCTAACCTAACTCTTCCTGTTTCAGTCTGAACCCATCACTCCTTGTCCTATCACTCCAGTCCCTGATGAAGAGTCCCTCTCTGACATCCTTGCAGGCTCCCTTCAGACACTGGAATCTGCTCTGAGGTCTCCACGCGGCTTCTCCAGGCTGAAGAGCCCCAATGTTCTCAGCCTATCTTCATATGGGAGGTGCTGTAGCATCACTCCTTCACACTGGGTCCTTTTTTGCACAGTGCCTGGACCGTCAGCTCTTTCCCAGGGTTGTACACAGCACCTTGGGATCCCAAAACACCTGCCTGTACCACTGATCTACAGGACAGGTGCTCTGCCATCGGTGGAAACACATGGAGGTGGACACGCCACCCAAACTGGTGGCTCAGAAGCCACAGGAGCATCCTCCCAGTGTGCCATAAGGTGACACTGATCCCACAGGCTCTGACATCCCTAGAGCAGGATGGAGGGATCTGATTCAGGCATTCCTTAGTGACAGGCTCTTATAGCTGGGGAGAGGAGTCTCTGACGCTGGGTACCATCGGTCCAGGAGCATGGGCACTGTGTGCACCATCACCCTCCCTCATTGCCTGCTCTCAGCCCACAGTTTGAAGTGGTTTTTGCTAGAGGAAGCTCAGCCCGGCCCCCATCAGTGTGATAAGATCCCCCAGCGAGACGGAAATGAGGACATCATAATTACTGTGGTGAGCGCACGCGCTGGGGGGGACATGGGACATGATTGCATCTGTATGCAGGGGTTTGCCTAATGGTTTAAATTAAAGTCAACACCAGCTATATAATATTTGCCAGATATATGGAAGGCGAAAGATGCAAACACCAGATATTTGGGCAGCTGAGCAAGGTCTTACAAGTCTCCCAGGGCTTGTGTGGTGCAGCAGAGTGGGGAAAAGGAGGAGTGGAAGAGGCGAACACACAAGGAGAGACCACATCCAGCAGCAGCTCAGCATCCCACCACCCTTTGGTGACCACAGAGGGAAGCAAGGACAGGGTCTTCCCCACCCTGGGATGGCTTCCTTGAGGGATGCTTGTTCTGCTGCTGCCCCTGAGACATCCAGCACAGTCCTTCCTCCCTTGAGCAAGCACTGAGCTGCAGCAGCTCCCTGGGAGCTGCCAGGTCCCTCACTCTGTCACTGGGAGAGGAGAACAAGAGAAGGATGTTATTGCACCTATAAATCAGTAGTGGGAGGCCTTAATGGAGATAATCCTCATGAAATCAGTCACTGCTGTGGCTAAGGAGGGATTTGTCAGGCAGTTAACTACCCTGAGCTTCACTGCAGGTGATTAACTCCTGGTAGTGACCAGTGCCTGGGGAATTAGCAATAACCCAGCATTTACTGAACAAGCTCTGGGAGATGAGCCTTTATCTCAATTACTAGTCTCAATCTTTATTTTTCCAACATTCCATTCCTACCCCTCTCTTCAAAGAAGATCAGTTTCAACTCTGCTTGCCCTGTAACTTCCTGGTGTTCCTGGATCCAGGCAAAGGCTCCGGATTGGAAGAGAAGCCCCTTTTACCAGAAACAGAGGGGCAGAGGTGGGGATACACAAACCACCTCTGAAGGTCTTTCCTGATGCTCCCACCAGCAAAACCAACCCCCCCCCCCCCCCCTTGGGGACAGACACCCAGCAGCTCTGTGGGCTGACCGCAGCCCATGTAGTGAGAGGGATACTATGGGGCCAGACCACAGAGGTGCTGGTGGGGGGCAGATGGGGAGGTCACGGGCAGCATGGGGAGCCTTCCTCCAGCACTCAAGGTGCTCCTATTGTAATTAGCTTTTGCAAGGCATCATTCAAGCTCTTTAGATACCCTGAGTCTGAATAAAATCATTTCCTGTTTGACTTTGTAAATCAAAGTAGACGATACAATAATTATTAATAATATGTTGACTTATCTCATCAGCGTTTTAATTAGTCAGTAGAAAAGCAATTTGCAAAGGGGCCGATCAAGGCTCCCTCTGATCCAGCAGGTCACGTGCTGAGCAAGGAGAGGGGAGAGAAGGGCACTGGGGCACTGGGGCGTTTTACTGGGGAGAGCTGGGAAACCGGAGGCAGGGAAGGGGAAGGGGCGGCCTCTTTGACAGCACTGATAAGAGTTTAATTTTCAGTGCAAAGGGAATTGTTCTGGGGATGGAGTGAGCTGCAAAGCTCCTGGGAGCCCTTTGAAGTTCTAATTGAGAGGAGCCGCAGCCTGCGGGACAGGGATGCTGCTGGTGACCCTTCCACTTCCTGCACGTGTCTCCGTGGTGGAGGTGAGGGGGGGATGCAATTAAACCCCTGAGCAGCAATTACAGCCAATTACCCCTCAGTTAATCGTCTGGCAAGAGGAAATGTCAAAACAGACCACACATGCCTCCCTGATGGCTTGACACTCCCTAGGGTCCATGGTGCTGCTGACCCCCACTGTGCCCATCGCTCCCTGCCCTTTGCTCCTCTGCTCTTGGTGGCCACAGCAAGCCCAGATAGGGGCAGGTTCACTTTTCCCATAGATGAGATGAAAGCATCAGGACTTTGCAAGTGCCTCTCTTCCAGCTTTGTGCTGCTGATGGTTTGAACTGTTCACTCACTGCACAGGCAGCAAACAGCCCAGAAGAGGAAAGCTCTGAGGCTGCCACCTTTCCTCTGGCATCCCCAGTAGCCCCAGAGAGGTGGGACAGAACCGTAGGGCAAGCTATAGGGCACTAAAGACTGAGCTAGAGGACACAAGGCACCTTTATAAGCTCCTCAGAATGGGGACTGGGGCTCTGTGCTGCTTAGTGCCATTAAAGACCCATGCAGAGCTACCCACCTCCCCACTGTCACCCATGTCATGGTCCCAGGCTCAGGCAGGGCAGCAGAATGGAGATGTGGGTGAAGCAAAAACGAGTGTGGTTTTATCTGAGGAACAGGGTCAGCAACGCCGACCTCTGAACATGCATCAGGACACTCCAGGACACCAGGGTTTGGCAGCAGGTTTGGGATGAGATGGCAGCAGTGATGTGACAGGATTGGGATCTACACAACCAAGGGCAACCTGTGCATGACCATGAAGAGGACAGTGTCTCCCTCACCCAGCAATGGCAGAAGGGAACCAAAGCCAAGCAAACCCACACAGCGATGGGTTTTGAACAGCAACCTGTTAACAGCATCACTACAGGACCTGGAGGATTTACCAACACTGGCAGTTTTGCAGTCAAAGTGTTTTATTTCATAGAAGCTGGGCTTTTCTGAGATGCAAGTGAATTGGTAGGTCTGAAGACCTATATTTATGCAGGACATCACATCATATTAGTTCTGCTGTCCCCACTGACCTTGTACCTCTGAATCCGTTACATTTCCAGGATAGTCACTGCAAGAGCTAAGAGCTAAAATTAGAGCTAATAATTTAATATATTTACATAATATATTTACATAAATAATAATGCCTGATATAAACCCAATCATCGTTATTATCATGAATTCACTGTTCTGATCACTCCTGCTCAAGCAGCGTGGGGACTGAAAGTCTCAAGCAACAGATCAATGAAAATGATTAGAGGCCTGGGAAGATTTCTGTAGGAGGTGGAATTGAAAAGATTAGGAGCGTTTAGTTCAGAGAGGGGATGAAAAAGAGTGGACATGAAAAAACAGCACAGCAGCAAAAACCAGGTAGGCACCCCAATTCTGCCCATTTTGTGCATTGCGGCAAGCCCCACTGTGCCTCGCGGTTGGTCCTCTGTGTGTTTATGATGGGATTGTTTCTGTTCCCTCAATGAATGAGCAAAATCCTTGCAGCCAGGTCGCTGCTGCCATCTGTAACTCCCCATTGCCAGAAAGCTGCTGTGGTAGGGAAATGTGGACATGGAAATGCAGGTGAAGGGAGAAGCGGAAAGGACCCAGCCAGTAGAGATGGCAAGTTCAGATGGGGTCACCATCCCTACATCACTCCTGGGCACGCTGCCGGGCTGTGCATTTACATCCCCATTCCCTTTAGGAAACATCCACATCCCTGCCCCTCTCCCCCATTTCCCACAGCAAACTCCTCTGATTACAGGTTGTTGAGAGTTTCCCAGACATTTTGGGCTGCTCTTCCTGATGCTCCCCTGGTGCAGTGAGGAATGAGAAGCTTCCCAATGTGAGAGCCCATGGAGTGACCCAGCTCTTCAATTCCCTCTTTGCTCAGGAGTTAGTGACAATTTGGTCACTACCAGGGGACACGGACAGTTAAATGGCATTTCCAAACCACCTGCATCCCACTGTTCTTTCAGGCTGACATTTTCCCATTGGATGTGGTCTCTTTGCCCCATCAGCACTGACCTAGGTACCAGGAGGACCTGTGGTTACCCATTCCCCACACGCCAACAGCCGCTTCATACTTACCCCATGCGAGGGATAAGTCATCCAGCCCCAGTCCCCCGGGATTGTTGATGTGTCTAGCAAGTTCACTGGAAAACACAGGAGCAAAACAGTGCATTAGAAAGGTTTCTCCCCATCCCTGAGGGGCAGGGAACTGAGCCACCACAAGCAATCCCTCCTGCATCCCACTCTCCTGATTGTTCCTGCTCCCATCAATCCATGGGGCTGTTGCCAGGGACCTGTTTGGCTGCAGCTTAGGCAGATGTGGAGTGAGGAGATGGCAATAAAGGGTGGTCCCCAAAGCTGTTGGTTTGGGGTATAACTGAGGTGAGGCTGTATCAGACCCGGCCCTAGGACTGAGAGCAATGTGTCCTTTTGGAGGAGAGGGGAGTGCAAACAACAGATTGGAGGGGATACAGAGAAGAGCACAGGGGATATGGAAGCTGGGAATACAATCTCCAAGCATTAGGTTGTCCACCAGTCCCACCCTGGGCCAACACTGATGCAACCGGAGCATCATTCCTCACTTGGACACTTCTCCAGAGGCTCAGTCAAGTCCTTTACATTCACATCCCTCCCAGCATCACTGGTATGAAGTCTGCACTCCAGCAGCCCCTCAGTGCCCGGCTCCAGCACAAGTGACCCCCCATGGTCCTGGCTGACACCCCAGTGGAGAGGCCAGGCAGTGAGGGACAGGCTCCATCAAAGCCAATCCTTCATCAGCCCTGCCACCACAAGGAGCCCAGCTTAACGAGGAGGCACAGGCTAATCTGCAAGGAAAAGGGAGCAGCTTCTGCAGGGGGAGAGGTGAAGATGCCTTTGAATGTGCTCAGGAGCTGCCTGTGCAGACCCGAGCAGTGTCAGCAGCAGGATGCTACAGCACTGCTGCATGCACAGGGTGAGCTGCTGCTCAGTGTCATCTGCTGCCCATGAGCCCCAAATCCCACAGCATGAGGCAGAGCAGAGCCTTGCCGCTGCCTGATAGCCCCCAACTTGCTCAGCACCAGGGGAAGGAGCCCAAGCCCAGGGTACAGATCCAGAGGGATGGAAGCTTGGGTTAGGGTGCCAACAAGGTGCCCTGACCCTTGGGAGTGAGTGCAGCAGGCACCGACACCAGTGTGCTCCTGTCTTGTCACCCCTGATGGGAACCAGGCTTCTTCCAAGACCTCCAGTGCCTCCAGCCTTCCCCAGCCAAAGCCCTGCAGCCACCCAGTAAGTTCAAGCCCACTCTGGATGCTGCCTCCATGCTCACTGCCCTTCCAGACCATCGAGCAGCATCACCCTAGACCTGGATGCAGCTTGGCTGCATCCCTGCTGCAGCATCGGCTGGTCTCCAGGCTTTGGAGGGATGGTGGTCTTGGAGCAAGGCAGTGCCTTGTCATGCTGGGGATGGGGCACACTGGGACAGTGGCTCCAGCCCTGGCAGAGGCTGGGCTCAGCGTGATGCTGGTGCCAGCAGCCAGAGGAACGGGTGCCACTTCCATTTACTATTACCAGGCAGGGAAGGAGAGGTGGAGGGAGAGAGGAGCAGAGACGTGAGCTGGCTGTGAAACACCCGGACGTCATGCTCCTGACAGAGCAGATTAGGAGCTTTTGAGGCATTTATTAATGTTAGCAGAACAATTTGAAAGAATTTCCAGGGTTTCTTGTGTGACTCCATTGGCCCAACAGCAGGCCGAGCCCCTCCACTCCCTGCATGGCGCTGCTCCCACTGCTAAAGAGGCCCCTTGCCCTCAGCACGGAGTAATTACCTCGGAGATCTCAAATCCATTTTTATTTGTTATTGTTAATCTGAAGATTTTCTGCCTATTTTCCCTGGGTAATTCACCCAGCAGGAGCTCGGGCTCGGGAGTTCCCTGCTCACAGAGCAGGAGCACAGTCCCAGTGACCCTCAGCAGGCAGGCTGCAGGGAGCAGACTGCTTTTGCAGACCCCCTCTCCCCCCCGCTGTGGTCTCTGCACCCTCTTTCCCACGCCAAGATGCTCGGCACTGGATGCAGCTGCTGTCCAGGCAGCACAAGGAGCTGGGATCCATGGTGGGGTGTACCCTAGGCTTGTCTGCACTGCCCTGTGCGGGATGTGGAGCAAGCTTGGAACACCCCATCCCATCATATGGACCATATGGTTGCTACCCAACCTCATACAGATGATGGAGCCGGCTCCTTGCAGGTGCTTTGGTGCACAGGCTTGCACCTCTGCAAGAAGCCTTGCGGAGCAGATTGCTCGTGCCTTGTTGCAGAAGGAGGTTTCTTTTCTTCCTCAGCAAGTGTTTCAGCTGGGAGCATTAAGACCACTGAAGTGGGCATGGCACAAATACAAAGGCATTGTGTGCCCAAAAGCGTTTGTGTTAACTCCTGGTGTAGCACACGCTTCTGTGGGTCTGAGTATCCAACTAGCAGCACTATGTGCCCAGGTAAGGGCAGACCAATACTGTTCCGAAACCCAACCATCCATTCCAGGGAAAGCTTACCAAAGGGAACACACTGCATCACATGTGACAAGGGCACTGTCCCATCTCTGGAGGTGATGCTCAGAAAGAGCCTGGGGGCAAGGAGGCTGCCACAAAGGACCCCTTTCAGCTGGAATGAACGTGGATTGGGAGACCTGTGTCCTACAGCTGGGCAATTCTGTTTGATGTTATGGACTGTCTGCATGGATCAGGCTCAAACTGCCAGCTCCATTTTGTTTTCCTGAGCACCATTTTGTGTCTCTCCTATTCTGTGCCTTGGCCTTGGCTTGCCGTATTGAGCCAAAACACCAGGAGGTGTCAGGGGAAATGCTTGCACTGGTTCAGGAGCTGTCAAGCCCGATTGCCTGTTCAAATGGGAGCACCTGGGAGAGAGCAGGTCGCTCCCCCAGCACCAACTGGGGTCCCGAGATGGTGTTTCATGCAAGGAAGACCTACTTGCTCCTTTATAAAGTTGCATCATGTAATGTTGCATTACACCTGTGAGACATGGCAGTCTCATAGATGCAGATTACACAGGAGTTGAAGACTAGGTGTATGTGTATGCATATGAGGTATATGTATAATTTATTTATAGCTACATGTTTTTATATATATATCATCTAACCTATCTCTACTTCTATAGCTACATCTATATCTAAATCTATCTATATCATCTATATGTGTATCTATATATCTGTATCATCTATCTGTATCTCGATATTAGACATCTATATCTATCTGTATCTATAGCTATAGATATAGATATCTAATACTGAGATAGAGATAGATGATACAGATATATAGATATACATATATAGCTATAACTATATCTATCTATATCTATATTTATATATCTATAACCTCCATATCCTTACCCCTATTTGTACCTATATCTACCAAATTCAGACACTGCTTGGGATAAGTGAGGAAGCCAAGGCAGGGACTAGCATGCAGAAGATGTGTGTTTTGTCTGGGTCCATGTATCTCTTGCCACACATCTATGAAATGGAGCCGTCAGAAACCTCTCCCAGCACTTGTTCCGGTGGCCACAGCTCCTGCAGGGATGTAGGACATCCCTATGAACAGGCACCTTGCGGTCCTTCATCCAAGCATCCCAGGCTCAGGAACAGTCCTGTGGGATCAAGAGCTTCCCAGTCAATGGGGCTTGTGGACCCTCAGCCTGGCTGGGGGTGTGTGGTGGGGTGGTGGGACAAGCCCAGGGTGACACAGGGAGGGGATGCCCTGAGCCCCAGCCTCCATAGAGCAGTGGGGGACCAAAGAGGGCTCTGAGCACCCTCACTAATTGTTAACCCACTGCGGTCCTCGCTCTAATTACTCTGTTGTCTCCCTCCCAGGCAGGGGCTTTGTAGCTCAGGCGTGGGGAGGAAGGGTCAGTGGGAGCAGCCCTGTTCCCTTGGGCTTCAGTTCCTCTCCATCACAACTTCAAAGGCCTCCCAAGATTCACAGCAAGGCTCCCCCCGTGCAACAACGCTTATTGCATCGATAATTAAACTCTTATCAGCACAGTTAGGCACTTCTGCTCCCTGCGACTCACAGACTGACTACAGCCTCATGCACAGTCTGCACACCCCACACTGGCCCCACAACCCCAGCCCCACTCAGTGGGGGAATAGCACGGTATGGAGGGGGGTATCTGCAGCAGGGTCTGGTTATGGGAAAGGGGCAGGGAAAGGCTCCCTGAGAGGAGGGGAACAAGAACCAGTGGCATTCGTTTCCCATAAGCTCAGACAGGACTTTGAATGGGCAGGTGGGGCCGGGGTGGGTCAGCTATTTGTGTCCAACCATTTAATCCAGGGGCATGCTGAATAGCTACCCGTGACCTTTCCAACTCGGGAGGCAAAGCCGAGCACCAAAGCTGTGTCTTACTGGCCTCGGAGCATCACAGGGGACGGGATGGGATGTTCTGCTTTTAGCTTCCCCCTTCCCAGGACAAGTATTTATCCTTAAAGAAAGAAAAACAGTGATTTATTCACCAGCACACAGGGCTTTGAGGTAAGAGGGGAGGTCAGCACTTCCCATTCGGGAGCTGTGCGCAAGGGATGTGCCCCATGGATGCAGGTCGGCACCATGGCAGTGGGGTGCTGCACCCCACCAGCGCTCAGCCGGATCCAGGCAGGCTTTGTCGGGCTGCACATACTGAGAACACAGTGAGGATGATGCCTTGGCTGCCCAGAGAGGAATTGAGTAAAGCATTGCGGATAGATAGAAAAGATGTCACCAAATCCGGTAGGAATGTGGGATTTCCACGTTACTGGAATACTAGAATCAGACTGGAAAAAAGAAATATATTCAAAAGAAATGTTTTCAAACAATCGCCATGACAATAACAGTGCTGCTTTTTGGACGTGCCCTAATTCCCACTCCAGGATTTCTTCTCAGACCTCCGGATTGTTGCTGTGAACTTTCTGTATTTAATTCTATATCGTTTTGTAATGCACCAGGAGCAGTAATGCCCATAAGGACTGCCCAGAGGGTCACCCCTTTTCAGTATACCAGGAGCAGAAGATACTTTGATGTAGGAAGAAAGCTTGTTTGTTCAATCAGCGCTAACAAAAAAATACAGTTCAGGGTTTAAAAACTGAAATGATCAACCCAATCCTTCCAGACCCTGCATGATCTCATATAAGATAATGCACAGCACAAAAGCATAACCTGTGGTAGGACCGAGGTGTCATGAAATAATGTGGAAAAATGAAACAAAACAAAACAAAACACTCTGAATAAAGCGTTTCCAAGGGTAAAAACCTTGAAATTACAGGGCAGTTTTTTTTCTTCCAGGAAAAAAACACATCAAAAGCCAAACAACACCAAAAAAATGTTCCCTCACAGAAATATAAGTGGGAAAATAGAGATGTAAACTGCTCCTGTTTCCTACTCTGTTTGAGACTCCTGATGCTCTTGTGCAGTGAGACAGCCAAAGTGAATTGTGCGTGCTGGCTTGGGCACCCCAGTACCACTGCCAGGCAGGGTGTTACAGTACTGGTGTGCATCCCGCATTGTGGCACACACAGGTTTCAGTGCAGACAGTGCATGGTGAGAGCTGGGCATAAATAACTGACTGGGAATGTTAAAAGAACCCACAGCTGTGCCAGGGCTCAGGGATGGGGTGCTCGGAGCCAGACTTGGAGTGAGGGGTGAGCACACGCTTCCGCATCCCTATTCCAAGGGCTTGTGTTAGTGTGGAAGCAGATATTTTGGGCTCAAGGGGAGCTGGGCTCGTTGTAATTCAGGGCAGAAATCAGTGGAGGAGGTGGGAAGGCTCCGGGGATGAGGGGGTGAGAAAGGTCAGGGAGGCAAGAAATTCCATGGAAACATCCAACGTGAGCAGCGGAAGGAGCAGGACCACATGAGGCTGGGGAGCACCGAGGCAGCTGAAAGGACCCTGGAGGGATTTGCAGACCTGGTGTGCTCAGGTCTGGATTTGGCCTTCAGGGAGTCATGTATGTACCTTCCACCACAGTGTCCCCATCCCAAGGGACACATCCATCAGCAGACAGGAGCTCTTGCCTTGCACAGCTACCCCTTGGCATCTCGTTAGGCTAAAGCCCTGCGAGAGCTAATCCATCATCCCACACACCATCAAAGGATGGCTTTTTGCATCCCTGACCAGTGTCCCCTAACCCAGAAGCTCAAAGAACAGATAATGGATGTGCACCCACACCAGGGCTTCCCACCAAGCTGCAGCCCCAGTTTTAGGAACAGGCTGAACATCTCATGCCACCAGTATAGCGACAGTCCTTAAGAATCACACAGGAGAGTGTTCTAACACAAAATACACCTATTCTGCTTGTGGTAGGCAAAACCTGTGCGTACGGATTCAGATATTGGAGCTCTCTTCGGAGGGGTTTGTGATGCTGCCCTCGCACCAGTCCTGACTCCTTCATCTCTTTGCTCATGTCTGATATAGCAAAATAGACACAAATGCATTTTCAGCTTTAGACACTGACGTTTCTGACTTCTGCTGAGCTTTCTGGGAGCCAAAGCTCACACCAGGCAAGCCCTTAACACCATCCCAGGTCTTTATCCCAGAGCATCCCAGTGCTTTCACTCCCCACCTGTAACTACCTGCTCAGTTATCTCCAGCCTGTTTGGGATTTGCTGATTTCGCACCCAAAATCAGACTCCCCAGTGTCCCTGGGTGGACCTGGCACTGGAGATCTGTGCCAATACAAAAGCCCATGAGCCCTTTAGCTGGACAAACCATAAAGACACCCTGCCCGTCCCACTGACCCCTGCAACACAGCAGTCCTAGCAAAGATTTGGGGTTTATCCTCTCCAGAGGATTCAGTAGTGAAATGTGGATGTTTGCAAACATCCCCACTGATCTGGATTATCCGAAGGGGCTTTGGATGGCAGTTTTCCTGCCATCAGGCTGTCGGATGCTTTTCTCCCTGATTTCATCTTTTGCTCTCATAGCAGTCAGCCACCCTAAACCACGCTCAGCTCTTTGTACCACAGGGACATTTTTCAAGCAAGTTAATTTATTTGTTTTCTCTTTTTAAAGGCTTTTGCTTTACTTTCTTAAAAAAAAATAGCTTTTTCTGAAATGAAACATTTTCACAGACAAAAATACCAATACTGAAAACGTTTGAAGGGAAGGGCTGAATGTCTCACGCCACCAGCAATGAAATAAATCAAGATCCTTTAAAAATTGTATAGGAGGTACCTAATACAAAAGGTATTCCAACCGAGGAAGGATCAGGGACTTGTGCATGCCCTTGATGCTGGGATCGAGATGGTCTATCCAGCTGCAGCCACTCACTTGCATGTTTAAGGCATTTAAAATAGGAGCAACTGGAGACAGAGCAGAAGGTACCACAGGCACAGCCATGATACCAGGGATGGAGGGAAAAAGATATAGGAGAAGGGAAACTGCAAAGCCCAATTTTGCCTGTGTCCATGAGGGGCTCAAGGCACCCGCTTGCACTCAGCATGCTTTCATAGCATTAAAATATGGGATCTTTAATCTAGCAAGAAATGCCTAAATAGAACAAATGTCTGGAAGGTGAACCAGGGAAATTTATATTAGGGAAAAGAGGGGTCCAATTTGTTAAGGCTGAGGCTGATGAGCCGCTGGTATGGATTCGGGAAGGCAGGGATGGGTCTGCCATTGCCCATGTCTTTAGATAAATATTGAATAGCTTTCTCAATGGTATCCCTGGGCCAAGCACAGTTCATTAGGCTTTACCAGCGTGGCTGGACCTGATCCATAAAGGACTCGTATCCTTTATGTTGTTGTTTATGACCGCACACCTACACAGGCAGGACATGGGGATTTTTGTTTCTTTATGAAGGAAACACGACTGCGTGAACCCTCCTCTCACTTCTGACCGAAGGGGTTAACCATTTCTGTGTGACAGAGGAGTAATTCTGAGTGTTGTTCACACAAACACGCTGGGGTGAGGAGACCGAACTATCAGAAACTGTCAGGGTATGAATAGAGTTATCACAGGAACGGATTTACCCCTGGAGATAAAGGCAGCACCGTAGGCTGCCAGGGAAGCGAGCAGGGATGCACTAAACACAGGACCTGACCGAAACAATGAGCAGAGGTGGAGGGGTGCCCTTATGATATCGGTGCTCACAGAGCATCACCCACCAGGACCCACAAGTGCCGACCCCAGTGAAATGCATGGGACGAGCAGCTCAGCCTCCCTCTCTGAGCCCCTTTTAGGGCTGGGGTTTGTTATTTTTTGTTGGGTTTGGGTTTTGTGCTTTTCTTTTGGGTAAAATATTTTTTTCTTCAATATTTCTCAGCAGTTTTTCTAAAAAAAAAATTAAAAAATAGGTAATTTCTTTGTCCCTGTAGTAATTCACTGGGTTTTCGGTTATACTTAAATTTGGATCCATCCAAGCTATTTCCACCGTCACCAAAATGGTGCCCATTTCTTTTCACCGTAAATAAATCCCTCACTATTTCTGAAAACAGGAATTCAAGGAGAGCGAACAAAAAGCCCACAGAGTGAGTGCAATTTGTGCCCTGTTGTGTTATTTGTCTGAGGTTTTTTAGGTTAGATTTTCCAGAAGTTTTACTATAAGAAGCTGTTAATATAAGACAGATGGAAATGAAGATGAGAAAGAAAGACCAGAAACATTCCCCCATGATCCTAAAATCCTACCTAAAATCCTGCAAGTGTTTGCTTTATAGCAGCATTTTGGGAGTAATAAAGATATTACACACCCCAAAATGATTTTATTTGTTTTTCTGCAAACATAGCCCAAATCAGCTCTGGTTTAAACGAACACTTCCCCATGTCCCCATCACCAAACGTCTGTGTACATAAAACCTCTTTTTTCCTATTCTTACGAAGGAACACGGCATCCTCACAGCCTTTTTACAACTGAAAAAGCTATTTCCTCTCCCTTTCAGAGCTTTCCTTCTCTCGCAGCCCCGACTTCGGCATTGAAGGGGTACAAAAGTAGCACCGAATGAATGCGGAGATGAGCTTTTACCTCTTTTTCTGTTTGAGCAGAGGGGCAATTAATGAGATTACAGTCGAGAGATTAGCAGGGGAGATGGCCACAAACCCTTCCTCTGGCTCCTGTTTCAGCTGCTGGGTTTTCCCAAGGATCCTGGTGTTCTCCCAAATGCCATCCCTGTTGTAGGGAGGAACAAAACGTCTCCATCACTGACCCCATGGCGCAGGGGAAAGGCGAGCATCCCTGTGTCATCAGCACTGCATCCTCCCGGTGTAGTCCCTGTACATCACCCTATCCCCATCACCTCCTGTCTGCCTCGGCCATCCTGATAAGCCCTGAAACGCTGCGGAAGATGCCGCACCATGATCCCTACCGAGGTACCACCAAGCTCACCCGCAGGCCATGGGATCTGTGCTGTGATGGGGAGAAAACTCACACACCTCACTGATGGTGGACAGAGCTGAGCCAGAGCCATTGCTTGGGAGCGAGCAGACCCCAGCAGCGGCATTCCAAGTGCCATTTTCGGGCAGAAAATCAGATTTTGTCACCCCCTGCCCAAGCCTCAAACATGACAATTTCTGCTTGTCCGATTTTCTTTCCATACAACAGAGATATTTCATATTCTATTATTTAACTTCAGTTGCTGGTGTCATAGAACATATCTGCTTTGATATTTTTTGCCAATGCAACACAGTGTGTAATAGGGTAAATATTTTAGTCTATCACACTATATTCATATTATCGAAAACAACTTTTCTACCGCCCTGATCTAAAGCAATTTAACAATTCTGGAATTCTTTTTTCTTCCGTGATCCAAATGGAAATCTCCCACATCCTGTAAATTTTCGCCCATCTATCAAGAATCTGAGTTTTGGCTTTCACAGCGCTTTGCAATGGCTGCCGCGCCAAAATGTGGGGATTTACCATGGAATGGAGGTTCCCTTTTACTCCCATTTCCAGGGCACATACTGTACGGAAGACTGAAATGAATGAAAAATATATAACAATACATAGAATATATAATTTCTTATAATTATAATGATAATATATTATTTTTATATAATTATATAATAAAAAATATAAGCTTGAAACTTGTTGGAACAAATCTTTCAGCAAAGAGAAAGGTACTGGGAGCTCTTGGAAGGGGACTAAAATCAGACTGAAACCGTTCCTTCAGGTTAATACATATCTTTATACACCAATTGCCTCCCAATACGCACACACAGAGTGCAGCGCACGCCAGCCTTAAATCTGCTTTGTGGCTGCAATTTCTTACCCTACAACCCTCAAATGAGCACCAGGGTTGCTGGGTGGCATGGGCAGAGGTGCACTGTGGCTGTGCAGTGGGCAGAGGTTATGGTTGGCAGCATTGGACACCTCTGTGCACTATGGCTACCCCCTGTGCTGAGCCACGGGCTGCAGAGATGGGATAGCAAAGCCCAACACAACGGGGATGCGGGAGGCATCAGGGCTGTGCTGCACTTTACAGCATCTCTCTATGCTTCCAGACCCATCCTTGTACCAGGGCGCTCAACAACTGGTGCTGCATGGACAATGCCAGGAGCACAGCGCAGCACCCTGGGGTGCTGGATGCTCACAGGAGCCTGCAGCTGCATCCCCAGCTCCACTGCCCAGGTTGCAGGGCATGGCTGGCATTGATCAGCCTCAGTACCCTTGGAGACACAACCAACCTTGTGAGTAGATGAGGCCACCACCATCTTCCTGCGGGATCCCACACTTTGTCCTGGTGCCACCCAGCACCTTCTACCTGGTCTAACCCAGGTCCTGCCTGCTTGGTCTTCACCAGGGCCCAGCTTATCCTCAGTCCCACATATCCCCTGACTGAGGCTGTTATTGAGACCAGCTTTCCTTCCCAAAAAGTCTCGCAGAATACCCAGGTCTTTCCCAGCTGGGGAGAGGCAGGAAGCAGCCCAGGCCTGGATCTCCATACGCACACCATAAAAACACCGCAGCAGGCAGCAATCTCCTCCACAAAGGAAAGCAAAGAGGCCTCAGCATCACTTATCCATGCCCAGTGTTACCCAAGTTCAAGCAGAGCTGCTTGGCTTTGTAGGGCTGCAGCACCAAGAGCCACCAGCAGCACAGGCAGCATCCTGCACTGCACCCTGCCCTGGGCACTGGGCGGCAAGGGCTGGGGTGTCAGGATGCTGGGGTCCTATCCAGCACTCACACAGCCCATCCTCAGCAGAGAAACACTAGTGAATCCCCATCAAGGACAGGAAAGCAGTGGGGAAAATAACAAGGAGGAGTGCCAGGAAGTGAACTGCGGGCAGAAAACAGGGTTAGGACCAGAATAGCTGGAAATGGATGATACAGGTGAGGAAGATAGGCTGGTGGGAGGGGAAGTATGAGTGGGTACTGGGAGATGGCAGCAGGCACAACGACCCGGCACAGTGGGTGCTGCAAAGTGTGTGAGGCATCACAGTGCCAGCCCGTGGGCCTCGGCATGCCGAAAGGATGTCAGGGATGCAGAGGCAGGAGAAGGGAGGGATGCCATTGCCACCACCGGGCAGGGACACTGGCACAGGGGCTCGCTGCAGAGGGATGTGCCGTGCTGGCCGTGGCTCTCAGGTGGAGCAGAAGGGAGGAAGGATGTTCCTGCCGGTGCCAAGGACACGCTTGGGAGCAGGAACGGCAGATCTCTGGGTGATGATGATCAGCAGACCTGGGAAGCAGCCGTGCTGCCACTGCCAGTGTAGGAGGAGGCAGGCGAGCGGGTGGGTGTCAGCAGCATTCCCGATGCCATGGGGGGACACGGGAGCAGGGTGGCATTGCCGAGGAGGTGAGTGCAGCTGCAGCAGGGCAGCGTGGCCAGGCAGAGGGAGCAGGCCTAACACGGCTGACACCGAGCTGTCAGGACAGGGTCCCTGGCTACATCCCTGCTTTCCACTTCGGAAGTTTCCAGCCCTTTCCCTTGTGACAAGTTTCCCACCGAATTGCCCTCCCAGCTCCCCACATCCTCCCATGCCCACCCGTTTGCTCCATCCAGCAAGCACAGCCCCGTGCTGCTGCCAGCTCTGGTGATGGGGATTGCCATGGCTGAGGTGATGCCTGTGTCCCTGTCCCCTCTGCAGCCACCCTTGCACGCTGCAGCAGAGCCCTTGAAGGGAGGCCAGAGCTGCTGCAGAAATCAAGTGCTCCTGCCCAGCTCCGAAGTTTAGCCTCTGGTGCAAAAGCTCCAGGATCAGCAAACTCAAGCAGGCAGGAACCAGGAGCTGTGCCCCCCCTGGGAATACAGAGAAGTGAAGCCCATGTGGGCACATCCAAACAACCGCAGCGATCCTGCGGGTCCCCCCAACACTGCCCTGTGGCTCCAGGGCCACCCCGGTTCCTACCTTCGCTGGTGGTGGCAGAGAGGCAGGCAGCCAAAGCGATGACGATGGAGAGCGAGGATGTCAGGTCCCCCTGTGCCCATGCCATGGTCTGGCAGGGCCAGCAGGCACGGGACGGGGCCACCACGGTTGTGCCAGCACCTCTGCGAGCGAGCGGCCGGCGCTACGGCACTCACCGGCTAATGCAAAGGCACTTTGCGCACATTGCTCGCATCCACACAGGCAGCGCTGGCGGGGAGGGAGCTGCCTGCCTGTCACGGCTCGCAAGCCAATGGGCTGGGTGGGCTCTGCAGCGAGCCCCCCTTCCCGACACACACGCGCTCGCTGTACCCAGCCCCAGCATCCGGACATCGGGCTCCTGCTCCCCGCTGCCATCCATCCATCCACCCGTCCGTCCGTCCGTCCGTCCTCCCACCCCGTGATAGCCCCCACTGCTTCTTGTGCTCCCCATCGCTCTTCACTGTTCTCATCTGCAAGAGCCAAACTTGCAGCCTGAGCCATGGCCCGGCAGGGAGTTTGCACTCAGTCGGGATCAGGAGTGAAGGGGATGGGGTTACCCCTCAGTCCCGGTGTGCACAGGGAGGAAAACCCCC
The DNA here is from genome assembly GCF_012275295.1 of Melopsittacus undulatus. Lineage (NCBI taxonomy): Eukaryota > Metazoa > Chordata > Aves > Psittaciformes > Psittaculidae > Melopsittacus > Melopsittacus undulatus. Next base: position 3,919,511 of record NC_047538.1, on the reverse strand, counting down.
TGCACATGCTCCCCTTGTATGTCTGGGGCCAGGAGAGGTAGGCAGACACCACACACACCCCATCATGCCACACCATCCTGGGGCAGGATCCTTGCTCACCCTTGAGCTGGGGCAGTGGGAGCAGGGGAAAACACCATTTACAGCCACACTGGCTGCCTGAAAGAGGGCCAGACCCTTCAAAAGCAGAGCTTAGGAGGACGCAGAAGCTGTCCCAGGGAGGGCAAGGCCAGGCACGGGGCAGGGTGCCCTGCAACAGGTACTTGGCTGCCTGCGGGGCACAGAGCATCCTCCCCACAGCCCTTCCAAGGAACCCCCTGCGTCCCACTTGCTCAGAGCTGCCACAGTTGTTGAGTCAGGTGAGTACCTTGTTCAGCATTAAACACTCAGCATCTGTCAACAGACCCCCTGCAGTGGCCATGACTGTTTCCCCATTTAAATGCTGAACAACCGCTAATACCTGCCCGTGGTAATCACAGATGCTGACTCTTGCAGTGGGGTTATTCACTCTTCCATGTGCTTATGGCCAAAGGATCATGTGTGATCACAGCCATCCCCTGCCCTCAGCAATCACCCCAGGAAAAGGCATGTGAGGAAGAACAAGCATCCTGTTCTGTTGACTCTTCATCCCTTGGATGAAGCTCACCCCATGCTTGCTCAGTGGGCTTGGGAAGGAGGGGAGTGTCTCACACCCTCCATCCCACCCTGGATCCTAATGTGCTCCCTGGAGACGCTGGACCCCATGCTGGAGTATCCCACAGCGCTGTCAGCAGCTTCCTACATGCTGGAGTGAGAGGGGCTCCCTGCCTGTCTCACAGCACATGGTGGCAACAATTCCCCATTCAGAAGGGGTGAGGGCTGTGCCTGCAGGGATGTGTCTGCACCACTCATCACCAGGACCTGGGAACAGCTCAGGATAGCAGGTCCCTCCAGGTTTTCTGCTCTGCCTGCCTGGGAAGCCATCTATCAGAGACAGCGCTGGAGAGATCCTGTCATCAGTGGTGTCATGGGATGGGCTTGCAGAGCGGCTCAGGCAGTGAGGCAGCCATGGCTTGGGGGGGGGGGAATCCAGCAGTTCCCAAGGCATCTGGCAGAGGGTGAGCGGGGCTGTCAGGCCAAGGGTGATGCCATGATGGGATCTCCCACCTGCAGCTGGTGGGAGAGCGGATGTTCTGCCAGCTATTGCATTGCTACTCCAACCCCACAATCTGCTTGTGCTCAAAGCACTTGTCACAGCTCAGAGCTGGATCCCTCAACCCTTTGTCACCCAATGCCCAAGCATGCCAGATGGACACCATCCACACTGGAACAACCTCAGTCCCAAGCTCTGGAAATGAACCTCTGGGGAAGCAGAAGCCAGCTTTGGCCTTGCAGTAGTGTGTGATGCCTGCTCTGAGTGATGCTCTAATGCAACAGGTTAACCTTGCAGACCTCCAACAGTCCCAGGACCATGGATCCTCCAAGCCTTGCAGAGATGCCCAGGGCTACCAGATATTGCACCTCCCCATAGCTTTTGGCTTTGCAGCCCAGAGAAGCTGCAGTGGTTGAGCATTGTTAAAGGGACTATGCAGGAGCACGGACACAGTGACACCAGACTAGGGCTCCCAAATCCCTCCCAGGGAATGGGAGGCCTCTCAGATACAGTCAGCTTTGGGGTGAGAGGATGGCATGTACTGGGGTCCCTGCACGCAGGGTGCTGAGCCTTGGTGGAGGACTGTGGTGACTCAGTGAGAACTGCATGTTGCAGTGCAGAGCACGCACGCTGGGCAGATGGTTTGACTGGACACTTGGTTTTGGGGTCAGGATGTGCCTCATGTGGATAATGGGTGCAGGTGCCTGGAGGCTGGGCACTATCAGTGTGCAAGATACAGGATATGAACACTTACTAAGAAGCCTGGGATGCTCCTGTCAGGAAATGTGTATCCTTTCCGTACCAGGATCAGGCCATGGACACAGTCACAGGATATCGCAGGAACCACAAACAGAGATGGAGAGGATATTTATAGATGCTGCAGGGAAAGGAAAGCACAGCTCAGACAGTGAGGATCAGTGAAGGAGGGAAGCCAAGCCTCTCTATACCCCCTTTCAGCACGGCCCAGGTCATTGTGTATTTACCAAGGAGACCTCAGCAGCTCAGACCTAAGCGGCTGTTGTCCTTTTCACCCAGCTTTGCACCCAGGATCACTCATTGCAGCCTTGCAAAGAGTAAATCTGTGCCTGGACTAGCAGGGAAGGAAGCTCTGCTCGCCTCCAGTGTCCCTGCTCTTCCTGGGCCAGCAAACCAATGTCCAGGTACTTCTGCTCTCCTGTAGTATTTGCAGGGCCGGGTATCCCTGGGTTAGGGCTGGTGGCAGTCACTAAGGGAATGTCACTAAGGGAATGTCACCATCTCCAGGACCATCAGCAGACCCAGGACCCCCCCCCCAATCCCTGAGGAGAAGAGGGTACCCAGGGCAGGGAGCAGAGCCATGCTGCGAGCCACTGTAAGCCCCTGACGCCTGTCCATCCATCTGTCCCCTGCTGTCCATCTGTCTGTCCCCTGCTGTCCGTCCGTCTTCCCCTGCTGTCCATCCCTTTCCCAGAAGGAGGAGTGCAGAGAGATGATGGGTGTGGATGCTCTCTTCCAAGCCCAGTGTGCATCCCTGTCCCACTCACAAGGTGTCTGTGGAGAATGAGGATGAAGATGGATGAGGATGAGGATGAGGATAAGCTGAGTGTGTTCCCAAGTACAAGCAACATAGCAAAGAGGTCCAGAATCCTCCTGGCAAAGCAGTGGCTATCCCCTGAAGGTGGGGGATAAGGGTCCTAGGGGGTATTCCCCCACACATATGGCCATACACAATACCCCCTCCATCTCTTGAACAGACAGCAGCCCTGAATCCAGGGCCTTTTAAAACTGTGATTAAACAAGCCAGCTACCTGTTGGCTTCCCCCCATGCCCGGGACTCCCCAGCAAAGCTCTGGGTGTAGCAGGATTAGGATGGGGGTCCTGGACCCATATGGGGGTACATCTTTCTCTGCACTTCCACATGGCTGTGGCATCCACCAGCAAAACTTGCATTTGGTGCCCCAGCCTGACCTGTTGGCAGTAATCCTGGAGTGAACTCCAGTGTACCCCATGTAACAATGCAAGGGGACAGCCCCTTGAACTGGTGTCTAATATATAACCATGCCAGCAAGTTATCTGTGTCAATATAACAGCTCATCTGGAGCAACACAGGTACTACATCAGAATTCCTCATGCTGCATCAGTGCCAATGGGGAGGGTGAGCCCTTGGCATCAGTTGTGACGAGGTAGGACTGTGTGAGGCTCTTGGCCAGGCAAGCAATCAGCACCCGATTGATTCAGGTCAAGGCTGGGAGGCCTGGCATGCCTCTCCTCCTTGTCATGATCAGAAACGCTGTGTATTAATACCCTTTATATTAAGAAAATAACCTTATCATAATTTTTCCTTGTTGAAGGAGATGGTTTGGGATTGGAATTGAGACAAACACAAACCAGGAGCGTCGGCTGCAGAAGGGGAGAGTTTAAGAAAGGCCTTTTGGTAATATCCATCGTTCCCTTATCAGCGAGGATATTAAATGTATTGAAATGCTAAGCAGCTCTTTAATGGCTGTCTCTGATTTTCATTAAACAAGCAGGGGATGAGCAGGAGGGAAGGGATGCAGCACTGTTCTCTCTCTAAGAAATTCTGATTGCTGGGTATTAACAGCATTAATGTTCTTTTATCCAAGAGCACTGGGGTTGTGCTTGCCTTCTTGCCTATTTTCTGTCCTGCCGAAATGGAACTAAGTCTCTGCTCCCTAAGGTGGGTGCACAGTTGCAATGAAGCTGTTAGAGACCAGAGCTGTATACACAGCAAGAGTCTCCAAGGACCACTCTTTTGGTACCAGCATCTCCAAGCCCCCCCATGTCCATGCTGCCATAAGGAGATACAAGCTCATGCCTTGACAGGGCAGCCTGGACTGGATTAGAAGGGGGAATGGGCAGTCAGAAGAAGTTTAGATTAAGTGAAATCACCACAATAGCCGCAGGCCTAGGCTGGAAACATCACCTGCAAGCCTGGCAATAGTGCAGCCCTTATCGGGAGGGATGGGGGGATGGTGAGTGATGGGCTGCCTTTGAAATGGATATGGCAGCAGGTCCTGGTGATCCCCAGGCATCTCCAGCCATGGAGAATAATGCTTCCTGTGCCCTATCTGAAGTGAGGTCTGGGGCATTTCCCTGCTGCCCTCTGCATCCAGTGCTGTAATGATCTCAGGGACCATCCCTCCGCTTCCCAAATGGTGACATTGCTATGTGGAACACTGGAGGAAAGCTGCCGTAGCAGGCAGTACCACAGCATGAACCAAGCAGCAGGGCTGGGGCCACAGCAGAGGCTTTGGGGTGCTCTGAAGAGGGTGTCAAGCCTGTCTGCAGTGCTGAAACCTTGCCCAGAATAGCAGCTCTGACACCAACAGAGGCTGTGACAGCCTCTGGCTTTCTCTTCAGACAGCCCAAGCAGTGATGCTTTGCTGGCTGAAGAAGCAGAGATGCCACACAGTCAAGTTCAAGCACTTCAAAGACACATCAGGAAACAAAACCCATGAATCAGGCACTATAATAGTGTGAGAGCCACAAACACACTTCACCTCTCCTTTGCCTTCCAGTTTCTAACCTTGGCTCTGTGTGTGGCTCTGTTCTGCACAGTCACAGAGGCCAAAGGCTTTGCTGTCACAACCATGTGCCTCCAGGAGCTAGACTGCCCATAGTTTGTGTGTCAGGAGCCGCGGAAGAAGGCAGCCAAGTCACATCCAGCATGTATGCATTTGGAGCAGAAAGGGACACAGGGACAGGCACAGTTATTTTGAGCTCTCTTAGGAAAGGCTGGTACAACCAAACAGAAATCAGTTGGAGCTAATAAAAGAGGGGATGCCGCTAGCCCAGGTGGGTACCTAACCCCAATCTCCAGCACTCAGTAGCACTGAGCATCCCTCACATTTCTTGAACCCAGCTTGTGCTTCTTTCCTCCCCATTTACTCCACATCTTCTTCTTCTTCAGTCCTCTGTCCCTGTTCTTTCCTTTCTCGTATATGGCTTTCTTTCCTGTCTCCAGGGCTTTATTCCACATGGACAGATGAACTGCTTTGTGTCTGCCAGATGCTGGTGGCACCTCAGACCCCATTCCCAGCCACCCAGGGCCACCTCCTCTGCACAGCCAACAATCACTGTGCTCCCTGATACCAGCTTCACCTTTAGGCTCCCTGCACACCAGGCTTCTCCAGTAGTCCTGAGATGAGAGCTGTTCAAGGCACTCAAAACCCCTGTTAGTTGTGCTGTGGGATGCAAATGCTCCATATGATCAAAGCAGGCACTTCCATGGTTGTTTCTTCTTGGGATTCCTGGACCAGAAGCCAAGCCTGCCTCTGGACACTGGCAGTGAGATGGGAAGTAAAGCAGAACAACCCACATCAGCCACCTCCAGAGTCCTGCAGCCTGCCTTGCAAGTACATTACAGCAAGTGCAAACACCCTGCAGCATCCCCAGCTTCTGCTATCCCAAACCACTGCTGTTAACAGCATAGCCACAGGACAGGCAGGAAATACCCCCAGCATCCTTTACCCTGCTGACAAAATGCACCAGTACCTGCCTGAACTGTTGGCTTTATTTCAAGCACATTGTTTCTGCTGGAAGTGGAAATCTCAAAGAGACTTAATTATAGAGCTGGGCAGACACGGGTGTAAGCCTTTGAAAGCTCACAATGAGGCACTTCCCAAAATTAATTTTGACGCTGCAAAAATAACCAAACCAAGCTCCGTTTAAAATGAGCTGAGTGATTGGGGAACAATAGTGAAACAAACTAGAACACCCACAGCCACTTTAGAGCTCATCCGGGGCTGCCCCTTGACAGAGAGGGGCACCCGTCAGGCACGAGCTGCCAGCACATCGGTTCCATGGGCACCTCGGGGTGATGCTTTCAGAAGCTGGGCTCTGCCTTTATCATTTCTCACCTTAGGAAATTCGGGAACAGGCCATCAGCATGCAAGAGTGGGGCTGGTGATGGCAAAGGTCCTAAGCCAAAATCTTCCCTTCTAGTTTTGGTTCTATATTTGGCTCTAGAACTGAGCATCCCCACATCCCCAGCTGAAGCTGAGGTTTAGTATTTGTTTCTCCTGCTTATGAAGTCCACCTCTACCAAGGGCCATGACACCAGGTAGGACTATTTATTACCTAGCATAGGTCTCTGTGTATGCAGTTTGGAGTGTACTTCCCTGCCCAGGAGCCGTGTTCCTTTGTGTGGGGTGTTGGATGCAGGACCATTCAGGAAGAACTGGAGCTACCCACCCAACCCTCTCTATTATATAAAGTAATAAAGAACGTGTTTACCTTGGGTAACCTTGTAGAATTGCTCTTCAAGCAAGCACTTCTCTGCCTTATTTCACTGAGATTTAACTCCCTGTAGGGTGTGAGAGGTCAATGAAAAGCCCTTCGTTAGTTCAAGGGTCAGCCGAAGATGAACAAACAAACTGAAGTTGTGTTTAAAAGCATGTATTTAATTAATGCTGTCTCAGGAGTTAATGAACTGCTTCACTTGGAAATTGTCTGGAGTATAATCTGTGTCTTGAGGGTAAGTGGTGAAGGGTCAGGGAGGACATGTTATGTATTTCACACAGAGAGAAGGACTCAGACATTGACAAAACCCAGCCTTTCATCAGGAGCTGCAGCATCACTGCAGGAAGGACCACAGCCAGAAGCAAAGGAGAAGCCTCAGCTCTCTTCCAGAGCATCATCTGCTCAGGGTCAGCAGAAGGTTGTTTGCTGCTCCCAAAGGTCCCTGCAAGCAAGTCCAAGCTGCACTCCAAGAGGAGCAAGGAGCTGTTTAGCACAGTCTCTGTGGTTTAGAGAAGCCGAAGCTGGCAGCACTCAGCATCACCAGGTGGCTCTGGCTGCCTCTTTACACCTAAACCAGACACAGTGCTGCTGTGTCATCTCACTGCTACAGGTTCAGATCTCAGTTTTGCCCCTGGATAGTCTTCAAGGGCTTGACCAAAATGTGCTATGCTGCTGCTTATGCACCTGAAGGCAGCGGGATCAGCAGCAAGTCAGGAGCAAGAGGTTGCTTTGCCAGACTGTAGCACGACTTTTCCCTATGCCACATATTCAAACAGTGTGAGATTTACTCAGCCTCCAGCATGGGTGAAGTTTGTTTTGCCTTTGGTTTGGGGAATTTGGGCTAAACTGAAGTCAAGCAGCTTCAGAAGGGAGCTCCATCAAACCCCAGGTATCATGGGCCTGAGACAAGTGCTCAGGAATTGTCAGGACATCCACTCAGTGGTTACCTTCCTCTTGCTCCGACTGACAGCAAGCTGCCTCTAGGTTTAAAATAGATGGGTTTTCCCATTCTATCATTGGAAACCATCTCTCCATAAGGCAAAATAAGAAGAACTCCAGGCTGATTTGATCACTCCAGCTTCCCCATGGGTTGCTCTGCTCTCCAGTGCCCCCATCCTGAGGACACAAAGCACATCACCCATAGCTAGCAGCCCCTGCATGGGTTCTGTTGTGTTGTCTGCGGTCCTGCAGGACACCATCCAATACACCATCCAAGGCTTTAGTCTGACTATAAGGCAAGGCACTGTCTCCTGCTTGGGCATCTGAGCCCACCAAGGCCTGTATCTTCTTTCCAAGCTATCTTTAGAAATACTCTTCCACAAACCTGGTCTTTCCCCTCTATAAGAGTGTGGCTGGAATCTTGAGGTGCCCTAAGAGAGTATTTAGGCATTCAGCAGCCTCTGAAGGGAGCTCTGCCGCTATCTGCACTTGTCCTAACAATGACATGTAATGAGGGTCTCTCATCCCAGCCTAATCACTGGAAGCATTACAGTAGACTCCATGTCCCTTGTTCCTCTCATGTGGCCATGCAAGAGGGCTTTCTTTAACATCCTACACTCCGCTTGTACCCTGGGACACTTGACTGGGTGATGATGCTAGCAGAAAGAGGTTCTTATCTGGTCAGTGGCCACATGTAACAGAAAGAAGTCCCTTCATCTTTATCAGAGGCAACTTCTTTTGTAGATACTTTCTGGCTTGCTCTTCAATATATGCATTCAGAGCAACAAGTTCCCTCAGCCTCAAATTTAAAGTCCATTTGCCTTCTGCTGCAGCACTGTCTTTGAAGAACTCACCTGAGCTAATAGCATGGTCACTTTCTTCTTTATCCTTCCTGCGCATCTGTCGGTGCCTGCAGACTCCTGCATTTGCTGCCTCTCCCCAGTCAGGGCGCTTTGCTTTCACCTCTTATCACAGCCCACGCAGCATCCAGGTGCTGCGCTGGCTTCATCCCTGCCCTCAGATCTGCTCTCATCTCTGCCGCGGGTCGCTCTGGTGGTGTCAAGTGTTTTCAACCGTGTCTAGGCAGGCTGCGGGCTGCTCACCCTTCAAAGCCATCACTCTGGACAGGGGGACTTCTGCTGCCTGGCAAATTCTAATTGCAGTGCCTGGAGTCAGCTCTGCAACCAGACCGCTCTCGCTGCCTCTACCTCTCTCTCTGTTTCCTGTTCTACAGCCACAGATCAGTCGCTTGCCCTTCTGAGGTTCCTCTTTATTTCAGTCCTCTCTGATTTAACTGTCCCTTTTATAGGTCCCATTTTTTCCATGGTGTTCCCGCATACCTCTTATTTCTGTGCCACAAGCCCATAATTAGCTTCCCCAGCCTCAGTCAACTGAAAGCTACCAGAGAAATCCAATGTTACAGAAGCAGCAAGTGTCAAAAATAAGGATGCTGCCCTCACATCTTCCTTTTCACTGCAACCTATTGCTCACAGGGGATGTGAGGAAAGCTGCCTGAACATCCCTCACCACACCGAGGAAGTCCAGCTCCAGAGGAGCTCCAGCATCCTTCCATTATACAGCAGCACTCAACTTAGTATGGGGCAGAAGGACCACAGCTCTCTCTTCCCAAGCGGATTAGACTGCACCTTTTGCCTCTCCAGATGTACCCCAACCTTTGGCAAGGTGTTTCTCCCAAGGTGCACGCGAGAATCAGCTTTTCCTTGTCTGTCTCAGCATTGTATCAGGTGCCTTGGAATGGGAGGACAACAGGGATGGTTTGGTGGTGCCAAAATCCCACTAAAGACATTGCCTACGTGGTTGAGACACTGCAAAGCAAAGGGTAATCAGCTGCAGCCGGCCAAGTAAAACTTACATCTTCCTGCTTATTTGGGAAGCTCAGTCTCTCACAGCAGAGCACCCATAGGCTGAGGATTTCCAGATCATTCTTCTCCTTTACCCAGAAGGAAACGTTGCTGCTCCAGAAGATATGAAGTAAAGGGGTAAGGTAAGCACACCAAAGAGGAGGGAACAGAACAGAAAGGACAGCACTGCCTTTGCACAGCAGATGGAGACCTGGCTCCTGTTCTCTCCTCTCTTGCAGGTTTACACCCCAAATCTTGCCTTGTCTTCAAGCCCAGGCAGGCAGATGTCCTGGCCAGGCTGTCTTCTCTCAGGTTCTCTCCCATGTACATTAAATGAAATGACCTTGTCCTGCCCTTCGGGCAAGGTCTGATCCATGGGGTTGGAAAATCATCCTGTATGCTCCCAATGACTTTGCAAGTACTTTAACCACAGCGGAAGATAGGAGCTGAGAACAACCCACATTCAGGGGTGGAAGATGCCCTAAAGCCTGGGCTCCAGCCCTGCACAGGGGAATTGTACCAAGGTCTCCCACACAGGGGACAACCTCCTGAATGGCCATGCTGGAGGACATAGGTCCTAAACCTAAGCAAGAGCAATTCTCCTGTCTAAATCATTTAGTGAATGCGGATAAGATGTAAGCATCATCAAGGAAAAGGCTCAGTAATCAATGGGTGAAGTCAAGGACTGGGCCAGGAATGATCTGCATATGCCTGATGGATCCACTTATTGCATCTCCTTCCCTCCAGCAGAGCTGATGCCAGCATCCCCCCTGCCATTGTCATCCTGGGGCAGCATGAGGGTCCTGCAGTGGGTGTTACTGCGCAAAGGAACAGCAATAATAAGCAAACAGCTTTAGACTGAACTCAGAGTTATTATTTGGAATCACTATGAATATCTCTGTAGCTCTGGGATTATCTTCAGCCTGTCCCACATTGGCACAAATTCCGTTGACCTTCCCACAAAGGCATTTTCTGCTGCCATAGGCAGTGCGGAGCAAAGATGGGGGCTGCTGGGGTTCTTTGGAGACCCCCAAGGTTTTCTGAGCCCCCAGAAAAGCAGAACAGAAGCCCCATGGCTCACAGCAAGGTGTTTCCAGACCCTTGAGGTCCCTGGTGAGCAGAGGAGGTGATGCTGGGAAGAGAAAGCAGCGCAGCAGGCAGGCTGGCCTTGCTGAGGGTTTGCTTGGGATCATAGAATGGTTTGGGCTGGACAGGACCTGAAGATCATCCGGTTCCAACCCCCCTGCCACGGGGGCTGAGCTCAGATCACAGCACCCCCATGAAGTCAAGGAGGCCCAAGAGGGATGCAGACAAGTGTCTCAAGCACCGCAGGGAGATGCCCCCTTCCCCTGAAACAAGCTGTCAGGCCTCCACCAGAGAGACTTGTCAAAGACAGCAGGCTCCGGTGGCGGGCTGGGGCAGCAAACCCCCTTGGGATGGCTTGATGGACAGCACTGGTGTGGATGCAGGGGCAGAGCTCCAGGGTGTGAGCCTGCCCTTGCCTGGGGAATGCCTGCCCAGGGCTGTCAGCAGCACATCAAGCCGAAGCATGGGCTGGGGGTGATGCCAACAGCTCTGTCTGGACATGCCTGCACTCACTGATGTACACATGCTGGTCCTACAGAGGGGATGAAGGTGCCTTGCACAGGGGATGCTCCCAACCCCATCTGTGGTGCGATGGCAGCTGCACCCGCTTGCCCTCTCACTGTGCTTCACACACGTGCTGAAGGTCTAGCTCAGCATCACGTACCCATGGCTTTGCCCTGGGGTATTCCTGGCTGCCCACTCTGGGGTAGCCCAGGAGATGGGAGATAACTCATGGGATGCCCCCTCAAAGACGACAGGTCTCCCGCTCAGGTTTGGAAGTTATCCCTTGCGTTTTCTGCTGCTTCAGCAGCAATGAAGATAATTATAAGCAATAATTTATTCATTACCAGTTAACCCATTTAGTCTGTCTAAGCCTCCTTCCCCTTGAAAGACAGGGATGTGGAGCAGAATGAAGCCCCCATAATCCAAGGGGAAATGGTTAGTGACCCGCTACACCACTTAGACACACACAGATCTATGGGCCTGAATAGGATCCAGCCATGGGTCCTGAGGGAGCTGGCAGAGGGATTTCTAAGCTGCTTTCCATCATTTAGTCCTCACTAACTGGGGAGGTCCCATTTGACTGGGGATTAGTAAATGTGATGCCCATTACGAGAAGGGCTGGAAGGAGGACCTGGGAAGCTGCACTTAAAACACAACAGGCTTGTCAGCTTGACCTGAGTACCAAGGGAATGTTATGGAGCAGGTCATGTTGAATGCCATCATGTAGCATGTACAGGATAACCAGGAGATCAAATCCAATCAGCATGGGTTTATGAAAAGTAGGACCTGCTTGACTGACCTGATCTTCCAGGACAAGATGACATGTTTAGTGGATGAGGGAATGGCTGTGGATGTTGTCTACCTAGGCTTTAGTAAAGCCTTTGACACTGTTGCCCACAGCATGCTCCTGGAGAAACTCATGGCTCGGATGGGTGTCTTGTTTGATGGGTGACATTCTGGATGGCTGGGCCAAAGACTGGTGATGAAAGGAGCAAGAATCTCATTGGCAGTGGTGTTCCCAGGGCTCGGGATTGGGGCTGGTTCTGTTTAACATACTGATGATCTGGAGGAGGGGATCAAGTGCATGTTCAGTGAGTTTGCAGATGACACCAAGCTCGGTGGGAGCATTGATCTGCTGGAGGGCAGGATGCTCTGCAGAGGGACCTGGACAGGCTGGATCCATGGGCTGTGGCTAACAGGATGAGGTTCAACAGGGCAAAGTGCCAGATCCTGCCCTTCTGAGCATCCTGTGCCAGCGCCTCAGCACCCTCACAGGGAAGAGCTTCTGCCTAAGAGCTCATCTCAGTCTCCCCTCGGGCAGGGTAAAGCCATTCCCTTGTCCTGTCCCTACAGGCCCTTGTCAAGCCTCTCTCCAGGAACAAGGGGTCCCCAGAGCAGTGATGCCTGCGGTCAACACCAAGACTCCCTTCTCCTCCTCATCCTCCTGCCACAGGATGACGCTGTGGGCAGCAGGAATGATGACCGGATGCAGCAGAGCTCCATGGGGCAGGGGATGAGGGATGAGGTCCTGTGCAGGCAGCCCCCAGCTTCGCATGAGGCCACTGCAGTGCAGCCTGGCCCCGAGCACGCTGCACAGGGCTGCTCCCGACTGCCGGCCTCCCGCTGGGCACCAATCTTCATCTCTTTGAAATGCACATTAAAATACATGAGCCACACTCTCTGGCCAGGGCTCCCAGCACTGGATAATTGCTTCTTAAGTGCTTTCTAAATGCAAACGGCATGTCATTCTTACCACCACTGCCACCTCCCCTGCACCCAGTCTTTGATCTTCTACGTGTCATGACAATATTGCAATTACCCCGTCAGTGTCGGGATGCGGAAGCACTCCTGGATGTAAAGTACAGGGATGCGCTGGACTGTGGAGTGCTGCTCTCCCAGTCCACACATATGAAGGGTCAGCAAGAGTCCTTCAAGCCGGGTGCTGGCCAAGCCCCAGACTGCTGGTGGATACAGAAGAGCACCTGGGAGTCACCAGAGAGGAGCTCCAAAGCCTAAAAGTCGCTCACTCCATCCCTAAACCAGCTTCTTTCTGATTTTTTAATTTGTGGATAATGCTGGGAGGAAGAAAGAAGGAAGAAGGAAGAAAATAAAAACCTGCATTTTTCCAGCTTAGTCCCACAATGTTGATTTAAAAGCAGTGTTCCCAGACATGGCAGAAAAGCTGAACTCTGATCCATCCACCTTATCCAGGCGAGACACAGCTTTGGGGGCAGCAGGCAATGAGGCTGCCCCACAGCTTGCCCTGAGCTCTCTATGAGCATTGCTCCTCAGAACTGATGGAGGACCTACCCCTGGGACCATCCCAGCCACTTGGCCCTGCTTCCCGGGCCCCAGCCAGGCCATGGGACAGGGAAGATGCTTTACAGTGAGGTGAGACAACAAGGCAGTGTTGTTTAGTGAAGGGTGGCTAGGAGAGGCTTAGTGGATGCAGTGAGAAGGGAGCAGCCCTCAGGTCTTCTCTGTACCCACCTGTTCCATATGGCCCAAACTGGGATACTGAATCTGGGGTCCAACCATGGACACCATTTAAATCATAGAATCACAGACTGGTTTGGGTTGGAAAGGACCTTAAGATCATCGCCTTCCAACCTCTGCCATGGGCAGGGACACCTCACACTAGACTATGTACCCCAAAGCCCTGTCCAGCCTGGCCTTGAGCACTGCCAGTTGGCACAGGAATGCTGTGCAGAGCACCTCCCTGTGCCTTTTGACATGTCACACCAGCAGCACCAGGAAATAGAACCCAAAATGATGTGAATGAAGCTCTACAGGAGCAGCGTGCATCACATGCACCACAGCACTGTCCACAGCATCACCATCCACTGTCACTGTGTGGGTTCAGGGATATGGAGAGGTGGAATGGCTTCACCACCAGCTGGATACCAGCCTCCAGTATGCCCAGTGTGCCCAGCAGAGCAGCTCCATGGGTAGAGCCTCAGAGACCTGGTCACTGGCTTCAGCCTGCAGGGGAAGGACAGAACAACCGCCCCATCCCACCCTGAAGTCCCACATTGCTTTCTGACACTGGGGAAAGGTGACAGAAGAGACACACAAAGAGATGGCATCAACACTGCTTCCCTTCCCTGTCCATTCTGGGTGGGTATCTCCCTTCTGAGCACTCCTGAATCCCATGGACCGATCACTTGAACTCGGCCAGAAAGCAGTTTCCTGCCTCCGTTTGCAAGGAGGGCTCCTTCAGATCCCCAGGCACCTCTTGCTCTGTTGAGGGTGACTGGTGGATGCATCTTCCCTATCCCATTCATTATTATCTTCCATCTCACCGTGTTCTCTCTCATTCATCCCCTCTCAAACTAAATAGCTCCTTTCTTCTCTCTTCTCATGTGGAAATCGTTCTCCACCCATTATCATTTTCATGATTTCACTTTCTGCTGTATCCTCTGTGATGAGACACGAGGATGCAGCTGTTCCCTGTTCATTTCTGCGCACGTGGAACATCTCCCTTCACGCTGGCGTGTCCTGTCTTAATGCATGTGGAAAAACTCATTTCCTCCTTTTTAGTGGCGATCCCATCCCCCGGTGAGAGCTCATTGCTGCAGTCCCCAGACCCTGTGCTGATGCAGGGGCATTGAAAAGCATTGTGAGGGTCTTGTTCCCAGCTTCAGGTGATGCTCTTCTTAAGCTGCCCCATTGCCCTCTTTAATTTGCTTCTTTCCATCCTCTCATGCCAACACGTGTCTCCCATTAGTTCCCCATCAATTTGCTCCTCAGTACCAAGGCTCAAGGCAGCACCTCAGTGGCATTTCCACCATGGTGTGGTCTCATCTCATCCATCAGAGAGCTGCCAGCACCGTGCCAACAGCACTTCCATCAGGCCAGGCTCACACTGCCTGAATCAGCCTCTCCATTACACTCAACAGGGCAGTGCTGGGACCCATCTCTGCTGCAGGGCAGCATCTCTCCCACCCAGGATACAGCCACAGCCAACCTCACCACTTGCAGAGTCAGCTGCTTGCAGAGCTGAACAGACACTGGGGCTGGCACATCCCTGATAAGGTTCTTTTTCATTCTGCAAAACAATGTCACACTTCTTATCTGACACAAATCTGAAGTGTTGCTCCAGTCCTTCTCCAAAGCAGTAATTTAACCCCCAGACAGGTCGGTGTGAACTTGGGTAATTATATCCAGAGCTGCCTCCAGCTCTGTGATGTCTGTGGGTGTTACAGGTCCTCTGTCTCTGCAAGGTTAGTGGGATTAGATACATCATCCTCTCATGAGATGGTGGCTCAGACCTGGAATATAAATGAGCCTCTTCTCCAGGCTGATATGTCACCCTTCTCACACAACCCTCCGAGCACGGTGCAATGCTTCACACTACGTTTCCCCTGTGACAAACCAAAGCATCTGCAGCTGCAGCTGGTCTTTGGTGTCTTCCAGTTCATGGCCAAATGATTATTGAGCTTGGACCCTGCATTATGACCATGTGTCACACCAAGCCTGACCAGCACCAGCAGCAGAGCCTGGTGGGGCTCATGGTGGTTTCCCCTGCCAATGCCCTGCCATAGCAAAACTGAGCAATGGAAGCACAGGGTTAACCCTTTCCACCCTGTCCCTTTCCTGTAGAGCCAGGTCAGGTAACGAAAGGAACACTGCAGAAAGTGCCAGCCTTGAGGACAGTGCAGGGGGATGCTGTTCTGCCATCAGGGAGAACTTGTGCCTAAGAGCTCATCTCAGTCTCCCCTCAGGCAGGTTAAAGCCATTCCCCTTGACCTGTCCCTACAGGCCCTTGTCCCAAGCCCCTCTGCAGGTTGCCTGTGGTTTGTGGTCCCCCCCCCATGTCTAAACCTACAGCATCATGAGCAAGTACCTGGTTTGAGCACAGCAGATAAGGTGGAGAAGGTGAACAGATTCACACCATGACTCTTGGAGTGAGTGTAAAGGGCAGTGACATCTGCAGCAGTGGTTGTCTCACTTGGCTGCCCAGCTGAGGGCCATGGGTAAAAGGAGCAGAGGGAAACATGCCCAGGATGGAGGAAAGGAAGAGAGGATGAGCATGGAACCACGGTCGACATTTGCAGGCTGATCCCAGCAACCTCCTCCAACCCTGGCATATCCCATAGCCACTCTCTGGTGGCAAACCCTGACACTGGAGGGAAAACCCACTCATCCCTCAGGCTACGGCAGGGGAATTGGAACTTCCCAGGGTCGAGGACAAAAGGATGGATGAGGAACCCCGAACATCAGCATTGTGCAGAGTGCCTGAGCAAATTTCAGGTCTGATCTCTGCATGCCTAATGGAAAGAGATGCCTTCCCACACAGGCTGTTCCACTGCAGCAGGGACAAACTCGAATGCACGCCGAGGGAGGCACGCAGATGCCAGCATAATTAGCCACAAAATAGACTTTTCAGCATCGCACAATGACAAAGGAAGACACAAAAAGGCCTGCGTGCTGATAATTCCTCAGCGCCTCGGTGACAAGGAACTGGGACAGGCCTGAGCTTCCACTGAGCCAGAGGAAAAGGTATATTTAAAAAGCAGATTATCTGGTTAAACAGAGGGCAGGGGGCTGAGCTGAGGGATAAGGGGGGTGTCTGTGACAGCTTTATTAGGCAGCGCCTAACGTCGGAGCGATTTCACGGTGGGGCTCAGGGCAGTAGGATGACTCCAGGATCCATGGTCTGCACTGTGGAGCCTCAGCAGCACGGTCAGACTGGCTTAGATGGCCACTGACCCCGGCAAAGATGCTGCAGGAGACAATGGATGCAGCAGGGATGCGTGCAGGGGGTCGCCAGGCTGCTCATACCCCTAGGGTACCACTGCTGCTGTTGGTACTGGCAGTCCTGGCCCCAGTAGCTCCTGGATACAACCCTGCCCTGCCTCACAGATGCCTTCCAGGATGCACTCACCTGCCTGCTCTCTGTGTCTTTTTGCAGGGTTTCCTCAATGCTCCTGTCTTGGTTCTTGTGTCTTCTACTCACATAGTACAAAGACTGCCAAGCTGGCAGGGCATCCATGCAGCTGATCCCAGCCAAGGATGGTCTTCATCACATCTCCAGCACTGTCTGCATGCAGAGAGATGCCACCTCCAGCTCTCAGGGTCCTGCTAGCTGCTCTGGCAGTGTGCCTTGCCCCACATGAGCACCTTCTCACACTGACCCCTGCATCCCTTGTCTCCCAGAGATTCAGGAGTGCACAGCTCCAGGGTGCATGGGCAGTATGTTGATGGGTTGGGATCATGTTCATGGAGCACACACTTTCCTTCTCCAGGTTATTCTGCCCTGCCTGGGCAGTGACCCAGCCTGGCATCAATGTGGAATGGAGCACTAGCAGGATTCTCACCACTAAGAAACCTGAACTAGGAGCATCCCATTCCCAGGGACAGGGTACCAGACAGCATGTGTGAAACACAGCTTTGCCACCGTGACTCCTGGCCTAGGTCTCCGGGAACAGCTATAAACAGGAACGGGGGCACTTGAACCAGTCTAATCCCAGATTTTACATGAGCTGAACAGGTCCTGATCAGCTTGCTGGGGCTTACAGTGGGATTGACAGCTGCTCCCACGCCACCCGGATGCCCCGGCCAGCCGGAGCAGCCCTGAGTGGCTCCCAACATCCGGACCAAGGCTTTCCTGTGAGAGGAGGGCAAGCTCGGGTGCTGGGACCGGTGCTTAAATGTGTCCGGCCATGGCTCTGTCCACAGGCATCAGACAGAGGATGCAAATCCAGGTCTCTGGGAACAAAAGGCTGCAGCGCCTCTGCCCCCATAGCTGCCAGCTCAGCGTGAGAGGACTCCGCAAGGCGCAACGGAGCCAGCGATGAAGCTGTCTCTGACAAGGGAAACTAAAGATGTAAGAGGGAGCATGAAATCCTGGGTGACAACCATAACAGGGGCAGCTCCAGACATGAGAGAGGGAGCAGGAGCTGTGCCGCATCCAGCCGGGAGGCTCTGCCGCCTTTGTGGAGAGCGGTGCATGCAGTGATGGGGAGCAGAACCAGTGTGTGAGATGGAGACAGACCTGGTGCTACTGGTCCCATCTTTCACTGGCACCAAGGTAACACATTGCCCCAGCCCTGGCCATGCCACAGCTTGCAGGCTCCATTATCTGGAGCTCACCATCTATTGCTACGACCCCAATGGAATGCCTTGAAGCACCGAGTGGATGGGAGCACACAGGGTGCAGGGCTGAAGGCAGACAGAGGAACCCACAACCTACCTGCCATTTTTACCTGCTACAAGAGCTCATCTTCCCTGTGCTGTTGGCTTGGGTGACCAGCTCGGACAGGAGATGTGTGCTCATTTCCCTGTGACAGCCTTCCCTCTCCCATTATCAGATTAACCCAGATTGCTTGAGCCATTACATCGCTGTGCCAAAACCCCAGAGGGTGCTGCCCGGAGCCCCCCATCACCCCCCATCTCCCCATTTCCCCATTGTGTGGCTGTGCACAAGGACACCAGAATTTCACCACCCTCTCTTTCAACTTTTCCCCTCTCTTTCCCCCCTCCTCTCTGTAACAAATCAGTGAAAAGAGGGAAGAGAAGAGGCTCCAATGACAGATGGAGCTGGCGCTATCATCTCTCTTAACTGTCACCGAGAAAATCACACGGCAGCCACTGAAATTCAAATTAGAGTTTTGCTGAAGCTGCTAAAACTCATCAAAAGATATCTTTGAAGTCCACTGGCAGGCTGGTCATTTCTTTTAAATTAGTCCCTGTTGAAAATGAAATTGCAGGGAGTTGGTGTATTAGCATATTGGAGTGCGAGAGACAGCATAATACTGCCTTTCCAGGGAGCAGAGACAGTTTGTTCCTGCACAAAGCCCGCACTCAAACCAGGCTCTTATTGCATTAGGTTAAATGAATGAGTCCTTTCAAAGCTCCCCATTAAGGGGGACGGGCTGGCACTTGGAGGGAAGATGGCAAAGACAGGTCAGTGCTGTCCCTGCATTGGTGCCCTCAGAGCCAACCTCTGGCTGCAGCATCACAAACCCATGTAAATGAGGCACTGTCTCGTTAGCAGAACCAGCCTGGTGACAGGGAAGAGGGTCCTCTCCAATCCCAAGCCAGGGACCGGCAGTTTCCAGAGCTGATGTGATGTTCACAGCTCTCTGAGCGGGATGCAGGGCCAGGATCAGTCCCACACAAGCAGGTCTGGTCCTCCAAAACCCTGTCTTTTTCCATGCTGTGCTTCCTTCCAACACCTTCCAGATAGACTGGACTCAGCATTCTGCTGCCCCAGAGGTAGCTGAGCCCCAAGGAAGGGCTATGGAGACCCCAGGAGCATCCCTAGGAAGCTGCATCAGAGCCAGCAGGATTCCAGGGCAGATCATCTCTGACTATTTGGCACTGGTCTGAAAGAGGACCCAGGAGTGGATCCTCCTAACCTGAACCTCATGTGCCTTCCATCTCAAAGGTGCCTGTCTGAGATGAGCGCAGGCATCATGGTCCTCATGAGCATGTTGGGACTAAGGGAAGCACACTGAGACACTGGAAACCAATGCTGGCCACAGTGGGGTGCTGACCAGTGGCCCTGAGCTCAGCTGCAGCACCTCCCATTACTGAATGCATCTCAATACAGACAAAGCTGGGTTGACATCCTCCCCTCTCCCAAGAGCCTGAGCACCGCATTGCCCAGGAGGCAGCAGCCACTGCTAGCCCAGGGCATCCAGTTTCCTCTGCCTGCCCTGAATCTCTAAGCAGAGGTTTCCCTGTCAGCCCAACACCTTGAGTTGTCTGCTGCTTTCCAATTGAGCTGTTTCTCTCATTACCGAGCTCCCGTGATGGGATTTTGAGTGGCACTGACTTACACTCCTGCATCCTTCCATATAACATCGTGGAGCAAAGAGCTATCGGCTGCAGACTTCACACGGCTCTGAGAGGGACTGGGAGCAGGGCAGAGGCAGGAATTGCTGCCAATCTCCCCCTTCATGAGCTGCAGGAGAAGGCAGAACTCTCCCCAGCGCATGTAACCTGTGACATTGTCCTGGGTTAATGCAAATTGCACTGATACAGATGGAGAGACGAGCTCCTGCCATCACGAGCACACACAGCACTTGCTGAGCAGAGGCTTTTGCTGCAGGTTTTTGTTAGGAAGGTCGCTGCAGTCCAGGCCTGAATGACTCTTCCGAATCGTTAGCTGCTTACTGTGGATTTGCCCTGGATTTCTGACAAAGGGGCACAAAGAGGCTCAGATCCAATCTCACAAATACACCATCGGGATGCGGAGTGAGAAGCTTTTCCTCTGCTGTCTTGGATAGCTCGTGGCATTCAGCTGCATTTCCCAGCATTGGTTGGGTCCAACACCAAAATGGGGCTCTGGGGGTCATGCAGACTGTGCTGCATAGGGTCCAACCACCCCAGTATCCAAGGCAGGATCAGCAAGCAGGGAAAGCAGCACCAGGGTTATGAGAATGTGTTTCTGCCATGGAAACCAAAATCCACTGGGCAGGAAGAGGGCTTGAAGCAGCAACTGCAGTTTGCTGAGGATCATCATCATCCTCTGACTTGGAAGGCAAAGCAGTGCCCAGGGATCACTGGGCACCAGTTGCACCACTGTTGCTTTTGGCAAGCGGGTCTGCAAGCAGTGGCAGGAGGGCAGCAGGATGGCCAGAAAGCCATGCCAGAAACAAATCTCTTGCAGCTCTGCGGGTTGGACCTGGATGATCTTCAGGTCCTTTCCAACCCAAACCAGTCTGTGATTCTCTCCCTAAAGTGATGCCAAAGGCTGAGGTGCGGCAGCTCCGATTCCTTTGCTTTTCCCACAGCAGCAGTGCCAGGGCAGCAGCATCCTGCCCTCCTGCCCCAACTGGGGCAGACATCTCCATCACTCACCCTGAGCACCAAAACCCACCAGGCATCAATAACAGCAGCTGCCAAACTCTTTATTAGTGCCCCTGTAGTGCCCGGCTCCCAGGACACCAGACACAGGAGAGCAGGAAGCAGTACAGGGGCCTCTGTTCCCATCTCAAACACACAGAGGATTGCTCCTTTCACTTGCTCTGTGCAATGAGAGGAGCATCCGGTGCTTCCTCCAATCCATCCGTTGGGGATGGAGAGGATGGCAGGGACCGGAGAGCCCGGGCTCAGTGGGGCACAGCCACCATCATTAGCTCTGCATTGCATTGGCTGCTTCCTCCCAGGGAGAAAGGCTTTAAAATGTCATCATTTTCTGCTTTGGTGACCCAAAAGTCGGTCACGCGCTGAGCACTCCTTGCGTTGTAAGCTCAGGCATGGGGAGGTCTCCAGCTCAGACCCTGCTTGTGGGGATTGCAGGAACAGGAGCTGGTAATTCCAACCCCTGCCACGGGCAGGGACCCCTTCCACTGGAGCAGCTGCTCCAAGCCCCTGTGTCCAACCTGGCCTTGAACACTGCCAGGGATGGGGCAGCCACAGCTTCTCTGGGCACCCTGTGCCAGCGCCTCTGCACCCTCACAGGGAACAACTTGTGCCTAAGAGCTCAGCTCAGTCTCCCCTCTCTTGGGCAGGTTCAAGCCATTCCCCTTGGCCTGTCCCTACAGGCCCTTGTCCCAAGCCCCTCTCCAGCTTTCCTGCAGCCCCTTTAGGCACTGGAGCTGCTCTCAGGTCTCCCCTTCAGGAGCCTTCTCTTGTCCAGGCTGCCCCAGCCCAGCTCTCTCAGCCTGGCTCCAGAGCAGAGCTGCTCCAGCCCTCGCAGCATCTCCATGGCCTCCTCTGGCCTCGCTCTAACAGCTCCAGGTCCCTCTTGTGCTGCTGCCCCAGAGCTGCCTGAGCCTTCCTCATGGTCTGGTTTTCCAGGCAGGAGCTGCTGAACGCAGCCACAAGCCCTGGCCCTGATGGGATGGAGACCTCGGTGGCCCTTGGTGCAAGCAAACATGTGAGCAGACTGCTAATGCCAGAGGCTGCCCACAGGAACACATCCCTCGAGTGGTGGCTGCTCTTTATCAGTCCCTGGCAGGGAGAAGCAGCCCTCCCAGTGCTGTGTGCAGGGCAGGCAGCCCCTCATCCTCAGGATGGGTTAGGGGACAGGCTGACAGGTACCCCCCACTGCCACCCCTACATGGAGATGGCAGCTCTGCTGCACAGCTGCAGCAGGGAAATAGATGGGGATGAGGCACAGGGACCAGGTCACACATCCCATGTGTGCAGTTTAAACCCATTGTACAGCTCAGGTGTGCCAGATGACAGCGTTGGCATCCATAGGATCCTCCCAGTCCCATGGCCCCACAGGGCTCCATATGGTCTCTGGACACTGCACAGCACAGTGGGACAACCCACAGCTGGACCAGGGAGCAGCCTGGGCACATGGCAGGGTGCTCATGGCATGATGCCACCAGCATCCATCCACACCAGTTGTGCAATCCCATTGTCAGCAGGAGGCAGATGGACACCAGGGTGTAGGCATCATGGTCAGGAGCAAGAAAAGGCTTTAGCTCAGCATCCTGGTTTTAATGTCTTGATGCAAAACCGAAACCAATGAACCAAAGCTCCACAGATGCACCAAAATGGACCAGGGATTGCTCCCAGAAAGTCCCATGTCCATCCCATTGCACAATGGATCTGGGTAACTCCAGCACTGGCTGCATCCTAGTTCTTGAAAAAGCCCTTTGGGATGTTACCACCTCTCCACAGCGTTTGCTCTTTGTCTACACACATCTCTCTTTGCAGCACCAATGCTTGGTGCCCAGCTCTCCTCCACACAAACCCCCTGTGTGCCACTGGGATGTGCTGCTCCAGGGATGTGGCTTTTCCCTGCGGTGTGTGACCAGGGCCTGAGGCACCACACATGGCAAAGGGGAGCCCAAGCAGCCCAATAATGCTCCCGTGAGCAAGATCTTCAAAGGGACCAAGGAAGAAAGGGAAGAGGGATAGCAACATTTGTTAAGCAGATTAACTTTGTGCCAGAGTAGAAAGGCAGCTGCTGTGCCACAGCTGGAGCAGGGAGCCTGCCCTGAGCAACACAGCCCTTGCTGCCATACAGCAGGTATCATTTGACCCTCACTATCTGGGTACCATGTCTCCCCCCATCATTTCAAAGAGACAAAGAGGAGACTTGTCTCTTCTTCCTGAAAGATAAATGCCTCCAGATTGTAGCCACTCGACAGGTCCACTGAAATTCATCAGTTCTGACTTGAAATGAAAGCTGTAATAAATCTCCCCGTTGAATAGGAGATCAAAGGCAGATCATTAGAGCTCTTGGATTACCCAGTGAGAGTGCACTTCCATCAGCTGCTGTGCTGCTGGTTCCCCCGTGTCCAGAACGACCCTTTCCATGGTGGAGCTTTGCATCTACAGAAAAGGACAATTGCCCTTCGAGGAGGTGTGTGTTGTGCCCCTCTTTGCCCTCACAGAGCTGCATGGCTCATGGCCACATCCTGGGCAACCACACTGGTACGAGCAGCCACACAGCATGGAAGGGGACATTGCTCAACCACAGAGCAAGCAGAAGAGGTTGGTATTGGCCCAGCCCCCTGGGGAAGCTGTTCCCCACATTACAAACTTCCTGCATCTCCTTCCCAGAGAAGGAAAATCCATGATCCCAGCTTGGTTGCCCTCCTTCAGTTAAAGACAGACCTGAAGATGCAAGGTAGAACCAGGCAGCACTTCAGTGGGACCAAGCATCCACATCAGCCCTGGCTCTGAAGGGATGTGTAAGGCTGCTGTGTTCACTTTCCACTAGTCTATGGTGAGTCTCCATGATAAGTTCTGTGCCCACCATGGATCAGAAGCCACCTCTATCTCAACCCCAGTGGTTGGTAGTAGACTATAATGGGACCATGGTCTTCATGGGCTGCACAGGGAAAGCTGTCCCCCTTTCCTAACCCTGTGTGGGCTAACCCATTCTCTCTTCTTGGACCATGAGGTCAAACCCAGCCAGTCCCCATGGCTTCTTGCTTCCCTCATTTCAACCTCAGCAGCCATCTTCTCCATGACACATCCAAGCTGGCATCTGCCTGTGGGTGCAGGGGAAGGCTGTGGAGCAGGAGCAGAAGGTGAAGAAGGCTTTAAACTGCAGGTGGTGACATCCATAAAGCTGCTGGTCCACCCTTCCTGGCTCCTTGTCCTGCTGGCGATGATCTCCCAGCCTAATGCTGATCTGGTGAGACAGTTGCCCCTGTGCCAGCTGGAGGGATGCTGGAGAGCAGATACCCCAGGGTCAAGCCTGGTTCTCTGATTGCTTTATTTCTCTAACAGTATAAGGCAAATTGCTCTTTCCCATTGCCCTGGCCTGTGGGATGTCAGGTTTACACCACAACAAGGTGGCAAACATCATCTGAACCCCCCACTCCAACAGCACCCAGGGAGCCAAGGAGGACACTGGGGAGGGACTGCTCCATGCTCCATGCAGAAGCCACACAGAGTGAGGTTTATCTCCGTGCAAAACTTGCCACACACAACAGAGTGAAATTCATTCCTGGAGAGATATTTCCCCCTGCTCTCCCCCCCTTACATCCCCACCGAGACCAGGTTTGCTGAGCTTAGCTCTGAAATGAGGGACCATAATAAGTCCATTAGCTTCAGAGGAGTTATCCTGAGCACACAGTTTGACCTGTGATCCCTCATCTTACAAAGGGCTAAAAGCAGAGAGGATGGAGCGGTGGAAGTAAGTGAGAGACCCTCGGCCACATTGCACACAGGAGGACACGGCTGTGATGTGAAAATCAGTGCTGGGGTGAAAGAAAGGTTATGTGGGGCTTATTTCACCGTCTGAAATGTGTGGTCCTGGCAATCCAGCTTCTCATATTACAGCTGTCTCTGTGCTGAGGGATGGGGTATGGGGCATCTCACACTAAAGGGTGTCTGGAGACATGGGGTACCTGTGTTGGGGAGTCCTGTGGCTGGGTGCCTGCTATCCTCAAGGTGTCCTCAGATGCAGGGGAGATCGGAGGGTCCAACCCCACAGCACGAGGATGTGGGTGTTACAGCATCCCAAAAAGAGGCCCTTTGGCTTCATTTTCAGTAGGAGCAAGCCTGGCTGGATGCAGGGAAAGGTCTGCAGGTGAGAAGAAAGCAATAACAAGGGTCCCAGTGCTGTGGCTCTGACAATGAAGAAACAACCCTGCAATTTGTAGCTGAGCTCACAGTTTTGGAAGCCCATCTCCTGGCTTTTGAAGTGCAAACCAGCACAGCATCCCCCCCACTCACAGCAGACACAGCCCTTTGTGTCACCTCCATGGCAGGAGGTGTCCGGGACCCCATGAGCAAAGCCCCCACTCCAGACCAAGCTGCTGGGCAAGATCAAACACAACCCATTCCCCAAGCTCCCCCCTCCGCCTCCTCCAGCTGCCCGATAATCCCCTGGGTTGAAAGGGAACCTGAACCCTGAGTGGTTTCATGGGATGGGAAATGGAGCTGAGCCCCCAAACCCTCTTTGTGCCGGGATAATGGTCACGGTGCCTCACGGCCCCACGATGTCCCGCGGCACTTGGCTGGGAAGATGAGCTCCGGAGCTGTCAGCGCTCGGAGCATCCATCCAGCATAACCCAAACTTTGTGTTTAAGGTAAAAAACCGAACCAAAACCGAAACAAAAAACCCCAAAAGCAGCAAAAGCAGCGCATGTCTTTGATGTTGAATAAAGCTTTTATCACAGAGCCTTCAGTCCCGGTGAGCAAAGGGGATTATCTTTCTCTCACACAAAAGTTCACCTCCCCGTGCAGGTCACAGGAGGAAGATTTCACTGGGGTGGGAGGCGTTTTCTATGGGGCAGTCACCCCCAGCCCTGCAGGCAGCAGCTCCCAGGGAAAGCTCTTTATGAGCTCACCTATGGCCTCACATCCTTTCGGCTGCAAAGGGAGGAGAGGGAAAAGTATCCACAAGGAAGAAGTGGATGCAAACACCCTGACAATCAGCACGAGAGACCCCAGCCCAGCATCCTTACAGCTATCCCATCGCCCAGCAAACAGCTGGGATACAAAGAAGTCACTTGAGGCCATGTCCTGACCCAGACCCCAGCCTGGATGCAGCCAGAGCATGGGCTGAGATTAGTTTAGATAGGAATATGGTCCAGACCTGGCTGGGGCTGTCCCCATGGAGCAGCTCCTCACACAGGGCAGGCTGGAGCCACAGGGTCATCCCTTTCCCCATTGATAGGTTAATGCAAAATGTGCTCGCTGCCTGCACCGAGGGTAACTGCTTTCTTTACCAGGCTCCCTGCCTTCACCTCCTCTGCCTGCACATCAGGCAGGCAGTGCCGTATAATGGGAGCTATCCCCTGATCCCAGGATCCAGCAGGAGCAGGAGGCAGCATCAGCACAGCCTGTGCCAGGAGGGCACGCAGGCATGGTGGGGCTGCCAGAGCTGCAGCACCCATCTCCACACTCCTGTAACAGTCGGGAACCACAGGGAGCAGAGCTCCATCCCTGCCATGGGCATAGCTAGGAAGGAAGGATGCAGGGAGGCCACATTCCCTGCTCCCGGGACATTAATCGAAGTGACAAATACGCCTTGACATCAATTATGTTGCTTTCTTGTTCAGCCAAGAAGTAATTAACTTAAGTGAAGCAATTAGGTAAACTTATCAAGTGAGGTTTGCGGTACCTTAAGCAAACAGCTAATTGGGCTGAGGGATAAAAGAGGATGGGGACAACACACACCCAAAGGGGACGAAGGGGTTCCCAGGGACTGAGGCTGCCACAGCCACTGGCTCAAGGGGCAGATCCTGCTGCAGGATCGTCTGGAGTGGAGCATCCTTGTACATCCAGGCCAGGTCATATCCCCATCGCTGTCCCTCCTGCTTGGCTCAGGACATAGGTGAGAGGAAAAGACACAGCCCCAGGGCACTGGGAAGAGCAGAGGTAAGAAATGAATCGAGCGATCGATGGGGACCCCCACCGTGTACAAGGGATTCAGAGAAACAGTCTCAAAGTGTTTGCTGATAACAGCAGGTGAGGCAGAGGATGGAGACTGATGCTCAGTGATGCTGGATTCCTGCAGGGACAGCAAGGACATGGCTGTGTCTCATTCCCAGCCTCCCACACCAGAGGAGGAAGAGAAAGGGTTGGGATGCTCTGCTGGGACAGATGTGTGTGCAGTGTCAGTGTCCCACAAGGCAGTGGGACATGGCATGGAGAGAGGTGCTGGGCTTGGAGCCCCCATGGCCCAGAAACACTGCTGGAAGCTCCCAGCACCCATCACATTATAAAGAGACTTGGAATTCTGCAAAAGCTGCCTCCGGAAGAATGACCAAGGGTCAAAGCAGCCCCCATGCACCAGTCTCCTATCATGAGTGGACATGGATACTGCACTGCTGCTGTGGGTGCATCCGTGCCACCGTCTTGGCTACGGTCACTTTTCAAAGACCCACTGAGGTTTTCTTCTCCATGGTGCCTCCAGCCCCTTTTCCCACCTTGCAAGCCAATGAACTATGTGTAGTTCAGGTTTAATTCCCAGATTTCAGCAGAACCCACACCACGAGTCGTTCTTACAGCTTGCTCAAGGTGTGGAATCAAAACGCAATCCTATAAATCATTAATGCACCCCCGTGTCGCAATGAGGCTGGAATATTTTAATCACTGAGTAATGAAGTCAATACTCACAAATCCCAGCTGTCATTAAAAGAGCTGCTTGCCTCTGTGCACCCAGCAGGAGAAGGAATTCTGCAACTGGACTGGATATGCCTGCTGGAAGGGCAGCCGGGAGGAGTGCAGCAGCAGTGGGACACAAGGGGATGGGGTTTGCATCCCTTTGTGGCTCCTGATGCTGTGGGAGCAGCATCATTGCTAAAGGAATACAGTTAAGCTTCACTGCTGCGTGATTCCTGGATAGGAATAATGGTGACCTGAGTGCATTATGGCTTGGGTGAGTGATGGGTTCTTAATGTGACCACCACCAGGTTGCTTGCCTTGGTACCACAAGAGATATCTCCAGCCCCAGTGAGGACAAACTGCAGCATGCCCAGACTGAGAATGCTCCATTTAGAGCTGGAGAGGCCCTGGAGACAAGGCCAGGTACCATCCTAGAGCTGGACTGACCCTGGAGACTGCAGCATAGAGAACATGAGCAAGGGCAGAGCTGGAAGGTGGTGAACAGAAGGCAAAAGGGCAAAGTTAAAACAACTCTGCAACTGCTGGGGTGTGCCTGCAGGCAGCAAGAGCCATTGCGTCCCCGGCACAGATGGAGCATGTGGATTAGAGCCACAGCAACAGTGCGGGGGGAGTACCACAGGGTCCCATCAGTATGGTTGGCTCTGCCAGAGGAAAGGGGGACAGGAGTCAAAACATGACTGAGAATACACAGCTTCCCCAAATAAAGGAAACCCCTGGAAGGGCAGCATCAGGCTGGAAAACAGCCACAGCCAGCATGGAGGCTGGACACAAAGAGAAGCACCTGTATGTCTGCCTGTTCCCAGTTAGGATGCTCAATGGGGTAGCATGTAGAAGCACAGCAGGACATTCAGCCAGTACTCTTCTATGGGTGATCATCAACAGGTCCCAACAGATGTGATATATGTTTCATAGAATCATAGAATAGTTTGGGTTGGAAAGGACCTTAAGATCATCCAGTCCCTTAAAGGTCCCTTCCGCCCAAACCAGTCTGGGATCCTGTGATTGGATTTCATAGGTGGAGCATCCTGGAGTCTATGTCCAGAACTGGTCCCCTGAACACAAGGGTCCTGGACCAAGTCCTGCCAACTGACCTCTAAGTTCATTCCAACCTGGACAACACCCATAAGCTGTGACAGTTTTGTTCTCCAGCCGGTATGACCAAAACACTCATTTAAAAGCTGAACGGGGTACAACAATATTCCAAAGGGATTTCTTTCCCCCATCAGGCTGCTGCAGAAGGGTTTGCATGGGTGGCAAAGGATTTTCACCTTTGGAGCATGAGACTGGTCGCTTCTGAAGGGAGGACCCTGAGCGAGCCGGCCCAGCATGGCAAATCCCATTTCCTCATCGATTTTCTTGAAGGATGCTCTGGAGGAAGCTGGGTGTATGCACTCGTGTGAACAAGGGATATTAGAGACTCGTGCAGCGAGATTATAACCGACACCGAAGGTCGTTCTCTCCTAAACCCCTCGTTTCAGGCGTTAACAACTTAAAAAATAATGGAAAAGGATTCTTTGTGCTGGAGCTGTCTCCGGCTTCATCCCAGATGAAGGTTTTTGGGGAGAAAACAGAGATGAAATCTCCATGGATGTGTTCTGCATTATTTGAGCTTGATAAAAACAGGGAAGCAAGGGGGAAGTGCTCCCTGGTAATTCTGTTTGTCATAATCCTCTTCCTCCATCATCCTGCCCAGCAACAGCCTCTCTGTCCTGCCACTGCTCCTCCTATGAGACTGAGCACTGATGAGTAGAGCCAGGAGAATATGGACCAACCTATTGAGCAGAGACCTGCCCCAAACAAGACCAGCCACTGATCCCAGCTTCCTTCAGATTCTTTCTGCTTTCCATGTCGGAAACATCTCAGCTCCTTTGGCATTTAAACCAACAGCAGTTAATTCCCCCTCAAATTACAGGTCCCCAGCCCTGGGATAGGGATTGCTCCCAACAGGACACCTCTCCCTGCAAGCACCAGGTTTGAGTACAGCCCCAGTGACGGGGACAGAAGGAAACTGTGTTCAACGGCTTTGCCAAGGTGAGCTGCAGCTCCCAGAGGGAAAGGGGAGCTCAGGGTCCCTGCGGGCTGTGGAGCTTCGGCAGGGGAAGCAGCCAGGCAAGGCTGGAGAGGAGCGCACGGAGGAGCGCAGGGACCCAGATCCCTGCCCAGAGCAGCTCCAAGATGCTCAAAATAATCTCTTGGGCATTTGCAGTTCTCTGCCAAGTGCTGAATCATCCTCCTGCAGTGCTTGCATTAGGAATGCAGGAGCTGTAGAACCTTTTGCAGCGAGAAACAGGGAAGGGGGGACAGGTAGCAACACACGAGCAGTAACGTTCTTTCTGTGCTACCTGCCCCATCAACCCAAGGCCAAGCAGAGGATGGCATCACCTGTGCCTATCCCACAGGGACACAGGCAAAGAGAGCCTGGACACACAGCAGGGCTGATGGTTTGGTTTCTTCAGTCCCTGTGAACCCCCAAAGCAAGTCCTACCCATCCTCATCCTCCACCTGGGCTGGAGGCAGCCACAGCACCAACTGTACAAAGCTCCTGGGGTCCCACATCACATCACCTACCACAGGGTCCCATCAGCTGCATCACCAGTACTCCATCAGGTGAACAGAAAACACCTCACCTCCAAGAAAGAAAAGCCCTTTCCAACCACT
Organism: Melopsittacus undulatus; assembly: GCF_012275295.1. Classification (NCBI taxonomy): domain Eukaryota; kingdom Metazoa; phylum Chordata; class Aves; order Psittaciformes; family Psittaculidae; genus Melopsittacus; species Melopsittacus undulatus. The sequence continues at coordinate 3,889,592 of NC_047538.1, read as the reverse complement.
GAGTAAAAGGGGTTTATTTATTTAGGCTTTCCATAGAAGTTTGACAGTATCCTGCACTGGGGGATTGAACATCTCGCAACCTACCCTGGTTACGCACAAGGACAGCAGAACTTCTGTGTGTTTAATAGATCTACAGAGATGTGGCAGATAGCTGAGGATTATCTGGGTTAGTCGATGAGAGAGGCTGTAGGGAGCTGCAGAGGGAATTCACTGCTAACAGAGACCAGATTTGCTGCGAGGGAAACGTACTGTTGATAAATGGAAGTTCACGCACGCCACAGGGATCATCCGACCTACTCCTGCGTATCACCAAATTCACTGTCATCTACACCATGCTGGAAGAAGCCCCGTGTGTCACTGGACAGCTCAGAACCAACTGCTCAGAGTCAAAAGAAACAAGGTTTGCAGTGCAATGGGCTAAACCCAATGGCATTATTATGGCATTAAGTACCAGTTGACAGGGCTGCCCTGCTCTAAATACTGCCTCAGCTGTAGCCTCTGAGCTGGAAGAAATTCATACAACACAAGTCAGATAAAGGGAACGACTCACATGGTTGTAATTGCCAAGGGGTCCTTCCATCCATCCCACCCAGCTCAGAGCCTTCCTTGTGACTCCTGCAGGAGGACAGAATGGGAGCTATTCACCAGCAACTGGAGACTTCCCAGATGTGCATCCACACATAGTCCCTACAGACAGCAAAGCCCTGCATGGGGCTCATGGCAAGTGTACTTGGAGATGCACCATCACCGTGGAATGGGCCTTGAGGAAGATGCTCTGAGTGATGACAGACCAGGTGAAGACGATGGAGGGCTGGGAGGAACCTGCAGGGAGACCTTGTCCAGGTGAAGCACAGCAGAGGGCAGGGATGAAGGCAGCTGACAAGGACTGGAGCTCAACTCTTCCCTACCAAAGGGCTGGCCAAGGCAGCCAGCACCATGAAGCTGGTGGCATATGGCCTTGGCCTCCTTGGGCAGAGAAAGCCAGATTCACATGTCAGGGAAAGCCATCATCATACTCGATAGCAGGTTCGGCACAGCTGGAGCGGCACGGATTATCTCCACAGGCAGTTTGAAACCTAAGGCAGGGCTCTGCTCACCTCCTTACAGCCAAGAGGAGAGCAACCTCCATCAGCAGCAGGAAGCCTCCAGTGGCTGAAGACCTGTGGGCTGAGATGATTTTGCATGGCATGTAACTAGATCTAATCTATCTGCACAGACCCATTTGTTGGCAGCTATGTTGTGCTCCAAGTGAGAATGCGTGCAGCAGGCCCACCCTGGCCAGCCCTCCCCATCTGCAAGAGGCTCTGGGGCCAGTGGGAGAAGGTCTGGGAAGCACAAAGAGGAACACAAGCAGCCTGCCCAGACCAGGCTGCCCATATGCTGCAGGGCTCTAAGGCTCCCTAATCCAAGGGATGAAGGAAATACCAGCCAATAATTTGACCCTGAGCTCCCCAGGAACAAGACAGGGACCGACTGCTCGTGTTAGAAGTGAAAAGGTCACTGTGTGAAAAGGACTGCCCTCAAAGCTGGGCATCTCCAAGGCATCCAAGAGAAGGGAAATAAGGCAAATCGAAGCATTTGTGCTCTGTACAGATGGACCCTTGCTAGCATTGATGCCCTTCAGCACTTTGCCTTTGCTGGAGTCCAGAGACAGGAATGGACACAGTCCCCAGCACATGGGGTGAAGACTGCCCCAGGTCACTCCTTGCCCACACCAAGCAATTCCTGCTGCTTCGCTCTCATGCAATAAGGCAGATTTTCCAGCTCCTGTCTCATGCTGTCAGTTGTTTCCTGCACAGCCTCCAGTTTGCCATTCACTTGTCTTACACTGCTGCGGGTGAGCAGCTGTATGGGAATGGCATCGAGCTGCAGCAGTGTTCAGAGCAGGGGCAGCAGTAAACACCCCCTGACTCCTGCCAAAAGCAACTACTAAAGCCTCCAAACATCACTTATGGCTCCAGTTACCTTGAGCAGACCTCAAGATGCTTTCAGACATGCTGGCCATGATCCCCTCTTCTCTCCATGCACCAGCATCACCTCTTCCCAGATACACAGCCTGACATATAGTGATAGTAAGACACACATAGCTTGGCTGTGCCTGCATGCCTGGCAATTTGGATCCCCACTGCTCCTTATCCTTATCCTCCTCCAGCCCGTCTCCTCAACATGCTTTGCCACCAAGGACTTTCTGTTTGCTTGCAGGTCATAGAAACAGGTGCCATGGTCTAACCCACAGGTGCTTCCCAACCCCATCCCATTTGTAGATGAGGGCTATATATAGCAATTTAACAGCAGGCACCATGCAGCATCTGTGTGCCTCATATTAAACAAACTAAGACCTACACTTTATCAGGTTTGCCTTAATATGATTAGAAACCTGGGCAGATTTCCTGCTTTCAACAATCATCCATGGTGCAGGGGAGGCAAAGTGAGAGCTTCTGCTTTTGCTCTCTGTGCGAAACACCGGCTGGAAACCCGATAAAAGAAATTGCTGCTTTAACACAGGAAATGAGGAATCGTGGCAACTGACTGCAAGGAAGCACCATACAGCTGACTGTGCCAGGGGATCAGACACATTAACTGATGCTGGAGAGACAGCCGAGCCCCTCCATCAGCAGCCTGCTCCTGCCCAATGCAAAGGGTACTGAGCCCAGCTACCAGGGCAGCCCCTCGGCTCTCCCTGTGTACAGCAAAACCACTGGGTTCAGGAGAGGGATTGCCTCTGGCTGCTGAAGCATCTCATCCCTGCCCTGTGGAACACTGCATGGCACTCACCGAGCTGGAGCCCATCGAAAACATCATTTCCTTCCTCCAGTGCTTGAATCTGCTGGGGATGGGCCAGCAGCTTGACAGATCCATCATGGAATCTGCCAGGACCAGCATCAGCCAGGGCTTGCTCCACTCACATAGAAGGTTTCAGGCCGCTGGTACCTGCTCTCCTCTCGTCCCCCCAGGAGGGGCTTCAAGCTCTGTCCCCCCCATGCTCCTGCCATGTCCATCCCTTGCTCATGGGCAAGGGAGCAGCACTGAGCTTGCACACACTGTGTTCATGTAACACCCTGCAAAAGTACATTTTGCACTGGGAAATGCCAAGTGAGTGCTGCTCACAGCCACTGCATCCTGCCTTTTCCAAAGGATCCTCCCATGAACAGTTCAGGGTGAAAGTTGGGCATAGAACAGACATTTCCTAACAGCCACAAACTTAGTCCTGCACGCTAAATGCTACCAATTAATGCATGGAGATAGATAAATCATCAGCTGATCTAATGTCCTCATGGGATGTTACTCCCAAGGCTTCTGCTCCCAAAAGCATGTGGAGGGCAGGATGGTCCCATGCTTCAGTGTGAGAAGACAATAGCTCCTCTGCTCCCTTACAAGGGATGGCAGCAAGGTCAAGAGGGCCACAGGGCCTCAAAAACCCCAGTGGGTCACCCAGCACCTAAGAGCAAACGTGTAAAAACCACATTCTCAGAAGCAAGCACTTTAGCTTCCCATCAACTGCTTCACATGACAACCTGTAACCACATCTTTCCTTTTCCATCTTTTACAGAGAAAAAAGGGATGCAGCACAAGAAATCTCTAGTGATCAGCATCTTCAGTGTCATGCACATCAGACCAGGATGTGCCCTGGGAAATGCATCTTCCTCCCAGGTAGGACATAGGTGTTGCTAACACTGCAATTTGCTCTGATGTGCACATTTCATCCATCAAAAAGGAACTGGAATGGGGGAATTTGAGTTGTTATCTCCTCATAATGATATGGGAGATGCTTGATGGTGTCTGTGCAGCTGCAGAGCGCTCACTGGGTGTTTACTGCTGGCAGGACTCTGCCAAGGACATGTCATCAAGGCAGGAGAAATGGCCCTAAATGGGACATATGAGCCTGAATTGTGCCTGCTGTGTGACTGACACTGTTGCCCTTCACCTGTGACAATGATTGGTCAACAGGGACCAAATGGATCCAAGACAAAATGTATCCCTAGCCAAGCTCCCTCTGCATTATGAGAGGGCTGTATACAAGGCAACTTCTGCACAAGCCCTACTAAACTTTTCCACTTCCTCCAGACTTCTTCAGGAACACAGGGAAATCATCTTCAACCCTGCAGATACTGGCTCTCAAACGAAGGCCAGGACACCTGCAGTGCGCTGCCTGGACAATTCATCCCTGCTTCAGAGCACTCATGCAGCCTGTGCAGGATTCCTACAGCTCCCAGCCCTAGGATGCCACAAAAGGGGGAACAGCTTCCACCTCCATCAGCCTGGAGGACAAACTCCACTGTTTACATCCCAACACATCAGCTCTGAGACCATCAAGATGTACTTGCTCACCCTGGCATCATTCCCACACTCATCCTAAGCACCACACAGAGCTCATCCATCCCCAGGCATTAGATGGTCTTCAGCAGTTCCACCTCTGTTCTCCTGGCCAAGGAGGGTCCCAGCCTTTATCACTGCTTTGCCTCAGTCACAGATGTATTTCTCCCTCTCCACAGGTGGCCACAGCCCAATTTCAGCCTCTCATTTAAGCAGCAATATCCAGGGTTTGCAGGTGTCCTGCCCAGGGCTTGGAGCTGTCCTTCAGCTTTTCAGTAGCTTAAGGACTCTCCCTGCCAGTCCAAGAAGCTGGGGAAGGCCTGGGATGGCCAAGAGGAGCTTCAGCAAAGGTGCAGCGGCACCTGCCCATCAGCACTAATCCTTAAGACCTTGAGCACCATCTCCTGGTCATCCCTGGATTCAGTGGCAACTTAACCTCATGCTTCCTCCATTTCACCATCACTGCAAAGTCTGGGGGACAAACGGTGCATGCAACTAAGGAAGAGAGAGGTGGGAGCTCTTCAAGGCAAACACAACACTTCACCAGTCATTTGCTGCCACACACACACATCAAATCAGCTCCAGCAAGCCCCTCTCCTGGGAGCATCCCTTGCTGTTCACCTCTCCCCAAACTGTAATAGGAACAAACTCTCTCATAGCACAACCAGCTCAGCAAATGTCTCTGCCTGATGCCTGTGAGTAGCCAGCATGAGATGCTGCTGAAAAACTCCAGTCTGTTCCTCTGCTGTGCTCCCATGGCTCTGGGCAGTGCAATGGAACAGGGCTGCTCAGGGATCACCGCTCAGTATGTAAATACCACAGTGGCAGAGTTCAACCTTTTGGCATGAGGGAAAGGAAGATAAATGCTACCAGTCCCCTCAGAGCCACAGGAACCCTGCATCTATCTAATTGCACTTCATAATGGATTCAGCAAACCATTAATTATCAGATTATATTTTAGGAAACTGAAGATAAAAAAGCTTTATGAAATTTAGCCTTAAAGGGGCCAGTGTCCTGCAATGAAGCTGTTGCATTGGGCTGGCACCAGAGAAGCAAACTTTACAGCAGGTATCTGAATGCATTTTACAAAGCACTGCCCTGTGTGTCAGGGGAACCCGTGTGCAGTCACTGCAGCTATTGCACACTCAGACAGAAATACCTCCACTAGTGGCAATCCACTGATAGCAGCAATGAGGGGACCTGGGGTACAAGCACAGCTCCTTCTCCTTTCTCAGATGCGGCAGCTTCAGCATGTCCTGGTGAATTAGAGGGGATGGGAGGGCTCAGGGATGTTTGTCCTGAGAGGACATGGATGCCCAGACATGCCTGTGAGCCTTCCTAACAGACAAATGCAAAACATGGATGGGATAAGACTTAGGCTATATAAGGTATTACCTAAACAGCTCCAGAACCATTTAGCACAGACCCCAAGAAGTCTCTGCTTCAGCAGAGAGTCCCAGATGTCAGCTCCACGTTGTAGGGCTTCTCTAGCTGGCATAACTGGTAGCACAGTGGCACAGGGGAGAGCAACAGAAGAAACAAAGCAGCCCTTATGCACCCTGCAGAGCAGCAGATACCTGTGAGCACATCACAAATTCAACCATAAAGATCTCCACCCCAGATTCTCAGGATAGCTTTTTCTTTGGTTTCACACACTCACACCACCCCAACTTTGTCCTCATTAGTCTCCTCCCTCCACTCTTGTCCACAGCAGCGCAGGAACACATGTGAACACCCTCAATTTCCATCTTTTCCTCTGCTGCTTTATTTCTCTTGGGCCGGGAGAGATGAGTGGTCCAGCTCACCTGAGCTGCCAGGTGCTGACTGCAGAGAGATGTCCCAGGCCCTTGTGAATGTCTACAGACCTCTCCTGTCCCTGGCCATGCTGTACCTGTTGCATGCCATTTCTTTGCAATGTCACATGCCCAGGGAAGCCCTGAATCTCCCTGCTGGAGCAGCATGTTGAGGTACAGCTCCTGAATGAGCCCAGTGGATGCCAGAGGCCCTGCATGGGCATCCACTGCTCACTCTCACTTGGTTTCTTCACAAATCAGCATGATTTTGTCATCAAACAAGTCCTCCATAGTCACTGCCACCAGCTCAGAGCCAGTTTGGCTCACTTGAGATTCAGGCAACGTCACAAAGACTTGGGAACCAGCGAGCTGGGCGTCATCAAAAGAGATGATGTGCTCTGCTGCTCCTTGCTCCAACGTCTGAATCACCTGCATGGAAGATGACCAGAGAGTCAGACACTTCCATCATCACTTCCCCCCATGACCACTCTGCTGCTCACATCTTTCCCAGCCCCAGCTCTGGTAATAAAATTTAGCTTCACACCAGAGGTCTACAATTACAGTAGGTGTGAGACTAGTGAGAAACACTAAAGCACACATACCAATGATGCAAAAGACAGGAGGGGATTTTAAATAGTTCTCTCCATAAAATTGCTATTATTTAGCTCCATAAGCAATGGCTGACAATAAACACTCTGTGATTATCTGCTGGAGGAATGCCAGCCCAGGGAATCACTGGGTTACCTCATCCAAGGAGCTGTTCTTCACTGAAGGCTGAGACACAGAAGAGTCTGGTTCAAGCCCAGTATTTGGCCTCCAACAAAACAGCTATAATCTCACAGGGTTTAAATAGCCTCTGAGTGACCAGGCACCTCTGCACACACTGGCAGTCCCTCTTCCTAAGCTCCTGAAAACCAGGACTAAGCTGCTTCTCCTTCAGTGAGTCCACCTCACACTAGCACAGAAATCCCAAAGCACTGTGGGCTGGAGAGCTCCCACCCTGAAGTCCTCCAGGAAGGGGGAACCAAGGAGCAGAAGGGGTGACAGGAGCCACAGGATGGATCAGGGAAGAAGAAGAAGGTTGGAGGTGGAGGATGGATAACAACTGTGGGGGCTGAGGCATGCAGCAGTCTTTACCTGTACAATCTGGGCTGTGGCAGCTTGGGAGAAGAGCACCTTGGGATGCTCAGCACTGCAGTGTTCCTCCAGCTCGCCCTGGGATGGGAAGAGCTCCCCACAGTGCTCACAGGGAAAGGTGCTCTCCTTCTGCTTGAAGTGCTCACTGGTGACGTGGTTCTGCAGGGCCCCTGGGAGGTGGAAGGATGCAGAGCAGTACAGACAGTGGAAGGGTTGTGAGCCTGGGAGGAGAGAAAACATCCTGGGAAGACCAGGACAAGCCCAAGGGCACAGGGAGATGCAGAAGCACAGCCAGGACATGCAGGGCTGAAACCCACCAGGGACTCAGGCACAGCATCTGCAAGCATCCCTTCTCCTGCTGCATACAGCTTGTGGCTGTTCAGGTCCACTTTAGCCCTAGCTCCCTGCAACACCATGTGCAGAAACCAGGCTGGTGTATCTGGCTGTAGCTGTCCCTTCTCACAGTATTCTCTTCCTGTTTCCTGGACCACTCAGCACTGCTTCTTACTGGCCTAGCTTGCACCTCCTGATGCAGCTATTGCAAACCCACCAGCCACCCCAGGGACCTTCTCCTCTCAGAGAGAGCTATGTGCAAGTCTCCTCCTTCCCCATTCTCCTGCCTGCTGTTGGCTGCCACCTCCAATGTCTCCTGCTGTCCCTCACACAGCCCTGGAGACCCACTTTTCACAGTAGCCTGGTCTGCCAGTTTACTGCCCTCACAGCCCAGGTCCCTCTCTGGTCTTTCTGGTGCTTAAATCCCTTTTCCTCCAGTCTCCCACTACCTCCATCCTCTACAAACTCCAGCACTCAGGGCTCAGTTCCTTGTTTCTCTATGCTGATGTCTCCTCACCTACACTTAGCTCTCTTCTCTGCCATAACAAGAAAACCCAGAAGCCTCCTTGACTCCAGTGGCCCCAGAAGATTAACAAACATGTGCCAGCCTCATCAAAACCAGTGCTTTTCCAGTTCATCCATGTTTTCTGCTTCCTCACACCCTGTTTCTTTACCATGTCCATCTTCACCCTCCTGCTTCGAGCTTAGACATCAGCTACTCAGTGAGAGGAGCAGTCATTGCCCACAAGGTAACATGAACAACAGCAAATGCAACAGACCTGAGTGCCTGCACTTCACATGGACCTGCAGAAGAGCCAGGGTAGGGAAATGCTCCTTGCATGTCTCACACTCATGGAACTTCACATCTGCAAACAAAGCCAAAAACAGCAATGTGTGCTCCCAAGGTCTTCAACAAGAGACCTGCTGGACCAGAGCTCTGTTAATACTTCAGCAACACCGCAAGTTCATACAGAGCAGCATCTTTGGAGAGAAGGCAGGAAAAGGAGAGACCAAGAGCAAGTGAGCTGCAAGGTGCTGAGGTGAGACTTGCCAGAAGAGACTGCTACAGTATATGAAGAATCTATTGCAGTTTACAGGTAAAGGGGGTGTGCAGTCTTGTCCTGTCACAGTTATTACTACACCTCTCCCAGCAGTCACCACATGGTTGTGTTTGCTGATGAATGGGCTGTTACCTGCGTGCTCTGCCTTGACGTGCTTTCGGTGGGCAGCAGTGCTGGAGAACGTTTTGTCACAGGAGCTGCACTGCAGGGAGGAGAACTTGGAGGAACGGTGGTTCTGAGCTGCGAAGACATCAGGGTGGTGGGTCCGGTTGTGATACCATAACCCTGACAATTGCTGCAATGATAAAGATCAAATCATGGTTACAAACCAAAGCTGTTCCAGGGGCGTCATGACAGCAAGAAACTGCATGGAAAGCAACGGCATCAGTGGGGTTGTGCTCAGCAGCTACAAGACCTGCTCATCCTCCCACAGGAACAGACCCAATACCTCACTTCTGTTCTCCACTGCCCCTGAAGAGATGAACACTGCCCTTCAGTGAACAATCTCTCATCCTGCTCTCACTTGCTGCAGATCTCCTTTTGGTGTGAATTTTTGTTCTCTACTAGGAACAAGTGCTCCCACACTTACTCCCACTGAGGCATGCCATTTGCAAAACAAGCATTTTATTCCTACACTTCCTGGCAGCTAGAACCTTGGGTGAAAGAGATTCCTGAGGGTCCAGGTGGGCAGGCATGCAGCCCCTGGCAGCCACAGCCTATCTGTCATCATGGACTTGGCAGTCCTGAGGTAAAGGCTGGACTTTATGATCCTTGAAGGTCTTTTCCAACATAGTTGATTCTGTGGACCTACCTTTCCCTATGGACTTTGCCTCCTCTGTGCAATCTTTCCCTCTGCAGACCCCAAACTGCTGCATGTTGCCTGCATGGCCACAGCCTGGTGCAGGAACAGGCAATGGCAGCCTCCAGCGCACAAGACCAAACCCTTGCTGCCTTGCTCACCTGGTAAGCTTTATCACAGATCTCACAGCTAAAGGGCTTTCCCCCAACGTGGGTCACCATGTGGCGCTCCAGGAGTGATGGGGCACTGAAGACTTTGGAGCAGGTCGGGCAGGGGTGGTATTCCCGAGAGTGGGCTTCATGGATGTGCTTGCGGTGCTCCTGCAGGGTGGCAAAGCTCATCCGACACTTCTTGCAGTCATAGGGATCTTCGATGTCTGCCACCCAGAGACACAACAGAAAACACAGGGGGCAAAGAAATAAAGATGAAAAGAATTAAGAGAGGAATTCACAGAGGGAGGAAAGAAAAAGGGAAGAAATCCTTGTTACTTCCCAAATGAACACTAACACTTTGCATAGAGATGTTGCTGCGCCCGCTCACCTACAACTTCCCAGGGTGCATTGGCAGCACCTTGCTGGAAGCCATTCCTCCCATTTTTTTGGGATAACCCTACTCACACCAACAAAACACTACATTTTCTTGCTTTTCTTGGGAGGAAAAAAAATCCCATCACAAGACACGCAGCCAGCCTGCAGGCACCATGACACCTGCATAAGCCCTCAATGGCACAGATGGGTCTGCCATGACCCTGCAGGCTGGTTTGCCCAATCCAGGAAGGCCATTGGCCACACTCACTGTGGAAGGTCCGGAGGTGGATGGAGAGCCCATTGGCCTGGCGAAAGCCTTTCCCACATTCCCGGCAAACGTAGGGCTTGTCCCCAGTGTGCGTGCGGACGTGGCGGGACAGCTCGATGGACTGGGCGAACACAGCATCGCAGTACTGGCAGGCGTACATCTTCCCTGCAGTGACACCAGGGTGAGAGCCTGCACCTGACAGGACAGGAGCTCTCTCTGGACTATGCCTAATTTCAAAGGGAGAGGGAAGAGATGATAAAGTGGACAACGTGGCTCTCCTGAGGTAGCCAGAGCATCTCAGCACAGGGTCAAAAAGGTCTTAGAGGTGCTGGGGAAGACCACAGCTGCACAGAGAGTGTTAAATTACTACAGACCTTAAGTATCTGGGGGTACTACACATTTCTAGAGGTAGTACACCCTGGTGTGTCTCAGAATCGTTTAGACTAGAAAAGACCTTTAAGATCATCAAGTCCAACTGCTCCCCCAGGACTGCCAAGTCCACCACTAAACCATGTCACTAAGGGCCTCATGTTCAAAATTGCCCAGCTGCATCACACTTGAGCAACAGTGGGAAAAGACACCCAAGTGTATTTATCACAAACACCAGCAATGCATCCTCTGTGCCCATGAGCTGGAAGAGGCATGACTAAGCATCAGTGGTGCATGGGACTGAGTGTGGGGACAGGAGAAGCACTGGTGTGAAGAGCTGTGTGAAATTCAGCCAGAGGGAGGGACAGGAGAAAGAAAGTTAATCAGAGGGAGGAGGAGGCATTGCAGGAGTAAGGGAACAGAGAGGAGTTACTCAGGAGGAAAACAAGGAAGGAAGAGGAAGATCCTCTTAATGAAGAGCATACTGGGTAGCTATTTGGATGCTACAGAGAAGGGGATGGGGGAAAGGCAGAATGAGGCACTGCAAGCAAAATCATGCAGGTGAAGGAGATCTGGGAGCAGCCTGCTGCCCAGGGCTGCCCAAAGGATGGAGAAGCAGCCCGGAGACAGATGGAGCAACAGGGCACAAGGGCGTGGATGGAGCAAGCTAAGACCATGGCTGGGTTCCATGGGGAAGGCTCACCCTCAGCGTGTTTCTTCTTGGTGTGGTAGGCAAGGGCTGAGGCCTGCATGAAGGTCATCAGGCAGTGCTTGCACATGAAGGGCCGGTCCCCGGTGTGCAGCCGCAGGTGGTTCTTCAGCGTGGAGTTGGCTGCAAACTTGGCCCCACATTCCTTGCAGGAGAAGGGCTTCTCATCGAAGTGCTCCGTCAGCTTGTGGTACTGCATCCCTGTGGAGGCAAGCAGGATGCTGAGATGGCACTGGTGGGACACAGGGCCAGCCCTGCCTGCCCCTGCTGCAAAGGCACCACTCCACCCAGCCTGGAGGTCCATCAGCCCACCCGTGACACCAGGGGTCCCCCAGGATATCATGAGCTGCCACAGGGAGGGAAAGAGACTCAGCTCCTCTTACTCATCCAGCTAAACCAGCCACAGGGCTGGAACAGCTTGATTATTTCTGGAGGCTTTTAAATGTGCCAGTAGCCCCACTTTTCCTTGATGAGCCATGTGGAAAACCAATTAAGGAAGAGCTAATCAGAAAGCGGTTGTGCTCAGTGGGGCAGGAGAAATGAGCCAAGCTGCATTTCTCACACATGACACTCACAGAGCCCAGGGAGCAGGAGGAGGTTTCCAGCTATCTCTTTACTATGTTGCCCAGGCTTCCATCCAAATGCCCCTGGCTCCCATCAACCCTACCTGAGGCATGAGCAAACTCTCGGCCACAGATGTCACAGGTCACAGGGAGCCGCTTCTTCTTCTTCTTGACCACCCCCACCACACCGTGGACCTCCAGCTGATGCTTCTCCAGCTCCTTCTTCGTCGGTTTGACCTCGCTGCACTCCTTACACTGGATTTGCTTCCCTCTGGCCACCCGACAGCGTTTCATGTGCACCTTCAGGCGGCAGTAGAAATGGAAGGTCTTATCACAGGCTTTGCAGACAAAACTCTTCTTGGAAGAAGGTTTTTCATGGGGTTCCTTCGGTTCTTTGGCACCAGTGCCTCCTGCCTTGTCCTCATCTTTGTCCAGAGCTTCCACTTGGGATTTACTGTTCACCTTCCACTTCCTAATCCCAGGCTTCTCCCCACTTCCCTCAGTCAAGAGACCTATGGGAATAGCAAGTCCTGTTTTGGTGGTGACCAGCAGGACTGGGCAGCAGCCCTTTGGTCTTCTATCTCCTGAATGCTCCTACACTGACAGTTGTGCCTGCACAGCAATAACAGACACCTATCAGACATACTGACATGCCCCCATCACAGCAGTGGTGCATGCCTCTGCCCAAAGTGGCCACAGCCATGCATGGTACAATGCATGAAATCACATCCCTGGTCCTTGAACGTCTTCATCCACAATACCAGGGGCTGGATGAGGTGGAAAGAGCCAAATTTTCCAAAGAGTTTGCTCCTCAAACACCAACAACTGTTGTTTCCAAGCATCAGCCTCCTAACATGAAGTTACAGGGGTGCTTAAATGTCTGAAGGTTTGAGCCTCAGGTATGATACTAAGTCTGCCACAGAGATTGGATATCTAGCCATTAACCTCAAGAACTCCCAGGAAGACTTCCCAAACACAGGCTCTTAGAAAGAGAATAGATAATCTTGCTACAAACCCTTCTGAGTCTTCAAGTTAGGGCCCTGAGGTATCTGAAATCACTCATGACATTAATTTCTTACAGAGCCTAACGCTTTCCTGAGTCCCTGTAACAGCATCATCTCAAAAAGCAAAAGCTGGAAAATTCACCTAGGATCTCAATCTACAGAAAAGATCCACAGGGAATGTACGTATGGAAGGAATCAAAATACAAACAGATATATTTGGCTTCTTTGCTGTAATGAGAACCATGCAACAGCGTGGCCATGGAAACCAGTGCAGACTTCTCCTTTTGCCAACACACAGGAAATTAAGCCTGTAAAACTCCATTTCTGCCTTCCTCACTATGGGAAGAGCTCAGCAAAGTGTCCTGCCTGCACAGTGCTACTGCCCCTGATTTCCAGCCAAGTAAAAGCCACGTTACACAGTCCAACAGACTTGGAAATCTTAATACTTCAAGTGGTAATGACACACCAACCTGTAAACACATCAAGGGATAAAACCAGACTGGATAACAGGTTTCCAATCTGTCTTGTGCTGTGAAGATAGCAACACACACCTTTCACCTCTAAGGTCTCTTCCCACATTCCCTACAACTAACACTGCCAGTTTTTCTGACCCAAGTGAAGAAGTATCTTTAAACCCCCCAGAAATGTTAAACATCAAAAAGAGTCATCTTGCTGGGCAGGATGGATGTGGATGAAGAGATCAGTACGAAGGAAACCAACACTGGAAACGTCTAGCAGTGCCATGGCAGCAGGGGTGTATTCTGAGGCAGATGAAACAGAGTTTTGCCACAGACCCCAGTGCACCAAGAGCTACCTCAAGGTCCTACTGCTCTTATGCATGTGAAAATGTTGTTCAGGATTATGAACCCTTAGACTGGACAACAGCACAGGACTGTAATGGTATAAAAGCAGGGGCAGCTCTCAACTCGAGTCCACCTTCATGGGGAAATGCGCAAAGGAGCTCCAGGAACAGGTCTCCATCTTCAGGGGGATGCTACTACTCCCAGGGAATCATTTTGAAAGGAAAGCTGAAGCAGATCACATGAAGAAAACCTTACTGTTGATTATGGTGTATTTCACACCAAGTTCTCTTTCTCTTTTGTAAGTGGCCTTCAGAGTCTGTAACCCTGGTGGCTGCTCTACCCTCCCTGAAGGACTCCAGAAACAGAAGATCTCTTGGTGTGTGATCATCCCATCTCCCACCTCTTCAGCTTAAGCTGGAAGAAAATTCCACCTATCCCTTTACATCCCAAAGGTCATCCAATGTTCCTGGTGGCTTCTAATGCATACCTTTTACAGGAAAGAATGGCATTTTGCTTGCAGACCCTCCAATTTAATGATTCCAGAGGCTGACTCCAGCCTAAGTGAAGTGCTAACTTTCTGCTGGAGTTCTTCACATCCCTGAGATTTGAAAGTGAGACATATCTTGGCAAACATCATCTCTCAAGAAGTGACTATATGGAGACCTGGAAAGCAGGTGGCTAGAGAGGAGGTTATGGAGTTAGCTGGAAGAACCAAGACTCATCCTTACATGCACCAGCTGCCAACAGGGAAATGCTCTGGTTACTGAAGGAACCCAAGGAGAAGTTAACAGATTTCACATTGTACCTTCACCAAAGAAACCAACCCAGTACTTTGATAATGGTGAGTGTGGCTGGGGATGGGTGTAGGCAGTTTCCTCCACAGGGATGCTCTGTGCTTTCCAAGTGCTTCAGCTCACCCCTTTTTGGGTTTTGCATAGTAGAGATGTAAGAACTGTTGCTTTCAAGTGGAAATGCAAACTGTGAACAGCATGTATGCTCTTCAGAAATGTAAGATCCCTGTTTCAGGTGGAAGCTCACAGCCCTCAAACATGAGGCCCACAGTTATCATTCATAGCTCATGCCAAGAGCCACATGGTTATTGATCCATTAAGCCACCTGCAACAATTAGGTCTGGTAAGCAGCAATATCAGAGCTAAGGAGACTGACCTAGAAATTAAGGTATGGAAGCTCACTGTAAAGATCTGTAGGATGCCAAAAAGGGGCCAGTAACTGGCAATTTTCCTCTAGATACTTCATACAGAACACATATTTTTGCCAAGTAAATACCATTTTTCCAGGGCTTTTGTTTTTGATATTGCTCCTTGCTTGATTTCATCTCAACCTTGGCTTGAAGCCCTGCAAAGACACTTAGTAACAGCAGTCTGCTCTCTTTGATATTGGTGCCAGAGACACAGGCATCTGCCAGAGCAATGTAGCTGACTCCCCAGCTGCTGAGCACTGCAAGGTGGCCAGAAGCTAAGGTGGGCTGCACGTTCACAGGCATGTGCAACTCTGCTTGGCTTAGCTCCTCTACAATCACCAGGAAAACAGCCCTGGCACGTCCCATAGCCAGAAAGGGTCAAGGGGAGTGGGACAAGTGCCTGCAGCATCAGAAGGAGACAGAGAAGGAATGGCAGATAAGAAGGAATCGCCTTTTCTCTGGAATTCCTCATCAGAGTCATGACACGGTGAAAAAGCCAGCTGGAATGGTGGCAGCTCCTGCTGGAGTTAGAAGAGAGGACCTAGTCCTAAACTGGCCATGAATACTGGATGTACAGTGTAGGATATCTCTCAGGGAGACCACAAAGGTCACTGAGTCAAGAAAGGGGAGCAGAATATGTGCTACCATCTTTTGAGACCTACAGCTAGGGCAGTAACACACATCCTTGGTTTCTTCTCTACATGCACTGCTCCCAGTCACCCAGTCCCATCTACCACCCTAAAAACATTCCCTCATTACCCAAGAGCACAGGCAAGCCAACAGACCTTGAGAGTATCCTAGGGGCAGGTCACCCTCTGTCCCTTCCCAGCACACAGGGAACATTGGCTTTGCCTGTCACTGTCAAACCTGAAATGATGGCAAGTGTCAAAGCCACAAGGCTCATATTCATTCATACAGACCAGTCATGGACTTGACCCAAACGTTCAGACAAAGCAAATCAAACCTTCAATCCCTAAGAAAAGATGGGATGTTAACAACAATCTGCTTGCTCTACCTACCTACCAATCTGACAGTATTTCTGTCAGGTAAGAAACTCCGGCACCACAAGTAAATAGGGATGGACTGAACAAGTGCCTGTGCTTGGATAAAAAAATCCCACCATGTACATCCCAGTGGACTCTGCATCCCAAAGAATCTGGATACACTGGGAAATACAATACCATAAAAATATCTGTGAACAAACAGAATAAGCAAGTCCCATTTGCATCCTTTTCAAGAGAATGCAAACCTGCACTTAGCTTCCTGGCCCTCTGTTATCTTTTTCATTAAGGCACCAAATTATTCTGTTAAGCATTCTGCATTCAAATGTCAGATGCACAGATATAATTTGGCTCTGCTGAAAGCATCCCACAGCTCAGGGCAGGGTTTCACACATGGTTACTGCCATGCATTTGTTTTCTGAAGCTCACCAAATTGCTCTCTGTGTATGTTTTGTTCATCCCTTTGCCAAACTAGTACAGAATGTAACATTCCCCCACTGCTATGGGACCCTCCCAGGGGATCATTTGCTCTGTAAAGTGTATATATAGTAAGATCAAATTAAGGCACTATAAGAAAGTTAACACAGAAAACAGTCTGGGACTACAAACTGCACCATCTTTGCACAAGACAAGCACGCCCTGATGTCACCTTTCTGCAATGAGCCTGTGAAGTATCTACATATACACATATGAAGTCAAGGGATTGTATTACAAGCCCAAACTATCTAGACATACACATGTGAAATCAAAGGATTGCAACACAAGCCCAAACTCACACAGATCCAACAGGAAGAGCAAAAGAAACCCCGCAGCTTAAGGATAATAATTCTGCAAAATAAGCCAATATAGATACAAATTACATAGGTAAGTGGCTTAAATGCCTGCAGAGCATGGAAATGTAAATGCAGGTAAGGAATACCAGTATGTGCTCAGTCATGGTCTCCACAACCCTTGTAAAGTACAAAACATTAATATGATGCATTTTGTCAGCAGGAGAAAAGCACTTCCCAGTGCTTGGATCCAAGGGGTCACCCCTATGAATCGTCCTGCAATTACAACCCCAACATCTGGCCAGGGGTAGTTCTGTGAAATGACAAGAAGGACACTGAGGTCCACTATCAAACTGCCCATGACCTCTATAACCATGTCTAAAAGATCACAGAAGGACAAAAACTCGTGCTTTACTTACCCACATGCCCCAGCTCCTGCATCACTGGCTGCAGGTCTGGGAAGGACTCGTGGACATTGCAGAGCAGCTGACAGATCTTGAGGGCCAGGACAGACTTCTCCTGGGCTGTGCTCCGGGCTGCTTTCAAGGTGGCCTCTGCACTTTCCTTCTGAGCAGACATAGTCAGCAGCTGGAGAAGTAAGAAGAAGAAAACATCACATGATAGAGATTTTGGGCTGTGAAAGGTCGGGATGGGGGCATATCCTCTTTGTTTCATCTCTGCTGCTGGGAACCTACTTTGAGAAACCAGAAATGAAACCCCTTTCCATACAGGTCTTTGCCCTAAACTGATGCATGTGCATGAGCTGAGGGAATTTTGGGATTACAGAAAGTTACAACAAATGAAATTTTCACACCCTGTTTTGTTATGAGCTCACTGAACAAGTCCAGAGGAGGCCATGAGGAAGATCAGGGGACTGAAGCACCTCTCGTATGAAGACAGCCTGAGAACACTGGATCTGTTCAGCCTGGAGAAGAGAAGCTGCGTGGAGACATCATAGCAGCCTTCCAGTATCTGAAGGGGGCCTTTAGGGATGCTGGAGAGGAACTCTTCATTAGGGACTGTAGTGAGAGGACAAGGGGTAACGGGTTCAAACTGAAACAGGGGAGGCTTAGATTGGATAAGAGGCGGAAGTTCTTTACTGTGAGGGTGGTGAGGAATGGGTTGCCCAGGGAGGTTGTGAATGCTCCATCCCTGGCAGTGCTCAAGGACAGGTTGGACAGAGCCTTGGGTGCCATGGTTTAGTGTGAGGTGTCCCTGCCCATGGGCCCATGCCCATGCCCCAGGTCAACTGGATGACCTTAAGGTCCTTTCCAACCCTATTTTATGAAACCCACCACCCTATGGAAAGAGCAGCTCCTCAATCCCTTACAGCATTACAAGCTTCCCTAACTCATAAACCTGAGCTTCATACACAGCTCTCTCCTCTCTCTGGGCTTTTCCTTCCAAATCCAAGCCTGCTTCAGCCAGGCACTGCAAGGAGACCCAAGGCAAGGATGTGTGCATGCCCATTTGTATCATACCCATCCAGATCTCCAACAGCAGCTACTAGAGCAGGAATGAGCAACCAGAGACTGCTAGGTGGAAAAGGCTAGCTCCTTACCAACATAGCCCATTTTCCTTGTCAAAGGGAAAAGAGGCAAAGCACTCTGGGGTGCTACATAATCATGGCATCCTCAGAGCACTTTCTAGGAGCGTTTCATTCTCACAGATCCTGGAATAGCCAACTGAAATAGACACCCACTCCCTGGCAGCTCTGCTTTCCCTTAGCACCTCTGCAGAGCTGAAACAGTTTTGCTGTGTTTGAACATCCCCCAATTTCACAAACTGAGAATCTCACTGGCAATTCCTTTTACCCAAAAACTCCCACAGGGTTTATATAACAACCCAACACACTCTCACTGCAGCAAAAGGACACCTCCAACATTGGATGGCTTCCACAACCTAAGTAATGTCCCTTGATTTGAGTGCGCACAGGGGCCTGTCCACCCACCCTTTGAACTCTGAACCACGCCAGCATCTCCTTGTACCTCTTTTACTGCTTCAGTGAGTCCTGCTTCCCCTGGAGCCAAGCCCTCCAGGTCCCCTCTCTTCTGGATGACCTCTGAGATCAGCTTGCTGTGCCGCAGGATGATCTCAATGGCTGTGCTCTCACTGTTGGCCACTGAGAATGAAAAGTAAATGTATTTAAAACCACAAACCCCAGGGAGAACCCGAAGTCCTAAACTTTGCTTAGCTTTGTCCTGCCCACTCCTGAAGCTGAGCAGTTAACAGCAGGAATGACTCCTTTAGGGCATAGGAAACAGCAAACGACTGCAGGCAAGCTTTGGTTATACTAAATGCAGCACTGTCATCTAACATAAAACCCTCGCAGAGCTCACTTCTCATTGCTTGTCCAACCTTGGGTGAGAAAAATCAGGTTTTCCAAGGCATGCTGCTGAAAGAGACAGTGACAACCTCAAGAAGCAGGCATGGGTCTCCTGAGGCTCAGGATTTCTTCTCCCCCCCCTTCCCCCGGTTATAGAGAATCCACTCTGACTTTTGCAGAATTCATGTAAGGGGAACAGTGTTTATACAGGATAACAGGAAGCACGGGTGAGGTATATACACCATGTACCAAAAGTAAGACACAATTGTACTTGTCACCTATTCAAGAAATAAAACTGGAAATTGCCAAATAGATGAATCTGAAAAGGATTCGTTTCCCTGTTGGAGTTACTAAATTGCAGAAGATGCATAGTTACACTTTTATAGAAGAAACCAAACCAAAAATCTGCAGTTCATCCAAGACATCTGTGCATGTTTTCTGTGTGTGTTTAGGTCTTTTCATCATTTTGGGTCAGTACCAAACAGAACCATCGACTGTTCACACAGCACAGCAACTGAATACAGACAGCCTGATGAAAACAGGCTTGGGACCTAGAAGACACACAGTGTTGGGTAAGAAAAAGCTCTCTAGGATGGGGAAGGAGGTAGTGGCAGGCTCTGGGACTTATCAATGCAAGATTTTAAGCCAATATGGAAAAAACTCCCTGAAATCCAAAGATTTCTTGGAGACATGAGTTACTCCCCAGCAGAGCTAAAGGAAACTCATTAAGCACTTGAGTTCCATAGGGTTTAGGTATGACTTGGATGTGCTCCACAGGGATCAGAGGATGATTTACAAATGAAAACTATTTCCTCTCTTCTCCCATCAGAATGTTTCTGATTTCATTACCTAAATTTCAGTTGTCAGGGAAGTGCTCTCAGCTCCACCACCAGAGCACACCCTGTGCCACTGTCAAGACGTCCTCCTTGCTGCTAGCAGGACAGCACAGGACATCAAAAGATGCCACCAGTGGCTCAAATCATTCCCTCCCTCCTCATTTTCACGATAAGAAATATTTGTGCTTCTGTTTGTTCAAGCTGCAATTTGAGGAGATTCAGCTCTATGTAATTAAGGAATGCTCCTCCTTGCATTGGGTATTACCACTAGATAATTAACCATGTTGGGAGCCTGGTGTTTTAAGAAAGCAATCGTGCTTAACAAATGACAACGCAAACTGCCTGTCGGGAACGTTTGCTACAGAGGAAATTATCAGCATTATGAGCACAGTTTTGCTTTCTATTAAACACTCATTTACATTTCACTGCATGTTAATTTAGTTCTTAATTTTTATGTGACTTCAGAGCTGGTGAAATTTGCGCCTCTCTCTTGGAATTGCTCAGGGATGTGCCTAAACCCAGAACTTGGAAAGCTGTCCCACTATGCATCTCAGGAGCCCCTGACCCACCACGGATAGGCAACAAACAATACACCCCCACCAAAACAGGAGGGCACTGACTGTCCAAGATAACTATGTCTAATGGAGACAATATGTGTGGGGTTCCCATCACCACATTCTGCTCCACACGAGACCACGAGTCAGCAACCACACTGTGCAGAAATGCAACCTGGATCGAGGACAGGAGCTCAGCCCAACTAATCTCAGCCCCACAATCTCCCTCAATCACAAGGAATTCACAAGGACAGCTAAGACAGTGTCTGTATTTAATGTCAAGACTGACTTTGGGGAATTTTTAGGTATTTGCTATCAAAGCCACCAAGTACTACAAAGTCACCAATGGACCAGAGTTTGGTAAAGATACGTTCAACCTGCAAAGCATTTCTTCTGTGGAAATGGTTCTGTTTAATATGGAGACTCATGCTGCTGCTTTTAAGTGACTTGAAACCGAAAGTTAGTTTGACACTGGAGGGAACAGTTCTCCTGTTTTCCAGAGCTGACATCCTAGTTTCTGCCCTATCAGTGTCAAACCAAAAGGAAGGAGACAACAGGCTCCTGCCCCACACTGCTCATTACACTGCAAAGCTGGGGCCTTCTTCCTGGCATAGTGCTCCTACCCCAGGGCTCCCAGACCATTTTTGTTTTAATATAATAGCCAACCCATCCCCTTAGATGAAAGCAAGGCTATAAGAGCATGCTGAAGTCCAGACAAGCACGCAACCTTCCTGGCAACTCCCTGAACCAAGTCCCCAGGTTCTGAAGCTTAGTATACCCATACCTTTGCCATCAGAGACATTTGCTGTCGCCACCAAGTTGTCTAGCAGAACGTGGAGACCAGGGAATGATGCTTTCACAGCCCCAAGAAGTTTGACCAAACTTTCCACTTTTAAGGTTTTCTCTTCATCCACCTTCCTGAGGAGATTGTCCACAGCTTCCCTTTGAGAGCTGCCTCCACAGCAATCCAAAACCACCTGCAGGAAAGAAACAGCCAAGAACCTGTTTGTGAGAGCTTCCTACAAACTCTTGGGTCTGAACAGAGATCACAGAAACAGGAACAGTGTCACAGTACACACGATTGCAGTAAATCCATACTCACTTCTTCCCCTATTCTGATTAACTGGGAGGTGTCATGAGGTCCTAGCTACAGGAACATCTAAGCACATCCCACGTATATCTGACATGTGTCACCCTGAAAACTACCCTGCTGGGTTCTTCTGCTAAGTCTAGCTATTGGAAGTGGCTGACAATCCACTTCTGTTTCTTTTCAAAAGGAAACAAAAAGAGACTTAAAGATGGGGTGAAAACAGCATTTCCTTCAACACTGGCAGCAAATACTTGGTCAATTGGCAGTCTTTTCCCTTGTCTCCCCAGTTTTTCTGCAGATGTCTCTGTTTCAACATGAGTTCACTTTCTTTGAACAAAACTGGACTTGCACACAGAAACTTCTCATGAGGTCTTAATTCTTAGTTCTCGTTACCACATCTGAATACAGACCCTTCACTTTATACTACCATGACAGTCAATTCTCACTACTTAGTTGTCTGGCCATGTAATTCTTCTCCCTCTTGCAGATCCTCCTCTGTGTGGACAAAAGATGCTGGTTTTGCTCCTCAGCAAGCTCTCCTAAGCAAGGTTGGGTTATTTTTGTGTCAATAACATTAGTGTTAATACTAAGTGCCAAGAATCCCACTAGTAACCTTGCTCCATTCTGTCTGTCTCGCCCTCAGCACAATCTGTAGTTTACTCCCAGTAACATTTATCCTTTTTGAGCATCACTACTTCCTCTAGTTGAACAATTTCCTCACATGAAATTCAAATGCTCTGCTCAAAACTGAGGCAGAAAAAAACCCAAACATTTTCTCTCATCAAATGCAGGTTCCAGGTCAGGCAGAAGCAATTTGAACATTTTTTTCTGCATTTTATCCTATTTTTTTGTACTTACAGTGCCCTCTCAGCTGTCCCAACACACATTCCTGTGCACACACAGAGCTGACTGCCTAAACAACTGCTTTTACATCTCTGTCTTGGCCATCAATGGTAGGGACTACTCAACTTGGAAAACACAGGAATAAACCTTGCTGTCAGTCTCACAGCCACATGTGTCAGTTCTTCCTGTCTTGAGCTGTGATCTCACTTCAGCTGCAGGAAATGCCTGTTTGTGTGTTTCTCTAGTGGGCACTAGGCTTAGCTGTGAGTTTACAGGGCATCTCCTCTCGTATATTCTTTCTCTTTAGTTGGATGCCTGTTGCTGTCATGTCTGATGTGCCACAAGCCTCTCTTCATACCTCTAAAGTACATTTCTCTGCCTATTGGACATTTCAGCCATTCCTTGTAGATCCTAATGCTCTTCCTTGAGTTATCCATTCACTCAGGTCTGTGACCTCTCGTACAAATTCTTCTCCCTTGCTCAGGCTGCAAACTTCAGACAGTTCTCCTACCTTTAACATAAAAGAAACTAATCCAACAGCTCCTCCTGTGCACTCACCACCACCTGATCTCACTAATTAGTTTCTCTCATTTCTAAAGAGCTGTCCTTTTGTAGCCAAAACTCTGTTAGTGAACCTGTTGACATATCCTCCCATCTAATTCTCACTGAGCTGACTCTGGATCACTCAGTCTGAAGTCCTCAACACAAAACCAGGTACAAAAGCAGCATCCTTTTGGGGATGCTCATGTTGTAACTTACCACTACTCTCAGGCTAGTGTCAACAGATGCAGAAGTGATGGCCATGGCAGTGGGAGAGGCAGCGCTGGCACTTCAAGACTTAGTTTGACACCAGTAGGTGGGACAGTCCAAAAACATCCCCACATTCTGCCTGCAGCAGGACTTCCAGATCTTGATCTTTAAGGTCCTTGATCTTCGAGATCCCTTCCAACCCAAACCATTCCATGATTCTGGGATTCTCTGTCCCAGCTCTGAAGCAGTTTGGTTTGAGCATCAAGCTCCTATAGACACTGGAGCCAAAGGGGAGGGAAAGCACACAGCTCAAAATACCCACATCCTCCTAGAACAGAGCCTGGACAGAAGGGAAGGATGAATGTTCCTACCATCTACTCTGTGGACTGGTCGCTCTGAATTCTGCAACAATTTAAGCCATGGGACACCATGTGTGAGAGGCTACCTGCTCTTCCTTTGTATCCAAGTTTATTCATTTTAAGTGATAATCTGCATCCAAGCCATCCCCCAAATCCTCCACCCTACCTCCCCACACTACAGAAACACTGATAAAGCCACAAAGTTAAGCGCTCTAAAACCACAAATACTAGGTAAAATCTCCCCCAAACCCCAAGGTTTTACAAAGAGGCTTCACAACAGATCATGTACTGGTTTTCCAGCAAAGAAAATCAGACTTGCTCCATGCACAGCTTGGGCCAGGTACAGGAAGAACCCAGTTGTCTAGAGAAAAGGCTATTACACTTAAAACTCCCTTGTCTTCCTTAATAAACGTGTAGCTAGTGTGAGAAGAGAAAGGAAAGCCTCATCTTTAGGAACCCTTGGAGAACTACATCCTCTCTCTGCCAGCCCAGAGCTCTAGTGCAACGTTGGATCAATCAGGTAAGATGAAACTTTCAGAGGTGGCTGCTAATTCCATCTTTGTTTCCCCAGTGCTGCAGCTGAGGCACCAGAGATCTCAAATGCACACACACCACAGGCCCACTGCTTTAATCAGTTTAACTTCTAAACTAATTAAGCACTTTCCCACTTCTCTGGAGGGCATGAAAAACCCCCAGACAAATAAAGCAAGCCTGCAAAAAAGGAACCCCACCACCCTGAGGTCATTCTACACTTGGCAATTCTGCTGTATTTCCCTATGCCACAGCAGAGATAAAGCTATGCACCCAGCCCCACTGGAGTGCTCGCCAATATTGTTACCTGGGGGCTAAAACAAGAGCATGGAGGGATCCCATGGAGAGAATTTCGTATTTAGAGCAGGTTTGGAGGCTCTGCAGCAAACAGAGCACATGGTGACTGAAGAGGCTAAGAAATAGCCAACATCACCCCTTCACCAAACGAGGCTAGAGTTCCTAGTCTATGATGATGCAAATCCAAGGCTGTATCCTGTGCCCAAGGAGCACACCTATGGCAACAGAATGCTTTGGTGCATTGGTGGTTGGGGTTTTTTGCTTGATTTTCAATGGAAGGGAGATTCAAAACGGCTGCATTTTAACTACCTAATTTTATGAGGAAAAGAAGAGTGCAGGGAAAGGGAACAGGGATATATGAAAGATCATCATCTCCCTGCTGCTGACACAGCTCTCATGGCTCAGCACTAGGCTCCAACGTGCAGGGCTCTGCTGACAGCCACAATATCCCCAGCAGACTCTGAGCCCTTTCCTGCACACGCACCTCACTCCATCCTCTCACATCCCCATTCCAGGCTCAATCATGCTGCTCTGGGAGGGGAAAATTCATCAGCTGCCAGTCACAGGAGACCACCAGGAGAATCATAGAATCCCAGTCTGGTTGGAAGGGACCTTAAAGCTCATCCAGTTCCACGGGCAGGGACACCTTTCACTAGAGCAGCTTGCTCCAAGCCCCATCCAACCTGGCCAGGGATGGGGCAGCCACAGTTTCTCTGGGCACCCTGTGCCAGGGCCTCACCATGCTCACAGTAAAGAACTTCCTCCTTATCTCCAATCTGAACTTCCCCTGCTTCAGTTTGAACCCATCATCTTTTATCCTATCACTACAGTCCCTAATGAAGAGCCCCTTTCCAGCATCCCTATAGCCCCCCTTCAGACACTGGAAGCTGCTCTGAGGTCTCCACGCAGCCTTCTCTTCTCCAGGCTAAACAGCCCCACCTTTCTCAGCCTGTCTCCATACAGGAGCTGCTCCAGCCCCTGAGGATCCTCATGGCCTCCTCTGGACTTGCTCCAGCAGCCCATTGTCCTTCTTATGTTGACATGAAAGCCAGGACAGGACGTGTGCAGGTTGCACACTGAACACAGCATGCACCTGGCAAGTTTTAGCTGCACAGGGAGGGTATAGCCAGCTCCCCACAAAGCACAAAGGAAATCTTTTCTCCTTTGTGGCTTCTGCAAATCAGTATACATAAAGCAACTGCTTGCAGGAAAGCAACAGTTCTCCCACCAACTGCTGCATTCAACACATCAGAAACAGATCTTACACATACTAGTCAGTGGATGTGCTGCTCTTGCAGACAACTGTGTGATAGAAGTTGAAGAGTTAACACTGGGAGAGTCAGCTGAAAGGTAAGCTGATGACCACCTACACAAGGACTTCATTAGCAAGCAGGCAGCACAGAGGTCATTAGTGGTTCTGCTGAAACCAAACCACTACAGAGCCTTCTCCTGGCTCACAAAAAGGCATTTTCAGGGTCTATAGGAGCACCAGGCACATCCCCTGCTTGTAGGGCAATCTGACACTGCACCAGGCTGTGATCATCCTGAGGCTGCCTTCACAGCTCAGCCCATCCCCACAGTTCAGGACAGAAGGACCCAAGACAACCTTTGTGCAATCTGCGCTGTGCACAAGGGAGATGAAATTTCCAGGTGAGACAAGCACATCACTTGGCAAACAGAGCGGTGAGATGCTGCCCCACAGATGCCCCCCACCCTCCCCTCCACAGCTCTCCTTATTTCAGATTGGTTTACCCGCTTCTCTGAGGCAGTCAGGAATCCCTCTTCTGCTGCCTCCAAGAAGTCAAGGATGGGGCTCAGCTGTGTCACGCTCTGGATCAGCTCCTCCCTGCATCCCAGCAAGCGAGCAGTCAGCATCTCTCCCTCGTCTGTGCTCTCTAGGGGCAAAAAGGATTCAGAAACACAAAGTCAGTCTGAAGGAACTGACAGGCTCCCGAAGCGAGTGAGACTCTGTGAAAGATCTAAGTGAATAGCAAAGCTCATCCCAAGCACAAGCAGTAGAGGAAAAACACTTTACTATTCTCTTTAAACTCTATGAAAGGAAAACGTCTCATTTATCTAACAGAGCACAAAGCCATAAAGCAAGCTGGAGGTTAACACCAGGTTTGCAAGGCCACTGCTTTGTGTCAGACTCAAGTGAAAAAGGAGCTTTCAATCCCGAGGCTCAGCTGTGCTCTGACCCATGCAGCCATGGATCGATCCAGCCCTGCAGGCAGTGATGGGGAGAGCCCTGCACTGCCCACACCTGCTGCTGCGGGATGAAAAGGCTCCATGATCTTGGCCAGCATGACAGAAACCTCCTGCATCTCAGTGAGGACACAGGGTTTCTGGAGACCCACTCTGCCTGTAAGGTTGCCCACTCACTTTGCCAGTGGCTGCACTCCATTCCCTACCTCTTTGCTGCAGAGCTTCTCCACTGCCCTCTTCCCTCTCCAGCAAAGCCTCTCTCAGTTTGGGGTTTGTGTCTTGAAACAGCTTCAGTAAAGACACGAGGGTCTGAGCATCCAGGGCCTGAGCATCCTTCACCTTGCTCAGCAGCTTCTTGAACACTGACTGTTCCCCTGCCTCTGCAAGGCAGGAAACCAGAGCCTGCAACAGAACAGGGAAAGTTTTAACAACAGAAGCAACTGCCCTGTATAAACTGACACAAAAAAGCCGAATCCTGGGGGTTTGCTCAGGGGACAAAAAATTAAACCAACAAAACAACCACATAGACACCCACCACTGAACTCAAGTGGTCTGTGGCCACCAGCCATGTGAAGGAAGGCAGCAAGCCCTGCCCTCCAGCCCTTACCTTTACAGCAAGCCCCACAGACTGGAGCAGGTTCCAGCACCAAACATCACTTCATCTCTTCCCCTAGTAGCCAAATGCCAATAAGAGACCTAATAAAACATGGTTTAAATGCTGTTACTTTTGAAGCCCAAAGCTAGGGCAGGGGATACAGGTTTTCACTGTAGAACACTAGCACAGAAGGCATTTTAAATGGGACTTCCAAGAATCTCCATCCTCAAAACACAGTGGAACTGTATCTCCCAGAGAGAGCTTTGGAGAGAAGGCAGCAAACCTAACATTGTGGGCTCTCTGCATACGTGATAATCATGCCCAGAGCTCTAAAACCCACTCCAGCGACCCAAAACAGCAACCAGAGGCAAACATGCCTGTGCAGTCATAGAAATAAAAGGAAAAGAAACAAGCTGGAACTCTTGCTCCCATTTCCCTGGAGCCCTTTAACGCCATAAATATCACCCCTAAAGACACACACTTCCCAGCTCTCCAGGAGAGATGCCAGCCTTTCAGAGCAGGCTCCTTTATCAGAGACTCCAGGGATGCTACAAAAGTACCTTTGAAGTGGAGAGCTTAGCCCAGCTCCAGAGAGATCGACCATTTTCTGCTGTCATTGTCATTTTTATTTCAATGATAAAAAGACTGAATGCAACTGCTTGGGGCCGCACCAGGGGGATGGTGGACTTGCTTTTCCTAGCAGGTGTAAATGCTCATATATTAAGGGCAGCATGACAGTGCAATGACCTATAGCAAAGAGTATCCTCAGAGGGGAAGCTGCAGGAGTCCCAGCTCTTTACCCGCTAATGGCATTTTTCCTGCCAAACAGAAACATGGACATGAAGGGCTCTGTTATAAAGGAAGAAAGGGGATGTTGCAGGCATGCTGAAGACCCAGCTGAAAGGTATTTGTTAATGCAAACATGAATTTGTAATGAGACTCAATAACCAGATCATGCTTGTTCCCAAGGTTTGCAGGCCTGGCCCCTTCCAGATCAGAATGAAATGCAACCCATCTTGACTCTCACCATCCTAAAGGGGCTCAGCACCCTGCCAAATTCCTGGGTTTATGACAGGGATGAAAAGTAACTTGTATTGTCGCAGTATTTTCTCCTTTGTTTTCAGTTGTTGCTAAGTCCAATCAGCTCCGCATTGCTACCTGGGGCTCAGGTATCACCCTTTCCTCAGTGCATGGATTTGCTTAATGGAAATGAGTCTGCAGAAACTGAAAGGCTCTGCTATTTATAGTCTTTTTCCAGACCTTTCCTCAGACACGTTGCTCAGTGGGAACACAAGAGCCTTTTAGCATTGTTTTGAAAGAGTACACAGTGCATTTTAGACTTGGTCTGAAGCATTAACAATTCCCAAAGATCCTGGAGAAAACTGAGAGATACAGATATCCACTGGAATCATGGCTTCCACTTAGTCATAACGTGCCCACACAGTCTGATCCATTAGGCTTTCACTGTCTGGGACACTTAGAAGAGCCTTCCTGGCCAAACAGGCTCTTTATGGCACAAACCAACACACATCCAGCTTCCAGACTGGAGCAAGAGACCATCTCTCTGAGCAGGGAAATCAAGGAGAGATTGTTTCCCTACTCAGAAACCTCAGCCCAAACTCTCCCACAAGTACACAAGAACGGGGTTGGGGGGGAAGTTCTCCATCACTCCTAATCGGGATGCAGAAGACAACAGGAAACTGTTTTATGCTGCATCCAGAAATGCAAATGAAGGATGACAATAGCTGGACAGGCCCATAGGCAATGGAAATGATCCACAAGAACAGTGACATTTATTCTATGCGGGAGTATCAGCGCTCCTCCACTTCATCTGAACCCAGTAGCAGAGGGAACAAATGAGCTGTGCAATAATTTGAATTGAGTTTCTCTAAGAGAGCAGAGGAAGATAAGACTCGACACCAGCAAAGCTCTTCTACGCTTCCCCAAATTACTGCAATTTCAGCCTTGTTCTCATTTCCAAGCAGGTTTCATCCAAGCCAGAACCAAATTAGATCGGAATAGTTTGTGAGATACACAGAGAGACTCTAAAACAAAAACAACCCCCCAAAATCACATCTCCTTAAACAGAAAAGGAACTCATCCACATTGTTCAGCCTGGAGAGCAGAATGTAACATCAAACTCAGAGAGAAGCAATAATTCTCACAAAAGCAAGGTCTACAGCACAAAACTCCTTGGGGAAAAACCCCAGGTCCTAAGAAACCCCCTGGAGGTAGCAGGAAAGAAGGCAGCAATGCTGGAGGGGAGCAGGCAGCAGTGCTGCAGGGAACAAGACACCCAGATAGGGATGAGCTCACAAGCAAACGACCAGAAAAACAGCGGCTATGTCCAAGGCAAAATCCCACTGAAATCAGAGGAGCCTGAACACCAGGACAGCCCTGTAAAATCCCCACATTCCCAGGCTTTGCTGTCCATTGCTGCTTGCCTACAGAGACCAGCCACCCACCAAAGGCTCCTAAGCTGAGGAAGGATGTGGAGGAGGGGTGGGAGATCTTCCCTAGAGCAGGGCAAGGGCACCCAGCAGCTTACTACAAAGAAATGGCATCTCACCAGCTTCCAGACCTGCTGCTACTCACCCTGAAGCACCAAAGAGACTGCAAGCAAATGAGCAGCAAACTAATACAGAAAAGTCGGGGGACAGAGGGTGGGGGGAAAGAAGACAGGAAAAAAACCCACAAATCCATTGATGTCAACCACTGGCACCAATCTCAGCCTTAATTACACATCCCAAGCTGGCCTCTTTGGAGCTGAGCTTGCACTTTAAGCATGACTTAAGAAGCACACAAGTGTGTCTCCCCCGAGGAAAAACACCAGGCCATTGTGGAAAAAAGCTGCTCTGTCTGCTAAAAACAGAGCCCAGACTGAGTGCTGGTGCCCACAGCTCCTGCTGGTCCTAGAGGGGAGCTCAGAGAGGGACAGATCTAGCTGAGCCCCTGCTTACAAAAGGCTGCAGTTTGTGCCCCTCACACTGCCCTGGGGCTGACACTTTTCATGCTTGTCACAGCTGAGAAGTGATTTTTCAGAGTGGCTTAAAGAAAATCCATTTCTCATTTATTCAGTGTTTATTTATAGCTGCAGAAAGATTGCCCAGCTGCTGGTCTGTGGTCAGACACCAGAGTGCCTCTGAGCTCCACAACCCCTCACTTGGCTTCTGCTGCAACAGCTCACCTGGGAGCACAAAGGGCCAGGCACAGGTGTGTGAACCCTACCTGGTGGTTCTTGGAGGTGCTGAAGAAGCAATAAACAACAGTTACTGGATGGCAATAGGAAATGGGGCTGTTACACAGAGCAGAAGCCAGGCAGCACAGCTGCCTGGGAGCTGTGCAGTGAAGTTCTGCCCTGCAACCCTGGAGCAGCACAAGCAGGCAGGGGAAGGCAATGAGGCATAGGTGCTGCCTGCCTGCACGGATGCATGGAGCTGCCAAACTGCTTCTGGCAGGGCCCATCCACATTGCACAGCACCCTTCCTGCCCTGCTCCCATTGCCAAGGTGCAGAATAGGTAAAAACTTAAACCTGACATATTTTTCTTATCAAGGTGATGCTTGAGCTTGCTGCTACAAACACAAATTGGGATCCATGTCTCACTCCTAAAGATGTTCAGTTCGGGACCATCAGGAGGGTCAGCAGCTAAGGGAGCACGGGTTTCCTCCTGGAACATTGAAAGGCTTATCAGAAAAGAAACCTGCACTCCCCAAACCAAGGGAATTCTCCTCCCTGCTGTCATAAGGGTTTTTTCCTAATAAACATGCTGCCTTGGGTTTTTAAAAGCAGAATGCCACCACAGCCCAGAAGTCCTGTGATCATACTGATGCTGAAGGGACTAAGTGACTTGAATCCAGACACCTTCCCAGCTAGCAAGGGCATGGGAACCTAGAGAGCATCACAGCTCCCCAACGTATGGAACAGCACTTCTTGCCTTCAAAAGGTCAGCTAACCACAGAGCCACTGGAGAGGCAGCCATAAAACAGTCACACTCCCATTTTTCCACATACAGAAAAGGCACACGGGGCAGTTCATGCAGCTTGGTGTGGAAAAAGCTCTACCAGGGTGAAGAGAGCAAGTGTGGTCCCAGCCTCGCTCTGTAGCGGCTGCAGTTTTCTGCGCAGAGCCTGCAATGACACAGCAGAGTGTAGCCTGCACCAATGCTCACCAGACACACCACCACTGCCAGCTCCGAGTCCTCCTGCACCACTGCCACACCAGCAAGGACTCATCTGCTGCTTCTGTGGTGCCT
The DNA here is from genome assembly GCF_012275295.1 of Melopsittacus undulatus. Classification (NCBI taxonomy): domain Eukaryota; kingdom Metazoa; phylum Chordata; class Aves; order Psittaciformes; family Psittaculidae; genus Melopsittacus; species Melopsittacus undulatus. Next base: position 3,858,300 of record NC_047538.1, on the reverse strand, counting down.
TCAAGCCAGTACAACGCCTGGTATCATCGTTCAGAGCCCAGAGCACCCTCCAGCAAGAAGCAAGTAGCAGACTCAAATAACCCCCCAACAGTAACTTGAGCACCATTCATCAGTGACAGCTCTAGAGCACCACAGGGCAGCACCCACAGCCCCCCACAACACTCCCCTCGAGCAGCCTGCCACATGTAGAACAGAGCAGATGCTCCACGGCCAACCCTCACCCAGGGCTCGGGAAGCCTATTTTGGGATCTCATATGTTGACAAGTTGATACAGTTCCCAAAGCAAATGCCTTAAACAGGAAGAGAGAAATCAGTGGTGGAACACTCCTACAACACAATGAAGACGTCTTCAGGGTAGGACACACATTTCTTCACCTATGTGCACAAGCAGCTTGATCTTACAGATGCTTCTGCCCAGGGTATGGCTCAGGTGAGCACATATTGCCCTTCAAGCAACCAGGCACCAGAGCCCCAGTTTGCCATGAAACGATCTCCTAACCAGGGCACAAACTACTCTAGCCCTCAGCAGGGGATAGAAAAAACTTGCATCATTTACCCAAGTCAACACACCTACCTCCTTCTGAGAGGCATCAATTTCTCTGCACTCTTCTAGTCTGTTCAGCACAGCCTGGGCATCAGAAAGGGCCTCAGAGAAAATGCTTTCATATCGAAGAAAGAAATCCAGTTTACAGCTTTCACTGTCTGCTGCTGTGTGAGAGAAACAAGATGAGTTATTTGCTAATTGAAGGGATTCACAGAAAGCATGATGTGATTGAAAGGCATCGGTTTGTAACCGGCACATTGGTTATAATAGGGAAACTGTGACTCACAAATCCCTTCTGAAGATATCACACAGCCTGGAGGGAAAACCAACAGCTTATTTAACACCAGTTATAAATGGAACATTTATTTTAAACCCAGTACAGCCTCTGTTTTCCTCCCATGCTGAACAGGAGTTTAAGGGATAAAGTAGCATTAGCAGACAACTCTGTTCACTTACTGTTATACAGATTGCCTTATCAACCTGCACTAATGCAGATCCCTACTCTACATCAGATGCAATCACATGCATGAGAAAGAAAGTCTTGCTCCCTACAGCTCTGGTAAAGTGGCGAGTGTGAGGCAACTGCAAAGACCAAAGGAGAGTATTGCACAGTGCCAAAGGAAGAAATCCCTGCAGGAAAGGGATTTGCTCCCAGCCTAGGGCAAACTAAAACACAGAGGAAAAGATGCCCAATAACAGGAAAACATCAGTCAACATGGCTGCATACAAGAGGCAATGCTGTGTCCAGACCTGTAAAGTCTCACCTAAATCCCTCCTCGCTCCTCCTTTCTCCTCTGCAGGTTCAGGAAGCTCCTCTTCTGCAGAGCCACCCTGCTCAGCACACGCGGGCTGATCAGGATGAGAGCCTGGATCCTCCTGGAGGGATCTGGAGTCACTTGATATCCCATCCTGGTGAACCCATGTGGGATTCACAGTAAGGTCCTGGCCAGGAAGAGAAATATCTGCTTCCACTTCTGCTTCTTCAGGACCAAGAAAAGGTGAAAGTCTCTGTGGTATGAGGTTATCTGTTTTTCCTTCATCAGGTTTTTCAGCCTGGGGCAGGTTATTAGCTTCAGCATGGTTTTCAGATGAGTCTGTTGCCTGGCTGGAGACTTCACTTACTACCTCGTCCTGAGTAGAACAGCTGATGAGGTCCCTGAGGAGGTTTTTGCAGCTGACAGCCACATCAAACATCTGCAGACTATCTGCCACGGAGATAGCTTTGGTGAAATTGTGCTTCCCCAGTGGGAGTTTGCCACTGTACATCATCTCCAGCAAGAGTGCAAACTCCTCAGGGGTCACCACAGAAGCATCGATGGAGATGGTGTCTGTACTGTCCAAAAGGGATTTAAAAAGCAGGCTGGCAGCAGCCAAAACCACCTTGTGTGCCCTAAAGTGAACATTCCCAATGAAGATGGTGCAGTCACAGAACTGCTGCTCTTTGCAGAGAGTATAGACCTGCTGCAGCAGCTGCCTGCTGTAACCAGGAAGCTCCATGGTATCAGGACAGGGTCTACTGGCCTCCTCCTGCTATGGTCTCCACAAAAGCCTGTTAGTGAAAAAAACAACAACGATGCTGTTAGCACATTGCTCATAGAGGAGCCAGACAGAAAGAGAGGAAGCAAAAATGACCTTTCAGTTTACACTTCCCAGTAGTTCACTGCACTGCAGTTCAGTGGTTGCAGCAAGAGGCCCCATGGACTGAACTTACAGTCCCCAAATTTAGCAACTTATCCTGCTAGAGCTAGTCTAGATATTGTTCAAATAGGAATACTTCAGAGAGAGAGCTTGGGAATGAATACTGAGCCCCAGGTGGCATAAAAAGGGAGAAGAGACTCCCTGATGTGCCTCCTACCATAAAGCTCAAGGAGGTGCAAGTACTCTTCAAATCAGGCACCGCAGTGCCAGGCTTTGCCTGCATCCAGAAGCTGGACCTGGTTTCTGAAAGGGCAGGTGGGGAAACAGTGCAGGAAGACCTGTTCAGATCATCTACCAAACACAGGCGAATTGGAGGTGTTAGTTTGACCTGCAAAGCATCAAGTGGTTTGGGACCAGTTAATTTACTCCCCACCTCCCTGCTGAGATCAGTAGGCATTAGAGATGGAGATCTGCTTTCAGCCAAGAGCCTTCAGCACCTCCCTTCTCAGCACACCCCAGTCCTAACTCTTTGATTTACAAGTCTTTAACCCCAAACTGTAACTTCTTGCAGAAGTCCACAGCCCTAATCCCGTCTACCAGAGCCTCCCTCTTCCTTCCCCTCTATCACTGCAGGAGAGAGAACAGACAGGACATCTGCCAACAGTTTATCAGTGGGATATCTGGAGGTTTTATCTCAGACAGGATAAAGCTGTTACTGCCTTGTCGACACTCAAGGCTGCCTAACACTGGTGCTGGCAATGATGCTGAAACAAAGCAGCATGAGTGCTGGAGGAAGAGCACCCACATGGACAGGATTTACATGACCTTCAACTGTTTAACATCTCTGCGCTCAGCTTCCTACTGTCTTGTAGAGAACAGGAGTACTGTTGCCTATCATCAGGGCATGAGGTGTGATGATGCTCATACACCATCCTAAGAGCTGCCCCGCACAAAAGCAGGCTCAGCACTACTCCCAGCTTGCACTGAACTGCAAATTGCCAGCAGACACTGGGGGCAGGTTGAGCTGGTGTCTTGCAAGGTGCCAAGCCCTCTGGAGCTCAGAGGCTATGGGAAGCAGGACCTCCTGCCCAAAGCCACAGACAGCTGAGCTGGTGGATAACACCCATGCATGAGAGCGCTCCTGCTCAGCCAAGAACTCCCCCATGCCTTAAAGATGAAGTACTATAACTTGTTTTTCAACCATCAGGATAAGATGGTTTTGGCATCACCTCAAAGCAGAGGCATCACGCTTCCCATCTGAATACCTTTGAAGCGAGAGCACTGGATAGCTGAGGCCTTTTCCAGAAAGCAGGAAACCTAAGTAGTCCCTGATACCCTCCTGCTTCCCAGGAGCCAGAGCTTCTCTGGGCACGTTGCTGCCAAAGGCTGTCTGGCCTGCAGCTCATCTCTGCTGCTTTGCAAGTACCAGATCCAGTCCCTCACTCATACACAGGGCCAATCACCTGCACTTCCAACCCATTAACCACACAGACCCTGCGATCCTCCCACACTGTTGTAAATCATGAGTAACCAAGCTGCCATCAGTGGAGTTGCTGGTCGTGGAAGAAGAAATAGATCTGTTCCTTTTGCCAGGCTCAATATAATAGCAGTTTTAGTCCACCCACTCCTTCTCTGGAGCTGAAGGAATTCCAGTATCTAAGAAGAAACTGAATCTGCTGGTTAAATAATAATAGTTGTGGGTCTTCCTCCAAAAGGACAAGCAGGAAGCATCAATGTCCTGGAAGAGATGCCTGCTCACTTTGCCATGAATAGCCTTCTGCACAAAACCCAACACTTCCACCACAGCAAGCTGGAAGAAGCTGCAGCACCGTCTGCTCTCTCTATTCCTGGCAAGAATATAGAAGACATATTTGCCCATGACAGCTCAAAACGTGAAAGCTCTAAGCAGCCTAGCAGCACCTCGCCTTCTTTATTATAGCAACTCAGAGCACTAGAAAATGCAATTAGATCAGACATACTTGTTTAAATACATTTTACTTCTTTAATTATAGAGACCCAAAGATTCAGTACTGTCAGAGAGAACAGATGTTTTTAATGAGGGCCAACTCCATCCTCAAGGCATTGCCCCCTACTTAGAAAGTGCTTCAGGCTTTTCTGCAAGGAAGAAGCACCAACAGCAACCTGACTTCTCCCTCACTGCCTCCTATATCTCTGGCCACAGTAACCTGGGCTTGGCTAAAGCTGCTCTTCCAGCAAGGTCATGGCAAGAACTCTTTGGTTTTTAGGTGGAGGACCTTTCACTGCCATACTTATTCTGTTAAATTACGTGCCTCATTTCTTACCCAAATTTTGTCTGGCTTTATCTCCCAGCCACCTTCTAGACAGCTTCAGGAGACCTGGATGGGAGACAGGGCTGAACTAGGACTCTCTCTGAGAGCAGGTAACTAGCACTTCAGCAGGGATGAGGGCTAGCAGAACAAGAGCTATCTGCCTCTGCCAGCACCACTGGTCACTTTTTAGCTTGAAGCTGCTTCTCAGCATCCTCTTTAGAGCCACGCTCACTGGGAACTTCTTATGGATTTCACACTTCAGGTAAAACACTGTTTAAGCTGCTTCTGGGGCCGCTGACACCAGAGCCACACCAGCACTGTCATCTTCTGCAGTATTGGCTCACTGGAGTCAGAAAGGGGGACAAAGGAGACAAGATATTCACTCATCTCAGCTGTATGACAAACAGGCTTTGCAAAATGAACCTTTTGGGGAACACTGGGGGACATTTTTGGCCTGGTCCCATCAGCTTCCCAGGGAGAATACCAAGGTGGCTTAGGAATTTTCATTCCATCCATTTCCAGTGCGACTGTGAATCAATTTGAGCCAAATTCTCAGAAGTGCCTAAAACTCCTAAGACTGTACTTGACCCACATGTTGATAAAGGCTCTCCTGTCAACCTTAAGCAGAAGTTATCATCTGTGAATGCTCTCAGGACACCCACTTCAGCAAAGAAAATCCTTCTTCTTCTGAACCTTTCAGGCACAGGAGGTCCAGAAAGAGTCTGCAGCAAACATTATCCTCTGCTGTCCCATTTCAGCTTCCTTTTCCTAGGTGTTTCCACCCTCACATACCTCCAGAGTTTGAGGGGGATCATGTCTTTTTCTTTAAGCTACATTAAAGTGAGAAAAGCACCAACTCTTCTCCATAGAGGAGGGGAACAGGAACACCCAATTCAACCTACAGAACTGTAATGGACTTTCCAAATTACTTCTCTTCATTATTCATACAATTACTCCAATCTAGATTCCACAGATTAAAAAGCCATCCACATCACTAGGTTCATCAAAAGATAATCTAAATTTAGGACTGAGTACTTGAAGATATAGCAGAGATGGGTGCTCCACAGAGGCACAATGAGACCACCCCTCCCCTGCAGTTGTGAGGCTGCCACAGCACCCTCACACTATCAGAAGGCCCATCACAAAGCACAGAAAGAGTTTCAATGCCACTACCTTGGCAAAAGGATTCTATGCACCCCTCACTGGCACAATTAAGGGCTTTTACAAGGTGCTGGTCTACACACCTGCTGGAGTTAGTATAATAATGAGATCAACGCTCCTTGCTTCATTGCTTAGTAGCATCTCTGTGGCCAGCTTGAAGATGGGCTCCGTGCCTCACATTCTTCCTTGGGATGCACATGGAGCAGGCTTATTTTAGCTTAAAAAAGTAATTAAAAACAAAACAAAAAACCCACTATTGCTGCACTGGCAAGGAATTAAGCAAAACCAGCACAGAGCTTTTTAAAAGGCACAAACCCACAGCCTTGTGCTCCCTCTTGCTGCCAGCACAGTGCAGTGCGATGCTATGCACTGATGGACACAACCTGCACACCCATTGCAAAGAAGAAGCAATTCACGTGGGAGCTCTAAATAGCTAAACAAAGCAGGCAGGGGAAAAAGTAATAAAATAAATAAAAGGACAGAAAGAGAAAAACAAAATGGAAAAATTCAACTTCTCTGCCTTAAGTAAATGCCCCTTCTGTTCGAGCTGATCCAAGTGTCTCACAAGAGCAGCCCTCCCGTGCACTGCACTCACAGCTTTCTAATCAAGGGAGCTAAAATCACAGAATCCATCCTGGTTTGGGTTGGAAGGGACCTTAAAGCTCATTCAGCCCCAACCCCTGCCATGGGCAGGGACCCCTTCCACTGGAGCAGCTGCTCCAAGCCCCTGTGTCCAACCTGGCCTTGAACACTGCCAGGGATGGGGCAGACACAGCTTCTCTGGGCACCCTGTGCCAGTGCCTCAGCACCCTCACAGGGAACAGCTTCTGCCTAAGAGCTCATCTCAGTCTCCCCTCTCTTGGGCAGGTTCAAGCCATTCCCCTTGGCCTGTCCCTACAGGCCCTTGTCCCAAGCCCCTCTCCAGCTTTCCTGCAGCCCCATTAGGCACTGGAGCTGCTCTCAGGTCTCCCCTTCAGGAGCCTTCTCTTGTCCAGGCTGCCCCAGCCCAGCTCTCTCAGCCTGGCTCCAGAGCAAACATCACCAAAACAAGCGCAGGACCCATTCCAGGAAGGCTCCTTGCCCCTCTCAGAGGGGCACACCCCATCACTGCCCATTCTGGGTATGTTCTCTAGTGCCCCTTGGCCCTGCAGCCCCTCAGGTACCACAGCAGCCTCCAAAAACAACAGGCACCTTTCGAGTTTTCTCACTGAGGAGTTAAGAGCAGTGACAACCTTAAATCAGCATTGGAATTGACCAGTTTCCTCATTCCTAAGACGATGACCTTAAAAGGAGATGTAGTGGAAAGCCTCAAAATCATGTACTGCAATTCAATCCTTTTACCCCTCTCACCAAAAGTAATTCAGTCTTTGAAGCACTGAAAGATGCTGAGGGGTTATTACCTGCTTCTGACGTGCTCGAAAGGGCCAGAGTAGGCAGCTCCCCCAGAGAATAATGTAAAATGCAGTCCGAGGAGCTAGTGCACACCAAAGTGGTTTTCAATCTACTTTATTTCAGTTCAGAGCATCAGTGCAGATGGATAACAAGGGGAAAACAAGCAATGTTTTGACTCAATTCAGCACAGTGCAGTCTCTAAAGGCAGCAGAACAGCACACAACACTTCGGTGAGCTCTCTGAATAGAAACAGTATAGTTTGGGAAATGAAAAATTCCACACCTACATTTAAGAGAACTTTCTGGAGTGGTTGATACCTTCTGACCAGGCAGGGGACGTAGCTTAACTAGACAGAGGTCCTCTGAAAGAGGACATCTAAAGAGAAACACCTTGGGAGTCAGTGGAATCCAGCTACAAGCTCAGAGCCAGGATTCTGCTGGAAGCACCGCTTAGTGCAGGTTACAAAAGAACACTGCCGTGTTTTCCACGGCAAGAACGTAATCACCCAGCTCACTAAGGCAGAAGGGGCACGGCCATTGCTCCAACGAGGACAGCGGCCCTTCAGTACCCCGGCCACCCGTTTAGCACCCCCCAAGCACCCCTCTATTTAACAAGGCCCTCACGCCAGGCCGGCGGCAAAGGCCCGGGCCCTCCTGCTGAACACTCCGCAGGCCTCGGTCCCTGCCGTGCCGCTGCCCCGGGACGAGCTCAAACCGGCGCCGCAGAGCCCGGACCGCAGCGGGGCTTTGATGACGAAGCGACGGGAGGTCGGAAGCGGGCACGGAAAGGGCAGAGCTCCCCGCAGCGCCCCTCGGGTCAGACCGGCGGCGGAAGGAGAAGCCGGGCGGGCCCGGCTGTCCCCGCAGCGCAGGCCTAGGCCCAGGCCCGGCCGGCGTCGCCATGGTTACCTTTATTGGCTGCGGCGCGGCGGACACGGAGCGCGGAGGCAACAGCAGCGGGAACAATAAAGCTTCAACAACAGCCGCCCCTCCCCTCCGCGCGCCGCCATCTTGAAGCAGCAGCGGGTCGGCTCCCGCGCCACGTGACGCAGGGCGGCGTGGGGACGGGCGTATATGTAGCCGGCGGCACCCGCGCATGCGCAAGGGTCTCCCTTTGCCGTGTGGTGAGGGAGCTCGTTGTCATGGTGATAGAGGGGTAACCAATGTACAGGGGTAAGACAGAGAAATTGTACAAGGGGGTTAAAGGAATTCCTTTACTTAAACTAAAGTATTGTCTGTCGTAAATACCTAACATGGCAAGGCATTGACTACTGATGAGGGGGAGAAGCAGATGCTTAGTTCTACTGTAAGGGACAAAAGCAGATGCTTAGCTCTGCTGGTAAGGGGCAAAAGCAGATGTTTGGTTCTACTGATAAGCGGGGGAGAAGCAGAGTGGGTACGGACCAAACCCTAAGGCCATGTGTGAAGATTAAAAGGTGAAAAGTTTAAGAAGAGGAAGACTCATTTACTCCATCTTGAGACCCCTGCCTATGACCGAAAGGAGCCCTCAGGTACTGAAAAGCCCCTGTGGTGCTTCTCCATGTGGGAGGACGTGGGGTGGAACGGGCAGAGGTGGTGAGACTTCCATGTGTGTCCTGCTGAACATGAGCAGCTTGTGCTTGGGCAGCCAAGAAGCCCTCAGCACCCTGGCCTGGATCAGCACCAGTGGCAGTGACTGTGCCCCTGCACTGGGCACTGCTGAGGCTGCACCTTGAATCCTGTGCTCAGCTCTGGGCTCCTCACCTTGAGGGGCTGGAGTGGGGCCAGAGAAGGGCAATGGAGCTGGTGCAGGGCCTGGAGCACAAGAGAGATGGGGAATGGCTGAGGGAGCTGGGGGGTTCAGATGGAGAAGAGAAGGCTCAGGGGGGACCTGATGGCTCCCTCCAAGTGCCTGACAGGAGGATGGAGCCAGGAGGGGCTGGGCTCTGCTCCCAAGGAACAAGGGATGGGACAAGAGGAAACGGCCTCAAGCTGCACCAGGGCAGGTTTAGATGGAGCTGAGGAACAATTCCTGCCCCAGAGGGTGCTCAGGCATTGGAACAGGCTGCGCAGGTCAGGGCTGCAGGCACCGGCCCTGCAAAGGCTCACACATGGTGGAGATGAGGCCTCAGTGCCATGGGTTAGGGGTGGCCTTGGCAGTGCTGGGAATGGTTGGACTGGATGAGCTTAAAGGTGTTTTCCAACCTGGTCCATTCTGGCATGGCTGGGGTCCTCCGTGTTCCTTCCCAAGACCTCAGTGTATTTCTCTTCTCTCCCTGCCAGTAACCTGGTCCAGCCTCAGCTCAGAGCAGGACTCTGGGTGCATTTCACCTCAGCAGCTTTGAGAGCTTCCAGATGGCCCCAGCATGGGACTGCCCCCAGCCATCAGTGTGCAGGGAACAGCGAGGCACCGAGGGTAGGAATTGTGCCCTCACAGCAAGGATGTGGTCCCTCTTCTGTGTGTTAACTTGAGCATGTCCTCTGCTCTCTGCACCGTCACAGAAGGATTTTGGCTGTATTTTGCATGAAAAAAAGAAAGAATAAAGTAAAGTGCTAGAATGTGCATTGAGCAGCAGGCTCAGGCATTGCCATTTGTATTCCCAGACCTGGAAGGGGCAAGCTGCTGCCATCTCTTGATGGATTGAAGGAGAGACCTAATGAGCCAGCTCATTTACATAAACTATTGCTAATTTCGGGATAAGTGCATGGAGGTGGAGATAGCAATACCCTCGGCTATGTAGCCTTGAAACCAGACTGTGTGTGACCTGGCAGAGTGGCAGGGTTGGGGCAATGGGTCCTGGTGATGGTCAGGCCCTTCCCACAGGGATACAGTTGAAATCCTGAGGCTGGCATATACTCAGGTAGATCAGCCTGCAAACAAATGGGTATTAATTAGAAACCCACAGTGTCGTGATGAGACCTGCTCTGCTCTGGGGCCGCTGTGCTCTGCCAGGGAAATGCCTTTTGGCTGGGATCCTTGGCCACAATTCTGGCCATCAGAGTAGGAATGCCATCGCAGCAGCAGGTTTCAAGGTCACTTTTGGTGCATGCAGGAAAGCAGGACGGGAGATTTTCTGTTGGAGGTTTGGAGAGAGGCTCCTGGGGACCTGCTCACACCATGGTCCATTGCTGGTCTCCAGCAGCTAGTTGTCTCTGTTAGAGATGCCAGTTCCCACTCCACCAGTTTTCTCCTAAGTGCTCCTATTTATGTGCTGAAGAGACCCCCATGAAAAAGTGTGGGACCCAGATCTGGTTATTTTTATCCCCAGACTGGTAAGGATCAAAGCAAGTTGATGCTGGAGCCCTGAGAAGTGACTAGTGACTCTTACTGTGTGGCTGCTGACAGCTCCTGACCTAAAGGTGACAACCAGGCTGCATCAGATGAAAACCTGCTCCCCATCCACTGCAGGGAGGGGCTGGCACTGGCTGAAACATCACTGGGATAAAGGGCAACGAGTGCTGCCTACTGCACTAGAAACACCATCCCCATCACTGCTGGATCTGCTTTTGCTGGTGGGGTTGTCTCATGCTGTCTGAGGCAGTGATGAACCAGAGCAGAGCAGGAGCTGTGTGTTACAGTAGGTGCCTTCTCTGGAGCAGCAAATCCTTTCCTACCAAGTCTAAGGTGACAGAATGGCAGTCACAGAATAGTTTGGGTTGGAAGGGATCTTAAAGCTCATCCAGTTCCAGACTGTGCCATGGGCAGGGACACCTTCCACTAGGGCAGGTTGCCAGCTCTCCAGGGGTTTTGGACCGCATCATGTAAATCAATGCCATGATCCAGGCTAAGGGCAGCTTCCCCAGATGAGGATGAGGAAATAGGACAAAAACAGTATCCCAACATACCATTGTCAATTCCCATCATAGTAACACCCTGTTGTCCCTTAGAAACATCTTAATTCTCATCTAGCAAGTGCTGGTGAGGGAAGTGTACCAAGTGTTTTCTTTCCCCTGAGTGTAGGATCATCGGATAAAGCTCCACCAAGTGACTCTCGAGGGAACCCACAGGGGAAGATGAGACCAAGGTGAGCTGCTTTTGAGCTCACCATCCTGCCAGTGGACACTTGTATCACAGAAGAGCCCAGAGAAGCATGGCTGGTGTCTCCTGCTCCTGGTGTCTCACTGAGAGCAGGCAGAGGTCCCACACATCCAAACAGGCCTTATCTCTTGTTCCCTGAAAGAGCCCCTCTTGCTGAGACAGAGCTCACTGAAGGAGCGAGGACTGCTCTGCTTTGCTCTGCCAAAGTTATCCACACAGCTTGGAAAGCTCACAGCAGGGAGTCAAATGGGGTGAAACACAACCTCCCTTCGGAGCTGGGACACTAAAACTCAGTCCTCTCCTTTCCAGAGGAGGTCCCTTCTTCTAGAGGGACGTGTCCAGGTCTGGCTGGATGGGATCATTCCAGTGGTCAAGTCCAAACCATTCTGTTTTCACAAGCTTTTGACGTGTGCATCTTTTCCAGGCAGCACGGACCATGGATCTGCACTGGATGCTCTTGGAGCATCTCTTGGTGACAGCGGGGCTGTTACATGGTGTAGATCTGCCCACGAAGGGAAAAATAAGTTAGGCAAGGGGATGCAGCCGTTTCAGCTGAGCTCAGTGACCCAAGCTCTAGGCCATACAGCCACATCTTTCCCCTCCTAGCTCATAATCTACTCTGCACTGCAGCCTGGGTGGTGACAAGCTCCATCCCTGCCTTGCGGCTTCTCCTTTGAGCACTTGAGGGCACTGTTGGAGTTCAGAAAGAGGCAGATTTCGGTTCTTGTACCACTCAAAGCCACATCAGTTTGCAAGGACTCCGGTTTCCACTGGAAGCTTTGCTGTTCACATGGGTTGGTAGCTGTGGAATGAACCCAGTCTCAGGCAAAAGCTGTCACAGAAAATAAGTGATGGAGGCTTCTTTTATCTTCCCTTTACTGTAAGCATTTTCCCTTTCCATCTTTTTAACCCCAAAGCTTCTCTCTTGAGGGTCTGATTTCAGGGAAGAGGATGGGCTGCACTATCAGTTCGTGAGGGGAAGCAGTGAGCTGGTTCACATGGAAATGCACTTCACCTGCACAGATACTCTTTAAGTTTCCAGAGTGCTGTTGATGCAAGTGACTTGCAGCCTGTCCATGTGCAAACATGGATCTCATTGCTCCTAGTGTCGGCCTCCAAGGGAGCTGGCAGAGCAGGCTGTGCTGCGGGGTCAGTGCTACAAGGGCTTAGGAGGACTGCACACAGCACTGGGCTGGGAGCCTGTGCCAGAATAAGTATTTACATGTGCTGGCATAAAGTAATTACTAATGGAGCGGAACACCATGCCCAGCTCCTCCAAGCTGTCCCAGGGGAGATGCTGGGAGTTACCAAGCAAAGTGCACTCTCCATGTACCAAACTCCATATTTCCTCTCACTTCTCTTCCCAAGGGAGCAGCTATTCCATGGCAGAGGAGTCTCTGTCCCTCCTTTGCCCCATCTTCTTGCCTTTGCCAGCGCAGTCCAAGGTTGTATTCAGACACTGTAAGTTGCCTTGTTATTCCAGCCAAAGTGCCCTCAAAACTGATTCTAATGAGGTCTTTTTGGGAAGGAGACATTCGCATTAAGAAGCAGGGATTGGAAATGGGTTTGGAGTGTGTCACTGCTGTGTTTCTCCAGCCAAAATGAATTTTCACTTAAGAGGTGACTGACTTCCTTGTGCCCTCTTGTCGTTTTTGGTTCACCAGCTTCCTTGTCTTTTGACTTTATTGCTTTTCATTGCAGTGATTCCCAGGGTCCTCCCCTTCAAAGACCTTGGCATTTGCCGTTCCTTCTCCCTTCTGTGGGGTATGTGGGGACAGATCTCTTGCGTCCAGGTTCCCACAAGATACAGACTGGGTCCACTCTGTTGCTGAATGTGGTGTCCCAGTGTCTGAGCAGAACACATCAGGCTTTCTGAATGTATCTTCAGTGCTTCTTCTCCATCAGGTTCTGACTTTAGTGTCCTGTAGAGACTCCAGTTCCTGGGCTCTGTGGCTGCTGTTGCAGCGATTGTGTATCTGTGACCCATTACTAAATGTGATCAGGTTTCTTCCTGTCTTTTCACATATGGGTTGGAGTTTCAGGAGGCTGCAGAGATTCCTTTCAGGATGGGGCACAGGGCTTGTCTTCAGCTGAGCATCAATATCCAGCCCTGGCACCACTCCAGGCATGCCTTCATCCTCGACTCAGCATGCCTAGGCATCTGTCCATGATGTCAGTTCTTCAGTCCCCTGGTATTAGTGCCTGGCCTCTTTTAAGCAAAATCCCACCCTAAATGTGGTCCAGAGCTCACCCCTCACCTGCTGGTAGGAACTGCTGGTGTCTGTCACATTGACTTTCTGAGATCTCACCAACCTTGCTGTACAAGTTATTGTCCTGTCTCAGTACCTGCTTCTGTTGGCATCTTTGTTACTTCCCTTAAGCTTCTCCTTCCAGCTGTGCCAGTGCTGTAGCAAGCTAAACAACTGCAGATCCATCTGCATGGGCAGTGCAAGGTAAACCCAGCTCAACTTACTTGAACCCTTTTTCTCAGAGCTGATGTCCAAAGCTCTGAGGTAGGTGCTCCTTCATGGTGACTGGGCATCACTGTGCACGGCAGAGCTGGAGGGTTCATCCCTTCCAGAGGATGCAGTCAGCAGCTTCTTTTCTGAGTGCAACCCCCCTTCCTGTCCATAGATGCTCTGTTCACAAAGCAGGAAGCTTCTGCCTCGGCAGGATCCCTGCTCCTACATCTGGAAGCTGCAAACTGCACTGGACACTTGAGCAGTTCCTCCACTGCTGCCGAGTGCCACACTTTTTTTCTGGCCATGCTATTCCCTTGTGCCCATTGTACATCCCTCTCAGCCAGTGTGTCCTGAACACTGGCAGCTACCTCTCATTAACAATGTCATAACTTATAACTGTTAGTCTTGATCTCTTCTGTGTTAGATCTGCTTCTGTCAGCATCTCCCTTACAGGTTCTGCTGTGCTACCTCTGCAGGCCCGTGCTGATGCATAGTTCCCTACTCCAGAATCAAGTATCTATTTCTTCTCCCGTGTCTTGGCTTTAGGTAAAATCCAGTATCTCTGTGCTCTCATTTTTTCTGGTGACAGCACCCATCAACACCTCTCTCAGCTGTTGCAGTGCTTCAGACACCATTCCTGGGCTGAAGGCTCTGTTCTTCCAGAAATCGTATCCCCACTTAGATAGTAAAGGGTTTCCCTTTAATTTTCCTCTCTTACTCCTGGAAGCCAGTTCTGCTCAGAGCCTGTTTTTCCTTCCGTGCATGTGCATGGGTTTGTCTGCGCTCCAGCATCCCCGGTGGTCTGGGTCCCTCCGTGTTGTCCGTTTGCTCCGTTTCTAGGTGCTGATTTGTTTTCCTATTAATCTCCCTCCCTCCCTTGCCGCAGCTCTCCCCAGACTGACCGCTGCCAACTTGCTTCATGTATCATGTGCTGCGTAACAACACAGGGGAAGAGGACTCCGTGCCTGCAGCCCGTTCTCTGTAAGAGCTATTTCCAGAGGGGGCAGGTGCTGGCAGGGCTCCAGCCATAGCTTGCAGGCAGATTTAGCTGCTCTCCCTCCAAGCTGCCCCTGGGGCACATGTCCCTCAGCACGTCCCATCCCAGTTGCTGCATGGACCATGTCCCTGCTGGGGCAGAAACTCCATCCAGTCCCCTTTTTGGTTCTCGGCGGCTGCACACCAGTGCCTGCTGCTGGCTGGGAGCAGAAGGCATGCTCTGCTTTCCCACTACTGCTGGAGGAGCAAGGGATGGAGGCTCCTGCACATCTCGGATGGTGCCAAGGTAGGGCTATGGTTTGTATCACGAGCTCCTCTCCAGGCATCAGGGTTGAGCTGCAGAGCAGAGAAGGGCTTGATGTTCTCCATCACTCAGACACGCAGGTAGATCTGTGCCTTGTGTTCCTGCTTGGGAAGCATCCTGCTTCCAGGCCTCCACCACGGAGGAGCAGTGCTCCAAGCACTTCAGAAGGGTCTTTTCTCATGGACTGGGACCTGTCCTGTGTAATGGGATCACTGAAGGCTGAGTAAAGGAGGCCCTGATGGCTGGCATCCATCAAGATGGAGTCTGTCTCTAGCTGATGCAGGCAGAGCAACCTGCAGCCTATATGCCATCTCTCAGATATCCCAGTCCAAATACCAGGCAGGACATTTTGGGAAGTGGTGTCACAAAGGAGGCTTCTTTTGTCAGGGAAAATCAGTTTATGGAGTTGCTGGTAATCATCTCTCCATCCTCATGCTGCAGCTTGTTGTCCCTGCCATCTGCTGACACATTTGTTTGTGCTAAAGATCAAGCTGTGGGGATGACTTGGGGGTTAAATATAACCCCCATCTGCTCTCTACAGCAGCCCACGGTCAGCTGGATAGGAACAGTGGAGGGGATGGCAAGGCATGAGGGAAAGGAGAGGAATTATTTAAGTCATCTTTGTCACCCATGAAATCATGCTGTGTTCCTGCAGTTGTGGTGAGAGGGGGACTGGTGGGAGAGGACCAGAGCTGTGTAAGGACTGTGTTTGCTGCCTGATTGTGGCCTGGAAAACTGCAATCCAGAAAACTCAATGCCCAGTTCACATTGTCCTGAAATAGTTCTTTCATTGCAGCATTCCTTAGTGGCTCCATGAAAGCTGAGGCGCTGACTTCAGACTCTTCTCCATGTGGGCAGGACAGGCTCCTGAGAAGAGGAAGGCTGATCTGGACCCTGGACAGGGGAGGATGGAGGCAGTCTTCTGTGTTCCCCACACTCCCTTTGCTGTGACAGAGCAGCCTCCAGCCCTTTCTGACATGGGAAAGTAGGTTACCACTGGCCAGTGCTACTTGGCAACTCCAGCCCAACTAGGTCAGCACCAGCACCAAATTTCTTCAGGGATTCATTGTGTTCACATGGGAGGAAAAGTCATTCTGTGTGTGAGCTGCCCCTGCCCAGCAGCCTCCCTGCACAGCCCAGCACTCCTCCTCCCAGCCCCAGCCCATACTCCTGCCCTGGGGAACACAAAGGTGACTGACACTGTTAATGCAGCAGCCCTGCCCACCCTGAGTCCCATATGGTTCACCAGGGCATGGAAGTTGTGGCATTTAGAAGTATTGATCCTGTCTTTGGGGAAGTTCACCCTTTGGAGAGGGAGGTTTTTCTAAACAGCAGCAAATAGAGATGCTGGAGTTACTCTTGGCTCTGTCAATAGCATGGATGTGTGTGGCTGCCCTGTGTGCCAGGTTGTCCCTTTCCCTGCTCCTGCTGCTCCCTCCCCTGGGGCTCTGCAGGGTTTATTTTCAGGCCTCTCTAGGCAGGGCAGACCTGGAAAAGGTCTGTCTGTCACAGAGCTGTTTGCAAGGGAGGTGTTGTAGGCCTCTGACTGCGTTAGCCTTCTCCCCACACAGTGGGGACAGGTTGTGCATGGCCACCAACCCCTCCAGTGCTGGCTGAGAGCAGCAGTGACACTGCACTGGCTGTATGGTGTAGTCTGTTATAATGCAGGGTACCCAGCAACAGTCACCCACTGGGAAAATCAGCACCAGCATCTCCTCTGTGCCTGCCAGCTATCTGGAGAATGGAGGGGAGACTCAGAAATAGGGTGGCAAAGGTTCTTGCAAATCTCCATAAAGTTTGTTGGCGGGTTATGTGGCTAAGATAGGATGAAGACTGGCTCGTATTCTGGTGGGCTGGAACACTGCTTGTGTATGTGAAGGGTTATTTTGCTGACTCTCAATAGAGCTGCTGCTCTCCCATCAGGGCTGAGAGCATCCCTGCAACAAGGAGAGGATCCCCCTGCATCACCAGGATGGAGTAACTTGGGGCAGTGGAAATTCAGCCTTAGAGTGAGTAAGACCTGTGAGTCAGCAGGTCCCAAAGCACAGACCACAGTGTCCAGCCTTGGGCAGGGAGAGGTCGGAGTCCTGCTCGTGCTGTGCAGGATCTGCATGGGGACAGCTGAGGGCAGGTCTGCATCTGCTCCAGCACAAGAGGGACCTGGAGATGTTGGAGCGAGGCCAGAGGAGGCCGTGGAGATGCTGCGAGGGCTGGAGCAGCTCTGCTCTGGAGCCAGGCTGAGAGAGCTGGGCTGGGGCAGCCTGGACAAGAGAAGGCTCCTGAAGGGGAGACCTGAGAGCAGCTCCAGTGCCTAAAGGGGCTGCAGAAAACCTGGACAGGGGCTTGGGACAAGGGCCTGTAGGGACAGGCCAAGGGGAATGGCTTGAACCTGCCCAAGAGAGGGGAGACTGAGATGAGCTCTTAGGCACAGGCTCTTCCCTGTGAGGGTGCTGAGGCGCTGGCACAGGGTGCCCAGAGAAGCTGTGGCTGCCCCATCCCTGGCAGTGTTCAAGGCCAGGTTGGACACAGGGGCTTGGAGCAGCTGCTCCAGTGGAAGGGGTCCCTGCCCGTGGCAGGGGTTGGAGCTGGAGGAGCTTTAAGATCACTTCCATCCTAAACCCATCTGGGATTCTATGAAGCATGGCAGAGTTGGGTTTTATTCACTCGCTCAGCAATGAGCATTTCAGGAGCCCAGAATATTTACAAATCAATGTTTTCCCTCTCTGTCCCACAGCTCTTCCGATGGCCTAATGGACCATGTCAACCACACAAACTGCGTGCTGGCAGAACAGAGCGCTGTCCTTCAACCCTGACTCTGGAAAACCGACTTCCTTTGCTGCAGCTTAACCTTTGCAGTGAGCCTTGATAAGAGGCTTAAGCACAGCTATGCTTCTGCAAAGCAAAGACTTGGGACCTCCAGACAGCTCTGGAAGAAGGGTGAGACATATCAACCATTCTCTTGCAAATGCTCCATGACCAGTGTTAACTAAATGCATGTTCATGGTAAGCCACCAGGGACATCAGCCTGGGAGACTTTTGACCTCAATTGGAGGTTGTCTTCACAGTTTTGCTGTTCCTCAGCCTGAGGTTAAACCACAACAGCCTTTTGTTTCTTCAGAGCTGAAAGAGTTCCTGAGATCTGCTTTAGCAGTAGGTCACTTACGTCTTCAACTACCAGTACTGGTTGCTGGAGCAAGAGCAATGCCCTATAAATCCAGAAGGACTAAGCCAACAGTGCAAACAAGCAATATGATATTTTTAGGATAGATTTCCAAGCAGCTGAATGTTCTCTCACCACATTTACAGCCCCTAGAGAAGATCCTCCAGATCTTCTTCAGAGCTAAACGGATGATAGAAACAAACCTAAAGGCTTTAACTTTCATATAGGAAGGGCAATTCAATTAAAAATTCAAATGAGCAAGGGGCTGGAGAGTTGTGAAGCAGCATGGAAAAGGTTGGGATTCATCATTTGGGAAAGGAGAAAACTGAGGGATGTGATGAAGTTTACAGAATCCCCAAGGTGGTGAATTAGGTGAAGATGAAATCAAATCCCAATGACAATAATTAGGGGCAGTCAGTGGAACTGGTAGGGTATCACTCTACAACAGAGAAAGAAAAAGATTTCTTCATGCAGTGGGGAATTTACTCAGGAACTTACTGCCACAAGAGGCTGTGGAGGGAGATGCTGTCAGCATGGCCAGAAAGGGATTAGACCAGCTAGTGGACAGCAGGTCCGTAAGGAAGTATCAGAGGGAACAGACAAGGATATACCTTCTACTGTTCCAAGCCCAGAGGCTATGGATGCTAAAGAATGAGGTGCTTAGGTTGCAGAATGCTCACCCAAAACCTATTGCCGCTCCTAGCTGCAGGCTAGACTGGCTGTAGCTCTGACCCAGAAAGGCATCTCTTATATTCCTACTCCCTCTCCTGTTCCAGTTTTCTCCTACAGGATTTTCCCATCAGTTAGCACTCAGCTACTGGAGTGTCTCAGCAATGGGACTGAGGGATGTACCCATGAGGATCACCTCCAATCTCACCATGGGGAGGGCAAGCTCTTATTGATAGGGAGCACAGTGCATGATGTGTCCGTATCCAGTCATTGAGACCATCCACATGCAGCTACAAACACATAACACCTTTGGCTGCATGAGTCCAATGGGGACTTGCTGGTGCCACACAAATCCCGTACACTCATAAGCAGAGGCTGGGTACCACACAGAGACCCATGCAGGCCATTCAGTTTTAGTTCTTTCTCCTCTCTTTGCAGATAACCCATCTTCCTTTTCCAGCATTATTTCCCCTAAATTATTGAGGCTGCTTTACAAATGAATCCCACCTGAACAGGAGGCATGGTGTGAGGTTCCAGCAGAGCTAGGTCATCATAGCAATGAACCATCTTCCCAGCCAACTAATACATATCTTACCTCAAGTGCCCCATTACAAGAAAGTGTTAATTAAAGATACACAGGAAGCCACTAGGGATGGGTAAAATGGGTTGGGCTGGGTTAGGAAGAAGGCTCCATCTCCATGCATATCCCCAGTTCCACAAAGAAATCATTTAGACGATCTTAGTCCTTCCCAGCACCCAGGAGCTAGTGCATAAAGGTGCAGCTGTTTCTTCACATCTGTATCAGCATCCGGGACTTCTCACAGCCTTGGTAACATGCTTGGGTAAACCATGTCTGTTCCAAGCCCTGTTCAACCATGTCAGCATGTGATGAAGCTGGAATATCTCTCTCTTGACAACATGGGTCATTTGAAGGTTTTTTTTAGCTGAAAATTCATATTTCTAACTTCACCACAACCAACAGCTTGAGTTTCAGTTCACATATTCACAGAAGAGTGGCCAGCCTGCATTTCAAGTCTTTATGGGATGGAGAATTCACCACGTCTCTGGGTTCCTTGTTGCAATGATCAGTTATTCCCACTGTTAAAAATAGTGACTTTATCTCAACTCCAACAACCACCAGCTTTGCTCTCCAATCCCTGTTTCTTTTTCTGTCTTTGTCTGCCCTCTTAAAGAGCCCTTTGCACTCAAACTATTCCCCCACATCAGTTCTCACAGACCATGATTAAATCACCTCTTAAAAACTAGATAAACTAAACAGATCATGTTCCATTAGTCTCTCACTGAGAATGATTTCTAGCCCTGGGATAATTTTCTAGTTCTTTCCTGAGTCCTTTCCAAGTTTTCAGTGGCACTCCCAAGCATAAGTCCTAGACCTGAATGTGCCATTTTGGTGGTGATGTCACTAAAATCACAGGCAGGGGTAATGCCACCTCTGTGATATTCCCTGCTCGTGCATATCAAGATCATATTCAGCCTTGCAGCAGCAGTGGGAGTTTCTGTTCTCTGGATTTCAGACTCTCTCCAGAGTCCCTGCTTCCCCTGGTCCATCGAGGCACATCTGATACCAAGCAGTCATTAAATGGTGACTGAAATGTCCCTGGTTTTCTATATTCTGGTGCCTATGAGCTGCTCATCCCTTCAGCTTGAGTACTTCCTGTGCCACCAAGTATTTGTCTGTGTTTTTCTTTAGATAAGATTCTATCCCATCCCAGACAACCACTCTGTGCTGTCATTAATCCCATAAACAAGCTTTTCCCATGAAGTTCCTCTGCTTGCAGCATACCAGTTGCTTCCAACAGGGAAAGAAAATCTTTGCCATCTCTTTGCACAGACCATTCCAGTTGTTTACTATAGCATGAAATGACGCATTCAGTTCTCTCAGATTCTTGCTCCAGTATTCATGTATGTGCTTCTTAGCAGAGCTCAGCATCCTCACCTAGCCCCAGGAAGGATGGGAGCAAGGGCAGAATGTCCCTCTGTATCCCAACTGCATGGCTCTGGTGAGCACTACCCTTCTTTCCTCACCTCAGATGTTGGGTTCACACACTCCCCTGAATGCATTTGCAGCACATCTCAAGGGGTTACTTCACATCTAGCTGTGAAGGCTCATAGTGAACAATGTATTTAAGAGGTTATGGTGCCCTGTAATAAAGCACTTAGAAATACCTTTAATGTTACTTAACTTCAGCACCAGGAAGATGCACTGAGCCCTTTGTGCTTATTTGGCTGCACCAAAACACCCTGCACCTCCCGCTGCTCCCACCCTTCCTCCATGGGAAACCAGCAGCCACCAAGAGAAGGCAATAACCAGCTGTGGAGAACTGTGACTCAGGTGGCAAAGGCAGGTGAGAGGCTCCTGGAGCTTTTCTGGCTGGCTTTATATTTGTGTTTCCTCCATTCCTTTGCTAAGCACCAGTTTCTGAATCAGGACCTTCAGGGCCCATGGCATCCTGCAGCCCCCACACCAACACTTACAAACCCTGCGAGAAGGAGGACCTGGCAGGAGGACTGGGAAATACTGTCACCAGCTGAGGTCACTGCACAGCCCATCTTTTACCCAGAGACCTCAAATGAAGAAACTGGAGAGTAACACTGGAACAAACTCACATGTTATTCTCAAGCCTGTCGTTACCCTGACTCAGATGGAGACGAGCAAAGAGCTTGTACCCGGGGTAGATTGTAATCGGAGTGATGGAAAAGACCATTAGGTCATCTGGGCCATCTGCCCCCGCCAACACACGCCTGTTCTCTGGTTCATGTTATCTAGTGCTCAGCTTGGAGTGAGTCAAGTGATGCAGCTTCCAGTTTCCCACGGGAGACTTTTCCTAATAAAACTAATAGCTGACATGGAAATGTTTCCTGATATTCTGCCTAAATATGCTGTTGCTCACATACATCCCATTACTCCTGCTGATCCTCCCGTGGGGCACTCTGAAAGCATGTCTCCTTGGTGTTCATACCCATCGCATCCCTGCTGACTGTTACTGTCATATTTTCCCTGGGTTGCCATCTAGACAAGCTGCATTTTACAGTATGGTAGTAACAACTCTGGATCCAAGGCTCCAAAACTTCCACACTTATTTAGAGCTCTAACTTAGAGGAATGAATCAGGCACCAGGTGATGAAAGGTTTGCAGCTTCTAGAGACTTCAGCGTTTACTAGCAAGGTAAATGATGGAGAGGAAAGGAGATAGAATAGGTAGATGTATAGATTGAGGCCTTTAGGAGCAAGAGATGTAGCCATGACCTGGAAAGACTTCAAGTAGATACAGGCTGGTTCTCTTTCCCTTCTTTAATAAAAGGCTTATTAAAGTAAGTGATTTTCAGGGTTGTGCAAGCCTCTGTCAAGCACTTCTCCAATATCATGTGCTGCAAGTGTGGGGAATCACCTTGGCTGTGGGATGCATAATGTGCTCCAGGCTGAACCTACAGCCAAGCCGAGCACCCACTGCTCCTTGGGGCTTCCTCCAAGGGCATCACTGAGGAGCACATTGGTGGCAGTGAGGGATGTGGAAAGGACAGACATGTTTCTTGAATGAATTGGACACAGAATGTCCAAAACAGCAGGGTTATAGCTCAGAACTGAGACCTGGCTTTCAAAGTACTTCCTACCATTGGCTTTTTGGCCTCTGAGCTCTGCTTGCAGAAACCCTGCCATGCTGACTTGATGCCACCAGCCTGGAGAAGCTTCAGTTCCCAAGGGGAAGAGTGTCTTATACAGAGCAGAAGGAGCTGCAATCCAAGATGGAGTGCCTGCGTAGCTCAGATAAACTGTGCCTGCCACAGGAAATTAATTCAGATTGAGAAGAAATAATTTCTTCCCTTGGTTGAATGAGATGGGAGATCCTCCTTCTGTTCTTCATTAAGCAACAAAGGGTGAAACCAACAGCAAATTGTGTGCAAACCACCCAACTGCAGCCCTGAACTCCTGAAACATCTTTATTCACTTAATCTGGGATTCAGGAAATTCTCGTCCAAGCCGGTTTTATTGGGTGGTTTGAATTGAGCTCTCAGCCTCCCAATCAGTAACAGATGAACAATTCTGCATAACATTTTTCTCCTGTATTTTTGGCTCTGCTCCGTCCTTCCTAGTGGCTGAGCTGATGAAGCAGGCCTGTTTCTCATCCCTTCGGAGAAGCTCCACTTCTGGGAATGGCCACGGGCTCTCCTGGGTCCTAATCAAGTCCCACCTTTCTCAGTTCACCTCCATTGGTGGCTCAAGTCCCCATCTCTTCTCTCACCACCTCCCTCTTTACTTCTTCCTCCAGCTGCTTCCAGGGCTGGCATCAAGTCATGAGCCCATAAAGATCAGCCACAACCAAGGTCTCAGGTGCTGAAGGGCAAGCTGATGAACTGCAGCACAGCCTGGTTGAGATGTGTGGACATCTGCTGGTAAAACATGAGGTGGGACAGGTCCTGGCTATGGCTAGAGCTACATAGGGACAAAAGTATGCTCTATGGGCTGACCTGCCTTTCAGAACCTCTCCAGGCAGGTCACTCTGGGCTTGTTTTCATTGTGTGTTCCTGAGCACAGTTTCTGTGACTGGGAGCAGAGCACAGATGGATTTCTGACCATTGGAATACACCAGTATCCGTGCTGGCCCATCACCCAGTGCATGTGAGGCGCACCACGCTGTGCCAGCCCTGCTGTGCACAATGTGTGAACACATGTGCCAGAAGCAGTGTGCATGTGTGTGAGCTTGTGCATGATTGCATGCTCATCCCTATGGCCAAGATCGTACCAGTCCACAGGGCTCCTCTGCCTTACTGGGGATGCTGGAATGCTGGGAGAAAGCAAAAGGAAAAGGGCAAAACCCTGGACAAAAGGGGGATGTCAAATGCCTGGAGAAATTCCAGCCCTTTGGCAAGGGGCTGTTCACATCTGTGCCCCCATGCCCATGCCTGTGTCAGTTACTTGTCAGCACCAATCTGCCTCCACCCTTGCTGCCTCGGCTGCCTGGGGCTGCCAAGACTCATGGAAGGCCAGTCAGGAAATTAAATGGGTGCTGTGAACCCACCGTGTGTGAGCTCCCTCACCCTGCCCCCTTCCCACCCTCTGGCACCAGATTTCCATGGATGATGCTCCTGCCTTGGTGTTCTAGCACTGCCAGTTCCCAGAATAACCTGTTCCCGTGGCTGGGGGGAAGCCACACACTTGCTCAAGCGATGTGTTTGCTCAGACGCTTCAGCCCAGGCTTTTATTGTTATAATGCCTTCGAGATCTGCGGCTTAGAGGAGGATTTGCTGCCATGTGCCTGACAAAGAGGAGTGACCTCAGCGACACCGGAGAGCGGAGAGTGTGTAAAACCTTCCTGGGCTCTGCGTAGGAGTGCTGCTTCCCTTCTTGGCTGCTTTCGGCTCCATCTGCTCTCTCCACACACGGGTCTCCCTGTGAGTCCCTCCTGGGTGGAGAGAGGACCAGGCAGGAGAGGAATGTTCACACAAATGGGTTTGACATTATATGCAGAGCTCCCAGCTCAGCATGCCTGGAATGTTAAGCACAAGAGCAGTTCCCCTCTCTCTGGTGGGTCTGCAGCTTCTCCTCTCCATCCTTCTCCCTCTCCATCCTTCTCCCTCTCCATCCTCCAACCAACGCATCGTCCCATCTGCACACACTGCTCACCCCATGTGCTTGCTGTCCAAGGGTGAAGGATGCCCCTGCCCCATCTGTCAGCTAACCCACAGGGACTTGACCCTGACTCTCTACTTTCCAACCCAGGTCTCTCCTGTGCGGACTGGAGGTCACCACCACGTACTGCAGAGCTGGAGCTGAGTCAAAGCGACATGTCAGAGATCGCCTTAGACCTTCCTTCACTCACCCCGTGAAATATTGGCCATCTTTTCTGCCACATGGAGCAAAGTAAGTTGCAAACCCAATGGGAAAGGCAGGAAAAACAGTCATTAATAACTGTGCTTAATTACAACCTAATTTCTTGAAAAATGTGTTTGAAAGCAGCTGGCAACAAGTTGAACTGTGTGGAAAGTTTGAAGAATACCAGAGCAGACATTAATTAGTCAACAGGCTCCAGGAAAGGTCAGGCTCTGGAAATATTTAAAGGGCCCATAATAAAATGAATTTTAATTCCAATGCTGAATTAAAACTTCATTGCAAATCCCCAGAAAATAGAATCCTTCCCCACAGGCTGCACTGAACGTGTTCGAGGGAGACTTGCTCTCCACACACCATAATATTGGGTTTCCCAAACCATCTCTTCTAGTTACCTTCTTGTGTCGGAAACTGCACACAAGCACCTTCCTTTCAAGGGGTAAGCCTGGTTACTGTAAGACCTCTAATACTAACCTCTCCAAATTGGCCTCTGTAATGCAGCATGACCTCTCTAGAAGCCCAGTGCCATCAGTAAAACTTGATCTCATGTCCACACTTGTACAAGGGGAGAGCCAGTCTCTTGGGAGGACCTGCAGAGATGCAGTGGCCATAAGCAATGTGATCAGGGATGTTTTCTCTAAGTGACCATGAATCTCCTGCTGACCAACAGCATCACTGTTATGCTGTTCCTTGCTGGTTTAACTGAACTCTGTCTGAAACACAAGCATACAGACAGATATAGCCCATGGTCTGAGTCCCTGCAGTTCTGGCAGAAGCAACACATCAGTCATCATGTCCTGGGGGTACAAGTTATTCACCAGACACAAAAGTCCCAAGAAGGAAATCTGCTGATAGAGAAAAGCATCTACCAGTAAAGGATGACACTCACCCAAGTGGCATTTGACAGAAAGCCACTACCAGGAGACCCATTCTGTGTCCCTGAGTCTGGAGTATTTCAATCTGCCTAGCTTGTTGGTTTTCCAACCCTGTCCTTACCTTGGCCTTCTTCAATGACACCCCTTGGCACCCTGTAGGAAAACCTGTGCAGGGTTCCTCTGTATGAGGAAATGTCATGATACTTATAGTCAAAGGGGACACATCTACCAGTCAGTGGGAGAGATCTTTGTGGGAAGAGAACTGGCCCATGCCACCAGCTGTCTTGTCTATCCCATCACAGACACCATCGTGTTCCCATGTAAAGGTACCACTGTTCAGGCTGTGTGGCATTGCTCCAAAAGCACAAATTCAAGGTTTGCATGGGATGAAGAGCATTCCTGGTCCTATTGCATGGAAGCCACATGCTGAGCCATCACACATAAGTGTCAGTTGCTTACCCATTCTGGCTGTTATGTATAGTGGGGAGTGGGGCTGGGACAGGCTGGGAGGTCGCTGGTGGATGGGTTTTGGCAGAATACAACATCACTGAACATGCAATGTGCAGGTTTTGAGTGAGTGCACACTGGTACCTCTGAGCTCTGCCTGCTTCGCTGCTGGCTCATCTGCCCACCCAGCTCGGAGGCAATCACAGGCCCCAGACCTCCTGTGCTCCTCAGCCACATCCAGAGCAGCTGGCAGGAAGCAGTGGCTTCCAGGTTTGCAGGGAGTTGTGAATAGTTTGGTTTCAGATACAACAAACTGCTTGGACTGCAGGTGTTTCCAGGGCAAAACATCTCAATAGTTTTCCTTCTCTGAAGGGCAGGACCCTGGGGCAGGATGGTGACTCAGCCTAGGGTCCTGCTGGCGACAGGGTGACAGATGACAAAGGTACCCTATGATTGCAGCTCTTGAGGGCTTTTCTTGCTAGGTCAGCTGGCTTGAGGCTTACCCCTGAGTCCAAAAATCAGACCTAATGGGAAACACTGCAGGCAGCCAGCAAGGAGCTCTGCAAGTCCCAAACAGCCCAGTCTGCAGGAAGGCATCACTGACTCTGGATGACAGCAGGCAGAAAACTGCCTGGGCCCCACCTTCAGTGGTGGAAAGAAAATCCCCTCCCTGGGAAAGGAGGTAATCTCTGGGCTATGTCAAGGGGCCTTGACATCAGCTAGGACAGTCCCAGAACTGCTCCATCCCATGGGCTACTACCCATTGAGACAAGCCAGTATGCCACATCCCCACCTCCTTTACCCAGGGACCAATACAGAGCAACTGTGGGGCTGCCAAGCATCTCCTTCACCTTGACCCTGAAGCCCTCATTCCGCAACGGGCAGCGAGTGCTATCAGAACAGAGCTGGGTCAGGAGTAAGTCAAGGGCTTGGGAGATTTCCCTGTGTGCAGTGATTCATGGCCCGTGTTTGTCAGTAGATGGGAGGGTTTGGAGAAGAGCCAGGTCATCATGAAAACATTTACAAATCCCAGACGTTTTGTGGATTTCACCACAAATTATCTGCTGTCCAACACAGCCAACCCACATTTTTGAGCTGCAGTTCATTAGTCCTCCGTTTCCAGCACTGGTGTGAAGATGGCAATGGCCAGCAAGAAGGGACATGCCATTAGAGGTGTACCAGCCAGCCAGGAGAATGGTGAGGGGTTGGAAACCAAATGATTCTTCACCATGGCTGCATCAACTTGCCCAGTAGTTAGAGAAATACGGATGCAGACCTTCTCTGGAGGTGAAGAGAGGAAAGACTGTTCCTAGGAACACAATGGCTCTTACTGAGGGCTGTGCCAGCTTTCCACATGCAGAAGAAAATTACCGAAACCATTCTGGTACCCAGAGCTTTTGTGCTGTCTCAGAGTGTGAAGAGCTTAGGTGGAAAAGAGAAATCAGGCCAGAACTGCCCATCACCAGCAGCAGATATCAGACTGAAGAGGATGCAGAAGGCTTTGTGTCCCCCTTGGCTGGGCCACAATCCTCACAAGACTGCCCAGCAGTGGGGTATAGGAAAAAGTGAAAAGCTCTCGTAAGCAAACACCATGCCTTACTGACACAACCTTTCCTGATCAGAGCAGAGGACTGGAGCAGACTGGGCTTCATTCAAAGGACCTGTGTGTACCTCTGGAGATGTGTAGTAGACACATAAAGCCTGAACAAGAGGTCAGAGCTCAGGAAGAGATGTCAAAAAGAGATAAAAGGGTATCAGGTATCTGTGGCACCAAGGCCATTCAGATTACAGCACATCTATGAGCAGCTTTTCAAGGCAGACTTGCTGCTGGCCTCCTGTCTCCTCTGTGTTGTGGCAAGGGCTCACCAAGCAGAGCTATGTCTTGGAGTGTGAGCCCTGGGCATTTGTTCTGGTGTTGTTTGTGGGTATGAGACAGAGTGAGTGGAAACAGTGTGGAATAAAACCACCTTTTCCTTCTAAACCCTCTCTCACAGATATGGGGAAATACATGGGGAGATCTGAGGAAACATTTGCACATAATGGAAAAGCTTCAGCCTGCAATTCCAAAAGGAGGGCAGAAACCCATCCTTTCTCGTGGCATATTGGGCTGATCCCCCAGAGAAGCTAGATACCCTGGTTAACCTGATGGTTGGGGATGTAATAGAGTACATGTTCTTCCCCCCATCCTTTACAGTGCAGGCTGCCCCCCTTCATCACAATGTGGAAAGGAATTTGGCAAGAAGATTTCCTTCAGGGCCTTACAGGGACTCCCTAGGCAGGACACAGCTCAGCTTTCCTGCTTGTTGAGCATAGGAAACACAGATCCATGAAGGTCCTTGCAAGCTGTTCCTCCCTCTTTGGCAAAATGAGGGCCTGGGGAGGTTTCTTCTTATTCACCAGGTAATGAAGGCAAGAAGCTGGACCCCTGAGGAGGACTGGTCCTGGAAAGGTTCCCTTGGAAAGGAGCAATCTCTTTCAGGGTGATGCTGGGATGCTCCTGTTGTTCAGGGAACACTTGTCTCCACCATCAGCAGGGCTCTCCACTTGGTTCATTATTCCTGATTCAGATTTTCCCTCCTGCAATAGCCAATATAGCAGCAGCTATGGCTAACGCTGCCAAGACTTTCTGTCATGCACCCTTGTGGAGTGGCTCTTGGCTGCCTCCAGTCTTGGATCTGAAGTGATATTTGTGATATCTTGGTTTCTGTCAGCCCCTGCACCCTGCCAGTGTGGGCAGGCAGTGAAACATGGCAGGGAGAAATCACCTGCCCCCCTCCATGAGATCACATCATGACCAGGCAAGATGGTCCCCGAGCTCCTGAAGCCAGACAGACCACACATGGTGGTAGGTACAAAGCCTGGTCCTTTATGGACTTGCAGAGGTCGGTGTTAGCTTGCTTTGGCCATCCCTCCTCTCCAGACACCCATCCTTCCCCTCACCCTCTGTGGCCATGCCAGGTTTG
The DNA here is from genome assembly GCF_012275295.1 of Melopsittacus undulatus. Classification (NCBI taxonomy): domain Eukaryota; kingdom Metazoa; phylum Chordata; class Aves; order Psittaciformes; family Psittaculidae; genus Melopsittacus; species Melopsittacus undulatus. Next base: position 3,829,534 of record NC_047538.1, on the reverse strand, counting down.
ACACCTATGGAGTGGAAGTACTGCCAGCACCCAGTGTTCCTCCTCCTGCTGTGAAGGAGGTCACATTGCATTGATGCCAACCAATCTGAGGAATGACCACACAAACCAAGGTGTCCCCATGTGTTAAACAACCAGGACCAGACCTCAGGGCTCCCATCCCAGAGCCAAGACCTCCAGACTGCAGCCAGGCTCTCCCCTGCCTGCTCTCTGCCTGTCCTCTGCCAGCACCATTGTAAGATCATGTGGATTCCTGCTAACAAGGCTATGCAAATCACAAGAAAAGTAGTAAATCCCCTAACTCAACCTCCCAGGTATCTCAAGCCTTTGATCTTTACCTTGATTTTTCTGTGTTAGGGCTAATAATTTGGCTAAAGCATCTCTTCAAGATAGCAATGTCACTTGATTGCACCAGCAGTGCTTCATTAAGGAAAACCTTTCCTCCCTGTTCAGTCAGGATTTTGTGGTGCTGGCAGCAGGGCCATTAATAATGCACTCATTTTCTGATGTATTTTTTAACACAGAATAATTTTCTGGGCCTTTCACAACTGTTTTGAGGATTGGTTTCCCTCGGGGCAGTGTGGGAAGCTGCAGGAAGAAGTGAGTTCCAAAAGTGGCAGGAGGAGATGGGACGACCTCATGGAGCCCATTCAAGACAGGGTACTGGCAGGTCATGGGAGATGGGGTGAGGTACAAGGTATCCTGGTCCCTCAGGGAAGGGACAGCACATCTGGAAGAGAAATGGCAATGGTGGTGTTCCCTCAGCACAAGCCCCAGGGTGTCTTTCCCAGATGAAGGACTGAGACTGGATGTGTCTCTGGAGACCACCCTATCTCAAGCAGTGTAATCATAGTAAAACTAGGCAGGAAGCGTTGGCCAAGGGATAAGATCTCCTGATCCAGGCTTTAAACTGGCTCTTTGGGGTTAGCAGGAAAGCAGCTTGCTTGCACTGGTGATGGGTTTTCTTTAGCCTTCCTCCAACTGACCGCGTTGGGGGGTCCAACACAGCATCTCTGCCTCTCACCACCCCAGCACCAGCATGAGCCCAGCCTCTACCTCCCCAGTGAGTGAACTCAAAGCAGCTTCAAGCTCTGTTATTCCTTTTCTCCCATTCTGAGTCCTTCTAAATATCCCTTCTCTCTGCTCCAGCTCCGCAGGCTTCAGGGATTTGGCTCTGGCAAATAATCTCAGGCAAGCAGGAGCTGACTGTTACATGACCCTTCTTGTAATTTGCTGGAAATCTCGTCCGTAGGATAAACAGACCAATGTTAACCTTTCTATAGTAAATAAAACTGCAGTGAATGTGGCCACTTTACATGTCTAAAAGCTTCATTTTTACTTCTAATATTAACACATTTTAAAAGAAATCTTTCTTTTGGCAAAAGCCAAAAAAAATATTTGTTTCCTGTTTCAGTGAAGAGCCGGCATGGCAGAGCAACTCCATCTGATACTTACTCCCTGCTCCATACAGCTGATCCTCCTTTATCCCTGTTTACTGCAGGGATACTATTAAATACCTTCGGCCACTCCTGCTTGCAGATTTCCAGAGAGCCCATATCCTGTTTATAGCATCTCTGCCCCGGTGGCTTGCAGAGGGGAGCTCCAAGGAGAAGAAAGAGAAGGAAAAAGGGTCAGAAGGGAGATGCTTCCATGTGAAAGGAAAGGAGGGAGGTGGAGAGGTGTCTGTTGTCACCCCCAAGTACATCCCACTGAGTGCTTGGGATGCTTCCAAGCATCAACCCCAATGGTCCTGACAGCATCCTCTCTCCCCAGAAGTGCCTGCTGATGGCATGGGAATGCCAGGATCAGGCCTAGCCACCTCCAGAGCAACTGCACTATTGTTGTGGCTGCATTAATGGAGACACCTGCCCTGTGCTGTGACCATTGCAGGGCTTTCTATTCACAAGGCCATTTCTGCACCATCATAGAGCCATAGAACACCAGTACTCACCAGTTTCTCCTGCAGCCTCCACGAAGCCACTGATGCAAGCACTGCTTGAGAGCTTGGAGCCCAGGGACTTCAGTGCATTAAGCAGAGGAGGCTTTGGAGCCTGATTTATTCTGCTCTTCCCAGCTGTTATGTACAGATGGAGCAAGGCTTTTCCACTCCTTTCTGAAAGGGTCACATGCAGCACTGCTGTTGGAGGTACACATGGCCATGAGATGTGTGAACTGTGCTGGGTTCCTGCTTAGACAAACATGCAAAACTTGCACAGATCTGGGCACGGTATCCCCTGATATCCACAAGCATCTTCAGCCTTTTATTCCTTCCTTAGACCCCCACAGGGATTTCTTGCTTCCCTTTCAAAGTGCTCAGATGTTGTTTTGGAAGCATGGGCAATAATCGGGAATGGATCTGGGGTTTTTAAAGCCACGTGTGCTATCTGCAAGAGTTTATGAGAGCAATAAAAGGCAGAATGATGATGAGGGGAGACAGAAAAGGGTTTGCACATCTTGCTGAGCGCAATCTTGGTTTTGGCTTTTTGGCCAATCTGCCTGAACTGTGACATTTCCCTTCACATCTGACTTGCATTCAGGAGGAATGCAAATGCATCCAGTATCTCCCCAGTCTCCTGTAATGAGCTGAGCCTCTCTGGGCAGTGCCTGGGGGTTTGTGGAACACCAGACCTGGGATGATTTGCCCTTGGGGTGACCACAGGGCCTGAACTGAAGCTGGTTGAAGTCAATGCACACCCTGAGTTTCAAAGGACCGGATCCAAGAAGGGGGTTTGCTGCAATGCACTGCACTGCACAGCCTGACTTTTAGGTGTCTGGATCGAGAGATAGATTTACAAATCTGGGTTCCCTTTGGGATGGACAGGGAAGCTGGGGATGAGGGCCTCGCTGCAGGCTGGAGGCTTTGGCTTGCCACTGCAGGATGGGAGACCTGAGATCTGGTCCTCTCCTCATGGATGACTCATGTACATCACATCTGACAGTCCCTGGATGAAAACAAGGGTCTCTGAGCTGAGTAACTTATGTCCTGCAGGGTCTGTGTCATGCACTGCAGCCACATTTAGGCACTGGAAGGGGATGGAGCCTTTGTGGACCACTTCCAACTTTGGCTCTCCGGGGAAACAGGAAGAGCAAAGAAGATAACATGAAGACTGATGGCCTCGCCAGTGCTTCCCCAGGGAATACCTCCCTCAATGAATTGCCCTCCATCCATCACAAACCCTCTTTCAGTTCTGAGATTACCCTGCACCTCCCATCCAAGCCTGTGCATCATCCCACCCCATCCGGCCCACCAGTGACCACACACTCCATCCCAGCTCCAGGCTCGTGTGCAGGAGCACAGGGACACTGGTCACCCATGGTCACCCAGCTCAGAGACAGGAGCCAAGCCACAGCACTGGTCCTAAAACCCCTGCAGTCCAATCCTCACCATCCCATTGAGCTGAGGAATGCTTGGAGACCTGGGAAAGCCATTCCATCCCGAAGCTTGGCAGACCTGGAGCCACGAGCCCCACTGGCAGCCACCTGCCCCTGGCTGTGTTCAATGCCACCCCCATCCAGACAAGCAGGTTTTGTTCGGGGTGTGTGCAGGATGTGGCTCCGTGACCCCTCTCCGCAAGAGGCAGCTCGCTGTGCCCAGCGCTTCCTACAGCAGCCGGGTGCGGGAGGCAGAAAGCCCTCTTTGTGCTGGGGAAGGTGTCAGGTACTCGGCACACAGGCAGCTGAATTGGGGCTTTTCATCAGGCCAGAGGCTTGCCGGTTGAGGAATGCTGGCTCCAGGCTGGAGCTGGCAGGGAGCTGCCTGCACCAAGCTCAGTGGTCCACGATACAGCCCGCAGCATGCCTGCTGCATCCAGGAGCTATTTGGGGGCTGAGGGCAGCAGGAGCTGTGTTGTACCTATGGGGACATTGGGATGAAGCTGCTGTTTATAAATGTAGAGAGCTCACAAGGGGGAGAAATCGCCTTGCTGGTTTGGGAGGCACAGCCTGTGCCATGCGGGAACTGGGGATGCATGGTGGGAGCTGGGGATGCATCACTGTAAACCCTCAGTGCAAGCCCTGGAGCATCTGGGCAGCACAAAGGGACAGGCCAGGGAAGCATGCTTTGGAGGAATAGTTTCTCACCATAGCACACATGGGGTATTTTTGCAAGCGATGCTTTTAAGACCCAGGCATGTGTGTAATTGTACTTGCAAGTTTATTCTGGTTTGACAAGTTGGGGAATCTGCAGCATTTGGGGGAACCTCTGCTGCTTCGAGCCTTGTTTTCTTGCCTTTACTTTAGAGTCAAGGAGTCCACAACCCATCCAACAAAACTACTTCGAATTGTAATTAAAGCCCCTCAAATCTGATTGTAATGACTGCTATCAAAACTGACATTTCTCCCATGGATAACTGCAGCTGCAGTGTGAACAACTTGGGTTCCAGCTCAGGCAGGGGTGACTGATCTAAGCCAGACAGCAACACACACAGTCACAACTACTGCTTGGGTTATGTGTCTGGGGAGGGTTTAACAGATACCTTGCCACTTCTGCCCCTCTCTGGAGTGGAGGCTTTGCTTCAAGAAGCTGCCAGTGGCGAGCTGTTAACTTCCAGGGCTCACAGAGCAATGATCCAGAGTCACTTGGGGAAGTGCTGTCTCCAAAACTGCTGGAGGCTGCTCAGGGTTAGAAAGTGGGAACTTACTTCAAAACAAATAAATCAGGAGGGTTCATTCAAAGGGCCCTAAAGGCAAATTCATTGAAGGCCATAGCTTTGATATGGAAGGTGTATACATGACCATCAATGGGGCTTTGAAGGTTGCATAACCTAAGAGGAAAAGCAGAAAGGCCCATGTGGGAAAGAAAACCAACAGCATTTGCTGAAATGACAGGGTTTCATCATGTATTTGAGCTGAACAGGGTACTTCAGGAAGAGGAAATCCAGCCTTAGCGCAGGCAATAGAAGCAAGCGTTAAGCATGCCAGGGATTACCTAACAAGGGAATTAGGATGGGATTTCATCAGAGCGAATGGCAAACAATGTTATAAAATAAAAAAGGTATAAAAATAAGCAATAAAAAGACATGAAAAGGCATAAAATCTGATGTTTGCCAGTAGCTGGAAGCCTGGGAGAGAAACAGGGTGATGGCAAAAGGTAGCAGTGGGAAGCTGAGTGTTTTCTTCAAATCATTCAGGACCACAGAGGATGCTGAGAAGAAAAATACCCTGGGTCTGCTCATTTCAGGTTATGCAATGAGCAACAGTGGTGTCAGAAGGTGGTGGAAGAAACTGGCACACTGAAGAGCTGTAAGTCACTGAGCCCCATGACGCATCCAAGACTTGGGTAGGGACATAAGAATGAAATGACTGTGCACCAACAGAAATGTGCACAGAAAGATCTGTGCTCAGCAGCAACCAAAATAAAGAGAACCCCAAAAAGAGGGGGAAAATTGGACACAGCAGGGATGGGAATGGAAGGGAATCTGGAATATATTATAAAGCCATCACATGAGCCAGCAGGGTGCCCTCCTCCGGAGCAGCCCTCCCCTGTGGTCATGTCATGTCCCATGGGATACGGGGGAGCAGAGGGGCAGAAGGAATGTAGGGAGCAACAGTGAAGTGCACCAGGGAGACCAGGAGGAAGGATGGTTCAATGGGGTGAACAGGCGAGGAGAAGGTGCTGGCCTGGGGATACCCAGACAACCTGGTTTACTCCACCTCACCATCTGCTGTTATCCAAAACTGGGGTGGCAGCGATGAAAAGGCAGTATCTTGATATGGGACTCACCAATGCAGCTGCTTTTACAAGCTAAGAAGGACTTACATGGACCCCCAGAGGGCTGCCAAGTACAAGGGAAGGTCATAAACCATCTGACTCCCTTGGGCTGCTGGCAGGGAGAAAGATGTAGGGACAGGCCAAGGGGAATGGCTTTAATGGGAGACTGAGATGAGCTCTTAGGCACAAGCTGTTCCCTGTGAGGGTGCTGAGGCGCTGGCACAGGGTGCCCAGAGAAGCTGTGGCTGCCCCATCCCTGGCAGTGTTCAAGGCCAGGTTGGACACAGGGGCTTGGAGCAGCTGCTCCAGTGGAAGGGGTCCCTGCCCATGGCAGGGGTTGGAGCTGGAGGAGCTTTAAGGTCCCTTCAACCCAAACCAGGCTGGGATTTCTATGCCTTCCCACACGACAACTGCAAGGCTCTGGAGCATCTGTTTCAGACAGCACCAAAGGCCAGGATGTGCAGGAGAAGGGGTGCATGTGGCAGTAGAGTGAGACCCATGGGGTAAAGTGGTGTGGGGAACCTCCCAGGAGGCAGAGAGAGATGGGAAGGTAGCAGGAGAGAGGAGAGGAATGCCCTTTGGGTCTGTCTTTGTTAGCAAATGTTTGCCTTCATAACCTGGCTGTCTGAAGACCATTTGCAGTCTTAGAAGACCTGCTCATGGTAGTTGTCCACCATCATTGTCTGCCTTCTCTCCTGGCTATTTTGTGTCCCCACTGAGAGTGCAGGAGCAGGCAAAAGGAGGAGACAGTTTCCACCTCTCTTCCATGGTATCTGCCTCGTCAGGGCAGGAGGTATCCACACCACTCTCTGCTTCAGCCCTGGGGCAGTGCCTGCTCAAGCACAGCTTCCCAGGAGTCAAGGCTCAGCGAAGGAGAGCGTCTCCAGGAGATGATGATTCACGGATGATCACTTGAGCCGGAGCTGGATTGAATCAACTCCTCTCTCCCGTGGCTCTGCCAGGTCTCATGGCCCAGGGAAGGGGAGGAGAGAGGAGAAATAATGAGATTTCCCATCCAGAATCGCAGGGGATTTATTGCTGTTGTGATAACCTCGGCCGTTAGCGAGGCTCGCACAAGAACCATGCCGATTTCCAAGGTCCTGGTTTACTGAACAACAAAATGAAAAGTCAGCATAAATCACCTCTGCTCACACAAGTGGCAGCTGTGGGGGCCCTGAGAGCCGGTCCCTGAGGGCTGGTGCCCGGGCATCTTCTCTGAGCTCTCACCAGGCACTGTAAGGCAGAGCCACCCTGCAATGAAACACAGCAGCAGCAGGTACTTGGAGAGCGGAGAGCTCAGAGTCAAGGTGATGGTACCAGGGCAATGGTGACATACTGGGGGTTGGTAGCTCCAGGCAAGGCATTGGGAACCTCTTCTTCCCATGTCTTGGGACAGGGCCAAAGAGAGGTGCAGGATGGGTTTGTCCAGGACTCAGCTGGACAAAGCCATGGGAAGCCCAGTCTAGCGCTGGAAGTCATCCTGCTGGTGGTGGGAGGTTGGTCTGGAACCCCCGGGCCCCATTCCACAAGCCCTGCTGGGATCCTGTGCTTCCAGCAGGACATTTTCCGCAGGCATCATTGTCCCAGTCCAGGACATTTCTTCTTTCTCTTGCAGGCAGCCCCTTCAGACAGCTTCCAGATGCATCCTTTCCAAGAAAACCCCTTTGCCTCCCCAAACCAGAGGGCAAAGCTTGCATCCTTCAGGAATAACCACATGTGTTCCTGAGGATGGCACAGGAACTTAAAAAAAGAAAGGTTAAAAAGCCTGAGACCTCAACATGGCAAAAGGTGTGAGCCTGAGGGAGCAATGATGCCCAATGCACCAGCATCAACCCACGAGAAGCCAAATGTCTGTCAGGAGCTGCACTCAATGAGGTAAGAGGCTTCTTGCTGTAGTTGTGCATTTCAGCATCACCTTCCAAGCAAAGGTGGCTGATGGGGCAGGTCATAGAAGTGATGCTTGCAAAATGGCAAAGGGAAATGCATGAGCAGCACAGGTCTTGGAGCTTGGGTCGCTCTTCTGCTTGTGCCAGCAGATGCTGGTAGTGAAGCAGGCTAAATATCCCCAGGGTTCTGTAAGGGAAACCTGTGCATGTGCATTAATCTATTGCATTGTCAAAGACAACAGAAGGGCCCAAGTGGTCTGAGCAACATCCTCCTAAGATTAGAAACAACTTAAATGGGTGAGAAGGGAAACAGACAAATTGGACACAGCCGTATCTGGAGAGAGAAGCTACTATTCTCAGAAGATAAAGTGGAGAGATCCTGACACGCTGCCAACACTAAATAGCTCAGGGGAAGTTGCAAAGAGCTGAGAGTGTTTAGGAAAAAGGACAGAAAGAAATAGCATTGATGTGCAAAATAAAACCAAGCAGCAAAGCCCTACAGAAACACAAGGAAGTTTGTTAGGGGCAGATCCAGGTAATCTGCAGCTCAGTGGAAGCAGTGTCTAAGGCAGAAGAGTAAAATGCTATAGAATGCATCCCAGATCACTGATCTCTTGGAGATCCACCACCTCTGTGGGTAGCAGGAAGGGAGACTGAGCATGGCTTCAAGGGGGTTTGGTGTCCCAGGTCTGTAACTCTGAGAACTCCACAGCATCATCCTCAAGCCAGGAAACAACCCAAGACTCTGGATAAAAACCCTAACAAGGTACTCGGTCCTTTCTTTCCCCATCCACCTACCTGCAACCATTCCTGGAAGAAGACCATTCCTCGGCTTTGCCTGGATCCACTTTATATACATGGGATAGGAGACAGACACCTGTAATATGGAAAATCACATTGTGCTAAGAGTTCAGCCTGAATTCCCTTACTGGTTTCTCCTTCTGACCAAACTAGTCTGCAGACCCCAGCATTATATTGCATCTGGTGCCATGAATTCTGTTCCAACCTACAGAGACTTCCATCAGATTCAGATATTTCTCCCTTATTCACAGGTTAGGCTGCAGGGTGCATTACTAAAGAGTAAGGGGAATGCACATTGCACAGTCATGATTGCTTTGAAGCTTACAAACAGGAAAATGCTGTTTCTGGATGAATAATCCCATCACGTAGCTCACACAGCACATGATGCAGCATCCGATGGGCAGCAGCCTGCTCACTTCCACAGGCACTGTGCATAACTTTGGTTTATCCACATCATACTCCTGGCCCTAGGGACTCAGGAGACATTCCATTACAGACCCTGGTTTATGGGCTTTAGGGCTTTAAGGTTTAACCCTGGTTTTATAGTTTATAGTAACCCGGTTTAACCCTGGTTTTAGGGTTACTGGTTATTGATTTCAGAGTTAATCTCACACAGTCCCCAGCCTTCAAAGTGCTGCAGAACTTACTATGCCAAAACTTAAGGGGTAAATCAGCATGGGCAGGTTTCCCTGGGGTTGGAACTGGGTGAGCTTTAAGGTCCCTTCCAACCCAAACCGCTCTGTGGTTCTGTGGTTCTATGGCATGTCACAGCACAGGGAAGAGATGGCCAGGGATGGAGAGCAGAATATGTGCCATGCTACTGATGTGACCTGTGTGTCCCATCCCCGTCTGTGGGAGCTTCTTACAGCCCTGCTGACACCAATGGGATCAAATACTCTCTATAGGGGATAAATGGTGTAATGGGGCTTTGTATCTAACTGCCTGTTTGCTGTCATTTTGGGTCCACGTTTCTGCACTGAAATACCTCGAGCAACCAAACACAAATGCTCCTCTAGGTTTCCATTGTTTGACATCGCAGATTCTCATTAAGGCTGCCTGTTTGTTGGGGCAAAACGTTAGGGAAAAGAGTCACAGAAAGCTCACAAAAGCCCTGGTGATGGAGGAGGGCCCGTGCGGGGTCCCCAGCCCCACTGAGAAACCCTTGTTTGGCAATAAAAATATTCCAAGCCATTTAATAAAACTTGACAAATGGCATGAAAGTGTTTCACAGCTCTGGTCATTTTCCCATCTGTGACGACCCGGGAAGCACACAGAGCTGAGTTTGTAAAGGACTGTGGGGGAGCAGCACTTATTCGATTACAAAGAACATGACTTGTTGTGAGAAAACCCAAAAAGTCATGTTTTTTGTCATGAAAGTCTAGGCTGTGACAAATTCAGCACGTTAATCATGATGGATTTTTACTGGAAATCCGTAATGCAGAGCACAGTCATTACAGAGCTGGCCTCGTGCCCCACTCCAGCCCTGCTGCTTTGGCTGGGGCTGAGTAGCAGTGAAGCAGCACGCTGGGATTATCCTTGCGTGTACCAAGGAGGGAAGCCGGTGCCATCATCTCCCCAAAACAGGACTGCTGTGTCCTTGCTCCCACAACAGCTCCCTTGTTGTGCCAGGGGCTGGCAGGACCGTTTTCTCTGACCAAATCTGTGTTTCACATCTCTCCCTGCCTGACCCATCTCTTGTTCCTGCAGATAAATCACCCCTTGTCCTCCTCGGGAAGCACGGTCCAGGATCACAAACGAGCCTTTCTCGGCAGAGCACACTGATGTCAATCTGCAGCCTTTTTTGTTTCACTTCTCCCTCCTTTCTTCCCTTTCTCCTCCCTTTGGGTCCCCTTCCAGTTTGTCCCAGAGGTTCCCTCTCTGCTCTGAATCAGTAGCCCTTTCCGACCTGCAGCATTGCTTTCCCAATGGATAGCACACCTCATCCTAGGCAACTTTCTCATTGGATAGTGGGAAATAGCTGCAAGGGTGGTCTTGCTTCTTCAGGGGAGACACAGTTTTAGGTGCTGGTCCCTCTGCTAGAGGTGCAGCAAGAGCTTCAGAGATGCCAGAGAGAGACTCTTCATCAGGGACTGTAGCCATAGGACAAGGGGTGATGGGTTCAGACTGGAACAGGGGAAGTTCAGGTTGGGGATAAGGAACAAGTTCTTCCCTGTGAGGGTGCTGAGGCACTGGCACAGGGTGCCCAGAGAAGCTGTGGCTGCCCCATCCCTGGCAGTGTTCAAGGCCAGGTTGGACACAGGGGCTTGGAGCAGCTGCTCCAGTGGAAGGGGTCCCTGCCTGTGGGAGGGGTTGGAGCTGGAGGAGCTTTAAGCTCCCTTCCAACCCAAACCATTCCATGCTTCTATGGTCCCATGGGAAGGAGAGGCAAAGGTGATGAGATGGTATGCTTAATGATGGGTAGGAAAGATGGGCACTGCAAAAGCAGTGAGAAGAGTGAAGGTGTGTGAGGGCTTGGTTGAAAGACAGGCTAGTGGGCAGGAGTCTGGATCTTGCCAGAGGAGGATGGAGGAATAAAAGGGGAGGAATCACACCTAAGATGAGGAAAAAGAGGTGCTCAGGGGTGGGAAAGGGAGGGAGGGCAAGGAGGGAGGAGTATCAAGGGAAGTCTGAAGATGAAGGCAACTCAGCTGAGGAAAGCCCTGCAGGGAAAGGTGCAGAGCATCATTTCACACTCCACAGCCTTTCTCTGCAGCAGTTCTTGTCTCCAAGCTGTGGTGGGGCCAACACCACTGCAGGGCTCTAAGAGCTGCCCCATCTGAGCAGAGGGCATGGTGGTGTGGTACTGATGCGGTCCCCAGGGGAGGGGTAGAGAGATGCCCTGAGCATCCCAAGGAACACCCATTCCCCAGGCTGGGCTCTGCTGGATGTAAGTAAAACCCTTCCCATGTGTCAGCATCTTCCCTGTTTAATCTTCATGGTGGGTGCTGCACAGGGAAGGGAAGCCAAGAGCAGCCTGTGCTGGGTAGGATGTGACCAATCTTAAGCCAGCACAGGTCAGCCAAGCAAACCTGCAAACCACAGCAGCAGCTTTCTACCCACAGGACCCTTCCCAATGACTCATTTAGGGCCACATTGCTTGCCATGGAAGGGACATCCCCAACCCCTTCCCAACAGGAACATCACAGCATCCCACTGCCCAGCATAGGGGTGCCATATGGGCCAAAAGAAGGGTGATGGGAACCCTCCCTCCTTCCCCACAGCTCCCTTCACTTTCTCTCTGGCCCTCCCCATGCTGGCTTTTCTTCCCTCTTCCCTTTCACACTTGGTTCTCCCTTCCCTCCTATTAACTCTGCAACCGCCTGAGGAAATGTGCCCCCTGCGACAGCTCTGCACAGAGGATTTATGAGCCCAGCTCTCAGGGGAAGGAGCCTGGGCATAAATCACAGAATATTTAGGAAAGTGATCTACATTTATTACACTTAATACTATATTTAGCATGTCCAAGAGGACCTTATAAATCAGAGACAGTGCAGAGCTCAGTATGGGGTCCTGGGGGAACCCGTCCGCTCAGCAAACGTGCGTGAAGCCTGAAATCAGCAAAGGCAAATTTATGTTTGAATTCTTTGCTCAGTTTATTCCCCTAATTAGGACTGCACTTCATGCTGATGGTTTCCTGAATTGGGATGGGGATTCGGGGCCCGGGCTCGCTGCCTTTCCCTACCAGCAGCTTCCACACACACACCGGTTGCACTGGTCCATCCTCCAGGGCGGTGAGAGCAAAGTCTTCAGGTATCCATCACACTGAGGGATGACAGCACTGGGTGGGTGATCCTTGCTCTTCTCCTAATCCCAGGTTAATGCACTGTGCTCCAGCTCAACATCAGCCTAATGCTGCAGGCTTCTAGAAGAGACATCAAGTCCTCTTGTATTTCAGAGAGCTCCGGCTTGGCCCCTGTGCCCTCTCCTCTTTGACTGGTATTTAACACTCCATCATCACAGCTCAGATATATGCTTCCCTGACAACTGGGCTGGACCAGCAGCTTGTCTTCATCTCCTTTGCAGGCAGAGCTACAAAACAGGCAGCTCCTGACCTGGTTTCTGGAGCTTAGCACCTCAGCCACAGGTTTAGGCTCAGGCAAGGGGGGGTTTGATAGCCTGGTGATGGACTCTGGGGAGAATGGGGGATGGCATGAGGACTTTGGTCCATAAAGCCTTGTTGCTCTCCAAAATTGATCTCTCTGATGGCAACAGAGGTCTGTCAGGAAGTGAGAAGTGTTCCCTTCGGAAGGAAGACAGACCTTCTCCAGGCAGTGCTGAACTGGTCATTCCCATCCTGCTTCTGCTCCCACCTGCATGAAAACTGGATAAACTCAACAGATTGCCTTTTTCCAGCTGAAGAGTCCTGGGAAAAGTGAGAGCTTGAGAGAGCAAAACCCCTCAGGTACCTCTCCCCAGCCAGAGCTGGTCAGGACACACTGGTCCTATATGATTCACAGGTTGTTAATGGGAGCAGTTGCCTGTTCCCTGACATAGCAGTTACTGCAGTGGATGGGGAAAAGCCCCATGCTGAGAAGATTACGCTGCTGATGGCTGGGCTCTGGGGAGCTCCAATGGGCCCCAGGCAGAGGTTCGCAGGGTGATGTATGAGATGAGCACTTTGAAATTGCAGTATGACATGGAGAAGCAGAACCTTGACCACTGGTCCTTGCAGGCTGGGTGCTGTCTCCCATTGCACTTCACAGGGGATGCTTGTTCCAGGATGGGATCTTGAGGGGAATCCAGCACCACCCTGAGATGGCCAAGCACTGAGGAGCAGCAATCCAGACACACTCATGATCCCTCTCTGGCAATGTGAGACAGTGATTTGGTATCAGAGGAGACTTCACCACAATGGAATCATAGAACCACAGATTGTTTTGGGTTGGAAGGGACCTTAAAGCTCCTCCAGCTCCAACCCCTGCCACAGGCAGGGACCCCTTCCACTGGAGCAGCTGCTCCAAGCCCCTGTGTCCAACCTGGCCTTGAACACTGCCAGGGATGGGGCAGCCACAGCTTCTCTGGGCACCTTGTGCCAGCGCCTCAGCACCCTCACAGGGAAGAGCCTGTGCCTAAGAGCTCATCTCAGTCTCCCCTCGGGCAGGTTCAAGCCATTCCCCTTAGCCTGTCCCTACAGGCCCTTGTCCCAAGCCCCTCTCCAGGTTTCCTGCAGCCCCTTTAGGCACTGGAGCTGCTCTCAGGTCTCCCCTTCAGGAGCCTTCTCTTGTCCAGGCTGCCCCAGCCCAGCTCTCTCAGCCTGGCTCCAGAGCAGAGCTGCTCCATTCCCATGAAGAAAAGGCATCACCCACCTAATAGCTGAACATGGAGACCATAAATGACCCTCTGCGAGCATCCCCATTGCCAGCAGATCAGACCAGGCTCCCAAAATGGGCTTCTCCAACCTCAGCCCCATCAAGGATGCTGTGGCACCTCCAGCCGATACCCAGGCTGGTGCAGCAGAAACGTTTCCTCACTTCACAGAGGTCCTTGCACCCCAGCCCAGTGCCTTTGGTGCCTGCTTCAGCAGCCAAAGCTTCCCTCCTTCCCAGAAAGCCCCCAGCCCCATGGTGGGGACCCCGGTCCGTGCGTGTCGGTGCCTCCGTCTCCTCTCGTGAGTTTCCAGGAAAGCCGCTGTGATTTATGAGCCGCGGACAGTGCAAGCTGAGTGCTCGGGAGGGCTTGATTACAGTTTCCCAGAGGAAGCTGTCTGTTTGGAGATGGCAAGGTGACAGGGTTTATACAGAACAGCACAATGTGTCTAAGCAAAGCTGTCAGCCCGAGACGGATGACGTGACGGAGAAAGCCCATTACTTCATTCACACCTCAACAGGCAAACAATAAAACACTCACACACAGCAGCAGCTTCAGGGGGAGGGGATCCCCCAGCCCCTGCATGAACGCAGCCGAGTCATTTTCTGCCCTTTGGGCTCAGCAGGATGGGGCAAAGGAAGGGACAGAGGGGAGATGCGGCATGGAGGGAGGATGTACCACCCTTGGAGGCTCACATTTGTCCCCGGGGTGATGCTCCACGTTGTTGCATTGGACTATGGCAACCCCCTGAGGTGTGCACCCACTTGGGCTGCAGCAGCACTGAAAGGCCAAGCCTGGACAAGGGACACATTCTGGATCATGCACTGGGCACCGAACCCCAGATGCAAGGTCTATAGAGGGTTGATCCTCATGTCTTGGCATGGGGAGGTGAAGGGAATGGTGTGCCAGCAAGGCAAGCCCAGCCTGGTGACCTGACTGTTGACCTGGGATCTGCACAGAGGCCATGAACTCCAAGCTGTTGCTCTCAGCATGCAGGAGCATCTCTGACAGTGACCTGCTGCCATCAGCGAGCCCACCAGCACAGGGGAGGTGACTGGGGCACAGTCGGCACTTGTCAATGAAGAGCAAACAGCACAAAAAGACTTGGCAAAATGTGTGTTTTTCTTTCATCAAATCACTTCACAGGGACCTGCAGGTCAGCGAGCCCAGCACGGGGAGAGAGCTGTTACCCTGCTCCCTTTGGGTGACTCCTGCAACAATGAGAGAGGGCAGAAACAACACCCCAGCCTCCCCTCGACACCTCCTGAGCACAGGAGAAGGTGAACACAACTGCAGCAACCTGTCTGGTGTGTAAGGGCACTCAGAAAAGCCTCCAGAGTCCCTGAGTAACCAGAGCTGACCATGCCCAGAGGGTGTCCCATGTGGAAAGAGCACAAATCACAGTGAAATCCCAACACACTGTGTGCTGGATGGGGAGAGAACGTAATACTGGTACCCTGGGATGCAGCATGGGGTACCTGGGGTACCTCCTCACTGTGTCTGTTCTCTGCTTGTTGCTGGATGGCACCAAGATCTGGTAATGAAACAACCTAGTGCATGGTGCAACAGCAGGATGGTAAAACCAGCAAGGCTCACACCGGGAAACCCTCACTGCATGTCCTTGGCTGATGCTCAAGTATCTGACAATAATGACTCAGGATGCGATTCCTGTTCGGAAGCCTGCTTTGCTTTCACTGGCTGCCTCCCAGCTGAGCGGGCCCCAAGGGGAAGTCCATCCATCTCTCCCGGGGTTCAGCAGAAGCTGATCTCTGCTAATGCTCCTGCCTTGAACTCTTTGCCAGGCTAAGCTCTCCTCAAAAGCAGAGAATTAATTACCTGGCTGGTTTATGGGCTTTGCACAGGAAAGAGAAATCTCTGACATTCCCACTTGCAGTGCTGGGGTGGAAAGCCCCAACACTGAGTTGTTTATGGGTATGAGATGCCAACGACAAGCTCACATGTGAAAGTGTTGGTAGGCAACTTCGCAGTGACCAGTCAAGGAGCTGTAAAGTCCAGCCTGCAAATGTGCCATGTGAAGCACAGGTTGGCAGCTTAATGACAGCACCCTGGCCATTGCCATGTGGTTGGAAAAGCCATCCTGCTCTGGTTTAACAACACCTCTCCCTGACTGGAAGAAGGTAGCCGGGAAGAAAGAGGTTTTCTTCCTTTCCTTTCCTTTCCTTTCCTTTCCTTTCCTTTCCTTTCCTTTCCTTTCCTTTCCTTTCCTTTCCTTTCCTTTCCTTTCCTTTCCTTTCCTTTCCTTTCCTTTCCTTTCCTTTCCTTTCCTTTCCTTTCCTTTCCTTTCCTTTCCTTTCCTTTCCTGGGAAATATTCCTAATCCAGTTCCTGTACATTAGGCATGAGCTCTGAGCGTGCTCTGGTGGGTGCTGATGCTTTGATTCTGATGGGTTCTGCTTTTCCCATGTGTATTTCTGCCACTCTCTTACAGCAGTACTGGCTGTTGATTGCATAGACCTCATAGCAGCCTTCCAGTATTTGAAGGGGGCCTACAGGGATGCAGGTGAGGTCTCATTCATTAGGGACTGGATTGACAGGACAAGGGGTAATGGGTTGAAACTGAAACAGCAGAGGTTTAGATTGGATATAAGGAAGAAATTCTTTACTGTGAGGGTGCTGAGGCACTGGAATGGGTTGCCCAGGGAGGTTGTGAATGCTCCATCCCTGGCAGTGTTCAAGACCAGGTTGGATGAAGCCTTGGGTGCCATGGTTTAGTGTGAGGTGTCCCTGCCCATGGCAGGGGGTTGGAACTGGATGATCTTAAGGTCTTTTCCAACCCAAACTATTCTATGATTCTATGCTTGAGCACGAAGCTGCATGCTCTCCTCTGCTGGGAGATGGAGCCACAGGAGAAGTCTCTCCTCTTCCACCATCTCCCTGCAGCGAGGAAATAGCCCAGGGAAGGCCACACGCTCTTTCCATTCTCTCTGATGGAGTTTTCTGGGAGAGCTTCAGGTTATAAAAAAATAATACAAAAATAAAATAATCATAATTTTTTGGAAAAGATCCCAATCAAACTTGGCAGCAGAAAAACAATATTTCATAAAAATGGGATATTTAGAAAGAAGGCCCTTTATTTCCAAGGAAAACAGTGCTTGTTCATAATAACTGTGTGGGATTACTTCTGACCGCATGAGATCAGGACAGCCCTGCCTGGCGATAGGAGCCGGAGCAGCCACCCAGCACGCTCTGCCCCTGCTCCCCACCGCAGACGGGGCTGATGTGCACTCACACAGGTGCTTTAATGATGGAAATGGACTGAAAAATGACAAATGATCCATTCTCCATCCTCATTCCTCCCTTGCCCTCCCAGCAGCCAGCACCTTGCACACGCTTTGGCATCCTCAGTGCTGGGGGCATCGCAGTAGCTGCTTTTCTTATAGAACCATAGGATCAGCCAGGGTGGAAAACACCTTTAGGATCATCAATTCCATTCCCCAGCACTGCCAAGGCCACCCCTAACCCATGGCACTGAGGCCTCATCCCCACAGTGTGTGAGCCCTTGCAGGGCCGGTCCCTGCAGCCCTGCCCTGGGCAGCCTGTTCCAATGCCTGAGCACCCTCTGGGGCAGGAATTGTTCCTCAGCTCCATCTAAACCTGCCCTGGTGCAGCTTGAGGCCGTTTCCTCTTGTCCCATCCCTTGTTCCTTGGGAGCAGAGCCCAGCCCCTCCTGGCTCCATCCTCCTGTCAGGCACTTGGAGGGAGCCATCAGGTCCCCCCTGAGCCTTGTCTTCTCCATCTGAACCCACCAGGTCCCTCAGCTGTTCCCCATCCCATTTGTGCTCCAGGCCCTGCACCAGCTCTGCTGATTCTTCCCAGTTCCAGTAGGAAATACGGCCTTCCCCAAATGATCCCTTGCTAAACCCCTGGTTATCAGCATCTCGGTGCTTTTGGAAAGCCTGGCACACCAAGGGATGAGCTCAGCGCTCGGGTGAGTCGCTGCAGTGTCACAGCATCGTGTTGTGCAACCCCTCAGCCCAAGCTGCCAAGCAGGATTCTGTGCTCCCATGGTTGTGCAACCCACGTACCAGACAGCATCCGTCTGGAGTCAGAGCTGCCAGCTTGTCCTTCTGGGCAAGGGTGAATCACCCACCTTGCTGCACTCAGGATGCCTCCTCCTCATATGGATGCTTTGCTGAAGTGAGGGGGTAGCAGCTTTTAACCAGTTATTTCTCTAAAGCAGTGTCATGTTCTTAAAGGGTTTCACATGCAGAAACACGCAGTGGTTGTTGCTAGCTCAGAAACCCTTAACAGAAAAAGAAACCCTTGACAGTAGATAGAATTGCTTGGCAGAAAAGCAAAAAGGGCAGGTTGGACATGGTCCAGTCTGAGGTGTCCCTGCCCATGGCATTGGGTTGGAACTGGATGATCTTAAGGTCCTTTCAAACCCAAACTGTTCTGTGGTTCTATGTAAAATCCCCTTGGAGGGTGGCTGCTGCCCAGCTCCTCTACCTGCAGACACTGCAGGAGAACATGCATGAGCTTTTGCTGGCCAGTGAGGTGATTTTAGTGCTCTGTAGGGTTGCCATGTGTGCAGCCAGTAGAAACAGGTCCCTGCACTAAATGATGCTGTAGTTTCACAGGAAAACCAACAGCGTTAAGGGAACAGGTCACATTCAGCCTTTAGCTCACATCCTGGTAGGAGCTAATCCTTTGTGTGATGTGTTACACTTCCCAGTGTTATGTTTCTAGCATCTCTCCCTGCAGCGTCTTTAAGCTGTGGCCACAATGGGTGGCAGTTTGCCTTATTTCAGAGCCTGTGGCCAGATCCTGGCTCACTGCTGGGAAACTGTTTCTGGATGGAGAAGGAAGAACCTTCAGACACGGAGAGCAAAGTTTGCAGCCAGGGTCAGGACAGAGCACCCTGCATGATCCAGGCACACTCCTTAGGAGCAAGCAATGGAACTGGGGCACATCCCCTCCTCCGGGGCCAGCATCCTCATCTTCTCTCACCTCTCAGTGACACCATAGGGGAGCTTCTGTTTATCTTGGATCTCAATATCCTAATGCCTGGGGTGTTGCAGGAGAGGCAAAACCCCTTTGGCTTCCTCTAACCCCTTGCAAGCTCCTGTGCAAGCTCCATGCTCTGCTATAGACAACAGTGTTACAAAACTCCCAGCCCTGTGTTTTGGTGCTGTTCCAGCAGGACATGAGGATAATGGGAAACTGCAGAAATAAATCCTAGTCTTGGCTTTGCACAGCCTGGGATCTGCCCAACTGGATCCAAGAGATGTGCTGGCCTTACAGCACCCGCAGCTGATGGGATCAGAGGCAGGGGTTATCTGCTGCCTTTTGGTTCCCTGCTCTGCTTGCCTTCCCAAAAATAATCCCAGATTCTTGGAAGGTGAAGCCCTGGAAGCTCTTTTGATCTCTTCAGTTTTGGGATTGGTTGGGGGTGTTTTTTGTTTTCTTTTTTTCTTCTAAATTCACCATTTTCAGAGTTTTCAGCTGTTTCTTTGGATCTGGAAGTGTTGATAGGAGGGAAGCAAACACCAGGCAGCACCTAGAGCCAACCTGGAACACTGGTCTGGGCTCAGACTGTAATCCAGCCCCTTCAAATCCTACTTTTCCAGCCTCGGTTTATTGCCCACACTCCCCTGCCTTGTCCTGACAGTCACCCAGGTGGAGCTAACATGGGATGAAGCTGTTCTCCTGCAGACCTTGCACTGATGCACCAGGCAAAACCCAACGGGAGCAAATTCAGGCATCCACATGTCCTGTGCATGATGTGAGGGGCTCAGGCTGGGCAGCATGCTGTGCTGTCTGGTCTCAGCACTGCCCACCAAGCCATGAGGAGATTGACCATAGCTGCAGGCAGCCTTCTGCACTTGGCACAGGGACCGATGCTTTCTCTTTTGACAAGAAAGGGCTGCATTCCTTCTGGAGCATCTCTCCAGCACATGGCTTCTCACTTAGGGGTCAGAAGAGATGCTTGGCCTACTTAGGCAAGGGTCTGACACCCTTATTTCTGCTCCTCTCCAGCAAGGACAGCTGTGTAATCTGTATGTGAGACCCTTCCTAAGAGTTACCTCTGATGCCAGCAGCCTGGAACCCCAATCTTCTCTTTGCAGGCCAACTGCTCTAACCAGCTCCCCTGCATAAACCAAGAAGTGTCACCACTGCAGGCACCACAGAAGCTTCCTGGAGGCAGAGAGCACCCCGGTGTGATGGGAGTGCCTGCACAAAAGGGGTTGTTTTCCCCCCAGTGACACCCTACATCCAGAAGAGATGGCTGGGAGGTAGCTCTATTTCTGACAGTCTGCTGTGATCAGTTATTTTTGGCTAACAATGGAGCTGCAGCCCAGCAATAAGTGCTGTGCTTCCTATAAGGATGAAACAGAAAGATTGTTTTAATCAGAAACTGCAGAAGAAAGATGCTTCATGAGTAACCTAAAGGCTAACGAGCCCATCCATCAAGGCTGGGAGTTAGTAATGTGGCTGAAAATCTCATAGTGGGACTTGGGGCAGGTCCCACATGAGTCATCTACCACGAGACAAGATGCTGTCATGCACTGGGCATCCAAACTGGTACACAGAAAAAGTGGCCCAGTGCTGCTGGCATTGATAGGGTCAGATACAGGGGAAACAGATATGGGCAGAAAGTGGCAGGAGCTGGAAGGTGCTCCAGGAGGACCAGAGATTTGGCTGAATCAGGACAAATTCAGCAGCTCAAGATAATGAGCTTCTTAATGTGAGTGAAGTTACATCCCAAGTCCTTGTCTGCTCATAAGATACCTGGCATCTTTCAGGACAGGGATGGAGAACAAGGTATTTCTTTAGTGGGGCCATTGTCTGACCTTTTCCTGGTGCATGATCTTCAGCAGATGATGGTCAGTAGAATAGCCATGCTGCTGGAGATGCTCCTGGACCACAGCTGGAGTTCACCTCCTGTGAAACATTCCTGGACACAAACAGAATAAAAAGGATTTGGGGAAATCGTGTGATGTTCCCTTAGGCAAACCAGTGCAGAGGCACTCATCTCTATGCAGAGCAGGCCTGGAGAACACTGCTGATGGATGCAAAACCCTCCTAACTTGTCCCTGTGCTGCTGGGAACAAGTGCAGGATGTTTCTGCAACCAGAAAGTGCAGGGGTTTGGGATACCTGTGTGGAGGGTGATGCTGGGATAGACAGAAGCATCAGGGAGTAGAGCTGGACAGGGTACAAATGACTGCTTCTTGCAGCAGCAGGTCCAGGATCTCCATAAGGAGCCAACATTTTGCCTTTGAGAGCAGGGTGAAGGAAGAAGCAAATAAACCCTTTGTTCTCTGGCCAGGTGGTTTCCTTTTGACAAGTGGGTCAGGCAGGTCTGGTTTTACAGCCCCCCTGTGCCAGCCTCACGTGCCCATAACTCTGCTGTGGCAGATTACAGAAACAACTGCTCCTTCTGCAAGGAAAGCCAGAGGCTAATTACAGCGAGGCATGTAACTTGAATCTGGTGTTGGAAGAGCTCTCCAGGGTTAGCTTTCCATGCACTGCCCAGGTGCATCTCAGTGCCCTCTTTCACATGCACACACTTCCCTTTGCACATCCCAAGTGGCTTTCAGCAGAAGGAGCCACAGATCTCACCCAGCATCCCTCAGCCTGCATCCCACATCACTTGGGGTTCGCATATACTTGATAGTGAGACCACAGGGGATCTGGAAATCGCTGATAACAGACAGGGAAAACTGTCCGGATAATGAGGACACAAGGGTTGATGTGGGAGGTGAGCAAGAAGGAGCTGATCAGGATGAAGCATCTCTCAGTGGCACCATGGTCCTCTCTGATGCATCCCAAGGAGGTCCAAAGCACAGATCCTCACACAAAGGTGATCTCTGGAGCAGGGCATGAAGTAATGGTAAAGGATCAGTGGATGAAAAGCAGCTGAGATGTTGCAGATCCTGGTCTGTAAGACATATTAAATGATGGTATGTCCATAAATGGTGGGCATCAAGACATGCCCCAGCCCAGCCTCCTTCCTCCTTGCCTGCGGTGACTCCCAGCCATTTCTGCTGATCCTTGGCTGCATCTCTCCGTGTTGGAGATACCCTTTGTGTTGGGAATCCCAGATTGATTCTTGGGATCTACAAGGATGCTGAAGGGGACTTCATCAGGGACTGCAGTGATAGGACAAGGGGTGATGGGTTCAGACTGAAACAGGGGCAGTTCAGGTTGGAGATAAGGAAAGAGTTCTTTACTGTGAGGGTGCTGAGGCACTGGAATGGGTTGCCCAGGGAGGTTGTGAATGTTCCATCCCTGGCAGTGTTCAAGGCCAGGTTGGACAGAGCCTTGGGTGCCATGGTTTAGTGTGAGGTGTCCCTGCCCATGGCAGGGGGGTTGGAACTGGATGAGCTTAAGGTCCTTTCCAACCCAAACCATTCCATGATTCTATGTTTCTATGATCTGGGAGCTCCCTGTGCCAGCAATAAGATCTCCTGAGCTCCAGATCACAGACAGGCACAGATTGATCCCTGTGCTAAGGGAGGGAGAAGAGTCCCACAGAGTGCCCTGGAGACAGACACCCAGTGAGCAGGGAATAACCACAGGGATCAACACCAAACAGGACAACCAGCATCCCATGGCTGTTGCTGGTTCATCCATCCAAGAAGAAGCCATCGGGGATGGTTTTCAATGGTTTTCAGTGTCCTGCCATTACCATCTCCTCCGACCCGTTCTCTGCCACCGCTCTGGAATGCTGCTCGAGGTGGAGCAGCAGGTGCTGGAAGGAGGGTTGTGACCAGTCTCACCCTCCAAGAATAATACCAGCGAGGGGAAGGCGCAGGAGCAGCCTCTGCACGGGCGGATTTATGGGCCCCAGAGGCTGGAAGGAATCCAGGGAACATTTCAGCAAATCCAGCTTCCATCAGAAGTTACAGAGTGATCGGTGCGAGTCCCGGCCAGCCCCACAGCTGCTGCCCCTCCGGAGCCAGCCCTGGGCAGCCGGTGAAGTCACCCTCGCACCTCGGGATGTGGGGATGGCGATGGGGTGGGAGCAGCACAGGCACTGCTCTGGATGGGGCTCTGCAGCAGGATGAGCATGGGCAGCAGCTGGGGGTTCACAAGGTATCCCAGCACCTGGAGTTGTACTGGGGACCAGCATCACATCTGAAAGGATGGAGCGTTTCTGGAGCTCAGCTCATAGCAACCTTACAGTGTCTGAAGGGGGCTACAAGGATGCTGGAGAGGGACTCTTCATCAGGGACTGTAGCAATAGGACAAGAGGTGATGGATTCAGACTGAAACCGGGGAAGTTCAGGTTGGAGATAAGGCAGAATCTCTTCCCTGTGAGGGTGCTGAGGCGCTGGCACAGGGTGCCCAGAGAAGCTGTGGCTGCCCCATCCCTGGCAGTGTTCAAGGCCAGGTTGGAGCTGGATGAGCCTTAAGGTCTCTTCAACACAAACCATTCTAAGAAGAGCAAGGACTCATTTACAGAAGGTGGGGACCGGTCTGTGTTGACCCCAGCATCCTCTTCGAGGTCCCAGCTCCTCAGAGCAGCCAGTGTTTCCCTGCAGCATCCCTGCAGCTGAGCAAGCCAAAATGCTGGGGATGTGGTGTCTTTGGGACAGAGATCAAGGGCAGAAGCACATGAACACGGTTTTTAGTACTGTGCTTCACATGCTGAGCTCTCAAAAGGTTGTGAAGAAGAGGGAGGACTCCACAGCAGTTCCCTTGCATCCCCATGTTTCTCATGCAGGGCCAGATCGCTTGTACAGGACCTACCCAGGTTGGTACCCAGCCCCACTCCATGCAGGACCCTGCCAGAGCCGGTGCTCAGTCCTACTGCATCCCCTCCCTCCTACCTGGAGCCATGCAGGACGTGTTGCTCATCTGGTGTCACCCCTGGGTCCTGCAGGAGCCATGCAGAGGTGGCTGAGCCTGGAGGCACCACATCCATGGGGCTCCCAGTCTGGATCCCTCCGAGGTGAGGATGCTCCATGCTGTGGCTGCTCAAAGCTCCCAGCCCCATGTCCCAGCTGGAGCCACAGCAACTGTCCATCCTGCACCCCAGGGTGAGACTCAACACACCAGTCCAGGGGCTTGTGGAGGTTTTATAGTGCCCTTTATCTTAACTCCACAGCAGGCTGCACTCAGCCAGGCCAGCCCCTTTGGAAAGGGCTCCCACTTCAGTTTCCAAGTGCATCCGTCCATTTTAGCCAAGTTTCCTAATGAACCAGAGGTCATGGGATAGCACTTTGTGCCTGTATGTGTCTCCTTCAGCCCTCTGAAAGCTTGCCCAGCTTCATCTGGGAGATTTTTGGGAGGAGGTTGGAGGATCTAAGACTTCACAGATGCCTGTAGGCTGCATGGGGAAGTTCAGACATTATTAACCAGCAGCGGATCCCCACAGAAGCTGTTTCTCCAGGCCTTGGAGGAATATTAGAAACAGCCAGGAAATCCTGCTCCAGTGTTTCTGCTGTTCCTGAATGATCTTCACACAGGTTCCTCAAACTACTACTGCAGGTAGCCCTCCTTGAGCTTCTTGCATTGGGAGCAGCAGACATTCAGGAGCCATCAGGAATGGAAATGCTTATGGACAGTTTCTGTGATGCATGGCACAGAAATGTCCTTCCCTTTGCACAAGACCTGCTCCTGAGCCTCATTGGACACAGAAGTCAGTCCAAGACACAGGTTTTGGAGCCATTTCCACCTTGATTGTTCCCCCTTGGTATCTCTTTCTATTCATCCATCCATCCCTCCATCCATCCATCCATCCATCCATCCATCCATCCATCCATCCCTCTACAGCATCCCCCTGTCTGCCTCCACTGCTGTCTGTCCCTCTCCTTGCAGAGAAGCACTGGATCAGGAGGTCTGACCACTCATCTTTGCCCAATGGTCTGAAACTCCTGCTCTCCTCTGCAGCTCTCTCCTCTCTGGGTCTGACAGAGGCAACAGCCTCAGGCAGAGGTCACTGGGGTTGGTTTCCATCACCAGCTTTTAGGTGTCACCCTAACACCAGGGGATTCAGGAGAGCCACCAGCACAATGGGCTGCCTGGATGAGGTGGAGTTGTGCTGGTGGCAGGTAGGAGTAAAGACAAGAGAGTCACCCCATCCCAGGAAGAAGGACTAGGACACTGTGCTTGCCTAGGAGGGAGGGCTGGAGGCTGGCAGGAGGCATGGCATAGGCAGAACACTGCATGTTTCAATTGGACCCATCTCAGTGTCTCTCTGCAGACACCTCCTCTGAGATCAGGAATCCATGAGGTATTCCCTAAGAGACCCTCATGCTGTCCATGCCAAGGGGCAGTGTTAAGTGGAGGTGATGACAGGAGCAGTGAGGAGATCTGCGTGTGACAGGGGGGCTGTCAGGCCAAGGTTGTGCATTTCAACGTCTGAGAATTGTATAAATGAGTGAAGAAACCATAGAAAACAGCAAGGCCTTGTTCATTTATTTATTTATATTTAAAAGAAATCTAATTTAAAATCTCATTACCTCCTGTAAAAAAAGGGGGTTTGAAGTCTTTGGTTTCTCCCCCTGGGCAATCTGTAATCCCTCGGCTAAGTCCTGAGCCCTTTAATTAAGACCTCAGTCATTTAAATTGGTAATGAAGATCCATTGGGGGAACCATCATTCTCATTCCTGATTCCATCTTGCCCTCATTAGAGGCTCCTGATTAAAATTCATCATCTCAGAAGATATTTATAACTCTCTAACTATCTCTAGACCTCATTAATGCGTAACCACCTGTTTGGAAAGAGATGGGGGTACCTAAAAGGCACCAGGTTGGATCCGGAGATAAGGTAGCACCATGTTGACTGATAGATGACAGCATTGGCCTCAGTGAGAAGAGTACAGTCTGTGAAGGGACACAAGGCTGTGAATGGATGCCACGGGGACAAGACACGAAGCCAGGATGTTCCTAGTGTGGTGGCAGGAAAGAGGGACAAGCAGCCAGATGTGCCAAAGGGAGAGACACTCCCTCCTCCATCAGTGTCCTGGAGGGGATGAGGACTTGGAGATGCTGAGCCATAGGAAGAGACAACCTCATGAGCCCTTCTCTGTCCCATTGGCACATGTGGGTCCTGCCTGTGACATGGCCACGCTGGGTCCCAGCCTGGCTGCTCTGCTCCCTCCACAGCCTGCCCAGCACTAAACCCCTCTCTTGAACCTCAGCAAAGCTCAGCCACATGGACCTTACCCTGGGTGGGCCATGGGGTCCTTTCCCCAGCAATTCCCACCCAGAGGTAAGAGGGGGGAAACCCCAAAGCTTCCAACCCTTCTTCTTCCAACCCATGCCCCAGTTTGCCTTATTTTGGCCTTTGTCTCTTCCTCTCCCATCCTTGCACCACTGAAAGCTAAGCAGACCTGCCTCCCCCTCTCCCCCTTTGCTATCATCCACATGCTGCCCTTACCTTTCCCTTTCCCTCATCCATGCCATTTCCCATGGCTCCCTCTTTGCTATTCCTCACCATCCCTACAGTCCTGCAGCTTGCCCTGATTCTGGTAATCCTCCCCACCAATTGTTTCTGCCCATGTTAAACCTATGTCTGAGTCAAGATCCCTGGGGCTGGACATCAAGGCCAGGGATCAGAACCATCACAAGAGGTTTCTTTGGAGTCATTTGTCCCCTTGACCCTAAAGGAAACCTTTCCTTTGGGATACCCAAAGTGTTTTTCCTTAGCCTGAAATTCTCCTGCTTTGGGTCAGGCTTTAAATAAAAATGCCCTATGAAAATAGGAAAAGAGTTTTGTTTCAAGCCTGTCTAGTGAAATACTCCAGCACTTCTGAAATGAGACGTTTTACCTTGGAAACATCTAGCAGGACTATGCTGACACTTTCACATACATCCAAACGACTGAAACCTGAACTTACAGCTCCTTCTGCTCCTGCTGAAACCCCATTTCTGGTGAATTACTACATGTAAAATGTTCCAGCTGGCTGCTCCTGCTGCTGCCCTGCAGCCCACATGAGTTTTGGGACAAGCTGCCCCAGTCCCCTTCCACCTTGCGAGGCACCACCGATGCTGTGACTGCTATGTGGATGATGTGTGAGGCAGAGCAGAACCCTCCTTCTTCACATGGTGGCAATCAGCACATCATGAAGCAGGAAAATATCCCTGGGTTGCTGCGGACAACGGAGAGGGTGAATGGGAAGGATGATAAACGCACTTTGAATCTCTTTGCCTGTAGACACACACATTTCAAAGTGACCTGTGAGGGACCTTCCCCTTTTGATCCAAATAATAGAAGCTCTGAATGGGTTTTGACACTGAGTTTATTCCCCTTCTGCTTTATTTTTTTTGGGTTCTTATTAGAAATGCAGGTCCTTGTTCAGGCTCCTGAATGGGTGAGTGCAATGAGGATGCAACAGGAGGGACGAGTGAACACAAGGGCATGAAAAATGGTTTCTAAACACTTTCTGAAGGGCCCAGCTTTTATCTGGCTGGAGTGGGAGAGGACGCCGTTTAATGCCATTTGCTTTGTGCATGACAGATTTATTTAACTCCATCAATTGTGTCGTGGCTGGGAGAAAGGAATCCTTTGTTGAAGTTACAGCTCTCCGTGGCAAGCGATCTCCATGCCCTTGCTGGAGCGAAGCCACTTTGCATGGAAGAATGAACTGCTTATTTGGGATGGGTGACCCCAGAGCCCGCTGGGATGGTCCATCTTGCAGCAGCTTCAAGCCTCAACTCTGCCCCCGGTAGCCAGACTCATCACAACTGCATGAATCTATCTCAAAGAGCAGGGGGTCTCTTGAGCAATGGAAAGAGTCAGGGTCTGGGACAGAAATCCCTGCTATTACCTTCTCTTGAACTTCCCAAGGGGATATGCTTATGTTTGAAGTCACCCAGGCAGCATTTGAGTTAATGATGTGTGATGAACCCGCTGCTTTGGTATAGAGAGAACAAAGGATGACCTCCCATCCACCTAACCACACCACCTCAGCAGGTCCCCAGTGTGGGAAGGGTCTTGGCAAGATTCATGGGGGCAAAGCTGCCACTGGAGTTGTGTCCTAGGAGTGTTTGAAATGGGACTATTTGACCTCCGAGCAGAGTCCCTGTACCTACAGGTCTCTTCTATTCTCCTACCTCTTCCCCCAGTCCATGGAAAGGCATCAGTTTCCAAGGATCAGGTTGGTACAAGCCTATCTCTTTGGGCTTCTTTGCTCCACAATAGTCAAGGTCTGATTGTAGAGACATGGAAAAGGTTTGTCAAGGACAGCACCTTCCAGCTTTCCTTTTGTTAGCAACAGAAGTGTCACAGAGGAAGGAGCAGCCTTCTCCTGCTGATAGGCATTGCACCATGACAGGTCTCACCCAGCCCTGGCAGAGGACAGAAATCTCCCTCAGGTCAAAGAAATGAAAACCAACAACATCTTTCCACTGTCTGACACAAAATAAAGCCAGTGGCACACGACGATGCTCTCCCATGCCTCTTGCCAAGGTGACGTGAGCTGTGGACCAGCCCCAGCTACCCACCGTTGGCCATCCCACCATAGGGCCTGGGTTGTGCTGGTCCATGTGTGGGGTGCAGGGTGGGCATGGTCCCCATGCAGCCAAGGACACCCCTGAGCATGGGAGCTGACACCGCAAGTCGCTGCTTCCCTCTGGTGGGCAAATTTAGGGAAGGACAAAGGGAGCATCTGGGAAGCCCTGGCAAGGCTGGCACCCAAAACCCAACCTCAGCAACCCCGTTTGCATCGTCAGACCGTGACCCCTGCCAGGCATGCTGCGTACTCCAGCATCTGGGAAAGTGAATGTGTGGAGCTCCGGTAGGCTTCATGCAGCCACATAGACCCTTGTGGTGGGCTCATGTGGCCAAACAGTGCCCCTCTAATGGGCTCACAGTCAGGGCTTTGCTCTCTGCAGGTGCAGAGACTGGGAATGAGCCAAGTCATAGAATCATGGAATGGTTTGTGATGGAAGGGACCTTAAAGCACATCCAGCTCCACGCGCAGGGACCCCTTCCACTAGAACAGCTGCTCCAAGCCCCTGTGTCCAACCTGGCCTTGAACACTGCCAGGGATGGAGCAGCCACAGCTTCTCTGGGCACCCTGTGCCAGCGCCTCAGCACCCTCACAGGGAAGAGCTTGTGCCTAAGAGCTCATCTCAGTCTCCCCTCTCTTGGGCAGGTTCAATCCATTCCCATTGCCCTGTCCCTACAGACCCTCCTCAGCAGAGAAGAGCAGAGCAGGATCTCCACAGGACATCCTGGCTACTCGGATCTGTGGTTCCCTGTTTGGAAATCCAGGTTACTCCAAGACCTGGGAGTTTCCAAGGCTTTAAGAGGCCACCTGGGTCCCCCCATGGGACTGGAAGGGGAAAAGGAATGAAGGGCCAAGGGAGCTGAAAATCCCCTTCCTGGGCACGATGGGTGGCAAGATATTCCCAACTCCTACCAGAGACACTGAGATGGCCCCAAGGGATATTTTAGGAGGCCTGAAGATGAAATGAAAAAGGATGAAAAGAAATAGCCAGGGGAACTGAGCAAGAATATGCAAACTCAGCTAAGACCTGCAAGGAGATGATAAAGGCCAGGGAAAAGCAGGGAAAAATAACACTGCCAAGAGGGCTACTGGGAATAAGAAGGAATTTTGCAAATTGCAGCAAAGGCAAAGCAAATATAGTGTGAGTCAGACCATTAATAAATGAGAGGGGAACGCAAATTAATGAGAATTCAGAAGCAGCTGAGGTACTGACCTGCTTTCAGGTTTTTTATTGCATTCCCAACACAACAGGGTTTTAGGAGGTGTTAACCCTTTCCTCTGTACCCTGCAGGACTGGGCATAGCATTGGTTGGTTCAGAAAGTCGGGATTTCAGAAGGATATTGTGGCACAACTGGGGTCTCTTTCAAGCTCATTCATGCACTCGTGCAAAGCTTCTTCACAGATGAACTATGAGCATCGTGAACATCTATCTCAGCATTGCATTGCTCCCCATTGGGCACCCTTCTGCACATGTGGCTGGGCTCAGACAAGAGCCTATGGAAGGTCTTCTCTTCCCACATGGCCCACACCTCCTCATTCTCCCTCTTTGTGTATTTCTTCTATCAACCCTTATGGCTTTGAAACAGTTTTCAGAAGCCTTTTCCCAGCCAACTGGAGTCATAAGTTCACATGGGAGACAGTGAACATCCATTCCATATATCAACCAGCTGGGAAGTGTGGATCTTAGCCACTGTAAACCAGTACAGCTCCATTGTGGTCATGAGAGGGTTCTCTGATATACCAGCACCCTTTGGTTAAAACCAGAGAGGGTCGAAGCATTTGTTGTTGATAACACATTTGTTGTTGATACTGGTGGGATGTCTGCCCCATTTATCACTGTCTCTTTGGGAGGTCCCAGTACAACCTCTCTGCAGAGTCATGGCAGCTTGTTTTATGGTTCAGCTCCTATTTGATGATGCATCCATTGATCTTTGCCACCAGCAACCTGTGAATTCCTCATTCCCAAACTAATCTTCATCACCCCAGTATCCACCAGCACCTGCCTTAGTCTGAACTTTCCCCCTTCTGCTCTCAGCAGCATGATTCACAGGGCAAGGTCTTAGAGCAGCCTCTGAGTTACGCTTATTTTTGTCCTTCACTTCATAGCAGCCCAAAGACCCTTCACAGCATTCACCCAAGGAGACAATGACTTTCATGCCCTGATTTTCCAAGGAGAAGCTTGTTCCCAGGCTTACTAGAGGCAGCAGAATTAGGGAAGCCTATAGTTAAAGTTGGCTGCAGTTTCCCAAGCTGGATGCCTGCTTACTCTGAGTAGCTTAAGAGCATCTCAGTTAAACCAGCACCGCTGTCAGTCAGGGAGTGAAAACCTGGCTTTGAAAACCATTTGAGGGCACTGCAAATGATGCAAGAGTCCGAGAGACTGCCAGGGAGACGTGCCTCAGCTTCCATGGGGTTTTTCTTCTTCCTTGCCTGAGTCCTTAAATCAATGTCTATTTATTATAGCACACACTGTCAGTTCAGAGCCAGTGAGCATCCCTGCCCCTGTGTCAGAGCAAGACACAGAACATGAGGTACAGGATATGAGTGCAGAGCTGCAGAGAAGCCAAAGGACCTTCTTGGTCCCATTTGGTTCCTTTGAGGTTTGCGCTGCACTGAGGAACCTGTCCATCCAACCCTTCCCTCTGTGCATTCCACAATTTACCCAGATTAAAACCTCCTTGCCCTTCCCAGGGACACAGGTGGCTCTCACTGCTGTCAATTCCTTTAGAAGCATCCCTTAGGTGTGGGGGTTTTAAGGAATAAGACCCAGAGTTGAGCTACAGAGCAGGTTATAGCTTTTTCTTCTCCCACATCAACTTCCACCCCAACTATAGCTAAGCTAGGCACACAACACAGTTAGACTTTAAACTAGTGTGGAACTGGCTTAAGACACTTGGAATCTCATTTAAATATTACATTTGTTACTATTAAATATTACATTTGTTACTCTTATTATAAGCCTTCTGCTTTTGAGGTGCTTAAGCTGCTTTCAGTACAGTCTATCCCTTTTTTCCTCTGCAACTGGGAGGATTAGAAAAGGATTTTGATTTGAAATGAAAGCTGAGAGTCGTAGGTATTCACAAGACTCCAGCATCTCAGGTTATTAGGGAAACAACCACTGTCTGAAATGATGTGCACTGGCAGCACCTCAGCACACACCAACACCCTTGTGTGCTATGGGTATCCAGCTGTATCGTGGCACCTACAGCATTGCCAGTCAAAGATGGGAAATGAGTCAATCAGCTCTAAAACACAGGCTCAAGAAGTCTTGGGACTGGCTTGAAAGTCATGGGTCTTTCCTAGATGCTTTTTATTTGTCTCCAGCAGCCAGAGCTTTAAGGAAAATGCTAATTTTAGAGAGATTTGCAATACTATCACCCAGCTTGGCAGTGTTACACCCCATGGAGCTTAGGAGTGCAGCCACCGCTTCATTCTTGGGTATATTTCACTACTTGCATGAAAACTCTCCAATTTTATCCTATTTCTATCTGCTGCTGTCGATGTTCCTCCTGAATGTGAATGCAGAATAGCTCTGGACATGACTCATTCTCCCCCATTTTCTCCTGCTGAGCAGTGGGATGCAGTCGTCCAACTGAGTTCCACACGCACCCATGGTGGATAGGAGCCCTCAGCCCAAGGATATCTCCATGTGGCCAAAGGGATGCTCAGCAGAGGCAGGACACATTTTGCTCTTCCATTCTCCAAAATCACACTGGCACAGGAGGAATAAAGGTGAAACTGCAGCTGAACCCCCAGCCCTGCACAACAACACCCAGGAGGCAGGATGTAACTGAGACCTGGCTCTGCCTCCTCCATTCCTGCACTGTCACAGGTGGGTCTCACAGCAAGCACTGGTGTTAAGGCAGTGTTTCCTATTATAAAACACTGTTTTCAGTTACTTACGTTTCACCAGACCTTAACCACTGGGCTATTTTCCATCTCAGCCATGAGCTGCCTGCCTTTATAGTCACTGGAGAGAAGCAGGGACTTCCAGGGGAAAAATCACATCATCCTGAAGCAAGCTTTGCAGGTAGGAGAAAGTTTCTTGGCACTAAGTGACATTGTAGAAGGTGCCCACACAAGTGCCTCTCCCATGGATATCTGGTGTCTACGGTTGATTCAGTTAATCCCACCAGCAGGTTCCATTTTGGGGTAGGTTGTCTGAAGGGGAAACCTAAGCCAGAAGGGTTGGACCATGGGGAAATAGTCTTTGCTTAAATGATTAGTGTGGGGATGCTTCTATCTCAATGTTGCCACAACTTTTGCCATCTTATGAGCCCTGTGAATATTTGAGTTTACACATAACTAGAAAACACCCCAGGAACTGATCTTTCCAAAGATCCTGCCCATTCTACAGTTTACAGGGATGGGATCTTAGCTAGTGAAGGGCATCTTAGAGTATTTTCAGCCTACACATCCAATGGACATGATACTGGAGAACTCTTCCCAGATTTATGTGAGATGCTCCACTTGCTCCACATAGTCCAACAATGGAGCAGGAGGTGGGAGAAGAAGCTGATAGAAATGGACCAGAATAAAAAAGCAATGTGAGGTGATGATTTGTGTACTAGATTATTACATAGTTGTCACAGCACAGTGATAAAGACCTATGCTCTCAGCACTGCAGTTTGGTGCCCTCCATGGGCACCAAGAACCAACAATCAGCACCAGAAGGAGACAGTTTCCTTGCAGGTGAAATGCCACAGCATTGAAGCCAACTGGATGGACAGCTTCAGCTGACTGAAGCCAACTGGAGGACACAGTCTCTGATCCCAGGTGAGCATGGCTGTGCTGGAACAGAGCAGTTCAGCATATTAGGTGGAGTTTAAAGCCACCCCAAGCTCTCCAGCTGTTCTAGCATCTCCGATCTTTCTCCACATTAGGATGCCAGGGCTGGCACTGAGATCTGCCAGGCAGAGAAGAAATGAAATAATGACCAGAACCCAGAGAAATGACTTAAAAGCACAACAAACATCTCTCTGTGCTTCTCCTACCTTTTGGGTGCAGAAAAGGGAACCGTAACAGTGTGGGACAGGAGACCAGCTCTCCCAGCACACCAGCACCAAATGGACGGGAGACACTATGAGACACAACCACCACGATGGAGGAGACCATGAGGAAATGGCACCAGTCAGTTCAAGCCTCAGCTTTCACCAAAAACATCACTATTTCACCCAGGTTAGGTTGCTTAGGTACAAACCTCACCATAAGCCAAAATCAGATGCAGATATCCAAAACATCCCCTACCAGTGGGTAAGGTGCTGGCAACGCTAATTTCCCAACAGCCTGAAGGTTGGCCAGGGATGGAAAAGGGGTGCCAAGGTCTCTTGAGGTCGAGGGCTGGGTTTTGGGGCTGCGGAGGTACCTGCAGTGAGCTCTGTACTTCGGACCAGCGCGGCTAGATGGCACTGTGGACTCTTCCAGCAGTGGCACGTCCAAGCACAGCCTTCATGCCCAAGGACTTAACATCCCGAGTGTTTTGGTCACTGTTGAAGCTCTCGTCTGAGGGGCGGCTTATCTGAGGGCTGGCGTGGGCTGTTGGGAGCTTTGTCACGGCCAGGGCTCAGGCGACCTCGGGGAGGAAAACTCTGGCAGCGTTTTTGTGTTTTAGGGTTTTCTGAGCGTATTTGAAGCAAGAATAAAAACAAAAGTCATTTCCAGCCACCTGCAAACAGCAGAGACAGGACTTGAGGAGTCAGGCAAAGGGTGGACTCCTACCACTGCATCTATGGAGAGCCCCATGGTCGTGTCCTGTTTACCTGCACCCTGGGAGAAGAATGAATGAGGGACCTCCAAGGGTTCCTACAGAGCAGAGCAGTGGGACAGGGGATCCCCATGCTGCTGTGTCAGTACTGGTGTGGGAGATGGAGACCTGGATTTGGGGCTGCCAGGCTTTGAAAGACCCATCTCAGCTTTAGTCCAGTAGCAAAGGTGGACACAAACGTGGTGGAGAGCCTGCAAGGAGCCCACCGGGATCCTCTGCAGCCCTGGGAGACACTGGGTCACCCAGGCAAGGGGCAGAGACTGGAAAAAGAGGGAAAGGGCATTAGATATGAATGGAGGAATGGATTAACAAGGTCAGGCAGGAGTGTGAAGCACTGCCATTGCTTTTTGGTGATGAGATTTACATGGGGGTCAATACAAGTTGAAAACCCATCTTGGATTAGATGACCTTTGAAGGTCCCTTCCAACCCAAACTATTCCATGATTCCTAGAAGCAGCCTTTGCAAAAGGCAGAGCAGTCTGGCCCCTCGCTCCCCTTTCCCCCCAGCTGGTGGGTTCAAGCTGGGAGGCTGGAAGACACCAGCACACCGTGGTCCAGCAGCTGGGAGCCCGCCATCCCTCTCCCTGCAGTCTGCACGGGAGTCGGGAGAGCTGAATGTCTCGGGATCTGGGCTCCCATGTTCTCCTCTTGCTACCAGCTGGTCAGGCGGGCTGCCAAGGGCATGCTGGCAGGAAACCGGGCAGTTTTCCATCAGGATTTCAGCGACGGAACTCCGGGGAATATTTCCATCCTGATGAATCAGCAGTCTCTGGTGGGAGATGGGCTGGAGGGGTTAACGTCCAGCACTCAGGAAAGGTGCGAGTCTCCACATCGGGCAGGTGTCAGCTAATCCATCCCCCCCTCCAAAATCCATCAAATCCATCCCCCACCGGAGGCCTCTCCCTAATCTGTTACAGTCGGTGTTTGCCCTGGGGCCACGGATCTGATATCTCTTCCGAGCAGGGTGTCAGTGTTAACTATTATAATTCTGGATATTCTTGTTAACCATGCAAATGTCCAGCCTGGCCTGGAATCTTGCTTAACTTTTCAGCTTCAGCAACATCCTGTGGCAAATTGCTCCATGCAGAGACGGTCCTGTTCATCATCCCAGCCACCACCTGTCCATCCCACCACATTCCCGCATTATCCCTCTCTGCCAGCCTCCCATGCCCTACTCCCTATTGGACACATCCAAATTTCATCCCTGGCCTTTTATTGCAAAAATAGGTGGAGTTTGATGGATTAGAGAAGTGCAGTGGGATGTTGATTCCCTTCCCAACTTGTCCTCCACTGCAATGAATCTGCTTGTGCCTGAGTCCACTAGTATCCATGGGAGGTGCTTCCATGAAGAAGATCTATCCCATGTGAACAAGGACTGCACGTCAAGCCCTTTGCAGTCAGTGTAGCCCTGGAGTCAAAAACACCCATGGAATACCAATGCATGGAGAGGGACTTTTTACAGGGGGATATAGGGACAGGGCAATGGGAATGGATTGAACCTGCCCGAGGGGAGACTGAGATGAGCTCTTAGGCACAAGTTCTTCCCTGTGAGGGTGCTGAGGCGCTGGCACAGGGTGCCCAGAGAAGCTGTGGCTGCCCCATCCCTGGCAGTGTTCAAGGCCAGGTTGGACACAGGGGCTTGGAGCAGCTGCTCCAGTGGAAGGGGTCCCTGCCCATGGCAGGGGTTGGAGCTGGAGGAGCTTTAAGGTCCCTTCCAACCCAAACCAGGCTGGGATCCTCTCAATAGGATGGCAAAACGTGACCGGTGACTAAAGAGCAGTGATTAAGGCAGGGGTAAGAGGTGGTTTTCTGCTCTGCTCCACTTGAGGCTCCTATTTATCACGTGGGAAGCAGGTGTAGAGCTCGAATGGAGACCAAATGGCAGCGGGACAGAAAAATGTTAACAAGACAAAAATCAGCAAGTGCTGCACTGAGCTCTGTAGTGTGATTAATAAAACAAATGGGGGGGTGGGGGGTACCTCTGTTTCAACACATGGCCAGCAAGGCAGAGTGTCGTGTTATCGGGGCTATTCTGCCCTCTGAGCACCCTCCTCTCTGTTTGGGCTCGCGCTGAAACACTCTAACGTGTTTTCAATGTTATTTTCTTTATTTTTTTAATTTTTTTTTTAATTTTTATTTTATTTTGACAAATGCTCAAACTTTCCTGCCACGAATTATTCTTGGCTGGGTGACAAGCAGCGCTGCCATGTGCAGCCGTTTCTTTAGGGAAAAAGAAAAAAAATAAAATAATGAAAGAATAGAAAGAAAAATGGTTTATGAGATATTTTGTTTGAATGTTTCTTTTTCTACCCTAACATGCGGTGAAAGTTCAGGAGTTCTCACCTTTTTTCCACCCAAAAGCTTAAGCTCAGCCTCCAGCAGCTTGGACGTGATCTCACCTTTACAGAGCGTGCATTTGGAAAGCCCATTGCTACAGGCAAAACTTGGGACCATCTCCCTCTGTGGCCTCTTCTTTCACCCCAAAAGAGCTGCAAGGATGGGCTGCCATTGACAGCCCCAGTCAAGAAAACAATAACTCAAGGCTCTGTGAAATTAAGGCTTTGGCATAAACCCCATTATTAAACTGGTAATAAACAGGTAAATTGCATTTGCCTTTTGCTCCCAGATGATCTCAGGTTAGTGGTTTTCAGCCATGAAGGCTGGAAACTTCTTGGGGGACAATCCATGTGGAAGTGAATTTTCATGCAAGCTGAGAATGCAATGAAAACAACGAGCATCATCAAGACCCATAAAGAGCCTTGCAGCAAGGATCGGCACCACAGCCCAGCACAAATATCCCCACAGCATCAGAGTTCATGGGCAGTTTTAGGATAATTAACCTCCAAGCACATGAAGTCCAAGCAAAACTAATTACTTTCATGGAACAAAAAAGATTGTTTTACAGGCAATGTTGTTCTTTGCCCTGTCTCTTATGGAAAGTGGCACCACTTAAATGAAATCCACTTTATTAACTGACAGTGCTGTGAGAGGATTTACGGAAAAGGGCTGTTTGATGGTCTTTTAATTACAGAGCTGATGTCCATTACCAGAGCTGACAAGTTGCACATGCTGGACAAGAGAGAAGATTGTCTCTGAGATGAGACCTCTCACAGCCTAGTAAAGATTCAGGTCAGGAAGAGGTTTTCTCTGCACTTCTTCCTACAGTGAATCCCAAATTAAGCTTTTAGCAGGATCCATAGGATCCCAGACTGGTTTGGGTTGGAAGGGACCTTAAAGCTCCTCCAGCTCCAACCCCTGCCACGGGCAGGGACCCCTTCCACTGGAGCAGCTGCTCCAAGCCCCTGTGTCCAACCTGGCCTTGAACACTGCCAGGGATGGGGCAGCCACAGCTTCTCTGGGCACCCTGTGCCAGCGCCTCAGCACCCTCACAGGGAACAGCTTCTGCCTAAGAGCTCATCTCAGTCTCCCTTATAGCACAGGGTAGGACTTATTTAAAGGCACAAGAGGTGGATTTCATCCTGTTAGAAGTCACTGTGCTGGGCTACCTTGGAGAAAAGCAAGAGGCAGACCTCAGTCCACACTGCTAGTTTCCAGTCCAGGCTTCCCAACCTCTCCCAGTGCTGGCCTGGCACCCATCACCCCCAGCAGCCTGAAAAGGGGTGAGCAATAGATAGCCCATTGTTGACCATGGTCTCGGGGTGAGGTCCCCCAGTAGCCCTGCCGCCTGGTCCTGCAGCACAGATTGCCCCTCCAGCCCCAGAGATGGGGAGGTCTCGCCTTGCTGGAGATTGTTTGGGTAAGTGGTGATGGATCGTGCCCCGATGTCGAGAGCTGAGGTGCAACGGGAGGCTGAGGAACTTAACGTTGAACATGTTTTAAAGCAAAGGGGACATCAAAAGATCTCCAGGAAACGGCAAACACCCAGAGTTCAGCAATCTCTGAAACAGATCCCCTCCTCCCAGCTCCATGTCTGGATAAGAGACACTCCCAAGACAAAGGGCGATCAAGATCAGAGAAGATGGTAAGCTATAAATCAGCCACCTCTCTCTTTTTCACCTCCCTCCCTCTGCCCTCCAGGCTCAGGAAACCCCTGGAGCTGCAAGACACAGAGTCAAACAGCCAGATACTCCTCCTGTATCCTCAGAGGGACTTGCCCCAGCACAGCCCCCAAACCTTCCTCCGAATGCTGCCCAGCTCATGGAGATGCTCATAGGGATCCGGAACCATTCTCTCCTATCTGATGTGCCAGATTTAGTCTCTTCCATAAAAGCCTTAAAATCCTCACCCTCACTGCCTACCACTGATCAATATTGTGCTATAGATCTGAGAGGCTGAATACAAGGCCAGGAGGCTTCGACCCCAGCAGAGCTCAGCCCTGCACAACCACTGAGCAGGCATTGGATATGGGAAGTAGACAAATACCCTGCAGGAGCAAGGCCAGGTTGGATGAAGCCTTGGGTGCCATGGTTTAGTGTGAGGTGTCCCTGCCCATGGCAGGGGGGTTGGAACTGGATGATCTTAAGGTCCTTTCTAACCCTAACTATTCTATGGTTCTATGATTTATTCCCACAGCACATCAGGAGCTGGTCTCTGGCATGGGGCAGCCACGTCTCCTCCTGAAGGCCATGCAGGCAGGGGTGAGCCAGCCCTGGGTGTTAACACTGAGATGCATTTCTGTAGTGAGGGGATTTGGGGTCAACATTCCCAATGGCAACATGCCTCTCAGTGGTGCTGAGGTTAGGCTGAGCTCCTTCCCTTCCCTATGCAAGAGAATAGAGTCACGGAAACATGGGATGGTTTGGGTTAAAAGGGGCCTTAAAGCTCCTTCAGCTCCAACCCCTGCCACAGGCAGGGACCCCTTCCACTGGAGCAGCTGCTCCAAGCCCCTGTGTCCAACCTGGCCTTGAACACTGCCAGGGATGGGGCAGCCACAGCTTCTCTGGGCACCCTGTGCCAGCGCCTCAGCACCCTCACAGGGAACAGCTTCTGCCTTATCTCCAACCTGAACTTCCCCTGTTTCAGTCTGAACCCATCACCCCTTGTCCTATCACTACAGTTCCTGGTGAAGAGTCCTTCTCCAGCATCCTTGTAGCCCCATTCATGCACTGGAAGCTGCTCTGAAGTCTTCATGTGGCCTTCTCTTCTCCAGGCTGAACAGCCCCAATGTTCTCAGCCTGCCCACCCCTGTGCTGATCATCCTCCAGCTCTGAGCATCCCACTGCAGCATGGGGTGCAGCATGGAGATGTGTGAGGAGAAGACATGTCTGGAATAAAACAGAAGCGTGGGGCAGGATTTGCTTTCAGAAGGGCCCATGGTGAAGCAGCAATGCAGGGAGGGCAGCATGTCTCCGGTGTAAGGGGATACAGTCCTCGGTAGGTGCTGGCTCCGGTTCAGGAGGATGTTTTATGAGCACACATTAGTGCAGTTGCCAGGTTACTGGGCAGACAAACTATGGTCAGCTTTTCTGGGTGAGATCTTATGCCCACGAGGCTGTGGGTCAGGGGCAGAGGTGTGAGCAGCCCCATCTGTGTGTCAAGATTCAAGGGGCTTTATTACAGCCTCAAGACACAGAGCAGGAACCCAGACGCAAAAAGAGGAAGAAAAGGAAAGAAGGGATGCTGGGGGGGCACACTGTGTAGCACCCCCTGTTAGTGTCCCATGGGGTACCCCTGCCTTGAGCAGGCTGATCTTCCTCAGCTCCATCACCTACCCAGCATCTCCCATGGCAAAGACAAGCTGCCATAAGGGAAGGCACAGGTCTCCCTTTCGGCATGCTGCTCACATCCACCTCCTTGCTTGTCTTCATACAGAGGCAAGCAGAAGCTTTCCCATGTTCCATCTCCTCATTTCAGGAGTGCCGGTGGCTCCTGACTTGGACCTTGTTGGGACAGGGGGACAAAGCTGTGTCCGGGCAGGTCGGGTCTGGTCGGAGCAGGGCTGGCTCCGAGGTGTTTGCCGGGCACCAAGCCACCAGCATCTCCCCTGGGGGCTGTAACTCCAGCTCGGCCCCCGTCCCGCTGTCAGGCCCAGAGCCCGGAGCTTGTTATTGCAGGTGCAGGATAGCCCCCTCCCCACCGCTGCCCTGTCCCTGTCCCCTCCGCTGCTCCCTCTCCACGCCAGCCACCCCTGACTGAAGCAGTTTGTGGTGCCCCAGCACCGCTCATGCCCTATCCTGACAGGTCCCCTGCTCCTTTTCCCCTCCAGACCCTCTCAGCTGGTCCATGTCTCCCCATCCTGTGCCCACAGCTCCAAGGCCATCATGGGAAGCTGGAGCATAGGCAGGTCTCCACCCCACAAGGCCACCAGCAAAAGCTCAGGTGGCTTTGGCCATGGAGGATCATCACCAGCACCCTGATGTCCTCCCGTAGCGATCCATGCGGCAGGAAGAATTACCCTTCCCATAGCATCCCTTCCCTCCTGCCTTCCCCTCTGCCTTCTTCCACCCCAGGCTCTGCAGCCCTGCTTCCTCCAGCAGCCACCCAGCACCATCCCCATCTCACCCAGCCTCTCCAGGGTCTCTCTGCTGCACTTGGGTGCTGTCCACAGCATCCTTACCTAGTCCTGGACCCTCCAGGACCAAAAGCTGCTCCAGACCTGGACACCCTTTGGCCACCTTCCACCTTGCAGCATCACCCCAGGTCTGTGGGGACCCCTGCATCTGCCTTGGGATTCCAAAACACCTCCACCAGCAATGCTGGACCTGCAGCCCCCAGCACTGGGCACTGCAGCTGCACGTGGAGCTTGTGATTTTGTTCCCTTTGGAGCGGAGCCAGGCATCGACCCAAACACCCCCTCCTGTTAAAAACAGCTCTTTGACATCTTTAATGACCTCAGCTTGGGGAGGGAGCAGCTCTGGAGAGCAGCATGCCACCGGTGGGGGCTCAGCATCTTGGCTGACCTGGTCCTCCCCAGTCTCTTCCATTCCCTCTTCCAGCTCTTCTCTGCTGGGTTTTGTTAGTGAGGATAACCAGGGGCTGCTTTCGTGCATCAGTGCTGATCTTATCGCAAGCCAAGTGTTTGCAAAGCCCTCTACCCTCTGTCCTGCTTTTCCCAGGGCTGGAGCTCAGTTCCTGCCCTTCACCTTTCTCCTCGCACAGCTCCCTTCCCTCTGCTTTGTGGGGGACTGGGGAGTGCAGGCGTGGAGGCAATTATGGGCAAAGCCTGGTAAAAACCTACATTCCCATGCCCTGGCCTTGGCCTTGCCTAAACACCTTGAAGCATTCCAGCCCTGAGCTTGAAAGGACAAATAGTCCCACGGTGAGTTAAAGGCTTGCAAGTCTGAGCCTCTTCTGCACCGCGCTGAGGGTCCCTGCAGGTATTTTAAGCTCAGGGCTCCAAATGTTTTCAATACGGGAACAGCCATAAGTGGTTTCAAAATAAATAGTGAAAATTAGAAAAAGCCCCAATTTCCCCCATTTCCCCCATTTCCCCCCCCCCCTTGAAAAAACAAAAGCAGCAGTGCTCTGTGTCTGCTGGTGGGGAGCAGGACCCCTGCCCATGCATGAGGGCTCCCATCCTAGCTTTGAAATAAGGTGCTGCACTGGACATGGGTGACTCAGAGAGGTTTATGAAGTAGGAAGTTCATAAAGCCCCTCGCAGGGCTTGGTGTCCAGATCCCCTTCAGCTCAGTGGTGAGGAATGGGGTGAAAGCTGATGAGCAAACACACGGTGCGGGAGTGGTGGAAGGTGCTGAACGGGCTGCAGAAAGCTGGGGAAGGCAGAAATGTTGGTGTTTGAATTGATGCCCCCATGTGCAAATGCTGGGGGCTGGGGATGCAGGAAGACAAGAAGGAAAATGGAGCCATGGTGATCAAGGCTGTCTTCTCCAGCAGCCCCTCTGGACACCAATACAGTGCTCCCCTCCATTGCCCTCCAGCACAAGCTCACAGAGACTTTGGGATGATGTTGGTTGCTGGTGTCACCTTGCTGTTCCTTGCAGGGTCCTGTACCAGCTCTGAGGTATCTGCAAGCTGCCTATTGCCAGCCAGGAGATGCCTTTCCATAGTCGAGAGAGCCTCATCTCCTTCCAGCCTGCTGGGGGAGGTCATAGCTCCAGCTTGTGGCACCCAGTTCAGCTTGTCCCACAGCACTTGGAACTCTTTGGATCATTGTGCCCAGCCCAAAGGTCTTGAAGGATCCCTTCTCCAATCCCAACCTTAATCATCTCCAGAGCACCTGGATCTTGCTTGTAGGTCTCCATCTGTGATGGAGGGGATCTGTTGTGCTTCTTTGCTCTCATATTCCTTAAAAACATGGGAAAGGTAAAAGCAGATAAGGCCCCTAAGGGAAGAGATATTGGTCCTC
Organism: Melopsittacus undulatus; assembly: GCF_012275295.1. Classification (NCBI taxonomy): domain Eukaryota; kingdom Metazoa; phylum Chordata; class Aves; order Psittaciformes; family Psittaculidae; genus Melopsittacus; species Melopsittacus undulatus. The sequence goes on along the minus strand of NC_047538.1, from coordinate 3,787,375 downwards.
CCAGAGGGCATGGGACACTGAGAAAGATGTGATTGGGACCATAATATCTCCAGGAAAGGAGATTATGGCCTAGCAAAGGCTGTGAAAATGCTGAGAAAAGCAGGGAACAGACTGACAGCCTGGTCTCAGAGGTGACAACAGAGCAGGATGTGTTAGGGACACAGGGTGGTTGCCACAGTCATTGAGTACTAAAGGAAGAACAGAAAGCACAAGGAGAGATGGATCTACAGACTTCCTTTTTGGTTCTTATTTTCTTTATGTTCTGCATTTTCTTTCTTCACCTCCTCTGGTTTCTGTCCTAAAAATACCTTGTGCTTGAGTTGGAAGAACTGGAGAAGGGTTGGCTTCATAGGAGAAGTCTGGTCAGGGTATGGTCCCATCCCTGCAAAAGTACTGCTGGTCTTGTGCTTTCTAGAGCTGTTGAAATAACACTCCTGGAACCCCATTAGGATTATTTCTCCAACCCCACTTTCACCTTTTACCACTTGATTCAGGCCTGGGCAGAGATGTAGGAGAAAGAGCATTTGGGTGTCATCTGAACCACTTGGTCAAGGCCCAAAATGGAGCAGTGACCTTTCATGTGTGAGCTCTGTGTAAAAGCCCCATGAGCACTTCACAATGCTCCTGAGACACTTCCCAGATCCTGCTCCAGCAGAACTGGGAAGCACATCTGGCTCCAGCAGGATAGAATGGCCCACCATCAATCAGCTCATGGCCAGAGACAGAAGGTGCCTCCATTTGTTGGCCAGAAGCACTGCTTGGTATTGTCACAGAGCAATGTCCTCTCCCAGCATCATGTCAATGCCTATGCCAGCCATCTCTCTGTGCTTGTTTGGCTGTGGTCTTCGTGTTCTGACCTTTTTGCTCTAACCTGGCACAACCAGAGAGCTTCATGCAGGTCCTTCAACATGAGCTGTAGGCAGCAATCATTTGCAAGTAGGCAGCAATCATCCTCTGGGGTTGTAGTGGAGTTTGTTTACTTATTCTTTTGACACATAGCAGATGCCTTCATCTGGAGGCCCTCCAAACCAAGGATGTCATGCTAAGAACTGTTATGAATGCAAACTCCTCGCTGGTAGATATCTACATGTGAGCAGATGAGCCACCACTGTAGGCAGTAGACTATGGACACCAAACCATTGGAAAAGGTCTCTAGAACAGGGATCGTGCTTGTGGACACCCCCCAACAGACTGGCTGATTAAAAAGCACTGATTTTAGGGGGGGGGGGGGGGGGGATGCTTTATGTGTTATGTTTTATTTCATTTGCTGTCCTTTTTTTGCCACTGAGCTTCAGAGAAGGAGTAGTCTGGAAGGTCAGCACTTGTCCTTTCTCACTCTGCTCCCCAAACCCTACAAAGCAGTAAAACCAGCAAATTTCATCTGTGCCTGTCTGCTTCCATGTTTCAGTGTTGGAGGAAGAAGAGGAAGAGCATGGAAAGAAGGATACAAGAAAAAGGGAGTGAGAAACCTAGGAGTCAACACGTCCTGTTAGGAGATTTTATGTACGGGACACGATGCAATGTCTGTTTTGTGGTGTCTGGAGGAAGGCTTGGCCTCTGTTGCCAGCAGATCCCATTCTTCCCTCTGCCCAACTTGCCAGGATGGGATTCACCCGGTGGCTTTTTGCCTCCCACCCTCCCTCCCTGTTTTGCAGTCGTCACATTTTCTCCAGTCCCTTGTTTGTGTTGTTCCATAACAAGCTCCAGCCTCACACCGATAACGTCCAGTTCAAGGTCTGTAGGGCTACAAAGTCTGCTCCCAGCAAACCTCCCCTTTACCTTCCATACCTCATTCTTCCCTCCAGGCCTTGGCTATCCAAACATCCCTTGCCCTTGTTCGCATTGGGATTTCCAGCCCAACTAACAGCAGCTGTGCAGTGAGACGGGACATGTCACCAGCTTTTGAGGCACTGTGTTTTACATGGACAGAAAACTCTTGCCCCAAAGGCATAAGAAACTCAGGCAGTGGGGATAGTACAATTGCAGATGGTGACAGATCTTGAAAGGCAAACGTCTCCTAGCTGCTCCTGTAAGGATATCTTCAGCCAAGTTCTTGCAGGAACCTCAGTGTCCAACAAGCATAGCCCCCATCCTTTGCATGTCTTAGCAAATACAGGTTTGCAAAACAAGCCCAGTGACTCATCCCGAGAGCTTGCAAAGGGCTCAGACATGTCCTGGTTCAGAAAGAAGTCTTCCAGGGGTGGAAAGAAACATTATCCAGTGAGAGGTACTCATCTAGAGTGCTTCTAACATGGGTGTAATCTGGGGCCTGTGTGGAAGCACAGGGTCTCATGGATCCAGTAAGGCAGTGAGTTTGAAGAGCAAGGCAGGCTGCAAGGCTTTGTAGAGGAGAGAATTGCCAATTCATGAGCAGGGTTGAACCCACCCCAGTGATAACCACAGAACAGTGTCCAGCTCAAGTGAAGGGGGCACTTCACCTCCTACCCCATAGGAGCCATCTCAGCAGCTGCAGAGGCAGCAGATCCCCTCCCTGGGGCACTGGGACATCTCAATATGGGTTTCACCATGATTTGGACCCAGAGCTCCCCATGGTGGAGCCAGGCAGAGGTCCTGGCAGGCAGCCCTCAGCAAGGTGGGCGGCTGGAAGGGTTGAGGCACGTCTCCTTTGGCATCCTGCCTGCTTCCCATCAGAGAAAGGCGGAAAACAGAGCCCTCTCCTCGAAAAACGTTTCGATTTTGATGAGTCAGCAAAGGTGTTGGCAGGTTCTGGGACTCGCCTGCAGGTGAATGCTGGTTGATTCTCGCCCTCCTCCAGGCTTTCCCCACAAGCACATTTACTCACGTAGGTGCTGGCTCTGTGCTTTATGCCCACATTAGGCTGGAGCTTTGCAGCAGGAAGCCAAGGGTTAAAAGCTGTTTCACACTAATATTGTCCATAAACTCATGCGAGAGATGAAAGCGAGTGCCTCCAGTGGACAGGAAGCTGCCTTTATCACCCAGTGCTGATAACAAAGCAGGAGGCAGCCACTGCCCCTTTGCCAGCCTGGGAAAAGAAGGGATATCATAGCCTGTTGCCTGTGGGAGGTTGTGCTCAGAGGCTGTGCCCTATGCTGCAGGTCTGGGACCGCAGCAGCCCAGCATACACAGTGTTGCAAAGATAGGCTGGAGCTACCCACAGCTTCAATAGCATCCTCTGTGCAGGCAGTAAAACCACCTTGCAGCAGTGGTCTTGCTACGGCCACACCAGAGGAGCAGAGGAGGGTGTTTGTGTCAGTGATGTCCGTGGGCAAAGCTGTGCCCATCAGCTCTATGTGGCTTGTCCATCCCCCTGTCCCACTCAGGAAAGCACCAGATGCTTCTCCAGGGAAGGAGACCAGCTCCAGCCTTGTGCAAAGGGCACTGTAAGGCAATAGTGCAGAACCAGGGCTGGACAAGAAGTACAAACCCATATGCCAGGGGAATCATGGAATCATGGCATGGTTTGGGTTGGAAGGGACCTTAAAGCTCCTCCAGCTCCAACCCCTGCCACAGGCAGGGACCCCTTCCACTGGAGCAGCTGCTCCAAGCCCCTGTGTCCAACCTGGCCTTGAGCACTGCCAGGGATGGGGCAGCCACAGCTTCTCTGGGCACCCTGTGCCAGCGCCTCAGCACCCTCACAGGGAACAGCTTCTGCCTAAGAGCTCATCTCAGTCTCCCCTCTCTTGGGCAGGTTCAAGCCATTCCCCTTGGCCTGTCCCTACAGGCCCTTGTCCCAAGCCCCTCTCCAGCTTTCCTGCAGCCCTTTAGGTATTGGGATATTGGTACTGGAATATTGGAACATGGGATTGGTATAGGAAGCCGATGTCCATGCTGTTGACACTGTCCCCTGGACCTAAGCACCTTCTGCAGGTGCCTGGTCTGTCCTGCCCAAGAAGCACTCCTGACAGTCCTGCTGCCATGCAGGGAAGAGCCCTCCAGTGCTCTCCATGGGGCAGAAGAAGGGAAGGGGCAGAACATCCCATTGTCCCCATGTGCATCCTCCCCTCCAATGGCAAGTGCCCCCTTCGTAACCCCAGCACAAGGTCCTCACACCAGTGAATGCCCAGTGCCTTGGCTGGCCAGTCACCCCCACAATGTTTGGGAGCCTCCAATCACATCTTGGAATGATGGGGTGTGGGTTTGGTGCCTCTCCCCAGTCCCAGCTGGATGCAGGGGAGCTTTTCTTCTGCTTGGTGTTTCATATCCATGCTTCCCTGCGCCCACTGTGCCCAGCATCTGCCCTGCTCCCCAGCTCTCCCCACACCATTCCCACAGCGCATCCCGTTACACCCAGCTCCTCGGCACATCCTGGATGATTAAACCTGGCTGGGGTTGCTGTCTTCCTCCCACACCCATCCCTTCTCCCAGGGCTCTTGGAAAGGGTCTGTCATGGGAGATAAGGCAGCCATGTGCCACTGTGGTGGCAGGGAGGAGCCCTGCCAGACTGTGCTTTATCCCAAACCAAACAGCCTGGGCAGCTCCAGGAGTTATAAACAGATGCTGAGGCAAAGCTCCGGCTCTGGGAGGGTCTGGGAAGGGGAGAGGATTTGGTATCTGGCTTCCTGGAGAGCCACAGCCCTGGGGAATCTGCTGAGCCTCCCACGGCAACACCCCAAATAGCACCGAGAGGAAGCAGCTGCCCCGGGATGGGCACAGGGAGCACAGCCGGATGGGGGGCTGGATGCTCAGACTGACACGGGGCTCAGCAGGCTGGGGTGGACATCGCCTGGTCCAGGCCATGGTGTCCATGGAGGGTCATAGAATCATAGAAGCATAGAATGGTTTGGGTTGGAAAGGACCTTAAGATCATCCAGTTCCAATCCCCTGCCGTGGGCAGGGATGCCTCACTCTAGACCAGTGCCCAAACCTGTGTCTTGAACACTGACAGGGATGAAGCATTTCCCACTTCTCTGGGCACCCTGCTCCAGCACCTCATCACCCTCACAGTAAATAACCTCTTCCTTATATCTAACCTGAACTCCCCCTGTTTAAGTTTAAACCCATTTCCCCTTGTCCTATCGCTCCAGTCCCTGATGAAGAGTCCCTCTCCAGCATCCTTGTAGGTCCCCTTCAGATACTGGAGGGTCTCCACACAGATCCTCCTCCCCAGGGGGTGAGGACCAGCAGTGAGACCCCAGCCTTCGGAATGCTGGTGCCCTTCCAGCCCCTTCCAATGGGTGTGCAAACCCAGGGTGCAACAGCAGAGCAAGCAGCATTGCAAAGCTCCACGCAGGAGGCCAGAGTCACACTGAGAGATGTCTGTGACTCCCCAGTACGTGCCAGCTGGGCAGAAAACCTGTCCTTTTTCCTCTATTTTGTTCCCTTTATTACCCAACAGCACAAGAATTCGGAAAACTCAGGAAATTAAAGTGAGGTTGACATTACAGAAAGCCCTGCCTGAGGATCTCCACTCTGCTGCTCCAGGCACCAGTCTCTGCAACCAGGTTGCTGATGCAGAGGATAATTTAGCTACATTTAATTAAAAGTGGGACAGGTAAGGGACTTGCAGTGATTTATGCCGTGGGCTCAAGCCTCCCCCTTCCTTCTTCCTGGTACTGGGAAAAAAGAGTGTCAGGAATTTGCATTTCATGAGGAAAATTGCTCAGTTTTCCCCCTAGAAATGCTGGGAAGGTGGAAATGGAGCCACCTGCGTGAGTCAAACTGATTCAAGGATTCGACAAGGAATAAGGGGATGCTGCATGTTGTGTCTTCACGGCTCTGTGACAAGGAGGGAGAATCTGTCCTTCAAGGCTCCCTTTAGTCAAAATACTGATTAGGCCACTGCAGTTCACAGAAACCTCAGATAAAGCAGCCTGGAAAAGTCTGTTTCCTTACGGATACCTTAGATTTCATCCCCTTTTGCTCACCAGTGTTTTACCTCCTTTGTCATCATCCAGTCTTCCAGCCTAAACAAGGACTGAAATACAAACACAAGCATCCAGTCGGAACAGATGAAGAGCAGGGAGCAGAGCAGCCACTCTCAGACCATCTGCTCAGTGATAGCAGGACCGAGCAGGATGGAAGCCAAGGCCAGTTTGTTCCCTCTGCAGCTTGCCTCCAGTGAGCCCTTCACCTGCCTCTCCAGGCTGGGTTCTCCCTCCATCCTTCCCTTCCAGTCTTGCCCTAGCAATGTGGTATCCAGAACCCACCAGGATGGTCTCTCCTGGGGTTTTTCAGCACAAGAGGCTTCAAGTTTTCCATCTGCATCCATGTCCATTGTCTTTTATCCCATTGCCAGATCACCTTACAGATTAATTCTCTGTCTTCCCTTTGCCATGTTACAGCTCCTTCTGCTTCCCTGGTTTCTTCCTCCACATCCCTCCTGCAGGCCCACACCATCCTGCCAGCACACAGCAGCATTGCCCTTCTGTATGAGCTTCTCTTCACTCTTAATACATTACCTTGTATGTACTATCTTGAGGAGAAAAACACTCCTTTAGAGAGTAAGTGCTTAGGAGTTGAACAGACAAACATGGCCAGGAAACACAGGACCAAGGCATGCATCCTTGAGGGCAGCTACCAGCCACCATGGGCTTGGTTGATGATAAAGGCACGTTACAGGGGGGAGATTCATCTTTAAGCCTCCAGTATCACTGGAAATGATGCTTCACATGCCTTCAGGGTGGCTGTGCCCCAGGTTTGGGTCTGTGGCCTGTGGCAGTGCGAGGGTCTGTGGGGGAGCGATGGGAAGTCCAGCTTCAGGTCACCATCACTGTATCTAAAGGTTTTATGCAGCATCTTCTGTGTCTGTTCCCTGAGCGCCAGACACTTTCCCCATTGAGTAGCCCTACCAAAGCTTTGACACCAATTTGACTAGACAGGGTGCTGGGACACATAAACCAGATCATGTGTTGCCTAGAAAGGTTGGACCAAGTGATCCAGGAAGTCCCTTCCAACATGATATTCTATGATCTCTCCAGCTGCAGAAGATACATTACAGTGATTCCCAGTGCCCAGAGGTACATTTCCAGACACCTTCCTGAGCACAGCAGTGGCCAGGGTGTGTTAGCAGCCAGGTACCTACTACCTGTGACCCTCTGCCCACAAGCATCCTGCTGCAGCATCTGTGTGAGCACCCTGCTCCTTTGGTGCAGCACTGGATGTAGCCATGTCACTGGGAAAGCACCCAGTTGCTGGCATGTGGAATCAGAGATTCCTGGCTGAAAGAGGTCACATCTCCTCAAGCAACTGTTCCAGGGTCTCTATAGATTCAGGAAAGCATCACTTTTCTGGCCCACTGTTGCTTTCCCAAGTTTATGGAATCCCAGCCTGGTTTGTGTTGGAAGGGAACTTAAAGCTCAACCAGTTCCAGCCCCTGCCACAGGCAGGGACCCCTTCCACTGGAGCAGCTGCTCCAAGCCCCTGTGTCCAACCTGGCCTTGAACACTGCCAGGGATGGGGCAGCCACAGCTTCTCTGGGTACCCTGTGCCAGTGCCTCAGCACCCTCACAGGGAAGAGCTTGTGCCTCAGAGCTCATCTCAGTCTCCCCTCTCTTGGGCAGGTTCAAGCCATTCCCCTTGGCCTGTCCCTACAGGCCCTTGTCCCAAGCCCCTCTCCAGGTTTCCTGCAGCCCCTTTAGGCACTGGAGCTGCTTTCAGGTCTCCCCTTCTCTTGTCCAGGCTGCCCCAGCCCAGCTCTCTCAGCCTGGCTCCAGAGCAGAGCTGCTCCAGCCCTCGCAGCATCTCCATGGCCTCCTCTGGCCTCTCTGCCCCAGAGCTGGACCAAAGGTAGTCCTGGGGTCCCTATTCAGTAGCCACACAGGATGGGGGCACATTCACTTCTCCCTCTTCCAAGCGCTCCCAGAGGAGACTCAGGCACCAGGGCTGGCACCATCCCAGGTGCTCTGCGGTGGGATGCTGGTGCTGACGCACCCTCCACACCTCTCCTGGAGCAGGCTGCAGCACCCGGAGAGGAGAAGTCAAGCCCTAAAGGTTTAACAAGAGCACTGGGCTCCATAATGGGAGCTTTACACTCAGTGATGCTCAGCCAGCCCGCACAGCTTTCCGCTGCCTTCGCACGCTTGCTGGGTAACCAGGCCCTGCTCTCCATGGTGAACAAAAGCCATAAATCATCATCCAGGCTGCAGGCACCAGCCCCACCACAGCCTCCTGCTGTTAGCCTGGATGGGCTCCACACGCACACAGACCACCCCATGGACCTGCCTCAAGTGCTCCTGGGGGTTAATGGGGCAATATTGGACAGTCCCTGCTCCAAACCAGCATCTTGCATCATCATGTGCAAGTCAGGACTGAGAGCTCCCTGCAGGCTTTCATAGAACCATAGAATCAACCAGGGTGGAAAACACCTTTAGGATCATCAATTCCATTCCTCAACACTGCCAAGGCCACCCCTAACCCATGGCACTGAGGGTGTGTGAACCCTTGCAGGGCCGGTGCCTGCAGCCCTGCACTGGGCAGCCTGTTCCAATGCCTGAGCACCCTCTGGGGCAGGAATTGTTCCTCAGCTCCATCTAAACCTGCCCTGGTGCAGCTTGAGGCCGTTTCCTCTTGTCCCATCCCTCGTTCCTTGGGAGCAGAGCACAGCCCCTCCTGGCTCCATCCTCCTGTCAGGCACTTGTAGGGAGCCATCAGGTCCTCCCTGAGCCTTCTCTTGTCCATCTGAACCCCCAGATCAGCCGTTATCCATCTCTCTTGTGCTCCAGGCCCTGCTCCAGCTCCATTGCCCTTCTCTGGCCCTGCTCCAGCACCTCAAGGTCTCTCTTGCAGTGAGGGGCCCAGACCTGAACACAGGATTCCAGGTGCAACCTCACCAGTGCCCAGTGCAGGGGCACAGTCCTTGCCCTGCTGCTGCACTGGTGCTGATCCAGACCAGGATGCTGGTGACAGGCACTGTGTGATCCAGCACAAGCAGCACAGACCCCCTGTAGCCCCAGAGAGATGCAAGAGGGGTCCCCATGCGATCCCAGCCTGTCCTCACCTTGGCACCAGCTTTGCTCCCTACTGTCTTCAGTTGATCTTGCACATACCAGCAAGCACCCTGTTGCTCCCCAGCATCCCTGAGCCCCCCAACACACTATCTGCTCCTGCAAACACACCCACCCCAGGGTTCCCTTTGGAAGGAACCCCCTTGTCCCAGTGCAGAGCTGCAGGGTGGGAGTGTTGGTGGAGGCTCCTTCACTCCCATGGGGCCCCAGGGATCCGGAGGAGCCCAAGCCTGATCCACGGGTGTCAGTTTGTGTCCTTGGGGCTCTGGCAGGGAAGGGATCAGCTGCAGTAATTGAGGCAGGAGGAATGAGAGGTATGAGATGCAGGGTGGGAGGTGCAGGGGCAGGGGGGGATAAGCCCACGGTGATTTCCCAAAGGCAGCCTCCTCACGGAGCCCACCCCAAGGCTCAGGGAGCCCAGGAAGAGCCTCCCAAGAACAACCGTCCCTTTGAGAAACCTAAACCACTTTCTCCGACACCTCTGAACCCTGTCAGGAGCATCCTTCGTCCCCAGTGCCAAGCGGTTTCCCCTCCAGGGCAAATCTCCCTGGTGCTGTCAGGAGCAAAAGCCGCCCGGGTTCACTGCTGCTGCTGAAGGTGAATGTGTGGTGTGTTTTAGTGCCTCCATTGTGAAATGTGCAGGCTGCTCCAGAGGCAAAGGAGAAGCGTTTTATTGTGAGCAGAAGAATTAATCATACCTGGGGCAGTACAGATGTCAGCAAAAACAATGCGGAGAGGATTTCTCAGGAAGATGGCTTGACATGAATAGGAAGGGGTGGGTTTTTTTCCAGGTCTTTTTAGATAGGAATGAAAGGTTTTCGGTGGCTGCTGTGACCCCTGGTTTTGCCCTGGCTTTCTGGATCTAAGAGGAGGATGTCTGTGCTGAATCTGCCCAGCCATAAGGCGAAGCAGCAAAGTCTTATTCAAGACATGGAAACTCCCCGAGTCAAGGCGTCTGCTGTAGCACTAATTCATGACACGTCCTGTAGAGTTTATGGCAGAGATTAAACAATACAAAGGATAAAACATTTCAAAAATGGTATTTAACAGGGAAAACAAGAACAGACTAGACTCCAACCCTCCGCTTGTGCAATGCAAGCTGTTGAGCTCTCAGTCCTGCTCAAGGAAATACCTCTGGCTGCTGTTTGCATATGTGCAACACAGCATTTCGTCACACCTTGTTGTTTGTTGCGGACAGAATCCCCTAGGTAACGTGGCCACCCCCTTTTCCTCCCTTTGTGCATTTTTCTCTGCCTGGGACTCGTTACCCTGGTCCCAGGGGTTATGTTTTCCCATGGTTGTTTCCCATTTGAGGCTATATAAGTGTGCACTGAGGAGTGGGAGAAGAGCGGGACCCAGTCTTCTGCTTCAGTGCAGCCTTGCCCTGTGTTTCAAGAAGATATTGGTTTAAAATACGCAGAGCACAGGTTTATATCCTAATTTTGGCCTTGCCTCCATCACCCAGGTCCACTATGTAAGGCAGAGAGCACAGCAGCATGGCTGAGCGGTAGCAGAAGGGATGCAGCATCTTCCTGGCAGCTCTGGGACTGTTGATGCAGTCAGAGAGAGAAAGAAGGACTGGTGGTAAGTGCAAGGATACAGGTTAAAAACCAAGTCTGAAGTGTGTGGGGTGAAAACAAGCTACATATGTGGAAGGTGAGGATTAAAAGGCAGAGGATGAAGGCAATGCTGAGTGAGGCCGTATGCAGAACTAGGAGAAGGATGCTTCCTAATGTGGGATAACATCTATTTGGTGATAGATTCCCAAAGTCTGCCTTCAAAACTCCCCTCACAGCTCCACTTAGGTTCAGGTGACCAGGAACCTGGACCCTCATCTTCTCCATGCCTTCCTCACCTGTGTCTCCACACATATCCAGCAGCAGGGTTACCCTGCACATAGACTAGTCCTGAGCAAATGAAAGGCAATAACAAAGCAAAGAGAACAGAGTGTAGACAAGAGCAATGCCAGGATATGTTAGGGACACAAGACTCCCTCAGAGATGTGCCTGGACCAGCAGGTGAAGATGGTGAACATTTCCTGCTCCAGGTTTTCTTACCAAGCATCATTTTTGCCTTTTAGGAAGCTCTGTGTGCTTGGGATGGAGGTACCAAAGTCAGCCCAAACTACAGAGGAGATACAGTCATGAGAAGTCTGGCCTTTCCCTATTTATTATCCCTACTTGTCACATCCGGATGACGTGGGGCATGCCACAAGTTCATGGTGACGTCGTTTACCTGCACGTGCTCCCATACCAACACCGATGACTTCAGTCCTGGGGTTTGCACAGGGGACCCACTACCAGGAAATGACTTCTCTTTAAACACGAGGAAAGATCGGCGCAGCCTTTGTAGCTTCTGGTCCAACAAGCCTGTAATATTCACAGGAATGAGACTCAAATTTCTAATTATTGGCTGAGTTATTTGTAGCTTCATATATTTTAAGGCCAGAAGGGACCATCATCTAGTCTGGCCTCTTTAAATGGAAAGCTCCATAACCAACAACCAATTCCCCGAGCTTCGTTACAGTAATGAGCTCAGGAGCCCTGCCGTCTCCTGCTCTAACTGCTGGACCCTGCCATGCCAAACACAGCTGCTCAGATCTGCCTCCAGCTCCAAAGGGAAGCCTAAGAGTTCCTCTTGAATAGGTAATAAATCAAATACCAACATCCATGGCAATGGGGAAGGGTGACACTCAGCCTGCCCAGCTCCCATCTCCCATCCTGGGTGCCTTGCCTAGGAGCAAGAATGTGCATCCAGCCAGCAGGATGGGATGGAGAGAGTCACTTTAGAGTTTCCCCCATGGCTGAGTTATTTTGGGGAAGGGAGAGGGAACCGTTGACCCATGTCTGGTCTCACACCCTGGCCAGTGCATCCCACCTTGCTCCATGCATGGAGATGAGATCACTGCAAGACATTATGGTGCTGGTAACTAAAGACCCAGTGGGGCTGTGCCACAGCTCTGGCAGGTTTTGTCCCTGCACAGGCTCTTTAGATCGAATGGCATCAGGAACAATATGGAAACTGCCCTCCTCCATGCTGTGTGTCAGGGGCAGATGCTGAGAAACCACCTCCCAGAACAGGCTGCACTAACACCAGCATCCTCCATAGGGCGAGGGAAGGTGGCTTCCAACCAGCTTCATAGGAAACCATTGACACGGTGCTAGGGCAGGAAGAGCTCCCTGAACTAGGACATGGCCATGACAAGGGGTAGGACCTGTTGGGATGAGCCTTGCCCTGGAAACCCCCACCAAGGCAGCAGGAGCTCAAAGAGCAGGATGGACATGAGATGGAGAGAGGTCCTGGGACAGGAGAAGTCTTGGGGCAGATACTCAAGAGCAGGGCAGCCCCATAGCCACACCATCAGGGTGCTCCAGGAGCCATGATCCAATTGCAGAAACTAATGTTCACACTGAATAGGGAAAGCTTGATGGACAGAACACTAACACTCTTGTTAGACTGTGGTTCACACCTTCTTCCATCCTTCTTACCACTACAGCACTTTGCTTTTTCAGAGGCATTAGCAGCTCAAGGGAGCACCTCTGGTTCCCATTCAGGCCTCCACTTTGTATGATGAAACAAGTGTCACTGTAATGACTTACAGTTACCAGTAGCAATCACAGCTATGGGCAGACGGGTGGGGTGGGATGGGATGGGATGGGGCATACACAGCTTCATGGAAACTCACCTCATAACCAGTTCATGGAGGAAGAAGCAAGAAGGAGGTGCTCCGAGTCCTGGGTCAGGATGCTAACAACAGCCTGTGTCTGCATTATAACAGCTGGAAAGAGGCAGGGAAGCACAAGCCATCCAAAGCAGAACTTTAGACATGTTCCCTGGAGGCAGTGATAAGCAGAATCAGCAGAAGAGCACTCATCCCATCAATCATCGAGGGTTCACCAGGCACCATGGGCATTTCCCACACACCAGCTTGGACCAGGCTGGCTGTGACACCCCTGTGAGTCACTGCCCTGGGGTCTACCTGATGGGATGAGTTGGCTGCTGGTGGCCCAAGTTGCTCATTTGCATTGTCAGGGCTACCACCCATCCTTCCCTGCTGCCATGGTGTTTGTGGTGATAACAGAGGCAGCTCAAGACTTCTCCTTCCTGCGGGCAAGAGGCAGTTTACCAGATCGTGGGGAGAAGAAGGGCAGGGCTAAAGGTGTGGCAGAGAAAGCATGGGAGCTCTGCTCACCCATGCCTTCAGTTGGACCAGCCAGCACCCTCTGTGCCTTTGGATGTGCCCATCACCTCTCTAGGTGCCAAGCACAGAGATGGGGCATGCCAGATGTGTTGGCATGAAGGTACAGTGAGAGACCTGCCGCTCATCCCATGCCTTCTGCTGCTCAGGATGACTCAGCTCCTACCACAGGAGCCTGAACAGGCAGACTCATGTGGTGTGCAGAGCCCTGCAAAACCCAGACCAGTCCCTTTAGGGTGAGGAGCATCTACATGGGCAGGGTTTCAGTGTGGAGATGGGAGATACAGGCAGGCAGGGCTGTCTCCCAGCCTCAGAGGCTGATAGATGACATTACAAGGTCCGGAAGGTCTGTAGCACCCCTTATCCACTCATCCAAGTATCAGTGGGCAGGGGCAGGAGTCTGACAGCTGTGCAATGTGTAAAGTCCTGCTGCTCTCTGCAGCACTGTGTAAAACTCAGGGAGAAGGGGAGGAACTGGGAGGGCAGGAGAGCAGGTCTAAGCCTCTGTGTGCTCTGTGTTACCTGAGGAAGCCATCCTACCTCCATCATCTGGGGGACCACAAGCCTTGCTTTTACAAGAGGAATATGCAGTGCAAGAAGAGATGCACAGGGGTATGCAGAAGGTCCAGCTCATGGAGCCCTGATGAACAAGTGCCAAGTGTAGCCCTACAATGGTCCTGCCAGGCACTGTCTCACCAGTTGCTGCTTTTCTGTAGCAGGGAACATCAAAACCTGGAAACTGAGACTCGGTGGCACATACAGCTGGACTTTGAGGGCATCACTTTGCACCAGCATCCTCGATGAGCCTAGCTCTCCTCATCCTCAGATGAGCTCTCTCTATTTGAAGGGAATGCTTGTCCAGGACTTTTGTCCATGGCCTTGAGCCCAAGAACATGAAATAAGCTGGGTAAAATGGTGGAGAGAGGAGCACAGGGAGCTTTGCACCCTGGCAGACATGGAGCATGGCTGGACCTTCTCCTGCAAGGTACAACAACCCATACCCTGTGGTGTCTGCTTCTCCCCATGACTGCACAGACACCTCAGTCCCAAGCATTGAGCAGAGCCCATCTCGCTTGGCCTGGGAGCCAGGGCGATGGGGAAGGAGCTGCCTCCTCCACCCTGAGCACACACAAAGGGTGAGCAGTCACCTTATTGCCTACCCATGGGAAAGGGGAGGCTTGCTCTCTGGAAACAGAGGGGCTGGGCAGTGGCAGGCAGCCCAGTGACTTATTGCAGGCTCCTGCGGTGATCAATTGTGGGTAATTGTGGGCAGGTGACAAAGGCAGACTGAGGGAAAGGGAGTGGGGACCATTCACTGCCCTTGGCAGCTGCTGCCAAGCCCGGCCCCCTCCTGTCACTGCTCCTTTCAGCCCCTGTGAGTTGTGCAGTGCTTTCCAAACCTGCAGGATCCCCCTCTCAAGGCTCCTCTCCCCCTCCTGCCCCCTTGCTTTCCGCTCCCTTGCTGCCTGCTCTCCTTTCTTTGGGGTGGGAAGCCCAGGGGGGTGACTCTGCCAGCCATGGGCTCATGCCATGGGGCAGCCCTATGATGCCAGGGCATCCAGAGGATGCTTCACATACCCCTGGGACACGTGTCTTTTCCAGGTCCTGCTTCCAGCCCTGATGCAGGGGACTCCATGAGCAGAAGGCCCAGTGCCATGTTCTGGCTCTCTATCTTCAGGATCCCACTGAAGGAAGCACAAAGTAGAGCATCCCTGGGGTAGCTCCGATTCAGACCCAAGGAAGGGACAAGGCTCCTTTGATGCACACCTTACTCTGGTGTCAGGTCACAGCAGGGCTAAGCTGAAAACAGTCTGTAAGGGGAGAATGTAAGGGTTAAGCAAGCAGTGAAAGAGCAGGAGGTAGCAAGTACCCACTAGTCCCCATTGCACCCTACAGGGATGACCAGGATGCTTGGCCTTATCCCACATTTCTGGTATCTCTTTTATCCTTGCTTCATGCATGTGAGCTAGAAAACTAGGCACTAACAGGGGAAACACCAGCAGCAGTTTTCAGTGCATTGCCAAGCCTTGGCTTTATGGAGAGCCCTCTGGGAAGAGCCACATCAGAGCTTACCAGAGCCTGGAAGAAAGCATCCCATAGATGGGACAAAGGAGTGTGATGACCATTAGGACAACATCAAGCAATGTTCCTGCAAGAGCCCAATGCTCCTCTGGGATCTGCAGTCCTGGATATGTTTGAACAGGTTGGATGGGTCAACCAGGGCAGATACTTCCTACCCAACCCACTCCAGGCTGCTTTCATGGACATATGTTTCTATATATTCATAAGGGGTGTCCTCAGTTTCTCTGTGCTGTGTTTGAAGGCAATAATCTGCATTTCTCCACTTCTCACTTCCCCTTGGGCAGCCTCACTCACACTTGCCTGCATCTTCCTTCACAACTTGTCAGAAGATGATACCCACCCTGGAAAAAACAGTTTAAAACCAAGTCTTAGCAGGCAGCTGAAATTTAGCAAGAGATAAGCTATGCAAAAGAGCTAGAATTAACTCTTCCCTTCGCTCTACAGGGGCTGCTGTGCCCCACACACCCATCACTGCCCATGTGAACTCAGTCAATAGTCTGATAGCAATTAGTTGGAGAGAAGCAGCTGGCAAACATCAGCTACTTGTAACCATGCACCAACTGGATTTATCACATACTTGGAAATTATGAGTATTTGCCTGTAAATTCACCATTTCCATTTCACTCAGCCACAAATGCCCAAAAGTTAAAAGCCCGTATCTAAGTATGTCTCTCAGCTCCTTCTATAGATGGTGGTGACCTCTTTTAAGTTATCTGTTTAGGGATGAGCTGGATCACCCTATGGAAGGCTATATTCCTTACTTCTGACTTGCAGAAGTCCGTGGTGCAGGCCTGGAGTCTCCAAACTGTCCTGTGAAAAGCAAGCACTCACTGGGTGATGGAGCTTTTCCAGTGAGATTTCAGCTTTTACCAGATGCTTGCAAGAGGCTGGATATAGGCACATCTCTGGGAGACCAGACCTGCATCCAGGTTTAACCCAACACACTGAACCCTGGGGTACAGCACTAGTTACTGGCCTCCAAGCAGGCTTCCTTCCACTCATCACCACCTGTGAGCCTGGCCATTCAGCCCATTTGTAATCCACATCCAGTTCATCCAGCCCATACATCCACATCTTGCCTTGTGGGAGATAGAGGCAAAGGCCCTACTGAGGTGCAGGAAGACAATGTCCACTGCTCTCCCTTCATTTACTAGGCCAGTCTTTTCCTGGTAGAAGTTTACCACGTTAATCAAGCATGACTTCAGCTTGGTGAAGCTATCCACACTACTCCTGATGATTTTCCTGACCATCATGTGCCTGATCTTTGGCCAGATCCCCCATCTTGTTGAGCAACTAACCCCCTTTACATAGTGCTCTTTCTGTCACCTACCTACTTATAGAAGCCCATCTTGTTGTCTTTGACATCCCCAGCCACATCCAATTCCAGCTGGGCTTTAGCTTTCCTAACTTCAACCCTACATGCTCAATGTTTCTATATTCCTCATAGTTACTCATCCTTACTTTAACGTTCTGTATGCTTATTTTTTGTGTGTGAGTTTGATTAGGAGCTCTTTGCTCATCCATGCAGACCTCCTGGCAGTTTTGCCTGACTTAGTATTTGTTGGGATAGAAGTCTCTTGAGCTCACAAAAGAAACTCAAAGAAACTTACCCATCACAAGTATTCATTAGTCCTGGTATCTCTATATATTCAGGGCAATTTCCTTCCAAGGATGGATGTGATTGACTCAAGCAAAGATGAGATTTAAGCCTGCCCAAGCTAACATGGTGCAGGTTAAGACAACATCCCCACCATACAGCATGTGGCAACAGGAGCTGAGCCATCTCCAAGTGCAGCTCAATGCCTTCAATAGAAAGCCTCCCCACCTAAAGGCATCTTTGTGCACCACTCAAAAGCTGCATGGGCAACTGCAGTACAAGATGGGAAGACATTTGTGTGATCAAAAACGATCAAATCTGAACTCAAGATGAAATGGATGAGCTCATATATGAGCAGTGCTCAAATATGTGCACTTGACTTAAGGTACCTCCAATGATCTTGGCATGATTAAGCTCATGATAGATGCGTGACCTTGCAGTACATCTGCAAGATTCTCAAGAGGCTACTGTACATCATGATCCCAAAATGATTTGCAGAATCCATTAGGGAGCCCTGTGATTTGGGCATGTCTGTGACTATGCAGCAGTATTGCCTGCGGGCATGCTTGTCTGCCCAGATATATTGGAGCTCACCAGGAACAATATGAGTGCTATTGCAAGGCAGAAACTCAGTTTCAAGGTGCTGAAGCTTCATGAAAATACCACTTTGGATTTAAGCAGGGACAAATCTTCTGGGAAGCATCTGATCTCCTTGCTATTTATTTTGAATAATGAGGGACTCCCTCATCACCATCAATACCCAGGTAAGGACCTGCCCCAGCATTGGACTGAGATGAAAGAGGGGAGCAGTACCTGTCTGATAAGGACACTGTGCACATCCTAATGATGGGGATTCACCAGCACCCCTCAGAAGCAATCAGAGCCCCAACCAACACTGAAACCTAATGAAACGTGACCAGGAGATAGCTCTACCCACATCACTCCCATCACCCTCTGCCCAGAGAAATGGGTTCATTAAGGCAAAGGCCCATCTGAAGCTGTTTGGCAGCACAGGCAAGCCGGTATTAACTCATTGCCTTACATCACTTGTGTTGAGTTTCAGCCCGAGCAGGTGCCTCCACACTCCCATTCCAGTAAAGCCACAGCTTTGCCACCCATCCCACACAGCTGCAGTCCCCACTTGGGCCAGCAAAGTCCTGCTCTGAAAGGCCACAGTGTCCCTGTGGCACTGCCCTGTCCCCAGGGTGGTGTGGGAGGAGGAATCTCTGCTTCCAGCAGCAGCTTGCTGGCCCAAGGCACTGCTGCTCCAAACACCCACTGGGCAGACTGGATGTTGATGGGACATGTCCTCACCCTGGGCAGCCAAACCAGGCAGGCTGAGCTCGCAGGGAACACTGGGGTTGTCAAGGCTGGTGCTGCCAGCCTTGTCCCATGCTGGGTTGAAGAGGTCCCATCTACTCTCTGTGGGCAAAGAGCAGAAAGTACTGCTGAAGAGATGTGAGTGAGGAGGCTCCGAGCAATGTTTCATGTCAGAGCTCACACTCATGTCTGCCCTGAAAGGAGCTGCTGTCCTTTCCAGGCTCCTCCTAGGTCTGGCATCACCACCAGCATTATCATCTTGGCAAGAGCTCTAATTTGGGCTATTCCACAGGGAGAAAGGAGAGGACATAGAAGAAGAGAGACCCATGATCTGGTCCCTACATCCTGCAGGAAGTATGGACAGGCAGAGCCCTGCTCTTTGCCACCCCTCTCACATCCCACCTGCATCCCTGCCATCTGGCTGCAAACCCATCATGGCCCTGCAGGGCTTTCTTTCAGACCAGCAGATACAGGATGAAGCCTCTGTGGCAGAAATGCACTCCCATAGCTCGGCTGTACTTTCAGAGTGGTGGATAACCACCCTGGCCTCTCATGCACAGACCATCCTTTCACTTCCAGGGACGGAAAATACCATGTACTAGGAAAAAAGACACATCACATCCTTTCCCTCTTCCAAACCTTTCCTTGCTGCCTCTGGTCTCCTGTGACTGCCTGCACAGCTGTAAATGGCCAGGCATCCTCCTTCCCATTGCCACAGTGCTCCAGCCCCAAACCTTCAAGACCAGGTTGGACACAGCCTTGGGTAACATGGTGTGGTGTGAGCGGTCCCTGCCTATGGCAGGGGATTGGAACTGGATGATCTTAAGGTCCTTTCCAACCCAACCAGTCTATGTTTCACCCCAGCCAGCACCAGGATGCAAGAGCATCCGAACCCCTCTCCACAGGCAGCACTGGGTGCATGTGTGTCTGTCTGCCCCTCTCCTTTGAAAGGAGTTTCCCCCGGAGCAGGCAGGCCAGCCGCCCGCTGCAGCGGTTCTGGTGCATTAGGCAGCGTGACAGCACACAGCTGCACGCATTGTCCGGCAGCTGTTCCCACATCCTGGCGTTCCAGCAGTGCCGCCAGAGCAGTGCGAGGCCATGGGGACAGTGGGACCATGGGGACAGTGGGACCATGGCTCTGTCACCCCGAGATGGGGACCTGGACATTGCTGCAGATGTAAATCCAGTGGGATCTGTTCCTCTTTCACCTGCAGCATCTCAGTGCTTCCCAGTAGGTGACACGGTAGAAACATGTCCCATGTGCCATGTTCTCACCCTAATCCCGGGTCCAGCTCCCAGTCCCAAACCCCTCACCCCATCCGGCACCTCAAATGCACCCCAGGCCCTCCTGGTGAGGGTGGAAGGAGCATGGCTATGCTCCCCATCCACTTCTGCTTGTAGACATCAGGAGATGGTTCACTGCGGACCCTCCGTCGTGTGTGGCATCCCACTCGGTGTGGGATCGGCAGCACACAGTAGCACCGCACGGGGGGCCTGGGCCGGGATGGATCTGGCCAGAGCAGGAGGCACAGTGCATTTCCCAGACCCACGCTGCCAGCAGAGCTGCTGTTGAGGTCCAGCCAAAACCTAAAGCCGCCTTCCGCAGCTGGGAGCGCTCCCGTCCTCCCATCCCCAACACCCGGCTGCAGCTGCCTCTCCCGACACTGAAGGGCGCTCTCTGAAGCCCCGAGTGCTGCTGGAGGATGACAGAAGGGATCAGAAACCACCATGCAGCTCCCATAGAGCCTGTGTGTGACCGCACGTACCCGGGGCTAAACCCATGGGAATGACTTGGTGGAGCAGGGCTCTGCAGGCCAGCTCCAGGATGGAGAGTCATCCTTCAGGAGGTTCTTCAGCTGGGAGGATGATGCCTTAGTGGCCATTTCCTTCAAATCTTCCTTTTTCCTGGTAGACAGATGTTCCCCAGCAGCTCACAAAGGGACGGGAGCCACAGGTTTCTCATTGCTTCTTACCCAGCAGTTCAACCCCTTAACACACTTCTTCCCTCCTGTCCCACCTCTGTGATGATGATGGGGGGAGCACAATATGGAGGCAAAGACAAGGTTTGGTGAAAAGGGTTATAGCACAGTGGACTACCACAGGAAGAGGCAGGTGATGGAGAGCCTGGGAGAAGGACAGGGAGCAGGAGAGGAGGAGGATGGGACAGGGGAAGGCTGCATTTTACACTTCACTGCTCCACTAACCCTGTAACCAGAGACAGGCTGGCCTGGACAGGACAGACAGCTGGAGGGTAGCAAGCACCTTCTCCTCCCCCAGCCAGGGGACAGCAGGGGGGAGGCAGCTGGGGAGCCCTGCCTGTCCCAAAAGCCCAGCCGCCCTATGCCATCAAAGCACCATCGATCCTGGGAGCAGCCCACATGCGGCTGTGCCCTGTCACTGTCTGCTCCAGCCCCTCAGCTCCCCTCACTGGGGCACAGAACAGAGCAGGAGCAGCCCTGAGCCACTCTTTCCCTGGGTTCTGCAGGATCAAGGTCCTGCCATTCTGGACAGGCTGAGTTTCAGCATCACCCAAGCCATGGTGCAGTGGGGTGGGAGGTGATGGTACCTGCTGCCTGTATGGAGGCTGCACTATGCATGGTCCTGGAGATCCCATCCCTGTGGTTCTTGTGTGGTAAAGGCTTCTCCCCATCCAATCCCACCCTGCTGGACTTAACCCACTTACAGCACCCCGTGTCCCATGTCAGGGAGAGTTCCTTTCCTGGTTCAGAGAGGATGGTGTCTGGATATTCCCAGGCATCATTCCCAACCCCTATAGGTTGCAGTGGTTTAGGACAGGCGAGAAGATCAGGTTTAGGAAAAGATCTCCCTTCAGAGATGCTGTGCCACAGAAGAGAGTCAAAGAGGACATGCTCTTACCCCTGACACCCCAGAGGTAAATGTAAAAGGGTAGTGGACAGCACTGGGACCACTGCTGTGACCTGAACTGCATTTGGATCTTGACTTCATCGCAGCCCAAAAGATGTTGAGGGCAAACTCTTTCTGGACATCCATAAAGAGGGAAAATTACATTTTTTGATTAAAAATACATTAATTAATTAATTAATTGATTAGCTAATAAACGTGTCTGCCCTGGCTCACCCTGGGCATATCCACAACATGATTTGGGGCCAGGGCAGAGCACAACACCAGTGCTGGTCACACCAACATCCCAGGCTGCAGCCTTTGATGAACAGGTCTCCATGAGAGCTTCCTTTTCATTCTTGTTTTTAAGCTCAAAATACTTGCTCCAGGGAGCAGCTGGGAATAGCCACATGGGCAAGCTTATGGAGGGACCTTGCATGGCATTCCCTGGCATGGGAAGCACAGCAGCTTCTCTCTTAGTCTGACACCCACTGGGCCAGAATCTGACAGAGGAGCCAATGCTGGTACCCCTAAGCAGGGAAATAGCTGAAGGACTGAACAAGAGGGAAGTTTTGCACTTTGTTCCTTGAATAGAATCTGTAGACAAACTTAGTTGGAAACCATCCGCCAAAGAGAGGTTTCCAAGCCATAATCAGATTTGCAACTGAACGCATGCTTTTCATTAAAACATCTGCTTCCAGAGGAAATTTTAAGTGTTTCATCTGAAAAAAAAGAAAAAAGAGTTTAATTCAAAAATGCCACTGCGACCATCTCGGAGCAAAGGGAAAGCCGGATAGACCCTGCCATCCAGCTGAAGAGAGCAAACCCAAAACGCCTGAAGCACAGACACCCCCTTGCTGCCCTCCCTAATAGTCAGATTGTCGTTTCTTGACCCAAATGTTCAAACACCCCAAAAACGAAAAGTCCCAAATGTTGTGGACCTGGCAGCGTTGATAGAGGTGGAACCAGGGGAGTTCTGTTTGTTGTTCCTATACATGAGGTCCCATTGCAGGAACGTTTGAAGACGTAGCAGCATGGAAATAAGCAAGGCTTGGGGCATCCAGGGAGAGGGAATCAATCAACATCCCAGCTCAACCATCGCACGTGACTGGGACCTGGTGCTGAGGTCCCACATCCTCTGCTCCCAGCTCAGCAAAAGCTCCCTGGTATGTAAATCATTAAGTTCAACCCCAAAGCCTGGCGGGGAGCCTGTGACATGGACCAGGAGGACAGTCGTGGCTGACAGCACCTGAGCCTTGGCCAGGACACGGGGATGCTGCTCCAAGCGACATCCCCATCAGCCGCCCCAGCAACACCAGGTTGGATGCCGTGAGATGCGGTTTGCATGGAGTTATTGTTCCATGGGAAACTGGCTGTCTTCCTGCTCTTCATCTGTCAGCAGGATTTTCAGAGAATATGCTCCCAAATATGAAGTGAATGTGGCAGGCTGGGCTGGAGCCCTTTGCTAGAAAACCTGGACCTCAGAGTGTGTCCGGTTTAATCCCAGAGTCTGTGAGAATCAGTGTAAAGTAGCATATCAAGTGAACTTTTCACTCTGTGGCAGGAGGGATTACCACATCCCCTTTGTTTGTTGTGCACTGCGTAACCAAAAACACTTTAACCCTTTCTTGCAGCCCTGCGGCACTAAGTACCCATGAAAATTCCTAGGAAAACTGCAGCTGTTCCGCTCTCCACTGGGTGGGGGGAGATGGGTACACATGGTTTTCCATGCTAGCTCAGCTAGGGAAATGGGCCCTGCTTTCAAATGCATCACCATAAGCTCCCTGTGAAGGTTCTGCACCAGGAGGTGAAGGCAGCACCAGCAGGTCCTGACTTGTGCTTAGTAAAACCCTGTAGGAGGCTCCACTGGTTGCATCTACAAGTGAGTTTTGCAGCTACAAAGCAGCAGTTCCAGCCCTTTCAGAGCCCACGCTGCTCACCAGCCCGTCATCTTTTACAGCCCAGCGTTAGCGCGGTTCCAAGGAGAAAAAATACACAAGAAAATCATGCCAAAATATTAAAATGAGATCATTTCTATTAGAAAATGTTCCCCTGTGGGGAGGCGAATTCTGATGTGAAGCGAATCAGAAAAGTCAGTTTGCTTCTAAGTGAATGAAAACGTTAATGCTGGCATCTGAAAAGTTTATTTCTGGTAAATCACTGGTTTCAGTCTTTCCTCCTTCTTTCTCTGTTCTTTGCCATTTAAAATGCCTCAAAATTTCAGCAGCACTGGGCAAGCCACTGGGTGACAAGGTCTTGTGGTTGCAATGCTCCTTTTCCTACCGGATAACTTTCCTGCAGCTGGAGAAAACGGAGGGGAAATAAAATGGGGAAACAGCAGAGAGGAAAAACTCCAGGACATGAGTCACCTCATTGCCCTCAGCAGCAAACTGAGGGGAAAGAGAGAAAACTTCCCATTTCCAGTTTCAGAAGAAACGCTTTGAAAAGCCAAGCAAAAAGCTGAGTTTAAAACACCACTTCCCACCTCATCCTGCAATTTCCTGCTGGAAACTGGAGAAAAGAAGCATTAAAAGAAAACCTTCCTGGTAGGGCACTTTTTCCTTTAGGAAGCTGAATGGTGTCACTTCTGCAGCAGCTTCCCAGCAGTCTCAAACTCATTGTGTTGGCCTCATGATGCACTAGTTTGCTCCTCAGGATGCAGTTTCGACTCTCTCCATCCTGCACTACAACTGTCACCCCCAGTCACCCCTCACCTTGAGCTCAACAGTGACATGCCCTCTTGCTCACAAGTCCTCCTTCCAGCTCCCTTCTCTGGAGATGCCCATGGCAAAGCAGCTGGGCAGCCCTTCACTCACTCACTAAAAGAAAGGTCTTCAAGGTCAGCTCATGTGTAAGTGCTAGAGGAGTTTTCAGGGGGCATTTTCAGTTACTTCATGTTTGCAGCACAAGGCCACATCCTAATGCTTGCTTTCAGACCAGGCATCTGGTCCAGCCCAGCACCCAAGCTTTCTAGATAGACAATGCTTGAAGAGAAGTTCAAAACACCTACATGGGGCAACTGCTTCTCCACAGAGCTTATCTGGAGCTTAACAGCCTCTAAGGTTGCCTTAAGGCTTCCTGCCTCTGATAGGATGTGCCCAGGACCAGTAGGTACCAGGCATCACCAAAAGGGTACCACCAACCAGACAAGTGCCTGCAGTCAGATGCCTGCCCTCACATCTTCCCCACCACAACCCTGGTGCAGCATATGTTGTCTCCAGCATGCAAAGAACTCCAGCCCTCAGTGGTTTCTACAGTCACCTCCCTGCTTCCCAGCTTTCCTGAGCCCACATTAGCGTCCAAGGGTCCTCCCCACATCTGAACCCCCTACCTAACCCAGGCCCCAGGGTAGGTGGGTCCTTCTGAAGGACTCAGTGTGTGTCCATCTCCTGAATAGCAATGGTACAAAAGGGAACTGAGAGCCTGATTCAGGCTGCAATGGTGAGGGAGCTGGTGAGGCAGCCCAAGGAAGACATGCAGCTGTGGTCTCTGAGAGGTTTAAGCAAGGCTGAACTCACCTTGACATCTACTAACTGCTGATTCAAGGAGGTTCTGACCCTGCTTAGCATCACCATCTGTTGTACATCTCTCTGCCCCAGCCCAGCACTGGCTCCAGAGGTTGACTTTCTCCCAATGGGCAATGTAGATGGTGGCAGCTCAGCCATTCCCACTGAAGGCAGCTTTGCACTGAAGTGATAGCAAGCTCAGGTGTCTTCATGGGTCCTCGTAGCTGGTGACTGTTCAGGCTGTGATGAAACAACTGAAAAAGGGTTTGAGCTTCATATGCTGATTCTGGAGAACCACTTCCATGGTGTAGCTCTCAGTGGGGACCAGCATGCCTGATGCTCTCAACAAGGACTCAAGGAGAGTGGCCTAAGAGAGAAATAAGCTGCCCACACGAGCAGGCTGACCTTGCAAAAGTGAGCCAGTATTTGATGCAGAGCACATAAGGAGGGCAATGAGGCTATGATGGGCAGGCTGTGAGCACATGTGTGAGTTTACCTGAGTGAGATGCACATGAATGGGGAGGAGTGCAGATATAGAACCATAGAATCAGAATGGTTTGGGTTGGAAAGGACCTTAAGATCACCCAGTTCCAACCCCCTGCATTTGCAGGGACACTTCACACTTCACACTTCTTTCAGAAGGACCCACCATGTTGCCAAAGGCTCTGTCCAAACTGGCCTTGGCCTTGCCCAAGCCTAGTGTGGTATACATGATAAAGAACATATGTGAAAGCACGCATCATTGGGTTGCACACAAAGCATGTAAGGCCATGGGAACAGATGAGCAAGAAGTGCACAGATCCCCAGTCATTTGGATAGGCGGTGTGTGGGGCATTGCATATGCCTTAAGGATACAAGGGAAAGGATAAGGGTACATCCTTAAGGATGTGCCTGGAGGGACATGTGTCCAAGAGGGTTGTGATGGTGTGAGCTCATCAGGCAGGACATGAACACACACGAGTGAGCTGTATGTATGGGAGCACACACGTGAGGGCAGGGTGGGGAGAGGAAGAGGATGCCGCACACAGATAGCGCTTGGAGACATTGTGGATTACTGCTGCTAATACCCCTGGTAAGAACAGAAGTCTGCTGGCTGGGAGCGGGAGCTGAAAGCTGAGCCCCTTGTTATGTTTCCCTGTTCCCGCCTGCACTAATCCCTTTGAGCCCCAGGAAAAAACTGCAGGGAAATCAAACGGGCTGTTCATGCCACCCCAGCGTCCCCGGGATTAATTAATTTGGGATTTGTGGGGAGTCACAAGGTCACGCTCCCCCCACTGGCAGAGAGGGCTCAGCAAGGCAATGGCTCTGAGCCTCCCATCCGGGGGCAATGCCCCATCACACCATGGGTTGGGGCAGGTCCCTTAGATGGCCACCCTGGGAAGGAGCTGGGCATTGGGCAAGGGTGCCAGGGCATGGAAAAGCACCAGCATGGGGGGGACTGACAGGCAAGAAGTGTGTCCAGAGAGTGTCTTGGGTGCCAGATTCCCAGATCCCCCCACTAGTGGTTAGTCAATGATCCAGAAATTTGTTTTTCAGGGAGCAATTGAGCTTACGATGTGGGTTTTCCGAGTGTTTGCCTAGGAAAGCTCATTCTCAGGAGAGCACGTTGGCGCAAATGCATTTCTAACTGTAATTGAATATTTGTGGTCATTTGTTTGGGCGGTATCTGCCCAGCATTTACAAGGAAAGTTCATTCATTCCCACCCAAAAGTACTTTGGGATCCAGGACCAGCATTTGTCCCAGCTGTGCTGAGGATTATGCTCAGATCTGGATGCTTTGCAGCCTCTTAGTATCAGCAGGGCACAGACATAAAGGCACTGAGCCCATTGCCATGAAAGGACCATGAAGGAAGGAAAAGAAGGTGATTTCTAGCTCCTTCAAAGAGAGCTGAGAAGCCTTGGGCCTTACTTTGATGCCAGGGTTGGAGGAGTCATTAACTCAGCGCTTCAAGCACTAACACCCAAATGAAGAGCACAAAAGACGATCGTGAACAGGAACCAAACCTGGTCCAGCATCCAGACCTGCTCCTTACCCTCCAGTGAACGGCTCTTTACCACAGTAGCACTGAATCCCCCAAGTACAGACAGCTTTGAAGCTGTTCAAATCAAGTTGCAAGAATCTATCTTCTGCCAACCTGCTCCAGTGAATTCCTCCTGAAGCTTTAGAGACCATGAAGTAAATGAGCTTCCCCAGTCACTGCCTGGTGCCACCAGGATGAAGAGCTCTGCACAAACCTGGACCTTATATCTGCAAACCAAGACATCCAGCCCTGCAATCATCCATCCTCCTGGCCCCCAGGTCTGTGCTTCCTCCTATCCCATCTCTGCTCCAAGCCTCCATGGAGCAGCTCAAAACTCATCAACAGCCAAGGCTGGCTGCATGGACAGGGTGGCAGCTCCTTGCCAAGCTCCAAGAGTTTAGAGTCAGAGATGGCTCTGATGGCAGTGGAAAGCCCTCATCACACCATGACACAGTCCCTGACTGCTGAGATCCTGATCCCTGACATCCAGTCCACTTCCAGCCTGGCAGCACCCCAGCCATGATGTCCATTGACCATTCCAAGGGGACTGAAGTGACAAAGTATTCTGTTCTCCAAGGTGCCAGGCTCTCCATACTGGACCAGACTTGGACCAGCATGGCCTCATGCCAGTAGTCCACATCTCTGATCATATTCAGCACCCTTCTGGTTCTTCTCCATCCTTTCTGAGACTGAACAATCAACACCATCCACAGCAACAGTGGGTTTTATGCAGGGCTGTAATACATCCCAGTTATTGCACAGTGTTATCAGTCTGGTCATTGAACCCCAAATCCATCCCTCCTGAGCTTGCCAGCTCAGATACTAAGAGTATGTTATATGAAGGGTCTTGTGCAGTACCTAAATGCAAGGGATGAAACTTGGAGTTTTAAGTGTGTTCCTCACTGCTCTGGACTCAACAAACCTGGGCTTACAAGTGCTGCACATTGAACGTGGCCAAATGCCTTCCGGAAGGATGACTGGGGGTCACACTTACAAGACAGGGTCTTTTCCCTTGGAAAGCAGCAGCACTGAAAGGGCCTTAGGCAATTGTGGAAACAACATGAGCTGAGCATAAGCTCCCAGGACAAAAGGGAGCTTAGCTAGTAAACAGTCTTATGGGCTTTAGCAGAGGAGCAGTGAATGGAGGGGAAGCAGCCTATCTCCATGCATGGCAGGAGTAAGTCCATCGTATGGGCACCAGTCTGCTGTCTGCACTTCAAAGCACTTGTTGACAACACGAAGGAAAGGGGCACAGGCACAATTTAATGTCTAGAAAAGCTGCCTCCAAGCGTAAAGGGTTGTTGGAGAGATGCTTGAGGTGCAGCTTGACCTACACCCCTGCAAGGAGGTTTTGAGAACAGATGGGTTTCAGTTGTGCAGATGGTGAAAGGCACCAGACACACTCTGTGCAGAGGGGAAGATGGGACTGAGGACCTGGGGACCTGCTTCTCTGGACTCAAGGCTGGCCATCTGCCTTTCAAAGCCCTGTCTTTGGCCATGGATCTGAGCTTGCTCCTTCAAACAAGGTCCTGCCAGAAGGGCAGCCCCTGTCCCTCTGTGCCATGCTCTGCTTTGCCCAGTGCATAGGAACAGGAAGCTCAGGAGGGTGTGCAAGGCACACACTCAGTTTTTCTCGGACAGAGCCTTAGATAAAGAACAGGGTCAGGATTAACGCAGCTGCTGCCCCCAGGCCAACTGCTCCACAAGCTTGTCTGCCAGAGCAGAGCAGGGCCAAGCACTCGAACCTGCCCACCTTTGTCTGGCAATTGATCCAGAGGCTTGTCCCTCCCCATATGAGTGACCCCCCCATCCTCCAGCCCAGGCTGCTTGCATGTCTTCCTCAGCGCCTGCCTTTCAGACGAGCGTGTCTCTGACGGCTGGTTTAGGGTGTCTGGAAGCCCTCCTGGTATGGCAGGGGCTGGGGCTGGTATTCTGACCCTGCGGCATCTCCCCGGTGCTGTTATCAACCCAGCGTGGCCTCGGGTTTCGGAGGGGCCAGCACTGTCCATCAGGGTTTGCTGGGGAAGCAGTCACTGGAGCAGCAGCACTGTGGGTGCTCGAGGGGCATCCATCCTCCAGGGAACACTTCCTCACCCCAATGGGACCCACAGCCCTTAGGGCACTGGGTATCATCACACTCGAGCTCTTCCAGAGGCTCTCTGAGGATCACACCAGCCTGTTCCCATCATTTCCCTATGTGCATCCCCTGCCCGGACCCATAGCCTGTCCCAGCCCCGTGCAGGACCACTCGAGCAGCACAGGGATGCCTCTGCATCCAGCAAAATGGGCCTTTGAGAAAGAGATGCCAAGAAAAGGACAAGTGACATCAGAAAACGGCTGCTACGCTGAGGGGATGCAAAGGAAGATCGAGCTCACTCATCCCACCCTTTCACAGCCAGCAGGACATGATAGGGCTCAGCACTAATCCCAGAAACTGGAATTTCTGTGTCCTGGCTGTTCTTCAGATAGCCCCCAGCTGACAGACAGTGGATGCTGGATGAATCTGTCCCCTATAGGTTTATCTGCTTGCTTTCCAGAGCCTTTATGCACTTGGCCTTCACAAACACTTCATGGTGGTGAGAGCCATCATTTAGTTAACAACCCTAGTAAAATACTTCCTTTAGCTGCATTTCAACCTGCCAGCATCTCTACTTTGCAAAGCCTGCTTCTGTACCAATGACAGGCTCAGGCTGTGACAAAACAAGAGCTTTTAGTGATGAGGTTTGTCAGGAGGAAAGCTAACGACACCTTTCCAAGAGACTCCTTGATGTGCACACTGGAACTGCACTGGAGAGGCACCCTTTCCACAGCAAGAACTCATCCATGCTCACCCAGGCTAACATGCACATGTCTATTCATTTGGTCTTTCATTGCAATATTGATGATGTGCTCAGTGCACAAGTCAGATTCATTGACCTTTACTTTCCTAACTCATTCTTTCAAAGATTAGCATCATATTTATCAGCTTCCAGCCTTCTGGGACAGAAATTTAGGCATCAGGGCCCAATAACACCTGATGTGGTGAGTGTGGTATGCCCTGGTGATGGTTTGCAGCTTCCCCACTACATTTCTCAGCACCAGGCAGCTTCTCAGCTCTTTTTTCCTAGGAAACAATGCTGCAAAGTCCAATGATAGGCAATGGTTTCCCACACAGCTGTGCTCATCTCTTGCAGTAGTGGGCATGGGGCATCTCCCTACCCAGCCTGCATCACTTCTGGGATGCTCCCTTGCAGAACGAACCCATCTCTTCTTTGGATCCAGGTGCCATTCCCCAGGTCCCTGCCTAGTCTCAGGGAGCAGGATAAACCTCAGCAAAGAGAAAGGGTATTTTCCAGGGACAGATTTGAGCACTTGCCCTGCGAGCAGCTCCAGAGGCTGCATGTGCTTTGTGTTCATCGGCCCTGATTACCCCATCCCAACCCCTGCTTTTCACATCTGCTGGATGTGATTTTTCGGGGTGGTAAAGCAAGAGTACATCCATGCACATGCCTGGCCCTGCAGACAAGCCTGGGTGTGCAAGGTGCACGTGTGAACCATCCTTCATAGATTTCATACCTCTCACTGCTCCAAGCAGAGGGTTATCCAGGTAAAGCCCTGCTCACACCTCTCCATGGCTATTACCATTGGAGAAGCAGGTTTCTCCCATGCCAGGACCAGCGTTAGCCTGCAGAAAGCCCTTCCTCTTCTTCCCCACCGCAGGGGCTCAGCACTGGCCCACCAGCTCCCTGGAGTAGGGCAGGTGAAGCCAAATACTTTTGCTAATCCCAGCTCCGAAGAGCTGCTCTCAGGTTACAGACGATGTGAATAGGATCTATGTTCCAGGGTGATCAGACTTCCTGGAATTTCTGCAGGACCAGTTATCTGTTCCTGTAACCATCTGCAGCTGAATGTGCTGGGATGGCCCAAGTCCAAAATGCCCCCATCTCTTCAGAGCCCGATCTAATGTCTTTGGGTGAAGCACGGCTGGCAGCAGGAAAACGACCCTGCAGCTTCACACATGGGTCTCCCTCATTGAACAGCCCAGAGCACCTCGGAAACATGATCTCAGCAGCCTTCAACGGCCCAGACAGGGAGAGACAAAGAGCCCTTCGGCCACCGGACGTGCCGAATGTGACTCCGTAACTTAGATCCAACCACAACCTGACACTGGCCCTGCAGATTCATTTAGGGTTGACTCAGCTCCCCAGCATCACCGAGAGCCTGCAGCACTCCTGAAATGTCCCCGTGCTGTCCCTGTCCCTGGAGGAGTGTCTCAGATGAGGAGGAATCCTCACGTTGCATCCCGCTTGTCTCCCCAGTAGGTCTGATGCCTCTTTTTGGATGAGATGAGGACCCCAGGGCTGGGCTGGTGGTGGGATATTGTCCCTGGCTCAGGGCAGAGTGAACTGCAGTGAGCAAACAGCTCTGGTGATGCGAGTCCAGACAGTGCCTTTCCCTTCACACACCTTGCAGAAGATGCTGCAGGCCGGCACTGCAGCACAGACCACAGCAGTTTCATCCCCATCACCATGCTGGCTTTCCATAAAGAGCCTTAAGGCCTGCAGGCATCACTGCAGGACTTGGGAGCCACGCAGGCTGGCACATTTACCCTGTCCACAGGCTTCCTGATGGAATCAGGCAGCTTCCAACCCTCTGAACACCTCCCTGTTCCACACCATCCATGGCATGGCAGCAGAGCTGAGCAGAGCTGCAGTCTGTCACCTCGCTGTGCTCACAGCAGATGCAGTTCTCTGCTTGAGCAGCACTCTTGAATCCACATGAAACCAACTCCACACGGCAGGTGTCCAAACTTGAGCCTGACCAGAGCTGCCACCCAAGGGCAGGAGGATGGAGCTGAGGTTTATCCCTGCTCCCCATTGCAGCCACTAACACCAGTCCAGTGGGTACCACTGCACTGCTGGACACCATTGAGGAAGGAGCTGTGTGTCCCTTCCATGAGTGCCCCAGTGCTACCTCATTTCCAGGTCCCCTTATTCCATTCCCTTCCCAGCTTTTTCATTCAGAGTATTGTCATTTCCTCCCTGCTTGCCCATGAATTTGCCTCTCCCCTTTCCAGCCTGAGACACCACAGAGCAAATGTCCTCTTTAACCCATTTTGCACCATCCTGCATCCCTGATGCTGCACTTCTCCAGCCTTTGGACATGCATGGTGACATGCATTCCTGCTGCCAGCTATACTTCACCCGAAGACAAGGGGGCTGGAACTAGGTGATCTTTAACATCTCCCCCAGGCATAACTATTCTGTGATCCACAGGGACACCCATGGATACCCATGGATCAGCCTTAGGGCTGCTAACCAGCCTGTCCTCTCATGGCTAATGCTACCCAGGGCTTTCTTTTGCACACCAACAGACAGCACTTAACCAGGTGAAAAACAACAGAGAAGCCTGTGGAACGAGCACTGCTTTGATCTGAGCTTCCTGCTCCTCAGCAGAGCATGTTCCTCGCCAGGCTTTGCAGGGGGGAAGACACTTCTTGCGTGGGAGAAGCTGTGTCTGGCAATAGCAGCCTCGGCAGCATGAGACATAAATCTGACGGCAGAGCATCCTTAGCCAGATCTCACCATCCTGTGAGGGCTCTGCCTGCTGCTCCGGGGGCAGGATCCATGGAAGGAGCTGGAAACCGCTCACCCACAGCATCCCAAGCAGAAAAGAAGGGATCCAGCTCCACTGCCAGCAAGTGCAAATCCTGGTGCCACTCTAGACCCTCAGGCAGGGGAAGAGGGACAGAGCCGCAGCATCCGAGCGGGGTTTCTAGGAGAGCTGCATCCTTCCCACTGCAATCCGGCTCCCGGGGAGCAGGCTGTGTCCTGAGGAATGTGGCTCTTGAACTGAACTCCAAAGGCTCTTTGCAAGCCTTTCAATCCCAAACACAGGGGCTGAAAAGGGGTGAGTGCCCCCGGCGGAGGGGAGAGCGGTGGGGTGGGATTAGAGCCAGCACGAACGCTCCGCTCTCAGCAGCGGCGTCTGAGCAGCACCGGGAGAGGTCAGGATTAGGGGAAATCCTTTCAGACCAAAGGGGAGTTAAGCAGCTCTCTCCTTGCACACACAGAGGGGGCACCCCCGATTCTCTGCCCTGCAAAAGGCCGTGCTGGGGGCAGGAGGCAAGGGGCAGCCTTTGTCCCTTTGATTCAAAGCAGAGGGCAATTAGGTGATGGACTTAGAGCCCACGGAGCACCGCTCCCCACCTCCGCAGGGATCTCTCCCTCTTTCTCTGCTTTCTTTCATCCGCCACCCCGGCTCCTAAATCCATCTGCACTAGGCCTTTAATTGAATTAGCCCAGCACCTTTCACTGGGAACAAGTTAAGACGATTTCAATACAGTGTGATTGCTTTTTACAGCCCTGGACAGGTTTGACAGCGACCACAGGGCTGAGCTGAACACGGGGCAGTTTATTCTGGGTGCCTCTGACACCTGAAGCACTGCAGGTGCTCTTAAAAACCCAGCCTATAGAGCCCTGCAACAGCCTCAAATCACTGTTTTCACTAAAAACCAAACCAAACCAAAGCAAACAACATATTTATGGACATTGTAAGAAGACACAGCTTGAAACTCCATTCTCTACTCCATCCTTCTCCACTCGTGTGGTGGTTCCCCACCCCTGTAGGGATTCAGGCACCAACCCCTGCCAGGTCTTCCCTTCCTCTTCCTCCTCCTTTGATGCATTCACATCAGATGCTCTGGAGGTGCCTCTGTTAACACCCCATATTTTAAAATCAAATCTGTTTCCAGCAGGATAAGCTTCTCTGGATGGGTCCTTTCAGTCCCCAGGCACTTTAGGAAGTGAGGGAGACCAAGGGCATACCAGCTTCTTGCCACATCTCCATCCTCATGTTCATGTGCTGCCTGCATGCAGGCTAAGCTCCTGTCTCCTACCCCTCAACAGGGACTGTCCTAAGCAAATCGAGATGGATTTGGAACCAGGCAGACCCACACACTGCAACAACACACAAGACTTCTGCCCTTCTGCCTGCTTGTGATTGCGGGGTATGCTACAGAGGCGTTGGGATAGGTGTGTTAGCAATCCCTACAGAGACAGCTGGTGAGGAGGAGGGTTGTGAACAAGGCTGTCTGGATGGGTTTCCATGCAGATCTGAGCTGCTCCAGCCCATCCACTAAAAGACAAGCCTGAGGAGACATCCTCTAAATCACAAACACCCCTCCCTGACCAATGTCCTGCTAACAGGATTGATGCAGATTTACCAAAGAGAAGGTGGTATCAAACCAGCCTTACACTGCTTCCTCCTCCCTGTTTCCCATGTTCTTTGCCTGGTAGCATTTAATAATGAATGCACCACATCCTGGGATGGATACAGGGTGCTCAGCCCATGCATGTGAGCAACCTGAGAGGCCAGGAGCCCTGCAGGAGCAGGGGAAGCCACTCCAAATGGCTCATGAGTTCTCCCCCAGCACTGCTCACACCCATCCCACGAGCTGCTTACATGGAAGGACCAAGGGTATCTTTAATGAGAGGAGAGCAAGGAGCAGGCAGGCAGAGCTGTGCCATTGATCATCCCTCCCACAGGAGGAAAACATCACTTTCTTTATCCCAGCCCCAAGTTTCTGTAATGAAACCTCTGCTCAGCTGTGTGGTCCTGCACCCAATGCTCTGTCTCCTTGTGTCCCCAGTGCCAGAAGATGCATGGCACAAATGGGATTTGGAGGCATCGGCAAGTCTTACTGTGCAGATGCTACAATGGGGAAAGACACATGGGTCATCTGTTCTTAAGGATGGACAAGACCCCCCCCCCCAGCCCTTCCTTTTCACTTAGGACAGCTGTTTGAAAGCCAAGAGCAAACAGACCTTGGAGGGAATGGGGAAGACATGGCAGATTTCATTCTCATCCTTCTGAAGCATTGTCCCCATATTTCCAGAGTCTGTCCTGCCATCCACGAGAGAGCAGAGGCATCTCACCTTCTCCTCCCACCTCCTTGGCCATGGAGGTGATGGGTTTGGCTGGAGACTGAAGGCAGACATTAGGAATGCTGGAGTGTAGGAGAGGCAGCAGACAGGCTTTCCCATATGAGAAACCAGCACTTGCAAGGATGGATGCATGGCTGATGCATATGAAAAGCCAATCATGACTAGAACAGCCTGCCATGGTATAAACTGGAAAGCAATGAAACAGGCTGGATCCATTATTGCTGTGTTTGTGAGAGGAGATTGTAAGATCTATAAGATCTTCATTGCATATGAAGAAGTAGTTTCACACCCTGTCCCCCTCTGCATGCTCACTGCTGGAGAACCTCACCCATGTGAGGCAGAGCACTGCATAGGTTCAATGTTCTTTCTGTATTGGAGAGACCAGAAAGATTTGTGTCTCCTGATGCTCCCACAGCACTTTTTCCAGTCCCCACTGTGCCACAGAAAATATCCAGGTCTCATTTAGTTGGGTGCTGGAAATGCACTTACAGTCAATACAGGGCAAAAAGTATTAGTACCTATAAACTTATCCCGAATCCTCCAGGGAACAAATTACAAACTCAAGAACTGAATTAAGCTACAGGGCACTCCTATCTAATACCAGAGCTCCAGCCCATTTCCCCTCTCCTGCTATCTTTCATTTAATGCACACCTTGGAATTGCACTGAGTAATTACAGATGTTCTGAGCAGAGCTGCAGGCTACTGCCTTTAGCTGCTGGGCTGGTGATTGCAAGGCAGCACATGCACAATGGAGATACCTGGTAGGAAGCAATTTGCAAATCATTTTACACAATGAATTATAGAAATGAACAGGAATGTAGGTCAGACAGGGCCTCTGGAGGTCTCATCCAGCCTCCTGCCCCACACAGCGCTGTGTTTGACTCTAGATTCGATGGTACAGGGCCTTGTCTAGTTAAGTGCTGAACATCTCCAAGGATGGAGAAGGGCTGCTGTTCCAGTGCTTGACCACTTACAGGACAAAGCAAACTTAACCTATGTCAAAATATCTCTTGGTGCAATGTGTTCCCATTGCCACTGTCCTTTGTGTGCCTGAGCTGGCTTTTTCTTCTGTACACTTGCCTGTAGGTAGTGGTATGGGCAGTTAGATCCCATTTAGTGTGAGGTGTCCTTGCCTATGGCAGGGGGGTTGGATCTGGATGATCTTACGGTGCTTTCCAACCCTAACTATTCTATGATTCTATCCCTATCAAACTCCTCTTCTCCATGCCCAGCAAGTCTGGTTCCTTCCACTTCTGCTCAGACATCCCATCCTCCAGTGCCCAGTTACCTCTGTGGTACTCAGATGGATCCACTCCAGTTTGCAGACACCTTTGTTTTGTAGAGGAGCCCAAAACAGGGCACAGGATCTCAATTGGTGCTTCCCAGCTGCCTGCTGCATGAGAATAATCCATCCATGATGCCAGGATCTGTTTGGTCTGAATGCATTTACTGCCAGTCTCTTGAGCACGTTGATGCTCCTCTGAACAGCAGCTCTGGCCTCCAAAGCATCAACTGCTTCCCTCAATGTGGTGTCACCCTCAAACTTGCTGATGATGCATTCCCTGCTCTCATTTAGGTCACAGCAACCCAAGGTATCTCCATTTTACCCTCCTAACCATTCAAACTAGATGTTTCCAAAGGAAAAAGGGGCAGTGATTTTGAAGAGGCATATTATGGGTCAGTACATTGCCCAGCCATGTCTTTGGAGAGAAAGGATGGGATGGGTTCAGAAAACAGCTGGGACCAGGTCATCCTCCATCAGCACAAGCCAGGGGATGAAGCTTCTCACTAAATGGGAAGTCCACAAGCCCCTAAAAGGCTGCTGCAAAGAAAATCCTTCTCCAGGGGTATAACATGGGGCATAAATTGTAGGGAGGGATATTGGAGGGCAGGATGCTGAGGAAAAGGTTTAGCAGGAGAATAGGAGCAGAAGGGCAGGAGCTTGCTGGCTAAGTTTTCAGACCATGGCAACCTTCTCAATGGGGGACCAGGATCATGCACATGTTGACAGGTCTCAATTTGGGTTCACCTCTGAGGTTGTGCAGAGTCCAAGAAACTGCTGGGCTGCAGCTCCTTTTGTTTCCATAGGGAAAAACCAGCTTGAGATGGACAGCACAGCCTCCTCTGTCCTCTCCTCCTCTATTGGGGGGCAAAAGGTGGTCCTCAAGGGCAACAGGACCTGGGAGCCAGAGACATACACAGCGAGGATTTGAATCGTAGAGAGGCTGTGCAGGAAATGACAGAGCCTGCTGGAGGAGGAGGAGGTTTGCAGGGAGGAAGAGCCTGTGTGGTGCAAGGAGGGATGTCTTGTGATGATGCATGGGCACCCACTGGACACCTCTGCCTTCCTGCAGGTGCTCGGGACAGGGAGATATCAGGCACTGAAGCACTTTTGTGCTATGCCAGGATGTTGTGGAGGGGAGCCTGGGGCTGACCAGGGCTGAGGCTCCACAAATAACCTCAGAAACCAATGAGGAGACCAAAACGTGCCGTGTCATGGCAGATAAACACATAATCC
The DNA here is from genome assembly GCF_012275295.1 of Melopsittacus undulatus. Taxonomy (NCBI): domain Eukaryota; kingdom Metazoa; phylum Chordata; class Aves; order Psittaciformes; family Psittaculidae; genus Melopsittacus; species Melopsittacus undulatus. The sequence goes on along the minus strand of NC_047538.1, from coordinate 3,750,421 downwards.
ACTCAGGTTACACTGGGGGGGGGGGAACCACAAACCATGAGCAGACAGGAGAGGAGAGAGACAGCAAGCCAAAGGGAGAAAGGAAAACCCATCGGGAGAGGGAAAAGCACATCAGTAAATCACAGAGGCTGCTGCTCTCCTCCTGATCCTCCCCTTGTCCTGCCTGCCTGGGAAGTGTCTTCCTTTCCAAGGAGGAGCTCAGGAACTGGGAGTGTGAAGCTCAGGCAGGAGCCCCAAGATCTGCATCTCTTGTCAAGCATCTCTGCAGAGGTACATGGAGAAGCACATGGGGGTTACTGCTGGGGACCCAAGGCAACGGGCTCTGCATCTCCAAGAAACCAAAGGTCTTGGAAATGCTTCGGAAATAGCCATATTGGTGGAGAGGATCAGTTCCCACTGCAAAGCCCGGTTCCCACAGAAAGGATCAAGGGAGGATGCCATGAGCAGGGCTGAGTGGAGACAACCCCTCTTATCCAGGGAAAGCTTTGCAGAGAGCGTTGGACTGAAGATGTGCAGATGGTCTGGAGTAAGCAAACTGCAGGCATTTCCTCCTTCCCTGCCAGCACCTCCTGACCAGCCCCACTCTGGTCTGCCGGAGCCGATTCGCAGATGAGGAATGCAGTGGGAGTAGAGCCTCCTTTGAACATCCCAGCCACGGCATGGCCAGTGGGAACGCGTAGCCGGAGAGGCCGAGCTGGGACATAGCCACTGCTATGAGATCTGCCATGAAATCGGTTCCCGGGAATGTTCTGCCAACCAGCCACGGCTTTCCCGGCAGGGTAAACACGCACCAAAACAAAAGAGGATTTTGCTTTTCTTTTGGAGCCGTGGAAGGAAACGCAATCCAAAGAATGTCTTCACCCCTTGCGCTCCTGCCCCTGCCCTCCTGGGTGAGCTCCAGTGGGTGTTTGTAGGGTGGATGTTGGGTGCTGCTCGTTGGAGGAGAGCTCTTCCCAAAGAAAGAGGAGCCTCTGGTGCAGAAGAACCCACCAGTGCTGTTGCCATCCCCTTGCCTTTGGGTTCCCTTTGCTCTTTCCATGATGCAGAGGTCTCCAGGCTGCCAGTACATTGCATAACCCTGACAGCAACACCTGGGTGAGACCTGTCACAGTTCCCCCATTCAAGCGCTATGTCCCATGTGTTCAGGACAAAGCCAGGACATTCCCCATCCCAGGCCAATGAGAGGTGTAAGTGATGCTCTCTGGGACCCAGGGCTGCCCAGACTCAGTTGCTCTGCAGTGGTAACAGGTATACAAAGAAAACCCCGGGATACACAAGATATTCCCAGCCATCAGCCCAACATCCCTCCTGCTAAACGCATGACCTCCCTGCATTACCAGCTTTCTGTAGAGACCACACATAATGCCCGTGGATAAATCTCCCCTCTCCGGTTTCCATTTCCATGAGGCCAAGCTGCTGGCTCACACCTTCCTCTGCTCTTCACGGGGCATCATTCCCTGAGCGAGGAAAACCACCTGCTGCTTTGCTTCCCCCCGAGACACACACAAGGGACCACAAGGCCCCAGAACCCCCCCCCCCCCCCCCCCCCCCCAGGTCTCCCTGCAGCCCAGGCCATGTCTAAGAAGCATCTCCAGTTCCAGGTTAAAGGATGCAGTGAGCAGCAGCATGGGGAGGATGCTCATGAGAGCAGAGGCACTTTGTGTCTGCCCATGGATGGGGCAGAAACAGTGCAGCTTTGTCCATAAGTGAGGACACCTGCCCCTTTTCCTGAAGGCTTACGTGACCCCCATCTGTGGGGCAGGAGATGGAACCATGCAGACAGGACCAGTCCAGGTGGGTTTGAACCCTGTGGGACAAAGATTCCCATTAGTAAGGAAAGGACATGTGGAAGGATGTCAGGTTTGGGATGGTGGTTTGGGTGAACCTGATCACACAACTGGGAATAGGGGGGGAGTTCTGTGGGTGCACTGGGACCCCAGAGCTCGAAGGAGGAGGCAACAGGAGCACAGTATTCCCTTTGGCAAATGCCTGGAGGTGGTGGATGGATCCCTGTGCGATGGGAGCTGTTGGTAGAGGAGGCAGGAGGGTGTCCCACCGAGGTGTGTGGCTGGAAGCAGGGCTGCCCTGTCCCCTGTTCACAGGAAGGCAGGCGGTCCAACCACACAGGTGCACTGTGGGATGACACTGGAATGTCTCCTGAACAAAGGACAGGGGGCCAGGGAGAGCCCAGCTTCCTTTATTCGTCACTGGCCTTAGCCGAGCTGCTCAGAAATAGATGCGACATGCCTTCAAATAACCAGGCTGAGCATCTTTGGTGATGAATTCCTGCCCAGAGGGGCTGCAGAGACCATAAGTCAGCTCTGTATTGATAGCAGGCCAGAAGCCAGGTGGTGTCAGGGGCTAACAAGGGCTAACAAGACACCAGGCTCCCCTGGCCTGAGAAGCTCCTGTTCCTACAAGGAGTGAATATTTCCCATGCTCCAGCCATTCCCCACCTCCCTCCTTCCTGAGAGGCTGGATGGGTCTTGCTGTCCCTGCAAGCTGCTATCTGCTGCACTGGATGGATGTGGCTTCCCACACCCAACACCACTGGCAGCATCCTCAGCAGTGGAGCAGCTGGGGAAGGATGTGGAGCTCAGTCCCAAAACAAACCTTGAGGCAAGGGAGCTCCCTCAATGCTCATCCCCCTGCTTGCCCCATCCATCCCATAGCGGAGGGATGCATCCCTTGGAGGCTCCTGGCACGCTGGCCTGGAAGGCTGGGAAAGCCTCTGCTCACATATGCTGCCTGGAGCAGACTCCCAGCTCACTTCCACCTGTTTCTGATAAGCTCGCTAATCCATCCCCATAATGATTCTTTATTAATGGATGCTGCTGTCTTCATTACATGCCTTAATTAGTGTTTTGTGAGCAAATTCAAGGGGATAAGAAGCGTGTCACATTTTCCAATGGGGGGTTCGCACACAGCTACCAAAATAACTTTGTCTGTGAAGCCGGAGTTCCTGTCTCACCCTGCCCATGAGCCATCATTGCAGGAGCTGTTTCTGCCTAATCCAGCAGGCAGGCTGGATGAGCTGAGCTGCTGCCCGGCCTCCCCTCCCTTCCTCCCTGGCTGGGCTCACTGAGCTCCCACAAGCCAAGATGGATTTCAGTCATGCATGGACTTGAAGAGAGATTTGTCACCGGGAATCAAAAAACCTTGGAAAAGCCCAGACGGATGATGCCCTGCTCACCGGGCTGCTCTCCTCACTAGACATCACACTGTCTGTCTGGGGATGGAGGGCAATCGGGGCTGATGTGGTCCCTTCGGATCAATGCTGCTCCAGCTGATCACTTGGGCTTCAAGTATGAGGATGCTCCCTAAGATACCCCCAGAGTCCTGGGGGAAATGACAAAATCCCATCGGAGTCTGCTTCCTCCTGGCCCTGGGATGGAAGTGACCTGGGATGGCTCTGGAACAAGAGGACCCATGGAGCTGCATCCACAGTGCTGGCCATCACCAGCCTTCCTGGGCGGAGAGAGACTGGCAGGAGTCAGTCCCATGCTGCCGGGATGGGACCTGGCACAGCAGCCCTTGGCTCCATCCAGAAGGGATTGAAGCCAAAGCAGTTTGTTAATGTGACCAGCTCCCTAGGCAGATGTCCTCCCCCCTGGCACAGGTTGTTCCATACTCGGCACCCTCTCAAAGCTCAGTCCCTGGCACCTATGGGTGCTTTGGGACTAGCCCCTGCTCCTTATACAGGTGAGACACAGCAGAGGTGCCCCCATCATTCTGACCCCTTCCATGGGGCCAGCACCATCCCAACACAGCACATCTGGAGACACATCCTTTCATGTAGTTCTGATGCAGGTCTGCAAATCCTCTTTATCCCAATCCCACAGGGACACTGGCACCAGGTCTCAGTGTCAGACATTTCCTAAACCCTAATTTCACCTTATTCCTGCGCTGTTTGCAGTAACATCACAAGGCTTTTCCTGGCTTGTGCACGATTCAAGGATCCTTATGCCAGAACAAGGGAGAGGATCCCCGCACCCGATGAAGCTCTTCTGCATGAAGCAAGCAGAGATGCCAGGTCCCAGTTTGTGCCAGTCCTGAACTGGGATCATCTCCCCAGGTGCTGCAGTCATTCCCTCTGCATTAACCCCTTGACATCCCCACCAACACATTTCAGTTCCCATTAGGACTTTTCTCACTTTCCCTGAGAGTGAAATGAACCAAAACTTGCCCCTTCGTCATGGCTCCGAGGAGAATCTAATTCCAAGGTTCAAAGCTTCCCCATCCCTTCCCAGATAAAAGGATGATCAGCAAAAGGGGATGAGCTGGTTAATGAAAGACGAAGAAGAAAGCAGGACACAAGGGCTGTGCCTATAGAGCACAGCCCAGCAGGAGAGAAGCAGCTTTTCTTGCGCCTTTCCCCAGTTAATAATTACAAGCCCGGCCGGGCAGTTCCAACCCGCTGCTCCGCAAGAAAAGGCAATTAATTTAAGACTAATAGGATTTTACATTCAAAACAATCCCAAGCGGGTTTGTGTGGCTGGCTCTGAATGCGCCAGAGAGCCGGGCAGCGGCAGGCGGGAGGGAGGCTGGATTTGGCAGAGCGGATGGAGGAATTAAGGGTGAGGAGATGAAATCCTGTCTCCTGCAGCCGCCAGGCCGGTGATGGCAGCTCCTCATTCACTGGGCAGCTCAACGGGGGCTCTCCTCCATGGGCTGGACACAAAGAGGAGCCATCAGCCCATGCCCAGACCACCTCTGATGATGGGGCCAAGGCACTCCAAAGCCCATCCCCAACAGAGACATCCCTGTGTTGTCCCATGGACCATGACCATTCCCTGGCTCCTCATCACAGTACTCCATAAGGTGTAAGCTGGATGCCGCAGCCATCCTCCCTTTGACCTGGCATGGTCCTGGGAGGGTTCAAGGTGGGCTTGGGGCTCTCCATGGACCTTCAGACCAGCCACAACAGCAGAGATGCTCTGAGCCCATTCAGACACCCTGTGGCTGGGTTTCCACCTCCCATCCCAGATGGACTGGTTTCCTCCCAGTCCCTGGAGGACTCTCCAGCAGCACCCAGCCAGGCTGAGCTCAGAAACAGGGATGGATGCCAGCCCATGTCCTAGGAGAAGTCTGGGACTCGTCTGTCATGGGAGATGGATGGTGATGGTAGGGAAGGGACTGGCCCTGCCCCAATCCCTTCCTTGGCAGCCAGAGCCCTGCGACTCACCAGCATCTGCTGGGAGATGCTGGAGCAGGAATCCACATGGAGCCACCCAGCACCAGCAGTGTGCATAGAAACAAGAGAGCAAGGGAAACAACAGAGTGCTGAGCTATGGGCTGTGCTGACAGGGATCTGCAGCCTTGCTGACCAGAGCCATGGGTCTTGAGCCCATGGTCCCTCTCCCTTCACACTGTAGTCCTGCATGGTGTGGGATTTAGCACTGCTGCAAGGAAAGATTCCTCTCAGCCTGACTCAAACTGCCTCTCCTTGAGTATTTTAGCATGAAGGCATCTCTTCATTTTACTCCAGAGCAGCTGGAGACGTGGGCTCAGCCTCACAGCAGGACTTAGGTGTTGAAACACACCCAAACACCCTTGTGAACCTGGCTTTTAGTATCTGGTGTCATTAGATCGATTCCTTGATGTGTCTGCAGGGACACAAGCATCATCCTTCAGTGCCTTTAGCCATATCAGTGCATCTTCAGTGCCATAAGCCATCATGGGAGCATCTGTTTCTCCCAGTGCTTGTGCAAGGCAGCAAAAGGGAAGGAACATTTTATGAAGGTCCCCATGCAAGTCCATGGGATTGGTGTTGAGAACTCTCAAGGTCTTGTGCAGCTCAGCCCGGTGAATAAGGACTGTTGGGCTATGGAGAACCACTTGTGTTGAAAGGCAGCGACCTGGTGTTTGCCAGCTCCCTGAGGAAGCACAGCCCAGACTGGGGGCTGAGGTCACGTCTCGTATCCAGCTCCATCCATCTCCAAGGCAGGACAGATGGAAAAGATGGCCCTTGGCCAGGCATGGGAAACAGGCAAGGGGGTGATGAAGAAGAGCTTCCCAGCACCAGACTGCTTCTCCAATGAACTTCCCACACCCGCAGGCACCAAGCCTGCTCCTAACCTGGGTCATGCAGTGCACTGCTCCGAGCCTTATTTTGAGAGACCATTTTAACCAAATTTCCCACTTTCTCCAGCAAAACAAACCCCAACCACCACCTGGGGACCACTCCAGCCTCAGCTATGAGAGTTGGCAGAGCTGTGAAGCACTCAGCGCTGAGTCTTTCATTATGGGACACACTGAGCAACCTACACGTAATGGGTGGAGTTCCTTCAGGAAAACAGGAGGAATTTATGGACCTGGCCACAGGCTGGGGAAAAGCTCCTATTAAATGTCTTTGTCACTAGCCACAGGAAGGACATGACCCATGGTACTGCCCTCGCAGGCCAAAGATCCACATGAAGCAGGGGACTGGTCCTACATTGCAATCCCACATGAATGAGATGAAAAGCCAGGGATGTTCATTCAGTTGCTGCCATTAGGTTACAGCTGGACACCCTTAGGAAGGAGATGTAGGCATGGAGAAGAGTGAGACCCCAAACACGCAAGATTGTGGCTATGGAGAGGGGAAGATGAAGGTGAGCTGGTGTTTTGCCCCACTGCAAAATGTTGCTTGTCTTTGCAAAGGTGATAAAGCAAGCTGTCAGGTGCAAGCAGGACAGCGGATAAGGTGCAGTGGAGGGGGCCTGAGGAAACAGTCATTGACAAGCGTCCCCAGAATCTTGCTGCATCCTCTCATGTGAAAGCATCAGTAGGAGGAGGGAAAACCAGTGGCTTGTAATACAGCCAAAAAGTCCCCCAAAAACGGTGTTTCTAGCATAGGAAGGGAAATAGTCTTTTTTAACGCTGCACGTCTTGATGAAGAGAGCGTGTCACTGTTCTCCTAATCCAATGTCAACAGCCACACAAGGGACCTCTATTGATGGGACAACCAGCTGCTTCTCCTCCAGAGGAGTGAAGCTTTGTCCCACCTGAACATCATGGTAAGAGAGACAGCACCCAAAGCCAAGCTCTATTCAAACCACGGTGTGCAGAGGGTGGGGATCCCATTCAAATCTGGGACTGGACATGAAGGAGGAGTGGGGAAAACACAGATGCAATGTTTCTTGGAGCAGGAGGAGGACCTCACACCTCTGGTGCAGAGACAGGCCAAAGCATTGTTAGAAAGCATCACCCAGAACAGCAGGAGCTCTTTCTAGCCACAGCTTATGCCACTGTGGGGAAAACTAAAAGCTATCAAGAAAGGCAGAAAGAAAACACATGTCTGTTCCAAGAGCAAAAGCAGCAAGAGACACATGGTTGGTGGAGGAGAAGCCTGCTGGGACGTGATGCAGAGCTCTGCTGCTGACATGGGGTCAGCCCAGCTCAGAAGAAGCCCGTTCTCCTGGGTCAATAACGTGGATTGGGTTTGGGATGCTCAGAGGACCAGTGACAAATGCTGGCCACCAGCCATTCAAATAAACAGTAGGCAGCCAGTTGGCCAGTGGCCACTCAAATAACCAGCCCCAAGCTAAAAAAATACAGTAAGCTAGTAAATTTAGTAACCTAAAGAGAAACATTCCTCTACCAACCAGCATGCAAATAAGCCAGAAGGGGATATAGAGCTGACACAGTCCCCTGTTCGCCTTTTGATATTCGATGGCCCTTGTCCAACTGGCTGCCAGTTAGTTATTTGCATTGGAACAGGAAACAAATTTTTCTCCTATTTATACTGCTTACCTCAGGAATAAACTAATTACTGTTATAAAATCCCATTCCCACAGTGTCCAGCACACATCTGTAACCCCTGGAAGGGACAAATGTGCACAACTTGCCAGCTGGATTGTCCCATCGAAATGGCCAAATCCCAACTTGCTTTTTTTTGTCGGATGATGAAGCAAAGCCTTCGCTGCAAATCCCCCCCATTGCATCAGCTGTTTACCTTGCTCCTAAACAGATCACTGCTGCAAAGTGCTCTTCCAAAACCGCCCAGCACATGGCAAGATAGCTTGGGGATGGGGAAGAGGAGCAGCGAGCAGTCTGCTGGTGTTTTGGTTCCTGCAGCCAAGGACAGGGCCAGCTGGTTGCTCCAAGTGTCCAGGCTGGGAAGCAGCTGGGATGGAGATGTTCTGGTCTTGCCAAGGCCCAGACGTGCCACTAGATGGAGTTCGACAGTGAGACGTCCCCTCTGCATCCTTGTCCGGCGATGGTCTCCAATGGAGATGGTCTCTGGCTGCGCTGGCAGAAGGGGATTTCTGAGGTCCAGCACTGGTGAAGGACTCAAAGTCCCACCACAGTGGAAGCCATCCCATCCTCATGCTTGCACACTAAAGTGTCTGCCACATCCTCTTGGCAGAGAGGCCCTGCAGTGCCCAGCACCTTTCCCAGTGTCAAATCCCACCCAGTACTTTGCCACCAGCTCAAACACAAGAGACAGCTCCAACATCAACCACTGCTTTGTGCGTCTGAAGGCACCCAACAGCCATGGTCATGCCCAGCAGCCCTGCTCAGGATGGACCAAGGGCACTGCAGTCTGGCCATCAATCAGCACTCATTTGTTAAGATTTTCTGTTTTCTTCAGGACCCATCTGCTGAAGCCAGGGGATTAGCAAGGAAAGGATGCGTTCTTCCTCTCCATCCCTATCTATAAACACTTTCTTGCAGCCTGCTGCTTGCAGATGGCATCTAAGGAGCATGCAGAGCATATGCATTCCCTATGCAAGCTTGTGAAACAGGGTTACAGGAACAGACTAGCAGAGATGAGGTGAGAAGATGAGAAGGAAGGACTGGGGTACAGGGAACACAGCACTAGCTAGATACTGCATCCACAGGCTTGTCTGCTGGGAAGGGGATGAAGCAACAAAGACAGCCCTGCCCTGGGCTCTCCTGGCCACCAAGAGCTGGTGCTCTCCCCACCTTTGGCATTCAAGTGCTTTGGCTTGTGACTTTGTCCCCACTGTGGCCAGGAAGAAGCGTGTTTGCATCCTCAAATAAGGCAACACAGATGAGGACAAGCATGACTGTATCCAAATAGTCCCTGCACATGTTTAGAAACAGGTTTCTCTTTGTACATCATGGAGGTGCTAGGAGAATCCACATCAGAACTGCTCACACCATCATGCCAAGGAGTCTTTTCACATCGGAATATATCCACCCTCCTGCTCCCATCGCCCAGTGCATTAGCAGAGGAAGAACCAAGCTAATCCAGTTTGGATGAAACACCAGTTGTGACCCATACCAGTGAGCCTGGTCTGGATGAGCCCCCTGTGCTCTGTGACTCTGTCAGAGCAATCCACAGTCATTCCAGGCAGGTGGCCTGGCATGGGTCCTCACTGTGGACATCAGATCCAGGAGAAGGCCTGGGCAATGTATTCCTGAACATTCATGTTGGGGCTTCACCTCAGGGGGTTCAGGACCCACGGAGGGTCCTAGAGACCAGCTCTAAGTGCTGGGGACCTGGGTGAGAAGATGCAACATAGCTGCAGCTCATCATCCAGTCCTTGCTGGAGGTCCCATGGTGGCTGTTGCCCACTAAAGCCCAGCCTCTATACAGGGAGAGGCTCTAAGGGCAGGGTTTGGGGGGGCTTGGAGTGAGTGCCTCACATTTCCAGTCTGTGTTTGTATTGGCCAGCCCCCAGGGAGAAAGCAATACCTTGAACATTGCTGGGGCTTGGTACAAGGGCCACATGTGTCCCAAGCACCAGCCCAAGCCATTCCTGCATGGGACAGCTCAGGCAAAGAGCATCATCAGGAATCATGGAATCACAGATGGTTTAGGTTGGAAGGGACCTTAAAGCTCATCCAGTTCCAAACCCCTGCCATGGGCAGGGACCCCTTCCACTGGAGCAGCTGCTCCAAGCCTCATCCAACCTGGCCTGGTGTATGTGTGACCTGGGCCATTCCCACTCACCATCCCAGCCTTGTGTCCTACCTTCCCCATCCACATGCTGATGCAAAGCTGCTGCTACACAAGCATGCAACCTTCACTTCAGGCTCAGCTTACCCCAGCACCATCACCAGTCCCCCATTTCCAGTTCCTGTCATTTGCCTTATTGGCCAAGTGTCCACGTCTCCTCACACAAGTCACTACCACGTGGAGCAGGCAGAGCCCGGGACAGAGAGGCACTCAGAGCGGATTAGATTTGAGATTGGGTTAATTGCGCCTTTCCATCATTTATTTGGCTTGGGATAGGTCCAAAACATATGAATGAAATCCCCCCATGCACGCTACGCTGCTGACAAGCGGATATTGCATCTGGTTTGAATATGGCAAGTGGCTGCAGAGGCAGAGACAGTGTGGAACTGCTTGAAATACAACACACGCCTCCTCACGCTGCCGGCCCCCATGGACCATGTGCCCTGCAGTTACGTTATGCTGCAAGACCCCACCTTCCATCCCCAGTCATTTGCTACCACCTCCACATGCCATCATCTCAGGCCATTGTCACCCTGACCCGTGCCACTGCAGTACCTACCTCTGCCCACAAAGCAGGAGATGGAGGAGGACAACCCCTTGGATCAGCACAAGGTGATGTCCATGTGGTGGGCAGTGATGGGCAGGATGGCTGTGGATGACACAGATGAAATGGTGACATTCCCTGGCATCAGGAAAGGGTGGGAGGGGAGATGCAGAGGGAAAGGAAAGCAGGGTGGATGCCAAAGGCCTGTTTCTCTAACCCTCCCCATCAGCCCGTGAGCAGGGGTGTGTGATCACTGCATAAGGACTGGGGCTGAGCTGTCCCCAGGGCACTGAGGCTGGGCCAGGGGGTGGTTGGAGCCGATGCCAGGAGGATTTCAGCAGAGGGAAGCAACCTTTGCTCTAACATCTCTGGCTGCAGGGCACAAGGTGAGGCAATGGCACCAGCAGCACTAGAGAGCATGGAATGCCCTCATTCCCCATCTTCACACCCTGACTTGCACCAGGGACTTTGTAGGGGCTCCAGTGGAGCAAAAGATGGACCAAGGCTCTACAACACTGCATGAAGATGTGTGAGGCTGCACAAGCTGCTTGCATAGGGCCCCTTGGGCCATGGTGCCATGAAGCTGCTGGAAGCACAAGGAAGGATGCTCATGGGTCATCCATGTATGAAGGGGCACACACTAGAGAAGAGACAGGTTGGGAAACCATTTTTCCCCAGGGTGAACTTACCCAGGAAATAAAAAGGGGTCTGATGCTAAGTTGAGGCACAACACAAGGGTCTGGCAAAATGGCTTTTGCTCATAGATGGCCCAAATGTTCAGGAATAACCCAAAAGCAAGACGAAACCCCAGCACCCTCCTTGCAGTGCTTCTGTTTCTTGATGGTAAGGAGGAAGATGGGAAAACATCAGCCTGTGTGAAGGTGCTCCATGTACAGTCTCATTTCAGTCTGTCTTGCAAGGAAATGTGCCCCGATGTGCAGTGAGTGGTCACGTTGTTGGTCCCTGCAGCAGCACCATGCCCAGAGGACCAGGATGGAAGCAGGATCCAGCCACGGAGATGATGGATGTGCACTGGTTTCCATACTGGTGTTGATGCTGTCACATGGCCTATGGGTCCATCCCTGCCCCAAAGCTTAGCTGCTTCTCATCTCAAGCACCTACAGAAGGGGGAGATGGGGAAGCCAGGAGCATTGTGGTGTGTTGTCCTCAGCCACTGCCTATAGGGCAAAGGGTTATCCCTGGTGCCACCAGCACCCAGTGCTAGGTTTGCTCCAGCTCCAACCACTCCAAAGAGGAATGTTGATGCCCAGCCCAGAAGAGCCCCATAGGACCCTTCCTCCTCCTCACAGGACAGCAAAGACCTGATTACAGAGGTGTTGAGCACCCTCCATTCCCAGCGGTCCTCAGGGCTGTCACAATCACTCAGCACCTCTCAGGATCTGGCCTTTCCCCCCCCGTTCTTTTATGAAGACGTTGTTTTACAGCCTGTTAATTTGTACTTTTTCAAGCTTTTAACAAGGAGCAGGGGCCAAGTCCCTAGGCAGTCCACTGGCCGTGAGAAATCCCATTTGGTATCATATAAATTATTGCAGATATTACTAATATTGCATCTATTGTGTAAATACTGACTAAATGTTTGAAAAACACAAATAAATACGAGCTGAGCTGATGGCTGGAGCAGCTGCCTATGAGCCATTCTGGGCCCCCGGGGAAAGAATCCACATTTTCAGCTAATGTGTAAATATGTAACCTGCCTCCATCCCCCGCCACATCGGCGTGAGCAGTCCTTGGAAGCGGCCCAGTCCCTCAGCTGCACGGCTGTGATTTAACAACAGCTATAAATACATCTCATCCGCCGGGCAACTGCACAAACAAGGGCTCACCTGGCAGTAAGGGGTCACCCAAGAGTCTCCCATGCGAGACTGCTATGCATGGGGGGCTTCAGGGTGATGCAGGATGCTCAGGGCTGTCTGGTCCTTAAAGCCTCCTGCCCGGTCCTTAAAGGCTCCCTTGGGCTCTGGACTGTATCAGCCCACCTAGCAGACCTCAGTGCTGCCTGCCACAGCCAGGTACAAGATAATGGGCCACCATCAACTGATGGGCCATCAGGATCAATGGAGATACTGCCTCAAAGTGAGTTTCCCTTCTTGGGGCAAGTGACTTCCCTTCACTTGAAAGCTCTTTCCCCCATTGCCCCTTGTTGCAAGGAAGGCACAGAGTCCTCTGAAGTCCCAATCTCATGTCACTATGTGAAGCTCCAGAGCAACATGCCCCTTGCCAGAGGGCAGAAGGGCCAATCAAGGACCTTGTCCCTGCATCCCGCTGCCTTAGAGGCTGGAAGTTTCCTGCCCCTCCTTGCAAGTCACCAGTTCCCCTCCTATCACCCAGGGCTGGCTCTGAGTGGGATGAGGAACCCTGTAAACCCTTCCCCACCCAAACCAGGGCTACTGCAAATTGTCCTCCTGGCACAGCAAATGGAATGGTGAACCGCAAAGGATAGGAAACAACCCTCATCCTTGGGCTTTTTGATGGACATGGGGTGATGCTGCCTCTTTCTTTTGACCTTCCTAATATTCCCAATTGAATTTAACCCATGGCTACTACTCAACTGGGTACAAACACCCTTTGGTTTGCCCAGAGCTCCTGTAGAGGATGAGAACTGCTGGGTTGGCTACAAGCAACAGCATGGGGCAAACCTGCTCCTCCACGGATGGATGGCAGCATGGAAACAGTGCTTCCAGGCTGGGCAATGGGTCCTGTCACCAAAGGAGTGCAGAGGGAGGTGCTGGCAGCCCCAGGGCCCCAGCATCCTGCCTGCTGGTGGGTAGAGCAGGCAGGGAGTAAGTGAGAAGGGGAGCAGGGCCAGGAAGATGTGAGTCAGGGCAATAAGGTCATTGCAGTGGGAGCTGCTGGAGACACTGCTGGGCCAGTGCCTGTCCCCTGGGGCAAACCATGCATGGGTTTGGTGCCATTCCTCTTGAGAAAGGTGCAGATCACGGAATGGGTTCCCGTTCCCAAAGGTGCAGATCATGGCATGGGTTTCCATTCCCAACAGTGCAGATCATGGCGTGGTTTCCCATTCCCAAAGGTGCAGATCACCCCGTGGGTTCCCATTCCCAAAGGTGCAGGTGTTGGGTGCCAGCTCCAAGCTTGGCTGCAGATGGCAAAGACTTCACCTGCATGACCTCCACGGGACCAAACACCCAAGTGCTGGGGATCAGCACCATGCTGTGTCTTCTTGGGAGCCTGCACCCTCCCACAGACCACCATGGCCACAGGCTCCTCCAAACCCTTACAGTTGCTGTAGGTGCTCAGACTTGGCCTAACAGGAGCAAATTCCCCTCCCAAAACTACCCTTTTGGCTCTCACATGTCACATCCTTGAGTCCTTATATAGGTCCAGGCATGGATCCTTGGCCAAATGCATCAACCGGAGCCAAGCAGAGGCTCGGGTTGTGCATCAGGGCTCAGCACTTCCCCTGTAACTACAGAGTAAGATAATAAACTCCGAAGGACCCAGCCTTTGGCAGGCCCCACAAGAGGCGATGTGTGACCGGCCCTCAGCTCGCAGGCACACCCAAATAAATAGCATTGTTTCTAAGGGCTGAAAATTAAAAGTGAAGGGCTGTGATTTTCAAAGCTCCCTCAGGAGCCCTGGCATTGAACTCCCATAAAAATTAACGGCATGAAATCCCATCCCTGCGTTTCTCCGGAGTGATAAAAAGAGCCATTCATTGTGCAATCAATTGCAGAAATCCGTAATAATTTATACTCAAGAAATCCCAACTAATTTCACTGCTATAGAGGGTTTCGGTTAGCAATAAATCTACTGAACAGAATACCTACCATTCGAGTAGGAGACATTACTGTAAGATCCAGCAAATTAGCTAACACAATGCAAAGTAATTTCATTTCTTACTCTCTCCTGGGAGCTGCAAGCCACTGGTTTAAGCTCATTTGCTCTGGTTTGAATTTTGAGTCATTTTTGCCTTCAGATGAAAACCAAACTTGTGGACAATAGAGGGGTTTGCATGGGTTTGACAAAATGATGAGCTGTCCATCAAACCGCTGCCAGCAACAGCATCAGCTTTGTCCAGAGCAAAACATAACCAGGAGGGATTTGGTGGCCATCCATAGACATCTCTGCAGATGTTCTGCATATCTGCATGTACCTGCAGGTACCAGGATCCCCTGTTATCACCACTCACTTTGATATCAGGCACCATCATCAGACCTTTTGTGTGGTCTGCTGAGGATAAGGTAACTGCTGCATGGGACTAGATATGATGCATGAGATGCCACTGCTGGAGACTTGCCCTGGAGTCAGTCAATCCCATCACCACATGTACACAAAAACACATATGCTTTTCAAGGGCCACATCCAGGGAGACCACCCTGGTCCATACTACAGGCATACAACAGGAGGTCACCCAAGCCCCTCATACCCCACTGACACAAGCAACTCGGAGAGACAATCTTCCCCATTCTTGTACATCATCTATGCTGAACGAGCATGTGACATGCACCCAGGCCATCAAATGCCATGCTTGGATCCTATATTCCTCTCTGAACACCATGGTCCTCTCTCCACTGGGTGTCTATAGGTGGGCATCACACCTTTGGTTTCATTCAACACATAGACCCTGCAGGCACACAAACAGTTACCTCACGTCCAGTTGAGCAGATAAGCAGCACTGTACATTCCCAGGAATTACCCTTTTGGGGGAATTTGATTCACAAATCTGTAGTTTTCAGAGTTGGCTAAAGAATTAAGCACTGATCCCATGATAAATTTGTCCCATCCTTCTTCAGGTTCTTCCAAAACCTTTTAAGTCTCAACTTCAGTGTGCATCCACGATCAAACCAGCTGTACCACCAGAAGTGACTGCAGCTAACAGTCCTCAAGGAAAGGTCTGTAAGGAAAGAGAAGCTGGAGGCTGCAGATCACACCAGCAGAAGCATACAGCCTGGTTATCCAAAATCAGTGATCTCTTCTTAAAGAGATGCCCCAGTAAAGGGAAAAATAAAGCAGAAAACTCTTGACACTCTTCATTTGAGTCATTCTTGGGTCTTCCCCACAAGTCACATCCCACCATGCCGTCTGCCCATTCCACACACTGAGCAGATGGTTTGGTATGGTTTCAGGATTTAAAGACCTGGAAAATGCCAGCCAACCTCCAGGGTCACACCAATGAAAACAGGAAGAGTGAAGAGCAAAGTCCACCCCATCCCACACCACAGCCATTGGCTCCACCATCAGCCAAAGGGCCAGAGAGTTTTACCTGCACGTTGCCTTCCTATGGCTGGGTATGACCATGGGCAGCCGAGGTCCAGAAGGTCTAAGACAGCGATGGCTTACACTGGCCACTGGGCCACTGAGCCAGCCCCACAGGTCCACGCTGGTGGCCAGTGGCCACGTTACACGTGGCTGTGTCCCCCTCTAGTGGCGTGTCCCAGCCAGCGTGTGCCTGGCCACCACAATGAGCCGGACACGCTCATCCCTACCATGGTCACCATGAACTCGTGCCTCTGCCATTCCTCAGTGGTCCTGTGCTGGGTGTCAGCATGGTTAAAACTGGGATGCGCAAAGAAGCACTCTAAGGTAAAGCGATGCTGCTTCTGGCCTGTATTGAGCTCCAACCTCCACCAGGGCAAGGTTTTCCTCTAGGGAATGGTTGGTCCATAAGGGTGAGCAGGATATTCCCAGTCATGGAATCACAGAATGGTTTGGGTTGGAAAGGACCTTAAGATCATCCAGTCCCAACTCCCTGCCATGGGCAGGGACACTTCACACTAAACCACATCACCCAATGCTCTGTCCAACCAGGCCTTGAACACTGCCAGGGATGGAGCACTTACCTCTTCTTTGGGTAACCTATTCCAGCACCTCACCACCCTCACTTATTCCTCTTCAGCTGGGGCAGTAGGAAGAGCCAAAAGATGGTTTGACCAAGCAAGACAATACTAGAACCAGCCACAGGTACCAAAGATTGCAATGCCTCCCCTGCCTCTTATGAAGGGTTTGGGAGGGTTGGGAGGATTAAGTGGAATTGCTGTCAGCTGCTGCCTGCAGATGAAGAGATGAGTTACAGCTGTCCAGGCTGTGAAGATGCCTCCTCACCACATTGAATGTAGCACTCAGCATTACTCAACATGGACTTCCTCAACAGCTCCAGTTCCATGGTTCTCCATCCATAGCATCACCACCAGACAGGAGGGAAATTTGTTTCCTTGCTGCATCTATGGATGAAGGTTGTGTTTAATCCTGGCTAACACAGTGGGTCAGGCTCCCTGTTAGCTGTGTGTGCACCATGGGACGTAGCTGATCCTGCTCTCCTAAACATTTCATGTTTGTTTTGCTGACCAGTTCTCTTAAGCAACCATAATTGTTCCATGGGTTCATGTTTCCATATATCCTGGTAGAGTGAGCAATGCAAACTGCCCTGTGTTGCTCAAGAGAGAAGTACCATGTTGAATCAATGTGGTGTTTCCTTGGGTGGGAGGACAGAGCCACTCTTGGGTTTGAAATGCTACAGCAGGTGACCATAGGAGCTCTAAAAGATGATGGGACACCCTGAGTGTGTTTGAGTACGTTGGGATTGAGACAGATCCTTAAAAATGCTGTGTTTCAGTTTCTTAATCCCCAAACTGGGTTTCATTGCACGCTTAGCACCAGTGTCCACTGACAAGGATGCTCCAGACTCTGCTCTCATTCACTGTGAGGCTCTTGCCATCCTCTCCTGCACCTCTGAGAGGAACTGCTTGGAAATCAGAGCTCTAAATATTTCCCAATTTTCTGGAAAACTAGGAATTTCCCCAAGCCACAGAAATAAATACTCCAAGAAAACTAAGAAATTACCCAAAAATGCACTTTGAGAAGGGGAAAATAAAATAAAACTTCTGAGTATTTTTGTCCTCATTTCAGCAGGCCTGGGACCAGGCACACTGGCCACTCTGTGCTGCTCATCTCAGCTTGGTAGGAAGCCAGAGAGATGGTTAAACATCTTCCCTTTGGCTTTGCCTTGATGCCAGACGTGCCCCAAGGTATTTCCTGACTCATGCAACATTTTGGGCTGTATGAAGTCTGTCACTTTGTACAGTGTTTCGAGGATGGGAGATGACCTGTATATCAATGTCAGCATTTACAGCTGGGAGTCCTTTGAGACCCTTGAGTCACCCAGGACTGCACTTATGAATCCTGGCATCTGTGACAGCAGCTCTGTGGGCCTGGGTAGCCTGAACTTGCTGCTGTAATTTCCCCTTCAGAGACACAGGGGGGGAAATGCCTCCAGTCAGCAAGGGGCTCACAAATATCAGTTTTGAGTCCTCCTCACATGGGCTGCCAGGAATGAATTCATCTCACCCACTCACCCCAAACAGAGAACGTCAATGGGCTTCTCTACTGCTTTGCTGAGCATTGACACAGGCAGTGCAAGAACGACCCACTGGGGAGAGATAGGGTGAACACACACTGGAGAGGCCACCATTCCTCCATGGATTAAGAAGGGACCATGGCTGCTTACCTTGCGTTTTTCAAGTGGTTACACTGGAGGAAGATGTGTTGAACCCTTTGCTCATTGACTGCCATGCACAAGCTCCCCACAGTGTGCTGGGGATCTGTCCTTTGTGGGGTGATGCATCCTGCAAATCACAGCAAAGGACTTGTCTGAGGACCTCAAAGGGGTCCAGTGACGCACTTTGGGCTCCCAGCTCTTTCAGATACCACTATAGTGTGTTACACATCTCAGCATGGCATTCCCAAAACCTCAGCATCCCAAAGGCCTTCCTTCCTCACATGGGTTCTGCTATTACTCCCTCCCCAGATAAGTAATAGGAGATGCCCACTGGCATCCAAAGCTTAGAGAACACTGAAGAAACCCTTGAGAGGAGGAACATATCCAACCTCCCAGGTTCAGTATCCAGGTCACTTACTGCCTGAAGGGTCTTGACCTAGGACATCTCCCTTGATGCTGAGTATCTTCCTCAGAAGTGTTAGGGAGCTCCTGTACTTGTAACATCCCTCTTTGAGACATTGCTCACCCAGACGCCAGGAGTGATGGGAAGCCCTGCATCCTCCATCTCCTGCTTTTCTGCTCATGGCATCTCTTCTTCATCATCTGTGACTCAAGAGCACTGTACTTATGTGTCTGCCCCACTAACACCATTCTGGCAGAGCTCCTGCATCTCAGCACTCAGTGGTCCACCCTTGGATGCTGTAATCCTGGTAGCCCACAGTACTCTCCATGTGTCCAGGGCACAAAGTCCAAGTGCTACCCCTTGAATGGGAGAGGACATGGGGTCTTTCAGCCCTAGAAACAGTGCTTAGCTCCTCCTCATCCCCTAGCAGCCAGCCCTCCACTTGACTTTGCCCAAACCCCCCCACAAGGAGTTACTCATCGGTGAGCAGAGATGCTGCTCCACTGCCCACCTCATTACTGAGTACATGAACCACAGGTACACAGACAACAAAATCCATCATTTTTAGTCCCTTCTCCACCTGATATTCAGCCTTTTTCCAGGGCACCCTGGCTCCTTCCACCTGCCCACGACTCATCCTCCATGTGGAGTTTCTCTTTCCTCCAACCTTTTCACTCTTTCTCTCTAACCTGAGACAGTGAACATGTGCCTTTCTGATCCCGTCTCCTCCCCAAATTTCCTGTGTCTGAGCCCCTCTGCATTTCCCCCATTTCCCTGGCTCTGTGGTATTTACAGCCCATCTCTTTGTTCTGCTCTGGAGAAATCCCAGTGCTGCAGCCTTCCCCATGAACAAGGCACAGGCAATGGATGTGGCACTACCAGTGTGGGACTGATTTTCCATCCCTGACCCAGGCAATGTTTTCCTGACTTCAGGCTGAATTCACAGATATATATACATATATATATGCATATTCATAGGTCAAATACATGCCAGCACCCACAGCTATTGCTCACCTCAACAGTCCCATTCTTAGTGGTTTGTGTTAGGAGGTTTTCCACATCACATCTGCCCCATGGCTCAGGAGCCCCTCTAAATTCAATATGCAGAACTATTCACGTCTAACTGATTGACTGTCTCCCCTGTATCTCTCGGATCTGCACTTTTGAACCTCTGATCCGCAAATCCCTACTTATGCGGGGTCCACAGCAAGTAACTCATCAACCTGGAGCCTGTTATCAGTACAGTTGGTTTAGAAGGGGCTGCATTGCTTTGAGACTCAGCAAACCGAAGCAGGTTGAAAACCACTGAGCAGAGGTTTGGGGATGCAGGGGCTGAGTCTAGACCTGAAATGTTAGTAAGAAACTATTGACTTTAGTTGGGACGAACACTGCTATATTGATGGGAGGAGGAAGTACAGACCGAGGGGGGGAAGTAAAAAAACGAAGTCAATATTTGCCAGGTGGGATAATAAATCCTGATTTATGATCAATGCAGAACACAGCGGTTGCGTTGCTATATACAGTGCACCGGGTAAACCGAGCCACTGCGTTTCCTTTATTGCAATTAGCTGCGAGTCATTTGCTGAGATATTCAGGGTAATGTGTAACCGAGATGTTCCGAGGGCTGTTCCCAGCCCATGGCCAAATAACCTGACACCTCTAAGTGATGTGGAACGTTTTTAGCCTTCGCTGGAGGCAAAACCGAAAGTTAGACGGTGCGACCCTAATTCCTCCCCGGATTGCTGGGATGGTTTCTGCTGGATCCCTGCCCCACAGCGCGCAGCCTGGCTGGGAGTCGGGGGCAGAAAGGGGTAACCCAGGCAAAAGGCAGCTTGTGTCAGCGTGGAGAATTCACCCCGTTGTCCCTGAGCACAAAGCGATGGAGATCAGAGGTTGCTCTCCTCCATGTGCGTTAAGCGGCTTTTTGTGCCCCGTCCTCTGTACACCTCCGCAGAGCCATAAAACTCTGCCTTTCTTCCCTGCCACAGACATTTCAAGCTTCACTGATTAGGTTTGCATTGTATGGAGCTAGCTATTAAGGCCAAGCATTTACGGTCCTTCCAGTTTTGCAGGATAATTTCAGCAGCAAGAGCCCCAATGAAGTCCTTTGCTGTAGTTGAATAACCTGATTTGTACAAATATTTCAGCAAAAAAAATCTGGGCTATTCTGATTTCTACACAACTTCCCTCCCTTCCTAAAGAATAATTGCACCAAATCCTCCAAGACAGAGGATAAACATGGTGGTTTCAGTTTATTATCACAAAGTATAGATTTTTCACTGCTGCATCATCAGGTCTGTCCCTCGCCTTTGGCTCCAAAAGGTTTTGTTTTCATCATTTTACCACCGTATTGATATAGAAATGTGCTGGGCAGCTGAGGGGATTCTGCTGTCTCTTACATTTCCTGCTCTGTTGTTTAATTAGTCATTTCTGAAGAGAACATTACTTAAAATAAGCAGTTTCCCACTACAAGAGAAAATTAAACCAAAGGGCCCCAGACAGCCCAATGCTGCTGTGCCAGCTCCATTCCTGATGTGTTTCAGGAGAAACAAGGATTTCGATACAGAATCAGATTCAATTATTGATTGCATTTTGGCAGAGCAGTGGACTCAAGGCTGGTCTAAGTGCAGGAACCTGTCCCTTGGTTATCTCCCAAAGCCCACATCTTCCTCCCAACCAGGAAACAATGCCCTATCCATGCACCTTCGTCAGCCACCCCAATGAGGAAGCTGTAAAGCCACAGACAGGACTGTGCTCCAAGTGCACCTGAAAGGTCCCTTTAAGCACAGGACCAGCTCTCCAGAAGATGCTGCTCATCTCTCAGGTTCCTGTTTCCTCCACTTTGTGGATGCACATCGTGCGTTAAGCCTATAAAAGAGACGGTTCAGCACGAACATCAGGAAGGATTTCCTCCATCAGCATTTTACTCACCATGGGTAGATCCAATATCCCAATCAGCACTGATCTTTTCCTTGATTTTTTCTATTCCTTCCCACCTCTGGGTTTGGATCCCCACAAGGTTATCTCTGCATGAACAAAACAGGCCAGGGAATGGTGGCACAGAGAGTTGAATGGGGTAGACCTGGTAGGAACTATACAGCTAAGCCAAAATCAAAGCTGCCTCCTCTATCCCGTTCCTTGGGGTAAGACTTCCCTTGAACTCCAGCCACTGCCTAGAGGGGTGCAAGCTGGCTGGGCTGAAACTATACCGACAAGAGGACTAACAGGGTGGGTGATGCCAGGAGGGAGCTAAAGCAAGACAAGTCCCACAGCCTGCTCTGAAAACATGGAAAGAGATGTGGATATCACTGAAGCCAAGGATCCTGGCACTGATAACACCACCAGGTGCCTGAGTAAGCCTTATCTGCAACGTGCTGAACGTGAAGACAACACCATCACAGGACACAAATGGTCAGAGGTGTTCATCACTGCCCAGTCCCTTCTTGGCCATCACCAGCATTGAAACCTCTTTGCAGTCCTGGTGGCCATCATCCCTTCTCCCACCTTGCTCAGCTGAGCGTGGCTCCCCTGGGATGGGGGATGAAATCCCGGTGCTCCTGAATGCCTGGAGGTATAATAAGCACTGCAGAGGAGTGGGTCGGGGTGTTATGTATCCGGCTGGGGCAGGGTGAGTAGGGCAAAGGTTGCAGTGGCTGGTTGTCACTCCAGCACAGGCTCACTGCATGTTCATGACCACTGCTCTGGCATCTGCATCAGGAGTTGTTTCAGCAGCAAAACCGAGTGGTAAAGTCAGTTGTGATGCATTTCAAACCCCAGAGCCTGGAATCGTGACACAACCTCCTTTAGGATACTACAAGACAGGACAATTCATTCACATCCCTGTGAAACAGGATATATTTGGCCAGTGGTAAACTTGTCTCTTTCTGCAATGGTATAGTTTGAAAGCATTCAGGGATGCTCTAAGTTCCTGTATGGACAGCACCCACAAAGCCACTCATTTATCCTAGAGAAACTTCCCCAGTGTGTTCAGAGACAACATCCAGAAGCAAAACCCTTAGATCCCAAGCTACTCCTCTTGGTTTTTCAATGCCCTGTTTGACAATGAACCCAGAGGAGTTCATCCCAGCCTTGGCACTTGGATTTCAGGTAATGGCACAGCAGCTTGTTAGGGCTGAATGCCTGTGGGTTCTGAACAGTAACACAGGTAAATGCACATCCCCAAGCACACAGGCTGAAGTGCTCTGCAATCCACCAGGATCTAAAGGCTTCCATTGGAGCTCAGAAAGGACCATCCTGACTTTCCAGTGCCCATCGTGCTGTGTTTAGTCAGCCAGGTGAGCACGGGTTACAGCAGCCACTCACCTTCTGTCTATAATGGATGCAGACACAGTTCTTTTGTCAGAGCAATATTCATCTTTGCAAAGCTGCTTCTGTTTGTGAACAGCACCCCTGTACAGCACCTTCTGTGAGCAGCTTGGAAACTGTGTTTGGATAGTTTGAAATAAACTTCATCAGAAAAACCACAGGTTTCTATAAAGGAGTACAATTGTCCTGTGTTTTCTGGGACGGAGGCTCCCAGAACAGCTTCTCCTTTCTCCAGGACAGGATTAATACACACACTGTTGCTAAGTGTCCGATATTTATGTTCCATTCAGTTCCAAACTGAATCCATTTCTATTCAGCCTCAACCCCCACAGCCTCAGATTCACCACGGGGGTTTTGCCTCCCTCTTTCTCCCAGCTCTTCTCCCCATCGTGCGGCTCAGACCGCAGTCCCGACTGCAGACTACCCCACTCGCAGTAAGCCCCAAGGGCATCAGATAGTCAAAAAGAACCTGTAAAATATCCCCCACACCCCTGTGACTAATAGCATTGGTCAGCTCTAGGATGTGAGCAAGAGTGCAACCTGTCTGCACTTATTCGTCAGCATACTTGTATTTACATCACTTAAACCCAGGTTCTGGTACACCTTTGTAAGCCTTCACATTGCTCTCAGAGCTGGAAGTCTTCCTGCTGCCACCACTGGGACCTTTCCCTCGCCTGTGATATGGTGATGGTAATTTCTCTGTAGCCTTTGAATAAAGCAGCACCTGGGCAAGCCTGTGAAACACCCCTCGGGTGCGTTTTATTCCTCTTCCCATCCACTGTAATATTCAGACATCAAAGGGAGCCTTATTATCAAATGGGGTTTGATGTTTATTAAAGCAACACATGGGCACTAATAGTGATGAGCTCCGAGCTCACTGGGGGTGCCAAGGGCTCTTTGTCCCTGGTTGTTGTCCTCAGAGGGTGGCAGAGGAGGGACCCCACTGTGCAGGATGCTCTGCACTGATGCACAAGCCCAGGAGCCCTGGTACCTCTCTTAAGTGCTCTCCTGTATGTGAGGTTTCCTCTCTTCCAAATCAGCCACACTTTGAAGTCTGTAGAGCTTCTGAATGAGAGGTCAAAAGAATGGAGCTCACAGAAAGTGCCTCAGCTGCAGGTACTGGTTGAGCTGTTTCACAGGCATCTCTAAACAGGCCAAGGGACCCCCCTCTCCTGGTGAGTGCCCATTTCCACATTGTGTCCGTTCACACTCATCATCTCCTCCATGGCAGAGGCAGTAAAATAAACACCCTCCTGCCCTGCTGCACTGTTATCATCTCTGCAGACAGCTCACACTGCACTTCCCTTCAGCGTGACTCACTCCAGATGTGTCTGCATCTGCCTCCCCTCCAGCATGGGGCTCAACCCAGCACCCCATGGACACCCCAGTCCCAATGCATCCTGTGGATGTGACTCCTGGAAACAGCCTGGCATTCATGCCCTATGCAGGTACCTCCCTTCCTGCTGGGTAAGTCCTGATGTTCCCCTCTGTTCTACCTGCTGAGCTGCAGCCAGTGCCTTGAACCTGCTGCAGAAAGGGGTGGACATGCTCTACAGCTCCTTGCCCAAGGTGCCAAGGTGTGTTATGGGCAGAAGGTGGGAGGTGAAGCAAACCCAGGAGAAACACATCTCCGGGGGTGCTGGGGCCAAGTGACCAGATCACGCTAGCAGGGTGAGGAGCAGAATAACCAGGGGATCTGCCTTCCTAAACACCTCCTCAACCCACCTAACCTACAGCCCTTAATGCAGGGCCAGCGAAACAAGACTGGAGCCAGGTGCTGGAAGGGACATCATGGGGCAGAGAAGCATCTCACCTCACCTGGGCACATAGGGCCCATATAAAAGGCTGTGGGAAATCAAACTATGGCATCTCACAGAGGTCTTCCATCACAGCTACCCTGACAAGAGCCGTAGGGTGCCCTGCCAGCAGCACTGCCAGCCCTGGCATCAGGAGCATCTCGGCCAGGGATGCTCCATGGGATGCAGATGTCCACACCAGTAATGGCACCCTGGGGACCCATGCAGAAACACAGGTCCATGCCCAACCTCTGGCTTCTGTTGAACACTCTGGTGTTTCCCCTTGGGGGGGGGAATAACACATGTGATGCTCAAAAACTATTATATTCCCATGGATCCGTGAATTCATGGATTTAGTGTGAGGTGTCCCTGCCCATGGCAGGGGGGTTGGCACTGGATGATATTAAGGTCCTTTCCAACCCTAACTATCCTATGATTCTATGATCCACACGGCTCTGACCAGGCAGCCACAGCCTTCTAACCCCTCATTCCCCTGAGCCTTTCAATTAGCTCTTGCCTTCCTGACGACTTCACTCAACACCCAGAGCGATTAGGAGCCGGAGGAAGGCCACGGCTTTGTCTCAAGCGATGAGCCAGATTAATCAGCTCCAGTTGCACTGAATTACCCAGTCGGGGCTCACAGCAACAACCTCCGATTCACCAGCAGAGCAGCCAGCATCCCGCTTTCAACTGGGATAATCAGCAAGGACGTGAAAGCCAGATGAATGACTAGGTGAGGGTGGGCTGCCGCCTGTCAGGAGCTGCAATATAAGTCAAAGCACTTTGAAATTAAATCCTCGCTTTGACAGGGAACTAACACAGAGATTTTAAAGTAGGTGTAATACACTCAGACAGGCATGTGTGCAGCCCGGTGCGAGTTGCCGTGCCTTGAATGAGTGTGTCCCGGCTACACTGAGAGCAGGAAAATGGAATTGAAAAGACAAAAGGGTATTTTGAATAGCTCCAAACCAGCTTGGCAAGATTTTAGAGATGGTAGCAAGAGGTTTTTAGTAATAGACCTAACTAACAACATTGTCAGGAGGAGATTTGGCTGCCTGGGATCTTGGATTTCACACCAAGCGGCCATCTCGTGTTGCTCCTGGCTTTAAATTAAGTCATTTGTGCCCACATGGGCAGCTGGGGATAGATGGAGGAGGTATGGCAATGGGGGAGGAGATGGGGACCCTGCTGCCATTCTCAGTCTCCAGGGTGGACAAACCCTGCTGCTGGGAGCTCCTGGGATTCCCAAGGGTTGGCCTTTCCAGGAGATTTCAGAGGTGGATTTAAGCCTCTGTGCTTGGCCAAGCATCACCCAGAGCCCATCACCAGAGCACTCCATGGGGACATCCCTGTGAAGATACTGCAAAGATCTGCAACCCCAGCTCTGGCTTCTATCCCCTCCTGATAGAAACCTCCCAGAGCCCTCTCCTTGTTTGCCAGTTTTCAAGTGCCAAAACTTGGCATTTATGGTAAATCCTCAGAAACTGGGATTCAGGAAACCCCTTCCAACAGAACAGCAGGTGGTTATGGGGAAGGCAGTCGGGGGCGACGCTCCCGGCAATATGGAAACCCACAGCCCTATCCTGCAGGCTTTGCTTTCCCATCACCCTCAAAGCATCAAAAGTTCAAGACGGCGCTCGGAGCAAGCTGCTCCAGTGGAAGGTGCCCGTGCCAGGGGCTTGGAACCGGATGAGCTTTCAGGTCCCTTCCAACCCAAACCATTCAAACGTGATGTGCTCCCCCTCCACATCCCCCCCGTCTCTCTCTGCCCCTCAGGGATACAAGCCCCACCGTGCCCCGACCGCACCAGACCCCCCCATGATGTCCTCCCAGTCCCCGTCCCGCCTCCGGGGGTGTCCCCGACGGCGAGGCCCGCCCAGGGGGCGGTGGGGCCGGGGCGGCCCCCGGGGCTGCGCCCGCCCCCGTCCCGCCCCGTCCCGCCGCTCCATCCCGGGATGGGCCGGCCCCGCTGACAGTCGGGCTCGGCGGCCGCTGCGGGCGCATCCACCGGGCAGCGCTGCCGCCGCTGCAGCTCCTCCTGCCCCGAGCCCACCTGCGGCGGCGGCTGCCCCGGCCCCGGCTGGACGGACCGGGGGGGCTGCCGCCGCCGGCGCGCTCGGGCTTATCCCTGCCGCCCTCCAGGATGAGCCCGGAGTATTTCCTGCGCTCCTTGCTGCTCATCATCCTCGCCACCTTCTCGGCCAACGCCAGCAACTGGCTGTGAGTAGCCGCGGGGCGAGGGGGGGGAACCGCCGCTACTTGTTGCTACCCCAGGGCAGGTGCCGTCAGGCTCGGGCAGTGCCGTGGCTCGACCCCCCCGACCCGCGGTGATGCTGTTCGGTGGTACCCGGAGGGGCAGCCGGCTCCTGTCCCCATCGCGCCGGTACCCGCTGTCCCGCGGACACCGCACACCGGTGGTGGAGGCTTGGAGCAGCATCCCCAACGTGGGCTGCAGCGATGCTCGGATCCGGGGTGTTCTCCAGGCTGGATGGGCAGCGGCTGGTTATGGAGCCCCCGTCCCCTCTTTATCCTCAAGTCATGTGCCGGGGGAGGACGGAGGTCGGGGCATCGGGTCAGAGCAGGGCCTGGGGGCTGGTGAGGTGCTGCGCCAGGGCCAGCGGTGCAGGGCAGGATTTGGCAGGGCTGACGCTGGCCCTAGGGATCGGTGGTGGGAAGGGCTGCCCCACACCTCGGACCCCATTCCCGGAGGGAGCGCAGTGGTGAGGGGCTGTGGCACGGTGACATTGGGAACCCACTGAACAAACACTGAAATCATGTGTAAGGTAAACAGGGGCGGAAATCGTTCTGGAAAATTCCTGCGTGTTTGCCAAGGCGGTGGGACCGTCTTCTGGGAGACCCCCCCCCCCCCCCCCGGGGCAGAGGGGATGGAGCATGACAGCACCTTCCCACCTAGCTCTGAGCAAAGGCACTGGTTCCTCCTGCTCTGGTGGGAGATGGTGCTTCCGCCTGCACCCATCTGCTGGGAAATCATTAGTTCCCAGTGCATGCACCCAGCATGAGAACATGGGCCGCTTCCATCTCACCTCCCCGGCCTCTGTCAGTGAGGGCAGGTAATGCCAGGGGCTGCTGGCATGAGAGATCCCAAATGGCTTGTGCCCAGGTAGGCATGGCCCCACAAGTGCATCCCCTGCACAAGGAGTCCTCTCCATACCCAGATACAGCTCCCGACTCTCCTGCCTTTTCCATTTGCCTGGCTGGAGGCTGCAGGATGTGGGTGGGTTTTGGAGGATGCTCCCTACACCCAGGGAAAGCGCCAGGTCAGCAGCGTGCTCCCAGTGTCCTGCCCGTGGGAAAAGGTGCTCTCCCATCGGTTGCCGCCTGGGATGCGTTAACACTTCGTCCTCCTCCCCTCCTCCTTTGCCAGATGGAGAGACTTGCATGCCACGCGTCTCCGGCAGGCGGTGGGTGGATCATAGCAGCTATCAAGGTGGTCTTTTAAGCTGTCATGCTGTGGGTGAAGGTATATTGGGAACTGGGGGAAGTGTTTTTCCTGCAGGGAAAAGAAGCCCTGCGGGGTGGTGGGAGATCCTTGGAGAGGAGCAGCCTCGGCTGCCCCAGGGTTGGCACAGGGAAGTGCTTGGCAAAGGGGGGTTCATGATGGAGGTTGACAAGTGGATGTGCAGAGGTGGGACCCCCTGCTCCCCAGTGCTGCATGCAGCTGGGATCGTGTTTGGGAAGCCGAGGTGGAGGAGTGGATCATGGGGAGGTCTGTGTGCAGCCGTCCGTGCTGGGGTGGGCGCGGGGGGGCTCGTTCCTGCCAACAGGGGAGGAAAAGCAGACACATCTCAGTGCGCTTGAAAGGAAGGGGGTCAGCTGGATCTGATGCTGCGAACGTATCGTGATAAAAGGATCGTCCCCCGCTCGGCGCTTTTGATTCTTTGCCTTTAGGATTAAGACAATTCCCATTGTTTATCTTCTCACATCAGAAACAAAGGCTGCCGGAGGCAATAAACAGGGTTAGAAGGATCCCAGGAGTTATCAGATATTCGAGGAATGAGGATGCCTCGTAGGTCTTCGCGCCGCCTCACGCATGTGGGCTCTGCCAGCCCGCACCTCACCAGCGCATACTTCTGCTCATAGGTGTGTGCGCCGGGTGGCAGCCGCAGTGAAGTTTGCTTTGCCAGAAACCTGCTGGATTAGTGATTAAGCTCAGTTCTGTCTTTTCTTTCCCCCTGTTCTTTCCTAACCCCCCCCAAAAAAGCTTCTTCCAACCTGTCCGGACTCGCATTCCCAGCACTGCCGAGAGACGCTGCTTGCAACACTTGAGCTGAAGGGGGTTTGTGTAAGCCTGGCTTGGTGGGGAAGGGCTCGCTCTGGCTCTGCGAGCTCTGTTCCCTGAGCTGCGCCATCCCATGTAAAGGGGTGGGTATCAGAGGGATCGCTCTGCTGCCCATTGAGCTGGAAGGGACTTTGCCAAATCTTTTGCCTAAACAGACCGAGCTCCTTTCTCTCTGGTTAGGACCCACCTGTGTTTCCTCAGTGTCTTGAGTCTGGGGGTTGCTGCTTGGCTTGCTGCCTATCCAGAAAGCTGCTGTTCTCCAAACCTGAAGAGATGCTCTGCGCCCCGTTCTCGCCTTCCTCCTGCCTTTGGAGGCTCAGAGAGCTTCAAAGCTTTTCCTCCTGCCTCTTCATGCATAGAACCATAGAATTAGATAAAGGGCTGTAGTTAGTGCCTTTTACATCCTAGCTGGTTGTGCTTGGGAAGGTACCTCTAGCTTCTGCTTTCTCTCTGGAGGAGTCCAGCGATGTCTTTTATAGAGGGGAAATAGCCAAGTTACGTCCAAAGCAACCCACATTTCACGGACTTGATTCAGCTTTTGATCCTGCACATGCAGTGATGTGGTGGAACTGAAGCTTGTCCTTTGAAAACCATCTTAGTGCTGGGGATGCTGTTTTGTAGAAGGTTTTGACCAAAGGAGCACCTCTCTGGAGCACTTGGGCTCCGGTTTTAGTAGGAAGTAAGGGGCAAGCAGTCATTTAGTTAGTTATCTAGTCATTTAGTTAGTTATCTATTCATTTAGTTAGTTATTTAGTTAGTTATATAGTCATTTAGTTATCTGTTTTGGAGGCAGGGAAGCCCACCTGAAGAGCTGAACTAGAAAATGTGCTGTGGATGGAGGCATCCACTAACTGCAATGTGGCACTGGGGCCGCTGCAGTCTGTAGCTGTTGGGCTGGTTTGAATGATGAGAGTCAAACCCCATGCCTAGAAAGCATCGGGTACAACAGGACAAGGGTCCTTAATGGGTAAGACCCCAGGTTATCGAGCTATCACTGTAGCCTCTCTGTGTTTTCTTGCAGCTAAAACTGCCTTTGGAGGATGCTTTCCATATGCACACTGGATAGTCCAAGATGCGGCTATGCCATTGGGGAGCAGTGTGTGCCACCAGCAGCTCCCTCTACCCCCTATTTACAGGGGTTTAAAACTTCCGTCTGGGCTCGAGACTTGGCTGAAGGGGCCAGGAGCACAGATGGGCTTTTAAACCCCTTTAAAAAGGCTGAATTTGAGCACTCTGGGAAAGCGTGGAGACCTTGCAAGTGTCCAAACAAGCCTGGCTCAGCAGCTGCGCTCTCATAGTAACCCCTTTGCAGAGGGAGGATTTCCCTGTCCCCCCTTTCATCTGAACACCACAAGGTGCTTTTGCAAACACAGGGCCTGGTTCTCCCTGCTCATCCCTGCCAGCTTTGCAGTGGGAATGTCGCAAGAGCTCATTTTGTGCCGGTTTGGGTCATTGTGCAATGTGGAGGATTTGGGGAAGAAGCAGCCTGGGTCCTATGCTTGCATCCCTCTGGTTTTAAACCAGACTCCATTCTTTCTTTAAGGTGATCCTCGCCAGCTTCGCCTCCAGCCTGGCTGAGTTTCATTTGTACAGGATTCTTTGCATTGTCGCTGTGACCCTCCCATTTTCCACTTGGCAAGGAACCAGTCCAGCGTTTTCCCAGTGGATGCTGTCTGTGGAAGTGCTGGTTTGGTTGATGCAGCTCTCTCCAGGGCAAAGCTGCTTCTGCCCAGCCTGGTACTCTTGGGTTTTGATGTGAGGACATGAGGAAGGTCGTGCCTGGGATGGTGGGTTGCACCTATTGGATTTGATGCAGAATGTCCCTGCTTTGAGGGATGCTGTGGGTTTGATGAGCTGCTCTCTGCTTCTAGGGTGCCCAGACCTCCTTTGCATTGCTCTGGGCATCCTACAGGGTCAGTGCATGCAACGAGTGGTACCCATCCCCTGAGGGCGAGGGGAGGGAGAGTGAAGCCAGCAGTCCCCATTGGAATTACATTTATTTATTCATAAGTCTTGCCACTTTTGACAAAACCAGCTGATTTTAGCCCAGCGATGAGAACAGACTGGCTTTAAGGGCTGCAGCCTCTGCCAGTCTTGGTGCAGGACTTGCCACCAGTTTAGCTCGTCTCTGAGCACTGGTCATGTAAGGAATGAAGACTGGATGGCATTGGAAGGACCTGTGCTCACTGCTCCTCAGCACTGACAGGCATTTTTGCCTTTTCCTAAGGGAACAACTGAAACTACAGCCCAACTGTTGCAGCAGAGCCTTATAGGTAGGATGGACGTGAGATAAAACCACTGTGCACCCCAGATTGTGCAGAAGAGGATCAGCTCCAAACATGAGCAACAGCAAGAAGCTGATTTCCTCTCTGCACTGGTTCTCTATGGCTCCGTGAGTCAGAACTGGACTTTTGCATTGAAGCCAAAGAAGTGTTTATGTCACTCTGCTGAGAGCTCCTGTCTGCTCTATTAATTTAATCCCTGTGGATGGAGAGAAATGCATTACAGCCATTTATTTGGGCTTCCTTATACTGGTGAAATTGCTGAGCAATCCTGGAGGTTGACCGCCTCAGGGGCTCTCCTGTATTTCCAGCCATGTCAGCTCTTACAATACGTGATTTTATTGTCTTAAAGCTTGAAAGTTTTCTAAATCCCCCCAAAATCTCACTCATCTGAGCCTGCTGCCATGGTACAAAGCCCAGGAAACCTTAGTTCGGCTCCAGCTCCAGGGTGTCTGCCCCATGCCTGCGGGTGACCCCCAGCAGCATCCCCTGAGGATGCTGCAGCATCCCGCTGGAGCTGCAGCAGTGAAGCTGATGTGCAGGACCCATCTTGCTCTGCAGAACTGGAGCCAGTGTTGTGCTCTCATGAAATCACTTGGGGTTACAAATGAATTGAGTCTCTTGGGCGCTGGAGAGCAGCCTGGGGTCTGTTGCAGGTTGGGTGAGATCAACCTAACCCAGCAGAAGGCTCCTCTCGCTGTGTGCTTGCAGATTCTGATCAAAACTATCAACTCATCAGATTTTCTCCAACCAGGTCTAGCCTGAAGCGCTGCAGAAGGGGAATTCCCACAGTTCAGCCCAATGGCCTGTGCTTGTCTCCTCTTGTAACAAGGAGCTGCTCTTGTTCTCAAGCTCCGGAGTACCTTCTATTGGCTTATAAAGGGAGATGCAGTGAAGGATATTGCCTACACGTAGAGTCACGGAATGGTTTGGGTTAGGAAGGACCTTAAGATCATCCAGTTCCAACCCCCCCACAATGGGCAGGGATACCTCCCATTAAACCATGTTGCCCAAGGTTGTGCCCAGCCTGGCCTTGAACACTGCGAGGGATGGAGCATTTACCACTTCTCTGGGTACCCTGTTCCCATACCTCACCATACTCACAGGGAACAGCTTCTGCCCTATCTCCAACCTGAACTTCCCCTGTTTCAGTCTGAACCCATCAGCCCCTGTCCTATCCCTACAGTCCCTGATGAAGAGTCCCTCTCCAGCATCCTTGTAGCCCCCTTCAGGTACTGGAAGGCTTCTTCCAAAGCAGGTTTCCAATGTGGATACTTCTCTTGGGGTATTCCCAGCTTCCACCTCGGTCTTGCCCACCACAGAGTGAAGATGTTGCCCTGGATGCTCATAAAGCCAAGAAGTAGCACTGGCTTGGGATCAGTGGCCAGGCCATCCCACTGTCCCCATAGACTTATAATGGGGAGGAGGCAGGCTACAACCAGTAGCTGGTGCATGGGTAGATGGGTGTTTGCTGGCTGCAGATGGTGTTAGGTGTGGGGTCAGGATTTGAGCTCAGGTGGTGGAGCTGCACACATAGGGCTGTAGGCAGGTAATGGTGAGCATGGCATTGCCTCCTCCTGGGAGACTGTTTTGGCAGTTGGAGGTGAAGGGTAGGGTGTGAAATGCATGGTATCAGCCAAGAGGTGAAACATGCAGTTAACAGTGACAGGAAGGACTGAGCCAGAGGGATGCTTTTCTTCCAGGGAAGAAACCAGACAGGCTCTCAGGTGATGCCTTTGTAAATGATGTTTTACACTAAGAAGGGCTGGAAAGGCAGGATACCTGTTCCCAGGAGGGACATGTCCTACTGCAGAGCCAGCCACTGGATAAGGGTGAGCTTGCAGGCTGCAGATCTCCACAGGTCCTGACAGGAACATGCCCAAGTTGGCAGAGCTGCTGAACCATGCCAAGAATGGAGGTGGTTCCTACGACCCTGGCCTTGTTGGCACAGGAGAGTGGTATTAACCCAGTGCAGGACACCATGAGAAAGCACAGGGGCTCACCTAGAGCATCCTTTGACCTGCCAACCTTAGGGACATTTCTCTATGCCTTCTCTCTGCTTATAAGGGGAAAGCAACAAGGAAAAGATTATCCCCTTTGCCATAGCTACAGGATGGCTTCTTGTAGTACCTGATCAGTACCCCTCTCTGCATGTGCCTATCTGTCCTGATGCACTGTTGGGTCTTCCATCCTAAACAAGCCCTTTTTCTTCCTCAGAACAAACCTGTCTGCACAAGGCAGTCCCAATCCCAAGTATAACCCTGGGTCACTGGCTGCCCATGCACCCAGCCACAAGACACACAGAGATGCGCTGCTGATCCAGACTGACTTTGCCTCCCCATGAGCAGGGAGGATGTTTGCAGAGGCTGCTTCTCAGAGCAGAGCTGAGGCATCTCTGCAATGTAAGACTTGAACAAGGCTTCTGTGGCCTTGGCCAGGCAGGTGTCCCAAGTAGGTTGAGTGTTTGTTGTATAAGGGGAAGCTTCTGAGCTCATCCAACTCCTCAGCATCTCTAAGCAAGCGATACCTCAGTGATGCCAGTGGCCTGGGTCTGACTTCGGGAAAATATTCCCAATGTGAGATAACAGAAGGAGCTCTCACACTTGAAATGCATTTTCGTACATGAAAGAAACACTGGAGATTTCTGCTGCATCTATTGAGAATTTGTCAATGACTCAAATTCCTGCACCTTCCCACAGCAGGGAATCTCCTCCCCTCTCCTTCTGGCTCTATCTGCCAACTGCTGTGACTTTTCCAATGCCTCCTTGTCATTGCACCGATTATTCTTCCTTCTGGAATTATTACCATCATTTTTAGGTAGGTTTTTCCCCCGACCTATTCAAAGCTCCCTGGATATGAGGTTCCCTTATTTAATATCTTGCAGGGTGGTTCAACTGCGGCTGCTTAAATTCTGGGGTGTCAGCCTTCACCTATACACTGTGCATGGGGATAAAAAGGAAGGGCTTCCCATCAGTTTTGTATTAAACCAATAACTTCTATTAAAAGGGAGCTTGTTCTGCAAGTGACTCGTTTGGATTTCAAGGCAGGAGAAAAGAAACGAATGCAATGATGAAGCAAGGAGACAAAACCTGAACAAACAGCTTGGGGAACAGCTCAGCTCTTGAAATAGTCCTTGCCAACTCTTGGAAAAGGGATAAAATGTGCCATTATCTGCAGGGGTTTGTCCACAAGCAGGGCTGTTTTGAGGCTCCATGTGAGGCTTGTGGCATACTCTAGAGCCCTGAGCAGCTCTGCACAGCAATCAAGATGTGATGTCTGGCTGGAGATCTGCATTGAGACCTTGTAAAGGGCAGGAACTGTTGGGTTCCTCCTGTTGTGCCTGTCTTGCTGTGTCTGCAGGTAGACAAAGGCTCTGCCTGTGGTTTCCACCACCTCATTCCAGGAAAATGAAGTTTGGAGCAAGGTCCGTGATAAGGACCAGGGGAAGTGCTGGAGCCAGGTTTCCATGGTGACCGTGGGATGCTGTGGGTGGGTTTGGTACCTTGCCTGAGCTCTGCAGCCCTGAGAAATACTCTGAGTTGTGGGGTGGAAGCATCTTTGAGTGCTGGTGAGGGCAGAGAATGTTTCCCAGCTCCTGTGTCCCCCTTCAGCTGCCCTAGAAAGGGGAAAGGGGGTGAGATGTTCCTGCCTAGTGTCCTGGGTATGGTGTGGAGAGATGCCTCAAAGCTGAGATCCTTCAGTAAAGGTCCTTCCTTATATCCTTGACTCAACCTCTGGATCCTTCCTGGACCAGGGACCAGGATGGGAGGCTCCTCCCCTGCCCCAAAAAAGTGTGGTTTTGGGAAGCAGTGATGGTACTCATGGGATGTAGGAGACTGGTAGTGAGCTGGGAGTGTGATGAGGCCATGGCAATTCAGGCACATGGAGCCCTGCTCACCTCTGAGAAGTGACTGTGCAAAAGTGGCTGCTCCATCCCCAAGGAATGGCAAACACATGAGGGCTGAGGGGGAATGATGGCATACAGAGGACCTGTCATGGGGGACAGAGGCCAGAGCACCATTCTGGATAGCTTCATCTTATTTGCCTGCCTTACAAAACAAATTACCAGACCTGTTCTGGGAGATCTGTACCTACCTTTGAAGCATCCTTGGCCTTCATTTTATCATCCCAAACAGCATTAAATTCTTGCTGGGGAGGCATCTTTATCAGGTACATCTACTTGGAAAGGCTTGAAAGGCTCTTGTCATGCTTCTCTTCATGTGTGCTTTGAATTTATAGCTCCCCATCGCCTGGAGAATCCTAGGGAGCTGGGAAGTATATTAGAAAAGGAGGTGATGGCCCCTTCCCTAGCAGAGCTGGTATGAATGTGGCTGTTACACCTGCGGCACAGCTCTCTCCTGCCAAGGTGCCTGCGGTCAGACCAGGCACTGATTCATCTTCAGGACCAGCCCCACTGCTTTGCAGGAGCTGGTTGCCTGGTACAATAAATCCTGCTTCAGCTGCATGAGGTGGGGAAAGCCAGATCAGCACAAAGGGTTGGTACTGGAGGTAGGATTGGGTTTTGTTGGCTTCCAGGCTCAAAGCTGATGGGTTGATTCAGTGTCTTGGGATGAATCTGACTGCTCTGCTCTGTGCCAGCTTCCCCATGCTCACACTGAAATGATGGCTTGTTGGGAGGGGATGGAGCTGTCTCAGTCCGGGTTTGCTCAGCATCAAACCATCCTCCCAAGGGTCAGCCAAGAGCAGCAAGATGCAGGAACAGCAGTTGTTGTGCTTCGTGTCCAGGAGAGCAGCGCAGGGACAGGGTCACTGCATGGTGTGGGGGCCAACAGAACTGGTTTGGGATGGAAGAGACCTTAAAGCTCCTCCAGCTCCAACCCCTGCCACAGGCAGGGACCCCTTCCACTGGAGCAGCTGCTCCAAGCCCCTGTGTCCAACCTGGCCTTGAACACTGCCAGGGATGGGGCAGCCACAGCTTCTCTGGGCACCCTGTGCCAGCGCCTCAGCACCCTCACAGGGAACAGCTTGTGCCTAAGAGCTCATCTCAGTCTCCCCTCGGGCAGGTTCAAGCCATTCCCCTTGGCCTGTCCCTCCATATCCTTGGAAGTGTTTGGCCACAGTGGGGTTTCCAAGCCAGCACCATGGAGCTGCGCAGGCAGCAGACAGGGCTGTGCCCTCGGAGGAGCAGCAAGCTTGGGCAGGGATGCTTAGCTGGTACAAAGGCTAGAGAAGAACTTGGCTCTGGAAGCACGGCAGCCTGCCACTTCCCGCCGTCCGAGAGCCATTGCATCAAACCATCTCCATGCACAAGGAAAGCTGCTTTGACAGCTCGCCATGCAGACTCCCCACGGACACTGCAAGCCAAGCGGCTTTCTCACCATCTCCCACGGTCCCTGGTTGTAAGCATGAAACCAAGAGCTGGTGGATAATTCTGCTGATGCACAGAAGAGAGAATCCTGTTCTGTGCTCCTGGGGCGGCTGGCAGGGTGGACGGGAGGAAGAGGCTGTGACAGCTCGCGTCTGTGGCTGGAGTCAGCAGATCCGGCTCCTGGGACACATGGGAAGAGGCAGGGAGCAGGAGCTGCTTTTGCACAGTCACTTCTCGGAGGCGAGCAGGGCTTCAAAGGCAGGATCCTGAACAGGATGTCGCAACTTGGGAGGAGGAGGAAAAACAGAAAACAAGCAAACAAAAAACCCACAAGCTCTTGTAGGGCTGGGAAATGCAGAGTCAAGGAATGAGGTTTCCAAAAAGCCTTCGCTCTGTACTCGCATCTCTTGGTGCAGGCGAGACAGCAACAGGAGCTGATGCTGGTGATGGATGAGGGTGTTAAAGCTCGGTGTGGTCAGCGGGTGCAAGTGTGAGTTTTGCCTGTCCCATGGAGGGGACCTCCCTTTCTCCATGGCAGGAGAATGTCACTTACAGCGGGTGCCAGCAGCCACGAGGAGGGACCCTCAGCTATGAATGTGCTGGCACAGGCACAGAGAGTTGTAGAGGACCTTGGGCTGTCCAACAGCCTGTGGATAAACTGACTGGCTCTATCCTAAGCTCCCTATGGGATGTAGAAGCTGGGGCAGAAGGATGGGCCTGGGAAATGGGCAAGCATGGGCGCATGCAGAGGGCAGTGGGTTGGGTTACTGCAATGTGCCCATGCGCTCGGTGAGGAGGTGCCAACAGCTTGCGAGATGCTTGCCCCAAAAGGATGAGGTCCCTCACATCCCTAATGCTGACACCAAGGAGCAGCTCTGTGACAGCTTCTGCTGAGGATGGGGCTATGGAGAACAGAGCACACAGTCACCTCCACACAGAGCCAGTCTTTTCCAGGTCAGCAAAGACCTCCTGGTCCCATTCACAAGCTGGGCTGGTGCAGGAGGTACCCAGCCTGTGCAGTTTTGCCTATGGCAGGCTCCTGATTCTGTCCTCCCTGCTTCAAGCCCTGCTCCAATTCCCAGTGATGGGAATCCTGGCAGCTCCCAGAGGCCATCCTTCCTTGCTGGGGGTTGGGGGAGCTAAAAGCAGGCTCCAGGAGGGAAGTGGTTTGGAGGGCGATGCTCGTCGGTGATGAGCACACAGCAGGCTGCGGGAGCAGTGTGGCAGCTGGAGCTGGCAGCCGAGCGCCTGTCCTGCTTGTTTTGGCTGACTTCAGAGACCTCTGGCTTTTCCTAGTAGCGCTTGGATGTGCCGGTACTCAGGAGACCTGACCGGGCACATTCAGACAACGCCGAAAATATCTTCCTTGCAGGCAATAGAGGCAAAGGGGAGCCAGCAGCTGAGAGACAGGGCACCAGGCTGCGGAGGGATGGTTGTTTTCCTTGGGCTTGCATCCTGTGGAGCCACAGCAGCACTGGTACATTTAAGGTGACCCCAGATGGACACCAGGTCTCAGCTAGGGAGGGGGTAGAAGGTTAGGACCCCTTGTTTTCTGCAGTGCAGGGTGTCCCAGATCATAGCATCACAGAATGGAAAGGGCCTTAAGATGAGCCAGTTCCAACCCCTCACCATAGGCAGGGACACCTCACCCTAGACCATCACCATCTCCCAACCCTTCCCTGTTGTTGCGGCAGGTACCTGGCAAAGCTGTCTTCAGTGGGGAGCATCTCTGAGGAGGAGACGTGTGAGAAGCTCAAGGGCTTGATCCAGCGCCAGGTACAGATGTGCAAGAGGAACCTGGAGGTGATGGACTCAGTGCGGCGCGGAGCCCAGCTGGCCATCGAGGAGTGCCAGTACCAGTTCCGCAACCGGCGCTGGAACTGCTCCACGCTGGATACCCTGCCTGTCTTTGGCAAGGTGGTGACACAAGGTGAGCCAGAGGATGCGTGCCTGGGGTGATGCTGCATGGCAGGGATGGCTACAGCAGCAGTCTGGAGGGATGCAGGAAGGTTTTGCTTGCGTGCTGCTGAGCCAGCAGAGAGGTGGAGGAGGGAATGCCTCAATGCTGGATTGTGGGGCTGATGGCTCTTTGTGCTGCACTGGGGCAGCAAATCCAGGCCCTTGCAGTTCTTCAGCTGCTGGGTGCTTCCTCTCCTGAACCTTATCCACATCAGTGGGTACCCACAGGGCATCTGCAGAGCCTGGACCTCTTATAGGGACAATGCCAAGTTCAAGTGTCCCTGCAGTCTCACTTCTTCCCCCCCCAAGCCCAGGAGCTTCGCTCTGCAGAGCAATGGCTGCATGTATTGGGTCTCTTCCCCTGGCAGCACTGAAGCAATGACAGGGCCAGACCGGAGGGAAGCATCCCAAGGTGAATCCTTGGGAGGACAGCCCTCTGCCGCCCGAGGCGAGTAGAGCACACGGTGCTGGACCCTCGGAGGGCAGCATCATCACCCACCACCACCACCCATTGCCAGCCTTCGGGGGGGGGGGGGGTGTGACCAAGGCAGCCCCCAGCCCCTCTATTCCCAACTGCTGTCCCAGCAGCACAGGGCTGCGATTGAACCATCAGGGTGAGGATATGGAGGGGACAGCCCTGGAGACCACAGAAGTGGCCCTTGCCTCCTTTCAGGTGCCATCTCTGATACAGCCCTCACAGCACCCTTAGGGCAAAGCCTCCCCCCCAGCTCCTTGTTTGACTTCCCTCCCCTCAACGCAGGGGTGAAGATCTCTTCTTGTGAAGGTTCAGGGACTGGAAATACCAGAAATACCAGAAACTAAAAGTCGTCTCTTTTGAGGCAGCCACAAGCACAAACCAACCAACAGGATCCTACTATTAACCTCGATTAACTTGGAGGCGGCTCAGTCCCCCCCACAGCCACTGCCGCCAGAGCACAGCTCGGCCACCAAAGGCTGGGCTGTGACCACCAAAGTAGTTGCCCTCTGTCCAACCAGCAAGCCAGGGTGATGTCTGCTGGCAAGACATCCCCTGCTCTGCCCCCAGCACGGGACTACCCCCAGTGCCAACCCTCCTTCCTTGGAGATGGAGGGGCTGTGTCCTCAGCCGGTAGGGATTTGGGTGTAAGGGCTGATCCATGGCCATGCTGCCCTGTATGGTTATGCTCAGGGATGTCTCCTGGCTTCCCAGACAAGCTGCTCTTAACCCTATGGCACCGCATAGGTAGGGACCAGTGCGGGTCTGCACTGGTGTGTGCAGGGTGCTGTGGGAGGTGCTGGGTGCTCCAGGACCCTGTGTGAGAGGATGGCAAAGATCTGCAGCTGCATTGCTCCTGGAGGTGGAAAGCAGCCAAGTATTGTGGATGCAGGAGGGATTTCATGGTAGAAGTGCCCTGCAAGCATCAGGCAAGAGGGTCTCTCCATATAAGCTCTGCAGAGCTCCCCACAGTGGCAATAGAGCCTTTGCATCTCTCTAATTCCCTGGTTATGATTTACCCATCTCATTCTTGTTTTCAAGCTTGTGGGCAGCTCCCAGCTCCTTCACTAGTGCAAAGCAAGGCTCTCATGGTGGCAAATGATGTCTCAGGGCAGAGGTGACTCTGCCGAGACCGGTCCAGGCTCAGCACTAAGCAAACAGCACCCCTGCGAGTGGGCAGGATGAGTGTCCTGCATGGGGTACCCCACCTTGGGAGGAAGAGATGGAGCAAAAGGCTTCACTTGGTAGTGTGATGTGCCACGATGTGCAACACCCGCCCTGGGAGGGAAGAGGAGCAGAGGCACACAACAGCCTTTGGCCACAGGGCTGCACACCCCAGGGAGAGCCCTTCTGATGCCTTGGACTTGCTGCCCTGTTTCCCACCGTGGTTTGTGCCTTGCAGGGACACGGGAGGCAGCGTTCGTCTATGCCATCTCTTCGGCAGGGGTGGCCTTCGCAGTGACCCGTGCCTGCAGCAGCGGAGAGCTGGACAAGTGCGGATGTGACCGCACGGTGCAGGGGGGCAGCCCGCAGGGTAAGTGAGCAATGGGGGCAGCTGAGCTGGGCTGCAATGTAGCCAGGCATGGAAATGCCAAACCCTGGAGCAGCCAGAGAGGAGAATGTAAAACACATAGAGAAGGGAAGGACCTGGGGCTGAGAGCCTGGACAAGGCTCCTGAAGGGGAGACCTGAGAGCAGCTCCAGTGCCTGAAGGGGCTGCAGGAAAGCTGGAGAGGGGCTTGGGACAAGGGCCTGTAGGGACAGGCCAAGGGGAATGGCTTGAACCTGCCCAAGAGTGGGGAGACTGAGCTGAGCTCTTAGGCAGAAGCTGTTCCCTGTGAGGGTGCTGAGGCGCTGGCACAGGGTGCCCAGAGAAGCTGTGGCTGCCCCATCCCTGGCAGTGTTCAAGGCCAGGTTGGACACAGGGGCTTGGAGCAGCTGCTCCAGTGGAAGGGGTCCCTGCCTGTGGCAGGGGTTGGAGCTGGAGGAGCTTTAAGGTCCCTTCCAACCATTCTATGATTCTATGAAACCCCTGTTACTCCAAGTGAGTTAATCAAAAATGCACTTGGGAGCATGGCCCATAGGGCAGAGACAGCGTTTTGCTTGTGTGTCCCCAGGGCCACATTCCTCATCTTCCCCAATGAAAACCCCAAAGCCCAGCTTTGTGGGTAGCAAGGCAGACGAGGGGCAGGTCAGCTGTATTTCAGGAAGGGCAAGGCTGGAGGGGGCTGGCTGTATCCATCTCATCCATGCTCTCTGCCTTAGGCTTCCAGTGGTCGGGCTGCTCTGATAACATCGCCTATGGTGTGGCCTTCTCACAGTCCTTCGTTGATGTCCGTGAGAGGAGCAAAGGGGCCTCTTCCAACAGAGCCTTGATGAACCTCCACAACAACGAGGCAGGGAGGAAGGTAATGGCAAGGGGGGAACCTGTGCAGGCAGTGCAGCTCTGCAGCCACCACTTGAGCCAGTTGGGCTTCCTTTAATCCCATCAGCATCACGTTCCACATACCCCTTTCCAGACCCTGTATCCCATGCCCTTCTTGCTGTGTCCATCACGAGCTGACCATCCCCTCTCCTTTCCTGTGCCTTGTGCTCCAGGCCATCCTGAACAACATGCGGGTGGAGTGCAAGTGCCACGGCGTGTCCGGCTCCTGCGAGTTCAAGACGTGCTGGAAAGCCATGCCCCCCTTCCGCAAAGTGGGCAACGTCCTCAAGGAGAAGTTCGATGGAGCCACAGAGGTCGAGCAGAGCGAGATCGGCTCCACCAAAGTGCTGGTGCCCAAGAACTCCCAGTTCAAGCCTCACACGGACGAGGACCTCGTCTACCTGGACTCCAGTCCTGACTTCTGTGACCACGACCTCAAGAACGGGGTGCTGGGCACCAGCGGCCGGCAGTGCAACAAGACCTCCAAGGCGATCGATGGCTGCGAGCTGATGTGCTGCGGCCGGGGCTTTCATACGGACGAGGTGGAGGTTGTGGAAAGGTGCAGCTGTAAATTCCATTGGTGCTGCTCCGTCAAGTGCAAACCCTGCCATCGGGTGGTGGAAATCCACACGTGCCGGTGATGCACGGCGGGGAGCATCCGTCCGTCCCCCTCCATGACTGACCCAGCTTCTCCCTTGCCCCATGGCCAGGACTGAGGAAGGAACCCAGATGCTGCAGGGAGAGCGCAGCTCTTCACAGAGACAGAGCCCAGAGGAAAACAGATTTTAAAGAAAAAAATATTTAAAGTTTAAAAAAATTGACCATTCTTGGCTTCTTTTTGATGTTGTTTTGTTCACTTGCTTTAGTTCTTGCTGGAGCCAGAGCCCCTTGGTGTCCTGCGCCAGCAGGGATGTGTCTGCGTCCAGTGGCTGGTTGGGGACCTGCAGGATGCTGCTCTCATCAGATGCCCTCCTGCTGCCTCGGAGCGCTGCATACAGGAGGGGTTTGAGCTGGGGCTGGCATTGGGTGCTTGGATATCCTCTGCTGCAGTTGGTTTTGTGTGCCGAAGCAACCCAGGGCACTGCTGGCCTTGGCTGAGCCTGGGGAGGGGATGGAGCTCAGCCAGCACCTGCAGCCCTGCATAGGGTGGGCACATGGTGACAGGGTGGCACTGTCCCCAGGAGGCAATGCTCAGTGCAGAGTGATCCCCATAAGGGAGATGTGGGACACTCCTGCATCCCCCTTGTTGTGGGATGCTCCATGGCTTGCTGGGTGTTGGATGGATTTGGAGCAGCTCCAGGGCAATCGGAGTATACAGTGTTCCAACCGTGCTCTTCCCCTTGCAAGCCCCCTTCTCATCTCACTTCTCATCACCTTGTTCAGCTGGAGATTGTGAAGAGGATGCAGAAAGGCCATAAAATCATAGAATCAATTAGGTTGGAAAGCTCTTTAAGCTCATCCAGTCCAATCATTGCCCCAGCACACCCAAGGCCACCACTAACCCATGGCACTGGGGGCATTGCCTACATGGTTTGTGAACACTTGCAGGGACAGTGATCCCACCATTTATGGGAAGCCTGTTCCAATCCCTCACCACCCTTTTGGGGATGAAGTCTTTCCTAAGGTGCAGTCCAATGAGTCTTGCTGGAGCTGGGAGCCAATGGGAGGAAATCCCAGGGGATTTCTTTTCCTCTGTCCCATAATCGCTCCCACCAGCATCCCACAACCCGATCTCCTCTTCCGGCTCCACATGCCTGTTTTCCACACCTGGTGAGGGCTCTGGGAATGGTTCCCACCCTGTTGGCTGCTGAGAAAAGCAGAAGTATGAAGTGGAGCAATTGTTTGGGGTGAGGGAAAGATGCTGCTGGGGGGAAAGGCCCTTGGGAAGCACAGGAGTGATGCTGCTGTATGTGCCCAGGCTGCCAGGATTTCATGCAGCAGGGCCCCATCTGCCCCATCCCGCTCCCACAGGCTTGGCCTGGAGCGATGCCATGAGGATAACGCGCTGTCCTACCCGCTCTGGCTTCCCCTCTTGCCTGGGATCGGGTTAGTGCAGAGCCCGTGCTGCAGGACGAACTATTTGGAGAACTAATAAGCAGAGGGGCACTGCGAGGGGAGGTGGAAGCAAACCGGATCCTCCATCCCTCACCCGCTGTTCTGAGAGGAGAGAGGGAGAAAACCTTGGGAATGGCACCTCGAGGCAACAGGAACATCAGGAATCAGCATCAATGAGCCCTCCCTGCATGGTCCAGCAGAGCCCAGCACTGTGCCCATAGCCCTATGGGCTGGAGGAGGAGGTTCCTGCAAACCTGCAGCATGGGTTTCATTCCTTGCTTCATCTCCAGAGGGGAAAGGGTTGGGGGGGTGGAACGTGCAGACATGGGTTAAATCCTGTCTGTGCTGTGGCAGTGATGGGCTGGGGGAGAGGCTGTGGTCGCTGGAAGGTCTCCAGACACCATCCGGCTGGAAGGCTGCTGACAACTGACTTGAAGCAGCAGCGCAGGGCGAGGGAGGTTTGAGGGGAGGCATCCCCTGTGCCTGCTCAGCCCCACATCCAAAACCATCAGGGTGGCCAGGGGACACTGAGCTGAGCCCCATGGGTTGATCCACCCCAATGGAAAGCAGAGGTGTCCCCACCAGAGCAGCCTCGGTTGCTCAAGGATGCAGTTAAATCCTCCCTGGGGGGATCCAGGCTTTGCTCCATCTCTTTAGCTCCCCCCCTGCAAGGCTGCAAGTTCTCAAGTACCTTGGAGGCTGTTCCTCCTCTTCCCAGAGGAGGTCACGGCCCTCAGGCCACTGGCCAAGTTTTCTGCTCATTGTCCATCTAGGATGAGGGCCAAAGCTGAGCAAGACAATCCAGATCAGCGCGGAGATAATCTCTGCCTATGGGATGTTTTCAAGCTGTGATGAAAGCTGAGCCCTTGCAAATGTCACCCGGAGATACCCCTGCTCCCAGCGCTCTGGCTCTTGTCACAACTGTAAATTTCAGCACCAGAAGGGGGTGGGAAATGCCTTTTTCTCCTTTCCATATTTACTTTGTCTATTAAATAATGAGTTTGTGCTGAACGAGCCATGGGGTTTTCTTCTCCTGGCAATCAGGCTCTGAGTAAAACCAGCTCGTGCTGCAAACATCTCATCATTGCTGGTCTCTTCCAGAGTCCTTAGTTAGGAGAAGTGTCCACATGGTGCTTTTGAAGAGTGTCATAGGGACACTGAGGCTGTCCTGATCCCTCCTCCTGGGACACAGATGCTGCTGTTTGGATCACAGGCTGCATCCCTGCTTTCCCCTCATTGTAAAGGAGATTCCTCACTGATCTTCTGCTCAGCCACTTGGCACATCCCTGCCTTGGGAGCCAACTTACCTTAGACCTCAGGAAGTCTGAGACTTCCTCCTGTCCAGAGGGCACTGATGTTCATCTGCTTAAGACAAGGCATCCCTTCCCTGCCCATA
Source organism: Melopsittacus undulatus (assembly GCF_012275295.1). Classification (NCBI taxonomy): domain Eukaryota; kingdom Metazoa; phylum Chordata; class Aves; order Psittaciformes; family Psittaculidae; genus Melopsittacus; species Melopsittacus undulatus. Next base: position 3,705,748 of record NC_047538.1, on the reverse strand, counting down.
GCCAAGGGGCAGAGCTGCTACGTGTGCTGCTGGAAGCATCTTGCCCGTGGTCTCGTGGTGTCTTTGGGCTGGGAGGGGGCAAGATGCAGCTGCAGAGTTAGGGCCCTGCCACCTCTTGCCTCCATCCCTGTGCTGCAGGTGCTGGATTTGTAAGGGATGCGGTGCCAGATCATAGAATCCCAGCGCCTCAGCACCCTCCCAGGGAAGAGCTTGTGCCTAAGAGCTCATCTGAGTCTCCTCTCGGGCAGGTTCAAGCCATTCCCCTTGGCCTGTCCCTACAGGCCCTTGTCCCAAGCCCCTCTCCAGGTTTCCTGCAGCCCCTTTAGGCACTGAAGCTGCTCAGGTCTCCCTGGAGCCAGCATCCTGAAGATGCCCAGCACACTCCCAGCCGCCCCCAGCCAATGCATTTCACTTGTCCCTTGTCCTCACTCAAGCCAGGGGCACTCAGCTACATCCTTTTCACACTGCTCCTTCTGGTCTGGATCTGCCCACTTCAGCAGGGGCTGCTGCTGGGTCTGGCTGCACTAACACTCTACCTCGTGTCCTTTCTCCAGTTGTAGCTCTCCAAGCTCACCTTCCCATAGGGTTCCTGGTAAAGCCAATGGCTTCTCTCACTGTGGCCTCCATGGGTGGCAGGCCTTGAGGGCTATGTTTAAGTTTAACCATTTCTTGCAGAAACAGGATGGGACAAAATGAGCCCCGAGCCTCCTAAACCCCATTCCTTCAAATGGCTCCTCTCTTCCCACAGTGGATCCCACCCCACAACCTCCCAGCTCCATCCCTCCCCACTCCAGCATCAGCATCAGGTAAGGGACTGTCTCCTCTCCCCATACCACCTCCCAGGGTGGTGGTGGAACTGAACCTGCTTCACCCTGGTACGGAAACAAGGTGCAAGCAGATGGCAGCTTCCCCCAACCCTGGATGGAGCAGGTCACATCCTCCTCATCCTCCAGCGCTCCCACCCACTCAGCTGGTCCCTGACATCCCCATACATCCGATAACACCCGCACCACTGCATCCCTCCCACTGTGAGCCCCACAGCCCTTGGTCCTCAACCCCCTTGACACCCTGTCCCTGGTGAGCTCATCTCTCCCTTAGGACCTCCCATCTCCACCCAGCCTCTCCCGCTCATAAACCATCCTGGATGTCCCACTGCCAACTCGAGATCATCATGGCAAGAACAGGACATCCCCTCCAAGCCCTCCCCACCCTGCTCCATGGATGGGTAACTCCATCGGTTTCCCCCATTCCCCAACCTCCCAACTTCACCACCATCTTCTGCTCCTTCTTTCCCTATGGAAAACCCACCCCGTGTGTCACATACCTTCAACTTCACCTCCTCCATGTCGTGGGTTTCATGTTTGCCAGCTCTGCACCCTCCATCCTGAGCACAACACAACCCAGTGCATGGGCAGAGCTGGTATTTGTCTCCAGCTGTTTTGACCACATCACCCTCATGCCCTTTACTGCCCATCAACGCTGTCATCACTCCCAACTATCTCATCCTCCCTTCCTGGGCATGCTCAGCCTCACCCGCCACCCTGCTCACAAAGCAATTAGATCACCATGGGTGGCATTAACAGTGCTCATGCAGGGCAGGAATTAGCACTTGCATCCTTTCCCTCCCTTACACGTCAGCGAACGTAACAGCAAATCCCTTTGCATGTTCCTGCAGTGGTGACCTGGGTCATTTCCCTGTATCTCCTGTGGTCCCTTTATCCATAGGAATTTACCAGCTGGATGTAAGGAAGCCAAGAGATGGAGACAGCAGGGAAAAAGAGCTTAGGACCACTAAGAAAAGATGCTTTAGGATGGGACGGTGTCTCTGCATGGGCAGATGGAAGAAGAGGGTGTCCTTGACACAGGAACTGGAATTGATGGATGGCAGGGACTTGGAACAGAATGATCTTAAGGTCCTTTTCAGCCCAAACTATTCTATGAGTCTATAGGTCTCCTATAGACCTATAGGTTCTATAGGCCCATAGAACCTATAGCACCTGTATGGCACAAGAGCTGGGGTGACCATTGCTCACACCTACACTTGCTGAAGACATCAGACCCTGACTGCCAAAACCCTGCTTGTTTTGTGGCTGCTGGAGACGGTGCTGAGCCCATCAGAGATCTGGGGAGAACCCAGCCCTGCCATGGGGCTGAGCACCCACAGCCCGGAGTGCTGGAGGAGGACAGGAAGGGTCCAGCACGCGGTCATGGCAATGGCTGTTGCCAGGAATGTCCTTGGGAATGGTAACAGATTCTGCACATGGTTTTGCAGCCAAACCCAGCTCCAGAGGGTCTGTTCTGCACCCTGAGAGAGCAGAGGTCCTGAGCTTCATCCTGACAGCACAACAAAACCCCCTCTAATAACCAAATTCACACCGGTCCTAATAATGCCAACCCCATTTTATTCCTTGGTAGCAGCCAATGGTGAAGCCACCTTGGGCTGGTTTTTCCTCATCCTATTTCTGTCTCCATCTCCCATTTCCTTCTATCCAGTATTACCTCCCAGATTCCAGCTCTGATCCTCGGCTAATTCGAACATATTGCATTGCTTTACAAACGGTGTTATTTTATCCCTTTCACCTGCCACTTTTCTTCTAGATAAACACTCATAACTCCCATCAGATCACTTTAACTCTTTGACTGTCACTGGAAACTGAAGCAGCCGAGACTGTCACAGGGGAAATTCCTTCCTTTCCTTCCCTGTTTTGTGTGTTAAGCCAAGCAAAATCTCACCTGCCTTAGCGCTGTCTTCAGGTCATTTTCCTTTAGCCTTCCCCAGTAATTTCACCAACTTCTGGGGTTATGGATGTGTCCAGGCTGGACCTGTGGTGTAAAGCTGCCTTAATCACAGTTCATTGTTGAGGGTGACTTATGTCCTGCCCCAGCCATCACCTCTTCAGGATTTGAAGGCCCTGAGCTGCACACAGGACACCAGATTTAGATACAGGCAGGCCCCCAGCAAAGGAGCTGACACATCTCACACCCATCTCCTACCCCAATGCAATGGGCATGGACAGCAGCCATGAGCAGGAGTTGAGCGAAACACTCCCAAATGAGGAGCATTTTCCTGGTGCTCCTTCCCTATCACTGACATCACTCAGAGCCCAGCTTTGCCTCATCCTTGCTCTTGGATCTGAGCTCCAGCATCACCCCCTGCACATCAGCAATGAGAAATCCCTTTTTACCCTACAAACAGGAATCAGAAGCACTTCACTCATCAGCCTCACACCCATCACCCAGGGATCCCTGGTCAGATCCTTGGGTTTAGCTGTGTTTGCCCTCCTCAGGACCCAGATCCACCTCCTGTAACGATGGGATCAGCTCAATCACCATCCTTCAGAATGCCTGTTCCCTTCCTCTTCCCAGCCTTAACCACCATAAAACCTGTTGACTTCCTCCTTCAGGACACTGGACCAAAGCAGGCTCTGGTTGGAGCTCCCTAGGGCAGGGGTTTTGCAGGGAACCCAAACACTTTGCATCACATCCCCATCAGCAGCCATTCTGGGCTGACACCAGTCTGGGTGCCATCCCAGTCCCGATGGGCTACGGGAACACATAAGGTGAGGTGATGGGGAGAGACTTGGAGCACACCTCTTGCTGCCATTGAGAAGGCATCTCCTGGTATCCATCAGTGGATGCTGTGCTTTCTGTCACCATCCTTCAGAGTGGGACCAGATGGACCAAAGCTCTGCCATGAGGAACAGCAGATGGAAACACCTCATGGTTCAGGGGGGACATCCCAGACCTCCATAACCTGCTACCGGTGCCCTTGCCATGAGCCTCACGAGGCTGTGGGAGGTGCCTGGGTTAACAGGGCTGCTCCTCAGGGATCGCAGTGTCGCAATGCCTGAGTCATCCGTTTCCTCCCAGTCACCGAAAACGGCCTCCAAGTTTGCACAGATGGTTCTTAATCCCCATTTGGACAATGAGCGTTTGGGCTTGTAAAGGATAATTACTAAATGGAAGCAGGGGAAGGGAGTGGTGGGAGAGGGCATGGGCAGGACCACAGCATGGAGCCGGGCAGTGCTCTGCACACAGCAGGGTGCAGGCGCTGGGCAGGAGCCTGGTTTAGCCCACAGAGGCTCAAAGCAGGCCAGTGCTAAACCTGAGAGAGAGGAGGACCGGTGCACCATGGCCACATTAACCTGCATGGTGATGTGGACATCACCCTCGGGTGCCACACGGTTATGGGTGCATGCTCTGGGGCACCCAACACAAGAGGGATGTGGAGCTGTTGGAGCAATGCCATGCAGATGCTGCAAGGGCTGGAGCAGCTCTGCTCTGGAGCCAGGCTGAGAGAGCTGGGCTGGGGCAGCCTGGACAAGAGAAGGCTCCTGAAGGGGAGACCCCAGAGCAGCTCCAGTGCCTAAAGGGGCTGCAGGAAAGCTGGAGAGGGGCTTGGGACAAGGGCCTGGAGGGACAGGCCAAGGGGAATGGCTTGAACCAACCAGAGAGGCTCCCTGGCAATTCCCCCTCTCCATCCCAGGAGAGATGCCAGGGGCAGGGATGGGGTTGCCCTTTCTCCACCAGCACCAGAGCATCGCACCTCAGTCCGGTGGTACCCGAGCATCCGGATGCTGACCGAAACCCCTGTGCTCCCTGCAGCCGGAGCGGGATGGATGCAGCCAGGAGGGGCCCATCCACACTCCCCATTCCCATCCTCCGTCTGCCGGAGCCCTGCACTTCAGGAGCAATTAGCAGCCGGGTTGAACTAATTCCCCGCGTGGCAGGTCCAACACAAACAGCACACGCTGGCCCAAGCCCCACACCTCCAAGCATTCACCTCTGTTTCGGAGGGCCGGGGCTGCCTTGCCAAGAGCAACACAAATAACCCACTGCTCCTCCAGGTTAAGAGGCAGCCCTGGAGGGCTGGAGCGCGGTGGCCGGAGCCTGCCGGCTCCTCAGCCGCAGCAAAGCAGCCTCTGTTCACAGCTCGGGTCAGCAGGGAGGTGAGCAACAAGGGGCTGTGTATGTGGAGCTTGTCCCAGTGGGGGGAGAGGTGCAAGGTCTTGGGGAGCCCCGAGAGGGCGAGGGGAGAAGGTCCCTGCGAACGGCACCTGCGGGTGTTTGTGAGGCTCCAGCACCTGAAATAACAACGTAGGAAGGGGGAAACGGTGCTGGGCCCCTTGCTCTGGGTCCCATGGCCCTGGAACTGGTGCGTTACTGGGGGTCCTGGTCCCTCCTGCAGCCAGGGATGCTCCCGGGTTTGGTTTTGGTTCCTTGGTCCTGATGGGGTTTGGGGGCTCACCTGGGGCTCCTGCTCCTGTTGGAACCTCACGATGCTGCACCACAAGCAGGGCTGTCAGGCTTCCCCGAGGTGCATGGTGATGCTGAGTGCAAGAGCTCTGCAGAGATAAAGTCAAGCCTACTCTCTCTGAGGATGCAGGATGTGACTGGTGGGACCACAGGGACCCACCAACGGGCAGAAGACAGGAGGAGAGATAGCAGCAAATCCCCCCCCCCCCACTTTGGAGCCCTGTGGTACAGGGCACCTCAAGGCCAGGCTGCCACCAACAGCCCCAGCCCCAGGCAGCATCCAGCTCCCATCAGAGGCAGCACATGAGGAACGTGCAGGGAGTGGTGCAGGATAAGGCAGCCTGAGCACCGTGTCCTGCCTGGGATCAGCATGTCCTGGGGCTCCCAGGCAGTGTCAGAGAGGCTGTGACCCTGGTGTGGCTGCTCCTCCTCTCCACTCACTGCTGCTGGAGGTGCGGGTGGGTTTATCCCACCCATCATCCATGGCAGGACACAGCCGGGATCACGCTGCGGCCACCCATGGGATGAGAGGGAGAGGATGAAGAGGATGAAGAGGAGAGGGAGAAGAGAGGGAGAGGAGAGGTTACCCCAACCAGCAGAGGGGCAACCACATCCCCTGCGCCATTCAGCCCCATACACCCCATGCAGACAGGAAACCACCATCTCCAGGGCACACAAGCCCCTGGCCACAGGAGCTGTGTCTCTGCAGTGAGCAGAGGTCACTGCTGCAGCTCAGGACACGTTCCCACACGCGCTGCAAGCCTGCAGCTGCTGCCCCAAGCAGGCGATGGAGAGGTCCTGGGGTCAAGCTATTAAGCCTCCTATCTGCTTAAACCCTTAAGCTGTCCTGTGATCCTGGCCAGGCATCCCCATGGCGGCGAGGGAGAGCGAGCGATGCCTCCTGCCCCATGGAGCCACGGTCTGGGGGCTGCCAGCACTGGGGGAGCAGCAGGAAGTCTGGGGAGCTGCCAGGGGCAGCCCCTTCAACACCTCTGCCCAGCCCTTGGGCTCCTTCCGATCGTACCTGAGTTGGGTTTAGATGGAGCTGAGGAACAATTCCTGCCCCAGAGGGTGCTCAGGCATTGGAACAGGCTGCCCAGGGCAGGGCTGCAGGCACCGGCCCTGCAAGGGTTCACACACCGTGGAGATGAGGCCTCAGTGCCATGGGGCAGTGGTGGCCTTGGCAGTGATGGTGAACGGTTGGACTGGATCACCTTAAAGCCCTTTCCCACCCTGGATCATTCTATGGTTCTATTGCCACGCACTGATGTTCCTCAAAACCAAGGACCTGCTGCAATCACTGACGGGGTTGGGAAAGCTTGGAAAAACCAATTCCATTTCATGTTGGCTCTCCAGCAGCTCCCCAAAAGAGAGGAGACCTTCCAGGCAGCCCATTGAGATGCCAACACAGAGCCAGGTCTCAGCCTCTGGTGTTGCCTGTGGTGAGGGTCCCTGATCCTTCAAGCTCTGACCAGAATCATAGAACCCCAGCCTGGTTTGTGTTGGAAGGGACCTTAAAGCTCATCCAGCTCCAACCCCTGCCACGGGCAGGGTCCCCTTCCACTGGAGCAGGTCCTGTTTTGCTCCATTTTGCCACTGCAGTCACATTATGACAGATGTAAGGGCTCATTCTGCCCATGTCTGCACCTTCCAGCAGCCTTCAGCAGGGCAGCAGGCAGGGAGCCAGAGCTGGGCAGCTAAGCCAGCAGGTTCAGGGCTTTTTGGATGGGGCAGCATCAAAAGACTGACAGACCCAGCTGCATCCCAGTGCCCTGCCTCACCGAGGAATGCAAACACAGTGACACAGCCCTTCCTAACCCAGCACCCGGTCCTGAGACGCTCCCATGCTGCTCAGAGCCAGCAGAAGCTCCTTCAGTGTGGTTCATTTTCATGTTCCCCCTTTACTTGTCCTCATTCACCAAGACTCCAGGTCCCAGTGTTGGTCTTTGGACACAGGCATCACCCAGGGAAGCTGCTTTAGGTACCTGGGAAGGAGCTTTGGTACCCAGCAGCATTCTTGTGCCAAGGCATAAGGGAGAAGAGGGGTGATGAGCAGAGAGCACACAGAGCCTGCCCTACAACTGCAGCCGTGGTGGGACCCACAGGGTGCATCGTGCTCCCTCCATTGACATTTGCCATCTCCTCCCAAGACAATAAAACACATCTGGTACAGATGGGATAACAGGGCTGCAGCTCTCGGGGTTGTTATCTGCACCTGATTAGAGCTCCCTCCTGGAAGGCAAAGGGCAGGTAAGGAAGGGACTGGAAACCTGGATCTGCTGGTGCCTGTGCACAGCAAACCCAGGGCAAGTCCATGCTCTGGGGCTGGGCTGTGACTCCTGCCAGGCAAAGCATCACCAGCAATAGGTGCCCTGAGCACCATTCCCTTGGCCATGACCTCTCCACGAGCACAGGTGTGAGTCCTGCAGATGGAGAGCTGGAAAGGATGCTGAGCATCGTCTGTAGCCACAGCAATGGGGTGACCCAAAGGGAGCTCCCCATGGACAAAGCTCCATCCCCTTCCCATCCCACCCTCTGAGGCAGCAGCCTGTGCTTTAGGAGGGTGGCCAAAGCAGCACAAGCTGCCCTGGCAGGGATGTCCATCACCAGATCCCCACTGCATTTGCAGCACCCCTCAGGGGACACGAGCAGCAGTGGGGTGAGCAGCTCACTCATTGCAGTGGGTGCAGTGCTAATTGTTAACACCATGATAGCAAACTGAGCCCTCTGCAGAGCTGGAGCCTGGCACGTAAACTCAGTTATCTTCAGCAACCAAGCCTGCAATCTCCTTTCCCAGAGAATGAAACCAGGTCTGTGGGACCAGCGCTATTGTTTTCAAACCCCAATTGCAGGAGGGGAGAGGAGGCAGAGATCTGACATCCTTCATTGTCTGTCTGGCTTTGAGTCTGACAGATTAACCCACCCTGGAGCCAAACCAGGGTGAAACCGGGAGCAAAGGAAGGGGCAGACACTTCAAAGAGACAGGACCCACACTCCAGCATCACCCCCTGCACCATGCAGGAAGGACCAGGACAGAAGCAATGCCCACAGCACCACACTGAGGCCTCCCTGCATTCACAGCCAAGTGCATCACTGAAGGGCAGCACCAGCACTGTGCACATCACACAGACCCTTCCCCATTGCTCCCAGGGTTAGGAGTGCATCTGAACACCCAGCCTCAGGGCGAATCATCCCCCTCACGTCTCCAGACAGGGATGGGCTTGGTCAGGGCAATGGGGTCAGAGCTCACATTTCCTAAAGCCCCCTCGAGCAACACAGGAGCTGCTCCCTGTGCACTGCACTGAGCTCTGGTTGAACACCATAGGCAGGTGCTCAAAGGTATTTCAGCCCCCCCATAGCATGTGGAGGGACTTCCAGAGGCAGCTCTGGGGGCACCTGAATTACTCAGCACCTTGATAAAGCCTCCTGCTCTGTGCAGAGGCAGCCGCATCCCCAGCTCCCTGGGCAACACTTGGAGCTATTCCATGTTGCATGGGACACATCAGCTCCATGGGTTCAAGCTTCCTCACTCTCAGGAGAGAGATGCTCCCACTGTTTGACTGAACACTCAAAAGCCTGCAAACCTGAGCAGTATCATCCCTTCATGCGAGGATGTGAAATGGTCCAGAAGCCAAAGCTGGGGAGAGGCATCAGTGTCCTCCCTGGGACAGGTTTGTCCCATCCACCTCAGCAATTCCTTTCACCAAAGAGGCCAAATCACCCCAGATTTACCAGGGCTGAGACACCACAGGGTAGAGAGCAGCACTGAAGGGGCTACAAGAAAGCTGGAGAGGGGCTTGGGACAAGGGCCTGTAGGGACAGGCCAAGGGGAATGGCTTGAACCTGCTCAAGAGAGGGGAGACTGAGATGAGCTCTTAGGCAGAAGCTGTTCCCTGTGAGGGTGCTGAGGTGCTGGCACAGGGTGCCCAGAGAAGCTGTGTCTGCCCCATCCCTGGCAGTGTTCAAGGCCAGGTTGGACACAGGGGCTTGGAGCAGCTGCTCCAGTGGAAGGGGTCCCTGCCCATGGCAGGGGTTGGAGCTGGAGGAGCTTTAAGGTCCCTTCCAACACAAACCAGTCTGGGATCCTCTGACATCTGCAAAGCTGGGCTGGGGCATCTGGGCAGCATCACAGTGGGTAGGGGCTCCTCTAAACCCCAGGTCATGGTACCCGAGAGGTGCTTAGCACCTTCTGCCTGCTCCCCTGCACCCCTGCAGAAGCTGCCCCGTAGGGACAAGCTTCAGGGCAAGCAGTGATGGGATAAGCTCAGCACAGCAGCCCTGGAGACCCATCAAAACCCAGGCTGCTCAGCAGTGCCTGTCAGTGGGATGATTCCCTCACTGAGCCCCTGGCTCTCCCCTCTTCCTCCTGATCCTCTCTACAGCAGGATTGGATTCATCTGGAGGAAGCCAGAACCAGCCCAGATGGATGCGGCTCCTTGGGCTGATGGCGCAGCCCCAAAGAGCTCAGCAGTTTGGACACTCGGCGCTGCTGATGTTATACAAAGGAGCTGGAAATGTAAATGATGGCCCTGGACCTACAGCCGGTGGCTGCTGCAGATGGCCCCGGCAAAACACACTAATGATAACAACAGCATCTCCATCCCCAGCCTTTGGCACTGCAGCAGCGAGAGCAGAGCAAAGCTTTTACGTGTTTGCCATCTAGTGGGCTGGGGAAAGCCTGCACCCAGCTCTGCACTGCAGCTCTGCCCGGGCACCCCATAGCCCACCGGGGCACTGCCATGGAGTCAGCACTGGGGTACCTTACAGAGCATCCTGCTGAGGAGAGCCCGGCGCTGCAGGTGACAGGTACTGGGATAGCATCCATGAGGGGCAGGGGGCTCTCTACATGGCAGGAGCCTGAACATCCACCCCAGGGCCACATCTCACAATGGCAAGGATGCTGCTGCATTACTTCTGCTTTGCCTGTCCACAGAAAAGGATAAACACTGGTTTTAGGACTAATATTCTCATTTTAAAATGGTTTCCAGGGAAAAGGGCTCAACGTTTCCACCATCCTCCCGGAAAACCTGCCTGCCAGCTCCATGAGAAAGCATCCAGGCTGCCCGGACCCACACAGGCCGCCTGCCCCAGAGCCCATGGGCACATCCTTAGCACCATCCAGAAAAGGGGACATAAACAGAAACACCCGACCCTGTGCAGCAGCACGAAGGAGCAAACTGTTCACTTTCACCCAAACAGTCATTCCTGAGGAGGAAAAGCAAAGTTTGTTCAGCTGTAGCTGGGGTTGAGCAAACACGACACGGATCACTCCTGCTTTGCCTCTTGGAAAGGACTCCACGAGGCTGCCACATCTGGAGAAGAAAAGCCCAACTCAGAGCAGTGCCACCAGCTCCAGCCCCTTGGTGAAGCCCCAAGGAGCTGGTGCTGCTTCACCACACCAAGAGCAGTTCCAAAGCCTGGTTATAACCTGGAGCAAGAGGCCTCCTTGGGAGCCTGCAGTAACCTGGCCTTGAAGCCTGCCAGTGCAGACCCAGCGCAGCCACCCAGGTCCATCTGGCCAAACACAGGGGACCACCCTCAGAAGAGGTTGGTGACTCGTTTCTTCATCCCCAAACCCAGAAACCAACCACAAGCACTCCTCAGGCCTCTAAAAACAGTGCCCATGGCAAGTGGTACCTGCCTGGTTTGCCCCAGAGCCCTGTTCCTGGTGCAGAACATGAGCAGAGAAAGGGAAAAGGCTTTTACCTGAGTGTCTGGGTGCCAGAAAGCTGCAATTGCTGCTGCATGCTCTGGGGAGTTCAAGTGGATGAAGGCAACACAACACAGGACAGGCTTCAGGCAGATGCAGCTCTGCTGAGCCCCCATCCATCTCTGCAGGGCTGTGTGCTGCACAAAGGAGCTGATGCCCTCTCTGAACATGGGAAATCTCCTCCCCAGGTACTCACAGTGGGTTGGTGAGATGCTGATGTCCTCCTGCATGTTGGGCATCACCCGGTCACCAGTGTCCTATTCAGGAAGGAGAGGAGCAGGACTCCTCAGGAGCAGCATCTGCCACGACAGCACCAGGGTCCCTGCAGGTGTCCTGGGTTTTCACACCCAGGGAAGTACCCGCATATCCCACATCAGGCAGACGTGTGTGGGATCAGCACAGCAGGAATGAGCCCTACAGACCTGCACAGTGTTCATCCATCTCCAACCAGGGTTGGGACAGGACCAGTGCATTCCTTGTGCTGCAGGGTCTGGCTTTTGGCTCACACACTTGAGCAGCACCTTTCACACAGGCACTGCTCTAGGTTGAGGTGCATCAGAGGCACAGGAGGGAGCAGATGCCCACACGCTCCCTGTATGAAGGGGCAGTAACCGCAGGCTGCACTACACAGCCCTCGGCAGGGTCCCCATTTCTCCAAATCCAAGGAAAAGCTGGAAATTCGACACTAACTGAAGTGTTTTCCCACATGCAGAAAGTCGGGAACTTGGTAAATCCCTCATTCCATTTTATCTTTACGTAGTTTGTCCCTGCACAGATGCTGACAGCACATTCAAGGTGACAGCAAACCTGAGCTTCAGAGCTCAGGCCCAGTTCTTATCAGAGTGAACCATGAAGAGTATCAGGCACAAGCTCTTCCCTGGGAGGGTGCTGAGGCGCTGGCACAGGGTGCCCAGAGAAGCTGTGGCTGCCCCATCCCTGGCAGTGTTCAAGGCCAGGTTGGACACAGGGGCTTGGAGCAGCTGCTCCAGTGGAAGGGGTCCCTGCCCGTGGCAGGGGTTGGAGCTGGAGGAGCTTTAAGGTCCCTTCCAACACAAACCATTCTATTCTATAAGAAGCTACAGTGAGGCCTTCAGCCAGCCCCTTCCTGCCCCAGCACTTCCTGAAACATCCCAGTCAGATCCCAACCCTTGTGACCAGGCTCCACGGGCAGCACCCAGAGCCAGGCACTGCTGCTGGAGCTGAACTCACCGTGTCCAACGCTGCCGGCTCCACACCCGAAGGTTCCTGCGTTGGAGCAGGGAGCGTTCGATCCCTGTGCTGCAGAGCCTGACACCAACAGCAGGCTCATTCCTCATCCCGGTCCTTCGGGCCGGAGCCACCAGAGGGCAGCTGGAAGCGGAACAGTGACCGGCCCGGCCATATCCAATGCTCCATTGCTGAACGCTGACACCCCATAGCAACATCAGAGACACCCCATAGCAACCTCAGGGATACCCCACAGCATCCTCACAGACCCCACCACATGAGCTCTGCTCTCTGTGTGAGAACCTGACTGTTAATGCCCCAGGGAAGCCCTCTTCCCACTGTAAAGTGGTCTCTGCCAGGGGGTCTGTGTCCCGTTGGTCCTTAGCTCCAGGCTTACCTTGGTAACTCAGACCCAAACCTCCTTGGGTAAGGAAAAGGCTTTACTAATTCCAAGGCATCACTAAATTGGAGGTGATCAAATACATCCCCTTTTTTACCCTCAACATCCAAGTGAGAGGCAAGCAGGGGGCAGCAGCATCAGGCTTGGTCCTAAGACCCAAGAGAGTCCTCAGTCAGACAGGAGCCTGCAGCAGCACCAGGAGCTCCATCCCCCTGCTCCTCTGCCTGAGTTAAAGCCAGTTCCTTCTGTATCCAGGCTTTCACCCTGGTCTAAGCCCAGGACAAAGAAGGTTTTTATCTCACCTGACTCAGGGAGGAGCTGCTCGGTTGGCACCAGCTCACAAGGGAAGAGGAGGGAGGAGGTTTGGATGTGCCAGGGTGTCCAGCAAGATCTCTGCTCACGATGACCCTGTTGTGGAGCTCCAGCCTGAGCCCTGCCACCGGCTGCTTGCGCAATAGCATCATAGAATAGAATCATAGAATGGTTTGGGTTGGAAAGGACCTTAACATCAGCCAGTTCCATCCCAATGCCATGGGCACCTCACACTAAACCATGGCACCCAAGGCTTCATCCAACCTGGCCTTGAACACTGCCAGGGATGGAGCATTCACAACCTCCCTGGACAACCCATTCCAGTGCCTCACCACCCTTAAAGAGCTTCTTCCTTATCTCCAACCTGAACTTCCCATTTCAGTTTCAACCCATCACCCCTTGTCCTGTCACTGCAGTCCGTAATGAAGAGTCCATCCCCAGCATCCCTGTAGCCCCCTTCAGACACTGGAAGCTGCTCTGAGGTCTCCATGCAGCTTCTCTTCTCCAGGCTGAACAGCCCCAATCTTCTCAGCCTGGCTCCATACGGGAGCTGCTCCAGCCCCTGAGCATCCTCATGGCCTCCTCTGGACTTGTTCCAACAGTTCCATGTCCTTATGGTGTTGAGGACACCAGAACTGCACACAGTGCTCCAGCTGAGGTCTCACAAGAGCAGAGCAGAGGGGCAGGATCACCTTTGCCGTCATGGTCACACTCCTCTTGATGCAGCCCAAGATACAGTTGGTATGCAGGACAAGTCACCCATGCTCCAGCCAACCACACCTCCCTGCTCCTGCTTTCTGCTTCCCAGGCTGAGTTTCAGGAACTGATTCAGCTCATGAAAGGGACAAATCATCATAGATCAGCACCGGGATTAAGGTGACAAAACCAGCAGGAATGTGCAGCCAGGAGCAGGGACCTGCTCCTTTTGCCACCTACAACTGATTTATTCCTTATCCCTTTGGGATGACTTTCAGAGGTTTTGAAGCAGTACCTCACTGGTTCATGCTTGATTTCTGTACTTGTTTCACTCCTCAGCAGCAGGAAGGTCTCCAGGCACCCAAACGGTGACTTGCAGCTCTCAGAGGAACCGCAGCAAGGAATGTTTCACCGTGGAAGCAGAGCATGGGCACAGAGGGGAAGCAAAGCCACAGACATCCCCAGCACAGGACCCCCATGTAACACAGAGGCTGTTTCCTGCAGGTCCTGGTGACAGGAAGGCCGGGGTGGTGCTGACAGCAGCACTCCCAGATCCCACTCCAAGCCTGCTTTTCAAAGGAGGCAGCTGCTGCCAGCTGCAAAACGAGACCTCGATGGTGGCCAAGGAGCAGAGGACACTGCTGCCTCTTGGGACCAGGCCAATAGCAGCAGCAGGGGCAGATCTGCCAAGTGAAACCAGACCCAAGAGCAGCTTTCCAGGGGCCCTTCAAGCTGATGCCAGCGGCTCCCAGAGACCCAGAAGCCATTTGCTGCTGGAGGACAACATCCATTAAAATGTTACCTTGCACAGATGCAGTGAGCATGCTCCAAACACCCTCTGGGATGTGAAGCAGAGCTCACAAAGTGGCTTCAACTTGGAGACTTGCACAAGGAGCAGTTAACAGTGCTGAGCTGCACCTTGCCAGCTCTGCCTCTGCGAGCCCCTTCAGGAGGGGAGAGCAGGCAGACATCACCCAGAGACTGCAGGAGGAAAAGGACCATGCCCAGGTCAGAGGAGATGGCAAATGGCTTGGGAAGGCTTTTGGGCACTGGCAGCATTTGCCCATTGGTGTCCATGGAACCTGCTACGGAGCCCGGGTGCCTCAGGGCTGCTGGTGAAGATGCAGCTGCTCCAAAAAGCTTTTCTCCCTAAGGTCTTATCAGATGTGCTCATCTTCCCTTACACAATCCCCTACCTGTGTCTTAATGAGGGCTGCAGGGCAGGAAGCAGAACACAGAGTCCTGATAGCAAGAACCAGCACATGACTGGGGAGAAGGGAAGAATGTGGCTGAGCACACAGCTCCCTCTGGGAAAGTCCTGCAGGACTCAGCCTGATCTCCCAGTGCTTAAGAGAAGATGAGCCCAGCTGCAGCTGCTGCTCAGCAGCATCGCTTCTTCCAAGGAATGACAGTTTCCCATTGCCCTGCAATGGGAGAGCACGATAAAGCACATGGCCACACACAGCACAGGGAAGCTCCGAGAGAAGAACCAGTCAGCAGCATAACACAACCTCAGCACCAGTCCGACTTACAGCAGCCACGCAGAGATCACTCCTGCACCAGAATCTACAAGAACAGCAGGATTGGTTCCATCAGCTTATGAACAGTGGGACAGTTCCACATATTAACTAAAGCAGGCAGGGAAGGACTGAGCTAAGGGGGTGTTTGAAGTGATGTCCTGCTCAGGAAAGCAACTGCTGCCCCGGAGCTCTCCTCCCAACCACTCATCAGCCCTGGAGTCCCACCTCTTGCTTTGGGTTTCACAAGAGGCAGGACTTTCCTCCCCATCAAGTTCTTGCCTATTTACCTGAGTCCTCTATTTCCATACTGACAACAGCAGAGTGGGAAAAACAGATCCATGCTGTTTGTCACCACAGCATCCATGGGTTTCCTAGAATCATGTAAGAATTAGCATTGAAAGGGACCTTAAAGCTCATCCAGCTCCAACCCCCTGCCATGGGCAGGGACACCTCCCATTAAACCATGTTGCCCAAGGCTGTGTCCAACCTGGCCTTGAACACTGCCAGGGATGGGGCAGCCACAGCTTCTCTGGGCACCCTGTGCCAGCGCCTCAGCACCCTCACAGGGAAAAGCTTCTGCCTTATCTCCAACCTGAACTTCCCCTGTTTCAGTCTGAACCCATCACCCCTTGTCCTATCACTCCAGTCCCTGATGAAGAGCCACTCTCCAGCATCCTTGTAGCCCCTTCAGACACTGGAAGCTGCTCTGAGGTCTCCACGCAGCTTCTCTTCTCCAGGCTGAACAGCCCTAGTGTTCTCAGCCTGGCTCCGTACAGGAGGTGCTCCAAGCCCCTGAGCATCCTCGTGGCCTCCTCTGGTCTTGCTTTACCTGATGCAGCTGAAGTGGTCGGACTTTGTGAAGGCTCCCACCTCCTCTCTGTCACTTTGGCATCAGCTTGACCAGGAAAACCAGGCAGGAGAACGCACTAGTTCAGCAGGAGAGTATCCTGCAAGATGCTTCCATGCAAATAGTGAATGTGATCATCTCCCTGTGGAGCTTAATGGAGCTAATGGGAAGGAGGGTGTAGGAATGCAGCTGAGGCAGGGCAAGGAGTAATCACTACTTAGAGACAACAAGCACCTGATAAAGACACAAGCCAATGGAAGCAAGAGCTCTGCTCACTACCTGCTCTTATGCAAAACTGGTGCAAGATTAGGAATTGGAGGCTCACACAAGAGCCAAATGAAGCCCACAAGCTAAGCTGTTTGAGCTTGTTTAACCTACTCCAGCACCTTGTCCTCTCTCTGGATAGGACAGCTCTGTCCCAGCATCTCCATGGAGCTACCTGACAGACTTCTGCAAAGCTAATGCAACCCTGACAGGAGGGGAGCAGCACAGCTCCTTGGAAAAGATGGTTTTCCAACATTCAGTACCTCCAGCATTCCCTCCAGAGCCAAGTTCAACCTCGTGGCATTGATTTAACAGAACAGACTATTGCTTGGCCAAATGGACCTACCAGAAAGGACTGGCCCAGACCACTGCCATAAAAACAGATGCAGAGGGACCAGATAGGGACAACCCTCATGTAAGGATGAAGCCAAGAGAGAAAACAGCTCAACAGGGTAACCTGCTACCTAAAGCACATGTTCTGAAGGGTTCTCCCTCCACCTCAGGCAGGTTCCTGCCTGATTTCACATAGGGAACCCCTTGGTCACCAGCCTTGCTGCTGGCTTTAGACAAGTGAATTAGGTTTAGCTCACAGAAGGTACAGAAGCTCACTTCAGCCTCCTGTAAGCACACAGAGCAGCCACCAGCACTCAGCTGTTGCCAGCACCATGAGCACCAGCAGCACTTCCAACTGGGAGCCACAGACCCACAGCCAGGCTTCTGCAGACAAACCTGAGCTGCACAGTGGAGCAGCAGCAGTAACCAGATGGCAAGTGGAAGCATACATCTCCCACCAAGCTTTTGGATTACAGCACCCACCGAGTCAGCTTCTTAAAATAAAAGTGACCTTTAATGAGACTCTTTGGGATGTGCTTTAATAATGAATACAAGTTATGCAGCAACAATGTGAGACTTTGCAGGCTCTTTGGAGAGGATGAACAAAAAGGTGTGAACCCTGTATGGTTTGGGAGGGATGTGGGGACAGTGTCAGTTGTCCCTCCAGGGGTTTTACTGTCTGCCCATGAACAGAGAGGCACAGGCAGCTTCCACAGAGCCTGGCTTCTTGACAGAAGAGGTGCAGACCTCAATGACTCCCCAAAAACCAGCTTTTAATACTTGGGAACATGCACAATGCTGAGTATTCCTTTAGTTCAGAGCCACCATGCCTCTCTTCAGAGCTGGGTGCTACAGCAAAGGCATTGCTTCGAAGATTAGAGTGACCCTGACAGAAGTGAGGTAGCAGCAGAGATGAGGGAGGATATGAACTGACAGGATTAAGCATGAAGACCCAAACTAACTTACAAGGAGGAGAGTGGGGCTCGCACGGGATAAAAGCCATATTTACAAGTCCTTCACATTCAAGAGAAAAACAAGGGAAATAACTACCCTCAGGCAGGCTTGTGAAGATACTTTATGTTTAATACATCTGAAAAGAATGCATATACAAAGAACTTAGACATGAAAAAGCATTGGTTCAACACTACCGAGTCTACAAGAAACCGGAATTTTGGGAGGTGGAGAAGATTCCCTAAGTCTTGAAAAACTTTGGAATTTGCAAGCCCAAATAATCTTGTGGTAAACCCCTGCGATGGTGCAGTCAGTGTGTGAAGACCCTGCACACACCTCAACAGGCTGGAGCCCATCTGATGGGGTCAAGGGTACCTAGGAGCCAAATGCAGAGGAAGGGGATTCCCTTCACTGGTCCCCGCATGGTGCCACACAAACACCAGAAACCCCTCCCTGCAGCTCCTTCCCACTGACACAGGTCTGCCTTTCACCCCTCCCAGGAGGATGCTGAGCCATCCAGGAAGAGATGCACCACCAGGGCCAGCTCATCTGAACCCAGCCCAGGTCCTCTCAGCGTGTCCATCAGCAGTGTATGTGCTGGTCACTGTAATTAATTTCTCTCTAATTGAGGACTGGCACAAGATGGGTTTGTTAAGAGCCAACAGAATCACTGGGCATGCTTAAAAAGGTGCAGCTCTTTCTCCATCACATGACAAAAGCTGATGGCAAAGATTAAGAAGAGGCTGGGGCAAGCTAGTTTCAAGTCTGATGGTGCATCCAGAGAATAGGATTCTCCTATTCCTAAGGCTTCATAACTTAGAGGGTGGGGTAGAAATTTAAGACCTGCACAGTGGAAAGCCAGGGGAAGAGATACAAGGCAACTTCAGAGGAGATGCAGATACATTTTCTACACTCCTCCTTAGAGGAGCACCAGCTTGGGACATTTTACTTTGCCATGTTTGCCTTTAGCCCTCGAGTCTGCTCACCCCCAGGCTGCTGGCTGGCTGCAGAACAGCCCCATGAGTTCTTGCCACCAGAACTAAGCCTTGCCAGACCGGCCTAAGGGACAAGGCTGCAGTAAGGCAGCCCAGAATTAGTCTGTTACAGAGAAAGTCATCACAAGCATGCCTGGATCTTAAACAAAAAAACAAATTAGAAACAGTAAACAAAATAAAAAAAAAACTAGTACTGATCAGTGTTTTCTGGTAATAGAGAATTACTCAAAATTAACTAGTTTAACTGAATTGAGGGGGCACTGGGGAATAAACACTAACATTCTCATCTCACACAGGGCTGGGGGGGGATGGGAGTGAAGGGCATTTGTCATTATTGCGAAAAACAAACTTTCAAATTTGGATCTTTAGTTTGATTTTTAAACATTGCTTTTAGTACGACATCAAACACCAGCTCTGCAGAAGGGGCTGTGGAGGGATGTTCATAGCAGCACACACCTGCGAGTCTTCTTCGGCTCCGGAGGCTCCAGGGCAGCCAATATCGCTTCGTCAAATACATTCTTTAGGCCTTTCTGGAAAGGGGCAGAGAGAGAAAGGGGCAGTCTCATTTCAGAGCTTTCACACAAACACAAGCACCGAAAGCCAAGCGGCAGAGAACCCCCTCAATGCTGAGCCCAGGTTTGCCACCTACAACTCCCAGAGCCTCCTCTGCTCCTTCCCAGCGCCTTGCTGGGCTTCAGCACCTGGTTTTCTGAACAGAAACACGAATCCTTTGAGACCAGACCAGAACACTTGGTGTACACTTGGCCCTGCACTGGGCAGGGGGTTGAGGCTAGATGATCCCTTCCAACCCAAACCATTCCATGATTCTACAGTTCACAGGAAGCAATGCACATGTACCAAAGTCGTTTCCTTAATGCAATTTTTATCATTAGCTGGCTGCTAACACATTTCACATGCTAATGACAAAGCAGGAAGTGCTGCATTCAAATGGAAGAGCCCGATCTGGAGCAGCAGACACCCGTGTGAAGGAGAGGAGACAAGGCAAGAGACATGCAAGAGAACAGCCCCAGTCCCGTGCTGGGCAGGCTCCGGTGGCAGGCACCCGCAGGCAGCAGCAGCCAGGCGGAGCCCAGGAGCTGTGGATGGTACTGGAGGAGTCGGGATGGAAGAGCAGGAGCGGGCACCGGACGCAGGGTTAAGTGTTAAAGTGAAGCCAGGAAGTGCAAATCAGAATAAAGCTTCATCAGTCATTTATACAAACAACTGCGGTTTTTAATTTCAAAATTGAAAGACAAGCTACAATTGATGTTTTCTCCTTAAAACAATAAAAATCAGAAGCATGATAGTAAGAAGCAGCTTTACATCTTACAGTAACAGGCTTTAAGGTTCTATTATTGAAATGGAGAGCTCTACCATGTTAGTGAAAGCAAGAATTTTAACAGTTCATAAAGCAGTAGCAAGTACATTGAGATTTCCTTCCCCCCAAGGACTGACAAATACTCCACCATAGCACAGACAGCCAAAGCAACAGCAACAGAAAAACATCTCACTGCACAAAGGAGACCCAGAAAACCCTTCACGTTACAGCTCACTTGCAGATCACCGGTTCAGGTACTTTTGTCATGCAAATACAGTTCACAAGAGTCACAAGTAGAAATCGAAAACACACCCAGTGGTTTCTTCCAGTTGGATTGAGGAAGATCAAGCATCATGTCTTATTCTTTTGATCTTTCTTTAAAGAATGATGTAACCAGATCCTTTCCCCCTGAATTATAAAGCTACCCACATCTGGCAACCCCAGCAGCAGAGAGTTAAGCGAGTCCAGTTCATGTTCCACATCACAACGGTTTACTAAAGATCTTAAGTACTGTTTTCAGTCCAGAGCTAATACAGAGGTTGCTCTAAGATGGTAACAGGCACAACAGCTTTCAATCAAGGTGGTTTTATTCATGTTTTAACCAGGTTTCTACAGTAGTGGGACAGAGGAAGCAGCAGCAAGAGGGGAAGGAGAAAGTTTAGAATATACAGCACTTCCTTTTGGGCTGAGTTTCCGGAGGCTCGAGGGCAGCTAGGATAGCCTCATCAAACACATTCTTCAGACCTCTCTACAAGACAGAGGGGAGGAGAAAAAACAGCAGCCAGGTTAGAGGATTAGAGAAAAACAAGCAGATACAAAGAGCATTCAGGATAGACCAGGCTGAATTCACAGAGGCAGCAAACGGATTTACTTTGTAAGAAACAAAGTAGATCCCAGGAGGAAATCTCATTTAGATGACCCAGAAGTCAATGCCAGAGACAGACAGAACATGTGATGGACCAAGTTAAACAAAATGAACCCCAAGAAGGTCAGAGGCACAAACAGTTGGCAGGAACACAGAGTGGGAGGGGCTGCACAAGAAATGGTGGTTTCCACTTCACTGTGACCACACACACACACGGGGAGATTACAGGGGAATAAACACAATGGAGAGCAGCTGGTCCCACCACAGGGATCCAAAGGGTCAGGTAAACCTTTTGCAGTCACCCACAGTGGGTAAGCAAACGTCTCCAGTGCACAGGCTTACTGCTCCCAACCACCCCAGCGAGTCCAGAGCAAAGGCTCCAAACAACTCCTTGTGCTTTGTGAATTCAGCCTCTGAATAACTGCAGATCTCCAGATGGCTGACAAAACAGGATCTGGGATCGAAGCAGAACCTCTCTGGTGAAGCCACCACCACCTTCAGACACTGAATGTCAGTCCCTGAAGCAGCGATGCGACACCTCACCAGTGCTGCTAAGGGGTCAGCATGGTAACGGTGCAGTCAGTTATTCAGCTCAGTACCAAAGCCAGTCTAACCAGTCAAGTCATAGGAAGACAGAAAAGCATTAGGATTGGAGTGACTGAGATCCAACAAGCAGTCAGAGGGCTGCAAGGGGGCTGCAAGGGATTACACTGGAGCACGAGGCAAGCACTGCATCTGCGATAGCACAACGGGAGCTGCAGCTCTGCTGAGCCACACTAATACCAAAGGCGAAACCCAGCTCCGGCCGCACCAACTGGACTCGCCTAAATCTGCTGTCATGAGTGCAGCCTTCTGAAGTCCAGAACTGCTTGAGCCCAGCTCCAGAGAAACAGAAACTTCAATTACTTCCTGTCAACAACTGCAGTCTTTGCAAAATTAAGTTTTTTAATCATTTGAATGTAACTGGTTTCTCCCTCACAGGCTGGGCTCATACATCCCTTTCAGAAGGTCTTTAATCTTGTTTTACATGGGAGATCTTTAAGGCAATTCCATCTGGAAGCAGTTAAGTCCATATTGTTACAGGCAAGATTACACTTGAGAGAACAGAAGTTAAGGAAATCACCATGTGCAGCCATTCTGTACATCCTCCCAGCAGCTCTTTTTAAATGAGCTGACAGAAGAGCTGGAGACTTGAGATAAATCATACAATAACGCCTATGGGAAGGCTGAGCACTAATTAGATTTTCTTGCCCTGCAAGAATAAAGCTGGTGTATAAACTCATTATGTCCTGTTAGATAGATTAAGGATGCAGGCAGGGCAGGAGTCAGGGAAACATGCTTCCTTAGGTCTGCTTGGGGACTCCGCTCTTGTTTTCCTATTGCACAGTAGAAATTAATTTGGAGAACAGAATTAGGGATTTGTTTTGAAGAATCCAGCAAAAAAATGGAGAAGGGAAGGGGGGGGGGAACCCACAGGAGAGAGACTAAATATTTGTGGAAGTGGGCTTAAAAGCCTGGATGAGACAAGAGTAACCACAGGAAAGGACCTGGGTTTGATACCACTGGCACACAGGCCTCGATACAGTGGTTATAAAGTACCACAGCTCCTGTGCTGCACTGGGACTAGGCTGAGGTCAGGCTCCTTCACCCCCCTTTGCAGGCAGTTTAAGACACCTTAT
Organism: Melopsittacus undulatus; assembly: GCF_012275295.1. Taxonomy (NCBI): domain Eukaryota; kingdom Metazoa; phylum Chordata; class Aves; order Psittaciformes; family Psittaculidae; genus Melopsittacus; species Melopsittacus undulatus. The sequence continues at coordinate 3,683,396 of NC_047538.1, read as the reverse complement.
AAATCTGACTGTGCCAGAACTGTCAACCCAGCATCAGGGGGAGGAAAAGAGCTGAATTCAAAGTTCTCCCTTGGGTAAGGTACCAGCACTGAGCTTCAGGAAGCCCACTCACACATTTAACTCAAGTGTTACAGTCTGTTTAGTTGTCATGTCTGTCAGTCACCATTTCCTAAAGCAAAGTGTCACCCACTTTTTACAGTGGTATTTAGTACTGTTATGTAGAGAAACAAAGACAGACATTGAAAAGTGCTTTCATCACAAAAAAGGGATTTCACAACCTTAGGAAAGGAGGGATAGAACTGTCTCTTCAGTACTGCTGGCATCCAGCCTCAGGGAGGAGGAGATAACTCAGTCTCTTGACTCCAGAACATGGGCTCTTCCACACAAGCAAATTCTTGCTCTCAGGAAAAACAAAAACATGCTCTGGCTCCACTTGCTGCTACGGTGTCAAAGTCATTTGTAAATTAGCTGGGAAGGAAAAAGCCACCCTGGACTGCTAAGGTGAACTGTGGAGATGAAGGCCAAGGTAAGGAGAGATTGAACTACCCAACTGAGTCAAGCTTCAGTTGAAACCAGCTACTATGACACTGCTTTGTACCCAAAAATACCACCCTCCTAAAACCATCAATGGGAACACAAGCACTAGGGCTCTGAAGGAAATTCAGGCTGAGCTTCTAACTCATGAGGCTGTTCCCTGGAACAGATAGTTTAGTCTATCTGCAAATGAGAATGGATAAACACTGACATTTTTAATTGTATCACCTCTTTGGTCATTCTACGTGCTTCCATGCAATTCAAGCAGACTAAACTAGGCAAGTTTAAAGCTACAGAGGAAAGGATCTCAGTAAGCAGTACAGGACAAAATGGTCCTGGTACATATTAATCCAACTGACAGGTTCTAACAGGCTCTAATGAGCAGCAGGATTCAGGATGTGCCAGACACCATCTAAAAATGGTACTCTGGGAGTGAGCAGATCTAAGAGAAGTACAGCTCAAGCACAACTAACTCTCAGCTTGCACGTGGGCAGGAGGGAAGCACAGCCAAAAGCACCTTTGGATCAGGGATTCCCAGGATGGACTGTGTGCCTCACCAAATCACCTCCTGCACAACTCCATCAAAGCCTCTTCCTCCTCAGCAAACAGCCAGGCAAAGCTTTGTTAGTCAACATGCAATCTGGGCAAAAGGTGCAAGACAGGCAGGACTTCAGGCTTCTTGAAGCTTAGCAATAAAGCTTTGTGCTGAAATACTAGAGATGAACACAACAAAACTGGAAAGGGTGAGGGATTTGACACTGTGCAGCCCTAGCTCCATGCACATCAGGTAGGGACAAGTTCTTTAGAGTAGCATTAAGGAATCTGTTGAAGAGTTGTCACAGCTCTGCAAGACCAGGCAGGCAAGATCAAGTTCCCAGGGCATCCAAAGTCAAAGCCACACATCAGCGAGGCAGCCGATGGCTCCCATCCACCCCACCCTACTAATCCTAACTTAAGGGAAAGGTTAATCAGGTTTCCTGGCCTCAAAGCAGCTATTTTGGTTGGCTTTAGACTCATGTTCACAAGTCAGTTCACTCAACATCACCATGTTTACATCTTAAGAGCTATTTTATTATTAGTTTCTGTTTCAACAGAACTTCCACCTTAAGATGGATACAGGAAACAGCTCCCCACCAAAGGCACAAGAAGGGAAAGCAGCTCACAACTGCTTCTAGTGTCAGAAGTACCAGTACTGACTTAAAGTTTTTGCCTTTGCCTGCTCTCTTCAGCAGTGAGCTGCATTCTGTGTCCCCCTTATTATCCATAACACACCTAAGTTTTCAGTAACTATTATCTTCCAGCACAAAAGCCATCACAGCAAACACATCTTCCTCCATCACCCTCTGCACTGTGCCTAATCTGCACAGGCTGATTTTCTTTGTACCGCTGCCAAGTCCTTGTGCCTTAGAACAACAGGACAAAGAGAAAGCTACAATGTCAACACCAGGAACAGAGCTTATACCCTTTCACATCCATACTAAGCTGGTTTTCCCCATAACTGGAAAAAAGCATGGAATATAAGCAAGCAATAAGGGTCCAAGACCACCCCTCACCTGCGTCAGTGCAGAGCATTCCACGTATTTGACAGCCTTCAGGTCCCGGGCCAGCTTTTCAGCCGTCTCTGGAGTTATGGGCTTCTGCTTGTTCTTGGCAAGTTTCTCAATTGTTGAGGGGTCATCTCGTAGATCAATTTGGGTGCCAACAAGCAGGAAAGGAGTCTTTGGACAATGGTGAGTAATTTCAGGTACCCACTAAAGACAGAAAAGACACAGTATTTGTTACTAAGCACCTAAGGTAACTCCTGACGTACTTCCCAACCACTACGGCAGTTGCCTTTCTAGGCAGAGCTCAACCAACCTTTTCTTTCACATTTTCAAATGAAGAAGGAGACACCACTGAAAAACAGACCAGAAATACATCTGTCTGTGGATAGCTGAGTGGTCGTAATCTATCATAGTCTTCCTGACCTAGAGAGGAGAAAATTAACACAACATTAGACCCAGACAGTGAAAATCTGCCCTTTGCAGGCAGTCAGAATGCATATTCCAGCACAACAGCATTATTGTGTTTAATCCTAACTCTTAAGCAAATACACATGCCCTGAACCCAAACATTCAAAGATCTTAGATCTCAAATCCAGAATTCATTCAGTTGCTGTGTAACAATGAGCAGCTTAACAGCCCAGAGAGCTGGGAATCTGGCAGAAGCAGATGTAATGAATGCTTAGATCAAACACTCTCAGTGTGCATAACACTCTCCTCAGATATAAAGAACAGTTGCTGAACAGGGATCTGGCTGTAGATGAGGTGTTCTGCACCTCCTCCATTCATTAGGGGTATTGTGCCATCGAATTTCATCGCCCTGCAAAAAACCCTGCAGTTTGGAGGAAGAACAATCACTAGGAGGTTCTGACTTAGCTTGTGAACACTGAGGAAGGTATCCCCCAAGCAGCAAGAAGAGAACGCTGCCATTACAGGTGAGTGTGTTCAGGCATCCAGCAGCATTCCCCTAGAAACACACAGACAACCCAGCCTAGACTGTGCTCCAGGGGAAGCCAGGCTCCTCCCCTTGGGTCCAGCAGAGGCAGGGAGAGCCTGCAGGGCACTGCCCCACCAGCCCAACACTGCCTAAGCTCATTCTTACTTAAGCTTCCTCCTGCTCAGTTCAGCAGCACTCTGCTTTCAGAAGCAAACCTGCCTGAAGATGATGTTGTACTCACTGAGAGCCAAACCAAGAACTTGCAATCTGAGGCATTTTGAACTGATGCTCTCTCACCTATCACAGAGAACACAGACAGCTGAGACCCTAATGGACTTGACTCAACACCTGGGACAGCTCAATGGAGGCAGATCTGCAGCTGGAAGATGGAGATCTACACAGCTTCTTACAGCCCCATGGACAGAGAGGAGCCAAGCACCAACCAGAACATCTTACTGCCATTACCAGACTACTCCAAAGAGCTTCTCCATAGTGTAAGTTCAAGACAAAGAATTTCTTTTTAATTTAACAGTTAGCAATAGGGGGTTTATCATATAACAGTTTGGGTTGGAAGAGACCCTAAAGAAGGGACCTTAGTTCCAACCCTCTGCCACAGGCAGGGATCCCTTCCACTGGAGTAGCTGCTCCAAGCCCCTGTGTCCAACCTGGCCTTGAACACTGCCAGGGATGGGGCAGCCACAGCTTCTCTGGGCACCCTGTGCCAGCACCTCAGCAGCCTCACAGGGAAGAGCTTCTGCCTAAGAGCTCAGCTCAATCTCCCCTCTGGCAGGTTCAAGCCATTCCCCTTGGCCTGTCCCTACAGGCCCTTGTCCAAATCCCTCTCCAGGTTTCTTGTGCTTAAAGGGGCTGACTGGAAGCTGCTCTAAGGTCTCCCTTCTGTCTTGATATTTGGTCAAAAATAGGTTGTTTACTAAACAAAACCCACGCACAATCCATGTATTTTATACAACACAATTTCCTCCTTTAGTCTTGTTAAAAAATGCAGAAACCCTTTATCTTTCAGGTATCACCTTGATTAGAGGTGACAGTTCCAAAGCTGTCATCTGGTTTCACACAATAAAACAGCTCTATAAAGCAAGTGGAATGTTTTCTTGGTTTGGTATTTGGTTGTTATTGTGGTTTGTTTGGGGGCTTTATTGGTTTGTTTAAGAACTCAATTTAGCAACTCCCCAAAGGTCAAGAATGTAGAATCAAGAAGTATCTTTCCCTTTCATAGAAAACATAATCAACTGTATGTCTTCATGGTCAGCATCACCTCAACTAACTCTTGGGCAGTTACGAAGACCCAAGCAGTTGATTTCTCACCTGCAGTATCAAAGAGGCCCAGGGTGTAAGGCTCTCCTCCAATCATCACCGTTACAGCATAGTTATCAAAAACCTGAAAACAAGAGAAACACATTCAAGAGGATGTGAATAAGTCACTTCTCAAACCAGCACCCCACTCACCTTGCCAGGGCTCCTCCATGCACAGGGGAAGAGAAGCCACAAGGCTCACAGTGCTATTGCCATTAAGGCTGTTAATAGGACAATTCAATCTGGAATAGGGATGCAGGAGCTGTTTCCATGAGGCATCTAAAGCAAGGGAACACTGGGTATATGACTGCAGGTAACAGGGGAAGAGCCACTGAGTATAACACCTGCAACAGCTCTTGCCTGTAATTGCAAGAGATTTCCCACATTGCCATACAAATCTCCACCTTCACACTTGGTCTGACACATAAAACACATCCCCATAGAGACTGAACTGATAAGCTTCAGCACTGCCCTTCAGGGCACAGAGCTGTGGGGCTGCTTCTGACAGGACCTGAGCCCTCTGATCTGCATCTCTGCGAACATCCAAGGAATTCCATACAGAGCCCATCTCTCCAACAGGAATTTATCTTCCATCTTTGGAGGGAGCACTATAGTTGCTCAAAATCAGTCTGTGCCAAATTCACTACCTAAGTGGCTGTTAAGTTAAATTGTCTCTGTACAGCACTTGGCACAAGTCCTGTCCTCAAGGGCAGATCAAAAGCTAATGCTGCTGAAAGAGTTTCACCCAGTAACTTGTTTACAACACAACTGAACACAGGGAGCTTCCCAAAACCACCTCCTTCAACACCCACATAAAGGAGTAAACTGAGGTCAGTATCCTTCATGCAAGAACCATTTGATCTTCAGAACCACAGCAGAGAGCATTTCAGAAAGTACCCTTGGCAAAACATCCTTCCCACCATCACGACAAGATCCACCTTTACCTGTGCTGTACTGCAAGGTCACCCCAAGCAAGCAGAGCTCTGCGTGAGCACAGGGAAGTTCTGCTTCAGCACCAAACTGAGTCTGAGCATCTCCCACAGCAGAAGGAACCCACACCACCTGAAGAGGCCAGCAGCCATCTCAAAAAGCTTTTCATGCAAGGGAGGGAGAAATAAGCAGTCACATGCACTGACTAATAGGGCTTTAGGAAGAGCTTAGGGCTTTGGGGAAAACCCCACTAAAAACAGAGGTAAGATCAATGAGACAGTGTTTCAGAGCTCAATTCCAAGAGCTCCATCTGCCTCCCCTTCACCCGACCATCCTGGTCTATGCTGCCTTTTCCCAACTTTTCCCAACCCACAGTGACTGAGCAAGCAGCTGCATGTCCCCAGACACAGCAGCAGCAGCAGAAGCAGAGGTCCATCCCTCACACACGATTCTGGATCAGCATTCAATATTTTAAAGTACAGACGATTCCAAACCCCACCTCCCTACCTGCAGCCCAGTCTTTTACACAGCACACTGGGTTTGCCTTGTGGAGCACCCCAGACTAAGGCCTTGGGGCTGAGGAGGGTGGGAAGCACCTCACAGAGCACATTCAGTATGCCATGACTACTGCTTCAAGAGTCAAAAGCATCTTTCAGATGTCAGAATATGGTCAGCAGTGTAATCCCCCAAAGACATCCCTCATTTCCCAGTGGACAGGGAGTCAATAATACTACTTGGAGCTGCCCTTAGGGGAATCAGCATTTCCCTGCATCAGGATGTATTTGTCAAGCTACAAAATGGGATTTTTAATTTTTTGCTTTTTAAGGTACAGCTACTATAGAACAGGTCTGGGGTTCAGCCCCAAGCTGGCCAGGGTTACAAGGCTGCCCTTCAGACAGACCCACTGCAGTCTCACAGCATAATCCACAGACAACTTCACCCTCAATTCTGCCAAACAGGCTAAAAACCAGAACAAGAATTAGCCCAACAAGAAGCTGCAACTCCTGCCAGTGCCAGACAGCCCAGAGCAGGCAGCATGAGCTTTGGTGTGACATAACTCATCCTCAACCTGCCCATGCCTGTCCACAGACATGCCCCTGGCTGCCCTTTCTGACAATGGCAACGGCATCAAGAACATGCAGGTGACAAATCATGTGTAACCATCAGTATGAAGCCCATCTCCCCCTGGGAAACAGCTTCAACAACAGAGAGGGCTGCAAAACACAGAGCCAAGATAAAGAAACTCATCCATCAGTCTGGACTGGTGCATTCTCCAATGTTTGTCCAGAGAAGCTTTGGCTACCCCATCCCTGGTAGTGTTCAAGGCCCCGTTGGATGGGGCTTGGAGCAATCTGCTCTAGCAGGGATTTTCAGACAGTACCACCATCTGCAGGGCAAACTCAGAAGCTTTCAAAATACACAGTGTAAGATGATAGCATTTTTCAACATAATTAAAGGATCATTTCACTAGGGATAAGTATAGAACTGCCTGAACTCCCACTTTCATTTCATCTTGACCATAAAGAACAGCTTAAATAGGGCAAGCAGAGCTCCACAGGTCAGCACAGGATGTGGTTGTCCCAGAGCATCACAGCAGGCTACTTAACACCACTCTCAAAAACTTGAGCACGGCAATACACGGTTTCAAACACAACTTCTCTACTGGTGTGTACCAAAGGACCTCTATGAGAGAGGCTGAACCTGGGTCCCCATGCCTGCAGCACAACCCTCAGGCTCCCAACAGTGGCCACTGCATCCAACCTGAACACAGGTCTCAGAGTCCTTTTGTCTTTAGTTCCTGATCCACAACTAAACACAATCGTATTTGTGCTGTGGAAGCCTGTCTTATTCTTAACAAACCTCAAATTTGGCAAGTTGGAAAGCTTTGGGTAGTGGACAAAGCCAATACCCCAAAAAGAGGCAACGATGTTCATTGTAACTTCTTTTCCACAGAGGATATCTTCATAAAGAAGTGACTATTCCAAAAGAGCTATGGGCAAAGCTACCTGGCACCTCAAAGGAGCCCTCTGCTCTTTTAAGCTGCTTTATAATAGCACAAAAGACGATTGACCCTTTCACCAGCAGGTGCTGAATCCCTCTGTGATACATTTCCAGATCCAAATTTGTTTGAGGTACCTCAATAAACTCTTCAACTCATTTACCAGTAGATGATGGCCTTTCTGGGTCATAACAGAGAAAACTCATGAAAAGAGATGTCAAAGTGTCTTTCAGCAACCTCACTAAAAAAACTGACCCACCTGAGTGTTCAAGCTGTACCAGCATATGCAAGATTAAGAAGAAAAGCAATTTTCTGTTAGAAAGATAATGCACACACCACAGGCAGACAACAAACTGCTCCCACCTTGAGCTTTACATAAGGCAGGGATTCAGTATCTCAGAACAAGCCTGTAAAACTCAAAAAGATTACCCAGAAATAGCCAAGGACTATACAGGCATTTGGAAGTACAAATGAACGAGGCAGCACAGTCTAAATCCAACCCTATTTCTCAAGCTTAGCTGCAGTTAACCAGCCACACTCTGTAACTCACAGCAAGACCTCTGGATCTTAGAGTTGCAAAGCAAAAATTAGCATCTAAAAATAGAGCCTGGCTATTCCAGCAATATAAATACTGTTTTTCCTAAAACTGAAGGTGCAGCAGGGGCTGAGGGAGCAGGCTGAGAGCTGGTGCTCCTGCTGCCTGCTCTCCACTCACAATACTGACAAGTGCAAATTATCTCATTCACAGAGTCCATCTGGTGGCATCAACAAACAGAAACCCAGGTTCTGAGGAGCAGTCAAGCAGCAAGAACTGCCTAGATAGAGGAAAGGCAGCCCAGCACCACCAGGCAGCATGAAAGATGGGCAGCAGCAGCATATCAGAGCCATCATTACTCTCCCATGATGTATTAGTTAGTCTCCAAGAGGAAAGCAGGCTGTACGAACAAGCATTAGATATGCACAAAGGTTAGTTAGGAAGGAAGCTCCTGCTGCTCTACCCCATTGTGACCCAGGACAACAGGAGCCATTGGCACACTTACCGTTGGTACATATTCCGATGGGAATTTATTTGTTGTGTAAGAGATTAAGAGACAGGTTTTACCAACAGCACCATCACCCACGACTACACACTTGATCGTCTGCATAGCTGAAGTCTACTTGAATATCAGCTCCAACAGAACCTAGGGAAAAAGGAGATACACACATTTAGATGTTTCTCACACTCACCAGATAGTGGCACATGTCATCAGTGAGCTTTGACTGGAGCCCAAACCACCTACAGCACACTGAAAACAAGACATTCCTGGTAGATCTGTGCCTCCATCACACATCCAATAGGAAGCTGCTCATTTTCATACATGCAAATACCTCCTCTCAACACCAGACCCCTCCCACAGCATACATTGCACCACCTCACACTACATTTGGCACAGTCACTTCTCTGCACCAGGAAGGAGCACTGGGTGAATTCAGTCACTGTTTTTACCTACTTACCCAGAGGTGGGCAAAAAAGGTCACTAGGCTTTTCCAGCTTCGTTTTTAATGCAGGGAAGCATCCAGCCTTAGAGGCATTGAAAGTCTGAGCTGGGGTCCCAAGAGCTGCCCAATAACACACAATGCATCCCAGGAGATGTGTCCTCTGAAGAGCACGTGGGTAAAGCAAGCTCAGCAAGAAAACCCAGCAGCAGCAACTTTCAAACTAGCTTATGGGATAAAAATAAGCAGGTACAGACAGAAGTAAACATGACTAATTCCTCCTCCCCTCACCTTTTTTAAGGCCTAAGTACAGCTCTACAACCTTCTGGTTCAAGTTGCTGGTTCAATTTATCCCCACTTGAAGTAGCCAACAGCCCTTAGCAGCTCAGCAGGGTGCCAGTTCCCAGAGAATCCAGTTACTCCCATGACATTACAAAGGCATCATGCATCCAGTTACCTTCACACTGTCCCAGCACAGACCTCAGCACAAGAACTAGATCAGTATTTGCCATCAATACCTCCTCCAGACATTAGCTACCATGCCAGACACTGCTGCCCTTCATCAATATATGACTTCAATGCAAGAAGTGCCAGGCCTCTGGCCAGTCACCCACAGAAGTGTGAAATCCTGACCCCACAAGCCTCAGGCAAAGCCCCCACTGACTCTCAACATCTCCCTGTTTCAGTTACAGCAACACAGATTTGCAAACTAAATTACCCCCTGCCCGGGTGTGGAGGAGAAGACAGGAAGGGACAGCCTCTGCAGCAAATTCACCCTCAGGATGGTGGCAGTGCTTTACCCTCCCAAGGATGGTACCACAGCTCTCAAGCAGGGATAACTGCATTAAAACTGAATTGACCCCTACTGAACTCTGCATGGGGGCACCTCCTGGGGACTGCATGTCTCGGAGGGATCTGGAAGCACAATGCAGTTCCAGGTTTTTGAGTGCTCCGGTCCCAGCTGCAGCATGATTTGATACTATACATCACAGCATCACACTTGCAGGGAAACGTAATTGGTAACAATTCTAAACTTATAGCACTAGTTTTGACTCAGATGCTGTAGGGATGCTCAGAGATTTACACAAAGCCAGTTACCTTCATAATAAACATCTTCAGGAGTTCCTACAAACAGTACTTGTAGAAGAAAACGAATCACTACTATCCCCACCAGTCACAGGCAAGTACAGGAAGTGGCAGCAAAGGCTCTCTTGGAGCTGCACATCAGGCAACATCTGGAATGTCACACCCACAACACCACTGCCACTGTCTATATATTTCCATTTATACAATCTTCTTTTAATGTATAAAGATGATGGATTTGCACAGGCAAATCCTCTTGTACTGGTTCCCCTGTAAGTGTTTCAGCATCAGAATAACAGAAGGCATTGATTTATGCAGCAGACCTCAGTTGCAGCCAGCACATGACCAGTGAAGCGTATCAACAGGCCCTTCATTAATGCCACAAAAAACTGAACACATTTACTCAGATGGACAAAGCAATTGCTTCCATTTCAAGAACCATTTTCTGTGTTCAGGTCAGGTTTGTATCTAAGCAGTATTAGACAATAGTGCCCCAGCTGTGAAGGTGCTCCACAGATGGGCCTTGCTACACTGGTGGCATTGAGCAGAGAAAACATTTTAGACTAAAAGAGGCACCAGAAAGCAGGCAGACAGTGGAGCAGCTCAGTCCCACATGGAGACAGACTTCTGCTCACAGCAAAGGTGGAAAGGGAAGGGTCACTTGCCCAGCAGATTTCAGAAGCAAATCAAGACAGGTCTCAGGCATGGGTAACAACTCAAGCACACTCCCATTAAAACTAACCCAGCTCACCAGCCTGCCCCACTGCCTCCCCCATGGAGCAGGGCACACCACCACCAGCCATTAGGCCATGCAGCTGCACAGTACAAGGAGCAGCCTCCCTGAACCCTGTTCAGAGCCATTATATGAAATACAAAACACTTCTCACACTGGTGTCCCTGCCACATCTCAGATGCCTTTTGAATTGAACTGGAATCCATCACATTGTCCCCCCAGAGCCAGAAACCCCTGTTCCAGCTGCCCTTGCCCACCATCAGAGCCCATCCACCTCCACGTTAACAGCCCCTTCAGAGAAACCCAGACTCCCTTCCGACCCCTCAGCAGAGATACCAGCCATTCCCTATCCTTCCCCTCCCTTCCTGTTCTATCTTCTTTCCTACCCTCTTGCCCCAGCTGTTTCTATTTCCTTGTTTATCCATAACTCTGGTTTCATATCCACTTCAGCCACCCAGAATCCATGCTAGAGGAAAAGTCAAGACTCTGAAGCACTTCCTATGTTCATTGCTCCATACCAATCCATGATTAACTATACATCTTAACACTCTGTACTGTGTAAGAAAAGCTGCCATGTGTTCACATATAAACATATGTTTAGTGTTACTCTTTAAAACTTCTTCCTCCAGAAAGCATCAAGCAAACAACAAAATGGAACCACAGTATCAGAAAGCTCATCAGCTCACACAAATATGCTGCAAAACCCCATGTCTTTCCCCATCTCAGCACAGCCCAGTGCCCACAGTGGCTCTGGGGGAGAAACTGCTGGGCTTTGGTAAGGGCTCAGGGCAAAGACAAAGCACAAGCTGCACACACAAACACTTTCCCTGTGGATCCCATTATTCCTGTAACAGCCCTTCACAGTGAATCCCAACTTTATGGAGACAATTATCCTCACACAGCAGAGAACACCAGCAGTTCACATTAAGAATATCTCCTATAAAAGCAGAGCTTCCTCTCAACTCTGCATCATGAGTGAACATCTGTTCACTCCTGTTTGGTTGTTGGTTTTCTTCCTTTCTAAAGGTAGGTATCAACAAAATTGACCATTAAAAGCACTGAACTGGCTCACAGAAGTTCTGTATGTGCCATGCAACTACCACCCCTCTCACACCACTCTTTATCTGCCCCCACAACACCAAGAGACACTTCAGGATCACGTCTTTTAAGGACCAAATGCATTTAAGCACATACCAAGGTAAAGGGATCCCCTCATCTTTTTTTTTTTCTTGATGGATATATAACTTTACCTTTACATAATGAAATAAGATGACCTAAAGTAAAAACAGATACAAGTCAGAAGTATAGGGCTCCAGCAGCTTACCAGTGGGAAAGTGGAGTTGTTGAATAAGTTGTTTTCCTTGGATTAGTCGGCTTTCTAGATTAGCTGGATGAGCCACTTTGTGATTTCCACTTCTAAGAAGTCCACAGCAGACAGCTGAAAACATTCTCATTTTTGAGCTCAGCTCCTGGGACCTGCTCTTCCATAGGAATAGCTTTGAAGACACTTACATCATGGACTTGGGGTTTAAAAGTGATTTAATCCAACAAGAGCTACAACTACAAAATAACTCATCCACTGAGTGCAACACCAAAGGAGGCAGAAAGAAAGAAATTCCAGGGTTTGGGTTTTGTCCCCCCTCCAAAGCAGCTAGTAGGAAGTCTACACTGACAACACCCAGCAGGACTAGAAAACACCGAGCAGTTTCAAATATCTGAGGGAATTGAAACAGACTGGAAAGCACTGAAGTCATCCCAGTTTGAGTGCAGGGAGTGGATTTTGAGCCATGTAATCATGAGCCATCTGGCCAAGCCCAGAGAGGAGAGCTGATAAAGACTGGGAAGGCTACACCAGCCAGTGTGACTTGGGGCTGCCCAGCAAGTTCTAAAGACTTAAAGAAACCCCCACACTGAACTGGTTTCTCAAACCTCTCTGTATGGTAATCAAAAACATCAGTGCTTCACCAGAGCACATGTTAACTGACCATACTTCTAACATTTGTTGGATTTTCATCTGTTCAGCACATGGTCATACGAACAGAACTTCACAGAACTCAGCAGCACCCAAGGAGAACTGGGAGCTAGCATCCTGGAAACTGGACTACAAAGCCTTATGAGCCAGAGCAGATTCATCAGGTGGCCCTGCTCCAGACTGAACTGACCCATTTTACAGCCTCACACTTTCATCAGAGCTGATAGGGTTAATCCCAAAACATGGCAACAGAGATGCAAGTGTCCCAGCAGGATGCGGTGTAGATCTGTAATCCTTCCTAGTGCAAAGGAAAAGTTGGAGTTCTACTTTATTGCCCTGTGCACACACCAAGAGACCTGGATAGATCACAGAAGGCTGGAGATACACAGTACCTATAGCATGTTCCCATTCGCTAAGCACAGGTTGCAAGAAACCCTGTCCTGCGTGCACCACAACCCCCTTTGTGCAAGCCTCAGCTTCCCACCTCAGTGGAAGCATATGAAACATGGTGTTACTACGGGAGCTCTTCAGTCCTAAAATCAGTCTCTAACTCAGAGTAGCTGCAACACATTCTAGAAGCTGTAGGAACTACTGGCTGTAAAACATAAAGTGACTTTTTGTGGCTCTTTGTACAGTGTTCCCTGCTACACCAAGGGGTAAGAATCTGCAGCATCTTGCCTTTCCTCTTGCTCTACAAGGAATCTGAAGCAGAAACTATAAGCCTTCATGCTTGTTGAGACTCATTTTTAAGCTACCCAAAGTCTGTTTTCAGGTTGAAATGTGCCCATTCTCCTAGGCAAAGGAAACCCAGCTGTCAAATCTGTCTGCACATCCTGCACTAGCTTCCTGATGAGGCTCAGCAGCACCACAACTTCCTCTTTCAGGCAGGCCTGAAACTGCTGCCATTTCATCACAGGTACTGCTGCAACCAGCGCCTGATGACCCAGAGCCATTTCATGATGCTCTTTAGTACACATCATTACCTCAGGAGGCCAAGGGGAACCAGTCCCTCACAGCTTCCAGATCCTGTTGGAAAGGATCAAACAGATCCATTTCTGAAAAGCAGGAATAAGAGCGCTTTTTTCCCCCCTCTCAAACAAGGTGATTGACACTAACAGGTCACTCAGGTAACTCCTGTGGGGTCAAAGCTCTTGGGAGTCCACAATGGAAGTAACAACATTCATAGGATTTTACTTGTAACCTGCTATCCACTTTTACCCTTCCACACTGCTTTCCTACCTTATAACCCCCACACACGTTATTAAATACATGTCTGTATTTCATCACTGGTTCCTAGGTTAATCACACCCATTTCAAGGCACCCTTGCCCTACCTCTTCAAGGTCCTCGCCCTCTGCCACCTCTTCTATCCCTACTACAAACTAACACTGCTGCTTTCCAAAGTGACGAGTCTCCCAGATCAAGGGCACAAGGGAGATAATCAGCTACTACAACCCCAGCAGTCGTGCTTTCCCCAACAGAGATACCCACCAGCATTACATGGAGAAGGCTCTGATTGCTTATCTGCAACACAAATCTGGCTCAGCAAATGCTTCATCACAAAGATTGCTGCAGACAACACACCAGTTCTGTCAGAAATCACAGATCTCTGGTGAAAAGACCACACTGGTGAAGTTCAGCTGTCAACCAGTTAAAAGACTCTGGACTTCTCAGTGCATTGATATTACCACAAATCTGTGATGCAAAACACCAACAGAAGCTGCTCTCTGATTAAGAGCTGAACTCCAGAAAGACAAACAGGCACAGAAGGCAAAACTGGCTTCAAGAGCATGGCCAGTATTTTCCTTGGCCAGCACTGGCTGTCTTCCCCATGGCTGATATTCTCCTCTGCAGGTGTCCAGGGGCCATTTACAGACATCACCTAAATCTTCCAGCCCAAAGCCCACCTTTCAGCCTGCTAGGAATCATCTTCTTCATGGAGCTCTCACCCCAGACCTGCACACCATTGTCACTTCTATGGTATTAATGTGGTAAAACGAAATTTAAGAGAATACACTGTGCTGTGAACCACCTGGTGACCAAAGTCACCTGCCTGCTGCCCCCAGCTCAGACTGTATCAGGCACACAAGCTCAATACACAAACACGTCTGCTCCCAAAGCTGAGCATAAAGCCTGGGTATTTAAAAAGCTGTCAAACTACAAACCAGCACAGGAGTTGCACTTCCTTAGAGCATGACAAATGGCGAAGTCCAAGGCAAAACCTGCAAAAAGGGGCAGACTCAAAAAACAGTCTTGAACCACATCAGTTCAGGATCTTGAAAAACATATCCTTTTTAAATATCGGTTGCTTTTGAGTTTGCTTGATTGCCACTAACAAGTCAGACAATCCTTCAGACCCTACCTTTTGTACTCCACAAGGCAGAAACTGCCTCCAAAACACAGTATGGCTATTTGGTTTAGATGGAAGATGTCTAACTGAGAGACACAGGGTCAAAAAGCTCAGTTGTGCTACAAGTGGCTGTCAAGACAAACACAAGAACTGGGAAGAGGATTCAGATCCACAGTGTCCTGGTTTCAGGTCTCACAGCAGTGGAGCACACTGGTGGGCTGTGTCCTGCCTGCCCACACACACAGACTCAACCTGGTATCGATGCAAGAACAGAAAACACTTGGTCACACAAAAGCCAGCTCTGTGAAGAGACACAGAACTGTCATCATTGGAACTGGATGATCTTCAAGCTCCCTTCCATAGGATCACAGAATACCATAGAATACATAGGAAAGGACCTTAAGATCATTTAGCTCCAATCCCCCTGCCATGGGTAGGGATGCCTCACACTGGACCTTGTCACCCAAGGCTCTGTCCAGCCTGGCCTTGAACACTGCCATTCTGTGATCACCACTGACGTAGCCGCACCAGCACCAAGACAGCTCCAGTTCAGTTCTCGGGGTGATGCTGTTCCTGAAAGCCACAACGTTTGCTGTCATTACAGCAATCCCTGTTTGAGATAAAGTATGTGTCTGGGATCTTGGAGCATCCCCAAGTCTGCCACTTAACAGAGCTTGTGTATCCCAACAGCTCTGTGGCTCTGAAGCATACATTTCTGGACAAGTTACTCCAAATTACCAAGGAAGCATAAGAGACCTCTCAAAAATGAAACTGAAATCAACTGATGTTTTCTACGCTTAATACAACTTTCTTTTTCTAACCATCTAACAGCTGCTTTGTACATCCTCCTAAAGGCTCCTCAAAACAACCTGATAAAGCAGACACACACCAGATAAGTGAATATAGCTGGGTGGGGGAATTTTAAAAGCATGAACCTCAGTTACCATAACATGATCCTACAACTCCAACAGAAAGGGAAAGCCTTCTCAATCCACTGTAGTCCTAAACAAAAACAAGCTGCCCATGCAGGCTGGTTGGTGCAGCCATGACCACATCTGCCCACTGCCCCAGCACTGCTGACCTGTCCCACTTCAGGACTCAGAACAACAACTTTTCCTTTACCACCACCTCAACAGGAAATAGCAAGTGTCAACTCCTCTGTTATCACTCCAGGTAAGGTTACACTGCCAAAACCAGCTGTCAGCACTGGGAAAACCTGCCCCAGATTAAACACTGGGAAGTATGTGGGCCTCCATTAAGTCCTCTTCTCCCAAAGGCATTTTAATCTTTCATTATTACGCTTCACTTTTATACCCTACACAAGAAGCTGTCTCACACAAACCATGCAACAAAAACCTGCTCAGTTTTTTAATACCACATTAAAAAGAATTATCTTTATTAGCCTAGTTTCATACTGTTAATAGTTAAAAATACAAGCTGGACCTTTTTGCTTATACAACTGTATCATGGCACTCACCAGCTTCAACGTTTCCCTCCTCATACCCATGGCCAACTACATTTAACAGCAGTAAAACAGGCATTGGCAGAAGTTCTTCTATTCTGAGGCACATTTTTGCATAATGAGAAGCACCCTGAATGCACATCAGTTGTGAGAGATCACCCCCACTCCACTGATCACCCCTCGCTCCTGTCATGGCTCAGGGAGTGGGACAGTTGCTGGTGCTCCATGCACCACGGGAGGACACAGTGTGTTCAGGGATGACTGACACCGAGTAGCACCACACTGTCTGAGGACTAAAGAGATAAAGCTCTGTTAAAAAACACTGCAAACGCCACTCTCCCCAGACAGTGACAGCTTTAAACTGTCATAGGGTAGAATAGTTGAGACACTAGGAAGAAGTTCATCCCTGTGAGGGTGCTGAGGTGCTGGCACAGGGTGCTCAGAGAAGCTGTGGTCAGGTTGGACACAAGGGCTTGGAGCAAGCTGCTCTAGTGGAAGGTATCGCTGCCCGTGGCAGTGGATTGGAAGTGGATGAGCTTTAAGGTCCCTTCCAAGCCAAACCACACTGGGATTCTATTAAAACTAACAAAGTAGCTGCAACAGTCACCAACACCAGGACTGAAGCAGGAGAGGTTGCCCTGTGCTCACCTAACCAGAGGAACCAGAGCAGTTGGAACCACACTCCCTTGCGCAGCACAAGACACAAGACAAGATATCCACAGCACCACGGCCAAGGTAGCAGGACCAAGACCCCATCAGGCAACCAAGAGTTTCTCAGCAGTAAGGAGATGGAAGATGCTTGAGAGGAGCTATTTACTCAGCAACATTTCACAAGCCCTAAAAAAACCTCAGATCACTGAGCTCCAGCTCAGCCATGAGCAGAGAACACCACTGCCCAAGCCAAGGCCAGCACGTAGCCCTCCCACAACAAGCCCTTTTGCACTGAGCTGTTTACCAGCCCCAGCTGCCCCAACACAAACAGCTACACCACTTTATGAGGTGGCAGATGCTTTCTTTCCTTGCATCCAGAGCCGAGGAGCATTTTTGTCATTTTTCCCCCCAAAACAGAACACTCGTTATTAGCCACAACACAGCACAGCATCTTTCAACTTGAGAAGAGCTGAGCAATTCAAAACAGCTCCTTACAGACCAAAACAATTCTGGCAGCCTTTGCTATGGGTGTAGAATGCCAGGATCCCCTCCTGCTACAGAGCCTGCCCCTAACACTGCATGAGCCTGGTAAAACCTTCTCCTGCCATCACTGGGTCTAGACTTAATAGAACACACACTGAGACCACCAACCTAACCAGAGAAGTCTTAGTAGCGATGAGCCAGTCCCTGCACACTCCTTCCACACATAAAGGCTCAGAGGAAGCCCCCATGTTACCTTTTTAATGATGGGTTTAGTCTGGATTTCCACAACAGGAGAACAGACAGCACAGACCAACTCTCCTGCTAGAACATGCAAAAGTAGCAGGGTGATCGGCAGCACAAGAGCTTAAAACAGAACAACAGGGTTTACAAGCTTATGCAAAACTCTTTTGTTTTCTCTTTATAAAATATCACTTGTTTAGAAGAAAGGTCCATCCAGCTCAAGAAAAGGACAGCTCAAAACAGGCCAAATAGTATGCTGAAGGTTTGAAATACTTCAAAACAGACACCAGTATTTGAAACTCAAGGGGAAGATAACAAAGATTAATTACACAACAACAACATGGAAACTCTGCCTCTTGCATTCACTTATTTTCAGGTTTACTGCACACCCAGGGCTGGGCAAACAAACCCAGTTCTTCAACAACCTAAGGGATCCACCACCAGAGGCTGGGAATACCATGTCTTAATGTTACCCTGTCACCCACCTCAGTCATTTACCTGCACCCATCACAAGGACACAGCAAGGGCTGGAGGAAGCCTGATGTACGCAGGGAAGGGTAACTCTGTGCTGGGCATCAGCCCTAGGAGAAGCTCTGGAAAGGGTTTTACCTGTCATTCCTAGGGGCAGTCCTTTCTGATGCATACCATTAGCTATATAGTCTAAGCTTTTTTAAAGAAGGCTTGAAGGAAGCCACCTAATCACATAACAGACTGCAGAAGTGTAAAGATACCTTGAGTATCTTTAAAATTCAGCATAAAAGCTTACCTAGTCAAGAAGTTGGTTTATTTGTCATATATTAAAGGATAAAATGAAGAGAGGGTTCACCTGCATTTAGCAAGTAGGGTGAGAGGAGCCAAGACAGAAGTTTACAATACACCAAGCAGTTAAAGAGAGGTTCTTGCTACATGGAGTACCAGAAACCAATTTCAGTTCCATTTAATTTGACAGCACCTTCATCTTCTACAAAAGCAGTGCTTTTTCCTCAGGAATGGAGCCTCAAGAGCAAGGATACCAACATCCCCCACAACTCCTCCTTGCAGGCTACTGCTCTAGAAGCTCAGACCACTGAAAATTCATATGATTGAGCCTAAGGACAGCATGAAAGCTGTGACAACAAAAGGCAGGCTAAAAGAGGGCTAAAATACACAAATCCAGGGATGACCTTCAGAAGCTGTGAGCACCCACATTAGCAGGCAGCAGGTTACACACACTTTGGCTGCACTGATGCATCTTCATTTCTTGTACAAGTTCTCAAAAACCAGAAGCAGAGCTGGAACCCAGTGGCACCACCACACTGTATTAACTCTGAAGCTTGCAGGGAAACAGGGAGCTGTTGAGAAGGTTTTAAGATGTCCAGCTGTCTGTGCTCATACAACTTAAGAGGTGCGTTTTAGTACTACAGCTGCGTTTTAACCAGGAGGAACTGTCACATCAGGATTTGCAGTCAACTTCATCCTGCACTTAGTATCAGCCTCTCATAGGCTTTCCTGTAAAGTCAGAAAAGCCCAGTTGCACACTCATCAGGGAAATCCCAACCAGTTTCAGATGGGCTCCATTTCTGTTTACCGCTGTTCTTGTAGTAGCTCTGCCATTTCCATTTTCGACACTCCACAACTTCCAGGGCATTTCTATTCTACAGTGAAAACACCACAGACTTCCCAGAACTGGCCACAACTTTGAGGCAACCACCCCCAAAGCAGGGCCTATAATGTATGTAGAGCATCAGTGGCAGGTCATGAATAGCCAAGTTCAAAGTATGCAAATTTAATGATTAAAATTTCTGCCTACAACACATTACCAAACGACAAACATGTTTTATCTTGCATCGCAGTAGGTTTTATTCCTTGCCAAGACTTAAAAAACCCTTTCCTTGTTGTTAGTGAAGCATACACATGAACAGCTTAAAAGCAGAACCACTTCTAGTTAGCAATACACTGATTCAGGTCTTACATGCATCCACAAGACCTGTGTCTCAGGTACACATTTGCCTATTCTGCCTGCCCCATCATCCTACCCTAACCAGAAGGAACAGTTTACAAAGCAGATTTTCCATGTATAGCTAGGCGAATACAAAGGCTTTTTATCTAAAGCTGGGTTTGCATAAGATCCTGAAAGAGAGAGAAGCTTTAAGTGCTTTCCCAAGTTATTCCTATTAACAACACAAGGAGCTTGAGCCAGGTTTTAAATCCCTTCCCCCCCCCAAAAAAAAAGGCAAGAAAAACCAAGGGCTTCTGGGGCACTAAGTCTGAACACTCTGAATGAAGGCAGTGAGCATCTCCTTTCCAAGGAGCAGCACAGATGAACACAAGACAAAGACAATCACAGATGGCCAGACCAAAGTGCTCCTGACTACCCAGTTGTCATCTAACATGGCCTCCTGGTTAAGGCTGTGTCTTCCCTGTGCTTTTGTCCAAGCACAGCGAAGCGGCTCTAGCTCCCCTGCTTGCGGTATCCACGCAGCCAAGGCACCAGGAATTCTGTTCACTGAGCACAGGTTTCACAATGCTGCTGCCTGTTCCCAGCTACCTGGCCAAAGCGTGTCTCCCACTGCTGCCACCAGCAGCGAGTTCTGCCCGCACAGGGAAACCCGCAGCTGAAGTCCAGGTCGCTAAACCAAACCTCTCTAAACCGCAGCTAGGTGACGTGCTGCTGCAGCAGGCACACCGCGACGAGATCTCGAAGGAGAAAGACAAACATATGTCAACACCAACCCTGGAGGCAGCACCGGCTCCCTCCCGAACCCAAACCAGCCGCATCACCGGTGCTGTAACCCTCTTTGAGCGAGCCAAAGCCCTCGAACCGAGGAAAGCACAAGCCCAGAAGCGCCTCCCAGCTCCTTCCCGTGTGGGAACTGACTCTGAGCAGCGCATACAGCTTAAGCTCAGCCTTTAACAGCGCCCGCACCCCCGCTGCGGCTCAGCGCTACCACAGAGCCCGACGGCAGAACCGGGCCCTACAGCTGACCCCACAGCCAGGGCCGGGCCGGGCCGGGCCCCGCCATGGCCGATGCACCCCGCGCAGGAGCGCTTCCTGCCGCCGCTCCCAAGCGATGAGGGGCCGCCCGAGGAAGCGGGGGAGGGGAGGTGAGGCGCAGCCGCCGCCCCCCGGGAGAACCGAGCCCCAATACCGGCACCGGTGCCGCGGCCGAGCCGCACCCCCCTCCTCCCTTTACCGCCCCCCCCACACCCCCACCACCACCGGCGGCTGCTCGGGAGGCCCCCCCCACACGCGGCGGAGGACGGCTCCGGCGCGGCGGCCGCAGGGGCCCACGGCAGCGGGGCCGGATGAGGGTGCCCAAGGGCACGGGGGTACCGGCGGGGCCGCAGCGGCTCCGTGCCCGCCCCGGCCGCTCACCTCAGAGTCTCCGCCGGGCGTTGGCAGCTCGCTGCGGGGTCTCCTCGGCTCGGGCGCAGGGGCACGCCGCCGCTTACGTCACCGCGCAGCGCACGCCGGGCGGGGCGCGGCCGCAGGGGAGGGGCTGAGGAGCGGCCGGAAGGGGGCGCTGCTCGGGCGGTGCGCGCCGCCCCGCCGCGGGAACGCGCGCGGGATGGGGGGGGGGGGGGGGGGGGGAAAAGGACCCGGGACCCCCCCATCCCGCATGCGCACCCCCACGTGTGTGCACCCCAGGAGCCAAAGAACCCCTTCACCCGCATCTGCACCCCCACGTGTGCACCCCAGGGCTGCAGGACCACAGTGAGAGCACGCAGTGCATCCCTACAGGGCCACAGTGGGAGCACCCAGTGCATCCCTGCATCCCTGCAGGACCACAGTGAGAACACGGAGTGCATCCCTGCTTCCGAATTCCACACTTCTTCCTTTTTCCTTCTCCCTGGAGAAGCCGAAAGGACCAAAGAGCCACAACTCCTCTTCCTGAGTGACTCCTCCTGGCCAGGGGATGACTCTGCGGTGCAGTGTGCACTCAGGAGGGGTTATACTCAATCCCCCTAAAAAGCTAAATAAAATCAAAACTACCCTTCAGGAACAAGAGCACGGGGTGGGGAACCTGCAGGAGCTGCCAGTTTGAGAAGCAAGAGCCAAAATCTGCCCTGACACAGAACTTGCTGGATCAGATGTTAACAGCATCCTTCTGAAGAGCCTTTATCTGTGCGTGAGCAAAACCTGCTCTGCCCAATGCCAGTGGTGCCAGAAGCACATCTGTGCCCTCAGCAAGCACGATCCATCCCTGTGGACTTCGGACTGAGCAGTTGCCTTCAGACCGTGCTCACTGCAGCCCTGAGTCCTCATGGAAGTGCAAAGGGAGAAGAATGCTTTTAAAATGATTCTTCAAGATGAACTCCTGGGTGGAAATGAAGCTGTGCAGGAGATGAGTGATTTTTCACCTCTTCATCTGGGAAATGCTTTGTTTTCTGCAGCTGGAATCATCATCAGCCTCTGGTTCTTCTGCTGTGTTCATTCCTTACCTACATGGTGGCTGCTCTAAGCAAAGCAGAGGGCCCACAGTCACTGAAATGAAAGGCTTGAAAATCACATAGGAGCGAGACACAGCTCAGACCTCTGCAGTCAACCTCTGTCCTCCAGCTCCATTCTCACCCACGTTCCAGAGGATGGGATGCTGAACTCTGCAGAGGCATCTTCCAGTATTTCCAACACTGCCTCTTTGGGTTTAATTAGATCCAAAACCAGCTGAGATGGCAACACCGGGCAAGCTGCTTGGGAAGATGGTCCCCCCTCTCCAGCATCACCTCCCTGCACCACAGTGGGACCATTCAGCAGCTGCATCCCTGCTCCCTGCAGTGCAAAGAGCACCGAATGCAAGGATGAAGACTAGCACCAGCACCTCCACATCTGGCCTCTTGATACCTTCTTATACAAAGCTATGGCCATGGTGGGGTTGCTTTTCTGGGCCAAATCCAAGCAAAAGCCTTGCCAGCACCCAGAGGAACTGCAGGACATGGACAGGTTGTGGGGTTCAAAGGGCCAGGGTGTTTCTTTGAGATGTGAAACCCCACCACAGCCCAACTCATGAAATCAGAAGCTATGGAGGCCTCTGAACATCACCCCCATCCCTTTGCACATGGATTTTAATGATGGGAAACAGGTAAAACTGGGGCAGGGATCCCCTCTTCCCAGAGGAGCATAAATGAGCACATGTGAAGGTCTCTGATGCAGCTGTAATTAGCACCATGGCAAAGCCCATGCTGTAATTAACTTTCTCCCTTCCAAGTTCACATTTAATGACAGGCAGTAAAATAAGACCTGGGGTGATGAAACAAGCAGGGAAAGAACCATCAAATTAAGACACTTGTGACACGATAAGGAATTAATTATATCCTGGCCTAATAATAATAATAATCATACATTCCTTTTATTCTGCCCTTGTGCTCCAAATGAGGGAGGACACTGGGAAAAGGTGTCTGAAACGTCCCTCATTGACTCCAGGACCAAGCACACTGGAATGGGGCTGAGCAGAGGTGGGAGGACAAAACCACTCCTGGGCTGCGAGGGAGCTGCCTCAAACCTCCCATTCCTCTGCACTCCTTGCAGGGAATGGCTCTTCCCACAGGGAACTGGTGCTTCCAGCAGCCTCCAGCATCTCTCAGGGTGTACCAGGGGTGCAGAGAGGTCCTCCCTCCCCTTGGCAGCACCAAACCCAAAGCAGTAGGTTCACGCATTAAGATGGAGAGGTGTGAGTTACTGCAGGACTCCCATGGGGCACCCAAACCCTTCCCAGCAGCAGGCAAGGGCCAGGAGGAGCAGGATGCTCTGGGGACCTTGTGTGAGACAAATAAATCAATGCTAGAAAGGGAACAAGGAAGTTTAGAGGAGTTGAAGAGATTATCCTGAGGGCCATGCCATGGACAACAGAGGACACTGCTTTTCCACCACCACCCTGGAAGGCAGGAGAGCCCACCTACAAATGCAGGTGGATGTGATGCTTCTTGATGGAGCCCAACCACAAGTATACTTGGTGGACTGGTAACTCCCCTTCCATGAGCAGTCCCCAACCCTGACACATCTCCAGCAGAGGAGAAGGCTGAGGCCAATGTGCACAGGCAATGCCTTAAGCAGCACATAAGATTACCTTGTCATCTCAAGGAGGTGAACAAGTCATGGGAAGGAGCAATCAGAACTGATGTCACATGTTGGGATCGTACCTGGACATCTCTATCAGCACATTCCCACCTCAGCTCCTCACAAAGCAGCTTCACATGCCACGAAGTCTCCCTGTGCATTTTAACAAGGGGGAAAACCCAGCCCTGAACTCATCCTGCCACAGGCAGTCACAGTGAGGAGCACCAGAGCCGGACAGGCAGGACATAAATGCAGGGTATTACCACATTGGCCCCAAGCACTTCTGCTTTTTGCCCCAAGTCCTCTTGCAATTGACTCCACCTGATCTTCTCCACCTCTCGCTACAGCTTGGCATAATCAGAGAAATAAATTACTCAATTACTAGAAAATCCAGTAAGGCTGATTGCAGAATGAGGTTCTTTAAAGCACAGAGCAAGTACTGGCAGCATCAGCATCTTCATTCCTTGGTCTCTTTCCTTGCCCTGCTTTTGGCAGCACGCAGGTACCTCGTGTCCTCATGCTCCTGTATGGTCCCGGTGTCACTTGGTCAGACCCTGGAAGTTGGGCTCAGTGCAGGGGGGCAGCGCTGCCTGGCGGCTCAGCAGCTTCTCCAGGATGTTGATTTCAGCATCTCGTCTCTCCAAGTCCTCCAGCGGAGTCCAGGACATGTCATGCTGGAGCTTATAGGCACCAAGAAATTCATGGGGACTGGTCCCCCACTCCTGGAGGAGAAAGGAGAGATTCACATCACTGCTCAGCTTCCCTTGGGCTGGCCCTCTGTCCGTGCTGGGTAACCCTACCACCTCGGAAGCAGTCCCAGCTGTGTGATCACCCCATTTTCTAATCTCAGTATAGGTTCAGCTAGACCCGAGGACTAAGACCAGCTCAAGCTACCGTGCTGCTGGCACAGGAGGCCTGGGGATACAAGATCTCTCTGCTCTGCACAGAGCTTCTCTACATGCTTGGTGCTTTCTTCTGAAGCCTTCCCCCTGCATGTAAGTAAATGGGTGGCCTGGAAGGAGCACTCTACCAAGCTGCAGACAAACACTCTCTGGACTGAAGCACCTCAGGAGGCTGTACCAGGCAGCCACAGTGGTGAGGGAAGGCCCAGGGCACATTTGCAGCTCTTGACTTCTAGAGAAAGAACCAGTGGGACCAAAAAGGTAGAATTCAGGTTCATGCACCAAGGTCTTCGTGCCCACCATCCACCAAGAGAACTTCACAATGTGGCTCTGAGACCAGCACAGGAACCCAGACCAAAGACAAATCCCAGCTGAGCAGTGACCAACAAATGCCCCTCTTAGGTTGGTGCTTTTGTCTGAGGTCCAGAAGTGCTCAAGCACCAGAAACATCAGTTCTTCCCCTCCCTGCTTCCTCTGGGGCTGTAAGCACCCACCTTAGGAGACAGGATGGAGAAGTATCGCTGGCCACTCTCCCTTCTGTACATGTAGTAAATGTTTCCTGGCTTCTTCACGAGGTTACAGGCCACGTGGTGCAGGTCAGCATCTCTGTTAGCTTCGTCCAAGACCTAAAGAAGCCCAAATATAACATCTCCACACTTGAAATAAAACAACAAGCACCTATGGCCTCTCAGCCAGAGCCTGACACGCAGTGCATGACACGCTGCTCATGAGGCCTCATCCTCCCCAGTGCATGTCTGGCTTCATGCAGCAGATCTTGCCTTGCCCCAGGCAGGAGATGCTTCCCAAAGAGGTAAGGTTTTCTCCCAGTTTCCCCTGTCAGCTGGGCCCCAGAGCTCCTGCAGCCCTCCACAGAAATGGAGATACCTTCAAGCATCACAGCCCTCTTCACCACAGCCTCAGGTTCACCTCTGTGTTTGACCCCACCACATGCTGGGCTCGTTCCTTGTCTCCATACACAGCTGGGAGCTTCCCTGCTGCGGTCCTCAAGGGAAGGGACAGCAAACAAAGAGGGATTCATCTCTCCAGCCCCACCAGTGAACGATTGTATGACACAGTGGCCTCAGTGGCAGCGGGCCAGTCGCAGTGACTGGCAGATCCCTTCCCACTCAGGCTCTGAGATTTCTCTCCCAAGGGTCAAGTGTGAATTGAAGGGCACAGCCAAGCCCTGCTGGCCTTCC
Source organism: Melopsittacus undulatus (assembly GCF_012275295.1). Classification (NCBI taxonomy): domain Eukaryota; kingdom Metazoa; phylum Chordata; class Aves; order Psittaciformes; family Psittaculidae; genus Melopsittacus; species Melopsittacus undulatus. Next base: position 3,657,557 of record NC_047538.1, on the reverse strand, counting down.
TGCCAGGGCCAGCTGCTCCAGTAAATGACCTGGGATGAACTAGAAAGCCAAACTCGTCCCTCCCAGGGGCTCAGAACCAGCCAGAGCCCCATTGTCACCCCACTGCACCAAGCCCCCCCCACAGGAGCACACGCTACAGGGACAAGTCTGTCCCCAGACTGACTCATCCCTGACACCTCAGCTGGAGGAGCCATCGCTTCTCCACCTTAACACACAGGATACTCACAGGACTTGGGGAAAGGACCAGGAACAACCCTCCCATCCCCAGCAGATCCCACACAATAAACCCGCCTGATTTTCTCACTGACTCTGTTCTATTTGGCTCCTGGCCACGATTCACATCCAGGCCAGAGCTCTTCCCAACAGCTGGCAGCTCAGACGCTCATCTCCCTCCCTGCGCAGGCAGGAGGCAGGAGCCTGCTGGCAGCTGCTCCCTCACCTTGCGCGCCTGCTCCTGCAAGCTCCGGATCTGCTCAGCAATGACCGTCAGTTTACTGCAGGCATTGGCCCGGACGAAGTCGTCTGCCTGGGAGGAAGAGCGAGGATCAGTCAGGACAAGAACCTCACTCGAGGCTTCATCAGGGCTGTGGGGGATGCAGGAGCTGCCCCATGTGCTGCTGTGGGGCTGTCAAGGCACCCCCGGGCAGTGGGGGGACACCCGGGAAGCAGGGCACTGAGAATGCCTGGACATGCTGGGAAGCAGCCAAAGGGAGCAATAGGACATATTGGGAGGCAATGGGATAGAACAAGAGGCAATGGGATGCACGTGGAGGAGGCAGTAGGGCTTACAGGGAATCGTTTAGGTGGACTGAGAAGCTCTGGGGTACATAGTGGGCTGGGAGCTGTTACCGGAAGGCATAAGGATGTACTAAGAGGCATTAGGGGGTAGCAGAACATACTGGGAGGCAATGGGATGGACTGGGAAGGGCAGCAAGATGTATTAGGAAGAACTGGGGTGGAGCAAGGGATATTGGGACAGACTGGGAGTCACTGAAGGGCGAACAGGGAGATGCTGGGATGGACTGGGAGAGGCGCAGGACACACTGGGGTGCGCTCAAGACAACGGGACACAATAGCAGTTGGGTGTACTGGGATGGACTGGGAGTCACCCGGGGGGGGGGAGGGGGCAGCAAAACACAGAGGTCCGGGTGGGGGGGATGTGGGGAGCACGGGAAGGCACAGGGGGTACGGTGGGAGGCAGCTGGACACCGGGAACCACTGCGGCCTCGGCCCCGGCCCTACGGCCTTGGTCCTGCCGCCGAGGCCCGGCCCTCACCTGCTGCAGCTGCCGGGCCAGGGCCACCAGGTCCCCGGGGTCCCCGATGCGGGCGGCGCGGCCGGTGCTGCCCTCCACGAGGGACAGGGACGGGACCGGGACAGGAACCGGAACCGAAACCAGCCCCACTCCATTGCCAGGCCCCACACCGCCCTCCGCCGCCATCACCGGCCCCTCAAACCCCGCCCCTTCCGGCCCCGAGAGGGGCGGAGCTTCCGCCGAGGGGCGGTGCTGATTGGTGGGCGGGCGGGGCGCGGCGGAGGGGGCGGGGCGCCGGTGCCCGGTTCGGGGCGGGGCGTCCGCGGGCGCGGCCCCGGGGCTCGGCTATGGCGCTGCTGGCACTGATGCTGGTGCTGCCGCTGGTGCGGGCGGCCACGCCGGGGGAGCCGGTACCGGGGCTGGTACCGGGGCCGGGGCCGGCCGAGGTCCCGTTGCCGGCGCAGCCCCCGGACGCTCTGTTCGCCGCCGGTGCCGAGGCGTACTCCCGCGGGGACTGGCCGGCCGTGGTGCTGCAGATGGAGCGGGCGCTGCGGGCCCGGGCTGCCGTGCGCGCACGGTTGGTCCGGTGCCGCCTGCTCTGCGCCAACGCCACGGCCGGGCTGGCGGAGGGGCCCGATCCGGAGCTCGAACCGGTGCTCCGCGACCTGCTCTTCTTCCGAGGGCTGCTGCGCCGGGCCGCATGCCTGCGGGGCTGCGGGCCCGCAGAGCCCTCCCGCTACCGGCTGGCCGAGGAGCTGGACCGAGAGTTCAGCAAGCGCAGCCCCTACAACTACCTCCAGGTCGCCTATTTCAAGGTACGGGAGCGATGGTGCTGGGGGGGGGGGGTCCTCCGGGGGCAGCGGGACCGACCGGGAAGCGAGAGGGGACGTCCCGGTGCGGGGGGATCTATTGCGCCTGCTGCGGGATGCACGGGATGCCCGGAGGGATCACGGGGCCGGAGCCATGCGTTGGGATGGGACGGACGGAACCGGGCTGGGGCGATCCCCGAGGGGTGTCCCGGGAGCCGGTGGGGGTCCCGGTGGGGCAGGGGGGATCGGACGGCGGTCACGGGCCCTGCCCGCCCCTGTCCCGCCCCCCCCATAGTGCCACGTAGGAGCTCGCCGGGGCCGCCCCCCCCATTACAGCCCTCGTTCCGCGCCCCCCCCCCCCCCCATACCTCGGTACCGGGGTCCCCTCCGGTCTCAAGCCTGGCCCCATGCCGTGCAGATGAACCGGCCGGCGCAGGCGGCAGCAGCAGCTCACACCTTCTTCATGGCCAACCCCGCGCACCAGGAGATGAGGCAGAACCTGGAGTACTACCAGGCCATGGCGGGTGTGCGAGATGATGACTTCACCGACCTGGAGGCCAAACCCCACCTGGTGAGACCCCAGAAACACCCATCCCACTGCTGGGCTTGTGCAGGTTGCACCGTGCCCCCTCAAGCTCATGATGCTGTGAGGTCAGCCCCACGGAGACAAGGCACAGGGATAGAGAGGGGTGTTGAGCCTCCCCTCATCCTTTCTTACCCCTCTTCAGAGTGAGTTTCGTCTCGGGGTCCGGTTCTACACAGAGGAACAACCTGGCGCTGCCATCCTGCACCTGGAGAAGGCGCTGGAGGAGTATTTTGTGGCGGACACCGAGTGCCGTGCGTTCTGCGAGGGACCCTACTACTACGAGGGCTACAACTACCTGGAGTACAATGCAGACCTGTTCCAGGCCATCACAGGTACGAGCTGTATGAGTTGCATCCTGCCTCGAGAGCTGGGGACAGTGCTGGGGGGTGGTTGTCCCCAAACAGGACCCTGGTGGGTCCAGAGAGAGGGCAAACCCCACCCTAGGTTTCCCTAGGAGGTGTATGGCCAGTAAGTGGTTGGAGGCGTCTGCCCACACTCAGCACTGGGGGTGATGCCCAGGAATCCCCCAAAGTCCAGAGGGATGTGGAAAAACAGGAGAGGAGAGGTCACCAGGATCCAGGGGTGGGAGACTGAGGGATGGCAAAGGTGCAAGCAGGAGGTGGGAGTGGAGACCCCTCGAGGTCCTGCCCACCAGCCCCTTCCTTGGCTGACCACGAGTGATGACACGGGGTTTTTGTCCCCCAGATCACTACATGCAGGTGCTGAGCTGCAAGCAGGGCTGTGTGACAGAGCTGGCATCGCAGCCTGGCCGGGAGAAGCCTTTGGAGGATTTCCTGCCCTCACACTTCAACTACCTGCAGTTTGCCTACTACAACAGTAAGTAGCTCCTTGCCCCATCTTCCCTTGGCCCTTGGTGCTGGACACTGTGCTCTGCATGGGCTGTGCTTCATAGGTAGAAATCATAGGTTTCGTGAATCCATTGATTCGTGGAATGGGGTGGGTTGGGAGGGACCTTCAAGGGTTATCTAATCCAGCCCAAGGTGCAGGGACCCCTTCCACTGGAGCAGCTGCTCCAAGCCCCTGTGTCCAACCTGGCCTTGAGCACTGCCAGGGATGGGGCAGCCACAGCTTCTCTGGGCACCCTGTGCCAGCGCCTCAGCACCCTCACAGGGAACAGCTTCTGCCTAAGAGCTCAGCTCAGTCTCCCCTTGGGCAGGTTCAAGCCATTCCCCTTGGCCTGTCCCTACAGGCCCTTGTCCCAAGCCCCTCTCCAGCTTTCCTGCAGCCCCTTTAGGCACTGGAGCTGCTCTCAGGTCTCCCCTTCAGGAGCCTTCTCTTGTCCAGGCTGCCCCAGCCCAGCTCTCTCAGCCTGGCTCCAGAGCAGAGCTGCTCCAGCCCTCGCAGCATCTCCATGGCCTCCTCTGGCCTCACTCCAACAGCTCCAGGTCCCTCTTGTGCTGCTGCCCCAGAGCTGGAGCAGGGCTGCAGGGGGGGTCTCCCCAGAACCCAGCAGAGGGGCAGGATCCCCTCCCTGAGCTGCTGCTCACTCTTCTTTGAATGCAGCCCAGGATACTCTTGCCTTTCTGGGCTGTGAGTGCTCGTTGCTGGGTCAGGCCAATTCTTTGTCCATCAGTATCTCCCAACCCTTCTCAGGGCTGCTCTGGACCCATCCATTCCCCAGTCTTTACTGGTACTGGTGGAGGACTTTCAACTTAACCTGTTGAACTTCACGAGGTTCTCCTCTTCCTCCTGCAGCCTGCAGTGCTCTGCAGGAGATCTGGATCTGGCTGTAACCCTCCACATTGCTTGAGATGCCCAATTCCCCAGCAGCTTTGCTTTCCAAGTGAAACAACAGCCTGCAGAAGCTTGGTTTTTCCTCCTGCCATCTCTCCACCTCTTGCTCCAAACCACAGAGGCACCTCCCCCTCCAGAACAGTTGGTTATAACCCAAATACACCCAATTTAACTAGTACTTTGTTATTACCTCCTTCGAAAAATCTAAACTGTTTCTGTGCAAATTTCCCCAAAAGGAGTGGAAAACCCACATGAAATCCAAGAAGACTGACAAGCCGGAATCCTGTGCATCCAATGGGTGCTTAAGTGGCTGGAAATTGCAGGTTAGCCTGGGAATGGTTGGGTTTTGCTGCCTGGAAATAGGCTCTGAGATGTTCTCCAAGCAAGAAACCCACCCAGGCTGTGGCCCTGGTTTCTGGTGAGGTGATTTTGGAGGCAGGAGAGCTCCTTTGGGGTTGTAATGTTGCCTCTGGGGCAGCAGCTCTTTGCTCCAGGGGACCTGCCCTGCTTGGGAGACCCTTTGAACACCAACAAGGACTTTCTTACTTCTGCTCCATATGGATGTTTGCTCTGCTTCTGATGCTCTTGATGTGCCAGGCTGGATGGGGCTTGGAGCAGCTGCTCCAGTGGAAGGGGTCCTTGCCCGTGGCAGGGGTTGGAGCTGGATGAGCTTTAAGGTCCCTTCCAACCCAAACCAGGCTGGGATTCTATAACTGACATCCCTGTTTCTCTTTGCAGATGGGAATTATGAAAAAGCCATCGAATGTGCCAAAACCTATTTGCTGTTCTTCCCTAATGACGAGGTGATGAACCAGAATTTGGCCTATTACACTGCAGTGCTAGGGGAGAACCTGGCAGGCCCCATCCAGCCCCGAGAGGTGAGTGCCCAGCTGGGATGAGCCATTGCAGGGATGTCTTCTCCCCTTATTGGGGACCTTTGCAGAGGTTTTGGGGCCTGCTCTGGTTCACCTGGCAAGGTGAAGAGGAACAGGACCACAAGACCCAACAAGCTGGAATGGAAGCTAAGATGAAGAGCATCACTGATGAAATACCTTTGGCCAAGTGAAGGCTTGGTGGCTTGCACTATGGACCAGCTCCTGTGGGAGAGACTTTCCAGGAGGATCAGAGCCCACCTTTTCTACACACTTCCACAACTGAAGTGAAATGGCTTAAAGAGGGGAGGATTTGGCTTCAAAATAGCTGGATCCAGGTGCTCAGGTGCTGCCTTGGAGGTGGTAGGCAGGGGTGGATGGAGGTCTCTGCCCCACATCAGCTGAAGCAGGAGAGGGAATCTGCTTCTGAAGAGCTTCTTGCAGGAGGGGCACACGTGCCTCTGTCTCCCCCATCCTCTCCCCAGGGCTCATCCACATGGGACAGGGAAGCTCATGCAGGATGGGGAAAGCCACTTGCATCCCATCTGCCAGAGGGAGCAGGAAGCCAGGGTCTGGAGCAAGGGCTGCAGGAATGATGTAAACCCTGCACCTTCCTGCACTGGGTTAGGGTCTTTGCAGAGCCCCCGTGCCCTCACCTGCACCTCTGCCCATCCCACAGGAGGTCCAGGCGTACCGCCAGCGGAGCCTCATGGAGAAGGAGCTGCTCTTCTTCAGTTATGATGTCTTCGGCATCCCCTTCGTGGACCCGGTGAGTGGAGCTGGACCAGTCAGGATGCAGTGGCAGATGGAAAGGGGATGAAGGGTCTGCGTCCCAGCCACATCCTCACCAGCTCCTCATGACGATGATGTTGTTCTGGCTGTAGGACACATGGACACCAGAAGAGGTGATCCCAAAAAGGCTGCGAGAGAAACAGAAGTGAGTGCTCTGCCAAGCTGATGGCCAAGCCTACCCAATGTGGGCACCAACGGCACATTCCTCTCTTTCCCTATGGGATTTGAGCCACAGGCCATGGAGCCATGAGGTTTTGGTGTTGGGCTGGAAGAGGCTGCTGGAGGGCAGAGCTCTGCTCCCCATCAGCCCTTGGGATGATGGGCATGGGTAGGTCATCCCAAGAAGCTTGGGCTGAGGGATGTACTGAGACTCAGGCTTTGTCACCTGGAGACAACCTGTCCTGTCCTCATCCTGGTGGCCCCACAATGTGGGGACAATGGGATATAGGGGAGCTGATGGTTGCTGTGTGCCCAGGGCGGAGCGGGAGACAGCAGCGCGCATCTCAGAGGAGATCGGCAACCTCATGAAGGAGATCGAGACACTGGTGGAGGAGAAGGCCAAGGAATCTGCTGACATGAGCAAATTCATCCGGGAAGGTGTGGAGGGAGGTGGGATGGGGCCCTCCATGGGAGCTCCTGTCCCTCCACACGGACCCAGAGCTGTACCAGGGTTGGTGGCACCCATCCCTGTGTCCGTTCCTGTTCCCAGGTGGCCCCTTGGTGTATGAAGGAGCCAGTGTCACCATGAACTCCAAGGCTCTGAACGGTTCCCAGCGTGTGGTGGTGGATGGAGCCCTCTCTGCCGAGGAATGCCAGGAGCTGCAGAGGCTCAGCAATGTGAGCACAGGGACAGGATGGGGCAGGAGATGCTGCAGGTCCCGTCCTGCAGCCAGCCTGCTGACACCAATGGGGTTTTGCAGGCAGCAGCCTCGGCAGGGGATGGCTATCGTGGCAAGACATCTCCTCACACCCCCAGTGAGACCTTCCATGGCGTGACTGTCCTCAAGGCCCTCAAGGTTCGGGTGGCTGCAGGGAGGGAGGAGGAACGGGAGGAGAGGAGGGAGAAGGGGTTCAGAGCGTTGTGCCCATGTCCCCTGTGTCCCTGCAGCTGGGCCAGGAGGGCAAAGTGCCCCTGCAAAGCGCCTACCTCTACTACAACGTGACGGAGAAGGTGCGGCACATGATGGAGTCCTACTTCCGCCTGGAAGTCCCGCTCCACTTCTCCTATTCCCACCTTGTGTGCCGCACGGCCATCGATGGTGAGCACATCTCCTCTGGTCCGGGTCCTGTCCGCAGCTGGGGTGGGCTTGGAGCTTTCCTTGGAGACCTCCCTGCTGCTCCTTGTCCCAAAAGGGTTTGGGAAGCTTGTCCCTAAGCCTGGGTTGGGAAGATGAGGAGCTCTGGTGGTTGCCTCTGATGGGGCAGGTGGTTTCATGGCGTTCAGCATTTGGGATCGGGTGCTGGGAGAGGACCATGGAGATGTCATGGGACAAGTCAACGGAGGCTTGTGCCACCCAAACAGCATCTCATGGTGCACTCTTCAGCAAGGGGAAGGGCTTTGGGCTGCAGGTGGCTTCCTTATCCCCTTTGTGCTTGGGGACAGACCCCGGTCCTGTAGGGATGAAGGGTTCTGATGTTCCAGCTCTTGTTCCACCCTAGAGAAGCAAGAAGGCCGGAGTGACAACAGTCACGAGGTGCACGTGGACAACTGCATCCTCAATGCGGAGGCTCTGGTGTGTGTGAAGGAGCCTCCAGCCTACACCTTCCGCGACTACAGGTACTGGTGGTGCCTACCACTGGAGGGCACCATGGCTTGATGGGCTGGGAGGAGCAGGATGGGAGGACAGCCCAGCGAGTACCCTCCTGGTTCTTGCTGTGGTGCTGGGGGCAGCTCCATCCTCACCCGCTTGCTGGAGCAGCAGTGATGGTTGTCACCTCCTGCTTCCTCCAGCGCCATCCTCTACCTCAACGAGGACTTCGAAGGAGGAGCTTTCTACTTCACCAAGCTGGATGCCAAGACTCAGACCGTGAGTAGCTCAGCACCAAAACCCAGCTCCTTCCTGCTGGCCTCGTCCCCATCCACCCCCATCCTGCAAGGGATGAACTTGGGTCATGGGGACCAAATCCCCCCCCCATTTGGGATGCATCCCAACGGCGGCAGGCGGAGGTGCAGCCGCGCTGTGGTCGTGCCGTGGGTTTCTCCTCCGGCTCGGAGAACCCCCATGGGGTGAAAGCCGTGACCAAGGGCCAGCGCTGTGCCATCGCGCTCTGGTTCACCCTGGACCCCCGGCACAGCGAGCGGGTAAGCTCCCTCCCCACAGCAGGTGGGTCTGGGGATGGGGGGCAATGGCCATGCTTACCCCTGTGGGGCTGCCCCATAGGAGCGCGTGCAGGCGGATGACCTCGTGAAGATGCTTTTCAGCGCAGAAGAGGGGGATTTGCTGCCGGAGATGGAGAAGGAATCACCGGCTGCTGGTGTGGGGGCGAAGGATGAGCTGTGATGTCCCATTGGGACCAGTGCCACCGGTATCAGGCTGCTCAGCTGTGGGGCTGCCAGCCCAGACCTTCCTCTGCCCCCCATTGCTGTGGGATGGAGAACTGGGGGCTGCCCAGCACCATCCCTGGGCATCCAGCATCCCTGTGCAGAGCTGAGCCGGGGGCAGCACGGACACTCTGGGGGTGACTTGGGGATGAGGGAGGGATGCTCTTTATGGGATGGGGACCTGGTGCTACAGGAGCAGATCCGTGCCTTTCCCCTTGGCTCAGCCTGTACCTATTTAAGTGCCTTCTACAGAAAATGGGTGAATAAAGGTGGTTTTTCTAAGCTGGTGCTTGCTGCTGTCTCGTGTTGAGCTGCATCCATCCCTCCCTGCAAACACCCAAGGGTTTTGCAGCCCTGCAGCCCCAGGAAGGTGTTTGGGGGGTGACAAAGGGGGCTTCTGGGGAGCTGAGCATGTCCTATGGGCACCAAGGAATATTTGGCACCCCTGGACCCCACTCCTGCTGCGTGGGAAGGGACCCACGGCTGCAGGGAGGAGGGAGCCGTCCTTGAACAAGAAGGACATTGAGCACCAGGGCATCCCGGAACAGGGCCTGGAATTGTTCTGCCCTGACCATTACCATAACCATGCCGGGAATGTGAGTAAATGCATCCCACCCCACGCACCGCAGCCCGCACCCCATAACACATGGAGAAGGGAGCAGGGCAGGTCCCGGTGGGTGTCAGGGTGGGAGATGGGGGGGGGGTGTCTGAGGGTTTCTCCAGGATGGATCCATGGTCCCGGTGGTCATTCCCCATCATCCCAGTGCCCGACCCCGGCCATGTGGGCGCGTGAGCTGACTGCTGATGAGGCCACTGTGGTTAACGATTGCCAGGTCCTGGGGCTGCCACCGGCTTGGTGACACCGGGGGGGGGACCCTTGTGTGTGTGTCCCCCACCCCAACATGCCCCATGTCCCCCCTCATCAATGGTCATTGTTGTTGGTCCCGCATCCCCCTGCAGAGAGGCAAGGGTCAGGCCTGGCAATGAGGGGGGGATGTGACCCCATTCCCTGCTCCCAGGCCAAATTCCTCGAGCCACCCCCAAGGATGGAAATGGGATCTGGACCCAAATCCCCCCCCCCCCCATGTCCTCAAATGTCCCCCAGGACCCAAATCCCCCCTCCCAGAACCCAAATTTCCCCCCACCAAGCCCCCAACCCCCATCCCTGGGACCCAAATCTCCCATCCCCAGGCCCCTGCTCTTCCCCCCTGGTACCCACATCCCCCCCAGGACCCAAACTCCCTTCCCCCAGCAAGCCTGCAATCACCCCTCCCCAAGCCCCAAATGTCCACGCCATTTCACCCCCTCCATAGGACCCAGCACCCCCCATCCACCCTAATTCACCCCCTATAGGACCCAGCACCCCCCAGCACTGCCCCTGTCCACGTCAGTTCACCCCCCATCCCACCCCAATTCACCCTCTATAGGACCCAGCACCCCCCCTTCCACCCCCATTCACCCCCCCCCCAACCCCCTCCTCCCTTTACCCCCCCCCGCCCCGTCCATGTCGTCGGGGCGCGGCCGGTGCCAGGGGCGTGCCCTGTGCTCCGGTGCCGGAGCGCTTGGGGTCGGGCTGGACGCGACGGCGATGGGCGGCAGCGGGGCTCGGGAGCTGGCCGGGTACCTGCTGGCGCTGGCCGGGTGGGTGTCGGCGCTGGCGGCCGCGGTGCTGCCGCAGTGGAGGCAGAGCTCGTACGCGGGGGACGCCATCATCACGGCCGTGGGGCTGCACGAGGGGCTCTGGATGAGCTGCGCCGCGCAGAGCACCGGCCAGGTCCAGTGCCGCCTGCACGATTCCCTGCTCTCCCTCGACGGTGCGTACGGGGCGGCGAGGACGGGGATGAGCGTGTCCTTGAGCCGCTGCACGGGTTTGGTACCCCCCCTCCTACCCTATATAGGTTGGACCCCTCCTCCCTCTATGAGTTTGAGCATCCCCCCTATGGGTTTGGGCCTCTGGACGGGTTTGGTACCCCCCTCCCCCCCATATAGGTTGGACCCCCTTCCCTCTATGAGTTTGAGCATCCCCACTATGAGTTTGAGCCCCTGCATGGGTTTGGTACCTCCCCCCTACCCTATATAGGTTGGACCCCCTTCCCTCTGTGGGTTTGAGCATTCCCACTATGGGTTTCAGCCCCTGGATAGGTTTGGTACCTCCCCCTACCCTATATAGGTTGGACCCCCCCTTTCTCTGTGAGTTTGAGCATCCCCCCTATGGGTTTGGGCCTCTGGACGGGTTTGATACCCCCCTGCCCCACCATATAGGTCCTCTTTGGGTTGGACCCCCCTCCCTCTATGAGTTTGAGCATCCCCACGATGGGTTTGAGCCCCTGGATGGGTTTATCACCCTGCCTCCAGTGTGGGTTTGAGCTCCTCTATGAGGCTGACACACTCCCCACCCCGTATAGGTGTAAATCCCTCTTTGGATTTGAACCCCCCTCTGTGAGTTTAATTCCCCCCCCCACCCCATATTAGTTTGAGCCCCTGTATGAGTTTAACTTCTTCCCCCACATGGCTCTGGGCCCCTATAGGAATGTGAGCCCCCATTCATGGGTTTGAGCCCCTCTGTGGGTTTAACATCCCCATATATAAGCCTGAACCCTGCCTTGGGTTTCACCATCCCTCTGTGAGTTTGACCACCCCCCTTCCATGAGTTTGAGCCCTTATATGGGTTTAACACCCCCCACATATATAGGTCTGAACCCCTGTTTGGGTTTGACCACCCCAAATGGGTCTGAGCCCCTCTATGGGTTTAACATCCCCTCCTTCCATGGGTCTGAACCCCTCTATGGGTTTAACATTCCCCCCTTCCATGGGTCTGAACCCCTCTATGGGTTTAATATCCCCCCTTCCATGGGTCTGAACCCCTCTATGGGTCCATACCCTCTCCACTTCTGAGTCCTCTCCCTGAGGCCCCATAGGCCCCCCAAGTGTTCTGAACCTTTCTTACACAACCCTTCCCATGGGTCTGAGCCCCCCTAAATGCACCTCAACCCCCTCAAAAGCCTCTGACCCCCCTTTACTCCTCTCACCTGAGCCACAACGTGGGTCCAGGCTCTCTGCCTCCACCCCATGGGTCTGAGCCCTCTTGTCCCCATAGCTCTGCGTGCCCCAGACTCCCTCAGCCCCTGTGGGTTGGAGCTCCAGGGTGCTAAGCATCCCAATTGGGGACCAGCAGTGCCCCATGGGGTGTGCTGCGCATCCCCCTGCAGCACAGGGGCTGTGGCTCTGGTGAGGATGAGGAAGGTCGGGAATGGGAGCAGTGAGGATGGGGTTGGGACGAGGTGACCTTGCTTTGGACACCGGCTGTGGCCGAAAGCACCCGGTGAGGGTTTCCCCTCCATGTGGTGCAGTTCACATCCAGACCTCCCGCGCCCTCATGGTGATTTCTCTCCTCCTGGGCTTCTTCGGCATCATCGTGAGCGTGGTGGGCATGAAATGCACCAAGGTCGGTGAGGAGGACCCCGTAACCAAGAGCCGCATTGCTGTTGCTGGAGGTGTCCTCTTCATCCTCTCGGGTAAGGCAGCTCCAGGCCTGGCCCCTCTCTCATGCTGAGCACCCCAAGTGCTGTTTGATGGGGGGAGAGGTTTGGGGATGGGATGGGTGATGCTGATGGCCGGGGTTGAAGTTATCCCTGCAGGATTAAGAGGCCTTTAAAGGTCCCTTCTGACCCAAACCATTCCATGATCCCATACCCAGGTCTGTGCACGTTGGCTGCCGTGTCCTTGTATGCAACACGGGTGACTTATGAGTTCTTCAGAGAGAGCAGCGTCCCCATCAACGCCAGGTGAGAGCTCTTTGTCCAGATCCCATCTTATCCCTGCGCTTCCTGTAGGATCTTCCTGTGCCATCTGGTTACAGAGTGGGACCTATGGCACCCCACAGCTGCCGTGCTGCAGGAGGTGTCCCCAGTACTTTGGTTGGTACCACCACTGACTTAGTGCTGGGGCAGAACAAGAGGAGTTTCAGCCCAAGGGGGGATTAAAGCATGGGGAAACCCACATCTGGATCCATCCAATGTGAAAGGATGGGGATGACAGAGAAGACCCAACATCCACCTGGACATCATCCATACCCTGTGAGGGCTTGGAGCATCCTTGTGCCCATCCCCTGCATCTCTGCCACGCTCCCCCCTCTCTCTTGCTGCAGGTATGAGTTCGGCTCAGCTCTGTTCATCGGCTGGGGAGCCACCGGCCTCATGATGCTGGGGGGGTCCCTCCTGTGCTGCTCCTGCCCCCCCAAGGAGCGGCGAGGACAGCGCAGCTATCGGCATTCCCAGCCTTCCACAGCCCGGGAGTACGTCTGATCCCTCACCCTGCTCCCGGCGCTCCTGCCCCGAGGCCCCTGGATGCTCCAGGAGACCTTTCCTACTCCTCATCCTCCAGGTTTCAGCACATTCTATAGGATCCCAGCCTGCTTTGGGTAGGAAGGGACCTTAAAGCTCATCCAGCTCCAACCCCTGCCACGGGCAGGGACCCCTTCCACTGGAGCAGCTGCTCCAAGCCCCTGTGTCCAACCTGGCCTTGAACACTGCCAGGGATGGGGCAGCCACTTCTCTTCAACCATTTGCAGCTCCATCCTCTAAACCAGGGAATTTCAGGGCACAGGCTCCCTCCAAGGGCTGTCACCCCCAGCAACCTGGGGTGCCCTGGCTATGGGTGTCTGCACCATGTCCATCCGGACCGTGTCTATCTGTCCCATGGGTGCAGCAGTGATGCCAGTGCTGCAGGGGTGATGTCACAACACCCCCCACCCCCAATCCCATATTCAGGAGCAGAGAGCTTGGTTTTCCTGGGATGAAGCTGCTGTCCATGTCCACCGGATCAGCTCAGTCTGGGGCTTGAGCATCCCATGCCCCAGCACAGGGATGCTTTCGGGGTGCAAAGCGTTGCCCTCCCTCATTGCTACCCAAAACCAGCATTTCTTGCCGTTGTTATTAACACTTGACTGGAGCCCGGTTGCTGGTGCTGGGCCAGCTAAAACCTGTCCTGCCCTTACTGCTCACCAGGCACAAGTATGTGGCCTTGTCAAGCAGAATAAACAGTGTTGGGCAAATTAAAGCAGGCAAAAAGGGGTTTTTGAGCACAAAGCAGTGATTTATTCCTCATTCTGGTGCCCAGCGCGGCCGTTTCGGGTGGCAGATGCACAGAGCCTGGATTTTGATGCCTCCCTGCTGTGTCCAAATCCCTCTTCCCCCAATAGGATCCCATGGAGCAGGCGGTGAAGTCTCCAAATGCCAACGTGCCAATTGCTTCCTTGTACCTCATCTGACTGCACTAACTGCTCCGCAAGTGCCGCTGCTCCCATTGCACCCATCAATCCCCCCGCATCCCCCCGCGCTTCCATCCCTCCGTGTATTCCGTGTGCTGTGCCAGCTAACCTGCAGGGAAAACAGTGGAAGGGATCCAAAGAGCCTGATTATCTGGGTTTTTTAATGATGACTTTATTTTTTAACCCCAATTAGCTGATTCAGTGGATTTTATTTGACTCTTTGTGGTTTGCTTTATTTTAGTCCAAGTTTTTGTTTGGTTTGCTCTGTTTTAGTCTGTTTTGGAGGGTGGTTTTTGTTCTATTTGATTCCATTTTATTTTATTCCATTTTACTGTAGTTTATTGTATCTCCCTCTATTTTATGCCCATGCTTGGGGTCCTGGTCCACGCTGGAGGGAAGTGATGCTATTTTCACCCATGGGGGGGGAAGGTTTGATTTCTCTCTCTCACATGGGACTAACCACCCTCTTTCTCTTTTAAATCGCAGACCCCCTGTAAAAATGCCTTCTTCACCCATCAGGGGAGAGCAGTGCTTATAGTCTGTCTTCACCCATCAGGTGCTTGGTTGCCTGAACCCAACTTATGGGGTTCCCCTCCTAAATACACCCCTTTAAACCACTGCAGTGAGGATTGAAAATGAACCCTCGTGCTTTGAACACCCCCCCCCCAAATCTATCCAAAAGGAGGTTTTACACCAAGAGCACAGCGTGGCATAGAAGAATGGGTTTATTCTGTGAATCCAAAATCCCGTTAACTTTCCTATGGGATGCGTGGCCGTGGGAATGGGACCGGTTGGGGTTTTTAAATGCATTTTTTTTTGTTGTTTGTTTGTACTAAAACTGGTGACTCTGGTATTAAAATATTTCCAATCATGGGCATTGGTCCCAAATTGTCTCTTCCTTCTTTCCCCTTCCAAATCTGGGCTGGTCTCTCACAAGTGACCCCTTTGTTGGGTGGCAGCAGCTTCTGCAGCATGGCCCATGCAGGGCCATGAACATTGGTTTCCCTCCTGGGCAGGTGCTGGTTAAATACTTGGGGTCTTTTCCCATGTGTTGCTCTCAAAAAGAGGGAATTTGGCCTTTAAAAGGGCTTAATTTAAGGCTAAGCCCATGGGAATCCCAATACCTTGCGCTTGGTCCCTCTGCGGGGCTCTTCCCAAGGCTGAAAGCCACCAGCATCCTCCTCTTATGGACCCTCAGAGCTGGGCTCTCCCTTCTTGTCGCCTGTTTTCCATGGATTCAGAGCTGGCTTGCTCATTTGAGCTTATTTGTGCTTTCCCCATGGAGAAGCACGATCCAGCTCTGTGATGCTGTGCCTGGTTTTCCTCAAGGAGCAACACTTCCCAATCAGGTTCCTGCACAGCTGCTGCCTTGTGTCAGCATCCCCATCCTGCCCACAGCACATGGTCCACAGATACAGCCCATCCCACCTCAAAAAGGCAGGAATTTGGGGTGCTTGGTGCCTCCCGTGACATCCCCATGGGTCACCCGAGGGCTCCTTGGGGATGGATGCTCGGATCTCAAGCACCAAAGAGCAGGGAGGGAGGGGGGAATAGCTGAGCTGTGATAATGGACTCGGGGGTATAAAGGCCCCCACTGTCCTCTGGACAATCCCTTGTGTGTTTGCAAGGGCAACTCGGGATGAACGATGGGAACAGGCCCCTGGGATCACTGTGGAACGTGGGCTTGGCTCCCTCCGCATCAGGCAACAATGGAGTTTTCCACCCCCCCAATACGCTCCTATGTAATAGAACCAGTGCAATGGGTAACGTGTAGGGGTCTGCTCATCCCTCTTGCTTGCATCCTAACACCTGCAAAATAACACTAATGGGGGAAATTCCCACTAAATGAGGGAAAATACCCCATCCCAAAGACAAAATCACAGCAAATGTCACCATAACACTGAAATTCCATGTAAATAATAGCGTAGGGAAAACCCCAAATCCCCTTTTTTTCTTAACAAGTGATTAGATGCATTAAAACCATGCACAAACCCATCTCAGTGCCTGTTGTATTGAGCACGATGACGTCTCTGTGATGCACAGCCCTGCATCTTATCTGCATGCACAGGGACTTATCTCACACCTCGGAGCCACAACTGGATTAATTCAATGGTGACTTGATTAAGTTTTATCTCTTTTTGTTCACTTTTATTCCCTGCCCTGCCCCAATGGCATCTGCAGGGTCCTCTCCACCTCCATGAGATGATCCCATCAAAGAAAACATCTTTATTCCTTCATTTCTGGGGCTAAACCACAAAGATTTGGGTTTCCCTGGAACACAGGGGGTTTAAAAACCTGTGGGACACAAGCTCTGATTTTCACCTTCATTAACCAGGGAAATGATCCTCGTTATTCAGCTCCTGATGGATCTGCCCCTCTCCCTGCATCTTTTCAACCATCCCCAAAAGGTTTCATCCCTGAATGGAGAGCTCAGGTCAGTTTGAGGTGTAATAAACAGTCTGTTGAGATGGGCAGACAGGGAGAAGAAACCTATTCCATAGGCATCACTGGGACACGCAGCTGCTGGTTCCTGTTGCTTTCATGTCTTGGATGTCCAAGTACTGCAAGTTCTTAAGATGTAAATGGGAGCAAATGAAGGAGCACAAACCCTCCCGGATGCTTTCAGCACTAATTCATCGCTCTGTGCTGAAGTGTTGGACCTGCCGTGTGCCAAAATCCCGGGAAAACAGGATAACCCAGGATCAGACACTTTGCCAAGACCCCGGCGCGCTGCCAAAGCCCCACAGTCGGGTGCTGCAGGGGATTATCCAGAGGGAAAACAACCCAAACCTGACAACGCAAGTGCATCTTTCCAACAGCACCCATGAAATGGGACCATGGGTGCGTGTGTTTTCTATGGCTCCAGGAGATGAGGGTGCAGGGATGCCTGGCATGGCTGAGCCCAAGGATGCTCAGAGGGTGCAAGTGAGAGGAAGGGACTTGATTTTAGGTCCATCCTCCTGACGTTCCCTGGGGTCCCAACACATCCTGCCCCCCCCCAGGCAGGAATTACAAGACCTCATTAAAGAAGTGGGGATATTCATCCAGGACTCAGACTCCCCCCCCCCCCCCCCCCCCCCCCCTTAGGGAATGTTCCCAGCAGGTTCCCACAGTTTTCCCCACGTGGTGTTCCTTGGGGAGGTTCCATTCCCAACCTATCGCTGTGTTATCCCTGGAGCTCACAGCCTTGGAAACACCTTAAATAGCCCAGCACCGGCTCGGGCAGGGGCTGCATTGCCCAGCTCCATCGGGTGGGTCCGGATTGATCCCCATCAGCACTGGAAAGCCTTCAAGACACAGCTCTGGTCATCGGCAGCAAGGAGCTCTCGCCATTGATCCCACCCCAGCCGGGATGAGCCCGTGGTGAAGGTAACGTTGCCCCCGAGCCCCTTCTTAGTGAGAACTCTGTATTTCTCTTTCTGCCTCTGCCTTTTCTTCCTTCTCTCTCTTTCATCTTTTCTTTCCTTCCTCCTTTCCTTGTTTTTTCTTTCCCTTCTCTCCCTTCCCATCCCCTCCCCTTTCTTCCCTCCCCTTCCCTTCCCTTCCCTTCCCTTCCCTTCCCTTCCCTTCCCTTCCCTTCCCTTCCCTTCCCTTCCCTTCCCTTCCCTTCCCTTCCCTTCCCTTCCCTTCCCTTCCCTTCCCTTCCCTCCCCTTCCCTTCCCTTCCATTCCCTTCCCTTCCCTCCTTTGCCTTCCCTTCCCTCTTTTGCCATCCCTTCCCTTTCCATTCCCTTTCCTTTGCCTTCCCTTCCCTCCCTTTCGTTTTCATACCCTTCCCTCCTTTGCCTTCCTTTCCCTCCCCTTCCCTTCCTTTCCATTCCCTTCCCTCCCCTCACCTTCCCTTTCCTTTCCATTCACTTCCCTTCTTTGCCTTCCCTTTCCTTCCCTTCTCTTCCCTTCCCTTACTTTCCCCTTTGCCTTCCTTACATTTTTCAATTCCCCTCCCTCCCCTTCCCTTCCTTTCCATTCCCTTCCCTCCTTTGCCTTCCCTACATTTTTCAAATCCCTTCACTACCTTTCCCTTCCTTTCAATTCTATTCCCTTTCCTTCCCTCCTTTGCCTTCCCTCCCCTCCCCTTCCCATCCTTCAGGGATGGCCTGAGCAGTACCCTGCTCCCTGCACAGCCCAGGATAGGGTGTATGGAAGATGCTGTGCTCCGGGTGTGGGGACCACGACCCTGCCTCCCTCCCTCCTGCCCCAGGCTGTGCTCACAACCCTGGTGATGATGAAGTGTCCCCATCCCATGGCAATGAACCCATCAGCTCAGGGACCACTCATGGGAACCCCTCGGCCCAAAGGATGCAGCTTCAGGAGCTACAACACTGCACATCCTGGGTTGCAAACACAGCGAGGCATGATTCACATCCAGGCTTGGGGATAGGATGGGCTCTGCTCCATAGCTTGGGCACAGCTCCCCTCTCTGCAGAGTGCCTCCATCCCTGGCAAGGATGGAAACCAACCCCATCCGTTCTGGTCTTTGGAAAGCCTTGGCAGCATGAAGGGCACGCACATCAAGCCCAAGCAGCCCCCATCCACCTCTGTTATGGGAGATGCTTCCTTTGGGCTTGCCACTTGGGATCAGGACACCTCCATGGCACATCTGTGCTCCAACCTGGATGTTTCAACACTTCATTGCCTTCCTTGGGGAGATAAAAAAGACAAGCAAGAAAAGGCAGGTGACATGGCCACCAAATCCAATGGCTGCAGGGATGAAGGGAACTTCAGGGTACACATGCTCACACCACAGGTCATGACCACAGCAGTTGCTGGACAAGGGCTTCCAGCAGCACTTGATCCCAAAAGGGCAAGTACTAATGGCTGGCAACTGTAGAGGGTAGAGAGGACATCTCGAGAGCAGCCCAATGTGGGTACATCTCCAGTTAATGTGTCCCTAAAGGCCTTGTCTACATGACACCTGGTGGCCCAGCCTCATTAAGGGTATCAGAGCATTTTGGCAGCACTGAGGACCATGAGACAGGGCCCAGGTAACTCATAGGGATGCAGAGGACACCCTGGCCTAGGTGTCCCTTTGCTCTTGGTGGACCAGGTACCAGGGAAGCGGCCAGAGCAGCGGTGATGGGCACCCCTGTGCCCTTGCAGGTTACCCCATGAGGGCAGCCCTGCAGATGACAGCGTTCGGCCTTGCTCTTGTCTCAACCCTCTTCCTGCTCCTGGCCACCTGCACTGACTGCTGGATGGTGAACGCTGATGACAGCTTGGAGGTGAGCAGAGCAACCAGTCTATGGGTTAGCAACTGAGAGCAAGGTGGGTGCCTCGGTATCCATGGGTGACATCCTCACATCTCCCCAGGCTTGGAAAGGGACAAGGTGGGATAAACCCACTGCTTCCCATGGTATTTGGTGACTTCCTCCTGCTTCCAGGTGAGTCACAAGTGCCGGGGGCTCTGGAGGGAGTGTGTCACCAACATGCAGGACGGGGTCAGGACCTGTGACCAGTATGACTCCATCCTGGCTGACCATCCGGGTAAGTGCCATGGATTCAATGGAGTCATTCCTTTCAGTTCAGAGCTAAGGGTTTTCCCTCTTCAGGATGATCCCCATTGCAAGGGGCTCATCTCCATCAGTTGGTGATGCAGGACCAGGGCTTCTCCTGTCTTCCTGCTCCATCAGCAGGGCTTTGCAGGCAGAAGTCCCCTTGCTCACAGCTATGGTGTCACCCAGGCCACCTCTCCTCACTTTTCACCCCTCTGTTGACATTTGCTGTTTTAAACATCAACCTGGAGATAAAACCAGTCTGGGCAGCAGCATCCCCTGCCCAAGCCTATGCAAGGTGGTCTCGAGGCCACATCCCGGTGCAGGTGGGTGCACCTTCAGTTGTTTGGGGTCTTGAGCTGGTCTAATAATGGGCTCACTCAGTCCTGTTGCAGGGTTGCTGTGAGCTCCTTGCCTATGGCACGGGGTTGGTGAGTGCCAGGGTAGGTATCTCCTATGGACATGGCCACTGCAGAGCTGGGTCTAGCAGGGACACAGGCAGCAACCGGAGCAGGGACACCAGTTCCTGTGGCCATTCCTCCATCTCCTGTGCTTTCCCCTTCCTTGCCCAGTGAAGATTGTGGTGACACGGACACTGCTGATCACAGCAGACCTCCTGGCTGGCCTGGCTCTGGCCATGCTGCTCCTGGGGCTGGACTGCATCAAGTTCCTTAAGGAAGATCCCACTGTCAAACTGAAGATGTGCGATGGGGCCGGCGGCATCCTCGGCATTGGGAGTGCGTGGCTGGAACACACAGGGGGCAGATGGACCTCGCGTGCCATGGGTGCCCCTCCAGAGGGGTCCTGGGGGGCAGGAGGGGGTTGTGTGGTTCTCAACCCCCCCCTGTTCCCCGCAGGCATCCTGGGTCTGGTGGGCTCTGTGTGGTACGCAGTGGATGTCTACGTGGAGAGAGCCATGCTGGTGGCACACAACGTGTTCCTGGGGGTCCACTATGACTTCGGGTGGTCGTGCTGGCTGGGGATGGCTGGCTCCATGGGCTGCCTTGTGGCATCGGTGCTGCTGTCCCGCTGCCTCTGTGCCTGCACAGGTCAGTCTGCCCCATCCCATCCCATCCGGACACCTTGTGTCCTGCACGATGGGTGAAGGAGCAGCTCAGGGGGTGCAGGGACTTCTCACAGGGTCCAGCCGAACCAAGGGGGAGCCCCTTTGATCCAGCCTGTGCGCCCTGCTTGGGTCATGCCAAGGGTCCCAGCTGGATCCCATAAGGGTACAGAGGAGGTGCAGGAATGCCCCTTCCACATCAGTGGGACCTCGAGGTGCTGGTGAAGGTGCTTTGGTGCCTACGAAACGCAGTGGCTGTGCTGGAGCTGTATCACTGTGCCCAGGCAGAGCCTTGCACTGGTGGCCACATGGATGTGCCAATGAAAACCCGGCATCACCATCACAGACATGGGGCAGGTGATGCCTTACCAGATGTTACCTCTCCTGCCATGTCCCCACACTGCCATTGCCAACCATGCCACAACCCCACCTCTCTCCCAGTAGATCCCAGCAGCCACCAGCAACCCCAGTGGCCTCCCCAGCCCCAGGTCCGAACGGCCACCAGCAAGATGTACGCCATGGACTCGCGTGTGTGATGGGCAGCAGCACCTCCTGCACCCAGCACCACTGTGGGATGCTCTCCCCCTTCCAAGCTGACCACATTAAAGCATCATCTTCTATACTGGGACACGTCTGCAACTGGGTTAAGGCTCCAACTGCAGGAGCTGTGTGAGCTGTAGCATCAGAGGCTGCAGGAGTCACCCACAGAGGAGGTTGTTTTCCATAGTCACAGACTGGTTTGGGTTGAAGGGACCTTAAAGCTCCTCCAGCTCCAACCCCTGCCACGGGCAGGGACCCCTTCCACTGGAGCAGCTGCTCCAAGCCCCTGTGTCCAACCTGGCCTTGAGCACTGCCAGGGATGGGGCAGCCACAGCTTCTCTGGGCACCCTGTGCCAGCGCCTCAGCACCCTCACAGGGAACAGCTTCTGCCTAAGAGCTCATCTCAGTCTCCCCTCTCTTGGGCAGGTTCAAGCCATTCCCCTTGGCCTGTCCCTCCAGGCCCTTGTCCCAAGCCCCTCTCCAGCTTTCCTGCAGCCCCTTCAGGCACTGGAGCTGCTCTCAGGTCTCCCCTTCAGGAGCCTTCTCTTGTCCAGGCTGCCCCAGCCCAGCTCTCTCAGCCTGGCTCCAGAGCAGAGCTGCTCCAGCCCTCGCAGCATCTCCATGGCCTCCTCTGGCCTCGCTCCAACAGCTCCAGGTCCCTCTTGTGCTGCTGCCCCAGAGCTGGATCAGGGCTGCAGGGGGGGTCTCCCCAGAGCCCAGCAGAGGGGCAGGATCCCCTCCCTGAGCTGCTGCTCACGCTCTGGGGGTGCAGCCCAGCACAGGGGGGGTTCAAGTACTCACTGAACCCAGGTCATGGGGAGCTTCCCATTGACCAACACCCCCAAGTGCTTTCCAGGCTCCTGTTATTTCCCCACTTCCAGACCAGTTTCATGCAAACAACCCCCAGAAACCTGCTGCTTTAAGGGAAGATGTTCCCGGGCTCTCCGGGGGGAAGCTGTTGGGACACCAATGGAGCTCTTGGCATCCCTCCGAGTCTGAGCCCATCCTCTGGAGGCACTCAGTGGGAAGCCAGCTCTGCAGAGCAACACTGACTCCCCGTGGCCCGGGTCAGGCAGGCACCAGCCCTGCTGCAAACACCCCTGTGCTGAGGTTCATGCTTGAGAGCTGGGGAAGGCAGAGCCCAGAGCAGTGAGAAGGGTTGGGCACTGGAGGAACACTACAGGAGGGTCAATCTGAAGCCCATTGGAGCTGCTCCAGCACCAATGTTGGGGTTTTCTGTCCACATGGAAAGGGAAGTCTGTTTTCTACATGAACTACAAACCCTTCATCACTTGTAAAACATTGTAAGATTGAGCCAGAGCCCCAAACCATCCACAACCACCCTCAGTTTGCTGGTTTTGTCCTTATTTCCCTACTCCTCACCTCGAGCTCGGCACAGAGAAGCTGTGGCACCGCAGGGAAGCAGCTTTGTGACTTTCTGGCTGGAGCAGACCCTCTTGAAGGGCTGCAGCCAGGCCCTGCAATGAGTGGGGGCAGAGGAGACCCACAGCAGCCCTGGGGTCACTGCACAACACCGGCACCTCCATTGCAACGGCTCAAGCAGCTGGAGAAAGGGATGTGGTCACTACAGCTGTGTGATGGGGATGGAGAGCATGAAGAACTGCCTGGGAACAGTCCAAAGGACGAGCACGGTGCAGTCAGAAGGGGGCTGGAAGGTATTTAAAGAGCACAGACCCATGGAATGGTTTGGGTTGGAAGGGGAAATCCCATCCAGCTCCAGCCCCTGCCACAGGCAGGGACCCCTTCCACTGGAGCAGCTGCTCCAAGCCCCTGTGTCCAACCTGGCCTTGAACACTGCCAGGGATGGGGCAGCCACAGCTTCTCTGGGCACCCTGTGCCAGCGCCTCAGCACCCTCACAGGGTGCCTCACAGCTTGTGCCTAAGAGCTCAGCTCAATCTCCCCTCGGGCAAGTTCAAGCTATTCCCCTTGGCCTGTCCCTACACGCCCTTGTCCCAAGCCCCTCTCCAGCTTTCCTGCAGCCCCTTTAGGCACTGGAGCTGCTCTCAGGTCTCCCCTTGGCACCCACCCACAGCCCTCAGTTCTTACCAGCAGCTTCCAGCTGGTGTTGAGGAGCTGTGGGGCTGGGCAAGGCTGAGCCAGCAGCAACCACCAGCAGCAACTCTGGCACTGGTGGGGCAGCCCCAGAGGCGTTCTGCAGTGAGGCACAGCTCTGCTTTGTGCTCCATCACCCCCAGTGTGGGCAGGCACCAGGGCTGGACACCCTGGGCTGACCCCAAACCCCTTCCCAGCCAGCACCTCAACTACTATGTAATGATTCTTGTGTTTCACCCCCCAGCCTGTCTGCTTGATCCCCAAGATCCTTTGTGAACACTCAAACCCTGTCCCACACAAGAGGGTTTTCAAAGGACCAAGTGCACCAGGTAATTCTTTAAGACCTTTATTAACAGATGCTTGCAGTTTGACTTGAAAAAATCAGGTGTATATTTCATACAAATTAAAAATGAGGTTCTTAAAAATCTCAACTTGACCAGATATGAAACAATTTAAAAACCTTTAAAGGTATATTGAGAAAAAACAGACTTTTAAAAAACGTGTTTATCGTTTCCAAAAGGAGACTTCTTTAGGTAAAAATAATAAAAACCCCATGCTGCATAGACAATGCAGATAGTTCTAGTAATCTGGTCAACAGCAAAAAGCAAGCACTTAAGGTCTTCAGTTCCAATTCTTTTGTTCATTTCTTATTGCTGGAATTTCATTTTCTTTTCTTCTTCATTTCTTAAGTCTTTTCTTTGATGACTAAACTGAAAAAGAGGAAGAAAAGGACGATGAGACCCATGGCAGGGCTCACTCGGATGCTCTGTCTACCAACACTGACCCAGGAGCACAAACCCTCACTGAGCCACCTCTCACACCCAAGAAACCCTCCCCAGCTGCACCCACTGCCCCCAGCCCACCCCAGGGACCAAACCAGGCACCTTCCACACAAAACCAACCCAAAGGGCTCCAGGAAGGGAAGAGGAATCCCATCACACCCATCCCCTCCAGGGCAGAGCTGCTCCCATTGGGCTCTGCACACACACAGCTCAGGCAGGAGGAGAGGGAATATCTTGGGAAGGTGATGGACGAGCAGATCTACCCACACTGAACAGAGGCAGCCGTGGTAAGCCACTGCCCAGACCACAGGAACCACAACCTGCCAATGCTATCAATAGAGCAACCAAAAGGTCCCTGTGGTGCTGCTCTGAAGCTTGTGACATGAAGAATGCATTCAGCACATGTCCATCATGAAGGTTAAAACCAGGGTTCATGTCCCAACACACAGCAAGGCCTGAAGCTGTTATGTGAATCCATCAGCACCCCAGCCCTCCCAGCCAGAGAGGTCTGTGGCTGCTGGCACCAAACTGCCCAGTTCCTGCACTCCCTGCTCATCCCACTAACAGGATGGGTCCCATCAGAACCCAGATGTGCCCTTTTGTTTGCCAGTCCTCCAAGGCAACAAGTGAGGAGTGAGACACAACAGAGTGGGTATGAACACTGGCGAGAGGAAATACATAGCAACAGGGAGGAAGAACAGGCAAGGAAGGTGTCAGAAAAAGCACAGAACAAGTAGGAAGAGTCCAAGCAATTAAAATATTCCCAAATCAGCCGAGCTGCCCACCAGAAGACAGCTCAGATCATAATCCATCTACCTCACAACTAAATCCACCTTTCACATTCGTGCCACCCTCCCCAGTGGCAAAGCCATCGGGGTACCACAGTGCTTCAAAGAGGTGCCCCACACTCTCCACGAGAAAGTGGCCAATCTCTGCCTGGTTTTCCAGCACTTCCTTTGGAAGTCTGCACCAGCTCCCTACACATCAATGCTCAGAGTACTTAACACTACCTGGGACCAAGTGATGAGGGCTCAGACACCCCCCAAGGCAGAATAAACCCTTGTCCCCATCTCTCCTGGCTTTGCCCCTCCAGCAGCATCACCCCAGTGACTCTCTCTGGGTGGACAAAGGCAGCTCCCTACAGAGCACAGCCAAGAGTAACTATCCCAGCAGTGACCCAGCCATGCCCATTAAAGCTGCCCACTGAGGCCATGCCCAGCAGGGCCCTGCAGGCTGCTCCGGAGGCACCACACACGCACCCGGATGATGGTAGAGGTGGAAAGCCGGTGTTTACTCAGCCCCGCCCTGCTCGGCCTCGGGAGCGGACGTGTTCTCAGCTGGTGGTTCGGCTGCCTTCGTCTCTTTGCCATCTTGTGGTTTAGGGTTCTCCGGGCGTCTGCGTCGGTAGTTGAAGTTACGGCGGTACCGACGTTGAGGTGGCTGCTGACTTTGGGTCTCGTCCCCTTGGTTCTCTTTATCTTCTTCGTTCCCATCCTCTCTAGGCTGTCTCTGGCGAGGAGGGCCCCTGAAAGTCAAGCTAGGCTTTAAGAGTGCAGCATCTGACCATCGCCATGTCCTGTCGCTGTTGCTAAAAGGCAGGGTTAAAAGGCAAGAAGTTGATCTGCAGCATACCTGCGAAATCGTGGTCTATAACCTCGGTACATGTTCTGCCTGACTGGTCTGCCTTGTTCTCCTGCACCCTGGTTGTCAGCACCCTGCAAGACATTCAGCAACAAACCACCTCAGCCACCTGCAAAAGTGTGTTAAGGCTACAACTAGTCAAGCTGTGAGGAAGAGGTAGATATAGATGAGACCCTTAGTGGCATGGGTTAGTGGTGGGGAACTGTTGGGCTTGATGATCTTAAAGGTCTTTTCCAGCCCTTTTGAGGAAGCTGGCAAGTTAAGCCCAAAAGCACACAAAGTGGGCAGCACTCCTAGAGCACAGCAGCACACATAGAATGAATCACAGAACAGTTTGGCTTGGGAAAGACCTTAAGATCCTCTAGTTCCAAGCCCCAGTATGATGTAAAAGTTGTTTTCCTCATGTTAATCACACAGTAAGTTAAACCAAATCCAAACTGCTGTTTAAACTGTGACATGAAGACCTTCAATTCATCAGCACCTTGCTCCCAAACCTCACTCAAACCACCCCCTGTGCAACAAGAAGTGGCATCCATCCCACCACCCTGCATAGCCTCCCTCTCAATCAGTTACCTCCACTATCTCTCCCTGCACGGGAGGGTTGGAATATTGTGGTCGACGCCCGTAGGGCCTACGCATGTAGTAAGGTGGGTACCGCCGCCTGCGATAGGGACGGCGTTGCTGGGCTTGACCTTCTGGTATGTTCTCTGCTCCTTCGTTCTTTTCCCCACTCTCACTGTTCTGGTAGTTCTGCTGGTAGTTGCGTGGAGGACCCCTGCGACGTGGGTATCGTCTGTAATGGTTACGGTCTGCTGCGTATTTGCTGCCTTGCACTGGGACTCCACCAGGACCGGTAACGTTTGCTGCCTCCGCGCCCTGCAGAGCGGGGATGGTGGTAGGGGCACAGGCACATCAATCACAGCACTGGGTCATTTGGCACCCAGCAAGGATTTATATCCCCACTGGAGAGCCTCCCAAGCACCTCAGACCAGGTTTTCCACATACCCCTCGGCACCCAAGCATCACATTTACCTTCTCTCCTTCAACCACATCAAACTCCACGGTCTCTCCATCTCCTACGCTGCGGAGGTACTTCCTGGGGTTATTCTTCTTTATGGCAGTCTAGCAACAAAACATGGCACAATTACACTTACAGCACAGCACAAGAATACTGCTAAGGAGTCTGCCTTTTATTTTAAGGAATGTGAGTATTAGTATCTTAGGAGAAAGACCAGTTGAGCTGCTGTGAAAATCTAGGAAGCCATAAAACATACCTGCAGTACTACAGCTCTAGCTTATCTGCAACATGGAGCAGCTTTACCATTGACTGGAAACAACTGTCAACATGCTGTCTGCTAGCTGGAAAAGCAGTCTGAAAACAAACCCTCCCCCCTTACACACTGGCCATGGTATTCCTAAGCAGAGCTCAGATGAAAAGCCCTCAGAGCAGCTACACATCCCTCTGAAGCACACACACAAACCTATCAACCTTTCCAGCTGCACACTCAGACTCCCAGTCCCCAC
This sequence comes from Melopsittacus undulatus, assembly GCF_012275295.1. Lineage (NCBI taxonomy): Eukaryota > Metazoa > Chordata > Aves > Psittaciformes > Psittaculidae > Melopsittacus > Melopsittacus undulatus. Next base: position 3,630,562 of record NC_047538.1, on the reverse strand, counting down.
CAGCTCCCACACCACCACATTGTGCAGCAGCCATCAATGGCCAGGACTCCAGAGATTTCCTCTTCCAAGGCTTCAAATACCATCACTTCAGCCACAGCATTTACCAATCTATCACAAGTTTACTCCTGCTGTGTATGATGCACCAAGGATTAGCCCTCCCAAGGTGTCAGCACCAGACAAGCCTTTGTCAGTGCCTGCATGTGAAATGACAGTACCAGAAAACACTGCCTTTTCTGTGCTATTCAGCAGTGGATTAAGTTTCTGACAGATGAGTTAATACTCGATGTGCACAGCTCAGCCACATCCTGCTTATCAAACACTTTGAACAGTGACAGGAGTGTAACAACTTCACAAAAAATTACCAGCAACACCATCTGAGGAGGGTTTTTCCCCTCAATGGGATCAAATCCATGGCTAAACATGCCCACAGGTCTCAGCCTATAAAGCAGGGATTTTAAGGGAAAGCCTTATTCCAACAGCAGCTGAGTCCAACAGCTCTTCATGAGACCAACAGCTCCATGATGGGGATGGGAAAAAGCACAAACACACCAATTTTGTTTCAGGTTAGACCCCCGAAACTGGTTTGTAATGAAAACTCTGACATGGAATCCCATCACTGCCAAACCATGCTTTCTGAAACAGAGGCAGCAGCTACATGGCCAGTCCTGAGAGCTGACTTGTACGTCAAGGTCATTTACAGGTTACTCTACTTGCAAACTGAGTAATGAGGTCTGACAGCTTTCCTTCGGGGTGTGTATTCCTGCCTCAGAACACAGACACAGCACAGTCACTTGGCCCTTCTCCACTGCCCATTACAGAATAACCTTTCATAAACAAATGCCTTTACATTTTAATCACAGGTAATTTAGATGCGGCCCAAGCAAGAAGCCAGGAGCTGGCAAAACCAAACTCAAGTCAAACTTTCCAGGGTTCCTTTTTCCTCTGTATTTACAACAGGGGCCGTGTATCCCTAACTTGAAACAAAAGAGCAACCCATGGCCTCCAGACATAACCCACACTCCCCATGGCACTCCTGTGGGCTGCTTCACAACAGTAGAGCCCGAGGCAGAAGGGGCAGAGAAGCACAGTGCTTACACAGGGCCTTACAAGTCAAGAGGACTAAGCTAAGACCAACCTGCTCCATGCAGTAAGCCCTGGGTGTGGTGCTCACTCTGGTCTAGTTTCAGATGTTTACAAGCTCACTCTAAGTTACATCTATTAAAGCATGTGCAGGCTTCCACTGAAAGCCTGGAGCAATAAATCCTGTACAAGTTTTGCCTAGAAAGAAAAAAACCCAACAACAAACCCAAGACACCTTCAGTGGCACTTCATTTGATCACAGCACAACTAACTGCTCTCCTTGCTGCATGCTTTTCATTTCTCTATTTCCACATCCTTACCTAACAGCTGTTTAAATCCACAAGGCAACTTACCCCAAACCAACAGCATATATGGTAGCAGCCTGCTCAACCCACCTATCTCACCTCCTGTGACAGCTGTACATGGATGTGCACAACCCCTGGTCACAAGCAGGCTCTGCTTGTGATCCAGTAGTAAGAAACAGTTCCTGTTCAAGTAACAGCTCTTGGAAAACACAGGCTCCTTCACAGCTTCAATCCTACCCCCAAAGGACACACAGCAGAGTTTCAGAGGTAACAAGGATCTTACCTGATGGACAAACACATCTTCCTTGGTGTCATTCCTGCAAGACAACAACAAATTGAAATTCATGTAGGAAATGCACAAGAAATTAAGTTGTTTGGAGTGGGGACAAAACACGGATCTCTCAAGACACATAGCTTTCAGCATCTGCCTTGCTCCTCAACCTGCTCTCAACTAGTCCCCTACCAGCTTACGGCTTGAAGTAAAGAGATGTCACATAGGTATACATGTTACATGTTCAGAGCACACACACAGGTCCAAGTAAATCACATGTAGCAGAAGCATTCTTCCTCCTTCCTGTACACCCCCCATCTATCCTTCACACCCCTCTCATGGACCTGCTTGAAGAAGAAAGAAGCCCTGGCAGTGAGCAGCCTTTGGAACACGAGCTACTGCAGCCTTTGAAAGAGGCTGTATCACCACTCAAGCCTTATGTGATCAATCCAGAGCCCCAGCCTCTCCACCTCAACATTCCCTTCCTTCAAGGAGCAACCCCTTAAGGTTACAGGGTGAGCCAAGCTGCACTGGTGAGCAGAGAGGGAAGAGTTTGGCTTTCCCAAGAAAACAGCTCAAAGTCGCTACCTACAAGGATCCAAAAGCAACCCTCAGTGTGAGCATGACAGAGCTCCCACAACTTCCATGCTGAGGCTGGACAAACACAATATGGCACCAATTGAAGTCAGGAGAGTTTCTGTTCTGCAGTTCAATGCTACAGCAAAAAAGAGCCTCCACTCTGTGAGAGCTCATAACCACTCATAACAGACCCACAGCCCTGTACCAGGCTCACACCATCCAACAGAACCTTGCTGTGGTGTTGGTTTCATCAGTCAATGCAAGGGTTTGAATCAACAGCAAAGCAGCTTTTCTTTCCTAGAATGACTGGTTAAGGACACTGCAAAGCAGGCTTGGGTGGAGCTGTGCTCAGAGCTGCAGAGCTTGCAGGTGAACATGGAGAACAGAAGGAGGGATTTTGATGGATTTCCTCAAGATGAAGCCAGGGGTTTCTCACAGTTGGCTTTAAAACAGGAAGATTATTATTAAGACTCTTCCAAACGCTCAGCCCAAGCTATGGCTGTTCTGTTAGCACCAGAAAAAGTCACCCTGTGCCCTCATGGACCAGATGCCTACAAGCCTCAAAGGTTACTAGGAAAAGGGTAGCCAAAAGGGCATAAAGCAGGGCCAGTCTGATCATCATAAAAGAGCATCCAGAAACTCATGCAAAGCCTGAACCTAAACACTTTCCTCATCTCTTACCAGATGCCCCAAAAGCTCAACAGCTTCACAAGAGCCCAGTGACAAGCTTTCAGTAGAGTGCTCAACACCTTCCTTCACTTGGTTAAAAAGTGGTAGGAAGTTCTTATGGCCATGCTCTGCACATGAGGACACCCTATACACTTTCCCAAGGGTGAGTCTGGGCAATCCCACTGGGTGCTTGTTCCAAAAGTCCTTTTGAAAAGCAGTTCCCATTTAAGAGGACGCTGGAGTTTTAGATCAACACATGACTCAGTTGCACAGATAGAGCTCAAAGTGTACACACAGATAAAACACACTGATCAGTTTTCAAGCCCAGCACCACCCAGGATGCTTCCTGACGCCCTTTTCCATCTAGAGACAGCAAGCACAGGGCCAGCTGGGTGGTGCAAATGCAATAACCACTTTCTCAAAGCGAGTATGAAATGGTATAAAAGAAGCCCCATTCTCCAGGTCTAACAAACCACTCAGCTCATGCTTCCACTAAATGGCTATGTCCACAACCTCCTAATCCGTAAAAATAAAGGAATCAGAGCAACACAAGTCAAGCAAACACCAGCTGAAGTCCAGCAGAGCACTAACTAGGAAGGCAGACCCCACAGGCAGCTCCAGTCATGGCAAAAGGGCCAGCACAGGCATTTGTTACTTTGACAGCTGTGAGAAACAACTGACACTCAGAACCCAAACTCCTATCGAGTTTGATTCAGAAACACACAGAAGAGAAACACACTTGTAACATGAAAAGAACACAGGAAATACTTGAGACTGATGTGCACCTTCACCAAACCTAAACTTAAGTTCCAAAGCTCATTTCAGCTGCAAGCAGCTCCAGCTAAAAGCTCCCTTTACACAAGCCAGAGAGATTCCAGAGTTGAGGAAATGTCCTCCAGATCAGTTCCCAGGCTGCGGCTCTAATCTCTTGATAACATGATGGGTTTCTCATTAAAAATGGCAACCTCAGGGATTAAACAGCTGCCAAATGAATGAGTGGGGAAGCCACTCGGATGTCTTCACTCCCGCTGCTGCCTCCTCACTTGACTCACATCACTGAGCTGTGCCACTACTGAGGGAAACAGGAAAAAAAGCCTTCCCTGGAGGAAGGGTTTGCGGCCTGTGACTTTACACACGCTTACAACAGCCCGAGCAGCTTAAAGCACTGATGACTACACGACATTTAACATGGAAACGCTACATAAAGAATGCAAACTGGGCAGAGAGTGGAGTTATGAATGTTGCAGACACGAAACCCATTAAGGAGTTTGGCAGACACTTAAGACTGGGTCATAAGGTAACAGACAGTTACAAAAAGGCAGTACTGAAGCAAACCTAAATAAAAGGCCAAATATAAAGCACCACTACATACTCTGAGAGCAGCTCCAGTGCCTAAAGGGGCTGCAGAAAAGCTGGAGAGGGGCTTGGGACAAGGGCCTGTAGGGACAGGCCAAGGGGAATGGCTTGAACCTGCCCAAGAGAGGGGAGACTGAGATGAGCTCTTAGGCACAAGCTGTTCCCTGTGAGGGTGCTGAGGCGCTGGCACAGGGTGCCCAGAGAAGCTGTGGCTGCCCCATCCCTGGCAGTGCTCAAGGCCAGGTTGGACACAGGGGCTTGGAGCAGCTGCTCCAGTGGAAGGGGTCCCTGCCCGTGGCAGGGGTTGGAATTGGAGCAGCTTTAAGGTCCCTTCAAACCAATCCAAGCTGGGATTCTATGATTCCCCTGAAGATGGGATTCCCTAAGTCCTTCAGCCAAATTATGATACTGTGGGGTTGAAGAGCTACAGGGTTAAAGGGAAGAGCTCCCTGGAATGTGCTCTCTGCAGAACAAGCCATGGGGAGACCTCCAGAGCTACCCAGTACCAGAACTGGCTTGCAGAGCAGTTCCAGGACTCCTCTACCGCTGCACAGCATCACCAATACCTGTTTTAAGCACTTACACACCTCCTTAGGTGCTCCCATTTTTCTTTCAAACCAACTACTGTCCCAAAACCACCCTTTTGGGCACTTGTGTCCTGAGAGCCCTTTAAAGGCCCCAGTCTTGTGAGATAAAACAATCTCCTCTCCCCATGCATTCTGGGGCTCCTCAGGAGAGCGGGCTTTTAACCACCAAGCGTTCAACCCCTATTTTCTTAACACTGATAGACCAAACCTCACGCAGGAGTTTAAACAAACACCTCTGTGTATGCCAACAACCCGATGTGAACACCCAAACCCCAACCAACCCCCCAAAACCCCCCAAACCGCCGTGAAAAGCCATCCATTTAACACACCGTGACCATAACCATAAATACACCGAGCGAGCAAGGCCGCAGCACTCAGGACCCCGCCTGAGGCGCACCAAGGGCCGGGGGTGGCCACATCCTGGCCTCCTTCACCCCCGGTGTCCCGGAGCGGGGTGACACAGGCCCCGCCGCGGCCCCCCCCCCCCCCGCGGGCCGCCCCCTCACCTGTTGATGAAGCCGTAACCGTTCCTCACGTTGAACCATTTGACAGTGCCCAAAACCTTCGTTGCTGAGGGAGAGGAGGAGGAGGAGGAGGAGGGAGGAAGAAGCAGAGGAGGCAGCGGCGTCAGGGCGGCACGTGGCGGGGCGGCGCGCACAAAGGCCCCGCGTGGCGGACATCTTGGCCCGCCCCGCCCCCACCCCCGCCGGCACGCGGGGCCCGGCGGGCGCGCGCGGCGCGAGGAGGAGGAGGGGGGGGGGAGGAAGAAGAAGGCGTTGGGCGCCCCAACGGCCGCGCGCGCGCGCCCCCGCCGCCTCCTCCCCCCCCCCCTCCCCTCCCCTCCACCCGCCGCGCGCGCGCACGCGCCGCCCCTCAGCCATGGCGGGCCCGGCGTGTGAGGGAGGGGGGGGGTTGGGGGGGGCTGTGCTCGCGCCGCCGCCTCCCCCCCCCCTCCCCACCCCTCATAACCGCCCCCCCCCGGTCCCCGTCCCCTCACCGATGACCTTCTTGTCCCCGCCGGCGGGAGGAGCCGCCGAGGCCAGCCCGCTGCCCCCGTTCCCGGTGCCGGTACCGCCGTTAGGTTTGGAGTCGGCGGCGGCGGTGGTGGTGGTGGCGGCGGGGGCCGCCGCGGGGACGGGGGCGGCGGGCGGCTGGGTCTCGGCCTCGCTACTCATGGCGGCGGCTGCTCGGTGCGGACGGTGGTGGTGACCGGCTGTGTGCGCCGCCTCCCGCGGTGTGATGGTGACTGCGGCCGGCCGTGGGGGGGGGGGGGGGGCTCCCTGCTCCGGGCTCGCTGAGCTCCGCTCTCCGCTCCCGAGACCGATCGAACTGGCCACAATGGCGGCCCGCACCGGCTAGCCACCCCGCGCGCCCCGCCCGCGCCACACCCCATTGGCCGCTCGAGACGCTCGTTAAGCTCTGAGCCGACCCATTGGCTCGCGCACACCCGGCCGCCGCCCCTCGCCCGACGCCCATTGGCTGCCGCTCCTGCCCGTCCTCAGCGGCGCGCGCCCATTGGCTGCTGCGGCCGCCGCTGCCAGGCTCCCTTTTCTTACCGGCCAACCCGGAGGCCCCGCCCCTCGCGCTCTGATTGGCCGCCGGCGCCGCGCCCGCCCCACAACGGGCACGACCGGGGCAGGGCGCGCTCCATGTGTCCGCGGTGCCGGGGTCGCCGCTCCCGTCTCGCGGTACCGCAGCGGCCGTTAACGGACGGCAGCAGCCCCGGAGCGTTAACGGCAACGGGGCGGAGCCAGCGGGAGTCCGTATTCACCTCTTCCCATTCCAGCCTTCTCTTCCCATCCCTCCATTCCCATCCTTCCCATTCCATCTTTCCCATTCTATCCTTCCCTTCCCAGTGCAGCTTCTTTGCAGCAGGGCTGGGGGTAGGCTGTGGGGGCAGCTGGTCCTACTACCCTGAGCTGGGCTCTTTGTCGTGATGGAACCCTTCTCTGATGATGCCTCCATCCCATGTGTCCACCTCATAGATCCAAGATCTCCTCTGGATTCTCCACAGGGAAGGTCCAAGGGAAACCCAGGGTTCTCGTCCACCAAGTTCTTTTCCTTGGGCACTTGGAAACGGATGCACACAGAGTCCTGCCCTTGGCTATGTCATTCCTCCCCCATTCCTCCTATGTCCAGCTCTGGGGCAGCAGCACAAGAGGGACCTGGAGCTGCTGGAGCAAGGCCAGAGGAGGCCATGGAGCTGCTGCGAGGGCTGGAGCAGCTCTGCTCTGGAGCCAGGCTGAGAGAGCTGGGCTGGGGCAGCCTGGACAAGAGAAGGCTCCTGAAGGGGAGACCTGAGAGCAGCTCCAGTGCCTGAAGGGGCTGCAGGAAAGCTGGAGAGGGGCTTGGGACAAGGGCCTGTAGGGACAGGCCAAGGGGAATGGCTGGAACCTGCCCAAGAGAGGGGAGACTGAGATGAGCTCTTAAGCAGAAGCTCTTCCCTGTGAGGGTGCTGAGGCGCTGGCACAGGGTGCCCAGAGAAGCTGTGGCTGCCCCATCCCTGGCAGTGTTCAAGGCCAGGTTGGACACAGGGGCTTGGAGCAGCTGCTCCAGTGGAAGGGGTCCCTGCCCGTGGCAGGGGTTGGAGCTGGAGGAGCTTTAAGGTCCCTTCAACCCAAACCAGGATGGGATTCTGTGATAAGGGAAAGGTCACCAGCAACCACCCAAGGTCTCTGGGAGCTCACCCATCACTCCACCTCCTTTGCAACCAATGGGTATCCCCTTGAGATCAGTCCTTCCAGTGTCACTGCAGCATCAAATTCCCATTTTCCCATCCCACAGTGAAGAATAGATGCCACTTCCCCACATTACACCATGACTGGGTGAGGGGCTTGGGTGGGACCAAGATCAAGCGACCACAACCACCAGCATGGATGTCTCATCAAGCTGTGTTGGTAACTTTTCAATGGGATCTCCAACTAAGCTAATGGAGTGCAGAGCCTTAAAACACAATCCCACAAGGGGTCTGCATCAGGATTATTGCCTTGATAAAGAAACTGGAATGATATCAAAACTGGATGATGCTCAGGAAATCAACTGAAAAAATAACTCTTACAATAGTTTTTCCATGTGAGAGAATCCAGAGGAGAAAACTTCACATCTCAACTCCATCATCTGCTCTACAGCAGGAGATTCCAGGATGTGCTACACACAACGTAACTGAACGGGACTTCATCATGGGGCAGATCAACCCACAGATGTGCTCTTTGAGGAAGCTTTCACCCAGCAGCTAAGGAGCAGCAAGGTCCATCAGCTGGGAAGCTGCAAATCTGCACATCAGGCGTCAAAGAGAAACACTCCCAGGATATAATTAGCTCTTGGAACAGCTTTCAAAGAGGTTGTAATGGATTTGCTGCTGCTAATTACTTTGGGGAAGCTCCGTGACCCTGCTATGCTGACAAATACTGCAGGCTGAGAAAGTGCTGCTGAGCCTGGGCCCACAAAACAACCTGGTTTCCTTGGTGAAGAAGCCCAATGAATGTGGGTACCTGCAGCCAGACCCACAAACCTCAGCCCTGCAGCTGCAGCAGAGCCCCCCATAGCTGCCCAGAGCCAAGCTCCTGCCTCAGCCCTGCATGGAAGAGCCATCAGGATCTGGTTCCTGAGCAGGATCAGCAGCTGAGTTTCCCTCTTTTTTGGTCACCTCTTTCTTAGAGCTGACATCTAGCTCCATGTTTCCGTATCTTCTACCCTCAGCTCACAGGAGAGAGCCCTCTGCAGTCTTCTGGGGGATGGAGAGGAAAGGGAAGGTGTGCTTTGTGTTTCTTTCATCACTTGGCATTCTGCAGATGCGAGAGGATGAGATGCCTCAGGGTGGGAGAAGCAAGCACCAGTCCCCAGCAAATAGGTGACACTGGTTTCTGGGAGAATAAAGTCAAGTTTCCCACCAACATGCTGCCTCAGTCACGCTCATTGTAACCACACAGGATAAGGAGCCCCAGTTTATACTCCTACAGCACAGTCATTCTCTGCTTCCCAGCCCAAAACCCTGCTCCAACACCCTTGTAGCACGCAGGTAAATTCCTGTAACATCCATAGCACACAACAGCCCCATGGCCCGGTGCTGCTGTGTGCCACAGAGGTTCTACAAACACTTGTTCACAACACACCTCAGAGCCCAGCAAACCCAGGTCATCACAGAATCCCAGAGTGGTTTGGGTTGGAAGGGACCTTAAAGCTCCTCCAGCTCCAACCCCTGTCACGGCAGGGACACCTTCCACTGCAGCAGCTGCTCCAAGCCCCTGTGTCCAACCTGGCCTTGAACACTGCCAGGGATGGGGCAGCCACAGCTTCTCTGGGCACCCTGTGCCAGCGCCTCAGCACCCTCACAAGGAACAGCTTCTGCCTAAGAGCTCATCTCAGTCTCCCCTCAGGCAGGTTCAAGCCATTCCCCTTGGCCTGTCCCTACAGGCCCTTGTCCCAAGTCCCTCTCCAGCTTTCCTGCAGCCCCCCCTTTAGGCACTGGAGCTGCTCTCAGGTCTCCCCTTCAGGAGCCTTCTCTTGTCCAGGCTGCCCCAGCCCAGCTCTCTCAGCCTGGCTCCAGAGCAGAGCTGCTCCAGCCCTCGCAGCAGCTCCATGGCCTCCTCTGGCCTCGCTCCAACAGCTCCAGGTCCCTCTTGTGCTGCTGCCCCAGAGCCGGAGCAGGGCTGCAGGGGGGGTCTGCACCACACCAATTTCTTGTGCTTCAGTAAGGCTGCAAGTACAAAGGTTCTGGTGATTCCCAAGGTGCCAAGATCCTCTGCCAGGCAGCTTTATTTACCTGCTGAGTAAAGGAGCTGGTATAGCTCAGCACTGCCGTGCTCTGCCATGCAGGTTTCATCCCTTCTTGTCTATTTACAATGCTCCTCTACAGCACACGCAGTGAATGTTCCCTGCTGAACCAGCCTGGGAATAGTGCTCGTTGCTGAAGATGCTCTAGCCCTCCTCTGCTGAAGAAGAGCCTGTTCCCAAGCATGTTCACTGATGTGCACTGCACACATATTTAACAAAACTCTTTTATTTACACTTCAAAATGTAAAAACCCAAAAGAGATGCCAATTACTAAATAATTTCAGGAGAATGTCACGAGTCAAGAGCTTGGACCTGGGCTGCAGGGAGGACTGGGGCAGTGGGGAACAGGCTGGAGTTGGAACTGCACGCAGCCAGCACAGGCCTAACCACCAGCGATGGATGGAACACTGAAACAAAGCAGAAACAGATCTGAAATGCTGGGCAGTCCTTCCCAATTCATCCTACAATAGCAAGACTGGGCAGTGACACTGGGTGATGCTACAGCAGTTTTCAAGTGAGGGCTGCTTGCTCATGTTAACCCTGAGCTAGAGAACTCAGGAGCAGTCCTGCATCTCCACACCAGGCAGCTGTACCTACCTATGAACTTCAAATCTACCTGGTTTGAAAGGATCTTGACAATGGGCAAGACAAATGCCATTCTTGTCTACAGGAAGCTGAGAGGCAGCAGGCTGCAGAAAGGCAGTTCCAAAGGCCTGGCTGGGAAGCAAGGTGGCAGCAGCCTCATACCTAGAAGTTAAAAGCTTCCAGTCTCAAGTCGGATGTTGGCCACAGATCACGTACTCCAAAATGAAATCATTGACAAGCCTGAGCCTGAGGACAAGCCTAAAGGGGACTTGACCCATGTGCATGGGTCTGCCCATCTGCAGAAAGCCTATTAACAAGGTTGTCCCCATCTTCAAAAGCCTATAAATGCTACCAGAAGTACCAGGGAAATAAGGGAATGATTGCATCCCCTGTTGTCACTTCATCAAACAGGAGGAGCTCCCAAGAGGCTGAAGTGCAGATCTGAAAGGCTGTTATGGAAGTGTGGATGTGCCTTCATGGGCAAGTCCAGATGTCTCTGGAAATCATGTAATGGAAGCTCAAAAACTGTGGGATTTGCTGTTGTCAGTGCCTGCCTGTGGGAATTGGAAAAATCCACAACCAAAAGGCTAATCCAGCAGATTTTTGACAAGCTGCAGCCTGACACACTGAAATGTAGACAGATTTGTTCAAATGCTGGTGGTTTTGATGGTAAAGTGGGTGGACAAATGGAAACAGAACATTGTACATGAGCTCTGTCTGGAACCTATTGGTTTAACCAGAACAAAGCCATAGTAAATGCTGGAAACATCTCCCTCCACATGAGCACGTGGTGTTTTTCCTAGTGAAGGTTCTATCTAACATGGTCATTCCTTGATTCTTCAGTGGTGGCAGCTCTGGGACTGTACTGAGCAAGGAGACTTAAATCCTGTCTTTCTCCTTTCCTCTTGTTGACCTCTGCCTGCTCTGCTTTCCATACCAATCAGGTCACCAACCTGCAGGTCAAAGTGAAGCCCTCACCCCTTAAGACTCCCTGGGTAACAACAGCAGATTCCTGCTGCAGTTCCCTTTCATCCACTGGTTTCTAAAGTGGAGGCTTCGAGGCAGCTTAACCCCATTCCACAACCCCACCTTCCCCATGACTGCAGCTGCAAAATCCTATCCCTCCAGCACTGCCTTTGGTGTCTGCGTAGCTCGGAGGGAAGCCAGTTCAGGGAGTTGAGCTGGCAAATAACTAAGCAGTTAGAGAAGCACTTTCTGGTGTTTCATTGAGCTGAGTCAGCTCTCACCAATGAATGGGAAATAAGAGGAAAGGAAGGAGCAGGGCAGCCCAGAGTGCAACTGCACTGGGTGCCTGTGAAGACAGACTTACCATGTTTCTGTTTCATTGCTGTTACATCTCCCCACACTGAGAGATCACAACTGGCAGCTTGGGTTTGTTATTAGGACCTGTAGGCACGTTCTGGGGACAAAGAAAGATATAACCTTAAAACTTGTGAAAACACAAAGCCAGTGAGCAACAGGTACTTGAAAATTAGCTGGGAGATGTCTGTACAATGTCAGGAACAGGGAAGCTGGGACACAGCTCTGCGTGACATGGAAACACATGGATGCATTTTGGCATCAGCCATAAGGTGATGCGCAGAGGTTTGGGATACAGACCAGAGCCTGATCTTTTGAATGGGAGGGAAGGAACAGAGCAAAACCAGGGGAGCTCCTCCTGAGATACAGCCAGCATCATGTCACTTGAGACTGCTCTGGCGTAAGTCTTTACAGTTACTAATTACAACTGCAATGAGCAAAGGAAAACTGTATTGTACAGAAAGTCAACCTATACATGAGCCAGTCACAAGCAGCCCTCCTGAACCCCTCATTCTGCTGGACTCTGCTCCTTCATGAGTCTCCTTTACCTTGCCCCTCACTGCAGCAGTGCACAAAGCAGACACCTCCAGTGCTGGTGAACAGGACTAGCAACACATGTGTTATATCATTCTGTACCACCCCTTACATGTGACCTTTCCTCAGCACCCAACAGCTCTTGTGTTTGCCCTGCTTTTTAGCTTCAGACTAAAGGCCCTCAAGTACCTTATCCCAGGCCTGTGCCATGAAGTTGGGTGTCAGGACTCTGCTGTTTGTTAAATCTACTCATCCGGCTGCCAGGACACCCAGGCACAACACTGGGAGCAACCTCCAGCCCTGAGCATCTTCATCTTCAGGCTCCTGAAAGCCCATCAGAAGAGGAGTTGAATTTCTCCTATTAAACATGCTGATCACAGATCAGCAGAACTGATGAGTTAGCACCCAATGAATAACGCCAGGCAATGGCACAGAAGTGATCTGCTTCACACTCTTGTCTGAGCTGCTGATGGAACAGCTTTTTAATTCAGCCTCCCCAACAAATGCAGAGCATTGCAAATAAAGCCACCAGAATACAATCCCTGCTCACAGACCAACCAGCAGCCACGAGAGCAGAGCCCTTCTAAAGCCAATCTCTATGACAGCCTTTGCCTCCACAGATTTCCTGCTATTCTAGAACGATGACAATCAATAATACCAGTTATCAGCACTGGTATTCCCTGATATCCTGTAAACAGGCAGTGGGAGGGAACACGTTAATCCTCTACATGGCTTTCCAACATGGACATTCACAGACAAATAGGTGAATTCAACTTACCTCAATTTTTCTCATGACCAACAGCCCATCAACAATTTTACCTAGAATGAGAAAATTCACCCCCTTCAATAAAGCCATTTTTCACCTTTGCTCCCCCCAACTCATCACAGGTACATGTGGGTTTGTTCCCAAAGGAAAGCCTTGTGCAGTGCATTGGGCACTTCAGGATTTGTTACCAATCTCTTCACTGACAAAGGGAACAATTCCTCTTAACACATATTCCACATGCAGAACAGATCAAGTGCATTTTCCCATGGCAAGGCTGGCACATGTAGCTGTGTAGCTTTTGAGACCTACTGCCATCAGCTGTGCTAAAACACACCATGAACCCCCTCTATCAACACCACCCTGGTAATGATGCAAAACCATCAATGGACAATATCAGTGTTACTTAAGAACTGGAGGAAGTAGTAAGTAGAATTTCAGCTTAAAGGTTGATCTTGAAATCCCACAGCTCATGAGGCAGTACATGAAGAGTCAGCAGTTGGGGTTTCATGGAATTACTATCTAAAAGTGGAGAGGAAAGGTATCCCTTCACTCATCTGTCTGCACTGGCACAAGGATTTAGGTAGTAACATGACACACCAGTCAAGGTGAGATCCAGAGCAGCCCTGCAGAGAATGACCTGGGGGTGCTGGTCGATGAGAAAATGAACATGAGCTGGCTTCAGTGTGTGCTTACAGCCCAGAAACCAACCATATCCTGGGCTGCATCAAGAGGAGTGTGACCAGCAGGTTGAAGGAGGTGATCCTGCCCCTCTGCTCTGCTCTCGTGAGACCTCACTTGGAGTATTGTGTGCAGTTCTGGTGTCCTCAAAATAAAGAGGACATGGAACTGTTGGAACAAGTCCAGAGGAGGCCATGAGGATGCTCAGGGGCTGGAGCAGCTCCTGTATGGAGCCAGGCTGAGAACATTGGGGCTGTTCAGCCTGGAGAAGAGAAGCTGTGTGGAGACCTCAGAGCAGCTGCCAGTGTCTGAAGTGGGCCTATCGGGATGCTGGAGAGGAACTCTTCATTATAGACTGCAGTGATAGGACAAGGGGTGATGAGTTCAAACTGAAACAGGGGAAGTTTAGATTGGATATAAGGAATAAATTCTTTACTGTGAGGGTGCTGAGGCACTGGAATGGGTTGCCCAGGGAAGCTGTGAATGCTCCATCCCTGGCAGTGTTCAAGGCCAGGTTGGATGAAGCCTTGGGTGCCATGGTTTAGTGTGAGGTGTCCCTGCCCATGGCAGGGGGTTGGAACTGTATGATCTTAAGGTCCTTTCCAACCCAAACTATTCTATGGTTCTATGAACTGCCCTGGATTAAAGCTAAACTGGGAAAAAAAAACACTTCATTTCTTCAGTGACCCCTCTCAGCACCTGTACAGACACCTCCACCAGCACAGACAAGGGGGAAGGACACACAGCTCCTGGCTCACGGTGGGTACTCACCAAACACAACGTGTTTCCCATCCAACCAGTCACATTTGGAGCATGTAATGAAAAACTGGCAGCCGTTGGTACTGGGACCACTGTTTGCCTGGGGGTGAGAATGGCAAAACACAAAAAGGGCACAATTTAAGACTGCCCAAAACTGAAGGCAGACACATCTCACATAAGGAAGAGCTGTCGCTCTAGGCCTAGCTTACTGCTACACAAACCAAAGGAAGCAAGACAGACATCTGCAGGAGGGTACCCTGTGCTGGGACGTGGCACACAACCAAGTGTGCTCATGTCAGTGACCAGACCAGCCTTTTACTGTCATCCTACAAAGGCACGTTCAGCACAAGACTGGGCTGAAATCTGGGCTCTACAGCTTGCTCCTGAAAACAGGCTGAACTCTTTGGTGATCAGTACTTACTGGGTGCAGTACTATCCTGGAGAAAACTGAAAGCCAGGAAGCAGGGCAGGTATGAAAGCCTGTTTCTGTGCTGACAGGTAAGCCAGGCAAGATTTGCAGCTGCAGGACTGCACAGGATATGGTCACATTGGACTTTTCCTTACTGTTAGCCAGCTTTGGAAGAATCCAGCTGGGATGCACCATGGTTTGGCTCAGCAGAATGACTCCAGTGCCATGCCACTTGAACTGGTGACACCAGTGAGGATCCCTCCTCCCACACCACAGTACACTGGTGGCTGAGCTGTGTGGTGACACCTCTTTTTAGGCCATGGTTTGAACTGGATGAATAGCTCATCCAAATGGTGAATGTCCAAAGCAAGTGGTTTTAAGGGCAGGGCAGCTGAAAGAGGTGGGGAAGAAGCCGCTGTGGATGGGAACACGGAAGCCCTGGCTCCACTTGCTTTCTATTCCAGAAGTCAGGGCATTGTTCCTACCAGACAACGTGCAATGGTTGCAGTTTTTCCTACAATGCTGAACAGGAAGCATATGTTATAAAAGATACCATGGTAACACTGCTGCAGCTTTGAACCTCCCAGATCTCTTTGTTTCATCCTTGCTGAGGTCAGTGCTTGATAACAGTATCAGGGAAGAAGAAAACACCACCACCTGCCACTGTCTGAAAACTGGAAGAAGCAAGCTATGCCACAGGCTGATCAAACAAAGCCTGGCCCAGCACTCCAACAGGTAACAAAGAAAGGATGCTGCAGGATCAGAACTCAACACATTAACCCACGAATAGCCTTCTGACTTGTAATTACAAAGCAGATCTTTCAGACCT
Source organism: Melopsittacus undulatus (assembly GCF_012275295.1). Taxonomy (NCBI): domain Eukaryota; kingdom Metazoa; phylum Chordata; class Aves; order Psittaciformes; family Psittaculidae; genus Melopsittacus; species Melopsittacus undulatus. The sequence continues at coordinate 3,615,062 of NC_047538.1, read as the reverse complement.
TGTACCCAATGGTGGTGATTTCTGTTGTTTGACAAATAACTTTAGACACTTAGGAAAAGGGCACAAAGTACTAAGAGCTTTTTAGTCTTATAAAGCCATTATTTCATACTCACCATAGAGAGCAGCCCAGGAGCAGAATGTTTCAGCTTGAAGTTTTCATCTGCAAAGGGACCCCTGTATATACTAGCTACACCAGTGCCGTCTCCCTGCATGAAAGAGGTGCCCAGTCAGCCACAGCCTTTGTTCTGTAGCAACTGCTACAGAACAATTCAATTTAAACATGACATTTAAAATCCCCAAGCAAAAGAACAGGGTTAAAGTCAGCCCAAAACAAGCTGTCCTGCCAGTTACACACACCCCATGCTTCATTTCTGTAGAGGAACTCCTTTCTAACTGCACAGAACATCATTTGCCATCCATACGTTGGCAGAAACCCACAGTGATGGTAAGGATTAAGCCCAAGCCTCCCAGAGTGGGATGGAAGCTTTCGATTGCTTGGTATAGACCCACCTGGACTTGGCATGGAAAAGGAAAGGGAGACAGAAGCATGGGCTGGTGGGATAAGGAAAGCAGAAGTGGTTGTGTGGAAGAAGTGAGCTGATGCTGTGCTTATTTCACCTCCTTTCCTGTGACTCCTGTGAACAGGGAAGTGATCTCCATGCAGCAAGGGCAGCTGCTAAAAAAGAGATCTGCTGATTTTTGCTGTGCTTTCTACCACGTCCAGACATCCTGTACTTACCTACGAGCCCCAGCACTCACATCCCAAGACACTGCTGAATTAAAGCAGCAAGGCCCACACCCGCTGCAGAATACAGGCTCTGACTGCTCTGTTTGCAACCCTGCAGAAGCCCCAGCATGGTTCATGTAAGACACATAACCTGTGGGACTGCTGGAAGGACCCTGCCTGCCCTTTGGTCCAGCATTGCAGACACTCCTGTGTGATGCCTTCAGTAAAATGCCTGTAAAGATGCTGCAGTGAGGAGCTCTTCAGGGAAGGGTGCAGAAGCAATGCAAAGAGGTATCTTGAGCTCAGTCAGTTTAAGTTACTCTCCTAACAGCAGTTCCCATTTCTGGGCTGATTTTTCCCTTCCTTTGTCACTTCAGCACCATTTCTTCTGCTTTACTGCAATCTGTCTCCCTTCACTGCCTTTCTGCTTTACATATATGTTCTTTCTTAAGCCAAACTTAACAAGAAAGTAAGATGCCAGTAATATATCATGTGCAGCTCCACACCTTTTGCTTGGCTTGCCCCATCCTTGCTTCTTTTCCTCCTATTCTCTGTGGATCTGTGAGCTCTGAGACAGCAACACATACCCAATCTGTACCCTATCTTACTGGTCAATATGACCATTCTTGCTCCCCAGGTGGCTTTGTAACAAGTGTAATTCATAAATGCCAAACACTGGTGCTATCCGTGTTACTTGCTGAGCTTCAGAGGCAGTAGTAAAGCCCAGTGGGACATCTGAGCAGCATCACAGTTAGCGAGTACCTGGAAGTCTGGTGCCATCTGTGCAGTAAGTTCTCTCAGTGGCTTTCATACAACCAAGTTTTACACATTTTGTATTAAAAAAGCTTTGTCACCCCCCTTCTATTTTCAAAACAATTCCAGGAATGGAATCATTTCACTTGGTCCTAGGACAGCAAAGAGACCCTGTGGTCCTCCAGCCTTCATATACACTGCTTATTCCAGTCAGAGCATAACCACCAGATACTTGGTGCTGTACTTAGGCACTCTCTGCACAAGGCTGATAGACATTTGTAGGGTTCCTTGCTTGGGAGGACAGAAGAGGGAAGGAGAACAAGAGAAGAAAACATCTTTGCAAGGTTGAGAAGCCTCTGGCTGTACTGCCACGCTTTCTTCGACAGGACATAGTTTGGGAAGGAGAAGGTATGTTCACCCAAGACTCCAGATTTGCTTTTGGGTACACTGCAGCCTGTTGCAGTAGATGGCAGCAATGCTATGACGAAACCTCCAGTTACTACTGGGTACCTCAAGCAAGCCAACATAAGCCACTGATGAGCACAGAACAGCTGGGTGTTAGAGCAGGGAGGACAAGCACAAAGGTAACGCAGGGTACGTACGTTTACAAAGTCCCCTCCTTGAATCATGAAATCCTTTATTACCCTAAGGAAGTAAAACAATACTTAGTTCTCAGTACACAAATGGCTCAAGAAGCTCAGTATGTGCTAAAAGGGAGTTCTGCCTAGCAGCACAATGAAAATCACCAGGGTCTGTGAATGATACAGCCTAAAATCTACAACAAATATTAACTGCTGGTCCCTCTCAGGTAATGTGGGACCTGTTGCTGTTCAACCAGCAACAGTGATTAGGTGACAGATGCCAGAAAGTTCTCTCTGACCACTGATCCTATTGTACACATCTAACAGCATCCCTAGCCCCTCATAGCTACAGAAGAACAGTATTAGCCATGACCTACAAATGCCTCCCAGACCAATAATACCTTGAGGCACGCGTGAAAGCCACATCTAACTCAAACTGCTATTCTAGTGCCTAAAGCAGATGAATTACCTGTGGAAAGTGCTTCCTTTATAACCTATAGGGACACCATCTTTCCTGCAAGGAAATAAAAAGGAGAATCATTGCAACTTACTGGATCTCCAAATATAAAACCCTCCCAAGAATTGAGAGTCCCAGAAGGTTGCCAACACATTAATATCTGCCTTGATGCTACTGCTGCAGCCTGGCTCTGAGCTACTGCTGTCACAGGCAAAGAGAAATCTCAAGTGGGCTGTGCACATGGAATGACCTGGTTCCCTAAACTTCCACACCGTCACCTTTATGGGATCCCATTGCAATCTGCACGATAAGCAGGTGGGATTTGCAGACAGAGCTTTTTTAGAGCAACCTGAACACAAAGCCATGCCCACAATGGGAAGGCTGCCATCTCTGTGACTGACCCAGCCCATCACAGTTCCATCAGGTTTCATTTCATACTCATGTACTAAGAAAAACCTCCAAGTAAGCCTTCTTTCTACTCACCCAGCCCTATTTCTCTACATAGGCCACTTAAAGGGACACTTTATGCCACTTACCTGAATTCACCTGTACAAAATTGCCTGGAAAACAAGAGAGAAGCATCTGAACTCTGAGGACAGAGCAATGCATTCAGCAAGCATGAACTGACTGTTGTACAGGACATACAGGGACAGGCCAAGGGGAATGGCTTGAACCTGCCCAAGAGAGGGGAGACTGAGATGAGCTCTTAGGCAGAAGCTGTTCCCTGTGAGGGTGCTGAGGCACTGGCACAGGGTGCCCAGAGAAGCTGTGGCTGCCCCATCCCTGGCAGTGTTCAAGGCCAGGTTGGACACAGGGGCTTGGAGCAGCTGCTCCAGTGGAAGGGGTCCCTGCCTGTGACAGGGGTTGGAAACAGATGATGTCTAAGATCCTTTCCAACTCAAACCATTCCATGATTCTATGACTCTCATTACTGCATCAGGGATATCCCCAGTGAAAAGGGATAACTTCTTCCCACTTCCTCTTCAAAAGAGACTCGGAGCTCTCTGCAATTGAGGAGATCAGATATATAACACCACGGTTGTAAGAGTCGCTGAATGTCTCACAGCAACCAGGGTATCTCCATCCTTCCCATGGAAGTGGGATGTCCGAGCAGCTCATTCTTCAGTCAGTGGCAAGAGAACCAGCCGGTGAGGAGACCTCTGCCATGACACTGAGGTACTGCCCTTTGTGCATGCACTGCGCACCAGCAGCTCCATGAAGGAAACAGAGAGCGACCAGAGCCCATCCAAACGGGTGGGATCCGGGTGTTCCACGGCCGCTCCTCTGTGTATGAGGAGGGAGGACAGAGGAGCAAAGCAGGAGCAAAGCAGGAGCAAAGCAGGAGCAAAGCAGGAGCAAGGGTTCGGGGTGGCATGAGGGGAACGCGTCCGTGCGGCACCGCCGCCATTCCCGCACGCAGGGGCCGATCCGCAGGAGCCGCTGCTCCTCACCTGAAGTTCTCCGCGGTTTTGGGTACCACATCCGCGAACAGCTCGATCTTCATGCGGCCAACCTCCTGCGGGGACACGGCCTGCTCAGTGCCCGCACCCCCACGGCCGGGCCCCGCACCTCCCAGCGCACCCCTCCGGACCCCACAGCTCCGACGATCCCAACCCCCCCGGTCCCGGCGCTCCCCGGTGCTCCCCGGCCGTACCTGCCCGCCGATGGTGACATCGAAGAACACCACCGGGTTACCGGGGTTGGCCGCCAGCAGTGCCATAGCGGCCGCCTCGACCGGAACCGGACGTGACGGACTCAGCGGCGCCGGAAGCGGCGGCGGGGCTGGGGTTGTTCACCGGGTGTGTGTTGTGTGGTGCTGGTGCTGGTACAGCCGGTGTGGCAGTGTTGTGTGGTTGTTACTGTGGTATTGGCGTGGTTGACCTTTATGTCAGTCCTTAAACTGTCCTTAGCGGAAGCCCAGACCCTTTGATGTGCTTGTGCGGGAGCCCCAGGGCACCGGGAGCTGCCCTGGGGGCACCGAGGCTGTGTCCCCCCTGCACCAGCTCCATTGCCCTGCTCTGGCTCCGCTCCAGCCCCTCAAGGTCTCTCTTGCAGTGAGGAGCCCAGAGCTGAACACAGGATTCAAGGTGCAGCCTCACCAGTGCCCAGGGCAGGGGCACAGTCACTGCCACTGGTGCTGATCCAGGCCAGGATGCTGGGGGCTCCCTGCCTGCCTGGGCACAAACTGCTCATGTTCAATCAGCACCTCCAGGGCCTTTCCCATGAGCAGTTTCCAGTCACTCTTCCCCAAGCCTGGAGCATTGCAGGGGGTTGTTGTGGCCCAAGCACAGGATCCAGCACTGAGCCTTGTTGAACCTCATCCCATTGGCACAGCCCATGGATCCAGCCTGTCCAGATCCCTCTGCAGAGCCTCCTGCCCTCCAGCAGATCAATGCTCCCAGCCAGGCTGGTGGCACCTGAGGGTGCCCTCGATCCCCTCATCATCAATTAAGTCATTGATCACCACTAGTGACCAGTCACCAACCCCCTGCGACACCATTCAGCCATGGACTTCACCCAGTGAACTCCACCTCTCCAGGCCCCGAGCAGCCAGTTGCTCCAGGAGAACAACGGCAAATGCTTTATTAAGGTCCAAATAGACACCATCTGCAGCCTTTTCATCTGGATCCCCGCTGGAGCTGCAGCATTTGCTCTCCAATGAGTGCCCAGGCTTCTGCCCTGAGGCACTTGTCTCTCCCACTGCATCTTCCCCTGTTCACAAGCTCCCATAGCTGCTCCCCTGCCTCTCCTCCTGCCCCTGGGAGGCTGTGGTGTCTCCAGGTGAAGCTACATTTAAGTACCCCAGCTCGGAAGGGTGACAGGGGGATAAGCAAAAGGCTGAGTCTTGGCTTTCAGCTTCTCCTTCAGGCTTTGGCTGTTGGGTGACCTTCGGGATGCTCAGCGAGGCCGATGGTTCTCGTGGGGAGAAGCTGAAAGCAAACATCCTCTCTTGAAGTCATCGCTTGCATTAAGGCTCCAATACTCTTCCTCTAGCCAAGGATGAGCCTCATCTCCCCCAGAACCTGCTCAGATGCTGTCCCCCTCAATGGCACCCCCAGGCTGCAGCCAAACCCCCTGTGCTGGCTCTGAGCCTACAGATCCCCCCTCTGCCTTCCCCTTGCCTGTTTTGGCATGGGTCGTGGTGCTCCTGGCTACACCAGTGCAGAAACAGCTCAAGCTCCTTCCTGCCCCAAAGCCTGGGAATGGGTCATACAGCAGTGGTGCTCTAAGTCTCATAACCTCCTATGTAAAGACACTCCTCCAAAACCGGGCACCAAAAGCTGATCTCTAAACCCCACAGCATTCCCTGACATAGCTGAAGATTTGACTTCTCCATCCCTTTAGTTTCAGAGCCTTTTAAAAGCCATTTTCCCCTATATTTTGACCAACAAAGAAGAAACCCAACCCCGCTTGGAGGTGAAAGCCCAGGATGGAGCAGCCAAAACACTCAACTCCTCCCTCACCACACGCAGAGGCATTCCCTGCCTCCTCCTTTTACACCACAGTACCTGGGATGGGGAGATGGCAACACCTTGCTCTGTAGACGGCGTTCAGAGGAGGTGATGCTCTTCAAGTCCTGCAAGGAAGAACAGAGACAGGAGGATGTGCATGTCAGACCCTGAATTCCAGCACAATCCTGCTCTTCCCCATGCACTCCAGCCCCATAGAGGTACTGTGATTAGGATTTGGCCTTTGGGTCTGAATCTAAGCTGATGGAGCAGTACAACAAGTGTTTGGAGCTTGCAGCTCCTCACCAACAAAGCCACTGCTGCCTGCTGTGTCTGGTGCACCCTTTGCCTTGTAGCCAAAGCCTCAGCCCTTCTGCTGCAGCTACAGACACCAACTCGCAGGAGACATCAGCTCCCACAACCTGCTGCTGAGTCCAAGCCCTCTCAGAGTCTCACCTCCATGGTGGAAGCCTGGATGCTCCCTGGGATGCGCTGTGAGGTGGGAGCGTGGCCAGAGAGCTGGAGCTTGGCCTCGTGCAGCCGCATGAGCTCCTCATCCAGGATCTTCACTCTGAGCACAGCACACATACAAGGCACAGGTTATTTCCCTTCCAACCACAGAACCTTTACAAAGGGGCATTTGCTTTTTCAGCCCCTTTGGCCTGCACAGCCTTCACTTTGTACCCTGGGAGCCTGGATGGGGAGAGGAGCTAATTCCATCCTACAGCAATGAGAAGCTGTACTCCGGTGACTGGGGCACAGTTCAGGCTTTCCCTTGGATTTCTTATGGCAAAGAGGCATGCAGCCAGAGGAGCACTGGGAAAAGGGAGGCTCCTGGAGGTGTGGACATCCTTAAGCACCTACCTGCTCTGCAGGGTGGCGATCATGGAGCGGTTGCTCCATAGGGTCTCCTCTTGGTCAGTGATCTTCTGGAGGAGCCGTCGTCTTTCCTGGAGGAACTTCTCATTCTCAGCAGTGATCTGAGCAACCAGCATCTTCCCCTGCACAGAGCAGCACAAGGAAACAACCACCAGTGGTTATGCTTTGCTCTCCCCCTGTCCTCTGCAGACCTTGGAGTGCTTTATTGAAGGGGTCACCATCACTTATGTTAACTCCTAAAGATTCACACCTTGAATCCTGAGTTCAGCTCTGGGCCCCTCACTATAACGGAGACCTTGAGGGGCTGGATGGGGCCAGAGAAGGGCAATGGAGCTGGTGCAGGGCCTGGAGCACAAGAGAGATGGGGAACAGCTGAGGGAGCTGGGGGGTTCAGATGGAGAAGAGAAGGCTCAGGGGGGACCTGATGGTTCCCTCCAAGTGCCTGACAGGAGGATGGAGCCAGGAGGGGCTGGGCTCTGCTCCCAAGGAACAAGGGATGGGACAAGAGGAAACGGCCTCAAGCTGCACCAGGGCAGGTTTAGATGGAGCTGAGGAACAATTCCTGCCCCAGAGGGTGCTCAGGCATTGGAACAGGCTGCCCAGGGCAGGGCTGCAGGCACCAGCCCTGCAAGGGCTCATACATGGTGAAGACAAGGCCTCAGTGCCATGGGTTAGGGGTGGCGTTGGCAGTGCTGGGAACAGTTGGACTGGATGATACTAAAGGTCTTTTCCAACCTGGTCCATTCTATGATTCTAAGTGAGGCACTATTTGATGTAACATACATCAAAAGGAGGCTTTTGGGTCCTCTCCCAAAGTAAGATGTGGCTTGGGCCACATCTGAATGGGATTTGAGGACAGGGCATTCCCATGAGGGCAAACTTGGGCCAGGAATTTCCTTGGGGTTTTTTGTTCCAGCCAGGACAAGCTGGTTCCCCTTGGCACTGCTGGCTGTGGCTGTGGCACCAACCACCTGCTTGGCCAACAGAGCAGCCCCATTGCCTGCAAACCCACTGCTCCTAAACCTCATCTCCTTCCTTCTTCAGCTGCCCTTCTCTGGGGGAGAAGCCCTCGATGTGTCCTCTCACCTTTTCCACTTGGAGCTTTGACTCGCTGAGCTCATTTTCCAGCTGCTTGATCCTGCTGTCCCGTTGTTTCACCTCGTGGATAAAGGTCTCCTTGGCCCTGCGGATCTTGGCTTTGTGCCGGAGCTGCGTTTCGTTGTATTTCCTGAAGAGGCAGAGACACAAACCTCAGGCTCTCAAAGGCTTTCGTGCTCTTAGGCCAGGATCAAGGCAGGAGATGTCCTGTATTGCTTCAGGCTCTTCCAAGCCTGCACTGGGAGCCTCAGCCATCTCCCAGCTCCATTTGGCAGGGCAGCTAAAGGCAGAATGAGCACACTGATGGAACTGGACCGTGTCTTCCACTGATCAGCTTGGGGTTGGTTTCTCCTTTGGTGCAATGGTTACATTAAGTGCCAAGCAAATGGAAACGGGGCGAAAAGGACCCGAAGCATTCCCAAACTGACACCCTGTTATCCCACAAGAAATCCTGCTGCCTGCCCCTCTCAGCTCTTTATACCAAATAGGGTTATAAAGGATTGGAAGTAGGTGGGCAAAGGGAAGCTGTTTGTTCCGATGGGGATGTGGGTGGTTAAGGGGAATTCCTGGTGGATGGGGGAAAAGGCCAAAAAGAAGAATCCCAAAGAGGAGAAAGCTGCTTCAGGGGGTGCCTGTCAAAGCTGGACACTGGGGTTAAATATTTGTCTTCACTGAGATCTGTGATCATTGCTCTTCCCCCTGCCTTGTCCCATTTAGGCAGTGTTATTGTTTAATGTTATCCACTCAGGAGGGATGAGCAGATAACGTCCAAACAAAGAGAACTCTCCACCATATAAGGGATATTTGCCCACGTTGGCTCAAAACTCATGGCAAAAGGGGCCCATGTCCCTTGGGTTAGATCAGAAGTGCTCTGAGGAGAAAGGAGCAGCTCCAGGGAGCATCTCTGCCAGTGGCAGCCCCTGAGCAGCAGCACCCATAGCCCTAATGAGGCACCACCTCATGTTCTGCACTGCCTTCACCTGCAGACACCACAGCAGACACAGGGCTGCTGGGTTTGGTGCTAAATGCCTTGACCAGGAGAGACCAGAGAGGCTGCAGAACCCTCAATCCAGAGCCATTGCCAGGCACACAAAGAGCTGGTCCCAGGTAGGTGCTTTGTGCCTGCTGCTGCAGTCATTACCTGACACATAGATCCTTCTGGCTCAGGATCCGGACTCCTTCCTCATATAGGGCTTTGTTTTCCTCCTTCAGCAGAGCGAGCTGCTCCGAAAGCTTCTGGTTCTCCTTCTGGCACTGGAAGTGCTGGAAAACATCATTTGTGTGTTTGGTTGGATTAGACCAAACCTATTGCATCCGTTTCCAGGTGCAGAATCCACATTGGGATGCTCCTGTTTCCCCCCTTGGAGCTCGGTGGTCTGCTCTGGAGTCACCACAGCATCCCCTTGGGTGATGAGGACCCATCCACACTGCAGCTCACCTCACTCGAGTCAGTTTTCCTCTCACTGTCCAGGACGTGTAGAGTCTTGGCCTGCAGCTCCACATGCATCTTGGCCAGCGATGCCTCCGTCTCCCGGGAATGCCGGAGCTGCTGCTGCAGCATCTCCACCTGCTGCTCCGGGAGCTTCCTGAAAGGATGCTGGTGAGACACTGAGACACTCATGTGAGGCCAGCCCCCGATGGGCCCACCTTAAGGCACCATCACACTGCCCTGGATAACACCAAGGGAAGGAAGAAATCAGCCCATCCTGGTTGTCCCCGTGTCCCAGGGGTTCATGGGTGCGTGATCTGCTCCAGTGGAAGGTGTTGGGGTTGGAACTGGATGAGCTTTAAGGTCACTTCCAACCCAACCCATTCCATCACTGTATGTATCTGGGATCATCAGTCCCAGCTGCACAGGAAAAGGGACTGCTGGCATCCAGAGGATAACCCAAATCCCTGGGCTGGCAGGAAGGGCCACGCACCCTCTGAAGCAGCCAAAGGCTCCAGAAGTCCTTTAAATCTCCTCTGGAGCTCTGACAGGTCAAAGGGAGAGACTGGGGGTAAAACAAGTGATGCAGTGACCCCTTGAACCAGCCCAGGACCAGCCATGGGGCTGCAGGAGGTAGCAGCAGGCTGGCACAGCAGCGCTGGGTGGCCCCACACCTCCCCTGCCCGCACAGCATCGGGGCTCCCCCAGCTCCAGGTACCTCTTCAGCTGCTCCTCATGGAGTTCTTGCTGCACACGAGCTTCCTTTTCTCGGGCCTCCTTCAGTTCCTCCTCCAGCAGTTTGGTGTCAGACACTTGGGCCTCTGCCAGCAGGAGCTGGTGCTGGGAATCCTTGAGCTTTTGCTGGAGTTTTGAGATCTTGGATTGAAATCGGACATGGATTAAACCCATTGAATTTATGGGCCAGTATCTGAACCTGAGGGATTTAGGTCCCTCTGATCCTGCAGCATGGCAGGCATGGGAATGACAGATTTGCTTGCTTCTAGTCCAAAAGGAAGCACACACAAGGCTTGGAGTAACGTGGTTTAGTGGCAGGTGTCCCTGCCCGTGACAAGGGGTTGGGATTGGGTGAGCTTTAAGGTCCCTTTAACCCACATCACTCTGTGATTCTGTGTCTTTATATCAAAACCCATTAAAAACAAAGCCTTTCAAAGAGCTGCCAGATTTTAGCTCAGACACAACGTCATGAATTAGCAACAACCATTTTTGCACCTGATTTGATCCTGCACACATCCAGTGATCAGTGCAGGAACATGGCAGAATGGATGCCATGGAAATCACAAGCTTTGCCATTTCACTTGGAGCATTGTGTGCAGTTCTGGTGCCCTCAGCATAAAAAGGACATGGAGCTGTTGGAACAAGTCCAGAGGAGGCCATGAGGATGCTCAGGGGCTGGAGCAGCTCCTGTATGGAGCCAGGCTGAGAACATTGGGGCTGTTCAGCCTGGAGAAGAGAAGCTGCATGGAGACCTCAGAGCAGCACCCAGTATCTGAAGGGGCCTATAGGGATGCTGGGGAGGGATTCTTCATTAGGGACTGGAGTGATAGGACAAGGGGTGATGGGTTCAGACTGAAACAGGGGAAGTTCAGATTGGATATAAGGAAGAAATCCTTTACTGTGAGGGTGCTGAGGCACTGGAATGGGTTGCCCAGGGTGGTTGTGAATGCTCCATCCCTGGCAGTGTTCAAGGCCAGGTTGGACAGAGCTGTGGGTGCCATGGTTTATTGTGAGGTGTCCCTGCCCATGGCATTGGGATGGAACTGGATGATGTTAAGGTCCTTTCCAACCCAAACCATTCTATGGTTCTATGATTTCCAGCTAGCAAACAGCAGCAAATCTCCTCACCAGGAGCATTCCCTGGAATCCCTGTGCCTGCCAGCCCTGCAACCACCATTTCCAGACACAGTGAGCTTTAGAGACGGGAGCTGAGCCCCTGGCTTGGGATTCTATTGCCTTCCCACTCAGAACAGTCATATTTCCTAATACACTTAACCAGACGACCTCAAAATGGACTCCAGGGAACCAGTTCAGGAGCTGCTACTGCTTCTGGATCGTGTTAAACACAAACCTCCCATTAACCCAGCTGAGGAGGTACCTTCTTTTGTGCTTCATGCACTTTGGATTTCTCCTGTGCAAGCTTCTCTTGCAGCCTGCTCTGCAGCTGATCAGCCTGGGAGCACTTCAAGAGCTCTTGTTCGAGGTCTTTGACCTTCTGCTGGCTTTCTTCCCACTGTGCAGTGAGAATGGAGCACGTCTCTGTTGTGTCCAGGAGTTTGGCCTGGGTTTGCTTCAGCTCAGCTTTGACCTGAGTTTCAGAAGAAGAAACCAAGTTGGCGCTTCCAGATCGATCCTTGGAAGTGTCCCGATGAGGAAAGGGGCGATAGGATTAGCAGAGAGTGAATGAGAATCAAAGAGAAATACAGGGAGCAAGTACAAGGCTTTACTTAGAGGCAATTTGGCATAGAGCTGGAGCAGAACACACTTGAGAACGCAGGTACTGTATGGATATAAATGAGGTCCAGTGCGGTGCAATCAGCACCTCATCCCTCGCATAGCTTACAGGATGCTGTGATGCCCCAACCCAGAGGCTCTCCCTGCTCTGTCCCTACCTTGGTGCATTCCTGTTGGAGCAAGAGGTTTTGCTTCTGGAAGTCGATGTTCTTCTCCCTCTCATACCTCAGCTCCCGCTCGGCTGAGCTGCACAAGTTCTGAACCCGGCGCAGGTCCTGCCGGAGCTGCTGCAGCTTCTCCTCCTGCTGCTGGAAGCTCTCGTGGGTCAGAGCCTGCAGGAGCAGCAGCACAGGAGTTACACAGACATTAACCTCAAGGAGAGATAAGGACTGGATAGGAAGGAAGGAAGAAGTCCCACAGTCGGGTGTCAGTGCACTGGGTAAAGCCAGGCGAGCATCCCTTCTGCCCCACGCTGTGTCCTACTCCCTGCTCTCTCCATCCAGAGAAGCCAATACAACCCTTCCCATCAAGGGAGAAGGTGTAATAACCTGGATGAGGGAACAACTATTAAGGCCAGGTTGGATGGGGCTTGGAGCAATCTGGTTTAGTGGAAAGTGTCCCTGCCCGTGGTAGGGATTGGAACTGGATGATCTCTAAGGTCCCTTCCAGCCCAAACCGCTCTGTGATTCTACTCTGTCAAACCTGTAAGGTACCCAGGTTACTTGTAGCTCTTGAGCCAGAGCCTCACTAAGCTCCAAGAGCAGTGGGATGAGCTCAAGCACTGCAGTGTGAGAGCAGAAAACCCCATGGAGGAGCAGGGAATAGGAACAGCAAGAGCAAGACTGCAGTGAGAACAGCAAGCCAGCTGGATTTCTCCCACTCCAAAAACAGGCTGAGAAAGAGCTCCAAAAGGTTTAAAGCATCCTTTAAGGATAACGTCCTTTTTCCGTATCTACATTTAGTTTATCCAAGTTCCCACTACATCCAAAAACACAACAGAAGGAAATGGCAACATTCTTATTTTCCAAACCATTTTCCCAAGGAAATCAGCCAGCCTCATTCCCCCCCATGTGCTGACACCACAGGACAGGCTTCCAGGCTGCTTTAATCAGGTTTTGCCACTGAATTTAGTGAAACACAAGTACAGTGCAGATAGCAAAGCTGCTCATACCTGTTTAATGCTCCCATCTGAACCGCCTGCAGAGCCCTGTGACATGGGAAACCTCTTCCCTCCCTCTGCCAAGCCTTGATTCATCCTCCAAGTCTCTCCAAGCACACTGTCCTGCTCCTGGGTAGCCACAACACCTTGGTTTAGCTGGGTAAGTTCTTCCAGTATCAAGCACTTGTCTTCAGTGCTCTCTTTCAGCTGCTTTTCCAGCTCCTCCCTCTTCTTGTTGCTGTCTGGTAACGCAGGACTTGAAGGAGAAAATAGCAAAGAGGAGAGAGAACTGTGCACATCCAAGGGAAACCACCCCCCGAAGAGGAAAACTTGGAACAAGAGAGCCCAATGAAACACCCAAGGCAACGTTCAAGTGCCTCGGGAGGCTCCAAAGGGGATTTAATCCTAGCAGCTCTGGGCAAGGGTCAATCTCCCCTGGATACCAACACACAAACCCCCCTGTGTCCAAGGGTCAGCTATGAGTAGCTTAACTGCTGCCTAAGGAGCTGCTTGCATGGGCCACGTGAGCTGGTCTGTGCTCACAGGGGCAGGGAAGCACTCACACAGCTCTGTGCTGCATGGAGGCATGGGTTCAAGCTGCCTGATGTATCCCAGTCCAGACTGTATGTCCTTGTAAGCCAACCTACCTGTCTTACCCTGGTTTTACCTTATCTCCCTATCCAGGTGATGGAGCTGACAGTAACTACATGGATTTGAGCCTGGCTTCTACTTGCTAAGGAGAGCCTGAGCATGGATGCTTCAGCTCTAGATTTGTATTGATCTACTGAACAAGGAGAGTCAGGAGACCTGCATGAGCTTTATCTACAGCCCTGATGCCTGCTGACACCCATCCTCCAAGGGCAACAGCAGGATGTGTATGGTCAGCTGCTGGCAGCAGTTAGCCTCAAGCAGCCCAAGTCCATGATGGGAGCTTTTCAGGACCATGGTATTTTGAGACCATGGAATACCTGGGACCAAATATTCCCTCCCTCCAAGAGAAGGGGCCTCCTCCCTAAGGACAGCTCATTTATAGCATGCAGAATGTGGGAGAGCTGCAGAAAACAAGGTTTACTCCTGACTTTGATGGGTGAGGTGTCCCTGCCCATGGATGACCTTAAAGTCCCTTACAACCCTAACTATTCTGGGATAGTACTAAGGGAAATGCTCATTCCCCGAAGTCTCTACAGAGAGACCATTACCCAGTGAGGAATACGTGAAGCTGCTGTGCTCCCATTAGCCAGAAGCAGCAGAATGGGGGTTTTAAAGACTAAACAATTGGTCAGCACACATGAAGAGCAGAAGGTACCAGAGGCCTGGTTAGGGTTTACCAGAGCAGTTCTTGTTCATCCCTCGAGGTTTTGATCTGGTCTTCAGGTCTCTTTTCATCTGTACATAGATGTTCATGCGTCTGCTCAAGGTTTTCAATCTGTTCTCTTTCTTGTAGGAGTTCAGAGGCCTGTAAGGTCAGAGAATGCCACGACTTGGATTTCCCTTGGTCTCATGGAAAGCTTTTGAGCAGCAGCAGGTGATCTCCAAGACAGTGAGTCTGTAGCTAAGTTAGTGTAGTTCTTCACCTGCAATGCCTTCGATTCCTAAAGCTTTTCAATCAGTAGCTCTTCCTGAGTGTATGCTAGCACTAATCCAGACCATGAGTTAACTGTATTTGAGCAATGTCCATCAGCAGCTTCTGTCTGCAGCAGCACAACATGATGTTCTTTACATTCCTCACCTCTCTATCTAACAAAGCATTCTCCCTTTGTAGCTTCTCATGGGATACATTGATGAGAGCCCTGAGAAGTTATTACAACAGCTTCTAAACTCTGATGGTGGGCCTGGCAACCAGCCCCTGGTGAGGAAACAACAGGAGTTAATGGGTATAATACACCCCTAACTGCAAGAAAAAGCTTTCTCTCCTCCAAATACCTGTTAAAAACAAGAGGGTTCCAAGCAAATGCAAAGAGCTCTCTGCATAGCATCACTTCGCAGCACATCATTAACCTGTACAAGGGCAAATACATGATCCCATTTACTCGCCCATTCCGTGTCAAGCATCCTGACAAACACACAGTGAACAACCCCACAGGTTGACCTGGGGGAGTGCATCACCCCTGAGAACACCATGGTTTCACTCCAAGCTGACTTGCAGCTCTGTTGGTAAATGATTCATCCCAATGCAGCTGTTCTATCAGAAGGGTGAAAACACAACCAACTGGTGCCCGAATTAGAACCAGAGTTATAGGGATGTATGAGTTTGGTTAAAAGGTCCCTGGACCATGAGTAGATTGAACTGTTTGGATGCAAATGCTGAAGAGGGACTCTTCCATCTTCCCCATCCCTCCCCACATTAGCAGTTCCTTGTCATGTGTGTATTGGCAGACTGATCCAGCCCCTTCCCCAACCACCCTTCAGCAAGGCTTGGTCCATATCCTGAGCTTTTACAGTGTGAATTTGTTGCCTACCAGCACTACAGGAGTCCTGTCCTCTAGATGCCACTGTTCCTCCAGTCACCAACAGCCCAGGACTCCATTGGGTTTTACTTGCATACCAGGAAGTGATAGGGCTCACAGCTGGTTTAGGGCCTCTCAGGGTGCTAAAAAGTGGGGTTTGTAATAGGTGTAACTCCCCTCCCTTTGCCAGCCCCCTCAGGTCCCCCTTGTCTGCCTGTCCCAGGCCACACACCTGCAGCTCTCCTATATTTTAACCCTTATTTTAAGCTCTGACCCTGCCTTTGCTCAAGAGCTGGAGCTCAAGAGCATCAGCAACAACCCCAGCAGGGAGAAACCCAGCAGAAACCCATGCAGCAGTTCAACTGCTTCAAGCAATCTGTGTCTTTAGGGCATATAACAACAAGGAACACCAGGATCTCGAGCTGTTCACCTAGACTTCAGTGATGCTTTGGTGTCCTCGCTTCTTACCATGCTGTTAAGGAAGAATACTATTACTATCAAAGGTGACCTGTGTTAAACAGATTCAGAATTAGCCAGTGGATGGAGCTCAGCAATGGTAACCATGCTGCTGCTCCGCAGGGATGTCTTGGCTTAAGTCTCCAAGCGCCCTGTTGTGTTGTGACACAGGGAGATGAAGGCCTTCTGATCACAATAAATACCTAAGCCTGAGACCTTCCCCTCTGCCCTTTAGAGAAGGTTTGGCTACATCTGAATGAGTGTTTTGTTATTAGATTCACTGAAAGGAAAAATGAGTTACAGACCCTTTCATTAAAGCAGATGGATTTAAAGCCATCTGCCAAGGAAGCATAGAATGGCTTGGGTTGGAAAGGACATTAAGATCATCCAGTTCCAACTGGAAGCTTTGAAACTGGCTGGACAAGGAAAAACCATCCAGCAAAGTCAAGCAATGCACTTGGGGATGCTTCATGGAGTCACCCAAAGGTGACAGCCTCCTGCAGGAGTCCCAGGGCCGGAGCTGGACCCACCTGGCTGCCCAGCACCTTCTTCTCAGCCTTCAGATCCTCCCGTAGGAGTTCCAGTTCAGATGCAAGCTGCTTCCTCCGCTCTCTCCGCTCTCCCAGCTGATTGCCCAGCTTTTCTATTGTTTCCTGGCAGCTTTTCAACATCTGGAACAAGAAAAAGGAGCTGTGACTTCTTTATTCTAGCAGAAGACAAACACATCACAGTCTTCTGCAAAGCAAGGGCAGGACAAATGGTTCTCAAAAGTTGCCAGTGGGATTCCCGTACTTTATTCCTCGGACATCCCTGAAGGCCTGGATACCTGACCCAGGATACCTTGGGAAGCTCCTCTTGCATATGCAGTAAGCTCTGCCTGGCAGATCCAATTGGCCGGGTGGCAAGTAATGAATCAGCAGCAAAGTCAGCCCCAAACCAACTGGGAAACAGCCTCATAAATGTATCTGTGTGCTACCCAGGCTACAAGAACCAAGCACCTTTATCCATTTAAACCCTTTACCCCCCACCCAGGGAAGCCAACAAGTTCCTCAGCCTGCAGGGCTGAAGGCAAGAGATATCTGAGATCATGTTAACATGTTCAGCTGCTTTCCTCCAAAAACCCCCATTTCTGCTGTATGAGCTGATGGGCAACAAGCCCTCAGAACATGGAGACAAAAAACATGCACAGGAGATGCTCATTTAATGCATTTCTAAACAAAACTGTATTCCCCAAGCTAAAACTCTTACCTCTTGCATCTCTTGTGCTCCAGACAACGCTTGCTCATCCCCATTCCGCTCCGCTTTGTTCTTCTGCACTTGAAGTAACTCTGCTTCTAAACTTACAACCTTAACACAGGGAAAACACAAGTTAAAACCAAACCAGCACTAAATGCACTGCTAGATTGCTGCTTGTGCTGTATTGCAGGATAAGCCCCGTGTTTGGAAGCAAAGGGTGGGAGATGTGGACAGGCACCAGCTCCAGATCACATCTTTCATCCTGCTGCTTCAAAGGGGAGGGAGCCAGCAAGGCCAAGTCAGAAAATGAAAGAACCCTGCTTTATAGGAGAGGAACAACCCAGACACATGGTGAAAACTCAGGGCCTCTGTAGCTTGTGGGATGCTCTTCCAATACACGAGATCCTGATCTATATCATGAGCCACCCTCTTTCCCCATGCTGTTGCAGTGCCCACTCCCCCACAGTTTGAGCTGATCCACCAGGATTGTCCTGGTCTCTCCACCGCCCAAAGGGTGCTGTAAGTCCCTTCATCACCCAAAGGATGCTGCAGGTCCCTCCATCATGGATGCTGTAGGTCCTTCCATCATGGATGTTGTAGGTCCCTTCATCACCCAAAGGATGCTGTAGGTCCCTCCATCACCCAAAGGATGCTGTAGGTCCCTCCATCACCCAAAGGATGCTGTAGGTCCCTCCATCACCCAAAGGATGCTGTAGGTCCCTCCATCACCCAAAGGATGCTGTAGGTCCCTCCATCACCCAAAGGATGCTGTAGGTCCCTCCATCACCCAAAGGATGCTGTAGGTCCCTCCATCATGGATGCTATAGGTCCCTCCATCGCCCAAAGGATGCTGTAGGTCCCTTCATCACCCAAAGGATGCTGTAGGTCCCTCTGGCAAGGCACCGAGGACTCTGCACGTGAGCTGGCCAAGCCCTGACCTCTGTGCTTGTCCTGGCAGGCATGAGTCTGTCTGGCCAAGTGCTCCCCCTGCATCTGAACCCCCCTCCCTCAGACATTCCCTTGTGGACTGGTGATTACTCCCGTTTTAAAGGGCTGGATGAAGCGAGGAGCAGCCCAGCTTCCCCTCCCTGCCAGGCCTCCTGCAGACCCTTTTACAAGACCCAAGGGTTGGCACTGGCAGCTCCGGTGCCAGCCAGAGCAGCATTCCACAGCCTTTCCTTTCTGCTCCTCATGCTGGGAAGAAAGCTGGTGTGTAAACCACCGAGCTGGGATTTCACTGGAGGAGGATGGGGACACTGGAAGGAGACAAAATCCAGCTGGAGATGGAATCCAGCTCCATCCGTACATAACACACTGGACCTATACAAGCCACATCGATCACCACACTCACACAGATGAGGGCATGATGAAGTGTGCAAGATGCCTTATGCCTTTCTCACCCTCCTTTCTTTGCGCTTATTCAGAGATCATCTTGCATCCCTTCCCAAAGGGAAGCTGAGGAAGTGCCAAATCCCTGTCAATCCCAGCCCGATTCCAGCGGTCCCAGGGCAGCAATGCCAAAGCTTTGCATTCACTGACAGGCTTCAGGCACAAGATGGCTCTGTTGAAACTCGCAGGAGGGAACCATCCAGCACTGCTCTCATTCCTGAGACAGATGCAGTTACCCAAGCTGGGTACTAAATCAGTGGGAGAAACACCCAGACCCCTTACAGAAGAGCCAGAGGGCAATAACCCCGCTCCTCTTGCATGACAAGATGATAGTTTGGGGTTCAGCAAGGCTCTCGAAGGGCTCCCAAAGGCAAAATACACCTCCCCAGGCACCCTTTGGCCACGCAGCTGATACCCAGCCATGCGTTCCCATCATTTGGCTCCCTATTCCTCCAAGCCACTAACTTTTAAGTCTTGAAGTTGCCTTGAAGTCTCCTGCCAACAGCAGAACAATGCTCCCATTGTATCCCGTGTCCTGGTTCTGAGTCAGTGGCCTCATCACCCGCATTCTTGTAGGGGTGCCAGCAAAACAGAAACCACTTCCAAGTGCTTCTCCCATGGGGGGGAACTGGCAAACACCCAGCAGCACTGGTTCCTCTGCGCTCCCGAGCACCTGCATCCATGCAGTCCTGCCCTCCTTGCCCCCAGGGTACCCAAAAGCCCCTTGGAGATGCAGGGTGCAGCTCTGCATCATCACCAAGGGTTAAACCCACCTCCTCTTCCACCCTGCTCCCTGCTTGCCTCCTTTACAGCTACAGAGGCTGCCAAGCCCCTGCCAGCATCTCCTTGACTACTCAGGGCTTCCCACTGCATCCCTCAACGTGGTGTTCCCAGGGATCTGTTCAACAATGCCCTGAGCAAAGAAAGGGTTTCTCCAGGCTGGAAATGCACCTTGTGTGAGGGTTGGGGTTATTCAGTGTGTGCTGAACCACGCTGGGTTTCAACTAAAGCCCGGCTCATGGTGGACAGAGCTTTGGGCATTCCCATCGCAGAGCCTGCCCTGCTACACACTTAAAACACGATGGCTGGTGGCATCCTTCATTAAGGATGCCTTCCTCCTGTTTCAGTGCTATTTAGAGACTGACGAGGAATTCCTGGCATCTCCCTTTGAGCAATTGATCTTGGAGATAGGTGGCTGCTTGCCCAAGCACCAAGGAGGAGAGATAGGAGCTGGAGGAGACAACGCTGCCGTAACACAGGGGATCTGCACTGCCAAGCACACATCATTTACTCACTGCTGGAATTCTTTCCTTCTTTCCCCATCTTTTCCAAGACAGATTTTGCTGCTCTCTCTTGGCAAACAGCACGTTTGGGTCAAACGTTTTATGTGACCTATGCAGAGAGCAAAGCAGCTGGGAGGAAACCAAACCAAACCTTCCTCCTTCCATTCCTTACTTACTTGCTGTTGAAGTCCCTCCACCTCAAAGTGTTCCTTCTCCCACTTGCTTTGGATCTGTGTCTCTCCTGGAGTCGATTCCGGATCTTCACTGCACTCAACCAAATCCTTGTGCTCCTGCTCCAGTGTTTGCAGCTTGGGAAGGAGCTGTGAAGCAATGCTGTTCTCAATCACCTCCCAGCACCTACGCACCGAAAACCCACATCACCAAGGCTGGGACTGCACTGTGGACACACTGACACACATCCAGACCTCCTGCCACTGGCCAGGAAAGGCCGAAGTGCTTTTCACCATGGGATATCCCTGTCCTGCTGATTTCAGGTCTCACATCCAGCACAACCTGTGCCTGCTGTTATTTAGGTGGTGGTGAATGGGAGCTAGCGGTGATGGGCTCCCATGCAGGTAAGGATGGGTTGAGGAGAAAAGGGCTCAGGCATGAGGGTGCTGCCAGCAGAGGGGTGATGGCAAATTCAGCTGCTTGAGGTGGGGAAACAGGCTTGGGCATCTGAAGGGAAAAAGGATCAGAGGGATGGGATCAGCTCTGAACCTGCTGCAAGAGGCACAGCTGCTTCCTGCCCAGGCCATGGAAGCTTTGGCTTCCCTCAGGAATCCCAGTTTATGTACTGAGGTTTGAAAGCCAAGTGCTTTGCTACCCCCCTGGCCAGCAACCAAAGCCATGGGAACCTCCCCAGCAGCAAAACAGTTGGGAAACCAGCGCCTTTGTCTGCAGAGAGCCATGAAAGGTCAAGCCTGTGCTTTTGGGAAGGCAACAAGTGGGAGAAAGAGTCAGAAAGCAGGTGGCATTCGTGATGCCGAGGGCTCCAGACCCAGCCAGGCCTGCAGGACCTCCAGGCTTTCCGATTGGGAAGCAGAGGAAGAAAGTACCAAAGAGCATCCTAAAGAATCCAATAGATAAGTTCGTCCTGCAAGACAGAACACCAGCAGCAGGGTACCAAGAGGAGCCAGTGAGAGTACCACAGCTAAAACATTCCTACACTGCTCACCTCCTATGCAGTGCTTCACTATCCTGATATCCATCTTCTTGATCTGAGCCAGCTTTGCCTGGAGCACAGTCTCCTTCACTCCTCCCTTCATCCTTTGTGCCCTGTGTCTGGAAGGACAATGAGGAGTTAGCACAGCCACATCCCAAACCTGCTCGGTTCTCTCATAAAGAAACCAGGCAGTCAGAAATCATGAGCTACATCATCCCCATTTACCTGCAGTAGGTAATCCACAGAAGCAAAATCCCCCCATGACCCTTAGTAATGTGAAGGCACTGGTGGGTATCAGCTCATGCCAACAGACTCGACACAACCAGCATAAATCCTGCATCGCATCAGCACAGGAGGCACTTGTGCATTGACAAGAAGGGAAAATCAAATGTTCCTGCACCACCAACTGGGCATCCCCATGGAATCCCAGCCTGGTTTGGGTTGGAAGGGACCTTAAAGCTCCTCCAGCTCCAACCCCAACACCTTCCACTGGAGCAGCTGCTCCAAGCCCCTGTGTCCAACCTGGCCTTGAACACTGCCAGAGATGGAGCATTCACAACCACCCTGGATAACCCATTCCAGTGCCTCAGCACCCTCACAGGGAAGAGCTTCTGCCTTACCTCCAACCTGAACCTCTCCTGTTTTAGTTTGAACCCATCACCCCTTGTCCTATCACTGCAGTCCCTGATGAAGAGTCCCTCTCCAGCATCCTTGTAGCCCCTTCAGACACTGGAAGCTGCTCTGATGTCTCCATGCAGCTTCTCTTCTCCAGGCTGAACAGCCCCAATGTTCTCAGCCTGGCTCCATACAGGAGCTGCTCCAGCCTGAGCATCCTCGTGGCCTCCTCTGGACTTGCTCCAGCAGCTCCATGTTTGGAGCTAACCCTGTTTGCTCACTTTGCTTTCACGAACATCAACCAAAAAGCCCTTACAAATACCTGCAGTGAGGGCACAGTGACTTCTTGAGCCCCAGCTGGCGCAGGCAGTCCTTGCTTCTCGCTCCTCCCGTACTCGGAGATCTCCTCTTTGAGCTGTTCAACCTTCCAAAGGAAAACACTTGGGTTCATTCCTGGTGAGCGCTCATCTCGGTGCCTTAGAGAGTGAAGAGAACCTGAAACAGGGCTCTAAGGGACAAAGGTGATTGGCTTTAGCTCAACAACGTGGCTGGCTGGAGGTGATCCCAGTCTGGCTATGGAGAAAGCAAAACCTTACAGGTGTCTTGTGGGTGTATCTGGTTCTCTTTCTGTATGTACAAGCATTTAGACACACACAGGTGTATGTGCACACAGGGACTGAAAGCAGCGATGTCCTAATACAAAGAGAGCGTCACTTGGAACAAAGCAAACCAAAACACAAGCCAAGGAATGCAACTTCAATGAGCCCTGGTTTAGAGATTGCCCTGTGTAAATACGAGGTTGGACATTACGGATGTGCTCAGATGCTATGGAAGGACCAGCAGCTTTCTTAAATGCAAGGAACAGAAGGAGGTGTCAACATTCTAAACCCCTCAAATGTGACTAAATCCTGTTGCAGACAAGTCTTTGGTATGGTTTGAGCTGTTCTCAGAGATACCTCCCATGTAAAACCCTCCTTTTAATCCCAGAGAACTGCAAACAATGCGCTTCCTGCTGGGATGGTGCAAGCAATTACAGGTGCTGGCAACCAAATACAGGCTGCTGAAGGACTCACATAAAGGATTGAAGAGCAGGATTTGTGTCAAATGACCCATTTGAATGGGAAACAGACTTCAATTCATTCACTATGGACGGAATATCAGTAGTGATACTGCTATCACTATTGGAAGGAACTCAAATAGTGCAGGAAGGAACTATCTTACTGATAATACAGAAGGATCGTCCTGGTAGTAAGGGAGGAACTATCTTAGTGATAAGGATTATTGCATTTAGAGAATCCTAAAGGTATTATGCCAAGCCTTTAACTGATGGCAATGCAATAGTAATTCACTTAAAGGAAGCCCACACAAAATGAAAAGGGATGCTTCCTTCCTACTGAGCCAATCAACATAACCACATTAAAAAGGCAAAGAGGCTGAGAGAGCAGGAGCATGCCCTTTAAATTGGTTTAAAACAGCCAGTATTGGGGTTTGGACCAAACTTACCAGCTTTAATAGCAGGCACCACAAAAAGGTGGAAATGTTGCTGAGCCACTTGATATAGTGCAAACTGGCTGGTAACAAGAAGCATCCAGTTGATCCCATGCACTGGGCATAGGAAAATTGGTATTCCAGGGCAAGTGGGGGGGTTCAGATGGAGAAGAGAAGGCTCAGGAGGGACCTGATGGCTCCCTCCAAGTGCCTGAGAGGAGGATGGAGCCAGGAGGGGCTGGGCTCTGCTCCCAAGGAACAAGGGATGGGACAAGAGGAAACGGCCTCAAGCTGCACCAGGGCAGGTTTAGATGGAGCTGAGGAACAATTCCTGCCCCACAGGGTGCTCAGGCATTGGAACAGGCTGCCCAGGGCAGGGCTGCAGGCACCGGCCCTGCAAGGGCTCACACACCGTGGGGATGAGGCCTCAGTGCCATGGGTTAGGGGTGGCCTTGGCAGTGCTGGGAATGGTTGGATTTGATTATCTTAAATGGATTTGATCATCTTAAAGGTGTTTCCCATCTTAAAGGTGTTTCCCAACCCGGTTGGTTCCATGGCTCCGTGGAGCTCCAGCACCAGGAGCAGGCACTCACCAGATGGATGAATGCTTTCCTTTCCAAGTCGAGGGTCTGGGCTCGTGCTCGCAGTGCCAGGATCCTCCTGTCCACTCTGCTGCTGTGCTCCATGGCCCTGGGGAGCTCAGCCCTGTCTGTACAGAGCAGAACAATCCGGTCACCATCACCAGCATCACCAGCGTGGACCTTGCCCTCTGCCAAGCTCAGAGCGGGGCTGGCACAGGGATGAGGTTTCCCAAGTGGCATCGCCCTCATGTACATATGGGATTGCCCCTCACATATGAGAACACATCCCCTGGCTCATACACTGAAGGTTTATGGAGATCCAGCTTCCTGTTTATTGTAGGAATGCAGCCGTCTCTCCATAGTTATTGCAGGGATTCAGTTTACCTCTGGATCATGGAATACGCCTCACCTCTGATGTGTAGGCATGGGTTTGATGAGCTGGGAAAAACCCACTGTCATATTCCTTACTTTCATCATCAAGTTCAAGAGCCAAGCTGTTAATGGATTGGTGTTTGCGAGATGGCCAGTACAATAAAATAACAAATTCTATGTAATAAATGAATAAATAACAAAAGTTCTGTATAGTAAATTCTTTATAATAAATAAATAATAAAAATTATGTCTAATAAATTCTGCATAATAAATAAATAAATAAATAATAAAAGTGATGCTGTGCCCCAGCCCTTCAAACCTGACTCAATAACGCAACCATCAGCCTGATTGCCACAGATTCTTTGGTAGTTCAAGTGCAAGAAATGGGGAAAGATGTTTGTATTAGGAGCGTGTTCACACAAACATAGAATCATGGAATGGTTTGGGTTGGAAAGGACCTTAAGCTCATCCAGTTCCGTCCCAATGCCATGGGCAGGGACACCTCACACTAAACCATGGCACCCAAGGCTCTGTCCAGCCTGGCCTGGAACACTGCCAGGGATGGAGCATTCACAACCTCCCTGGGCAACTCATTCCAGCACCTCAGCACCCTCACAGTAAAGAACTTCTTCCTTATATCCAATCTGAACTTCCCCTGTTTCAGTCTGAACCCATCACCCCTTGTCCTATCACTACAGTCCCTAATGAACAGTCCATCCCCAGCATCCCTATAGGCCCCCTTCAGACACTGGAAGCTGCTCTGAGGTCTCCATGCAGCCTTCCCTTCTCCAGACATGTCCAAGTAGAGCGGATATCCTAATGAGAACTAGAGAGAAGACAGTTTTCCTCACAGAAAAGCAAAGTTTTTTCCCATTTCATCTCCACATTGGGCACAGCAAAATTCAGCTTAAATTTGATTCTTATTCAGGCAAAACTAAAACCACATCTTTTTTTGGTCCCAATCCAGCAAAAAAGCCCCAACCAACCAGAAAGCCACAACCTCAATGGCCTGTTTCAAACAAGGGGTTTGATACTGGATTTAAAATCAAAGGCAAGGAACTCCTTTTACCAAAGTTGGGCTGAAATACCCATTTATCACTACAGAAAGCCTTGATAAAACTCTGCTTGTGAACAGGTGACTTACTGCTCCCTCTCCATCCATGCATCCCTTCTTCCCGGCTCTGAAGTGTTTGATTCTATAGGGATAACACCAAAATGGGTTTGCTGGGGCTGTTTCTGAGCACTGAATTCTGCCACCTCTTTAAATGCACTTTGTTAAATCCAGAATTGAAGGAAAACTAAAGAAAATAAAGCAAAGCAGCAGCCAGCAATGGGGAATCTCCCATCACCAATGACCCAATAACTGACCAGGAGCAAGCCTGTGTTTTCCCTTTAGTGCAAGCAAGCAGCATTGAGCCAACATACCCTGTTTAAATCGTGTTTGACTGAAGACTAGAGATTTCCTCTTAGGTTTGTATTAGAAAATGGGTTTATTTGCAGAGCAGCAAGCTCTGAAGGAGAACACATGCAGATACATGTCATTAGGGAGGCCACTAAGAGGTTATAACACTAATTGTGCACACTAATACTCACAGCACAATAAACCACAGAGACACAGCAAGCATGAAACCCTTACTCACAGTTTGGAAAGCCTTCTATTCACTTCATACTGAAGATTATAGAGCACCCATCTCCCCACACAGGCTATGATGCACTGAGAGCCGCACGCTGCAGCCCATCGGCGATGCAGAGAAGCAGCAGGTTGGAGGCTGCACCAGGCTGGCTCCATCCGCAGGGACATGTGTGGATCAATCCATACACAAAGCAGATGCCCACAGAGTGCTCATTGCCCTGCCTGTGATTAAAAGGCTGCAAACGATGGGTTTGAGGCTGGGGAGGAGGTTTGGGGAGCTGCGAGCTCAGCATCCCGACCTGCCATGCACACAAACCCTGTCTCTGGGTACCAGTCTCTGCAGAGGCACATGGGGCCAGGTCGTGTTCCCTCATCCCGTTCTGCTGGTCACTGAAATCGTGCATCACGGATGTGGGGACAATGTGAGTAACACAGAGGAAAAGCAACCAGGAACCAGTGGTTTGCTTGGAGGGGGTCTCCTGTAGGAGACAGCAATGAAGCACCAGCTCCAATAGGGGCTTTATCCAGTAGTTTGATTTCCCTCCTGAAAGCTGTTCATTCTCACTGTCAGTATTTAGAAGCAAACTAATACTTAAAGGCTGCTCTACACCAGTTACTTCAACGGGAGGTTAAGCAAATATGAGCAGTGATAAGAATCTAACCAGTCACTTCAAGGATGCTGCTCAGCTCAGCGCTGAGCACTTGCTCCTAACAGGGCTGCATCCCAACTGGGGCATCTGAGATGAGTGGTCCAGCTGGGCTAACACTGCCTAAGTGGTGGTTTAGCTATTGTGTTCATGGACCAAGCCATCATTTCCTCTCCTAGGGCATGAGTTTGTATTCAAGCCAGGGAGAGGAAGTCAGCCAAGACCCTGCTGCTGGAATCATGGATCTGATACAGCTTGTTTCAGCTTTCCCCACTCAGAACTGGTTTGTGACTGCTGCATTCAGGTCTCATAAGCACCAGGCTAACATTGGGATGTGGAAAAACCACATTACAAGCAGAGAGGACACAGGACAGGCTGCCTCCAACTCCCCTGCATGAGAGTCATAGCATCAACTAGGCTGGAGAAGACCTTTAAGATGAAGTCCAAGTTTTACACTAATCAGGCCTCTGTGTGGCCTCATCCAGACCTTCTTCAGCTCTTACATGTGATGCTTGTCACCTTTTCAGCTCTTCCCTATAGAACTGAAACACAAGGGCTAATGTTCCAACACAAATGAGATTGTATTGTGACCAATTCTGTATTGTATTGACCCAGTATTGTGACCATGCTGGGTCCCCCCTCCACACTGCTCCTGACACACCAGTGGCAATACAAAGCAGCTCAAGGAAGCCACTGCAGATGCAGGAGGCAGACACTGGATAACCCTCTTCCCCATGGACATGTGTCAAAAAAGGCTATTTCCATACACAGGGCTCTGTTTTCCCACCATTGATTACAATGCATCCTCAAACATGTTATACGTGAGGGTTTCCAAGCAGAGTTTGCTCCAAGGACAAGTCAATTGTGCATGTTTGTGGTCCTCTGGATGGTTGGGAGCCCTTCCTGAACCAGCCTGCACTTGATCCCATAGTGCAGGAGGAAGACTCTGCTCCCACTGCCCTGTGCTGCACAAGGACCATTGCAGCTGACATAGCAAGGGCTATTTCCCACCTCCTTGACTTTGGGCCACCCATCTCCAGTGATGCTTCTTTGCCATTATCACTAAAGGCAGGTGAGTGCTTACAGCCCTGCCCCAAAGCTGGTGCGATGTCAAGCCTGGCTCTCAGCAGAAGCAATGAGCTCGTGCACAGCACCAGGCTGATGTGGTTGTAGAGCTAAACCTATTTAGCTCACCAGCTAAAACCTATCGAGGAACCCCTCGCAGTGTGCTTAAGAACAGCCCCCACTGCTCAAATCTCAACCATAGTAAATCACTGCCATCAGAAAGCATGGGGCTGCACATCCCTCAACACCATTGTGTGGGGTTTTCAGTTCCAATGCTCCTTGACAAGCAGGGGTGGTTGTATCATACCTTACATCGGAAGAGAATGGTCTAACCCAGAGTTATCCCAAATCCTTGTGGAAATCCCTCGGTTGCCTCAGCTCCAACTGGGAATTCTCAGCTACAGATGAGAACTCTTGAGGTCTGGGACCTCCTTGGCATCTTTTAGAGCCTGTGGGCTCAGCTTTGCCCAAAGAGCTGCATTGGTGCTGACTCCTGGGTTACTTCCCCATGTCCCTCCCTTTAGAGCCATGTACAAGTTCACAGATCCCTGCTCCCCTGCAGCCTGCACACAGGAACCAGCCCCAAGCACTTGCTAATGCTCAGGCGGGGTTGGTTAATCAATACTTTGCACCTTGGCTCTAGGGAATTCCCAGTTTTGGATGAGAATTCCCAGTTGCAACTGCAGGATCTTCACATGGATTTGGGATAACTCTGGTTTAAATGTTCTCTTCCAAGGTAAGGCCTGATCCAAACACCCTATTGGTGGAGATGCATTGAAACTGAATATCCCCCATGCTTTCTGGTGGTGTGGAGGTGCTGAGCCTCCTGCCAAAGCTCAGCAAGCATCTCCCCATGTTACCTATTAGAGACAAGCCCAGTCACACACATCCGTGCCCTGGCTCTTTGCACTAGTGAGGAGGCATCAAAATAACCCCTCACGCTTGAGCAGTCCAGCTCAAAGCTGCATTCATCCTGCAGCAGACAGGAACGTGGCCAGACCTTTGGTCCTGGAGGGCAGCATGGACAGAACAGGTCATTTTGGAACAAGAAAGGCTGCACATCCCAGTACCCAGAGCAACAAGAGCAATTAACCCATCACCCCAGGGCACTGTACAAGGGGGATGCTCCCCCAAACAAGGGATGCTCAACCAACAGTTTCTAGTTCACAAGCATCATGGCATCATCTGGGCAGCATAAAGAGCCTTCTTTGGGATGAAAACCACATCTCCAGTGTCTTTTACCTGCTTGAAAAACACACCAAAGATGCCCAGGATGGGAACAGCAGGGAAGGTGTTTCATGATGCACGAGGAGCATTCAGCTTGCAACGTGTTTTGATCATTGAGGAATACATTTTCCTTTAGGAAGTCTCATTTCTGTGTGAAAAATGGGTATAAATGGGGTATTTTCAGGCCTGTCACCTACTGAGGGGCTCCATCATCATGTACCAGGAGGAATTCAAGTCAACTCCACACTGCTCTTCACACATAGGCAGCCCCTGTTATTCCCACTGAGGGCTTTGTCCTTCACCCAGCCCAGCTGCAGCCACGCTCCCTCCACCTTTACCCAGTAAAGACCACTCTTGCTATGGAAACACATTCATCACAGGATCAACAGGAAGAGCATCCCTGAGAGGGATCCAGGAGGAGGAGGTCCCAGTGCCAACACTGCACATCCCAGCACAAATCCAAGCCTCGAACTGCTGGAGTGATCCTGCAGCCAAGGGGAGAGAGCATCAGCATGAGGAAATACAAGGAGCAAGAGCAGGAGGAGAAGGCAGGAGGCTGAACAAGCCTCTTCCTCGCTTGCACACACACTGGATATAACAGAGGACCCAGGGCAATCACATCCTAAGGCTTAAATCAATCCTATGTTTCCACTCTGCATTTTGCAGCCCAATGGATGGAAAACACCCTGCGGCTTTCCCTGTGGTTGGAAACTACAGCTTGTTCAAGGAGGGGTCAAACCCGGCTGACCCACAGCTTTCCTGCAGGAAGCAGAGCAGAACACTGTGCTCTGCAGTTTAAATCCAGCTGCACACTTGCTCCATGGGCGTTCTGAGGAGCTCACAGCTCAGCTGAACTGACACACACCCCCCTTGGCTCCAACCTGCCCCACAGCTTCCATGGAATCACAGGATCCCAGACTGGTTTGGGTTGGAAGGGAACTTAAAGCTCCTCCAGTTCCAACCCCTGCCACAGGCAGGGACCCCTTCCACTGGAGCAGCTGCTCCAAGCCCCTGTGTCCAACCTGGCCTTGAGCACTGCCAGGGATGGGGCAGCCACAGCTTCTCTGGGCACCCTGTGCCAGCGCCTCAGCACCCTCACAGGGAACAGCTTCTGCCTTACCTCCAACCTGAACTTCCCCTGTTTCAGTTTGAACCCATCACCCCTTGTCCTATCACCGCAGTCCCTAATGAATAGTCCCTCTCCAGCATCCTTGTAGCCCCTTCAGACACTGGAAGCTGCTCTGAGGTCTCCATGCAGCTTCTCTTCTCCAGGCTGAACAGCCCCAGTGTTCTCAGCCTGGCTCCATACAGGAGCTGCTCCAGCCCCTGAGCATCCTCCAAATCCCAGCTAAATGTTGCCAGATCCCATCCAAACTAAGCTGAAAGCTGCTCTGCTTTACAGCCATAAGCAGAATCATCATCTCCCTCTAGGACCAATGCATGTGTCTGGCTCCTGCACTGATGGTTTCTCTTGCCAAACAACATGAACCTGTACAGTTTGTGGTAATGGGACCAGGAACCTTTCCATAGGCTGAAGAGGATGAGGGAAGCCAGCACCCTGCAAGTGTCTGCAGCACCTTTATCCCAACCACCTACAAAGCATCCTACTTGAGAAGAGCAAACACCAGCAAATACCACTGTGCTCCCGTCAGTGAGCACCTCCTGCTGCATCCCTGCAGTCACTGTTTTGGGGTCAGTTTTACATGTGCACAGGTACCTTCCCCAGGAGGCTCCTCAGCAATGAGCATCTCACCTGTATCCTCACACCCGCATCCTCTCCTCACACTGGCTCAGGCTGGTACCATGAGCAAGCTCAGGCCACCGCTATTGCCTCTTTCCCTTCCAGCAGCGATGGGTTCTGCTGCTGTTACATCTGGTGCGGGAGCTATCGACCAGCCCTACCAAAACACCACCGGGTGTTGGACAAGAGCCATCACAAAGGGATCGAAGTGCCCCGAGGCCAGGACAAATGTCACTCTGGGCAGAGGCACTCATTGAGGTAAAGCTCAGCCCGATGAGCAGTGTAAAACCAGCAGTGGCTGCTCTCTGCAGTAACCCTTTGAGCCGCTTCGGAAGCAAAGGGGTAAGCAGGAACTCACTCTTCATCACCAGAAACAGCTTTGGGCAGGTGGAATTGCTCCCGGAGATCCCTGGACCAAGCAGTGATGTGTTTGGATACTTTGGTTCATGAGAGCCCCCCCTGCGTGACCTCCTGCATTTACCTGCATCTTTGCTCCATCCCTTCCCCATCCTTCTGCTTCCCAAAGCAAGATGAGGACAGATCCCATCCACTTGCATCTCACCAGCCACAGGTCAGGCCCCTCTGTACCACAGAGCTTGCACCAGACCTCTGTCCTCAACTGCTCTTTCCCATCGTTATCATTCCAAGCCTCCTTCCCATCACCCTCCATTCTTGTGTTGAACAATCCCAGCACTCCAGGCTGTGCCCTTCCACAGGACCCCTCTTCAGCCCCATCTGCAGCATCATCGTGTCCCTCCTAAAGACAACCAGCAAAAACAAGCAGAGGAATAAGATCCAGAGACCTGGAGCCAGCCCCACATCCTATAGGGCTCAGGAGGCATCTCTGGGTTGGTTTGCACCAACTGTGATGGAAAGCAGAGGCCCAGGGAACAGAGCCTGCAGCAGAGGGGCACTGGAGACCCAGAGCAGGCAGAGGGCTGCAGCTAAAGCCCAAGCACATCCATTGCTCTGTGCCAGAGACAGGCAGGGTTTCTTTAGGTGAAGAGGCAGAGAAAATGATCTCCAAGCATCCCAAAACACAGCCGGGCTGGCATCCCTCACTGGGGGAAGGCAGAGCTGCATCCCTGCCCAGGTCACTGTGTTATCAATGACCACCGCAGGCAATGCCATCACTAAGGTAGTAACAAGCCTCAAAGAGCAAACCCTGGCAGTGAGATCCCAAAGCAGAAGCTGCACACAAACCTCACATGGCACCAAAGCATCACAGAGAGGATGGTGACAACTCACTGCAGCGAGCAACCCGTCATGGGCACGGATCTGTGTCTCCATTGCAGTGCTAACAACTGCTCGAGAGCCACAGGAATCCCGAGGAAATGGGGAAAGGCCAAAGGAGCAAAGGGAAGTGAACCCAGACCTGGGATATTTTTGTCATCCGCCTGCCACCTCGTGGGGAAGATGGGAGAAGACCCAGCAATGAAGCCCTGCAGCAGCGATGCTCCCTCGCTCTACCCATTGAAACCCTGGAAGCGACCCCAGGGCTAGAGAGGAAAATCAGTTATGTGAGAATAACTATAAGTGAAGGAACTGTTTTAAACAAGATCACTGCACTAAACTAAGCATCCTTGGCAAGTGTGGAATCACCATCACAAACATCTTCACAGTTATAAAAACACTGACTTTGTCTACATGAAAGCCAATGGCAAATTTATTGGCATCCATGGGAACACAGCTCAACCCTCTGCTACCCAAGGAGCCCCTCTCAAAGAGTTTAGAGCTGGAAAATAAATGGCACCATCAATTTTGTTCTTCAAACAGCCTCTGGAAGCGAATCAGGGCAACAGCAGAGCCAACAGAGTGAGAAACTGCCCAAGTCACTGAATAAAGGCAGTAAAACCAGACAAGAACCTCCAAGTGAATCACAAACCATCCCAGAACAATGATGTTGGAAGGGACCTTAAAGCTCATCCAGCTCCAACCCCTGCCACAGGCAGGGACCCCTTCCACTGGAGCAGCTGCTCCAAGCCCCTGTGTCCAACCTGGCCTTGAACACTGCCAGGGATGGGGCAGCCACAGCTTCTCTGGGCACCCTGTGCCAGCGCCTCAGCACCCTCACAGGGAACAGCTTCTGCCTAAGAGCTCATCTCAGTCTCCCCTCAGGCAGGTTCAAGCCATTCCCCTTGGCCTGTCCCTACAGGCCCTTGTCCCAAGCCCCTCTCCAGCTTTCCTGCAGCCCCTTCAGGCACTGGAGCTGCTCTCAGGTCTCCCCTTCAGGAGCCTTCTCTTGTCCAGGCTGCCCCAGCCCAGCTCTCTCAGCCTGGCTCCAGAGCAGAGCTGCTCCAGCCCTCGCAGCAGCTCCATGGTCCAACAATCCCAGTAAGAGCCCAGAACATCCAGTGCTTGTTGCACATCTCTCACCCCTTGTCCCAACGCTCCTCCAAGGGCATTACACAGGTTTTACATTCTCCTCTTTGATGACCCACTCCAAAGAAAGACCACGGAAAGCCCTGCACCAGGAGGACTCAACATTCACATTGGTTATGGACTGGAAGATGAAGACAGGCAGCTCGCAAGGCTCATGCTGCAGACAATACACGCACAGGATGCTCCATCTCACACACACGTGGCAGGAATCTCCATCACCTCCTTCTCTATCTGCCCATCTCCAACAGGCACTTCCACATCCATGAACTCCAGTTCTCTCCACCTTCTGCAAGTATCCATCCCAGCCATGCGGATACTGTCAGTTCCATGTCCTGGCTGGGCCCCAGCAGCCCTGACTCACCTGGACTGTTTCTCCCACCACTGAACATATCTGTTCCCAATGTCCTTTAGGATCCAGTGCTCCCATCCTCACTCTTCCCTTGCTCTTCTGCTCTTTCTATGAGCACAGCCAATTTCCAGGTGATCAATGTCATTACCTGGTTTGAAATAGAGCACTGGAGGGGCTTCCAGTGTGAAAGCAGCATTCCTGCTCACTCCTGCCTTTCCTTACAGGCTTCCAGTGAATTTATCTCAAGGAAAGCCTGTAAATAGGCACACAAGGGACAACCACAGAGCTGCAGTTTTAAGGTTTTTACCCCAAAGTTGCACACTGCTTCTTGCAAGTATGGGGAATATACGTTTCATGTTGTTAACAATAGGAAAGCAGGATTTAGAGCCAACCAGGAATGTTATGGTTCCAACCCCATCCAAGCAGCCAGGAAGCAGCTCTCCCAAGCTGATCACCACCCCCCCATCAACTCCTTTCCTGCAGCCTCATCCCATGCCATGCTCAGAGACCACTGCCCATGCTCTGTGCCACAGCTCCTTGCCTTTATCCCCACCAGTGACCTACAAACACCCACAGTGGAAGGAAAACCTTCATGGAACAGCTGCTTCAGGGACACTGCTACAGTTCCCAGGCTTTGTGCACAGCTCCTGAAGCACAGCTCTACTGGATTGCTCCCCCCCCCCAGCTGGTACCACCTCATTCTCCATCCTTCAGCATCCTTCTTTCACCATCCACTGTCAATGCCAGGTCATGGCCAGCTCTGTCCTCCACTCCAGCCACAAAACCAGCACATTCCCTGCCAAGTCCCACTCCTTCCATCCAACAATCCAAAAAGAAACTTTGAGGAGGCAGATTCAAGACAATCTTTTATATACAGACAGAGATAACATTTCTCCACCTCCCAGTTCTCCCAGTTCGCAGAACAGGAAGAAAGCAACATATCATTCTCTTCTTTAACCACCAGAAGGAATACCATCCTCTGGCACGGCTTCCCTTCAAGCCAAGCATCAATAACCATTACCACGGTGCATAGAAGTGATGCTGTTCTGGACGGCAGCTTTCCACATTGGCTTCCAGTTGGGAGAGAAAACATCTCCCGTTTCATCTAGAGCTGGTCCTCAGATCTTCTTCTCTATAAAGAGAGTGTGCTGGGCCTGCAGATAGTTCACTATCTTCTCCTCTATTTCCATGCCTTGAGCTATTTCCTCCTCGGAAAGCGACAGTGGAGTCTGTGAGTCCTTGGTGACGATAACAACAGCGGTTCTCCGGGATTCCAGGATGTTGGCTACCACCACCTGGTGATGGTATTTCTCCAGAGCCTGCCGTGATTTATCAATTAAGATCAAGGGATCCGTCTCCAGTTTAAAGGAGATAACAAAGGCCTCTGGGGCCCATTCTTTGACGAGAGGAGACAGCATTTTTGGCACCATCTTCAGTGTAATCTACATGGGAGAAAGAGAGCAGAGGAAAGGTTCAGTACAAACATTATGATCTGTTTTAGTAAGAAGTGAGGGGAATTGGGAAATTCTGGCTTCAATTCATGTTCTATTCCCACTGGGAAGCTTTCCAAGACAGTCTTTGGCCAGATCTCCCCAGAGAAGGTTAAAATTTCACCAGCGTGCACCATAAAGTTAAACCATCTGCCTGGTATTAATAACCAGGATGTTCTGAAGTGATCTTCTGCCTAAGAGCTCATCTCAGTCTCCCCTCTCTTGGGCAGGTTCAAGCCATTCCCCTTGGCCTGTCCCTACAGGCCCTTGTCCCAAGCCCCTCTCCAGCTTTCCTGCAGCCCCTTTAGGCACTGGAGCTGCTCTTGTCCAGGCTGTCACTGGTGTCCTGGACAGCAGGCACTGGGGGATGCTGGGGATGCCTCACCTGCAGGGGTCCCTCCGAGGACTGGATCTTGTGCTCGGGCAGCTCCGAGGTGGGGATGTAGAAATCGGACACAGCAGCTGCCAGGTAGAACATGACACTGGAGCCTGCGGGAAACAGAGCTGTGCTCACCCACTGCTGCTGCCATGGGAGGGAGCAGAGCCGGCCGGGCTGCCTACATCCCCTCATCGCCTACAGCAGGGCAGCACTGAGCACTACCAGGGCTGCCTCATCCGCTCACACTGAGCCTCAGCAGCACCCCCCAACCCTAAGGCTTTCCCAACATAGAATCATGGAATAGTTTGGGTTGGAAAAGACCTTAAGCTCATCCAGTTCCATCCCAATGCCATGGGCAGGGACACCTCACACTAAACCATGGCACCCAAGGCTCTGTCCAACCTGGCCTTGAACACTGCCAGGGATGGGGCAGCCACAGCTTCTCTGGGCACCCTGTGCCAGCGCCTCAGCACCCTCACAGGGAAGAGCTTCTGCCTTATCTCCAACCTGAACTTCCCCTGTTTCAGTTTGAACCCATCACCCCTTGTCCTATTGGTACAGTCCCTTATGAAGAGTTCCTCTCCAGCATCCTTGTAGCCCCCTTCAGACACTGGAAGCTGCTATGAGGTCTCCACGCAGCCTCCTCTTCTCCAGGCTGAACAGCCCCAATGTTCTCAGCCTGGCTCCATACAGGAGCTGCTCCAGCCCCTGAGCATCCTCGTGGCCTCCTCTGGACTTGCTCCAACAGCTCCATGTCCTTATGGTGCTGAGGACACCAGCACCGCACACAATGCCCCAGGTGAGCCCTCACCAGAGCAGAGCAGCAGCCGCCCCCATCCCCTCCCGCCCGGGGCCCTGACCCTTCCCCCCGTTCTCCCCCGGTACCGAGTGGCTCCAGCGCTCTGGCCGCGGCCCGCAGCAACTCCAGGTACTCCTGGAGCTCAGTGAACTCTATGGCCAGCAGCGTCCCCTCCTCCTTGGCCCGGTGGTACCCACGCAGCGCGGCCAGCAGCGCGGGCAGCGCGGCGGCCTCGGCGGCCACGGCCGGCTGCTCCCCGGGGGCGATGCGGAAGGCGTCGAGGAGCGCGGCTCCGTGCGGGGGCAGGCTGCGGGCCCAGGGGAAGGCGGAGCGGGCTCGGTGCAGGAAGCACACCGCGTACCCAGCCTGGAGCAGCCGCTCTGCGGACCCGGCCCCGCGCCGACCGCTGCTGAAGTTCTCCAGGAACCGCACGGGCCGCGCCTCCAGCCCCACGCGCGTCCCGCCTGACGTCACCAGCGCCACGCGCCGGCCGCGCGCCGCGTGCCCGCGCGCCCACGCGCGCACCCGCGCCTCCGCCGCCGATACCGGAGCCTCCTCCGCCGCCGCCGCCGCCATAGCCCCGCCCCCCCCGCACC
The DNA here is from genome assembly GCF_012275295.1 of Melopsittacus undulatus. Classification (NCBI taxonomy): domain Eukaryota; kingdom Metazoa; phylum Chordata; class Aves; order Psittaciformes; family Psittaculidae; genus Melopsittacus; species Melopsittacus undulatus. The sequence goes on along the minus strand of NC_047538.1, from coordinate 3,578,721 downwards.
ACAGAGACTTCCGGCGGAAGGAGACGCTCCCGGAAGTGTTGCCGTGGTAACGAGGCGGCGCCGCGCTGGAGGGGCCCGGCCGGTGCGAGCTGTGCGGGGCTGCGGGCAGGGTTCGGTGCGGCCGGTGCCGCATCACGTACTATTGGTGAGGGGGGACCGGGACCGGGATAGGGATCGGGATCGGGATAGGGATTGGGACCGGGATAGGGACCGGTACCGGAATGAGGCACAACGGGCAGGAATAGGCCCCAGGACATCGGGGTGGCCTCAGGGTCAGGGCAGGGATGACGCCGGCTGTGCGGCCTAGGTCACAGGCGCAGGGCTGAGGAGCAGGGACAACAGCTGGGATATGGTCAGGGAACAGGGATAAGGGATTAGCACCGGGATGAGGCTTAGGTCACAGGGACAAGTACAAGGATGAAGCTTAAGACACAGGGATGAGGGCCTTGGGTGCCATGGTTTAGTGTGAGGTGTCCCTGCCCATGGCAGGCAGTTGGAACTGGATGAGCTTAAGGCCCTTTCCAACCCAAACTATTCCATCATTCTATGACAAGACCCAGGATGGAGGCAGGGAGAAGGCCAAGGATGAAGCTGGGCTGAAAGGCAGAGATCTGTGCAAACCAAACTGTGTGGGGAGTTGTGAGTGGGTTAAATAAGGGTTTAACATCCACAGTCACAGCGACCTGGCAGGAGAACACCGTGCTCCTGTGTCATGGAACCCCAGCCTGGTTTAAAGCTCCTCCAGCTCCAACCCCTGCCACGGGCAGGGACCCCTTCCACTGGAGCAGCTGCTCCAAGCCCCTGTGTCCAACCTGGCCTTGAACACTGCCAGGGATGGGGCAGCCACAGCTTCTCTGGGCACCCTGTGCCAGCGCCTCAGCACCCTCACAGGGAAGAGCTTGTGCCTAAGAGCTCATCTCAGTCTCCCCTCTCCTGGGCAGGTTCAAGCCATTCCCCTTGGCCTGTCCCTACAGGCCCTTGTCCCAAGCCCCTCTCCAGCTTTCCTGCAGCCCCTTCAGGCACTGGAGCTGCTCTCAGGTCTCCCCTTCAGGAGCCTTCTCTTGTCCAGGCTGCCCCAGCCCAGCTCTCTCAGCCTGGCTCCAGAGCAGAGCTGCTCCAGCCCTTTCCTGTGTTTGGGAATTGCAAGGGTGTATTAAGTGTTGTGTGAGCAAACAGCTGGTGACTTTTGAGAGTACTTCTTGGGGTGAAAGTCCAGAAGACATGAAGGCAATGGCCTTTCCTGGCAGCATTCCCAAGCACACACTAATACCACTCTTCCCTCATCTTGTCAGTGATAAGGATCATCAGAAAGCTGACTGGGTCAGTATCCACAAGCAAATATGCCAGCTGCTGGTCCCAATCCGCACGTCCCTCCCATGTCCCCCTACGGAAAGAGAGAGAAAGCATGGCATGGAGCAGCTGCTGAGGAGGCAGGTATGTACAAGGAGAACCGAATCCACTTCAAAGTGCTGCCACTGGAATCACATAGATCTCTTCTTCCTGTCCTTTGATGTACGCAGGGCTGGGAGGGCACCTGACTGCTTCATCAGTGCTCACTGCAGAGCTTTAGGGTTTGGGTTTTTAAAGGAAACCTCTGCCAGAAGGGAGTGGAGCATCCCCTGCATGATTCAAGGAGCTTCTTGCCCCTTTCCCAGTCCTTCCTTGAAGTCCTGAGCTTCCCACAGCAGCAGCAGCATTCCAGGATCTCTCTCCTTGCCAGGAATTAGTCCATCTCCCCCGTTAGCCTGGGATGCAGCTGAGTTTTGCTTCTTCCAGGCTGGGCTCACCCCTCACTGATGGGAGGGATTCCCCTTCCGGGGGGGCAAAGAAATGAATCCCATCCCTTTGTTTAGCTGCCCAACTTAAACGCCCTTTCCCACTAAGTCTTTTATCTGTGCTCTCTGGCCTCGTGGGTGGTGCAGATGTGCAGCTCCCTTCCAGCCCCAGTGGTTTTCAAGGCTCTTCTTGGGTTGTTTTGTTTATGGGATGGCAGGATCTGCTTTTCCACAGTGTTGATAAAATACAATCACCCACCCAAATGCATCTGCTGCTGAAAATCCTGCCCGGAAAAATAAATCATCCTTCTGACATTGAGTAACTCCTCATGGGATTAGAGCAGGACAGCAGAACGGCTGCAGGGGAGCTGGTACCATCCCAGGGTGCCACTGTGAGGAACATCATTGCAGTTTGGTTTTGAGAATCCTTTGTGTTTGTGGAGCAAAGTCCAAAGAACATCCCAGGAACACCAAGAACCTGCAAAAGCTCCTTCGTTCTGGGTTGGGTTCAAGTTTTAAGCTGATCTTTTATGAAGTCTGCAAAGAAGACAAAGAGTTTAAATGAGTTTTGTGTCCTCACCAGCTTAAAGCTTTTCCAAGAAACTCCACCTGATATCAGGCACTGGGCTTGTTGCATCACTGAATGCAGAGCAACTAAAATCACGCTACATACGTTCCAAAAGACCACGTGAGGCCAGATCAAGGAAGTGCTCCTTGATTAGCTGGAAGCTAATCCTTGCTTTTCCATATGTGCCAGGGGAAGAGGCAGTGGAGAAGGGAGAGCAGCTCCTTGGTTGGCACACGCGAGCAGAGAGCGACTGCCACAGCTTGAGCCAAACCCTGGCCTGTGTCTGTGGGGAAGTCACCCAAGTGGAGGGGTTTACAGGCTCTTTAACAGCTCTGTTACATTTGTTCTCTGACCTTTGTCTCCAGACCATTGAAATATAATAGGTGCTGGGAACAGCGTGTGCTGGGACACTGCCTGCCTGCCTGCCTGCCTGCCTGCCTGCCTAAGGAGTGAGGAAGAGCAAACAGCTTGCTCCTTACCTGCTCACCTTCACAGCAAGGCTGCTAGCCCACAGCTGGGGTGTGTCTGTACACACAGCAAGGCCCAGGGCAGACAGTGTTGTGCCTGGACTGCCTGAGGAGTGGTATAGAGAGGGTGAGATGATTTAATGCCCTGTCTTGCTGTGGCTTCCTCACATTCCTATTCACAGAGCCGACACAAATGCTTCAGAAAAGGCCTTTGGAGCTCAGAGGAAAGCTGTGTATTCTGATGATCAGAGAGAAGACCTGCCCAAAGGAACACTTCTGCTGTAACTCCCAACCCCCTGCGTGCTGTTTGTTTAGCCAACAGGCAGCTCAAGCCTCAGTCAGGACACAGGGAAGCTTGTGCACATCAACGTGCCCTGTGGCTTAAGGGAAGGTGCAGGAAGCCGAGAGCCAGGTTCTGGGTTTCAAACCTCATGTGTACTCCAGAGCTTTGTTGATAGAAATCTGCTTTTGTCAGTGTAGCCTGAGGGCTGCCTGCAGACAGCACCTCCACACTGACACGGCTCCAAGTTTCTGTTTGCAGAATAGCCTCACCTGCGGGAAAGCTGCGTGCTCAGCCAGCTCTGCAGCCTCCAGCACCACTGCTCACCGTGGCTGCAGGGCTCTCACCTCACACTGGAAGCCTTCCTCTTGAAATCCTCACTTCTTCAAGCGTGGCATCGCTTTTGGTGCCTGTGAAGGGAGTAAATGAACGTGGGGTGTTGAAGCACAGGCGTGTTCCCAGCGCCCTGCTCCCACCTGCAGCAGAGCTGGGGTCCTCGGCCTCCTCAAACCCCAACAGGGGGAAAACTGCGTGGGGGCATCTTCAGAGAAACCTCTGTAATTGCAGCACACATTAAAAGAGCTCAGAGCCTGCAGGTCCGGGGCGTGGGGCTACGGGCAAGATGAAAACAGTTCAGGGCCAGAGCTAATGATCCCCAGAGGGCTTGTAACTGCACAGCCTTAAGTATTCAGTGCCGCAGGGCTGCTGTTGTCTCTTGCCCTTTCTTCTCCTCCTGGGAGCTATGCAAGGCTCTAACCCTCACCTTGTCCTCGCTGCAGATGTTTTCAGATAGCTGCATCACGAGAAGCAGCGATGAGCCCATTGACAAGGAGTTAAAAGGAATGATGCTGATCTCCAGCACCTCCCCAGATGACAATCTGCTGGTACCCACACACCGGAGCCGGTGCTGGTTGCATCAGACAAAGAGTGGCATGGACAGAAAAGACAGCCTGATAAATAACAGCTTCTGCTGCTCTGTGCCCCCAGCATGTTCTGACTTTCTCCTGGGTGCCACATGCTCCCCAGCACGGTTTGGGTTTGATGTGGGGCTGTTTCACTGTCACTATGCTGGTAGCTTAGGGGGCAGAGAGGGGGTGCTGTGTGTCCAAGCTCTTCATGCTGTATCTGGGTGCTGTCACCTTGTGCAAAGCTCTCCTTATCCAGAAAGGAAGCCCCTTGATCTCAGCCAGGATCTGCAGGAAACACTCCCAGGCTGTCCTTGAGGCCCTCTGTCCCTGAGCTGTTCCTTCACCCATGGCTTGATCCTCTCTGCCCTTCTTTCAGCACTTAAAGCTCAGCAAAATGCCAAAGCCTGGCCTCCAAAAGCATTGGGATTTCTTATTTCTGCCCTCTGCTCAGCCCCACTTGGAAAGCAGAAAGCAATGAAGAGGTAAGATGGTATTTTCCTTGCTGCACAGGCCTGCCCGTGCCTCTGAGCAAGCCTGACTTACCATGGCAGCACTGCAAGGCACAGCACCACCAGGATTCTTTCCAGGCAGCTTTCCCAGTGCTCCACTTGTGTGAAGAGCCAACACAGAAGGGCTGAGAGCTGGCAATGGCTACGCTGAAAGCAAAGAGAAATAACAACCATAAACCAATCATCCTGGCTCTTTCCTCTGCATGTCGTAGGGGCACAGCACCCACAGTTGCTGTAGAGCTCCTGGCAATGAACAGGCATTGAAATGGAGAGGAGCTTGTGGAGCTGGTGCCTAGATCAGATGCTGCAAAGGCTGAAAAGACCAAACGTGGGCTGCAGGAGGCAGGGAGCAGCTGCACACACAGGAAACAGGCTGGATTCTGGCAGCAAACAGAGAAGCAGAAGCTTTGAACACCGGACCCAGCTGGGGCAATGGGTGCAGTGCAGTGCGTTGGGGTGTTTGGATTGTGTTCGGCTTTCCAGACTCCATGCCCAAAATGCCAGGCCCAGCAGTGGCCGGGAGAGGGTGGGAGAAAGCTGCAGCACTGCGTGAGGAGCCTTCTGCTTGCCTGCAGAGCGTGGCTGCTGCTGGAGCTGTGCCCATGCTGGCACCAGCCTGGCAACCCATACGCTCTGAGTCACCGTTGTTACCGTCAGCAAACCCCCACCGCAGCCCCTTTGTCTCATGCTTTTCTATGTCTTATGATGGTCATTTTCTGTGCTTCACAGCCTTTATGGCTGCAGCCTTATTAGCCCTTTTTGGTAGGTGTGAAGGATTCTTTGTCTAGGACACCACAAGATGTCCAAGGCTATTCCTGCTAGAAGCAGGAGTGAAAGCCAGGCTCTGAGATGACAGCTTTGATTTCCATCCCTTGATTACAGACACAGACAACATTGCAATCACTTTGACAGTTTGCAGACTGGATTCCCTTGCTCACTGTGTCCCAATCCTTGTGTTTCCCTGCAGAAACACATCATCGACGTGGCGTACAGCACAGCCCAGGAGTTGGTTTGGGCTGGGAAGCACGAGGAAGCACGGCCGGCAGCCCTGCATGCACTGCGCTTCAGCATCGAGGTGTACGGCCCCGACTCCCTGCAACTGGTGCCTGCTTATCTCCTCTTGGCTGAGGCCTCCGCTGGTTGGTTAAGTATTGTCTAAATAGCAACACTGGCAAGGGCAAGACCTCCCTTGGGTCAGGTTTCTGGTTTCCTTTTAGCATTTATCAGGGAAGGAGCAGCTCTGCCTTTCAACATTGTGCCCTGTTCTCTCCCTTGCCCTCCTTCAAGGGCATTTCAGAGGGATTGGAGGAGTCACACACACCCCTTTCCAATGTGGATCTGGGGAAAAGAATCCCTCCTTGGCGATGAGGGAGCAATGGAAGCAGATGAAGTGTTTGCTCCCTCTGCTCATTCCCACAAGAGAAGCAGTGTGAAAATCTCTCCTTTCCCTCTGTGGCTTCTTATGGCTCTCAAAAGCCTTCAGTTCCCCAGCGTGCTTGGTTGTGCTCTTATCTCAGGGCACCAGCACAAATTTTGGGAGGCTATTGCATGAGAGGAGCACCTGGGTTCATTCACAAAAGCACACCCTGCCTGCAGCAGAGCTTTTTGCCACTGGCCTCTCTGCTCCAGACAAAAGGGCCCATTAGGACTCTGCATGTGGGGAACTGCTCCCCTCCGCTGCACCTAAGGACTGAGAAATCCCCATAAATCCTCCCCGCTGCAGGGGCACACACAATGAATGCCCTGGCAGCAGAATGGAGCCGTCTCCAGGGTTGTCGTCAATGGTGTGGTGAGGGAAGGGGGAAAAAGTGCCATGAGTAATTCCAGTGTGATATTGTGTGAGTCAGCAGTGGCTGCCCAGAGCAAACCTGTCTGGAACACGTGTTTGGAGACACTGAATGCCATACACGGCTCCTCTGGGAGCTCAGGACACTTGGCCTGGCTGTAAATCAGGGTTTGGACACCTGCTTGACTAAGGAGCATTCAGGAGAGATGTGTGGCATCCGCAGCTTGGTCTCAATACTGAGCTCCTGTACAGGGACAGACGGCAGTGCTCTCTGTATTTCTGAGTTCAAACATGCTCTTTATCTTGCTTATGTTGTTTCAGGTGCTGGACATCTCCCAGAGGCATCAAAGTATCTGTCCCAAGCCGAGTGGCTCATCCTCAGAGCTCCAGACTGCAGTGCTGCTGTTCAGTACAAACTGCATCGGAGCCTGGGGCTGTTCTGTGCTGCTAAAGGGGACTTGGAGAGGGCTTTGTACCACCTGGCAAACGATGTAAGCAAACGGCAAGGCTTCAGTTATTCTGCCTTCCCTAACCCTTCAGATCCATAGGGAAACCTCAGCGGGCAGATTTCACTGCAGGCTCACAGAGCAGGTTGGGTTAAAGAGACCTTCAAGCTGATCCAGTTCCCTGCACTGCTGCCGGAGCCAGGGCAGTGGAAAGCAGTGGGAAGGCAGTGGAAGGCAGTGGTGCATTCCAGCTATTCTGAGCTGGCGTGTGACTCTCAGCAGATCTCAGACATGCAGCCAAAGTTCAGGCAGGTCTCAGGCTGCTCTGACGTAGGGCAGGCACTTGCTAATAGCAAAAAGCTGTTACCTGACGCCCCTTTGGGCACCAGATTTAGGGTACTGAAAAAAACCAATGGCACAGAGGGAGAATCTCCCCAAAGGTTCACCGACGAAGCAAGGACAGGGCTGTATATGTTATACTGGAGATCTAATCCTCTCCAACTGAATGTCATCATTACACCCACACAAAGCTACTATCAAATTCAACAGTAGTGAGTAGGCATCACTCCGCACTGGATAAATTTAGTCCACATGGGACAAAAATAGGATGTCACGGAGTTCATCTGCCTTTGGAGGATCAAATGACAGGCAAAGCATCCCCAGGAACAGGGGGGTGGCCCTTCAAATCTGACAGCCCGTTCCTGTGGCTAAAGGGACTGAATATGCTGTTGAACCAGGCATTTAAACAGTTAAATAAGGCACTGGTTAAATAGCAGGTGCCAGGGAACTGCTGTCTGACAGCAAAGAACTGAGGGAAATGACTTCTAAAATAGAGAGTAACTTATCTGTTGGGTAAGGGGCACCTTGGGGTTGGGGTGTCTGTTCCTCTCGGCACTGTAACAAAGCTGATTGATAGATCAATCTAAGCAGATGCAGTAAAGACAAGGTCTCAGTGTCACTTCAGGGGAATGCAGATGACTGGGAAAACACAACTTTGGCTAAATGTGACCACACAGATGCCATAGGGCTCAGCAGCTCATGTACAAGGTACCCATTGGTACCTAATCTCAGGATTGCAGGTTCTCAGCCTGGACAAGAGAAGGCTCCTGAAGGGGAGACCTGAGAGCAGCTCCAGTGCCTAAAGGGGCTGCAGGAAAGCTGGAGAGGGGCTTGGGACAAGGGCCTGTAGGGACAGGCCAAGGGGAATGGCTTGAACCTGCCCAAGAGAGGGGAGACTGAGATGAGCTCTTAGGCACAAGCTCTTCCCTGTGAGGGTGCTGAGGCACTGGCACAGGGTGCCCAGGGCATTTGGAACTGGATGAGCTTTGAACTCCCTTCAACCCAAAGCAGTCTGGGATTCTGTGGTCCTATGAAACCTGCTCTGTGCTTGGGGTCACCCCGCAGTGAGGTTCCTCTGCCCCAGCTTGTAGGGGATCTGAGAGCATCATATCCCTTTGCATCAAACCCAAACTGCACCTTTTGAGCACCATGCTGCGCAGGCACCATCAGGTGTAACCCACACTGTGGTCACACAGGAGAAACAAAATGTGATGCTTGCAATATTCTTAATCCATCAGGAAACGTGTCCCAGCGTTGAGATGAATGTTAAACCTCGGAGTCTGGCTTCATGTTACATACTGCTTGCAGGTTTACCTCGCTAGTTCTGCGTTTGGACTGAAGTCTATCGAGGCCTCTGGAGGCTATTTCCACATGGCTGATGTTTTCTTGCGCCAGAACAAACTGGACATAGCAAACTCACTCTACGCTGAGGTTGGTAACACCAAAAGCCATCCTTTAGCTCTTTCTCTTTCATCCCTGTGCTTTTCCTAATGTTCTTCCTGTTTCTGCTTGCCTTTAATGTGATGGCGACCGTATCAGCTGCCAGTGTGGCCTTTTAGGATCCATCCCAGGAACCCTTTGCATACTTAACTATTGCCCTGCTTTAAGCTCAGCAGACACTAATCCTGTCCCGGGTGCAGATTGTTGTTCAAATTGGGTTCAATTTGGACCATTAAACCTTCTTCCAAACCAGTTTTGCTACCACCTGCCCTGCACCAGAGGTTAAAGAGACACCCACAAGGAGAGAGTGTCACTGAGGAGTGGCCACCTAAAAGTGATGCTAAGAATAAAAGCCACACAGATAAGATGGTTGGAACAGGGGGATCAAGCAAGGGAAGGAGTAATTCTCTAGTCACTCTAATAACTGGGGGGGGAAAGAGCTTTCCTTTGCCTATCCTGGTTTTCTGTGGAAACAAGGCTTTGGCAGCATCAGCCTCATTCCCCACACATCCTTCAACCCCACTGACCCAATTTGGTTTAACTGCTTAGTCAGATTACTTGAAGTTTGATGAAACTTCACACTCAGGTGGAGAATTGAGCTCCCAGACCAGGCTGCCACTGGGATCATAGAACCATGGAATAGTTTGGGTTGGAAAAGACCTTAAGAGCATCCAGTTCCAACCCCCCTGACATGGGCAGGGACACCTCACACTAAACCATGGCACCCAAGGCTCTGTCCAGCCTGGCCTTGAACACTGCCAGGGATGGAGCATTCACAACCTCCTTGGGCAACCCATTCCAGTGCCTCAGCACCCTCACAGTAAAGAATTTCCTCCTTATCTCCAACCTGAACTTCCCCTGTTTCAGTCTGAACCCATCACCCCTTGTCCTGTCGCTCCAGTCTCTGATGAAGAGCCCTCCCCAGCATCCCTGTAGGCCCCCTTCAGACACTGGAAGCTGCTCTGAGGTCTCCACGCAGCTTCTCTTCTCCAGGCTCAACAGCCCCAACTTTCTCAGCCTGTCTCCATACAGGAGCTGCTCCAGCCCCTGAGCATCCTCATGGCCTCCTCTGGACTTGTTCCAACAGCTCCATGTCCTTTGTATATTGAGGACACCAGAACTGCACACAGTGCTCCAGGTGAGGTCTCACAAGAGCCGAGTAGAGGGGCAGGATCACCTCCTTCCCCCTCATGGTCACACTCCTCTTGATGCAGCCCAGGATACAGCTGCTTTCAGTGCTGCGAGCACACACAAAAGATGGGTTAGGAGCAGTCAGATCCCAGTGTGAGGTGCTGCAGCCCGGCCGAGCACTGCAGCACACGGTGTGTATAGAACAAGCAGTCGCTAAATGCTGGGTGTTCATAAAGTGCAATAATTCACTTGTTTCCGGGTAGGTGACCAGCACCTGGCATTCCTTTCTCCTGAAGTCACTCCGAGCCCAGCAGCAGGTTCTCAAGTCGCGACCGGAAACATCCCTGTTCACCGAGGACAGGGCACCCAGGGAGGAGCCCATGAGTAAGCACCCCCATGGCACAGAGCTGCTTGGAGATGGGATATGGGAGAATCCAGACATCCTCCAGGTCATGGTTTGTGTGGCGTTTACACGGAGCCAGCTGCGAGGCAGCCGTGGGTCTGTCTGATGATGATGATGCTCAGGGATGGATGGAGCAAAGGAGGCCACTTGAGGAATGAGGGTGTTCAGGTGGAAACGCAGCTTTGCCCTTTCTGCTTTCACTGTGCCCTTGGCAGTGACTTCAACGAGACAGGATTGTACCTTTCAGGCATTGGGTTCCACTTCAACATTCTCATTTCTCTGCAGCTCCTTTGTCTCCGTTTCATTCTGTGCAAGTGGCAGTTCAGCTCAGGCAGGTTTGCAACTCTATCTTCTGAAGCAACAGAGCAGTGTGGAATAGCATGTACTGATAATGGGATGTGTTAATCTAGAGAATACCCTTAGAAGGGAAGCTGAGGAATCTCTCACTAGGACAGAAAGGTGCATGAGACAAGTGAAGGTCCTGCCCTGTGGGGGCAATTCCAAGCACAAACCAGGCTGGGATTCCATGATAAAAACAGTAGGAAATGTGCTCATGTGGATGGTAAAACCCTGTGGTCCCCTGAAGCAGACTCTGGACCTTGTCCTCTTTCTACCATCTCTTCCAATAAGGATATGGTCAGAGAAAAGAGGTTTCTGTAAACCCCATTAGAGGCACTGTCTCCATCAACAGTCCCTGCAGTCGGAGCCAGCCCAGGACAGGGCTCCCCGATAGCATCTTGGTTCTGACAGAAGTATGAAAGTTGCTCTTTTCATGCAGCTGTTTTGACTCCACATCCTTACTAAAGGCTAATCAACACAATTACTGACTGGATGAAAAGATACCTGCTAATGGGTGTGCAATTTGCATGGAGCTGGGGATGCCACGTTGATGCTTGCAGTAGAAATGCTTTGATGTCTAGAAGAGATAACTAGCCAGTGTTGAATGTATTATCTTGCACCCAGACATACATCCAACAGGACTCTTTCATTCCCAATGCAGCTGAAGCCCAGCAAGTGGAAGGAATCCGAGTGCTGAGTGCCATCTTAGACATCAGAGAACAGGCACCAACACAACAACCTGGGGAAACTGCCCGAGTCCTGCACGCTCTTGCCATGCTTCACTACCTGCTCATGGATATACCAAAGGTAGGTTTTGCTCAGGGATATGGTGCAGGGGAACTGCTTAACTCTATTCCCATGCTTGTCTCCTGGAGCCAGTTGCTGTGTTCCCCTGGCACCATTCCCATGTCCATGACAGCCTGGCAGTGCTGGGTGACCAAGGACGGAGCTGTCTCAGTGACCCTGCATGGAGCTGCTCATGGTCTGCCCTCTGTCAAGGCTAATAAATCCCTCTGGATCTGTGTTGGTCTCTGTCAGGCAACACTGGATCCATAGCACCAAAGAATGGTTTGGGTTGAAGGGACCTTAAAGCTCCTCCAGCTCCAACCCCTGCCACAGGCAGGGACCCCTTCCACTGGAGCAGCTGCTCCAAGCCCCTGTGTCCAACCTGGCCTTGAGCACTGCCAGGGATGGGGCAGCCACAGCTTCTCTGGGCACCCTGTGCCAGCACCTCAGCACCCTCCCAGGGAACAGCTTGTGCCTAAGAGCTCAGCTCAGTCTCCCCTCGGGCAGGTTCAAGCCATTCCCCTTGGCCTGTCCCTACAGGCCCTTGTCCCAAGCCCCTCTCCAGCTTTCCTGCAGCCCCTTTAGGCACTGGAGCTGCTCTGGGGTCTCCCCTTCAGGAGCCTTCTCTTGTCCAGGCTGCCCCAGCCCAGCTCTCTCAGCCTGGCTCCAGAGCAGAGCTGCTCCAGCCCTCGCAGCATCTCCATGGCCTCCTCTGGCCTCGCTCCAACAGCTCCAGGTCCCTCTTGTGCTGCTGCCCCAGAGCTGGAGCAGGACTGCAGGGGGGGTCTCCCCAGAGCCCAGCAGAGGGGCAGGATCCTGCACTTCTCCACGTTTTCCAGGTTCCTCCTATCCCTGGGATGCTCTGGCAGAGCACTGCTGGTCACAACCTGCATGTAGCCATCACGGCACAGGCTCTGCAGGGAGCAAGACTTGGGCCTCACATGTGTCCTCCTTGTGCCAGATCCCTGCCATGGCCGTGTCCCTCGGGTGGACCCTGTGATTCAGTTTTGCTTTTGCACCCCTGGATTTTTATGGCTAGAAATTCTGGAGGCGATGCCTTCGCTTCGGAATGCCCCATTCTCAAACACTGGTTTTGAGGAAGTGCTGAGCAGAATCCAGCTGGAAATGAGGCCTCTTTGCTCAGGCTATTGCTCCAAATCCCAGGCTGCTGCTGCTGCCTGTGTCCTGGAGGGTCAGTTCCAGGTTACTGATAGTCTCCTCCTTGTATCGGAGGAAGCTGCAGTGCTCTGAGTCAGTGGTTGGAAGCCATAAAGAAGCACATTCAAATTAGGAGGGAAGGGGAAGCTTTATAATTGTGAGAATGCCTAATCCCTGGAAGAGCTACCAAGGGAAATGAGGGATTTAGTGCAGACTGAGTCAATACAGCTGTGTTCTTCCTGAGACAGCTTTGGGAATGCTGTGAGCTGCTGCATTTGATGGGAGGTGATGATCCCCATCACGGGGGGGTGTTAGTAATCTCTTCTGTCTGCACCACTGGATCCCAACCGTGATCACTGCTGGCAGCTTTACTCTCTCCTGCAAAGCAGCTTGTTCAGGTCACCCTCAGAAGCTGGAGCTGCTCCGGAGCCGCTCTTCCAGGGCAGCCAAATTTCCTGACAATTCCTTTGTCTTTTCCCGTTTTATCCCAGGCTCAGGAGCTGGGGCTGAAAGCCTTTGAGCTGGTGAAGCAACTGCCCCAGCAGGAGCTTCTAGAACCCCTCGGGCACTTGCTGAAGCTGATGAACGTGGAGCCTTCCTCCCCAGAGTGAAGAACTTCCTACCAGACCAGCTCCTTGGCCTGTGTTTGGGAATCAATCCTGTTGGGATGAGCCCACTCTCATGGACCACCAACCTCCATAGCCTGTTATGGGGTAACCGCGTGAGGGTAGGAACAATAGCACAACCAGCACCTGATGCATAATTCATTACCTGATGAGTTATGAATAAACCAAGAGCCTCTTGCACCCACCTGGTGTCCGGCTGAGGGCTCTGTGGCTGCTTTCCTGGGGTTTCTTTTGGGTTTGGTGGAGGACATCAATGGAGGGACATGGGGAAGGTCTTTGCTGTAGACCCTCCTGCTCCTCAGGACCCAGTTTGACTCCATCTCCTCAGCTCCAAACCTGCTGCTCCTTCTGCAGAGCTTTAGAGGAGCCTGGAAGCCAAGGGCCTCATTTGTGCCGTGTATGGAAGGAGCAGGAGCACAGCGTGAGGGCCTGGAAGCTGTCAGGGGGGGGCAAACAGACCAGGCAGCCCCAATCCCAGCTTCCCACCCAAAGGAGATGTGGATAAACGTGCAGGCATCCCATGAACTGCGATGCCAGCCTCCAGAGGAGCTGTCCCCTTGTGTCACTGTGTGCTCCTGCCCACAGCCCCCACCCAGCACACCCCATTCTGCAGCTCCCGTGGGATTCTACCCTGGGAAACGGTGGGAGCCAGGCAGGGGGGATACGTGACCCTGGGAATAGGGACCCTGGTGAGCAGGACAGGCTCCTGGAGCTGGGAGAGGCTGAAGGGAACTCTTGCTGCTGCCAAGGGCTGAACAGGGCTCGGCTTTAAGCCTGTGATTAAGTCTCATTTACTTCAGGAGGATTTATGAGGGCATTTAATTGCCTCGAGGGAGCAGGATGGAGGCCAGTGCCTGCCTTTGTGAGCGCTTCATCAAGCTGGGACCTGAGCAATTACAAGGGGTTGGTGCTGCTGGTGAAGGGAAAACCTCCACTGCAGCCTGGGCTGGGGTACACATTGTGCTGGATGGGGCTCACAGCAGGCAGGCCAAGGGGGGACCCTCTGGATATCCTATGGGAGATGCTGGTGGATGCATCCATCCTCACCGGTCCTCTCTCTGGCTGTAACCAGTGCAGCAGGGGGCACCGTGCTGCTGGCACAGGGCCTTGGGTCATGGGGGATTTGGGTCACAGCGCCCAGGGATTTGGAGCTGTGCCGGTAATCCCGGTGCTCTGAGCCTGCGCCATGGACCAGCAGCTCCTGACCGCTGCTCTGGGCAGCTTCACGCTGCAAATACAGCCTGGAAATCAACTGTGCATTGGGATGAGCATCCCGGGAATGGGAACAAGCAGGGAGCTGCTGGTGCGGGCACTGACACAAATCAAGAGTGGTTTTGGGGAGGTTTGAAGGATTTTAGTCATTTCCTGCACTGCACCAGCCGCTTCCTGCACCTGCCCCAGGGGTGAGGAGAGGAAAAAGAGCCTGAAGTGACCAAAAGCAGCGTTTCTTTGCCTGGAATGTTCAGGTCCTGGTGCCTTGGCAGGGAAAGAGGGGTAGGAACAAACCCTGCCAGGAGCAGGCCTGCCAGTGCTGGAGCCCTGCACAGCCACACATCCAAGGCAGGGCTGAGATCCATGGAGGGGCTGGGACCTCCAACACCCCCCGGGGGGTGGTTTGTAACCGGGAATGTTACTCCCAGGGTGGAAAATCCTCACAGGGACCCAGAGGAGCAATGGGGCCTCTATAGGAGCTGGTTACCCCCCAGCCCAGACAATGGCATCTACACACCAGCACAGACAGGAGGATGAGGAGGACACAGTGCTGGAGGGGTGACCACAATGCCCTGAGCTTCCCATCCCCAGAACAAAGGCACAGGCCAGGTCACTGCGTCCATCCTCCTTTATTGTGAGCGCTCCACTCACCTTCCTCTGGGCACTTCACTTTATACACTTGGGTTTTAAACCAAACCCCACAGGTCTTTAGCACGGGGAACTTGTGGAGTGAATTATTCCCCCTTCCCTCCCTTTACCTTTATTTCCTTTCACATGGAATCAATTCCAACCCAAATACATGGAAAAACCCCACTACTTCAAGCCCTGCCTGTGGCTCGGGAAGGTGCTGGGAGCTCCCACAGCTGCGCTCAGGGATGCGCCGGGATCATTCCCGTTATCTCTGCAGAGGACAGGGATTTTCCGGGGTTTGTTTTTAATATACTACAGCCTGGAACTCAGTGCAATAGGTACAACTACAGTGCAGGTACGGAACTATACAAAAGTCGTCCTACCCGTGGACAAAGCTGCTCCTTGTCGCTTAGAAAACTACCCCCTTTGCGTCTGTACCTTGTGGAGACGTTGTACAACGTGACTATACGCCGAGAGTATTTACAGTACGTCGCTCGTCGAATCAAACGCTATAACTTAAAAGGGCTCCTATGAACAACCACGGAACAAAAATATATATAATATAAATATCTTCCAGTCTATACACAGCGCAGGGGGGAAGGGAGCTGGGTCCGGGGCTGTGGCGTGGGGGCAAATATTGCCGAGGTTAACCCAAAGCGGAGGCTCGGCACGGCGACACCGAGCGCGCTCTAACCGCTGCCCCGGGTGGGAAATGGCCATCCATGACCCACCCCCTGGGCCCCGGGGGGCTTGAAATCAGTTAGACTGCGTTAAAAAAGAGCTGGTTGGGGTTTGCACCCATCCTGGCTTTAGGTTTAGTCAATTTACGTGATTTTTTTTTCTTGGTTTTTTTTTCCTATGATTAGAACGTTAAAAAACCCAAAAACAACCATGGAACAGGTTCCAGCTTTAAAACCTTCCGCTACGTGATGCTCGCCGAGGGACCCGTCGCGGCGTTCCAGACCCGAGGGAACGTGGCCCCCGGGTGGGAAAACATCGCTCGCCTTTGAAATCCTGGACGCGAAACCAGCTAAAACCAAAGAAACAACCCCAAAAAGGAACAACAACAAAAAAAATAAAATAAAATAAAAAAGAATCTTTCCTAGGAGGAAAAAAACAAAAAAAAAAAGAAATAAAACTTGATAATAAAATGTGTCGAGTCCTTTCCCGGTGGAGCAGGGCAGCCGGGGCAGGGGCGCGCGGCCCCGCGCCATGGTCTGTACAGAGCGTTCCCAACCTCAGCCCCAAAGCAGGGGGTTAGACCTGTGAGTCAGCACCCAGGCTGTGGAACTCATCCGGGGTTTTGTCGCTCTGAGCCGCTCCTCCCTGCCGGAATCCGGAGGCGATCTCGTCGAAGGTCCGGCCCTTTGTCTCCGGCACCTTGAAGTAGGTGAAGATGAAGAAGAGCACTAACAGCACCATGAAGATGATGAAGACGTAGGAGCCGCAGAGTTGCTGGATGGAGAGAAGAGGAAGGTGTGGATGAAGTCGCTGCCCCATCAATGCAGCACATGCCCAAGGCCTCCCCCACCGCCATCAAATACCCCAATGGGATGAGTCCTGTTCCACTCCCTGCTCACTTCCTCAGTTCCATCCCTCCTCCCCTCAGTGCCAACCCAAGCATCTTGGACCAGGGTTTAGGCTCCAGGTAGGTCACGAACCCAACCAGGACAGGTGAGGTTTCCAGCAGCCCCATTGCCATCACCAGCCCCAGGAGATGATTACCGCGATGTACTGGAAGCCCATGCCCACAATGAAGTTCGAGGTCCAGTTGGACAACCCGGCGACAGCGAAGGCAGCAGGACGAGGGCCTTGGCTGAACAGTTCTGCCACGATGAACCAGGGGATGGGGCCTGGGCCGATCTCAAAGAAGGCCACGAACCCGAAGATGGCCACGATGCTGAGGTAGGACATCCAGGGCATTTGGTCCTAGGCCAAGGGAGAGAGAAAAAGGTTGGCGGGGTGCAGGAGGATGAAGCATCAGCCATCCCAGAGGTGGGAATTGTGCAGGTGTGGTGCTGGCAGAGAAGCCGTGAGGATTCTCCAGACTGGAGTTCTGGGGCCTCCAGAGAGATGGGGACAGTCGTCACCTCCAGGACCTTCCTCCTCCTCTCCACCCACACCTCCCCCTTTGAGCTGCCCCAGAGGAGGGCAGCACACACACAACCACCTCCCTTCACCCATGCCTTCAATGCCCATCACTCACCAGCAGCGCCAGGGCAACGGTCATGAGCACCGCGCACCCAGCCATCCCAGCCAGGCCGATGAGGTGCAGTGTCCTGCGGCCAGCCCGCTCCACCACGAAGAGCTGTTGGATGGAGACACGTGTCCATCAGCACATCCCCAGCCTGGAGGAAAGCCTCATCTCTAACATCCACCCCAGCGAGGGCTCCATGAGCCAAAACTCACCGAAACAACCGTGAAAGCTGTATTGACCACACCAGAGCCAATGGTGGCATAGACAGGCTGCTCCACACCTGACTTCTCAAAGATGCTGGTGGAGTAGTAGAAGACCTACAAAGGGCAGTGCCATGAGGAAAGGAGTCAGGCCTTGGAGCCAGCACAACCCAAGTCCTGGGTGAAGCAGCTGCCCCCCAGCATCCAGGTACCCCCCAAACTCACCGCGTTGATCCCCGAGAGCTGCTGGGACAGCTGCAGGACGATGGCAATGAGGATGGGCTGGCGATACATGGGGGAGCGGAACAGCTCCATTATGGTGACCTTCTTCTCCCTCATCATTTGCCTGCTCTCCTCCTTCATCTCCTGGAGGTCGCTGCTGACGTCCGTTGTGCCCCGTAGCTTCTTGAGGACTAAGAGGAGAGTAGGAGTCAGGAGCAGCCAAGGAGCCTCCTGTGTGGTGGGATGAGCTCAGGGGTCACTCACCGCTCTTGGCTTTGTTCTCCTCATTGCGGTTGATGAGGAGGAAACGGGGGCTCTCGGGGGCGAAGGGCAGGATGATGCACTGCAGCAGGGCAGGCAAGAAGATGAAGCCCAGGAGCAGCGGCCACAGGGAGTCATTTCCCATTATCAAGTCCAAGCCGAAGACCTGAGGATGAGAGGGGCTGAGCCAACGGTTCCCTGCTCAAGCTGGACCCAACTCTGTCACTCAGGGGTGTGCTGTAGGCCCAGCCACCCATCAGAGGGACACATCTTGCTTCCAGGTGGCCAACAGACACCATACCATGACACTGCCCATCCCAAACCTGCTCCTGCTGAGCCCCAGATCCACCCATGCTCCATCTGAAGGGCTGTGCACAGTGCACAGCACAGGCAACACTGTGCTGCTGTGCAAACCCCATCCCCTGCCGTGCCTGAGGAACATCAGATAGGGGGACACCCCCAGCACCTACCTGTGCAATGAGGATGCCCAAGACGATGCCGAGCTGGTGGAAGGTCCCCAGTGCACCCCGCAGGGCAGTGGGTGATACCTCACCCACATACATGGGCACGAAACCGGTGGTGAGGCCGGAGTAGAGGCCGATGATGAAGCGGCCGAGGATGAGCATCTCGAAGGAGAAAGCCATCTTGGAGAAGCCCATGAGGACGGCTGACACGAAGGCAAGAATGTTGGACATCAGCATGGAGTTGCGCCTGCAGAGGGAAGGGAGGAGGGTGGTGAGGACCACAGTGATCCGAGAGGCTGAAGGAGTGTCAGGAGAACCTAAACATCAGCTCTGGGCAAGGGGGGGGAGATGCCCAAAGCCACCCCCGCCGGGATGCTTGGGTGGGATGAGGCTGTATAACCCCCTATTGAGGTCCACCACGGGTTCAGCACCCTCAGTGCTCACCTTCCAAAGCGATTGACAAAGAGCCCCACGGAAAAGGATCCGATCATGCCTCCAACGGAGAAGATGGCCACAGAGAGGGACCAGAGCGTGGTGAGGGTGGCCGGGCTGATGGGCTCATTGTATCGGTATAGCCACGTGCGGTTGTAGAAGTCCTCAATCACCTGCAAGAAAAGGAGGGTGGAGAAACAAAGCCATGAGTCAAACCCAGCCCCGTTTCACCTGTGCCAGCGCTGTTATGAGTTGCCAGCCTCAGCCCAGCCACCACAGACCCTTGGCTGGCGTGTGGCTCACAAGACGATGTGTCACGGGGCTGGGAGCTGCCCAGCCGGTGCCTGGGCTCCAGCCCAAGGGAGGGAACCTGATGGGATGCGCAGGGGAAATGCAGCCGGACGGGTTCTGGTCCTGCCCTGCCGAGGAGAGGCATTGCCAAAACACCTCCTGTGCCTCGCCAGGCAGAGGTCACGCTCCTCTCCGGGACATGGGAGGCGGGGGAGGATGTGGCTGCATCACCGCAGGAGGCACAGGGATGCTGGAGGAAGGTGAGGAAGACAGCAGGGGTCACTGTGCCATCCCATCCCCTCGGACAGTCCCTCCAGGTTCATTTCTAGAGGGGTTTTTCCAGCAGCGCTTCCATAACGCAACACTTCTGCTTCCATTCTGCACCACCACCGTGCTGCTGCAATGCCATCTTCACAGAACACCCTTCTTCATGTATTTTATGTAGTTTTTCATGCATTTTATGTAGTTTTTCATGTATTTTATGTAGTTTTCCATGTATTTTGAAAGCCAGCCGGCTTCCAAAAGCTTCAAGTGAAGGGTTGCCCATACCCAAGGCAAAAGAGCAAAGGGCTTGACAGGGAGGAGCAGAGATCTCATGTGAGCAGGAGAAGCTGCTGCTGGCCATAAAGAGGCTCCAAGGCCTCGCTGTCTCAATGGTGTCACAGGCTCCTGATGCTGTGTTTGCACATGGCACGGCTTTCCCATCACTTCCAGCACATATGAGGGCCCCTGGCAGAGGCAGTGCCAGAAACACCTCGTGCTTCACCATCAGGTCCAATAATTCATCCTTTTCCTTAGCTTTCAAAGGCCCTGAACCATCAGGATTTCAACACTTCAGTGTTTCCATTTGCCTCCTGCTTCACTTGGAGGCTTTGATGCTTTGGGGGCTTCATCCTCTTTTCCTACCATCACCAGAATAAGTAACTGGGATCACTGTTTGGAGAAGCCAGGCCCTTGGTGGGGGGAAGGACCCTGCACACACCCCACCAAGCCTTGTGGTGCTCTGAGTTCCTCCCAGCTTCCCCAAAACCTCCTGCTCTCTCCTCTTGGAGCAGATGAAACCGAATCCAAACAACAGCAGGTGCCCCAGCGCTGGCTGAGCTACACTGGGCTGTGCCTTGGCTTAGCAAAACTTAACACCCAAATACCCCCATCCCAGTCCCCTTTCCTCCTGCAAAAAAGGCTGGATGAAAACCCCACCATGAGCTGTTGGGGAGCAGATTAAAAAGGAGTTTCAAGAGAGAAGCATGAAAAACCCCCAAACCAGCCTCGTTTTCCCAAAGTTGGGGGTTTTTTCCACTCTCTCACCCTCATCTCACTGCAGCTGAGTTTCTTGCCAGCCCTGGACCAGTCATCCCCTCCCTACATCTCGTTGCAAGCACCAGGCTGCTGTTCCAGCAGCAGGAAGGACTCTGTTAAGAGAAGCACAAACCCAGTGCTCAGCCCCAGGCTGAGGAAGGAGCTCAGTGATGAGGCCAACAGAGCTCCTGCCCCTGCTCTGCTGGAACCCAGGGAATGATGCATCCCAGTCCTGCAACCCTGTGCCAGTCCTTCATCCCAGTGCATCCCCACCAGAGCAGGTTGCCCAGAGAAGCTGTGGCTGCCCCATCCCTGGCAGTGTTCAAGGCCAGGTTGGACACAGGGGCTTGGAGCAGCTGCTCCAGTGGAAGGGGTCCCTGCCCGTGGCAGGGGTTGGAGCTGGAGGAGCTTTAAGGTCCCTTTCAACTCGAACCAGTCTGGGATTCCATGATTCTATAATCCCCATCCTGCACTCCAATGCAGTCATCCCACTGCTAATCCTGCATCCCAATGAATCCTGCATCCCAACCCAAATCTTGTACCCCAATTTATCCTGATGCATCCTCATCCTGCACCCTGATATATTTCCCATCTTGACCCTGCATTTGATGCATCCCAATATCAAAGCATCTCCATCTTGTCACCCAATGCATTCCCATTCCAACTCTGATGCATCGCAGTCCTGCACCCTGATGCATACCAATCCTGTACCCCAATGCATCCCCATCCTGCATCTCAGTTTAGCCCACTGCATCTGCGTCCCAACCCTGCACCCTGATGCATCCCAGTCCCAAATGCATTTCCATTCTGTACCTCAATGCATCCCCATCCCAAACCTGAATCCTGATGCAGATCTAATCCTGCACCCCAGTGTATCCCTCACAAAGGTGGGTTGAACCCTAATGCCCAGTGTCTTGCTACCCCAGACCACATTCATCCTGCCCTCGATACAGAGCACCCCAAACCCTTCTGCCCATCAGCTCTGCCCCAGAGTCACTCACTGGGTGACTCACCCCTAAAACACTCAGCCTGGGCCTGGCCTCAGCCCTGGGAGCTCAATCCTAGGAGGAAAGCTGAGGCAATCCTTGTTTGGGGTCTGCAGGAACCAGAGTTCAGCTCCGACTTGGATGCAGTCCCATCCACATCATCCCGAGCAGCATCTCCTGGATCAGGTGAAGATGGAGAAAAGTCCTTCAGCTGCAGGGAATCACCATGTCCTTGGGATGTGATGCCTTGGTGGTAATTACAGAGCACTGCTCCCCGCGGAGCCGGAGCCTGGGGAGAAACGAGGGCAGGAGCCAGGAAGCAGCTTCCTCAGCACAGCTCCAGGGATTGCCCGGCTCGCTGCCATCTCCAATGCTGCTCCTATTGCCTGTCTCCAGAGGAGGATGCTCACTGCCAGCTGAGCACAAACATCACCGGTGCGGACTGGTCCAGGGGAAGGCGAGCAGGGATCAGGAATTTTTAGCAGGAAGATGCTTTCAGCAGACAGGTGCATACAGCAGATGGGAGCCGCAGCCTCCAGACACATGGAATTCTGCTCAGGCCGCTCACAGGAACTCCAATTTAATGCAATTCCTCACGTAACATCACGTCCTTTTGCTCTTTCCATGCTGACGGGGCCTGAGAAGTTTTTGCACGGGGTCTTCTATCCCATGAGGAGGGGTTTTGGTGATGGAGGTGGAATTCTGCACTGGTAACAGGATCAACCCTCTTGCAGTGTGAATCCTGAATCCTGCCTCAGTGGTTTCAGTTACTCAGGGCAGTGCACGGTGTGATGCTCAGGGATGAGCCCTGATCTGTCCTTCCACACCTCACCCCAGCAGCCAGGCTTTACCCAGGGCACGCTGCAAGCTCCACATGGGGTCTCTGAACTAATGTTTCCCAGGCTTTAATACCTCCAAAAGCCATATAAATTGAGGAATGGTACGTTTTTCCAGGCTCCCACGTACCTACTGGTCGCTGGAGGATGCTGACACTGTGCTGGGGAAGGAGCAGATGCCTCCTATTCTCCATCCTCCTTCAAACACAGCCTGTCCCGGCTGCCCACTCTCCTCCCAGGGACGCCCTGGCCTGACACTCTGGGATGCGAAGCTCCCATTGGAGCAGCCATTCCCCCTCTCCAGATGACTCAGACCCCAATTAACGCTCTGCTCAGAGCAGAGGTTAAAAGTTAGGCCGGTCCCACCCAGCAAGCATCCTGCACACGTTCCTGGGATTTTTCCCAGCAAAAAACGCTAAGCAAGGAGGAAGCTAATTCTCCCGGGAAGGCAGGAGCTGGCTCACTGCAATCCCATTACGGGCAGTAAGCTGCCTGGTGGGATGTTCTATTTCAGTCAGGCTGGCAGCAGGCACGGGTTTGTTTTGGGGCAGAGGGGATGGAGTTTTGCTGTGGCCCAGAGCACTCTCACCTTCTGTGGGGCATTGATGACACCGGTGTTGTAGCCGAACTGCAGGGAACCCAGCACCGCTCCTCCCACAGCGAGCATCAGACGGGCCGTCATCTGCAGGAGGGGGGAGAGAACCACAATGAGGGGTTAAAGTTGGGGTCCCAACTATGTGTCCCCCTCTCCCTATCAGAGAGGACCCAAGCACTTCCCCTCAGGGAGCTGCAGGAGGAGGAGTGATGCTCGTTAGGTTATAGATTCAATGAGGCTGGAAAAGATCTTTAAGATGATCAAACCCAACCATTCCCCAGCACTGCCAAGGCCACCCCTAACCCATGGCACTGAGGCCTTATCTCCACGCTGTGTGAGCCCTTGCAGGGACAGTGACTGCAGCCCTGCCCTGGGCAGCCTGATCCAATGCCTGAGCACCCTCTGGGGCAGGAATTGTTCCTAATCTCTGGTCTAAACTTCCCCTGGCACAACTTGAGGCTGTTACTTTTTGTCCTATCCGTTGTTCCTTGGGAGCAGAGACCACCCCCACCTCACTACACTTCCTGTCAGGTAGTTCTAGAGAGCAATAAGTCCCCCCTGAGCCTTCCCTGTGATCATGAATACACAGTTTAAACTTGTTTTTATTATGGCATCCACATGGGCTAAAGGGGAAAAAAAATAATCACAAAATCACCAGTTTGAGCTTAACAAAACCACAATAATACTGTTTGGGGATTCCAGGAATTTTATCTGGGCATGCAAGGTCCTCTCCTCAAGCTCCACGTGACACAGGCAGCTCACCAGCACAGGACACTACCGGGCACAGCACCGGTGTGGGGATGCTCCGGCTGGATACTAACGAAGCAGGTTTGCATCCCAGCCTCATTAACAGTCACTGAGCACAACCCGGCTCCTGGCAGCCCCTTCGCCCGCCTTCTCTTCCTCCTGCTTAAGCCCCGACGACAATCAGAGCCTTGTTCGGGAGCAGGGTCAGGGCAGGCCAGTGCTTGGGCCACCTTCGTTAACAGCCCAATTATCCCAGGCGGGAGGTTTTCCCAGCACTCAGCTCCAAGAACCAGGATCCCACATTCCCGTTAATCAGCTTTGGGATGACCCACGTGAAATTTATAAGCCCCTTAATGTGGGGTCTGGGCTCTCTCTCCCCAGTTATCCCAGGTACCAGTGCATGACCCAGGGATGCTCCCCCAGCATCTCAGATGAAGAGTCCCAATGGATTGGTGCTGGTCAGACCCCACCTAAAGGCAACCCCTAAATCAGAGAGACCACAGCAAGGCAAGCATGAGGAAAACAAATGTATTTTCTTATTTAAGAAGTGTTTTCTTCCTTCTTTATTGAACTACTGACCTCACCTCTCCGGCCAAACCACCTCCCTCCCTCCGTGTTAAAGTTTGTAGGGAGAAAGCAATAGGGAATAAAGCAACAGGGAATAAAGGCAGCCTGGTTAATGAAGCCCATTAATTAGGCTTGGCCCCAACACAATTAATCAGGGAGGTTTTGGCACTGGGTTCTGTTCGGTGCTTCTGAATAAACCCCTGGCTTGAGAGGGCAAAAACAGGCTGGGGAGGTGCTGGCATCCCAGAAAAAGAAGGGAAAAATAAAGCCCCCCAAAATCCCAAACGCAACCTCTTCCATCCGCCTGCTGCTCTGGAAGACGGCAACAGCAGGAACACTGGAATCAGCCCACGCGTGGGTAAATGTTGTTTGAAAAATGAGGGGGTTTGGTATTTGGAGAATTTTGGGGGTGTTTGGGGTGTTTCTAGGGTTTGGGGTTGCAGTGTTCCCTGTGCATCCCTCAGGGCCGTCCCACCCGCCCCAGCAGGTCGGTGAGTCACCGGCGGCACCGCGCCGCAGGGATGGGGATGCATCGCACCGGCACGAACTTTGCTCCGGCAACGCGGCAGGTAGCAACACCTCCTCTCTCCAGCGCTGCCACTGCCCCTCCAGAGCCTAATAATGAAGTTACTTCTGCAATTTCAACCTCTAGAAGAGAAGAAAACCCTTAAATCTTTAACCTCTAGCGAGAAAAAAAACCAACAACAAGTTGTGTTTTAAACATACAGCAAAAACCTCAGGATTTTTAACCTCTAGCATAAAAAACACGTTGTATTTTGATGACTGGATGGGGCTGGCTTGGAGGGAAGCTGCTGGTTTGGAGGCTCTTCCCAGGCAGGGTCAGCGTGAGTCAGCTCCTCCCGCTCGCTTCTGCCTTCCCAGCTCCAAACATGCTGCCCGGCCCGATCCGGGCGCGTTTGGGCTTTAACCTCACCATTAAAGGAGAGGCTTAAGATGGCGAGTTAGGGAAATAGAAAAAAAAAAGGAAAGTTGGTTTTTAGGAGCAGCCTTGCATGGGCAACTCCTGCGAGGCCATTTGGGGGGGTGTTTTCTGGCTCTTTTTTAACTGCTCGCAGAAAACAGCAGCTTTATTAGGAGTTTAGAGACGGGGGTGGGGGGGAGCCCAAAGCAACATCATTCCCTTTCGTTCTGTTGTGCAATAAACTGATTTACAGCCTGGATCCAGCCAATACTCGTGTTAACCCCCCCACCCTGGCTATACCTTATAGGTGAGCGCAGCACTTGTGATTTTAACAAGTTCATTTTGTTGCTTCCTGCTTCCTCCAGCGCTCGAACGAGGAAGCATCAGCCCATGGGGGTGACAGCAGCACCCCCAAACCTGTTAGCTTTACAACTCATTTTTCTACCCAGTTTCCTCCAGCACGGAAGGATTTTGGGACACGGCCTGCCTCATGGAACACGGAAATGAATAATCCCTTTAAAACAATTAATATTTAAAAAGAAAGTGTCCCAGGAGGGAATTTCGGGAAAATCCGCGTTTAAAGAGCCCATAAAACCCAGCCACGAAGCTTTACCGACCATCCCAGAGGCTCTAACCCGGGATGGGACAAATGTCCCTCTGTCCCAAGCCGGGCCGGAGGCAGGGGGTGAGCACGGGGAGGGCACGCAGCCACCATGCAGCATAGCGCACGGCGGGGTGAAGCGATCCAGACCCGGCCATTCCCCGGGATAACACGGCCACACGCTGGCTCCCGGCCCAGGAAAAACTTACGCACCCACCGAAGGCCCGGTTAAAGCCACATATGGGGGGATATTTGGCATCCAAAGCGAAGGGTAACGCTGGCACCAGCTGAGATTTGGGGAGGATTATCGAACCCGCGGGTCGGAGCTGTGTTATTCCATGTATTTACTTATCCCCCCCCCCTTTCCCCTTCCCTTCCTCCTTAAAGGTCAACCGGGGACGGCGACTCGATCCGCTCGAGTTTTGCAACCGCAACAGCGTCGGCGACAAGCCCGGGAGGTGTTGTCGCAGGCAGAGAGGTTGGAGAAGCCCAAATAAAAGCACGTCCTGCTTTAACAACATGAAACACCGCATTGAGGGATGGAGGGGGGAGCTGGTACCCCCAAGCATCCCACCGGAGGCTGCTCCCGTTGTCCCCCCTCCTCCTGGCAAAACACGCTCGGGGTTTACACATCGCAGCAATACCCTTGCTGCAATTAATTCCCTTTAATATCAATTAATCATTCCTAAGCCTAATTCATCTCACGGGGCAGTGATGAGGGTGGCAATGGGAAGGGAGCGGGTGTCCCCAGCGCCGAGCCGGGGGCCGGGATCAAGCGCATCGGGTTTCTTCGTTAAGAGGAGAGCAAATTTCTGGCTAATTCCCGGCCCCATGGCCGCGCTGCCAGGAGTCACGTTCCCGGCTCCCACCCCCAAACCTCTCCCAAAAAAAGCCTGGCGCTGGGGAAGAGCCAGGCCCGGAGAAAAAGCCCTTCAGGAACACCACATACCTATATAAACATAGGGCGAAACGCGAGGAAAACGGGATTCCCAACTGGCCAAAGACGGGGAGGGAAAAGAAGGAAGGGAGAAGAATAAGATCCCTGTTCCTGTGACACCTTTAATTGGGATAAAGGGATTATTTGGGGGGGGGGGGGGGGGTAACTACGCATCGCCACGGAGCCAATTCTGTATTTCCTTCCCTGGAAAATAACAAGCAGCAAATACTTGAATAGATCCCAAAGAGCTCCCAAAGGGAATATTTGGGGGGGAAACCGGGTTCTAACGTTAAGGACCCCACTGAGATGAACTCACCTTCCCCATTTAGGGCCTGACGTTGCATCACTGTAACCCACCTCTAACGGGGGGTGATGCTCCCGGGGGGGCCGGTCGGTGAGTTTATGTGGTTTAATAACTCCTTTCATAGCATTTTGGGGTGAAATTGATAGGAATTGGGTCAGAACAGTGCGAGGGGAGCCAGCACCACAGCGAGGCCCCTCATTGCCCCCAAGAACAAACTCAGCACTTTGGGGGTCCTCACTGCCTTTCCCTCACATCCCCCCCAAATTGGGGCTAAAAACGCCTTTTTAGGGTCTCTTCCTTCAGCATTCCCTCACCTCAAAGCTGAGCCCCATTCCCGCGCACTGGGGGGGGGGGGGGGGGGGCACCGTTTCAAGTGCGGTTTTCGGGCTTTTTCTCAGCGTTTCTGAGGTAAAATCTTTCCCCAAACGCCAGTTCCGCGCACGGGTCGGTACACACGGGCTGCGGGGGCTGCGACCGGCGGCGAGAGAGGCCCCAAAACCCGGCTGCCCCCCTCTCTCCCTCCCGGGACGGTCGCGGCTCTCCCGTTGTGTAACGCGGCGGTAACGGAGGGGGGGCTGGTTAAAGGGGAAGCGCTGTAAGCGGTGTAAGCAGTGCTCAGGCCGGACGCCCTCACCTTGCTGCCGGTCTCCATGGCGGCCCCGGTGCTGAGGCGGCGGCGGGGGGGGGGCGGCGGAGCGGCGGAGCGGAGCCGTGGCGCGCGGCCGCGGCGGGGGCATCAGAGCGGCTTAAGAGGGGCGGGGGGCGCGCGGCGGCGCGGGAGCGGCGGCGCCCATTGGGCGGCGGAGGGACACGGGGTTGGGGGCGGGGCCTAGCGGGGAGGGGCGGGGCCAGGAGGGAGGGAGGGGGGGGCGTGAGCGGGGCGGGGAGGGGGGTGTGTGGGAGAGGGGGGGGAGCGCGCGTGCGGGGCAGCACGTGGGCGGAGGGGGGGGGGACGGAGAAGGGGAGGGGCCACGGGGTGTGTGTGTGTGTGTGTGTGTGTGTGTGTGTGTGTGTGTGTGTGTGTGTCTGTGTGTGTATGTGTGTGTGTGTGTGCGCGCCTGTGGGTGTGCAAGGGTGAGTGTATGAGTGCATGGGCATGTGTGTACACGTGTGTGAGTGTGTGTGTGTACATGTGTGTGTGCACCTTTGAATGTGCAAGGGTGAGTGTACATATGTGTGTGTGCATGGGCATGTGTGTGTGCAGCTATGAGTGTGCAATGCGGTGTGTACACGTGTGTGTGCGTGTACATGTGTGTGCCCCTATGAGTGTGCAAGGGTGAGTGTACATGTGTGTGTGCATGTACATGTGTGTGTATGTGTGAGTGCACCTGTATCTGTGTGTGTGCCCCTATGAGTGTGCAAGAGTGAGTGTACATGTGTGTGTGTGCCTGTATCTGTAGGCGTGTACCTATGAGTGTGCAAGGGTGAGTGTACATGTGTGTGTGTGCATGGGTATGTTTGTACACGTGTGAGTGTGTGTATGCATGTACATGTGTGTATGCGGCTATGAGTGTGCAAGGGTGAGTGTACGTGTACGTGTGTGCATGTACATGAGTGAACATGTGAGTGTGTGTGTCTGTACATGTGTGTGTGCACCTATGAGTGTGCAGGGAGGTGTGTGTGTGTACATGTGTGTATATGTATGTACATGTGTGAGTGTGCCTGTATCTGTATGTGTGTACCTATGAGTGTGCAAGAGTGAGTGTACATGTGTGTGTGCGCATGTACATGTGTGCACATGTGTGAGTGTGCAGGGCTATGTGTATGTGTATACACACACGTGTAGGTGTGCATGGGTGCAACGCATCCTGTGTCCAACCAAGGGGATGCCATGGGGAGAGAACAGGTTTGTGACAACACAACAAAAGTGGAAAGAAAAAGACAAAAAATAAAGAAAAAAAAGGAAAAAAACCCACACAAAAAAGGGGGAAATAAAAAAAAATGCCAAAAAAATTAAAAGGTAAAAAAAATATTTTAAAAATTCCCCAAAAAATGAAAAAAAAGGAAAAATGGCATAAGAATGGAAAAAATGCACAAAAATGGCAAAACCAGCAGAAAATTCCAATAGTTTAAGAATGCAAAAAAGTCCCCAAATTAAAAAAAAAATGCCCAAAAGAAAAAGGCAAAGGCAAAAAAAATGCAAGAAAAAAAAGACAAAACGTGATAAAAAATCTCTGAAAAATGGTGAAAAGGGCAAAAAAAAGGCAAAAAAATAAAAAGGCAAAAAAAACCCGCCAGAATAAAAAAAAATAAAAAAGCTTAAAAAGGGCAAAAAGAAATTTCAAATGCAGAAATTGGGCAAAAAAAAAATCCAAAATTCCTCCTCTCCGGTTCTTCCATTTTCCCATTTATTTATTTTCCCATTCATTTATTTTCCTAAAGCTGCAAAATTTGGCCCCACATTCGGCCTTTGGGCGAATCCTCATCTCTGGCTGCTACCAAATTCCCAGTGTCACAATCCCAAATCCCGGCTTTATTTTTGCCCTCGCTTGTGCTCATCCCGGGTGGGAAACAAGGATTCTTTTTGCTGATCTGGCCTTTCCCTGGATGTCCGGGAATGCTGATGGAGGGGAATGAACCGGCTGCAGGATAATCCCGGCGGAGCCGACGAGCTGGAGGGGATTTAGGGGAGATTTTGTCCGTCCCCATCCCTCAAATGGGGGGGGGGGGAAAGGGTTAACCCGAGATCCCAGCGCTGCGGGGGGTGCAGGAATAGGGGAAAACAAGGGGAAAATGGGATTTTATGTTTGCAGGGTCAAGAAGCAAGGATTATAGCCCATGGGGATGGGCTCAGGGATTGGAATGATGGAAAGACCAAGGCCATGGCAATGGGCTCAGGAGCTGGAATTGTGTCAAGGCTGAAGGTCACAGGGTTGGGCTCAGCCTCTCCAAAGGGATTCGAGCTATGCTGGAAGCCAGAGACCACGGGGATGGGCTCAGGAACTGAAGTTGTGTCAAGACCCGAGGCCACAGGGATGGGCTCAACCTCTCCTTCCTCACCTACATTTGGGCTCTGACTCACTGGTGTGGATCACACACACACACAGACAGCCAAAAAACCTAGATTATCCCTAAAAAATGTAGGAAAACCCTTAGAACTTGACCTCTGATGCTGAGCATCCTTGGGATAAGGTGAATCCACTTCAATTGGGAATTTAGTGTTTGAACTTGGAAGGGCTTTAGAATAAGTCCCTGAATCAAAAAAGGAGTGTTTTTTCCCTTTTAAATCCAGGGGAAAATGCCCCAAAATGGGATTTTCCAGAGATCCACCATCCCGTTCTCTCTCCATGCTCCCAGAAATCAGAGAATAAGAAATAAACCCACTAGAGCTTGGCATTCCTGGTGGAATTCCCTGCCATGAACTGCTGGAAGCAGCTGCCAACATCTGGCCAGGGCTGTACCCAGTGACCCTGTTATAAACCAGGTCATCCCGTGGCGGTTCCAGGATCTTGGAAGCTGCAGGTTGAGAAGGGATCAGGTCAGGAAGTGGCTAAAGCTGGAAAACATCAGCCCAGGTGATGAAATCCAGGGCAAAGTCCATAAGGAAACTGGGATTTGTAATAAAATCGAGTTAGGCAATGCCAGCACAACCTTCCCCAGGGATTTCAGGCCTAAAATATCTTGGGTTGGCTTTTCCATTGGGATTTCATGCTGCTTCTGGAGGGGTTTTGACTCCATCCCAGCAGCATCCTGGGTCCAGCTTGAGGGATGCAGTGAAGCATCATCCCCATCACCCCAACCCTGGAGACACCAAAGCTCTTTAACATAAACCAGGGTCGGATTTAACAGCTGAATCCTCCTGGATTTCCCATTTTGTCCTTAACCCAGGACTGATTGAACCCTTCCCCATGATAGACCGGGATTAAAGCACTTTAAACCAGTCCTTGGAGTGGAGTGGGAGTCAGACACTGTGTCCAAGGAAGTGAGGACACTGAACCCAATACAAGTGGAAGGCTTGGAAAATAAAGGGTATTTCTGCTTTAGCCATTAGAAGGGGAAAATAATCCCTTGCTCCCGGGTCTTGCCGAGGTGGATTTTGCCTTTCAGCCCTTATTTTGCAGTTTTAGGGATGCATGGAAACATGGGGAGAAAAGAGGCCAGGGCTAAAAATACTCGGGTGAGTCACAGCATGGCGCTGGGAATGTCGTGCCGACGGAGCCGGAGCCGAAAACCATGGGAAGGAGAGGGGGGAAAATCCATTTTCCCTTCGGCTTCACACGTTCCTGCAAGTGGATTCTTCTTCCTCCAAGCAGAGAGAAGAAGAGGGATGTATAAATACATATATACATCCACTCACATATATATATATATAATGCTGCTTTTCCCTGCACATAAAAACTCCTTGGACTTCCCACACAGCCAAAATCACAGGAAAAGGAGATCCCCCCCTCCTTTCCCATAATATTGAGATGAAATAATTCCCATCTCTTGGAGTTTTGTCCCCTTCAGGAGCAGTTTCCAGAGCCAGGGTTGTTCACAATCGTAACTAATCAGTAATGATATTAAGCAGGTAACGGCTGCTCCCACATCCTATTTTCCATGGATGCTCCTTTTTGGTGAATTTTTGATTGATTCCGTTGTTTTTCCCCCATTCCCACCGTGTGGATGCTGCTATGGGAGAGTCGGGAGGGTTGCAGGATTGGGGGGAATCCTCTCAGCTGGAATCTTCGCTGCTTGGGTGGGAAAAGGGTGGAAAAAGAACACTTGGCTTGGTTACTGCCCCGAGGCCAGCGCATCCTCAAAGCCTCCAAGGTCGTTGTGATAAGGGATGTGCAAGCAAGAGTCACAAGGAAGGAATCCCCTGTCACCTCACACGGAGCATCCTCCCCTCCCGGCATCGCCATCCCAGCAGGAATCCACCCAAACCTGCAGGATTTAGGAATTCTCCACATTTCTTTTTTTGGGGGGGAATCTAGAGAAATCATGGATTTCCACACAGAATGCTGGTTTTCTTTGGAGGCAGATTTTGGCCTATCCATCCTATGTTCCCTGCTGGGTTTGGCAAAGCCAAAAATGTTGATTTTCCACCCCAAAATAGCCCGATTTTACTGATTTAAGGCATCCTGGCAGCCTGCAAGCTGCCAGTGCAGAGGGAATATCCTTCTGCCCATCAAATGGGCTTTCTGTGATTCATGGGGAGTCTGCAAAGAGGCTGAAGGAGGATTTTTGGGCTGAATTTCATGGATTTGCGGGACAGGGGGTGCAGAAATATGGTTTTAGACGCTGGGAGCATCGTCATTTTGGAATACTGAAGGCAAGGGAGGGCTGGGGGCTGCCGAGCATCTCCTGGTGGGATGCAGGGCGAGATGCTCCTCGCATCCTGCTTCAGGTGAAGCAGGAAGATCTGAAGAGCATTTGGGATGCTGCGTGGGACACCATTCCCGTTCCAGTTCACGAATGTCATTCACAACATTCCCTTCTCCACACAATCCAGGTGAGTTTTCCCCCCTCCCTGCACCCACAGGGAGCAGGTTGGATACCTGGAACAGGCAGCGGTGCCTTCCCAAGCTGTGAAACACCAGAAAGTGAAAGGAAAAGCTCTCAAATCCTCAATTCTTGCATCAAACCCCCTCCAGCCACGGGCAAGAATGGGCTTTGCCCCCCCCCTCCCCTTTGCTGGACTGGGAAGAGCCCAGTTTGTGCACTGGGAATAGGTCGGAGCAGGCTCGCGTCGGCAATTACCTCCCCGCAGGAAGAGGGATTAATGCCCATTACCTAATTAACGCTCTGAATAATAATTAGGCAGGTATTTCTTTGCTCTTCAGCCGTAAAACCTCCTTTGCAGGGGCATGTTCTGAAGCCGGGCCCGCACATCAAAGGCCTCGCTGCTAACATAGGAGCTAAAACAGGAGTAATTCACCGCCCATCAACCCGAGGCAGCGACCATCACCCGGCCTCAGGCCTCATAGCAAGCACTGGGGTTTGGGGTCCTCCTCTTCCAGTTTGGTTTTGGGGGGCCCCAAAGATATAAATTGATTTTTGGGGCCTTTTATCATCCCAAAAAGATGAATTTTGACTTTTTTGGGGATCATCATCCTTCCAAGATGATGCAATTTGATTTTCATGGGGTCATCACCCCCTTGGGATGATGTAAATTGATTTTGGGGGGCCCTTTTAATCCCTAAAAGATGCAATTTGACTTTTTTTCGAGGTCATCATCCTTCCAAGAGGATGCAAATGGATTTCTGGGGGGTCATCATCCTCCTGTTCTGATGCAATTTGACTTTTGGGGGGCTCCTCATCTTCCCAGGATGATCCAGTTTGATTTTTTGGGGGATCATTGTACTTCCAGGATAATATAGTTTGATTCTGGGGGGTTTTCTCACCCTCATAGAGATACAACTGGATTTTGGGGGGTCATCGTCCTCCCAGGATGATTCAAGTTGATGGTCGGGAGGTCACCATGCTTCCAGGATAATGCAGGTTGATTTTGGAAGGGCCTTCCTCATCCCAGGAAGATGCAATTTGACATTGTGGGGGTTATCGTGCTTCCAGGATAATGCACTTTGATTTGGGGGGTCCTCATCCTCATAGGAAGTTGCAACTTGACTTTTTAGGGATCATCATCCTCTCGGGATGCTGCACATTGAGTTCTCAGGGCACCCTCACCATGCCAGGAAGATGCTGCTTGATCTCCTGGGGGATGCTCCCATCCACCCTCCATCCCTCAAGGACTCATCCGCCCTCTCCATAACCCCATTCCCCAAACTCATGACTCAGCATCTCCTGAATATCCAGGAGCCAGGTTATGAAACTCCTGACTTGACCCGTTCCCTTCCAAGTTGGAGGCGAAGAAAAAGCCGCGCCGCCGGCTCGCCTCCAAGAAAAACCTCTGCAAACCTCCCGTCAGCCTCGGGATTCATCCAAATTCCCAGTTCGGCTTCAGAAATGAGGAATAAAGAAGGTTGGAGAGAAATTATCTGTATTATGATGGTTATTAAGAGCTGCGTCAGGCGGGGAGAGGTGACGAGTCAGCAGATGCACGCCCTGAGCGTGATGGGCGAGATAAAGCCGAGCTCCCAACCTTTTCCCTCATGGATTCGGGGATATTATCCCTATTTTTTCTTCTGGGGGGGGGGTGCAAACTCATTGGAGAAAATCAATGGAAAACAGCTCCCGGAATCCATCCCCCCATTGGTTTCCTTGTGGTGCAGAGAAGCTTCTCCCAATTATAGGAATTAAAGGAAGGAAATTGGAAACGCGGCCCCCGTTGGAGTAATTAAAGGCCAAGGTCTTAACGAACGGCTGATTAAACACAAAAGGCAAAGGAAAGGGAAGTTCTGCTCATTAGAGGGAATGGAGGCGTCAGAGGGGGGCTCAGACCCCCCAAATATAGGGGGTGACCTATAGGGTCTTGCAGGGAAGGGGAATCGATGCCATTCGCGGTTGAATCCCCAAACGCGGGAGGCTTTCCCGGCTGGATTTGGCCAGAGGAGATGCCAAGAGGCCTTATCTGGGCTGTTTGCAAGGTTTAAGGCTTTAAAATCCAGTTCTAATGGAGCCTCAAAGTCCCTGACAGTGAAACCGGCTCCAGTATCTTCCAGGTTGGATTTTCCTTCCCCATTCCCAGGGGCTGTAAATGCAATGGGACCGGTTCACAGCCCCAGGTATGTGCTGAAGGGCAAAGGAGCAAGGTATCCCGCCTCATCCTCATCCCACATTCCCTAAAGTCTTTGTGCACCTGCAGAAATGGCTCTTCCCTTGTTTCCAGGCTTTGCTTCCCATGCAATCCATGCAATTCCAAGCAATTCCATGCAATCATTCCATGCAACTCTGTGCAACCTGATGTGATTCCATGCAATCCATGCAATCATTCCATGCAACTCCATGCAATGACACAATCCCATTGTGATCATCCCATGCAATCTCAAACAACCCCAATGCAATCCCATGCAACTGCATGCAATCGGACAGAATACCATTTCCAACCATCCCATGCAATCCCAAACAACCCCATGCGATCATTCCATGCAACTCCATGCACTTTCATACATCCTTTCCCTTGGTCTCCGGCTTTGCTTCCCATGCAATCCATGCAATTCCAAGCAGTCCATGCAATCATTCCTTGCAACTCCATGCAGTGTGACACAAACTCCATTGCAATCACCCCCTGAAATCCCAAGCAACCCCATGCAATCTGACACAAACCCATGCAATCATCCCATACAATTCCCATGCAATCCCAAAAGCCGGACCCCACGGGGAGGGTGGGATTGAGCCAGAATGAACCCCCCAGCACTGGATTTTGAGCACCGAATTCTTTGCATAAGAAGAGGGAGATAGGAAAATGCTGGAAAAGCGAGTGCTTCCCGACACGTCCTGGCATGCCGGAAAACCGGCCCAGCTGCAAGCACACCAGTATGCTTGGGGGATGCTCCAAACAGCACCCCCCTCCCCACCACAGTCCTCCAGGTTTTGGGAATCATCGGGATGGGGAGTGATCCCGGTTGGATGGAGCCACATTCTGGGGGTGTCACAGTGAGGTCACCCTCGGATGCTGTTCCCATGCAGCCGCTTTCATCCCTCCCTTGGTTTTAGCCTCCCAAATTCTTGTGGCTTTCGGGATTATTCCCTGCCCTGGATGTGGGGTTTATTTTTACCTCCTGGACTCATTCCCTGGATCCTTGGGGGGAGGGGGGAATTCAGTGTTTTAGGGATCCCCCACCCCAGGGACCCCCAAAATGATGCTCAGCTTCTGCAATGGGAGCAAACCAATCCCTCTTCCCAAACCCACCCCCCGCTTCCAAAACTGCTCCATCCCGGAGCTGCAGGGACCTGTCCATGGGAACCCCAACACTTTGGGATGTGGGGCCAGGCCAAGGCTTGTTGCCTCCTGTTGCAATCACTGGGGCCTGTTGCTGGATGGGAGCTGGGAAGGCTCGGAGCTCTGCTCCGGCACGTCGGCTTCCAATGGAGCCTGAGCCTTGGGAAGCTGGTGACATCCATAGGTGCCATTCCCCAGTGGGCTTGTTGGGGTCTGTGGGGGGATGAGGGGTATCCATGGGGTGAAAGAGCATCCATGGGGGAAAACCATCCATGGAGTGAAGGGTATCTATGGGGTGAACATCCATGGAGTGAAGAACATTCCATAGAGGGAAAGGCATCCACGTGGGTAAGAACATCCATGGGATGAGGAGCATCTGTGAGGTGAAGAACATTCTATGGAGTGAAGGGACATCCATGGGGTGAAGCGTAATCCATGGATGGAACAAGGGACATCTATGGGGAAAAGGGGGGAATAGCATCCATGGGGGTGCAGGGACCACCCCAGAGAGGGACCGGGTATAGGTCTCTATGGGGTGGATTCTGTGGTGACACTCAGCCAGGCCCCAGCATCCGTGCAGGACGTGGGGAGCAGAAGGAGGAGGAGGAGGAGGAGGAGCTGCTTCCTCATACCAAGCTCTTGCTCAAGGCGGAGGGCAGCAGGGCCGGGCATGTAGCGGCCTGACGCTGCGGTGATGGGCACTGTCTTGCCCGGGAGCAGGCGGCTGCTCCTCCCTGCCTCTCCTGATCTCCTCATCCCTGCTTTTAGGGATGCTCCGGAGCGATATCCCCCCCATAGCCCCAAAAGCATGGAGAGGGGCTGCTCCCCTTGTGTGCTCATGGTCCTTGCACTCTCATCCCTTTGCACGCTCATCCCTTTACACACTCATCCCTTTGCAAGCTTGCTCCCCTTCCATGCTTGCTCCCTCTGCATCTCGCCCCCTTTGCCCACTTGCTCCCCTCACAATCTCACTGCTTCCATAGGGATCTGATCCTGAACAAACCCAGGGAAGGACAAAATCACCCCATTGCCCCCTAAAATCCAGCACCCACAATCTGGGATCACCCCGATGGTGAGAGCGAAGAAGCAGCCCCATGGGCGCAGGGAACGCTTTGTACCATCGCGATCCCATCGGATTCCAGTGGGATCCGAGGCCGAGGGAGCCGCTCGCCCCTTTCCCACGCCCCAGCCCCTCTCGGGGGGGTATTTTCACTGCCCCCTGCAGAGGGACCTTTACAATCCCTTCCCCTGCCCAAGGTTTCCTCCCAGCTTCCTGGCCCGCCTGTTTGTTCCCTTTCCCGCTCCCAAATCCCGGATTTCTTTGTTCGCCCGACGGTAATTTTCCATCGAGGGCTGTAAATTCCCGCACGGCTGTGCCGAAAAACCCATGTCCCACCGAAAACCCACAGCATCCTTATGATCCCTATAGGCACTAAACACTCACTTATTCACCCACCAAATCCCTGCATTTGTTTTCCAAAGAAGGTTGGGAAGGTGTGAAAATAAATCTGGGAGAACAAAGAAAATGGAATAGTGACAATAAATAGGATCCTGCAGGGAAAAATTTCCTGAAAATACCATTTTTCCCAAAGATTTGATGAAAATTGTGGGGTTTCATCCATTGAAAATGGATGAACAGCTGGATCTGGGATGCTAGGGAACACCTGGAAGGGTTTTATTCCTGGGACGTGGATATAAGCACTTGTGTGGTGCTTTCCTTATAGAGGAAAACCCTGATTTAGGATGAGCTGAGGGTTGGTACCCAGCTGGGATGTGAGGAGATGAGCTGAACAGAGAGGTATATATATACATACATATATATATATATATATGGAGTGGCTGGAGTCTATTTCGCATTAAAACCGTACCAAATTCTATATCTGAACATCTCTATGGATGTTTAGGTTCCTTTTTTGAGTAGAAAGCCACACAATTAGGGGCAAAACTCTCTGTATGGAGGGTTTGGGGGTCATTTTTTGCACTGGAAAGCTGTAAGATTTGATGTATATGAATATATGCATGGGGTTTTGAGGTCTTCTTTGCAGTGGGAAGCTGCATGCTTATATATAGAAACAATGGATTATAGAAAGATAATGTATTAATAGCGTTATATAGACTATAATATGGTGTATAATAAACATACAGTAATGTGCTCTACTAATATAATAGGGGATAATACAATGTGGTGTGGTATAATATGCAATAGCAGCATATAATGAAGTACATAATGCATTATAATGTAATATAGCATCCTATAGTATGGTATAATGTAATATGATAGAATAATTATTGATTTCTATATGATAGAATATGATGTAACTATTACAGATTAAATTGCATTATTAAATATACTAAAGTACTAACAATCAATTCTCATCCTTCAGACCCTTCCTAAAGGATTTCCCGACTATAACTCCCATTTTCCAGTCCCTTTCTCTAAGGAGACACTGAGCAAGAACCATCCCAGCGAAGGGAATGCTGGGATGAGGCTGTGTAGACACCATCCATAAGCCCTCGAGGCCTCCTTTAAATCCCACTTAATTTGATTAGGGAGGATTTTCCAAGACTTAGGAGAGCTCCATCCATGGACCAAAGCTTGTTTTGGGATGGGGACACCCCTCAGCATCCCACTTGCAGTGGGGACCATCATCCCGGGTGCTGCGGGCCGGGATGCGGGATCCGCAGCATCCTCCCGCATCCCACCGCTCACCAGGAAAGGCCTTAATGAGCCTTAATCCTTATTTTTTCCAGGCATTAACATTTCTGGGATGTTGTTCTCTGCCGTCACCTGACGTCTGAGGCATTTCGGGGGGGGGGGGGTTGATGCCTGGTTTTGTTTCCCTCTTCCCGGAATAACCGGAGAACAAACCGAAAACCCCAAGAAAGGAATAAACCAAACCCCGGGTGGGGGCGTCTGCGGGGTCAGGAAAATTCCAGAAAGGTGGAAAAAAATCCCAACCCCACCGTGTTTATTTAGCTCAGGAAAACCCAAATGAAAGCCCTCCCGGCGCTATTGAAGGCGGGATGTGCATTGTGCCGAATGGGGCCCGCGCAGGGAGGTGGGGGGGAACAAAGCAGTGGGAACCCCCTGTGGGGAGGGCGCGAGGAAGAGGAGGAGGAAGGTGAAGAAGAGGAGGAAGAGGAGGATGAGGATGAGGTGCGAGTGCTCCTCATCTGCTCCAGCACAAAGCCATTCCCTCCCTGGAGCCGATATTCCCGAAGGAATGATGTCAAGGGAAACATGGGGGGACAGTAAAATAATACATGTCATTAGTTTTCTTTTCCTATTATTTTTAATTATTATATTTAATTTCTATTCGTTTATTTTTCCATTATTTTGGTTTTCCTTTTTTTTTTTTGCTATTCCTTCATTTTTTGATTCATTTTTATCTGTATCTTCGCCTCTTTTTTATCCTTTATTTTTGTATTTCTTTATTTTCCCATCCCTTTCTTTTTACTCTTATTCCTTTCATTTTTACCCTTTTAATTTCTATCCTTTTTTCATTTGTTTTATTCCTTTATTTCTGCTTCATTTTAATTTTGACTCTTTTTTCTTTCTTTACTTTCTCATCCTTCTCTTTACCTTTATACTTTTTTATCCTTTATCCTTTCGGTTTTCCTTTTACTTTCCCCTTGTCTATTCCCACATCATTTGACATCTCCTTCCTTTAAAGCCTCTATTTTGCTACTCCTACTCCTGCATCTTTCCTCCTGCATTCATTCATTCCCTTATCAATCACTTCCACATCCATTTGCTGTTGCTATTCCATTGGTTTACCTCTCCTATCACTTCGATCATGTTTAGTTTCCCATTTGCTTCCTTCTTGCCTGGCTTTATTCAGACTTTCATGTATTCTTTATTCTTTATTTCAGTTTATTTTATTATTTTTTCATCGTTATTTCATTTTTCATTTATTTTATTATTCATTTTTATCCCCCCAGTTCATTTCCCTTCTGTTTTGCTTCTTCTTTCCATTTTCCCCTTCTTGTTGCCTCTCTGTGCCTCACTTCTGCATTATTCATTCCATTATTTCCCTTTCTGCCTTCACTTATTTTGCACTATTTTACTTTTGCTTCGTTTTCCTTTGAATTCTTTCACTTTCATGTTATTTATTCTTTCCCTTTTGCATTATTCTTCAAATAAACCAATTCATTTTGCCCATTTTCCACCATTTTTCCCCATATCCAGCCTTTCCAGCGCATCCACCTCAGCTCACCCCCCATCCTTCCATTTGTTACGTCCCGTGTCTGCCAAAACCCAGGGCTAAACCCATTCAAAACCCTATTTTAAAGTGCTTAAATGGAATATTTCCTTTCTGAAACACAAGAATTAGAATTAAACTCATCATTATTATTACTGCAGAGGGTGGATGGGGTGATGGGTGATGGGTAGAGGAGGAAAAAGGGGGTTTAGGGGACTTTAGATGGAAAAATGAACTTATTGGGGGAGCTGACACTGCAGAAATGGGTCTTTTTGGGGGTCCCATACTGCAAAAATGGGTTGATTGGGGGATATCAGGCTGGGAAATAAGGTTTATTGGGAGACCCCCCCACTGCAAAGGAAATGGGTCTGATGGGGTGGAAATGGGGGCTCTTGAAGACTGCAGGAGTAGGTTTATTGGGGGACCCCAATGCTGCACAAAGGGGTGTTTTGGGGCATCCCCTACATCAAAAATAGGTTTACTGGGGGATACCAGTGCTGGAGAACTGGGTTTTTTGCGGGAATCCCACTGCAGAAGAAATGGGTCTCTTGGGTAAGCACATCCTCCACAAACTGATCTTTTTTGGGGGGATTCTAACCCTGCAAAACTAGGTTCATTATGGGGAGACCATGCTGGGGAAATGAAGGGTTTGGGGGACCCCAATAACGCAAAGAATGGGTTTTATTGAGGGGCTGGAATGAATCTTGTTGGAGACCCCATGCAGCACAACCAGGTCTGGCTGGGGGGACCCAACCAGCAGGGACTGGGACGGTTGCTCCAGTGTTGGGGATCAGGGATGTTTCAGGATGCAGCCAGCCCTGGCAAGGCCTTTCCTGCCCTAAAATGGGGACTTTGGGGTGCATTTTGCAGGCTGTGTTTGCTGAACGTGCAGGTCAGGGATCAGGGAATTAGAGGATTAACAGGGAAAATCACACGGGGATAAGGAGCAGCCCCTGAGCCACAAACCTGCTACCGGTGACACCATTTCCCAAAACCAGGCTTTGGCAGCTTTAATCCTTCTTTAGGGGCTCAAGGGCACTTCCCACGTGGAATGGGCTGGGAAACCCCTGCAACCCTTGGTGTAAACCTGGAACCCCACTTTGCAATCCTGGGGTGCCTTATGACAAGCCTGGGGACCCCGCTGTGTAAATCAGAGCTCTTCTCTTAACATTGGGACCCCATGTGATAAATCTAAGGTGCCTTTTCTTCACCCTGGGTGCCTTTTTGGAGCCTTTTTACCTTTTTTGTAGCCTTTTTACCCATTTTTGCTACCTTTTTACCCATTTTTCCAGCCCTGGAGGAATTTTTCCATGGTTGGGGCCCTTTTCAGCCAACCTGATGCTCTCTTTCCTCTCTCCCATTGACCGAGCATCATCTGGCAAAGCATTTTGATTCCCCTGTGAAAGGCAGGGGGCTGCAGTGTTTCTTGCCTCCACATCCCCATGCTCAATGGGACCATCTCACCAGCTTCAGCACCAAATATCTTCCCCATAAGGGATGTATCCAGTCCCAGAGAGGGATGTTTGTGCCTCCCTCGTCTTCCTGGCCATAAAAGAAAGGGGATTTGGGAGCATCTTAAGAGCAAAAACCAGGGGTCACTTTATGTATAATGCATTGCTTAAGAATAGAAAGGCTGGGACTTCTCATTGCTCGTCTTTAGGAGCTTTTATGTAGCCTGAAGAATTAGAGTTTTGCTAGATTTCTATCATCCACTTCCATTCCTCGGCATGATTTCCCATTTCCAGGCAGGAAAAAGCCCTTAATATATATAAAATTATATATATTCATAATTTATTATTATTATTATTATTATTATTATTATTATTATTATTATTATGCACTTCTAAAACCAAGCCTAAAAGCTGCAGGAGGATGCTCGAGGGCAGTTCTCTGGGTCGAGATTCCAATAAACCCAGGCTAAGCAGCAGACCCAGACGTGGGATTTGGGAGCACGTGGCCCAGCAGGAAATACCTTCGAGCATCTATAGTTTGATTTCAGTTTGATGAATAACGGGTCTGTTCTTCCTTGTGACGGATTAAGCTGGAGGCAGCTACACTTGAGGTTGGGTTCTCCCTTTCCATGCTGGTCCCTTTGCAGGGAAAAGGGGTTAGCAATGTATACCTTTGTATTTTATATATAACTATATATACATATGTGGGATGTGTGTGTATGTATAGATTATAGCATAGCTCAGACTGAGTGATTTCAAAGCTCCCCCCCCAAGTGCTGCAAGAATCATCAATACAACCCAAATCTCCTTTTTTTCTCCACTTGACACACCAGGATGGACCCACTGCATTGGGCATCTTCCCCTTCCACATATCCCTGCCGTTATGTGGGATGCTAATCCTGGAAAACTCAGCTGAGAAGGATTTATTGGGGGGGGAACCCATTAAATCAGTGCATTTCACAGGCTCCATAGGCTCTGCAGGCGGGTGAGGGGCTGCGATGGGACGTGCTGCTTGTGGCAGCTCAATGGGGTGGATCCGGGGCTTTATTTACATTAAATTGCTCCCGCTGGTGCATAGGGCTGGAAAATGGGAAGCGACGGCTCCAGCGGCTCCGTTGGCTCCGGCCCCGGCTGTTCCCAACCGGCTGAGCTGGAATAATTGGCAGGGTTTTTGTTCGAGGTTATCCCAGTCTCGAGGAGGGTTTATCGCTGCTGCTGAGGGAGAAAATGCAACCGAGAGGGGAAGGAGGCTGAACCCAAAGGGGTTCCTGCACCTTCCGGGCTTTCCATGGCCCAAAATCATGGGAATGTTGTGGTGGAATTGGGGCTGGTTTAAGGGAAATTCGGGTCTTCAGGCAGGTTTGGTGCCATCCTCTTCACATTGTTGTGGTTGTGGTTGCATGATCCTTTTACCCTCCTCTTCATCAGCATCCCCTATCCCAGCTCCCCTGTATCTCCCAGTGTGCATTGACCTGGGAATCTTGGTGACTTTACATTGGTCCTTCCTCTATTTGCTTGACCCGGGAAGGTCCAAACCGGCCACATCATCCCAAGGAAGTGGCACCAACCCAAGGGGCAAATGTCTTGACTGGTCCTGCTCTAAAGAGGATGCTGGAAATACCAATTTGCTCCTCAGGAAAAGAGCCATCACCTTCCCTTGGCCATGGGGCTGTGGCTTCTGGTCGGAGGAGAAAGCCTGGTTGATATCTCAGCCTCTTCTCCCTGGAGCAGCGTGGCTCATCCAACCCGATGCTATTCGCATCCTTGTTGGGAGAGCAGGAACTCCAGGCTGACTGAAACGGAAGCAAAGACTCCATTTCAAAGGGTAGGAAAAGGAAGAAGCCGAGT
Organism: Melopsittacus undulatus; assembly: GCF_012275295.1. Lineage (NCBI taxonomy): Eukaryota > Metazoa > Chordata > Aves > Psittaciformes > Psittaculidae > Melopsittacus > Melopsittacus undulatus. The sequence goes on along the minus strand of NC_047538.1, from coordinate 3,535,792 downwards.
GGTAGATAAATAATCACAGCCCAGGAGAGCAAAGCAGGAGGATGCGACCCCATGGAAACGGTGGGAATGGGGTCGAGTCTCAGCTGGGACCCTGCATCCAACCCATGGTGTGAACAAGAGATGCAGGTCTTGGTGTGAGCAAGGGATGAAGGTCTTGACGTGGGTAAAAGATGCAGCAAGGCTGAGCTGGAGAACCAGAGCATCAAAAGGAGGATATGGAGCTAACACTGGAGATAAGCACAGCTTGGGGATCTCGATTGCTTTGGGTGGACCGAGTCGCATGCAAAGCCACCAGAAGCTTTGCATAGGGAGCTCCCCAGGTTTGCATGCTCCTGGCTCTCATTTACAGGCAGCTCAGAGCACTGCAATGAGGCTTTGGCCCTCGTGGTCTTAATGTCAGCCACAAACTGAAGCTGGAGGAGAAAATCACCTAGCAATGGGTCAGCAGAGGGCAAAGGGAGAAGTATTGAGTGCCCAAGTACTCCCCATTGCTCCCAAGGCAGCTTTTGGTCCCCAGATCCCTTAATAGAGCAACGAGAAGGACTTGGAATGGGGGAAGACTTTGTGTCAATGACCTCAAAGTGGCTCAAAACCATCTGGCTGGGGGGGATCTGAGCAGGGATGGATGGAGATGCATGGCTCCAGTACATCCCAGTTCCATCACATGGGAAGAGCATCACCCATAGCATCCACCCCTAAAGGTCCTGGAGGGGAGAGCTTAAACCTTGACTTGCTTTGAGGTGGGATGTGTAATGATGGGTCTGAGTAAAGCAGCTGGAGGTGACACCAGGCTTATTTTGCCCTAAAATTGTATTATGTGCCCCAAAAGCAATGTGAAATCAGGCTTGGTGCAGCTGTGGAATACGGTCATCCATTCATAGACAAACCTACTCATCATTTGGACAAGAGACCTAATTCCATGGAATTACATCCTCAGCATCCTGGTACCAGTCTTAACTGTCAGGCCCATCCCACCTAAGCCCAGTTTACATCCTAAATCCACTGTTTACCTCCTGCAATTGGAGATAAGAGCCTGGATCTGGAACCGCTCCCACCAGTGCAGGTGATGCTGAGCCTGGCTCACTGCCACATTAAATAACCTGGGGAGAGCTTGCTCTGTTTGTTTTTCCCTGCCAGCATTCCCAAGATCCAAGCGGATCATTCCCAATGGGTGGTGGGACCTTCCTGGTGATGAGCAACTACATTGGGCTTCTAGCATCTTTATCAGAGCCACACTCCTGGTGTGCAAGGATTCTGGAAGTGATTGCATCCCACTTAAGGATGGATGCTCTTGGAGGAAGGGGTTTTGCATCTCCCCAATGCCATCTGACAGTGGGATGGCCAAACAAAGTCATGGTGTGCTCCAAAATGGGCTCCAATCCTCTATTCATTATAAGCAGTTCATCCTTGCTCTAGAAAATGGCTTTTTGGGCAAATCTGGGGGTTTCTGCAGCAAAATATCTCCCTGGGAGGTGCCCAGGAGCTGGGTGAGGGGCTGTGGAGCATCTCCATAGCATCCCCATGCATCTCCAGCATGGGGAGGGCATCCGATTGTTGCTCACTGCACACATGGAGGGATCAACACCCTGTATGTGCAGGAAAAAGCCACCCAGCTCCATTTGTTCCACCAGAATCCCACCACTCCACCAAGCAATGGAGGGATCTCAGCTTTACATCCCCATCGGGATGCAGGATCAGCATCAGCGCCGGCTTTTCCTGGCATGGTAAATAAATCCAGGAGTGTTTGCTTTGCTTTGAGGGGTGTTCCTGGCAAACCTGGCCGAGTTCCCCAGGATTTAGCAGTGATAACATCTTTGCTCCTCCTAAGAAAAGTCAAAATACCCGGAGCAGGTCCTGCGGGAGCTTTTCCAAGGGTAAAGATCCATGCGGGAGGTTGCCAAGCACTCATAGGTGACTGGACCCACGCAACCGGTTGTGGGGCTGGTGAATCACTGCATTCAATGTGGGTGAAAACCCTTCGACCCAGGCTCCTCTGCCTTTATTTTGGATAGCAGGGATGAAAAACAAGTGCTTGGGATGGGCTGGAAACTTCTCAGACCAGTTGTGCCATGTCTTCTCCAGCCCCATCCCAAAATGATCCCTCCTTGGTGCTTTCATCTCGGCATCTCGCTCCGGCAGGTTGGGGTTTGGGATTGCAAATAGGAGGGCAGGAGGAAAGTCCCTCCAAAGGCATTTCCACCCCAAATCTGTTGCAATTCAGACGTTCATGTATGCCATTTGTATGAGGGATGATGCTGAACATCCTCCACAGTGCAAACCAGGCACTGAAAGCACCATCTGATCCCACTGGAAATAGGAAAAGCTCAAAAGGGAAGAGAAATCTCACCATAGATTGGGAGTAATCCAAATAAGAGGGAAAAAAATCCCAGAAATCTATAATATAGAGATAAAAGCTGGTTTATAAAATGGTTTTGTTGCATTTTGTCCTCAATCTGCAGCAAAATGATGGTGGATGGAGGTTCAGCATCATGAGCAGGTTGGTGGTACCCAAAGTGATACCCAAATGAGAGGTGGAAAAGCCATTATTAGAGTCATGAATGAGGCAATAATTCCTTATTTAAGGGAAAATGGATTATTTTTTCCCAAGGGAAAACCTTAGGAAGAGACCACTTGGATTGGGGTTGAGTCAATGGCTAAGGCAAGGAGGGGATGCTCAGGGCTGCTTTGGAGCTTTCCCATCCAAATCCATGGTGTTTGGCTTCACTGAGGTGGGATTGCTCACCAAACCAGGGCTGAGGTGGGATTTTATTGGCTTTTGCATGGAGTAAATGCCTGGAGTGAAGCAATTCTTGCAATTAGAGGGGCTGGTTTCCTCTGTCTGCATCACTAGTCTGTAACAGAGGCTGGAAGAAGGGTTAAATTCCTTCCAAAATGGTAACAGCGCAAATAATTCCCTGGATTTATGGTGTACTTGGGTCTTCTTTCAAAATTAAAAAGGATATATATAATCATTTTTAATTTCTATTAATTTTTAATGATAACTATAATCTTTCTAATTTAATGGGCAACTTTTTCTGGTTAAAACCAAGGGGGATTGAAGCAAAGTGATGCTCAGAGGCAGGTGAAACCAAGCCCAGGATGGCCCAGCCAGGACAACAGAATCCTTTTCCAGCCATTCCCGAAAAATCCCAACCTCAGGTGGTGCTGTGGGAGAAGCAGAGATGGAGCTGGGGGTCACTGGTGGCTCTCATAGATCTCTGAACCCATTTTGGGGCTTCCTATTCCTTGTCTTCACAACATCCCCACTCAGCAGCAGCGTGGGGGCCCTCTGCTTGTGTTCTTCCAGGAGAAATCCAGGTGTTTTCCACCCTCAGTTTGGTTTATGGGCTCTCATGGAGCAATGCTCTCTAATGTCTGATCCCCTCGAAGGTCCCTCGGCAAGGGGGAATGTTGGGAATTTGGCTTAAATGTGAGACGGGGCAAGGTGGGAAGGGGGGAACCATGGCAGGAGTGGTGCGGGAGGAGCAACCACGTGTAAACCTGTTGCAAGCCCATTGTAAGCCTATTACAACCCTGTTGCAAGCCTGTCACATGCCTGTTGCAAGCCCACACAAGCCTATTACAAGCCAGTTGCAAGCCCGTTGTAAACCCCTTGCAAGTTCATTGCAATCCCCACTGCAAGCTCCTTTCAACCCCATTGCAAGACTGCTATGAGCCACTTGCAAGCCCATTGCAAGTGTATTGTAAACCTCTCTCTACCACCTTGCAAGCCCCTTGCATGCCTGTGGCAAGCATATTGCAATCCCATTGCAAGCCCCCTATAATCCTGCAACAACCCCACTGCAAGCCAGTTGCAAACCCATTGTAATGCCCTTGCAAGTCCATTGCAAGCCCCCGTGTGCTGGGCTGCACCCCCAGAGTGTGAGCAGCAGCTCAGGGAGGGGATCCTGCCCCTCTGCTGTGCTTCCATGAGACCCCACTTACAGCACTGTGTGTGGTGCTGGGGTCCTCAGCATAAGGACATGGAGCTGTTGAATGTCATCTATAGGGATGCTGGAGAGGGATTCTCCATTAGGGACTGGAGCCATAGGACAAGGGGTGATGGGTTCAGACTGAAACAGGGGAAGTTCAGGTTGGAGATAAGGCAGAAGCTGTTCCCTGTGAGGGTGCTGAGGCGCTGGCACAGGGTGCCCAGAGAAGCTGTGGCTGCCCCATCCCTGGCAGTGTTCAAGGCCAGGTTGGACACAGGGGCTTGGAGCAGCTGCTCCAGTGGAAGGGGTCCCTGCCCGTGGCAGGGGTTGGAGCTGGATGGGATTTAAGATCCCTTCCAACCCAAACCAGGCTGGGATTCTGTGATTCATCTCCCACTGTTGCAGCTGCTTTTCCTTAAATCCTGGAAAGCAAAGCAAAGGGCAGGGAAATCTCTCTGCAATGGTCTGGCACAGGAGGCAGCCCTGGGAATGCTGGAAGCACCACAAGGGCTTTGGGAAACCTTCACACGAACCCCTCAGACACCTTTTGGGAATGGGGAGCAAGAACCGGGAGCTGGGATTTGGCTTCCTGAGTCTGGCCTGCCTGGGTGGCCTGCTTGGGTTGCAAGCCCATTGTAAACCCCTTGCAGATCCATTGTGAGCCTCTTGCAAGCCCATTGCAAGCCTATTACAAGCCCATTGCAAACCTTGGAAGCCCATTGAAGGCCCATAGGAAATCCCTTGCAAGCCAAATACAAATCCTTTGGAAGCCTATTGTAAACCCACTGGAAACCTCTTGCAAGCCCCTTTCAAGCCCATTGCAAGCCCACTGTATGCCCATTGCAAACCCAGTGCAAATCCATTGCAAACCCACTGGAAACCTGTTACAAGCCTCTTTCAAGCCCACTGCAAGCAAGCCCATTGCAAGCCTATTTCAAGCCTAATACAAGTTTATTGCAGACTCATTGGAATCCCATTGCAAACCCCTTGCAAACCGATGGCATGATCGTCTCAAGCCCATTGCCAGCCCATTGAACTCCCTTTCAATCCCATTTCCATCTCCTTGTTCAAACCCATGGCAAGCCTATTGCAAGCTCACCACAAGCCCATTGCAAGCTGGTAGCAAGCTCCCACCTCCCCGATCCCGATCTTCCCCTCTTTCCCATTGGAAAAACGAGACACCACAGGACACAGAAACCCCAAACCTCTTCCTTGGGCCTCACCCCAGCGCTGCCCCCCCAACCAACGGGCCCCGAGGCCTCATTAGGGCTCATTAAGGAAGCTCCCGTCTCGCTTTTCCAAGCTGTCGGTGCCCATTAACATCCCGGTGCCTCCGCCCCGGCCCGAGGGCTGGGAACGGGACGGCCCCGGGAGGATCAAAGGAGTCCGGTGTCCAGCTCCAGCGGGGCGGAATAATTTAATAGAGAAGCTTATCATTTATTTGCACAAGGGGGTTTGCTGTTACCGGGGGGTTATTTTCTTTGCCATGGCCAGTCTGGATTCATCCCGTAAATCTCCGCTGGCAGCTCCGTCTGCTCCCATCCCCCGGGAGAACGGAGCGGGGTTTGTTTTTATGGGTTTTTTTTAAGTTAAGCTCAAAATTTTGGTCAAATTCCACTTTTCTCTTTCCAGGGAAGTCAAAATTTACTGGAAAGGCTGGGATGGGCCACGGGGAGGCAGCGGATGCTGGTGTGGAACCACTGCTCTCTGCTGGAGCTGCTGCGTGTCCTGCCCGACAGCACCGGGATGGAGCAGGGCAGGAGGAGGAGGGATGGTGCTGGAGCAGCCCTGTCCTGAGCATTCCCAGACAGGGAAATGCAGGTGGTGGTGGAGATCCCACTGCCCTGTGGGCAGCGGTGCAGTGTCCAGCACTGCATCCCCCTTCCCAGCATTGCATCCCCCTTTCCAATACCACATCCCCTTTCCCAGCACCACATCCCACTACCCAGCACCGCATCCCTCTTCCCAGCACTGCATCCCTCTACCCAGTGCTGCATCCTACTTCCCAGTGCTGCATCCCCCTTCCCAGCACTGCATCCCTCTCCCCGGTGCTGGGATTCATGGAAGGTTCTTGTTCAGCTGCTTACAGAACGGTGCCTGCATGTGTCCCACGTGTCCTGCATATGTCCTTTGTGTGTCCCACATGTGTCCTGCATGCATCCTATGTGTGTCCCACATGGGTCCTGCATGTATCCCGCATGTATCCCACATGTTTCCCATGAGTGTCCCCTTTCAAGCTCCATTGGGAACAGTTTATTTCCTCTTTAGGACATTAGATCCTGCTGCAGTCCCACCTGGAGCCTCATCCCTCCATGGGTGCTGGAAGCACAGGGTGCAGGGCAAGGAAACCCAGCACTTGGTGTTCCCTTGGGCTCTGGGTACCAGAATCCCAACTCCCTCAGGGCTGAGAACTTGGCCAGTGGTAAATGCACCAACATCCAATGCACAGCACCCAATGCACCAACACTTGATGCACCAGCACCCAATGCACCAACACTTGGTGCACCAACATCCCAATGCACAGCACCCAATGCACCAACACTTGACGCACCGAAATCCAATGCACAGCACCCAATGCACCAACACTTGTTGCACCAGCACCCAATGCACCAACACTCAACTCTCTGGGTGCTCTGATGTTTAATGCAGTTTCCAAACTAACTGGGGTGATTTGATTAACCTGATGGAGAGGATGAACAGGAGACACAAGCAGGTTGAAGGCACATGGATAACAGTGCTGATTTGGCACCCAGTGGGATTTCTAGCTGAACAATAATAGCTGGATCACTGTGTATCCCATGGGATATTACATGTCTTATATATTATATAGGAAGGCCAAGATGGATGGGGCTTGGAGCAAACTGCTCTAGTGGAAGGTGCCCCTATCCGTGGCAGGGGTTGGAACTGGATGAGCTTTAAAGTCCCTTCCAACCCAAACCATTCCATGATATTCCTGACCTAACCATTAACGCTGGTAAATTGAAGTGTTAATTGCAGGGAGATGAATGCGTTCCTCAAGTAAGGCAACATTGATGGACTTGGGGTGGTTTGGGATGGGTGGATGGTGGGGCTGGAGCTGACACCAAGTGGATGGAAATAGCAACTTCTGCTCCATAAGCCAAAACTGCAGGATTTGGGGTAAAAACCGGGGGGGTTGTGGAAAAGAAACCCAACCAAAGCACCCTGCGACCGGCCAAAACTGTGCCCCAAAAAGGTCTAAATCGGAGCATCCAGAAGCAGCGGGGGAGGGGGAACCACGTCAGCGATTTCCTTTGGAAAAATACCCGAATCCATCGGGAATAAACGAAAAACCCTCCAGAGGCGCCTGGAAACCTCCCAGTGACCCGGGTCAGCCCCGCTCCGCACCTCCCTGCCGGGATGGGGGCGCTGGAGCTGGGGGCCCGAGTAGGGAGCAGGGATCGGAGGGAACCCCGAGGGGGGGGGGGATGAACCCCCAGCCCCATTAAACCACCCCAGCGGCAGCAGGACGGGATGCGGTGGCACCGGATGGCACCGGCACCGCGGTGCGACCCCCGGCGCTGCGCACAGCCCGAGCTTCGTCACCAGAAAGCCTCTTTTTGCCCAAAAGAAACCTTTTTAGCCAAAAAAGCCTATTTTTTCCCTTAAAAAAAAAGCCTCCTTTAAAAAAAGTCAATTTTTGCTCTAAAAAGTGTCTTTTCTTCCGAGAAAGACTTCCCCCCCGTTCTTCAGAAAAACTTTTCACTTTTTTCTCAAAAAAGCACCTTTTTCCCCCAAAAATCCTTTTATTTGTCACAAAGGTCTCTTTTCCCCTGGAAAAAGCCAATTTTTTACAAAAACTTTATTATATCCCCCAGAAACATTTCTATTTCCAAAACCCCTTATATTTTCCCAAAGAATAAGTGACATTTCTTTTTGAAAAATAAACCACTTTTAAAAATCTCCAAAAAGTCTTTTTTCCTCAATAAACCACCATTTTTAATAACATTTTATTTTTTTTTAAAAGGCAGTTTTTTTCTCCAAAACCGCTTTTTTAACCCAGAAACACCTTCCCCCAAAAAAACCTTTTCTCAAAAAAACTTCAATTTTTTTGCTCTGAAAGGCCCCTTTTTCCCCCAACCCCTTTTTTTTCCAAGAATCCCTTTTCCCAAAAAAAAACCTATTTTTTCCCCAAAACTTCCCCCCCTAAAAAAGTCCTTTTTTTTTATTCGAAATGTCCCTTTTCCAGAACGCTCTTTATTTTTTCCCACAAGGCCTTTTTCCCAATAAAACCCCTTTTTCCCAAAAAAAACCTTTTCCCCCAAAAAAAAACCCTTTTCCCCGAACCAAATCTTTATTTTTACTTTAAAAACCCTTTTCCCCCTCAGCCCCCGTTCCGCGGGGTCCGGCGCAGTCGCCGCCGGAGGCCGCAGGTTGCGGATATGAACCGGCTCCGGCTGCGGCTCCGCTCCCATCACAAATATCCGGCTCCATTGTTCGGGCCCCGCCGCGTCCGCGCTTTGTTCCCTCGGGACCTTTTTGAACCACACAAATATTTGCCGAGCCCGAACGCACCGGAATTTCCCCCCCTCCCCCCTCTCCCCCCCCTTTATTTTGGGGGGGAGGGGGCAGAAATTGGCTTTTTTGTACCTTTAGAGGGAAATTTCCGGCTGGAAACCCAGCCCTGGGCGTGTTGGGAGCTCAATGGGGGCCCCGCTGCGCGGACACAATGCGCAGTTTTGGTTAAAAGCTTTTCCTGCCCGGTTCCCCGGAGCGATCGGGAATTGCATCCCATCGGCATCATCGTGGCACGGGGCCCGCGGGATGCGCGGGGAGCATCGGGGCTCCTGCGGCTTAGGGGGGATGTGGGGATGGGGTGAGGGATGCGGGATGGGGACCCTAAAGTGAAGCCGCGTTCCGAGGTTGTTGGAGCTTTGCCCGTTGGGCATCGTTGGGTACCACTGGGTGGTAGCCAATGGGAGAGCTGGGGGATGTCATCACCGGGCAAGCGGGTTTGGGTTGAAACGGGATCGGTTTGGGCCATACACAGGGCCCGGGGTGTCCTGAACCCCCGGGAGGTCCTGAGGGAAAAGGAAGGGGAAAGGGGATAAAAAGGAGGGGGAGGTGGAAAAAATGGGAGGGGAAAGGGTGAAAAGGGAGGAAAGGGGAGGAAAAGGAAGGAGGGAAGAAGGGTAAAGGGGGTGAAGGGAGGGAAAAAGGGGAGGGAAGGGGGGAAAAGAAGAGGAAAATGGAAGGAATGAGGAAAAGGGATGAAAAGAAGGAAAAAAGGGAAGAAAAAGGAAAAATAGGGGGAAGAGGGAAGGGGAAAAGGGGAAAAGGGGGGAAATGGCAAAAGGGAAAAAAAGGAAAAATGGGAAAAGGAGAAAAGGGTAAAAAGGGGGCAAAGAATAAAAAAGGAAAAGAAAAAAGTAAGAAAAGAGTGAAAGGAGAAAAATGGGAAAAGGGAAAAAAGGAAAAGATGAAATGGGAAAAGCAAAAAAAAAAAGGAAGAAAGGGAGGAAAGGGAAAAAAAAGGTGCAAAAAAGAAAAGAGCGAAAAGTGAAAAAGGGGAGGAAAGGGGCAAAATAAGAAAATTGAAAAAAATGAATAAAATAATAAAGGGAAAAGAGAAAAAAGGGGGAAAAAGAAAATTAAAAAAGGGGGGGTGGAAAGGGGAAAAGGGGGAACGGGAGCATGGGAGCGATGGAGCAAGGAATCATTGGAGCGATGGAGCAATGGGGCGGCTCCGTCTCACCGTGATGGGGCCCAGGCCCGGCGCGGGCGGCAGCGCCCTCAGGTGGCAGCAGTGTGAAGCCCAAAGAGGGGCTCAGCACCCCCAACCCGTGCCCCCCGTTCTCTTCCATGGGGTCCCCCCATAGCCCCTGCAGCCTCCCCTGGACCCCTCCAGTGCCCTCCCAACCCCTCCGCTCCCCCCAGTACCTCCCAGTGCCCCCCAGAGGGGTCCCACTGCAAACCCTCGAGCCCCGTTTGCACCCCCGAGCCCACCCGGAGCCGGTGCTCCCAGTCCCCTGTTGTGTGTCCCCCCCCGCACTATGGACCCTCATGGATCCATCCCCGGTGGATGGGTCCGAAGTGCCACCAACGCCACCGGTACCCGTCCCGGACACTCCGGTGAGCCCCTGGCACAACCGGGATGACCTCAGGCAGCATCTGAACCGGTGCCACCAAGCCTGCACCACGGTACCGGGTGATACCGGGCCCTGGGCACCCCCCGAGTGACCCAAGGCAGCACCGGGGACACCGGTGTCCTGCCGGTACCGGCCCATGCATCCAGAGGAGCATCCCTGGGTGACTCGTAGGTATTACCGGGGTGACCCCAGGTGACCCCAGGCAACACCAAGGGACACCGGGGACCCCTCCGGTGCAGCATCCTACCGGTACCGGTAATGGGCACCCCGGGGATGACCCTGAATGACCCCGGCCAATACCGGGGCCCGGTGCCACCACCCCTCGGGTGCAGCATCCATCCGGTCCCGGCTCCGAGCACCCCCGGGGTGACCCTGGATGACCCCAGGGGACACGGGAACCGGTGCCACCGTGGCACGGAGCCGGTATCAGCCCAGCGTGACCCTGAATGACCCCGGGCAGCACTGACCCGGTGCCAGCATCCTCATGGTGCAGCACCCTCCGGTACCGGCACCGGGCACCCCCGGGGAGCCCCGGGTGACCCCGGCTGACCCCAGGGACCCCCCCCCCCCCTCGCCGCTGCACCCACCCCTGTGTCCCTGCGGGGTGACCCCGGGTGACCCCCGGGCATCACCGGTACCGGTGTCCTCCGCACCGGGTCTCCCCCCGCCCCCCCCGTTGCCATGGCGACCGCCCCCTCCCTCCCCTCCCCTCCCCACGTTGCCATGGCGAGGCGCGAGCGGCGGCCGCCGTCGCGCGGCGGGCGCGGGGCTCGGTGGGCGTGGCCGCCGTGGCGGGCGTGCCCGTGATTGGCCGGGGCGGTGCCACGTGACGCGCGGAGGAATGCAAATGAGCTCTGGCGTCGGGGCCGCCGCGCCGCCGCCGCCGCCGCCTGAGGGAGGAGGGAGCGGCCCCGGGACAACCGGACACCCCCCGCCGCGACATGGCCGTGCCCGGCCGGGCCCGCTCCCACCGGGCCGCAGGTACCGCGCCCGCCGCCGATACCGGGCCCCGGCCGCTTTGTCTGGGCCGGGCCGGGGCCGGGGCCCGTGGAGAGGAGGGAGGTGGTGGGGGGGGCGTGAGTGAGGTGAGGGGGGGCCGCGCATGCGCCCTGCGCTGTGCCTCAGTTTACCCACCGTGGGCCGGGGTAATGCTAGGGCCTCTGTTGTCCCCCCCCGCTATACCCCCCATTGTGTCCTCCCTTTTATAGCCCCCACCATTATAACTCCCAATTATGGGCCTCTTCCACCGTTATAACCCCCCCCTTTATAGCTCTCACTGTTATAACCCCCTGTTAAAGACCCCCCTCCCCCCCTCCATTATTCCCCCTAGTTATAGCCCTTCCTCTATTACAGCCCTCACCGTTATACCCCCTGGTTATAGCCCAACCCCTATTGTAGTTACCCCTCCTATACCCCCCTTATAGTCCCCACTTATTATATTTCCCCCCATTATACTCCTTGGTTTTAGCCCAACCCCTATTGTAGCCCCCCCCATTATACCCCACTACCCTGCGCCCCCTCTCCTGATTTTGTCCCCCATTCCCATTCCAGTGCTTGCTGTTCCACTTTATTCCCCCTGCAGTGTCATTTCCTGTGTGTGCTTTCCCATTCATCCCCCTCTATAGTACATCCTGCCCCCCAATATCCCACCCCTCCCGTATCCCACACCTTCTATCCCGTCCACACCCCTTAATATCTCATCTATCTCATTCCCCCTCCAGTGTCCCATACCCCCATCTTATTCCCTTTCTGCCATCCCTATCCTTTCCTCCACTATCCCATCATGTCCCCGCTCTCCCATCCCCCCCTCTATCCCATTCCCCAGTAGCCCATCCTCCTCTCTCCCATTTTCCCCTTCTATCCCATTTCTCCTCTATCCCAGCACACCCCCCACTATAATTGCCCCCATCCTTTTGCCACCCCCATTATGGGCTCAGCTTGGGAAGTTTCCATCTCCATGACCCCCCCCCCCCCAGCAGTGCAGGAATTGCTCCAGTTTTTGTTAATTTTGGGTGGGCTTCGTGGGTTTTGGGGGTCAGAAGTGGGTTTCCCCCAAAGAGGGTTGCTGTGGATGAGGATGGGGGCTCCAACCCATGACACATGAGTGATGGGGGCTCTTCCTGCTGGAATTGGCTCTGGGTTGTCCCAGCGTGGTCCCTCCATGTCAGTCACTGTGGTGACTCTCACCCAGTGCCACCAGTGAGGAAATGAGTCCATGGCTTCCCAAATGGAAACACTTCCCAAACTTCCTCCTGGTCATGGCCAGGCCTGAGGCTGGGCCATGTGCAGGTCCATGGAATGGGGCAGCGGTGGGGACACCACCCCGGGCACGCATCCATCCTACCCCAGCCTTAGGGACAGAGGCACCCTCAGAGGACACAGCCCCACCAGCCACCAAGGCAGGGAGGTCATTGCCACGTGTGGGTGCTGAGCTGGGGCTGGAGGTGGCTGCTGTGGGGGCTGTGGCCACCAAACCACCCCCATGGCTGCTGTCCATGGTCTGCAGTGCTGTGCCTGCTGCCATGGTGGTGGCACCCATGGCCTGGGGGCCACAGGCACGTAACACAGGTTCCTTGGTGAGTGTGGTGGCCATGGAGCCTCATGGCAACTGTGGTGGCTGTGGTGATGATGGCACTGCCCTCTGTCCCTGTTGTCTTCCTGTCCGTCCATCCCTTCCTTCCATCCATTCATTCCTCTCCTATGTCTGTCTGTCCTTCCTTCCATTTTTCCTCCCCTTTGTCCGCTCCCATTGTCCATCCTTCCTTCCATCCCTGTGTCTCTCTCCTACTTCCATCCGGCCTTCATTCCATCTGTCTGCCCTTCTGTCTATCCATTGGTACCTCCTGTCTTTCCATCTGTAGTTACTCTGTCCTTCTATCCCTTTCCTGTTTTCTTCTGCCCATCTTGCCTCTGATGGTCCATCCATCCTCCTCTCTAACCCTGTCCTTCTCCTCTCCATTTCTCTGTTCTTCTTTCTGTTCATCATTTCCTACATCAATCCATCATTCCTTCTATCACAGAACCCCAGCATGATTTATGTTGAAGGGTCCTTAAATCTCCTCCAGCTCCAACCCCTGCCATGGGCAGGGACCCCTTCCACTGGAGCAGCTGCTCCAAGCCCCTGTGTCCAACCTGGCCTTGAACACTGCCAGGGATGGGGCAGCCACAGCTTCTCTGGGCACCCTGTGCCAGCGCCTCAGCACCCTCACAGGGAACAGCTTGTGCCTTATCTCCAACTTGAACTTCCCGTTTCAGTTTGAACCCATCACCCCTTGTCCTATCACTACAGTCCCTAATGAAGAGTCCCTCTCCAGCCTCCTTGTAGCCCCCTTCAGACACTGGAAGATGCTCTGAGGTCTCCACGCAGCTTCTCTTCTCCAGGCTGAACAGCCCCAATGTTCTCAGCCTGTCCACTCCTCCTTCCTTCCATCCGTCCTTCCATCCTTCCCTTGGTCTTTGTTCTCTTCCATCCCTTTCCTACTTCCTTCTCTCCTGGCCTCCTTCTTTCCTTCCCTCCTGCCCTTTGTCCTTTCCCTTCTTCCTTCTTTCCTTCTGTCCATCCATCCCCCTCCTCCTCCCATCTTTCCTCTGTCCCTCGTGCAGCCATGCCTTCATCTCCCCTTCCTTCCAGCATCCCTCTCCTCCATCCCTCAGCCCCCAGAGCAGGACCATAACCCCCAGTGACACCACACCATGCACCACACCACCATAACCCTGCCCCATCTCCCCGCAGCTCCAGCCTGACCCCCGCAGCCCCACGGCGCCCGGCTCCGCGCCATGGACAACGAGCAGCTCCCGGCAGCTCCGGCCTCCAGCAGCGCCGGCGGCACCGCCACGACACCCAACAGCACCGGCACAGCGCGCCCGGCAGCGCCCCAGATCTCGGTGTACAGCGGCATCCCCGACCGGCAGACGGTGCAGGTGAGGGACGTGGCTCCGGGGTTGGGGTTCTGGGGGTGCAGCCCAGGACCCACATCACCCCCCCCATCCCCATCCACTGCAGGTGATCCAGCAGGCGCTGCACCGGCAGCCCAACACGGCGGCACAGTACCTGCAGCAGATGTACGCGGCGCAGCAGCAGCACCTCATGCTGCAGACGGCAGCGCTGCAGCAGCAGCACCTCACCAGTGCCCAGCTCCAGAGCCTGGCCGCTGTGCAGCAGGTAAGGGCTCGCAGCGCCGGTGGCACCCATGGGTGCTGCAGGGCGGCAGGAGGGTGACGCTCGGTGCTGTTCGCAGGCCAGTCTGGCAGCCAACAGGCAGAGCAGCTCCTCGGGGGGTAACGGCACCCAACCAGCACCGACGCAGCAGCCCACGGTGAGTGCACAGTCCTTCCGTCCCATCCCTCCCATCCCATCCTGGAGGCTAAAAAGCTCTGCAAAGGCATCTGGATGGGCTGGATCCATGGGCTGTGCCAATGGGATGAGGTTCCACAAGGCTCAGTGCTGGGTCCTGTGCTTGGGCCACAACAACCCCCTGCAATGCTCCAGGCTTGGGGAAGAGAGGCTGGAAACTGCTCATGGGAAAGGCCCTGGAGGTGCTGATTGAACATGAGCAGTTTGTGCTTGGGCAGGCAGGGAGCCCCCAGCATCCTGGCCTGGATCAGCACCAGTGGCAGTGACTGTGCCCCTGCACTGGGCACTGGGGAGGCTGCACCTTGAATCCTGTGTTCAGCTCTGGGCTCCTCACTGCAAGAGAGACCTTGAGGGGCTGGAGTGGGGCCAGAGCAGGGCAATGGAGCTGGTTCAGGGCCTGGAGCACAAGAGAGATGGGGAACAGCTGAAGGACCTGGGGGGTTCAGATGGAGAAGGCTCAGGGGGGACCTGATGGCTCCCTACAAGTGCCTGGCAGGAGGATGGAGCCAGGAGGGGCTGGGCTCTGCTCCCAAGGAACAAGGGATGGGACAAGAGGAAACAGCCTCAAGTTGCACCAGGGCAGGTTTAGATGGAGCTGAGGAACAATTCCTGCCCCAGAGGGTGCTCAGGCATTGGAACAGGCTGCCCAGGGCAGGGCTGCTGGCACCGGCCCTGCAAGGGTTCACACATGGTGGAGATGAGGCCTCAGTGCCATGGGTTAGGAGTGGCCTTGGCAGTGGCATTGGCAGTGCTGGGGAATGGTTGGATCCTAAGGGTGTTTTCCAGCCTGGCTCATTCTGTGATTCTATCCCATCCCTCCCCATACCCGACACGGCACAACCGGCCTGCTCTCGGTGCAGATGAACCTGTCCCCATCACCAGCGCAGCTGCTGACGCGGGCGCAGAGCGTGGCTCCCGGTGCAGCCGGCATGGCACAACAGGCTGTGCTGCTGGGCAACGCCGCCTCGCCTGCCCTCACCGCCAGCCAGGCCCAGATGTACCTGCGGGCACAGATGGTAAGGGAGCACCTGTATGGGTGCCCATGGGCCCATCGCAGGGTGGGCAGCACACCTGAAGGATTCTTGACCCTGCAGGGTGGACATCATCCAGTAGTGGGGTGGTCAAGGCCCTTAGGGTGCCCATCCTCTTATTTATTGCGTGTCCAGGACCTATTGGGTATTCATCCCACTGTGGGGTGACCAGGACTCATGGGGTCCCCATAGTCCTATTGCAGAGTAATACCCTAGAGGGTCCCTGACCCATTTGGGTACCCATGCCTGTGGGTTGCCTGGGACCAATTGTCCCACAGCAGGGTGGCAGGGCTTGTGGGTTGCTCAGGACCCACTGTCCATAGGGACATGGAAGGGAGGGAATGGGACACAAAAGGGATGTCCTCCCCACCTCGGGGTCCCACACACCCATCTCTGCCCCCCAGCTCATCTTCACACCCACGGGCCCCGTCAGCGCCGTCCGACCCGAGAGCCCCGCTCCAGCCCCACCGCCGGCCCCACCGCCCGCCCCACCGCCTGCTGCCCCCCAGGTGAGCCCCCAAATCTCCCCTTCAGCCCCCCAACAACCCCCGGCCCCCCTGACCTGCTGCTGTTGTAGGTGCACAGCCTGGCCCTGCGCCCTGCCGGCCCCCACCTCCCTGCCCTGGCCATGAAGCCCCCCGGCGGGGCACCCCCCCGAGCTGGTCCCCCCCGAGGACCCCCCCCAGACCCCCCAACTGAGCACCTCAAGAAGGCTGAGCCCCCCGATGCCCGTGCCCATCCCCTGGCCCGCGCCGCAGCCCCGGCTGCTGCCACAGGTAAGTGCCTGCGGCCGTGTTCACTCTGAAGCCTAATGAGGGGCTGTGTGCCCTGTGTGGGGCTGCAGCCCCAAAACCCACTCCAGGGGGGTTTCATCACCACCTCGGGGGCTCAACATCAGGGCAGGGGGTCACAAGCCTCAGCAGAGCAGCCTGTGTGGGGTGTTCACCCTGAAACCTAATGATGGTCTGGACTGGTGTTGCCTATACATTGGCTTCCTGCTTGTGTTTGGGTGTGTGTGGGTCAACCCACCCTCTCTGAGGGTGCCTGGGAGGGTCTTGGCACCTGCAGCACCTACAGGGGGCCCTGGGGTGAGCCTCCTCAGTGGGTTGGAGCAGTGAGGTGTGGGCCTGGGGAACCCCATGGGGTGATGGAGCCTGGGGGTGCTGTGCTGGTGTGGCTCACAAATCAAGGGGACATGGCGGGGGACGGACAAGAACCCATTCCTGTTCCTGCAGGCACAGCAGGAGCTGGTTATCAATAGGCACCAGAGTGAATGGATGCCTGAGTGAGGAGCAGCCTTATGGGGGGCAGGGGGGGGATCCTGGGGTTGGGGTCCTTTGGGGCTGAGGTGCTGATGCTGTCTCCGCAGCCTATGCCCCACTGCAGCCCCCCCAGTTCGTGCAGCAGGCGCCGAAGCCGATGCAGCCCCAGCAGCAGCAGCAGCCGCAGCAGTTTGTGATCCAGCAGCAGCAGCAGCCGCTGCCCCCCCGCGGGCAGCCCCCCCCGGGCCCCCCTGCTGCCCCCCAACTGCACCCACTGCCCCCCGCCAGCCCTGGCCCAGCCCCACAGCCCAAGACCGGGGTCCCCGTGGGGCCGGGGGGTGAGGGTGGCCCCCCCAATGGCCACGCAGCCCCCCGCAAGTTCCAGCACGCCTCAGCCGTCATCCTGCAGCTGCAGCCGCCCGGCGCCACGGTGAGGGGCACCCCTGGCCCCCCCACATGGGGCATGAGCCCTGTACACATGTGTGCAATGGGGGGGGGGGGGGTGCAGGTGTGCCTGAGCCCCACACGTGTGTGAGCCCCACATGTGTGCGTGCACACAAGCTAGGGCCATGCATGTGTGTGTGTACAAGTGGTCCCTGCACATGTGTGATCCATGCACATATGTGCTGTCTGTGCACATCTGTGTGCACATGTGTGTAATCCATGCACGTTGTTGTCCATGTATGCTTGATCCATGGGTCACTGATCCATGTGCACACGTGTGCAATGTGTGCCTGGTCCATGCACGTTGTGTGGGAGCCCATTGGCCTGACCTGTGCACACTCATGTATGTGCACATGTACTCCTCATCTCTGCATGTGCGTGCATGTGTGCTTAATCCATGTGTACCAGAGCCATGCACACGTGTGTGAAGGTTGCCACAGCCCTGCATGTGTGTGCCTGCTCTGTGCACACCCATGTTCCCCTGCTCCTTGCACATGTGCATGCATGGTGGCTGTGCATGTGGGGGGGTGTGCATGTGTCAGCCGGGTCCGTGCACACACGTGTGTCTGTGTGCATGATCCATGTGTGCATGATCCATGTGTGTCTGTGGGTGTGAACCATGTACCTGTGTGTGCACACTTGCAACAGCCCCACCACGTAAGTGTGAGCAGGTCACACACATGCACGCATGCCCATTAACATGTGTGTGGATGGGTGTGTGTGTACCCATGTCCTGCTCGCCCCACACACGTGTGCACGCACCCCCTGACCGCACACCCGTGTCCGTGTCCCCCGTCCCCGCAGCCCCCACCCGCCGTCCCCGAGAGCTCCCGTCGGGACCCACCGCCGGCCCCCACCAGCGCCGCCAGCCCCCCCGCCGCCCCTCCGGGCCCCCCCGACGGCGAGCGGCCCCCTGCGCACGGTAAGACCCAGGGACGGTGCTTAAACACACCCCCCCCCCCGGTGACCGGCGGAACCCCGGTTAGGTTCCCACCACTTAGGGGCACCGGAGCTGTAACCACGCCCCCCATTCAAAGCCACGCCTCCCTCCGAGGCCACGCCCCCTCTTGTCGGCGTGGGCGCGCGCGGGGCTGCGGCCAATAGGAGATCGAGGAGGGGGCGTGGCCTGCGCCGGGCCCCGCCCTTCCCCGCGCAGCAGCAGCCTCCGCCGCCGCCGCCGCCCCGGCCCGGCCCTGCCGCCGCCTTTGTCCGCCCTGCGCCGCCGCCGCCCGCCCTGCGCCGCCTTTGTCCGCGCTATGGGGCCGCCGAGCCGCTGAGCGCCGCCGGTGAGTGCGGCCCGGCCCGGCCCGGCCCCGCCTCGGAGCGCTGCGGCCTGGCCCGGCCCGGCCCGGCCCCGGCGGGGCGGCGGCGGCGGTAGCGGGCGGGCGCTGACCTCACTTCCGCATCCGCCCCCCCCCCCCCTCCGCTGCCCCGGCCTGGGCGCAGGTAGGGGCGGGGGGAACGGGAGCCGCCGCCGGCGGACAAAGGTGCCGCGGCCTACCGGGGCCTAGCGAGGCCTGCGGGGCGTGCGGGGGGGGAACGGGGCCGTACCGGGGTGTAACGGGTCTCAAGAGGGACACACAGAACCTTATGTAGGGACCCGGCACCCACCGGGGTGTTCGGGGCTCTCTGTGCCCCACCGGGGGGAGGTTCGGATGTCGCCTCCCCCCCCCCTCCGGTACCGCAGCGCCCTGTGGCTGTACCGGTGTTGCCGGGCCCGCAGGGCAGCAGCTGCTCCGCCGCCAGCTGTATGGTAATGCCGGCGTCACCGCGTCCAACCGTAACCTCTGTGTGTGTGTGTGTGTGTGTGTGTATGTGTGTGTCCGTTCCTCCGGTAGAGCCGCCCGCAGAGCGCCTTCATGCCCAGCCGCCGGCCCTCGCCAGCGTTCCCGGTATGACCTCGGGCACCGGCAGCTCTGCCTCCACCACCGTCGCCGGCGCTGCCCCCCATAATGGTGAGAACAAACCGCCTCAGGCCATCGTGAAACCGCAGATCCTCACCCACGTTATCGAGGGCTTCGTCATCCAGGAAGGGGCAGAACCGTTCCCGGTAACGTTATTTCCTTATGGATCCATGGGTTTCTTCTTCCCCCCCCCCCCTTCCCAGCTCTGTTGAGTGTGGGGGTGTTGTTGGGGGTGGGTGGTTTAGGGGCACCCATCCATGTCCCGCTGCAGGTGGGACGCTCCTCCTTGCTGGTGGGGAACCTGAAGAAGAAGTATGCGCAGGAGCTGCTGGCTGAGAAGCTCCCACCACAGGACAACACCACCACCACCGACTCCGAGATGGAGGAGCCCTATCTCCAAGGTAGCGCCCGGCCCCCCAAGCCGAGGGGTTGCTATGGGGCAGGGCAGGGAGAGGGGGGGGTGTGTGTATGTCCTTAAGGCTGAGCTGGTTGCATTTCTCTCTCTGGGTGTCCCTCCGCGCCCCCCAGAATCCAAAGAGGAGGGGAACCCCCCCAAACTGAAGTGTGAGCTCTGCGGCCGCGTCGACTTCGCCTACAAGTTCAAGCGCTCCAAGCGCTTCTGCTCCATGGCTTGTGCCAAGAGGTACAGAAACACCCCCAAAGCTTACCCAGCACACCCCATAGCGCGGTGGGACCATGACCCACACCTGTGTGTTGTACCCAACCCCACAGGTACAACGTGGGCTGCACGAAACGGGTGGGTTTGTTCCACCCCGACCGCAGCAAACTGCAGAAACCCGGCGGCCCCCCCCACGGCCGGCGCCGTGCCTGCAAGGGGACACTGCCCGCGCTCAGCAAGGACACCAAGAAGCAGGTGAGGGTGGGATTCACCCCATGGAACACAGTTATTGGGGGGGGGGGGGTGATGCACACACATGAGGCCGGCGCTGCTCCGTCCCCGCAGCCGCCGGTGTCTCTGCCGCCGGGTTCGGTGCCTCTTTCCGTGACGGCGTCGTTGCAGCTCAACCACAGCCAGGAGGACTCGAGCCGCTGCTCCGATAACTCCAGCTACGAGGAGCCGCTGTCGCCCATCTCCGCCAGCTCCTCCACCTCCCGCCGGCGCCAGGGCGAGCGGGACCTGGAGCTCCGGGACATGGAGCTGCCCGACGTGCACGTCCGGGACCTGCCTGGCATCGGCCACCGCTTCCTGCCCAGCGAGCCCAGCAAGTGGAACGTGGAGGATGTCTATGAGTTCATCCGCTCGCTGCCGGGTGCGGAGCAGGGATGGGCACCCCAGAACCATGGGGTGCTGGGTTTGGGAATGGGGTGTGCCTGAGCAGAGGGTGATGGGCACCGTGTAACGGTGGGGTTTGGGGTGAGGAGCAGAGAGGGGTAACCCCGTAACCATGGAGTGAGGAGCAGAGAGGGATAACCCCATGAGCATGGAATGAGGAGCAGAGTGGGGTAACCCCATAACCATGGAGTGAGGAGCAGAGAGGGATAACCCCATAAACATGGAGTCAGGAGCAGAGAGGGGTAACCCCACGACCATGGAATGAGGAGCAGAGAGGGGTAACCCCACAACCATGGAATGAGGAGCAGAGAGGGGTAACCCCACAACCATGGAATGAGGAGCAGAGAGGGGTAACCCCATAACCATGGTGTTTAGGGGTGGGTTTGGGGTGAGGAGCAGAGAGGGGTAACCTCATAACCATGGAGTGAAGGGAGGGTTTGGGGTGTTTCTGAGCAAAGGGGCATCCCATAACCACAGGGTGGGTGGTTTTGGGGGGGGGATGCTTCTGAGCCCAGGGATGAGGAGCAGGCGTAGGGCAGGGTGGGAAATGGGGTCTGAGGGACACCCACATAACAGTGGGGTGTGGGGGGGTGGTTTTGGGATGTTTCTGAGCTGAGGCTGAGGGGCACCCCAGAACCATGGGGTTGAATGGAGGGAGAAGAGCAATGAGAGCACCCCAATACCATGCTGTGGGCAATGGGGTTTGGGGTGTCTGTGAGCCCAGCGGTGTCTCAAGTGAGGGGCACCCCATACCCATGAGGTGCGGGTTGGTTTTGGGGTGTCTCTGAGGGGCACCGGGTAGGAGGGGATGGTTTTGGGGGTGTTTTTGAGGCATAGGGGAGGGCACCCCAACCCCTTGGGGTGGGAGGTGGGGTTTGGGGTGTCTCTGAGCCTATTTTGGGGTATCTCTGAGCCCGTTTTAGGGTGTCTGAGCCCATTTTGGGGTATCTCTGAGCCCATTTTGGGATATGTTTGAGCCCATTTTAGGGTGTCTGATCCCATTTTGGTGTGTCTCTGATCCCATTTTGGGGTATCTCTGAGCCCATTTTGGGGTATCTTTGAGCCCATTTCAGGGTGTCTCTTGAGCTCATTTTGGGGTATTTCTGAGCCCATTCTGGGGTATCTCTGAGCCCATTTTGGGGTCCCTGACCCCCCCCCCCCCCCGCAGGCTGCCAGGAGATCGCGGAGGAGTTCCGTGCGCAGGAGATCGATGGGCAGGCGCTGCTGCTGCTCAAGGAGGATCACCTCATGAGCACCATGAACATCAAACTGGGGCCGGCCCTCAAGATCTACGCCCGCATCAGCATGCTCAAGGACTCCTAGAGCCGGTGGGGTGGGGGCACCCATGGGACACCCCCCCTTACACCCCCCATCCCCCCCAACACCCCTGCCTGGCCTCAAAGAGGGGGGGCTTGGGGGGGGGGGTCACTGCTGAGCACAACCCAGCCCCGGGTGCCCCCGGGGTGTGTAAATAGCCCTTAGCTATAGCCCCCCCCATACCCCGGCAGGGAGGGGGGGTCCCCACATCCCCCCATGTGCCCCCCCCATTCCCCCCCCCCCCCGCAGCGGCAGGGTGAAGCAGGATGGTTGCCTTAACGTGGGCCCCC
The DNA here is from genome assembly GCF_012275295.1 of Melopsittacus undulatus. Classification (NCBI taxonomy): domain Eukaryota; kingdom Metazoa; phylum Chordata; class Aves; order Psittaciformes; family Psittaculidae; genus Melopsittacus; species Melopsittacus undulatus. The sequence continues at coordinate 3,513,857 of NC_047538.1, read as the reverse complement.
TCCCCCAGCTGGGATTTGGGCTCTTGGTCATGGGGGGGGGTGGATTTTGGGGCTCCCCCCCCCCGGGGGGGTGGTGCTGGTTTGGGGGGGGGGGGGAGGGGTCACAGAGGAGGTATCTCCCTTGTTATGGGGCTGTATTGGGGGCACCTCATGATGGAGGGGGGGGGTGGCCCCTTCACCCCCAGGTCAGGGCCCCTCCCCCTTCCCCTCCCCCCCCCCCCGGGGCTTTTTAAGAAAAGAAAAGAAAAGCAAAAAAAAATAATAATTAAGGAAAAATCTCCCCCCAGCCCCTCCCCCCCTTTTTTTTCCCTGTTTTTTTTTGTTTTTAATAAACACAGGAAAAAAACAACACCTTTAAAAGCGAACAATGTGGGGGGGGGGATGGGATGCTCTGGCTGCCCCTCAAGTTGGGGGGGGTGTTAAAGTTTGTGTGTGTGGTTGCCCCCCCTGCCATGAGTCCCAGTGGCAGATGGGGGCTGAAGTGGGGACATGGGGGGGGGGCAGGAGGGGACATCTATGGGGGTGACATGGACCCAGGGCTGGTCCCCATGGGGGGCTATGGGTAGTGCTGCATCCTTGAAGCTGGTACCCATAGGGGTGGTACCCGCTGTGACCCTGCGTCCCCTGATGCCATTGGGGTGTCCCTGGGGGTGGTGGCTCTGATGGTGACAGGTCCAGAGCTGCCTTGTTCCTATTGCTGGTGGCCATAGGGCTGCTGATCCCCGTTGGTGGCCACCATGGGGCAGTGACCCCCTTCAGCACTGGTACCCACGGTGATGCTGCATCCCCACAGCTGGTACCCACAATGAGATGCCCCCAGTGATGGTAGCTTCTACCCCCCCCCCCAATGTCCCCATCGTGTCACCCCCCCCCCCAGACCCAGTATGGGGGACACAGGACCACCCCCTCCCATCCCCCCCCCCATCCCCATCAATTTTCCACAAAACCCACAAAAAAACTGATTTTTATTAATTTTTGCTCTGGTTTATTCTGTTGTGGGCACTGGGAGGGGGAGAGGGGGGTGACGCTCCTCTTCCAAACCCCCCCCCCCCCCCCGGCTGCTCCATCACCCACAATGTGGGGTGGGGGGAGGAGGGGGGGCTTTTTTTGCCTTTTTCTTCTTTTTCTCCTCTTTTTTTTCCTTTTCTTCGTGTTTTTTGCCTTTTTTTCCTCATTTTCCCCTTTTTTACCAAGGTTGGGTCTAACTCTAGGGGGGGGGTTGGGATTCCATCAGGAACATAAAAAAAAGCCCCCAAACTGGGGGGGGAAATGGGACAGGACAGGGGGGGTTTAGTGTAGAAGAGGCGTATTTACAGGTATTAACATGCGGACAATGAGGTTACACTATGGGGAATACAACATCGAGGGGGGGTAAAAAATAACGGGGGGGGGATAAAACTTAATAAAAGAGGGAAATAAAACACCCCCATGGGGAAAACCCAATAAAAACCCCAAAGAAAGGATGAGTTTAAGGCGTAAAAAGTGTATAAAAAATAACACGGGGGGGGCACGGGGGGGGTTGCCCCCCCCCCATGGGTCTATGTACAGGCGCCCGGGGCCGGCAGGCACAAGGCAAAGTGAATGTGTTCCCCCCCTATCCCCCCCAATAATAGGGATTTGGGGGGGGGTGTAATGGGAAAAAGGGGGGGGCCCAGCGGCTGCTTTTGCCCTTAAAGGGCCCCCCCTTGAAATAAAACCGCATTCAAACCCCAAACCGACCCCCCAAAAGCAAAGTGGGGGCCCCTGTTCTCAGTCCTGGGGGGGGGGTGCACCCCATCTGCAAGGGGGGGGGGCTCATTCCTGGTTTGTAGCAGCACCAAGTTCTTGGCCAATAAATATATATATATATTTGTATCCAAACGGGGGGGGGACCCCCCCTTTGCCCCCCCCCCCCCCAAAAACCCCCAAACCAAACCGCAGAGGTTCAAAGTGCTCCGAATCCGTCTTTGGGCATCACCAAACCTGCGGGGACACGGCCCCGGGGCTGCGGTGCTGCGGATGGGGGGGGTTTGCTTCCTCCTCCTCCTCTTCTTCCTCAATGGGATGGGTCTGGGGGGGGGATGGATGATCCTGTCCGTGCCTTTCTTTCCCCCCCCCCCTCCAACCCGTTGCTCCAAGCCCTGCTAGATGAGGGAGATCCGTACGGGAATGCCGGGAGACTCCGTCCGCTGCGGTGAGTGCTGGCTGACCAGGTGCTCCACCACCGTGTGCTTGGACATGTGCTTCATCAGGTAGGTCTCCTGTTGGGGGGGGGGGTTCAGGGTCAATAATGGGGTTTTGGGGGGGTTTCAGGGTGTTTTGGGGGGTTTAGGGGGTTTCAGAGTAGGTTTCAGGGTGTTATGGGGTGTTTTGGGGTGTTTCAGGATGGTTTAGGGTGGTTTGGGGGAGTATCAGGGTGGCTTGGGGTGTTTTGGGGGGTATCAGAGTGGTTTTGTATTAGTGTATTAGGTTGCTTTAGGGTGTTTTGGGGGTGATTCTGGGTGTTATGGGGTGTTCTGAGGGTGTTTTGGGGTGTTTCAGGGTGGTTTAGGGTGTGTTTCAGGGTGTTATGGGGTGTTTTGGGGTGTTTTGAGGACAGTTTAGGGTGGTTTGGGATTGTTTCAGGGTGTTTTGGGGTGTATTAGGGTGGGTTAGGGTGTTTTGGGGGTGTTTCAGCGTGTTCTGACAGTGTTCTGGGGTGTTTCAGTGTTCTGGGGTGTTTCAGAGTGGTTTAGGGTGTTTTGAGGCTGTTATGGGGTGTTTTGGGTGTGTTTCAGGGTGGTTTAGGGTGTTTTGGGGGTGTTCTGGGGGTGTTTTGGCTGTGTTTCATGGTGTTTCATGGTGTTTCAGGGTGTTTTGGGCCATTTCAGAGTGTTCTGAGGGTTTTCTGGGGTGTTTCAGGGTGTTTGGGGTGTGTTCCGGGGTGGTATAGGGTGTTTTGGTGTGTTTCAGGGTGTTCTGGGGTGTTTCAGGGTGTGTATCAAGGTGGTTTAGGGTATTTTGGGGGTGCTTTAGTGTGTTATGGGGTGTTTAGGATGTCTTAGGGGTGTTCTGGGGGTGTTTCAGGTGTGTTTCAGGTGTTTCAGGGTGTTTCAGGTGTGTTCCAGGGTGTTTTGGGGTGTTTCAGGTGTGTTTCAGGTGTGTTTCAGGTGTGTTTCGGGCTGTTTGGGGGTGCTGGGGCTCTCACCGAGGTGTACGCGCGCCCGCACATGCTGCAGCAATAGGCCTTGGCGTGTTTGATGGCGTGAGCCGAGAGGTGGATCTGCAGCGAGGCCGAGTCCGTGTACGCCCGGTAGCAGTTGGGGCACTTGTAGGGTTTGTCCTTGTTGTGCTGGCGCTGGTGGGACTGCGGAGTGGCACCGGGGGGGTCACGGCAGCCACGACCCCCCCTGCCCTGCACTGGGGGGGCTCTGGTGCCCCCCACATCCACACCCTCCCCATCCTGTGGTACCTCCCCTTATCCTGGGGTACCTCCCCTTATCCTGGGGTACCCCCCTTTATCCTGAGGTACCCCCCAACCTATCCTTGGGTACCCCCCTTATCCTGGGGTTCTGCCCTTCCCATCCTGGGGTACCCGCCCTTATCCTGGGGTACCCCCCAACCTATCCTGGGGTACCACCCTCCCCATCCTGGGGTACCCCCCCTTATCCTGGGGTACCGTCCTCCCCATCCTGGGGTACCCCCCCCTTAACCTGGGGTACCATCCTCCCCATCCTGGGGTACCCCCCCTTATCCTAGGGTACCCTCCTTTATCCTGGGGCACCACCCCCATCCTGGGGTACCCCCCCTTATCCTGGGGTACCCCCCAACCTATCCTGGGGTACCCCCTCCCCATCCTGGGGTACCCCCCAACCTATCCTGGGGCACCCCCCTTATCCTGGGGTACCCCCCTTATCCTGGGGTACCCCCCCCATCCTGTGGTACCCCCCCTTATCCTGGGGTACCCCCCAACCTATCCTGGGGTACCCCTCCCTATCCTGGGGTACCCCCCAGCACTGACCTGGAGGTTGGAGAGCTGTGTGAAGGCCTTCTCGCAGCCAGGGTGGGGGCACTTGTAGGGTCTGTCGCCCGTATGGATGCTGCGGGGGGGGACGGACACACACATTGGGTTATGCCCCACTGCTGTGGGACCAGGGATGGGGCAAAGAGCACAAAGGGGCACGGGGGAGATGTGGGACTGGAGGTGATGAACATGGTGGGGATGATGCAGATGCAGGATGATGGGGAGTGCAGTGGGGATGAGGAAGTCAGTGGGGACAGTAAGAGAAGGAGGAAGAGGTGAGCAGGGTGGGGATGAAGAAGGCAGTAGGAGCAATCAGCACAGTTGAGATGGATGAGCATAGTGAGGATGATGAAGGTGCTGGAGATCATGAGTGTAGTGGGGATGATGAAGACAGCAGGGACAATAAGGTGGAGGGAACAGGTGAGTGTGATGGGGATGATGAAGGTGCTGGAGATGATGAGTGTGGTGAGGATGGACTGGCAGGATGGGGACAGATGACCATGGTGGGGATGATGAAGGTGATGGGGATGATAATGTGGTAGGGATGGATGAGCATGGTTGGGATGATGAAGGTGCTGGAGATGATGAGTGTGGTGGGGATGACACACGGAGGGAGGCCAATAAGCATGGTGGGGACAGATGAAGGTGGTGGGCATGATGAGCATGGTGAAGACGGATTGGTGTGGTGGGGACAGAAAACCATGGTGGGGTTAGTGGAGGTGGTGGAGATGGTGAACATGGTGGGAATTGTGAGCATGGTGGGGATGGACAAGTATGGCAGGGATGAAGAAGGTGCTGGGGGCAAGGAGCAGAGTGGAGATGATGACCGTGATGGGGATGATAAGCATGGTGGGGACAATGAAGGTGGTAGGGATGATGGAGGTGGTGAAGCCAGATTGGTGTGGTGGGGACAGATGACCATGGTGGGACTGATGAAGAAGATGGGGATGATGAGCATGGCAGGGATGAAGAATGTGGCAGGATGATGAGCACCGTGAAGATGGAGAAGCATGGTGGGATGATGGAGGTGATGAGCATGGTGAAGATGGATTGGTGGGGTGGGATCAGTGAAGGTCATGGAGATGATGAGCATCATGGGGATGATTAAGGTAGTGGGAATGGGGACAGCGAAGGTGGTAGAGACCATGGAAGTTGTGTGAGGTGTCCCTGCCCATGACAGGAGGCTGGAACTGGTTGATCTTAAAAGTCCTTTCCAACCCAAACCATTCTGTGATTCTATGATGAAGATGCAGGAGATGATGAGTGTGGTGAGGATGGATTGGCATGATGGAGATGGATCACCATGGTGGGGTCAATGAAGATGGTAATGATCAGCATGGTGGGGATGGATTGGCGTGATGGGGTCAATGAAGGTGGTGGAGATGATGAGCATGGTAGGGATAATGGAAGTGGTGGGGATGGATGAGCATGACAGGAATGAAGAAGGTGATAGGGATGATGAGAACAGTGGAGATGATGAGCATGATGGGGATGATAAGCATGGTGGGGAAAACGAAGGTGGTAGGGATGATGAAGGTACCAGAATGATGAGCATGGTGAAGGTGGATTGGTGTGGTGGGGACAGATGAGCATGGTGGGACTGATGAAGATGGGGATGATGAGCCTGGTGGGGATGGACTGGCGTGGTGGCATTAATGAAGGTTGTGGAGAAGATGAGCATTATGGGGATGATGAGTGTGATGGGGACAACAGGCATGGTGGGAATGGATGAGTGTGGTGGGGATGGATTGGCATGACGGAGATGGATGAGCACGGTGGGGTCAATGAAGATGGTAATGATCAGCATGGTGGGGATGGACAGATGTCCATGGTGGGGTCAATGAAGGATGGATGAGCATGGAGGGGATGTAGAAGGTATCGGACACAACGATCACAGTGAGGACAACAAGGGTATATCACAGACACCAGGTGCAGATCCCACCACCCCCAAAGGGAAGCTGGGCTCCGGAGCACCCGGATCCCACTGAGCCCTCACCGGGTGTGCTGCTGGAGGTGGGAGAGCTGCCGGAAGGACTTCTCGCAGTAGGAGCAGTGATAGGGTTTGACGCCCAGGTGGATGCGGAGGTGCTGGGCCAGGTAGGAAGCGTTGGCGAAGGACTTGGAGCAATGGGGGCACTTGTGGGGCTTGGCCTCGGTGTGCGACTTGGAGTGGATCTGCATCTCCGACTTGGTGAAGAACGTCAAGGGGCAGACCTTACACCTGCAGGGACCGGGCTGGGATGAAGTGGGGTGGGGGCACCCCATTGACCCCCCCCATACACACACTAAGCAGGTTGTGGGGTGCCCACCTGTACGTCTTCCCCTCTTTGGCGGTCTCCCCCGAGGCCAGGATGGGATATGGCACCACCAGCACCGGCGGTCCCGAGGGATTTTCCGCCTTGATCTTCTTCCGGCCGCGCTCGGCTTTGGGTGCTCCCAACAAGCCGTGGCCTTGGATTGTCTTGATGGAGTCGAGGAGGGGGGGGCTGGTGATTCCTGAGATTAGGGTGGGCGAGGAGGCAATGAGGCGGCTCTGGCTGGTGGACGTGGGGGTCGATGGTGTCGTGGTGCCAGTCCCGGTGCTGGATTCCGAGGTGCTGACGGCAGGCGCACGGGATGCCAGCCCCAACCCTTGGGGGGGGCAAAGAGAACACAATGGGGGGGGTTCATGATAAGGGGTCCCCCCTTTTGCTCTCCTCTCACTGCAGGGTCCCCAATAGAGGGGGATGCTCCCCATTGGGTGTACCTGTGACGGTGCTGGTTGCCGGCCGTGCGTGCAGGGCCACGTCGGGCTGGGGCACAGCTTGAGGGTGCAGGCCGGGGACCTGCTGCAGCTTGGGCAGGGACATGATGGCCTGGCTGCCATCGGCAGGTGATGGTGGCACCAGCAGCGGCTGCTGCGACGCCACCGACGTGGGGGGCAAGTGCGGGGGCCGGATCTTCTCGGCCATCAACTGCTCCTTGATCTTGTTGATCAGGACCAGGTTGTCCAGCTGGGAATGTGCAGAGACACAGGACAAGGTTAGGGACCCCCCCGTGTCCCTTTCCATGTGCATCCATCCTGGTCTGGAGCAGGGGGGGGGGATCCTACCTGGCTGGGCATGGTGGGGGGGGGCGGCCAGAAGTAGGGGTTGTTGAAGCGAGGCTCCGCCATCCTGCAGGGAGAGATGGGAATGGTCATGGAATGGCACCGGGTACTGCAGGGACCCCATCTGCTGCCTCCCCCCCCCCCACCCTGGGGTCTTGGACCACACCAACCCCCCCACAGGCACAGCCCTCAGGATCTGGGAGCATGGACCCCCCCCCCAGCATCCAGGGGATTCCTGCCTGGAAGAGCCTGGAGCAGCAGTGAGGATGCAGCCTGGGGAGGGGGAAGGGAGGGGTGGAATTTGGGAGGAAAACAGCCATGGGATGGCGGCACCTGGGAGCCACAGCAGCCCCGGTGCATCCTGCTGAGCCCAGCACCCAAAACAGCCACCACTAAGTGAAGTGACCGGCGACAGCCACAGGCAGCTCAGCACAACCACAGAGAACCAGAGCAGAACCATGGCGGAACCATAGCAGAATCACAGCAGAACCACAGCAGAACCATAGCGAAACCATAACAGAACCATAGCAGAATCACAGCAGAACCATAGAAGAACCATGGCACAACCACAGCGGAACCACAGCAGAACCATAACAGAACTACAGCAGAACCATAGAAGAATCACGGCAGAACCATAACATAACCATAGTGGAACCATAGCAGAACCATAACAGAACCACAAATGGAACCATAACAGAACCATAGCAGAACCCCAGCAGAACCATAGCAGAACCATAACAGAACCATGGCAGAGCCGGCCCAGGGAGGTTTATTGAGACACTTCCAACATTTTGGGGACATTCACTGGAAACCCACTCAAAATCCATCTCTGGATAACAGCGAACAGCCGGGAGGGGATGGGGAGAGGACCCTGGTGTGAGCGGGTATCACCGCACCCTGGGATCGAGGGTCAAGTGTATCCCAGGGGAACACATCCTGTGGGAGCTGTAACATCAACCAGGATCCTGGGATCACCCAGACGGTGCCTCCGGCATCCCAAAAACCTTCTGGGGGATGGGATTGGTGGCAGGAAACCAGCAGCCAGGAGAACCTGAGGTAGGGAGAGCCCCCGGGCTCCTCGGAATGGAGCCGCTGCATCCAGGAGCATCCCATAGGAAACCCTCTCCAGGCTCCGTTTTGGGATGCCCCAAACCAACACAAGTGCGGCTGTTGGCAGCACCAAGGAACAGGCACCATTTCCATGGCAGATCCCAGCACCAGGCACCAAACATCCCCTTTCCCACCTCAAACCGCTCCCGGCACCTCCCATGCACCGAATCGGGGGGGTTTGGAGCAAAACCAGACCCGGATGCTCGCAATAGAAGTCGGTTTTCCACCCGTTTTCCCTCCATCCCCTGTATCCAGCAGCCTCCGCACGGAAGCGGAGCTGGGAGTCCTGCTCTGGGATAGGGAATGTGCTTCCCCACGCACCCATCCCCAGCTATCCTATAGTTATATATGGACCCATGTGCTGCCCACCCACTGTCTACCTATATATAACATGAGCTCACTCGGGATGCGGAGCACGGGACGGGGGGCACCGGGATAAGGGGGTGACGGCACAAGCGGCTAAAAGAGGAGGTGGCAACAAGGAAAACTCCCTCTGGGAATGCTGGGGATAAGCTTCAGGCACCCCAGTCCAAACCCCACTGCTCCGGTGGCACCCCACAGTGTGGGAAAACAGGAAGCAGGAGCTATGATTAGAAAAGGGAGGCTTGGAGCTGCTTCCCACCCATCCATCCATCCCTCCATCCATGCATCCATCCCTCCATTCATCCATTCCTCCATCCATCCCCCTATCCAATGGAGCCATTGGTGGCACCAAGAAGGATGCAAAGTGCCCAAAGCATCACTGGGATCAGCAGGAATCACTGTGGCAAAGGCCCGAAGGGTGTTTTGGGAAGGAAAACACAAATATCCCATGTGTGTTCCCCCCCTCCTATGGAGGTCCTGTAAATACATGATGGAGGGTTTGGAAAAGCTTGGACCTGCCCGGAAGAACAGGGGAAGGAACGGTCAGTGTGCCAGAACCAGCAGGGAAAAGAAGGAGAAAATCCCTGTTCCTGTCGCGATTTGATGCTGGAATGTTTCCTTGGGAAGCCATCTCTCCCAGGCTGGGGGGGGAGCAGAGAGCAGGTAGGATAAACATTAAATATATATCCAGAAACCCTCCTTTTTCCTATGTCCTCAGCTAACTATGAGAAATGGAAGCTGACATGCAGCAAAGGGAGGGAAAAAGGGAAGAAAATCCATTAAAATGGAAATGATGATGGGAATGCTGCAGCACGGCTCTGCTGGGGGGGGTGTTGGGGCTCTCCCTGCACCCCAGTTTTTGGCTGAGCAGGAGGAAACCCCCCTTGGTACCAGTGGGCCTGAGCAAGGGGATGCCGAAGGGTGTCCCGAAGGATGCAGAAGGCAAAGCAGCAAAGAGGAAGCAGGAGGATGCCGAGAGCCGCAAAGCCAGGGGCTGAACCCCAGATTCCCACAGCACCCATCCGAGGACCGGGATAACCGGATAACCTCACATCCCTGTGCAGGGTAAAGGAAGGGGAGGAGGGTGTGGGGGGGATGCCAGGGGCAGGAAGAGCATTGAGGATGCAGAGAGGAGGGGATGCTGAGGGGGGGATGCCGGTGGTTTTGGTACTCACAGGCTGGCCTCAGGAGCCAGGTGGCCGCAGCTGCCTGGGGAGACGCGTCGAGGAGGCTCCAGAGTGATGGGAGGTAGATGATGGCACGGGTGGGCACGAGCTCACTACAGCAACTTCCTACCCAACTGCCGCTAAAGTCAAGCTACAGTTCTCTAGGGAACGCCTCTACCTTGGCAGCCCTCTCTGCCTCGCCTTGGCTGAAATAAAAAGAAACAAGAGAGTTCTTTTCAGGGAAACGGGGCAGCTCCCGGGGCGCAGAGACCCGGAGGGAGGGGGGGCAGCGAGTGAGCACCGGCAAACAGCGGGGAACGGGGTTTGGGGGGGTCTGAATGTGCCCTGTGAGAGCCCTCAGCATCCCCGGCTTCAGCATCCCCAATCACAGCATCCCCGACCTCAGTATCCCCGACTTCAGCATCCCCAATCACAGCATCCCCGACCTCAGTATCCCCGACTTCAGCATCCCCAACTTCAGCATCCCCAACATCAGCAACTCCAATCACAGCATCCCCAACCTCAGTATCCCTGATCGCAGCATCCCCAACATCAGCATCCCTGATTCCAGCATCCCCAGCCGCAGCATCCCCAACTTCAGCATCCCTGACCTCAGTATCCCCGATCGCAGCATCCCCGACCACAGCCTCCTGGTCCCCATCACCCTCCCCATGCCAAGCAGCGAGCGCATGAAAGCCAATGGAGCGCGGCGGGTGCCCCCCAAGCCATGGGGCAGAGCAGGGATGGTGACAGACCCACATCCCCACTGCCACCAGGTAACGGAAGGGCAGAGCCTGAGTCTGCCCAGCACCGTGCCTCAGTTTCCCCCAATCCATAAGGATTGTCCCCTGTGTGGACGCGCTCAGACACCCCTCATACACCAAAGGGTTTGCTTGGAGCAGGCGGGTTATCCCGAGGGAAAACCAGTGCCCCTTACCCAAAACCCCATCCCAGAGAGCTGCCCTGGGGTGGGAACACAGCGCCCGGCCCCATCCATGGGACACTGCCCCCATCCCAAAGGGATGAATCCCCAAAAGCAGAGGGCAAAGAGGCGACGGGTGAGACCCGAACCCCCCCATGGCTCGGGGAGGGGGGGGACACACACGGAGCGCGCGCCAGAAGAATTCATCCAAGATGGAACCAATTAACCCCCCCCCCCCGTTTCCGCCCCCCGAAGGGCTGCTCACTGGTGGCTCTCCTGCGGTTTTCCAGCCAAATCCAGCCCTAAGGAAAACCCCATCCTGGGATGGGGGTCCCTGCATGGGATAGGTGCGGGGGGAGCGCAGGGGGAGCCAAGCAAAGAAGGGGTGGGGGGGACCAGGGAAGCGATGCTCCTGGAGGATGGGGTGCAATGGGTGTCTGTCTGTCCCGTCACCCATAGGGACATGGGGACACCCCATAGGGAAACGTGGTGCCCGTGGGGTGATGCTCGCACTGAACACAGCCCCCCCCCCCCAAAACACACTGATGCTGGGGAGGGGGTAACGTGCTCCCCCTGACCCCCTAAAACAGACCAGCAACGGCAGCACCCACAAACCAGCCAGATCGGGGGGGGGGGGGGGCAACCAGCCCCCCCATAGCAGCCAAGAGAGCACCCATGGGTGCCAAAGGGTGGGGAAACCGAGGCACTGGGGGGGGGGTCACCCCGAGGAAACACCGAATCCAACATGCACTTGTCATGACACCGCACCCGCCGACCCAAAACCCACAGTTTTACAGGAAAAACAGTAAAAGGGGGGGGGATGGGATTTGAGGGAGAAAAGGAAGATTTTAGGCCCATCCATCCCCGTCTCGCACAACAGAAACCGCAACCGCTCACACCGCGAACCCACGGGGGGGGGGGGGGGTGCCCCCCCCACCACCCGCCCCCCAAAACCCACCCATGGGGCAGCCCTGCTCCTCCATCAACACATCCACACTACAACCCCCGTGCCGTGATGGGGGCACGGAGCCACATCCGTGCCTATGGAAGGTGTAAATGGGTGCTTATGGGGTGATACCCGTCGTGTCCCCCCCCTCCATCCTTTTGGGGTCCCCCCCCCACAAGCATCTCCCCATAGCCCCATGCCCACCTCTGCGAGTACTGGCGTTGCTTGCCCTTATCCGCGTCCATCTCCAGCTCTAGCTGAGACCGGGTGCCGCACGTGGGGCGTTTCTCTATGGGGGGGACACACACACACATACACACACAAGGGGGGAGAACTTCGCACCCCCCCGAACCCCACCGACAGCCCCCGGCGCGCCAGAGCCCGCAGCGGAGGAAGAAGAGGAGGAGGAGGAGGAGGAGGAGAAGAAGAAGGAGGAGGAGGAACAAAAGCGAAGCGGCTCCGACCTACCCGACCCATGGGGATGTGGGGGTTTTCCTGGAAATAGAGAGGGGAAAATAGGGGAAAACACAAACACACATAAAAAAATAGGGAATAATAATAATAATAATGATAATAATAATAAAAAACACTGGGTTCGGTTGGTTTCCTTTTTGTGAGGATGAGGGATGCGGAGCTGGCTGGAAAATCGGGATCGGAATCCATCCCCTCGGCAAATTGCACGCTGGGAGGGCCCCAAAACTTTTTCTCTCCCCCCCCCAAACCAATCACTTTATATAGGCCTCGGGGTTACAAACCCAATGGGTTTGGCCAAGGGGCAGGGATAACCCCCCCAAAGAGCATCCTCCGACCTTGGAGGAGAGGAAAAAACCCCTAAAAGCCAGCAAATGAACTCATTCCTGCGTTAAAACCTTCACACAAGCGCACCCCCCCCCCCCCTTCCCGGGCCCCCGGTGTGGCCTGGGGAAAATCATGGATGGGAATGGGATGCGGGTGAAGATCCAAGGGGATGGGGGGGGGGGGGGGAGCGAGGTTTGGGTCCTGGGCTTCGGGCTGTGCCGCATTCCTGCCAAAACGCCATGTAAAAACACAGCCCCCCCCTTCCCAACGCTTCCCTTCTCCTTCTCCTTCTTCCCCGTTAAAAGCTTCCAGGCAGCGAGACAAAACCGGTTAACGCGGAAAGCGGGGGGGAAAGCGGGGAAAAACGGGGTTAAAACCGGAAAAATCGGGATTATAACGCTAAAGATAAGGAGCACAACAAGCGAACCCCCCCCCCCTTCTTCTGCCACCCCCTGCAAGGAAAAAGCCATGAATCCATAAATCCCAACACCCCCCCCCAAACATGCAACATCCACAAGAATAGGTACGTTCAGCCGCAATTAACTTTTCCATTAGACCATCCAGAGGGAGCGAAAACGGGAGAAAATCCAGCAAAAACGGGTTATTTTCCCCTGGATGTTGTGTGTGTGTGTGTGTGTCCCCTTCCTCCCTCCTCCTTTTCCTTCTTCTTCCTCCTCGAATGGGGGGGGGGGGGGTAAAAAGGAGGGGATTTGGGTGAAAAAACAGCGATTTTAAAGCAGCGGAGGTGCAAAAAGGCGAACTTTGCCGTCGAGCGAAGTTGAAAGCCTCAACCTGGGAGGGGAGATGGGGAAAAGGGGGGGGGGGGGGCTCCTTTTTAAGCCGTTTTCTCGCTTTTTAACACATAAACGGATGGGGATGGAAGGGGTTTAAGGAGGGGGGGGGGGGGTGGTCCGGCCTGGATCCTTCTCCCCATCCCATCCCCCCCCCCCGTCGGTGTTTTTCCCCTCCCCCCCCGGTGTGTTCCCCTCCCCCCCCCGGTGTGTTCCCCTCCCCCCCCCGGTGTGTTCCCCTCCCCCCGCCTCTCCCACATTCTCAGACGGTTTTATTAAAATTCGCAGACAAAAGGAAAACAAAAATGGCAGAAACGAGCGGGGCCGGAGCCGCCGCCATGTTCTGCAGCTCGACGGGGGGGGGGGGACACGAAAACACCCGAAACCGACCCAAAATGAAACCGACGGGGGGGGGGGGGGGGGCACACACATACACACACACACACACGGGACCGCGCATCCATAGGGATACCCCCCCCCCCCCGAGCAGGGTGAAGGAGGGTGAGGATAAAGACACTTCCTATACCAACAGCCATGCTGCCGCCGTCCGCCGCTCCGCCGCACCGGGCAAGATGGGCGCCGGCGCCCCCGCCCCTGCCCCCGCCCAGCCCCGCACCGGCCCCGGGCCCGCACCCGGCAACGGGGACGGTGACGACGGCGCCGCCTCCCCCCCCCCCCCCCCCCCCCCCCGTTTCCCCGCCCGCCGCCGGGCACGGGTGCGGGAGCGCGCACACGCGCACACGCACGCACCCGAGAGCCCCGGAGCTGCTGCCCCCGGGTACAGAGGGGATGGGGGCACTGGGGAGCGCGCAGGGGGGGGGGATCTCTATGGAGGTGGCAGCACCCCCGTAACTGCATCAGGAACCCCATAGTTGTCTCAGCACCCCCATTACCTCATCAGAACCCCCATAACCACGTCAGCAGCCCCATAACTGTATCAGGACCCCTGTAATTGTTCCAGCACCCCCATAACTGTGTCAGAACCCCCATAACCACAGCAGCACCCCCATAACTGCATCAGGACCCCTGTAATTTTCCCAGCACCCCCATAACCACGTCAGCACCCCCCTAACTGCCTCAGGACCCCCATAACTGCATCAGCACCCCCATAACCATGTCAGCACCCCCATAACTGTATCAGGACCTCTGTAATTGTCCCTGTACCCCCATAACTGCATCAGGACCTCTATAATTGTCCCATCACCCCCATAACAGTCAGCACCCACATAACCAATCAGGACCCACCAGTTCTCCTCAGCACCCCCATTTCCCCCTCAGGACCCCCATAACCTCCTCAGCACGCCCAAATCTCTTCCTGTCCCCTCAGCCCCCCTCAGGATGTCACCCCCCATCTTTGGCCCCTCCAACCCCTTTGGGGACCCCTTTGGTACCTCCCATCTCGGGGTCCCCCCCAAGCAGCCCCTCAGGCTTCGGGTTTCTCCTCCTTTGGGGAGCCCCTTGGTTGTGGTTTCACTTGATTTATCCCTTGGTTTTATCCCGGTGTTCCCATTGCAGCGCCTCACCCCAAGTGTGGATACAGCCCATAGGGGAGGGAAAAGGGGGGGGCAAATTCCATCCTGTTCCCCACCTTCCTCCCCGTGGTCCAGGGAATGAATTTACAACGTGAAAATAGGTAAAAGAAGGGGGAAATGGGATTTGTTTCAAGCTTTTCCCAAAGGAAAAGGTGGTGGAAGGAGAGGGATGCCCTAGACCCAACCCAAATGATGCTTCTGAGACATTGGTGGGGAGAAGGACAAGGGATGGGATGAGATAGGATGTGTTGGGATGAGTTGGGTTGGGATGGAGTGAAGATGAGGATGGGATGAGTTTGAATGGGATGGATGGGGATGGGGTGAGGATGAGGATAATATGGCATGGATTGGGAGGAGATGGATGGGGATGGGTGAGGATGAAGACAAGGATGGGATAGGTGAATGCAATGGGTTGGGATGGGATGGATTAGTTGGGGGTGGGATGAGGTGGGGATGAGGATGAGATGAGATAGGATTGGGATGGGGAAGAAGATGGGATGGGATGGAAGAGGTTGGGATTGGGATAGGTGGGGATGAGGATGAGGATGGGATGAGTTGGGTGGGAAGGGATCTCCATCAAGCTGTGGCCATCCCTCTGTTCGTGTCCTAGGATCCTCCTGGTTTGGGATGAGCTTCCACAGGCACCACCAACCACCCTGGATCACCCCATTGCCCAACATCTCCCATCTCGGAAGGTCCCAGATCCATTCCTTATGGATACCCCCACCAGCAGCTCCAAACCCCCCCCCCCCCCTTTTATCTCATTTTCAGCCCACCCCAAAAAACACAGGACATTGGGACCATCTCTGATCTTCCCTGATGTCCCTAAGGCCACCAGAGCACATCCCTGATGCCACCACATTCCCTTTGGTTGGGTTTATTCCCATCGGTGCTTTCACTTCTGCCACAGCTTTTCCTGCAGGGGCTTTTTGTGCCCTCAATGATGCAAGCAGTGGTCGGGAATGTCGGAAGCATCGTCGGAGATTCCTCTCTTTTGGAATGGGGTTCTCCAACCCCAAATCCGCATCAGAGGACACGATGGGGAATGTCTCCTGGATGGGATAAGCAGCACTCCAGGGTTTTGTTCCAGCTCTGCATTGGGTGGATTTAGTCTTGGATGTGGGAATGGGGCCCCTTTCCTGGGGAGGTGGTTGGTATGCAGGGCTCAAGGATGAAATCATGGAATAATGATAAACCCGTACCCGGCTCCGTCCCGGGATGCAAACCAGAGGGAATAGCACTAAAACCACGGATCCAAGGCTGGGATTGCCCCGGGATAGATCCGACCGCGATAAGGAGGAAGGGAAAGCAGGAGCAGAGGGAATTCCCTGTTGTGGGACTCTGGTAAAGCTTTGGGGCTGATGCACCTGCATGATCCCTCCCTGGCACCGCTGCTCCTTCCCATCGGCATCACCAGATCCGGACGGTGCTTTGGGAAAGCCATGGGGTTGGGGCCATAGGAGCAACCAGGGGTGTCCCAATGGGAAAACGCAGTTCCTAAGGGGTCACACCAGGCTTCCTTGGTATCCCCAAGTCTTTGTCCCTGGCTGCGGGTCAGCAGGCAGGAAATCCTTTGGGAAATGCCTCTCTGCGGCTCCTCCATCCCATTTCCTTCCCAAGAGGTCCCTCATTTTCCATATAAAGGATGCTACATAATGTAACGGGTGATGCTGTGATGTGGCATTCCCGGTGCTGGATGGGGGTAATCCCCATTCCTGACTTTTCCAGGTTCACAAACCTAACCAAGTGGGATTTTCATCCCATATCCACTGATGGGAGGGTTTGGGATGCTGGGTGGCAGGGCAAGGAAAGCAGGAGCTCCACGAGATTCCCGGCTCCTGGATGCAGCGGTTGGGCTCTAATGAGGTAATGGCTTAATTAGGATTAATTAGTTAATGTTTGCAAAGCACTGAGGAGATGAAAGGCGCCGGCCTCGTGCTCCCGGTGCATCCATAAGGAAAGGGAATCCTCCAACCGGGATGAACCCCTACAAGAGGGAGGTCTCCAACAGCAAAGGCTGCTCCCGGCATTCCATGGAATCACGCATGCCGCCGGAGCAGGTCCCGGCGTGCCCATCCCGCCGGCAGCTCCGCTCCATCTGGCCGCGGTGAAGGGAAGATTCCAGCATGGATCCCTCCGGCAGCGCCGGCACACGCGGCACACGTGGCAATGGGATGGGTTTTCCCTGGTTTTCCATGCCCGCCGGTGCTGTGCCGGCATGCTGCGGCACGCCGGAGCCGGCAGGGATGCAGGGATGGAGAAGGGCTGCGGATCCCTCTAGAATCCCGGGAATTAAGGCATAATGGGGATGCTGGCCTCATACTGGGGTTACTGGGGGGTAATGAAGCCAATTAAACTAATTAACCGGGATGAATGTCCCTGTTTGTCCCATGGTATCCATACATCACCTCATGGGATGCACAGCAGCATTCCCGGTGGGGTCCATTGGGACGACGCTCTCCATCACCCCCATTTCCCAACCACATCAATGCATAACCCATTAATGACCTGGGATGGGGCCTGGATTTGGGGTGAAAAAGGGGGATTTTGGTCTATCTCCTTCAGAGCTGGCTCCATCCCTGTTGTCTGCTGATTTCATTCCAGCCATTCCCGGTCCCCGGTGGGTCCCCGAGGGGAGACAAGACCTGAATTCCTAATGCAGGAAAAACAAGCAGGGAAAAAACCACCAACCAAAGCCATGTGGGTTTATTATTTTAATGGGGGGGGGGGGCTTTTTCCAAGCTTTTGGGGCCTGTCGGGAAAAGGAACAAAGTGGGTGGTTATTCCCTGAAAGGAAGGGATGGGATAAGGGGGATGCCCGGGTTGGGGTGGGAAACGGGGGGTGCTGGAGCCGGAGCTGAGCAGTTTGTTCCCTTTGGCTCCGGACCAGCGTTCCTGCTGCCTCCCAAATATGCAGCTTCATTCCAACCCTAGGGAATTGCATCCCCATCCCTGTGCCTCTGTCTGCCTGGACACAGAGAACCCCCCCCCCCTTCCAGCCCCTGGCCCTGCTCAAGAGGGGACCAAAGGGGACCCCCAAGGGTCTTCAGGGGGGGTAAAGCCTAGCTATGGGGCAGCTGGTGCTGGCAAAGCCCATTGGTCCCTATAGGTCCCCATAGATCCTTACAGGTCCTTTAGGTTTCCATATGTCCCCACAGGTCCCATATGTCCCTGCAGGTCCCCATATGTCCTATAGGATTCCATAGGCCCCCATAGGACCCCACTGGTCACCACAAGTCCTATAGGTGCCTGTAGGTCCCCATAGGTGCCCACTGGTCCCATAGGTTCCATAGGATCTCATAGGTCCCCATGTGTTCCCAGAGGTCCCGTAAGTCCTATAGGACCCCACAGATCCCCAAAGGTCCACACAGGCCCTGTAGGTCCTCACAGGTCCCCATAGATTCTCACTGGTCCTATGGGTCCCCATATGTCCCCATGGGTCCCATAGGTCTCCACTTGTCCCTGTAGGTCCTTACAGGTCCTCATAGATCCTCACAGGTTCCATAGACCCCCATAGGTCCCCATAGGTCCTATAGGTCCCACAGGTCCCCCGTGTCCCCGTCACAGGGGAGGTCCCAACTGACAACCATCCCCCAAAACTTCTCTTTAAGTGATTTTAGGCCAAATTGGTTCAATTTGGGGTAAAACCGTCTGTTTCCTCAGCGGCTCCGCTGCCAGCATCACCTGCGCCGTCCCCGTCCCGTGGGGACACCGCGGAGCTCCGAGGGCCGCGGTCCCTTTAAGCGCCCCCCCCGCGGCCGGGCGGTGGTGCGCTCCGGTGGGCAGCGCCGCGCGGGGGACAATGGGGCGGGGGCGGCACCAGTGTGGCTGCGGGGGGGGGGTGGGCAGGAAGTGCTGCGTGGTCCCGCCCCCCTCCGCGTCGCCACCCGCCCCCCCCCCCCCGCCCGTCGCGGCGGGGCCGCGGTGTGAGGCGGCGGCACCGGGATCGTGACACCTCCCCCCCCCACAGCCCCCCCCCATCCCGGGCACCGGCACCGGCACCGGCTGGGTGAGGGCAGCGGGCACCGGGAACGGGGGGGGGGGGGGGGGGGCGGGCCTCGAACTCGGGTCCTGCCGGGAGCTGGGTTAAGGGGAGGGGGGTCTCGAACCCGGGTCCTTCGGATGCAGCCGCTCCCCTGGGTCCCTTCCAAGGCAGCCTCAGCCCAGGTTGCAGCCCCGTTGCAGACCCCCCCCCGGTGCCCCCATTGTCATCTTCATCCCGAGTCCCCCCCCAATTAAAGCCCCTCTCGGGCTCCCCCCCCATCACCTGCACCCCCAATTCCCCCCCTCATTGCACCCGCCGCGGTTCTCCCAGTGCATCCTGATCCCCCATTCCCTCCCACTGCATCCCTCAGCCCCCAATGGCCGTCTGACCCCCAGTTCCATCCCCACTCCCAACCCTGCCATTGCATCCTGACCCCCAGTTCCCCCCTTACAAACCTCGCAGTCCCTTTATTGCATCCCCAGCTCCCCCTTTGCATCCTGACCCCCAATTCCCCCCTTACGACCCTCGCAGTCCCTTTATTGCATCCCAGTGATCCCATTGCATTCTGATCCCCAGTTCCCCCCATTGCAACCGTAATTCCCCCCCATTGTGTCCTGCGCCCCAGTTCCACCCATTACAATCCCCCCAGCTCCCCCTTTGCATCCTGACCCCTATGTCCTCCCTCTGGTTGAGGGGCAGGGAGTCTTCCCTCTTCCCAGTGCTCCCATTGCATTCTGATTCCCAATTCCCCCCATTGCACCCCCAGTTCCCCCCCATTGCAACCCCAATTCACCCCATTGCAACCCCAATTCCCCCCATTTCAACCCCCCAACCCTCCCATTGCAACCCCAATTCCCCCGTTGCGTCCTGCCCCCCAGTTCCACCCATTACAATCCCCCCACCTCCCCTCATTGCATCCTGACCCCTAATTCCCGTTATTGCATCCCTCCAGACCCCCAATTGGCGACTGACCAATCCCATCCCCTCCCATCCCTCCTCCCCCACATTGCATCCTGCTCCCCAGTACCCCCCTTACAACCCCCGATTGCCTCCAACCTCCAATTCCCCCAGACCCACCTCCCATCATTCCCTTTCCAGGACCCCATTCCCACCCTTCCCAGCACCACCATGGCCTGCAGCCTGAAGGACGAGCTGCTCTGCTCCATCTGCCTGAGCATCTACCAGGACCCGGTGAGCTTCGGGTGCGAGCACTACTTCTGCCGCCGGTGCATCACGGAGCACTGGGTGCGCCAGGAGCCGCAGGGCACCCGCGACTGCCCCGAGTGCCGCCGCACCTTCACCGAGCCCACCCTGGCCCCCAGCCTCAAGCTGGCCAACATCGTGGAGCGGTACAGCGCCTTCCCGCTGGACACGCTGCTGGGCGCCCAGCGCAGCCCCTTCCCCTGCAAGGACCACGACAAGGTCAAGCTCTTCTGCCTCACCGACCGCGCCGTCGTCTGCTTCTTCTGCGACCAACCCGCGGTGCACGAGCAGCACCAGGTCACCAACGTGGATGATGCGTTCGAGGAGCTGCAGGTGGGGCTGTCCCTCCAACCAGCATTCCTTTCTTCCTGCCTTCCATCCTTCTTTCCTTCTACCCATTCTTCCATCCATCTGTTCTTCCATCCGTCCATCCATCCATCCTTACATCCATCCTTACATCCATCCTTACATCCATCCTTACATCCATCCATCCTTCCATCCTTTCCATCCATCCATCCACCCATCCTTCCTTTCCTCCACCCATTCATCCATCCATCCTTCTTTACTTCCTTTCTTCCATCCATCCTTTCTTCCATCCATCCATCCTTACATCCATCCTTGCATCCATCCACCCTTTCATTCTTCCTTCCATCCATCCCCCAATCCTTCCCTCTGTCTATCCATCCATTCTGCCATCCTTTCCATCCATTCATCCATTCATCCATCCCTTCCTTCATCCACCCAGCCATCCATCCTTTCTTCCTTCTATCCATCCTTCCTTGCTTCCCTCCGTCCCTCCATCCATCCATCTTTCTTTTCTTCCTTCCTTGCATCTATCCTTCCACCCATCCATCTTTCCATTCATGCACCCATCCTTCCATCCATCCACCCTTCCATTCTTCCTTCCAGCCATCCACCAATCCTTCTCTCCATCCATTATCCATCCATCCATCCATCCTTCCATCCATCCATCCATCCATCCATTCATCCATCCATCCATCCCTCCATTCATCCTTTCTTCCTTCTATCCATCCTTCCTTCTATCTCTCCCTCCCCTTCTCCCATACAGCACCACCCCTGCCTCAGCTGCACCACCTTTGTCCATCTGTCCCTGCACCCAATGGGGTCAGCCCCACAGCTTCCTCCTCTCTGTGCCTGCCCATCAATCCAGGTGCCCTTCTGCAGCTGCTCCCATGGGATTCCCCTTCTCCATCCACACTGGGGGTCCCTGTGGTCTTTGGGTGCCCTCATTGGGGTGCTATCAGGAGTACACACCCCCATTGCCCCCAGCAGGAAAGCTGCCTCCTGGGACCTGCTCTGCCGCGCATCCCAGTTTGATCCCAGTTTGATCCCTGTTTGTCGGGTTTGTTCTCAGCGGGAGCTGCGGGAGCAGCTCCAGGGGCTGCAGGAGAGTGAGCGCGGCCACACGGAAGCTCTGCACGTCCTGCGGCGGCAGCTGGCTGAGACCAAGGTAGGAGCCACCCCAGGGCCTGCATCCCACAGCCTCCAAACCCCCCATCCCATGGGGCTGCTACCCCAGAACCCACCGCGGTTCGGTGAAACCCTTCAGGCTCCTGATCCCAAACAGGGAACAAAAGATGTTCCCTTCGGGGCTGCTTTTAGTTGGCTTTTTAACTCATTTAGTTTATATTTCATAGAATCATGGAATGGTTTGTGTTGGAAGGGACCTTAAAGCTCCTCCAGCTCCAACCCCTGCCACGGGCAGGGACCCCTTCCACTGGAGCAGCTGCTCCAAGCCCCTGTGTCCAACCTGGCCTTGAACACTGCCAGGGATGGGGCAGCCACAGCTTCTCTGGGCACCCTGTGCCAGCGCCTCAGCACCCTCACAGGGAACAGCTTCTGCCTTATCCCCAACCCTGTTTGAACCCTTTATCTCCTTGCTCACCTGGTGAGGTTTGATCTTCTCCATCCCCACCAGTGCCATGGTTTAGCTTTATCCATAGGGTGAAACACCCACTCCTTGGAGCCCCGGGGTTGTGTTAACGGTGCCCTAAAGGTCTCTTTGGGTGATCAAACCCTCATGGGGGGGGTCCTGACCCCTCTCCATCCACCCCCCAAGTCCTCAGCCAAGAGCCTGCGGGTGACCATCGGGGAGGCGTTTGAGCGGCTGCACCGGCTGCTGCGGGAGCGGCAGAAGGCGATGCTGGAGGAGCTGGAGGCCGACACGGCGCGGACCATCACCGACATCGAGCAGAAGATGCAGCGCTGCAGCCAGCAGCTGCGCCGGGTGCAGGAGGGCAGCCAGATCCTGCAGGAGCGCCTGGCCGAGGCCGACAAACACCTCTTCCTGGCCGGGGTCGCATCCCTTTCCGAGAGGTGGGTGACACTGCAGGGATGCTGTGGTCCAGCCCCGACCTCCTGCATCCTCGTGCTCCATCGTGTCGCTCCTGCGCAGGCTCAAAGGGAAGATCCACGAGACCAACCTGACCTATGAGGACTTCCCCACCTCCAAGTACATGGGGCCGCTGCAGTACACCATCTGGAAATCACTGTTCCAGGATATCCATCCTGGTGAGGGTGTGCGGAGGGGGTGGATGAGGGGCTGGGGGGGTCCTGGGGAGGGATGGGGGTGGAGATGGCATTGGGGAGGGAGGAGGATGGGAATGGCATTGGGGAGGGATGAAGATGGGAATGGCATTGGGGAGGGATGAGGATGGGAATGGCATTGGTGAGAGATGAGGATAGGAATGGCATTGGTGAGGAATGGGGATGGGAATGGCTTTGGTGAGGAATGAGGATGGGAATGGCACTGGTGAGGGATGGGGATGCACTGGTGAGGAACAGGCAGAGGGATGTCACCAATGAGGGGTGAGGACACAGGGGTGATGGATGGGGATGGAATGTCACAGGTGGGATGGGAGGATGCACCAGTGAGGGATGGGGATGGGGATGTCACTGATGATGACTGAGGACACACCAGTGAGGGGTGGGAATGTCACAGGAGTCAGGGAAAGGGATGTCACCGGTGAGGGGTAAGTACACACTGGTGATAGATGGGGATGGGAATGGGAATGGAATGTCACAGGTGAGATGTGAGGATGCAGTGATGAGGAACAGGAATGGAAGCATCCTTTGGTGTTGGTGACAGGAACATCACTGGTGAGGGTTGAGGATGCACCAGTGATGGATGGGGATGGGAATGTTGCTGCTGATGGCTGAGGATGCACCATTGATGGATGGAGATGGGAATGTGGCCAGTGATGGTTGAGGACACACCACTGATGGATGGGAATGGGAATGATGCTGGTGATGGGTCAGGATGCACCACTGATGGATGGGGATGAGAATGTTGCTGCTGAAGGCTGAGGATGCACCAGTGGTGGACGGGGATGGGAATATTGCTGGTGATCGTTGAGGATGCACCAGTGGTGGATGGGGATGGGAATGCTGCCGGTGATGGTTGAGGATGCACCAGTGATGGACAGGGCCAGGACATCAATGAGGCCTGAGGACCCACCCCAGCACCCTGCCCACCAGCAGTGCTGAGCCGCCTGCTCTGGCTCTGGGCACCGCATTGACCCCGTTACCCCCCCATTAATCCCCATCCTCCCTTTCCCCAGTGCCGGCAGCGCTGACGCTGGACCCCGGCACCGCTCACCACCGCCTCATCCTGTCCGACGACTGCACCATCGTGGCGTATGGCAACCTGCACCCGCAGCCGCTGCAGGACTCCCCGCGCCGCTTCGACGTGGAGGTCTCGGTGCTGGGCTCGGAGGCCTTCGGTGCCGGGGTGCACTACTGGGAGGTGGTGGTGTCCGAGAAGACCCAGTGGATGATCGGCTTGGCGCACGAAGCCGTCAGCCGCAAGGGCAGCATCCAGATCCAGCCCAGCCGCGGCTTCTACTGCATCGTGATGCACGACGGCAACCAGTACAGCGCCTGCACCGAGCCCTGGACCCGGCTCAGCGTCAAGGGCAAGCTGGAGAAGGTTGGGGTGTTCCTGGACTACGACAAAGGGCTCCTCATCTTCTACAACGCGGATGACATGTCCTGGCTCTACACCTTCCGGGAGCGCTTTCCCGGGAAGCTCTGCTCCTATTTCAGCCCCGGCCAGAGCCATGCCAATGGGAAGAACGTCCAACCCCTCCGCATCAACACCGTGCGCATCTGATGGGGTTGGCTCCTGCTATGGGGGCACTGTGCTCTATGTGTGTACCCCCCCCAATGGGTGTTTTCCTGCTCTTTGGTGGAGGTTTCGGGCCGATCCTGCCCCAGGAACTGGTGCTGGCACTGGGCAGGATCTGGCTTTTCCCCCCCCTCTCTTTGTCCTGTGCTTCCAAGGAGGAGCCCGGTGGGGGGGGCTGGGCTGCTGCAATAAAGGATTTGGTGAGAAGGGGATGGGTGATGGAGACCCCACCCCCAGGGCATCCTGCGCTATGGGTACTGCACCATGGGGTATGTGTCTGCTGTGCCATAGGTACTGCATGGTACCATGGGGTGCTGGGCTGTGGCATCAGTTCTGCAGCATGTATGGGGCACTATAGGTACTGCATCATGCCATGTGGTGCAGTGCTATTGGGGGCCGTGGCATCAATCCTGCACCATGTATGGGGCACTTTAGGTACTGCATCATGCCATGGGGGGCTATGGCATCAGTTCTGCACCGTGTATGGGGCACTATAGGTACTGCATCATACCATAGGGGGCCATGGCATCAATTCTGCACCATGTATGGGGCATTATAGGTACTGCATCGTACCATGGGGTGCGGTGCCATGGGGGGCTATGGCATCAATTCTACACCATGTATGGGGCACTATAGGTACTGCATTGTGCCATGGGGTGCGGTGCCATGGTGGGCTGTGGCATCAGTTCTGCACCATGTATGGGACACTATAGGTACTGCCCCATGCCATGGGGCATTGGGATGTGCCATGCCATAGGTTTTATACCATGGGACACTGATGCGTTCAATGCTGTAGGTACCACTTGGAGCTGCGGGGTGCTGTGCCATACTGTGCCACAGCCCTGGGCACACCGGGGGTCTCTATAGGGGAGGCTGCCTATGGGGCTGGGCTGTGTGTGGGACACAGTGGGGAGGGCGGGGCAGCCCTGCTTGGGGTTGGGTTATAGGGGGTGGTGTATAGTGGGGGTTCTATGGGGGCTCTGAGGGAGGTGTGATGTATTGGGGGTCTATAGCAAAGGTGTAATCTATAGGGGTAGGTTGGGTAGGAGGTGGTTTATCCAGGGGTGTGATCTATAGGGAGCTATATATGGGTGTGATGTATAGGGGGTGTGATGTATAAAGAGCACTTTATAGGGGGTATAATGTGTGTGTGGGGGATCTGTATAGGGAGTGGGATTTAAGGGGGTGTGATCCATAGAAGGGGTATGGGGGGATGTGATCTATAGGGTGTGATCTTACAGAGGTAGGTTGGGTTGGATATCCAGGGGTTAATCTATAGGAGGGCTATGGGGCTATATAGGGGGCGAGGTGTATAAGGGGTACTCTATAGGGTGGGGCCTCCAAACAGGGGCTGTGATGTATGGGGGCTATAGATGGGGTATGCTGTGTAGGCGCTGTCCTCCCGCCCGCCAGGGGGCGCGTTCTCCAGTCTAGCTCAGGCATCTGCGCATGCGCGAATGGACTGGAGGAAGAGGGCGGGCACGGCCGGGGACAACAGAGGCCGTTTCGCGCGTGCGCCGGCGGGCGGGGCCGCGCCGCCGCCATCTTGCCCCGGGAGCGGGCCCGCCGGTACCGGGGGGGGCTGAGGGACATAGTAGGGCCTATAGGGACTATGGGGGGTTGTGGGGCCTATAGCGGGTTGTGGGGCCTACAGGGGTTGTGGGGGCTGCGGGCCTATAGGGGGCTGGGTGGCCTATAGAGAGTTGTGGGGCCTACAGGGGGTTGTGGGGTCTGCGGGCCTATAGGCCGCTGTGGCTCTATAGGGGGCTGCGGGGCCTGTAGAGGGCTGTGGGGCCTATATGGGGCTGTAAGGCCTATACGGGACTGCGGGGCCTATAGGGTTTTGTAAGGCCTATAGGGGGCTCTGGGGCTGTGAGGCCTATAGGGGGCTGCAGGGCCTGTAGATGGCTGCGGCGCCTATAGGGGGCTGTAAGGCCTATAGGGGGCTGCGGGGTCTATATGAGGCTGTAAGGGCCATAGGGGCTGTGTGGCTGTGGCTGTGTCACCGGTGCCTGGTGCAGTGGGGCCCATGGGGCTGTCATGCGGGGCCGGAGCGGTTCGTGGGGTGCTCGGAGGTGCCCCCAATCCCCCCTGTTCCCCTCAGCCATGGAGGCGGGCGCGGGCGGGCGCAAGGAGCGGCCCAAGCCTCGGGAGCCGGCGGCGCGGCTGGAGCGGGCCCGGCAGAGAGCGGCGCAGCAGGAGCTCAAGCAGCGGCAACGGGCGGAGGTGGGCACCGGGCACACGGGCACCCCGCTTGTGTCCTGTGCCCCCGGGACCTGACCCCCCCGTCACTCTTTGGTCCCACCCCCTTTCCCCCCCCTTCCCCCCGTTGCCCCTCCCTGTGTTCTCCCCTTTCCCCCTCTTCGCCCCCTTCCCTCCCCTTTGCTCCCCCCTTTTCACCCCTCTTCTTCCCCTTCTCCCCCTTTCCTCCCTTCCCCTCTCTTTCCCCCCCCTTTCCCCCCTCCCCCTCTTTCTCCCCTTTCCTCCCTTCCCCCCCTTTGCTCCCCACTTTGTACCCCTCTTTCCCCTCTTCTCCCCCTTCCCCCCTTCCTCCCTTTCCTCCCTTCCCTCCTTTCCCCCCTCTTTCCCCTCTCTTTCCCCTCTCTTTCCCTCCCCTTTCCCCCCCTTCTCCCCTTCCCCCCCTTCACTCCCTTGCTCCCCCTTTTCCACCCCCTTGCCCTTCTCCTTATCCCACCCTTGTTTCCCCCTCTTTATTCCCCCCTTTTCCCCCCTTTCTCACCCACTGTCACCCTTTGCCCCCCTCTCCCCACAGATCTATGCCCTGAACCGGGTGATGACGGAGCTGGAGCAGCAGCAGTTCGACTCCTTCTGCAGGCAGATGCAGGCGTCGGGCGAGTGAGCCCCGGCCCCCTCCCACCCGCCTTATTTATTAGCAAAGAGCCCCTTGCTCTGGGGGGGTTCCTAAATAAACCCTCTGCTGGTCCCGCGTGGCTCCGGTGCCAATGGGAATGGGAAGCTCCGGAGCGGGGCCGAGTGCCAGTGCAGCTGCAGGCACTGGCTCCAGCTCCCAGGGCTGGGATCGGGACCTGGGGCTGGATCCAGCTGCTGGAGCCTCCCTGGGGAGCCTGGGTTGAGCTTCGCCTCCATCCTCCTCCTCCAGCTTTCCAGAGGGTTTGGATCCATGGATCTAAACCTTGTTTCCCTCCGTCCCAATCCCACCTCACACTGAGGGAGGGGATCAAACATGTTTGATGGGTAAAACCATAAACCCCAATGTGCTGCTGGTGACTTGGGGGTCAGAATCTCTCTGGACATCCAGCCAGTGGCTTCCTCCCCTCCAGGGAAGAGTCTGCTTTGGATTTGGGAGTGTAAATCCCCCCCTTGTGATCCATTAACAACACACGGTGGGAGTGATCCCTAAATTTGATGGGGGAAGGGGTTTGGGGGTCTCTGGAGTGGGTGACGGGGGTATTTTCACCCCCCATATGAGGAGTGGGACGCATGGAGTGTGCTTGGGACAAGAGTTGTTCCTACAGCTCCAGTTCTTCCCTTTTCTAAGCAGGTTTGGAGAGGGATGAAGGGAGATGCTGATGGAGGAGGAGGAGGAGGAAGGCTTTAGTGAGCATTAGGCGGGGATTGGGCTTTGCAGCTCCAGATGGCAAAGGGGAACATGATGTAGGACGTGGACCAGGCGAGGCAATAGATGGAAGCCACAGTGGCTGGCAAGAAGAGGACAGCGGCCACCCCTGCGGGTTGGGAAGAGCCGTTGGGATCAGCCCTCTCTTCCTCCATCCCAGCGGGATTTCACCCCTCTCCATGCTGCCACCCCATCCTTACCTCCAGCATAAACCAGTTTCTTCCAGAGCTGGGACTCCAGCACCTTGTCATGGGGGTAGAAGCTCTGGTTCAGCATGAAGACGGTCATGATGCCAGCGGTGACCCGCAGCAGGGCCACGTTGCCCCCGGACAGCAGGAAGGTGCCCGCCACCATTGAGGATCCATAGGGACAGGGCAGCCCCCGGTAGGTGAAGGGGATCCCTGTTTATGCCACACATTGATGCAGGAGGAGGAATCACCCCCAAACCCCCCCAAAAACCCCCATCTTACCGCTGGAGAAGAAGCAGAGGCGGGCGAACACGGCCAGCACATAGGCGAGGGCCAGCACCCCGCTCAGCACCCCTTGTGGCTGCAGCAGCAGCGCCGTGGCCAGCCCAAACGTGGTGAAATCAGCAAAATCATCCAGCTTGGCACCTGCAGGCAGTGAGCAGGGAGCTGCTGGGGGGGCATGGGCACAGGGGGCACCCCCATGGTGGCTTCCAAGTGTGGTGGGACCGACTCACCCAGTGCCGAGCAGGCATTGAGCCTCCGGGCGACAGCACCATCAGCCAGATCCAGGAGGAATCCCACAAGCAAGAGCCAGGAGGAGTGGTGGTGCTGCCTGGGGAGGGCACAACCGGTGTCACCCCCCTTTTGTCACCCCCTTTGTCACCCCCTTTGTCACCTCCTTTTCCCCCCACCCTGCTACCTGTTGAGGCTGCAGAGGATGGAGGAGAGCCCGGCCACCAGGTTGGCCACCGAGAGCCCGTTGGCAGCGTTCCTCCGGATGAATTCCAGCGCCAGGCTCCGACCCTGTCCCGTCCGCTCGCTCAGGAACAGCTTCTTGGTGGACTGCAAAACACCTGTGAGGCCCCGAGGCGGCGGTGACGGCCAGGCCGGCACCGCTTCCAAGCAGGGACTCATCGGAACACCACCACCCCCCCCCCCCCGATGTACCCGCTTGGTGCCCCCCAACCCCTTCCAGCGCTTGGGAAGGGGCTGGAGGAAAGGTTTTGGGGGGTGCTGGCTGCTCCCCTCCTCCAAGCAGAGGCCCCAAAGCTCTTTATAAAGCCCTCGGTGGGGTTTTGGCCAAGCTCTGCCTCGCGCTGGTGGCGAGAGGAAAACCAGGTCAATGAGTTCAAACAAGCACGGGACTGAAGAGGATCCAAACGAAGGCAAACCCCAGCTTAGACTAAACACCGACCCCGGGTTGAAGCTCTATGGATCTTATATACCTATAGGCTAAGCTTTAGAGACAGAGTTTAAGGGTCATGTCCTACTAGCGGGCTTTGCCCCCTGCCTTTGCCGTGCTCCCAAAGCTGGTGAGATCCTTCATCTGCAAGAAAACAGGACGTCAGAGCAACACAAAAGCCACCCCCATCCCCTCAGCCCTCCCTGTACCCGCTCCCGGACCTGAGCATCACCAAAACGCTGCCAAAACCAGCTCCCCGGGGGTCAAAAACCCCCTCCAAACCCTTCAAGCAAACCCTTCGTTGCAAGGAATTCCCAGGTTGGGGAATGCCGCTGGGGCTGGTGGCTCAGTGTGCCGCTGGCGACCTTTGGACACCGCGCCCCAGGTGCCGGTACGGGCAGAGCCGGGCGGCTGGGGATGGAAAATCCCCCTTCCAGGCATCCCAGCCCTGGTTTTCTCCGGCTCCGGTGGGATCTGCGGCTCCGAACCCGACCCTGGCACCGTCTCCCCCCTGGATTCCCCCATGGTTGGGGTTATTCGGGGGGCTTTTGGGTGCCCAGAGGTGCAAAAGGGACCAAAGGTGGTGGCTTTGGGGCTCACTGTCACCATCCCTCTGCTCCCCTGCTCCGGGCAGGATCATTCCCAATGTGGAGTTACCAGTAAGCATCACTGTGCCCGGGCATTGCCGTGGCACCCATTGCCCAGTTTGGGCTGGTTTAGCCCCAAAAGCAAGGCTGGGGTGTTTGGGGGATGGATGCTTGTGTGTCATCCTCTGCCCCACACTTCCACCAGAGCCTTTTATCCTTGTTTCTGGGGTGAAAACCGGCGGTTTTGGCTCATCCCACATGACATGGGGTGCAACACAGGGGTTGTGCACCCCCGTGGAGTCACCCCTCCAGGGACACCAGTGCAGAATTAACTCCCTTTTGGGGCTATTTCCCCGAGCTTTTACCTTTTCTGCCCCAATTCCCAGGGCAGTGCTTGACCAATGACCCCTCATTTGGGGCTGAACCCCCACAAGTGGGGATTGGGGGGGTCGGGGGGGGAGATGCCTGCTGCCAGGAATGGGGATCCCGGTGCGCCACAGTGGCACTTACCGACCGGCAGTGACACCATCCACATGGCTGCAGTGCTGCCCAAGGGAAACTGAGGCCGGGCCGGGAGCGACGATTCCCGGGATCCCAGTTATATAAGGAAAAGCTCCGGCGGCTGAGTCACGCGGGGGTGGGTCCGGCCAGAGGACACGGACACGGGCACGGACACGGGCACAGGCATGGACGTGAGCGTGGCATAGGCAGACATGGACGTGGAGATGGACATGGAGTGGGCATGGATACAGGCATGGGCATGGATACAGGAGGCTTCAGAGGGGACTGGTACCCCCAGAGAAGGAGGAGCATCCAGGGGGCTGTGCCAGGCTCACAGCACCCATAACAGACTCAAAGCATCCACCCCATGCTCACAGCACCCATTCCACACCCACAGCACCCTTGCCAGCATTGGAGCACCCTTAGCAGGCTTGCACCACCCCTGCCAGGCTTGCAGCACCCATTCCACACCTGCAGCACCCATGCCAGGCTCGCACTGCCCATGCCAAGCTCACAGCACCCATGGCAGGCTTGTAGCACCCAGATCACCCTCACAGCATACATAGCATGTACACAGCACCCATGTCACCCTCACAGCACCCATACTATGTACATAGCCCCCATATACAGGCTTGTAGCACCCATATCACCCTCACAGCACCCATACCATGTACATAGCACCCATACCATGTACATAGCACCCATACCATGTACATAGCACCCATATCACCCTCACAGCACCCATACCATGTAAACAGCACCCATATACAGGCTTGTAGCACCTTATCCATCCTGCCTCATAGCACCCACATCATACCCATGGCACCCATACCCTGCTTGTAGCACCCATACCAGACCCCCAGCACCCCCCCTCACCCCCAGCACCCCCCACTTCTCCTCCTGCCCCCCCCATTTCACCCCCCCACCCCCAGCCAAGGCCTCTATCAAGCAGCACCCACTTGTGCAAGGGTGTCACGAGTTGGGGCGGCCTCAGCCAGCCCCGCACCCAGCCCAGGGCCGGCGTGTGCCGCGGTGAGACCAAAGGTCCCGGCACCCGCCACCATGGGGACAATAAAACCGAGCAGCAGGAATTTTCCACTCGGATCCCAATGGGAATTGCGAGAGAGGGGATAGGGGGTGGGGGTTGGATCCGAAGCCCCCATCCCAGGGGTGCTGGGGGGTCCCCAGGGTCACCGGTGAAAGGGTTCTTTGTTCCCTGGTCATGCACTGGTGGCAGCGGTTGTGAAGCGACGGCCACGGCCGTGGGGCGCCCTGAGGGGACCATCCCTGTGGCCTCGGGGCGCCTTGGGGGGCTCAGCCCCTGAGGGATAGGGTGGCATCGGGCACCCATCTCTGCAGCATTAGGGTGCATTGGGGCGCATGGAGCACTCTGTGGCATTAAGTTGCATTGGGGTGCCCTTTGGCATCACGGTGCCCATCCCCTTGGCTTCAGGACACCTCAGGGTGCCTGTCCCTGTGGTATCAGAGTGCCCATCCCTGTGGCACGGTGTCTGGGTGCCATCCACGTGATGTCTGGGCACCTCTGGGTGCCTGTCCTTATGGCACCTGGCTGTGCCTGGGTGCCCATCCCCATGGTATCTGGGTGTCCTTGGGTACCCGTCCCCGTGACACTGGGGTGTGTCACTGGGTGCCCATCCACGTGATGTCTGGGCACCTCTGGGTGCTCCTTGTGCCTGCTCTGCCAGTGCCATCTGCTGGCACCCATCCTGCCCCAGCACCATAGGGACCCCTGTCAGGGCCACAGGGTCAATTGCCCAGTGCAAGGGCCAGCTCTTGGTATGGGGGGGGGGCCAGCACCCTGGTACCCCAGCACTATGGCACTATGGCACCCAGTGCCCTAGTACCCAGCACCACGGTACTGTGGTACCCTAGTGGCCTGGCATCCTGGTACCCAGCACCCCGGTACCCCAGCACCATGGCACTATGGCACCCAGTGCCCTGGTACCCAGCACCATGGCACCCCAGCACCCTCAACTATGGCACCCAGTGCCCTGGTACCCAGCACCATGGCACCCCAGCACCCTCACATTATGGCACCCAGTGCTCTGGTACCCCAGCACCATGGTACTGTGGTATCCTAGTGGCCTGGCATCCTGGTACCCAGCACCATGGCACCCCAGCACCCTCAACTACGGCACCCAGTGCCCTGGTACAACAGCGCCATGGTAGGTCAGCACCCTGGCATCATGGCACTGTGGTACCCTAGTGCCCCAGGACCATGACACCTTGGCACCCTGGCACCCCAGCATCCTGCCATGCCAGAGTCGTGGTACCCCACCACCATGGCCCCAAGTACACCAGTGCCCTGACATCATAGCATCCCATTTCCCCAGCATCCCAGCACTATGGTACCCATCACCCTGGTACACCAGGGCCTTGGCATAGCAGCACCCTGGTACGCTTGGCACCCTGGAACACCAGCACCCTGACATCACACTGTCCCATTTACCCAGCACCTTGGCCCCCCTCAATGGTGCAGCCCCACAGGTGAGTGCTCAGTGGACACTTGGGATTGGGACCGTGCTGCAGCCCAGTATGGGGACACCACCGGTGACACCAAGCACTGAGCTGAGCTCCCTGCAGCTGGGGGACCCCCCAACCCTGAGTCACCCCAGGGTATGGATGGGGGACAGGGCCATAGGGAGGTCCCAGTGTGTTCTGACCCCATCAGCCCAGCCCAGTGTGGCACTCACATGGCAGCCGGCCCTGGGGCTGTCAGTGCAGATCGTGGTGTGATGGATGGAGAGGACACCCACCTGTTCGTATGCATCCATCATCCATCCATCCATCCATCCATCCATCCATTATCCATCTGTCCGTCCTTCCATCCATCCACCCACCCATCAGTCCGTCTGTCCATCCATCCATCCATGCATCCATCCATCCATTCTCCATCCATCCATTCATCCATCATCCATCTGTCCATCCTTCCATCCATCCATCATCCATTCATCCATCCATCATGCATGCATGCATCCATCCATCCATCCATCCATCCATCCATGCATCCATCCATCCATCCATCTGCCCATCCACCCACCCGTGTATGTGTCTGGGATGTGTCCACAGCCATCCATCTGTCCAGCGCATGTCCATCTGTTCATCCATCCCTCTGTTCTGTCCCTGTACCCTTCAGGACCTCCATCCATCCCTCCATCCACCCATCTGTCCGTCCATCCACCCATCCATACCTCCATCCCTCCATCCCTCCATCCCTCCATCAATCCACCCATCCCTCCATTCAACCATCCATCCATCCATCCATCCATCCCTCCATCCATCCATCCCTCCACCCACACATCCATCCCTCCATCCACCCACCCATCCATCCATCCTTCCACCCATCCACATATCCATCCATCCATCCATCCCTCCATCCATCCACCCATCCATCCCTCCATCCACCCACCCATCCATCCATCCTTCCACCCATCCACATATCCATCCATCCATCCATCCCTCCATCCACATATCCACCCATCCATCCTTCCACCCATCCACATATCCATCCATCCATCCATCCCTCCATCCACATATCCACCCATCCATCCTTCCACCCATCCACATATCCGTCCATCCATCCATCCCTCCATCCATCCTTCCATCCATCCATCCATCCATCCACATATCCATCCATCCATCCATCCTTCCATCCATCCATCCATCCATCCATCCCTCCATCCATCCACACATCCATCCATCCTTCCATCCATCCATCCATCCATCCACATATCCACCCATCCATCCTTCCACCCATCCACATATCCATCCATCCATCCATCCCTCCATCCATCCATCCATCCATCCATCCATCCATCCACACATCCATCCATCCATCCATCCATCCATCCATCCACACATCCATCCATCCCTCCACCCATCCGTCCATCCACCCATGCATCCCTCCATCATCCATCCCTCCCTCCCTCCCTTTGTCCCTTCTTTCTCCAGCCCCTCCAGCCCCTCATCTTCTCCTCCACACCTGCATCGCCCCCGGCCCCACCTAGTCACTGTTCTGGCCCCAGAGCTTCAGGAATGGAGTCCCCGTTGGGCAGGGCTGAACCCGTCCTGCATCCAGCACCCTCCTGCCCCCATCCTGCACCCAGCACCCATCCTGCACCCATCCTGCACCCAGCACCCTCCTGCCCCCATCCTGCACCCAGCACCCTCCTGCCCCCATCCTGCACCCAGCACCCATCCTGCACCCATCCTGCACCCAGCACCCTCCTGCCCCCATCCTGCACCCAGCACCCATGCGCCCGTCCTGCACCCAGCACCCTCCTGCCCCCATCCTGCACACATCCTGCACCCAGCACCCATGCGCCCGTCCTGCACCCAGCACCCTCCTGCCCCCATCCTGCACACATCCTGCACCCAGCACCCGGCCATGCACCCAGCACCCATCCATGCACCCATTCTGCACCCATCTTGCACCCAGCACCCAGCCATGCACCCATCCTGCACCCATCCTGCACGCAGCACCCTCCTGTACCCATCCTGCACCCAGCACTCAGCCATTGCACCCATCCTGCACCCATCCTGCACCCAGCACCTATCCATGCACCCATCCTGCACCCATCCATGCACCCATCCTGCACCCGTCCTGCACGCAGCACCTATCCATACACCTATCCATGCACCCATCCTGCACCCATTCTCCACCCAGCATCCATCCATGCACCCATCCTGCACCCATCCTGCACCCAGCACCTATCCATGCACCCATCCTGCACCCATCCATGCACCCATCCTGCACCCGTCCTGCACGCAGCACCTATCCATACACCTATCCATGCACACATCCTGCACCCATTCTCCACCCAGCATCCATCCATGCACCCATCCTGCACCCAGCACCTATCCATGCACCCGGCACCCATCCATGCACCCTCCTGCACCCATCCTCCATCCATGCACCCATCCTGCACCCATCCTGCACTCAGAATCTTCCTGCACCCATCCATGCACCCGTCCTGCACCCAGCACCCTCCTGCAGCCATCATGCACCCGTCCAGCACCCATCCTGCACCCCCCTGTACCTCCCATGACCCCTATAACCCCCTGTACCCGCTATACCCCCCCCACTGCCCCACGTGCTCCCCCGCCGCAGTTCCTGGCTCTGCCCCAAGGTGTCCCCACGCACCCCACATTCCCGAGGGACATCCCCAGCGGTGTCCCCGTTCCCAGGGGTGTCCCCATGGCATCCCCACGCACGCGCACAGGGGTGTCCCATTGGTGTCCCATTGGTGTCCCCATTCACCCCCCGTGTCCCTGCGCAGGCTCCCGGGGTGTCCCCCCCCCATGTCCCGGTGGGAGCTCCCATCGGTGTCCCCATGCCCCACTAGGAGCCCCCAGGGGTGTCCTCACACACCCCATATCCCCATGGAAGCCAACGGGGGTGTCCCCAACCCCCCCCCCGTGTCCCCACGTGACTTCCCAAACTTCCCCCTTATCCCCGTGTCCCTTTAAAACTTCCCAGGGGTTTCCCCCCCCCCTTCCCTCCTCCCCTTTCTTACCCCCCCCCCCCCTTTGCGCGCTCCCGTTGTGCCCCGCCCCGCACTGGGGGGGGGGTGGGGGGTGGAGGGGGTCAGCCCGGGTGGGAGGGGCGGCCCCGGGGCGGCGGCGGCGCGCACGGAGCGGGACGGAGCGGGACGGGCCCGGCCGCAGCGATGGGGCCGCGGGTGCGGACGGTGCTGGGCGCGCTCCTGGCGCTGTGCGCGCTCCCGAGGGTGAGTGCGGGGCGAGGGGGGGATGGGGTTGGGGTTGGGGTCCCCCCAGTGACGTTCGCGTCCGTGTCCCCCCCTTCCCTTGGGCATTGAGTTCGCTCTCTCCCCCCCCCCCCTCCTCCGGAGGTCGCTTTCGCATCCCAGAGTTGGGGTCCCCCCCCCTTGGATTGGGGGTACCGGGGGTTGGGGTCCATTGAGGGACTTGGGGTCCCGCACGGGGTCCTAAAGGAGTTGGACCCCCCCACCCCCCCGTGGTGTTCGTGTCCCATTGTGGAGGGTGGGTGCCCCCCCCCCCACCGGAGTCATTTGGGGTTCGCGTGCCCCCCATAGAGTTCGTGTGCGCTCCCGCACTTGGGGTCCCCGTAGCGATTGGGTTACCCCCCCCGCAGTTGGGGTCCGTGGAGGAGTTAAGGGCCCCCCCGGAGGTCAGGTCCCGCTGTGAATTTCGGCCCCCTCCCACCCGCCGCTAATTGGGGTCCCCTGAGCAACTTGGGGGACCCCCCCGTAAGTTCGGGTCCCCTGAAGCGTTTGGGATCCCCTTAAAGTATCTGGGGAGGTTGCGCTGAGGCCAAAGGGAATTTGGGGATCCCCCTCCATCTGTACAGGAGACCGCGGGGTCCCCCCTTGCTCTGCTTCCCAAGGGAATTGGGGTGCCCCCCTCCCCCCCCCCCCCCCCGACCCTAGCCCGGCTCCCACCTGGAATCGGGGTCCCCCAGGGCACAAGATGCGGGGTCCGCAGCCCCGAAGGCATTGGGGGGTGTCCCCCCCCCCAGCACCAAGTTTTGGGGTCCCCATCCCCATGCTCTGACCCCTTGGGGTCCCCCGAACTGGGCAGGCCGGGGGGGGGGGGGGTGTCCCCCGGGGGCACACGAGGTCACAGGGCCCTGCCCCTCCCGGGGTGGGGGGGTCCCCTCTGCCCCCCTCGCTTTGTGTGGGGGGGTCATATAGGGATGCGCTGTGTTTTTGGGGTGCTGCCCCCCCCCCCCTCCCGTCCTGCCCCCCCATCACCCCCCCCCGCCCCGTCTATATTTAAAGGTGACGGGTGGCGCTGGCCACCCTAAAAATAACCCACCCAAAATACCCCCCCCCGGTGGGGGGGGCACGTCTGGGGGTGCCCCTGGGGATGGTGGGGTCCACAGTGGGGAGGGGGGGGGTGTCAGTGACACCTCGGGGTGCCCCCTTTGGGGGTGCAGGGTGGGTTTGCGTTGTGGGTCTGCGCACCCCCTATTTGATGGGGGGCCCTAAAATGTGGAGGGGGGGGTGATGGTGATGTGTGCGGGGGTGATGGCGATGTGGGGGGGCCCCCATGGCGGGGGGGGGGGGCGGTTTGGGGCTGGTTCAGTGCCCGGCGCTGGGAACAGAGGGGGCCTTGTGCTGGGGCCATGCTGGCAGCGCTGCCCCCCCCCTCGCTATGGGGCCCGCACCCACGTCCCAAGGGGGGGGTGATGCGGACAAAGAAGGGGGGGTCCCCTCATTTACCCCCCCCCCCCCAGCCCCATTCCTCTATGGGACGGGGGGGTTGGGGACACCCTGATGCGCTGGCACCCCCCCCATAACCCCACCCGGGGCGCGGTGCTGAGGAATGTGCCCCCCCCGGGATAATACCAGTGTTGGGGGGGGAAAGGGGGGTCCCCACTCTTCTTATGGGGGGGGACCCCCCCCTCCCTAAGGGCTGCGAAGGGTTAATGTCGTTGGGGGGGCGCGGGTGCGGCTGGAATGTGCGATAAGATCATCAGCCCTGGGGGGGGGGAAGGGGGGATGGGGGTGTTGTGCCCTTCCCCCCCCCATTGGGGATACTTTGGGGTGTCCCCCCCCCCAACCTGTGTGTCCCCCCCAATCCCACGTGGCTCCATTCTCCCCCATCGCCAAAGATGGCCCGGGTCGGGAGGAGGAGGAGGGATGGGGGGGGGGGGGAGGAAGGGCAAGGGGGGGGTGCAGCTCCGGGTCCCTTCGGCTCGGCCCGGGGCGTTCCCGGCCCCCCCCCCCCCCCCCCCATCCCAACCGCCCGAGCGGCTCTTTCGGGATAAATTAGGCAATGCCAGCGGCGAGGAATGCGGCGGGGGGGGGAGGGGGGGGAAGGAAGTTTTGGGGCCCCCCCCGGGAGCCGCTTTGACCTCGCAGCTGTTTCACCCCCAAACCTCTGGGGGCTGTGGGGGGTGAAGCAGCTGTGACCCCCCCCACTTCCCCCGGGAGCAGCATCCCACCATCTGTGCTGGCACCGAACCCCCCATCCCGAGCATGGGGGGGGGGGTGGTCCCGGGGGGGGTGGGGAAAGGGGGATTTTGGGGGGAACCACCTTTTCCATGCGACCTTGGGGGAACAATAAGGCTGGAGGGGGGGCGGCTATTAATAACCCCCCCCGGGTATTATTCCTGGTGTGCGTCACCTCCTCTTCCTCGGCCGGATGAAGTAATGGGGGGAGCGGCCAGACTGGGGGGGGAGCACAGTTTTGGGGGGGGAATGTCCGGATTTGGGGTGGAATGTCCGGATTTTTGGGGGTTATGTCAAGATTTGAAGTGAAATGTTCAGATTTGGGGGGTTATGTCCCGATTTGGGGTGAAATGTCCGGATTTGGGGGTGGAATGTCCGGATTTGGGTGAAATGTCCACGTTTCGGGGGTTATGTCCAGAACTGGGGTGGAATGTCCTGATTTGAAGTGAAATGTGCAGATTTAGGGTGAAACGTCCAGATTTGGAGTGAAATGTCCAGATTTGAAGTGAAATGTCCAGATTTGGAGTCAAATGTCCAGATTTAGTGTGAAATGTCCAGATTTGAAGTGGAATGTCCAGATTTGGGATAGAAGGTGCAGATTTGGGGTGAAATGTGCAGATTTGGAGTGAAATGAGCAGATTTGGGGTGGAATGTCCAAATTTGGCGTGCAAGGTGTGTATTTTGGCTGCAATGTTCAGATTTGGGCTGAAATGTGCAGATTAGGTGTGCATGGTGTGTATTTGGGGTGCACGGTGTGTATCTGGGATACAAGGTGTGTATCTGTGGTGCACAGTGTGTATCTGGGGTACAAGCTGTGTATTGGGATACAAGGTCTGTATCATTCGGGGTGCATGGTGTGTATTGGGGTAGAAGCTGTGTATTATCGGGTACAAGGTGTGTATCTGGGGTACAAGCTATGTATTTGAGGTACAAGCTGTGTATCCGGGGTACACGGTGTGTATTGGGGTGCACGGTGTGTATCTGGGGTACAAGGTGTGTATTGGGGTGCACGGTGTGTATCTGGGGCACAAGGTGTGTATTGGGGTACACGGTGTGTATTGGGGTACAAACTGTGTCTCTGGGGTACATGGTGTGTATTGGGGTGCACGGTCTGTATCTGGGGTACAAGCTGTGTATTGGGGTGCCCAGTGTGTATCTGGGGTTCACGGTCTGTATTGGGGTACAAGGTGTGTATGTGGGTTACAAGCTGTTTACTCGGGGTGCACAGTGTGTATCTGGGGTGCAAGCTGTGTATGGGGGTACAAGCTGTGTATTAGGGTGCACGGTGTGTATCATCTGCGGTGCCCGCTGTGTCTCTGGGGTACACGGTGTGTATTGGGGTTCACGGTGTGTACTGGGGTGCACGGTGTGTATCACCAGGGTGCCCGCTGTGTCTCTGGGGTACACGGTGTGTATTATCTGGGGTACACGGTCTGTATTGGGGTTCACGGTGTGTACTGGGGTGCACGGTGTGTATCACCAGGGTGCCCGCTGTGTCTCTGGGGTTCACGGTGTGTATTGGGGTTCACGGTGTGTACTGGGGTGCACGGTGTGTATCACCAGCGTGCCCGCTGTGTCTCTGGGGTTCACGGTGTGTATTGGGGTTCACGGTGTGTATTATCTGGGGTGCAAGGTGTGTATCTGGGGTGCAAGGTGTGTATTGGGGTACACGGTCTGTATCATCCGGGGTGTCCGCTGTGTCTCTGGGGTACATGGTGTGTATTATCTGGGGTGCACGGTGTGTATTGGGGTACACGGTGTGTATTATCTGGGGTGCAAGGTGTGTATCTGGGGTGCAAGGTGTGTATTGGGGTACACGGTCTGTATCATCCGGGGTGTCCGCTGTGTCTCTGGGGTACATGGTGTGTATTATCTGGGGTGCACAGTGTGTATTGGGATACACGGTCTGTATCACCAGGGTTCCCGCTGTGTCTCTGGGCTGTGCCCCCCCCGGGGCTCACGCCGCTGTGCGCGGGGTCCCCTCCATGCCCGGGTCTCCCCCCCCCGCCGGCCCCGCCCGCGCTCCCCCGGGTGCGGGGCAGGATCTGGGCCGGGAGTGGAAAATGTGAGCGGCGGCGGCGGCGTCCGGTGGGGGGGGGAGGGGGTGTCCGGTGCGGGTGCGTCCGGTAACGGGAGCTGCGAGTCTGCGGGTGTGAGAGTGAGGGTGAGAGTGAGAGAGTGAGAGTGTGAGTGTGTGTGTGAGAGGGTGTGAGTGAGTGTGAGTGTGAATGAGTGAGGGTGAGTGAGAACGTGTGTGATTGTGAGTATGAGTGTGAATGAGTGTGAGTGTGTGTGTGTGAGTGTGAATGAGAGTGTGTATGTGAGTGTGTGAATGAGTGTGAGTGTGAGTGTGAATGAGTGAGAGTGTGTGTGTGAGTGTGTGAATGTGAGTGTGAGTGTGAATGAGTGAGAGTGAGAGTGTGTGTGTGAGTGTGAATGAGTGTGTATGTCTGATTGTGAGTGTCTGAATGAAAGTGAGAGTGAGTGTGTGAATGAGTGAGTGTGAGAGTGTGTGAGAGTATGACTGCAAGTGTGTGTGAACGAGTGAGTGTGAGTGTGTGAGAGTGAAAGTGAGTGTCTGGTTGTGAGTGTGAGTGTGTGAGTGTCAGGATGGGGCTGAGCACGGACACAGTGCATATGTGGGTGGATGATGCTGAGCACCCACACACTTGATGCATGTGTGGGGTCCATGGCTGAGCACCCACGGTGCATGAATGGGGGGGTGATGGCAGAGCACCCATGTACTCAGTGCATGGGGGGGGGGGGAAACAGCAGCTGAGCACCCACACACTCAGTGCACATGTGCAGGGCAGCAGCCAAGCACCCACCTACTCAGTGCATGCGTGGGCTCCTCCGTGACTCAGTTTCCCCCTTTGCCCCCCCCCGAGCATCCAGGGCTGGCCCCCATTGACCCCCCCTTCCCTGAGCCAGCCCCCCTTGGGCTGCGGGTTCCTCTCATGTCCCCCTCGTGTCCCCCCTGTATCCCCCTCCCCGTCCCCCCCCATCCCCATTCCCCCCCCCAAGCGCCACATTAATCCCCAGGCACTTGTTTGCTCAGAAAGTGCTGCCCCGACGGATTCCTGACCACGGCACAGGGGCACTGCCGGGGATGCACACGCGTGTGCGCAGGCGTGGGGCGATGGGGATGCACATGCATGTGGGGCAATGGGGGCTGCACACGCGTGTGTGCAGGCGTGGGGTGATGTGTGATGTACACACATGTGTGCAGGTGTGGGGCAATGTGTGATGTACACACATGTGGGGTGATGTGCGATGCACACGCGTGTGCGCAGGCGTGGGGCAATGGGGGTGCACATACATGTGGGGCCATGGGTGATGCACACACGTGTGCGCAGGCATGGGGTGATGTGTGATGTACACATGTGGGGCAATGGGGGCTGCACACGCGTGTGTGCAGGCGTGGGGTGATGTGTGATGCACACACATGTGCGCAGTCACGGTGTGCACACATTTGGTGGTGCCAGCGCATGTGTGTGGTCATGGTGTGCACACACACACACGTGTCTGGTGGTGCAAACATATGTGTGCGGCCACGTGTTGGTTTGCACATGGATTCCCATATGGGTGCACACGTGTAGCAGTGCGAATTCATGCGCACAAGCACAGCAGTGAGCACCCACAGCCCTGTGGCTGTGCACGCACATAATGCAAATGTGTGTGTGTAGCGTGTGTCAGTGTGCACACACATCCCTGTATTACACATGTAGGTAGCGGTACATGTGCATAACATGTGTCCGTGTGCACACACATCCCTGTGTTACAACACATGGATAGTGGTACATGTGCATAGCGTGTGTCAGTGTGCACCCCATGTGCATGCACACGTGTGTACCGGTGCCATGCACAGGCACCCACCAGTGCTGTTGTGTGTCCCCAGGGCAGCCAGGGCCTGGCCGAGAGCTCCTTCCCCGAGGACACGGTATCTGACCGCGTCGGGGGCACGCGGGGACACCGCTTCTACCGGCACCTCTCCGATGACGAGGACCTGGTGGCATCCGGTGGTAAGAGGGGACCAGAGGTGACACTGGGGTGGTGGCACCGCGGGTGCTGAGTGCTTTGTGGCCATTGCACCAGGGACCTGGTGGTGTCCGGTGGTAAGGGGGCAGTGGGTGAGTGGATGGCACCATGGGTGGGTGCCACCATGGTTCAGTGTCACCATAGGTGGGTGCATTGTGGGTGGGTGCCCCTCACTCTGTCCCCATGCCAATGGCACCAGGGACTTGGTGGCATTTCGTGCCATCAGGTGGGTGGGTATCACCATGGATCGGTGCCACCATGGGTACCATTGCAGATGGCACTGGGGTGGCACCCATGGTAAGGTGCCAGTGGGTGGGTGTCACCCTGTCTGGGTGTCCCTATCAGTGGGTGTCACCCCGGTTGGTGTCACCCTGTCTGGGTGTCCCTGTCGGTGTGTATCACCCCGGTTGGTGTCACTGTGCCTTGGTGTCACCCTGGTGCCACCCTTGCTGTCCCCATGGCAGATGGCAGCGGGGAGGACGGCAGCGGCGCCCCATGGCCGAGCGCTACCCACGTGCCCAGCTTGGGGCTGGCACCCACCGGTAAGGGGGCACCGAGGGGTGGCTCCTGTCCCCCACCCGTCACCGCCTGTCACCGCACTCAAGCTCTGTCTCCATCCTCCTCTTCCTCTTCTTCTTCTTCCTCTTCCTCCTCCTCCTCCTTGGGCAGCGCCCGGGCCCCCCCCCGTGCCCGCGGGGATGGTGGTGGCCGAGGACGAGCCCCCACTGAGTAAGTGACACCTTGGGGGACCCCCCTGCTGTACCCCAAAGTGTATCCCCTGTGTTCTGTGGGGGGGGTGTAAATATGGGGGTCACAGCTGGATAGGGGGGAGTCACAACTGGATGGATGGGGTCACAATCTGGATATGGAGGGGCACAGCCTCGATATGGGGGAGTCACAGCTGGATATAAGGGTGGTCATAGCTTGACATGGGGGGTCACAGCCTGGATATGGGGGGTCATAGCTGGATATAGGGGAGTCACAGC
The DNA here is from genome assembly GCF_012275295.1 of Melopsittacus undulatus. NCBI lineage: Eukaryota > Metazoa > Chordata > Aves > Psittaciformes > Psittaculidae > Melopsittacus > Melopsittacus undulatus. The sequence continues at coordinate 3,470,785 of NC_047538.1, read as the reverse complement.
TGGATATGGGGGTCACAGCTGGATATGGGGGATCATGGATGGATATGGGGATTACAGCTGCACATGTGGGAGTCACAACTGGATATGGAGATTACAGCCAGATATGAGGGAGTCACAGCTGGATATGGAGGACTTACAGCTGGATATCGGGTGGTCACAGCTGTATGGTGTCACAGGGGGGGTATTTTTGGGGGTGCAGGTGCCTGTTCCTGACCCCCCCCCCTCCACTTCTCCTCCCCCCCAGTTTATTTCCGGGCACTGGTGAACTTCACCCGCAGCATTGACTACAGTCAGCGGCTGGAGGACCCCGACTCCGAGGAGTTCCGGGAGATCTCAGAGGCTGTGGTGGATGCGGTGAGTGTGGGGTGCTGGGGGGGGGGGGGGGGGCACCCATAGGAGCACCCATAGGAGCACCCTGACCCCCCCATGTTCTGCTCCCCCCTCAGCTGGAGTCAGAGTATTACAAGGTGCCCGGGGAGCAAATGGTCAGCGTGGTGTTCATCAAGTGAGATGGGGGGGTCCGGGGGGGGCACAGAGGGGATTGGGGGAGGTTGGGGGGCAAGGGAGGACTGGGGAGGTTTGGGGGTGCAGGGGGAATTGGGGAAATGGGGAGGATTGGGGGGACTATGGGGAGGTTTTGGGGTGTGGGGGGGATTTGGGTCAAGAGGGGATGGAGAGGTTTGGGGGTGCAGGGGGTATTATGGGGATGGGGAGGTTTAGAGGGGGTTATGGAGGAGTTTTGGGGTGCAGTGGGGGTTGGGATGCTGAGTGGGGCTGCAGGAGGATGGGGGGGCAGAGAGGTTTTGGGGGGGGTTGTGTTGCTGGGGTGATGGGGAGGTCTTGGGGATGCTGTGGGGGTTGTGTGGGTGATGGGGGGGTTATGGGGGGCTGGTTTATGGGTTCAGGGCAGGTTTTGGGGTGCTGACCCCCCCTTTACCCCCCTAGGGAGCTGGAGGGCGACGTGTTCGTGGAGCTGGACGTGGGCTCGGAGGGGAACGGGGACGAGCAGCAGCTTGGGGGGGTCCTAAGGGACCTCCTGGCTGGGGGCTCCATTGCCTCCTATGTCACCTCCCCACATGGATTCCAGTTCCGGCGCCTGGGGGCCGGTCAGTGCCGGGGGGGGGTTTGTGGGGCTCAGACCCCCCCATATCAACCCATGTGGGGGCTGTTGGGGTTCACCCTGACCATGTACCCCCCTCTGGCAGTGACCCCCCACCCTCGGCCCTGCACCCCCATGGAGTTCACGTGCGGCAGTGGTGACTGCGTCCCCAGTGAGTACCGGTGCGACCGGAGGCACGACTGCCGCGATGGCTCCGATGAGCTCAGCTGCGGTGAGACTGGGACTCAGCACCCATAGGCCCCCCCGTGCCCCATAGACCTGCTGCACCCCAGAGCCTCGACACCCATTCCCCCCCAGAACCCCTCTTATTACCCTCCCTAAACCCCATAATCCCTCCAGTGCATCCTTATTTCCCTTTATAACCCCCCAGCACCCCCATATCCCACATGACCCCCCCATTTCTCCTCCTGCAATCCGATTTTCCCCTATCCCACATAACCCTTTGCCCTGCACCCCCATTTACCCCTATAGCCCTCCCATTTCTCCCATAATCTCCCATAACCCCACCTCACCTCTATTTCTCCCCATACCCCCCCAGTGCATCCCATTTCCCCCCTATACCCCCATAACCCTTCATTTCCCCCATTCTCCCCCATTGCCCCCTGTTTCCCCCCTCACCCCCATAACCCCCATCCCTGCAGACCTCTCCACGCGGGTGCCCCCCACCACATCCCGCCCGGCTGCCACCACGCGCCCGCTGAGCACCACCACGGCCACCATCACCCTGCCACCGCGGCGCCCTGGCACCGTGCGGCCCCCCAGCACCCCCTGGCCCCACAAGGCACCGGTTGATGGGTGCCGGGCGGGTGAAGCCCCATGTGCCGATGGGCGCTGCATCCCCCGTGACTACGTGTGCGATGGAGAGGCCGACTGTGCCGACGGCAGCGATGAGGAGGCTTGCGGTGAGTCCATGGCACTGCCATAGGGAGGGTGCAGGGGCACCCATGGGTGCTGACCCCGTCCCCCATCACCCAGGCACCCCGTCCCCCTGCGAACCCAACGAGTTCAAGTGCCGCAACGGGCACTGCGCACTCAAGCTTTGGCGATGCGACGGCGAGAACGACTGTGGTGATGGCTCCGATGAGGCCGATTGCCGTGAGTGTGGATGGGTTGGTGGTACCGGGGGGTGTTGTGGTGGCGGCTGACACGTGTCACCGTCACCCTGCAGCCACCAAGGCGCCCGGCGCAGCGTGCGGACCAGCGGAGTTCCGGTGTGTGGCCAGCGGGACCTGCATCCGCGCCAGCTACCAGTGTGACCGAGAACCTGACTGCCCTGACCGCTCCGATGAGATCGGCTGCGGTGAGTGACACCGGAGGGGACACCATGGCTGGGGGAGGCATGGCTGTGAGCTCTGACAGGGCTGGGGTTGGGGATGCTGGGATGGGATGTGGTGTGGTGGCACTGGGATGGGGACATCGTGCCTGGGGACCCCATGCCATAGCACTGGGCTCGGGGCATCGCACTGAGAGAGCCTGTGCCATGGGGCCAGGTGTGGGAAGTAGTGATGGTGTCACAGGCAGGGCTGTGTCCCAGTGCAGTGTTGTGACGGGTGTTGCGGGCAGGGCCATGTCCCGGTGCAGGGTGATGATGGGTGTTGTGGGTTGTGATGGGTGTTGCAGGCAGGGCCATGTCCCAGTGCAGGGTGATGACGGTGTTGCGGATTGTGATGCTGTTGTGGGTTGTGATGGTGTCGTGGGCAGGGCCATGTGCAGGGTTGTGACAGTGTTGTGGGTTGTGATGGTGTTGTGAGCGGTGCCATGTCCCAGTGCAGGGTGGTGACAGTGTTGTGGGTTGTGATGGGTATCGTGGGCAGGGCCATGTCCCGGTGCAGGGTGGTGATGTGGTTGTGGGTTGTGACGGTGTTGCTGGTTGTGACGGTGTTGCTGGTTGTGACGGGTGTTGCGGGCTGTGACGGTGTTGCTGTTTGTGACGGTGTTGCTGGTTGTGACGGGTGTTGCTGGTTGTGACGGTGTTATTGGTTGTGACGGGTGTCATGGGTTGTGACGGGTGTTGCTGGTTGTGACGGTGTTGCTGGTTGTGACGGGTGTTGCTGGTTGTGACGGGTGTCGCGGGCAGTGCCCCCGCAGGTGGTGTCGCTGCCGCGGGACGCGGTGCTGGCCGTGCCGGGTCAGACTGTCACCTTCACGTGCGCGGCCACCGGTGTCCCCACACCCATCGTCACCTGGCGCCTCAACTGGGGACACCCCCCCAGCAGCCACAGGTGGGCGGGGCCTAAGGGCTGGTGGGCGGGGCAAGGGGGGGGCTTATCAATGGGGAGGGGGCGTGGCCTGCGGTGGGGGGGAGCCTGTGGGTATGGGGGTGAGGGGTGGGAGGGGGAGCGGGGCTTGTAGAGAGGCTTGTGGTGGTGGGAGGGGCTTTAGTGGGGGCGTGGTTTTGTGATGATGGGCGGGGCTTGGGGCGGTGCATCGGAAAGGGGCGGGGCTTAGAGTCAGTGGGGCTGCACTGTGGGCGTGGCCTGTGCTTAGGGGGGCTTGGGTGTGAGCAGGGGTGTGCTCAGGTGTTCCAGTGTGCCTGTGTGATGGGTGTACCAGGTTTACCGGTGTGCCCGTGTGCTGGGTGTACCAGGTGTACCAGGTGTACTGGTGTGCCCATGTGCTGGGTGTGCTGGGTGTATCAGATGTACCGGTGTCCCTGTGTGCTGGGTGTACCGGGTGTACTGATGTGCCCGTGTACTGGGTGCACTGCAAGTCCTGGTGTCCTGGGTTCCTGGTACCAGTCATGCAATGCAGGGTGTCAATCGTGAGCGAGGCCGGCCAGGGCACGTTGACCATTCGTGACGTGAAAGAATCTGACCAAGGTGCCTACACCTGTGAGGCCATCAACACCCTGGGCATGGTGTTCGGCATCCCCGACAGCATCCTCACCGTCACCCGCCCTGGTGAGCATCCCTCCTCCCTGTGCCATCCCCTCCACCATGCCGCTGTCACCATCACCCACTGTGTCCCCCCTTCTCTGCAGGGCCGTGCCCCGAGGGCCACTTCGAGGTGACAGGGACCTCCCGCTGCCTGCCCTGCTTCTGTTTTGGTGTCACCACCTCGTGCCGTGCCACCGCCCGGCACCGGCACCGCCTGCACCTGCGCTTCGACCGTGCTGGTGACTTCAAGGGTGAGCGATGGGGACAAGGGACGGGGGACAATGGGCACAGCAGGGGCTGAGCATCTCCTTGCAGGTGTCAATGTGACGGTGCCGGCGGCGCCGTCCGCACCGGTGCTCTCGGCCACCCAGCTCCATGTGGATGTGGGTTCTGAGGAATTCCAGCTCCTGGATCTGTCCCGACGCTTCCTGGCCCTCGATGCCTTCTGGGCACTGCCAGGCACCTTCCTTGGGGACAAGGTGATGCCAGGGTGGTGACGGGATGGGGATTGGTGACACTGTGGTGGGTTTGGTGCTGGGGATGCTGTTGTGGTGGCTGCTGACAGCCCGTGGTGCTGCAGGTGGATGCCTACGGAGGAGCGCTGAGCTATGGGGTGCGGTACCGGCTGGGACGCGGCCCCCCCGAGCCCACCACACACCCCGATGTGCTGCTGCGGGGCCATGGGCGGCAGCTGCGGGCACGCGATGGGGACACCCAGCCCGACGTCCTCAACCGGCGGCATGTGCCCTTCACCGAGGTGGGGGGACCGGCATGGGGGTGGGGGTGATGGTGGTGGAAGGGTGGGAGTATAGTGGCTGTGATGGTGGATGGGTAATGGTGATGCTGGTGCTGGGGGGTGGGTGATGGTGGCAGTGACTGTGTGGAGGATGCTGGTGATGGTGGGGGGTCAGTGATGGTAATGGTGATGATGGTGGAAGGGTGGTGGGTGCTGAGTGTTGCTGGTGATCATGGGTGAGCAACGGTAGTGGTGGGAGGTTGATGCTGGTGATGGTGGTGGTGAAAGGGTGATGGCCTGTGGGTGACGCCGGTGGTGATGGGTGTGTGATGGTGGTGGTGGAAGGGTGATGGTGGGAGCATGGTAGCAGTGCTGGTGGGCGGGTGGGCTGACAGTGGTGGTGATGGTGATGGTTGGGGTGATGGGTGGGTGATGGTGATGCTGGTAATGGTGATGGTGGAAGGGTGATGGGTGACAGGTGGGTGCTGGTGGTGTCAGGTGGGTAAAACCAGCGTCTCCATCACCGCGGGGTGACACCGGTGTCACCATCCCGGCAGGACCGCTGGGAGGATGAGGAGGGTGCCCCGGTGAGCCGGGAGCTGCTGCTGCTGGTGCTGCAGGACCTGGAGGGCATCTTCATCCGTGCCGTGTATGACGGGCGCATGGCCAGCGTGGGGCTCAGCGACGTGGCCATGGACATCACCAGCACCACCGACACCGGCCTGGGGCCAGCCGGACACGTCGAGGAGTGCAGGTGATGCTCACGGCGAGGCGCCGGGCTCGGGGCCACCACCAACCCCGACGGCACCGTCACACCACTGTGTCCCCAGGTGCCCCGTGGGCTACACGGGGCTGTCGTGCCAGCGCTGTGCCACCCGCTTCGAGCGGGTGACAAAGGGACCCTACTTGGGGACGTGCTCCGGCTGCGGCTGCCACGGCCACTCCAGCACCTGCGACCCTGTTTTTGGGCACTGCCTGGTAAGGAGTGCGGTGACAAGGGGATGGGGATGTGGTTTGGTGTCACCATCACCACCTCCCCTGTGCCACATGTGTGTGTGTGTCCCCAGAACTGCCAGCACAACACCGAGGGTCCCCAGTGCGAGAAGTGCAAACCTGGCTTCTTTGGTGATGCCACCAAGGGCACGGCCACCGCCTGTCACCCGTGTCCCTGTCCCTACACGGAGGCAGCTCGGAGGTGGGTGACAGCCTCCGGGGACACCCCAAATCCCCCCCTCCTTCCCATAGGATGTCACCACCCCCTGGTGTGTCCCTGTTGCTGTCACCATAGGTTTTCGGACTCGTGCTTCCTGGACACCGATGGACAAGCCACGTGTGATGCCTGCAAACCCGGTTACACCGGGCGCCGCTGTGAGAGGTGACAGGGTTGGGGGGTCCCTCAACACCCCCCTAATACCAGAGACACCCCCCCCCAACCCATCACCCCCATCCCCATAGGTGCGCCCCAGGCTACGAGGGAGACCCCATCCAGCCAGGTGGCAAATGCACCCCAATTGGTAAGTTGGGGGGTGAACCCCTGCCCTGTGGGTGCTCCCTCCCCCCCCATGGGTGCCTCCTAACCCTAACCCTAACCCTCACTGTCGCTGCCCATCGCAGGTCAGGAGCTCATCAAGTGCGATGCCCGCGGGGGCAAGGATGAGGATGGTGGCACGTGTCGGTGCAAGGTGAGGGCAGGGCGGTGATGGGGGCTCCCATTCCCCACTGCATCCAATGGGATCCCCAATAGCAGCCAGTGGGATCCCTGGGGTTCCCACTCTGATCCCCCATGGTACCCAGTCTGACCCTGGCTACAGCACCCAATCTGATCCCTGGGGTACCCGGTCTGATACACCCAGTCCAACCCCCCTATAGCATCCAGTCTTATTCCTGGGGTACCCAATCCCAACCCCCCCAGCACCCAGTCCAACCCCCAGGGGACCCAGTGTGACCCCAGCTATGGTACCAGTCCAGTCTCTGTGGTTCCCAGTTCAATCCCCCAGAGCACCCAGCCTGACCCCATTGTCACACCCAATCCACCTCCCCCCAGCACCCAGTCCCACCATTTCCCAGTTCCCCAAACTGGTCCAAGCCCCCCGATATCTCCCCCCCTGTAACCCCCATTCCCCATTGCCGCAGCCCAACGTGCGGGGCCGGCTCTGCGACTCCTGTGCTGCCGGCACGTTCCACCTGAGCGCGGCCAACGCCGAGGGCTGCCTGCCCTGCTTCTGCATGGGTGTCTCACGGCACTGCGCCAGCTCCGCCTGGAGCCGACACCAGGTACCACCATGGGCCATGCTGTGCCGTTAGGAATGCCATTTAGTGCCATTCCAAGCCCTGCTGGGCCATTGCATCCCATGTTGTGCCGTATCAAGCTATGCTGTACCTTGCTGCCGTACTGTATAGTACCAAATTGTGCCATGTTGTTCCAAATCATGCCATATAGTGTCTTGCTGTGTTGTGCTGTGCCATGCGCTGCTTCACTGCGTCATGCTGTGCCATGCCATGTTGTGCTGATATGGCATTGTCATGCATAGCTGTGCTGTGCCACGTTGTGTGGTGCCATGCAGTGCATTGCTATGTTATGCCATATAGCACCACGCTGTGCTGTGCCATGCATTGCCATTATGCCATACAGCGCCATGCTATGCAGTGCCATGCATTGCCATTATGCCATTTAGCGCCACACTGTGCCATGTCACACATTGCCATTATACCATATATTGTCGCACTGTGTCGTGCCATGCATTGCCATTATGCCATATAGTGCCACACTGTGCTATGCCATGCATTGCCATTATGCCATATAGCACTGCAGTGTGCCATGCCATGCATTGCCGTTATGCCATATAGTGCCACACTGTGCTATGCCATGCATTGCCATTATGCCATATAGCACTGCAGTGTGCCATGCCATGCATTGCCGTTATGCCATATAGTGCCACACTGTGCTATGCCATGCATTGCCATTATGCCATACAGCGCCGCACTGTGCCACGCCATGCGGTGCTATACCATGCTATGCCACGTCGCCCCATGCTGTGCCATTCCCACACTAAGCCCTTTCCCTGTCCCGCTCCAGGTTGCGCTCACCGCCGAGGACACGGCACCGCTGTCCCTGGCCACGGCAGCCGGGGCGCAGCCGGTGGGTGCCAGCGCCCGCTTCTCCTTGCCACGGGAGCTGCTCTTCGACACCTTCCATGCACTGCCCCGTGATGTCTACTACTGGGTGCTGCCCGCGCCCTTCGCCGGGGACAAGGTGCCGGTGCCAGTGGTGGTGCCAGGACACACAGTGGGTGCCCTCATTCCCAGCTGAGCCTCACATCCTCCCCCGTTTCAGGTGACATCGTACGGTGGTGAGCTGCGGTTCACGGTGATGCACCGCGCGCCGCCGGGGGCACCACCGCTGCCGCGCCAGCCCCACGTCCTGCTGCAGGGCAATGGCATCCTCCTGGAGCACTTCTCTGACACCAGCATCCCCTCTGGCGTCCCCACCACCATCATTGTGCCCATCCGCGAGGTGAGGGTTAGCCCCTGTGTCCCCTGAGCCTGCAATGGGGGGGACACTATGGTGACCGCCCCGGTTGTGCCGCAGCGCGCCTGGCGCAGGGCTGATGGGCGCGAGGCCACCCGGGAGCATCTGCTGATGGCTTTGGCTGATGTGGACCTCCTCATGATCCGGGCATCCTACGCGGAGCAGCCAGAGGAGAGCAGGTGCTGGGGACATGGGACATGGGGATACGGGGGCATGTGGATATAGGGATACAGGGACATGGAGTCATGGGGAGATGGGGGTATGGGGACACAAGGACACAGGGATATGGATGCATGGGTACATGGGGATATGGGAACACAGGGACATTGGGGTATGAGTACATGGGCATATGAGGATATGAGACAGGGACATGGGGATATGGGTACATGGAAACACAGGATTATGGGGAAAGGGGGACATGTGGCTATAGGGGCACAGGAACATGGTGACACAGTGACACAGGGACACATGGAAACAGGGACATGGTGACACAGAGACATGGTGACACAGGAACACAAGGACATGGGGACACAGTGACACAGTGACACAGGGACACAGTGACATAGTGACACAGAAACACAGTGACATGGTGACACAAGAACATGGGGACACAGGGACACAGGAACACAGGAACACAGTGACACAGGGACATGTTGACACAGGGACACAGGAACACAGGAACACAGTGACACAGGAACATGGTGACATGGTGACACAGTGACACATGGACACGGTGACCCGTGTGCAGGCCGGGCAATGGCACATCCCCTCTCCCCCCAGGCTGTCCGATGTCACCCTGGACGTGGCAGTGCCACATGCCACCGGCCGCCCGCCGGCGCTGGAGGTGGAGGATTGCACGTGCCCGGCTGGGTACCGGGGGGCCTCCTGCCAGGTGAGCCCCCCCCAGACATCCCCCCCCCCAGCACCGGGTACCCCCAGTGGCAGCCCCATCACCCCCCTCACCCCCATGTCCCCACCACAGGACTGTGACACCGGCTACACCCGCAGCAGCGCTGGGCTCTACCTGGGCACGTGTGAGCCCTGCCAGTGCCATGGCCATGCCACCGAGTGCCACCCTGAGACTGGTGTCTGCCAGGTGAGCTGGGGACACCGTGGGGACCCCCCCCAGCACCGCCATGGCTGTGCCAATGACACCCCCATCCCCACATCCTCCTCCACAGGGCTGCCGGGATCACACTGAAGGGCCCCAATGTGACAAGTGCCAACCCGGCTATTATGGTGATGCCACCCGTGGCACCACAGGCGACTGTCAGCCCTGTCCCTGCCATGGACCCCATGGGGAAAGCCAGTAGGTGCCACCCCCCATAGTCCCCATCATCCCTGGGGACACCAACGGGGTCTCAGCCATCCCTTTGGCCCTCCATAGGGTGACCAAGATCTGCTTTGAAGACACGGATGGGCAGCCCACCTGCAGCGCCTGCGCCCCCGGGCACAGCGGGCGCCAGTGCCAGAGGTACCAGGGGACCTTGGGGGGGTGATTTATGGGGTGTAACCCCCCCTCATTGCCTCTTATTGGTGACCCCCTGTAGGTGCTCACCGGGGTACGTGGGGGACCCGCTGCGGGGGGAGCCATGCCGAGGTGAGTGTCAAAGCGAAGGGGACATGGTGGTGGCACTGATGGGGGGGCATGTTAACCAATGCATGTGTGTTGTGTGTGTGTCCCCCCCAGAGCCAGGTGTCCCTGTGGGGCAGTGCCAATGTGACCCACGCGGCAGCACCGGCGAGGGCTGTGATGCCAATGGGCAGTGCCACTGCAAGGTGAGCCCAGTGCCCCCATCGCGCATCACCAAACCCTACCGGGGCGATGTCACCCTGACGTGTGTCCCCATCCCTGCACAGGCCAACGTGGAGGGACCCCACTGTGCATCCTGCCGGCCCCATCACTTCCACCTGAGCGCGGATGAGGCAGCCGGGTGCCTGCCCTGCTTCTGCATGGGCATTGTCCAGCACTGCGCCAGCACCGGCTATGCCCGCGGCACCGTGAGTGACCCCTTTGTGTCTGTGGTATCCATATGGTGTCCCTATGGCGTCCCTATATTATCCCTATGGTGTCCCTGTGTTATCCCTATTGTGTCCCTATGTTATCCCTACAGTATCTCTATGGTGTCCCTATGGTGTCCCTATGTTATCTCTATGGTGTCCCTATGTTATCCAGATGGTGTCCCTATGTTATCCCTATGGTGTCTCTATGGTGTCCCTATGTTATCCCTATGGTGTTCCTATGGTGTCCCTATGTTATCCCTATGGTGTCCCTATGGCTTCCCTGTGTTATCCCTATGGTGTACCCATTGTGTCCCCATGGTGTCCCCAGTGTCCCCACCCCCTTGCTCACCCGTTACCCCCATCCATAGGTGCAGACACGGTTCGGTGCTGGGGATGCTCAGGGCTTCGCGCTGGTGAACCGGCAGCGCAGCACCCGCGTGGGCTCCGGCTTCACGGTGCAGCCGGGGCCCCCCCAGCCCCACCTCAGCTACAGCCGCTTCGGGGACCTGCCCCCAGACTCCTACTACTGGCAGCTGCCGCATCCCTACCAAGGGGACAAGGTGATGGGGTCCCCCCCTCCTGCAGCCCCCCCCATCCCCTGCCTCCCCCCTTTTCCCTTTACACCTCTTTCCTTCCTCATCCCAGTCTCCTCATCACCTTCCCTACCCCCATCCCCATTCCAATCCCCTCCCTTTCCCTTTCCCTCTCCTTCTCTGTCTCTCTCTCCATCTCCTTCCTCTCCCTCTTCCTTTTCTTCTTCCTCTGCCTTCACTTTCCCCATTCCCATCCTGTCCTGCCCCTTCCCTTTCCTGTTCCCACCCTGTTCCCATCCACATCCCTATCCTGTCCTGCCTATTCCCAATCCCATCCCACCCCCATCCCCATCCCAATCCCCATTTCAATCCCATCCTGCCGCTTCCCATTCCCATCCCATCCTGTTCATATCCACATCCCTATCCTGACCTGCCCATTTGCAGTCCCATCTCATCCCCATCCCAATCCCCATTTCAATCCCGTCCTGCCCCTTCCCATTCCCATCCCAACCTGTTCCTATCCACATCCCTATCCTGACCTGCCTATCCCAAATCCCATCCCATCCCCATCCAACTCTGCCCCTTCCCATCCCAATCCTTTTCTCCATCCCAATCCTGATCCCATCCCACCATCTCCCCATAGGTGGGCTCCTACGGCGGGCGCCTCCGCTACACCCTCACCTACACACCAGGGGGGCAGGGAGCACCCCTGCCTGACGCCGACATCCAGATCACGGTATGGGGGGTACCCGGGTCAATGGGGCACCACCGGGTGACACCAGGACCCCCCTTAACCCCTTCTGTCCCCCCCTGTCCCCCTAGGGCAATGACATAACTCTGGTGGCCCATCAGCCGGACCTGCCCCCAGGCACCCCCCAGGCCTTCGAGATTGTATTCCGGGAGGTAGGAGGGGTCCCTGGTGTCCTGCAGAACCCCAATGTCCCCCCCGACACCCCCTGACATCCCCCTGCCTGCAGCAATACTGGCAGCGCCCGGATGGACAACCAGCGACACGGGAGCATCTCCTGATGGCTTTGGCCGACCTGGATGAGATCCTCATCCGAGCCACCTACTCCACCAGCACGGCCGCATCCGGCATCGCCGACGTCTCCATGGATGTGGCTGTGCCCCCCCAGCCTGGCCTCCCCCCGGCCCTCGAGGTGGAGGAATGCCGCTGCCCCCCTGGGTACCACGGGCTGTCCTGCCAGGTGAGCCCCTGCATCCCTCAGCATCCCCCTGCATCCCTCAGCATCTGCATCCCCACAACCCTTCCCAGGGGTGTTTTGGGGGTGTCATAACACTGAACCCCCCCCAAACCCCTTTTTCTTCCTCTCCCCACCAGGATTGTGCCCCCGGTTACACCCGCACCGGGGGAGGGCTGTACCTGGGGCACTGTGAGCTCTGTGAGTGCAATGGGCATTCCGAGAGCTGCCATCCCGAGAGCGGCGTCTGCTCCGTAAGGCTTCACATTGAGCACGGTTTTGGGGGGTCTGGGGGTGTCCTCCCAGCCCTGACCCCCCCACAATGTGTGTGTGTGTGTGTGTGACCCCCCCAGGGATGCCTGCACAACACAGCAGGGGACTTCTGTGACCAATGTGCCCCTGGGTTCTATGGGGATGCTACCGCCGGTACCCCTGAGGACTGCCAGCCCTGTGCCTGTCCCCTGCCGTACCCCGAGAACCAGTGAGTGCCGCTGCTGGGGGTACTGGGGTGCTGGGGGGGGTACACGGACATGTCCCCACCTTGTCTGTGTGACACCATCCAGGTTCTCCAGGACCTGTGAGAGTTTGGAGGGTGGTGGGTACCGCTGCACCGCCTGTGAGCCGGGGTACACCGGGCAGTACTGCGAGCGGTGAGCACCCGCACCCCAAACACGTCCGATAGACCCACCCCCAAAACACACCCCAAAACCCACCCTGATGGGGTCACCCTGTGTACCCACCCCCAAAACACACCCCCAAACCCACCCTGATGAGGTCACCCTGTGTACCCACCCCCAAAAACCCATCCCAATGGGGTCACCCCATGTACCCACCCTGATGGGCTCACCCCAATATACTCACCCCAATGTTCTCCTGCTGCACCCACCCCAATAGGCCCATCCTGATGTACTCACCCTGATATACACACCCCAAAATACTCACCCTTATGAGCTCACCCCAATCCATGCAACCTGAAGGACTCACCCCTATATACGCACCTCGACATACCCACCCCAAAGTGCTCACCTCAATATACTCACCCTGATGTAGTCACCACAATAGACCCACTCTGATATACCCATACCTATGAACTCACCCCAATATATGCCCCCCAATATCCCCGCTGAACCCACGCCAATATATGAACCATGATACACCCTCACCAATATACTCACCTCTATGAGTTCACCCTGATAAATGCACCCCAGTGTCCTCACCCCAATATATTCATCCGAATATATGAACCCCCATATACCCACCCTGACATACTCAGCCCAATAGACACATCTCAATAAGATCACCCCAATATTTGAACCCTGATATACCCACCCTGACCTACCCATCCCAGTATACTCACCCGAATACATGAACCCTGACATACCCAATATACACATCCCTATGAGCGCACCCCAATATATGCACCCTAATGCGCTGACATGGGCACCCCAATATACCCAACCCAGTAGAGTCACCCCAATACATGAACCCTGATATACTCAACCCAATATACTCAACCCAATATACCCAACCCAACAGAGTCACCCCAATACATGAACCCTGATATACTCACCCCAATATACCCAACCCCATAGAGCCACCCCTATACATAAACCCTGATATACTCACCCCAATATACCCAACCCAATAGACCCACCCCAATACATGAACCCTGGTACATTCACCCCAACGTATCCAACCCAATACATGAATCCTGTTACACTCACCCCAATATACCCACCCCAATACACTCACCCCCATACACCCCCCAACACACCCCTCCTGCCATTCCCACTACCTGCACCCCTCACCCCTCCTCCCCCCTTGTCCCCGCAGCTGTGCCCCCGGCTATGTGGGTGACCCATCGGTGCCGGGGCAGGGCTGTGTCCCGGTGGGCCCCCCGGTGCCGCTGGCCGTCCGTGTGCACCCCCCTCGCACCGCGGTGGCACAGGGCAGCGCCGTCACCCTGCGGTGCCAGGCCACCGGGGACCCCCCCTTCTACTACCACTGGGCACGGGAAGATGGGAGACCCCTGCCCGAGGGCGCCCAGAGCCGGCAGCAAGGTATGGGGTGGTGTTGGGGTGTCCCTAAGGCTATGGGGGGGGATGTGGGGTGTCATACATGTGTGTGTCCCCCCCCAAGGTGAGGAGCTGCACTTTGCCAGCATCCAGCCCTCCGAAGCCGGTGTCTACATCTGCTCCTGCCGTAACCTGCGGCACAGCAACGCCAGCCGCGCCGAGGTCATCGTCACCGGTGGGTCACGGTCACACAGGGGACCCCTGGGGGGAGGGGGGGGGGGGACCGGGGCTGAACTCTCCTGTCTTGGCACAGAGACCCCTGGCAAAGCCATCACCGTCACCGTGGAGGAGAAGCGGGTGCAGAGGGTGAAGCCTGGGGCTGATGTCACCTTCGTCTGCACTGCCAAGAGCAAGGTGAGCACTGGGACACCCCTGGGTGCCCATGGGGATGTGCAGGGTATGGGGACACCTCTGGGTGCCCATGGGGATGTGCAGGGCATGGGGACACCTCTGTGTGCGCATGGGGATGTGCAGGGCATGAGAACACCTCTGGGTGCCCATGGGGGTGTGCAGGGCATGGGGACACCCCTGTGTGCCCATGGGGGTGTGCAGGGCATGATAACACCCTTGGATGCCCATGGGGCTCTGCATTGGGACACCCCTGGGTGCCCACCTGGTCACACAGGACACATGAGGACTCCTGAGTGCCCATAGGGTAACTGGAGGACACAGGGACACCTTTGGGTGCTCAGCCATCCCTATGGGCCCCCCCAAACACCCTCGGGTGCCCGTGTACCTCTATGGCACACCCTGGGTGCCTGGATGGGTGTGCAGCCCTATGTGCGTGCCCATCCCTGTGGCCTCAGGCCTGGCCCTACTCTCTCCCCCCAAGTCTCCTGCCTACACACTGGTGTGGACGCGGCAGAACCACGGCTCGCTGCCGGCTGGGGCCGTGGACTTCAATGGCATCCTGACCCTGCGGCGCGTGCGGCCCGAGGACGCCGGCGTCTACGTGTGCACCGGCTCCAACATGCTGGACATGGACGAGGGCACCGCCACGCTCTACGTGCAGGGTGAGCCGTGGGGATGGGTGCCCCAGAGCCCAGGCACTGCGGTGATGGGCACCCAGGGGCTGGGTATGCTTGGTGCCATGAAGCCATAGTGAGGGACAGGCTTGGCACCCAGACACAAGGGGGATGGGCTCTCTGGGTGCCCAGACACTGGGGTGATGGGTCTGCTCGTTGCCCAGATGCCAGGGTGAGGGGCACACGTGGTGCTTAGACATCAAGGTGATGGGCCTGGTGCCTAGATGCCAGGATGATGGGCTTGGTGGCTGCCCAGGCACTGGGGTGATGGGCAAGCTTGGTGCCCAGATGCCAGGGTGATGGGCAGACCCCCCATGTAGGTACCGGGGTGGTGGACACACTTGGCTCTCAGAGGCTGGCTCACTGGGGTCAGTGTAGTGCCCAGACACCAGGGTGATGGGCTCCCCTGACACCCACATCCTCTTGCAGCACCCTCCAAGACTCAGATGTTTTATGGCCCCGTTGAGTTTATGGAGGGCCACAGACCTGGTAAGTCACTGTCTGGAGGGTCCGGGGGGGGTCCACGTGTTGCCCCCCACCCACTGCATGTGCCAAGGCTCCACCGTGCACCCCACTGTGCACCGCACCACGCCACCCCCCCCACCCCGCTTCCCACTGCTCCAGCACCATGGGATGGAGGGGAGAGGAGGGGGGGGCCCGGCCATCCCTGAGCCCCCCCCCCCCTCGGGTGTCACCGCAGCCGGCACCGCCGCAGCCCCCACCGCCGCCGTGGAGCCGGCGCAGCTGAGCGTGGCAGCGGGGCAGCCGGCAGAGTTCCGCTGCGTGGGCACCGGCAGCCCCCTGCCCACCCTCGAGTGGCTCGGTAGGTGCCTGCAGGATGGGGGCTCACTGCGGTACCAGGCTGCGGTGATGGCGGTGACACCACACTGTGTCCCTGCAGGAGCGCTGCCGCCGCGGGCTGTGGTCCATGGTGGGACACTGCGGTTCAGTGCCGTGGAGCCCGCGGATGAAGGGCATTACATGTGCCGGGCACGCAGCAGCGCCGGGCAGCACACGGCACGGGCCTTCCTGCATGTGCAAGGTGAGTGCTGTCTCCGTTGTCCTGGTTATCCCTATCATCCTCATTGTGCCCATTGTCCCTGCTATCTTCCATTCCCTATCCCCCTCATCATCGTCATCCTCATCATCCCCATCATCCTCATCACTGTTATTGCCTACATCACCCTCCTTGTCCCCATCACCCCTGTCATTGATCTCCATCATCCCCATGATCTGTATTGTCCCCATCACCCCCATCATCACCATCAGCATCATCCCTGTTGTTTTCCATTGTCCATTGCCTTCATCACCATCATCCCACCATCACCGTCATCCACCAGACACCTCCATCATTCCCACTATCCCCAGTGTTGCCATCATCCCTGTCACCATCATCATCCCTGTCACCCCCCATCGTCCCCACCACACCTCATTTTCCCCATCACCCCCACAACCCCCATCACCTCCATCCTCCCCTTCATCCCCTGTTGTTCCCATCATCCTCATCACCTGCATCACTCCCATCACCCCCGCTGTCCTCCTGTCCCTACAGGTGCCGATGCACCGCAGGTGCAGGTGAGCCCGGAGCAGACGGAGGTGCAGGAGGGCTCCACAGTGCGGCTGTACTGCCGGGTCTCGGGGTCCCCGACCGCCACCATCACCTGGGAGAAGCAGGGGGGCACTCTGCCACCGCAGGTGAGCCAGGCACCGGCACCCTTGGGTGCTCCCAGGGGTGTGGGTACCACTCACACCCTCCCTTGTGCCGCAGTCCCGCACTGAACACGGTGACATTGCCACGCTGGTGATCCCTGCCGTGACAGCAGCCGATGGGGGCATCTACCTCTGTGTGGGTACCAGTGCTGCGGGCACGGCTCGAGCTGCCATCGAGGTGGTGGTGGTGCCAGGTGAGGAGGGGGAGGAGCATCAATGGGGTTTGGGGTGGTTTTGGGGGGACCACAACCCATCCGTGTCCCCCCTTTACCCCCATGCAGGTTCAGCACCACCTGTGCGCATCGAGTCCTCATCCCCATCCGTCACTGAGGGGCAGACCCTGGACCTTGACTGCGTGGTGGCCGGAGCCGGTGCCGCAACCGTGACGTGGTACAAGCGCGGTGGCTCCCTGCCTGCCGGGCACCAGGTAGGGCACCGGCAGCGCTGGTGACACCGGCAGCACCTCACATCCTGCCCTATGCCCTGCTATGTGACACCAACATTTGTCCCCATCCACAGGTCTCAGGGTCCCGGCTCCGTGTCCCCCATGTCACAGCGGCTGATTCAGGGGAGTACGTGTGCCGGGTGAGCCTGGGGACCACCATCCGGGAGGCATCCGTCACCGTCACCGTCGTGGCTGGATCCGGCTCATCCTATGGTGAGACCTCAGTGGCACCAGCAGGGCTGTGCTGGTCCCAGACCAGGGCTCATGGCTCCTTCCTTCCCCCCAAGGACCACCAGCTTCAGGTGTCCCCATCCGCATTGATGCATCTTCATCCACCGTGGCTGAGGGACAGAGCCTGGACCTCAATTGCATTGTGGCCGGGCAGGGACAGGCCACTGTGACCTGGTACAAGCGCGGAGGGTCCCTCCCGGCCAAGCACCAGGTAGGGGCCATGGAGGGGATGGCACCAATGGGGGTGGTTGGGGTTGATGCATGGCCCCATCAAGCCCAAATACCCCTGGTGACCCCCATGTCCCCCCCATAGGTGTCAGGCTCCCGGCTGCGGCTGCTGCAGGTGACAGCGGCTGACTCTGGTGAGTACGTGTGCCGGGTGAGCAGCGGGGCCAGCACCAGGGAGAGCGCAGTGATGGTGACCATCCAGCCCAGTGGGGCCAGCACCTACCGTGAGTGGGGACCGGAGGGGTGATGGTGCCAACGGGGGGGGGGGGCACTGAGCATGGTGCCCGTGCCCATGGGGAGCTGCTGTTGTCACTGGTGTCACCCTCTCGTGTCGGTGCCCAGCTCCCGGCAGCACCACCCCCCTGCGCATCGAGTCCCCATCCTCTGCTGTGGCCGAGGGACAGAGCCTGGACCTCAACTGTGTCATCGCCAGCCCTGCTCAGGCCACTGTCACCTGGTACAAGCGCGGGGGGTCCCTGCCAGCCAAGCACCAGGTAGGGGGCATGGAGGGGATGGCACCAATGGGGGTGGTTGGGGTTCACCGATGGCCCCATCAAGCCCAAAGGAGCCCATCGAAGGCCCAGCAGCCCCATGGAAGCCCAAATAGCCCAAGTGACCCTCATGTCCCCCTCCCAGTAGGTGTCCAGCTTCTGGCTGCCCATATAAGCTCAGGTGGCTCCAGTCAAACCCAACTAGCCAATGGAAGACCAAGTGACCTCATATAAGCCCTAGTAGCCCCATTGAAGCCCAAGTAGCCAATGGAAGACCAAGTGACCCCATATAAGCCCTGGTGGCCCCATTGAAGCCAAAATAGCCCAAGTGACCCCCATGTCCCCCCCAATAGGTGTATGGTTCCCAGCTGCGCATGTAAGCTCAGGTGGCCCCATTCAAGCCCAAGTGGCCAATGGAAGACCAAGTGACCCCATATAAGCCCTGGTGGCCCCATTGAAGCCCAAGTGGCCAATGGAAGCCCAAGTGGCCTTGTGCAGTCCCAGATGACCCCAGTCAAGCACTGGTGTCCCCGGTGACCCCATGTCCCCCCCATAGGTTTCGGGCTCCCGGCTGCGGCTGCTGCAGGTGACAGCGGCCGACTCTGGTGAGTACGTGTGCCGGGTGAGCAGCGGGGCCAGCACCAGGGAGACCTCCATCATGGTGACCATCCAGCCCAGCGGGGCCAGCACCTACCGTGAGTCAGACCGGAGGGGCCAGGGGACGTTGCCCATGGGTGGGTGGCATTGTCCTGTGGTGGCTTTGGGTATGGGATGGAGCATTCCCTATGGAGGACACCCATGAGCGAGCCCATCCCCGGGCTCCCGGTGTCCCTTATGGGTGATGTGTGGTGTGGGCTGTGCTCTGTAACCCCTCTGGTCCCCAGCCATGGGCAGCACGACCCCGCTGCGCATCGAGTCCTCGTCCCTGTCATCCCCTGTGGCCGAGGGACAGAGCCTGGACCTCAACTGCGTCATCGCCAGCCCCGCTCAGGCCACTGTCACCTGGTACAAGCGCGGGGGGTCCCTGCCAGCCAAGCACCAGGTAGGGGGCATGGAGGGGATGGCACCAATGGGGGTGGTTGGGGTTGACTCATGGCCCCATCAAGCCCAAGTGACCCCATTTAAGCCCAGGTGGCCCATACAAGGTTAGGTTGCCCATGCAAGACCAAATGGCCCTATTCAAGCCCACGTTGCCCATACAATACCAAGCAACCTCATATAAGTCCAGGTGGTCCATGGAAGACCAAGTGAGCCTATATATGCTCAGGTGGCCGCAGTCTAGCCCAGGTGGCCAACAGAAGACCAAGTGACCCCATATAAGCTCAGGTGGCCCCATTGAAGCCCAAGTGGCCAATGGAAGCCCAAGCGCCCTTGTGCAGTCCCAGATGGCCCCATGCAAGCACTGGTGTCCCCAGTGACCCCATGTCCCCCCCATAGGTGTCTGGCTCTCGGCTGCGGCTGCTGCAGGTGACAGCAGCCGACTCTGGTGAGTACGTGTGCCGGGTGAGCAGCGGGGCCAGCACCAGGGAGACCTCCATCATGGTGACCATCCAGCCCAGCGGGGCCAGCACCTACCGTGAGTGGGGACCGGAGCGGACACAGGACCAGGGCACCATGCACGGGCCTTGGGGTGATGGCTCCATCCCATCCCTGTCCCCAGCTGCTGGTGTCACCCCCCCGGTGCGCATCGAGTCCTCATCCTCCTCCGTGGCTGAGGGACAGAGCCTGGACCTCAACTGCATCGTGGCCGGGCAGGGACAGGCCACTGTGACCTGGTACAAGCGCGGGGGGACCCTTCCAGCCAAGCACCAGGTAGGGGCCATGGAGGGGATGGCACCAATGGGGGTGGTTGGGGTTGATGCATGGCCCTGTGCAAGCCCAAAGGAGCATTTTGGGGTGGAAAAGTGATTTTTGGGGTGCTTGAGGGGTCTGTGTCCCCCTCCTCATGTGTCCCCCACTCTCCAGGTGTCGGGCACCCGCCTGCGCATCCCGCAGGTGACAGCGGCTGACTCAGGGGAGTACGTGTGCAGGGTGACATCAGGCGGCATCCCGCATGAGACATCCCTCATCGTCACCATCCAGACCGGTGCCGGCTCCTCCTACGGTACCGGGGACGGGTGGGGGGTGACACGGGGCCACGATGGTGACACGGAGCTGACTCCCCCATTGACCCTACAGCCGTCGGTGTCACCCCCCCGGTGAGGATTGAGACCTCGTCCGCTGCCGTCACCGAGGGACAGAGCCTGGAGCTCAACTGCATGGTGGCAGGACAGGGGCACCCCCACGTCACCTGGTACCGGCGCGGTGGGGCTCTGCCCCCCAACAGCCAGGTATGGCACCGACGGGGGGGGGGGTGATGGTGGTGGCATCACCCCACACAGACACTGACGTGTCCCCATGTTGTCACCTGCACAGGTGTCAGGCACCCGCCTGCGCCTCGCTCAGGTGGCAGTGGCCGATTCGGGGGAGTACGTGTGCAGGGTGACCCTGGGCACTGCCACACAGGAGGCGTCCGTCATTGTCACCGTGCCCAGCAGCGCCGGTGCCTATTACCGTGAGTGCGAGCAGGATGGGGCAGTGCATGGGGACACCCGGGGACACCCGGTGCCAAACACCCCCCTTTGTTCCCCTACAGCCTCCAGCATCTCCCAGCCCCTCCGCATCGAGTCCTCATCCTCGGCCATCGCTGAGGGACAGGTCCTGGATCTCAACTGTGTGGTGGCAGGATCCGGTCCCACAACCGTGACGTGGTACAAGCGCGGCGGCTCCCTGCCTGCCGGACACCAGGTATGGTGCATGGTGGGGGGGGGTCACCCTGTGTTTGTCCTGTTCTTCGCTCTGTGGTGCTGACTTGTCCCCACGTTGTCCCCTCAAGGTGTCAGGCTCCCGCCTGCGCATCCCGCAGGTGACAGCAGCCGATTCGGGGGAGTACGTGTGTAGGGTGACATCGGGGGGCATCACACAGGAGACGTCCCTTGTTGTCACCATTGATGATGGAGCCAACCCATCCCACTGTGAGTGTCACCCGTCAGGGGACAGGTCCCTGCTGGTGCTGGGGACCATCGGGGATGTTCACCTTTCCCCTTGCCCCGCAGCCGCCGGTGCCACGTCACCCATCCGCATTGAGTCCTCAGCATCCTCCGTCACTGAGGGACAGACCCTGGACCTGGACTGTGTTGTGGCCGGGCAGGGACAAGCCACCATCACCTGGTACAAGCGTGGGGGGTCCCTCCCGGCCAAGCACCAGGTATGTGGGGATGTGATGGGGTGGGGGACAGTGGCTGTGGGTGATGCCACCACCATCACCACCATCACCACCGCCTCCTGCCATTGTGTGCCCAGATGTCGGGGTCTCGCCTGCGCCTGTCCCAGCTCTCGGTGGCCGATTCAGGGGAGTACGTGTGTCGGGCTGACACGGGCAGCGTGTCCCGCGAGGCCACCGTCACCGTCACCGTCACCTCCCGCGACAGCTCCAGCTACCGTGAGTGCAGCCATGGGGCACAGCAAGATGCCAGCGGTGGGATAGGGGATGTTGGTGACCCTATGGCTTCCCGTTGTCCCTGCAGGCCTGCAGAGCCCCATCATCTCCATCGACCCACACAGCATGGCGGTGGCACCGGGTGAGGATGCCACCTTCAAGTGCCGTGTCCACGACGGCGCCCGGCCCGTCAACATCACTTGGCGGATGGGACCTGGCCAACATTTCCAAGGTATGGTGATGCCCGGCGTGGCCCTGATGCCATCGCCAGGGTGGCCCTGGTGCTGATGGCTCCTCCTTGCCCAGACAATGTGAAGATCAGCGCCAATGGCTCCGTCATCTCCATCACCGGTGCCCATGTCAGCAACCAGGGTGCCTACCACTGCGTGGCCTCCAACCGCTTCGGTGTTGCCAGCAGCGTTGTCAACCTCCTGGTGCAAGGTGCGAGGTGGCCCTGGCCCCATATGCTTCAGATGCCCCCCGGGGTGGTGGTGTCCCCATCCCTATGTCCTTCACGGGCTCCGTGTGCCCCAGGGTGGTGGTGTCCATGTTCCAGTCCCCATACTGGTATCCTTCATGTGCTCCAGATACTTCTGGGGTGATGGTGTCCCCAGCCTTGTGGCCATGCTTCAGGTGCTCCTGGAGTGGTGCTGCCCAGGTCCCCATCCCCATGTCCTTCATGGGCTCCAGATGCCCCTGAGATGGTGGTGTCCCCATCCCCATGTCCTCCATTGGCTCCACATGTTCCTGGGATGGTGGTGCTCCTATCCCCATATCCTCCATGGGCTCCAGATGTTCCTGGGATGGCAGCGTCCCCATCCCTATGCTGATGTCCCCCCCACGCTCCACATACCCCATAGTGATGTCCCCAAGGCCACGCCATCATCCTTAGTGCTGGCATCCCCATCCCCACTCTGATCTCCTCCTCCTCCAGGTGCCCCCACGGTGTCGGTGATGCCACCAGGCCCCGTGTCGGTGAAGGAGGGCAAATCCCTGAGCCTGGAATGCCTGGGCCGGGGTGAGCCGCGGCCGCTGGTGCGCTGGAGCCGGCCGGGTTCCCGGCAGAAGGTGGAGCACCAGACACTGCTGCACATGGACAGCCAGGCCATCCTGCAGGTCAGCGGTGGTGCCAATGGGTGCCAACGGGTGCCAACGGGTGCCGATGGGTGATGGGTGCCAATGGATTCCAGTGGGTGCTGATGGTTGCCAATGGGTGCTGATGGATGCCGATGGGTGCTGATGGGTGATGGGTGCCAATGGCTTCCAGTGGGTGCTGATGGGTGCCGATGGGTGCCAATGGATGCTGATGGGTGCCGATGGGTGCCAATGGGTGCCGATGGGTGCCAATGGGTGCCGATGGGTGCCGATGGGTGATGGGTGCCAGTGGGTTCCTGTGGGTGCCGATGGGTGCTGATGGATGCCGATGGGTGCCAATGGGTGCCGATGGATGCTGATGGGTACTGATGGGTGCCAACGGGTGCTTGGTGCTCACCACCACCCTGTCCCCACCACCCAGCTCTCACCAGCCAAGCCGGAGCACGCCGGCACCTACATCTGCACAGCACACAGCGCCCTGGGCTCGGCACAGGCACGGGTGGACGTCACCGTGGAGTCAGGGCAGCGGCACCCGGGTGCCCCCGAGGTCTCAGCACCTGCCACTGTCACCGTGGTGGCCGGTGACACGGCCACACTGCCCTGCACGGCCAGAGGTATGGCAGAGGGTGGATGCAGGAGGGTGGTGGTGATGGACACCCTGATGCCACGGTGACGGGCGCCGGTGTTGCCCCATAGGGGAGCCGGAGCCCCGCATCGAGTGGTCGAAGCTGCGGGCACCGCTGCCGTGGCAGCACCGGGTGGTGAACGGGACGCTGGTGATCCCCCGTGCCGCACAGCAGGACTCGGGCCAGTACATCTGCAATGCCACCAGTGCCGCCGGTACCACCGAGGCCTTCGTCACCCTCGACGTGGAGAGTAAGGGGGTGCTGGGGGGTCGGGGTGCCCCTGGGTCCTTCCGGCCATCTTCGTTGTCTCCTTTGCCCCTGCTGTTGCCATCACCCATCTGTGGCTCCTCTCTGTCCTTTCCCAGCATGTGGCCGTCTCCATCCCATCCCATCCCATCCCATAGCCCTTCCTTGTGTATCCATCTTGGCACCATTCTGGCCCTCATCCTCCTATTGCCTCTCTGTCATCCAGCCTTTCCCATAGATGTGTCCATCTGCTGGTCCCATCCCCATGCGCACAGAGGGTATTCCTGCTCTCTCCCGTTCATGGATCTGTCCATCACTCATCAATTGCAGCTCACACTCATGTCTTTATCTCCTCTTACACCCTGCATCCACTCCTTCCTGGTGGATTCATTTCTTATCCATCATCCCATCATCCGAACTCCTCCCATCTACCTGTGGATTCATCTGTCACTTGGCCATCCCACCTCACACCCATCTCCAACTCCTTTCACACCCTGGCGTCTATCCCTTCCTTGTGCATCCAATCCTTCCTTGTGCATCCATCCATCTCATTCATCCCGGCTCACACCCATCTCTCCACCGCCTCTCTAACTACTCAATCCATCATTTCCTTGTGGATTCATCCATCTCTCATCCATCCCAGCACATGGTCACCTCTTTATCTCCTAACTCATCCATTCATCCCTTCCTCATGTGCCCATCCCAGCACACACTTATCTCTCCATTTCCTTTCAGACTCTTCCGTCCACCCCTTCCTGATGGATTCACCCATCAACCCTCCCAGCTTACACCCATCTCTCCATCTCTTAACACATCCATGCATCCATCCCTTCTGCATCCATCTTATTCATCCCAGCACATTCCCTTCTCTTCACCTCCTCTCAAACTCATCCATCCAGCTCTTCCTTGTGGATTCATCACTCAACCATCCCACCCCCATCTCCTGTCACACCCCTCCATCCATCCCATCCTCCTGGATCCATCCATCTCTTATCCATCCAAGCACATGGCCATCTCTCCATCTTCTCCCAGAGTTCTCCATCCATCCCTTCCCTAATGGATTCATCCATCTCTTGTCCATCCCAACACATGCCCGTCTCTCCATCTTCTCTCAGGGTTCTCCATCCATCCCATCCTCATGGATCCATCCATCTCTTGTCCATCCCAACACATGCCCGTCTCTCCATCTTCTCCCAGGGTTCTCCATCCATCCCATCCTCATGGATCCATCCATCTCTTGTCCATCCCAACACATGCCCATCGCTCCGTCTTCTCCCAGGGTTCTCCATCCATCCCATCCTCATGGATGCATCCATCTCTTGTCCATCCCAATACATACCCCCCTCTGCCTCCACCACCTCCTCCCACCAACTCCCTCCTTTCCCTATCCCTTACCCCATCCTGGCTTCCATGAGGTGCTCATGGCACCTGGGTACACACGGCACCGGGATGCTCACGGTACCATCCATCCCTGCAGCACCACCATACGCCACCAGCCTGCCGGAGGACACCGCGGTGCGTGCCGGTGACGCGCTGCAGGTGCAGTGCCTGGCCCACGGCACCCCACCGCTGCTCTACACATGGGACAAGCTCAACGGCAGCCTCTCGGCACGCACCAGCCACCGCGCCGGCCTCCTTCGCATCAGCCCCGTGCTGCCCGCCGATGCCGGCACCTACCGCTGCCGTGTCACCAACCGCGTGGGCACCGCCGAGGCCTTCTCCCGTGTGGCCGTCCATGGTGAGCCCCGTCCCCAGCCGCGGGTGCCGCCGCGGTGCCACCGGTGCCATCAAGGCTTTACATCCTGTCCAGGTGATGCCATTGATGGTGGCGATGCCATCGTCGGTCCCTTGGTGGTGCGGGTGACACCGGGGAGCCTCGTCAGGGGTGTTGGTGGAACCGCCGAGTTCACCTGTGCTGTCTCCGGTGACCCCCGGGCGCATCTGGAGTGGTTGAAGGATGGTGGGGAGCTGCCCCCCAACCACAGTGTGCAGGATGGGGTGCTGAGGTGAGGAGCAGTGATGGAGCGCGGGGTTCCCCCCATGGGGTCCCACCTCCCAGCTGTGTCCCAACCCCTGCCTGTATCCCATAGGATACCGGAGCTGGCGTGGGGCGCGCAGGGGGTCTACGTGTGCCGAGCCAGTGCTCCGAGCGGGCAGGCAGAGGACAGGGCCACCCTCACTATGCAAGGTAGGAGCAGCCCCCATGGACTGGGGGACACGGGCACCCCCCAGCCTGGCCCCCATGAGCATGGACATCCCGGTACCCCCCATCTGTCCCTATACCCATGGGCACCCCAGTACCCCCCATCTCTCCTGACATCTATGAGCATCCCGGTACCCCTCATCTCCCCATGCCCATTAGCACCCTGGTACCTCCTACATCTTCTCCTTCTCATGGGCACCCCAATATCTCTCCCCAAACTCATGGGCACCCCAGTACCCCCTATCTCCCCATGGCCAGTGGCACCCTGGTACCCCCAGTTTCTTCTTCCTGCTTCCCAATATCCCCGACATCTCCCATATCCCTGGGCGCCCTGGTACCCCCCATCCCTCCCTACACCCATAGCCCAAATCTCTCCATATACCACTGACACCCCAAATCTCTCCCTTTGCCCATGGGCACCCCAATACCCTCCATCTCTCCCCATTCCCACAGGCATCCCAGTACTCCCCATCTCTCCCTACACCCCAAGACCCCCAACCTCTCCCCATGACACCGCCAACCCAATGCCCCCCCCATGCTCTCAGGCACCCCACTCTGCCAGTTGGCACCCGATGCCATGGGGACACCCCAAAACCCTTCTGTCCATCCCCCCCCCCCCAAGCTCTCCCCAGGGCACTGATCAACATCCGGACCGCGGTGCAGACGGTGCTGGCAGGGACCTCGGTGGAGCTGGAATGCCTGGGCTTGGGCGAGCCCCGTCCCCACGTCACCTGGAGCAAAGTGGGGGGCCGCATCCGGCCCGGGGTGCTGGTGCGCGCCGGCACCCTCACCTTCGAGCGCGTGGAGCGGGCGGACGCTGGGCAGTACCGCTGCACTGCCACCAACGCCGTGGGCACCGTCCAGTCCCACGTCATCCTCCATGTGCAAGGTGAGGATGGGGATGTGGGGCAGGGACACCCGGCGCGGTGTCACCGGTGTCACCGCAGTGGGGTGACGGCTCCATGGGTCCGCAGCCACCCCACACATCGCCGGGCAGCCGGAGGTGAAGGAGGTCTCGGTGGGAGCCGCGGCCGTTTTGCCTTGTTTGGCATCGGGATTCCCGGTGCCGGAGATCACCTGGAGCAAGGTGAGAGGGAGGGATGTGGGATGGGGGTAGGGTGGGGGGTGCCCCGTGGGTGCTGACCCAATGCTGCAGCTGGAGGGGGAGCTGCCAGCTGGTGCCAAGGTGGAGGGGAACGTGCTGACGCTGCCGGCTGTGAGCCATGAGGATGCTGGTGTCTATGCCTGTGTTGCTGCCAACCACCGCGGCCGGGAGACGGCGTATTACGTGCTCAAGGTCCGAGGTGAGGAGGAGGGATGGATGATGGAGGGATGAGGGATGCATAGAAGGATGGAAGGATGGAGGGATGATGGATGGATGGATGGATGGATGGATGGAGGGATGGATGGATGATGGAGGGATTGATGGAGGGATGGATGGAGGGATGACGGATGGATGGAAGGATGATGGATGGATAGAGGGGTGATGGAGGGATGATGGATGGATGATAGAGGGATGGATGGATGATGGTCGATGGAGGGATGGATGGAGGGATGATGGATGGATGATGGATGGATGGATGGACGGACGGACAGACGGACAGATGGATGGATGGTGGATGGATGGATGAGAGACAGATGATGGATGGCTAGATGGACAGATGGACGGAGAGATGGAATGATGGATGGTGGATAGATGGATAGAGGGATGGATGGATGGGTGGATGGAGGGATGATGGACGGACGGAGGGATGATCGATGGATGAGGGGCAGATGATGGATGGATGAGAGACAGATGATGGATGAATGGATGGATGATGGATGGATGGACAGAGTGCGGAGCTGTCCTAACTCACCTCATAACCCCCCATCCCGCAGAGCGCCTGCTCCCCTATTTCGGGCAGACACCCCGCTCCTTCCTGCCCCTGCCCACCATCAAGGACGCCTACAAGAGGTTTGAGATCCTCATCACCTTCCGTCCGGACGCTGCTGACGGTGAGGCCTGATGGGACCCTCATGTCACCCCATGTCCCCTCATGTCCCTCCATCTCCCCATCATGTCCTCTCCACATCCCTTCCATGTCACCTCCTTCTCCCTCCATGTCCCACTCATGTCTCCCCATGTCCTCCAATGTTATCTCCATGTCCCCCAATGTCCTCACCATCCCTCCCTCCATCCTCCTCTCACCTTCCTTTACCTCCCATTCCCTGTCCATCTGAGCACCTCCACACCCCATGGGGGGTTCCTCCTCCACCCTGGGGGTATTTTGGGGTCCCCAGGACGTGCCCCAGTGGGGCCCATCCATCCTGACCCACTGCCACCCCATAGGGCTCCTCCTCTACAATGGGCAGCGCAAAACCAGCGGCGCCGACTTCATCTCCTTTGGTTTGGTGGGCGGGCGCCCCGAGTTCAGGTGAGATCCACAAGTGGGTGCTATGGGAAAGGGGGGGGGATAGATGGGTCCCAGCACCCACCTGCACATGTTGTACCCCCCACAATGAAGGTTTGACGCCGGTTCGGGCATGGCGACCATCCGGCATCCAACACAACTGCGCCTGGGCGAGTACCACACCATCCGGCTGCTCCGCAACCTGACGTGGGGTTCACTGGCACTGGAGGGGCACCCCCCGGTCAATGGCACCTCCCAGGTAAAGCTTTGGGGTGATGCTGGGTGGGGGTCAGGGTGCTGGAGGTGGTGCCCATCCCATGGTGTGCCCGCAGGGGAGGTTTCAAGGGCTGGACCTGAATGAGGAGCTGTACCTGGGGGGTTACCCTGACTTCAGCGCCGTGGAGAAGACAGGGCTCAGCCGTGGGTTTATGGGTGAGCAATGGGGTTTGGGGGGGGGCACTGCGGTGTGTGTGGGGCTGAGCATCGTGTGACCCCCACATCTGCATCCCTGTGCAGGCTGTGTGCGCCAGCTCCGCATCCAAGGGGAGGAGGTTGCCTTTGGGGACATGGACCTGCAGGCACACGGTATCACCAGCTGTCCCACGTGCCAGGACCAGCCGTGCCAGGTGAGGGGGGGGTGATGCCCACCCATGGTGACCCATGGCCACCTATCACTGACACCCGTGTCTCCCCCCCCATAGAACGGTGGTGTGTGCCAGGATGCCGAGAGTGGTACCTACGTCTGCCGCTGTCCCCATGGCTTCACCGGCAGCAACTGCGAGTACTCACAGGCATCACATTGTCACCCGGGTAGGGGACACCCCGACCCACAGGATGCCATCACCCTGGTGTTGGTGCTGGGTGGGTGCTCACTGCTCTGTGTCACCCCATAGAGGCATGTGGGGCTGATGCCACCTGTGTCAACCGGCCCGATGGGACGGGCTATACCTGCCGCTGCCACCTGGGCAAGAGCGGGGAGAGGTGCACCGAGGGTGAGCACAGGGGGACATGGGGCTGTCAGCACTCCAGGGACATGGTTATGGGGTGGGGAGAACCCTGGGGATATAGGGATGGGGTGGGGAGAACCCTGGGGATATGGGGATGGAATGGGGAGAATGCTGGGGATATGGGGATGGAGTGTGGACTAACCATGAGAGATGGGCATGGGATGGGGAGCACTCCAGGGAGATGGGGACGTGGCTGGGGAGCACCCTGGGGACATGGGGATGAGGCTGGGAAGCCCCCTAGGGATACGGGCATGGGATGGGGACTGCCCCAGTGAGATGTTGATCGGGTGGGGAGCACCTTGGGGACATGGGCATGGGGGGGGTGTGATATCCAAGAGATGGACACAGGGTGGGGAGCACCCAAGGGAGGTGGGGTTATGGCTGGGGACCACCCTGAGACACAGACATGGGGCTGGCATCACCCTGGGGACACAGGCACAATGGGGCCCAGGGAATAGGCTCCATTGGAGATGGTTGTGATGGAGCTGGTCCATCGGGTGCCATCCCAGAGACATGGGAGTGATGGGGAGGGGGGATTGGGAACCACCCCAGGGAGATGGGCACAGGTCCGGGTACCAGAGATGGGGACAGGATGGAGCCCACCCTGAGGACACAGGCACCCTGTGGATGGGGCTGGGGTCCCACACGTGGGTGCTGATGGGGATGCCGCAGGTGAGGCAGTGACGGTGCCGTCCTTCGGCGAGGCCGGAGCCTTCGTGTCCTACCCACCCCTCACCAACGTGCACCACGAGCTGCGGCTGGAGGCCGAGTTCCTGCCGCTGGCTCCCGATGGGCTCCTGCTCTTCAGCGCCGGCAAAGCCGCCCCGGTCGAGGACTTCGTGGCCTTGTTCATGGCTGGTGGCCACCTCGAGTTCCGCTACGAGCTGGGCTCAGGTGGGTGGAGCGGGCAGGGGGTGCTGGGCACTGCTGGGGGCACCAGGTGGAGGTGGGGTGAGCTGGTGCTGCCGGGGTCCATCTGCAGCAGTGGGGTCCCCAAGTGTCACCAGGGTCCTCCTCTGGCCTGTTGGGGTCCTTTGGTAGCACTCGGATCCCTTGGCCTCATTGGGGTCCCAGTGTCACTGGACATCAGTGGGGTCCCCTGGTGTCACTGGGGTTCCCTGGCCCTCATTGGGGTCCCTACGTTCTGCCACAGCCATCATCAGTATCCCATTGTACCAGTGTGGTCCCCAAATGTCACCAGGGTGCCCTGATATCACTGGGGTACCCTGGTATCATTCTGGTCCCCGGATGCTGCCAGTGTCCCCAAGCATCACTACCACATCACTGGGGTACCCTGGCATCACTTTGGTCCCCAGATGCTTCCAGGGTACCCAAGCATCACTGTCACATGACTGTGGTCCCATGGCATCACTTTGGTCCCCAGGTGCTGCCAGTGTCCCCAAGCATCACTGGCACACTACTGGGGTCCCCTGGCATCACTTTGGCCCCCAAGCACCCCTGGTGTCCCCTGCCCCCCATGACACCCCCACCCCATCCCCACAGGCACCGCAGTGCTGCGGAGCGCGGAGCCGCTGGCGCTGGGGCAGTGGCACAGGGTGATGGCTGAGCGGGTGCACAAGGACGGGACGCTGGTGGTGGATGAGGCTGCGCCGGTGAAACGCTCCTCGCCTGGCAAGAGCCTGGGGCTGAACCTTCGCTCCCCACTTTACCTGGGGGGCACCGAGCCCCCCCTGCGCCCCCCAACCAACGCCTCCTTCCAGGGCTGCATCGCAGAGGTGGGACCTGACCCCAGCCCCATCCAGCACCCTCAGGGGGCGCGGGACGGGGCTGCCCCCCCCGCTCACCGTCACCCCCTGCCCGCAGGTGTCCATCAGTGGGAAGCGGCTGGAGCTGCCCTATGGGTTCCTGCGCAGCCGCGGTGTGGGGCAGTGCCGGAGCCCCTCACCCTGCACCGGGGCCGTTTGTGCACATGGGGGCCGCTGCCTGCGCCCCGCAGCACCCGGGGCTGCCCCACGCTGCCGCTGCCCACCCGGCTTCAGTGGTGAGAGCGAGTGTGGGTGGGTGGGTGCGGGGGTGGGGTGGGCATGGATGGAGGTGGGCATGGATGTGTGTGTGGATGGAGGTGGGCATGGATGTGTGTGTGGATGGAGGTGCACTGATGGATGTGTGTGTGGATGTGGGCATGAATGGTTGTGTACATGGATATGCACATGGATGGATGTGTGCGTGGATATGTGCCTGCATGTGTGTGTGGATGTGGGCATGTATGTGTGCATAGATGGATGTGTGCATGGTTGTGTACATGGATGGATGTGTGCATGGATGTGTGCTTGGATGGATGTTCGCATGGATATGTGCATGGATGTGCACATGGATGGAGGTTTGTATGGATGGATGTGTTCATGGAGGTGTGCATGGATGTGTACATGGATGGATGTGTGCATGGACGTGTGCATGGGTGGAGGTGTGCATGGATGTGTGCATAGATATGTGCATGCATGTGTGCTTGGATTTGTGCGTGGACTTGTGGATGTGTGCATGTGTGCTGTGCGTGTAAACGTGTGCCCTATGCACGTGTGTGTTACACATGGTGGCTGCTGTGCATCCATGTGCACACGTGTGATGTGCATCCATGTGCACTGTGCATGTGTGTGTGCTGCGTGTGGCAAGTGCTGTGTGTGCCCGTGTACATGTGTGCCGTGCATGCATGTGTGCCATGAGTGCGTGTGCCCCGTGCCTGCCCATGCTGCATGCTGTGTGCTGTGTGTGCAGTACGCAGTGTACACGTGTATACATGCACAGTGCATGTGTGTATGGGTCGGTGTGAACGCATGGGTGCCGTGCACCCGTGTGGGTGCAGTTTGCACCCGTGTGCATACATGTGCCCTGTGCACGTCTGTGGGTGCAGCTCACACACATGCACACACTCATGGGGTGATGCTGTGGCTGTCCCCAGGGCCGCGATGTGAGCAGGAGGATGAAGGGTGCCCACGCCAGCCCTGCCTGCACGGTGGTACCTGCACCGGCAGCACCTGCCTCTGCCCGCCCGGCTACAGCGGCCCCCTCTGCCAGCACCGTGAGTGGGGACACGGGGGGACCCCGGGGACATGGGGGGCACGGGGCCCACACACACCCCATCCCCATCCTTCACCCGCAGGTCTGGCCCTGGAGCTGGAGCAGGACTGGCAGGAGGGCAGCGGGGGCAGCGGTAGGTCCAGCACCTGTTTGCCCCCATCTGGTACCCAAATGGAGCCCCTGTGACCCCCCCGTATCCCCACAGATGCCCCAGGACAGTTCAGTGTCAGTCTCCAGGATGGCTCCTACCTGGCCCTGCCCGGGCACCTCCTGCCCCGAGGGTGAGTGACAAGGATGGGGCACCCCCCTGCTGAGCTCACAGCCCAGACATGGCACCCACTGGGTGCTGCGGCTTCACACAGCACTGCATCCACTGAAGTGCTGCACCCGCCTGGGTGCTACACCCATTGCACACTGTAACCCCTGGGTGCTGCACCCATTGCACACTGTAACCCCCCTGGGTGCTGCACCCATTGCACACTGTAACCCCCCTGGGTGCTGCATCCATTGCACACTGTAACCCCCATGGGTGCTGCACCCATTGCACACTGTAACCCCATGGGTCCTGCACCCATTGCACACTGTAACCCCCATGGGTGCTGCACCCATTGCACACTGTAACCCCCTGGGTGCTGCACCCATTGCACACTGTAACCCCCTGGGTGCTGCACCCATTGCACACTGTAACCCCCTGAGTCCTACACCCACCAACCCATCCCCTGTCCCCACAGGCCCCCTGAGGCACCCGAGACCATGGAGCTGGAGCTGCGGACGGGCAGCGCCGAGGGGCTGGTGCTGTGGCACGGGGCGGTGAGTGGTGCTGGGGCCCTGGGGTGCTGAGCCCCATTGGGGGGGGTCAGGGTGCCCCCAACCACACTCACTGCCCCACTGCACCCACAGGAGCCCAGTGAGGGTGGCAAAGCCAAAGACTTCATTGGCCTGGGCCTGAAGGACGGACACCTGGTGTTCAGGTGAGGGGGATCCGCTGTCAGCATGGGGTGCTCTGTGACACCCATGGGTGCCCCCGTGCTGAGCCCGTGTCACCCTGCAGCTACCAGCTGGGCAGCGGTGAGGGCACCATCATCTCCGAAGACCCCATCAATGATGGCGAGTGGCATCGGGTGACGGTGACGAGGTGGGTGAGGGTGATGATGGGTGCTGGTGCTGATGGGTCTGATGGTGCTGCTGCTGGATGCTAGTGCTGATGGTGCGGGTGTTGATGGGTGCTGACAGTGTGGGTACTGATGAGTGCTGGTGCTGATGGGTGCTAGTGGCTGCTGGGGCTGCTGGATTTGATGGTGCTGCTGCTGGTGAGTGCTGATGGGTGCCAGTGCTGATGCTGTGGGTGCTGATGGGTGCTGCTGCTGGTGGGTGCTGGTACTGATGGGTGCTGGTGCTGGTGGGTGCTGTTGATGATGGATGCTGGTGCTGATGAGCACTGGTGCTGGTGGGTGCTGATGGATCTGATGGTGCTGCTGCTGGTGAGTGGTGATGGGTGCCAGTGCTGATGGGTGCTGATGCTGGTGGTGCTGGGTGCTGATGGTGCTGGTGCTGACGGGTGCTGATGGTGCTGTGCAGGGAGGGCCGTCGCGGGCAGCTGCAGGTGGATGGGGAGGAGCCAGTGAGTGGGGAGTCCCCAGGAACCAACATCATGGCCAACACCGAGGGCAGCATCTACGTGGGTACGGTGGCACCTGGGGACAGAGGGGACATGGGGGGGGACACATGGTCAGGGGTGAGCCATGGGGGTCACACAGGACGGGACATGGGGGGCTCCTGGGCTGGACACGGGATGGGGACACACAATGGAACACGGGAGGGGCACGGGATGGACATGGGGAGGGGATGATGTGATGGGACATGGGGCAGGGCAGGGGGTGGTCATGGAATGGGACAAGACACTTGATAGGACATGGGAGGGACATGGAATGGGACACGTGATGGAACATAGGATGGGACATGGAATGGCTGTGGGATGAGACACGGATTGAACATGGGGAGGGGAGGCATGATGGGCCATAGAATGGGGCAGGGAATGGCCATGGGATGGGACATGGGACAGGACACCTGATGGGACATGGCATAGGACACATTGTGGCACATGGAATGGATATGGGATGGGACATGGGGTGGGGGCACATGATGGGACAGGGCAGGGATGGCCATGGGAGGAGATATAGGGTGGGTTGCGGCATGGGACATCTGGTAAGACATGGGCTGGGACATGGGACTGAATACCTGGTGCAACATGGGATGGCCATGGGATGGGATATGGGGTGGACATGGGATGGGATATGGGGTGGACATGGGGTGGACATGGGATAGGATATGGGGTGCACATGGGATGGGACATGGGATGGGACAAGGGGTGAACATCGGGTGGGACATGGGGTGGACATGGAATGGGATATGGGGTACACATGGGATGCAATATGGGGTGGACATGGGGTGGGACATGGAGTGCACATGGGGTGGGACATGGGGTGGACATGGGATGGGCCATGGGATGGGAGGTGCGATGCCTGTGTCCAGGTAAGACCGGATACGTGGTGAGCCCATGGGGTGCCCCACACCCCCATGTCCCCATGTCCCCGTGTCCTGCAGGCGGTGCTCCGGACCCCCCCAGCCTGACGGTGGGCAAGTACCGCTCCGGTATCACCGGGTGCCTGCGGGGCCTGGTGCTGGCACCGGCCGGTGCCCCCCGACACCCCATCGACCTGCGGCACGGTGCAGTGGGGGGCTCCCCCGCGCCCCCCTGCCCGCACTAACCCCCCCAGCTGTATTTTGGGGGGAATTTGGCCAATTTTACTCTTTTTCCAAAAAGAAGACAGGAGGAAACGGTGCTTCGCTGCCCCGGGGTGACCCCGGGGGGGGGGGCCCGGGACCCCCATAAATGTTTACACCCCCCCCCACCACCACTACACCAGCCCCCCAAACCTGTGCCGGGGCGGCCGGGCCGCCCGGGGCCCCCCGGGATGGCGGCGGGGTGGGGATGCGAGGGACAATCGGGTGCTGGCGGGGCCCCCATGGGCAGCATTAAAGGAGAGAGAACCAGCCCGTGTGTGTTGGGGTGCACCGGGGGGGGGGGCGCTGGACGGTGGGGGGGGTATGGGAGGGTTTTGGTATTGGGGTGCAGGGGTATGGTGATGGGGGTGTCAAGACTGGGGGGTATTAGGCTGAAGGAGGGGTATGGTATGGGGGATGTGAGTGTTTGGAGGTACGGGGAGGGTATAGAGTTGAGGATGTGGGAGGAATATGGCATGGGGGGGTGAGGGGTATGGGATGGGTGAGGGTTTGGGGGCGCATTGCATAGGAGGTATGGTTCGGGGTGCAGGAGCTGTGATCTGGGGGCGCAGGGATATGAGGGTTGGTGGGGGTCGGGGGGTTATGGTGTGTGGGGGGGGGTCAGGATCCGGTCACTGCGCGCACACGGCACCGGGCTCCGTCCGCGCTCCCGACGGAGCAGCTCCAGCCGGCAGCTCAAGCCCCGCCCCCTCCACGACAGACCCCGCCCCTTACCCCACAAGCCACGCCCCCTTCAGGCCCCGCCCCTTCAGTCGCTCCCCTCACGCCCTCCTTCCCCCGCTGCGCGTCGCGCTCGTCGCGGTCCGTTACCGTCAGCGCGTCGCGCGGGTGGCGTCAGCAGCCCTGACGGCGGCGGAGGGTCCGGTGCGGCCGGGTCCGGTGTGTCCGGTGGCTCCGGTGGCTCCGGTGGGTCCGGTCGGTGTCGGCCATGGCGCCGCGGCTGCAGCTGGAGAAGGCGGCGTGGCGCTGGACAGAGACGGTGCCGCCCGAGGCGGTGGCGCAGGAGCACATCGAAGCGGCCTACCGCGTCGGGCTGGAGCCCTGCCAGCGCGGAGCCTGCCGGTACCACGGGCACCCCCGACCCAGCACCGCTTACACAGGGACCCCAAACCCCGCGGTCCGGGGGCTCCCCCTTCCCC
Source organism: Melopsittacus undulatus (assembly GCF_012275295.1). Lineage (NCBI taxonomy): Eukaryota > Metazoa > Chordata > Aves > Psittaciformes > Psittaculidae > Melopsittacus > Melopsittacus undulatus. Next base: position 3,434,555 of record NC_047538.1, on the reverse strand, counting down.
AGGGCCCTTCACCCCCCGGGGGACCCCGCGTTCCTTCACCCCCCGTGCGGCTGCCGAGGCCCTGAGGCCTTTCCGGGCCCGTGAGGGTCGATGGGGAGCGGCCGTTGGCTGCTTTGGGACCCCAGTTCCCCGGGTTTGGGGGGCCCCTCTGCTTGCCTGGCTCCCCAGATGTAGGGGACACCCCTGCGGTTAAGGGGAACCCCTTCATGTTAACGGGGACTGCAGATACAGGGACTCCCCCGCAGGGTTGTGGGGGACTCCTTTTGTTAACTGGCAGCTCAGATATTGGGGACCCCCCTGAGGTTGTGGGGACCTCTCTCGTTAAGCAGCTCTTCATGTATAAGGGATTCCTCTTGATAAATGGCTCCCCAGGTACAGGGGATCCCCCTGAGGTTGTGGGGGATCCTTCATATTAGCTGGGTCCTCAGATGTAGGGATTCTCCCTCATGGTTGTGGGGGACCCCTCTGCTTGCTGGGCTCCCCATCCATTAGGGTCCTCCCTGGGGTCCCCCTATTCCCCTTTTTATTCTCCATCTCCTCATTCACCCATAACCATTGTCTTGGGGGTTGTAGTGGACCCATATCCCTCCTGTTTAGCACTATGGGCCCCCCTTGCTGTCCTCACCCCCCCCCAAAGGGATCGTGAGGGTGACAGTGGGGCTGGTTCGCAGGAGGAACTGCCGGGGGAACCCCAACTGCCTGGTGGGCATCGGGGAGCACGTGTGGCTGGGTGAGATCGATGAGAACAGCTTCCACAACATCGATGACCCCAACTGCGAGCGCCGCAAGAAGGTACCCCCCAACCACCCCAGGCATGGGGAGAAAGAGGGGAGGTGACAGCTCGGGTGCCCCTGTAGCCGGAGGGAGTTTGGGAATGTGGCTTTACAGTGCTGGAGGCTGGTGCTGGTGTCCTCAACACCATAAGGACATGGAGCTGTTGGAGCAAGTCCAGAGGAGGCCATGAGGGTGCTCAGGGGCTGGAGCATCTCCTGTATGGAGCCAGGCTGAGAACATTGGGGCTGTTCAGCCTGGAGAAGAGAAGCTGCATGGAGACCTCAGAGCAGCTTCCAGTGTCTGAAGGGGCTACAAGGATGCTGGAGAAGGACTCTTCATCAGGGACTGGAGCTATAGGACAAGGGGTGATGGGTTCAAACTGAAACAGGGCAAGTTCAGGTTGGAGATAAGGCAGAAGCTCTTCCCTGTGAGGGTGCTGAGGCACTGGCACAGGGTGCCCAGAGAAGCTGTGGCTGCCCCATCCCTGGCAGTGTTCAAGGCCAGGTTGGACACAGCCTTGGGTGCCATGGTCATAGCGGCAGGGGGTTGGAGCTCGATGATCTCAAGGTCCTTTCCACCCCAACCCCTTGTGTGATTCTATGATTACTGCTTGCTCTCCTGTCCCACACTGGGTACTGACCGCTCTCCTTTCTGCCCCACACCAGAACGCCTTCGTGGGCTTAACGAACCTCGGAGCCACGTGCTACGTCAACACCTTCCTGCAGATGTGGTTCCTGAACCTGGAGCTCCGGCAAGCCCTCTACTTGTGTCCCAGCACCTCCATGGATGGAGAGGGCATCCCGAAAGACAAAGGTGGGTGGCAGCTCCTCTGCCATTTGCTCCCAAATTTTGCTTATTTTCTCCTAAACTTCGCTCCGGGATGGGGTTTTTTGGGATAATCCATGGGTGAAGCAGCAGGTGCTCAACCCATCTCTGCACTGTTGGTTTTGAGTCTGTTTCCTGGCTTTTGGGAATGCCCCAAACTTTATCCATGTTATTTTTTAAACCAGGGGTGATCTGATTGGGTTGGAAAACCTGGTTTGGGTTTGTTTCTTGCTGGGCTGCTTCCCAAAGTGTTTCCCAACTTAATGATGGTGCTGGGAGTGGAAGCACTTGGATGGGGCTGATGTGTTCTATCACGGAGCCTCATTCATCCCATAGGAGGGCAAGAATTTAGGATCCCAGTATAACTGAGCCTCCCAGTTTCCTCCAGAGCAGACACCATGGCCTCTGGTGCCATCCTTTGTGTCCAGTACAGAACCATAGGTGCTCTCTGGATCCCATTCCTTCCATTCTGTTTTTATGGTGTTTTTAAGCAATATCTCCCCATGTGGGGTGAGCAAGAAGCTGTTGCTAGGGGGTAATCTGCACACGCTGGTTGAACTCTTTGCTTACAGCTCATGTGAGGCTCTGTGGGATGGTTCCAGTTGGACTCAATGGTCTTAAGGGTTTTTTCCAACCTGGGAAATGGTTTTCTAACCATAAATTGTCTCATGTTTCTATGATACTTGGCTTGTGCTGTCAGCAGTGTCAGGAACTGATTCGGTTCTTATGATATCAGGAACTGCAGTGATAGGACAAGAGGTGATGGGTTCAAACTTAAACAGAGAAGTTGAGGTTGGAGATAAGGCAGAAGCTGTTCCCTGTGAGGGTGCTGAGGCGCTGGCACAGGGTGCCCAGAGAAGCTGTGGCTGCCCCATCCCTGGCAGTGTTCAAGGCCAGGTTGGACACAGGGGCTTGGAGCAGCTGCTCCAGTGGAAGGGGTCCCTGTCCTTTCCAACCCAAACCATTCAGTGATTTTAAAATGGCTTTGAGAAACCCATTTGATTCCTAATGACTACATTCACCCTTACAAAGAAAGGCCAGGCACTGGGCACAGCAGCTTCCAGCCCTGAACTGCTGTCTGTAACTTGTGCAACGTGCTGTTTTAATAGACTATGAGCCTCAGAGCATTTGTGAACACCTGCAGTACCTGTTTGCCCTGCTGCAGAACAGCAAGCGGCGGTACATCGATCCCTCTGGATTTGTCAAGGCACTGGGCTTGGACACAGGGCAGCAGCAGGTAGGTTTGGGTAACCACCTCCTTCAGAGCACTGTGGAATTGCCCTTTGATGTCGGTTTAGTGTCTCTGAGCTGAGGTTTGCTATTTGGTGCGAGCACAGAGTGGTGCTGCAGGCTCTTCCAGTCAGTGTTGGTGGTTAGGGGATCAGAAGGAGCCCAGAGAGCAATGGGATGGGGAGCAACGGGATGGGGACAGGGAGTTTTGCTAGCACCTGATGGGCTCCAGCACTGTGTGGAGTGGGAGCTGGAGCTGCCATAAGGGTCCTTTGGCAGGGGCTTTATGGGCTGTTCCTCCCCAGTGGGTAGTTCAGGGTGAGAAGATGTTTGTGGGGTCACCAGGAGCCAGCCAAGGGGCACTGGGAGCGTGTGGGGCAGAGAGGGGTTAGAAAGGGACAAGTGCTGCAGGTGGGGCCCATGGGGCTGTCGCTGAAGCTGGAGGGAGCTCAGAAGGACCCAGCTTGGATGTACACTTGGAGGAGTTCAGATGGAGCCTGTGGGAGGAAGAGCCCCAGCTCCATGTGTGTTTCCTTGGGAGGATGCAGGAGGGGAAGGAAGCAGTCACCACTGAGCAGGGATAGTGAAGGACAGCCGGGAGAGGCCAAAACCTCTTATTCTTGGAAGAGGAAAGCGAAGGAGAGCCAGGGGGGAGAGGAAGCCCCTAGGCTTTGTGGGGGGATGAATCCACAAGGCAGCTTCTCACTTTTGGGGTGTTCTGTTTTACCTTCAGCCCCCCACACAAGCAGGGACAGCTCACGTTGCACGAAGAGCTTGGAGACCAGGGTGGAAAGCTCTGCAGGAGGTGCCTTTCCCTTCCAGAGCCTTGTAAGGAGCTAGGGCAGGAGTCAGACTGGCTGGCCAGGAGCCAGGTTACCTCCTGCTGGGGGGCCTCACGCTCCTTTGAGCCAAATTCCTCTTTTCCTTTAGTTCCCCTGCCGGCTCCCTTTATCCATGCAGTGCACGCTGCAGCCTCCGTGTAGGGCTCTGGGTAATTTGTAGTGAATGAACAACGGGGTTGTGCTGGGGCTTTGTGCTCTGATGGGTTGTGAAGGGACTTGGGGGGGGGGTTCTTTTCCAGGATGCCCAGGAGTTTTCCAAGCTGTTCATGTCGCTGCTGGAGGATACTTTATCCAAACAAAAGAACCCAGATGTCCGAAACATAGTGCAGAAGCAGTTCTGTGGAGAGTACGCCTACGTCACGGTGTAAGTGCTGCTCTTTGGGAAGAGCCTCTGTGTAAATATTTAGATGCTTTAGAACTAAAGGAGCTGGGGGGAGATAGAGCCCTTCTACCAAGCAAAGCAGGCAGGTAAGCACCTGCCAAAGCATTTTATAAGAGGTTTGTAGGTGTCCTGATGCTCTCTGTGTGCTGGTGGTGCAGTTCTGCAACTGCTTTTTTAGCCTTTAATGATTATCGACCAAGTAAAGCTGCAAGAGAGGTAAGGAAATGTAAAGTCCTGAAGCCTGGGGCTTGTATTTTCCTTCCTGTGCTCTCAGAGCTGTGGATTTCCCCTCAGAAATGATAGAAACTGCTGCAAGTGGGTGCTCTTGGTAGATGCTATTACCCTGTTCACACCCTGCAGAGGTTTTGTGGTGTAGAGGTGTTAAACTTTTCCTCCTGCTTTTATAGCTCAAGGAGCATTTTACAGTAGCTGGGGAGTTCAGACCCGAAGCAGTGAACTGTCCTCATGGGGTTTTGTCTTTGTTTCTTCAATCCTAGCTGCAACCAGTGTGGCAGAGAGTCCAAACTTGTGTCCAAGTTTTACGAGCTGGAGTTAAACATCCAAGGGCACAAGCAGTTGACAGACTGTATAACAGAATTCCTTAAGGTATGAGCGTGATGGGATTCGAGCCCTGCTATTCTTAGCAAGGTGGTTTCATTCCTTCCTTCAATTAACAGCCTTTGAGGTCAATATCAGAGCAAAGCAACTGAGTTTGCTCCGAGGAGTGAGGTGCATCCAAAGGGAAATGCATTTTATGTGCACCCAGAAAATGGGGATTGGGCAAGCAAGGGGTGGCTCTGGACCAGAGCATAAAACATGTGTATGTTGTGGCTGCAAAAAGCACTTGAAGCCATGCGTTCAGTTCTGATCCTTTCCCTGCCGAGCTGGGAAAACATCCCCAAAGTCTGCCAGGAAATCCCTGCATGCTTTGTCATGGATAGCACCAGAACGGCTGCTTTTTGGGTCTTCCGTATCAGTGCTCATCTGCACAGCAACAGGAGACATTCCCTGCTCCAGCATGTGCTCTCTGAAATCCTAGGAAGGGTTGGGAATAGCTGTGGGAGCAGCTGCAAGTGCTCTGAATTCGACTTGAAGATCATCCTAGGTCTGAAGTTGGGCTTTGGCACGTTAAAGGGTCGAGGTGTGGTTCAAGTGACAACGTTTAGGGCAGGACTAAGCCCAAGCCTCTGTGCCTGAGCTGTCTGGCTGCTGGGCAGCAGCTTCACTGGTGCACTCAGCAAACCGGTTGCTCTACTTGTGGCAGGTCTGCTATGGGAAAGGACTGGTTTGGGTATGTGCATTAAACCCTGCATTGGTGAGCTCGAGGTTGGTCTGCTCCTCCTCCAAGTGAAACCATCCGTGGCCTTGTTTAGGGCAGCTGGAATTCTCCTCCGGCCTAATCCTGCTTCTGGGTCTGTGTAGATGTAACACAGTGACTCCTGCAAGGTGATGTCTGTTACTGAGGGCAAGAGGCCTGTGGTTGCCAGGCAGAAATGTGGCTTTACATTAACTTGGTCCATGTGAGCTCTGAAAAGGGCAATCTAATGAATTCTTCTCCTTTTCTGTGGCCCTCGTTTGGTATCAACCAACTCAGTCAAGCTTGGAGCAAACCTGGCAGCCTTGAAATGACCTCAGAACACGGAACAGGGTCTAAAGATGCCCTTAAAGTCAAAGCAGCCTGCTCTGGCCATGCTGAAAAGTGCTTTTTTAACCAAGAGGTTGTTTAGGGAAGCAGCTGGGTAGAGAGTTCAATGGTTAAAATAACTTCTTTACTCTTCAGGCTTCAGCTGTGGGGTGGCATGGACTGGTTAGGACTGTTGGGTGGTGTGAGCTGCTTGAGTTTTCAGTGCTAACCTGGTCTCAAGCCCTTACTTTCTGCTTCCCCTCCCTGCTCAGGAAGAAAAACTAGAAGGGGACAATCGTTACTTCTGTGAGACGTGTCAGAGCAAACAGAATGCCACAAGGAAGATCAGGCTGCTGAGCCTTCCCTGCACACTCAACCTGCAGCTCATGCGCTTCGTGTTTGACAGGTGAGCTTCCCACTGGAGTAAAACCTGGATTTCCCCAGGATCTTTGGAAAGTCGTCTGCTTCACTCTTCCTGCTTTAATTTGAGGATGTAGTGTTGAATGCCCCATCCCTGGCAGTGTTCAAGGCCAGGTTGGACACAGGGGCTTGGAGCAGCTGCTCCAGTGGAAGGTGATCCTGCCTGTGGCAGGGATTGGAACTGGATGAGCTTTAATGTCCTTCCACCCCAAACCAGTCTGAGGTTCTGTGATTCTGATTGTGTGTGGGCTTCTCAGTGGGTTTCAGGGGGAGTTCTTTTAGGATGTGAGCTGTTGCTGCTCTTCCTGACCTGAAGCTTTGCCTCCACACAGACAAACTGGCCATAAGAAGAAGCTGAACACCTACATCGGCTTCTCAGAGCTGCTTGACATGGAGCCTTTCATGGAACAAAAAAGTGAGTTTTGAGCACTGTGTTTTGTTAACTTTACCCACCATCCCTCAGCACATCTCTTCTGAATCCCCTTTTTGATAGGAAATCATGTCAGGAGTTGTTGGAAGCCCGTGTTTTAAATAACTCCCTCGCTAAGTGGGTTGTGGAAGCCACAACCTACTTAGCAAGGGCTTGGAGGGATTCACGTTCAGGAGCAGTCTTTACCTGCTGCCTTGTGAAAACATGAAGCAGGAGGAAGGGAAAGATCTGTGCTGTTGCATCCGGAGCACTGGATAACTGCTCTTTCCTTCCAGATGGTGTCTATGTCTACGAGCTGAGCGCTGTCCTCATCCACCGTGGTGTGAGCGCCTACTCTGGGCACTACATTGCCCACGTGAAGGACCCGCAGACGGGCGAGTGGTACAAGTTTAATGATGAAGACATAGAAAAGATGGAAGGGAAGAAACTGCAGTTGGGGATTGAGGAAGATCTAGGTAAAACCTTTAAGTTGTGAGTGCCCTTTTTAAAATCACTCTTTTCACCCAAACCATGGAGGCTGAGCACGTGGAGGCCCCGTTCCTCCTAAAACAGCAGCACTCCTCCATGTGCTGTCACTCACCTCTTAGCAGTAATGTGGCAAATGATACTTGTGGTAATCACCTCAGCCCTGTGTGAGCATTTACACACACCTCATGAGCAGCTCCTCTAGTATTTCCCTTGCCTGCCACACAGCAGATAAGGTGCTGATAACTCAGGCAGCAGTTGCCTATCGGGATGAAACAGGCACGGTGCTGCTTCCTTGGCCAGGGTGCAAAAGCAGGCGTAGGGACAGATAACAGGATTGCTTTCGGTTTCCTTAACACATGATGGGTTTATTTCCACTGAAGTGTTTTGCTTGGAGGCAGTGAAGAGTCTCCATTAAAGCAAATCTTGATCCAAATAATGACTTGGGAGTGGAAAACTGCCTTTTTGCTTTGAGGTTTTTACTTCTCTTTGGGCTCTTCTGTTCTGATGCTGCCCAGATACTGGTGTTCTCTGATGGGATGGGGTCTTGATTCTTTGGAGAGCTTGGGCAGAGGCTGGACATGTTGATTTCTTAGGCTGCATATATATATATATAGGAGTAGTTCAGCCTTCAACTGGCACTTTGAGCCCTTGGATTTGCAGTCCCTTGGTGTTCCCTAGTGCAGGATGCTTTGTAGCATTGGGAAACGGGGAAGTTAATGCCAGAAATTTCCATTATGGTGCACAAATCTGTTCCCAGACACTGGTCCACCAGAACACTTGTGCTTTGCTGCAGCTGACTTGAGGAAATGTCTGCTTTCTTCAAGGATAGCTAAGTACCAACTTAATGGAAAGATTTCAGATTTAGTTGAATCATAGAATCCTAGACTGGTTTGGGTTGGAAGGGACCTTAAAGCTCCTCCAGCTCCAACCCCTGCCACGGGCAGGGACCCCTTCCACTGGAGCAGCTGCTCCAAGCCCCTGTGTCCAACCTGGCCTTGAACACTGCCAGGGATGGGGCAGCCACAGCTTCTCTGGGCACCCTGTGCCAGCACCTCAGCACCCTCCCAGGGAAGAGCTTGTGCCTAAGAGCTCATCTCAGTCTCCCCTTGGGCAGGTTCAAGCCATTCCCCTTGGCCTGTCCCTACAGGCCCTTGTAAAAGGATCCTTTTGTTGTAAAGCCCGGGTAGCAGGCGTGCCTCGAGGCATTCATCTCCCTTTAGCACAGCACCTGTGGATGCCGCTGCTCTTGCCAGCAAACACCTCACAGGGCCCAGAGCAGCTCCATCATCCCGTTAATGTTTGACTCCCACTTGCTCCCGAGCAGATTGTGAAGCTGGTTTGACATCTAGTGGTGTAACATGAAATAAGCCCTGGAAGGAGCACGAGCTGCTCAGCCTCTCTCTTTAACCTCCACCGTTACCCAGCATAGCCAACTCCATGCAAATAGACCTCTGTGGCCTCAATCTTGTAAACTTGTGCTGAACCACAAGGCAGTCTTCTTGCTGAATGCTCACAGGGTAGCAGCAAAGCGTGTTTAGAAGCCTCTAGGCTGGGAGTCTTCAGGTTTTGATCTGTTCTTTGCCTGCTCCAAGCAAAACCAAGGCTCTGCTTTGTTACAGATGCCTGTGACAGCAGGAGGAGGTTGGGCACGTAAAGCAGAGGTCTGCTGCGGGCAGGGTCCTGTGTTCCCAGATGGGAACAATTTGGAAAGCATTTGGAGAACATGCAAATCAAAAGTGTCTAGGAAAGAGCCCTGGATGCGATGGGGGGGGAGGCATGGGAATTCTGCCGGAATTTGGGAAAGACAGACACTTTCCTTAGTATTTCAATGCCTTTAGAGTTTGCCCTGTGGCAGGCCTGTTCCTCTGTTGGGTTTCAATACAAAAGGCAGAGTTTGGGAGCTGCAGCTGGAGGTGAGGGTGTTTGCTTTGCCTTTGGGAGCAGCAGCTCCTGCACTGTGCCTTTGTGTCGCGCTGGAACACGGCTTCCATGGCTCTTTGCTCCCTAAAAGCTTTGTCAGCCGCCAGGATGACGCCTGCCTTGTCACAAACAACAACCTGTAAATAAGATCTTCTTCCCCTGGGGATTTGACTCCAAGCTTTGGTGTCAGGACACCAGAACTGGGGTGGGGAGAGGGGGAAAGGATGTTTTTCCAAGAGCTGCTTTTGGCTCGGGGAGGTTTAACTGGGGAGAGAAAAAAAAGGCTCTTGTAGAAGGGCGGTTCAGAACTGGCTCCTAATTTTAGTCCCTTTGAATTGCCCTGCCTCCAGGAATGCTGGAGGGATTTGGGGCTGGCTTTGGGATCCAAGTTTGCTTTATGCCAAGCCCAGTGCTTGGCACATGGAGGCCTGGCAGGGCAGAGGGATGCCAGCTAGGTGGCAAACTCGTCCCATTCACGGAGGCTCCATGAGCGAACTCGTGTCGTGATGGTGTTTTCCCTCTGTTCCACAGCGGAGCCATCCAAATCCCAGACTCGGAAACCCAAGTGTGGGAAGGGGACGCACTGCTCCCGGAATGCCTACATGCTGGTGTACAGGCTGCAGACCCGGGAGAAATCCCTGACAGTTGAAGTGCCAGGTGAGTGACCTGGGAATGCATCTTCCCCATGTGCCTGGTATTTTTTAACCTACACAGAATCCCAGCCTGGTTTGTGTTGGAAGGGACCTTAAAGCTCCTCCAGCTCCAACCCCTGCCACAGGCAGGGTCCCCTTCCACTGGAGCAGCTGCTCCAAGCCCCTGTGTCCAACCTGGCCTTGAACACTGCCAGGGATGGGGCAGCCACAGCTCCTCTGGGCACCCTGTGCCAGCGCCTCAGCACCCTCACAGGGAAGAGCTTGTGCCTAAGAGCTCATCTCAGTCTCCCCTCTCTTGGGCAGGTTCAAGCCATTCCCCTTGGCCTGTCCCTACACGCCCTTGTCCCAAGCCCCTCTCCAGCTTTCCTGCAGCCCCTTTAGGCACTGGAGCTGCTCTGGGGTCTCCCCTTCAGGAGCCTTCTCTTGTCCAGGCTGCCCCAGCCCAGCTCTCTCAGCCTGGCTCCAGAGCAGAGCTGCTCCAGCCCTCGCAGCATCTCCATGGCCTCCTCTGGCCTCGCTCCAACAGCTCCAGGTCCCTGTTGTGCTGCTGCCCCAGAGCTGGATCAGGGCTGCAGGGGGGGTCTCTGCAGAGCCCAGCAGAGGGGCAGGATCCCCTCCCTGAGCTGCTGCTCACGCTGTGGGGGTGCAGCCCAGCACACGGGGGAGTTCTGGGCTCAAGCACTCCCTGAAGCCGGGTCATGGGGAGCTTCTCATTGACCAACACCCCCAGGTCCTTCTCCTCAGGACTGCTCCATCCATTCCCCACCTGCCTGTGTCTGTGCCTGGGATGCTCCAGGCAGGCCAGGAGCTGTTTTTTTTTCCTCTAAGCCCCTTTAGTGACCACTGTGAGCCCGCAGAGGTGCCATATAGCCACTTGGTGTGTGAAGTCCATGTCCTGATGGTGGAATCCTGATGATCCCAAACCTATGCTAGCTCATACTTCTCTATGTCTTAACCAGTGAGACAAGATGGGAAAGGGTTGGGAGGAGATGATCCCGTTGGGAGACACGTGTGGCAGCGGGAGCATTGGGATGCACAGCCAGGATCCCTCTCGGGTTCCTGAAGGCCCAGGGGAGCAGCGTGGTTAAATGTCACCAGCAGCACACGTACTGTGCTGGAGGTGAATAATCCTGACGGATGTCAGGTTCCTTGTGCTTTGCAGAATCTTTGCCATATTGAGCAGAAACGGTGTGAAAACAAGAGGATGGGAGCCCTTCGCATGGCTGTTGTACGAGTGCGTTCGTGTCTTGCTTCAGAATGCCTGGGGGTGGCAGAAATCCCGGTGGATTTGGCCTGTGGATTTAATGATGCTTCACGTTTGCGTGCTGCTTGATTGGAAATAGGAATTAGGCCCCTGGTGCTGGTGGGGGTGAGGTGTGTTCACCTTCCTCCCTCTCCTGCACGGCGGAGGTGGCATATCCCCTCCGGACCTCTGCTCCTCACGTTATCTGCATGAGGAGTGGGTAAATCCGACAGCTTCCCCCCCCCTTAACAACACCAAACCTTTTCCAGCTCCCACCAACACTAAACCCCCCCATTGATCCCCACAGCTTTGGGAACTCGTGCTGATCCCTGCCTCAGAGCTGCGTCTCAGTCTGTTTCCTGCGCTCTCCTGCGCTCCTTTTCCTCCTACCCCTCTGCCCAAAACAATAACCCCGGCAGAAGCCTCTCCACCCAGCGCCGGATTCCTGCGCAGCCCCGCGGTTGCCTTTGTTTCCCATGGAATGCTGCCAGGGAACAGGAGCGAAGGGCAGCAGTGAGCCCTGCGGTTGTGGGGAGGTTTCATGCAACTGTAAATTTGAGGCCTTTTGCTTTGATGCCGTTCAAAGCGGCTTTTCCGGGATGGGAATGTGGATGTAACTTGGCTCTGACCTCAAGGGGGTCAAGCTGGTTTGGTTTTAGTGCCATGTATTCTCCCGAGGTGGATCTTGTGCTCTTTGGCCACACAAGCATTCAGCCTTTCTGGATGTATTTTAGCTCTTCAAAACACTGCTGAATAGGAGAAAGCTTCCGATAAGGGAAGGGGAAAGCACTGCTTCCACCAGCCCCGCGAGGGAAGTGCTTTATCTTCCCTGCTGAGGTTTGGGGTTTTGGGGTTTTTTTCCACTGGCAACAGCAAAAACCCTCATTTCCCTCACCCTCCCATCCTTATCTCCCATCTCCTGAGGGCTTTTTGTCCTTGTGCTTGCAACGTGCTCAGCCCCTCTCACTGAGTTCACTCCTGCAGGTCGAGACAGGCTTCAGGTGTGCCCGTGGGGTGAAAAGCTCTTGTTTCTCCCCTGGGAACAGCAGCTTCCTTGCCCTTGGCAGCACAGCAGAGCTGCTCTCAGTGGGAGCAAGAGGAGGAGCAGGGAGGGCCTGAAGCAGGCAGCAAAGCATCCTGCTGTGCTCCGGCTCTGCAGTGCTTGGCACAGGCTTCTTTGCAAGCAAAGCGTTTCTCTTCATGCAGCACCAACCCTGAGGCAATGATTTTCTTGGGTGCTTTCTATGGCACAGGGCACTTGCACTCAAATCATCTACACCCAGAAACAGTGCAGTGAGCAGCAGCCGTGCACTTGGCCTTTGGAAAGGCTTCATGTCGGTAGCTGCGTGGGGAATTTTTAGGCTTCTTATCCCCGGGTAGCCCATCACAGGGATAATTACCATAATTAGCGTTTTTCCTTGGAATGACTGGGTTTGTTTTCCCCCTCCTCTCCCCCCCAGCTTTCCTGCAGGAGCTGGTGGAACGTGACAACTCCAAGTTTGAGGAATGGTGCAATGAAATGGCCGAGATGCGCAAGCAGAGCGTGGCCAGGGGCAAAATCAAGCACGAGGAGGTGAAGGAGCTCTACAAAAGGTTACCCGCTGAAGCTGGTCTGTAAGACATTGTGGTAGTATCTTGTAGTAAACTGTTGTTAAGATTAGTGATGTTTTGTTACTAACCCACAGCTCCCTTCTGTGGCCTGGGCACTGCTGGAAGGCATTAGCCTCTTCAAGAGCAGAGTGATTGGTGCCTGTTGTTGCTGTGTGCATGCTGAGGGGGTTGTTCCCTCTCTTGTTTTTCTGCCTTAACCTATTTTTCTCCCTTTTCTGCTCATTCTCATGGCCTCTGGTGTCGTTCATTCCCTCTTGCTCCTTCTCCATCAGTCAGTCTCCTGTGTGCTTCCATGCGTGCTGACTGTGTTCTTCTGCCCGGTGAGCAGCTGCTTGTCTCGGTGGCATTGAGGCAGAAGAAAGGGCTGGTCTCAAACTGCCAGCTCATGGCAAGTTTGGGAGCTGTTGATCCGAGTGAATCAGCAGGTAACAGGGTATGGAAATGCCTGACCTCCAGGAGGAAATGACTTGATTCAGCCCTGCCTCCAAGGTCCTGTGTCTAAGCTTTGTAGCCCACCTGATGAGCGATAGGGGTTAAAACTTCCCTACTGCTCCTTGTGTCTCCTAACCTTAGCATATCAGAGCACAAGGACTTTTATTCCCTTCCCTTGTTTTCCTCTCCCTCGAAACAAGCAGGGGGGACACTTCCTCTGCCCATCTCCTCAAAGCTCCAGGGAATTTGTCATTCAGGACTTTCAGATGGGGTGAGCTGCCCAGCCTGTCAGTCACTTTGGTGTTCCCCTTTCAGTACCCATGCTTGAGCTGGGAGCAGCCCATTCTGGGGCTCCTGTAAACATCTGCCCCTACAATTCATGCACCAGCTTTGCCAACCCCAGACGCTTCACTGGGGGCCACGAGGCTGCCCCACAAGCCAAGCAGGGTGAAATGGCACTGGTAAACCAGAGCTGTGGTGGAGGCAGGAACGTGCCGTGAGTCACTGCTCCAAAGGAGCAGCGAGCCCAACCCTGCTGTGTTTGCTCTCCCCTTGAGCAGCAGCAGCAGGGTTTGCTCACAGCCCTTCTAATAACGCTCCAAAGGATGGCTTTACAAGTGCAGGCAGAGCTCCTCTGGCCCACTTTGAGGATGACAAGAGCCTAAGGGCACCCATTGCCTGCTGCAGGGCACATCCCGGCCACAGCAGCTGGAGGCAGCGTTATTCCAGAGCTGCTCCAGGCGTGATCCCATGGGAGCTGGGGACTCTGCTGCCAGCCTTGTGGAGCCTGCCCCAGAAAAAGGCACTTTCTGGGGGAGGCACTTTGATCCCAAAGTAGCAAAGCAGCTCTGACAGCGCTGCCGTTCTCTGGAGGTCATGGCTGTGTGGCTGGCGTTGCGTAAGATGGGAATACTGCTGGGATGTGCTGCAGAGGAACAGGGGATTTGAAGCCCGGCTTCCCAAAGAGCCAGGGCAGGCTGGAAGACAAAGTGTTTTCCTGTAGCTTCTCTGTTGTTCTTTTGTTCAAAACGTTAAGGATTTGTGTTTGTTTCGTGGGATGTTTCTCCTTGGTTTCAGGGCTGCTTTCGTTGTGTCAGCATAGAACTTCCTTTCCTCCTCCTTTCTTCCTCATTTCCCAGTCACCTCAAAGAAGGGTTTGCACATCAACAGCAGGTCTTGGTATTAAGTCATAGAATCAGGGATGAGCTTTAAGGTCCCTTCCAACCCCTGCCATGGGCAGGGACCCCTCCCACTGGAGCAGCTGCTCCAAGCCCCCGTGTCCAACCTGGCCTTGAACACTGCCAGGGATGGGGCAGCCACAGCTTCTCTGGGCACCCTGTGCCCACTGAGATACCTGGATTCACCCAAAGCTGTTTCACTGCTCCTACAGCTGCTGCTGAGCCGTGGTTTGTGCTCTGCACCTTCTAAACAGCTGAGCCAGGGCCTGTTTGCCTGTAAATGGTGAAGTGCACATGGATGTCTCACCCCGAGTGGCAGGAGCAGCCCAGAATAGCACTGGAATGTTGGGTGCTGAAGGGATGGGGCAAGCACTGACCTTATCTATTTAATGTTGTTGCCTTTTATTTTTCAATGTAACCCAATGAGGTCGCTCCAGAAAGAGCCTTTAATGTATGATCACAGCTTAAACCATAGAATCCCAGACTGGTTTGGAAGGGACCTTAAGACTCCTGCAGTTCCAAGCCCTGCCATGGGCAGGGGTACCTTTCACTGGAGCAGCTGCTCCAAGCCTGAACACTGCCAGGGATGGGGCATTTACCACTTCTCTGGGCACCCTGTGTCAGCACCTCAGCACCCTCACAGAGCTTCTGCCTTATCTGCAACCTGAACTTCCCCTGTTTCAGTCTGAACCCATCACCCCTTGTTCTATTGCTACAGTCCCTGATGAAGAGCCCCTCTCTGCATCCTTGTAGCCCCCTTCAGACACTGGAAGCTGCTCTGAGGTCTCCATGCAGCTTCTCTTCTCCAGGCTGAACAGCCCCAATGTTCTCACCCTGCCTCCACACAGGAGCTGCTCCAGCCCCTGCTCATCCTCGTGGCCTCCTCTGGCCTTGCTCCAACAGCTCCATGTCCTTCTGGTGTTGTATCTGTCCCTCAGTGGCTGATAGGAAAACCCTTGCCCTTCCTTGCCTGCTCTCCTATAAGCCCCTAAAGGTTTAGCAGTGTGACTTGGAGCGGTCTGAGTTTCCATATGGATTGCTTGAATTTGACCTGCCTGCTTACTCTTGCCTATCTTAACATCAGATAGCCCCTATCCCCTAAAGGCGCGATGCTGAGACGAGACTTGGCCGGGGGAAGCTGTAGTGGCTGTTTGGGAACTGAACAGAGGGTTTTAATCAACACTGATAGCTTGTGAAGTTTTAAAAGTGTGTTTAATATCAGAGGGATTCTCAAGCACCATCTGCTGCGTTGTGCCTTTGCTGACACGTTCGGGCTTGTTTCTCTTTGTGCTTTTTCCCCTCCCAGGTTCCCCGTACGACTTCATCTCTCTGGAGTGGCTGCAGAAATGGCTGGATGAGTCCACTCCTCCCAAACCCATAGATAACACGGCTTGCCTCTGCTCACATGGCAAGCTCCATCCCGACAAAATATCCATCATGAAGAGGATATCGGAGTACGTGGCTGACTTCTTCTACAGGAGATACGGAGGAGGGCCCCGGCTGAATGGTAAAGTGTCAGCTGCAAAACGCCTTCTCCAGACTCATGGTCTGAACGTGCTTTAGAGCCTTGTTCTGGTCCCACACCTGTCCTTCATCATCAGAACTTTGTTTCTTTTCGTGCTGCACTGGGTGATTTGGTTCACGTTCAGATGTTAACATTCAAACAACTACAGTTGGTCTGATTGCAGCCATAGAACCCCAGCCTGGTTTAGGTTGGGGGGAGCTTAAAGCTCCTCCAGCTCCAACCCCTGCCACAGGCAGGGACCCCCTTCCACTGGAGCAGCTGCTCCAAGCCCCTGTGTCCAACCTGGCCTTGAACACTGCCAGGGATGGGGCAGCCACAGCTTCTCTGGGCACCCTGTGCCAGCGCCTCAGCACCCTCACAGGGAACAGCTTGTGCCTAAGAGCTCATCTCAGTCTCCCCTCTCTTGGACAAGTTCAAGCCATTCCCCTTGGCCTGTCCCTACAGGCCCTTGTCCCAAGCCCCTCTCCAGCTTTCTTGTCAGCCCCTTCAGGCACTGGAGCTGCTCTGGGGTCTCCCCTTCAGGAGCCTTCTCTTGCCCAGGTTGCCCCAGCCCAGCTCTCTCAGCCTGGCTCCAGAGCAGAGCTGCTCCAGCCCTCGCAGCATCTCCATGGCCTCCTCTGGCCTCGCTCCAACAGCTCCAGGTCCCTCTTGTGCTGCTGCCCCAGAGCTGGATCAGGGCTGCAGGGGGGGTCTCTGCAGAGCCCAGCAGAGGGGCAGGATCCCCTCCCTGAGCTGCTGCTCACGCTCTGTGGGTGCAGCCCAGCCTGTCTGGGACTCAGGTCTGTTTCATTCCTGAGTTTTCCATTCAGGAAGAGCTGCTCATGGAGGGGCTTCTGAGCAAGCATCTTAAATGTAAGTCTTGGAAGGTTTTGTGAAGTTGATTTACTTGCACATGCAACCCCTCAGACTCTTGTCTGTACCTGCAGTACCAACAGGTCCTGTGTGGGCAGCATTTCCTGGAGCCAGCAGTGCAGATATGAGCAGGCCAAGCAAGTAAACCCCTGTATGTCACTTCTAGCCTGTCCTGAGCTGTCTCTTGAGGAAAGCACACACCTGATAGCCTGCGTGCTTGTGTTATGGGCATTTGTCACACATCTTGAGTTTTGGGGTCAGCCCAGCCCCAGTCGTCTTTGGGCATCCCTTAATTGAGCCCCAGGCTTAGTTCCTTTTGTAAAGGAGCTCCATGACTCCCGCTGAGACCAAATTAGCTCAGCTGCTACCAGGAGCTTATAGGGAAGGAACGGAACCAGCAGCAAGGGCTGTGACGCAGGCAGTCTTTGTGGAGAGCAACCAGGGCAGCGTTTGTTGTTCCACTGGAAGGTCGCCCGCGGCTCTGTGTGTGGAGTAGGGCTGGGAGGGATGCAGGGATGGAGGGATGGATGGATGGATGGATGGATGCATTGCCTTCTCCAGCTTCTTCCCTGCATGCCCCCTCTTGCTCCCAAAGGAAAACACATGCCCAGCTGTAGGGTTTCCACTGCTGTTGTTCCAGTGTAGCTTTGCAGGAGGGGAGGCTATTTCTGGCTTTAACCTCAAAGTGCCACAATATGGGTGTTTTCTTTCCCTTGCAATATGCCTAATCCCCCCTGCCTTTTGGCTCCCCTGGCTGTGTGTTGGCATGCCCTGGCTCGCAGCTGGAATTGCAGACTGTTGGTACCGGAAAGCTGTGAAGCCAGCAGGACAGATCCCACCTCTGAAGTGGTGTATGCTCATTTAACCTGCAAATATGGCCTGATCCAGCAGTGACCCCAGGGCTCTCCTCATTTCCATGTGAAACCTCTGGTCTGCAGGCAGGATAGTTGGTACCTACGTGTCTGAGCACCTTCCAGCCAGCCAGGAGCTCAGCCCTGTGTGTGATAAATGGTGTTTCTTTCCCCTGTCACCCCAGTGAAAGCACTTTGCAAGGACTGTGTGGTGGAAAGGTGTCGAATCCTGCGGCTGAAGAACCGCTTAAACGAAGACTACAAAACCGTGACCAACCTGCTGAAGGTCACAGTCAAGGGGTATGTAAGTCCTGGTGCTATCTAGTGTTGGCAAAGGGGGTCGAGAAGGGCTTAAATAGATCATAGAATCACAATGATTTGGGTTGGAAGGGACCTTAAGATCATCCAGTTCCAACCCCTGCCATGGGCAGGGACACCTCTCACTAGAGATGCGATTTGCGTTGCCAGCGCTGTTGTCTCTCCGCAGGAATGACGGGTTCTGGGTTGGAAAAGCATCCTTGAGGAGCTGGCGTCAGCTGGCTCTGGAGCAGTTAAATGAGCAAGATGAAGACACGGAGCACAGTAATGGGAAAATGAATGGAAACACACAAAGCAAAGGTAGTTGTGCTGCTGTGGGACCCACAGCCTGATACCTCCTAACAAAAAGACACGTTGGGTGCTCCTGTAGCTCTTTGGCTTTGCTTGTATGAGTTGGGAGGAAAGGATAATAAAGCACATAAAAAGCTCCTTCATTTAAGGAGCTTTTGATTTGATAAGCTTCAAAAGTGCTGGGTGATCTTCACACCCTGAGAAGTAGCTCTGTAGTTTTACAAAGCTGTGTAAAATCATCACCTCAGACCCATGATCTTTTCATCTGCTTTTATCTCAATGAGGGAGCCCAGGGGGGAAAGAAGCATGAAAATTACCTTGATGAAGATGTTTGTTGATGGTCTGTGGATGAACAGTGTAAAGCAGCACTGGGAAAACACAGCCTAGGAGAAAAAAACCTCTATTCTATACCCGTATTATGAGAATAGATGGGGATTTATTTGCCCTCTGCTCTTTAAAACTTTGGAAACTGGATATTTTGTTGAGCTTTTAGTGTCAGAACTGAGGGCAAGAAGCTTGCTTGAATGCAAGTGGAGGTGATGAGCTGATGGCATTGATCTTGGGCTTGAAGGCTCTGAGTGCACCACAGCCCTCTGACCATACCTGGTGCTGGTGCAGCACTCACTGCAAAGAGGGTACTTGAGTTACCACTCCTCATTCCTCAGGGGTGGTTTCCCAACAGGTTGCAGCTCTGAGTTGGAATTACTCCCAGGCCTAAGGCAGGGACCCTTACTAACATGTACTATGTGTATGATGCTCCAGTTCAGGGGCCAACTGAATTGCTATGGAGCTTCAGTTCTTAACTAGCATTTCTGGTTTAATGTGGGGCTTGTCACCCCCTGGCAGCCTGCACTTGGTTTGTCAGGCAGCATCTGCTTTAGATCAGCATCCACAAAGCAGAGAGGGCACTGATGTTTGCCGGCAGGTTTCCGCTCCCTGCGCTCTCACCTAGCCTGTGTTTAGGTTAAACTCCCATCCCTGGGAGCAGGGAACCCCTGTGGTGGTTTAGCCCTAACAAATGTGTTCTTTGTAGTCTCACAAAGGGCAGGCTTGTGCTGCAGGCACTTCAAAGCACTCCTACGTGGGCTGTAGGCTGTAATCCCGCCTGCCTGGGGGCCACAACAGCGGAGAACAGCAAATTCCCTTCCAAAGATTCCCTTGGGTTGAGGGTTTTGCCTCAATTTGGAAGGCAACCGCACTCCTTTGCCCAATGATTCTTCCTTTCCTAAGAGAGGAAACTGGGCAGGCTTCATGGGTTGGGGTTTTTGTTGTTTCCTTTCATTAGATGAATCCAATGAAGAGAAGAGAGAGGAGGAAGAGGAGTTAAATTTTAATGAAGACATCGTTTGCCCACATGGTGAGTCTGTCCGGGGGATGGAGCTGAATGTTTCTGTTGTTGCCCACTGCTCAAGGCGTTAACCTTGTGGCCTTTGCTCCCTCTGAGGGCAGCACAAGTTCTTACTGCAGAAATGTGCTTAATTCTCATTTTCCTGGTGTTTCTTGACACTCAACCTTTATTTGCAAGTCAGCTGTCACCTTGCAGCCCAGATTGGGTAAGGCAGGGAAAAGGATGTAAAGGCAGAGATGCTGCGGGAAGTGCTGGGCTGTGGAAGGGAGGATCTGTTAGTAGCGAAGTCACAGAGAACCAGAGATACATGGAATGGTTTGGGTTAGAAGGGACCTTAAAGCTCCTCCAGCTCCAACCCCTGCCACGGGCAGGGACCCCTTCCACTGGAGCAGCTGCTCCAAGCCCCTGTGTCCAACCTGGCCTTGAACACTGCCAGGGATGGGGCAGCCACAGCTTCTCTGGGCACCCTGTGCCAGCACCTCAGCACCCTCACAGGGAAGAGCTTGTGCCTAAGAGCTCATCTCAGTCTCCCCTCGGGCAGGTTCAAGCCATTCCCCTTGGCCTGTCCCTACAGGCCCTTGTCCCAAGCCCCTCTCCAGCTTTCCTGCAGCCCCTTTAGGCACTGGAGCTGCTCTCAGGTCTCCCCTTCAGGAGCCTTCTCTTGTCCAGGCTGCCCCAGCCCAGCTCTCTCAGCCTGGCTCCAGAGCAGAGCTGCTCCAGCCCTCGCAGCATCTCCATGGCCTCCTCTGGCCTCGCTCCAACAGCTCCAGGTCCCTCTTGTGCTGCTGCCCCAGAGCTGGAGCAGGGCTGCAGGGGGGGTCTCCCCAGAGCCCAGCAGAGGGGCAGGATCCCCTCCCTGAGCTGCTGCTCACACTCTGGGGGTGCAGCCCAGCACACGGGGGGGTTCTGGGCTACAGCACTCACTGAAGCTGGGTCATGGGGAGCTTCTCATTGACCAACACCCCCAGGTCCTGCTCCCCAGCATTACTCTCAATGCATTCTCTGTGGTTGTGCTTGGGATTGCCCCAACCCAAGGGCAGGACCTTGCACTTGTCCTTGTTGAACTCCATGAGGTCATGGTGACGTGATGGAACCAGAGCAGCGCCAAAGATCTGCAGCTGCTTGAAAGCTCGGGAAGTGTTTAGGAATAAAACGTGGTGCAATCGGTCAAGGTGGGAGCTGAGAGCATCCATTTATCCCCTTGGTTTACATGAAATCAGGGCACTTTCCCAACCTCTGTGGAAACAGGGGTTATCTGGGAGTGCTGAGGATACTGACTTACCGCCCTGCTGCTCTTGGTGTCTGTTTACATAAGGCTCTGCCCCAGCCTTGGTTGTTTTCCTACGTGATGGTTCATTAGCAACATCCTTGGCTACCCTGCTGTTTGAATGGCCCTTTGCTGGCTTCTGAGTTTGCTCCCAGACATAACTCTCAGTAAGCTCCAGTTTGTAGGCATCAATTTCCTTGTTGGGAAGGCTCCATCTCTTTCCTAGGAAGAAGGAAACCTGCCATAAATCAGCCACACACCTCCTGTCATCGAGGCTGAGCAAGGATGTCGAGTAATGGCTTGAGAAAGCCTCGGTTTAAAGTGTCTGAGCACTCTGACACAGTGTTTGCTGTTGTTCAGAGCTGTTATTCCCATTGCCACGAGGCTGCTCCCGTTAAATAAAAGCATTCAGCATTGTGGTGAAACACTGAATGTAGCCAGACATGACAAGAATAGGCCAGGAGGCCTCTGAGCATGTTCTGGTGGTGAATTGCTACTTGATCTGTGACTTTTGGTCATATCAGAATAAACACTGCTAACTAAGGGGGCTGCTGGCAGGTCAGATGCATCCTGTTGAGCTCGCCCCAATTCCTCATGGAAAACAGCCTTTCCACCGTTCAAATTCCCCTCTGGAGCATATCAGCAAGCCTGTGGTCTCCATGCCATGGCTTTCCTTTTGGTGTGGAGGAAGTGCCTTGGTGGTAGGCCTGGGAAAGCCATTGCTTTATCCACGAGGTCTGGCTGGGCTCCAGCCCTGCCACCCCAGCGTTCCCTGCAGCAATCCCTTTGCGTCCCTGCTGCAATTCCTCCTTCTCCAGTAGCTGCCCGACCTCAGTGGATAATTCCTTCCAGATACCAAGAGAAGAATCCTTTGATGCCTGTGCCCAAAGCGTGGCCCTGGATGGTGGGATCGGGGGGGTCACTGGTCAGGATCAGCATCTCCCAGATGGCAAAGCACTTGTTCCCTGCACATCCAGAGCTGATTATTTCCCCCTCTGAATGAACCCATTTGCATTAACCATGCAGTGTCCAGGCACTAAGCTGGACAAGCTGGAATCCCCCCAGCCTTGGGATGCAGCCTTCTCCTGCCTCCTTGTGTGGTAGAGCTGGGCCATGTGGTCACGTTTGCCGAAGACCAAGTGGCCAACGCCGCGGCGATGAGGTCCTGCCTGACTTTGGTTGTGAAGGAAAAGCAGGAGGGAGTGTTTGCTGCTTTCTCCTCTTTAGGGCTGGCAGGAATCCAGGAGTGAGGAAAAGCCGCCGGGGCCAGGAGCCTGAGGAGCTGCCTGTAATGTTAAAGAGGGAGAAGGAGCCTTTTCTCCTTGTCTTCTTTCTGTAGCTCCTCAGGCTATAGAAAAGCGGATAATGGTGTGTTTGTGCCCTTGGTTGGGCCCTGCTCAGCGCTGTGACTTTGCTGCTTTGCTTCCCTCTTGCTGATGAAACCCACATTTAGGCCTGAATATTCCCATGCTGCATCCAAATCCGGTTTGCATCTCAGCATCGCAACTGCTCCTCTGCTTTCTCCCTGCAGCTTCCCAGCTGCTCTCCCATGGGGAGCTGCGGTTGTGCCTTCCCCTTGGAGATCATCAAGTTGGATCCTAGGCTTTCACCTTCTCCGGGCTTCCCAAGCCTTGTTTGTCTACTGGAGCACGTGTTGCACATGTACACACAGTGTCCAGATGTGTGAGTGTGGGCTTTCTGCTCCTGCTGTCCCGAAAGCAATGAGCACACAAAGCCTCTTGTCAAGAGAAGCTGTGGCTGCCCCATCCCTGGCAGTGCTCAAGGCCAGGTTGGACACAGGGGCTTGGAGCAGCTGCTCCAGTGGAAGGGGTCCCTGCCTGTGGCAGGGGTTGGAGCTGGAGGAGCTTTAAGGTCCCTTCAACCCAAACCACTCTGGGATTCTGTGATAAACCATTTGTGGGCTGGTTTTACTTGAGCATCAGGATAAATAACCTGTATAGTGTGGGGGGTACTGGTAAACCTCTTTGTATCTTCACACTCATTACTCCTTAGAGCAGATCCAGGCATAAATCCATCCTTCCCAATGCTGAGATGCTTGGATAGGGCACATGAAGCCATCTGGGATCATACAGTCTTGGTTTGTCAAGGGTGAGGAAAGCACCTGGCTCCTGTTCAATGGGCCATGGGGTCAGCGTGCAGTCCCCATACAGATGCAGGTGTGGACAGCCAGGAGCAGCATATCTGTGCTTCCCCTCATGTCTCTGACACCGCTAGTATTTGATCAGCTGCTCAGTTCCTGAGCTCTGGAATCTAGAGGACGTTTCCATGAATCAAAGTCACATTGGGTTATTTTCCTGTCTGAACAGGGAAATGATAAAGGAGTTGAAAGTGCCTTTGTGCTCTGGTGTGCTAACATGGTGTGTGGATCTCTCGCCCCACACTGATACCCTGTCACCTCTTGCATCTGGTCAGTGCTGCACCACATCACTGAGGGCTGGAGAGCAAAGCCCTTCTCTTGGCTCTGTCTCTGCAGGTGGCCTGTGCATATCCGAGAACGAACGCAGGGTGGTTTCCAAGGAAGCCTGGGAGAAACTCAAGCAATACTTCCCAAAGGCGCCTGAATTCCCAAATAACAGAGAGTGCTGCTCCCAGTGCAAGGTATTTGCCAAACAACCTCTTGTTGACTGTAAATACACACTGGTTCTGGTGTGACCCAGAAGGTAAGGGCACATTTGACAGCAGTGAGGAGCTGAAGCTCTGCTGTTATTAACTCTCCCGTGCAGATCTTGGAGCGCGAAGGGGAGGAGAACGAAGCTCTGCATAAGATGATGGCCAGCGAGCAGAAGACTTCTCTCCAGAACCTGTTCCATGATAAATGCAGACCTTGCCTGGGCAGCTGGCCTCAGGTATGGGGAGGAGGGCACCAGGGCACCATAGCAGGGCTTGGGGGAGGGTTTTAAGTGCTTTTATCCCTTCTAAGAGCATCTCTTGCCTGGGAGAGAGGATGCTGGTACCCACGAGCTCCCACGTGAGCTGTGCCGAGGTGTGATTTCCCCATCGGCTGTGCTGGCACAGAGCCCTGCTGAAGCACCACGAGCTGCTCTCCTGTGCCAGCGGAGCTGTGGCTGGCCCACACGCAGCCAGATAAGCACCATCAATATTGCTGCTGTGGTTACATCGGCCCCTGCAAGGACTGCAGTGGTGTGGCCGGGCCGGTGGAGGCGGCTTTCATGTGCAAGCCACAATGTGCTGCTGGTCAGGCAGAATTCACGTGGGCTCCAGCACCCTCCTGCAGCCCAACAGCTCAGGGGAGCTTCCCTAAGTGCTGGAGCCCTGAAAATAGAAGTGCAAGAGCAGGTCTCCCTATGGAGCCAGGCTGAGAGAGCTGGGCTGGGGCAGCCTGGACAAGAGAAGGCTCCTGAAGGGGAGACCCCAGAGCAGCTCCAGTGCCTAAAGGGGCTGCAGGAAAGCTGGAGAGGGGCTTGGGACAAGGGCCTGTAGGGACAGGCCAAGGGGAATGGCTTGAACCTGCCCAAGAGAGGGGAGACTGAGATGAGCTCTTAGGCACAAGCTGTTCCCTGTGAGGGTGCTGAGGCGCTGGCACAGGGTGCCCAGAGAAGCTGTGGCTGCCCCATCCCTGGCAGTGTTCAAAGCCAGGTTGGACACAGGGGCTTGGAGCAGCTGCTTCAGTGGAAGGGGTCCCTGCCTGTGGCAGGGGTTGGAGCTGGAGGAGCTTTAAGGTCCCTTCCAACACAATCCAAGCTGGGGTTCAAAGACCTCTTGGAGAAGCCTGGAGCTCTCCAGGCTTTGAGGCAGCTCTCAGGACATGGCAGAAGCCGTTGGCTCCACGCCTTGTCTCCAGGACCTCTCACTGATTAATGCTTGGCACTGAGACCCTGCCAAGGTCTTTGGCAGGTGCCTCGGGGGCTCCAATGTGCCAGGTCAGTTTGCTGCTCCCAGGTGCCTTCTCCAGCCAAGAATTAATATCAAGGTCAATACAGGTCCGTGTCTCAGAACTGTGGATCCTCAGAAGGGTTTAAATGGGAAGCACTAAGCTGAAGATGTGCCAGGTCCTACTGGGGGTGTTTAAGTGTTGGGGCTGCTTTTGGAGCTGGAGTAGGTGATGGAAAGCTGGAGCCCATCACCATGGGTCAGCTCAGAACAGGAGAGCCTCTCCAGGCAGTGAGGCTACATCCTCCACTGCCTTTGATAGAGAAGAGCTCAGCATCTTTCCCTCAAGCTTTCTGAGTTTTCCTGCTCCAAACCAGTTGAGATTTGGGGAGGAAAACAAGCAGAGTGGTTTAATGTGGAGGTGGAGAAGAGAGATTGAAACACAGCAGAGGAGTGTCTGCGTTCGTCCCCAAGAGCAGTCTGGGGCGTCTTAGCTGCTGCAAGGGAAGTGCCTGTGTCCTGCTGTGAATTAGAGGTAATTGGATCTAAAGCTAAAGTAACTCCGCAATAAACACCCGATTAGTAATGTAAGTGCTTAGTACTTGATCCCAAATTATTTAGCTTGGCTTTCCCAGCGCGCTTGGATGGAGTTGTCATGGTGAAGGCACTGAGGGCTGGAGGAGAATGAGCGCTGCAGAAAGCACGGAGCAGTCATCGCCTCTGTTGTGGGACTGATGAACAAAAGAGCCTTTTTCCCCTCCAGGAGACGGAGGAGCTGTACATCGTCTCGCAGTTCTTTGTGGAAGAGTGGAGGAAATTTGTCAGGTAACTTGGCTGGAGGGGGTTTTGGTGCTTTCCATCCCTCTCAGTGAGGTTTGCTTTGGAGTCCCGGTGTGGTGAGCAGGTACCTGCCATGTCCCTGGGTGGGAAGAAGGAAGCTGCTTTCTGCAGAGCTTGGATGAGTTGTAATACACTGCGAGGAACCTGCCTTCCTTGTTTATCGTGTCTCCACCAGATGGTGGGATTAGATGGGAACCTGATTAGTTTGTTCATCTGTCTTGGAGCTGGATCTCAGGTCACTGCTCAGCCCTGCTTCCACAGGCTGCTGCTGGAGATGGGAATCTCTGCAACTCACAGGCACACAGATCTGATTTCCTCATCAGCGCTTTCATATTCCCAGCTGGAATGCCTCCTGTAAACACTCACCTCTTGATTCCTTCCTGGCTGCCTGCAGAGGTGGGGGGGTTGTGGGATAACCTGAACCGCTTCCCTTTCCCTGCGCAGGAGGCCAACGCGCTGCAGCCCCGTGTCCTCGGTCGGGAACAGCGCTCTCCTCTGCCCCCACGGAGGCCTCATGTTCACCTACGCTTCCATGACCAAAGAAGACTCCAAACTGTGAGTTTCTTCTCTTCACGTGGGTGCCTTTGAAGGGTGTTGTCATCCTGGGGAGCGTTCCCGGAGCTGCTTTGAGCCGCAGGGACACGAGGAGCCAATGCTTGTCCATGAGGGAATTAACACCTAAGCTTGCTCAGACCTCCTTAGCCTTCATGCAAGGCAACACCTACATTGTCACAGCATGCTGGGTCAGGGAGAAAAAAGAGCTTACTTCAGCTTGGCTGGTTCCTAACAATGAACTCCCCTCAATTTGACCAGGGCATGGAAACATCCGGCTTCCTCACACTTTGCTTTCCATGGGACTTGCCCCCAAAGCGCTGGACACTGGGCTGGAGTTCATGTTCCTTAGCATTGCTTCTGCAGTGATGCAGCACTAAAAGGAGCAGATCTTCCCCTCTCCTCTCCTTCTCCTCCTCCATCCTCCCCCCAGCTTGACTGGAGCAGAACAGCATCACTGATAGCATGCTGCTGTTTCCCTGTTATCTTGGGTGTTCAGGCCCTCGTGTGTGTGTAGCTGGAGTTAGGGATTGATTTTTGGAGCTTTGCTTTCCTTACCAAGACCGAAAGGAGCAGGGGAGGCTGTTGGGGAGCTCAGGGCTTGGCTTTTCCATGTCATAAAGCACGTTCTTGTTCCTTTGCACAGTATAGCTCTGATATGGCCCAGCGAGTGGGAGAGGATTCAAAAACTCTTTGTTGTGGATCACGTCATCAAAATCACCCGGACACCAGCGCCTGGGGCAGACCCCGAGGGTGCCCTTTACACCTCTGAGCCCCGTGAGTGCACGTTCTGCTGCTCCCTGGGCTCTGTTCTGTGCCAGCTCTCAGGGCAATGGCCTAAAGGCTCAGATCTAAGGGGGTGGGTGGTAAATGTGGAGCTTAGCGCATGCTCTGGGGTATTGGGCTGGGATCTGCAAGGAGCTGAAGCAATGAAATGCATTTTATCTTTGTGCCCCCCCCAGAGCTCTGTCCGGAGTGCAGAGAAGGGCTGTTGTGCCAACAGCAGCGGGACTTGCGTGAGTACACCCAAGCAACCATCTACATCCATAAAGTGGTGGATAATAAGAAGGTACGGGCTCTCCTTGCTCCTCCTGCCTCTGTTTTCACTGAACAGGAGCTGTGCTGAGCATCCCGAGAAGGATCCAGACGTGGTGGTGATGCAGCTGCAGGGCCTGCTGTGTCCTCATGGGGTTGGGACCTGCTGGGGGGGACACTGGTGGTGGTGGGCTGCTCTCTGCAGGCAGGAAGCACCCAGCTCTGCAGCTCCTATCGCTTTGGCACAAACAGCAGATGGGAAAGCTCTGTCTGTAGCTGCTTGGACAATTTGGCCTCCTGCAGGTTTCCTCTTGCCAAACCAGCTCCTTTGCGTTACCGGTTATCTTCACGGATGTGTCCAGCTCGGGTTATTTTAAGCACTGGTGTAACTATTTCTGTCTTCCTAATGGTCTTCCCAGGCTCTACCTGTTCTCCTCCCCCTCCAATACTTGTTATGTCCTTTCCTAGTCGCTCAAGTGACGCTTATTCCTAGAGAGAAATGAACTCTTAACCTCTGTGCTGAGGAAGCAGCAGCAAAGGTGGAGATGGGGTTCAGGATCCCGTGTGAAGCTGGGGGCTATGTCTCTGATTTGCTGGGGCCTATAACAATCAGTATCGGGTCTAGAATTGGCTTTACATGCACCAAAAAGGTGGTTACAGTAAATCTCCCTCCTTAGGGCTTAGTTTGTGCTTTAAGGGGGAAATCAGGGCTCCTGGGCAAGCTCAGCTGAAGGTGTTCCTGCACCTTCACAGCGTGGAGGTGGGTTTCTTGCCTCTCCAGCCCTGCCAGTGTAAGGGAGGAGAGCCAGGCTGAGAGAGCTGGGCTGGGGCAGCCTGGACAAGAGAAGGCTCCTGAAGGGGAGACCTGAGAGCAGCTCCAGTGCCTGAAGGGGCTGCAGGAAAGCTGGAGAGGGGCTTGGGACAAGGGCCTGTAGGGACAGGCCAAGGGGAATGGCTTGAACCTGCCTGAGGGGAGACTGAGATGAGCTCTTAGGCAGAAGCTGTTCCCTGTGAGGGTGCTGAGGCGCTGGCACAGGGTGCCCAGAGAAGCTGTGGCTGCCCCATCCCTGGCAGTGCTCAAGGCCAGGTTGGACACAGGGGCTTGGAGCAGCTGCTCCAGTGGAAGGGGTCCCTGCCCGTGGCAGGGGTTGGAGCTGGAGGAGCTTTAAGGTCCCTTCCAACCCAAACCACTGTGATTCCATGATTCATCAGCTCTGGGTTTCCAGCCTGGCTCGAGGCTGCATCCCGAGGCTGTATCTTGGCTCTGGTGCAGAGGACGGTTGCTTGCTTGGTTTTTCCCCCTGGTGCTGGGCAGGATGGAGCTCACACGTGGGGCTGGCACACAACAGGCAGCTTTTCTTTGCTGAGCAGCTGGAGTCGGGGAGAGGGGAGGAGAGTTCTGCAAGAGCAGAGCCAGGCAGTGCTTCCATCCCATTGCCTGTGCTGCAGCCGTGGAAGATCCATGCAGGGCAGCACTGCTGCAATCCAGAGGGCTCTGGGGAGGCTGCGGCTGCTGCTGGATGTTTGGGAGCTGGGATTGCATCGTTAACTGTAAACACATGGATGGAGAAGGGAGCTCTCGGGCTCCTGGATGGAGCACCCCATCCCCAGGGCTCCTGCGATCCCCAGCTCCAGCCAGAGCTTGGATGGGAATTCTCATCTGGCAGATCTGTGCCTCCTGGAGTGACCTGTGTGGAGCTGAGCAGCCTCTTGATTTATATGTTTGTGTCAGTTATTTAGATTTCATTTACTTACAGCCTCCAGGCCCATAAATAACGGTGCTGAGCTCCTCTGTGGGTCTGCTGCAGGGCTGGATGAGTGTCTGATTCGGGGATAAGACTCCTGGCTCTGTGTTAGGGCTTTCATAATACACTTAGATGAGCCAGAGAGGCAGCCAGCTAATGGCAAAGGAATCAGTCCAGGCCCCTGGAGACTTTCCCTTTGCCTGAAGGTCCTGAGCAGCAGGAAGCACCTGCACTTCCATGGAGAAGCTTGTTCCGAATCCCCCTGTGGTTCCATGCAGATGGGGAGGGGTGGAGAAGACTTTGCAGAGCACATGGAGCAAGCTCCTGTGTTCTTCCTGCTCTGTGTCAGCCCCTGGGGCCGAGCTGGCATCCCGGGATGTGACAGGCTTTGGGATGATGCTGTCGGGTTAGTTATGGAGACTGGTTTTTATGACTTCAGGTAATGAAGGACGCTGCTCCGGAGCTGAACGTGAGCAGCTCAGAAGCGGAAGAGGAAAGGGAGGAAAACAAGCCAGAGGGGGAGCAAGACCCAGATTTTAACCAGGTAGAGATCGAACCCACCGCCAGGTCCCTTGGGTTGTGCAGCATCCCCTGGAGGCAGCATGGTGGGACAGCCCCTTCCTCCTGCCTTAACCACGAGCAGGCCAAAACAAGGGTCCAAAACTCCTTTCAAGGGTGTCTTTCGGAGGGAGCAGGTACTTATGGTGACTCCTGTGCTTGGCTGGTGCAGGAGCAGGAACTGAGGCTTCAAGGCAAACCCTTCGCTCCTCTTGATCCTTGCACGCTTCCGTTTGCTTTCCAAGGGGCTTTGCAGCACTCTGTGCCTTCCCTCGCATGAGCATCTCGCCTGAGACACAGGCTGGGGCATGGGGAGGTTGTGCTTTTCCCTCAGAATCCCAACCTTAGGCTCCGGATCCTTTGATTCTCTTCCCTCTTGCTCCTAGAGCAATGGTGGGGTGAAGCGCCAGAAGATCACCCACCAGAGCTACATCCCTTACCAAAAACAAGGCATCCGGCGAAGCACCCGGCACCGCAAAGTGCGAGGGGAGAAAGCACTGCTCGTTTCTGCTAACCAGACCCTGAAGGAGCTCAAAATCCAGGTAAGGTGGTTTTCCTCCATGGAACACAGGAGGAAAACCCAGCGTTGGGAGCACACGGCCCGGAGGGGATGGAGCATGGGAGGGCGCGTGTTGCTCTTGTGGCCGTGTTGTTGTGCAGCTCAGCAGTGTGGTGTTCCCCTCAGCACCCACTGAGCCTGTCTCATTGTGTTGGCACAGATCATGCATGCATTTTCAGTTGCTCCCTTCGACCAGAACTTGTCCATCGATGGGAAGATGCTGAACGATGACACGGCGACACTGGGTAGCTTGGGAGTCATCCCCGAGTCCGTCATCTTGTTAAAGGTAACGTGAGGCTGGGGCTGCTCACATGGAGCCTGATAACACAAGGGAACTGAGCTGGGGTCTTGTACATCCAAAGGGAAGCACCTTGTGGGATGTGTGCAAGCTGCTGGGGATTAGATGTGCCCACCCGTGGCTGCTCGATGGCTTCGTTTCATGAGGTCCTCAGAGGAGGAAAAGCCTCTTTGCTTTATCTTGTTTGTTTCAAGAGCATCTCTTAGGTGGCCTTTGAGGCTGAGCTGTGTGTGTCCCAGCTCATAATATGGCTAAATTAGGGACTGAGTCCTCCCTTCCTGTTCCCAGATGGTTTTGGGGCACAAGAGCGGGTCCCTGGCAGGGCTGTGAGCTTCCACATGAGGTTGATTCCTCATTAATCCCCTGTTCCACTTTGTTTTCCAGGCTGATGAACCCCTTGCAGATTATGCAGCGATGGACGACGCTATGCAAGGTGAGGGGTGGGGGACACCTCAGGGAAGGCACCTCAGCACTGGGATGAGGGAGGAGGGTTTTGGGCAGGGGTTGGGTTGGGTTTGGGTTGGAAGTGGAGGTGCTGAAGCTTTGTTTTGCAAGGCTGGGACAAGCCCAAGCACAAACATAGACTGGGATGAGGATGCATCGAGAGCAGCCCTGAGGAGAGGACTTGGGGGTGTTGGTCAATGGGAAGCTCCCCATGACCCAGCTTCAGTGAGCGCTGGAGCCCAGAACCCCCCCATGTGCTGGGCTGCACCCCCAGAGCGTGAGCAGCAGCTCAGGGAGGGGATCCTGCCCCTCTGCTGGGCTCTGGGGAGACCCCACTTAGAGCACTGTGTGTGGTACTGGGGTCCTCAACATAAGGATATGGAGCTGTTGGATGTCATCTACAAGGATGCTGAAGGGAGACTCTTCATCAGGGACTGGAGCCATAGGACAAGGGGTGATGGGGTCAGACTGAAACAGGGCAAGTTCAGGTTGGAGATAAGGCAGAAGCTGTTCCCTGTGAGGGTGCTGAGGCGCTGGCACAGGGTGCCCAGAGAAGCTGTGGCTGCCCCATCCCTGGCAGTGTTCAAGGCCAGGTTGGACACAGGGGCTTGGAGCAGCTGCTGCAGTGGAAGGGGTCCCTGCCCGTGGCAGGGGTTGGAGCTGGAGGAGCTATAAGGTCCCTTCCAACCCAACCCATTCCATGATTCCACAATGATTTCCCCGTCAGTGCCCACAGGATTCAGTTGTACAAAGGATCCTTTGAACAGCTGCTGGGAGGTTGCTAACCTGGTGCCTTTTCCTTTCCCTCCCCAGTTTGTATGCCTGAAGAAGGATTTAAAGGTGAGTCTGGGGGTTGGCTTCCCCTTTCCCCTTCATCACCTCCATCCTGTGACCATCATCACCTCTTGCTGGGTGTTCTCCTCCTCAGGGACTGGTTTACTTGGCCACTGATGGTTTCCTGAGCATTGGCAACAGAGGCACAACCAGAAGGGAAGAGGATTTGGACACGGTAGGGCATTAAACTGGAGCAGGTGGACACAGGACTGAACTCTTTGACTCTTCCAGAAGGCAGAATCCCATTTGGAAGTGACTTCCCCCCCCCAAAAGGAAATCAAAATGCCTTACGTCAAAGCAGATTGCACTGGAGGACACCCTGCCCTGGCGCCAGCGGGGCCCTCTTTGGGGTTTCATCCAGCCCCAGCTCAGCCCCACGTGCTGTTGGCTGCAGAGGGTCCTGATCCCATCCCACACACCCCCTTTGATCCATTCTTGAGGAACTCTTTAGGCGCAACCTGCTTCTTCCGGAGAATCCTGTCTTTGATCCGCTATTACTCGTTCAGTGCCGCATGGAAGTAAAGGAATTGTTACTTGTGAGGAATGTCTGGCTCTTTCCCACACCAAATCTTCATTTCTTTTGCCCAAAAAAAACCCCTTTGGGTTCTGACGCTGGGGCCTGGGAATGCCCCAAAGCTCAATGGGCTCCGATAACCACCGGATCCATGGGAATTGGGGGGATTTTAGCAACGTTTGGGTGTTTTAATGACTTCTGAGAGCAGCTTTTTCCCCTCGGATGCGGCTGCCCAAGGTGCGTGCTGTTTCCCATGGGATGAGGTGTTCTTTGCCCCTCCTCTTCCCTCATTTTGTCAGGAATGCACTAACAGATAGGATTATATTGTACACCTGTAGCTCCGGGGAGGCTCCCTCCCCATTCCCTGCCTGTTCCACTGAACTAGAGCTGCCCATTCCCAAGGCCATTCCTGGCCTCAGGGAGCCATGGAACTCGAAAGGTGATTTTGGGGGAGCAATCTGGACCCGCGGAGCCTTTCCCGAGGTAAAGACGTGGCAGGAATACAGCGCACTGAAGCTGCTCCATCCTTCAGGAGCTTCCCTCCTTCCCCGACGGAAGCCCACACGTGTGTACATATTCCTTGGAAATTCCATATGGGATTTTTTTCCGTTTGCTGTTATTTTCCCTGTTTTTTACCTTCTCAACGTTCTGGAGCTTGCAGAATGAAACCCCTCACCCCGGTGGGAAGGGATGAGCTGGATCCATGTTTCCATATGTGACAGATGTGCCGCGGGTACAAGACATGATTGAAGGCCCAAATTCCTGTTGTATCTGTTATTTCCAAGCATTATCCCATTAAAATTGTGGTTTGAGCTGTGGAAGCCTCAATGGAAGTGCACACACGTGGGGTGGGTGGGATCTTAAGCCCCAAAATCCCGTTCCGGGCCATCCCAAAAAGGATGATGGGATGTGAACAGGTGGGATCTGGCTGGAGCAGGAATCACATTGCCTGTGGGACATGGGATGGTTCTTACTGGAGCCTGGAAGCGGAGCACCCAGGGATGCTCAATGGGCTGGGGCAGCTCCTGGGCTGGTGCCCAGTATCCCAGTGCATCCCAAGGAGCCCTTCCCTGCGGATCCCAAACTGGGGTGTCCTTCCTGACACCAGAGTGGCCCCGGGGGGGCAGTGGGTGCTGGGGGTCTTTGTGCCCTGGGTGCTGTGGGAGAGGCTCATGGGGTGATGGGGGGTACCCGGCTGCCGACTTGGGCAGGAGGATGGAGTCAGTTCCCTGGGTACAGGGAGGGATTTGGGGGTGTCCCCAACCTTGGGGAGCGATGGATCCTGGGATGGGGGAGCCCAGGATGGGGTGAGGCCGTTCCCAGTGCCAGATCCCGGTTCCCGGTGCCTGTTCCTTGCTCCAGTGCCGTTCCCCGGTGCTGCCAGTCCCTGCCTGCTGGTTCCCATTTCCAGTGCTGCTTCCTGCTCCTGGTGCCATTTCCTGCTCTCCGTTGCCTGGTGCCGGTTCCCGGTTCCGCAGCTCCGCTTCCCGGTTTCCCGGTGCCGGTTCCCGGTGCCGGCCGCCCCCGGAGGGGCCGCCCCGCCCCGCCGCACGTGACGCGGCGCGGTGCCTGCCAGCGCCGGGGCCCCCGCTCCGCTGCGCTCCGGTACCGGCTCCGCTCCGGTACCGGCCCCGGCCCCGCCGCCCCTCCGGTAAGTGCCGCTCCATGGGGGACCGGAGCCCCCGTTTTGGCCCCCCCCGCAGTGCCCCCCCCCCCATCTCCGGTGCAGCACCGGGGGGGGGGGCCGTTCCCCGGTGACCTTCAACCGGTACCGGTAGCACGGGGTGGGGGGGGGGATGATCCGGATCAGCCCCCCCCCCCTCCCCGCACCCCAAACCTGCCCCTCCCCGCAATCTGCCCCCCATGATTTACCCCGTAAATCTGCGCCCCCCCCCCCACCTACCCCTTAACGGGGCCCCCAAACCTGCCCCTCCCCAACCCTCCCCCTCCACCCTGCCCCACATCCCCCCCATCCCGGCCCCATCATCTGTGCCCATCCTCGCACCAGATTTGGGTCACCCCCCCCAGGGCTCCCCCCACTTTGGGTGCTGGGGGGGGGGGTGGAGAGAAGCGATGCTGGGGAGCGAAACGATGCGGGGGAACCCCCCAGGATGGCCCCGGGGGGGGGGGGGGGTCACGCTGCGGCCCTGCCTGCACCGGGACCGGTGCCATCGGGGCCGCGGTTGCCCCGGGATGGGTCCCGCTCTCCCCGGGGCTGCTCTGCGGGGGGGTTTGTGGCTGCAGACGGACCGGGGGGGGGGGGGTTCGAGCACGGACCCGTTCGCATCAGGACCGGAGCCCGGCGCTGTCCGTGGTGCTGCCCCGTGCGCCGCCGCCTCCCGCCCGCAGGGGGCGCACGTCCGGGGGTGCCGGGCCCCGGTGCTCCGGGGTTAACGCCGCCCAAGGGGGGGTTTGGGGGAGCTCCCCTCGCCCCCCAGGAAGCGCCATGGCCCCCCCAGGACCCCCCCGCACCACATAGACCCGTCTGCACCCAGCACCGCCGCCCCCTCGGCCACCCCACCCCGAGGTAAGCCCCGATGGGTGCTCCCCACCCAAGGGTGCCCGTGCTCCACGGTGATGGGCACCCAGCAGCGCCCATGTCCCGCAGGGCAGCAGCATGGCCCAGCAGCGCCACGCCGTCCCCCCGTCGCTCAAGGTAGGCGCTGGTGGGATGGGGGCACCCAACAGCACCCATGGGTGCTGGCATGGCCTTCACCCACCGTTGTCTTGCAGACGGAAGAGGATTACATCCCCTACCCCAGCGTGCACGAGGTAGAGATGGGTGCCAGGGGCTGTGAGCAATGGGGCGGTCAATGGTGGGTGCTGAGCACCCCTTTGGGTTGTGGGTGCAGGTGCTGGGCCGGGAGGGGCCGTTCCCCCTCATCCTCCTGCCGCAGTTTGGGGGTTACTGGATCGAGGGCACCAACCATCAGCTGAGTGCGGCACCCGAGTCCCCCCCGGCACCCAGCGCCCGCGCCAAGCTGGAGGGGAACCACACGGCCAAGATCTACCGCAAGCACTTCCTGGGCAAGGTGAGGCTCCATGGGTGCTCCATGGGTGCTCTATGGGTGCTCTATGGGTGCTCTATGGGTGCTCCATGGGTGCTCCATGGCTACGGGTGGGCTCAGGCATGGAGACCCCATAAGCATGGGTGCTCATGCAGATAGGTGCTCATGGACAGTGATGGCCTATGACATGGGTGCTCATGGGCCTGGGTGTCCCATGAGCAGGGTGCTCATGCGATATGGGTGCTCTTGAGCAAGGCTGACTCATGGGTGTGCATAACTTTGGGCCTGGGTGCCCCATCACATGGGTGCCCCATGACCACTGTGCTTATGCATTTGGGTGCTGATGGATCTGGGTGCCCCAAGGGCATGGGTGTGCATGGGGGCTTTGCACGTATGGGTGCTCATGGCTCATTGCATGTAAGCCCATGCACTTTGGTGCTCCATAGGTGGTGGTATCTGTGAGTATGGGTGCTGATGGACCTGGGTGCCCAGGGGGATGAGTGCTCAGGGCTGTGGGTGCTCAGGGTGCCTCGTGGCATGGGTGCCTGTAGACATGAGTGCCCATAGGTATAACTGCTCATGACATTGGTGCTCATAGGCATGGGTGCCCCAAGCGCATGGGTGCTCATGGACATTGGTGTTTGTGATAGTTGGTGCTCATGGACATTGATGTTCATGGGCATGGGTCCTCATGGACATTGCTGCTTGTGATAATGGGTGTTCATGGACATTGGTGCTCATAGGCATGGGTGCTCCAAGGGCATGGGTGCTCATGGACATTGGTGTTCATGATCATGGGTGCTCATGGACATCGATGTTGATGGGCATGGGTGTCTCCCAGTGTGAGCACCCATTGGCGCAGCCATGGGTGCTCGGCCCCCTCCCCGCAGGAGCACTTCAACTACTACTCCCTGGACCCAGCCCTGGGCCACCTTGTCTTCTCCCTCAAGTACGATGAGCAGGAGCACCTCCACCTGCTGCTGCGGTGAGCAGGGGCCCGGGGGGCACCCATGGGTGCTGCCTGCAGGGAGGGGAGCACCCTGACCCCCCCCCTCACCCTGCAGCACCCGTACCCGCACCCTGCACGACGTGGTGCCCATCTCCTGCCTGGCTGAGTTCCCCAACGTGGTGCAGATGGCCAAGGTGGGTGCCTCACCTCCAGCAGCACCCATGGGTGCCCCCCCTAACCCCAGACCACCCATCACATCCCCATCCCTCCCACAGCTGGTGTGCGAGGACGTCAATGTGGATCGCTTCTACCCTGTGCTCTATCCCAAGGTGAGCGGGGCGTGAGGCGGGGGCTGCCCATGGGCACCCATGGGTGCCCCCCACCCACCCCCCCCATGCTCCCGCAGGCTTCGCGCCTCATCCTCGCCTTCGATGAGCACGTGCTCAGCAACCACTTCAAATTTGGGGTCATCTACCAGAAACTGGGGCAGGTACTGGGGGGTCGGGATGGGGGTGTCCCATTGTGGGTGCTGGGGGGGGTCCCATTGTGGGTGCTGGGGGGGTCCCATTGTGGGTGCTGGGGAGGTCCCATTGTGGGTGCTGGGGGGGTCCCATTGTGGGTGCTGGGGGGGGTCCCACTGTGGGTGCTGGGGGGGTCCCATTGTGGGTGCTGGGGGGGTCCCATTGTGGGTGCTGGGGAGGTCCCACTGTGGGTGCTGGGGGGGTCCCATTGTGGGTGCTGGGGGGGGTCCCACTGTGGGTGCTGGGGGGGTCCCATTGTGGGTGCTGGGGGGGTCCCATTGTGGGTGCTGGGGTGCACCCATGTCGTCCCCACCGCAGACGTCAGAGGAGGAGCTGTTTGGCACCACAGAGGAGAGCCCGGCCTTCACTGAGTTCCTGGACGTGCTGGGGCAGCGGGTGCAGCTGCGCGACTTCAAGGGGTGCGTGCCGGGGTGCTGGGGGGCACCCATGGGTGCTGCTGGGCTCAGGGTGTCCCCCTGCGCACACACAGGTTCCGGGGGGGGCTGGATGTGACCCATGGGCAGACGGGCAGTGAGTCCATCTACTGCCACTTCCGAGACAAGGAGATCATGTTCCACGTCTCCACCAAGCTGCCCTACACCGAGGGGGATGCGCAGCAGGTGGGGCACCCATGGGTGCTAGGGAGGGTGTCGATAGGACAGGGAAGCTCCATGGGTGTTGGGGGGTATCTACAGGGCATATGGGCTGGTACAGCACCCCTGGGTGCTAGTGAGCAGCTATGGAGCACAAGGGCTAACAGTACAGCCGTGGGTGCTGGGGGGTGTCTACGGGATGCCAAAGTTCTGTGGTCACCCATGGATGATGGGGGAGCATCTATGGGATGCAGAGGCTGGCAGAGCACCCATGGGTGCTGGGGAATGTCTATGAGATGCCAAAGCTCTATGGGCATCCATGGGTGCTGGAGGGATGTCTATATGTCTGTAGGATGTCAAAGTTCCATTGGTATCCATGGATGATGGGGGAGCATCTATGGGATGCAGACACTGGCAGAGCACCTATGGATTCTGGGGGGATGTCTATATGTCTATGGGATGCCAAAGCTCCATGATCACCCATGGGTGCTGAGGGTTATCTATGCTGTTTATGGTATACAGGTGGATGCCAGAGCATCCATGAGTGCTGGGGGAATGACTATGGGTTACAAAGCTCCATGGTCACCCATGGATGATGGGGGAGCATCTATGGGATGCAGAGGCTGGCAGAGCACCCATGGGTGCTGGGGAATGCCTATGAGATGCCAAAGCTCCACGGTCACCCATGGGTGCTGGGGGGTTATCTATGCTATATATGGTATACACTGGGATGACAGAGCATCCATGAGTGCTGAGAAACACCTATGGGATACCGAAGCTCCATGGTCACCCATGGGTGCTGTTGGGCACCCATCCGGCGCAGTGGCCACCATTCCCTTTGCCCCTGTGCCCTCAGCTGCAGCGCAAGCGCCACATTGGCAACGACATCGTGGCCGTGGTGTTCCAGGACGAGAACACCCCCTTCGTGCCGGACATGATCGCATCCAACTTCCTGCATGCCTTCGTGGTGGTGCAGCTGGAGCAGGGCAGCCACCAGGGCCCCCTCTACAAGGTGCCACCCCCGCCCCAGTGTGTGCCCCACATCCATGGGGCACCGGGGGTATATGGTGCCCCCATCATCACCCCCTCCCTGCCGCAGGTCTCCGTCACTGCCCGTGATGATGTCCCCTTCTTTGGGCCGCCGCTGCCTGACCCTGCTGTGTTCAGGAAGGTGAGCACCCATGGGTGCTGCTGGGGGGGGGTTCAAGGGTGGCAGCCACCCAAGGGTGCCCCTTGCCCCACAGGGCCCCGAGTTCCAGGAGTTCCTGCTCACGAAGCTCATCAATGCCGAGTACGCCTGCTACAAGGCAGAGAAGTTCGCCAAGCTGGAGGTGGGTGATGTGTGGGTGCTGGGGGGCGGCAGTGGGGCCCATGGGTGCTGGGCACAATGGGGGGCTGTGGATGAGGGGACCCATTGCAGCCACAGCACCCACATTGTGCCCGACACCCATGGGCGCCGCTGCAGGCACAGCACCCAGTTCCACAGATCTGGGTGCTAAGGTTGTGGGTGCTGTGCCTGGAAGTGGGTGCTGTGTATGCATGCACATGGGTGCTGAGTACACTGTGGAAGCTGCAGGTCCAGTGCACATGTGTACTGTGTACACTGTAGTGTGCACTGTGTACTAGCTGCCTCTGGGTGCTGTGTACACTGGGTGCTGTGGATGATGTGCACGTGGCTGCTGTGTACACTGGGTGCTATGGATGATGCGTACACTGGGTGCTGTGGGTGCCGTGTACACAGGTTGCTGTGGATGATGTGCGCATGGCTGCTGTGCACATGGGTGCTGTGGGTGCCATGTACACTGGGTGCTGTGGAAGCAGTAGGTTCAGCGCACATGGGTACTGTGTACATTAGGTGCTTGTGGGTGCTGTGGATGTTGTGTACACTGGGTGCTCTGGATGCTGTGCACAAAGATACTGTGGATGCTGTGCACACTGGGTGCCATGGGTGATGTGCACAGTGGGTACTGTGGGTGCTGTGCACACGGTTGCTGTGCACACTGGGTACTATGGATGATGTGCACATGGGTGTTATGGGTGCTGTGCACGTGGGTGCTATGGGTGCTGTGCACATGGGTGCTACGGGTGCTGTGTACACTGGAAGCTATGGGTGCTGTGGACATAGGCACTGTAGAGGCTGTGCACAGTGGGTGCTATGGATGCTGTGCACACTGGGTGCTGTGGGTGCTGTGCACACTGAGTGCTGTGGGTGTTGCGTACACTGGGCGCCATGGATGATGTGCACATGGGTGCTATGGGTGCTGCGCACATGGGTGCGATGGGTGCTGCGCACATGGGTGCTATGGGTGCTGTGTACACTGGGTGCTATGGTTGCTGCGCACATGGGTACGATGGGTGCTGTGCAGACGGGCACGGGGGGGATCCCCCTTGTGTGGTCTGTCCCCTCGGGGCTCCCAGCGGTGCGGGTGCGCAGGAGCGGACGCGGGCGGCGCTGCTGGAGACGCTGCACGAGGAGCTGCAGGCTCGCAGCCAGGCCATGCTGGGGCTGGGCCCCGAGGACGAGCGTCCGGACAACGGCGCGGCCGCCCCGGGCTTCTTCGAGTCCTTCAAGGTGCGCCGGTACCGGGAGCCCGACGGAAGCCCCGCCCCCTGCGCCTTGGCCACGCCCACCGCGCCCTCAGCCAATCAGTTTGCGGGAACTGGGATCCGCCCCTCCCACACAGGCCACGCCCCTCG
Organism: Melopsittacus undulatus; assembly: GCF_012275295.1. NCBI lineage: Eukaryota > Metazoa > Chordata > Aves > Psittaciformes > Psittaculidae > Melopsittacus > Melopsittacus undulatus. The sequence continues at coordinate 3,395,072 of NC_047538.1, read as the reverse complement.
GGAGGGGGTTTCCCCTCTCCCCGGGGGTCCGAGACACCACTCTTAAGCCCCGCCCACCCCCCCCCTCTTGGCCCCGCCCACCCCCCCTTGGCCCCGCCCCTCCCGTGTAGCCCCGCCCCTCCCGTGTAGCCCCGCCCCTCCCGGTGCCGGTGCTGCTGTCTCACCGCTGCCCCCGCAGTCGCTGCTGGTGCCCGGGAGCCGGCGCGGACGCCGCGGCAGCGCCATCGGGCTGGGCTCGGTGGAGGAGGTGGGTACCGCGGTCTCCCCCCTCGGCCCCCCCCATCCCCACAGCCCGGTCCCCGTTAACGGCGCCCCGCAGGCGCTGCTGGTGCCCGGGAAGAGCCCGTCCCGGCGGCGGCCCGGCCCGCTCGGCTCCCGCCGCTCCAGCGCCATCGGCATCGAGAGCATCCAGGAGGCGCCGGCCGGCAGGTGAGCCCGGTACCGGGGGGGGCGGGGCGGCCGCGGGCCCCTCCCCTGCCGGTGTCACCCCCGGTGCCCGCCCCCTCCGCACAGGGACGGCCCCGCAGCCACCCCCGAGGGCGACGGCTCCGCGCACAGCTCCCCCGAGAGCCAGCGGCAACAGGACAGGTCCTGCACCGGGATGGGGCACGGGAGGGGTGACACAGGGATGGGGGACACGGGTGGGGGACATGGACAGGTGACATGGGATGGGTGATATGGGGACAGGGTGACATGGGGATGAGGTGACACAGGATGGTGGTGACACAGGGATGGATGGCGTGGGATGGGGTGACATGGGATGGGTGATACAGGGTTGGGGTGACATAAGGTTGGCATGATGGGATGTGGTGACACAGGGATAGATGGCATGGGATGGGGTGACATGGATGGGGTGACACAGGTTGGGGTGATACAGAATGAGGTGACACAGGTTGGGGTGTCACAGGGACTGCTGGGCACTGGGATGGTGTGGCACTGGGATGCAATAGGCCATAGTGGCACTAGGTTGAGGTGACATGGGGACAGTGACATCAAGGTGACGTGGGGACCAGAGGGCAATGGGATGGGGCAGTGCAAGGACAGGGTGGCACTTGGATGTGGTGACATAGGGATGTGGTGGTACTGGCAGATGGTGATACTGGTGTAGGGTAACAGGGATGCAATGGGCCAGGGTGGCACTGGGATGGGGTGGCAAGGGGACAAGGTGACATGGGGACTGGAGGGCACTGGGATGGAGCAGCAGGTGGATGGACAGGGTGACACAGGGATGGAATGACACTGGGACAAGGTGGCACCTATCTGGTGGTATGGACAGGACAACGTGGGATAGCACAGGGATGGAGTGGCACTCGGGTGGCCTGGGCACAGGGTGGTGTGGAGGGGAGGTGGCACAGGGGTGGGTGGCATGGGGACACATTGGTGTGGTGGTGTGGGACATGGGGATGGGATGGCATGGGATGGGATATCTGAGGGGTGGGATGGCATGGGGATGGGATTATCTGAGGGATGGGATGGCATGGGAATGAGATATCTAACGGATGGGATGGCATGGTGATGGGATATCTGATGGATGGCATGGGAATGAGGGGTGGAATATCTGAGGGATGGGATGGCATGGGGATGGGATACCTGAGGGATGGGATGGCATGGGGATGAGGGGCACAGGGATGGGACACTCCAGGGTCAGAGTGACACAGGGCTGGGACACCCCAGCGATGGGATGGCGGGGGCACGAGGCGGCACAGGGATGGGTTATGCCCAGGATGGGATGGTGCGGAGACAACAGCAGCACAGGGATGGGACACCCCAAGGGCAGGGGGACACGGGGACCGGCGGTGGCCACAGGCTTGGTGCCAGCCTCTGCCCACGGCTGCGGACGGTGCCCCCGCAGGGAGAAGCCGGAGCCGCCGGATTTCTCCCGTTCCTCCTCCAGCGGCAGCAGCTTCGGCAGCGCCCCCGAGGAGCCGAGCGAGCCGGGACGGGTACCGGGATCCCGGGGGGATAACTGGTGCTGGGATGGGGGGGAGAGGGGGGGGAACCACTCAGCACCCCCTGACCCCCCCTCTGCATCCTTAGGAGAGCCGCTCCCCATCGGGGACCCACCGCGACGCCTTCACCGACACCCCATGGCCGGATGAGCCCCCCGGCACCCCCACAGGTGCCCATCACCGGGGCGTCAGGCGCTGCGGGGCTTTAGGGGGGGGGGGACCCCAACTCATGCCCCCCCCATCTCTCCCCCTTCAGGCCGACGTCCCCCTGAGTCCCCCTGCCCCGAGATCAAAATCCAACTGGAGCGGCCCCCCCCTCATCCGGTGAGGCTGTGACTCCCCCCCCCCCCACCAGTGCACCCCAGTATGGGGACACCTATATTGGGGTGCATCCACTGATGTCCGTTTGCACAGGGCTCATAGTTACCCCCCCCATCCCCGGGGGGTGTCAACCCCCCCCATGTGCAAGGAGTTGAAGCCATCGTCCCCAATGTAGGATTTGGGGGGACCCCCCCAAAATGGGGGTGTCCCCACCCTCCAGACAATCTCCATCACCCCAAATCCCCCTGGGGGGGGTGATGGACCATGAAGTCCCCCCCCTGCTGTCACCCCAAAATGAAGACCGGGTCCGACCCGAGCATCACCCCCTCCCTAAGGAAAACGGGGGCTCAGATCCAGGGTAAACCCAAAGTGGGGAATCCCCCGTCCCCCCCTTTATTTTAAGGGAAAAAAGCTCCGGAATGGGTCGGATGCTGGAATGGGGGGGGGGGGAGGGGGATTATTTTTTCAAGGCCCCCCCAAATCGTGTTTGTGTTTCCTGTGAGTCCTGTATAAAATAAAGGTTTATTTATCGCTACAGCTGTGGGGCAATGGGGGGTCCCCAAAACTCACACATCAGAGCTGGTGCTCTTGAAAACACCCAAATTTACCCATTTTGGGGCATTATTCACCCATTTGGGGGGGTATTTAGCCATTTTTGGGGGGTCAGATGGCCATTTTGGGGGTTCTGTACCCATTTTGGGGGTGTTATTCACCGATTTTGGGGCATTATTCACTCTTTTTGGGGTGGCTATCCATTTTTGGGGGGTTTATTTTTGGGGGTTATCAATTTTGGAGGTTGTTCACCCATTTTGGGGGTTATTAAATCATTTTGGGGAGGTTATTTACCCATTTTGGGGCATTATTCACTCATTTTTTGGGGGTTATTTAGCCATTAGTCATTTTGGGGGTGTTATTTAGCCATTTGGGGGGTTATCCATTTTGGAGGTTATTCACCCATTCTGGGGGGTTATTCAATCATTTTGGGGAGGTTATCTGTTAATTTTTGAGGGGTCATTTATCCATTTTGGGGGGGTTATGTACCCATTTTGGGGCGTTATTCACTCTTTTTGGGGGGGCTATTTATCCATTTTGAGGGGATTATTTAGCTATTTTGGGGGGATTACTTAGCCATTTTTGGTGATGTTATTTAGCCATTTTGGGGGTTATCAATTTTGGAGGTTATTCACTCATTTTGGGGGCGTTACTCACCCATTTTGGGGAGTTATTTACCCAAATTTGGGGCTCTGGCTGAGCAGAGCCTTTCTCTGAGTTACCGCTATCGGGGGGTGCTGTGGGTACCCCAAAACACAGCAAACCGCTCCTCCACCCCCCAAGCACCCCATCCAACCCCACTCTTTGGCTCCGCGGCCACCCCGGCGTCGGGAGCGGCCTCTGGCCGATGGCCACCGGCACCATTCCAAACCCCTGGCCAAGGAGAAGCGGTTCCAACCCCTCCCCCCCCCCCCCCGCACCCCCAAAACCACGCGGCACCCCGGGACCGGTTAAACATAGCCGGGTTCTGGGAAGCGGTTGTGCCGCGGTCGGGAATGCTGCCGCTGTGGGTGCGAAGGGCGCCGGGAGAAGTGGGGGTGTCCCAACAGCACCACCCCCTCCAACCCCCCCCAGTCCAGGCCAGCGCCTGCTCTGGAGCCTTCCGGTTAATGGGAAACCGGAGCAGGGATTTATTTATAAAGCTGGTAAATAAATATAAAGGGGGAGGTTGGGAGAGCTCGGGAGGGTTTGGGGTAACCTATGGGGTTCTAGGGGTGCGTATAGGGGTTTGGGGTGCTCTAAGGGGGTTTAGGGGTGCTCTCCAGGGGTGTTGCACAGGCGGGATGCAGCTGGGGGGGTGCAAGGGGCTGTGCGTGTGCACATTCGCACATGGATCTACCCCTATAAAGCATCGTGAACAATGGCGTTTGCACGGGTACTGCACGTGCACAGCACCCTTGTGCTGAGCTCAGGCAGCATTGGCACCCTCAGAGCACCATTGGCACGCTCAGAGCACCATTGGCACACTCAGAGCACCATTGGCACGCTCAGGGCCCCTCTCCAGCCTCAGTTCCCCCCCTTAATTCCCCCTCTCCGTGGGTACCACCCCTTCACTCCCCCTTTGCTCCCCTCTCCCTGCAGTTCCCACCCCACATCCCTCCCGGGGCAGGGCATTGTTTCAAACCGAAGGCTTTTAAAGCAGAATCAACCCCTCAGAAGGCACAAATAAAACCACCCCCAACTTCTGGGGACAAATTAACCCAGAGAGTTAATCTTTTTTTCCCATCTTCGTGTGGTTTCGGGGTCGCCACACACGTGGTGAGTTGGGGTCAGTCCTCAGCCAAGGCACCGGGCAGCGATCTGGGACCCGGCCCCACTGCGTCTGGCTCCAAGGGGGGGGGGGGTTATCCACTGAGGCTCCGGCTCCCATCCCAAATCCCGCGGTGGGATCGGGATAGGGCAGGCAAGGATGCTAATTACAGGGGAAGGAACCGTGTATTTACAGAGGCAGCTCCCAGCATGAAACCGCCGGCGGCTGCGTTTTGCTCCGCTGAGTCTTTCCTTTTTGTTCTCCTCTTTCCCGGGCGCTGCCATCCACAAAAACCCAAAGAGAAGGGAGGAGGGAGGCAGGAATTAAAAATAAACCCCCTTTTTGGGTGGTTTGCAAGAGGCACTTTAGGAGAGGAGGAAGAGGAGGGCGAGGAAGGGCAGCAGCACAGAGGCACCAGGGCGGCTGGCAGCGTTGCAGTGGCCTCGGTTGGAGCCGATGCAGGCGGCGTAAGCCATGGCATGGGGGATGTAGTTCTGCTCGTGGACACCGTGCAGGAGATGGGCCATGGGGCCACGGGCGAAGATGGCCACGTCCTCCCCCCCGTGGGTCTCCTGGCGCAGGGGCACAGCTGATTGAGCCTGGTAATCGGCGTGCGCTGTGGGTAAAGGGTAGCCCAAAATCAGTACAAGCAGTGAAAAGCACTGATTTATCCAGGTTGTTCTGATTTCCGGGGGTTTTGCCCCAAAACCCACTCACCGAAATCCACAGCGGAGACATTTTCACGTTCCCCTGCCACTATTTTATAGCCGGGGCCGTTGCCGTAGAGGATGGAGGTGAAGGGTTTGCGGTCCACATCGCTCTGCATCGGAGCCAGACCTGGAGGTGGCAGCACCATCAGCGCGATGGGGACAGCCCCACGTTGTCCCTGGGGTGTTTCCTCGCCCCGTGCCCACCACGGACTCACCGAAGATGGGGTTCCCTCGGGGGGTGTAGCCGCCGAAGGTGAAGACATGCGAGTGGTCGGCAGTGACCACACTGAGCGTGTCCTGCACCGAGGTGAGCCGAGTGGCCAGCCCGATGGCGCGGTCCAGCTCCACCGCCTCATGCAGAGCCTGCTTCGCCTTCCCCTCGTGGTGCCCGTGGTCGATGCGGCCTCCTGCGGTACCCGGCAGGGCTCAGCATCACCCTCCATCCCCCTCTGACAGCCCTCAGTGCTCCCTTTATCCCACCTATGCATCCCCCTATTATCCCCTTATTGCCCCCTTGACATCCCCCATTGTCTACTTATCATCCCCTTTGCATCCCCCATTCCCCCTTTTATCTCCCCCTTTTCATCCTCCACTGTTCCTTTATTCCCTTATCACTCCCTTTATCCCTCCCTTGACATCTCCGTGGTCCCCTTTATCTCACTGTTTATGACCCTCTTTATGCCTCCTTTATTCCCCCCTTTATTCCCCCTTTGCATTCCCTTTAAACCCCCTGAATATTACCCATCTTCCTTTATCCTCCATCAGCCCCTTTATTTCCCACTTTATCCCCCACTTTGCACCCCATTTATCCTCCCATCACCCCCTTTGCATCCCCATCACCCTCCTTTTGACCCCTACATCCCCTCCCCTCCCCTTTGCATCCCTGTATTCCCCTAGTCCCACCTTCAACCAGAAGGAAGAACCCCCGGGGGTTTTTCTGGAGCATCCTGATGGCTACAGCCACCATCTCAGTGAGGGACGGATCCGTCTCATTGTTCCTGTCCAGCTCGTACACCATGTCACCCGGCTCAAAGAGGCCTGGGGACAATGACACTGCTGGGCACATCCTTTCCCCACCAGTAAACAGAAAAGGCAGGGGACAGGACACACAGATCCAGCAGCACCGACTGCTTCTGCTGGCTCAAGCTACCGGATCCCCGGTGCTTAGATAGGAGCCGGGGGATGCTCCCAGCCCTTCCTTCCTCCAGCCCAGCCGAACCCTGCATCCCAGGCTGGGGAATTGTCCCACGGGCTCCCAAAATCAGCCTGCATCCACAGGGAAGGGTATCAGCATCTTTGGAGGAGTACTAGCATCCCTTCGGGGTACCAGCATCCCCAGGGGAAGGTACCAACATGTTTAGGGGGTACCAGCATCTCAGGGTGGGGTACCAGCATCTTGGGGGTAAAAGCATCCTTTTGGGGTACCAGCATCTTGGGGGTAAAAGCATCCCTTTTGGGGTACCAGCATCTTGAGGGTAAAAGCATCCCTTTTGGGGTACCAGCATCTTGGGGTGCACCAGCATCCCTTGAAGGCAGCAGCATCCTTGGCAGGGCCACTCCAGCTGCCCCAGCACCACCGGCCAGGCCAGGGGTCCCCCCCACAGCACCCACTTGAAGCCAGGGCACCCTTGGGTGCCAGGACTCACCCAAGAGGAAGTCGACACGGCTGAGGTTGAGCGCCAGCAGGTCCCTCCGGTGCCACACGTACTTGGCAACCTGGGGACAGGCACATTGTCACCTCCCCATCCCCTCAGCCAGCCCCGGGGCTGCTCTATCCCCCCTCTCCCCACATATTCCATGCCCCACATGGCTTTGTAGGGCCACAGTGGGGTATTCCCCCCCCCCCCAAAGCAATGTCCCTGTCACCTTGCCAGCGGGCTTGGCCTCATACCACGCCTGGATGAGGTCCCTGCGGTCCAGGCGGGTGCCCCGGTGCTTGTCCTCATGGGGATATTCCACATCGCTGGCATTTTTAGGGAACATGTACTTCCTCCCCCCGCCCAGGATCACCTGAAAAAGATGGGAAAAAAGGATTTTTAAAGGAATTTTTCAGTGTTTTTCATCTCCTCCTCTCAGTTGGGGTTTAATGGGGGAAAACCCCAAGGAGGCTGCGTGGGATGTCCAGGAAAACCCCAGCATCACGTGGAAAAACCTCCCAAGGAATCTCACCCCGCTCAAAATAACCTGGAATCTCTTCCTATTAGTTAAAACCAGGACAAAAATACCCATCTCCAGCAGCAAGCTTGGCTTTTCCATGGGTTTTTGCTTTCCCCCTCAGTGGGAGGGATGCTCCACAGTGGGATCCCCGCATGAACCCTCTGGGATGGAGCCTCATCCCGCGGCTCCCCTTGTTTGCTTTGGAGCCTGATTTATTTGGCCGCTGTTATTTATAACCGGGCAGAGATTTTAGGTCTTTTCTTTCATCCCCCCCTTTCTCCACGCAGAAGGTGAATTATAAAGCTGCAAAACACCAGCGCCAAAGTTATTAAGCCAAAAAAAGGGACAAAAAAAACCCCTTTTCCCCACTATATAATTATTTCCAGCCTGGGACAGAGTTAAATTTATATTAAAGGGAAAAAACAGGAGAAGAGGCTATTAAAGAGCGAAATAACAGGCTGAGATGTTTGGCTTTGGGGCTGGTTTGAAGGACACACAGTATTTATTTACAGGCTGCATTTCTGTGTGGATCTGCAGTGAGGGGCAGAACTGGGGGGGAATGGAGGGTTTGGGGTATGGGAAGGATGAGAATGGAGGGAGCTGATGGGGAGCTGATGGTCCCAGCCCTGTATGTGATGGGGTCTGGTCATATATACACCCAATGGTGCTGAGAGCCCACCCATGGGTGGTCCCGGTCCCACATCTGCTGAGGGTTTTGGTTCTGCACCCATGGGTGGTCTAGTCCTACATCTGCTGTGGATCCTGGCTTTTCACCCATGGGTGGTCCTGGTCCCACATGCACTGGGGGCTCTGGTTGTCTACTCATGGGTTGTCCTGGTCCCACATCTGCTGGAGGTTCTGGTTCTGCACCCATCCTAGTCCCGTATCCACTGGGGCTTCTGGCTTTTCACCCATGGGCTGTCCTGGTCCCATATGGACTGGGGTTCTGGCTCTGCACCCATGGGTGATTTCAGTCCCACATTTGCTGAGGGTTCTGGTTCTACACCCATGGATGGTCCTGGTCCCACATTTGCTGGGGTTCTGGTTCTGCACCCATGGGTGGTCCTGGTCTCACATTTGCTGTGGGTTCTGGCTTTTCACCCACTGGTGGTCTCAGCCCAACATCCTCTGGGGGTCTCAACTCTGCACCCATTGGTCCTGGCCCCAATCCTGGTGCTGCACCCATGGGTGTTCTCAGCCTCACCTCTACTTGGGTGGTCCTGTCCTTGCCCCCCCTCTGTCCTGCCTCTTCACCCACCAGTGGTTCCAGTCCAACATCTCCTGCGGGTCCCAGCCCTTCACTCATTGGGGTCCCACTTACACCCCAGCGCCAGCCAGCTCCATCCCACACCCCTGGGTGTCCCCATCCCCATCCCTACCTCGATGTCAGGGATGTTCTCCACCAGCTGCCGGGCGATGTCCCTGCAGCCTCCCTCCAGCGCATCCGGGGGCATCTCCCCATCCGAGTACCAGTCGCGGTTGGCAGAGTGGGCATAGGCAGCGCTGGGTGTCGCGTGGGTCACCCGCGTGGTGGTGACGATGCCCACGGCCTTGCCTGCACCACGAGATCAGGGGTCATGGTGGGAACACCCCAAACCCCAGTGCTTTATCCCCCCTCCAGCCCCTCACCTGCATCCTTGGCCCAGCGGAGGATGGAGGTCACCTCCTGGCCCTTGGTGGTGTTGCAGCGGTCGCGGGTGACGCCGGCGCTGACACCCACGGTCCCCTCGTTGGCTTTGACACCGCAGAGGTAGGCGGTGGCTGTGCCTGCACTGTCGGGTACCTGAGCGTTGGTGTTGTAGGTCTGGGGTGGGGGGAGATGAAGAAACCATCACCATCACCATCATCACCATCATTGAATGGAATGGTTTGGGTTGAAGGGACCTTAAAGCTCCTCCAGCTCCAACGCTGCCATGGGGACCCCTTCCACTGGAGCAGCTGCTCCAAGCCCCTGTGTCCAACCTGGCCTTGAGCACTGCCAGGGATGTGTTCCTGGAAGTGTTGTAAGGACATCACCACCATCACCATCCTCCCAACCCCAGGGTTTCACCATCATAGAATCACAGAATGGTTTGGGTTGGGAAGGACCTTAAGATCATCATCCCCATCCTGGAGCTCCCCTCCCCATGCCATTTGGCTGCACTGGACCCCCATCCTGCAGTGCACCCCCCCTTGTGTCCATTGCCCCCCATTGCTCCCCTAGTGTGGTGGCACACCTCCCCTCGCCACATCTTTTAGCCCTTTTCCAGCCCATTTTGAGGCAGGGAAGGAGAAGCCCTCACCAGGAGCATCCCCAGTGGGGTGAAGGGGACCGGATTTCATGATTCTCAACAAAAAAAAGCCTTTTGTGCAGCAAAATGACCCCATGAGAGGGGGTTTGTATGTGTATGTGTGTGTATGTTTGTATATGTATGTATATGTGTGTGTGTATATGTGTGTATGTATGTGTGTATGTATGTGTGTATGTATGTATATGTGTATGTGTGTGTGCCCTGTGGCTTCCCACATCCCCATCCCGCCCCCTGTTCCCAGGCACTGCCCTGGCACAGCCGCGGGCACCGGCGCCAGCTCCTCCGGCTGCCCCTGACCTCATTCCCACTCCGGGTCGATACCACCCGCCCGTGACCTTGGGGGGGGTGTGACGTGTGTGTCCCCCCCCAGACTCACTTTGGCCAAGGCCACGTGTGGGAACTTGTCCATCTCCAGCAGGCTCTCCTCACCCTTGCGGTGCTGCAGCTGCCCCTTGAGGATGCGAGCGGCCGTGACGGTGGAGACCCCCATTCCTGCGGGATGGGGATAGGGATGGGACAGCTCAGCCGCCTGGTGCCGTCCGGTGCCACCCAGCACCCATTTACTGCACCCGACTTATCATGTTGTGAGCCCAGTTTATGGCAGTGCCTGGTTTATCACAGCACATGATTTATTGCGTGCTCAGTTTATTCCAGCACCATCTTATTGCAAACCCAGTTTATCCCAGCACCCAGCTCACTGCAAACCCAGTTTATCCCAGCACCCAGTTCACTGCAAACCCAGTTTATCCCAGTACCCAACTCACTGCAAACCCAGTTTATCCCAGCACCCAGCTCACTGCAAACCCAGTTTATCCCAGCACCCAGCTCACTGCAAACCCAATTTATCCCAGCACCCAACTCACTGCAAACCCAGTTTATCCCAGCACCCAACTCACTGCAAATCCAGCTTATCCCAGCACCCAACTCACTGCAAATCCAGCTTATCCCAGCACCCAACTCACTGCAAACCCAGTTTATCCCAGCACACAACTTATTGCAAACCCAGTTTATAGCAGCACCATCTTACTGCAAACCCACTTTATCCCAGCACCCAGCTCACTGCAAACCCAGCTTATCCCAGCACCCAACTCACTGCAAACCCAGCTTATCCAGCACCCAACTCACTGCAAACCCAGTTTATCCCAGCACCCAGTTCACTGCAAACCCAGTTTATCCCAGCACCCAAGTTACCCAGTTCATTGCATCCACTTTATTGCACTTTACCATAGAACCCTCTTTATTGCACCCACTTTACTGCACCCATCTCATTGCAGCCCCAGCTCCCCCCCCCCCCGGTGGGTGCTCTGGTCTCACCATCACCCAGGAAGAGGATGAGGTTCTTGGCCACGTTCTGGTTGAGGCGCTGGAGCCGCAGCGCCTGCTGCAGGGTCTCCTGCGCCTGCTTCCGCCAGTACTCGGGGTCCTTCTCGATCTCTGCAGGAGAACCCAGGCTCCATCGCACCCAATAGCACCCACCTTTGGGGTGCTGCCCCCCCCAAACCTCACCTACCGGGGACCAGCGATGGGGAGCAGAGCTGGGCGAGGAGGAGGAGGAGGAGAAGCTTCATCCTGCAGGGCTGGAGAGGAGAGAGCTGCGCGCACCCCGTGCCTCAGTTTCCCCACCGAGACCTTTGCCCCTGGGCTCAGCCAAGCAAGAACAGAGGGGAAAGTCCCTCCCTGCGCTGACACGGATTGTCACTGCTGTGTGTGACCCCATAGGGACGTGCCACCAGCCCCAGCACCGACCCCATGGCTGTCACCTCGCTGCCACCAGCCCACGGGTGGGGGGTGATGGCACAGAGCCTGTGTGCCCGCGGGGCAGCAGGGTCCCCATTGCACGTTAAGAGTCCCCATCACATGGTGTGTCCCATCCTGCATCCCCATCCCGTGCCCACATCCCAATCCCGTGTCCCCATCCTGTGCCCGTGTCCCCATCCCATGCCCGTGTCCCCAGCGCATCTCTGCATCCCCATTGCACACACACCCCTGTCCAACCCTGTCCCCATCCCCAGCCTGTATCCCCATCACACGTCAACATCCCCATCACGTGCCCGTGTCCCTGTTGCACGTCTGACCCCGTTGCACACCTATGTCCCCACCACATGCCCGTGTCGCCATTGCAAACCCATGTCCCCATCACACCCCCATGTCCCCATCCCATTTCCATGTTCCCATCACACCCCCATGTCCCCACCACACACCCTGTCCCTATTGCACACTCACATCCTTGCTGCACACCCATGTTCCTATTGCACCTCCATGTTCCCTTTGCACCCCCGTGTTCCCATCCCATGTCCATGCCCCATGGCTTCCCCATGTCCCCATCGCACCATCTCCCTGCTGTACCCCCATGTCCCTATTCCCACGTCCACGTCCCATCCCACCCCCGTACCCCTCTGCACACTCATCTCCCTGTTGCACCCCTATGCCCTCATTGCACCCCCATGTCCTCATCCCATACCCGTCCCCATCGCATCCTCGTGTCCCCGTTGCACCCCCATGTCCCCATCCCCTGCCCATGTTCCCATTGCTCCCCCGTGTCCCTATTGCACCCCCCATCTCCCTGTTTCACCCCCACGTCCCCACCGCACCCCCCCCGTTCCCCCAGCCCCACAGGGTCCCTCATCCCCACATACCCACACAAACCCGGGTGCCGGCACCACGTTCCTGCGGGGCAGCGGGAGGAGCTGGGCCGGGGGCGCAGCGAGCCCTTAAATCCCCCGCACCGGCCTTCGCCTCCTCCTCCTCCTCCCCTTCCTCCTCCCTGCCCCCGCCGCCAGCACGGGGAGAGAGGGGAGGGGGGGGGGGGGCAGGCAACAAACTGGGAGTACTGGTGCCCTCTGCCGGGTTATACTGGGAGGACTGGGAGGACTGGGGTGCCCCCAAGCCTGGCTGTGGGTGCTGAGCATCCCCCCCATCCGCGCAGGGGGTGCACACGTGGGGGTGTGTTTTGCCGGATTTGGCGTTATTTTCACCCAAAAAGGGACAGCGAAGAGAGCGAGGGATGATGGGGGGGGTGGGGGTTAGGGTTAGGGTGCCTCAGTTTCCCCCCCGGGATGCGCCCGGGCACGGCTCTACCGTAGGTCCTACAATGAACCAGGCACTGCGGTGCGGGACCGCGGCCCCTGCCTCAGTTTCCCCATGCCGGGGGGGGGTCTGCGGGCTCCGTGACCCTGGAGCCGGGAGCGGGTCCCCAGGAGGTGGCGGTGTCGGCACAAAAACCCGCTCGGAGGAAGCTTTTTTGGGGGGGGGGGGCAGCACCGCCCCGAAGCCACGGGGATGGGGGCGGCCCCTGCAGATCCCCCCTTACCCCATCACCCCTCAAGCATCCCTCTCCCAGACCCTTTGCCCCCCTCCAAGTGCTTTCCCTGCCCAGCGAAACGATTTGCGGCCCCGTGGGTGAGATGAGTGTGTCGGTGCTCAGCCCACCGATGGGGCGATGCGGTGGCACTGTGTGTATGTATATGTATATGTATGTGTATATGTATATGTATATGTATATGTATATGTATATGTGTGTGTGTGCCCCCCCCCATCGCAATGGGCTGGGGGTGTCTGTGTGCTCATTAGGAGGGACACAACCTGCGGAGCTCCTCGCTGCGTGTGCAAACGCATGGGGCTCGAACCCCAAACCCCTTGGAGGGGCTCGAACCCCAACCCCCTTGGAGGGGCTGTTAAACATGGGGGGGGTTCGGCCCGAGTACCTTTGCACACTCGTGTGCTCGCACAGCCGGATGCTCGGCTGCCTGCGCTGCAGCGCTGCCCCCGTGTACACCCCGTGTACACCCCGCATCCCTTCACACAAGCGGCGCTGGTTCATCGGGGGGCGATGCACAAAGAGACGGGGGAGAAGGGGGGGGGAGCCCATGGGGACCCCAAAATGGGGTCTGGGGCCCCCCGAAAGAGTTAACGGAGGCGCGCGGGGAAGCCCGTCCCTCCCGGCCCCATTGGTGCTCCCCCCCCAGGTACATCCTCGCTCGTCACCCGCCGTCACCCTCTCGTAGGCCGCAGCGTCAGGAGCCGCGCCGGGCTCGGGCTCGCCCCATCGGGGGCCGGGACGGAGGGAGCGGGGTGTCACCATGGTGAGTAACGGGGACCCCCCCTCATAGGGGCTCATAGGGGATGGGGGGATGCGTCTCCCATGGGATGCTGCCGTTCCACGCCAAGGGACCCCCATGCAGCCCACGAAGGGAAGGATATGCGGCTCCCCCATGGGACCCCCCACTGCACCCCGAGATCCCCTCAGTTCATGCATAAGACCCCCATGGGCCCCCCCGACATGCAACCCATGGGATCTCCCACTGCACCCCAAGGGAGGGCGCCCATGCACCCCCAAAAGGGTTGCCCATTGGACCCTGAAGCACCCCCATGGGATCCTCCATAGCACCCCAAGAGACCCTCATTGCACCCCGGACTCCCCCCTGCACCCCCATTGCACTCCTGGGTGCCCAATAAGATCCCCCCCAGCCTGGTTTCCTTTGTGGGTTCCCAGAGTGGGGACCCCAAGGGGGTTACCCCCCCTCAAGCCACCCCCCCCAGCACCCAGCCCTTGACCCAAACCACAGGGGTTCCCCCTGCATAGAGAGGGGTGCCCCCCCCCAGCAGCACCCACTTTTGGGGTGGCTGCAAACGGGGGGGGGGTGTTTGCAAACAACCCCAAACTGAGCTCTTCCCCCCTCCCCCTTATACTTATTTTGCAAACTTTAACCCTTTTTCACCCTTTTTAAGCTTTTTTCTTTACCCACAACCAGGACCCCCCCTCCCCCACCTCCAAACTGGGTACCCCCCCCCCGCACCCCCAATTAACCCCATCCCCCCCTAATTAACACCAGGGGTTCCCAATAACCCCCTGGGCATCCTAATTAGAAGCCTGAGACCCACTGGGTGCTCACTTCAGGCCGTGGCGGTGGCACCCATGGGTGCTGCGGGCGGGGCTTGGGGGGGGGAGGGGGGACCGGGTTCGGCTGGGGGGGAGGGGGGGATGATTTGGGGGTACGGGGGTGATGGGGGGGGCGCCGGGGCAGGGGGGGAAGCGCCATCGCGGCCGCATTGGAGGTGGCCGCTCCGAAATGGCGCCCGAGCGGGAGCCGAGCGCAGCCGAGCGCAGGCGCCCCGATGCAGGGTGAGGGGCTCCGGTGCTGGGAGGGACGGGGGGGGGGGAGCGGTGGGTGTCAATCCTCGCCTTCCTTCCCCCCCCCCCCCCGGGTAACAGTGGTGGGGTCCTGCGGGCTCGGAGCACGTGGGGCTCATTGTTTAGGAGGCCAAGGGGTGGTTTGGGGGAAAAACGAGGGGTTTGAGGCCCTGTGAGGACTTTTATAACTTATAAAGTGCATGAAAATCCCTTGGGGGGGGGGGGGGGTGTTAAAATGTGGGTGCCCTCAACCCCCGTAGACCTTTATTTATAATCTTTACTGTGATTTAAGCAAACAGACCTGGGGGGGGTGGGAAAGAAACAAAACCCACCTGGTTTTGACCCGAAAAAGGGTGCTCCCGTGTTACAAGCTGGGAGCACCCATGGGTGCTGCATTGCCCCCATATCCCCAATGATGTGTGTGTATGTGGGGGGTTATGAGTGCTAAAAATACCTCCCAGACCCAATTTTCCCCTTATTAAGGATGCTGGGGTTTGATCCCGGTGCCTCCCGGGGGTGTTGAAGCTTAGCTTGGATTCTCTGATGTCTAATACAGGGTTGAACCAGCACATCCTTAGTGATAGGAAAAACGTGGGTTTCTTTCTCCATCTTTCCCTTTTCCCTGCTCTTTGCAGGCTGATGGGGGGGGGGGCAGGGGGATCGCTGGAAAAAAACTTCATTTCCTCAGGAAACAGAGTGAAAGCTTTGGCCAAAAAGCTGGGACTCCAGGAATTCGGTGCTATCGGAGCAGGGGGGGCTTCCTGGACCCCCCCAAAATGAGCAGGGATTCGTAGCCAGGGCTGCAAGTGTGAAAATAAGGGGAAAAAGTGAAAGGGAATGGAAAAAATACATCATTGAAGGCCCGGGTTCCGCAGCGATAACATCTTGCAGTGAAAGGGTTTTGGTCTCCTGGTTCCAGGGTACCAGGGGGGGATTTTGGGGCTGGAAACAGAGCTTTTTGGTCAAGCAAGGAGGGAAACTGCCTTTTTTCTTTTAACCCTTTTCCTTCCCCAGGTGGGTTTTGTGCCTGGCTGTGAGTTGGGATCCAGGGGGAGGATGGGGTTTGGTGTTAACTGTGTGAGAGGTTTGGGAAGGCCGGGCTTGGAAACGGCTGAGAACTGATGCTTTCATTGCATGCTGAGGCATGCAGTGCTGGGTTCACATCACCTCAGTGTCCCCTTGGGGACAATGGCAGCAGGATGGGGACATCCAGATGGGTGCAGACCCCAACCAGGCGCTGCACTGGGGGTGAAGGGATGTGACTGGTGCTGCTCAGCCCATCAGGTAGCAGGGGTTGGGGTGGGTTTTGGGGTGCTTCCCCCTCGGTGGCAGGCAGAGGGTTGTTTTCCCTGGCTGGGTGACAGGGCTGTGCCAGGGGGGAAGGAAACAGCAGCATGGTAAGGGCTGGCTGCCAACCCCTGAGGTTTCCCCTTGTTTTTCTGCTTGGAGATGAGATAAGAGCCAGGCACCAGCACAAGATAATGCCCTGGGGACAAGGAGCAGGGAGGGAGCCCGACAGCAGCCGGAATTCAAGGTGCTGTCGCCTCTGGGTCCTCAGAGGGACCCAATGGGGTGTTTCGGGGTGCGCACAGTCCACAGGGTGTGGAGCACAAGCGAGATGGTAGTTTTGGGGTGAAAAACCATTTTCTGCACTCCCAGCCTTTCCCAGGTCCTGGGGTTCCCTGGCCTTGGGGTCCCTCACCCTGCTGCGGGGCCGGTGGAGGAGGAACCGGCTTTATTCCAGGCTGAACGGGAGGTTGCACAACCCGGCCCCGGGGGAACGTGAGGCGGGTTCGGGCTTTGCTCAGCCTTTGGCTCCAGCCCTCGGCTCCAGCCCTCATTGCTTTCCATAACCTTCCTCCAGTGCTTGTTGAGTGCTTCACTACCCCGGAGCCGGTTGGGATTTAGTTCACTCGAGGAGAAGGCAGCTTTAGAGGGTGCATATTCCTTCCTTACCCTCCTTCCTCCTCCTCTTCCTCAACCCCGAGCCACTGAGCACCTCTGTTTGCCAATCCCCTGTGCAGATGTCGACCTACAAGCGGGCGACGCTGGACGATGAAGACCCCCTGGACTCTACTGGTGATGGTGATGGGTACCCCAACGGCTTCCAGGTAAGGCTCTGTGTGTGTTTTAGGGTTAAAAAGAAGGATTTTAGGTCCTGGTAAGCAGCAAAAGGGGTTGCTGAAGGGTTTTCCGCCTGGGACCAGCCTCTCTGTAGGGCAAAGTCCAGTCTGGGCAGAGTCATGTTGGCTCCCGTTTGCACCCAGAGCCTGTGGGTGCTGTTTGCAGTGCCCCAGCACCCAGCTGTTCTGCCATCCAAACCCCTTCCCAGCATGTCCAGGCTGAGCAATTATGGTGGCAGTGGGAGTTATGTCCCCATCCAAAAGGAATTAGGTTAATTCCTCCCCAGGTAGCAGAAAAGCAGCTTAAAGAGGGCTGAGGGTGGCAAGCAAAAAGCCCCACGGCTGCCAGTGTGCCAGCTCTGGCACTGGAGCGATGCTCTTGGTGCTGGCCCCACTGCCAACCCCATCGTTCCATGCCTGGAATGGTGCTTTCTGTCCCCAGACCAGCGCTCTGCTGTGTTTGTACTTTCCCAACGGGGCCGTCTCCGCATCGGGATGTTTCCTGGGGATGTTTTTCGTCCGAGTGGGAGTATCCTGTTAAGGCATTTCCCGCTGCCGCCGCAGCCCCCACCCTATCCCAGTGCCGGCAGCAGGGACAGGGACACTGGGGGGGTTACAGCCGTGCTCGAGGAGGGGTTCGGGGTGGCACAGGGTAGCAGGTGAGCCTCCCGAAACGCTCACCCCGCT
Organism: Melopsittacus undulatus; assembly: GCF_012275295.1. Taxonomy (NCBI): domain Eukaryota; kingdom Metazoa; phylum Chordata; class Aves; order Psittaciformes; family Psittaculidae; genus Melopsittacus; species Melopsittacus undulatus. Next base: position 3,377,401 of record NC_047538.1, on the reverse strand, counting down.
CCCTTTCCTGCCATTGTGCCGCCCTTCCTGGCCAGTTTCTGGAAGGCAGCTGCCGCCTTTCCCAGGCCGAAGCGCGCCGGATCCGTCACCAGGAGCCAGGCTCGTGCCGTGGGCTGTAGGAAGCAGCATGTGGGATGTGTCGGTGGGTTTTTCCAGCGGTGGGGAAAGGACATTGCTCTTCCCCCAGGTGAACTTCCGCAGCTCGAGGAGTGCCCCCGGGTGCTGGGCTGAGCGGACGCGCGCCGAGAAGCAGCTGGTGGTGCTGGTGGGGGTGCTGGGGGCCGTGCTGGTGGCGTGTCTGCTGGGTCTCATCTTCCAGTACAGAGCCCGTAAGTCCTTGCACTGGGATCATACCCCCTTGAGCAGGGTGGGATGCTGGGGGGTTCCCTGGGATGGGATGCTCGGGTGCAGGATGGGATGTTCCCCTGCATCCTTTATCGTGGAGTGTGATGCTTGAGCATGGGATAGGGTGATTGCCTGAATCCTTCATCCCAGGCTGGGATGCTCAGGCACTGGGCAGGATGCGTAGGGAGAGAATGGGGTTCTTGCCTGCATCCCATGCCATGGAATGGGATGAGCAGGCAGGATGCTTAGCATGGGATGGAATGCTGGTCTGTATCATCCTGGAGTGGGATGGTACAGTACAGGGCAGGATGTTTGGCCACCAGATGGGATGTTTGCCTGCATCCTTTATAGACTCCCAGATTGGTTTGGATTGGAAGGGACCTTAAAGCTCCTCCAGCTCCAACCCCTGCCATGGGCAGGGACACCTTCCACTGGAGCAGCTGCTCCAAGCCCCATCCAACCAGCAGGATGCTCCCCAGTGAAGCTCATCATGCCACGATGGAGGAGCTGAACCATCATTCCCTCCCGCAGGGGCACCAGCCGTGTGCCTGTCAGAAGCCTGCATCTCCGTCACCAGCTCCATCCTCAGCTCGCTGGACCAGGGGGTGAATCCCTGCGAGGACTTCTTCAGCTATGCCTGTGGGGGCTGGATCAAGGCCAACCCCCTCCCCGATGGCCACTCACGCTGGGGCACCTTCAACAACCTCTGGGAGCACAACCAGGCCATCATGAAGCATCTGCTGGGTGAGTACATGGCAGCGGTGTTAAGGAGCCCCCATTAGGTCTGGGGATGCCAAAAACATGCCCATGGGGATGTCAGGTTGGGATTAAATCCCAGCGTCAAACCAGTGCGTGACGCATGTGCTGCAAGGACATTGGGAAGCAGATCCTGGCTGTGTTTGCTCTCCTGGCTGCCCCAGGGATTTTTGACCATGATGTTGCAGCTCTTTGGTGCCGAGTATGGGAAAGGTCCTGGCCCTGGTTCTGCAAACCCTATGGTGGTGTTCCCAGGAGCTCTGGAGTTCAGGATTTGCACCTCAGACTGCTCCCAGAGGGTTGTAACACCCCAGTATCACCCCAAGGATATGGGGTTTTTTAACTCCTGCTCTATCTTCCAGCCTTATGAGTGGCTTTTGGGGGGGGGCTGGCTTCCAATCTGGCCATTTTTGGGGACCACAGCTCCCTCAGCAGAGGGAGGATCCCAGGCTCAGCCCCTGCGTGCGAGCACCAAAGCAGGGTGCCTTATCCAAGCGACCGGCGGGGACGGTTTGTTCAAGCTTTGAGCAAACAACTGGCTCCTTATCAGCACTTTCCACCAGGCTGGGGCCGGTTATCTGGAAAGAGAAGGTTTGGGAAGAGTGTTGTCTTTTGGGAGAAGGGGGGAGTGCGGGAACAGCTTCATCCCAGCTCTTCCTGCCGAAATCTGGTGCTGGTTTTACTGGGAGAAGGGAGCAGGCCTCCAGCCAAGTGGTCGCTCTCGGCATTTCCTTGAATTCCTCGGAGCCGAGGGACCTTTAGTTAATAAACCCACACAGCTGGGAAGCCAAAGGTGCAAGCTGTGCCATGAGGAACATCAGATAATAAAAACCAAACCTCTGGGGAGGCAGAAATTTACAGGGGGGTTGAGGGAGAATAAAGGGTTTGGAGGGGAAGGAGAAAAATGGGTTTATTGTTCCTGCCTGCAGGAATACATACTGTCAGGCTGGGGAGCACTGGAACAGGGGCAAGGGCAGCGCAGGGGGCTGGCTGATGGTGGGAACATCAGAGCTGCTGGAAAAGTGCTTTTTGTTTTCCCTTTCTTTATCTTTGTGCTCCAAGGAGCCAGAGCAGTCGCTGCGGGTGGGAAAAGGAGACGTGGGCAGGAGGCCAGGAAGGGGCTGGGGGCCATGGGAAGCTCTTGGAGGCACAGAGGGGACCGTCAGGGCAAACCTCAGCCTGGTTTTGCCCCACATGGGGCTGAGTATTTCTCTGGTGGGAAACTGGGGGCTCTGTGCCCATGGGGGGGGCTGGATGCCTGCCCTTGGGGACCTCCTGTGAGCTGCCCCCCCGGTACCTCCTGCAGAAAACACCACGGCCAATGTGTCGAGCGAGGCGGAGCGCAAGGCACAGCGTTACTACCAGGCCTGCATGAACGAGAGCAAGATTGAGGAGCTGCGTGCCAGCCCGCTCGTGGAGCTCATCGAGAAGGTTCAGACCCTGCCTTGGGGAAAAGCTGTCTCCCCTCTGTAAAATGGGGAGGAAAAGCTCATTTGTGGGCAGGCCCAGCACGCTCCAGACCCCATTCTGGGTGCTTCCGAGGGAAGAGGAGCCCCCAGAGGAGGCAGGGATTTATCATAGAATCCCAGACTGGTTTGGGTTGGAAGGGACCTTAAAGCTCCTCCAGCTCCAACCCCTGCCACGGGCAGGGACCCCTTCCACTGGAGCAGCTGCTCCAAGCCCCTGTGTCCAACCTGGCCTTGAACACTGCCAGGGATGGGGCAGCCACAGCTTCTCTGGGCACCCTGTGCCAGCGCCTCAGCACCCTCACAGGGAAGAGCTTCTTAAGATCCCATCTAATATCTATAGGCTTAGATTTATAGGCAGCTCATGCCACTCCTGGGCTTTTGAGCCCCACTGCGAGAAGTCTCCCCCCAGGACAGGTATTAGGTGGGTATTTGAGCAATTCAGGTGGTTATTCCTTACCCACAATCCGGTTGCTGTCTGTCCCCAGCTGGGTGGCTGGAACATCACAGGTCCATGGGTTGGTGACAACTTCAACGCGACGCTGCGGGAGGTGACGGCACATTACCGCATCTCACCCTTCTTCTCCGTCTACGTCAGCGCCGACTCCAAAAACTCCAACAGCAACGTGATCCAGGTGGATCAGTCGGGACTGGGCCTGCCATCCCGGGATTACTACCTCAACAAGACAGAGAATGAGAAGGTGAGGCTGTTGGAGGAAAGATGGATTTGAGGGGAGGTGCCATGGGTGAGGAGCACGCACCATGCTGATCCCCCCCTGTCCTATGATGTAGGTGCTTGCTGGGTACCTGAACTACATGGTGCAGCTGGGGATGTTCCTGGGAGGCACTGATGAGGAGTCAACTCGGCAGCAGATGCAGCAGATCTTGGACTTTGAGACAGCGTTGGCCAACATCACCATCCCACAGGAGAAGCACCGGGATGAAGAGGTCATCTACCATAAAATGACAGCTGGAGACCTAAAGGTAGGGGTGGAGTTGGGGAGCATCCCTGCTCTGCGCTGGTTTGGGAAGTGGAGGGGATGGAGGGGAAGTGAGGCAGCTCCTCTGAGGAAGCCTGGCACAGCCTGGGAAGCTCTTGTGCAACGGCTTGGCCCATGTCCTCCTTGGGGGAATCCCGCCCTCCCCTGTTCCTCCAGCCTCTGGACCACCCCTGGGGCTGGTGACCATCCTGCTGTGGCACTGTTGCCTATGGACACCAGCCCAGTCACCTCCCCACATCCCCGAAGGGGCCCTAATGGGTTGTGTCAACATCTCTGACACCTGCCCCACTTTCCTTTCCTTTGTGGAAGGAAATTGTTTACTCCTCTCTGACCTTTTGAGGCTGCTGCTGCTATGGGAACCGGCCTCTTCAGATTCAGTTGAATCCCTCTAACTGGGGCTGATGCAGCTGCTTCCAGCTCGGGAAGCAGTTGCCACACTGCTTCGATGGGTTTTGGGTCCATAGCAGTGCCATGGCTTTTGCAGGAGTTGGCACCAGCTGTGGACTGGATGCCCTTCCTCAGCACGGTGTTCTACCCCGTGGAGCTCAATGAGTCTGAGCCCGTTGTGGTCTATGCCAAGGAGTACCTGGAGCAGGTCTCTGACCTCATCCTGGCCACAGATAAATGGTGAGAGCCCCCAGCCCACATGGAGCATGCACAGGGTGGGCAGGAACATCCCACTGCTCACTCACCACCTCTCGCTGCAGCCTCCTCAACAACTACATGATCTGGAACCTGGTGCGGAAAACCAGCCCCTTCCTCGACCAGCGCTTCCAGGATGCAGAGGAAAAGTTCATGGAAGTGATGTATGGGACGAAGAAGGTGATTATGGAGCCCCCAGTGCTCCCACATCACCATTAAAATGGTGACAGCTTTGTAAACTAAATACTCATCACGTTGTATCCAAAAGATAGAGGTGTGGGGCAGGTTTTGGGGTGGCAGCTCCAGCACAGGGATGTGGACCTCACCTCCTGGCAGGGCAAGGGGGTGGGAAGGTGAGATGCCAGCACTGATGCCCGCCTCTGTCCCATGCAGAGCTGCCTCCCACGCTGGAAGTTCTGCATCAGTGACACTGACAACAACCTGGGCTTCGCCCTGGGGGCCATGTTCGTCAAGGCCACCTTTGCCGAGGACAGCAAGCAAGTGGTACGTCCCCCATGTGGGTCCCAGTGCCAGGAAAGCCACCACGATGCTGGAACCACTGGGGCAGATGCTGTTTCTCTGTCCACCTTATTTTGTTCACTGTACATCTGCATCTGCTGGGTTTTCACTGGTCCACATTTCATCTCGGCCTCCCAGCCTCTTCCTCCCCACTGGTGTGAAGGGTCCTTGACCCCTCTGAGGTGGGAGGCCAGCTCTGGACCAACACTGCTGCCTTGTTTTGTCCAGGCAGAGGAAATGATTGCAGAGATTAAAACAGCCTTCGAGGAGAGTCTGGAGACCCTGCAGTGGATGGATGAAGAGACAAGGAAATCGGCCAAAGAGAAGGTGAGGTGTGGGCAGCACTTGGAGGAGAAGGTGGTGATGGAGGATGGTGGAGCTGGGTGAGTCTGTGCTTCCACCCCTGGCACCAAAAGCACTTTGGTCCTTGTCACCCCACCAGGCAGATGCCATCTACAACATGATTGGCTACCCCAAGTTCATCATGGACCCCAAGGAGCTGGATAAAGTCTTTAATGATGTGAGTTGGTCGGATACGTCCCTAGGGTCTCCTATTCCTCACTCTGCTATAACATGCAGGATGTGCCCATCACCACAGGCCCAGGTTTCATCCTGAAGGGTCTCACTGATGCCCTTGGCCCTTCTCGGGGGGCTTCCTGGAGAGCTGAGCACCAGCCCTGGGGTGGCTGGGGCTCTCGGGATCCCTGCCCGGGAAGAGGAGGAGCCGCTTTCCGTAATGGTGATTCACTGTCCTCCTGAGACTCCACACATGGTGGAGAGGAGGAGAAACAAGAGCGGCTGTAACTCAGCCGGCTCCGAAGGCTCAGACATGACCATGGAGGGAGGAGCGGGGCTGGGTGGTCACCACACGCTCCTCATGCCTTGCTCTCTTGCAGTACGAGGCTGTATCTGACCTCTACTTTGAGAACGTCATGCAGTTTTACAACTTCTCGGCCAGGGTCACCGCTGACCAGCTCCGAAAACCACCGAACCGGGACCAGTAAGTCCTCTGCTCCACTTCCCTGTTGTGCCCAGCAGGGAATAGCACTAGGATCTGATGTCCACCAGACCATGCTGGTTTTGGGGAGTTAAGCTTGGGCTGATGGCTTTGCATTACGATAAGTGGATGGTGTTGCAGCAAACATCAGTGATGGGTTTATGCAACCACGTTGTCCATGTCTGTGTCTACAGGTGGAGCATGACACCACCGACGGTCAATGCGTACTACTCTCCCACCAAGAATGAGATTGTCTTCCCTGCTGGCATCCTCCAGGCCCCCTTTTACACACGTGCATCTCCCAAGTAAGAGCCTATGGAAACGAGGGAGGGCAGGATTCCCAAATATCCTCTGGGCCCAACATTTGAGGCTTAGTTTCAAGGCTGTGGGAAGCAGCAGCTGGTCTCTAAACCTCAGCATCGCCTCCTTGCAGGTCACTGAATTTTGGTGGGATCGGTGTGGTGGTGGGCCATGAGTTGACACATGCCTTTGATGATCAAGGTACGGCCAGGGCCAGGTGGATGGGCTGCAGGAGGGGTGGCCAGTGAGGAGATGAAGGATCTGTTGTGGTGTTGGCAGGCCGGGAATACGACAAGGATGGCAACCTACGTCCCTGGTGGAAGAACTCCTCGGTGGAAGCCTTCAAGCGTCAGACAGCATGCATGGTGGAGCAGTATGGCAACTACACCATCAATGGAGAGGCTGTCAATGGCAAGCAAACCCTTGGGGAGAACATCGCTGACAACGGGGGCCTAAAGGCTGCCTACAGGGTAGGGCTATGGGGCTGAGGAGGTGTGTGGGGGGCACGGTGTGATGGGATCGGTGATGTCCTCTGACCCTGCTGTCCTCCAGGCATATCAAAACTGGCTGAAAAAGAATGGGGATGAGGAAACCCTCCCAACGCTTGGCCTCACCAGCAACCAGCTCTTCTTCGTTGGCTTCGCACAGGTAGGTCACATAGGTTTGTGGGGGCATGTCCAGGTGGTGCTGGGAGGATGTGATGGCAAAACTGGAGGTGTCCAGAGATGCTGAACCAGGTTAGGGTGAGACAAAGCTGGAGCTCCGTCTTCCTGGTGTCCATCATGGAATCGGGGAGGTCCAGTTTGGCACCAAGCAGGGCCCTATGGATGCAGACACTGGCACTGGTGCCTCTTGCCCTCATTTGCAGGTGTGGTGCTCGGTTCGCACGCCAGAGAGCTCACACGAGGGGCTCATCACTGACCCCCACAGCCCCTCACGATTCCGGGTCATCGGCACCGTCTCCAACTCCCAGGAATTTGCAGAGCATTTCAACTGCCCCCTTGGCTCCCCCATGAATCCCTCCAAGAAATGTGAAGTCTGGTGATGGGAGAGTGCCTGGAGGGAACCGGCTGCTTCATCCCATGGCTGAATTCCCCAGGTCCTTTTGAGAGGCACAAACCACTTCATGGAACTGCCCAGCTCTCAGCCGGAGCAGCGCCCACATTCCCGGGATCATCCGAGCTTCATTCACTGTGAAACTCCTTCATCCCCTCACTCGTTTGTGGAATAACTTCCACCTGAGGGTCTCTCCTTCCCCACCATGACCAGGCACGTGTCCATGGGCACTACCCTGTATAGTGCTCCAGCCTGACCCACCATCCCAGCCAATTCCTCATTTCCGGAGGCGATAAAGGGATCCCACAGTGCCGGCAGGTTTGGCTGCGTGTCTGAATGCACCCGATGGACCTTCCTCTCTCCAAAGATGCGCACATGAGGATGGAAAATATTTTAAGATATATTTTTTGGGGGAGGGGCAAATATCTCTATTTTTTTCATGCCTTGTGGAATACACTGGAAAATTTCAGGGAAAATGCATTTAAAAGCCTTTTTTTGTTTGTTTTTTTTTTCTTTTTTAAGTAAAAGATGAGTATATTTATTAATTCTTTTTTACTCAGTGCAGCTGGAGGTGCAGCACCCTGTGGTGACAGTGACTGGGGACAGGCTCTCTGCTGGTGAAGCTGGATGGGGCTGTGGATGCAACTACCCAGTCCTGACTCCTGCTTCTCTGGGAGGGACTGTCCTTGGAGGATGCTAATGGGGACATTGGAGGCAGGGCTGGAGGATGCTGCAGGGCAGAGGCTCTGCTGCACCTCCTCAGCTTAGCTTTCATTCCAGAGGGGAAAGCTGGCATGCCAAAGGTGTCACCGAGGTGGTGACTGTGGGTGAAGCACCCGGGGCACCCTCCTGTCCCCTCTGAAGTGAGCTCAGCCATGAATCCCTGCCCCAAAAGCTTCCCCAGACAAGTGCAGGTGGTTCCTGCTGCTCCTTTGTGCTCTGCTGTGCCCAGCCCCTGTACTGGGAAACTGCAAACCCCAAAATCACCCCTTGGTCCCAAACCTCCGTCCTTTCATGGCCGGTTTGGCACTGGGATGGGGGCAAGGGGCTTTCGTAAGGGTTATGTTTAATGTTCTTTTTGCAGTTTTAAGAGGAAACCACTGACAGTAGCTCAGGTGCTGCGTGTTGTCTTGTGGGGCACCTTCTTGCAAAGCTGTAGAGGGATTTTTAATATTTATATGTAAAAGGAAGGATGGGGGGGGATTTTTTTGTAACTATTTTTTCACCCTACATGTGGGGCTTATCGTTATTGAAATAATAAATACTTTTTACTTGGGCTGGAGCTGCTCATGACTTGTTTTATTTCTGATAGCAGGAGGTTTGCATCCATTTATCTGTATTTTAATCCTTGTCCACACCACTGGGACCATCCCATGCTGCCAAAACTGAGCCCAGGAGGCTTTCACTAGCCTGAGCTTCTGTCTGCTGCTTTTCTTGGAGGCTGAAGTGAAGCTTTTGTGCCCAAAATGCTCACTCTCACTGCAGGTGGTTGTTTGCTTCCCACTTCTATGGCACGGCCCCATGCATCTCCCCAGCAGGGAGGTCTTTCCCGGATGCTTTTTCCTTCCTCCTGGGTGAATTTTGGCTGGCCAGGCTGTGCTCGGATCCAGCGGCACGGGCCCTGTGCAGGTTCCTCTCCAAAGGGCCTTATTTATAGCGCTGCAATGCTGCTGGATGCTGCCAGCTCAGTAACACAGGCCAACATTCATTCCCAAGCGGATGCTCCATGGCTTCATCAGGCTTGCCCCAAAAATGCCAGGCAGGACCTGGGCCACAGGCCCCGTGCTGAGCCTCACCCAGTGCCTGGGGGAGATGATGGCCATAAAACAAGTAAAATCCTGGGTGCTCACTTGCTATTTAATCCTGACTCATTATCGGGGACTGGAATTAGGCTGCATCCCTTGGTTTGACCCCATTGGTAATGAGCTTTTGGGGATACAGAGTGGTTTTGCTGCTGGGATGGGCAGGACTGAGCCAGCAGCGAGTTGGGGACGCAAGTGGTTCATAAAGACGATGGTGACATTTCCCTCATCCTATTTTACGTGTTTTCTCTCCCAGATTGAGTTCTATTCATAAACGGAATAAGAGCACTTACTTTCTGCTTGCAGGACTCAGTGTGGGGCCCTCGGTTCCCTGTGGAGCTCAGAGCGCGGCCGTGGCCGTTGGGTTTCCCTGGGATCCGGCTGGAAATGGTGCTGCAGACCCGCAGAGGGCGGTGGAGCTGAGGGAATCGCTGCCTGCGCTGCCGGCTCCGGGGCTGCAGGACTCAGCCGCCCTGGGCTTCAGCCTGGATCTGCCCCCGGGTGTCCAAAATGAGGTGAAATTCCTGCATTCCTAGGGAAAGAGGAGCGGTGTGGGTGCAAGGTGAAGAGCGATGAAGAAGGGAGAGGGGCTGGGGTGGAAGGTGTAGGGAAAGAAGCAGGGAGAGCAGCACAGCCCATGGATCCCATGTAGGATGCTGTTAGAGGTGGTTTAACCATCCAAAAGGGAAATATTTTGGCTTGTATTTGTAATGAGAGAGCAGGCTGGTGGTGGCTTGGCCACCCCAGAAGGGACAACCCCAACGTAGGGAGCCTCAGCTGGTGTCGTGGTAGGGGGATGCTGTGGTTGAAGCTGCTTGTGGTGGGCTTGGAGTGATGGTGTTTGCCTCGGTGGGTGTTTTGGCTCTCGGGAGGCAGAGGTGGAGGCAGAGCAGGCAGGAGGTGACTCATTCCCTCCCGTGCCAGCTCCTGCCGTGGGCTTGCCCGATCCTGGGTGGTATTTGCTTTACTCCGTGCTCAGCTGTGCCCCGAGGGCAGAGACGTTTGCCGAGGGCTGAGCCTGGGCAGGAGGAGGAAGGAGGAATGCTCGGAGCAGGGCTGGCAACAGGGGTTTGATGTTGTTTTCGGTTTTTGCCTGGAAGGTGTTGGAAGGGGATCAGTGGGGGAAAGGTGGGAGAAGGCCAAAGAGGGAGGTGCTGCCGTGGAGCTTGCTAGAACCATCAAAATGAGCTGGAAATGGAGCTTGTTCATAGGTTTGGTGGGGCCAAGGCTGCACCCACCCATGTGAACTGCTCTTCTCATGGAATCACAGGCTGGTTTGGGCTGGAAGGGACCTAAACATTACCCAGTTCCAATCCTATGCCACAGGCAGGGACCCCTTCCACTGGAGCAGCTGCTCCAAGCCCCTGTGTCCAACCTGGCCTTGAACACTGCCAGGGATGGGGCAGCCACAGCTTCTCTGGGCACCCTGTGCCAGCACCTCAGCACCCTCACAGGGAACAGCTTCTGCCTAAGAGCTCATCTCAATCTCCCCTCGGGCAGGTTCAAGCCATTTCCCTTGTTCTGTTCCTACAGGCCCTTGCCCCAAGCCCCTCTCCAGGTTTCTTGTCGGCCTCTTTAGGTATCAGAAGACTTATAAGGTCTCCTTCCCAGTTTCCTCCTCCATGCAGGATCTAATCCCCAACACATCACAACAGGACTGCGGTTACCTATTGGGATCATCAGATTCTAAGGCCTAAAGTTTCCCTGAGCAAACCAGACCTCCCTGAAGGAAGGAAGCCAACAAATGGGAGGTGAGGAGCAGGTCTGAGTCCCACCTCACAGCCTGGGCCCTGCTCATTGCCGTGGTTTTCACCTGGAGTCGAGCAGCCTTGAGGCTGTGTGTCCTACTTGATCTCAGGACCACAGCTTTGTGCTTTATGCTCTCCTCTTTATCACAAGCCCCGCAGGAAAAGAGCCATTTCTCAGTGACACCCCAATCCTTTATTTCCCCAAGTTCACCAACAGCTCTGGTGTTCCTACTACACTCTTTGCCACATGGTTGGTGAGTGTCTGTGCTGTACCCAAGTACCTGAGAGACTGGTGGGACTGGAAAGAGGGCTGGTGATGCTGTGGAACAAGAGTTCAGTGCTGTGAACTCAAGCTGCCCACGGTGACACATCAGCTCCCAGGTGCTAATAAAGATAGCAGGAAAAATGGGAGGAAAATTGAAGTGAAGAGGAGCCAGAGGCAGCAGGAAGGGTGTGAATCCAGCTGGTACTTGCTTGGGCTCACCAAAACTGCAGGTTCTGTTGGCCAAATCATCCCACATGGGGTAGGACAGAACAGAGACGTGTCTGCTTTTCCTCTTAGGAAAAAGATAAGATGGTAAAAAGATGGCTGGGGGAGGATGCAGATTCTGGAGGAGCAGAGCCAGGAGCCTGGCTCCATCGCATGGCTCACGCTTCAGGAGCTTCTGCAGATACCATGCTGAAAATGCTGGTTTTTCCTTTCTAAATTGGCAAAAATAAGAGATTTCTCTAAAGATCCTGGGCTGGGAGGCTTGGCACAGCTGTGTTTACAGCAGCTATTGCTGAGCGGAGGGAGCCATGGATGTCAGTTTGCTTTGGGGTGTACCAGATGTGCCATGCCTGGGAGCTGGTCCATGGAATGGTGCTGGACAATGACACCCCCAGACCACACAAGTTATTATGGCAAAGTCTTTATGAGCTGTGGAGGGGGATCCATCATCCCAGCAGGGTGCAGCCAGTTGGGATGTGCTACAGGGCAGCAGCTCTCCAGGGTGGCTGGAGATCTGTCAGTCCTTGGGCAATCCCCCTACCACGATGAAAGTTCCTCCTTTATTCTCCCATTTTTGGGAAGTGGGAGAGCACTTAGAGGTCCTTTCCATTTCTCTCTTCAGTTCTGGTGGGGAACCAGGCTGCAGAAGGGAACTGGCTTGGGAAAAAATACCTGGAGCCCTCTTTAAATAATTGTTCCTGGCTGCAGATGGAACTAGTGCCCACTCAGGACTCCTTTACAGGCCAACAAGGCTTTTTACCCTTAAAAAACCAACTTACTGCTTTCTATTTCACCCCATTTTCCACACACCATTTGATGTATATGTGAGCTCACCTCATCCCAGGCATTACCCTTGCCCAAGGGCAGAGCAAAGAGCACAGAAAGGGAAACAAAATAGAATCATAGAACCACAGAATGGTTTGGGTTGGAAGGGACCTTAAAGCTCCTCCAGCTCCAACCCCTGCCACGGGCAGGGACCCCTTCCACTGGAGCAGCTGCTCCAAGCCCCTGTGTCCAACCTGGCCTTGAACACTGCCAGGGATGGGGCAGCCACAGCTTCTCTGGGCACCCTGTGCCAGCGCCTCAGCACCCTCACAGGGAACAGCTTCTGCCTAAGAGCTCAGCTCAGTCTCCCCTCAGGCAGGTTCAAGCCATTCCCCTTGGCCTGTCCCTACAGGCCCTTGTCCCAAGCCCCTCTCCAGCTTTCCTGCAGCCCCTTTAGGCACTGGAGCTGCTCTCAGGTCTCCCTGGAACCTTCTCCAGGCTGAGCAAGCACACCAGTCATCTTCCTTCTGCCACCGGCTCCCCTAATAGCTTCTGGCACTACACAGTGTGCTTGTTTGGTGCTGCTGTACCCTGTAGATAGCACCTTAGTAAGTAAGAAGCTATTCATGTCACAGAGCTGCTTTTCCTGGAGGCTGGTGCTTTTCTCCTGAGATCACACCTTGGGGGGTGGTGAGCTTTGGGGTACGCTGCAGTCCTCATGTGTGTGCATGGGTGGGTGCCGTGTCCTCCACCTGACCCCCACAAACCACACTGGAATAATTCAAAATGAAAAATGGATTCAAGACCCTAATCTGGGTCCTGGGCTGAGTTTTCTCCAGTGAGTAACAGAGTCCAAACTCTCCTCTTTCTGATCCCAGCCTGGTTTGGGTTGGAAGGGACCTAAACATCACCCAGTTCCAACCATATGCCACAGGCAGGGACCCCTTCCACTGGAGCAGCTGCTCCAAGCCCCTGTGTCCAACCTGGCCTTGAACACTGCCAGGGATGGGGCAGCCACAGCTTCTCTGGGCACCCTGTGCCAGCACCTCAGCACCCTCACAGGGAAGAGCTTGTGCCTTATCTCCAACCTGAACTTCCCCTGTTTCAGTCTGAACCCATCATCCCTTGTCCTATCCCTACAGTCCCTGATGAAGAGCCCCTCTCCAGCACCCCTGTAGCCCCCTTGACACTGGAAGCTGCTCTGAGGTCTCCATGCAGCTTCTATTCTCCAGGCTCTATAGCCCCAGTTTTCTCAGCCTTTGTGTTTTAAAACACAACATTACTTTTCTGTTTGCATATGGAGCTGTTGGGGAGATGTGAGTAGAGGCAACACATCGGGTAGGGGTCCTGCACAATAAAGAAAACCCATCTTTTTTCCACCAGCTCTCACTTGCAGCACCAGTTCCTTGCCAAGCGCCTGAACGCACCACCAAGGGAACTGTTTACTGTAATAAAGGAAGCTTTTCCCTCCTGAGGAGTTTATTTGCCATCCCTTTAAAGTTATTACCTCCTAACCCTGCAGCTGCCCAGCACACGCAGGAGCCGGGATGCAATCAAGCTGCGGAGCCGCTCCGCTGGTGCGGCCCTGGCCGGGGACCGCCGGTGCCGATACCTGCCCGCGCTGGGACGTGCGGCGCGGCAGGAACAACGGGAGGTGCCAGGCGGCTGGAATGAGCCCTGCGGTGCCAGCGGCGGGGCAGGACATGTCGGGACAATGCGGCTGCTGCTCGAGTCTGCTCTGAGGTCCCTTTCATCTCCCCGATGGTACAAACCGGCTTCGCCTCGGCCGAACTCAGCCTGGCGGTGGTTGTGAGCGGTGTGAAGGGCTGGAGACGGTGGCGGTGGGTGCCTGTCACCACATGGCAGGCCCTGAGGGGCCACGTCCATTGCCAAGGGCCCTTGTGAGGGGCTGCGGTGCTGCCCCTGCCAGCCGGTCCGGGAGCCTGGCATGTGGCTGTGGGCCGCGGGGCTGGCAATGGGGCCGGGGATGATGTTTTGGGGCAGTTTAGGGTATCCCGGTAGGCCCAGCGGTGGGTGCTGACGGCTCCGGGCCGCCTCGCTTAGAGGCCACCCCCTCAGAGCCGAGCGTTGCCGAAGTCTCTCCGGGCCGAGCCGAAAGCTCCCGAAGCTGCGGCCTCGCCGCTGCCGAGAGGCTCCGAAGAGTCCCGAGCGGCTCCCGGCTGGGCGGCGATGCCTCCTCCGAGCCGGCCCGAGCTTTCCCGAGATCCCTCACGCCCCCGCCTCCGGAAAGAGCCGATGTTTGCCGAGCGCGGGGGTCACGGGAGGTGCCGGGCCGAGAGGGGAGGGAGGGAGGGGAGAACGCGTGCGCCCGCGAAGGTCTCCGGAAGAAGCCGAGGTTTCCCGAACGCCGCTCGCCAGCGAGCGGTTCCGGAAACAGCCGAAGGTTGCCGAGCGCCGGTGGGCCGAGCGGCTCCGGAGCGGCCCGAAGGCGCCCGAGCGTCCGTCCTGCCGGACTGCTGGAGGCGGCCGCAGCGCCATGTTTGATGCTCCGCTACTTCAGTGAGGAAAATCCGCCGGCATCGCCCGAGAGCCGCCACCGCGAAGGGCTCCGCTGCCCCCGGGGAGGGGGACCGAGACCCCCCGCCGCCGGCGGCTCATGAGCAGCGCGGCCTGAGCCGCCTCCCCCCCTCCCCTCCCCGCCGGCCCCTCTCCCGTCCCCTCCCCGCGCCGAGCCCTCCGGGAGGCGCGTTGTCACGGAGACCGGCGCCGGTGCCGGCCCGCCGCGCTGCCCCGGCCGCCGCACCGGCCCCCGGCCCGCTCCCCGGCTCCCCCCCGGCCCCGGCCCCGCTCCCCGCCGGGGGGTGGTGGCTCCGCTTGGCGATGAGTTTACCGCAGAAGGCGGCTTTGAAACCCGGCGCGGCGGCGGCGGGGACCGGCCCCGGGAGCGGGGCGGCGGCGGCAGCGGCGGCGGCGGCGGGGCCGCCTCCCCCCCCGGCTCCCCCTCACCCGGCGGCGGCCCCGGCGCCTCACCCCAACATCAGGGCCTTGCCGCCCCAGCCGCCCCAGCAGTATCCTTTGCCCCGGGGGAGGGGGAGAGGGAGGCGGGGGGCGACAGCCCCGTCCCCACAGCGAGCGGGGCCCGGGGGTGGGGGGCTCGGGGCCTCGGGCCCCCCCCCCTTAGCCCCGGTGTGTGTGTGTGTGGGGAGGGGGCGTCCCGCGAGGGGTGGCGGTTGGGGCCCCCCGCTCCTTTTTGTGTGTGTGTGTTTGTGTGTGTTTGTGTCCCCCCCATTGCAGAGGGGGGGCTGCACCTGCTGGGGTGCTGTGGGAAACGGGGTGTCTCTTCACACCCCCCCTTTGCTCATGGGCTGCTTTGGGGGCTCACCCCTTTCCAACCCCCCCTCCCCCCCCCTTCTGAGCAGCGGTGACCCCCAAGGGTAAAGTTGTGCACCCCTCCTCAGTCCTACCTGCGGTGCTCTCAGGTAAGTGCTTTGGCTCTGTTGTTTTCCAGGCGGGTTTTCCCAGCCGGGGGCCGGTTTTCCTGGGATTCCTTTCTTCTATGGCCATTTGGGTTTTGTCCTCCTGGGCCGGTGCGGATGAGGAGCGGGCAGGACGTTGTGCTTGAGAGCGGCTTCCTCTGTGTGCTGGGGAAGGGGAAGGGTCCCGGTGCAAGAACCCCCCCGCAGAACGGGCCCTGCTACAAAGAGAGGCCGGCGGCGGCTGCGAGTGTTTCTTAAAGGTCTTTGCTTCTCTGCTGCCACTAGGCCCCAAGTCAGGAGGGAAATACTGCAGGGATCAGCAGGAAAGTGGGGTGAGGTTTTGTTCCCGTCCCGCAGCATCCCCTGGCAAACTGGCTCTGCTCTTCCTGCCCCCAAACTGGAGTTTTTAATGGTGGTGGTGGGGGGGGGTAAGGAGCATGAAGTGCAAACCACACTTAGGGGAAATCTGCTCTTATCCGGGGCCGGCAGCACCAAAGAGGGTGCCTTGGTGTTGGTCGGTGGCAGCAGCTTGGGCTTTGAGAGGGTGTTTTAGCTGCTGAGGGCTTTTGTAGCCGTGTGAGGATGCCTGTGCTCTTCAAGAGCAGTGTTGCCCGTGTGCAAGCGTCTTCTTGCTCTCACTTTCATTTTTGAGGTGGGAAAAACCAAGCCCTTCTCTAATCAGTTTAGGTCCATTGTTTTCTCGAGCTTCCGGCAAGAATCGGTCTTGCCATGACAACAAATGCGTTGCTTAAATCATGAGACTGTTGACGTTAGGGATTTGTTTGGGTCAAGTGAAAAGCCTCTCCGAGATTTTGGAGTGCCACGGAGGGACGTGCTCTCCGCTGGGTCCCCTTCTGGAATCCCAGCCTGTGCTTTAGGGGGGGAAGAACTGAGTGGGAAGGTGCTGTCATTGCAGAGTCACCGGGTGGTGGTGAGTAAAACTGTTGCTGGGGGGAAATTTGCTCACTTTTGAGTGATGTGCCAAGTGTGACAGTGGGAATGCCGGTCAGTGAGCCTGTGCTCAGCTGACCTGCCCTGCAAGGTGCTGGTTTGCCTGGAAAGGATCATTTTTAACAGGGAATGTGACACTTGGGTGCCTTGACAGTTGCAGTGTGCCCAGCTCTAGGATCAGCAGTGTGCTGGGCTTTCCAAAGCACTTGGTTTGAAGGAATCAGTAAAAACATTGTGGAGGGACTTGAGTCCTTCCCTGCCGTGGTTGGGGGTGAGCTTGGTGGTGGTTTGTGAGAGTGGCTGTGCTGTTGTAGCTCAGACAGGCGGACCCTGTGGCTTTTGGTGGGTGTTGTTCACAAGTCGCCTTGCACATGTGAGGGGTGAAGCTGGGGTTTACATGTGAGTGCAGGCTGAAAGTAAAAGAGCTCAATAGGAGCAGGTGAGTCCCCGAAGGACTGGAGGTGTTCTGGCAGCATGTCCTATCATGGGGACCCAGCTGGACACTGGGAGCAAGAGGTAGAGGGGAACGGAGGTGTAGTTGGCATTATAGAGGTGAGGAGGTTAGAATAATAAAGTCTGATATTTATTTGTAGCCATGCCTGTTTGAGAACACACCGTTTGACCCACAGTAAATTTACAACCCCCCTGCTCTGTGCTTGTGCCGTGGACAAACCCTTCCATGTGTTCTTGGTGCCTTTTAGGTGTTGGGATGCCCGGGTGCGTTTGAGCCTCCACTGCAACTCCTGTTGGCTTCCAGGTAGTAAACAAAAGCTGCTACCTCGCCGGAGCAAGTGTGGGGAGCAGAGTTCAGCTCTGATTTACTGGAGTGCAGAGGGTCATCCGAGTTCAGCCTTATTTTTAGCTCTCTTGGGTTTCTTTCTTTTTTTTCCCTTTCTGTTTTGATCCGACTGTTGAGGCAGCAGCGTTCTCCTCCAGCAGACACAGGCCGGTCGCAGGTTGCTTCTGGTGACTCGGGGTGAGCAGAGCACTGCAAGGTCTCCTCTTCACGGCAGCACAAGGGTTTATTTGTTGATGTGAAGGATTACTGGACGTTAATAGGTAGGTTGGGGCTCGGAGCTGGGCTTCCATGCGGTGAACTTTGTGTCTTTGGAAACACGTGTGGGTTTAGGACTTCATACGTTGTGGAATGAAACGGTATCTGTGTAACAAAGCAAAGAACTGGGTGAGAGGGAGCTGTGCAGGAAAAGAGCATGTGCATTTGTGGAAAGGCACTAGTGAGGGAAAAGAAAAATACAAGGGGAAGAAGGGATTTAAAAAATACATTTCTTGAAGGGAAGTGAAGCTGGAGAGTGATGGACATGAAGAACAGAAATGTTCTGATGGGAGTTTCATTGTTTTATGTGCTGAATAGGAAATTAACGGGAGCTTTGAGGAAATTCCTTAACTCAGTGGCTTCAAGAAGGTAAATTCCCCTTGTAGAAGTAAGTTGGGATAGTTCTGCAGCTGTGGGAGTGGTGAGTGTTCAGTTGCACCTGGTTTCAGGCAGGAGCTGTGCTCAGGAGTTGTCAGGACCCTTGTCTGGGGGGATGAGAAGGGTATAACTGAAACGACACACAGAGGGGTATCACCAACAATAAATCCCACCTGCCCACCTCTGCTTTGGCTTTTGGGCACCTCTGAGGAAGAAATTCCAGATGGAGTTGATTGTTCTGTAGTGATACTTGCTCCATAAACGTGTGAAGGAAGGTGTTCCTTTACTCTCCCTCACACTCTCACTTTGAAGGAATTGTGTGTGTTGCATTAAGCTTCTCTTTACAAAGTCCCCACATTGGGAATGAATTCTCTGGACTGGTACAATCAGGTCACTGGTTTACTCACAGCCCTGGCCCGAATGTGTGCAAACACTGGGCTGTGAAGGACAAACTGGTGGATGTGGGTAAGCTCCATGTCTCCTGGCCCCGCAGGGTTAATTTAATGCTTGACCTGTGAGCCAAGTTGGAGCCATCATGGGCTCTGGGCTGGTGTCAGTAGGTTTTTGTTTCCTTTTCCAAACTTCCTTGTGTTTGGAGGGAGTTCAGCTTCCTGGCTGTTGATGGGCTCTGTGCGGGGACCAGTAAACTTGACCTTAATCTATCACTGTGGCTGTTTCAGCGTGGGATTGGGTATCCCTGGACGTGTGTGTTTTTCAGGTTACTGCAGTGAGGTGATTGTGGCAGTTTCAGGGTGGGTTTTAACAGAAAGTCCTTGAAAATCCTTCTTCCTCCAATTGAATTCCATTTGTGAGAAGCAGAGAGGAAGGGTCAGTGTTTGGAGGGGGGTTCTGTGTGAGGTATGTTGCTGCTGTGCATGGAAACGTGGGGTTTGCTGATGTTGCCTCAGTACTTGAGTGTTGGCTTTAATTCTTCTGGGTTTGGTTTAGGTAACTGTGCTGTAATCCCTTTCTGAAAGCAGTGTGCTGCTTCCTGCTCTGGTGAGTGGCATCTTCCGGATGCAGGCAGCTTCCCAAAGCCTGGGATAACTGCAGGAGATATAGGATCACTTTTGGGAATGCAAGAGACTGTGTGTGTGAGGTTGGGATGAGTTTCTGGCTGCACTGACCTGGTGTACTGGTGCAGGCCAGGTTGTGCTGTTGGAGCAGGTGTGTGTTGATGAACTTCTGGTTAAATCAAGACTGTTATGGAGGATTTGGGTGCGTGGGGTTTTCTGTCTTCATGCAGCAAAGAGTTGAGCTGGAGGGAAAAGTGCCCAAGGATTTCTCCAAGGAGAGCATCTTTAGCGTGCACTGAAGGATCAGGGTCTCTGGTTGTTGTGGTACCCCTAGTACCATCTTCCCTCTCTGCTTACTTCCATTACAAGTGCCTTTCTGGAGTGTGTGATGCAGCATCTCTGTGCTGCCTGGAGTTTAGCTGGTGATGGGTTTGAAGATGAAGACCCAGGGGTCAGGAAGCTGCTTGGGCATCAAAGTCAGCTTGAAGAGCATGCTCGTGGCTTTAGTGTGAAGCGCTGGGCCCCCCTGTGCCTCAGGTGGATCCACTCTGGCTTCTGGGCAGCTTTGACATTGCTAAAACGAGAGCACGGCTGGAAGTCCTCTTCCAGGTGCCAGCGGCAGCTGCTCGCCAGGAGGGGTGTTTGGAGCCTTCTGGTCAAGAAGGAAAAGGAGTGGTGAGAGGTGGGCAGGAAGAGAGGAGCGGGGCTGAGATCAGAGGTGTGCTTGCTCCCTGCTTTTTGAGTTCAGGAGTGAGCTTTCTGAAAGCACGGCTGGATGAAGGGGAGGAAGAGCAGCCTGAGAAGTGTTTCCATTTGGGAGTGTCTGAAGCTGTGGAGATCATACAACCTGGGAGGGAATGCAGCAGGAGGGAAGCTTTGGAAACACGGAGGCTTTCCCTGTGGCAGCAGCTCTTCTGCAGGGGAGGAACAGGAACGGGTTTGTGAGCGTATTGCCAAAAAATTAAGTGCTTTTAGACCTTTCTGCCATCTCCCCTGTTGATGTTCCCCAGCCTTGGCACATCTTAGCATTCTCTCCAGCAGAAATAGCTTTAACTTATTGAATGACAAAAGCTAATCATGTTATAGTGCAGATATGTCACTTTACCAGCTTTCGGAGACTTGGAGAGGAGGATTCTTCCAGCAATGTGATTTCACACAGCTGATTTTCCCCTCATCTGAGGACATGATTGTGTGGGTTCTCTGGCAGAAGCCTGCAGGAGAAGGTTACTTCAGCCATTTCAATATATACTTATTTAATGTGCAGTGCTGATTTTGGAACCCAGTCTGTGTTTTTAGCTATGGCAAGAAGTCGGTGAGAGAGTAATAGGAGACTTGGAACAGGTAACTTCCCTCTCAGATGTTGGGATGTAGCAGGATTTGCAGCTCTGTGTGTGGGTTTGTCCATCACCTTAGGGCTGAAAGGCTTTTCCATGTTCTTAGCAAACACTGGGATGTGTCGAGCTGGTACCTTTCCTCTCTTTTTGTTTCACAGTAAGTTAGTGAAGCGCTCTCTTCTCTTCAGCGGTCATAAGTAACCTGTGTTTTCTTTCTCTCCCTAAGCCAGCAGTTTCAGGGCTGGTTAAGTGTCAAGTTTAGTTGTGTGTAAATCCGCTGCTCTGGTTAGAGTTGCTGGAATTTTTACTCTAGGGAATTCCAGATGGGCCGTAGCACTGTTGTACAGGCTTCCATCAGGAGGAAACTTCATCTGTACCGTGACTGTGTCTGCTGGCAAAGGCTCTTCTGGGATGAGTGGGGTATAGCAAAGCGGTGTTTGTTATGGGGCATGGAGATGTGGGTGCAGGGGCTGTGCACCCTGGGGTCTGGAGGAACTGGGGGAACTCACTTCTCTTTCTTTGTTGTAAGGGAATGGTTGCTGTGACTTCTCATAGCGCTGTGTTTTACACTGGGTGGCAATCTGAAGAGCTTCTCCTGTGTACAGCTTCCCTTTCCAAACTCCACTTGGTTTTGCCTCCCAAATAGGAGATGATGATGTGGAACAGCTGGAAGAAGAAAATAGAATGTGTTCTTAAAAAAAGAAAGGATCAAAGGGAGAGAAATTTTCTAGTGAAATTTTCTGGTACATGTTATTCTTATGTTTTATTATATACGTTTGGAAGGTGTCCCAGAACACACGCTCCCTTCTCGTAGTAGGTGATTGCACACTGTTGCTGATGGGACTTGAGTCAAATTGCTGCTGGGCACGTAACTGGGTTAATGGGACAGCATTTTTCCTTCTTTCCTGAAAGGAAAACAATGCACTGTATATTCAGATTGTACCTAAGAATTGTTTGTACCTTTATTTGCTGTGCAGTCATATGAGGGGGAGAGGAAAGGCCAAGTTTCCCCACACCAAGATTGTATCAGGTTTAAAGCAATTCTGCTACCGCAAATAATACGTTTCTGTTGTGTGTCCTTTATCTGGTTGAGAGTGAAACTATTTCTAGAGCCTGAAATATACCTGGAAAAAAGGAAGAATGGCTTCTATAAAGTGCATCTTGAAAGGAGGCATATCCAGTCCTCGACCGATACCTGTAGCCTTCTCCAAAGCCGTCGGTGAAGGGTTGAAATGGGTCAGGACTTGTTGAGATGTGTGGAGCAGCTGCTCTTTCCAAGTGGTTGAGCTCAGCAGGAATGAGACTCTTGTGCTCTGCATGGGAATAACTCTGTCAAAGTCACAAACACAGACCCCATCCCTGCTCCCACCCTGTCACCAGGGGAATGGCCTGCCCATGGTATGGCCTCAGGGTGGTGAGCAAAGAAATCTTGCTGCCAGGCTTTGAGTTTGCTCTTGATGCCAGGAAGAGTTCATGCAGTTAAAGATCTTAAATAACCCAGATTGAGGCTTAGAAACCTTCTGGGAGGTGGAATCTAATAAACATTGCACCAGTTCTCTCTTTCGGGTTGGGATGATGATTGTATGTTTGTGTTTCGG
The DNA here is from genome assembly GCF_012275295.1 of Melopsittacus undulatus. Lineage (NCBI taxonomy): Eukaryota > Metazoa > Chordata > Aves > Psittaciformes > Psittaculidae > Melopsittacus > Melopsittacus undulatus. The sequence continues at coordinate 3,355,746 of NC_047538.1, read as the reverse complement.
TTTGATGTGAGGGTGACTGTGGAGTTAACTGAATTACTAAGAGTAGTCAGATTTAAATGTTGGCCCTGCTGGTGGCATTTGGAAATCCATTTGAACTAAAGCTATGGCTGCACTAATGGTGGTCTGAAAAAGAGATTTCCCTCTTTTATGCCTTATTAAGAAGTCATAGAAGTCACTGGGCCTTGAAACCAGCATTTTTCTGTGCTTATTTTGCTCAGAAATGACAGACATTTTCAGTCTTTTCAGACTAAGCCAGAGACTCTTCCTACAGGTATCAAAGGGAAAGATTTTTTTAGTGATACTACTTGCAGCTTTGGTTTTTGAGTCAGCCACTGTCTTTGAAAGGCTCCCAGCATCCTGAGGAAAGGCCTTGTCTGTAGGAAATGTGCATTTCCACTCTGCAGTGAGGTTTGTCCTTCTGTCCTTGGGCTGCCAGGAGATTTTCTGCACATCTGTCAAGTCTGATGTGAAATTCAGAATGGAATCTGCTCTGAAGTCTTGAATTGGTGTTTGTGGTGATGAAGATGCTGTAGGTTTGACACCAAGCGCTTTATTTTGCAGCATGCAGCTGATGAATTGGCCAGACTCAATATCTGTGTTACATCTGAAAAGGAAGCTGGCAGGGTGCTATAGCTGAGGGTATGTAACCTGTACTGCTCACTGGGGGCAAGTCAAGAAATCAAAACACATTGAAGGCATCTTTGCTGTGACTTGTAATGTGAAGTTCATGGTGCATCTTGCACTCCGGAGCGCGCTGGGAAGGGGGTTTCAGCAGTTGTGATTCATGCCCAACTTCAGCATGGAAATGCTCTTATGGATGTACTTGAGCTGGTGAGACATCTTTGAGCTCAGCTTGGGGTAGAATGCAAGTTTGTGTGGCCCTTTCTCTCCACTGCTTACACACATACAAGTGCTGGTTACTGGACAGGCTCTCTTTGAATAGTTCACTTTTATGGGCTCTGTGTTTTGTATTGGAGGTTTGTGAAATAATTCAGCTGTCAACCTGTCTGACTTGGGTTTTATGTTTTCCTTCAGCATTATTGAGTTTTACAATGTATTTCAAAGGGCTTTTATGGCTGTCTCTTCGAAAGAAAACAGATCTAATTTTTGTGGATATGCAAATATAGCAAAGTGTGATTTTTGATGAGCTGAAGCTGTTCAGCTTAATTGTATTGATCACATTCCAAACCACTTTATAAATTGAAACAGAAAAGTTCATCTGCACTATAAACTGTGTTTAAATAACTGGTGCTGAGCTTGTGCACCACATTTAACTTGGAATATTCCTATTTCCCCCCCAAAGACTTAGGTTCTATTGCAGTGTCTGTGCAGAAGTACCTGGTGTTGCCGGCATGCACCCAACCAATTGTTGCTGCACTTGGCACGGTCCCCTCGCTGCTCGCTGAAGCCAAAGCTCACTTTATCCACTCAGGCTGACATTAAGATCATTAAATAAATGAATGAATTGTCCTGTCACCAAATTCCCATCCTGGCAGCTGAAGAACATGTGAGTTTTATAGCCTGGACCTGTTTCCAGAATGTCTTGTGGAATGGCCTGGATGTCGGTAGTGGGGACAGTCAGCAGAGAGCTTTCTAGTGAGATGTGAGTACCTTGCTTAGAGTTATGGTGTGGAGTGCTTCAAAAGCCTGAATTACCAGACAGCTGATCATGCAGGAGGAGCATTAATTAACCTGTGCAGGGTGTGTAGGAAGAACCTGGAGCACAGCAATAAAACAAGAGAGCAGGAGAGCACCGAGGAGGATGGAGAGCTGCTTCTCCATTGGCAGCGCAGGTCGGTCTTGCTGTTTGAAAGGAGTTTGTCAGGGGAAGAACACAGCCAATCTGGGATGTGTTGAAAGCAGGGATAACTCTTGGTCTCCATCAGGGAGTCTGCGGTCTTGCTGGTTGAGCCCAAAGGTCACTCAGGGCTTGGAAGCTCTTGGAGAAGTCTGCTGAACTTCCACCTCCAGGAGGAGAAGGTTGAAAATACTTCCTCAAAGGAGGAGAGTTCACTCATCAGGCTTGGATTGATTTTCCTTGTGGTCTAGCTCAGTCCTTGGGTTTATTATGTTGCTGATAAGGTGGTGGTTTTGCTTAGGAATGAAGGATATAAAAGATCTCTGGCATCAGTGCTTGCTGCCGGTGGATCAAAAATGTCTCTGAATTGCAAAGGAAAAAGAGGAAGTGTGTTGGGACCAGCCTGTTTGGTAGCCTGGAGAGCTCTGTATCTGCAGGCTGCTTGTGCTGCAGCTCCTGGTAGTGTCAGGGATGCTCTGCTATAGGGATGTAAAATACGTGACTTGGTCCATTCCTGTTCTGAAGTGTAGCAAAATGTCAGCATTTGAGACCATATTCAGTGCTCTCAAACTGGAGCAAATCCTTTTCTTGGTCTTCTGTTTGCCTCTTCCCCCCATACCTTAGTGTTTGTCTTCATGATAGTTTGGTAAAAGACTGTAAAATAGCACTTGTAAAACAGGCAACAACCTGGCCTTGAACACTGCCAGGGATGGGGCAGCCACAGCTTCTCTGGGCACCCTGTGCCAGTGCCTCAGCACCCTCACAGGGAAGAGCTTCTGCCTAAGAGCTCATCTCAGTCTCCCCTCGGGTAGGTTCAAGCCATTCCCCTTGGCCTGTCCCTACAGGCCCTTGTCCCAAGCCCCTCTCCAGCTTTCCTGCAGCCCCTTTAGGCACTGGAGCTGCTCTCAGGTCTCCCCTTCAGGAGCCTTCTCTTGTCCAGGCTGCCCCAGCCCAGCTCTCTCAGCCTGGCTCCAGAGCAGAGCTGCTCCAGCCCTCGCAGCATCTCCATGGCCTCCTCTGGCCTCACTCCAACAGCTCCAGGTCCCTCTTGTGCTGCTGCCCCAGAGCTGGATCAGGGCTGCAGGGGGGGTCTCCCCAGAGCCCAGCAGAGGGGCAGGATCCCCTCCCTGAGCTGCTGCTCACGCTCTGGGGGTGCAGCCCAGCACACGGGGGGGTTCTGGGCTCCAGCGCTCACTGAAGCCGGGTCATGGGGAGCTTCTCCTCAACCCATGAAGGGCATCTCCATCTTCCTGCCTCACACCTACGGGCTGGTTCAGCTCTGTAGCGTTGCTTCAGAGGCCTCTTTGCACTGTAAGGAGAGAGATGAGTGCTTGGAAGTCTTCCTTGTTGGCCACATGCAGCAGATTCAGCTTTCCCTCTGTGTTCTACCTCTGTGCTTGTGGCCTGAATTCAACAGGCAGGACTAACAGAATTCAACCCAGGGCTTTTCTTAAGTGAGGAATACTGAGACTCATTTAGTGCTCATCTTCAGACTCTACTGGGATAAATACATTGTTGTTATTACTCTTTTTCTTGAAGCACCCTATAGAGGTGTGTGTGTAAGGATGCAATTGAGAGTCCTTAGGAGGAAAAACAATGTGTGGAGGATTGGACCAAGGAGACTCCGAGCTCCTGTCCAGCCTGTATCCTTCAATGAAGCATGGTTTTGTGCAGCAGTGTAAGGTGCATTGCATTGTCTTCCCAAGCTGCCTGCTTCCTCAGGCTTTCACTTTGTATGACAGGATTTTAGCTTGGATAAAGGCGTATGAGCTCTGCATGTGGCAAGAGCATACTTAGGATTTCATTTCATTTTGATAAACTGCTGAAATAAAGGTTATGGAGGGGGGAGAATCAGGAGGCATTACAAAAGTGGGAGCCAAGATGAGCATTAACACTCTTGAGAAGCAAACTGCTGGAATTTATTGCTCAGCAGAGGGCAGGACCATGGGTCTGGGTGACAACGCTGCTGTCACTGTGATGCTTCCTGATGGATTGACCATGAAGTCACAGCATGAAGTACTAAAGACACGGTAGGAAATGTGGCAGAGTGGATGAGATGGTTAAGTACTGGGCTGTTTGATATTCCTGCTTGTTATACACAGAGAGAAAGCCTGCCTTGGACATACACGGTTGCTGCTGGAGGGTCCTAATCCTCCTGTAGAGGAGAGGTGTGCGTGGGTTCTAGCTCTGTAGTAACTTATTTGTGGGGTTAAGGTACAGAGGATGGGGTAAGTTAATGGCATGCACAGGAAGATGAAAAGAATAAGCTGCCTTTTAGGACATCACAGACATTTAGCCTCTTGGGTGAACATCATCACCACTGAGCCTGCAGTACATGTGTCTATCAGGAGCTTTGTTTTCCAGATACAGGTAATTGCTGGTGCTAAAGGGAAGCTGGAGACATAAAGTCTGACTTTCTGGATGCAGTCTGAGGGAAGGTGGACTGTAACCCCTGCAGGGAGTTTGTTCCAGGCTGTAGCTGAATAAAGGCTGAATAGAAGCTTGGTTATGTATCTCTGCAATGAGGCAGGTTCCTCCTGGTTTGCCCTCTTCCGTGTGTTGTTTTAGTTGTGTCATCTGTCCCTCTCTGCCTTGTCTGTTTGGACTTCAATGTTCTTAACTGGTTTTGGGTTTGCAGGATATACTCAGTGTGGAAATAACTCTGTGTGTGTTAAGGAACTGCTCTGAAGGAATAAAACCCCAAAGCCACAAAGCAAACAATCCCAATCTTCTCTTGGTGGCGAGGCTTTGGAAATGGAGATTGCTGCGCTGTCAGGGTCAGTGCCCAGCTCCACACCTCACACCTAGACCCCAAAGCCTATTTATCGGGTTACCTGGAATCAAACAGGGGTGAAGCAGGTCAGTGCCACTCAGTGAACATGTGAGCAGCCAGTATAAGGCCAGAAACTGCTGTTTCAGCTGCTGATCAGGGGAAGAAGTGTGTAAATTTGGGCCTATTTGTTGTCTTTGAAGTGGGATTCAGTTTGTGAGTTTTGAGTGTTATGGTGTGAATTGTTTTAAGCTCAGTGTTTGAAATACAGAGGATTTTATGATAACCCCACCAGCAGCTGTGTTGCAGAATGTGAAGGGTAGAAGTGTTCATGGCTGTAGCTCTGCTTTCTTGACTTTATTAAAAATGCCTTATTAAATACTTTAATAATAAAGTCATTACTAATTTATTATTACTTTACAATACTTTAATTACATTTTACAATACTTTAATTAAATACTTTAATAATACTTTATTAAAACTCGTATTTTTTCTGCCAGACTAGGTGTGTACAGGCATCTGATGCGGCCAGAGGCCTGGAGGACAGCTGAGGAGCCATACCTATTACTTCTGGAACATACCAGAAGCCAAAGTAACTCCAGAAAGGCTGGTGCGTGTCACTGATCTATAGCTAGGATCAAAACCTAGTTCTCCTGTGGCATCTCCTCCCAGTTGCTCCTTGTGATCCCTGTGGAGCTGGCCTTCTTGCAGCCTTGCTTTGTGTGTTCTCAGAGCATTTACCAAGCCATTTAGCTTAGTCCTGATCTTGGGTAGCTGCTATTCAGTGAACAGTACTGCTGTCATTTATTTGCCCCCTTCCAAAGTGATGGTGGAGAACAGCAACTGACATACGTTTGGCTCAAGCCATTGCCTTGTGTCAGATTTGCCTGTATCACCCCGGCTCTTCCTCAGCCACTGCTTGGAACTGTTGTGGGTGTGATGGTTCTTCTTGAGTGCTTATATCCTATAAAGTTTCCTGCTTCCCCCCCTTTTCCATCTTCCTTTCCTGAACAATGCAGTTCATTCACTCTGAAGCCACCTCCATGTTCACTGGGAGTGATGCTTCCAGTCTGGCTTTTGAGGCCAGGTTGGATGGGGCTTGGAGCAACCTGCTCTAGTGGAAGGTGTCCCTGTCCGTGATGAAAAGGGTTGGGACTGGGTGAGCTTTAAGGTGCCTTCAACCCAAACCACTCTGTTATTCTATGGTTATTCTATATTATTCTATTCTATTATATCCTCTGGTCTGGGATGAGCAGCTTCCCTCTTCCTTGGCAATGGTTGCAGTGAGTTCGCTCGGTGGCCTTGCTTGATAAAGTGACCCAGGAATTTTTCCCTTCTCCTAACCCTTCGTTCACTTCCACCTTTGAATGTTCTGAACAAGGCTCTCGGGGTGGGTTTTGAGCTGATACACAGGGGGTGTGGTTGGCTCTGAGCACCCTGGTTATCAGCTGGGGCAGAAACTGCAGCAAGCAGCAGCTGGAGCTGCTTTTTGGCAGCGTCTTTGCATTCATCCTCTCTGGAGGGGGGTTTGCAGCCTGCAGTCACCTCCAGTGCATGTGCTGGGGGTTAGGAGTCAGCATTCCATTGCCCTGCTGGCTGTTCCTTAACGAAGTATGTGTTCCAACACTTACCAGCTGCTTGATAGCCAGAGGCTGATCTAGAAGAGCTTCTGTCGAGTAAAGTAGTGTTAAGATATCTCTCTCTTTAAGGTAATGGATGTTTTTTCCCTCCTGTTGTAGTTAAATGCAGAAATAAATGCAGTTAAAAGTATCCAAAGGACTTTTTTCTTGCTGCACCAGGCTGAGAAAAGCCTTGGTTAAGATGCTTTCTTCCATCTGAGCTTGGTTTGCTTTTAGTCGCTAAAGGGCATTTTGAGGCCGTGTTTTACCTTCGGTTTACATGATGTTCATATGAAAGAGACCAAAAAAATCCGGTGATTTGCCAAATATTTTTTGGAGAGAACAAGCTTTGTGGATAATGATTTTCATGTTTTACCTGCTCCTCAATGCGTTCCCTGAAAAGAGCCTGTGAGAGATGAGCCTTCAAGTAGTCACTTGTGGCAGGTTGATTAAGAAATATACTTGACGTTAGGTTTAATCAAGATTTGAATAATGGAGTTAGAATTGACTGTCACTCCTCTGATCCGGTTATTTTTAGATCGGGATCACTATGTGCCACTCCCCAGGTCGTCTATACCATTGCTCTGAAGGCAGCCTGCTCCAAGTGCTGCTTGACAGAGTGGGTCTTCTCCAGTTCTGTACTTGCTGCTTCATTGCTTAACGCATCTCTTCTGAAACGTGCCAAAACTTGGCATTCCACAGCAAAGGAATTCCAGGTTTGCTACGCAAAATACAGCTCAAATAGAATGGGATCACAGAGTGGTTTGGGTTGAAGGGACCTTAAAGCTCCTCCAGCTCCAACCCCTGCCACAGGCAGGGACCCCTTCCACTGGAGCAGCTGCTCCAAGCCCCTGTGTCCAACCTGGCCTTGAACACTGCCAGGGATGGGGCAGCCACAGCATCTCTGGGTAACCTACAGATATAGATAAGCAGACACATTGTGGTGCTGTGGATGGTGAGACTTCAGCTCCTTCTGTATTCAGAAGCGTTTGATGAAGCATTAATATTTCATCACCTTTTAGTTCTTGGAGGAAAAAGGCAGAAGTAGGAAATGCCTTCAGGATGGGGGTAAGACGGACTTAAGCAGGCATTTCGCTATTGCAGCGTCAGAAAGTCTGTGCTAGTGGTGGGGTGCTGCAATCCAGAACTGTGCTGCTGTCCTCACAGCATGGGGATTGTGCTGGCCAGATGCTCACTGGAGCTCCCTGAGCATCAGCATTCCACTGGGGCACTGCCCCTGCGCCATCTCTATCCTGGTGTGAGGTCCTGAGCCTTTTACACACAGCGGCTCCAGCCGGGTGCCTCAATGGGAATGGTGTTTGTGAGGACGGAGCCCTCAGCTCTCACCGGAAGCCATCGTCTGCCTCTCCCCAGGGATGTGTGTTGTGGCTCCTGTTTGGTTTCCTCTTGCCTAAAGGTGAGAACTATACAGTTTCTTTTGGTAGGTTCCCACTGTCAGCTTGGGAGAGCAGTAAATTTTGTCTGGATTAAAGCCTAAGGAGTAATTATGGACCAGAAGGCATTTGTGGAACCTCCTGGTCACTGCTCTTCAGGAGAAGCTTGACTGCAGAGGGGTCCAGTGGAGGAAAGCGGGGTTTGTTTGCATGGGAGGTGAGTGAACTGGATTATCTGAAAGGAGCTTCTGCCTTCATTGGCCTGCCCTGGCTGCAGAGATTTGCTGAATTCCACTTAAGAATGGGGAAATTGCAACAAAACATTCTTGCCAGCGATGGAAAGAGATTGCCCCAAAGTAAAAACGAGCCATAGATGTGCCTGGCAAGCGCTCCACGATGTCAGCTTGGATGTGCCTGGTAATAGCATCAACTTCCCCTTGGAAACCTTTGGTGGCAGCATGGGCAGAAGGAGGTTGAAGCTCGTGTGAAGTTCATCTCGTGGTGCCTTCAAGCTGTTTAACCGCAGGGTGAAGATGGGACTTCCTTGTGTGTTATTCTCAGGCAGGGCTTGTCTTTGCTGCATCAGGATGGCCGCTCACAGGTTTTGGTTTTGGTTTCTGGGCTCTTGTGCAGTATAACCACAGTGTGGGAGCGGGTGCTGTGTGAAACTACCCTTGAGAGGGAACCCACAAGAGAGGTTACCGCATGTGAGGTTAAGAAGTAGGTAGGATCTGAGAGCAGGCCATCTCTTCCCTGTCCTTGGGAACAGCAGGGTTCCTGGGGTCATTTTGCATGATCCAGGGGCCAGGATGATGCTTGAAGATCATCCGAGTCTCGGAACTGACTCAGGCAGTCAGCCTGAGAGTGAAACCAGTGAACTGATGACAGTCTCCATACTGAACACGTGCCTTGTCCCCTCTGCAGCTCACAGCGCAGTAAAAACACAGGACATGAACCCAGGAAACCTTCACCCACTGTGTTTTGAAGAAGCTAATTCGGTTGATGCATCTTCCAGTGGTGTTGCTTGTCCCTTAAAGCCTTTTACATGCTTGGGTATCGAGGCTGTGGTGTTTGCACTGGAAGCAGCAGAGAGGCCAGCAGTGAGACTCAGATCCACCTGCTCTATGGCAGCTGCACTTGGAGCTCATTTACTGGCCTTAAAGCACTTAGTGAGGGGCTTTGTCTGCCTTTCCTTAGGCCTTAATTTTTTCCCACATGAATATTGAGGTGTATGCAGCATCATGTAGCTCTTGGGTATGTTGATCTTGATTATGGGAGAACTTGTGCCTTTCTTATGTCTTGAGTTGTTTTATTGACTAACTTCTATCATAGATTGTTTGATTCCCAAATGCTGGCATTTCATAAGTGCATCTCCAACGTGTTATTGGGACTGCACAAAGCAGAATTAAGCAGAACAAATATCTCCATCTCTATTTACCTGCCGAGTGTGCTTTCACACAGGTGTTATTGATGTCCTCGTGTCTCCGGTGGCCACACCAAAGATTCGGAGTAAAGACTTTTTCCTTGAGTTGCTGCTCAATGCATGCTGCGTTCAGGAGCAGAGATAAGTCAGATGTACCCTGCTATGATTTGTTCTTACTCATCAGTGCAGCAGCCTCTCACTGGCACTTAAGAAGGTGAAAGAGTTTCCCATCTGTATTTATAGTGCCAGTGTTGCAAATGGAAGCCCGGGTCGTTGCCAGTCAGAAAGAAGCATTTCCTGGACTGTGTTTCCCTTTCTCCTCTATTTCCATGGTTCTCCAGACCTTGGTTTCAAGCTCATGGATTGTACAAGCGGCTGCTTGAGTTCCAGGTGCACAAAGAATCACCTGTATTTATGCCAAAGAACTTTCTTTAGTTGCTCTTTCTGGTTGTTTGGGCTCTTTCTCCCCTTTGAGGGTGTTTTGGTAATGGGACCGTTGGATTTGAGAGCACACAGCATTAAAAACAGAGGAAACTAAAGACATGATGCAAGAAGATGCTGACAAATCCCCTGTGCAGCAGTGCAGCTACTTTGCTGTTTGCAGTGGAAGGGGGTTGTGGTTTTACTTCCTCTTCCCCCTCCACGTGGCCATTCCCACCTGTGAAGAAACAAAGGAAGCAAAGACTCCTCCTGCAGCCTAGGAGGGGAGGGCAGCAGGCACAGTGTGTGTGTGCAGTGCTCTTTGTGCTGGGAGCTGGATGTGGGGTACACAGGGGCTGTGTGCAGGGTCTGTCAGGGTGGATTCTCCCTCTGGAGGCCTTTGGGATGCCTGAGGAACAGGAACTTTTTGCACAGCTGACTGTTTTTAATGAGAGCTTCCACCATTTTCCAGCAGGCAACAGATGAGCACTTCTAAACCGATCTTTATCTCAATGGTTAAGAAGGGGAGCCCTTTCTGTATTGAAAACCCAAAAGGAAGCAGCACCCTATGGAAATGTGTGCTTTGTGCATGCTTCTGTAATGGGCTATCAATCAAACTTAATTAAAACTGTGGTTAGGCAGAGTCATATCCCTTTTAGTGCAGCTACAACACAGGGGGAAGAGTTTCTGTCTTTATAAAGTGCTCTTGTAGAAGTTATTGCTGTGATTGCAGTTAAGAAGCCTGTGGTTTTAAGGCAAATAAATGAGTTTGCGTCTCTCCATAAAGACATCTCTTGCCCTTGGTCAACTCCAGAACCAGATGCGGAGTCCCTGGAAGTGTTTAAACTCAGCAGTGTTGGTTAGTTTGGTGGTGTAAAAAGAGTTTGTGTTTTGTGTGGTTATCCAAAGTAAGGCTGTGGCAGGAGAGCAGAACCTGCATGCTCGGGTCTGCTTTGGTACAGTCCAGGCATCCTGCATGCAGAAGCCCATCTGCCATAGGAGCTTCATTTGGCAGTGGCTGGGCTGTCCTCTTGCATCCCATGGTTAGAAGGATGGATGTTAAAAGGGGTGGGAATAGGCACCTTGTTTTCTGTCACTGAAGTGTTCCTGTGTTTGGGTACATGCAAGGTTTGCTGCAGGGACCTCTTTGCACTGGTCCTGCCGGCATCAGAACCTCGGCTCTGCACTGGGCAAGACTTCAGAAGCAGGGAGGGTTCAAAGTGCCCTCTTTGCTTGTAGGCTCCAGCATTCAGCAGGTGTCCAGGGCAGGAGAGCAACCAGCCTTGATGTGTGTGTTCATTGCCTTACACAGCAGAGTCTGCCCCTTCTCAAGATGGTACATGGTGACCATGTCTTAAACCATGTGTTAGTGCACTCCTGGTGCTTGTGGCTGCCTGGCCGAGGCAAGGAGCTTGTGTGTGCCCTTGTTTCAACATCTGGGAGAAGAAATAGTGCTCAGCAAGAGTCAGTCCCTTTGAGACAGGGCTCACCTTCGTTGCTCTGCATCTCAAACTGATGGTTGCGTGTGTCTGTGGTAAGTAGCACCCCAGTATGAACTGGGACACCCTATTGTAGGTGTTTTGGTCAGTCACTGAGCTCTGCTGAGGTTTTATGGTAACACTAAGGAAACGAGGAAGGAAGTGTTGGTTTTGTTGGTGAAATCAGTGTGAAGTTTATTTCCTCTGGAGCTGTGAAGGGCTCGAGGGCTTTGTTGCACACTGGGTAATGATCCTGCAATGAGGAGCAGGTCTCTTAATGTAAAGGACCCACAGAAGGAGCACAAACATTTCCTCAGTACCAGGAGTGGAACAATAGCTCATTGTTGGGAGGGAGGGATTGCAGAAAAGCAAGCAGACTTTTAGACATAGGGGGGTTATTTTCTATAGCTTATTATTTATATTGCACTTGGAGGCTCTTTGGGAACTGGGTGTCCAGTCCCTGGAGTGTGTGTCCCTTGGTTGGGAAGGTTGGGTGCGAGCAGAGCGTGTCCTTTCAGTGGGTGTTTGTTAGCAGACAATGCCTGGGTGATGGGCTGCTCTGTGCTCATGAGTCCCCTCTCCCTGCCTCGCAGCTTGGCAGCTGAGGAGACGTCCCCTAAAGAGACAGGACTCTTCTTCCTCCCACCCTCACTTTCTTTCTGCTATATATCGGGCTGTTGAATAGGCTTGCATTGAGCAGAAAGACAAAGAAGTCTTTCAGGCTCTAGCTTTGGCCACAGCCAGTGTGCTGTGGGCTTTTGTTAATACTTTGAGTCCCCCCTTTCTCTTTCAGCAGCCCTCACTCTCATTGTTAATACAGGAGCAGCACTGATATTTCTGAGTTCACTTTGTTTGCCCGGTTCACAGGAAGGAGCTGCAGAAAGCAGCACGTTGCCTTTTGCCGGCTCTGCTGAGCGTTTTCTCCCTTGCCTTTAGCAGGGAAAAGCAGATCCTGTCAACAGATCCTGGCAAATCCTTGCGTGAGCGGGACGTGGCCGTGCAGCGTTGATGCCGGTGCAGGCTAAATGGCTTGTTCCAGAGCTTGGGAATACTAAATGGCTTTCCTCCGCCCCTCTTGGATTAGTCTCCGTGTTGTCCTGTTTAGTTTAGTTATGGCATTAGCCAGCTAAAGATCCAAGCAGCTGTTTCTGCTGAGTGGCAGTGTGGAGTTGGAGAGTATCGATCAACAGTTTTAAACTCCTCCAGCATCACCCTAAACTGGCTTCATCTTGGAGGGGATGTACGAGGGGGTTTCCCCCTGCCAGCAGGTAGAGAGGATGGCAGGCAAAGCTCCTTTTCCAGTTCCACATTGGGAAATCTGGGAGCTACTGGAAGGTGCTCTCTAATCGTTGTGAGACATCAGGCAGGAATTAATTCCTGGAACTAAAATGTCAGGAAGCAGCTGATGGGGAGCACTGGGGCATGGCAGGCAGGCAAAAAGACATGTAAATGCTCCCAGGAGGAAAAAGGGAGGTGGAATGATTGTTTCTTATCGTGAAGCACAGGCAGTCATTTTTTGGGGGGGGGATGCCCCAAAATCAAAAGTCCTTTTGGGATGAAGCAAGGACCAGGATGGGTTTGATTGTGTACATGAGATGGTGTCAGCACCACTGCTGCGGTTGAGGGATGGCCACAAACTGCCCCGGGTTTTGGAGCACCTCAGTGCACCTTTTATCCCTAGAAATAGTTGGGGTTTTGGTACTTGATACTGGTATTTAACAGCATGTGAAGCTGTGGTGTCTTCAGCCAGTGTCTGGGCTGCAGTGTGAGTTGTAGAGTCAAACAGTAGTTGAGGCTGTAAGCCTGCACTTTCTAAAGGATAACATAACACTCCATAGGGAATGTGTGACAAGTGGGGAGAAAAATGCCCTTCAGACCCATGGAGGGGCTCGGGTGAGCAGGAAAAGCACTTGTCATGAGAGCACAACTTCTGCTCTTCCCCTAATGGAGGATGACTTCAACTTTTTAACAGATGAGTGCTGAGCACACAGCTTCCAGCTGGAGAAAGTCGCCCTGGACACGACTGTTCATCACTCCCCACCAGCCATCCTGTGCCTCGCAGTTGGGAAGAGCGATTGCCTGAGGCTCCCAATGAGAAACTGCCCACGTATGGGAATGTCTGGGCTTTTTGTAAGGACTTGAAGGCTTTAAGATCCATAGTCTTTTAATAAATTAAACCCACTTCAGATAGATACAGGACCATGAGGATGCAGGGGAACAGAATCTGCCTAGGTCGGCATTTCGTTGCCACCTCTCTGGCGCTGTCTGATCGCTGCCTACTCCATCATTTGCAAGATGGGTTTTTCAGTGCTACTTTACTGTGGCTTTTTTGTAGCATTTTCTAAATCACTGCATACCTACCCATGCAAAATAGGAATTGCAGCTTCTCCTCTTGTCTCCTACCTCCTGGCACCACCCCATTATAGGGGACAAAAGGAGTTTTGAAGTACTTTGAAGCCACTCAATAACACCTGGCTCTGGTTCTGCTCTTGGGGAGGAAGATCTCCATCATCTCCAGTTCAGCTATAGAAGCTTAATATGGCATTATTTACTCAGAAGGGGTTACTTTAGCCAGGGAGGACTTCACAACTGGTCCCCCACATGATGCAAACAGTCCTGATGCCTTGGGAATTGGTGCCTTAATTCTGTTGCTCTCCTCACCAGAGGGTCTGCTTCTAGGCTTGGGGTGCTTTTTAGCTGTGTATGTGAATGCCTGGGGGAGAATTGTTGGTGTGGGGAGTCCCTCCAATAGAGGGAGTCTGAACTTTACATAAAGCCTTGTCCGAATTCCTTCCAATTTCCTGTACAAAGAGATGAGCCTTGCGCGTGTCTAGCAGGCTGATAAAGACAGGCTCCTGCACATCCAAAGGGAAATGAATCTGAAGGCCCAGGGGCCTTCACTTAATTTAGAAAGTACAGAACATGGCTGTGAGATGACACTCGGATTGTCCTTTCTACCCAATTCTGCTTAAATTCATGCCCAGGCTTTCCCAGCAAAGCAAAACGAGGTGTTGTCCTCAGGTCTGCAGTGAGTGAAGCTGTGTAGCTGCTGCCCTGCCTTTGGTGGTAGAGGTTTGGACCTTGGGATTGCACCAGAGGTGCTGGATTTTGGCACCTGCAGCCCTAATAGAAGCAAGGTAGGGTCTTTGCATCCCCTCTGCCCAAACCACAGTGTGCTGCAGCATCCCTTGTTCCAAGAATCCACCCCATCCCTTCATCATCCTGAGATGCAGGATGCCTGAGCGAGGTTTCCTTTCTGCGGAGGGGGGATCTGCCATTGTCCTGTACAAGCCTGTCTGGAAGGTTTGTCGGGATACAGATCTTGGATTGGAAAGCCCTGGCCTACGACCTTGGGTGCCCTTTTTACTGCTCCTCTTTTCCTGTCTTTGATGTCTGAGTGCTGCATATTTGTGGTGATTTCCACAGGCATGGGCTGTGCTCAGGCAGACGTGGCGCTGCTGCCGGACCCAACACACCGGCGCCTGGGCTCAGCTCTGGTTAGTCTTGACTAAAGAGAGGTTTTCTAATGCCTGACCATTGGCCTGGGGTTCTCCAGTTGGCTGATTGATCACTGGGAGCAGTGAGCTGGGAAGCAGCTCTGGGATGGCTGGAGGGGACTGATGGAGACAAGTGGATGAGAAGCTCCCCATGACCCGGCTTCAGTGAGTGCTTGAGCCCAGAACCCCCCCGTGTGCTGGGCTGCACCCCCAGAGCGTGAGCAGCAGCTCAGGGAGGGGATCCTGCCCCTCTGCTGGGCTCTGGGGAGACCCCCCCTGCAGCCCTGATCCAGCTCTGGGGCAGCAGCACAAGAGGGACCTGGAGCTGTTGGAGTGAGGCCAGAGGAGGCCATGGAGCTGCTGCGAGGGCTGGAGCAGCTCTGCTCTGGAGCCAGGCTGAGAGAGCTGGGCTGGGGCAGCCTGGACAAGAGAAGGCTCCTAAAGGGAAGACCCCAGAGCAGCTTCAGTGCCTGAAGGGGCTGCAGGAAAGCTGGAGAGGGGCTTGGGACAAGGGCCTGTAGGGACAGGCCAGGGGGAATGGCTTGAACCTGCCCAAGAGAGGGGAGACTGAGATGAGCTCTTAGGCAGAAGCTGTTCCCTGTGAGGGTGCTGAGGCGCTGGCACAGGGTGCCCAGAGAAGCTGTGGCTGCCCCATACCTGGCAGTGTTCAAGGCCAGGTTGGGCTTGGAGCAGCTGCTCCAGTGGAAGGGGTCCCTGCCTGTGGCAGGGGTTGGAGCTGGAGGAGCCTTAAGGTCCCTTCAAACCAAACCACTGCGAATCTATGTAGTTACAAGGTTGTGTAATGTCTGGTCCTTCTGTAATAGGGACAACCCCATCACAAAAGGGAAGGGACAATCCTTGCTTTAGCTCTTTAACCCTTTCCTACTCCAAATGTATAAAATCCAGTTGCACACATGTTCGTACTGGCTCCTGTGAGCGCCTCTGAGCTGGAGAATCTGGAGCATTAAATGTGTGTGTTTGACTTCTGTGGCGATAAGAACAGCCTGCAGCTGCTAAAGCTGGGTCAATAGTTTCCTTCCTATCTGGGCTGACACTGGAGAGAGCTTTGCTGTTTCCCTGACAGGGCTTGAGTGCAGAATGTGGGAGATGAGTCAGAGGGGGACAGGATGAGCCAGGATGAGCCACTGCCTGTGTTGTACTGGGGTTTGTATTAACAGCAGCCGGATTTACACCCAACTGCTGGGGGAGCCTGGTGGGTGTTCAGCTGCTGCAAGGAATTTGATCAATTCTCCTTTTTTAGGTGCCTGCATCCTCCTGTTTGATTTCCTCCCATCTCTGGGTTTTCAGGAAATCAACTTGCTTTTTCACATCCTCTTCCGAATTCTCATAGTACTGCTCTTTGTGCAGACTCTTCTGTTTGGGGTGTCTGTCCCCTGGAGGTCAGTTTATGTTGTTGTTATTGGGGTGGGGTTTTCCCCTTTGAAAAGTTGAACCTGCTTGGAAATAGGCACACGGAGCTTCAGTGTGCAGGGTACAGATGGGTTGGCATAGCCCTGTGCCAAAATCAGTGCAGGGAGTGGGGTAGGGCACCAAAGTTCAAGTGCTTGAGGAATACCTGGCACTGCTGTCGGCTCCTTTTCTAGGTGGCTACTGCATTCCAAAAGCTTTTTTTTGGGGGAAGAGAACCTGAAATTTTGTTTCTCTCTTCCCAAATGTTGTAAATGGCCATTTATGCTCCAGGATCATCCACGGCTCTCCAAAGAAAGAACAAGTGGCTGTGTCTGCTCAAAGGAGCTATTGAAGAGCATGAATCCTGGAAGCTGCCACAGGCTGTGTTGTGAGCCAGTTAATTCAGTGACTGGGGAGGCCCCAGGGCCATGAGGGGAGAGCAGGGTCTGGGGCACAGAGCTCTTGAGCTCTGCCCCACGGCCTGGCCTGGATGAGCAAAGTCATCATTAGCATCCTTCTTGTTATTCACCGTGTGAAGCATGGAGGCACCAGGCTGAGACCCAAATCACCCTCACAGGGAAGAGCTTGTGCCTAAGAGCTCAGCTCAGTCTCCCCTCAGGCAGGTTCAAGCCATTCCCCTTGGCCTGTCCCTACAGGCCCTTGTCCCAAGCCCCTCTGCAGGTTTCCTGCAGCCCCTTTAGGTCCTGTAAGAGCAGTAAGGCATTGCAGTGCTCCCTGTGGTTGCACCCACATCCATGTGTATGCTTCCCCTGCAGAGGCTGAGCAATGTTAATAATCATTTGGCTTCAGCATTGCTTAAGTCAGGATGTGAAGGCTGACCTAAGGATGCTCTACTCCAATATAGGGGCTGGAGAGGGCTGGGTGAAGCAGGGGCTTTGCAGTAGGGAATAACTCAGCCTGTGTTGCTCAGTTCACAATGGAGAAGGAGAAAGGGCAGTAGCTGAAATTCAAATGGAACAAATGGAGCTGCTCACTCAGCTTGTGCTTTAGACCTCATGGTTCTTGCTGTGGCAGTTTTAGGAAGTTAAGAAACACTTTGTTCCTCCTGCCTTGTGCCCAGGAGGTTGTGAGATGTGCTGCAGCTCAGCTGTGCTTGCAGATGAGCACGGAATAAGGCTGGAGGATGCTGTCGGTCACTGTGTGTCAGGAGCTGACTTGAAATAGAGGAGACACCCTCCAGTCCTGTGCTGAAGCTCCAGGTGAGACCTCTGGGGTCAGACACGGACACACACAGTAACAGAGCTGCTGTTACTCAGCCTGTTGTGAGCTCCAGAGCCATCATGGAACACAAACCCTGGTCTGGAGTCAGTGCTCTTCCTGATGTCCCGGGAATTAGTGAGACTCAATGGCAGTAAAAGCATGCAGGAGCTGATAACTCAGTATTGGTGACTCCTTAAAACGTAACAGATGAGGTAAATGCCAGGTAAAGTAACAAGAAATTAAAACCCATAACATTAGAAATTGTCACCCTGACTCCATTCCTCCCTTCACCAGCTCTTCAGTTACAGCAATGTGAGAGGAGGGAACCCCATGGGGTGTGTTTGACTAGGAAGAGGCTTTCCTCACGTGGAGGGTTTTTTCCCTTGGAAGCTACAATAACTCTTGAAGCTTGGTTATACCAGACCCTTCAGTAAGTGAGAGAACTCCTGAAGGATTTTCCTTTCTCAGGGCTGTTTCGTGGGCTGTAACAGGGAATTTATTTTCTAGTAAAAGAGAGGAAAGTAACTTCTGTCATTGGATCATCCACAGATTGCCTTGGGGATTTGTAAGAGCACATAGGGACAGACCAAGGGGAACGGCTTGAACCTGCCCGAGGGGAGACTGCGATGAGCTCTTAGGCAGAAGCTGTTCCCTGGGAGGGTGCTGAGGCGCTGGCACAGGGTGCCCAGAGAAGCTGTGGCTGCCCCATCCCTGGCAGTGCTCAAGGCCAGGTTGGACACAGGGGCTTGGAGCAGCTGCTCCAGTGGAAGGGGTCCCTGCCTGTGGCAGGGGTTAGAGCTGGAGGAGCTTTAAGGTCCCTTCCAACAGAAACCAGCCTGGGGTTCTGTGATCCATCAGCCGGTTTTTATACCTGTTGTCTTTACCTGAGGCACCCTGGTAGCAGCTCACCTGGCCTGTGACGCTGGCCTTACAGCAGTGACATGATGTAGCTCTGATACTGCAGGAGAGCAAGCAGCGTTGTGGGCTCACTGGAGGAGATAGCTCGTATTAGTATTACATTTACCCACCTAGCTGAGTAATCACTTTTGCTTGAAAACAGCCTTCTGTATTCTTTTTCTGTGCATAGATCCTCACTTTTCCTGGCAAAGGGGGTTTGGTTTCTTATTTTAATAGAAGACCTTGTACCTGTTCACCTTGATGTGTCTCTAAGCAGATTTGGTGTAAGTCAACTCAAATGTAAGTGTCCATTTCAGTAACAAGAAAAAAACCCTTTGTAGGTAGACAAGGCCAAGTACTTCAGGTTATGGCAGGTTTGATTAAATGAATAGGAATTCAACATCTGGAGATCTTGGGGATTTCCAGTTGGATTTCCCCTTCAAGAGTGCTGTTGGTTGTGATCGGTATTCGATAAAGATTAATAGTTGGTGATATGAATGGATATCAAAGGGAAGATGACTGATGGAATAGCTGACCTTGCAGAAAACTTTCCTTTTGTAATCTGCTCTTAGAAAGCATCCTGCTTAATATTTCACTTACCTGGAGAAGCAGCTTGGCCAGCAATCTCTGAGCAGTGCTCAAGAAACCTTACCCAGCTCCGCAGGTAGTATGTCTTAAAAGCGTTTGGACATGGACATAATGAAATAGATATTGATATCATGTGTGGGTTTCTTATAAATTATTCTATAGTTATCTATAATGTCAGAGAATTGGGCCACATGGAGTCATAGAATGGTTTAGGTTGAAGGGACCTTAAAGCTCCTCCAGCTCCAACCCCTGCCACAGGCAGGGACCCCTTCCACTGGAGCAGCTGCTCCAAACCCCTGTGTCCAACCTGGCCTTGAACACTGCCAGGGATGGGGCAGACACAGCTGCTCTGGACACCCTGTTGCCTTATCTTCAACCTAAATCTCCCCTGTTTAAGTTTAAACCCATCACCCTCTGTCCTATTGCTACTCATGGTCTAGTGGAAGGTGTCCCTGCGCATGCCAAGGGGTTGGAACTGAATGATGTCAGGGTCCTTTCTAACCCAAACCATTCTCTGATTCCATGATAATATTTTCCCACTCATTTAGTGTCTGTAAAACACTGTGACCAGCTCAGCTGCACTTGGACTTCTGCAGGGTTCCAGTAGCTGAGGAGGGCTCTGAGGAGCTTTGTTGGTCAGCTGTACTCGAGTGCTTCCCCCTTCTCTGCAAGCTGATCATGTTTTGCTGACCGTGTCTTGCTGCAGATGGGGTGATCAGTTCGGATATGGGGGGGTGAGCCTGGCTGTGCCCATCCTCAGCACTGATCACAGGACAGATGATGTTAGAAGGCACAAGAGCACACATTAAGTCCATGGCTGTGGTTAGAGCTGCTGCTCACAGAGCTGGTACCCAGATGCTGCAGGTATGTGTGGTTAGCCCCTGTTTATCTCTTTAAAAGAGCACTGGTTTTTAGTCATAGGTGGAAAAGTGTCTGGGGAATGCCAGCTTAGGTTGCTGGTAGCAGGTCACATCGCTGCACTTGAACTGGGTTTGCTTCCTGCTGCTCTGATGCAGCGTGGCTGTTCCTCCCTTGACAGATAAAGGCTCTGTGTGCAGCACAGGTAAGAATTGGCCTCTGAAGCTCTTGGCCTGTGTTAAACCCCTCGGTTGCACAAGTGGTTATTGCAGTTTTTAGCTCTTGTGCCATCAAATGACATTATTTGCCAAGAAAAAATCTCAGAGCATTATAGCCTTTTCATTTGCTGTGGAAATAGAGAAGGACAAAGAGTGAAATGGCTGGGGAGGAACGGGAAGGGCAGGATATGTTTCATCTTAGAGTATTACAGGAGATTATGGAATGAGAGATCTTTATGTGGATAGGGATGTGATAACTGTTTGAAAGCCACATGCAGTGCTTCAGGCATCCAGGAAAGGTTGTTTAGAGTTACACTGCTTACAAATCTACATCACTCTGTGTTTCTGCTGTGCAACATGGGGCTGTTTTAGTTGTTCCTGAATTAGAAGCTTTAATATCTCCTTATAAAACTCCTCCAGTGGGGAATGTCATGATGATGATCTAAATACCCGTGTATGTGTGTGCAGCCTCTCTAGCGATGGATATGGTTACTTGCTGCAAGGAGGACAAATGCTGAAACATCTCCTCTGCTTGCACCAAGCTGGTGATCCTTGTTCCCGGTCCCTGTGGCTCTGATGGCAAAGTTCCCAGTGTAATCATAGAATCATGGAATGGTTTGGGTTGGAAGGGACCTTAAAGCTCACCCAGTTCCAACCCCTGCCACGGGCAGGGACCCCTTCCATTGGAGCAGCTGCTCCAAGCCCCTGTGTCCAACCTGGCCTTGAACACTGCCAGGGATGGGGCAGCCACAGCTTCTCTGGGCACCCTGTGCCTCAGCACCCTCTATTTGATGCTCAGTTCCCAGTGCCCCTGAGGAGCTTTGCCTTGGTGCTGGGAGCCGCAGTGTGTGTGTGTGCTGCTGAGCTGCCCGCCGGCACTGCAGGGTCCTGGGCTGGAAACGGGTGCCTGCCTCCAGGGACCTTTTCAGCTAATGAAGACGTGGGCCTGGTATCCAAGATAATGCACCGTATCTTGCATAAATTTAGAACAGAGAGCAGCCAATTTCACAAGCTGCTGCTCAATTCTTCTCTCTCAAGCTGTGCCAGATAACTTCATCCACCGAAGGGGCACGAGCTGGAAACTCCTTTCTTAATGAGGAGTTTCAGACCCGATGTCCTTTGGTACCAGCATTGCTGCCTTCTTGAAGGACCTTTGTATAAAATCACCTGTACCAGGGAAGAAAGGAAGATGTCTGGGTAGGAGCCCCATAGCTCTGTTTTTAGGGGTTACTTTACATAGTCTTGTCCCTTGGTCACCTCCTTTCGTTCTATAGGCACATTATCTATCTGCTTGTGTCAGAGATGAGCTTCTTAGGTGCTGTTGATGCCATGTACAGCAGGTTCTGGGCAGAAGTCTTGTATGGAGGAAAGGTGAATGACAATGATGCCTCTTGTATGTCTGCAGGGATGAGAGAGGACTTCAGCCATCTGCCTTCTGTCTCCAGGTCCATTGGGTTAAAACCGGCAGAGTTTTACTTCAAGCACTTCATTCAGTTGAGTGCAGGTCACCTCCCTTCCCCTCCCTTCTCCTTTGAAGTCCTGGGATGGCTTGAGGTAACAGTGTGCATAGAGACATGTGCCCTGTAGCTCCTTGTGCCAGCTGGGAATGGCTCGTACATTGAATGCTGAGATCCTCCTGCACAGGTTTCCATGGTTGAAACATTGGTTTTACTTTTTTCCAGTGTTGACTGTTGCCTTCTGTTTGCCATGTCCATTAGAACATGCCCAGTGTGCAAAATCAGTGCTCGATGCTCCCCTTGGTATCACTTTCCTAGGAGCACTGTGCCTGCCAGTACGCTGAATGGGATTGGATGGGCTCTGTGAAGCCATCAGCACCACCTGAGCCTTGGCCATGATCTGTCTTCTCTCCTGTCTCCAGTGTTAGTCCTCTCCTTTCCCAAAGGGCTTAATCCCTAATCCGGAACATGGGCAATATAAAATCCCTTAGCACAGCTGCCTGCAGCTTGGCAGAGAGCGTAGAGAAGCAGCTTGACCAGAGAGGAGCCTTGTCTGATGTGTTTGAGTTCTGGAGCCTTGCTTATCACCTTCCTGAATACCACCTGCGTTACTTCACATGGTGTCCACAGACACATCCTTCCTTGGTCAAGGTCTGCAGAGGAGCAGCCTGACCACAGAATTCCAGTGTTTTGGGTAGGAAGGGACCTTAAGGCTCATCCAGCTCTAACCCCTGCCATGGGCAGGGACCCCTTCCACTGGAGCAGCTGCTCCAGGTCCCTGTGTCCAACCTGGCCTTGAACACTGCCAGGGATGGGGCAGCCACAGCTTCTCTGAGCTTGGATTTTATCACTTCTCAGCTTGACCGTTGCAGGTGCAGTTGGGTTTTAAACAATCCTGGGATTTGATGGGATGTAGTTGCAGGATTTGCACCCTCTCGACAGCACCGGATGGGTTTGTGCACTGCAGGACATGGCTCGTGGTGGGAGGGTGCCCTCTCCAAAGCGTGTTTCCAGAAGGGAGGCAGGAACTGGCATGTTGGAGGTGGTGTGTGAAACGCCTCCTGAAAGCTTCAGGGTGTTAATGAGCTAAGGGCACTGAATTGAGTTACTGATTAAAGAGCTATCAGAGTGCAGATCAGGTAGTGCCAGAGAGAACAGATCTCCCTGTGTGCCAGGGAAGTGCTGGGAAATCTCAGATCAAGTGTCATTTTTCCCACTTGTTTGCTTGTTGGTGAATGATGCCAAGCTCTCCTTCCCATCCCAGGGCCTGTGTTGCTTTGGAGCTCGTATGGTCCTTGTGGGTGTCTGCGGTTGTTCATGTCCATTTGCTCTGTGAAGGAGCACTGGCTGATCTCCTTCACCTCAACACACTCCATCCCTCTCAGGAGTGAGCTGCATCCTCCAAGATTCACCTCCATGCTATCTCCCATGAAGGACAATGATAATCCTAGAGGATCACAGAGCTACCGGTGACTTCAGCTGGGGTGAACACACCATCCTTTGCTTGCTTTCTCATAGTGCACAGAACTCACTCAGGCACTCTGGGGCTGTTAAGCCTGGCTGTGACATAGACTGTGCAGTTCATGGGATGTGTGCAGCTGAACTTCATGCCCTGCTCGGTTCCTCTGCTCCAGTGCAGAAGGGGAAAAGCCTCTGAGCAAGTGGAGTGTTCTGCAAGTGGAGAAAGATGCTGGCTTCTGTTCACAGTGTGGATTCTTGGCTCTCTGGGGTGAAGGCAGGGACTTGGATGGATGGAGTTTGCCGTTGGGGTTAGAGACATGAACCTGGGAGCTGAAAGGGTGGATCAGCCTTCACTGTGTGGTGTCTCCATACCAACTCCCTCATCCCAGCTGGATGGTTTGGGTTGGAAGGGACCTTGAAGCTCATCCAGCTCCAACCCCTGCCACAGGGGTGTCTCTGTACCAACTTGTTCATCCCAGCTGTGGTGATCATGTATGTGGTGATTTAAATCAGCTCATGGCATCCATGGAAAACCTCCAGCAGCCAAGTCAAGGGAATGGTTTCCTGTTGGATCGCTGGGGTGAGCTGGGTCACCAGAGAGGCTCGTGAATGTTGAACCTTGCTGAAGGGGGATGGCAGAAGTGTGGGTGACTTGGCTTGGTTTGGGGATCCCATGAAATCTGGTGCTTGTGGCACCATGCCCTGAGGGAGCAGTGGTTTTGGTTTCCTCCTTTCCCAGGAAAGGAGAAAAAATAAATGACAAAATTAATGACAAACCCAAGCGTTTGGGTGAGGGGAACTCGGGAGCCATGTCTGATTTCAGGGAATAGCAGGGGTGTAGGAGCTGTGTAACATCTCCCAGTGAAAAGAAGCAGCTGAGCTGTTGGGGTTTGTGAACTGCCACTGAGATGCTCATTACTTAAGTGTGAGAGTGTCTGGAAGAGCTTCTTGGTCAGAAATCATGAGGGCTTCTCCTGTTTGAACCAAGTTCTTGGCTCATGTTAGTGCCTGGAAGAGCGAATCCAACATTCCACTGACCCTCCAGCCTTTTGGGAGTAGGAGACCTGCTGCTTGCATGGCAATATTCTGATGTCTGGAGCATCACAGAGCAGAGAATGTGATTGAACAGCTGCTGCCAAACAACAGGAATAACTGGGAGGAATGTCACTGGCTCTGGTCAACTGAAGGCCCATTACTGCCCCACTTGTGGTGATTTTATGTTTTGTGCCTGTATTTGTAGCTTCTACATTGCTGTGCTTGAGTCTATTCAGGTAGCAGGGCCAGTCTCCTCAGGTGGTGCGTGTAACTGAAGGATGACTCCTCTGTAATTGAGGAGGGAAACACTAAAAGCTGTTCATTATTACCTTTATCTTACTGAGGTCTTTTCATCCCTCATCTTTTAAGCTGCATGAGCTGGTGCTTTCAGAATGGGCTGTGCCACTAGAAGAGATGAGGAACAGTATAGTCATCCCAAAGGAACCACTTCCCAACCCACATGATCTTGGCTGTCTTACCTGCCATCACCTCTCAGTCAGATCCATTGCTTCCCAGCTCAGAGCCCTGTCTCTAGAGCTCTGCAGCGTGGGCTGAATCCGAGATACCTGCAGCATCCTCCTTTCAGGTGATGCCTCTGTCAAGTCCTCTCATGGCCTCAAGTCAGAGCATTACTCATGGTTTAATGCAGCCATGCCTCAGCTCATTTCCTTTGTGTGTGTACCTGCACCTCCTTTCCCAGCCCCATTGAGCTCCCAGGCCTTGAATAAATCTCCCAAGGCTTGTATGATCTGTCAGACTGATGGCTGTCACGCTGTGAGTTCAGCTACTGAAGGTTTAGCCTATTACCATCCCCTGCAGGAAAATGATTCCTTAAGGGGGATCTGCTTGTGTTCTCATTAGGGAGGACAAAAAAATAGCTGGAAAACCATTTTATGCAGGGGTTTAAAGTTGTGTTAGCGTTCAGGATCACTGTGTTACGTTTGGGTCAGCCTCAGCAGCTGCCTCTGTGGTTAATACATCCCTGCACCTTGTGTTGAAAGCCAGGGATGTGCTTAGGGAAACTACAGCCAGAGCTTTTTATGGTGCTTTATGTTCCTGCTTGGTCCTGTGCTTTAGGCTGACACAGTTGTGAGCCTGGCTGGGTGGAAAACAAAGTCTGGAAGGAAAGGTTCATTTTAATCCGGATCTGCTCCTGGTCCTATTGACCAGGCCCTGTGAATGGATTCACACTGGCACAGGGCAAGTGGCTGAGAGAGGCAGGCACCACCTCTGGCAGCACCGGTGCCAGTGCCATGGATCACATCGTGCTGTGTCCCTCTGCCTGCAGGCGCTGCTCCTCAGATTACACCCTCAGGACAGCAGTTCTCCTTCGATGCCACTTCTTGTAGATGCTGTGACTTCCTGTGCCCTGAGGAGCCTTGAGAGCTTGGCCTGGCCTCCCTTTCAGGTTAGGAACTGGCTCAGAATAGCTCTGAGAGCTCCAGCCACATGAGTTGCTCTTTCCCAGTCAGTTCCTCCTCTGGAAGGAGCTGAGGGCTGCATTTGGGTGTTTAAAAGGCGAAATGAAAGTCTGAGAGGAGGAACTGAGCAGTAGGAAGTGAGTATTGAGAGGGCAGGTAGGGAGCTGCTGTGGCGTCAGGGGAGGACAATTTAAAAGCTGATTGCTTTTACCCATCCTTGTCATGGAATGAACCAGGTTGGAAAAGAGCTGTAAGATCAAGTCCAACCATTACCCCAGCACTGCCAAGGCCACTACTAACCCATGGCACTGAGGGCTTCACCCTGGTATGCTGCTGGTAACATCGGTGGTTTCCTGACCCATAGACATTTGCCTGACTTCCTGGATAGCTGGAAATGAGTTCTGCAAGCATCCAGCCCCCTTTCTTGGGGGGTGACATACATCTTACCCAGGTCACATCTGATGTGATGTTTTCTTCACATGGATGGTGCCTGGGGGCACACAGCTCCTGCTGGAGCACCCCTAGGGGATGCAGGTTCTCTTCGCTCTGTTCCACATACATATTCATCATCTGTTGAAGTGTGTGTACACGTTGTAGGGCACTCACAAATACACTTCTGTGGCTGCATGTATTGATCGGTTCATACATGCTTTATGAAATAAGGAAGTGATGTCTTGGTGTAAATCCTCTGAAGGTGACAAGCAAAATTCCAAGTTTGCCTTTAGTACACAGATGTAAAGAGCACCTAAACCCCATCATTCCCACACCTTGCACACTCTGGGCAGAAAACAAAGGAGAACTTAATAATGGATGAGAGCAGCAGAGCCCCACAGCCCTGGCAGGTAAGATCTGCATCAGTTTCATCTACTAGTAAGAGATAGATGACCCAGGACTGAATGGTATGAGCCCAGCTTCCAGGCATTGTCCTGCTTAGGACTTTGGGCTTCATTTTTGATGCCAAGCTGCTCAGAGCTGGCTGGGTGTGCACGGCACTGGTGTAACAGATCTCTGCTTCTGATAGATTTGGTGTATTCCAGAGTGCTGGCTTCTGCTGGCACCTCTCCTTGGGCTATTGCCCTATGGTGCTCCTCTGTAACTTACAGCAGACCCTCCAGAGCTCAGCCAGGTTTAGTGCTGGTCACTGGGGCTCACACTGTTGAACCTTCACCCCACCCCAATATTTTGGGCTCTTTATAACATCCCTCAACTGGGTTTGTGGCTGGAGGACCATGAGAAATCACTGTGAGCAGGGCAGGACTGCTGAAGACTGATGGGGCTGTCGAGTTCCTGAGCTGAGCCTGCATTCTGCAGCATGACAGGAGTTTCAGTTAACAGGGGCACCCATAAATAACCCTCCTAAAATGAAATGGAATTTTAAGGCTGCATTGGCATATTCCCTGTGATGCCATAGAGGTAATACCATGACTTTCCAGCTGAGGGGAGCTGATGGAATCTATTGACTTTCCCATCTCTTAGCAGAGTCTGTCTATTGTAAGAATAAAAGATGAAGTTAAAAAGTACAGGGGTGGCTGGTGTTTTATGGGGGAAAGAGGACTAATAAGCTAGAACAGGTTGGCTGTGAGGAGTTTTGTGTTGCTGAGCAGAAGGTGCTTTCTTGGCTCGTTGTTCACCTTGTGTTACCTGTTACCTGAGCTGGCACAGGACTCATCCAGGGCTCTGGTACTGTTCTGGTGTCTTAATTGCTGCTATTTTCCAGCTTGGTCCAAACCTGGATTTCATCTTATTCAGGCTTTGGATAAACACTTCTTGGAGGTGCTGGAGATGTCCACAGGACAAAGTCCGCAGTTACAGGAATATTCAGTCCATCGCTTTCAGTCTCCCCACCCAGAACCACCATGCTTCAAGGAAATCCCATCAGGATGAGAGGGGTTCAGACACAGTTTCTTCCACCCCAACCAACCTTTCCAGGTCTAAGGTGAAAATAGGCAGTTTGTATTGATGCTGGGATTGCAGTTGAAGAAGGCAGAGATGAAGTGACAAGATTCATTTGCCCTTGGAAACACACTTGTGTTGGGCAAAGTGATTGATGGGTTTTGTTGTGTTGGCACTGATGTGGTCCATGGGCTGATGGCTGCCATCACTGCTCACGGGCTCAATGAAGGCACTGGGCTGAGGATGGGGATGATTCAGTACTGGTGAGCTGCTGTCTCCAGCTCTCCTTAATTGAGAGATGCAAACCTGAGCCTGCAATAATGAGCTGTAGATAATGAGGTGTTGTCTGCAGGTGTAACTATG
This sequence comes from Melopsittacus undulatus, assembly GCF_012275295.1. Taxonomy (NCBI): domain Eukaryota; kingdom Metazoa; phylum Chordata; class Aves; order Psittaciformes; family Psittaculidae; genus Melopsittacus; species Melopsittacus undulatus. Next base: position 3,328,525 of record NC_047538.1, on the reverse strand, counting down.
GAGGCTGCCTACAGCTGTGGTGGTAATGTTGCTGGGTTTATATTTGAAAGCAGTGAGCGAGGTGTTGGAAATACAGTTAATTTGCAACAAAAAGGGGTATTTTTACTGCTGTTATCTTCCCCTCTAACCCCCAGCTTTCTTTTGGCATTCCATTTGGCTTGGCTGTGAGACCTATCACATGTGGACTGAAGACTAAAAGGAAATGATGGTGATTATCAGAATCATGTAATGGTTTGTGTTGGGGACCTTAAAGCTCCTCCAGCTCCAACCTCTGCCACAGGCAGGGACCCCTTCCACTGGAGCAGCTGCTCCAAGCCCCTGTGTCCAACCTGGCCTTGAACACTGCCAGGGATGGGGCAGCCACAGCTTCTCTGGGCACCCTGTGCCAGCACCTCAGCACCCTCACAGGGAACAGCTTCTGCCTAAGAGCTCATCTCAGTCTCCCCTCTCTTGGGCAGGTTCAAGCCATTCCCCTTGGCCTGTCCCTACAGGCCCTTGTCCCAAGCCCCTCTCCAGCTTTCCTGCAGCCCCTTTAGGCACTGGAGCTGCTCTGGGGTCTCCCCTTCAGGAGCCTTCTCTTGTCCAGGCTGCCCCAGCCCAGCTCTCTCAGCCTGAAGTAGCAAAGTGCTGCTGTCTGATACACGTCATAGGTCTACGAAAGGTCTGATCTAATCTGTCACTGTTAATTATTAGCCAGGTGGGAATTGGATCTCAAACTCCTGCCTTGTGTTAAATAGGTTGTGAAGCCATTGCTGGTGCAAAAAATGCAGCACCATGTGTTCCCTGCACATCAGGAGTGAGTGAGGAGCAAAAATGCATTGCAGAGTGCATGTATGTAGGGCAAAAGACTTTGGGAATAGATACTGTGTGAGAATGGGTATTAAAGTGTGTAGTATGGGCTCAGGTGGAGGCTCAAGGTTCCCCTTGGTGTTGGCTGCTGTAGCACAATGTGTGTTCAGGCAGGAAGAGGCTCTGTGTTGTGTATCAGGGGCCAGGCCACCCTGGGTCTGCAGATGCAGTCTGTGTGTGAATGTGAACACCAGTGTCCACAGATGCAGCTCTGGAACATGCCAGAGGGAGAGGAGGAGGAATGTGAATGGCTGGAGGATGCTGGGTCCCATACTGGGGAAGGAGAGGGAGAACACACCTTCAGTAGGTGTTTGAAGGTCACGTTTTCCTTTCAAGCAATGATGATGAGGAGTGTTGGGAAGCTTGTCCTGTGGTGGGCACTGACTTCCATTGGGACTCGTGCTTCTTTTCTTTGGGAGGCTCTCACCCTGCTCCTGTTCAGCTCAGTGCAAGCACAGATTGGGTGACATTGTGTAATAGACAGAAGGGAAAGGAAGTGTTTGGGATTACTGGAAAGCTGGGACTGAGCCTAATGATAGGTAATTAGGTAAAAAGCTTAAGATGAATGTGGAGAAAAGTTTTATTATGGGGAGAGTATTTGTTTAGAGTCTGGTGTAAGCTGGGATAAGTAGCAAAAAGCCTCACTGCTTGTAACATTGGGATCTGGACAAGGCTTGGGAGATGATACTTTAATGAGGAGCACTTAAGCGAGCCTTATCACTTCCAGTTATCATCAGGCAGTTCAGACTGGGTGCTGGGAGGTCAGTGATTTCAAACAAGGCAATTACAGTTCATAAAGGTGCCGGTGAGGCTGTGAAACAGCAACAGCGTTGATGTAGGTGCAGTTGTGGTACAAAGCAAAGGGTAAATACCTTATTTAAGGTGTTTGTTACAAGTGTAAACCAGCCCAGAGCTGGGAGCTTAAAGAGTTGCTGTTAAGGGCGCAGAATAACTCAAAGGATTCAAAAGGTGTTTGTACAAACCCTTCATTGATCCCCTTAAAGTGCAGATGTTTGATAAATGACCCTGCAGTTGTGGGCATTGACTACACAGGTTGCAGGAAGGAGCTGGATATTAGGCCATGAAATCCGGAACCAAGCTTAATAATAGCTTTTGCCATAAGGTCCTGTTGGATGTAAGTCATGATAGGAGGGGGTGAATCTTGCTTTGCATCTGTTGACAGGAAGAGGAGCATGATGCTGAGCTGCTCTGCTCCACAGCTTGGTACTTCTAAACCAGAAACCCCAGTTTTGCTCCTTTACAAACAGCCTTTATTGTGTTCCTTTATCACATTTCTAACCAGAAACCTGCCCTTAGTACCAGGCTTCCGTGTTGTGTGAACCTGACATGGTCTCTTAAGGAATTCTTCACCTGCAGCTCTCAACTTTTACTCTATTTCTGAGCTCCCCAACAAGAAGTTGTATTTATTTCTTCCCTGCTGTAATAACACTAAACACCAACCATTGAACCAAGAACCCTCCATTCACTTTTGACTTCTGGTACAGTCAGAGCTCTGTATCATGCTTTATGTTGACATCTCATCGTGTTGCACAAGACCAGTTGCATCCGTCTAAGAAAACTGAGATCAACCCAGTGTTTCAGTAGAGCAGGTCAGCTTGTTCCTGTGAGGTTCCATGGCCCCTTGCAGGAATCCACTAGCAAAAAACCCCAAACAACCCAGAGCAAACAAAACCAAACCTCAAACCCATTTAAAATGGGATGAGATCTGAGCAAGGATGGGAGATGTTCCATGCTGGGGCTGGGATATGCTGTTGGGTATGGGCAGCAGAAGGGTTGGAGCAGCAGGCTGGCATCTTTATGAGGTGGTTCTTAAGCCTTTAAGTGTTTTTCAAAGTCCTTGAATTCCATTGGTCTTGATTTTTGTAACACCAACTTTATCTCATCTCTTATTAACAAGAGCTGCTTTGCTATGAAGGGTACCAGGTGCTAGAGTCCTGTAAGACAGTTGGAATAGTGGAGACAACAGGGACACCAGGGAAAACCAGTGTGTGCCTTGGTAATGAAGGGCTTGGCTCTGTGTGTACACATGGGATTAACTTCTGGACTCACGGGCAGCATGAATCCTGCCTTTCCCTAAGCTGGAGTTGTTTGTTGGGTACCATTTGGGGGTTTCCCTGCTTGGTTGCAGTGTTTCAGTGTGGATAGAGTGAATGGCACCGCTTTCATCTTGGGGATGTGTTTTATCCCCATGTGACATGTCACTTGGTGGGGTTTGGGTGTCTTATTTGCAGGCTGTAGTTTGCTTTCCCAGCTCCCTCCCTGGCTCCTGAAACCTGCCCTGTCAAGAGGGGAATGTGTTTTGAGGGGAAAATTGATCTGTGAAGTACTTGCTGAGCACACTGGTGGTGGGGCAAGGGAGCCAACCTGCAAAATTCCTGGCTGAGGTGTTCATGCTGCGATTTAATTCTCCTTCCAATAGGGAATATTGAAGCTTTCCCAGCTCTTTACACATTGCAGTGCTGTGGGTGAGTTGATCTTTGTGCTTGCTTTTGTAAGCCTGCTTTGATTTTTATCCCATCCAAACTTGTGCAGAGGAGCCTGGTGCTGCCTCCCACCCCTTCCCCACTGTGTGCACAGCAGAAAGCCCAGGGAAGCAGAGGGGTTATTGCTGCAGTGTCCAAACCCCAGCAAGGTGCTGCTCAGACCCCATGGCACTACCTCTTTAAGAGCACAAGCGCACTGCGAGAGCTCCGCATGCGAGAGGCAGGAGCTCAGGAGCCATCCCCGCCTGCTCAGGCTTGGATGAGAGGAGAAGACCCTGAGCCCACTCCATAGCCAGAGCTCCCCGGGGGCCTGCAGCCAGGTAGGATGCAGCATTCCAAACAAAAGGCTTTGTCCGGGATGCTGGGGTGGTGCTGGGGAAGTTTCAGTAGCGGCTGCCGGAGCTTTTCCCTTTAGCCTTTCAAGTGAGCCCTTGTGGTTCCCAACCTGCTAAATTCGGTGCTTCTGCTGTCCGGGTGTTCACCTCCTGCACTGTCATTGCATGATACATAGAGACGAGGCTGCAGAGGGGGCACCAGGCTCTTTGAACAGCTCTCGGCCATCAGACACCTCTGAAGAATTCCTAGCACCAAAAAGCCAAAGGAAAAGCTTGAACTGGACATGGCTTCATGCCCTTGTGTCATCTCGCATGATGGTTTGATCTCGGGGTGTTTTCAGTCCTTTAACACTCAGTTTCAGGACAGGCAGGGACATGCACCGGGCTTATGCAACCCCAGGGATGGCTGGTGGGAGACTGGGTCTGTGCAGGGAGAGAAATCATTACTTCTGGAATGTTGGTGTGTGTGTGAGGCATTTGCCTGTGTGCCCCTGGGTACCCGCAGATCTGTTTATTCATGTGAGAAGGGGCTTACTTGTTCCTGTCAGCTGGAAGTGAAGGAAGAGGCCATCAGTGCATGCTGGGGATAAAATGGTTGCTGGTTGCTGGAAATGAGCTTAGGTGAGAAGGAAAATGAATCCATTTTGGAAGGAAACGGGAATAGTGTGTTCTCTATCCCCCTCCAATCGCGGGAGCAGGAGCAGAGCTGAAAGACCTGTGCAGATCTGTGCTGTAAGAGCTGGTTTCACTGCGTGTTCCAGGCTGTTCATTGCAGTAAAAGCACACAAAAATCGTGCAGCATTTCAGGTTTGTGATTAGAGCAAGCAGAGAAAATGGGATGCAAGGAGGAGGCTTCTGCAGGAAATTCCTCCTGGCTTGTATTTAACTCTGCCTCTGGCAGTGCCTCCAACCACTCCATCTGATGGGCAGCTCTGAGCTCTGCTCCGGGTTTATTCCTGAATCACTTCATAGAGGAATTGCGGATGCTCCCTCTTGGAGCATGGCTGGGGCTGTCCAACTAAACCATCCCCTCCTCCTCGCAGGGACACTTCTGGTTTCAGGAAGGATCCTGTTTGGTTTCTATCTTTGCCTGCCTTCTCCCACCGGGTCTTTATAGCTCCTGAAATTCCCCAGCTTGTAATCACTGCTGCAGGCAGATGGGGACTGGGTGGAACTCCCATTGCAGCTGTGCTGCTTTTATTAGCCTGCCACAAGCACCTCGCTTACGTGGGCTTTCAAATATATATATTCCATGAGTTAATGAGCCCTGAACAGCAATGAAGAGAATCCAGGTAGTGCTGCCCGCTGCCTGGGTCCTCCTCCTAGTGTTTGGCATGGTGCTGATGGAGGAAGGAGTCATTCAGCTGACACAGGAGTGAGGAGCAGGGGCTGTAGTTCCCCTGTGCTGTGATTTAAGAGGTTCCCCTTGCTCCTGCTCTTCGGCTTCCTTGCTCACCTCATCTGTTCTCGCTGCAGTGATGGAAGGAGCTCTGACAATGGTGTGAGGTTTGGATTCAGCTTTGCTTTTCCATCCCCTTGCCCTCCCTTCCCATCCTCCTGGATCGTTTCGGAGCATGGCTGCACAAATAGTTGGATCCGTGCAGCTGAAGAGGGTGACGTGGGTGGCAGGGATATAAGGGGGAGGAGGAGGGCACAGGATCCTCCGGAATTGGATCTAAGCATGCCGGAATAGTAACATGAAAAAGCTGCCTGAATTATTCAGCATATCCTCGTTTTCTTCCCACTGTGGTTCATTGAATGCTGCAAGAGAGCCAGCCTGGGTTATGCTTTACCCTTTGAAGTGTTGTCCTTTACCTCCTGTGTGTGATGGGGGCAGTGGGAGGGTGGTTCATGCTGCCCCTCGGGTCGTGCAGCTCCCAATGGCACTGAGATCTCAGTGTGGTGAAAGGTGCTGAGTGACACTTCACTATGGGCACAGAAGTGATGCTGCTGCTGGGTGAGGTTCCACTTCCCACCTGCCTGCTGTGTCCCGTTCATGTCCCACGGGGGGGTCTCTGTGCTGTCACTCTTAACCCAGCTCTAGGTGAAAGAGCCTAAGTGAGAGCCTGCTGATGGACTTGTGCTTCTGGAGCCGTTGCCCCAGGCTGGGCTCCTTGGGTAGAACCATTCTGTGGCTCTGTGCATAGTTTAAGGCAGTTTTGTCCCTATCAGTTTCACATCCAGGTCAAGCCCTTTGGCAAAAAGGACTTCAATGGTTTCCTTTTGATCTGATGAGTTTTCACTTCCTAGAAGTTATCTTAAACTCAACCCCAAACTCTGCAAGTCCATCGAAACTCCTTCCTTCGGGCACCTCTTGCTGGGTGCAAAAAGAGAGGTTGCTCTGCTCAAAGAAGATTATTTCCTCCTGCCTTATATAAGTTCTAAAATAGGAAAATAAATCCCAACCTTCCTGAGGATGAAGCCGTTTTCCAAACTCCCTTCTGAAGCAGAGGTTGCTCCAGTTGATTGGCAGAACTGCCTCCGGATGGGAAGCCTCAGCTCTGAGGGAAGTCTGGCAGCTTGACCCAGGCCCTCTGTCCTACCCATCTGCATCAGTTGGTGGTTGTGGGGTGAGGGTTGGTGCTGCAGCCGTGGCCTGCACAGAAGGTGGAGAGTTTGTTCTGTCTTGCAGTGTGTCTCTAACCCTCCTCTCCCAAATTTTAGCTCTTCCGAAAGTCAGGAATGAATGGGAGACCCTCAGGATGCAGGCTGGGAGCAGCATCTCAGCCCTGCTCAAGTCTGTGGCACATCTTCCTGTTCTTTTGCTTGAGTCAGGATTTTGCAGCTAATGCTGTTGTTAAAAACCTCTTTGTTTGATCAAACACCACCACTTGTGCGCGAGTCTGCAAATCAAAGACGAGCCTTGGAGCCTGCAGAGCAATTCTGGCACTCAGTTAGAAAGGAAAAAGGGATGGAAGATGAGTGAGCATCGTCCTGGTAACAGTGTTGGATCCTCATCTCGATTCTCTCCATAGGAGCAAGTTGTAGGTGTCCTACACCTGCCAGGCTTCAGCAGGAACACCACTTAGTGCAGAGGTGTTGTGAAGGTCAGTGGTGTCTTTTCCCTGCATAATCCTATAATACAGGATTTTATTTTGTCTGGCTTCAAGCCTTGAATATAAAACCAAATGGGAAGGTTTTAGGACAATTTCCCATCCTGCTGGGTGAGGGTAGACCTTATAGTGACGTTTGGGATCAAAACAGTGGGATATTGTCAATGAGTTCTGCTCTGCATTATACTGGTCCAGGAGGAGGAGATCCGGCTGGGCCGTGCTGCAGCAGGCAGCAGATGCAGAGCAGCTCATGTCTGAGCATTCCTTGTTTCAACCTTGAAGTTCCATCTGGTCCAAGGCAGGGAGCAGGTCAGGTGGTGGAGCTGGGGTTGCTGTGACACCAGTGCTGGTGGGGCCTCTCCTGCCGCTGAGATGTTGGTCCCTGCAGTGGTTTGGGCAGCAGCATTTGTTTGAAGATCAAACATACGGGGCAGAGGGAGGACTTTTGGAAGACTCAAACTAATCTCCTGTGTTCAAACTTCAGTTTACAGCTATCTGTTTCCTCACTGGAACAAACCCCCAGGAAGTGTTTTCATGATTGTCATAGAACCATCATAGAATCACAGAGCGGTTTGGGTTGGAAGGGACCTTAAGCTCATCCAGTTTCATCCCAATGCCATGGGCAGGGACACCTCACACTAAACCATGGCACCCAAGGCTCTGTCCAGCCTGGCCTTGAACATTGCCAGGGATGGAGCATTCACAACCTCCCTGGGCAACCCATTCCAGTGCCTCACCACCCTTACAGGAAAGAATTTATTCCTTAGATCCAATCTAAACCTCCTCTGTTTCAGTCTGAACCCGTTACCCCTTGTCCTGTCACTGCAGTTCCTAATGAACAGTCCATCCCCAGCATCCCTATAGGCCCCTTCAGATACTGGAAGCTGCTCTGAGGTCTCTCAATTGGGCTGCTCTCATTTTCCAAGAGGCTTTGGCATACGAAATCGAAACAGAAAGGTGTTGGCATTGAGTGGGAAATGCCTCAGCAGGTTAAGCATGGTTTCTGTGTGACAGCAGGCATCGAGTGTTGCATAGGGATACGCTGGGCCGAAGGCCACGAGGTGTTAGCTAAGTCAGGAGGCTTTTTCCTTTGAAATACCTGCGTTCTCTTGTGTTATTCCACAAGTCAAACCCATTCTGGCTTGTTTGTTTCTGGCATAAAGTCTTTACCCACTTCCTTTCCCCTCTGTGTTCCCACAATACCTTTCCAATTTCAGAAAGAAACTGCAATTTGCCTTTAAATAACCTGGCAGCAGCTCTTCAGAGCTTCCCATCTCAGTGGCAGCCCCTTTTAGAGGCGCTGCTGGTGGGAGGCTGCGGGAAGGAGAGAGGCAAACACGGAAACAATCCCAGCCCCATTCCTGCCTGCTTTGCAGAACGGGCTCTGCCATTGTCCAGCAGAGCTCTGCTGACCAGCGGGTTTGTGTGGCTGCATGCAGAGGGCTCGTGGGCTCGGTGTGCTTTCTGCCTTGCTCTTCACAAAGAGGTGGGGGAGTCTCTTGACAGGACCAAGGTGTTGTAGATTGTTCAGCAATCTGCTTCCAGTTTCTGTCTTGGACATCCGATGCTCACTGCGCTCCTCCTTTGGGAAACCTTGATGGATCCTAGCTGCCTGGTTGGATGTGAGTGCCCCAGGGATGTGTGTGCGTGTCTGCCTGTGTGTGGGAGCTGATGGTCACCCAGCACCCAACCCTCCCTGGGATGTGTCTTTCCTTAACATGGTGTGTTGCAGGATTCCCCGGGGTCCTGTGCAGCAGCCCCTCGAGGACCGGATCTTCACTCCGACCGTCTCCGCTGTGTACAGCACTGTGAGTATCTGCTGGTGCCAGGAGCCTGTGCTCCAGGCATGAGGAAATGGGAGATTCCTTTCAAACCCAACACAATTGCAGTTAACCTTTGTAAATCACAATTTACAATTAATAATACCCACAACATTGGTTTTTGCCTCCTGAAATAAGTGATGCTGGATGAAGACCCTTTTTGTCACATGTAAGTAGGAAAAGAAGAAAGCCTGGGGACTTCCATATCCAGTCCTTTTTTTGTTGGGTGACTGTAGTTTTATTGAGCATGGGGTTTCCTAACAGAGTTTCACCTGCGTGGGAATGTTCCTGGCCATGATTTCAGGCTGTTGGCTCTGCCCCTTTCCTGCCTCCTGCATCTCAAAGACTGCCTTGTTGTGCTTTAGTCCTGCATGTTTCTAAGGGTTTCTTATCAGAAAAGTAATCAAGGAAGATAGGTTTTTCAGGTGAAACATTCCGTTACCCAGAGGAAAAGATGTTTTGGTTGTAGGTTGGATATTTGGGATAGGAGCTTTCGGCTCCCTCTCCTTTGTGTTTGTAATTCTTGAAGAAATTCAGCTGAGAAACGTGGTGAAGTTTATTTGTGAACATTTGATCCTGGTTTCCTTTTATTCCTTTTTTTTTTTCCATGGCAGTAGCTGGAAGCCCAGTGTTATTTATGAGCTTTGCTAAATCAGCACAGCCCTGGGAAAGTAATATTTTGCTTTTCTGGTGGGATAGCACAAATATTTTTAATGGCAAAGCCCCGCTTTTAAGCTGCTCTTTTTAATTATTGGGAAAACAGGAAGAAAAGCTGTGGATGGGAGAAATTAGCTGTATTTTATGCAGTGACATAAGCTGCTTATAGAAAAACATAAGCTGCTGTGTGAGGTTTTCTCCTTCCCCCTGTTTGCATGAATAGCTGGCGGCAGGGTTATCAGCTCCATCTCCCCTGTGTGTGGAGTCTGGGTCTGGAGCATCTTCAGCCCCTTCCTATTTTGGCTTGTAGGGAAGAGCTTTGTGATCCCCTTTTCCACCACAGACACTGCTGGCATGGGATGCAGAGCCCGGCTTTGCACAGGATTAAGTGCCAACATGCTGTCCAGTGTCCCTGGGTCCAAGAAAGGCAGTGACTTGGGTGATAGTTGGATACCAGGAGCAGGAAGATAGTTGGATAGTGGGAGCAGCAAGCCTCAGGCTGGAGCATGGATGCTGTGGTGGGCAGGAGGCAGCGGGTTTCCATCCAGGTGAGTCGGAAGGGTTGGGGCACAACATCGATGATGGGGTTTAACAGTTTGAGCTTTGTGGCTTTGCCAGCAGTTGGATTGCCAGGCTCAAGGTGTGGACTGGTTGTTGGGGTGGCTTCTTTGCTCCCTCTGGCCTCAATACCGTACCGCACACTTCTGCGTGGATATGCATATGTATGTATGCAAAGAAGCAAACCCAAAGGAACACAAATGTACAAACAGTTACAATAAATAATTCAGTTTATCCTTTATATACCCTATAAACCACTTAAAACCCACTTTAAATACATCTGAATTGCTTTGGGGGGGAAGAAGAAAGTTCTTTTTTATCAAGTCTTTCTTCCAAAGATATAATTCAGATGCCTGTGGGGAAAATATGACTGTGAAAATTTAAATGAATGTAAAATATAAAAGTAACTGTGAAGAATGACCTAAAATAGGGGTTTGAGTGTGGAAAACTACCATTCCTTGCTGTGGGACAGGAATAGAAGCCAGGGCTGGAGTAGCTCAGTTCTGGGCTTGAAGAAAACACAAGTTTGAAAGAAAAATCTCATGGTTTAGAGAAAGGAGAGAAATTTCTCAGCTCGGTTCCTTCTGAGCTTCTATTTGAAGCCTTTGGCAGATGGCGAATGTAGAGTAAGTCCTTGCTCAGAGGAGTGCGGGTGGAGGAGGCACACGATGGAGGTCCTTGACAGATTCATTCATTGCAGGTCTCTCTGCTTTATTCCACGAGGAACAGCACTGTGTGTTTCAGTTCTGGGTTTGCAATGAAGAAGTTGTGTTCAGTGTCTGATTTTTACATGTTGTTTATCTAGACATCCCAAAACTCACACCATCACCGGTATGGTCAAGCACCATTGGCAGCATCCGGCACTGCTCTTCCACTGCCACCCTGCACTGCTCAGTCATCCTGTGCGGGTTCCTGCACGTGGCAGTTTTCCAACACATGTGTTTTGGTGGAGGATGGCTGGTTTGGGAGGAGGTCTGAGATCTGGTACCACCTCATGGTGACTCTGAGCTGTTGTGGTGGTTTCCCTGCCGGTTATAGTGTGCGTGGGGAGGGAGGATGAATCATTTCAGGTGTCACAGTCACAGACTGGTTTGTGTTGGAAGGGACCTTAAATCCCATCCAGCTCCAACTTCTGCCACGGGCAGGGACCCCTTCCACTGGAGCAGCTGCTCCAAGCCCCTGTGTCCAACCTGGCCTTGAACACTGCCAGGGATGGGGCAGCCACAGCTTCTCTGGGCACCCTGTGCCAGCGCCTCAGCACCCTCACAGGAAACAGCTTCTGCCTAAGAGCTCATCTCAGTCTCCCCTCTCTTGGGCAGGTTCAAGCCATTCCCCTTGGCCTGTCCCTACAGGCCCTTGTCCCAAGCCCCTCTCCAGCTTTCCTGCAGCCCCTTTAGGCACTGGAGCTGCTCTCAGGTCTCCCCTTCAGGAGCCTTCTCTTGTCCAGGCTGCCCCAGCCCAGCTCTCTCAGCCTGGCTCCAGAGCAGAGCTGCTCCAGCCCTCGCAGCAGCTCCATGGCCTCCTCTGGCCTCGCTCCAGCAGCTCCACATCCTTCCCCTGTTTGGGGGTCATGGGCAACCCACAGCTGAAACCACTATTTTTAGTGAGGTAAAGATGAAAAGTAACTTGGTTATCTTTTCCATGCCTTTCCACATGTGTTATCAGGACATCAGTTGCACATTCCTGAGCTCTTTCTTTTTCCAGAATTACATGCTGCTTGCCAAAAATGGGAATGGAAAATCATGTGGCTTTTGCTGTGAGCCCCGGTAATCTCCCCCGAAACAAAAGCAGAGGAGCACATTCCCCTGTTGGTCAGAGATGGGAGGTGAGGAAGAGGCACAGTGTGGTTGGGAGGTAAAATTAGGTTTGTCTGAGCACGTGGAGATGCTCAGAACTCCTCCCAAAGCTTCGTAGAACCTCCTGTCAATGAAACCATGCTGATGTTGAAATCAAACCCACCGAACCTCAGTGTCTGTCATCTTCATTCAATTTATGTTTGAATACTGTAGAAAATGCTGATATCTGGTACGTTGTTTGAGTCTATTTTATAATAAATAAACCCATTAGAATTATTTTAAAGCAAATCTCAGTTGGAAAGAGTTGTTTCAATGAACTGATCTTGTGCTCATTTCCCCTCATCAGCAATGGTGAATGCTGTATCGTAAGGGCTGTGTTTGTACATAGAATCCTGGAATGGTTTGGGTTGGAAGGAACCTTAAAGCTCATCCGGTTCCAATCCCCTGCCACAGCCACTGAAGATTTGGGTTTGGTCCTGTAGAGAGCTGCTTGAGTGGTGTTCCCTAATTCTTCATACTGCAGGACTTTAAGGCTCGTACATCTGCTCTCACATCCCAAACCTGGGGAGTCTGGAACAGGGAATGAGAATGAAATGTGGGTTCTCTTGTTAAATAACTCAGAGAAATAAATGCAAAGACCTTTTTACCTTGAGTTAGGGGAAAGACCTTGGCTCCTGACACAAAGGGAACTGCACCAAAGGTGACCTCAGATACCATGGGCCACCATGTGAGCCTGCACACAGCGTAATAGGGCCTGGTGTCTGCTGAACCTGAAATGACTGTGGAGGAATGCTCAGAAGGAGATGTGCTCTTCAGCCTCAGCACAAGGTGTGAGTTGGGAATCGGATACAAACAGCGGCTGTTTAACACACATCCACTCCTCGCACCTTTTGGGCAGGTGATGGTGGAGGTTCATAACTGGTGGTAACGTGATCTCAAGTGCTGCGGCTTGGACCAGAAATACTTTGGGATATACTTGTAAGAGCTAAGGGACAGCATTGACCTGTGGATTAGGCTTGAGTGCTGTGTGAGGTGCCTGTTGGAGAGAAGTGTTTGCAGGTTGGTTGGGTGCAGTCTTGAGCAGAGTTTCTGTAGCATGGTGAACTGTATTAACTCATGGTGTTAACTCTGGTCTCACTGTGTCCCTTTGGAGCAGGTACCACCTCCTGTCAGGTTGCCCAACTCAGTAGTAAAGAAGGTGATGGGAAGGTGAAGTGTTGAAGACCCTGCTTGCCCCACATTGTCAGTGACTAAGCTTGCCTCCATCATGCCCTTTGGGTGTCCATTGGGTTGCTTTGCTGCAGCAGGATGCTGCGCCTTGGTGCCTCCTGATAGTTTCAAGCCCAGCAGAGGTACTGTGATTCGCCTTTATGTCCTTTAAAGGGATCTTCCTGCAGTGAAGAGAATCCTGTAGAAAAGAGATTAGGGAGGCTTAGCTCCAGCCACCCTGTGCTTCAAGGAAGGATCTGGGTCAGGAGGCCAACTGGTGCCCCTGCCTGGCTGCAGGGGAGGCTGCAGAGTATGCAAGGGATGATGCTCATGTCCTCAGTGCTGCTCTGAAGCTGTTTGCAGCAGCACAAGTGAACTCATTGCATGCTGGTAGGGAATGGGTTCCATCCAGGTCTGAGCCCTTCTTGAAGAGGGCTTTGTTTAAGGAAAGAACAGATCTTAGTGATGAACTGTTAGTGGCAAACTGTTGTTGTATCATAGAACCCCAGACTGGTTTGTGTTGGAAGGGCCCTTAAAGCTCCTCCAGCTCCAACCCCTGCCACGGGCAGGGACCCCTTCCACTGGAGCAGCTGCTCCAAGCCCCTGTGTCCAACCTGGCCTTGAACACTGCCAGGGATGGGGCAGCCACAGCTTCTCTGGGCACTCTGTGCCAGCGCCTCAGCACCCTCACAGGGAAGAGCTTCTGCCTAAGAGCTCATCTCAGTCTCCCGTCGGGCAGGTTAAAGCCATCCCCTTACTAATAAAAGCCATTTAAAGCCATTCTGCTACTTGTCTGCTCCATTGCACCAGGGTATCTTGTGGAGCATCATTCACGGTGCTGCACAGCTTTCCTTTCAGCTTGGCTTCCAGATTCCATACCCAGTTCAGAGCAGCGTTCCTTGGAGTTTTCCATTAACCTCCAGCATGGGTTATTTGCATGTTTTATTTTCTGAAGAGCACTGTTGAACACTCACACTGACCTGGGATATTATTAGTGCCCCCATCCCTCTTGTCAGGCACTGGTGTGGACTTGATGCTGTTGGAGGTTGGAGGGTTTTGGGTGGCTCTGGCCTTTGCTGGGATACTGTGTGCACTTGTAGGTTAGGGAGGTAAAACTGGCAGTGTTTGAAGTACCACAACTACTGCAAATAACCTCTTTTTCTCTACAAGAGGCAATACATGTTGGTGATGTGAGCACTTGCAGCCTCCTGATGGTGTTCTTTACGGTGATACCCTTGTGTTTTGTGTTGCTTTCACTTTCTTCTCCCCGTCTTAAGTGCGAGTTTTAATGTCCATCATGATCTACAGTCATTTCAGAGCCCTGAGTGCTGCCTCAGTGACGTGACAGCTCTGTCTTAGGAGTCACATAAGAGACTTGGGTTTTCTTGGGGGTGGGAGATGGGAAGTTCTATTGTGTCTCTGTAGCAGTGGCTTCAATTCAGCTGAATGAGGCTGTGTGCGCACACACACCTGCTAATCCAGATGAGCCAAATGAGAGCTGATTCCCCCCATGGGGAAGGCTGCAGTCAGGGATGGAGGGTGAGGTTCTGTGGCTTGACCCACCCTCCTCTCTAATGAGCACAAGGCTGCTGTAAATCTTCCTGCAGCAAATGACTCTGGTCCGTGTCCAAGGCTCCAGAAATTCCCGGTTGGAGTTCTTGGGGCCAGTGCAGCTGTTTTGGTGCTTTAGGTAATGCAACGACGGCGTCGATACTTGGAATGCAATAAAATGGCTTGGAAAAAGCATTTAGGGGTGAACTCGGTGACTCTTGCTCTCGTACTTTGCTCTCTTGGAGCTTGGTGCTAATGGTCCATTAAAGATCAAGGGCCAGGAATTGCCTCCTGCCTTCTGTACCCTTTGGGTTTTTTACTATAGCGACTGTATAAAGTGTATTTAAATCACTTCCATCATGGAAATAGCACAGTGGAGCAAGGACATATGCCATGAGGGGATTTTCCAGCATTCTGCTGGATGTGTTTTCATTAGTACTTTGTTATAGAAGCTGAGAAAGGAGAAAAGTGTATTCAGGAATTGCTCTGGAATTTTATTCTTTGCTTGTGGCAATCCCTTTGGATAACAGGGCCCCTATGTTGTCTTTTTTTTTCCTTCTTGGAGTGGAATAGGCAGCTTTTCCTCTTACTTTGTTGGGTCACTGGTAATGTGTATCCCTTTGCAAAATCACTGTATTGTTCAATATGGCCTGTAATGGAAGGATCAGGAGATCCCAGGCCTGAAGTCAAAGGGCTATTGCAAAGCACAACCACAGCAGTAGAGCTCATCCAGTTCCTACACATTTCCGCCTCTGACTCTAGTTGGAGCTCCTTTTGTGATCCTTCCCTCTTTTCCTGCATCATATAAATAGTTCCCTAACTCGTACAGCGTTTCACTTAGATAAATATAGATATTATTTTATATATATAAAAAGATGCTGCTAGCTGCTTTCTTAAAAAGAAGATGACAGTATCTCTACAGATTGGATTACTAATACTATATTTTACTAACAGTTTATCTCCACACAGGTAACACAAGTAGCAAGACAGCCGGGTCCTCCTGCCCCATCCCCTTACACTGCACATGAAATAAATAAGGGACACCCAAATCTTGCTGCAACGCCACCGGGACATGCATCGTCCCCTGGGCTTTCACAGGTAAGACCTGGCATTGGAGCAGAGCATTCCCAGCTGCCCTCTTTTCCCCTTGGCTGATGCTCAAGCTTTGCTGCTCAAACATCAATATAGATGTCTGTGACCAGTATAGAAACCTTGAGTAGTGAAGAGTGTCTGCAGCTCGAGCCTTGCAGTGCCTTACAGGTAGCTCTCAGGTTTATTAAGCGTCAGCTCATTGTTGAGTCTGCAACAGAAACCAAAAGCAACGTGAATAATTGCAGGAAGTACTCACTGAGGAGGAATGTGCTTTGTTGTTGGGCATGGTCTGACTTCTATTTTAAACACCGTAGATATGCCCAGTGTCTTCTGTTAGGGGTTTTTCCATCTCAAGTGTGCTGTGCAGGAGGCTGTGATACTGTACTTCTGAGAAGTGGGACAGTAAATGAATTACAAAACCGAGTGCTAACAAAAGAAATGAGACAAAGGACTGATTACGAAAAGAAAGAAGAGATAAATAGGAGTTATAATAAGAATGGAGAAATTACATCCAGTAAGATCTGTGGAGTAAATTGGTCCTTTTGTAGTCTTTATTAGATGAGTATTCTCCAGGGTTGATGTGAGAGTGGAGAAGCTTATCATGAGGGCAAAAGAGACAAGTAATGGAGTGCAGAAAGAGGGAAGATGAAGATCCAGGATTGGGGAAAGTGAGATAAAAACTCAGAGGTTTGAGATAGATGAAAGCCTTATGTTTAATTTATCTTGTTCAAATGAACAAGGTAGGAAGGTGTGAGTAGGTTGGCTGTTAGATGTGTGCTTTCATTAGGTGGGGTGCAGGATGATGGGTTGGGAGCAGCGAGGTGCTGGTGAGGGCCTTGAATATGCTGAGCGCTGGGAGAAGGCAGCTCCATTCCTCCTGCAGCCTCTTGGCTTTGGATGAAACATTAAACTGCAGCTGACCTTTTGGACTAGGAGATGAGTGAAAGCAAAGCAGGTCATGTAAGGAACATTCATCTTAATAGTGCACATTCTACATAAAACTTGGTGGGGAAAACTGGAGACTTGTGGTGCTGTTTGAAAAGGTGCAAGTGCTCATCCTTTATGGGCTGGGAAGTCAGAGGCTGAAGTATCTCTTCAGGAGCATAAGTAGCTTGTGGGCATTAGCGGTGGCAGAGCCCTTTCTTGCACTCATGGCACGTGGCTGTTGGAAGTAAGGCCTCTGGTTTGGAGGCTGAGCCTCACCTAACAGGGAGAAGGCAGCAGGGCTGCAGAGCAGACCCCAATACCTTGTCTGGTTTGTGTCGTGCAGCAAGAAATTGGTTCCTGGTGCAGCTCGTCAGCAGAGGGAAGCTAATCATGGGGCAGATAAGAGGGGAAGGAGGAGAACATTCTAGGCAGCCTCTTTAAAAACTCCTCTAATCAAGGGTTATTTCTTCCCTTAATACTTTCCTGTTGAGTCAGTGCCTACGTAGGGAGCGGGCCCCACGCCAAACCTCGCTCCAGCCAGCGGGAAAACGCTCCTTTCCTGTTCTGCTGCCTCTGAGCTCTTGGAAATGAGCTTCGATTGTGTCATTCTGATGCTGCTCGTAGGAGAGGTCTGACCTTACGTCCTCCATGTCAGCTGAGGATCCTTGAGGGCTCCAGGAGGATGTTTGTCCTCTGACTGCATGGGGCTGGCTCTTGTGTGCTGAGTTACAGGGCAGGGGAAGCATCGGCTGTTGTGCACTTCTGGTGCTGTAGAGGAGTGAGGTCTGGGGAGCTTTGCCGAAGTGATGCCTACAGAGCTGGGGTTTGGGAGCAAAGTAGAAAGAATGGTTTCTGTTCATTCATAGCACTTGCTTGGTGCTGACCAGGTGTCTTCACTGCTGAGGCATCCCATAGAATCCCAGCCTGGTTTGTGTTGGAAGGGACCTTAAAGCTCCTCCAGCTCCAACCCCTGCCACAGGCAGGGACCCCTTCCACTGGAGCAGCTGCTCCAAGCCCCTGTGTCCAACCTGGCCTTGAACACTGCCAGGGATGGGGCAGCCACAGCTTCTCTGGGCACCCTGTGCCAGCGCCTCAGCACCCTCACAGGGAAGAGCTTGTGCCTAAGAGCTCATCTCAGTCTCCTCTCTCCTGGGCAGGTTCAAGCCATTCCCCTTGGCCTGTCCCTACAGGCTCTTGTCCCAAGCCCCTCTCCAGCTTTCCTGCAGCCCCTTCAGGCCCTGGAGCTGCTCTGGGGTCTCCCCTTCAGGAGCCTTCTCTTGTCCAGGCTGCCCCAGCCCAGCTCTCTCAGCCTGGCTCCAGAGCAGAGCTGCTTCAGCCCTCGCAGCATCTCCATGGCCTCCTCTGGTCTCACTCCAACAGCTCCAGGTCCCTCTTGTGCTGCTGCCCCAGAGCTGGATCAGGGCTGCAGGGGGGGGTCTCCCCAGAGCCCAGCAGAGGGTCAGGATCCTCTCCCTGAGCTGCTGCTCACGCTCTGGGGGTGCAGCCGAGCACACGGGGGGGTTCTGGGCTCAAGTGCTCACTGAAGCTGGTTCATGGGGAGCTTCTCATTGACCAACACCCCCAGGTCCTTTCCTCAGGGCTGCTCCCTCCCATCTCCCTCAGCCTGTGTTTGTGCCTGGGATTGCCCCGACCCATGTGCAGGACCTTGCACTTGTCTTTGTTGAACCTCTCAACCTTGCAGCTGGAGGTGACAGTGAAGAATCCCATTGGCAGTGTCTATGCTTGGGACGCTTCCAGCACTGAGGCTTTAAAAGGGTTTGAGACTTTTGACATCAGCAGTTATAGGGTAACCAGGAGAACCCAGCAAGCTTTTTCTGTACCCCTGAATGGGTTTGGGTGAATTCACAGTCTGGATATTCTTGTGTATAGCAACATCAGGCCTTGGGGTCAGGGTTACATGGTGGTAAGGAACTCCCAGTTGAGCAGAGGGTCAGGTGAAAGCGTTACCTTTTCATGGCACATACTGTTTGTCCCCTGCAGTTTCACCTAATACCCTCTTGTGCTTGTGTTAAGGAGTGAGGTGAGTGGAAGTTTCCTATCTGCAGACCACTTTCTGTCATGGTTTCATTGATGTGCTTTATTTGAGGTAAACACTCCAAATCCTTTGAATCTCTCATCACTTGGAAGTTCTCTCGTGTAATTGTTTCATTTGTCTGATTCTTGGGCTCCTTAAGTGCTGCTGTGTCCCTTTTATAAGACAAAGCAACCCGACATGGTGTCCTGCTGGATGGTTCATTACTGATTTCTTCAGCAGCAATATCCCACTGCACAGACTGCTCTGTACCTGAACACCCCACAATGATGACTGAGCATTGAGCAAAGGTTGTCTTTGTGGTTGTCCCTTTGTGCCTGATGTTGTGGGGGGTGTTTGTGCATGGTCAGAGGTGTGTGTGTTTGTGTGTTCTGGATTTGACAGTAATTAAAAAGCTAAAGAAGAGACCACTTCATTTGAATGAGAATCTGATTAAGGGGTCATTGATTTCTCCATCAGAGCTGTGATTTAATGAGTGCTCATCAAACCAAGTCTTTCTGAGGTCAGGAGTGCTGTTCAGGCAGTGGTGAATGAACATATTTACGTGTGGTTCTGAGCTCTGGGTATCACTCAGGTCTAAAAGTCATTTTGCTAGTCATAGAATATGTGTTGCTTGCTTGTGTTCACACATCCCTGAGTGCTGTCAGTGCAGGGCTCAGCAGAGAGGTCAGTGCTGTGCTTCTCCCTAGTGGGCATCTCAGCATCCCTTCTTGGAGGGCTCAGAGCCACTTACCAGATTCCTTAAGTGGGGATGTTGCAGGAGGTGAGCAGAGCGTTAGTAAGTGCTGCAGTTCCACACACAGTCCCCTGGCTGCTCCAAGCTGCCTGTTCCTGTAAGGCTGGTGACTGGGCTCAGGAGATACCTTGGAACACTGGAAAGTGATGAAAGGATCTGCTGACCCTTGGACACGCTCTGGGCACCTGGAGCTGCACCACTTGGTAGGTCTGCAAAGTGCTGTGTGACAAGATTTTGTCCGGTGCCTAAAGGGGCTGCAGGAAAGCTGGAGAGGGGCTTGGGACAAGGGCCTGTAGGGACAGGCCAAGGGGAATGGCTTGAACCTGCCCAAGGGGAGACTGAGCTGAGCTCTTAGGCACAAGCTCTTCCCTGTGAGGGTGCTGAGGCGCTGGCACAGGGTGCCCAGAGAAGCTGTGGCTGCCCCATCCCTGGCAGTGTTCAAGGCCAGGTTGGACACAGGGGCTTGGAGCAGCTGCTCCAGTGGAAGGGGTCCCTGCCTGTGGCAGGGGTTGGAGCTGGAGGAGCTTTAAGGTCCCTTCCAACCCAAACCATTCCCTGATTCTGTGGTTCCACAACAGAGTGGTCTGTAGGAGAGGTCTTGGGAAGCACTGGTCAGGAGGTGTACAGGATATCCAGTGTCTCCCGTGGCAAGACACATCAGGTGCAGATGTAGCTTGGAGCTTTGTAGCTGGTTTTCCTTTACCATTATTTAAGTAAGCAGCAGCAGATGGTCCTGCAGGGCTGTGGTTTGGTGCCTCTTTCACTTTTTCTTCTACCTTTTCCATCTGACGTACCCAAAACAAGAGAAGGGCTTTTGCTGTTCCTCTTCCTCCAAAGTCTTCCATAATACCCTGCCTCTGGCACTTTGCTGCCCTTCAGACTTAGGTTCTGTGTGGTGAAACAAGAAGAGCTCAGCAGCGATGTGAAGCCATCCTACCCCCACCTCCACAGCAGCGTTTGTGCTTCCCAAATTCCAGGGCTTTGAAATCATCCTGCTGCTCTCAGGAATGCAGTGAACTCCGCCGGCACTGGGGAATGCACAGCACACGGTGCTGCAGCGATGTTATGGCCAGATGTGGCCCCATGGACATAAAATTCCATATTCCAGTTGTTCTTTGTGTGAAAGGCTCCTTGTACTGACTGGGATTGGGGGAACGCATCTCCACTGCCTCCTCTCTCAGCTTGTAGGCTTCAGGAGTGTCTGGTTTGAGACAATTCACATTCTTAGTGTACAGGGAAAGGAGAAGCCATTGAGAAAGGAATAGAGAAGTTTCTTCTTGGGCATGGCTACCGGAGCAAGGTGTCCTGAGACCAGGTAAGGATGGATTTACAATGTGCCGGGTACCACAGGCTCTCATCCTGTGACGGGTGTGAGCCAGCCCAGTGCAAGTACTGCAGGCAAGGAGCCTTCACACAGGAGTTAACACAGAGCAGCTGAAGTGCTGTAAATCTGCCCCGCTCCGGGTTGATGTTGCAGTAATTTATGGTGTATCCGTGTTAGGATGGGAATAATGGGAAAGTGGAGCTGTGCCAAAGCAGCGCGGATGGGGCTTGGAGGGGAGCAGCAGCAAAATGCTTCCTGCTGTCCCAGGAATGATAGCAGAGGAGAGGGCTCCTCATTGGTACCATGAGCATGTGAAGCTCAGGCCATGAGGAGAAGACAATTTCATCCCTCCTTGTGGCCTAGGAGTGTTTTGAAGGATCCCAAGGAACAAGTTCTGTGGGTTCTGGTGCCTGAGGTGAAGCAACACAAGAGGGGAATGACTTGGAAAAGACTCTTGGCTTTTTCCACCTCAGCTTTAAAACCGCAGGCTCTGATGTGCGTGCTGAGGGATTCCTTCAGTCCGGGACCACAGCTTGGAAGCTCTGACCAACCACACTTGGAGCAAATGGCCAGGAATTTCCTCTGCAGTCAGGCTCTCCATAAGAACTCATTGTGGGTGCTTCATGCCCACCCTTACCTCTTGGGCTGAATTGCTGGAGCACCCAGGGGAACCTCTGGCATCCACTGCGACCTTGCCCTGAAGCTGTTGCAGATGCTCACAGTGGTGTTTAACAATGCTTTACCTGCTCCTAGCAGGGTCTGGATAACACCCGCAGAGAACAGGAGAGCTGAATGCTCTCGGTGTACAGAGACCTTGACTTGTAGGTGGCTGATGGAAACCTGGAGCAGATTGTACAAGCTGGAACTTGTTACCATCTGCTCCTTTGCCTGAAGTGAAAAGAGTTTTGTGGTCTCATTCTGGTCCTCAAAAATGTCACCCTCGCTAAATTAGCGTTTGTAATAGCAGTGAGACATTCCTGAGTGCGGTAAGGTCTGGGAATCTGTGCCAGGAAGCGTGTCTGTGTGCCATCTGTGGCGGGTTTATAGGCTTTCCCCAAGCCCCCCTTTTATTATCTTGGAGCCTTTCTATGGGAGCTGGGATCCTGTTACAGCCACGATGTTTATTCACTATTCCCTCCCATCACTTTTAGCCCAATTTAGGTTTTAGATGCTTTTAATGAGCTGATGTTTATTAACAGATGGAAGGGAAAGAGGAATGAGGGAAGGGAAGGAGGAGTGTTATTTAATCATAACCTTGCCCCATTGTGTCTTTGGATACCCCAGGTGCCCTGGGACATAGCAAGTGTTACGGTAGCTGCTCACTCCTCATGCTGGAGGCAGCTGCCTTCTGTGTTCTCTTGCCTGTGAACTGCATGTTACACTCACCTTCCCTCAGATGCAGCTATTGATAGAACTTTACAATCATGGAATGGTTTGGGTTGGAAGGGACCTTAAAGCTCCTCCAGCTCCAACCCCTGCCACAGGCAGGGACACCTTCCACTGGAGCAGCTGCTCCAAGCCCCTGTGTCCAACCTGGCCTTGAACACTGCCAGGGATGGGGCAGCCACAGCTTCTCTGGGCACCCTGTGCCAGCGCCTCAGCACCCTCACAGGGAACAGCTTGTGCCTAAGAGCTCATCTCAGTCTCCCCTGTTCTGGCAGGTTCAAGCCATTCCCCTTGGCCTGTCCCTACAGGCCCTTGTCCAAAGCCCCTCTCCAGGGTTAAAGTCAGCCCATGTAGATTTTGGAAGGCTGTTGTAAGGTCTCCTATTCCCCATTAAAGGAGCACACGTGTGCGTTGCTGGGAAGTAGTGCTCTCTGTGAGGTCAGGTAATAAACTTCCGCAGCCGCTGGAGCACAAGGGGCTCCTTGGTTCTGTCATCTCATGTGAACAAATACCCATCACTTTCTCTGTTTTGAGACCATCTTATGTCAACACCTGGGTTGGAGCCAGCTCTAAGCTCCACAGGGAACTCTTCACCCAGAGACAGCTTTTCCATACAGGAACTTCCTTGGTTTATGTAAGGTGCTGTTATAGCGGATTTCATAGAATCATAGAATAGTTTGGGTTGGAAAGGACCTTAAGCTCATCCAGTTCCAACCCCCTGCCATGGGCAGGGACACCTCACACTAAACCATGGCACCCAAGGCTCTGTCCAACCTGGCCTTGAACACTGCCAGGGATGGAGCATTCACAACTTCCCTGGGCAACCCATTCCAGCGCCTCAGCACCCTCACAGTAAAGAACTTCCTCCTTATATCCAATCTAAACTTCCCCTGTTTCAGTTTGAACCCGTTACCACTTGTCCTATCACTACAGTCCCTAATGAAGAGTCCCTCCCCAGCATCCCTATAGTCCCCTTCAGACACTGGAAGCTGCTCTGAGGTCTCCACGCAGCCTTCTCTTCTCCAGGCTGAACAGCCCCAACTTTCTCAGCCTGTCTTCATACGGGAGGTGCTCCAGTCCCTGAGCATCCTCTCATTGAAAGCACACAGAGTCCTGTAACTGCAGAGCAGGAAGGGTTCTCAGGCAGGGCATTCCTTAACAGTCATCTTTGTGGCCACGGAATGGGAGATGAGAGTCTCCTTGTGCCAGTGAAGAAACCAGGGCTGGACCAGGCAGGAGGATGCACGTTCCCCTCTGGACCATGGGTTCCAGGCTCTTGGGTTTTCCACTCCTACCAGATCATGAGGAAAAAGACAGTTTAAGCAACTAAACTGACGGTGCTTTGTGAGCATGAAACCTCCTTCCAGCCATGTTCATGAGTGTGTTTCTGAGCAGTCAAGAACTTGACTGCTTACACTTCCCTTGGCCGTGGTTCTGTGCATCGGGGTCAGGCTGCTTCCCACCGCAGCCTTGCAGTGCTGACTGTGAGCCTGCAGGAGTGTGTGACTGCTGCTGGAGATGGGAAATTGGAGTTATTTAATAGCTGATAAATCCAGGAGAAGCGTAATCTTCTTGTGGCCTTTGTGTTAAAGACCTGCTGGAAGTGCAGCTGAACTCTCTGTGTTGTAATAGGATTAGGAGGGGTTTGATTGGGTTAATAACGTTGGGAATATTTGCTCATGTCACGTATTTCATTAGGTTTGATTCACTGCTGTGCTTTTTACCTCATTAGTTTAAATCTGGGTAAAGCTGTCCTGGAAACATAAAGCACGGCTGTGTCTTAGTGCCTTTGGGCTTCAGGGTGCTTTAGTGTGGGGATGCTCAACCTCATGGGTAGGTTGCTGCTCTGGGCTTAAGAGCTGGCGAGGGGAGATCTGGGGTTGTGGGAAGGTGTAGCTGCCAAATAACTCTATTAACATCAACAGTTATTTAGCCTTGGAAACAGGGACATTCAAAAGGTGCACCATAGGTGAGATGTATGGATTAGTGTTAATATTTATGCACTAAAGGAGGATTAGGAACAGCCTGAAACACTTTCCTTTCTAACAAGGAAAGGAATGGAAGAAAATCTGGTACAATGTGATCATATACACAGAATTCCAGACTGGTTTGTGTTGGAAAGGACCTTAAAGCTCCTCCAGCTCCAACCCCTGCCACAGGCAGGGACCCCTTCCACTGGAGCAGCTGCTCCAAGCCCCTGTGTCCAACCTGGCCTTGAACACTGCCAGGGATGGGGCAGCCACAGCTTCTCTGGGCACCCTGTGCCAGCGCCTCAGCACCCTCACAGGGAAGAGCTTCTGCCTAAGAGCTCATCTCAGTCTCCCCTCTCTTGGGCAGGTTCAAGCCATTCCCCTTGGCCTGTCCCTACAGGCCCTTGTCCCAAGCCCCTCTCCAGCTTTCCTGCAGCCCCTTTAGGCACTGGAGCTGCTCTCAGGTCTCCCCTTCAGGAGCCTTCTCTTGCCCAGGCTGCCCCAGCCCAGCTCTCTCAGCCTGGCTCCAGAGCAGAGCTGCTCCAGCCCTCGCAGCATCTCCTTGCAAAGGAAAGATCAGCACAAAAGCTGAGTCCAGTCAGGCCTGGCCCTGCCTGCAGACCCCCCCGCAGTGCTGACACTGCGTTGTGCAGGGATTACTGCTTGCAGAGCTGTGTTTAATTCTTCTCCGTGCCATCCTGTGTGCCCAGCGCAGGAGGATAATGTGGTTTCTCTCCTGTTGCTTGAGGTTTTGCTTCCTGGAGCATCCCCAGCCTTGCTCAGAGTCATCCCTGCCTCATCCACCCTGGGGTAAACGGAGTTATTTGGAGTAAGGAAGCTCTCGCACAGTTGGTGTCTTGGCCACACAGCACACTGGGTGCGTGATCTAGCACAAGGGTTTTCTTTGGGCTTGTGATACTATTGTGAATCAAAAGCAGCTTCAAAATTGGCAGTAACTTGGTTTTTTGGAGGGGTTGAAATGGCATTTTAATAGAGAACCAAACTCCTCGGTAGGTGGTCTAAAATGCTACAGATCCCTTTCTTGAGGGCTTCAAGCACATTTCCTGTTCTCACCATCACGTGGACTGTGCTTTCATTTGATGCTTTTCAACTTTACCACTCATTGAACTACATTTTTATTCATGATCTCAGATGACAAAATAATTGGAGGCAACTTGCCATTTTCTTATGTTTAATATTTTCTGTTCTGCTATTCCTCCTGCAATAATACCTTCTGTTCCATGCAGTTTAATGGATGTTTTCCTGTATGCTCCAGAAAATCTGTAGTTGTCAAACAAACACAATGTGTTGCAGAAGGGAAAATGTCCCAGTAAACAGCCAAGTCAGAGCTTTACAAGCTGTGTTTTGTGAACATAGAGGGCAGTAAATACCCCTGTATCCAGATAAAACAGGGGGGAAGGAGCCCTTGAATTACCGGAGTCCATCATTAGCTGTTCTGTCAGACTGGGAAACTGAAGAATAACCTCTGAAGCCATTTATACCTTCAGCAAGGAACACTGTCCTGGAGGGGGCTGCAGGAAAGCTGGAGAGGGGCTTGGGACAAGGGCCTGTAGGGACAGGCCAAGGGGAATGGCTTGAACCTGCCCAAGAGAGGGGAGACTGAGATGAGCTCTTAGGCAGAAGCTGTTCCCTGTGAGGGTGCTGAGGCGCTGGCACAGGGTGCCCAGAGAAGCTGTGGCTGCCCCATCCCTGGCAGTGTTGAAGGCCAGGTTGGACACAGGGGCTTGGAGCAGCTGCTCCAGTGGAAGGGGTCCCTGCCCGTGGCAGGGGTTAGAGCTGAAGGAGCTTTAAGGTCCCTTCCAACCCAAACCACTCTGGGATTCTGAGATCTGTCCATCCAGCTATCTTAAAACTGCACTTGTTTAAGTATCCCACTCTGCATCTTCAGTTGACCCCATCCCTGTGCTCTGGAATTTGGTATATGCTTATTGGTTTGAATGCCTTCTCTATTTTAACAGGCAGAAAGATGCTTCTCTCCTCCCCAGAACTGTGTGTTATATTCACCTTAACAGCATGTTGTGGGATGGCTGCATTCAGTGCTATAACTGCTGATAGAATAATTGCAGTTGTTATGTTGGAAACACAAGCTAAGGCTGGGCTGCAGGGAGATGGCCAGTCAAACAGCAATACTTTCTGCCTTTTCCTTTCCACCCTTCTCCTTTGTAACATCCCTACAAGAAGAGGGACCACAACTTCTTAACCAGGAAGGAGAGGGGTGTTCATCTCGTGTCTGTATTGCCCTTTGCACAAACCATCTTTGTCCAGGGAAGAGGAAACCGTGTTTCCTTCACCACCTTCTGTCAGTGAGAATCTGATTATTCATCTTCAAGTAGAAGAAGTGCCTGTAGTCTTGTGCGTGTTGCTTGGGACTCTGTTTCCCTGTTGCTTGTGCTGCTTTTGCCTGCTCGAGTGTGTGACACTGAATCTGCAAAGCCATATAAAGGTGGTTGGAAGTTCAGGACATGTACACCGAGACAGGCGGCTGCAGTGGATTAGAGGTAACAGTGGTTCAGCCACATTTGAGAGAAGGAATTGCTCTTGGATCAGGGCATTTTTATCTGTTTAAAGGCTGAGTTTAATATTTACCAACACAGGGAATTCTCAAGGCTGGGCTTACGGAAAAAAGGAGGGAGTGGAAACTGGAGCACTTGTGCCAGGCAACATCCTCCCTTCTCCTCCTCTTCCTCACAAGCGGTGCAGGCTCTTCCCTGCTTCTTGTCCTTGTCTGCAGTGTCAGGAATCCCTAAGACTGTGCAAGTCCCATCCCAGTCCCTCCCAATACCAATACCAATCACGTATTGGCACTGTGATGTGATGAATTCCATTACAGAGTGGAAACCCTGAATCTGCACAACATGGTCAGTGTCAGGGGTCTGGTACTTGCATCATTGACTTTAATGGGGCTTTGGGTATTTATACCAATCTCTGCAGTAAACCAGAGTGTTTCCAAGTTCCTGGTACATCATACAGGGAGGCAGCGGAGGAGAAGCGCCATGGAATTGGATTTGCAGGATGCTGTGATGAGGACTGATTGCAGTGATGTTGGGTAATTTGCAAATGAGCAAATTTGCAATTCTCGATGCGATGTGAACCCAAAACCTGAATGTTTGAACATGGAGCTCCAAATGAGGCCTTAAACAGAATAATCTGATAGTGAGGTTGTTGAGACACCACTGAAGTATCATTGTAAATAAGAAAAGCTAAACTATGAGTGTTTGGAGAGGAATTGTGTATCATTTCATCACTGTTGCACTGGTTTGAAAGCTGTAAAACTGGATAGTTCACAGGAGAAGTGAGAATATGCTTTTATGCATGATGTGAGAGAAAAAGCCTGGGATGTGTAGAAAAGCCTGGGATGAATAAATTTAATAGTTCATATCTTAATTCCTGTTATTCCAGTGAATTTAATAATCTTCGTAATGGTTTGTCATACTTGCAGGTGAGCTGGTTCTGTGCCTTACGGAGACAACAGGGTTTTTCCTGCCATACTCAGATGATTCCCATTGCACAAACCATTGCAGCTGAGGGCTTCAGGGTCTGCCAGTAAAGATAGATTTGAGTTAAACAGTTATGAAAATGCTCATAAACCCCAAGTATGTCCAAGAGCAATCCCAGAGCTGAGCAGCGCCATGTTTGCACTGAGATGCAGGCACTGACCATGCAGGCCCCAGGTATTGTGGTGACCCTGGGACTGGTCCCAGGGATGCTTCCCGATGTGCCAAGCACAGTTCACTCCCGCAGGATTCCTGTGAGCTCTTTTGGCACTTAACTTCTCTTTCCCTCCCAGGACTTCAGTGCCTTTCTGTGCAGCCGGGGGCTGGCTGCTGCCACGGTGTGGGTGGTGTGGTTCTGTCACAAGTTTGTCACCCAGGTGGGTGTCTGTAGCTCAATAACGTGACCCTGTGCAAAGCTGCAACTGGAGGGGCAGAGAGACACTGGGAGCATCTCATGGGGCTGGTTTGGCTTCCCATGGCATTCATTTGTGAGTGCAGGTGGATAAAAAGAACTAATTCTTTGCTGTCCTCACTCTGCACAGGTTGTGGACTCCACAGTGAGCCCTGGGCATCTCCAGAGATGCCACCATTGGTTGTTCAGTAGTTTTTATTTTGTGTGTTGCCAATATACTGGTTTTAGGTCAAAAGCTGCTTCACCTCCTGTTCAGTCATCTCTGCTGCAGGTGCTGCAGCCCCTGGGAGGACAAAGGGAGACAGAGAGAGCAGGAAACCTCTTCACCCCTTTCACTTGATGCTACCAGTGTTCAAAAGCCAGCACTGGATGGAAAAATGAGCCTTTTGTTAGTGATGTGTTCTGTAGCCTTTAGTAGGAGGAGATTCTTTTAAGGGAGATAGAGGGGAGACTGAGATGAGCTCTTAGGCAGAAGCTGTTCCCTGTGAGGGTGCTGAGGCGCTGGCACAGGGTGCCCAGAGAAGCTGTGGCTGCCCCATCCCTGGCAGTGTTCAAGGCCAGGTTGGACACAGGGGCTTGGAGCAGCTGCTGCAGTGGAAGGGGTCCCTGCCCATGGCAAGGGTTGGAGCTGGATGAGCCTTAAGGTCCCTTCAGCCCAGACCAGTCTGGGACTCTATGCTACGATCTGTTCTCAGATGCTCTGGCTGTAGCTGTTATCTCTGTGATTGGCAATAATGCCACTTTTCATACCAGGCTAAAAAAATATCATCTGCTGTAACATTCTGTCTTTGCAAGTTTTAAACATTTTCATGGTTCCTTAGGCTGAAAGAGCACAGGAGCAGGAGCAAACGGTCCTGTTTGGGGGGAACACAGGAGAGCTGCTTCCACCAGCACTGTGGGTTTGAGCTGTTATGCACCCTTCCTAAAATTGAGGCCATGCTGAAACTGAAGCTTGAGGGAAAATAAAGGTGCTGGGTTTGTAGTAGGGGCAGAACTGCTGCAGGGGGTTTATTAAGTAATAGATTTGTGAGTTCATGAAGTGCTAGATTCATGGAAATGAAGATACAGGGTTTAAATTACAGTAATAATCCTCTTGCTTTTGAGGAGCTGAACGCTGAGAGATTTCCCCTGCTTGGGTACCAGATAGTGGCAGTTGTTCAGGTAATAAAAGTGATTTGGTTTCAGGCTGGGGCCTGAGCAGACCCAACTCAACAGATAAATGATGATCCAGACTTAAAAGGCACATCCCTGCTGGCACCATCCTTCCATACTTGTGGACCAGGTGACACCTTGTGCTGCTGCAGGGGATTTCTTTACCTGCATCCGAGGCCAGATTCCTGCTGCCCAGGCCTGAGACCCAGGGCAAAACCTTCTAAGAGCAGCCAGAAGGGCTGGTGCATCAACACAGCCTGTCCTGCACACCCTGATGGGCTTTTCCTTCAGCAGCTGGAAGGAAAACTGAGGCTGGTTGTTAAAAACAGGGATCAAAAGGAAATATGGGCACAGGGATTTATCTCATTGATGACTCTTGTGGCTCTCTGTCCTGTATCTTACTGAGCTTTGTGTCAGGAGCTTGTATAAGTAAGAATTGATGAACTTATGGACAGGGCACCTTAGTATAAAGTACCCTGAGTGTTTCTGCAACTGCTCAGCTGGGGTGGCTTTAACCAATAGTTAGTGTTTAGCTGGGTCAGTGAACATCTGTGTTAGAGACCACAGTGATGCAGGAATACCTGTGCCCCCCGACAAATGTGTCTGGGTTTCTTTTGGGGTCTTCTGCAGGAAGAGCTGGATTTTGAAGCGGTTTCATCCCGTTTCCAGCCAATTTCCTCTTTTATGTCTCAGTCTAAAATGGCAAAAGCTCTGTCTGTACGTCTGCAGTGGCACCTGCAGTGAGCTGTCAGCTGGGTGCTCTCGGTTGTTGGTGCAGGTATCTGCATGCTCCGAGGAGCTACAAACCACCCCAGCAAGGTATCAGTGTTTAACTCCCATCCAAAGCACCACACTGCTTTCTGTCCTGCCCAGGCAGGACAGGCAGTCCTTGGGGTGTCTCAGGGATGATGCTGACCCCAGCACACTCTGTGTTGGCAGGGAATGTTTTGCTTGTGCCGTTGTGTTCCTCCCCAAGAGGTGAAAGCTTTTTGTTGCCTTTGAGGTGAGTTTCAGCTCACCCCGAGCAGGAACATGTTGGTGTCACTGGGAAGGAACTGGAAGTCCGAAGGTTTTTCATTCTCCCCCAAGGTCACAGCGATAGCAATGGTGCTAGAGCAGCAGCTCCTGAGTCACGGTCATGTGCTGGAACTACAAGACCATTTCTCCTCCTCGTATGTAACCCCAGTAAATATAGACCCAGCCAAACTCCTTCCCTAAGCTGGGAGAGGATTCATGGAATAGCCGCAGCTCTTAACCCCTTCCCACCCCGAATGGAGGGCAGGAAGCTGCGGAAGCAGCTCTTCCTGTGGGATTTTCAGAGGTTTGGTCCAAGAAGAGATCTCCCCAGGCTGCGGCGTGACTCTGACTCAGCTCTTTCTGTGCCCATGTGTGCACTTTGCCTGTTTATTCCCAGTACAGGCAGTTTGGAGGGAGTTGTGTTACGCAGCAGGCTCAGTGTTGATTAACCAGCTCGGAGCTGAGCTAAGAATAACTGGTTTCAGTTGGTGTGGTGCTTGTGATTCCTGCCTTTCTTCCCTTGCTTGGTGCCCTCAGTTTCCTTTCCCCAAGGTGGGAACTGCACAGGGAGCTGTTGCAGAGGGTTTTCCCCAGCAGGCTGCAGGAATACCTGAACACAGCTATTAGCACCTTCCCCTGTGAAGAGCCACATCTGAAAGTCTGAAATGCCTCAGGTGAGAGCTTGAAGGGAAGCAAAGTGCTGTGCCTCAAAGGGGAGCAGCTCAGGTGCCATCGCATCCCTTCCAGCTCAGGGTGCTGCAGTTATCTGAGCTTCAGGGGTTCTGTCTGATGCTTCTTCACCAGGATCTTTACACAGAGCAGCAGTTGCTGCCCAGCCTCCCTCCAGAGGAGCTTATTTAGGGGATTTTTGGAGCATTTCCTCTCTCATCTCTTCATTTCCTCACTTTGGCCCCATCACTGCAGCCCCGGTGCAGAAAAGCCATGTATTTCCAGCGTGACTGCACGTGATTCTCTGACTTTGTGTACCTATTTAGATGCTGGGCACAGAAAGGAAGCCCTTTTGACAGATGAGTGGATGCAATACTTTTAATCAGCTGACTTGTCTGAAAAGCAGTGGAGCGCTGTGCTTTGTTCTGTTGGATGTTGTGATTCAGGCTGCCATGTGTTAACTTAGTACCTGCAGGAATTTATAAAGGGCTTTTTTCCTCCCTTTCCCATCTCCTTTCCCATTTGTGGTGCTATCACAAATACCAGTTCAGACACACCTCCATCTGGTGTGAAGCACACTGGG
The DNA here is from genome assembly GCF_012275295.1 of Melopsittacus undulatus. Taxonomy (NCBI): domain Eukaryota; kingdom Metazoa; phylum Chordata; class Aves; order Psittaciformes; family Psittaculidae; genus Melopsittacus; species Melopsittacus undulatus. The sequence goes on along the minus strand of NC_047538.1, from coordinate 3,297,357 downwards.
CAGAAGCATTCGTTGTGTAATAGCTGTGAAACGTGTTTATTGAGGTGATGTTTGTTGTCTTCAGTGGGATTTGTGTTGCGCTCGTTCCTCAAGGCTGCAGTTGTGGGTTGCCTGTGTTAAAAACCACTGCCTGTCCAAACATACCTTGTTTTGATGACAGCTTAATAGCAGAAACCCTTCAGTGCTGCTGTTTCTGTGCTGTTTGCTGGGTATAAAAATAGCTGGATGAGCCCAAAGAGTGGTGGTGAGTGGAGTTACCTCCTGGTCACAAGTGGTGTTCCCAGGGCTCATGTCTGTTTAATGCCTTCATCAATGACCTGGATGAGGGGATCGAGGGCACCCTGAGATGACACCAGGCTGGCTGGGAACATTGATCTGCTGGAGGGCAGGAGGCTCTGCAGAGGGACCTGGCCAGGCTGGATCCATGGGCTGTGCCAATGGGATGAGGTTCCACAAGGCTCAGTGCTGGATCCTGTGCTTGGGCCACAACAACCCCCTACAATGCTCCAGGCTTGGGGAAGAGCAGCTGGAAATTGCTCACGGGAAAGGCCCTGGAGGTGCTGATTGAACATGAGCAGCTTGTGCCCAGGCAGGCAGGGAGCTCCCAGCATCCTGGCCTGGATCAGCACCAGTGGCAGTGACTGTGCCCCTGCCCTGGGCACTGGTGAGGCTGCACCTTGAATCCTGTGTTCAGCTCTGGGCCCCTCACTGCAAGAGAGACCTTGAGGGGCTGGAGTGGGGCCAGAGCAGGGCAATGGAGCTGGTGCAGGGCCTGGAGCACAAGAGAGATGGGGAACGGCTGAGGGAGCTGTGGGGTTCAGATGGAGAAGAGAAAGCTCAGGGGGGACCTGATGGTTCCCTCCAAGTGCCTGAGAGGAGGATGGAGCCAGGAGGGGCTGGGCTCTGCTCCCAAGGAACAAGGGATGGGACAAGAGGAAACGGCCTCAAGTGGCCCCAGGGAAGTTTAGACTGGAAATGAGGAACAAGTTGTCAAGCACTGGAACAGGCTGCCCAGGGCAGTGCTGGACTCACCAGCCCTGGAACGGCTGGATGTGATGCTTGGAGACACAGGTTAGTGGTGGCCTTGGCAGTGTTGGGTTAACACGTGAGCTCAATGATCATGAAGGTCTTTTCCAACCCAAATGATTCTGTGATTCTGTTGAAGCCTTCACATGCTTTTTTCTTTATTTATAACTTAATGCTATACTTATTCTGAAAGGGTTTGAATGCTGAAGCAAATTTAACACTCGATTGCGTCGTCTTTCATGTGCCTCTCAGCCCTCCGGGTGTCAGAAATGACATCTGTTAGCAGCGAGGTGCCTGGCTTTGGCACTGGGTTTGAAATGCCTGTTTTACAGACTTGCTGCTAAAAGTCATCGTTCTTCAGGCTCGGTGATAGCTGCACTTCTTTTCTTTCCAATTTCCTTATGCTTCGGTGATTAAAAGAAGAGAAGGCTCCAGTGAGACCTTAGAGTAGCTCCAGTGCCTAAAGGGGCTACAAGAAAGATGGAGAGGGGCTTGGGACAAGGGGAATGGCTTGAACCTGCCCAAGAGAGGGGAGACTGAGATGAGCTCTTAGGCAGAAGCTGTTCCCTGTGAGGGTGCTGAGGCGCTGGCACAGGGTGCCCAGAGAAGCTGTGGCTGCCCCATCCCTGGCAGTGCTCAAGGCCAGGTTGGACACAGGGGCTTGGAGCAGTTGCTGCAGTGGAAGGGGTCCCTGCCTGTGGCAGGGGTTGGAGCTGGAGGAGCTTTAAGGTCCCTTCCAACCCAAACCATTCTCTGACTCTGTGATGAAGACTTGGGCTGTTTTGGAGCTGGGTGAGGACTTTGGGGGAAGCATGGAAGTGACTTAGGCTTTGCGCTGATGCATGTAATTTAAACCTGAATAAAACATGTTTTCTTGAGCCTGGAGAAGGCAGAGAATAGTGGATGTTTTCTTCTGTCTTTGCTGAGGTGCTGTGGGAGCAGCAGTTCCAACCGTTTGGGATAAAGTCTCTTCTTGTGAGCTGGTGATCAACTGGTCCATTTACATCCAAGTGTCCATTTAATTTACATCCTTTGTGCTGTTTGGTAAGATACAAAGAGTAGCATCAGGCCCCTTTGCAAGGTGCATGGTGACAAGGCTGCTGATCCTCCAAGGGGAGAAGCCTCAGCCTCATACTGGCCAGAGATCCCAGGTACCAGGAAGTCCGCAGCAGGATGCTACAAGTGCAGGACAGCTTCTCTGTAGGCTGGGGATGGAAAGGTACAAGTTCCCCACATCTTGTTAGTGCTTGATTACTCCTTGGTGTTGCGATCGCTCCTCGCTGTGGTGTCACCGCTGCTGTGGGATATGGTACATGCTGTTTATTACACAGCACTGACACCAACAGCTCGAGCAGAATCACACTTGTCAAATAAAAGGGGAAAATATTTGATGCTGCATCTGACATCTCCAGAAATTAGAAGACTTCTTGCAAATTACTTGTTAACAGGAACTGGAGGTTTTGCCAGTGGTAAGGGGGTAGGAAAGTGCTGGCTGCAGAGGATTAGACTGGATGAGCTCCTGGAGAGGAGTGGCAGTGGAAAACCTGCCCTGCACCTGCAAGAGATCTCCGCTTCCATCACAGGAGCTGATTAAAGCATTGAATTGCTCTTGAACCGGAGTCTTTGCTGCTGTATTGATATAAACTACTACAGAACAACGTTTGTCAGCTAAATATGCTACCAAGTGTGCTTTGGCATCCTAAATCACAGCAAAGATCTGGTGATGTGCTCAGAGGCATAGGTTTTTATTTATCATCTCTTTAGTACAAAAAGCAGTGTGAAAATCAGGTAGAACATAGCCAAACATCCTGCTGAGTTAGCTTGTGCCATAGGAACGCTGTCCTCCGGTGTCCATGTGCTTGGGAGTAAGCTTTGCTTTCTAATGCTCAGTTTGAGTGTGGTCCCAAAGTAGGAATTGGAGGTATCGCACCAGTAAGGACTGGTTTTGGGCTATGCTCAATTCTCTCATTCCCTCTGCCACATTTTGGTTTGGGTTTGGGTTTTGTTTTCTTCCTGAGACTGGAAAATTCATCGGCTGGATTGTTTCTAAACCCTGTTTTCATTTACCTTGCATTACATTGTGTTCAGCAGGGGCTGGAGCGGGGATTTTATGTTTAGCAATGAGAAAGAAGAAGCAATAGAACAGCAGAGAGATGCCAGCTGTCTCCTGGGCACTCTGCAGGGCACAGGACACTGGTCAGTGTGTGCAGGGGCACTTGGTGGTAGACATCATCCAAATGTATAGAATCGTATCATAGAGTCACAGAGTGGTTTGGGTTGGAAGGGACCTTAAAGCTCTTCCAGCTCCAACCCCTGCCACGGGCAGGGACCCCTTCCACTGGAGCAGCTGCTCCAAGCCCCTGTGTCCAACCTGGCCTTGAACACTGTCAGGGATGCTCTTCCAAAATAAAGACATATCCTTGCTCCCAAACCATCCTACATGTGCTCATGCTGTAAGGGCTGAAGATGCTGAGCTGTGGGTGAGGTCTGGGACTGCTGCAGGACTTAGCCTGGGAGATGAGAAGGAAATTCCGTGCTTTACTCTTCTGCCCACTTAATTTTGTAAGAAGAGCTCTTCTTAAATTGCTTTCTTAAAGCCATACATCCTCTGGTGAGGACTGGATGAGTCTCCTTTGAAAGGCAGGACATGCCTGCCTGTACTTGGCACAGTTGGCTAATTCAGACTTGAAAGTTTTGCAGGCTTCAGGACTGAGTATCTTTGTAGAAACAGCACGTTTTGTGTTGTTTCTACACCCCTCCTTGAGCCTAAAACTGCTTCAGGCTTTAGGCTGGCTCATGTCTCTTGAGAGCTAAGGGTTTATGAGTTTCTTTTTTCTTTCTTGAATACAAGCAGGTTTAGCCTACCAACTCTAACTTAGTTTTAGTGTTTAAAAACCTAATTATTCAAATCAAATCTAGCACAGCTCAAATCAAAGATACCCTGAAACGTGCCTGAGGGCTGGTGCAGCGAAACCTCTGCTCTCAATACCACATTACGGACTGAAACTTCTCCCTTTATTCCTTAGACCTGCTATTGTATTTTAATGCAAGGACCGTGAAATTCCAAGATGAGAAGGGATTCTTCAGCAGGGCTTGTGGTGTGAATAAATCCTAATTCAGTGTACAGAGGAGTATTGCAATGCTTTTAAGCATAATCTGTACAATGAGCCCAAAGGCTTTCTCCCAGAGAAGACCCAATAAGCTCCTTTATTCATCAAATAAATCTGATGGTGCGTAACCAGGAGGTTAACAGGGACTGTCATTGCTGTTGTTATGTGGTTGCCAATATCCAGAGGTGGCAGCATGAGGGATGGATAGTGAAGGGGGAAGAGCTAAGGGGATGGAGAAGTGGTTTGCAAAGGAGTCGTGCAGGAGTTACAGGGTAGCATGTAGAGTTGGGCTGATTCCTCTTTAAAGTGGAGGCTGTTATAGGCTGGGTTTAGGCCATTACAATAACAAACTATTAACGATTTAAAGAAGGTAAGTTACAATCTTGTTTCAAAGAGAATAAGGAAAACTCTGTAGAGTTAGTTCCAAATTGTTCTTGTTATATGTTCCAAAATGTCTTGTTATAATGTGCATTCCCAATAACTGCACAGCTCCAGTTTATTGTTACTTCGGGCACGTAACATGGGGGAGCATCTGGTGGTATAAATTGTTATAGCCCATTGAAATGAGGAGAAGCTTGCACAGCCCATGCTCTGCCTCACATCTGTAACAATTTGGGGCCCTTTCATTGTGTTGCAAACACTTTTCAAGCAGCACTGGGATGTGTTAAATGTGTTGCAGCTTGTTCCTTAGTGTTTGTCTTGTTCCGGAGGATTTATCGGCAATACCCACGGTTCCAGCTTTCCTGGGAAGCAGGTTCAGAGGAGGCTTTTGGGAAGCACGGAGCTGGGGGTCTGGACACAGCAGGTTTCAGAGACCTTGTGTTTTCTTGGGGAGCTTTGGGCAGTGTTGACACATTGGTTGTCCCCTTGATGGAGAAGGTTTTCTGCACCACAATCACCTGTGTCACCTTATCTGCCTGTTGATCAGCAGTCTGTCTGATAACGTGTTCAGTTCTGTGCTTTGGGATGAATCACTCGATACACTCATTTGTTACTTACTTTTCTTGTTCCCTGGCAGGCTCCCTATCCCTCAGGACAGAATGCAGCTCCAACCACACTGGTGTACCCTCAAGCCCCTCAGACAATGAACACGCAGCCTCAGACCCGCTCGCCGGTAAGGGAGCTCGCCTTCGCGCTACCCTACGTTCTCTCTTCCTGCTCCGTGTGTGTCTCTATGTGTCTGTGTGTGTCTGTAGCACTGGGCCAGTTCTCTGGAAAATGTATTCTACTGAACTGGAAGCACGTTCCAAATGGCAAATGTTGACTGAATCTTTCAGATGCTTTCCTGGTAGGATCGTTTTCCTTTTCAAGTGGCTTATCAGAAGAGAAGCGATGGAGGGATTCTCATCTCCATGCAAATAACACCATTTATTTTTAGCATAGTTGCTTTCAGGTTCACTTTATTTTAGAGTTTAGATTCATTACCAGAATCTTTCTCCTTTCTTCTTTTTCTTTTTTTTTCCCTTTTTTTCCCCCCTTTAAGGAAGTATTTCATAAAGTCAGGAAACCAAAGTGGTCCTCTGCAGCAGCACTCAGTCTCCAGTGGCCTCTGGGCCTTGCTTCTGACTCAATGCCACTGGATCAGTTCTAACCTAGCACCCTGTAGGTGCTCACACATTTAACAGAGCTTTTGGGTACCCAGATCTTTTTGTGGTGAGCCCCTTTTTCATCCAACTTCAGGTTTGATTGTCCTCCATCATCTTTTATTTTTCCTTTCTGTGTGTGTATTGGAATACTGCTTTGCTACTGTAGGACTTTTAGCGGAATCTCTGCTCATAGCACAGATCCACGTGGTGTTAGGAGACCCTCCTAGGGCTCAGCTCAGCTTCTGGAGGTGCGGTAGCTTGCCATCATGACATCTCAAACTTCAGTTAGCCAAGGGAGCAGCGATCCCTGTGCCTCTTGCAAAGCCACATCTGCATCCTAATGCTTTCAGGTTTCCTATAAAACCACTGCACCATTCCCAGCACTTCTCTTTTCAGAGTAAGGTGAATGCTGCTGCAGGTGGCAGCTGAAGGCTCCAAGACAGAACTCTTCTGTTTGTCCAGGTATATATATACACACACACAAAGCGTAAGCTTCCTCCCTGTGTGCAGCCACACTAATGGGCTTGCCCCAGCCCTGGAGGTTCCACCTCCTTGGGCTTTGCAGGAGGGTGACTCCTGAGACCCGTTAACCTCTGTGTTGCTGAACAGTTAACAGCAGTTTGATGATGTGGACAGCTGCAACTTTGTCCTTAGCCCCTCACTGTGATCAGTAATGCAGGATACTGATGGTAACCCCCTTCTTGTCTCAGTAAGTATAATCATCGTGAACTGTTGAAAAGCACAGCTAAGTTGGTATGGTTAGAACTGGAGCAAAAACCTGACTGAAGAGCTGCATCTCTAAACCAGTTTTTTTGACAGCCCAGCAGAACAGTGCCAATACATTGCACAGACAACTGGAAGAGGAGGAAGGTTTTGGAACAGAGTCCGGTTTACAGGTCCCTGGCTGGAAGAGGCTGGATAAAATACTGCATTGTAAGCAATATAACAAACTGTACTCCTTCTTGCAGGCGGTTGTGCCGATGGCACTGTTTTGATTTCATCCTTTCTTTCTTTATTAAGTTGTCTTTTTTTTTACCACATCTTGGGTTTTGTTGGCTGATCTACAGCATTGCACTGGGTTTGCTGCTTTGCTAAGAGCATGAGCTGCCCTGGCAGGTCAAGTGGTGCCGCCAAGTCCAAAGCTGGATTGCAGCTGGGAGGGTCTGACTGGGGTAGGGCAGAGACCAGGCTCACTCTGGGTTTGCTGCTCTGCAGGTAACAACTGCAGGGAATCTGGTTGGAAAATGGGTCAAATTGTAGGGTTTTGGCCCTGTTATTAAGGAGGAAGAATTGTCTGCAGCTCTCAGCCATTTTTTCTGTTATTTTTTAACTCTCCTGTGTGCAGACTTTGCCACCTGCTCTGCTCGTGACCATTTCCACCCCCATTACTAAAAGCTGCACCCATAACATCTCATTCCACCTCTCCATCCCAAAACAAATGCAAGACTGGCCCCATCCTGAGCTACTCCTGCATTTTGTTCTGGGCTTGACTTCCTTTTGGTTTTTAATTCTTATTTTTTTAATTCATTTTTTAACCATCTGGTTTTGGGGGCGAGGGGAGGGTGAGGAGGGCACGAGGAAGGTGACAGGGGGTCTTCGCCATCCCTGGGCTGCCATAGCACAGTCCTGTCCAGCACGCAGCTGGTTCGGCTGCTGTGGATACGTAGCTGAGGTTGATCCTAACCCTGCTTCCTTGAGCAGATGAAGCTTCCTCCATCTTTTTTCTGCATCCAAGGGCCATTGGCAATGGAAGAGTTGAGGCTTTTCTGCTCCTTCCAGGACTGCTGCCTTTGCAATCCAACTGGCTGCATGTTTTCTCCCCGTTAGCACCATAGCGATGCTCCAATAGCGAGAATCTCACAGCTCCAAGCTGAGGGGAAGGAGAATGGATTGGGAATCACTCAGCATGCCTGAGCATGATCCATTACCTCTTGCCCACGCCAGCCCTGAGCCCCAGGTGATTTTAACACAAACTGGCCATTTCTAGGACATCTGCCAAAAAATCCCCATGATCAGGAGGGTGCTGGAGCGATCCGGAGGTGTTTATTGTCAGGGAGGCTTAAGCAGCAGCAGGTAGAGGATGTACTCTGCTGTCCATGGAGCAAGGGCATCACCAATACAAGTGGGGTGGCAGAGATGCTGGACCTGGGTTCCATCAGGTTTTCCTTTCTATCTGCTACCTTCATCGGCCAGAGGAGTAAACCAGCCCAAAGTGCCTGTGCTGATCTGAGCCGGCAGTGACTACAGTTTGTTCTGTTGCTTACAGCTGCAAGTAGGAATAAATCTGATCAACCTGGATGGATTAAAAGAAATCAAAATTAAAAGCAAATCAAGAGCCAGTGGTGACCGGTTCAAAATAGAGGAGGGTGTTTTTCACTAACTCTGAAGTTTTATTTTATTCCTTTATTTTTTTCCCCTTGTAACATGTCTTACTTTTCACCATGGAAAATATTTTGGCTTCTTAAGGTAGAAGATTTCAGCTCTTGTTTTAAACACAGTGAGAACAAATCTTTTCTGTGGAGCAGTGATGAGAGAGGGACTTTGACCCTGAAATGAAGCAGCACGAGGTTTTAGCACCCCATCAATCTCTTTTTGACTCATTCTTCTCATTAGTGTGTACCATGGAGTGTGCAGCCCTGCAGAGAGGCTCGTGTCAGCCCCCCTAGGGTGGGCTTTAGCCCTTTTCTCAAACACAAGGCATTGGAACTGGGTTTGAGGAGTTATTCCTTAAGGAAAATAAGGACTTGCAGCACATTCCTCATCCATGTGCCTGTTTCTCACTGCTGTAGGACCAATGGGCAGAGCCACCATCCTTCACACCCTGAGCCTCAGGAAGATGCTGGGTCACTGAGCACTTCTGTCCTGTGGTTGCCATTAAAATAGAACCTTCTGCTCTTCAGTCTTACATGATGCTGCTTTGCTTTTTTTCTTTAATGTAAGGCTTAGGGGAAGTTTTTAAGGGTGGGAAGACTCTATTGGTGAATCAGTGCAGGTCATTCCTTATAAACTGTTGTATAGGCACACATCTCCTATATAGACACACAACTCTTATATAGACACACATACAGGCATAGAGTATGTCTGTAGAAACTCTTTATTTGCAAAGGTTTTCATGACTTTGCCCCCAAATGTCACCAGGAGGTGAAGGCAGAAGGATTATATAAACACCAGTATTAGCAGACTAGTCCTTGGAAGCCTTAAATGTAGGTAATTAAAGTGGTTATAAAGGAGAAAATCAGCTGGACCACTGAATATTTATACTTTGCTTCTCATGTTTGATGGCATTAGAATAGCTGGAGGTAGGGCTGCAAGGGAGCCACTTTGTCTTACTGAAAAACCCTCCTGTTAAGACAACCAGTAATTAGTAACCAGCTTTGATCCCTCTTCTCAGGCAGAGAGTAAAGCATGCAGAGCCCCTGTAGTAGGAATTAGCAGAGGTGGGCTGTACCTTGTGCCTCAGCACGTGCATTAAGTTATAAACCATCACAACTGGTGATGGGTAGGGGCTGTGGTGGGTAAAAAGCCACTGTGGGATCTCCTTTCATTTGCTCCATTTAATTATTGGAGCTATTATCAATAGATTTCTCTGCTTTCATCACGGAGTTCTGCTCATTACACTGAGAATGAGGGGTTTAAATACCTAACTCAGCTTTTCCAAGAGCATCCCTTGTCATCTTTCTTTATATTTTCCATTTCTTGCATTCATTTTTATTTCTAACACTCAGTTACTTATTGGGAAATGCTTTTAATGTTTACCAAGCATGTGAAAACCTGATTCCTTTCCTCCATGGGGAGCCCAAATGGGTGGGAAAGGGTTTAGTGAGCTTAGGGCTGGGCACCAGGACCTTGTGTTCTCCATCCAAGCTCTCTACCCACTGATGCCTTCAGCTCCCTGGGGACACCGTGAGTTAACCTGTCTTCACTTTCAGATGGGGGTGACAGTTCCAACTCGCTAAGGAGGGTTAGATTGTGAGGTTAAAAGCAAAAGGCTGGAAACAAATGGCATTGTGTGTTTGCATCTTTGCCTTGCAGGGACCTCCCCACGCTTGTCAGGACAATATAGCAGTGCCTGCTTGGCTCTTTACTCCTCTCCAGCCATGAGTTTCCATCCTCCGCTCCCACCAAACGTTTGGAACAGCTCTGAGTCCAGCTGCTTTAACCATTTACCTCCACCTTTGAAACGGCTTGGTTTAAGTTGGGGTTTGGTTTTATTTTGTTCCCCAGGCAGGATAAGGAATGCCTGTGTTCATACCCTGAGCGCCTTTCCAGCAACCAGCAGCTTGGGCTGTTAATCTCCCATCTCCAGCAGCGTGCTCCCCCAGCCACCCGTTGTATCTCAGTCACTGTCTGTCCCTGTCCTGCAGCAAAGCTTTTGACTGTTGTGTGGTGGTTGTTATTTTTTTTCCCTTGTGGGTTTATTTTTGCATAGTGTGACATTTTGGTTTCGTTGTGGTGTTTCTGACTCTTTGTGCCTTTCCTTTTGTGTTTGTTTCTCCCGCCTTTCCTCAGTTTGCAGCGGGGCCTCGACCTGCCCATCACCAGGTACAGTACCTGCCCCTTCGTTATCAACCTAAACTAATTGCTGGGGGAGGAGGGTGGTTGGAGGAGGTTCACCCACTAACCCAGAGCGAAGGCTCGCTTCGGCAACCAGCCCTTAGTAGATGTTAGCACATACATAACCCTGCTAACCAGCTGCCTGCAATGCTCAGTAACACTTCTAATTCTATTGGTGTCACTGCACTCAGTAACCACCCCACTTAATGCTGTTGCCATAGGAGAGGAGAACCTGGAGAGATCTTGTCCAGGTACTGGTGAGATTCGCTTGCCTTGGTCAAGTCAAGACAGTCTAGAAACCTTGCCAACCACTTCCCAAAGTAGATGGTGGTTAAGTTGCCTGAGATGAAGATGTTCACCAGGACTTGGAGTTCACATCCCAGAGAAAATCCTGCTGTTCAAACTCGGAGCAGCAAGGCAGATCACTTCCCAGTCCATGCCTTTCTTGTGCAATACGCCTGGTGATCGGTTACCATTATGTTACAGCTTGATGTTGGTTTTACTTACCCTGTGAAAGCCAGCATTTAGGAATCTTCGTACTGTTCCCATTGCATGACTTGGACTTTTTAAGGAACCACTCCATTAAGAAGAATGAAAATGAGGAATAGCTCATGAAACTCATGGGCAGCACTGAGGAGGGCGGCAGAGATACCCAGAGGACTCCTCACCATCGGGACAGTGCACAGGTCCCTTCTGTCCTGCTCAGGGTGTCCAAAGTTGTCTTTCCTATCAACTCCTACATTGACCACTGCAAACCCCTTTTCCCCTGGCACTGATTTTGCTGCTGTTTGTAGCTTTTGAGAGGACAGAGGTGGTGCTGAGGGGTGGGGGAGAGGAGAAATGGTGTGATGAGTGCAGGAAAGCTCTCCCAGGTCTGGTTGTTTCCATGTCACTGCTTCTTGGCTTGGAAGGAACAGGTTGTTCCCACCGAGTTAAGAGGGAAATAAAACTCCACTGATGTTGGGACAGGGGCTTAAGTCACAGAAGGTTTGTTCCAGGAGGATTATTTTGTTCTCACCTTGCCCCGTTAGTCTGAGCAGTTTCATCCTGTAGAGATGAGCACCTGTGGGGAAGTGCTGTCTCAGGAGAGCAGGTAAGTGTGTTCAGTGGGCACAGGCACCCGAAAGAGCCCATTCTCTTTGGTCCTTCCACCTCAGAGAGCAGCGTGGAGGCAGGCAGCCTTCCAGAGCAGGACAAAACAAAGGCTGAAAGAGCAGAATGAGGCGTTTGCACTTGTTTGCTCCCAGGCAGATGTCATGTGAGGGAGGCAGCAGTTCTGTTTGTGCATGGGAGGGATTGCAGTGACAGCAGTGCTGGTGGTGGAATGTTTGCAGGAGACTGGGCAGGCCAGAATTAGAATCTTGTTTAGATACTTTTGTTCTTGACCTTAACTCCAGGTCTGTGTTTACCCTGGGGGTCACTGAGGACGCATTGGCATCCAGGAGCTGCTGTGTTCTTGCCTAGGTTGTTACGGAGGCAAGTGATGGATTCAGTGTGAGGCTTTTCATATCTCATAGAAATCACTGAGCTCACTGCCAGCAGATTTTGGACCACGGGGATGGAGGCAGCACAGCCTTGGAGGAGGCTGTGCCAGCAACTGGTGGCTTTCCTGGTGTGCCTCTACCACCCGTCTGTTGTAACTTGATTTCAGGCTTGCTTCTGAACCCAGTTACGACCCTGCCTGCAGGTTAGAACTTGTCATTACCAAGAGATTTCCTGCTTTTATCACTACGTATTTAACTGTGCTGCAGACTCTGTTACATGTGAAGTCTGCTTGTAATTATCTGAGGGAAGCTGTTACCATCAGCAAACCATTGCAGGCTTTATTCCCAGCTCTGGCTGTCATGTGCTGGCTCAGGGCAGGCCCACAGAAACCTGGGCTGGACATGAGCTGTTTATTTCTCCCCATCCAAAGCTCTCTGCCCATGGTGTGGGTTGGGGATGGAGAGAGGAGCTTCTGTCCCCGACCCACTTCACCCCAAACCCAAGACCTAGAAGATGCTTGAGACCAACAGGAGTACTAATTCTCCCATGGGAAGCCTTTAACCTGTAACATGAGCAGCTGGGCTTCGAGACTGAGATTTTGTAACCTAAATAGTACTAAATGAGTAAATCAGCCATAGTGCCATTAATATTTCTTGCATCAGCATAACGTGCTCTTCCAAAAAGCAGCAGGAAGATGAGGTTTGCAACGATTCCTGTGTCAGTCCCAGTGTGATTGTGTTAACATGTGCCTCGTATTGATTCTGGGACTTTTTCAGTCAAATAATGGATTGTTCTTTAATGATATTTCCTGTATTATTAGACTCACATTAGTGTGATTTAAGCACCTGATGGTGACTGGCAGCTTTATAAGTGATTTTCTTCTGGATGGGGATGCCTGCCCTGCTGAGTGATGGCCAATTGATGCTGTAGAGAGTGTTATCTAATTCTGTGTAAGAGAAAACAGGAGACCATTCAGGATGCTACACTAAAAGTGACTGGATGCAAATGTAAATAGCTGCAGTGGTCCTCATTAAATACATCTCAGTAACCCTTGATTCCAGTACCATGGCTGCCTGGGAAACCCCTGCAGTGTCTTATTTTATAAGAGAAAGAAAATGAGCGGAACAGGGTGTTCTGTGGTGGTATTTTATCATCCTCTGAACCTCCTGGAGTTCAGCAAGGCCGAGTGCAAGGTCCTGCACCAAAGTCCTGCAATCCCCAGCACAAACACAGGCTGGGTGGGGAAGGGATGGAGCAGCCCTGAGGATAAGGACACGGGGGTGTTGGTCAGTGAGAAGCTCCCCATGACCCGGCTTCAGTGTGGAACTGTTGGGAGCGAGGCCAGAGGAGGCCATGGAGATGCTGTGAGGGCTGGAGCAGCTCTGCTCTGGAGCCAGGCTGAGAGAGCTGGGCTGGGGCAGCCTGGACAAGAGAAGGCTCCTGAAGGGGACACCTGAGAGCAGCTCCAGTGCCTAAAGGGGCTGCAGGAAAGCTGGAGAGGGGCTTGGGACAAGGGCCTGTAGGGACAGGCCAAGGGGAATGGCTTGAACCTGCCCAAGAGAGGGGAGACTGAGCTGAGCTCTTAGGCAGAAGTTCTTCCCTGTGAGGGTGCTGAGGCGCTGGCACAGGGTGCCCAGAGAAGCTGTGGCTGCCCCATCCCTGGCAGTGCTCAAGGCCAGGTTGGACACAGGGGCTTGGAGCAAGCTGCTCTGGTGGAAGGGGTCCCTGCCCGTGGCAGGGGTTGGAGCTGGATGAGCTTTAAGGTCCCTTCCAACACAAACCAGGCTGCGATTCTGTGATTTTGAAATACACTCTCAGCTCGAGGTTTACTCAAAATCATAGCAGATATAGCTACAGCTTTGCCTAGATTGTTTCTCCATTTCCCTCTTTGTGCATGGAGCATCCCTGGTTTTCCTTCTCTCTATATAAGGATCTTCAGTCACTTTGTTGCTTTTGAGCCTCATGAAACACAATTGAAAATAGCAGTTTTCTTCTAATCTGAAGTCCAGAATGTAGAATAACCCTCAATTTGAGAAGTACTTCAGGAGCATCTGGCTTATTTTAAAATGGATGCTCAGAAGAGGCCAGTGTAATTAGAAACAGAAATAAGAAGAAGTATAAACTGAAATGTCATCGTTCCCTTTCTGCCTTGTAATTGTATTTGAGATGAGTTTGCTGGGGATAGCAGACAAAGTTAGTTTGAGGTTACTGGTGTAGTTTGTTCCAGTTTTAGCTTGGGGTTACTCCAGTTCTTTTGGGTACAGTTTATACAACAGAAAGTTGGGCTGGGCCGTGTGCTGTTGTTAAAAAGCCTTGTGATTTGGAGAGAGCAGGAATCCACTCCCTGAGCTGACTCAAGACCGACTGTTTGGTAGCTTTGGGCAGTATCTCAGGTTAGAAAGAGGGTAGAAACGGCTGCCATGGGCATGTCTGTCTTCATCCGTGAGCATGTACTGGAGCTGCCAGTTCTAAATCCCACACATGACACAAAAAGGTTTTTTTTCACCCAGTTTTATCATTTAGCAGGTAATAAAACTGGGAGGGGTGGGGGGAAAGTTGTGTGCTGTGTGCCCCCAAAGGGCTGCACTGGGATGCTGGTGGCCATCGGGGAAGGAAGACTTGGACCTGGGGGCTTCCTTCTGCACCTCCTGCTTCTGGCACCAGCTTTTGTCTCAAGGCTGCAGCTCCTCAGCTGAGCCCTGGTGCCTGTGTTCAAGTTTGAAGGCTCAAATACAATGTGCCAGTGCTGGTGTGTAAGCAGCAGACGTGGTTCCTGCTGTATCGCCTGTGCAGGTACCTCAGGGTCAGGTTATCCCATCAGGAAAACTGGTGGGATAAAAAGACTAAAACTTAATCACAGGCTTGTCCCAGGGTAGGAGAAGCTTAATTGAAGCAGTGATTTTTGATTTGATTTGATAGCATTGATGACAACTTGTGGAGCTTTCCCTTTGGTCCCTTTCCCTGCTGCCTTCTGCAGGGCTCTGTGGACCCATCGCAGCTGCCAGCCTTGATCCGTGCCTGCACACATTGTGTTAGATGGGCTAAGCTTAGCATAGGTTGGGTTTCAGTGCTCTTCCCACAAGTTTATTTCCCAGTGAAGCTTTTAGAGCGCAGGGGGAGTTACTCCACAGACATTTCACTGGAAGAAACAGCTTAGAAACAGAGTGTAAAGAGAAAATCAATTGAAATGCAGTGGTGGTTCAGCAGGAGGAGGTTGTGCTCTTTGCTCATTGATTTTTGTGGAGGCCTCTTGTCTGCCTGGTCCTCAACAGACTTTTGACACAGGGTCTTGTGGGAGGAAAATCAAGCAGGAGAAGATGATGGTTAATAAAAGGATATTGGAGTGTTCATATGTAAGGAGCGACTAAGAGGTAAATGGCAGGGTAGTGCTGAGAGGGGTGGGCAGGAGGTGAGTAGCGGGTATCTAAAGGAGCTACAGGAAAGCTGGAGAGGGGCTTGGGACAAGGGCCTGTAGGGACAGGCCAAGGGGAATGGCTTGAACCTGCCCGAGGGGAGACTGAGCTGAGCTCTTAGGCAGAAGCTCTTCCCTGTGAGGGTGCTGAGGCGCTGGCACAGGGTGCCCAGAGAAGCTGTGGCTGCCCCATCCCTGGCAGTGTTCAAGGCCAGGTTGGACACAGGGGCTTGGAGCAGCTGCTCCAGTGGAAGGGGTCCCTGCCTGTGGCAGGGGGTGGGGCTGGAGGAGCTTTAAGGTCCCTTCCAACACAAACCAGGCTGGGATTGTGTGATGAGAACTTCGTAAATGAGGAGGCTGAAAGAGTTGAGCTTTAGGCAGCCGATAAAAGCAAAGTCTGAGAAGGGTTTCCATGTGCTCTTCCGTAAGTGTATGAAGGGAGTAACCCTCAGAAGAGAGACGTTAAAGACCATATTGCTGACTCCACAGTGACCCAAGAAATTCCCCTGTAACTGAGTTGGAAAGGTAAGGGATGGGACCGTGACCTGAGGACCATGGTTCAGGTCCTCAGTGGATGCTGCGTGGCTGTGTAGCCAGTTTGACCATCATTAGACATTGCTGCACTTCATCTTTGCAGGACATAGTCAAGGAAGGGTGGATGAAACCTATCAGAAGCCTTGCTGTGGCCCAGGATTCCTTCTTCAGGTCCTGGGTAGGTTCTGTGCGTGCTCCACTCTCAAATCCTGCACTTTTTAGAAGCAAAAGAGACAAAATGGATCTGATTTTAATCTCCCAGTGTTCTCCTATGGGACATGGAGTGTTACTGGAGAACACTGCTTGTGCAGGCATCTGTTGGACCTCCCACAACCAATTTTTCAGCAAAGCAGGTCAGAATAGTGAAGCATTTCTAAGAATGAACGTTGCTAACTGAGCCTTGGAGGGACAGCAACAAGGACAGAGCAGAAACCAGTCTGGCAGCCAGCTGATGCTTGTTTGGAACAGTAAAACCCACTGAAAAGGGATGCTCAGTGCTCTGATGGTACCTGATTTTCTTGTGGAGTTTAGTGGAGGAGCTACAACTGATTCAGACTTTGCTGAGAGATCTCTGGTTGGCTCTTCCAAAAGCATCTGGTGCTCTTGTTTTGGAACAATGGATCTGCTTTTCTTCCTGCTGTGTCTTCCTCATAGTAATGAAGTCCTCCTTCTTTCTCCATCTCTACCTCTGCAATGGTGTGGGCAGTGCAGAGTGGTTTTGAGGGGCTGGAGGGCTTAAAATGGATTTCCTCATTGGAGGCGCTGCTTCTGGTGTGGAACAGCTTAGCACTACCATGGGGTGCTTGATACTTAATGGAGGAGTGAGCCTGTGCCGCACACCACCCGTGTTGGTGCACAGAGGTGCTGTCCTATGGCCGGAGAGAGCCTGCTTGTGTTCCTTAGATGGAGTTTCTTCAGTGTGCTACCCCAGCAGGTAACATCTGAAAGCTCTCCATGAACAGGAGTTTCTGTTGCTGTAAGTTCTTCTCCTATGGTTTTGGTGCTGGTGGTAGCAGTTTCCTAGGTACAGCAGGGACCTGAGGAGCAGAGCTCACATCTGGAGCTCACATGGGCCAGGACTCCCATCTCTTGCACTGAAGCTTTTCTGTGCTGCCCTGTGGACACTGTTGCTGTCAGCAGAGGCAGGTCTCACTTCAACCTCCAGCCCATTTCACTCTGTGTGAATACGGAATCCTGGTGGCTGTTGACTTTTCCAGCCCCACTCTGGGACACTTCCTGTGTAACAGGTTAGGAACAGTTATTATTCAGAAGGAAGAAAGGATTTTCCTCTTTCTAGTGTCTTTGGATAATGAAATGTTGGAGACTCTGGTTGTTCTCCCCATAAATTCAGCATATGCCCTTGGTTCCTGCGACACTCCTGTGGTTCCCCATATCTAGACAGCCACAGTTTTGGTTAATGCAGGAGCATGGCAGTGTGTTGCTCTTCTGCTTTCCTTTCTTCACCCTCCCAACCAAGTTTTTCTCCCCAAACAGTCGCCTTCTGGTTCAGGTCACACTTGGAGCATGCTGGGGACAATTCTTCATCCAGTTGAACAGGGCTGGATGTAAAAGCATCTGGATTTGTGAGATGGAGTCATCCCTGGCTTTCCTGGAGACATCATTTGCTATGGGGTATCATAAAGTCTTCAGCAGCATCAGAATGACCATGTTGAGCTCGTTGTCACGTCAAGTATAGAGGCATCACAGCTTCCTTCTGCCATACCCTGTTCTTCCCAAATGCCGAGGCAGATGAGCCCAGCTCATTCCTTTATTCCTTCCTCTCTTTTCTTCTCCCCACTCACGATGCAGTTGCTCACAGACTGCTCCCATCAATGCACTTCATCCCTCAGCAGTCTTCAGTGTGCTGTGTCATGACCTAATCATGATTATTGTTTTGCTTAACACTTGGCATTTCTTATCCTTCCAGTCTTGGTGCAGAAATGGAGACCAAACCCAAGATGTGAGCAAGGGTTTCTGCTTCATCTGCTGTCTCTGTAGCACTGAAAGAGACCAGAAAGGAAGACGTTTGCTGTTTAGGAACAGAGTAACCATAGCATCTCTCTGTAGCATCACATTTTGTGCAGTTTACTGTGGTTTGGTTGGGTTTTTTCTTTTTTTTTTCTTTAAATTTTTATACTTCCATATTAAACTATTCCAGCAGTTTCTGACCCCTCCATCGGGATTCAGGTACAAGAGTCCTTCGTGCCAGTTCAGTGTCTTTTTCGTGGTGTTCCTCTAAGAAGTTAGTCAAGGCAGGGTAGCAAAGTGAATGGAATTGTGTGCAACTAGGGTGCATGTTATATCCTATTCCTTCCTACTGATCTGTAAGCTGTTCCATTGGCTTTCTTTCTGTTTCCTGCTGCTTTCTTGCTTCGTTCTTGAAGGGAGGATTCAGACCTATACAGGTAATTTTAACTCCTGGTTCTGCATGGCATAAGTGTCTCTATCACTTGTATCATTACTCCGTTAGTGAATGCGTTGATGTCTGATGCATATCTTACCAAAACCTGAGTTTCAAGATTGCAAAGACTCCAGAGTAAGGTCTTCCAGTGCCATGAATGCTCCATCCCAGGAATACCGATGCCTTTTCCCAGCGCGTAAGGCTTGAGGATGGAGCGTGTTCCAGGGGGTTGCTTGGTTTCCTGGACCTGGTCCATCTGCGTGGGGCATCACTTCATGCACACGTGGTAGAAGAGTTTGGTACCACCCTGGAAAGAGGTTGCCACCTTTCTGAAAACAGAGGGCAAGACAAGTCATCTGCTTCAGTTTGTGTAAAGCAGAGGCACGAGGCACCTCTGGCCTTGCTAAAATCTGGCTTTAGAACTGTTCTGGAGCTGTATTGGAATATTCATTCGCAAGCACATTTCTAAAGGTGTTTTTTGGCAGCCAACCCACCTTATCAGAACTATATTTGACAGAAGTCGTTTTTCTGGCGTTCACGCTGGAAGTCGACCTGTGTAATCCAGCAGCTCCAAACTCATCGCTCTTGGAGCTGAACGGTTCTTACCTTCCTTCTCCATGTGAACGGAAGGCTGGAGCATGAGCTGGCGGTTTACAGCTAAGCAGAAACTGTCCTGCAGTTTTCTGAACGTGTGGCAACCCTTTGAAAGTAGTATGAGAATTCTAATGTCATAATGGTATTTCCAGTTGTTGCCCAGGAGGCCTGACCAGTTCTTTCCTTTCTCTCCCCCTGCCCTAGTTTTTTCAGAGGCCTCAGATCCAGCCTCCAAGAGCCACCATCCAGAACAGCAGCCCTTCCATCCGTCCTGGTGCGCAGACCCCCACGGCGGTGTATCAAACCAACCAGCACATCATGATGGTTAATCACCTGCCAATGCCCTACCCGATGCCTCAGGGCCCCCAGTACTGTATACCACAGGTAACAAAGCCCTTATCCCAGCACTTAAAGGACTGCAGAGCAATGTTGGCTCCATCTGGATCTTCTCAAGGCTTGGTGCAGAGTTAGGGGGTGTGTGTGAAGTGAAGCTGGTAGATGCATATTTAGCCTCTGTCCTTCTGTATGAAGTATTTGTTGTTCTGTGTGTGGAGGCAGGAAGCATAAATTAATGCAAGGTTTTGAGGTCCCCCTCAAAACCAGTGTGAAACTGAGCTCCTGGAGAACGTTCAGTGCTATAAATGTGTCTGAATCGACTTAGTAGATCTGCAGCTATGAAAGCCTGGGCCTCATCACAACACAACAGTGCTGGAATCAGGATTTACTACTTCAGCTCTTGAGTCCTTGTCTGTCTGACACAGCTTTAGCTCTCTTCTATTCTTCTGACAGTAATCTATGATGAATCAGTTTGCTAATCAGATCCCTTGTTGATTCAGGGGCTTGATTACAGGTTCTGTGTGCAACAGTTGCCCAACTCCATGTAAACTAATGGCAATTTTTCCTCCTTCTAGTATCGTCACAGTGGCCCTCCGTATGTCGGGCCCCCGCAGCAGTATCCCGTTCAGCCACCAGGACCAGGACCCTTTTATCCAGGACCAGGTCCTGGAGAATTCCCCAATGCCTACGGTAAGTTCAGCTTGGAGAATTCCTCTCAAGTATCTTGCTGTTGTCAAGCTGAAGATTTAAAATAGCAAAATGGATTAGCATGTGTTTGCACTTCAAATAGCTGCTCAGTTGGGTTGTGGCACAGCCCTTATTATTCAGTCCTGAAAAAACACAATAACAGAGTGTTGTTTGTAGGAGCACTTGAGGATAGGCTGCAGCTCACAGAGCTACCTGTAATCACCCATGAGCAAGAATGGGGGCTCCTTGTTATTCCCTGCTGAAGCATTATTATTTATTAAGGCATTGTGAATGCAACTGGCAGCTCCAGTTTCCATTGAGCCATGCCCTGAACATGCTCACAGCAGTTAATGTTTCTTACCCCTTTGTTCTCTGTTGGTGTTTAGAGGAGCCATGTGGTTTGATTCACTGATCTTATGCTGTGAAGGTCAAGTTAGTCCAGTCAAACAGTTTGTAACTCATGGACAGGCTGAAATTTGCCCTTTTAATGGGCAAATCCTGGTCTTGCCTTTTCTGAAGCAAAAGGTTTGGGAGATAGCCTGACATCATGTGTGTGCTGTTGTTGTTTGACACACAATGGTCAGTGGGTTTGATTGACTATTGAGCTTCAAAGCTGCACCTAAATATCCCAAGGCTGCATCTTGCTGGTCCTTGACTCCTCCAGGACCTCACAACCACCTCTTATTTGGGTCCCAGCCTGCAGACCCTGTGTAGCAGTGGGGGACTGTCCTTCAGTATCCTGTGACACCTCTTGGCAATCCTCTTTTACATTTAAGTCCTTTCATAGTAATTTCCAGTGTGGTGCCATGTACAATATATATCATATTTATATCACAATCCCTGTAAGGTTTTCAGTGGCATCTGTATTTTGGTATTTAAATCAGCTCCTGCAAGCTAGAGTTGAATGAGATGCAGAATTAGATATCCTGCAGTCAAGTTTATCACTTCTTTATTTACCTTCCCTTGCTCATTTATGGAAACATTTGGGAAAGCCACCAGGAGGATTCTAGTCATCACCCTGTTGTAATGTTTTGTGGGGGTTTTCTAAGGGTTTTCACCTCTCAATATCAAATTGGAGGTATTTTGTTCAGTCTCATTGCTACCTGCCCACGCACGGCCTGTAATCTGTTGGGGGCAGAGATTTTATCAGCTTCCCATGCAGCTTCAGGCTTTAGCTGTTGGTATGTTGGAGCCTTAGAAGTGAAGGATCACCTTCCAGGCTGAACAGTGACAACCCCTTATTGCTGGCAGAATTGCATGTTTGCTCTTCACAAATCCACATTCCTTTTAAAGGGGAGAAAAGCCTCAGTTGCTTCTCTACTTGTCATCTTTTTCCCTCCCTTCTTTCCTTTCCTTTTCTTGGTGTATATAGAGCTAACGGACTCCTTTGACAGGCTGCCACAAAGCGTTCAAACCTGGTTATGTAGCTCCTGAGTAAAAGGAGGGAGAGCAATTAGAAGGCAGCTGGTTCCTGTTTGCTTATTCTAGTAATAATAAAGAGCAGAAATACTGCTCTGGCTCTTTAAATCTGATCCACTAAAGGAGGAAATTGCCTGGTATTCCTCATTTTTCCTGCCATTACAGGTCTGCTCTCTTGCTTTCTGCTTGCACAACACCGTTTGTCTGTCCTCACTCCTGCAGTGAAGAGAAGGTTCCCTTCTGGTCCCTTTCTGCTCCTGAAGGCGCCTGGTTTCTTGCACAGAGACTGTCACCATTCAGTCCCAGCTTGCTTTTAGGTTGCTGTGTCTGCAGAGTGTCAGTGGGTGAAGCTGGAGCTCTCCATTGTGCCAAGAGTTTTCCAGGCAGAGCAGGGTTAGCCAGGGAAGTGGGTGACGTTTGCCTGTGCTCATCCACCCTTCCCTCCCATTGCATCCTTGCTATTTATATAGGGACTGGCAGTGTCTCACTAGGAACTGCTCTGGGAGACAAGGAGATCTATGACACAGGCATGGATAATGCTGTTGGCAGTGGTCTTGGCCATAAACCTCAGGACTTCGTAGCCAGTGTGGCTGCTAGATGTGAAATCACTGCAGTTTGGCAGGCTGAAAAGAAGGGGGAAGGGAAAGTACTGCAGAGGACAAAACCTGGGGCGATGGACAGTGCATCCTCTGTAATTGTCTCAGTTTTGCAGTGTGTCATCATTTGATATCAGTGAGTTTCTGTGCTGCATCAGGAATGTTGCAGCACATGAGGACAGGATGAATGGAAAGGAAGGAGAATAAAACTTGGGTGCTGCTGAACTGGGAACAAAACAGGAACAAACCCCAGAGCACAGAGGACAGAGCTGCACTGAAAATTGCACTTTATTGCACTTGGTCTGTTGCCACAGGAGCTGTATTTCTGCCCAGAAGTTACTCTTGCTTTTCGGGATTCCTTCCTTGAGGTCCTTCTGTGGCTCAGTTCAAGGCAGGGATCACCTCACAGGCTGTCTGATTAGATCTGGTTTCTAGGAAACTGGAAATCAAGATGAGGAGCACATCCCCAGGCTTGTTCCTGTTATCCAAGCTCATGCTGTTCACCTGGCCAGCTTGGCCAAAGCAGCACTTGGAAGAGTTTGAGTTTTCATCACTGTTCTTAAGGAGAGAGGCAGGAGGGTTCTTCCTTCCCAAGCTGTAGGAACTCTTTCAAGGCCAGGTTGGACACAGGGGCTTGGAGCAGCTGCTCCAGTGGAAGGGGTCCCTGCCCGTGGCAGGGGTTGGAGCTGGAGGAGCTTTAAGGTCCCTTTAACCCAAACCAGTCTGGGAGTCTGTGACAGAGACATTTGTGCCCTGAGGCCAGATCTGAAGTCACTGGAGTTCACAATAAGAAGTTTATTGAATCATTTAGGCCACTTTAACTGCAGCATCCAGGGTGCAATTTGGCCGGCTGAGCTTTCCACAGCCCAGGCAATGCTCTGTGCTCCTTGCCCACTATCTCAGCAGAGAAACGTTCTCCCTCTGAGCGTGCAAACAGGAGCCTGCTCTGAGCTTTTGCTTCCCAGTTCCCAGTTTAAGGAATTGCAGGCTTTGAAACTGTAGATCGGATTGGGCTGGGCTGCCTTCATTCACTGTCTTGGATTTCACCATTTACTTGTGATAGCAATAACCTCCTGTTCAGATTGCAGACATGCAGCTCATTCCCATTTAAAGGCTGGTTCAGTTGAGGATGAGTGATATTGCTCCAGACACAAGCACAGACAGGCAGTCCTGTGGCATTCATGCCTGGAAGGAAGGAAACCCAGTGCCATCTTCCGTGTTCCCTGATGTCTGATCCGCAGGCAGAAGACTGCTCTACAAGGCCACCTTTATATCTGGTTTTAAAGCACTTGGTCATTCTGAGCCAGTCTTACTGCAGACAGAAAAGCCTAATGAAACTACATTGGGTAGTATGAATGTAATCATCAACATGGTGTAATTCCACAATAAACCTGGTTGTGCTGTTTCCGTGTGCAACATGAGGAGAACATTGCTTGTAATTGTGTTTGTGTTCATAGAGATAAGAAATGAAACAGGGACTTCATCAGTGTCGTGATGGAGTAACAGCTCCTGGTTTGGTGGCAGTGGGGAAGAGCAAAACACAGACCAGGCAGATGCTTGTAGTTGTGGGGGTGTGGAGGGAGGGAGGAGCACATGGATCTGGTTTACATCATGCATATGGTTTAGTTTCATTAATAGACTTTTCCCCTCTTGTTTCTGTTGTTCTCTCCCAGGAACACCTTTCTACCCAAGTCAGCCAGTGTATCAGTCAGCACCCATCATAGTGCCTACACAGCAGCAGCAGCCTCCACCAGCTAAAAGAGAGAAAAAAACGGTGAGTGGTGGTCATGGATTGGTACATCCCACCCGAGATCTGTCCTGGTTGTAAGCTTGAAGGAAGTTAATGACCATCTTTGGCTTAAAACTGAGCTTTGGCATCACAGAGAGACCAGGTTTTACACCTGAACTGTGATTAAACACTGCACAATGCTGCAAGTGTCTGATTGCTGATTTTGGGGGGGGGGGGGATTTTCTGCTCTGGGTTTGTGACATCTCAGCCAGACAAAAAGGAAAAGGTTTTTAGAGGTTTTGCAGTGAGCATGAATGAAAACCAGTGCTGGGTGCCCAGGCCTGGCCCCTCTGCTGCTGCCTGTGCTGCTGCTTTGAGCTGTACCAGTGAACAGACTGGGATCCGTTTGAGAGAGTGTTGGGAATTGGTTGAAACTGACTAAACAGAAATAGGTTTTGCCTTGGAAAAGGCAGAAACCCAGCAAGTTGTGGGGAGGCTTGAAAGAACCTGAATATGTGAAAGTGATGAGGGATTTGGAGAGCACACTTTCTCACTTCCCAGTTCACTGGGGAGAGCTTGAGAGGGGCAGATTATTGGATTATCACTGGATTATTAGTGCAGGTGGATGATGGAAGGGAATAGTAAAGGCACACTGAGAGAATGTAGCATTTAAACAGAGTTCAGGGTGGTCTTAAACTTGTGGATGGATCTTTTCTATACATTTGAAAAGGGAATTGCTTTACATCACTGCGTGTTTTTGGAGCAGTTGGAAAGCCCTCAAAGAACTGTTTCCAAAGAGAGGAGGGGCAGGAAAGGGACTTGTATGTGTCTCAAAATGCAGGATATTTGTATCTTTGAGTTTCAAAGATGGTCTGAGATGAAGTTTGAGTTGGGAAACTGGGAGAGCTGAACAATGTGTTCGCTGGGCTTGTGAGAATGGCTTTTCTTGTAGCTGCTGTCAGCAAAGGGTGAGGCAGCTCTTGCCACCTCCTCGCTAGGCCTGAGGAGTTTCTTCTCAACATCCAGAGCACAGCATGGCCACATCATTGATGCTGCTTGAAACGCAGAGACATTCAGAAACCCTCAGCTGTGGTTCAGGCACTTTCATGCCAGGGAAGCCAAGTTCTCCGAAGCGGAAAGGCAAAAGGTTTTTTAAATGCCTGAACTGTTTGCTCTGAATGCTCTGTTCCAGTTTGCTAATTGGGGTTGGGACTGAAGACATGAGGGAAATGAAAGAAAAACTAAACATATATACATACACATGCCCTTATGCGCCATTAAGTGAGCATTTGCGTCCTACAAACCATCAACCAGGGAATGTTTTAATGCCATTAACTGGTCACTGGGAGGAGGAGAGGGCAGAGATTCAGGCCAGCTCCTAAGTCCTTGTGCTGTGGTTGATGAAAGGTTTTAGCAGCAAACCTCCATCAAAACTAAGAGAGGAGCACATCTTGCCAGCATCCCAAGCACCATGTGTGTATCTATCATAGATCAAAGAGCCAAGAAGGATCACACTGAAGTGGGTAAATCACAAACCCCATCTGCAGCTCCTGACTTTGTATGGTGCTGATAAAAGCCTGGTGCTTTCCAGGGAGCCCCCAGCCCTCAGAAGGATCGTGTCTTTTGGTTGTGCATCGTGCTCAGCATGATGGGGACCTCAGCACCAATTTCAATAGAGTTTAAACCAGGAGCTTCTGAGGGGGACAAGCAGCAGAACTGTCTTCAGGCTTGGGGAAATCGTTAACTCTTGTATTGAAGATTAAAAGCTCTGTTTCGGATTGACCCAGGCAGCGTGACTGTTCCTGTGTTCAGTGACTCAGATCGGCTCAAGTGTCAGTTGAGGATTCAAACGCGTGTGCTCTTGAGTGGTTTATTTTGGAAGATGTTTTTCCTTTCCCATTTTGGGGCCGTGAAGAGTCTCAAACCCAGGCTCGTTTCCTAAATGCTGATGAGTTTCACAGGACTTGAGTTTGCTCTTGCGGTTTCCCTTTCCTCCACTCAGTGTTTTTTGGTTGATTCCCTCTGTTCTCTTGGTGTGACTCTTCCCAGCTTGGAAGGGAAAAGCAGGAAGAGCTGATTGGCTTTCCCCCTTCACCAGCAGCTGGCTTGGCAAGGTCACTGGATTCCAAATCGGGGTAAAACAGGGCCTTTTCGTTTTAATTCTTGCACTTTCCACTGGCTGGCAAATGAGTCCTGTAGCAAAACTGTCCGATAGATTTTCTAAGCTGCAGTAAACTCCTTATCCAGCAGTAGGGACCGTGCTCTGAATTACAGGGTCACACACTGGGTGCAGGTATTTAGACCTAACTGGTGTGGTGTTCTGATTAGATTAGAGATTAAGGGATTAATTTAGATACCAGGCATTTCAAGTTATCAAAACACCACATTCCAGCATTCCTGCAGAGCATCAGCTCAACCCAGAGCAGCTCCTACTGAGTGTCATGGAATTACAGCCTGTCCATGTCTCCTCTCCATAAACCCCAAGGAGTGCATAGTGGGAGGACTCACTTGAATCCTTTCTCTGTTCAATACTGTAGATCCGAATCCGGGATCCCAACCAGGGAGGCAAAGATATCACAGAAGAAATCATGTCTGGTGGGGGCAGCAGGAATCCAACGCCTCCCATTGTGAGACCCACCTCCACACCGACTCCACCTCAGGTAAGGAACTGGCCCTGTAGCCCTCTCCCAGTGATACTTGCTTTGCTTTGCTGGTTGTTAGAGCCAAACCCTACATCTCCCATCCACACCACCCCTCACCTCCAACACCTGAATGGTCCTAAATTGTCAGTGTTCTGCAAGGATTTGTTTTCTCCCCTCCAAATTCAGTCACCTTTACCATTTTTACATTTCCAAGCCTTTAGCTTGGAAAACGTGGAGCTGCAGCAATGCTGCTTGTTGCCCATCCCTGCTTCTGCATCAGCCATAGATTTTAGAGCTTGTAAAGACTTCCAGTGTTAAAGGAGAAGTGAGAAATGTGTACTTGAGGAAAGTCCACCTCATGCATGTGAATGATTATATATCCATGCTAATGTCTTTCTGCCTTAGTGGTGTTGTTTTAGAGTCACCGGAATGCCCGTAGCTCAGGAATTGTGTCACAGAACTGGGATAAATCTATTGCACATTTGGTCTCTACCTGTTCAGCCTTAAAATATGCATTTTTTCTGATGTAGGAAAAAGCATAAATATCCCAAAGTGACACTTTCCGTAGCTCATAAATCTTCCTGACACACACCTTTGAGTTTGAGCCTTTGTAGGTCTCTGTATCCTGCTCCACCTGGGAAGTCCATGTGGAATGTCTGGAAATTAAACTGATGGGAAATGCAGGTCTGTTCTAGTCCTTTGGGAGCCAGGGCCCTGCAGACCAGCGGAGCTGACGTGAGCCTAGGTCCACCATGACGTGAGCTGCTGGAGCTGGAAGTGGCCGTGTTACCTAACCAGGACATGATTTCTGACCAGCCTTCCCCACCTGCAGCAGGAAGAGATGATGCCTCTTTGATCTCTCCCCATATCATCAGAGGTGGAGAGGCTGTGGTCCTCTTCCCACCTCCCAGCTCTTGACTTCATACATCCTCTTAGTTCTCCCTCTCTTCTGGGAGAGATGCTGCTAAACTGGAAAGGTTTTGAACAACTGGAGAAGAAACTCCAACTTGGAAGTTGGCTGTGTTTTGTTGGAGGCTCTTGTCCACTACTTGAATTAGAAGACATGAAGGTTCTCCTGTGATGGGTAGGCTTTTGATCAGAGCCTGGCTGAGGCTGGGGTGCAGTTTCCTCTTCTTCCAAAGTTCTCCCCTGTTCAATGTCCCCAGGTTTTGTTAGCTTGCAGGTAAACCAGCCTTTCCTGAGCTGAAACCTTGTTTCACCTCTGTGTCTGGGTAGTTCTGCTGCTGTGGCAGGAGCACAAGTGCACCTTGAGACAGCCTGTGCTGGAGTGGGAGCTCGAGGTTACATCTGAGCCAGTGAAATCATAACAGTAAGAGCCTGGCCTGCAGATCTGTCCCTTGAGGCCAACAGGATAGTTACAGGTTTTAGCCATCACCCTGCTTCAGTCACATCCTTTTGTCATGTGAAGGCATCACTTGTGGGTCACCTGCTTTCTCCTGCTGGTCTCCATCGTGGGAAGCAGCAGCAGGACACCTCGAGCAGCTCCTGGTTCTGCAACAAAGGTGTGAGATGTTCAATTGGCAGAAGCTGTTTTCTGCCACAGGGTTTCTGGTCTGGGGATCTGTGACTAGAGCTCAAAGGGGAGAGAACCCAGAGCTGGTTACATGTAGAATCAATCAGACTTTTCCAAGCCTTTTCCATCAGAGGAGACACTAGAGATGCCAAGCATTTGCCTGCTGGTGAGATCCCCTTCCGATTATCTCATACTGAATGACTTTCCCCATTAGAAGGGTGGAAGAGCTGAAAGCAGCCAGGTTTCAGGTCGTGTCTATGCATGGTGCAGCTAATTCAGGCACTTTATGGATCACTTTGGCATTCTGAAAGCTATTTTAAGATTCCACAATTAAGTCAAACAGGACAAAATGAATGTTTTTCAAGAGGAGGTTAATAGACATGAATTTTGATCAGCTGTAATTCAGATGCAGAGCACAGCAGTGATGTCCAATCATCTCCTCTGCGTAAGGTATGCAAATACTTCA
This sequence comes from Melopsittacus undulatus, assembly GCF_012275295.1. NCBI lineage: Eukaryota > Metazoa > Chordata > Aves > Psittaciformes > Psittaculidae > Melopsittacus > Melopsittacus undulatus. Next base: position 3,269,246 of record NC_047538.1, on the reverse strand, counting down.
TTGTTTAATATCCAGGCTTCGTTCTGATGAGGTACTTGGAACCACTTTTGTTAATCACAGAAGAGCTCTGGAATAGTGCTCACTAGAAAAAGTTCATTAGTGTAACATAACTGAAAATTAAAGCCCACTTAAGCCAGGAAATTCAAAGTTATTGTCCCAACATCATCTCCAATTCATTTCTTTGGAGCAAGTTTAGTATCTTGAATGAAATGAGATTGTGCCTTAATAACTGCTCAGTGCCTGAATTCCAGGAGTGGAATGTTCCAGTAGTGGATGTTACAGTGTTGAACAGCCTAAAATCAGTAAACTTTAAATATTCATAGGCTCATCACAGAATCCCAGACTGGTTTGTGTTGGAAGGGACCTCAAATCACATCCAGCTCCAACCCCTGCCACGGGCAGGGACCCCTTCCACTGGAGCAGCTGCTCCAAGCCCCTGTGTCCAACCTGGCCTTGAACACTGCCAGGGATGGGGCAGCCACAGCTTCTCTGGGCACCCTGTGCCAGCGCCTCAGCACCCTCACAGGGAACAGCTTCTGCCTAAGAGCTCATCTCAGTCTCCCCTCTCTTGGGCAGGTTCAAGCCATTCCCCTTGGCAGCAGCGTTACCGGTGTCTTGTTCCACCCCCCCTTGGGATCAAACCCTGCACATTGGGATGGTTAATGAGATCTCACCTGGTTGAACACTCAAAAGGGTGGATCTGGTCTGAATTTGGGTAATGCTCCTTTTATATTGACTGCCAGTGTCTGATTCTGGAATCTCTTTATTTATACGCATGGAGAAAATCTTGCTCAAGAAGGGCATGGAAGGCACTGCTGTAGACCAGTCCCTGACCCAAATTCAAGAAGCCTTTTACAATAATAACAGTAGCAGTAGTAATAATAGATTTCAAACAATTGGGGATTTTTCCTTTAGATTTGGATTACTTTTTTAACTGACCCACCCTAACCCTGAAACTTTGACAGCCCAAACCCAGAGCACCCTCTCCTCTCAGCAGATCAGATGCTTAACACCAAAAGAGCACTGAAGTTGTGTCTCAGACAAGCAAGACTCAAGCCACGAGGTTTTCAGCCCTTTCCATGCTTTTTGTACCTCCTGCTTTGTAGTTGACCAGAAAGTGCTTTAGATGGAGCCTTCCCAGCACCCCCACAGTGGTGCTGAAGTGGTTTAAAGTTCCTGCAAGGGAAGCTGGCAGTAAGGCATTACTTATGTGTTTCTAGGTGCTATTATTTATGTTTCTAGCTGAATGCTATTTTTCATGCTATATATTTTACTGGGAAGATAAATAAACCCTGGGACCACATATGGAATCTGGTCTTGGTGTTTACTCACCAGTCCCTAACATAGAAGAGCACCTTTGAAAGGGTGAGAAATGCTCTCATTTTCCTGGGGAACCTCTTCCAAGTGTCAATGAGTTCGTTGTCACACTTTGGGCTTCTCAATTCACAGCTGCAGTAGGATAGAGTAACGCAGAGCAACTTTTAGCATCATAAATCATGAGAGTAATTTTCAATGGTGTTTTTCCTTGGAAAGTCTCTGCATGCTCCAGGTTGAAGCCACGAGCCTGGAAGGGTCAGTCCTTCACTCCCATTTCTATTACTTACTGATACTGTTCCCACAAAACAAAGGAATGTTTTCCAAAGGTCTTAACAAAACCAGTTTTCTGACCCAGGAAGTTTCCAGGCTTACAGGCTCCTTGTCCGCCAGTCTCGCTTGGTCCCTGTCATTCTCATCACATTCCCCTTTTTCCCCACTGCTTTCATCCATAAATTTTACATGAAATGAAACAGGATGAGGGGAAAGCCTTCTCCAGACTGGCTCATGTGTGAAACTGTGTTTTCTTTGGCTTCCTCCCTCTTATGCTGGAGGTCGGGATGCAATTCCTCAAGCATCCTTCAGCCAATTTCATCAGGCTCCTTCCAGGAAGAGCAATCCCAAATAAAATCTCAACCCTTCACCCCTCTTGCTTAGATCTCTCTTTTTGCAGATGTGCTTTTTCCCAGTGCTCCTTTACCTATGTCCTGAAATAGTGAGAAGTGTCCTATTGAAGATAGTTCACTCCTTAAGCTGCACTGTTCAGATGAAATGACTGGAAATGGGAGGAAAAAGCAGTCCCAGGTAGAGGAGCAGGTTGCCAGAGAGTTTCTCTTTTTAAGGGAATATGTTTTGCATGGATTTCTGATAGCCTGCCCAAAAGAAGGCGTTAAGACACCTGTGTCCTGGGCACTCGGCTTAAGTTTGAGTGCTCCAAAATCCCTTTTCCCATGGCTGTTGTGCACAGTCAGCATGGGTGAGTGGCTAGATGAGAACAGGCACCTGCAACAGGCAGTGTGGCTTCTGCTTCAGAGTAGTAACTTGAAATTCAGCCCCATTTTCATCCCCACACAATCCCTGCAGCATGCTGAAGGGTTTTGCAGTTGTGAAGAGTTGAGTTGCCCCATCTGTGTTTGCTCAAACATACCCCAAAGGATTCACCTTTACCTTTGAGTGACTTTGGTGCAGTCACTTGCTCTTACACAAGGTCTTCCTTAAGTTCTGAGATAAAATACAGGGGATTCTCTTTGTCTTTATGGAACCTTTGTGAACATGAGCGAGGTGTTTGTCCCGTTAACAGTGGGGACACAGCTCAGGTCTCTGCAGCAGGCTCTGTGGCTTTTTCCCTCTTGTGACTTTGTTGGTCTTGTAGTTTTATTTCTCTATATAGAAAACCACAGGCTCAGCCCCCACTGATGGGGAACCAGCTCCTCCTGCTCTCCTTTAGATTGATGGTGACCCAGCAGGAACCATCCCTATGTCTCTCTGTAGAAGGTATCAGATGATTCCTTCATACAACCACCGAGGTGTAACCAGTCCAGATTCATTTCCTATTGCGATAACAAGTTCCTATGAGTGCATGGAGATAAATAAACACTATTTGCACACACATTATCTGCCTATAAAGAAATACGCAGAGAAATACATGAATAATGAAATATCTAAGGTGTTTGACATAACTGATGAGTGCAGAAAGGAGGGGAGTTCAGAAAGCAAACCCAGATGAGAAGGGTCCAGGAGTCCCTGTGTGTATCCAGCTTTTTGCAGCCTACCCAGATGAACATTTCTGCTGCTCTTAGGACAAGCACTTGGAGAATGAAGTGTGTTAATAACTGTGCTGTGCTGTCTCCTTCTCGTTGTTAACAGTAATTGTCTCTCCCCTTTTCCTGGTGCCTTTTCCTGCCTCCCTTTCCCACATACTTTCTGAATTCATTCAGTCGGTTTGGTACCTTCTCTCCTTATTCCCCTCACCCTTGGCTCTTCTTTTCTACCCCACTCTTTTCCCCACTTGCTTATGCTCCACCTTGCTGGTTCTTACATTCACACACTCATTGTCACCCTGTTTTGTACTTCACATCCCAGCAGCTGTCCAGCCAGGTCCCCGAGCACAGCCCTGTGGTCTATGGGACTGTGGAGAGCACCCACCTCGCTGCCGGCACCCCTGTCACTGCGACTAGCAACCTGAAGCAAGGTTTGTTGATGGATATTTCCTCTTTCCTCCCTGATTATTTTTAGTCTTTTTCTTTTTTTTTGCCTCGTTTCTTGTTTTAGTTGGAGTATTTTTGGCCTGGAGACAAGCACTCAGCAGAAATAGGAGGGGAGGGACGAGCTTTGCCTCCACTGGAACATTTTAACAATGTGTTGCTAAGGGAATTAATTGAAATTTGCCAATGTGAAAGCAGTTAAAAATAATTGTAGTCGAGCTTATATGTCCTAAATGTTGTTGCAGAGCATCTGGAAGTGAGAGCCTCCTCTTGCCCATGTGCCACCCTCCAGCAAAATGCTCTTGGTCAGAGAGGTTTTAGATCATTTGGACAATTAGCCATAGGTATGGCATGTAACCAGAGCATCATATGGCTCCTCCCGAGCTGCTGCTGTCTTGTCGTGCAGGACATGGGCAATATTAATGAGAAAAGAGACATGTTAGTGAGCAGACTTGGCTTAGGAAAAATGGCACGGATGGAAAAAGTTTCTCAAAGTGATGACATTTCCATCTCCTATCCAAGAATATACATTTAAAGGGAAGTTCTTTTAAACAGTTCAAAGGAAAGGTGTCCCAGGAGGGAGGATGGAACATGGGCCAAGTCTCTTCCCACACTTTACAGCCACCTAAAAGCCATTAAACAGCAGTGGTTAATGAGGTGTGTGCTGCTGTCACGCTCACAGAGCCAGTGTAGGGATTCAGGCTCAGCACCATCACTGTGTCCTGGTTCTTCTCCACACTTCAGTGTTGGAGGTTCTGCCTCCAAGGGGTGCCCAAAGGACAAGTGCCCTTTCACTCATGGGGAAAATCTGCCTCTGATGCTTCAGATGTCCTAGATCCAAACAGTGGCATCGTTGCTGCTTGGAAGTAAAAGGAGAGATCCCTGAGGCTCATTTGTATCAGATTCTGAAATATACTGAAAATGTTGCTCTTTTACAGCCAATAGTGCAGAATTCAGGGTGTTCCCTCAGGGAAAACTGTTCCACAGATATGCTTCTGAACTGCTGCAGTGTCTGGAAATGGTTGAAGTGGAAGCGTTTGAGATTCATGGAATCCCAGACTCCTCTGGGACCTTAAACCTCCAACCCCTGCCATGGGCAGGGACCCCTTCCACTGGAGCAGCTGCTCCAAGCCCCTGTGTCCAACCTGGCCTTGAACACTGCCAGGGATGGGGCAGCCACAGCTTCTCTGGGCACCCTGTGCCAGCACCTCAGCACCCTCACAGGGAACAGCTTCTGCCTAAGAGCTCAGCTCAGTCTCCCCTTTCATCTGGTCCCATCTCTGACATGAAGCAGGGCAATGGGTTTGTATAGCTGTGCAAAACCTGGATGTCTGTGTCACCTAAAGCGCCTCGGGTAGGTTTGAACACCCATGGAATCCACGGTGATGGTGCTGGCTGGACTTGCAGACTCGCTCAGCTCTGGCACAGCTGCTCTTCCCAGTCCATGTCCTTGTTCCCCCTCTGCCAAGGCACCCAAATCCCAGGGAGATATCTCTGGGCATGCCGAGGTGCATGGTGGCACTGGGAATTGAACAACTGATGTCCGAGGTGCAAGTACCAAAATACTTCCGCCCCTTTGAGCAAGTTAATGTTGAGCTGGAAAATGCAGCACTTTACCTCCCAGTATTTCCCCTGGTGTATGAAAACTTGTGTGTCCAGGACAGGTGGGTTTTCTCTCTGAATTTATCCCTTCGCAGGGAATTGTAAGTGAACTGGATGTGGTCTTTATTTAGTTCCACAGGTCTGACTGTGCTGCATTCACTATAAATCAAAGCTTGAAGTGGGATTTAGCGCTGATGAGCTTTCCTGTATTTATATCCGTTCCATCCAGAAAGAGTCAAACATTTGTTCCAATCCAAAAACTGCTCAAGAGTGCATTTGTGTGAGCACAGCAGAGCAAGAGCACCCTGAAACAACACCATGAGCCTCAGGCTGGAACAGCAGCAGTGGGGTTGTTCACGGCACAGAGCAGAAGGAAGGGGAAAGAACTTTAGATACCATCGAAATCATTGATTTCAACCAAGCTAGTAGAAATAATAATTTTTATATATATATATAATTATTTTGTGCCTGATGTTGGGGGTATTGTTCCCAGATAAAACCAGGCATAGATGGGGCGCGTGGCTTTCTGAAGCAAACATTGGTTAAAACCAGTATTATCGGGTCCCTTAAGACCTCTCCACCGTGTTCATCCTCTGGATCGCATCCTCACTTGTGCCCTTTACTTCGGGCACTAGTTTGCATCAGTTGAGGTTTGGGATAAAGCTGTCATTCCAAGTTTGTGGTATTCCGTGATCATTCTACAGTTATTTATAGCCGTGGCCCCTTGGCTGGCTCCAGGATTGGGATTGAAGCATGTGTGGTGCCGGCAGCCCGGCCTCTGGTGCTTCCCACTGTGAGCATCTGCAGTCCCTGCACTTTTGCAAGCTGGATTTGGGATTGTGTTGCATTTAACATCCTGGTTTTTTTCCTTTAAAAGACAAGCATTTGGCATTTGCTGCTCTTAGAGCAGCTTCTGGCTTTTCAGGCTTCAAAGTTCCCAGATGATTTGAGTTTTGCTGCTCTAATCCCTTGAGAAGGAGCATTATTTGGGAGCAGACAGGCAGCCGTCATTCCTAGAGGTGCTCCTGGTGCTTATGTATCAGTGGGGCTGCAGAAGGTGAGGATATTGCTGGCGAATCCAGGTCAAGCTGGTGGCAGACAGGGCAGGAACCTGGCTGCAGGCCAGTTGTAACGGGGTATAATTGTGCATGAAATCAGAGTTGTCTCTTTGCCTCAGTTTCAGGCTCAGTGCGATGTCTGAGGTGTTACCATTGTGGGTTTTAACTCTTTGTCAGTGCTGCAGCGGACATGGAAAATGTGTGACACAGTTGTGGAAAACAGAGCTCCTGAAGTCTGGAAAGCTTCGAGCTGCTCTGCTGACAGCAGGACTCGGAACGTGGGCTCCAAAAGCTGCCTGCGAAACCGGCGGCAGCACCGGGACAGAGCATGGAAAAATGGCACCGAGCCCAGCGATCATTCCCAGATAAACACCACGAAGCAGAACCCAGTCCCTGTGTCCAGTGAAATCTTCCCCATCCACTGCTCTGGGCGGTCTCTGTTGCCACAACCACGCAGCAACTCACCTCCCTCTCGGGCCTTTCTGTCCCTGCATGGAGCAGGCAGCAAGCATCTGTCCTGCTGGGGTGGTCGAAGTACTCTAATGAGTAACTTGGCCAGAGCTGTATTGATCAAAACCAGCTCCTGATGGAGCAAACTCTGCTCCTGCACAGCCCAGTGCTTCCTGTAAATACCTTCTAAATATAATGGCAGGAGTGATCTTGGCATATTTAGAAGGGATCTGATTCACTTGGGATGAATTGCGTTGATTTCTGTTTTCCCTTCCCAACTGTATGTTGTTTCACGTGACACTTGCTGTCATAGCTGGCAGGGATCAACGTTCCTTTGCCAGGACTTGGAGAGTTGTTCTCTGCTGGTTCCAGTTAAGCTTTACTTCTCTTTAGCCAAACCTGCTCATCGCTGTGCTGAACCCCCCTGCCTCAAATTACTTTCCTCCTTAGATTTTGCACACGCAGCCTGTATTGGTGGCTGGTGCATTGGCCAAATAAGGTGCAGTTGGAGGGCAGCGGTTGAACACTGGTTTAAAACACAGTTGTGTATTTTTGCTGCGGTTTTTATCTCTTGGAATGTTTTTCTGGACACTTCAAATGTCTTCTTTTTGTTTTGGAGCCATCGCAGTTGACTCAGGGGAGAGAATATCCAGGCAGTTGTTTACAGCGAGCTGTAAATGTCAGGAATGCTGCATGAGTTCTGCAAAGGGTGTTCCAGAAACCAGAGGTGACACAATTGCTTTTCTAAGGCAGTTCCCGGGTCCTTTTTCTTCCACGGAGCCTTTGGAATCAAAATCAGATGGTGGGATACTTTCTCCCATCTCTTCCCTCATTTGTCATCCTCCTCCAAAGCCATCTCCCTACGTGCCTCATTAAGTTAAACTACTGCTTTGGCCATGGTCCTGCCTTTAGAGCTGCTGGGAGCAAAGTTCTTCATTGCTCCAGCTGTTCCTGAAGATGGGACTTGGTGCTCCAAGCAGTTTCAGATGGGTTCTCCTTCAAAAACCCTTTTCCTTCAGCCTATCTGTTGAATAAGCCCCAAAATGGAAAGCCTAAAGAGCTTAGAGAAGACCAAGCAAAGCCATACCTGAGTTCTGACTTTGGATCATAGAATGGCTTGGGTTGGAAGGGACCTTACAAATCATCTAGTTCTAACTGGGCTTGGGGTTGGATGTGGCCTTCAGTTTCCTAATCTGAACAGCAGGGTTTGTGCCTCTGGCTTTTCCAGAATTACTTTTTCCTCCTGTGGCAGCATCCTAAAGGAGCTGCCTGATGCTTCAGTGCTCGGAAAACCCTGGGGTGTTTGCATTGATGGGGCAGAGCAGAGCTCCCTGAGGCCAGACAAAGCTGATCTTGTAACAGGGGTTAGAACTGGGCTGTTGAGTCCAGTACGTTGCCTTTGAGTGTCTCATCTGTCTTGCAGAGTTGTAGCATGGAGGCACTTCCCTACGCAAGATCTCACAGTCTACCTACATCCTGTCACCAAATCGGAGGCAGGAGAGGGTGTAACAGAGATCCTGAGTAGTTCTGTAGGATATTTTAGGATCTTGGCTCATACTTTGTTCAAAAGAAGTGGGAATAAGTGTGTTAAATGCAGCTCAGCTTTGGGAGCTGCGTGGTGGTTGCAGCAGGGCTGATACTGCAAAGCCTTTTGGTCATGAGAGGATCAGTGCAGGGACTTCTCTGTGCTCAGTAGTTTGGGGTTTGGTGTGACACATGCAGATACCTTTTCCCTGCTTGATACCCTTGGACCACAGACATCAAGAGCTGATGATGCTGTTGTTTGGCTGTGCTTAAATCCCCTCTTGGTTCTGCTTTCTTTGGGAACAGGTATCTCTGCTGGAATTTAGAACAGAAAGAGAGGATGTTCTCTAGTCTGGGGTGCTGATGGTGGTGGAGCTGAGGAATAACAAGGGGAAAAATGAACTCAATGCATCCCATGTGTTCATAATGGCACAACACGTGGCATCTGTAAAAGAATGGCCTGTGGCTCAGGGTTACAGCCCCAGGCTCCACCAACTAAAGTGATGGGTTTGTCTTTTGCAATTTCAGTCAAGAAAAAATCCATTTTCAGCTGAAGTTTCTGCACAAAATGCACCTTTTGTAACATTTCCCAGGCCTGTTCTGTGAAGGCCATTGCATTCAGAGAAACCAGGAGCAGTGGTTGTGTTTGAGACTGGCTGCAGGTTGCCTGGACTTGCCCTTTACCTGCAGGCTTAACTTCAGGTGCCTCTGGTGGCTTCCTTGGAGCTTCTTGGATGGAAGGCAGGATGCAGGCAAGGGGAACCAATGGGGCTTAGGTACAGCCAACGGGAGTTGTTTTGTTGTTTCTAACATTGCCTTTGTTTCTCTCCTTTCCCAGAAGAGAAGCCAAAACCAGACCCAGTATTAAAACCTTCTTCTCCAGTCCTCAGACCAGAACCTGCTGGGGAGAAAAAAGATCAAGCTGGCCAGACAACCGAGGCCACCTCAGTGGAAACCCCACCAGAACTTCCTCTTGCTCCATCGCCAACCCCGACCGCTCCCGTCGCAGTTGTTCCTGCTGCTCCAACTGCTGCTGTTGTCACTGTTTCTAGTAAACCCCCATTCACAGCTGACTCAGAGGAGAAATGTGAACTGGCTTCCCCAAAAGAGGAGGCAATGCCTATATCCAATGCCACACCATGCACGGACACATCAGACCCTTCGCCAGCAGAAGAGGCTGATGCCGAGGTGTGCGAGGAGCCTAGTAGTGTAGCATCTAGTGATATTCCAGTGACTGCTAGTACTAATCTAATTAATGAGGTGAATGGAGTTAGTGAAAAGGTAACTGCTGCAGAGAGCATAGTAGATGTAGCCCAGACAGAAGCTGCACCATTGACTGTTGAGTTGGAGACCCCCAAAGCACCTCCAGCAGAAGTGGAAAGTGTGCCATCTTCCAGTGCTCTTCACGCTGCTCCCTCTCCTCCTCCCACCCCACCTCCCACCCCTCCACCACCATCTCCTCCCAGTTCGGTTGCTGCTGCTGCTGTTACCACTACAACTCCTTCTCCACCTCCTCTTCCATCTCCTAGTGCCCTCCCTGTTGTCCAGGGAGATTTAGAAGGAGAGGAGAGCACAAGAACTACTCTTAGCGAAGAGGTAAAAGATACTGAAAAGAAGGAAGAGACAGAAGCAGATGGGCAACTGGAGGAGAGCACGGAGGCTCAGAGTTTAAACTCGAGCAAGAGTCCTGTCCCAGGTAAGTGTTGGCACCATGGTTGCGTGCAATGAACTGGAGGATGCTGGAAAGAGATCTGGGGTGATTCCTCCATCAGGTGTTTCCGTTTCTATCTGCCAAAGCAAAATGTGATGGTGCTGCATGACTAAGACTTGACATTGCTGTACCTGCCTTTGAGAATGCAGACTGTTTCTCTGAGCTTTGTCACCTGCCTTTGGTTTCAGTGTCCTCTCTCATCACTGGGTTAGCACTGAATGGATTCACGTAGACCTCTGTCTTTTCATTGGTTGTGTTTTCTATAGAAAACTGGATTTTTTTTCAGGACTTGCTGGAAATGATGCTGGAAACCAAGTGAAATCAACCAATGGATTGTATTTAGCTGCTGGGGCAAGTGTAACGCTGGCTATTGTGCACATTTAGCAGTGTTAAAGCCATGTGGCTGTGTCTCTTCCCCCTGTTTTGGAGTCTTTTCAGAGCTGGGAAAATTAGGTGTTTTGTTTAAATACATCCTTGGAATTTGATTAAGTTTGGTTAAGAAGCAAAGCAGAAAGAGTAGGTCGGTATTTGGGGGGGGTTGTTGGGGTTTTTAAAGTAACATTTAAAATAGGATTTGGGGTTTTTTTCCAGTTTATTCTTTCATAAGCCAACCCTGGATGTGCACTGGCATCTCTGCTATGGATTAAATGAAATGAAAAGCTGAGCTTGGCCTTGTTCCATATTTGTGTGTTGCTGCACTAGGTCAATATGCTGGACCTTAAATAAAACCCAGTATGTTGGGAAGATCAGAAAGATCCCTGCTATAGCAGCCACGGGGGGGGGGTGTCTGTTAATCTTCTATTTTTATTCTGCTTGGGTCATTTCACTGCTCTGGCTCTTGCTGTTCCTTCAGGCTGAGCCACTTCATAAGACAAATTAATTTCCTTACAAAGCAGGGAAATGGGGCTCTGGAAATCAGGTTTGAGCCAGGCAGGCTCCAGCTTGCACTATGAGTGCTTGTTCTGTGAGGGCCTGGAGTGTAGATGAAAAAAAACCCAAGCATTTTGGGCTTTTAATTATGCAGCAGATGAATTTTAATGCTCTAGTGTCATTAGGCTGGCCAGCCCACATTGGCCAATGCTTTGGCTTTAGCAACAGAGAAACGAAGATGTCTCAAGTCATGTACAAGATCACTTGAAAGTGATTCCTGTTAAAAGCTCAGTGTTTCAAGGGAAGCAAAATACTCTCCCAAGTCATTGGTGGGTGATTTACCCCTTCTTTAATGACCTATAACTGTATTGCATTGCTCTGCTAAGCATTTTTTGAGCCATACTTTCCCAATTCTTCTTTGGAGAGAGGAAGAGAGGTTTGAGTAACGTCATCTGAAGGTGACTGCTCACCCAGGCATCTGTCTGGGCTGAATGAGGAATTGCAGGTCTGTGCCATATGCTGGAAAATACAGATGCTGAGCTTCAGGAGCAAGGAGGAAGGGCTATTGCTGTTATTGTTTTTCCCTTGGACTAAAGGCCAAGAGTCTTTTCTGTGATCTCTGGAGGTACAATAGACATTGGGATAAAGGAAACCTCTCAAACACATGCCGGTAAGCGTGAACTCTGTGACTGTTAACACTGCTTCATTGGGGCTTCCAGCAGGAGTGGGTGCCTACTGCAGAGCAGCTTGGCCACAGATATAGACTGGTTTGGGTTGGAAGGGACCTTAAAGCTCATCCAGTTCCAACCCCGTGCCACGGGCAGGGACACAGTGTTGTTGAGACTTGCAGTGTTCCATGTTTTGTGATGGAGGCAACAGCTTTTCAGGGATGAGTGAAGTTATTTGCTTGTTTCTCAAGCACTTAACACACTTTGTCTCACAGAGGAACAAGGCTTTCATGTTTTCCTTCATCAAGCTCTAGAGTGGGAGAAAGACCACAGAGATTTAGCATCCTTAAGCATCTTTGTTCTCCAGCAGTCCTTCTGTACAGCTCAGAAAAGGAGTTTGTCGGTGTTCGCAGGAGGAGCTGGGCACTGAGCAGAGCTGATCCAATTGGGATCCAGGGGAGCTCCAGCTCTGTCTTTTCCACTGGCATTATGATTCCACCAGATTTCCAAGGTTGGAGAATCTCTGCCTGAGCCCCTCTGTTGTATTCTTCTTACTTTGCAGAAATTGGAGTGTGCTTGGTTTTCCTTTCTATTTTACACTATTCTGTCTACACTTATTCTAAGTCCTAAGTTGCATTAGCCTGCATGATGAAGATAGCAACTTCATTGGCTTAGTCTCAGTATCTGATAGTAGTTCATCTGCAGCCTGCTCATCAGTGCTCTTGCTTCTAATCCCCTGCAAAATGGGGAAGATTTGGTGGGGTTTGGAGCATTAAACCCCTGAGAACTGCAGTTTTTCACCCTGCGGGCAGGATGTTGTACCCGAGTGTCCAGTTTCCTGCCAGTGAGGGTGTTTCTGTTCCAAGTGTTTGCCAAAATGTGGGATATGGGGAAGCACATTTCCACTGTTGGGATTGTGGAGGCTGCAGGTCTTGTTCCTGCCTGCTCAGGCACCGTTATCTTGGGGTTTTCAGGATGGGCAGAGCTGTTGGATCTGCAAAGGGCAAGAGCACACGGCTGTTAGCTAATTGCTACACATCTTCATTACAAGGAAAGAAAACACAGGTATTATCAAGAGGAGAGCTGTCATGCTTACTGAAACATTGCTCCAGTTAAAGCCATCAACAACAGACAGCCTCTTTTGTCAGTAGATTCTGGTTTATCTGTAGTAGCATTGGTGGCTGCAGTGAGGGACCAACATCCTCAGGGACCAAAACTGGAGAGGTTCTGTTGGAGGAGTGGGCATTTCTAAAGGAGGTGTCACTCCCAGACTCGAAGCCTTGAGGACATGCTCTGAATGCATCTTCTGATACAACCTTTCTGTTGTGGCTATTACTAGAAACAAAGAGGAAAACAGGAGCCTGATGGCTGTCCCAGGCAGAGCTCCGAGGAGCATATGAAGCCAAAAGAGTTGAATTCCAAGGGCTGTTTCTTGCAGAGCTCATTTATAAGATGTACTTCAATATAAAGTAGCCCAACCAGCTGCAAGTCCCGGGGTTTCTTTGCTGTGAAGGCCATAAATGAGCAACTTGGGGCAGTCATTGGAAATGTGCTGGAGAAATATCCCCAGCACCCAGAGCCAGAGACATAAATTAGGTATCGCCTGTTCCTTGATTTGCTGCCACAGCCCTCTGGAATATATGTTCTTTCCCATGAGCTGTGAGGCGATGGTGAGTCTTTGCTTTGGTTTATAATGGCACATGGGCTAAGAAAGAGAACTATAAGAGCTGGTATTAATTTATGCTTAGCAGTTGGCACCCACATCAGAGAGGAGACTGTCTGCTCTGCCTCGCCTGATGGGTTGTCAGCTTGTGGGGGGGATCTCCTGCAGAAAGATGTTCTGCTGAAGAGCATGATGTAGCTGGAGAAAGGGGTTGAGGTAGCACAGATCAGAGGTCTCATGAGACCCCCCTGCAGTTCTATGTCCAGCTCTGGGGCAGCAGCACAAGAGGGACCTGGAGCTGTTGGAGCGAGGCCAGAGGAGGCCATGGAGATGCTGCGAGGGCTGGAGCAGCTCTGCTCTGGAGCCAGGCTGAGAGAGCTGGGCTGGGGCAGCCTGGACAAGAGAAGGCTCCTGAAGGGGAGACCTGAGAGCAGCTCCAGTGCCTAAAGGGGCTTTTGGACCCTGCCTAGAGCCAAACTGGACACGTCGCATTTTTGTTGCTCTGCAGCTTGTGGAGACCCTTGCAGCTGAAGCACTGTTGTTGCTGTGGAGGGTTGGCACCTAAACTCACATTAATCTTCTGAGCTTACATTAGTGTGAATTCTCCTGTTGAGTCAGTTCCTGTAGCAGAAATGAACCAAATCTGATGTCTGCTCTTTTAAGAGGGGAGAAGTTGAGCAATGTCTCAGAGGTCTCGCTGGTGTACCCCAGTCAGCTCTGAAACACAGCCAGGTGTTGGTACTGGGGTACAGGCTGCACAGCCAGAGGTGTCTCAGGATTCAAGGCAAGTGTCTGGCCGAGCATCTTCGTGCAGGGAAACCCCAAAGCAGGCAAAGGATCTACACAAGTAAAGGCAAAAGCTGCGAGGCTCATTCAGGAGGCTCGGCAGGATCACAGCTTTATGTAGCTTTCTTCTGCCAAAAGAAAGGTGGAAAAAATGTATTATTGAGAAGCAAGAGTGTTAACATCCTGAGCGCTGAGGAAGTCACACCCTCAACCTTTGCCAGCCCCACATCCATGCCCTTGAGTTTATTTCCATGTGTTTAAAAACGAAACGTTATTTTACACCATGGATGTTTCTTCCATACTTGAGTTGGAGCCGAGAGAAGTTTTGTCAAATTAGAAACTTTGGGGTTAAAAACCACCTCCTTTTTGGTGAAATCACTTGGTTATGGCAGTATTGGGGTCACTACTGTGCAAACGTGACCTCCTCCTTAACAAAAGCCTCCAGAAGTGTGGAGGTGGCACCACCAAACAAGAAGGCATCTCCTCGTGGGCTCCATGTGGCAGGTTGACCTTGGAAAAGCACCAGGTTTTCATGAAATTAAAGCAGATTTGGTGGTGGAGGCAGCTGTGGAGCCTCACTTAGGTCCTCGCTTTGCTCAATCACCGAAATCGCTGCATGGACCTTACCCAACCCCAGTTTCACCCCATGATGATGTTAAGAGCTTGGCTCTTCTGCCGCCGGCTGCCGGAGCCATAGGAAAAGCTGGTCCCTGGTTGTGCAAGGTGAAGCTGTTTTGCAGCCTGTGCCCACTGGCTGTTTCTGTGCTCCTTTGAGCCCTGGGATGTTCAAGATTCAAGCTGGGGCTCTGTTCTGCTCTTCAAACTTTGCATTGGTCCATAGGGTGCTGTGATGGATGGGGATGCAGGACAAGGAGTCTGGGAGACCTGGATGATTTCTCCAGCTCCTCCATGAACCATCAGTTCTGGGAACAACCTGATGATGAATATTGAATATTTGAATTAGACTTGGGCTTTTTTAATCCACTTTTGCTTTTGTGGTGTTCAGCATGAAGGTGAAAATCTCTTATCAGTCATGGTAGCTCCTGTTGCACCTTGGGCTGGTGTCAGCGTGCTGATGGTCATGATTTCTGCAGCCACCAAGTCCACAGTCCCCCTCCAGACAGGAAAGCGCTGCTATGAAACTGCTGAGGCTCCTACATATCCTTTGGGACAGTGGGAATGTCGCAGATCCTGTTTCCTCCATGCCCACAGGAACAAAGCAGGCTGTCATAACACCCTTTTCATTTACCCATAGTTAAAGGGCCTTTCAGAGTGGTGTTTTACTGTGATAAAAGAAGGGTGCGCTGTGGTTTGCCTCAAGATTTGCTGGAAACCAGAGGCTCACTGGAAATCTGTTTGCAGTAAACTTCAGTCACGAACTCGGTTCTGTTTGTGCCCTGTGTTACATCTGCATCTGGGCCTCATAGCAGACGTTAAGCTGGTGGCACTTGCAACTAATTACAAGCATGTTGGATTAATGCTTTGTGTCCTCTCCTAATATATTGTGTGGTTTCTTTTACCCTTTGGAGGGGGAGAACAGTGGTTAGAGTAAATCATTGCTGATGTTAGGAATATTACTGGGTGCTTTCTTGAAATCCAGGGAAATAAATGCATGGTGGAGTTGTTAACCTGCTTTTAAAGTGAAATCTAAATCCAGCTCATTAGAGTCAGTAGTGCTGCAAGATTGGAGGAGTTGTCCTTTTGGATGAGATTGGAAACCTGGGGCTGTCCAATGTTATGGTTTATGGTTAATATTTTAACTCTCATAATATTCCCGTGATACACATTGAGAGCAACCAGCACTCTCAGCTCCTTCAAAGAAGCTCAGTTCCTGAATGATGTCTTTTGCCCTGCATCATCCTTACACTGTTGGTAACAAACTGTGTGTGTCACCGGTAGCATTTTGAGCTTGAATGAGCAGCTTGTAAAACAATTACCCTGGTTTAATGTCCTTCTAATGATGGTGTCATTGCTGCAATGAAACAAAAAGTGGTTCAGTCTGAATCCTCACAAGGCCATGACCGCTTCCTTTGCCTGTATGGAAAACTGGTGTGTGAGAGGGCAGAGCATCACCCCCGGCCAGATTTGCTCCATAGCATTGAGTGTTGTAATGGATGTACATTTATATTGCAGCCCCAACTGCTCTTACTGCACCAAAGACGTGGAAGAAACCAAAAGACCGGACCCAAGCCACTGAGGAGGCGATAGAGGCAGAAGCAGAGGTAAGAGGGAACCACAGTGCTGCTTTGTCCAGGTTTAATGATGAATTTGCTCTCTTGAAGCTGTATTTTAGGGATGTTGCTTCCTAGTTGTCCTGCAAGGATGCAGGGCAGACTTCTGGGGGGAACAACGGTGATAATTCTTCAGCACCCTTTAGATAACTGGGTTTAGTACATTCCTTGTTACAGCTCTGAAGTTTTATTTGCTCTTGCCTGATGTAGTAACTCCCAGCAGTCAGGAACATCTAACTGCTGTCCTTCCAGAGAAGAGGGATGTCCAGAGGAGGGCCACAAGGATGGTCAGGGGTCTGGAGCATCTCTCTTATGAGGAGAGAGTGTGGGAGCTGGGCTGTTTAGTGTAGAGAAGAGCAGACAGAGGGGATCTCATCAATGCAGATCAGTATGTCAAAGGCAGGTGCCAGGAGCATGGTGCCAGACTCTCTCCAGTGATGCCCAGCAACAGAACAAGAAGTAATGGCCATAAACTAAACCACGAGTTTCACCTCAGTATGAGGAAGAACTTTCTGTTAAGGATAGCAGAACCCTGGCACAGGCTGCCCAGGGGGGTGTGGAATCTTCCTCTCTGGAGACATCCCAAACCCCCCTGGACATGTTCCTGTGTGCCCTACTCTGGTGGCCCTGCCTTGGCAGGGGCAGGACTGGATGAGGTCCTTTCCAACACTAATGATTCTGGGATTCTGTGATTAAAGATGAGAACCAGAGTGGGGTTGAACCCTTTACATTACCCTGTTTGGGTGCCACCACCATGACATTGGGCAGGTTCTGTGGACAGTGATGTCATAGTGATGTCACAGCCAGGTTAGTTTTCCTGACGACCACCTGATGGAGAAGCGGAGAAAGGAAAATCATGGAGTCTGCAGACAAAAGCACCTTTACAGCAATTAGATGGGTAATGAAAGTCTCCATTGTTGCTGCTCCAGTTGGGATATTGCAGGAGGGACCTCTTGGTTTAATATCCTGGGTGAAACTGGGGTTGGAATAGAGCAGGAAAGGGAATAAGAGGGTAAAAGTGTTCATGCTCAGCCTGTCTCTGCACTGATAACAACTGGTGGTGTTATCGAGTTTGTTTTTTATTAGTTTCTTACTCTTATCTGCTGTTTCCTCCACACCTTGCCCTTAGTGCAGACATCACTGAACCATTCTGCTATAAAGCTTGTTGTCACTGGGTGAATCTTGACTCCTGTGGATGGTGCCTCATCCTTTGTGTAAGCGAGTGCTTGTGTTTCCCCCTGAAGTAGCAGATTTACTTATTACCAATGACATAAAAGTGTCTTCCCCTCCTTTTGGGTGGAAATAAACACTTAACAATGCTCATGTGCAGGATATCATGCAGTGACACCAGTCTGTGTGCAATGGAAGAGCTGATGGTTGGGTCATTCAGAGGAATTAAAAGTATCACTGTGCTTGTTTTCAAGCCAGAGAGTGAAGGATGTTGCTGGAGCTGCACCCAGTTTATACTCTCTGTGTATCACAGAATCCTGGAATGGTTTGGGTTGGAAGGGACCTTAAAGCTCATCCAGCTCCAACCCTGCCACAGGCAGGGACCCCTTCCACTGGAGCAGCTGCTCCAAGCCCCTGTGTCCAACCTGGCCTTGAGCACTGCCAGGGATGGGGCAGCCATGGTTGGACTTGATGATCTTAAAGGTCTTTTCCAACCTCATGATTCTATTATTCTTTGATCTTCTACCACACACTGATGGGATGTGCATGTGCTGCAATGCTGCCTTTTCACAGACTGCTAAAAAGGGATGCAAGAGGAGCATTAGTTCTGCAGCACTGATCTTGGGCTGTCGTGATATCAGCACTGCAAAGGGGGAAGCAAATCCAACAGAGATGTTCAGCAGAAGCTGTTACCACTTTGTACCTGTGCTCCTCGTTGCCAGGTTGGACACAGGGGCTTGGAGCAGCTGCTCCAGTGGAAGGGGTCCCTGCCCATGGCAGGGGTTGGAACTGGAGGAGCTTTAAGGTCCCTTCCAACCCAAACCAGGCTGGGATTCTCTGAAGCCAACCACAGTGTGCCCTATAAGAGGGGTGCTGAGCTGCAGGAGAGGAGAAAAGTGAGGTTGGCTTTCCAGACTGGCATTGCTCATGCCATAACAGCTCCTTCCATCCTATCCCAGTAGCTCCTGGGGATTCCATGGGCAACACCAAGTGTCTCCAGTTGCAGTGTTCATTATCGGTGGGTTCTCTCCAGGAATGAACCAGTAAATCACGCAGGGCTCTGTGTGTTGTTCCATGTCACTCTTCCAGATGCATGTGTGTATGCTGTGGCACACAGAAATGCTGTGTGAATAAATAAGAGCAGTTTCCCTTGCTTTGGATCTTGACGGTGTGGTTTTACCGTAACCTCTTGTGTTTCCATCTTGTGCCTCAGCCTAAAGTAGAAGAGGAACTTTCAGGTGACAAAGTACTTGAATCTGACCCAGAGAAAATGAGCCATGGGTTTCAGCTGGAGAGAGACCCCTCTGAGCTGCAGAAAGCGAAACCTGTGGAGGAAAACGGAGAGCAGGAAGCAGAGCCCGTGAGGAATGGTGCCGAGAGCATTTCCGAGGGGGAAGGAACTGAAGCAAACTCAGGCTTCACCGAGAGCTCCGGCGAAGGGCCTGTGTACCAGTATAAACCAGGTAAATCCTGCCTCGGGCTCCTGCAGGCTTGCTTGGGTTTGTGCCTCCCAAAGGGAAAGGCCCTGTGTCCTCCCCATGGAATAAAGGATGTTTCCAGTGGGGCTAGAAAGGTTCTCAGTGTTTCACTGGGATCCACCATGCAACGGGCCCAGAGACACCTTTAGGGGAGCACAAGAGGAAGGTTGTTTTCCTCTTTCTGGTGGTAATAAAAAGAAGAGAAAATCCCCAATTGCTTGAATTTGTTGTGAAAATGGTGGTGAATTGGTTCCATTGTGATTGACAGCTGAGAACGATCCAAGAAATTCCATAGAAGTGGATATACTCCTTCAATAAGAGATTTGAAAGTTCTGATTGAGTCCTAAATACGTGTGTTATATAGGTGTAATTTCCTGGGTAAACTTGCATAGCTCCTCAGGTTTCTAGGAGCGTAAGGAAAGGGAAGAGTTTGTGGTTTCATCCAGGCTCTGCTATTGAACTGTGAGAGTGCAGTTCTTTGGATGAAATAATTCAAGTGTGGGCTCGCAAGATAAGGTCCTTTCCTGGGTAGCACTGGATATAGAATACCCAAGGAGTGGTTTTGTTATTTATTAAGATATTTAATTTCTAGACCTGAATCTCTGTTAATTCACCTCATTGAAAGAGACCTTGAGACCAACTTCTCAGTTGCTACCAATTTTTAAGCCATTTCTCATTCAGGTGAAGCTCCCTCCAAATAAACTACTCATTTTCTTGGGAGCCCAGAAATGGAAGAGTATACAACAGAATAAGGAAGAGCCTGGTGGGTGAGGTACTGGGCAAGGAGCAGCACTGTTAGGTCATTACACTGTGGCTGCAGAGCAGCCCTGGCCGCTTGGTGCAGTGACCCTCGATTTCAGCTCTGCTCTTTCTAAAAAGGGGGATCAATCCCTTTGATTTTGCCTTTTGATCAAGCAACCATAGGAGGAATTGTGTGTTTGATCCCTGTTTGTGCCCTGCTTGGGGAGCCAGGGCTGTCTGTAACACTGCCCAGCTGCTTTTCCCATTAAAACAGCTTCTTGAGAACCTTCCAGCGGAAGGGAACTGCACACACAGACTGTTTCTTGGTGCTGTCAGGGTTTTTCCATGATAAATGAAGGGTGCTGTGGCACAGGGGATAGGCAGCTGGCTGGGAATGCTGGCTGGGACACCAGACCATTTTCTGCACCTCTTTATCCTGAAGCTCTGCAGAAATAAAATGGCACAAAGAGCTTAAGTTTGTAGTTCCCTTTGTGTCTCATTCCCAGTTACTAAATGCCATCGTTAAAGTAAGTTCCAGTTTGTGGCCTGTGCAGAGATGAGGATGGTGAGAACCCAGAGACCTAAAGCTGGTGATCAGGGACTGAAACAAAGGAATAATAGAATCCTTTAACAGCCAAGCTGAACTGGATTAAAGGGAAGTGATGCTGTTGGGCACCGCTGCAGCACAAGGGCAGCATCTTGTGCAGATGTTTTCCTTCAGAAGGAAAGGGGCCTCCAGCACAGGGGCCTGATAAAGACAACCTGGCTGCCAAGCAAATCCAGGTTTGCTTTCCTAGATCCAAACTGTACAGCCAGGAAAGAAAATCCCATCTTTAGGTGACCAGATGCTGATTTTCCTTGTGCTGCAATGGCTGTAGGTTTATGGTTTGATTTGCATCAGGTGAAGTTCTCCACACCATAGGTCTCCTGCCTGGAAAGGAGAAAAACATGGGTGAACAGTTGGGATTCTTAGAGCCTGGCCTGTGGTTGTGCATGTTCTTGGAGTTCCCACTCTTATTTCCAGCATGGGTTGTTAAAGGCTCCGTGTTCTCATGGTTTCAAAGGATGCTTACCCAAAACCCCTGCGTTAACTTCTGCATCTTCACCCCAAACCTGGGAATTGTCCCTGTTTCATCCTATCACACAAGAGTGGAATTCAGAGCTGAAACAAGGCGACATAGGTTAGAACTGGAAGTGGTGATCAGTTCCATGGGGGATTGCTGCTGCTGTTGGCTATATGCTCCCCAGTGGTTGTGTTCCTTTACTGTGATGTGTGTCCTCTCCTCACTGCCTTCAATATGAAGATAAAGCTGAATTAAGACTTCGCAGGCAGCTGTAGCAACCTCTTCCCTTTGGATTTAATGGAAACACATCTTGGAGAGCGGAGCATTTGGTTCCCTATGAACCTCAGGCATCTTCTCTCCTTATAGAGCAGTGGAAGCCCCTGGATCCAGAGGGGAAGAAGCAGTATGACAGGGAGTTCCTGCTGGATTTCCAGTTCATGCCTGCCTGTATCCAAAAGCCGGAGGGGCTGCCTCCCATAAGTGACGTGGTTCTCGACAAGGTGAGAGGAGAGCCCATCAAACAGGTACGTGCAGTGTGTTTAATCCTTAGCTAAAGATCCAAGTGGACTGTTGTGATGCAAGCTTCTCTTGGGAAGGGGAAATACTTGGCTGATGTCACATCACATCATTCTTCCAATAGAGGCACTGGTGTCTAATGAATGTGCACAGATGATTTAAGAACTGGAGCGTTTTTAATGGTCTCTATCTGGGTTCAGTTGTGCTGGGTCGTGACTGGCATTTAAGATGATACAGCCATGAAGACCTGTGGAGCAAAGCAAGACTGAACAGAGAGGTGATGTCTTTAATCAGATCAGGTCTAAGGTTAGAAAGCATAGGCAAGCTTTGGGGCAAACTCTTTGATCTGAAACAGTTATGTCACTGTGAGCTGTGTGGTAAAACCTCAGCTCACAAGCACTTGTGTGATTTCTCTCCAGCCTTATTACAGATGTGATTCTCTCTGCTGTACGTCTGTGCTTACTGAAACACTTGTTATTGCTGAAGTGCTGACACCAAGCCCTTATCCTCCTCTCAGTGAGGCCTGTGGAGTTCATTGATTTTGATGTAATCACTACAGACTTGCTCTTAAGACTGAAGCACAGAGGACGTAGGTGATCCCCTTGTGCAGAAACGTTTCCACTCTGAATTTCATACGCAGACAAATTGTTCCCCAAGTGATTTCACCCACCTACTAGTTCTCCATGGTGGCTTCTCACTGCTCTGTCTGCATCTGAGCTTCCTTTGCCCGCTTGGCCATCTGTCTTGTTAACACAAAAGACATTTGTTTGAGGGAAGGTGGCAGTTTTGTGATCCTGAACCAAGGCAGGCCCATGTCAGCAGTAATTTTATCCTCCAAAGTCATGCTCAGCCTTGAAGTGTCACTGAGCTCCTCAGGAGCCACCTGCAGAAGATGAAATGCTTATGTGTAGTGTAAGTGTGGATGCATAAAACCTGCACAGTTTGTTAAAGGCATTCATTTGGGTAGTAAATGTGACTGTTACTGGTTAGCAGAGGTTGTCTGTGGGCTTGGATGAGCTCTGTGCTGCAGCACCCGCTGAGCAGGTCCTGTTTGTGTCTGTTCTGCACCATGACACAGGTCAATCAGCCAAAACTGCCACTGAGAACCCTGGACCCCCGGATACTGCCTCGAGGACCAGACTTCACACCAGCCTTTGCTGATTTTGGGAGGCAAAGCCCCGGGGGAAGAAACGTATCTGGAAGTGTGAGTTTACCCCAACTTGCTGATCTAAAAACTGGCCTTAATGCTGATGAAGTCCATCCTCAGGCTTTCGGGCCTCGGCCGATGCTCCGGTGGTTCTGGTTGTGTCAGGATGAATGCCAGGGTGGTGTTGTCCTGGCTCTTGTAGGCAAATTAGGAGAGCGTGGTGGATGGTTTGAACTGGTACGTATTGGTCTTCAATGGATTTGATCTCCTTCGCCTTTTCCCTGCGCCAGAGGTGTGGAAATTCGTTTCCACGCTGAGGACCCGGCCTTGGCACGTGTGTGAACACACGTTTCTCAACAACAACCCGGCGTCAACGTGTATCATCACAGGAGTCTGGTTTATAAAACATACCGGTGGAGCAAAGAGCTTTTACTAACCAGAAAGAAAACAAGAATACACAATATACACAGTACCTGTGCTCCTGCTTTCTCTGTGCTTCCACGTGGTGTTTCGCTTTGGTTACTTCATTCCTTGTTTTCTTGCCTTTTCTTCTGCTTTTCTTTCCCTTTCTCATCTTTTCCCTGTGTCTGGCTTTGCCCATGCTCTGAAATCCCTCTCTGAATTCTTCCTTCTCGCCTTTGCCATCTCTTCCTTGGGGGGCAGGTGCCCTCCCCCAGCATGGTCCTGCCCAGTCAGCGCAGCTGAGGATGAAGGCTGCTCCATTAGGAGCAATCATGGATTTTCAGCTCCCTATTAAAATACATCCAGTGTCTCCATCTGGATGTATCTATTGACGTAGCCATCACTTATCTTTCAAAACTGCTGGGTTTGGAAGCATTCACTGAATGACCTCGACTTCAAGCGTGCACATTTCCTGAGGCTCAGAGGCAAACCTGGTGATTTTGAGCTGATGTTGTATTTCTGGTTTGAGAGTAGTCTCATGGCCCTTGTCCATGGGGTGTGTGCCCATGTCTTGGAGTAGCGTTGGTGCCCTGGTTCCCCTCAGAGCACCACTGGGTCCCAAAACCTCGATGCTGTTGGAGGTCGACTTCGCTTCCTGTGTTTAGGACTTGGCGGTGGCACTGTGGCACCTTCTGTCCGTTCATGCACTGGATGTCCCAAGCCTCCCGGCATCTCGGTAACGTCCCTGTCACTCTTTCTCTTTCCACAGGCCTGCAAAGTGCAGAGCAACCCTGGATTGCCTTCCCTGGCTCGGTGCGGGTCCCCAGCATGCCCTCTCTTGGTCTCGCCTCACCCACCATTGAGGAACCTGCCGCTAGGGGTAAGCCAAATCCCCCCCTCTCCCCCCACATCTTTGCACCTTTTTGTAGAGTTGTCTTTCTCCCTAATTCCTGCTGTTGATAAAGAACCACTGGCAGAAAACTTTACAAAAAGGTGCAACCTTGTTTAAAAGCAAACCGAAACCAGACTTGCATTGTACCCCTCTAGGCAGTCTTCAGTGGTGGGTGGGACATCACCAGCTGAGGGCATGCTGGGACGTTGGCCTGAGCGGGATCCGCGAGGGGTCTGCACTTTGCAGACCTGTGGAAAGGGGGAGACAAGGTAAGTCCCGCTTACCCCGTTCATTTGGAGCATTCAGCACATAACATACATCCTACATCTGCGCCTTCCCGGAGTTGAGCCTTCCTTTGCCTTTCTGTCGTGGAGGGTGTGAAGGTGATGTGGTTCCACCAGCCCTGTGGCGGTGGTTGGTAGGGGACGAGAGGGGTTTCAGCCCGGAGCAAAACCAGACCTCGCCTTCTCGTGAAGCATGGCAAAACCCTGCGTGTACGCTGCCTGTCCACTCGGCCATCCCACCTCTGCACAGGCCATGCCCATAAACCATTAAACCCACTGCCTATCGCTCGCCATCGAGGTGATGTCAAGCAGCTCAGCCCTAACCAGCTTTTGGCACCTTGAGAATCTTTTGTTTTGCTTCCTTGGCTTTGTCTTCATTTCCTTCTTTTCTGCTTAACCGTGTTGTGTGAGTGTGTTTCGAACTAACAAATGTGGCGTCAAACACAAGGGGTGGAACCACTCAGCAACAGAGTGGAGTTCGTAAGCACTTCTTGGTGTGGACAAGGAGTTAGAGGAGTGCAGTGGGTAGTAAGTTCAAACACAGAGGAATAGGGTTGGAGAGGACCCGTCGGCTCCACACACCGAGGCAGGATGGGGTGATGGGATCTCGAGTCACCTCAATGCTTGTGCTTCCCTGGGAGGCAGAGTCACTCCTAGCATCCAAGCTCCATTTCCCCTTCTGCATTTGAAGCCTGTTGCAGAGGGAGAAGCAGTTCTTTCACTTCTGGGATGGTTTTCACAGTGTTACCATGACTCGTGGCCTGAGAGTGGAAGTGGACCTTGAGGGAGAGCAATGGGTTGTGCTGTGTTGCTGTGAGTTAGTCTCCTCAGCAGGAGGCTTGTCCCTCTTTCTTCCTGCTTTCCTTTTTTCCTCCCTCTTCATCCAGAAGACAGATAATCCAGATGGATGCAGGAACATCTGGTGGTTGTTGCTCTATGCCTTTGGTGGGAAACACTATTTCAGTGCAAGCTGGAGCCCTGTAACCACAGGTGGTGCAGACCTGTTGGTCTTTACTCTGGCTGGGTTACAAAAGGGAAGCACCCCTTTAACTTGCTGCCTTGTAAATCTGGAACCAGAAACCCCCAGATTATTTTCTGTTTTCAGTTTGATCTGTGTATGATTTTATTACATGTTCAAAGGAGGCTCCTGTTTGCTGCTTTTAAAGCCTTATCCAGCAGTTTGAACTGAGTTTATCCACAGATACTGAAAGAATACAATCCTAAAGGAAGTCTTTGTTCTGGGAATGCAGGGGAAGGTCTGGTCTTGAAGGCAGCCAGGTTTGATGAGGCTGTTACACGCAGTGTGCAGCACAAGGAGATGCACAAGTGCTCCTTGCAATGCTCTGCTTTAGGAATAGTAACCTCCTCAGGGAGGCCTGTTTGCTCCGCAGGCAGAGGCTTTGGCTTTCCTGGACCCGTATCCCAGGGAGCTCCGTGTCCTTGCAGCTCTGTCCTCGCGTGCTGCAACCCGGCTGTGGTGGGAGGGTCCTGCAGAGTGGAGCTGCCCTTGCAGCAAGAATGGGGCAGCCCCAGGCTCCCTCCTGTTGGCTTTGCCCAGGTTCCTGGGGGAAACAAGCCCAAACACTTGGATTTCAGGGCCCAGTGCCAGCCTGGCTCTGGTTCCCAAGCTTCCTGTGGGCCAGGAGCTGTATGCTGAGGTCTAACACATGTGGCTGAATCCAGCTGCTTTGCTGTTGTGTTATTGTCTGGTTTTCCAGCTGGAGGGAAGTTTCTGCTTTCCCCAGCCATACGTTTGTGGCGTGGTTAGAACTTGGGCAGCAGAACAGTGTGAAATGGCATAACAGCAGAGGGGGTGCCTCAGCATCCAAAGCAGGCTTCATTGCATCGTGCTGGTGTCGAGCAAGGGCTCTCAACACCAGCTGTCAAGCTGGTGGGAGCAGAGAGGATGGTACCTGGTGCAGGAAGGTTCTAACACCCAAAAGCATCATGAAGACTCCCCCGTTCTTGCTGTCTTGTTCTGCTGTTGGATCCTTGTGAGTGATGGATTCACACGGATGCATTACAATTATGGCTTGCACCCAGAAGGGTTTGAAGGATGTGATGGGTTATTTCTGTGCATGCGGCTGGGATCTGGACTAAGATCTCGGTATGTGGTGGGGCAGCATGGTGACATACACCATGTCACCCTCTTCCATGCGTCATGCACAGCGTGAAGTGGTTGTCTTTTGACAACACCTTACTCTGTTGCTGTTATCCCATAATGAAGCTCAGACGAGAGCTCCAGCAGTGGTGGTGATTGTGTTTGCATTCACCCACAGCACACGTTGACATTGTCAAAGCCAAGCAGCTCACGTTGCAGATACAAACTCTTGTCTTGAAGGAGGATTTTGGCTTTTAATAGTGCAAAACCAGGTTTGGGGGTCACATAAGAGGCACCAGCGAAGAGCAGTTTCCCCCTGTATTCAGTGAAGCTGAATAACTGAGCTGGTTTTGCCTCTCTGATGCTCATTGAATCCGTTTGTTGAACAAAGAAAGGTTTTTAATGGTCCATCTTTCACATGGAGGATGCCCACTGCCCTCTGAGGAGATGAAGGACTTGTGTGGAAATTAACAGGGTTTGATAATAGGGTTCTGTTGCTGCACTAGTTTTTACATTGAGGTTGGTCATTTCTAATGAATGAGTTCAGGAATACCAAAGACCAAAGGGGAGGAATAACCTGACAACAGTGATGATCTTTCATCCTCAATCAGAAGCTCCCAGTGATGAAGAGGGAGTCTGGGGGTGTCTTGTGCCCTGTCACTTGTACAGCAGATGCAATACTCCCCAGTTTGGGCAGGTTTTGTACCTGATTTGACTGGGAGGAGCACTGTGTTATACAGGGTTGTTGCAGAGAGGTGCTTGATGCTGTTTCAAACAGAGTGCCGTGTGTCCCTTTCTTGTGTGAAACTACAAAGGGTTTGACCCACCTCTGTTGGGATCCATGTTCCTCCAATGCAGGAGCTGCACTGATGCTCTGTTCAGTGCAGTTTGTGTCGCTCCTGTCCCAAAATGGCTTTGTTTGAGCAATCTCCAGTAAAACTTCTTGTTTTCAGCAGTGCTGCTGGTTGATCTGTATCTAATTGCTTGGGATGTTTGAAATACACCTGTAAGGACTTCCTGATCCTTAAATACACCTTTGCTGGGATGTTGCAGTTATGCAGTTTCTGGCTTTCAGGAGGCTGCTTCTGTCAGTTGGGTTCACTTCTGCTCAGGCAGCATCCGGAGCATCACCAGTGCTTGTAGGCCATGGTCATCCCATACCTGCTTTGGGGGAAAGCTGCCTGAGAGAAGCATGTTTGGTGTCTTTGTGTTCCCTCTGGCCAACCTGGAGCAGTGTGTTGGGTCAGAGGGAGTCCTCAGAGCCCAAGGAGGAGCTGCTGATTGTCGGCATTGGCGTGTGCCCAGGAGTGTGTTATGGAGATGTGAGCTTAAAAGGGGATATAACAGGGAATGTTTTTGTCCTAGTTGTTGAATGTTGGACCGAGGAGATCGCAGCCAGGCCAGAGGAGAGAGCCCAGGAAGATCATCACTGTGTGTGTGAAGGAGGATGTGCACCTGAAGAAGGCAGAGAACGCCTGGAAGCCGAGCCTGAAGAGAGAAAACCAAACTGAGGACCCAGAGAATGTCAAAACGCAGGTGAGAGCATTGGGGAGCACGTTGGGAGCACAGCAGTGCGTGACCAAGGGAGGATGGGGCTTTGCTTTCACTGTTGTGTAAGACCATGAGAAAGGACAATGAATTCCAGTTTGAACCACAGCTGTCCCCTACCTTGAATGGCTTTTTCATGTGTTTATACCTGACCTGGAGTTTCAGTGGCAACCCTGTCTGTTAAGGGACTCTCAGTAGGGAACACCAGACAACCTGCCACCTCTCCTCCAGGACTGTTTTGCTATTCCTGTCTCCATTCTAAAGCAAACAACCTCAACCTTCCAGCACAGAACTTGCTTTTCATCCCCTTTTACACTCAGCAAGACTGAGGTTCCTCTGTAAAGTTCCTTCAGTTCCTGCCCAACCCAACAGTGTGTCTCTGTCTGTCTGCTCCTCCTCTCCTCCATGGGGCAGCCGCTCTGGGCAGAGGTATTTGCCTGGTGGTCAGATTGTAGTTCGAAGGCTAAGTTGGGATAGTCTTGAAGGACACAGGAATTCTGTTCTCTGGGTTAACAGCAGCATTGTTGACCTCGTTATCATTCTGGATAGGGAAAAAGGTGCCTTGAAGTAAATACAGAAGGAAGCCACTCCCTGTTAGGTTATCTCTTGACTAAACTGATGTCAAGAAGACACTTTCACTGGGTGGGAGCAAGGGTCTTGTGCCTCTGTTGTGCATGAAACAAAAAGCACTTGGGCATTCCCAAAACTCCTGCCCACAGCCTTGGTCTTCAGTAGCTGAGTCAGAGCTGAGGCTGGATTGTGTGTAACTTCCTAGAAGTTCCCACATCTCCATTCACCTCTGAGCTGCATCCCAGCTCGTTTCTGAGAGGTATCTGGTTTAGGCTTCAGCTCACAGTTTTGTCTGTCCCTCAGGAGCTGTTCCGCAAGGTACGAAGCATCTTGAACAAGCTGACACCCCAGATGTTCAACCAGCTCATGAAGCAAGTGACAGACCTGACGGTAGACACAGAGGAGAGGCTGAAAGGAGTCATCGACCTGGTCTTCGAGAAGGCCATCGATGAACCGAGCTTCTCGGTGGCGTATGCCAACATGTGCAGGTGTCTCGTAACGGTAAGAGCTGCCATAGTCACACAGGAGATTCCTCTGCATGGGGATGTTCTGCACATTATCCCCATGCCCTGATGGGCAGGAACCTGAAGGTGACAAGAGCAGGGTTAAATGTTAGTTTCTGAACACCAATAAAGGATTTCTTCTTCAACATCCATTGGCCATGCCTGCAGGCAGAGGGCTCTGCTTGGAGTGATGTGCTGGTTGGAGCTGAGGACATTTGGCTCTGCCTGCTCACACCAGTCATCTGCAATGAGACAGAATCCTGTGTTGGAAGGAACCTCAAAGGTCCTAGAAAGGTCGAAGCTTTCTAGGCCAGGCAAGACCTAGGCTCAATGGCCCAGCACCTTGTCCAGCACTGGGGAATCCACCTCTTCCCTGGAGAGATTCTTCCAGTGACTGGGTGTTCTCACTGGGAAAATTCTTCACGTGTCCAGTCAGGATCTCCCCAGGAGTAACTTGTGCCCATCACCCCTTGTCTTTGCTATGGGACTCCCAATAAAAGAGAGTCTCCAGCTTCTTTGTAGTCACCTTTAAATACTGGAATATGGGGATGAGGTCTCCCCTGAGTCTTCTTTTCCCAGACCCCTCATCCTTCCCTCACATGGTTTCCTAGTTCTTGGGTTATCTTTGTGGCCCTCCTCTGGACCCTCTCCAGCCTGTCCACAGAACGGAGTCATGTTTGGAAAGTTCAGCCTTTGCCTCATTTCAGAGCAGAGCCCACAAGGGCTGAGCTGAGCTCCAAAGAGCTCATTTCAGATGGTGAATTTGAATCATAGAATTCCAGATTGGTTTGTATTAAGGGACCTTAAAGCTCCTCCAGTTCCAACACCTGCCACGGGCAGGGACCCCTTCCACTGGAGCAGCTGCTCCAAGCCCCTGTGTCCAACCTGGCCTTGAACACTGCCAGGGATGGGGCAGCCACAGCTTCTCTGGGCACCCTGTGCCAGCGCCTCAGCACCCTCACAGGGAACAGCTTGTGCCTAAGAGCTCATCTCAGTCTCTCCTCTGACAAGTTAAAACCATTCCCTCCTTACATCCGACCTGAATCTTCCCTGTCTCTGTACTTGGGACAAAATAAACCCCTTCTGCACCTGATCCTTCATGGCTCACAACAAAGGAGCACAGCTCCAGAGTCTGCAGTGCAGAATAAGTGTGATTTTAAATGGTGTGTGTTTTTAAAGGATGCTGTGGATGGAAATGTAATTGTCTCTGGGCTGAGGTGGTGTCAGCCAAGTTCTGAGTGTGCCTTCACATCTGAAACATAAAGCTCCACTGGAAATCACGGCATGCTGCTTTGACATCCAGCGCCCTGCAGGGTTGTGCTGCCCAGTATGAAGTACATGACAGAGTGTGATGGTGGCTCGTAGGAAGCCTCACTCATACATGGAGTTTGGCCCTATTGCTGCTGATGTTTTCCTTCCTTGTCCTCCAGCTGAAGGTGCCCATGGCAGACAAACCTGGGAGCACAGTGAACTTCCGCAAGCTGCTGTTAAATCGCTGCCAGAAGGAGTTTGAAAAGGACAAGGCTGACGACGACGTCTTTGAAAAGAAGCAGAAAGAACTTGAAGCTGCAACCACTGTAAGTGGTGTTTTCCCTCTTAAATTCTCAAGAGCTCCCTCTGAGCGTGATCTCTTTTGAGGATGGAGTTGATGTGGGGAGAGTTCGGAGTCGAGAGTTTCATTCCTGTCCCTGTGGCTGAGCCTAATAAAAACCGTTTGCCTCCATCAGTGGGTTTAGACCCAGCCTCTTTTGGGGGTTTAGGAGAAAAGGAGTAAACAGGGGCAGCATCAACTGTAATAAACATAAAACTGGACCTTTGGGGAGTTCTGTGCTCTGTGAACATGGGGTTTTAGAGCTGTTTTTCTATTACACAGCCAGAGGAGAAGACGCGGCTCCATGACGAGCTGGAAGAGGCCAAGGACAAAGCCCGACGGAGATCCATTGGGAATATAAAATTCATTGGTGAGCTTTTCAAACTGAAGATGCTGACGGAGGCCATCATGCATGACTGCGTGGTGAAGCTGCTGAAGAACCATGACGAGGAGTCCCTCGAGTGCCTTTGCCGCCTCCTGACCACCATTGGCAAGGACCTGGACTTCGAGAAGGCAAAGGTAGGGCAGGACCAGGAGTGGGAGATGAGGCCTCGTGGGCAGGGATGGAAACATGGGTGTGGGGCGGGTTTATTTGAGGATTTACTTGGTTTTCCTTCAGGAATGGCATGAGGAAATCATCTGCTCTTGTGTGGATGTTTCATCATGACCTGGCCCCGCTCCCTTGTCTTGTAACGTTCTGGGGTGTTTTCAGCCGTGTTCTCCAGTTGTTGTTTCCACATATTTCATCCAAACACTTTATTTGTTGTTTCTTAACCATTGAAGGTTTATGTTGCCTACAAAATGTACCACTTGGATGTATTTTTAGGGTTAAATCTAAAAACCCTCATTAACTGGCCTGCCCCCCCATCCCTCCCTGCATCCTGGTGGATGCATCATTGCGTGTCACCATCATTCCAGAGAGAAGCAAGGGCAGTGCTCCATCCTCCTCCTTCCCATTTCCCAACAAACATCTATGTAGCACAGAGCATTACACACTCGATGAGCTCCTTCTGGCACAATCTGCTTCTTCTTCCCCAAAGCCAGGCTTGGGATGAAACAGTGCTCAGGGGGTTTGCCAGGAATCAGTCGGGCTCAGCTCTGAAGCAAATGGAGCTGTAATTGTTTTCAGCTGCTCGGGAAGGGAGTTCCCTAACAGGGCTCTGGATCACAGGGATCACAGTGGATCTCTTCTGATCCTTATGGGGAAACAGCTTCCCAGCCTGTTCTGTGTTGTCACCACACCAGTGCAGTTTACCACTGATCCACAGCTGAGCACAGGGTTAACCCAACAGCACACACATCACTGGTGCAGGTTTGGAAGTGCCAGGAGCAGGATTCAATTCCTCCACGTGCTCTGGGAAGAAAACAGGGTCTGGACTTCTGAGCAGTAGCTGAGGTCATGCTGGATGGCTCCTGGGTGCTGGTTTGGTCATTGAGAGCATGGAAACGTGCTAGAAGCCAACATTCTGGTGCACTGGCCCCTTCTGCAACCTAGAGCCATGGTGCAGCATGGCACAGCGGGTGCAGGCAGGGAAGGGCTGGTGGATGTCGAGTTGTCCCTGTCGTGTCTTTGTGATTTCTTATTCCTATCAAGTGATAATCTGTTATTTATACCCCATTAGTGGGGTAGATGTTTTATTACCCATCGTTATTGAAGCTGAAGTGGTGGTGAGCGCTATGATTAAAGCTGCTGGACAAAGTCCATGGTAAATATTTTCCCCCTCATTCCTAACTTTGGAAACATTTGCTCTCAAGCTGAAACTTTGCAAAGGCAAGGCCAGAACCCAATTTTAACAGGGTTTTTCTTGCTTGTTTAAGTGGAAGGGAAAGGGTTTGGCTGCTTTTAGTGAGGGAGTGGGAAACACTTTATAAAACCACCCTGAAACTTCATTTAAAACAGCCGGAGCCCCATTTTGGGAGGGGGGAAGGCTTTTTGGAGCCTGGCAGGTTAAATTTAGACCCACTGGAGGCTTCTCTAAGGATACCAGTTGATGTCTTACTGTGAACCCTTTTGGGTTCCATCACATCGTGACTTCTTGGATGAGATGGAGCTTGTAGGATTTCACACTAGAGCTGAGCCTGTTCAACAGGCTCCTGGTAGAGAGCAGCTTCTGCCATAGCTTCTCCTGCCTGACCTCAGCTGAGCCGGCTCTGGGAGGCAGCGCATTGGAATGATGTCTGCAGAGCTGGCTTCGTGCCTCTTAGTTTCCTGAGCCACTTTTTCTCAGGCTGAGGTAGAGCAGGACTCCCCTTTTCGGCAGCAGGTACCCAGCACATCCGATCAGCTGCACTGTGAGAGCAGCCACATTGGTTCATCATGGACAAAGCTCCCCATGACCCGGCTTCAGTGAGCACTTGAGCCCAGAACCCCCCCGTGTGCTGGGCTGCACCCCCAGAGTGTGAGCAGCAGCTCAGGGAGGGGATCCTGCCCCTCTGCTGGGCTCTGGGGAGACCCCCCCTGCAGCCCTGCTCCAGCTCTGGGGCAGCAGCACAAGAGGGACCTGGAGCTGTTGGAGCGAGGCCAGAGGAGGCCATGGAGATGCTGCGAGGGCTGGAGCAGCTCTGCTCTGGAGCCAGGCTGAGAGAGCTGGGCTGGGGCAGCCTGGACAAGAGAAGGCTCCTGAAGGGGAGACCTGAGAGCAGCTCCAGTGCCTGAAGGGGCTGCAGGAAAGCTGGAGAGGGGCTTGGGACAAGGGCCTGTAGGGACAGGCCAAGGGGAATGGCTTGAACCTGCCCAAGAGAGGGGAGACTGAGATGAGCTCTTAGGCAGAAGCTGTTCCCTGTGAGGGTGCTGAGGCGCTGGCACAGGGTGCCCAGAGAAGCTGTGGCTGCTCCATCCCTTGTAGTGTTGAAGGCCAGGTTGGACACAGGGGCTTGGAGCAGCTGCTCCAGTGGAAGGGGTCCCTGCCCGTGGCAGGGGTTGGAGCTGGAGGAGCTTTAAGGTCCCTTCCAACCCAAAACATTCCAGGATTCTATGCAAATGGTGTAGATTATTTGGGTAATTAAATACACAGAGAAAGCAGTTGCCAAGTGAAGGAGGTGCCCACAGATTTGTTCTTCATTTCTTGCACATCCTGCACTGTGCACCCTCAAATCCAACCTGGGGAGCACACAAGACCTCACTTCTGCAGGGAGCAGCTCCATGTCCTCAGATGTGTTTTTCTGACACAGAGGTGCAGAACCTGCTCACTCCCCACCTGACAGTGTTCCTGGTTTCCTCCAACCCTCACTGCTGCTGCTGCTGTTTCTCTCATGTAGCCTCGCATGGACCAGTATTTTAATCAGATGGAGAAGATTGTGAAAGAGAGGAAAACGTCTTCAAGGATTCGGTTCATGCTTCAGGATGTGATAGACCTTAGGCTGGTAGGTACCAACTCAAGTGAGTAAAAGAGCATGTTCCTTTTCATGTCCAGGCTGGAAGAGCTCTCCTGCAAGAGCAGGGATTTACAGTATTTACAGCAGCAGTGGGGTGTTAAGGGGGAGATCTGTGCTCCTTATCCCAAAAGTCTGGCTGATTAAAGACAAGAAATCTCTTACTTTGCCTAAACAAAGGCCAGTGTTGGTAGAGGAGTGAGCTGCTTGTGTCGGGTGCTTTGGTTCTGCTCCATTTTAGGCACATGCCCACACTGGCTTCTCCTGCTGCTGGTGCAGCCCTGTGGCAGCAGCCACCCCTGAGCTCCTGTCGCAGGAGAGGTTTTGGGGTGGGTTTCCCCCACAGCATCCCTTATGCTTCTCTGTGTCAGTCACATTGCTTTGCTGCCTTCGATTCCATGTGCTCTGGGTGTAACTGTTCCCTGCCAGCACTTGTGCTGATGGGGCTGAATCACTCTGAGATGCGTCCCCCACAAGTGAGGGGGTGGTTGGTGTGGCTGGAGAAGTGGTGAGGGCTCTTCCACAAGGCAGTGTGGATCTCCTTGGAAGCTGGACCTGTACTGCTGGCACAGCCAGGCATCTGCTAGTTGTCTCCTGGCTGCATTGTGCAGACAGAAGCAAATGGAATCTGCTCTGTTGGGATGTGACAGTGGTGGGTCCACACTAAGCTCCAGTAATCAATAATACCATGGGGTAGACAAGTGAACCCCCAGTGCAGATGGGGATTTGTCCCTGTTTAGGGACTGTAGAGACAGGACAAGGGGTAATGGGTTAAAACTGAAACAGGGGAAGTTTAGATTGGATACAAGGAAGAAATTCGTTACTGTGAGGGTGCTGAGGCACTGGAATGGGTTGCCCAAGGAAGCTGTGAATGCTCCATCCCTGGCAGTGCTCAAGGCCAGGTTGGACAGAGCCTTGGGTGACCTGGTTTAGTGTGAGGTGTCCCTGCCCATAGCAGGGGGGTTGGAACTGTATGATCTTAAGGTCCTTTCCAACCTAAACCATTCTATGATTCTATGTTGTAGTCAAGCCATGGGTTTGAACATGGCCGGGGTGTTAAAGCTGGAGTCTCGTGCCATGGAGGGTGTCTCTGCACTGCGCAGTTGAGGATGTGACTGCAGGTTTCTCAGCCCAGTCCCTGTAATGTCACCCTGTAGGTGTGACAGCAGCTTTAGCCACAAGACAGTGCTTGACTCAGGCCCTGAGCGGGTTTTACTCGTACTTCAAGCAGCTGCTTTGAAGCCGGTTTGGGCTTTTGTGGAAGCTGAAGTCACCATTTTGACTGCAGGGGGCACAGAGGTAGTTACCACAAAGGCTGTAATGAGGTTGTAGCAAGATCAAGGAACAGGCAGGTTAACTGGGGATAGATGGATCTGTGCAGTGTATGGTCAGGTAGACACAGCAAGCGTAGGAAGTGCTTTGTGAGGAGACAGCTCCACCTCTCTCTGCAGGATTCCTGTCTCAGCCATCACGGTCCAGGAGTGGCAGGGCACCATCTCCAGCTAAAATGCAGTCACTTCTCTCTGCTTTATTTTCAGAGCTTCATTTTTTAATCTTGAGCTTGGAGGAAGAGCTTCAGCAGATAGTGTCAGTAATAGTGACAGCAGCATCCCTCTGGTCCTTCTCTTTCCTCTGATCCTAGAAGGATGGGAAGGTTGGGAATGTGCAGGATGCTGGGGGTTAAAATATCCTGGACTCATTCATGTCTCTGCAGAGTCAGGTCTTCACTGCAGCCTCCACTCTCCACCAAAACACCTACCACAGTGTACATACCACAGTGTACATGCCACAGTGTACATACCACAGCACGTAGCTTTGACCTGTGGTGCTGGGATAACCCCATCCACAACATGACCCCCATCCCTCATGAGCTGCCCCTCCAGGAGGTGACAGGGGTGGGAGGGTGATGCTTTGCTGGCAGTGTAAAACCCCCTGTTCATGATGCTCCCCTAGAAGTGTCTCTGAGCACATGTTGGCTTCTTCCCCAGTGCAATTGGGTGTCCCGGAGAGCAGACCAGGGTCCCAAGACCATTGAGCAGATTCATAAAGAAGCCAAGATTGAAGAGCAGGAGGAGCAGAGGAAGGTCCAACAACTCATGACCAAAGAGAAGAGGAGACCGGGTAAGTACAAGCCAAGCTGGCTGCTCCTTTCACGCATTTCCCATCCAGTGGCTGCAGAGGGAATCCCACCTAACAGAAACAAATCTGGTTTCTTTTCCTTAGCGTGTAAAGTGAAGGGAATTGAGGCCTGGTTATGGCTGAGGCTGGGGAAGGAACACACTTGCCATGGGCCGGCCGTGTGCATTTTCCAGGAGGCAAATCCCTTGGGTGAAAAATAGACAATCACAGGAAAATAGTACTGAAGTTTCTCCTTTGTGCAAACCGTGTTTGATGTGGTGTTGCCTGGCAGGAATCTGTTACCACAACGCAGGAGCCAGGTTTGCCATCCATTCTTGCACACAGCAGAATCCAGTTTCAAGAGAATAGCATCTGATTCCTAGTGTAACCATTGCTGTCTTTAGCTGTTAAAGTTGTGAGCTGTTAACTCAGCAGGAGAAAGTGGTGTGGCATTACCTTAAATTGCCACCAGCCCTCGAGGCTGGCGCTGCCTGCAGGGGAATGGGGGGATTAGGCTTTAATTACCCTGACGCTGACATCAGGGGAAGGGGGGAACTCGGGACTGCCCCAGGGATTCTGTCTGCACCAGCTGAAACCTGTGCAACAAGTGGGGTTGGGCTTGGGTTAGCAAAGGCTTATGGTCTGCTCCTTTGGTGAGCTGGTGAATGCACCACGTGCAACCACATTCAGATCACAGAAACAGACACTGAGAAACCTGACCAGGAAGAATCACAAGCAAAACCAGCCCTTGAAAACAGTGAGATCTTTTCTGCCAAAGCTGGTTTCTAATAATAAAGTCAGGCAAGGCGGCTACATCATCTTACTCTAAAGAAACACTCCCAAAAGACATGGTTTCTGCATGGAATTGTGCTGAGGCTGAGCAGAATTGTGCCATCTCCTCCTCCTGCTGAACCTGGAGGCGATGGTCCTTGTCCTCCCGGGCACTGCTGGAGCCATGGGGATGAGCTCAGGGTGGTTGTGTTTGTTATCTGTCAGGTGTCCAGCGGGTCGATGAAGGCGGTTGGAACACTGTGCAGGGGGCAAAGAACAGCAGAGTGCTGGACCCCACCAAGTTCCTTAAAATCACCAAGGTAGGTGCAGCATGAGACTCATTCAGAGCAACAGACATGCCAAGGTCTTGCTCTACTGTGTGTGTCTGTCTAGAAAAGACCAACATGGTGTTCACAGGTCAGAACTTGGGTTTGAGGATGTTTTATATCTCTGGAGTTAATACTGTGCCTAAATAAAGCACAGAGGAAGTGTTTGCTGT
Source organism: Melopsittacus undulatus (assembly GCF_012275295.1). Taxonomy (NCBI): domain Eukaryota; kingdom Metazoa; phylum Chordata; class Aves; order Psittaciformes; family Psittaculidae; genus Melopsittacus; species Melopsittacus undulatus. Next base: position 3,232,398 of record NC_047538.1, on the reverse strand, counting down.
GAGGGAAAGCAGTACACGCACACTTTTTCTCAGGTTCTTGGCATACTTTTGGTGACCCAGAAGTTCTCTTCATTGGTAAATCTGTGTTCTATTAAATGATTAAAGAGAACATGAGTTTGGGGTATTATGTGTGATGATGCATCATCCCATCATCACATGGCTGATGCAAGAGGGGGCTCAAACACTTGCATGGCAGAAATCCTTTGCTGTCTCAAGTTCTCAAGGCCTTATTCTGCCACTACTACTTAGCAGAATGAGGGTGCCACATTCAGCCTGAAAACATGATGTTCCTGACGTGTCACCAGTGGCAGTGCTCCAGGCTTGACAGGTTCAAGCAGTACGAGAAGAGCTGTGTGTGCTTTTATGGTATTCCTGGACTTGTGTGTGGTGCAGTTGCAACCCACAGTATGTGATAAACCTTCACACCCATCCTCCAGATGAGCATCTCCCAGTGTTTTTACCATCAGAAAGGTACTTTGAGAACCTTTATTTCAGGCCACAGGTCAGGCAAGCTTGGAGATGTCTTCTTTTGATGAGCATCAGAGCAGCTTTGGCTGTTCTCACCAAGAACTGAGGCCTTCCCACAGATCAGGGTGATTCCTTAGCCATTCCCTCTTCCAGTTAATGTCACTCTCCCTGAGTTTTACTCCCAGTGCCTGGATGCTTGGAGAGCTGTAGAGCAGAACTGGGACAGGCTGCAGCCCTTCTGCAGATCAAACTCAGTTTGTTCCTCATGAGAGTCATCAAACCAGCTCCAAAACTGAATTAGCAGGAGGGCTTCAGGCTCCTTCTGTCAGGGCTTATAGGTCATCTGGGCAAAGCCCTTCTGCTCCTTTTAGTACAGCTCAGTACAAGTAGAGCTAGCTCCACAGCAGTTGGGTTGTCAGAGGAGAAGGGAGTTCATACAAAGGGTTCTGTGGGGTCACAACCTCCTTGTCAGTACATTCACCTATGGAGCATTGTAAAATCAATGTTCTCATCCTGTTGGACACTATTTTCCCTCCAGGTTCTGCAGCCTGTTGTCATTCTTCACCCTCTGAATTCTGTTTGTCACTGTGCAGATTCCCCCCAAAGCTGTGGCTGGTGGTGGAGCAGACAGCAGAACCATTTAATTTGTCACCATCAAACTGAACACCTTCCCAGTACCAATGTCCTGTGCTTTTTCCTCCTTACTGGACTTCAGACTTCCCAATAAAAAGAAGCTCCTGGTCACTGGGAATGTCTTCCAGTGACACTGTGGAAAGGCTGTGATCCCTTTGTTGTCTGTGCCCTCTGTCTTTGGGCAGGGTTTGGTCTCCCAACATGACTCGAGGTTTGGTAAATAAATTTCCCCCCTCTGAAACTCAGTAACAGAATTTATACCCAGTTTGAGGGTGGCAGAGAGGGAGGCCATGTTTAATGCTTGATCTTTCATCTGCTTGGAAGATGCTGGTAGCACTGAGCCAAGAACCCTTGGGGTATGACACATGGCTGTTCATTTAAGTCCTCTGAGTTTCATTCCTTCTGCTTGCTCTTTGTCTACATTGGAAGATCTGAAGAACCTTTTTTGGTTACATTTTACCACACACTGATGGGATGTGCTGCAGTGCTGCCTTTCACAGAACACTAAGAAGGGACAACACAGAACCATAGCATGGCCAGGGTTGGAAAGAACCTTAAGCTCATCAGCACTGCAAAGGGGAAGAGAAATCCAATAGAGGTGTTCAGTGGAAGGATATTTGTGACCACTTAGCATGGTCTGTGCTTCTCATTGTCAGGTTGGACAGGGCTTGGAGCAAGCTGCTCTAGTGGAAGTTGTCCCTGCCTGTGACAGGGGTTGGAACTGAATGAGCTTTAAGGTCTCTTCCAACCCAAACCAATCTGGGATTATGTGATTGATTTCAAACTTATGTTAAAGTATTTTGGTATTCACAAGATAGGGATTGTTGCCAAAACCATTTGTAGTTCAGTTGTACGATCAGCCTGGTAATGGGGTGTCTTGATGTGTTTTACAGCCCACAATAGATGAGAAGATTCAGCTTGTGCCTAAAGCCCAGCTGGGCAGCTGGGGAAAGGGCAGCAGTGGTGGAGCGAAGGCAAGCGAGATGGGTGAGTCCGATGGGCCCTTGCCCTGCCTGGTGCTACCAGCCACCCTGCCAGGGGTGGACTTGGGTGGGAATGCTCATCTCTACGTGAGACTGCCTGACAAGGGGGTGGACACAGGGCAGGACCAGCCTTTCCAATTGTCTCCCCATCACTCCAAAACCAGCTGTTGCTTAAATGATGTTGTGATGCCAAGGTGTGAACGGCTGCTGACCTTGTCATTGCTCTTTGTGTTGTCTTTGCAACCACCCAGACTCCTTACGACCAAGTGCCACGAGTTTGAACAGGTTTTCTGCACTGCAGCCTCCAGTGTCATCTGTATCTGCCTCATCTCCATCGTCAGAACTAGATTCTCGCAGGGCCTTAACTAGGTAAGTGTCAGCCCAGCAATGACTTCCCCTTCTGCTGTCTGCACACCGGTGCTTTTCTCTTGATGCTCTAGTTACCAGCACAGAGAAAGAAGAGAATCTCATTGAGTTTCCAGGGATGGTTGCTTCTTTTCCCTCTCCCACTGGGTGCACTTTGTGTTACCTTAAAACATCTTATAGGAGAGACAGGTAGTATTAGTTTTTAAAGCCATTACAGTGAATGTTTTCGTTTCCCCTTTTTGGTCACCCTTCATATAAGGCTTCATTCACTGGTAGTTCATCACAGGTTAAAAAGCCTCCAGGTAACACGGTGTAGTAAAGAGGTGTTGGGTCAGCTCAGCTGACCTCAGCTGGGTCAGCTTAGGAGGTTTATGTAGAAAGAAAAAACAAGCCTAAAACTGTACAGAAATGAAGGAGGGCTCCTAAAATGCTCTGCCTGCGTCCAACCTTTCCCAATTGTTATGTCCAAACCTGCCTGTGCTCCCACATCATGCAGGGCTCTCACACCCCATCCCATCAGGGCTGCACCTGCTCCAGCCTGGAGCATGAAACATGTATTAACCCTCAATAATGTATTGGCTCTAGACCCAGGTTATAAATGTACAGTTCATTTACAATGTCTGTCCTCTCAGTGCACACAAGCTGCTGGGCTGTTTTCCTGGGTTGGTGTCTCTGATGTTTCCCTCCTATTCCACCTAAAACTCCAACTCAGCTGGAAATTATTCCGTTCTGGAATTGTTTTGCCCATCTTACTCATTAACACAGTGATTTATAGGACAGATCCTTGTGTTCTGCTGCTGGCAGCCTTCACTATTTGGAAGCTATTTTGTGTGGCAAAGCCCACATAATTCACACCGTTTGATAGTAAAACAATGTTGTAAAATCCCCTGCTCCACGTATCAGAGGGGTGCTGTAAGGATGTTGTTGCTTTTCCATGTGTTCTCTGGGCCTCTGCCTGTCCTCTCTGTGGGTGTTTGTGTTTGTCCACATCTGAAACCTGAGTGTATTTTGGCTCTGTTCTGTGCAATTACAACTGTTTGAGACAAGAACCCTGCTGGGTTCAGGTGCAGCTCTGTGAAGCTCTCCAGTGTCTTGTCCAACATCCCAGCGCTGGGAGCAGGGGTTACTCATACCACAACCTTTAAGCAGACGTGGTTTTTGTTCCGCAGTCGCGGGAGCACGGGCAGGGAGAAGAACGACAAACCTCTGCCGCCTTCCCTCTCCCGTCCCAACACCTTCCTGCGGGGCAGCAGCAGTAAGGAGCTGCTGCTCGACAATCAGGCACAGGAGGAGCAGCGGAGGGAGATGCTGGAGACAGTGAAGCAGTTGACAGGGGGCATGGAGATGGATAGGAACAGCACAGAGGCAGAGAGGAACAAAGCCAAGGAATCTGGTAAGTGCTGTTCTGGGCTCAGGGAATCTTGCTGACTGTGTGAAAAGGCCGAAGGGAAAATCTGTAAGAAAAAGTGACAGTTCTGTGCCGTGGTGTGAATGTTACTGATGGGCTGGGGCCAATGGGATGAAGTTCAACAAGGCAAAGTGCTGGGTCCTGCACTTGGGCCACAACAACCCCCTGCAATGCTCCAGGCTTGGGGAAGAGCGGCTGGAAACTGCTCATGGGAAAGGCCCTGGAGGTGCTGATTGAACATGAGCAGCTTGTGCCCAGGCAGGCAGGGAGCTCCCAGCATCCTGGCCTGGATCAGCACCGGTGGCAGTGACTGTGCCCCTGCCCTGGGCACTGGGGAGGCTGCACCTTGAATCCTGTGGCTGCACCAGGGCAAGTTTAGATGGAGCTGAGGAACAATCCCTGCCCCAGAGGGTTCTCAGGCATTGGAACAGGCTGCCCAGGGCAGGGCTGCAGGCACCGGCCCTGCAAGGGCTCACACAGCGTGGAGATGAGGCCTCAGTGCCATGGGTTAGGGGTGGCCTTGGCAGTGCTGGGGTAAAGGTTGGACTGGATGACCCTAAAGGTCTTTTCCAACCTCATGATTCCATGGTTGTTTTGACCACAGGGATGTGTGGTCAGGCTGCTGTGATCTACCTCCCAGAGGTTTGTAACACAACTGATTCACACAGGCCTTGCCATCATCTCCTCTTATCAACTCATCCTTAGGATCCATTGGAGCCACACAGCTGCAAGTACTAACAAACACTGTGCTGCAGCATTGAGGGTGTTGTAACCTGTGTCACTGCTGTGTCTTTGAGAGATGGTTGATGTACAGAAATACTGAGAGCTCGTACAGGGGGATATGTAACCAAGAAAGAAGTGAGCTGTGCTTGATGATGGCACAGGGAACACCCTTTGCTCTGGTGAATTTTCAGGATGTTGTCTCAAAATGATGCTGATTTTCCTTTTCCGTATGTGGTTTCTTACATTTTTTGTCTTGTATTTCTACCAGCCAAGCCAGAAGCTCCCCCAGCTCCAGCACAAGAAAAGCCTTCACTATCAGAAGAGGAAATAGAGAGAAAATGCAAATCTATCATTGATGAGTTCTTGCATATTAATGATTTCAAGGTAAGCAAAATAAAAACCTCACTTAGAGAAAGGTCTGTGGGACCAGGGTATGTTCCCCCTGCCCCTGCTGGGCTCTGGGGAGACCCCCCCCTGCAGCCCTGCTCCAGCTCTGGGGCAGCAGCACAAGAGGGACCTGGAGCTGTTGGAGCGAGGCCAGAGGAGGCCATGGAGATGCTGCAAGGGCTGGAGCAGCTCTGCTCTGGAGCCAGGCTGAGAGAGCTGGGCTGGGGCAGCCTGGACAAGAGAAGGCTCCTGAAGGGGAGACCTGAGAGCAGCTCCAGTGCCTAAAGGGGCTGCAGGAAAGCTGGAGAGGGGCTTGGGACAAGGGCCTGTAGGGACAGGCCAAGGGGAATGGCTTGAACCTGCCCAAGAGAGGGGAGACTGAGATGAGCTCTTAGGCAGAAGCTGTTCCCTGTGAGGGTGCTGAGGCGCTGGCACAGGGTGCCCAGAGAAGCTGTGGCTGCCCCATCCCTGGCAGTGTTCAAGGCCAGGTTGGACACAGGGGCTTGGAGCAGCTGCTCCAGTGGAAGGGGTCCCTGCCTGTGGCAGGGGTTGGAGCTGGAGGAGCTTTAAGGTCCCTTCCAACACAAACCAGGCTGGGATTCCATGATTCTCTCCCACAACAGTTCCTTTGTAAGCACCCAGCTCACACAGATCTCACAGAAACTATGGGGTCAGGCAGCAGCAGCAGCAGCTCCATGAGTGTTTTTAGGACAGTTGTCTCCCAAACTTGTTCTCTGCCCTGCCTGGTAAAAGAAAAAATAGCCCTGTTTGTGTGTGCTAAGTTGCAATGTATCTGAATGTATCTGTCATGAATCACTGAGCAGCTCCATAATAACAGCGATTTTGGAAGCAGGAAAGCTAGTGGGAAAATAAATGGAGGTTTTCCTTCAGTTGTCAGAGCTTGTGCTGCTCTGGTCTGGAGGCAGATAAAGCAATGCTGCATATTGAACAAACCACTCCGGAGTATTTTCAATAAACATTGAAAATTCCTGAGCAGCTGTCAGCATCTCTGATACAGGTTGAAATGTTGGTTCCCCTGTAAATGGATTTGAGCTTGTCCAGGGGCTTTGCAAGAGGTTATGTTGGCTGCAGAGCTGATTGGTTTGATGTTGTGCTGAAATGAAGTTAGAAGCCTGCCAAGTTTGCAACAGCAGCACTGGGGAGTTCTGCTTTGGCACCATTAGAGCAGGGTTGCTGCTTCCACTTCAGAGGGCTGCCAGTTAAAATAGGAGAAAGGAATATTCGTATGGGTTGGGTTCACATCTGGTTTTCAGGAGAAATGATTAAGGCCTGGTTTGGAGAGGCAGAAATCCACACTGATCCACAGTGTCCTGCAGTGTGCTGAACTGGCAGATCAGGCAGGAGGAGTCGGGGCTGTTGGCAAAGGAGCTCCTGGTCCTTCGTGGTTTAGTGATGGACTTTAAGGCCTGACCGTTGGATGTATCTGAAGGGGGCCTACAAGGATGCCAGAGAGGGACTGCAGTGATAGGACAAGGGGTTATGGGTTCAAACTGAAACAGGGCAAGTTCAGGTTGGAGATAAAGCAGAAGCTGTTCCCTGTGAGGGTGCTGAGGCGCTGGCACAGGGTGCCCAGAGAAGCTGTGGCTGCCCCATCCCTGGCAGTGTTCAAGGCCAGGTTGGACACAGGGGCTTGGAGCAGCTGCTGCAGTGGAAGGGGTCCCTGCCCGTGGCAGGGGTTGGGGCTGGAGGAGCTTTAAGACCCCTTCAACCCAAACCAGTCTGGTCTGGGATTCTATGTCCAGGGCAAAGGGGCTGCTTTGGTATCTCCACTTGCAAGTACAATGACATATTATGGCTGACTGGGAATCGAGGTGAATTGTATTAGACAAATGATGTCTGGTTGAAAAAGGTACATCAGATTGAGGTGGCTTGTTTGCATTAGGGGGTCACATGGTAACTGTAAATGCTTCAAACACAGCCTGCAACAAAGGCTCTGACTAATTCATCTTAAGCTCACATTAATAAGGCCATAAATGGGTGTATTGGTGTTGTACATCACAGAGGAATGGCTGTCTCAGGAGTTTAGCATTCTGTGTTTAACCTGTCCATAAGTAAACCCAATGAGCTGTCTGCAAGTGCCTAGTGACAGCAGGGTCGCCCAGCAGCACATTCACTTCTGTGTTGGAGACACCAGGATCCACCAGGCACATCTGATGGAAGAGCACTGATAGGAGCACGTTGTCCAGGACCGCTGGGCTTGTGACATGCAGAAGAAGCCACTCAGGGCCTGCAGAAATGCACCTGGGGCTGGCAGTTCTTGATAACTAAAGGCATAACCGAAGACAAAGAGCAGATGTTTTTGGGAAGGGTATTGACATCCGTTGAGCAGAGCCCAGAAAGTCAGTGGAGAATCTTTGCTGATGGCAGTGGAGATTTCTCAGTGTGACATTGATGCTCCTCTGAAAGTCTCTGCTGAAGTGTTTAATTTGCTTAGGTTACAAAAGGTACATGACAGAAAGTGGAAGCTTTAGACAGGGTAAATTTTCCTCCAGGTGCTCTGCACCTATTCTCTGCTTCTTTACATGAAGTGGGTTTGTACACAGGTATTTCTGCCTCAAACAGATCAGTACAGAACCTCACCTGATGGCCTCTTTTTTGCTTGGCATGATAGTTGGTGAAATACCAGGTGTTTTGGTGGCATCTTGAAGACAATTCCTGTCCTTGCACTGAGCAGCCAAACCCTGCCCTGGAGCCTAATTGTGTATTCTAAAAATTGTTTCCTGTGTGGTGTAAATCTCAGTATTATTATCACCATCATTGCTACTGCCCTTATCACCTCATTGTTAGCACCATTAGTAGTGTCATTAGTATTCAGTTGCCATCTCAGTGGTAGTTTGTGATGAGGTTCCACAGCCTAGTTCTTTTTGCCTGGCAACTTCACTAAACACTCACTTCCCAAAAGGAACCCCCCTATGTTATAGTAGAAAATACTCCAGTTTTGGATGTTTTCAGTTCAGAAATGACCCCGCGTGTCATTGGAACAGGAGGCGATGCAGTGCGTGGAGGAGCTGAGCACCCACAACCTGCTGCCGGTGTTTGTGCGAGTGGGAGTGGAGTCGACGCTCGAGAGGAGTCAGATCACCAGGGATCACATGGGCCAGTTATTACACCAGTTGGTGCAGTTGGGAAAGCTGAGCAAGCAGGATTTCTTCAAGGGGTTTGTATTCTGCATGTGGAAACTTGGTGCTTTCCTTAGAGAGGAACAAATTCCCACCTTGCCTCCATTCTGGAGGAGCGTTTTCACCTGGGTGTATTTATAAGTAGTACAATTCTTGTGATTTAGTTTTAAGTACTGCAAATGCTGTAGTGAATGTAAATATTTCCCTGTTTATGTAAGTATTTATTTCTAAGCGGGTGTCTGTTTGAATGCGTGTGGTTAGATTTCTGTTTCGTGGTGCATTTGTCAGTTTTTGCCTTCTGGCAAATCACTGACTATGATTAAAAGAAGTCAAACATCTTCACATGGCATTAATGCCTGATACCCTGAGCATCCACAGATCCACAGCTGCCCTCTCACTGGTAAAACTGGCTTCACACTCATGCTGCTGCTTCTTAGGACAACTCAGCTTTAAGGAGCAGATGTGTCCTCAAAGGGCTGAGGAGGAGAATACACACCAGTGTGGTACCAGACAGAGATGTTCCTCCAGAGATATATCAGCTGCTGTTCATCTCTGCTCTACTGGTTTTGTGTTCCCAGCCTGGATTTGAACTGGTGTCCAGTTATAAATCAATCCATGTCCCCTGGGAAGTCCCTGGCACCACTCAGTCCTTGCTGGGGCTTAGAGCAGGGTGACTAAACCAGGGGTAACTACGAGAAGCAGCCAGTGAAGAACAGGTGGAAGAAGCCTTTCAGATACCAGGTTTCTGAGCATTCAGCCCTGTCCTGCTGCTTTGATGTGCATCCTGTTGTTGGACTGCTCCCATTGTGATCTCCCTGTGCCCATGTCTGGCAGGGAATTCTGTCATGATGCAGCCCAGTGGCTCACAGGAAAAGTTCAGGCAGCCTCAGTTCAGAACCATATGGAACATCAGTAAAAAACATATATCCCCATAGAGCTGCTTGTCTGTGTCCATGCAGCCACCGATGGTCACAACTTATTTGCAGTGCTAGGTTTCCATAGTGGGTTGTGATTAAAGCCCTCCCTGTGTTTCCTGCAGTGTGGGTAAGCGGTTGTGATGCCAAACAAGTAGGACCTTGATGAAACAGTGGGATGTGCGGTCTGCATGTGGCATAAACAGGGAAATGGCTCCCAGAGATGATGAAAGGGCAAGTGGTGTTGAATGGACACACAAGAAGAACACCAAAAGCCACAACACTTACTCACAACAAGATCCATTGCAGTGTAATTAGAGGGTATGGGATGAATACAGTCACAGCACAAGTCTGGAGGGATACACAGCAGGAAACCAACTGCTGGCAGAAGCACTTGGACAAACACAGGCTGAGCTGGTAGCAGAGGATGTAAAGAGCAAAGGAGATGGTTTCTGGGTTTGAAGCACAGAGAAAATGTGCATTTATGGGCACTAAACCAGACACCAGAAGCTTCAGGGTTTTCGGGGAGAAAGGAGTTATGGTGAGAACTGGCAAAAGAGAGCAGCGATCACCTTGTACAGGCACAGGAGGTGAAGCACTTGCAGGGTTTGTATCAGGAAGAAGAGTTTTGAGCCATTCTGGAAAGTGGATTCAGTGTTGGGGAGCAAGTCTGTAATCCATCCCGCTGCATTTTCTGTTCCAGATGGAAACCTCCCTCCAGTGCACAGACCTCCCTTCCGATCGTGGTTTCCATCCTTACAGACATTTGCTTATTACCATTGGAGTTTCATTATTATCAGCCCCTTCTGGAAATGTTTAGATATTTTTAAGACAGCTCCATTTATCATTTATTAGATGGTTGGTGTTTATAGACAAAAATGCTTCTTAGTTTTACAGGTTTCATGATTTGGCAAATGATTTGTTACAGTGGTGCAAGAATTAACTGTAAATGGAGCTTTCCTGGATTATCTGCTGGTTTCCCACATACTCTCCTTGTTATTGCATAGAGAAATTCTCTGCTGGCAGTTGGAAGCATTGGAAGCAGGAGGTAGCAACAGTTGTTGTGTTACCTTCACTCCTCTCTTCTGTAACAAAGGGGTTTGAAAGTGCAGATTTGCTTTGCAATTCTCTAAATGGCATTTAACACTTGACATTTTCCTTTTCTTTTAAAGCTTTTCAGACACCTTGGAGATGGCGGACGATATGGCCATAGATATACCCCATATTTGGTTGTACCTAGCTGAGTTGGTGACCCCCATGTTAAAAGAAGGAGGAATCTCTATGAGAGAACTTATACAGTAAGCAACACTGTTCTTTTCCAGTCTCAGCTGAGCAGAGCCTGTCTGGCTCTGCTGGAGCATTTCCACCGTGTGGTTCCCATCAGTAGATAAAAGATGAGTGGTGCTGGAAGCTCAGTTTCTCATATGAATTGATAGAAGGCTGTGGTGGGAAGGGAACTCACTGCTCTGTCATCACTGTTCAGGGGTGAAAGTTTTATCCATAAATCCAGTTCAATCCTGTTTGTTTCAGCTGAGCCAATACCCTGTGGTGGACAATGGAGGCATTTGAGAGCTCACCAAGCCTCTAGAATTAGATTTGCGGAGATTGAGGCGTTGTGCAGGGGTCTTGTATCTTGGGGTGTGATAAACACCACCTGCACATTGCCTTGAGCAGGCACAAAACCTTGCCTGCATGACTGGAAATGGTTTCCAGGACCAGAGTTTCTGTATTTTGTACCTGTATTTTAGGGATTAACTAGAAGCCAACCCTGTAAGTGTTACAAAAATAATAGTTTTTCCCCAAAAAGGATCCTGCTACCTGAATGCAGCATCCTACAGAAAAGAGAGGATTTAATGGTACATAAAGCCTTTGTAGTCAGCCCTGCTGTGGCAAGTGCACTGTATTGCTGAAGTCTCTTCTGTCAGTGGTGCCACATCAAACCCTTTATCCCTGGTATAAGTCACAGGTGCTTTCCTGCCTCGGTTTGATCACTACCCCCAGCCTTGCAATTCCAAATTCATGTTATAAGGGAAAATCTCTTTTCTTCTTCTTTTTCATTCTAGAGAATTTAGCAAACCTTTGCTTCCTGTGGGAAGAGCCGGCGTCTTGCTTGCTGAAATCTTGCACCTTCTATGCAAACAAATGGTAAGTGGCTGGTGTGCTGTTCGTGGGCTGGATGCAGTGAGTACATGTTTATGCATGAAGCCAACATGTTTCCCACATGAAGATCCTGAGGGATTGGGCCAGACGGATAACCTAGGAAACCTGCTTCTTCATCCCCAGTTTCCAGCCAAGCCTGACAAGGTTCCAAAACACTGAGTTAACTTCTTGTTTGCTCATCACTTTTCCCTTTGCAGGTACCTTTGTACCTGGCTTCTCCCAGAAGCCAGAGTGCTGCAGTCCTGCAGGAGGGATGTTCTCTATGTGTTTCTGGGCTGCCCAAAGGCAGCAAGTGCTGGCAGTCTTGTGAGAGCTGTTCTTGCACACCACAGAGGTTCTGAGGGTTCTGATGAGCTCCAGGTGGCCTCTCAGGCCTCTGGGTGCTCATCCAAACTAACCCTGCACCTCCAAAGAGTCACCCCTCACTGGGGGTAGCAACACCTTTTCACCCTGTAGCTCATAGAGCTCTCACACGTTTCACAGTTGGGTGTCCAAACAGTTTGGTGGTTTCCCTAGAACTCTCCCTCCATATTTTGTCTTTCTTGTATTTTTGTAATCCAGCTGGATACTGCACTTGGGATAGTTTCAACCCTGTAAAACCTCTCACTCACTTCTTTTTCTGTGGTTTAAAGCCTGCACTAACATAGGACTGAACATTCCAGGATCATTTCAGTCTAGCACTGCAAATAGTGACTTTTTATTGGCTTATTTTAGTCTTATGCTTGTTTGGGCAGTCAACTTCCATTTATTTATTTCCTCTGTTCTGTGAAAGCAAAGCTGCTGTGCTCTGGGTGTTGAAGCTTTCTAATCCCATCTCCTCCAGGCCAGTACTTGGATTTGGGTATTTCGATGTAGTATCAATCATTTCAGTCTGACCCTGATGGATGGTAGCAGGGACTGTGTACAGTTAGCTCTAAACAGTCTGCTTTGTTAACTTAAAAACGTAAAATCATGTTTGACCACTGGACAAGATGTGTATCCCTGCGGCAGGATTGTGTGTATGGTGCCTCTTGCATGGGATTTCCAGAGGTTTTCACTTTGTTGTCAGGCATCTTGTTTGGTGGCTGAATGGTTCTTCATTTCCCCTCACACAGCTGCACCACTCCAGCTCATGTAAACTTCCCTGGTTGTCTCTGCAGTCTTTAAAATGAACAAACTTTGTCTTGTAGAGCCATAAGAAAGTGGGAGCCTTATGGAGGGAGACTGGCCTCAGTTGGAAGGACTACTTACCCGAAGGGGAGGATGTACATACCTTTCTCATGGAACAAGTGAGTTCAGAGCGAGTGCTTGCTTCATGATGTTGGCACACTGATTTTTGGCTCCACATCCCATTTGTTTATGCTCTTCCATCCCATTCTTATGTGTGATTGTTTGGGATGTGGGGTGAAGTGTCTCCTGCACTGATTTGGGGTTAGATTGTTTTCTGAAACACCAAGAGGATGAGTTTGGCCCCTCTGCCTCCAGGCACACATCTCCCATCAGCTGGCTTCCTCCAGCAGATCTGCTTCTCCAGCTGGGGAAATGAGCCCAGGAATGAGGTTTGCAGCAAGTACAGATGTTGTGCAGAAGGGCCAGACTGAATGGTAGTGATTATTCACTTATCCCACCTTGTGTTACAATCCCAGAGGGTTTCACAGCCTACAGGAACTGGGACTGATGGAGGGCACCTTGCTGGAAGTCTCCCTTTGTTGCTCTAAGTGATCCACCACATTTTAGCACTTAGGAAGTGCTGTACTGTGGGAAATGAAATGGGTTATTAAGACACGGGGCTTGGTGAGGGCACTGTAGCTCCTCTGTCCCATTTTGCAATGAATTGGGATGTTAGCTGCAGCTTCTTTGAGCAATGCCTGCTCTGGTCATTGCATTTCAGCTCCCCATCATTTTAGTTGAGTAACATGCTCTTTATTTCATGCACACTCATACTGTGTGGGGCTGCAGCTGCTCCGAGGTGCCTGTTGTCTTTGCTGGATACAAACATGTAGATCCCACATGTTTGTAAATTCTCTGTTCCAAAGGTTAGAAGCAAGTACATAAATTGTTGTAATGATAACTTAGCAGTTGAAAAATGGCAGAAAGCAGAAGGAAGCATAGCTTGCTGCCTCAACGTGGTGTAATTTGGCATAGAAAAATGTATTTAACTAATTCTCATCCTCACTTCTGATGTTGCAGAAGTTGGACTTCACGGAGTCCGACTGTTCCAGTTCCTCAGAAGCACTTTCAGAGAAAGAACTCTCTGCAGAAGAGCTGAACAAGCAGCTTGAAAAACTCATTGTTGAGGACAAGGCAAATGATGAACAAATCTTTGACTGGGTAGAGGTACAAAGACTATTTTTTCCCTCCCTGCACACAGTTTGTTAGCTGCTTCTGTAAATACTGTCTTGTCTAAAGGAGCATCTCTGCAGGCTCCTCCCTAGGCACAGGACACTAAGATGAGCAGGTCAGTGCAATCAGCATGGCCAAAGAACTAAAATCTAAAAGATAAATCAGTTCTCTCTTAGTAAGATTTAGGAAGAAAGAATTTTAGCCACATAAACACTGTGTAACTGTGTTTACACATTAGCTGTGGAACTGCCTTTTAAATACTTTGATGCCCAATACACTGCTTCTGGCTACTTACTGCATTCTCAACTGAGTTCACTGCTGTGTTCTTTCTTCCCAACATGAGCAGTGAAAGCTTCTCACTGCTGTTTGCAACATGACCTCTGCAAATTCCCCCCCTGCCGTGCTGCAGAAACGTCCTGAGCAGGCACTGAGGGCGCATGGCCCTTTCCCAGTGCACTGGACTGGGCTCTGTAAGAGAAAATAATGGAAAGGGTGGGGAAAAAGCCTTGTCAAGCCACTGATCTTTTGCCCTCTCTCTGGCTGCATCCCTTAAGCCAGGTATTTAATCTAGTGTCTGAGGTTATACCCAACCTGATCCATGTTAGCATGTCTAGCGCTTACAGCTAAATCCTGGCCAGCTTTGTTTCAGTTACTCCTGTTGCTGCAGCGCTGTGTTAGAAATGTCAGCTCTCTCCTGCTGAGAGCTACATGAAAGAGCAGAACTGAAAATCTGAGGACACCCCCTTGGGCTCTGTATAGTCTTGGACAAGTTACATTGCCATTCTCTGAACTTCTACAATGCAAACAAAGCTGCACCCAAAACCATGCTGTAAAATGGGTTGGAAAAGCCTAAAAAACACACTGAACACGTAAAGGGCATTGTGATAGCCATACTTGGCGGGTTGGGTTTGTTTTTGTGACTGTGGGGACAGTTAGAGGGTGTGCTGACCACTCCTGCAGGGTATGGATGTACATGAGCTGGTTTCAAGAAGGGAATGGGAAAGCTGAGGTCGCACAGAGGAGTAAACTTGATTTCTGCCGCAGCAGCTTTTGCTGAGCTTGTACCTGTACCACAGGCAGCAGTGGAGTTCGAAAGGGTTGCTCTCACCCAGTGGCATGTTTTTAACCAGTCCATTTACTCTTGATTTCAGGCTAATCTAGATGAAAGCCAGATGAGTTCACCTACATTCCTTAGAGCTTTAATGACAGCAGTTTGTAAAGCAGCTATTGTAGGTGAGTAACTCACAATGTAAACACTGTACAAACCAAATATGCAGAGTTATTTTCTATCTTTCAGGTTTCTATCACTTTTCTCTCCCCTGAGGCTGTTTTTTTGTCACACATATGGCACCATACTGAGTTGTAGTGCTCACCAGTGGGTTGTCGCTTCTCCGTTAGGCTGTTCCTGAGGCCCTGGCATAGCCCAATGACCTCTCATGAACAGGTGTTTCAGTCAACCCTGAGTAATGCCAGGTTGCTCATGGGTTTTTCCTAGTGAAGATGGAAATATGCTGCTAGACATTATTAAGGTAATCAGCATTTCCCCTCCTGTGTCAGCAAGTACACATGGGTGCTTTGCCATCACAGATCACGTGCAAGGTGGCAGCATGGATTGCAGAAGAGAAGCCAGCCTGCATCTCATCTTGGTAATAGGTTTATGTCCAAAGTAGCAATTTTGGACATAAATTCTAGTAATCTACAGTTTATGTGTTGGCAGTTGGCTGGTAATGGAGGGAGGGGAGGGATCCCAAGTCAGACTGAGCCTCAGCCCCTTGGGGGCTTGAATAAAGCTGCAGCCAGAAACATCTGGTCAGATCACTGTGTTTTCTTTAACTTTACTGTTGGCATCTGGCAAGGCAAGAAATTGTGCTTGTAAAGCAGCCAGTTCTGCTGTGAGCTCCAAGAGTCCCACGTCCTGGTGGAGGGAATGGCCTGAACTGCATCTTGTTGGGAGGGGAAGGAGCCCAGCTCCTTTCTTTTCACCAGAACAGAACCTTTCTGGTGCCACCTAGCGTTAATGGGGAAATGACTCAGGATTTGATTACAGATGTTTAGGCTTCCCTGATGTGTATCAGGAGCATCTGGTTTATGTTGTGACCTTGCCTCTAATTAAGCAGGTTTGTTTTCAAAATATCACTTAATTGTGTTGCATGATCGACTTAGAAGCTGCTGAATCATTTATCTACATTCCAGATGGGCTTCTAATGCCCATTTTTATGTATTCCTGATTTCTTATATCATGTGCAGCCTATGGTTCTGTTTCTGCCTTGGTATTTTAATATATAATCTTCTCAAACCTTCTGTATGATTGAAATTTTAGCCCTACCCTTTGTACACTCTTTGGGCACTCAGTTGCCTGAGGTTACTGCAAAGTAAGGCTGGAATCCCTCTGTATGTTGCAGCAGGCATGGTAGGGCCAGGTTGCTGCAGATACTGGTTGAATTTGGGGAACTGGAAGAACCAAGACTTCCAGGAAGAGCCAAAGAAATACTTCTGATGTTCCTCATCTTCCTTTTTCTCTCCATATTAACCTGTATCTGTGATTTCTGTTTGAATCAGTAAAAGACGTGCCCCTGGTGCCATCTGCCAGAGCTGACCCTGTTTTCCTCTCTTTCCCTCAGCGGAATCTTCTAGCTTCCGTGTGGACACTGCTGTTATCAAACAGAGAGTGCCGATCTTAATCAAGTACCTAGACTCAGACACAGAGAAGGAACTACAAGCACTTTATGCACTACAAGCATCAATAGTAAAACTTGATCAACCTCCTAGTAAGTGTTACCTCTGTGCTGGGGATTTGAATGCTGACAGTGTGAGGGAAAGTTGTTTCTGTGAGTGTGGAGTCGAGGATGTGCTTTTCCTTGCCTTTTTGTACACAACAGATGAGGGGAAACACTGTACAGAGGTTTCTGCTTGTCTTGGATGTTTGACATGCTTTATGGCACGTTTGGCCAGAGGCTGGCTCTTATGGGTTGCTCGTGTCAGCAGCCATGCAGAAGGAAGGACAAACCCTGTTGATAAAAACAGAGGAAAAAGCAAAGAGCATTAAAAAATAATCCATAGAGCTTACAATACCTGGACATGTGGGAGCACTGGGTGCTCTACTTGCACTTACGCTCTGTAAGTTTTTGGGGGGAATGAAATGATTCTGACAACTGATGGATCTTGTCCCAGAGACACTGCAGAAACCCCTGTTGGAAAAGGGATTTGTCAAAGAAACAGGGATTCCTGGTGAATCTGCAGCACAAAATGAGAGGGCCCAGAACCACCCGAATTGACCGTCCTTAGCTTTAAGGCGCTGGTTGTTCGTTATCCTGGAAAGGAGCTGACTGCAAGGTCAAGTGGGAGGAGGATGGGCTGCTGGGGACTCTGCTGCCTAGCTACAGCTGCTGTTCAAGCTTTCCCTTTCATAGAATCAAAAAGGCTGGAAAAGCCCTTTAAGCTCATCCTGTCCAACCATTCCCAGCCCTGCCAAGGCCACCAGTGCCCCATGGCACTGAGGCCTTATCTCCATAGTGTGTGAACACTTGCAGGGCTGGTGACTGCAGCCCTGCCCTGGGCAGCCTGTTCCAATGCCTGAGCATCCTCTGGGGCAGGAATTGTTCCTCAGCTCCATCTAAACCTGCCCTGGTGCAGCTTGAGGCCGTTTCCTCATGTCCCATCTGTTGCTCCTTGGGAGCAGAGCCCAGCCCCTCCTGGCTCCATCCTCCTGTCAGGCACTTGGAGGGAGCCATCAGGTCCCCCCTGAGCCTTCTCTTCTCTAGACTGAACCCCCCAGGTCCCTCAGCCATTCCCCATCACACTTGTGCTCTGGGCCATTTCCTGCAGAGCAGGACTTATCCACTGGCATCAGAGGGATCCGTGCTCCTCACCTCTGTGTAAGCAGCCAGGAAGCAGTAACTCAGTTACAGACCTTCCCCTTACTTATATCTGCATCTCTCGCATTAAAGGTCCCATTAATCCCCTTATCCCTACCCGTGCTTTGTCCACTGATACACTTTCTCTCCCGTTATTCCATCTCTGCAGATCTGTTGCGGATGTTTTTCGACTGCCTGTACGACGAGGAGGTAATATCAGAGGACGCCTTCTACATGTGGGAGAGCAGCAAGGACCCAGCAGAGCAGAACGGGAAAGGAGTAGCGCTAAAATCAGTCACAGCATTCTTCACGTGGCTACGGGAGGCCGAAGAGGAGTCAGAGGATAATTAAAACTTAAAATACAGAGAGAAAAAAAAAAAAAGAAAGGATTTAAGTATTTTTTTAACAAGTTTCACGTCTTCGCCAATCAGAGTGCAGCAAAGCCAATGCTCACAGACCCCCTTCCCCACACACGCACGAGTGGGAGAGGTAAAATACATAAACATCAAGGTGACCGTGGAGGCAAAAAGGTACTTGAAAAACAAACACATACAGCAAAACAAAAAGATAACTTCAAACCTGAGGGCGGGAGCACTAAACCAAAACACATGTATTATTTATAGAAAATATTTTCTGTTTTAATCTTTTGGGGTTTTTCTTCTTCTTCTTTTCTTTTTAAACAAGGACTTAGAGAAAAAAAAAGGCAAAAAAAACCAACAAAAAACGACCACGAAGTGAAACAAATCTGTTGAGCAAAAAAACAAAAGAACAAAAAAAAATAATAAAATAAATAAAAACTTTTAATTTATTATTTTAAGGACTGCAAATGCCAGTGTAATTTTTAAATTTGCAGTTTCTGTATACAAATTGTATAATAGAACAAAAGCCAAGAAATAAATTTCCCTCCCCTTCATCTGCACCTCAGTTTTGTTTCCAAGCATGATACAATAGACAAAACTTTTCCAGGGGGTTGGGGTGAGCTAGATGAGGAAGAGACCCGCTTTTATGTTCTTTTCTTTTCTAAATTGCCATCAGATTTTTCTGCCTGCCTCTCAGCTTGCTTCAGAAACTTAAACAAAAAAAGAACCTAGTAATCCAAAACCCTACCTAACCTTGGAACGGAAGGAAACGCATTTGAGAAACACGCTGCGGACCAGAGCGCTCCGAAAACAAAAGTAACTCATTCGAACCAGTGCTCCCCTGGGGGAAAAAAAAGTCCTTAGTGCTACTTTGAGAACCTTTAGAGCAACTTTAAGGCTTGTAAATACATAGAACAAATATTTAAAAAAAAAAAGGAAAAAAAAAGAGAAAAAAAGAAATTGACTCGATACTATTTCTTTTCACTTTGAAAATATAAAGAACAAAATAAAGACAAACGTTGCAAGTTTAACAGAAAGTCAAACGACTTCTCCTTTGGCAGCTGCTGAATGTGTGGCACCATCGCTCCCCTGTCGCGGTGTAGCTCCTCGGTTCCAAATTGTGTACATATAGTGTGTGTATGTTTGTGTGTCCACCAAAAAGAGGGGTGAGAGCAATTGTTTAAGAAAATAAGGAAAAAAGAAGGGGGGGTTGCTGCTTGGGAGACCTTTCCTGCAGAGAACTTGCTGGCAGGGCTGCTGCGGGCATGTTTGGCTCCCAGCGTGTTGTTGGGAGACAACCTCAGGGGTGGTTGGTGCTGGTCCCAGAGCAGCTTTCCCAGCCATGTGGCTGTGATGTCTCTTATGTGACTTGGATCTGTGGTGTTGTCCTGGGGACCTGGGATCCTGGTAGCTCCGGAGGTCACAGCTGCTCAAGCAGAGAACCAACGGCCCCGCACCATGGCTTGCTGCTGCCCTTTGCCTCTCCTGGTTGCCTTGCTGTGCCTGAGGAACACAGACACCCGTAAGGATGAACACAGAAACACCCTACACGAGTCAAGAGGAGGAACAAGCGATGTGGTGCTCCCCCAGCTCTGCCCACCCCATGACAGTGGCTGAAGGCTGAGTGCTGCTCAGGTACAGCTGAGCAGTGGCTTTGCAGTGCAGTCAGAGCTCCAAACTGAGCTGCTGCTGAGTGGGTGAAGTCTCCTGTGTGTCTCTCCAACCAAAAATGACCTGCTGGCTCTCACTGTGAAGAAGCATCTGCCACAACACAAAGGTTGTGAAGCCCCAAAACGCTGTTTGTGAACTGTGGTCCATGGAGCGCGAGTAAGCCGTGGAGCACCTGCTGGTGGGCTGTGCAGCACTAGGTGCCCACATGATGCTGTCCTTCTAGCTGCTAATATCACTTCTTTTTTTACAAAAAAAAAGGTGAAAAAGGTAAAAAAAATGGTAAAAAAGGGGGAAAAAAGAAAAAAAAAAGCTTGAGATACATTAAATGCTTTCCTAATATTACTTTTACATGTAAACAATTGCTGTACTTGCAGAAGGATGTTATTTGGTCACCAGGGGAAAGGGAGGAGGGGGCCTGGTTGTGGCTAGAGGGGAGATGTCCCTGAGACGCTTCCCCTGTTAACCTGCACTCCACATGATGAATTGAGCTAGAAAATCCATGGCCTGAAACACTAGAGCATTGTTTGGGTTTTTTTTAGTAACAATAAAACACTTTTCTCTGATGTTTTGTTAAGAAAACAAAAAGAATACTCTCACCCTTAATATCCACGTATGTTTGTATCTGCTCGTGTGACATCCAGCGACCCCTCATCCACAGCCAAGTCCCCTCTTGCCTAGCAGTTTGGTGCAATGGGTTGGTGACAGCGTTCTCAGCATCTCCAAAAGGCTGGTCCACGTGGAACCCCCTCACCCAGCAGGTCTAAAGGTGTGTGTGTTAAACCTCTGCAGAAGGTCTGCTCTGTCACCAGTCAGGTTTGAACCACAACAGGAGCAGATATATGATGGCTTTTTGCAGTTAAATAGTGAGTTAAATGGATGTGGGTATGTAAATGAGGCCAATTATTTGCTCCGGTGAATTTACTCTCTGTGGTTTCTCATTAGGGCCTTGAGCAACCTGGTCTAGTGGAAGGTGTCCCTGCCTGTGGCAGGGAGTTGGAACTGAGTGATTGTAAGGTCCTTTCCAACCCGAACTAATGGGTGGTTCTATGGGCAGTGTCAGACCTCGCTGGGCATGTGAGTGTGTGACACCAGAGCCATGCTGTGCATGGGCTGCAATTTATTCATCTGTCACCTTGAATCAAGAAGGAAGAAATTGCTGCAGAGCCTTCGAACGCTACATGCATTGAGGTGTGTCAGAGCAAGGAAGTTTGTTGGGGGAACTTGAACCTTCTGGCTGAAAGAGGTGGAAAACCAGTGGCTGGAGGGGGTGGAAACGAGGAGCCTGTGGGGAGAGGGGAGGTGAGAAAGTCTCTCCTTGTTTTTAATGTTAAATGTTCCAAGAAGGTGAGAACTTGCCCTTTTAGCATCCTGCAAACACCAGGAAGAGACTTTTCAGAGGTTTTAAGGGGTTTTTTTTCAGCATTACCCGAAGGCTCTTTCCCTTTGGTGGGTTTGCAGCATGGCGAGCTTTGTGTTTTCTGAAGGATTGTCAGTTTAGTTGCATGTGGAGTGCTGTGAGCAGTTCACCTTAAGCACTCCAGCTGTAGATTTGTTACCTTGAGGCTCAGCTTCCCACGAATGTCATCCCAAGGAGCGTATCTTACACCAGTCTTGGACTGAAACTCTTTTCTCTGCTCCCCTTGTGCTGCCACGTGCCACTTGCTTACCTACACCCTTGTGAAGATGTGGTTGCTTTTCAGCTGCCTTCCAGATTAGCACAGGTTCACAGGCTCTTGTTGCTCCTAAGGATGTGGCCCGTGGTCCTGGAGGATCTGTTAAGGTATGTGAAACAGAAAAGGGGATCATTAATCAGGTTTGTGTAGCAGTGTGGTTTGTGAGAGCCTCATTTTAGGTGAGGTGGGCTGTGGTTACCATGAATGTTAAACCTGAGCACAACAAATTTCCATTAAGAATACTACAGGACTTTTCGTGTGTTGGGTTTTTTTTCCTCCCAGTCTTGGTCCTTCAAGGCATTTAGGAACATCTCCTGGGCAGGCTCATGAACATGGCAGGGAATTAATGCAGCTCAGCAGGAAAGAGCTGCAGTAGAAGCCATTTCTGTTCCTGGGAGCCTTTCTTGCGTGAGGCTGTGCATGCTAGGAAAGGTACGGGCAAGAAGGAGCAGATGCACCACTTACATCCCTGCTTACTGCTGCAAATACCCCCAGACCTGAAGCAGTCAGACAGCCAATCTCCACTCCAGATCTGTCCAAGGCTGGTTTCTTTCTAGGAAAGTGTTCTCAGAAACATCAGCCATTTCTGTGAACAAGGTCAGGCAATACCCCAATACTGGACGTTGCACTCCACCTGCTTGTGTTAACGTGCTCGGGTTTTAACCTCAGGTCCAGGAGCAGACCTTGGTGTGTGGAAAAGTCTTTCTGCCCTTCCTGGTGCAGGACAAAGAGACCACACAGCAGGAGAAGGTATTCTGCAGAGGAGGTTTCAGTGTGCACAAGGCGGTTTTAAGGCAGTAGGAACTTACACTCATCATTGCTGCATTCCTACAACTCACAGAGCTTTTTGTACCATAGACTGCTTTTTCTGATAAAGGAAAACCAGAGCCTCTAAACAGTCTTGTTAACTCCTGAAAATGCTTGAAATCAATTGCAGATGTCAGAATCTTGCTGCCAAAAGGGTGGCTGAGACTGTTCCTGCTGCATTTTGTTCCAGCACAAGTCATTTGTACAAACACAGGGACCTGCAGCTGGTTGCCTTGTCAGAAGCGTGGTGCAGAGGAGCTGTTATACTGTGCCCCTGGTGCTCCTCCCATCATTTGTTTTGCAGATGTGAGAGGGTTTAGCTTTGGGGACAGTAAGCTCAAAATCAGACCCACCAGAACACTTTTATACCTTTAGATCCCCTGCCTCTGGCCTTGAGGCATTGAACTGCCTTTAAATGAGTTGGCTGCAGGGTGGTGAGTGATGTGATAGAGGTTGGGTCAGGATGAAGCCATCAGGAGGTGTCCAGGCTGGCAAGTGCACCAAGCTCCTGCTTCACACAGTTCCTCTAGCAGGCAGAGCTTGGCTTTTCTGCTCTTTGGGAGATGCTGTCCCTCTGCTGCTGCCCAATAAAAGGCCAACCAAGCAGCACCTCCAGCCAAGCAGCATCAGCAGGAGCAGGAGCAATTTGCATGCTGCTTAAATAAGGTGACAACCCAGAGGCATTGCATGAGCTAGAAACTCCAAGCAATGGTTTGGTGCAGCCTGGGGACCATGTGCAAGCTGCAGCAACTATCAGTGCCTGGGAACAAGGGGGCTTCAACCCAGAGCATCCCACTTGGCTGCCCAGCTCCCAGCCCAGCCCTGCAGACAGAGAACCCACATGGAGCCATTGCGGAAAAACCACAGTGATGGGCAAGCAGCCACAGCAAGAGATTGATTAACCCACTCAGCTTCCAGCAGCGTGACTAAATCCCTGCCAATATCTAAGAAAACTTAGTAGTCTTCCCTTGCATTTTCCAAGTGGCTCCACTTCCCACCTTTGGTAATCACCATGGAAGTGTGGTTTGCTGAAATAACTCCTGCTTATTTAAATGCTGCTGTAGGGATGCCCAACTGTGATCCATGGAAAGCTTTGGTCACATGGCACCGGATTCTGTTCCTCCTTTCCAGCTGCTAAATTGTGCTGAAGCAGCAACAGGAATCAAACCAGCTCCTGCTCCATTCAATACTTTCCAAAGGGGAATTTGTCCAAGTGTGCAGTTGCTGTCCCAGCTGCAGGGATGGTTGTGCTGTGGTTGCAAATTGGAAAGGGAAAGGGGGCTCAGGGAAGGCAATCAGTGCTTTTGAGCAGGAAACCTCTGTATAATTGAGTGAGCGCATGGAAAGCCTGGCTCTTGCATGCTGGGTTGTCCTGTTGCAGCCCCTGTAAGGGTTAATAGCAAATGTCCGCATGAAGCAGAGTTTAAATAAGCTCAGGGGTAGGGAATGTGGAGCAGAGCCCTGTTAGAAGTGTTCTATCACAGCATTGCAGAGAACAGCTGGAACGGAACTAAAAAGATCACCTCACTGGATGTAGCTGGGACATTCAGGTCTCATCCATGAATGAAAATCGGTTGTTTCAGTGCTGCAGAATAAGCTGGTGCAAATGCTCTGGAACATTAAAGTCAGCCTCATGTGGATAATCTGCCACCTCCCGTTTCTGTGTGAGTGTGCAGGGGACTGGGACCTTCACCAGAAGCTGGTGTGAGCAGGGAGCAGGCGCCCAGCCTTACCTGTGCTCTGCAGGGCTGTTATCCATGGCTGTGGGTGCAGCACACAGATCTGGTCAGTGCATGGCCCTGCGTTGGAGGTTTCCTACACTGTGAGCATCAAACTTTATACGCCTTCTCTGCAAAACAGGAGTCAAGTGCTTCACCCATCCTCCAAGGAAACACATCCAACTCTTTCAGACCTCCTCCAACATCACAAGATGGATATTTAGAGCAGGAGCCTGAGCTGTGCCTGACACAGCTTGAAGAAAAGCCAGTCGACAGGATTTCCCATGGAGATGAGCGCCAGACCTGACCACAGGCTTCAAACAAGAGCCATGGCCAAAAATGCTTCGAATTCCTGCTCAACCCAAAGGTTTCTGTCTTCTCAGAACTCTTGTAACACCACAAAAAGTTCACAGCTTCTGGAGTGATGGCAGCACCTGCAGTAAGGATCTATTTCAAATTAGAGTGTCTCTAGAAAAGCAGCGGCTTGTGGAGGCAGCTTAGTCCACAGTGTTTTCCTGCTCCAAATTCTGTCAGCTCCAGCAGCATTTGTATCTTCCATTTGCTCCAGAAACCTTCGTATATGTAATGTATTTTAATTACTTGCTATGAACTGATATAAAAATGGGTAGGTGGGTTGGGAAGCATGCTGGTGAATGGAATACCCCTTGGAAAAGGGGAAATGGTTTGAAGAGATAAACCTAACGAGATTAGCTTTAAAGGTAAGGGTTAGAGGGGCAGCCACACAGATCAGCTAGGATGCTGGGAAAAGCATGGAGAAGAAATTGTTAGGAAGCTGATAAGGAATAAAGAGATCAACGTTGGTGTCTGTAAGGCCACAAAGTGGCAGGAAATGTGCATTTTTGAGATGGAAGCAGAAAAGGAGTGATTTTTTGCACAGAATTACAGGAGCTACAGGGCTGACAGTATGAATGCTGCTGAAAAAGGTAAGTATGAATTAGAAGAGAACTGTAAGTTGTCCTGGTGATCATGAGGCACGTGTCTTGAGTAAAGTGAATCAGCAGCATGGGGGAAATTGTGGTTAAAGGGCATCACCTCGTGTCTTCTGAAAGTCTGTACTTCTACTGGATACATAAAAGGGGAAAAATCTAGAGGTAAAAAGCAGTTCAAGCATCAAATGCTGTGTGTGGGACTGCAGGAAAGGTGATCCTGCTGCCTTCCAGGTAAATCCTTAATCACTTAATTATACATATATTCTATGATTCTATATGCTGCCAGCAAAAGGCCTCTGGAAGTTCGTGTGTGGCTCTCCAAGAGGAAAGTGAGACCCACACGAATTAAACATCCTCATTCTGTGATGGTTAAGGGATAACTCAGCACTGCTCACTGTGCAAACCTACCAGGTCAAGCTGAAACCAGCAGCCACTGTCCCCTCATGCTGGGCACTGCACCAGCTGCATGGAAGCTTTAAAGCAGAGGAACAGTCCCATCAAACCAAAATGACCCCTCTCCAGTTTGTGTTCAGGGATAACCAGATCTAGAAAGGTAAGAAGCTTCTCATAGAATATTGGATTTGTTCTTCAAAGCACAAGAAACTGAATAAGCAGCAGCAGGATGGGAATCTTTAGGGATGAAGGACTGAAGCTCTCAGCCTGCTGGTGATCAGACATGGGGTGAAATGGAACTAGGCTCTAATTCTCCTTGAGCCAAGTGGGCTGTGCACCAAGAATGCATGAAAAGGCTTTTTAAAATGGATGCAAAAGTTGAGGTAGGAATGGAAAAGCAAAAATGCCACCAATAACTTGGGGTGACAACACCAGAGGTGAGGGCTAAATATAACCAGAGCTGAAGTTTGGAGCTACAGGTCACTGCTTAAGCAGAATTTGGCAACATAGACAGTGGGATGAGAACATACCAGCAGAAGCTGATTTCAGCCTGTAACATGCATAATGGGACAAAAGTAATAACAAATATAATAATAATCTTGTACTTTGTACCATATGTGGCAGGTAGCTGTTAAGTAACACAGGAGCAGTGCTTATTAAATAAAAAGCATTCATTTTAAGTAAAAAAGGTGGCGAATGGGGAAATTAAGTGTTGATGTAGGGTATGAAATTTAACAACAGTAGCCCCTGGGTTAGAGTTGCTGTGATCAGATGCATTCAGACCAGAAGCACAACAGGTTTCATATGTGTACCAGAACATGTCACACTGCTCTGGCTACAGGGTGGAAGTGGTAAATCTCTTGTCATGCAAATTGTGCAGCTACTCCTCAGGAACAACAGCAACATCTCTCAGTGATCTGGTTTAGACTGCAAGCAGAGCTGTACAGTCAGAACCCAAAGGCTCCAGGGCTGCTGAAAGACGCAATCAAACTAACTGATTTTCAGGACAAAAAAACCCATGAAGCAGTTGGAATCCTCCTAGAGCAGCACCTGGAGGGGCAGGAATGGGGCTGAGAATGCTCAGTGTTTACTTAAAGTGCTTAGTGCTTACTAGAAGTATTTGAAGATAATAATGCTCTATACACAGATCGACTCTGACAGCAGCCTTCCTCTGAAGCAGGACTCCCTGGGGATAGATTTCCCTATCCTGCGGTGCTTGTATCATAGAATCCCAGACTGATTTGTGTTAGAAGGTACCTTAAAGCTCATCCAGTTCCAACCCCTGCCACGGGCAGGGACCCCTTCCACTGGAGCAGCTGCTCCAAGCCCCTGTGTCCAACATAGCCTTAAACACTGCCAGGGATGGGGCAACCACAGCTTCTCTGGGCACCCTGTGCCAGCGCCTCAGCACCCTCCCAGGGAGGAGTTTGTGCCTAAGAGCTCATCTCACAGCATATCCGTGGCCTTCTCTGGACTTGCTCCAGCAGCTCCATGCTCCACAGCTTCACTCCTGTCACCAGCATACAGCACCGAGGGAACAGGGAGGAAGACACCAATGACACAAGCCAAAAACCAGGGCAGAGGAGATGGAACAATTGGGTTTTGATCCTTCTGCAGGACTCATCTGCCTCTCCCAGATTAGGTATTTTTGCAAGAGCCCACCACAGTCAGGCAGTGTGTGGCTGCTCAGGAATGTGCAGAGCCTGCTCTGGGGTGGATTTTGAGGTAAAAACCAGGGAAGGAGACAAGAAAAGCTTTTCTCCTCTGCTTGCATCTCTGTGGCTCAGCCAGCACAGGTGCTGGGTTTTGCACAAAGGCTTGCAGTGAGCAAGGGGAGGGCAGCTGCGGTGATTTCATCTTTTCCTGCTTGGAGCCTTAAAAGCCACCAGTAAAGGAGAACATTCCCCTTCAGTCCCCTCTCCTCCACCTCCCAATCCCTTCCCTCCTGCTAGAGAGGCACCGCAAGGGGAGGAAAAGGCAAAAGAACACATTTTCCTGCAGTTGCACAGAATGTTTAGCAAAGTGGAGCCATCTGGATAAGGAGCTTCCAGGACTGTTCGGTGCGGGAGACAAAGAGCTGTATGAAAGCAAAGCATCAGAGAGATAATCTGGAGTGGAGAGAAAGACACTGAGCAGGGCCAGGCCTTGGTCACAATAGCTTAGCTTTGGGAAGCGATGTCCTCAGGTGTAGTACAGCTACAGCAGCCACCTTAGAAGGGGAAAAAGCTGAGGTAAGAATCAGCCAAGGCACTATTACAGAAACAAGACAACTCCACAATGCTTTGGATGGTGTTAGTGCTTCTAAAAAAGTGCTCACAGAGGAGCTTGCCATCACAGGAAGTGCCCAAATAAATGTGTTGGTGCCCATAAAGCCTTGAAATCTTAGAAACAGGATGGAGAAGGAGAGGTTAGCAATGCACAAGGTAAGGATGATGTGCAGAAAACAAAGATGAAAAACTGGGCAAGATGAAGAGTTGTGTGTCACGTTTGGAGGCATCTTGGTGAATGCTTATGGCAGAAAACAGGAAAGGGAACTGAGGATTTGCACCTTAAACTCAAGTGAAGGGGAAGTAGATGGGTTTGGGGGCGAGATGAAAAAGCCTACCCATAGTTCTGGCCAAAACAATATAGAAACAAACCTGGAACATGAGATGTGCAGAAAGAGCTGGTGTTCATGACTTCTCAATGTACTCTGCACAGACCTGAAGTAGTACCAGTGTGGGTCACACTCTGCAATGCTGATCCTCACCCTGGGTGGGTGAGGCACAGATAAAGCAGCTAGACACAAGAGTGAAGAGCGCAGGATCCCTTCTGCAAGCAAGGGCTTGTGAGCATGTTTGGACAGGAGATTCCCAGCTTGCAGCCAGATCTCACCCATGGAACTGGTGTAATTGAGGCAGGCAGTAAATTACACAGCTAGTGAGAGTGATGGGGGGTGGTAAAGAGACTGAGGCAAAGCAAAGGCAGCCACTGGGGAAATCATAAGCAGCAGGAGGAGGATGAACTAAGAGGTCAGAGCAAAGATCAAATAATAGTTTGGGTAGAAGGGACCTTCAAAGCTCATCCAGTCCCAACTCCCTGCAATGAGCAGCAATATCTTCCACTACATCAAGCTGTCCAAAACCACATCCAGCCTGGCCCTGAATGTCTCCAGGGATGAGGCATCCACATCTCTGTGCAACCTGTGCCAGGGCTTCACCACCCTCAGTGTAAAGAATTTTTCTTCAATATAGACTGAATCTCGGGTTTTTTAGTTTAAAACCACCACCCTTCGTGATGTTGCAACGAGCCCTGCTGGAAAGTCTCTTCCCATCTTTCTTACAGGCCCTCTTTAAGAACTAAAAAGCCGCAATAAGGTGTCCCCTTCAGGAGCCTTCTCTTGTCCAGGCTGCCCCAGCCCAGCTCTCTCAGCCTGGCTCCAGAGCAGAGCTGCTCCAGCCCTCGCAGCATCTCCATGGCCTCCTCTGGCCTCGCTCCAACAGCTCCAGGTCCCTCTTGTGCTGCTGCCCCAGAGCTGGATCAGGGCTGCAGGGGGGGTCTCCCCAGAGCCCAGCAGAGGGGCAGGATCCCCTCCCTGAGCTGCTGCTCACGCTCTGGGGGTGCAGCCCAGCACATGGGGGGGTTCTGGGCTCCAGCGCTCACTGAAGCCAGGTCATGGGGAGCTCCTCCTCACCCAACCCCCCCAGGCTGCTGCTGCTGCAGGGCTGAGCAGGCCCCGGCCCTGCGGGATGAGGGGAACCGGGACCCGTGGGCCACTCCGCTCCCTCAGAGCCCTCAGCGGTAAGAGGCGGGAAACACCTCACACAAGCACACAGCGACTGACGTAAACTGTGGGCACGCACGTACGTACGTATGTACGTACGCACGCACACGCTCCCCCCTTCCCTCCGCGACGTGGAGGCGGGGGTGGGGAGGGGGCGACGTTCAAAAAATGCCCGCGGCCTCCCATTGGCCGGCGGCGCCTCCTCGCCCCGCCCCCCCGGGCGCGCGGCAGCCACACCCCCGCCGCGGCCCCGCCCCCGCCCCTTTGCCCCGTCCCCCCCGTTCGCCCCCCCCCGCCGGTTCCCTGCCGCCATTAGAGGGGCCGCTTTGTGTCCGCTGGTGAGTCCCCAGCCCTGAGCCGGGAGCCGGGGCCGTCCGGGCCCGGTGGGCCGCGGGGTGGTGCGTGTGAGGCGCGGGGGCGGCCTGGCTGGGTCCCCGGGAGCTCCCGTCAGCGCCGCGCCGCCTCCCTGACAGGCCTCGGGGGGGGTGTGCTGTCGTGACGGGTCGCGATACGCTGCGCGCACGGTGAATGCTGTTACGGTGAGCGCGGCCTGCTCGTCCCCTCACACACACACACGCTCCTCGGTCCCCCCGCCAGGCCTGAGGCGGCCCCAGGCCTCGGTGCGGGCCTCACAAAGGAGCTGCGGGCCTCAGACGGCCCCTCCCGGGCTGCTGGCAGCCGGTAAACCCTGGCGGTGAGGGAAGGTCAGCGGCGGAGGGACGGGCGGGGTGCGGCAGGAGGAGGGAGCGCTGTTTGTAAACTTAGCAAGGGCCCGTGGTCCGGCGGGCGGCTTCCCGCCCTGTGGCTCCTGCCTGAGCTCACAGAGGGCCCATGTCCGCCGGGTCAGGGTGGCTGCGCTGCCGAGAGCCGCTCCTCAGCCCTCGGTGCTGTTAAAGGTGCTTGCAGGCCGAAGCCTGAGCCCGCCAGGCCTTTCTGGGGTTCCTCCTTGAGCCCCTGTGGTGGTCACAGCCTCGTTAAAGAATGTTAATTACCCTCCTCCCCCTGTGGCACATGTCTCTCCGTGGAGAAGGGTATTAGATTCCAGTCTGGGATGGAGGGGTTTCCATTCTGGGTTCATCATCCCCACTGCCGTTCTGGGCTTGGTTTTCCAGTTAAGAACTTGGAAAAATGAGGAGGGAAGAAGCAGCTGATGTAAAGTGGTGTAGCCCTTGTTAGGCCAAAGCTTATCGTGATGAGAACAGTTCCAGCCCAAGTCCTTCCTGCCTGGATTCTGTTTTCACTGTCACTGGTGTCTGTAAATCCTGGGGGAATTCCCAGACTGTGCTGCAGGGGAGGAAAAGTTGGATAACGTGGGGTTATTGGGGTGTTTTCTCCTTTCTAACGTGGAGCAGGACCTGGCAGTCTGCTCCTGTCTGTGGTCTTTCACAGGTTGCTCTTATGGGAGTCTCACTTGACTGCTGAGTTACTTCTGGGTTAAGGAGTGCATTACTTCTCAGTCCTTATCTCAGGCCTTTGGAGTAATAATTGCACTCTGATTTCCACCCATGTGGCTTTGTTTGTTTGGGTTTACTGTGAATAGTAATTTTAGCATCTTTAAGACAGTTGGCCAGCAGTCCTTGGCAAGCAGCTGTTGTACTGAGGGGGAAAAGGTTCTGAAGTATTCCTGTTTGTAAACAATGTCACACTGTTAAGCTCCTTTGTGTGGTGTGTGTTGGACTGATGAGAGGAAGGTCTCACTGGTGAGTGTCTCTGGTTTGGTTTGGGAGTGGAGGTGTTTTGGTGGACTGGGCAGGAGAACATTTACCTTTGTCAGGGGGACTTGAAAAGGTTGGTGGGGAGAGTGGGAAATCCTTGGATTTTCCCCCCTTGGTTGGGGGTAGGAAAAAAAATCTCCACTTAATTTCTGTTCCAGGCAAAGAACTTGGTGTATATGTGTTGTCAACATCACACTTTTTGCAGCCTTTCTCCCCTTTACCTGTGTGTGCCTTCTAATTCATGAACTTCTCAACATGTCACACACTGTCCTCAGACAGAAGCTGTTTGAATTGTTTTTCTTCAGAATATCTTTTTCTGCTGTGTTTTCCCTTTCAACAGAAACTGATGTGTGGCTCTTGTCAGTGTTGTGTTACACCTGACCCAGGTTTCTCTGAGGATTTTCACTGCTGTGAGAGAGTGTGAAAGAAATTTTACATTGATGGACTCTAATGGGAGGTGTGAGTAAATTTTATAAAGACTGAAAGGAAATCACAGCTTTTAAAATGTATGGTTTTGTACTACAGAATAATAAGTGATGGCTGAATAGGTAACAGTTTGGAAGGAGGGTTCTTCTAGTGGCTTTATATTTAATCCATCTAAGCAAGGGGGATGTGGTTTGTCAAAGGTTTGTACCCTGCTGTGTAATGTTAGTGGCCTGCATTTTCATTCAGGTGTCAGTGGTTTGTCAGAGTTCATAATGGGTCCTAGGTAATAAGATTCCCAGCGGTGGATTTTCATGTTGGAAGTTTTAAGTTGGAGACCTAAACTTGTTGTAGAGTTAAAGCTGAGCCTTGTGCACTCTGTTTCATTCCTTAGCTGCTTATGTCAGTAGCAGCATATGGAGAGTCTGGATCAAGGACCATAATAGCCAAAAACTGTTGTCCCACAGAGTGTGATGTCACTGTTGCAATCCTGAGCATCAATGCGGAGGAGGATTATGTTTAGACAGCAATGTAAGCAGAAATTCTGCTTTGTATTAATGCCTTAGCTGAAGTTTTCGTGAGTTTTTAGGTAGATGGTGAATAATTTAAGCTGCACGGGGCCTGGCTTTGGCTTGGGGACGTTGAGGAAAGTTCCTTGGTGGAAGATAATTCATGCCATGGAAATCATCTGCTGTTACTGCCTTCTGTATAGGTGAAAGACTGATGCAGAAAGAATCTGAAATTAATAGTGGAGCTTGTATTGAGCTGGTGGTGAAGAATAGTGGAGATGAGGCAGGGGTTGTTACTTCTGTTTTAATAAACAGCTGTTGAGATGGATCTGACTTTGATTTGCTGCTGTTACACCCCATCAGAGATGAGGCACTGAGCTCAGTCCCAGGTGGGGAGGCAGAGCATCAATCTCACTGTAGCAGAGTGCTTTTCCCTGCTGTGGAAGCAGCATCTCTGTGTGCAGAAGGGCAGTGTTTGAGTTTTCCTTTGCTCTTTGCTTTGAAATCCAGCGGGATAGGCGAAGTTTAAGTCAGGTTGCATTTGTGGTGTTTGGAGTCAGAGATCCAAATTCAATGCTACTCTGAAACAAAGGTGTGTCTTTCAGCTTAGAAAAACTCTCATTTGGGTCTCAATGTGTAGGGATGTGTGTGTTTGGATACTGGAAGCGTGAAAGATTTTCATTGTGCTTCCCAAATATACTTGGTATTTATTCTGTTTCTTAATGCTGTATAGGGAAGGAGTGGATGGAAATAGAAACTTGTAACACTAGTCAAGCCAAAGAATTTCTTGCCTGGCAAGTGATAAGCTATTGGATCTTTGTATTGGACCTTTAATTGAAACAAGATGGTTTGTAATGCCTGTAGCAGTGTGGGGCTCCCATAGCCAGTAAGAGATCTCACAAGAGAGCTGCAAGTGCAGCCTGTGTAGCATAATCAGAAGGCACAGGATTGAAAAGTCAGCTTAACCACAACACCTCCCAGGAAATCGATGCGACAGGGTTGCCCTAAGGATCAGGACAAAGCCCCAGACTTGTTGAATGGCAGCAAAAGTGATGGGAATGCCAGATGTGAAAGGGGAGGGAATTTCCGATCAGGATGCCAAATGAGGATTAGAAGTAGGGACTTACTTGTATTCTGTCTTCAGTAAGATATCTTATTCCTCTGTACATTTAAATGAGTAAATACTACTGGTCTGACTTCATCCAGACCACAGGCAGCTCAGTGAAGTGCAGAAGCGAAAGGGAAGTCAGGCAGTGCTGGAGCACCTTTGTGAACAGGATGTGACAGCAATCAGCTGAGAGCTTCTAACAGATGCATTCTATAAACCAGGTTTGTATCAAAGGTGTTCCTGGATGATGCATTCTGTGAGGATACAGATACTGAGGATTGAAGAAAGGTATCTTCTACCTGAGCTGGATTTTTAGGGAAGCACTTTGAGGATTTCAGGGGCCTTGGAGAAGTTGGCCTGCTTCCAAACGTGATATTTTGGCATGTTTGATTTGAATTTGCAAAAATATCAACATTTCCTGGCTTTTTTTTTTTTTTTTTTCTGCAGCTTCTGAGTTGTATTTAAATGCTCTTCTGCTCAGGACAGTGCTATGTAATGATAGATAACTGTACAATAATTAATAGCCTGGTTTTGAAACCCAGTTACTTTGCTTTTTACTCTTTTTTGATACTAAACTGTTCTTGCTTGTAAGGTTGTTGGGTGTGTACCCATTGACACCCTGGCTTCACATCTGCAAGAACACACAAACTTTTCCAGCCCTTTCTGACCCGGTTTCTAGACCTGCGTCATGTTCCATATACCAAGTCATGTCTAGAGCACATCAATCACCAGCATACGTGTCGTGTGACAGTAAGGGGACACTCCCAACAGCACAGGATGGGATTTGCTTTCTCATTTTTCCATTGCATATTTGTTTTCAGTCTTCTCAGCCTGTGCACCCTACCTTGAGTCCTTGCACCTTGGGGTTTCCGCCAGCCTGACGGGTGCCTTGCCATGTTTGGAGTGCTGGTGTTATGCTGAAATGTTTTCCCTCAAGTGAAAATGAGGTCTGAGAAAAGCTGGAAAACCTTATGGGCAGCAGCAGTTCCTGGAGTCAGCCAAACTATGCCTCAAGTCTTATGCCCTTGTGTCTGTTACATTGGTGGGGCGACTCCACTCTTCTGGAATATTATATATAATGCATGTATCTCACGTCAAGCCTCCCCTTTTTTATCCCCTAAAGATATGCTGATAGCTCAGGAGGAAATTGCTATCATTTTTCATAATAGGTCATGGAAACCTATTTGTAGCTTTGACTGCATCTCCCATCAGTGGCCACTCTGAGCTGGGAAACTGGGCACTCCCAACCATTCCTGTTCATCTAGAAATCCTGAAAGTTTAGGAGCTTTGTTGCTTATCAGCTCCTTGCTAGATTACCTTTGGGATGACTAGTTTGGAGTGACTAGTTCATGATAAGTGATGTTGAGTTCAGATGGCCCATAGGAAAATGTGTGAGTAGCTACGTGGCGAGTTACTGTCTGTACTTTCAAGCAACTTTTGGAAGGTTGGTATCCCAGTGTTTGGTTCATTGCTGATGTGATTAGTCTTTTTCCTGACAGTCCATCAGATTTGAGTGTATGTGACAGTTCCCAAGAACCACCTTGAAAACCACAGCCTCAACTGATGGCCTTTTCCTGGTTTCTAACCACAATATTTGCTTGACATCGGTGTAAATGCAGAAGACAGCATCACTTTCCAGTTGTGTATTGCTAACAGTGATGCTTTCAGTCTGTGATGCACATTTAAAGATGTCTTGGTATCCCCCACATGAAATAGGGTGTCCAGGTAACAGTTGGTTTGGGTGACTTGATTTTTGCATTCAATAAATCAACTCTTTTATTTCGAGAGATATGAGAGTTTTTGTGCATCACTGTTATAAAACCATCTAGTCTTTTGCTTTATCTTTTTGAAAAACTAAATTCAGGCCTATTTGTGGTTGACATTTCACACCCTGTCCAGAAAACTACTTTTGATCCCTCTGGGGGAAGAAACAGGCTGAGCAAGAGCAGTGATGCTTTCACAAAGTAGTGCTTGTGACTTTGCTGTTTGAGAATCCCATTGCTTTGAAGTCAACAGGAGATGATCCTCCTGCCCCTTTGGTTCCCGTAGCCAGTTGAGCAAATGAGCCACACGTGGAACATGGAGGGAATCAACAAGCTCCTGTTCAGGTCACTGCTGGAAGTTTCTGCTGGGTGATGGCTTTGTACACGCATTAGGAATTGTGCAGTGTTACATTTGCTTTTGAGAGCAGCAACACTCGAGTGTGATCTAAGCAAAGGATATGCTTTTTAGAACGTGGGGAATTTGGAGTCAGAGTTGGGAGCACTGTGTTTTCATGTATGTGACACGCAGGTCACAGAGTTTTAAACAAATAAACTCCAGGCTCAGGTCAGCCACAGTGCGTGCTTGGATGTGTGTGTTAGTATTCCCAAGGAAAGTGTCTGTAGCCCCCAGCTGATTTCCTGGAGGATGGATCTGTAATTGGTTGGTTTAGGACTCACTTCAAAATGCTGGCATTTTTTAAAGGGCTTCAGGCTGTGCTTGGTAGGAAAAACATTTGGGATTGTGCTGGTGAAAACTCATTTTTCCTCTCGCTTTCTGCACTGGAGTGAGGAGGAGCCCTTAAAACAGGCTCCAAAAAGGCTGGGCTGTAGTTTGCGTGTTCTCATTGGCTATTGGCATTTGGCAATTTTTTCCCATGCTAAAATTCCATGAGAAAGCTTCATTGATCTCATTTAGCTTGGTTTTGGCATGTAATGTGTTCAGGGTTTTGTTTTGTCTCAGAAGAAACCATTGTTGCTGTTACACTCTGCTGCTGCTGAGACACAGAACTGGTGCCCTGTCGTTTTTCAGAATGACTGTTCAGTCTCACGGAAGTTGTAGACATTGCAGGAACAGATTGAGGTACCTTTAGCTGCCACAAGCACTGTGGTTTGAAGATGGCCAGCTAGGGAAATGTCTTCTAGAGCATCTCCTGCAGAAATGCTGCCTAGCAATGTGTTTGGTGCTCCTGCCATCAGACTGAAAGTGTCTTTGTTGTGCCATAGGTGTGTGCACCTGATGTGACACTGCACTCTCCTGGAGCAGCAGTGGACTTTGTTTATAGTTTGCAGGTTTGGAGAGGAGATCTTGTAGGTACAATTGTTGTAACCAGGAGCAGCTCTGCTCTGGAGCCAGGCTAAGAGAGCTGGGCTCGTTCAGCCTGGAGAAGAGAAGGCTCTGGGAAAAACTTAGAGCAGCTCCAGCGCTTAAAGGGGCTATAAGAAACCTGGAGAGGGGCTTTGGACAAGGGCCTGTAGGGACAGGCCAAGGAGAATGGCTTGAACCTGCCAGAGGGGAGACTGAGATGAGCTGTTCCCTGTGAGGGTGCTGAGGCGCTGGCACAGGGTGCCCAGAGAAGCTGTGGCTGCCCCATCCCTGGCAGTGTTGAAGGCCAGGTTGGACACAGGGGCTTGGAGCAGCTGCTCCAGTGGAAGGGGTCCCTGGCTATGGCAGGGGTTGGAGCTGGATGAGCTTTGAGGTCCTTTCCAACCCAAACCAGGCTGGGATTCTGTTATCACCAGTCCTTGTAAACCATCATATCTTACCACACATTCCCCTTTGGCTCCTCTGACACTGGTTTCTGAATGGAAGCTACTCACAGCTTGGAGTTTTAATGAAAGTGCTCTGCTTAGATGAACTGGGACTTGGCTTTCCTGAGAAAGTAGTTGAGGTAAAGAGAATCCCTCTGATGGGTTGGAAGCCCCCACTGCTGAGTAATAAGAGGACTGTTTTGGAGCCAGACTGTAGAGTAATTAAGATGGTGTTGATGTGGTACAGAGCATCCACCCCTGCAGGGGAGAATGCAGTGTGAAGTGCTGAAACTGGTGAAAATCATCTAGAAAACAGTGCCAGGAGTGATGTCAGGTCTCATTTAAGAGGAAGACCCACTAGGGAAATACCTATTAAAAGTGAAAATTTATGTTAAGTGCCTTCCTTCTTATGTGAGTGAAAGAAAACATCCAGAATAGCTAGAAACTAGGAGCATTTGGTTTCTTTGTAAGGAAGGACAGGGCAGCCTGGAGGAACAGGGGAGAACATATCCAGCCCTGGTTTGCCAGAGAAGCTTTGCTTCTCAGGTTTTTAAAGGGGGTTCTGAGAACCCCTCCTTGGGAGAAACTGATGCAGTCCCATGGTCAACAGGTAAGAAAGTCTGTAGAAGTGTGCATGGGAGTAAGGGGTGAGACTTGGTGAGGGCTAGACTAAGCTTAAGCCATTCTATACCCATGATAGTGCATGTGTTTAGAGGAAGGTTTAGTAAAGCTTAAGTTTTACTGTAGAAGGTCTTAGACTGCTGGTTTGATGGTTGTTTTTCTTGAAAGGCTCCTCCATTTCTCTGAACTGCATGGATTTAGTTTGGGAAGGGCATGGTTTGGGTCCCAGTGTGTGTATTTTCTCCCTAACAAATGTAATGGTTTAATTCCTTAGGCTGTTAGAAGCTGGATCAAGATGTCAGCTCCTGCTTTTACCCACAGCCTATGACCTGTTTTCTGCATGCCTCACTTCAGACTCAGTGCAATGTCTGCTTTTCATTAATGCTTTCTGTTCATTTAAAGAGCCTTTTTATTGTTTCAGATCTGTTTTTATGGAGCAGGCTGCAAGTCTGGCTTTACACCTTTACCATTTCTGCTACATCCATAGCTCTCAAGTCTGCGTACATGTTTTAGCCTCTTTGTTGAATGCAAGTGTTGATTGTCAGTTGTGTTAGTCATAAGCTGTAAGTCATTTACTCTTCTTTTCTTTTTAATCTTTACTTTGTTAGACACATGGACGTAGATGGTTTTGTTTTGTTAATTTTCACACCACATCTTTTCTGTACTTTAGGTTGACTCCTCACAGCACTGTGAAAACCATTAGGAAAAGGTCCTTGGGGTTAAAACCTGGGGCTCCACATTGTTACCTGCACTGGGGGATAGAAATTTATTTAAATGGCGACTGATCTGTCTGAAGCTGAACCCGTGCATCATAAGGCGCTTCCACTCTTAACGGGAGCTCAGCTCATCCACACGGACAAGTTAAGTGAGGTAGGGGCTGGCCCATTCTCCAAGCTTGCCCTTGGATCAGTTCCTGACTTCCAGTCCTGCTGAAGGTTACTCAGTGCTCTTTCTCCCCTGCTCATAAGCAACTCAACTGGGAGTCTACTAACCGCTGTAGGCACTCTCCTTCCCCTTCCCTGCTTTCCCTGAGATGTTGTCTTTAGCAAGATCCTCAAATCTCCTTTAATGTGGAATTGAAAATAAATTATTTCCTTTGTAACTGTAAAATGGGAAACTCTCCTTTCCAAGTATGCTGGTTTGAGGGTATTTTAAAATTCTGAAAAATCCAAATGTATCCAGAATATCTCTACATATGCTGCTTTGATCTGCTTTAATCCTATTTCTAAACCTTTTTGATTCTTTACAGTATCTATTCTGATTCTCTTATGCTTTCCATAGAAGGCTGAAGACGACACAATGCCCATCCGCCGCTCCGTGAATTCTTCTCCCCGCGAAACCCCTCCCAAAAGCAAACCTGCTGAAGGTGAAGAGGTCAAAGCAGGTACAGTGATAATTCTACAGTGGATTGTTAATGTCTATCCAAACATAAGCTTGTGCTTTAACATTCCTGAAAAACTCTACTGCCAAGACTAAAATATTCCCAGTGTGTAGCTCCTTTCCACAGGCTTCTCCTGGATTGTTGGGAAGTTGTGTTTTGTAGCCACTTTTCAGTCTGACCCATTCATTTTGTCCTTCACACCTTGTAGCAAAGTCCTGACACTCCAGACATGAAAACGTAGCTAAATAAAGGCCCTTTTAAGCTTGCACATTCTTTAGAGGAAAGGTAAAATTTGTGAAGTCTCAGTAGTGTCAGGAAGGTAGCTTGAGATCGAAAGGTGGAGTTGATGAGTGGAAGAACAATGTATTTAGGGGTTTACTCCTAAACAAGAGGATTTTACCACAATGTGTCATAAAATCTAGTCTGATATTAATGTGTGTGGTCTTAGCAGCTTCACCTCAGTTTCTCAGCATGTGTCATTTCAGTATTGCACTCAGGTTCACTGACTTTGTCCTCTTTGCTGTCACAAATCGGTTACATACCAAACTGCCTTAATACACTGTGGATTTTAAATGCATGATGCCTCCACGGGAAAACTATGCACAGGAGCGTGGTCGAAGTATTAAGTTCCTTCTCGGAGACAGAGAACCTATAGAGTAGTGATGGTGGACAGTTATTTATCCAAAACGTGGGTAATAGCAGTTTATATGCACCTTATTTAGCAGGCAGCCAAGTCCTGTTCTCAGCTAAATATACCAGTTTACTTGCTTGGGAAGGTGATTTCTGGTTGGATTTGAGCCTGCTAATAGAAAAGTGCTTCTGTCAATGCATGTGCAATCTAAAGCTTTGCCAAGTCTGGAAAAATGGATTGAACAGTTAGAAATCCTTCAGGTGCCACAGTGTGTGGTGCAGGAACAGCAGTGTTTGAAAAGAAGATGGGTACAAACAGAGCTGCTTGTATGTATCTGTCTACATTTCTGGTAGAGATACATGGTTTGCACATTTATGAGTTAAAAATGTATAAACCTCAGCCTACGGGAAAGCCATTTCCTCCTCCCATCCCCACCCATGGCTCTCTGAGGAGGGATGATTGCAATAGTAACTTTGGAGTTAAGAGGGAAAGAGGGGGGAATTAGTGCACTGTGAAAAGCTACATGATGTTGTTTGACTTTATTCTGACATCCAATGGCTTATAGCACCTTATTGAAGCTCCTCTCAGTAGTTT
This sequence comes from Melopsittacus undulatus, assembly GCF_012275295.1. Lineage (NCBI taxonomy): Eukaryota > Metazoa > Chordata > Aves > Psittaciformes > Psittaculidae > Melopsittacus > Melopsittacus undulatus. Next base: position 3,193,212 of record NC_047538.1, on the reverse strand, counting down.
TGTTTACTTCTTAAGTTACATTCAAATCATCTGTTTAAACTGGAGAAGTTGTCTGGAGGGAAATAATTTTTGGGGTGTGTTCTTAAGCTTTTTATCACACACACCTCTTCCTCCCCCCAGCCTTCCTGAAGAATAAAGGCTCATTTTTGGCAGTAACTTGATGCATTTTCATGTCTCTTTAGATGCAGAAGTCACCTCTGAGGAATCTGCCTCTGCTGGAGAAGAACAAGAGACTGAAACCCTGCCTGCTGCATCCAGTGAAGCAGAACAGCCAAAGGAACCTGAGACTGAAGGGAAGGGGGAAACCAAGCCCTCAGAAGAAACCAAAAAAGAGTAAGGCTCTTTCAGCTTAGTGCTGAATTCGGGGAATTGGGTAGGGTTCTGAACAAAGTTAGGTTCTAGAGACGAAAAATGTGGCAGGAGAGATGGGAAAAATAGGATGTGTCCCTTAAAATGGTGCTTGTATTTCTCAGGAAGAAGCTGCCAGTCGAGTGTGGCTGCTGTTCTAGAACATGTGTGAGACTGAATATCCAGACAGGGTCTCTTTTTTCTGGTGGAAACAGCAAAATCTTCTTTAAATTATTTTTAGTGTTGGATGTTGTGGAGTTGTTGTGCTGCTGTTGGCTTGTTTTACAGTGTCTCTTGTCTTAGTATTGATTTTTATTCCTCCAAAGTGAGAAGGATCAATCTAAGGAGAAGGAGAAGAAGGTGAAGAAGACCATTCCTGCCTGGGCTACTCTTTCTGCTAGCCAGCTAGCTAGAGCACAGAAGCAGACTCAGATGGCTGCCACCTCACGTCCCAAAATGGATGCTATTTTAACTGAGGCCATCAGGGTAAGCAAGAGACAAATGTTTCTTTTGTTCATCTGTCGCAAAGCAGAATAATTTGTGTGCCTAAAATTCACATTTCAGCTTGCTGCTGGTACAGATGATAGTGCTGGCTGTCAGCAGGAAACACTGTGTGAAACACGTGTGCTTCTGCTTGGAAGCCCGTGGAGCTGAAATGTGAGCCCATGATGATGATGATGATGATGAGATGCCCTATAGCTTATTTCTTTGTTTAGAATTTGTTTCCTCCCTTGTTACATTATTAGAAACAGGGAGGATGACATAATCTGCTTGATTGCTGTCATCATTTAATTTGGTGTGCCTTCTAGCCACACTTAACTTGATTTACCTTGATTAAGCCATCTATTTGATACGTGCTTTATTAAGCATTAACTTATTCTAATTCAAGACAGATGGAGATACTGTAAACTAGCATTCCAGAGTGGTGTTGGGGTGGGTCTACTGTGTCCCTCCTGCTTGTAAGAAGGGCCCTGTGCAGTAGTTGTGTTGCTGCTCTCCCCTTGAGGCTTGGTTCACACGTGTTGCCTTCACAGCTGGTCTGGATTCTACCCACCTTAATTGCAGGATGGCCTTTCCAGCTGGTCTATCTTCAAAATAAGATCTTCAGCTTAGACTTTTTGCTGGTTTACTAATGTCAAGCCTTCATCTTCTTAAAACCACAAGAGTTGTTGACTTGTTCTGACTTAATAACTCTGACGTTAGTGCATCAACTTGCCAGTTGTGCAGCAGTGGTTTGCCAAAAGGTGACTGTATTTTGTAGTACCATTTAGTGTTTAAGCCATTACATGTAAGTGCTACAGAGCAGAGGAGTCATTGACATGCACTTGCTGTGCTGCTGTTGTGTTTGCTCTTTAGCTGAAGTATTTTGTTAGTTATATTTTATCCTCTTGAGGCATTATGAGGAAAAGGCCAGCCTGGCATTCTGTGTTGATGTGCTGGCCTGTATGCATCAGTTCAATTGCTGTTCTTCAGTCCCACAGCAAGATAATTCCAGTGCAAGTGGTTTCTGCTAACATTCTGCTTCCATTTCAGGCATGCTTTCAAAAGAGTGGTGCATCCGTTGTTGCGATACGCAAATACATCATCCATAAATACCCTTCCCTGGAGCTGGAGAGGAGAGGCTATCTGCTAAAGCAAGCCTTGAAAAGGGAGCTGGAGAGAGGAATCATTAGGCAGGTAAGAGTTGCTTTGTGCAGCAGCACTGGAGGTGGTGTTACTGAATTACATACAGGGTTCTTAAACTCTGGTAGCAGGTCTTTTCTTCCTCATGAAGGTTAATCAACCTGTTTCTCCACTTTGTTAGATACTGACAGGATTTCACTGTTGTTCTGCCAGTCAGACACTTTGCCCAGTTGTCTTTTGTGCAATGTATGACTGTTTCTTGGTGTTGTGTCATACAACATTGCAGCAGCCTTTGTCTTCAAACTTTGTCCAGCACTGTCACTTCTGCAGCAGCACATTTAGTACTCATTTATGTTTGTGATGTCTGTTAGGATGTCATGGTATGTTAATGTTTGGCTGTAGTTTCTGATCTTACTGAAGTTTCAGTAGATTTAAATAGGCCTCTACTATAACAGCCCATCACCAGGGTGACAGTGCAGTCAAAATCTGTGTAATGGTGTCAGTGAGTCTCTTTCAGGTTGTTATTCTGAGTTACTTTGCTAAAGACTGAAATGGACTTTCTTTTGAACTAGGTTAAAGGAAAGGGAGCTTCTGGCAGCTTTGTGGTGGTGGCTAGTGCAGGAAAATCTGTTCCAAAATCCAGAGACAGAAAGGTAAGATGGATCATTTTAAACAATACCCTGAAAGATCTTGCACTGAAATACGTGTATCTTACCAAAGGCAGCTTAACCCCAACCCAGATAGTATTCTCCTTGCTGTACTTTTGCTCCCCAAGTGTGGTAATTAAAAAACCTGTTCCATAAAATCAGAACCAGAAAGTTAGTTTTAGAAATTAAACCAAGTAGAATAATCAAAATCTTAGTTTTAAAATGTTTACATTAAACCCCTAGGCTTTGGTTCAGAGGCAGAAAACTGAATAACCAGGAAGCTCCTCTTCTGTCTTTACCTGGTAGAGAGAGATGCCTCTCAGGTATTGTAAGAGAGCTTTATGCTACTGCTGTCTGTTTTATCTGTTGCATGGATAAATGGAAGACTTCAGTCTTAAGGACTGTCAGGTGGACATTTTTCCATGAGCTGTGAGCGCAGAGGGAGGAAGAAGACAATGTCCTAAGGCTGCTGGAAGAAAGCTGCCAATGTTGGGTGTATATTGCTCTGAGGTAGTACTATGTGGTATGGGAGGGGGTTGGCTGAGCCTAGTCCTCACACTGTTCTCCACTCCCTGTTGCACTGGGTGTATGAAGTAAGTTTCAAACACTGGTTACAAAACACTTAGCCAGAATTGCTGATCCCCTTGCAGCTTAGATGGATGAACCCAGAGAGTATTGTAATGTATCTTTTCACTTCTGGGGAGACCAAAAGCCCTAAAGTTGAGGGAAACAGTGACATGCTTGGTACTAGGAAACAGGAGAAAGCTAATTTGAGTGTAACTTTTTAAATAGAGCTCACTGACTCCATAAGAAGTTCGAGCAAGACACCTGATAGCTGCTAACACATCACTTTTATTGTCTGCAGCAGATCAGTGTCTTTGTTTCTAGTTACTTTCTCTGTGTTGCAGAAAAACAAATGGCTTGCTTTTGTTGTTGGTGAACACAGCTAGCAGCTGTCTGGTGAGCAGCATCCCTCACCCCTTCGACTGTTTGCAAAGCTGCTGTTCAGCATCAAAACCATTAAACTTCAGCACATTTTCCCACTCTCTTTTCTGTATAAACAACAGACTTTAATTTTTTCTGCTCATGCCGTCCTCACAGTAATAAAGGGATGGAGGAAAATTCAGAAGGGAAAGTTGGCTTCAGTCAGGATTTCATTCTCTCATCTAAAAACCCACTCCTGTTTAAGGTATTCACTTTTGGGCAGATGTTAAAAGCCTTTGGTGGGGTTTAAATTTCATGGCAGTGTGTAAGATTTTCACTCGTGTCAGTAGGACAGGAGAGGAAAGAGTGTGTAGAAAGAGGAAGGAAACTAATGTAAAAATACAGATGTTGTTAAATACTGAGCAATTTCTATTTGCAAAACTACCCAGAGACTCCTATGAAAATTCCAGCCAAATTTGCTTGGTTTTACTTAACCTGCTAAACTCTTTAAATTGTTAAAGAATTGCCTTACAGAACTTGATTTTGCAGATCTGTGTCCAGTGTCAGGAGCACTTCTCCCCTGTGCATTGCTGGTTCAGATACCCCAGACTTTTAGGCCCCACTGATGAGTAAAGTGTATGTATTTCAGAAAAGCACTTCTACTTCGGCTGCAGAGCAACAAGTGAAGCTGGAAGATATCCTGCCACTGGCTTTCACCCGCCTTTGTGAGCCGAAGGAAGCTTCTTACAGCCTCATCAAGAAATATGTGTCTCAGTATTACCCCAAACTCAAAGTAGATATAAGGTAGGTGCAGGAGTATACTGTTGTAAGCAGAGCTGCAGAGGAGCAGTGAAATACAGCCTTCCTCTGGCTTTGCCTTGCTTCCCAGTGATCCAGTTCAGTGTTGCAGCAGGCAGGTGGTGCTCTGCCTTGTAGATCCTGCAGGAAAACTTGAGGAAAAGCTGTGCCTTTTCCTGCATCCCTCCACACCCAGTCTTTGTTCCTGATGCCAACATCAGCGTTGACTGTGCACCTCCACCCTTAATCAAAACGAGATCCCTTTAGCTGTGGGGATGTGAAGCCTCTTGGGGTCTTGTCCCTCTTGGTTCTGGATGCCTTAGCTGGTATGTGCTTACAGTAAGCTTTAAGTTTGCTTATATGAAATTGATCAAAGCTTGGGGAGGAAAATCTAGGAAAGCTGTGTGTGCCACCTCTTACAGGGGCCTGTACTCAGTCCCTTGTTGTCTGTGAGCTGACTCATTGCCCACCGACTCCAAATGTGCTTTTCAAAATGATTAAATCCTCCCAAGTGGAGCTTGTCTGTTTCTGGATGCAGTGACACCAAGGAAACGTTGCAGTTCAGTTTCCACTAACGTACATTGTTTTTCTCATGTAATCAGCACTTGCTGACAGATCTCTATTTAAAATGCCTGTAGGTAGGCAGATAGCACTCGTAAGTACTGCTCTGCTCACACTCTGTATAAAGCCTTGTTTCTCTGTTTGTTTTTTGAAGCTGTCAGTCTGTGTGTCAGTAAAGCTTTCTCTTCCTGTATTTCAGACCCCAGCTGTTGAAGAATGCCCTCCAGAGAGCTGTAGAGAAGGGCCAGTTAGAGCAGATCACAGGGAAGGGAGCATCTGGGACATTCCAGGTCAGAGCCAGAGTTCATCTTGTTTCGTTGACTACACTGACCACAAGCCTTGGATATAAGTTAACACCCCCTCTTCCCCCCACCTCAGTTTCATTGGGTGCACCTTTCTTTAGCAGCCTGTCATGTTCAGGAGTTGTCCCAACTATGAAGCAGTAGGACTCTTATTCTCCTCTGGGTCTACATTTCTGGAGCAGCCCCCCCGCCTTCCTTGCTTAGCGTGTTCCTCACGCTGCTTCGGTTCTGACTCATTAGCACAGTAGGGGAGATGGTGGGGTAAGCTTTCCTTTCCATCTCTTATTGTGGGTGCAATAGGTACCCCAGATGCTTGCAACGTTTAGTTCTAGTGGATGTTCCACAGAAGTCTCTTGGGTACATTTGGTCTGGGGGATGGAAGAAGAGCTGATTTATGTCCTTCCCTAAGTGACAGGCCCTTAGATTGCCACATCCTTGCAGTGTATTTGGGGACTGGGACAATATGTTGCTGATGATAAGCCCTCCAGGCCACTTGACTAGGCCTGTCCTCCCAGTTAAAGCTGGGAGAGCAGCGTTCCCCATGCTGTGTTTAATGTAAAACATATCTGTGCTGATGCAGGAGCGCCGACCCACCTGGTGCAGAGGAGCTTGTCCTGACCTGGTTTGGGAGAATTTTGTCTTGATGCTTTTCTCTTCCTCCTTGGAAAATAGCTGAAGAAATCAGGGGAGAAACCCCTTCTGGGTGGGACTCTGATGGAAGACGCCATCCTGTCTGCTATTGCGGCCATGAACGAACCGAAGACCTGCTCCACCACAGCCCTCAAGAAGTATATCCTGGAAAACCACCCAGGGACCAACTCCAACCTCCAGGGTAAAGTACCAGTCTGTGTGATGCTTCTGTTTTGCATGCTAAAAGAGTCCTGCAGCTGCAGATGTGTCTGTGCAGCACCTTTAAAGAATTCCATTGAGCTTGCTGGGGAGCTGACAGCTGCTCAGCTCTTTGTGCTACAGAGATGCTCAGTGGTTTTAATTCCCATTAGCTCCTTTCAAGCCTGACAAAGGCTAGTTTGAGACATAACGCATGTTTCTCTTGTCTGTAGCACGTTCCCAGGAAAGGGGAGTAGTATTCAAGTACTTTTATTGTTCTTAAATCACCAAGTTGATTTCATCTGTCTGTCTCTATTTTGAAAGGCTACAGCTTGGCATAAATGCAGTTCCCAGTTGCTTTTTAGTTAGAGAAGTTGGACAGTCTAACTTTTAAAACATTCACAGGCACCCCTCTCACGGATTTGCTTGAGGTCATTCTTTGGCTCTGATTTTTAAAAGGTCAAGCAAGTGAGGAGAGAAACAATCCTGTTGTATTTGGAAAGAGATTTGGCATGTCTTTGTTCTCAGGAATGACTCTAATGTCTGTTTTGGCCTTTGCGTTAGCAGAAGCAATACTAACAGCAACTTTAAAGCAGATGTTTTAATGGTTTATGTGCATTATTTGGCCTGTGCTCCACTGCAGTTTATTAACCAGTGCTGGAGGTCATTTGAAGCAGGATGAGCTCACAGCAGTCTTCTCTAGAGTCAAACCTAGAGGTAGATGAGTTTGTTGCTGTGGTGTCATAGTTCTGGTGCCATTCGTTAGGACATGGGCTGGAGGGAGGTTGCTGATCCCACACTTCACCTGGAGCTTGACACAAGGCTTGCTGATGTGGAGAGAGCACAGGTTCCCTCACAGCAGCGTGGGCTAAAGAAGCTGCCTGAGGCCTTCTACCAATTAGGGACTGATGACAAGTCTGACTTCTTAATCTTGGGGCAGGGAGAAGAGTTTCCAGGCATCCTAAGCATTGGAATTCTCCGTGGTCCTCAGAGGCCTATGCTCAGCCAGCCTCGAGTGCTTGTCAGTCTTGCAAGTCACATAAAGAAATTTCAGCTTGCAATCTGTTGTTTTCTTTCCCTTTCTGTTACATAAAAGGAATTTTGATGATCTCTGCTCTGTTTTAAGAGCAACCAGAGGAAGATCTGGTGAGATGTAAAAGCAGGCTGCTGCACACTGCAGAACCATTGCTCTGCACTCCTCCTTTTATACCTCAGAACTGGACTTGACTGGAGTCAAGTGCTCTTTATCTTTGTGCTGCTATTTATCTTTGATACAAAGAATAAAATCAGCCTTAGGTTTTGTGTTCCTCCTGTTTTATGAAAGCATGGATCTTCAAAGAGTTCTTGAACTATGAGGATCTAAATGTTGCAACAATAGTGACTTCATGGATAGAATCAGCTCCATTAGCTGTGCAGGCTCTTCCAGTGCCATTCAAAGTACAGTATTTCAGCAGAAGCAGTCTGGTGTAAGTATGGCCTTGTCCCACAGGACTCTCTTGCTGTGAAAGGTCAGTGCTTGATAAAAGCCTGTTTCAGTAGTGTGGAGTAAGCAGTTGGAGCAAATACCTTTGCATTAATTGTACCCACAGAGTCAGGTGGCAGTTCAGCCACTGTGTTTCTTTGTGTTTTTCCATTTCTCAAGTGAACTTTTTTGGAAGGTGTTTGAGGGCAGCCTTGCTCTGCCCTTGGTTTGGAGGGAGCTAAATATGAAAATGCTCCCTCTAATTCAAGCTGCAAATGGTTTTGAACTAAACTAAACAACTTCAGCCCTTTGCCAAAGATCCTCTGTACTTGCACAGGTTTGGTTGCAATTCTTACACAGTGCACATGGAACAGAAGACTGGAATAAAAAGTGCATTTGTCCTATTTCTGGACCAAGTATTTTCCCTTTAAAAAGCAAAACAAAAACACAAACTGGGGAAAGATGCATCACGTTTGACATTTAGGGATACAAGGAAGGTAAAACCAGGGTAAAGACACAAGTCTTTAAAAAGCACTTTGGAGAACAGGCTGTAGAAAGTTGAGATTTGGGTTAAATTAGGACAGCAGTAGTTCCATGCCACTACTTATTGCATTTACGAAGGAGCATCTTTTGATGGGGCCATCAAAACCATGCACTGTTCCTGACTTCATCCTTTGGAGAATTTAAAGCCACACTTACTAAGTGCTCTGCAGGTGTCCTAGCAAAGGAGACTTCGTCCTGACTCTCCAGCTCTGATTTCAGAGGGCTCTGCAGGGAGCAGTAAGGTCAGACAAGTGGATAAAAGTAGTAACAACCTTCCTCTGAGTTTTTTATTTGATTTTATTTTCACAGTGCATCTACTGAAGAGAACCCTGCAGAAATGTGAGAAGAATGGCTGGATGGAGCAAATCTCTGGGAAGGGCTTCAGTGGAACCTTTCAGCTTTGCTTCCCTTATTATCCTAGGTAAAGAGCTTGGCTGCTAAACACTATTCAAGACAAGCGTTGAGGAGGTTAGCCAGGGAGCACTGCAGGGGTTCATCAGCTGACCTGTTTACAGGGAAGTTTGTGGAGGGTTTAATAACTGATGAACTGCAGCATTCACAGAATCCCAGAGTGGTTTGAGTTGGAAGGTACCTTAAAGTTCACCCAGCTCCAACCCCTGCCACGGGCAGGGACCCCTTCCACTGGAGCATCTGCTCCAAGCCCCTGTGTCCAACCTGGCCTTGAACACGGCCAGGGATGGGGCAGCCACAGCTTCTCTGGGCACCCTGTGCCAGCGCCTCAGCACCCTCCCAGGGAAGAGCTTGTGCCTAAGAGCTCATCTGAGTCTCCCCTCTCTTGGGCAGGTTCAAGCTATTCCCCTTGGCCTGTCCCTACATGTCACCCATACTCTAGATAATGCCATTACTTGAATGTCTGACTGTGAGTGAACATAAAGCTAGCAAGGAAACAAGGGAAGCTTTTAAAGGCAGTAAAGGTACTGGGCTCAGTCTTCTCAGATCTTCTGTCATGGTGCTTTTATTGCAGGATGGAGGCTATTTAAGTGTTGCTGTGCTAAAACAAGTTCACGTGAGCAGATAGTGTGGTGGTGTTAATGCAAAGATGCTCACAATGAGTAGGACCCAGATGTTTCTTAATGCTGACGTGGAGGAGAGGTGGGAGGAGGGAAGATGACCTAGATTAACTATTGTGAGACTAAAACAGCCTTTCTTCTGCTGGGAGTGTATATTGTGCTGGGCCACGTGAAGCCCAGGGATGGTGTCCCCCAGAGAGCCAAAGTCTCTGCCAGGGTTACCAAAGGCTTGCTGGAGTTGCATCCTTAATAGCAAGTCACACTCTGACTTGAACCCTCTTGTAGCCCAGATGTGCTCTACCCAGAGAAGCAGCAGGATGAGGACTCTGAGGAATCTGATGAGGAAGAAGAGGAGGAATCTGAGGAGGAAGAAGAGTCTGAAGAGGAAGAGTCTGAGGAGGAAGAGCCACCACCAAAGAAGAGGTATGGCCACATGAGAGAGGAATGGGCTTGTTCAGATGATACAAGTGACTCTTGGTTTGTCTCCTGGTGTAGTTATTTATCCACAGGGCCGTTGCTCAGAGGTGTTGGAAGCAGTTCCTGATAATGCTTTGCTCCAGAGATACTGATCTCCCCTATTCCATAGTTTGAACCTTACCTCTTTTTTCCTTTGTATTTTCTTTGTATTGCCTTTAGTCTTCTGAAGTCGTTTTTTTGTGCTTTACAGAAGTGTGACATTTCACAGGGGACTTTCTGTATTTACTGTTTCCTTAGGAAATGTTTTCCCTACAGTAGTATTATTGCAGTCCTGTAGCCAGATACGAAGCCTGCCTTCCTCAGAATGTGGATTTAACATGAGTGCTGTTGGTTAAGTAGTACAACTCCTTTTAGAGTGGAGAGTGGTCAGGTCTCTGAACTGTTCTGACAATTGACTTTGATTCATTGTCATTATTTGTATGTTCATATCCCTAATGAAGGAGGTGGGAACCTCTCTGGCAGAGCACTGTGGGCACTGTGAAGTGCTGAGCATGGCAAGATCTGCCAGAGGAGTTGTTGCTCTTTGGGATTTAGCAAATGAAATGTACTGCTGCATAAAGCAGCACCCGTGGCAAAGGAAGAGGATGCCAAGACGCAGATTGACGACGGCAGCTCTGCTCTGGGTACCATTTGTGCCTCCACTGAGCTCTTGTGCTGTCTCTCCCTGACAGGATGCAGAAGAGGCCACCCCCAAAATCACGGAGCAGGGCCCCTTCGATGAAGCGAAGAGAGTCCAAACCCAAACCAAGGAAAACCCCTGCCGCCAGCCGGGGCAAAGCAAAGCCCCCCCCCAAGGTTAAAACCCCTGCTAAGAAAGCCAAACCAGCAGCCTCAGCCATCAAGAAACCCTCTGGTGGCAGCTCCTCTAAGAAACCAGCAGCCAGTGGGAGGAAGGAGGTGAAACCCTCTGCCAAGGGCAAATCCACCATGAGGAAATCTCTCCGGGCAAAAAAGTAAAACCTTTGGAGCGTCAGGGAATGCCATGGTCGAATCCACAGTCTTGTTTTCTAAGTCGAACATGCGTTTGTATTTTAGTTCCGATGCTTCGACACTTCTTTTAATGGGTTTTTGGTTTTTTTATGTTTGTTTTCTTGAATGATGGGGGGAAAATAAGCTGCAACTTAAAGCTACCCGAGGAGTTGATAGAGCTCAATGCTGGGCCTCGTGCCTGCCCCTCCCCTGGAACAAGTCATCTGTCGTTTCTGCAATAATGGTAGGACTTCTTCCAGGGCATATACAACCTGTACATTTTCTGGTGTTCCTCTGGGTTGGGGGCTTGGGGAGGGGGGAGGGTTGGCTTTTAAACGTTCTTCAAAGAAGATCTTTATATCTTTAGCCAGCAGGAACAGGATGATTGGGGGAATGTGATTCTTAAAGAGAAGGTACAAGGGCAAAAGAGTCCTCCCTAGATCCCCTGCATTACGAGGTCCTTATCGCTTCTGTGAAGAAGCAGTGTATATACAGCACATGCACTGAGTCCTGGAAGTGCTGCTTTCTGCTCGGCTGGTAGAGGGGCAAGCTGAGGAGGTGGCACATTTGGCTCCTTCAGACCAGCAAGGTTTGTTTGATGGTGAGTCAGATCTTCAGTAATCACCTACTGCTGCATCCACTGATCGTCTGATGCCAGAGGGGCTCCAGAAGGGGTAGTTCTCGGTTAGGTGGGTGATTTGAATTAGTGTTTCCACACCACATCTGTTACCTTAAAACCAAAACATATAAAAGTCTTCTTGAAATCCAACTTTTCAATGTTTTTAAGAGATGAAGAGCCTGAGTTTGGTCACCTCTTGTTTACCCTTTTTTAAAGAACAGCTGGAGAGCTATACAATTGCTAATGTAGAGATGTTGATAAGTGAAGAACATGCAGTTTGCTAAAATAAAATGAAACTAGATTCCAGGCCTGCTCTGTGTGTCCTTTCTCTTCCTTACCACAGCTTCCTCCTCCTGGAACTGCAGAGAGGAGGGAATTACCATCAGCATGGATTGCTGCAGAGGCAAACCTTTGTTAAATGGACTTTGCCAGCATGAAAGAGTGGGGCTGCTCTAGCCTGAGCACTGTAGCTCAACTGACTTGTGCCCTTTCTCTTCCCTGGTTTCTCTGGAGGCAAAGGTGAGCAAGTAGAAAGCTCTGTTTGAACCTCTTGATGCTTCCCTTCTCCCTCTGCCCCCCATCAATGGCCAGTGGGGACAGAAAAACACCAGCTGAAATCATCCCCTGCTCAACAGAGCAGCACCTGCAGTCAGAGCACTCTACCTTGTCCTTGTGCGCTGGTGATTCCAATGTGACCTGACAGGTTTCATTCACTGTGCTTTGGGAAAGAGCTGTGCACATTCCATGCTGAGAGGAGTGGCAGTACCTCTAAAAATTACATGCAAAAAAAGAAAACAGCCCTATTGAGTTTATTCTTTTTAGTTGCTGTCCCTGGGTGCTGCCTTGAACCACAGGGAGGTTAGAAAACCATGTCAGAAATGGCCTCGATTGTTGCCAGCTCCATAGCAAGGGTGCAGACATGGGGGGTTAACAAAAATAACAGTTATGGAAACTGGGAGGGTGAAAGCCCTGATCAAAGAGTGATCCACAGGGATGCAAGCAACTGGAAGAATTAGTTAATGGCTCTTTCCAAGGGCTGCTTGTACCGAAACGGGGGTTTGGCACTGCAAGGAAACAAGTTTGAGGAACTGCTTCACTCATGGAGAGGTATTTACAGGGACACTGGGCCCTGTCTCAGCTCTAAGGCAGTTTGTGACCTCCTTCATCCCAACATTCCCACACCAACCACCCCATGGGTAAAACACTGGTCTGGATAACACTGATGTTCCACCTGTGGCTGTGGCTTAGTTTTGTTGTGGGGCACCTTGAATTGTAGCCCTGTGCTGAAAGCAGCCATTGGCTCCCTTGGTCACCATCAAACTCTTTGGTTGGGGTTTTAATTGCTAATTAAGTGGTTTCTGTGCACTGAGCCAAAACAGGAGCTGTGGCTCTGCTTGTGTTTAATCCCAATGACCAATCCTTGTCTCCTGAGAGCAGCAAGTGGGATTGAACAGGAAAATCATCATCCTGTGGCAGCGTTGCCGGTGGAGCTCTTCTCCATCTCTGCTTCCTGGCCAGCCTGGGCTCCGATATGTTATTCCTCAGCCCCATCTGTCCTCCTTGTTCCATTTTTCCGCTGTTTCTCCGTGGGTTCTGCTGGGGCATCTCACAGCATCTCCAAGCAGCCGGTGCTGGCAGTGGCCCAAGGTTGGAACACTGCTCTTTGGAGCCGTTTCACATCCTCAGGGAGTGAGAAAGGGATTTTCGGGTGCACCCTGAGGGGTTCGACCCCATCTCCTCCCCAAACTGTTGCTTTCCCTTTCCAGGAGCCAAGCGCATCCCTGAGGCTGGGAACAGCTTTTCCCTCAGGCGGCTGGAGGATTCTGTGCACCTGGGGCTCTGCGTTTGCAGTGAGGTCAGAGCCATCCCCCTTTATTCCCAGCACGAGCGTTCCGTGGTGTGCAAAACTCCCATTGGAATTCAGCAACCGGGGTGAAGAGGGTCAGAGCATCAGGGCAGGGGGTGGTGAGCAGCGACCCACGTGTGTGCGTGGCAGGGTTAGAAATCACTTCTCCGCTGGGCACGCAGGAGAGGAGAGGAAACAGGAGAGAGGGAAAAGAATCCAATGCAGCCGCGTCTAACGAAGAGCCCGAGCGCTGCTGCTGCTGCTGCCTCCAAGAGACGGAGAGAGCCGGGGAGGTAAAATCGCAGTGATTCATCGTGGGCAGATCGGAGGCAGGAAATGGGAGTTCGCTGCCTGCCCCGTGCCCGCCGCGGGCTCCGGCTCGCCGGGGCCTGGCTGCCGGCGAGGGCCTGATGCCAACGGGTCGAGCATCCCTGCGCCACGGACGGAGCCACCGGGAAGAAGGGAAGGAACCGGCGGAGGCCGAGAGCTGGAGCCAAGGGGGTTTTCTGCCTGCGTTTCTCCGGAGCCATCCGACAGAGCCCGTGAGCCAGGGCAGGGGGCACAGGGGATGGGGGGGCTCTGGGGATGCTCGGGGTCTGGGTACCACCCCCATCACCACCACTAAATCTGGGGGTCAGCATCTTGGGGACCGCATCCCTCCCCTGGGGTCCGCCAGGGTGGGCTGGGGGCTCATTGAGAAATGAAGAGTGGGAAAAAGGGGGCGGGGCTTGGGGGCTGCCTGCCTGCGGATTGGCTGGGGGGGAGGGGGGAGAGACCCCCCAAATTGTGCCCGAAGGAGAGGGGCAAACTTGAGCTTGCAAAGGGGATGAGGGCACCATACGGACCCCCCCACACCATTAGGATGCCTTTGGGCTGCCGGATTCCCCTCCCCTTTCCCCTGTGTTAGCACCCAGGAGGCTGCAGTGCGGTCTCAGTGACACGAGTTGTGCCTGGTCTCAGCCTGTCAGAGGGCTGCAGAGGACAAAACCCCCTTGGGTGGCTGGAGAGGGGCCAGGTGCACCCTTGGGTGGGAGTCTTGGCTGAACCCCCCCCCTCCGAACCTGCTGCCCCCATCCTGATGTTTTGGGGATCACCCCTGACAGACGGCCATGGGGTCTTGGTGCTGCGTGGCCAGCAGGGAGTGGGGTGGAGGGACAGAGAATGGGAGAGACTCCAGAATCTCTCTGGAATCTGGGCTGTGAGACTGCATGCACCTTGCTCGGGGTCTGGACTGTATGCTCAGGACACAGGATCACATTGGTTTCAATCGGGAGCAGGATGCAGGGACCATATGTGTCACCTTTGGGGTAGGGATGTGGGCACCCTCACATCACACTAGGGTCAGGACATGGGGACTAGCTGCATCCTGCACAGGGCTGGGATGTGGGACCTTCATGCAGTGCTCAGGGGGAGGACATGGGACCCTCACATTGTGCTTAGGATGAGGATGCTGGGATCCTGGATTCAGTGTGGGAACACAGGGACCTTCATGTTGGGATTGGTGTCATGCTGTGCAGAGCCTTACATGGCACTTGGGGTCACAGGGGGCCCTTGCATGGGAGCTGGGATGTGGGGACCCCAACATGGTGCTTGGGATGAGGACATGGAGACCCCTGCATTGGGTTTGGGGTGTGGTGGCCCTCACGTTAGGGTTAGGGACAGGATCTGGGGATCCTTTTATTGGGGTTGGTATGGAGGGACCCTTGTGTCAGGGCCAGGACTCAGACTCACCTGCACTGGGGATTGGGGATCACTATATGGAAACTGCAGCATTTCCTGAGGCTCATTGGGCTGGAAATGGGGGGACAGTGGGTGCAGGTTGTGTCTGTCACATCCCTCCTCGCAGGGACCGTGACTGGGGGCCAGATCCGAGCTCCTGCACCACCCTGGCTGGTTGCGAATAACCTGGATGCAGCACCGGAGCTGCTTAACCCCATCCTGATCCAACCTTTGCCCCCCAAACCCCACTGCCATGAAGAAGAAGGCTGCCAATGGGAGGGGGGCAGATCCTGCAGCCCCCCAGCAGCGAGCCCGGGGCGTCACCAAGTCAGCAGAGGTGAGTTACCCACGGGAACGGGGGCCAGGACACCCCGAGATGGGGTTTGGGAGTGGGTCCATCCCCAAACCCTCACCTCAGAGTGGGATGATTGCCCTGGGGTGAAGTGATTGCAGCAGCATGGGGAGGGTGTTGCTGACTCAGGTTGGTTTTGGTTCCCCTCAGTACGTGGGCTCCTTCGTGGTGGAGGACCTGGACCTGGAGCAGCAAGCAGGGCAGCTGGAGGAGCAGCTGCGGGCAGTGAAGGTCAGACATCCACCACTGCTGCCCACACTGGGAAAATAGGGGACCCCCAACAGTGGGGGGACCCTGTGGTGACACAGACAGATCCCCCCCAATGCTGTGTCTCTCCTGGCCAGGACTGCCCCAGGAGGAGGTTGGTGGTGCTGAGGTTCAGCTTGCAGGGGGTGAAAGTCTACAGTGCTGATGGAGAGGTAGGGATGCTGAGGGGCTCAGGGGTGCTGGGGGGGTCAGTTGTGCTGCAGGGGTCATGGGTGCTGGGGGGGACTTGGGGGTGCTGGGGTGCCCATGGGCCCTGGGGGGTCATGGGTGCTGGGGGAGCTCAGTGATGCTGGAACGCTGCTCTGAGCATCACTTTTCACTTGGGAACCTGCTTTGCATTCACAAATAGCGCTGCAACCTGCAGTGCCGCAGTGGTGTCCCCAGCACCTCTTGCACCCCAGGGTGCCGGGGGGGGTGCTTGATTCAATGACCCCCACCCCACCTTGTCCCTGTCCCTGCAGACGCTGCTGATGGCACATGCCCTGCGCCGGATCCTGTACAGCACATGGCGACGTGCCGACCGCCAGTTCGCCTTTGTGGCCCGCAACCCCCATAGCCCCCGCAGCCCCCTCTTCTGCCACCTCTTCGTGGGGCTCCCCGGCGAGGTGCGTGCCCCGAACCCCAAAATAAGCTCCTCTTATAGTCACAGTTAACTCTTGCTTCCATTGAGTTAATACCCAGCATCTTCTGCCTCCGCAGGTCCAGACCCTGCATCTCCTGCTCAGCCGCTGCTTCCAGCTCTGTTACCTCCTGGCTCACCCCGAGGAGCAGGCACCCGACGGGGACCCCGCAGGGCCGGGGGTGCTGCGGGAGCCGCTCAACCCCGAGGAGGTGTCGCGCAACGTCAATGCTCTGGTGTCCTTCCGACGCCTGCCCGCGCTCGGCTCCATGGGCGCAGGGGTAGGTGCAGTCACACATGGGGTGTCTGCATGGCCTTTCCCTCCACATTGTGTTTGTAGCATGGTTTTGCCTGCTTTTTGCATGGCTTTTCTTGCCCAGCCTTTTCTTCATGCAGTTTATGTCACGGCAAGATGTGCAGGGCACTTTCTGCAGGGCATTCTGCACGCTGCAGTTTGCTTCAGTTCCTGTGCAGCCGTTTCTTGCGCAGCAGTGTTCGTGGTGCATTAATGCACAGCCTGCTTTGTGCGGTGTTTCACCCGGTCTTCCTCACACATCCTCTCTGATCAGCAGCTGTTTGCACAGTGGGATACACACAGCGTTTTGCACAACCTTTCCTTGCATGGCACGTATTGACACAGCACGTTTCACAAGCACAGCCCATTGGTGCATTGTATTTTGCACAGCCCATTTCTAACAGCCTTATGCAGGGCAGCCTTTTGCATGCTTTTGTCTTGCATGGCCTTTTCTCACAGCCTTTTGAACCAGGTGTATTCACACGGCAGCTGTTGCACAGGGCTCTTGCAGGGTGTTTTTCATGGCATTTCTTTGTGTAACGTTTCCGACAGAGCATCTGTTGCATGGCATCTTCTTGCATGGCTTTCTTGGCATGGTGGTTTTTGCAGAGCAGTTTTGCAGGTGATTTATTGCAGTGGTTTCTGCAGGATGCTCTTCCCAACGTGTTTTGCTGCAGGGCATCCTTTACATGGGGATTTGCAGGGTATCTCTTGTGCAGTGTCTTTTTGCAGGGTATTTTCTTGCTCGGCATGGTCTGCAGGGTGGGTTTGTGCACAGCACTGTTAATGGTGGTGTTTAGCACAGCATTCCTCGCATAGAGCTTTTTGGTCATGAAGTCTCGCATGGCATCTTTTGGGGTACCATTTTTGGGGTGACAGCTCTGGTGTAGCATTTTCAGAGTGTAATTTTTGGGGTGTCATTTGTCGTGTAGCATTTTCTGGGTGTCATTTTTGGGGTGTCATTTTCAAGGTGTCATTTTTGGATTATCATTTTTTGGTTATCATTTCTGGGGTGTCATTTTCAGGATATCATTTTTAGAAGTCATTTTTGTGTTATAATATCTGGGGTGTCATTTTCAGGGTGTCATTTTTAGGAGTCATTTTCAGGGTGTCATTTTTGGGTGTAATTTTTGAGGTGTCATTTTCAGAGTGTCATTGTTAGGAGTAATTTTCAGGGTGTCATTTTTAGGGTGTCATTTTCAGGATGTCTTTTTTGGGGTGTTATTTTTGGGAGTAATTTTTGGGGTGTCATTTTTAGGTGTAATTTCCATGGTGTCTCTGTTAGCAGTCATTTTCGGGGTGTCATTTCTGGTGCGCTGGTTTTGGCACAGCGTTTTTCTCCATGGAGTTTTGTGTGACATTTCACACC
Source organism: Melopsittacus undulatus (assembly GCF_012275295.1). Classification (NCBI taxonomy): domain Eukaryota; kingdom Metazoa; phylum Chordata; class Aves; order Psittaciformes; family Psittaculidae; genus Melopsittacus; species Melopsittacus undulatus. Next base: position 3,175,613 of record NC_047538.1, on the reverse strand, counting down.
ACAAGACCTCCTCCTTCACCCCTCTGACATCCCCTTCACCCCCAGGACCGGCAGGCGGAGGGCAGAGCCTGGCGCCCGGGGAACCCCTACTGCTCCCCAGTGCTGGTGCGCAAGAAAGCCATCCGCAGCAAGGTGCTGCGCTCGGGGGCTTACCGGGACTGTGGGGCTGAGAGCCAGCTCCATCAGCCGCCCCGTGACACTGGTGAGTGCTGGAGGGAAACTGGGGCACGGGGGGGCACACACAGCCCTAACGTCATGGGGTGTTCTGGGCTGAGGAGGGGATTAATGGGCTCCTGCAGCACCAGCGGGATGGGAGAGCAAAGGGGCGAGGAGCTTCACCTTCCTCCCTGAGAACGAGAGCATCCTTGCTGAGAGTGTGTGGGGCTTCACCGGCATCTCCAGGTGGGTGCGCAGGACCCCCCTGCTCATCCCCATCCCTTCCCAATCCCTCCCATTCACACCCATCCGTGGCCTCATCCCATCCACAGGGATAGTGGGATCGCGCTGCTGCGGCGCGATGTGCCCGGCGCCTTCCTGCTGCGCCCCGAGCCCGGGCTGGCCAAGCGCTGGTGCCTGTGGGTGCGGGCGCCTTGTGGCATCGTCACCTACAGCCTTGTCAGGACGCACCAGGGCAGGTTCTGCGTGGAGGTGAGGGTGGTGCATGGCCAGCACATGGGGGTGCTTGGGGTGTTCGTGTTGTGGTTGCAGGGGTGAGACTGTTGCACCTGGTAAGGGCGTTTGGTGGCGTTGTGCATGGATGCACTTTGGTGTAAGTGCATTTGATGCTTTGGTGCACTGGTGCATTTGTGGGTTTAATTCACTGTGTAAGGGAATTTAATGCATCTCTGCATTGGTGCATCAGTGCATGAATGCATCGGTGCATGTGTGTGTTTAATGCACAGAGTTAGTGCATTTGATGCATCTGTGCATTGGTGCATGGATGCAGTGGTGAATTTGGGGGTTTGCTTCACTGTGTAAGTACATTTAATGCATCTGTGCATTATTGCATGGATGCATGGGTGCATTAGTGTGTTTGCTTCACTCTAAGTGGATTTGATGCATCTGTGCACAGGGGTATTGGTGTATGGGTGCATTGATATGTGGGGGCAACAGTGTATGGGTGCCTCAGTGCATGGCGTATGGGTACCAATGGGTGTGGGTGCATGGGTGCTTCCATGCTTTGGTGTGTAAATACAATTGATTCATGGGTGCACAAGTGCATCCATGCGTGGCTACGTGCTACACATGTGCATTGATGTGTGTTCATTCCTGGGTGCACGGGTCCTGGGTGCCTTTGATTTGTGGGTACATCAGTGCACAGGGTACAGCTGTGGGTGGATGCGCAGTGCACGGGTACGTCAGTACAGCATGTGGGTGCAGTGGATGCATTTAATCCTCATGCATTGGTGCGTAGGCGCCTTTGGGTTTGTGGGTGCATTTGGGAACACCGGTATTTGGTGCACGGGTGCATACAGTGGAGGGGTGCACAGTGCACAGGCACCGCGGGGGTCTCACCTCTCCGGTCTCCCCCACGGCAGCATTCCAACACCGAGTTCCCCAGCGTGGCCGCACTCCTGGCTCACTACTCCGCCGCACCGGGCGGCTGCTTCTGTCGCCTGGCCCCCGGCCGCCGTAACCCCGGCTACGAGGAGCAGGACCCCGGTGGCGGGGCCAGCGCATGGGGGGACACTGCCTGGGCCCCCACCGGCCCCATCGGGGAGCAGCATGAGCGGGGTTAAGCCCATGCACCCCCCCCAGGTCACCGGCCCCCCAACATCCCCATTGAGCTTTAAACCGCTGCCGTCTGCCTTATCTGCCCCCTCCCGCGGCTGCGTGCGCCGGCAATAAATGGCTGTTGTGCTACCGGTCTGTTCTTGCCACCACGGTGCAGCTCAGGCACCCTCGTGAGCTCACACTCACGCACCTCCAGGCCCGTGCACGTGTGTCCTGGTGCCTGCGCACACTGCCAGAACTGCACCATGTGCATGCCCACGTGTGCTCACACTGCTGAGCTCTGTGATGGCGCTTGCATTCCCAGGCCCCTGTGCTCTTGCACACTCACACAATGCTGCAGCCGCACTCAGACACTTGTGCATCTGCCCCTCTCATGCACTTACATTCCCAGGCCCCTGTGCACTTGCAGTCTCACACAATGCTGCAGCCGCACTCAGACACTCGTGCACTTGCACACGTGCATTCGTCCTCTCATGCTCGTGCGCGCTCACGCTCTCGTGCACCCTCCTTGTGCGCGGCCTCGTGCACACCCCGCGCTTGCACGCGCACGGGTACGCGCGCCCGCAGTCACGTGGCCGCGCGCCGCCGTTTCCCACCCCACCCTCCCCCCCCCGGTCGCTGTGGCAACCGCGTGGGGTCGCTGCGCGCATGCGCATTGCGTCCGGCCGCGCTCCCGCCGCGTCCCCTCAGACCCGGGCCCGGCCCGGCCCGGTTCGGTTCCGCTGCCCGGCTCCGGCTGCACGCCCCGGCCCGCCCCGGGTTCCCTCCGCTCCCTCAGGCTTTGCCTCCTGCAGGTCCCTGACACTCCTCAGGTTTTGCCTCTCCCAGTCCCCGTTGGGCTTCTCCGGGTTCCCCACGGTTACCTCAGGCTGCCCCGGCCAAGGCCTGTCCTGGTTGCCCTTCAGGCTGCTTCCGAGTCTCCCCTTCACCCTCCCCAAGCTTTCCTCCCCTGTAGCCTCCCCTTCTCGCCCATCCCTCCCTGCCTCTGCTCCCCCATGCCGAGTTGTGGGGGGCTCCAACCCCTCAGTGCCCCCAGTACATGGTGAGCACCGCCCTGCACGCAGGGGTGCAGGCCTCGGGGTTAGGCCCTCCCAGGCCCCTCAAGTGAGCATGTGTGGGGTTGAGCCCAGCCAGGACTAAATGGCCTCAGAGGCAGTGAAGGTGATCGTGCGCTGCCGGCCCATGAACGGGCGTGAGAGAGCTCTTCACTGCAAGGAGGTTGTGAGCATGGAGAGCACCCGGGGCCAGTGCTTCCTCCAGAACCCTGCTGCTGCCAGTGAGCCCCCGAAGCAGTTCACCTTCGATGGGGCGTACTGCCAGGAACACAGCACGGAGCAGATCTACAATGAGATTGCCTACCCACTCGTGGAGGTGAGTGGTGCCTGAAGCAAGCCATGCACACAGGCAACAGGAACAGGCTGCCCAGGGCAGTGCTGGGGTCACCATCCCTGCAAGTGCTCACACACCATGTAGATGAGTCTCTCAGTGCCATGGGTTAGTGGTGGCCTCAGCAGTGCTGGGGAACATTTGGAACTGATGAGCTTAAAGGGCTTTTGCAGTCTGGTTGATTCTATGATTCTGTGAACACATAGCTCAGGACATGGGCTGAAGAGTTTCACATGGACAGGTGACCCCCAGCTGGCATGATTTATGGACAGAAACAGCCCTGTTTCCTGCTTCAAAAGGCTTAGCTGCAACCCTGGGGTGGGCAAAACAGTGTCCCAGCAGTGGGCTGGGAAAAATTGTGAAGGAAAACAACTTTTTTTAGCAGCCAGAGAGGCACTGAGGATAGAATTACATGAAGTTGTTTTAGGCGGATGTTTATATGAAAGATGACCGCCTGAGCAGGCCCTAGAGATGGTGGCTGGGTAGAAACTGCAGTTGAAGATGATGTGGCAAGAAGGGGATAAACGATATTCCTGATAGCTTTAGGGATATTTTTACTGAAGACAGGGAACCTTAGCCTGGTTTAGAGTAGTAAAATGAGAGGGGATCCATTTGCTGCATGGCAAACAGCCAGGGTGAGGAAGGAACCAGTTAAGGGGGATAAAACCCAACATCCCCCCAAAAAATCCAATTTTGTTAGAAGAAAAGAGGGATGAAATGGCTAATGGTATTCTTCAGATGGAAGTTCCTGATCATGAGAACAAACAAGGTCTGAAACAGTATGTTATTAGAGTAATAATTGGGGGCGTTCTTATTTAAACCTTAAGAAATCCAAATATCTAATGTTCCTCCCATGCTTCTCTGAAATGGGAACAAGTGAAGGTGAGGCTTTCTTTCAGCCAGCTCTCCAAGAGAAAACAGCTCTAAGCTAGAGACTATCCCTTTGGCCACTCTATTCTGGCATCCATTTGTGTCTCTGGTTTTCACAAGACGTTTCTGCCCCATGACAAAACTGCTGTGCTGTTTTAAGTGTTGTCAACTGCCCTTCCACTTTTCCACACCTGCATTTCTGCAGGTTTTCCATTTATAACCTAGCAGAATGTGTTACTTAAATGTTATACTCTGATGACATGTGAAGATCGAGTAGTTGTTTGATGTTTATTTACAACTTTTTCTCTAAAATACCTTTTATGAGGTGGGATTGAATCTGGACAGTGCAGTTCCAGTTACCAAAGGGTGAAGATAATGACTTTTCTGTTTGATTGTCCTCCATTTCCAGGGTGTCACCGAAGGCTACAATGGCACCATATTTGCCTATGGTCAGACTGGCAGTGGAAAGTCATTCACCATGCAGGGAGTTTTGGAGCCTTCTGCACAGAAAGGCATAATTCCCAGGGCATTTGAACACATTTTTGAGAGTGTGCAGGTAGGTAACAACATGAACGAGGTCCTGTTGTAAGATGGCATGATATCTAGAAAGATGTTTCTTGTGTCATACCCTGAGGAGCGAGTGCTGATTGCACTCAGCAGCAAGAATGGGGCCAGGCTTTAGGGTATGCTGCCTCTCCTAAAGCTGAGGCTCCTATATAGTCAGATGAGCTGCACCCTCATCTCTGTGACTTTGTGGGCTCCCACTTGAGGTGTTTAAGGACCAAAAGTTCTTACAGTGAGTGTGTGGAGTGGTTACACCTGGGAATGAAATGCCAGCAGAGATTTGATGAAGTGCTGAAGGCACCCAGCTGGCACTGAGGTGCAACGTGGGCTGCCTGCTTGCCTCCATTTGGAGAACTTCACCTGAAAATCCTTCCTCTTTGGTGCAGTGTGCTGAAAATGCCAAGTTCTTAGTGAGAGCTTCCTACCTGGAGATTTACAACGAAGACATACACGACCTTCTAGGAGCTGATACCAAGCATAAGCTGGAGGTGAGGCGGGAGTCAGTTTGTCTTAGTTAGGAAGTGCTTTAATTTCCTCAGATAAGTGTTATCACGAATGTCTCACAGAAGTGCAACAATATGCTCTGTCAGAAGCTGAATGCCAGACTATGAAATCATAGTGATAAATATGAAAGCCAAGAGGAGATTTTGAGGGACTTTAGTGAAGGTTCAGTGTCAGGAGAAGCAAGATCCAGTCAGACATGTCCTGTGTGTGCAACTGGCCAGTTGCCAGTAACTTAGTGTGAAAGTCATTACTGGACAAGGATGGAATAAAGTACAGATGGGGCAATTTCTTTGTGATCTCTTCCTCTCACAGCTGTTTCTAAAGCAGGAGGATTCAGTGCCATACAAATCTGATGTAGTGTAGCTGTGAATGATCTCATTATCTATCTAAAACAAAAAAGGCTGATCTTTCTTTGAGGAGATGCAGCAGACATTGTTCCCCATGGGCACATATGGGGAAGGCAGGCTGTTTCCAGGAACACAGGAGGGAAAACAGTCCTGAAATCCCAAGCAGGGGCTGCTTTTTCCTTCTTAGTGGCTTTGCAAATCTTTTTGCATGTATTCCTGGTGGGAGCTGCAGATCTCCTATCCAATTTCCTTCCCTGCAGGACTGCCCTGGTGAAGAAACCCGAGGCACTAGCACCATCTGCTGCACGGGAGATGGTGACAGACCTGCCTTATGGGGCAGATATATTGTTTTACCATGGCTTTAAAGGAGGCAAACCCCTCTCTGCTCCATGATCCAAGTGTGCTCACCCTGTGCCTGTGGAAGGGAGGGTGGGAGAAGGGACTGGCTGGTTCAGAAGGCGCTTGCTGCAGTTTCCCAGCTTTTGTTCCACATCAGCAGTGACACCGGTTTCCATGACGACTGCAGATGGCACTGGGAGGGCAGGAGTTGGGCAAAACAGTTGCCAGGGTAACACCATCCCACTGGTAACAGCAGCTGCCTGTTGCTGCCTCCACCCAGTAATTAGGAGACTTGTGTCCTGTGGAGAAAGAAAAGCCAGGCTGACCCACTGCTTTCTTCTGTGTCACTGAATCATAGAATTAATCAGAGAATAACAGAGTGGTTTGGGTTAGAAGGGTCTTCAAAGCTCCTCTAGTTCCAATCCCCTGCCATGGGCAGTGGCACCTCCCACTAGAGCAGCTTGCCCCAAGCCCCTGTGTCCAACCTGGCCTTGAACACGGCCAGGGATGGGGCAGCCACAGCTTCTCTGGGCACCCTGTGCCAGCGCCTCAGCACCCTCACAGGGAAGAGCTTGTGCCTAAGAGCTCATCTCAGTCTCCCCTCTCTTGGGCAGGTTCAAGCCATTCCCCTTGGCCTGTCCCTACAGGCCCTTGTCCCAAGCCCCTCTCCAGCTTTCCTGCAGCCCCTTTAGGCACTGGAGCTGCTCTCAGGTCTCCCCTTCAGGAGCCTTCTCTTGTCCAGGCTGCCCCAGCCCAGCTCTCTCAGCCTGGCTCCAGAGCAGAGCTGCTCCAGCCCTCGCAGCATCTCCATGGCCTCCTCTGGCCTCGCTCCAACAGCTCCAGGTCCCTCTTGTGCTGTTGCCTCAGAGCTGGATCAGAACTCCTACTGCTCACGCTCCAGGGGTGCCGCCCAGCACACAGGGGGGTTCCAGACTCAAGCCTGCACTGAAGCCAGGTCATGGGGAGCCTCTCACCAACCACCATCCTTCTCCTCAGGGCTACTCTCCATCCAGCCTCTGCCCAGCCTGTAGTTGTGTTTGGGATTTCCTGTGTCTCACAATTCTCCTCCAGAGTCCCATTTCTGATTGCTCTTTTGCCTTCTAACATTAATGACTGATGATTCTGAAGCCCACAGTCACCTCCTGTGGTATGAAACCATGTGAAGAGTAGGTTTTACAGAGCTCTGTAAGGATATGACCCTGTCAATCTGTGGTGGATTTAAACAGCCATGTTCTCTGTTGGCTGCTCCTCAGGGACTCTGCAGCATCCACAAATACAGCTGGGCCAGCCATAGGGTTCTCATATAGCACAGGCAAAAGTCACAGTGTATGAACACTGTCTGTGATTCTGTAACTGGGTTCATTCTGGCCAGGTACAACTTTAAAGCAAAGATAAAATCCTGCCTGGTTTAGTTTACAGCCACTTCCACTCAGTTCTGTGCAGAGTCGTTAACAACAAACACTGTATTTTACACAGCTTTTTGTGGCAAGTGCATCACTCAGGTATCTGGGACTCTTCTCTGGGAGTCACACTGCCAAATGTAGCATCTATCACTCTGTGACACCGAGTCATGACAACCATATCGCAGCTGCCACCATAAAAATAGACTTTTGGTTATGAACTCAGCAGATGTGGGGTGTAATGTACCTATTGAAAATGAATCCAGCTCCTTTAAAATTCAGAGTGTGGAGGGGGGCGTGCAGGATCTCAATTGTTTTGAGAGTTTTCTGTAGGTTTGATGGGTCAGTCAAGATTTGGAACATTTAGTCATTTATTGGATTTGGAATGAAGTTTTTCTTCTGCGTGATTGATAATGGCTGAAAAGCTGCTGTTTGGTATTTAATGCTCTGTTTCCACCCGGGTGCCTCAATTTTAGAGCATCTTAAAAATGAACTTATCCAGAGAAAAATCCTGGGAGTGCTGGGTGTGACTTTGGGAGTTTTGTCAGCGGGATCAAGACACCCTCTCAGAGCGGAGGGGTTCAGCACAGCACCAGTGACAGTGTCTGTGAGTGCTGAATCTGTGCTTTGCTTTTAAAAAAAGCTCCCTATGAGTGAAGAGATACTGGAGCCTTTGCCGTAATAGGTGAAAAACATCTCAGTTCTCTTTTAAAATGCACAACTTAATAACAGGGGAGGCAGAAGGCGGCTCAGCACAGAGAATATGAGTTTCTCATGGCCTGGCAGGAGATGTCTGAATCAATCAGCAAACTTTAATCCTTTTTCCCTGCAGAGCCATGAAACAGGTTCCTTATTTTTGTCTGGTTTTATTCCTCCTTCAGAAATACTACAGCTTTTTAGTGGCAGTCAGATATGGTTTTGCCTTAGCGTTGTTTAACTTCAAAGGCCAAACTCCCATAGTCCTCGAGCTTCCAGTTCCCAGCATGACTTCCTGCAGTCTCAGTATGTCTTGTTCTAACCTGTCGTGTTCCCTCTGTTTGCAGCTGAAGGAGCACCCAGAGAAGGGGGTGTATGTGAAGGGGCTCTCTCTGCACACTGTGCACAGTGTGGTACAGTGTGAGCAGCTCATGGAGACAGGCTGCAGCAACCGTGCAGTGGGTTACACCCTCATGAATAAGGACTCATCCCGGTCCCATGCCGTCTTCACTGTCAATATGGAGATCTGCACCGTAGGTAGGTAGCTGGATGTGCTGTGGTAGGCGTGGGCCTGACAGAGCACAGAATCTGTGTGGTCTGACCAGACACCCCACAGCTAAACTGAGAGCCTGAATGATTTTAGGTCTGGTAGACATCAGAATTGTGCCCTGGTGTGGACATTCTTCACAGTGTGAAATGGCTGAGTAGCTAAAGTCTTTCTCTTTTCTTTGATTCCCTCTTGGGAGTGAAATGTCTTACACTCAGACTGGGAACATACTTAATTCTCTTTCCATTCCTTTATCTTCTTAAACCTTTTTCTCCAGTGAAGGGGGCTAAATCTCACAGCCCATACAGTGACTGGAGAAACATCTGTCATTACCTGTCTGGTCTGCCCCCCTTTGCAATGCAAGTCATATCATTTCATGCAACGGTTCCTCCACTGAGCTTAATCATAGGGCTCATCTTTTAAAGACAGAATAAAAGAATCCCTTCATAATGTTTTAGTGAATAATTTTCCTTTCTCAAGTGTCTCATTTCCATTGACATTTCTTTAGCTGATAAAGCTGCCTTGCTTGGTCTGAACACAGACATCAAAAGGGTTTTTTTCTGAGACTAGGAAAGGAATTAGCCTCCTATATTCTCTCTTGACCTCACTGAGGCTGCAAACAATTTGGCTTCGTTTTCTTCAGCTGTTTTAGTCATGGGAAAGTTACATGATGTCTTCCTAAACTGTGGTTCCAGATGTTGGTGACAAGACCTCATTTTTCTCTACCCAAAATATGGGGGGGTTGGGGTGTCGAATTTCTCAATTAGTGCAGACAGTGGATGCTAATCCCTGCACTGTGTGGGTCCATAAAATCCCAACTTTACTCCTAACAAGGAAAAACAAACATTTACACTCTCGTGTCCCAGATTGGTGCAGGGCTCTTGATCTAGCTTGAATTTCTCTGATTTAAAGCTTTGAAAACTTGTTACATGGAACAGAATGGCAGGTGGGAAACTTGCTGGTTTGGCAGTTAAATGGGAGACAGCTGGAACATCTGAGGAGAAAGCTGTGGGGTCAGGTATGACCCCTGTAACTGGATGGTTCTACTTGTGTCATCATTAGTGGAAACAGCTAGTGAAAACAGCTAGTGCTTTTGTTGTCATCTTTAGGCTTCTTGAAGAGATGCATGGAGTAGTTCAAACTTATTTTCCAGTTAAACCTATAGTAAATGATAATTTACAGGGAGCTGCTGCTTTAAAGGATCCTTTTGCAATGATGTGGACTAAAACTACTCATTTTTAAAGTACCACATTCAGGAATGATGGCAAATACCAGGCTCTCTGGCTGCAGACGTTTGAGATGTGCAAGTTACCATCAGTACTTTTGCTGTAGTTAAAGAGTAGCAGATGTTTGATTCCTTTACCTTGTGCTTAAGGATTCATTTGTTAATGAGGATGATAACCAATGCTCGTGCAATGGGCTGTATGAGTATGAGACAAGACTTTGAGGCTGCTGCAGGCATTTAGCAAGAACCTGTGGACCTTGTCACACCATGAAAACCAACACACTGAGCTCCAAGACTGAAACAGTCACCATGGGCAAAAGGACTGGCAGGAACCAAACCTGCTTTTTAATTGCCTCTCAGTGATAACATAAACTGGGGGAAGGAGGAAAAAGGTCAGAAACTCTTTTTTTGATTGGCCACTCAGAAGAGATAGTGAGAGGTGCTCTGTTTCAGCTCCATCTATTGTTTTTCCTGTCCTCCCATGTCTTGACACACCAGAAACATCTGGAGTGGAACAAGTTTGTTCAGTGGCAAATGTTAAGTCCCACAGTTAACAGTCTATTGCTGTAAGTGGGGAAATACACTGTGGCAATAAAATGTAGGTGTCTTTTGGGGGGGGGTTGTTTACCTGTGAACTTTTCACTTTCCCCCATGCATCGGATTATTAATTGCTCAAGTTTAGGTATTGTCCACAGCCATAAATCTCAACTGTGAGTCAATTCAAGGCTGGGATTTGTAAAGTCTGTCCAAAAAAGGGTGGACTTGGTTAAAACCTTGATGCTTTCTCTGCTTGGATGACTAAGAGAGCTCTTCCCTTGAATTTAGGCTGCAATCTAAGGAATGGTTGGGATATGGACACCCAAAAGCATGATCCAGTGCTTAAAACAGTAGTCTGAGATCTGTGAATGTGTGTCCAGCTCTTTGCTCTGCAAGAGGCTGGAAAAGTTAAGTTAGCCAGTGAAACTGAGGACTTCCTAAAGTGACTGGATTTACATCACAGGGAATTTGTGTCAACACATAATTCCAGCCTCAAAATGCAAGTCAGGAAGCATGATACACTTGTAAGGTGTGCACATATGTAGCTGGGGAGCCAGCTGTAACTTCAGCTCATGTCTCTTCTTGCATTAAAACATTAGGATGGGAATGGCACCAGCTCACTGGGCCTGTCTCCTCACTCATTGAGATCCATCTCCTCATCCAGGTGGTTCGGGCTGAGCACAATTTCTTGCAGTCATTGTCTGACCTTGTTACTTGTGTGGAAGTCTAAACACTGTGGAAATATGTGGAGGGGCTGTGTGTGTGTGTGTGTGTGTGTTCAGAATTCATTGGGTGAGTAAAAATGGGCATGAATTTTTACTTGGCAAGATCTTGTTCAAGGAAGCACTAAAACGTGTTAAGATGCTTTCTCTTAAGAAGAGCCTAACCTGGAATTGTTCTCTTGCAGATGAGCGAGGGCTGGAGCACCTCAGGGCTGCAAAACTCAATTTAGTGGATCTGGCAGGAAGTGAGAGACAGTCAAAAACTGGAGCCATGGGGGAGCGGCTCAAAGAGGCCATCAAAATCAACCTCTCCCTCTCAGCTCTGGGCAATGTCATCTCGGCCCTGGTTGATGGCAAGTGTAAGCACGTCCCCTACAGAGACTCCAAGCTGACCAGGCTGCTGCAGGACTCCCTTGGGGGGAACACCAAGACTCTGATGGTTGCGTGCTTATCTCCAGCTGATAACAACTATGATGAGAGCCTCAGTACATTGCGCTACGCTAATCGAGCCAAAAACATCAAGAACAAGCCCTGTATCAATGAGGACCCCAAGGATACTCTGCTGAGGGAGTATCAGGAGGAGATTAAGAAGCTGAAGGCCATTCTAGCTGAACAGATGGGCATGGATAACTTGGCAGGTAGGAGAGCTGCAGAGATGTAGTAGCTTAGTAGCTGCAGAGATGTTTTATCTTTGTCAGGAAAAAAGGTTTTACATGAAAATGGTCACTGGATTTCACCTCAACCCTTCCCTTACCTGTTGGAGGAAGAGTTCTTTATTCTGGTAATGGACTTTTCCTTCACTGTTGCCAAATCAACCTCATTCCACTGGTAAAACATATTTCAATTATCCACTATTTTCAATAATGACTGATTCTGTTAGAAAATGACATGATTCAAATCCTTGATTCTTCTTGGTCATTCATTCCAGATAGAATTTGGTCAATAAAAGAAGGGGTTTCATCTGGCAGAGCAAAAATAAGCTGTAAAGGAAATAACAATGTAAAATTCTTTATTAAGTGTGTATATATATGTGTGTATATATATGTGTATATATATATATATGTTTTCATAGTTAGAACTCAGCCTCTGTTTTCCTATGCTGTGAATTTTTGTTGCTACAAGAGTTTTACCTGCTGCTGACAGAGAGCAGCACTGTGTTCCCATTGAGGATTCAGCCCAGCCTCAGAGATGCTCCTTGCTATAAAATAGGAGTAGCAAATGTGGGCACAAAGTGATAAGAGCATTCTTAGGGAGCTGATCCCCTTCTGAGAATTACCCCCATGAAAAAAGTACAACTTCAAGCAGAGCAAGAAGACTGTAAGATTATTTTTTTCCCCTTTTCTGCCACCTTGCAGAAACATCTGTGAAGAACAAAGGCAATCTTCTTGCACCTTTCATCTCCTTGCCAGTGTCTCTTATCTTCCACACCTATTAGCATAGCCCTGGAAAAGACTCTCCTTTTACTCTGTGAAGGAGATTAGATTTATATTCACTTTAATATACCCAAAGCTTACACCTCTCCCGATCTGCTCCATGCTGACTCCTTCTCTCTGGCACCTACAGAGGCGCAGGCCAGTGGGTGTTTTGGCAGCACAGATGCTGGCACGTGAGCACAGTTTAAAGGAGCACCCAGATTGTGATGTTCTTTGCCAGCAGCCAGGTTCTTTGTTCTGTTTCCAGCATTCTACAGACAATCCCACCCAGAAACTGGGAGTGATTTTTATTTCTGCTTTGCTTTGCAGGGCTTCTGCATGCTGAGACTGCTCACCTGGCAGTGAAGTCACCTCCCCTCTTCAAAACCCAAGTAGAACTTGAAGCAGAGAAGCAACTGATCAGAGAAGTAAGTCAGGAGGAGGTATCCTAGTGTCTTTGACTGAGGCTTGTGGAGTTTTATAGTAATCATTACAAGTATGGTGTGGGGTTCAGCCTTTTCAGAACTTCCTATACTACTTCTTCCTGTATTTCTTTGTAGGGGGTTGACAAGAAAGCTGGAGAGGGGCTTGGGACAAGGGCCTGTAGGACAGGCCAAGGGGAATGGCTTGAACCTGCCCGAGGGGAGACTGAGCTGAGCTCTTAGGCAGAAGCTCTTCCCTGTGAGGGTGCTGAGGCGCTGGCACAGGGTGCCCAGAGAAGCTGTGGCTGCCCCATCCCTGGCAGTGTTCAAGGCCAGGTTGGACACAGGGGCTTGGAGCAGCTGCTCCAGTGGAAGGGGTCCCTGCCCGTGGCAGGGGTTGGAGCTGGAGGAGCTTTAAGGTCCCTTCCAACACAAACCATTCTAGGATTCTGTGACACTATTTTGGTCTTCTCCTATAGACAGAACTTGTGCTGATGGAGGCCTTGTTTACAATGCTGTTTTCTCTCAGCATTGTTCCCACATCTTCGATGAATTAGAATGGATTCCCAAGAGAATTTTGAAGTGAAACTTAGATTCTTCCTTTTAGGGGAGGGAGAAATGGGGAGGAGGAAAGCAGTAGTCAAAGATGTTAAGATCAGTACAAGGGTGAAGATAAAGAAGGGATATGGAGCAGAAGGAAGAATGAGGAGTTGGGGGCCAGAAGGAAATAAAACTCCTTGCTCTTTACAGAGCTCTTTCCAGGGCACCACATCTGCCCAAGACAGTGGTTTCTAGGGCTAATTAGTCCTCTTCTATCACTACTGTGGTGACTTAAATCACAGTAAAAGTCGAATCTAGGATGGGAAATTTTTACTGGGATGAACATGAGTGTGACCTTGATGGGACCTCATGTACAGTGCCCAAGCTGTGTGCTGTGCCTTTCAGGAGTACAACGGGAGACTGGCCCAGCTAAAGGCCAGCTATGAAGCAGAGCAGGCATCCCGTGCCCGCCTGGAGGAGGACATCAGTCGCCTGAAGACTCACTATGATCTCAAGCTGTCTGCTCTGGAGGAGAACTTCAGGAAGGAAGCAGGTGTGGATGTGGAGGGTGTGAGCCAGGCTGAGGGTTCCCTCCTGCTTTAGGGAGGAGCTGATTTTGCAAAGTCAGATTTGGTGCAGCCACTTTCGAGTAGCAGCGACTGCTACTGCAGCAAGTGCCACCCCCAGCAACAGCAGTCCCTGCTCTCAACCTGCCCTTATCAACAGCAGGAGTGGTAACTCCAGCTCTCCATAAGACTCTCCCAGCTTTGTCCTCTTCCCTACTTCCCTGACTTCTTTTCCCTGTCAGGACTAGCCTGGCCCTGCCAGTAATCCTTGACGTGATGAAATGTGATTTCTTTTGCCCATGTAGCTGTGAGCTTTTTCTGCCTGAGGGCAGGTTTCTCTGGAGCAGGGGTTTGAGCTGCAGGGGTGACTGGTCTTGGCAGGTGCTGCTCTGTCCTGATCCCATTGGCTTTGTATAACTCACACACTCAAGCTGAGGGTGGCTGCTGCAGTCTGTTCTGTTGCATGTAAATGGGATGCAGCCCTTGGTTTCCTGGTGACTTATCACCACCATCACTCTGCTGGAGGCTGGATATTCCTCTCACATACCTATAAACTGCTGCCAGCTCTCCTCTCCATTTCTGCTTCTACACTTCCGCAGTGCCTCAGAGCACGTTTTGCAATGTGCTTGTACAGCACTTACCACCCACTATTCATTCCTGAACATATATCCTTCAGTTTTTGATGCTATCACTGTCTTAAGGTGAGAGGGGTTTATACCCTCCACACCTCATCTGATTACAAATGTGCCACTTCCCAGCCTCTAAAACAGAAGGGTGTTATTTGTGTGCAACCATGAGGATCCAGGTTCTCCCAGCCCCTGTGTTTCTACCCTGCTATGTTCTTTGGGTATATAAAAACCCTGATGGCTTTTACTGACCAGCATAAGAAGGTACATAACAGACCTTTTCATTCCAGACACAATGTTCCTAGTGTTTGGTGAAGACTTTGTGTGATGTTTCCTCAGGCTTTATGCTCAATTTTGCAGTGCTTGTTACTGACATTGTGGGTATTTCCTTTTATACTCTTCAGCTGCCGCAAGGACTGAAACTGCTTCTGGTGAGCCACCTTTGCCCAAAGACACTGTTGCTGCAGTAGATGAAGAACCAGCACCCGTCCAGGTACGCCTCAGGCTTCTTCTCACCAGGTTGAATAAACCTGAGTGGGTAATGCCAATGCTCTGGTGCTTGCTCTTTTCAGAGATGCAGCTTTTGGTTTCCTCTTGTCCTCAGGACCCAGCAGCACCTCAGACTGTCCAAGACACTGGTGGTGTGAGCAGGAGGAGTGCTGCCACAGGGATGGCTGTCACTGCTGAGGGGATGGCCCTGTCTGTGGACCAACAGCAGGTTCTTGCCAGGTCAGTGACTATGGCAGCACTGCTAACTGCCTCCTGGGCATGCAGGTGAGAGGCAGCCCTGTTCTGCCCCCATATCACAACTGTTGAGTTTCAGCTTACAAAACAGGCAGATACATGTTCTTTACCCCAAAATTAACTTTGTCCTATTTGGGCAGATAAATAGCTGTCAGCTGCAGCATTCCATGATGCCAAGTGCCAGGGTTATGAGAGAAAAGGTCTGGAGATGTCTGTGTCAGCAGCTGTGGAAGCAATCAAGTGTGCTTTCCTGCTGTGCCTTCCTGGATTGGTAGGCAGGGAGGTCTTGTCCTTCTCTGCCATTCTGCAGGTGTCATTTATGAGGTGTTTACAAAGTTGAGTCTTGGTCGCTGACAGAACTTAAGTGTCCAAAGAGGTTTTGGGGGCAGCCTCCTCTTCTTGGAAAGGGTTCTTGAGCTCTCCAATGCCAGTACAAGTAAGGCTCTGCTGCTTCCTGTGCCTGGAAGCAGAAGGAGGTGAGCATGTTCTCCGCCATGCTGTCTTGTCACTGAGGTCACTTCTGCCTCTAACTCCTGCACCTGACAGTGTTTGCAAGACCTCAGCCACAACTGACACCAAAATTTCCCAATTATCACATTTTAGGGGCACCTCTCAAGCGTGAGGCTTAAGACTCATGCCTGGCCCATCTCAGGGGCATCCTGTCTTGAAGGTTTTCCTCTGGGCAAGAGGCATCTTGAGAGAATTCCTTTAGAATTCCTTTAGAACTCTTTCCAGAATACAACACAGCACACTGACACAACATGGGGGTTTAGGGCTGGTTCAGAAATACATGCTTTAAGCAAATTCTGCTAATAGCTCTCTTTTAATCCATTGTGTGGAATTATATTAAAATTAGAAATACTTAACATAAGATAGATTGTAGATGATAGAGTCTAAGTTAGAACAGTTCTGTGGGGTTTAACCAATCTTTCAGCTTTACCATGAGCTCTTGTGGTACAAGTTCAGCCTGTTGGGGCTCTCCCAGCTAAAAAAAGGAGCTATTAAGAAATCTCTGGTAGCAGTGTCTGTAATTTGAGGGCAATTCTGTCTGTCAGTGGAGAGCTCTCCAAAGAAAAGGGTGTTGTGACTCTAACAGTTCTATTGCAGCTTTCCTTTTTGTAACAGAGAAGTGGAAAATGCTTTTCTAATTCTGCTGTTAACACCAGAGCTCTGTGCAGATGAAGCAGGAGGGTTTGGTACTGCAGGAGTGGGGATTAGCAAAGCTGCCTGTTAAAAGCATTGCACATCAGGCTGGCTGGGAGAGCTCGGGTACTCAGCAAGGATTCAATCGTGTATTAAGCAAATGAAACTAAAGGCTACTTGGCAAGCACAGTAAAGTACAATAGCAGGCTGCCTCCAGTGGGGTGAGCTCTTTTGGGTGGTTTGAAGATGATTAAGAGGCTACTGTCAGAAGAGGTTTGATCAGCAATGGGCTTTTGTCTGATTGGACAGCACTGGCCAAGCTGAGCTGTCTGCTCTGCTTCAGGTCCCTGTACAGACAAAGAGAACAGCTCTGGAGTATGGCTTTATTTCCATGTCAGAGCATTCAGGGACATGAAAAGAAATTGATTTCAAACATGGGTTTGTGGCAGCCAACTGGGTTGAAAACTGGCTGGCTGGGAGAGCCCAAGGAGTGGTGGTAAATGGTGTCACATCTAGTTGGTGACCAGTCACTAGTGGTGTCCCTCAGGGCTCAGTGGTAGGGCCAGTGTTAACATTTTCATTGATCTGGATGAGGGGACTGAGTGCACCCTCAGTGAGTTTGCAGATGACACCAGGCTGAATGGGAGTGTTGATCTGCTGGAGGGCAGGAGGCTCTGCAGAGGGATCTGGACAGGCTGGATCCATGGGCTGTGCCAATGGGATGAAGTTCAATAAGGCAAAGTGCTGGATCCTGCATTTGCGCCACAACAACCCCCTGCAATGCTCCAGGCTTGGGGAAGAGCGGCTGGAAACTGCTCATGGGAAAGGACCTGGAGGTGCTGATTGATGGAGCTGAACATGAGCAGCTTGTGCCCAGGCAGGCAGGGAGCCCCCAGCATCCTGGCCTGGATGAGCACCAGTGTGGCAGCAGGGCCAGGGCAGGGATTGTGCCCCTGCCCTGGGCACTGGTGAGGCTGCACCTCGAATCCTGTGTTCAGCTCTGGGCCCCTCATTGCAAGAGAGACCTTGAGGTGCTGGAGCGGGGCCAGAGAAGGGCAATGGAGCTGGTGCAGGGCCTGGAGCACAAGAGAGATGGGGAAGGGCTGATGGACCTGGGGGGTTTAGATGGAGAAGGCTCAGGGGGGACCTGATGGCTCCCTCCAAGTGCCTGACAGGAGGATGGAGCCAGGAGGGGCTGGGCTCTGCTCCCAAGGAACAAGGGATGGGACAAGAGGAAACGGCCTCAAGCTGCACCAGGGCAGGTTTAGATGGAGCTGAGGAACAATTCCTGCCCCAGAGGGTGCTCAGGCATTGGAACAGGCTGCCCAGGGCAGGGCTGGGGTCACTGTCCCTGGGAGTGCTCAAAAACCATTTTGGCTTACTTTTAGAGTCTTTGAAAACAAGAAAGAAGAATTAAAATGTATTAACATATCAATGTGCATTTCAATAATAATTTAAATATAAATTTTAGGAAACAGGGTTTTAGAAAAGAATCCTTTGTGTGTAGATACAAATTTCCAGACATAATTGTCAGCAGGGGTGCTTGGAGTGATGTGTTTTACCTTGCTGCCAGAGAAACTGTTAATAGAATCAGAATCCCAGACTGGTTTGGGCTGAAGGGACCTTAAAGCTCCTCCAGCTCCAACCCCTGCCACAGGCAGGGACCCCTTCCACTGGAGCAGCTGCCCCAAGCCCCTGTGTCCAACCTGGCCTTGAACACTGCCAGGGATGGGGCAGCCACAGCTTCTCTGGGCACCCTGTGCCAGCGCCTCAGCACCCTCACAGGGAAGAGCTTCTGCCTTATCTCCAATCTGAACTTCCCCTGTTTCAGTCTGAACCCATCACCCCTTGTCCTATTGCTCCAGTCCCTGATGCAGAGTCCCTCTCCAGCATCCTTGTAGCCCCCTTCAGACACTGGAAGCTGCTCTGAGGTCTCCACACAGCTTCTCTTCTCCAGGCTGAACAGCCCCAATGTTCTCAGTGTCTTCATTCTGGAGGTGCTCCAGCCGCTTGCTCCAACAGCTCCACATCCTCCTTATGTTGAGGACACCAGAACTGCACACAGTGCTGTAACTGGGATCTCCCCAGAGTGCAGCAGAGGGGCAGGATCAACTACTTCAACCTGCTGCTCAAGCTGTTTGTGATGCAGCCCAGCTCACAGATGGCTTCTGGGCTGCAAGCACACACTGAAGCTTGGTCATGTTCAGTTTCTCATAAACCAAAATGAAAGTGGGATTTGCCATGGTTACTCAGGGCAGCAAATCTCATCAGACATCACTATTTTCTGCACTGCAGCTTCCCAGACATCATCCAGGTGAGGACACACATCCCTGAGGGCACTGTTTCCATTTCCCAGGCTGCAGGTGCTAGAGCGACAGGTAGTAGGGGGGGAGCAGGCGAAAAACAAGGACCTCAAGGAGAAGCACAGGCGTCGGAAGAGATACGCGGATGAGCGGCGCATGCAGCTGGTGGCAGCGTTGCAGCAAGCAAGCGAGGACAGCAGTGACTGGGTGCTGCTCACTGTCTATGACTCCATCCACGAGGAGGTTCGAGCCAAGAGCAGGCTTCTGGAGAAGATGCAGAGAAGGGTGAGCAGCCCCTGTGGTCCTTCTCATCTCTTTCGTCCTCTGTGTACTTTCTCTTTAGGCTAAGGAGTTGTTTTAGGTCAGCATGTCATGAAGTGATGCTCACTGTGTCAAATATTCCATGTGTGTTAGTTCCTATATGCTCATTTGCATGCATCACTATTAAATCCCAGATGCAGCAGCCCTCAGGGCAGTGAATTAGGTTGGTGAAACCCCATATCCCACCCATTTTAAAGGCTGGTCTCTGTGTCTCGCACTGCCTGGAGGATGCTTAGGCAGAAGCTCTTCCCTGGGAGGGTGCTGAGGCACTGGCACAGGGTGCCCAGAGAAGCTGTGGCTGCCCCATCCCTGGCAGTGTTCAAGGCCAGGTTGGACACAGGGGCTTGGAGCAGCTGCTCCAGTGGAAGGGGTCCCTGCCCGTGGCAGGGTTTGGAACTGGAGGAGCTTTAAGGTCCCTTCCAACCCAAACCAATTTGTGATCCTATGACTATGATGTCTGGTGATGTCTGGTGACGAGAGGATGCAACTCCCTCTGCTGATGTACGCCATCTATTGCACAGCTTCCTCATCAGCTCACTGCAGGTAGAAATTACCCTGTCAAAAGTGCTCGAGGGAGGGGGAATGTAACATAAATAAATATAAAATAAGTAAATACAAAAGCAATGCTCTTAAATATTAGCACATCAGGTTTGCCTTGATGAGGCAGAATCCAAGGAGGTTCCAGATAAACTGTGTTTGTGTGTGTGCGCAGAGCTAAACCTGCAAGTTAAGAACTTGCTTTATTTTGGTATTAGGTAATCAAAGAAATATTTCCTAAGAAATATTTTCCTTTTTCGTCAGTGCTAGGAAATTCCAAGGGTTTCTTATCCCTGTATGGAGTCAGGCTGAGAACACTGGGGCTGTTCAGCCTGGAGAAGAGAAGCTGCGTGGAGACCTCAGAGCAGCTTCCATTGTCTGGAGGGGTTTACAAGGGTGCTGGAGAGGGGCTCTTCGTCAGGGACTGTAGGGATAGGACAAAGGGTGATGGGTTCAAACTGAAACAGGGGAAGTTCGGGTTAGAGATATGGGAAGAAGTTCTTTACTGTGAGGGTGCTGAGGCACTGGAATGGGTTGCCCAGGGAGGTTATGAATGCTCCATCCCTGGCAGTGTTCAAGGCCAGGTTGGACAGAGCCTTGGTTGCCATGGTTTAGTGTGAGGTGTCCCTGTCCATGGCAGGGGGGTTAGAACTGGATGATCTTAAGGTCCTTTCCAATCCAAACTATTTGATAATTCTATGAACTCAAAGACTTGACTCTATGGAGAAACTTGAGAAATCTGTTAAATCCAATGTGAATAACCTCTCCACCTAAATCTCATCCTAGTTTTTAAATCCTAAATATTAAAGCCTTTTTGTGTGTGCCTCCATCCCTCCACCTGACAAATCCCTGTGCTCTCTCCTTTAACCCCAATGATTTATTTTACATCCCAGCTACAAGCTGCCGAGACCGAGATCAAAGACCTGCAGTTGGAGTTTGAGCTGGAGAAGATCGATTACCTGAGCACCATCCGCCGCCTGGAGAGAGACCTGATGCTCAACCAACAGCTGCTGGATCAGGTGCAGTTGCTTGTCCGCCGTGACTGCAACTACAGCAACTTGGAGAGGATGAAGCGCGAATCCATCTGGGATGAGGAAACCGGCTGCTGGAAAATTCCAGAGCCCGTCATCCACAAAATCCACTTGCCTGCAGGTAACAGGAGTGTCCTGATGGTGCTGCTGGGTTCTGAAATCTCCCTTGTATATAGGGAGTCTGCCTGGAAAGTTTGTGTAAGACATGGACCCTTTGGGAATCTCAGAGCCTTGTGGTCAGGGAGCGGTGTTGGGAGCACCAGAGCATTAACTGAGTTTTTAACACCAGTTTCCTCTTGCAATAGTTCCAGCCCTGCCATCATCCAGACTTCCCCATGACAGCCCGTTGCCTGAGAGCATACAGCCAGCGGTATGACACATTCCGCCTTCCTTTCCCATCATGTTTTACCATTTTACCCCATTCCCATCATGGTGTTTTGCCCCTTTTACCCCATTCCCAAGCCACACAACCCGTGTACTAGTGTAGGGCTTGGCACTGATGACGGTGTCTTCCACCTCCAGCCTGAGGAACACTGCTACAAGCTGGTGCTCAACAGGAGTGACAGTGAGACCATTGCCTCCAACTACTTCCGATCGCGGCGCACCAGCGAGATCCTGCACCCTGACCCAACCCCAACCCGAGGTAATCCTCACTTCCCTTTTGAGGGAGAGCTTTTTGCCCAGCTGCCTTGATTCGATAGGGGCAGGACCGGGTCGTTTCCTTGTCCCACAAGGGCAATGCTCACCAGGCCTATTCCCTTCTCCCATAGCAGCACCGGGGCCCCAAGGGGCTCTGCGTGCCCGGCCCCGACCCTTTCGCCTCCAGGCCCTGGTCTTTGCTCCCACCACCGCCAGCACCAAGAGCAAGAAGGCTTCCGGCGGCCACCGCCACTGCTGACACGGAAGACGCCAAATCTCTGCGGTTTTGCCCCAGAACGCTCCTGCTGTACCGCAGGGTGCGGGGCACAGGTGAGCTCGCTGTCGCCATGGACCCTCCCCGCTGCAATAAACCAGTCTGACACCGCCATCCGAGCTCGGTCTTTCACTGCGCTCCTGCCTCCTGCCATGCGGCTCACCGCCGCCGCCGGGCTGTACGGTGGCCGCGCAGGGCTCCCGACGGCGCTCCGCTGATTGGCCTGCGCCGAGGAGCTGTCTGTCGCTGATTGGCCTTCGCCAGCGCCGCACCCCGTTCTGATTGGCTGCCCTCTCCCGCCCGCTTCCGGGGGAAGCTTGGCGCCGGGGAGCAAGATGGCGCAG
Organism: Melopsittacus undulatus; assembly: GCF_012275295.1. Classification (NCBI taxonomy): domain Eukaryota; kingdom Metazoa; phylum Chordata; class Aves; order Psittaciformes; family Psittaculidae; genus Melopsittacus; species Melopsittacus undulatus. Next base: position 3,153,840 of record NC_047538.1, on the reverse strand, counting down.
GCCGTGGTCTGTCTGTGGTGGCTCCTGGTGGTGATGGCGGCCGGCGCTGAGGGGGGGCCCCGCACCCTGGTGCTGCTGGAGAACAGCAACCTCCGCGACACGCACTCGCTGTTCTTCCGCAGCCTCGCCGGTAGGGCTCGGGGGCGGCTGGGGACCCCGCCGGGCTGAGGGGGGAAGAACGGGCCCCGGGTGAGGAGGAGGAGGAGGCTGCCGTCTCCCGGGGCTGAGGGAGGTGTTTCTCCATTCCTGCCTGGGTTCCAGGTGCCACTTGATGGGTGTCAGTAACAAAGCGGCTTTCCAGGGGGTTGGTCCCGTTTGGTTTTATGTGGGAACACCCAGTGGTGCTCCTATAATGCTCCAGTGCCACTTTCCACCCAAAACACGGTTGTTTATTGGGGAAATAAACCTTAGGATCTTGATGCTGCTTTGTTGCTTTATGTGTCAGTGTTGTGACAGCCTGAATTGTTGGATGTTGTGTCGTGGCTGCAGACAGGGGCTTCGATCTCACCTTCCGCACGGCGGATGATGCTGGCCTGTCCCTGATTAAATATGGAGAGTTTCTGTATGACAACTTGATAATCTTCTCACCCTCCATAGAAGGTAAATACCAGCGTGCTCTTGGAGCGGTTTTGAAGGGGATTTACAACTGTTCTGTGAATTTTAATCAAATCTTACACTTTGGATGTTATCCTTTGTGTCAGTAGCAAACTGCTGATGCACCCAAAGCATTTAGCAGAGGTTCTTTCAGCCATGAGTGAAATGATGTGGTGTTTTGCTGTGCTTTCATTCTGCTGTGGTGTTATTTCTGAGAACTGCTTATGAATTTCTGGTGTGTGCTTTCAGATTTTGGTGGAAACATCAATGTGGAGACGATCACTGCCTTCATTGATGGTGGTGGCAGCGTCCTTGTCGCTGCCAGCTCAGACATCGGTGAGTACAAACCTTCACCAGAGCTAATTGGGGTGTTTCAGCCACTTCTTGTAATGGACACATCTGCTGCTTATGCTCTGCAGTGAACAAATAGTTTATTTGTCTTCTGTGGGTTCCTGCAGCAAAAATGGTGTGAAAACAGTTTCTCATTGTGCAGGTTTGTACTGTGAGGAAGGGGGTGATAAACAGCTTTTACTGACATTTTAACAGGGATTTTAACATAGCTGCATTTGACAATATAGCTGCAGGGATTTAGCAACAAGGAGGTTGTGTTGCTCCTCAGGGGAGTGCAGAAAGCATGGCTCTGAGCTGAATTTACTTTTTATTTTGAGTGCTGAGACTGTCGTCACATCCTGAACGTGCTGCATAATGAAGAGTCTGCTTTGTCCTTCAGGTGACCCACTGCGAGAGCTGGGCAGCGAGTGTGGGATTGAGTTTGATGAGGAGAGGACAGCTGTCATCGACCATCACAACTATGATATATCTGACCCAGGCCAGGTACGTTAGTTTGCCAGGATGATTTGGGTATTTTCAGTTAGAACTGTTGTGTAAAGGTTTAGGGATGAATCTTCTGTCCTTGTTTTCCCTTTTTTCCTCCATCTGTTTTCTGCTCTCCCACCTTCCTCCCAGGAAAGTCATAAATAATCCTGGTGTGGTTTGGGTTGGAAGGGACCTTAAAGCTCATCCAGTTCCAATCCCCTCCCATGGGCAGGGACACCTTCCACTACAGCAGGTTTCTCCAAGCCCTGTCCAACGAGAAACCTTGAGAGCCTGACATGAACCCTCCTGCCCTGCACCACGGTGACACTGTTCTCTCTCCTGTTTCTCCTAGCACACACTCATAGTTGCAGACACTGAAAACCTCCTGAAGGCCCCCACCATTGTGGGGAGAGCAGCACTGAACCCCATCCTGTTCCGAGGAGTTGGGTGAGTCAAGTGGGAGGGAGGGGAGGTGCTGGTGGTTGGGGAAGCAGGGTGAAAACACGGATGTGCTGCAAGGTAAACCTAGGGTGAGCGGCTGTGACTCTTAACAGAGCTATGTCTTGGTTTCAGATGATAATATAGTCTCCAGAGCAGCTCAGTCCTTGATTTAGGAATGTTTCTTAACATAAATTACCAAAGCTTGACTGGGTATCTTGTGTAAATACTTAATTTCTGTGCGTGTGCAAGCTCTGCCTTGCTGCATCTGAGGGCAGTTGGGTACCTGAGGTGGTGGCTGCATGTCCCTCTGTGGGGTCCCGGAGTTACTTTGTGCTGCTCACTGTGCCTCTCCCTGCAAGGATGGTGGCTGATCCTGACAACCCATTGGTGCTGGATATTCTGACCGGCTCTTCCACCTCTTACTCCTTCTTCCCAGATAAACCCATTACTCAGGTACGTTCTGTTACGACTTCTTTTGAGCTTCTACAGTTAAGTCCCTCAGATTGCAGCCACTTGGGAGCATACCCGAGTGTTTCATCTCCTTGAAAGGCTCAGGCTGTTGTCTGCTTTCTGACAGTGCCCTGGTGGGAATCTTCCTCTTGGCTTTCTGTTGGTGGCAATATATCCAGTGTGAGGGAAGCAATGGAAGAAAACCCTGCCTAGACCAAATCACCTCTCCATGTCCCCTTCCAGGAGCTATTCCAAGCTTCTTGGTTTTTCCTTAATCACAGGCTGTGCCAGCTGCTGTCCCACCCCACCACAAACCAGAGATTCTCTTCTTTAATCATCCCCACATGGGCTAAACTCCCTCCTAAACACGTTCCTTTCCAGTACCCACATGCAGTGGGGAAGAACACACTTCTGATCGCTGGACTCCAGGCCCGGAACAATGCCCGTGTGGTTTTCAGTGGATCTTTGGATTTCTTTAGTGATGCCTTCTTCAATTCTGCTGTGCAGAAGGCTACTCCTGGCTCCAAGAGGTACGTTGGCTCCCTGGCTGAGGAGTATTTGGGGAGCTGTTTAATGAAAGAAAATCCTACAAATATTCATGTTCACAGTGGAAAGCTTTAAATCATAGAATCATGGAATGGTTTGTGTTGGAAGGGACCTTAAAGCTCATCCAGTTTCAACCCCTGCCACAGGCAGGGACCCCTTCCACTGGAGCTGCTGCTCCAAGCCCCTGTGTCCAACCTGGCCTTGAACACTGCCAGGGATGGGGCAGCCACAGCTTCTCTGGGCACCCTGTGCCAGCGCCTCAGCACCCTCACAGGGAACAGCTTCTGCCTTATCTCCAGCTTGAATTTCCCCTGTTTCAGTTTGAACCCATCACCCCTTGTCCTATCACTCCAGCTTTCCTGCAGCCCCTTTAGGCACTGGAGCTGCTCTCAGGTCTCCCCTTCAGGAGCCTTCTCTTGTCCAGGCTGCCCCAGCCCAGCTCTCTCAGCCTGGCTCCAGAGCAGAGCTGCTCCAGCCCTCGCAGCAGCTCCATGTCCTCCTCTGGCCTCGCTCCAACAGCTCCAGGTCCCTCTTGTGCTGCTGCCCCAGAGCTGGAGCAGGGCTGCAGGGGGGTCTCCCCAGAGCACAGCACAGGCTCACACTCTGGGGGGGTACTGGGCTCAAGCACACATTGAAGATGGTTCATGGGGAAGCTTCTCATCACCCAGCATCCCAAAGTCCTTCTCATGGCTGTTCTCCATCCCATATTTTGCTTGGGGTTTTCCCAGGTGTGATCAGGGTGGTATATTCCTCTGGCCTTTTGGAACAGAGTGCTTTGGGAAGCAGTTCCCTGCTTTCACCCCAGATCTCTTTGTGTTGCTTTCATATCTATTAATGGTTCAGGTTTTGGCACACAGGTGTGGTTTTAGGGCATGGCTGCTGTGCTTTCCCAGCATTCCTCTATCCACAGGTACTCACAGACAGGTAATTATGAGCTGGCCATTGCCCTGTCCCGCTGGGTGTTCAAGGAAGAGGGAGTGCTGCGTGTCGGAGCCGTGTCCCACCACCGTGTGGGGGAACTCACACCTCCCAGTGCCTACACTGTCACCGACCTCGTGGTATGGCTGCTTGCTTGGGAGGGGACATGGGAACTCGTAATGGGCTGAGGCTCGTTTTCAGGTGTCACTCATTAATGTCTCCTGTTGTGGGTTTGTTCCAGGAGTACAGCATTGTCATTGAGAAGCTTTCTGATGGCAAGTGGGTCCCCTTTGATGGTGATGACATTCAGCTGGAGTTTGTCCGCATCGATCCCTTCGTGCGGACCTTCCTGAAGAGGAACGGTAGGTTCCCTCAGAGCCCCAGCCCTGCTAGGGCTCCGATCCCACCTCTCACTGCTCTCACCTCAATGTCACCATCACCTCAATGTCACCATCACTTCAGTGTCACCACTGTCTCTATCCCAGGTGGCAAATACAGTGTGCGCTTCAAGCTGCCGGACGTCTATGGCGTGTTTCAGTTCAAAGTGGATTATAACCGCCTGGGTTACACTCACCTCTACTCCTCCACCCAGGTGAGCCCAGGGGGGATTAATCACCCAGGGGGGTGAGTTTATGGGGTACTGGACTCGAAGGGCTGCTCTGTCCCCTCCCAGGTGTCCGTGCGTCCCCTCCAGCACACGCAGTATGAACGGTTCATCCCCTCTGCATACCCTTACTATGCTGGTGCCTTCTCCATGATGGTCGGTCTCTTCATGTTCAGCATCGTCTTCCTGCACATGAAGGAGAAGGAGAAATCCGACTGAGCTCCCTATGGAGGGAGAGGAGCCTCTTCCCTGGCACTGGGCTGCACTCAGGCCCTTTGGTTGTATCCGTGTGAGGACTGGTAGGTGCCAGACACTCCCTGGATTTGCATTATGGTCTTTTTATTTTTACACAGAGCAGGAACTAATAGTAAAGAAAATGACGTTGGGGGGGGCAGAATCTGTCCCCAAAGTGTCTGCAGCCCTGGAACCATGATGCTCCCAGCACTGTTTCCTCATGGATTCGTGACCGTTGTTTCGTGCTGCTGTTGGAATGGATTTGGTTTGAGATTAACTCCCTTTTCCAAAATAAAGTCTTATTCCTGTCTCCCCGGGTGGAAGCTGAGTGAATTCACCATGTGGGGCTCTCGCCATGTCCCCACATCTCCAGCTCCTGGTGTCCCTCAGATGGGCTGTGAGGGAACAGTCAGACGGTGCCAGGGCTGGAGTGTGCTGAAAGGCAAAGTGGGAGTCTGGAGTGCACGGAGGGGCTCAGGGTGTCACTGAGGAAGGCTGAGCACCCCAAAAGCCGCTTGGTGCCCAATAAGCAAAGAGGTGAGTTCAGGGGCACCCCAAAATGCACATTGATGGTGGGAGGGAAGGAGCAGCCAGATGTGATCCCAAGAACAGGGTGAAAGAGGGAGCACAGGGGTGGAATGGGTAGGGGGGTAGAGTCAGAGCACCTGTTTCAGGGCACCTCGGGGGGTGTTTTGGGGTACCCATGAGGCTATTTTGGGGTGTTTCGAGGTGAAAGACAAGGAAATGGCTCTGGGGTTTCCTCTGTCCCTGCCTGGGGTCAGAATAAAAGGGGTGAATGAGGGGATGGGGCCTTGGGGGGCACTGCTCCCCCCCCATTGGGGGCACGGACCCCCCCAGTGCCGCCGCAGGCAGAGGGCGGAGCCCCGTCCCGCCCGGCGCTCACTGATTGGTCGAGCGGCTCTGATTGACAGCTCCGGCGCCTGACCCGGCGGGGCGGGCGTTTTGCGACGGCGGCGCTTGACGGCGGCAGCGGCGGCAGTTGTCGGCGGCGGGGCCCGGTGGCGGCGGCGGCCATGCTGCTCACCGTGTTCTGCCTGCGCCGTGACCGCAGCGAGCTCACCTTCTCCCTGCAGGTGGACGCCGACTTCGAGCTGCAGAACTTCCGCGCTCTGTGCGAGCTGGAGTCCGGCATCCCGGCGGCTGAGAGCCAGGTCAGGCCCCGCCCGCCGCCTCAGGCCGGCGCTGCCCCTGCCTCTACCCCCGCGGCTGGGGTCTCGCCACAACCTGTGTCCCCTCTGCAGGCCACTCGGGGCCTTCAGCCCGGCCTCATGCGGAGTTCGGGGGTCGTTTTGGGGTGTCTGTGTGTGTGTGTGTTCCCTCGCATCCACCTTTGGGGTTTGGGGAGAGAAGCTTCCCTTTGCCCTCAGAGCCCTCCTCTTCCCCTCAGGAGAGGGCTCCGGGCCGGCGGTGTCTTCCTCTGGGGAAGGCTCCGTCTCCGGAGCTGACCGGGAGAACGGGGAGATGTGTGTTGTTATTGAGGTGTTGGAGGAATTCGGTGTGCAAGTCGGGAAGAGTTTGGAGTGCGAGGAACGGAGTCAAGGGTGGGGAGGGCGGCAGAGCCTGGGATCGAGCCCGAAATGCTCAGGAACAGGTTTATTTATTGTATCAGCGTATTCCTACTCGCAGCCGGGTGAGAAAGGGAATTTTGAGGCTTTTCCCCTTCTTTACCTTTCCTTACTTCCACCTGGCTCCCCCCAGAATCCTCCCCCTTCCAGCCGCAGTTCGGGGCTCACTCACAGCGTGCTGAAACACGAGGCTGCGGCGTGGGGGCGGCTCTGGCCCGTCTGCCCGTCCGTCTGCCCATCCATCTGGGCTTTACTCCATGTTTTGGGCTCAGTCCTACTGTTTCCCCCCCTGTTTCTGCCCGTTTCTTGTCGAGACATTGCTGGACAGGGCGATGTCCCTCTTCCCAGGGCGCTGGCAGAGTTAGTGGAATTTTGTGGGATGACTTTTGCTTCCTAAGCCTTTTCCCAGTCTAAATTAATAAAGTGTTTTTCCAGTCAAGGGGATATTAGTCAGCGATGGAAAAAGTGCTGAAGCAGCCCTTGAGGTGGACGTTCCCTCACCAAACAGGTTCCCAACACTGTGTTTTGCTTTTGTTTTGTCTTCAGTGAGCCTTTGCTTTTAGACAGAGAGGTTGGTTGTGAGGCAGATGTTCTCTGCAAAGCCAGGGTCGAAAATCAAGGAGAAATGGATTTTCCTTTAGGGGAAAAACTCTTGGTTTTTGGTAAGTAGGTAGAGAGGAACCGCCTCACACAAAGGCTCCTGTCCCTACGCTCCAGCACACCCCTGTGTCTGTGCTGCAGCCGCTGTTGTATTTGTGGTCAGCAATGGGGACAGCCACAGTGTAACTCCTCACTTTGGCCTCCATCGACTGCCAGCTCTGGGTTGGGATAACGAGGGCTCGTGGACTTTTCTGCTTACATTTTGCTTGTAAGTTTTTGCTCTGTTGCAATGAAACCAATGGAGTTTTGTACTGAAATCAGCTGCAGGTAATGGGGATCAGCGCTGGGCTTTTTGTAGCCATTGCTGCCTCCTGCTCACCCATCTGCTGTTTGCGCATCCCCTTGCTTCATTCTCGTGTTGTCTAGCTGTGTATTCACTTTCTCTGTTGTTTCTGCCTAGTGCTTGTGAAGTATTTTGAGGACCTTTATGGGTGCTGAGGCGCTGGCACAGGGTGCCCAATGAAGCTGTGGCTGCCCCATCCCTGGCAGTGTTCAAGGCCAGGTTGGACACAGGGGCTTGGAGCAGCTGCTCCAGTGGAAGGGGTCCCTGCCTGTGGCAGGGGTTGGAGCTGGATGAGCTTTAAGGTCCCTTCCAACACAAACCAGGCTGGGATTCTATGACCTTCACTGAGGAGAAATGTATTAAAACACAAGTTATCAGCAAAGCAAGTTATGTGGAAGGATTTTGTGTGCTCAAACCAGCTTCCTCAAACACACAGTGTTACATTCACCAAACCAGGTAGTTTGATGCCGTTTTCCCATAACCAAGGCGTATGTTGAAGGTGTCATATCAACACTAAAGAGAGGATGAATTTCATAGCCAGGGTTGTGCAGGGTGGAGTAAACCTCTTGTGTGTGGAGGAGGGTTCATCCCACTCTTACTCTCTGCTGGTTTGTGACGTTAATTCTAGGTGCTGCAGCTGGGGTGGAGGTGAGCAGGGGCTGTGGTCACAGGGTGGCACAAGATAACAGACGCTGCTGGCAGGCTGTGGTGATAAGGGGAGCTGTGCTGGGAGGGGGGAACTAATTTGGCTCACTGTGGTTTCCTCCACTCATCGAGGTGGTGGCTTCTGCAGAGGGAAGATGGGGAGGCTCTCGGCAGAACCGTGTTCTTCTGCAGCGCCCCTGATTTCCTTCATTTCTCTTTCTTTACATGCCCTGTGTCTCCTGTCCTTGGCTGGGCATAGGGATATTTAATGGGTTCTGGGTTTGGATTGATCTGTGATTGCTGGTGGCATCTAGTGCTCTTGATTGAGGTTCCTTGCTCCATAAGGAGGTTCTACCCTGTGGTATCGTATCCATCCACCGTGTGGTCTTTGCACCTGCGTTCTGGCCCAGGCCACCTGGAGGAGGGCCCATGTCCAGTGGCTGGCCAGCAAACAAAGTGTGCTGCAAACCAGACAATCCAAACACACCAAATTACATCAGCTTGTTCTAAGAGCAGAGCAGAGTGGGTCAGAAGCTGCTAAGCCAGGCTGCTAATGGATGTAGAGTGAGCTTGGAGCACTTAATTCATTGTCTGAGGTGTTAAGGCCGAATGCTCATAAATCCAATTCCAGGAAGACGACAGAGGCAAAACCTCACTTAAACTGATTAACTTGTCTCTTCCCAAGTGTCTGAGCAGGGAAACTGCCATTTCAGACTTGCACGTGCAGCTGGGATTCATCCCACACTTGCTTTCCCTGCGGGCAGCGGTGTTACTGAGTCAGGCTGGGCAGGACGTGTCTGGTAATGCGCAGGGATGCGCTGGGACTCTTTCCATCACAGCCTAACCTGAATTATGCTGGTAATGTCTTGCAAGCCATTGGAACAGAAAGGAATATTGCTTACAGACCTGTGTTTGCTTTGGAAGGGACCCAGTCTAGTGCAGTACTGCTGAGGCTGGGAAGTGTGTTGTTAATGAGGAGGTAGGAAGCTCATGCAGGATTCTCTCATCCTGATGGCTCTGATTGCTGTTGGTATGGGGTGCTTGTTGGTTTTGCCTTTTCCTTCTGTCTTTGGCACTGCTGCTGCTGGTGGATCTCAGCTGTCACGCACTAGTGAGGTTCTGTGTTGTTTCTGAGTTGCTGGAGTAAAGCACTGAACATCAGGAGCATCTTCCAGACATTCAGACATGTAGTAACTGGGGTTTTTTGGATCTTCTTTTTGGCTCTGCTGCTTGCGATAGCATCGGACAGAGCTGCGGCCCATCCATATGAGGACTGCAGAGCTGCTCCCCACTGCTGCCAGTCCTGACCTGCAGCAAACCCGTTGTTGCTGAACCGGCCTTTTCCAGACCCAGTCTTGCTAAACAAGGTGGTAAATGTGAAATTCAATCATACGCCCAAAGGGTTTAGGCTGAGTTCTCCAGCGTTTCTCACTCTGGACTCCTGCCAGGGGCAGGAGCTGTGGAACCAGGTCTCGTTGTGCCCCCATGGAGGCACAGGAACCGTAATGTTTAGTAGATACCATTTCTGGGAACATCTGTTCCTGTAAATCACATCTTTATTTTGTTTTCTTGCTTCTCTGTAATTCAGGGCATCTGTAGGTATCACAGATCTAACGTGAATAGAAATGTTCCCATGGTGATTGTTCATTTTGATCTCAATATAATTTTATGTTTAATCTGTGGACCCCTTGTTAAGGCAGATTATCTTAATAGAAAATGCTGTGAATGTGTTTTATGTTCAAAAGAAGTTACTTCCCCACCACAGGTTGATTGCAGTCTCAGGAGGGGTGTTTGGGTGCTGAACCCTCATGTCTGGGTAGAGTTACATCAAAGAAGTAATCTGGAAATCACTGAGCTGATTACTGTGGGCCTTGTAAAACTGGTTATTCTGGGGAGCTGGTGTGGGAGAAGGCAGAGATTGTAGATATTGGACTGCATCATCTGTGGGTCTGCCCTGATTGGTGCTGCCTGTGGGTGTGCAGTTGGTCCTTGGTCAGTAGGTGTTGACCGTGCAGTAGAAGATGGTTGTGACTTGTGATCTTAGAGATTGGAGTTTGGAAATGTGTGGTGAATAGGCCTGGGGCAAGGCTTACTTTCTTTCACAATGTTGGCCTCTACTTAAAGGAGACCAGCCCTTCTCTGAGGTCTGAGGAACCACTGCCAGATTTCAGCAAGACCAAGTCTGTGTCCATGGCCAACCATTCATTGAGGCCTTTCTGTGCCTGAGGTGGAGGTGCTTGGGCAGGGCTGTGGTGAGCACTGCTTACCTTCCCTTCCGAAGCTCAGGATGGGGCCAGAGGATTGACTGGAGCGCTTTCCTAAGATAATAACCTCTTGCTGGTTTTTATCTTCCCCTGCTTTGCATTGCTGAGTGTTTTCACTGCTCTCTCTCCATGAACAGATAGTCTATGCGGAGCGGCCGCTGACTGACAACAACAGATCTTTGGCCTCCTATGGCTTGAAAGATGGGGATGTGGTTATTCTGCGACAGAAAGAGGCCGTAGAGCCACGGCCCTCCATCCGCTTCCCAGGTGAGAAAGCATTTGTGCTGCTGTTTGCTCAGAGCATTCACAGATCTCCATGTTTATCAAACACCAGTTCCGTGTCTTGTCGGTCTCCTTTAGCAATTCACTAAGCAAAGCACCTTGGAAGGGAGGGTGGTTGGGGTGAGGTGGGAGGCTTTGAAAATTACCCAGAGGGCTTGTTTTTAATGGGATTTTTTCTTCCAAGGAAGCAAATATCATTTTACTGTTCTCCGGGGGGAATGCAGAGAGGGCAAGGAAGGGAACTGGTTCAGAACAGCAGGGGTTGTAAAGGCCTGTGAATATTTATACAACCACCTGGTGTAATGGCACAGTAATATGTGGTCTGCACAGCTCAGGTGCATTAAAGGCTGTTATTGATGTGCTCTTTGAATCCACACGTGACAGATACCCAGAGAAGCTGCATCTCAACAAGCCCAGTTATGCAACTGTGCTACACAGACTCCTCTGAGCAGAGCTCTGCTTCTCTGTCCTGCATTCCGCAGCCATTCCCAGAAAATCCATGTCATAAAACATGGCTGGAAAAAAGGGTTCTGCTGGCTGGGAAGGGCATGGGAGCATTCCTTGAGGTCTTCATCCTCCTGCCTCAGCTGGAGGATGGGTACCTGCAATGCAGGTCTGCAGAAAGGCCACTTCTCTTTTTTTCCCTGGTTGTTTGTTTTAATCCGTGAGATTCAGAAGTGCCATAGAGAGACATGAGGTTCAGCCTTGCAATCCCTCCGTGTGGAATTCACATTGGTAAAGCTGGAAATAATGAGTCTGTGATTCACTAAGTGCATTTCGGGGGATAAGAAAACAGGCCAGAGAGAAGGCTGGATGAGTTACGTCAAGCCACACTGACATCCCTAACCCAGTAACCTGCATGCATGGCCATGCTTCCAAACTGCTCTTCCAGAATCCGGTTTAATACTGCAGCAGTAAGAGTGGTTTTCACAGTGTGAGCATGAAGCACCAACACCTCTGACCTCTTTCTCCCTCAAGGTCTGCCCAGGATAGACTTCAGCAGCATCGCGGTTCCGGGCACATCCACACAGCAGCAGCAGCAGCCACCAGCGCAGCGCCCGCGCCCATCACCTCCCGATGCCCCCTCATTCCCACAGGGACTGGACAACCCAGCACTGCTCCGGGAGATGCTGCTCGCAAACCCCCACGAGCTGTCCCTGCTGAAGGAGCGGAACCCACCCTTGGCAGAGGCGCTGCTGAGCGGAGACCTGGGTGAGGTGGGGGTTAACCTCTGGGAGGTGGTTTGGAACCCCTTGGAGCTCCCTTCTAACAAAAGGCAGCTGCGGGTGTTTAACTGGGGTGTTTGCTGCCAGCTCCTTGTTGGCGCTGGTAAAAGGTGCCAGTTGGGAATACTCAAGGCAGAGTTCCTTTCGTAACAAGACCTTTCTGCTGAGTTGGGTGTATTTCTCCTGCTTGGCTGCTTTAATATCCTCAATCCCCTACTTCGAAATATCAGCTGCACAGATGAGCTGAGTTTCTGTGATCACAAGTGGCTCAGCACCTGATTTTCATAGAATCATAATCCCAGACTGGTCTGTGTTGGAAGGGACCTTAAAGCTCCTCCAGCTCCAACCCCTACCACGGACAGGGACACCTTCCACTGGAGCAGCTTGCTCCAAGCCCCTGTGTTCAACCTGTCCTTGAACATTGTGATTATTTTGGGTGCAATTGAAGCCTAGTATCATGTCCTTGATTTCCTCTGCAGCTGAGTCTATGTTGGTCCTTCGTCCTTCATATGATTAAAGGTGCGAGCTCTCGTGTCTTTTCAGTATTTAAACAGAGTGGTGGTGTGGGCACCAGCAGTTGTGCTTTCTGAACTGCTGCAAGACAGTTAGGAAATAAATCCTGTTGAGTTTGGGAAAATGAATCATCAAATAGGGTTGAAAAGGACCTTAAGGTCATCTGGTTCTAACCCCCCTACCATAGGCAGAGAATGAAATATCTTCTAGCAGGAGACTTCCTTCCCCACTTTCAAGGTCACATCCTTGTGATTTCTCTCTGTCAAATAAAGCTACAAAGGAGCTTGCATGAATATTCTTGGTCTGTTTCATTTCCCAATTCTGACTTTAGTTTATAGTCAGAGTTAAACATTGCTTGCGCTCTTCTTGCAAGTGCTGTGCCTGTAGTGCTGCTGTTTCTCCACCACCTTGACAAGATGTGCTGCTTCTGGCAAAGAATATGAGAGGTTAAGCCCTAGACACCCAAGACTGGCTCATCTGCTGCTCTGCCTTGCCTTGCGCATGTAGACTTTGACTCGGATGTGTGGTTTTAGTCTCAGTTTGCCACAGCAAGCTGCTAGAAGGATGGGGTTTGAGCTGTTCATGCCTGCCTTGTTCTCTATTGCTACTGTTAGTGTTTGGGCACAGATCCAGTTCAGCTCTGGCTCTCATGCCCCAGTACATGCATAGATATGTACCGCAAGTGCTGTATAAGGTACCTGTGAGACAGAAGCCTAATTTAAAACATAAAAACCCAAACAAGTAAGAAACTATACCTAATACCTTCCTGGACATCTAACGGCCTCTGAGCCAGTGACCTTCTTTGTGGGAACTGCATTTCTGGAAGCAAACCCACAACCTTCTGTGTTTACAGAACTTAATTTATTGCCAAGTCCTTTTGGGAATGTACATGATCACATCCAAGTCGTAAGAACCAGCCAGAGGCTATCCAAAAAAGTGGGGATCTAAAAACTTGTGCTCTTAAAACGTGCACTTAAAACTGTGTGAAGTGGGTGTCCCAGCTAGGATCTCTTGATTGCAGTGGCAGGTGTTCAGCTGTGGGGATGATGATGTCTTTGCCTGTGTTGCTTGGGTTTAAAGTAAGTTTTGTTGTTAGCCTTCATTTTGCCTGTGTGTTTTGTGGGGTCCACAGGCTGCTCTTTTACTAGGAATGCTGAGTGTAAAATGTGACACATATTGCAAGCTGTGCTCGTGGATGGGCATCTTGCTGAGAGCTGTGAAACCTCCCTTCTATCTCTGAAGCTGTTTCAAAATGCACGTGCACTTAAGCCTCTTGATTGAGTTGTGCAGATTCTGAGTCCTGATTCGTGCTTCGGGTCTCATTTATCTGCTGGCTTTGCAGCTGTTTGGGTATTTTTGGCATATTGTGTAGGCAATTCTTGCTGCAGTAGAAGAATGAATTTGTGGTTTAATGGCAGCTCTTTGGCTTAAAGATTGTCTTTGTGTTTTTCTCCATATTTCGTCCATATAAAAATGTGAGTGCAAGGAAATTGAGTCTGATTGTGCTGAGCTTGGGTAGCAGACACAAGGAGATCGAGTCCAGTCACTTTTCATCTTAGTGGGTTCCCAGGTTTGGTGCTTTGAGGTCCATCAGTGCTGCCTTCAGAGGGAGCCTTTGTTTGCATGTGCAGTTGACTCTAGCCCTGAGTGTGTGCTGGCATAAAAAGAAGAGTTTGCTGTGCCAGACCTTGATTTGTAGGAGCAATTTCCAGTAAAGAGCATTTCTGTGTCTCCCTGTTACTGCAGAGAAATTCACCAGGGTGTTGCTGGAGCAGCAGCAGGACCGAGCCCGGCGGGAGCAGGAGAGGATCCGGCTCTATTCAGCCGACCCTTTTGATCTCGAGGCACAGGCCAAGATAGAAGAAGACATAAGGTAGGAAACCAAAGTCACTTGCAGGCGTTGGAGGTCTGCCTTTTTCCACAGCATGTCTCCATCCATGGTGTGTTTTCCTTGGAGGATGCACAGAGTGTGTTTAGATCCTTGCCTAAAGACATGCATTTGCTTGGAGGGCGATGCTCTGAGCTGCTTTTGCACATGGGAAGCTTGGGATTCAGGGACATGTGGGTGCACCCCATCCTTCAGAGGTATCTATTTGAGCCCAGATCATGAGGTGGCAGTATCACTGTCCATGCATGTGATGTCCCAGAGCTGCCTAAGCTGGCTCCCTTTGAAACAAGATCCTCTGGTGAGGTGGTACTTGGGTGCCTCAGGTGTGTTTTGAACCTCGGGTTTGTGTTAGTCTCTAGGCTGATCTCTGCACAGCAACGTGGCGTCATTTCCCCCAGCTGCCTTCCAGATTGGGTTTTGTGTGCTGCTAATTGGTTTGTGTCTCTGGCTAATTCCAGAGCCGGAACATTGCTGCTGTCAGAAGAGATGTTCTGTAGAAATATGTTCTGTTCATCAGCACTTGTTCCCTCTTGCTCTCTTTCAAGTGTAATTGCATTGGGCTGGGGCTTGGTTCTTAACACTGAGTGACAAATCCTTGAGTCAGATCATGACTGATGCTTTGTTCCGCAACTCAGAAATGTCTTTCTGGTTCGGGCTCAGAGTTGATCATAACCAAAATTCAGTTGCAATAAGAGTCATACTTGTGTTGGTGCTGGATAAATGCTTTGCTTAGCAAAGCAGGAAAACACACATTTGTAGATAGCAAAATGTTGCTGGAGGCACAGGAATGCTTTCCTGCTTCCATAGATAGGGGACAGATAAAGGTGATGTGCCCGAGGCCATGCAGCTGTCCCCAGATTTCACACCTTGAACTCTTTGCTTCATTAGATGTGCTGTGCCCAGGATTGACAGGAGGCTGTGGCAAGTGTCCTGTTTGTTTTGAGACACGTTTCTGCCCTTCAAAGTGTATCTTAGATGGAGTGTCAGGCACAGAGAAAACAGAGTAATGGATTTGACAAGAGAACAAACTGAAGATTAATCCCTGTGTATACGATGTAAGCTTAAATAATAAAGGACAGGTCAATATGTGGCTTCTTGATGCATGAATACATGAAGTGGGACATGCTGGCAGTAGGGTGTTTTAGCTCCCAAGTGAGCCAGGTATGAGGGGCCATTAACTATTTATCCTTCACCACCCAGAAACCTCATCTCCCCATTGTTGGGGGAGGGCTTACCACAGCACAGAAGATGGATAAGAGTGGAGCTTGAGGTTTTCTCCTTCCCTTACTGAGGAGTGAAAATGAAGTAACATCAAAATTGGAAGCCCTTTTTCCCTTTTTGGTAGATTAAGCTATTTCAGATACAGTTGCTGTGGATGCCCATCACTTCCAAGATACTTCTTGGCTGTGGTGGGCTTCTGGAAGCATGTTTCTTCTATAGGCTTGAATTTGCACCAGAGGTTTGTGCTCATGGCGGTGTTTCTCACTGCAGTTTTGCTCACCTCCCTCCCTTCCTGTGCCTGGCAAAGAGGAGATACCAGGGAAACGTTGGAGGATTTGAACGTTCAGCTGCTGTGTGGGATTCCAGCATTGTAGCTACTGGCAACATTGTCATTGTGTGCCCTCAGTGCTCTATTGTAGAGTAATAAATACAGAGGGGTTTTGCTCACAAGTTCTCCAGGTTAACTCTGTGGTGATGGGTTTCTGTTGCAAACAGAAGGTTGTCAGGAGCTGGAGTGTGAGTTAGGCAGGGTGTTGGAAGGAGCAGTCTTCATGGCCCTGGATTAAGTCAAGGTCATTACTAACAACTCCTCTTCTGGGAAGCCTTTGTGTAGCTCATGAAGCAGTCCCTGGTGTGCTCTGGGTGTGCTGTTTGTAAGGTGAGCTGCAGTGGGTGGGATTACTGGGTCTGTTTGTAAGTCAGAGGGATGCTGGTACAGTTCAGCTGATGGAAGGGCTCATTCTTCTCTCTCTTCTCCATTAAAATCAGGCAACAAAACATTGAAGAAAATATGACGATAGCAATGGAAGAGGCCCCAGAGAGCTTTGGGCAGGTGGTGATGCTGTACATTAACTGCAAAGTCAACGGACATCCAGTGAAAGCCTTTGTTGACTCAGGTGAACTGCTTCTCATCTCTTTGCTCTCCTTTCTCTCACAGCAATCGTTCCAGGATCATTGCCCAAAATTTCCATACTAAAGCACCGTGTTAGAGGATTTTGAAGCATCTAATTAAAACCTGAGAGCAGCCTGGGCATTGTATAAGGCAAAACCGTTGAGAGAAGCAGCACACAGGAGTGCTTGAGCCCCTCAGACCAAGGCTCCTGGGAGAATTTCTGGGCTCCAGTGCCAGAACGGTCACTGCCACGTGTCTGCCTTATCTCATTTTACAGATGGGGGGATTACACGTGCCTTTCATGTAGTGCTTCCCATCCACAGCCTTAAAGGGAAAGTACTTGGGGTTATTCCAGCTCTACAGTAACACTGCTGTGTGATTACAGTCTATTCAACATAGTGGGATTCACAGGAAGCTTTTACACCCCAGTGCTGTTGCCTGATGCAGGGAGGTTGGTTTCCCAGCTGCTGAGTACAAGATCTTAAGCCCTTCCAGGGGAGAATTTGCATCTGTGTTGAGCTCTCAGGTTTTAACACCAATTCTGTTGCTGGTAGGTGCCCAGATGACCATCATGAGCCAAGCTTGTGCTGAAAGGTGCAACATCATGAGGCTGGTAGATCGGCGATGGGCTGGCATTGCCAAAGGTGTAGGGACACAGAAAATCATCGGCAGAGTGCACTTAGGTAAGTGCTGGCATTCTGCACGGGGCAGCTTCAGCAGCAGTGTGACTGCATTTCCCGCACTCTTGGCACCAGGAGGATCTGGTTTAGTGCTGTAATTGTTAGGGAGTCCCACAGAGTAAAATAAAAGTGCATCTGTAGAGTGTTTGCTTGTCTCAGGAAAAGCTTCTGTCTCATTTAATGCTTTTTTAATGGAATTACCTTAATGTTTTTAGGTGCAGGAGTGCTCAGCTCCTGCAGACAGAGAGAGGATGTGTTCAGTCTGGGTGCAAAAAACAAGGCTAATGTCTTTGGGGTGGGACTGCTGGGCAATATGATTTGCTCAGGAGGGCTCCAGTACAGTGGAGTGTGTTGTATTCCTTTGGGAAGAGAAGATTGGCTGTGCTTTTGTGCAGATTTCTGGATGAGAGAAGATTGTCCTTATTGTCTGAAAAATTATTGTCTTCACTGTACAGCTTCTTAGGCTTGGAGGGTTAGATGAGCAATTCGTAAGGATCTAGAGCAGGTCAGTTCTTAACTAGCTTCTTGAGACCAAGGCAGGCCTGGTAGTCTGTGAGGCTTGCACAGGGTTGGATGTGCAGTGACCAAAATGCTGTCAGAGCTCCGATTTCAGACTTGCCAGGAGCAGACCTTGCCCAGGAGATCTAAGAACTGAGAGTAGATTTATTGCACTGTAGATATTGCAAGGAGGTAAACTCTCTTCCTTATATTTCAGCTCAGGTCCAGATTGAAGGGGATTTCCTTGCGTGCTCCTTCTCAATCCTTGAAGAGCAGCCCATGGACATGCTTCTAGGACTGGATATGCTTAAAAGGCATCAGGTATCAGAACCTCATAGAAACATAAAATCCTAGAATGGTTTGTGATGGAAAGGACCTTAAAGCTTCTCCAGCTCCAACCCCTGCCACGGGCAGGGACCCCTTCCACTGGAGCAGCTGCTCCAAGCCCCTGTGTCCAACCTGGCCTTGAGCACTGCCAGGGATGGGGCAGACACAGCTTCTCTGGGCACCCTGTGCCAGCGCCTCAGCACCCTCACAGGGAAGAGCTTGTGCCTAAGAGCTCATCTCAGTCTCCCCTCTCTTGGGCAGGTTCAAGCCATTCCCCTTGGCCTGTCCCTACAGGCCCTTGTCCCAAGCCCCTCTCCAGCTTTCCTGCAGCCCCTTTAGGCACTGGAGCTGCTCTCAGGTCTCGCCTTCAGGAGCCTTCTCTTGTCCAGGCTGCCCCAGCCCAGCTCCCTCAGCCTGGCTCCAGAGCAGAGCTGCTCCAGTTCCTAACCTCTTTTGAAGCAGTTACTGGCGCTTCCAAGTTCAGTGCTGAGTGCAACAGAAATGCTTTCCTTGTCTGGGAATGTATTAGGATTTTTCTGGGGAGCGTTGCTGGTGGATTATCTTCCAGCCAGTTATGAAGTACATATGCTTCCTACATCATGGATAGCTGGAGCATGTCTGGCAAGGTTTCTGCTCTGATTGAAGATGCTCAGAGCTTTCCAACTGCATGATTTGTCACAAAAAGGGTCATAAGAGCCCCTTTGTTCAGAGCTGATGCTCTTGGCCCACAGTTGGCTGCTGTGAGCTCTTCCCATTGGAAGTGGATTGTTTAACCTTGTTTCTCCTTTTTCTCCGGGAATGGACTGGCTCTTACCCAGGCCCCTGATGTCTCGATGCTCTTTCACAGTGCTCCATTGATCTCAAGAAGAATGTACTGGTGATTGGCACAACGGGCTCACAGACCACGTTCCTCCCAGAGGGCGAACTCCCAGAGTGTGCCCGCCTGGCATATGGGGCCGGGCGGGAGGACATCCGGCCGGAGGAGATCGCAGACCAGGAACTAGCAGAAGCAATACAGAAATCCGTAGAGGAAGCAGGTACCAGGAGCAGCCCAGTTGAAATACTGATCTGCATAGTTCCCTTGCTGTGTGGCAGGATGTCAGTCAGCAATTTCCCCTTCTCAGCACCTAGGAGATGCAGTTTAATGCAGCATCTGCGAGTAAACAGTGGAGAGGAAGGGGCTTTATTCATGCTTATTGCTTCAACTACACTTCTCTCTCCCTTTCTGTACAGCAAATCTGCATGAAGGCATTTTGGGGTGCTTGCTGTTTAATTTGTGCTCTCCTTGTAACTTCCTACCTGCTCTGGTTTCTTGGCCTTCGAAGGTGTGGAGATAAATGATCGTCTCTGGCAGCAGTTGTAGTGCCTAGGCAGGGATGTGGCTCAGTTGGGTGATATTTCAGCAGCCTCATGTAAAGACAGCTTTGTGGGGGCTTCCACAAGTACTCTCTTAATAGCAGCAGCTTGTAAAAATAGAGGAGCTGAAGCAGTAAGAGCAAATCTCTGGACCAAAGATGACAATTCTTAGAACTAGCACTATTTCAGCATTTTTCCTTAGAGTGGTGCTTGTGCCCTTGGAAGGTGAAGTGCTTCTTTTTACTGAGGCTGCTGGCGCTCTGAGTTTCAAAAGCAGCAGCTGAAGTCACATCCTGATGTGTATCTGCAAAGAGGATTTTCACCCTCCCCATAGTTCTGTTCCTTGTGCCTCTGGAATCCATGAGCTGCACAAATGAAGCCTGACTTTAGGCTATGGAAGAATTTGGTAGCTGCAAAATGTAAAGTGGAGCTGCCAGAATAGCTGAAAGCTGTGACCTGAAGTGTCTGCTTAATTCCTCCCTTTGCTCCAGCATAGGCTTTTGACTAAAGGAAGGACAGTGTTCTCACAGCAAAGCTGTTCCATGAAGCTGTGAACACCTCACAAAGTGTATTCCTTAGGCCTTTTCCAAAACCTTTAAAGATAACATTTTACATGCAAGTGTTTTCTAGAGACTTTCAAGTTTTACTGCTGATTGTCCCCCTGAAAGCACACAGTGAGATTCTGCTTCCCACACACATGCAAAACATGCTGGGTCATGTTTGAGCTGATAAATTTGATGTCTTCAACGTTTTTATTGCTAATTTTTGAAGACTCTAGCATGTCCATACGTACAATTGAAGTGTGATAACCAGATTTAACCATATGTATATATATGGTTAAATATATATAAATATGTATTTATATATTGATTGTATGTTTCATATATATAATATAAAAATATATATTGTATATATATATATATAACCAGTTGTAATGCACTGACATTTTTCTATAACACTTCCCAATTGCTGCTTGATAGTCCAAAGTGTAAGTAGTGACTTTCTTGCAAATAATGAAGTTGTTCCATTAAGGGGAGCTCAGGACTGCACTTATTGGTCTCTTTGACCAGTCTGCTTCCATGCTAAGAATACAAGTTCTCCAGAGATGTAAAAACCTTGAGAGGAAGGCCTGGCTTTAATGAATCAGCAAGAAATGGTTTAGGAGTTTGACTTTTAAAGCCAAATTTGTGTTTCTTAACTTGCAGCAAATAGAGAGAAACACAAACATAGATTTGCCCTTGTCCCTGTCAGGTTTTGGCAACGCTAAAGGTCAGACTCAGCAGCTTGAGCTCGTGTCTCCTCACATAACCTGCAGAGGAAATGTGCAGGTGTAAATATTGGGGCTTTTCCTGTTCAGATGTTGAGCTTGGTGAAGCCTGGGTTGGTTTTTGCAGTACCTCTATTTCAGAGAAGATCTTGCAGACATTGTAGTTGGTTGAGCTTAGTTCTCTGCTGAAAGGGTCAAATAAAAAGCAAACCTCATCCCAAAGTCTGAGCCTTTACCATAAAGGTATTGCAGTTGAGTGCTTTAAAATGAAAAGTGCCTAAAAGGAGTTAAAGTTGCTTATGCAGCTGCAATTCCAAAGGCCATGTGGCTTTGTTCAGGCTAATCACTGCAGTTCACCACTGCTGCTGAGCCTTAGAGGAATGTCAGAGATGTACGAGAACAGGAAATCATTTTGGGTATTCATTCAATGCTTGTAGAACACCAGTGCACAAAACTAAGGTAGGTCTTGTTTAGACTGACTCTGTGTAAGTCTTAGATGTATTACAAGCCTCTGGCCCATGGGCATTTGTTGGCTATATCCAAATATATACCCTCTTCCTTTCTTCCCAAACTATTAGTTGCTGCCAGATGGTACTGGGAAATCCAAGTAAAAGAACAGGAAGGTGAAGTGGGAGAGGATGTAATGCAGCACCAAGGAAGCTCAGCTCTCTACAAGGCCTGTGTTCTTTCATAACAGCTTGAATTTTTGCTGCCTTCTGGTAGATGGTACAACATACACTGCTGAATACATCTGTGGGCTATTAAAGTTCTTGTTCTGAATGCACCTGGGTTATTCTTGAGCTTCACTTCATCCCCTGAAGTCCATGTTTCAAAACCTGCAGAAGGGCAGCTGAGGTAGTTGTGGAGCCCTGTTATGTTTTACTGTGATCTAGATCCTCCACGTCTGTTTATCTCTGAGAGCTTGCTCTTTTCTGCCTATACAAAGTGTTTCCCCTGCCACTGGGAGACTCAGTGACAATGGAGGATTTACAGAACTGGCAGCGAAACTGCAGCTGCTTTAGGAAGTATACTCAGTAGTTTATCCCTTACACAGCTTTTCACCCCAACAGGCTCGGTACAAGAAAGGCACTAACACGACAAATGCAACTCAGGTTTTTCCTAATATAGAGAGAATTTATCCCTGCTGGTGCACTTTGTGGAGAAGAGTTTGTTCCCAGGGTTAGCTGGATCAATATCCTTGACAGGGCTGGGATTCAGCTCCTGTAGATACCCGTGGAGCAGGATGACAATGGCTCTCGGGAGGATGATGTGGAGGAGTGCTTGGCAGGCTACCAGCTACTTCTGCTGTCTAAATGACAGCAACTCCCTCGTGTCTGCTCAGACCCTTTATTACCAACCCACTGAATCAAAAGACAGTTCTGCTTCCTCTCTGAAGGATTGCCTTGGGAGCAGAGTGTGGATGTAATCCTGCTGCTTAGAGACAGAAACAGATCCCCCTGGTGTTCATCCGTATCCTGTGTCTGAAGCCTCTTTGCCACCCGGATGAAAGCTGAGCAGTCTGCAGATCTGCAGGATAATTCTGGCCTTTTAATACCCCAGCATCTCTGAGTTGTTGCAGCTGCATTAAGAGCAGATGTGCAGGCAGCAGAAGGGATTGCTGTGTGCAGCGGCTGCTGTTCTTTATACCAAAGCATATTGAGCAGGGTGTGGTAGTGCAGCATCATTGCTGTTTAACAGAGAATAAAAGAAACAAGTAGCTCAAGTGAGAAAGGTGGATTTTTTCCATGTTATTGACCTGAAGGAATTCTTGGCTGTACTTGGGAATGGTCAGCTGCCCCCAGAACACCTGGGTATGTGCAGAAAGAGAAAGACTTCAGGTAAAACACTGAGTTTGGAGGCCTCTGGGAAGGGAAAGGAAACTAAAGCAAACAAATCATGCAGCACAATCTGGATATCTGACACTGGACAGAGTAGGGCTTTAATGGAAGAACAGGTGCTGCTGCTGCAAAGGTCATGTTGGTGAATTACTGAGCGTGTGAGGGCTGATATATTAGCAAGATTAGGCTATTAGCAAGATAAGTTATCTTATGTAATCTCTCCTGATAACTAGAGCCAGTGTTTGGTGCTCCTGATAGAGATCTGCAATCCATCCGTTCTCAGGGTGGAGAAGGAAGCAGTGAGCTGGGTTTGACTTCAGGCTGTCTCTTCCTTTGCTCTGCTCATCCCAGCCTCAGCCAGCAATTCCTTTTGGGGTTTCTGCACCCTAGGATCTTTATGCTTCCCTTCTGCAGCAAGCTGGTGTTTTGGCACTGCTGGGAACACAGCCCAGGGATTGTGTTGCCATCTCAGTTCTCATACCCCTGAAACATGCTCCCTGAATATCTTCAGCCTTACAGAGAACAAACCAGACATGTGCCTTGTGCTGTGTATATTTTATCCTATGTGTAGTATCACCCACGGACCACTCTGTGGCTTAGATAGTGCAGAACAGCCTTAAAATGGTTCTCAACAGAGTTATTTTTGTAAGGAATTTCGCAGGCAGAACTCCTGGAAGCAGTGAACAGGAGGAGCTCAAGCTGCTTCCACACTGTCTTGATGGACAGTTGGGAGGGGAGCTGCAAGGTCTCAGGACTATAACCATGCATGTGGTGTGCTCTGAATGCTAACACAAGTTTGGTGTGTTTGTTTCCTAATCCAAACAGAACGTCAGAAGCCTTGATGCATGTAGTGTGTGTTTACTGCAGCTGGAATGGGCCACAGACCAGGTATTTACAGCCACTGGTTTATAAGTTCTCTCTACTACAGTGAAAACACAGTTTTCCTGTGCCCTGACTACTTTCTTTCTGTCTTCCATTAGAGAATAGTGACAAAGAAACTACCTCACTGGAAATGCCCTCATTACCAGCTTCTGATGGGTTTCAAAATCCAGTCCAGTCTTCAGGACTAAATTCCAAGATCTCTAATCCCACAAATCAATTACTTGATCGTTCTGTCTCTGCCCCTGCTTCAGTTTGCTCATCTGAATCCAGCCTCACAGAGCCCATTGATCCTAGAGCCGTCAAGTCTTTGGAGTCTTCAACTGAATGCCAGATAACCCCAGAAGAAGAACATCCTCTCTTATCACAGCATCTTTCCAGTAATGCTTCCTTGGCAAATAATGACCCTTCTCCCCAGCCAGGGGAGGTGCCCTGTTGCAGTCCAGCTTGCTTTTCACAGAAGACACTCAAAGAAGCATTTATTGCTGACAGTCAAAAGGAATGTAAAGCTGAAGAACAAGACCATGGTCAGGAACGTCCTTTGGAAGTGACAAAAGCAAATAGTTTGGTTGACACTGCTGCTGAACATGGGCAAAATAAAGATGTATGTCTGTCTTCAGAACAGGAGGGGAAGCATGAGCTTCCCATAGTCCATCAGACACACAAAGAACCAGAGAAGGAACACCTGGAGGAGCAAGCTGAGACAACCAATCCAGAACCTCCTTGCCGTGTTAGTGAGGTTGAGAAACCTGCTGTGGAAGAAGCCAGCCAGACAGAACACCCTCCTGTGGAAGTGAGAGGAGGTGGACTGGAGAAACCAGGTCTTTCCTGTGGGAAAGGGACTATCCAAATGTCAGCCTCCTTCAGCTGTACACATACAGAAGCCTTAATGGAAGTAGATGTGGTTGAGCAGCCTGCAGCTGAGGCTCAGAGCTCAACAAGTGAGCAGCAGCAGCAGGCTGGGAACAGAAGTGGATCCAACCTGAACTCGGATGCCTTTTCCATGGAAGTGGAGTCGCTGAAGTCTGCATCCTCCTTGAGTGATCCGCTTTCCATTGGTGACGTTCCACAGTCTAAAAGCACTAGTGAGGTTCCTGCAAAGTATACTGAGTTGTATAACCGATCGGTGGCTGAAGGCAGCTCTTCCCCTTCCAGCATCCATCCACTGGACATGGATCCAGGAAGAACTTCTGAAGAGCGATGTTTCTCTCTTGCATCAGCCCTGAAAGAGCTTCACAAACTCTTGGTTATCAGTCGGAAAGGAGAATGTAAAATCCTTGCCTCTGAAGAAGTCTCTCAGCTGGAAATGGCTCACACAGCACCAGCAGCACAGCAGAAGGGGCTTTCTGAAGAGAAGCAGAAAGGCTCAGATCCAGAACTGAGTTGTTCCTCCTATGAGGTGAGGTCTGAAGGTAGAAAAGCAGAGGGGAAACAGCCTTGTGATTGTGGCATCGAAAACATCAGCGCTGGGTCTGGTGGTTGCATACAGTCTGCTCTTGGAGAAGGGGCTTCTGAGGCTCAGAAGCTTTCAGGTAAGAGTGATTTGGTCATGGTGAATTCTGCAGCGGCATCTGACCAGCAGCAGAGCTCTGAGCAGGAGGAGGTTTTGGCAGGAGGTCATCAGAGTCCAGCGAGTCCCACTTTGGAGCAGAAGACATCAGTTTCCTCTGCACCCACTGTGGATGAGGGTGCACCTCAAGATACTCAGAACCTGTGCACAGGAGCACCCGGAAGGAGAAGCAGTTCTGCTCCAGAAGGTCCGTGCCTGGGTGGGTGTGAGGAACCAGTGCAGAACCCACCAGCTGCCTGTACTGGACTTGCCTTGGGAGCTCCTCCCCTCCCTGCCTTCCCTGCAGCTGATGTTGATCGGATCCTTGGTGCTGGTTTTACCATGCGGGAAGCTCTTGAGGCTTTGGAACAAGCAGATGGAAACACGGATCTTGCTCTTCTCATCTTGCTGGCTAAGAGTATCGTTGTTCCTACATAACCACGGAAGAGGTAGCTGACTGGGGTGTCTTTTCTTTTACAGGACATATCCAAATTACACACCATGATGTGCAAGCTGAATGTGAGCCAGGTTTTAATTCTTTGCAGCCAAAGTAACTTGTCTCTTCTGTTTTCACTCGTTAGATTTGGCCTTTGAAAAGAACAAAAACGTCCTAGCTTTGTGTGGACAGAATAGCTTTTAATGATGCATACTGGATAAAAATTCCTGGTTTTGTTTCAATGTACAAGTTTAGAATAAGCTCCAATGTTACGAATAAAAAGCAGAAGCCATTCAGGTGCCCACCCTGGCCGGCGCAGAGCAGGTTGTGAAGTGAATTGAGGGGTGTGTGTGCAGGACAGGAGCTGCACACTGAGCTCGGTGCGGCACCAACACAGCAGCACGTGTCCAAATGGACTCTAGGATCTGGGTTAGCTCTCCTGTGCTTCATAACCCAACGTCTGTGACACATGAAACTACTGTGGCAGCTACTAAAGGTCTGTAGATGCCCACAGACGTGTAGTGCTGTGCAGGAGGAGCACAGGGCAAGGGGGGTTGGATATGTGTGGTTTTGGGTGTGCACAGGGAAGGCTGATGCCTATTTTTGCCAAACCCTTTTCTGCTCTTGGGCCAGTGTGTTCAAGTTTACAACATGGGGATAGAAGAAGGGAAGGGATAGAATTTGGTGCTACCAAAACTTAAAAGAGATGTTTTAACTTATTTGCAGATGTGCTGGTATTAATTGTAGGGGTGGGGATGGAAAAGGAGTGGTTTACATTTTCTTTCTAGCCTTGCCCACACCGTGTTTCCCCCAGACAAAAGAACAAGCTCAACCACTTTAAGGCAAAATGATGACATTATAACAAACCATCCATGTGTTACAGCTCCCTCTGGTCGGGGAAGAATGAACTGTTGCAGTGGATGCATTCTCTATGCACCAAGCAGGGGGTGATCAGGAGGATGAAGAAATCTGCTTTGCACTAGTTTTATCTGGATGTTTGGGGATGATCAGCCTCTCAGCTGTGGAAATGCAAACTCTGGGGCACCAGCAGCAGCTGGTGGGTACTCATTTAATACCTCTTCAGAGAGCGAGGGCTCCCCAATAGGGTTTATGAAACAAATGCACTGATGTGGCTTCTGCATTAACAATCGTGGCCTTCTGGGATGTCCCAGGTGAGTGATGAGGACTCACCAAGGCTGTGCTGTAGGTAGCCCTTTCCAGATGTTATTCTGGGGGGGATGAACTACTCTGTGATGCTCTGCAAAGCCCCAAAACCATGTTGGGGCTGGGGAAGGGGAAGGAAAGTGTGGCTGAAAAATTATACCAAATTTTAAGTAGGAACTTTTCACTTGGTCCCACTTGCAAATGGCAGAAGTGGC
Source organism: Melopsittacus undulatus (assembly GCF_012275295.1). Lineage (NCBI taxonomy): Eukaryota > Metazoa > Chordata > Aves > Psittaciformes > Psittaculidae > Melopsittacus > Melopsittacus undulatus. Next base: position 3,127,568 of record NC_047538.1, on the reverse strand, counting down.
TTTGTGTCAGGTGTTCATCTGGAATCTTCTGCTTTGAGCTACACCTGAAGCAAAGGGTCAGCAGCAGCTGGACACATGTTTCTGTCATGGCTTTCATTTGTTGTCATCGTTGTCTCTGGCCTGTGTTCCTGGTGTTTTGCTTTCCCTGTTGCTTGGCAGATGTGCTTCCATGTGTGCGAGGCTTGTTTTTTGTGCAGGGTGGCATTGAAAAACCAGCACAGCTTTGGTTTCATCTGTGAACTCGCAGGAGTCTGTGGTGTCAGGGAGCTGTGGTTGTCATGTTTTTCTTGGATGTTTGGGCACCCAGGAGGTCCTTTAGAGGAGCCAACAGCTTTAAGGCATTCCTCTGTCTGTCAAATGGAGATTTTGCATGCACTGTGAAGGTACCAGGTGCTCCCAGATGTGTTCAGCTTATAGCCTGCTCCTTGTGATGCTGGCAGCAGGCAGTGCTCTGCTGTTTGGGAGCCCCTTGCCAGAGCAGCATTGAGTAATTCACTTGAGGCTCTGTTCAAAATGACTTACTGAAGCAAGAACACAGCTTTATCATCTTCACTGGGCAGGTGGTACATGTTACCCCTGCTGAATAGTATTATCTTTTTTATATATTCTCCTTGCAGTGAGCACCTCAAATCAGCAAAAGCCCCCTCTGAAAAGGGTAACGCTTGAGCTGGTGCAGGAGTACAGTGTCATCAGATGTCCCTCTAGAAGCCTTAGGAAATAAGATATACCCATTCCCATCTCCATCTGGTTCACTATCAAAAGCAGCAACAAGAATGAGGCTCTCAGATCAGAGCATCCTCAGTCTAACCAGCTGAATCTGCTCCTGATTGACACCATGGGGCTCAGTGAGGTGGTCTTAGGGGCAAACCCCCATCTGGTGCACAGACACCAGCTGCAGGTCAGCCCTCGGATGCACGAGAGCTGAATTTGTACCCTTAGCCTGCAGCCAGCTTCTGGAAGCATCAGATAGTGGCTATTCAGTGGTATGTACCCTTTTTGTATTTACACTTCATGGTTTTAGAAGCGATTGCTAATAGCTAGACAAAGTACTGCTGCTTCGCACCAAGCTGGTTAAAGGCTCTAGTTTTACGGCCTCATTTACTCAGACTGTGTATACAGGATTTATGCTATAAAAGCTTTAGAGCAGCAGCCAATTTGCTTCAATGCTCAGATTTATTCTTTGTCAAATATCATTTCTGAAATCTGCCCTTCTGCCAAAGCTGTTACTGAAGCGTTTATCAATAGTGCTGGAATTTCCTGGGTAACTCTCTCTGGACTGCTAGAAACAGCCTGACCCCAACTGAGAAATACTTGTAAACCTATTCTGATCAAGTTAGTCCAAGCCTGGTGATTTAAATCTCTTCATTTCAGAGCCTTGCTTTGAGTGAATGGCTACGTGCTGCTAAATTAGAGAATCAGATTTTTAGGAGCAAGATTTACGTTGGAGAAAACTGGGGCCATGGTGAGTATTTAAGGTTAAAATAAAACGTAATAGAACATGTATTTAGTGAACATTGTCTAAAAGTTGTCTTCTGTTTTAATGTGCATGTGTGTCCTCTCTGCTGTATGCACACATCTTTTGCTCAGCCTTTAGCAATCTCTCTACTGATCCCTGGCCTACAAAGTGGGAATACCTCTATGTAGACTGCTACAGCTTGTTGGCTAGAGCAGGGGATCAAGGCAACACCAAAAGCTGTTCAGGTTTCCAAGGAGCCATGTGTCCTGGCCTCTCTTCACTCTCTTCCCCCTCCTCATTAATCACTGCTCCAATGTACAAATGTCACATCAGCTTAGCAAAACTATTTACAACACATCCATATATAGAGAGTAAAGCAACACTAGAGGCTGCTTTATAAAGATGCCAGCGCCTGTGGCATGCCCCAGTGGGTTTGCAGAGCTTGTTTCTGGGTGTTTGCTGGAGCCACTGTAGTTGTGTCTCTTGCTGTGGGTTTCTGGGATGTGTTCTTAAGGATGCCAAAGGAATTTACTCAGCCTCTTGCTAAATGCATTTCTGTACATGAGGCTCTAGGTGAGCTGAGAGGTGATGTTCAGTGAAACACCCACATCTGAAAGTTTCTGGCACACATAAAGGTGACAAGGGGAGGAAATGTTTCCTGGTGATGGTTTCACCTGCTGCTGGACAGAGCTGAGCTGCATTATCATTACAATCTCTGCCTTGTTGCTACGTATGTTAAACTTCCTACGTTAGACGTTTGGTCTCCAGGACTGTTAACCTTGTACCTCCTCAATACGTTCCCTTCTTCCTGTCTCCCCTCTTGCCATTTCCTTTCCTCAAAAGTAGCAATATTTAAGTGTACTTGCTGAATGTTTAACTTCCAGGCAAGTTTTCTGTAACACACTATGCCATTTACAAATAAGAGGAGGAACAGATCCTAGAGGTTTCTTCACCAGACTTGGACTTCTTGCTGAATGGCTCCCCAGAACTCTAACATTAATTTAAAGAGGAGAAATCCAGAGGTATATCCCTGCCTTTCTCAGAAGTCAGCTTGGGAAGTGGGGTTGGTTTTGGCTACATCATTCCCTTCTGAAGCATTCAAGAGATTTCTTCCTGCACTGTGTAGACGAGGCTTAGTCCGTGATCCAAATGTGTAGCAGTTTGGGTTACTCTTTGATGCTTTTTAGCTTAAGAGTTTTACAGACTCACTTAAGGAGCTTGAGGGAATCAATACTCAGGAATCCTAAAGCTGGTTGCATTTGTGTCATTTACTCTTCGGGGCTGACCACTGCAGCAGTCCTCCCAGGAGGCTGGCAGGAGGAGTGGTGGTGGCAGCGGAGAATGGGATGTGGTTCTGCCCAAAGTAATACACACTTGATTCTTTTTTTGATTTTGATTATTTTTTTTTAATATTGGGGGACTGTTTATCAACAAAATGGATGTGTAAAAACATTTGATATTTAAAAAAAAAATGAATAAACACTTTATCATAACGTTGCTTGATCAGTCTGTCTGTATCTCTGAGGTCAGCAGCTCCGCGCTTCCATCCCTCTGGCTTCATCAAATCCAGTAGAATTTCCTTAATATAAACTTTGCTATTTTGAACATAATGAGTGGAAATCAGGGCCTGAGAACAGGCATGAGAAATTCCTGTATTCCCCATTGGTGGGGATGGGCTGCTGAGTTGAATCCTTCAGGCAGGACTTGGAAAAGTATTGGGGTACAACATAAACCAGCACTTGGCCACAGCATTGTCTGCTGGAAGAATGAGCGATGCAGTCCTCGTGTCTCCTATCAAAACTCCCCATTTCCAGCCAGATTAGATGGCTTTATTTTTCTGGAGCTGGAAGCTCTTGGGACATCAAAAAAGAAAGAAAAAAAGGCATTTATATTTCTGGGAGGCTCATGCCAGTGTCAGTTAGAAATAACTTCTTCTGAAGTCCCTTTCTTTTAAGTCTTGTAATAGCACAGCTTTTGGAAGAGGAGTAGAGCATCTCCCTCTGTCACTTGTGTGCAGTCAGGATTTGTCTCATGGAGCAGTAATTCCTTTCTCAGCTCCTGAAAAACATGCATTTTGCCTTGAGGCAAGCACTGAGGTTTTAGCCATATGAAATCTCTGCTGTCCAAAGAGCAGTTGGTGTTTGTACTGCATGAGCAGAGCCTTTCAGAAACAGGAGGGGTTGTGAATCAGTCACTGTGACAAAGCACTTCTTGGACAGTGGCTTCCTCCTCACATGCTCAGAGCTCTACACGTGATGCTGGTGTCAGCTATGTCGTTAAGGTGGATATTAATTATGAGGGCAAAACTACATTTTGATTCTGGTCTTGGGGTGGGAAAGGGGAAGGCTTTAATGTGCAGGCTACTACAAGCCTGTTCATATGTTGTCCAAAATGTTGGTGATGGTGTCTTCTGCTGGGAAATGATCTAAGGACTGAGTGCTTCCCTTAAAAACTATTTGGAGCACTTGGGCCTTGTCCATTCTGCTTCATGAAGATGGTTTTCATCTGGTGCTGTAAGTGCAGATGAACCACTGTTACAGTTCTGTTCCCATTTGGGATTGTTCCAGCCTGGCTGAATTGAGGCATTGGCACTTTTTTAATACCCCTTACATGGCCAAGAGATGTTCAGCCCCTATGTAATAGATGTAAAGGTTACTGCAAGTTGCTGTGCTTCCCTTGGTTGTCTTTCATTGGTGCTTTAGGAGTAGGGCAAGGGATTCCCCACAGATTCCCCAACACAAGAGGGACCTGGAGCTGTTGGAGCGAGGCCAGAGGAGGCCATGGAGATGCTGTGAGGGCTGGAGCAGCTCTGCTCTGGAGCCAGGCTGAGAGAGCTGGGCTGGGGCAGCCTGGACAAGAGAAGGCTCCTGAAGGGGAGACCTGAGAGCAGCTCCAGTGCCTGAAGGGGCTGCAGGAAAGCTGGAGAGGGGCTTGGGACAAGGGCCTGTAGGGACAGGCCAAGGGGAATGGCTTGAACCTGCCCAAGAGAGGGGAGACTGAGATGAGCTCTTAGGCACAAGCTGTTCCCTGTGAGGGTGCTGAGGCGCTGGCACAGGGTGCCCAGAGAAGCTGTGTCTGCCCCATCCCTGGCAGTGTTCAAGGCCAGGTTGGACACAGGGGCTTGGAGCAGCTGCTCCAGTGGAAGGGGTCCCTGCCCGTGGCAGGGGTTGGAGCTGGAGGAGCTTTAAGGTCCCTTCAACCCAAACTATTCTGTGATTCCATGATGACAAACAAAGGATTTTGGTTAGTCATGGGAGCACAGAGGCTGCGTTAAGAGCTGGAGCCGGATGCAGAGAGGTGAGTGTTGTATCATTTGACTTCCTGCACCTGAGTATTTCAGAGAGAGAATGGTCAACAGGAGAAATGTGACTGAGCCATCACTCACACATTCCTCAGTGCCACTCACTTGCTTCTCATGTTCATAGCATGTGCCTGGTGCTGCTTTGCCAAATGAACCACTTTTTTGGGCAGGGTTGTCACTAGAATGGGATTTGGACAACTCTGGCCAGCCTGGCTTTTGGTTCCCTCTTGGCCTTACATCAGTTATCTGCTCTGCCTCTTCTTTCCCTGGGGCTGAAGGAGCCCCTCAGAAGAGTCATCACTGCGACCTAAGTGCCTTTAACAACCAACTTTACTAATTACAGGGTGCTGTCATGGTTGCCCACACAAGCACTGAGTCATGCAGACAAGGTAAGGGGTTGGTGGCTGAAATTCCTAACAACAGCAGCTGCCAAAGGAATCTGTTCTCAGTCCCTTTGCTTTCTCAGCCTCATAAGGTTATGGTTTCTTCCTTTTTCCTAATACTGTTCATCTTTCCTGCCTACACCCATACTGCTACCTCCCAAAATGTTCCCTGAGCCTCTTTAATTTCCTTCTGGATCACTGACAACACCACTGCACTGTGCAGTGAAGTGTGGATCTCACGAGGATGGGATCTTGCACGTAACACACTGCTGCAGCAGATGGGATCCACCTTGGGGACTCCCGAGTCCATTGCTGTCCATTCGTGCCTTGATGGCTCCTCTCTTTGTGGGTCATCTTCCATGCTAACTTTGAGCTGTAAATAGTGAGCAAAGAGTTTGAAATCTCTTGGGATGAGGGTAGGAAGCAGTAGCATGTGGTGGGGTTGGAATGGTGCCTCCTGTGCTTATCCAGGGAGACTGGGAGCTATCCTTACGTGCTGGGAGCAGGGAATTTTCCTGTTGATCCGTAATTCTGTGGTGGGTGCTTTAAGGGATTACAAACCACTCGTTTTACTTGGACAAAAACAAAGACTTGGGGCATTCAAACATCCAGGAAAACTGGAGGAGAGCAGGAAGTCTGCTGCACCATGGGATTATAGAGGTGGATGTGCTGCATCTGGTGCCTCCAGAGCAATGGGGAATGCAAACAGCTGGCTGGTGCTGTGCAGCTTTTCTTTGTATCCTGAGCATGCTTTAAGTCCTAAAAGTCACCAGTAGAGAATAAAACAATGCACTGGATCTGATGGGCTTCTCTAAAAGGGGCTGACTTTGTCTCTCCAATGACTTGTTAGGGATCAGGCTTGAATGTTTCATGCTCAGGACTGCTCCCAAGTCATTGTAGTGGGATGTTTCCTGCTCCCCCAGCTCAGCAGCAGTTTTACCTTCTTCCCTTGTCCTGATCCTTGCTGGCATCTCCAGCTGCTGCTGGGGACGGGAGCAAAGGGGATTCGCATGGTTTGGCTCAGTTTTAACCCAGGCACCAAGGAGCTGCGCTCATCCCTCCGCTGGGAATTCCAACCAGGCTTTCCAAAGCTGTTGAACTGGCTGGGCCGTTCCTGCAGCCGCAGGGTGAGAGCAGGCTTGGGCTGGTGTGCTTTCTCCATCCAGGTCCTGGCTCAGCCCTTCCCTTCCAACAGGTTCGTTACAGAGGAAGGGGTGGGAATGGCACAGGGAACATCCCTGACAGCTCTTCCTTTTTGAATTGCTTTTACTTTCAGTTCCATTGTCAGCTGCAGTCCCAGGTCCCCACTGGGACCTTTCACATTGGGTGAGGAGGTGAGTTTATTACTAATTCTACCTTTTAATTCCTAAAACACCCCCATTAAGCCTCTGCACCAACTCCTGCCTGTGCCTGGTGATGCTGAGGGGGTTTTAAGGACCTTTTCCCACTGTTGGAGGTTTGGGCTTGAGCCACACTTACCTGCCCCGTTGTTGGCTCCAAGGTGCTGTCCCACCAAGCACACAGGACCATAGAATGGTTAGGGTTGGAAAGGACCTTAAGCTTGTCCAGTTCCAACCCCCCTGCCATGGGCAGGGACACCTCACACTAAACCATGGCACCCAAGGCTCTGTCCAGCCTGGCCTTGAACACTGCCAGGGTTGGAGCATTCACAACCTCCCTGGGCAACCCATTCCAGTGCCTCAGCACCCTCACAGTAAAGAATTTCTTCCTTAGATCCAATCTAAACCTCTGCTGTTTAAGTTTCAACCCATTACCCCTTGTCCTGTCACTACAGTCCCTAATGAACCCCTATAGCCCCCTTCCCATCCTGGAAGCTGCTCTGAGGTCTCCATGCAGCTTCTCCTCCCACATGAACCTCAGCAGTCTCCTGCTCGAGGCTGCTGGCACCAGAGGAATCGCTGCTGCAGCCCCAGGTGATGGGACACCATCTGCACCCCCCATTTCACCACTGAGCACCTCTCCTTTGGGGCTGAGCGCTGCCAGCACCCCTCAGAGCAGCAAAGCCAGAGGCTGTCCTCTCAGCAGGCAGCACCACCATTGCCATCCCTTCGTGTCCCCTCAGTGTGAAGGACCCACCGTCATGTCCTCACTGGGTCATGACAGTCCCAAACAGCATCTCCCACCGGCCACAGCCTGGTTTGGGTGCCAGGGACCTTAAAGCTCCTCCGGCAGACACTGGAACTGGAGGAGCTTCAAGGTCCCTGGCACCCAACCCAGGCTGGGGTTCCACAGCATCGATGTCCCCTCACACCCCTCCCGTGCTCCCTCACTGCCCCTTCAGGGACCCAGCGCCATCTTCCCCCCCCACCTCAGGGTGTCCCCGCGGCCGCCATTATTGCCGGGGGGGGCGGTCCCGGAGCCGGGGGCGGGCAGCGCTCTTCCCGTTCCCGTTTTACCTCAGTTCCTGCCGGAGCGCGGCGCCTGTCACGAGCACGGCCCCAGCTCCGGCTCCGGCTCCGGCTCCGCTCCCTCCTCCCTCCCCGCGGGAGGCCCCGGCGCGGCCATGGAGCGTTGAGCGGCGGCCACGGCCCCGACCCCGCCGCCGGGCCGGGGCCGGGCCGGGCCCAGCGGCAGCACGGAGCCCGCCGGCGGGGCACGGCGGCGGCGGGGAGGCGACAGGGCCCGGCGAGGGGGGCGGCCCTCGGGCGGGCGGGCGAGGCGGCGGGCGGGCGGCAGCGCCATGGAGCCGGCGGAGGTGAAGGACCGCATCCTGGAGAACATCTCCCTCTCCGTCAAGAAGGTGAGCGGAGGGGCTCGGCCTGCGGGGCCGGGCAGGCACCTTCCGGCCTTTGCTATGGGCGCGGGGATGGGGACACCCCTTGGCCGCCCCTCTGATGGCGCTGTGGGGCTGGGGACACCCAGATATGTGGGGCTGAAGGTCAGTGCCTTGGGACCCACCTGCAGACCCCAGAGGAAGGGGCCTAGGGGTACCCCAAGGCACTGAGGGATGCTCTGGGACAGGAGCGTGGGGTCCAGGACCCCCCTGGCAGAGGCTGGGAAACCTTTAGGGATGGAAGCATCCTCAATGCTGGTGCCTTGGGGTACCCCTGGGAGTGCGGGATCTCCCCTGGTGCACCCTGCCAGAGCCTCAGTCTCTGCTGGTTGGGATATCCTGGAGTTCCCCCTTGTCCGTGGGTTTCGTTCTCCTGTGGCCAGGATGCGGCTGGGATCCCTTTTCCTGTTTACTGAGGGATGAGTCCAGCCTGAAACCCTCTTCCAAGGGGTGCTCCCTCCAGCCAGGGATGTGCCTTGGATGTGCCTGGAATCTTTTCCCCATGGACACAGGGGACGTGTGGTTCATACCCATGGGTTGGGCTGTGCCTTCAAAACAAGGGCTCTGAAGATGCCTGTGCTCATACTCCATCATCCCCTGCCCTGCTCCTTGCCCCTGGCATCTGCTGGTGGGAGCGTTTGGTAAAGCCCATCCCTTTGGTGGGTAGTGCCTGGATGTACGGAGGGGCCCAGGACACTGGAGTCTCTGGGTGGCTGCAGTGACTTGTAGGGGCTGCTGAAAGGTCTCAGTTGGAGCATGTGTCCTGCCTGGTCCACGTGTGAGCTCCAGCATTCCTAGAGAAGGGATTCAAGCTCTGTTGGAGGAGGTAAATGGGGGGGTCTTGTTTGTTTTCATCCCAAGTTTTTGGAGCAGGGAAGTTCCTCTGGACTCGCTGACATTTGTGTGGTTGTTGGGTTTCTGCTGCCCTATGGAATAGGAGTTTTCCTGTGCTCTGCAGCGTGTCCTGACACGGGTTTCATCCATGAAAATTTGTCTTTGTGAAGACCATCACCAGTGAATTCCCAGCACTGTTATGAAAGGGATGGTCTGACATCGCCTCTGGCATGCAGGATGGATGTGCAATGTGCAAACCTCTCCCAGCCATCTTCTTTTCTTTCATGGGTGACTGTGCCCTCTGCTCTCTCACCTTTCTGGCCTCTGAAAACTCGGGATACTCTTTCATCGACCTGGAAATCAGTGGATGTTCAGCCTGCTCCAAGCCCTGTTACAGTGCTCTGCAGAGCTGCTGCCTCAGTTTCCCCAGCTATATAAAAACACACTACTAGCATGTAGGATTTATTGCACATCACTTCCTTACATTCAGCAAATCCTTGGAGGATCCCTGTTGGAAATGCTATAAACCCAGCCTGTTGTTTATTTTAGTGATTACTGTACTTGAACAGGACTCCACAGCTACAGCTCTGCCAGCACTCCTCTGCCTCAATCTCTGCCTTGGTCCAGGGGTGGAGAGGGATCTGGGGCTTTTCCAGTCCTGCCTCTTTGGCTTTCTCCTTCAGAGCAAGGAAGCTCAGGGAAATGCAGGAACCTCCATGAAGCCTCATGCTGATGGACTTCCTTACACCATCCCAGTGGAACTCAGCCACATAGTGAGAGCCCAGTGCTGGCACATCCCTGGCTTTACCCCAGGATGCAGTTCTTCCTCAGGGACATTGCCCCCTTCAGCTCTGGAGCCACCGATTTTTCGTAGCACATGTCTCTGAGCTCAAGACCCTGGTGTTTCTCCATTCACTCCATGTCAGTTGGAACAGTAAGGCAGTAGGTGAGGAGAGCAGGTACATATATGTGCTGGGAAATCCTGTTCTCGTTCATCTTCCTCTCCCTACCTCTGGGTCCCTCTTGGGTAACTCCTTGTGGCTGGGATTGCACCATGGGGCATGGAGGAGGTTTCAGAGTATCTCTGCTCTCATTTCAGAAGCTTCCTCACTGTGTAGGTTGCTCACTCCTTACTTTCACCACTGTTACAGGTTGGAGTGCTGCAGCGGAGGCTTTGGATGTGTTTGTGGTGATGGTCACACCTCTCCACACTGCTTTTTGGCCAGATGATAATAGGGTTTTCACTCCTTGGTTTCAGACTCAGAGGAGTTTGTGGACTCTCAGCCTGTGGGCTACAGGTTAGATGTAACTTCAGAAGTCAGCCAGGACTAAACCCTACCTTGAGACTGGTTAAACTGGGGCAAACTCCCACTGAAGGCTGAGGTTCCTGGTTATGGGGTCAGGCTTTGAGCAGCAGCCACAGAAAAAAATGCCTCATTTGAGTGAGTGGCCCAGGGAAAGCCATCCAGACACTTGTCAGCTTCCCTCTGCCTCAGACAGGGAAGGCAATGAGCAGCAGGGTCTGTGCCACAGAGCTCTGTGGCTGTGGCTTTACCTGGGTGCAGCTTCAGTTTCCACAGGAGACTTCTAAATTCAAGAGTGGGCTCTGAGCACAAGCACTGAGTGAATTCTCTATGAATCAACAGCAGCAAAAGTGCTTTCATCCAAGTGAACCCCTCGAGCCTCAGTAACCAGGGCTGTTTCTCCCTTATTTTCCTAGAAATAGCTGAGGGATGAAAGCCAACTGGAAAAGGTTGGGTCACAAACCTGCTTGGAGAGGGAAGTTACAAACCAGAGGGGGTCTCTGTGGTACCCAAGATCTGGACCGTTCTTGTACTTCACCTGTACCTCAGAGATCAGTGGTAATGGTGCTGTTGACTGTAGAGATGCGAGAGCAGAGGTCTGAGATCAGGGCTCTGCAAAGAGAGAGGCAAAACATCCAATTTGGACAAAATTTGCCTGTCCAGCTGGAGACATGTCAGAGGTTTCTGCTTTTGGTTTCAGGAGAGGTCAGGAAACATTAGCACTGATGAGGGGGGTCCCTGCATCAATTCCAACATGCACCCAAGGACGTTGTGAGCATGGTGTTGATTTCCCATCCAGAGCTTGTCCTCTCTGGCAGATGTAAGTTAATTCAGAGGGTTTTGCTTTCTGCACACATGGACAGTGATGCTGAGGGCTCATTCCTTTTGCCTTGTGACTGCTTCTTTTCCCCTTTCCCATCCAGTGCTCCCTCATGCAGCTTCCTGCCCCAGGCTGTGCTCCACCACAAGTTACTGAGCAAATTGGCGCCTAACCCTTAAGGTTTTTAAAGGATTAGGGCTTTATTGAGGCAGAAGGCTGGAGATGGACAAGTTATGACTCAGTGTGGATTCACCCCTTTCTGTGCGTCCTCTCCTTTGTTCACTCACGCGCTTGTTTTCTTCTAGGAGATGCTACTGTGCATGGCAGCAGTGGGGTGAGAACTGCCTCCTGGTGCCTCCCAGCTGAACTCTTACCTTGATAAGCATGTGAGAAATGCCAACAGCTTCATACCCATCCCTGGCCAACATCTCCTGATAGCTAGAACCTATCACAAGTGACCTGGTCCATGCTAAAGCTGGTAGTGTAAATGGTTTGTATTCTAGAGAGGTTTACTGCTGTCCTGCCTGCGATTAGGTGGGGAAAATGCCAGGTCCTCAAACAACACTTATTGTTGGCAACTCAGGAGCTCAATATAAGACAAAAGAAGAGATCAGAATCCAGGATTTTGGGGCTCTCCTCTGTTTTTCAGGCTTTCCTACTGGCTTTGAAGGACACACATTCCCATGAACCCCAGAGCAGCTGATCCCTGGTGCATGTCAATCAGGTGGAGTGATGGTTTTTGCTGATGTTGCAGGAGTTCTTGCCAAAAGCCCTGGCTCTGCTCTGTTTGTGCATGACTTTGGGAAGGTTTCCACTTCCCTCTCAGTGAATTAATGCTGTGCCTTCTCTGCCTGTCTCCGGCTCAGATTTGTACCATTGAAATGCCTTTGCAGTTTCCCCTGCTCCCTCAGCAACACCCGTGCAACATCTCTGCCTCTCCTGTGTGGTGAGGGACGATAGATTTGGGGATGGTTTAGTGCCCCAGTGTCCTGGAGAGGAGCAGGTAGCACTGGAATGGAGCATCCCTCCTCAAATCTCATGGGGAATGTGCTCACCTCTGGCTGGGTGGATTGATCCAGTCCAGCTGCCATGACACAGAGGTGGCAATTCTGGAGATGTGAAAATAGCCAAGCAGTGATTTGTCTCCTGCCTCCTGCTGAGGGGCACCTCACTGGCTCTGAGATCGCAGGGGGTTTATCTCTGCCAGGGTGTTTCTCCTCGCTTGTGTTTGCTCCAGGCCACATCCGTTATTGCTGGGGGGAGCACATAGCAGGGATTGACTTCAGAAGTCCTGCCATGCTCCTTCACCACATGTACCAGGTTTGCCAGCTGCCAGAAGCCTGTGCCTGAAGCCAGCAGCAACCTCCCACAGCTCAGAAGTCAGCCATGAAGACACAGGGATCTCTCAGGTGCTTTAAGAGCCTGTGAACGCTTGCAGCTCCTACACTGTGTGTTTTGGTGGTCCTCTAAGAGCTTTGCCACTCTCTGATGAGGGAATGAAGCCGTTTGCTGTGGTTCTGCCGAGAGCACAGCTGTGTGTTCCCTGAGTTGCTTGAGGATTTCAAAGTTTCTGTCTTTGGCAATTCCTGTTGCCTCATCCTGGGACAGGTCTGGTGATGATATGAGGTTCATCACCCACGCTTGCAAGGGGATTAGATTCTGCAGGTACCTGAAGTGATGCTTGTCTCATACCCAGGGAGGCATTTCTCAAAATGAGCTCTGTTTCTTTTGGTGGACAAGGCTATGATAGCCTTTTGGGGAGAAAACATCCCACTTGTTTTACCACTAACACAGCCTTTCACTGGAGAGCAGCTGCTTTAGGAGGCTGAATTTTGGCAGAGGGTTTGTACAAGGAGCTGCAGCGATGCCTCTGAGCCTCTTTGCCTCTGATTGCACAACTGCTGTTGAGTGATTTCAGCTTTCCTTACCGCTGATAACCTGGTCCAAGAGGAGTAACTGGAATAACTGCAGAGGACTTGGATGATGCGGAGAGATTTATAGCAGCAAATGCTCAGGGTGTGAGTAAACAGCAGCTCTCTGGAGAGAAGCACCTTTACAAGGACTTGCAGCGCACAAGCAAAAGGAACAGGATGCTCCCTGTGACTTGGAAGCAAGTGTCACCGCTGGAAGAGATCCTGTCCTTTGCTGAGCCATGCACGGGTCCAGCCTGCTGCAAGGTTTGCTGCTTGGAAGCAATGAAGGAAAGCCCTGGAAAAGCCTTGGGGCTGTTGAAGCTGACGAGTGTACGTGTCCCATGAGGTGACAGCCTTCCTGGTGCTGGATTGCAAATGCTTCAGAGCTCTGTGTCTCCAGCCATGAAGCATCTTTGCTGTGGGTTTCAGCTTCACCTCTTTCAGGTTCCTGTCTGTGCACATTACAAGCATATTCTTGTTTCTCTCCAGGCTGCTCCAGCATCACTTGTGGTGCCTTCAACATGCTGACACTCTTGAGTGTGATGATGTATTTCATTGGGAAAGCCACAAGATCCAGGCGAGATGACCTAAATCTGGGATGGACACTGGGCACTGAGACTCACACTGGTTTGGAAGCTTGTTGTAAGAAATGTTGAGTCAGATCATATATGCAAGCTCCAAACCATGCTGCCAGAGCTGAAGCTTTAGGATTTGAGTTCTACAAGAGAATAACATCCCTGCCTCAAAATTCAGCCTGCTTTTAGGGAAGACCAGAAGGCTTCCAGACAGAGTAGTTCAGTCACCTCTTTATGTACTTCCCATTGTTTGGCTGTACTCCCCTGAGCAGATATGAGAGTGCTTTCTCTCATACCTTTATGTGTCTGTCCTATCCCTTCCCATTGCCACTTCCCTTGGGGTTGAGCTGCCATTGCTTGCTTGGGACAAGGTCAATCACCCACCACCTCTTTTGGTGCTTCCTGGAGCTCCAGGCTTGCTCCTGAGGGTGCAGCCCCAGACTGAGGGCCCAGAGCTGGTTCTTAATCAGTATGATTTCAATCCCTGTTAGCTTTGCAGGCTGCCTTCACAGGAAACCATGTGGGCTTGCTCTTGCAGAGAGTTCCATCTGTGCAGTGTGGTAGTTATACATGCCACCATCCTTGTCCAGTTGGTGGAAGAATCAGGTCCTGGGAGCAGGCTTTGGGGTTTGGGTCTTGTTTGCATCTCCAGCTGCCTGCCTGGATGGCTTCTGAAATACTGCCCTCAAAGAAAACCCCTGCCTGTTAGCTTGGAGAAGGCATCTTTCAGCTGCTGGGGAAGATGGGAGAGAAGAACTGAGGCAGAGAAAAGGCTTCTGTTAGGTTCTGGCTGCCCACTTGCTGCTCTGTGGTTACTGCTTTAGTTTTGCATTCCTGCAGCTGAGGAAACCCCCTCAGCAGCCCATGTGCTGTGGGTTTCAGAGCACCCCTCACCTTCCCCATGCTGGGAGCGCAATGCTTGGGGACCTGAAGAAATGCAGTAGGTCGGGGGGTTTACTTTCCTTGTGCCATGTCTGTCCTGTCAGGGACAAGCAGAACAAGGGAGGTGAAGTTGGTGTCAGAAAACTGCTGGTGAAACACCTGCAGGCCGGATTTATGGAGCAGAGATGGAGGTTGGGTTGTGGCCAGCTGTGATCAGGGTAAGGAGGCTCTGTATTCCCATAAGGTTTTAGAAACTCTGGAATGATTTCAAAGGAGCACCATGAGAATGACTGGATTTGAGGAATGGACTTGACAGCGTGTTTGTTGGCATCCCTTGCAGCACAGGAGCTCTGTGAATGGGCCTGGAGAGCTTCACGCTCTGAGAACGGTGCAATTAAGAGGTCCTAAAATTGTGCAAGGAATGATCCTTCCTGGTGCGTGCCAGCATGGGGTGTGGTGGTCATTGCACAGTCAGCTCGTGATGGATAAACAGCAATTAAATCCACCTTCTCCTCAATGGGAGCCAGGTGGGATGGAAGGAGCGCAAGCCTCGTGCTCCCCCCCTGCAAACCAGCTCTGTTCCCTTTGGACAAACACCCTCTGCCCTGCTTCCCTCTCAGGAATGTTTAATTCACCTGCCTCGAGTGTTTGGGCTTTCGTAACCAGGTCACCCAAGTGGGTTTGTCCCACGGTGCAGGGACCCAGCCGGCTGCAGCGTGCTCTCGGTGTCAGATGCCTCCTGCACACCAACAGTGCTTATTTTGGCCACAGGAATGTCTATAAATAACCCCGGGACAGGGCTCGAGGCATTCACCAATGCCCCACATGAGTCCATGTCTGAGCCAACCTTCAACCCTTCCCTCTGCATTTGGAGCACAGAGGAGAGGAGGGAAAAAGCATCTCTCAGGACAGCCCAGCAGTGACCAGTGTCACGTTTGGTTCATGTTTTTAACCTGGTTCCTTGGCTCCATCCTGATTCTCCCTTCTTCCAGCCTGGCTCACTGCCCAGGCATGGCAGGGAGCTGCTTTGTGGATGCTTCATAATGTTTGGTCACCACCTCCCAAACAGGTCCATCTGCTGTAATTGGGGAGAGGTTGGTTTCAGATTGTTCATTTGTGGTTTATAGTGATTTAGGGAATTAAATGCTGCATGGAAATGCCTTTTTGTCAGGGCAGTGCCACATGGCTCCTGCCTGTGCTGCACAGTCAGCATCCACCAAGATGCTCGTGGTCATAGTTCCTACAACTTTCCAGCTAGGTGGATCTGGGAGCAGGCCAGCTCCAGGCCTGTTCTGGGATATGATGCAACTGGATTTTGTTCCCCAACTGGGACAGCTGTTTCACTTCACCTTTCCTCTTCATCCTTCTTCCCAAGCCAAAAATGCCTCCCCATCAACTTTGGCAATTCTCAGCCTCTCCCCACCCTCGCTGTAGGGATGACTCAACCCTGGAGGCCCTGAGGCTTCTGTCTTGTTTCCTCCCTGGACACGTGGTGCCTTGGCAGGGATTTGTCTGGCCAAACTCATTGTGGGGCTGTTGCAAGCTGTGCATATCCTTTGCTGGGCTGTAAGCTGTTGGATGATGGGACGCTGGAAACATCACTGTGTCTTGACACAGCACCGTGTAGGAATGTGGCAGCACAACTTAATGCCTATGGATAGGATGAGCCCTTGGTGCACATCCCTGTGACTGACAGCTCCTAAAATGCCATGACTTGGAGTGCCCAGATCCAGATCTGAAACTGCTGAGTGCGGTTCCCCCTTGCAGGGTCCCATGTGCACAGGGCTGGTGTGACCCCATGGCTGAGCAAAGCACAGTCACACCAGCTCATCCTCTGCCTCCTGGCATTGCAAAGGGACAGACTTGAGTCTTTTGGGTAGGTTTGCTGTGGACATCACTATGGGGCTGGGTTTTCCAACAGCCACCCCAGGAAGAGGGTGTAGTGCAGGGGTAGCTGGTTTGTGTGGAGCAGGAGGCTGCATGCTTCTGGCAGAGCAACTAAAAGTAACAGCAAGCCTTACTGTAACACAGAATGAGCCCTTCAAACCCTAGATCCCTTCATGGCGGAAGATTCAGCTTTTCAAGGAAAGAGAAATCTGGGGTTTAGGAATTCCTGGTTGCATCTCAGTGTTGGGAGATGTTGAGATGAGAGTCAGGGCTTGCATCCTCTGATGAGGGGAGCAGGTCGGTCTGTGTAGCAATGAAGAGGGTTGGGAGCTGTGACCTGCCTGGTGGAAGGACTGGAACAAACATGTAAGTTATTTTGGGGGAAGGAAGGAAAGGAAAAAGAGGAAATGTTTCTATTTGCTCATCTCTTGCTGCTCAGGCTCAGAGTGTCTCTGTCACGGGGAATTCCTCTAGTCAGTGGCACACACAGGCTCCAAGTTCCTCCAGGATGCCCTCGCCAAGCTGTGTGCTGAGGGTCTGCTTGGGTTTAGTGTAAGCTAGTGGAGGGCCTGGTTTAGTTCTGTTTCCTCCTTGCTGTCCTCAAACCAGCACAGAGCCTGCAGAAACACCCAGGACAGGCACCCTCCTGCAAGGGTACCCAAGCTCTCTGCAGAGGCGATGGCCTGGTTGGGACAAGATAGGTATTGCTGCCTTCAAATCATGTCTGTATGGCAGGGACTTTGCTTCCTGCCTCAGTTTCCCCCAAAGTGGGATATTTTAGTGAGCTCCAGGGAAAGCATCCCCTGGAGTTTAATCTATCCATTGCTTGAGGGATACGGCTCTGAATTATGACTGTTTTATCTCTGCTGTCCTTGCTACAGTTTAAAACACAGGCTCCAGGTAGCTCCTGAAATAGATCTGGAATAGTGGGAATTTAGGGCATTCTCCTCCCTACCTGTGTCTGGGCTGCCTGTTAATAGTGTGAATCCTCTGGGACAGTTTCCTCCCAGGAAGCTGCTGAGCTGCAATGCTTTGGGTCTCACCTGAGTGTTGTGAGAGTATCTGTGCATCACCAGAGCACCCAGTGGCTCTGCAGCTGAAACACTGCTGCCTGTTTCCTTCCACAGGGGTTTACCTTCTGGATTAGTTGGGACGGGGCAGGTTCATGTGCACTGTGCAATGGGATGTGGGAATTTGGCCATGATTCTTTGGGCTCAGCAGTTCTTTCCCACGTAAGGGCTGGGACCAGCTCCGTGCAGGAACACGCCTGGCTCTCCCGTCTTACCTAAGAGCTCTAGAGGCATTCACCCTTCAAGCAGGGAGGGTGTTGGAGTTAGATCTACTCCTATTTTCAAGAGTGTTGTTGGGAACAGTTTTCCAGGGGCCATGGGGTGTTCTGTGTCCCCTGGATAACTTTTACATGGAGATGGGATGGTGTTTCTAAAGCAGCTTCTTTGCCTCTAGTAATAATCAAAGAGGAGAAAGCAGTTTTTTAGGGACAGATTGGACTCAACCAGCACAAGTTGTTTTTTAAATCTACCACGTAACTGGTGAGCTTTAGCAAAGAAGGTCACTAAAACACTGCACTTGTGGCTCATGTGTTGTGTTTCAGCTTGTCACCAGCCAGACAAATAAAGGTATAGAGCTGAGATTACATCCCTCGTGAGTAATCTCCCTGCCTGAATGCCAAGTATGTGTGAGACGGGGACCTAAATAGATCTGTAAGCTGTAGGGGCAGGAGGAGGCTGGTGGGTCAGCTGGGAAGGGATATAGGATTTGGGGGTAAGTGGATTTCTAGGATTTCTAGCAGTTTTTGCAGCAGCACATGGCTCTGTCTGTATCCAGTGCCTTCTGCACCCTCTGAGTCCCCTTGCTGTGTGGCCAGGCAATTCCTGGCAGCCTGTGTTTGAAAGTCCAGGGCAGCTCTCCGCTGCCTGGCATCAATACCCAGCATCGTGGTGCTCCCTCAGGCCACCTGCAGCAGGAAAACCTCTGTCTCTTCTCAAGATGCTGAGATTTCACACAGATTTAACTGCTGGACTTGGAGCATCCTTCCTACCTGGAAGCAACGTCTCTCCCCAGCCAGGTTTTTCCCATGGCAAGGCCCTGAGACTGAGGAGGGGACTTGTCCATGGCAGAGCCAAAAACAGAGCTCAGAGTTATTTCTGTTCTGAACCACTTTGTGATGGCTGCACCACTGCAGAAGGATCACCAGAACCCCACTGCAGCATTGGCTGTAAAGGAGCAGGTTGTGCAGCACAGCAGGTTCTGAGCCTGCTCAGCACACAGGGAAGTTGGTTGTGCAGCCACAGCCACGCTGCTGGCCTGTCTCTGAAATGTGGATGAGTCTTTATGGGTGAGGTTCTCCTGTGAGTTACTGCCTTTAGGGTACTCTTAAACCCAGTTGCTACACCCTGTAAGTAACCTGCATCAAGGTTTAGCGAGCTGAGGGATTAAAGAAAGCTAGTTAATGCTGCCTGTGAGTGCATTGGCATCTCCATCTGCCTCCTCAGTGGGCTGTGGAAGGGTGTTTCAGCCGTTTCATCTTTTCCTTTTGCAGCTGCAGAGCTACTTTGCTGCCTGTGAAGATGAGACACCGGCCATCAGGAACCATGACAAGGTCCTGCAGCGTCTCTGTGAACATCTGGACCATGCCCTGCTCTATGGGTAAGTGTGGAGCTGCTGGGGTGCTTTTCACCCAGCGTGTAGCCTCAGTTTGGGGAAGCCATCTAGGCAGTCACTGGGATGGAGGTAACAATGCCCTTCCTTAACCTTCCTCTGGGTTTCTTTCTTGCAGCCTGCAGGATCTTTCTTCAGGCTACTGGGTGCTGGTCGTTCACTTCACCCGCCGAGAAGCCATCAAACAGATAGAGGTGCTTCAGCACGTGGCCACCAACCTGGGGCGCAGTAAGTGCTCACAGACACTGCCCTGGCTCTGAGGGCAAATAGGTCTGGGCACATCTGACCAGAGGCCCAGGCAGGTTGTGCTGATGTGGTCGAGGGCTGGGGCTGCAGCAGAGTGAGGGAGGCAGCAGGCAGCTCAGGGCCAAGGAGGTGGGAGTCCTGCCTTAACCGTATGCACCGTGCCTCAGGATCAGGTGCCTGATGCTGCTTCTCCCCTGCTGCAAGTTGTCTGTAGTGGATGTTTGGGACCATCGAGGCTGCTTTTGACACAGGACGGTGCCCAGAGACCTCCTCTCTGCTTTGATTATCCCAACACCCTTCGTCTCCCAAGCCCGTACTGGTGAGAGTGGAGCTGAGCACAGACTCCCCCATCACCTCTGCACCAGAATGTGTGTAATGTCTCATACTGCTCCTGTGTTGATTTAGAGTGATTCTTCCTCCATCTCTCCTGTTTCCTGATCCCTGGAGATGCCCACAGGGCTCCCATCTTGCTAGAGACACACAACTGTGTGTCTGCTTCTCAACCAGCTACCACACAGGCTCTTATTCCCATTCCCACTCCAAATCACAAATCTGCCTCTTCACTTCCCACTGGCATTTTTCCGCCAGATTTCCCCAGTGGTCAGTTGCTTCCCTGGAATGATACCAATGTGAATGGATGATCTGACGTGTTTTAACTGATTCATGGTTATTTCTGGGCTTGCTTCACTTCTCAGGTAGTTCTCCACAAATGAATCTCTCTGCTGCTTTGTTTTCAGGCCGGGCATGGCTGTACTTAGCCCTCAATGAGAACTCCTTGGAAAGCTACTTGAGGCTGTTTCAGGAGAACCTAAGCCTGCTGCACAAGTACTATGTCAAGTGAGTATCCCAGCTCCTAGTCTGGGCACTGGTGGGCATCCCTTCTCAGCAGCCAGCCCTAATTTGTCAGTGGGGAACAAGCAGTTGATCAGGGTCTGATTTTTCCTTTGTGGGTTTTGCATGATTAATTTAAAGGTCCCAGTTGCGAGCACTCTGTCCTGTAAGAGAGCCTACAAGCATCTCTCCTAGTGACTGTTTTTACTCCCCATCCCAGATGTACTGTTTATATTCTTCCATGTTTTCCAAGGAGCTGCTGAGCTCTTGGGACCCAGCTCTGGTTGATACCTGGAAATCTGCCTGGCTGGGGACAGCGCACAGTGGATGTGTGAGTGCTCTGAGCTGCACACATCTGCCCTTAAGCTTTGACACTGCTCTTAGGAGGCAGACAGCAGGGTCACAGCTCTGGGGCAGTTTATAGGGCAGCTCAGAGACACACCACCAAGAAAACAGAAGGGCATTTGAAGCTGTTTCTTTCTCACATCTCTAAAGCTCTTTTGTTCAATCCATGCTGCAGGAACGCCCTGGTTTGCAGTCACGATCATCTGACCTTGTTCTTAACACTGGTGTCTGGGCTGGAGTTCATCCGCTTTGACTTGGATCTGGTGAGTGTTTTACTTGTTTCTCTTGGCTCTGGGAGCATGTATGGGGGCAGGGGGAGGCCTGGGTGCTATGGGTCCTGCTCCTTGCTCCAGGTTGTACATTCTTGTTGGCCTCCAGCTGAGAACATGAAGGTGCCACTTTTAGACAAGGCTTTAGGCTGGGGTCTTTGGGGATCCAGCAGTGGGATTTATCCCTATTGCTCTGCACTGTTCAGGAGAGAAACAAGGCAGCTGCAGGGCAGCGTGGCAGAGTAGAGGAGCTGAGCTCTGCAAGTGTGGCATGAAATGCTGGAGTCCCTCCAGGTGAACACAAAGCCACTGGCAAACCCTTGGTGTCGCAGTGGAGCCGCTGGGCTTCCTCTGAAAGGCAGAAATGGGCACTCAGAGGACGTCCAAGGACAGTCCCATCATTTCAACTGCTAATAACTGTGTGGTGACTCAGAACCTGACTCACCCCGTGCTCTCTTCTCTGCAGGATGCTCCTTACCTGGATCTAGCCCCATACATGCCAGATTACTACAAGCCTCAGTACCTGCTAGACTTTGAGGACCGTCTGCCCAGCTCCGTGCATGGCTCAGACAGCCTGTCCCTCAACTCCTTCAACTCAGTCACTTCCACCAACCTGGAATGGGATGACAGTGCCATTGCTCCATCCAGCGAAGGTCAGTGATTGTTTGAAGATGGGATGTACTCTCACATCCCCTCTGGCTGAGCTGTCAGACTGGATGAGGCAGCAAATGATGGGCTGGAAAAGACCAAAGCAAGAGACCCAGAAGTTAGGCTGTGAGTGTCTCCTGCCTTGCCTTGGGAGGTGCTTGGACTCAGACTGTGGACAGCCCCTTTGCCTCAGACTGGGAGAGGAGGATGTTCCCTGCTGGTCACCTCAGGCCACCTCTCCACCCTGCGGCTGTTTTAGCAAGAACTGGAGAAATTTGCCCATGGAATGAAAGCCATGCCCCTATCTGAATGTGCCTTCCAGTTCAGAGCAGGCACACAGAGCTGCAGAGGACCTTTTTGAACTGCTTCTTTTGCAGTCCAGAGACCCACATATGATGTAGGTGGTGGGGAATAGTTGCCAGGGATTTTTCTCTATGTCTGCAGTCTGAGGAAAAGGCAGCCAGTGGGCTCAGAGGTGCTGGTTTTCCCTCTATGCATCTTAACTTGAGCAGTGTGATAAGTTGTCCTACTCATCCCCTCATCCCTATCAGAGGGGGCTGGATGTTGATGTTGTTCCTGATGGAAGGAAGAGACATACTTTGTGCCTGTGCCCTTAACCTGCTTCAGGCTGGAGCAGGGAGCTCTTGCCCTGCATGAAGCATGTTCACATGAAGGAACAGCTCCAAAATACATTACCCCTGTTCCCTTTTGGATGTCAGTCTGGACAAAAGAAGATCAGGGGATTCTGGAAGGAATAGATGGAGTGATGAGTGCTGTGAACCGGGTGCAGTAAATTCAGGACTGAGTCCACATACAAATGGGTTCCCTCTGAGACAAGGGTCCCCCAGTTGCCTTTAATGTGTAAGATAGAAAGAGCAGACATTAAAGATGCTGGGAAGGAACAGCCTGGAATGGGCGTTAGCATCCTTTAGCGAAGGACTTTGAAGCACAGCCCTGGTTTGGCCTCACCCATGACATCTGCACTCATGCTGTAAGTGTGGAAGGCTTTGCCTCCCAGGACTTCCCATGCCAAACCTCCAGGATCCCAGGTGGAGACAGCATGAGAAGCCTTGCAATGAAAGTCTCAGGAAGAAGCTTCTCTGTCCTCAGGGGTTTGACATAAGCAGCAGTTTTAGTTCTTGCAGCATGCCCTGGGCCTGCATTCCTGTTCCTCCCTCAGCAGAACGTGTCTTGGTGCCAGCAAGTCTCCTGCCTGTTCCTATTGACTGGGCAAGGGGTGTCACTTGGGATAGGCCACGCTCTCTAGCCCCTGTGGTGGATGGAGGCTTAATGCTCATGAGAAGAGGGGTTTGGGGTAGAGATCCAAGAGATTTTGGAGCTACATTTTGGATTTGGCATCATCACAAGCTATCCCATGTGCCCGGGCAGCGGTTGTGATCTGTGTCTCAGTTTCCCTGGGCATAGAAGTGTTCAGTGGTGATGCAGAAATGCCATCCTCTGTGGAAGGACCAGGACCAGTGGAGGTGCCTGAGCCTCCTGCTTGGAGGAACTGAACTTCAGTAGCTGTTTCACTGCTCATCATTTCAACAGGAGCATCTCCCTACCCTGCAAGTGTAGGTGGAGTTGGGGATTTTAGGATTAGTGGACAAGTTTTTCCCTTTAATCACACTTTGCAAACATTAATGGGTCAAACATGACAGTATCTGTGGGAGGTAGGTGTGAGGAGGGAAAACTGAGGCACAGATTGACTAAATTGCTTCCCAGAAGGGATCCCAGCCATGACATGACCATGTTTCTGTTTTAGTTTCCTTCATCCCTCGCTGGTAGCTCCCATAACACAGACATCCCACAGGAACAACCGTTGGTGCAGTTGGTTTCCATTTGCATCCATGTTCCCTAACTATTTTCTCATGAGTTTCAGATATCAGTGGAAAATTGTTTTGTTTCTCTCCTTTCCCATCTCCCTCCCCACATCCCCCTCACACTCTCCCCTGTCCCTTCTCCCTCCCCACTACTTGCATTTCTAATCCTGAGTTTTATCCCTCGTTTTTGTAGATTATGATTTTGGAGATGTCTTTCCAGCAATGCAGACCATGCCCAGCAGAGACTGGGAAGGTGGGACATACTCATCTGTTACAGCCTTTTGGTTTTCTCTCTGCATTGCTGCCACCTGTAGCTCGCTGCATGCTTCCCAGTTCAGTTCTTTCACAAGCAACTGCTGCATCTTGATGGAATTCAGTAGAAGCAGAAAGGAGCAGACAAGATCCCCCAGGGTGGGAGGTTTTGTGTCTCATCTATGAGGCCACATGCAAAGCTTTCCCCAGCTCCTGGTGCATGCAGGCATGCTCATCTGGTGTGTATCCTGGAGCAGAGGGATGTTTTGCTGCCGCTGATGATGCCTCTGTGTCTTCTAGACCAGGTTACAAAAGAAAAGCTTCCAAATCACTGCCCAAAATGAGCATGAGATGCCAGCTGACCTTCCTGTACATCTCCTCTTTGGGATTAAGCACGCAGGATGCTGATGGAAAAGCTGATCCAGTTGTTGATATCCTGAAAGCCCTGGAAAGCAGCTGAATTAATTCTGCTTTCTTTAACTGGGGGCCTTTTGCAGGGATTGCTTTGGGAGGTTTTGTTTCCCTTGCACCCTGCTGTGCTGTGTCAAAACAGCTTTTGAACCCACAACACCCACACATGGCTCTGCTCAGTTTGGGTCTCTATGCTTCTTTTTATTTTACCACTTTTAAACCCAATTTGTCAGCTATGTCTGGCCTTTATGCACAAGAGCATGTGCCCTTTTTAGAGGAACTTGTTCTCCTTCCTCCACATGCACTTCCTGTGCATATCCTTTACATATCACAGGAGTAGGAGATTTCTCTGCTTTACCTCTGGAGGAAATACACCCATGCTCTGTCCTTTGCAGCTCAAAGTTGGATGGAGCCTTGGGTCCAAATTGCCTTGGCTGGTACCACCTCATTATCTGGGGAAAGTCTGCCTGAATTCCATGTGGATTGCTCCTGGGCTCTAACACACTCCTTCTCATCTTCCTTCTTACCACATGGAGATGGTTTAATGTGTCCCTGAAGCTTGAGTGTCCATGGAGAGGGTACAAACCATGTTCCCAAACCCAATACCCAGCAAACAGCGTAACTGTGTTGGTTGCAGGCTGGGAGAAGCCAGTGGATGCCAAAATCCCTCTGGCTTTTGTGTGAGCTTCCCTGTGCAGGTCCTGGTTGCAAGGTGGTGCCAGTGTGAGCCACCACAGCTCTGGAATGGGTGAGCTGAGCAAACCTTGGCTGTACCAGAGCTTCCATTATAAACCCTGCCAGGTTAGTGTCCTGATGCATTCCTTGCTCTTTGTACACAGAGCTAGAAGAATTAGGTTAAGAAGGTTAAGAAAATTGGGGCATATCCCTGTTTTCAACACATTTTGGGGTAAAATTCTATATTTTGGTCAAAGATTGTTTTGTCTCAACAGAACTAGCAAGTGACATTCATTCTGATGATGCAGGCTTGAAGCCTGGGGCTGAAATAGCTTTTAAATGGTTTATTTCCCCTTTACCATGGGATTTACGTCCCCTGATGGAGTTTCACACCCTCCATGTTCAGTGCAGGCTTTTCAGCAGGAGCAAAGCAGTGTTTTGAAAGCAGCCATAACACCACTGCCTTTATCAGATGTTTAGAAGAGGTTTCATTTTCCTACTCAAACCCTGCACCCCAAACCAGTCTGTAGGGCTGTGGTTTCCTTCAGACAGGGTTTCCCTGCCTAGCACGAGGTTTCTACTTGGCTTTGGATACAAAGGGTGCTGGGGAAGAGAAGGGCATGGATAACCTTCCCTTAACCGTGACTTTGTGGATGGATAACTCCGAGCATGACTCCTGTAGCCCTTCTCCACTGCTCCTTTTCCCTCTGAAGACTAACATGGGTGAAGCTGGTTGTGCTGTGACCTGTCTGTGCAGCCTGCTGTCCTCACACTCTGGTGAATGCTGTGTCCTGCCCTCCAGCACACTTCCAGCTTGTGTATGTCTCATGCAAGCAGGCAGCTCTGTAAGGATCACTGCCCTATGGGCTGGCTCCATTCCTGCCCTTCTACTGAGTGAGCATCTTCCTAGACCCCATTGCAGAGGAGAAGCAGCAATGTGGGGCAGCAGCTTTGTTGGCTCAGTGGCATCTTACTAAGGAGCACCATGGTCCCAAGACCCTTCAAGTTCCTTCCTTCCCAAGGATGCTACTTCTTAATCCAGCTGCTGGCTCCTGGGGACCAAGCTGTTATTTCCAGCTAAATGTCTAAATCCCAGCTTATTGTCTGTGTTGTCTGAATTGCAGTGGGTGCAAAGCACAGTGATGCTGGTGGCACGCTGGCCTCTGTCCCTGCTCACAAGCAGCCTGCTGCCTGCAGCAATCTTTGAACTAAGGGGGTGCGACAGTGCTCTGTGGGTACCCAGGGTGGTGTCACTGCCAGCACTGTGGTGACCATATAATGCCCCAAGCCCCCAGCACACGGCTTTGCTTGATCTGACTTGATCTGGTGCCTGAGCTGACGTTAATCCAGCTCTTCCCTTCTTGTCTTTGCAGATGGAGACCTCACAGACACGCTGAGCTGCCCGCGCTCCACCGCCTCGGAGGCAAACGGCAGCAAAGGCTCCGTGAAGAGCCCAACGCAGCGCCACAACCCCTTCAATGAGGAGAAATCGGACGTGACATCCTCCACTGAGACCACACCAGTGCACACGGCTTCCCGGGAGAAGGCAGAAGGCACCCCTGAAGGGACGGACCAGTCTGAGAGCTGCACGGAGCTGGAAGTCATCAGGTAGGGACAGAGCTGCCTGGCCTGCAAACGTGGCTCCGAGTGTTGATGGTGCCACCCATTGTAGCCCAATGGAGACAGCATCTTTGTACAACCATGAGAAGGTGGTTTTATACCTCTAGACACCAACTGATGCCCTGTGTCAACAGAGCTGATCCCTTGGGTCTGTAGAGCTGCAGCCTGGCTCAACGTAAACACCTTTGCCTGACACTATCAGAGAGCTCAGAGGAAGCTGGGAGCTTTTAGCTGTAGTTTTCTCCAGCTGGTGGCAGGGTTGCAGCAACTCCAGGTCTCAGATCTTCTCTCCCGTCCTTCCTCTTGTTTGTCAATGAGCTGTGGTTAAACCTGTTGAGGGAGATGCTTCCTACATCCTGTGTTTGACTCTTCCAGAGGAGATCCCCAGGGGACCCTTGGAGCCTTTAACCCAGACTGAGCTCAAGGCTCTGTCTGCTCACAGCCCAGGACGGGGGCACTCCAGAACCAGCCCAGCAGGCCTGTGCTTTGTTCTCACACCCTGTTCTTCCTGACAGGAGCTGGGTTATGGTGCACACACACCGGAAGGGGAGCACTGCACTCACTTCCCAGCCAAGAGTGGCCTGACAGCAGTTTTGGTGGCCATGGGAGGCCTGAACACTTCCACAGCTGGAATCCCGGAGTGCCATTCCTTTCAGCCTGCGTCTCCCTCTTCTGGCAGGCAGGGACACGGCATTCCCATGTCCTCTTGAAACCTCCCTTCCAGCATCTTGCTCTCAGACAGGGATTTCTCCCACCTCACTTTAGTTCCATGTCCATTTGTGATCCCCTCCATAGTGAAAGGAAGCCCCAGATGCTGAATCTGGCAACTGGAACCTTGGTTCTTTTTGGATGGGTAGGAAACAGTGTCCGTAGCTCGCTTCTCTTGTGGTGGCTGGCATGGACACAGGGCTCTGTGTGGCTACAGTGTTCTCTGCAGTAGGGAAAGTTGCAAAGGAAGGTTACTGGAAAAGACCTTTAGACTGGAGCTGAGGAACAATTCCGTCCCCAAAGGGTCCTCAGGCATTGGAACAGGCTGCCCAGGGCAGGGCTGGAGCCACCATCCCTGCAAGTGTTCATACACTGTGGAGATGAGGCCCTCAGTGCTATGGGTTAGTGGTGGGGGAACAGTTGGACTTGATGTTCTTAAAGGTCTTTTCCAACCTGCTTGATCCTATGGTTCTATGGAAGGGATCCCTCTCCAGGCCACAAAAGCCTAAGCAGGCGCAGACGAGGAACATCTCTCATTGTCTCTCCATGCAGGTTGGCCAAGAAGAAGAAAACAGGCAAGAAGAAGAAAGCAAAGCACGAGGAGCCCGTGAGCACCCCAGCGCCTGCAGCACCCGAGGCCAGCGGTGACAGTGGTGTGAATGGGCTGAGCGACAGAGAGGAGCCTCAGAGAGGTGATGGCCCCGGCGCTGAGCCCGGCCCTGGCAGGCAGGAGGAGGGTGCTGAGCGCTCTGCCCTGAGCCAGCTGGCGCTGCGCATCCCCGAGATGAAGGACATGTCCATGGAGAGCGTGGGGCAGCCGCTGAGCAAGGTGATGGACAGGCTGAACGGGCAGCTGGACCCCGGCGGTGCCTGGAGCGTGCCCCTCGAGCCACCCGGGCAGTCCTTTCGGACTGGCACGCCAGGGGAGACCCCGGATGGATCGTCCTCTGGCGACTTTAGTGAGGGGATTTCAGCCCCCATGGACTTCTACCGCTTTACCATCGAGAGTCCAAACGCTGCTGCACCAGGTGGTGGCCACCATGACGCTGCAGGGCCTGGCCAACCGCCACATGTTTCTGGTAGCCCTGAGGCTCCTGAAGAAGAAAGCAGAGAAGGAGAAGCACTTGGGGCAGTAGAGGGGTCTGGAAGGGCGAGTGATGAGCCCCAGACTGGCCAGACAGACAGCCCCGAGCCCCAGGCTCTCTGTGAGCCCAAGAAGGAGCAGCCCAGCCCTTCCCCAAGCAGCGCTGAGGACTCTGGGGTGGAGGAAGGACAGGGAAGCCCCTCGGAGCTGACCCATCCCTCCGAGTTCAGGTGAGGCTGGGTTTGCTCAGCAGGGAGAGCATCTTCCCACCCATCTTGAGCTCAAGCTGTCACTTTTCCCTTTGTCTTCGGTTTGGGGGCAAAGCCCATCCTTTTCAGGATGAGGAGGAGGTACAAGGGGCCAGGAGGGGAAGGTACTGGGGGGGGGTGGAAAGGTTCCCAAATCAAGGACAAGTTCAGTAAGGAAGGGGATTGTCCTTCCTGGACTCATCCAGCCCCATGACTATGTCCATCCTCTCCTGTCTCTCAGAGTGGATAACAACCATCTCCTCCTGCTGATGATCCATGTCTTTCGGGAGAATGAGGAACAGTTGTTCAGGGTAAGGTGGCCACTGGTGATCTCCCCCAAGGGACCAGCTCTGTGCCTGCATCCACTGAGAGCTCTTCTCCCTCCACACAGATGATCCGGATGAGCACTGGGCACATGGAGGGGAACCTGCAGCTGATTTACGTCCTGCTGACGGATTGCTACGTGTACCTGATCCGGAAAGGTAAATCCCATCCTGACATCCTCTGCTGGGCTGCAGGGAGGGAGGCTTGCCCATAAATGAGGGTACCATAGCTCGGTACCTTCACTGACAGTTCCCTCGTGTCCCCTGGTGCAGTGGCACAGTAGGAAGCTCAGGTTGACTTGTCCCCCGAGCAGCCCTGGGACACGTGGCCACAGCTCTGTGCTGCCTGGGACACAGCTTGGTCTGTGGGTCCATCACTGCTGCTGAGCAGCAACCTGGATCCGGGCAGCGCTGGGCTCCTCTGCCCCCGTTCACGTGGCTCTGTGTTTGTGTGCCAGGGGCTGCAGAGAAGCCATACATGGTGGAGGAGGCTGTGTCCTACAATGAGCTGGACTACATCTCGGTGAGTGCAGCCCCTGGGGAGAGGAGGATGAGGTGGGTTGGGGTCAGTCCTCACCCCTCTGACCTCAGGGGTGTCAGAAGCATCACAGTAGGGTGGTTTTGAGAGGTGCTCTCTCCATGGGGAGTGTTCTTACCAATGAATCTTTGAGACTGGGAGAGCTGGAAGTGATCCTCCCTCAAGGCTGAGAACACTGGGGCTGTTCAGCCTGGAGAAGAGAAGGCTGCGTGGAGACCTCAGAGCAGCTTCCAGGGTCTGAAGGGGGCTACAAGGATGCTGGAGAGGGACTCTTCATCAGGGACTGTAGGGATAGGACAAGGGGTGATGGGTTCAGACTGAAACAGGGGAAGTTCAGGTTGGAGATAAGGCAGAAGCTCTTCCCTGTGAGGGTGCTGAGGCGCTGGCACAGGGTGCCCAGAGAAGCTGTGGCTGCCCCATCCCTGGCAGTGTTCAAGGCCAGGTTGGACACAGGGGCTTGGAGCAGCTGCTGCAGTGGAAGGGGTCCCTGCCCGTGGCAGGGGGTGGAGCTAGAGGAGCTTTAAGATCCCTTCCAACCCAAACCATTCTATGGTTCTAAACCCCACCTCTGCGGGTGCCCAGCTCGCTCGTGTCTTCACATGGGCAGCAGAGCAGCTTCTGCCCTTCTCCCATGGGGCCAGAACCCAGGTTCAGCCCTGCTTTGTTGCTGCTCATCTCCCTCCTGGCTTCCTGAACCCGTCCTATGTGGCACAGGTTGGGCTGGATCAGCAGACGGTGACTCTGGTGTGCACCAACCGGAGGAAGCAGTTCCTGCTCGACACCGCGGACGTGGCTCTCACCGAGTAAGCAGGGGCCGGGTGGTGAACTGTGGTGTTGCTCCTGGGTGACTTGGGGCATGCAGGAGCCTGGTGGCAGCCCTTCAACAATGAAGTCTGTCATCACTGGGGGTTTGGGGTTTGGTTTGATGCCACCGGCTAAGCCCTGCAGGCAACTGGGAATGCCTTGAGCATGGCTAAGCCCAAAGCATCTTCCCTGGATGTACACAGCAGTCAGCCTGTCCCTCAGGCTGACAGCCTCGGGGCTCTGGGCATGCAGACTGTGTGTTCTTTGTGTCCCTCTGAATGAACAGGGACAAGGCCTTGAGTTTCAAGGCACGTCTCCAGGTCTGTCTGCATGTTGTCAGCTCAGGGAGCTGATCTCTTCAGGCCTTGGATCTGTGTTGGGATGAGTGTCCATCTTCTACTCTCACCCATCTCCTTCCTGGAGCTCAGACTTTGCACCCTTGGTCCACAGGTTGATTTTGGGATCCTTTGGTCTGGAAAACCAGAGGTTCACATTGAAGGGAAGTGCCTGTGAAGAAGATGAATCCTCTCTGCCCCAGCCTCAATAGAGATCTCTCTCTTCTCCTCAGATTCTTCCTGCTCTCCTTGAAGTCAGCCATGATCAAGGGGTGCCGGGAGCCACCGTACCCCAGTATCCTCACAGATGCCACCATGGAGAAACTGGCACTTGCAAAGTTTGTGGCCCAGGAGTCCAAGTGCGAGGTGAGTGTGGACCTTGCAGCCATCGCTACACAGGAGATTCCCATGGGAGATTCCCTGCCATTGACTTCTCCTGATCCCTGCAGGCCTGCAACGTGGTTGTGCGTTTCTATGGCCTTGTCCACTGGGAAGACCCCATGGATGAGACTCTGGGACCTGCCAGCAACAGCTATGCCTCCACTGAAAACACGGTCACCAAGGATGGCATCCTGCACTACAAGGCAGGGACCTCCTACCTGGGCAAGGAGCAGTGGAAGACCTGCTTTGTGGTGCTCAGGTTGGTGCCAGGGCTGTGGGTCAGGAGTGGGGTCAGCCAGGGCTCATTGGAGAAGGTGCTGGGACCAGTTTGCTGCCCAGGAGCTGTTTGGGTGATGGCAAGGACACATCTTGTTGGCTGGGGGATGAAACCACCAGCTGTGGCTGCCCAGCAGCAGGAATGCAACCCCATGGGGCTGCATGGGTGGAGGGCAGGGCAGGAGTGGCAGTGAGACCGGAGGCCAAGGATGTTTGTGCAGTTGCCAGAGCTGAGCTGACTCCAGTTCCCATCTCTTTCATCTTCCCAACTGGCAGTAATGGGATCTTGTACCAATACCCGGACCGCACGGACGTCACCCCTCTGCTCTCCATCAACATGGGGTAAGCAGCTGGCAGGATGTGGCACCCAGACCCAGTGGGGATCCAGAGCTCCCTGGGGTGTTCAGAGGGGTGTTTTGAGGTACATCACAAACCAGACCATGCTGCAGCACTCCCTGCTTGCTCCTGGCTGGGTGCAGATACCTGTTTGCTCAGGCTCCGGTACAAGCAGTTGGAGATGGGCTCATTTCCTCCTGGGCCCTTTGATGGGGATTTGGCCTCTGAAGGGCTGATGGAGCCCTCCCCTGTGCTCAACTCCAGGTCTGCAGGACGTGCAGAGACCAAAGCCATCCTTGGAGCAACCCCAGGGGATGTCTCCTGTGGGGAGCAGGCGCTGGGAGGGCTGGGGAGGCTGCTTTGAGGCTGCCCTGGTGCTGATCTCCATCCTCCCCCCTCTCTCCAGCGGTGAGCAGTGCGGGGGATGCCGGCGCTCCAACACCACCGACCGGCCCCACTCCTTCCAGGTGATCCTGACGGACCGGCCCTCCCTGGAGCTGAGCGCCGACAACGAGGAGGACATGGCTGACTGGATGCAGTACTTCTGCCAGGCTGTCTCCAAAGGGGTGAGCCAGGGACAGGCCCCAAGTGTGGGTGCATCAACACCCTCCATCACCCAGAGCCCCTCTGGAGCACAGCTCTGTGAGTGTGGAGCTGCCCAGGGATGTTGGGCAGGGATGGAGGAGGCAGTGTTCCCCCTGCTCAGCAGGGTTTTCCCCATGAAGCACCCTATGGAGACACATCTCCTTCATGCCAGATTCAAACCCCCCTTTTCCCACCCCATGCAGGTGATCCCCCAGGGTGTTGCCCCCACGCCGTGTGTCCCATGCTGCCTCGTGCTGACGGATGAGAAGGCTTTCACATGCCATGAGGACTGCCAGACAAGCTTCTTCCGCTCGCTGGGCACCATGGAGCTCACAGACATCACTGCTGTCTCCACAGAGGCGGGCAAGGAGTACTGTATCCTGGTGAGTGTGGTGCTTTGGGAATGGCTGTCCCAGGCTGGGCGAGGACACAGTGGTAACACCCGGCCTCTCTCTTGGTGTTTAGGAGTTTGCTCAGGACAGCAAGCAGTTCCTGCCCCCCTGGGTCCTCTATTTTAGTTGCACTACAGAACTGGAGAGGTTTCTCTCAGCACTGAATGCTGCTTGGAGGAACATCTACCAGGTGAGTGGGTGAGGCTGCAGCGCACTCTTCCTCTGGTGAGGAATGGCCAACAGGATCCTTCGAGGAAGGTGGGGTGGAATTTTCCATGTGGAGTGAACCCAGCTTCCCCACAAAGGGCAGGAGAGCCAGAGAGTGTCTGTATAACCACAGGATGGGAGATTTGGAACCCAAATCCTATGGCAAAACAGACTATGAGCATCCAGAGTTGGTGAGGGGAATAACCTGGTTCAGCTCTGTCACCCGTATTTATGACACAGTGACTTTGCCATCTGGTTTTGGGGTGGTTTGACACCAAGGGCTGGGGCCCGTTCCCCTCCTGACTGCCCCACACGTGTGTTTCAGGTTGACCTCCTGCACAAAGCCATTCTGGATGCTGCCATCAAGAAGAAATGCGAG
The DNA here is from genome assembly GCF_012275295.1 of Melopsittacus undulatus. Classification (NCBI taxonomy): domain Eukaryota; kingdom Metazoa; phylum Chordata; class Aves; order Psittaciformes; family Psittaculidae; genus Melopsittacus; species Melopsittacus undulatus. The sequence continues at coordinate 3,095,024 of NC_047538.1, read as the reverse complement.
GATGCTCAGAGCCTCATTGACAGCGCATGGCAGCGCAGCGACAGCCTCTGCCGCGGGCGAGCGGAGCGGGACCCCTGGTGCTAACCCTGCCCGGGGGGAGGACGGATGCCGGGAGCCCATTTTGGGAGAGCAGGGTCTGTATCCAGCTGCCCCACAGCCGACGGCTCCCCAGCACCTCCTGCCATCGCTCACTCCCCACCAGGATCGTGCCTGCAGGCAAGGACCCTGCACCCCATCCCCACTGTGCTGGGGACATGTGGCACGTTCTGGGGAGCCACCGGACGCTTCTCCATGCAGGAGGTGAGGCTGAGCCCGGCCCCTTTCCCTGTCCAGCCGTGCAGCCTCCACCTTCCTCATCCAGTGACCACGGGGCAAAGTCACTTGCCTTTCATGGAATAATATCTCCCAAATAGTGTGGGTGAGGTGGGCTGGGGATGAGCATCCCCCTGTCACAGCAGGGAGCAGAGGACTTGTTCATTTTAGAGCAGGGATGGGGCATGGAGGTGGAATGGGGAACACACATCGCTGCCGTGCATGTTTTCTCCTGGCTAATGCAATCACCGAGTGCGGCACCTTCACCTCCTGGATCACCCTGCGCTGGGCATCCGGACATCACCAAAACACTCCCCAGCCTGTCCATGAGGTTTGAGGCTAAAGGAAGAAGGACCAGGGCCAAAAATCAGCCTTAAATCCTGCCAGGATGGTTTTAGACGATCTCAGAAGCCAGATTGAGGTTTGGATGCTGGCCCCGTGTGCTGGGGGAGAGGAGAGTGAGTCCCATGTTCTTCAGGTGTTCCAAGGGACGTTGTCACAAGGCTGTCACCAACCACGTCCCCATCTCAGCTCGCTGCCCCCAAGGCCAGTGAGGACCTGTCACCGCTTGCCCTCTACAGCAAGCCCTTGGGGCACAACCCCAGCTTTTAAATAATAATAACGATCCAGAGACCTTCCTTCTGTAATATATGTTCATGGGGCCTTTTTTGGGAGGAAACGTACGTGACTGAATGTGTATGTACATACATCTGCTTCCTTCCCCCCATCCCAAATAAATAATACAGATCCCAGCGCCGGGGACTGCTCTTCCTTCCTCCTCCCATGCTCAGCTTCACTTTGGGGCAGGGAGAAGCAATTGGGTTAGGATAGAGAGATGAGGATGTGAACCCCAGCAGCATTAACCCTGAATTATCCATCCTGATCTCCTGTGATGCAGGAGATAGTCCCAGTCTAGACAAGGAAACAGCCACAGGGTCAGCCCCCAGCATCCCACAAACTCTTCCTTGCCTGTTGGGAGCAAAGGGAGGGAGGGTTGGGAGGATTTTGGGATGGGGCAGCCAGGGGGAGGGTTTCCTTCCCCACCATCCCCAGTGATCCCTGGAGCAGGTTGCCCTAAAGACGGGAATGTGGGGGACAGATGGGCACCAGCGACACCCCCCCCCCCCCCCCTTCCCGTTGCTTTCTGTCCTTGGAAGCTGATTTCCAGCCACTGGGATCACCCCAGAGGGTCAGGAATGGGGAGATGAGGAGGGTGAGATCCCCCCCGAGCCAGCGCCGCGAATTGGCCGCAGCTCAGCCCGCACCGGGGGGAGCCGAACACCCCTCCCCCCCCCTCCCGTTCCCTTTATCCCTTCTGTTTTCCGCAGAAAGGGCCTTTTTTCCCTGTCGGGAATGGCCAAGTCACGTGAGACGAGGACGCCCGGCCGGGATTTGGGATTTGGCTGCGGGGGGGGCTGAGGGGGGGGCACACACACCCCCCCCAGGCCTGACCTTTGCCCCAGATCCCTTCCCCACATTGGGGGTGGCTCCGGTTGGGGGGGGCCGGTTCTTAGGAGGCGGCGCTCGCTCCCCTCGGTGCTTCCCTGCAGTGGGGGGGGTGAAGGTGGAGCCTGGGGCCATCCCTGCGGGCAGGTGCTGCATGGCGGAGGGTGCCGGGGCCCTCGCACCCTTCCCTGGGGTCCCCTCCGCTTCCCTGCATGAATTCCCTTACCCCCCCCAGCCCAGACCCCGCGTCTCGGGGGGCTCCCCAGCCGGGGGGGTGCCTCCGGCCACCGACCTGGTGCTGGGCGCCGCTGCCGGGTGCTTGGCCTGTGTCCTCACCAACCCGCTGGAGGTGGTCAAGACCCGGCTGCAGCTGCAGGGCGAGCTGCAGCCCCCCGGTACATACCCGCGGCCGTACCGGGGCGTGCTGCGGGCGCTGGGGGCCGTGTGCCGCGCCGATGGGCTGCGGGGGCTGCAGAAGGGCCTGGCCGCCAGCCTGCTCTACCAGGGGCTGATGAACGGCGTCCGCTTCTATTGCTACTCGCACGCCGAGGACGCCGGATGGACGCGGTACCCCGGGGGTACCGTGGCCGCCGGAGCCATAGCCGGGGCGGTGGGAGCCATCGTGGGCAGCCCCGCGTACCTGGTGAGTGCCTCTGCTCCGCTCTGGGAGGAACTGGGGGGGGTTTGAGGGGGGGTTGGGGACAACCTCCCCCCAAAATAGAACGTATTTGGCTACCCTGCAGCCTCTGAACAGCGCATCCCTTCTGCCACCCCCCGAAGTGTGGGTCTGATTTGTGCATGCTTGTCCCCCCTCCTTTATGGGAACTCCCCCTTTCCCACCCCCTCCCCAAATCCCTCCCCTCCTGGAAATGTGAGCGGAGAACTCCCTCATAAGGGAATTGGGGTGTTTCCCCCCCCCCCCCCCCCCAGTTTTTAGGGTTGCAGAGCTCAGAGGGGAGGGCTGCAATGAGCGTTCACAGGGTCCCTTTGCTGCGGGGTGGGAGGGGGAATGCAGGGGGTGGTGCTGCTTGGCACCACATCGGGGACCCACAGTTTGTCCCGGTGGGGATTTGGGGGGGGGCTGTGACCCACATCTGTGTTCCCCCCAACCCAGGTCAAGACCCACCTCCAAGCCCAGACACTGTCATCAGTGGCCGTGGGCCACCAGCACAATCATGAGGTGAGGAGGAGGGTCTGGGGGGGGCACCCATGGTTTGGTGGCACCTTGGCCATGCACACAGCAGGACCCAGTGGGGACGGTGCTATTTTGGGTGTTGAAAGCTGCTGTTTGGCCCGTAGAGATGCTATAAATAACAGTGAACAAGGAGGGAGTGACAGGAACATGGAGCTGGGACACTGGATCTGGGCACCCACGGGACCGTTGGCACCCATACAGAGCCACGGTGGCTTCGTGCCACCAAGGGGGCTTTGCACGCCAGGGTGGGATAGAATCATGGAAACATGGAATGGTTTGGATGGGAAAGGAACTTAAAGCTCTTCCAGCTCCAACCCCTGCCACGGGCAGGGACCCCTTCCACTGGAGCAGCTGCTCCAAGCCCCTGTGTCCAACCTGGCCTTGAACACTGCCAGGGATGGGGCAGCCACAGCTTCTCTGGGCACCCTGTGCCAGCGCCTCAGCACCCTCACAGGGAAGAGCTTCTCCCTTATCTCCAACCTGAACTTCCCCTGTTTCAGTCTGAACCCATCACCCCTTGTCCTATCCCTACAGTCTCTGATGAAGAGTCCCTCTCCAGCATCCTTGTAGCCCCCTTCAGACACTGGAAGCTGCTATAGGAAGGGATGCAGTGTTCCCATTTTCCCCCAATTTCCTCTCTTCCCAGAGCATCTCCGGAGCGTTCGAGAGCATCTACAGGCAGCACGGGGTGGTGGGGCTGTGGCGGGGGGTGACGGGCGCCGTGCCCCGCGTGGCAGTGGGCTCAGCCGCACAGCTCGCCACCTTCGCCTCTGCCAAGGACTGGGTCTGCGAGCACCAGGTGAGGGGCAACGCGGGATCCGGAAGCCATTGATCCTATGATCCCCCCCATTCCCTGGTTCTGGTGGGAGGAGCTGATGCCCGGCGCTTCCCGCAGTGGTTCGGGGAGGGCAGCTGGGCCGCGGTGCTGGCAGGGGGCATGGTGAGCGGCGTGGCCGTGGCGGTGACGATGACGCCTTTCGACGTGGTCAGCACCCGGCTCTACAACCAGCCCGTGGAAGCCGACGGCACGGTAAGGCCATTGGGAAAGGGGTGGTGGGGAACACGGCTTTTCCCAGGATCCATGCGCCACAGGGGCTCCTCTCTCCCCAGGGCAAGCTCTACCGGGGGTTTTTGGATTGTATCCTGCAAATCTCCAGCAAAGAGGGGCTGCTGGGTTTGTACAAGGGCATCGGCGCCGTCTACCTCCGCCTCGGCCCGCACACCGTCCTCAGCCTCTTCTTTTGGGATGAGCTCAGGAAGATGGTGCAGCACCAGCAGCCCCCGGGGCCGTAGGACGGGTCCCAGCCCCACTGCACCCGTCAATAAAGGGGTTTTTCTAGTTTTTGGCGTCGTTTCGGGGTCTTTGGGGTGGTGTAAATCATAGAACCATAGAACGGCTTCGGTTGGAAGGGACCTTAAAGCTCCTCCAGCTCCAACCCCTGCCACAGGCAGGGACCCCTTCCACTGGAGCAGCTGCTCCAAGCCCCTGTGTCCAACCTGGCCTTGAACACTGCCAGGGATGGGGCAGCCACAGCTTCTCTGGGCACCCTGTGCCAGTGCCTCAGCACCCTCACAGGGAAGAGCTTCTGCCTTATCTCCAACCTGAACTTCCCCTGTTTCAGTTTGAACCCATCACCCCTTGTCCTATCACTCCAGTCCCTGATGAAGAGTCCCTCTCCAGCATCCTTGCAGCCCCTCCAGACCCTGGAAGCTGCTCTGAGGTCTCCATGCAGCTTCTCTTCTCCAGGATGAACAACCCCAACTTCCTCAGCCTTGAGGGAGGGGGGACCTGAAACCCTGCACTGCATCAGGCTGGAAAGGACAATGGTGATGCCAAGGTCCAAAATGCTCATGGTCCTCAGACCCCATCATGTCCATCCCATCGCTGCTTCCCTCCCTCCACCCTAATCTTCCCCTCCATGGGGCAGCTGGAGCCCTGGCTGGAGGAGCTGAGCTCCAGCTGCCCTCACTTGCCCCAGCAATGATTTACCAGGCAGGGGGAGGCTCCCAGCCTCCGCCCCTTGGACCTTGGAGCCAGGCCCTGGCTCTGCTGTGGCTCCTCTCCATCAGGAATGTTTTCCCTGTGGTCATGGCTGCCTGGGCTGACGTGGGGCTGGGCGCTGCTGGATGCTCTGCTGCAAGGTGAGAGCCCCCGGGGTCCATGGGGACAGCTTGGGTACAGCTCAGGGACACTGGTGACCTGCTGCTGCCTTTTCCCTGCAGGGCTGGTGGGTGCCTGCGCCGTCTCGGTGCTCTGCAGCCTCCTGAAGGTTTATCTTTACATCCAGTGCCTGAAGTAAGCACCAGCCCCTCTTTCCCTGTTCCATAAGGGGTTCTGGGGATGGATCTGCCTTTGGGATCCACTACTGGGGAGGGCAGCTCCCCAGCACCCTTGAGTGCTGGCGGTGGCAGGGCAAGGGCTGTACCCTCCTCTCCCTGCTGCAAAGCACGGGGGAGCTCTCGAGGCTGTCACCCCACTTTTGGGGTGGCAGGAAGGGGACATCCTGCCCAGCTCAGTGTCCCACTCCCTGTCCCCAGTGACCCGGAGGGGCAGGCGGAGAAGGAGGCGATGCGGGCGCAGCGGCGGGTGCTGGAGCCACTGCATGTGCTGGTGCTGACGGGGCTGCTGGCGCTGGTGGGCTCCCGCGTGGCTGCACTGGTGGTGCTGGAGTTCTCCCTGCGTGCAGTGTCCACCCTGCTCTCCCTCAGCAAGGTGAGATGGGACACGGGGGAAACTGAGGCATGGGGGCTGTGGAACTGAGCCTCGCTTGTGGGTTTGCAGCAGGATGGGGGGGGCATGGACTGTGTGTGGCTTTGCAGCATCTGCAGAGAGGATGAGGACTGTGGCATGCCCAAAATAAAGCATCGTCCGGCTGCTTGCAGCACCCATGAGGCATATGGGATCTGGGGCATGGAGGATGCTGTGCATCTCCTGGCTGCTTTGCAGCCTCTGCAGGGAGGATGAGGATGGCTGGCGTGGAGAAAACCATGTGTTGCTTTGCATGCGTGCATGTCTGCAGCCATGTATCCCCTTGCTGCATGCAATGCCTGAAGCATTATAAGGGGCTTCAGAATAGAGAAAACCACTCATTGCCTTGCAACTGTGCATCCTTGTTGCATGCAGCATCTACAGGGAGGATGAGGATGGCTGGCATGGAGAAAACCATGCATGCATGCATCTCTGCAGCCATGCATCTCCTTTCTGCCTGCAATATCTGTGGGCTACAGGGAGCTGCAGCATGCAGGAAACCACTCATTGCTTTGCAGCCATGCATCCCCTTGCAGCTCTGCAGCACCTGCAGGGAGGATGAGGATGGGTAGCATGGAGAAATCCATGCATCACTTCGCATGCCTGTGTGTCTGCAGCCATGCATCTGACTTTGCACTGCAGCCAAGCACTGCTTTGCAACATCTGTGAGGAGGATGAGGATGTTCAGCTTTGCAACTGTGCACCCCTTGGTGCCACCAGTGCTTGTGGGGTCCCAGGGATGCTGCAGCACGGAGGAAGCCCCACATCCTCTCGCAGCTGCACATCCCTCCATCCCACAGGGCTCCCACAGCACCCAGCTCTACCTGCAGTGCCAGTACTCACTGGGCTGTGGCGTGTCCTGCGGCCTCAGCTTCCTGCTGGAAGGGGCTCCCCATGGCACCTGCAACCTGGCGCTGGCGGCAGGGCTGGCAGGGCTGCTGGCCTGCGGTGCACGGCGCCTGGCGCGGCACGTCTGCACCCTGTATGAGCTGCACAGCCCCGCACAGTACTGCGGTGTCTGCATCCTCCTGCTCAGCACCGGGCACCGCATCCCGCGCCTGCTGCGCCGGGCGCTGGCCATCACCTTCACCGTGGCTGACCTGGCTGCCGTGGCCCTCATCAACCGGGATTTCCTGTCCACGGGGGAGGCCGTGCGCTTCTGGACACCACTCACCATCTGCTACACGCTGCTGATCGTCTACATGCAAGGTGAGAAGGAGACTGACCCCCAGTTATGGGGGTTCTGGGGGTATGTCCCTACATGGTGCATCTGTAGCATCCTTGAAGTGTCAGACGCTGGTGTGGGGCAGGGACAGGGTCCCACTGTGGTGGCCGTGTCCCTGCAGAGGAGCCGCAGCAGAGCAGCGGGAGGCGGCCGGTGTTCCAGACGGTGCTGGTGCGGATGGGAGGCCTCTTCATCCTCCTCCTCACTGTTGGTCATTGGGTTGACATCTTCCACATCCTCGTCTCGCTGTTGGGAGAACTGTGGTGCCTGTTCCATGCCCGTGTCCTGCTGGAGGCGTGCTGGAGGCAGGTGAGGTGGTGACACCGCCACGACGCTGCAGTGAGGGGCTGAGGCAGCCTTGAGACCACGGTGAGGGGCTTCTCTGCTTCTCTCCTTCCATCTCCCATAGGACTTCGCTCAGCATTCTCGGTTGGACAGGCAGCCAAGATCGGGATCAGAGGAGGCATCCTGATGGACACAGGGTGTAACTGGGCATCAGAGACTCAAAGTGGCTTTGCCTGGCTCCCCAAAACACTTACACCCCCCCAAATCCTCCCCATCACAGATCCCCCATGGGGACGAAGGGAAAAGGGCTCCTGGAAGGTGCTGGACCCCATCCCACAGGGTGGGGGAGGTCAGGGGGAGGCTCTCGTATCCCCTGATTTTAGGGGGATCCCATGAGGTTGTGGCACTGCTGGGGATTGGCTCCCTGGTCCCACTGTGGGTCTGGGATGCTGACGGATGCTCCGGCCCTGGTGGCTGCAGGATCACACTGTGGCAGTTCAGGGGCCTCCAAGGGCTTGTAAACCTCGGGAAATAAAGGTTTTTCCAGCAAAATCCATGGGCAGAGGGAGCTGAGGTCCCACTGGGCCAGAGAGGGGTGCATAGAGGTGGTGTGGGGTGTACTGGGCATCCTGGGGGCATAAGGGGGCACAGTGGGGCATGTGGGGCTGTATAGGGATCTATGGGGTATCCTGGGGATATAGGGGGCACATAGGGCATCCTGGGGGTATATGGGATGGTTCATGGGGCACCCTGGGGGTGTTGGGAGCATCCAGTGCTGTACGGGGCAACCTGAAAGGGCCTGGGGCAATCGGGGGGGCATCCACAGGACAGGGATGGGGGCATGGGTCATCCCAGGGAACACAGGGGCACCTGAGGGGCTATGGGTCCCCTCGGGGTGCAGGGGGCAGTCAGAAGGCACCCTTGGGTCCATGAAGTACCCTGAGGTGCCATGGAGCACCCTGGGGTGCAAGGGGCAGTCGGGGGGGCCTATGGGGCGCCCCATGTCCTATAGGGCACCCTAAATACAGCTGTGATCCCCCCAACCCCCCTAGGGTGCATTGGGCGCCCCACTCGCCGTGGGGCAGGCGGGGGGAGGAGGAAGGAAGGAAGGAGGAGGAGGAGGAGGGAGGAAGGGGCGGTGATGCCGGGCGGCTCTGCCCCCCCCGCTGCCCCCGCCGCACCGGGCGCGTCCGCGGAGCGCACGGAGGGACCCGCACCGGATCCCAGGTAGGGGACAGGACCCCCCCCCAGCAGGGGCTGTGGGGCCACCGCAGGGCGAGCGACGCCCCCTTCACCCCCGTAAGGACCCCACAGGTAGGGGACAGCCCAGGTACGGGGTTGGGGACCCCCGAGGTAGGGGACAGGGGACCCCCCCCCAGGTAATGGGTGAAGGGCTGCAGAGCGGCCCTGGGATGGGACAGGGGAACCCAGAGCCATCCCCAGGAAGGGGACTGGGGGTCCCAGGTTGGGGGGGACATGGTGGGGCCATCGCCATACAGGGGATAAGGGACTATGGGGGGGCCCGGTGGAAGATGGGGTTGCGGGGGACCGCAAGGCCACCCAGGTTAAGGGACATGGGGACAGTGGGGCCACTTGGGAAAGGGACTGGGGACACCCCGGGCTGTGTCCCCCCGCTCTGTCCCTTCTCCCTTGGGTGCCCTCGAAGTGCTCTCCAAGAGGTCCCCAGGGCAGGGGACAGAGTTGGGGGTCACTTGTAGGATTCCCGTGTGCCCTCCTAATTCTGGGGGTATGTCGGGGTGCCCCACAAGTGGCCCCATACTTGTCGGCCCCACCTGGGCTCCCATCCCAGGAGATTTCGGGACGATGCTTGCAGGATAACCGGGAAGGCCCTTCCCAACACGGCCCATCCCAAACCAGGACAGGGCTATGTGCAAGGAGGAGGGAAAGGAAACCCATATACAATGGGGGGGGGGGGGGGGGGGGGCACCCCGTTATTGCACCCCTCGAGCCTCGACCACCCTGACGGCCCCTGGCTTGGGGGGGAGCCGCGGTGGGGCCGCCGGGCTCCCGTCAGCCCCGGCACAAAGAGGAATGCGCTGAGCACATGGTTCCCATTAGCCCCAGGATCAGGTTCTTCACTTTGGGGGATTTTTCACCATTCTCACTGGTTTCCCTGCAGCTCTGCTGGGCAGCAGCAGCAGCGCCGGCTCCTGGGGCAGGCTCTGAGCCGCAGGGCCGAGGCCGGCGGGGCCGGAGCCCGCTCGGGGTTTCGCCGGCGGGGAGGGAGGGAGCGAAGCCGCTCGGGCTGGGTTTGAGCTCCCGTTCTAATCCCTTCCTCTGCTTGAGTCAGAGGCTGAAGTCACCGGTGTGAGCATCCCCAAGGCCTGCACGCACCGCGGGGGGACCGTCTGCCCCCCGAAGGATGCACTGGAGCCGGTGAGAGGGAGCCTGGGGGAGCGGAGCCGCCCTGCACAGGGAATGAGACCCGGCAGCTCCTCACACAGGTACGGCTCTGGCTGACGACCCACTCGGGATGAACCTGCACTGCTGCAGCTCCCGGCTAAAGCCTCGGGGTTCCCTGCCCCCCCCAAACCAGCCAGTTTGGGAAGGGGAAGCTTCGCCCCAGCTGCTTTTCCCGTTGGGAAGCTGAATAAACAGCGCTTTTCCTGCCCGAATGGGGTTTATCGGGATCAGGCGCATCCTGTCTGTGCTGCTGGGCGATGCTCAGGGGCCTGTCTGGTGATGGGGGATGTGGGGATGTGCAGCATTGTGCCTCAGTTTCCCCATCTGTAAAGCTCAAGGGGGGGATGCCCTGAGCTGGAAGTGATTAGCAGGGAAATGGGGGTAAGCAGGGAGGGAATGGGAAGCTGGCAGACATGGAACACTCCCAGAAAGGGTTTGCAAAAGGAGATCCTATTGCACCCCCATTTTTAAGAGGAAAAGTGAGATTTTTCTGCTTCCCATCAGGAGCTTAATCCCAAGTGGGGGCAAGAAGAGGGAATAAAGGGGATTAAAACACTTGCAAACGGGCAGGGTTTGGCCCCAAGGGCATGAAAACGGGAGATTTGGGCTGCTGCTTCACCGGGACCCTTTACCCTGTGTCCTCCCAGGCACGAGGCTGTTTATTGCCATGACGTGGGATGGGGACACTCGCTCCTTCTCCCTTTCCGGGAAGGCGAGGAGGGAGGCGGGCTGAGACTGAAGGGCAGCAGGGCCTCGGGAGCTCCCGGTCTGCCCACAGGTTTTGCTCTCATTTTCCCCTAAACCCGAACCCAGGCCCGGTCCGTCCGTGCTTTCGGCAATGCTGCCGGGGAAAGCAGAGAAGAGGATGGTTTCATCGGTCTTCATCACCCTGGTGCCACCGCGGAGGGAGGTGACCACCAAGGAGAAAACCCAAAGGGAGCTGCAGCCAGATGGGGACAAGGTCCCAGGCCCCCATCACCCCTGGACTCCGCTGCCCCGACCCCCTGCATTGCCCAATGGAGGTGAGTGGTGGCTGTGGGGGGCTGTGAACGGTGCTGGGAGGATGATGGTGCAGAGATGCTTTGTGTCTCCTTTGTATTAAGGGACGTGTGTGCAGGCAGGAGGGGATGTGGGGGGTTTTGGGGTGTTATTCCCCAAGTCCCTGCACCCATTCCTGAATGGATCCGGCTGCTGGGAACAGCCTGTGTTTGCTCTTCATCACTGTGTGCTTATCAGCCTTGTTTTGTCCCCTCAGCTGTGGTGGCGTTTGCTTTTGGGGCAGGTCAGTGCAGTGAGCATTGCTGCAGAGCTGTCAGGGCGTTATTGCAATGGGACCTTCTTGGACCCCCCTAAATCCACCACATCTGGCTTTTGCCACAGAAACCTGCCCAGCAGCCCCTGTGCCTTCATCCCCGACGGTCCTCGTCCTCTCTGAAGCTCCCCAGCCCTTGTCTGCAGAGACACTGGTTCCAGCACTGCAGCAACTGGACCTTGCAGCACCTGCCACCCTCCAGGTTAGGACACATCCCACCACTGCCTCAGTTTCCCCACATGCAAGGGTATAAGTGTGATGTGCCACTGTCTTCCTGCACTCGCCAGGCCCCTTCCACCCTCCCTGCCGAATTGAGGCCACCCAAATTCTGCCAGGAGCAAGCAGGCAAGCCGCAGTGGCGGGATGCGAAAGGGTACCCAGACAGAGACACCTCCAGAGGTAAGGTGGGGATGGAGCTGCACTGTGAGGGCTTGTCCTCAGCTGGGGAAACTGAGGCACACAGCAGCAAACCCCTCTCCCTTCTTCCTGAAGACATCTGCGCCTTCTGCCACAAGGCACTGGGGCCACGGGAGCCGACAGTGGAGGCGATGGGGAAGCAGTACCACGCTGAGTGCTTCACCTGCAGGACGTGCCCCCGGCTCCTGGCCGGGCAGCGCTACTACCAAAAGGATGGGCGCCCCATGTGCGACGCCTGCTACCAGGTACCTGTCCTCCCATGGGGACAACCAGCACCCTCAGGGGGGTGGCAGGATGAGGGTGGGAGCAGGGATCTCATGGTGTCCCCCCCAAACCCAGGCCACACTGGAGAAATGCGCCAAGTGCCAAGGGCTGATCACGGAGAGCATCGTCCGTGCCCTGGGCAAAGGCTTCCATCCTGACTGCTTCTCCTGTGCTGCCTGTGGCCGGGCCATCGGTGCTGAGAGCTTCGCTGTGGACGAGCAGGATGAGGTGTACTGCGTGGCTGACTTCTACAGGTTGGGGAGCATGAGCATGGCCGTGCTGGTGACATTCCACTTGTCCCCATCACCCCACAGCGCTCACGCTGCTCCCGTTTGCTCCCATCAGGAAGTACGCTGCGGTCTGCAGCGCTTGTGAGCGCCCCATCATCCCCCATGAGGACAAGGACACCTACAAGATTGAGTGCCTGGGACGCAGCTTCCACGAGAGCTGCTACTGCTGTGAGGTACGGCCCCGATGGTGCCCCCCAGAATGCACAAGGGATTGGTACTGAGCCTTTGTAAAGCACAGCCAAGGGGTCTGCAGCAGCCCGGGTGCCATCACTTTATCTTGCAAGTGGTGGTGATGGGGAGAGAAATAGATCTGGTGAAAAGGACAATGTGTTCAGCCAGAACTTCAGCTTTTCCCAGATTTCATGCAGTCTCCTGCTTTGTCCAAGCACTTAGATAGTGTGTTTGATAGGATGCAACACAGCACGGGCCTCCTAACATTGTCCTCCCTTTTCCCTCTCACCCCAGAGCTGCAGGACACCCCTGTCACCAGAGCTGACGGAGGACGGGTGCTACCCCCTGGACAACCACCTCCTCTGCAAGTCCTGCCACATCCGCTGGCGAACCGAGTCATCCTGCTAAAACCCCGTGGTTCAACCTCCATCTTCCAGCACCAAATGGGGTGCATCCACTAGGATCCAGTCCCGGGTGTCCACTGCACCCCCAAATAGCTGCAGGACTGGGGTTTTCATCACCAAAATGCACCCAGGACCCCAATTCACTGGGCTGGCTCAAGGAAATGCAGATGGAGCATCTCTGTGCTCATTATGGACATAAAAAGCCCTGGCAAAGCCTCAGGGATTGAGGAGCTGAGGGTTTATTCACTCATTTCTGTTTTAAAACTCCTTTTTCGAGGCCAGTTTGGTTTCTTGGGTGTTTTTTCTTCTTTCTTCTTGAGCCTCCTTGGGGTTTCAGTGAAACATTTCTCTCTGCGGTGACGCAGAGCGGGCACTGATTTAGTTACTTGCAGTTAAATAAAACCCCGAGTTTAAACCCCTCGTTCCTTTCATCCACCCTGCATTCCAAACCCATAACATGCACGTTTAGAAACAAGGAAAAAAGGACATTTTAGAGTTGTTAGAGGCGTGGCAAGAGCTGGGTCTGTCGGAGTGAGAACACGGCTGGGTGTGGGGCGCAGTGATGTTGCTGTCGCCCCGGAGAGCACAGAGGGTCGTTTTTTGGGGCAAGATTCAGGGTTTTCTGGTGTGGGTGGTGGTGAGGAAAGGGGGTTTGGTGGCTGTGGTTGGTTTGGGGTTTTTCTCGCTGCAGCCTGCGCTGTGTGGGCTCCACCTCAACCTGGTCGGCAGAGGGCAGCCGGAGCACAAATTCCTCCATCAGGCAGAAAAACTCCAGCTGAACGTTCAGTGCTGCATCCGACAGTGCTGCGATCCCGGGGAAGACCCAACCATTCCCGTTTCTGCACGTTATCCGAGATAGTCTCGCTCTGCCATCAGGTGGGGTTTGATCTTCTCTCAGTCCAAGCTCCGAACCAGCAGAAATTAAACTATTTAGAAGCGTGCCCAGCATCTGTGCATCTGATGTCACCAGGGTTTTGTTTGTGAGGGTGTTGCAAACCAGCTGGAGAAAGAGTTTTCTCTTTTAACTGAAAGTGCTTAAAAAGGTTGGAACTGAATCTTTAAGGTCCCTTCCAACCCAAACCATTCAATGAAATCAAGAAGAGAAAACAGAAAGAACATCTGAGGTGATGGTTAAGACATTCCCTGGTTGAAATTAAGGGCTAACCCCAAGCAAAGCAGCAGACATCCTTTTCTAGGTCATATATGATGTCTCTGTAGCGTGCTCTGTATTTATGAATGAAAGGGTTAATGTATCATTAATGTAAGCACCGGTTGATTAATCACATCAACCCACAACTATTTCCTGCTGTTCCCCATCTACAAAGCCAATTACTCAGTGTTTGCTAATGTGAGTCTACAGCCCATCAATCAGGTCATAACTCGCTATAAAGTTATTATTATAAATGGGATGTTAATGCACAGCTGCGGTCTGTCCCGGTCACGTAAGTAGGTGGCTTTGACTCTGGCGTGTCCCATGTTCCAAGGCAGCTCTCACTTTCCAAAGCCTCTTGCCCCGTGGGGAAAACCAGGCACCAAATGATGCTGAAACAGTAAGAAGAAGTGGGCACATTCAGCCGTGGGTAAAGAGTGTGGGGAAGGGGAGCCCCAGGGAGCAAAGGGCTGCTCCTTTCTTTGCAGTATGGGTGATTTTCCAATCAGCATTGGGGAAGGATGGAAACGCTGATGCTGACAGGTGTTTTGGATGAGTTATCACATTGCACGCAGCACCCATGGGTGCTCAGCAAGCTACGCTACCCCTCTCCAGGGCGAATGGTGGGAAGGGTTGGGTGTTTGTCCTGCAGAGCAAGCCAGGACAGGCTGTTAGTACCAGGACTGTGGCAGTTTCTAGTCAGAAGTAGGCAGGCAATGGTTTTTATTGATATGAAGCATTACAGAAGCTGCTGGAAGGCAGCAAAAGGCAACTTCTGTAAGACTTCACACTGGAGAGTTTGGCAGTGTGGCAAAGGGACAGAGAAGTGGTCAGATTTGGCATATTTTCCAGGAAAGGAGGATGAGGAGGGACAGGGATGGATGGACATGGAGGCAAGAGGAAAATAGACTGACTTAAGCCATTTCCTTCTCGGGTAAGGGGAGAAGCACTGCAAATCAAAGCACAGGCAGTGTCCTATGCCTGAAAAGCAGGGCCCCGTGTTTTCCCCTGGGAGCACCTCGAGGAATTTCCAGTGCTGGCTGAGCCACATGGAGGAGATTTTGCAGGGTGAGGCTGCAGGAGACAGGTCCCATCCTGCTGCTGAGCAAGCCCAGGTCTGCTGCGACAGCTCCGCCTGTCCTTGGGCTCTATGCCCTGTTGCAAGCGCTTTTACAAGCGCCCAGGTTTGCTTGGCAAAGGCTAAAACAAACACAACTCATGCATGGAGCAAGATGAAGCTCCTGCTCTGCCTTAGGAGCACCCCAAAGCCTTGCAGAGCCCCCCAGGGACCATCATAGGCATAAAACCCGCCCGAGGTCTTGTCCTGCTCCAGTGGCAGTGCAAGAGGGCAAAGAGGATCCTACACCCTTGGAGCTGCACGGGCCGGCCCTGCCCGTCCCTCGGCTGCTGCAATAAGCCTGTCTTGTCTTGCAATCCCTCTTGGCAGGCCCAGGGGAGCAGGGAGGGATGTGGCTGCCCTCCAACGAGAAGCAAATGCAAACATTTCTTCACTGCAGGCTGGGTGCGGTCCGGGGATAAGATTTCCCTGGGCTTTCCCAGCGAAGGCATCTAACGCGGTACCCTGCTGTGAGCTGGGAATCGCAGGAGCAACCGGCTTGGAAAAAGGCCTTTAGGATCATCCAGTCCAACTGTTCCCAGCACTGCCAAAGCCACCCCTAACCCATGGCACTGAGGCCTCGTCTCCACGGGGTGTGAACCCTTGCAGGGACGGTGACTGCAGCCCTGCCCTGGGCAGCCTGTTCCAATGCCTGAGCACCCTCTGGGGCAGGAATTGTTCCTCAGCTCCATCTAAACCTGCCCTGGTGCAGCTTGAGGCCGTTTCCTCTTGTCCCATCCCTTGTTCCTTGGGAGCAGAGCCCAGACCCTCCTGGCTCCATCCTCCTGCCAGGCACTTGTAGGGAGCCATCAGGTCCCCCCTGAGCCTTCTCTTCTCCATCTGAACCCCCCAGTTCACAGCCCATAAAACTCCAAAGGTTGTCTTTCGGGCAACTCAAAGAACTGATTTTTGAACAGCTTTTAAAGTAAAGGATGTGCTGTCAGGCTCACCTGTAGTGGGTTTAAATCAGTGGTGGAAGCGGTGCTTTGTTACAAATGAGGCCTTTTCCCAGGTTTTGTTTGCAAGCCAATGGTTTTTGGCGTGGTGCAGGGAAAGTGAAGCCTGTAAAGGGAAACGGGCTGGAAAGTGCCTTTTCCCCCAGCATCCCCCATGGTCGGCCGTGAGAAATGCAAGCGCAGAGCAGGAGAGATGAGCCGGATTCCTTGCATGCCTTCGCTCTGCCATCACCGCCTCCAAGGGGCCGGGAAGGAGCTGGAGGGGAACACTGCAGGGGGGGAAACCGAGGCTGGAGGAGCTGCCGGGGCTTTGCTGGGAGGAGGGATGGAGGGAGGGGTGGTGGATGGAGGGAGGGAGGAATGGAGGGATGGATGGAGGGATGGATGTGTGAATGGATGGATGGGTGGATGATGGATGGAGGGATGGAGGAATGGTGGTGGATGGATCTGTGGATGGACAGATGGGTGATGGATGGATGGAGGGATGATGGAGGGATGGATGGGTGGTAGATGGAGAGATGGGGAAATGGATGGAGGGGGGGAGACAGACATGGATGAATGGATGGGGGATGGAGGGAGGGAGGGAGAGATGGATGGATGGTGGATGGATAGATGGAGGGAGGGAAGGATGGATGGGAATTAGTGCTGCTGATGGGTTTGTTTTTCAGAGATGGAGGAAAAATGGGGTTTTCTTCTGGTCGGACCAGAGGAAACCATCTCCCATCATCCTGCTGCAGCACTGTCCTTCCCCACAGTGTTTGGAGCCATTTTCTGTGCTGTCACATCTCAACACAAAATAAAACCCTGAAACTCCTTCGATGAGAAGTGGTCTGATCCTGCTGACTAAGGGAGAGGGTGAAAAATCAGCAGGGATTCCTCTGGGAGCAGTTCAAGCCCTGGATTTCTCCAGCTTCATTATGCAGAATGTATATATATATATTTATATATATATTTAAAACCTCGATATTCTCGTTTCCCCCTCATTTTCCTGCACACCTGACCCACCAGCAGCATGGATTGTATTTAAAGCACGCTGTGTGTGTTTTTCAATAACATTGAGTTAAATCAATGCAGCCGTTTGCAGACACATGCTACCAGGCTCTGGTTATTTCAAACCCAATCAACCCCAACCCTCTTTCTGGAAACAGATGCAAGGATTTGTCCTTTTAGAGCCCATCTTTCCCTCATATCCAAAGCGATCACAGCAGCCCGCAAGTCCCGTTTCCCCAAAATGAACCTTTTTTGCCCAGACCGGTCTGTATTATCTCTTTGTTTTGCTGTAACGTCCATTAGAGCCTGTAGATGAGGTGTTTTATTTAACAAAAGAGGTATTTCTCAGTTTATCCCCTTTGTCAAGGCCGTTTATTGAGCTCGGAGATTTATCACTGGGACAAAACGCTGGAGGGAGGAAGAGGAGGGATGAACGGCTCCTAAAACTAAACAGATCCCTTCACTCTCCGTGCGGCCATGCTTTCCCTCACAGCCGCGGGATATACTTTAATCTCCTTTACGGATTGTTCCTTCTGAGGGTGAAGGTTGCTTTTGCGACCGGCGCTTGAAGAGCACGGCTTTTCGTGAAGAAAAGAGAAATAAACACTAAAAAGAAGCGTATTTGAGGGCGAACAGGGGGAGGAGGACGAGGCTCGGGGCTGCCCCTCCCGGCTCCACAGCGCCGCCTCACCCGCGCCTCAGCGGGAACCGCTTCACAAAATGGCCGCCCGGCGGGGCAGCGGCGAGCGGCGCTGAGGCGACAAAATGGCGCCGGGCGGGCAGCGGGGGGAAGGACGAGGACGATGAGCGGCTGGCGGGGCCGGAGCGGCGAGCCGGAGCCTCGGCCGTGCCAAGAGCTCGGCGGAGGGGCTCCTCCTCATGGGCGCATCCCCTCCGGGCGGGCGGTGGAAGCGCTGCGGGGGAAACCCGACCTCCCCCCCTTTTTCCTTCACAAAAGGAAGCGAAAATCCGCCAGAAATGCTGCCTCAGCCCCCCCCGGCGCAGGTCGCCGGCACCGACCCTTAAAATACCTTTTATTTTTCCTCATAGCCTGAAGCTTTTTGGCCCAGAATTGCCCGTTCCCTGCGCTCCCCCTATGACCACCACACGCACCCCGAGGCGGGCCGGTCCATGCCTCCATTCTCTTCCACCGCTTTTCTCCTTCAAGCCGCCACCTCCCGCTCTCCTGTCGGCATGGAGAAATACCCAACCGTGCTTAAAAAGAGAAGAATCAACCCCAAAACACCCGAGGATGGATGCGCCTTCCGAGCCGGAGGCGTGTGGGGAAGAAGAAGCCGTCGCCGCTCGTCTTGTTCCCAACGACAACCTGCCCGCCATAACGTTAATTAAAAGCATATCCTTCGTCTGGTCAGACGTGGTAATACTCTAAATATATATATTATATATATATATTTATTTATATATACACCCGTAATATCCAAACGCTCGTTGTCGGAAGCTGCAGCCAAGGTATCACGTATGCTTTTAATGCTTCTTTTAATGTTGCTTTACCCTTTCCCCCCCCCCAGTGTTGTTACAGGGTACATTATAACATTGTCCCTTCTCTGTTGCAAACCACAGCCCTAAACCAGCGCTGGTTTTTAACCTGGAATTAACAGATTTAGGCCTATGCTGATACTCTTTTATTTCTACACATACAGAAGTATTTCTAACATATTTCTATATACATCTGAATCCCTTTATTTTTTCCTACGGACTGATTATAGAATATCAACCCCCACACCTAAACCACTGTGATTTAATTACATATAACCACTAATTTTGGCCCGTATATACGTTTGATTTTATATATATATTACCTTTGTTTTCCTCCATTGGCTTTCTACTACAATACATCCTAAAAGCAGGAGAAAAAGAAAAAAAAGCCATCAAAAAAAGAGAAAAAGAAGAAAAACCAAGAAGAAACTCGGCTCTTTTTTACAGTCCGTGGTGGAAGTGGCCTGAATGTTTTATTTGTTCCACAGAGATGGAGATTTTCCTTGGGAGATTTGGGGAGGATTTTGTTTTTGTTTTTTTTTCCTTTTTAATTAAAATAATTCAAAAAACACAGAAAAAAAGAAAAATAATAATAATAAAAAAAAAAAAACCTGCACAGAAACCCCAGACCTGAAGCTGCAAATCAAAGAGTCCGGCTCAGACAACTCATTGCGACAGAAGGAGAGGACAAACGAGCTCAAGTGCAATGGCAGATCCGGGAGGAGGGATCAGCTCCCTTATCCCATCCTCTACCGCTCCACACAGCACCATATTCCCTATTTTTTTGTGTGTGCTTTGTGTTGGGGTGGTTGATTTAAAAGCAGAGCCGCTCCTGGGCTTCATTTATATCTATATCTATATATAGATAGCTTTTCCCCCTGCACACACCCCATCCTTGTGCAATCCTCTCCCGTTTATTACGCGCTCCGCGGCTCGCTCTCTTCCCCCCCTCTCTGCGGGTATAAAGGTTTCTCTCCTCTTTCCAGCTTGGCTCCTTATTCCAGAAGCTTCTACGGGGGATGGGAGCACCCACTGCGGAGCCTTTGCCGCAGCGCCGGGCAGGCGTGGTCCTTGCCGGAGGAGGAGGATGAAGATGATGAGGAGGAGGAGGATGCACCACCTCTCCCTGGCATCTCTTCCCCCTCGCTAGATTTCCCCATCCATGACAAGGATGCAGGGAGGTGTTTGCAAGGGTTTGTTTCTTTTTATTTTCCTTTTTTTTTCTTTCACATAAATTTGTTTTCTAGTTTATGTTTTTCCCTTCCCCCTTCGCTAAATGAATTAAAAGCAGGGCTGTCTCCTGATGGAGATGGATGGGGCTGGCTCACAGCCATGGGGTTGCTGCTCGCTTCATCGGGCGCAGCGAGGGCGCCGATGGCAGAAGTGACCTTTCCCAGGCGGTGGGAGGGCAGCAAACACCCCCCTGCCTCGCCATGCTCCTGCTTGGAATTCATTTCAGATAGCAGGGTCATTATTGTTCGGTTTCTCCTCCTTTTCCCTTAAAGAACAGCTCTTTCACTGATGATTTGCTTTTTCCTTGAAGCTTCCTCATGATCTTGGGGGGATTTTTTTGTGTGTGTGTGTTTTCAATTGCGTTTTTAAATTGCCCAGCTGGAGACAAGTCTTGATTAGAGTTGGAACAACAGCTCCGTTTTATTAATAACGGGGAGGATTTACAATCCTGCAGCACCTTCCTTGGAAGGCTTTCCAAATCATTTGCAAACACTCCCGAATTGTAAGATTTCACAGCCCTTGGCTGTGAGGTGGGTAAGTATTTAACGGTGCCACCACCAGGAATCACTCTGGTGGCAAATCTCTGCTTCTGAGTGCTTCAAAAGATGACAGATTTGGTGGGTTTAGGGCTGCAGAGCCGAAGGGGAGGGTGGGGTGGGGGTGAAGGGGGGTTGGCTAAAAGCTGTAACCCCAATCTGCTCAGTGTTCTCTGCAGATGCAGATTGTTTTGCTGGGAACTGGGCTGGGATTTCTCCTCCTGCTCCGTGCAGACGGCTCTGCAGCTTGCCAGGGCGAAGCAGT
This sequence comes from Melopsittacus undulatus, assembly GCF_012275295.1. Taxonomy (NCBI): domain Eukaryota; kingdom Metazoa; phylum Chordata; class Aves; order Psittaciformes; family Psittaculidae; genus Melopsittacus; species Melopsittacus undulatus. The sequence goes on along the minus strand of NC_047538.1, from coordinate 3,074,786 downwards.
GGACCTGCCTGCTCGTCATTGAACATCTGCTTATAGATTGTTCCTTCCCCTCCCCTTTTTTTATATAGTTTTAATTCATTACCTTTTTGCAGTCCCCAAGTGACCTCCTTCAGTGCTGGCTCTGCTGTGGTTTGACCACAGCTCTGCATTAAAGCTGGCTGCTGGTGCTAATGTGCCCTGCAAGCCAGAGCAGCCTTGCTTGGAGGACTGGCCCCACCGAGCCAATATAGATGCTCTGCTTCCATGACAGAGCCCTGCACACCACTTTTTCTCCAGCACATCCCTTCTCTGACCCAGGTAGCACAGGGACATTGCAATGTTATGGGTGGAAACTTGTCTTATGCCTTATTTTTTCCCCTTTTTTCTTCCTTTCCAGTGAAACACAGGATTGTTTGTGTAACCCCTCTCCACACCTTTGTAAGTATTACAAACACGCAGTGATCTCAGAGCCTCCTGGGCAGTGGGAGCTGGCCTTGCTGAGGAGGGAAAAGCACGGTGCTCTGGTTGTGTAAGCGTGTGTTGTACACGGGCCACAGAAACCCACAATGTTTCTGTGGTTACTTCTGTCTGCATAGCACAAGTAGGTCCCAGGGCTTCCCCTTCCCACTGCTTACTAATTCACAAAAGCCAAGGCTTTGTGGAAAAAAAGCTCTGCCTTGTGGCCTTAACCAAAAATAAATAAATAAAGTGCTGTGGATTAGTCATCCTCATTGTTAGAGGAAGCTGTGTTTGTCAGTCCTGTGTGTAACGTCTGTGTGGGGGGCATGAACCAGCAGCTTCATTCGGGGAGGCTGGTAACGTGCTCTGGTTGCTGCTCTGTGGAGCGGTGCCACTGAGGCTCCATTGAGCTGCTCCTGGCAGGTGGAAAAGGGACAATCCAGCTTTTCATACCCTTCCCTCCTCCATTTTCCTTCCTCAGAGCTGGTATCTCCACATTGTCAGGAGTGGAAATGTGGAGATAACAGCAGTGAGGCCTGGGTCACTTCCAGTGCCAGAGAAGAAACCCTGGTGATTTAGATGCACTGTTTTTTTCCTGCCTGTGGTAGCTTTTACTCTAACCTCCACTGTTTCACAGAGAAGACCCTTTTGGATGCTCAGAACTATACTGTTTTTAAACCTTAGTTCTTTTTCCCTTCCCCATGGTCGCATAGAATAGCCGTGTGTGCAATTCAATCGGTCCAGCGAAGACAGCTCCCTCCCCCTTTCCCCTTTCCCCTTTCAAAAACCCCCTTCCCAAGCTGTGTGCTCCTGAACTGCTGCATAGGCAGAAAACATACAATGCAGTTGTCAGCATTGTGCTGCTGTGTGGCACGTTAAAAAAAATACACACAAAAGGGGTGGGGAGAACAGTTGCCTCCAGGGAGTAAAACTGTGGGGCCCCTTTCCCTACAACGAACAGACCTACATGCGGTAGCGCATTACTCCCAATTTTGCTGGAGCAAATGGCAGAAGGAGCATTGCAACAGCCTGAATTGTGTTGGTGGAGATCAGTGTCCCCTTGAATTACACTTTTTTTCCCCCTGTGAACTTGCCCCTATAAGATGCTGCTGGTTTATTACTTGATTCCTCAAAGCCATGCTGGCTGCCAAGATCTGTCAGGTTGGAGATAAGGCACAAGCTGTTCCCTGTGAGGGTGCTGAGGCGCTGGCACAGGGTGCCCAGAGAAGCTGTGGCTGCCCCATCCCTGGCAGTGCTCAAGGCCAGGTTGGACACAGGGGCTTGGAGCAGCTGCTCCAGTGGAAGGGGTCCCTGCCCATGGCAGGGGTTGGAACTGGATGAGCTTTAAGGTCCCTTCAACCTAAACCATCCTGTGATGTTATGACAAAGGCTGATGCTTCCTTACTCGGTACAGTTCTTTTTGTGGTGTCATAAAAAGCACCCAGTGCTGGTCTTCCTGGGGTCACAAGTGACATCAAGGCACAGAGTCATTAGTGCACAGGGAGTGTTGGGTATCGGCACCTTCTTGTTAGCCTCCTGTAATGAGAATATTGGCATTGGTATCGCGTGGCTGCCTCTGGCTGACCACGGAGAGGCCGTGCCCAGCTATGCTGGAGCAGCACCATGTGGGAAATGCAAGATTCCCTGCCAGTGTCCCCCTGCTTGCTGCAGGTTTGTAGCACAGCTCCGACTTTATGCTTTTTTGGCACAAAAAATGAGTGGAGAGCAAGTGTGAGGTGTCCAGGCCAGCTTCCATACGGTGCTCCTGAGAGAGCTGGTGTGTGGTGTCCTGTGAAAACTGCCAATAGCTCCTGTGCCCGAAGCCTCGGCTGTACTTGGAGTAAACCACCATGGACAGGGATATGACTTTTATTCTCTCATCAGGGATGTGTTGGTTTGGAGATCCGCCTTGTGCTCCTCAGAGGCCTCTGCTGGCATGGAGGGACCCTGGACTGAGAAGCTGGCCGCTTGGGATTTTCCCATATTTTTCAGGTCGGCACATCCTGTGGGACTTGGGATTACTTTTCTTTGGCAGTTTAGGACAAATGAGGGAGAATTACCTTGTGAGAGCTGAACCTTTACCACCTCTGCTTTGGACTGAAGAGCTGCTGCTATTACATCCATGGCATTTCCAAGCTAAACACATTTCTGGTGCCAAAAAGCAGGTGAGCAATAGAAACCTCCACTCCATAATGGGGAAAAAACATGGTCTTTCAAGCTTTCCTGTTATCCCAGAGAGTTAGGAAGCTGCACCATGAGGTCTGCAGAGGTGAAATGAAAGCAAAGGCCACTCAAGGCACCCCTCTCCTGTGTTGTATCACTGTTATTTTTCTTTAGTGCTTTTCTCTGAAGGGGGAGAGCCATAACCACACCAACGTGTGTTCCATCCGCATCGTCTAAAACACCGAGTTGCTTCAGTGTCAAAATGGTGTTTGATGGAACAAAAGCTCTGGTAGTGGCTGGCTCAGTATTTATTTTGTGCTGATCAATCTGATGGGGAATGTGGGGAAGAGCAGCCTTAAGCTGACAGGTTTGGACTTCGGGTTTTGTATTAAAACCTTGTTCTGCAACGGTTCCAGTGTCATATCTGGGATTTTTTTCTTGGGCACATGGGGCTTTTATGTAGAAATAATACAACAGTAGTACAGGATACAGTGATCTATCCCATCCTAAGGGATTTATATCCATTGGAGTGGTCCTGTTTGGGTACCAAATCAGATGGGGCTGGGGTTTTTTTTCTTCTTTATTTTCCCCTAAAATGTATTCTTTTGCAGCCTGGAAGACTGAAGTCCTCTCTGTTTAGCCGCCCTGTCTTTAGGAAAACGCCTTGTGAGGTGAGCAGGTTCAGCCCTATGGTACGTGGTCACACAGAAGTTGGGGGGCAGGGGGAGCAGCACTGTGACATTCCTCATTTTTCCTCAACAACAGGCAAAACTATGGGTTGTTATATATAAATAACAATTAATTCTGATATATGTACTAAGAATAAGCTCTTCTGCAGGCTTGTGCTGGCACACAGTGTTTCGGTTGTGTGGCTCGGCCATCACACTGGACCCTGCTGCTGAAGAAAACTGAAGTGAGAAAAATACCAAATAGAAAATAAAATTATTTAGCAAATAAATTACTAAATGCAGGGTTTGGAAAATGTGGGGGGAGTTTTCTGGGTGGAGTCATCTCCCCATGAACAACTGGAGCACTAACACTCAGAGGGGAATGAACCAAAATGACTAGCTTTATTAATACAAATCCTATACTTTGTGTTGCTTAGGATCCAGAACCAGACTTCGTGTTCAAAGCCATTATCAGTGTGTAAGCTGATATCCTCTGTCTTGGCAACAAATGAGCCCAAACACCAAACAGCACCAATGCCTTCTTGGAGAAAATTATCCGTCGCATAAAACGTTAATGGGTAAGCAATAAAATTAGGCCTGTAATTCAGGCTTGGCTTAAAACTGAGCTAAAAGCCTCACTGGCATTTGGGTATTCAGCTGCCATAGCATCGTTTTAATAAACAGAGTCAATGAGCAGGAAAGGGCCATAAATAAATACAGTTTATAGTGACAAAATGGTGGCTGGAGCTGGGTGGCTCGAACAAAGAAATGCTCTGTGCATTCCTCGTGATGTCTGAGGGCTCCCGTATGGCTAAACCTACGGTTTTCCAGTAAAAAACAAAGCAAGTGGGATGTGCACTGGATGCTGTTGGGGATGATTGCTGTGTGTCACTATGTGATCGCTCTAATCCATGCTGGATGTAGCTGTCCATGTCCCCAGCTATGGGGAGAGGTGTAACGCCTTCCTTCCCGACTCCAGCTGTGCTCCACAGAGGAATTGCTACACTGGGACCCAGTGTAAGGAATTACACTCTTGGCACATGGAGCTCCCATTGCTGTCCCTGTTAGTCTCTAATCTTTGCTTCTGAAGTGTTTGGCAAGCTGTCCTGGTGACACATGGCAGCGAGCTCTGCTGCACGGGTAAGATGCTGCTGTGTTCAGAACATGGAAACTTGCCTTTTCTCTGGTGTTTGGTGTTCTGTCCTTAAAGGGAGGCTCTCTCTAGCTAGTCTGCAGACCCCAAGGATGTTTTCTGATTCTCCTGCCCCTTTTTCTCTCCTCCAAGCTGGTTGCTGCTAACTTTACTAGTTCTTTATAAGGCAGCCCCGTTTTCTCACGCCTTTAATGGTTCTCTTTTGATCTGCCCCCTTCTTGCTTTGATTTTCTTGCCGTGAACACGGCGTTCAAGCTGAGATGGGTTTATAACCTCATTACTATATAGCCTGGTGCTTTAATCCTCTCCAACTGCCGATAAGAAATGTCCCAATGTTTTCACTACGGGGTTGACCGAGATGTCCGGAGATAGCTGGGTTCTCGGCTACACCCACAGGAGTAATTCATGTTGCTCCTTGAGGTGTGCCAGGTTCTTGTGTGTACTGAAGGCTGTTGGGCATTGGAGAGCTGCTGCAGCCCCCTTGTCCTAAACGCTCTGCCCGCCTACGATGGGTGGCACATGGGGATGAGTGTCTGTGCCTTGTCCCTGGATGCTCATTATGGTGTTGCCTGTGGCAGTGTTGGCAGCTGCCATGTAGGAGCTGTCCTCTGCCAGGGAGGTGCCTTTTGCTGGGTGGATGGTTCTGTCCATGCTGGTCTCCAGCCTGGGTCTGTGCTCTTCAAAGTCTTCCAGTGAGTTGTTACAGCAATATCCCAGTGTTGTAACTGGAACTGTTTCTTCTTCAAAGTGTTTCAGAAGTATTGGGATGGTCCAGAGCTTTATTTGTGTCACCAGCCAGGCTCTGTGTGCCTCTTCCAGTTGGCTTTAGCATAGGCAGAGCCCTGAAGAGCTAATTTCAACTATGTTTCTCCTGTCAGCAGAGCTGACAGCTTTGCTTACGACAGCTTTCAGTCCATGGGCATCCCTCTCGGACCCTGCTTGAGGTTCCTTGAGAGACCCGGGAGCTGACGCAGTTTCCTTGTGTCCCTTAGAGGCAGGGAGGGAAAAATTCAGCATAGAAAATCCATTTGGTGCATGGTTTAGGTTTCTTCCCCTCCCAAATGGGTGCCTGCAGAGCCTGTTGAAGGTATGGACATGTAGCAACCGCTCTTTGTGCTTCCAACCAGCTGAAACAGAGCAAAGCTTGTTCACATAAAGAAACGTGCGGTGGAGCACGTTGGCAGCACATCTTCTCTTGTGTACATGGCTCCATCACAAGTTTTAAATAATAGATGGTTTGTGTGCAAAGATTCCTTGGTTTTATGTTAGATTCATCAGTAGATCTTGCTTTGGTGGAGCAGCTAACACCCATCATCACTGGGGAAACTGAGGCACGGGGCTGGTTTGGGATGGGCTCGTGGTGGAGGGGTTGGGGATAAGGCTCATGTTGACATGCGTCAGAGGCCTGATTAAATCAGGAGATCGGTGTGTTTGTTAAAGCACTGATAGCGCGATGACTTTGACCACTTGTCAAGGTGGACTTGTTGCCAGGAGGCTACAGTGGCCCTGGGGAAGGCTCTGGCCACACTGGGGGGGGGCACTGACAAAAAACCATGGTTTGAAGCGCTGTTGTGAGGTTTTGGCTAAGGAAAATAGGGGAATATTGGTATTCTGAGCTGGAAAGTGCTAATGGGCTTCAGAAAAATACTGTTTGTGGCCATGGGTGTGCATTTTATCTTGACCTCAAGCTGTGTGGTGTCACACAGTGGCAACTGGTTGGGCATGTTCAATTTAGGGTGTAGAAATGGGTGGTTTTATCTGTACAGAGGCACATTTCATAGGAGGACAGTGTAGTTTGGGTTGAAGGGACCTTAAAGCTCATCCAGCTCCAACCCCTGCCACAGGCAGGGACCCCTTCCACTGGAGCAGCTGCTCCAAGCCCCTGTGTCCAACCTGGCCTTGAGCACTGCCAGGGATGGGGCAGCCACAGCTTCTCTGGGCACCCTGTGCCAGCGCCTCAGCACCCTCCCAGGGAAGAGCTTGTGCCTTATATGGTGGAAAACGAGACCCTTTGGGTTGAAAACCATTCAGCCCCTTTGCAGTCTCCCACTGAGCAGCTCCATATTCCCCACGAGCGTTTCCTTCACCCTGGCTTTAATCACAGAGCCATGGTGGGTGGAGAAAGGGGTTCAAGGATGTGCAGCTGAATCCTCCCGTCAGGAATTCCCACGGCCTTCCCATTCTGGGGCAGGCTTTACTTTTTGCAATGCACCCCCTTTATTTTTGGCAATGTACCCCCTTAATTTTTGGCAGTGTCTCCCGTTATTTTTTGCAATGCACCTCTTTGTTTTGCACAGCACTTACTTATTACATAGCATCCTACTTTTTGCGATAGCCCCTTTTGTTTTCGCAGTGCCCCCCTTTGCAATACAACCCCCTTTATTTTCTGTGTACCACCCTTTTTTTGCAGTGTTCCCCCTTTTTATAGCCCCCTCATTTTTGCAATATACCCCCTTCATTTATTGCACAGCACCCCACTTTTTTGCAATACATCCCCCTTTAGTTTTTCACTGCACCCCCTTTATATTTTGCTATGCACCCCCTTTATTGTTTGCAATTCACCCCTTTATGTTTTGCAGGGCAGCCCCCCTTTATTTCTTGCATTGCACCCCCTTTTTGCATTGCACCCCCTTTATTTTCTGCAGTGCCCCCCATTTTCAACCCACCCCTTTACATCTGCAGCCCTTTATTCTCTGTATATCACCCAGTTTTTTGAAGTGCCCCCTTTATTTCTCCCAATTCACCGTTTTTTGCAATTCACCCTTCATTTTCGCACCGCACCGTTTGCTTTTCGCCCAGCCCCCACTTTGCAAGACCCCCCCTTTACCCCTGGCCTAGCACCCCGTTTTTCACAGCACAACCCCTTCATTTTTACCAATCCACCCCATTTTCTCATTGCCCCCCCCCCGTGTTTCCCATCGCAACCTCCTCCCCCTCCCTCACCCGCTCGCGCCGCCGCGCAGGCGCACTGCCGCCGCTCTCCGGCCTCACGAGGGCGGGGCGTTGCGCGCCCGCGCTCAACCCCCGCCGGCGGTCCCGAGGCGCGCACCCGTGGGGGGGGCGCAGTGCGCGTGCGCGGGGCCGTTGCGAGAGAGGCGCGGAGCGGGGGGGGGGTGGGGGGCTTGGGGCAGGATCCGCGCTGCCGCTGACGGAGGAGGAGGAAGCGGGAGCGAGCGAGCGAGGGCCGCGGCGGGGGGAGGCAGCGAGGAAGAAAACCGTCGGCGGAGGGGGAGCCCGCGGCCCGGCAGCCAGGGGGCCCCCCCGCAGGGGATGGTGTCGTCCGCCGCGGGGGGAGGCAGCCGGCGGCGCTGAGGGCGGCAGGGCCCCGCGGCGGAAGAGGCGGAGGGCGGCGGGGAGGAGGCGGAGGAGGAGGAGGTGGCGACGGCGGCGGCGGGCAGCGAGCGGCGGCCGGCAGCGCTGCGCGGGGATAGGCGGCAGCGAGCCGGGGCAGGGGCGGCGGGCTCGCCCCGCGCCGCGCAGCATGGTGCGGGAAACCAGGCACCTCTGGGTGGGCAACCTGCCGGAGAACGTGCGTGAGGAGAAGATCATCGAGCACTTCAAGCGGTGAGTGCGGAGAGAGGGGGGAAGGAGGCTCCTGAGGGGCCTTCCCGCGCCTTCGGGTCGGTGTCGGCAGCCGCGGCTGTCCCGGCCCTCGGTGTGAGGGAAATGGGGGTGAAAACACCGTGAAAGGGGAATAGCGGGGAGGGAGCGGGGAACGCGGCCTGCGGACGGCAGGAGGAAAACAAAACCGCTGTTAAATAACCCCGCGCCATGGCGAGGAGCGTCCGCCGAGGGACGGCGGCGTGGACGGGCCGAGGAGCATCATCCCCGTGGGATAGAAGAGCACCGGCGGCTGAGCGCAAGGCGCAGCAGGAGCAGCGTGTGGGAGCGGTGCACGGAGTGGATCTCGTACCGAGGTGCCGGAGGCAGCCCCAGCTTGGCCATCTTGCTTTTTTAACCGTCGTTTTTCACCATGAGCCAACCTTTGGAGTTTTCTCTCGTTGTTTCCCCGCCTTTTTGCCGTGTTTTTCTCCGCCTTGGAGCCATGAGGATGCTGCGTGTGTGTGTGTGTGTGTCCCGCAGCGAGCGGTGGGAACCGAAGCGGCTGCAGCAGCGAAAACGTGACTGAAACACCCCCCCCACCCCCCAAATCACACCGATCCCCATGAGGAAAACACGGGATTCCTGCCCGCGGGAAGCGCTCCGGACTCCTGACGATACCGTGGCTTTCTGGGTTTTCTTTTTCCCGTTTTTTTGTTGTTGTTGCCGAGGTTAATCCTGCTCATAAGGAAGTAGTAGCTGTTTGCATGGTTGTGTTTTTTTTCCTCCTCCCCATGTCTTTTCATGCGAGGAGGAGGAGGAAGAAGAGGAGGAGGAGGCAGCAGATTCTCCCCCGCTGCCTCAGCAACACCGTTTTCCTCGGGAAATGCACCAAGCTGATGGAATCTTCTATTTTTCATCATTTTTTAGGGGAAAAAGAAGGTCAAGAGCCCCTGGGTGGCTGCTCAGCGCACGGTGCTCCAGCAGGGCTGTTACACACACGCACACCACCCCCCCCCCCCACTGAAGGAAAAGGATTTTAAAGCTTCCTTTAATCTTCCTGCGTTGGAAAAATGACTGCGCGTCCTTAATAATGAGTCACCATGGGAAAAATAGATGCGGTGACACTGAGGGAGAAGGAAGGTCCCGGCTCCTGCTCGTACCCCATCCTCACAGCACCTAAAATGGTGTTGGGGCGCCCGTTGAGGTGATGGGTGCATGGAGGGGCCCCCGGGGTCTCCTTCATCCTCCTGGGCTGCATCTGCAGCAGGAAAGCTCCATCCCGGGATTACTCTGGTTTAATGGAGCTTCTTCTATTCTCCCCCTAAGCCCACACTACGGGACCGTGGTTCAGTGCTCGACGTGGTTTGTTTTGTCCGTCAGACCGGGTGCCGTGACCCAGCGTTGTACAAAGACAGCGGTCTTGGGGGTACAAAACCCGCACTGGGGTTGTTGGGTTGATTCCTGGCATGGCTGACTGAAGGAATAGCCACTGGAAAGTGGGAATGTGACATTCCTGGGTCTTGATTTTGTCCAGGTCTTCTCCTTTTGTAAGATGTAGCGAAGCAGGGAAAAAGTTGCTATGGTACTGTTGCTTGGAGATGGATGGGAAAAAACGGCAGGCAATGAACTGTGAATTCCCTTTTTTTCCTCTTTATGGTTGTTTTTACCTTCCCGAGTTTCAGTCGGAGGTTTGGGAAGGGGATTTGCAGCCAGGCAACCCCCCTATTCCTGCCGTTTCTCACTGCCTTTCCCAAACTGCTTTTTAACCGGGATTAGTGTGTTTGGAGGAGGCTGATCTCGTGCAAGTAAACACGGATAAAATAACGCTTCCCGTGGTTTGGCTGTGGGGGCAGGGGGGGGAAATGACACGTCGCCTGTGTAGCGCTTTTGGGGGTGCCAACACCTCGACGGTTGTGGGTGTAGAAGGGGCGAGGGGTGTAGGTTGAGTGTGGTTGCGGGCTCGGTGTTGTAGGTGCTGTAGGTGGACAATGGAGCAAGGCTTCCTTTGTATGCTGGTCCTCGCTGGGGGGAAGGGACACGTTACACAAGGATTGCGTGGCGGGGGGGTGGGGGGGTATATCCATAGGGAAGGCGGCTGGCTCGGAGCGCCGTGGTGGGATGCAGGAGGCTCCCTCCTTGGAATGGATGGTTTAGTTTGGAGAGAAAGTCATTTCAGATGGAGCTGGGCTTGGCAAATCCCAGTTCCCACCCATCCCCCAGCCTGGGAGCAGGGTGAGGAGCGAGCGGGAGGAAGGGTTTGGGGAATTGCAGCCGGGAATTCTGTGCTACCCCCAAAGGCTCTGTGCAACCCACGGCAGTGTTTGCTTTCCCCATTTCCTTGGGAAACACTCTCATGTCCATATCAAACCCTGTACGCAAGCGGCCCTGCCGTTGCACAGCCTCTGCTAGGGGCACGCAGGAGAAACACAACCATTTTGTGTGTAAAGCAGCAAAAAAGACTCCAAAACCTCAAAACCCAACAGGCGTATCCAGTGCAAGGGGGTCGCTGCTTCTCCCCCCACCTCAGTGAACCAGTTACAGTGGGAACTGTTGGGTTCCCAGTGGATTCCCAGTCTCGTCGTTCTCTTAGGGGATGAGTTAAGATGGAAGAGGTGTTCTCAAAGTGTGTTTTGGGTTTTGCAGAACGCTCCTGACTGGTTTTGTTGAGTGTGAATTGAAATAACACCTTTTGCTTAGGAATCCTTCTAACTAAAGAATATTGAAGCTGGTCTCAGGAAGCACCAGCTTATGTGAACAGTGTTATTTTTTTTCCTTAAAACCCCCTTTTTCCAATCTCCATAATAAAAGGAATTGCAAAAAAAACCCAACAAAACCCTGACTTTTTGTGCATTTTAACAAGTTGAGAGTGTTCCAGCCTTTCAGTTCCATACCCAGATACTCCCTCTTAAAACCTTCCTCCTAATGCACTCTGTTCTCTTTCAGCTGAGTTCTGAAGGCATTCCCAAATAGGAAAGCTGGGATTGGAAACTGCTGCTCAGATAGAATAAGCAGCAAATCTGTGTGAGGATGTGGGGAAGGGGCCTGGGTGCTCAGGGGAGCGGTGGGTTCACCCCATCAATGCTGTCTTGACTAGCAGGGGAAAGAGTCATCACCATCATTGAACCAGATGCTCGGCAGCTTTGCAGAGCAAGTGGACTAAATATAGTAACAGTTGTCCCCAGCACACTGTGGCCTTCCATGGCTTGTTTTTTCCCCTCTGTGTTTTCTTCCAGTTAACTGAAAGAACATGGCTTTATCCCTTTATTGGTGTTTTAAAGGGCAAAGAGGAGTAAAAGCCTCTTAATTATGAAGCATGTGACTTTGGAATGCCAGCTCCTGTTCTGTGGGAGAGTTGAGACATTCACGGTGGCAACCGAGTCCAGGAGAAGCTCTGGATTCCAGGAAACAAATGTGCTCCTTTGAAATCATTAGAAATAAACTGTGGATCGGCTCAATGTTGGAGAAGACAAGTAACTGTTCAGGAGGTTTTTTTGGGCTGTCTGGTTTCTCCTTGTTCTGATCTCTGTTGGAGAAGATGCACAGGAGAGATGGGGAGATGCCTTCTGTGGTTTGCATTTGCAACACAGGAGTTGCTCTACAGAGCAGCTGAGTGTGTGCTTGTTTTCACTAACTTCCAGAGCATTTGTGGTCAGTTTACATAGAAAATGCTTTGTCTGATGCCTGGGAGTCTAAATTCAGCCTGGGAGCTCCCTACATCATCCCTAAGGACTAAGGTGGAGTAGAGGGTCTGTGATGGGTTCCTCTATGGGTTGTGTGCGGGAAGAGTGAGGATTGCTGCTGTGTGCTGGCCTAGAGCACCCAGAAGGAAAATCCTCTGTGCTGCTCTAGGATAGTGACTGTTCCTGCTGGTGCCTTTTCCCACGTTGGACACCAGCAGGTCCTGCAGTGCCTGTCCATGGGAACAGGCTGCAGTCAGCAGTAGCAGTGCTCTTGTTCTTTTCTGGTCTGTTCTGAGGCTTGTATTGCTTATAGTGAAGTCATAGTTCTTGGATATCACTTGGGATGCAAGCACATGAATGGTTGCACTATGTCAGCTTTGCATGTAGAGATCTCTGTGCAGGTTGTTATTGTTATTTTAGGAAAATACAGAAGTCAGGTGACAGGCACAGGAATAGCTCACTCTTGATTTGTATCATTTTTAAGTGATGATGTTTTCACAGATTAAGTTCCAGCCTTTTCGGAGCCTTTGAAGGGAGGGGGAAGGGAACATTTATGCTGGTTCTTTGCTGATGTGATGTCTAGAATGGGGCAGCATCAGGATTTGTTTGTGCTGTGTTTCACCAGTCTCTCCGGTAAAGTCATCTTAGCTTTGCTGAGCGTGAACCCCAAGGAGATCAAGGGAGGACATTTGGTAGGGGGATTAGGGCAGGGGATTTAATCAACTGCCCTGAACTGGAAGGGAAAGAAAGGTGTGGAAGACACGAGGTGAGTCCTCCTGTCTCAGGTCTTGGTTGGTTCCTGGTGGAAGTCAGCCTGGCACTGTTGCTAGGCTCGTCATTTGGGTGGCTGGTGGAGGAGATGCTGGTGCTGGTTCTGATGGTGGCTCTTGTCTTTGTTATCCGCTACATCTCTTGTCAGAACTCTATTTCTAACATTGATTCACTGTAAAGCAGCAGCAGCAGCATCACCCCCGTGGTGTTCTGGGGGTGTCACTGAGCTGTGTTTGTCTGCAACCACCTACTTCTTCCCCCAGGACTGACTCACGTTGGAGGTTCATGAATCCTCTGGCTGACCTGGCTCTGCTCTCGCAGGCACCTGAGGTGGCAGCTTGCTGACGCCACGCTGGCCCAGGAGATGCCTATATAATTATTTCAAAGAAACTTAATGAAAAGCCACAAAGAGCTTAGATTTGGACTTAAGCTTCTATGGAGCGTTTTTATATGCTGAGCTGCGTTACAAAGATAAGCTGATGTCACTCAGTTACAAAACTCTGTCATCTGCTGAGCCTTTCTGGCATGGTTTCTTCTCTGAAGTCTCTTCAAAGGTCCTGGCTGTGCGTGTTTGTGATTTGATGAGAACAGCTTCTGTTGTCACTGAGCTGCTCCAAAGTGATGTTGGCTTTTGGTGTTTCTTCCCCTTCCTCCAAATTCCTCTGGTGCAGTGGGGATTTAATCCTAGTGCTGAAGGCAGACTCGTGTGTTGAGGACTTAACAGCCCGTGCGAGGCTTATGGAGGTGCTAAATCTGTTCAGCAAGATAGGACAGGGAGTGAGAAAAGGCTTGAATTTGCTTTGTGGAAGCCTTGTTGGCTGGTTTCCCCCCCTCCTTGCTCCTCAGAGGACAGCAAATGATGCCAAGTTCTCCAGCACATGACCTTACTGCTGTCTGAGGTATGTCCAAAATTAGGTCCTCGTCTTCACTGAGGGCAAAGAGGTGCTTGGTGGCTTTCCATAAAAAAAAGGAAGTGAATATCCAAATGAGGAGAGGGCAGGCTGCAGGTTTTGGATGTGTTGGTGAGTCAGGAGGAACCTGGCTCCTTAGTTCTGTTTTCATGCGCTGATGTGTCACAGCCACAGGCTGTCCTGCTGTTGGGTGGTTTCACACTGTTGTCAGCTTGTGAAGAAGAGGAAGAGATTCCTGTGTGCATGAACGTGCACCTGAGAAACAACAGGCATCCAAACAGGCTCCAGGAAGTGCTTGGGAAGGGATGGGACTGAGGGTCCCCCCTCTTGGCTGGTTCTGGAGTGCTGAAGGTCTCTGGATTGGTGCTGGCAGGCGAGCTGTTGAGCTGGGGCTGGGCTGGGTGCGTTCTGGGTTTGGTAGCTCCCAAAAATAAGTACTTGTGAGATATTTTGCATGTGTTCTTGATGAAGTTCAGGGAACTTGCTGAGGTCTGAGAACGCCCTGGAACCAAAGGCTGCCAGGGCAAACATTCCTAAACAATGAACTGGGGAATAAACTAGAAAATATGATTACTCTCCATAATAAGATTCGGAGTTGAGCTGCATCTTCGACATGCCAATTTAGCAGTCTCGTGGGAGGAATATGAGCCTGAAGATGGAAATTCACAGTGCACAGCCAGCCTTGCTGCTTGCCCTTGCATCAGTCTGACTTGTTCTGAAGACTACTCAAACAGTTAATGAAAATCACACAAAAGCTGCTGTTTTTCTTGTTGCCCAAGCTGGTAAATCAGTGTTTTCCCACCTTGTGATGGTGCACACTGGGGCAGCAGCCTCATCTGGAGGTTTTCCTTGCTGTCTTCCTGTTGAGTGATGGCATCTCCGGTCTCCTTGAGCCTGAAAAGCCATCTCCAAGGCTATTCTGCAGTAATATATGAAGACATGCTGACGGCTTCTGCACAATGACTACAGCACAGCCACTGCTTTCTGCATTTCCATAGTTATTGTTTAACCTGTGAACACCCCGTAATGGTCCAGTGTGATCTGTAAAATCTGCCCTGTGAAGATAACATCCTTTGGTAAAAGAATAAACATTGTCACAGGCTGTCGTAAATACACCAGGATGTGTTCCAGGGCCTGCTGCAAGCTGATCTGGTGCAGGATGGAGTGAGTATGGAGGCAGCATCTCTGAATGGAGTTAAAACAACAACAGAGCATCTACAAAGGTCCTTGTCAGGCTGGAGTCTTCAGAAGCGTGTCCTGTATGGGCTGGCTCTGGGCTGCAGTTTGTATATTCACACCTTGTGCCAGGTCCAGACGTTTTGTGATGATCTGGGTAAAAATGCAGCAGAAGCGGATGTGGAAGGAACATCAATTTTCCACTCAGACACACTCATCATGGGAGAGCAGCAGCAGTCTGTCTTAATGACCTCCTTCTGTATAGACTCAGGTGCCTTTTAAGAACAAAAGGGACCTTTTTAGCTTCTTTTCTCTTCCCCTTTTTAATGAAGCTTTAGCAGCTTAAAATTGAAAGCACTTCTGCTTTTTATTTTTAAGCACACTTAGATCTGAAGTGGGAGCTTCCAAATCTGATTCAGAATGTTCTGAACATGCTCTCGTCTCAACACTGAAAAGCCAGCTCGGTCCAAACATCTTTAGAAGGCACTGGAATAGATGGTCTGCATTGCTGTCTGTTGGATATCAATGGCTCTCTCCATAGCTTTGGGTGTGTGTTCCTCCAGGATATCGTACTCTCCAAATGGAAGAGCTTGTCTGTCTTTGGTTATCCCCTGATGGAAATGGGAGCTGGCTTCCAACCAAGTTCTTGTCACGCAGGTGGTCAGGTGCCCGATCAAAGCTGCGTCTGAAATGATCTTTTAGCCCAGTAGAAAGACTGCTGCAGGCTGGGAAATCAGTAGTTTTGTCTCTTAGCAAGTGGTGAATCACCTTCAGCTTCTCCCCAGGCACAGACTGAGCTGGCTGTGTTTTCTGTCCATAGGATTCATTGAGGATAACTCAGTGTCCTTGTCACAGAGCTCCCCAACTGTGGTGTACGTGCCTGTGGTGAGATGCTTGCTGCTTCCGTGCAGCACAAAGCTCCGAGCTGTGGTCCCTCTGCCCCCATCCCCATTACCAGCAGTGCCTGCCAGGAAGCACACAGAGGCTTATTGAAACGTTCCCTCTTCAGGCTCCCTGTGGCAGCTGTGGGTGACCTGTAACAGTTAATAGGGCAAAGTAAGAAAAAGAAATTGCCACATTGTTTGGTTAAAGGGGTAGTTTGTAGAGGAAAGCAGTCTTCCGGCCTCATTAGCATCCTGACTGTGAGGAGAATAAAAGCTCAGGATGGACAAGTATCTCCCTTGTGTATGTACTCAATATCTAATTTAACTTCAGGGGCTGTGTCTGTGTGTGAGATGATGCTCTTGGAAAGGCAGCTCAGTGTGCACACAGGAACCAATGCTCCACACTGGAACCACACTGTCTTCAACATCTAAATAACCTTTTGGTCTTTCTCTACCTCTGAGGCAACTTGTTGGAGGTGTTGGTAGCAGAGAAGTTTTACCATGCTTAAAAAATAAACCCAGCTTCAGCACTGGTGCTGTAGCCCATAGAATCATAGAGCAGATGCTGCACTGGTTGTGAGTGTGGCGAGATCTGCCGGGCTTTGGCAGTAGTTGAGCTCAGGAAGCAGCTCTTCCTCTAGCTCCATTCAGGGATTACAGTCCCGTGGTTGTGCTGGCAGTCCATGCTCTTGCCCAGCTCAGGCCAGAGTGCTGTTTGAAACCAAGCATTTAAAGGTGAAGCTGATCACCTTTAATGAGGAAGCAGCTTTCCTGGAGGTTATGGTGACGTTCCCAGTTGTGTTGTGGATGGTGCAGTGTATGTGGCTGTGTCCTGCAAGGAGCCCCATTGGTCTGGTAGTACCTGGAGAGAAGGAGCTGCTGAATTCTTCACTGTTGTGAGGCCTCCTTTAGGTCAGTTCCTAAAAACAAAGTGAGAAACCTCACCCATCACTGCAGTGACATTCGAGGAGCCTCTTTTCAGCTCGGCTTTGCCAAACCTTGAGTTGCGTCACAAGGAAAGCCATTAAAGTCCGGCTGTATAAGGAGCTCAGCTGTGGAAGGTTCCATGCTGATGCCTATGGAGAAAGCACCCGGGGCACAGGTAGTCCCTGCAGACAGAGCACCCGTGTGGTGTCTGTCAGCAGGAATAGTGGCTTCCTTGGGCTGGCACACGGCTCGCGCCAGGCCTCGCACTGCCAGCTGGGTTACTCACAGGAGCAAGCACTTTCTCCAGGGCGATGGGAGCGGTGAGTCACAGACCAGCAAAATCACATCTGCACGTCTGGAGCTGGGAGCCTGTGGCAGGGCAGGAGCAGCTGCCAGTGGGAGCACAGGGATGAAGCCATGGAGGGGGCTGGACTGGATGGGAACTGGCTTTGTTTCCAGGAGTCTTCATCAGGGGCTGTAGGGACAGGTCAAGGGGAATGGCTTGAACCTGCCTGAGGGGAGACTGAGATGAGCTCTTAGGGACAAGCTCTTCCCTGTGAGGGTGCTGAGGCACTGGCACAGGGTGCCCAGAGAAGCTGTGGCTGCCCCATCCCTGGCAGTGCTCAAGGCCAGGTTGGACACAGGGGCTTGGAGCAGCTGCTCCAGTGGAAGGGGTCCCTGCCTGTGGCAGGGGTTGGAGCTGGAGGAGCTTTAAAGTCCCTTCCAACCCAGACCATTCTATGGTGATGGGGCTTTTTTTGTCCTCCCTGGTTTCAAGATTGTAACCTTTTAGGAGCAGGGGAGCTTTTGGGGTTGGTGACTTGACTGCAAGTCCTTGAATCTGTGGCTGCTTTCTGTTAGAAATGAATTTCAAGCTGTCCAGCCTGAATTGAAGCCGGTTGCTTGTGCAAACTGAGTTGTGGTTCAGGGGAAAAAGAGCAATCCCACCACTTGGGATGATCTAAGAGACCTCAGGCAGTCTCTTCATTTCCACTGGGATGCTGTTTTCTGGAAAATGTGCAAAACCTTGGAGAGGAGGTTGTAAAGGTTGTGTTTCTCTGGAGCCAGGCAACAGCAAGACCCACAAAGCCTGGAGATGATAACGTATTGAGAGTGCTCTGCAGCATGGCAGGGAGACCATAATGTTCTGACTCTGCATTTTCTTCCATCTGCTGCCGAATACATGCAAAGCAGGGCTTGGAGCAGCAAAGCTGAGATGGGGAATTACCCTTTTATGTAAGAATGAAAAACTTGATTAATCGAGAGATTCCCCTGCAGTTGCAATGCTGCATGTTCTTAAACTGAATCCAAACAAATCCTAAAATCAGGCATGCAAAAGAACAGGCTGGAGCAATTCCTCTGCAGAAAGCACTTAATGGAGCCTATTGCCACCGGTATTTTTGAAGCAAATCTATGGATTATGCTTTGAGCTGGAAGAAAAACTCGCCCTGGAGATGGAATTCAGGGGCTCTGTGTGTAGCATGTAGCAACCTGGTAGTGTGCATCTGCGTAGGTTGGTGGATAAAGCATCACAGCACATTGTACTTGATACAGCACAGCCCAACACGCAGAGTTTCTACAGATTTCCAACCTTTTTGGGCTTCAAATGTAGTTGTATTTATTCTGATCTGCTTGGGAGAGCAGAATCAGTGTGATCCTGCCATGCCTATGCATCTTCCTTCATCAGCCAGTTTCAGCTCAACTTGAGGGTAAGGGGATGCTCATGGGTCTCAGAGATGAGATGTTCCTTTGAGTTGTGTGAAAACAAGAGGTTTTAATAGAGGAGGGAGACTTGATTAGTGGCCCCATGGAGAGAGAAGCTGCAGTGAGATTGCAGCCCTTATTAGACATTAAAGAATCCACATGGGAGAGAGGTGTTCCTGACCGTGGGAAAAGCTGCAGTGGGAACTGGCAGTTATTGGACGCCAGAGAATTCCACCTCAAGACATGCATCCATAAGAAATGAGTCTTCATTATTTCTGCTCCCAAAGCCACTTTGATTTCTATATTTTTAATAACATGTATAGCAATGGGCCCTGCTGCGGGTGCTCTGTGAGTATCCTTCATTGTACAGAAGTGACAGCTGGGAAAAGTGACTTAATACCGTAGGGTCTGCCTCTTTCCTGGCATTGGGATCAGGCAGCTCGTATGGCTCAGCTGCACTTGGGCAGCTTCACCTCGGGAATTTTGGGTTCAGCTCTTCATTATGGCTTGGTCAGGATCTGCCTCCTGACAAAGAAGCCTTGGGGCCCGTGGCCAGTCTGATGCAATGCTGGGCTTGCCTGACGTTGCAGGGAGCTGCTGGCTTGGGCGAGGATGTGCAGTGCAGCTCAGCGAGGTGGTGTGTGGAGTGCTGAGGTCAAGCTGAGGCTCTTCCATTATTCATACAGCCTGATGTAATCCCACTATCCCAAGCGTGGATTCATCTCTCCCCTCTGTCATCTTCACCCTGAAATGTTGCTAGGGCTCCCCTTTGGGTGTTGTGAGGGTGTTGGTGTGTACCTCGAGGAGGGGGTGTACCAACAGTCAGGTTACACCTGATGTGTACACACCAGAACAGCTTATCTGTGGCAAAACTTTTGTCATGGGGATTGCAGAAGCATTACCTCATGTGTTGGCTATGGGAAGGTTGCTGCCCACAGCAGCAGCCGTGGATAAACTGCTTTGAATACGCTGTCTGTTCCCTCTCTGCTGGGACATAATCATTTCATTTGTGCATTAATCCCTCAGCAGTATCCAAAGGCTGACTTTGCAATAAAGGCAAAAATAAAACATCTTAATTAGGAATCGCTCTTACTTCGTGTCTTAAAATGGAGCGTTCAGCTGAGCTGTAAGGCAAGAAGCGAGCGCTTATTTCAGCACGGAGTTATCTCCAGGACTATCTGATCGGCCGAGCGTGTTGTGCTTAAATACCAGGGGGAGCAGCAGCAGTGAATGTGCCTGTGCTAGCTTTTTGGTTTCCTACTTTGTCATCTCTCTGGGAGGGATTAAGGGAGCAGACAAAGCCCCGGCTGTCTGCGGTGCGTGGCAGAAACATGTGCTGCGTCTGTTAACAAACCCCTGGTTGTAGCCGGCAGTGGAGGGGTCCTGTGTGCTGCTGGGGGGTGAAGGGACCTGCGCAGTGTAGCAGTGGAGTTGTCCAGGGAGAGCTGTGAGCATCGTGCTGAGGACTCGCTCTGGCTGTGCTCTGTGACCCGGTTCATCGTTCCTACCCCTGGATGTTGAGGTTTCCCTGAAGGTCTCCTGTTGCTAGGAGGAGAGGTGTGAAGAATGCCTTGAAGAACGCGGTTTTTCTTTCCCCCCCAGAGGTCATGGAGCCAATAAAGATCGCTCTAAACAGGTTTAAAAGCATCTCAGATTGCAATCTAGAAGATTATGGGAGCTGGGTAATTAGGGCATGTTTCTGAATCACTGCTGTCACAAGGGCTGCTCTTGGTATGGCTGGAAACCAGCGCTCCTTGTGATACGAGCAGCTCTCATTCTGCCTGCCTTTGGGAAGATGTTCAAGGCCTTGCATTGTGGGAATTTATCATTTACTGAGGAATTCTCCTGCTTGTGGTCATCCAGAGCTCCATCCTGGCTGCTCATGATGGCTTCTTCTTACAGAAGCAGCAGTTTATCTACACCAATGCCGGCAGCACTGGCAGAAACCAGGAGGAGCTGGAAGCTGTTGTGCAGCAGGATGACATAGTTGTCATCATGGAAGCGCGATGGGATGACTTGCACAACTGAGGTGCTGCAGTGCATGGATACAGATTGGTTGGAAGGGATAAGCAAGGGGGGAGAGGTAGTGGGGTACCCCTGTGAGTTCAGTAGTGTTTTGATGGTCTAGGGCTTGTTTATGGGTACAGTTGGGGTACCTGATTGTAATGGGTGTAACAAGGCAGAGACCATGGTGGGAATCTGTTCCAGACCAACCAACCAGGAGGAAGAAGCAGACAAAATACCCTGTAAGAGCATAAGTCTCACAATCACAGGCCCTTCTTCTCATGGGAGTCATCAACTTACCATGTTGGAAAGGAAGGGAAACAGCCATGGAAGTTCTTACAGTGTGATAGAGAGCTTCCTGACCCAGCTGGTGAGGGAGCCAGCCAGGGATGCTGCCTGCTGGACCTGTTTGTGAACAGAGGACTGTGAGTGATGTGGTGACTGGAGGCTGACTTGGGCACAGTGGTCACAAAATGATGAAGTTTTCAGTTCTTGGAGAAGTCAAAGGCAGGGTCAGCAGAACCAGAGCTTTGCCTTGGAGTGCCTGAGGGCAGACGTTGGCCTCTTTAGGATCTTGGTTGACAGCATCCCTTGGGAGGCAGTCCTGCAGGGCAGAGCAGTTCAGGAAGGCTGGACATCCCTCAAGGAGGAGCTCCTCAAGGCACAGGAGCAGCCTGTCCCCATGTGCTGGCAGTGATGACAACCAGCCTGACTGAGCAGAGAGCTTTGGGACTCTGGGAAAAACAGAAGAGTTGCTGACCTTTGGAAGAAGGGAGATAAGGAAAGCCAATACCATGCGTTGATTCTCCTCTGGAGGCTGCTGGAAGTGGTCCATCCATTGCTGCAGCCTTTGTGCTAGTACCCTCGTGGGTTTGGTCACTAAAACCTGTCTGGAGGAGGGTTACAAAATGGTGCTGTCAGGCTCTTGAGCAGGACAGGTCTGTCTGTGTGTGTGTTGGGTAAATACTCACAGGATCTCCACCACAATCCTGAGGAGCCAGTTTCTAAATCTCAGCATATATAACTGATGTGTCTGCATTGATTTCTGCTGTCCTGAGTGTGCTGGTTCCAAGTCCTCCAGGGCCCTCAGGAAGGAAGGCTCCAGCCTTCAGCCAACCCTGGATCAGACCCTTGGTTATGAGTCATGTTGAGTTGTTCATGGATCATGCTGCTTTTGGTCTCCCACCACCAGTGTCCGTGTGTGTGTTGATGTATTTGTCCTGGCACATTGGAGATACCCTTTGACAAACTCCCTGGGATTGTCCTACAGAGATGAGTGTTGTGCCTCATCACCTCTCAGCTCCCTGTGTTTGCTGAAGGTGACTTCAAGTGTAGTTTTCCAGGATGCTGGAGTGCTGCTTGTTGTTTCTGTCCAGATACATCGCAGTTAACTGGCACTGTTTCCATCCCAGGCCTGTGCTGGTGATGCTCTGTGTTTGGTTTTGGTGTCTGCTACAGACCAGCTGCTTGGTTTATGGCAGGACCCAAGGCCAGTAATGTGATCTGTGCATTTTTGGGTGGTGTTCTGCTCTAATTCCTTTATTCTTGTGTATCTATGAGCTCTTAAGTCTTCCGTCCATGCTGAGCATGTGATGATACAGTCAGAGTTGGAACTGAATGCTCTGCATTACTTGAAGCAGACTGTAATTCCCTGGGCTGCTCAGGTGGTAAAATACTGTCTGGTATCACTGTTGATGTGAAATTCCCTTTCTAAAAGAAATTTAGAAGTATTGTAAACCATTTTCATGGCAAGTAAATGATGGGGCTATATTTTATTTATTGATGCCCTCATTGTGATCACAGTGCCTCCTTCTTTCAGAATACCAGTGTAAAGACACAAGTTCCTCGGTGTTGCTGGCTCAGGCTTGTAATATTAAGCTCAGTGACCATTAAGCCCTGGTGATGTGAATGTCTGTGGTAGCAGAGGACCCTCGAGCTGATGGTCATGGAGTTGAACAGACTTCAGCAGCCTGGTGGCAAACCCCAATGGTACTGGTGATGGCAACTGCTTTGTAGCAGCTTCAGTGTTTGCCCATGTTGTGCTTCCCTGTGTCTGGAGCAGAACCACACGGAGAAACGCAGGATTAGAGGAGCCCCGAGCATGGGGCGTTTGGGCTGAATCAGGGTTAGGAAGGAGGAGCGAGGCGCAGACATCTGGAGAAGTATTATTTCAGGTCACATTATGTAGTTACGAAATCACAACAAAGGGAGAGGAATGGGATTGGCCCAGAGCAGCTTCAAGCTGTGCGAGTGCTGCACTGAGTAGCGCAGGCCAGGGCTTGCCTGGCTCGTATCACACCGCAGGAGGAAGGAGCTGGAGCGTGGCACGGAGAAGCCATCCTGCTGCTTGCATGGCTAAAGGTGTCCAACTGAACCCAATGTATTCCCATGTCGGGCTCTGTGAGGACATCCTGTCTGGTCATGCTCTTAATGAGTGGTGCAGGAAGAGGCACAAATCCCTCCTGTGTTGTTTTTGATCTTGCAGTGTCTCTGGAACAGTGTTGTGCTGGCTTCTCAATGGAAATAACAGCAAAGTCTTTTGCACTGGGCTGCAGCTGACCTGCAGAGTGCTGTGGGGTGAAAATGGCTGGTAAAAAGGTCATCAGAGGTGCTGAGAGGAGCTCAGTGTGAGAAGCAGGGAGGTAACATGAGTTAGGCTGGGATTTGGTTTGAGTAAATACCAAAATCTCCCCTGATTTCAGCCTCTCTTTTCCTGTCATACAGATACCAACTCATAAAGATCCTCATCCTTGTGCTGCAGTTAAATTATGTTTGAAAGCTGTCAGCTTTCTCACAGTCCATCCTTTGTTTAGGAAGTGCTTTCCCTTGGGAATAGCAGAGCCTGTGTAGAAGAGTCAGGGTTTGGAGCAGGTACCTGGGATGAAATGATTGGTTAGAAATGAGAAGGCCAGAAGGGTGCTGAGGGTTCAGGGTGAGGGGTCTGTGGCTGTGTCTGTGCCACACGTTGGCCCTGGGGAGGAGGAACCAGCCTGGCCTGGCGTTGACAGAGGTTGTGCTTCCCAAGGAGAAGACGAGCTGGGGAGGAGGAAGAAGGGCTGGAGAGTGAGAGAAACATGCCAAGAAGCCATGCCAAGAGCGCAGAGACGTTTCAGCTGCTTGAATACAGAGGTGCTTTGATCTGCAGTGAATAAACCGATAATACTTAAGTTCTGAATTCCTTCCCTTTGTCTGAAAGCGGGATTAGCATGGCTTTGTCGGAGCAGTGATTATCCAGCAACTTTCCTGCTCTGAAAGGGCCGCTGGCTCTGTGTTTACAGCCGGGTGCTGGTGGAGGGGCTCGGTGACACCAACGGCTCCCATGCATCCTCGTCTCCTCTGCTTCGGCTGGACTGTAAAACCCCGTTGAAAATCCTTATGGAATGGAGCAAATGATTAACCAGCATGAGGGAATAGGCTCTGAAAGCCTTGTTTTCCTTAGGGCTGCGGGTTCGGAGCCGAGCGAAAGCGCCTCTTTGTTGTCTGCCAGCGATTGCAAAACGCAGCCTTCTTGGAAAGGGCTGACGCACAGGTACAGAGATAGGAGGTGAGGGGCAGAGGAGCTGCTCTGCGAGCGTTACCAAAGGTCGCAGCGATGCCTGCCCTGGTCTTTTGTCCCCTCTTCCCAGCCCTCGGCATCCGGACAAAGGTTGCTCCTCGGAGCGCGTTCGCCTCCATCTTAACGTGGATCCAGGGAACGGATTCCAGACAGAATCATGGGTTGTGTTTTTTTACCTCCTGTAATGTATTATTCTGCTGCAGTAAACCCGTGCGGTGATGCAGCACTGCAGATCCCCCCTCCTCTCCCCTCGATGCAGTCAGTCCTCCTCCCGGCAGCATCTGCCAAGACGGGAGCAGCTCGGAGAGATGCCAATGGGTGGGGACGGGCCGGATCACCAGACGGATTAATGCTCGCGGTGGGGGACCGCGGATGTGTGTAATCACAGGACCACGCTGGGGCAAGGAGGATGCAACCCTTCCTCTGCAGCAGCTGTCCTTGAGTGCGCAGGGCTCGCTGCTGCTGCCCGCGTTTCTTTTATCCCCCCCTTTTCCTGCTCCCTTTCTCCTCCCCCAGGCTGCTCCCGCTTTCAGCAAAGACGATTGTCACAGATTAGCCTCGGGGCGCATCAAGGGTGCGGTGCAGGGCACAAAACACGGCAGTGTCTGCGTGGATGGGTAACGGGTGGGTTAAAATGAGTGGGGGGACTTAGGACTGCAGTGGGATACAGGAGGAGCCTTCCCCACCCGTTCCTTATTTAGAGAAAAAACAGTAAAATAATATTTTATTAGAATAAATCTTTACATTAACGGCAACCAAAATGTACTTTTCCCAATCGAAAAATGAAGCCTTATCCAAAAGAACTGGGTGTGTGTTGGGTGAATTTGTTGGTCCATGGGGAGCACATTACATGAATATTCTGCATCTTCCGTGCTCTCTTAGCAGCATTAGCTCAAATACTTGAACATTGAATGCATTCTGGATGTTGTGCAGCAAAAGGAAAGATAATCGAGGTCTGTCTGTGTAGGTGTTACAACAACACATACGTGATAGGGTTTCAGAACAGGGAAGTGAAAGCACTGCCGGGACAGTGAGCGGAAAGGGAATGCGTTCTGAGCCCATGTCTGATGGACATGGCAGGCAGCACTGCATAGGAAGTCAGCAGGAGGAAGGTCAATTGGGATTTTGGGTTTTTGGTGTGATCAAAAATGCTAATTCCTCTCCTACCATACACCAGGTATGGGCTGGTGTTGCCAGAAAGAGAACATGTCAACAAGGAGCAGGAGGAAGGTATGTGTTGTAACCAGTCGCTCTGTACCTGCTCTGCTTAGGAGAAAAGTCAGTGGGTGTCAAGAGTTGGAGCACTTTGTGCTCTGACATCTTCTCTTTGCTGTATGTGGAGGATTAGTGCTGAAACACACGTTAGAGGTTGATGCTAACAAAGATACTTGATTATTTTCATATTTCTCGTAGTTTATAAGTGCTTATTTTCAAATAGGCACTTTTCTGTTTTCCTTCCCCCTTCTTCCTTGCCTGTTTCTTCTCTCTTTACACTTGCCATGTCCCTTTTTCCCTCACACAGATTTTAGTGACCATATCCATTACTTTTCTGGTCTTTCTCATCTTGCCTTCAAGGCAAGATATAACCATATCCAGCTTCAGAAGAGTGTAGACTGAGAAGTATCTTCCTTGCAGTGCCATTTGCTATTACTTGCTCGTTGCAGCTTTTAATTAGAGTGAAAACTAACCAGTGCATCACAGGTTAGGAGACTCCTGAGAGTTACCATCACTGTGCTGTACCCATGAGGACAAAGGCAGCAAGCTTTGCTCTGAACAGCTTTGGGGCAACTTTACCTTTTTGTGCCTAATGTGGCACTTTTGACGTGAAAGATGCTCATTTCTGCACCTATTCCTTAACAGATAGTGTGTACTGTGTTTGGTGGAGTACAACCCAGAGAAAGATGAGGTGTAAATCCAAAGCAGATTAGATAGAGAGTCTAGTAGGTCAGGTTGGAAGGGGAAGGCAGCAGTCAGGCAGGCAGGCTCTCAAATCCTATTCAGGGATTAGTCATCCCACAACAATGGGGAGATGGGAAGGTGTGTGGAAAGCCATGTGTACTCCACAGACAGGCGGCTGAGGGAGCTTCTCCCTCCATGTACAGCTCAAATCACCTTGTCTAAGATTTGCTTATGGCTATTCAGCATCGTGCTGCCTCCGTGAACAGGAAGGTATGAGGAATTATTCATAGTCTTCACAAGAAATCCTTGATCAGTTCTATATTTGTGTGTCAGTTTGTCAGTGCGCTCAAAAAGATGCTTTTGGCCTCTTTTTCTCATGGATTTATTAATTAAAGGCATTTAACCTGCTTTGCTCAAAATCTAGGTGAAAGGAGCAACCAAAACGTGACCTGCAGCTCTTGGCTGTGGCTGTGTTCATACTTACAGTTTTATCCTTTGTGTTATGAGTTGACACGAGTTGTGTAGCAACATCTTTATGTCAGGTTTTCTTGTGTGCACAGGCGATTTTGGGTTTATTGTTTGTTTTACGTAGACATTTACTCATCTGTTTGCGCCTGAGTTGCAGTAACTTGACATACATTCAACAGGGTGGTGTCACATTCCCATCAGCGTTCCTCAGTGTCCCTGTTGTGCTTCCTGGTCCATGGTGGGGGGTCTGAGCTGCAGCCTGGCCCAGGGGTGCCTAGGTTTGAGATCAGAAGCAAGGAGTAGAATGAAGACTCTTGTTTCAGTGCTGAATGGATTAAATATAGATGGGAGTAGTGGAATTGCTGTGTCAAGGTCGTTTTCTGAAGAAAATCATCAGGATGTCGTTATATTTGTAACTGATGGTGACACAGTTTTGTTTTAATTGTGTCTTGCTCATCAGATCAGAAGTGAGAAGGGCTGCTCTAATTGCAGACACTTTCTGTTCCTCCAGCTCTGTTGTTATAAAAAGGGTGATCTTGCGGTAAGCAACCGAAAGGGAGGAGGTTGAAATGCAGTAATGGAAAGCTAAAATGGCTTTTTCCCCTCCACAAATGGCTTTTTCCCTTTCTGAAAACACCTCTGCCAATCTCCGCTGCGCTTCGCGATTGATTTTCCTGCCGCGTGGGAAGGGCAAACGGTTGGAAATGGATGTTGATTTTGCAGGAGGCAGTGTTATTAATCACGGGCTATTTCCACCAGCACTAATATTCCTGCTCTGCTTTGCTTTTCTTCCAGATATGGACGTGTCGAAAGTGTCAAAATCCTCCCTAAGAGGGGGTCGGAAGGTGGAGTGGCAGCGTTTGTGGATTTTGTGGACATCAAAAGTGCGCAGAAGGCACACAACTCTGTCAACAAAATGGGAGATAGAGACCTCCGGACGGATTATAATGAACCAGGAACCATTCCCAGTGCTGCTCGGGGATTGGATGATACAGTTTCCATAGCATCTCGTAGTAGAGAGGTTTCTGGGTTCAGAGGAGGTGGTGGGGGGCCCACTTACGGCCCCCCCCCATCGCTTCATGCACGGGAAGGACGTTATGAGCGGAGACTTGATGGGTAAGTTCCAAGGTTTCTCTAGGCAGGTATTTTGTATTTGATATGGTGAGAAACACAAACTCGTATCTAGGGCCCCCAGATGGATTTAAAATTTTGGGAATTATCTATGTTTCCTATTTTGGGTTGGAAACGGAAGTGATTTCTATCCCAGTGGCTGGTACCTTGTGGATCCATAGAGGATGTTTTCCGCAGCTGGTTGGATATCTACACTTGAAATAAGGTGGTTTTAAGATGGAAGATTTCCTTTGGCCAGCATCGATATTGGAGTTACTCTTTTCTAAAGTAATGATTCCATTTCTTGGATAATATTAAGGCCTTGCTCGGATGTATCCCTGCTGCCAGATGGAGCTATCTTACTCTACAACATGTGGTGAAGTTCTCTGTGGAGTATCTTCGGAATACTAGAACCTAAAATTCTGTGAAAGCTCAATGCCTAGTTCTCAGCTCTCACTATACGCAGTGGGTATGTTAATTGGATTCTCACCACAAAATTCCTAGTAGACTAATGATACAGCCCCTTGGATTCTACAGACAACACTTAGCCATGGAGATAACGCTTGGATGGAGAAGACCGAAGGCAGCTTGTGATGGTTCCATTTTGGATCTACATCATTTCCAAGTTATTGGGATTATTCTTTCTGATGGTATTGGCAAAAAGAGATGATGGACATTACTAAATTTTGGAAATTATAGCCTTTTTTTAATGCTGGGATAAGAACTACTGCCTTGAATTTATTGGATGGTATACAGTCAAGACGCCAGTAGCCATGGGGAGTGGATTACTATCTAGTCTCTTAAAAAGCTCTTTGCTGCTCCACATTAAACATACTTTAGTTTTAAGGACGTGGTGCTAATACCAGTTTGTGGATACACCAGTGCAAAATGACTGGGCTGGATGGTTACAAAGGTTACAGAGGATGCCTGCTGGCCAGCAGCGATGAGAGCCCTGCAGCATTGGGTGATCTTCTACCAGCTGCTTGATTCAGACGTAGGGCTGGAAATTAAAGTAATGGATCTATTTAAGTGCCTACTGTCTCAAGAAAGAAGTCTGGGGGTTTCAGAGTTACGGTTTCAGTCTGGGACTGCTTCCTTCCAGTGGAATTTTCCTTTTTTTTTCTCTTTTTTTTTCTTTTTTTTTTGTCTTGTCACTAAGATTTTTTAAAATTTTTTTCTTGTTGGTTCATCTAAAATATCATTTGACACCCTTGCCCATTAAGAAGGTGGATTACCCCTGTAAGAGGGGCCAAAATTGGGGAAGTTATGTTCACAATTCTCTCCCTAGATTTAATTGGGAATATAGGTCGTGTTTCCACACTTGGAAAAGGTTGGTATGTCCTGCCCTGTGTATCTTAGCCCCTCTCCTAACCCAAGTCAAACCCTCTCTTTCCACTAACTCCAGTAGTACTTAGTACTAATAGATAAATCCAGAAGCACTGTAGCTGTTAGATTTCCAGCTCTGCTAGCTCCTCTGTCTGTCTTCTGTGTCCTTCTCATGGATAAGGACTTTGTTCTTTTATGTCAGCTGTATAGCAGTAACCCTCTAGAAAATACTGCTTTTTCTCTTACCTCATTAAAGCAGCTTTCACTGATTAACACTCAGTAAGATGCTAAATGCAATGGTTGATATAAAATTGTTGATCTTGGTCCTTCAGAAGGGGGGGGGAAGAGACATGTTTCTGTGCCAGATCCTGAAAGCCAAAATGCCATTGTTGCGAGCAAGAGATAATGCAAATAGAAAGGCAACAATGAATTTTGAATGGATGTATAAGAGAATAATGTTGTATTGCACTGGTTGGGTAGCTGCTTATATATAATTTGAGAGGAAAAATGCAGGCAAAATATGAACTAGCTCTGTAGAAAGCTTAAAAATGAGATATGATTTAACAACAGAGGGTGAATATATTTAGAGCATTAAGGATCTAGTGATTCATTGGAGGAGGAATGGAGGGAACTTCCCGAGATGCTAATGGAAAAAGCTTCAAATCCCATTTTCAGTTCTTGAAAGCTACCTGCACTGCTGCTGCCATTTTAAATAGAAGACAGAGCTGTGATGCAGGAGAGGAGGAGGAAGCACGAGGCAGAAGTGGGTTATTAGGATTCAGGGGATTGAAGTGACTAATAATTGATTCTGAAGGAAGAATCAGAGAAGGCTGAATAAAAAAAAGGTTGAAATGTCCTTCATGTGATGGATAATTAAATTCTTAAATTAACTTTGCCCACAGTGACATACTTGGAATTTTACAAGTATTTTTTAAACCCTGAATGTGATCATTCTCGATTCTTTCATTCTGTGGTTGTAACTCAGGCGTACCCTCCCGGTGCTTGTCTAAATTAGACAACTAAACTATTTGTGATGCTCTTTTAACTTTTACCTGTCAGTTTTGCTGCCTCTTTATTTGAGAGATCACAAGAACTTTCTGAGAACATGGAGCCTTTCTCAATTGATGTACAAAATGTTTGAAATACCAAAACAAAATGGACTGTAGCTCCTTGAGAGCAGCTGGAGAGGGTGTAAATTATGTGATGGCAATAGTAACAGCAGACTCAACAAACAAAAGTACCTGCTGAGAAATGTAATTCCCACTCTTTACACAGAGTTTTAGTATCTTCTGGGGGCCTGCATCCTAGAATTGAGGTATCCTGACATTAGGGATCAAGATGTTCTTTTAGCTGATGAGAATGGAGTGTAGCAGCCTGATAACAGCAAAATTCCCTCTGAGAGGATGAACTGCTTTAGAACAGCAGCAAGAAACCCCCTAATTTTCTGGGTCTTCTCTCTGGGTTGTGCTACCCGTTTTGAAAGCAGCTTCTTACCTTTGGGTCATGCTTTGCACGGAGGCTTTCATGGCTACTGCCCACCTTGCCATGCCATTTTTGCAGAAGGATAATGAGAAGAGCTCCAGTAATGAGCAAATTCCAGAATTTTTCTTGAAGCTCTTAAGCAAAAATGAAGGGAAAAGAAAAAAAATGTTAATTTTGATGTCCACAAACATGAAATTTTTCTTTTTTATTGACTTTAAAAGAAAAAACACCACAACTTAAATGAGGATTCTGCACTGGAACAAGTGATATTTTTTTCCCTGTGCAGGCAAGATGCTGGTCATGAAAGCCCAATACTGTGATCAAAACAAGATGATTGCTCAGCTTGATTGTATATGAATATAACTTTGGAGCCAAGTAAGATGTTTTTAAGTTTGTCAGCGTTTGCTTGATAGGTTATTGCTGTTTAGTGAAGAAGCAGTGGCAAAAATAAGTCCAGTGCTGACGTGAATGTTTGCATGATTTGCTTGGAGTTGTGCTTGCCCCTTTCTGATGGAATATTTTTCCCCCCTTCCTAAATGCAGGGCTTCAGATAACAGGGAGCGTGCTTATGAACATAGTGCCTATGGACACCATGAGCGGGGGACGGGAGGATTTGATCGGACGAGACATTACGATCAGGATTACTATAGAGATCCTCGAGAGCGGACTTTACAACACGGGCTCTATTATACTTCTCGGAGTCGAAGTCCAAACCGTTTTGATGCTCACGACCCCCGTTACGAACCTAGGGCCCGGGAGCAGTTTACATTGCCCAGTGTGGTACACAGGGATATCTACAGGGATGATATTACACGGGAGGTACGAGGCAGAAGGCCGGAGAGGAATTACCAGCACAGCAGGAGCCGGTCGCCGCACTCATCGCAGTCCAGGACACAGTCCCCACAGCGCCTGGCCAGCCAGGCAGCCAGACCCACCCGCTCCCCCAGCGGCAGCGGCTCCCGGAGCAGGTCTTCCAGCAGCGACTCCATCAGCAGCAGCAGCAGTACCAGCAGCGACAGGTAGGCCCCGACACAGAGCGACCGTTCTCTGGGTGTTGTGGGTTGTTTCCGAGGCACGGTGTGGAGTTGTGAGCCAGGGCTGTCAAATAGAAGGTGTTTGGTGGCAAAGTGTTACTGGTGTAGAAGTAAAGTGGTGTGAAAGGCAGAAAGGCTGAGTTGGCATGAAACGGATCTGAGGAGAATGGTGTTGCCGTGGTTAATTATTTTCCATGGTGGATCTGCGCAGCATCCGTCAGGCACTGGCTGGGAAGCGTGGGGTGCACGGATGCTGCCTGTCTGTGTGAGGAGCGGGGAGCTCTTTTGTTTGCCAAGTGAAGGAATGAGCAAGTTTTAAGGTCAACTACATTTTACAGGACGTGCTGTAAAACACTTTGGGAAATGATGGATGGTGGCATTCAGTTTCCTCTTGTTCCTGTGGCCGCCAACATTTCCAAGGTTGATGTGTTCCAAGGTTGATCTGTTCCATTTTTTCCCCTGTTGCCTCGCAGCAAAAACTGCAGACTTGGAAGAATTAGAAAGAAATCATAAATCCAAGTGTGCATTTCCTAGTGATAACACCCACGGCCTTGGTTGTGCTTTGCTGTGGCTTTATAAACTACTACAGGGGGAGAAAAAAAGAGCTAAAGCTAATCGTTGGAATTCTGGTACTAATTTGAAAGGACATGTTGGCATGTCTCATGGATATTTAGCTTTTAAAGAATAAATTCACCCTAAAAGCAGAAAGCAAGAGGGTGCCATTGCACCCGAGAAATGTTGGGTGAAGAGCTTTGAGGGTTTTGCAGAGTTGGAAATGTGTCCTTTGTGTTCCAGTTGTTTTCCAAAGCTAAAAGCACTCATTCAGTGATTATCAGTGTAATTAATAGTTGGGGTTTAATTACCGCTGTGAATGGAATTCTGCCACTGATAACTCTCTGATTTGTTTTATAAACTTAATGTGCTCCTCTAGAATGAGAGGACTTTGGGCTGCTCTGCTTATTTCTAACACCTCTCTGAATGAGATCTCAGCACTCAGAGGAGGACAACCCCTTGTCAAAGATCTTTCACACCTATTGCAGCTTACAAAAAGCTGGTGAGACTTCCATTGGTCTCTAATAAAAAACTCTGGAGAAGATGAATCAAAAGGAGGTCTGGTTACATTTAAGGTTAAAAAAAATCCCAAGCAGGGAGAAATAAAACCTCTCTCCTCTGGTGCTCCTTTGTGCATTGCAGAATGGGTAGAAGGGAGTCCAAGAAACTAGTCATATTTATGAAATGTCATTGTTGGGAGGTCGAGATGGGATGAAATCGTGGTTTGAATCTGAGAGGACTGAACGCGATCCCACTGGAACAAGGTTTTAGGATTAATCAGAAGAAAATCAGTGTCTGCTGTGTGCTTCAGCGTTCCATCTTGGCAATTTCTAGTTGTAGTAATGGAAAACTAGATGATGCTCTGGGAGGAAAGGGAAATAAACATACTTTTTTCCTTATTAATGCAGAAATTCAGTAGAGCAAGTGGTGGATTCTGGTGTATTGAATTCTGAAGGCTCAGAAAGCAGTTTTACATGTTTCTAAGCAATGAGTTAGAGATGAATAAATATTTATAATTTTATTTTGTAAAGCAAAACCCCAACTGGCCTTAAAGCACAAATGAACTTTTCTGTTTAATTTTTAACACGCTTTGAATTCAGCCTCAGACCCCAGGGGAGCAAAAGCCACCTTGTCGCCTTCTCACTGTGCAAGATACTTAGGGATCATACACCCAGAGCAGGCAGAAACTGAGTCCCATTTCTATAGCCTGGGTAGTAAATTCTGGCTGTGTCATTCCTGGATTGCTTTACCAAATCCCCTTATTTTTCATTTCTGGAGTGGGAATTGCCTGGAATAACGGAGGGTGGTTTGTTGTTGTCTGAGGAAGAATTACTTCTTGCAAATCACATAGTATTTCTCAGAGGTTTTAGCAAACTGGAGATCTTCTGATGGCTTTATTCTAAGTGGAAATGGTTGATCTTGTGATGCTATGAAATTATTGAAGTCTTTATATTTGTCACTCAGGTCTTGTCCTGGCCCTCCACGGGCAGGCTGGAAGAGACAAAACACATTTTGCTCACTTAGAGGTGGGTCCCTGTTTGGAAACAATGGGGAACTTGGTGTTAAAACACCTGGGAGTGTTTGTGTGTGTGTCACCATCCTTCAGGCACTGTGAAAACGAGCAGAAAGGTGGCAAAGGAGAAGCTGGGGCTTTATTCCATGTGCTTTTCAGAGAGCTGCATGATGTAAATATGATTTATGTTAAATGGAGGTGATTTTCCTGGAGAGTAATGTGAGGAAAGGTGCTCTGCAGGTTGTTTAAAGAAAAAGAAAAGGTGATAAAGCCTTTATTTCGTGAAGATTTGTTGTGTTGGGCTAAGCTTTAAATGTGTATTTGGAGGCCTCTGCAGGGGTGTGTAATGGGAGCTGCACAGGGGTGATGCAGAAGATAAGACTGAAAAGATCATGGTAAAAATAACCCCTGTTCTCTGCAGCAGGGGTTCAGTGTCCTGAGGCCTCAGCAGTTGCTGGGACACTGGTGGCTGTGGATGCTTGAGCTGGAGCTGCTTCTGCAGCTGGAATAGTTTGTGATTTGGAGTTGTCTTGACACGAGATTCCTCATTTTCCACATTCATTGTGGAAGAGGGTCATTGGGGTTTTTTATCATCTTGGAAGTTTAAAACCCTCCAAAATGGTGTTGGAATCTTCTGCCACTATCAGCCTCCATTCCTCCACTTCCCCAATGTGAACACGCACTGAAAATGATCCGTTAGCAAACATGTTTCCTGTGTTGTCTCATGGAAGAAGCAGAGTATGAATGGGACCTGAGGGATCCCCCTGGTAGCAAAACACGTTTTGCTTGTGTCCTGCCCCACCTCCTGGGAAGGATGCCCCCCTTTTCTATGTTTTTGGGTAGAAAATGATCTTTTCTAGGCTGCTGCTTGAGGTGTTCCAATGTGCTAAAAATAATTTCTATGCTTTTTTTACTGCGTTCTGTAAAGTCAGGTGGTTCAACACATTTCGTGCTGTTCCATGTGGTACTGATTATTTCTAACCCTTTGCTGCTGTGCTGCCCCCGGCACTGAGCAGCGGGGTGTGTCTCTCCTAAACACCGGGTGAGGTACCTCCTCCAGACAGGGTCTGAACTGATGCACAGGATCCTTAGGTTTCCTAGAAGTGATGGTTCAGAATGAGAAAGTATGAGCACTGCGTGCATGTGTGTGTGTAAAGTCACAGATCGGTGACCTGAGGTTTCCTTTTGAACCTTCTCTCATGTATTTTTATACTCTTCATCAGGGACTGGATCCATAGGACAAGGGGTGATGGGTTCAGACTGAAACAGGGGAAGTTCAGGTTGGAGTTAAGGCAGAAGCTCTTCCCTGTGAGGGTGCTGAGGCACTGGCACAGGGTGCCCAGAGAAGCTGTGGCTGCCCCATCCCTGGCAGTGTTCAAGGCCAGGTTGGACACAGGGGCTTGGAGCAGCTGCTCCAGTGGAAGGGGTCCCTGCCCGTGGCAGGGGTTGGAACTGGGTGTGCTTTAAGGTCCCTTCAGCCCAAACCATCTGTGATTTGTTTAGAGTGGTTATTTGGTTGATGTTGATGCTGGATTATTACTGCAGAGGTGAATAATTTCCTATAGCTTGCAAAAAAGATCTCACTCTGGGATTAAAATAACAACTTCAGCTTCGATGCAGAGTGAATTTATGTATGTTCCCCAGGATCTAGGAGAGGGCAGTGCTGAAACAAAGCAGAGGTAGGAAGTTGCTCATAGAGATGTTTGAAAATGGATTTTAAAATTCTAATGAGGAGTGGGCAAGTAATCAGAGCCTATCTTTTAAGTTTTCGATTGTGATGAAATTCTTTCTGGAGCCATGAGTTACAGTTGGAAAGGAACACGTATGTGTTATTTTATGTGTCTTAATATTGAAATAAACTGATGAAAAACACTGCCAAGAGAATTTTAATCATGGGAAAAACAGGCTCCCTGCAGCCCCACATGGAGGCCCCAGTGCATTCTGTTTTACCAGGGACTTTCTTAGCCCGTTCAAACAACTCGAAGCGAAAGCAGCAGAAAGTGAATTCAGTTTCATTGCATAATGCAAACCTTTCCCTACCATTGTCTTCATCGCCTCTTTCCCGCATAGTTTGTCTGCCAGCAAGTGATGAATCACTGACGCAGGCTGGGGAGTCAGGGCTCTTCAGTGGGCTGGGAGATGCCTCTGCTGGGGACAGCTGAAAAATCGGGAAGAATGGAGTTAAATGGGGCTGTTGAGTCTTTATTTCAGAATGCGTGAGGTGGCCTTTGCTGATGTGAACTGATTCCATCTCGATTTTGCACTGCAGAGATAACGTCAGTGGTTTTCATCTCTTCAGGCAGGCTGAGAGGGTTGAGCACGTTCCTGTTTATGTGGGGAAGAGAATTAGGCAAAGATTGAAAGAATAATAAATGAATTACACGGAGTAGGAAGCTTCCTTTTCACTTACCACAAAGGCAACAGTAAATCCTATAATAGTCAGGTGCAGCAACACCTCATCCTCACCTCCTGTTCCCATGCAGCCCTGTGCCGCTTTGATGTTCTCTCTGTGCAGGGAAACGTGAATTAAGGGAAGGAAAATTAAGAACTCAGGGGTTTGTTACCGACTGTCGAGCGTTTTCACTTTGTTCTCTCCTGTGTCTCTGTGCGTGTCAGCCTGCGCTGCTTCTCATCTAAATATAACCCACTCCATCCATCTTTCCTTACCCTTGGGAGCGTATCGAGTGTTTTGAGATGGAGCAGAGGCAGATTTTCGATCCCTTTCAAGAAAGAGGAGATGGTTTTAGTGCTCAATGTAACAAAGCAAACCTTTATATTCTCCTTTAAAAACACAACCTCTGCACGCACACGTGTACACATAATGGCCGGTCCTGTGGAATGAAATGGGTGATACACAGGATCGCAGCTGGCCTGGCACCCAACGGTGCCTCCGTCCCCTTCTCACCTCAGCCCGAGGGAGCCGAGGCCGTGCTGGGGATGGCGCCGGCCCGCATTACCTCACGGGCAGCCATGAACAACGAGGAGGGTTCAGCCTCTCCCCGAACCCCCACAGCTCTGTCTCCTCGGAGCCCGGCTGTGATGGAAGCCGGGGGGGACCGCACCGAGGGGGTCCGGTGTGTTGGGGAGCCAGGGGCGGCCGGTTCCCTGCCCGCGGGCACCCGCAGCCCCGGCGGCCGCCTCAGCCAGCGCGGAGGGCGGGTTGTTTGTGCCGCAGAACCGGTCTGAACCGGCGGGAGCCGGCCGGGCGCGCCGCCCCTCAGCCGCGGCGGGGAAAAACACCTCAGAAAACACAGAAAAACGGGTTTAGAAACAGTGAAAATGGTTAAAACAGAGCCCCCTGCCCCTCGCTGCGGCGGGTTTAGCTCCTGGGGGTGAAGGGGTTTAGGCGCACAGGGAAACGGCGGCGCCTGTGTGGAAGCGAGGGCTGAGGTAACCTCAAGCGTGCTAGCTGGCTTTTTTTTGTCCTTAAAACTTCCCTTCAGCGCCCGACGGAGAAATGAGCCCCCCAAAACCAGATCCGGGGATAAATCTCATCGGATGCGGAGCAGGTAGGACGCAGTTGTGACATAAACCCGAGATTTCTCACCCGGGAGAACCCAGCCCCCATTTTCATGTGAATACACAATAAAATCCTTTCAGATGGCATTGTCTGTTATTTTTTACATCGTTTTCAGTG
The DNA here is from genome assembly GCF_012275295.1 of Melopsittacus undulatus. Classification (NCBI taxonomy): domain Eukaryota; kingdom Metazoa; phylum Chordata; class Aves; order Psittaciformes; family Psittaculidae; genus Melopsittacus; species Melopsittacus undulatus. Next base: position 3,038,187 of record NC_047538.1, on the reverse strand, counting down.
CGTGAGTGGCCCCAAAAAAGAGTGGAGGGTGAATAACCCCCCCCCCCCCCCCTCCGCAGTACTCACAATAATAGGTGGTAATTGCTGGCTCGGAATGGCAAAGCAATTAAGCCTCTTCCTAAATGGTGTTTATCTGGATCTGGTCTGTCAGCCTTTGTTTCTGTAGCAGGGCCCAGGAGCTGAACTGCTGCTGGTTTAAAGGGCATTTGCCTTTACAGGCAAAGAAACCCGTCTTTTTCCCTAAATTAATCTCAGGAGGGGAGTCTTAAAAGCGCATCGTGTTGGGGGTGGATGTGAAGGGAAGAGGCTCCTTCATTATGATGAGAGCTGTTTTGGTCGTCTCGTGACTTCGTTGTATTGCATTCTCTTAAAGCAGCTACTTTTGTTTAACGCTGTAAAAGCTTCATGCAATTATATCCGAGCCTTTGTTAGCGAATACAGAGGTTTCTGGCAGCTAAATCCAGACCCTGGTGTGAACGTGCCTTATCTGCGGAGGGAAACATCTCCAGGTCACAGCTTCAGGTCTGCAGGAGCTGGGATCTGGTGTGAGGTTTGGCAATTCCCGGTCTTCCCAACCTCCTCCTTCAGGAACAGTGGGAAAAACCGGAGCCGTATGGAAGGCGTCGGGGGACACGTTGGCCTCCTGAGCTTTGCGTTGGGCTGTTTGTTAAACCCCGTGGGAGCTGCTAAACATTGGTTATCATTAATAACAACCCTCCTGCAGGGAGGAAGGACTGGTGCTGCTGGTGGATGGGGTTTGACTTTGGGGTTGTGCGTGCGCGAGTTAACAAAATGGTCACTTCTAATTGCGTTTTTAAGGCTTTGATTTCCTTCCAAGTATTTTGCTTAATCATCTTGAGTAGGCTGAGGGAAGGAAAGAATTAGCTGAGGTCAGGGAAGTTGAAGCTGCCCGTGTTTCATCTCAGAAGCAGGGCTTCGACTGAGGGATCCTGAAGTCAGCAAGGAATCTGCCTCCTGTTCCCTTCCTGCAGCACACCCGAAGAGTAAGGGGGAATCAAACCCCCCCAAAGCCAACCAAAACCAGGGAACGATGTAGTGCTGGGGGCCTTCTGCTGTGGGAATGGTCCAGATTCCTCTTTCTTTGTGAGAAATACAACTGGGATGTGAATCATCACTAAAATAGATTAGAGGGATCATAGTCTAGAAGTGCCTGCTTGTCTGCGCGGCTGATGGAGTCTAGACAGCTCAGATGGAGACACATACATTACAGGCACCAAAAGGTGGGGGAGAGGATTCCCGGCTTAAAGACCTTTGGAATAATGGGCTGTTTAATAATTCCTAATGAATATTCACGCAGAGGGATGAATAGAAAAAGAGGAAGGTTGTACTGAATGCTTCCGGAAAAAACACTGGTCATTAGGATGATCAAAGGAAGAATCCAGCCTCTGCCTGTGTTCAGTCATATGTGTTGCCATTAAAACACACACAGAGCGTCCCTTCACGTCTTAAAGGTTGGACTTGTAAAAGCAGTGATTTGAGGTTTTTCTCCCCAAAGAAGATGTTTCTGGCTCTGCCAGAGGTGTGGATGCAGGTGCTGTTGTACCTTCAGGTGGCGAACCTTCCCCTTTAAGTCCCTTTTTGAGGTATTTCTGGGCATTAACCTTAAAAACAACTTTAGTTGGAGCATGCTGTGCTTCAGTTGAGGTCACAGGGATGTGACTAAATGGTAAATAACCCTAATTGGGGAAAAACAGAAGAATATCATCCCTCAGCCTTTTCCAGCTGAACTAACCACCTAACTGATGCAGTTAGTTTTGCCCTTAACATCCAAGTATCAAGCATAGTCCACCCATGACATCACAAGTGCCAGTACCACTAATGATGGCATGGAGGTTTTAAGCGTGAAAGCTTCTTAGTGGGTGATTAGATATCCCTCTACAAATCACCACTGTCAGCTGGTAATGCCATGTGGAGGGAGGATGCAGCAAGTTTCCCAGTGGAAAATCACAGACTCGAGAAGTGAGGGTTTTGTTGTGTAGAGGAAAGACAATTCACGTATGTTAGGCCATTTTTGAAGATCTTTAAGGGAAACAGAGGGTGATTTCCAAAAGGAGGAGGGACATGTGCTCTGTGAACGATGTATGAATAAAACCCATGAAAACCTCATGCTGTTAAGTGCCTGATACCCTTTTTTTTGTGCGTGGCATTAAGAAGCAAAACTTGAATCCCTCCTTCCTCCTTCCAAGAATTCCATAACAAGGGTAGGGGACCTGGTCTTTGGTTTCCTGGTGCTTGCTGCGTTTTGGGAGCAAACACCTCATCTCCTTCCAACCTTCGAGACTTCTATTTGCAGAAGTGAAATGTGGAACCCTTTGAATACTTCCCTCTGTAAAACACCTGGGTTTATGTGTACAGTTTTATGTAGCTCGAAGTGATGATTTTGGTTGAAAGACACTTAAAAATCTAGGATGTCAGCAAAGGGACCCATTGGAGAATCCTTTCTATGGGAGGGCAGTGGTTTTCAGGGCCCTCTCCTCATTTCTTCCACAGTTGCATTATATTTTCCATAGATGCCCAGAAATTGTCTTTGTTTTTATATCTGGGCAAAAACATGATGAGGAAACATACGTGTATTTATATATATAAAATAAGACCTCATCAGGCCCTTTAGAAAGGAGGAGAGTGATTAAGATGCATTTCCAGCAGAGCCTGGCAGTGAGTGCCCTCATGTATTTTGTTATCTTTCATCTATTTGAGAGTAGAGAGCTTTTCCAGTGTGATAAGGGGTGAAAAGAAGGCAGTGTTCTCCTCCTGACCGAGAATTCCCAAGAATGAGCTGCACTGGGTCCCTGTGGGCAAACGGAGCTGGTTGAGAGATGCAAAGCCGCCCTACTTAACTGTGGCTGCTACAGGTTTGACCTCCTTGTATCAGCTTGTTTGGTAAGAGGTTGCTGCAAGATCTCAAACCCTCAAATTATGTAAGATTTACACAGTGGCTTTGAAGTAAGTCCCTCCCTTCGGTGTTTGTTTACTGCCTGGTATGTCCTGCTGTCTGGATTGGGAAGGATGAATAGTCACAGAAAGGGAGCTATCGGGTTAGTACCACTTTTGTATCCCTCTTTGCCTTCTAAATGCGCGTGGAGCTGGGCTTATCCCTGATCCAGAGGCCAGGAATACACCACAGACAGACATCCTGTCCCATGCCGGTCGGGGCTTTGCTGGGTAAATGCTGGCTTGTGAGTTTTCTGTTTGTTTGTTTTGAGGTGGAGGGAGGTGAGGAATGGCTTGTTGGGTTGTTAGAGGAGAAGCAAATAGATGCTATCTAGCAGTTATTCCAGAAGGAGTTTATGCTGGGTTTGCTTTTTAACATGCAGTTTCCCTGTAGCTTCTAGAAACCCCATGTGAGAAAAGGAAGATGCTTCATTAATGCTGTATGTGTGGCTTGCAGACCATGCCTGCTGTGGGTTGGAGGTTGTAAAGCACTGAATCCCGAAAGGAGGCACACAGGTGGGGCACATGGGTTTTGCCTGTGGGAATTCCTTGGAGGACTTTTCTCTTGTCCAGGATCCCAGTGTGCCAGCTGAATTGCCTCCTCCTTTCGCAGCCCTGGTAACAATACGCTGCCATGTGGTTTGGAGGCCAAGGCTGTAAAGGCAGTCGATTCAGGGAGTTGGGAGGATGTTAAGGCAGGTTTTATTTGCATGTTTCCCTCTTTTTGCATTTTTCCCACAGCTCTTAAGCCCTCACCCTCATGTTACAATCCCTGATCAGTGAGATGGAGCTGTCCCAGGCTTTTGGGAAGGGGCATCCTTGGACCATGTGGAGGTTTAGTCACTAAACCGTTGCCAAACTAAATTGCAGTAGGGTGCTTTATCAGAAATTACCCTTAAGAGACCATCACAAGGATCACTCTGATACTGGTTTTATGGGATTTTTAAATACCTAAGGTTGAAGTACCTTGTGTAGTTGCTTGACAAATGTAAAGACACATTTTCCCCTCCAACACGGTACAGATTCACTGTGCTGTGGTGCTTCACCTGTTTAACAGAGATTGTCTTTCTCATCTTATTTGTGTGACTGAAGTGTTTTCTCCCCATGTGAAATCTCACAGAAAGTTCCACTTTTAGTTGTATTTTTATTTGCATGTGGGCAGGAAAATGAAGTAATTCCCAAATATAGTCCTAGCCAAGAGATCCATCTGTTCTCTGCATTTTTAAATGGCAAATTAATCCTTAGCATACAACTCATCAAATGTCTTCTCTTTCATAATGTATGCCTGAGATCACAGAAATGACATTTTTTTTCCCAGGCCTTCCATTTTAAGTAGGTCTTTACACAAGAATACCAGCTCCTGTTCTGCTTGTACAGAGTGCTCCTGTGCATCATCTTCCAGTTGCTGTCTCCGGTCTAGAAAAGGGTATTAAAAAAACCCCTCAAATTATTCTTCCATTCATCTCTTTGATGTTCTTTTAAGAGTCTCTAGAAGGTAGAAGATGTAAAGCAAGAGAAATGCTGTTTGAAACATAGCCTTAATCAATGTCCCTGTTCATGATGGAGAACTGTGGTCATTCTGTTTTCTTCTAGACTGAGCCCTTGGGACAATGGTGACCATTTTTAGAAGTACTAAACTTCCACAGCATTATCTGCCATAAATGGAATTTCTATATTAAGCTTTGTGTGCTCCCAATTTCACTTCACATTGTTTATCAGCTCTGGATCTTGGCGTGCCCTTCAGTGCAACTCCCAGCGCAAGAACAATTCCAGTTGTTTATAGCAGAGGATGCCCTGTTTCAAAACTTCTCCAAACTGGGAATTTCAAGGGCTGGCAGTCTGTGTAACGCTAAAACCCAGCTCCTTGAAGAGGGAGGTGGTTGATGCTGCTCATCTTTGGCAGGGCAGAGCACAGGGCCAGGGCTTGCTGCCTGTGCAGGCCGGGAGAGCAGCCTTGGGGGGGGCTGTCCAAATAGCACCAGCTTTGGGGATTTTGAAGCCAAGATGTGATGCTTTTCTAAAACACAGAGAATTGATTCCGTGGCTCTGTTTGCTGTGGTCTACCAGCAGCTCTATGTTAAAAAGCACTTATACCTCTGCAAGACTGAAATAACCCAGGAGTGAATCAGAGCTGGTGCTTTTTGGGGTTTAGCATTTTATAAATAAGGCTTTTCTTCTAAAAAAATGGCTGGTGCTAATGTCAGGATCATGAAGGCCAAATGGTTTCAAAATTGTGTTATTCCCGGGAAATAATCTGACGGTGCTTTTAAGGTGAAAGGAGTTGCTTTTTACCCCTCAAGTAAACACATAGTAGCATAGTTGGACCCAGGCAGGGTTACATTTTAACTGGCATTTCATGCTCCTGGCTTCTGGGCAGTCCTTGGAACACAGCTTTGTGGGGTGTTTTCCTAAGATACACAGTAGATCCCTTCAGGAAAACAGGGCAGTTGTTGAGGAAACTACCTTGAAATGTTGCTTTCTTGGTATTTTGAGTAGGTTTGGCCTCCAGGAGCCAGGAGATCAAGTTCTTCAGCCTGCTCGCTCTGTGATTCATTGAATGACCTTTGCCAAAGCCCTTGGCCTCCTCTTACCTTATGTTTCCATCTGCAATGCAGGGATGTTCACATGTACCTACCTCCCTGAGTCTGGAGCTAAAATGGTTATTTAAAAGCAGCTTTCAAATGCTCTGAGATTGCAAACTACCAGCTCAGATCACTGCAGATAGCTGGCAGAAGGTGCTTTCTTCAACAGCATTACACTAATTTTGACGAAAGGGGTGAAAACAATTTTTCCTCTAGCCTGAACAAGCCATTCCTGTGCTGCAGCAGTGAACTCTGCCTCGTTGTTCTTTTCTCCACACCATTGCCATTGCAGGGCTATGGGTGCCAGCAGCCCTGAGCAGCAGCAGTCCTGCAGGCAGGTCCTGTCATTGCTTGAAGTGGTCAAAGTAGGTGGGAAGTTGGGGTGGCTGCAGCAAGACTTCCCACAAAGGCTTGTTCTTGACCCAGGGTTGCCTGAATGAAGGTAATGTTAAGAAATAGAGGCTCTTTGGGCTCACACATTCTCACACCCACCCTCTTTCTTCTCTCTTTGCATCGGTGGAAGTCTAATTGTGGGAAAGCTCCGCCAAAGAGCTGGCTTTGTACTTCACCCTTTAATCTTTCCCAGCACCGAGCTCCGTCACCGTGGCTGTTTGCTGAGAAGGCATTTCCTCCAGCTTCCCAGAGTGTCAGTTCTGAGCAGTGCCACCGTTCCCCGGGAGCATCCAGCAGCTCCCAGGTTCAGCACCAGCCCCATCCATGCAGCCAGTGTGGGGATCGGAGGGCAGAAGTAGCACCTTCCCAACAGTAGGAGATTGTGGTGGCTGCTGAGCTGGCTCTTTGCTATGCACATGAGCTGATGTGTTTGCAACCAGGACTTTCTTTTTTTCCCAGGTTAGTGTTTTTTATTCCTGGCTGTGCAGAGTTCAAGCCTGAGGACACAGGGATGTAGGTCGAGGTAGGAACACTGACTGTGGCTTGGGCACAGTCTCCATCAGCCAGACAGGGATTAACATAAACATCTTTTTAGTGATCCTAATGGGTTATTTAGTTGGAGGGAAGAACTAAAAGGGTGTCTTGAAAAGACACTTTCCCAAAGCACGTGGCTCCAGGGAAAGTGATTCTGGGGGTGGGAGTACCCCTTTCCCCTTCCTTCTGAGCAACATCTTCAGCATTTCCATGGTTCATTTCTCTGTTCTCATCAGAGGTCAGGTGTCAGACATCACAATAAAATGATTAAAGTAAATACATTAATATGGGCTGTAACAGAAAACAAATTAAAATGGGCTGTTAATAAGCTAGGCACTTAACTTGGGTTAAATAAATGGTATATTATTATTTTATACATATAAAATAATGACATACCATAAAATATAAAATACATCTTTTTAATGTGTGTGTATATATATATTTATATATAAAAACATCTGGAGACTGTATCTTAAAACTTCCTTGTCGGAGGCTGACAGTGGTGCTGCAGCAGCCTGGGACACTGGGCCAACTGAAGGACACAGAGTTGTTGTGGCTCCGTTGTGTTCCCATGGCCTTTAAACATAGTTTAACTTCATTCCATTTAGGATCCCAGCCCAGCAGGAGGTTTCTTAAGTCTCTTTTCTGGGTATAGAAGACAGAAAAAGAGAAGGGGAAGAGGATGTCCTGGTTTCATTCGTCTGCAATGTTTAATGATCTTTTTTTCAGAGCAGTAAATGCTTTCTTTTATGCGTTGGGTGTTTTTTGTGACTGTTTTCCCCTTTCATGCACTGTTTTCGTTTTCCTTCTCCTTAGCTTATCATAGCTGTGTGTTTTATCAGAGCTGTGTGTTGTTAAATACTTCAGGGTGTGTGATGTACAAACCAGAGTTCCTTGGGTGGTGAGTTCTCAGCACCTTGAAAGGGTGCCAGGGCCATCACGCAATTGCATCCCAGTGTGCATTCCACCACAAACAACAAAGGTGCTGGAAGCCAGGGTGATGGGCACAGGGTAATTACACCATACACCCAAAGAATATTAGGTGTAGCTCTCTGCTCCTCAGCTCGCTTCCTCCACCCTTTCCCACCAAGCAGCTTATATATTGCTTATATATATATGTATACATATACTTACATACTGATGTGAAACGTAGAGCTTTGGTATGAAGTGGAGGAACAGGGTTCAAGCTCTTTGTGCTGGGGGCTGAGCCCCTTCAGCTGTAGCCTGTGAAATACCATAACAATGTGTTACCTCTTGATCTCCTCACACAAACAAACTTCACATGTTGGACTGGGTGTGCTGAGATCTTCAGGTTCAACAACTCTTTTAACCAGGGGGGAAAAAACCCTGTATTTATTTCTACAGATGGTTTTTTCCCCTTACAAACACTGGTGTGGACTGGAATTACGTAGAACACATTGTGTGTACAGCACTTGAATATTTAGGTCAGCATTGCAATCGGCTCTAACAATACAATATCTGCCTGGAGCTCCTGAGTTTTCATCCTTATTCTTCTTTGAACATGCTGAATACCCATTTGGATTGCTGGAGCAACCTGGTGATGTCTCATGGTTTTGGGAACAGGTTTATTATGCTACGTGTGATTTGAGGTGTGGTTTTTGACCTGAACGTATATAGAGAATGGGGAAAATTCTGGTTCAATACCTGAAGTGTTTAGTAGTAGGACAGAAATGGCACCTATAGTAGACCTGTTCATATCTGATTTCAGTATATCCTTTTCCACCCAGAAGTCAAGGTGTTTTGTGGGCAAAGATCTTTAATGTGTAGCTACACTGGAGTGTGATGGGGTTTTAAAGGTTTTCCTTTTTTAAGCAGCTAGTGTCATACTTTCTGCTGGCTGCTGGCTGGCCATAATCAAGTCTTTTTAATTAAAACACATGGGTGCATTCAGGATACTTTGACCCATTTTCTGGTACTGTTTTCCCAGGGCCAAGAAATCAAACTGTGTCCAGAGCCTGATGCTGATATAATAAATTATCACAAGGATTTGTGTTTTCTAGTGAGAGCTGGTCATAGAATCACAAACTGGTTTGGGTTGGAAGGGACCTTAAAGCTCCTCCAGCTCCAACCCCTGCCACGGGCAGGGACCCCTTCCACTGGAGCAGCTGCTCCAAGCCCCTGTGTCCAACCTGGCCTTGAACACTGCCAGGGATGGGGCAGCCACAGCTTCTCTGGGCACCCTGTGCCAGCGCCTCAGCACCCTCCCAGGGAAGAGCTTGTGCCTAAGAGCTCATCTCAGTCTCCCCTTGGGCAGGTTCAAGCCATTCCCCTTGGCCTGTCCCTACATTCCCTGTCCCAAGCAGTGCTGTTCATACACACTATCACAAGCTGCCTTTGGCACGAGCTGGTGGTTTTTGTGTAGGGATTGTCTGCGGTGACATAACTCGGATCTGGAAAGGGAGGGGACAAGGAATAAAGGGTTCCTGTTGCTGTTCAGAGCTGACTGTACATTAACTTTGGATTTCCTGACTCGGGTATCTGCTGCTGACATCAGCCGTGAGAACAACCTGCTGTCAGCTGGGGCTGGAGCTTGTCCTGGGTAGATCTTTCTAGGAGATAATCTTGACTTGGAGATCATTTTGACAGGGTATTGAATCATAGCTGATGTAGGCAGAGTTCCTGATCTCAGTTAATTTTGGCAGGAAAAGGAATAATCGCTCTGCATATTTCTCTAAGAGGAAGCCTGGATCATTTACCAGTTCTGGTTCAACATATTTTGAAGGCAGCTATTAAAAAAAGAGTCCTTTGTAATTTTTTACCCTGCTGAAATTTGGCATGGAAAACTGCAGAGGGTTTCAGCTGCTCTCCGGTGGCCTGGATTTCACCTTGCTCCAGCACTCAGAGGTCCTTTCTGCTTTGCTGGTGTTCTCAAACCCAACGTTTGGCAGCACATCACCCGCGGTGCGTGTTAACACTTCTTGTCTGCTTGATTTTCCACGAAGGCTGCGGCGTTTCCTGCCTCCCGGAGCAGTCCCCAGCCTTGCAGCTGACTCACCGTTCCCAAATCAATTCCTGGGAATGACAATTGTCCCACATTTTAAATTGCAGCCGGGGAGAGAAGGTTGTGAGATGCCTTGATTCAGCTCGGCTGCCTTTGACGCGAAGCAGCGGGTAGCCTGTTCCAGCCAGGGTTTGGAGTCTCCCTTTTATCTCCTTTCTGCTGCGGAACAAAGAGAACCACTCACTTTGTGTCCTTGGCTCTGGGGTTCTCAGTTTCTCACACATAAACGCAATGTAACTTCCTAGTTAGTTACTAGAACTGCAAAAGGCAATTACTTAAAGCTGAGATTTTTCTGTGGGAACGAGGACTGGTTATGCAGGATGCTTGCACCAGGATTTGAAATGTCGTCATTGCACTTAGAAGTGAGAAAAGGAAAACTCTGTGTGCTAAATGAGCTGCACTCTATTGAAACCTGATGTGTATGGTAGATTTAAATGAGGTAGATGGTGGATTTTGGTAGATTGAGATAGAGGGGATGCTTAGATGAGCTCTTAGGCAGAAGCTTTTCCCTGTGAGGGTGCTGAGGCGCTGGCACAGGGTGCCCAGAGAAGCTGTGGCTGCCCCATCCCTGGCAGTGTTCAAGGCCAGGTTGGACACAGGGGCTTGGAGCAGCTGCTCCAGTGGAAGGGGTCCCTGCCCATGGCAGGGGTTGGAGCTGGAGGAGCTTTAAGGTCACTTCAACCCAAACCAGTCTGGGATTCCATGATTCTCTGATATGTGAGCCTCATTTTTGTGATCTGAGCAACATTGCTGGATTGTTACATGTGAATCTTTGGGGTTCAGCCCCCAAAAGTTAAAGATTACCAATAGATTGTATATTGATTAATAGAGAATAGATACATAGATAAATGTTGTGAGTAAGAACACACACATCTTGTAGGCAGTTATGGAAGGCAGATGAATATTTTAAAAGGGCTTGTAAACTACCCTTGTAGTAAAGCGCATGTGTAAGTAAAGGATTTCATGTCTACCTCCTTATTAAAGTAGGAGCAATCTCCTCTGTGGCTCAGGGTTTCCATCAGGTTTTGCTGACAATACAATCAAAAACCTCTATTTTGCATTGTTGTGGTGCTGTGATAAAAGCTGAAGTGAAACCGGTTTTAGAAGCTCTCTGGGCTGCACCAGAACGCTTCTGAAACGCCTCCTGGTTAAATGCTGCTGTTCCTTATAAACAAGCACATGTCACCAGGACCACGGAGGCAGCTCCATGAGCCCGACGTGTTTGGAAGCAGATTCCTAACCCGGCTCCCTCCCTGTGCAGTGCCGTGTTGTGACAGCTCTGGAGATGACTTCCTGCATGCTGGCATTGTGCTGCGCTGAGTTTACAGCGATGTTGAAGAGCAGGTTCTCCCGAGGTGGGAAGAGGCCGGGTGCCAGAGCATGCTCTGCTTCTGGAACACATCACCCCGGGTTGAGTGCTGCTAGAAGCACAAAATGAAGTTGGAGGCTTTTTCTTTTGGCCTGCCCCAAGCCCTATTGATCATTTCCAATGCTCTCAAGAAGTACATTGTCAGAGCTGCTGTTTTACCCCATCTGTTGCATTTCCACCTTGTTTTACCCCAGCTTGGTTTTCCCAAAAGCCTTAGGAACTCACTTTTGCTAGAGGAATTTGGAATGACTTGTTTTCTGTGAGTTGGCAGCGGGCAGTTGCTTTCACAATTATTCCCAAGGAAAAGCAAAGCCATATTCTCATTTTAATATTCTGGGAACATATCCTCATGCAGCTTCCATGCTTCAGTCTTGTGTATTTTTAAAGCTGGGGTATTTGAAAGAGAGTTCTGTTTTTCTGCTTGAGACTACACAGAATTCCCTGTCAGATGCTTTGCTTTGCCTCTGCTGTGTGCTCTAACTGCATGACACAGCAGCTATAATTAACTCTTCCATCATTCTCTTATTCACACAACATAAAACCTTTGACTGACTTTTGAGTTATTATATCCACATTTCTTCAATTGGAAAAGCGATGAGGCTTTTCCTAAAGAAAGGGGAATTGTTCTTGCTAACTTATTTTTTCCCTTTCTGAAAACAGAGGCAGGAAATAAAGATTCTTTTTTTTCCTTCTGGAATGTCACAGTCTGGATTTGCTTAGGGACATGTATCCCCAAAACTCCCTGGGCAAGTGGAATTCTCAGCATGATCATTGTTTCCCAGAGCCATGTGGAATTCAGACTCTTGTAGAATTTATCACCGTGTTGTGCTGCTGTTTCATCACTTGGATGTCTGAGGGTGGTACCTGGAGAGTATCTTTATTTCCCACTGGAACGCTGGGATTTTAACAGCATGTTCCATATTTTAAACATCCTCATTAAATAAAAAGCCAACACAAAGCCAAAACAACTAAAAATAGCCTGTTCCATTTTAAAGCACTGCTTAAATAGAAATTCAGCACTGCTTCTTAAAAGATCGAATCTTAGCAATGTAGAACATTTGAGCTGCTTCAGGAAGAACATGGTTGATCATGGTCCTGAGCATCAAGATGTGAGAGGGGAAAGTAAATTACACATGGGGCAAGAGGCTTGCTGCCTCCCTAAGTTCTCACTTCAGCCTTCCCCAGGGCAGTGTGAACCATGTGGCACCACCTCTCCTTGGAATTGTTTTCAGGTTCTCTCGCTGTATTTGTGTATTCAAACAAGTTCTTCTGTTCTTTGCCAATCTGTTTCACAGCCGCAGGCGATGGCTGGTGTTGCCCCCTGAGACTGCTGAGGAGCTGTTCCTAGGGGCCTGGCTTTGTCCCTTCCCAAAGCGCTGTAGACAAGAACTTCAGTTTAATGGGGACTTGAGGGGATCCAGCAGTGCCAGAGTTAGCAGAAAGGTGGGAAGCAGAAGGAATGGGGTAAATCATAAATTAATTAAGTGGCTTGTGAAGGGACCTTAAAGCTCCTCCAGTTCCAACCCCTGCCACGGGCAGGGACCCCTTCCACTGGAGCAGCTGCTCCAAGCCCCTGTGTCCAACCTGGCCTTGAACACTGCCAGGGATGGGGCAGCCACAGCTTCTCTGGGCACCCTGTGCCAGCGCCTCAGCACCCTCACAGGGAACAGCTTGTGCCTAAGAGCTCAGCTCAGTCTCCCCTCTCTTGGGCAGGTTCAAGCCATTCCCCTTGGCCTGTCCCTACATTCCCTGTCCCAAGCCCCTCTCCAGCTTTCCTGCAGCCCCTTTAGGCACTGGAGCTGCTCTCAGGTCTCCCCTTCAGGAGCCTTCTCTTGTCCAGGCTGCTCCAGCCCTCGCAGCATCTCCATGGCCAAAAATGAAGAGTGAATTGCAGCATCCTTCACTTCTAGCAATTTAATTAACAAAGAGGGCATGGAAGCAGGTTGCACAAATATAGGTGAGGCAGAAATAAAGACAGTTTACAAATTTCAAAGGAAAACGTGGCTGGGAATGAGCATCCTGGTAGGAAATTCGGAGCTGAGGAACAAAACAGACTGAATTGATTTGGTAAATGTGATTCCATGTGAAATTACAGGCTGGGTGGTGTGGGGTGGCCACCCCCTGGTGAGCACAGAACAGGGCCCACTTGGAAGAGAAGGGCATTAAGAAGGGCTCCATTTTTCAGTTCTCCCCTGGCTCAGCTTTATTTTCTCTCCTCTCCCCCAGTGCTGCTGAACTTCCTCCTCTGGGGATGGAGGAGGAGGAGGAGAGTGTGTGGGAAGGGAACCAATGTGTGAAGCAGCTCAATGTCAACTGGATGGGAGGGTTGTAATGAGAGGGTGAGATGGGAGGAGAGGTTCTCATGTTTATTATGACTTCTGTGGGTTTTTTGACCTGTTTTGTTTTGGTCTGGTGTGGTTTTAGATCCTCCTTCAATTGTTTGTAAGTATTTTGGGACAGAAATTCCCTTCTATCTGCGCCTCTAGATATAACTGGGACAGAGCCCAGGGGCTTTTAGCAGTGTGCCACAGTCCTCCTTGCACCAAGATGTTCAGGAAAACAAGCGCAGTTTTCTGGATTGTTGGAAGAAAAAGGGCTCTGGCTGCTGCCTGAAACTGTACCTCCATAAAAAGGGGGGTGTAGCAGAAGAGAGGTCACAAAATAAAGTCAGGAAAACTATTAGAAGCCTGAAATGCTTTCCTGAGAAAAAAATAGGAAAAGTGAAGTGGTTTAATGTAAAGAGAGTAAGAAAACCCCATGAAATAATCAAGGTAAGGTAGATATAAACCTATGTTTCCTTTTCCTGCTACGGTATGGAGAGGAACACAGAAATCCAGCAGCTATGTACAAGTGCAGGGGTTATTTTTGTACGTGGCAGCTCTCCCCCTGCCAGGCTCCGAGTTCAAATTCCAGCAGCATGTTTTAGAAGGCTGCTCTTGTGATGGAGGAGGAGAGTCTCCAGGGTTATGTCAGACACAATTATTTTTAGCCATGTTATGAGCCCTCGTGCCTCGGGGAAGGAATGAGCCACTGAAGGAGGATGATGTGTCCCCACTGGGCAAGCTTTAATAACATCATTCTCTGTATTTCTTTGCTCTCCTGTGAAGCGTCTTAATGATCTGCAGCATCAGGAGTCGGTGGAATAGGTTGATCCCTGTATGATCTAACATGCAAATCCTCTTCTGCTGTAATTCTTGTTTATAAATCATGTTCTTGGGTCTGAATTCTTCATGCCCCAGAGTTGAACGCTGAGGCGGAACCTTCAGATAGCATTGGCTGGTTCATACTCAGCTGCCCAGGTTATCCCAGGGCAAGGGGTTGGAACTGGATGATGTTAAGGCCCTTTCCAACCCAAACCATTCTGTGATTCTGGAGCAGCTGACCCAAAAACTTGCCATGGTTTTCTCACACGAGGTTTTTGTATTGGAAGTACAGATCTTTCCTTAAAGATTTCCTTAAAGGAGGCGACGAGGAGAGCTCTGGGGTCGACTCTTGGATTGACAGCGGCGCCTGACAGCACGATACTATTTCTTTCTTCACACATGAGAGCACTGGGAGGGATTTTTGGGCTTCATCAGACCTGTGTGTGTCCTCTTTGTATCTCTCCAGCCTTCCCACACAGCTCCTAAGCTGACACAACATTGTGTTACACTTAATTAAATCTCCACCATTGTCACGGCGCGTAACAGGATCTGTCTGACATTTTACCCATACTCCGCTTCCCTGCGCCTCCTCTGAGGGCTCGGTAGGAGAATATTTGTGGAATGACTCGGAATTCCTCTGTATAACCAGGCTGTGTTATGGAAACGGGATTCTCTCCAGCAGGCAAAGGAGGGAGGAAGGTCTGTGGGCAAGCAAAAGCTCTTTAAGCAGAGGCGCCGTGTCCTGCGGGCGCTTTGTGCCTCCGCGCACTCACGCCGCTCCCTTCGTGCCCTCCACAGCAGCGACTCCAGCAGCAGCTCCAGCGACGAGTCCCCGGCACGGTCAGTGCAGTCCACAGCAGTCCCAGCACCCGCAGCCCAGCTGCTTCCATCGCTGGAGAAGGATGAACCCCGGAAAAGCTTTGGGATCAAGGTTCAAAATCTTCCAGTGCGCTCAACAGGTAAAGGCACTTGGGAGGTGAAATGGGGGGGAAAAAAGGAGTAGGGATGGGTTAAATAACCTTGATCGTGTGTCTTTGACTGTTGGGATTCTCTCTCTGTTTGTGTGACAGTGGAAAATTGCTTAGTGATCATCTGTGGGAAGGAATCCTGCAGGTCCTGAGCTCTCCAGGCCTTGGGCTTGAGCCCTTCCAGCTGCTGGAACTGGTGCTTTGGATTTCCCAAGGGAAAAACCTGAAGCACTCAAATTTTTCACTTAAAACTCAGACCATTTCTCCTCCCCTGCTTCAGTTTCTGGTTTAATTGTTATTTATGGACATCTATTCTTCTTTCAGTTATACTTTTAAAAAACTTGAGGGCTTTCTGTCAGTGTTGAGTGCCATAAAGCCCCAGGAGTATACTCATAATGGCACTGAATGGTAAATAATGCAATAAACCACTCACTCTGTGTTCCCTGTGCTGGATGCAGGAGACATCCCATGGAAATAACCAGCATGAGATCACTTTGTAATGCAGTTGTCATGTGAAGGCCACTGCCTGAATTAAAATCAGACATATGAACTTTGTGAGCAACAAACCCCCCAGTGTTAATATTCTTTCTATAGACTTTATTTCTGTCTCACCCCTTCAAGCAGCACGCTGCCAAGGTCAGTACCCTGCACATCCCAGGCAGGTTCTGTGGCTGTGAGCAGTCTGCTTGGTTACCTTTCTGACCTGACTGAGCTGAATGCTGTGTCCAGGTCCTTCATCCCAGCATTGGGAAACTGCTCTACGCAGTATCCGTGTGGGATTATTGATGAAGTAATGTTGTTTAGCTTTTCTTTGTCTTGAATTGGGTGTCTCTTAGAAGGAATAAGTGTACACTGCAAGCTCTGGAGATGTAAAAACTTGTGTCTGTGGTTTCTTAGGTTTAAAAATCAAGGCACAGAGCAAGATCAGCCAGAAGCTTTTGACATTGGCAGAATGAGTATCTAAAATTACAAAGGCACTTCTGCGAACACTGAGGTTCAGGTTAAACCAGGGGAAGTCCCATTTCAGAAGGAAGATCAGATTTCTTCATGTCTTCTGGGGTGCTGCTAAGTTAGTAAAAACTGTGTTTGTTTTTTTTTTGTTGGTTTAGATACAAGCCTTAAAGATGGACTTTTCCATGAATTCAAGAAGTATGGAAAGGTGACGTCGGTGCAGATCCACGGGGCTTCTGAGGAGCGCTATGGACTGGTGTTCTTCCGGCAGCAGGAGGACCAGGAAAAAGCACTAAATGCCTCAAAAGGAAAACTTTTCTTTGGCATGCAGATTGAAGTCACAGCCTGGATAGGACCAGGTAATGTTTGGGCCCTGCTTGCTCTGGGCTCATTCCTGGGCTGTCGTAAAGAGGTGGCAGAAATGTATTTTAGAGAAAGTGGGAAGTACACCAAAACCAGAGCAAGAGGAATGGCTGCTCTTGGGTCAGACAGGGAGAGAGTTCCAGTCTTAAACCTCAGAGAAGGAAACCTGCCATCCTCTCAAACAGTGGGATCTGCTTGAAGAAGCAACCTCATCTTCCATGTTTCAGTGGAGCAGAAGCACAGCACTGACTCCTCCCAGGCTTGTTTTCTTCTGCTTTTAATTAAACCAGCTAATGATGGCTGCAGTTTTGAGGCCAAGGCAGTGTAGCCCAAAAACCCAACCAGTGAACACTCCAGCACTGAGCATGTGGTGAAGTTTTCAGTCTGTCCTTCAACTGCTTGTTTAAAAGTTGATCTGCGAAAACAAACTTCTTCTATGTGCTATTCCCCGAGTACAGTGAGGCCTTACTTGAATTCATGCATTCCAGCACTAATACTTGTTAAAAGAGTGAATTTTTGGGGAAGCAGTTGGAGAATGCAGCCATCTTTCACCCCAGGGTGCTCAAATTCCTTAGCACTCCCCAGTGGTGTGATGCAGAGATTTCACATAGCACATAAATAACAATTCACAAGGTAGTTACTGCGTGGTTCTGTCAGAGACATGGGGTACTCTGGTTCAGATCATATCTGCTCGTCAGGAAGTAGACTTGAACAAGCAAATCAGCATGAAGCAAACCCACATGGGAAACCCCTCCCTGTATTACAAATGTCTTGCTTTCTTTTGCTTCTAGAAACAGAAAGCGAGAATGAATTTCGTCCTTTGGATGAGAGGATAGATGAGTTCCACCCGAAAGCAACAAGAACCCTCTTTATTGGCAACCTGGAGAAAACAACCACCTACCATGACCTCCGCAACATCTTCCAGCGCTTTGGTGGGATAGTGGTATGTGAGGCCTCTGTGCTCTGCAGGGCATTGCCTGCCCTTCCCATGCACACCTGTAAAATGCTCCAGACAGTGGTAAATCTGAGCATCAGTGACAGAGAAATCAGTTTTTATATGGTGATGTGAGTTGTTCCTCTTGCTGGAATATACATGGAAGCTTTTCTTTGCATTTAAAGTGAAATCTCAGCACACTTGTGTGGAGGGGATAACTTAATCCTGGGAGCATTCACAAGACACTTGTATTCTGCTCGCCCAGTGTTTATAGAAAAGCCCAATGAGGTAGCTGGGCTGAAAATACACCTGGTGTCATTTTCATGTTGAATCAGTTCAACTTGATGAAGTCTTAAGTTTTCTGTTGGTCTCTGAAACAGAGGGTTTAGATGCTGTATGTGGAAGCAGCTATGAGCTGTCACAGTCTGTGTCCCAACAGTGGGGCAGAAGAGGCACGGGGTGGGTGGATTAGTGATGACACTTGCGGGATTTGGAGTTTCTTTATGAGCAGGCCTGTCTGAAGGGGAGAGAGAAGCAGTCATCTCTTCCTTCTCCTCCTTCTCTTTTTCCTCCTTCTCCTTCTCACTTTCTATGAAGTCAGACCAATGTTGCATTGAAGAGGAATTTTCCAGAGGCGTGCAGCAGCTATCCACAGTCGGTTTAATTGAATCCAGGCCTCAGCACCAATAGTTGATGTGCTCACTGGTAGCTGTGGCTGCTTATGAACATGCTGTGCCTTACTCTGCTCTGAAATACTTCTGTAACCATTGAGTCACACAAAGGGGGTGTGTGCTTCCTCATACAATGTGGACAAACACAGGGTTTAGCATTTTCTGATGTCTGGCAGCTCTTGTACATCCTCAACACCAGCACTGATTTATGAATCTACATAGTGTTTGAGGCTTAAACCCTTACTAATGCTCAAGCAGAAACCCTGTCCTGGTAAAAATGCTTATCAGTAGTAGTGCACTGTCTTGTAAATTGGCTTTTCTGAGAAACACTGTGTCCTGTCAGCATTATTGATGCTCAGAATGGGGCAGCAGTGCTGCCTCGAGCAGTTTCCATTAGAACTTGCAAGCTCAGGTGCAGGAGGCACCAGCTTTACAACCCTTCCGATGGCTGAGGAGCAAAGTAATGACATTTATGTGCCTGTCAGAAGGACTTGGCTTGCCCAGGGTGAGTGGTCAGATATAATTTGCCATGGTTGTGATTGTGCTACTTCAGACGCTTGGAAATTTAATCCTCTATTAGAATTCCACTTAAATCATTAGGCCAGGGCTATAGAAGTCTTAGTAGTTGTGTAAATCTTCCTGTTTACTTCTGTTCTCTCAGATAAAGTGCTCTTGGATTAGACCATATCAAACTGCTGCCTTGTCCCTAAATTTATTAACCATGAAATTAGTCTGTCCTGGATGTTGGGAACCTTTGTGCTTCGAGCCATGTGCTGGCCTTGGCATGGAGCTCACAAAGGAAGCTTGTGCTCTATAAACAAATAAACCGAAACACACCACCTTCTATTTTCAGCTCAGAATGAATCATAATATCATGAGTTTGTTCCGAGGCTTTCAGCACATTTGCCAGTACTAGTGCTGAGCTTGAATGTTAACCAAATGTCAGCTCCAAGCTTGCTGGCATTTTAAATCGATTCAGATGAGCCTTTATTAGGCTTTGGTAGCTCCCTCGTGACTGCACTTCCTTCTGCATGCGCCTGTGGTGGCTGGGGATCAAATACCAGCACTGGTGGAAGCTGAGGATCTTTTCTGCCTTTGCTATGTCAGTGCCATGGCCACATTGGTTCAGGAGAGGAGCATAGCACCACTTTCTGTTTCTAGGAACAGGATGGATCATGTTTATTTGGCAAAGCAACCCCACTCGCCCCTTGGCTCAGGAATGAGGGTTGGAGCAGGTTGTTCTGAGCCTTTACAAGCGAAGATTAATCTGTATTTCTTTGATTGAGTTGTCTCTTGTTGACATAATATAAACAATCTAAAGCTGCTGTTTGTTGATCAGGTCAGGCTTAACTTCTGCAGGGTTGGATTTAAATCTGTATTATGAAGAGCTTTCCTTGCCTCAGTAAGGATTTGGGTTTGACATTGAATGAGATGCAGCAGAACAGTGTCTACTATTGTTTAAATCCTCTCTCTGAAGACAATATTAATTAAAGACTGCTTGCTGTGCCATGTGTCTCTAGAAAAAGTTCACCTAGATCTGACACCATGGAATGTCCTTTTGCTGACTGTCAATTGTCCTGTTGTGTGTTTTTCCCCCAGGATATCGACATTAAGAAAGTGAATGGTGTTCCTCAGTATGCATTCCTGCAGTACTGTGATATTGCAAGTGTGTGTAAAGCCATTAAGAAGATGGATGGGGAATATCTTGGAAATAACCGGCTCAAGGTAAAGAAATCCTCCCATGGGCTGCATCCTTCTTGTTCCTTTCCTTTACAGCATCACAGGATAATACTTTGCCTATGCAGCGTAGTTTAGGGAAGTAAGATGGTTTTTAATGAGTAAGTCAGATCAGAGCTTGATGCTTTCAACCACCACCATAATTGGGATTATTCAACATTTTTGTTGGCTGCCTCAGCAAGGAGCCCAGGATTGAGTAGACTTTGGAGACTGACACTCCCTGGCCTTGAAGGTCCATGTCTGGCAAGGCTGTACTGGGAAGCTGCTCCAGTACCGGTGATGAACAGGGGCTGTCAGTCCCCAGAGCTGTCAACCTGTCACTTTGCAGATACATTCAAATTGTAGGAGAACAGAATGTTGTCAAACACTGTATTTGTTTAGGCATGCACAGTTATTTTCATTAATTGCTATTTGATTTTTGTCTTGCACCTGCACGAGATGCTAATTTTAGAAAACCCATACAAATGCCTTTAGTTTTCTGCACATAAATTGTGTTCTGTTCAGTCACTTTAACTCTTGTGAATTGTACTGATGGAAGTTCTGCCCTTTTGTGTTCAGCTGGGGTTTGGGAAGAGCATGCCTACAAACTGCGTGTGGTTAGATGGGCTTTCTACCAACGTCACAGATCAGTATTTAACCCGACATTTCTGCCGATACGGGCCTGTGGTGAAGGTAGGTGGGAGGCTTTGGTGTGTGGTTTGAAGTTGTTACTGTCTTCCTTTCTTCCCATCCTGTCCTTTCAACCCCGACTGTCCAGGGCTTTATAGCTCAGGTAGAGCAATTCTCTCTGGGGTGTAATCTGGCTCTTGGGGCTCTGCAGCTTTGCTTCGGGTTGATCCAACACATGGAGCAGCTGCTTCTGGTGTTTGGAAAATAACAACCAAAAGGATTTTGAATGAGCCGAGATAACAAGTATTGGAAACCATTTGTTGCTCTTGTGCAGTACAGTCTCTCCCCAGCAAAATTGCTTCAGAAGGAGGAACAGTTGAATTCCATAGTTACACTCATGCTAATGATATAATTAGACATAAATACCTTTTTTTTTCCCCTCATCAGGCCAAAAAATTACTTTTTGTAAGCAGTTGGAATAGTCCCACTGACAAGATTATGTAAGAAGAGAGAAAGCCAAGGATGGTGCAACCTGCCCATATCATGCAGTGGGAGTATGTTACCTGCCCCACTGTGGGTTGGTGCCACTGATTTACACATGTGCTTAAAGTTCAGCACATGACTTGTCCCCTGTATATCTGTTGGACATGAATGTGCTTAAAGCCAAGCAACATGCATAAATCTGCACAGGATCAGGGTCTTGTCTCCTGCAAGGATTTTTGTGGGTTTCTGTTGCAGTTTTGACATTCTTGATTGTAGCTGTTGTTGCTTGAATAACACGTTAATGTTGTAAAGGAAGCTAATATTTGACAATTGGGCAACTGACGAGTGGTACTGCAGACTGATAACAAAAACTGTTTCCATTTTGGGATTAAATGTTCCTTTTACCTTTTTTCCCCCCTAAAACACATTGGAATTTTTTTTAGAAACCTGAAAATAATCAAAGTACGAAACTCAGTCACCAAAGGACAAAAGTTACAAGTAAAATACAGAAAAACAAAATAAAGGCATAATATACCTCAAGCCACAATATCCACAATTCAAAGCAGTCCCGTGTCCTTTTATTGTCTCTTCATTACAATATGCCTCATCAGAAAAGCCTGGAAAAATTTACCTTGCTAAAAAAATTATCTCCTTACTGGTATCCTCATGAGTTAGGATTTTGTTGGGACTGACACTAAGTCCTGTGGATGAGGCTCTTATTTGGTTTTTGTTTTGTTTTTTTGTTTTTTACAGGTGGTGTTTGACCGCTTAAAAGGCATGGCCCTGGTTCTCTACAATGAGATTGAATATGCACAAGCAGCTGTAAAAGAGACCAAGGGGAGGAAAATCGGTGGGAATAAAATTAAGGTGTGCAGAATGACCTCCAAAACAAACCCAAACCAAACAAAAAAGAGAGAAACAAATTGCATTTAGGCCTTCCCCCTTAAACGCTGGCAGTTGCAGACTGCCAGACAACGGGAATACTTAGTGGGACACGTGTCCCAGGCATCAAAGGCTTAAATTATTTTTTATACTCGGCTTATCAAGATGTCAGGGATCTTGAACTGTTGCTTATATAAAGCCTTCTCCAGTATTCTGCCGTTTGTTTTCACTGAACTTGTCTCTCTGAGCTCCTGAGTGTTGGTGTCCGTGTTACTACCCCATTTACCCCAATCCAAGGCAAACTTTTGTCCATTTCCAAGTTAGAAAAGGGGAGTTGGAGGGGGTGAGTTGCTCCAGTTTCAACTCCTCCATGCTGATGTTCAGGCACTTAACCTGGCCAAGGTGACCCATGGTGGCTTACATGCCCATCATAGAGTACAGCAACCCAAGCATGCAGTCTGCTCTCCTGATGCAGCTCTTTCCTCGTAACAGATTAAAAATAGTAATAATTAAAAACACTATTGAAAAAATAGGTAGAAAGCACTTTTTCCTGGAGCAGCACTTCATATTTACAGGGATGTCTTGGATTTGGGTGACTGTGGTAATACCTGTTATGACTGTCCCATGAGTTGCACTAACTGGGGGACGTGAGGTGTTGGCCAACCCTCTAAATTATCTTCCTCCTCCTCCTTTCTTCTCTCCTAAAGAGTGATTTCAAGCATGATCTCTCATCTAGTGTATTAACAACCTCACAACCTCATCTGGTGTATTAGCAGCCTCACACCCCTTGGGGTTAGGAGTTGGATATCCTGCAGCTTCTAAGCGTGGTGGTTGAATATGAGGAGCCTTTATATGCAATAAAATGTGTGGTCATTCAGAAGTTAAACATCATGTGTTGGTGGGTCTTGCTACTTAATGACTTTGGAATAAGCAACACCCATACTGCACGTATGCCTGTGCTCTACTGCTGTGGTTGCAGAGAGTCTAGGCTGATTAAAAACAAAGGAGCTAGAATGTTAAAAATATTGCATTATGTGGCATACACATTGCTAAATTCATTCTAATCCTGGGTCTTGCATCAGCTATGCTGTTACCTTCTTAATATTGTCACCCTTGGCTGGAAAACATCAACTCTGAGTAGGCAGAACAGAGAGCTGCAGTTCAAGAGGTCTGGTTCCTTTCCCATCCCTGCTCTTGCCTTGCTCTATAACCCTAGGCAAATAGCATGGAGCCTGAAATAGGTCGGTGCTGACCTGCTGTTACATAAAAGGGACTTTGGACCTGTAATTTGAAGCGTAGTATTAAAAACGTCAATACCACAATAACAAGGACTTTGGAACTGTAATTGGAGTCGGTAGTATGGAAAACGTCAATACCACGATAATAATGTATGTTTTCCTGCTGGTTTACCGCGCAGAAGCTTCTGGTGTGGCAGCTACAACAACATACTCTAGTAAGGAGGTAGTTACAAAGCTCCACACAGCCTCATTGAGTTAAGAGAGGAAGGTCTTTACTCCTGGGGATGGGCAAGGCCACTCCTGAGGAGAGTTTGACATGGGTTTTGTTAAATATTACCCCACCTCCCAGTTCTGCTCCCAGCTTCAGGCTGCAGCAGGCAATGAAATGTTGCCAAAAATGGGATGTTTCTCTCACTGAACATGATTTACCCTTTATTTTTCAGGTGGACTTTGCAAATCGAGAAAGTCAGTTGGCATTTTATCATTCCATGGAGAAAACGGGTCAAGATATCAGAGACTTTTATGAAATGCTGGCAGAAAGAAGGCATGTGTCAACATCTTCATTATGGTCTTTTCCTTTCCAAGCTTGTCTTTAACTGCAAACAAACTTTCTTTAAAGTTTTATTAAGAAGATTTTAGCATATTTTTGATGTCTTTTACCTTTCAATGTTTCTATTTTAAACAGATCTAGGTGGTCAGACTGGAAGGGTGCAGATAGAGGCAGGCAGGATATCACACAGCTGCAGTGTAGTGGGTACTGAAATTCATACTGGGGTGGAGGTTTTGGCTCTGTCTGTGATCTCTATATTTAGCATCCAGTTACTGTGATGGGTCACCAGGACACAGTTGTGAGTCATTCATCACTTCTCAGGAATGTGAAGAACAGTTGA
This sequence comes from Melopsittacus undulatus, assembly GCF_012275295.1. Taxonomy (NCBI): domain Eukaryota; kingdom Metazoa; phylum Chordata; class Aves; order Psittaciformes; family Psittaculidae; genus Melopsittacus; species Melopsittacus undulatus. Next base: position 3,014,466 of record NC_047538.1, on the reverse strand, counting down.
TCTTCTCCTCAAGAGAAACATGTATGTTAACAATGTATATAGAGTCTGATAAACTACTGCTGCTCATCTGTTGAGCAGAGAGTGAAATTCGGTCTTCCACCAACCCCTTTTCAACAGTTTAATTTGTTAACTTGATAAATTAATAGCATAGAGGTGAGGCTGCAGCTATTTTTCTATTTATTTCTTATGCTCTTTGACATGACAGACGTGTTCTGTGCTGGTGCCCTTCTGCAGCATCTGCCATGGTGGTGCCTGGCAGTCTTGCACATGCTGAAGGGTTCTGTCCCCTGCAAGGCCACTTATTTCTGCAGTCCCTGGCTAGGAGCAGCCTGACACAGCAGCAGTCCCCATTTAGTGCTTCAGTTTTCTCCAGTGTCTGAATCAAACATACGTGGTTTATTACATTCAGAGGCTGGCTTAGTTCTTAGGGTTCTGCTTTACATAAGCCCAGCATGATGTGAGGGTAGATGTAGATCAGTCATTAGGTAGATGTTCTTCCCTGATGAGGCGCTGGCACAGGGTGCCCAGAGAAGCTGTGGCTGCCCCATCCCTGGCAGTGCTCAAGGCCAGGTTGGACACAGGGGCTTGGAGCAGCTGCTCCAGTGGAAGGGGTCCCTGCCCGTGGCAAGGGGTGGGAGCTGGAGGAGCTTTAAGGTTCTTTCCATCCATAACAATTCCATGATGCTATGACATTGATTATACCTGTGAGTTAGATAAATTCAGTGGGTTTTTTTTTGCAGCAAAATAGATTCATCTAACTTACATGCAAAATTGCTGGATTTAAAAGTGAAAAGGGTTTGGAAATTGGCCATCAGGATTTGCATAAGGCAAATAAATGTGTGCGTTCCCCAGTCCTCGCCAGATGTTGGAATGCACCAGCAAGCAGTCAGTAATGATTTCCTCTGAGCTACACCAGATTCAGGAAAGAGAAGTGCATTATCAGATGTCTTTTGACACGCAGGAGTCAGCTGGGCTTGTCTCTGCTGTGAAGTAATTTTGAGTAGAATGCTGATCTCTAGAACAACATCATACTTGAGTAGATGTTAGTCTTGGTTTTCCTTTCCCATCATTATGCTCACATAGTAATTACAAGATACTTAGGAATAATGAATCCCGGGGTGATGGAGTGAGCTCTGCAGTTGATCTTGTCATTCCACATCTCCTGGTCCTCCTCTGACCTCCTGGCACATGGTGCTCCCTTGTATGACACTATGATCTGCACTCACCAGGTTCTCTCTGGTTGTGTTTGTAGCCAGTCTCAGTGGGACCCAAAGGGAAAAAACCCACAAAAACCTAAACAAACCCCATGATTAATCCTTTTAACTTCACAGCTGCCTTTCACAACATCCCACTTGGCTTGCAGAAGGAGGTTGTAGTATTCCATGTTTTGTTTTTTAGCATTCTTTTTCAAGTTTGTCCCTTTCTTAACACCTGAGAGCTGTCAGCTTTTAATGTAATCAGAAACTGTGAAGCCAAGTAAACTTGTGTGAAACAGAGTGTGCAAAACCCTCTGTAGTGGTGGAGAAGGGGAGCACCAGCTCGCTGCCAGCCCTCAGCCAGAGAGGCACGTTCAGGGTTAGAAATGGCTTATCAATTGCTTGAGTTATTTTGCTGAGTGCTTCCCATGAATTCACCTGAGCTCATTTTTGTTGACTTGGTCTTACTGTAAATAGGCAATGTCAGCCCTGCACATGCAGTGAAAGAGCTGGTTTTGGAATTAAAGGCTCCCTTACAGGGTTTAGGGGTTTTAAAGAAACCTTATTACCACTTTACTGCTTAGTAATGGAGAGGTTCCAACCTTGAGTTCTGATTTGACTCAACTTTTCAGTGGTAGGCTTCAGGTACTTCAGAGGGGATGGTCTTCACCATGCTGGACTATACATGGGGGCATAGGATTTACCTTAATTTAACAACATATTTGAGTTTTGCAGAAATGCAGCAATGAGTTGATAAGCACACAGAACATTTAACCCACTGCACACTGATTTGTTGTTGTTAAACCTCTGTGTGCAGCTCTGTACAGTTGCCTCCGTGCAAAGAAACTGCCATAAAATGATTCTCCTACATAGCAAAAAACACAGTTGAGGAGAACTAACTTGTTTATTCTCATATTTAGCAGGGATGAGCGAAGAGGATCTTACGAGTACGCCCCTGATCGTACTTACTACGAGACTGTTCGGACTCCAGGGACGTATCCTGAAGATCCTCGTCGAGAATACCCAGCTCGAGGCCGAGAATTTTACGCGGAGTGGGATCCCTACCAAGGAGACTACTATGACCCACGCTACTACGACGACCCACGCGAGTACAGGGATTACAGGGGCGATCCTTACGAGCAGGACATAAGGGAGTACAGTTACAGGCAACGGGAGAGAGAGCGGGAGAGGGAACGGTTTGAATCTGATCGGGACAGAGACCACGAACGGAGACCCATTGAGCGGAGCCAAAGCCCGACGCACTCCCGGCGCCCGCAGAGCCCCGGAGCATCCCCGTCGCAGTCGGAGCGGCTGCAGAGCGATTCCGAGAGGAGGATTTACAGCAGGTCATCGGATCGCAGCGGCAGCTGCAGCTCTCTGTCCCCTCCGCGATACGACAAACTCGACAAAGCCCGCATGGAACGTTACTCAAAAAACGAGAAGGCGGAGAAGGAGCGAGTGTTCGACCAGGAAAGGGTGGACAAGGAGAAACGCCTGGTGAGGAAGGAAAAGCCAGAAAAACTGGAAAAGGAAAAGACTGATAAGCAAAAACGGAAAGCAAAAATCCATTCGCCCAGCTCTCAGTCTTCTGAAACGGATCAGGAGAATGAGAGAGAGCCCAGCCCTGAAAAACTGAAGGGTAACAGTAAACAGAGTAAAGAGAGAGGTGACAAAGAAGGGACAGCAAAAAACCGCCTGGAACTAATGCCCTGTGTCGTGTTGACCCGAGTAAAAGAAAAGGAAGGGAAGGTTATTGATCAGCCTGCTCTGGAGAAACTGAGAGCAAAGCTTGACAATGACACCATGAAGTCCCCACTTCTTGAGCAGAAAACACAGACATCTCAAGCTGAGCAAACCAAGTCTGATCAGTCTAAACTGGAACCTGCCAGAACCAAGGTACAAAAGGAGAAAGCCCTTGCCAGTCACGTAGAAGTTGTGGATAAGGAGGGAAAACTGAAACCCAAAAAGCACTTGAAGGCAGAGCAAACTTCTGAGGGGGCCAGTGTGGTGGATTTAGACAAGTTGGAGGCTCGTAAAAGGCGTTTTGCTGATGCGAATCCGAAGCCTGACAGGCAAAAACTGGAAGCAAAAAGAAGCAGCCAGGATGAGGAAGATGCACGTATGGTTTTGAAGAAGCAGCTTGACACAACAGCTTCATCTAGAGAAGCCACCTTGTTAAGGGAAGGAGAATTGGAGAGAAAACCCCTGAGGAAGGAGATGCTTAAAAGGGAATCTAAGAAACTCAAACTGGAAAGACTTATTCCCGTTACCAGCCCCAAAGAAATACAGGAGACTCTTAATGTCAGTGGGATCGGCATGCGTCCCACCCTGGATCTGCAGGCGAGGCTCATGGAGGCAGCTGATGAACCAGCAGAGGTTCAGGAGCTCTCTGCTAAAAAACTGAACCCAGTAAAACCGCAGCATAAGCAGGTACAGCTCCTAGATGATCAGGGCACAGAGAGAGAGGACACAAGGAAAAATTACTCCAGTCTTCCTGAAGACACACCTGAGCATAAACTTGGCCAAGAGAAACCTCAGTCAGCTGATACGGAGGAGAAAATCGGCATTGACATCGACCACACGCAAAGCTACAGGAAACAAATGGAGCAGAGTCGCAGGTTGAAACAGCAGCTGGAAATGGAGATCGCCAAGTCTGAGAAGTTTGGCAGTCCAAAGAAAGATGTGGATGAATATGAAAGACGGAGCTTGGTCCATGAGGTGGGAAAACCACCGCAAGACGTCACTGATGACTCTCCACCAAGTAAAAGGAAAAAGACTGACCAGTTTGACTTTGAAATCAGCACTAAAAGAGAGAGGAACTACAGAAGTTCTCGTCAGGTGAGTGAGGACTCTGAGAGGACATCCTGTTCTCCTAGCATCAGGCACTTCCCTTTCCATGAAGATGATGACACACTCGATTCTCCGAGGCTAATGCCATTGAAGGAAACCAAAGAGTCACCCAAAATAGAAGAAAAGGGTCTTTCATACTCCAACATGACTGTGAGGGAGGACTCACTGAAATTCAATCCTTATGATTCCAGCAGAAGGGAGCAGATGGCAGAAATGGCTAAAATAAAACTCTCTGTACTGAGTTCTGAAGATGACTCGAGTAGGTGGGAAACACAAGTGAAGCAGGAGCCTGGGAGAGTCGATATCAGCTTTCCAAGCAGCATCGTCAAGAGAGACAGCATACGCAAGCGCTCTGTCCGAGACCTGGAGCCTGGGGAGGTGCCTTCAGATTCAGATGATGACAGTGAAAACAAGTCCCATTCCCCCAAAGCCTCGTCCTTGTTAGAGAGTTCCAGGTTGTCTTTTTTATTAAGGGACAGGGAAGAAAAGTTACGTGAAAGAGAGGAAAGACTGTCAAGTTCTTTAGAAAGAAACAAATTTTACTCTTTTGCATTGGACAAGACAATCACACCAGACACCAAGGCCTTGCTGGAAAGAGCTAAATCTCTGTCTTCCTCCAGAGAAGAAAACTGGTCCTTTCTAGATTGGGATTCAAGATTTGCTAGTTTTAGAAACAATAAAGACAAAGAGAAGGTTGACTCGGCTCCCAGACCTATTCCATCTTGGTATATGAAAAAGAAAAAGATCAGGACTGATTCAGAAGGTGGAAAACTGGATGATAAGAAGGAAGATCATAAAGAGGAGGAACAAGAGAGACAGGAACTGTTTGCTTCTCGTTTTTTGCATAGTTCAATCTTTGAACAGGATTCCAAACGCCTGCAGCACCTAGAGAGAAAAGATGATGATCTCGACTTCATCTCTGGTAGATTGTATGGGAGGCAGTCCTCCTCCGATGGGACCAACAGCACGGCTGACCTGGTGCAAGAGCCAGTGGTTCTCTTCCACAGTAGATTTATTGAACTGACACGAATGCAGCAGAAAGAAAAAGAGAAAGATCAGAAACCAAAAGAAGTGGAAAAACAGGAAGATAAAGAAAACCGGCCTAAAACACCGGACACTGTACCTGATAGTAAAGAACCAGAACATAAAACTCCCTCAGTGGTCAGTCCCTCTTCAGTCACTGTCATGCCACAGGAACCAGCACCAGTTGCTTCTGAGAAGGTAGTGAATGAAAAGGTAGTGGTGGAAACAGCTTCTGTGAAGGAAGAAAAAGCTTCTGAACCTGCTTCTGCAGCAGAGGAGCAAAAACCTTTCCCTGAACTTGCTGCTCCTGTCAAAATGGAGCCACTCGAGCAAACGGAACCCCTGCCAGTTGTAGAAGCCAGTAAAGAAGTTGTTGCTACAACCCTGGCACCGGAGGAAGATGCTGTGGCAACAGAGCACCCTTCATACTTGGATACCAAGCCTCCTACACCTGGATCTTCATATTCCCAAGCAGACAGTGTAGATCCAGAACCTGAAGCTGCCCAGTTAATTCCACCTCCAGCCAAGCTGGTTCCAAAGTCCGAGGAAGCTGCTGAACCTAAAGAAGAAAATCCTCCACCTTCTGCCAGCGCCGATGCTGGTGTGAATCAGAAGGTGGAGGTGGCTGCCGAGGTCCTGCCGCCTGTTTCTGACAACGATATGGAAGTTGAAACTCCGGTTGTGGTAAAAGATAAGAAGTCCTACAAGAGTAAACGCTCCAAGACTCCCGTGCAGTCAGCTGCAGCTAACGTGCTGGAGAAGCCTGTCACGAGGAAGAGCGAAAGGATTGACCGTGAAAAGCTCAAGAGGTCGAGCTCTCCTCGTGGAGAGACACAGAAGCTTTCTGAATTGAAAGTGGAGGCTGAGAAGGTTTCGAGGAACGCTGCTAAATCCCCAAGTTCTGCTGCAGAGCCAGAAAACGTGGAGCCAAGCTTGCCTATAGGCCGGACCAGGCGCAGGAACGTGAGGTCAGTCTATGCTACCACAGGGGACAATGAAGGCCCTTCTCCAGTGAAGGACTCTGTGGAGGTCACTCGATCCACCAGGAAGAGAGGGGAAAAGGAACCACAGGAAGCAGCGACAACGGTTCCTACGACCCCGAGGAGGGGAAGACCTCCCAAAACCCGCCGTAAGCCAGAGGAGGACATCTCTCCAATAAAGACAGAAGCTGCTCAGCAGGAGGTGGAGGAGGCTGATGCTAAAGATGCTGTGGAAGCTCCTAAGCCTGCTGAAGGTTGGAGGTCTCCTCGATCCCAGAAGCTAACACACAGTCACTCCTCAGCTGCAGCCAGCCAACAGGGGAAGAAGGGGAAGAATGAACCAAAAGCTGATGCATCGGCTGAATCTGAAGATGCTGCTGAAAGGAGCGGTCAGGAATCAAGTGTTGGTGACAACGGCAATAAAGCAAAAGTGACTGAGAAAGAGCCGGCAGCAAGTGAGCAGAAACGGGACAGGAAAGAACTGGATGTGGAGAAAACCCAGCTGGAAATCCCCACAGTTGAGATCATTGAGAAGAAGTCGGCACCAGAAAAGGTTACGAAATCCAAAAGGGGAAGATACAAAAATACCAAAACCGTTGTAGACAAAGCATCCGTGTGTCTAAAAAATGTGGAAATACGCCTCAATGTGGATGAAGTCAAGGGCGCTTTGCGGCCGACTGAGGACGAGGCAGAGCCAGTGGCAGTGTCACCGGCCAAAATGAAGAGCCCCCCGAAAGAGGACATCTTGGCACCTCATTTTGCTAAGAACGAGGTAGAAGATTCATTCCCAGAGACGGAAAAGGAGGTGATCCGAGAACCCAAGCAGTCCCCCGAAGCTGCCCAGTTGGCAAAACAGATTGAACTGGAGCAGGCTGTGGAGAACATCGCAAAGCTCACCGAAACTCCTCCGTCCATTGCTGCCTACAAAGAGCCACAGGCAGATGTGCCTGAAGTTCGTCAGGAGGAGGAGGGAGATAAACCCGCGCATCAGGCCAGTGAAACGGAGCTGGCAGCGGCCATTGGCTCCATCATTAATGATATCTCTGGGGAGACAGAAAGTTTTCCTGCACCCCAGACGTATCCTGCTGAATCGGAAGCTGAAATTGCCACCGAGCCCTTGGCAATGCCGTCCCCTCAGGAGGAGATGGAGCCCGAGACGGATCAGGCAGTGAACAATATCCTAGAAACTGAGGCTGTCATGGAGCCTGCAGTGCAGCCGCTTCCCAGCTCTGCCCCATCCATGGTAGAAGTGGAGAGCAAGGAGACTGAAGTCAGCTTCAGCGAATCCTCCAACTCTGCGCAGGAGACGGAGACCTTGCAGGAGGCTGAAGTTGCTCGGAAGGAAAAGGGCCGTCAGAAAACCACACGGCAGCGGCGCAAAAAGAGTACGGGCAGAAAGGGGGATGCTGCTGAAGTCAGCGCCTTTGAGCCGGAGAGGCTGCAGAGCAAGTCACCCCCCGCCAGCGAAGTCAAGGCAAAGCCTGAAGAAGTCTTGAAGGAGGAAAAGCAAACAAAAGCCGTGGCTCAGGTGTCCGTGGAGCCAAGTGCTTCTGACACAGGCAAGGCTGCAGCTGCTGACATTGTGGCCGCACATGAAGCTGTTGCCGAGAGCAGTATGTCTCCAAAAGCACCAACTCCAGCTCCTCTGGACCTGGCCTCCCCACCAGTCCCCCTCGAGGAGGGCAGCCAGAGCGGGTTTAAGATACGGTCACCTATGGAGAACGTGCCCATCACGCCACCGAGTGCCCCAAACACTGCCCTTGCTGCAGTCCCCTCGGCCGTGGCAGCAGCCAAGCTGCCCACCCCAGTGCCCGCCACCATCGTGCCCTTTCACTCCGGTGCTGCCAAGGTCCCAGAGTGGATGGTGAGGCACGAGGAGCCCCGTGCCCGTTCCACGCCTCCACCTGCTCTCCCGCCGGACACGAAGGCGTCTGATATCGACACAAACTCCAGCACTTTGAGGAAGATCCTCATGGAGCCCAAGTATGTCTCAGCCACGAGCATAACCTCCACACATGTGACGACGACACACGCCGAGCCGGTGAGCGCGCCTTGTCTGGAGGAGGCACCTCTCCACCCCGCCATTGAGGCCATAAAGCCTGTTTCAGAGGAGAAGCCAGCAGTTCCCATCACCAACGCCTTGGACCCACCGGTGGCCGAGGCACCCGTGTTTGGTGAGAAGGAGAAGATGAGCACAGTGATTGCTCCCAAAGCCACTTCTGTTATAAGCAGGATGCCCCACAGTGTGGATCTGGAGGAGGCTCCCAGGATCACCTTGGTGAAGCAAGCTCCCCAAACCCAGACATGTCTGGTCAATGCTCCTTCACCAAAATTCAAGCAGAGGCCAAGCACAAATGATAACAGCAGGTTTCACCCGGGGTCCATGTCTATCATCGAGGAGAGGCCTGTAGAGACTGGCTCCAGTCCGGGGCTGCGGGTGAACACCTCGGAAGGCGTAGTGCTTCTGAGTTACTCGGGGCAGAAGACAGAAGGCCCTCAGCGGATTAGTGCCAAGATCAGCCAGATCCCCCCTGCCAGTGCGGTGGATATCGAGTTTCAGCAGTCTGTGTCCAAGTCTCAGATTAAACAGGAACCCATCACACCATCTCAGCCAACGCCGAAAGCCTCCCAGACCTCGGCAGGCTACGGGACTGTTTCCACCCATTCTTCTTTGGTACTAGGAACACAGCCTTATAACACGTCACCCGTCATCTCCTCCATTAAACAGGAGAAGTCCGACTCGTCCCACCTTTCTGTCCAGACTCCAGCGTCTCAGCCTGGGAAGGTCCTCACACAGACTGTGAACACTCCACCCGTACTCGTCCATAACCAGATGGTTGTGAACAAGAAACTCTCTGACCCAGCCGCTCTGAAAGTGGAGACCAAGACTCTGCAGCCCTCCACCTTGAGTCCTGGGGTTAGTCCTCACCACCCTTCCCTCTCTGGGAAGATGCATTCGGAAGCGAACCACGTCAGCTCGGGACCCAGCACCCCCACTGACCGGGCCATCTCCCACCTGGGGGTCACCAAACAGGAGCCGCATTCACCGCGCACGAGTGGGCACTCGCCATCGCCGTTCCCCCGCACTTGTCATCCTGGCAGTACCTCGTCCCCGGCATTATCCAGCAGCACCCCGGTCATGCTGGCGCCGGGAATTCCCGTTCCCCAGTACATATCCAGCATGCATCCCGAGCAATCTGTTATCATGCCCCCTCACAGCGTAACACAGACTGTGTCCCTGGGCCATCTGTCCCAAGGCGAGGTGAGGATGAACACCCCTCCTCTCTCCGGCATCCCTTACGGCATCCGCCCGGAAGCGCTCCACTCCCCCCGAGCTGCTCTGCAACCCCAGATAGAGATCAAAACCCAGCGATCCAGCACCCCCCAGCCAGCTCCAATACGAGACATTGTCATGCCTCCTCTGTCCTCTCAGCATCCCCCCGAGGAGGAGATGCACTACCACCACACCACGGTGTGCCGAGGGCCAGCCCCCGTCCAGTCCGACGTGCTGGTGATGCAGCCGGATTACCGCATGCACCCCACGAGCATCAGGCTCGACCAGTACAACGTGCCCCGGGACGTGCGGATGATCATGCACCCGCACATGGCTGCCGTGGGCGAGCACCACTCGGAGACGAGACAATCCCGAACGCCCGAAGGGGCTGTGAAGACTCCTCCTGTCAGTAAAACCCCCCAGCCTGGGAAGGAGACCCCCAAATCCTCGGAAGGGAAGCTGGCTCATTCACCACACAGTGAGCCCCGGCTCCTCAGCGTCCCCTCCAGCAGCCAGCTGCCTGGACTGCCCCTGTCGCAGCCGGTGGTGGTACCCCATGGGGTACAGATCATGCACCCCGCAGGGAGCTCCTTCCACGACTACCGGTCCGTGTACGGTGACATGAGGAACTACCACACCGCGGCACAGCTCGGGCATCCTCAGTTCCCCGGCGCCTCGCCCATTGGGCTGCCTTCCCGGAGTATGACCCCGTCTCAGGTGAGAGATGCAAACCTACCTCCTCCTCCTGCCTGAAACCTGGAGTCCTTTGAGCTATTAACAGCCCTGGCATGGCTCTGTGTGGCCCCAGGAGCTGGGTTCAGCTCTCTGTGGTTAGTCTCCAAGCTCTGCTCCAGTTCATATAGCACAAGAAGAGCCACTTCTGTTTGGAAGTGGGATTTGAAAGCTGCTGAGCATTAGAGGAAGCTAAAATAACCCATTTTCTGGACCACTCTAGGACTCAAAGCGGGAGGTGTGAAGCTGCCTACAGGTTTCTAGACATAGAGGTGTTGGGGGAAGAATTGTCAGCATTGAGGCAGTGCATAGGTCAGACATCCTTGGATGGATGCTGTGGCTCAGGGCAGGATTCAGGGGCTGTGGTTTCAGCTCTCAGGTGTAAGAGTCTGCTGGGGTGGCCTTGGCATGGGGTTGACGCTGTGTTGTGGAGACCCAGATTTCTCCACCAGCGATGTGATGATGTCCTGGCAGCTTTATCATTGACTCAACAAGTTCTGATATTCCCATTGCCTAAAACATTGCTTTTCTCCCCACCGCCTGCTTCCCAGGGTCTGTCGGAGGGCGAGCACTCACACCCCAGCCAGCCAGTTCGCAGCAAGACCCCTCAGATCCCTCAGGATCCCAAGGGCCCAGCGGCAGCAGGGCCGGAGCAGAGTCACCACCCCACTGTAAATAGGCATGCAACGCAGATAGACCCTCACGTCCACCTTCAGAGGGCACAAGGGGACACGGGCCAGACCTCCTACCCTTCGCCTGTGGCCATTTCAATCAAGCAGGAGCTTCCGTCACCGCACCAACCCCAGGCTGTTCCCAAGCAATCCATGTTTATCCCCACAACATCAGGAGCTGGGGCACCGCCAGGGCTGCCCCTCAGTCGCCCCGAGCCCCAGTCTGCTCTCAAACAGGAGCCGTCTCCTCACCCTGTGTCACAGAGACCTGTGGATATGGTTCAGCTTCTGACGGTGAGTATCCTCCTTGTGCAGGGAGAAGTAATCAGGTTCTGTGTAGTTTGGCCTCTAGTACCAAACCTGGCCTCTCTTGTAGAGGAGATGGAGATCTGTCAGCTTTCTGGGCTGTTTCTCTCCCTGGTGAATTTTAGCCACATTTATGAGAGCTTCACAATAAGGCACTGTTAATTGCAGAATCCCAGCCAGGTTTGGGTTGAAGGGAGCTTAAAGCTCCTCCAGCTCCAACCCCTGCCACAGGCAGGGACCCCTTCCACTGGAGCAGCTGCTCCAAGCCCCTGTGTCCAACCTGGCCTTGAACACTGCCAGGGATGGGGCAGCCACAGCTTCTCTGGGCACCCTGTGCCAGCGCCTCAGCACCCTCACAGGGAACAGCTTCTGCCTAAGAGCTCAGCTCAGTCTCCCCTCAGGCAGGTTCAAGCCATTGCCCGTGGCCTGTCCCTACAGGCCCTTGTCCCAAGCCCCTCTCCAGCTTTCCTGCAGCCCCTTTAGGCACTGGAGCTGCTCTCAGGTCTCCCCTTCAGGAGCCTTCTCTTGTCCAGGCTGCCCCAGCCCAGCTCTCTCAGCCTGGCTCCAGAGCAGAGCTGCTCCAGCCCTCGCAGCATCTCCATGGCCTCCTCTGGCCTCGCTCCAACAGCTCCAGGTCCTTTGTTTGTGTTCAATATTCCCTCTCCTCTCTTCCCAGAAATACCCCATTGTCTGGCAGGGCCTCTTGGCTCTGAAGAACGACACGGCCGCCGTTCAGCTCCACTTTGTCTCCGGTAACAACGTCCTGGCTCACCGGTCACTGCCGGCGCCTGAGGGGGGACCCCCGCTGCGCATCGCCCAGCGCATGCGGCTCGAGGCCTCGCAGCTGGAGGGAGTTGCCCGCAGGATGATGGTGAGGGGCTGGGATGGGTGTTTGGGGCCAGCTAAAACCTGTGTGATGGAAACAGGGCTGGTCTTAACCAGCTGGGTAACAAAACTGACAGCAACTTGGGTGTTCGCTGCTTTTGTCACGTTATTTTGGGGGTCTGGTAGGAGGTGTGTGTGATTCTTGCATCCCAGAGAGTTTGTGATACAGACTGCAATAGGCATTGGTACAAAAGGGAATGGTGGAGGTGGGAAGCCTCCCTCAGCCATCCCTCAGCCCTGGAGCAAATTCCTGCTGCCTCCAGCAGTCTGAGTACAGTGGGAAGTGGAATTCAGGGCTCTGGAAATTGGGTTTCAGTCCTTTTCACCATGGCCTGGGCCAGCTGAGCTGTCAGCAAGTCTGCTGTAACTTGGTAGGCGTTCAGAGGGAGGATTTTCCACTGCGGATAATGGATGTGTGTCAGGAAGAGGCCCATTCCCAGGAAACCTCAGCCTTCATGAGTGTATCTTCTTCCAGGTGGAGAGTGATTACTGCCTGCTGCTGGCCTTGCCTTGCGGCCGAGACCAGGAGGATGTGGTGAATCAGACGGAGTCGCTCAAGGCTGCGTTCATCAGCTACCTGCAGGCCAAGCAGGCTGCAGGAATCATCAACGTGCCCAACCCCGGCTCTAACCAGGTATGGGCAGGAAAAGCCCCAGAATGCTGTAGATAAACTACATCGATGGGTAATGGGTTGTATCCGGCCTGCTTCTCTTTGCTTAAGGGTATAGTTGAGCTGCCTGGTTTGGTGTTAAATCCCCCACATCTGCTGTGCTGGCTTCTTACATCACCAGGCAAACCCACACCAATATAATGGATGTAGTTACTGAAGATGATCCCCCAAAGCCCACTCACTGCAGCTCCAGCCCAAACCCAAGCCCATTTTCCAGCTCTTGTGAAGTAGAGTCCTTGTTGTTGTATCCTGATTTTTCCAGGATACCTAGGGATTTCTTGCTCTTGGCCACCTAAAGACAAGATGTTGTGTGATGTGGAACATTTACTCCAGGTGTGTTGCTGCACTGAATCAGATTGAACGTGTTCCCTGGGTGTAAGCAGCCCAGAACGAGCCGTCAGCACTGGAATGATTAATGGGATTTTTTCTGCCTTTCCTGGTAAAACCAGCCAGGTCTGACATCCCAGGTGTGGAAAAAATCCCTTCCTTGGGAATCACACCGAACAGCATCCCCTTTTGTGCACGGTTGTGCCGGCTGAGCCCTTAAACACCCAAATCCTACCCGTTTCATCCCCCCTTGCCCGCCCTAATCCATGTTTCTCCCTTCCTCGCAGCCTGCCTACGTTCTGCAGATCTTCCCACCCTGTGAGTTTTCAGAAAGCCACCTCTCCCGCCTGGCCCCGGACCTGCTCGCCAGCATCTCCAACATCTCCCCTCACCTGATGATCGTCATTGCCTCCGTGTGAGCCCTTCGCCGCGCACTGACTCGAGTCGGGTTTGAGTTGAATCCTTTCTGTTTTCTTTCTTCCAAGGCCCTGCAGCAAAAAAAAACCACAACACCCCCTCCCCAACCAACCAAACCAACCCCCAACGAGCCCCCCAAAAACCACCCAGAAAAAACAGAATTTTGGTAAAAAATACCAATAAAAAGCAAGAGAGAAAGGAATGAACCAAGAAAATGCTGCCAGATACCAGCCTCCTGCCCTGACCGGCCTCGATCAAACTGTCGCTGGGGAGCTGCTCCCCTGGATGTTTACATATTGCTTTAGCTTATGGACAACGGCTGCACTCAGCAGGCGCCTGGTTTGGGGTTCCCGTGCCTCCTTTTGGGGAAAAAATACAAAAAAAAAACAAAAAAGAAAAAGACAAAGGATGGCTTATTTTTTTTAACAAAAAAAAAGGAAAAAAAAATTAATAAAATAAAAAAGAACCTGAACTGCCTTTGCACTAAATGAGTGACTTGGACCTTTGCACAGTTGGAGACACGCTGTGACGCTCTGGATGTTCCTGACACACATCGAAACGCGCCGTGGACTTGGAAACGCAGGACTTGGGGCCTTCCGCCGAGATCTGTGGGTCAAGGAGCATTTCACACATCACCCCCTCCGCTTGAGTTGGTTTCAGTTGACTTTTATCGCTTGGTTTTCTTTATCCCTTCTTTTCCTCCTCCCCATCCCTGGTTTTCGTTCCGCTCTGGATGTGATTCCTCTCCTGCGCTCGCCTCCCGCTGCAGCGTCTTCTCCTCATCTGGGATGTACAGTTTACACTGCGGAAAACCCAAGGAAAATGAGCAAATAGACAGAAAACCCCTCAAACACAACGCGAAAGGGAGAGATTTTTTTTGTTTCCTTCCCGGTGGGATATGCAGAACTCAGTGGGTGTGTGTATATATAAATATATATATAATATATATAAATATATATAATACTGACTTTAAAGAAAAGATGGAAAAAAACAACAAAAAAAGGAAAAAAAAACAAAGAAAAGGCAAAAAAAAAGAAAATTCAGATTCCCCACGACATACATTTTTTTTTTAATCTGTGCCAAAAAAAGACAAAAAAAGAGAAAACGACAAAAAAAAACCACAACAAAACAAAACAGAAAAAAAAACAAAACAAAAAAAAGGTGTTTTCAGAGAAAAAAAATCTTATTTTCATACTCAGACTTTGTATCGTCACCCATTTGTAAGTGCTTCATTTAACCACCCCCGCCTCATCCGCTGTGGAAGTGTTTTACACTTGTACAAAGACTTCCCCCCTCCCCTCCCCGATAACACTTTATTAATTTATGGAACTGGTTTCTTTTTTCCCCGGTTTTGTTTTATTTTTATTTTTTGTTTGTTTGTTTCTGTTGGTTTTTTGTTGGGTTTTTTCCCCTCCTCCAGTTTTGTTTTGTGTGTCCATTGGATTACAAACTTTATTAAAAAATACAAAACACTCGGTGCCCCTTTGTGCTCCCTCGGCCACGGTGGGGTTGGGTTCGGAACCATCCAAGGTGTTGGGAGCAGAATCACCCAAATATCTGGATTCAGCCCCAGAAATGGGGCTTGGAAACCAAAAGTTGCCATTTTCTCCCTCCTGCTTTTAATATCACAGTGACTCAAAATGCCGGTTTCCTGCTTTAAAGCACCAGCGTTAAACCCAAGCAGCAGGATTCACCTTTTTCACTGATTTTACACCCAAAACCATGCCGGGCTCTGGTGTGGGAGGAGGCACTGAACCCCTCAGTTCATCGGTGTTGCTGGTGGAAATGGGTTAAAATCAAGCAGATTTGGTAAAAAGAGATTGAGGAGAGGATGTGGATGCCCTGGGAGCAGCCCTGGTGGTTAAATGAGGGGGTGACACACACCCTCGTCCCCCTCCCATGTTGGTGTTTTGGGGGCTCCGGCTCCAGCCCTTGTTCCTTTTGTCCCCCTCAAGGCTGGGAATGGGGCTGCTGGCACAGGGGGACATGGGGATGGATGAGGGGATCCATGGTTCCAGAGCCATTTCCAGGCTCATCCTGGGGCACAGGCACCCTTGGGGCTCTGGAGGCAGGATCAGGCCTGAGGTCGTCCCCCCCCCGAACCGTGGTGTGGACACGGACAGTCGGATGTTGAGCCACGTGTATGGCTCCGCCATGAAGCCACAAGTGAGCAGGATAAGACCCTTCACCACCACCCCCATGGTGTGTGTATCTGTGCCCATCTGTGTGTCTGGAGCTGGGATCTGGGCTGAGCACCCTCACAGAGCCCTGGGGTGGGGACAGACAGACGGTTGTATGGATGGAGAAACCAGCCACTGCCCATCCCACTCTGCCCCAGTCCGTGTGTCTGGAGCCAGGGATTGTGAATGAGGCCTTGGGGCAGAAAAAGTCCAGGTTTTGGGGGCAGAAGAGGGAATTTATGCCAATGGATTGAGGAGGTGACTGCGTGTACATGGGGTCTGTCCGTCCGTCTGGCTGCTCATATAGATATCCATGTATCCACCTGGACATGTCCATCTGTCTGCCTGGTCCAGCCAAGGAGCAACCACTCCTGTGTCCAACTGAACATGCTCCTGTCCGTCTGTCCAGCTGGATTCAACCATCCATACAGGTGTCCGTCTGTCTGGCCTGTCCTAGTGCCCAGCATGCCCTGCAGCCACTCCTGGTTCTAGATGAACATGGCACAGACGTATGTGTCTGTCTGTCCATCCACTCATCCACGTGTCTGGAAGGACAGGCAACTACCTCCGTGTCCATCTGTCTGTACATCCATCTGGCCTTGGAACAGTCCCTGTGTCCACGTGCATGCACCTGGCCGGATGGGCACCTGTCCATGTGTCCATCAACCATCCATCAGTGCGGCTGTGACTGTCTGTGTGTCCAGGGGCACAGACCCTGTCCTGGTATCCCTCTGTCCATGTGTCCTTGTTGCTGGGGGCTGCATGGACAGATGGACACAGGGACACTGGTGTGGATGGATGCAGGGATGGTTGGATGTGTAGATGGACACAAGGACAGGGCACAGACAGAAACACGGACTCCCCCCCCCCCCCCAGGTCCTGCCTCAAAGGCCCCACTCAAACCCCAGCAGTTTCCATGCCCGTGTCCATCTATCCATGCCCTGTCTGTGTCCATCAGGGCCCGCAGCCATCCCAGCTTCCCGTTGTCCGTGTGTCCAACCCAGTCTCCACCTCCACCCCTGGAGCCCTTGAAGGTGGTTGAGGGGGGGCTCAGGGCTGATCCCAGCTCCAGACACACAGACATGGACACAGGGAATGTGAAGGGTCTCACAGTGTGCACAGCAGCCATAGGGGTGTCCGTGTGCCCAGCCTGCGTCCTGGGGGGAGCTCGGGCCTGATCCTGCCTCCAGGGTCCCCAGGACCCCTTGGATGGGGTCTGTGCCCCTGGGAAGAGCCTGGCTGTGGTGCCAGAGCCACTCCTCACTGTGCACCATCCCCAATGCAACCCCTGAATGACCCTTTTCCATCTTCATTATCCCCCTTTCCAACAGATCCCACCCTTGGCAGTGATTAAAGGAGGATTTGAGGAGCCCCCATTGGGCTCCAGCTCTGTGCCCCCACCCCTCCCCCCCCAGCATCACCTTCCAGCACCATCCCCCCCCAAGCACCAGCCCTTAGAAAATATTGCCATTTATTCCATCTCCTTCCCAAAATCCACTTTTTTACACCCATTCCCAGCACTGTCTCTTAAATAAAGGCAAAGGGGGGTGGGGGGTGGTGAGGGGTCACTCGGAGGGGGGGGGCTGCCCCTCTCCAGCCGCCGGCTGTGGGCCCAATGGGGCCGGGGGGGGGGTCGGAGGCAGCATCCCGGGTGCGGAAGAGCAGCTCTCCCGCAGGAATGACCTGCTCCGTGTGCCAGGTGCCGGCAGGGCCATACTGCTGGTAAAAGTCCGTGTCCGCCTGGAACATGACGAGCGCCTGGGCCGTGTGGATGCGGACGTGCTGCGCCAGGCTGCTGGCGTCCAGGAACTTCTCCCCACAGGAATCGCAGGCGTAAAGGATCTGGGTGTTGGGATCTGCAAGGGAAAAGGGGTTGGGATGGATGGGATGGGGGTAATGGGGGTAGGTGGTTGAGTGTCCCCCCCATGTCCCCATCGCTGCTCACCCGCTTCCTGCACTTGCTTCACTGCTTTGGTGATCTCGGCTTTAAGTGCTTCAGTCTCATCCGCGGTCACGGCGGCCGCCACCGGCACCACTGTGGGAAAGGGGGAACAGGGATCAGGGGGATCCCAGCTGGAGCGGGATGCAGGGCTGTGCCCATTGTGGGGTTTAAGGGGGGTCCAGCCCCGCTGCGCTGGTTCCCAGCCTCAAGGGCACAGCAATGGGTGTTCCACCCCATGGATGAGCCTCCAATATCCTTTAGGATAGCTCTAGGTCCCCCAGGCTGCACATCATGGATACACCTTGCTTTTGGAATGGAAAATCCCCAGGCTGCAGCCTATGGATAAGTTTCCCTTCCAGAATGGTTCCAAGACTCCCAGACTGCACCCTGTAACTAATTTTCCCTTCTGGAATGGTTCTTGGAACCCCCACACTGTGCCCTGTGCATAAACCTCACTTCTGGAATGGCTCCTGGATCCCCAGACTGCACCCTATGGATAAGTTTCCTTTCCCGAATGGCTCCTGGGATGCCCAAACTACACCCTATAGATAAACCTTGCTCTTGGGATGACTCCAGGACCCCCAAGCTGTACCCTATGGATAAGTTTCCCTTCTGGAATGGGTCTAAGACCCCCAAACTGCACCATATGAATAAGCTTCTATTCCAGAATAGCTCTTGTGTAGATAAACCTTGCTTCTGGGACAGCTCCTACATCCACAGACTGCACCCTATGGATGCTTCCCTTCCAGAATGGCTCCTGGGACCACTGAGCTGCACCCTATGGATAAACCTCACTTCTGGGATGGCTCCAGGACCCCCAAGCTGCACCCTATGGAAGTTTCCTTCCAGGAAGGCCCCAGGCTCACCCGTGAGCTGGGTGACAGCGGTGGCCGCCAGCGCCTCGGTGGCCAATGTCACCATGTCATCGGAGGCCACCGTGACGATGTTGACCTCGTCGCCTTCCTCCGGCTCCAGGATTTTGATCCCAGCCTTGCCCTGGTGCACGGTCTTCACATGGGAGCGCAGGTTGTCCACACGGTTGAAGCCCCGACCACATTTATCACACAGGAACGGCTTCTCCCCTGAGATGGGGGAGAGGAGGGATTGGGGGGGTGGTTACAATCATAGAACCATGGAATGGTTTGGGTTGAAGGGATCTTAAAGCTCCTCCAGCTCCAACCCCTGCCACGGGCAGGGACCCCTTCCACTGGAGCAGCTGCTCCAAGCCCCTGTGTCCAACCTGGCCTTGAACACTGCCAGGGATGGGGCAGCCACAGCTTCTCTGGGCACCCTGTGCCAGCGCCTCAGCACCCTCACAGGGAACAGCTTCTGCCTAAGAGCTCAGCTCAATCTCCCCTCTCTTGGGCAGGTTCAAGCCATTCCCCTTGGCCTGTCCCTACAGGCCCTTGTCCCAAGCCCCTCTCCAGCTTTCCTGCAGCCCCTTTAGGCACTGGAGCTGCTCTCAGGTCTCCTCTTCAGGAGCCTTCTCTTGTCCAGGCTGCCCCAGCCCAGCTCTCTCAGCCTGGCTCCAGAGCAGAGCTGCTCCAGCCCTCACAGCATCTCCATGGCCTCCTCTGGCCTCGCTCCAACAGCTCCAGGTCCCTCTTGTGCTGCTGCCCCAGAGCTGGAGCAGGGCTGCAGGGGGGGTCTCCCCAGAGCCCAGCAGAGGGGCAGGATCCCCTCCCTGAGCTGCTGCTCACGCTCTGGGGATGCAGCCCAGCACACGGGGGGGTTCTGGGCTCAAGCACTCACTGAAGCTGGGCCGTGTTCAGTCAAAGATGGGGAGGGTGGTTAAGGATGGGGGGGTTGGAGCCTTGTGCACGCACCGGTGTGGATAATGATGTGCTTGGAGAGGTCGCCCACGTTGACAAAGGCTTTGTTGCAGACAGTGCACTTGTGGGGCCGGATGTTGTCATGGTGGCGGATGTGGTTGGCCAGTTGGCTTGACTGCACGAACCTGGGGGGGGGACACAGTTGTCACCACATTCCCTGTCCCCAGAGGTGCCACACCAGTACCTCCACCCCGTATTCCCATCATGGAGCCTCACCTCTTCCCGCAGCGCTCACACACATAGGGCTTCTCCCCTGTGTGCTGCCGCACGTGGGCAATGAGGGAGCTGGCCTGGGTGAAGGCTTTCCCGCAGATCAAGCACTGGCATGGCTTCTCCCCTGTGGAATACCATAGGAAAGGTGTGGGGGGGGGTCAGTGACTCCGAGATTCCCCCCAGCTCCAGTGGGGAAGCACAGAGCTGTCTCCCTTACCCGTGTGGATCCGAACGTGCCGCTGCAGCGCCCCAGGGTCAGCGAACTGGCGCTGGCAATGGACGCAGACATAGGGCTTCTCCCCACTGTGGATCCGCAGGTGCCGCTTGAGGTTCCCTGTGGGAGCAGACAAGGCTCAGCTGTGGGGCACGGGGTCACCAGCACCCCCCATCCCTCCTTCCCAGCACCCCGGAAGCTCCCTTGGGAATGCCTGTGGCTGTTTACAGCAGGATTGAGGGGCACCTCGCACACAGCCAAGGATGGGGGACAACATGGTGGTGTGGATAGGCAGAACAAGTGTGGAGTTTAGAGGGGACAGAGAGATGCTGTTGGGCTCATTTGGACCCCTCCAGCTCTGCAGTGGTTTGGGAAGATGGGAGGAGACTTCCCCATCCCCAAAAGCTGGATCAAAGGCTCCTTCTTGGAGCATTCTTGGGATGCAATCCCATGGGAAATGCCTGGTGGAAGGGGGAAACATTAATGCAGCACAGTAAGAGGTTTAAACCCAGGCTCAAATCCTTCCTCTGGTCCCAACCCAACCTCCATCACTCCCAGCCCCACACTACCTGACGTGGTGAACTGCTTGCCACACTCCCGACACTTGAGGGGCCCATCCGCAATGTGAATCTTCAAGTGAGCCTTCAAATTCCCCACCTGGGGACAACACAGAGTGATGCAGAGACCTCCCCCCATCATCATCATCATCATCATCACCCCATCCTCTTCCAGAGGGATCCAAACGGCTGTGGGGCCGGAGCCCAGCTCACCTGGTTGAACTTCTTGTCGCAGTGGGGACACTTGTGCTCCTTGTTGGTGTCGTGGGTCTCGAGGTGTCGCATCTTGGAGGTGGGGTCGGAGAAGGAGCGCCCGCAGTAGTCACACTGGTAGGGCTTCTCCCCACTGTGCACCAGCTGGTGCCGCTTCAGGTTGCCCGAGGTGGTGAAGAGCTTGCCGCAGTCATCGCAGCGGTACTTGGCCTCCCCCGTGTGCCGCTTCTTGTGCAGGTTCAGCAGGCTGATGAGCCGGTAGCTCTTCCCGCACTCCTCGCAGCCGTACGGCTTCAGCGGGCTGGGGAGGGCAGGGCCAGGGGGAAGAACAGGGCTGCGGAGCTCCAGAGCCCCCCCAGTCCGAGCTCATCCACTCCAATAGGAGCTGCAGTGCTCCCCAGCCAAGCTCCAGCATCCCCAGCCTGAGATCCACCACCTCCAATCTGAGCTCCCCCACCTCCAATCTGAGCTCCATTACTCCAAGCTCCATCACCCTGATCTGAGCTCCAGTGCTCCCCATCCAAGTTCCATTGCTCTCCCCATCTGAGCTCCAGCATCCCTCAACCAAGCTCCACCCCTCCTCATCTGAGCTCCACCACCCCCAGGCAGACTCCTCTGGATCCCACAGCACGTCCTGAAGGAACCCACCAGGGAAGGGCAGCACAGATATCCCCTCCTGGACACCCCAACAGATTTCATTGGGATTTCAGCCCTTCCCATGGCTGCTCCCATCCCAGTGAGCAACTTGGAGCCTTCATCCCTGCAGTGCTGAGCCCTTGGTGGCTGCTGGACCAACACCAACCTCTTCCTGCAGCCCTCACCCACCACCACAGCCTCTCCAAGCTCTTCTCATCCCAGTGGCAGCTCCGGTACCTGTGAGTCTTCTCGTGAGCTTTGCATGCAGCTGGGTCGGAGAAGGCTTTGTTACACTCCCTGCAGGAGAAGGGTTTCTCTCCCGTGTGGATGCGGATGTGCCGCTTGAAATTCCCGGTGTGGGTGAATTCCTTCCCACAGTCCTGGGGACAGACAGGGACAATGGCACCCGGTGTTCCTGAGGGACCAGAGCCACCATCAGCGCTGGGACCAGCCTCACCTCACACTTGTGTGTGACAGAGCCGTAGGCTTTGGACTCGGTCCTGTCGCTGTAAGTGCCTGAACGCAGCAGTCGGGATTCTCCCGAGTTTTCCTGCCCGGAATCAGTGCTCCCAGATTCATTATCCTCAGTGTTTTCTCCGTTTTCCAAGCGGGGCTGCTCTTCCTCAGGAATTTTGGCCTCTTCCTCCTCCTCTGCTGTCATTTCCCCCTCTTCCTCCTTCCCTTCCAGCTCCACCTCTACGCAGGGTTAGAAGATGGGGATGGTGAAAATTGAGAGCAGCAAAACCCAAGGGACTGGTGCTGAGCCCCCCACCTGGAGCCAGTTTGGATTTGCAGGTTATCAACCCTAAAATCCAACCACCTGCATGGACACAGGAGCATTCCCCAACCCTTCCTAGCCCTGCCCCAGCAAACCTCACACACACAGCATCACTGCAGGGAAAACCAGGCTCCAAGCCCTGCCCAGGCTGGTTTCAGCTCTGCTGCATGGAACAGGCAGGCAGCAGTGTCCCCATCACCCCCCTTGCTCCCCAACCCACCTCCTGCTCCAGTGCTCTGAGTGATGCTGCCCTGTGCTGTGGGGCTGCTGCTGCTGCCCACGCTCTCCGGGCAGGCAGGACCTGTGGTGCTGGGACCCTCTGGTGCGGCAGCATCTGTCCCTGGAAGCAAGAGAGCACCTCAGGCACCACCAGGAGCACGCTGGCTCCATGCAGTGGAGCCTGGCAGCAGGACAGGGTGTGCTGGGGGGGGTTGGAGGATTTGGGGTGCCAGCCCTTGGTACTCACCTTCCTGGGCACCCAGCAGCTCCGCCTGCACCTTGGGAGCCTCTTCCTTCTCCTCCAGGTCAGGAGGAACTGGGTTGGGTTTGTCAGGGTCAGCCCCTGCTTCTGCTGCCTTGTCCTCAGTGGTCACTTTGTCAGCTGCTGTGAGGGAAGAGGCAGAGATCCAGCTTCTGCTGCCCAAGCAGGGACATCCCACTGGCTGCTAGGATTCCCAAATCCCATGAGGATTGAAGGAATTCTTTCTTCAACTGCTGGTGCTGCACGAGGACATCTGGATGTCCCTGTGTGCCAGATGTATCCAGGATGTGGGTTTGGAAGGTGGCCACAGAGGGAGGCTGCATTGTGGGACCATTTCTGGGCTGTGCTCACAGCCCAGAACCAACCCCCCCGTGTGTGCTGGGCTGCACCCCCAGAGCGTGAGCACAGCTCAGGGAGGGGATCCTGCCCCTTGACTCTGATCTCGTAAGACCCCACTTGCAGCCCTGTGTGCAGTTCTGGTGTCCTCAGCATAAGGAGGACATGGAGCTGTTGGAGCAAGTCCTGAGGAGGCCACGAGGATGAGCAGGGGCTGGAGCAGCTCCTGTAGGGAGCCAGGCTGAGAACATTGGGGCTGTTCAGCCTGGAGAAGAGAAGCTGCGTGGAGACCTCAGAGCAGCTTCCAGTGTCTGAAGGGGGCTACAAGGATGCTGGAGAGGGACTCTTCATCAGGGACTGGAGCGATAGGACAAGGGGTGATGGGGTCAGACTGAAACAGGGGAAGTTCAGGTTGGAGATAAGGCAGAAGCTCTTCCCTGTGAGGGTGCTGAGGCGCTGGCACAGGGTGCCCAGAGAAGCTGTGGCTGCCCCATCCCTGGCAGTGTTCAAGGCCAGGTTGGACACAGGGGCTTGGAGCAGCTGCTCCAGTGGAAGGGGTCCCTGCCCATGGCAGGGGTTGGAGCTGGAGGAGCTTTAAGGTCCCTTCAACCCAAACCATTCTGTGGTTCTCTGATTTTTGGGAAGCAGGAGGGTACTCACCGAGCTCTGCAGGGGGCTGTGGGCTCTCTGCTGGCACAGTGAGGGACTTGAGAGCATTGCAAGCGCTGACAATCTCCTGCATCTGGAGGAAACCTGCCACAGCCAACACATCTTCCACATTGTCAGGGTTTAGGCTTAGCTTAGCTGTGTACATGAACTCCAAAACCTGGCCCAGGCCTGCAAGGGAGGCAACACAACCAGAAACACCCTCTGAGCACCAAGCCACACAGGCCTAAAAAGCCCAAAGTGTGTGAAGCAGCAGATCCTGGGCTGTGTTCCAGCAGCTCGGAGGAACATGGGATAACCCCCCTACCTGCTGCATTGCTGATGTCCAGGTGCACCACGTCCTTCTGGTCGACAAAGAGCATCCTGAAGTACTCACTGCAGGCTGCCAGCACGGCTTTGTGGGCCTTGAAGTTGATGCCATCCACCACGAAGGTGCAGTCACAGAGCAAGCCCAGCTGCCGCTGCTGGTTCAGCTGCTCCAGGACTTGGGTGCTGTGCTGGGGGAAATCCATGGCTGTAGGGAGGAAAGAGAACCCGTAAGTGCCTGGACAAGGGGGTGAAGGTGGGTTTGGAAATGCTGACACCACATCAGAAAGGGCCGTGAAGCAAAAGGAGCCTGGAGGTCTGTGAAGGACCAGATCTCAAAGCCACAGATCAACCACAACCTGACCTCAGTGCTAGTTAAAAACAGGGCTTCTTGCTCCAGCCACCTGCTTCCAGCCCCAAACACAACCCAAAACTTCTCCTGGAACAGCCACAAGACCAGCACAGGGCTGGGGAGAGACTTCTTTCAACAGTCAATGCATCTTTTGCCTTCAAACACATCTAAACCACATTGATTACTCCTCAAGTGGTCCATCGTGGAAGCAGGAACCCTTTTGCCTCCACAAAGACAAGTGTTATCATCCCTTTGGTGAGCAGAGGGTGCCACTGCTCCCTCTGAGGGCACAGCATGGGAACAGTTACCCAAATCTTTAAGTTCCGGCTCATTTTAGGTGCTTCTGTTGTGATACTGAGGGATTTTCCCCTTGCATTGCGTGTTTAAAGGGAGCCCTCCCTGCTTGAAGCATGGCTTTGGCTCGGGAATGCTGCAAACTCCCAGGAAAACCACAAAAGCCCATTTTTCAAGCAGGCAAAGCTTGAGGGGCACCATGAGCTCGATGAGCTGCCACGTGTTGAGTATTCTCCTGAGAGCAGAGAATGAAGAGCTTTCACTTGGCTTTGTTTCCCCAGAACTGATTCATGTGCGCGCTGAAGGGATCATTTCCTCACTTGCTGAGCAAGCCATGAGCAAGAAGGGAGGAGAAAGCAAATGGGGACTTGTTACTGTTCAACTTGCCAGGGCAGGAAGTCCCCAAAGCTCTGGATGCTGGAAGAAACAAGGATGTGGTCAGGGAAACGCTCCTGGATTCGATGCTCGGTGACTCTCGGAAGGTTTCCAGCACACAGCAGTTGCTGTTCCACTTTACCAGCTCTTTAAAGCAGCTCAGGGAGTCTCAGGTCAGGAAAAGGCAACAGGTTGGGATCCATAAAACCAGGTTAATTCCCAGCAGCGGCAAGCACGGCCCTTCCGGATCCATGTGAGTGTGCACAAGTGCACAGCGGGTGAGCACCACGGGCAGAGGGAGCCTCCTCCTGTCTGCTGGGAGTGGTAGCAGCTCACTTGGTGAAAGATCTTCAATCGGCTTCCAACATCATTCCCAGCAGGAGTGAGAAGCCCAGACACCTCCAATGTCACCAGATCACACACAGAGATTCACCCCCGAAAGGTGCTGGTTGTCTTTGTAATACATCAAAGAATCCCAGCCTGGTTTGGGGTTGGAAGGGACCCTAAAGCTTATCCAGCTCCAACCCCTGCCACAGGCAGGGACTCCTTCCACTGGAGCAGCTGCTCCAAGTCCCTGTGTCCAACCTGGCCTTGAACACTGCCAGGGATGGAGCAGCCACAGCTTCTCTGGGCACCCTGTGCCAGCGCCTCAGCACCCTCACAGGGAAGAGCTTCTGCCTAAGAGCTCATCTCAGTCTCCCCTCTCTTGGGCAGGTTCAAGCCATTCCCCTTGGCCTGTCCCTACAGGCCCTTGTCCCAAGCCCCTCTCCAGCTTTCCTGCAGCCCCTTCAGGCACTGAAGCTGCTCTCAGGTCTCCCCTTCAGGAGCCTTCTCTTGTCCAGGCTGCCCCAGCCCAGCTCTCTCAGCCTGGCTCCAGAGCAGAGCTGCTCCAGCCCTCGCAGCATCTCCATGGCCTCCTCTGGCCTCACTCCAACAGCTCCAGGTCCCTCTTGTGCTGCTGCCCCAGAGCTGGATCAGGGCTGCAGGGGGGGTCTCTGCAGAGCCCAGCAGAGGGGCAGGATCCCCTCCCTGAGCTGCTGCTCACGCTCTGGGGGTGCAGCCCAGCATACGGGGGGGTTCTGGGCTCAAGTGCTCCCTGAAGCTGGATCATGGGGAGCTCCTCATTGACCAACACCCCCAGGTCCTGCTCCTCAGGACTGCTCCATTCAATGTCCCCAAACCTGCAGCTGTGCCTGGGATTGCCCCAACCCACGCACAGGACCTTGCACTTGGCCTTGTTGAACCTCATGAGGTCCCATCTCTCCAGCCTGCCCACTCTGGATCCCATCCCTTCCCTCCAGCATGTCGACTGCACCACCCAGATCAGTGTCATCCACACCTGAGGGTCCCCTTGATCCCACTGTCCTCTTATCAACAAAGACATTCAACAGTGCTGGTTCCAGCTCTGATCCATGAGGAATACCGCTCACTGACTCACCACTGCGATTCGCCCCCAGCTCTCCAAAACACGGCTGTACTTTTTAACCAAACACCCACAGCCTGTCCCAAAATACATCCCTTGAGAGCCAGAAAAATCAGGCTGTGGATCAAAATCTGTCTAAGCCCCCACACAGGTACAACCCTGGAAGGTTTGCAAAGGAAGCTGTGGGAAACAGGGGGGGATTTTCCCAGCAGGATAAACAATGCTGCATTCTTTGCTGGGGAAGCTCTGTGCAATGGGACCTGAGAAATCAGGATGGTTCAATGCACTGAAAGGTTATTTTTGGTAATTTGTAGGAAGCACTTTGTATGTGAATGATGATCTGGATTTTGGATCATCAGGAATGATCCCTGATTAGACCTGCCTCAGCTCCACATCCGCCCTTTGCAAAGGAAGCAAAATCCCAAGAAAATCAGTACCCCTGGAAAAACTCCATCTTTTCTGTGGTTCCCTCTGTAAACATCACATTATGGCTTCCTTGGAGCACAAGAACACAAACATAGCACCCCACATCCCCCAGTAGCTGAGATCACCTTTGTACACTGAGTCCAAGCCTTAGAAATCCCAAATATCCGATCAAAACCCCTAAAGGGCACCCAAAACACCACCCTGGCTCCTTGGCACTACTCAGGCAAGGCCAGATCCCATCTCTAGTGCCGAGATCCATCTCCTTCCCCAGCTGAACAGGATGCACCAAAACAGGGATAGATCCAGGGAGGGCAATTCCCAAACCAGGCCTTGCTGTCCCACCACACTACTGGCTGGTTAAGGCAGAGGCACTGTCCGAGGACACACATCACAGAACCCCAATAACCCAGGACTGGTGCCTGAACTCACCCCTGCGCTGCAAGGAGTGGAGATATCCCGAGGACCGAGGCTGTGAGTGAGATGGTTGTGGCTCTCCTTCAGGGTATTCCCCTTTCCCAGTGCTCAAGTCAGTCTCTACGCAGCCATCCTGGGGGAAACGGGATGAAAAGCTCTGTTTTAAAGCCCAAAGTCACGTGTTCAATGCGCCGCTGCCCAGTGTCACCCACCCACCCGTGTCACCCCCAATTCCACCTTGTCACAGGTACCCAGGCACTGGTTCTCCTCCCAACCCCACTGCTGAGGCTCTCATTACCCAATTAATCATGGAGAAGCTTCGTTATGAGAACACCCACATCTGCTGCATGTGTTCACAGAGAGAAATCCAGTGACTGCGCTCCCAGGGAGCTTCAGCACAAGCTCCATTAAAGCTCTCTTGCCTATAACAACGTTAATCTCACCACGTACCCACCACCCAAGCATCTATCTATTAAAAACCCCCAAAACCTCGATAAATGGGGAAAACCAGTAGTTTAAATATAACCTTTTGATGCTGTCACCATCCATCCCTCCAAGCTCATGCTGAGGACATCAAAAAGAAGGGGTTACTTTCTGCCTACCGTCATCTCCCTCCTTGCGTGTCAGCTCGGGGAACACAGCAGCCCCACTCCTTCCAGTGTCTGTGAAGGGGAGCCTGTCCTCATTTCCAGTCAGTGCTCCTGCAAGGTCTGCAGTGAACAGAAAGGTTAAGGGCTGATCAGGACCTGATGTGTCAAGAAGCAGTGAAACAGAGAAGGGCTCTGCCTGCGGTCAGCAGCGAACCCAGCAGGTGAGAGGAAGGGTCCCAGGTGGTGACAGGCAGCTGAAAACACACAGTGAGAAGGAACTGAAAGGAGACGTGAGGAAAGGGATGAGCAGGGACACTGTGGACACCCCCATTGAACACCCAGCCCTCGGTTATCCAGCGCTCAGCCCCAGGGATGCGCTGGGGCAGCTCCTGTCACTGAGCCCGCAGGTAACCGGAGCCCTGCGCTGCAGCAGGCAGGGAGCCAGGGCCAGAGCTGAGCTCTGCAGCACGGGGTGATTGTAGGGCTCAATCCTTGGTTTCTCATGGAAAACCGGCCTCAGGAGGGCTGAACCCAGCGCACGGTTCACATGCAGAAACAGGGTTAAGGAAAGGTGTTTTCCCTATGGAACACCCCCGCTGTGCCCCAGGGATGCCTGCAGCGGCAGGTACAGCCAGCACGGCTGCCATGGTGCCAAACCCCATGGTGGCACATGAGGAACCCTCCTCCCCTTGGGCTGCAGCGTGAAGCTCCCGAGGCTGCCGCACTCCTCGGCCGCTGCCATCCCTCACGGGTCACGTCCTGCGCTGCCAGGGGCTGCTGCTGTCAGCGCTGCCCGTGTCAGCGCCTGCCCCACACGTGTGGGGCGCAGGCCTTGCAGCTCACCTCGCCCCACGGCTGGCTGCGGACACAGCAGCCCCCCACAGAGGGGGAGCCCCAGCTGCCCCCTACGACGGCCTGGGGAGGGGGGGGGGTTGATCGGGGGTGCAACCCGGGGCAGGACGAGCTGCCACAGTCCCCGTTAAGCCCTAAAGGGGTGAGGGGACCCCAACTCCGGCCCCCTCATGGAAACAGCGGTTCCGCACGGCGGGGGCCCCCAGAACGGCTTCTTCTAAGGGGGGACCCCCCCAAGCAGCGCGCGGGCAGCAGCCCCCTTCCCCTCAAAGCCCCCTAACCCCCGCTCCATGCCCCACAGCTGCCCCACAGACGCCCCATAAGCCCCTCACAGGCCCCCCTCGGCCCCCCCGCCGCTACCTGCCATGCCGGGCCCGGCGGCGCTCACCGTGACACGGACCAGACAAAGGGCGCCGCCATCTTGGCGCCGGGCGGAAGCGGCGTCGCCCTCCTCCGCCCACCGGCGGCGCAGGCGTGGCGCGGTCACTGCGCATGCGTGGAAGGGCGCGGTGAGGCCGGTGAGGGCGCCCGGTGTTACCTCCTCAGCGGCAGCCGGGAGCCGGTGGGGCCTGAGGTGAACCCTGGAGGCACCGGGAGGGCTTGGATTGAAGGGACCTTAAAGCTCCTCCAGCTCCAACCCCTGCCACAGGCAGGGACCCCTTCCACTGGAGCAGCTGCTCCAAGCCCCTGTGTCCAACCTGGCCTTGAGCACTGCCAGGGATGGGGCAGCCACAGCTTCTCTGGGCACCCTGTGCCAGTGCCTCAGCACCCTCACAGGGAACAGCTTCTGCCCCCTTCAGACACTGGAAGCTGCTCTGAGGTCTCCACGCAGCTTCTCTTCTCCAGGCTGAACAGCCCCAATGTTCTCACCCTGTCTCCATACAGGAGCTGCTCCAACACCTGAGCATCCCCGTGGCCTCCTCTGGCCTTGCTCCAACAGCTCCATGTCCTTGTCCTGAAGGCACCAGCACTGCACACAGGGCTGCAAGTGGGGTCTCATGGAGCAGAGCAGAGGGGCAGGATCCCCTCCTTGCACCCGTTTCCATCACCTCCTATCCCTGTTTCTCCTTACGGATGCATTCCCGGTGTTCCTGCCCACAGCAGGTCTGAGCTGCTGCGGGTTTGTGTGCGCTGGGTTCTGCGCTGTCCCCTCGCTGCTCCCTGCTCCAGGGAAACCCCCTGTGCAAAACCAGCTCCGGGCAGAAAAAGGGGGATTTGCTCCTGTTTTCCTTGGAATTCCGTGTCCTGTCACCACTAGATGGCAATCTGTGACCGTACCAGCTCACCCAGAGCGCCCTGAGCACCCGGGGGTGGCGTTTCGGGGCAGAGCAGACCCATCCCATCACCAAGGATGGGCAACGGGACCTCAGCGCTGCTCCTTATCTCCATGGCTCCAGTTCCCCAACGGTGCTGGCAGCCATTAAAGGGCTTTTGAACAGCTCTTAACCACTTCTCCTTGTATCCCCTGCAGCACAACGTGCCCTGGGGTGAGGAGCAGCGCTGCGGACCCAGCACCCGAGGAGGTGATGCTGGATGTGTTCCCTGCGCATCCCACCACACTGCACGAGTGGCGAAGAGGACAAACAGGGACGAACTGACCCCAAAGCTGGAGCAGCAGCACCAGCTGGGCGCTGTGTGGTAGCTGTAAACAGGAGCGGAGCCTCCCTGTTTGTGTGTACACAGGGGCAGATGGTGCTGAGCCCTCGGGGCAGCTTTGGAACCCCCCCTAACCCGAAGGTGAAGGCACCTCGTGATGCCGGCTCATTGCACTGCTTGGGGCTGCCCCGAGGGTGGTGGGTGATGTGATGGAGGAGGAGGATTTGGTGCCTTTCCAGGTGGGATGGAAGCCGGACAGCTGAGGGAATGGCTCCGAAATAGAGCACCCGGGAAGGAATGAGTCACCCCGGGCTGGAAATAAACGTGGCCACGGGCACAGGGGAATTGTGGCAGCGCCTTGCCCATGTTTTGGTTGGGAAGGGGGGATTGGTTGAACCCGCAGCCCTTTTGGGGCAAAGCATCAAGGAAAGGTTAAAAACAGAGGAGGCAGGAGGCAGGCGTTCTCTATGGTTTATCCCAAGCTGTATATACAGAGACAAGCGACGGCTGAGGGTCGGGGAAGGGAACCTCCCTCCTGGCAGGGCTCTTGGCACGCCGGATCTTCCCCATCAACCCATTTGCCAGCTAAAAGTCACCGGAGCCGGGAATCCCGTCCGGAGTTTCTCCGATGGGTGACGGGATGCATCCCTCCACGCTGAGCCCAAGGGGGGAGCGTTCCCATTCCCTACCTCCTTCCTAAACCACCCAAATAACGACCGAGGGAGGTGATGGGGGGTTGGGGGGAGCCCCTCAGATCTTGATCTCAGTCCGGAAGGTTTGCTGGACGTGGTCGGGATGCTTGGGCTGGCGCTGGGCACGGATGGTCAATGTGCCATCATCCCCCAGCGAGGACGACACCGACGTGGGGTCCACGTCCTCGGGCAGCTGGCATTTGTGGGTGAAGGTGTTCATGACCGTGCCATCCGCAGCCAGCTGGAGAGGGGAAAATGGGTGAAAAAAGGAGTGATTTGGGGCACTTGATGTTCCCTGCCCTTGGGTGAAGCATGCGGCACGCCTTGTGTGTGGTGATAATATTTGTCTCCCCGAGGGATGTGGGTGGCAACAGAGCAGGGGACAAAGGTGCCGGGTTTGGTTGCCACCCCCCTGGGACGGGTAATTGCAAGGCATGAGTTTGTTGGGTCTTGTGGGCTTTGCTCCTGTGAAATAGGGGGCAAAAAGACGAGGAAGTGGTGATTTAACCCCGTCGGGGGCCATTGGGGGTGAGGATTTTGGGGTCCCCTATGCTCTGGGGGTGAGGGGGAAGGGAAGGAGCACCCACCTTCTCAGCGTGCACCTCGATCTGGTTGTTGGAGGTGGTGACGATGATGTCCTCAGGGGCGAAGTCGCTGACATCCACTGTGAACTGATAGGTGTTACCCAGGGTCTTCACCGCGCCGGTGCTGCCGGGCCGAGCTGCGCAGAGCAGAGGTGCGGGTCAGTGCGGGTGTCCCCCCTGAACACCCCTTGGATCACACCCACATTTCACACACACACCCCCCATATCTGATCCCTCACCTGGGAACCCCAAAGTCTCCCCTCGGGGCCGGACAAAGCTCCCAAAAAGCTCCATGGAGCCGGCGGGTGATGCCGAGCGCTGGAAGCTGCGCTCCGAGCGGAAAGCAGCGGCGGATTGCACGTTCATGCACTGCTGCCCCGCACGCCCTGAGCCCCAGCTCCCGCTGGGGAGGAAGAGCAGAGCCCCTCTTCCTCGCCCTCCTCCTGGTGAAGGCGAAATGGGGCCGGTTGTTTGATGGGGGGGTGGCTTGAGGAGCTTTTAAAGCCTGGTTCCAGCTCCCGGCCGCCTGCCAGGGCTCTTGTAAAAGGGGCTAAATTTAGGTCTTGCGCTGGAGAGGGTGGAAATTTTTCCCTGTGCGTCCTCCCCCCTCAGCACCATGGAATGCCGTGCCTGCTATTAAGGAATAATAATGAGAATCAATGGAATTACTCATTAAAGCCTCCCCGGGAAGCACTGGAGGGGATGGGGATGGGGTTAGAACCCGGCTCACGCCAGCCCGAGCGGG
Organism: Melopsittacus undulatus; assembly: GCF_012275295.1. Classification (NCBI taxonomy): domain Eukaryota; kingdom Metazoa; phylum Chordata; class Aves; order Psittaciformes; family Psittaculidae; genus Melopsittacus; species Melopsittacus undulatus. Next base: position 2,982,438 of record NC_047538.1, on the reverse strand, counting down.
GCCGGTGCCTTCCTCAAGGTCGTTTTTAATGAGCTTGTTTGCAAACTCAGTGCTGCAGCAGAGGCCGAGGAGGGAGGAGCGGTGAGGGGGTGCTGGCAAAACCGGGTGGGGGGGTTGTTCTGTCCCCCCAGGATGAAGCGCCCCATCCCTGGGGAGGAAGAAGAGGAAGAGGAGAGAGTGTTGGTGTCGGAGCAGAGCTGGAGACCCTGTCCCACAGCCCGGAGGAGGCTCCGAGGTGAGATCCCAACCCGAAGCAGAGGGAACTGGGGTGTTTTGGGGGCTCAGCACCCTGGTTTCACACACACACACTCCACAGGGTGCCTGGAGTGGGTGAAGAGGCAGCTGTTCCGTGTCGGGGAGGATTGGTATTTCCTCTTCATCCTGGGGGTCCTCATGGCCCTCATCAGCTTCATGATGGACCTGCTCGTCTTCAGGCTCTATGAGGGTAAATGGGGGGGTTCATCTGCCCGTTTGGGGGCTCACCAAGGATGAGAGGGAGGCTTTTTGTTGGGGGGGAGCATCTCCCCTCCTGATGCTTCTTCTCCAGCCCACCGGTGGCTTTACCAAGAGGTTGGTGATGTTCTGGTGCTCAAGTACCTCTCATGGACCATGTACCCCATAGTGATGACCACCTTCTCCACTGGCTTCTCCCAGAGCATCACCCCTCACTCTGCAGGTGAGTTGGCAGCATCCCAACCTTCCCCTCTCCCCAAAACTCCTCTCTGGAAGCAGGGAGAACCCCAAAACCATGGATACCCCCTTGTCAGGCTCTGGCATCCCGGAGCTGAAGACCATCCTGACGGGGGTGGTGCTGGAGGACTACTTGGCCATCAAGAACTTCGGAGCCAAGGTGGTGGGGCTGACCTGCACCCTGGCTGCTGGCAGCACCGTTTTCCTTGGCAAAGTGGTGAGTGATCCCTCGGAAAGGGTTCCCAGCATCCCTTGGTGCTGGGATGGTGGTGGAGCATCATCCAGTGCTGTGTCCCCCACTCTTAATTCTCCTTCCTGGCACGCAGGGGCCCTTTGTCCACCTCTCTACCATGGTTGCAGTGTACCTGGGGAAGATGAGGACCTCGGTCATGAAGGAGTATGAGGTGGGGGTGACAGCCCCTAAAAAATGAAAGGGGGAGAGTATTCCCCTCCTAAAATAGGGATTTTATATTGTTTTATAGGGATATCCCTAATAATAATTTAGGGATTATATTATTAGATATCCCTATAAATAGGGATATTAAATGATTTAAAATAGTGGGATTTTAACTCCTAAAACCCGGAGTTGTGAGCACCCCCTGCCCTGCAGAACAAGTTCAAGCAGCACGAGATGCTGGTGGCAGCACAAGCCGTGGGGGTGGCCACAGTCTTCGGAGCACCCATTAGCGGTGAGAACACCCTTACCCCATCCCATCCCATCCTGGGGACCCCCAAATCCCTTTCCTAAGGACCTTCCACCTCATTCCCTTGTGTTTTCCAGGGGTGCTTTTCAGCATCGAGGTGATGTCCTCCCACTTCGCCGTGCGGGATTACTGGAGAGGCTTCTTTGCTGCAACGTGTGGTGCCTTCATGTTCCGGCTCCTGGCTGTCTTCAACAGCGAGCAAGGCAAGGGGAGCAGGCAGCACATGCCCCCCCCCTTTCCCCTTTACACCCCTGCAGCAGTTTTGGGGTGCCCACCCCCAAACCCACATGCTCATTGCTCTACAACCCCCCTCCAGAAACCATTGCTGCTATATTTAAGAGTGATCTCAAGATTGATTTCCCCTTCGACCTCCTGGAGACCTTCTTCTTTGTAATAGTGGGGTAAGGAGGGTCCTGCCAGTACCCAGCCTGTCCCCCTGTGCCCCTGCCTGTGCCCCTGCCTGTGCCCTGCCTGTACCCTGCTTGTCCCCCTGTACCCTGCCTGTGCCCCTGCCTGTGCCCTGCCTGTACCCTGCTTGTCCCCCTGTACCCTGCCTGTACCCTGCCTGTGCCCTGCCTGTACCCTGCCTGTACCCTGCCTGCCCCCCTGTGCCTCTGCCTGTGCCCCTGCCTGTGCCCTGCTTGTCCCCCTGTGCCCCTGCCTGTACCCTGCCTGTACCCTGCCTGCCCTCTCCTCCACAGGGCTGTCTGTGGGCTCCTGGCCTGTGCCTACCTCTTCTGTCAGCGCTGGCTCCTGGCTGCCGTCAGAGAGATCCCGCTCACGGCCAAGCTGCTGGCAACAGAGTCTGTACCGGGCGTCCGTCTGTCTGCACCCTGCACCCTGCGCCTCCGTGTGCCCACCCCATACACCCCGTGCACCCACCCCCTGCATTCTGTGCATCCACCACCCCATGGACCCCATGGACCCCATGCACCCACCCCATGAACCCTGTACATCTACCCCATGGACCCCATGTACCCACCCCATGGACCCCGTGCATCCACCCCATAGACCCCGTGTACCCACACCATGGACCCTGTGCATTCACTCCATGGTCCCCATGCATCCACCCCATGGACCCCGTGCACCCACCCATGGACCCTGTGCACCCACCCCATGGACCTTGGTTGCCCATGTGTCCACCCCACACACTCTGAGTGCCCACCCCATGCACCCTGCGTGTCCCTGTGTCCACTCCATGCCCCCTGCACATCCACCCTGGGCACTCCTATGTATCCCCAGACACCCCGCACATCCTGGGCATCCGCATGTCCCTGCTCCCCCTGTGTCCGTCTGTCCCCACACCCCGACCCCTGCCTCTCCCTGCTCCAGCAAGCCCATCTACACTGCACTGGTGGTGCTGCTCCTTGCCTCCATCACCTTCCCCCCCGGCCTGGGGCAGCTGATGGCTTCCAGGGTGAGTGGGGGGACACGGGGCTCCCCAGGGCACCCCAACAGGTCCCTGCAGGCTCTCAGGACTCGTCCTTCCAGCTCACCATGAAGGAGCATCTCATCTCCCTCTTTGACAACCGCACCTGGGGCTCACTGGTCCCCAACGCCTCCTCTCTGGCTGAGCCCCCCAGCAAGGAGCCCTGGATGCTGTGGCAGGAGTGGTACCACCCCTCGGCCACCATCTTCGGCACCTTGGCCTTCTTCCTGATGATGAAGGTAGCCATGACCCCCCCCCGTGTCCCCTGAGATGTCCCCATCCATGGGGATATCCTCTCCATGGGCTCTGTCCCTGTTTTCCCCAGTTCTGGATGCTCATCCTGGCCACCACCCTGCCCTTGCCCGCTGGCTACTTCATGCCCATCTTTGTCTATGGTGAGGCTGGGGGTCCACTGGCCCAGACCAAGGGGGCCCGGGGGGGGGCAAGAAGGGTCACATCCAGCCCTGGGGGGGGGTACAGGGGCTGTGTCCATCCCTGGGGAGGTCACCTCCGGCTGCACCATTTTAGGGCGTGTCCGGGGGGGTCCCCACCTTCCCCCTCCCCATTTCAGGAGCCGCCATCGGGCGCCTGCTGGGGGAGACCGTGGCTCTGCTCTTCCCTCAGGGCATCCGTTCGGAGGGTGCCCTGCACCCCATCATTCCCGGCGGATACGCCTTGGCCGGTGAGTCTGTTGGGATGGGATGGGGGGGGACACACGACACCTATAGGGTTGGGGGGGGGGAGGGCACCCCCACGACCTCCCCCTTGTGCCGCCCCACAGGCGCAGCCGCCTTCTCGGGCTCAGTGACCCACTCCATCTCCACGGCGCTGCTGGTGTGCGAGGCCACCGGGCAGCTGAGCCATGTCCTGCCGGTGATCCTGGCCGTGCTGGTGGCCAACGCCATCAGCCAGAAGCATCAACCCTCCTTCTACGATGGCACCATCATCGTCAAGAAGCTGCCCTACCTGCCCCGCATCCGCAGCCGGCACATGGCGTGAGCCCCCCCCCACCCCTTATAAACCTCTATAGGTTGGGGTGATTTGGTGTGAAATGATGGGAATTTGGGGTCTTTTCGGCCTCGCCAGCTCCTACCGGGTGGTGGTGGAGGAGTTCATGGAGCGCCGGGTGCTGGCCTTGGCCAAGGGCAGCGGCTTTGAGGAGGTGCTGGCAGCCTTGGACACCTCTGCTGATGCTGAGTACCCCGTGCTGGAGAGTGCAGGTAGGATGTGGGGTACGGGGGGGGTCACTGGGACCAGGACACACACACACATCATTGGGCTTATCCCCATCCTCCAGGGTCACCCACACTGGTGGGCACTGTCAGCAGGGCCCAGCTCATCACCTTCCTGCAGGGCCACAAGCACCCGCAGGCACCCCAAGGGGAGAAGGTAAATGGGGGGGGGAGGGGGGAGAGGGGCACCCTCCTGCACCCAAAAGAGCTGATTTTCCACCCAAAACTAACACATCACCTCCCCCAAGCTGCCACCAGCAGGGACACTCGGGGAGAGCTGCACCATCGAGCCCATCATGTTCCAGCTCTTGCCATGGACCTCCCTGCACCAGGTTTGGGAACGGGAGGGGGGGGTCACATCCTGATGGGGCTGGGAGCCCCCCCCCCGTGTGTGTGTGTGTGTGCCCCTGCTCTGTGTCAGGTTGGGGGTCACAGGGGTGGCTTTGTCCCCACATGTCCCTGTCCCCCCCCCCCCCCAGGCCCATCACCTCTTTGAGCTGCTGAAGCTGCAGCGCATCTTTGTCACCCGCTTCGGGGAGCTGGTGGGAGCCGTCAGCAGGGCCGAGGTGAGGGGGGGACACAAGGGGGCGGCCAAGGGGGAGGAACAGCACAGACAAACCCCATCCCACCTCCTCTGCCCCCCCTACAGCTGCGGAGAGCGATCGAGGAGCTCGCCAACGCCAAGGGATGAAGGAGGGCATCCCAAAGGATGTCACCCATGCAAAGAGGGGGTGTCCTCCCTCCCTCTGCCCCCCCCCCCAGGTGATTCCAAGGGACCCAAGTGTCTGGGCTTGGGGGGGCTGTGCGTTTGCATTAAATGCATCATTCATGGAGTCTTCCTTCTCCTCTATCCCTATGGGGTTCAGTCTGGGGGGAGCACCCCCTCCCCATAACCCACACAGCGCTTAAACCACCCCCAATCTGTGCCCAGCCCCTGGCCATGTACCAGTGTTGCCCTATACCCCCCCTTATAATAATAGAGGGTGCTCAATGGGGTGAGGGGACCCCAGCACCCATGGAGGGTGCTCAATTGGACCATAGCAAAGGGGGTCCACAGCACCCACACCCCACGATGAGGATGCTCAGTGGGACATGGGGACCGCAGCACCCATGGGTGATGCCCCCATCACCCCTCGCCTGCTCCCATTGGGATTAGGATGGGAGCTGCACTGCTCTGCACCAGGGGAAGGGGCACCCAAAGGTGCTGCTTGCCCCATGCCTCAGTTTCCCCATCGCCCTTACCTGGCCCCACAGTGTGCAAGCAGAGAGGAGGTGCTGCTGGGTGCTGCTGGGTACTGCTGGGTGCTGCTGGGTGCTGCTGGGTACTGCTGGGTGCTGCTGGGTGCTGCCTCCCCCCTTCCACTGATGGTGCTGGCAGGGCTGAGACCACCAAACTCCTGCCACACACGGGGCATCCACAGACCCAAAACACCCCAAAATGGGGTGAAACTCACCCAAACAGCAGCTTGTGCAGGCAGGGACTGCTCCCTCCCCTCCACATCCCCCCTCCCCTACTCTGTATGGGTTTGGGCAACCAAAATTCCCCTTTTCCGGCTCTTTCCCACCCTGTGATTTGCAGGCACCAGGCAGCCGGCCCCGGACCCGTGGATTTGGCCAAATTCCCTGGGGATTGTGCTGACGGAAAGAGCCTTTGGATGGGAAACGCTGCTCGAGCTGGGCAGGACCCCTTAAAACCTGCTTAAAAACCCAACAATCCCTGAAAACTCCTTTAAGGACCAAAACCCCTTTAAAACTCCCAATAACCCCTTAAAATTCCCTTAAAAGCCCCAATAACCCCTTAAAACTCCTTTCAAGCCCCAATAACCCCTGAAATCAGCAGTAACCCCTTTGAAAACCCTTTAAACCCCCCCATCCCTGAAACCCCTCTTAAACATCCTGATCACCCCTTAAAAACCCAATAACCCCTTAAAAAGCCCTGATAACCCCCTTAAAAACCCCATAAACCCCCTCTTAACCCCCCTTTTAAACCCTTAAACCTCCTTAAATCCCCCCCCTTAAAACCCCCTCAACCCCTCTTAAAAATCCCTTCTAAACCCCTTAAATCCAGCCCCCCCCACCTTTTGCCCCCAAAACTCCATCAATAGCCCCAAGCCAGTGATTCTAGAAAACACAAAAAAAGCACATTTTTATTTGAATCAAAACCCCATGAAAATCCCTCAAAATCCATTTAAAAAATGAAACAAAACAAAAAACCCCAAATAAAAATAAAGGGATCCAGGTTTTCTTTCCCCTTTTCCCTCTTTTTGCCCCGACCTTTGTTTCCTCGCAATAAATATACAAAAATAGAATAAATTAGGATGAAAAAGGAAAAGGCAGGAGGGTCTAACCCCCCCCCCCCCCCAAACCCAGGGGAGAGGAATAAATAGGGAGCACAAAGCCCAAAGGAGCCGGTTTGGGGGCTGAGGCCTTGGTTTTGTTCCTGAAATGTGGAAAACTAAAGAGGAAACCCCCCCAAAAGAGCTTGAAATCTTCATGTTCCCATCACTGCAGCTTGGTGCTGGGGGGGGAGCCCCTGTTGCATCCCCAACACTGGGGATTGCTCATAATAATGCTATAAAATCACCTTAATAATAATAGAAATAATAAATAAGCCCCTCGGGGAGGAGGGGGGGTCTTCATTTGGGTGGTTTCAAGTAGTGGGGGGGTCAGAGGGGTGCCCCCCCCGTGCTGGCCTGCTCCTGCAGCCCCAGCAGGCTGTAGGCAATGCGCTTCTGGTGCCCAGGCAGCCGCACGCCGACCTTCTTGATGTCACTGGGGGGGGAATAGGGAGGAGATGCACAAACAGTCGGGATTTGGGGTGGAAAATGGTGGTGGTGACCCCCCCACCCCCTCCAGCATTCCCAAGGGATGGGGCTCATCCTGAGGTCTATGGGTGGGAAGGGATCGGTTGATCCCAACCCAACAAGGGCAATGCTATGGAAGGGGTTTCATTTCGCAGCACATCCTTGTGTCCTATGGGACAGTATCACAGGGACCATATGGGGATATCTGGAGGCAGCATGGGGACAGTGGGGGAATATAGAGGGAAGAAGGTGGGGACAATACAGGGACAGTGTAGGGATGGCATGGAGACAGTGTGGGGATACGGCATAGGGACATCATGGGAATGTACAAGGACAGCGTGGGGACAGAATGTGAACAGCAAGGGGATAGTACAGGGACACCATAGGGACAGTACAAGGACACAGCATGGGAATATCAAGGGGACAGTATGGGGACATTGTGAGGATATGAAGGGGCAGTGTGGGAATAAAAAGGGGACAAGATAGGGATAGTACAGGTACACCATGGGGAATATCAAGGGGACAGCACAGGAATGTATGGGGACAGAATGGGAATACCAAGAGGAGACCATGGGGACAAGTATGGGGACAACACGAGGCTGGTGCAGGGCTATGGACTCACTCGCTGGTCATCTGCAGGACCTTCTCAATGGTGCTGTAGCCTGAGGCCATGAAGTGCTCTGTGTACTGGGGCATCCGGATGGATTCCAGCCACTCCGGGACGGAGCGGAAGGGAATGCCCTCGGAGCCACTGGTGCTGGGCAGGCGGATGGAGACCCTGCAGGGGATGGGGATAGGACAAAAGGGGGTGGGGGGGAAATGATGCAGGAATGGGAGGAGGAACAAATGGAAGGATAAAAAAAGAGGGTGCAAAATAATGTGGAAATGAAACCAGGCCCAAAAAATGGTGCTGGAAAAGCAAAAAAGCAAAAAAAAAACACAAAACAACCAACCAAAAACATGAAAGTGGAAAGATGCAGGAAAAGGAGGTGGGAATGGGAGGATGCAAAAAGCAATGCAGAAAGAGAGGAACCCAAGCGAACAAAAAGCACCGGTGCACACAAGCAACGCTGGATGTCCAGATATGGGGATGTGCAAAGCATCTCCCCAGGGCACAGATGCAGAGAGTGAAGGCAAAAGCAGAACACAAAAGAGGTGATGAGGAAGTGCCCAGATGTGAGGGTGCAAAGGGGAAATGCAAGAGGAGAGGCACAAATGCAGGGAACTGTGAGAATGGCAAAGGGGAAACACCAAAAAGCACAAATGAAAAGAAGAAGATTGGGCAAAATGCGAAACCAGTCACAAAGGCAAAGGGGAAGTGGAGAATGTGAGGGGATAAAATGGTGAAGTCAGTTCACAAGAGCACTGATGCAAAGAGCCCAAGGAAATTGAGGTGCAGAAAGCAAAGGGAGAAAGGGTGCAAGAATGCAGGGATGTGAGGAGCAAAGTAGGGATGTGGAACTGCAGAACTAGGATGCAACGATGCAAAAAGGAGCATGGGAATGCCAGGGTGTGGAAGAGCAAGGCAGGAATACAACAGGGGGAAAAGCAATGAGGAAACAGAGAGCTGCAGTACGGAAATGTGAGGCTGCAATGGGGCAAAAAGCAGTGCAAGAGTGCAGGGATGCAATGCAAGAATGCAGGTGCAAAACTCAACACGACACTGCAGGGATGCACAAAGCAGTGCAAGAATGCAGGGGTGCAAGAAGCAATGAAAGGATGCAGGGAGGCAAAAATCAAGGCAAGGATTTAGAGATGCAGGAATTCAAAGGTGCAAGAATGCAGAGATGCTGGAATGCAGATGCGAAACACAACTCAACAGATGCACAAAGCAATGCAACACATGCAGGGGTGCCAGAATACAGAGCTACAAGAAGCAATGCGAGGATACAAGGATGCATCCTTGAATGCATCTGCAACTCAAGAAGGAAGAGATGTGAGAATACAGAGATGCAAGCAGCAAGGCAGGACCGCAGAGGTGGAAGCATGGACTGTAGGGATGCAGAACCCACCCCAAGGATGCTCAAAGCAATGCCAGGATGCAGGACCCCCAGACCACTGCTGAATGATGCAGGAGGTGCAGCAGCACATACAGGGGCACAACCTGCCCATCATCACTCACCGGGGGTCAAAGTCTGCCAGCGCCTTGAGGGACTCGGGGGCACGGATGAGCTTGTCCAGGATGCTGACGACGTCGGCAAACTTGGGGCGCCGGGAGCGCTCCTGCTGCCAGCACTGCATCATCAGCTGGTAGATGGCTGAGGGGCAGTCCAGTGGTGCCGGCAGGCGGAAGCCCTCGTTGATGGCCTTCATCACCTATGGGGAACCATAGAATCCCAGCCTGGTTTTAGGGTGAAGGGATCTTAAAGCTCATCCAGCTCCAAGGCAAGGACCCCTTCCACTGGAGCAGCTGCTCCAAGCCCTGTCCAACCTGGCCTTGAACACTGCCAGGGATGGGGCATTCACTTCCTTGGGCAATCAGTGCCTCATCACTCTCAAAAGGAAGAGGTTGAGTGGTGCTACCCTCCCTACACCCCAAAGTTGTCCGTTTGCCAGAATACCCCCAAAACCTGAGGTTGGAGGGGCTCACCTCGTGGTTTGAGAGCTCCCAGTAGGGTCTCTCTCCATAGGACATCACCTCCCACATGACGATGCCATAGCTCCAGACGTCGCTGGCGGAGGTGAACTTGCGGTAGGAGATGGCTTCAGGAGCTGTCCAACGGATCGGGATCTTCCCACCCTGCAATAGCAACGTTGGGGTCAACCCTTTATCTTCCCCCCCAAACCCTACCCTCACCATGGCCCCGTGGTGGCACCCACGCTGGTGGTGTAGGTGGCTTCAGGATCATCTTCCAGCACTCTGGAAAGGCCAAAATCCGACACTTTGCACACCAGGTTGCTGTTCACCAGGATATTCCGAGCAGCCAGATCCCGATGGACGTAATTCATGTTGGCCAAGTACTTCATGCCGGCAGCGATGCCCCTCAGCATTCCCACCAGCTGGATGACACCAAATTCCCCTTCTTTTTCCTGGGAAAAGAGGGAGAATCCAGCTTCGAATCCATCTCTCAGCACATCTCCCATGGGGGATGTTTTGGGTTCCAGCCTTGCCTGTGCTGGTGGGACACCCACATTGCCACCCCACTTCACCTACCCGCAGGAACTTGTCCAATGCGCCGTTCTCCATGTACTCTGTGATGATCATGAAGGGTTTGTCTGGAGGAAGAAAAGACACAAAATGGGTCAAAAAGACCCTTCCCCAAAACCAAAACCAACCCCAAAATAACAACAACCCCCCAAAAACCCCAATTCCTATAAAAAAAACCCACTACCAAACCTCCCAAAAACCCAAACTCAGCCCCAAACCCCTCAAACTCCCAACCTTCCCCCCCCGACCCCCTCCTACATCGTTGCTCAAAACACTCCATTCCCATAGAGCCGTTTTTGGGATGTTTTGCAGGGAAATTGGGCAGTTTTGGGACTCACACTTGGAGACGACCCCTTCCAGGCGGATGATGTTGTGGTGGCAGAACTGGCCCATGATGGTGGCTTCGCTCAGGAAGTCCACGCGTTGCTTCTCTGTGTAGCCCACCTTCAAGGTCTTGATGGCCACCGGCACCTCCTTCTTGCCACGCTTCAGGGTCCCCTTGTAGACCTCCCCAAATTCACCTGCTCAGAGGATGGGGGACGTTCACCCCTTCACCATGGACCAGCTTTGGGGTGTCTTTGGGGTGACGAAGCCACCTGAGGACCTACCGGCACCGATGACCTTCTGGCGGGTGATGAAGGATGGAGGGATCTCAGTGGTGAACTTGAGCATGGCTTGGTTGGGGTCCTCATAGGTGTGGGGGTCAACGTAGGTCTTGAGGGGCTTCAGCTGCTCTGTGGGGTGCCGTAGGGGGTGTCAGCATCCATGTCACCCCCATCCATCCCCATTGAGCACACCATCCCATTGCTCACCTGACTTGGAGAAGTAGACGTCCTCAGCAGAGTGGCGTGGCCGTGACCTCCTCCTCCTATGCAAAAGTGGCATTTTGCCCATTTAAACACCATTTATGGTGGTGGAAAATGGTATTTTGGGTTTTTTTTTGTGGGGTTGGGGTATTTTATCCCCTTACCGTCGCAGGATATAGAGGAGAGCACCCAAGAGCAGGAGGACAAAGACAACACCAACGATGGAGCCGCTGATGATGGTGGCTGATGACATGGCCTCGGCGCCTGTTGGTGCGATTCAAGGGGGAGATTTGGGGTGAACCAAGCACCCCCTGACCCCCACCCCAAAAATGCCGCCCCCCAAGGTCCTCACCCTCGGGCAGGGTCTCGAACTCGTGCTGGGGGCTGTAGGCCCCATGGCCGTCAGAGGTGAGCGCCTGCACCCGCACCACGTAGGTGGTAGCAGGGGACAGCTTGGGGAGGGTGACGGAGGTGCCCTCGCAGCGCAGCACTGAGTAACTGTTCTCATCCACCTGGGGGGAGACAGGGATGGAGGGGATGTGGATGGGATGGGGATAGGGGCAGGGATGGAGGTGACATGGATGGGATGGGGATAGGGGCAGGGATGGAGGGGATGTGGATGGGATGTGGATAGGAGCAGGGATGGAGGGGATGTGGATGGGATGTGGACAGAGGCAGGGATGGAGGGGACGTGGATGGGATGTGGATAGGGGCAGGGATGGAGGGGACACAGACGGAGGTGACACGGATGGAGGTGACACGGACAGATCAGAGGGTGTGGATAGGGTCAAGGATGGAGGGGATGTGGATGTGAATAGGGTCATGGATGGATGTGACATGGATGGATGGGAGCGACACAGATCTGGGGTGATGGACAAACCTTCTTGCTGTAGGTGACCTCGTACTTCCAGACCCGACTCTGCTGCCGCGGTGGCACCGTCCAGGAGAGGACCAAGCTGGTGGATGTCCGTCCATCCAGGCTCACCGACGTCACCCGGGGTGGCTCTGCCAGGGGGACATGGAGGTGTCACCACCAGGGTTAAAGACACAATGAAGGTGCCCCATGGACACAACAGTGTTACCCAGGGGGGTAACAAGGACATGGCGGAGATGATGTGAGGAAGGTTGGGAGATGCTGGTGGCTCCCTACCCGTCTGGTTGACGCTGATGGTGGCGGTGGCCACGCTGCGGTGTTGGCTGTATGGGGACACCCCATTGCGGGCTTCAACCGTGAAGGTGTAGTTGACGTACGGCTCCAGGTCGGTGACGGTGACCCCGGTCCTCACCAGCTCCCGGGGGGGCTGTGAATACCGGACCCCCCCGTCGCAGGGCCGGCACTCGCCGCTCTCCGGCCAGCACTGCTCACAGCTGATGCTGTAGGTGACATCCCCACGGCCACCCGGGTCCGCGGGGGGGGACCAGCGCAGCTGCACCGAAGCCCCCATCCCGATGGCTGTGACCCCTTGGGGTGGCGAGGGGGGACCTGGAATAGGGGGACACAGAGCAGGGGGGGGTCAGGGGTGGGACGGTGGCACCAGGCTTTGGTTCCCCTGTCCCCAGAGGTCACTCACGGGTGCAGGGGTCCTCGGGGGGGTCGCTGGGGGTGCGGAAGAACCCATCCTGGCAGGGGCAGGCAGCGGCAGCCTCAGGGGATGGCAGCGTGTGGGGGGGGCAGGGCTGGCAGCCCCCTGCAGACACCGTGGCCTTGAAGGAGCCGGGGGGGCAGGCTGGGGAGCACAGACACAGGGGCAGCGGTGAGGGCCCTGCGCTCCCCACACATCCTCATGCAGGGGGGGCAGGATGCTTGGAGGGATTAGCTCCGGTGGAAGGTGTCCATGCCCATGGCAGGGGTTGGAGCTGGAGGAGCTTTAAGGTCCCTTTAATCCAAACCACTCTTGGATTCTGTGGGTTTTGGACCTCCTTTATTAGTGGGGACCCCCCCTCGGGTCTCCCCTCTCCTAGCTGAGCCCTCCCACACTCACTGCACTCGTGATGCTTACAACTGAGGATCCAGGACTGGGGAAGCCAGGGGAATTGGGGGGGGGGGGAGGGGAACACCCAATTATTCTGCTCACCCCTTGGCATGCACTGAGCTGATGGGTCCTCACCTCCTAAATACCTCCTCACCCTCCAACTCATCCCATCACATCACATCTGTATCTCATCCCATTTCACTCCATCCCATATGTACCTCACCCCATCTCATCCCACCTGTATCCCATCCCATCTGTATCCTGTGCCCCCATCTGTATCCCATCCCATCTGTATCCTGTCCCCCCATCTGTATCCCGTCCCATGTCATCCCAATTCAGTCATGTCCAACCTGTATCCCATTCCATCCATATTCTGTCCCATCCCATCTCTGTCTCATCCCCTCCCATCTCATCCCAGTTCATCCCGTCCCACCTGTACCTCACCCCACCTTGCAACACCTGTATCCCATCCCATCTGTATCTCATCCATATCCTATCTACTTCATCCCATTTCATACCATCCCATCTGTATCTCATCCCATTTCATCCTATCCCATCTGTATCTCACCCCATCTTGTCCCATCTGCATCCCATCCTATTGTGTCCCATCCCATCTGTATCTCATCCATATTCTATCCCATCTACTTCATCCCATATCATACTATTCCATCTGTATCTCATTTCATTTCATCCTATCCCATCTGTACCTCACTCCATCTTCTCCCACCTGTATCCCATCCCACCTGTATCCCATCCATACCCCCTCCCATTTACTTCACCCCATCCCATCTGTACCTCACCCCATCCCATCCCCACCACCCCCATGTCCTACCTTGACAGGCATCCCCCACTCTCTGGTACCCAGCCCGGCACAGGCACTCCCCGATGGGCACCAGCCACTCTCCATCCGCGTTGCAGTGCAGCGCCGGCGCCTGCTCCGCCACCGCCTCCTCCACGCAGGTGCCCCTCACCTCGGCCAGGGTCTGCGAGTCCCCCCCGGCCACGGTGTGCGGGAACCGCGCCATCCCCCGCAGCACCGCCGGGCACCGCTTGTAGTAGACGCGCACCGAGAGCAGCGCCACGCACGCGCCCAGGTCCTGGAAGGCCAAGTAGAAGCCTTTGCGCGTGAGCGGCCCCACCGAGCGCACCTCCACGTTGAGCTTCACGTTCCGGGTGACGAAGTCCTCCTGCACCGTGATCTCATCCGGGGCGATGGTGTCGATCTTCCTGAACTGCCTCTTCTGGAAGTTGGTGCCGTAATCCACGTCCGACTCCGCGTAGTACAGGTTGAAGGTCTCCTTGCAGGTGCCGCCGCCGCCGCTGGGGAAGCTGTTGCAGTCGCGGACGGTGAACTGGAGCTCGATGAAGATGCGCTGGGCCACGCCGCGGTAGATCCAGTTGGTGCGGAGCCAGTTGTCCTGCTCACCCTCCAGAACGTTGCACACCAGGTAGAGGTAGATGGAGGAGTCGTTGAGCATGTTCTGCAGCAGGTCCCACTGGGACACAGAGAGAGAGAGACCGTGGCTGTGGGGGGGAAACTGAGGCAGGGGGAGGGTGGCCCCTGTCCCTATGGATGCACTGGTCCTCATCACCATGGAGATCCCCATCCCAGTGAATATCTCCAACACCATGTGTGTCCCCATCCCCCTGGATGCTCCCACACTCATCCTCATGGAGGCCCCCGTCCCAGTGAACATCCCCAACACCATGGGTGTCCTCATCCATATGGATGCTCTCACACTCATCCTCACGGAGGTCCCCATCCCAGTGAACATCCCCAACACCATGGGTGTCCTCATCCCCATGGATGTTCCCGCACTCATCCGCATGGAGGTCCCCATCCCAATGAACATCCCCGACGTCATGGGTGTCCTCATCCCCATGGATGCTCCCACACTCATCCCCATGGAGGTACCCATTCCCATGGATATTCCCAGTTTCCAGGGATGCCCCTGTTCACATGAAGGTCCCCATGAACCTCATGGATTTCCCCATGGATGTCCCTGTCCTCATCCCCATGGTTGTCCCCAACTCAACCCCTATGGATGTCCCCAGTCTATATGAGCTCACCATCCCCCATCCCTATAGATGTCCTCATTCCCAGAGATTCTCCCGCATGGAGGTCCCCATCCCCATGGAGGTCCCCATCCCCATGGAGGTCCCATCCCCATTCCCAGTGCTCACCCCTTTGCCATAGGGATGGGTGAGCCAGCCCAGCTCCCCCTGCGCCTTCGCGAAGTCCAGCAGCACCACTGCGGAGAGAGGACCGGGATGTAGGGAAGGAGAGGGAGAACAGGACGAGGGCCCTCAGTGAGCACCCATGGGTGGCCACAGGGCCTGCAAGTGCCACCAATACATCCCTTGGATCCATGGACATCCCCCAGGACCTATGTGCACATCCTTGGGACACACAGATGTCCCCAGGAGCCATGGATGTCCTCGGGATCCATGTGTATATCCCTGGGAGCCACAGATGCCTCTGGGACACATGGATTCCCCAGGAGCCATGGATGTCCTCAGGATCCCTGGGATACACAACATGCCCACAGGACCCACACATGAGCCTCCAGGACCTGTCTGTGTATCCCTTTGGGACCCACAGATGCCCCCAACCCCTACAAACACCCCCAGGACCCCCAAAGGACCCCCCGGGGTCCCCATTCCAACACCTTCCCATTGGATCCGCACACAGGGACCCCCATAAGAGGTGCAGAAACCCCCCGAGGGCTCCGTCCGGGACCTGCTGCAGCACGTCCAGGGCGGTGGCGCCGGGAGGAAGAGGAGGAGGAGGCAGCGCAGGGAGGGAAGCGCTGGCAGGGGCCCCCCCCCCCCCCCGGTGAATCAGCCCCCAGGAATGTGCCCGGACGCCGGGTTCACATCCCGGAGGGATGGGGGCAGCGCTGGGAACGGATGCTCCCCCCCCCCCGCTGAGAACGGGTGAGCTCGTGACGTGCCCCAAGAGGGTAAAGTCTATGGGGGGGACCCCAAGAATCAAGTTTGGGGGGGACATGAATGGTTCTGTTTGTGCCCCCCCCCCCCTTGCCCCGTGCCCGGGTCAGGAAGGATGCGGGGCGGATATCCCGGCTTTCCTGTGGCTGGAATTCCGCCCCCCCCAGTGCCTCCGGAGAGCGGAAAGGGAGGCTGGGGGGGGAGCTGGGCCAGTGAGTTCCTATGGGGTGTCCCCGGGTGCAGCACCCACCGGTGCCACCTCCATCACCATTGGCACCCCCTTTGCCATCATCATCATCATCATCATCATCACCAGCAGCATGGCCATGGCCCCCCCCATGTGCAGCCCCTCCAGCGCTCTCATCTTCCTCATCCACCCTCATCTTCCTCCTCTGCAGCCCCATCAGCATCAGTGCCACGTCCCCTGGAGCCCGCATTGGTGCTGTCCCTGTGCCCATCTACTGCTGCCCTCACCATCATCTTCATCACCTCACTCCCCATCTGCATCCCCAGTCCAGTCCCCACTGCATCCTTCTCCCCGTCCCCAATTGCATTTTCAACCCCATCCCTGTCCTGTCCCCATCCCCATCCCAATCCCAACCTTACTCTGCATCCCAGCCCCAAAATGAATTCCAATCCCAGTCCTCATCCCAGTCTTAACCTGAATCCCGATGCCAAAAAGAATCCCTATCCCAAGCCCCCTGCTCCCAAACCTCAGCCTGAGCGGGGCAGGATCCAGCCAGGGAACCCCCCAACCTCCCCATCCCACTGGATCTCACCTTTTCCAAGCAATGGGAATCACACCCTCCTCTCCCCAATCCCGCTACTCCCCCAACACTTCCCCCTTATTTGCACCCTAAAATTCCCAATATCTCTAAATTTCCTTCCTAGGAATCAGCATTTTGGGAATGCTGCGGTGGGAACCGCTGCTTTCCACCTTCCTCCTGCACTCAAACCCCTCATTTTGGGGTTTTTTACCCCATTCTTCGTTTCTAGGGGGGGGGATTTTCCACCCCGAGCCACCCCCGGCCTCCCAGCTCTTTGCATTTGCACCGGATCCTTCCATCTTTCCCTCAGAACCACACGGATCCAACCCCTTGGACGGAGCTTTGGGAACTTCAACGTGGAAAAACTTCACTCGATGTCTTTAAAAGTGACTTTTCCCCACGTTTTTTAACCCAAAATCCCCCCAACTGAGCCCAAACCCGGGCCCGGGGGGGGTTACCCGGAGGAGGCCGGAATCTCGCTTGGGTTTCCCAGCGATTTCGGGGTTTTCCTGACATTGTTCCCTGTTCTCCGGCCGGATCCTGCCCAGCCCCGCGCCGGGCAGGCCCCGAGCTCCATTTCGGGGCCAGATTCCCCCTTTTGGGGTTCGTTTATTTCAGACCCCCCCCCAATCCCGACCCTTCCATAGGGATTACTTGTGGGGCGCAGGCTGCGGGATCGGGCCCCAGCGCGCGCGAGGCGGCCGCTCCGCATGGGAAAAGTTTCCCCAAAATCCCGGGTTTTCCCCATTTTAGCTTCTCCCTCCGCATTTTACCTTCCCCCTCCCCCATTTTAATGCACCCCCATCCCCTTCCAGCTTCCCCAACCCCATTGGAGCTTTTCCCACCCCCGTTTTAGGGCTTTTTCTCCCATTTCAAGGCTTTTTCCTCCTTTTCCAACTTTGTTTCTTCACTTTTAAACTTTTCTCTCCGTTTTTCAACTTTTCCCCCCACTTTTGAACCCTTCCCCCCTTTTTTAAACATTCCCCTCTCTTTTAAACGCCTTTTTCTCCCCATTTTAAACTCCCCCCCCCACTTCAATACTCCCTCAACGGCGCTTCCCCACCGCACCCATGGGTGCCCCGTTTATACGGGGGTCCCCCACCATCACCCTTGACTTTAGGGGCTCCCCCAAACCTCTCAGCCCCCCCCACCCCTATGGGTGCCCCCCCATAAGTGGGTTTAGGGGTGCCCCCCTTACCCCAAAAGTTGGAACTCACCTTCCTCTGCTGCCAGGGGGGTGAGGGCGGTGAGGAAGAGGAGGGTGAAGGCCGAGGGGGTGCCCGCCATGGTGCGGGGGGGGTGTTTTGGGGTGCGCCCCACAACCGGCAGCACCAGCGCTATGGGGCTGAGCACCCCGCTCCTGTTCATTCATGCCCCGAGTGATGTCACCCGGACACGCCCGCTCTTAAAGGGGCAGGAGCCGCTCCCAGCACGCACCAGTATGGGACTGGGGGTGGGGAATGGGCGGGTTATGGAGGGAGCCCCAAGGGGGGGTTATGGAGGAGTGAATGGGTTCAAGGGGGGGGGTTGGGTTCGGTCCGGATTGAGCCCACACCACCGTGACCCCCCCCCCCCCCGCTCCGGCCCCGGAGGGGTTAAAGCGCCCCCCACCCCTTTCATTCATGAAGCGGCGTGGGAAGGAAAGAGGGGCGCAGCCAATGGCGACAGGGGGCGTGGCCAAGCGGTTACTACCGGCCACGCCCCCCGCCCACCACTCAGATACGGGGGGGTGGTATCAGCAGCGGGGTCGGGATCGGGCCCCAGCGCCCCAAATCCCCCCCATATCCCTATAAGCCCAAAGCACCCCAAGTCCTGCAGCACCTCCAACCCCAGCACCCCACATCCCATTGTCCCATCCATAGCACCCCAAACCCCCCAGCACCCCAATGATCTCCATTGCACCCCAAATCCCCAGCATGCCCATCACCCCACAGCACCCCAAATCCGGCATCACCCACAGAACCCCCCAATACCTCCCAGCACCTCAAATGCCACAGGATTTGAAGCACCCCAAACCCCTCAGCACCCCACCTCCATGATGCCAACACACCCCAACACCCCTATTCAGATGAGTCAGGGTACTCAAAAGGCTATTTTTGCTGTAAAAAACATGGATTTTGGTTAAAACGCCTCTTTTCCCACCCAGGGCACAACCGAGCCCAGAGACCACCATGAGGGGCCCCCCCTCCACAAAGAGGGGGTTCAGGCTGGGGGGGACCCCTCACCCTCTGGGGTGACACCGGCAGTGATTTGGTCCCGGTACCAGAGGCTCTCGACCAGGGCATCGAGGATGGGGCTGACGCGGGCCAGGCCCCCCCGGTCCCCCCCAGCCCCAGGGGTGCTGCCTGCCCGCAGCACCCGCACCCCCTGCGCCTCCTCGAAGGCTGCCACGTCCTGCTCAGACACATCCGCGTGTACGGACAGGTCAAATCTGGGGGAGGATGTGGTCAAGGGAGACACCAGCACCATGAGAAACCCCCCCCAGGGAGAGCAAAACCCCCCCAGAACCAGTGGGTGCTGTGGGTCCAATTGGTGTGATGAAGTGTGTCCATTCTCAGCCTATTGATGTGCCAAGTGGTGGGGAACACCGGGGTGCAAACCCACTCATGGGACACAGAAATGTGGCCAAAGGAGACACCAAAAACCCCTAAAATCCACACAAAAACGCCATTGAAGTGGCCCATCGGTGTGATGAGGCGTGTGTGTTCTCAGCCCGGCAAGGGTTGTGTGTGTGTGTGTGTGTGATGAGCCCATCAGTGTGATGAAGTGTGCCCGTTCTCATCCTATTGATGCACCAAGTGATGGGGAACACCAGGGTGCAAACCCGCTTGTGTGGGGGTGTGTGCTCCCCACAGGGCCCCCCCGAGAAGGATACTTGGTGCCCACGACCACCCTGACGAGCCCTGATCCATCGGGATCCATCGCCCGGCTCATCTGCGCCGGCAGCTCCTCGAAGGATGCGCGGTCAGTGAAGGAGAACAGGAAGAGGATGGCGTCTGCCTCCTCCTTACAGGCCTGGCCATGGGGATGGCACCATCAAGGGGGGGGGTTTCCTGTGACCCCCAAACGCTGTTTGCCCCCCCCCCCCCAACCCCAACCCCAAAGCCTCACGGGCAGGAGATGCTCAAACTTCCTCATGGCTCCATCCCCACAATCCCAGAACCGGAGCTGGAACAGGACGGGGCGGCCGCTGGCGCAAGCCTTGGCCGGCCAATAGACGGTGGTCACCTCAATGCCTGCCGATGGGGGACACACGGAAGGGGCCGTCACCCGCTATGGGACACTGGGGGTGCTGTTGGGGTGTCCCCCCCCCAGCACTTACCGAGGGTCTCATGGTGGACGGGGGGCACCGGGGTCCCCGCCAGCCAGGCCACCAGCGCGGTCTTGCCAACACCGCTCTTGCCATGCAGGAAGAGCTTGTAGGGGACCAAGGGGACGTCGAGGCCGGGGGGCAGAGCAGGGCGCTCCAGCAGGCCTATGGGGGTGTCGGGGTGGGTTTTGGGGTGCTTTTGGGGTCTGAACCCCCCCGTTCATGGCAGGCACAATGGGTACGGGACTCACCGAACACCCGGCGCCGGTTCTTGTGCAGGATGGAGCCCAGGTAGGGGCGGGCGGCGGGGGTCAGGAGCCAGCCCGGCTCCAGCACCGGGGCCCTCTGCGATGACATCGGGACCTGGGGGGGGACAAGGAAGGGATCCGCTCCCCCCCCACTCCTACCCCCATGGGGTCACTGCTTGGGGGGTGACCCCAATACAGGGGCCCTGCACCTCCCCCGGGTAGCAGCATCCTCCCCATGAGGTCCCATAGGATCCCTGTAGCCCCCCCATAGGGTCCCAGCATCCCCCTATGGGTCCCTGGTCAACCCCCCCCCCCCCCCCCCCCCCCGGGTAGCAGCATCTCCCCCATGCGGTCCCATAGGGTCCCTCTATCCCCCCCCGTAGGGTCCCAGCATCCTCCCATAGGGTCCCTGCTCACTCCCCCCGGAGGTTCTGACCCCCCTCCATTGGGTCCCTGCACCCCCCCTGGTCTCAGCATCCCCCCTGTGGGGTCTCTGACCCCCCCCCCATAGGGTCTCTTGTTCCCCCCCATAGGGTCCCTGGTCCCTCCCGGCCCCTGCACCCCAAACCCTGCGGGGGGGGGAACCACGCAGCCCCCTCTCTGTGTCCCTGCTCCCCCGCTTTGCTCTTCCCCTCCCACCCCCCCCCCCTTTGGGCTCCCCGCACCCCTCACATGGGAAGCGCCCCCCCCATGGGGTCCCCTTTTCCTCCCCCCACCCCCCCGCGGTCCCTTTAAGACGCCCCCCCCCCAAGCCTTACCTGTGGCCTCTTCCGCCCAGGGGTGACGTCAGGACGGAGGGGGCGGGGCGTGTGCGAGCCCCGCCCCCTGCTGTCAGCGCATGCGTAGAGGTGTAGGGGGCACGCGTGGAGCAGCGGGGTCCCTGGCGGTGATCCCCATCACCACCCAGCGGCACTGGGATGCTTTGGGGTCCACTTCGCATCCCCAGCAGGATTTGGGGTCTCCAGCTTCCATCCCGGCAGGATTTGGGGTCCCCATAGCCAATTCCCAGCCCTGTCATGCCTTGGGATACCCCATTTCCATCCCCATCCAGCAGGATTTGGAGTTCCCAGTTTCCAGCCTTGGCAGGATTTGGGTTCCCTCATTTCCACCCCTATCGGGCTTTGGGGTCCCCATTCTTCAGCCCTGACAAGATTTGGGGTCCCCATTCCCAATTTCCAACTTTGGCAGGCTTTGGGTTCCCCATCCCTAACTGCTGACACAGGGATGCTGCAGCATTCACAGTTTCCATCACTCTCCCCCTTTTTCCAACACCTCCCATCCCTGTGCCCCCTCTTCCCACCTCTTATTGACACCACCCCCCCAGTGCCATCATTGCCCCTTAACACCCCAACCTCCCCCTTGCTCCCCCCAACCATGCGAGATTCCACTTCCCCCCATCCCCCCATTCCCAAAAGCACCAACCATCAATTTATTTTCCTTTTTATTTGTTAAACTGCTAAAAATCCATCGGGATGGGGGCACCCATCCCCCCCCCCCAATGTACACAAGGGCTTAAATATCACCAAATTCCTACACTGGGGATAAGGATGTGGAGGGGACACCGGCAGGGACACAGCCCCTCGCTCACAGCACCAGCGGCTCATGGAGGGGTTGGGAATGTGCCCAACTTTGGGATGAATGCATGGATTCGGGTGCAGAACATGCCATGGGGATGGAGCAGGGATGAACCCGGTGGGGTTGGGGCTTGGTTGGGGATGGAAGTGTTGGGAAAACGGCCTTGCTCCATGCAAGGAGACGTCAACCCAGCGCCGTTGTCCATCCCTTGGTGACTCTTGATGGGGTGGATGACAAGAGACACGCAATGGGAATCGATGCCGAAGCATTCCCAAGCTTTGAGTGGAGAAACAAGGATGTCATCCATCAGCTCCGGTGCTCCTGAGGGATTCTGGGGTAGCTTGGATAAATCCAACCTGGGATCAGAGTGGGAGAGGGGGGGATTGCACAAGGGGTTTATTTACAGTGGTGGGAATGCCGCGGATGAAGCAGATCCCTCCCCATGCGCACGCGGCTGCGATGGGATTTAAGGCTCCGGCCGGCATAAAGCTCAGTGGGGCTGGAAGTGGGGATAGAAAAGAATCCAATGGGAAAAGGGACCACGTCATGGCGCTGCCGGCTTGGGGAGGGCTCCCTAAGGAGGTTGTTGACCAAAACCTGGCAAAATCCACCCGTTTTTCCCACCCCCCTTTGTCTGGAGGGGAAAGGGATGGAGGGAGGTTGTCCCAGAAGGACGCACAGGTTCAATCCCTTTGGATTTTCAGTTGGTTTAATCTTTGCGGAAGGAGGCACGTGCAAAGATGAGCTGCAGTTACCGCTACCGAGGCTGCTCTCGCCCTCAAATCCACCCAAATCCATCCTTTTGGATGGAAAAACACCCCCATTCCCAGGCTACGAGGTGCTGGTTCAGCCTTGAAGGGGTTTGGGCTGTTGGGTGATAGGAAACCTTTGAGCGCAGAAGGGATTTGGCAGCCAAATGTCTCAGCTTCCTGGGAATAATGGGATTTTTAGGGTGAATGGGGTGGTTTTCACTGATCCGAAGGGATCAGGGCTGATCCCAATGCCTGATCCAGCCCAGGGCATGGAGAGGTTCCCAACGCCCGGCTCATACTTAGCATATTTGGCATTTAGACACACTAAATCCTGCCCTTTCTTCCTTCTTTTCGCTCCAGAGGACAGGAACGAGGGGCGAGAGGCAAAACGTAACAAAGGCATCGTGTTTGTGTCAAGCAAAGGTTGGTGCAAGGGAGATTCCTGCCGGGATATTGCTGTTGTTTTCCTTACGGAGTCAAGCAAACAGCCTCCAGCCTGCTGGAATTGGGTGTTCCTCTAGAACTGCTTTCATTCACATCCGACCAGGAGTTCGGGAGCTTCCCCGAATCCCTGGATAGAACAAACCCAACCTCCAGAGGCTGGAGGTCCCCAATTCCCTACCGGCTCACCCCAAATCCTTGGCTTGGATGGCAGCAGTGGGGGGGGGGGGAGTTCTCCCCCCCCTGTAAACACTGGGGGCTCACTGGGAACCGGTGGGGCAGCACTGGAGGGTTTTGCTTGGATTTTATTGGATTCTTGCTCCCTAATTCACAGTTTGAATGCCGGCGGGACAGGGGAAGGGCTTGGGAAGGAGAGGGAAGAGCGCAGGGAGGGAAGGGAGAAGGCAGTGGTGCCGGATGGGGCCACATTATCTCTTTGCTCGCACAAAGTACAAGGCATTTGTTTTGGGGTAGTACTTGACGTTCTGCTTCTTGTCCATGAGGCCACCAAAGATGATTAACTCGCCTCTGCCTTGTACCACCGTGTGTAAACTGGTTTCAGGGGGTCCCACCACCGAGCTGCTGTTGAACACTTTCCATTTGACTCGGCCTTCTTCCTTGGTGTCTTTAATGTCCAGCACGTACATCTGCATGGGTTTGCAGTTCATGCTCTGGTACAAAGGCTTCCCCACGTTGAGGGACTGGGGAGGGTGGTGGCCCAGGCGCCGGGCGATGGGAGGTAAGGAATGGCCGTCCCCTTGGGTAGAACCAGGACGCGGTGCTGAGCCCGGCTCGGCGCCCGGGGAGCCCGGGGAGGAGGCCAAGGGAGGGCTCAGCGCTGCCGAGGCCGAGGGGCCTTTGGAGGAAAGGGCTTTGACGGCTTCCAGGCTCCTCCTGAGCGCGCTGGGGGATACGGCCCCCGGGAGGGAGCCGGTGACGTGGGGCGGTGTGTGGATGCCATTGGTGTGCTCCGGGGGGTTCCTCAGGCTGGCGCTGACTGTCCTGCCCTCCACAGCATCCATCTGGCACAGCACGGAGCCCGCTCGCTGTTCCCAGCTCCCATCGATGGATCCCAAGCGGAGATCCTTCTGCTCCGGCAGCGATCCCCGCCGCGGCGCCAGGGCCAGCCCCACTTTGAGGTCATATCCTTCAGCTGCGGAAGGGGTGCTGGGTGACACGAGCTGCACGGGGCTATCCAAGGAGGCACCGCCAGCCACCGTGGCACCGGGGGACAAAGTGCCCCCATTGAGCACAGGGGAGCTGTCCCCTCTGGCTGGGGACAAGCTGCCTTCCCGGGATCCAGAGGGAGTCTGCCGCTGCGCCCTGGGCCGCAGGGTGCCCCAGCGGCCATTGACACAGGGAGCTTCGTCCGTGTTCCTGACGGGAGACTGGGAGCGGTATTCCCGTGTTTCGGGGACCAGGGTGGGCGGCGTGGCGCTGATGGGAGAGGGGCGGGAGTTCAGGCTGGGGCTCAGCGGGGCTCTCCCACTGGGAGCTTGGCTGAAGACCACCACACATTGTCCCACCTGGAAGAGGAGAAGGGGAGAGGCCAGGTTAGAATGGGAGGAGGATGCTTTGTGCTGTACTGGGGGGGAAACAGCGGGATATGAATCACAGATTCATGCAATGGGTTGTGTTGAAGGGACCATAAAGCTCCTCCAGCTCCAACCCCTGCCACGGGCAGGGACCCCTTCCACTGCAGCAGCTGCTCCAAGCCCCTGTGTCCAACCTGGCCTTGAACACTGCCAGGGATGGGGCAGCCACAGCTTCTCTGGGCACCCTGTGCCAGCGCCTCAGCACCCTCACAGGGAAGAGCTTGTGCCTAAGAGCTCATCTCAGTCTCCCCTCGGGCAGGTTCAAGCCATTCCCCTTGGCCTGTCCCTGCAGGCTCTGCTAAAGCTCCAGGGGTGGATGTGAGCCCCTGGTGTGTCCGTACCCTGCAGGCAGGATGGCACCACAGCTCCGGCGCTCCGTGGTCTTCGTTCTCCACCTTGAGTGGCTGCCATGTCCAGGGGTTGCTGTGCATGTGCAGTAACCAGGCATCCTTAAACAGCTGTGGAGAGAAGTGGGACAGGGTCAGGAGCCTGGTTTGCTGCTGAGATCAGCCCATGGGAGGCAGGAGCGGTGCTGTGCTGCTGCAGACAGGGGAACGGTGACCCAGATCAGGATCTGACTGCCCAGAAGCGACTACACCCTATGTGGTCGCAGACAAATCCCATCATCTCCATCTTCCATCCCAGTATAAAATCTAATTCTCTCTAATTCTTTCGAGGCTCAATTAAAACCTCAGCGAGCTGCTGGGATAGTGCCTGAGGTGCTTCTTTCTTAATTAAAGCAGCTCTAGCAATAGGCAGACAGCTTCCCTGCAGAATCCATCACATGGGAGCCTGGGATTCATGGAATCACAGAATGGTTTGGGTTGGAAGGCACCTTGAAGCTCATTTGGTTCTAGGTTTGCAGAATGAAATGTCACCTGGGTGAGGTGCAGAGTCCACCCCCACCACTGCAGCACCTGCAGCTCACTGCTACAGTGGGCACATCCTGCCCATGCTCCCCATGGATACTCACTGCATTGGGACCACCACAGCCACCGAGGATTAGGATGGTTTCATTGTCTATGACGATCTAGAGGGGGCAAAGAACAGAGTTTTAGAGCAGGAAGGATGTGAAACCATCACTGGTGCTTTTGGTGTGGGCTCCAAGCACAGCCAGAGGCAGGTTCCGGCTCCTTGGCTCCACAGATGCTGCTGAATGGTGCCTGCCCTGGGATGAGGAGTGGAGCTGGGATGGAGAGCAGGTTCTGCTGGGCCTGAGGCAGAGCAGGACACAGGGTTCACCCCACTGCCTTGTCCCAAACAGCTCATGAACCAGTTCCTCTGAGGGAGGAGAGCAGTTACCCAGCCTGAGCCTGAGCCCATGCACAGGGGCCTTAACACCCCTCTTCTGGTAAGGGTCGATGGGCTGCCTGGGAGGGCATGTGCTTGTAGTGAGGTTTGTGAGGTGCTGGTGGGCGGTGAGAGGCCCTTCACCTTCTTTTCCAGTGGAGGAAAGACATGTTTGGGCATAAGCCATCCGATCTCCTCTGGGTACCTGAGAGGAACCACACATAGGGAACCACTGAGTCTCTTCCCAAGGGACCAGGAAGGGAAGCAGGGATGGAGACACCTGCACAAAGCTGGGTGACACCCATGAGCGCCTGCCCTGGGCTGGCAATAAACCAGAGTGGGCCCAACCCAGAGTCACTGGAACCAAGGAGCAGGAATGTGGAGCAATCAAAAAGGGCTTTGAGCCAAACCAATGTGTGATAACGCCTGACTGATCTCAACTGCCACAGGGGGGTGATGGCTGGGTTCAAACAGCAACGTGTGCTCTAGAAATGCTTGTTAGAGTGTGAGTCATGTGCCAGATAGAGCACGGTACTGCATCAGTGTTACAGAGATGAAAAGCTCACCCTCACCAAACAGATGGCTTGGGGCAGGGGGGAAACCAGGGCCCGTTGGGCAGAGGTGGTGAAGATAACTTGGAGATCAGGCATTGTCTTTCAGGCACGCTGCTGAGAGCTGCCTGGAAGCTGGGAATTGAGCTCCATCAGGTTTCTCTTTGTCAGGGTGCTGGTGCTGAGCTCACCTGAGACTGGCCACCTCGCGGGTGAGGGCTGGGCCCAGAGATGTTGGGCTTGGACCAAGCCCACTGCTCCAGATCCAGCACCCAGACGTCATTGCTCCTGCAAGGATGAGATAACAAGTGTTGAAGAGACAAGCAGGCTCTGTGGGCACGTGAACCATGGGTTCAAGGCAGAGCTTTATGGCAAAACTGGGGATTCTGTGGGCTGGAGCCTCAAGGGGATTCATCGTGAAGAGGCAAAGGGTGTGCTTAAAGCAGGAGAGCCCAAAGGCTGCAGAGGTTTCCTTCTGGAACACTCTGAGCTCCCCAGTGGTCACCACAGCAAGTTCCTCCCTTGCAGGAGCTGGTGTCAGATACCTTCCCCCCAGACTCACATTTGTCTTGATCCCAAGGAACCCCCAAAGACGATCATTTTGTCCTCAATGACACAGGAGGAGTGTCCTGCCATGGGAGGGGGGCCATGGGTGGTCACAATGCAGTTCCACCTGGGGAAAGAGGGAGGAAGACATTCACCACTGGTTTGCAAAGGAAAGCACTGGATGGAACAGGATTCCCAGGGGATTGGTGGAATCACCATCCCTGGAAGTGCTCAAAAGCCACGTAGGTGAGGTCCCAGTGGCCTCAGTGAGTTAATGGTGGGCTTGGCAGTGCTGGGGAATGGTTGGACTTGAGGAGCTTAAAGGTCTTTTTGAACCTGGTTCATTCCATGGTTCTATGAATGGCAGAAAGTCCTCAAGAACATGTTGGAGAGGAAAACCTCAGGGAAAACCTCCAAAGAGGCAAATCCTAATGAAACTCATTAGAAATCCTGATGTGCTATAACCATTTCTGAGGCAGGACGAAGCCCCAGGTGGATGTATCGCCCCTTTCAATTAAAGTTCACCCTCAACGATTTCCAACACGGTTTAATTACAGTGTTCTGGTGCCTCTGCTCTGTCTAATGGACACTTTTGATGATGAGAAGCTCCCAGTGAAGAGGAGCAGGAACCATTGCTGCTTTGACAGAGCATTTGCTCCTTTCTCACACAGCATCAGTGGGAAAGGCTGCTCTGAAACCAGGCAAACGGTGCTTCAAGGGAAAGGCAAATTCCTGCCATCCCTGTGGTCACTGCTGGATGCTCTAGAGCAGGAGCAGTGAGGGCAGAGATCCCTAACGTGGTGCAGGTGCTTCTCTCACACCTCCCTGGGAGGCTGCAGGAGCTGGGAGGTTTGGACCATTGCTAAAACCCAAAACCTCCAGGAGCTGGGGCTTTATCTCCTCCTTTCCTCAGAACGAACTCACTGCTCACAGCCAAACCAATGATGTGTATAAAACACACAGAGAACCCCAGACTGGTCTGTGCTGGAAGGGACCTTAAAGCTCCTCCAGCTCTAACCCCTGCTGGGACAGGGCAATCCCAAGGCAGGGACCCCTTCCACTGGAGCAGCTGCTCCAAGCCCCTGTGTCCAACCTGGCCTTGAACACTGCCAGGGATGGGGCAGCCACAGCTTCTCTGGGCACCCTGTGCCAGCGCCTCAGCACCCTCACAGGGAACAGCTTCTGCCTAAGAGCTCAGCTCAGTCTCCCCTCTCTTGGGCAGGTTCAAGCCATTCCCCTTGGCCTGTCCCTACAGGCCCTTGTCCCAAGCCCCTCTCCACCTTTCCTGCAGCCCCTTTAGGCACTGGAGCTGCTCTCAGGTCTCCCCTTCAGGAGCCTTCTCTTGTCCAGGCTGCCCCAGCCCAGCTCTCTCAGCCTGGCTCCAGAGCAGAGCTGCTCCAGCCCTCGCAGCAGCTCCATGGCCTCCTCTGGCCTCGCTCCAACAGCTCCAGGTCCCTCTTGTGCTGCTGCCCAGAGCTGACCCCATGTCCCGATTCCCACCTGGCTGGCTGGGAACACTCAGGGAGCTTGGCATAGTTTAGGTGCAAGTCAAGAGCCATATGGCAGCAACCACCACCCACGAGGTGCCAGACAGCTCCATACCCACGGCTCCGGTGCGCTCCTGTGGTTTTTGGCTTTTCATTTCCTTCTGTTCCAATAAAAGCCTGGCAGCCACTCTGGAATGAGACACACTGAGGAGAGCAGGACCACGCCGAGCTTCCCAGGCGGGCTCCGAGAGATGCCCTCCAGCATTCCTTCAGCTCAATTACATTCTGCAAGGATCAAAGGCTGAGCTTTGAATCCAGATGTGCTCTTACCAGTTTTTGGAGGGTGAGTAGGTATGGATTTCATCGAAGAACCTCTCGGGCTGGTGCAGAGGGTAAGGGCTCGGCCGTGTCCACCCACCAAAAAGCACCAACAAGTCCTTGTAGACCACGAGTGTGGCTCCAGCCTTGGGCGAAGGGTATGAACCTGGGTGAGGAAGAAGGGAGAGGTCAGAATGCACACAGGCACTGAACCCTGCATCGCTTGTATTGCAGTGAGACAACGCGGAGGCTCCACCTTTAAACCCCTCCATCTTTAGCACTCCATCTTTAGAAAAGGAAAAGGAATAGGAGGAAAGAGGCAAAATTAGAGCTGGGAGCCTGGGAAGAAAGCGTCTCCTGCCAATTTGTGTCAGTGTAATTAGTAGGAGCCTGAAAGCACAGCTCATGTGTGGCAAAACTTCTGTCACTCACTGCCAGGAAATTGCTGCTTTCCAATGGAGCCCTTGAAATTAGTGCTGCAGCACGGAATCAAAGCAGTAATTACCTCCAAATCCCCTCCACAGAGGGGGAGAGGGAGAAGGAATCTCAATCCCAGCGCATCCAGAGAGGCCCATGGCAGATCATTGGGGTACTCACAAGCAAACGCTGAACCCCATTTATGCCAAGCAGCACGATTAAAGCCTAAAAGCTGTGCTGTGTGAATTAAGTCACTCCTTGGGTCTGCAGAAGGAAATGCACCTCAAACATCATTGACAGAGCTTTATTGTGGCTGTTTGAGGTTCAAAAGGCTCCACAAGGGCCTGAGACCTGCTGAGCAGCAGGATGTGAGCTCTCGGGCTGGACCATCACAATTCACTGTGCCTCAGCACCCTCCCAGGGAAGAGCTTCTGCCTAAGAGCTCATCTCAGTCTCCCCTCTCTTGGGCAGGTTCAAGCCATTCCCCTTGGCCTGTCCCTACAGACCCTTGTCCCAAGCCCCTCTCCAGCTTTCCTGCAGCCCCTTTAGGCACTGGAGCTGCTCTCAGGTCTCCCCTTCAGGAGCCTTCTCTTGTCCAGGCTGCCCTAGCCCAGCTCTCTCAGCCTGGCTCCAGAGCAGAGCTGCTCCAGCCCTCGCAGCATCTCCATGGCCTCCTCTGGCCTCACTCCAACAGCTCCAGGTCCCTCTTGTGCTGCTGCCCCAGAGCTGGATCAGGGCTGCAGGGGGGGTCTCCCCAGAGCCCAGCAGAGGGGCAGGATCCCCTCCCTGAGCTGCAGCTCATGCTCTGGGGGTGCAGCCCAGCACACGGGGGGTGGGGGGGGGATTGGGCCGTTCCTGCTCTCTCAGCCAGGCTTTTCTTCTGTGGTCGCTGAGTTCTGCGTGTGCTGCTCTGGTTGCATTAGAGGGCTGAATAAATGGGCTTTAAAAACTGCTTATAAGGCCAGATCCTACAGAGATAGGCCCAGAGCTCACGTCAGAAGCGATCAGAGGCTGGAATTTCTCTTCTAAACATCCCTGGAAGCCAGAGATCTTTGTTTGTTTGTTTGTGTGAAAAGTCTGTCTGTGCTCCTCGAGCCAGGAAAATCCATCAAGTGGAGAACACAGTATCTGGGACGAGCTTCATCCCGACTGAATAAACAGCGTCAGCTGCGAAGAGATGTTCCCTTCTATGTTTAGGAGCAGTTCGTTGTGCTGCACCCTCTGCACGCCTCGATCTTTATCCCTAAGGAAAGATAATCTCAGCTGGAGCTGGATGCTGTTCTCAGGCTGTGGAAACCTGCGCTGCGCCCTGACCCAGGCAGAAACCAGTGCAAATACCCCCATGGTGTGCAGGCACTGGAGTCGGTGGTGAGGAACAGGAGCTCTTCCATCGGGAAGCACAGTCCCAGAGAGGAGGAAGCCCTCCCATGGCAAGTGTGTTGCTGCCAGGCTTTGAAGCACCGCTCAGCACATCCTCCAGGGAGCTGGGACCTGGAGCAGGCTGTCACGGGGCCCCATGGAATGGAGCCGGGTCCCTTTGATGTCCCTTTGCTCCTCTGCATACCTGAGACCTGAAGTCACAGAGGCTGCCTTCCCTTTGCCCTGGGCAGGGCAGGAGGTGCTCGGTCTCCTCAGATGCCCACGGCAGCAGCAGCTCTCTGCAGCTTTAGACACAAGCAGTGTTAATGCTCCAGGTTTCCAGTCTTTGTCCATGTGTTTCAGTCCTCCAGGTTACCACATGCATCTCTTGCGCAGTGCAGGGACCTGACTGCCTGCTTGGAAGAGGCTTTGAGAGGCCAGCTCTCCTTTGAGTGGTGTAATTCAGACTTTTCCTGCATTGCGGAATGAGACTCCGCTCCTTTACACCCCTACAATGTCCAGTAACAGGCAAAGCTTCCTGAAGATCCAGGGCCAGCCCCTGCCCTGGGCTGTTTGCATGTTGTTGACTCATTTGGGAATCATCTTGGTGTCTGAGGCTGGGGTTGACCTTCAGGTTACAGCAGGAGGAGGATGGCTCTTCCCACTCCCAGCAATCCCAGCCCTTTTGGAGGCGACACATCCCACGATGGAGGTGCCCATCCCTGGCAGTGCTCAAGGCCAGGTTGGACACAGGGGCTTGGAGCAGCTGCTCCAGTGGAAGGTGTCCCTGCCTGTGGCAGGGGTTGGAGCTGGAGGAGCTTTAAGGTCCCTTCAACCCAAACCATTCCATGATCCTATGACTGGTTCTCCTTGATGGAGAACCCAACCAGCTGATCCTCTACAAGTCACATAGGAAGGTTCCTAACAGCCCAGTTTGCAATGCCAACCTTGGGACAGCAACTTTGTACCCTACCAGGGAGAACATTTAGGCTGTCAACCTGCTGCTGAGGATTAATGAATTGCACACAGCCCCGGAATGAGCAGGAAGCTGGGAATTTGGGAACAAAGAGTAACCAAATGTGACCTCCTTCTGGCACCCTGGTCTTGAAGGAGTTTGTGGGTGTAGCTCTTGTGTCCCAGCACAAGGATTGGCTCCTGCACCCCTTTATTCCTTATGCTTTACACCTGAGAGCAGCAAAGCGTGGCTTGCCTCTTGAGAAAGGCTGGGGGACCTGGTGCCCATCTCCTCCGTGTCTGGCTCTTCCCCCCCAGCTGGAACGCATCGCACTGGAATCGCTTTTCTCAGCTGCAGCATCTTAAAATAGCTGCTCTGGTTTCCTTTAAAAATAGTCCCTGTTCTGCTTGTCATTACCTGCTAAAAACACTTCCCAGGTCCTGCTGGGACAGCAGGGGAGAGCTTTGGTGCATCAGCCTTTTCAGACAGGGTGCCAGTGCTCCTGTGGCCACGTGCTGTGCCCTTGAGCTGCCCCTGCCTCCCGCATCCATGGTTTTGGGGTGAGGTATTTGGGGTTTATTTGGAAAGGGTGACTGCAGAGGTGCAGGAATCTGCCTGCTGCTGGTGGTGACAGCGGGAAGGAGGATGCTCAGATGCCTCAGCACTGGCTGGAGAGGGTTGAGCTGCTCCTGGGAAACGGATGTCAGTGACACAGCTGCTGGAGCAGGACAGGAGGGGTTCTGCAGCAGACTCTGACCTGGCTCCTCACAGCAGCTCAAAGGGATCCGATTCATTGACAGCGGAACTCATGATGCTGGTGGTGGTTGGTGCCTTCACTCAGAGCTGCTGAAGAGAGAGGCTGTGACTGCAGACCTCAGGCTGCAGGAGGTGCCCAGACCTTGAGGAGGACCTGGGGGTGTTGGTCAATGAGAGGCTCCCCATGACCTGGCTTCAGTGAGCACTTGAGCCCAGAGCTAGGCTGGGGCAGCCTGGACAAGAGAAGGCTCCTGAAGGGGAGACCTGAGAGCAGCTCCAGTGCCTAAAGGGGCTGCAGGAAAGCTGGAGAGGGGCTTGGGACAAGGGCCTGTAGGGACAAACCAAGGGGAATGGCTTGAACCTGCCCAAGAGAGGGGAGACTGAGCTGAGCTCTTAGGCAGAAGCTGTTCCCTGTGAGGGTGCTGAGGCGCTGGCACAGGGTGCCCAGAGAAGATGTGGCTGCCCCATCCCTGGCAGTGCTCAAGGCCAGGTTGGACACAGGGGCTTGGAGCAGCTGCTCCAGTGGAAGGGGTCCCTGCCTGTGGCAGGGGTTAGAGCTGGAGGAGCTTTAAGGTCCCTTCAAACCAACCCTGTCTGGGGCTCTATGAAGCAGTTTGCAGCTCTGCAATGTCAGAGCGTTTCAGTACAATCCATCTGCAGAAGAACAAGACATTTTGGGGCTTTTTGCTCGTGTTGTGTCCTAAAGAAGCGGTAAAAAGCCAATTCCTTTTAAGAAGGAAAAACGTGACCCTGCTGATGGATGTCACAGCAGAAATGAGGCTAAAAGCATGGTCTGGACTTACTGCACTCAGCCTCTGAGCTCTAAAAGCCCTGCCTCCAACCTTCCCTCATGCAGGAGCCGGCTGTGTGGCTGCTGGTTGATCCTGTGCATATCTCCAGGGGAGCAGCAGTGAAAGGCAGAGCTGAAACCTCCTGGTGCTCAGCCTGGATGTATCAGCCTGGCTTTTAGGCTGGCAGAGACGTGAAGATGCCAAATCTCAGGTCCTGGGCTGGAAACCTCAACCTCATCCAGCCCAGCACCACCTCGACTCCCCTCCATCACACAAAAGGTCCATCCCAAACATCCCTGACAGCATCAAATCCCTCAACTTTCCCCCTTCCCTGGGAAGGGAAACCAGAGATGGAAAAACTAACACTCCCTGTGCTTCCCAGGCTGGAATGTTTCCGCAGCTGTCTGCAGAGCTGCCCAAAAGCTTTGCCCCTGTCAGCATTTCCTGAGGGTTCCTGAAAGGAAGACGAGAAGCTGGTGAGCAGTGGTCCAGCGGCTGGAATATAGCAGATGAGCATCCTAGCTACCCCAGCATTAGAATTAACTCAATCCGGGAGCCAAAGGAGAGCTCCTAGGAGAAGAGTGGGTACCTCCATAGCCCACAATGTGCTACCCTAACTCTATCCCCAAGTCAGACCCAGCACTTAGGGCTCACTGAGCCCTTGATTCAGCATCTGACCTTCACCTGGTTTCATCCCCAAGGCCCTCAAAACAAGGCACTGGGATTAGAGACGTTTCCAAGACTGGCTTTGACTGGCCCTGCCTAAAGCTTTTAAGAGGCAGGAAGGTATCATTTTCCCCTCCCAAAGCCACATGTGATTTAGTGTTCCCTCAAATCTGGCTTTGAGAAAAACCTCCAAATATTCCTTGCTTGGAAGTAAACAGGAATTGAGCTTTGCACGAGTTTAAGGAGAAACCGAACGCGATCCTTTTGTCTTCCCAACAGAGAGACAAAACCTTTGCAGCACATTCTGCTGTCTGAAAAAACCCTCTCAAAGAGGGAAGGGGAATATCGAATACAGAGGTTTTCATATTGAACACAGAGGTTTTTGTATTAAATGCAAAGGTTTTCGTATCGAATGCAGAGGTTTTCATATTGAATGCAGAGATTTTCATACTGAACAGAGGTTTTTGTATCAAACACAGGTTTTCATATTGAACACAGAGGTTTTCATATCAAATGCAAAGGTTTTCATATCGAATGCAGAGGTTCTCATCAAACACAGAGGTTTTCATATTGAACACAGAGGTTTTTGTATTGAATGCACAGGTTTTCATATCGAACACAGAGGTTTTCTTGCAGGTTAGGAGGGATGCAACCAAATCTGATCCCCTTCCTACCACGCTCTGCACGTTGAGTTTCCACCCTCCAGTGACACCCTGGTACAAGCCCAGTCAAACCCATGGTGCTGAACCCAAAGAGCTGGTTTCGTGCAATCCCTTGGAGGCGGAGGAGCAATCCCCGCTGGGGAGGCTCCATCACCCCCAGTGCTGCAATGTCACAGGCACTGGTGAGCTTCTCTCTTTTACCCAGGAAACCCGTGCATGCTGCGACTCGGAGCCTGATAAAGTGTTGAAAAGGAGAGGCCGTGCCCTGGGAAGCCTGCGGAGCAGGATCACTGACTCACCCTGTGCAACGCTCAGCAATGTCCTTATGCAGCACCTTGAGCAAACAGTGGCAAGATAAGAGTGGGGAACACAGGGGGCTTTGCCCCCTCCTCTCCTCATGCTGCAAACAAGGGTCACTGGAACAGAGGAGCTGTGGCTGCCCCATCCCTGGCAGTGTTGAAGGCCAGGTTGGACACAGGGGCTTGGAGCAGCTGCTCCAGTGGAAGGGGTCCCTGCCTGTGGCAGGGGTTGGAGCTGGAGGAGCTTTAAGGTCCCTTCAACCCAACCCATTCCATGGCTCTAATTCACCTCGATGCTGGAGGAGAGGTTCCATAGAACCAAGGGTGAGGTCACCCCATGCTCCCCTCCGCAATCACCTCCCTGCTTCTGGGAACTGCAGCTCTGGCTCTGCGGTGCAGGGCGCTGCCGTTGCAAAAGCTGCTTTGCCCTGGGGGCAGCTGGAATCAAACCAGGCAGCACCCACCTCCCTCTGCTTTAATGCTTGTTTGCTCCCAAGCCCTCGAAGCGATACCTGCCCTGCAGACTCCGGAGTGACTGCACTAACAGTCTGCCATCCCACACAAACAAGCCCTGCTGCTCATTACAGAGCTCAGCAGAGAGGGGGGGATGGATCAGCTCCCGCTGCTCCTCTTCCCTCCAGGAGGCAAATGGAGAGATGGAAATTGCTGTATCAGGCGACACGGGGCTGTAATAACGGGCTAATTGCAGGGGAGGGATGGAGGGATGTGTGGGGCAGCGCAGGAGCGTGCCCTGGCCCTGCTGAGCTCCACACTTTTGGCTCTCATCACGCTCCTGTTGCGTTCGGCGGCTGAGGCATCGCAGACGGTGAAGGAGCCCCAAATTACTGGTGTTTCAGGAAACGCTGCTGTGGAATTTGGTGAGGTTGGAGCTACCGCGGGGCTGAAGAAACCTCAAGTGTCCCTTAAAGAGCAGCATCCTGTGGGCACGGGCACGAACGTCTCCTCGAGTAAAGCACACGGAGCACAGCGCTCAAGACGTGCTGCAAGGGAAGTGCAGCTCCTCGCTGAAACCTCAACATGGACCTGCTGGAAGCCCCAGCACAGCACACAGAGGGATACTGAGTCCAGCTCTTTGCATCTCCCCTTTAAGCACCCCTAAACACCCTGTGCTGCTTTCCCCATCACCTCCCTTTTCAAGCCATTGGTTCCTGCACTGTGCTCCCTTCACACAAGGACTTGTTTCCCCCCCCCTCATTCCAGTAAATCCAGTGCTTAATGCCAAATGTGCTAAATATTTCATGTCAGGAATAGATATTCACCTTTTGGCCTGCAGACAAGCGTGAGTTAGTGCTTTGTCATTCCGTGTGCCTTCCAGAATTCAGATTTTACAGCAGATGCTTTTGGGAAAGAGGTAAAATCCGGCTACGCAGCGGGAGGATTTAAAGAGACTTTGAAAGCACAGCTTGTAGAGACCAAAACGGGAGTTTTGTATACAGAATCCTGGTGGATTGGTCCCAAAGGCAAACACACAACAGCAGGAGCAGCTAAAAGAAGGAAAACTGGAGTACCTGCAGCCCTGCTCCAGCTCTGGGGCAGCAGCACAAGAGGGACCTGGAGCTGTTGGAGCGAGGCCAGAGGAGGCCATGGAGATGCTGTGAGGGCTGGAGCAGCTCTGCTCTGGAGCCAGGCTGAGAGAGCTGGGCTGGGGCAGCCTGGACAAGAGAAGGCTCCTGAAGGGGAGACCTGAGAGCAGCTCCAGTGCCTGAAGGGGCTGCAGGAAAGCTGGAGAGGGGCTTGGGACAAGGGCCTGTAGGAACAGGCCAAGGGGAATGGCTTGAACCTGCCCAAGAGAGGGGAGACTGAGATGAGCTCTTAGGCAGAAGCTCTTCCCTGTGAGGGTGCTGAGGTGCTGGCACAGGGTGCCCAGAGAAGCTGTGGCTGCCCCATCCCTGGCAGTGTTCAAGGCCAGGTTGGACACAGGGGCTTGGAGCAGCTGCTCCAGTGGAAGGGGTCCCTGCCTGTGGCAGGGGTTGGGGCTGGAGGAGCTTTAAGGTCCCTTCCAACACAAACCCAGGATTCCATGATCCTGTGAACACCTCCCATGGGATGCGCCTGCTGGCTGGGATGCCTGGGAAGGAGCTCTTGCCGATAGGTGTCAGCACAGCCTGCCTGAAGCCTCCGAGCAGGAGCTTTCCGAAGGCTCCTCAGAGCAACTTCCCAGCTGGCAAGCAATGGGATTGCAGAAGTTTATTCCACTGATCCCAAAACGGGGCTGCCCCCGAAAGTGAACACAGGGAACGCTTTGAGAGAGCTGAGAAAGGAATAACTCTATCTAAACCACCCATGGAGCTCTCAGTCAGAGGGCTCTGCATGGATAGCAGCACCCAGGATGCCGGCAGGAGCTGGGTCAGGCTATCAGCTTCCTCTCTGGAGCAACACATTGATCCTATGTGAGACAGCACCAATGCAAACACACAGCCTGGGAGGTTGGGGCACCCCTGGAAGGGGCTGAAGCTGTATTTCCTGAAAAGGGAATCAAACAGAGGGTATCGGAGATGCTGCGGATGCTCCAACAAATACCTCGTCTGAGCTGGTACCTGGGTGTTAGGGAATAGTTAGAGCCCTGAAAGGGAAAATTCCCTATAGAAACCTAAAAAAGCTCTTCAGAATGAACCCTGGAGAAGAGGTTTGGAAGGGGACAGGTCTGCAAGTGGAGGAAGATGTTTCCCCTCATCATCCCAACAGAAGGCTCCCAGCTCTCAGGTGCATGAGCCCTTCCGGAGTTCCCAGACTCAACACCATCAATGAGACCCAACTACTTCTGTGTCTATATAAGGCCTCCGAACCCTAAGAACCTGCTTTTACGGATCATGGACTCCTTATAGACCCACAGGCTGCAAAGAGTTTTCCCCAATTTTGGTATAATCACCTCAAAAATCCAGCAGGATTTTCCAAGGGCCTGGGAGTCACGTTTCCAATGAGCTGGGAAGCATCATGTATCCGGCAGCCACACTGTCCCTGCTCATAAACTGGAACCAGGGAGGCTAAAAATTCTCCCCATCCATCCCGGAAAAAGGCCATAGTGGGAAAAATTCCTCTGTTAATCTCTGGAGGAATCTGCACCCAGGGAATGTCTCTCTGGGAACCTAAATCTGACAGGGTTAAAGCAACAAGCTATATTTCATGTTGTTCTGCTCCATCATCACAGAATCCCAGCCTGGTCTGCGCTGGAAGGGACCTTAAAGCTCCCCCAGCTCCAACCCCTGCCACGGGCAGGGACCCCTTCCACTGGAGCAGCTGCTCCAAGCCCCTGTGTCCAACCTGGCCTTGAGCACTGCCAGGGATGGGGCAGCCACAGCTTCTCTGGGCACCCTGTGCCAGCGCCTCAGCACCCTCACAGGGAACAGCTTCTGCCTAAGAGCTCAGCTCAGTCTCCCCTCTGGCAGGTTCAAGCTATTCCCCTTGGCCTGTCCCTACAGGCCCTTGTCCCAAGCCCCTCTCCAGCTTTCCTGCAGCCCCTTCAGGCACTGGAGCTGCTCTCAGGTCTCCCCTTCAGGAGCCTTCTCTTGTCCAGGCTGCCCCAGCCCAGCTCTCTCAGCCTGGCTCCAGAGCAGAGCTGCTCCAGTCCTTGCAGCATCGGGATAACTTAATGCCAGGTTGGATCAGGTGGGATCAGGGGAGGGTGGCACAGAGAAAGCCATGCAGTGAGGGGGTTCTCAGATGCAGTGCTCACAAACAGGAGGCACGGGTCTATTTTTCTCCTGGTAGCAGCAGTCCACATCCATTTCCCATCACACTGACCGGACAGAGAGTTCAACAGCTTTACTTCTGAAGCATCTAAACAACCAGTCTCTGCAAGCAGGCAGCACATTCCCAAGAGCCACAGTGACCCCTGGGAAGAGGATGGGAATCTTTTGGCTTTTCCTGCCTGCTTCAGTGAAGGCATTTGCAGGATAGATCCTTGCAAACAGCAGATTGCACAGCCCCTTTGCAATGCATGTGTTCTACCTCTGCAGCCCTGGCTTCATTCATGCTATGCTGCTGGGTCATGCGTGGTGCCCATCCCAATGGGCAAGAGCTGCACTGCACACGAGTGATGCTGGAAAACAACAGATCCAGACCAAAAACCTGAATGAGAGGTTCAACAGAAGCAGGCAGAGAGGCCACGAGACCAGAGGAGGCAAACCAAAGGGAGGGTAGATGTGTTGTAAAGCTAAACCCACTCGGATTAAGCATCTAGTCACCA
The DNA here is from genome assembly GCF_012275295.1 of Melopsittacus undulatus. Taxonomy (NCBI): domain Eukaryota; kingdom Metazoa; phylum Chordata; class Aves; order Psittaciformes; family Psittaculidae; genus Melopsittacus; species Melopsittacus undulatus. The sequence continues at coordinate 2,943,711 of NC_047538.1, read as the reverse complement.
CACAGAGCAATCCTATTGAATCAAACAGCGATGGATTAACGTGCTGGAAGCCAGCCTGCCATGCACAGCCTGTGCTTTGCCAATGGGACAGCACAGCTCTTGGCAGAAAACAACCCTTCACCTGCTGAGTTTCTGATCTTTCGCCTCTTGCCCTTGGAATAGTTCATATTTCACACCACAAAGTTCATCAAAGCCACTTCTCCAAAGCAGCCAAGCGAGGAAAGGAACAAATGAGCACCCAAGCCTGCCTTACACAGGCTAACCAAGGGCCTGAGAGGCACCCCAGCTCTGCAGAGCCTTGGAGCCTGCCAAACCAGCTCCAGGCTCACCCTCGGAAGGGTGCTAATGAAGTTGAAACTCGCTGTTCTAGGCTGAATGTGGAGCTCCTGCAGAGAGCAGGGTGTAACTCACCCTTTCCAAAGGCAGCAGAGCCAGGTCCCACTCCCTGCAATGCTGTGTTTTGCAAGATAGGCTGTTTAAGGTTTGCACGGATGCACTTCTCCCCCAGGAGCAGGAAGCTGTGCAATGGGATGACCTTGGTGTGCTGTGCATGGGGATGTTTCTACATGTACCACCAGGCAGATTGCAGCAGTTACCAGGAGCCTGCTTCAAAGGATGCACTTTGCCTTCTTACTTCTGCACTGCTGCTTACATCTTGGAATGGCTTCATCCTCCAGTGCTCCTTGTCACTTCCAGCCCCACAGCACAGAGGATTTGGCTGTCAAAGGCTACTACAACTCTGCACAAGTGGTTACTCATCTCCTTGCACACCTGGGAGCTAAAAAAGGGGGGGAAAACTCAATATATTTACATCAGGGAAAGCTATTCCAAGCAACAGCATCCATCCCAAAGGATGGTGTAGAAGGCAGCCCAGAAACTCCTGTCTGTGTTACAGAAGGGCAGTGTGTGATAAGCGAGCTCTGGTCAGGCAGCAGCCTCACCACAATTACAGCAGAGTTTCCGATAGGATCAAGTCACTCTGGGCTTAAGGGCTCAAAGAGCATTTTGATGGTGGTGGGAAAGCCAGGGCTTGGTTTTGATGGTAACATGGAAAGTTTTAGACCTACAAAGGCAGAAATACAACTACTGAACTGAGAGGACAATGAGAGAGAAATGAGCCAGACCAGGAAAAGAACTGGGGAAAAAGCTTTCCTCTCCTCCAGGATCCATTCCCTACAGAGGGCTTGCATCCCTGTCATTAACCTGTTCTACTTTGAAACACCAGACACCTGCAGCCAGCAGCTGCAGCCCTAACAAGAGGTGTTATTGTCTGCCAGGCATCAGCTTTCCACCCCTTTTTATTCCCAGGAGAGCAGCAGCTACATTGTGGCTGCAGAGGTGATCCCAGAGCTGAACAGTAACTGTGGCACAGCTTTCATTAAAAAGGGATGCTCCTCATTGCACCAAGCTCAGAAACACACAGGATCATAGAACCATGGAATGGTTTGGGTTAAGAGACCTTAAATCCCGTCCAGCTCCAACCCCTGCCACGGGCAGGGACCCCTTCCACTGGAGCAGATGCTCCAAGCCCCTGTGTCAAACCTGGCCTTGAACACTGCCAGGGATGGGGCAGACACAGCTTCTCTGGGCACCCTGTGCCAGCGCCTCAGCACCCTCACAGGGAACAGCTTCTGCCTAAGAGCTCAGCTCAGTCTCCCCTCTCTTGGGCAGGTTCAAGCCATTCCCCTTGGCCTGTCCCTACAGGCCCTTGTCCCAAGCCCCTCTCCAGCTTTCCTGCAGCCCCTTCAGGCACTGGAGCTGCTCTCAGGTCTCCCCTTCAAGAGCCTTCTCTTGTCCAGGCTGCCCCAGCCCAGCTCTCTCAGCCTGGCTCCAGAGCAGAGCTGCTCCAGCCCTCGCAGCATCTCCATGGCCTCCTCTGGCCTCGCTCCAGCAGCTCCAGGTCCCTCTTGTGCTGCTGCCCCAGAGCTGGATCAGGGCTGCAGGGGGGGTCTCTGCAGAGCACAGCAGAGGGGCAGGATCCCCTCCCTGAGCTGCTGCTCATGCTCTGGGGATGCAGCCCAGCACACAGAGTCCATTCTGCAGTTCTCCCTTCAAGGGCTGGAAATGGCAATGAGCTGCACTGAATTCAGGAGCTCATTTTCCACACCTGCTTCTCCCAGCTTCCCTCCTTGCATCCATCCCTCTAAGAATCTGTTCTGCTACAAACCACAAATGGTGTCCCAGGGCCTAGAGCAGGGCTCAGACTGAGAACTGCTGCTCTAGGGAGGCCATTAGCACTGGCAGGGCATGGTTTGGGGGGGGTTGAATCCCCAAAGCAAAGCTGTGCCTTGGATCACTCACTACATTACCACGAGGTAAGTCATGATGCAAGGGGAACAGAGGAGCACGGGGTCAGGGCTGAGTGGGTCAGTGATGAGTCTCAGCCCATTCTGGCTGCTCAGAAACAAGATGATGCAGAACACAACCCAGGACAGAACAAGCTGCAGCTCTACAGGAGCTCTTCAGACACAGTGGGGTTTAAATCCACACAGAAGGAGGTTTGTACTCCTCTAATGAGTATTTACCCATGGAAACCCCAGTGATCCCTTGGCAGGAAGGTGCTGCACTGATGTGTGGATGTGGAGGGCTGGATGCTGGCTGGATCACCCCTGCACAACCACCTCTGTCCCTTGGGAAGTGCTTTGCTGGGCTCATGTCCCCTTTCAGCTCCACAAAGCTCGCATCCCAGAGGAGGAAACTCACTCCAGACCAGGAGCAGCATTGTGAGACTTCACCAGCTGCTCTGAGCACTTGCCCTGGTTTCTCCAAGGGGATGATGAAAACAGGGCTGGGTTTTTTTGCCTCCAGGCAAGGTTTTTGCAGAGCTTTATGGAGGGCAAACCTCAGCTACCAGGGACCACATCTGATAGAAGCACCTGGGGCAGGTGACAGCAGAGCCTCTCCTGCCTGCTTTGGGCTGTTAGCTCTGTTGACACAACACCATCAAAGGCACCTTCCCCTCGGCTCACAAGGGGAAACCTGAGCCTTAAACTCCAGCAGCTCCCACTCAAAAGCACTGAGAGAGGACCTGGGGGAAGAACAGAGCCAAGAAGAACCAACAACCAACGTGGGAGAGGGCTTGTTGCACACTTACAGTGTTGGGTTAAGGCTACTTGGGAGGTTTGCAGGGCAAACTTCAGGCTGGTGGGCTCTACTCATTTACAGGCTAAAGCAGGGAGCATCAGCTGCTCTGATGGGGCTGTGCCTTGACACTGAGCATGGACAGAGGGGATCAGCGCATCTAATGCACAAGGTTTACCTCCAAGGCTGGTTTTATCCTCAAATCCTGAGGGTCATGAGCAGCTTTCCTATATCCCAGTGGAAGCAAATGCAGCGTGAGTGCAGGGAGAGCAACACAGCAGGAAACAGGTCCTGGAGTCCCACCTCCCCGGCGGAAGGGTGGGTGCATGGAGAGCCTTCCATAGCAAACAGGAAGAGCGGAGCCATGAGTCTCCTGATAGCACAGTGGGATCTCAGTGGGAAAACACCACAGCACCAAGGGGGGAACCGGGGCCTTTCCAGCTCTCCTGCCTCCACAGACAGCTGGAGAGGAGATGGGATCGTCCTTGGCTCTGGGTGCTAAAGCAGAAACAACAGGAAGGATGTGCAGATCCTGCACGACTTCAGTTCATGTTCCTCTCCCTCAAAGACCTGCTCTTTGTAACACCATTCCTTACCCTGCCAGCACTACAAGAGGCTTGGTTTGGGAAAGAAAAGCTTTCCATCTCTGTCCCTAAGGCCCTGGGAGCATGGACAAACCTCCTGGCATTTTTCTCTCTGATTTATAAAAGGTATTTACCAGTTTGGGGCAGACAGAGGCCAAGTGCAGGGCTCCTGAGGAACATTAACAAATATAGGAAGGGAGAAAGTCTGCAGGAACACACGGTCTGGAATAGCATGGCAGGCCAGAAGGAAAACTGCCTGCGGATAGGGATACACCTCCAAGTTATTCCCTGTAGCCCAAGGACACAACAGGAGATACAGATGATGGTGAAGGTCTTGGGGCAGTGCTGGTGGCCGAGGCAGCCTCTGCCTGCAGCATTCATTGCAGAGATGGACGGGATCTCATCCGGAGTGCTTCACAACCACATGGAAACAGGACAAACCTTCCCTGCCACCCTGCCTGCATCAGCCAATTCCAACCCCATGCCAAAGCCCCCACTACGGGAACCCCAACAGCCCCCATTGCACAAAATCCTGGCCATCTCCATCCCAAAGGGATTTGGTTTCTTCCCTGTTTCAGCTGTTTTGGGGGAGCACCAGAGGATTATTACCACCAAAGGCACCCTGCGTGCGTCCTTGCTGCGGGAGCGGCGTGCTGCAGCTTGAGTCACAGTGGAGACTAACCCTTGCCTCCAGCTGCATCACTGGTGTAAACCACCTCCAGTCCTCTGTGGCAGGTTCTCCTCTGTGCAGATAGGCTCCAAGCCAAACAAGTGCCCAGGTTAATTATGCAAATCAAGAGAGAATAAAGCAAGCATCCCTAACACATGGAGAAAGGCTCCTGCCTCCCAGGGACCACCTACCCTGGCATAACATTGCAGCCTTCCCACGTAATGCCAGAGCCATTAACTACAACTCCCCTCCTGCTCTGGCAAGGCTCCTATGTGGGAGTGGAGAAGGTGGAAAACAGCTCCAAAGTGGCCAAAAGAGCTTGAGGGAGAAGAGCTGAGATGCATTCCTGTTCACATGCTGCCTCCTTTGTAGAGCGTTGAGCCCCACCAGGAAAAAGCACTACATAAAAGCCAGGCATTGACTCTCTTGTTCTGCTCCAGCCTAATAAGTCCAAAGTCAATGCCATTGTTTTAGATCTAAGCACAAAAATACTTTGAAACCTCAAAAATTAGGGTTTTTGGAAGCAATTATCTCCCTCCTCCTCGCCGAGACTAAAAGCAACACAGGCCAATTACACCTTTGAAGGCTAAATATTTACTGCTGGGTGAAGTGCAGCAGCTCGGGCTGGAGAGGGATTATCCAGCTCTGATGTCATCTCATGCCTACAAGGAAGAAAACCCAAAGGAAAAACAGGTATGAGCAAACAACAACAGAAAAGCCCTTTGGAGAGGGGAGAGGATGAAGTGGTTTCAGCTCACCCATGTCCAAGGCATTCAGTGTGGCCCTGGCACTGTCCTCCCAGTCACATCACCTGGGTCTCATTAGGTAAGATGCTCATGCTTAATGAGGGTGCAAGGAGAGTGCAAGCCAAGCTCTCTGAGCATGAACTGGCCTCATGGAACAGCCGGTGCCTTATCCTGGAGCAAGACCTACCCTATAGAGTCCATAGGGGCAGGTGTGGGAACTCCTCAAGCTCCAGCAGCAATGAGCCTGCACACAGCGAGGTTAATCCATCAATGTCAGCTCCTGTGAAGAACAGCAGCTCTCCTGCCTTATTTAGCTCTGACTCCTGAGTTTCAAAGCTCTCAGCTTTTGCCCCCTCCAGCCACTATTCTTTCCCAGGCAGCGGGTGCCAACCCTCCGGTTAAGGGCACCAAGGGATAAAAAGAGAGCAGTTATGTGTAAGACACAAAAAGGAGAGCGGTGATGTGTAAGATACAAGCAGTCCTGTGCAAGATAGCACCAGGGGCACAAGCAGGGAGTGACTCATCTCCTCTGCAGCCCAAGGAACAAGAGCTCTCTGTTTGGTGAGCCTGCCTGAAGTTTCAGTTGCGATCCCATCTCGCTCCACGCGCTCATGACAGCATGCAGAAAGATTTCCTCGGGGGATCTTCCCATGGGACTTAACTCTGACACATATTCCCACAGGACTCGTTCTTTTCAAAGTGTAATCTGTTAGTAAGGCACTGGGAATCTGACTTGGTGAAATACCAAGGGGGTGAGCGAGCGGAGCTGGGTGCCGGCAGCTGGAGCCATGGACACGACTGCGAGTCATGCCCTGCATTCAATGCGACGGAAGAACTCGCTGCGCTGGAAGAATAGATGTCCTGGGTCAGAGCAGAGGTCTGCATGGCCCAGTATCCTGTTTATGCTACCCAGGGCCTCTTCTCCACCCATGAGCACAGGGAGATTGCTCCAGCAGGGAAGGGGGAAGAGTGAGAGCCGGGTTTCACATAGGTGCAGGCTGTGGTTGCTTTTCTCTCAGTCCATGGCTGGTTAATTCTCACCTGCAAGCATCATGCAGTGGATGTGCAGATGCAGAAGTCAAACTATGAGGAGTTGCTGAGTATCAGTCTGCACAAGCAGCCATCAAGCACTGAGTTACATGTTAACATGTCAAAGTGACAGCCCACCAATTCCCAGAGGACATCAGGATGCAAAAACATCTGGATTTGGGAGGACTTCATATAAGGGAAAGAAGTGTCAGACAAGGAAACACGACTTTAAATAATAAGTGAATAACCCACAACACTTCAGAGCACAATGGAGGAGGATCTGCACCCAAGCAGGCACATCAGCAAGGAGTGGCTGCTGGATGCTGAGCTCCTTTTCCTCCTTCTGCTCTTGGTTGCACATCAGCTTCCCCTGCAATCACTGCTTTAACACTGACTTTCCTCCCCCAGTTCCTGTGCTCATCTCCAGAGTTATTGCAGTCACACTGAGAAGCAGAAGGAAAACGAGCACAGAGCATGTGAGTGCCATGGGGATCCGATCCCCAGGCTGGAAAACCAGGGCTGTTGTTTTCCTGCCCTGAGCACCACGGGGACTGCAGGAATGTGCCTGCTTTCCCACGCTGTGGGGAGCCGGCACGGGCACGTCTCCTCCACTCCTCAACATACCTGAGGTGGTGGCTACCAAGGTTATTAAAGAATACAAATCTCTCGGCTTTGAGACATCAATTGCTAACAAAACAGGCTCTTGTGGTCACAGGGAAGTGTCACTCATCCCGCATGGCACGAACCAGCGCCTCCAAAGAGGAACAACCCAGCACGGTGCTGAGGATACTGAAGTCTGGGGCCAAAAAACCCCCCAATATCACCTGAGAAGTGGTCAGATGGTGATAAAACACCTGGGAAACCCAGTCTGAGAGCAGCCGTGGCAGGGCTGAGGTAGGTTTTACCCGTTTCATAGTGGCATTTCTCACCTGATGCCAGGGGCCGGATCCACTCCTTGCTGTTCAGGTCGAGTCTCCAGAGGTCGTTGAAGGCAGCGTTGCAACTGCTCTGTGTGCAGCCACCAAACACGTACATGGACTGGTTAGAGTCGTAGTAACATGCACCTGGAGAACAGAAACACATGAGGCAAGGCCCTGACATTTGTGGTTTGGGGTGAAAAGAGAGATCAATCTCCCCTCAGGCAGGTTCAAGCCATTCCCCTTGGCCTGTCCCTACAGGCCCTTGTCCCAAGCCCCTCTCCAGCTTTCCTGCAGCCCCTTTAGGCACTGGAGCTGCTCTCAGGTCTCCCCTTCAGAAGCCTTCTCTTGTCCAGGCTTTCCTCCTGTTCCATACAGAACAGACAGTGGGGCTGCCCCAACTTCAATAAAACCATGGGCCAGCTTAGGGATATCCCTGAGCAGCATAAACCTTCAGCAAGAACCTTATCCCCTCAAGCAGAGCTGCTCCTGAAAGTGCAAGGAAAGCTGCCTTAGAAGCCTGCAGTTAATGAGATCAGCTATGATTAGTGCTCAGCACACCTCCCTTCTCTGAGCTCATTCCTATGATGGCCAGGGTCACCAGATGAGACTGAGAAGCCAGCCTGTGTACCCAGCCCTTCACTTACTGCTTTTTCCAGATATGATAGCATTTCATAGAGTTATTTGGGTTGGAAAAGCCCTTTCAGCTCATCCAATCCAACCATTCCTATCACTGCCAAGGCCACCCCTGCCCCATGGCGCTGAGGCCCCGTCTCCACCATGTGTGAACCCTTGCAGGGCTGGTGACTGCAGCCCTGCCCTGGGCAGCCTGTTCCAATGCCTGAGCACCCTCTGGGGCAGGAATTGTTCCTCAGCTCCATCTAAACCTGCCCTGGTGCAGCTTGAGGCCGGTTCCTCTTGTCCCATCCCTTGCTCCTTGGGAGCAGAGCCCAGACCCTCCTGGCTCCATCCTCCTGTCAGACACTTGTAGGGAGCCATCAGGTCCCCCGTGAGCCTTCTCCACACTGAACCCCCCAGGTCCCTCAGCAGTTCCTCATCAGACTCTAGACCCTATCTTCAGCATCACTGAAACCCATCCTACACAAGCATTCCCTCTGCTCCTTATGGGAAAGGATTAGGCAGTGAGATGGGGAACAGGGAGGGAACACAGCACTTGACAGCCCTCTAAGGATACCTAGGGAAGTAAAAGAGTGTTTGCCCCCAAATCAGACTCTGCAGGAAAAAGAAATGATATGCAAGTGTCTGCCTTTGGCAGTGTCCCATGGCACCCAGGCACCTCTGCTGGGAAATACATTAAACATTAGAGCAGAGAGGACTTGCTCAGCTTTTCTGCCTTGGAGGATGAGGAAGATTCAAATGTGTTCAGAAAGTTAAATCCCTGAAGCTACAAAGAGGATTTCTCAAGTTCTTCATTTCCCTCCTCAAATACAAGGAATCCCATTGACTTCATAACATCACGGAATGGTTTGGGTTGAAGGGACCTTAAAGCTCATCCAGCTCCAACCCCTGCCACAGGCAGGGACCCCTTCCACTGGAGCAGCTGCTCCAAGCCCCTGTGTCCAACCTGGCCTTGAACACTGCCAGGGATGGGGCAGCCACAGCTTCTCTGGGCACCCTCACAGGGGAGCTCCTTCCTGCAGTGCTGTTCAGAGCTGCTCTCCCATTCAACAATAAAAATAGATTCAGATGATGTGACCTGAGGGGACACAGGATGCTCGGAGCTTGCACAGACAGAAAGGCTTGTTGTCCTTTTGGGAACAGCAGCCAGAAAAGAGCAGAAAAAGAGCCTATAAAAGGAGCATCTGGAGCAAAAGGCTGATACCCTACTTTTGGCAGCAAGAGAAAAGGGCTCAGAGCAAATCCCCACGAGAAGTCCCTGCTCTCATAGCTTTGCTCTGGGCCAGTACAAGTACATTTCTGGTTTCCAATGATCCAACACCACAGCCCTACTTTTGCAGGCTGTGCAAAATACACCAGTGACCCTCATCCTGCTGCACGCTCAGCACTATGCTGGGGACACCATGACACCCGGTGGTCTTTGCTGAAGGTCCCATGGTCTGATCCCTTATTGAAAAGCCAACAGCCCTCATGCCCTGGGCTATTAGGGATGAGTCCAGGGTGCTTAGCTGACCCTGGGGATGCTCACAGGGTGAGACCACACAATCTATCCCTATCTACAATGTCCTTATGTGCAACTGAACTGTCTTCATCCCAGCCTACACCTTGGTGAAAGATTTAATACCTCTAGTGCCACAGCCCATCACTTTGGAGCTCTGTGAAGTGCATGTGCCTGGCACAGGATTGAGGAAGAAATCACAATGAAGAACAGTTTTAATGCTTTAACTGCTCGCTGAGACTCAGCCCTGCCTCATTGTCACCCAGCAGACCCTTGGAGATCACCTCCACCCAGCACAGGGTGAGGTGCTTCACACCCTAAGCCCATGCAGTTAACACCCAGCACAAAGCAACACTGGGGCTTTCCTACTTCACCTTTCAGGAAGGGCTTAGTTCCTTTAGAAACCTAACCCCCACCTCAAGCATGCCATGGTGAGAGCCTCTTCCTCCTCCCCACACCACCCCCTTGGCAAGCCCAGCCTGCACACCGCAGCCCAGCTCCTCTATTATGTCAGAGGGGAGGTGGCAGCATTCTTCTCCTCTATTTGGCTTCAAACCCCAGGCCAGCCAGGCAGGCACCAGGAGGCATTTTAATCCTAGACCAAAAGAAGCCAAACTTACTGTGCTTTGCCAGTCCTTGTAAAGCTGCTGAAGCCGAGGAGGGCAGACTGGTTTGGGGAGGAAAAAGGGCATCAGGGGTCAAGGAGGAAACAAAGCACAAGTGAGAGCTGCACTTTAAACCAGGCTTGCAAAGGGGAGGAGGGTGCGAGTCCCTGGTGCCCAAGGAAGGGTGGAGAACATGGGATTTTGGGTTGATTTTTGTCCAGAGCCAGTAAAATTCAGTGTCCCCCATGTTTCAGGATTACAAACACACTGTAACTGGAAATAAGGGCAAGGAATATTCGGGCTGCTTGAAGATGCTGATACCTGAAGAGAGAACAGAGGCAGCTGGATTTGAATTTGTTCCTGTTGGCTCTCTGTGCTGCACCACAAAGCATCAGAGACCTTTGCCTGGAGCGCAGGATAACTGAAAGGAAGATGAAGTGGGAAGGGAAGACTGCAGAGCACATGCCCTTTGTGGTACCTGGCTTTTTACATGTCGAATACCTCAAATAAAGTCACCTGAGTTCAAAGGCTGCATCCCCCATTGGAGAGAGGGGAAGGAGTCAGCTTGGCTGTTGGAATCCCACTGCAGCTAAAGGCTGACAGCCCTCGGTGTCAGCATTCCCAGGAGGAGCCAGCTGAGCTGATGCTGCAAGCATTGTACATCGAGCTGCTGGCACTCCACACCCAACCACACTTGGCACCAGAGCTATGTACAGTGACGCCGAGGTCGGGCTGCAGATGAAAGCTCCAGGTCCTGCTTTACACCAACCACATGGGCGCTGTGGCATGATAAATGCCCAGCATTGCTCAGAGAGCCCAGCTCCACACATCTTAGGGGGAAAAACCCCACCAAGCCATCTCCTTCTGCTCTAAACCACCGTTTCCCTGCTCCCTGCAGCACAGGCACTCACTGTCGTCAAAAGGCAGGGCTCCATTGAGCAATGCTGGGTGATATGAGAAGCTCTGGTGTCAAGCAGCCCATCCTGTAAACCAAACAACATTCCGGCTTCCACCTCGCCCCTGCCTCTCTGGGTGAAGGCAGGGAATTGCTCTCATTAGTCATCTCCCAGACTGCACGGAAAAACCAGAATCAGGCTTTAAAATTAGTCACTCTTCCATCAAAGGATCAATATTCCTGGCACAACAGGCGGCATTCCTCTGCTGCTTCCCCCTTCCTGCATTCCTCCTGACGTGGCATTCTGACTGGGGCCAGTTATTTAACCACATGAGTCACTGCCCTGCTATGATGTTTGTAGGGCTTTGATGTACTTTAGGGCTAAAAAGGAATTAGATGGCTCCTGCAAACATCAGAGTTGATGTTCGGCTCAGAAACCTCCACAGGAAGTGTTTCTCTCACTGAGATGGGACATTTACACCTGCAAATCCAACATCATTGCTACAGGCTGATGTTCTGCAGCTTTAAATCCTTCATTAAAACTACAGCTCATCCATGAGGTTCGTTATCAGCTGTGTGAGCTTTGCCAAACCCTCCCCACGGGACCGGACGAAAGGAACATCCATTCATTATTCCTTATCCAACGGTTCTGCTGTTCCTCCCTTTGGAACTGAGAGGAGACATTTTGACCTCCAACTGTTTAGAATTCTCTTGCTCGTCCTTTTATGCTCCTTAAGAGTATTTGTGGGATAGTTCTAATAAATCCTGGAAGTCAGACAGGCCTGACCACTGTTTTGGTGCCAGCTCCTGCTGTCTGTTGCCTTCAGTGGCTCATGCCTGGGAGATGACGTCTTCTACATGAGCTGGTGCATTACTCACCCCTAGAAAGGGATTTATGAGTCCCAAACCTCCTGTTCTTATTCACCTCAGCATCTCAGTAGTTTAGGCTTAAAGATTCAGTTGGAGTTTCTGCAATGAAATATTTGCAGCTTGAGTTTAATGCAGGAACCCAGCAACACGAGACACTTCAGTGGAGGGAAAGCAGCTACTGCAGATCTGCTTTAAAAAATCCCTTTAAATCAGCAAACAAGTTAATCCAGATTAGCTTTCTGCACAGAAAGTGCATTAATAACGCTTGGGGAGCAACTGAGGACTGACCAGAGCCAGGACAGCAGCAAACAGAGAGGCTAATCCAGATGACACGCTCCGAGGGCAGCGGCTTTAGGGAGACAGCTCACGTTGGATGGAGCGTAACAGCAAAGCCCCCAGTGGGCAGCAGGATAAACTACAGAGCACTCAGTGTCTGGAGCAGTACCGGGGCCTATTTCAGGAATTCACAGCCAGCCTTAAAGCTCCCAGGTTGAAAAAGGCTGCAAGAACTGAGGGGAAACATACCCAGATTGGGAAGTCATTAATAAGCACTTTGGGAACACTTCACACCAAGCTAGGTACAGCAGGGACTTGCATTCTTCCGGAGGACAAGCATGTCCCTTAAACAGCTCCATGGCTTTACCAGAGATTCCTGCAGTGTCTCCTGGGGATGGAAGTCCTGTCCTATGTGAGCGTGCCACCAGGCAGAGCAGGCTGAGGCAGTGCAGTGCTGCTGCACTACAGGCAAGTTCTATTTCAGTATCAGTTCAAGGCCAGGTTGGACACAGGGGCTTGGAGCAAGCTGCTCTAATGGAAGGTGTCCCTGGCCATGGCAGAGGTTGGAACTGGATGAGCTTTAAGATCCATTCCAACATAAACTAGTTTGGTATAATATGACCTTTTCCTCAATGGGAATGCTTTTTTGCTGTTCTCTCCTAGAAACTTGGAAGCAGGTTGAAGCTTCACCCATACACAAGCAGTGTGAACTGAATCACTTCTATCAGCAAATACCCTCGTGTCTCATGTGTGGCTGTGCTTTAAACTGAAGGAAGCCATACTCAGCCCCCTACAAACCCATCTTCTACATCTATGAGTAACAGATCTGCTGTGAAAGCAGCCAGCACATGGCCCAAGTGTGGCAAGTGTGCACACTCAGGGGTGTTGATTTAATGGCCTGAGTGCAGCAGCTGAGGTTTCTACTGAAGAAGACACAAAGCTCAGGCTAGGAGATATGGGAAGAGACCTGCATATAAAATACACAAAACCATCTTTTTCCCTGTGAGGGTGCTGAGGCGCTGGCACAGGGTGCCCAGAGAAGCTGTGGCTGCCCCATCCCTGGCAGTGTTCAAGGCCAGGTTGGACACAGGGGCTTGGAGCAGCTGCTCCGGTGGAAGGGGTCCCTGCCTGTGGCAGGGGTGGGGCTGGAGGAGCTTTAAGGTCTCTTCAACCCAAACCATCCCATGATTCTATGAAAGCCAGAAAGCCAAGATCCCAGCCCTGCTCCACTGACATTTCCAAGGAGCAATGAGCCAATAACCAAGAAGCTACTAAACCCCCATCCCTGTGCAAAGCACTTGTGTTGGCAGAGCTGTGTGTTATGTGCTGCAGTGACAGGGGTCTGCAGCAGGGCTGGATCCCAAGGGATGCAGCACAAACCCCTGGGCTGCAGTGTCCGGTGGCAAACCAGGGTGAGCAGAGCTGTCCCAGCAGGTACTTACTGTGTGAGAAGCGCTGGGTGATGGGGGTGCCAGGGTAGGGGTAAGTGCGGCTCTCCCACTGAATGTTTCCTTCTTGCACTGCTTTGATAAAGCCGTGATAGCACTGATGGGCCACACCTGGGGAGAAACAAGACAGCAGCAAAATTGGGGCACATTAGGAACAAACTGTGACTGCACAGGCAGCATGACAGCAGCTAGGAAGAACTGTATTTAGCCAGGCTGAGAGAGCTGGGCTGGGGCAGCCTGGACAAGAGAAGGCTCCTGAAGGGGACACCTGAGAGCAGCTCCAGTGCCTAAAGGGGCTGCAGGAAAGCTGGAGAGGGGCTTGGGACAAGGGCCTGTAGGGACAGGCCAAGGGGAATGGCTTGAACCTGCCCAAGAGAGGGGAGACTGAGAAGAGCTCTTAGGCAGAAGCTGTTCCCTGTGAGGGTGCTGAGGCGCTGGCACAGGGTGCCCAGAGGAGCTGTGGCTGCCCCATCCCTGGCAGTGTTCAAGGCCAGGTTGGACACAGGGGCTTGGAGCAGCTGCTCCAGTGGAAGGGGTCCCTGTCTGTGGCAGGGGTTGGAGCTGGAGGAGCTTTAAGGTCCCTTCCAACACAAACTTGGATTCCATGATTCTGTGATGAGTCTATGATTATAAATAAGCTGGTGGGAATTTGGAGGATTACAGAGAATAGAAAACAGGGACTGGGTGAACGTAGCAATGAGCAGTGTTCACTGAACCAATTCATTGTGCTTCTGCCATCCGTCCCCTCCAGCCTGGCAAACAAAGCCTTGGGAAAGGTCAGCCCGTGAGATGCCTCCACAGGGCTGGTTTTCACTCTCCTCTGCTGCAGCTGAGCCCTGCTGTCCCCTCATCACACCCCAGAGGAGCTGCCCTTCCCTTTACAGACCTTCCAAGGAGAAACAACCATCACCCTCCTAACACCAGCCCTGGTCAGCCCCAGAGCTGTGTATCGAGCACACATGACTGTGTGTGTGCTGAGAGGGGCTGGATCCTGCTCCCTACCCAAAGAGAAGCCTCTGGAGGAGTTCTATGGCTGCATTGAACTTGGTGGCTTCTGCACTACAGAGGATGCCACAACCTGCCCAGAGACTTTGCCAAGGATTTGCTTACTGGAAGCTCTGCTGGGAACAGCCCCAGTAAGGAATCGCACTCTGGACAGAAAGCAGGAAGTTTTATTAATGAAATGCAGGGTCCTCAAGCAGCTGGTCCCAGAGAGTCATGCAGGAAACGGGATCTAACTATAGGATTTGATAGCAGATGTATCCTGACAAACAGGAAAAATTAGCTGGGATTAAAGGAATCAATGCCTTACCTCCAGTGACCCCTCACAGGCTGCAGTTACACTGCCCTTTTGTGCTGTCATGGCCACAAAACCAGTACAGCTGCCCTGTACCACACATCCCCTGGGATGGGGGACTCCAAGGACAGCTCCAAGGCCAGGCTGTGCCTCAGGCTGCTCATCCCTCCCCTTCACTGCAGGGATGTTTCCCAGTCTCTTTTGGGGTGAATCACCGGGTGTTTGATTCCAGCTGCATCCTTTCCATCTCTAAGGCTGCTCCAGGAACAAGTCCTGGGTGAGAAAGTGCATCCAAGCAGTAACTCAAGGGCTGCTGACACTTGAAATCATAGAATCCCAGCTTGATTTGGGTTGGAGAGGACCTTAAAATCATCCAGATCCAACCCCCTGCCATGGGCAGGGACACCTCACACTAGACCATGTCACCCAAGGCACTGACCAACCTGACCTAGAACACTGCCAGGGATGGGGCAGCCACAGCTTCTCTGGGCACCCTGTGCCAGCGCCTCAGCACCCTCACAGGGAAGAGCTTCTGCCTTATCTCCAACCTGAACTTCCCCTGTTTCAGTTTGAACCCATCACCCCTTGTCCTATCACTACAGTCCCTGATGAAGAGTCCATCTTCAGCATCCTTGTAGCCCCCTTCAGACACTGGAAGCTGCTCTGAGGTCTCCATGCAGCTTCTCTTCTCCAGGCTGAACAGCCCGAGTGTTCTCAGCCTGCCTCCATACAGGAGCTGCTCCATCCCCTACTCATCCTCATGGCCTCCTCTGGACTTGCTCCAACAACTCCATGTCCTTCTTATGCTGAGGACACCAGAGCTGCACACAGGGCTGCAAGAGGAGCAGGATCACCCCCCTTGACCTGCTGCTCACGCTCCTTTTGATGCAGCCTTTCAACAGGGGTGCAGGCTGCTGCTGCCCCAAAATAATGCAAAATGAGTCCTTTTGTGCTGCTGAAGTAGCTGTGCTTTAACCTCCAGCCTGTTCAACTGTGGGCAAGGCAGCAGGTGCCAGGAACCTGAGCAATGCTCTCACACGTGCAGAGGAGTCCACAACTGAGCCATCACCCCACACAACACCCAAAGGCATCTCTCACCTGACACTGTCTTCCCCTCATGCAGCAGTGTGCCTCATTCATCCACATTTACCTGGGGGCTCCTCTTAATCTGCTTGGGTTTAATGAAACCTGCACTCAAAGCACATGTTCCCAGTGGAAACACAATGGAAATTCCAGAAACACTGGAGCAGAGCACTTAGGTTATATCCTTCTCCAAACCTTACCTACCTACCTGTCATATCATACCTATCTAGCATTAAAATATCCCCATGAGGCTTCAGGATGAACACTGTGTGGAAGCAAAGAGAAGTATCTGTGTCTCAGGGCTACTCTTTGAGGAAGTGTGAATATGTAGATCTATGTTAATGTAGACTTTATGCACCACTTCTCTTCAGCAGAGCTGTAAGAACCTGACAGGGCTTTGCTTCCAGCTGTAAGCATGAACTTTGGGAAGGTTATTACCAAGCAAGGTGTAAAGGAAGCACAATTACAGCCACATTAGCCATGGGATCTGCTGGGTGGTGGGGGAAGCTGAGTGCCAGGTCAAGAGGGAGCATTCAAAAACAACCTCAGTGAGCTGCTCTGTGCTGGGGTTTCACTCCTTTACACTTCAAAGAGGCTGAGGGGCTCAATTCTGGGCTGTTATCAGCAGTGCCTTGAGCAAAGCAAGTGACCTGATGGCTGGAGCCGCTGTTTTGGTACCTTTCAGGATTCAGATTTCCCAGATGAAGGGGAAAACAAGAAGCAAGGCTAAACCAAAGCAAAGAGCAGCTGGGTTACACATCCCCAGTAACAGAAATGCCCCCTCACTACAGGGCTCTGTACCTTTGATGAGTCGATACCACTGTTTGCAGACAAGGGCAGCAGTTTTGTGCTCCTGATAGGGCGAGAGGAAGGAGAGGATATATTCCAAAACCTCTTCAGGAAGCTCCAGCATTGATCTGTTGTGCCTGGTCTCCTCCACCTCCAGCTCAGTGTGTGGCTCATCATCTTGCTCCATCGTCCCCTCCACCACGGCGTCTTCTGGATCCACAGCCATGAAACCATCATCTTCACTGTCCGAGGAGCTGGCCATGGCATTCCACTTCACAGCTTCAGGAGGGGAAAGAGAAAACAGTAAGCTCACAAGGAACATTAATAGCACCAGTGGCCCCAGCTGGTTGCTTTGCACTGTGGGGCCAGGCAGTGATGGGGAAAGGGATCCCCACAGAACTGAGAGCAACCCAAGGTGAGATGGGATGGAAGCGACATCTCTGCAGATCCTGCTCCCTATGAAACCAGTTTTGCCACAGAGCCTGCTCTGCCCCAGGCAGCACAATGGGGAAAAACATCCCAGTCCCATTCCCCCTTAACACCCCCATTTTTTCTTTTTCTTCACAGAATCCCAGCCTGGTTTGGGTTGAAGGGACCTTAAAGCTCCTCCAGCTCCAACCCCTGCCACAGACAGGGACCCCTTCCACTGGAGCAGCTGCTCCAAGCCCCTGTGTCCAACCTGGCCTTGAACACTGCCAGGGATGGGGCAGCCACAGCTTCTCTGGCCACCCTGTGCCAGCGCCTCAGCACCCTCACAGGGAACAGCTTCTGCCTAAGAGCTCAGCTCAGTCTCCCCTCAGGCAGGTTCAAGCCATTCCCCTTGGCCTGTCCCTACAGGCCCTTGTCCCAAGCCCCTCTCCAGGTTTCCTGCAGCCCCTTTAGGCACTGGAGCTGCTCTCAGGTCTCCCCTTCAGGAGCCTTCTCTTGTCCAGGCTGCCCCAGCCCAGCTCTCTCAGCCTGGCTCCAGAGCAGAGCTGCTCCAGCCCTCGCAGCATCTCCATGGCCTCCTCTGGCCTCGCTCCAACAGCTCCAGGTCCCTCTTGTGCTGCTGCCCCAGAGCTGGAGCAGGGCTGCAGGGGGGCAGAATGTGCTGTTCAGCATCGCTCAGTTGGTGCTGGCAGCTGGGGAGGGAAGGTCACGCTCCCTCCTGTCCCCCAGGATTTACTGCTGCTGAAAGCTGGAATATCAAATCTTGTCTCTCCAGCTATTCCGAACACCTGCAGTGTACGGTAACGCACCGACAGAAATACACCAGGAGATAAATCCACCTTAACAAGAGGCTGAGGCCGATTTCCAGTTGGCACAGCCTGCAGTTATCCCTGTGCTTGCACTGCAGAACAAATCCCTGGACCTTATTTCTTAGGAAGCAGCTGCCCTGTTTTGGGAAGTGGATCCTTTCCCCTTCCAACGCCACTGGGTGATGACCATGGGATGGAACATCACTGCACAGGCATCGATAGCTCAAACCACAATCCCACTCATAAAGATGGCTCAGGGGCTTTGTCTCCCAGAAACTCCCATCACAAATTCCCTTTGCATCCTTTCCCAGCACAGCAGGTTGTAATGAAGGGCCCAAACCAGGGCAAATGCCAGTTCTTAGGATGATGAGTTTGAGTTCCTCCCGATGGCATGAGGCAGAGGCTGCCCACATGGACTGGGATGATGGGATGCAGATCAACCCAGTCCATGGGATAAATCCCACCTGCAGCAAGCCCAGGAAGCAAACCCACAGCTCAAGAGGAAGACAAGAGGCTGGGCAAAGATGGATTCTTCCATGGAATGTGTTTGAGGTTGGAGGCTTCGATGGGCAGCTCCCATGGAGGAACAGCAAGGTTAAAAGGGGTGAACAAGACATGGAAGGGTGAAGTTCACCATACGGTGTTCAATACATCCATCCTGGTGCAGAGGGGTTTAACAGCAGCCTCTAGGTTGGTCATTCAACAACATCCCAAGTCAGAAACCCACAGAACAGTTGAGGTTGGAAGGAAGCTCTGGAGGGCATCTGGTCCAAGGCCCTGGTCAAGCAGGGCCACCTAGAGCAGGCTGCCTGGCCTGTGTCTACAGACTCTTGAGTACCTCCAAGGATGGAGACCTCCCTCTTTGGTGACCAGTGACACCAAATGTGCTGTCATGGTCCACACGACCAGTGACAGGACATGAGACAGCAGAATGAAGCTGCTTCAGGGGGAGTTCAGATTGGATATTAAGGAAAAGTGCACTGGGAGGGTGGTGGGTCTCTGGAGCAGTCTCCCCAGGGAAGTTCTCATGGCACCAATCCCGTCACATTATTTAGCTTTAGGTAAGCCTGTGAGGAGGAGGGAGTTGGACACAATGGATATTATGGGTCCCTTCCAACTCAAGACACATTCAGACACAGCTTCTAGCCCAACACACTTCAATACAAGGAGGTAGTAGTTTGGTAAAAACAAACTCTCAGTACCACAGAAAACATGGATGGAAGGAATTTAAGTTACTGGTTATGAGGAATCATAAAACCATAAAATGGTTTGGGTTGGAAAGGACCTTAAGCTCATCCAGTTCCAATCCCCCTGCCATGGGCAGGGACACCTCACACTAAACCATATCACCCAAGGCTCTGTCCAACCTGGCCTTGAACACTGCCAGGGATGGAGCATTCACAACCTCCCTGGGCAACCCATTCCAGTGCCTCAGCACCCTTACAGTAAAGAATTTCTTCCTTATCTCCAACCTGAACTTCCCCTGTTTCAGTCTGAACCCATCACCCCTTGTTCTATCACTGTAGTCCCTGATGAAGAGTCCTTCCCCAGCCTCCCTATAGCCCCCTTCAGATATTGGAAGCTGCTCTGAGGTCAACTAAGTTGTTGTAACAAGCTGCCAGAGATGCAAACTGTAGGGACTGGAGTGACAGAACAAGGGGTGATGGGTTCAGACTGAAACAGGGGAAGTTCAGGTTGGAGATAAGGGAGAAGCTGTTCCCTGTGAGGGTGCTGAGGCGCTGGCACAGGGTGCCCAGAGAAGCTGTGGCTGCCCCATCCCTGGCAGTGTTCAAGGCCAGGTTGGACACAGGGGCTTGGAGCAGCTGCTCCAGTGGAAGGGGTCCCTGCCCATGGCACGGGTTGGAACTGGGTGAGCTTTAAGGTCCCTTCAGCCCAAACCAGTCTGGGAATCTCCAACTGCCTTCCCCAGCTAAACTCAGGGTTTTCCCAGGCTGGCACGCACACAGGAGCCATGGGAATAGCAGACAGCAGAGATTCAGGGTGGAAAAGCTTTCCCTGACAACTAATTCCTGCTCAAAACCTGACGTTTGACAGCATTGCTCTGCTTTTGTCAGCCCCAGGGGCTGTCAATCTGCACTGGAAACCACGTCAAAATGAAACTCCCAGTTCCCATCCTGACAGATGCTCTGGTGTCTCCCGCGTCACAAATCCTTCTCCGAGACAATGTTGTGACAGAGAGGGGCTGGAACCCCCTGCTGACAGCAGCAAACTGCATTACACAGCAGAGAAAGCACCGATTCCCAAGGGTTAACAAATGGAAAACGAAGGGAAAAAAAAGAACAAGTGGAGCTGGGCTAAAAAAAAACTGATTCAACCCAGAGGGCTGGGGCTTTTCCAAGCCAAAGCATCCATCACTGTGAAGAGCATGCACTGATCTCCAGCCTGACACAGCATGGCAGGAAGCCAAGCTGCTGGTATTCCAGCTTCTGGATGCGGGGAGGTTGGAGGAAGGCGGGTTGGGAAACTGGAGCAGCACATGCACCCAGGCAGAGGAGGTGTTTCACAACCGAAGAACGTGCTACAGACCCAAACAGGAGCCTGGCTGCATCCAGATCAGATCCAAGAGGACACCTGTGGGTGACAGCGTGGAGCGTAAGCCTCGGCTCGCCAGGCTCCCACAGACGTGCTGTGGTGCTGGGGTTTGGAAGCAGAGGTTGTGTGTGATTCCCAACGGCAACATCCCAAACCTGCTGGAAGATGTCAGCTGGGAAAGGCAGGAATGAATGCTTGCCTAGGAGGGGTTTTCCGATCCTTAAATCCCAATTTCATTTCTCTGGAGTAGGTTTGGGAAAAACACAAGCTCATCACAGGCGCAATCACAGCTTAAGGGCTAGAACAGCATCTCTAAGGCCAATTTAAGAAGACGGGAGGAGCAGGAAACCCTTCACTGCCTCAAACATCACCCAACTGTGCACATCACAGAATCCCAGCCTGGTCTGGGTTGGAAGGGACCTTGAAGCTCATCCAGCTCCAACCCCTGACACGGGCAGGGACCCCTTCCACTGGAGCAGCTGCTCCAAGCCCCTGTGTCCAACCTGGCCTTGAGCACTGCCAGGGATGGGGCAGCCACAGCTTCTCTGGGCACCCTGTGCCAGCGCCTCAGCACCCTCACAGGGAACAGCTTGTGCCTAAGAGCTCAGCTCAGTCTCCCCTCAGGCAGGTTCAAGCCAGGAACACAGGAACAACAGACTGGGAATAACAACCCCTGAGTGCAAAGCATCAAAACCCTGTCCCAGACCCCTGCTCCAACACTGGAAAAGGGAAAAGCAAACCATGTAAGGGAGCTCAAGCATCCCAGGCAGCTCCTATTAGCAACTATTCAGCTGATCCACAGGAGAACATCCCATGGAGGTGTTTTTCCTACATCAGAGCAGTGTTTCTGTCCTGCTTGCCCTTAATGGGGATGCAGGAGGTGCTTTCTCACCCATCCTGGCTCTCAGACACTCTCTGGTTGCACTGAGGGGGGCTGCAGCTTGGTCAGGGCTAAAATGAACCTCAGAGCACTCCAGAAGCCGCAGGGAAGGGATTGAAGCACTTGTGTCTCATCCAAAAGTACAACTCCATTAAGTTGCTGGGATGCATCCAACAGCCCCACTCTGCTTGGATCGATCTGCGTTGGTCACCACGAGCCCCTTGAAGCATCATATCCCATTTTGCACCCTCCAAGCCTCTGGTTTCCGAGAAGAGCCTTTATACTGCAGCAGCAGCAATGGTTTATGGTGTTCAGAAATCAGGCTGAAGCTCTACCAAGGAGGAATTGCAGCTACTTAAAATAACACCTAAGGAAACGCTAGAAGGGCAACTGAACGGGGCTGTGCCAGTGCTGATCAGATTGGCCCTTCCTAAAAGCTGTGTCTCTGCCAGTTGGCACAACACTTTATAACTCTTTTCCTCCTTTCAGAGCACTTCAATTTTCCCTCTCACCCCTCCTGGAATTATTTAAGAACCTGCTATTTATTCTGCTAAAGTAATTACCCACTGCAGTGGAACAAACAGATCACAGAGTGATGGTTTGGGTGGATGGGACCTTAAAGCTCCTCCAGCTCCAACCCCTGCCACGGGCAGGGACCCCTTCCACTGGAGCAGCTGCTCCAAGCCCCTGTGTCCAACCTGGCCTTGAACACTGCCAGGGATGGGGCAGCCACAGCTTCTCGGGGCACCCTGTGCCAGCACCTCAGCACCCTCACAGGGAAGAGCTTGTGCCTAAGAGCTCAGCTCAGTCTCCCCTGTTCTGGCAGGTTCAAGCCATTCCCCTTGGCCTGTCCCTACAGGCCCTTGTCCCAAGCCCCTCTCCAGATGAGGACTATTAAATGTGGACAGAAAGAACAATGAGGTTTAACACTCCTTGAAGCCTGGCAATGGTATCAAGGCAGGCTGCAGCCTGCTCCTGCAAACCCCCTCTTGACCCACCAAGGTTTTCCTACCTGCAGGCACCTCTCCTGGTTCCATGGACCCCCATTCACAGATGTGGGTGGCATCAGTGGTTCCCATCCCGAGCTACCTCCTCTTCTCCACAGCTCTCGGCTGCTTTAAGAAGTGCCTGAAGAACCCGCAGGCTTTTCAAGTCAACAGATTTTAGTGGTGGTGGGGAAAAGGCTCCGAGGGAAAGCTCCTGACTGGAAAGAAGAGGCCGTACAAGAGGACTGAGTCAGAGCACGTTACGCACCAGGGAACGCTCATTTTCGCATGCCACAAAACACTTCTCTCTCCAAACAGGAGTGCAGTGGTGATGTTCTCACCGGGGGAAAACTAATGAAGGTGTGTGAAAGGACCCAGCCCTGCTCCGGCTGGAAGCAGACAGGGACTCTGTGAACAGAACAGGTAATTGCACTTGGCATGCAGGAGCTCTGGTGTGCAGTTAGGGCTGGGAGATAGCAACCAACGCGCTCCAGACTTCCTCAGTTGCCTTTGCAACTGCTTATTGGGCTTGTCAACAGCCCCATCACCACAGCAGGGGAGCATTTATGGAGATATTTAGACCTTTTGGGTTTATTCTCTTACCCACTTTAAACTCTCCATCAAACAGACACATTTAATAGTAAATTTTAGGCTGCTTTCCTTGCAAAACAAGCCTGTATTGGGAAAGGGATTATTTTCCATGACATTGTATTGTATGGTGCAGCTGTGCCATCAGCAGCAGCTTCCCCCCACCTCCAGTTTGGTTTTCCTACCATCAGTCACCCTACAGAAACCTCAAGCCCTTTTCTAGTGATAAAAGGGAAAAATACAGCATGTTTCCTAGCTAGAAGTGCTATTTAATGAAAGCAACAGCACAGGGAGCAAAAGGTCTGTGGGAGCCACTGGATTCAGGGTAGGGATAAACACCGATGATGTTTCCAGTCCTTCCAAACTGGCACCAGTTAAATCACCCCATTTGAAACCCAACTTCAGGAGAGGTTCAACAGTGAGAGGGAAAAAGCAGATTTTAGTCAAGAAAAGGAAAACAAAGCCTCTGGAAAGCAAATGATGAACAATATCCTGGCTGGGGGGCTGTGGAGCATCACCCGGAGGAGCAGGTGAGACCTCGGGATCCCTGCACCACGCTTGTCTCAGCCCTGCAAACCAGGCAGTTCCAAGCACTTTGAAGCAGAGCTTTCCCCTTTCCTAACCCCCTTTAGCTGCTTTTCCACAGGAAATTGTGTTTTTGCTTTCACGTAAGAGCCACAAAGCCAAAGGTTTCCTAAATTCCCTCTGTGAGTGTGAAGTTCAACTGCAGACCTTGCGGCACAACCTCCCTGCCTGTGCTTTGCCTGTTAAACCAGGCTCTGTACAGAGAATCCAGAGGCAAATTCCAAAGGAGCTGACTTCATTCTGCAGTGCCAGCTAACCTGCACCACGCTGGGATGAAGCAGCATGAGAGCAACTGAATGGTAATTGATATGGCTGTAATAAGAAGGTTTTGTTATCCCGAAATCCTCCTGCTCTGGTGATGAACCAACTCTCAGCTCCTCCTGATTCCTGCTCAGTTCTAGTCTAAGCTTTCATCTAAAGCAGGAATATAATATTCTGCAGCAAGATTTATTGCACAAACAGCACGGCAACCTAAATATAAATCCTGCTTAACCCATCTTCCTAGAGGAGCACTGGAAATGAGAAAGGAAATTGGATTTATTCTAGGAAGACAAACCTCCAGGTGGGTTCTACACTTGGTTTAGTGCACAGCTCATGAGAACAAGAGGGAAGAGCAGAGGTGAGTGATGCTGCGCTGCAGGTGTCCACAGCAGAAAGGGCCATTCCCATCTGCTGATGGAATAACCAGGACAAAAGCTTGGAATTGGCCAAAAAGCTGGATAAAATCAAGAATTGGACCAAGAAGCAACAGCACCAGAAGCAACCCCTGCAGAAAACTGCCCAGAGCACCCAACAACCAAACAACAAACGGTATTTGGAGGCTTCCTGATTTCTTTTGGCACTGTTATGAACCTTTAAAAGGCTGTAAGTTGTTTAAAACCTGTCAAAAGCAGAGAAGCTGTGGCTGCCCCATCCCTGGCAGTGCTCAAGGCCAGGTTGGACACAGGGGCTTGGAGCAGCTGCTCCAGTGGAAGGGGTCCCTGCCCATAGCAGGGGTTGGGGCTGGAGGAGCTTTCAGGTCCCTTCCAACCCCAACTACCCTGTGATTCCATGAAACTCAGCTTGATGGGCATTGGCAGTGCAAGATAAGCTGTTCTATTACCTATTAGGTACCACTTCAGCTCACACATGTGCTGTTGGCCAAGAAGCCTCAAATTTAATCCCACCAGGCATTAAATACATTGAACCTTTGGTTAAAAGGGTGATGCAGGTGGGTCAGGCACCTATACATAGGGCACCGTGCTCTTTGGGCTTCCCTACTGGAAATTCCAGCCTCCATGTATGCACCTTCAACTCCAAATCAGTAACTGCTCAATGACATTACATCCATCCAACCAAACCCCAGCAATATCCCTGCCAGTGGCAGGGGGTTGGAACTGGATGATCTTAAGGTCCTTTCCAACCCAAACCGTTCTATGACTCCATAATATCAACCCTAGCTGGGGTTTTCCAAATGCAGGAAGGCTCATTCCAGCAGCTTAGACCCATATTTGGCTTGTTTTAAGACCTGCTCCTCTCTGGGGCAATAAAGGGCTGCTCTGCATCGAGGTTTGCCCATCCCCTCCACTGAACCCTCCCTACACGTTGTAGGGCTGAGCATGGAGCAGGATTTGGGGCTCACGCACTCCATCTGCCGGCTCCCTGCCAGCTCCTGCTGAAGCTTTCGCCTGGCCTGAACTCGATCCACCAAAACAAATCATCGTGATTCACTGCACAAGGAAGGCAAAGCTGCAGCCGAGCCAGCAAGCGAGCCCTCCACACGCAAATAAGAGGCTTTGGGACTTGGAAAGAGAGGATTTACCAAGAAAATGGGCAGATGCTTCTCCTGTTGGAGCGTATGTTGAGGATAACGAGCTTGTACAGATAAAAACAGCTGATGGGATTTATTCAAACCTGTTGGTGATGATTCAACAGCAAGAATTTGGTAACAGCAGCAAATACATCACAGCACATCCTGAAAGAGCTGTCACCTTCCTCCTTCACTGAGGCAGCACAGCAGGGCTGGAGCTCACGGGCACCACCTGAAAGCTGCAGGAAACCTGGAAAAGGGCTTGGGACAAGGGATGTAGGGACAGGCCAAGGGGAATGGCTTGAACCTGCCCAAGGGGAGACTGAGATGAGCTCTTAGGCAGAAGCTGTTCCCTGTGAGAGTGCTGAGGTACTGGCACAGGGTGCCCAGAGAAGCTGTGGCTGCCCCATCCCTGGCAGTGTTCAAGGCCAGGTTGGACACAGGGGCTTGGAGCAGCTGCTCCAGTGGAAGGGGTCCCTGCCCGTGGCAGGAGTTGGAGCTGGATGGGATTTAAGATCCCTTCCAACCCAAACCAATCTGGGGTTCTGTGATGACTTGTGGGGACAGCATAAATGACACAGCACTCCCTGCTTCTCCACAGACATCTCTTTCACCCACGAAAGCCACCCAAACTGGTTCATCTCTATACAGGTTTCAGGTAAATGAAGGCAAATTTACAGCTGAACCATGTGGAAAACACGTGTTGCTGACCTGAAACCCAGCCCAGGTCTGACTGCAGGAAAACACAGCCTGAAAACACCAGTGTGAAACATCATTTCTCTATTTTCCATTTTCACACAGCCCAAAGCCCATTTCTACATTGAAACCACCCAGAAAACCTGCCCAGGCCAAAGAATTCCATGGAAATGTCTTTGGGAAGGGTTTGCTCACAGAAACTAGGAGGTACCCAAACACATTGGCTGATTTTGCCAGGCTGCAGCAGTGCTTTTCAGTGCGGTTGGGATGAATTTTGAGACAACCACATCTTTCCTTTGCACTGTACAGCCCAGTGACTCCAACCAGCTGCTCCCAGCACAATTCCCACTGCGGTCCCGGAGGTGCCCACGTGCAGAGCAAACAGTGCCACAGGAAAAAGCACCATGGCAAGTGTCAGAGTCCGAGCCGGCACACGACTTCCTTGGCCAGGAAAGCCCTGGATCACATCCACCTCCTCAGCTCAGCCAGCACAACAGGCAGCTCAGGAATGTCGCTTCCTACCCGCATCGCCTGTGGGTGAGTCTCTGCTGTCTGCAGCCATCAGCTTTTTTCCTGCTGGGAGCTCCTCTGGTCTGCAGGGTTCTGAGCTTCACTGAGGGCACTCACAGGGTGTTTCCTCTCTCTTTCCTGTCCTGAGAGACTTGGGGAGTTTGAGGATCATAGAATGAATCCCAGCCTGGTTTGTGTTGGAAGGAACTTAAAGCTCCTCCAGCTCCAACCCCTGCCATGGGCAGGGACCCCTTCCACTGCAGCAGCTGCTCCAAGCCCCTGTGTCCAACCTGGCCTTGAACACTGCCAGGGATGGGGCAGCCACAGCTTCTCTGGGCACCTGTGCCAGTGCCCTGAGACCTTCATCCTTTTGTTGACTCAAGCATAAAGGGACAACAGGATCAAGAATTAGTGTGAGAGGGAAAGCAAACTGCATAAGCTTTGTTTCCAAAACAACCCTGACAAAAGGCAGCACCGAGAAACAAGACGTCCTTCAGCACTTCAAGAGACTTAAATAATCAGTGTCAGCTCCCACACTGCAGCACTGACCACAGAAACCAGGCAACCTCCTGTTGCTTCACCCAGTGGGACAAACAGTCAAGATGAAGGCTTCCAACACTGCTGCAACATTCCAGTTTAATGTTTCACTGCAGGAACTGGGAATGAAGTTTAATGCTCAGACAAATCAAGTGAAGCAAACACAAGGTCAAGGTCAGGCAGCCGGTCGTGCCAAGTGCTCACACTGAAGCCTCTGGTTTCGCCCTGCAATGTGGTCTTTGGCTTAGCACCCGCATGGGAAAGAGGAAGAGTGGGGAAGGATTTCAGTTCTGCAATGAGCAAAGTTGCTCTGCAGCTGAATTCACACCCACAATGTTCCTCCAGCCACTGGGAAACGCAAGTGTCGAGCAGTCACTGGAGAGATTTCATCACAAGGGAAGATGAGCTCAAGGCTACTTCCAAGCCAAGGAGAAGAAGGATGCACTGGGAAGAGCCGTGTCTTCGTGCAGACTCAGTAGCCAAGGCTCAGTTTAATCAATACCCCAGTGTTCAGATGGTGCTGACTCGGCAGCAGCTGGTGCAATGGTGTGATTGTGGTGAGCAAGCAGGGCGCTGAGATATCTCACACCATCTCCACATGGACATCAGCAGTGTCTGAGCACAGCAAACAGTGTTCTCCTCCTGATCTTAACTCCTTGCTGCTGGGATGTGGCACACACTGGGTGTGTAACACACTAACATGGGTTTTCATGATGTCCACTCACCTCAAATCCACATTTCACTTTCAAACCAGTCTGTGTAATTCCTGGTAGGGAGCCTTTGAGGAAAGCTGCCAGCTCTAGAGTTAACCATCTAGTAAGTATTGCCCAGGAGCAAGGCTGGGTCACCCCACAGAGAACTGAAGGGCAGAGCTGTTTAAACAGCAATTGCAACAATACAGAAAGTATTTTCTCTCTCCCAGCGGTGGGAAAAAAGGCGTTTCCATGGATAAATCCACACCCAGACAGAAACCCCTCTGGCCACAGAGCTCCCACCTGCCTGACACAGCTTCCAACACCTTCACACATGGCACAAGCACAGCGTCGGGTGTCCCAGTGCCAGGCTCACGGTGATTAACTCCATTTCATAGATACAGAAGCACTGAGAAGCTGAGGTCAAACAAGCCCTGGGCAGCACTGGGATTACAACAGAGCATCCCAGCTCCCTGACCTGTGCTGAAGAAATGGGGCCACCATCTCCCCCCAGTTCAGATGAACACAGCACCAAGAGCTCTGGGTTTGAGCTGGAAACGATAATGCTGATCAAAGAGAAAGAGGTGATGGGGAAAACAGGAAGATTCCTGAAAAGCAGGCACAGATTTAAGTGCTTGCCTTGACAGCCATGAAGAGAGCTCACCCAGAGCATGCCCAACCCATCACTGGGGGTTGGTAGCAGAAGATACCAACTAGGGAGGGCCAGCACCCCTCAGTCTCTGGGATCTGAGCCTATGTACGTACCCCTTTGTCACACTGGATGGAGAGAAAAGCGGTGCCTCAGGCTCTGCAGGCACGAGATGTCAGTGAAGGGCATCACCAGAGCCTGGTTAAGAGGCAGGCACGGGTCTGGCTGAGGCAGCATGGTCTCCTCCTCACCCAAACCCCATCAGAGCCACTGGCAGTCTCCTGCAGTCCCTATCAGTGCAGTGCTGGCAGGAGCAGAGGATTCCTTTCAGACGTTAGGGAGGTAAAGCAGATGGGGAGGGAAGGAGAAATACTTTCCTCTTTGGTGATATGAGCTTGCAAAACAGCCCGCAGGGTGGTGGCAGCTGCAACCCTGTTATTACAGAACAGGGAGGACTGCTCTGTGTCCCCTCTGAGGCTTCAAGGGACAGGGATATAGGGACAGAGCCCCAGGGAAGAGCCACGCACTCTGTGAGGAGCTACAAACAGCATCAACGACCCCACCAAGCACAGACCTTCGAGCAGCTGAGCCCCCTCCAGGGAAACACAACCCAGCAAATCCATAGAAAACACATTTTCTGAGCCACCCAACAGGCTGGAGGAAGATTTGCTGTGGTTTCCACACAGGCTGGGAATTGGCTTCTCTTTTTATAGGCTTTTCTTTTATTCCCTAGCTAATGATAAAAGTGATGTTCTGAGGAGCAAAAGCACTGCCAGTCAGGGGTGCATCACCATGGGGAAAGCAGTTCTTTCTGTCCTACATGTCTAGCTCTTTAGGGAGGCTTCAAACTACCAGATATTCAATACTAAGAGAAGACCCCAAAATATAAGTCAAATCCGTGTAATGTTCATAAGCAAATAAAAAATAAGGGAAATTGAGAGCACCTCTGCCGCTCAAGGGCACCCATTTCGAACCGATAACCACTGCCTGGCCTCACACCAAGCACATCATCACACAGCATGAAACTCCAGGATATCACAGCATCCAAAAGCCAGATCCAGAGCAGGCTGAAGCATCCCACATGTCCCTGTCTGCAGAACAGGTCACCACTGCTCTGAACACTGAAGGTCCAGGAGGTTTGATGGAGTCGTGATGGGGAAAGAAAACAGCTGCCTAAAAACAAATGCAGGAAGAGAACGTGTTCCACAGGGCAGAGGGGAGGTGGTGGCTCCTGGAGCTCAGTAACTGCAGGATGGATGTGACAACAATGGCACAAAGTAGCTGATTTTGGGCTTCTTAAGGTGTTTTGGGCAAGGGCCTTCACACAGTGGCAGGAGCAGCAGATGTGCAGCTGACAGCAGTGACAAGAGAGAGATTCAGTGGAAGTGCTTGACTTGTGCAGGGCTGTGCTTCTTGGACAGGCTCAGTACCCTGCACACACTCTGCCTCTTCCCTGGAAGCTCACCATGAGGATAACAGCACCAACGTGGGCTGGGATCACAAATATGGGGTTTGTTAAGGTTAACATGTATTTTGGGTAATGATCTTTCATTCTGCATTGAGCGATAGCCCCTTGGTCTTACCCCTGACCTGAGGCAGCAGCAGGACACCCCATACACCATCCCTTCCAACCAACTCAACTCAAAGCACAGGACAAAATAAGACAAGCATTTCAAAAGGAGTCTGAAACACAGGAGAAACAGAGCACATGAGTTGCAAATGTTGCATGGACTATATTAGATAGGGGGAAAACAGACATTTCGAGCCACAGATGTGTCAGCAGGTGTTCAGCAGGCAAAGGCAAATACCACAGAACTGGGGAAATAAACAGAGACCACAGCATGGTCCAGTGTGGATGAAGCAAAGCTCTAGAACATCTGCAGCTGCTGAAAGGCAGGAGCCCTGGTTGCTGCACGTTGCTCAACACAAGGCACAGTGTTCCATTCGGATGCGTCACCCTGCTCTCCTTTAATCTAAGACAAGTTGAAAAGGGATTTTGACCTGAATATCTACACTACATCAAAAGCTGCATTAGCTGTTAATGGCAGCACAACCCAGATACCTCAATGCAGCTCCCGGGGATTTCACCAACTGCAGACGGTCCCACTCAGGTCAGAAAATGCACTCAAAAGGAGCTCCAACCTGGAGAAGCACCCATTGAGCACCTTATCAGGGTTTTATCCAGATCTGGACCAGATCCGAGCCTCTCTCTGCCTCTGACACCTTTCAGAAGCCCTCTCAGACATCCCCATGCGATGCTGGCATTTCAAAGCCAAGGGCTGGAAGCTTATTTACGTCCAACCTTAAGGGCAATTTGTGAGGGCAAAGCTTGGCTCAGTGTTTCCCAACAAAGCTTGCCATGCCTAAATATACAGGGAAAAAGAACTTCCCTCCGAGGAGCAGCTCTATTTACACAGAAAGTGGGAAGCCTTTTCCAGCAGCCCTCACTCACATCCTGTGGAAGCGGCTGGAACGGGCAGCGGGTGAAGCTGCCAAACCCCAAGGCTGCTTTGAAGCCCTGCAGAGACCTTTACAAACCAGCTGTGCACTGGGAACACAGGGGGAAAGGACCATCCCCTTCATCACAGTGCTGGTGTCGCTGCTCCAGAGCCAACTCAATCACACCTGGAAATCACACACAGTGCTTGGGAAGTTGAGGAGCCGAGCAGTAAAATCCTGTCAAATCCAAGAGCTTCACTTCCCAATGTGGAAAAAACATGCTGCTTGGGTGGAGTCAGCCATCAGTGAGAACAGCAGGTAACACAGCAGGAAAAACATGCACAAACATCTTCACTATGTGAATACAAGCACTGGATGTGATTCTGTCTCTGCGAGGAGCAGGCAGGTACAACAGACACAGTGAGGACTGGACACGGGGCAGGAACAACCCTCACTGCTTGCCCAAATGATGCCCAGGATTCCTGCTCTCTCCTCTCCCACTTCTGACAGCAAGGAAAGACAGACCCCAGGCAAACCCAAGGGACACAACCGAAGGGAAAGCCACCAGCATTGAGCCTTTCTGTGGCACAAGGAAAAAGGAAGGGGAGATGGTGGGAACATGCAGGGCTACGGAAATGTGGGAATAACAACGAGTCCCTTAACTCTTGAATGAACCATCCAGCTCTGAGATTTGGCTCTTCAGCAGGGCCAAGCCCAGGCTGCAACTGCTGTGCTATCAACCACTGCATCAGCATCACGGACCTGCGGCTGCCCGAGGCAGAGGACGGATGCAGGCTCCGGTGGGTAACAGCATCCTTCCACCAGGTTACAGATGGAAGCTCCAGTGGGATGGATGGATGGATGGATTGTAATGCACGCTCCTTTCAGGAGAGGGGAGGACTCCCAGCTGCTGAGCTGCAGCACGAGCCAGGCTCCCCAGTGAGACCTAAACCCCATTTGAACCCCAGCACCATCGCTGGTACTCGATCGGGTGATCCACACACGGACACCGTCCCCATGTACCGACCCGACCCACCACAAAGCAGCCCAGCACTTCAGGCCGGTTCTCTTTTGTTCTCCCCCCCCACCACTAAGCATGAATGAGACTTTAGGTTATCAAGAGCACGATTCCAAAGCTCCTGCTCCATTGGGAAACCCAACCGGGATCCAAAGATAGGAGAGGGCTGCACAGCATCCTGCCGAGCCCCTGCAGAGCCTGCCCAGCCCAGCCCCGCCGTGACAAGGGAAACGACGCTAAACGAAGCCGTTCCCTCACCACCCAGCACCGAAGACAATGGCGAGGAACGACCCAAACGCGGCCGTGCTGCTAAATCCCAACCTCATCCCTTCAATCCAAGGCTTTTGAGGACCAAAACAAGCGCAGGGCGAGCGGCACACACGGCACGAACGCGAGATGTGGCTTCGCAGGGAGTCAATGGGGAAGAAACAGAGGCTGAGCCTCACCTTTGTCTTTAGAACACCGAGGAGCCGCCTCTGAGGTGGGGGGCACCCCCCGGCGCCCCCAGCCCGCACCTCAAACGTTGGTTTTTGGGGGAAATCCAAGGGTTTTTAGAGAAAAGGGCAGGTTTTACCCAACCCCAGCAGGGACAAGACCTGAGGCTGCGTTCCCCTCTCCCGCCGGGCACGGAACGGGCTTCCCCCCTTCAACGGGGAGAGCAGCCCTCGGGGGCCGGGCACAGCACCCCATAACCGGGGGGGAAGAGGGGGGCTCGGCCCCTTCACCGTGGCCCCCTCCGGGCGAGGCCTGTCCGGCCGCAGCCCCCCGGGGAAGGGTCAGTACCGGCCCCATGGCGCCCGCCGCTCACCTACCGCCGCCCGCCGCAGCCAGGCCGGGCCCTCAGGGCTGCCGGCCCCGGGTCCGCCGCGTCGCCCGGGTGACGGCTGGAACCGGCGCCGCCATCTTCCTCCCCTCCGCCGCCAACCGCCGCTCCGGAGCGCACCGCGCAGGCGGCTCCGCCTCACGTCATGAGGCGGGGAGAGGCGCCATGATGGGAAGGGCAAGCCGCGCCCGCCCGGCCTCCTGATGGGGAGGAGGAGGACGCCATGTTGGGAGAGGCGCGGGCGCCATGTTGGGGAGGTCGCGCTGAGGGAAGGCGCCATGTTAGGAAGGTCGCTGTGTGGAGAAGGGGATGAGGCGGCTCCTGCTCCTCCCCGACCGTACAGGGGAGGACTCTGCGGCTTTTCCGGGCTCTCTCCTCGGCTACTGCTTGGAGAGGCACAGCCGGGTCCCCGGTTCCGTGCCCCAGGCGTTAGGAAGCGGCCGTGTGGGGCTGGGTGTGGGGGAAGCTGTGGTGTGGAAAGCAGCAGCAGCCGCAGGGAAGGAAGCCGCTTTGCTCTTTGCACCTCAGCGGTGTTACTTCAGGTACCGAAGGATACAGAGGTGAGGGTTGTGTCTCATTGCTCCATGAAAGCCCTCTAAAAAGTCAATGGATCAATCAATAAACCCTACCAAAAAATCAATACATCAATAAAACCTAAAAAAATCAATAAATCGATAAATAAATCAACCAGTAACCCCCAATGAATAAATCTACCAATAAACCCAAAAAATCAATTAATAAACCCTATAACCTCAATAAATCAATGAATCACCCAAGAAACCCTAAACAATAATGAAGCAATCAATAAGCCCTAAAAAAATCAATAAATCAATAAAACCTAAAAAAATCAATACTTGATAAATCAATCAGTAAACCCCAAAACTCAATAAATCAATAAATCATAAATGCCAAAAAATCGATAAATCAACAAAACATGAAAAAATCAATAATCGATAATCAGTAAACCCAAAACCTCGATAAATCAATCCACCAATTAACCCTAAAAAATCAATAAATAAACCACTAAATCCTAAACACCAATACATCCATCAATAAACCCTAAAAAAGCAATATTCAATAAACCCTAAAAATCAATGACAAATTAGCAAACCCTAAAAAACCAATAATAAATCAATATACCCTAAAAAAATCAATCATCAAGAAATCAATCAATAAACCCTAAATGTTAATAATCATTTAGTAAACCCTAAAAAATCAACAAATCAATCAATAAACCCCCAAAAATCAATAAATCAAACAGTAACCCCCCCAAAAAATCAATAAATCAATCAATAAACCACCCCAAAATCAATTAATCCATCAATAAATCCTCCCAAATCAATGAATCCATCAATAAACCCCCCAAAAATCAATGACTCCATCAATAAATTCACTTTTTGGACACGCGATGCAGAACCTGCCCCAAAATCCTTCCTTTTGCCCCCAAAGGCTGCAGTTGCACTGATGGCTGTTCATGTCCTGCCTGCTTTCAGCGTGCGGTGACCCAAGGGATTTATTGGCTCTTTGATGGCTGCATTTACCAGTGTTCAACCCTGGCCACCGAGCCTGCACAAGGCACGGCTTTCCCGATGCTTCCTTCTTCTCCTTGCCTTGGAAGTGGCCTTGAGCTCAGCTCCGCTCAGGATGGGATCAGGCTGCTCGGGATGGATGTTTCCCGGTGGATGCAGGAGCGCTGTGGGGTGGATCCATCTGCGGAACAACCCTGCTTGCTTCATGTTGGTTTTCCAGCAGCTCCTGCATCCTCCTCACCAGGCTGCCTATGGATGGGCAAAGCTTCCCTATGGACGCCAGGCCGAGGAAGGCTCCCAGCTCAGATCCATGGGGACACCCAGGATTTGTCCTGACAAAGCTCTTCCTTCCTATTCAAGGCCCCACCAACAGTTCATCCACGTCCCATCCCAGGGCTCCATGTTACTATGGGAGAAGTGGAATTCCTCTGTGGGCACTAGGTTCCATGGCACAGAACCTGCTTGATGCTGTGCAGGATGGAGCAGCTCCTTCCCTCTGCTTCCACACTGCAAGGAATTCCACTGCTTCCTGTCACATGGATCTGAGCTGGGCTGGGAGCCTTCCTCGGCCTGGCATCCATAGGGAAACTTTGCCCATCCATAGGCAGCCTGGTGAGGAGGATGCAGGAGCTGCTGGAAAACCAACACGAAGCAAGCAGGGTTGTTCCGCAGATGGATCCACCCCACAGCGCTCCTGCATCCACCGGGAAACATCCATCCCGAGCAGCCTGATCCCATCCTGAGCGGAGCTGAGCTCGAGGCGACTTCCAAGGCAAGGAGAAGAAGGAAGCATTGGGAAAGCTGTACCTTGTGCAGGCTCGGTGGCCAGGGTTGAACACTGGTAAATGCAGCCATCAAAGAGCCAATAAATCCCTTGGGTCACCGCACGCTGAAAGCAGGCAGGACATGAAGAGCCATCAGTGCAACTGCAGCCTTTGGGGGCAAAAGGAAGGATTTTGGGGCAGGTTCTGCAGTGCCTGTCCAAAAAGTGAATTTATTGATGGAGTCATTGATTTTTGGGAGATTTATTGATGGATTCATTGATTTTGATGGGTTTATTGATGGATTAATTGATTTTGGTTTGATTTATTGATTGACTTATTGATTTTTTAGGCTGCTGGAATGGGGCAGTGAGACACAACCCTCACCCGGAGACACTCAAGAAGTGAATACAGTTGTGTCTGTCATGGCAAGAAACAAGATAAAACGAATAAATGATGTTTTATTTTGGGTTTAAAGGTTGGGACTGGGCACTGAGGAGTAGCTGAGGTGTTAATGGAGCCGAGGTGGGAAGGACAGACGGGTTGTGTGACCGGATGAGAATGGCTAAAAGAAGGGAAACCACCCCAAAACCTCGTGTGCTCCCAGGCTGACCCCGGTCCTCCCGTCCGCCAGGGGGCGCGGCCGCGCAGCCTCTTCTCCTGCCCCCCGCAGGGCGCGCCCGCACGTGCTCGCCCCGCAGCGGCTCCCGGCGCACGCGCCGGCCGCCTCACCTCTCCTCGGGCCGCTCGCGGCCGGGCGCGCATGCGCAGTGCGAGGCTGGCGGCGGCGGAGGGCAATTAAAATGGAAGATGAGGAGGTCGCCGAGAGCTGGGAGGAGGCGGCCGACAGCGGGGTGAGCCCGGCGGCGGGGCCGGCACCGGGCACCGGGGGGGCAGCGGCCGAGGGCAGCGGGAGGGACCGACCGCCGGCGGGGCGCGGTCAGCCGGGCGGTGGGCCCTGAGCGCCTGCTAGGCCTCTTAAAGGGACCGCGGCCTCGCTCGGTGAGGGGGGGCTGTATCCGTCCCCAGTGCCTCCCGCTCGCCTCTTCTCCATCCCCCGGTGGTGTGGGAGCCGCTCCGCGCCCCTCCGGCTGCCTCCCGGTGTCCAGACACAGTTCTGGGTTCCTGCGGCCGTGTGGGGCTGCGGGCAGGGCCGGGACAAAGCTGCGGGCGCTGGGGTGCGTGTGGGGGTGCTGGGCCCTGCTGCTGTGGGGCCACGGCAGGGTAAGCCACGTTAAGCCTCGCAGGGTGGGCTGCGTCTGCCGGGGGTGAGGGGGGTCACAGCAGAAGCCCCTTTACCCCCTTGGCTCCGTGTTAACGTGCTGCTTCAGTAGCACAAATCGTGGCTCGTAGCTGAGGTTGTTGCTTGTTAATAGCTCCAGAGCTGAGGCTCTCACCCCCGAGAGGCTCTGAAGCGTGGAATAAACCTATTCCTTTAGCAGGGACCTGGGCTGGGGTCTGCGGGGGGCTCCCACCGAGCCTTTAGCACGCACCCTCCTGTCTGAATGCGTTCATGACCAACCAGAGGGCAAAAGGACTTCGTAACAATGACTTGGTGAAAAGGCTGAGGCCGCTCGGGAGATTGGGTTACGTCTGCCCGGCGAGAGGGTGGCAAAATAGAGCCTGTAACTCAACCCATCCCCGAGCCCAGCGCTCGCCCGGTGCCAGGGCCTGTGGAGCCTTGTGCTGGGTGCTGCGGTTCAGTCGCTCCATGAAGGGACATAACTCGTGTCCCCGGCGGTGCTGATAGCTGTGGCCTTGAGTAATGGTTTAAAATTGCAGGGCTGCTCAGATCCCGGGCAGCGGTTGTCTGTCCTCGCTGTCCTTTCCAGCCTGTCCCTTGTAGGTGTGCTTCTAAAGCCCTAAGAAGGAAGAGGCCGTTCTCACCCCCTTTTCCAGTTCAAACTCATGGGGGTTTTGTCTTCATCAAGCCCTCTTGAGGAGCTGCCGCTGCTCTTGCAGCTGCTTTGGCAGTTGTGGGGGCTTGGGGTGCCTGCACAAGCAAAGGTGTCTGCGGCAGGAGCTCCTCTTGGGTAAGACAAGGGCCAGGAGCTGCCTCCTGGCGTCTGCTGTGGTTTAGAGAGGTCATTTCCAAGCCCTGCCTGCAGGAAGGAGCCCCTCTGCTGCTGCTGGTGGCTGCAGGAAGCACGGTGGGATGGAGCAGGGGAGCCCAGCCTCTGCCTGACCAAGGGTTTTTCATGGTCCCAATGGATGTGGATGCAGTTGGGCTGTGCTGCTGCAGAAGCAGAGCTGCCAGAGGTGGAGAGCAGAGGGCAGGAAGAGGCCATGGTGCAGAGCAGCAGCATGACTGATTCGCTTGTTGGCTGATCTCTGTGCCCAAGCCCTGCTGCTGTTGTGGGCCAGGAGCCTGGGACCTGCCCGAGTGAGATGGGCCTCATGGTGGAGGTGAAAAGGGATGCACAGGGAAGGGGTGAGGTGGCCAGGTCCTGTCAGTACAGGATACCTGTGTCTTCAGACAGGCTGAGAGCACTGGGGCTGTTGAGCCTGGGGAAGAGAAGCTGTGTGGAGACCTCAGAGCAGCTTCCAGTGTCTGAAGGGGGCTACAAGGATGCTGGAGAGGGACTCTTCAGGGACTGCAGTGATAGGACAAGGGGTGATGGGTTCGGAGTGAAACAGGGGAAGTTCAGGTTGGAGATAAGGCAGAAGCTGTTCCCTGTGAGGGTGCTGAGGCGCTGGCACAGGGTGCCCAGAGAAGCTGTGGCTGCCCCATCCCTGGCAGTGTTCAAGGCCAGGCTGGACACAGGGGCTTGGAGCAGCTGCTCCAGTGGAAGGGGTCCCTGCCCGTGGCAGGGGTTGGAGCTGGAGGAGCTTTAAGGTCCCTTCAACCCAAACCCAGCTGGGATTCTGTGATTTTATTCTTCTGCTTTTATCTCACTTGCTGTGGATTGGAGGCAGCACAAGACAAATCCCCAGAAGGCACAGGCCAGCAGCAGGCAGTGCTCAAGAGGAGTATGCAATAAAACATAAGTCACACATCAAGGAGCAGCTTTGAACACAGACTCTGCTCCTCGTCCTTCAAGCTCTTGAGGACCTGCGTTGCTGTCATTTATGTTAGACCCTTCAGCACATCTCTGTGCTGAAGATCCCTGATGGCCTTTGGGAGTTGTTGCTTCCTTCTCACTGTGTTAATATTCCACCCAGATGGGTTCCTTAGGACAAAGAGCACATCACATGTTAGTGCTGGTCCTGTTCTGGATGTTAGGCTGTGAACTTGTGCACAAGAAGGTGGTTCCAGCCTGCCCAGAGATGCTGCGGTCTCTCAGTTACAATTCACCTCCCATCTCTCTTACAGATCTGCCTTCCAACAGAAGCAGTGCTAAAATCACTTTAAGTGAAGGGGAAACCCCCCAAGAAACCTGTAGCAGATCTTCTGCCATGGTTTGGTCAGTGAAGTAGCTGCAAAGCAGCTCCTCAAGCATGTCTGCTGCTCTTGAGGTTGCCTTTTTGGGTCTCCACATCTTCTGTGTGGTTTCTGCTTGGGTTTTACCCCCTGTCACTGGAGTTCCCCAGTGCTTGCCAGAGCAGCTCTTTGGGTACGTGCCACCCCCGGAGCAACCACGTGCAGCAGAGCTCTGGGGGTCCCTTCCATCTGTGTTATCCCATTGCTGCCTCATGACACCTTGAAAACGCCTATGGAATGGGGAGGTTTTGGTGCTCTGTGAATTACAGGTGGAAACCAGGGTGCAAATAACAACTGAAGAGTCTAAATGAGGAGTCTGGGTTAGTAAACACTCGGATGACTTCATACAGGGCTTTTGTGTGGCCTGCCTGGCTCTAGGGGAGAGGGAATCATGGATGAGAAAGCTCTGTTTGGGACACCTCAGTCTATTTACCTGCCTAAACCTTATAATTAAGCGTCAGGTGGGAAGCTGAGCTCCAGAATTGGGCTGGAAGCCCCATCCATGTCCTGGGTCACAGGTAACTCTCAGTCTTGAGCTGGTGTCCTTCAAGCTATTCAGGGATTGCTTATTCCTTTGTTAAGGAGAATTTGTATCAGTGTCACCTGAATGAGGAACTTACGTGTTCTCTGCACAGATTCTGAGTTGAAATCAGTCTGGGAGCCCAAAATGGGTTAAAAACTGTCAAACCTGATCCTCTCGGGTGTCTTTTCTCCACCTCAGTTTGCTGCTGATGCACAGTTTACAGGGCAGCTGCATCCAACCTTCCTACTGGAGGAACTGGATAGGTTCACACCTATCCCATCGCAGTCCAGACTCGAAGTCCCTTGCTCAGGCTGCTCCTTGCTTCACTGATCACCAGCAGCACGAGATGCTCGCCCTGATGATCTGCAGCCCAGCCACCTGGGGAGGGTGAGAGCAGCTGAATGTGTCACTGACCTTTGTCCCTCCTGTGTGGGGACAGGGGTTGTCTCCTGCTTGTGCCTGGCACTCGGTGAGGCCCCAGGGTGGGGAAGAAAACCTTTTTGTCGTCTCTAAAGTGGTCAGAGGGCCTGGGATTGAGCCTGCAGCAAAGGCAGAGCGTTCCCTGCTTGTAAGGGTTTTAGCTTTGAGTTGCTAGATGGGGTTGAAGCACAGAGAAGTCGAAAGGGAAATGTTTCCATATGCAGTGCGGTGACTCCAGTCCAGCTTGTGCCACCAGAGGAGGAACTGATGGGGTTTTGCTTTGCAGGAGCTGCACCCGGGAGGATCAGTGCTGGGTTTTGATGTCAGGGCTGTGAGGATCACACAATCCCAGCCTGGTTTGGGCTGGAAGGGACCTTAAAGCTCACCCAGCTCCAACCCCTGCCACGGGCAGGGACCCCTTCCACTGGAGCAGCTGCTCCAAGCCCCTGTGTCCAACCTGGCCTTGAACACTGCCAGGGATGGGGCAGCCACAGCTTCTCTGGGCACCCTGTGCCAGCGCCTCAGCACCCTCACAGGGAAGAGCTTGTGCCTAAGAGCTCAGCTCAGTCTCCCCTCTTTTGGGCAGGTTCAAGCCATTCCCCTTGGCTTGTCCCTACAGGCCCTTGTCCCAAGCCCCTCTCCAGCTTTCCTGCAGCCCCTTTAGGATGGGGTTTGTCTTCATGGACCAAAATGCTGTTTGTAAAGCTTTTGCTGACTGTTCCCTGTATGTGTTTGCAGTGTCACCAGAACCTTAAAGCTGGGAAAGGAAAGGTTCCGTTCCCACTGCTCTGGGTTGCTGGGGCAAAGATGTTTTGTTTGGTAGGAGAAAATGCTGTTTGCAGGTTGGAAATGGCTTTGGGGATGTTGCCACAGGTCCTGCCCGTGTTGCTCAGACCTTGAGGAGCAGCTGGATGTGACCCTGTGCAGGGACATGGGTGTGGAAGGCAAAGGTGATCTTCGGGATTAAGAGATGTTCCAGGCCCTTGGCAGAGGGCTTTTGCTAGGGCTTAATCTCTGTTTTGCTTCTAGGTTGATAAAGGGTGTCAGTCAGTTCCCAGCCTGCAGCTGAGAAGTGTTTGTCCCAAGTGCTTTCCCCCTCCTGTAACGTGTCCGTGCTGGGAATACCGTGTGGCGCCCGCCAGGCTTGTTCCCAAAAATACTCCTGTGTCTGGTTTCCCTGTATCCTGCTGCCAGGAGCGTTATCTACCTATGGAAGATGTAAATGCCGGCGCAGCTGAGAAGCATCTGAGGCTTGGTTTAACATAAGCACAGTAACACAGGGAATTAATTAATGGAGCAGTTTTGATTCTCAGGATAGCCTCAGGAATTGCAATGTTCCTGTAATTAATAGAAGATTAATTTATCTTCAGAGCAAAGAAGTAGGTACCTAATGAGGAGGCAGCTTGGAGGTGGCAGAGGATTATCTGCTCCTGCTCAGACTTGATGGTGCTTTTGGTGAGTCTGTATCTGCTGCTGTGAGGGGTTGGGAATCAGGAGCAGCTTTGGTAACCTCAGCTCTGAAAACCTGGTTCTTGTCTACAGAAGAGAATATGAACCAGGCCTCAAAGCTCATCTCCTGTCCTATAGAAGATGCCAGAGGATCTGGTGATGCTCTGGTCTGGACAAGGCTTTGGTTTGGTTGGTGAAGGAGCATGCAGCTCCAGCCTCAATTCCCTCTTTCTGGGTTGGATCTTACCCATCACTTGGGTGAGGAAGTGTGGAGGGTTGTGCTCAGGGGGAATGTCCAGTAAATACATCCCAGACTGTGGTTAATGGTTTTCTAGAGCTGTGTATGTGACGTGTTATCACCTATCTAGGAGAGCATCCTGTATCCATGACTGTGCTGGTGGCTGTCTCCTGGATTCCTGCAGTCACCTTATTTGGGAGGTGGGGAGGAATTGTCCTGCCAACAGAAGGGGTTGGTGTAAAGCCCAAACTTGTGTTTCCCTGCAGACATTCAGTTCTGGTTTACTCACTGAACTGGAAATAAACCCCAGCACTACGTTGTTATCCCTTCCCCTGCTCCACCAGAGTCTGTTCAGAGTCCCTGCTGACAGGGATGGGAAGGATAATTCCATAGACATATCTAATGCATTACAGTTACTCCAACAAAGTTCTTTCAGCCATCGTGAGGCCTGACTCCAGCTTCTCCCTGTGCTTTGCAATACCCTGGAAAACTGGGTTTCCTTGGGAATGTGCCTTAACCCCCACGTGATCCATGGGGACACCCCTTCTGGAAGGCACATTGTCGGGAGCATCATCAGTCTCCAAGTACCCATAACATCACTGAGCTATCCTCTGTGTTGGTGGGGTTCTCACTTGGGATGGGTCTGAGCAGCAGGTTTGTGCGTTGGTGTCTGTCCAACTGCCTTCTAGGAGGTGTTTTATCAATCCTTTTATGCAGTGCTGTTTGTCCCGGGGTTAAAGGCTGGGAAGGATGGTTGGGATTGGGCTGGAGTTGTTTCCATGACGTCCTCACCTACAAATGCGGTTTAAATGTCAAAGAACAGTGTCTTCTTCATGCTCTCTGTGTGTGTTTGGGTCCTTTTTAGTCCCCAGACATAATAGCCCTAAAAATAGTTTGCTGAGATTCTTTGCTAATCCTTGGGGCGAGTGGTTTGAACTGGGGAGGGCGGGGGGGGAAGTATAGAAATAAGGGGGGGGTTGGGTATAGAAAGAAGATGATTTGGGAAATAAAAACCAGGAGAGCCTCCTAAGGAGATTCATGGCTGGGTTTGGGATCTGGGAATGTGCAGTGTGATGCCCCCGGGGTGCCAGCTCTGGTGGCCTCTCCTCTGGGCTCGTGCCTTTGGGTTGTTGTAGTGTTCCTGGCATTCACCCTGCACGTCAGGGCCTAATTTTATCTCATTACCACCCAGCTTGGTGGCAGCGTGACACAGCAGTGGGCAGGGAATGACATCAGCAGGCAAACACATCCCTGTGGAGCAGCAGCAGGGAATTTCGGGGTGCTTTTTCCTTAGGAATGAGCCCTGTCAAGGTGGTTCTGCTGCTCAGCTTGGTGCAGTGTGAGGCTTGGTCTGGCAGCGTGATTCAGGGCTGCCTGCCTGCATCTGTGATGCTCTCCACATCCAAACACCTCCCCTTCAGACACAGTCATGTTCAACACCCAGAGCTTGATTCTTGCTGAGGCAAAACGGGGTCAAGCCCTGCATTTCAAAGAGAACACAACATTGAGTACATCAAGAGGTGTGTGTGAGGAGGGAGCTGCTGTTATTACACTTGCTTTTGCACACAAAGGGAGGCTCTTTGTACCCAATGCAGGCAGCTGGAATGCTCCCAGCAGCACAGCATTGTGTGAGGCTAACGTGGCTGGGGTGAAGGGACACGTGTGTATTGGGGCTGGTGGCTGTTTTAGGCTGTTCTGCCAGCATCTTCATGTGTGGAGGAAGCAGAACACAGCATGGCTCTGAGCTGATGGTGGAGCTTGGAGGATGGTTTCACTGCTCTTTGCTTTGGGTGAGGAGCTGGTGTGTGCTGGTTTGTGAGCACTTGGTGACCACTGATGACTGTGGAGGGATGTGGAGACCTCAGAGCAGCTTCCAGAGTCTGAAGGGGACTACAAGGATGCTGGGGAAGGACTCTTCATCAGGGACTGGGGCGACAGGACAAGGGGTGATGGGTTCAAACTGAAACAGGGGAAGTTCAGGTTGGAGATAAGGCAGAAGCTCTTCCCTGTGAGGGTGCTGAGGCACTGGCACAGGGTGCCCAGAGAAGCTGTGGCTGCCCCATCCCTGGCAGTGTTGAAGGCCAGGTTGGACACAGGGGCTTGGAGCAGCTGTTCCAGTAGAAGGGGTCCCTGCCTGTGGCAGGGGTTGGAGCTGGAGGAGCTTTAAGGTCCCTTCAACCCAAACCAGGCTGGGATTCTGTGATGAGAGACAAAATACCAAGTGTTTTGCCAGCAGTTATCTGCACAGGAGTCAAACAGAGGTGGAAAGGAATTGTTTTGGGGAGCAATGTGTCCCAAACAGAGGTTTCGAAGGATTCCTTGGCATGTGTTTGTGTTAAGCACAGCAGAGGACTCTGTTTGGTAGGGGAAGCTGCAGGCTCTGGTGTCAGAGGATGTGTGTGTGTGTGTGTGTGTGTGTGTGAGGGTGTGCAGAGCTGCTCAGCCCTGACAGGCCCATTAATCAGGTGTTTGTCACCCGTTGAGGTCGATCCAAGGCTGTGCAATTACAGGATCCCATAGCCCAGCGCATGGACCACGACGTGAGCCCCAGCACTGAGCTGTGGAGCCACCAGCGATGTGGAAATGTGGTGTTCATCAAACCCAGCTCCTGTGCCAGGGAGCAGAGCACAGACAGAGCCTTCCTTGCTGTGCTTCTGTGCCCCATGGGCCTCACCATGGGCTGCTGAGCTTGTCTGGTGTGCTTCAGCACCGTCACTCTTGACGGTGCTTTCCCCACCCTGCATCATCTTCCTGTCATCCCTCTCCTCTGCTTGAAGGCTTCAGTGAGGGATGTTTAAGGATGTTCCTTCCAGTTCACTGCCTCCAGATGCCCCAGGGAGGTGTGGTGAGGGGAAAAGTGCTTGAAACACAATTCTCCAGCAGGATACGGCCTCTCCTGGTGTAGGCACGTGAGAAACCCCTTCCCCTTAGGTTGAGTGCCATTGTTAGCCAGCAGCTGCTCTAGGAGGTCTCCATCCTTGCTGCGATATCCATTTCCCTGCTGGCTGGTCCTTGGTCTTTGCAGGTGGGAAGCAGCTGCTGCACATTTCATTCTATCCTCCCAAAATCCCCCCAGTGCTTGGGATGGGATTTTGCTGCCAGGGAAGAGGAAGGAACCTGCAGGTTCATTTGCCCTCAATGGGAGGCTCTAGCCATAACCTGGCCTCCAGTCCCTGGGTTTGTTCCTACGCATCGCTCATC
This sequence comes from Melopsittacus undulatus, assembly GCF_012275295.1. Classification (NCBI taxonomy): domain Eukaryota; kingdom Metazoa; phylum Chordata; class Aves; order Psittaciformes; family Psittaculidae; genus Melopsittacus; species Melopsittacus undulatus. Next base: position 2,899,759 of record NC_047538.1, on the reverse strand, counting down.
ACCTTCCAGGACAGAGACTGGGAGAAAATTCAACCTCCTGCCTTTTGTCTGCCTAAAACACCATTATTTCATGGATGCTGGGCTGCTCAGAGCCAGAGAATCCCAGCCTGGTTTGGGTTGAAGGGACCTCAAGGCTCCTCCAGCTCCAACCCCTGCTGTGTGACCAAGCACCTTGTTGTGACTTGTGTTCATTCCCTGCTTACTGGGGCAGCAGGGAATTACTGTGCAAACCAGTTCCTTCCCTGGGTTGTGCCTGTTGTGGTTTCTGACAGCAGGGCAGGGAGCTCGCAGTGGGGTTGAGCAAACCAGCCCCTAAAGTGGAGCAGCTGCATCCTGCCAGGAGCTTGGAATTCCTGCAGTATTGCCAGTTATCAGCTGGTGGAACTGGGACACTCACAGGTGGCTTTGTTCCCCTTTTCAGTGGTGGTTAAACCCATCATTGCATCAGTGAGGATCCTGGAAGCCGGCTTTGTTTTCCTGGTTAGCCAAGATTCCCATCAGAATAACTCCAATTGCATAACACAGACACCTTTGGGAAGGTAAATCCAAGCTTGGGGCAGGAGTTGACGTGCTTAGAGCTACACTCAGTTGGCATTGAGGGTCTTCGCAGTGTCTTAATGCCCATGGAGGACTCTACAGCGATGGTGTGGAGGGGAGAAGCACAGGGAGGCTGAGCTGTGCCCTGCTCCTTGGGTGCACTGGGGCAGGGCAGGGCTGGGTTTGGGAAGCAGGGCTCATTGCAGCAGGAATGTGGCCCTGCCGGCCAGGCCTCCGGATGGCTGCAGGCTGCAGGGCTGGGATCAGGCACACAGGACAGGCATCGCCCCGGCCGGCGCCTGCTGCTGCTGCTCTGCACTAGAGGTTTGGTGCCAGCTCCTGCTCGGATCCGGGAATACCTCCCTGTGTATTCCCATGGCTCCTCACCCTTGATAGAGCTGTCCTGACAATGAGCCCTCGCCCCGGGACACACAAGACCCACGGCCTGCTGGAGGTGTATTAATGGCTATGGATGTAGGTGGTGGCTTGGCTCTTGATGAAGTCATCCTCAGGTGGAGACACACGCTCTGTTTGTGCCCCCTTTCTGGCTTCACTGTAAAGGACAATGAAATGTGGGTGCAGACAGTCCTTGAGATGAACCTTCAGGTTTTCATGCTTCATCTTTTTCCTTTCAGGAGATAGACAGGCGGTTGGAGAGGAAGCTGAAGATCACACAGAAGGAAAGGTAATGGTGCTGCACGGCTTGGTTTAAAACCCAGCCTTCTTTTCCTGAGAGCTGGGGAGAGGGAACAGCAGGGAAAGGGCTTCAAACAGGAGACCCCGCCGAGTTCTGAGATCAGAACCAGGGAATTCCGTGCTCAAGCCACTAGATGGCCCTTTCGATCCATAACAGGGGAGTGGAAAGCTGCTTGGAATGAGTTGGTTTCAGAGCTGGGTCTTCCAGGCTGGCTGTAGCTGCAGCGCTGGAGCAGGCAGGTGAGACACAGGCACTGAGGGTGAGTCAGGTAATCCCAGCTCCCGGCCCTGGCTTGGCTTGACAGGGCTTGCATCAGGGAGACTCTCTCTTCCTGCTTGCTTTGGGTTGGGATGGGGGGGGCTGTTACTGCCTGTCTGTAATCACTTGTGACAAGTCTTTTGTTGGGGTGGGCTTGTTTTCACCCCTCTGATTCCTGGGAGGCCGCTGAAGGAGTTGTGGTTTCACTTCTCTGGGAATGCCACAGAGAGAAGGGACCGTAGCAGCAATGTGGATGGTGACAGAGACCAAGGCTGGCCCTTAGGAGTGAAGTGGCAGCTTGGGCTGGGTGTCCTGATGAGGGCAGCCCTAACAGGGAATGGGATCGTGGTGCTGATACCAATATCTACACATAGAAACACTCAAACTTCAGCCCAGGATCTGCTTCCCTTCGCCTGAAGGTGTGGAAGGCAGAAGGGACAGATTTTCCAGCCCCTGCTGAGCTGCTCTAGTTTAGGGTTACACATATAGCAGGGTCTTTAATTATCACAGGCTGCCCCTTATTCACAGGATGACATCCAACAGGCAGGAATTCCCATGGCGAGCAGGAAAACCTGCTTGGTGCCGGGAACCAGAACCAACCTCCTGTTTATCCCTTCCCACCAGCAGAAAGTCCAAATCCCCTCCTAAAGTGCCGATCGTGATTCAGGACGACAGCCTCCCTGCAGGACCTCCCCCCCAGATCCGCATCCTCAAGAGGCCGACCACCAACGGTGTGCTCAGCAATCCCAACTCCGCCAGCAGGCCGGCCTTCCCGGTGAAATCCTTGGCGCAGCGGGAAGCGGAGTACGCGGAAGCCAGGAAACGAATATTGGGCAGTGCCAGCCCTGAAGAAGAGCAGGAGAAACCCATCCTGGATAGGTGAGAGCAGCTCCCTGTGCACTGTGTGTGCTCCTTGCGAGCCAGCTCCCGGAACAGAAGCTCCCTGAAGAGCGGAGTGAGGCCAGCAAGGAGAGGAGTTGCTTTGGGAGAAAGCAGGGGGTCCTAAACCTCAAGTAGATGGGACTGCAGGGAAGTGCCTGATGTGGTTCTTCAGTTGATCTTTGATCCCTGGAAGAGCATGCTGGGGGGAAAGAAGGGTGTGTGGACAAGCAGGGTTCATAGAACCCCAGAATAGTTTGGGTTGGAAGGGACCTTAAAGCTCACCCAGTTCCAACACCTGCCACAGGCAGGGACCCCTTCCACTGGAGCAGCTGCTCCAAGCCCCTGTGTCCAACCTGGCCTTGAACACTGCCAGGGATGGGGCAGCCACAGCTTCTCTGGACACCCTGTGCCAGCGCCTCAGCACCCTCACAGGGAAGAGCTTCTGCCTAAGAGCTCATCTCAGTCTCCCCTCTCTTGGGCAGGTTCAAGCCATTCCCCTTGGCCTGTCCCTACAGGCCCTTGTCCCAAGCCCCTCTCCAGCTTTCCTGCAGCCCCTTTAGGCACTGGAGCTGCTCTCAGGTCTCCCCTTCAGGAGCCTTCTCTTGTCCAGGCTGCCCCAGCCCAGCTCTCTCAGCCTGGCTCCAGAGCAGAGCTGCTCCAGCCCTCGCAGCAGCTCCATGGCCTCCTCTGGCCTCGCTCCAACAGCTCCAGGTCCCTCTTGTGCTGCTGCCCCAGAGCTGGATCAGGGCTGCAGGGGGGGTCTCCCCAGAGCTCAGCAGAGGGGCAGGATCCCCTCCCTGAGCTGCTGCTCATGCTCTGGGGGTGCAGCCCAGCACACGGGGGGGGGGGGTTCTTTCTGGGTTATCCCAGCAGGACATTTCTTCATCTGCCCTGGGGGCTTAGGCTTGAAACCAGCACATACAGAAGGGAGGGTGTGAATGCTCTTTACTGCACACAGGTCACTTGGAGGCATTGTGCTGTGAGTTCCTTGCATAGAAACCTAAGTGCTGGTTTGGGTTGGGTCACATTCCTTGTCCAGGGTGTGATGTGCATGGATTGTTCCTTGGTGGTGGCTTCCCACCGAGGCGGGTGCAGGATCACAGCATCCCAGGCTGGAAGGGACCTCAGGCATCACCAGATCCAACCTCCTCCTCTGACCTCCTCTCTCCTTGCAGGCCCCCCAGGATCTCCCAGCCCGAAGACACCAGGCAGCCCAACAATGTGATTAGGCAACCCCTGGGTCCCGACGGCTCCCAAGGCTTCAAGCAGCGCAGATAGAGGCAGGCAGGAGGGAGATGCTCCTGCGTCGGACTTGAGCAAAGGGAACTCCCCGGGTTCTTTGCACTGTGATCCCCTTTGCTCTGCCCACTGTGACCTTCATCCCCACGCACTGTGACCTCCCCTCGCCACCCACTGTGACCCACAGATGGCGAAGGGCTGTCCCCACATGGCCGGGACGACAAGGGGGGGGGTTAAAGGACTCGGATGGGTGCAGGGAGCCGCGGGCACGGTGCTTGGGCTGCAGATAGCGCCAGCAATAACGTTTGTCGTCCTCGTCACCCGGGATTTAAGGAAGCAAAGCCCATGGGAATGCTCCCCAGACACACATGTTGTCCTCATCACCTTAGGAGCGAGTTCTGGTTCAAAGGATCTCCTTATTTCATGTCCTCTTCACTGTCTGTATGGTGGAGCAGCGGAGCGCATGGGATGGGTTTGAGCTCTTGGGGTTCGTTGTGAGAGGGAGTTAAGCTTCCAACAAGGAATTTCAATGAATTGCTGCAGCTTTTCCCAGCTCGCCTTTGGCAGCTGCTTGCTTCTCCTTCTCCATTTCCACTTCTGCCAAGCACAGGGGGTGCAGACTCCGGATTCCCACCTTTGGGAGCCCTTGGAGCCCGATGACCGAGTTTACATCCTGCTCCTGGTAGAGCTTGGCTGATGTTTTCTGCTGGCTTTGAGGAAAAGCTTCAAATCACCTTTTATGGTTGTTTTTTTGGCTTTCTTTTTATATTTGGGGAGCAGGGAGCGTGCCCCCATCCCAGGAAAACGCTTCCCATCTGGCTGAGAGCACCAGGAGGAGAAGGATTAGGAATCCATTGCACGGAGGAGAAGGTGCTGCTCTGTTCTGTGGAATGAGGCTTGTGTGGCCAGGGAATGGGGTGTCCCATGGCTGTGTCATGAATGGTCACGGTACGAGCTGCGTTTCCCTCCTGGAATCACAGACATCAGGGAAGAAACCCAGTGCTGGCTCAAGTCTGGATGATTCCCGCTTCGTACCGGTGGCTGCTGGGAAGTGATGCTCCTCCTCCAGCTCCCAGGAAGAGGCCAGGGAGGCTGGTGATGGTGAAAACCTGGATATTCCCCCCCCTGGATGAAGCTGACCTACTTTAATATTGAGGGATGAGATGAACACTAAATCCTTGTCCTGGAGGGGACGGGACCTGGAAAACCATTGCTGGTTCTGGGCGCAGGATTGTGCCGCTTCATGCTCTGTAGGTGCAGGGGTAAAGGAGTGAATCCCGGTGTCCTCCACGTGCAGGGAAGTGCCTGGACACCCACAGACGTGTTCAACCCAACCCCAAACGGTCAAATAAACCTACCTGTGTCTCAGTGACCCCGTTAATGGGCTCATTCAAGCGCTGAGGATGGTGGCGAGGGGGTGGTGGGCAGGGATCCCCTGGGTATCTCCATGTTTTGGGGGGGGATCCTAATGTTTATCCCCCTCCCAATGTCAGGCTGAGGCCCTGGGGGGAGTGGGAAAGGGGAAAGACATCAGCAATAACCGCAGTCACCGCGCCTTTCCTTAATGATTACCCAAAATAGCTTTGAATAGCCCCAAATCCGGTGGGGTTTGGTGTAGCTGATCAGTGTTAAAGTCGCTCTGAACTGTCCCATCTCCGGCACTGAACCCACCCCCCCGCCCAAGCTCCATCACCGGAATCTCCGTTTCCAGCACCCAAACCTCCCATCTCGGCACTGAAATCTCCATCTCCAGCACCAAAACCTCCTTTTCCAGCACCGATCTCTCCCGGCTCCTCCATCCCGGTGACCAGGAGCCGGCCGGCCCGCGGGCAGGGCTCGGCAGTGTTCCTGCGGGAAGCCCCTTCATCCCGGGAATGCTGAGGATGACCACGGTACCACGCGTGTTTTCACCCCCTCCCAAAACCGTGCGCCGTGAAGAAAACGTTTTATAAAATTGTATTTTAAATAAATGTCTTTAAACTTTTAACGACAAAATCCGTTTGGTTCTGCTTTATCCACCCCCATTCCTAAGGCACTGCTGCAGGAGGGGGCGCTGGTGATGGATGAGCTCCCGCTGTGAGCAGAGCCCTTGGGAAGGTAAAAAATAAGGAGGTTTTTGGCTGTTATGCTGGTGTGAAGCCAAAAGTGGTGTCCCTCAGGGATGGGTGTTGGGTCTGGTCTTGTTTAACATCTTTGCCAGTGACATGGACAGTGGGATTGAGTGTGCCCTCAGCAAGTTTGCTGATGACACCAAGCTGTGTGGTTTGGTTGATACGGTGGAGGGAAGGAATGACATCCAGAGGGACCTTGACACGCTTGTGAGGTGGGCTGATGCCAACCTCATGAAGTTTAACCATGACAAGTGCAAGGTCCTACACCTGGGTTGGAGCTATCCCAGGCACAGCTACAGGTTGGGCAGAGAAGAGATTCAGAGCAGTCCTGAGGAGAAGGACTTGGGGGTGTTAGTCAACGAGAAAATGAACATGAGCCATGTTCAGTGTGCACTCACAGCCCAGAAAGCAACCGTATCCTGGGCTGCATCAAGAGGAGTGTGACCAGCAGGTTGAAGCAGGTGATCCTGCCCCTCTGCTCTGCTCTGCTCTTGTGAGATCTCACCTGCAGTATTGTGTGCAGTTCTGGTGTCCTCAACATAGAAAGGACATGGAACTGTTAGAACAAGTCCAGAGGAGGCCACAAGGATGATCAGGGCACCTCCTGTATGAAGACAGGCTGAGAAAGTTGTGGCTGTTCAGCCTGGAGAAGAGAAGCTGCGTGGAGACCTCATAGCAGCCTTCCAGTATTTGAAGGGGGCTATAAGGATGCTGGAGAGGGACTATTAGGGACTGTAGCGATAGGACAAGGGGTGATGGGTTCAGACTGAAACAGGGGAAGTTCAGGTTGGAGATAAGGAAGAAGCTCTTTAAGGGTGCTGAGGTACTGGAATGGGTTGTCCAGGGAAGCTGTGAATGCTTCATCCCTGGCAGTGTTCAAGGCCAGGTTGGACAGAGCCTTGGGTGCCATGGTTTAGTGTGAGGTGTCCTTGCCCATGGCAGGGGGGTTGGAACTGGATGAGCTTAAGGTCCTTTCCAACCCAAACTATTCTATGGTTCTATGAATTTTGTCCCAGTTTTGGGCTCGCTGAGGAGGGGGAAGGGGCAGTGCTCAGATGGAAGATGTGGTTTGCAGAGCTGGTGTGATCTGTGCCCATGGAGGGGGGAAAAAGGGATGATTTACGTAATTAATTATAATTAAATTAATGTAATTAATTGAATGTTATTAATGATATTGCCACGTGCTGACCCCGCTGCTTGGTGCTGTGCTGGATAACCCTTGGAGGAGCAGGGTAAGGGGCTATTGGGTGCCTCTGGTTGAACTGGGGTCTGCTGGCTGCTCTCTGGTCCTGAATCCCTCTAAATTCTTATTAATTCGTTAATTCTTATTCATTCTTAGTAATTAATTTTATCAATTAATTATTTAATTCTTATTAATGACGTAATTGTTATATTTAATGTCCTTTAACGATGAAATCGGGTTAAAACGTGTCTCAGTAACGGGCTGCTTCCCAATCCCCGGCCAACCCCTTGCAGTGCGCCCTCCTGCCCGCCAGGGGGCGCGGCGGCGGCGGCTGGTGCTGAAGCCCCTCCCCTCCACCCCACCCATTGCGAGCAGGGCGGTACCATGGAGGCGGCGGGGCAGAGCGGCGCCGCCATGGCGGCGGCGGAGGAGGACTACGAGGCAGTGCTGTGTGTGAAGCCGGCTGTGCACGTCTACCGCCTGCCGCCGCGGGCCTCCAACCGCGGATACAGGTGGGGCCTCCGCCGTCCCCACAGCCCTGCCCGTGCTTCGGTCCCTTCCCATGGCGCCCTCCTGGCCTGGGGGACTGGGGTGTGCTTGGGAGCTGCCCCTCATCCCCACATCCCCCTCATCCCCCATATCCCCTCATCCCCCACATCCGCCATCCCTGCCCCTGACGGGTATGGGGCAAGCAGGGCCCTGCACCCCCACGAAGCTGCTTTCTTGCTGCCGAAAGGGAAGCGAAACCTCTTGCTGGGTCCCTGCCGTCTGTTTCCGTGGGTGCAGCCCTTTTGGGGTGACCCGAGGGGTGTCCGGGGGAACTTCCACCTTCCAAGGCGCGGGGGGGTCTCCGGGTGCTGTTGCTGAGGCGGATGGGCTCCATGGGGATGTTCCCGTGGGTCTGCATGCGCTGTTTCCTGGTCCTGCAGGGCTGCGGAGTGGCAGCTGGAGCAGCCGGCATGGAGCGGCAGGATGCGGGTCACAGCCAGGGGCAGCGTCGCCTTCATCAAACTGGAGGATAAAACCACGGGTAAGGAGGGGAGAAGGGGATGGATCCATCGGGTCCCTTCTCACTGCAGGTGCTGCAGGGGGGAGTGTCCAGAGGAGGCCATGGAGATGCTGCGAGGGCTGGAGCAGCTCTGCTCTGGAGCCAGGCTGAGAGAGCTGGGCTGGGGCAGCCTGGACAAGAGAAGGCTCCTGAAGGGGAGACCTGAGAGCAGCTCCAGTGCCTGAAGGGGCTGCAGGAAAGCTGGAGAGGGGCTTGGGACAAGGGATGTAGGGACAGGCCAAGGGGAATGGCTTGAACCTGCCTGAGGGGAGACTGAGATGAGCTCTTAGGCAGAAGCTCTTCCCTGTGAGGGTGCTGAGGCACTGGCACAGGGTGCCCAGAGAAGCTGTGGCTGCCCCATCCCTGGCAGTGCTCAAGGCCAGGTTGGACACAGGGGCTTGGAGCAGCTGCTCCAGTGGAAGGGGTCCCTGCCTGGGGCAGGGGTTGGAACTGGAGGAGCTTTAAGGTCCCTTCCCACTCAAACCATTCCGTGTTTCTGTGGTTTTTCCAGGAGAGCTTTTCGCCCAGGCACCAGTGGAGCAGTTCCCTGGCATCGCTGTGGAGAGCGTGACAGACTCCAGCAGATACTTTGTCATCCGGGTCGAAGATGGGAATGGTACATCCTGATCCATGGGGCACGTGATGGGGAAGTCACCTCAGGACATCCTCATTGCCCTCACTGCTCCGATTTGTGAAGGATTCTTGCTTTCAAGTGCCAGAGATTCCCAGCATCCAGTGTCAGAGGGATGAGTTCTCCCACTCCCATGGCTCAGACACGCTCTGGCCTCCACCAGGAACTAAAACCGACTTGATCTTGTTGCTTGGGGTTAACATGAGGACACAGGATCATCATCCTGATGCCTCCCTCTGCTTTCGCTCTCTTATGGAAATGTTAAAGCTGGTTTTACTCACCCTGCCTCAGCACCCTCACAGGGAAGAGCTTGTGCCTAAGAGCTCATCTCAGTCTCCCCTCTCTTGGGCAGGTTCAAGCCATTCCCCTTGGCCTGTCCCTACAGGCCCTTGTCCCAAGCCCCTCTCCAGCTTTCCTGCAGCCCCTTTAGGCACTGGAGCTGCTCTCAGGTCTCCCCTTCAGGAGCCTTCTCTTCGCCTGTCCATACAACCAGTAAACAGAAGACATTCCCAGTCCTGTATCTCAGCCCCATGAGCCCAGCTCCTGGTGGAGGAGGCATCAGGCACGATGGGATGTCCCATCCCTCTTCCTCTGCTGCTTTGTCTTTCCAACCCTTCCTGTTCCTCCTTCCCAGGCCGCCGTGCCTTCATCGGAGTTGGCTTTGTCGACCGAGGGGATGCTTTTGACTTCAACGTTGCTCTCCAGGACCACTTTAAGTGAGTTTGTGCCTCTCCCTGGGTCTTCCCAGCTCCGTTTTTGTGGCAGATGTTCACCAGAAGTGGTGGAGAGGAAGTGGGAGGCACACTTGGGTGGTGTTGAGAAGTGGAAACCCCTGTTTCCCTATGCAGACAGTTCCCCTTCTCTCATATTGCCCACTCTACATTAGCAAGGTCCCAAACTGCGCTTCCCCATCCAAAACTGAGCAAATTCCTTAACTCCTTTCTCTCTTTTCTTGTGCCACCTGTAAGGGGCTGCTCCTGCAGCACTGGGATGCGGATGCATTGCTCCAGCACGGAAGGTGGCAGCTCCCATCCAGCACCTCTGAGTCACTGCTGCCAGGCAGAGGGGATGATTTGGGGCTGGACTGCTGCGGGAGAGCCTCAGGCTGGTTCCTGACATCTCCTTTCCTGCTTCTCTGCTTGCTGCAGGTGGGTGAAGCAGCAGAGCGAGCTGGCCAAGCAGGCTGAGAACCCGGAGCAGGGCCCCAAGCTGGATCTGGGCTTCAAGGAGGGACAAACCATCAAACTGAACATTGCGGTGAGCAGCTCTTCCAGCTCAATCCCACCTTTTCCCTTGGGTGGAACAAGAGGAAGCAGCAGCTTGTCCCCAAAATCCCTTCACAGAGCCCTTCACGATAATGCTGCAGGCAGGGATCTGGTTGTGGTGTGGTTCCCAGTTCCAAAGCTGGGTCTGTGGGTTTGTGGTGGGGATTTGAGGGTAAACCCATCCTTGCTCTGACCCTTTTGCAGTGGGATATTGCTGCAGAATGGGTTTTTTTCCCCCAGGATAAAGAGTTTGGCTTTGGGAAGCTGTGGCTGTGAGGAATGGCACTCGGGCTCTGGATTTAAACCCAAATTTACCTCGTTTCTTTCAGAACATGAAGAAAAAGGAAGGAGCAACCGGGACCCCCAGACCCCGGCCTGTGGCTCCTGGGAGCCTGAGCTTGCTCCCACCCCCTCCCGGAGGAAAACTTCCTTCTGGAGAGCGCCCATCCTCACTCTCCAATCCTACCCCGCTCCCAGGCACCCCCATCACAGGTCCGTGCTCACACAGCGGTGGCTGTAAAGCTCTTTAGGTTCTGTTTCATCCATCAAAATGGGGGAAACAGCAGGGAATTTGGGAATAAGAGAGGGAAATAATCTCTGGTGTTTGTGTTCTCTTTTCCTGACTTCCCTGGTCACCAGACTCCCTCTTGTCCTGGCCACAGCCGACTGCTGCTTCCTCTGCCTCCACCAGTGATGTATGGGGAGACTTTGCCAAAGCTTCAGGGTGAGGCTTTGTGGGGTTTGATTCCTGCCCATTTCCCTGTATGTGGGGTTTGATTCCTGCTCATTTCCCTGGATAAACCCATTTGGGGAGGGGAGGAGGGCATGACTGCACCCAAACACCCCTTTGGGATTTCAGAGCACTGCACATTGCATCAGTGCAGTGCAGGCCTATGGGTGCTGCCTTCCTCTTCCTCCCCATCTTCCTCTGGGAAGTTTGGGCTGATCCTGCAGGATCCTCCCTGTGTCCCATGGGCCCTTTTGGCATCTAAAACCTGATTTTTTTTCCCCCTTTTTCTTCTCCAGGTCAGCTTCTACCCAGACAAACACAGGCTGGGTTCAGTTCTGACCCCATCCTCTCAGCTGCTCTTCCCTGCACGGGTGCTGGGATCACTGGGATTCCTTCAGGACCAAAGCAGCAGCTTCGGGACACCCTGCTCCTGCCCTTAAATCCCACCTGGCATCCAAATCCTGCAGTAAATGCCAGGGAGCAAACACACAAGTGCCTTCAAACACTCCACATCGGTGCTCTCTGTCTTGGGCAGCTTTCCAGCCTGGATCGCAGGAAACCTCCCGAGGCTTCTCCATTGGGAAGAACAAGCCATCAGCTTCATCACCTCCCCTTGATAACAGGAGGGGGAGTGAATGCTCCCAGGTGTATGTGCTGGAGCTGCTCCATGTGTATTTGGGCTGGGAAAGCCCTTCCCTCGGTGGGAGCATCCTCCTGGATTCATCTCCCCTGCACGATCCTGATGAATGCAACGCTGAGCGTCGCCCTGATCTCTTCTTGAGTGCTTGCCTCCACGGTGCAGGAGGTGGGGAGCTGGACCTCTGCCTTTCCATGCTGAAATTCCTCATTTCTTGCTTGGGGAAGTTCGGTTTTCCCCCTCTTTTTTGGGAAGACACGGTTTTACCTCGTCAGTTTATGAAGGACAGGACCTTGTTGGTCTCTTTCACAGAGCTGGGCTTAAGATTTCTCTTTACACAAATAAATATTTTCTTACCTATTTCCATGATGCTTTTGGGGGGTCCAAAATCCTGCTCCTGTTATATTTTTTTCCCAGTGTTTTGGGGTTTTGTGGCTTTCATTCCCACCAGGATGATGGTTTCAGAGTGAAGCTGCGCCCCCAGGTAGGGATTAATGCTTCCAAATGCTTTTGATGCCCACGAGGAATGTTGTTCCCTCCTTAGAGGGGCTGGGATGTGGTTTTGTGGTTCCCTCTCCTTGCTTGTGTCGAGGAGACAGTCTTGGACAGCAAAGCACAACAGACACTTGTTGCTTAGCAGTGGCTTTATGGTTGGCAAAGACTCCAGGAGAGGAAGGTAAGGAAAGAAATGGGGGGGAAAGGAGGGATTTGGCATCCCCATCACCTGGGGGAGCCTCGAGGCAGGGACCTGGAATGCCCTCAATCCCATCCATTCACGCTGTCCCCCTCCCTGTGCATCTCCGGATGCTTCCCCAAGCCTTTGGGGCAGTGATGGGCTGTGGGGCAGAGCTGGGATTTACTTCAGGAGCAGGGATACTCCAGCCCCCGGTGTGGGGAATTTCCCCACAGCTTTTCCTGCTGGATGGGGGCACAAAGGCCTTTATTATCCGGGAGAGGGGGGGTAAGTTTCCTGCCCTGGGGTGGCTGCAGAGGCTCCTGGGGGGGGGGAACACACATCCCAAGGGGACTTTTACTGCATCTTGGCCTCATAGCAACCCCACATGCTCCTCCCCGGAGCTTTTCCTGCCAGAGCAAACCCTGGCGCTTTAATGAGCTTAATGAGAGCCAGGGCTTAAGGAAAGGGCTCTCTCCAAGGAGCTCCTTTCCCTGTGGGAGCCAGCACCATCCTGCCGGGGGGACAGCACCGCAGCGTAAGCCCCTTTCCACTCATTCTGGGCACGGGATTGGTGGGGTTTAGTGTTTTCCATCAGTTTGATCGTCCTCCTCTTGCCGAGAGCCTTCTTGGCTGGGTTTTAGTGACAAATCCCTGTGGATAGGGGGGTTGGAGGTGGTGGATGTTGAAGTGATCCATTGGGAGGCATCGGGACCCCTGAGGCAGCCAGGAAGAGGAGGGTCCCCGCTCGCGCCGTCACACAGGGAAGAGGAAGGCAAAAGGACAGGATTTCGGGTTAATCCCGACCACGCATCCGCTTTCCTCTCGCAGACATAGAGCCCCAAAAGCCCCTGGGAAAGGGGGTTTGGAGCAAGGAGCCTGCAGCAAAGGGATGCCAAGGACTCAGCGGCCACCCATAGGGAGCCCATGAGTGATCCGGAGGCTGCGGTTGAGGTGGGGGCCCCACATTGTCCCTTCCTGGTCCCCCCCATAGCGGGATCTGGCGGCTGCTCTCGCGGGAGCCGCGGCAGAAGGGGTGGATCAGGTCGGTTGGTGGCACAAGGCACCGGTGCCGTGGGGTTTTGCCACCGCAAATGGAGTTTGGGAGGGGAAATGGCAGCTCGGAGCCGGCTCCATCGCTGCGGCTGCAGTCGGGGTGGGTTTGGGGTGGCAATGGGGAGATGCAGCGCCCCGATGCTCATAGGGTGTCACTGATCCTGGGAGTGCAGCTGCAGAGCTGAAGTGGTTTTGTGATCACAAACTTGGGTTTGTGATCAGTTTGTGAGCCATCAGAACTGCACCTTTGCAGTGGGTTTGTGCTCACAAATGCAAATTTGCTGCAGTTTCGTCCTCACAAATGCAAATCTGCAGCAGTTTTGTGCTCACAGATGCAAATTTGCAGCAGTTTTGTGGCTGCAGCTGCGAATTTGCAGCAGTTTCATGATCTCAGTTGCAAATCAGCAGTGGTTTCGTGGTCGCACACACGAACCTGCACCCCGGTTGTGATTGCAACTGCAGACCCACAGTGGGTTTAAGAGCACAACAAGCTTCCACTGACCTCACACCTGCCTCCCATTGCACACTGGCGTGCAGCATATTCAGCTGGATGGGGGGAAAAGGCTTTTCATGGGGCAGGCTCAGCTCAGCCCCTTCCTCACTGATGGCTCCATGGCGGAGCTAGATCCATGTCCCGCTGCTCCCAGAGCCGCCCTGAGCCCGGTCCCGGTCCCGCAGCGGGGGCCATGTCCTCGCTGCTGTCCCTCCAGGAGGAGAACCGCATCCTGCAGCAGGAGCTGTCCCGTGTGGAGGACCTGCTGGCCCAGAGCCGGGCCGAGCGCGATGAGCTGGCCATCAAGTACAATGCCATCAGTGAGCGGGTGAGTCCCAGTAGCCCCAAACCTCACAGCCATCCACGCTGGAATCTTTGCATGCCCCATGCTGGGAGCTGGAGGTGCTGTGGCATCAATGGGAATTTCAGAGCTGGCTTGTCCAGACCTGTCCTGGCTTGCCAAGGCTTGTCCTGTGGGATGCACAAAGCATCCTCATCCCTGTTGTGTTTTCAGGAAGCAGGACCCCCTGCCATGGGCATCCTTCACATCCCTTCACCATGGCAACAAACGGATTCAAAAGGGCTTTAGGCAGTGGCCAGATGCTGAACGTGGCTCCTGGGGAGACCTGAATTGGGGCCCTGCCAGGCTTTTGGGGGGCAGCCCCTCTGTTTGTGCCTGGTTATCCATAAAATACCCCAGATACTAGGATAACACCCCAAAGTGAATCACTGTGGTTGCACCCGTGCTTCCTTCATCCCAGTGCAAACCAGGGTGAGGCTTTGCTGAAGCCCCAGCTTTAAAGTTGGGGCATTTTTGAAAGCACCCCCAAAATTGCTTGTTTGTCCCCTCCCTGTGTGTGAAAAAGGGGGGGATGCAGAATTTGGGGTGGACTTAGTTTGTATAGGATGCCCTGAAGTGATGGCTTAGTCTGGATGCGAGTGAAACTGGAGGATGCTCAGAGGGGGTTTGACGTCCCAATGGACTCAGGGGGTATCCCCACATCAATCCTATCCCACTTCCCAGCTGGAGCAAACGCTGCGGCTGGAGACGGGTGAGCGGGATGCATCGGAGAGCCGGAGCCTGGCGCAGCACAACATCGAGCTGCGGCGCCTGCTGGAGGAGGAGCAAGCTGCCTACAAGCGCAAGCTGCAGGCGTACCAGGAGGGCCAGCAGCGCCAGGCCCAGCTGGTGCAGAAGCTCCAAGCCAAGGTAAACCCTTCCCATGGGATACAGGGATGTGTTGGGGACCCTGTCTCACTGCCACCCTCCCCATTGCCTCCATTCAGGTGCTGCAGTATAAGAAGAAATGTGGTGAAGTGGAGCAGCAGCTGCTGGAGAAGGCGACAGAGCTGGAGCAGGAGAGGCTGACGGTGAGGGATGGGTTTAGGGGTCCTCTGCCTTGAACCCCCCCAGGTTGGGGTGATGCTGATGCTGTCCCTGCAGAGCCAGCTGGATGTGAGCAGTGTGCAGCTGGAGGAGGAGGGCAGCAATGAGCTGGAGAATGCCCTGATCCGGCTGGAAGAGGAGCAGCAGAGGTGAGCGGAGGGGGGGGGCGTGTCCCTAAGGAGCTGTGTGACCCCCTTGGGGTGATGCTTTGAATGAACCCCCCCATTCCTCACCCCCCAGGAGCAGCAGCCTGGTGCAGGTGAACTCGATGCTGCGGGAGCAGCTGGAACAAGCCAATGTGGCCAACGCGGCGCTGAGCGAGGACATCCGCAAGCTGACAGCTGACTGGGCACGGGCACGGGATGAGCTGGAGCAGCGGGAGGCAGAGTGGAGGCGCGAGGAGGAGGTATGGGGGGGACAGGGATGTGGGGATGTGGCATGGAAAGGGATGTGGGATTACCAGGAGGAATGTAGGACCATGGGAGATGTTGCATGGGGAAGAATTTGGGGATGCAGGTGATGTGGCATGTGATGGGAGTGGGATGAGTCCACCAACCCTTGCCTTGCAGGGCAGAAGGGAATTGGGGCTGGGGTTATAGAGCACCATGGGGATGATGGCTGTGGCCACGGGGGGTGCTGCAGGAAGATTTGGGGACCAAAAGGAAGAGGGATGTGGGGCCAGGGGAGTGGGGATGCTCCACGCAGGTGGCTGCATGGGGGGGGCACCCCACCGCTGCGGTCAGCACCAACACATTGCACCCATAACAGACCTTCAACACCTACTTCAGCAACGAGCACAGCCGGCTCCTGACCCTCTGGAGGCAGGTGGTGGCCTTCAGGAGGCACTTCGGGGAGATGAAAGCCAGCACGGAGCGGTCAGTGCAGCGCTCGGGGAGGGCTGACAGGGATCCCTATGGATGTGCAGGGATCCCTATGGATGCACAGGGATCCCTATGGATGCGCAGGGATCCCGGGTCCCATCCTGCGCCTCCCTGTGCAGGGACCTGGCGGAGCTGAGCCACGAGGCCTCCCGGACGGGCAGGGCTGCCCACGCCGCCTGCCTGCACCTGGCTGCCAACCTGCGCCTGGCCGAGAGCCAGGCGGGAGCAGTGCGGGAGCAGCAGGAGCTGCGCCTGGGGCAGCTGCAGGAGCAGTTGGCAGCACGGGAGCGGGATGTGGAGCTGGAGAGAACCGCGCTCGGAGCTCGGTACGAGGGGTCTGGGGTTGGTGCTGCTGGGGGGGGGCGGTGCTGCCCCCATGTCCCAGTGTTACCCCATGTCCCAGTGTTACCCCATGTCCCGGTGCTGTCCCCATGTCCCGGTGCTGTCCCCATGTCCCATTGCTGCCCCCATGTCCTGGTGTTACCCCATGTCCTGGTGTTTCCCATGGCCCGATGCTGCCCCCTCTCCCAATGTTACCCCATGTCCCAGTGTTACCCCATGTCCCAGTGTTACCCCATGTCCCAGTGTTACCCCATGTCCCAGTGTTTCCCATGTCCCAGTGTTACCCCATGTCCCGGTGTTACCCCATGTCCCTGTGCAGGCTGTCGGAGCAGGCGCTGGCTCTGGAGAGGCTGCGGGAAGAGAACGCGGAGAAGGAGCGAGAGCTGGAAGCGCTGAAGCTGCAGCTGCAGAGCTTGGTGAGTGCTGGGGTGAGTGGGGGTGCAGGGATGGGCTGGGGCTGGGGGTGCCAGTGTGATGTGCACTGGGGCAGGGTGCACGTGGAGCCAGGCTGAGAGAGCTGGGCTGGGGCAGGGGCTTGGGACAAGGGCCTGTAGGGACAGGCCAAGGGGAATGGCTTGAACCTGCCTGAGGGGAGACTGAGATGAGCTCTTAGGCAGAAGCTGTTCCCTGTGAGGGTGCTGAGGCGCTGGCACAGGGTGCCCAGAGAAGCTGTGGGTGCCCCATCCCTGGCAGTGTTCAAGGCCAGGTTGGACACAGGGGCTTGGAGCAGCTGCTCCAGTGGAAGGGGTCCCTGCCCGTGGCAGGGGCTGGAGCTTAATGAGCTTAAGGTCCCTTCCAACACAAACCAGGCTGGGATTGTGTGATTCCATACTGGAGCACGATGCAGGCTGCACACCACGATGTGATGTGTGCTGGAGCACAGCTATGATGCACACTGGGGATGATGCAGGATGCAGCCAGAGCACAATGCATGCCAAAGTGCAGGGGGTGGACCACGTGCTGCATGTCCAGGTGTGATGCACGCTGGGGCGATGCCCGGTGCATGCCTGTGATGCAGGGGGGGGTTGCAGGAGGCTGCACGTGCCCAGGATCCGTCTCCAGCAGAGGTGGAATCGCTGCGCTCGGAGGTGGAGCTGCTCCAACAGACCCTGCAGGACATCACCCAGGTGATGGGGACACCCCAACCCCCCCTGGTTTCAGTTCCCCCCCTCCCTGCCTCAGTTTCCCCCCTGTGACACGGAGGTTTCTCCCCTCTCTCTCAGGCTGTGCTGTCGGATGACCCTGAGCAGCCCCCGCTGTCCCCCCCGTGCCCCCCCACATCCCCTCACCGCAGCCTCTCGCCTAGTGCCACTGCTGCTGCCGTGCACGCTGCCCTGTGCCGACGCCAGCTCCAGCTGCAGGTGAGCGGGGGGGGGGGCTGCGGGAGGAGGAGGAGGATGGTGATGACCAGGACAGGCTGGGGGGGTGGGACCGTGTGAACCTCATGGAGATCGACAAGGCCAAGGGCAAGGTCCTGCTGCAGGGTTGGGGCAATCCCAGTAACTGCTACAGGCTGGGGGAGACAGGAAGGAGCAGCCCTGAGGAGAGGCCCTGGGGGTGTTGGTCAATGAGGAGCTCCCCATGACCCGGCTTCAGTGAGTGCTTGAGCCCAGAACCGCCCCGTGTGCTGGGCTGCACCCCCAGAGTGTGAGCAGCAGCTCAGGGAGGGGATCCTGCCCCTCTGCTGGGCTCTGGGGAGACCCCCCCTGCAGCCCTGATCCAGCTCTGGGGCAGCAGCACAAGAGGGACCTGGAGCTGTTGGAGCGAGGCCAGAGGAGGCCATGGAGATGCTGCGAGGGCTGGAGCAGCTCTGCTCTGGAGCCAGGCTGAGAGAGCTGGGCTGGGGCAGCCTGGACAAGAGAAGGCTCCTGAAAGGAGACCTGAGAGCAGCTCCAGTGCCTGAAGGGGCTGCAGGAAAGCTGGAGAGGGGCTTGGGACAAGGGCCTGTAGGGACAGGCCAAGGGGAATGGCTTGAACCTGCCCAAGAGAGGGGAGACTGAGATGAGCTCTTAGGCAGAAGCTGTTCCCTGTGAGGGTGCTGAGGTGCTGGCACAGGGTGCCCAGAGAAGCTGTGGCTGCCCCATCCCTGGCAGTGTTCAAGGCCAGGTTGGACACAGGGGCTTGGAGCATTCCAGCTCAAACCAGTCTGTCAGTCGGATTCTATACTGCTGCTGCTGCTGCTGCTGCTCACACCTCTTTCTCACCTATCCAGGATGCCCGGGGCCAGGCAGATGCCAGCCGGGAGCTGGCTGGGAGCCTGCGTCGGGAGCTGGGGGACAGCGAGAGGCGTGTGGGGATGCTGCAGCGGCAGCTGGAGCAGCTCAGTGCTGAGGCCGAGGTCCTGCGCAGGTACCTGCTGTCTGTCCGTCCATCCCTGTGCCTGACCATCCCTGTGCATCCACCCCCCTGCCTCCTGGCCAGGATGTCCATCATCCATCCATCCCCCAATCCCTCCCTACACATTTATACATCTGTCTGTCCCTGTGCATCCTGTCTTGTCTGTGTATCTATCCATCCCTACAAACTTTTATCTGTTCATTTGTCGCTGTGTGTCCTGCCCTGTGTCCATCCATCCATTCACATGTATGTTTCTGTACGTCTATCCCTGTGTATCCTTCCCTCTCCACCCCTCCATCCATCCATCCACCCACCCATCCATCCATTCATCATCCATCTACACACCCGTCCATCCCTACACGTTCATCTCTGCACATCTGTCCATCTATCCCCATCCACTCCTGCCCTTCCCTCCATCCTGGCTCACCAAGCATCACCCCATCCATCCACCCGCATGTCCATGTGTCGGGCAGGGATCGGCAGCGGGCAGAGGAGGCGCTGGCAGGGGAGCAGCAGCGCGCGGGGGCCCTGCAGCAGGAGCGGGCACAGCTGCAGCGCCGGGGAGAGGGGCTGGAGGATGCTCGGGACGAGGCTGCCCGCGCTGCAGAGGCTGCCCGGGGGCAGCTGGAGCGCAGGTACGGGGACAAGGGGACACACGGGGGGTACTGCAGCCTGCCCCTGAGCTGGGTGCTGCAGCCTGCCCCTGAGCTGGGTGCTGCCCCACCAGCAAGTGGGTGCTGCAGAACTGCAGTGGGTGCTGCAGCCTCATCACCCACCCAAAGGTGGGAGCTGCCACCCCTGCAATGGGTGCTCAATCCCCCTGTGCAGATGGGTACTGCAATAGTGGGTGCTGCAATAGTGGGTGCTGCAGCTCCTGTTCTGGGTGGGTGCTGCAATAGTGCATGTTGTAACCCCTGTCCTGGGTAGATGCTGCAATAGTGGGTGCTGCAACCACTGTCTGGGGGGTGCTGCAACATTGGGTGCTGCAACTCCTGTCCTGGGTGGGTGCTGCAATAGTGAGTGCTGTATCCCCTGTCCTGGGTGGGTGCTGCAATGGTGGGTGCTGCAATAGTGGGTGCTGCAATAGTGGGTGCTGCAGTAGTGGGTGCTGCAATAGTGGGTGCTGTATCCCCTGTACTGGATGGGTGCTGCAGTGCTGGGTGCTGTATCCCCTGTCCTGGGTGGGTGCTGCAGTAGTGGGTGCTGCATTAGTGGGTGCTGCAATAGTGGGTGCTGTACCCCCTGTCCTGGGTGGGTGCTGCAATAGTGGGTGCTGCATTAGTGGGTGCTGTACCCCCTGTCCTGGGTGGGTGCTGCAATAGTGGGTGCTGCATTAGTGGGTGCTGTCCCCCCTGTCCTGTGTGGGTGCTGCAGTGCTGGGTGCTGCGCACCCAGTGTGTGCTGCAGCCCTGCCGTGCCGCAGCCAGCAGCAGCTGGAGGAGCTGGATGCACAGCGTGCAGCAGTGCAGCAGGAGCTGCTGGAGGCGCGGGAGGCACTGAGCCGCGCGGCGCTGGAGGCTGAGGTGGCGCGGGGTGAGCGGGAGGCGCTGGCTGAGGCGCTGAGCAAGGTGGGTCCCTGACACCCCTGTGACCCCTGCAGTGGGTGCCCCCGTGCAGCCTGCAGCTGCCATGCAGCGGGTGCATCCCCAGGAAGTGGGGACAAACCCCTGTGCATCAGGCTCACTCCTCTCTGCAGTGGGTGCTGCCTTTGCCATGCAGCAGGAGCAGCGCTGTGCAGTGAGTGCAACCCAGGTGCAACAGGCTTATTCCCCCAGTGAAGTGGGTGCAACCCATAAGCAACAGGTTCAGCCTATGCAGTGGGTGCAACCCACGTGCAACAGGCTCACACACCCCCCGCTCCACTGCAGTGGGTGCAGCTCTTAAGCAAAAGGCTCAGTCCATGCAGCAGGTGCATCCCCCATCTGCAGCTGGTGCAAGCCCCGTATGCAGTAGGTATAACCCTCATATGCAGCAGACACAATCCCTCGGCAACAGGTTCAGCCCTGCAGCAGGTTCCTCCTCATGCCCTGGGTGCCTGCACACAGCCCATCAGCTCTGATCACAGTGCTAGGCACAGGGATGCTGCAGTGCCCATCAGCTCCATTCACAGTGCCGGGCACAGGGATGCTGCAGCCCCCATCAGCTCCATTCCCAGTGCTGGGCACAGGGATGCTGCAGCCCCCATCAGCTCCATTCCCAGTGCTGGGCACAGGGCGCCCATCAGCTCCGCTCTCTCGCAGGCGCAGGGCAGCTGTGGGTCTCTGTCGGCAGCGCTGCGGGAGGCGCAGGCCGAGGGCTCCCGGCTGCGGGACGCGCTGGCCAAGACGAGCGAGCTGGCGGCAGGGCTGGCGCGGGACAAGGCGGAGCTGAGCCGGAGCCTGGCGCGGCTGGAAGCGGATCGGGACAGCGGCAGCGTGCGGGAGCTGCGGCGGGAGCTGGCGCTGCTGCGGGCACGGCTGGAGCGCGGGCAGCGAGCAGGGGCCCTGGAGCGGCTGCGCCTGCAGCGGGCGCGCAGGGTGGCGGAGGAGCAGAGCTGCGGGGGGGTGCGGGACGAGCTGCGGGCACTGCGGGAGCAGCACCTGCGGCTGCGGCAGCACCTAGGGCAGGTGCGGGGGCACTGGGAGGGGTGGGGGGAACACTGCGGGTAACTGGGAGGGTGAAGGGAGGGACTGGGATAACACCAGGGGAGACTGGGAGGGATGGGGAGAGTGCAGGGATCAACTGGGATGGTGAATGTACTAACTGGGAGGGATGGGGAGAGAGCAGGGATAACTGGGATGGTGAATGTGGTAACTGGGATGGTGAACGTAACTAGGAGGGATGGAGAGAGTGCAGGGGTAACTGGAATTGTTAACAGGGTAAATGGGAGGAATGGGAAGGATGCCAGGGATACCTGGGATGGTAAATACTGTAACTGGGAGGGATGGGGAGAGTGCAGGGGTAACTGGAGTTGTTCACAGGGCACCTGGGAGGGATGTGCAGGGGGTTACTGGGATGGTGAATGTGGTAACAGGGAGGGATGGCGAGGATGCCAGGGGTAACTGGAAGGCTGAGTTGGACGACTGGGAGGATGCAAGGGGTAAAAGGGAAGAGTGGGGACAGTGCATGGGGCTTTTGGAAGAGGTAGAGAGGGTGCATGGGCAACTGGGATGGTTCATGGGCCAACTGGGAGGGATTAGAAGGGTGCGAAAGGCAACTGAGAGAGATAAGGAAGGTGCGTGGGGCAAGCAGGATGGTGGGCAAGGGAACTGGAAGGGAAACAGTGCATGGGGCAGCTGGAAGGGATGGGAAGGGAGCATGAAGATAGCAACTGGGAGGGATGCAGAGGGTGACTGGACACACGGGGTAGCAGTGCCATTGCTGTGCTGCAGGCGGTGCAGGAGCAGAGCGCGGCGGGTGAGGCGCTGGCCCAGGCACGGGCAGAGCAGGAGCGGCTGCGGGGGGATCTGCTGCAGCTGAGCCGGGCCCGAGAGGGGCTGGCCAAGGAGGGCGCCAGCCTGGCCGTGCAGCTCGCTGCTGCCCAGCGCCACGGGCAGGATCGGGCCCAGGAGGCGGCTGGGCTCAGGTGGGTGCTGGACAGGGGTGAGGGGTCTGAGCAGTGTGACCAGTGCTGTTGTTCTGAGCAGTGTGACTGGTGCTGTTCTGGCTCTGAGCAGTGTGACCAGTGCTGTTCTGGTTCTGGCAGGTCAGAGAAGGAGGGGCTGGAGAGCAGCATCTTCCAGCTGCAGCAGCAGCTCACCCAGCTTGATGCCCGCAACCAGCAGCTGGAGGCTGAGGGACGGAGCCTGCTTCATGCCAAGGAGGCATTGGAGGGTGAGGGGGTTTTGTCCCCATCTCCTTCTATCCTTATACCCCACCTTCATCTTCCACATCCTCATCTCTATCCTCATCTCAATCACTCTCTTCATCCCTATCCTCATCCTTGTGCATCCCCATTTTCATTCTCCCTGTCCATCCCCTCTTTATCCTCATCTCCAGCACTATCCATGTTCATACTTCATTTGTATCCTCATCCCCACTTTCATTTCCATCAATCCACCATCTTCATCCCCATCCATCATCTTCATCCCCTTCCACCTCCCATCTTCATTCTCTTTCCCATCCGCATTCCTGGTTTTCATTCTCATCCCCGGTCCCCATATTCATCCCCATCTCCATCCTCATCTCAGTCCCCATCCTCATCCCCATCCATCCATATCTTCATCCTCATCTCCAACACTATCCCCATTTTAATTCCAGTCGTCATCCTCATCTCCAATACCATCCTAACTTCATCCTCATCCCCACTCATTTCCCATCATTGTCTTCATCTTCATCCCTATTCTTTCCCCATCATCAACTTCATCCTCATCCCTGTCCTTCCCATGTTTATCCTCATCTCCAACACCATCCATCTGTACTCCATCTGTATTCTTATCCCCACTTTCATCTCCATCCATCCCCCATCTTCACTCTTGTCCATCCTCATCCTCCTCCACCTGTAGCAGGGTCATCCCAAGCTCTTCTCTACCACCGTGTGTCCCCCTATAACCCTGCTCCTGTCCCCCCCCACCCTGGGGTGTCCCCCCTGACACCCCGTGACGGGTGCCCTGCAGCCCAGCTGAGCACCGCGCGGCTGGAGCAGGAGCGGGAGCTGCAGAGCCGGCGCGAGGCTGTGGCCGCAGCTGAGACCGCAGCGGTGACCGTGGCCCTGCAGCGTGCCCGCGACGGGCACCGTGCCGAGCTCAACCGCCTGCAGTGTGAGAAGGTGGGAGCAGGGGGGGGGGTGTGGGGTGCACAGCTTGGGGGGCATGGGGATTGCTTGGGGTACAGTGCTCATGCTTGGGGACATAATGGTGATGGTTGTGGTGTGATGCTGATTTTTGGGGTGCAGTGATGATTTTTAGGATGCAAAGTTGCTGATTTTGGGGAGTTGCTGGTGATTTTGGGGTTCACTGATTTTTGGAGTTTCACTGTTTTGGGAGGTTTATTGTTGGTGTTGGGCTCACTGTTGGTGTTGGGCTCACTGTTGGTTTGGGTTCGCTGTTGGTGTTGGGCTCAATGTTGGTGTTGGGTTCACTGTTGGTGTTGGGGTCACTGTTGGTGTTGGGCTCACTGTTGGTGTTGGGCTCACTGTTGGTGTTGGGTTCACTGTTGTTTTGGGCTCACTGTTGGTGTTGGGTTCACTGTTGGTGTTGGGTTCACTGTTGGTTTGGGCTCACTGTTGGTTTGGGTTCACTGTTGGTTTGGGTTCACTGTTGGTTTGGGTTCACTGTTGGTTTGGGCTCACTGTTGGTTTGGGTTCACTGTTGGTTTGGGTTCACTGTTGGTGTTGGGTTCACTGTTGGTGTTGGGCTCACTGTTGGTGTTGGGCTCACTGTTGGCATGGATTCACTGTTGGTGTTGGGTTCACTGTTGTTTTGGGCTCACTGTTGGTGTTGGGTTCACTGTTGGTGTGGGTTCACTGTTGGTGTTGGGTTCACTGTTGGTGTTGGGTTCAGGAGGAGCTGGAAGCCGAGCGGATCCGGCTCTCACAGGAGCAGGAGGTGCTGGCAGCCGAGCTGGCATCGATGCGGCAGCAGCACGAGAGTGAGAAGCAGCAGGTGGGTGTCCCCATGCCCCAGCCTCAGCCCTGGTGTCCCCTGGATCTGATCCATGTCCCTGCAGGCTCTGGCGCTGCAGGAGGAGGAGAGGGCAGCGCTGGCCGAGGCGATGCAGCAGCTGCAGAGGGGCCTGGCCGAGGCCACGGCCGAGCTCGAGCAGCAGCGCCGGGAGCTCTGCAGCCACCAGGAGAAGGAGGAGGTGGGTGTGGGAGGTCCTGGGACCCCCCCTGCATGGTGGCACAGAGCCCTGCATGGCCCCTGCTGCAGCCCCCATGCCTGGGTGTCTCCTCTCAGTGCAGCCCCCAATGCCTAAGCATCCCCTTCCATTGCGACACCCATCACTGGATGTCCCTTGTGTCCCCCTACTGCTACTCTCCTGTGCCTGGGTGTCTCCCATGGCTCCCCCATTACAACCCCCCATATCTGCGTGTCCCATATATCCCCATCATTGCAGCTCCCCCATAGCCCCCCCATTACATGCAAACCCCCATGCCTGTGTATCCCCCATTCCTGGGGATCCCTGTTACTGCAAACCCCACTTCCCAAGGCTCACCCCCTCCATTCCAAGAGCCCCCCAGCTTGCAGCTCCCACAATGTCCCCTCATCTTTCAGCCTCTCCATGGTGAGCCCCCCCATTCCCCCCTTGCAAGCCCCCTGGGCGATGGGGATGCTCAGGTGTGGGGTATACTCATACTCATATAAACATACTCATCCCTGCACCATCCCCACCACAATTCCCCCGGGATCCCAGACAAGCAGGGGGCAGGGCTCAGGGTGCTGTCCTTGTGCCCCCCCATGCAGAGCCTGGCAGCAGAGCTGCGCACCTTGAGGGCACAGGCAGAGGAGACAGCAGTGACCCACGAACGGGAGGCGAGAACCCTCCGTGACCAAGCGGCAGCAGCAGCCAAGCAGCGGGATGGAGCCCTGCGGGAGGTGAACACCCCTGACCCCATTCCCACCATCCCAAATACCCCAAGCCCATTCCCATCATCCCAAATACCCCAACCCCATTCCCATCATCCCAAATACCCCAACCCCATTCCCACCATCCCAAATACCCCAACCCCATTCCCACCATCCCAAATACCCCAACCCCATTCCCATCATCCCAAACACCCCAACCCCTAACACCCCCCCCGGCACAGGCAGAGGATGTGCGGGCGCAGCTGCGGCTGGTGGCAGAGGCGCGGGCCGCGGGGCGGCGGGAGCTGCTGCAGGCACAGCGGGAAGCTCGGGATTGCCGGGAAGGACGGGAAGCTCAGCGGCGGCAGGCGCAGGAGGTGCGCAGGGCACTGGGGGACGAGGTGAGGGAGAAGGAAGCGCTGCGGAGGTCCAATGAGGAGCTGCGGGCAGCCCTGCGCCGAGCAGAGGGAGAGCGCATCAGGTGAGGGGTGAGGGATGCTCGAGCGGGGAGAGGTGGGAGCTGGGGTGATGCTGAGGGTCGGGGTGATGTGAAGGACAAGGGGGTACCAAAGTTGGGAGATACAGGAGGTGGTGCGATGCTCAGGGTCAGGGCAGTGCTTGGGAGAGTGCAATGTTTTGGGTGCTCAGGGTTGGGATGATGTGTAGGACAAGGGGCTGCTCAAGCTGGGAGATGCAGGAGTTGGGGTGATGAGTGGGGTGGGGGTAATATGCAGGACAAGGAGCTCCTGGGGTGATGCTCAGAGTTGGGGTGATGTGTAGGACAAGGGGATACCTAAGTTGGGAGATAAAGGAAGTGGTGCAGTGCTCAGGGTCAGGGCAGTGCTTGGGATATTGCAGTATTTTGGGTGCTCAGGGTTGGGGTGATGGTTGGGAGAAGGGTACACCCAAGCTGGGAGATGCAGGGGGTGATGCAGCACATTGGAGGGTGGTGCTTGTGGTTGGGATGATGCTCAGGATGCGTGGATGCTCCAGTTAGGAGATATACAGGGTGGTGTGTTGCCATGAAAAGTCATGTCTGGGATTGTGATAATGCTTGGAACACAGGGGTGCTCAGATTGGGAAATCTATGGGTTAGTGCAGTGCCTTGGAAGGTGGTGCTCCTGGTCAGGGTGATTCTTGGGGACAAGGAGATGGAAGTTTGGGCATGGGGAGGGATTCCTAAGGATGGGATGCACTGGAGCAAGATGCTCAGTACAGGGGTTACTCGAGGTGAGTGGTGTTTGGGATGGGGCAGTGCCTTAGAGGGACTTGTTGATGGACAGAGAAACCTGGAGAGGGGCTTGGGGCAAGGGCCTGTAGGGACAGGCCAAGGGGAATGGCTTGAACCTGCCTGAGGGGAGACTGAGATGAGCTCTTAGGCAGAAGCTGTTCCCTGTGAGGGTGCTGAGGCGCTGGCACAGGGTGCCCAGAGAAGCTGTGGCTGCCCCATCCCTGGCAGTGTTCAAGGCCAGGTTGGACACAGGGGCTTGGAGCAGCTGCTGCAGTGGAAGGGGTCCCTGCTCATGGCAGGGGTTGGAGCTGGATGGGATTTAAAGTCCCTTCCAACCCAGACCAGGCTGGGATTCTGTGTTCAGGGTGGTGGCTGCCCTGATGAGGTGACAGCTGGGAAGGAGCATCCAAACCAGAGGGATGCTGGAGGATGGGGATGGCTCAGAGTGGGATGCTCAGGACAGGGCGATGCTGGGACCACATCAGAGCCCCTGAGCGTGACCCGGCCCCGTCCCCTCCTCCCGCAGCCTGAAACGTGCGGGTGAGGATAAGGAGCAGCGCCTGGCGCTGCTGGAGGACGGGCGGGCGGCGGCCGAGCGGGAGGTGAGGGAGCTGCGGGCGGCGCTGCGGGAGCTGGAGCGCGCCCGCCTGGATGCGCGCCGGGAGCTGCAGGAGCTGCGCCGCCAGGTGAGGAGGAGGAGGAGGAAGAGGAGGGTGTGAGCCCCCCCCCCATCCATTGCGGGTGTCCCCAAACCGTGCCCGTGTGCTCCGTGCGCAGGTGAAGGACCTGGACACTGAGAACAGCCGGAGGAGCAGGGAGATGGGTGAGCTGCAGGCGCGCGTGGCCCTGGAGGAGCAGCGGGAGCAGGAGAGCCGCCGAGAAGCCTTCGGCCTCAGGCAGAAGGTGGCAGAGAGCGAGGCCGGGATGGAGGCTGCCAGGAAGGAGGTGGGGGAGGGGCTGAACCCAGAACCCTGTTTCTTGGTGCTTTGCATCCCCATCATCCCACAGCTCCATTCCCAGCCTATCTGGTGTCCCTGTCCTTCCCCCATAACTCAGTGCCTGTTGTCCCCAAACATCCCCATCACCCCATAACAGGCATACTGTGTCCCTTGGTGTCTCCACTGCTCCGTTGTTTGATGCCGTGCTCCTGTGTGTCCCCATTACCCCATCACTCAGTCCCTGATTTCCCTGTCACCCTTTGCTCTCTGCCCTCCATCCCCTGAGGTCCCTTGCATCCTCCATTGGTTTGTGTCTTGCAATCCCATTGTCTCCTAACTCTGGGTCTGGTGTCCCCAGGTGTCTCTATCACCCCACCACTCCATCCTGCATCCCTGGGTTCCTTATACCTCGTTGCTCTATCCCTTGGGGTCCCCATCACCCATTACTGCATCCCCTCCATGCCCTCCATTACCATCACCCATTGCTCTGTCCTCTGTAACTCTGGGGTTCCACCATCACCCTATTGCTCCATCCCTCCATCCCCTCCATCTCTATTATCCTGTGCTCCAGGCCCTGCATCCCTATCATCCCATTGCTCCATCCCTGGAGGTTCCTGTCACTCCACTGCTCCAATCCCCTGCATCTCAACCTTGCTGCTGTGTCTCCTGCTTCCTTGGTGGTCCCCCATCCCCCCATTGCTCCATCCCTGGGGGTTCCCATCACCCCAATTGCTCCATCCCCTGCATTTCCATACTGCTGCTCTGTGCCCTGCATCCTTAGGGTTTCCCCATCACCTCATTACTCCATCCCCTGCATCTCCACCCTCTCGCTGTGTTCTCTGCATCCCTGGGGGATCCCTATCACCCCTTGCACCCCATCCCTCACCTCTCCCCATGTCCTGCAGCTCCAGCACCTGCAGCAGCGGCTCTCGGAGGCGGAGGCTGAGTTCCGGCAGCGGGAGAAGGA
The DNA here is from genome assembly GCF_012275295.1 of Melopsittacus undulatus. Taxonomy (NCBI): domain Eukaryota; kingdom Metazoa; phylum Chordata; class Aves; order Psittaciformes; family Psittaculidae; genus Melopsittacus; species Melopsittacus undulatus. Next base: position 2,871,751 of record NC_047538.1, on the reverse strand, counting down.
CCTGACCCGCAGCCTGGAGGAGGCTCGAGGCAATGAGAAGAAGCTCTTGGCCGATGCCCGCAACCTGCAGCTGAAGGCGGATGCGGCGCGGGGCGAAGCGGCCGAGCTGAGCCTGCGCCTGAGCGCGGCCGAGGGCCGGGCACAGGGGCTGGAAGCGGAGCTGGCGCGGGGCGAGGAGCTGCGCCGGGCAACAGAGACCCGGCTGGAGGGCATCCAGTCTGCCCTGCGCCGCACCATGGGCATCGGCCGCGCTCGGGCAGGCTCCCCCAGCAAGGGTGAGGGGCTCTGGGGACACCCAGTGCTTTGTACCCTGCTTGTAGGGGAGAGGGGTACATCCTGCTGCAGTGCATCCCACTGCAGTGCTCCATCCTTGGAGGTTCCCCATGTTCCATTGTTCTTGCATCCCCATTGCCCTGTTGCTCCATCTTCTTTATCCCTATCACCCTGTTGCTCCATCTCCTGCATCTCCATTGCCCTGTTGCTCCATCTTCTTTATCCCTATCACCCTGTTGCTCCATCCTCTGCATCCCCATCACCTTGTTGCTCCATCCCCTATATCCCCATTACCCTGTTGCTCCATTTTCTTCATCCGTACCATCCTGTTCCTCCATCCTCTGCATTCCCATCATGCTGTTGCTTTATCCCCCGCATCCCCGTTGCCCTATTGCTCCATCCTCTTCATCCCTATCACCCTGTTGCTCTATCTTCTGCATTCCCCTCATGCTGTTGCTCCATCCCCTTCATCTCCATCACCCTATTGCTGTGTCTACTGCATCTCTGGGGTCCCCCATACTCCATTACTTCATTCATGGGAGTCCCCTATACTCCACTGCTCCATCCCCTGCATCCCTGGAGGTTCCCCAGTCACTCTATAACTCCATCCTCTGCTTCCTTGGGGTTCCCTGTACTCCATTGTTTCATGTGTGGGGGTTCCCAGAACACCTTTCCCATAACACTCTTATCTCCACTATCTCCATCACAGGTGCTCCATCCCTTGCACTCCATCACACTTGCTGTGTCCCCTCCAATCCTGGGGGTCTCCCATACCCCATTTCTTCATCCCTGGGGTCCCTCATCACCCCATTGCCCCATCCTCTGTATCCCTGGGATCCCCCAGGACCCATTGCTCCATCCCTGGGGTTTCCCTATCACCACCTTGTTCTATCTCCTACATTCCCGGGGTTTCCTATACCCCATTGCTTCATTCCTTGGAGCAGCGGGATGATGGGAGACCCATCTCTTACATCCCTGTATCCCATGGGTACATCCCACTGTGGCACATCCAACTCCAGCTTACCACCCTCCCTCGAGCACCGCCCCCATTGTCCCCATGCTACCCTGTTTGTCCCCATGCAGGTGGGGGACTGGAGGGGTCATTGAGCCCCAGCTCATCCCTGGACCCCGATGCAGCATCTGAGCCCGAGGCAGTGCGGGCAGCGCTGCGGGAATTCCTGCGTGAGCTGCAGGATGCGCAGCGGGAGCGGGTACCATCCCCCCTTCCCTTTCCTCCCCTTCCCTTCCCCATCGCACCCAAAAAGCCCCTTTTCCACCCCATTTTCTTGCCGCAGGAGGAGCTGCGGGTGCAGGTGGGCAGCCTGGGCCGGCGGCTGGCGGAGGCAGAGGAGCAGCGGGACAGCACCAGCGCCCGGATGCAGCAGCTCCAGAAGCTGGTGGATGAGAGTGAGGAAGGTGATGGGGGCGATGGGGATTTGGGGGGAATCACCCCTAGATTGTGGGGTTTGGGGGGATTTGTTCCATGCTGGAGCCTCACCAGTGAGTGGGGAAACTGAGGCACGGGATGAACCCTCATAAAACCCCAATGCATCAAATGCATGCCAGGTAAACCCTGGTGAAACTGCCCCTGTATCTACTTTGAACCCCAGTAAAAGTGGTAAAAGCCCCCATTCATCACTATAAAATCCATAGAAACTGGTAGACCCTCTATGCAGCTTCCATAAATCCCAGTAACACCCCCCTGCATCCCTGTAAAGCCCAGATAAAACCCTCTGTACAGACTCTGTAAATCCCCCAAAATGGGTAAACCCTTGTGCATCGCCCATAAATCACAATAAAATGGGTAAAATCCCCTATGCATCCTTCATAAATCCAAGAAAACGGGTAACCCTCCCTTGTGCATCCCCTGTAAATCCTGATAAACCCCTTTGCATCCCTGTAAATGCCAGAAAAATGGGTAAACCCCCCTGTGCATCCCTATAAATCCCATTCACTCCCTGCATCCCCACTAAAAGTGGTGACCCCCCCCGTGCAGCTTCCATAGATCCCAATGCAATGGGTACCCCCTCCGTGCATCCCTGCAGGGCGCCGCAGCGGGGAGCTGAGCAGTGCGCAGGCAGCGCTGCTGCTGCAGGAGGAGACGCTGGCCCGGGGCGAACGGGAGCGCCGGGCGCTGCAGGACAAGGTGGTGGCGCTGCAGCAGAGCCTGCGCGCTGCCGAGGGCGAGCGCCGAGCGGCGCAGGTGAGCATCACCCTGCGGGATGTATCCTGCCCTGCAGCCCCATCCCAGAGGGCTCCATGCGGGATGGCCCCGCAGGACAAGGTGAGTGCGGAGAGAGCCGCAGAGCTCAAGGATGCCAAGAGGAGGTTGGAGGTGGCTGAGAGCAGGAGCTCGCGCCTGGAGCTGCAGCAGAAGGTGCTGGAGGCTGAGCTGCAGCGAGCGCGTGCGGCCCTGGGGGAGCGGCAGGTGGAGGTGCAGGCGATGCAGGAGCGTGCTGAGCTGCTGCAGAAACAGGTATCCAACAAGGACATAGAGACAAATAGGTTTGGGTTGAAGGGAACTCAAAGCACATCCAGCTCCAACCCCTGCCACGGGCAGGGACCCCTTCCACTGGAGCAGCTGCTCCAAGCCCCTGTGTCCAACCTGGCCTTGAACACTGCCAGGGATGGGGCAGCCACAGCTTCTCTGGGCACCCTGTGCCAGTGCCTCAGCACCCTCACAGGGAAGAGCTTGTGCCTAAGAGCTCATCTCAGTCTCCCCTCTCTTGGGCAGGTTCAAGCCATTCCCCTTGGCCTGTCCCTACAGGCCCTTGTCCCAAGCCCCTCTCCAGCTTTCCTGCAGCCCCTTTAGGCACTGGAGCTGCTCTCAGGTCTCCCCTTCAGGAGTCTTCTCTTGTCCAGGCTGCCCCAGCCCAGCTCTCTCAGCCTGGCTCCAGAGCAGAGCTGCTCCAGCCCTCGCAGCATCTCCATGGCCTCCTCTGGCCTCGCTCCAACAGCTCCAGGTCCCTCCTGTGCTGCTGCCCCAGAGCTGGATCAGGGCTGCAGGGGGGGTCTGTGCAGAGCCCAGCAGAGGGGCAGGATCCCCTCCCTGAGCTGCTGCTCATGCTCTGGGGGTGCAGCCCAGCACACGGGGGGGTTCTGGGCTCAAGCACTCACTGAAGCCGGGTCATGGGGAGCTTCTCATTGACCAACACCCCCAGGTCCTCTCCTCAGGGCTGCTCCATCCCGTCTCTCCCAGGCTTTAGCTATGCTTGGCATTTCCCCTACCCACACACAGCACCTTACACTTGGCTTCCTCATCAGTTCCTCTCACCCCCCATGGCACAGATGAACTGATGCATTCCCTGCTCTTGGTGTTTTGGCTGTAGCTGGCAGACAGCGAGCAGCGTGCCAGCACCTTGCAGCAGGCGATGCAGCGCCTGAGCACGGCCTTGACAGACACCAGCTCCAAGGATGCTGCAGCAGTGACCGATGGTTCCATGGTCCATGAGCGGCTGCTGCAGCTGCGGAGCGCACTGGCCGCGGGCGAGCAGGACCGACGGGCGCTGCAGGTGGGGTCAGCACCCTTGGGTGCGGGTACCCGTGGGGTGCCTGAGCCAGAGGGGGGGTCACTGCTGTGTCCCTGCCCTGCAGGAGGGGCTGGAGGTGGCAAGGAGGGCGCTGGCCGAGGCAAGGGAGGAGAAGGCAGCGCTGCGGGAGCAGCTGCAGGAGCTGCGGCAGGAGCAGGAGGTGCTGCAGCGGGGCAGGGATGAGCTGGAGGCGCAGGTCCGGCAGCAGCAGGAGGTGAGGACCGGGGGGGCCATGCCAGGATCCCCACGTTCGCTGCCCTTTGCCTCCATGTGGCTCCATCACCTGCTCCATCCAGCCTGTTTTGACCCCATGCAGACCCACCCCATACAGCATCCTTTGCACCCCCACCCGTGAATGACCCTATGGACCTCTCTAAAACCCCAGCACCCTCTTTCCCCCATGCACCCATTAACCTCCCCATGCAGCACCCTGTTGCCCCATACAGCTTCCTGCATTCTTTAACCCTACCACGCAGCACCCTCCACCCCTTTGTCCCCCCTTGCATCACCCTGTGGACTCCTCTAGAGCCCTAGAACCCTTTTGCCCCCATGCAGCAACCTTGAACCCCTCCAGGAAAGGAGGGAAGGGATGCTGCTCATCCCCGCACCCTATTGCCCCCATGCAGCATCCTTTATCCCTGCCTTGCTCACCCTCTGGACCACTCCAGAGCCCAGCATCCCTTTCCCCATGCCCATGGCCATGCTGCCCACCCGCAGGCGCTGCAGCAGGAGGAGCAGGGGGGGCTGCAGCAGCAGCAGGGGGGGCTGCAGCAGCGGGTGAGCAGCCTGCAGCAGGCCCTGGCCAGCGCACAGCGGGAGCGGAGGGAGGCCGAGCGCCTTGCCCTGCGCCTCGAGAAGGACAAGGGTGCCCTGAAGAAGACCCTGGACAAGGTGAGGGGCACCAAGGGGCATTGCACCCATGGGGATGCTGGGACACGCACCCGTGTGCCAGGGCTGGGAGCACAGCAAAGGCAAACCCCAAGCCCCAGCTTGTTATATCTGTTATACAGATATGCAATGTGCTTTGTATATATGTTGTGTGCTGCTCTGCTAGGCACAGGGTCCGTATGCACTTGCATATGTATTATATATATGAAATATGTATCTTAATGTATATAATAAAATTGTAGATACTATATATACACATGAGAAATTATGGAATGGAATAGAGTAGACATGAGATAGCGCATATTATATAAAATACCACAGATGATATCTATAAAATATGGTAGATTAAGATACATATTTCATGTGCTATATATTAGATATGTAATGTATTTTTGTATTATTTATAATCTATATTTTCTATGTATTATCTGCTCTATTTTATATATATTATCTACTTTTTAGTTTAGAATCATAGAATAGTTAGGGTTGGAAAGGACCTTAAGATCATCTATTTCCAGCCCCCCTGCCATGGGCAGGGACATGTCATGTATAATCTGCTCTATTTTATATTGTAATGATATATAAATTATTATAGATCTATAATACATTACATTAATATGTATATATACTATATATGTATGTAGAGTATATATAATGTATGTATAATATAGATACACATAAAATATATGTATATATATGTATATATACATGTAACATGTATTACATTAAATCTGTAATCTGCTGTATTTTATAGTATATAGAATCTATATGGTTTATATCATATATTATCTGCAATATATGATACAAATAACCAACTATTTTTAACATATAAACTGGCAGGGGGTTGGAACTAGATGATCTTAAGGTCCTTTCCAACCCTAACTATTCTATGATTCTGTGATTCCATATGTGTCTCCTATATATTAGACAATCTGCTATATTTTATATTACATCAAATTTATATGTAATTGCTATATTTCATATGTGCTATATATGTTATTTTCTGCATTTTCCATGTCCTGCATCTCTCATTTACTCTATTCCCATGTCTTGTATCTCTCATTGCTCCATTCCCATGTCCCGATGCCTGTCTCACTGCTTTATTCCCATGTCCCAGTGAATCTCTTATTGCTCCATTCCCATGTCCCAGTGTATCTGTCACTGCTCTCTTCCCATGTCCCAGTGTATCCGTCACTGATCCATTCCCATGTCGCAGTGTATCTGTCACTGCTCTCTTCCCATGTTCTGATGCCTGTCTCACTGCTCCATTCCCATGTCCCGATGCCTGTCTCACTGCTCCATTCCCATATCCCAATGCCTGTCTCACTGCTCCATTCCCATGTCCCAGTGTATCTCTCACTGCTCCATTCCCATATCCCGATGCCTGTCTCACTGCTCCATTGCCATGTCCCAGTGTATCTCTCATTGCTCCATTCCCATGTCCCGATTCCTGTCTCACTGCTCCATTGCCATATCCCAATGCCTGTCTCACTGCTCTATTCCCATGTCCCAGTGTATCTCTCACTGCTCCATTCCCATGTCCCGATGCCTGTCTCACTGCTCCATTCCCATGTCCCGATGCCTGTCTCACTGCTCCATTCCCATATCCCGATGCCTGTCTCACTGCTCCATTCCCATGTCCCGATGCCTGTCTCACTGCTCCATTCCCATATCCCGATGCCTGTCTCACTGCTCCATTGCCATATCCCAATGCCTGTCTCACTGCTCCATTCCCATATCCCAATGACTGTCTCACTGCTCCATTCCCATATCCCAATGTATCTGTCACTGCTCCATTCCCATATCCCGATGCCTGTCTCACTGCTCCATTCCCATGTCCCGATGCCTGTCTCACTGCTCTATTCCCATATCCCGATGCCTGTCTCACTGCTCCATTCCCATATCCCAATGCCTGTCTCACTGCTCCATTCCCATGTCCCGATGCCTGTCTCACTGCTCCATTCCCATATCCCAATGACTGTCTCACTGCTCCATTCCCATATCCCAATGCCTGTCTCACTGCTCTATTCCCATATCCCGATGCCTGTCTCACTGCTCCATTCCCATATCCCAATGACTGTCTCACTGCTCCATTCCCATATCCCAATGCCTGTCTCACTGCTCTATTCCCATATCCCAATGTATCTGTCACTGCTCCATTCCCATATCCCGATGCCTGTCTCACTGCTCCATTCCCATATCCCAATGCCTGTCTCACTGCTCCATTCCCATATCCCAATGTATCTGTCACTGCTCCATTCCCATATCCCGATGCCTGTCTCACTGCTCCATTCCCATGTCCCGATGCCTGTCTCACTGCTCCATTCCCATATCCCAATGACTGTCTCACTGCTCCATTCCCATATCCCAATGCCTGTCTCACTGCTCTATTCCCATATCCCAATGTATCTGTCACTGCTCCATTCCCATATCCCGATGCCTGTCTCACTGCTCCATTCCCATATCCCAATGCCTGTCTCACTGCTCCATTCCCATATCCCAATGTATCTGTCACTGCTCCATTCCCATATCCCGATGCCTGTCTCACTGCTCCATTCCCATATCCCAATGCCTGTCTCACTGCTCTATTCCCATATCCCAATGACTGTCTCACTGCTCCATTCCCATATCCCAATGACTGTCTCACTGCTCCATTCCCATATCCCAATGCCTGTCTCACTGCTCTATTCCCATGCATTCCCTGCAGGTGGAGCGGGAGAAGCTGGAGGCGCAGGAGTCCTCCCTGCGGCTCTCTGCAGAGCAGAGCCGGCTGCACCGCTCCCTGCGTGCGGCACAGCAGGAGCTGGCGGAGGCACAGCAGCGCCTGCACATGCTGCAGGTGGGTGCTGTGCAGTGGGTGCGGAGCCCCCGGCCCCCCCTTTGGTTTGCAGCAGGGTGGGGATGGGGACTCATCCTGGCATGAAGGGAGGTGCTGGTGCTTGCCCCGGGATGGGGCTGGGCTCGTTTTTGGGGTGCTTCACAGCCTGGGGTGATGCTGGTGCTTGCTCTGGGATGATGCTGGGTTCATCCCAGCTTGAACTGAGGTGTTGGTGCCTGCCCTGGGATGATGCTAGGGCCTTTTATGGGCTTCTTCCTGCCTGGGGAGATACTGGTGCATGTACTAGGATGGGTCTGGGCTCATTTTTGGGGTGCTTAACAGCCTGGGGTGATGCTGGTGCTTGCCCTGCAATGATTCTGGGCACAACCCAGCATGAAGGAAATGATGGTGCTTGCCCTGGAATGGCACTGGGCTCATGTTTGGGGTGCTTCCCAGGCTGAGGAGATGCTGGTGCTTGCTCTGGGTTGATGCTGGGCTTATCCCAGCATAAAGGGATTTGCTGGTGCTTGCCCTAGGATGGGGCTGGTCTTGTTTTTGGGGTGCTTCACAGCCTGGGGAGATGCTGGTGCTTGTTCTGCAATGATGCTGGGTTCATCCCAGCATAAAAGAGATGCTGGTGCTTGTTCTGGGACGATGCTGGGCTCAACCCAGAGTAAAGGGAAGTGCTGGTGCTTGCCCTGGGGTGGTGTTTGGGGCCTTTTATGGGCTTCTTTCAGCCTGGGAAGGTGCTGGTGCTTGTACTGGGAGGGTGCTGGGTTTATGCCATCATGAAGGAAGGTGCTGAGGCTTGCACTGGGATGGTGCTGGATTCTTCTGGGGGGCTTATTCCAACTTGGGGAGATGATGTTCTTGCCCCGGGATAGTGCTGGCCTCATCCCAGCATGAAGGGATGTGTTGGTGCTTGTACTGGGATGGGGCTGAGCTCTTTCTGAGGTGCTTCCCAGGTTATGAAGATGCTGGTGCTTGCCCTGGAATGGTGCTGGGCTCTTTCGGGGACTTCTTCCACCCTGGGGAGATGCTGGTGTTTCTATTGGGATGGGGCTGTGCTCTTTAGGGGTGCTGGTACTTGCCCTAGGATGTGGCTGGGCTCTTTGGGTTCATTCCCTGTTGGAAAGCTGCCGGTGCTTGCCCTGGGCTGGGGCTGGGGTGACACCAGTGCTCCCTATGCAGGCGCTGGCACTGGAGCACCCATCTCCACCGAGTTCCAGGCCCTCTCCGGAGCTGCAGGCTCGGGAGCACATCCACCAGCACCGCATCCATGGCCTGGAGGAGCAGGTGAGGGGGGGCACTCCGGGGGGGACACCCTCATGTGCCCATCTCACCCCAACCCCACCTTCCAGGTCACGCTGCTGAAGGGGCAGGAGCTCCACCGTCACCCCACCAGCATCTAAGGAGCCTCCATGGACCCATCCATATGGATGTGGCTCTGGGCAGCCTGCTCTAGGTGAAGATGTCCCTGCTCATTGCAGGGGGGTTGGACTCGAGGAGCTTTGAAGGTCTCTTCCAACCCAAACTGCTCTGTGATGCTCTGCCACCCGCAGAGACCGGCACAACTCATCGCATGTGTGAGGGGGGAGCATTCCCCATCCCCATGCTCAAAACCCACATCTGTTTGTGTCTCACCCTTCCCTTTTCTTGCACTTTACCAACAAGATGACACTTGTGTATTTTTGATACAAATTGGGTGGGTTTTCCTATTTTTTTATGGCTATTTTTAACAAAAGGTTTGGAATTACTCCTGGTTTTTAGCCCTGTCCCTTCACCAGCCAAGCTACTTGATTTATCCCCCCCAGTCCGTGATGTTTCACAATCCCCAACACTCACTGGATCCTAATTTCCCCCTTTTTCTAACCAAAAAACTCCTCTAGGTTGGTGCTTTTGATCTGATTTTTAGGAAATAGAGGGATTTTTATACCACTATTTTTGGAGTTTGAGGTTTTTACTGGTGCTACCGGATGGCCTGAGGTCAGGTCCCAAAACCCCCCTGCCCTGATCCTGCTCAGTCCCTATTCCATGTAGATAACCCCAAACTGGAAGCCCAGAGGGGTGTACTTTTGGGGGGACATCGGTGTTTTGGGGATGCCCAAGGGGATGTCCATCGGGAGAGTGGGAATGATTCAGGTCCTTAAAAATAATAAGTAATAATAAGCAATGATAAATAATAAGATGCATTAATAAATAATATTAATTAGTATTTTGCTATTATTACTGTTATTATTACCATGAGCACCCCCACATTACATGGGAGCTGCAGAGAAGCACTGGAGCCTTTAAGCAGCATCCTTTGGGGTGCTGCTGCCCTCCCTCTGCTTGTTTTGAGCCTCTGGGGGAAGATTGAGCCCCAAAGAAGGATGAATCCCTTGTGCCTCTGAGGCTGTGAGCTGTGCAGGGATAGGAATGGGAATGGGATGGGATGGGATGGGATGGGGGTGAATGACAGAGAAAACTCAAAGCAGAGACCTCCTGGACTATTTTCTATAAGACAATTGAAATGTAGACCATCTGCACCCTATACAAGAGAGATGCACACTATAGGGCTCTATATGATATGAGACCTGCAGCCTGTGTAAGAGATGCACTCTATATGAGAGCTATGTGCTATAAGAGAACTACACACTATGGGAGATCTGACCATGCAGAGCTGGCAATAGGGGTATGGACAGTATAGAGCTGCATGTTATATGTGAGAATCACACACTGAGAGAGCTATACAAGAGCTGTATGGACATGCTGTGTAAGAGCTGCACAGGAAGGAAGAGCCCTATAGAACTGTATCCTGTATGTGCTGTATGAGAGCTGTATGCTCTGAGCTGCACACTCTGTACATGAGCTATGCACTGTATGAGAGCTGCACAGTATAGACAAGAGCTGCACACTACATAGGAGCTGCACACTGTAGAATAGAACTACACACTGTAGAAGAGCAAATATAAGACACTATATGAGCTACACACTAGATCTGAGAGCTATGAACTGTATAGGAGCTGCACACCACATATATGACCTGCAGGCTATATAAGCAAGCTATGCATTGTATCAGCTGCATACTGCATCTGAGAGCTACCTACTGGATAAGAGAGCTCACCCTATAGATGAGCTGCACACCCCATAAGACAGCAGCATGCAGTGTGAGACTAGAAATGAGCCACATGCTATGGGAGCTGCAAGCTATGTTAGAGGGCTACATGTTATATAGGAGCTGCATGGTGTATAAGAGAGCTGCACACTGTATGGAAAGAGCTGTATGCTATATATGAACTGCACACTATATATGAAGAACTGTGTGCTATATAATATCTACACACTACATATGAGAGCTGCATACTGTGTGTAAAGAGCTGTATGCTATATATGAACTACACTATATAAAGAGCTGCATGCTATATATGAGAGCTGCATGCTATATAAGACATACACACTATATATAAAGAGCTGCATGCTATATATGAGAGCTGCATGCTATATAAGACCTAGACACTGTATATGAGAGCTGCACGCTATATATGAGAGCTGCATGCTATATAAGACCTACACACTATATATAGAGCTGCATGCTATATATGAGAGCTGCATGCTATATAAGACCTACACACTATATATAAAGAGCTGTATGCTATATATGAACCGCACACTATATATGAAGAGCTGCCCACACTAGTTACTGTGACCTGAACCCCAACCTCCACCCTCCATCTATAGGGGAACCAAAACCCTAAACACCCAACCAGAGACCCCCTGACACCACCCTGGTCTGGGGGGAAGTGGTGGCACCCCAAAATCAACCCCAGACACCCCCTGTTTGATCTAAGACTCAGAAATGTGCCCCAAACACACCTATAGCAAACCAAGCTCCCCCTAAGTGGTGCTATTTCTGCACCAAACACCCCAAATCACTCATTTTAGAGGCTCCAAAACACCCTAAAGCACTCCAAAATCACCCCCCCCCCCCCAGCCCTTCCTCCTGTGCACAGGGCTGGGATTGCTGAAAACAGCAGAAATGCCCCCAAAATTGGACCATTCCCCCCCCCCCGAAAAACCCAGGAATTCCCCCTCCCAACCCCAGAAATCCTGCCAAAATTCAGAAATAGCCCTAAAATAGCAGAAATCCTCCCCAAATCAGAGCCCCTTCCCCCAATATTGGAGCCTTCTCCCCCCCCAAAAAAGAACACCCCCCAAATAAACTGAAATCCTCCCAAAACATCAGAAATTCCCCCCAAAACCAGAGCCTTCTATCCCAGTATCAGGCCCCCTCCAAGTAAATCAGAAATCCTCCATAAAACCAGAAATCCAACCAGAAACATTTCACCTCAAATGGGAAATCCTCCCCCCAAAAAAATCATGAATGCCTCCAAATTAATCAGAAATCCCCCCAAATCAGAGCCTTTTCCCCCAACATTGAATCCTCCCCATCTCATTGTACTCCCCCCCCCAATAATAACCCCTCCTTCAACTAAATCAGATCCCTCCACTGCAATATTGGGTTCCACCCCCCCCCCCCCCCCCCCCCCCCCCAATAAGGAGTCTGGAGTCGAGTGACCCTTCCACTTTATCTCTTGGATACTGGACATGGAAAATGGGGTGATGGGGGTTGCCCCCCCCCCTTTTACAATAGAATAAAGAAAGTAATAAAATAATAATAACCCCCCCCCCATTTTTCCTTATTATGTGCACAAAAATGGACCTTTTCTTATGTTCTTTCATGCACCGTTTCGTTAGCACCATGTGAGGAGGATCCGGAGCGGGATGGGGACCCGGGAGACCAAGATCCAGGGATGGGGAAGGGGGTTTTGGGGGGTCCCGGTGATGGGGGGGGTCCTGGAGCTCAGCACCCCCCGCAGCTGCGGGCACAGGAGGCAACGACGGTTTGGCAGAGCCCACTGGTGGCCATCACCCCACACTTGGAGAACTTGTCCCGGCACAGGTCGGCTGTGGGAAAGTGGGAATCAGCCGGGAATGATGGGCAAACAGCACACATCCCATTGGGATGCTGTAGCTCAAAAGGGGAGTTCAGCCCCTTCTGTAATGGGGTGTGATTTGTTGGGTTGTTGGGATTGTCCAACCCCCATCACCATGGGGAAAAGGGGATCAGGATGGGGGTGAGCCCAGTTTGGGGGTACCCCCCATCCTTACCTCGCAGCAGCTCTTCATGGGCGCACACGGTGCGGACGCAGATCTCCTTGTTGATCACATAAACCCGGCGGAGGCTGGATGAAGGGGGTATGGGGTAAATGAATAGGGGGGTCCCCAAAATAGGGGGGTTAGGGGAAGCTTCCCCCATCCCTGCTCACCTGTAGAAGCAGATCTCATTCAGGCACTGCTTGCAGGGCTTGTGCACGGAGTAGAGCCTGGTGCAGGGGTATTGCTCCTCCCGGCAGTCTGCAAGGAGGAAAGGGAAAATCCATAGGGATGAGGCCTGATGCCCTGGGGATGGGCTCAGCATCCACTCAACTCGAATCCAGTGTTCTCCCAGCCCTCCTCTTCAACCCGGGGTGTGAGTGTGGAAGCGCATCCTTACCCCAGCCGGGATAAAAGGGAGGATGAACCCCCCCAAATGGGGACCATGGACGGGGGACAAGGACTCACCAAGGGGTCCTGGCTCCGTGGGCTCAGTCTCTGGGGCAGCACCTGTGGGGAGATTGAATGGGGGGAGGAAGGACATTTAGGGATGGAGCAGAGCATCTTTGCCCAGGGTTTGGGACTGGAGCATCCTTATGGTGGTACCCACCTGGGGTTGGGGCCGGCACAACTTCCTGCTGGGATTGCTGCTGGGATTGGTACCGAAACTGCTCCTCAGGGGCCCGGGGGGTGACATCTGCAGGGAGAGGGACAGTGCGGGCACCCCCCAGAATCCTGCTCCCCCCCATCCGACATCCCGCAGGGAAACCACTTACCGTGATAGTCGTAGTAATCCTGAATTTCTGGGGAATAAAACGGAAAACAGCAGGGGCTGAGGGTGGGATTTAGGGACAAAACACCCCCCATCAGGGCTGGTTTAGTCATGAGCCCCCCCCCCCCCCCCCCATTTGCAGCCAGTCTGAGTGATGGGATAACCCCCTCCAGCCACCCCAACATCCCATGGGGGGGGGGAGTTAAGCTTAATAAAGGCTTAATAGATGGTAGAAGGGGAAAGGAGAAGAACAGGTACAAGGAGAGAGGTGGGAATGTGTTGGGAGGAGGCTGGAAGTGTAAGGAGGAAAGGGATGGAGCAAAGAGCATTGAAGAGGCATCGGGTTGGTGTTAGCCAGAGGGAGGAAAAGGAGCAGGATGGAGGTGGGTGAAGCCTGTCCCAGGTCAGGGAGCTCTAACCTGATTGCTGGTCATACTGGGAATATTGCACCGGCTCGGGATAGGTGATGCCTTCAAACCTGCTGTACTGCGCCTGGACCAGGAGCGCTGCTGGGATGCAGGAGCCGGGGGGGAGAAGCATCACTTAGAGGGGTACAGGCACCCCCAGCCTGGATGGGGCTTCCCTGCTCTGCCTCCACCTCTCCTCCTTTGCATCATCCCCCAGCATGACACCCCAGAGCTGTCCTTAGGGAGGAGGGAGAGGAGGGTGGGATGCTCACTGATGGGGAGCAGTGATTCCTGCCTTATCCAGGCACAGCTGGGGATGATCCCGATGTCTTGCAGCACCTGGGTACCAGGACCCTGCCCATCCTGCATCCAGCTGACTCCAGTGATGCTCCTGACACCCTGGGCATCCCCTGTAACCCTTATGGAGAACCTGGGAGCTAATCCAGCCATGGATCCAGGGGGGAAAATGGGGTTCAGAGGGCAGTGTGCATGAGATGATGGGATCACACAGGCAGAATGCTTCTGGAAGAGGGGAGCAGTTCACTCCCATCCCCAGGGCATGGCAGGGACATGGGGTGATGCCCCATGGTCTATCCAGATGCCGCATCCTTCCGCATCCTCCATCCACCAGCAATGGGAATGATGCTGGGATGGGACTTCTCTGCCCACTCCCCCCCATGCTGCCCCCTCCTTCCCAGGCTCCTTCGGCCTCAGCTGCTTAATGTTTTCCATCTGCTCCCTCCCCTTTGTGTGGAGCTGGTTTCACCCAAAGTTTTCCTGGCTCCAGGCTCCGTCACCTCCCTCCTTGTTTCCATCCCTCCTTTGCCAGCCCCTCCGGGGGTCACAAATCACCACTTCCCTGGCTGTTATCCCAGCCACCTCCATGTCCCCAAGCAGGAGGGATGCGCTTGGTGCCAGACCCCCTGTACCCCCAACCTGAAGCATAAAGAGGAACCTAAACTGGGCTTTGGGGTCAGTTTTGGGGTGCAGGAGGTGATGGAGCCGTGCTCCCCCCATAGGGCTGCAGTGCCCAAGGGTGCTCCTGGGGACACTCACCTGGCACACACAGCAGGAAGAGCCCGACCGCCCTCATCCTGACAGCAGCGATGGAGGAGCAGCAAGGGCCGGGATGCAGCTGGAGTCTGGATGGGGCTGAGGGACAAGCAAAGGGATTAGGGAAGAGGGGACACAGATCCCAGAGCCCTCCAGTCTCCATCCACTAGAGGAGTCTGTCCCCATCCCCCCTGGCCCTTTATCCTCAGGGATTGGCTCAAAAACCCATCCAAACCCCAGGAAAATGAAGAAACTTCCCCCAGAAGCAGCCTTCCCATGGGAACTGCAAGGACCAAACCCTCAAACATCCTGCGGGCAGCATGAGGGGGGATGAGAAATGCTGGAATGTCTGATTCACCACCATGGGGGGGACGTCTGGATCCCCCCCAGTCACTTGGGGCTCCATGCCCAGGATTTTCAGCCCTGCTCCTTGGGAAAGGGATTATCTGGGGGGTCCCTGCTGCTGGGGGATGCTCCGTGTGCTTGGGAATGCCCTAAATCCAATGGGATGTGGAGATGTGGGGAGGGAAAAACCCGCTTCCAAGAGAAATCCCGCGCTGGGTTTGGCAGCTTTGGCTGCTTGTGGCTTCCCAGCACTTCCCAAGCGAGATTCCATGTCAAGGTCTGTCTGCCCTGGCGGGAACACAGGCCAAGGCCGGCTGTACCGGAACCCCGGTCCCGGTGGTGGCTGGTGGGGACGCCGGCGCAATTCCCATCATCCCAAAGCAGCTGCAGGAGGAAAACTGGGGGGGAAAGGAGGAATTCTCCCACAAAACTCCTTTAAGATCCAACTGAACGTGTTTGGCTGCTGGGAATGGAGCACGGCGGCTTTCCCAGTGCACTGGGATGCTGCGGGGATGGAGAATCCCTCCCGGCACCCTCGGGAGCAGGGAAACTGAGGCACGGGTGGACATGACCAAACCCACTGGTATCCATTGGTGTCTTGCCCCTGGTGCTGGGGGGAGTATCAGGAGGCTCCCGGATCCCAGCAGTTCCCAGCTGGATGCAGCACCCGGGATGGGAATGTGGCTTCCGCATCCCTGCTGGGATTGAGACCACGCTGGGAAAGGTGGGGTCAGTGGGACCATCACTAGAGCATGGCAGCTCCTTATGGCCATGTCCCCTGCATCCCCTCCTGGTGAGCACATCCTGCACCATGGCCATCATGTAACACCTCTTAGGGACCACATCCTGTGCCATCACCTCAGTGCTGTGCCTTCCAGCCCCCATGTCCTCCAGACCACCAAAGTGTATCCTGTAGCAACCAGGTCTTCACCATCACCAAAGCACAGCACCTTCTAGAGACCACATCCTGCACCATCAGCGAGGTGCAGAACCTCCATGTCCTCACCATCACCAAAGGGTGGCATCCTCGAGGGATGTTGTCCTGCACCATCACTGTGGTGTTGCACTTCCTAAGGAGCACATCCTCACCATCACCAAAGCACCTTCTAGCACAGAACCATAGAACCAGCCCGGTTGGAAAAGCCCTTTAAGCTCCTCAAGTCCAACCTTTACCCCAGCATTGCTGAGGCCACCACTGACCCATGTCAAAATGCAGCCACCAGAATTGCATCTTTTGGGCACCACATCCTCTTCCATCCAATTGATTCCAGCTTTGGGGAAGCCACAAGGTTGGTCCTTGCTGAAACTGGGATCCGATAACCAGGAGTTCAGCAAACAAGAGTTTGGTGGGTGCCAATGGAAGCACTCAGCAGGTCTCCATCACCACCCCATGGCTGCACCTTGGTGGGATGTGGGTCCCTGCAAGCCCCATCTGCTTCCCAATGCAAAGGAAGCTTTGGATCCGGGTTTAACCCAGGCTAATTGTGTCCTGGGATAAAAGGGATTGCGCAGGGATGAGCGGGATCATGGGACAGATCTGGGTTTGGTGGGTGCTTGGAAAGGGTCTGAAGGCTTTATCAAGCTGCTTAGATCCTGTCCTTGGATCTGGGTCCTGGCCATAGGATGGGTACAGGGAACCAGGGGAGCCTGGGGCTACCTCAAGGTGCCAGAAAGGGGCTGGAGATGCCCATCCTGGCCTTTGCTGGGTGTCCAGATACTGGAATCCTAAGGGATGCTGGCACCAACATCCTGCAGCCCCAATTCACCTGGTGCCATGTATCCCACTGGGATAGCTTGGGGCAAGCCTGTGGGGCAGATGGGCACCCACCTCCAGAGGCATCTCGCATCATCCTCCCATCGCTCCATTGCTCACAGAATCCCAGACTGGTTCCAGCTCCAACCCCTGCCATGGGCAGGGACCCCTTCCACTGGAGCAGCTGCTCCAAGCCCCTGTGTCCAACCTGGCCTTGAACACTGCCAGGGATGGGGCACTGGCACAGAACCTGGAGCCAAGGCTCCAAGGATGGGGCCCCACAGCTCTGGATTAACCCCCCCATCCCCATCATTCCCCAGCACAATTTGCAGCACCCACGGCCTCTCTCAAGGCCCAATTCCCCCTGAATTCCCCCCAAACACGGAGCTCCTGGAGCGGCCTGCATGGCTTGGCCGGCAGCAGGGACACACGGGTCACGTCTGCCCTGGACCGCGACGCCAACTTCCTCTTGTCCTGGTTGAGCACCCAGCACCACCCCCAGAGCCCCAGAGCGATGCTGGGGTCACCAACACCGTCCTAACCCCCCCAAGAGCAATGGGGCCACCTCCTTCCTCCTCCTCCTCTCCCTCCTTCCCCTTTCCCCATCACCAACACCGGGGGGGGGCGATGCCCCAGGTCCCCTCCCCAGCCCCATTCCCCTCCGTGCAGGGGTCCAGCAGCTCCAACCGCGCCAGATGTTGCTGCAACTGCACATCTGGGAACAATCAACCCCGGAGAAAGAACACCACAGCCTCCTCTTTCATTCTGCTAAACCCCACCTTCCCCCAGCCTTTCCCCCTCCCCCAGCTCCCTTTTTTCCCCCTTTTTCGGGTCTTTCCCTGTTTTTGTGTTTTTTTTTTTTTTTTCCTTTTTTCCTTTCTTTTTCTTTGTTTTTGTTTTTTTCCCAAGCTCTCCAGTTGCCAGAGGGTGGGAGAACAAAGGGAACAGAAAAGGATTCACTTTTGGGGGGGGGGGGGGTGTCCTTTAACCAAAGGTAAAACCCACCCCCTTCTTTCCCCCCCATTCCCATTTTCACACATCGCGGTTTCATTTGGGTCCCATTCCCACCCGGGGGACACACACAAAATACATGGAAATACTCAAATATCCTTTTCCTACAGTCTCATCCCAGGATGGAAAAAGGAAAAAATCCCGTTTCCTTCAAGCATTGTGGGTGTTTTAGACTGTTGGAAGTGGTTAAAAATCGGCTGTCAGGCTGCAAAAATCCCCCCCCCCCCATGGCCGGCGGCTCTTTAGCACCCCAAAAATGAGGTGGGTTTGGTTTGTATGAGCTTAAAAAGTTGGGAGCAGCTTTTCTAAGCTCAGCTCATGGAGTTTTTAAGGCGGTTTCAGAAGCCCCAAAGATGGGGTTTGGTCCCTTGGGGTGCAGGGGGGATGCGGGATGCAGGGGTTGGGATGGGGGGGGTCCCTCTCGCTCGGTCCTTACCGCTCTCGGTGTCGGTGCTGGCTCTGCCCTCGGCCGGGTCCCTTCTCGCGCTTCCCAAAACTCCGAAATGAGTTAAAGCCTAAAAAACAACCCAAAAAGCAAAGCTCCTACCTCCAACATGGGGGATCCGCTGGGTCCTAATGCCACACCTGAGCCGGCCCCTTCCTCCGCCCCAACTGCTGCCTGTGAAGGAGGGGGATAATAATGAAACCAAACTGATCAATAGGAGCACAGGGATGCGGTGGTCATTAGGGACAGGGATCGGGTTTTCCCAGATGGATGAGTTTGAAATGGATTTAATGTTACTTTGATTGTGAAAAGAAGGAGGGAGGAGGATTTTGTGCAGCACTGAGCACACTTTAGGCTGGGTTTTGTGTTGCTGTGGGGAGGAATGAAGGGATTGTGTCAAAGCATTGCTCTATGATCCCGGGTGTCTTGGGGAAACGGAGATAAACCCCCCAAAACTGGGATACCGGGACCCTAAATCACTCCTCCTCACTCCATGCTTGGCATTAGCGCTCCATCTCCCACTGAAGCAGCGAGGATGCTGCAAGCCCGCAGCAGATTTAAAGCTTTATCCCAGGATGAAGGCAAAATAACTCAAGAATTCCCTGTTTTCCCACCCCGCCGGAGGATGCCGGAGCTGATCCGCAGCCCCTGGGTGGTGCTGGAGCCAGCACTGCTGACCGTGGGGCCCTCTTTCCCCCGGCTTGCTGGCGGCTTTCCGCAGCACACAGGATGCCGGCTGCATCCCAGTGAGGCCAGGGATGCTCCATAAACCCCCTGATCCTGGGGGAGGCACAGAACCAGCACTGGGGGGGGGGTGGGGGGTGAAATCCTGCACATTTTAGGGTGCTCTAAGCCAGCAGTGGAGCAAACAGAGGGTGCTCGAGGGCTGGGATGTTGGGAGAAGCTCTCTGGAGATGGGGATGAGCAATGGGGAGGAGGATTGCACGCACTGCCCCATTGCCCACGGGCACTTGTGCCAAGGTCTGAACACAAAGGGGATCTGATCGCTCTAAAACCAGACTAGAAGGGACGTTTTTAAGGTGCTCCCATCTCCCATCAAGCCTGCTTTTCCAGGCTGCAGGATGGATGAAACCACCCCAATGACTCCAAACACCCAAAAGCTGCTCCCTTAACGCTCTCACTTGTCCCCAACCCCAGCATTGTCCCTGTCCCCAGCCCTGTTAACCTCTAACCAAGGGCAGGAGCTGCCTGTTAATCATCAAAGACACTTTGCAACCCCCCAGGGCAGGAGCAGCCAAGCCAAACACCCCAGTGCAGGGGGAAAACCAGGGGGCAAAGGGTCCCCTTTTTGCTCTGCGAGTGAGCAAGGCCAGGTCCCGGGGGGGCTGTGTGTGTTTTGTGTCCGTTTCCAAGCTCGGGAAGGCTGGATAATAACTGCAGCCTTGGCTGGGCCGTCAGGAAACCTCTTACCTCTGCTTGTGCCTCATTTCCTGATCTAATCCCCAGCTCCCGGAGGGCAGAGAGGCGCCGCTGGCGCTCGGGGGGGCTTCGACTTTCCAATGCAGGAGACTCCCTGCAGGAACCAGCCCTCGATCCAAGAGCCAGGCTGAACCCCCCCCCCCCTCGGAAGGGGATGCAGGCACCCCAAAGGCTCGGCTCGGCCCCTTTTGGGATGCGGCATCTCCATCTCTTGGCTTTTCCGCCCTTGAAGGAGTGAGGTTCTGCAGCCTTGGCGAGGACACCTGGGTTTTTCCAGCAATTACGATGATTTTCGAGGAAATTCAAGCTGGAAACAGGCTCGGGGGTTATTTATACACTGCTGGAATCCCAGCGGTGCCGGCTCTGGATTCACTCTGCTTCAGGGCATTTGAACCGCATCTTCCAGTCCAGATGGAGAACGGGGGGACCCCAAAACCTCTTTCACCTTCTCCATTACCCCATCCACACAGGCAGCACAAGCGAGTGCTCAAGAAAATAGTGTTAATTTATTAGAGAACGCTCAGGAAGCACCATCCGGGCCCCGAACGTTGCTCTTACACCTCAATGCACTGCAGGAGAGTTAAAAAATACAGAGATTTGGGGGGTTTTAATGCTACAAAGGTCCAATAACCCAAAAGCAGAACTGCTCTGTGGGAGCATCACAAGCGCAGGGGGCCCACGGCTGGTCCTGGGGCTGAGCAGCATCCTTTGCAAGCTGGGGATGAGGGGGGCTTTGTAAACAGTTCCTACACATCCAGGGCGCTTGCTTGGGGAGGCTGCAGGGCTCTTCTGTCACAGTGAGCAGATGGGAGGTTGCAGTTGGTGTCCTCACCGTGAGAGCATCGGGATTGGTGGTGTAGGACAGTCAGGAGAGGGAAAAGGAGGTGGCATCCCCCTGTGTAACAGTACTGGTGCCCCCGGTGGGGAGGTGGGTCCATGGGAGCAGGAGAGGGCCTGCAGGAAGGGCTGAGAGGAGATGGTTTCTCCTCTTCCGGACCTTCTCCCCCAGTTGGCTTTCCCACCATCTCCTCCCCACAGCCACGATGCTGAGGGTCTTCCCACAGGATCCTTCCTGCCGCATCCCTCCCTTTACCAGGATGAATAAATAACCGAGTGTCCACGGGCTGAGGGCAGCAGAGCCAGGGCTGTGTTATCTGACAGCAATGGACATCTTGGGTGTCGCAAAGAGCGGTTGGTTGAGGGGGGGCCAGGGCGGCTGCTGCTGCCTCAGCTCCTTCTCCAGCCTCTTGAAGAGCTTCTTGGATGGTTTCCTGCGGCGCAGCCTGCGGAGGCAGCCGAGGAGGCCGTGGTCCAGGGCAGTCTGCAGTGAGGATGGGGTGAGAACAGGCATTGGGGGTGCCAAAGGGAGAGCAGAGCCGATGCCAAAGTGAGCCCTGCTCCCTCCATGGCTCCTGGACAAGGGCTTGCTCGGGTGGACCCAAAGGGATGATGCTGTCCCTCGTGTGCCCTATGCCCACCTACCTCCAGCACGAAGGCAGTGAAGAAGTTGAGGGCAGCAATCCCCAGCAGCAGCAGCTTGAAGTTCAAGTCATCGATGTCCTGCAGCTTCAGCAGGGTTTTGGGGAAGCCCAATGGGTAGAGGGTCAACCATATCATGAGGCCAAAGAGGAGAATGAGGACCACCAAGAACAGCACTGAGGGGGAGAAAGAAGAGGGCTGAGGAGCAGGATGAAGGTTTGATGTCTCTCTTCACCCTCATGACCATCATCACCCTCACCGTTGGTGTAGAGCGGCTCCCGGAATGGGTACCCCTTGGACATGGCGACGGCCAGGATGAGGTACTGGAAGCCCGTGACACAGAACAGGACCGTGTTCTCGTAGTTGGGCAGGTTTTGGGGAGCTGTCACCGTGCTGTTCAGTGGCACGTACCTGAGCCAGGCAGGGGACAAGGCAGAGGGTCAGCCAGGAGCCACGCAGCGTGGCCGGATGCATCCTTGATGCCAAAAGCAAGGCCAAACGCTTGGGCTCCGTTGTGATCCTTCCCATCACCAAACCCAGGTGAAGCTGGGTCCCTTACCAGCTCTGTGAGACAGTGATGAAGTAGCTGAGGACCTGCACGGTGATGAGCAGAGCTGTCTGCAGGAGGAGGCTGCCCAGCACGAGGACACTGATCAATGCCCCTTGGGGACGCTCCACTCCCAGCTCCGAGGCAGGACCAGTCCGACCCATCAGCACAGCCACTGTGGTGGTGATGATGAGGTCGAAGAAGAGGAACTGGAAATCACTCAGGTTGGTGTTGATCTGGGAAGCAGAAACCTCAGGGCTCAGTGTAGGGATAGGAAAGAGCCAGAATAAACCCCAAGTGGGATGAGGTGACCCGAAGGCATTTGAAGACTCACGGTGTAGAGCAGCAGGACGGACACAAACTGCACCAGGCTGTACAGGGCCATGTACTTAAAGACACCAAAGGAGGTGACCAGTGAGCACCTGCCCTCCCTGCAGGGATAGAGAGAGGCTGACCCACCAGGCACAGCATCCTTGCCATGAGCTGTCCCAAAGAGGGGTCGGAGGCACTCAGAAGGCCTCCCACCCTGGCTGTACCCCCCAACATGCGGGTCCCAGCAGCTCACCGGATCACAGTGGGCACACACTCGATGTTGGCCACATGGGAGGTAAAGGGTGAAGCCACTGATGCCTCTGCCTCCGACAGCGAGATGCCCACGTCAGCCGCCTTCAGAGCCCCACAGTCGTTGGCACCGTCCCCACACATCCCCACACAGTAGCTGTGGTGAGAAGGGATCAGGAGGGAATGGGGGAAAAGAGCTGGGGCTGCAAGACTGAAATCCCCAAGGATCAGCCCACATCTGGGAGAGGGCAGGATGTGACCTGCAGCTGCCAACAGCTTCTGCACTAAGCATAGGATCCTGGAACCCCAGCCTGGTTTGGGTTGGAAGGGACCTTAAAGCTCCTCCAGCTCCAACCCCTGCCATGGGCAGGGACCCCTTCCACTGGAGCAGCTGCTCCAAGCCCCTGTGTCCAACCTGGCCTTGAACACTGCCAGGGATGGGGCAGACACAGCTTCTCTGGGCACCCTGTGCCAGCGCCTCAGCACCCTCACAGGGAACAGCTTCTGCCTAAGAGCTCAGCTCAGTCTCCCCTCAGGCAGGTTCAAGCCATTCCCCTTGGCCTGTCCCTACAGGCCCTTGTCCCAAGCCCCTCTCCAGCTTTCCTGCAGCCCCTTCAGGCACTGGAGCTGCTCTCAGGTCTCCCCTTCAGGAGCCTTCTCTTGTCCAGGCTGCCCCAGCCCAGCTCTCTCAGCCTGGCTCCAGAGCAGAGCTGCTCCAGCCCTCGCAGCAGCTCCATGGCCTCCTCTGGCCTCGCTCCAGCAGCTCCAGGTCCCTCTTGTGCTGCTGCCCCAGAGCTGGATCAGGGCTGCAGGAGGGGTCTCCCCAGAGCACAGCAGAGGGGCAGGATCCCCTCCCTGAGCTGCTGCTAATCCCCTCTCCCTCCCTCCATGGGGGTACTCACTCGAGCTCCTGCAGGCTGCAAACCAGCTGAGTCTTCTGCTCGGGCAACATGCGGGCGAACACGGTGGCTTGGATGAGGATCTGCAATGAAGAGAACTCTCTGTTTGTACCACAGCATCCTCATCCCTGCCTGTCCTGAGCTTTGCCAGCTCAGCAGGGCAGAGGCATCTTGCACCAGCAAAGAACCCCCCCCATGGCACTCAGTTCTGGAGGGCTCCCAGCCATGGGACTCACCTTGGGCAGCAGCTCAGCAAAGTGCTCACAAAGCACAGCGAAGGATTTGCCGTTCAGGGCGAAGTGGCAGGACTGAGGCTGCAGGAAACATCCATCCCTTGGCTGGGACAGACCCTGCAAGGGAAAACAGCTCCTTTCCCACAGCTCCAGCCCCTGGGCAAGGCTCGGAACCAGCATCCTCAACGCGCATGGAGCAGGGGGTGAAGGAACTGTGGATAAAGCAGCGTCCCTTAAAGCTCCAGTTCACGCATATAAAGGATGGGATTTGGGATAAAGAGCTTATGGGAGCAAGCCCTGTGAGGTGCTGGGTGTGTTTGGAGCATCCGCTCCACCATGATGTGCTCATAGGGAGAAACAGGAGGAGGACGTCTTCTCCCAATGGAGGCGTTAAGAGGCAGACCCGCGGCTCTGAGGGATCAGGGCAGAGTCCCCTGATCACGGGCGCTGCCTCGGGACCCACCTCCGGCTGCTCCTCGCCCTGGGAATGCTCGGCCGGGATGAACTTGAGGGCCGCGGGTTGGTGGTGGCTGGGAGGGGAGGCGCTGATAAAGATCACCCGCTCCTTGGGCTCCACCATGCGGCAGCTCCGAGCCACGTTCATGGCCGTGAGCATGTTGTCTCCTAGCAGAGAGGGACGGGGCTCAGCACCCACCGGCAGCGATGCTGCACGGGGTCCTGCAGCCAACAGGAGCAGCGCAAACCTGCCACATCCCCCCTCCCAACCTCCGTGCTGGGGAGCCCTTTGCTTGCCGGTGTTACTGGGGGACAGCGTGTTCCTTACAGGCTGGGTGGGGAGTGGATGGAGCAGCCCCGAAGAGGAGGATTTGGGGGTGCCCCAGGCCTGGCAGTGTTCAAGGCTGGGCTTGGAGCAATCTACTCCAGTGGCAGGGGTTGGAGCTGGATGAGCTTTAAGGTCCCTTCAACCCAAACTAGGCTGGGATTCACGATTCCTGGTGGAGAACCCTTCACCCCTTGCAGCACACCAAGGGCTGACCATGTCCCATCTCTTCCCAAGCCCCATTCCCCCTGCAGGGTCACCTGTCACCATGATGGGGCGGATGTTGGCGTTCCGCAGGAGGTGAATCACGGGTGCAGACTCCGGCTTGAGCACGTTCTTCATGACGAGGAAGCCCAGGAAGCCCAGGCTGCTCTCCACAGCTTCCCTGGAGGATACAACAACCCCTTCAACACCATCTTCAACACAAGCATCAACTGCTATGAACAGCTAAAACCCAGGGTGGGTTTGGAAGGAATTCCCTGCATGCTGCTGGGATGGAGCAGACTTCAGAGCAATGAAACATTCCATGAAATGCTTGGAGAAACAAGGTCCAAATGGACAGAGAAGTCGCTGGCACCAACCTGGGGAGCTGCAGGGCCTCCTCGAACGTGGTCACTGAACTCAGGGGTTTGGAAGCCAGACCCAGGACCCGGAACCCATCCGTGGTGTAGTGCCGCAGCATCTGGGAGAAATCCATGGGCACTGCCAGCCATGAAGGGAAAACCAAGGTCAAGATTGCTCGTGGATGAATGCAGGGTTCAAGCTCCCAAAGGATTAAACAGCTTTGGATGCTCATCCAGTCCCCGTCTTCCAGCTCCTATTTGCTTCCCCCAACATGGCTGAAGGTCTCGAAGGTCCCTTCCAACCCTATCCATTCTATGGTTCTATGAAGCTAATCCAAAGCCCTGTGCGTATGGGGACTGCCCCACAGCATCACCAAGGAGAATTCCCTTTGGGGATGAGTAGCAGGGATGCAGATGGATGATGGCGCAGCAGGACCAGGGCAGTGACAGTGAAGCCCCATCTCCATCACATACCAGTCTCCTTCCTGCAGAGGCTGGCCACCATCTCCGGAGCACCCTTGACATAGACGTGGGCTGAGGCTTCACTAGGCAGCTTCACCAGGACACTCATCCTCTGCAAGGAGGAGGAGAAGGGGAACCTCCGGAGGATCCCCACAGGTAACTGGTGCTTCTGTGGAGAGGGAGAAGGTGTCAGGGCCAGGCAGGACCTTCTCTGGGGGTACAACCCGTCCAGGGGCTGCGGAGCACAACCACCCTTTGCTGTGTGGGGAACTGGAGCGTCTCTGCTCCATGGGATGTACCCTGTCCCGCGGCTGCTCTTCCTCAGGTGGAGGTTTCACCACAGCCAAGACCTTCATCCCAAACTGCTGGGAGGCAGGGAGCTCGCCTTCCTCCTCCTCCATCATCTCCAGGCGCTGAAACCAAGGCATGCTGAGATAGATGCTATCCATCCCATGGATGGTTTCAAACCCCCCTTCTCCTGCTGTGTCCCACCTCCTTCTTTCCAGACAGGCACCTTGCCCATCACTTTGCTTACCCAGCCAGTAGACTCCAACATCTTGAGGTCCACAGGGTCCCCGATGGGCTGCGCCCTTAGCACCGAGACCGTGTGGCAAGTGGCCAGTGAGTAGAGCAAGGGACCAGCAGGCAGGCAGCGGGGCTCATGGACGATGGGCATGAAGTGGTTGTTCTCCAGTGGAACCACCCCCCACACATCCAGCCCTTCCTCCGTGAGGGTTCCTGTCTGTGAGGATGAGGATGGAAGGGTCCACAGCAGCCCCTGGAGACGGGAACGCCGGTCCCATGGTGGTGATGCTCAAGCCTCACCTTGTCGAAGCAAACCAGACGGATCTTCCCGCAGAGGTTGATCCGGGGAGGGCTGATGCAGAAGATGCCCTGTTTCTTCAGCCTGTTCTGGGCATAGATGGTGCCCACGGTCATGGCAGCCGGGAGAGCCGGGGGCACGATGACAGTGACGAGGTCGAGGGCACGGATGATGATTTGCCCCATGGGGACCTGGTAGGTGAGGAGGAGGAGGAGGAGGGGTGGGCATCCTGACAGTGCTCACCCATCTCCAGACACATCTGCTGATGGTCCCAGGGTGCTCCAGGACGCCCAAGCCCCCACAGTCCTACCTGGTTTTTAACCAAGATGAAGATGCTGTAGAGCGTGCCGATAAAAGCTGTGCAGGAGGAGGGAGGAGAATGGGCTTGGTTACAAAGCAAAGCAGATGAAGGGGGAGTTCACCCATGGCAGAGGAGTTTGGCTGCTCCTGGCCGAGCCTCTGTGTTCAACCTACCCAGGACAGCGAGGAACAGGACAAACTTCACAGCATCCTTGTAGAACTTGAAGCTCACGGGTTTGGGGTAGAGGATGGAGCTGATGAGATCCCCTTTGGCTGTGCAGAACCCTGTGGGAGAA
The DNA here is from genome assembly GCF_012275295.1 of Melopsittacus undulatus. Lineage (NCBI taxonomy): Eukaryota > Metazoa > Chordata > Aves > Psittaciformes > Psittaculidae > Melopsittacus > Melopsittacus undulatus. The sequence goes on along the minus strand of NC_047538.1, from coordinate 2,844,936 downwards.
GGGCAGGAAGTAACCATGGGCAAAGGCATGGAATAGAACAATGGAATCATAGAATCAGCTGGGTTGGACAAGACCTTTAAGCTAATCCTGCCCAACCACTGCCCAGCACTGCCAAGGCCTTCCCTAGCCCATGGCACTGAGGCCTCGTCTCCATGTGTGAACCCTTGCAGGGCTGGTGACTGCAGCCCTGCCCTGGGCAGCCTGTTCCAATGCCTGAGCACCCTCTGGGGCAGGAATTGTTCCTCAGCTGCATCTAAACCTGCCCTGGTGCAGCTTGAGGCCGTTTCCTCTTGTCCCATCCCTTGTTCCTTGGGAGCCCAGCCCCTCCTGGCTCCATCCTCCTGTCAGGCACTTGTAGGGAGCCATCAGGTCCCCCCTGAGCCTTCTCTTCTCCATCTGAATCCCCCAGGTCCCTCAGCCGTTCCCCATCACACCTGGGCTCCAGGCCCTGCACCAGCTCCATTGCCCTTCTCTGGACCTTAAAGTCCCTGTTTCAAAGGATGCAGCTTAATCCCGGCTTTATCCCTTAATCCCTTACCTGTGCGGGTCACCACAGCCAGCACTTCCCTGCCCACATAGGACTTGGCTTGGATGACCTGTGTCCCACAGAACAACGTGTGCCGCCTGTGCTCCTCGGGGGAATAGATGGTGCTGCCAGCTGGGAGAGGGGTCTTCATCACTGGCACGCTCTCCCCTGCAGGAGGAACACCATGGAGGGAAGAGGGACATCATAGAGGGAGGAGGAACATCATGGAAGGGAGAAAGAACATCATGGAGGGAGAAGGAACATCATGGAAGGGAGGAGGAACATCATGGAGGGAGGAGGAAGGCCATGGAGGGAGGAGGAACATCATGGAAGGGAGAAGGAACATCATGGAAGGGAGAAGGAACATCATGGAGGAAGGAGGAACATAATGGAAGGGAGGAGGAACATCATGGAGGGAGAAGGAACATCATGGACAGAGGAGGAACATCATAGGAGGAGGTTTATCACCCTGGGGGGGTGTGTCAGGATCCAACCAGCCTGCATGGGAAAGGGATGGAGGAGGACACAAGGAGATGCAGGGTTTGCTCCGTGTCCCCATCCCCAGCTCTCACCCGTCAGCATGCTCTCATTGACCATGCACTCGCCCGTCAGCAGCGCAGCATCGCAGGGGACCAGCATCCCATCCGCAGGCAGGCTGATGCAGTCGCCCGGCACCAGGTCTGCAGAGCTCACCACCATCTCCTCTGGAAGAGAGCATGGAGTGCTCAGACACCGTTGGGAAAAGGACTTGGAGGGGGGGTGGGATTAGGGAAAACTGGGACCTAATGGAAGTTGGAGCCTTAAGGAGACTTTATAAGGGTGAAACAGAGCTGCTGCTTCCAGGGTGCTGGCACGCGCAGTATCTGCTCCACTACAGCTCTGCAGGCAATGCAAGCTGCCACCTTAGCACATGCTGAGAGGAGTAATGGAGGGTGGAGGGGAGACCCCACAGCCAGGCTCTGTTGTAATCCCTGCAGGAATGGGAACCAGATGGTACCATGCAGCTGACAAACCACAGAGCAGCTGTCCTGGAATGAACCTGGAATGGTTTCAGTTGGAAGGGTCCTTAAAGCTCCTCCAGCTCCAACCCCTGCCACGGGCAGGGACCCCTTCCACTGGAGCAGCTGCTCCAAGCCCCTGTGTCCAACCTGGCCTTCAACACTGCCAGGGATGGGGCAGCCACAGCTTCTCTGGGCACCCTGTGCCAGCGCCTCAGCACCCTCACAGGGAACAGCTTGTGCCTAAGAGCTCATCTCAGTCTCCCCTGCTCGGGCAGGTTCAAGCCATTCCCCTTGGCCTGTCCCTGCAGGCCCTTGTCCCAAGCCCCTCTTCAGTGGTTACAGTCTGGCTGCCTGTTGCTCCAGGCTGGTTTCACGCTCCGTGTGCTATCACTGACCCTCCTCCTGTCACAAACTTGCCTTTTGTACAAGAAACCCCTTCATCTGAAGCCCTTTTTGTGTAAATATCCAAAGATTTGAAGAACTGAAATAAGGGACTTGGTGACGCTGCCACTGCAGGTCCCAACAGGTTGGTTGAATACCCCCTCTGACACAGTGGGCTGTCCAGTAGGATCCCCAGACCAGGATGTGGGCAGACTGGGACACTGACAGGCTGATCCAACACAAAGGGTTAAAGGAACCCCTTTTAACAGGTCTCACATCATCCCCATCCCATATCCATGCCGGGAGCCCTCACTCATTGCAGGCATCACACTCACCTCCACCAGAGCGATGCACTCGGACACCCACTGACATCTTGGCCATGTTCTGCAGTGTGGTGCTTTGCTGCAAGGGAGGGAGCAGTCAGCTCAGAAAGCACAGCAAAGCATCCATAAACCAGGTCTGGAAGGCTCAGGATCACAGAGGAAGGACAAGGAAACCTGCTGCACCACTGGGAACATGGGCTGTCCTCACCCAGCTGGGCTCAGAGGGAGTTCAGCATCAGCACAGAGGTCAACCAGCAGCAGTGAACAGGTTGTTTCACCAGAGCTGCTGGTCCCAAATAAGCCCAGCACCAACCTTCCTTGTCTCATAGAGGGACAGTCCTAAGGAGATGGTGGAGATGAGGAAGATGCAGGCGGCGTAGTAGTAGTAGGCGTCACAGACCCACAGCACGATGCTGAACACTTGGAAGATGTAGAAGGGATTGAGAACCTAGACAGGAACAAGGAGGGTGAGAAGGGTTTGGGAGAAGAGCTTCCTCCAGCTCATTGTTGAAGGAGGGGATCCTGCCCCTCTGCCCTGCTCTGGTGAGACCCCACTTGCAGCCCTGTGTGCAGTAAGGACATGGAGCTGTTGGAGCAAGGCCAGAGGAGGCCATGAGGATGCTCAGGGGCTGGAGCAGCTCCTGTATGGAGACAGGGTGAGAACATTGGGGCTGTTCAGCCTGGAGAAGCTGTGTGGAGACCTCAGAGCAGCTTCCAGTGTCTGAAGGGGGCTACAAGGATGCTGGAGAGGAGCTTTTCATCAGGGACTGGAGCGATAGGACAAGGGGTGATGGGTTCAAACTGAAACAGGGGAAGTTCAGGTTGGAGATAAGGCAGAAGCTGTTCCCTGGGAGGGTGCTGAGGTGCTGGCACAGGGTGCCCAGAGAAGCTGTGGCTGCCCCATCCCTGGCAGTGTTCAAGGCCAGGTTGGACACAGGGCTTGGAGCAGCTGCTCCAGTGGAAGGGATCCCTGCCCGTGGCAGGGGTTGGAGCTGCGGGAGCTTTAAGGCCCCTTCCAACCCAAACCAGGCTGGATTCCATGATTCTGTGATTGTGAGACTCCCCAGCTCCTTGAGGACCAGCTGCTGATGCAGAGGAGCAGCTGGCCCTCCCCTGAGGATGCACTAGCTGACTGCTTGCAAACCCTCCATCCTCCCTGGCCTGGTTTATGATCGGTACTCCTGAGGATGCTCAGCCACCTCTGCAGCCATCTGGGATGCTCCTGTCTGAGCTAAGAGGCCAGATGGGTCCCCTCCACCAGCTCTGCCTTCTCTGATCTCCTCCCTACCCAAAAGGAAGGGCCTGCAAAGCACTGGCAGGGAGGGACCTGGAGCAGGATCTGCCCTGGGACAAGAGGCCCTTTGGAAGCACTGTGGATGCACACACACCTCCTCCACCAACAGCCTCGCATAGGACTTGACCGGCACCTCGATGAGGTTTGCTCCATAGATCTTCCTTCTGCATAGGGGACAGGAAAGCAAATCCATGCTAGGGAAAAGCTGCATTTCCGTCCTGAGGGACTCACACTGTCTGGAGCTTGGTTACATGGAGAAGCCAAGCCAGGGCAATCCAGCCCTCTTCTGCTTTGAGGTCTGCATGCAGGCTGAATCCAGGCTCCAGGATTTGCTGGCCCCTGGAAAAGCCTCATCCATGCTCCCCACATGGCCCATGGAGCTGGTAGATCCCTACCTGGTGTTGTGGTCCTGTTGGCTGAGCCCAGCCTGTGAGAGGTGCAGATCTGCGCAGGTCCAGCCTTCATCCAAGATGCTGGCAAGCACCAGGGGAAAGGAAAACAGGGAAACGGAGTCAAAATCAGCAGGAGCCTGGCCCAGAGACACAAACACCATGTCCAAGTCCTTGCTGACAGAAAAGAACCCTTTGGGAAAGGGAGAGGATCTTGTTCCTCTGCCCCTGCTGCAGCGTGCGGGTGCCAAGGAGCAGGAACAAAAGGGCACAGTTCGGAGAGGAGCATCCAGCACGGGGCAGCTGCCAAAGGGCTTTGCCTGGTTTCCTCTACCCATAAAGCCAGGCAGCACCAACAACCGGGGAACAGCAGCAGCTTCCTTGACCCAGCACCCCGGGATGGTCGCCAAAGGCTCTGCAGTGCAGAGAAAACTCCAGCTCCAGTGGTTGTGTGACCTCCCGATGGGTCAGGACCGCATGGAGGGGGATGAGGGGCCAAAGAGAGCAGCAGAGAGATCACAGAATCCCAGATTCATTTGGGCTGGAAAAGACCTTAACCCCTTGTCCTATCGCTCCAGTCCCTGATGAAGAGTCCCTCTCCAGCATCCCAACCTTGATGTAAGGAGTTTTACTGTGGCAAAGGGGACAGAGGAGTACCTGACTTTGCAGTACATCTGCCGCCGCTCGATCCAGACATAGCGCATGCCCTCGAAGAGGTAGTACCGCAGGATGTTCTTCTGAGCAGGGAAGGATACGAGCACATGAGAAGAAGGCAGGACACAAGGGAGAGGAATTGCAAAGCAGAGGTGGGAAGGGTCACAGGTGTTACCTCTTCCTTCTCATGGAGCCGGATGGTGTCCCGGCTCTCCTCCTCTTCCGACACACCAATAGCGATGCTGGTCCTGCGGTCCTCCAGCCTGGCCCCGGGGTGATGCTCCAGGCTGCTTGGGATGGAAAACAAGGGTCAGGCTTTCCCCATCCCACCAGGTCTGCTGTAAATGGCGCCTGCTCTCTGGAAGCTAAATGCAGATGTGAGCCCCTTGCTGTGTCCAGATGTGAGCCCAACTCACCTGCCCTCACCCAACGCCTCTGTGTACACACGGGTGGTGAAGCACTGTCCGAATTTGTCCTGCAACAAAGGCACAGGGGCTGAGCAGAGGGAATGGGGGAGCTCCCCATGGATCCCCCCTGCTCCTGCAAACAGGAATAGCATCCCAGGTAAGTAGCCCCATTCCCAGATGCTGAATGGGCTGCAGGGACAATAAAGAGAATCACAAAGCCAGGCTGGTGGCTGTGGAAAGCAGGAAGGAACAAGCCCAAGGACATCCTGGGAAGCCAACAGCAGAGCCCAACCCCAGACCTTCCCAGGACTTACTCTGATGATGACCCAGTCGGCCTGGCTGAGGGCACAGGGTTTGCACTTCACCTGCACCTCCAGGCTTGGCTTCCAATGGAAAAGGACGAGGAGCAGCCCTGCTGTCAGCACAGAGCCAATGTGGCACAGGGCCACCCGCCATGACTTGGTCTGGTAGCCCGTGACCTCCTGGAAGAAAGGAGGAGACCTATATGGGAATGCTTGCTCCTAAAACAAGCATGAAGGTCAGCAAAGCATCTGCATCCTGCACTGATGGAAGCCCTGAGTCCTGGCATGGTTTAACACCAGGCAGGGGACAGCAAAGCAAATTTGGGGCTGAAAAACCATTGTCTTGTGCCGGTGTTGGACAGGCCAAGGGGAATGGCTTTAACCTGCCAGAGGGGAGACTGAGATGAGCTCTTAGGCACAAGCAATTCTTGGACAGGGCTCGGAGCAAGTGGAAGGGGTCCCTGCCCATGGCAGGGGTTGGAGCTGGAGGAGTTTCAGGTCCCTTTAACCCAAACCAGGTTGGGATCCTATGCTAACCCCCAGTTTTTGTGCCAGCCCAGCACGACGCTGCCTCCCTCCCCACACCTACCATGTGGGATGTGTCCGTGTCCGTCTGCAGCGTCCCGTATCCCGGCCGCTGGCTCCCCAGCAGCCTGCTGCTGTCTGCAAAGCCAAAGAACACAGGAGTTGGGGAATAAAGACTGCTGATCCCAGGGGTTGTTTAGGAGCTGCCGCGGTGATGGGCTCCCGGCTGCAGCAATGACATCCCTGGATCAATCCCAGGAGGTGGCTGGGCTCAGTGTCCCCTCTTCCATTCGCACTCCCGGCAAAGCTGCTTTGGGAAGGGGATGCTGTGGGCATGGGGCACCCCAGGACCTCCCAGTCACCTGCCTGTGGCACGTGATGGTCACACGAACGATGTCAAAGGAGCCCAAGGAGAACAGCTGGCACAAGCCCAGCAGCTTAGCAGCCATTGGAAGGGAGCGGGGCTGGTCCAGAGCCAGGCCAAGTGCAGGGAGAGCTCTCTCAGGCGCTTTTCATGCTTGTTTGCTCCTTGTGTTCCTCCCTGCATGGAGGAGGGGGCCACAACATTGGTGTTTTCCAGTTTTAAGGATGTCCAGTGTGGCTCAGCACCTCCAATTCCTGCTGATCCCCAGCCTGGGAGATGGGGATTGCTGGAGGCATCGCCATCATCACACTGGTTTGGGTTGGAAAGGACCTTAAGTGCATCCAGTTCCAACTCCCTGCCACAGGAAGGGATTATCCCAGGTGGATTTTAATCATTACTCTCCATGCCACAAAGCTGAACTTGCTCATTATCCCTATATCCACATGGGATTACGAGCTGCGGCGTCCCAGCTCTGGGATCTTAAAGCAGCAGCAGGGAGATAACACGTGGCACAAACACCAACCCAGGAGCGAGCTCCCAGCCCTGGAGCATGCGGATCACTTCCTGGTTGGGGCAGGTTCTTGTTTCCAGGAGGTCACTGGATTAACCAGTTACATGCCGGGTGGGAGCTGTGCTGGGAAAATCCACCTGGATGGGTGGATTTAAGCTTAACAAGGGAGATTCAGGTTGGAGATAAGGCAGAAGCTGTTCCCTGTGAGGGTGCTGAGGCGCTGGCACAGGGTGCCCAGAGAAGCTGTGGCTGCCCCATCCCTGGCAGTGTTCAAGGCCAGGTTGGACACAGGGGCTTGGAGCAGCTGCTCCAGTGGAAGGGGTCCCTGCCCGTGGCAGGGGTTGGAGCTGCGGGAGCTTTAAGGTCCCTTCCAACCCAAACCATTCCATGATTCCAAGATCCAAGCACAGCCACGTCTCCACCTGCACTCACACTTTAAGACCTTACAAGCAGCAACGCTTTAGGAGGAGTCGCAGCCGCAGCCGGCTCCATCCTTGCACCATCCCATCGCCATCAGGCTCCTCACCTCCTGCTCCCATCCCGGCTGCTCCCCAGAGCACAGCAAGCGAGATAGGGCTGTTGCCTTGACTCACCCCACCGGCTGCACCGGAGCCGTCACGGCTGGGATGGGATGGGATGCGGGGATGGGATCCGTGCAGCCGGGCAGCACCCGGGCAGAGCACGCCGGAGCTGTGCCACCGGTTTGAATCCTGGAGCAGAGGCCACACCTCGTGGGCAAACACAGCGCAGGGCACCTGCTGTGCCTCTATGGAGAGCCCTGGGACAAGACGTGCTGCTCCCTCGGCTGCTAAGCAGGGATCAAGAGGGATACAACAACCAGGAGTGGGTGTAAAGGGAAGAGGGGAGCCGAGAATTGGAATTGCTGCAGAGGGACCTTCATCAGCGTGTGCAAGGACAGGCCAAGGGGAATGGCTTTAACCTGCCGGAGGGGAGACTGAGATGAGCTCTTAGGCACAAGCTCTTCCCTGTGATTCAGCCTGGGATTCTGTGATGCCCTCCCATTTAGCACATGTCCTGGCATCCAAGCAGAGCTGGAAACCTTGAGACCACACATTCCATGGCACTGAACACCTCCTGCAAAGCAGCCCCAGGCCAGGACCATTTGTGAACACCAGCGCTGGTCCCTACCCCAGGGTTCTGCCCCCAGCAGATGTGTGCTGGTCGCAGAGACCTTCTCCACAGGCTCCCTTTGCAGCCACAGACCTTTACAAACATCTTTCTTGAAGCAAACAAACCCCAAAAGGACTCCCAGATCTCCCTGTGCTCTTCTGTTCCCAGCTGGATGCTCCATAATGAGCAGTGTTATCCATCCATCCATCCATCCATCCATCCACCCACCATTTATTCATCCATCCATCCATCCATCCATCCATCCATCCATCCTTCATTCTCCCTTCATCCTTCTCCATCCCTCCATCCACATGGTGCTGTCTGATCAATGGGATGGGGTTGGCAGGGTCAATCTGGGCCCTTGGAGACACAGAAAAGGAAGGAAGGGGGGATGGGGAAAGGAGCAGGGTGCTTGGATCCTGTAGGGCAACAGGAGGAACTTCCAGAGCAGCCTTCAGGCTTTCCTCTGGGATGGGAGACGTCATGGACAGCGGCATGCCCAGACCCAGTGAGGGCTGGGATCCTCCTGCCCTTCCCACCCAGCCAGTATCAGCTCATCCACATGAGCCAAGCGGTGAGAACATGCTGGAGCCGGAGCAAACATGTTCCACCAGGAGGTCTGGTCCTACCCGGACCTGGCAGCAGCCGCCAGCAGGAACAGCCCAAGGCTGGGAGAAACAAAAGGAGACGGCTCCATTCCAGGTGGGGATGTGGAATAGGGAGATTCGGGCTCTGCCGTCACCGGTAATCCCAGGGGAATCGTGCTCATGCATCCAGCCCTGGAGATGGGTGAGGGAATCAAGTCCTTGTAGGCAAAGAGCTCACCCAGCAGTTCTGCTCACCTCAGACTGGTTCCTGGCTGGATTTGCAGGGAATCATAAACTCATAGAAAGGTTTGTGCTGGAAGGGACCTTAAAGCTGATCCAGCTCCAACCCCTGCCACAGGCAGGGACCCCTTCCACTGGAGCAGCTGCTCCAAGCCCCTGTGTCCAACCTGGCCTTCAACACTGCCAGGGATGGGGCAGCCACAGCTTCTCTGGGCACCCTGTGCCAGCACCTCAGCACCCTCACAGGGAATAGCTTCTGCCTTATCTCCAACCTGAACTTGCCCTGTTTCAGTTTGAACCCATCACCCCTTGTCCTATCCCTACAGTCCCTGATGAAGGTGGTGGCACAGCCAGCATTTGCTTCACCACACGCTGACACCACTGGCTAAGGCAATGGTCAATTGCCTAATGGGGTCAAACCCTTCCAGCAAGGCAGGTTTCTGCCCCACGCTGGGCAGGGATCACACTGCCCTCTCTTAACCCAGGCTTGCAGGAACAACCTGTATGGCACAAGCCAGAGAGAAGTTCCCAGTGCTTCGGGAGCATCCTTGCTCGGCAACCATTGGCCACGCAGCAAGAGGTTGTTTAGAGCCAAACCCCACGTTTTCCCCATATCTTGGTTAAATAAAGGGCTCTATCACACTGAGGGAGAGGAGGGATGTGCTCCTTGCAGCCCAGCACCCCTGTTTTGGGGTGTTAAGGCAGGATTAGTGTATCTCCTACCCCTGGAGACAGCATCCGTGGCTGGCAGGTGCCTCTTTGAGAAACCTGGAGAGGGGCTTTGGACAACACATAGTGTTGCTATGCTGTGGATGTGAAGCAAAAGATGGGGCCAAGGGGGTCTGAGGGGCTGGAAGTGGGGTGGACACACTGGCAGCAACCATGGTGGCAGGGACCACAGCCATGGCACAGCCAGGCACCCCAGGAGCTCTGCAATGGGTGCTGCCCTCTTCCCTTTCCTGCCACAAAGCTCTTCCTTTCTCATTCAGACGCTCCTCCATGTCAACCAGGGCAAATTCAAAAGGAAACAAGAAGGTGGGGAGGGCTGCACTGGTTCTACATGGAATGAGAAATGCCACAGACACAAGGATGCTTTCTCCAGCTCAACACTGCATTCCCCAGCCTCTTCTGAACACCTGGATGCATTCTCCCCACCTTCCAAAGGGTCTTTTGGCTGTAAAGCCAAGCCACAGCCGGCCCAGACACTGACTGAGACTTCACTCACCCGACATTGCATTACGTCCGTTCCCGACGGGAGACAACCCCGGGATGCTCGGCTCGCAGGGTCAGCCAGGCAGCGTGGTCCTTTGTAACCTCAATATCCACCTTGTCCGCACGATGATCCCACCAAAGGCTCCTCTGCTCCAGCTGCAGATCCCAGCGAGCTCGCAGGATCCCTAACACCGCGTGGGAATAACCTGCTGGCAGGGAAGCAGCTCCCGCTGTGCCGCAGGGATCCAGCCGCAGCCTTTCGGAGCATCCGAAAGCGTCACTTTGGGTTTCGTTTCCCTACGTTCTGGGTGGATTCATCAGCAGGAGCCTCTCCACATGGTCCCATGGAGCGGTGCCGGCCGGAGCAGGGCTGAGCGCCAGTGTCCCGATGGGATGTGAAGCCAAACCGGTTCTGCAGTAAGAAAGCACCCATTAAAGGCAGCAGCTCCCCCATAATGACACAAGCCCAGAATCCGGATCCGCGCTTGCCAGACCCGCAGCACCCCAGCGTGCGCTAAAGGCTCCTCGGGGGTGATGCTGCTCCCCTCTCTTCGCTCTGACCCCCCTCCAAAATCCATGAGGGGGGTGCGTGTGTGTGCGCAGCCCGCTCTGCACCATCCCCACCTTCTCCCCGTGCTGCAAAATAGGGCGAAATAGGGGAAAAAAAAGGGCAAAATAACGCCAAATAAGAGTGAAGGTGCGCTCCTCCCTTGCATTCTAATGCAAGCCCCAACCCGCACAGCAAAGTGCAACCCCAGAGCCACGCACGATGCGCGAACCCCTATGTGGCAAGCGGGGGGGGGGGTCCCTGCACCCCTTCTGCACCCCCAAACACCCGGAGTGGACCCCCCCCCCCGACCTGCGCTCATGGCGGGCGGACACGGGCGGGAGCCCCGGAAGGGAGGAGCATGGGGGATGCTGGGACTTGTAGTCACTGACGCCCCCCCCCAAAGCGAAGCAGCATCCCAACATAACCTGTTAGGGTTTTGCTCCTCGTATCTTGCAAGGAAAGGCAAAGGGCCGCACCCCAAAAAGTGCTTTTAAACCCCACATCCTGCAAGGAAATGCACCAGGCTCCACACCCCAAAAAAGGGCTTGCACCCCCCCCATAACCTGCAAGGAAATGCACTGGCTCTGCCCCACCAAAAGGGCTTTGTACCCCCACATCTTGCAAAGAAATGCACTGGCTCTGCCCCCCCAAAGGGGTTTTCACCCCCATATCCTGCAAAGAAAGGCAAAAGGCTGCCCCACAAAGCGTGCTTTGTAACCCACATCTTGCAAGGAAATGCACTGGCTCTGCCCCCCAAATAAGGCTTTGCACCCCCATATCCTGCAAGGAAAAACAATGGGCTCTGTACCCCTAAAGGAGGCTTGCACCCCCACATGATTCCCCCCAAAAGGGGGTTTGCAGCCCCCCCCGTTTTCTCTTCACTCATTTGCACACTGGGGAAGGGTTTCCTCCTGGAAAGCTGCTCCAAGGGGGATTCTGAAGCCACGAACTGGGCTCAACCCCACACTGCTCCCGTAGAGCAGAGCACAACCCTCCCAGCCACAGCTCTGCTTTGTGGGGCTCCAACCACTGCAATCCCAATGCTATAAGCAGGGCTGCTCTGACCCCCTCACCCCAAATGCAACTGCACCCCCATCCCCATCCCCGCACCAAGGAGCTTTGGTTTCTGTGCCAGGAAGTGAGATAAAGCCAATGTTTTCCCTGGCTCTTCCAGTTCCAACCCCTGCCAAGGGCAGGGACACTTGCGCTGGAGCAGTTTGCTCCGACACTGAAGACACAGAAAAGATGGGCAATTCAGTGACACAGAATTGCAGCCCCCAAGTATTCCTACCACTGAATATTAAGGCAGCAACATCAGCTCAGCTTCCTGAGGCAGCCAGGAGGTTCCATTGCGGTGGGATAGCTAACTATAGGGAAAAACCCTGGTCATTTGGGGATTAAGCCTTGGAGACAGCTTCTTCTGCTACTTGTGTCTTCAGCTGCTGCTCACTGGCAGCATCGTGGTGAGCACTGCGCATCTCAGAAGCAGCATCATGACATTTCCAGAAGTATTTACTCCATCTAGATATAAATTTTATCTATTAGAGAGCAAAACACAGCACTTCCCTTCTCTCCACCCCCCTAAGACCAAAAACTGCTGCTCCAAGCCACAACCCACCCTGAGCATCACAAGTTGGGGCAATCAGGAGCTACAAACCCACTTGTACTGGAGCAAAGAGGAAGACTCAACCCTGTTGTAATAACTCTACTTAAGGAGCTGGAATAGAAAGTAAGCTCAACAAGCAGGGCAGTGGCAAGACACCTCTGTCCTAACAGCACTGCCACTGGCCTTTGACCCTGTGGGCTCCAGGTGCCCAAGTGATTCCCAGGAGATTCCAGAACAGGGTGAGATGCTTCCAACATTGCCCTTTCCCAGCCACTTCCATCATTTTCCTGCTCAGTGCCACAGGGCTTATGACTTGCAGGTCTCTTCCCACACATGCACTCACTTTCAAGACATGGGATCCAGGTTACCACAGATATTCCATCTCTATTCATCTCTGCCATGGGGCCACATTCAAATCCTCATTCACAGCAGAGCCTCAGAGGTGATCCCAACTCCACACACACTCAAAACCCCATCCCAGAGAGCCTGGGGATGCTATCCCAGAGGCAGAAGCATCATTTCAATATTGTTAATAAAGTAACAGCCCTTTTTGTTCCTTACAGTATTTATTGTATGTGCAAACCTATGGGGAAAACACCAAACTGCCTGCTGGAACCTTCTCTTGCTCAATCAGGTATAAACTCCTTTCAGGTAAAGCATGTTTGTGTGTTCCACTTCCAGTTAGGGAGCAGCATTACGCAGCAGTCGCCTTCTGTTTGTAAGTTGCCATCATCTTCTTGATCTCAGCAATTGCTTTACCAGGGTTCAAACCCTAAAAAGTAGGAAAATCAGCACGTTAAGGCCCCCACCTCCTGCTTCACCCCAGTCTAAGTCATGGTAAGGTCACAAATGTGCTGCTACTCACAAATAACTGGCAGAGGAGGTGCTCAGCACCCCTTTTTTCCCCTAAAAGCTGGAGTCCAGCCGAAACCTGTGCTTCCTTTTCAATGCTGGGAGGTTAAAGGATAATAAGAGGCAGCTCTGAAGAGCTGGCTCCCGGCAGGGCAGGCACCATGGCATGCAGAGCCATGGGTTTCAGCACGCTGCTGCAGGTTTGCTGCACTCCAGCTCAGTTTACAAGGGTAAAAGCAAGGCTGTCGGGAGTAGAGCAGCAGTGCTGGGAGCTCAACTCCTCCACCTGCAGGCTGAGCCAGCAGCACTGCCCCTGCTCATTTGACTTTGGAGGACTGGTTTTGAATCAGCAACTGTGAGGATCAAAGAGAAGTGAGCAGCTGAGGGACAGGAACTTCTAACAAAGCTTAAGCAGGGTGGAATTCAACAGTTTTATAGGGGTTATAATGAGTTCTGGAGACAGGAAACTGCCTTGTAAAACCTGACAGCGATGGTACAAGAGATCATAGAATAAAGAATGGTTTGGGTTGGAAGGGACCTTAAAGCTCCTCCAGCTCCAACCCCTGCCACAGGCAGGGACCCCTTCCACTGGAGCAGCTGCTCCAAGCCCCTGTGTCCAACCTGGCCTTGAGCACTGCCAGGGATGGGGCAGCCACAGCTTCTCTGGGCACCCTGTGCCAGCACCTCAGCACCCTCACAGGGAGGAGCTTCTGCCTTATCTCCAACCTGAACCTCTCCTGTTGCTACAGTCCCTGATGAAGAGTCCCTCTCTTGCATCCTTGTAGCCCCCTTCAGACACTGGAAGCTGCTCTGAGGTCTCCACACAGCTTCTCCAGGCTGAGATGGGGAAAAGCTGATGTGGCTCTTCTCCTTACCAGAAATAAAACTGTTTTGGAGAACACTGGGGAAGTGAGCAAGAACAAAGTCATCAGCTGTAAATGCTCCTCACACAAGCCAGCTAAGCTTTCCTAAGGAGGTTTTCCTACAGTATAGACACATCAGGTCACAAAGGCCCTTCATCCTGCAGCACTGCTACCAAACTGAGCATGGCTGATCTCAAGGTGAGGTATGGTTGAGGATGGAACAGGAACTGCCCCTGGTGCAGAGCTCACTGTGCAGTCTGTCAGGGCTGATGAAGACAACTGACAGGATTAGAGCATGTTAGGGGCAAGGTGTTACTAACCACAAAGGTGTCTCAAGCTTCAGGCCAAGAGCTGTTTCCTCACACTTTATGTACATTCCTACGTACAGCCAGGTCTTCAAGCTGAACCTTCACCTTCAGCTGAACAGCTGACACTGATCAGGAGCTAGATCCCTTTACAAAGGGGGAATTGTCTGTAGTCAGGGCATCACCTGAGAAATGATGGAGAAATGAGCATGCACCGTGTCAGCCCAGATCTCAATCAAGTCCTCTTCCCATCTGTCATCTGCTCAAATATTTACCTTCGTATTAGTTCACAGCTCAGGAATTACTCCACCACCAGGTGCAAGCAAAGGCTGTGCAAAGCACAGCTGGCAGGAAAGCAAAACTCAGTAATCTGCCCAACAACAGGCACAAGGTCACTGCAAGATGAGGAACAGGCACGCTCTGGTTTGGGAAAGCTTACTCAGCTCTCAAAAGAAATACCAGAGAACCAGACCATCTGGGAAATGTCCTAACAGCAGGATGTCAGCATAAAACACGGCCCTCTGAGGTGTTGAAAGCTTGTTGTAGCCTCCTCCATTACGCAAGTTGCACAACACACCAGCGACAGTTGCTACTATTGGAGTTTAAGGTTGCACTGTGAAGGGTTAAGAGTATTGTGGTGCTCACACCACTGATGGGACCACACAGCACAAACCTCCCTGTACCATTTCTGTCAGTGTACCTCTCATGACCAGCGCCCTATTGTCACACTTTAAAGCTTAGAAACAGGTTCATAAAGTCACAGCCTTGCTCACAAGGAAGACATGCTCTTGTAGTGTGTAATACAAACTTTGCCATGTCCTCTTGTCCAGTCACTACTGTAAACATAACTGCTGGTAACTTGCTGTGTTTCAAGAGGCTGAACAAGCCAAGGCAAGCTTGAGAAAAAAGTAAGCTTAAATAAGTGTTTCCCTGTTGGTTTTCAGGCAGGGTGTTTGGAAACAATCCAGGAACAGAAAGGACACACACATACCTTAGGGCAAGTCCTTGTGCAGTTCATGATAGTGTGACAACGGTAGAGCGAGAATGGGTCTTGAAGCTGAGCCAGACGCTCCTCTGTGTAGTCATCCCTGGAGTCAATCATCCAGCGATAGGCCTGGAAGTCAGAGCCATTGACAAACCAAAGGCTTGTTCAAGGTGTCGTAACCAGTGGGAAGCATTAAAAGCAACACCTCCCTCAGGAATTCCAGCCCAAGATGTGGACTGTGCAATACTGTCCCACCTATTTGTCCTGCTTTTAGGTGAGGGAGTCCCCCAGCAGCCCCATGT
Organism: Melopsittacus undulatus; assembly: GCF_012275295.1. NCBI lineage: Eukaryota > Metazoa > Chordata > Aves > Psittaciformes > Psittaculidae > Melopsittacus > Melopsittacus undulatus. Next base: position 2,829,626 of record NC_047538.1, on the reverse strand, counting down.
GACAAACAGGATCCATCCTTACCTGCATCAGCACAGCAGGACCCAAGTACTTGTCCCCGTTCCACCAGTAACTGGGGCAGCTGGTGCTGCAGCAGGCACACAGGATGCACTCGTAGAGCCCATCCTGCATGGGGTAGGAGACCACAGTCAAGTCACTCCAGAAACCCAGGACAAAGCCCTCTTTTAAAGAGGGGATTTACAAGAGCATGTACTTCCCTCGTCACTTTTCCCCTCTAGTGACTTGGTGCAACAGAGTGGCTCTGAAAACCTTACACTGAAGCAGCACTGCTGGAAGAAAACAATTCCACCATGCAGGTCCTTCCCCACATTCCATCCTCCCAACTCAAACCATATAATAAATCAGGGATTTGTGACAACAGAGGGAAAAAGCATAAACTGAAGAAAACTGAGGGAACTACTTGATCCTCTAGCATTCCATCCTCCAGTCTGTCCCAGAGAGTGGCTGAGGAAAGGAATAAATGTGTTACCAAGTAATGATTCAAGGCTGTGTTGCAGGAGAAAGAGTGATGTCTGCCCCACAGCTTCAGGGAGAAGAGCTCTAGGTCAGCATGCACTTCAAGGGCATCCCCAAGCACTTAAGAGAATGGAAATGGTGCGAGCCTTGACCATGTCATCATTTACACAGAGAGGAAGGCACTGAAGACCTACATGGAAGTGACACTGGGCAGAAGACAAACTCTCCCAAGCCTCCCAGTAGCTGAATCAACCCCCCAGGCTAAGAGCCAGAGTCCAGACCAGCTTTATTTATGTACCTGAATGTTGTTTTGGGACAAAAAGATCATTATGTTTAGCTTAGAAAAGTACCTGACGCCAGAACACTGCAGAGCTTTAACAGGTCACCTGCATTAGTCTTTCAGAAAGCTTTGGCAGAGCTCTGCAAGCCAGAGTTACCTTCTCACCCCACATTTGTCTTACTTCTCACTGTAACATTTCAAATCATTGATGATACAAAGGAAAAGGTGGAGGTTTCCCAGCTGTATCCACACTTCTCCTGCACTGTTCTCCCAGCAAGAGGAACTTCAGCAACAAGATAAAATGGATCAGATAACATCAAGTGGCACAGAACAATCTGTTGCCCTCAGATAAAGATTCTTTCAGACTGGGGTTGTTGAGAATGTCACAGCACCAGTCTCATGACACTGCTGACATCTGGGGCACATGATGGGTCTACTCACTGCCCTGTAGTTTTGCAGCAAGCACACTCCTCATGGAAAACTTTCAGTGACTGCAGCTCATGGGATTTTATTGCATCTCCTTTCATCAGCCTTCTTTTCTGCTGTTCATATTCACCTTTTACCACTTGCCAAAACAGAGGCTGCCTGCCCACTTGGTGCCTACACAGTGACAGGCTGAGCTTTGACCCATGAAGCAATGGATCAAGACCAAGTCCAGAGGAGGGCCACGAGGATGATCAGGGGACTGGAGCACCTCCCATATGAAGACAGGCTGAGAAAGTTGGGGCTGTTCAGACTGGAGAAGAGAAGGCTGTGTGGAGACCTCAAGAGCAGCTTCCAGTATCTGAAGGGGGTCTACAGGGATGCTGGGGAGGGAATATTCATTAGTGACTGTAGTGATAGGACAAGGGGTAATGGGTTGAAACTTAAACAGCAGGGGTTTAGACTGGATCTAAGGAAGAAATTCTTTACTGTTAGGGTGGTGAGGTACTGGAATGGGTTGCCCAGGGAGGTAGTGAATGCTCCATCCCTGGCAGTGTTCAAGACCAGGCTGGATGAAGCCTTGGGTGATATGGTTTAGTGTGAGGTGTCCCTGCCCCTGCAGGGGGGTTGGAGCTAGATGATCTTGAGGTCCTTTCCAATCCTAACTATTCTATGATTCTATGAATCTAAGACAGGTCAGAGGCAAAAGAGAAACTGATTTACTGCTACCTCCTGTGGCAGCCAAGAAAATCCAGACAAGAACTTACCCACATTATCTGCTTTTTAAGAAGGCTGCTATGTCTCAGCTGTTCCTCAGACACCCTTCAGCTTTCTGCAGAAACTTTGGATCAACACCTCTCTATTCCCAGAAAAATCCCCTCAAAAGCCAGACACTTAACTCATGCACAAACACATCATGCTTGTGCTCCACATCCAAAAGGGTTTAGCTGTTTGCCATTAGTTTTTAGGGTAAAACTGCTTTTAGGGTAAAACCCAGCAAGCAGCAACATGAAAGCACTGCTTATAGCATGCTGCAGCTAGACAAGAGAGCGCCAAAACTGACAGCCTGCATGCCAGCATGAACTGCAGTGCCTTATCTCCACTAGGATATGACAAGCCTGTAGCTTTTATAGTGTTTTTACAGACAGTGGAAATGAGATCAGAGTCCCCATCACAACCATGACTGCATTTCATTAGCAGATGTTATCCTTAGCAAGACCAGTGTGCCAGGATGCTGCATTTCAGGAGCAGATTCCACCCACGTAGCGTTTTGCACCAGACAGCTTGGTCATTAAAGGAACTAGACACTACTGCATGTTAGTGTTTATCCCAGGTCTTATCTGGAAGGGATTTCAAGGGTAGAAAAGAAGCAGTGACCAGTTTCTGACGGTCTTCTATGGACTGCAGGTACTGCTCCTTGCCCTCTTTCGACTCATCCTTCTTCTTCAGGTAAGGCTCGATGGATTTGTACTGTGCGTAGAAGTTACTCAAGTCCTAGAAGTCAAAAGAGGTCACATTTATTAAGCTAAATTCATGCATGACATTGAACATCTGCTACCCCTCCAATGGAAGGTGGCATTTTCAACCTCAACCTGCCACATTCCTCCAAGTGAGGCCAGACTTAGTCACTGCTGTGAGGCTCAGACCCACCCAAGCCAGAAAACAGGAGCAACGTGTGAATTGTGAGATCTTGTTGGCACCTCCCTTTCCAACCCAATCCAAACCCCATGCTGCCTGGAACAGCACCATCCTTGGTGGCAACCTCAAGGAGACAGATACTCACTGGGACAAGGTCCTTCACCACATACATGTGGGGGAGAGGGTAGATTTTAGTGATCTTGTTGAGATCAGGGTCAATTTTTTTGATACAGGCCAGCGTGTTTCCACCAGCAATGTTCATGGCACAGGAGCCACAGATGCCTGAGTGGGAGAAAAAGAGTAAAGCATCAGATATTTACCCTCTTATCCTACTCAAGAAAGATCCTCTTGGCCCCAAGCACGCCCCCAGGTTGTCTTCAGGAAACTCTGTACGTGACAAGGAAAACGCCAGAAGTTGCCATTGGCCCAAACATGTTGCTACTTAAATAAAGAACAAACACAGGAGTCACTTTCATTAAAGCCAAAACTCATTCTCAGTGTTGAGCTTTCTTCCACAGCAGAAAACAAGTGGCTTGGACACCTCATCCCTTTCGCATCATTCATTAGCTGTACATGCTACTTAGGGTGGAAAAACCATTCGGCTTCATTCACAAGTCTGAAGCACAAGTTTGTATGGATGCGAAGCAGCAAACACCAAGATTATAACATGGGAACCAGGTGCATCCCCCATCTGCTCTACAGTGTTGGTCAAAGGCATCCCTGAAGGTCAGGAACAGAAAACAAGGCCAATGACAGTGAGCTGTGGGATGCAGACAACACACTGGAGGGGGGGAAGGGATGGCATGCAGAGGGATCATGACAGGCTGGACAGGTGGGACTGTGCACACCTCATGAAATTCAACAAGGCCAAGCACAAGGTCCTGCATGTGGGTCAGGGCAGTACCAAGCACAGCTACAGGCTGGGGGAGATGGGATGGAGCAGCCCTGAGAAGGACTTGGGGGTGTTCGTCAATGAGGAGCTCCCCATGAACCAGCTTCAGTGAGCGCTGGAGCCCAGAACCCCCCGCCCCCGTGTGCTGGGCTGCACCCCCAGAGCGTGAGCAGCAGCTCAGGGAGGGGATCCTGTCCCTCTGCTGGGCTCTGCAGAGACCCCCCCTGCAGCCTTGACCCAGCTCTGGGGCAGCAGCACAAGAGGGACATGGAGCTGTTGGAGCGAGGCCAGAGGAGGCCATGGAGATGCTGCGAGGGCTGGAGCAGCTCTGCTCTGGAGCCAGGCTGAGAGAGCTGGGCTGGGGCAGCCTGGACAAGAGAAGGCTCCTGAAGGGGAGACCTGAGAGCAGCTCCAGTGCCTAAAGGGGCTGCAGGAAAGCTGGAGAGGGGCTTGGGATAAGGGCCTGTAGGGACAGGCCAAGGGGAATGGCTTGAACCTGCCCAAGAGAGGGGAGACTGAGATGAGCTCTTAGGCAGAAGCTGTTCCCTGTGAGGGTGCTGAGGAGCTGGCACAGGGTGCCCAGAGAAGCTGTGGCTGCCCCATCCCTGGCAGTGTTCAAGGCCAGGTTGGACACAGGGGCTTGGAGCAGCTGCTCCAGTGGAAGGGGTCCCTGCCCGTGGCAGGGGTTGGAGCTGGAGGAGCTTTAAGGTCCTTTCTACACAAACTATTCTGTGATATGATAAAGTCTCTAAGCCCGAAGCTTCTCTCTGTGCCTTCTGTAGCAGGGTAGAGCAGTGTCATAAACAGTATTTATTAACTCCCAGAGGTGAGAGGACAGACACTCACCAGAACAAACAGCATATAAATAGCTTAACAAATGGATTAAATGACACCAGTAATGATCTCCCAGTAACAGAAGGATCAGATGAAGCCCAGGAAAGGCCAAGGTTTACAAAAAAAAGCAGCACCCCAGAACTGTCACAGATACTGCTCAGGTCTGGAGCTCGGGTGTCCAATTCCCATCAATGCCTAAATCATCATATTAGAAGAAAGACAAATGTCAAAAAGGCAAACCTCTAATTTCAGGGGATTTGCCACATATCAGCTGATATGAGTCAGAGAAATGCCACTGCTCCTCACACTGATGAGCCTCAGACATACTGGCCTTCCTCTCACTGCCAGCTAAAGGCTGGCCCTTGAACAAGGTTATTCCTCCCACTCGAGAGATGGTTACAAGTATTTTCCAGTCAACTGGAGAGGGAATTGGGATTGCAGACACAGGCCCACAAGTATGCAACAGGAATGTGTGATCAGGTGGTTTTCTTAACCCTGCACAGCAGAAAAGGGGCAAGATTGAACCAGCCCAGCTTGAAAATCTGTCTTCAGGTTCTCAAAGTATTCAGGGCAAGCCAGCTGCTGACTATCTCAGCATCAGACTCGGAGAACAACCACACTGCATGAAATTCCTCCACCTGCTATGCAGATTCTACAGGAAACTGCCGCTTTAAAGCAGCTTTTCATTGAGATCCAAGTCAAAACATCTTAAGGCATCAAATGCACCTCAATTTCTCATCCTCCCAACCCCACCTAATTAAATCAGAAGTCAAGCTATAAAGGAATCCTCCCTTCTTGCACTTCCTCAGCTAGCATTTTAAGCTGAGCTTCCCAACATTAGCCATGAATCAGGATAGTTTGTACAGGTTTAATGCAGTTTAAGCAGACATGTTCATTTGTACCTGCCTGAGGACCAGCTCTGCCACGCAAAACCACCAGATGGCCTCTTCCTCACTCAGTCCTTTCACTTAGTCAAAGGGCCAAAAAAAGATTCCTGAAGCTATTCCTAGAAGTTCTAAGTACTCTTCCAGTTACACCCTTCCTTATTGCCTCAGCAGCCCCTAGGATTCATTCCCATTCATGTCTGCCCCCTCAGTTCTGCTGCTGTTATCTCCCTGGCTGGAATTCCGGATGCAGTCCGTCACTGGAGGGCAGCAAGATGAACAAGATTAGACAAACTGGAAGGACTGGGGCTATCATTTAGACACTGCTCATGGCTCAGTGTTGTGTCATTACACCCTACAAAGATGAGCTTTAACTTTACTACTTGATTCATTGGGGGCTTCATACGCAGCAGCTGAAGAGGACAGCAGCACACTACCATCTGCCCTGGACTTTTCTAGTGGTTACACAGGTGCTGTCACAACAAATCAAGGACAAGCTCCAGTGTAGCAGGGGGAAAAATCCTTCTTACCTTCCCTACATGATCTGCGGAAGGTCAGAGTGGAGTCTATCTCGTTTTTGATCTTGATGAGAGCATCAAGCACCATAGGCCCACATCTGCAACAGAAAACAGAGTCAGTGAAGCTGTATAATTCCCCCTCCCCGCCTCAGTGCTAGATCTCTGGCACCAACTAAGCAACACAATTAAAACCACACTTGTTCTTCCAATCCCAGGCATCAAGATAGAAATCCCTTGATCAGCACATGCCCATGTGCTTCTGGTGGGAGAGAAGCCCTTTCTCTTGCCAATGCACAGAAGACCTGGCTCAGCTGCAGAGGGTTTACACAGCACAGCTGGAAAGTCAGCACCTCTCTACCAGTCGTGTCCTTTTGGGTCAGGTTTTAACAAGCCTGCCTGTCCTTGTTGGTCACAAGAGGCAGTGCTGCACACAGAAACACAGTCCTGGACAACTTATGTGATACAGCAGAGAAGGCACCCCCCATAAATGATTAACTGGTGCAAATCACCCCAAAACTTGAGTTCTCCACCATGACCATGTACCTCTTCAGCAGGGAGCTGGGTGGCCTTGTATGTGGAGCTTTAAGAAAGGACTCGAGGGGAATTCCCCTGGCAAGAGCACAGCAGCAACTGGAGTGCAGGGAAATCAAGGCACACGTGCCCATGTGAAGGTTTCTGCACCACAAATGAGACTGCACCTCTTCACAGGGCCACAGAGAAGAGCTTTCTGGGTGACAGCTACACCAAGGTGTGCAGGTCATTACTACAAGTTCAATGCAATCTACGTGTCAGAAGTAACTAAGTGGGAAGGAAACTATGTGAAGAGCTGGATGAAGCTTCCATCCTATCTGCCAGGTTTGGGACTGCCCTCTATACATAAAACAATTTCCCTATGGAACATGCCCCAAGATTTTCCATGTAAATAAAGCTTCACAAAGCCACAAACACCTTCAAGCCTTCAAAACAGCAAAAACCCTCACGGAAGTGACAAAACAAAGTGACCACGTTACTGCTGACAGCTCTTGAGACACCGGCCTTCAGGGCACAGCTGAATTCATCACACCCAGCACTGCGGGGTAAATCATCTCCCATGATGCTAGTAAGATTTATGAGGAAACAGCGATGATCTCAGTTGTGCTGAGTACAAGGTGCCCTGTAACCCAAGCTGAGGCACTACCTGCTTGGCCATGGTTTAAGCTTAATGAGACTGCTGACACCTTTAACTGCCAGCTCAAGCGCTGCTCCGTTATCACTTGTCAGGCAGCTGCGTGCCCAGGCAGCCCCAGCACGTCTGCCTGGCAGCAACGCTTCTCCCTCAGGAGCCACACTCACTTATTCAAATCCACTTCATAGGTCTGCATGCGGGGCTTGTCCCCAGGCTTATCGGGATCCCATCTGTAGATGGCAAACTTCTTGAGACGGGGTGATGCCGCGGCTGCCGTCTGCGCTCCCCGGCACACCTGTATTCAGGGAGCAAACCAGCCCTGAGGTCCCTTCGGGTGGCTTGTAGCCAGGCACCAAAAGGACCTTGGGGTGAGAGCAGCAGGAGCCATGGCTGCCTTGGAGCTGGGCAGTTTATGGGATACCCCTCAAGGCTTTGCTGCAGCACCGGATCCTAGTGCGTGCAGCTGCCTCCTTCATGAGGGAGAGGGGATGGCTGCAGGCATTCCTCCCTGCCCCAGAACTGCCCCCGGAAGCTCCCAGTCACTTCCCTACCCAGCTCCAGGCTAACAAACCACCTCCTCACAGCATTCCCACTCCAGGCCACCTGCCCCTACCCACCTCTCCCCGAATCACCCCTCATCCCTATATCCCTCCTGTTCCCACACCTCTTCCCAACCGCCTTCTGGGCCTCCCACAGCACCCCCATTTCCTGACAACCTCTATCTCCCCATGAACCCTTTCCCAACCCCACTCTCACTCTATTTTATCCCCAACACATCCTCTTTCCCCAAGCTCCCCCCTCCAGCTTCTCCTACCCACTCCGAACCCTCTTCCCACCCTGTCCTGCGTGCACAGTCCCCCTCCTGCCCCACAGGCCCCTCTGTGACCCCTCACACCCCCCACAGAGCCCCCTGCACCCCTTCCTGCCCCCAACCCCTTCTCTGTCGCCCCAAGCCCTCAGTCCCTCCCACGGCAGCTCCCGGCCCCTCACCGGCCGCGGCCCGGCCCGCAGCAGCCGCGCGGGGACGCCGCGCCTCAAGGAGACTCCCACCACGGCCGCCGCCATCTTGGCGCTGCGCAGTTCCGAAGCGGAAGGAAGTGCCCGGCCTCCCACAGAGGGGAAGAAGGCGCCGGGCGCTCCCCGCCGCCATCTTGGGAGAGGCGGCGGCCTGAGGGGAGGCGCCATGTTGAGTGTGGCGTACCCTGTGGTAACAGGCGGGATGGCGGGGCTGGGATTCCCAAATCCCTCCCCTTTTTTTTGGGAATTGGGAAAACAGCGCGTCTTATTCATTCCCAGTCTCTTTCTGTTTGCAGGGGAGGCACCTAGACCCTCCCACCTACACCCAACGTCATGCAAAGGGCAAAATGGCATCCCCCTGCCTCACCACCCCTGAGGGCTTCCCTCCCTTCCCCTTCCAGTTATCCGCCATTATTCTTTAACTTCCTCACAGCAAATTCATTTATTAACTGGACTGCAAGCAACACACGAAGAAGAAAGCCATTAGGGGTGGAAGAAGGAGCAACTAGGGTGTTACATGCCACCATTTGAAGGCAAAGGGCCGGCGCTGGACGTTGGTACCACAGCGCACCTCGCCGAGCCTGCCATGGTAGGAGCACACGTCCTCGAGGAAGCGACAGCGCAGCCCCAGCGGCTCCAGCAGGCAACGGGTTTGTCGCTCCAGGCAGCACTCACCCCCCATGATGGGGCCGAAGGGTTTGGGGATGCCCAGGTCCTTGGCCAGGACGATCATGGTGACCTGTGGGGTGACATGAGGTGGGCTGATGGAGCTAAAGGGAAGGGGCTCATCACCCTCCTGCAGCAGCCTCATCCCAAAACAGGGCATGAACAGCACTCTTTGCAGCCACTTTCCCCCAGGATTCCAAATCCAGCATTGTTTTCCCCTATATTCATCATTAAACTCACCCCATGCTGTGTGATTTCCCTTCTTTTTGCCTCAATACAACACAGTTTAACCCCACCGCAAGCAGATTTGAACTCATCCGAGCCTGGCTGAGGATATTTTCTCTTTCCAAGCAGGTGTCAATATTGTGCTTTTTTGGGGGGACAAATTGGGATTCATCCTGACTGGAAAACTGAGTTTTGGAGAGGACCCAAGGAGCAGGGACCCCCCTCACCATGTTGGGGAAGTAGGGCACGGCTTTGCCCTGCTTGTCAAGCTTGAAGAGGGCCGGCAGGTCGATGATGTCCTCCTCCAGCAGCCCCAGCTCCTTCTTGAGGACATCCCTGTTCCAGTCGATGCAGCGCTGGAGGGGATGGAGAACAGGAGGTCGGAGGGGGAGGACACAGGTAGATATGGTCCCCAAAGCATCTTCTACTCGAGGGGAGCCAGAATTCGACACCGCCCTTAAAGGGTTTGTACCCCCCTGGGGCAGTTATTGCAAGAAATAGCAATACTTACCAGAAATATCAGTTCTTACCTGAACATACTGGTTCTGCTGCATCAGAATGTTGTTGGAAAGGACCTTGTTAATGGTGACTCGTTTTGTGTCTGTCCCTGAGTACCCTACAAAGGCAAATGCCCTTAAAATGAAGCAGTGGTAGCAGAGCCCTGGCGTAAGATGGGGAATAGAGATGGGAAAAGTCCCCAAAATCCCTGTTTCCTGAGCTTGGGGTCCCAATTCTTAGTTTATTGGGAAACTGGGTGGGAAGAAACCTTTGCCTGTTGGAAAGTGCATTGGAAAGTTCCTGTCATCCCAGAGGAATGGTGATCTCCTACAGTTCTCCATTCAGCTCCATTTGGAGCTGCCACCTCCACAGAGGTGCTCCTTGTTTGGGGATGGCAGCGACCCAGAGGGACCCATGGAGGTATGGAGACCTTCTCCCCCCACCACTGCAGGTGGATGATGTTCATAAACCACGATTAAAAGGTGCTCAGACTGGTGACCAAAATGTCATTGCTGCAGGGAGGGAAGGACAAGTGACATGGGAATGCTTGTCCTGCTCCGTGCTGGCATTTACAGATGCTCCATCCCACCAAGCAAGCATCCCCTCCATGCAGAGGGCTTTATCACTCCCATCCCACTCGCTTTCCCAAAATAGGGCTTGAGGAGGCTGGGAATGGTGGGCAGGCATCCCGCGTGCCAGCACTGAAGGACAATGGGGTGGGGAAAGGTCCCCATGTCCCTCAGTACCCGCAGTCAGACAGGCGCTGCTGCCCTCAGCCCGGCTGCTCTATGGGGAGGCTCCGGCTGTCTCAGTTGACATCAAAGCTCAGCCAAAGCCACCCGATGTCCCCTTGCCTTTGAACATGGTGGCTTCACCCTGGCCTTCCTTCTGCTTCTCCCGAAAAAGCTTGTAGCATGCTGCAGGGCTGGCCATCAGCATCCGGAACCGCTGGGGTGGAGGAGGAGAGAAAGGAGGGAGAGCAGTCACCAAAACTGGCTTCACTCTGAGGACATCAGGGGCTTATTTCTGCAAGGAACCTGAGCTCAGACTCTTAAAATCAGGTGTCTCTGATGGTATTCAGTGTCTTTTTTAATGCATGGTGAGAGGATATCTCAGAATGAGGTTCAGTGATTTGTGCTGATGGCAAATACGGACTAGATCACAACCTGAGGGGTTAAACTGCTGCTGGGGCAGGGAGGAAAACTGCAGCCTGGCTGCAGCTGGGTCCAATCCTGCCCACATCAAGTGGGGTTTGATGGAGGTTTGGCTGAGCTGAGATTGAGGGTGAGGAGCACTGCTGCTGTTAAGCTGGGTTTTGTGTCTTGTTTCTGGCATTGCAATTCCGGGGGGAGAATGGAACAAATGACTAATCAGGCTCTGACTTCCTCAGGAGAAGCCAACAATCGTTATTAAGATAATCCTATGGGAATTATGGATTTGTAGGGTCCGAGCTCCATGTATAATCTGACTGGCTTCCTACCAGTGGAAATGGTCTCTTTAGTGGAACAATAGCAGTCACTTACTGCAGTCTTGATGGCATCTCTTATGGGGGCTTAGTACACCCCTGGGGAGGGCTAAAAGCTTGCATGGAAGGTTTGGGGGTAGGGGTGTGTATCAATACTGCTTTCCTGAACCATCCAGGTCAAGGTGGTTTTTTTTCCCCAGGTGGAAAGTGTCTTGTATCAGAAACACTAAAACCAGTGACAAAGAAAGGAGCTTCTGAGAACGCTTGGGAGGTGCTGAGCAGCTGAGAGCCCTGCCCAGCCCATGTGGATCCTGAGCTTTAAACTTCTTGGACTGCCTTTGCAGGTGCCTTTTTCTCCTCTTTGTGTTGATCATTACCTCAGCAAGTCCCTTTCTACATTCAGAGCCCTCAGTTTTGGGGACAGGAGTGAACCCCTAAGCAAATGCTGGCTGGGTCTATCAAAGAAATGTGCTTTGGGGTTTTCCTTAGAAGTGTCCCAATGGGATTAGTATCTCAGAAGAGAAACCCTACAGTGGTGTGGGGGTTTTGGGATACCTTTTTGTCAGAGGTGGGCACAAAAGTGACGAACTCATCGACGTGGCCTACAGCCAACCAGTCTGAGTAGAGTTCCACGGGAGCCTGCACTTGCTGGGCACAGAGGAAATCCCGCACTATCCTGGTCATTCTCCTCCCTGCGGAGCTGGGGGTGGGAGGAATATCCCCAAGAGAAAGGGATAAGGGGAATAAATATGAATGCATTAGTGTGTATGTACATATAAATCACTGCTGACATGGAGAAGAGAAAGGAAAGTGCAATATGATGGCAGAGATTGAGCACTGGTTGTTGGGTGCACCCATCCCATAGAGAACCCTCACCAGGGAACAGCTAATTCAGCCTATTAACATGATTTTGAGGATGTTTAGGGGATATCTGTGCTTCCTTTGCTTCCAAATGGTTTCCCAGCTCTTACATGGGGAAGCTGCTGCCAATGAGGATCCTTCCCAGGGGATACTCCTTCCCTGCCACAGTCACAGGGGGGCTGACCTCCAGGTTGCCAAAGGAGTCGAGGCTGGTGATGGCTTCAAAGAGGGGCTCTCTGCTCACGTAGCCAAAGTCAGGGCCCTGCAGGAAGAGAAATCACGATGAGCTTTGCCCTGGGTCCCCCCTGCCTCCATGTCTTCAGTTTTTAACTTCCTGCTGGGGTCAGACCTCCTCCAGTAGGTACAAACCATGAAGAGAGAAGCCTGTCCATGGATGGAGAGAGCAAGAAAAGGTCAGAGACAAGGCAAAGAATAAAGGAAATGTGAGGATAACGGTCTCTGAATTGTCTGGGCTCAGTGATAAGTGGCAAATGCCAGGGGCAAGGCTGGGACAGGTCTCTGCTGTCCCAAAGCCAATGTTTTAAGTGTCTGCATTAAGCTAATTAGGTGCTGGGGTAGCCCTGAAGCTGAGTTTCTGGGTGGCTCTTGTTGAGTTCGAGGAACTTCAGCCCCGTAGGGGAAATCCACCTCAGGCATCAGGGCTGCACCTCACTTAAATCCTACTTAAGCCCTGATTTTCAAGACTTAATGTATCTGAAGTTCAAGGTGTTGTGCATGCAGGGGTAATGAACCCTTGTGGTGATGTGGCTGGAATGCCCAAGGGGCAGACTGCAGTGCTAAAAGCAGTGAAAATGACAGAGGTGGGACAAAAATCCTGCCTTGAACCTGTCCTTGATCTCCGGATCAAGTCAGTATGGGCTTGGAGCTCACGGCAGCCTTGGGATGAGATCAGGTGTCTGCTGGGTTTGCATTAAGTCCCAATCACTTGCCAGTGTTGGGTTTCTGTGGGGTAAAACAGATATGAAGGTCTCTAAAAATGAGCAGAGAGAGCTGAAGGTGATCTAGAAGTTGCTTTTTGTTATTAAAAGGTGTTTGAGAAGCCAGGATTGGGAAAGTGCACCAGGATTGACTTTCCCCAAGACCTCCCATGCATTTTTGGGGTGCATGGCTGAGGATTAAATTCTTTCCCTGGGTGCTGTGGGAGGGACTGAGCATGAAATACAAGCTCTGAGCTTATATCAGTGTAATAAGCTGGTATGGTTTCAACTGTCAAGGTCCTGGTTCATCCCAGGTTTGTGGGTCACATCCAAGTCCTATCAGTTCCAGACTGATTTTGAGGAGCTAATTCCCTCTCATCTCCTTTTCCCTGGCACAGGGTCCCACAGGCTTTGGGCTTGGCTGGGGTGAGGACAGGACCAGTATGTGTCATGTTTGGCTAAATATTCCTAGCTGGAAAATGAGATGGGAAAGAGAAGAGTGGGGATTAGAGAAGCCTTCAGAGCAGCAATTGGAGTATAAAGTGTTAGCAGCTCCAGAGGCTGAAATTGCTTCCTAAAGCAACTCCTAATGAGGATGGATAGGAGGGGATCACTGTGCTATTCCCATCCTGCCTGATGGAGCTGGGACTGGGTGTAATTTCAGGGATGAGAAATGATGCGTTTCAATGCTTTGGAAAGCTCTTCACCTCCCCTAAGGTGGTGTGCAGCACAAAGTGAGCTGCCCTCTTCTCCCTTACTGCTTGATGCCTGGCTGGGTCTATGTGGCAGCAATCTGGGGATGCTCTGCCCTTTCTGCATGGCGGTATCCCAAAGGGATCGTTCAATCCATCTTTTTTCCCTGCTTGTCTTTCCTGGGCTCTCCTTGAATGCTCGCTGCTTTCCCAGACAGCTTGCTTTGCACACTCTGCCCACGGCTGGCCCTTTGCCTTGGCAAACCAGCCCCACAGGGATGTTTTTGGCAGCTGCCTGCATCTTGTTCTCTTTCAAGGAAGTAAATTGACCCCTCTCATGCTTTCCTCTTCTGCTTGGGAGCTGCTGCATATTCACAGGCATAGAGGAGGAAAGGAAAAACCAGCCCATTGCTGGGATACTTAGGGTAAAGAAATCCACTCTTCTGGAGCTTGGCAGGAATCTTTCATTCCCAGAGGCATGAGAGCCTCCTTTTCCCTTTCATCCAGCACCTTCTGGATAAAAGGCTTTCCAGATGGGCTGTGGATTAGTCTCTGATCTTGGTTGGAGGGGTTGAGGCTGTTGCCATCCTCCCAGCTGGAAGTGGATGGGGTGGTATCTCCACACAGAGGTGTCAAACTCTCATGTTTCAAACAAATACACTGTAGGCCCTCTTAAGGAGCCAGGTTCAAGCAGGGTTTTAGGAGTGGTGGAATAGGCTGAGCTGCTGCTCTGGGAATACAAGCAACTGTCCTGCTCTTACCAGTAGATCCTTGATAGGGAATCGCTCCAGCCCTCCATCTTGAGGGGAGTCCAGCACCACTGGGAAGCTTTTGTGGGGAGCATGGGTGTAGCCAAACTCAATCTCATCCTAAGAAAGGGAGAAAAACCTGTGTGGGGCACATCATCAGGGTGGGAAAGCTTTGTCCCCACTCTGGTGCCCACGTACCTGCATCCAGCGGTCCCCACGGTTGATATAGCCAAAGCAAACCTTCAGGTCACAGCCAGCCTTGTTCACCAGGTTTTTTATCTCCTTGATGAAGAGGTAGTTGTCCTTCATGCTGGGAAAGTGGGTGGCAGGAAGGATGGGGATGAAGCTGCCTTTTCCCCTGCCCATTGCCTCCCCACTTTTCCCTTGGCCTTTACCTGCAGACAAAGACGTTCACCGGTGCCAAAGTGTTGGGGGTCATGATCCACGGTGCTACCCTGAACATGACTGTGTCAGTGAAGATTGGTGCATGAGGGATACCCTGGGGGAAGCAAGCAGAAACTGGAGAGCTTTTATACCCTGTTTACCACTATTCCCCCTAAGTAGAATCACAGGATAGAAACATAGAATAGTTAGGGTTGGAATGGACCTTAAGATCATCTAGTTCCAACCCCCCTGCCATGGGCAGGGACACCTCATACTAATACCCAATCCCTGAGGTCATTTAGGGGTAAATTAGTGGGAAGCATTCTCCATTCAATCCCCATCCCCTTCTCCAAGCCCCTGTTGCTGCCTCCCACCTTCACCCCTTCCCTGGAGCCCCCAGACCTCAGACAGCGTCTCCAGGAGGCTGACATGGATGGAGACCAGCCCAGGAAAGGTGTCATCAGGAAAGCGGAGCCCCTCGACAAAGAAGTCGAGCTCAGCAGCCCCACCAGTGTACTGCACCGTGTGGTAGAGCTTCCTGCGGCCCAGCACCTGCATGTACCGCTGCCCGAAGAAGGGATCTGCAAGAGGAGAAAGGGGATGGTGGCAACCTCTAATGTTTCTGTGGTCATTTCAAGTGTGTGCAAGGAGGAACCACGATCCCTCTGTGCTGGAGCTTCTCTGCCTCTATGGGTGGATACAACTTCACCTGGAAGAAGCTCCTCAAAACTTTCAGGGTCTTTCAGTTTGGCAGTTATGCACCAGAAGGGTGAGGAAGAAGTGTCTCAGACTTTCCTTGGATGGAGCAGTCGCCCGGAAGGTGTTTCCATGGGGTTTCTGCTGTTTCAGCCCCCACTGACAATGCCACCACCCCTCCTGCTGAAGGGCTGCCTCTGCATGGAAGGAGAAGACCCATGTTTCTGGGCTGGATGAGGGCTTTTGGTCACAGGAATTAAATCACTGTGCCCTGAACAAGGAACAAGCAGGGGAAATGTGTTGTAGAGTGTGTTGTGATCATAATAAAACATCTGGGACATGTTAGGACACATGGCTTTTTCTGCTACTCCTGTGCTGGATGAGCTTGTTAAATGGCTTTATGGCTCTGGGCCTCTGCTTGTTCATCTCCAGTTTTCCATTTGGTAGAGAAGAGAATATTCAGCACTGGAAAAAACTGGAAAAGGGATGCAGAGGCCTTCAGAAGTGCCATTTGAAGAGCATGGAGAGGACAAGGGCAGAGATGGAAAGCAAAGAGCTTGCAGGAATCTCAAAAGCTCCACAAGCAAGGAGGAAGGGACAGAGGAGGAGGTGAGGAAGGACTTACTCTGCACGTAAAAGACCCCAACTTTATCAGCTTCGGAGACAGGAATATAGAGAATGATTTCATACCCTCGGGGCAGGCGCTGGGGCCCTTCAGTCCTCAACACCATCCGAGACATGTCCAGCAAATCTGGGTGCAAAGAAGAGGAACCTGGGTGATGGGTGGTTGCACCATGCAGCTCTGGCTGGTCTGCACCCTCCCTCCTGGGGTTTGCATCTCCTCTACCAAGCTCTTCCCTTGCTACCAGCCTTTGCAAGGTGGAACAACAAGCTGCTAACAAAGCCTGGGGCTTGTGCTTTGAAACAAATGCCCCTTTCCCTCCCTTAACAGCCCTGGCACAACCAGTCCTTGGCCTCAAAAAGGTGATGGGCACTGGCTCCATGTGGTTGGAGTTTTCCAGGAACCTGGGTGTGTTCCTGCCTCATGCTCCTTAAACCCGTGTGAAGCATCCCTGGGCCAAGCTCTGCTGTCAGTGGCACCTCTGCTGTGCTTCTGGCTGGGTTTCGTGCCCTGCTTGACCGCAATTAGTTTGGATGGCATTAAACAAGAATTCCCATGTGAGAAGCTTACTCAGCAGCTTGGTAGAGAGCAGCTCATGGACAGCTGGTTCACAAGCAAGATTTCACCTCCAGAATGGTTCAAGAGGGGGAATACCGTAGCATTTTTTTGCTTTCTATGATACCTTCTTTATATATATACATATAGAACATTTATAGCTACCTTCTCTGCTGAACACCCTTTCATCATCGCAGTCTGATGCCACGGTGAAGGGGTTCTCCTTGTCACAGCTGACGAGTAGGATGGCTCCATGGCCCTCGGGACCCCAGGTCCAGCTTGCCTGAAACACCCCACTGGGCCTTAGTGAGCTCAGGCTCTGCAAGGCCATGGACTTCCCATGCAGTGCAAGAGGCTGAGTTACCTTGTTGGGGCTGTTCTTCTCCACCACGCCATCCCGATCCGCATCAACATCCAGAGAAATCCCTGGATGGAGAGAACTCACCCTTATCCCAGGGTACAGCAAGGTTGGGTGGGTGCAAGAGCTCCCCAGATCCACTAAACTTGGGTCCATCTCTGTCCCCATATCACAGCACCTGCCCCCGAGGGATCAAGTGGGTGAAGATGGACTGTACCACAGCAGCCTTCATACTCACCAATGCCAGTGAGGAAGACCCCAGCTTGGTTGATGGGCTGCCCTCCCTCTGCGTAAAAGCTGACAGTTACCTGCAAACCCCCAGATCCCTGGTTGGGGAAGGAAGTTCTCCCTCTGTGGAGATCCCACATCCCAGCACCCCACTTCTCACCTTGTTATCATTGACCTCAGTGCTGGCCCTGCTCATGCTGAACCTCAGCACCGTCCCCTTGTCCAGCGGCCACCGTGTCCCACTGCCAGGGGCTGGCCCGACCTCCGCTGGGCTCTGGCATCTCACCTCCACGTTCACCCCCTCCGTGTGCTTCACACTGAAGGAGACTGCCCCGGCTGGGGCCGCCCTGCCAAAATCACTCTGGTTTTAGTGCTTTGCACCAAAATCACCTGGTTCTCACTGCAATTAATTCCAGTGCCCAGAACACAGCCAAGACCGGGCACGCTGGCGTCGCCACGCTCCCCGCCGGCACCTTCCTGCCCTTTCTCCCTGCCTGGGAATGCTTCAAGTGTCTATAGTTTTGCTTTTTAGGACAGGACATGCTATTTTAACAAAATGAGGCTATTTTGTAGCCATGGGTGCAGATTACAATCTATAATAACCCCAGCCCAAAGCACTCAAAGCTTCTGGAACTGACCTTGGGTTTGTACTTCAGTGGAGAAATCCATGTTTATTTTCCAGCTGAGGCAAAACGAGGATTTAACAGCTCATCCTAACAGTGGGACAACCCAGCTGGGACTTGACCATGGGAAACTCTAATTGTGGGGGTGATTCTGGTCAACCCTGGAGCAGGAGTTGCACCACTCCCAGTCCAGTGTGCCCTTGCTCTGCACATCTCTTTTCCCTCTCCCAGCTCCTTTTCCCTAATGTCCCCATCTTTCCAGGG
Organism: Melopsittacus undulatus; assembly: GCF_012275295.1. Taxonomy (NCBI): domain Eukaryota; kingdom Metazoa; phylum Chordata; class Aves; order Psittaciformes; family Psittaculidae; genus Melopsittacus; species Melopsittacus undulatus. Next base: position 2,811,676 of record NC_047538.1, on the reverse strand, counting down.
TTGTTATTTGCAGCTCATGAGGTGCAGACTCCCTTTGATCCCAACACCCAAGGGCTAACACTGTATCACTGTTACAGCATCATTTTTTGGGTTTCTGGATGCCAACAGCCCTCCCCCCCCACCCCCCCCAAACCTGCACTGGGAGTGGGGAGAGGAAATCTGAGTGCTCCTTTGCTGCTGCCTGGGTGTTTCTGAAGTTATTAAATTACATTTAATTATGCATGGGAAAACTGGTTTGGTTTCCTTGTTTCTGGGTTTTGGGAATCCCACTGGGAGGAGATTTCACCTGGAGAGGTGCCAGATGAGTTGTAACTGCTGCTTGGCTTGAATATTGAGGGTAAGCTTTGCAAAAACAGCAAAGACCAGAATCGACCATGAAATGAGCTTTTAAACTGTTTCCTTTGGAGAGGGGGGAAATATATCTGGAGGTAGAGGGTTTGGTTTGGTTTAGGGGAGTTGGTGGTGTGGGGATGCTGCTTGGTCACTAACTACATCTTGTTTCCCTCCCCACTCCCAGCTGCATCTCCTCTTCTGCAGCCCATCCCCATGGCTCCTGCTCCAGCAGCTTTCCAAGATGACACTGGATCAGTTGACCACAAATGGCTCAAACCCATCACCATCAGGTAAGTACCACATCATGCAAACACTGATGCTTGAAGCTTTCCTGGGTCTTGTCCAGCTTTACAAAGCCCAGGGAGGATTTTGCCCACAAAATGCATTAAATCACAGTGTTGGGGCTGTGGAGATTGGGGAAGCAGAAGGAAAAATGAGGAGGGGGAATTTGCAGAGGGATAAATGGGGGGTGAAGGCAGGCAGGAAGGCGGGGTGCAGAGATGGAGGAGCACAGGGGGTGTTGAGGTGTCCCACTCACCCATAGACATCAGCTGAGATGCAGGTGCCCAGCACACACAGGGCCTCGATGCGGTTCCCGTGCTGCAGCCGGAGCGTGCGGTCCCCCGGCATCTCCCTGTGCAGCCGCCCAGACACCCTGGCGATGGGCACACGCACCCTTTCCCACCTGCTCTGCGTGGCACTGAGCCCCCCAGCAGCACCCAGCTGCTTCTCCTTCTCCCTTGGCAACGCCTCCCTCCTCCTCCTCAAGTGACCCTGGAGCAAATCAAGCTGCTTTGGGAGCCTGCAGAGTTTGGAATGACAACTGCAGCCCCCACCATGCTCCGAAGAAAGGAAGCAGTTGGATTGGACCCTCTAAAGCCCCATGAAAATGATCTCCAAGGGGAGGGAAGAGAGGGAGGGGGAGGGCAGCCAAACCCAACCAACTCCCAGCTCTATGCAAGGAGCTTCCCCAGCTGTCCCCAGCTCCCCTCCAGCATCTCCCTGACCCCAAACAGGGACGAGCAGCCCAACACAGAGGTGATTTTGCAGTGCTTTGGCTGGTGTTTGCACCTGTGGTTATCCATTCTTTACATACACTTTAGGGAAAAATTCTGGCTGCTCTTGGGAAGAAATACATACAATTTTCCAGCCCTTAGGCTAAAGCAGGACACTCCTTTTGATTTTTTCCCTGCTTATTTGCAAAGGGAAGCAGGGAAGCACTTGCGGAGGTGGGGAAATCAGAGGTGGTTTTCCACACGTCAGGAGCAATTGCTGCCCACACAGGCCTTTGCATTATATATTAACATCAAGCTAAATATTCATTTTAAACCCCAAACTTCTGCCCCAGATTTGGAAAGCCACAAGCAATTAGTGAAGAGCAGAAATGTTCAGGTTGATGTTCCCTATTTATATCCCTTTTGGGCTTCTCTTCCTTTTTCCTTTTAGTGCTCTCTTCCCTCCATGGCTGGGGTGTAGGAAAGAAACTCAAACCCTGTTTCCCATCTGAATCAGATCCTATTTTATTGGGTTTGTTTGGTTTTGGAGGGTGTTTGCCATGACCTGAACAAATGGGAATGAGGACTTTGTGTTGCTAAGTACAAAAAGAGGCAGTTTTGCTGGATTTCTGCGTGTGAAAATAGGGTTTTGGGCAATAGTGGGTGGTTTTATTCAAGGCCATTCTGTTCTCCCTGAGGAATAGAAGAAGATAGAAACCTATTAACCTTCTGTTCTTCTATAGAAGATAGAAACCTCTGTGCCTTTCATGGAACATCATGGTCAGGGCAGCACCACTGCTGTGTATGTGGTTTAGACACCATAATCTGGCTGGAAAATATTCCTTTTGAGAAGCATCATGATTTATCTATTTACTTCCTGTTTAAACCACCAGTAGTAAAGCACACTGGTGAAAGAGGAACCAGGAGGAGAAATCATTGAAACAGGGAAAGAACCAAGTGAAACCAAACTCACATCATGTTTGCACAAGCAGGCTCTGTTTCCAGTGCTCTATGAGCCTTCACCCCAAAGCTGAGACAGCAGCTGGCATTGCATGGGCTGGGGTGGTCTCACCTCCCTGTGCTCTCTGGGGACCTGTGGGTTGGGAAATCAAGGTGTAAACCAATCAGTTGGGAAGAAAATGAGCAAAAAGCAACTTCTCTTTTGACCATTTTCACTTCCTGATTCCTCTGGTTTAGTCTTTCAGTTGTCAGTGAGGAAAACACATGGTATTGAAATCCTCCTTTCCTTCAAAAACAACCCCAAATCCCTCCTATCTTACAGGGAGACCCTAGGGTCACTGTGACTTGTAAACCAGCATGACTGGGGGGTTGTTTTATACATCCCTTTGTAAGTGTATTTATATCCCTATGGCCTGGCCGGTGTGATGGTGCTGGCATGGGTAAAACCCCTTGGAACTTGCCAGGTAGAAGGAAACCTGTGGAGCAGGTGTTATCTGCTGGCAAAATGGATTGAAACCATGGATGCTCTGGGGATTTTTGGATGGTCCTGAGGTGTTTTGGATGGCACCGAATTCCCAAAGGGAGCAGCCAGGCTTGAGCTCACCTGCACCTCCTTGGGAGCATAGAGTGAAACAAAGAAGAGGGGAATGCTCTGTTTTGGGGCAAAACTGGAGGAGAGCTGCTGGACTGTGTGGGGAAGGGGCTGCCAGAGCCCATTTCACCTCCACTGCACTGGTCCCTGTGTTTGAGGCATTAGTGTGGAAGGAAGATGAGGTCTTTGCCAGCTTCCTGAGGTTTTTGGAAACCAGGTTTGCTCTTTGCAAGCCATGTGGGGTCTTTCAAACCTTCTTGGGGTCTTTGCAAACTTCTGGAGGTCTCTATGAAGTTGTGCCAGCAGTGGGGAACATACTTGCAGAGGCTTTGGCAAAGCACCCACACATTGCAATGTCTTCTGTGGGGAGGAAGGAGAGAGGTAGCTGAGGTATCCTCTCCATCTGGTATTGGGGACAAGTGCAAAGACCTGCCTGTCCCCATTGCAATGACAGCCTGGGTGACTCCCCTGTGTGTTGCTAAATAAACCTTGGTTTATGCTGCAAGAATGGGATTTTTCAGGAGGCAGAGGTGCCTCATAGCAATGCAGGTTCTGTCCCATGCTATCGGGTAGGACATCATCCATGGTAAACCATCACAGGACGTGTATAGAGAGAGTTATATTTATACACACACATGTAGATGTCTGGAGGCTTGTGGTTTCATGGCTGGAGTCAATCTGGTCAGGGGAGTTCTTCCTTTTCTTTTTAAGCATCAGATCTGGCAGCTGAGGAGCTGCTCTGCAGAAACTGCCCTGTGCTCATGGATCCCTGCCTGCCCTCATTTCATCCCAGCTCTGGTGCTTGCAAACAACCCCAGCAAGCTGCTTCCTGAGCATTTTCACGTGCACATCACCCAACAACTCCTCCTCAGGCAGCACCAAGCTGCTGGCTTTGAGGAGGTTTGAAGCTCTGTGGGTGCTTGCTGAGAGGTTTTGGGGTCGTTTTGTGGCTCCCTCCTTGCAGGCACGTGCCTTATTGCAAAGAGTGGGAGGGAAATGTTCCCCCTACGGAGTCTTTTCAAGCTGACCTTTCATGTTTAGGAGGTGCAAACAGGTGCCTGGCCCCATTGAGCCACGAGGCACTGCCCGTTCCTGCCCATTCCTGCCTGTGTTGGCTTTGTTTTGGAGGTGAAACCAACCCACTGGTGAGGATGAAGGAGCTTGGGTGAAGCTGAGCCCATCCGTGGCTTTATTGCTCTTTATGGAGGAGGCATCCAGCACATCCCGTGAGGCAGATATTTATAGGGCAGCACATTTAATGCAAAGCTGGGGGGAACGTGGGCAGGAGGAGCACAAGAGAAAGAGCAGTTTTATGGGGTGCTTTGCTCTTGCATTGCTAGCTATGAAATCTTCCAGCAAGCAAGCACCTTTATTTTGGGAAGAATAAAGGATAAAGGGAGATTTCTGTTGCATTTAGCAGCTTTAAAAGCATTTTTTGCTGGTCCAAACTAATCTTCTGCCCTTCCTCCAAGTGGGATGGGGAATACAGGTCCTCAGGAGGGAACTGCATTGGATGCTCCTTCTCTGCTGTTACAGCTACATGCCTAAAGCAAATAAACCCTCATGCAAACCTGAGCGGGACTTGATAACTGGTTTGATGCTTGTCCTATTGCAAGTAATTAGGCTGACATGGCTCTTAAAAGTTCCTTCCTGCAATTACACATGCAGGTTAATAAGTAAGGGGTAATTATCAGCTTAGGGAGACTATCAAACTTTCCTTGACAGAGTGGTGGTACAGGATGGGTGAGGAAGGAACAACCTGAATGGGGTCTGGCCTATCAGTGGGGCTCCTGGGGAGCACTGGGGCATCAAGTCTTGCTCCATTATGATTAGAAACAGGCTGAAATTGAGGACAAAAAGCTGAAATGAGCTCCCAAACTCAAGGCTGCCCAAGCTCACTCAATCTGATGGAGAGGCAGGATCCCATATGTCATGTACCAGGGATCTTAATAGCAACTTTCTCAGGACAAGGTGTTATTAGGAAGAAACACCCAGATCTGAATGGGCTACATGACTTAAAATCATCATTCTGCCTGTGCACAGGCATGTCGGTGCTAATAGCAGGTGGAGGAGGAAGAAGAGGTGAGTGTAGGTACCACCCAACGAAGATGAGGTGCTTTGGGCTGGAGTGAGCATCCGCAGTGACCGTGGTGGCTCCAACTGTGCCGTGACTAAACTTGCCGAAATAAAACCCCAAGCCCAAAATGAAGATGAGGTTTCAGCACTGTGTCTCCATCCATTCTGGATGGGTGTGATCCTGTCTGGGTTTGGAGAAGCACAGGCTCCCAAACCCTCTGCTGAAGCCCTCGTGCTCGCTGAGAGCCCGAAACCACCATCCTCCACCTCCCTCCCGATTACAGACCATACCAGCCTGACCCCGTGAGGATTAAGGTGTGTTCCCTGTCCAGCACAGGGCTCAAACCAGCCAAGCAGGATACGATGCTAAAATCACAGCAGGCAGCAAGCTCAGCACCATGCCCAGTCCAAACCAGTGTGACCAGCAGCCATGAGTGGGAAATCCGACTTGCAGCTCTCTTTGGTAGAGATGCTGCCATGGCCAGACTCTTCCTCAGGGGATGCAGATAGCTCCTCACCCACTGTGCTGGCTATACGTCACCCCAGAAAGGTCTTAGGGATGAAGCAGAGGCATATGTGAAGGCTCATGCACCCCTAATAGGGCTTGAGAACCAACAGAATTCCCAGCTCTAGAAACATCAGCAGTTTGACTTGTGCTGGGTTTCGGGAAATGGGTTTTTATCTGAATCTCAAGCAAGGAGAGGTTCTGGAGGGCCTGGAAATGCCGCTCTTGTTCCCCACTGGAGCATCCTGGCAGGCTCCCAGTGTTATTAAAGCCGTTCTCGTGTTCGAGACACGGTGCTGAGTTTGTTTTCCTGCTGCAATTAAAGGTGGAAGGAGCCCTTTAATGTAGACAGGAGATGTTTAAAGCAGCTGGTTTGATCTCACAGGGGGTGGCTGCTCCTCTGGCTGAGGACGTGCAGCTCGGTGCAGTGGTGGGGACCAGCCCTTCTCGCCCCACTCAGCTTGCTTTGACCTTTTCATCATCAAGGGGTCCTGCTGCTCACAAAAGTGGGATTCTCCTGGCTCCAGCTCTCTTGGGTCCATTGCATCACTGATGTGGCCATGTCACTCTGTGTCTTCCTTGCTATGAGGATGAACTTTGCAGTGATGGGGTTGTTGGTGTGTTCTCCATCCCTGTGTTGCCTTTTCCCTCCATTTTTGCTGCTGCACCATCCCTAAGCTCAGTGAAGACCTCTTTCCTGGCTTCAACAAGATAAATCCCACGTGGTTTCCTTCTTCACAGGCAGGAAAAAGCCTCCTGGGGTGGCCTGGAGAGAGATGCCTATCTTTTCTTCCAGCCATAGGGATGTTTCCCGTGGGAGCTTTGTTGCCTGCCCCAAAAACCCCAATACCCCTGAAACAAGAGGTCCAAACAAAACACTGTGGACTTTTAATTTCCACTGAAAGCCTCTTGTTGTGTTGTTGTGTTGTTTGTTTGTTGTTTTCCCCTTCCCTGCCTGCCAAATAACCAGTTTTCCCTGCACTCGTTTCTGCTCGTCGCACTCTCAGGAGTTGTTATGATGAGAAGGACTGACCTGAACAAACATTTCCTTTTGTTAGGCTTTATTCAGGTATTGCCCTAATGGGGTAACTGAGGCCATGAGTCACCTGCAGAGTGACCAGATGGAAAATTTGGGTTGTTTTAAGGAAAATGCTTTATATTAATGATAGCGTGTATTGTAATAACCCTAAACAACCATACTGCACTCCAGGAGGAGTGGAAATGTTTAATGCATTAAGCTTTGGAGTCCTTATATGGAGCTGTAAGGGAATATAAAGGTGAGAATAAACCCCCATGCTGAGCATCCCAGGGCAGAACGGGGTTTCACCCACCTTGTCCTGCCCCTCTGCTCTGTGTCCCTTCCCCAAAGCTGCCTGTCCTCCCCCTCCAGGGGCTGCCTTATCACCTCCATCTCCTTGAGTGAGGCGGCACCTTGCTGGGTGGCAGAGGTGGAGACAGCAGGGTCCCCTGCCTAAACCCCGTCATTGAGGGAAGGAGGAGTTAAATTCCCCTGCCTTTTAATCCAGTCCTGCTGGTTTACCTACCAAGCCAGGCAGCAGCTTCTTTCACATGCGGCCGCTGTCCCCAGCACATCATGCCCCAACGTCATGTCATGCAGACATCCACCAGCCACGCCACCTATGGCGTCTGCGTGTTGGGTACCGAGGTCTTCCTTGACATGCGCCGGTAAGGCTTGGGATGGGGGAGATCCCTATGGTTTTCCATAGGGTTAATGGGTTTGGGGAGAGCCCAGTGATGTTTCCACTCTTTGGAGGAGAAATGGGTGCTGGGGGAAAAGCAGTGCTCATTTTGAGCCTGCATCATGAGTTCATCCATGGGTTTTGGGAGAGCCCAGTGGTGTTCTTCCTTTTTCTTTGGAGGAGAAATGGGTGCTAGGAGGAAAACTGGAGCTCATTTTGATCCCTCATCACAAATTGATCCAAGGATGAACTCAAGCTCATTTGGTGTATGGTGGATGTATCCCACTGGATCTGGTTTAGGAGATGATGTCCCATGGGAAGCTGCACCCAAAGAAGGGATGTTGGCTCTGGCACACAGGAGGTGTCAAAGCGTAGCTGAGCCATGATGAGTTGCAGGCAAAAGCGCATGCACACCCTGGCTAAGAGAGGTCTATTTCTGGCTTTGAAAACATGAGGCAAGAGCCATTCAAGATGAGCAACTTGGGACAGAGCTAAAACGGGGTAAGGGATAAAATGTGTGGCTCAGGCAGAAACAATCCAGCAGCAGCTTTGCATGGCTGAGTTCACCAAAAGAGATTTTTCCAGCATGAAATCTGGGGGTTGCTTTATTGGCCAGATAGGAGGCTGTACTTACCCTGCTCTTACACTGTTATTATTTAATAAATCATATTTATAATAATAGAGATTACAGGACAAGCCAGTCGGCATTGCATCCGGGGCAATTACGAGGGTTGTGTGTTGGAGCTGGGCCAGGATGTGCTGCTGTCCCCCCAAAGAGCTTTGCATTGAGCTTTAACTGCCCTAAAATAGTATTATATTTCCCCTCTAATGGATGGGAATATATAAACCCTATTATTTGCAATTATTTCCCCTGGATTTGGACTTGGAGCAAGCTCTGGCCCATTCAAACATGGAACCTGAGCCCCAAAATGGGCTGCTTTGGCTCCTTGGTAGAAAATTTTAGGTTTGGTTCAAAAAAAGCAGACAGAGGATGCTCTTTCTGCTAAAAGAAATTGAGCATTTTGTTCCTGGAGGGCAGTGACAAGGGGGAATTTGGTGATGGATGGGTCAAGCTTTGACTGTAGTTTGGGCTGGTTTGGGGCAGATCATGGAGCACAGTGGGAATGTGGTGGTGATGCTGATGTGTGAAGGCTGTAAAATCAGAGCAAACTGACACACATTGGAGAAGTCTTGGTGTGCAACAGTGTGCAGGTGGATTTATGATGTTGCATGATGTTCAATACACAGGGCAGCAAGCGAGATGACACTTTAATCTCCCTTTACAAGCCACTGCAGGCACCAGGGCTCCCATGCCAAGAGCAGCACCAGGAATAAATCTCTTGTGTGGGTGGTTTTTTGTTCTCAGTTAAAATTTACCACCCTGTGTCTTTTTGTACGGCTGGCTCCTGATGGCAGACAGGTTGGAGCACTCATGCTCCTGGGATGGAGGTACTGGGCCTGTAATGAGCAGGTAGGCAGCACTTCAAAGGTGAGGGATGTCATGCAGGTGGGGTTCTCCATGCCCGGATTCAGGCTTTGCTCCAGTTCGAGCATCTCTCAGGTCAGGGTATGGTCCTGCAATATCCATCTCCCTGCACAGCTGACATAAAGAATCATCCTGGCTCTTTGCTGGGGTTTTGTCATGGGGTGTTGAAATTCTGGGAGTTTTCTTGCTGTTGTGGAGGGAGGTTGGATGCCCAAACTTCAGCAATTTACAATCTAGGGCTTAACCACAGCCAGACATGCTGAAGCTCCAGTGGGAGCTCTGCTTGCTCAACACCACTGCAGAGATAATACATATAAAATCCAGGCGACGCATTTCATCACCCAAAGATGGTTTGTGTCCTTTCCATCCAGTTAAAGCTGGATTTTAATTCCAGGTTCAAGGATTTGGCTCCACAGAGGAGAACAGGAGGGACAACTAGGTCTCTAACCTCACACTGCTCTCTGTTTCAGATCTATCCCCAAAGGTGCCGCATCATTTGAAGTCCATGCCACCTCCGCGGTTACGGTCCACATCATCCACAGCCCCATGACAAAACCTATGATTAACTCCAGATGGCCCCTGGATCCCGATATAGAGGTCATAGTGACCATTGATGTCATCAGCAGGACTGTCAATGACAATAAGGTTAGTTGTTTTTCATGTACTTAAACTGAAAAAGTAAGGCTTCCTAGGAAAGAAAGGAGGATTATGGGAAGGCTCAAGAACTTCTGAGTAGTGTTAACATCATGCTTATTTTCAAGGGAAACCCCCCAAATTTAAACAGAATTGTGTAGTTAGTGTGTCCAAAAAATGAAACTGAGAAGGAGATCACATTTCATGATTACAAAAGCTGCTGTCAGAAACCCTGTGCCAGGCAGTGAAAAATACTCCAACCTTGGCTTTTTCTGTGCCTGTTTTTGTACTGAAGCAGGCAGAAATGGTTCAGCTGAACTGTGGTTAATGGAGAATGGCTTGGATGAACCCTCCAAGAGCTGGTTGTATAGTGTTGGTTGGTCAACCCAATGGGTGGAAAGACCTACTCAGCATGACGGGACGTGGGACTTGGGTCATGATCTGGTGGTGTCTTCACAGGTGAAGATTTCATACTATGGATGGGAAGACAATGAGCTTTCCGTGGCTTGGTTGTACCTCACCTGCGTAGGTAGGTATTACAGCAACACTCTTTCAAACCTAGCCACACTTTTGGATGCCAAGACCTAGTTGGGTTCCTGGGATGGGAGTTAAGTGGGGGGCGCGGGCTGCCCATCTGTGATGTGCAATGAAGGGTTTGGGTGTTGGCTGATGCTGACAAGCAAGAGGGAAATAATTAAAAAGCTATTATGCTGCCTTACATGGTGCAAAAGAGACAGAGGCTGGGCCATGTCCCCACCCAGTGCACACACCAAGCATCCTCCTCTGCTTGCCAACACCATTGCATTAGCGGAAGAGGAGCCAAAGAGACCATCTCCCCCAGTTTTGCTGGTGTCCTCCTTCTTGACCTCTGCTGCAGTTAGGGGAGAGGAATAGGCACCAAAGTGTAGTTGTCTGACCTATTTTAGAAGTTTAGGATAGAGATGAATCATTCCCTTGAAATGCCTATTTTCCTCTGCTGACTACAAAGGGAGTCTAGACAACCAGTCTGGATACAGAGCCTTACACTTGGATGGATTAATTACCCTAAACTTGGGATTTTCACATGGCAGACAGACCTGTGTCCTGAAGTCATGCATATGCCTCCCAAAATTGCACCTGAAGATGGTTTCCCACGTCCCATGACTGATGGGCTTATCCAGAGCGACCGCTGTCTGTAGAGCTTCTGCCTGATAAATGCTCTTTGCTGACTTTGAGCTGCATTTCCAGGTTCTCTGTGTCCTCCTCTCTGTATCAAGGACAAGGACAATCTCTGTTTCCATGCCTGTGTTTCCCACATACTATAGAGCCCAACTGGAGGAATTTCTCTATTAAGATAAGCTTAATACAGATTTAGGTAGGGTTTGGATGAAGTTGCTGCAGGTAAACCTCTGCTTTGTTGCAGCAGAAGCAGAGATTTGGAGCAAGAAGAGCTCTCTAAAGAAAAGTTCTTCTCAAACATTGCATCATGCCTAATATTGGTGCCCACTCACCCATAGTGAAAGCACTGTCATGTCTTCACCATGTTTTGGGTTCATGAAAAACACTACAGTCAATATGAAATTGGTGAAAACACAAAATGTGCCATGAAGTGGGTATGTCCCTGCTGGTGAAACAAGATGCATGGAGACAGCTGGTGATCAAAGGGGAAAAGCCATGAAAAAGCCATCAGGTTGGCTTCTCTATCAGCAATTTGACTTTCCTATCAGCATTTTGGACACAGGTCTGGAGCAGATTTGGGGCGTGAAGGTGGGATTGCTGTTGCTAATGCCAAGGATGAAGCAAAATGCCACCAAGAGCTCATTCCCCTGCCAGTGGCTTCCTTCTCTCTTGATATTTCAGATGTATCCCTGGACGTGGACTTGAGCCGTAGTGGCAGAGTGAAGAGCAAAGGGAAGGACAAGGTAATGAGAAGCTTTGCTGTAAGCAATGCATGGAGGGTCAGTGCTGGGTGTACTCATTTGCAGTCTCTTCCCTAACAACCTCCAGGAGGGAGATGGACTTGGCTGGTGTCACTGGCATCTGAATTAGGGCAAATAACCTCACAAATGCTCAACCTGAACTTTGAAGAGGAAAAGATTATTTTCTTACTCCATAATCTCCTACATTTCCGATCCAGCCCCAGGGATCATGTAGGAGAGAGCAGTCTGCTTTTTTCCTTTTCTTCTTCTTCCTTTTTGAACTTGAAACATGCCACTAAATGAGTCAGCTGCAACTTTAGCAGAGCTTTCCCCCTTTGGCAACAGATCTGCATCTGCCCCAGCACTTGCACCCGGGTAATTACCTGCAGCCCAATCAGCACTAAATTGTACACCAGATGAGGTGCATTTCTAGAAACAGCACAGTGTCCATATGAGGCCTGGCAGGCACTTTCTGGCTTGTTAGAAGATAAGATCTGTTTGAAACAGTCTTTGCTGGCCCTACTAGAATCTGAGATTAGGAACTTCAGTGCCTCGAAAGCATCACTACTGTCTCCCCACCAGCCTTGAGTGCATGTTGTGGGTTGGCCTCCAAGCATGGCTGCGGTGGTGGGGTTTGCCCATCCCTGGTTGGGATGGGGGAAATCAAACTTCCATCCCCTTTGGGTGTTTCTCCTCCAGGCCAAGTGGACGTGGGGTCCGAATGGGCAAGGTGCTGTGCTGCTGGTCAACTGCGACCGGGACAGCCCCGGCGCAGTGGGGATGGACAGTGGTCAGGTGGCTATACGGACCACTGCAGGTAGGGTGTGATATGCAGGGCTCACTGGGGTGCTTCCCCTTTGCAAGACCTCCATGGTTTCTCTGCCTTCATCCTTCCCTTTCAATGTAGACCTTCAGGACATGTCTGTCATGCTGCTGCGGACTCAGGGTCCCAGCGCTATCTTTGCTGACTACCAGGTGGTTCTGCACGTCCCTGAGTCGGATGCAGATAAAGTGAGAGTTTTCCATGCTATCCGTAAGTATTCCTTCCTTTCTTGCCAGATATCCCTGTAGATATCCTAGATAGCCCAGACTCTGAAGCAGACGAACCCTGACCTAAAAAGTTCACCGTGGCTAAGGGCTGGGCACCTCCAACTGCTGGAAACACTCGGTACCTCCAAAGCAGTTGTAGAGGATGGGGTTATATGGGAAAAAAGGTTAAAAAAAGCTGTGCTCAATGAGATTTTGACATTCCCATGGGGTGGATTAACTCCCACGTGGCTCCCGGCATCTTTTTGGCTTGGGCAATGACCCAGCCACCAAAGCAGCCCATCTCGTCAGGCAGCACCTTTTGACTTTGAACACCCTGGCAGCTGGATCCCCAGCAGCTCCCTGCTGAAAATCAGGTCAGGGAACCCAAGTATATCATTAGATGCTTAACTCGAGCCGTGTACCTTGAAAGGGTTGGACCTGAGGGTATAGAGTCCTCTTTGTACAAGATCAAGTGTGTTCCCCAGAGAAGAAGAGACACACCGACTCCTCTGCAAACCATGCTGGCATCAGCCACCTCCTCGCTGGTGCCTCCTTCCAGTCTGGTGGACAGGTTGGTCACCCCATTTGGGGTTGGCTATTTTGGTGTTTCTCCAGGGACAGACTCACACCCCCAGTACATACCCGTGTTGGGGCCGGACAGGCTCTCCTATGTGCTGGACCACTTTGGCAGTGGAGAGAACACCTTCTACGTTGAAGGGTTGGCTTTCCCTGACAGAGGCTTCTCTGGGTTGGTTTCCTTCAGCGCCAGCTTGCTGGAAGTCCCCCATAAGGTACGTGAGGTTTGCCCCATCTCCTGCCAAGTCCCCTTGTGGTGGGGCTTTAACCATGACTCCTCCCTGGTTTTGCCCCTCACAGAATTCACCAGGCACCCCGATTTTCACGGATACGGTGGTTTTCCGTGTGGCACCCTGGATAATGACACCCAATACCCAGCAGCCTACGGAGGTTTTTGTCTGCAGGTAGGAGGGATGTCACCCCACTGCTCTCCTGCTTTGGTGGACTCTCCCAGGAGGAGTTTTCAACCCTTCCTTGCTATGTAGCTGCTGTAGGGTAAGCCAGGCTTTTTGTGTGTTATACTGGAGGCAATATTTGGGTAGGGACTGCTGCACTCATTGCAACCCCAAGGAGAAAGGCTGGAGGATGCTCTCTGGGTCTAACCTAATGCAGGACTATTGCCCAGCACATTTAGGAATGAGGAATGGGCTGCATGGTTAGAGATTGGGGTGCTTCTCATGATCCCCCATTGCATCCTTCACTCTTTCCTCTTCCTCCAGCATCCAGCGAGGCTCAGACTCCAACGAAGTCTTTTTGGAAGGACTCAGGGTCCTGCTGAAGAAAGCCAACTGCAAACTGACCATCTGCTCAGAGGTGGAAACCCGGAGTGACCGCTGGATCCAGGTCATCAATTGATGCTTGTAATATTGCAGCTGTTTTGGTCCTTTACAGGCTCCTGGGGCATGTAAGGTGCCATCAATGGGGGTGACAGTCCTGGTAGGGACTGGCTGAGTTGCACCTAGCTACTAAGAGATGAGCCAGGCAGCCATGAAGTAAAGCATGGGGAATGCTGCTGGTGGTGGCAAATGGCACAGACAGGGGTGTTGCAAGAGGGATCCCATTGCAAGACAGACTCAATGGGACACTACAGGAGGGACTCAATGGGGGCATTGCAAGAGGGACCCTATTGCAAGACGGACTCCATGGGACATAGACCCAGGGGTGACTCGTGCCAGGCACTGTGGTGTCACCCCCCAGGACAGCAAGGCAGCTGTCCCCCTTGGGGTTAAGGGCAAGAGCCAGTCTTTGCCAGATTTGCCCCATTTCCTGCTCCACCCTCACCACATACCTCATGGAGATGGCTATCACCCTGCCAGGAGCCTTCCTTTTCCTCTTCCTCTTCTTCTTCCCACAACAGGATGAGCTGGAGTTTGGCTATGTGGAAGCGCCGCACAAGGTCTTCCCCGTCGTCTTCGACTCACCCAGGAACAGAGGCTTGAAGGATTTTGCTTTTAAAAAGATCCTGGTGTGTTGTTGTGATGTTGTGATGCCAACCCCTCCTGCTCCCCACAAAATCTCCCACTCTAGGCATCCCTGTCACTGCTTCCCTCTTCCCCAGGGCCCTGATTTTGGCTATGTGACCCGTGAGCCCCCCGGGAGAGAGATCACCAGCCTCGACTCCTTCGGCAACCTGGATGTCAGCCCTCCAGTGACAGTGCGAGGGAAGGAGTATCCCTTGGGCAGGATCCTGATCGGCAGCCCCCTGCCCTGGTGAGATGTGAGGGGGCTTGAGACCTTTCTCCCAGGAGGTAGAGAAGCACCAAAGATCCTTGTGTGAGAAGGATTTGAACCACTCAGAGTGGGAATGTGGGGCCAATTCCCATCCAAATGGGAAATTGAGGCCACTTCCCATCAAATCCCAGTTTTACCATGCAGACCACGTTGTTATCCCTTAAAAAAATCATGCCACAGCCCTGATGTTTACCATTTCCCAAACTCCTGGTGCTTCTGCTTGGATCTTACAGCACTATAAGCATCCAGGTCCTTTATTTTTGTATTTCCTATTAAAAGGAAAAGCGGGGAAATCCAGGAAAGGGTAAAATCCTGAATAACTGGAAATTGTTTTGCTCTGGGCAGGCAGTGCTAGGCAGCCCTGCAGCAACAAGAGCACCCTGCAAAATCCTCCACAAAGGAGGTTATTTTCCCAGAGGAATAACAACTGGGGGCCAATCCAGATCAATGAGGTCTGAGCTGGGATAACAAACGGGATGCTCCCATCCCGGCCCCGCTGCAAGCCGGGGGGTTGCTTTGGTTACAGCAGAGGGTAAATGGCCTTTTCCCAGCCTTGCTAGGACTGTAATTATCCCTTATTAGCAGAGGTTTAATTAATGCTTTCCCAGCCTGCTGCTGTCTGTCTAAGAAACATTCGCCCCCGCACAAAGCGCTGCTGGAGTGAGTTAAGATGCACCAGGACAGGGGACATTAAACCCAAAGGAGCCTGAGCACAGCAGGGCACAATTGCCTATAGATGTGTTTGACCTAGATATGTATGAATACATAATATAGAGGAATATATTAATACATAATATAAATATAATAATACATAATAGAGGTATTAAGATGGATATCTGTCTTATTAATGTATCTAGATATTACATATATATTAGATATTATATGTAATACAACGATACATTTCTCAGATGAAGACAAGCTGTGTGGAGACCTCAGAGCAGCTTCCAGTGTCTGAAGGGGGCTACAAGGATGCTGGAGAGGGGCTCTTCATCAGGGACTGTAGCAACAGGACAAGGGGTGATGGGTTCAAAGTGAAACAGGGCAAGTTCAGGTTGGAGATAAGGGAGAAGCTCTTCCCTGTGAGGGTGTTGAGGTGCTGGCACAGGGTGCCCAGAGAAGCTGTGGCTGCCCCATCCCTGGCAGTGTTCAAGGCCAGGTTGGACACAGGGGCTTGGAGCAGCTGCTCCAGTGGAAGGGGTCCCTGCCCATGGCAGGATATTGGAGCTGAATGATCTCTAGGTCCTTTCCAACCCAAGCCAGTCTGTTATTCTGTGATTCTTCCTGGTGTTTCCCATCAGAATGGGACGTGCGGATGCACCTTCTCCGCATTTCATGACATCTGGGGAAGGATGGGGGTAAATCTTGGGGTGGGGTATGATGGCCACCTGCTTTCTCCTCCTCCCTCTGCTCCAGGGCCTCTGGCCGGCGGATGTCCAAGGCTGTCAGGGATTTCCTGTATGCCCAGAAAGTGCAGGCACCGGTGGAGGTTTACTCTGAGTGGCTGAGTGTGGGCCACGTGGATGAATTCCTCACCTTCGTCCCAGCCTATGATAGGAAGGTACCAATCCCTGGAGCCAGCCCTGTTCCTGCAAATGCAAAGAGAAAAAGCTCTTTTGCAGTTGCTTGTCTTCCCTCCTCCTGCTGGGTGATGCACCTTCTTTTTGGGGTGGCTTTCCTGGATAGCTTCCCTGATGCCTGAGGCTGGCTTTGGGATCCATGTGGTGTCTCTCAGCAGGGTGGTGGGATAAAATACCTCACCAACAGCAAAGTGATGACTCCCATACTCCCTCCCACAGGGTTTCCGGCTCCTTTTGGCCAGCCCCAATGCCTGCTACAAGCTCTTCAAGGAGAAGCAGAGGCAGGGCCATGGTGAAGCTACACTATTTGTTGGTAAGGATTTGAGCATCCCTGTGGTGCAGCGGGGACCACCAGCATCCCTTCCCAGTGTCCCTAACCTCTCCTCTATCCCCATGCAGGGCTGAAGAATGCTGAGAGGAAAAGCATTGATGAGATCCTGGCAGATGAGCCGTTGAAGAGTGACAACAAGCACGTGCAGGTGGGTCTCTGCAGCTGTGGATTTGGGTGCATTTGTTCTCTCCATGCTTGCACGTTGCTGCTGGGTAATTTCTGGATCCAGGGAGCATTTTGGGGGATGCTGGGGAATAGCAAGAAACTGTGGCATGAGTTGCACCATGCTGTGTGAAGGCAGGCAGGCAAGAAGAGCAGCCATGAAGGAACAGGCACCCTTGGGTGCTGGATCATCCCAGGCTCATTGTCCCAGTAGGAGATCGTAGAATCATAGCATAGTTTGGGTTGGAAGACACTTACAAAGGTCATCTATTCCCACCCTGCTGCAAGGAGCAGGGACATCTTTAACTGGATCATGGGAGATGGCCCAGGTGACTGCAGAGACGTCAAAACCAACAGAAAAAGAGGTTCTTTGAGTTAGGAATGGGTTGAGGAGTGGAATACGATGGAGCAAAGGAGGATCCAAACAGTATGCAGTGGGGTACACAGGGATCCATGCACGGCCAGGGGTGGCAATTCCTGGTATCCTCTCTCCACAGCGCTGCATTGACTGGAACCGTGACCTCCTGAAGCAGGAGTTGGGCCTGAGTGAGCAGGACATCGTTGACATTCCCCAGCTCTTCATCCTGAGGGGCTCCCGAGCGGATGCCTTCTTCCCGGACATGGTGAGACCCTAGCACCTTCTCCCCTCTTTTTCCACCCACACCTGCTGCAAACACCCCTTTTGGGTTGAAAACACTGGCTTTTGGTCTGGCTGCAGGTGAACATGCTGGTGCTGGGCAGGCACTTGGGCATCCCCAAGCCCTTTGGACCGCAGGTGGGTGGGCAGTGCTGCCTGGAGGAGCGGGTGCGGGCGCTGCTGGAGCCCCTGGGCCTCACCTGCACCTTCATCGATGACTACTTCTCCTACCATGTCCTCTCTGGGGATGTCCACTGCGGCACCAACGTCCGCCGTAAGCCCTTTGCCTTCAAATGGTGGCACATGGTGCCTTGAAGCACCCGGCAACGGGCCCAGGTCCTGCAACTGGAGCATGAAGGTGCATTTGGTGCATCAGGAGATGCAGCAAAATCAAGGGTTTTACCAATAAAGCTGCATTAGCGCCAAGGGTGCAGCTCTTCCCTGTCTCCCATCCTTTATCTTCTGCTCTCAGATTGAAAGTATCACTTGAAACCTGGCTTTTGTTACGGGAGTGGTGGTTTTATGGGGTAGGGACAACGCTTTGGGAGTATGGTGCATGAGAGTCAGCAGGCAAGGAGGATGCTTTGGGGTTTTGAGATCCCATCCTGATGTTAAAGGGCCTCATAATCCCAGGTTTGTAGCCAATCCCTCCCAAATTCCCCTATGTCCACCAAAAACCCACCTCCTGCAGAGGAGACCAGCTCTCCAGCATAACAGGGATGCAGATCCCCTTCCTTGTGCAAATCCTTTTACACCTTCTCCCTTTGCAGCCACCCCAACTGCTCTTTCTCTCCTTTCCATTACAACCCAATCACAGCATTTCCCTGTGCTAACCTGGCCCCTCTGCCCTCATCCAGCAGGAACCAGCACCAGGAACTGAAACCTGCCCCTGCCTAAGGCATCATTTATCCCTGTACAACCCCAAGGGCTATTATAAGCCTAAAACCACGTTTGGGGAGCCTATTTCTTTCCAAGCAGTACTTTTTTGAGGTGTAAAAGTGCAGCTGCACCAGCTGCTGTGAGGCCACGAGTGATGCTGGAGATGGAGAGGGAAATGCTCCCCCAAAATGGTCACACATCCCACTTTACACCCCTCTTTTTGCCCCAAAGATGATTTCTAACCCCGTTTTCCCTGCAGTTACAGCTCTGCTGTGTTTTCCCTGCCCCAAAGGAGTGCTATTGAATTCCAGCAGCGCATGACCCTGCAGGGAGTTGGTGGGGGACAGCTGCATCCACAAAGGGCATCCCACGCCAGGACAAGACTTACATGAAAACAAAGGCGATTAAAGCCATGGCTGTCCCCAGTGCAGGTGACTTACGCACCCCCTGGCCCATGCAGCACCCAGGGGATGGGGCGAGCACCCACCTTGCTCCTTCCACCCTCCCTAAAACAAGATTAAAGCCACATTTCCCAGCTAAGCAAATGCAACCCTTCAGGAAGGGAAACAAAACCCCACCGAGCCCGGCGCTGGCACGGCCCCAGCTCAGCTCCTGTGTCACACTGAATATTTTACAGCGTGGGTTTCTGGGTGGTTGGTCACATCAGTGTCTCTTTGTGCTCAGGGGGAAAAAAAGCACACCCCCGAGGTTCTTATAAAAGCAACCCCCCCCCCCTCGTGGGTGTCTTGGGGTGCTTTTCCCCCCCACACTGACTCATGCTCCATCACCGGGAAGCACGGCTGGGCATTGCTCACACCCAGCCCGGAGGCTGAAAGCCTGGAGGTGGGATTAAGCCAGGCTTTGGTTGATCTCCTCCCAGCAGCCAGGCTTTATAAATCCCCTTGTGCCAGCCGTCACAGCACCCAAGGGTGCCCCAGGGCCCTGCCAGCAATGGCGCAGCAGCGCCGCGTCCAGCTTTCCACCCAGCGTCCCACCAGCACCGTCTGCGTGCTGGGCACCGAGCTCTCCCTGGATGTCTGCGGGTAAGCTGGGAGGGGGGAAACACATTAAAACCTGTTGCTTTGATCCCATTAATCAAGCTGATAAATCAGGGCAGGGTGGGGGGGATGCTGCTGCTTGGGATGTTATTTCCAGGGGATGCTGAGTTCTGGGAAGACAGGGATGCTCAGAATTGTGGTGCACCTACCAAGCAGTGACCCCTCCAAGGGGGATTTTGGGGTGCAAAACCCCCCTCCCCTGGGAGCTTTAAGTGATGTCTGAAGCTGAGTGTCACATCCCAGCCCTAGGGCCTCTTGCAATAAGGAATTATTTCCCTGTTTCTGGGGAGCATAGGGTGAAACCACCGTGGAGCTGCTGGCCAGGGTGTCACCTCCTGGCACCGAGTGTTTCAGCTGCCTCCCTGGCTCCAGCCCAAGCTCAAATGCTTTTCAGCAGCTAGTTTTGCTTTTTGCTTCCTTAAAGCCCTACCCGAGCCTTCCTCAAACCCCAATTTGAGGTTTGAATTTTCCTCTAACACATCCAAACCCATTGCACTGCCACTGCTGACAGCTTCCCATCCTCTCCTGCTGCCCCTGGGGTGGGTTTTTCCATGCTTCCCTCCTCATAGGTCAGGATTTATGCTCCTTGGCCCATCGCCCGTGGTCTCTTGCACCAGGGAGGAGCCATACGAGCTGCAGCCTGCATGGCCATGCAGTGTTGCTTTGCTCTTAAGGGGATGCAACTGGTCAAGGCATGGAAATATGACTATTCGGGAAGGCCAACACCATAAAAACCAACTCCCAAACAGCTCCAAGGTTTTGCTGCAAAGGTTTTTACTGCAGGATTTGTTGAAATTGCGTTGGAAATTGTTGCTGCAGTTTACATCATTTGATGCAGTTGAATATTGCAAGGTCCTGTGTGTGTCGCAGGTTCTGTTGCAATGCATATTGTGGGATTTGCTGCTCCTCAAGGATTTGTTGCCTCCAGCAGGATTTGCTGTAATCCCCTTTGCTGGGATTTGTTGCATTTGCCTTTTGCAGGATTTGTTGTAATCACGTTCCGTAGGATTTGATGCATACTGAAGGACTTGGAGCACTTGCCTGTTGCAGGATGTGCTGTGTGTTGAAGGACTCGTTGCAGTTGTGTTTTGCACCACTTGTTGCCATTGCACATTGCAGGATCTGCTGCTTATTGAAGGGTTTCATAGAGCCATAGGATCCCAGACTGGTTTGTGTTGGAAGGGTCCTTAAAGCTCCTCCAGCTCCAAACCCTTCCACTGGAGCAGCTTGCTCCAAGCCCCTGTGTCCAACCTGGCCTTGAGCACTGCCAGGGATGGGGCAGCCACAGCTTCTCTGGGCACCCTGTGCCAGCACCTCAGCACCCTCACAGGGAAGAGCTTCTGCCTAAAAGCTCATCTCAGTCTCCCCTCAGGCAGGTTCAAGCCATTCCCCTTATCCTGTCCCTACAGGCCATTGTCCCAAGCCCCTCTCCAATGGTTACTCTGCAGGATTCCTTACCTAGTGCAGTATTTCCTGCTTGCGGCAGGATTTGCATCCCCTGCAGATGGTCCCACCCTGCAGCATTACCTCAGTGCCCTGTTTGGGGCTCTCAATTTGCTTTTCCCTTCCCAGATCCGCACCCAAAGATGCCGTCACCTTCCACGTGCAGGGAACACCAGGAGTGAAGGTCTATGTGGTGCATGATACACAGAGCATCAAGATGCCCTCCACTGTGAGCCGCTGGCCCCTGGCTGCCGGTGCTGAGGTGCTGCTGTCCATGGATGCTCTCAGCAAGGACGTGGGTGATGAAAAGGTGGGTGCTGGTGCCCCCGCAGGATTCAACCCTGCTTTGCATCGCGCTGAGCATCATGCTCCTTGTTGCAGGTCAGGATTTCCTATTTCGGGGAGGCCGGTGGGGTGCCGGTGGGCAGAGCCATGCTGTACCTCACCTGCGTGGGTAAGTGAGCGTGGGGAACCCCAAACTGCGGTGCTGGTGGGGATGTGCCCCCTCAGCACCCCTCTCCCTGCAGAGGTCTCGCTGGATGCTGACACCACCCGCAGTGGGACGGTGAGCAGGACGCTGCTGGATAAGGTACAAAGTGGGGTGGGAGCCCAGAAGGACCACTGTGGCATGGGGAATGTGGTGACTGACCCCCCCCAGCCCTGCTTTGTCCATCCCTTCCCCAGGCAACATGGACATGGGGTCCTGATGGACACGGGGCCATCCTGCTGGTGAACTGCGACCGAGATGATCCCACAGCCAAGATGCTGGATAACAGCGACACTGCCATCCGCTCTTACGATGGTACCAGCACATCCCATGAAACAAACCTCATTTTTCCTACTTTTTGCCCCCCAGATCTCCCTTTCTTACACCCCTTTCCAACCCCAGACCTGAAGGACATGTCACAGATGGTGCTGCGTACCCGAGGGCCCCGCACCATCTTCACTGGCCACCGCCTCATCCTCCACATAGACTATAGTGATGCTGATAAAGTCGGTGTTTTCTACGGCAGCAGTGAGTGCCCAACACTGGGGTTTGGGGGGAAACACCCCTAATTACTGGGGTTCAAGCAAAATCCTTGCGGCAGAGCGGGTACCACTTCTGCAGCATTCATCCTCCATCCCACACTGGGGTTTATCTGATGCACAGGATGATGCCCCCTCTGTGCATGTTCCATGGGATCATATACCCCTTTTGGGGAAGGTTTTAGCAAGGAAAATAGTGCTAAAATGATGGAGAAAAGGAGGTTCAGCTGCTAAAAGGGGTTGTACCCACAGATAGTGCTGCACTGGAGGAGTACAAGCACGTCCTGGGGGGCTCAAAGCTTGCCTACACCATCAAACACAGCCAGCATCAGGAGGAGAGCATCTTCTACGTGGAGGGACTTGCCTTCCCTGATGTTGACTTTTCAGGGCTGGTGGCTTTCCATGTCACACTGCTGGAGAGCTCGGAGAAGGTACCAGCAGTGGTGGGGTTGGGTTGAGCCATGGTGGAGGCAGCGGAGCCCAAACGCTGTCCCTCTGCCATCCAGGGACTGCTGGAGGCTCCCATTTTCATGGACACCGTGGTATTCCGCATGGCTCCGTGGATCATGACCCCCAACACCGCAGCACCGCTGGAGGTCTTTGTCTGCAGGTGGGTGCTGGGTGGGTGGCCGCATCCTGCCTGATGCTGGATCAATCCTATGTCCCGTTTCCTTTCCCAGTGTGGACAACAATGAGGACTTTGTGGCGGCTGTGGGTGCTGTGGCCGAGAAAGCCAAGTGCCCGCTCACTGTGTGCCCGCTGCTGAAGAACCGTGAGGACCGCTGGATCCAGGTGGGTGCAGGATGATGCCCAGCACCAGCCCCGCTGCAGCAGCTCTTTCCCATCTTCTCCATCCCTTCCTTCTCTAGGATGAAGTTGAATTTGGCTACGTGCAAGCTCCCCACAAGACCTTCCCTGTCGTCTTTGACTCGCCCCGTGACCGGGGGCTGAAGGATTTTCCTGTCAAGAGCATCCTGGTACCTGATCCCTACCTTCTTGCTTCTCAGAACACATAAAGCTTTGCAAATCCATAGAAAACGTGACAAATCTCGATTTTCCTGGCGTTTTTGGGAAGGGAAGATCCAGCACAGAGGATGATTTGGGAATGATGCACTTTGGATGCTCACAGACTTTTCCTTTTAACCTTTGCCACATTTTCCCCCCTATCCAGGGCCCTGATTTTGGTTACGTGGCCCGGCAAGCACCGGAGGGTTCTTCCAGCTTGGATTCCTTTGGGAATTTGGAGGTGAGCCCACCCTTGACAGTGCAGGGCAAGGAGTACCCCTTGGGCCGCATCCTGATTGGGAGCAGCTTCCCCAGGTGAGATGCAGGTCAAAGGAAAGGAGAAACACCCTCCAAAAAGACATTTATGGACCATTTGGTTTGGATACAAGCAGAGCATCCTTTTGGGCACCCCAAAAATGTCACCTCCCTCCTTGTGCCCCCCAGGTTCGGTGGCAGGAGGATGGCAAAGGCTGTCAAGGACTTCCTCATTGCACAGAAGGTGCAGGCGCCGGTGGAGCTGTTCTCGGACTGGCTTGCTGTTGGCCATGTGGATGAGTTCCTCAGCTTCGTCCCTGCTCCTGACCGGAAGGTAACGAGTCCCATGATGGGGAAGAAGTGGGGTGAAACCTTTCTATCCCCCCCCAGCCTCATCCCTTCTCCCTCCTCAGGGTTTTCGGCTGCTCCTGGCCAGCCCCAGTGCCTGTTACCAGCTCCTCAAGGAGAAGCAAGAGGAGGGCTTTGGCGAGGCAGCGATGTTCCATGGTAGGGGGAGATGGAAAACAGGGCTCAGTGGGTTAATTTTTCCCTTTTTCCTGCAAAATGCAATGGGATGGGTGGATGCACAACCTCCCCCCCCCCCCCCCCCCCCCCAACCCATCTTGTGGCTGGGAAGTGCTGCCAGCAGCAAGGATGGGGCAGAATTGAGTATAAAGCTGTACAGATTTGATGCCCCTGGTTGGGATGGAGCTCACTGCAGTGACCCTGAAATGGGCGATGCTCCTGGATGAGAGCAGGGAGACTCATCCCAAACATGCTGGGGGAGGAATTCCTGCCCAGTTATTGTGCTGCAGGGCTGGAAGGGGTGCCCAGGACAACCATAACCGAGATCCTGGCTGACGAAGGGCTCCGGAAATTCAATAGTTATGTGCAGGTGAGGAAGGGGAGCATGGGAATCCTTTCCACCCATCCCTATCTCCCTCTGTGTCCTTGCATCCCTCTGTCCATACTTCCATTCTTCCCTCCGTCTACCCATCCTTCCATCCATCTCTCCATCCCCTCATTCCTTATTGTCCATCCCTCTGTCCCTCCATTCACCCATCTCTCTGTCCATCCATTCTTCTCTCCATCTTTCATTCCTCCACCCATCCCTATGTCCGTCTTTCCAATCCTGTATCCCTCTATCTGTCCATCCATCCTTCTATCTCTTTGTCAGTCCATCCATCCATCCATCCATCCATCCATCCATCCATCCATCCCTCCCTCCCTTCCTCCACTTCTCTGTTTCTCCATCTAGCCCTTTGTCCACCCCTTCCTCCTTCCACCCCTTCCTCCTTCATCTGCCCATCCCTTTGTCCCTCCATCTCTCCATCCCTCCCTCCCATCAGAGCTGCATCAACTGGAACAGGGACATCCTGAAGCGGTCTCTGGGCCTATCCGAGCCGGACATCATCGACATTCCCCAGCTCTTCCGAGGTGACACTGCCCATGGCGCTGAAGCTTTCTTCCCAGACATGGTGAGACCCTCAGCACCCTCCTCTCTGCTGCAAACACCCCTTTTGGGTTGAAAACACTGGCTTTTGGTCTGGCTGCAGGTGAACATGCTGGTGCTGGGCAGGCACTTGGGCATCCCCAAGCCCTTTGGACCGCAGGTGGGTGGGCAGTGCTGCCTGGAGGAGCGGGTGCGGGCACTGCTGGAGCCCCTGGGCCTCACCTGCACCTTCATCGATGACTACTTCTCCTACCATGTCCTCTCTGGAGATGTCCACTGTGGCACCAATGTCCGCCGTAAGCCCTTTGCCTTCAAATGGTGGCACATGGTGCCTTGAGGTAGCTTCAGCCCCCGCATCCCCGTCCCCATCCCACAAGTGCCTTCAGCGGTGGTGGCCGTCGGCCTGTCCGAAATAAAGCAGGGCTGCAGGTTTCTCCTCTTTGCTGGTGCAGGGTTTGCAGCTGGGGTTTCAAGGGGAAGGTGTGCTCCTGGGGTGACTCCTGGTGGTGGTGCAGCCAGGAAGTGATGATGGTTAAAGGGGGAGATGAAACATGGGGAGTGGGGTTATGGTGCCCTGGGGGCTGCTGCAGTGCTGCAGGTGCAGAGTGCACATGGGTATGCCCCAGAACATGTGTACAAAGCTGTGTGCATACCAGCAACGTGTATGTGTAGAATGCACATACGTATGCACAAGTCTATGTTCATGCACCAAAAAGCATGCGCATGGGTGCACAAAACCCTGTTGATGCAGAAATGCACGTGCATGGGTGCACAAAACCATGTTCATGCAAACATGCACGTGTGTGCACAAAAACATGCTGATGTTCTAAAATGTGCATGCACGTGTACAGAAAGAGATACACATGCATGTGCACAGAAAACCATGTGAATGCACCAAAATGCACACGCATGCACGCACAGATCCATGTCCGTGCGCTAAAACACACATGCATGTGTGCACAAGCCCACATACGTGCATACAGTCACCTCTGCACAGAGCTACAGGCATGTAGAAATCACCTGTGCATGCAAACCCACCATGCATGCATGCAGGGAATCATGCCTGCATGCCCTAAACCCAAAGGCATGCACATGTTCACACCTGTAAAGCCACATGCATGCACAAAACCACGTATGCATGCATGTCCATGCTCAGCTGTGTGTGCAGGATGTGCCTGCATCCTGCCTATGTAATGTTACAGGGCAATATGGAATATTGGATGGGGAGGGACTATCTTGGGATGGAGGGTGCTGTCCGCAGCAGGATGGTGCCCTCTAATGGTTTTGGGGGTGAAAAGGCATCCCCCTGCCCATGTCCTTTGGGTTCAATGCACTCCATTGAGCTCAGCTATCACAAGCAGGGGGGAGCAGGGGGTGTACAACAATGACAGCCTTTATTTAAACATTTCCTCCAAGAAATATAAAAAACCAAACCATGAAGAAGACAATTCCAGCACTAACCCAGGCCCTGCTGCTAAATGACGCGGCATTCCCACATCCTCCTGCCTTGGGATCATGGTTCCTTCCCGGAGCCTCCTCCGACCCACGGCCGGAAAGGGGAGTTTAACCAGGCTAAAACCATGTCACTTTCGGGCAGGATGGAGCCAAAATGATGCTTTTTGGAGGGGTAAAACTGGGGCTTTGGGCAATTTCTTCACCCCATTTTATTGGGGCTGCAGCTCCACTTGTGCCACAACCCCCCAAAAATGACTATTGCTGAAAGAGTGGAATATTTCACTTTTCCACCCAACTGCAATCCCAATCCTGGATCTTTGCTTTCTAAACAGCCCCCCCCCCAAAAAAAAAACCAACCCCCAATCCCAAAGGAAACGAAAAAACCCCACTTTGTTTTACTGCAAAACTCCCCAAACAGGGCAAACGCTGCCCCTGAGCCCCCCCCCAATAACTCAAAAGAACCCCTAAAAAGACAGAACTCAAAGTCAAAACCACCCTTGGGTTGCGTGGAGGCAGAGCCAGGCTCTGCTAAAGGCACCTCGTTTCTCCAGCACAGTGCACAGCGTCATAGGAGGGGCTTTGGGCTTGAGACCAGGCAGAGTTAACGGGAATTAAATCCTAATGGATCAATAATGCCAAGAATGAGCTTTTAGGGGCTCCCCTCTTCATACCTGAGATCTCCCTGGGGTGGGCGAGGGCTGCGATAGCTGGAGGGGAGCCCCAAAAGGATGCTGGGGATGGGTTTGACCCATTGCGGGGGGGTGAGATCCGTAGCCTGAATCCCTCCGGGAACAGGGATGCTGGAAGAGGGGGGAACCCCCCCAAAATGAAAGCACCCAAAGCAGGGGGAATATGGGAAAAATGCTAAAACATTGGGATATTAAAGGGGGAAAGAAGCGTTTTGCTGCTGCTCTTCAGGTCCCCAGTGGTATCCCGAGCCCGCAGCCAGGGAATGTGGCGCAGCCAGGGAATGTGGAGCGGGAACAGGGGAAAATAAAAAAGGTGGGGAAAAAATACAAATAAACCCCAAAATAATTACAAAAAAAAATACCCCCCCCCAAAACTAAGCCTGGATGGGCCAAAAGATCCTGCTACGGGTTGGGAATGCAGAAAGCCATGGGAAGGGGGAAATAACCCCCCCCAAAGCTTTGGGAATGGGATAACAGGTAGTTAAATCCGTGGCTGGCTTGGAAAAGCGGGGTTTGGGGGGGGTCCTGGCTGGGTTTTGGGGGGGTCCCGGCGGGTCTGGGGTCCCTCAGATGGTGCGGGGGTTGTACTCGGGCAGCTTGCGCAGCTTCTCCTTCTCGGCATCGGTCTCGTCGCGGGCGATCACCAGGGAGTGGGCATAGCCCATGGCCACCTGTGGGAGGGCAACGGGGAAACTGAGGCACGGGGCCATGTGCCTCCTGCCCCCCCTTTTCCATCCAGGGCCATGTTTGAGCACCCCATTGCTGTGATGAGTGGTGCATGGCCTCAGCTGACATGTTTGGGTAAGGGGAGGCTCCCGCACACCCTCCCTTTAATGCACCCCATGGGTGTCATGAGCTGTGTACGGCCTCAGCCTTCCTCTTTGTTTAAGGGGAGGCCTCCACACACCCTCCTTTCAATGCCCCATCACTGTGGTGAGTTGTGTACGGCCTCCGCTGACATATTTACTTAGAGGGGAAGATCCCTTGTGCCCTCCCTCCAGCACCCCATGGGTGTCATGAGCTGTGTATAGCCTCACCCACCATCTTTATTTAATGTGGGCCCTCCCACATGCCATCCCTTTAGCACCCCATGGGTGTGAGGAGTTGTCTCCAGCCTCAGATGACATTTATTTAAGGGGAGGCCCCCACACACCCTCCCTGCAGCACCCCACGAGTGTGATGAGCTGTGTACAGCCTCAGCCACTGTAGTTATTTAAAGGGGGCCTCACACACCCTCTAATGCATCCCATGGGTGTCATGAGCTGCGTATGGCCTCAGCCCTCCTCTTTAAGGAGAGGCCTCCACACACCCTCCCTTCAGCGCCCCATGGGTGTGATGAGCTGTGTACAGCCTCAGCCACCGTATTTATTTAAGGGGAGGCTCTCATGTGCTCTCCTTCCAGCATTCCATGGGTGTGAGGAGCTGTGTATGGCCTCAGCTGCTGTGCTTATTTAAGGGGAGGCTCCCACCCACCCTCTCTCCAGCACCCCATGGGTGTGATGAGCTATGTACAGCCTCAGCCACTGCAGTTATTTACTGGGGTCCCCCCACTCACCTGCTCAGTGTAGATCCCATCCAAGGTCTTTACCTCTTGGGCAGCCGTCGAGGATTTGGGCTTGTGGTCCCCGTAGCCCTGTCAAGTGCATCCCATGGAGAGGGGGGAAAATCAATGCAGGAGTTGTGGGAAGCACCCAGTCCCTCTCACTCGCAGCTGAGGGGGGGGTTTGGGGATCAAGGGGTTGGGGGTCCCCACTAAACCCTTCTCACCAGTTCCCCAAAGGTGGGTGAGGGCCCCCAGCTGATGGTGCTCTCATCCGCTGCCACGATGATGCTGCTCTTCCTGCAGTGGATGCGAGGTACGGTGACCCCTTGTCCCCCCCCAACCCACCTCACACTCCCGAACCCCAGCCAACTGGGGTGGTTTGGGAGGGGGCTGGACTTACCCACAGGCCAGGCTGCGGATCTTCCAGCCGCAGAGGTCCTGTACAGCTTTAGGGTACATGGTGGACTCCCGGGAGGTGTTGGTGGCACCCCAAAAGAACAAGCCACCTGCAAACCCCAACGTCACCAGTCAAGACACCCCCAAACCACCCCAGATTGATGTTTTAGACCCCCCCAAGGCCTGACCTGTCTCGCTGACGGCGAAGGAGCACGTGTAACCAGCATAGATCTGCGCTGCTCCGCGTCCTGGGAAGTCGAAGAGCTTGACCAGCCGAGGCACCATCTCATCCTTCTGCTCAGCGTGGCCCAGGCGCCCGTAGCCCCCAAAGCCCCAGGAGAAAACGCGCTTCTGAGAGTCCAGGACGAGCTGGGGATGGAGAAACATCACCTCTGAGCATGAGCAGCTGAGACCCAACCCACTCGGTGCAGGGGGAGCTGCGGCAGCCACAGCAAACAGCATCGACTGCGGAGTATGGCAAGGGATGGATGCAGGCTGCAAATCTCAGTCCTTACATGCAGGCTGCAAATCTCTATCCATAAATGCAGGCTGCAAGTCTCTATGCTTATATGTACACTGCAAAACTTTATCTTTAAAAGCAGGCTGCAAATCTCAGTCCTTAAATGCAGGCTGCAAATCTCAGTCCTTTAATGCAGGCTGCAAATCTCAGTCCTTAAATGCACGCTGCAAGTCTCTATGCTTATATGCACACTGCAACACTTTATCTTTAAATGCAGGCTGCAAATCTCAGTCCCTAAATGCAGGTTGCAAATCTTCAGCCTTGAATTCATGCTGCAAATCTCTGCCCTGAAATGCAAGCTGCAAATCTTAATCTTTAAATGCAGGCCTCAACTCTTTAGCCTGAAATGCATGCTGCAAGTATTTACACTTATATGCACAACACAGATCTCTATACATGCACACTGCAAATCTTTATCCTTAAATGCAGGCTGCAAACCTCAACCCTTGAACGCACCCTGCAAATCTGAAGCCTTAAAAGCATCCTGTAAATACCTATCCATAAACCCACAGGACAACACTTTACCCTTAACTGCAGGCTGCAGATCTGGACCCTTAAATGCAGGCTGCAAATCTTCATCCTTAACGTGCCTGCTGCAGAACTTCTTCCTTAAAACTCCAGCCTCAAATATGTGCTGCAGATCTTTATCCTCCCATGCACCCTGCAAACGCTTATCCTTAAAAGCTCCCACAAGCATTTCCCCTTCAATCCAGGCTGCAACGCTTTATCCATGCCATTCCTTAGTGCTGCAGCAGCCAATGCCTACCGTGTGGTTGGCCCCGCATGCCACGTCCCGCACCACCACGTTGGGGACGGGCAGGATCTGCCCATCTTTGGTCTTCTCAATGAAGATGGCCACACGGCGCGGCACCAGCTCACAGTCATACTCTATCCGCTGTGCCCGGGCAATGAACTTCCCATCAGAATTATGCCCTGGGGGGGGTGAGTATTGGGATGAACACGGGGTATCCCCAGCCCTGCATCCCACTGTTCCCAAACCAGCTGCATTAATCCCCTTCTCTTGCAAACCCCTTTTTATTTGCAGCTCCCACCCCACTGCTTTTGCTGGAGGTGAATGGGAGCAGTGATGCTTTGCTTGCCCAGATGGGGAACCTGAGGAAGGGAGCTTTTCCCCCTCTCCCAACCCTATAACAGCCCAAGGAATTGACAAATCCCACCCCAAACCAGCACCGTACCCAGCTGCCCATACTCAGGGCACCCAAAGGAGTAAAGGTTTCCTTTGCAATCCATGATCATGCTGAATTCGGCACCACAGGCCAGTTTGGTGATGGGCTGCCCGTTGTACATGATCTGTGGGAGAAGCCAAGAAAAGAGGTTAGGAAAAACAAGCAGGCAAAGGCAAAAAAAGCTGATTTTCCACAAAGAACCCCCCAAATTCCTCAAATCTGGGGGGTTATTTTAAATCACTGCTGTTTATTCCCCAACTGCAGCTGCAAATGGATCTCTCCTGCAGTGGGATGCTCCAAAAGGGGTTTGGGCTCTGCTAAAGCTATTTTTCAGTGGAAAAAAAAAACCCAAATCTGCTGTCTTTTGACCCAAAAAGGTGAGGGAAAGCATGGGAAGGGGCAGAGATACCTGTGTGGGGCTGGGCACGGCGTCTGTCTGGTTCCCCAGCCCCAGCTGCCCCATCTTATTCTCCCCGAAGGCAAACACGGAGCCGTTCTCTGCAAGGCAAAAAACCCAACTAAACACCCAAAATGCAGTGTTTTTTTGGGGCAAAACGAGCCGATTTCAGCCAACTGATCTTAAACACGAGAGGGTTTTCCTTACCTGTGAGTGCCAGGGTGTGATTTCGACCGCAGGCTGCCAGCACGATGGCTTCACCCCCCAGCACCTCGATGAGCTTCGGCGCTTCCACCCTCTTCGTGTCCCCATGTCCCAGCTGCCCCTTTTCATTGCGACCTAACCCAAAATCAGTGTTTTTTGCAGCAAAAGGGGAAGAAGAAGCCTCCTGGTGTGCCCAGAGGGAGGGTCTGGGGTGTTTTTGGGGTACCAGTGCTCACCCCAGCTCCAGAGCTTGCCCTCGGTGGTGATGAGCAGGCTGTGAGCAGCGCAGGGTCCTGACACCACGCTCCGCACCTGAATACCTGAGAGGCACCCGTACCTGTGCGGCCCCCACAGGTTCTGGCCCAGATTCCGATAGGCAACTGTAAAAAGAAGCCAAAACAAGCCCAAAACCATGAATTAAGGAAACAATAATTACAATGAAGTGCATGGAAAAGGAGCAGGGAATGCATAATTCAATTGAAATGCATCAGAAATCAGCAGCGCCCTCATTTGGCTTTGGAGAAGATGGGTGCACCCCAGGCTGTGGCCCAGCTTATGGTACCCAACTGCACCTTCCCCTCCCAAATGATCAACCAAGGAATTAACCGAGTCTAAACGCACTAAAAATAAGCAGAAACAAAGAAATGAAACCAAAAAGCACTAAAATGCAGCAGGAAAAGCAATGAACTACAAATGCCCTCCAAATAAGCAGCGCCTTCAGTTTGTGTTGCAGGGGATGTGCTGCACCTCAGCCTCTGGCCTAGGCTGCAACGTGCAGCTGTAAAACAGCCCCCCCCAGATGCTAATTAATAACAGCAATTAAATAGAAAGGAACAGGACAATGAATTCACTACAAAGGCATCAAGAAGCAGCAACACCTTCGTTTCGCTCTGTAGGAGCCCTGGCGCATCCCAAGTGCTGGCTCTGACTGCAGCAGGAGCAACCCCCAGGTATCAATTAAATAACAATTAATCATCAATAACATAATAATTAATATAATATATTAATGTATTGATATAATAATTAATAATATGTCAATGATTACTAATGAGGCAGAGCTCTCACCTTGCTGCTTAGGCACTTCCTTGCGGCCGATCAAGTCCCAGTTGGTGGCCCCGAAGATGAGGAGCTGCCCCCGGCTCTTGGAGCCCTCGAGCTTCTGCAAGGAACCAGGAAACCATCAGTGACCCAGGGACAGGGAATATGGGGGACATCCGGGACATGGGGACATCAGGGATATGGAGGACTGGGAGGACACAGGGGACATCAGGGATACTGGGGACATCTGGGACATGGGGACATCAGGGACATGGGGGACCATCAATGATGTAGGGGATATGGGAGACATGGGGACTATCTGGGACATGGGGAACATGGGAGGTATCGAGGATGAAGGGAACATGGGGGACGACAGGGACACAGGGGTAAGTACACAGGAACAAAAGGGATGTGGGACGTGAGGAGCATCAGGGACATGGGGGACATCAGGAATGTGGGGGACAAAGAGGATCCAGGGGACGTCTGGGACAGGGGGCACATCAAGGACATGGGAGACACCGGGGATCTGAGGGACATTAGGATGCGGGGGACACTGGGAGACATCTGGGATGTGGAGGATGTGGGGAACATCGGGGGGAAATCTGGGACACTAGGGACAAGGCAGATGCAGGGGATGCTGTGGACATGGGGGATGTAGGAACACGGAGGGGGGGGATTCTGCAGTACTACCCCCAAAGCCAGTGCACCCCATTCCTCTGCAACCCCGAAATGGGGGGGGGGGGGCAATGAAGTGGCTCAATAAGGGGGAGCAGTGTCATGGGGTGCAAACGAAGGGGTGTGACTTTGGGGGTGCAACTTAGGGGGGGGCTGGGGACACATGATGAAGGTGGGTAAAGAGGGGGTGCATTGGGGGGTTGGAAGGTGTTAATGGGATGTATTAAGGGGTACAATAAGAGGGGTGCAATGGGGAAGGTACATCATGGGGTGCTCTTGGGGAGGGCTATATTGGGGTGCAATGGGGGGATAGGATGGGGGTACAATGGTGGGATGCAATGGTGGGGGCATTGGGGGTACTAAGGGTGGTGTTATATGGGATATTAGGAGGTGCAATGGGGGGTGCATTGGAGTGTGTATTGGGGTTTCAGTGGGGGGCTGCAATGCAGGGCTGCAAGGGGGGGGCTGTACTAATGGGTGCATTAGTGAGTGCAGAACGGGGGTGCACCAGGGGGTGCAATGGGGGGACTGCATTGTGGGGGCAAGGGGGTATAAATGGGTACAAGGGGGTATAACGGGGTGCCAGGGGGAACAAGGAGAGGTTAAAGGGGGGGTATAAGGGGGTACAGGGGGGATAAAGTGGGGGTACATGAGGTATAACAGGGTACAAGGGGGAGCTTAAAGGGGGGGAGATGCTGGGGGTACAAGGAGGTGCAGGAAGGTACAAGGGGGGGGTACCAGGGATACAGAAGGGAAGTTCAAGGGGGGATCCAGGGGGGTATAAGGAGGGGTTACAATGGGGGGTGCTGGGGGTACAAGGGGAAGCTACAAAGGGGGGTTCTGGGGTTACAAGGGGGGGGATTCCAAGGGTACAAGGGGAAGTTCAGGGGGTACAAGGGGGGGGTTCTGGGGTTACAAGGGGTGTCCGGGGGTTACAAGGGGGGTTTAGAGGGTACAAGGGGGGTCCGGGGATATAAAGGGGGTCCGGGGATACAAGATGGGGTTCCAGGGTCACAAGGGGGGCTTCCGGGGTCACAAGGGGGGCTCTGGGGGTACAAGGGGGGTTCCGGGGGTTACAAGGGGTCCAAGGAGGGGTCACAAGGGGGGTTCAGGGGGTCACAAAGGGGGTTCAGGGGGCACAGGGGGTTCCGTGTCTCTCACGATGCGCTCCTTGCTGTGCTCGGGCTCGCAGATGACGACGCTCGGGCCCCGTCCCGCTCCTCCCGCTCCCCCTCCAGGCCTCCCAGGCCTCCTCCCGCCGGGGCTCCCGTCCCGCGGCCTCCTCTCCCGCGGCGCCTCCTCCTCGCTGCTGCCCCCGCTGCTGCCGCCGCCGCGCTCAGCCCTCGGCCTGCGCCGAGCTCCCGCAGCCGGGCCCGGCCGCCGCCTCCCTGCTGCCGCCGCCCCGTTCCCGGGGGCCGCTTCCCAGGGCGGCCCCGCCGCCTTCCTGCGGGGCATGGAGCCTGCAGCGGGAGCCGCCGTCAGCGCCAGGCCCGGCCCGCGGGGGGAGATGGGGAGGAACGAGGGGGGGACCCCCCCGGACCTGAACTGCACTTGGGAGAGGGGGGAAATGGGGACAAAAGGGGAGGAAAAGGGGGGGTTTGGGGAAAGGGCCGGAGGGAAAAGGTTGGGAACGGGCGATTTGCAAAGCGGGGGGGGGGAACGGAGGATTTGGGGGGGCAAAAGGGGGTTGTAAAGGGGGGGTTTGGGGGTACACCGGGACAAAGAGGATGCGGGGGGGTCGCAAAAAGCCTGTTTGCAAAGGGGGGGTCAAATGCGGAGGTAAAGGGGGGGGGCAATAAAACGTCCCGGAGGCAACGATCCCCCCCCCCCAAAACAGTGCACGATGGGGGGGAGGGTAAAGGGGGATCATGTTGGGGGTCCCCGCTCCCCCCAAACCCCACCTGCTCGCGGGGGGGCCCCGCTTGTGCTCCGGCTGCCGCTGCCCTTTGCTATTGGCTTGGGTTGGCGGGGGGGGGGTTGCGGGGGGGGAAGTGATGGGGTTGGGGTTGCGGGGGGGGAATTGATGCTGGTTGGGGGTAGGGGGGGCAAAACCCAATCCCAGCCCCCGCGTGGCCCCGCTTTCTCCTTCCCCCCCCCCCCTTTTTACTTTAACTCTTTGATTTCCCCTTTATTATTGCTGGGAACAATGGGATCCCTGTCTGGCCCCAGCACCACGTGGATCCGCCTTCCTTCTCCTTTCTTCCCTTCCCTATTCCTTTTCTTTCCCAGGATTTTAACCCCCCCCATCCCTTTTTTCCCCTCCTCCTCCCCCCCCCCCCCCCATCCACCCTTATCCATCCCCCCCCCCCCCCAATTCCAAACCTGATTTTAGGGCGATGGGCGCAGCATAAAGAAAGCAACAACCCGAGGCCTTTGCAATGTTTGCGGTGCTGTTTCCTGTTGTGCAGAAAAAGGAGGTAAAGCTTCCCCCTTTCCTTCCCTTTTTCCCTTCGCCCTCCCTTAGCGCCCACCCACCAGAATGCACTTGAAATGTAAATACGAGCCTCCAGCACGAAGGCGGCGATACAAAACAGAAACACATGTACGGGCAGGAAGGGGAAGGAAGGGGAAGGGGGGGGTCACACACACAAATCGCCCTGCTTTAGGGAAGGAAGAGGCTGCAGGGTCCGGCTCGGCACGCACAGCTCCATCTTTAGGACAGGAAGACTCGAGAGCGCAGGAGGAAAAAGCTGTAAAGGAGGGTTCGTGCTCGGGAACAAGGGGGTTTTGCAAAGGGAAGAGCACAGGAGTGGGATTGGAAGGGGAAATAGGATCTGGTCCAAAGGGATTTCCTACACACCCCCCCCCCCCCCAGTGAACACTTAGTGCAAAGGGGGTTTCTCCCAAGAAATAAATGGACTTATCACCTTTATTGCACTGATTTTTCCTTATAAATAAATGTATATATTGCCTTTATTGCAGTGATTTTTCCCTATGAAATAAATGGGTTTATTTCCTTTATTGCAGTGATTTTTCCCTATGAAATAAATGGGTATATTGTCTGTATTGCACTGATTTTTCCCTATGAAATAAATGGGTATATTGCCTTTATTGCAGTGATTTTTCCCTATGAAATAAATGGGTATATTGCCTTTATTGCAGTGATTTTTCCATATAAATAAATGGACATATTGCCTTTATTGCAGAGATTTTTCCATATGAAATAAATGTATATATTGCCTTTATTGCACAGATTTTTCCCTATGAAATAAATGGTCATATTGCCTTTATTGCAGTGTCTCCCCCAATAAATAAATACACTCACTGCTGTTATTGCTGAGTGTTTTTCCCCCAAGAAATACACATTTTGCATTATTTGCTTTATTGCAATGTGGTTTTCCCCTGATAAATAAATGCACAGATTGGCTGTATTGCAGTATTTCTGTCATCCCCCCCCAAAATGAATGTACATTTTGCCTTCATTACAATGGTGTTCCAAAGGAAAGGAGCACTTCTCTCTGCTGCAAGGGAGGCTGTTTTACAGGAGCAAAGATTCCAAGGAAGCTGTGGCTGCCCTATCCCTGGCAGTGCTCAAGGCCAGGTTGGACACAGGGGCTTGGAGCAGCTGCTCCAGTGGAAGGTGTCCCTGCCTGTGGCAGGGGTTGGAAGTGGATGAGCTTTAAGGTCCCTTCATCCCAAACCATTCCATGATTCCATGGATATTTGATGCATTTGCACTTTGTGATGCATTTTCAAATGTGAAGACCCAGGCCCACAGGATGCTGGTGGGCACCAGTTGCAAAACCCGCCATGAAATTCCCAACTCCTGGAAAACCCTGGTGTTACTTCAGAACAAAACAACCTCCTCAGTGCTTTAAAGGGGATAAATAAATGAATATCTACTCACCGAATCATTCACGAAGCATCTCAGCGCGGCAAGCTCCAGTGCTCCGGCTGGGTTTGGAAGATCAAAGGTTGGATGGGGTAAAATCTGGGATGTATTCCCAAGGGAAGGAGGGAAAGAGGCGCCTCAGACCTTCAGCATCCCAAAAACCTGGTGGATTTAAAAGGGTTTTTGCTGCTGAGGAGTAATTTGGTGGTGAGAATTCCTCTCACCTATGGGATGTGTTGCAGCGTGCAGCCCAAGCGCCCGGCCAAATTCCCTTCCCAGGCACCTACTTGCCCCTTTCCTTGAAAATTTGGGATATTTTAGGAATTATTTAGCAGCTTTTAGCCCTAATTCTGGCCAAAAATGAAAACTGAAAGCATTGCTCCCAAGTAGCAGATGGGGGACTTGGTTTATTTAGGGGTTTTCCATGGTACCGATAGCAGCACGATGTAACTCAAGTGCTGCCAGTGCTGCAACCTGAGCTGTTGTTCCTAAAAACGGGGTTTTTCCCCCCAGAATGCCCACTGGGTTGGACAGGGTGGATGGGAAGGTTTGGAGGCAGTTGCATCAGGCTGCGGGTTAGACAGGTTTTTAACTTGGATAAGGAAAAACTGGTCTTACCTGTTCATTCCCAAGGGAGTCTGGGATGGGGAGCGACTCACCTTGGGTAACCTTGGCCTTGTTTCGCCTTCTGCTATCCCCGATCCGGCCGCGTTTGCATCCCCAGCCAATGGTATTGGGGTATCCCTGGGGATGGGGATCCTTGGATGTGCCCACAGCAATGGGAAAAGGGGCTTGCAGCAAGAGCCTCTGCGGGAATCCTGCTGTCCAGGGCAGAGGGTGCAGCGTGGGAATGGGATCCAGGGGCATTTGCATGCCCTGCCCGCAGCCAGGGAGCCAGAAACCGGCTGGTGCATCCCGTGGGAGATGCTGCAATGAATCCAGGTCCCTTTCCAGGCTCCTTTTGCAGCGCCAGGGTCTTTAAGCAAGGGGTTTGGGTGCTTTGGGAGGGGATTTGTCCTCCAGGAGAAGTGCACATGGAGTTTTCCCAAGCATTTAGTGCAAGTGAGAGGGGAATTGAAGCCTCCGGCCAGAGGGATGCTGATGGGAGATGGGGCTCCAGGAGGATTTCGCTGGGAATTGCATGGCTGGGAGATGTGGAGGAAGCAAGGGATGGGCTGAACGGATGAATGGTGCTTCCAAGCTTGCATCCACACGCCCTGCAAGGCGGGTTTGTGCACCTCTGAGGGGGTTTTGTTGGGACACCGGTGAGCAAACCAGTCCAGCTGCTCTGCTGCATCCTTGTGCCGTGCACCGAGAGCTTCTGGGGCCTCCCTGCAAGGCTTCCCCAAGGAAAAAGCTCTGGAGAAGCTGGGATACCTCTTGGAAAAGGTGTCCCAAAGCCTTCCCGGGGAGGATGCCAGCAGAGGGCATCCCTGGACCGGCTCCATCACCCCAATTACATCGATCTCTCTCTCTCTCTCTCTCTCTCTCTCTCTATATGTATATATATATGGATTCACATGGGTTGATTACACTTAAACCACCACCTCCCTCCGTGCCCATCACCTGAGTCACACACAGCACCCAGTGCACTCCAGTGGATATTTAAACGCCAAATGCTTCAAGTTCCTTGAAAAAGCCTCTGTTCACACCCATAAAAACAGGTTTATTGGGTTCCTCTGCTCCATATGGTAAAGCTTTGTGGGGAGGGTGTGAACCTAGCAAGGGAGGAGAGGTAATTTACATGGGGTTTGCATTTTAAACCCGGAACCAGCAGCTGGGGCAGGATGGGTGCAGGATGAGGGCCCATCAGCTGGGCTCCATCAGCATCACTGTGAGAGAGGGAGGAGGTTGCTGCTTATTTAAGGGCTGAGCATGGGTGCAGGCTGTTTGCTTGCTCACATCTCCTATGGAGCCATTCCTAGAGGAGTGAAGGTCTGGGTCCTTGGTGCAAGAAGTACCCTTTGGTAGGCAGGGATAAATCACTGTGAGTGACTACAGCCCCACAACCTCCAACCCTGGTGTTTTGCGGATGCATAAAACCAAGTTGGACTTCTTTTGGCTAAAAGGAGGTGCATGAGATTCCTTCCATGCAAGGAGTTGGAAAAGCACCCTTAATCCTTGCAGGGTGCAAGGATGCAGTCCCACAAGTGGGGTTTGATGGGGCTCTTAGGTCCCAGCCCCCTTGGCTCGCAGAGGAGATGCTCTGCATGGTGATGGTTTATATTTAATCTACTTTGATTTAGAATGGGTTTATTCTGGGGGGGGTGTTTCAGCTCCCAGCACCCCAGGGTGGCCCAGCCCTGCTGCCAGTGGCACCCAGCCCTGCCTGAGTCAGTGCTCCCAGGCACCCACACGCCGGCTGCAAGCACCCAAATCCCAACTTCATCCCAGTTTTGCTGGGCACAGGGTGAGTGTTTGGGGGGCTCAGGGTGGGGGATGCCCCGTGGTGCATCGGTTCATCCTGGTGAGGGGGGTGTAGGGTCCCAGGGAGGGGGGGATGTGGTCTAATTCGGTGAGGGCACAAACTCACCCCTTTTGCCAATGTAACCATGGTGGCAACCTGAGTCATTGCCAGCCAGCAGTGACTCACCAGAGGGTCAGTCCCTGTACATCTGCATGGATCTGTAGGTACATGGTACCTATGTAGAGTTGTGGGTGCACTGCTGTCTGCACCCCATGGATGCATTTCTCCCTGCAAAAGGAGTGGGCACTTTGGGTGCTCTTTGCTTCTTTGCCTGTGCAGAGCTGGTTTTGGGGTGCAATCCCCCCCCCCCCCCTTGCTCCTTTGGGAGGGTTTGATTCATGATTCAAATGCAACCTGACAAATCAGAACTGATCACTTCAATTTCCATCAATCATTGCCACTGAGATGCTTTTCCTGCCCCCCAGACCCCCAAAATGATCTGTGGAGGGTCTCCCCCTTCCAGATAATGGGATAAGGGGGATAAAGCCCTTTCCACCATGATCCTGGGGTGCTGTTCCCGCTGGCAAAGAGGTTTTCCTGACAGGGCTCAGCCCCTCCATCAGCAGCAATCCCAAAGGAAAAGGTGGGCTTTTCCGGCTGCCTGCAAGTCATGCAAAGGGCACTGGGATATAGGGATATATATATATATATATATATATATATATATATTTATTTATTTATTTATTTATTCTGCTGGGCTTGTTTGGCTGGTTCCAAGCTGGAATAAACCTGACAGCTCCTGCATGTGTTTGCCAGGGGTGTTTTCAGCAGGGCTGGGCAACAGCAGCTGGGGTGTGCTGGCCTTGGCAGCAGCGGGAAACACCTTTCCCAGTGGGAAAACCAGCCCCAAACGCCGATGAAATAGGTAAGATGGGGGCATTCTGTAGCCAGGATGTTGCCTTTAAATGCATGCAGGTGTGGGGTCCTTGCACTCATTTAATATCTAGGGTATTTTGGGCTCTTTTTGGTGATGTGGGAGAAATGCGGTTGAATGGGGATGTGGAGGCACATTTTGGGACTTTGAGCCCTGCAGCTGATGGCTTTGGTGTAAAATATCCCGGAGAAAATCCTCTTTTTCTGGCAATTTTGGAAGCTCCTGCTGCAAAATCCCCCTTGGTCCAGGCTGGTTTTGCACTGTCGGCAAGGAGAGGGTTAACGGGTTGCGCTGGGATATAAGGGGTTAAAAGGCAGGGACAGGGCTGGATCCTGCTGGGGGTTATTTATTAGGATAGGGAACACCAGGGATGTAAATCAGAGCTGGTTGGGAAGGAGAAGGAGGGGAGGGAGAGGGAGGGGGGGAGATGCCCAAAATCCCGGCATCCCTCAGTGCAGCCGCTGGACCGCGGCTCCCATCCGGCTGCGAGCCCTCGGCCGCAGGGATCTGGGGGTGCTGGGGTGGGTGGGTACCGGTTGGGTGTCCCCCACCCTGGGCACCCCATTGGAGGGGTCTGTGGGATCCATCCCCATCCGGGGGGGATTGCTCCTTGTTTTCCCTGACGTTGCCTCCCCGCCGGGGGCCTGCTCGGCCGATGCGGATACAAAGCCGGAGGAGCCTCGGCCTTCCCAGGTCAGCAAAACCCCATTTCCCTTCCCCTGCTTCCCATAAAGCCGTGTCTCCATATGTGTAAACCTCATATCTATAGGGGCTCCCATCCTCTTGCAGGACGAGGAGGTCGCCCTTTGCCTTCCCTCTGCCGCCAGGGCTTCAGTGCCATGGTTTTATATAGAAATACCTTATATTTGTTAAATTCCTATGAAATACATAAGCCCAAAGCAGCAGCAATAAGGAGAGAAGAGGTGGCTTTTGCTGCATCACGCCAATTCCACACCCATTCCTGGGCTTTTTCACCCCAAACCTGCATTGGGTGCAAATCTCTCCCAGCTGGGATTTGCTGCACCTGTGGGAAAACACAGTTTTGGGGCTGGGGGGGAGGTTCGAGCTTCCTCCAGGATAATTTTGATAGCAAATCATGGGAATTGCCCCCTTTTTAGTGATGTGTTTGGATATTGGTTGCATTGGGGCAAAAGGTTGCATTGCTGGAAGGTTGCAAACGGGGTGAAGTGGCTGCAGTATCATTTCCCATCTGTTTTAAGGGGGGTTTAATGCATTAAATGTGGTTTAGGGAGATGGCAGGTTGCAAAGAGCAGGTTTTGCCCCAAAATAACGCCTAGAAAAGGGGGCACAAATGCATTTTGAAGGTGAAAAAAGCAGTATTTGACATTTCAAGAAGGGGGGGTCTGCAAAACAGGGTGAGAAATGAAGAATAGTGGGGTCCATGATCTCAAATCTGTTGGTGTCAATGCCTGGTGCTGGTTTTTGGGTCTCTTTTCAGCCATGAGAAGGTGACCCCTGAGCAGCTCGAGGAGTTCAAATCACTTTAAAAGGGTGCAAAAGGTTTTAACTTGGTGCTTTGCAATAAAGCAAACCCCAAAGTGTTGGGAATTGTTTGAGAAGCACTAATAATGGGGGAAAAAAAACCCATTTCTTTATGCATTTGTTGTTGTTTCTGTTTAAATTCTTCCCCTTCCAAATTCCTTTCCGGGATAGTTTTGCACTGGGTGAACTTTGCAACTGCTTTGCCAAGCATTAAAGGGCGGAGATTGGGATAAGCATCAAACTGGGGGGGGGGGGGGTTGGCACTAAATGAGGCTTTTTCTTGCTTTTGGGGTTTCTTGATAAGAAATCCTTGCAGAATGGGCTCTTTTTTCTTATTTAAGTGCTATAATTCTGATTTTTTACTGATTTTCCCCCTTTTCCCCTGCATTTGCACTCACGGCACGAGCTGGGCAAGGGATGGATTTTTTCCGGTTCATCAGTGATGTTGAAAAGGAAAATCCAAAGGAAAATGGTGGCAGTTTTCCAGGTTTTAGATCTTTAGTTGGAGTATTTGCCCAGAAGAACCATTTTGAGGTGAAAGAGGGGAAACACTGTGTTGAGGAAAAGCTTTGCCTAGAAGATGATGCCTTTTGGTGGGTTTTTTTCAGCTATAATCACAGAATTGCCTTGAATCTTGAATTTTCATGGAGTTCTTTTAGGGGGAACTCCCTCTTTTGCCTTTTTTTTCTGGGTAAAACCCTTTTTTGGGGAGAAAAATCCATCTTTTGGCTTATCTTGGGGGGGAAAACCCCATCATTTTGCTACTGTTTCATTCCCATCCTCTTTTGAGGCATCCCTTATTGCTGCCAACCCAAACCACATCAAAATGCCCAATTTGGGGAAATCTGGAAGATTGAGGATAACTTTTCTTCATTGGAGCCCACATTCCCATTGTGCCAACTTCAAATCTCCATAACTGATTCCTTAGAAAACTGGGAAACCACCTAGCCCTTAGAACACAGATAATGTGCTGCATAAACCCACTTAGGGCTGGGAGAACAGCTTACCTTGGAGCAGATATTTGCTGGTTCATTTAAAATCATTAATGTAAAGGACTGGGATTTAGGGAGAAAACATTCCTGCCTTACTCTGGCTCTCCCTGGCAACCTGTGTACTGGAAATCATTGGAATAGTATCCCTATATTCTCTATCCCTATATTCTCTATCCCTATATTCTCTATCCCTATATTCTCTATCCCTATATTCTCTATCCCTATATTCTCTAGTCCTATTTTCTTATTTGGCCAAGGTGACGGTAGAGAATCATCCAGGTGGAGAAATGAGCCTTGAAGCTGCCATTGGGATGTGGGATCATTGTTTGGAGAAATTATAAGGAGTTGGGGGAAACTTTGGGGAGAAAAGAGCTAATTCTTATTTCTATTTCCTATCCCCCCCTCCCCCCCATCCCTTATAAATAGTGCCGGGGTTATTTATAAGGAGGGATTAACGTGGCAGGGATGCAGACAGGAGGAGGAGGGATTCCCAGGGTAAATCCTGCTGTGTTTCCCTGCTGTGATTTTATGGGTTTTATGGATTTTATGGATTTCTGAGTCTGTTTTGACTTTTGG
Organism: Melopsittacus undulatus; assembly: GCF_012275295.1. Taxonomy (NCBI): domain Eukaryota; kingdom Metazoa; phylum Chordata; class Aves; order Psittaciformes; family Psittaculidae; genus Melopsittacus; species Melopsittacus undulatus. The sequence continues at coordinate 2,768,988 of NC_047538.1, read as the reverse complement.
AAGCCCCTATATTAAAGAAAAAGGGGATTTGGTGGGAAGATGCTTTCCTGGGGGATGACTCCTTGGGGCTGGCACCCATCCCTACCAGTTGGGACCTGTCGCTCTGGTGTGGTGGCTAAATATAACCAAAGTAAAGCCAAGTAGTTGTTGGTCGCCGGGCTCTGCTCCTGCTTTCCTGCTTTATTTAGACCGGGATCTATTTATTTTCCCTCCCCACCCAGGTTGGGAGGGAGACGGGGCTGAAGCAGGGCTCGTGATGCTGCCTCCAGCTTGCTGGCGACAGGGTGAGGACCCAGCAGCTCCTGCTGGCTTGAAATCCGTGTTTCCAAGGATGAGCTCACATCCTGACATCCTTCTTGGATTACAATTGCATCCCCACGTCCTTCTCACATTATTCTGCATCCCCTTTTTGCTATCTCAGCCTGGTTTGGAGCATCTCACTGATGTAGGACACCCTCTTTTCCTCACCAGCTTTCCCCCCCCAAACCCCATCCCATGGGATGCATTTTGCTACTGGGATGTTCCTACCCCTCATAGCACTTTTGCTGTGACAAATGATGCCAAATAACCCTTCTTCTCTCCATTTAGCCAGCCCCAGTTAAAGGTCATGGGGCTGTTTTGGAGATCCTGGTGATTCTCCTTGGAAGCAGCAGGGAAAATAACCAGCCCTGGGACAAAATTGGGCTGATGGGAGCTTATGTCAACTGTCAAAATGGGATGTGACCTTCTCCTGCCCTGCTGGTGGGATAAAATCAGGATCGAGCTGCAGGGGCCTGGCTGTGCATCGACCTCCTGTTCCCCTCTCTGAATGCAGAAGCCGTCGTGTTACTGGAAGGGTGAACAAAACCAGTAAGCAAACTGGTTTCTGGATGAACCCCATCAGAATCTCTCTGCCAGGCTTATTTTACCCATTTATTGATGCTTTTAACTTGCTTTGCTCTTTCTTTTTTGGAGGCGCTGCTGCAGGAATATTGCCCCTCACAGTGGTGGATTTATGGCTTGGGTGGTGTTGCATCCATAGGGATAAAACCCGAAGCTTGGGAAAGGGAGGGCGAAGGGAATCGCCTGCTCCCACACTCATGGGAAGGGGGTTAGATGACATCTGAGAGCAGCCTTGGCTGCCACCTGCTTTCTGCTTTGAGGGGCAGGCAAAAGCAATTCAAGGAGGAAGGAAGAATAAGTGTCCTTAGATCCTTCTCCCAAATAAATCCCTATTAATGTGTTTGTGGAGGCGATGGGCTCATTGCAAAAGTGGCTGGAAGAGGGTTTGCAGCAGTAATACGGGTCAAGGAGGGGAAGAAGAGGTTTATCTTGAATTTGTTTGATGTTTGGGCAAGGGTTGGATGAGTTTTAGCTTGATGCTTTGGGGGGTTTGCAGTGGGATGGGATTGGGGTTGCAGCATCACTTGTGCATGTGCAGTGATTGCAAGGGCTTTACAGCTCCTTTTCCAGGGGTGGATGTGTTCTACCTCCCTCCTTGCTTTAAGGGGTTTTGGTACAGGGGGAATAAATGGATCCTTTTCTTAAGGATCATCCTGGGTCTGTGCATCCCCTGTATCCACTTCCCAGAGGAAATGAGGATCCAGGCAAGGGAGAAGTGGTCGCTGGGGGTCAGGCTCCGTGCAGCAGGGAAGTGGCATCCGTTGTGCACCAGTTGCTGCTTCCAGTAGGAACAAGTCAGCAGAGTTTGGTTCTTTGCAGCCTCTCTCAGGGTCATTTCTCTCCACTGCATCCTCCCTTGGGCATGGGGGTCCCAGCTCTGTCCTTCCTCTTCCTCTTGGTGACCTTCATGCTGAGCATCTCTGGTTACGGGAGCGGATGAGCCATCGATCCCAAGGATTCGTGGCGCTTCCCAGCCTCCAGGGCCTTCAAGCTGGATGCTCAGAGCTGGATTTGCAGTGAAAACTGCGACCTGGGACTGACTCTTCTGCTTCCTTGTGAGGTTTTGCAGCAGCTGATGCTGGATCCATCACACTTGTGGTCTCCCCGTGTTGCCTTCTCTTGCAGGGATGAATCTGGGAGTGTTGATCTTCCCTCTCAACCCATTTCTCCTTCTCTCCCACAGGAAAGCCTCAGGGAAGGGCCCAGGTGGAGCATCTGGACCCCCTGCGCTATGGCATCATCTGAGCTGTCCCCTCACCCTGCAGTAGGTACTGTCAACCTATGGGAGCTGGGGTGATTTTGGGTGGGGGGACACCCACGTTTGGGCAGAAATAGGGTGCATCACCATGGGGCATCCTCCACATCCCCATTGGAGACTTTTGGGATCATAAAAACTTGAAGAGCTGCTGAATCTTGCATGCTTTGGGGATGATGCTCTTTTCTGTCCCCTGCATCCCTCTGTTGCTGCATCCCTCTGTCGCTGCATCACCACAGGGGGACAAGTGACAAGGTTTATGCTCACAGGTGACCATCTCTCCCCAGAGACCCCCAGCCCCCTGCCCCACGGGGAGGAGGACCTCGGTGAAGCCTTTGACTTTGAGGATACTGAGGAAGAGGAGGAAGAGGAGGACTCAACAGCTGATCCCAGCAGTGAAGTTGTCCTCCGGGCACCCCCTCGCCGGCGCCGTGCAACCAGCTCTGGTGGTGGTGAGGACCACAGGCTCGGGGGGGGGGGGGGTGTTCCTCAATGTCCCCACCATGTCCCCTTTGGATGCCCAGGGTGGCACTGCTGCAAGCCTGGGTGCCAACACCATTTCTCTTCCCTTTTCCTCTCTGCAGATGGGCTGGTGCTGGAGACCCAGGAAGGGTATGTGAGGTTTTGGGGGAGAAAGATGCAGATTTGGCTGGAAGGAGAGCTTGCAGCATGTGTGGGGTGCAGGAAGAGGGGCAGGACATCACCAGGGATGGGGGGACCCTCTCCCTGTGCTCCCTGATGCTGATGCATCCTCCTGCCCCACAGCAAATGACACTAAAAAAGCTGGTTTTGGGTCTTGTGCCTTTCCCCTGTGGGATGCTTGGATCTACTTAAAAAGCTACTGTGACCCTGCAACCCAGGCCCCCCCAAATCCATGAAGGAGGCATGCAGTTGGGAAGGGAGTCACAAATACAAGCTTTATCCTGTGCCTGTGAACCCCGATAACAGGGATAGAGGGTTATGGGGGGTGAGGGCTTGGATGCACCCGATTTGCACCCTGAGGGGCTCCCTGACCCCTTCTCTGCAGGCTGCCAGTGGGGGTGAGCAATGGGGAGGCTGGTGGAGACCCCCACATCGGTGCCCAGACCTGGAAGAGGAAAAGCGGCCACGAAGGTGGGAAAAATGCTGGGAAAAGGAGCCTGCCAAGGCCTGGGAGAGGTTTCTCCATCCTGGTTTGATCCTTGGGTGCTGACCTGAGTCTCTGGGGTTGGATTTGTGCCCCCAAAGGTGAGCGCTTCGAGTTCCCAGAGGTGGATGATGTGATCTACGATGATGTCCCCTGTGAAAACCTCGATGCTGAGCAGGATGGTAGGGACAGACCTATCCCCTTCCACTTGATTCCTCATTTTCCATGCGTTCCCATGGGACCACGAGCCCATTTTCCAGCGGGGAAAGCAGAGGCATGCTCTGCGAAGGAGAAGCACATCCTAAAGGAGGATGCTGAGGGGGATAACAATGGGCAAACCACTGGGGTTTGGGAGGGATGAAGGCAGATGCGTTCCCAGCGGGGCTGCAAAACCCTGAGGATTTGGGGTCCCTGAGGAGAGGGAATTGCCTTCCTGGATGGAAAAGGAGCAGGTGTTTGTTTGCCAGGCCTGGGGACGGAGCACAGCCTGATCTACGAGGAGGTGCAGCGCGGCGAGGGGACGCGCCTGGGGGAGGACTTGGGCTGGAGCTCCAGCGAGTTCGAGAGCTACAGTGAAGATTCAGGCGAGGAAACCAAGGCAGAGGCTGAGCCGGCCAAGCAGCGGGCGTCCTTCCAGCCCAAGGTAACACTTGGCTCTATTGACTGTGATTGTTTCCCTTCTATTCCCCTGGGTTTGCTGTGTCAAGGCACCGGAGCAGCCAGGCTTGATGGTGACGCAGAGGATGCTGCGGTTCCCCCGCTCACCCAGTCCGAAGCCAGCCTGAAACTTGGGGGGTTCATTTCTTTCTGTTTCTTCTTCCTTCCCTTATTCTTTTTCCCTTGGGTTTCGCATCCCGGCACTGCTGGAACGTGGCTGCTGCCCTTTCCCTGCGCTTCCTCCTTTCCCTGCTCGAGCGAAGCTGGATTATTGGGAAGATCTGCCTGTACTGTGCTGCTTTGGGATGATTTCTCCTCCTCTTTTTTGTGTTTTGGCTGCTTACCTGGATCTCTTCTCTGCCTCCTCTGCCTTCTCCTCCCGCCTGGTTTGCTTTGGGCTCAGCTTTCTCCAGACCTGAATAGACTAAAGGAGAGATACGCCAGGACTAAGAGGGACATCCTGGCTTTAAGAGTTGGGGGGAGAGACATGCAGGAGCTGAAGCAGAAGTACGATTGGAAGGTACTGTCCCTCCTCTGTCCCTTGTCCTACAGATCTTCCCAGGGGTGGGAAAACACCCACATGGAGATTATCCAGGCTGAGTTCATCCCATTTTGTCCCCCAGAAGAGGAGACCATTGAGTTAAACATCACAGAGCTGCCTCTCATGTCCATCTGTCTTGCAACTGCCCAAGCCATTTGCTTTTTGGGTGTTTGTCTTTTTCTTTTAAGGGGCATTTGGACCAAGTGAGGTTTCCTGTGGGATAGATGGATCTGAGAAGGTTTTTTTCCCCCTGATACAGGGTGGAAATCAGGTGGGAAAGGAGATTCCTGAGCCTTTCCCAGCTCCAAACCATCCAGGCTGGTACTTCGTGGCCAGTTTGGGGTTGGGAAGGAGACACTGATGTCAGCTTGGGCTACACCTGCTGTGATTTGAGGTGTGAAAGTCCAAAACCCCCCAGCCTTTGCTCTCTCCCACATAAAACCCCAGCCAGGAGAAGGGGATGGATGCACTTGTGCCTCCCTTCCCTCCCTCCTCTTTGCTTTTGCTGCATGCTCATGCTTTGCCCATGCCTGCTTGCTTGCAGTTGTGCCCCTGCAGAGGGAGGAGAGATGCTGGAGCCATCCTCCTTCCTCAGCCACATGCCTCATCTTCCTCCCCATTGGGCTGCATGGGAAAATGGGGATGATGCTCAGAGGGGATGTTCCCAGGAGGATGGTACCACTGTATCTGAATCCAAAATGAGGATGATGCTCGGAAAGGTTGTCCCCAAAGTAATGGTAACAACTGCATCAAGACTCAAAATGAGGGACAATGCTCAGTGGGGATGTATCCAGGAGGATGGTACCACTGTATCTGAACCCAAAATGGGGATGATGCTCGGAGGGGATGTCACCAAAGGGATGGTACTGCTGTATCCAAACCTGAAATGGGGGATTATGCTCAGTGGGAATGTCCCCAGGAGGATGGTACCACTGTCTCTGGACCTGAAATGAGGAATGATGCTCAGAGGGGATGTTCCCAAAGGGATGCCACTGTACCCATACCTAAAATGGGGTTCTGGAGCTGCCTCAAGCCTCGTGCTCCCTCTCATCCCCTAACCTAGATGACCCAGCTGATGAAAGCAGCCAAAAGTGGCACCAAGGATGGTCTGGAGAAGACCAAGATCGCAGTGATGAGGAAGGTGACATTCCTGCACCGGAAAGAAGCACCAGGTAATTGGGAAAACCCTCCCCTGGCTTTTGAGAGCCAAAAAACTCTTTTTGAGGGTATTTTCTTAAAACGCATTACAAATCCTATTGCTTTCATCTTTGCTGATCTGTTCTGGGCATTTTAAGCTTGATATCTTCTCACTCCTTGCATCCCTGTGCAAGCTTGGTTGGTTTGTCTCGCTCCAAACACCCTTGTCCTTTTAGGAGCAAGGCAGTGACCCCTCCACACAGCACCCATGGGTGCCCCCTTTGGACACAGAGCAGGATGTGCCCTCAAACCCTGATTTTTGGGAGTGTTTTCCTAACCCTCCTGCTGTTGTGTAGGGGATGGGGAGCGGAGGAGGAGGGTGGTGGAGGCGGAAAAGCACCGCCGGAGCTCAAGGGTCTCCCTGGAGCATCACAGGGGAGGTAGGATCCTGATGGGCAGCCTCATGGCTCGGCTGGGGCTGCCCGGGGGATCCGGTGTGTGTGTCCCAGCCTTGCTGCATGGCCCCAACGTGGCTTAGCTGGAATGCTTTTGGTGGCCCCGGGATGCTGGAGAGCATCTTGCCCCCAGAGTGCTGCAGAGCATGGGAATGTTCTGTCCCCAGGGCATGGAAATGGGGAGAATCAGAATCATAGAGTCAATAAGGTTGGAAAAGACCTTTGAGATCATCGAGTCCAGCCTTAACCCCAGGACCAAGTCTAGCACTAAACCATGTCACTAAGGGCCTCGTCTGCATGGTTTAGAATCATAGTTTAGAGTTAGAAAGGACCTTAAAGCTCCTCCAGTTCCAACCCCTGCCACGGGCAGGGACCCCTTCCACTGGAGCAGCTGCTCCAAGCCCCTGTGTCCAACCTGGCCTTGAACACTGCCAGGGATGGGGCAGCCACAGCTTCTCTGGGCACCCTGTGCCAGTGCCTCAGCACCCTCACAGGGAACAGCTTCTGCCTTATCTCCAACCTGAACTTCCCTGTTTCACTTTGAACCCATCACCCCTTGTCCTGTTGCTCCAGTCCCTGATGAAGAGACCCTCTCCAGCATCCTTGTAGCCCCCTTCAGATGCTGGAAGCCTACATGAACACTTGCAGGGACAGTGACTGCAGCCCTGCCCTGGGCAGCCTGTTCCAATGCCTGAGCACCCTCTGGGGCAGGAATTGTTCCTCAGCTCCATCTAAAGCTGCCCTGGTGCAGCTTGAGGCCGTTTCCTCTTGTCCCATCCCTTGTTCCTTGGGAGCAGAGCCCAGCCCCCTCCCAGGTAGCTGCAGAGCAGGATCTCTGTGCAGCCGAGGGCAGTGATCCTCCCTGCCAAAATTAGGGAAGGAAAAAGGTCACCCGGCACCAGCGCCCTCCCCTCCAGCCTGCTCGTCCCCGTTACCGGTTATTTATAGGCTCCGGGATGGGGCCGGGCCGGCCGGTTGCGGCCATGTGGAAGAAGCGCCCGTCCCTGTACTGTGATGCCGGCCTGGCCCGCTCACCCTCCTCCTCCTCTGCTGCTTCGGCCTCGGGTAAGGGGTCCCTGCACCGGGCACCAGGCACCCACCTCTTGCCTTCCCTGTTTCCTCCTGCGTGCTGCTCTCGGCTCCTTTCCCCCTCTCTTTTCCTTGCTTGCACCCACCCTTGGAGCGAGGATGGGGGCGCTTTTCCCACATCCAGGGTGGCTTTTTGGGGACAAGGAGCCTTTTGGTCCCCTCCCTGCAGGGAGCTGGTTCGGTGCCTGCTCTCAGCCTGACTCATGCTGGTGTCCGGTGACAGTAGGGACACGCGATGCTGGAAGGACGCTGGATCCATCTCCAATCACAGCTCCAAACCCGGCCGCATCCCCAGCCAAGCAGCTCATGGGGCTGCAGGCTTTACTTTAGACCCCAAAACAAGCTAAAACAGGGTTGATTTGGTGTGTGGTTGTGGGTGTTTTCCCTGCAGGAGATTCGGAGGAGGAGGACACGGGTTTCCTGGAGGTCACCGTATCTGACATGAAGCACCCACCACCGGAGCTGGGCCCCATGCCCGAGGGGCTGAGCCCACAGCAGGTCTGTGTGGGGCGGGTTGGAGGTTTGGGGGGGGGGGCGGGGGAACCACAGCTTCCCCTTGGTCCCATGATTGAGCAACCAGGGAAAGGGCAAGTCAGCAGAGAGAGATGCTGCTGTGTCAGCACTTCTGCAGGGCACTGTGCCCATATGGCCCCTCTTCCAATCTATTGTTTGGGGCTGAGCCCCACTGTTGTTGTAGGTGGTCCGGAGGCACATCCTGGGCTCCATCGTGCAGAGCGAGCGGAGCTATGTCGACTCCCTGAAACGCATCCTGCAGGTGGGAGAACCCCTTGTTTGGGATGGGGAGCACAGGGGTTCAGGGATGCTGATGCACCGATGTCTCCCACAGGATTACAGGAACCCACTGATGGAGATGGAGCCGAAGGTGCTGAGTGCTAGGAAGTGCCAGGTGGTGTTTTTCCGCCTGAAGGAGATCCTGCAGTGCCACTCCATGTTCCAGATCGCCCTCGCCTCCCGTGTGGCTGAGTGGGACTCAGCAGAGAAGATCGGGGACCTCTTTGTGGCCTCGGTAGGAGAGAGGGTTGGGGGAGCACTGCTAAACCTCCCCCTGGACCGCTCTCAATGATAGCGGGATGGGTTCCAGGGTTTAAGGGATGCAGTTGCAACGTGGGGTACTACCAGCATCCTCAGCATCATGTTTGTGTACATGATTATATATATATATATATATATATATATAATGTTTTGTGCTGGGAGGGCCCTTAAAGCTCCTCCAGCCCCAACCCCTGCCACGGGCAGGGACCCCTTCCACTGGAGCAGCTGCTCCAAGCCCCTGTGTCCAACCTGGCCTTGAACACTGCCAGGGATGGGGCAGCCACAGCTTCTCTGGGCACCCTGTGCCAGCGCCTCAGCACCCTCACAGGGAACAGCTTCTGCCTAAGAGCTCATCTCAGTCTCCCCTTGGGCAGGTTCAAGCCATTCCCCTTGGCCTGTCCCTACAGGCCCTTGTCCCAAGCCCCTCTCCAGCTTTCCTGCAGCCCCTTTAGGCACTGGAGCTGCTCTCAGGTCTCCCCTTCAGGAGCCTTCTCTTGTCCAGGCTGCCCCAGCCCAGCTCTCTCAGCCTGGCTCCAGAGCAGAGCTGCTCCATCCCATCACCTCTGTTACTCTCCTCTGGTCTCAGTCCAAAAATAGATGAGAATCCCCTACTTTTCCAACCCCCATTTCTGAGGGAGCCCCACGTTATCACTGCTCTCCTCCCTCTCCCCAGTTCTCCAAGTCAATGGTGCTGGATGTCTACAGTGACTATGTCAACAACTTCACCACTGCCATGTCCCTCATCAAGAAGGCTTGTCTCACCAAACCCGCCTTCCTTGACTTCCTCAAGGTCAGCAGGACCCACACGTGGGTGCACGGTGCTGCTGGGCACCGTTATTGGTGACAGCTCTTCTCTATTGCCTTTTCCTCCCTGCAGAAGAGGCAGATGGCCAGCGCCGACCGGGTCACGCTCTATGGGCTGATGGTGAAGCCCATCCAGAGGTTCCCTCAGTTCATCCTGCTCCTGCAGGTATGGCTGATGAGTTCCTGCACGCATCCTGCTTTGCAGCCTGGGTGCTGTGAGAAAGGGTTTAGCAAGGGGTATGTTTTGGGGTTGGCAGCTTGGTTGTACCTTCGGGGACCATCCCAAGGATCATCTCCCAAGCTTTGATTTTGGAGGTGCTGAAGGCACTTCCAGTCATCGCATCCTCAACAGGGCTGATTTTCCTGGCGTGGCTTTTGTCCCCCATCCTTTCCCTGCTGCAGGACATGCTGAAGAACACCCCCAAGGGCCACGCAGACCGCTTGTCCCTCCAACTGGCCCTCACCGAGCTGGAGACGTTGGCAGAGAAGCTCAATGAGCAGAAGCGCTTGGCTGACCAAGTTGCTGAAATCCAGCAGCTGAGCAAGAGCATCAGTGACCGCAGCAGCCTCAATAAGGTGAGTCCTTCAGCCTCACCTCCTCATCCTCCTGCTGGGTCGATTTTGGAGCTGGTGGTTGAGTTTTACTGCTTCCACTTTCCATGTCGGGGGCTTCAGGAAGCCGGGATCCCTGTTTTCTCCAGCAGGATGTTGAGCTCAAGTGAATCTTGATGTTGGGGGAGGGAAATTCCTCTCCAGGGAAAAGCAAGGACCAGCTGCTTGGTTTTGCAACCGTTGCTGGAGTAGAAATCCCCTAAATGAAGCTATTGCGACACATCCTGAGCTGGGGACTGCCCTGGTGCAAAAACCACAGCGAGGCACCCGTGGAGCTCATCCTGGCATCAGGATTTAGGGTTGGGGTTGAAGGGAGACTCAAGAGAGGCTGCAAAAAGGGCTATGTTGGTCTTTCATGGCTCTGCTCTCTTGGTGGTTGGACATCCAGGGTGCAAAGGGGTTTGGCATCTTGTGGCTTCAGAGCATGTTGCACAGCCATCCCTGGGGAGCTTAGGGATGTGCATGCTCCTGGTTGGAGGTAAACCCTTGCAATAAGGGAAAGGCAACCCAAATGTGGGGCAGGAGGCTTGCAAGAGCCCCTGGGCTGACCCTCCATCCCCTTTGCAGCTCCTGAGCTCGGGGCAGCGGCAGCTCCTGCTCTGTGAGACGCTGACGGAGACGGTGTATGGGGACCGCGGGCAGCTCATCAAGTCCAAGGAGAGGAAGGTTTTCCTGCTCAACGACATGCTGGTCTGCGCCAACATCAACTTCAAGTACGTGCTGGTGGCCCCAGACCCCCAGAATCACTTTGCAAAGCCACCAACATGGGTTTTCCTAGCACTGCCCAAAGGACTTGTAAAACCACCTCACATCACCAGCACAGCATCGACCAGGTTGGAAAAGACCTTTAAGATCATCAAGTCCAACCATTACCCCAGGGACCACCAAGACCATTGCTAAACCATGTCAAACCTTGTTCTGAAGGGGAAACCCACTTGGTTTGGGGGTTGTTTGCCCCCCATTTTTGGCATACCTCCACACAAAGCCTCCATCCCCTGATGCTGTGGGGTCCTGGAGCTGGTGTGGGGTTTGCTGGTACCTCAGGGCTTGATGCTGCAGAGGGGGGAAACCTTTGAGTTCCCCATAATATCTCTTTATTAATCATTTTTCCCCTCTTCCAGGCCGGTGAACCCAGGGTAGGTGCTGAGCGTGGTCTGCTGTGGTTGCGTGCCCCACGTTTGGGGGTTCAGGCATGGTGTGGGGTTGCAAATGGGGCTTGGCTTGCACAGTGCATTATGTGAGGGCTTTCAGGATGAGCCATGGTGTCTGTTGGTTTACTTACATGTATCTCTGCATTCTCCCTTGGCAGAGGCCAACTGGAAATCAGCAGCCTGGTGCCCCTGGGTCCCAAATACGTGGTGAAGTGGAGCACGGCCCTCCCGCAGGTGCAGGTGGTGGAGGTGGGACAGGAGAGTGGTGCCTATGACAAGGACAACGTTGTCATCCACAACGCTGGTGCCAAGAAGCACGCTCCGGCCGGGCAGGCTTCACACAGTGAGCACCCATCCTTTGAGCCGGTGTTGGGCTGGTTTCCATGGGGTGGGATGCAGCATCCATCATGGACCTCATTTCTCTGTTTCTTCACCCAAGATAAAGTCTACCTGGGGCCACCACGGCTCTTCCAGGAGCTGCAGGACCTGCAGAAGGATCTGGCAGTGGTGGAGCAGATTACCCTTCTCATCAGCACCTTGCATGGCACCTACCAGGTATCTACATGCCAAAGCATGGTGGAACTCATGGATTGGGTAGAACGGAGCTTGGATGCTTTGCATGAACCATGTGGTTCCTCAGAGACTGCTGGACACTTCATCCTCTTGAGCCCCATGGAAGGTTGGGAATGGTTCAGGCTTGTTTTGAAGGCACTTCCATCATTTAAGGCTTTTCCCCTAGAACCTGAACATGACAGTGGCCCAAGACTGGTGCTTGGCCCTGCAGAGGATGATGAAGGTAAAGGAGGAAGAGATCCACTCCGCCAACAAGTGCCGCCTCCGTCTCCTGCTGCCTGGAAAGCCGGACAAGTGAGTCTGTGGATTATAGGTAGGCTCTTCCCCCCCCAAGGAGGAGGCTGAAGGTCAACGTTGTGATGCTTTCCCTATGCAGATCTGGCCGCCCCATCAGCGTCATGGTGGTCTTCATCACTCCAAACCCCTTAAGCAAGATCTCCTGGGTGAACCGCCTGCACTTGGCCAAGATAGGACTGCGTGAGTAGCTCTATGGGCATCACCCTTGCTTTGGAAAGCCGAATTTGGGAGCTGGGGGGAGCTTTGCATCACTTCAAGCCTCCAGATGCACCAAGGGGGTGGGGGGAAAAATCAGAGCAAGGCGATATAGAGCATTTGGGGGGTTTGCACACTGTAAATCATGGGGATTGGTTCATTCTGGCTCAAAATACTTCACGTTTTCCTGCTCTTGGGTGGCATCTCCAGCTTGGCATCACAGTGATGGATTTCTGTTGGCTCTTATGCCAGTGGTGTCAGGGTGACCCGTTTCCCATGAAATAGGATGAATTTGTGGCTGACCCATCCCTGGCAGTGCTCAAGGCCAGGTTGGACACAGGGGCTTGGAGCAGCTGCTCCAGTGGAAGGGGTCCCTGCCTGTGGCAGGGGTTGGAGCTGGAGGAGCTTTAAGATCCCTTCCAACCAGTCTATGCTTCTATGAATAAGCAAGGGAGGAGCCATCCCTCCTGCTGCTTCCCTATCCCTATTCCTATTTAACTCCAGCAGCCACTGCAGCAAAAAAAGGAGAGATAAGTTTAATGGGAGACCAAAATAAATCCTTTGAAATCCTATTTGAGTGCTCGGGTGCCTCTGGGCTGGAATGATTTTTGATTCTCTTGGTTTAAACAGTTTATGTGTTGTTTGGCTTTTTGTTTTCTTCTTTAATCTGGGATGCCTCAGGGATAATCCTGCAGCCGTGAGTTAGAAATAAAAACACATTAAAGCCTAATGTGAAGAAACACATCAGGGTGATTTTTTTCCCCCCTTTGCATATACATTATCTGCGTTTTGGGGGATTTTTCAGCTGCTGCTCAGGGTGATTGCTTGGCTGTGTGCTGCTATAGGGTCCTGCTGTTGATGGAAAGGGGTGAGGTGTACCCCAGGTCCACAGATGATGGGGATTTGGGGCTGGAGATGAGAGCCCTGCACATAAAATTACTCATTTTGGGGTCCTATCAGGGAGGTAAGGGATGCTGGGTGGTGTCTTGGGCATCCTTGATGTCCTTTGCTTGTTGCAGGGGAGGAGAACCAGCCGGGCTGGCTCTGTCCTGATGAAGACAAGAAGAGCAAAGCTCCTTTCTGGTGCCCTATCCTGTCCTGCCACATGCCTGCCTTCTCCAAGGCCCTCGATCTGCAGGTAAGAATGATGGCCAACCTCTTCTCCAACCCCTCCAATACCTCCTTCCCTTTCACATCCAGTATTTTGGGGCATAAAGGCAGAAATCCCATGATGGATGGGCAGGAGGGGGTGGCCATGCTGATTGTAAAGGCAGAAGTTGTTGTGATCCACCCTGGAAAACTGGAAACACTGTGGCTGGATCCCAGGTTTTGGGGCACACACTGATACCTTGCATGTGTTGGGGTAATTTTGGGGTGCTACACCCCCTGTATCCTGGTCTCTCCTGCAGCTCAGCACTGCGGTGCACAACCCGGTGCAGTCCTCGCTGCTGGGCTTCTCTGCCATTAGCACCTCACTGCCGCAGGGCTACCTCTGGGTAAGCAAAACCACCCCAAAATGGGGCAAAACCAGCTGGGTTTGGGTCGTGCTGGCTGCAAACCCCCTCTGCAGCACTGGTGGCTGGTGCTAACCCCCCTTCCCTGGTCCATGCAGGTTGGAGGGGGGCAGGAAGGAGCAGGGGGGCAAGTGGAGATCTTCTCCCTCAACCGCGCTGTGCCGCGCACGGTGAAGTCCTTTCCGGTGGCATCACCGGTGCTGTGCATGGAGTACATCCCTGAGCTGGACGAGGGGGATCCATCGGGAACACAGGAACCCCGACTGAGCACCGAACAGCCCCCCGGATCCCCACATCCCACCATGTGCTTGGGGTTACAGGATGGCAGGTGAGCCCATGTCTTTGGTGCAGTCACCAGCACCAAACCTTGAGGACCAGCATACGATCTCCTGCATCTTCCCCCGTTCCCTCCCCAGCATTGCAGTCTATGGCAGCGTGGACACGGGGACACCGTGCTTGTTGACCTGTAAAAGCCCAGGACTGCAACCCATCCTCTGCTTGAGACACAGCCCCGAGTACCTGTTTGCGGGGTTGCAGGATGGGACCGTGGCTGCATACCCCAGGAGCAATGGTGAGGACACCTCCGAGTGTGCTTTTGGAGCAGGTTTCTTGATGGGACACCCAAAAAACAGGGAATGGGAGGCTCTTCGTGCCAGTGAGAGATGCTGGCTGCTAAACAGTGCTAAATCACAGGTTTTAATGTGTTTTCCCCTCTATTTCATTTCTCTTTGCAGCCCATGGTAAATAATAGCCCAGGTATTTTGCATTGCCATGATAAATACAAGAGGGGCTTGGTTTTGGGGGAAAACATGAGGAAAATAGCCATTGTGTAAGGGTTTGATGTGACAGCAAAGGCTTTGCTTGGTGGGCGGTTGCACTAGGGGCCTGCAGGCAGAGTCTAACAATGGGATGAACAAGGTCCCAGAGCTTTTGGCTTTGAACCCCCACCTTTTTAGTGCTATAAACTGAGCCCTTCCAACCCCCATCCACACTAAAACCCTCTCCTTTATTAGCTTCACATTGGGTTTGTTTTCCCCGGCTCCAGCTCAGGCCAAGGCTCGCAGGGACTCCTGGGCTGTTAAGTACCTTTGCTTCATCGCTAGAGGGTAGGAAAGAGCCTCAAATCTTGTATTGCAATGGCCTGATTTTGGGCAAAACCCCTCATTTGAGCTGTGAGAACCTGCAGCGAGCAGCACCCAAGTCAACCCGAAGCCAGTAAACCCACTTAAACTGCATTTTGGGGTGCTGCACATCCCCTTTCCTACCAATCAAAGTGGCTTTCATTTAATCTGGATTGTGTAAATGCACAGTGGAGGCTGCAAGAGGCAGGCAGGGCTGCGGGGTGGAGGTTTTAATCTTATCCCCATCTTTTGGGAAGGCAAAAGCTTTCCCAAAATAGCTGGTTTTGACGTTGGAAATTGGGATGTGCTGAAAGGAGGCTCGGTTGCAACCCCCTGCGGATGAAAGCAGAGGTCTGAGCGCCCCAAAAGGGCTCTTTCATCCCTCAGATCTTGTGGGTTTAGAGAAAGAAAAACTGCATTGGAACTAAGAAAATGAGAGCAATTATCTATTGAAGCTGCTCAGCCACTGGTGGTGGTGAATTCATCCGCATCCAGGTTGGATGCTGTTCACAGGGACACTCCACATCGGTCCTGGATGAATTGGCTCTGGAGAGTCACTTCAAGAGCAACTAAATTCAAGGGGGAAAAAAGGATTTTTTGGCTTTTCCAGCAAAGAACATGCCCAAGTGTTGCAGGTGGCCAGTTGTTTGCTGCTAAAAAGCTGTTTGCATGGGGGCAAAGGAGTTTGGGGGGGGTTGAACTCCCCTCATCCTTCTGGTTGTGGCATTGAGATGCTCGGAGGCATCCTGGGTGACACTGGGGACATTGAGGGTGGTTTCGGCTCCATCCCAAGATGCTTTTTCCCTTTTGCTGATCATTTCATGCCCCTCATCTCTGCTGCAGGGGGGCTGTGGGACCCGGCTGAGCAGCCCACCCGCCTGGCTGTGGGTACTGGCCCCGTGCGAGCTCTCCTGACGCTGGATGAGACCCTCTGGGCCAGCTGTGCCAATCAGGTCACTGTCCTCGATGCCACCAGCCTCCGTATCCAGGTAGGGAGCATCAGCAGGACCCCTGTGCTACATCCATGTGGGGTCACCAGGATGGCTTTGAGGGGTCACACTGGGTTAGTGCATGTGCATGGGCCAATCCCTACATGTGTGATGCCCAAACCAACCTTTTTGGGCTGTTTTTCATCACTTTTGGGTCCCTTCCCTCCCACACTGGGTTATAGAAGGAGGATGCTGAGACGTCTTCCACAGTTGCGTAAGCAGGGAATGCTGAATAGTTGCTTTTTGCTTTAAAAAACCCTCTTTCCCCCACCTTTAATTTTCACATTTAGTGCCCAAATTTAGTTTGCATGTATTAGCTGTCGTAAATCCAGCCTAACGGCGCTGCTGGGGATGAATAATGCATCGAGGGCTGCATTCGTTTCCAGTCTCTGGCTTTATTTATGACAGGTGGGAATTTCTGCAGAATAAAAGTGATGGGGGGAGGCAAAACTAGGGAAGGGGGAAGGAGTAAATAGTATTTGATGGAGAGCTGGGGAATAGGGTCTTGGATCTGCCTGGATGGGATTGGTGACTTGGGAATAAGCCGTCAGGGGGTAAATCCCATGTGGGGTGGGGAACAAGTAGGAATAGAGACTTTAAGATGTCTTAAAGATGTCTGTTCACCCCTGTTTGGGGCAGGATTTGGTGGGGAGAGGGATGCTCTATGCTGGGTCCAGGGGATCAATGCCAGCTCCTGGTTTTGCTCCTGCTTTTAAATCCTGAAGCAAACCCAAGTCTCAAAGCCATAGGAGAGAGGAAGGTGAAGTCTCTCCATGTAGGTTTCCCCCCCAGTGATTCAATTCTTTGATGCGAGGTTTTACAATGGTCAATCCCTCCATCCTGCCCAGGCTGCAGCAGGGGGGCATTTTTGATGTAGAAAAGGTGGTTTTCCTGCAGGCAGTATCCTGTCTGACAGGGAGATGCTCAGGCAGGGAGCTTGGGAAGCAGATGGATCAGTCTGAGATCCCCACATAGCTCTTGTGGAGGGGCTGAGCCTTTGATCCCTGACTTTTGGGGTTTGAATCATGGAATAGTTTGGGTTGGAAGGGACCTTCAAAGCTCATCCAGTCCAAAGAGCAGGGATATCTTCATCTGGACCAGGTTGCCCAGAACCACATCCAGGCTGGCCTGGAATGTCTCCAGGGATGATGGAAGCAGGAAGGTCCCATCCCATCTTGGGTTGGGTTTTACAAATACATTTAGTCTGGCAAATTAATCTTTTAAGAAGAAACCAACCCTGGAGGGGTGGGAAAGGCTGTGTCCTCATCCCAGAATCACCCAAGAAGGGTTTGGAGATGGGCTGCTTTCAGTGTCCTTGGCCAAATCAGAGCTGGTGAGGCAGGATGGGACCTCAAAGTCACTCTGGACCCCTCCCCATGCAGCTTTGCAGCCCTAAAGCTGGAGACAGCCCAAACCAGCAGCGATTTTAGGGAACAACCCTTTGATTCCCTGTTTGCAATTCCCCATTGGCAGCAAACCTTTGAGGCCCATCCGGACACAGAGGCCAGTGTGACACACATGATCAAGGCAGGCAGCGGCGTCTGGATGGCTTTTTCCTCGGGCTCCTCCATCCGCCTCTTCCACACTGAGACACTGGAGCATCTGCAGGAGATCAACATTGCCACCAGGACCACCTTTGTCCTCCCCGGTGAGCTCCCCTTTCCCTCTGGCTCTTAATTGCAATGAATGGGCATACTGGGGTATCACCCCATAGAAGTGTTGCTTTGCTTTCTGGCTGTGCTGGATTGCAGAGGAACTGTGCAAGGAACTGATCTGGTTAATGGTGTAAAGCTTGGACCAGTGAGGTCTCCCCTCATTGACTGCAGGGGGAGCTGGTGGCATCTTTGCACCCATGTGTACATCCATGAGTCCTGTCTGCACCCGTGCTTCCACGCATCTTATCCATACATCCCACCCTTGCACATGTGGGTGTGTCCCATCATTGCATCTGTGCACCCCATGCTTGCACATGTGTGTGCATCCATGCATCCCATCTTGCATCCTTGTGCCCCCTCTTTTGCACTTGGGGGCATCCTTGCCTGGATCTTTGCACTGTATGTGCACCCTTGCACCCATCTCCATCCCCATGTGGGCATCCATGCATCCCATCATTGCTCCTGTGCATGCACCTTACTCTTGCACCCCATCCTTGCAAGTGTGTGTGCATCCAAGCGTTCCATCTTTGCACCCTTGCCTTCATCTGTGCACCTGAGCTTTAGACTGTGTGCATCCTTGCATGTAGCCTTGCCCCATCTTCATCCCTAAGGATACATCCTTGCACCCCATCTTTGCTTCTCTCTGTGCACCTTATCCTTGCACATGTGTGTGCAACCATGCACCCTATCTTTGCACCCTTCATGCATCCACACACCCCATCATTAGACTACGTGTGCATCCTTGCATGTAGCCTTGCCCCATCTTCATCCCTATGTGTGCATCCTTGCATTCATACGTGCATCCTTGCACCCATACATGCATTCCTGCATCCTTGCACACTATCCCTGCACAAACCCCACTGCCATTGCCCTGAGCACCCCTATTATCTTTAACCTACCATCCAGCACCATCTCCCAGCTGCATCCACGCATCCTGCTTTCACCCCCGCCGGGCTCACAAGCTTGTCTCCCTCCTTGTTCCAGCTCCATGATTGTGTAATTAGTTAGGAGCACGATACTCCTGTACAGTCACTTTTCCTCTTGCTTTTTAGGGCATGTTAAAATATTTATCACTTCCTTTTCTTGCTGGGCGAGTGCACGCTGCTATTAATGCGCTTTTGAACTTGCTCTCCCTCATCCTTTTTAACTCGACAGGTCATTAATAAAGTCCTCCCAGAACAACCAGAGTTGCATCTCCACAGATGGATTGCTCTGACGCCGGGCAGCGTTAAGTCCTGGCAATAAAATATTCATTTGCCATTAGAAACCTTGCTGTATTATTTTCCTCCTCTTCTTTTGATTTATCTATACCTGTAGCACTCTCCTTGGTGTGAAGACCTTCATCCAAAGGTGCTGCTTGGTTTTAAGGGGCTCTTTAGTATGTTCCCCATGAAGAACCCATTGGTGATGGGTTATTTGGGAAGATGCTGCTGTAAAGACATCCCTCATCCTCCTTTTTATCCCCACAGGTCACAAACACGTCCGTGTCACCAGCCTCCTCATCTGCCAGGGTTCGCTTTGGGTCGGCACTGACCAAGGCATCATTGTGCTGCTGCCCGTGCCTCGCTTGGAGGGCATCCCCAAAATCACTGGTGAGCACCCAAACAACCCACCCGACATGGGTACAACCTGATTCAAGGGCTTGTTTTTTAGCAACCTCCCTCTTCTCGTTGGCAGGAAAAGGCATGGTGTCCCTCAACGGGCACGGTGGCCCCGTGGAGTTCTTAGCGGTGGCACTGAGCACGTTGGCACCTGATGTGCTGAAGGGTGACCAAGAGGAGGAAGAGGAGGGTGAGGAAGAGAAACCCCCGGAATTGGATGGGCCCCCTCCTCGGGAAATGAGGAAAAAAGGGATTTTATTACAGTATCGCCTCCGATCCACATCCCACCTCCCGGGGCAGCTGCTGTCCGTGCGGGAAGCGCCGGTCGGTGGCACGCCGGCACACACCGAGGAGGATGGCTCCATCTATGAGATGGCCGATGACCCTGATGTGTGGGTGCGGAGCAGACCCTGTGCCCGTGACACCCCCCGCAAGGAGATCTCCTCTGTGGCCATCATCTCAGGGGGCCGGGGTTACCGTAACTTCAATGCCGAATCGCCGCTCCGGGGCAGCGATGCTGACAGCACCCTGCTCATCTGGCAGGTCCCATTGATGCTATAGCACACCAGGACCTGCCCCCTCCACCTGGCACCTACCTCAAAAAGCCACCCAAAAGCTGCCGGGGGTGGTCCTGCCCTGGGGGCATCACCCTGGATGTTTTTTAAAGAGGAAAAAAACTGAAAAATGGGCTTTTTTCCCCCAAAAATCCAGCTCTGGAAGGGGAGTTTTTAATGGTGGGAACGGTGACCTCCCTGCAGGCTTTGGAGGTGCCGGTTCTTCAGCCGAAGGCGTCTGTGTGTCTGTGTGTGAATATCTCTCTATATAAATATATATAAATATGATGTATATTATTACCTGTATAAAGACAGAATCTGTATATATTGGGGCACTTGGAGATGCAGAAATAGTGGTGGGAGCACTCAGTGGGTGCTGGTTGCGCCAAAATGGGGGCTGTTGCTGAAATAGGCATTTTTTTGACTGTGAATTGAGGATATTTGTTAGAAATCCCTTGCTTTTGGGAGCTGAGTACATGTGGCTTCCAGAGGAAAGGAAATGTTGGGAGCGTGGAAATAAATCCTATAGGAATCAGCGTGTTCCTTGCAGTGCTTTTGGTGCAAACGTTTTCTTACTCTTGTTTTGGTGACAGCATCACAGGGGCTTGTTCAGATGTTCACATTTGAGGATTTGCAGATCCTTGGAGCTAAATATCAATAGGAAATCCCCAAATTCCTCCTTTTTTTTCCCCCTCCAGAAATGGTGTGGGATAGAGGGGAAAATGGGGAGAAAGATGTACCCCATCACCTCCATCTGTGGTACCCAGAGTTCTCTCCATCCATAGTGGAGAAAGCCAGGGCCAGGGAGGTGGAAACTTGTCTGAGGACTAAATCAATTTATAATGCCATCCTCTAACTGGCTTCAATTTGATTTTCATTTGTAGCATTACAATTATCAGATTGATATTCCTGACTGCTCAACCTTGAAATGGGACCGCGTGGCTCCTGCTGCCAGGGAACCAAGATTATCCGCCTTGCACCGATCTCAGTCGTTTTCTAATTAGCCATCAAATGTGCTTTGCTGGGGTTTTCTTTCTTTGCCCTTAAAGTCATTTCTGATTAAGCTTCCCCCCATCTCAGGCTGCATGAACCAGCACAAATTGGGTGCTGAAAGCTCTGGACCATGGTTGTGGCCGAAGGATCGTGAGTATCCTCGTCAGCATCCGTGATGCCCATGGGAAGGGTCGTAAGGAGCTGGTGCCTTTTCCCATCTGTTTTTCCTCTTTTCCTTTGCAATTTTGGTACCTTTGGGGTTGGTGTGTGGGAAAGCAGCTGGTTCTCAAGGGATATCAACCTGTGGCATGGTAGGGGAGTTTTCATGCTCTGCGATTGCAATTGCAGAGTTAAATACATACATATTTATTGCAGTGCTGTATGGAATGCAAACCATGGAGTTTGCACTTGATTTAGCAAGGGGACATTGTAAAAACAACTCATGGAACCCCAGATGCCATCCCTGTGGGCTCAACAGCCACCTGAGCTGTACTTCCAATTAAAATACCCCAAAATGAGGATGCTACAGAGAATCCCAGACAGGTTTCCTGGAGCCCCTTTAGGCATTGGGTGCTCCTCTACCACCTTGGCTTCTTTATCTCATTCCAAGTTGATATCTTCAGTTAATGAGGGTGTTTCTTGTGCTGCCTGCCACTGGTGGGTATTGTCCCAAAAGTCGAGGGGAATCACCAAAGCCAATGGTGTTTGTTGCTGTCACCATAATGAGCTACGTTATTAACCCAAGTGTGGTCTTACCCCAATCTCACCCCATTTGGGGACAGCCTCGGGCGGGATCACCACCTTCTCCTATGCATGGGAGGCAAATCTTTTCAGGTTTAACCACAGATGGCATTTAATTCATTAGATATATATTTGTATTATAAATTATATATTTATATATCTATTTCTATACTGGTATCCTTTAGAAGATGCTTTTTTGCAAGCCTTGAGCCCTCTCCCCTCATTCAAGCTGCGTGTCCTGCCCCAAGCCTCATCTTCCCAATCTGCTGCTTCTTATTACTCTATGTTTCTTTTTCTTCTTGATATTCTCTGTATCGATCCCTTCTCCAGCCTCATCATCCCACCCGGATGCTAGGTGAGCTTGTTTCAGGTGGTTGTTTGCAAACACCCAGCAAATGCTGTTAAGCAGAAGGCTCCCTTTAATGACTGTGCAGGCAGAGGAAGATAAAACCCCAGGACACTGGTTAGAAAAGAGAGTTCTTTGCTCATTCTCTGATAGATGCTGCCTGGGGGGGCTCTGAGGGGCTTGGGGCAGCCCCTTAGCTTCTGAGAGCTTGCAGGGGGAGGGTTTGGGCTTAAAATAGAGCTTTTTTACTGCCTTGAAGGGTTAGAACTGGTTGGGGTGTTGGTGTTTTCTTTAAGGAGGAGCAGGCTCAGTATCCTTATCCTGTGGGGATGCATTGTGCATGGTGCATGTCACATGAAAGCATCCTTGGGGTTGCATTTGCAGTGGTCCACAGAGGATTAGAGGAGGCATTTGCCCTGGGTGGGCAACTGGGAGCTTCTTCCATTGTGCTTTTAAGCCTTGAGGATGTGGAACCTCCACCCAAATCAGGCTCTTTGCCCATCTGTACACAGACAGAGCTCTCCTTTCCCACCTTCTTCCATCTTTTTTGGTCCCAAACAAGCGCTGCCCATAGCCTGGTGCAAATAGCTTCAGGGGCCCTCATCTGTATTGCAGAGGATGGAGAGCAATGGCTTCATGAGCAGCCCCTGTTCCAAAGCCCCTCTGAGTGATCAAAAAGCTCCTCCTGGTTTGGGGAGCCTGATCAATGGGATCTCTGTGGCTCTTTCTTCACCTTGAAGACCCTGCTCTGCTCACTGAATGTCCCTTTGCAGAGAAAGAAGTGTGGCTGCAGTAGCTGTGTCCTTCAAATAGGCAGTGCTTGGGTGGGGAATAAGGTGCATTAGGAGGTTCCTGAGCCTCAGGAGAGGAGAGATTTCCTTTATCCCCTGAAATCTGGGAGTGGAAATCAAATCTGAGAGGGTTCTAGGAGGGGGATGTGGTCCAGCAAAGGGAAAAGAGTCTTGTGGTTCTTCCCCTTTTGCTTCTACACCAGGAGATGCAGGCAAAGCTGCTTCCCTATTTCACTGCCCATCATCCCCCTCTGTTGCCTTTAATCAAGCTGTTTTTATTCTTTCCCCCCCACTTTGCAAGATGTGGTAGAAAAGAAATAGAAATAAATATATAATAATAATAATCATCATAACAAGCAGCGTGGGAGCCTGGGGGGAAAGGAGCAAAGAAGAAATTGCTTTGAGCTCCAAAGGCAAGGCCCTGCTCTGAAGATGGGCTCGCCTGAGATTTGGGATGAGAAACCTGCCTTGAAAGGAGCAATTAAAAGAGGAAAGCAATTAAATCGCTGCAGAAGAGCAGGGTGCAGGAGATGGGGTGGAATGGAGAGGGCTGGGGGTTGTGCTGGTCGCTGCATCTTTCCTCAGCCTTTAGGAGCACTCAGATGCTGCATGTAGATGCATCATGTGCTTTAGATATATACGTATGTATGCAAATATATAGATTTTGCATATATATAGTATATATTTGCATATATATAATCTTGCATATATATATATATGAAGCAGGGAAGGAGAATATTGTTTCCATGGGATGAAGTTAGGGTCTTTCTGAAGGCATTTGGCTATAAAGCCCTGAGGAACTGTGTCACCTGGAGAGCTTTTGATGTAGAAGTTATTCCATCAAACACAAGTGATTGGACAGGAGGAAAACCAACCCTGCTGAACTTAGATACTGATCAAACCAGACCCCATCTGGGAATGCTTTCCTGGCCCCAACAAGCAGTGAAGTCCCTTGGGCACGGTTTCCCTTCCTGGTTGGTGGGTTCAATCACCATTGCAGGGGGATATTTCCCCTTTGCTGGGCATGGGAGGGATTTAGGGCTTAAAATCCTTGCTATTAAAATCCTTTCTGGTTATTTTTAGTCTTGTTTGGTTTTTGCATGCCCCTTTCTGGGTTATAGGGCAGGAGAGGCTCCACTTTCCCCCCATCCCTTTGCTTTTGGGGGATATCACTCCATCTCTTGATTTCTATGGGGCTCTTAGCACAGCTTAGGCCACAATTACAACAATGAATGCATATTGGGTCTGGTATTCATCCAGTCCCTCTCTGCTCAGTGCAAGGAGCCTGGAGCCAGTATATACATATCTATAATTATATATACTTATATATAAATATATATATATTTATATATTTGGGACATATTCCTCCAGAATTCACCAAATTTAGTGCAAATCCTTCAGGATCCTTCCTTTAAAGCCCCCTCAAGCCAGGATCTGGGATGGCAGAGGCTCCAACCTGCTTTTTGCAGCAGCCCTTGGGGCAAGGACATTGTCACACACATGCTTCCTATGGCAAAACAGGGATTTGGAGCACTTTACATGGGAATCACCTGGGATTTTAAAAGGAAAGCATATCCTAGGAGTGGTTACATGTGTAAAGCAGCGCTAGAGAGGCTTATGCAGCACTACCTCCCCCTATATATAGACTTATATATATTCCATACCCATAATGCACAAATGAATAGGCTGGCAATTGTCATTCAGAGGGAGAAGAGCTCAGAAAGACCAGGAAAAAAAATCAAATTCCTTTTTTCTTATTTTCCCTGGAATGGGAGCTCTGCCAGAGAGGAGAAATGGCATTTCCTCTCCTTTCCCTCTTCCTTAATATCATTAAAACAGGGCAGGAAAGCTGCAGCATCCCTGATTTCCACCCTCACCCCACTCTTTTGGGGGGCTGCAGCCTCAGTGTGTTGACCCCCAGCAGCACCTTCCCCACAATAGCTCAAAGTATGATGATTAGCCAAATCAAACTTCCATCTGTGGAGGGTTTTCTGGGAGTTATTACTGCAATAAAACCCATAAGAAGCAAATGATGTATCCGAGGGGTAAGTGCCTCCATTACAAGGAAAAATGACTTTTAAATAAGGTTACATCCTTCCTTATCAGCATGAAAAAAAATCTATTTTGAACTGACTGGAAGGGACATTCCCTGAATTGTGGTGAAAATCCCACCGGGAATGGCTATCCTAGGTCAGGCAGGGTGGGGAAATGCAAGGAATTAATTGCTCCAGCTTGCTGGAGGAGGTTTTGGGTGTTGGGATGCTTCTGCAGCTCTGGGCTCCCTCAGGATGCAGCACCTTTTGGGACCAGAGCTGGCAAACCGTGCCCACGAGCATCACTCCATCCCCTGAATCTCATTTCCCTTCATAACAACTCAAGGAGCCGGCGTCCTTCCCTCATCCCTTATCTGACGTGATTGAAGCTGCTGGGTTGGACGTGCGAATCCTCACCCCCTTCTTCATTGAAGCAGAGGGTTAACGGCTGATGCTCTTTGCATGCTCTCCCGGCAGAGAAATAGCTGCCTGCTTTGAAAGGATGGGATGCAGAGCTGCTTCCCAACCCCTTCCTGCTCTACAGGAGCAGGTAGCAACATGCAGAACCCCAGTAGGGCGGCTGGATGCTCTGTGAAGCCTTTGTGAAGCAGGAAGAAGGATTGCATGCATCAGGATGGGTGCCAAGGTGCAGAGCCTGGTGCAGGTGGGTGCTGGGTGCTGAAGCCAGCTGTATTGCAGGGTGTTTTGCTACCCTGCAGCTAAAACAAGAGGGGTATTAAAGGATGCAGCTGCATCTCCAGGTTGTCTTCCCTTGCACATGTGCACATATTGGGCCGTGCTTGGCTTGCATCGTGTCAGCTTAAGTAAGACCTTAAGATCTCTCAGGGTGTTTGCACAGAAAGGCTTCAGGAAAACAAAGCTTGGGAAGGGGGATACACCCTGATAGCACTGAGAGCAGCGGGATGGAGCCACCTCCTGCGCTAACAAGCAATATCCGTGCCCTTTTAATGCCTGCAAGTGAATTGTGCCTTGGCAATTTGAAAGGATTAAACCCAATGGAACGGCAGGTAATAATCCCAGCACCGTCACAAGCTGAACCAGACAGTGCCTGGCTGCATCCTCAGCCTGCCAAAGGAGGGTTTTCCCCTGCCCAGGCCATCTCCAATGCAGGCAGGTTGCATCTTGGTTTGCTCACAGAAAGGAGTTGTGTGGGATGCTGCAGTTCCCAAGGATGCTCTTTACATGGACTAAACAGGGAGCAATTCCTATCTCTACACCTTCAGTTTCTCACCTTTGCAGCAGCTGAAGGGCAAAGATGCTGCAGCACGAGCCATGCAGTGGGGTTGGGGGGTGTTTGGCATCGCAAAGGGGACAAGCAAAGGGATGTGGGGTTTGGGGTTCATCCCCCAACCCCACCTTAGGAGGTGTTTAGAGGCTTGGTGCTAACCTGGTTGGGGTTGGGCTGCCAGCCTGGCCCCTGGCTTAGCTGGAATGGTATTGAGATCCTGCTTAACTCAATCTGATTGCCTTGAAACTGGCTTTATCCTCCCCTTGGAGTTGGGCTTTGCTCTTCCAAAGGAGCTTAGTCCTGCCCAAAATGTCTCATTTCCTTCAGCTGTGTCACCTGCATTGATACAAAAGCAACTGAGGCTCAACCCAGGCTGGGTTTGGGGGTTTTAACCCAAAAAAAAGCATTGGGAAGAAGAGGGAAAGGGGGATAATAAGAACATTGGGATAATAGGAACATTGGAAACAATAATAAGAACAATAAGGGATAATAGGAACATTGGAAAACATGGACCGACCTTCCCCATCAAGCTATGATCCCTGCCAGCATCCTCAGCAAGGTATTTATTTAAGCTTTAATGTGATTGTGACACGCCAATGGCTCTTCATCCTGCCATTACCCTGCCTGGGACATTTCCAAAGCCAGTTTAAAGCAAGCTTTTTACCTTGTGGTTTCTCTCGTCATGGGCAATGGGGGCTTCTCTACATTACTGCTCTGTGGGAAACTGCAAGGAGCAAAAGCAGAGCCTGGCTTTTAGTGGACCAGAGCCCTGGAGCCAGGCTGGAAGGGGCTCTACTCAGAGATAACCCCTACCAGTGGTGTTTGCAAGCCCCATTGCTGGGAACAATGAAATCCCCTTTGCAGAGGGACAACCTGGAGCTTTGCTCCACGCTTTGACAGCTCTCCCTGCCTTTTGTGCCTGCTGTTAGGGTTAAGGCAAGGCCAAGTGCAGCTTGAACACTCTCTCCTTGTGCTGACAGCCACAGAACCCAGCTGCAGGCATCGCCGGGAGCAAATGCAGATGTAAAACATCCCCTGTGGTACCTTTGTCTCTGGCTTCTAAAGCAAGCAGGGGAGGTAGCGACCTGCCGGGATGCAGCTTCCGCTATCAAAGCCCAGCTACACGGCTCCAGCACAGCCTCAGCCTGGGAGTGATGATAAAACACCTCCAGACATCCATGCTCATCCACAAGCTTTCCTCCGGGCTCTGACCCTGGAGAGCTGATGAGTGAGATGTCAAATACAGCAGCAGAGCAGAGGAAATATGCTCTTGTGAGGATTGAAACTGAGTTTGGGTTCAGGTATAGCAAAGCTGATGTACAGATCCGCTGCGACAGCATCTCGGATGGAGATGGGGCTCTGGATGTTAAATCCTGATTTTCTGCCCCATTTTTCAGCTTGGAGCAATGCAGCACAGGTAAGATAAACAGCATTTGCTAATTGCCTCTGCAGTGCAATAGCTGTGTTTAAGCCTTAATGAAGTGACTAATGCTGGAGCAGCAGGACAGACCTGACCTCTGGTCCCAGTTGACTCCTGCCATCAATAAAGGATTGAAAGAGCATCTTTAGCACAACCTCAGCTGATGGTGCTGGTTTTATCACTCACCATTGATTTTTGCTTTAGAGACACCTGACCACCAATACTAACTCTTCCCCAGCTGCTGTGGCTTCAGTCTTAGCTTAATGAAGTGCAGTAATGGGTTTAAAGTAGAGGGAGAAATGAGTTCCCATCCTGCGCATCCTCCTCTGGTTTTCCTGCTCCAGGTCAGATGGGTTTTGCAGCCCCATAAGTGGCTCCAAGGGAGGGATGGAGATGAGGGAGGTGATGGGGTTTTCCCTATTCCCATCATTCTTGGTGCCTCAACCAGCTGCTTCTCAAAGCAAGGGGAAGCCAAGTTCCAAAGCTCTTATTTTGCTCTTGGCTGGGAAACAGTCACCTTGAGTTGGGCAGAAGGGAAGCAAAACACTTGAGAAATGTCAAAACATGGGCTGTTCAAAAGTAATTTGCTAAACTAACAATTTGGGCTGCGAGAAGAGCCGTGATTGCCCTCTTCAGATAGCTTGGATGGGTTTGTTTTTCCTCCTGGCTCGATGCCCTCCAAGTAGGATTTCAGTTTCTGATCCCTCTTCTTCCAAAACCATGGGGATGACGGCAGAGTGCCCCCATTTCCTTCTGTTTGTAGCCAATAAATAAAGGTTCCAAAGCCACAGTGACCATCCTGGATGCTCATCCAGGAAATGTCGCTGTGCCTTATCCCTTGCAGGTCTGGGGGATGCCTCTTACAGCATCCTTGGCATAGAGACTTGTAATTGTTGGAGCCACTGCAACCCCAGTGGGGGTGATGCAGCCCCAGGGGCTCATTTTACCCTAAAAGAGCAGTTTTTCTGCTCCCCTCCTCATTTGCAATGCCCATGTGTGCTGAGCTAGGGCCTGAGCACTTGTAGCTGCCTCTATTTTGCTACGAGGGCAATGCTACCTTTTCTATTCAGTGCAGAGATGCTATAGGTGCCCTGCCAGGCTCTGAACTAGGGTTGGCAGGTTAATTTTGGGGCAAGCCTCTCTCCTGTCCAGGTCCAGCAGGGCCAGGTGCTGAGGATGCTGTTTAACAACATGGGTTTTTTATTCAATGCCCAGTTTTCTAATATCAGGTGCCATTAAATGGCACTTAACTGCTTTTAACATCTCACCCTGGCACAGCTCAGCTGCTTGTTTGCCCGTTCATGCTGACAAACACAACTAGTCTGCATCCAGCCAATTTCATGGTCTGATTCCTGTGCACAAGCACAATACAATAGTGTCCCTGGCTAAAAATAATGCAACGTACGCTGGATGAAAGGCTGATTCATGATGTCTCTATGAAGCACTTGCTTCAGTTCCTTCCATACAAGGAGGGGGTGGGAGAGTGGTGCAATAGCCAAAGCGTATGCAACTCATATGGTCTTCGTTGAGCAGCACCATGGGGATGCTGAGTGGAGCTGTCCTACTTTTGGAGGATTCACTTTCCATGCAAACACCTTTCTGGGATGCAGGGAAGGGAAAGGTGGACCTGAGATGCTTCACATCTCATTTCAATGGGAGCTGGAGCTGCTGGGAAGAGTTTCCCCTTCCCAGGAGATAGGATATTAGTCAGCTGCCTTAATCAGGCATCATTGTTTGCTAGAGCTGGACCTCCGCAGGCATTGCTATTCCTGGGGATAGGGCCCTGCCAGCAAAGGGTGCCAAGAGAAGAAGTTGGGTGAGTTGGGAAGTGGCTGCTGCCTTTGGGGAGCTTTGCTACAGGCAGAGCTTTGGGAAAGGGGAAAGGAGGCAACGGGGAGGTTGAAGCCAAGTGTTGTCTTCAGCTCCTCTGTTGCTTGGATGTCACTCAGGGTCCTGGCAGTCTCCTCCAAAGGGGTGGAAGGATGCTTGGTGACATACAGCAGTGCTGGTTGCATCCTGTGCAGGACCAGCTTCTGTGCTTCAACCCCACTCATGGATGGTCACAACTGGGATCAGTAAAGCTGGAGAACTGGGCTCCCTCTTTGCTGAGCTTGCAACACCAACCACTGGATTTGAGGGCTTAAATCCACCCAAGCCAAGTCTCTTCTGGCTGGTAGCAGGGACCTGTGGCTCCACCAGCTAGGGAGGCTCAGTGAATTCCTGGAATCCCAATGAGGAAGGAAAAGATAACTCCAGGATTTATTACTCTAAGTACATTTTCCTAATGTGATTGACCCCAGCTGTGCAGGGAAGTACCTAAAGCTGCAATCTCCCATCCATTATTGGACTCCTATTAAGAGTTCATTGCTGGGTTGGACATAGGTGTTCCTAGGGAATGCCATCACACTCCCGCAGCAGTGGCTTTGCTTTGCATCCTGGTGCTGCTGCAAAAGGCAGCAGAGCTTTGGGGGTTTGAGCAAAGATCAGGGAGGATGGGATGGGTGGGATGGGGATGAAAATGCTTCGCATGGTGAGGGTAACCCCCTTGGGTATGGATTTGGGGGCTCTGAGTTGCTCGCTGTAGGCTCATCCCTGGCTCAGGGATGAAACCGGTCCTAATAGGATTGCAGCCTGCAAAGAAGTGCTCTCTCAGGAGCCTCTCGCAGAAACGAGGCTTAAACGCTCTTTGTGTCAGAGGTTTTTTGAAGTCCTTGTCAGAAACGACAACTCTCAGGTTGTTAGCCAAAAACCTGCCTCTGACAAACCCCAATCTGTCAAGTGGACACGTCCTTTCCCTTGACAAAGCCATTTTGATCCATTGCTGGTGCTGAACGCTTTCACCGGTGCAAAATGCTGCTGGCAGCACCAGGTCATGCTGGATGGTGGGAATTTGGGGATGAAAGAGGATTTAAAAGGCTGTGGGGGGTCAAAAAAGCAATCCCAAGGAGAGCAGCGGGTCAGGATGTGCCCAGGTGGAGTTGGGATGCAGCAGGGCTGACACCTCCTCAGCAGGGATTTGAAATCTGGGAAGGTTAAATCCTGCTCAAGGGGAGGAAAAACCCTCATTTGAGAGCTGCCAGGTCCTTTGCTCTTTGCTAATGGTGATGCTCTGCCCATGTCCAGGGGTGAAGCACACTTGGATTGTACCCCCTGCACCTTCTGCTGCCTGTTAAACTGTGATCGAGCCAGAGGTTAATGGGAGCTTGAACCAAGGGTTGAGCATTGTGGCTTTGCCTCCTTCCAGCCCTCTCCAATTAAAACCAGAGGAGTGAACAAAGATGCTGGTGCAATAGGAAGAAGCTCACCCAGGCTGGCCTTCATCCCCCAGCATGGGGATGATGGAGGCAGCGCTGGGGCTGGGGCTGCATCTCCCCATCCTCTGCAGCCAGGGGAGGGGAAAAAAGTGTATTTTTGTTTTGGCAACTGCTTGTTTTTAATCTGCTGACTCGTTTTGGGGGGTTTAAGACTGCAAAGATCCTGTCTGGCTCTGTTTCAGGTTGCCTGACAGGCTATAATCTCCTCTTCTCCAAACAATTGACAATCTCCGCAACAGCACAAAATAGCCATCTGCAACTTTGGGGGGCTTTTTCTCTCCCACCAGCTGCTGCTGCTGCTGGGAGAGGGAATTTTCCTCTTTTTCCCCCAAAATAAGCTGTTTTCCGGTGGGTCTTGATGCTCACTGCAGCCCAGGGATGGTGAATGCATCCATTGGCTAACTGGTTTATAATGGTTTAGGGAGGTATCAGTCAGTAGATGTCGGCTCCAAGCCCTGCTCCAGGCTGTGGGATCCATTCTCATCCCCTTTAGCTTGCTGAGAAAAGCTCTCCTGCCCCAAAATACCTCTCCTGGAGGATGCTGTGGTTGCATCCTGGCACAGAAATGTTGGGCAGGATGTAGCCCTTTGAGTCAAAAATGCTCCCATTCCGTGCCTGACCTCTTCCTTGGGCTTTCCAAGGGATGCATCATCATGGTGGTGGTGACAAGCAGCTGTTTTGGTCTTTTTAAGCTATTTTTTGTCTCACTTCTTAAGCAAAAGGGCCATAGAATAAGATATTATTGAATCAGTTTCCTCCAGGCTGGTTTTCTCCCGTCTTTATTTCCCTGTCGCTCTGATCTCCCTCAAAACCAGCTTTAAGGCTGGTGGCTGTCCCAGCTTAACCTCTCACAAAGGCTTATCCCTCCCTTACCCCCATTTTTGACAACCCTTTCAAGCCACTCAAAAGCTCCACATCTCCCTTTTCCTTTGATAATGAGATTAATTGCAGCCAGATCTGTTCTCTGCTCTGGCCTTGGAGGAACTGGTTATATGAGTTGATGGCTTTGCATTTCCCCTCTTCTCCCCAGTGTTGGACTCCTTAATAACTTTGCTTGGAGCTAACTGGGGATCAGGAGGGTGGAAGATGTGGTGTAAAACTGGAAGGCTGGGAGCAAACCATGCTGAGCAAACAGCTCTGTCAATGCAAACATGGGATGTTGGAGTGATGGCCACACTGCAGGGCAAAGCCATCCCATAACAATCCCATGGGATTTAACAGTGCTGATCCCAGCCATCCTGCTGGGGTACAGGGCCATGTGCTGCAGCAAGTCCTCACCCCAAGCTTGGGAATGTTGGATCTAAGGCCATGCTGCTGGGCAAAGCCAACCTATAATGATGCTGACCCAACAGCAAACTGCTAATGATGCTGACCCCAAGCACCCCACCATGGTACAAGACCCTCAGGGATGCAAAGCATCCTGCCAGTGAGATGATGCTGTCCCTACCATACTCTTGACCTTCAGGACATCCCGGTCCACCACCAGCCCCATCCTTGTGCACTAATTATGATGGCTGTGTTCTCATTAATGCTCAAGCCCAGGCTATTTCTCAGCACCAGCATCCAAGCTGTGTGCAGCTGGGGAGGAGGTTAGCTGGTCCATTCATAATTGCAGGGCCAGAGCCCACGTGAATATCAAACCATTAGTCTAATTTGACTATCTAACAAGGAGCTGTGATGTTTTATGCATGGCACCTAATTTTACCCTTGCAATCTCCTGCTATATTTAACATCATTAATCATTGATTCCCATGGGGCTGGAACCCTGATTAGTGTCAGATGTATTATGGGAGGAAAGGGATTTAAAATAAAACCCCCTGCCTTTCTCCTGGGGGAAGTGAAACTTGTTCAGAGGCATTGAGCTGCCAGTCCTTGGCTCGGTTGAGTCTGTGCATGTGGCTGGAAGAGCTCAGTCCTTTAATGGCCTTTTTGAGGATTTTAGGGCAAGAATTAGGAAACAGAGGTGATGTAGGACCATTCCCCCCCTTTCTGCTCCCTACCTTGGTCTTATTAGCTATGTTTACATGGCAGGGATGTCAAGTGATTAATTTTTAATGGCTTGGTTTATTGCGGGTTTGAACGGTTTATTGAGTAATTCCCACATTTAAGTGATTAATTCCCCAGGGTTGGAAGCAACTGGTTAGTTTTACATTCATCAGGCCATCAGGATGCCAAAGGAGAAGCGATCGATCAATCCCCACTGCCAGCACCAGGGATGCTGAAATACCTCAAGGTGCAATGAGGTTAAGAGAAAGGAGTAATTAAAGCTCGAGTCCCCTTTGCAGAGCTGGTGCCTGGCCAGCAGCAGTCTGCTCCCGCTCTCCTCCTGTTTTCCAAGGAAAACCAAACCCCCTTCATTGATTTGGAGACCCAAGTCTAGCTCAATACGGTTCTGTGGGGTTGGCAGCAAGATTGGGGGGGGGGTTCTCCATGCACGTGGGAGAATTTGCTGCTGTCAAATCCTCCAACGTCTGAGCTGAGATCGATGTAAAACCTCCTCAAGGTCGAGTGTTTTAAGTAAATGACACTAATTACAGCGAGACGACTGCTTTCGGCACTAATTGCCTCGTGCCAGGGATGTGCCGGTGGGATGGGGAGGTGCTGTCATGGTTGAGGGGGGACAACCGGCTTCTGCAGGCAGCTGGTCCTCTCGGGTCGACTGCCCATGAGGATCTGCTCTGCCAAAGCCATCCCTGTGATAAATACCCAGTTCACAGCCTGGGACAGGGGATTGCTTAGGGAGATGCTTCAGGTCTAGTCCATCAAACCTAATCTTTATTCCCTGTGCAAGCACAGATGGAGACTTGGGTGATGTCTATGAGCCTCTTCCAGCTGGCAGAAACACAAAGGTCTTGCTTTTCCACCATCCCGCTTGGTTTAAGAGGGTTTTCCCCCCTTACTTAGCTCCATCCCTGCTGTTTTGCATGGAGGTAGCTCTCTCTTTTCCCACACTCTCTTTTTCTTCCCCAAAGAGTGTAAAACCCACCTGCAAGGGGGGTGGGAAAGCAGCAAACAGTTGCTTTGCAGCACATCTCCCATTGCTCCGGGGCTGGCAAATAAAACAAATGGCGCAGGTTTCTTTATTTTATTAGATTTTCCTCTCTTTTAGCACCTCTGCATGGAAAAGGAGCTGTTTGCTGCCAGCCAGGCAGATGTGAGCTGCTAATGACGGCTGCTGAAGGCACAGGGAGCCGCTGTCTCCTGCCTCATCAAAGCAGGCAGAGGTATTTTTAGCTAGGGCTTTGCGCTGAAGCATCGCCGGTAGAGCAAGAGATGTGAGTCTTTCCCCCCCTCATGGGGCTCTTTTTGCAAGGGATGTTTGGAAATCAAGCCCTTAACAGGTAAAAAAGAACAGGTTTTTGATGTGGTCACAACCACATCATTCATGGAAACACAGTTTTGCTGCTATGGGTGAGGATGGGGATGCTTTTTGTCACCTCCAGTGAGGATTTAGGTGATGCTTTTAGGAGCACTGACTCTTCTGAGTGCATCAAAGCCCCCTAACTCCTCCATCTTCATCACGTGCTGTGTGCGTTGTGAGCAAACCTGTGTCCAGCCAGCACCAGGCATCCTTACCCCAAATTTGCTGCTTCTGGCCCCATTTTGGCCCTGCAGCTTGGGAGCATCGTGGTCTTGCTTTTTGGGGAGCATCTCTATGGGGTTGTGGGTCTGTCCTGTTGTGACAAGGGGGGATCATGGCCCAGGGATGTGCATGAGGGCAGGAGGGACAGTTGGTGCAGCAGGGTCTCACACCCTGTTGGGTACTGCTTTGGTGCTCATTATGTATTTCCCACTGAACTACCCCAAAATGGAGATGGGAGTCTTGTGACTGGCAGGTCTGAGTATCCAAGTTCTGGGCCTGGGGATGCTGGGACATGGAGGGACACTGGGACCTGCAATCACAGTTTTTCTCTAAGGCAGGAAATAGAGGAGGTGAAAAAACGAGCAAACCAAGGGATGCAATCGCATCTTCCCAACACACAGATGGTGCAATTAGAGGACAAATCCTTTGCTGAAGATGATACCACTCCAAGAAAGCAAACAGTTCCACGGGGGGTCCTTTGCCTGGCTTAACAGGCTGCCAGCAGCATGTAGTTCCTTGATGGAAATTGTATATTCAAGTACTTGAAATAGTTACGGGAACAGCAGAGGACACGGAAATGAGCACTTTCCACCCTGCAAAGTTCAACAGAGCATTGCTCTTGGGGTGCATGGCCTGCTGGAAAAGAGGGATGAACCCCACACATCATTTCAGCCCCACACTGATTATTACAAGAAGCCCAAAATCCCAGGAAAAAGGAATATTCAGGTGCATCACCACTCAATGCAATGGCGGCAGGTGGATTTGGGGTTCAGGGGCTGGTAGGCACAGCCCTACCTCCCTTCTTGCTTCCCTTCATCTTCCTGGGTTGCTGATTCAGGCTCTGGAGACCAGAAACAATTTCCCAACGCTTTAAATTAAGTGCTTCCTATATGAGAGTTTAATTAGCACATTACAGGCCAGTTCCTGGGCATTAGGAATTTTTATATAATTATTAATATCATATTAAACAATGAATTATCATGAACAATTAAAATTAATTACATTGCTCCAAGTTAATTAAATTATTCCTGTAATAGGGAGACAAGTGTGCTCCACCATAAAAACTCATGTTCCTCATGGGAGAGCTGGATAGCGTGTCATCGACAGGAGCAGGGAGGGAAGTTGGTGCTCCCATATATCATACCTCTCTCGGTTTCCTTTGTTTCCCTGCTCATCCCTATCCCATCTCCATGTGCTCCCAAAACCTTGCTCCACAGGCTTGGATATGGTGGATCTTCCTGATATTTGTCCATGGAAAGGTTTAAAACTGGCATCTTTGCTAGGTTGTTCTGTAGGAAAAGGGATTTTGTTTAAGGTAGATGATGGGTTTTCTGGAAGTGCTGGAGGAAGGGCCCGAGTGGAGGCAAAGGGACATGCCCAGGGTCATGCAGGGAATGCTATAGCAGAGCATCGCTCCATGGTAGCACATATCCAGTGCTGCAAGCCCCAAAACACCCCCAATTCAGGCAGTTTTCCCCCTTTCATCACCCAGGCTGGCTCTTCCCCTCACCAACACTGGTTTAGGGAATTCCTCTTCACCGAGGGGATGTTTTCAAAGGTTCAAATTCCCCATTCTGCATGGAAACAGCTGCAGAGCACTAAGCGCAGCAGCAAGGCTGCTTTGCACCAGGATCAGGTCGTTTGACCTTCCTTGTTCTTGCCTGTAATAACTGTTATCCTCCATAATCACTCGGAAATCACTCGGGGTTGTTGTGCACCTTTGTGCAATTTTCCTCTATTTATCCAACACTGGTTTCTCCAGGCTGGGCAGGGATGGGATGTAACAGCTTTATTGGATATGCTTTCCTCTCCCTTTCTTATCTGGATTAATCCTGTGTGGGTTAAAAGATGGGCTATAGAGGTTCTCCATTCTGCTCATGAGTTGGCCAGCCCTCTTCAAAGAAATAACCTTCCTCCTGAATAAATTTGTAACCAAGGACCTTAACATGGAACAGGAGCAAAAGGAAAGATCTAAGTAATGGGAGAGGTCATTTTTCTTTCTCTCCAAGTCTATAATATCCCTATAGATTTATATATCTATATAATGTCCATAAAAATCCTTCCCTGTGAGGGTGCTGAGGCGCTGGCACAGGGTGCCCAGAGAAGCTGTGGCTGCCCCATCCCTGGCAGTGCTCAAGGCCAGGTTGGACACAGGGGCTTGGAGCAGCTGCTCCAGTGGAAGGGGTCCCTGCCCATGGCAGGGGTTGGAGCTGGAGGAGCTTTAAGGTCCCTTCAACCCAAACCACTCTGGGATTCTATGGTCCAAGATGGAGCATTGTAAATCCCAGTGGAGGGATGCTGTGATGAAATCAAATAAGCTCTTTTTGGGGGTGTTTTTAGTAGCTGGGGGGTATCTCAGTCCACATCCAGCCTGTTTTATCTCCCTTGCCTTGCTCTGAGCTCCTCCCTTCCTTCATTCCCCTGCCCTGGATTCATTTACTTGACAGACTCTTCAGCTTAATGTCTTGCTTTAAATTGTCCCTATATGTATCCCATCTGTAATGTTTCCATTACACAGACAAGGAATAAACCCACAAAACCTATGGATTCCCAAAAGACACATAAATGCAGCAAAATCCCCCTCAAACCCAGCCAGCAAAGCACTTAAGTACCTCTGTGAGGATGCCAACACCACTGCAGTGATTAGCAAGGAGTCAATGCCTAAATTTTGTCTGGATCCATCCCATTTGAAGTTGCTGTGGGATGAAGCAAGGACCATGGGAGCAAGTCCCTGTGCCCGGGTGACAGCTGGTCCTTGTTTTACAGCCTGACCTATTTGTTTCCCTCCATTGCACTACAAGAGCATCCCTTTCCTATTTGCATCGGGGTCACCGAGGCAGTGACACGAGTCAGAGACAGCCTGGGGAAATTAAAAGGAAACTCTCTTATTAATAAAGTGTTGGGAATGCTGAGGATGGCCGGGGCTCTGTGACAAACCTTGTCTTTCTTTCAGCACAACATTGCAATGTGGTGCATTTTGCTTTGCAAGAGGTTTGAAACACAAGGAGAAAAATCCATTTATTGCAAGAAAACTTCCTTTTCCCTGCTCTGCTTTATTGTGCTGAGGTTTGACCCTCTCCGAGTTGCAGTGGGCACCTCAAACATGTGCACAAGTTGTGCCATGCTGCTCCCACCTTCCTAACCTTTCAAACTTCATTGTTTTACAATGCAATAAGGGTGAAGAGTTTTGCAGCGGGGGAAAAGGCAAGAAGAGGAGGGCAAAGAGCTATGCTCAGCCTAGGTTCGATTTAGATGCTGGGTTTGACCTCAGAAGGAGCTGGAAGTCCTCAAGGGGCATTTGCAAGAGAAGGGGATTGTGAGAAGCAGCAGCTTTTTGTAGTTTTTCTGTAATTTTTGTATTTTTCCCTTATTTTTTCACTTTCCCCTTTATTTTTACAGCCAAATACCAGCAGGAGGCAGGGCTTTATTTGCCCCAGGTGGGACATCAGCTGCGGCTCATCAGGAGTAGATGGTATCTCAATGGTTCCTGGGATGGAGAAGTTCTGTGTTCTCTTGCTGCTTGTCCTCTCAGTCTTTTTTATCCCAAAACTAGGGAAAAGGTAGTTCTACTAAACCTAATCCTCACCAGGTTGCTTTGTTCATGGAAGAGCCAAGGTGCGCATTTTGGAGAAGGAAAGCTGGGATTGTCCTGCAGCCCTTCACTTGCACTGAAGGAAGTGTGGTACGTTCCTAATCTGAGTCAAATCCTGGCTTTCTGTGAAATGATGGTTTTTAAGGAGATTATTTATGAAGTCTTTTGGCACATACGGGCTTGTGCTTTGTAGGGTTTTTGGAGAAGGTGGGCTTCGGAAAGATGGGGGTTTGAGTTTATCTCAAGGGCTTTCCTTGCTGTGATGGGTTCTGCACTGGTTGCAGGTCCTACCAAGAAGGCATTTGCATTGTCTGCTTGAGCTGCTCCGTATATTCTAGCCTGGCCTGGAGCTTTTCCAAGCTGCTGGGACACTTCAGCTGTGTACATGTGATAGGGGATGCATCCCTGCGGGCATGTTTGACGTCCAGACCTGCTTTATGGGGTCCCCCCCATGACATCAGTGTCCTGGTTTTTGGACTCCATTCTACTTTGTCCTTCCTTTGGTCCAAGAAGCAGTTTAATTAGTGAGATCTGTAATTAGGGCATTAATCTAGGAGATGGGAAATGCTGCTCGGTGCCTGCTCTATGAGGATACATCACATCCCAGGGCTGTGCACCCCTTTATCTATCTCCTCCATGCAGCCTCCTGTACACCACTGTGCTGCATTGCACCAGCTCCCTCTTGCAGTGTGTGCAAAAACACCCCAGATTTGGATAAAAAACTTTAAATCAGCCCTTTTTGCCCCATTTCCATCACTTTGAACATGGGGGTGAAACATCAGTGCTGGGTGAGGTTCAGTGGAGCAAAGCTGAATATGTTCTGAATCCAAAGATTCCATTCAACCTTCATTTTGGGGCAATAAAAGTTTGAATTGGGCTGTAAAGGGGGAAAATGCTGCATTTCCTCCAAATTTAGGTTCCTCCTAAATGCAAAACATCCCAGGGAATTGATAGATGGACTGGAGCTGGTTGTGTTGTTTAGAGCTGGGGCTAAAAGCTGAATTCGTTCTGCTAATGGGTGTGAAGGGAAATGGAAAGCAATGAAATAGTGGGGAGGAAAGAGTAATTAATGGGATAATTCTGAGGGATATGTAAGCTGGCTAATGTAAGGGTTATAGCACAACGGGCTCATTTAAGACTTGAGGGAAATCGGGCTGTTTTCCCCTTAAAATGGCTGCAAAGTTGGTGTATTGAATGGGGCGTGAGTTAGGAGGGGCTCACAAACCTCTGAACTCCACAGACTGGCTATGGGGCAATTTGAGTGAAAACCCTGATTTTCTGCAAGGATAACCATCCTTTTATGGCATTGTCTGTGTGTCCTTCATCGACCTCCCACTCTGCTGTGTTACAGTTTGGCTTTTTGGTGCAATTTTCCTTCTTCCAAGCACCAGAAGGGATGAACAGGGGGATGCCTTTCCAATGCCTGAGCTTCCCAGCTCCTCAGCTGGATATTTGTGTCCACAGGGGTGCTGCACACCCCATATTTAGGTTGTGCAGGGAAAATAGGCACAGCCTATTTGTGCCCAAAGGATCTCCCATCTTCTCCACCTGCTAAACCTGCTTTTGATTATAAAGCTGTTCTATCGCTCTTATTTCCCATCCTTGCACTCACCCCTGGGGCTGGGAGATGCTGGGACCTGTTTCTATCCCATTTTCCTCCCTCACTGCCCATTTATACCCTTTGTGCCTTTCTCTTCTTCCTTTCTCTTCCATTTCAGAACACCTTGTACTTTGCTTGCTGCTAGATCAGCACAGGTGTATATATAGATACAGATGGAGTTAATTTATAGGCAGCCTTTCTCATCTCATCCCTGACCGCCAGCACTTCTATTGGCATTCGCTTGCTTGTACCATCTAACTTGCAATCCTCTATTATTGTCTGCTTTCATCCCCCTACCTATAGTATAAGTGTTTTATACTAATGTCCTCGGTTCCCTGGTTGAATTGCTTGTTTCATGTGTTACCAGGTGATGGCAGGAAATAAATGCAAGAACCAGGCTTTTAAGGGGGGGAAAGGAAATGTCATTTCATTATATTAAAATCTACCCATATAAATACATTTTCATTATCAGGAGGAAAACTGCAGGCAAGGCAAAGGAGACTTTTTACACATGAAAACGTCTTTGTTTGGAGGTCTTTGTGCTCCTGGGGAAGGGGAATGAGGATTGCAATAGACAAAGCTGTTGCTGGTCCTGCTGGGGCTGTATTACTTTGCGATGGCTTGGAGCAACCTGCTCTAGTGGAAGGTGTCCCTGCCCATTACATGGGGGTTGGAACTGGATGGTGCCTTCCAACCCAAACCATTCCATGATTCTGTATTCCATACTGCTCCACCTTGCTGGACCCCGATGGGGTTTTCCTGGTGCTCTGCAAATAAGGAACTAAAGGTTTTGCAAGGATCCACAGGCTTTGGAAGGGTTGAACCCAAGCGGTGGACACCAAGGCTTGGTTTTCTGTCCATCTGGATGGAAGAATTGAGGCCTGGGGTGGCTCAGGAAGGAAGTTTGAGTGCCCCATTGAATATATCACAAAGTGCCTCTTGCCTTTGATGCTCAGCACTAGGGATGCATACGTGTCTTCTTAACCTTAAATATCCCTTTCCAAACCCAGAATGGGTTCTCAGCTGTGGGTCACCGGCTTGCCCATTAGGTGCTGGCCATGGTGAATGCTGGATGGGATTACTGGTGTGCTGAAGAGCTGCTTTGCCTGATCTGGTTGGAGGGGAAAGAACTAAACAGCCCCTTTGGACTTAGCGTTTCACACAGTAAATGGTTTAACAGCTTGGTGGGAATTAGCTGGGCTCAGAGATAATGAGGAGGTATTGTGGCACATGGAGGGTCTCCCTGTTTATCTTCCAGCTCAGGTACATTTTGGGTTGAATCCCCAACATTTTCTTTGCAATCACAAGGCAGAGAAATTGGTGTTTCTCTTCCCGAAGCCTGAGCCATTTGTGCAATGATGAGATGCTGGGAGGCTTAGAACTCCAGTAATCATGAGAGCTGTCAAACAGCACATTAAAGTAAGTAATTACAAGTGTGGAAGGTTCCCAATTCTGCACAAATTTTAACTGAACGTGGTTTTTTTTACACAAAAAGTACCCAAGATTAAATAGGTTGTGACTTGCTCGGCTTGCAGCCTGTTCTACACCTGCTGCCTGCTGCTCCAGGGACCCTTGTTTTCCATCATTGCCCTCCATCAGTGAGAGCTGAGATGCCGTAGCACATAATCAGGAGGAAAAACCACAGGGGTTTGGGGTAATTTTTAGCCTTTTTGGTGATGAGGAGCTTTGGCAACAGAGTTAAGTGATCCCATGATATAAAAGAAACACCTCAAATACACACTGATGAGTGGCTCAGCTTTCGTAAAAGATCTTTTTGGGATACAGAAGAGCAGCTTAAACATTGTCAGTGGTTGTGGATGAACTTTTTCTCTGCGCAGTGCCGTTGTGGAGGTCGGGAAGGGTGATTGACTGGCAGCAGCATCGCTTTGAAGACGTTTCAGGGTGATTGCAATTGGGTTTTATGTTCTGAAATTGTCAAAATGGAGCAGTTTTGTAGTTACAAATTATTTGCTTTGGAAAGCAAAGCTGGTGATGGGAGGAAATTGAAATGGGGAATGAGCAGGAACACGGCTGGGGAGCTGGCGTGCCTCTAACTGAGGCAAATTCATTGCCCATTGTGGTCTTTTAATGCAAGTCTGGATTTACCTGTTGGCTCAGGAGCTAACCCTTTCCCTCTTCTCAGGATGCTTCAGGTGACAAGGGGATTTTCATGATGCCAAAAGCTGTGGTGTTGCCTTTGGGTCTCCCTCGGTGGCAGTGTCAGCAAAGAGCCCCCTGGCAAGGCTGTGGGGAGCTACTGCCTCCTGGTTGCACATCCAGCCCTGTTATTTACTCCCAATTTGGGGACGTCTCTGCTCACAGCAAGGAGGTGGTCATGCCCTTACCTCTTCTGCCATGATTTTGCCCAGATAATCTTTTTTCCTTTCCTTTTTTTCCAGCAGAAAGAGGTTTGCTGGTGCTCAGAGAGCAGGTATCACCTTCTTTATGATGTTGCAGGCACTGAGAAAGATGCAACTCGGTAACACGATGATCTACCAGCTTGTGTTTTGCCCCAAGGTCCCAGCATCCCAAAAAAGCTTCATGCGCCTGAGATCAGGAGTGTTGATTTAGTGTTCAACCATTGGAAAGGTTCCTGGGTGACCTTGCTCATCTCCTTCTCTTGCTCAGCCTCTTATTTAGCACCTGGAAAGGAAAGAAGGGGGGAAATAATCCTTTATAATTTGGGGATAGACCCAACAACGGGGTCAGAAGCTTCAGTAGGGCCCAAGTACCCCCTGGGATGCTCGTGGGATGGAGGCAGACCTCATCTCCACCTGCACTGAGATCATTAACAACATTTTATGTCTATGCAACCTTTCTGATTGCATTTGCTGAAGAAACAGGGAAAAGAACATTAAGTTGGGAGGCTTTTGAGTACAGGCAGCATGAGGTGAAGCCCCATTCAAGGCTTGTTTTGTGGGAGGAAATATTCGGGGTGAAATGTACTTCTGGAGAATAGTCACTCTGTATGGTGCTTGTGCTGCCTGGGGGTTTGTCCCATCGTGTGCTGGGTCTCTCCTCTCTGCAGTATCCCTCATTTGTGGCTTGTTGTGGTTGCTTGTTTTGTGCAAACTACCCCATGCTGCACCTAATGCATCCTACAATAAGAGCAATTTCATTGTGGGAAGGGAAAGCTTTGCTCATCCCAGAGCATTGCATTCCAACATAAGGATGCACCTCTGGGATCCAGTGTGAAGGCTTCCCCAAGCCAAAACCTGATAAGGAAAAAGCTCTTTACTGTGAGGGTGGTGAGGCACTGGCACAGGTTGCCCAAAAGTGGTAAATGCTTCATCCCTAACAGTGTTCAAGGCCAAGCTGGATGACATGGCCTAGGGTGAGGTGTCCCTGCCTATGGCAAGGGTTGGACTTAGATGATCTTAAGGTCCTTTCCAAACCATTCTATGATTTGTTTGTCATTCTTTAACCTTTTCCTTCCTTTCGTTTTTGGCAACTGGTCTATTTGCCAAGTGCTTTTCATCCTGCTCTGCTCCAACACTGCTACGGGACCCCATGGGATCCCTGCAACACGCGCTAGCGATGTCGCATCGCTCTCTGCATCTTGAGCATGAATTATTCACACCCTTTGCAGGCTGCCTTGTGCATCCCAGAGTCATCCCACTGTTGATTTTAAGGCATCGTGACAGGTTGAGGACTGGATCAGTTGCGTTAATATGCAGACATGGGGCACGGAGAAGATGTCGTGTAAGTCACAGTGTGTTAACGCTGTGATGAGGCATCACGGTGATGCTTCAAAGATGATACTGCCCTGGAGAGTAAATGGGGCGTAGTGGTAATTAAGGATGCTCTGCACTGTGAGTGTCTCTGATGGCCACATGCCATTAAATCCAGGTGAGGACCTGGTCCCTGAAGCTTTAGGAGGGGGGATGCTGCCGGAAGAGGGTTTAGGTACCTGGGGTGAAAATATCAGTACCAGAACAGGCTGTGCACCTTTCTTTAAGGATCAGCAGAGAGAAATAAG
Organism: Melopsittacus undulatus; assembly: GCF_012275295.1. Taxonomy (NCBI): domain Eukaryota; kingdom Metazoa; phylum Chordata; class Aves; order Psittaciformes; family Psittaculidae; genus Melopsittacus; species Melopsittacus undulatus. The sequence continues at coordinate 2,726,086 of NC_047538.1, read as the reverse complement.
TGCCTTTAGGGTGCTGTTACCTTGGGTTAATGTCCTTTTTCTTTGAGCTCTTGCTGTTTTTTCTTGGTTTACTATTAAAAGCATGAAGGTCATGGCCTAGATGTGATTATCTAATAGGCATCTTGGGTGTTGAAGGTGAAGCTCACCTAGGGTTTCTCTTTCAGTTGCATGCCAGGATGGCCAAAAGAGTCAATGTACGAATGTTCTGCTTCCCTTACTGCTTGTAAACTGCCTGTGTCCTGCTGGCATCTTTGTGAGGAACAAGTCAGCTGGAAGGAAGCAAAATCTTGTGCTTGGATTCAAAGCAGAAATGAAGCTCTGCTGGTGCCAGGCTTGGAAGCGCTTCCTTCTGTCGCAGTGTGGGGGTTTGTCTTTGCAGTCTTCCCTGCCAAAACATAACCACCCCAGGATTACTAGAGACCTCACACAAGATGGCTCATGTTATTTCCAGATCCATTGCAGGAAGATGGGATCCCATCCAACACCCTTACTAGCATCCAGGGTCCCATTGAGCATCTCCAGTTGGGTTTGGGGTCTCTTGGAGCACGGTGAGCTCCGTACCTGGCAGAGAAGGGCTCGAGGAGAAGAGAGCATGTGGTTTTACTCCACCTTAGCCAGCGTGCCAAAACCCTCATTAAAACTGCATGAGCTTGGCAGTATATGAATATGGAACTTGGACAGAGATACGGGTTTTTCCCCTCCAAAGTACGATCAATTCCTTTAGTCTAAGTAAAAGCATCTATATATAGTGATGGGAAGATGCTTAAGTATTTCAAAGGGCTGTGTTTGGACTGTAGCATGAAGAAAAGCCTCTAAGGGCTGGAAATTTGGGGCTGAACACCCTTTTTCTTGCACGCTGGCTCTGTAAAGACTGCTATGCCTTGTCTAGCACCCATGGGGATGCCTCTTTGCTTCGCTATGAGAGGCTAAAGGAGCCCAGCAACTCCCAGTATAGAGAAACTGAGGGTTTGGGCTTTTAAAGAGAGACTTTTTATTACAAGGAGGGTGTCTGTGAGAAGCAGGAGTCCATAATGGGGTTAATGACTCAGTTGCTGGTTCCCGTGAGCTGGCAATAACCTGATAAATTGCTGAGTACACTCAAGCTCCCTTCGCCCGGCTCCGGGCTCAGGTTATTTCCTGCACGGTGGAGACCTCCAAGTAGGTCATTACTGCCTAATTACTGCCTAAACGTTCTCATTTGTCCTCCCCTTGTCAGCGGAGGCGTGGGACCGTGCAGCCAGCACAGAGGAGATCCCTCCTGGCCTCAGCCTCCAGCATTTCCCAGGCCAGCAGCAAACAGGGAAAGGAAAATAAAAGCAAGTTGAGGTTTTATTCTATATTGCAAATAAAATCATTTCCATCCCAGCACATGCTAGAGCCTGACTTGGCTTTTAATTCTCAGCACAAGCTGAGCCCCTTGTGCCTTGCGTGCTTGCAGCAGCTCTCGTCCCATCTTCTTGCTGGCTTCTCCTCTTGCGCACTTGGGTGCGAGCAGCCGCTGTCATCTCCTCCAGCCAAAAACACTGCCAGAGTGGGAATATATTCCCAAATTCCACGTTATTGGCACGAAGCATCAAGCTTTGGGTGGGCTTAGATTATTAATATTTTATTTTCCTCTTCTTACTCGCGGGGGTGGTTTTCTTTCTCACGTCACACTCGCAGCCCAGCTTGTTGTCACTGGGTGACAAGTTGATGAAAGCTGCTCCGAAAAGAGGGCGAGGAGATGGATTCATGCAGGATAAAAAAAACGGGAAGAGGAGGGAGGGGAGGAGGTCACGAAAGGAATAACAAGACGTCAAGATGCCACTTCGCTGCCAGCGCTCGCCTTGATTATCCGATTGCGGCTCTTCGGAGCTGGAGTGTGCACTGCCTCCCTGCTACTCGTGCGGTGTGATTAATCCCCCCTGTGCTTCTGGTGCCTTTTCCTATTTGTATTCATATATATATTTATACATACATTATATATAAAAGAAAGAGCTGTTTCGGTGCCAGCTGCATCCGTGCAATGTGAAGATGGGGAAGGACAGGCGCAGGTCTGGGGTGGTCCCTTCCCCACGTCAAACCTGCAGTGCAAATACCTCTAGGAGGGCTGCTGATGGCAAAGTGAATGTTTTGCCATCAATAAGGTTTTTCCCCTTTTTATCTGCCCCCATAGAGAGGGGAAGAGCTTTGCAAGTGAAGTTAATAAAGTTCTTTTATTAATAATACAGGTTTGAGCAGAAGCTTAGCTGTAGAAATGGGTTTTCAGGACTTGGGTTTCCACCCATGGGGCAAGGTGTGCAAGGAATCACGGTCAGATCCAGGATGTTATTGTCTCTACCCTTCCCTTGGATATCAATCAGCAGTGCCTAATCCTCCACAGGGTCCTTTTGCTTTTGGGCTCCTCAAAACCGAAGCCAGAGGCATTGAGGCCACCCCAGTTTCACAACAAGAAGCCCATAAAGTCCAGCCTCCTATTCTGTGGAGTGATGCTTTGGCAAAAGATGGGTTTTCTCTGTGCGTGGATGAGGGATGATGCAGAGAAATGCAAATGTCTTTATATATATATATATATATATATAATTTTGTCCCCCTTCTCTTCTTACCTTGCACTTCCCCCAAGCTGTCACTGGCAGCAGATTCTCCCCACGGCAGCAGCACCTGTCTCCAGGATTATTTTTGCCATCTCTTTTTGGCATCATTCTCTCCTCCCGCACAAACCTACATCCTATAAATAACTCCAGCCTGCGCTCGTGCTCGCTCCCCCCCATCCTTCATATCACTACATCTTCCTTTCTCCTTGCCTTGTCTGTCCCTTCGCCTGCAGAGAGAAGATGCTGTAAGCGCCTGGAGTGGGGGCTCATCTTATCTAACACACTCATGAGTCTTTAAATCAGCTGCATCTATCTGGGGGGATACCCTGCAATTGGATTATACACAGAATAACCCACCCTGTTTTTCTCCCCAAACCCTCATAATGATCAATTTGTGTATAGGATTAATTTCACTTTCTATTCACCCTGATGCTCCCTGATCCGGGCAGCTCCTCCCTTAAGGTTTCTCTCCATCTGCATAACTACCTGCTTTTGCACCCCAAAAATACCTCTAAAAGTGAGCTTTTCTTGAAGGAAAATGCTTGTAATGATGTTTTTTTCTGTGTGTAGCTGAGCCTGGTTCAAACAGATTGGGAGGAGAATGCTGCACATGGATTGTGAATGGGATCCCTTGGCCCATGGGAATACTTATTTCCAGAAATAATTGCTGGGTCTGGATGAACACATAAAGCTTCAAGAAGTAAAAATCACCCTGATGAAAGCATGTTAATGTTTGGATCCATCAAGAAAAGCTAAAATGAGCTTGAACTTGGGGAACATGAAGGATAAATCCAGGTCCGGGTAGCGGAAACTTTGCTCTCTGCGCAACTGCAAAATCAATTTATGAAGTCAACCAAATTCCTGGGGACTGCAGATTTGGCTTTTACTTTGGGTTTTTCCAAAGGGAAATTTGCTGGGGATAATGGCGGGGGTTGCAGTAATGAAATGCTGCTCACGCGCCCTAATGAAGTGCCGAAAGACTCGGCGCTGGGCTCCCGGCAAATTAGATCTGGATTATTGGAGCACTGAGAATTGAAAGATCCGAGATGTTATCGGAGCAGGCAGGAGCACCTCGCCTCGCAGCACCAAGCAGTGTCTATTTAATTACCGGGAAGAGAGTAAAAGGTAGAAAAACCCCTCCAAAACCTGGACTCAAGGAGGATGAGAGGGGAGGGACCATCATCTGCGGTGGTGATACTGGGTTGAGTGGGGATGCAGCAACTGAGATGTGTAAATGGGGGTCTCCAGAGCATCTCCAGCTTTTCATGGGCTGCAATGCTCCAGATTTGTTGGCAAAATGAGCTTTTCCTCTAGTTCCTGGATTTGGCTCCATGCTCCTTTCTGAGAGGTCCTTGGGCTTGTTTGCATCCTGATGAGCAGTCCAAAAGTGGCATGTTTGGGGAATACAGTGCTTAAAGTATGTACAATACTTGAGTTTCCCAGCAAAAGCCATGCCTTCATCAAATTTGGCCCCCTTGGCATATGAGTGCTCAGCCATGCATCAATGTGATTGCAACAAACCTGTCCACCCTTCTTCTGTGCTACTGCAGGAAAGATGACACATTGGAGCATCCTTCCCCCACCCAACAATGGATGCTCAGAGCTCATTTAAAAACAGAGAACAAGCAGATTTAATTAAACATAACCTTCCCTTTAACAAGAAAATAAACCACCTTCTCCTCATAGAACAATTAGTATTTATAGCCCCCCCTTTGCTGTGCTTCCTCCCTCTTTTAATACCTCTTCTTTATTATCTCTGGCTGGGAACAGGCGCCGTTTGATTTCCATAAATTAGCATGAGGAATTGGGGAGGGGATGGAGAAGGGGGAGAGGAGAGGGAAAAAAGGGTAGGGAGAAAAATGGCATTTTTTAAGCACTGAACTTGCTACAGAGAAAGAAACAACAACACTGCCCTGTTGGAGGAGGGAGATGGCAGGAGGAGGTGGGAAATGATGCTTTTTCCTTCCTTTTTTAAAGTTCACCTGGTCCCTGGTGTTTCTTAGGAGATAAAAGCTTTCACTGGCCTCGGCAGGGAGCCAAATCCCATGTTTATCTGAACACAAACATAATGTATGATCTGCATGACAGCCCCTAATTCCTTAGTTGGTTTGGTGGGGTTTTTTGTTCTTCATGGGGAGCATCTGTCGCTCTCCAGCTTTTCCATGCAAGGGAAATATCAGCCTGAAGGTCCAGGATGTTTCAGTGTGAGGAAAACCCCTTTGGTACCCATGAGGTCAGGGTGTGAGAATGGGATGCAACAAAGCCTGGAGCTTTGGAGGCTCAGTTTGTTTCCAGACTGTGTTGTTCCAGGCATTTAAGTGAAGCCATGTGAGTATCACAAAGGTGGAGAGGAGGATGCTGAGCATCAAGGACCACAATGGTCCCACCTATGAAGTATGTTTGGGTGATGAGAGTTCAGTAAGTCAGATTTACCCAGGTATGTATTGAATAAAAAGGACTTAATGTCCAAGTCTGGACAGGTGGAGAAGGATGAATCCTAAACCTGCTCTATAATGACCTAAATACTATTTAATATCATTGTGAAGGTGACCTGCTTTGCTGGAAGACTTCACAGCTAATTGCTGGTGGTAGTGGACCATCAAGATCTGTGAATTTTGCTCTTTATCCTTGGTTTCCAAAGCAGCTACACTGTAATTAGAGCCAGGGACAGGCTGTGGTCATCCCTGGGGCTTCATCAAGCCCCTTGGTCCTCAGTTTCAGGGCCTCAGGCTGGATCTGGTGCATCAGCAGCTGATGCTTTTCTGGAAGGTTGCAGTTGTGCTCACATAATGTCCCCATGCAAAGTGTTTTGCAGCTGACTGCAAGAAATACTGCAGTTGCTTCTCTTATGGGTCCTTCCAGCTGCTTTGTGATGCAGCAGTAGATAACTGCAAGGTGCAGCTGGATGTGCATTCTTTTTGGGGTAGTCTTCCTCATGATGATGGTTTCCAATGGGTTCGACATTAATGAGATGGTGGGATGATGCTTGCCCCCATCTCTTGGAGCCTGTCCATTGCCACTAGCTGCCTATAGGTTTGCTTATCTAAAGCCTTGATGCTGGTAGACTACAGTGCACCTCTAAGTCTCACATCTAAATCCCCTATAAAGCTTCTGAGATGTTTCACTGGTTGTTATTTGCATGCCTTGATGAAAAGCTGCTTGTAGAAGAACAGCTCAGAGGGTTTTCCATCCTCAGTGAGAACATTGTCCCTCAACCTAGCTTATTGCTGAAAACTGGCTGGTTTGGGGGCAGAGATGGATGCAGAGCAGCTTTGGGAGGGGGATTGCATTGAATAGTCAATTTCCTTGTTTTCTGTGCCTTGAAACTATTGTGTTATTTGTTCAATTTAGTGTATGTATGTATATATATATATATATATAAACACTTTATGGTTGAAAAGCACTCTCTGCACTCTATCTGTTTATCTACCTTATCCTGAGCCATCAATCAACTGTCCTGATTGTGTAGGTGTGATGGACGGGTACGCAGAGGTGACATCAAATCTGCTCACAATATTTGGAGGGGATAAAGAATGGCTTGCAGTGATTTATGATGGTGCCTCTCAAAGCGTGTGGTTGAAAACCCCAGGGCTGTTGCTCAGCCCCCGTCTCAGCAGCATCCTTGAGACAGAATGAAATCTGTAAGATTGCCAGTGGTTCGAAACCAGTTCTGGTTTATGTATTTTGATGTGTTTTGAGGCTGGGGGAATGTGTAAAACAGCTGGAACATGTAACTGGATTCGAGGAGTTCTTAGAGGAACACTAGGACTTCATCTGCTCACACCAAAGAGGAAGAAATACCCAGCAAGTCAATTTAACTGACACATCTGAATGAGTTTTTTAGTTAAAATCACATGTAAATGGCTTTTTCTTCTTTTAAATGACCTAGATGAAAGATGGTTAACCTGACATCAGGTTTTTGCTGCCCGGTCAAGCCCTTGCCTGTAGATGTTTAGAGACAGCAATTACTGGAATCAGCTTCCCCCAGCCCTTGCTCATCCCATGATGGAAGGATGTCCTTTGGGGACAAGGGTAAGAATATATTGAAAGGGGACTTTGGCTGGTCCTTCTCCCCCTTCTGAGGCGTTCTGGGGTGCTGGAGTATTTTTCCAGCTCTCCTTCGGTTTTCCAGGCTGAATTTTAATCCTTCCCCAGGAAATCTGAATTTAGGCTGCCAGTCTGGGGGTGTTTATAAAGGTTTGTTTTCCTTTTTCTATCTGGGCTTCAGCTTGCTTTTCCCTGTGGAAGCACAGTCCTTGGAGGCAATGCAGAGAGAAAATGAGATCTTGAGACACCCCCCCAGTTCTCCATACAGTCCCATGGGCACATGCACCACCCTAACACAGAGAAGAGCATCCCATGGGGAGAAAAAGAAGCAGAAACCCATAATCTTCAGCCAAGAGAGAGAAAGCAAGGGATGAGGAGCTGAAAGCTGGAAAACACCGTGCTCAGCATCCCTAAAAGTACCCCGTTTCCTTCCAGTTTGTAGCTTACTGGCTTATTCCTGACCTTGCCCTCGTTGTTTTTCTTTTGACCCCTGTCTATTTTATTTACAGATATATAAATATATGATCATAGAATGGTTTGGATTGGAAAGGACTTTAAGTTCATCTAGTTCCAGCCCACTGCCAGGGGCAGAGACACCTCCCACCAGACCAGGTTGCTCTCTCTATATATATATTTATATATATATTTAAATAAATAGGTATAAAATATGAAACTAAACATATATATAGCTAAATATGTAACTAAATATATATATGCACATCTCCCTACATGTGCCTGCAATTTCTCCAACCCTCTCCTTTTTTATTATATCTCTTTTTTTAAAGGGAGTTGATTTTTTCACTTGATAATCCTTTGAATGTCGCTTCTCTTCCCCACACAAATCCCTGCAGCTGTTAGGACTTCAAATCCTTCATCCATCAAGAGAGGCAAGGGAAAAGAGGGGGGGACCAGGAGGGGGAATGAAAGAGCTGCCCGGCACACACAAAAGCACCAGAGCCTGAAAATAGGCACTGGTGATGCAGTTGATGCATAAACTGGAGAAAATTTCTGGCACTTGCCATATCATTAATCTGTCTAAAGTGTCTTTGATCTCTTCTGCTTTAATTAACTTATAATTATAATGTCATTATATTATTTCTTTCATTATGTTATTTCTGGGGTGAAGTGGTTTTGCAGCAGTGCCCATCACTGTCCTCGTGGAGATGGGTGACCCTTTCCTAGGCACCTCTGTGCATGAGTCCCTTTGGATTTGGTAGTTCTGGGGGACCTAGTTTAATGTTCATTCTCATTGAGCATCCCTTGGGGACTTGAGCTCCTAAATACCTTCTGAAAGGCCATTTAGCAAGAAAACACTGCAATTGAAGTATTGGGGTCAACTATTTCAATGCCTGGCACCAGCAGCAGTCGCTCTGGCTTCTCCCATACCCAAGAGCACTTGAATTTGTGATTTTGGGTGAGTTTGCTGCCAAAAAAGGGTTTTCTGCAGTGGTGAAGCAATTAGACAATGGCCTAATTTCTAAAATAATGGGGAGGGGGGGAAGAAATTGGGGTGAGGGTCATGGGGCTGCCCCCAAATCCCTGCCTCTTGTGCTTGGGGACCTGGATCACAAATAGCTCTTTACAGGAGCATCTGCTTCAGGGATGGGGAACAACTTGTGCTCATGGAGTTCTTAAACCTTATTTTGGGGTCTATTTGCCTCCTTTCACATCTCTGCATTTTCCAGTTGCATTATGAGCCTGAGGGTGGATATTGGCTTTTCCAAATGGGACACCTCTGCTGTGCAAATAGGTTTTGTTTAGGCAGAACTCATGGGGATTGTGGGATTGGAGGTGCAATAAAAACCCAAACCCCATCCATTTCACAGGTGCTGATGAGGTGAACTTGCCCTGGGAAGGGGAGAGAGGCAGGATGATAACAGATTATATTCCTTTGGGTGATATATATTCCTCCACAATTGCTCTTGAGCAGCTGCTTTGCATCAACATCTGGATTTGGGTGCTGTGGGGAAGATAAAAATGCAGCAAAAGGGGCATTCGCATGTTTTTGCCTGTGGTGGTGCAGTGCTGCTTTGTCCTGAGTTTTTCCTTATTGGTTTTCCTTGTCGTATGGAACTAGTGTGTATTAGAGCAGGGATGGAGGGCTGCAGAGCTGTGTTGCCCTCCTCTAAAACACAGGGGCATTTAGCAGCCCAGTGCCCCAGTTAAGGCTGGGGTTTGGTTGGGGTCTTGCTTGTCATCTCTGATAGCTCTGCACATCTCTCCAGCCTCTCAAACACTCAAAGGACTGGGAGCTGCTCCTCTTCTGCTTTCAGCTTCTTCTTGCCAATGTGCATGCAGCTTCTGCATCCAAACTGCAAATTAACATGGGCAGTTGAACAAGTCGGTATCGATCCGCTTTGTGCATCTGAAATTCCCTATGCTGCTCCATGGAGGCAGCTGCAGGCAGGAAAATTAGGGGGTTTAGTCAGTAATAACTTCAGCAATGATGCTTGGGCATGCTGGTGGATGGTCTGCAGGGGCTGTATGAGGAAAGCAAAAACGCACCTCTCCAAAAACCTCCTTGGCACATGAGCTAAAGGCAGGGCTGTTTCCTTGGAAACTTTTGGAGCCAAGAGCCAGCAATGATGGTTATTTGAGGGATACAACACTGGCTGGAGACTCCTGGGTCTCCTGTATCAGTCAAATCATGTAATCCCCATAAATCGTAATCCTTGGTTTACCCCAGCTCTCCATCTTCTTTCAGTCAGCACCCAGACCCTCTGGATGTTCTTAAAGTTGGTGGCAACAGCCAGAAGATGTAGTTTGGATGGGGCAGGAGAAGAAAACTGAGATTTGGGTGATTGTTTGGATACGGCAGGAGAACAAAAATGAGACTTGGGCGATTCTAAGCTGTTCCCACTGATATAAGCATCTTGCTCTCAAGTTCATGGGCTGGACTGGCCCAAGTTGTTGGCTTGTCTGACTATGATGGAATGGTCCATTGTTCTGTGTGCATCACAGTGCTGGTGCAACAAGAGAAGTGGAAGCAGCTTCAGCTTTCCTACCTGGCTCAGAAATCTAATTAAAATGAAACACCTACTGATTTTGTAATCAGCATCTCAGGAGGACTCCTCTGCTTATAACTGGAGATAACTGGTCCCATAGGACGTCTGGTGTGGCCAAGGGGACACAGCAAAAAGCAGTTGAGCATCTCCATTGTGCCATGTACTTGTTCAAGAGGAGGAGCATGTCTAAATGTCTTTGCATTTTGGCATCTCCTGGGGATATTTGATGGTAATATTGCCTTTGGATCATGGAACATTTAGCTGTTCCCATCCCACAAAGGACTCTGTGGTGGGGTAGTGTCCCATCCTCAAACATGGGTCATGGAGGAACCCACTTTGTCAAAGCTTGAGGAGTCTGGGGTTGTCCCCACATGTTTGGAGGACACCAACGTCAGCACTTGGGTAGCTGTGGGACCTGGTGGAGCTGCTGTGACTGTGAATATTGGCATCTGGATAGAGTGTGGGACTCTCCACCAGGAGAAATGCTGCTGTCGCAGCAGCACGGTGCCTGTTTCCAAGGCAATGACATCTCACCAGAAGATGCTCCTGGAGAAGGTTGCGATGGAGATCTCATTTGCACCTGACAGGCTGGGAAATAGGCATCTGCCAGCAGGAGAAATAGCATATCCTACCCCAAAATTGTGTTTATTGGTGGCGGACACCACTGGGGCCACTGCTGAGTGGCACAGTCAGAGCAGATAGCAAGGGAGGGAGCTTATCCCCATCATTGGACCCACCCCTGCTTCATGCAGGCGCTGTGAGGAGATCCCATTTATAACAAGCATCACTTGGTTGCTTTAATAGATTAGAATTCTAATTTGCAAAATCAAAGAGCTGGTTTCTAAAGATGCATTTGGGTCCCCAGGCAATTCGTATCAAATCCTGCCTTGGTGACAGACTTCCAGGAAGGTGACAGAGGGCTGGTACATCTAATGGGAGACATCCCGCTTGCATTATAATATATATGAGAAAACAGCATCTCTATAAGATGCAAAAATGCTCTGGTTTCACCAGGATTGTGTTTGGGGAAGAAAGGTCCAGAGAGAACAGAAATGCTTTGTTTCATCTTTCATGTTGTTCAAAACCTAACCGCTATACTTACTTCTTTCCTCCGCTTTGAAGCGGTTGGGTTTCAATTTGGTTTTGAAATGCATCAACTGACGTTTCAGAGAAGCCTGAACCGACACTTTCGGAGGAGTTTTCCTCCGGAGAGTCGGGGAAATCGGGATTTTTCCTTTGATTTTCTGTTTTCTGTGAGGACATCAGTGAAATCCAATTTTCATGTTCGCAGGGCGTGAGTTTCTGAACTTGGCCCTTATCTGCTCAAGAGACGCATTGCTCCTTGGGGGCAAAACCCAACTGGATTCCTTTAGGCTGCCTACTGCATGCAGGAGATCACAGGTACCCTGAGGTTATTGCAGCAGCACAGGTCACCCTGCAAGGGGAAGGTGGAAAAACCCTCTCTAGAGGAAAGATACGCAGCTCCTGAGCTCGTTTCCTCTGTGCCCAGCTGTAATATAGAATAATGGAATGGCTGGAGTTGAAAGGGACCTTAAAGCTCATCCAGTTCCAAACCCCTGGAATGGGGTAAGTTGGGACAGGGCTTGGGGCAACCCTGTCTAGTGGAAGGTGCCTTGGAACTGGATGAGCTTTAAGGCCCCTCTCAACCCAGTCTGGTGTTCTGTGACTAATGCTTGTTTTAATTTATTATGGATTTGGGACTTACTGATATAAACAGCCCATATTATTATTGGGATATATAAATATGGGGTTGGAACTGGATGATCTTTAAGGTCCTTTTCAACCCAAACCATTTCATGATCCTAAGGTCCTTTCCAACCCTAAGTATTCTATGATATTTATGTGATCTGCCAAAGGCAGGCAGCAAATACAGAGGGGCTGTTCTCACAGTGGGTGTAAGTTGGTGTTGTTCCTTGTCAGTCAATGGGTCCTAGCGGGTTTTACATCCACAGCAGACCAAAACTGACTGATTTTGTGCTATTTTACATGGATTTTTGCACCCTGTTTCATAGTAGTTTATGTGGGGACAGGGAGGAAAAATGGGCATTATCTTGTGTTTCCTAAAACAGTTGGTTCTTGCACAAGTTGGCTAACATGAATGGGTGTTGAATGAAGCTGTGCTCCTCCTAAGGGTGCTGGGGAGTGGAGGGACCACTGGACCCCAGCAAAAATCAGGTTAGTGGTGCAGCTGAGGCTGACATACAATGGTGAATGATGCTACTTGGGCTAAAAGGGCTCTGAAATGCCCCTTTGGTGTTTATAGTAGGAGATACACCAAAAACACCCCCAAACCATTGCACAGGCTGGAGAGATGGGAGCTCCCAAACAGCAGAAACTTTCATAAAGAAGTCATTTCAAAAAGGCACCTAAAAATACCATATAAAAAGACTGAGCTCTTGCAACCTTAGTGTAAATCCTGGCCTGAATTAAGCAGCAGATCAACGGTATTTACTTTTATTATGATTTTTCCCCCAAGCAGAACTCATAATGTTTTATTGTAAAATCAATGCAAATTTCCATGAATAAAGCAAAGTAAAGGGGGACCAAAGGCGTCCATTGGCACATTATGCTCAGAGGAAGAGGTTCTGGGGACAAACCCGGGGACTGAGCATGATGCTTGAACCCAAAATCTCATCCCAACCTCAGCTCATCCTTGGGAAATTGAGATCAAACTCAATGGATGGGATTTTTAGGTAAAACAGCTCCTGCAGCTTTCAGCCCTGATTTCTTTCTTTATAGCCCCAAGATACTTAATGTGCTGTTTCTTCCCTCTCAGGATGGAGCTGCAGGATGCGGGACTCCTTTGCAAGGATGCCATACATTGGAGGAAGCTGCCATAAGCTTGTAAAAATGCTTATTTTGGGGAATTACATCCTGAATCTATGTTGTAAATTCATTACATGAAGTTTAGCTCCTGGGAAATAGTGGCATGTTGAATTTTTCCCATAAAAACCCAACCCAAAATGTCAAAATATCCCAACAAGGGACGGGCACCTTAGGATTTTGGGTGGATGGAGGCTGTTGTGATGTCCTGTCCGGTGCTTGCTCGGCCGAATCTCCTGAGACTTGTTAAAAACCAATATGGAAAATGGGATTTACAGTTTGCAAAAGCACTTGGAGGCTCTGACTCCTGCCTGGAGATGTATCTCCTTCCCTGGGAGATAGCGATGGGCATCAGGATGCAGCATCCCTGTTCAAATGTGGCAGATAAAAAGGCAGCAGGCGCCCATGGAAGTGCAGGGAATTAGGATGGATGGGGGAATGCTTCCATCCCACCACCTCCTCCCATGCGCCAGCACCATGTCATCACTATTAGGCCTCAGAAGTGGCTAAAGACAGGGAAAAAGGTGCCAATTAGAAGCTTTATTTCAGCTATCCATCTTCCTTTCATGCCCTCGGCTGGCTGGAGAGGGACAAGCGAGTGAAGAAGGACTTAAATGCTTCCAAATGACTTCCAAATATTTAAATAAGACTTCCATCAGTCTTCCTCCTTTTTGACCGGGCATTTGGGAATGGGATGATTTACAGCCTATGGCTTCCTAATGGTCTCAACGTCACCCCGGGCGGCTGCAGGGACAGGATGAGGTTGGAGGATGGAGCTGATGAAGACTGAAGGTTGAAGGAGAATGGTTTCAAACTTGGGAAAAATGAAAACAAATCTGTTTAAGGATTATTGTTCTTTTCCAGGTGACTGTTTTAGATTTGAGGTCTTTTTCCTTGGAAAAATTTAGGAAAATAAAAGGGAAGAGAGGTAAGGGGAGGAGGAGTAGAAAGTGTGAAATGATTAAAGCCACAGTGAAATGCATAGATTGAACTGATCATATTTTAAAGGCATTCATCATTCAGACTTCATGGAGATTGTATATATATATATATGTATATATAGTATTCCCCCCCCCCCCCCCCCCGATTCAGGGCAGAAGCATTTATCAATATCCTGCAGAGAAACCGCTCCCCCTGGTCCCATTTCCCATCCTTCCAGGGCAAAGTTGGGCTTTAGGAAGCAGAAACCAACTATATTTTGAGGTCACATTTATCCAAAAACTGGGATTAAAACAGCATTTACACCATCCATTTAGTTTCTTTCTATCACCAATATATGTTTTCCTCTTTTGTGGTTTATTTTCTGTCCCCTTAAAGACAAAGTTGGGTCCCTCCTATTAGGATTTGCTAGGGCTGGCTGTGTTTGACCCCCCTTCTTGCCTTAATGCTTTGCCTTTAAAATGTGACTTTTGTTTTTAGGGGATAAAAATGCTGGGAGCATTTGCTGTTCTGTCATCACCAGAAATAATATGTAAAAGCAGATAACGGATGAAAACTGGGAAAATCATGGCTGCAGCCACCTCTGAGGTCTCTTTGATGGGAGAAACATTGGGAATTTGTGGAAAGATGGGATTTTTGAGAACCTGAAGGGTTTCTTTGCCTCTACCCGCCCCTTATGCCCATTGTGCTTGTGGAGCAATAGAAGGAGAGCAAATCCTCCGGTGACAATTCACGAGCCAGGATCATCAGTAACAGGAGAGAAAGCAGCCAGAATAAATCTTGTTGGGAAATTAAAGCAGCTTAGGAGGAGACAGGAAGTGTTGGGGGGGGAGAAAAAGGCCATTTAGAGATTTCAGCCTTAAATGAATGAATCCCAAAGAAATGCAGAGAAAGGGGAGAGATAAATGGGATTTCACTGTCCAGAATGAAGGCACGAGCTGCAGAGCAATATTTGAGTGTGTCCCTGTGGACTTGGTTCAGCTCAGCCCAATTTATGCAGGCTTTAGCTTTGAAGCTTTCCTCAGCATCCTCTTCCCCTTTCCCCTTCCTCTCCCTGAGGCCAAATCCCTCTATTTTTTGCCTCCCTAAATCCATCTTTTTTCTCCTCAAAACCTTCCCCCCCTCCCCCAAATTCACCTGTTCTCTCTTATGGCCTCTCCAACAACTTTCATGCCAACATCAAAGTAGGTTTGGGTTTGGAGTGAGGGGTTTTGAGTCCAGAAAGCAGCTTTTTGGGTTCACAGTGAGGCTCTTTGCCTCTGGCAGGAGGATTTGAGAGGGATGGGGAGGTCCTGGGTGGGTTTTCCTGTGCTTGTCATCAGAACCAGCTCCTGAGCAGGGTGGGCAATGCAACCTCCCCTTGAGGAGCAGAAAGACACCTTGACCCCAGGCTTAGAGGGTCTGGGGGACTTCTCCTTACCTGCCCCATGGTGGTCAAATCCTGGGGGTCTTTTTTAGGTGCTGGCCTGAATTCAAGCCCAGTGTGGACTCCCATTTCTTTTCCCCTGGGGAGTTAGAGCTGTTCATGGATGCAGGGGGTGGATATATCCATCATCAGGTTGCACTGGGATTATTTCCCCCCCTCTTTATTTATAGGCATCCTATGGGGGCTGAAAGAAATCTTAATATCGTGGTATTATATAATGCCTTGATTGCCAAAGTGCTGGATGAGGTGGGAATGGCTTCACCCACCAGTGAAAAGGAATTGCTGTGGGAGTGGGAAGCTCCTGGGCATGCAGAGAGAAGCCGGGATGCTGCAAGCAAGTTCTGGAGAGGTTTCTGTTGAGTTAGTGTGTATATTGGGGTAGTGTTGGATGGGATGATCTGTCCTAATCTATCCCCAGCAAACCAAGGGGAAGGGATAGGGTTAATGGTACCAATGTGGAAAAGCAGGAAAAGAGAATTCTGTGGGAAATCTGAGGCAGTTTGAGGAATTTTGCAACTAATTTGTGCTGGGGTGATGATGAGTTCTGTGTTGCTGTTAACTTGAGACCACCAAAAATAGGATCTTCTCCCTCTTTCAATTAACCCAGAGCAAAATTGAGAGCAAGTGTTTCAGGGGAGAGATGTCCTGCTGATTCAGCATCCTCAGGAGCTGCGGTTGGGGTTCTCTGGGTTTTGAGGCTTCAATGCTTTCAGCATCGAGCCCTTGGCAGCAGTGATGATGCTTTGGCAGGAGTAAAGGACAGCGATGCAGAAGCAGAGGGGAGATGGGGTGCTGAGCCCTGACGCTTTCATCACATGGATGGAGGTGCAGAGAACTGCTGGAAACGGGAAGATTTCCAAGTGTGGGGCTGGAATGAGTTATTCAGAGATGAGGGATCGATGGGCCCTGATCCTAAATGGAGCATTAATGCATTAGCAGCAGTTCTGCAGAGAAGCAGTGGTCCTAATGCGATTTCCCAAGGCTGTGGCCAGCAGCCAGCGGACACCAGCACTGCTGCCTGTCCTGCCCATACCCAATCCCATACCCCATCCCTTCTGATACCCAAGACCAAATTCCCTCCACCTCCATTCTCTCATGAAGTTTAAGAGGCATTTTGTAGCTTTCAGAGGTCTCCTGCACCTGGTTGTGGCTTTTCCCTTCCCTTTTGTGTTGGGATGTATGTAAAAACATTTACCTCAAATGTTTTGCCTCCACATAAATCAGATTGAGGTGTCCTCACCCAAGCAAACACTGAGCTAATTAAAGAATTACTGCATGATGGATTCTTAAAACAATACTCCAAATCTGAAACAATTTCTAGCAGAGGAATTAATTTGGCAAATGTTTGACTTGGGCACTGTTATCCTGCGTTTTCCTTCTCGGTGTCAAAACTGGCACTGGCTAAAAGGACTTTGAGTAATTTCATATTAATCAATCTCTTTTTAAGAGGAGCTCAAAGGACATTCAAGGCCAAGGATGGAAATGAAGGCACGAGGCCAAATTAATCCCCATTGCAATGTTATGGACTCTAGCAAAGGAAGGCAGCAAGGCACTGAAGTAGCAGGAGGCAGGGAGGAGATGTGGTTCCCAGATTCCCCAGAGCACAGTTTGCATGGAAATGTACCCAGGCAAGCAGAGGAGTGATGCTCAGCCATGGTGCTTTGCTGGTGCTCCTGCTGGCTGCAGTATCACAAACCTGTGGGTACTTGGGTTCCAGTAGTGCTGGTGGCAGCAGTTTCCAGACTGAAGGTGGTTTGAATTTATACAGTCATGGAATTCCAGCCTGGTTTGTGTTGGAAGGGACCTTAAAGCTCCTCCAGCTCCAACCCCTGCCACGGGCAGGGACCCCTTCCACTGGAGCAGCTGCTCCAAGCCCCTGTGTCAAACCTGGCCTTGAACACTGCCAGGGATGGGACAGCCACAGCTTCTCTGGGCACCCTGTGCCAGCGCCTCAGCACCCTCACAGGGAAGAGCTTGTGCCTAAGATCTCATCTCAGTCTCCTCTCTGGCAGGTTCAAGCCATTCCCCTTGGCCTGTCCCTACAGGCTCTTGTCCCAAGCCCCTCTCCAGGTTTCCTCCTGTTTCAGGGATGCGCAGCCTGAGGTGGGAACAGGGCTTTGAAGGATGGAGTTGAAGCTGAAATAACAAAGAATCAGAGCATTCATCACCCTTGTTGCAGTGATTTGAGAAGGAGGCAGAGGGGACAGGGAACAAACCCCACTTTTCCAAGGAAAAAACACCATGACCCAGCTTTCATGCCACTGTTCAGAGCCACCTTGAACAGCTTTAGCTGCCAGCACGGGGCTGCAGAGTTGAGTTGCAACGGGAGCGCTGAAACATGGAATGATCCTGAGTCACAGGGAAATGGGGCGAGCTCGCAGCATGCTGGGGTACACGGTGTGTGTGGGGGAGAGCTGCTAAATCGGGCTGCCAGATGAGTCACAGCACGAGGGATGTGCTCAGCAGCCTTATAAAAGTTTGCTTTCTCCCAGTTTCCAAGCTGAAGGAGAAGGAAAGCACTGGCGATCTCCTAATGGAGATGTGCAGAGGGATGGATTTGAGCTGTCTGCCCCTCCAGCCTTGGGTATTTCTGGTTGGGGTTTTTATTATTTCACTTTATTGTGATGTTTCTCAGAGCTGGAAACAAGACCTGAAATGAGCAGTGGCTGAGGATGGGGCCACAGCCTTCAGCATCAACCCAAATCACCCCCAAGCACTAAAAACCCTCTTTTTAGGTGAGGTCGTTGCTCATGGCTCAATGCCCTTTCTGTTACTGCAATATGAAACATCTCAGCTGGGTGAGAGGGAGGACTGGGAAGTCGGATGGAACACTCATGGCGAGAGCAGGATTAAAGGGAGAAAAGGGAAGTTTCTGCTGGATATTCAATGTTTTTATGGCAATGCCATCACCCAGCCCTGCCCTCTCCTCGGGGAGGAAGGGAGCAGCTCCCCAACAAGGAAAACAGTCGGCTTTTGTGCCTGGACCTTTATTTGCCTTGGCTGCCGGAGGATTTACCAATTAAATGGCTGTTTAGGGCTCGAAACCCACTAATCAGATCTGCCAAAAGCCTTAATGAGAGCTTTTCACTTCCCTTCCTCTTTGTTTTAGTTCTCTTTTTCTGGCATGTTTAAAGGTTCATTAAAGATCTACAAAAGGTGGCAACGAGTTTCTCAAGCCACGTTCCTCTCCCCAAAGTAATTGCATCAGCAGCTCTGGCCCAGCCGTTGCCGTCACCACTCTCTAACCCACTGCCATGCTGGTGGGAACTGGGAATGGGATGCTTTTCCTTGGGAAGCATTTTGCTTTTCTCTTCCTTTCCCCATTCTCCCCCCCCCCCCTTTTTGTTATTACATTTTAGGCCTTTTCCCTTTGTCTTTGCTATTGTGGGTGCAAAGACTACAGCAAGCCCTTAGGAGAAGGATGTTTGGAGCACATTGTGTTTTCTCCATCCTTGACCTCCAGATCCTTTCTGGACTGTTTCCTGCTCTCATTCCAGCTCCTCTTGCTGTTTCCAGCCTTGGAAACTAAACCTCTCCCTATAGAGCACAAGCCCTTCAAGGGTAGCAGATGGCTGGTGAGGAGGAAAGTCGTGGGCAGAAGGATGCAAATGATATTGGATGTCTTTGCAGTATTCATCTCATCAAGGTCGTGCTACTGGGGAAATGCATCATCCAGCTTGGCTTGTTGCAGGTTTTTACCCTCAATCACACAGGTTTTGGGGTAAATAATGAGTATTTCGTGCTTTTGCAGCACTTTGAATGTCTTGGCCACTATAGCATCACGTGCCAACAAAATATTAAAGCCCCATCAAAAAGTGCTTTGTAACATCATCCAGGTTTTTCTGGAGATGCTGCTCCAGAACAGGCTCCCTGCATCCGCAGGCAGTTTTGCAATGATATTTTCTCTGTCAGTTGGACTAAACCTGCAAACTTCAGGATGTCATCATTTCCCTGTGATTGAAATTCCGTGTTTTCACCAGCTCTGATTACTGGATGTTACCATGCATTGCTTGAGCCATCTGAGCGTGTTGGTGCTTCAAAGATCTCAAGAAAATAACAATTTCCAGCGGGGTTTAGCTTTCAAAAGCTGAGTTTATTTGCAGCAAAATGGGATCTGCTTGTGTTTTGCTAAAAGAAACTCTTGCTTCTAGACTCAGCGCCAACTCCAAGTGTGGTGCTGAGTGAATATGTTTTAATATTGAAGGAAAAACCATCATAAATGTATGCAAAAATGCTGTGGGGTTTCTCAAAGCTACTTATCAGTGGCAAAACTTCCCCAGCCCTCTTCAAAACTGCAAAACTCTGCTCTCAGATGAGCACATTGCACATTTAATTCTCTCTGCACAGATCTCCTCTGCATTGCGAGGCGGCTTAAGCCACTTTAATGTGTGCAGCAAAGGCTGGTGGTGACACATGTAATTAAGTCTTGCAGAACACCCTTCAACAGTAGAGATCAAAGCAATTTGCAAAGTAAATGTGTGTCATTATCTCGACTTTACAGGGAAACTGAGGCTTAGAGAGGGGAAATCTCCCAGCAGACAAAGGCTTGGAGGCAGGGAGGGGAAAACAGGATTCCCAAATCCCTCTTTTGCTGACAAGGCGAAACTGCGTTGAGCTAAAATTGCTGGTGAATATGTTTGGTTGCCTACGAACAACACAGGCTCCAACGGGGAAATAATTCAGCTTGAAAGAAGAAATGGATTGAGATGCAAACAGATTCTCCCCATAGAAATGACAGCTTGAAAGAGAGACTTGAATTTCTGCGTGGGAAACTATTTTGAGGAGGAAAATCAGTATTTTACTGTGTTGATCCAAGGAGCCCCATTCTGCATGAACAAACTCAAACTGTCTTGTCTTCACGCTAGGAGTTGCAGCAACCCAACCTGTTCGCATGCCGTAGGCTCTGCGTCACTCCAGAACTCTTGCTTGCTGCCATGGTATTTACACCTCCACAGGCCATGTATCAGAGACGACATGGAAATCCAAGATGCATCAACATAAAATCACAGAATGGTTTGGGTTGGAAAGGACCTCAAGATCATCCAGTTTCAACCCTCTGTCATGGGCAGAGACTCCTCACCCCCGACCATGTCACCCAACCTGGCCTTGAGCACTGCCAGGGATGGGGCAGCCACAGCTTCTCTGGGCACCCTGTGCCAGCGCCTCAGCACCCTCACAGGGAAGAGCTTCTGCCTTATCTCCAACCTGAACTTCCCCTGTTTCACTTTGAACCCATCACCCCTTGTCCTACTTCTGGCTTGTTCACGTCTCTCTGTGACCATGTTGGTCAAGTAAGAGTAGACCAAACCAGAGGTGCTCCTCAAGTCCCCATTTCCTGTTGCTGTGTGGTGGTGATTTGCTCCAGGCACAATTTGTTGCTCATAGTTCTTGTTAAGCAGAGCTGGATGCCCCACTTGCCCACCCCAAGGCTCTTTGTTTCCAAAAGCCCTCAAGATGGTACCCGATGCTTTCTTTGCTATAATTAAATTTAGCTTTGCAACCACCAAAAAAAATGCCTCCTGCCAACCAGTGAAAAATAATTAGCAGCACATTGTGTCATTAAACACTAGACTTTAATTAAATTGTGTAGAGATAACTGCCTCTAATGACTGGGAGTCTGGAGCCTCGAGACAGCGAAGCACTCGACAGAATGGAGAACAAGACCTCATAAAATAGACACAAGTCAAGTCCTTTCCTCTGGTTGATGAAGCACTTGTTTAAGTAGGACATCACATTATATCTTCCACCTGAAAATAGCTTTTTACTCCTCTTCCTCCCCTGCTTTTCATCTCTTTGGAGCTAATGGGATCATATCAGGGTTGGGTTTTATCCTAGAAAGAGATGCTGCTCTTCTCATGTTGGCCTCCCTGTGTTGGATGACCTGTTTTTAATCATCATGCTGTGGGAAAGGTGTTTCCCCCAGGATGTGGGGTGGCTGGACCTGGACCAACCAGGACCGCAACTCAGTGTAAGTCACCTATGAAATCTGACAGTGTTGCATATTGGTGGAGGCTCATTCAAGTAGTATCTTTGGTGGGCTGACTACATGGGCAGCTTCTTAGAGTATCTAAGCCACCGTGTCCCATTGCTTGCCCATGTCCTTGATGGACTTGGGCTTCTCTAGAGGGGTTGGAAATCTTGAACAGACCCATTTTCAAGGTCATTTTGGGTCTAACCACGTGCCAATTTCCAGGCATGTGCTGGCTTTACCACCTACTGGAAGTCTCTGCTTGGTGTACGTAGGCTGAGTTTGCACCACTCGTGAACTTCTTAGGGTGTCTGTGCATGTTTACTGGTAAGAAGGTGGCAGTTGGATTGATATCAGAGGGGAGAAGGTGCTCCCAAGTTTGCACTTGTTTTCTGAGCTGAAATGTGTAACATTTTCCTAGTACTATTGCCTTGCCCTAAATGCAATTGCGATCCCTCCATCGCTGGCCCACCCTGACATTTTATGCTGACTTCTCCCAATGTGGGAGCAAAGCAGAAACCTTCTTCTGCATGAAAATTTAATTACTGCTTTCTCGCATCTCGCTGCCAGACCTATAAAAAGCAGCTTATCAGGAGTGATAAGCCCAACGTCCTCGGGAATCGCACCATAACTCATGCACAGAGCTGAAATGCAAAGGGGCAGCTCCTTTCGTGGCCTTTTTCCAACCTGGCAGTCTTACAGCCAGGCACTTTGATGCAAATACCCAAGGTTTTGGGTTTGCTTTTTCTTCTCTCTTTTAAGTTATAATTAAAATTCTACTGCTTCTCTCTTGCTTTTTGCTCTGTCTTTCATCCTCACCTCTAGCAGCCGTAGTAACATTTCCCCCTCCCTACTTCTTTAGCTGGAAATCCTCTTGGGAGAGGTTTGTTTTGAAGGGATCCTGTCACTACTGTAAAGAAGCAGAAAGGATCTGGGTCAGACATTGCCAGTGACTCTTTGCTCACCATCATGTTACAACATCCCCCAAAGCTGCCCCTTTGTGAGCAAATGTCTAGCCTAATCTCCAAAGAGCTCATAAATAGAAATCGAAAGGGAAGTGAGATACCTCCCTGCTAAAAGTCAGTTTTCTACACATTCCTCAAGGTGCTTTTCCTCCTCGTAAAACTGCCCGTTACAGACTGAGGTCGGGTCTCCAAAGGAAATAGTTGTGTGCAGGCCAGGGTTGTGGATGTGCCCAGAATTGAGACAAGCACCAAGCACAGTGCTTGCTATAAAACTGCTCAAGGAGGGCAAGGTCTCATCTGAAGGGCTTAAAAAAGCCTTAAAAAACAGAATTCTCTCTTGGTTATCAGCTTGAGCAAAGCAACTGGTTCCCATCCCCTCTTGGCTTTTCCCCCTGTGCAAGCTGGGTCATGCTCTTTTGCTTTTGCCTCCTGGTTGCTCCACAGCAGGTTGCAGTGCTTGGCTGTGATTTATTATTGCTGGGCTTGCTCAAAGCACTGGGGAAAGTGATGCTGCTTCTCCTGTTTCACCGGGATGAGTGGAGGAGTGAAAGCTCCGAGTGGCATCAAAATCATTATTCATTCTCTTCCTTAAAACCATAAAAGTCGTGAAAAATAACATTTATTTTCCCTTTTGCCCTGAAAAAAAACCCAAACCAAATACTTCTTGTTCCTATGTTGGGGGGATGCATAGAACCTGGCTGCTCTTCTGCACCATTTAAGGTCAGCTCTATACATTTTCAATTGCAATATTTGGCTGTCAGCACCACAGCTTGATCTGATGCTGAGCTGTGCATCCAATTGACCAAACCCCTCCTGTCTTGACAGGGCTGTTCTTTCTCTCTTCAAAGGTCACTTTTAGGGTCCTTAGCCATTGTGATTTGAAATGTGGCTTCTCCCATATTGCTGCTGACTCCGATGTCTGTATGTGTGTCCATCCCCATGCAAAGTGTTGCTGCTTCTATGATTTTCCAGAGGATTTGGGGTGGGTTTTAAGGCTTGCTCCCATAAGAGCAGTCTGGTGGGAGCATGGCCACATGGGTCTGCTGTCCAGCAACAGCATGGATGGGCAGGAGCTGGCTGCAGGCAGCAATGGACCATCTGGCAGGGTTTTGTGCGCAGGCAGGTAGTTGGCAAAGGGAACACTCAGTGCTTTCAAAGAAAAGGGGAATAAAAAGGCATTAGGATCAGAGTTGCAAAGTTCACAGGATGAAGAGTCCAGCATTTACGTTGGGTTGGTGGAAGCATTTCCTACAACCCTTGCTCAAATCTACTGATTTAGAGGGCAGAAATACTGTGTACAGCAACCGGTTTTCAACTTTGTATGGAACAGCCCTGTAACCTAATTTGAAGCCTGGCTTCAAATCTCAGCTGTTCTCCTATTCCTGCCCTCTAGATGGATGACAGCTTTCCTTGGGTTTGGGAGGTTTGGGGTGAAAAATAAGGGAAAACCATAGTGTGCTCAAGAGCACGGTGTGATAAGACACCAACAGGTACTTGCCTGCCTGTTCCCATCTCAAGGTTTGCTCCGTGTTGTATTTATTTTGGCTAGCCTGGGGGAAAAATAGTGATTTAGTCCTTGGAGGAAGCATTTATAAAGTCTGCCTGCCTTAGAAGAGCTTGTCTCTGAAGAGCGATCGCAAAGATTGGACTTATTTATCCAAGAGGAGAGCTTGGTAGGAAGGGTATTATGGGCCTGGGAAATACAGAATAGGGTAAAGATGAGAAATCAGGTGCCAGTGGTCCTGGAAGAGGAATTGAGGGCTGAGAAATGCTGCAAAAACCCAGTGGGGAAAACTTGACTTGATAAAAGGAGGATTTCACGCGCCTGGTCCGTAATGAGACTATATACTGTGATTTTAGCTGTTTTCTCTTCCAACTCACTTAACTCCGGGCTGGTGGGTGCTGTGGTAGGTGTATTGGATTTGTTTTCAAGGAGAAAAGCTTCCTTATTGCCATCAGATGCATTTTTTACCTTGTTTCCATGCAAACTTCACTCTGCTTTATTCTGCTGCTCTTCAGGTATTTGGTTGTGGATGGATTTAATACTTAACTACAGCCTATTCATGCACCTCTACCTGCCCGAGGAGATGAGGGGAGTGATTTGCATAGTTATTAAATATCTTTTAGTGGGATACACAAGCCACACTGCTCATCTTGTTCATGATGCTGGGAGGCAAAGCAGCAATAGGAGGAGGGGGAAACCCACCTATGTTAAAAGATATTGGAGGTAAAACAGGCAGGGATGCTCAAGGAGTCAGGATCTTGCTTCTTCTCTGTTATTTCCCCCTTTCTGCTAAACCTCAAGCTGGAAAACCATGCTGGTGCTCCCAAAGGAGTCGCCTGGAGGCAGCGCAGGCATAGAGGTGCAGTGGGGAAAACACTCAGGGTCCCTTTTTGAAGCTTGAAAGACTCATATTGTGCTTGGAATGTGTTGTTTAATATTGCCTTAATAAAAGAGGAGGGCACCTGTGGTGATGGGATGCTCTTTGAGATCAGAGTGTGGTTCATCTGCCTGCCATGCAGGTGCTTTGCAGCTGAGCTCATCCTCTGGATGCTTTTGCATCTGCCAGGGGTGAAGATGATGGGTAGCCAATGGGGTCAGAAGATTGAGGTGTTTTTTCCCAAGTCTGGCAGCAATTTCTATATTCTGGTGCAGCAGCAATGAACCATTGAGTCCTCTTGGGCTTGCCTAAAAAAAGGTTACTTTTCTTCCAATTTTTGGTATGGATTTGGTAAGTAACAAGCTGTTCCATAAGGGATTTAAAGGGTCCAGTGCTGGAGTCTCAGAGAGCTTGCTTTAACCCATTTTTCCTAAAGAAACCCATCCTGTGTGACTGCTTCTTGTCCCACTCTATGCCCAAATCCTGAAATTTGGGTCCAGTTGTCTCAAGACTCCCATTTTGAGCTTTTTGAGCCAAAAAACATCATTTTCCTTTCCCTCACCCACTCCTCACAATGGGGAAGGGAGGAACTAAAGTGATGCTATAAGCCCCATCATGGGCTTGTCTTGCTTACCTGGATGTTGAGGAATCAACCTGAATGTCTTCAATTTGGGTCAAAACCAAGGTTTTTTTGGTCTCCTGCTTGCAGCAGAGCTTGTTAACCCAGCTGCTAGAAGAGCTTGCATAATTCACCTTTTTCCAACGCAGAAAGCAAGTATGTTACTGCTGGGGGGGGGGGGGGGGAAGGCATGCAAACAAGCAAATCCCATTTACACCTTCGGGAATGAGCCTCAGTTGTGAGGAAATAAATGGAAAACTTGGCCACAAACTTCCCCAGTGCCCAAATTTCAGCTGTTTGTGTCCGTGTGCATTGCCTGTTATCTCTGTTTCTTGCTGGGTGATGGGCAGTGCTTAAAGTCAGCATCTAGAGCAGAAAACACGCGCTCTCTTCTGAGATGGATGGATGTTCCTCGCTCCACAAAACATCTTATGTGCCCAAGGTGATAGAGACATCCTAAGAGCTCCCTTGACAATATGTAAAAAATTTATTGTTGCTTCAAGCCTGTAGATTTATGGGCTGGGGAGGTAAAGCTGCATGAAAGCAGAGCGTGTATAGGGATGTTGCGAGTGAGTGAGGAGGAGGAGGAAGGTCTGGGTAATGCAGCTGGTATGGGTCTGTCTTGATAGTGTCAATCCAGAGGGTGTCTTGGAGCAGAGGTGCATAGGAATTGTAGTGAGTTTGCTGGGGAAAATGCACTATTCCCCCTGGCAAAGGTCAGGTTGGGCAACTAGAATCCCTTCAGCTTGTGGCTGCTCAGAGGTGTGCTGCGAGAGGGAAGCAAAGCTGGCTACGTGGGATGCAAAGAGAATTGGGGAGGCAGGGATGAGACGTGAGATGAGATGACAGCTGAGAGAGGCTTGGGTGAGATTGCGATTGCAGGAGTGTAAACAGGGAGGCGATGCACCCGACGGCATCTCTGTTTAAACAGACGTCGGCTGCTGTTTGCTCTTGCGGAGTTGGGTGATGAGAAGTGTTGAGAAGCCGCTCGCCCTGGTGCCAGCCAGGATTGCCCCAAGAAAGCCCTGGAAATCCCTCTGCAAATCTATCAGGGATGTATTTGTCTTACTACAGGCAGGGAAATAGGGAAAGGGGAGGTAGGAGCCAGCAGCCCCCCTGCTTCTGCTGTGCCAGGGAGACAGGCGAGGGCTGGAGGGGACCTTGTCTCATTGCATTTGGCTGGGTCCCAGTGAGCTCCTGCCTTCCCAGCCTTGGCTTTTCCCGAGGTTTAGGGCATCTGTGGAGGAGCTGAGGTCAAAAAGGGATGCAGAATAGAGCTGGAAATGCTCCTGCTGCCATCAGCATCCCTCCTTGGTCCTTGTTTGGGGAGGAAGCACTGCTCAGGGTATGAGCTGTATAAGGTAAATAACACCTTATTCCCCAAGACACAGCTCCTGTGTTAAGTGACTTTTCCATTCTAAAGTACATATATTGACCTATTAACATCCTGTAAACCCCCAACCTGTGCTGGATAAAGCCCAGATTAATCCCCTGAAACACAAGCAAGCTCAGGCATGGCAGAGCAAGATGCAAAACAAACCTGACAGCCTTTTGCAAGCGAGCAATAATGACAGGCACTGGTAAATGAATAACAGAGAGAACCAGGCCTGAGATGGCAGCAGGGCTGGGTTCTGCTGCCCCTGGCATTGCTGTTACCTGCAGGGAAAAGAGCTCTATAAAACACTGGGAAAACTAAATGATAGGAAGGTGGGCAGTGTGATGGGAGAGAGGTTGTGCGCTCCCCGAGTTGCTGTTCATTCTAGCTACAAAGCAAACAGCCCCCATGTGCAGCCATGAGAGCAAAGCTGCAATAGGGATACGCTCCCAGTATGTTATAGCAAGATGCAGTAAAATCCCCATGGCTCCTGGCCACATTCAGCAGCCCTGTACTGGTGCGGAGCTACCTTCTGCCTTTAAAAGATGGTTGTCCTTCTATCCATGTGTCTGTCCATCGTTGTCTGCTGTTGCTTAAGGGCAGAAACACATCGCATGGGTTGGATTTGGGGCTGGGAAGATGCTTTGAGGGGTTTTCCCCATTGTCTGGAGGAGCAACTGGGATTTTCTGGTTTTGCAGTGAGAATTTCCCCTGTAAAGTGGCCCTGACCATTAAGTTGAGGACCTCTCCTCCCTGTGCTGCCTCCATCCCAAAGGATGCTTCATCAATCCCGTGGTCCCATTTTATCCCCAGCATCTTCACGTCTACACTTGAAACCCTTCTTCCCTATCAGCAATCAATTCCCTAATGCTCCTCCAAGGACAGGCTGCTCTTCTGGAGCCCTCAGTGAACACCAAGGATAAATTTGCCCCAGAATTATAGATATCTATGTTTAAATCCAAAATCCACCTTCCTCATCAGTGCAGAAGCTTTGAGGTTCACTCTTTGGCTCTTCTTTCTCGGTAATCATTCATTGTAACCTATTGCAATAAGGGAATACCATTTACCCCTTTCCCTGCTCTTTCCTGGGCTCCTCCATACCTTCCTGAAGCCATCATCAAGCTAGAACAGGATTCATTCCCTAGGGCTGGCAGCTCAGCCATAAAACCCCATGAGATGCTGGAGGTAGCTCTGACCCAGCACCAGCTCCATCCTTTACCTTCTCAATTACAAGGTAATGCATGTTAAAATTACATATTTATTTATAGCCTTTATTTTTGCCACCCCTCCCTTCCCAACCCCACATTTTTACAGCTCATCAGCTGTAACAAATTCGACTGCATAAAGCGAAGGTGCAGGTTATTATTGCCTCATGGAAATAAACGGGAGCAGCCGATCTTTATTCCCAGGCCTGGCATTTGTCTCCCTCAATGCTTAGCACGGTCTCGGTCGACACTTCAGATTTGTTCCAGTCACTAAAGACGGTGACAAGCTCAGGGAGGCATATTCCCTCCCTCTCTTCACTCCTGGTGTTGGGTATTGATGGGGAGCACCCTATTTTTGTTCACCAGGGGGATGCTCCTTTGTAAATATCCCTGTTATTTGTTCAAGGAGGGATGCTCCACTGCAACCCCCACATTATTTGTTCCTTAGGGGGATGCTCTGTTTCAAATTCCCTATTGTTTGTTCACCAAGGTGATGCTCCTTTGCAGACCCCCCATAAATTGTTCAATGGAAGGATGCTCCTTTGCAAGATCCCATTATTTTTTTGCTGGGGAGATGCTTTCTTGCAAACCCTCCATTATTTGTTCAAGGAAAGATTATCTGTTTCAAACTGATAGAATCCCTATCAGTTTTTATGCTTTTATGGAAGGGACCTTAAAGCTCACCCAGTTCCAACCCCTGCCATGGGCAGGGATACTTCACACTAGAGCAACTTGCTCCAAGCCTCATCGAACTCTTGCATTGTTCAGTGGAAATCAGTTTGGTGAAGATGAGGATGGATGTAACCCCCACCAGCTTAAGCCATGAGGCTGGTCCCAAGCAGCTTTTGAGGCCTTTTCACCAAACAGCATCATTTTAGTGCAAAAGTGGGGTTTGGGTAAGGCTGGACAATGGTATTTTCCATTCCTACTGCAAGATGTGTGGGGATGGAGATGGGAAAAGTGCTGGGGACAGGCTGCCTGCAACTTTTAATCTTATTTATATCCACCCCGTGTCTGTCATCAGCCTATTTATACAGCTGTGAAGATGTCCTCTCCAAAGTCTTATATGCATCTAAATCTGTGCATATGCACTTATACATTTATATAGCTCCTGGGAAGATTCACTTAGTGATGGGAGATGCTGCTTGGGGCTGTTTTGGGGTGAGCACAGTGGTTCTGGGATGGAGATCCTATGAAAAAGCAGCAAAATACTTCCAATGGTGGTTGGTGTTAAAGGAACTTTTTTCCCCTTCCAACTTGGAGAAGCTGCAGGAGCATTGGGTACAAAGCACAGCCCCCAACTACAGCACCTAAATTTGGGGCCAGACTTGGGGGAGGTGATTCTAGGATGGAAAGGAATTATTAAGTTTTCTGGCAAATCATGGGTTTGGGTGGGAAATGAGAGAAGTGTTTGGGCTCAAAGGCGATGTGAGCAGCTGAACTGTTTCAATTTGGGGCTTTTTAAGGCAGAAAGTGAAGCAATTTCTGTAACAAAATGTTCTTTTCAGCTGAAACCCTCCATTTGCAGGGAAGGAGGGAAAGGCCACATTAATCCTTTAACATACTCCCAGGTTTCCTAAACACATGACATTCAAACCCCAACACCCCCCCTCCGACTGACTTTCAGTCATCAAATACTGCAGTGCTGCGTGAAAAATCAGAGGGGTTCAATCCTTCACATCTTCATTTTGGTGGAAACCAGGTTGAGAACATTGGGGCTGTTCAGCCTGGAGAAGAGAAGCTGCATGGAGACCTCAGAGCAGCTTCCAGGGTCTGAAGGGGGCTACAAGGATGCTGGAGAGGGACTCTGCATCAGGGACTGGAGTGATAGGACAAGGGGTGATGGGTTCAGACTGAAACAGGGGAAGCTCAGGTTAGATACAAGAAGAAATCCTTCACTATGAGAATGGGGAGGTACTGGAACAGGCCATCCAAGGAAGCTGTGGCTGCCCCATCCCTGGCAGTGTTCAAGGCCAGGTTGGACACAGGAGCTTGGAGCAGCTGCTCCAGTAGAAGGGGTCCCTGCCCGTGGCAAGGGTTGGAGCTGGAGGAGCTTTAAGGTCCCTTCCAACCCAAACCATTATTTGATTCTAAGTCCAGCCTTAATACTGACTAGTGGGCTTGGGGACTGAAATTTGCCCATATAGGAGAGGTGTTTGCCCCTCGCATGTGCCCATATATTTTGTTATAGGATCCCATTTTGGTGCCCAGATGAATGAAATAGGGACTTTTAAAGTGTCTTAACCACTGCCATGGATTTATAATTATTAATATAAATAATAATGGAATCGTTATGGCCCCAAACACCAGCCCTGGGAATTAGTCAACACATGATGGAACTGAGGCTGGCTTGAATAATGCTTTGATTTTTAGAGATCTGGGGATAAAAGCACATTTATCCACAGTTAGGCAGTGGGTTTGGAGGCCCTGGGGCTTGCTCCTGCCTTTCTGCGTCAGTGTTGGAGCACATTAATTGTAGTTTATTAATTATGGCACATGTGCCATGAAAAGCCCCGTCCTAACACAAGGATGCTCTTTTGCTCCTTGAGGTTTTCCACTGCTCATCTTGTCAAGGGAGGAGAAAAGCATTGGGGAAATCACTTTAATTCTCTCCTGCATTACAGAGCTCAGATGCTTCATGTGATCTGGCCAGAACAAGCTCGACTGAGGGCATTCTGCACTCAGTGATACACTGAAAACAAAGGCAATGAGGTTTTTGAACATGGGAAACAATCCCTTGACTTCAGCTGATTTGCTAAGGAAAGCTGGGGTCAGGAATGCCAGAAGAGCTGGAATATAGAAACAAGAGGTTCATTTGTACAATGGGGTTTTATAGCTGCAAAATAGGTGTTGTGGGTGGGAAAAGCCAGTCCTCATGCTCCTGTGGTGTGTGCAAATGGTTTGGGTTAAGCATTATCTGTTGGGTCATGGTTTTCTGCTTTTCCACTTCTGGTGTTTTGTGTCTGATGGAAAACTGCTTGTGAAGAAGAAAATGGATTATTTGAAGTCAGGCATCTGCGACTTGATCTGATTTTGTCCCATTTCAAGCTATTTGGGATGCAAAGAGGGATGAACTGGGCTTAGGAGTACTATGGTAGTGTACAACTTTCCATGGCGTAATTTCCAATGGGCCAAAGATAATGGGAATGATCTGCAGCCAATTACCCCTTCACACCAGGGCTTTGGTAATGGAAAAGTGGATGGGAGGAGGTTTTGCTCTCCAAGCAATATGGGAAATCTCTCTTCTTGCCCAGAGAAGCTGTGGCTGCCCCATCCCTGGCAGTGTTCAAGGCCAGGTTGGACACAGGGGCTTGGAGCAGCTGCTGCAGTAGAAGGGGTCCCTGCCCATGCCTGGGGTTGGAGGTGGATGAGCTTTAAGGTCCCTTCCAACCCAAACCAGGCTGGGATCCTATGATGATGACTTTGGAGCAGGGACTGCAAGATGCAGCTAAGGTGGGAGCTGGGATGCTGAGGGATGACGATGCTCTTGGGGTGAGAACTCTCATCCTTTACCGCCCAAGTTAACTTATTTTAGCTTCCAGCAAGCATTTTCCAGCACCAGGGATGATGCAAGATCTGGGTTTTAGGGACTAGCTGAGATCCTGAATACATTACATAGAGTTTTCCCACCTACAAGTTAAAATCAGGTTATTGCAAGCTTAATGGGAACTTTCTCCACCAACCTGTTTTGCCAAGGAGCATCCCCCCAGTTTGGGATTTGCCCCATTTTGGGAGGCTCTCAGCTCCTCTCAAAGGGCAGGGAGGGAGCTCCGTGCTGTTCTTTCCCTGTTTCCTCATTAATCTTGATTACGGAGCCCTTGTGCCCGACTTAATTTTCTTGTAGATGCCTATCAGTCATGTAGCTGGGAATCTTTCAAAAGCTAATGAGGAATCGCATCCTTGCCACGGTATTACTTGGATAATTAGTACACGGGTTTCTACGGAAAAGGTCAGGAAAGAGGAGCTGAGAAATTTAGCCTTTTGGAGCCTTTTTTTGGACCAAATCGGGGTCAATGAGGACAGATGGAGGAGACTTGCCTGCAATACCCTGCCCTGGATTTAAGCTGCTCCCAAAGGATGTCAGGGATGAGGTTTTGGACCTAGTTTTCCAGTTGGATCCATCCCCTCGCAAGGGAAAGGACAGGGGAATGACAGCTCCATCTAAGAATAGTGAGATTTTTAGGGTATGATCCCTAAAGGAAGTGATCCAAATGGGATGGGGTTGCAGGGAAAAAACCCATTTACTAAATGTATATGGAATAACCACCCTCATGGTCTGGATGGCTGTGTTTGGCTGGGAAAGGAGCATCACTCCCCATCGGCTCAGCTCATTTCATGCCTTTCCAGGGGATGGAAACCCCAGGGGCTGTCAAGTGAGTGGCTTTTACCAGCCGCTGTATTCACACGGAATTAAAACCCAGGCGAAACCCAACTGAGCCAGACACTGCAATACAAACAGCAATATTCTTATCCAACCATTTACATCCCTTACTGTCTCCTTCAATGTCCTGAGATCCGGCTGATGGCCCGAGCACTGCTCACTGGGTTTCCCTGCACTCAAATACTAAATCCGGAGGCTGCCAAAGACACTTTGCCCTGGGAAAACAAGGCCTGCTCTAAATGTTTCGGGATATTCAGTTTATGCTTCTCCCACTGGGTCAAGGCTTTTGCTCCGGGGGAAGGTTGTGCAGTTAAAAAGGCAGAGCTGGAGCTGCGAGGGGCTGAAATGCAGCTTGAAAAGGCATGGGCTTTGGTTTGGATTTATTCTTATGTTAGAATCATAGAATCATGGAGTGGAACGGACCTTAAAGCTCCTCCAGCTCCAACCCCTGCCATGGGCAGGGACCCCTTCCACTGGAGCAGCTGCTCCAAGCCCCTGTGTCCAACCTGGCCTTGAACACTGCCAGGGATGGGGCAGCCATCCCTGAAGGTTTCTGCCTTTACTTCCATGCCAGCAGCACTTTTATTCTTGCAAGGAGGTATCTCAGAGTGAAACTATTAAACCTCCTCCTTCTTTGGACAACCCTTATCCACTTCCCAGCCTAAAACCTTCACCTCTTTTTGCACTTTACCCATGGGTTCCTGCATCCCAGAGCGGAAAACATTGTTCTGAAACCTTCTGTCTGAGTAGACCCTTATATGTAGAAATACAAAAGGACATTAGAAACTATTTGGTGCTGTAGACTGAGATGAGTCTTAGGCAGAAGCTGTTCCCTGTGAGGGTGCTGAGGCGCTGGCACAGGGTGCCCAGAGAAGCTGTGGCTGCCCCATCCCTGGCAGTGTTCAAGGCCAGGTTGGACACAGGGGCTTGGAGCAGCTGCTCCAGTGGAAGGGGTCCCTGCCTGTGGCAGGGGTTGGAGCTGGAGGAGCTTTAAGATCCCTTCCAACCCAAACCAGGCTGGGATTCCATGATTCTATGATTCCAGCTTGCTTGGGTTGTGAATGGAAAAGGAGATGAGCGATGGAGCTGGGGTTTGCAGCTCAGCACAAGGAATAAAACCCACATCTCAGTGGCGGCATCTCGGAGCAGAGGCTCTTACAGGAGCTGACAGCACCATTTGGGTCATGCACGGGCTGTTAACCCACAGAACAGCCCTAAAACAACAGCGTGCTTGGCTTGGCTGAACTTGGTTTTACCCTGGGGCCACCTATTCAGGCTGAAGCTCTTTTAGGATGTGCAGGGATATGTTCTGCCTACCCCTGCCCATTGTATTCCCAGGAGAGTAAAGAAAAGGCACCATCTCTCAGGGGGTCCATCAAATCCACGCTCAGATAAAGTGAGATTTGATTTCCAGACATCTCCATGTGAGAATGAACTGCGGCTTTTCCCAGCGGATAAAAGGCAGGGAGAGAAGGGAGAGAAAACCCAGCTCACTCAAAGGAAATTCAGCACCTAATTGGTTTTATTTAATATTTGATGGACTGATCTGTGCGAAACCTGATTGCTTGCAGGGTGGTTATTTAAGAAACAAGCTTAACCCACCAGCTTTAGCAGATCGGTGTCTCTGGTTGTGCTGGAATCACAGCACAGGGACTGTTCCCCATCTGCATCCCAGGAAACCTTTTGCTCTGATGTTTCTTTTGGGCATATCTAAGCCCCAAGAGATGATTCTGGCTTCTTTGGGATGGGTTATTTTGCATGGGGCTGGCTTTGTGCAGCTGGAGATGTGGGGCCTTTGTGTGATTTTGGGAAGCAGTAGGGTTAAGCTAGGTTTGAGAACTGTAAGAAAAGGTGTTGGGGAGCCGGGGTGGCCATATGGGACAAGGGAAAATCAGAAGCAATTGCAGAAAAGTTCATTAATGAACAAAAGAGTTGTGCTTTTTAGGAAGTGCTGTTTCTAAGGTGGAAAAGGAACAGAAAAGGGCTTCCATCCTCGAGGAAAAGCTTCCTCCAGCCCCCTAATCAAGCCCCATCCTGCTCCCTCCCTACCTGGGCTCTTCATAAGTAATGGTCACATCTTCCCCTATGTACAGGAACCAATTGGATCTGGGGAATAGGAGAAAACAAGGTTGTCTGCACAGCAGGACCATGGAGGGATGCACATCCCTGGCCAGTGTGTTGGTTTGAGGGTCTGAATGGCTCCAAGGCTGGACCCTGCTCCTGTGGGGCTGCAGGGAGAGGGGGATTGCTGAAGGAAAAGGGTCAGGTGGAAACTGCTGCCCCAGGGCTACCTGTGCCTGTATCCCTCATCCCTCCCCATGCTGGACCACACAACCCTACCTGCATCTCTTCCCATCCTGGACACCACATCCCTGCCTGCATCCTGTCTCCATTCCTGTACCCCTCTCCCTGCCTTTATCCCTCCTGCTCCTGCACCCCACATTCCTGCCTGCATCCAGCATCCTTCCTATGCCCCCACCCCCCCGGACAGTGCCCCCCCGCCAGGATCGCACACCCTTTCCTGCACCCCCTCCCTAAATTGCTCACATCCTCCTGCACCCCACGCCCCCCCCTGCACACCACGTACCCCTCACATATACTGCACAACCCCTCCTACACCCCCTTCCGAACCGTGCACCGCCTCGCACCCCCGTACATCCCGCACCCCCTCCATTCACTGCCTTAACCTCCCCGACACTGTTCTGAAGCCTCCCCGAACCGTGCATCCCTTTCTCCACCCCTCATCCCCCCTCGCATCCCCTTTTCCTTTGACACCCCCATTTTGCGAACCCCTCCTTTCAGCCTTCTCTCCCCCCCCCAGACCCCTCCATTTGTATGTTCTCCCCTTCCATTACCCCCCTTTAGTTCCCCCACTTCCCTCCATCCTCCTCGCTTCCCCCCCTTCCTTTCTTCCTCCCCCTTTTGCTACCCCTCCACTTCATCCCCCCCGCATCCTCCTCTCCTCCCCCTCCCTTTGCACTCTCCCCATTGTATCCCCCCCGCTTTACGACCCTCTCCCCCTTTACACCCCCGCTTCCATCCCTCCCCCTGCATCCCCCCTTACACCGCGCTCCCTTCCATCGCTCCAGCGCCTCCCGGGGGCCGGGCCGGGGCGGGCTCACCCGGCGGGGAGGGGGGGGCGGCCGCATCTCGCTCCGCTCCCGCTCCAATAAATCGGCTTAAGGGCGGCAGCGCGGCCGAGGAGCCGCCGCGGGGGGAGCCGCGCACACACGGAGCCGGCCCGAGCCCCCACCGCGATGCCCGCCTGCCCCCCGGGCAGGGGGCTGGGGCGCCGGTGAAGCCCCATGGGGCTGCCCCCCCCGCTGGCATCATGCGGACGATGACCCCCCTGTGCCTGCTGCTCTGGGACCTCCTCGACGTGGCGCTGGGTGAGTGTCGTCCCCCCCCCCCGGGCACAGGGACACCCCCTTCGGCCGCTGGAGGAAAGGGGTGCTCACCTGCACCATGATAAACGTGAGGGGGCTGTGGGGTCTGCACCCCACCGGGGGTAGGGGGGTGATGGGGGGCTATAGAGGCTGTAGGGACGGGGGCAGAAACCCCGTTTGGAGCCGGTAATAGCGCATCCGTTAATAGGGCACTGGGTTTTGAGCCGGTGGTTGGGCACTTGTTAATGGGACGCCCGTTTTGGACCCGTTAATGGGGCACCCCCCTAAGGATGTTGGACCTGTTAATGAGGCAGTGGTTAATAGAGGACCCCTTAATAGCACCTGCTTTGGGATGGGGTGCTAGGGAACAAGGTGAGGAGATAGGGGGATGCTTATCCCTCATACCTTGAGTCAGCATCAATGTGGGGGCACCAGTATCCCCCTTCCCTGCTGCTCCGTACCGCGGCTCTGAGTCAAACCACTGCTACTGATCATTCCATACAGGAAGGGTTCTGTGTCCTGGGGAACCCCATGAGATACAGCTTTATTGAGGGGGGGGGGGGGAATGATTGCAGCACCCAGGGGCACCCCAGCCCCTTGCCCATGCCCCAAACCCCATAGGTAGGATGGAGGGATACCCAGCAGGGAAAAGCAGTCCCCGAATTCCCACTGTCCCAGGGGTTTGCAGCTGGCTTGAGCACCTAAATGACCATCTCGTGGCCCCCAGCTTACCCCATAAAGGTTTTAATAAGAGCCCCCCCCCCCCCCCTCCGCATCCCCCAAAACAGGGCTCCCAGGAGGCAGGAATTAACAGGGCAGTAAACTTTCCCTTTCTCACATCCCGCAGGCTGTGGTGTGGCAGCAATTGAATTTCTTGTACATTGAAGGCAATTTCCCTGCTCTTTCCGCTTATTCCCTGCATGTCCCCGTCCCCACAACATCACTTGCTGTTGGGTCTCAGGTGGCTGCTCTGTAATGAGCACAGCGAGCCCGGCTGCTCTCCGGTGGCTGAGAGGCTTCGGGTGATGGAGGGATGAGCAGGACCTGCTCGATGTCTTCTCTGTTTTGGGTGAAGAATGTACTTTTTCCCCTCTGGAAAGCCGCCGTCAGCTGCTGCAGGGCACAGGGAGGGGGAGCAGCAGCCGCGCTCTGCAGGGCTGAGCAGGGAGAGGGTCACACAATGGACCCAATTCTTCCCCAGCATCTCCAAAACCACCCCTCAAGGACCACGGACCATTGAGTTAGCCAGATCCCGACTTAGATTTGGCTGAATCAGGGGTCGGAAGGCATCCTGCATCCTCTGCATCCCTCTTTGATGGGTTTTATGTGCTGCCAGGCTGCGGCTGATGCTCTTTTTCCTCTTCCGTGCATCCCGAGCATCCCACTGGCATCGTGCTGCCGAACACACGGTCCATAATAAAACCTGTGTGGCTTGGGGTGGGGGGAACAGCAAATCCAGTCCTGCCTCCCTCCTGGATCTCCGCTCAACCTGCACCATGGTTTTATGGTCGCAGGTAGATGATTGTCATGGAGCAATCCGCCCAGCTTCTCCCCATCCATCACCAGTGCATGGATCATTTTTCCTCATTTTCTCCCCTTTTTATCACTGTAAACTGGGTGATTGCTCTTCTGCTGCTGGTTCGTGAGAGCGGGCACGGCTAAATCTGTGCATGCAATGTGTGTATTGGGGGGAAATAGATAAAAGTTGCTTTGTGCTGGATCTAGAGGAAAACAGTGGCACTGGGGGGGTCGTGGGTTATGAACTGATGTGGGAGGAGGGTCTCATGGGCAGGTTCAACGGGCAGTGCTTGTGTCTGGATGTCCACGAGCCAAGTTTTGGCTCTTAAAATCATGCTGGAACTTTGCTGCTTTCCCATATCCTGAGGATCAGCTGCGTTAAGTGCTGGGCAGAGAAATGCTGTCCCATAAAAGAGACAATCTGTGCTCTGCTTTTCCAGTAAAGAGCTAAAACCCCCTTGTTAGAGCCTGGGTTTGGAGCGGGTGCTCCCATCCCGACACCTCCCTTTGCTCGGGGCAGCAGGAGGCTGCGGAAGCCGAGCGCTGCTCCCGATATTCAGTGGGCAGATGGCTTTTCTGTGGCTGACAGCATCCTTGGCTGGAGCTGCAGTGTTGTAGCAGCAAGGGAGGATGTGCCCAAGGAGGTCTTTCCATTCCTTATCCCAGCACTTTCCTTTCCAGGGATGGAGCAGGATCCGGCTGGGAAGATGCAGCCAGGAGATGTGCTCTTCCCTGCTAGAACATTTGCCCTCAGCATCTTCCCTATGTCTCCAAAAGCATTTTTTGGGGGAACCTTGCCTGTTTTTGTTGTCACCTTATATATTGCTTGTCGGGAAGCTGCCCCAATGCTGCTGCATCCCAAAGTCCTGCTTACGGCACATTACAAGTGCTTCCCATCCTGTAAAGCATCTGCACCTTCATGTGGGAGCCTTTTGGGGCTTTCCATCCATCTCCTCATAATGAAAAACCCTTTTCTTTCCCCGAAGGAAGATGCTTGCTTCCTCAGTGCATGGTAGGTCGGCTGGATCCTTACGGATGTGTTATACATCCCTCTGGGGAGCATCACCCCTTGTAATACAGCTTTTTGCTTTTCCTTATAACAAGCTCAATCTCTTCCCTTGGCCAGAAAACGTTGCCTAGGGCAGGGCTAAGTGGGTTAAGGAACCATCAAGATGAGAAAATCAGGGCATGTGGAGGAGGCGAGCGGCTGGACCATGGATAATGATGGAGCTATAGCCTCAGGGTCCCCCCCTCCCCTTCCCTGGTTTTGGAAAGCTGGGAAGCCCCATCTGCAAGCAGAGCGATGGTTTCCTGGCATGGCTGAAACCAGGGCTGGCTGATGAGCCGGCGCTCAGCTTGTCACCTGAAATATGCTTCCCATAAAGTGTTCATCGGGACTTGTTTTACAGCTGTGTAAAATCAGAGCCGTGTTCTGCGAGCGTGGAAGGGAGGGCTAAATGTGGTGTGTTTTGATCGCAATGAGATATTCCTGTCCTCTTTCTCTGAGGGCTTTGCTTTAGCTTCTCTATTCCACCCCCCCATGGCTCCTCCTACAATGGGAAAATTCAAGTGTAGCTCCTTATTTGAAGCTGCTTTGGGGTTTGCTGGGCTTTGCCCCAAAAAGGCAGCTTGGCTGGGGCTGGGCTTTGCAGGGATGTGCCCATGGGGATATCCCTGTGCTGCTTCTCCAAGCCAGCTCCTTCTCCAAAAACCTTTCATAGTCATTGCTTTTATCAGCAAGCTGGATTTTTACCCCCTCTTCATTCCCAGAAACCCCCCAAAGCTTTTCCTTACAGGGATTTCCCCAGCTTACATGCAAGGCTCCTTGCAAGCCTGGAAAAGCTCATTTTCCTCCTTTCCATAGGAAAATAGCTGTGTGAAGCTTTTGCCAGGGTGATGGGAGCCACTTGCTTGTGTCTCTGTTGAGCTCAGCTGGAGAAAAGAGGGGTTTGGTGGGAATTCGTGTGGTTGGGGGCTGTGAGGGGAAAGGAGGAGCATCCTCTTTGCCATGGAAGCAAACCCTGCTTAATTCACCTGCAGATGCACGGCACTGACCTGAAAACCCATCCCACGCTCCCTCCATCCTTCTCTACTCGTGCTTTTCCCTGGCAAATCTTACATTCAGCATTAGGGTCAAGCTCTTTTTAATTCTTTCCCACTATTTCCATGAGTTCTGCGTTTCAGTGCAGGATCTTCCCTTCACCTTGTAACAGACATCATCGGGGGCTTATTAATAAGCATCACTGGGAGATACTCCAGGCTTCATTTCTCCATGGAAACCCTCACACATGAATTCATGGCAGGTCCTGAGCATTCCTGAAGCTCCTTCATGTGTCAGAACTCAGATTTGGGGTATTTACTCCCCATATTCACTTGCTGCAACAAGTATTTGGTATTATTAACACCCCCCTAAAAAATAAGCCAAGGGATATGTAGGGCTTGGGAGGTTGGTCCTAAAATAAGGAAGATTTGGTTTTAGGAGCCTTAAGCTCCTGCTATATGCAGTGTGTTAAATGCTCTATACAATGTGCTATATGCTAAATGCAACGTGCAAAATGCAGTGTGATACTTGCTAAATGCAAGGTGCTGTATGCAATATGCTAAACACATCACAGCCCTCCTATACGCTCTGGATCTTCTTTGATGCCTCCAAGCACTCCCAGGCAAAGTCCACCCTTGGCATTGCATCCAGGCCTGAGCAATGTGAAAATGCAGCTCAGCTCCTGCATGGGTGGGTTTTATGGAGCACCCAGACATGATGCTAACCATGGTCTCACCAGCCTCCCCTTCCTATGGAGGTGTTTTGGGGCTTCACATGCTCCATCTGCTTTCTCTTTTCTGGTTGTCATTGTAGAAATGGTCTTTTCTGTCTGAAAACCCTGGACTGGGACTGTTTGATCTGCTATTGCTTTGCTCTTTTTCCCATGTGCCACAGAAAAGATCTCCACCGTGTTGGGATAAGAGCAGGTTCGATTGAATCCAGATGCATGGATGGCTTCAGAATTAGGCTGAGACGGGGCAAGGATCATGCTAAGGCTCATGCAGGATTTGTTGAGGGAAGCTCCTTCCAGTGATGTGGTGATGGAGCCAATGCCTCACCCTGGCTCCAAGGATGGAGATGGCCAGGACCTGTCTGGGACCCATGTACAGGGAGGACAAAGCATCACCCTTTTGGGACCCAATGGCGATGAGATTTCCTCAGTGCTTTGGCTTTTCTCCCCTATCTTCTAAGAGAAAACCCTGATTTCAGTGCCACCAAGTCAGGCTCTTTGCTCAGCCATCAGCAGAGAGGGAAAGGCAGGGAAGGAGCCCCCAGATCCCTATTTGTCAGAGGCAGAAGGGGCAGCTCTCGCCTTGCAAACTTCTCTGCTCATAAATCCTGCTGCAAAGAGCCGAGCGGGGAGGATGCAGCTGATGTGGCTGGTTTTGTTCCCTTGCCAAACTGCTCTCTTTGCCCTTTTGTTTGCTTTCTGCCGAGGCACTTGGAGTACTGATGGGCTTGTTTATAACTAATGACTGGTGCTCACATTATCTCTCCGCAGCATTATCTCCTTCCCACTTTTCCCCTCTCCTTCCTAAAATAAACCGTCAATCACGGACTTGTTTTCAACGCTTTGGGGACTGGGTTTACCGTAAGTGCCAAGGGCAGGCAGGCTCATAGCAAAGTGCAGGGACAATAACCCATCACTGTGGTTGCCTCTATGGAGTTAGCATGTCAAATTAGGGTTTTAGGGTCTGCAAAGCCATTTGGGAGGAGAGAAGGTGTGTGCGCTGCTTGTTTCCACTCTCAGCTAGCTGAGAAATGGGGTTCAAACCCTCTAAACACTGCATCAGAGCCCTCTTGATGTGTTTGTCTGGTGAGGGGATCTCAAGCCCTTTTGGGGTGACTCCTTGCCTTGTCCCTGTGATCTGACAGGGTTATCAACTGGGGTACGTGTGTGTTTGCAGCAGAAGCCAGCGTTGGAGCTGGTTCTTTGAAATGCAATTAGTGCTTGTATTAGCTAGAAGCAAAACTATCATTAATAGGGTCTTGCCAGCCCCAGCAAGGGAGGTTTGGAGCAGGGAAGGAGTTTTTTGCAGCGCTGGGTTGAATCCACAGCAACGCCCTGCCTGAGGCCTCCAAAGAGGTTTGGGGAACATCAGGAAAACCCACATTGCCCAGCAGAGGGATGCTGCAACCCAACGGGAAGGGGCTGTGGGGGTGGAAATGTGGCATTGCCAAGCCCTTCCCAGCCTCCAGACCACACATTTTGTCCCTTCTGGTGCTGGAAGCACATCCCCATCTGCAAAATCCTTCTTGGCTGGAAGAGTGGATGTCTCAGAGGCACTGCAAAATGGAGCAGGGGAGGCAGGGATTTAGCTCATCTCCTGCCCAAACCTCTGTCTAATTTCCCATTTATATAATGCCTTCTACAATATACTTTGGAGGGGAGGGTGAAGGGGATTAGTAGTGGTTATTTCAGCCCTGCTCCTCCTTCCTGGGCTTGTAGATAAATCCTGATGCTGCATCCTATCTGGCCAGGACAGGGAAAACAAGAGCTGGAGAGCAGTCCATTAGGACACACCTGCTTTGCGTGTGTATTTGTACCTGTTTGTTTCTTTGCCAAGGAATCTGCAGCCACGGGGATGGGCTGGAGTGATGCAGAGATGCTCTGTGATTGGGTTTTGCCCTCCCCAGGGGAGCAAAATGATGGGTGGGATGCAGAGTGGCAGGGGGGATGCGGTGGGTGGCACTTGGGTTCACCTCTAGGTGGACTGTCACCCATGGAAATGCTTTTGGGAAGGATGGGTTTCATGGATAACCCTGGGTTTGCTGGTAGCAGCATTGCTTTTGACAGTGCTTGTGCTGGGGAGCTCTTCCCCAGGGTTTTGCTCTTGTTGCTGGTCATACTTGAAAAGAGGAAGATGAAGAAAGGAGCAATTTTGGCTGGTGATTGTCGTCATCACGGATGCCAAGTGATGTGTTTAGGAACTGCTGGCTCCTTGCTGGGGACCTGAGATGGACCATAGCAGGAGGAGCGCCTTCATCATGAGTGAGCTGTTGGCTGTATCTTTCCTTCTACAAACTAGTCTGGAAGGGGATTTCGGTGGCCAAGTGGTTTAGATTTCCGTCCCAGCTCTACAACTCTAGAGAGTGAGTTCCAGAGCTTGGCTCTAAGTCATGCTTAGGAAGATTTCCATTTGGAAATCAGGCAGTCCTCTATGTACTGTGATCTGAGATACCTTTTCTGCTCCATCAAGCATCTTTCTTGTAGTTTTAAGCCCAGGAAAGCCCTTTTCCCTGCAGATTTAGCTTCTGCACAAGCTGTCAGAAGGAGGGAACCACATGCGCAGGCTTTGCCATCCCACTCCCATGCTCTGCTTTCAGTACTGAGAGCATCCCAAGAGCTTGTGCTTGAATCTGGCTGGTTTCCTTGCTTTTTTGCCTAAAGATATACCTACCAAGTTGTATTGCAGAAGGATGTGGTGACTCAGAGCAGGGTGGGAGGATCTGGGCAAGTTTG
The DNA here is from genome assembly GCF_012275295.1 of Melopsittacus undulatus. Classification (NCBI taxonomy): domain Eukaryota; kingdom Metazoa; phylum Chordata; class Aves; order Psittaciformes; family Psittaculidae; genus Melopsittacus; species Melopsittacus undulatus. The sequence goes on along the minus strand of NC_047538.1, from coordinate 2,683,950 downwards.
CCTTGCCCAGCACCCCAAAATACATACAGCCAGCTGCTGGGGAGAGGGTTTTTTTCCATGGAGGATGGATAACGGACTAGGTCTGCTGATGGAGAAGCACCATGTAGTGGATAGATGCTGCTCCAGAAAGGGTGCAGAAGAAGTATCACCACCAGGAGGAAGGTTGGGTGATAACGCTGCTGGTTTGGTTTCCAGGCAGGCCATCATTCATGGAGGAAAATCCCTCTCTGCTCACACCATCCTCCCCTTGCAATTTGATAATGAGGTGTTTTCCGTAAGTGCTTTCTGAGATGCCTCTTTCTCGTCTCGATTTGTGTCTTCTTGCATTATTATGCTATTAGAGGAGGGAAGCCCTTTGCAAGCAGTTGATGTGTGCAAACTGGCTGGAGATAGTTGGGTTTCCTCCTGACGGGGAGTGAATTTACACCGTTGTAATTATAGCAGCGGCGTGGGAGTGGAGTGATGCTCAAGGAAGCGCAGGCGAGCCCCGTTTCCAAATTAAACCCTTCTGCTCCTAGAAATGTGTCTTTTAGTTCTGTTGTCGGTTGGTTTTGGAGCAGGAAAACTGTATCTTGGCGACTTCCTGGTGGGAAATGATTTGGAGGGGGCAGGAGATGGGCACTTGGATGTTAAAGGATGCTTGTGCCTCTGTGTTTGTTTGCATGGACCCCCCTCCTCTGCCTCCTGATCTGCTAAAAGCTCCCTGCCGTGAGAAAACAAGCCAACTCTTTAAAATGGAAAGGGCTTATTTAAACAATGTTATCTCTCTGGTGAAGGGAGAGAGCATATTGAATGGTTATATTTAGTGCCGGGTGCAGGACAAAGCAGATGCAGAGAGATTTTTAACGCGGGAATGTTAATCACATCGTACTGCCCCGGAGATGTGTGTATACATATATATTTATATATGCCTCACCCACTTGCTCAGACACCCGTGTACTACTCACTGAGGGTGACGATGGGAGTTGAACAGCCCTTCCCGATTTGCTTTTTGACCTTTTTCCACCCTGGAAGCCACATCCTGGCATGGCAAAGTGATGCGGCTCTTGGAGTTGGGGACCACTTGAAGGGATGTGATTTGGTCTATGGGGATGTGCACAGCCCCTTGTCCTTCTGCCCCCCAAAATGGGATGGGGTTGGGAAAGAGAGCACTTAACGGCTTGCAAATGGGTTGTTTAACAACCCAGCAGTGCTCTCCCCACAGCAAGCCGTGAGGAAAGCCTACTGCATTACCCAGCTTCTATTACCCACCCTCACGGGAGCACTGAATTAAAGGAAATATTTTATGATCCCATGCTTCATTATGTTTTATTAAAAGCAGAGCATTGGCCTCCCCTGTCACATTCATCAGAGCAGAGGCTCTGTTGGGCTTTTTTCCCCCTCCCTCCTAAGCTCTTGCTGCTGCCACTGTTGTTCCCAAAGCATCTGACTGCTTGGGTTGGTTGTAGGGCTGGTCCAGGGTCTCCTGGCACAGGAGGATAATAAGCAGTGGGGTGAAAAATGTGGCTGCTTGGTTTACCTAAGGATGCTCCCTATCTAACCGGGCTCAGGGATGTGAGGTCATGATGAGGGAATAGGGATGGATACAGGAAAGTGGAGTCATGGGGAAGTATCACCCCATGGAGGTGTTTGAGTCATGGATGGAGCTGAGTATATCCCCATGAAAAGATGCTCAGAAAAGCCTCCCCTCTTTTTTCCTCTTTGCTCCATCTCAGGGTGGTCAAGCCTGGCATGGGATAGCACCATTCTGGGGGGAAGACCCACCCAAAAAGCCAAGAACGTCTCTGCAGAGGGAAAGCAGTGAGCAGGGTTTGGAGTTTGTTATATAACCATATATAAAGATTATATATATATAACCTTTGAGATCAGCAACAAAAAGCCAGACGAATATTGATAGCTGGGCAGATCTGGAAGCAATTGGGAGACAGAAAGGTATTAATTAGCAGTGATGTCTCAATGGTGCAGAGATGGATAGGGATTAAGGTAAGAACCATGTGCATCCTCTCCGTGAGAGCGGAGGAGTAGCGGTAAATCAGTGTTATGAATCAGGGCTGTAAGAGGGAGATATTCTTTAATCTTATTAGCAGCACGGCATTACTGGGACACCAAAGGGATTATTAATCACAGAGTGTAAATCGGGGCAAAGAGGTAGCTTCAAATTAGCAATCCTGCTCTGGACAGAGAGAGGGGTAGCAGGGATGGAGGAGAAAAGGCAGTGGGTGAAGGCTGAGTCAGGTACCAAGGCAAAAAAGCCCATGCCAGGGGATGAGGGTGAGGTTGGGATGCAGCTGCCCCTTACCTCGGCCAAATTGGTGCCCAGTACCAAAGCCCAGAGCTGGAAAATCCCTGTAAATTGTGCCTGTTGCAGGGTATGCAGGTGTCTGTCCTATTAACCCAACTGTGTGTCTGTCCCTCCATCCTGTCCTTCCATTCCTTCATCCTTCTCTCCACCCATCCCTCTGTTGCTTCCCTCATCCCTCTATTCCTTCCTCTATCCTCTTTCTCCATCCCTCCCTTCCTTCATCCATCCATCCCTCCCTCCTTCTGTCACTCCTCCATCTCTCCCTCCCTCTGTCCTCCATACACTCCTCTCTTAATCCTTCCATTTCTCCCTCTCTTCATCTCCATCATTCTTTCATTTATCTGAGTCCTTCTCTGTTCCTCTCTCTTCCTCTTTCCATCCTTTCCTTCATCCCTCCATTCCTCCCTTAATCCCTCCCTCTATTTCTCCATGCCTCCCTTTCTCCATCCCTCCCTCTGTTGCTCCTTCCATTTCTCTCCCTCCCTCCTTTAATCCCTCTCTCTATTCCCCCATCCCTCCTTCTGTCACTCCTTACATCCCTTATCCCATGTACAACCAGCAGAAGACACCAGCTGCCTCCGGAGCACTTCCAGTGGGAACACAGTGGGTTTTGCACCACTGGAGCAAGGGATCAGTGTGGCTTTGCTGGTTTTTAGCACTGAGCTAAGGACAGTGCCAGTCTGGCTGCCCAAGGCTCCCCCAGGGTCTTTTGGGGTAAAAAGCTGTGTTTCACACTTTAAATTGCAAGAAAAAGAGTGGATTTTGTAGCATTTGGGACTTCCACCCTGCACCAGGCTTTACCTTCTGCTTTCCTCTGCCTGAGGCTGTGCAGAAGGAGAATGTTAATACTAATATTAATACTAATACTAAACCTTTTCCAGTTACACGGAATCGATGGTGTGGGAAGAGCTGGCTCATGGCAGACACCCAGGGAGGGAGGGGAAGGATCAATGGCTGCCTCATTTGTCACCCATCAGAAATAAGGGATAATTGAATTTCCTGCAACTAGAGAAATAAATAAGAGAATTCATCATCTGGGTCATGGTCAGTGGCTGCCTCGACCACCTTGGCACAGCCAAACCCTGCTGGCGCCTTCCTGAGACTCTTAACTTAGTACAAAACCTGATGGTGACATCTATGCCTAAATCCTCATGTTTGCTCTTTGGTGAAATTCGTTTTCCCTCTTCTGCCCATTCTGAGCTGGTGTGTCTGTAGCAAAAGCTGGGAGAGGGAAGGTTTAGGGAGGATTGTGGTGTTTCAGGTGGGAAAAATCGGAACTATGCTTATTTGTTGGAGTAGCATCCATAAGAACCCCTTGCTATTACTCCATGATGGCATTTTGCATCTCAGATGGGTTTGGAAAGGGGCTCACTTTCCTCTTTGCGGGTGGGAAACGGAGGCACGGAGCAGGACTCGCTCCAAAAGCATCCTTTAAGCAGTTTCCTGCTGCTTCTAGCTTTGCTAATTACCCCTGGCTGGGATTATACTCTAGATCAACACCACAAGCCGTGGTTTCATGCAATGAGCTGCTGCGGTTGTAATCCTCACCCTGATGGTTTACAAAGCAGCAGCAAAACCATTGGCTACTGCAGACAAAACCATTCCCAGTTCCCCCAAGAACTGGATCTGGCTCTGCCAGGGGTTTGGCATCTTTTATCCCAGGTTTTAACATCTGTATCTAATCCATCCGCTCCAGTGTGGGGCTCTGACAAACCAGGCTGCATACACGTAATTGCCTTTTCACTCCTGAATTGCATCTCAGGGATGGGTTTTGCTCACTGGTGCTTTCAGCTCTGGCTGGACACAAGATCCTTGATCCCAGGTGAGGTTTTCCATTATTCCCCGTGCCTGGGGGAAGCATCCATATGCTGCATCTTCCAAACCTGACCCTTCTATGATCTTCCTGATGCCAACATGGAGAGAGATGCCAGAAGGGATCGAGCTAATGGGGAATCTCTTCTGTGTCAGGATGGAAAGCTGAGCCTGCTACTGGAAGTCTGGTGTGGGGAAGAAGCACATTTCCAGTCCTTTGCAGCAGAGGATTATGATGTGGTATCTCCTTCTCCTGCCACACTTAATTCTGGATTAAACCCTGCATCTGCATGGGGAGGATTTTCCTGGGTAGCAAACGGAGCTGAGCAGATCCCACTGCCCTCACTGTGATGCTGCTTGCTTAAAAGTACTGGAAAAGCAAAGGGGTGTGAATTGATGAGCCAGGCTGCAAGAAACCCGGACATCCCAGTCCTGAGCACTACTCCACATCGTACCCAGGCATCAGGGAGGCATCTATTGCAAGGTTTGTAGGGAGATTCTGCATCATCCCAGAGGCATTGCATTGAACTTGGTGGCAGATGATTGTTGCTGCTCAGCAAAAGGGGGACTGTAGGAAAATTCCTTGTCTGGTGAGCTTGGGATTTGCCGGAGAAAGAGAAGATCCTGCTGGAAGACTCTGTGGGAATACTTGTAATTACTGAGCTTGGAGGATTGGTGCAGAGTGCAGCATGGGGGAGAGCTGGTAAATGGGGTGAAATAAGGAAGACTTGGGGGGGGGGGGGTTAGCAGGTCCTGGGGTTAATTGGGATCTGCAATGAGGCATTAGTAGGCAAAGGAGAAAGCAAATCTCTCCTGGGAGGTATTAGCAGAAGCGGCACACAGGGGGGAATTATTGCTCTGTACTTGAGGCTGGGGGGTGGCAGCAGTTTTGGGTGGAAAAACTTGAAGGAAACTCCAGCTGCTATGGAGGAAATCTGCAGGAGAGCGAGAAATCCTGCAGGAACTGGGTTTGGCTCATTAGGGAAGGGAAAAGAGGGGATGAAAAGGAAGGGATGTGTGCTTAGAGCTGGTGCAGCGCAGCCTGCACGGGTGGCATCTCCTTTGCTCCTTGTTTAGCCAAAATCTGTTGTCTTTAGCTCATGGGTTGGAAGTAAAATTGGGGTGCAATTCGTTTAGAAGACTCTGCCTTGAATAGCTGTGGGCTTTTCAAGCAGCACTGCAGGCAGTCAGCCCCTATTTGCATACATGCAAATGAAGAGCACCATCTCCATTTAAAAAATGAGGCATCTGAGGCCCAGGTTGACCTGGGCATGATTTGAGCTTCATTATGGCACCAGCAGCTGCTCACACAGCTGAGGAAAGGCCAAGAGATGCTGGCAAAGCCATTGAATCAGTGATGCCATTGGGTTTTCAAGGGAATTTGGCTCTGCTGCACCCAGCTTTCCTCCTCTCCTGGAACAAGACATCATTCAGGACCCTAAAAACCCCCAAACTAGGCACCCAGGATGGCCAAATCCTTAAATAACCTGGAAATGGGGATAAAGGAGCAAGAGCGATGAGCACCATAATGATAACAAACACCCTCCCCTTCCAAAACCCAAACCCAATGACCCATCACAGGTCGTGGCCACCCATTTTATCAGCTATAAACCACAGCTGGGTGCTTCAGTGCTGCACTAAAGCATTATATTTGAATGGCTATATCAGTAGGGTGAAGATGTGGTAGTAAAATAAACTCATTCCCCCCCACCTTAAGCATCATTAGGAGGTGGAGGTGTGTGTTGTAAGCTGTTGGGGATGCACTGAGCACGGCAGCAGAGTGAGGAGGAGATAGTATAAATAAAGTTTTACTGTGCTAGAGTAAATGCTGCTAAACATACTTCACGTCTGCGTGGTGGTGGGAGATAAATATTCAATCTATAATTTATGTACATGGTTTTCCAGCCTGTGCAGGGTTTGGGAGCAGCTAATAAAATGCAATATATCAAGAAGACTTCTCGATGCAGCAAGCGCAACCCTGCTGATAATCTGCGTGGGGTTGTGAGACCCATCTTCTTCATGTTGGCTGCTTCTTTTGGTGTTGATTTATAGGGGTTGGGTGGATGTTTCCTAAGTGGCTCTTGGGTTTCGTTGCGTCTCTGGGCTTCCTTCATGGATGTTTTCATCGTTGGGTGTCTGGTTTTTCTTTAGGGACTCTCCATCAGGGACTGGAGCGATAGGACAAGGGATGATGGGTTCAAACTGAAACAGAGGAAGTTCAGGTTGGAGATAAGGCAGAAGCTCTTCCTTGTGAGGGTGCTGAGGCACTGGCACAGGGTGCCCAGAGAAGCTGTGGCTGCCCCATCCCTGGCAGTGTTCAAGGCCAGGTTGGACACAGGGGCTTGGAGCAGCTGCTCCAGTGGAAGGGGTCCCTGCCTGTGGCAGGGGTTGGAACTGGAGGAGCTTTAAGGTCCCTTCCAACCCAAACCATTCCATGATTCTATGTGTATGTAGAGAAATGCTCATCTAGGGGTAACCTCAGTCTTCACCCTTGGGGGTGATGAAATATTATCCAAATGGAAGATATTTCCCATCCATCCTGGTAAGGTGCCCTGAAAATCCTACTGCTCACAGTTGTCCACTGCCTCTGTTTCCCTTCAGACATCCTTTTTCCTGGCACTTCTCTACTATCTCTCATGGGTTTGGCTTTGCAGTGGCTCATGTTACTAGGGTGGGCAGGATGTGGACCCTGGCTTCATGACTTACACCACCAACATTGTGCCTCTGAGTTTGCCTCTGTGAAATCACCTGATTTTTAGGTTGAGGGATCCATTGAGAATCCAAATGATGCATCCACGGTCATCCAGAGTCTTTGTAGCAGGGCAGGGGCTTGCTCCAGCTGAATGCTTCCTCCGTTTTGCCTCAGAACTTCTGTCTTTTTACTGGAACAACTGATTTCCCAAGGATATCAGGCAAATGCCTTGACGGAAATGTAGTACAAGCACTAACTTGATGCTGTGAGTAAAAGAAGCCAAGCTAGAAATGGGCTTTCTCATCCTGTGCTCCGGTGAGCTGGAACAGCCTTGCCGATGAGCCTTCACTTAGGAAAGGCGTGATGAAGATGCTAAAACAGGGTTTTGTTCCAGTCCATGCCCAACCGACGTAGCTGATATGAATGGCTCTATCTACCACGGATTTACTTGTCATGAGACAAGTACCAAAGCTGGCAACAAGCTTGCAGAAAGCTGGTGTTTCCATCTATTTTACTAGCCAACACTTGGTGATGGATAGAGCTTGGGCTTAAGTAGTTGATAGAAACAAATAAGAGAGGGGAAGGTGGAGAAGAGCAATGGAGAGGGAGAAGGAGACACTGCAGCAACCCAAGGCTCCCACAACCCAAATGACGCATTGTGTTTGCATGCCCAAAGTGGTCCAAACTCTCCTTTTTTGTGTCTGAGGTCATTTACCATTCCGAGGTTGTGCTGATGTGCAGGAAAACCCTACTGAGCTGAAACATTTGAAACATGGTTTTACCCCAGCATGATCCGTTTTGAGCCTGGGTCTTTGTTTCTCTGCAGCTTACGATGTTACTGCACCATATCAGGGCTTAGCTAGAGGCACTGGTATACGAGAGTGAATCTCTGCCCTTAAGAATATCAAGCTGACTCTAGTGTTCATAATGAGGACAAAACTAGTGTAAGAATTGATTTTTCTGAAGGTGTATTGACAGATCTCTTTGGGAAGCCCTTACTTGATTGCTCGGTGTTGAAGATGCTCTCTGTGATACTAAGACTGCTGCACACAAGTGGTGTTGAGTACCATGGCACGGCACAAAATCAGGCATCATTTCTTTCTCTTTCTGACTAGGATACTTTTTCTAGGAGAAATCTGGGATTTAAGGAGAAAACGAAGGCTGTGGACAGTGTCCAAAAGTCCAATCTCAGTTGGGTTTGGTTTTTGCATTGATGACAAAATTTGATGAGTGAATCTTTATCATTTTGTTGTTTTGACCCATTTTGATCATGAAATCCTAACTGAAGCAGACCCTTTATGGCCTGCCTGTTCCCAGGAGCCCCAATGAAATGGTTTTCTCAGTTCATCTTGATTTAAAGGGGGTCAAAAGGCCAAACCAGCCCTGCTCAATCAATGCATTGATTAGAATTATTGACTTACATTACAAGGAGCCAACATGACATGAGACGTATCCATAGGACCTCTCAGGCTCAGTGCACCTATTGCGTCCTACTTAGGCAAAGAAAAATGGACTAAAGCATATCCTATACATATTCCCTTTATATTCTATACATTCTCTGCATTACCTAAGGATCTAGGGGTTGGTTTGGTCCAGCAACCCCCCATCAAGCATAATCAGAGCTACAGCTGCGAAGTGTTTCCTCCCACTTATGCAAATGGCTGAGGTAAGAGGCATCTAATGAAATGTTTGTACTTTAATACACCACCATGTGAAGGAAGATGAATTTTAATTATGGGCTCTTAATTGTTTGGTCCGCCTGTTAATATCCTATTTACACAGTATTAATACAATTTGCTCTCTGCCAGCAGGGCTCTTCCTCACAGCGGGTGATGTTGTTTCAGTGGGTTTACTTTGTGGACCAGCTCCATTATGCAAAAGCCAATGTGATTTTGGGATGGGCAGTGATGGGCTGCGGGATGCTCAGCTCTGCTGGAGCTCAGCTTTTGGATTGCTTGAAGGAAAAGCTAAAAATCCAAAGAAAACTCAAGCAGTTTATGCCTTTACAAACACAAACAGGCTTTTCCCAACCCATTTTTTTCCCCCTTTGCAAAAGGACTGTGCCCTTTGGAAGCATGATGCTGAGTCCATCTGTCACATCCTATTCCACTCACTGTTGTTAAACCTGTGTTAAAACACTTATTCCATCATTTACAAAACCCATAAATAAATCAGTGCAGCAGCTTTCTAGGAGGAAAAGCTCCAGATTCAGCAAAATTTGTCGACTCCAAACTGGGGCAGATGCGAATCCTTCACTGGTTCTTGCCCCTTGCAGTCCTCCTGGGTTAGCAAGGACAGACAGCAACACATTATCATTGTAAATCGACCTGGAATATCATAAATAAGGCATCGCCGTAGCTTCGGAGGGAGGGAGAAGGCATTTGTGGTGCTCCCAGGAACGGGAGCAACTGCTGGTGTTTAATCTTTAATGAACAAGATGTTGCAAAGTGCTGCAAGTCAAAGCGCGTTTGCTTAATGCTCCTCAGCCTCGTGCAGCGGGTGACATCCCTGTTCGCAAGGCTCCCATTCATGGCCATGAACCCTTGCGTGCTGGTGGCCTCCCCTTGTGCTGGCCATCACCTTCCTGTGGTTATGGATGGGGAGCTGGATCACTCCCTGCTGTTTTGGGGTGTGATTTGTAAACCTTTAGCATCCCAGCTGGCTCTTTGTCAAGGGGCAAAGTGCCTCCTTTAGCAGCAAATGCCTTAAATCCAGGAGAACGATCAACTCTGCACCCATTATGGAGCTCCTGGTACCTATTTCCCCCCCTGCCACCCCCCCTTGTACTTGCACCCCAAAATACCATTGTGGGCTTGGCAAAGTGAGTGCCGGAAGGCAGTGGAGAAATTGGTGTGAATTATGTATGAGCCCTGCTAATCACAGGCTGATTAAAATGATGATGTGTTAATATTATCTCTCCCTGTTGCCTCTGCCGAGGGGGATGTGTCAGCACCTGATGGATGGGGGGGATACAGTGGGGGCAGATGGGGCAGCTGCATCCCCACGTGTCCTCTTCTCTGGCTCCCTCCCGAGGTGTTGCTCCACTCTGATTCCTGGAAACACTTTTGCTGCTCCAAATGATCATCACCAAATGCAAGGATGGAGATGGGTTAAAGCCATGTGGGGATATGCCCCAAATAGCTATAGTCCATCGATGGTTTGAGGATGGCTTTTTGGGAAGTGCTGGGAGGTGAGAAATTAGGGAATAGGAGAGCTTTTGAAAATCCAAAGGAGCTTGAGCAGCAGCTCAGGGAGGGGATCCTGCCCCTCTGCTGGGCTCTGGGGAGACCCCCCCTGCAGCCCTGATCCAGCTCTGGGGCAGCAGCACAAGAGGGACCTGGAGCTGCTGGAGCGAGGCCAGAGGAGGCCATGGAGATGCTGCGAGGGCTGGAGCAGCTCTGCTCTGGAGCCAGGCTGAGAGAGCTGGGCTGGGGCAGCCTGGACAAGAGAAGGCTCCTGAAGGGGAGACCTGAGAGCAGCTCCAGTGCCTAAAGGGGCTGCAGGAAAGCTGGAGAGGGGCTTGGGGCAAGGGCCTGTAGGGACAGGCCAAGGGGAATGGCTTGAACCTGCCAGAACAGGGGAGACTGAGATGAGCTCTTAGGCAGAAGCTGTTCCCTGTGAGGGTGCTGAGGCGCTGGCACAGGGTGCCCAGAGAAGCTGTGGCTGCTCCATCTCTGGCAGTGTTCAAGGCCAGGTTGGACACAGGGGCTTAGAGGAAGCTGCTCCAGTGGAAGGGGTCCTTGTCTGTGGCAGGGGTTGGAGCTGGAGGAGCTTTAAGGTCCCTTCCAACACAAACCAGGCTGGGATTCTGTGTAGGTTAAAAAATACCAGGCACATGGGGAAGATGCAGAGGGGTTGCTTTGCAGTGCTGGGACACCCCAAAAGGCTCCATCACCCTGAGGTTTCCAAGGGCACCCCGGGGTGCTATAGTGGGTTGTGTTTGAGTGGTTGCAACCCACCCACTCAGCCATTCTCTCATTCCCCCTCCTCAACAAGACAGAGGCAACCTCAGCCTATTTGGGATGCTCAGATATCTGTCAGCACCTTGGTGGAAGAATCCGTTTGCATCCTCCACTTGCATGGCTGGGATGAAACCTGCCTCCTCCCTTGCAGCTATTCTGTAATTGAAAGCACTGAGCATGTTCCAATGTGCTCCGTTTATTAATGTGTCACTCCTGATTTAAAAGGACATTTCATTTATCTCTCCCTTCCCCCTCCCCTCCTTTTTTTCCACCCCCCTTTAAACTGGATGTCGCAAGAATTCCCACTGTTCACTAGCAGAAATACTCTTCTTTCCCCAGGGATGCGATCTAATCAGAGGGCTGGATTTCCATAGGGCTGAATCTAATCCGAGGGTGGCCTAGGATAGTTGCATTAAGGAATATGTCTCATTTCAAAAGAGCAAAGGGGAAGGAGAGGAGCCTCAGGGTTCAAAGCTGTTTTTGGGATGCTGATAACAGAGAGGATGATGGAGATGATGGACTCTTCCTTTGGAGGTGCAAATCTGATGCTCAGCCCTGTTTAAATAGGCCTTAAAAGTCAGTAATAATTGTCACTGCTGGTTTCTTCTCCACAGTAAATCCAAAAAGGGACCAAAGTAGGGGTTTTGAGGACTGGTGACACTTTGTCATCCTCTGCTGTAGCAAAACAAAGGGAAGGGAGGGGATGAGGGATGAGATACGCACATCAGCCACAGCAAAACAGCAGGTTTTGGACAGCTCCATCTGGATTCCTGTGTTGTTTTTCAGTACCTGGCTTTATTTTCACTGTTTTTCCCTCTTCTTTACACACATCCTTAGCATTTATGGGACTGGTTCCTCCAGGGACCATGCATCTGTTTCTCTCTGCTCTCATTCATGCTCTTCCCCTCCTTTTTCCCATCTTCTAGGGTGATTTTGCTCTGAATTTGGGCAGCTGATGCTCTTCAAGTGGGTGGGTTTTCACCTTCCCTCCCCTTCCAGGTGTTGCTGGGGCTCCAGCATCAGCTATTGTGGAGTCCCTATCCCCCTAGCACTGGTGTGATAAATCACAGTGCTCCAGAGCTTTGTCTTTGCCACGCAGGATCTGCTCAGGAAAACCAGAGCATCCTCTGGTTACACTCTGGTGTTTTTAAGGACCAGATATCCTCCCAGCACAGCTGAGACCAAATTACTGGGCATGGAAATGGGAGCTGATGGGCTGCAGCCCAGTTGCCATCTCAAAGAGGTTTTGTTGCTCAAGGAGGGAGCAGAGCCTATTTGGGCTGTATTTGGAGCCATCTAGAAGGTGCCAGTTGGGGGTGTGTTTGCAGGGGGATTTACTCAGGTAAATGCTTGGGCCAACGCGTTTGCTGCACATGGGTGAAGGTGGTTTACTGCAGCCAGCCCAAACTTGGCTATTTTTGACTCATAAAAGCCACCAACCACCAGGAGATGGCTTAAGCATCCCCAAAACACTCAGCTGGGCTGGAATGGGGATGCTTTAGCTTCCCACCGTTGTGCATAGGGTGTGAAACCCAACGACACGGGAAGAGGGATGGAAAACCATCTGGAGATGATGCAGTTATGAACCAGGATCTGCTATCTCTCAATAGTCCATGGACACAAGGGAAAATGCAGTCTTAACTCTGTTGTTGTCACCCATTGGCTTTATTTGATCCACACCAGGGCAGAAGGGAGGTGGAATCTTGCCTGGTTGATGAAGAAGCAGAGCTTTCCCACATACATAGAGGCTCCATCCCTGGCTTGAATCCATCCCTGCTTTCCTCTGGGCAGCTGCAGAATGTTTGCTCATCCCTTTCCCTTTGCTTTCCTGCCTGTTGCTCACCTCCCTATTGGAAATGTCAAAAGAAAAGCAAGGGGAACCGGGGCACCCGCTGCGAGACCTCACCAGACCTTCCTCGCATCCCTCCTCCTCCTCCCTCTCCCATTGCTGCCTCTCTGCATCTGCAAAGTTCGAGGGGGTTGTGTGCTCTGTTGGCAGCCGCAAGGAATTAATCCCTGCTTTAGCATGCTAAAATAAACCCTGTCCAGGCAAGGAGAGAGGATGGAAAGAAGCTGGCCTGCAATGAATGTGAGGATTTGGGTTGCTGTCAGCAAGGAGGGAGGCATCAGGCTGAGGCTGCAAAGGTGCAGTGTTAAACCCCATCCTGCTGTGCACTGTTTCAGGGCTAAAACAACCTTTATTGAGCCCCCATCCCTGGTCCATGCTGCTGTCTCCTGCTGCATAATGCTACAAATGCTCACCACCACTAACAAAATCCATGGTTTATCCCCTTTGCTTGCATCCAGCAAACCTGCTCCCCCTGGAAAGCAGCACAAAGAGTGTTTCTTGAGTTTTAGAGCCCTCAATATGCCAGGCCACGCTGCTCTGCTGTTGCAGCAGGCACGTGTGTGTGCAGCATGCTCTCCTGCAGGTCGTGGTTGAGATCATTGCAAAAACACCAGCAACTTGGTTTACAAGTGATGGGAGCCTCAAATCGCTGCCTGTGGGACATAGGAAACCACCTTCCCCTATTCCAAGAGATCTTCTGTAGAGGAGTCTCAGTTTGTGCAGCCCTGTTTCCAGCCCTGCTCCCATTATCCAGGTGCTCTGGGGTTTCTTTTCCCCACCGTTTTTTCACCTGATGCAAGCAAATAATGGCTTTTTGCAGTGGGTTAAGTGTTGGTTTGGGGTGTCCTGGTTGCAGACACAGATACAGTCAGGGCAAGGATGCTAAAGGAGGGTTTGGATCTGCCTGGCTGTCAATCTGACATCTTCCAGCAGCCAGAGGAAATAGAGGAGAATAAAACAGAAATGTGACTGCCTGCCCTCCTGACCCTGCTGCTCCGTGCTCCTGCAATCCTTCTGCAGCAAATCGAGGGGAAACAAGGAGAAAAGGGGCAGACGGAGCTGCCGTGCTCTGACTTCCCGTCTGCTACAAGCACAGCTCCTGCATCCAGCTACAGGGAGATGGGGAAGCAGCAGGCTGTCAGCCAAAGCTGGGCAGTAAAACCACAGGTTGGGCTTTGCACATCCTCTGATTGATTTGTTCCTGTAAGAAATGAGTAATTTAAAAGGTTTTCAAACAAAGCAAGGGGAAGAGAAATTTGGTCTGCAATGGGGAGAGAAGCAATGGCAGAGGTGAAGTAGAAGCTGGGTTTAAACTTGAACAGGAAAAGTTCAGGTTGGATTTAAGGAAAGAGTTCTTTACTGTGAGGGTTCTGAGGCACTGGCACAGGTGCCCAGAGAGGCTGTGGCTGCCCCAGCCTTGGCAGTGTTCAAGGCCAGGTTGGACACAGGGGCTTGGAGCAGCTGCTCCAGTGGAAGGGGTCCCTGCCCATGGCAGGGGTTGGAGCTGGAGGAGCTTTAAGGTCCCTTCCAACACAAATCGTACCATGACTCTATCTTCATAGGAAGGATGGGTTTGCGTTTGCAGGTGGGGAAGATGGCTGGTGGGACCAGCGCTTTATGTGTGGATCAGTGTGATCCTCAAAATCCAGGTGCCCATTGTTTATTTGGCCAAAAGTGTAGTTTCACAAAGCTGGGGTGGGGAGAAGCAGCTGAATGCTTGTTCCCTGCATTTTGGTGCTATAAGCTGGTAAATAAGGTCAGGAAGGATTTTTCTCCCGGTTTCTACTTCTTTGGTGTATTGGGAGCAGCCAAAATTCATTGCAGCAACGGGGCAAGATGCCGCTCTGATGGGCTTGCCTATGTGTTGTGTGTGGGATGCAGCCAGAGCTATTAATACTACAAAACCACTTGAGAACAATATTTAACCCCCTTCCCCATCCTTCCCCAGCAGCTTAAGTCTCATTTTCTCCCTTTTTGTACCTTTTCCAGCCTACCTGACAGTGAGCATCGAGCCGCTGCCGCCCGTGGTGGTGGGAGATGCCGTCACTCTGAAATGCAACTTCAAGACAGATGGGAAGATGCGGGAGATCGTCTGGTACCGGGTAAGCAGTGCCAGTGCCTCTTGCTTGCCCTTGGGGACAGGGACATGAAGCCACCCGGCTGCTTTGCTCCTGTCCAACAGAAGGTCAAGGCTGGATAGGGGAGAGAAAGGCAGACGGTGCTCTTGCCAATGGGAATATCGATTCGGTGAAGCAGGCAGGCAGCCTGGCCTTTGAAAAGCTGAGTGGGGAGAGATGTAAAGGGGATTTGTAGTATCCTGAGGGCTCCACGAGGCTTTTTCCAGGAGTCTTGTTCTGTTTTCCAGGTGGATTTGGGGTTGGCAGGATCGGTTCTGGGGGGCTTTGCACTGAGGGTTAGAGATGGTTGGGGTTTAGGAGCAGGGGACTCAAGTTGGCACCACCGTGGGAAAAGGTTTTGCATATTGGGTGTGAAATGATGCAAAAAAGAGAGTGGTTTCCATGCAAAATTAAGCAAAATTGAAGGTGTTCAGGGCTTGGGGAGCAGCACTGGGCTCTTCACACCGGGCTCCTCAAGAAAAACCTTTCCCTTTCCTGTCCTTGTCCCTAAAATACTCATGGATGTGGGATGCTGATCTGGAACAAAGCAAGGCTGGTTTTATCTGGGGAAGGGGGATTTGGAGGCTGCGGCTGTCCCCCCTCTACCACCATCACTCCCATCTGCACCAAGCCTGGATCCAGCCTCAGCTATAACAGTCCAGAGCAGTATTCTTGGCTTTCTCTGGGGAATTTCAGCATAAGCTGTCAAACACAGCTAAACCCCCTATGATGGTTTGACCAGGGGAAACTCAGCTTTCCAGGATAGGAAAAAGTCAGCTCTTTGCCTGGATGTTTGCTCACAGAGGAGGCAAAGAAAGAGCCAAAGGGACTGGTGGCATTGGATGAAATCACTGCCCTTCGTACGAGGATATGTTTTGGTTTTACCATCTTGTTTCTGCTCCCCAAACAAGGAGCATCTTCTGCCTTCAAGCTATTATTTGCCTCCCAGCAGGTTTATCCATAGGGAAAGGTGCTCTCTGGACTGATACGTATTGAATTGCTGGAGCGTGGTGCATGCACAGGAATATTTCCATCATGTCCTGGCTGTTTGTGTTTAGGTGTGTAGGGGATGCAAGCAGAGAAATAGCAAAATACAACCCAAAACCTGTCCTGCACCTTAAATCGCACCTTGCAATTGGCTTTGTCTCCCCCTTATTTTTGGGGAAGAGGGGTTTTGTGCAGTGCTTCTTCCACCATCTCCACCAGGTTTTTCCTTCCCTTTCCCACTCGGTAAGATTGGATTAACCCACTTTCTCGCGAGCTGGGGCTGGATTTGTTTAATCCCCCTGCGTGGAGGGATGCAGGAGCCCTTGGCGAGAGGACGATGCACTGGGGTGGCTGAGCAAATTACACTGTGAGTAACCACAGAGAGAGTGAGAAGGGAAAAAAATCACATAGCTTTCATTTTTATCATCACAAATCCCCTTTTCTTCCCAGTTTTTACCTCCCCTTCCCTTTTTCCCCTTTCCCAGGGAGCTTCCTGCATTCAGAAAGTGATTTTTCTCATCGAGCATCTCAGGATTTCCCAAATTCCCTCCCAATTTTGGGTTTTTTTTCCCCTTTTTCCCCCCATCCTGTCTTGCACATGGACTTTTGCAGCCCAAACCACTGTGGGCAGGTCATGGATGGTCTCGTGTGAGCCAGGTGGAGATGCTGGGGCTGTGCAATTCTATTCCTACCATTTGTAAATCATCCTCACAGCATCTCTGTGAGCACACTGAGGCTCTGGATCATGGTGTGGGGGACCCTCAGGGCCTCCCCTTTCCCTTTCACATGTCTTGTTTTACAGAGAGCAGAGTGAGCTCCGTGAGCTTAAGGATGCAGAGTGGCTCCAGAGGCACACACTGGGTTGGGGAAGGAGGGAAAGCAGAAAGGGGAGCACAGCATGGTGTGCATCCATAAATCATAGGGCACATCCATGACTCATGAGGTGCTTCCATAACTCATGGAGTACCTTCATAACCCATTGGGGTGCATGCATAATAACGAGTTGGAAGCAGGCAGAACCATGGGGTAAATGCTTAACCCACTGGGGAGCATGCATACCCCATGAAGTGTGTGTGTAACCTGTCAGGAGCATGCATAACCTGCTGGGAGCATACACAACACATGGGGATGCATGCATAACCCATCAGGTTATGGGATGCATGTATCTCCAACCCATCAGTGTGCATGCATAGCTTGTTGAGAGCATGCACAGCCTGTCAGGGTGCATGTATAACCCATGGGATGCATCCATAGCCCATGGGGTGCATCCATAGCCCATAGAGTGTGTACACAACCCATCAGGGTGGGTGTATAACCCATGGAATGGGTGTATAACCCATGGGGTGGGTGCATATAACCTTTCAGGGTGGATGCATAACCCATAGAATGGGTGCATAACCCATGGGGTGGGTGCATAACCCATTGAGGTTCATGCACACCGAGGCTAAAGGCTGTGAGGTGTAAACCAGATTCTTACCATGGGTGAGGCAGGTAAAACCCCACTGAGAGGCACCATTGCTGCGAACTAGCACCCCCAAACCCTCTCTCCAGCATGGGAGCCCCATTGCTGAGGGGCAGCAAACAGAAGTGGCAGAAACAGACAACTTCTTCCTCAGGTCTCAGCATGAGCCGCTGCTTTAGATTGCTTAATGCAAGGACTGAAGGAGACCTGGGATGAGCAAAGGGGGCTTTTTCACAGCCCAAACAAGAACATGCACCATCTGCAGAGGTGATAATTAATATTCACCCACCCCCTCCATGCTGAAGTAATCTCCAGAAGGTGCGATGCGGCTGAGAACATGTGCAAACACGGGTCTGGACCCGTTGTGCATCAGGCGAGCATCGAAAACCCCTTGTGCAGAGGACAAGGGCTGTGGCATCCTTGTAATGAGTCCAGGAAGACATGGAGCTGTCAAGCTGTTCTCTGGCATCTTGGGGGTCACACTGAGACCTGATTAGTATGGTCAGTGCCACGCTGCAGCGAGGGATGGGCAGGGAGGAAATGACTTTTTGCAGCAGTGCAGAGCTCTAAAGGAAAATAATGGGAAGCGGGAGAGGGAGGGAAAATCCTCAGGGTGTCTGTTGTGGCTCTGCACAGACATCTGGCAGCAGCCTGTACACACAGCCGGGGGCTCGGATGATGGCAATCGCAATAAAGTCTTTTGCACAGTTCTGGTGGCAGGCGAGGGCTGGGCAGGATTCCCTGGAGGAGAGCAGTGATCCTATGCTCAGCATCCCTCTGCCCAGTGGGGACCAGGGGTTTGGCCTGGGGATGTACAGCTGGAGGAGCCGGGGGTGGAGGGGAGCCCTTGAGTCTGGGGTTGCTCTACCTCAATTAATTAGAGTTTGGTGCTCAGCCTAATTAGCAAGAAGGAAAATAACAGAGAGATGGGGATGGTGTTGCTGTCTGCAGCACCCTTGCACAGGCATTGCTCTCTGTAGCACCAATGCATGAGCACTTATCTACCCCTCTGCTGTGCTCTGTGGAGACCCCCCCTGCAGCCCTGCTCCAGCTCTGGGGCAGCAGTACAAGAGGGACCTGGAGCTGTTGAAGCGAGGCCAGAGGAGGCCATGGAGATGCTGTGAGGGCTGGAGCAGCTCTGCTCTGGAGCCAGGCTGAGAGAGCTGGGCTGGGGCAGCCTGGACAAGAGAAGGCTCCTGAAGGGGAGACCTGAGAGCAGCTCCAGTGCCTGAAGGGGCTGCAGGAAAGCTGGAGAGGGGCTTGGGACAAGGGCCTGTAGGGACAGGCCAAGGGGAATGGCTTGAACCTGCCTGAGGGGAGACTGAGATGAGCTCTTAGGCAGAAGCTCTTCCCTGTGAGGGTGCTGAGGCGCTGGCACAGGGTGCCCAGAGAAGCTGTGGCTGCCCCATCCCTGGCAGTGTTCAAGGCCAGGTTGGACACAGGGGCTTGGAGCAGCTGCTCCAGTGGAAGGGGTCCCTGCCCGTGGCAGGGGTTGGAGCTGGAGGATCTTTACGGTCCCATTCAACCTAAACCATTCTATGATTTACATGGGTCACACAGGAGGCCAGGGCGATCTGGAACATGGAGTGGCACTGCAGGATCTCCTTCAGGTGGAAAAACACCACCTGGCACTTCCTAGCGCTCAGCACCTTTGGCTCCATCTCCATCAGCAGGTTCCTGTAATCCTGTGAGAGACTCCGGTGCCTCAGCATCCCTGAACCCCTGTGCTCCCCATCCCAGAACAGGGGTTTTCAGGGAGTCCACGTAGCTCCACTCGCTCTGCACAATGATGCCCTGCCTGGCAAAGGCTGGGGGGGTGTCTCCAAAACCAGTGGCCAAGGCAGGTAGGAGCCGATGCATTACAGATGTTGGTGGTACTTCTCAGAGCTGCCTGATCAATGGTGACAAAGCTCAGTCCCTGCGGGGGCTGCCTCTGCCGTTGCCCATTAGGAGCAATGAGACGTTACAGCTCTGGCCGGCGTCTCCCTCGGTGGCTCCAAGCAGGAAATGTTGCTGGTGACAGTGATAAAGTCACTACTTGCAGCAGCATCAGCTCCAGGGGAGGGGGAAGACAGGATGGAGGAGCCAAGTGAAGGACACCCAATGTGCTGAGGCTTTTGCAAGCGCTTCCTGTACTGTACAGTGCTGCTGGGACAGCCCAGATTTGGGGGTGCTGGCTTGGGGATGCTGGAGATGGTCCAGGCTGGAGGCATCAGGATGCTGCTTTTTACCTCTCGCTCCCCAAAACTCACACTCCCCTCCTTATTTTCAACCCAACCCCATTTATGGTGGGTTGTGCCTCTGATTTATAAACCTGCTCTTCTATAGGGTAAAAAACTCGAGTTCTAAGGCTGCAGAGATATTCTGTAAGATCTGAGCAAAGCTGCTGATGGAGAGATCTTGGGCTGGTAACTGCGAGAGGTTTGATTCGTGCCATTCATCTACCTGGGGAATGATCATTTACATGTCAGTGTGGGGAACTCTTTTAATTCCTCATGCTCAGGCAGGGAGAGAAGGTCACAAGCATCAGCACAGTTTATTGAGTTCTTTATTACGTCTGGCTACAGGCATCACTCTGGCTCCAGGGATGCAGTGGGGAGCCTGGGTTGTGCTTCCCAGTACCTGTTTGATCAGGCATGTGGTTTAGTGGTACTAGCATGGGTGCTGCCCTTTGGGGGGTAAAGACGGGTTGTAGTGCTCATTCTGGGATGAAACCATCCGGATTTGGGCAAATAAATCAACTACTCTGTATTTTTTGAAGACAAGGGTGCTGGTGGTGGTGTTTTGGATGGTTCTGAGCAAGGAAGGACTGAGTGGTCCAGCAAGCTCAGGGCAGGAGGAAGGATATCAGCTAGAAGAGGGGTTTTCCAGCATGATGTGTTTCTCCCAGTGGTGGTGACATGGGTTTGGATCTAGGGATGCTGCAAACCCCTGGAAGCACACTAAGCATTGCATTCACACCTTACAGCCCCTTCAGGTTATTTTCCCTCTTGCCACAGCAAGGGCTTGTTGCATCTCCTTGGAGAAAGGGTGTAAATTCAGCCCTAGGGCTGGAGCCTAGTGATGCTTCATGTCCCTGAGTGCTATGCAGAGTCCCTATCCCTTTATAATCACTTTGTCCTCCACAATCCCTCCCCGCCAATCCCCTTGGTCCCGCACCCATCTCTCCCTGATGCTTACCTGACCTGTGAGCATCCCAGCGGGATGCTCCAGCAATATTAATGGTACCAGTGTATTTTGGGAACAGCAAAGGGCCGGATAACCCTTGAGAGGAAAGAGGCAGGATGGGGCTGCCTCTGTGACAGCAGGAAGGAGCAGGAGGTTAATGTCTCCCTGTGCAGTGGCAATTGCTAGTGTTTTGTCAGGAATAAGGTTTTTACTAGGGTTTATACATAATGCAGCAGGCAGCCTTGGGCTGCCTGAGCTCAGCTCTGCTGCCCTAAACCTGCCTTTTCCTTGTCCTGTGCCCCTTTCTGCCTACTCCTCAGTGTGGGCACATAATGTGGGGCAATCACCATTGCATGCTGCTCATGCTGCTGAATTGTCTTTCTTTTTTAACCCAGTGTTTTTTAACCTAGTGGCTTGGCTGCTCCTGCACCCCTGTGGCTTCACCAACTTCATATGCAGTTGCTCTCCAAAATAATTGACCCCAGGGCACACATAAAAGGCTGAAAGTAGGTCTAATCCCTGGAGAGAGACTATTCTATATGTGCCTTTCCACAGGAGCTTATTAACTGCCTGTAATTCCCTAAGGATGCAAGCAGGCTGCAGCATCTTGCCTCACTGTGCATCCTCAGGGGGATACAAGGGATCCCATGGGTGGCACGAGTGATGCTTTGAGCTGCATTTTCCACTCCCATCCTTGGATGTAGCTTGATGCTCCCTGGCTTTGCCCACATCTGTCCAGATGCTCTGGGGAACTCCTGTGGCTGCAGACTCCTGGTCTACGAGCATCACCTCCACTGCTCCCCATCCCCATTCCTTGAGTATCCCTCCTTGAACCAACCACTCTGTTGCATCCCCAACATAATCCCTTTGAGATGATCCATTAAGAGCTTCTCAGTCCGGGAGCAGCTCCAAGGTCTCTCCCCCCCCTAACCCAGGGCATCAATAAAAGCCAGGGAAAAATCAGACATGTGTCCTTGAAAACTTCCCCTCATTCCCAAGGCCGAAGATTTACAACATTGATAATTCTTCTTGCAGTTCTTTATCCCACATCCGTGCCAGTGTGTATTTTCTTTGCAATAAAAGCCTCAGCCTTGACAAATAAATGTGAAGAGGTGGTTTTAGTGTCAGCAGTTTGGGTTTTTTTCCCCCTTTCTTTTAGCCATAAAAAAAAGGGAAAAAGATCAAATCTGGAATCAAAGATGAGTTTTGTCCAAGTGGGGAGAGAAACACTGGGTGGTGAAATGGGTTTCGTCCCTGAGAGATGCCAGGTTTGAGGTTTAATCCCCCAAATCCCTTTCTTCTACACCAGGCTTGTGTTAAAAAATAACCATTCTAACCCTCTGATGGACCGATCTGAGCTGTTACAGCCTCAAAATGTGCATATACAAACACACATTGCATTCCTCTGCCTTTTCCCCCTTAGTTTTGTGCTAAATTTTGCTCCTCAGAAGGGGGGGAGATAAATCTGAAGACACTGAGGGGCACAGGGAAGAAATGAGTCCTCCCTGCTCCTAAAAGGAGCCTTTTTCCACTTAAAAATTACAACCCCACTGAGCAGATGGAGATGGGAGTTGGCAACACGATAACGGGTTGGAAATGCACTGGATTTGCTTTTGGTTTCAGCAAGCTCATACTAGGTACATAATATTTATTGATGTTTAAGAAAAATAGTGAAGAAATTAAAGATAAATATAATAAAAACATATTACAAATGAAAAAGTGGGTGTGAAGCTGCTCATTCATTTGCAAACATGACCTCGGGCATCTCATATCCGGGTTTTACTTTTGCAGGTCACCGATGGTGGCACCATCAAGCAGAAGATCTTCACCTTCGATGCCATGTTCTCCACCAATTTCTCCCACATGGAGAACTATCGGAAGAGGGAGGATCTGGTCTACCAGTCCACTGTGCGGTAGGTCACCTTGACATCCCCTTCTCCAGCATGCTGCTGCTTCTTAATGCCTATTTTTAGAAACCTGGCCCTATTTTGGGGTAGGTGAAGGTACTGAAGGACATGGAGCTGTTGGAGCAAGACCAGAGGAGGCCATGTGGATGCTCAGGGGCTGGAGCAGCTCCTGTATGGAGACAGGGTGAAAACATTGGGGCTGTTCAGCCTGGAGGGCAGAAGTTCAGAGCAGCCTCCAGTGTCTGAAGGGGGCTACAGGGATGCTGGAGAGGGACTCTTCATCACTGACTGGAGCAATAGGACAAGGGGTCATGGGTTCAAACTGAAACAGGGGAAGTTCAGGTTGGAGATAAGGAGAAATTCCTCACTATGAGAATGGTGAGGCATGGAAACAGGCCATCCAAGGAAGCTGTGGCTGTCCCATCCCTGGCAGTGTTCAAGGCCAGGTTGGACACAGGGGCTTGGAGCAGCTGCTCCAGTGGAAGGGGTCCCTGCCAGTGGCAGGGGTTGGAGCTGGATGAGCTTTAAGGTCCCTTCCAACATGAACCCTTCTATGATTTGGTCAATACTTGATGTGTCCTCTTAGACTGTCCCAGGGATTCATTGCATTGCTAAGAAATTATCATGCCTTAATGCTCCATCACCAAAAATCCTAGCATTGTCCAAATATTCCTACTTGTCTCTAGGGAACAGGTGACATTGGTGGCGATTTCCAGGGGTGAAAATGGGCACAGAAAAGCGAGGTTCAGGAAAACAACAAAATCACTATCTATATTTAAAGCAGGCAGCATGGAAGTTTGTCTTTGCTTCTCTTCCAAGTGCGAAATCACTTGCAGGGGTGTCAGCTTTATTACTAATTATGCTCTTGCTTTATTGCCAATGGTATAAAAGGAAAACCAAATCTGGTAAAAACTGTCAGGGGGAGACTTAATTCAAGGTAAAAAAAGCCAGGGTGAAGTATTTATTTTCCACAATTATTACTTCTTACCTCTTTGTTTCCTTTTTAAATGAGAAGTTGCCAATCGTATTCCATAGCTCATGTTTCCCAACGTCGTAATAAGAATTCTGTGGCTGATGGGGAAAATACAGTTGTTTTCTCAAGGTGATGTGATGTTTCCAGCTCCAAACGTCTGTGTGTGGTTGGAAAAGGCTTGGCAGGGATGGTCCCATTGGATGAGCATGTGCACAAGTGGAAATTTCTTCTAATTTCTTGGAATTTGAGTTTTAGGGGGGGGGTCTGGTTTTTTTTATTACACTCAGAGGTAGTTTTTTATTACACAGAAGAGTAAATGTGTTGGTTGGCTTCATGGGAATAAAGTGACTGAAGAGGAGAACAAGCAGGAAAGCAGGGCTGGAGAGGACATGGGGTTGCTTAGGAGATGCTCAGGGGAGTCTCAGGGTGCTCAGGAGGATGCACAGGGCTTGCTCATGGGAAGCTCAGGAGAAGCTTGGGATGTTCAGGGGTTATTCAGGGAATATTCAGGATATTCAGGGTCTTGCTCAGGGACACTCAGGGATTCTCAGAGGATGCTCAGAGGCACCATGGGGCTTGCTCAGGGGATGCTCAGGGATTGCTCAGAGGAAGGTCAGGGGATGAGCAGGAGATGCTGTAAGGTTGATCAGAAGGTGCTCAGGGGTTTGCTTAGAGGATGCTCAGGCAATAGGTTGCCAAAGGGATGTTCAGGAGATGGTCAGGGGCTTGCTTAGAAGATGCTGTGGGGTTGGTCAGAGGATGCTCAGGCGCCTGGTCAGAGCATGATCAGGCAATAATCAAAGGTTGCTCAGAGGCTTGTTAGGAGATGCTATGGAGTTGGTTAGGGGATGCTCAGGGGCTTGCTCAGGGGATGCTCAGGCAATAGGTTGCTCAAGAGGATGTTCAGGAGATGCTCAGAGGCTGCTCCACTCCTTTATTTTGTTTCCCATGGAGCACAGGCTCTGCTCAGCAGCTCATGCTGATGTTGTACACATTTCTGACACAACTAATTGTTGTTTAGAGCTTGTGTTGGCGGCTTCACAAAGGGATTACACATTCCCTAACTCACCAGCCTTGCTTCCTGCCATAAACCCAGTGGTTTCACTCAGTGCTGGATTTGGCCATTGCTCTCCTCAAACAGAGAAGCAGCAGGAAAGCTGGGATATTAAACCAGACTAAAACATCCCCTGCGCACGGAGCAAGACATCACAAGCATCCCTTGAGCAAGGGACAAGGACGCGCCATGTTCACCCGGGTTATGGCACATTGCACCACCCTCAGCTGCCTTTTTTGGCTCAGAACCCTCCGTTTTCCTCCCTTTCACCACATATTGTAGAACTAATAGCATTTGCAAGCAGAAAATTTCACCGCCCTAGGACTAAGAACTTAAAAGCATCGGTAATCATCGGCATGGCGCCGGCAAATCATCCGTGGAGCCAGGGATGTTCATGGTAAAAGTCTTTTCACACAGTCGCCTTTTTTTTCAGAGGAAAACAGCAAGTTGCCTGGAGAGAAAGGAGATATTTCTTGGAGGCTCTGAAAAGACTTGTTTTCTGAATCATTGGCTTGATGCTCTATTTGGAGGGGGGAGGTGTCCTGCCTTATTTTGGGCTCTGGTGAAGAAATGGAGCACTATTAGGAAGGGTTTAGTGATGGGTCAGGTGCTTCCCAGCCTTTTCCACTCAGTTTTTCTCTCCCTTTCATTTTACCCTTCTGTATTTTCATCTCTCCTTTTCATCTTTGCAACGGCACGGGCACGTCGGTGCCGTCCCACGGAGCGTTATCCCGAGCGGCGCGGCTCTTATCTGCACGGTGCAGAGGGCTGCCAGGGCTGCCTCTTTTCATAGCAGCTTTGAACGCCGCCTGCTCAGATGTGAAGAGCAAAGCTGAGAGATATCCAACCCTGGATTATTTCCTTTCCCCTCCTTTGATTAAAAACCCACCCTTGTCGAGGAAGGCACTGCTTTATGAATATCTATATAGGTTTTTTTCCCCTTATTTCCAGCATGTTTAGAGGACACAAAGGACATAACGGGCAGCATTTTGGCTTTGCAGGGCTGGGAGGCCCCTCCCTCCGGTCCTTACCCGTAGCAGAAACATCAAACCGACCCAATTAGGACCATTTTACACCCAAATCCACACACACACAAAGGGCTTGTCCTTGGCAGCCACTGGGACACGGTGTCCCCAGCTTGGTGGGGACCAAAACTGCTCCTGCAAGCCACTAACGAAGGTTGTGGATGATTTCCTGCTCGGTGCGTGGGTAATTAAAGGCTGGAACAGATGGAGGAGGCTTAGTTGAAAGCGTCAAGGCCATTAAAAGGAGCTGCCAAGTGACTGTTCGCTTCGACAGGGGCTTGTTTGTGCTGGTGGGGGGCTCATGTAGCAACAATGGGGCATGGGAAGGCAGCCAGAGGCTTCCAGAAAGGATCCAGCAAACCAGAGCCAGATTTACCCCAGGATGGGGATGCCCTGTGAGGCACATGCCTCGGTTTGTCCAGAAAAGTGGAGGGGATTAAGCTCAGAGTAGGTTGAAGGATGCTCCATGTGGGAACTGATCCTATCCTTGTTGTTGTGGTGGGATATTGCTGACCACTGAGGTGGGATAATGCTGGCTGGCAAGGTAGGATGATGCTACCAACTGGCAAGGTGGGGTGCTACTGGTTGGTGAGGTGGGATGCTGCCAGCCAGCAAGGTGGGATGATGGTGCTGACTGATGGGGTGGGATGCTACCAGCGAGGGATGTGGGATGATGCTGCAACTGGTGAGGTGGGATGCTGCTAGTCAGCAAAGTGGCTCCTTTGCAGCTGCTGTGATCATCTCCACCTCCAGCAGCACTGAGCCTTTTGCACATCTCTTCCTCTCCTGGTTTTCCTTATAACTCTGTAAAGACCCTAGATAATCTATCGATCCATGTGTACTTGGCTTTGCTTGGAGCGTTTGATGCTTTTTATCTGCCATGCTTTGCTACAGCCATTGCATCGCCCGAGCGGTCTGTAATGACCAGTGTTGAGCCTTTAACATCAGTGTTCCACAGGTGTTTGATGTCCAGGCTTGGTGGGATTCTGCTCTTGGTGGTGCTTTTAGATCCCGTACGCTTCTCCTTTCTATAATGCAATTACTTCCCCTCCCAAGGAGCTGTCAGTGCTGCTAAACTCCAGCTGCTAAACCACATTACAAGCTCTCTCCTGCAGCCTTTGCAGTTATTAATAGTGTATTGATCCCTGTCACCAGTAAAAAGCAACCCCATCCGACACCTTGAGATCCGGATGCTGACCGCTGCATCCCCCGGGAAAACGAGGTCAGGATGGAAGGGGGAGCAGGTGGTGAGCTCTGTATCTCCTCTCCAGCCTCCCTGAGGTGCGCATTTCGGACAACGGTCCCTACGAGTGTCATGTGGGGATTTACGACCGAGCCACGCGGGAGAAGGTGGTCCTGGCCTCTGGGAATGTGTTCCTGAACGTGATGGGTGAGTGCAGCCCTGGATGGTTGGGAATGGAGCGGAACAACTGCAGGGTCTCAGAACTGGGGAACAGCAGGGATTTGGTTCATTTTTCCATCCCAGGGATGAGGGTGAGGGTGAGGATGGGGACAACAGGTCAAAGGAGGTGATCCTGCCCCTCTACTCTGCTCTTGTAACACCCCATTTGGAGCACTGTGTGCAGTTCTGGTGTCCTCAACATCAGAAGGACATGGAGCTGTTGGAGCAAGTCCAGAGGAGGGCACAAGGATGCGCAGGGGCTGGAGCAGCTCCTGTGTGGAGGCAGCCTGGAGAAGAGAAGCTGCATGGAGACCTCAGAGCAGCTTCCAGTGTCTGAAGGGGGCTACAAGGATGCTGGAGAGGGACTCTTCATCAGGGACTGCAGTGATAGGACAAGGGGTGATGGGTTCAGACTGAAACAGGGGAAGTTCAGGTTGGAGATAAGGGAGAAGCTCTTCCCTGTGGGGGTGCTGAGGCGCTGGCACAGGGTGCCCAGAGAAGCTGTGGCTGCCCCATCCCTGGCAGTGCTCAAGGCCAGGTTGGACACAGGGGCTTGGAGCAGCTGCTCCAGTGGAAGGGATCCCTGCCCATGGCAGGGGTTGGAGCTGGAGGAGCTTTAAGGTCCTTTCCAACCCAAATCATTCCATGATTCAATGGAGATGAGGACTAGGATGGGGATGAGGATGGAGATGTGTGGGTGTTGAGGACATCTCACTAACGCCCCTACTCTGCTCCCTGGCAGCTCCTCCAACGTCCATCTCGGTGCTCGCCGCTGACACACCAGCACCCTTCAGCCGCTACCAGGCACAGAACTTCACCCTGGTGTGTGTGGTCTCTGGTGGCAAACCTGCCCCACTGGTGAGCCCCCGGGGGTTTATCTTCCATATGTATATGTGAAGCTAGCACAAATATATACATATGTGTGTTAAAAATATATCACATATATGTGCTGCTTTTGGAGGCAAAATAAGGCAAATAGCTTCCTGCTACCCCAGTCTCACCCTGCATCATCTTTCCATGGGGACCTTGGGAAGCAGCTCCACACAAAGCCACCCAAGGGGTGGGATGTGGGGATGTCCGGGGTGGTGACCATCCCCACTGGTCTCACTGTCCCTTTTGTCCCCTTGCAGGTGTACTTCAAGAGGGACGGGGAACCCATCGAGGCCACGCCGCTGCCGGAGCCGCCGGTCGGCACCGGGAACTGGGCACCCCGTAACCTCCTTCACCGCGACTTGGATGACACCAAGGTGCCAAAATCCCTGATGGATGAAGGCGAGGTGGGAGCTGGGCAAGCCCCAGCCACAATGGACCCCCCAAGGGGGCTGGCGGCCGAGCGGGATCCCGTCACCGAAACCATTCCCGAGACAGTGGTGAGCCGGGAATTCCCTCGGTGGGTGCACGTGGCAGAGCCCATCTACTACTTCCGCCACACGCATGCACCCGTCAGTGATGGGACGGTGGAGGCGCGGGCCACCCTCACCTGGACCCTCAACCCCCAAATCGACAATGAGGCACTCTTCAGCTGCGAGGTGAAGCACCCAGCGCTCTCCATGCCCATGCAGTCCGAGGTGACGCTTGGTAAGGTCCATGCAGTCTGTGGTGGCTCCGTGGGGCTGTTTCTTGGGGGTTTTGCACTTCTTTGAACCTTTTTTGTACTTTTTCCCCTCTTTTTATTGCTGTTTTCTTTTGGGCATCTTCATACACCCGCAGGCCAAAGCAAGGTGCCACATAGGGCTGCATGATGGTCAAAGGGGGTGATGCCAGGGTGTCAGAGTAGGAGTGTGGGTCCATCGGGAATGAGAAGAGCTTGTCCCCGCTCCTGTTAGGGATGAGTAGAGGGGTGGTCTGGGGTCTATAGGGTGCAGATATCCTTGTGAATAGGGAGGGAAAGAAAGAGGCTTTGGGGATGCTGCCCCCCAAGTCCCCATAGCCTCAGGGTGCCCCATACAGAGGAGCATGACCTCAGTTCTATAGGGTGGAGTTTGCTGTGTTGACACAGGGCTGGGGAAGGGGCTCTAGATGCAGGTAGTGAGGGTTTGGGGGGATGTGTGGGGCTGGCAGTGAGGAATAGAGGCTCCTGGGATATCAGAGCAAGGCAGTGATTCAGTGGTAAGGGGTAATGTGGGCACAGCCCTAGATTTTGGAGTGGGGTGGTCTGTGATGAATGAAGCCCCCTTGGTGAGAAGGGAATATAGGAATATTGCACTTAAGGGGAGGCATAGGACCAGGGCAGGGGGGGACAAGGAGGGGCTGGTTTTGAGGGGAGCCAGGGCTGTGCTGGGTGTAGGGATGAGCACGGAGGGGGGTGTTAGACGTGGGGCTGTACTGAGGGGACCTGGTGTTTGGTGGGTCTTTGCCTTGGGTGCCTGCAGGGGAGGTGGGGAGGTGGTAGCTCCTTAGTGTTACCTCCTATGGGAGGGGATGGGATGGAGGAGCTCCTCTGGACTGAGGTCATGTTGTGGGGGGACACCTTCACCTCATAGGGATGTCACCTTCATCCATCAATTCTCAGTCCCAAGAGACCTGAGGACATGCCATGACCCTTATTGGCCATCACCACCCAACTCAACCCATGGGGATTGCTGGGGATGGGCCAGGCTGGCCCCTGCATGCAGGGAGCCTGTGGGGCTGGTGAGACCCCATCTGTCATAGGGTAGTGGGGTTGATGCCAGGGCCTCCCCATTGGGCGTGCTCTCCACTGGGGGTGCCAAGCTCCAGGGTATCCTCCTGGACAGGCTGCTCCAGCCTCCCTCCCCTTGAGCTGGGTGAGGAAGACTGGGCTTTGTCCTGGCCAAGTGGGGCACTTGGCTCACTGCATGAGCAGCAATGCACCATCTCCTGGAGAGCTTCACCCTGTTGGCTTCCCACCCATCCTTGGCACAGGCTTCAGTGTGCACAAGCCTCTCTGTGCTGGTGCTCTGTCTCTTCGGCTCATCAACCACCTCCATTAGTGGGAGGTTGGTGCCAACGAGGAGGTCAACGAGAGGCTGGCAGTCAGCAGGGAGGAGCAGCAGCTCCCTTGATAATAGAGGGCCCTGCATTATCTGTTCCTCCCCACAGAGCATTAAAGCTCTATTCTGGTATACAGCCAGTCAAAAACCAGCCTAAGTCCTGCATTATCACACCTTCTTCTGCTCATCAGGCTTAGGTGTCCACTCTCAGGAGCTCCCCATGACACCAAGACCTTGATGGCTTGCTACTTCTTCCCCAGTAGCTCAAATACCTGTAATAGCAAAGCTCACCCCAAAATGCCCCCTAAGATCCACAACCCTCCTCATGCACCAAGATGCCTCCAGCCTGGGTACCTTATTGAGCACCCCATTGCCACCATCTACACCCAGGTTTTGGGCAACCTCACAGCAGATCTCCCATTAAACCCCTCTCTCTATATAAATAGTATATAAACACTATATGTATTCCCCATAAAAGCCACATTGAAACCAAGACAAGCCACTAGCTTTGGTACAGAAAGCTATCTTTTGGTACAAACCATAGCACGGTGCAGCACCCACAGCCCATGCACCCTGCTCCAGCACTGGAAGGATGGATCCTGCATGGGTATTGCAGTCCAGGTGCACAACCATGGTCTCTGGTGTGTGTCCATGAAGACCATTCTGGGCCATGGATGCCCTTTCCAAGACCCAGTGTCCACCACCACAGACTGATGTGTTATCTGGTGGCTGTTTGTCCCTTTGTGTGCTGCTGGGGTGATGTTCAGGCTCAGCCTGTCCCATCCACAGCAGTGCTTGAAGATGCAGAGGATGAAATACACGCTCTTAGCAAACCACAGCCTCCTCTCTGCCCATTTTCCCCTTCCATTCAAAGACCAGGCAGCTCCTGGTGCTGCCCCATCCCATTCTGATCCTGTTGGGATCCCCTCCTTTGCACAGGGCCGTGCATGGCATTTGGTACCAGCAAGGCTTTGTGGCCATCTCCCATGCTAACAAACAGCACTCGTTCAGGACTTACCAAGGCCACCTTGTCCTGAGGCTGCTTTCCTGAGGTGTCCATCTCCAAGGCTTCAAAACAGCCTGACCCCTCTTGACTCCCATTTCCGAGCAGAGAAAGGCATGATTTGGAAATGTGTCCTTCACCATCAATGCATCCCCTTACAGTCGTCTATCAATCTCAGTCTTCCCATTCATCCTCCTGCCTACCTGTCTATCAGTCATTTGGACATCCACCAGCCTGTCCATCCATCACCAAGTCACCAGCCCGCCCTGGGCTGGCACAGGCCATGCCACCCCTCACCACAGTCATTCATCAAACCATCGTTAACCCCAGCCAAGGGCACCCACCAGCACTGGGAATGCTGTGCTCAGCTGATGTCTCTTCTTGTCCCCTTCCCTTGCAGTTGCTCCGAAGGGCCCAAAGATCACCATGACCCCAACAAGAGCCCGTGTCGGAGACACCGTGAGGATCTTGGTGCAGGGCTTCCAGGTCAGCATTCCCATCCATCCATGCATCCATCCCCATTGCCATGGGGAAAGTGCCATGCCAACGGACAGCTTTGCATCCACACCAGCACTTTATGGGGTTGGCTTGGTGGCCTTGGGTTGCATTTCAGCTGGACCCCAACAGGTTTTGCTCACTCCTTCCACCCATCTCCCTGCAGAATGAAGTCTTCCCTGAGCCCCTCTTCACCTGGACACGGGTGGGAAGCCGGCTCCTTGATGGCAGCGCCGAGCACGATGGCAAGGAGCTGGTGTTGGAGCGGGTTCCAGCCGAGCTCAATGGTTCCATGTACCGCTGCACTGCCCAGAACCCCCTGGGCTCCACCGACACTCACACCCGGCTCATCGTTTTTGGTAGGGCAGCAAACGGGGTCACCCCTCTCTCCACGAATCCTCACTCATTTCCCCTCATAAACACAATAAAATTGTATCTCTGCTATTTCTTTCCTATTAGAAAACCCGAATATTCCCAGAGGAACAGAGGACTCCAATGGTGAGTGGTGGGGACATTGGTATTTTGACCCAAAACACCCCATGAAGTGAAGAAACGTGCAGAGCATCTCTGCTTGCATGGCCCTAAGCCCTTGGCCATCTCTCCTTGCATTATCCAAGCCCTTGCCTTTGGAAGGGATGTCCTTGCACCAAAAGGGGTCCCACGGATGCTCCCTGCAGCATCCCTGACCACACAATCTCCAGGTTTAGGAGGGCGACCCCCCCCCAAGAAAGCGTGGTAACCCCATCCTGCTTCAAACCCAGGCAGTGAGATGCAGCTCCCTAATCTCCCATCCCTTCTCTCCTCCTGCCTAGGTTCACTTACCGGCCACTGCGGCTTCAGACTAGTTTTGGCGCTCACCCTAACAGTGATCCTGGAGCTAACGTGAAGCTTTGCCTGCCTCTTCCTCCTCCTCCTCTTCCTCCGTACAGCTCCACCCAGCATTTACACCTCCATCAATCGGTTCTCTTGCTCTCTTTTTGGTTTTCTATACTCTTTACAGTCTCGGTCTCTTTCTGTCTGTGTCTTGGCTTCCTCAGACAATTTAATTAAAAGGAAAAAGAGAAATCTTCCCCCTGGTAGAAGGCTGTGCTTCATGTTTTGCCTTGTGCTGGGGTACCCAGAACCATCTTGGGGTACCCAGAGGCTTTGCAAGGGGTGTCCTCTATGAGACAAGGACCAGATTTCCCATGGAAAAGCCATTTATACCATTCCCACTGCACTGCCACAGAAATGATCAGGGGAACAGAGCACCTCTCCTATGAGGAAAGGCTGAAGGAGTTGGGGTTGTTCAGTCGCCTGTTCAGGAAACCTTATTGTGGCCTTTCAGTTCTTAAAAGGAGCCTATAAGAAAGATGGGGAGAGACATTTTAGGGCCTGTTGTGACAGGATGAGGGGTGATGGGTTTAAACTAAAAGAGGGAGATTCAGGCTGGATGTGAGGAAGAAATCCTTTACACTGAGGGTCGTGAAGCACTGGCACAGGTTGCCCAGAGAGGTGCTGGATGCCCCATCCCTGGAGACATTCAGGGCCAGCCTGGATGCAGTTCTGGGCAACATGATCTAGATGAAGATGCCCCTGCTCAGTGCAGGGATTTGGACTGGATGAGCTCTGAAGGTCCCTTCAACCCAAACTATTCTATGATTCTATGCTGGAGATGAGCCCCACTCAGCCTACATGCACACAGACGGTGGTGCTGGGAGCCCAAAATCTTGGATCACCAGCATTATCCAGACCTCGGTCAGGTCAAATCAGCTTTACTGGAAGACAGGCATCACGCACATCACTTGTTCTGGGCTGGACACTCAATCTCTAGTGACAGGCAGCTCCCAACCCAAAATGTCAGCACTCACACATGAGTGGGCAGCATGTGCCCCACCAGGCAGCGCCGGCACCACATGAGTTTAAAGCACCCACATTTGGTCTGTTCCACCCTCCCCATCCCTCTTGGCTAATTGTCACCATGGAAACACATAACAGTCCCGGCCATTGTCATGGTGCCCTGTATCACCAGGCACATCCCAGTACAGCATTCATCCTGCTGTGGGATGGCTCTTTGCAAAAACCAGTGGGTTTGCTCCAATCTTGCCCAGTTTTCCTGACTGCTTTCCATCCCCAGGATGCCTCGAGAGCATCCAGCCCCAGGCCAGGATTCCTGGGGAGCGGATGGTGACTGGGAGGAACCTGAGGACAGGGTGCTCCCTTGTCTTTTCCTCTGGGAACTCTTAATCCTATAGGATTAGTCAGCAGCCATGTGGTGCTTCATCTTTGCAAAGCCCTGTACGAGTGCTAAGCATTATTATAACTATTATGATTAATTATTATTAAGCAGATTCAGTCCCCACCATGCTCTGTTGCCAACCTCGCTGAGAGCAGTTTTCCAGCCTCAAAGGAGCAGAACAGACACGTTTCTTCCCATACATAAAAGCACATGGGTTTACAATTTGGGTTGCAAACAATGCAGGGACAGATTGGAGCTGACTGGGGTGTAGGAGGTTCAGCAGCTCTGCTTTCATCCTGAAGCAACAACATCCAAGCATCCGCATCCCTTTGGACCAGCTGTCTAAAAGCCTGCTCCATCTCTGACTGCTTTCATTGCTCCAACCCATTGCACCTTCCTGGATGAGAAGGGAACCTTCATTTTTTAGGGAAACCTTCATTCTTTAGGGAAATCTGCATTCTTTAGGGAATTCTGCATGATGCTGTTTCCCCCCACTCTACTGAGCAGACAGGAGAGCCCCACCACAGCACGGATGCTTCTCACCCTCCTCACTGCATTGGAGATACTCCGTGAGCTTCATCCCAATGTGATTAAACAACCATTAGTCCTTCTTGCTTCGAAAAATGAGGATTTACAGACACACAGACCTCCATTTAAATGCAAATGTGGTGGCTTTAGCCCGGAACCGTGGAAATGAGGAGCATTACTGTGGCAGTACCACCATCATCCAGCTCTACGTGGTGATATCTTGGGAGCAACACGACCTTCACATCCAGCAGCTGGGAGGAGATCAGCGGTCACTGTGGTCCTGCATCCCAAATCCACTCCTCCATGGGCATGTGGGATGCTTAGTTTTTATTTCCCCAGGGATGCTGGCATGGTGATGGATCAGGCTATAGTCTGGAACCTTCTCAGCACCAGCACAGCCAAAGCAATGAGGGAGGGGACACAGGAGCCTCTCATTTTGGGCAGCGAGGCTGCCTGCTTTCCCAGAGGCCCCAGGGCGATGAACACAAAGAGATGCCATCCCATCAAACAGTGATCCAAAGAAAACCATCCACACTGTGCTAGACCCTGCCTTCACCTCCTGCCCTCTCTCAGCCTTCACCCACCACCTCACTCTCCATCCCCATCCACCTTCCTACAGGTAATTATGGAAGACATCAATTAAATCCCTGGCTCCCCCCTACCATACACCCTGTTGTTTGGGAACCTGGCAGTGAATAATGCAGGAGGCTGGAGGGGGAAAGAGCTGCTCAGGTTGGTTTATTATTGATGAGAGATGACAGATCCACGGCTGACAACCTGCCTATGAGATATGATTAGCTTGTGAAATATTAATGGTGCTTCTTGGGGATGACGCCAGCGGAAAGCCCCAAGGAGCAGCGTTATCGATGGTCCCTGGTTTCAGGGGACTTTGAACAGGGTTTAGCAAGATTTGGAAGAGGCAATTACATTCAATTAGAGTCACAAGTGATGAGACATCACTGCTGCTCCGAGCTGCAGACCCTGCTCTCTACGTGGCGGCTCATGCTCCTCACCTCAAGGCACACATTTATGCATCAGACATGGGGATCCTCCTTCCCGACATCAACTCCCACAGCTTAAGCTCAGCAGTCAGGCTCTGGTCTCCCCATCCTGCCATATGTGAAGGCAACAGCAACCACAACAAGCTGCCTGCTGGAAACACCCTCATCCCTCCCTGTGCTCCATGTATCATCCTCCCAAGGTCCATTAAATGACAAGGATAAGCCTGGCATGCACCAGACTCAGGGTTTTGGTAACCCAGCCCTGCTTCTCTCAAAGATGTGGCTCATCCAAGTCCCCAAATCTTTGGGATGTGGGGAACACAAAATCAGGGATGCTCCCATTCAGTGGGGCTGGGAGTACTGATGGGAGCAGCACTGGGCTTTGCTCAATGTTTTCCCTGCCTCCCTTGCCTCATTACTGAGCACAGTTACTGCTATGGCCATGTTCATAGGACCACCAAGTACATGCATAATTCATCCTTCCCAGCTTAGGAATGCAGGGATCTTTGCAGATCTGCCTGCAGGTTAAAGCAGGCACCTGCAGCAGTGAGAGATGAAGACACCCGGGGGTCACAGCCCCACTTGGGTGCCCAGACCCTTCTCCAATTCACTAGCTCCAAACACATGCCCAGCCTTGATGCCCATCCCGGTTACTTCAGCTCCAGCCTGGCTTCAGGCCCCTCTGGGTTTGCAGGATGACAGGACACCACTTCCCATGAGGTTTTGGCCATGCCAAAGAGATAGATTTTGGGTCCCCATCCCAAAGACAATGGAGGGAAGCGGGTGAGTGGGTTTTGGCTGGTCCTGCTTTGGCCCCTGGAGCAAGCTCATCCAAAGGATGTACCCCATCAGTGCATACCCTCCTCCAAAGTCCAGTTCTTAATCTAAATATCCTCATTCCCCCAACATCTCCATTGCTGTATTTCCCCACACTGCACCCCTACAAGGCAGAAACTTCCCCAGCATCCCCCTATAAGCCACTGGTGAGCTCTCCCCATTCACAGCAGGGATGAGCACAGAGGTCCCTGACTGCCAACCCAGCATGAGGAGTTACCCCTCTGCTCCCTTTCCATCCTTTCTATATACATATATAGATATATAGAGATATGACATGGATAACATGTGGTCCTCCACCTAATGAGCACTCTCAACAAGTCTAGCAGCAGATATACACCCACTCACATCCCCTTTGGCACCCTGTGCAAAGCCATGAGGTGAAATTCAGCATCTCAGCCATTGCGGGTGCTGGTGATGGTGGGGAATGTGCTCCAAGGAGGTTCAGATGCTCCCCCCATTGCAAAAGGCAGTGCCTGACCTCATACAATACCTGGTGGAGATGAGTTGCTGCCCAGGAGGTGGTCTGGGAGGCTGCGGACACCAGGTATGAGCTCATTTAACACCATGCATAAAGACCCCCTATTAAAGACCCATGGCAAGACCTCCTACCACATATACCCATGAGCCATGCAGCAGGGACCCACCACACCCACACCACATACAATGAGTTGTTTTAGCATCACCTGGATTCACTTCTCTGGCAAATCCCACTGGATTAAGGCCGAGCTAGTGAGTCTCTGCCTGCAAATAGGAGCAGCTGCCCACCCCCAGCTACATTTGGGCCTCGCAGGGCTTCATTGCTTTCCTCATCTCTCAGCATGTAAGACATTGCCCTCAGGGAAAAGGAAATTCATTCTATCCTTTAGAATTCAGCTCGCTTAGCAGCAGTTACAGCAGGATGCCATTCCCAAGGCTCCCTTCTTTCTCCTTCCCCTGCTGCAAACCAAGCACTGGGACCTGGCTGCCTCAGGGATGATGGGGACAATAATTCCCCTACTTCTTTGAACAGGAGCAGACACATCACTGACATCCTTCCAGGGGGAGAAAGAAGCAAATGTGGCACTGTCTGGAACTCTCTGTGCCTCAGTTTCCCCACAGTGACTCCAATCCCTGCGGACACCCCCCAAGCACCAACACATCACTTCAAAATGACAACTCCCATCCCTCCCATCCCAGATTTCTTCCTGGTTCCAACGCTTTCATTTACTTTCCTTAGTTCATCCCTCTCCCCATGCATACGGATGCAGGTCTCTAAATGTGGCAGCTACCAGCTGCAGTTTAACTCCTGCTTTGATTTCTTCTCCAGTGATGGATTTCTCCCCTGCCCCCCTCCAAAAACAACCCAGGTCCTTTTCCACCAGCTCTTAATTCTCCTGCCACTTCCACGCTGGCCTTGAAGAGACCCCAGAAGCTTTCAGGCTATTTCCTGTCACCCTTCATTAGCTAACATGCTGCAAACAAAGGCTACTGAATTAGTCACCCGCAGCTGCTGGGTGTCAGAGCAAAGGTCTACCCAGCATCGGGCTGCTTCTCCCTCCCTTTCCCACACCTGCATTCAGGGATGAGGGACCTTTCCCAGACAAAACGACTCATTTTCTCCTTTCATTGCATGTTTGCTTCTAAATAGCCACAGAACCGAGCAGGCAGCACCACCGGGCTGCTCACAGGGGATTCGTGCTTCCTTTTGCTTCCGTCTGAGCCTCTCTGTTTACCAGCCTCATAAAGCCGGCTCTGTGCCACCAGCTCCGGGCTGCACCTTCTCCCCGGAGCCCAGCCCATCCCAAACATGCAAAGCTTGTCCAGAAGCCTCCTGCCAGCTTTGTCCGCTCAAAGTCACCTTGTCCCAAACCAGCTCCACACTCCAGGCTCGCTCGACAATCATTAATCGGCTTCTCCGCATTCCCGGCATGGAAAAATGCCCCAGCGGGTAACCCTGTCCTGGCATTTCGACATGCCGCTGGCTGGCAAGCTGGTCCTCTCCGCTCTGCTCCTCCTGACGCTGGCGTACAGGTTCTATAAGTCCCGTTTGAATGCTGGGGGTAAAATCCCACGGGCCAATGAAGAGCACAGGGAAAATGCTGCCCGGGATCTGGATGGGGATGGGGATGATGTGGTGGGACTGCGGCGGAGGAGGGTGTTGGGTGAGGAGGTGAGGAGGGGTGGTGGGGATGCACATGTGAGTGGCACTGGGACACTGATCACACCTCTCCAGTGGGACTGGAGTCTGCCGAAGGGTGAGGAGGAAGAGGAGATTGTTTCTGAACTGGGGCTGACTGGCAAGAAAGTGGGAATGGGCAGGAGGGCAGGTGAGCTGGGCAGTGAGACAGGAATTGAGCTTGGAAGTGATCTCGGAAGTGAGCTGGCAAGGAAACTAGGAAGTGAGGCAGGAAACAAACTGGGAAGTGAGGTGGAAAGTGAGTCAGGAAATGAGCTGGGGAGTGAGCTGAGCTGTTATGAGTCTGGGGATGCAGCTGAAACCCTGAGCAGCTCTGGGGAGAAGGACACGCTTGCTCCCAGCACAGGGCTCTCCCCCAGGGCTGATGATGATGATGCCCAAAGCGTGGAGCAGGATTTGGCCAGCAGAGGCATGAGCCAGGAGGGTGAGGAGCATGGGGGGATGATCCAGACCCTCAGCATCACCTCAGACCTGGCACTAACGATGACAACGAGCAGCATAGGGGCAGAGACCTCCTACTCTTTCTCCTCGGTTGCGAAGATCCAGGTAGAGGAGGGGTTCATCACTGAGCAGCGGGAGAAGGATGGGGCTGGGCAACCAGGCCCTGGCCTAAAAGGCAAAGTCTATGACTACTACGCGCAGTCCATCTCCCAGTCAGTGTCAAAGAAGAGGTCTTCTCCCTACATCCCTCTGGGAACATCCCAGTGCCGCAGCTCGGAGCAGGTCAATGAAAATATACAGCAGCCAGACCCAACTTTGGCGATGCGGGATCCCACCATCTCATCCATAGCTCCGGCATCTACCGGGAGCTTGGAGCCCTCTCCTGAGCCACCATCTCCTGGCCGCAAGAACAGCATCCTCCACATAGCAGAGAGTCCCCACCTCCAGCTGCCCATGGAGGGGTTTGGGGTCACAGCACCAGTTGACACACGGTCTGCAAGCCCCTGCCCAGGGCTTGTGGCCAGTGCTGACCAAATACCACCATCCACCGACCTGGACCTGGGGAACTGCTACGAGGTTCTCTGCACAGCCAAGGCACAGAAGCTCCAGCACCTCCAGGAAGCTGCCTACAAGGTGATGAGTGACAACTACCTGCAGGTGCTGAGGACACCATCCATCTACGGCCGTCTCAACGCCGGCGAGCGGGACCTCATCCTGCGGCAAAGGATGAAGGGCAAGATGCACGTGGTCGTGGCAGATGTCAGCCTGCAGGAGCCCGGCCTCCACACCAGCCGTCTCTGCTGCTATGATGATGGAGGGGACTGCTGGCATCACCTCTGCCACATGCCACCAGAGGTGGTCTCGCAGGGGTGTGCTATGTGCAGCATGTTCAACTACATCTTCGTGGTGGCCGGCTGCAAGGGCATGGGCCGGATGCAGAGACCTTCCAACCGTGTCTTCTGCTATGACCCCCTGACCAACATCTGGAGGGAGATCTGCCCCTTGAACCAAGCACGGCCGCACTGCAAGCTCGTGGCCTTGGATGGCCACCTCTATGCCATTGGTGGTGAATGTCTCTACACAGTAGAGCGTTATGACCCCCGGCAGGACCGCTGGACCTTCACCGCACCCCTTCCCCATGATACCTTTGCTGTGGCCCACACGGCCACAGTGTGTGATGGGGAGATCTACGTGACAGGAGGCACCTTGCGCTATGTGCTGCTGCGATACACTGCCCGCTCGGACAGCTGGAAGGTCAGCCCGGCCAGCGGTGGCAAGAACAGGACAGCCGAGATGGTGAGCACCAATGGCTTCATCTACCGCTTTGACCTCCACCCTGGCACAGGCATTGGTGTCTACCGCTGCAGTGCCAAGGCCAAGCTATGGTATGAATGTGCCACCTACACCATGGCCAACCCTGGTGGCTTCCAGTGCGCTGTAGTGGGCAGCTTGGTTCACTGTGTTGGACGGCACTTCCACATACGCTTCTTAGCTGACCTTATCTCTCCACGCTTTGGGACCAAGGAGCTGCAGCCCTTCCCATCGCCCCATGGCAGCCTCCTCCCAGTTGTCCTGATGCTGCCAGAAGGAGGGGTGCCACAAACACAGGTTTGAGGGATCCATGCAGCAGTGGTGGTGGCTTAGGCATGATATGATGGTGAAAGATGGTAGAAGAAGCCAGCAGCCCACACTGGACCACGTAGCATGGGACCAACACTACCAGGGCAATGTTACCCACACGTAACACCAAGCAGGCATCCTTCCAGGCCCTGTAAGCAAGCAGACACTGCCCTTGGATACTGCCAGTAAACCCAACCTTGAAGACACAAAGAAGAACAAAGTTGGAGCTGGGTGGACTTGTTTGCTTAGAGGTATTTAAACATAGGTGTGCTTGCTTGGATGCAAATAAGCCACAGCTTGCTGCAGGCTCCCAGGTGTGCACTGCCTGGGTGGGTGCATATTGACGTGGACACACAACACGCAGGGGATTTTATGGTGGAGGAATGTATCAGGGAGGTTTGATCACTAAGGAGGTATCACACCATCGGCATGGAGCCTTTAGGAGCCTTTAGGCTTGACTGTAAACATCACCCCAGGGCTGGCAGCTGGGGTGCCCTGCTCCTACCAGTGCCTTGTTATCTGTTACATAGAATCCCAGACTGGTTTGTGTTGGAAGGGACCTTAAAGCTCCTCCAGCTCCAACCCCTGCCACGGGCAGGGACCCCTTCCACTGGAGCAGCTGCTCCAAGCCCCTGTGTCCAACCTGGCCTTGAACACTGCCAGGGATGGGGCAGCCACAGCTTCTCCGGGCACCCTGTGCCAGTGCCTCAGCACCCTCACAGGGAACAGCTTCTGCCTTATCTCCAACCTGAACTTCCCATTTCAGTTTGAACCCATCACCCCTTGTCCTATCACTGCAGTCCCTGATGAAGAGTCCCGCTCCAGCATCCTTGTAGCCCCCTTCAGACACTGGAAGCTGCTCTGAGGTCTCCACACAGCTTCTCCTCTCCGGGCACAGATTTATCTTCTCAGCACAGAATGCTATATATATTTATATGTACGTGATGTAAATAAGTACTATAGATTTATAGACAGCTGGTCTTAAATGAAATTAAAGTGAACATTGGGTAAAATTAACCACGGCTACTGTTGTGCATCACTTCAAACCGTAGCCAAGTCTAATGGGAACAAAGAGGCTGACGCATGTTTTACATCGCTAATTACTGCACGAACAACATCTCTGAGGAGGCAACCAACAGCAAACCAAGGCCCTGGATGCAAGCAGCTGGTCTTTTATCCCCTTTTCCTCGGGTTTCACTAATGTCACTCTGCTGTCTCCATGTCCTGCCAGAAGCCTACTTCAAGTAATTGCATTTCCTTCTCCTCAAAAGGCTTGTCATCCATCATCTTTCAGCCCCAGACAGGTAAAACCAGCTCCCAGATGGATAAAACCCTCCTGAACCTGCTTCCTTGGTGGCAGTGGTTCACGAGCATGAAGTCATGGATGCACTTGAAGCGCCTGGAGATAAGAGATGGTGCTGGAGCAGCCCATGGTATCACCATTTACGCCCTGCTGCTCGTAGTGATTCAGGAGAGCTTAGGTTAATGTCCTTTTATAGTGCTCCCAAAAGCATTACTTCTCTCATCACTGTGTGAAGGCCTCCTGTTTCTGCCTTCGGGGTTTCCTATGGAGGTCAATGGCATCCACCCATATCAGGAAAGTGTGGGGGGCTGTGTTAATGAACCAGCCTCTGAGATTTGCTCTGTAGCTGTAGCATGTGGGTGATGCAGCCTCTCCCTGTGCCTCAAACTGCTGTGGTCCAGCCTCTTTCACCCACCTCTTCCTACCCCACTTCAGACGTCTGAGGGACGCAGCCTCCTGTATCTCGGCATCTCTCTATGCGGGGATGTTTGGGCTGGTAAGCCTTGTGAGTCAAAACCCTCTTCACTATTACCTCCTTGTTATTTAGCCACCTCCACAGCCACCAATCAGAGCAGCGAGCTCAACAAGATGGATTCACACATACTCCAACACATTTCTACTTCTCCCCCAGCAAACCCCAAGTCATGGCTGCTTCCCCAGAGCAGTCCAGCCCCTTTGCAACCTGCAAAAGCTTCTTGTCCCCATCAGCATCCCGGCTCCATTCCCTTCATCATCCCTGCCGCACTAGGCTGGGCGCTGGGGAACAGAGGACACGTTGGCTGGATGGGAGCTGGGCATTTGGAGCCCTTCCAGGTGACAGCTCTAATTTCCATCCCCTGAAAAGCCTTCCTGGGATCCTGCCCTTCTTGCCATGCCTCCTAGCTTCCGCTTAATATTTCACCTCTCCTTTAACTCCTTACTGCCAGGCTGCAACCTCAAAACCCAGCAGCTTTTCCTCATTCCCCAGTGTGACAGTGAGCAATGAGCAATAATGAGCCATGGGCAGCTCTCCCCCTGCTCCTGCACTCTCCAATATTACCCTGATTCTCCTAGGGAGGCATTTAACAGATTAAAAGCACTGGGGACATCTCGTGCTGGGGCACTGCTTGTTCTGCAGGGAAGGACAAGCAGGTTTGGAGCAACAGCCTGCAGGGATCCCGTGACTGATGGTGAAATGACTTTTGGCTGCAGCTGAGGGAAAGCAAAGGGCAAAGGACAAATGAAAACCAGTATTTAGACCTGGATGACTGGGGTTTCCCCCAAATACCAGCGTGATGCCACCAAATACCAGCTCCTGCCGCTATGCCAGCTGCTGGCCATTGATTTCCAGTTCTGCCAGAACCCCAGCTCTGTGTTTCTGATGAGCAGCAGCTTTAAGCCACAGGCTTGCAGCTCTCAGGAGAACCATAAGACCATTGAGCATCTTCAGTGCAGCTTGTGATGCTCAGGATATTATTTATTTACACTGATTGGGCTGGTGAAGCTGCCAGGATTTACAGGGAAAGGGGTTGGGAAGCACGTGGTGCATCCTAATAAAGCTCCACCGTCTGCCCCATGGAGCTACAAACCACCCCAAGCAAGTTCAATTAATGAGTACTTAGAGGTCACAATAAGCTCAACCAGGCTGGGGGTTGAGCTCCTGCTCTTGGCAGCTTCTTTTGTTGCTGCAAGACCAGTCACTGAAAGCCAGGACCCTCACTGGGTCGGGAACCATCAGGATTAGATGCTGAAAGAGAACACAATGAGCACCAGGCTCATTTCCACCATTCACCAGCAACTCTTCCATCCCTATAACTCCCTCAAGGATACTCTTTCCAGCACAGAGCTCCTTCATCACCAGCACCTGGACCCATTACTGCTCTCTGAGCCCCCCACTCTGGTTCATCTCCCAGAAGAAGGGTGCAAGCACTAAACTGCGCTGCTTTGCAGCCACATAGAACCTTTATGCTAACTTCTAATCAGGAAGATCCATTATCTCCCCTCCCATGTATATTTAGGCAATTACATAGTTTAATGTACATTGATTCTGATTCTTCATTTTGACATTTTTGATGATGAGAAGAAACCAGGGAGTGACGCAGTTCTTATTTGCTCACTGCTCTTTTTCCCCTTTGCAACGTGCCAGGCTGGATACGAATGGAAATTGGAAGTCAATTAAAGAAGTGCAAAAACAGCATTTTAAACTCTTTTTTTTTTATTAGTTCAACACGGTTTCCTCCAATGTATTGGCTACAGCAGGGTGGGAAAGGAAAAAACCTCAAGCAGAAAAAGCCAGCTTCTCCAGACATGTTTTGCATTTAAAGCCAACGTGATACATGAAAGAAATATTAAACGTAGTGAACTGACAAATTAAGTCTCTTGTTCCTGACAAACAGGAGCAAACTCGTGGCGCTGGTTGAGGAGCCAAGGAGGAATTTCAAGCCAGGGGGAAGGGAAAGACCCATCAGAGCATCGCTAGGTGCCAGGAAGGGAGGTAGCATCGCTCAGCCCCTGGCCATGGTTTCTCCTAGACTCTCTGGAGTGTTGCCTACAGCAATATCTGCACTGCTATGGGTTGTGATGCCATCAGGAAAGCCTCCATGAGAGGTTTAAAGCCAAGGAG
Organism: Melopsittacus undulatus; assembly: GCF_012275295.1. Classification (NCBI taxonomy): domain Eukaryota; kingdom Metazoa; phylum Chordata; class Aves; order Psittaciformes; family Psittaculidae; genus Melopsittacus; species Melopsittacus undulatus. The sequence continues at coordinate 2,640,063 of NC_047538.1, read as the reverse complement.
AGGTGTCTTGTCCTTTCCCATGCGCTTCTTCGCCCCTCCTGCACCTAATCACAGCTGACCACCTATGTATGGACCACCAGCAACCCTTGAATAGAGCAGATCCTGGAGGCAGCAATCCCAACCAGGCTGACCACCAGCAGCCCTTCAGCAGAGCAGATCCTGGAGGCACCAGCCTCAGCCTCTCTCTGCTCTGATACACAACCAGGAACAACCCAGTTGTGTAAACAGGGAGCTGCACCCAAGCTGCAGAACCTACAAGCAGATGCTAATGAACCAGAGCTCAACACAACCCATCACTTCTAAGCCCCAGCCATGCTTGGCTGGTGCCAAAGGGACATTTCCTGGCAGCATCCACAAGGCACCACCCTGGGAATGTCCGCCAGCTCCTTGTGAGCACGGAGAGGTCAGCGCTAATGAAAGATGCTATCGCCGATGCGGCGTCTGGCCAGACAAATGTAATTAGCGGGATTTGCAGAAGACAAACCTTGGCGGGGACAGGGAGGGAGGGAGCACATCCCCTTGTGATCGTTTTGGGGAGAAAACACGGCCGTTTGGAGGCCTTCCAAGGCAGAACAACAGCCTCGCCAACGACTCTTTAATTAAAACGCGGGTGGCGTTCGAAGGGAGAAGGGCTGCGTGTGAATAAGCGGGGTGATAAAATATGCATTGACTCCAGCAGAAGTTCTCCCTCCCCGGCACAAGCTTTTGCTTCAACTGTTGATGGGGTTTTGATTCACAAGCTCCAGAGAGGAGGGAACATTTGCCAGCCACTGTTTCAACCCCGGTGGGTTATAGCCATGCTGTAGTTTAGGATGTGTCGTAAACACAGATCAGAAACGCTATAGAAGGAGGGGAAAAAAAGCCAAACTGTGCTCCTGGCTGGAGCTTAGCATCCTGAGAGCTCAGGCCAAAGGCAATTCGCTGTTACTGGAATAAAATCAATAGAGCTCATTTTTATTTACAGAAGAGCCAAATAAGGGAGAAGGAAAAACTCCTCGAGCTGCAGGAGGGGGATAGGGGTGTTTATGGATTTCAGTTGGGTTTCACCCACAAGGCACTGGGCAGTGTTTTCAAGGTGAAAAGAAGTAGTTGGGCTTTTCTCAGTTACCTTTCATGGACCTTACTAAAAACAACCCCAGGTTCTTTAGAGGTTCCAACCCTGGGGTGAAAACCTGCACCCTAAGAGAAGCTGGGGAGATGTTCTCTCTCAAGAAGCTACCATCTAGCAAATAAACCCACATTTATCATTATATCAGCTCTTTTGGTTCATCACCCTCCTACAACATGCTTTGGGCATGGAGAAGGGTTGAGCATGTGGTCTGCGGACAACGGAGTCCATACAGGGTCACTGCCCCAAAGTTAAATTCCCACCAGGGTGAATGACCTTTTAGCTCATCACTGTTTTCCAAAGGGGAGGATTTGGGCTGATGCTCAGGTTGCTTCAAGTCAACATCATTCGTTCAGTTCACACCTCCCAGAAATTGCCTTTTTGCCAAGCTTGAAGGCACCCAGACTGGCCACAGCCGATAAAGGGCTTAGGGTTGATGCCAAGAGCCAGGGAGGCTCCAGAAAGGGTTTGGGAGGAAGGACACCAGCTCCATCCCAGCCATCCTATGGAAAACCCAAGCCTGCAGTGGCTCAGCCAGGTCCTGTATTTCCCTTCCCCAACAGGGACCTCTTCTCCTCCAGTACCTTCCCAAGAGAGGTGGGGGGGATTGCATTTATCACGATAGTCATCAATGCACAACAACTACCAAGAAAGCAGCTGGAAAGCCAATAAAAGAGAGAAATAATACAGTAAGGAATCAATGGAAATGCTTCCACACTGGGAAGGAGCCGAGTAACTGGATGCTGCCCAGAACAACATCCCAGGCAGCTTGGGAGCTTTTAGGTGGAGGTGGAGGCAGGAGGGCTTCAGCTCAGCTGCATTGTAGCAGCAAGGGGGTTAATTTGCTGCTGTGATGGATTTGCAGTGCCTGAGGTCGATAAACAGGGCAGTAATTATGTTGCATTTCTCTGACGGCTGCAGATCCTTAATAAAAATCAACACAATAGTTCACTAAATCTCAGCGACACGCAAATTCCATCCATCATTTTGCTCCCGGCTGAAGCTTCCCAACTCTGCTGCTTTGGGGGTTGTTTGATGTTTAAACCTGCCATAAAAAGGTTTACATCAGTTTCATACCACCACCACCCCTTCGGTTCCAGTGGGAGGCATCCAGGTTTATGCCTCCCTCCCTAAAAGCAGGATGAAATACCAGCAAAAGGGTTTTTAACAGCCTGCAGCAGAGAAACAGGCAAAATATGCACAGGGAGCATTAAAAACCTGAGGCTGGGAGCAGCTTTACACTTGGTTTGGTGACAATAAACCCTCTTTCCTTTCTTTTGCCTCTCCAAAACTGAAGAAACTTCACCAAAACATCATTTCCATGGAGTGCATCCTAGAAGATTTATTACACATGGATTTCCCTCCAGACATCTCCCCAGGATGGAGGATGCTGCGAGTGACCAATGCCAGCACAACCCCTTCCATCCCTACTATTGTGGTACCCTGTATCCCTACTCCTTGCACTGCTTCACACTGATGTGGATGCAAGACTCCAGCATCCCCATCAGTGATCTGGCTCACTCTTTGCTCCCTTCCAGCCTGGAAATGTCACATCTGTACCACAGACTCACTAACTGGCACGTCGTCCTTAAAAATAATTCCACAGACATGGAAGAGAAGCACGCATGGATTCACAGACACCCAAAGAACCAAAAAAGTGCTGCCAGCTTCATCTAGAAACAGGATTCCTACAAGTAAGAGCTAAATTTAAAGGGAATTGACTCCAAGCTGCTGCAGGTTGTAATAATCTTCTGTGGGCTCCAAAACCTGGGCTTGCTTGGATTGGGAATGGTGCATCTGCGTCCTTTGCCTCTGGAAAGTGATGCCCTATAGCCACAATCACCAGCCCTGGGCAAGCATCCTGCCTGTTGTGCTCAGGAAGATGCAGCTTTCCCAGCACTGGCAACATCACTGGTACCCAGACCATCACCCTGCTTATCCATTACTACCCTCCTCACCCATGCAGGGTGCAATCCCACTGCTTCCCTGCAGGAGCAAGGGAGATTGATCTGGGTGGTTAGATATCAAGTCCTACTCCCCACATCGGCTTTAACCCCCTCAGTTTGTATTTCCAGCCTGGGGCTCCCAGCCTGACATCCAGCTGAGGCGAGGTGCTGACACCAGATGTGCTGCAAAGAGATCTCCTGGGTTGCTATGCAGCTGCTCTCCCCCCTTTTCTTTGCAAACAGATAAACAGAGATGAAGCCATATCAACCATTTGCACAAAGAAAAGCATCTGCACCAAGCCAAGCATCCGAATTCTTTATTTCTGCATGATAGGCCTATTGGAGAGCTTTTTATTTGCAATTAAAATGCAGCCATCACAAGTATTTCGTTTCCTAATTGTTTTCCTTCCCCCCTCCCTCCCTTCCTTGTTTGGGATGATAGACTAGGGCTGAAGTAGCAGGCTGGAATGGCTGGGAATAGCTCCTATAATAAACCCAACCCTTAATAAAAGAGAATCAGGTCTTGCTGCTGCAGGGCTGTACTTTCTGACTTTCTTCTTTGTTGGGTTTTTTCCCATTCCCCAGCCTGTAAACAAGAGCTCATTAGGGCAGGGTGCCTCATTAGCAAGGGCCTGTCTGCCTTGATGTTTCCATCAGCAGCACAAGGGCACCAGGCTGTTTAAGCCAGTCTATCATCATCACCAAGCACTGCAAATACCTTAATCCGCATCAAGCAAGAAACGCAGCTCTCTGGAGCATTGGGTTTAAAGATAATAAACAGGAATAATGTGGGAATGGCTCCTTAACAGCCCAGTTTCCTGCAACCCAAGGTGTGTGCAACCATCCCAGGTCCTTTGAGCTACCAGCCATCTGGTTCCCTATGGAGCGGTGGACGTTTTGCCCTTTCCCCACCTTTTTCCCAGAGCATCTATCATGGAAAAAGGGTCAGTGAGCACAACATAGCACGCTGCAGCATCCAGCTGCTTGCACGGGTCATTTGGATGAGTAAAGAATAGCAGCAGATGGGCAATTCCCAGCCAGGATGGGCAGGGAGAAACCTGCAGCAGCTTCAATAAACACAAGATCTGGGCCAAGAATGAGGGAAGCATATGCAGGGAGAGGAGATAGGGGGTGATTCAGGATGAGCCAGAAACAGCCTCTGAGATGCAGGAGGGTGATGGGTACAAGGCTTGGCATTTCAGGAGCCCAAAAAGATGGAGAGTCTGAATTGGTGCAAGTAAATAGGACCCGGAAATCCCACCTCCTCCCTTGGGGGCTCATGGACTGCTCCCTAACCCCTTGCCTGCTGGGCTGGGGGAGCTGCTATGAGTTCCAAAAGATAGCAATACCAGGAACTGCCTGGTATTTCAACCTGGGTGGTTGATGCCATCCAGATCAATCTCCCTTTTCCTGCAGGGAGCAGTGGGATTGCATCCTGCATGGGTGAGGATAGTACTAATGGACAAGCAGGATGATGAGCTGAGCACCAGTGATGCTCCTGTGCTGGGAAAGCTGCATCCTCCTGCCTCTAAGTACTGGTCACAACAGGCAGGCTGCTTGCTCAGGGCTGGTGCTTGTATCTGCAGGGCTTCATTATCCTGAGGCAGAGGATGCAGACACACCATTCCCAAAGTTCCTGCTGGACCAAGAAACGTTAATGTTGTCTGGGGCAGAGCTGTAGGAAGGGGCCCCCACAGTCACCAACAGCACAAGCATCACCAGCCCTGTCCGAACACATTAGGCACTTTGCCCCTTACATAGCAGCAAGACACACTTGGAGCCACCTCAGCATTCCAGTCACTTCTGCTTTACAGCCTCTTTGCCATTTTGCTTTCTCGGCACCAACCCTTCCGCTTTGTTTTTCCTTGCTCTGCTACATGGAAGGTGCAAAGTTGCCTCTTGGGGAATGTCAGCAGAACCGAAACCCAAGGAGCGGAAGAAAAGCTGAGCTGGCTCCCGGTTAACCTGAAGAGTTTTGCAAGGGAAGGATGCAGCTTTGTATCCCCATTGCTCAGGATAAAGGGTCAGGATGGATGCTCAGGGGGGATAGGGGTACCCAGTTACTGCTGCATCCCTTTGGATGACCCCTTTGATCCGTTGCTGGCTCCATCCCTACATACCCAAGCTAGTGGCTTGCAGCCTTGAAGGGTCATTATCCTTCTTTGCAAATAAGACACTGGAATCACAGAGGTAAAATGAATGGGTGAGATTTATCAAAAACATTACACCACAATGTGAAGAAGGTAAAAACTTCCATCTCCATCCTGACATCCAGCATCGGGATCTACCAAGCGCTGGAATAGCTTTACAGGGGAAACTGGACCTGGGCAAAGCTGCCTCTGGCTGTTTCTTCCACCACCAACGCACTGTGGAATAGCCCTGCCTCTGAATGTCCAGGTCTGGAGATAATGATTCATTTCTTGTTCTCAGATGTGACCTTCAGGGTTTTGCTTTGCCAAAAAGAAGGAAAACTCCTTCTGTGCTGCTGACAGCCCTCACACATGTCCCCAGAGCAGCGATGGATGCCACAGCAGCAGGATGCTTGCTCCAAACCAGCCTCCAGCCCCATGTGAAGGGCCCAGACTGAACTTAGCCAAACACCCAGCAGGGACAGGAGGAGGATGCAGAGCAGCAAATCCCAACTCTGGTTCACCAGCAGAGGCTGCAAACACCTGATCTGCACCTTCCCGGGGGCACCATCCGTTCATCCACCCCCCCCATCCCCATCATCTGCTGCAGCCTCCTGCTCTCAGCACACTTCACTGATTAATGACTAATGAGCAACCGGTTGTGTCACTTCCCTGCCCTCGCCAGACAGCGCTGGTGCGAAGGTCTGGCGTGGTCCAAGCCATCTGTTGAGGCCGTGAACTCCGCACCACCACCTCCCATCTCTGCAGGGGAGGAGGAGCCACCTTTGTGCTCAACCCCTCTGTGCTGCAGGAGGACAGACAGGCTGCAGACAGATGGGAGATGTCTCCCTCCCGGCCCTTCACCTCTCCAGCTGCTGGATGCTTCAGTGATGGAGATTTGCATCCTAAAACTTTGGAAGCTTTACTGGAGCTTGGCAGAGGGAGCGGCACTGGCTGGGGCAGGCAGCACCATGAGAACAGGATCCTTCCCGTTCTCCAGCTGAGGATTCCTCCACCGTTGGTAATTAACAGCACCAGTGTCAATACTGGAAGGCAGTGGCATTTTGGAAGCCGTACACTGGGTGATTTGGCAGAACATCAGCCAGAAGCCGAGCACCCCTATTACCAATCTACCCCACACCACCTCTGCTAGTAATGGACATCTGCACCCATCACTGAATGATTTTATTGCAGGGCCGAAGGGATGTGGAAGATCCACAGGGATAGCTGATAGTCTTCACCATCCTAACAAGGACCGACGTGGTCCCCAAGGCCACTGCTACGGTGGTTGGTACAGGCGATGCTCTGAGTGATGGTGGTGTGGAGCAGAGTGCTCTGTGGTCCTCCCTTCTCCCTGTTCCCTGCCCTGGCATCCCCTGCCTGCTCCCCTCGCAATCCCTGGGCTGTGCTGACCCCTCCTGGGCTGCAGCCTGCACAAGCAGCCGCCTCTCCTTCCTTACCACTATTAGAAACCGAAGAATGAATCCCAACCTGCTTCCCTTCTATCCTGAAGGCATCCGGGGGCTGCCTTCGGGCCAAAGCACACGCGTCTCGATGCTTCTAACCTGCTGCCCCATCGCAGGGATAGCTACAGAGCCCTTTGCCCACCAAAGACATTGGGAAGACCATGGAACAGGTGAGATGTTCAACTGGTTTTCTAACTCCCCCTTCCCAAAGCAGTAATATGAGGATAAACAGAACAGCATCCACTGGTAACAGCCCTGGACCACATCCTGCAGAAATCACCCTCAGATGCTGCATACTCCTGGAAGAGCATCAATTTAAGGGGGACTGTGGCCTCGCCAGCATGAAGCAGAAGGATGCTACAAGGATGTAGATACTAACAGGCAGCTTTCAGCTCCCAAGACCCCCTATCAGTGACTCCCTCTCTGCAGTCATTACCCTCAGTGAGATAATGAACTCCTGAGCACAGTACTCAAGCGACAGCTCTAACAGCTTCTGCTCAAGGAATCATTAAAAGCAAGTACTGGACTTCAGAGATCAGTGGCAGAAGGAGTCTAAATCCATACCTGCAGCCTCACTGCACTCACCAGTGAACTGCTGCTTCCAGAGATAATGGAGCATCAGCTGGATGCTCAGCAGCCACATGGAGAGCACTTATGGGCAAGTGTCAATTGAGGGCAGGCCTCTTGCACATAGCACAGGGAAGCCCCAATCCCCAGGGTGCTCCCTATGGGTACCACAACCCCCTTCTCAACCCTAGAGCTCCCTATAACACAGTTGCTTTGCTTCCCTCCTCCCAGGCCTCTTTCCCCATAAATGCCCTTGCAATGCCCTCATCTCCCTCTCCCACAGCTGATATGAAGGGTGGCAAAACCTTTCTATTCCTTGGATGTGCATAAAACGACAAAGACCAAAAGCTGGTGAGAAACAGCGTTTTAAGGGTTATAAGAGGGACAACCACCACTCTGCTTAAGTTGCAATAAAGTGTTGCAGTAGTGGGGATTTATGGCCCATAAAAAGCACAAAGCACTGATCGGAGATGTCTTCAGCAGTTTATAAACACATAAACCCCTTCCATCCCCTTCCACACATCAGTGCTTCTCCTTGGTGAAAAATTAATGTGCCTTATGTGCTTGTGAAAGCCCACCAAAGCCTCCTGGACAGTCTGGAAGGCAGCAGGGGCCTTTATGGGCTCATGCAAAGCCCAGCAAAGCCTTCAGGGTGTTCTGGAAGAGGAGATGCCTGAAAACCCAAGAGCAAACTGAGCATCTCCCTGTGTTTCCGCAGGGATATGGGGTGGTGCAGAACAGCACAGCTTGGGGTGTACCCCCAGAGTACCATCTTGCAGGGCACATAGGGAAGAATGAAGCCACAAGTACCCCTTCCAGGGAGAAAACAGATATCAGCATTGGTTCACTACATACAGAAGTGCCCAAGATCCTGTCCCCACAGAACACAGCTCCTAGATAAGCTACCATGATCAAGGTATCTTTTAACCAAGCTCCAGGTACTTTTGTACCCCTCGGCCACAGAACCTTTAGAGACAAGGCTGGAAGACATGGAATGATGCTCTTTTCCTCTCTCAGGGGAACCAGGCTTTATAAAGAGGGTATGTAACTGGATAAAACCAGCCCATCTCAGTCAGGTCTCCTGGAAATGGCCAGGACCCTAAAGTAGAGCAGGGGGACCCTCATAACCTGCATCTTGCCCCAGATGCTTCCAAAGACCTTTTCACGGTCAGATTCATTTGTGTGATTCGGGATTAATAAGAGGATCTTTCCCAAGACATTAAAAATAGGGAGAGGAGGAAAAGACAAATGATCAGGCAGCCCAAGAACAAGCATGAAAAGAGGTTTTAAGGTTTGCCAGGACCACTAGGTCGTGGACCATGTTTCCTTCTGCAGCAATGAGAGCTGATCTCAGCATCTTCTTCCAAGCTGCTTTTCGATCACTAACGATGGCAAAGTGCAGCATCAGGTGAAGATTTCTCCCTGCCCAGGTATGTGTTTAATGAAGTGAAGAAGTTCCAACACTGCTTTGCCCCAGCCCTCCAATGCACACATTAAAGATGCTAAATAGCAACAGCCATAAACTAAACATGGCAACCATGTGCTGGATGCACTCAGAGACAGTGCTGGAGGGGAGGGAACATCCAGACATCAAATGTAGCTCAGGATGTCCCCAGAATTCACCATTCTGAGCATCTTCACTCTGCAGCCCAGTTGCCAACTGCTTGCAGGGTGTTCTTGCCATCTAGTGGCTCCTCGCTTGAGTGCAAACACAAAGTGGGATGGATTTTTCCCCTCTCCATTCACTATTTCCACCTTTAAGCTGCGTGAGACCAGGGGATACACGACATCAGCTTTGTTCTTCATCTGTATTTTAGTCACCAGATTACTTCTGCATGCATACTATACGAACAATCCAACTATGTGATAAGGAAGTGTAACCCTGAAGTGACAAGGACTCTCCTGACTCAGTTTGTGCCTGTTGGTGTGTCTAAGAAATCCTGGCACCTTACCAAGGGTGTGATGTTTTGAAGGTCTACCCAAGGAAGCTGTGGCTGCCCCATCCCTGGCAGTGTTCAAGGCCAGGTTGGACACAGGGGCTTGGAGCAGCTGCTCCAGTGGAAGGGGTCCCTGCCCATGGCAGGGGTTGGAGCTGGATGAGCTTTGAGGTTCCTTCAACACAAAGCAGTCTGATGCTGTGATTTTCCCCTGCTTTATTTGCAGCTTGGACCCTTCAGAGCTTTTCTTCTTTCACTCCTGCCACAGTCAGCGCTTTTGTGAGGTTTGTCACTGCTGCAGCAAAGGAGCGTGTGTTTCTGCAGGAATAACGTGGAGCTACAGAAGGACACCCTTGAGGCTCAGCTCCGGCCATCAAACTGTATTGCCAAAAATCATGCAAGCCACACAGGCATTTGTGTGTCCATCACAGCTCCCAAAGCCTTGGTCACACCAAGACCCTTATTCCTTCTTCCACTCTACAATAGAGGACACCCATTTCTTAATGCACTTGACCCCAGATACAAAGGAAAGGGCAGAGGAGAGCTGTAAAACACAATCCCAACCTATGATTTCAGTGGATTTTGACCAGTTTATGGTCTGAGCCCTGGCTCTAGAAGGGTAAGGCTGATTTAGAGGACCCATGCACAGTGTGCTGTGATTTCACCCCTCTCAAGAGCCCCGTTCAAGCCAGAAGTTGCCATCAAGAAGCCTTCACAGCATCTTAATAGGCCTTTTTACAGGCAGTGATTTGCCTTAGTCTGCCATCATGTAGACTGTGCTGAAAAATCAAATCACTATTTGACAAGGCTCAGTGCTTACTCAGTGGCATATTCTTCCTATCAACTCACTCAAACCCATGGTTAGGAACAAGATAACACTTGCTGCTGCTAAGTGAGCATGCAGGAATACTCCTCCTCCTTGGTGTGATATATCGCATTGCTAATTTTTCTCTCTATTTTCATTTTTAAGCAGTTAACCCCTTATATCCATCTTCCAAAGCTGTTTTATGGGGGCAAACCTGAATTTTGCCATAGATAGTCTCTAGAAGGAAAACAAGCATCAAAATACACACAAGGAGTGAGAAGCTTGGAGAAAAATGCATCTTAGCAAATTGACGAGACACATCCAGATAGAGGAGAATCAAAGGCCATCTCTGTGCAACATGAAAGGAGAGATGGTATTGCCTGGGATAGTGGGGACAAGGGGGAAATCACACACTAGGATGCCAGGGAAGGCAAGTGGGGGTGAAAGCTCCAGCCAATCTTGCCTGGAAGTTTCTAAAGGCCATCTCTGCCCACATCCTTCCTACTTCTCAGGGCTAGAAACTGACCCAACTAAAGGAATCAGTCATCTTGACAGCCATGGTCACATTGACAGCTCTTTCCTGGCTTGATGGAAATCTCCAGTAGGAATCAAGCCTCCAGCACAGCACCAGAACAGGGCAAATACATGGCATTTTGTGACATTCCTCTGTGGTTTCCCAGTGCGGAGGTCACTGGGGGAACAGAAGCAAAAGACTCTCCAGGAAAGGCTGGAAAAGAGGGCTCAGATAAGCTGCTTGAGACAAGATTGCCCTAACCAAGGCCAGGTAGACAGGTTGACCCCAGCTAGGATGCAGTGATGGAAAGAGCATCTTGTTCTGCTCCAGCAAGACAGGAGGACAGTGACTGTATCCTAGAGAGAAGAGATGCTCTTATAAGTGTCTATGCAAGACTTCACTCCTGATTCCAAGAGAAACCCTGAAGGCAACAGCTCTTCTCACCACTGCAATGAAGTGGTTTTAAATCAAGCCTAGGGAGGAAGTCCAGGTCAGCTCAGGTTTCCTTCAAGACAAGAGCACACAAGTGGGGAAGAGAGCAATGGAGACAATTATTGCAGCTTCTGCCTTCATCCTGCCTTGCTGTGACACAAGAGCTCAAGCAGGATGGCACAAAGTGCTGTTTGTTCTTCCTGAGCGCACACACCTACTTGCTGTAGGGATACATTTACACTGAGGGGCCTGAACACAAGCTTTAGGAGCCAAGCCAATGCTTTTGAAAGCAAAGAAATCCCATCCCTTAGGTCAAAAGATTATTCAGGGGTACATGGTCACACAACTGTTGTGCTATTCCCAAGCTCAACAGACTGGATACCTTGAGAGAGTCACCTCATCTTGTTCCAATAGTCCCCTGTAGTGTCCCACCTACCCTTTGGCTACCAGGCTCCAAACCATTGTGTGCAGATCTAGTCTCCCAGACCTCTAAACCCTTCTACTCCACAGTAGGTCTTAAGCCAACATCTATCTTTATTACCAACCCAAGGCTCTTAAGAGGGAAGCTTCTCTTCTTGAGGATTATTGAGACCAAAGTTGACATCCATGAAGTCTTGAGGTGAGCAGCTTTTCCTGTAGCATCCACTGCAAGCCCCCAGCAGTGACAGACCCATCTGGAGAATACAGTCAGATACGGCCTAGCATTGCTTATATATAGGATTTATTTCAGGGGGATCCAAAACATCTATTTATAGGCTTCTAACACTGGCATCTGAGATAGCTTTGAGCACGTCACATCCTCCCCCAGAGAGGCCACTTGCCTCCTGGTGTGCCTTTAACGTGACATTGCTTGAAGAGATGAAAAAGCCTGTTACAAGCTGGGAAAGTGATGCAGGCAGTATTCTAGTAACTAACCTACATATTCCAAAGGAGGAGTTGCATCCATATGGAAACCAGCAGCTGCATTGCCTCACCATTCCTGCCTGCAAGGAAGAACTCACTTGGAGCACATCTTATCCAGCTAGTTCTTCTCAAGTGATCCATCAATGTTCCTGTTTGACTTCCACTTTCTTTACTGATGTCTTCCTCCAAGCAGAGGTACCCACAAGGGAGCTACAGCAGCAAAGCACTTATTTAAAGGTCAGGGTTTACCTGCATGAGCTTTTCCCCATCCTTTTCCCTATAAAGCAATGCAACTCTGCTCTTAACCAAAGGAAAGGTTCTCCTATACAAGGATGACTGTACCCTCTATCGTTGAGCACCATTAGGAAGGACAAAGCTCCTGCCCATAGATGCAATTCGCAGCTTCTTCCCCTGCCATTTATCACTAACCAGGTGAAAGCACAACTCAAGCAAGGGTGGCAGCACAGGGCAATGTAAATGCCAAGGAGCTGTTGAAGAGCAGTTCTGCAACCAGGCACATGGTGGTGGCACAGGAGCAAAGCCAGGAAGATCTGGCACCCTCAGCCCATGGCATAAACCTGCCTAGCTCCAGTTCACATATGAGTGTAGTGCTTCAAGCACAGCTATGATTTACAGCCCCCGAGACTCAGTTCCTCCTCCCTGCAACCACTGATCTCCATAGACCAGCATGCTGCGATCAAGAACCTCATGCAGGTACCCAGGAGGCAGGGGCATCTCATGGTCTCTAACTGAACTGGAGGAACAGAAACATCTTTCTCTGGGTTTTTACCCTTTTTACAGCAAAAATTATCTTATTGCCTGGATATAAACCTTAAGCAATGCACAAAGTGACCTGGCCCTATGGAAGGGGTCAGAAATAGACTAGAAAGCTCTAACATGCCGAGAAGTAGGGGACTGGAACTTGATGGTCTTAAACCATGCCATGATTCTATAGAGAAACAATTCTTTCTGCTTATTCAGTTGGACCCAAGATGGACTTTACTGACTGGTGCTGGGCTGAGGAAAGGAGCTGAGAGCAGAAGGAAAAAGCAGAGATTCCAGCACCCATCTGGAGTCATAAATCACAAAATGAGGTTTTGTGGAGCCGCAAAACCACACAGAGACATGTTGGGATCACAGGGGTTTAACCCAGCTGTCCACAAACAGTGTTTTCTCTTGAAGGAAAGGGATTTGCTTAAAAACACAGGCAGGGAGGGGAGCTTCACCCCTTCTGCCCATGCCCCAAGTGCCTGCCAGACACGGCCTCTGTTATCCCTCTCTGCCCCATCATGTGCATCCCTATGCACGTGTCAGCCTAACGACCCAAAGGCCCCTGTGTTCATAGGGTTTTTAATACTATACTATTTAATCTAATGACCAGAAGCTTTCTAATTTTTCTTACGCATTTAAGGCATCCCCCCTGCTGACCCAAACTCATTTCATGTCAGTCCAAAGGCCTCCATGCAGACAAGGGCTCCCTGTGAAAAACCAGCTTTGATGGTGTCCCTGACATCTTTCTGTCATGTGTCAGCAGCATCCACCGTGACCAAGGCACTACAATAACAAGTCTATCCAGTGCAGAGGTTGGGTCACATGCATAGCTGCAGGGAGAAGAGATGAAGAGCAAAGTCATTATATATATCTTCAGATCATTAATTACTCTTCTTCCTTACCCTGACATATACGCAAGCTCTATTTAGCCAAGCCAGACACCACACCAGAGGCTACACACAAAATAAAATGTGGGTCAGGGCAACTTTTTATAGCCTTGAGTAATGAGTGGGGGGACAACCATTTCCTATGGAGCCATTCCTCATCATCACATGGCATCACCTCCTGACAGGCATGATCTACAACCCAGGCCCTGCGCGAAGCTTTTATCACCAACTGGCCCGTGCAAGCCTGTCCCATAGGATAAGAAGCAACACAAGACCTTCAGAAACTGACTGCTGAAACACTCACATAGCAACAAGTGCTCATGCAAAGAGCAGGTCCTGGGGCATTCATGAGACTACCTGAATATAAACCCTTCCCTGTGAGGGTGCTGAGGCACAGGGTGCCCAGAGAAGCTGTGGCTGCCCCATCCCTGGCAGTGTTCAAGGCCAGGTTGGACACAGAGGCTTGGAGCAGCTGCTGCAGTGGAAGGGGTCCCTGCCCGTGGCAGGGGTTGGAGCTGGATGAGCTTTAAGGTCCCTTCAACTCAAACCAGACTGGGATTCTATATGATAAATGCCCACACCATAGATTTCAGGTGTTGGTGTTGTGTTTTTCTCTAACAAGTGATGCGGTGCCTGAGCACAGATCAGTGCTGGCACACACTGCAGCAGTGTTAAGGCAGGTTTTTCTGCCCCAATCCTGCAAATACTTCCCTAAGCCCACAAATAGTGCTGCTTACTTAGAGCTAAGCACATGTACTTAGTTACTGAAGTATGGCTTAAAGAAACGAGAGGCAGAAAATGACTCAAGTTATTCTTATTTACATATATAACAACTTCTAACAGAGAAATCAGCTTATTTGAACAGAGCAACTGCAGACCAGATATGAATGAGGCTTCTGCTCTTTGTGCCATTAGTGTTCTTGGGTGTGAAATACAGAGACCCTTGTTGGCAGCTTTTGCTGTTGAGTCCAAAGGAATCAATAGCATTTCAAGCGGCAACACAGCACCCACAATGCTTAACCATGATGGTTAAGGTGTCCCTGCCTATAGCAGGAGGTTGGAACTGGATGAGCTTTAAGGTCCCTTCCAACACAAACCATTCTGGGGTTCTATGATTTCAGTGCTTGCCAAGCATCCCTGGCAATGACTTGGCATTGGTTACAGCTACCTCCAGGACTGAAACAGAAATCACTGCATATGATGGATGTTTGTCTCCCACAGCCCTTAGCCAGCGGCGGCACAACACGAGCCATGGGCTCAATGCCTGCTTGTTCAATGAGCAGGGTGCTAGCGAGGGGCAAACTTCTTGGAGGCTTTTGTGGTCCAGCAGCAGACCAGAGGGTGGAAGAAAGCCACAAGTGTGACCTTTGGATACCACAGTCTGACTGCCCCAGCCCAGCTCCAGCTGGTTTCCTAGCCAAGATGCTCTGAGCCAATGTTTGATGTCCTCACTGCAGGGTCTCAAGGCTGTTCAAACCTCCGGCTCCATCAAACCGAGACTCAGCTCCCCAGGGCAGGACATAAGCCTTCCCTCCTGTGTCAGCAGAGGCTGCTCCATGCTGCATGTACAAGACTGATGACAATCATTTGGGCTAGACTCCAGTTTAGGGGTAATTGATTGTAGAACAGCTTAATAGAAGATGCCAAGCCTTGCACTTCAGAAGAGTCAGAGCCACAAAACCAGCCCTCTGCTCACTCCCTCCTTCTCCAAAGCTTGCCTTCTTAGTTCAGAACATCTTCCTCCCCATACCTCATCACCCCCAGAGTGATGGGTAGAAGAGGTGGTACCACAGCATCCCTGCCACCACCTTCCCTTCAGCCTGTATCCTGCCCCTTAACATGATTTCAGTCCACTTGGTAGGCACGTGATGGATTTGCTCTGCTTGCTGGAGCCGTTCAGGAGGTGATGCTGCTGACAGGAGGAGGCAGCTGCTCCCTGGACCCTGCAGTTGGTGCTTACACAGGTTTAGACATGCTCCATCTGCCCAGAGCCCATGAAGGGGAGTGCTGAGCAGAAACAGAGCAAAGCAGAACACCAAACCCAGGAACAGCAAGAAGGGAATGAAGGGGGTTTTATCCTTCCCTTGCTTATGCCAGAGGTGGCAGCTAAAGATTGATCATTGTTCAACCCAAAGGGAATTGGAGTATTTCTTATTGAGGGTTTGTGTTTCTCAACTGAAGAACCCCCACAATGCCATCCATCCCCCCAGTATAGGTGGTCTGCCCATCTCCAGCTGCCTCCACACCCAACAGCCACAGATGCTACTCAGATCACAAATACACCTGCCCTGGTTGCCTGCTAGGGGTTAGAGAGGTAAAACCTTGATAGTCAACCCCAAAGCATAAAGGACATGCAAATAAACCCACTCAGACCCAAGCTATGGGGCTGCAAGTGGAGGATGCTCCATGAGGCACCAGCCCCCCAGCCCTGTCAAAAACAGGGACCATTTGCATTGGAAGCGAGAGGTCCAATGCAAATGATCCCCTTTTAGCTCCATTTCCCCTGCTCAGCCAGCCCTGAAGCTCACCCCTCCTGGCCAGGCTGGGTGAATACAAGGACTATTGCTCACCAGCAGCTCATCACCTTGCAGGAGCACTCATGTCTGCAGGAGACCCCCATCCTCACACAGCAATGCTGCTTCCTCCCTTCAAGTGACCCTTACACTAAATCATGCTAAATAAAAACCCAAACAGCAGCCCAGCGTGGAGCATTCCTAAGCTGCTATGGAGCAGCTCCAAGCCTTCTGCATCAAACAAGCAGACAGTGTGACAGTGCCTGTTTCTGATGTCTGCACCTTATTTTTCTCCCCCCTCCTTGTGTTTCCCAGCTTGATATCCATTCACACTGATCTCTCTGCCTTGACACTAACATGACATAGCAGGTGAGACATCCATCTTCCAAATTTCCCTGCTCCTTTTCCCTTCCTTTTGACATAAACTTGGCACAGAAGTGCTACCAAAAAATCCTCTGCTTGGAGAAACAAATGACTCTGTCCAGACCAGGAGCTCTGAGGAGGAATGAAGGACATTTCTCACACACACACCCCCCGGCCCAGCTCCTGTTTCCAGGGCTGGAGGTGTTGCAGGTGCTAAGCAGAGAACAGGATTGAGTGGAGAAATGCGTGTGGTGAGCAAGAGCTGTGTGTTAGGTGGGATTTCACTTGTCATTATTCACTGCTGTGTTACAGCTACCAAGCAGGGCTGTCAGCTGGCTTCACCCATCTCCCACCCCCCTCCATCCAGACAGTGATGGATGCCATGGGAGAGCTCTCACCAGCATCTCTATTTCACGCCCCTAACTGGATCCACATGAACCTCCTCAGAGACCCTGGTGCTGAGCTTTGCTCCCTCCATGCACCTCGGACAGCAAGGAGGGGAGGTGATGAGCACAGCTCCCCACATGCACCCATCCTGCACCCAGTACCAGCTGTGACCTCGATCAAGTCCCTTCCCCTCTGAGCACCTGCATTGCTCCCCTCAAAGCTTTTTGTCCCTTTAGGCCACCAGCTCTTCCAAAGGTGCAGCCCAAAGCTTTTTTCCCCTTGTTTAAGCTCCTTGCATGCCACTAACAGCAACAAACGCTGATCTGTTGAGCTAAGAACGCCAACACTGCCTCATATCCAACCCAAACCATGCTATGATATGATTGAAGCCCTGTGCACACCTCATTAGCAGTAAACACCCTGAGGCTGGGTATAAATACACTTCCAGCTACTGAGAAGGACTTTGCTCATTCCCCTTTGGGATTTGAGCTCCAAAGGGAACCCCTTTATCCCACAGCAGAAATAGAACTGCCCCAGCAGCACTGTTTCCCCCCTCTCCATCCTGCAGGGATGCTTCAAGCAGGATGCAGCAGGAGCAGCACGAGGAGAACGGTTCCCAGCCCAGCAGATCGAGTCCTTGCAGATGCTTTTTCCCCATGGAACAGGCAGTGAGAAGGACACAAAGCATCTTTCCTGCACAAAAGCCCAGCTCTGGAGGTGGGCAGCTTCCTGGTGCCTGCCTGGTGCTTTGATGATGCTGAGCACTGTGGTTGATCAGAGCCTAACAGGGCTTTGTGCGTCGCAGTGATTTGGGGCTACCTGGTATGAAGACAAAGGGCTCTCCAGGTCTCCTCCAAAGCCAGCACCACCTCAATGAATGTTCTTTTGTGGAGCTACCCAAAGCAACAAGTCCTGCATCTCCAGCAACATCTACCCCCAAGGTTGGTTGATGGCAAGGGGTGGAGATGATGCCCCAGGACAGCATCTCCTGGCCCACTGCAAAGGATGCTCATCCACCAGCTTCCCTCAGACCCTGTCCTAAGGGGTCTTGCTCTCAGTCTTGGCTCAAAGCCCTTCCTGCCCCACTGCACAAATTCCAGTGCTCCCTTCCTCCTTCCCAGCTTTTACATCCAGTCACCACCACCAACCCTTGCATCTCCTGCCTCATTTACACCTCCTTAACCTGCATATCCACACGGATGGCTGGCTGCAAGCTTTGGGGGGCTTTCCCCCAACATCTATGTTATTTCTCCACTGCACATGAGGACTATCCACCTTAAAAAGCACCAGAAGCACCCTGAAGGATGCAGCTCCCAAACGCACTAGGGTCAAACATCTCAAATACAGCAAAGCTGCTGAAATCTGGCCTTTTGGAAAGCAACAAGCACAAGCCAGAGCTCTTGTGGGTCGGGTGGTGCTGGTCTACAAGCATGGACACATTGTGGGGACTCATGATTTGGCTTTTGTTCAAAGGTCAAGTGGGAATGAAGGGTTGAAATCAATTATCATCTTGTGACCATCGAGGAGAAGAGCTTGAAGTGGGGCTGGGGAAGGGGTGTGGGGTGAAACTTCAGCCTTTGACATCTCTCCCCTATGTTCCAGGCAGTTCTTTAGATGATTTGAAAAGACAAAGTCATCATTTGAATGCACAGCACCTACTCGGAAGCAAGGCTTTTAGCAAGACCAGGCAGGCAGGGAGATGCACATACAAGGCATCATTCAGAAGGAGCTTTGCCCTTGGAAGCCAGTCCTATCTCATTACTATTCCTTACATTTCTCTTCCCAAACAACTGCCCAAATTGCTCACATGGACCAACCTTCAGACCCAAGTTCTACCTGGATTAGAGCTTTTATGGACATTTATTCTGTTTCTATTCTTAACACTTACCCACAGTGAGATGGCTCCTACTCTGCTACTGACATTGGGAGCTTAGGCAAAATATGTCAGCCCTCTAACTCCCTTTAATTTTCTTATACCTTAATATAGGAAAAACCCCTCCCCCCCCCCCCAAGATGACATGAATTCACATTTCCTATGTGCTATAATCTCCCTCTAAAACAACCGGAAAGCCTGCTCCAAGACCTCTTGAAGCCAGGTGACCATACCCAGAACTTGGCAATCTCCCCTGTTCTGTCAGGTTCAAGCCATTCCCCTTGGCCTGTCCCTACAGGCCCTTGTCCCAAGCCCCTCTCCAGGTTTCCTGCAGCCCCTTTAGGCACTGGAGCTGCTCTCAGGTCTCCCCTTCAGGAACCTTCTCTTGTCCAGGCTGCCCCAGCCCAGCTCTCTCAGCCTGGCTCCAGAGCAGAGCTGCTCCAGCCCTCACAGCATCTCCATGGCCTCCTCTGGACCCATTCAAGCAGGTCCACATTGTGCCAGCACCATTTCACCTCTCAGCATCCAGACTTTTCCTTAAGCAACCCTCAAGCTCGCAGAGCTTCCACAAATCTGGAAGTTTCAAATAAAACTTTGACCCAAACCTGACCCAGAATGACCTAAAGGCAGGCAGGAAGAGCTCACAGTAGCTTGATGGCCCTGGAGACAGGGGGAACATGAGCTTGATGTTGCAGGGAGGGATGGCAGCACGCCCAGGGCAGGTTTAGCTGATAACTGAGAAATGCAATGAGACATCCTCTCTCTATCTGCCTCGTTCACCTTCAGCAGCAAGGCACAAAGGCTTTCGGTTCTGAACCACTGCAGGGCTGTTCCCACTGCTGAGGAAGCCTTCGAACGATTGGGGTTAGAATGAATGCAGCTTCTACTGTAGTTCTAACTGCTCTTGTCATGTTAGCAAAGCTTTAGAGCAGTTAAAGGAGGCACAAGCTCCAGAAATAACTTGGTTAAGGGGGTTTAAGATGAGGGCTGGGGAAAAGGGGAATAAAAGCGTGCTCCTGCATCACGCTTCATCTCCTTCTGCCTCTACAAAGGGCCTGAGCAAGAATTGGGTCCGTTTTGCCAAATCACTCACTAACAGAGCAGGCTCCTTCCAGGCTCAGCTCCCTTCTGCATTGCAAGTACAGACACTGATGTGCGCTCAAGCTCTGCTTGGAGCTCCTACTAGAGGCCACAGACACGCTCAGCACCCACTAATGCCTCATTTGCTTCAGTATCAAGGCTTCATGACCTAGACACAGGGTCAGTGACAGGTCGAGACCACACAAAACACTAGCCAGGTTCCTAAGCTATGATGCTGAAAGGTCTGAGGACTTAAGCAGCATTCAGCCCATCAAAAGCAGGAGCTTTCTGCTCTGAGAAGGATCTGAGGCTCACTCAGACACCAAATACAAAGCCCTGAACCCAGGACAGCCCTTCTCAGGGCTTTCACATATACCTGAGGTTACCAAGAGTATTTAAAGCATGCTCAAGTACCTTTCCTCACCATCTGCAATCAGAAACTCCCCTAATGAACATTAGAGGGGGCAGAGCCATCCTTCCTGCATTGCTAACCCTGCAGTCTGCAAAACAGCCCCAGCCCATCTCCAGTGCACATGAGTGTCAACCCAGCCATTCCTGGGGCACTGCAGGAAGGGCCTGAGCAACAGGGACTGTGTTTTAACACCCCAGGCCATCAATGAGCAGTACCCAGCGGAAGTATCAAGGACACTGTAAAGCACAGGAGGGGCCACATCCCCATCCCATGAAGGCTTCAGTGACCTCAAGCTCCTACTTTTGGTCTCCAAGAGCTTCAGATTCAAGTGCAGCAAGAGGGGCTAACAATCGGGTAAGAAGCAAGTCAACGGCCAAGCCTCAGTAGTTACTTTGGAAATCCACCCTGTTCTGGTCATATCTGTTCCCTCCTAGAACAGAACAAGCCTCAGTGAGTCCTCAAGTTGGCCAACAAACTCCTGGCTGCAAGGAAAATATCTTATACTTTGCAAGATGCCAGAAGAGGGGATAAGAGAGGCTTAAAACCACTGGGAACCAAACGGGAATCGCAGCACAGGCTCCAGCAAACTTCAGGGTGTGCAGAAAATAGCTGACCTTGACCCCAAGCCAAAAGCTTGCCCAAACCATCCTGTATCGTACCCATGGCTCACAAACACAGCACTTCTGGGCTGCCAAGGGATGAGGCAGGGTTAAATGACCTGAATTTAGCTCCACTCTTTTGCCCCGACCCCAGGCAAGCAAAGCCTTGACAGCCTCAGACATCCCATCAAGGAGCCTATTGCACCAGCCCAGGAGCCAACAGCTTCCCTCCATAAACCATCAGTACTTCAGAGGAAAAGGCTTTGAAAACATGGCCAAGAGACCCCTTTCTCTTCCTTTCCTGAGGGCATCATCACCAATGGAGGGGGAATTCTTTCGTTCAAAACACTCATTGTATGGGTCTGATTTTCGCCCCCATGGAGCCCAGCCATGACAAGGGCAGGCAGAGCAGTGGTTACGACCCAGCTTCGTGGCTAACTGAGCTTTTCAAAAGCAGCTTCACTTCCAGCCCAGGGCAGGAAGTGAGTGACTTCCCATAGCACAGGAGCCAAGCTCACAGCTCACCACAGTCCTGATTGAGGAGCTGAGGTGGAGAGGAGGGAGACAGCCCTGTGCCACAGCACCCAGCACATACAGAGCCCCTCTAAACTCATTGTGATGCGTGATGAGAGAGGCATCAGGACCAGGGAAGGTCCTGTCCCTCCCATTCTGTAGCATTGTATTGAGTTCATTGCATCAAATTCAGGTTTTTCTTCTGTCAAATCCAAGTCAAGATGGAATTTGGCAAGACACAAGCACCTGCTTTTAAAGGAAAACTGGGAGTCAACCTGTGCTCAAGCACCTCTAAAGGACCCATTTTAGGGCCACGGAGATGCTGCGAGGGCTGGAGCAGCTCTGCTCTGGAGCCAGGCTGAGAGAGCTGGGCTGGGGCAGCCTGGACAAGAGAAGGCTCCTGAAGGGGAGACCTGAGAGCAGCTCCAGTGCCTGAAGGGGCTGCAGGAAAGCTGGAGAGGGGCTTGGGACAAGGGCCTGTAGGGACAGGCCAAGGGGAATGGCTTGAACCTGCCCAAGAGAGGGGAGACTGAGCTGAGCTCTGAGGCACAAGCTGTTCCCTGTGAGGGTGCTGAGGCGCTGGCACAGGGTGCCCAGAGAAGCTGTGGCTGCCCCATCCCTGGCAGTGTTCAAGGCCAGGTTGGACACAGGGGCTTGGAGCAGCTGCTCCAGTGGAAGGGGTCCCTGCCCGTGGCAGGAGTTGGAACTGGAGGAGCTTTAAGGTCCCTTCAAACACAAACCAGTCTGGGATTAAAAACAGCAAAGTTCCCCTAACATCCTTGGGAAGGAGAACCCCCTGTCACCAGGCTATCCGCACACCTTTGTTGCAGTGGCCTAACCCAAAAGCGGTTTCATCCCTGTCCCACAGGAAGCCAGCCTAAAATCTCTTTCCCCCAAGACTTGCTTAGGGGGCAGCTCAATGCGTTGCCACCCCAAAGAACCCATCAAGTACATGGAAAGGCTGCAAGTGGAGACAAGCAAGGCAGACACAGAAGAAAGAGGACAGAGCCAGCACCCCCAGAGCTCCAGGTCCCAGCGCTGAGGCCACAACTGACCCGGTGCAGCCGGGAGGAGGAGGGTGAATGGGAGGAAGGCAGAAGGGCACCGCTCCCCGAAGCTTCCCAGCAGAGGCCACGGAGTGGCAGCAGACATCTGCTGATGGAGAGCGATCCCAGCTCCTCCCGGGAATCCCCAGAGCTGGGAAAGGAGGAGCAGTTCGCTTCTGCTCTGATAAACCGGGCAGAGGACAGTGAAGGCCTTTCTCCGGGGGAAGCCAAGCGTTCCAAAGCAGGTCCAGCAGTGCCAAGGCTCTCGCAGGATGAAGGGAACACACCAGTGACATCCATGTGGCAACCACCTTTCCCCCTGTAAGGGCTCCCAAACCTCATCCTGCTGCAGGTGGGCAAAAGCACCATGGCCAGGAGGGCACCAAGCCACCCATCTCCTCTGCTCCCTGTATGGCCCTTTTGGACACTGTTTGCTGCCATGCTGCTGATACCCAGATGCTTTACAACATGCTTATACCATTAAAAGGTCACTGCTCTAGTCTTAATGCTACAGAGGGACTTGAACTGGAGCCCCATCTTCAGTGGTCCACGAGGAGCAGCAAGGATATGGCATCCTATGGTTGTGCCAGGCACTGCAAAGGGGTGGCCTTAGGAGCAGGAGGCTCAAGGAGGCTCTCAAACACTCCTCCATCCCTTGATGGAGAGCTGTGTCCGAGCTCACAGCTCTCAGACCACTCATTGATCCTATATGAGCCACAGCTCCAGGTATGTGCATCCCTCAGGTAGCAATATGGGACAGTGAAAGGACATCAGGCTGGAGATGATGTGCACAGTCAATGAGGGCTTGCAAACCACCACTGAGGAGTTTGGTGGATGTACCTGTAGGTAGTTGAGTTGGCACAGGAGACAGCAGGATGGACCAGCAGATTTCACCCCCTTGTTCATCCCATCACCCCTCTCCTTGAGGATACCAGGGATTGGGACCACCCCCCTCCAATCAAGAGCAAGAAGGGATCTGCCAATCCTCCCCCTCCACATGCTTCCCAGCAGGACCACACGGGTCCTGCCTGCTGCCCACCACAATGCTGTGCTCATCGCACAATGGAGACCTTTAAACATCAAGGCAACGTGACATTTGGGAAAGAAGAGATCTTAATAACACATCTGAGCTTAATCATTCCACCCTGTCAGAAATGCACTGTGATTTATCACCAAAAGCAAGTGTGAGGACATGGTGCAATGCCACTGAAGTCCATAAGAACAGATGCCAGGCCCCATTCCCATGGCATCTCCTACAGTGTTTATTAGCAATTGATTTCCTATTCCACTCTCAACGTGTTGCTTATAATAATCTCTTTTGGGTTCACTGGGACTGGGTGAATCCTGCCATAGGGCAAAGGAGCATTGCAGCCACTCCCAGGCTGAAACCAGCTCTATCCACAGAACTTTTTTGGGTTACAATATAGTAAATACACTCCCAAGTGCAGGTTTCCAATATAATAAATACACTTCTTTTGCTCAATGTTGTTCTTTGACCCAACAGGTCTTGTCCCATTCGGGAAAGCATCTTTCCAGGGCAGTGGGGTGAATTAAGCCTTCATTTCAAGGTGCTTTTCTACATGTATTCCCAAGCCTAATCTTGGGAAGAAGAGCAGATGAAATGCTGGGCTAAGTCACCTTCTGACTGCAATAGAGCCAAAACAACTGATAGCAAAACAATCCCGCTTTCTGGATCTAAAAACCTGGGAAACAAACGGATTTATAGGGAGCAGTGGGATGCCATGGCTGCCCTCCCTTCACTCTCCTTCATGCCCTGCAGCCACAACATCCCTACCTCCAGTGGGCTCCCTCCACTGCTGGGTTCCAACCACTTTAAACAGTTTAAATCCTCCTGGATTTCAGAGGACACCCTGGAGGCATCCACAACTGCTGAGTGAGCCGGGACAGACCCCCAGTGCTCTGCTGAGCCAGCACTGGGAGAAGGCAGGGATCCTCCATGCAAGGTCTATGTGGGTTTAGCAAAGTCCAGGAGCCAAGTTTTGGCTTAAAGCTGCACCCTGGTTTCAGGCTTGCTCTATAGCAAAGAGGAACACAGCAAGGTGCTGGGTGCTTATTGCAGTGGCACAACCCATCAAGGCTAGCCTAACGACATGCTCCAAGCAGTCCAGGGTTATGATACAGATTTGCATCACCTTTCCCACCTCCCTTTGTAGTGGGTTTCTAGGGTCTGATCCATCAGACCTTGAAGTCTTGAGGGAAGGGGGAAAAACTTGGCCAACCTGAGGCTTTCAATCCCGCCAGGAGCAGAGCAAGACCAAGCACGAGGCTGATTTCCATTCCGTGCAGATCCCGAAGCCTTCTCCTCCGAGGATTTCCACCCTTTAGAAGTTAATTCCCCAGCAACTTCAGTTTAGAGCAATTTGCAGTTCCCATTATGCCCGCTGCGCCGGGCGATAAGTGTGCGGCTCCGTCACTATCTGGCTCTCTCCAGCCTGGGAAGATAGCTCTGCCTCTGCCCACAAGAGCAGAGGTGATGTTAGGAAAGTGAGGCCATGGATTATGATAAGGGAATGGGTGGTTTTATATGCTGAGCAGCCTTGTAACTTCCCTCCCTTTACCCAGCCTGGCGCAGGCTATTTTCCATGCTGCTCTATCTCCTATCAATAGGAAACAGTCAAGTGCAGCCAGCACGTTAGAGCAAAAGACCTTTCTTTTACAGATACTGCATCATCCAAGGCTAATGTAACCATGGACTTAAAAAATTGGCCAGGTAATGGCTTCAAGAAAATCCAAGTCCACCAAAAAAAAGTGTCCTGAAGACAGAATGATTTTAGTTTTAAGGGAGAAAAAGTGAAAAGAAATAACAAGTTCCCCATTCCAGGAAAAAAAAAAAAAAAAGCCTTTTGAAGGCATGTTAATTTGTTTTCCCTAATGTTGAGAAGTTGTGAATGTTAAATATCTGCTTTTAAGAGTGGGCCCCCAACCCTGCTTTCCATTACACTGGGCATCCATCCAGCCCCAATAACTGCACTGAAGTCAATGCGTTACTTTGGATTTGGGCCAAAATAATTCAGATCAAAATCTCCTCCTGTGTTTATGTTATGGGGACCTGATCCTGCCCCGTGCAGCCTAAGGAGTCAGGTATTACCATCACCATGCCCTCTTTTACATGGGCATGTCCCTTCTCCCATTGTAGCAACGGACATCACAGGCTGCAACAGTGCCAGAAACAGGAGACCACTCCTGAAATACTTGAGCAGATTGAAAGCAAAACAGTTAAAATTACCTTCTTTCAACAGCTTGTCACCTATGTCAAGTACTAAAGCAAAACAATTGATTATGGAGAGGAACTAAGAGGGAAGAAGAAAACCTTTCCCCTCCTTCCTAATGGAAATTCAGGAAATGAGAATTGACTCTTGGAAAGAAATACCCTCCCCTGCCTCTTTTACTGGGTATGTCAGGGGATATTTTCCTCCTACTTTACAGGGCATTAGTGGCCAGATTGGCTTTCATCTCAGGCCCCTGAACTGGTCTTGACTAAAAGAAATCATGTTTAGAAGTCAGCATCAATTTCAAGCAAGCCCCCACAGGCCGCACACCAAAGGGGCTCTTTGAGCTAACATCCATCCTTTGCTTTCTCAGTGTTAAATACAATAAATAATCAATACAACACAACTAACACAACACTTCTTCAGATTTAAACCAGTCTGCAAAGGGCCTCAGGAGCTTTGTACCCAGTTGATACCTCACCACCAAACTCAATGAAGTCAAGAGCATCTTATAGGTGCTCTGGTACAGCAGCATAACACAGTTCAGAGACCTGGCATCCACGTTTGGCTACACACAAACAAATCTCCAAGATATATGGACTCCATCTGGATTAAGAGGATTTATCCTGCAGATTGCTCCTATGGACTCCATTAGCTGCAGAGCTCACACCAATGCAAGCCCCACCAGGACTCCTGACCCAGGTTTTTGCATCAGGGATGGGGAAAACCCACCCAGGGAATATGCATTTCTCAGACCAGGGTTTTTTCCTCCCCTCTTTTAATGTTTTGTCTTACTGTGAATTGGTGTAATCACTATTATAGGATGAGTAAAAAATGGCTGGAAAAGTACATATTAGAAGAGAGACAAGCCACCAGAGTTGCACATTAGGAAAGCAAACAGCTCAATCTCTTAGCAATGTCTTATAACAATATTCAGAGAAAGCATCTTACAGAAGCAGGATGTAAGGGAAGAAAACAATCCTCACCCCAAGCACTTCTGGGTAGAAATGGAGGCAGTTTTCAGGCATCATGTACACCAACAATACAACCAAACACAGCTCCAAGAGCTCCAAAGTAGAGATCTGCTCTTCTCCACAGAGCACCACCCAAGCTCATGGCATTATATTGATCTGAATTGAAATGGAAATCACAACCTTGCATTAAAGCCCTATAAACCAAACCAATATGGGGACTTTTATTCCACTATAAGATAATACCTGGCCATCAAAGGTATCACCTACAAGGAACAGCTCAGCATTGCTGAGAGTCTTAAGCCTGCAGAGAGTAGCAGGGTGCAGGGGGAGCCTGGGCAGGGGGTGGCAGCCCTTAACTTAGTAGCTAATCAAACATTTTCCACCCTATTGTGGCAGCCTCCACCCACCTCCTGACCTTTTTCCTCTTGGAGTAATTAGAAGCTACCTGGTGGGAATGAAAGAGGGGAATTGGAGTCTTGCTCAGTGGGATTTAACCTTTTCTTCCCCTGGGCTTTTTGTTTTTCTCTTAACACTGGAAGCATCCCCCATTGAAACTGGTTTTCAGGAAGAGATGCATCAACCTCGTGCAAAAAATCATAGCAGGGAAATCACAGAACCATCGATATCCTACAGAGCTTGTTCACAAAACAGCAAGGAGAGAACAGGATTATCACCCTGCTTTTACTGAGAGGTCCCACCAAAGTTAAATTAAGAGAGGAAAAGTAAGAACTAAACCAGTTGTTTTAAGGCTAAAGCCAAGTCCTTCAACCAGGATTTCATCATCTACTACCACAACTGAAGTTTGCAAACCAGCCTCCTTAAGAGTAAAACGTGCCTAATAACAACAGCTTGCACTGGTTTAAAACCACCTTGTTTCAGGCTCACACTCTTCATCCAGGGATGTTTTGATTAATAGACAACTGACATAAGAAACATCCCCAAGGAGCTAAATCTATTCCTACATCCACATCTTTATCTGCAGTGCTGATGGAATATCCCATATTCCCCCCTAGCACAGGGCTCAGAGCAGAAAAAGCCCTTTCAGCCTCCCTAAATCCACTTGTAGAGACTTAACCTTACTTATCACTGCCTTACTTGCTGTCAAGTCACTTCATACAGCATATTCCTTCCCCTCTGCTACCCTACCAGCACTAACCTCCCATCATCTATCTCATAACCTCCTACAACAAACTACATAGCACCTACCTTGATGCTGAAAAAGGCAAAATGAAAGCTTTCCAGAACTTGTGAGATGTGATCCCTTCTATTCCTTTACATACACCTTGCTTTAAGTTTTCTAAGAGCTTTACAACTAAACTTGAGAACTATATCAGCACTCTCTAAGAGTTTCCTTCACCTACTTGTACTCCTTCTGAAGGACAAAGCAACTGAGCCTCTCTCTAATCAGCCCCATGAGTAATCACACGTGGAGCTCACACAGCCAAAATGTGTTGTGCCCCTTCCCATAAGATGGGATCCATAGAGGACTCCAGCCCTATAAAAGCCAATGGTTCCTCAATTTCCTTTCTTTATTCCTGGGAAGTATCCTGGTCACCAGTCCTTGGTATGTGCTTTTATCCTCCAACCTTAGTTATTTAAGTAAAGCAATATTATTATGTTGGGTTGCTATGTGTAATCCAGATGAGTTTTGCCTATAGTGAAGGTATATTATGGGGATTTTAATTCTCAGTATTATAATTAAGCACTAGGAAAATGCTTCAAGCTCTCTTATTTTTTCCTTCATATTGCTATAACAATGCATTTATGCAATCCTATAGTTGGCAACAAAGCAGCTCCACTTATACAATACCAGAGCTAAATACCTGATCTCAACTGAAATAGGAAGAAAAATTAGGTTTTGCCCTCAGATACTAAATGATTTTAAATGAAAGGCTTTAAATGAGAAAGTTCTAAGCAATCTGAATAACATTGGGGTTACAACCCAGCAAGCCTGATAGACTCATGTAACGTTTCCTGAAGGCTGATATGGCCTGTGTGAGTCCTGTGTTATTGTTATTGCTTGATTTCTATCATTAGGTGGGTTAGCTGAGTTGTTCCTGCTGTTTCCATAGAGCAGAGGGTAAAGAGGGGCTGGTTTCAGAGTACCACATGGTTATAATCACCTTGTGCATTATATAGAGATGTGAGAAAACATAGCCGTGAACTGCTTCCTTTATTTGCTACCTGTCTGAATCAGTCTATGTATTAATTCCTCTTAAGGAAAGCCATTTTGCATCAGAAAGGGAAGCATCTGACATGTTCAGGGAAGTCTGGTGCCTCTGAGCAACTGGTGTTGCTAAAATCTGTATGTTTAGTGAAGCTATGCCTTTAAATCTTGCCATTTCTTTGCCTGCCTCGTGGGAATCCAGGGTTCTGCTGCTGTCTCAGCTTTCCAATGTAATAGAGGCCAGGTCTTACCTGATTATATATCACCTGGTGAAAGAGGTGAATTGTATCTGCAGCTGGGATCACTGCTTAACCTTATTGCTCCCAGGCAGGGTGAAATACCCCAGCTGTGAACCGGAGTGGGACAAAAAGGGCTTCTCCTGCCCATCCCTTTCTCCTCTGCAGCGAGAGGAGCTGATGGTGCATAGTGCAGTGGCTTCCAATCCAAGTCCTTTCAGGACACAGGTGAGCTGGAAACTATAAGGGAGAAGAGGAAGAAACCTTTGCAAATGCACTTTTTGATCTACCTTAACAACTGCTATAGAGAATTAAATGGAATTCATTGCTGTGATGAAGGAATTAATGGCAATAGGGAGAATCAGGCTCAGGTAGGAGACCGGAATCCAAAGAAGGGAATAAAGCCTTGAAATTCAAATGAAAAAATTATTATATAGGCATAAAGGGAAGCTATTTTACACCTGTAAAACTAAATGTATAAATATGAAGCAACCGCTCCCTCTGGGAAGAGAGGATTGTGCTTTTAATTCACCCAGACAAATATGCAGCTTGGCTCCATCTGATTCCTTCCACTTCAGGAAAGACCAAACCAAACCCTTTCTGTTTTCTCCCCTCTGTGCTCACTGCTTCTTCCAATGACTTCTTGCTGCTGCAATGGCAGCATCCAGGGGCCGGATGAGGCTTGTGAGATACAAACCCAAGAATAGGTTCTGGTTAACCTGGTTCTCCAAGCTTGGTGTTCCTCTTGCTTACATAAAGGGCTGTCTTTACAGTGGATTCAGCTCCCAGAAAATCCAGACAGCTGTGGAAGCACTGAGAGTGGCTGTGCTGTTAGATCCAGGCATCTCTGTGTGCTTTCCTTACCCCCCAGTGCAAGGAAGGAAGAGTGATGTCTTTATGGGGGTGAGAAATGTTCTGGCCGTTAGTACTGGAGTGGGACTAATCCGGGAACAGGTGAGTTATGAGCCAGATAACAGGGGATTTGGCTGCATATCCAGTGTGGAGGCAGCTTGAGTTATTTGAGGGCAGGTGCTCTGCTCTCCTTTGTCAATCCATCTTTAGTGTGCCTGAAGCTGGGGGCTTTGAAAGGCACCTTAGAATCATGACACCCCCTTATTCCCATCCTGTCCTCTTTCCTCTTACAGCATGTTGGTCCCTGGGTGCCCAGGCTCAGTTTTTCCCCCTGGGATGAGCTGTGCCCTTCCCATCTCCTCCAACAGCCCATTCCCTGGAAATATATCATTTGCAAATCCCCTTTTGCATCGTCATTCTGCCCCAGCAGCAGCTCTCACTGTGGCCATGTCCTGTTCCAGGGTGTTCTTTCTAACACTGAAATCAAATGCATGGAGAAAAGTGTTCCCCTTGCCTTGAAAACACCTATGAAATGGGAAGCGAGGCCAGGAGCAGGAGCATAGGAATCCCGTTGTATGCAGGGAAAACCCAATTAGTGTGTGCACCCTGACAGAAGTAGAACTGAGCCTTTTAGCAAGGAGTAGTTAATCTTCTTTAGAGAAACTAAGCAGGGACTACCAGTGGAACAGAAGTTGGTGCGGGACTGTTGAATATCTCTAAAGCCACTTAGAGGTTCAAAGAAGGAACAAGGCCATTGCCAGCCTGATTATTTTGATTTGTTTAATGAAAATACTCTGCTCATTCCATAGATGTTATGCTTTGATAAGGTAATTGTTCAAGGGTGCAGCTTACATCCTAGTAATGCTGCACCCTGGGCAAATTAAACCTGACCCAGTGGAGAGGCAGATCCAAGGAGCCCGGTGGTGTTGTGACACTCAGCCTTTTGTTCAGCACCCTGATGGGGAGCGGGATTGGGGGAGTTTTAGTCTTGGATTTGGGTCTTGCCTTCCCTGGATAAAGGAGACCTGAATTCCTGTTACATGCACAAATTAAGGGTAGGGTTAACCCAGATCCTTGCGGAGTTGTATGGTCAGTGTTGATGGTGCAGGAGCAGCCTGCATTGGGGGAGAAGTGCAAACTTTTCCTTTGGAAATAGTCCTGGAAGTGAAAACTGCTTTGCCCCTGCTCCAGGGCTTCAGAAAGGGACTTTTTTTCCTCCTTCAGCAGTGCAGTTAAGAGCATCTCTGGCAAATAAGCAGAGCCTTGCTCCCCTAAGGAAGAGGAGGAACGAGAATTGCAGATGAGCACCCAACCTGAGGGCAATGCTCGGAGATGGAGAGCCAGGCAAAGACCTTAAATCTCCCTTCCCTGTCTTTGTTTCTTTGAGCCCACCTGCAACCAGCAGCAGATCTTGGCGATGAACGTGGTTTGGTTTTACCCCAGGACACATCTGGGGTCTTCTGGGACCCGGAACATGGGAGGGCTCCTCTGCAGCAGCGGGTCGGGGATGCTCTGAGAGGCTTGAGTGGGATCAGGCACCAACTGTCTGCACCCAGATCCCATCTGCTTCGTGTCTGGACTTTAATGGGAAGGAGGAAAATTCATTCCTTTGGATTTGGCTTCCCCGGTCCTGGAGCCACCTTTTTAACCAAGCAGCCCGTTTTTCCTGAGCCTGCACATATTCCTTTGCTCCCTTGTGGGTTTCCTGAAAAGAACCCCCAGACACTTGAGGCTCATTGTGGTGCTTTTCCTTTCACGATCTGTTCAATGGTCATCTAAAAAAAATGCAGAATTCCCGCCTAAATATTATCCTAAACAGATATTTTTTTAAATCCACGGTTTTCAAGGTGGATTTATCGCCCTTTAAAGAGAGATTTATTGGATAATCGCTTAAAAAAATAATGCTTATTACTCCGGGATCTCAAATGGAAAACCTTCCCACATTAGTAATCTGCTTGTAATTGCAGAAAGTAGCAACTTTTCATTAAATCATTCATCCCCGGGCGGTTTTCCTTTCGCATCCTACTTGTGGAGGGGAGGAGAGGAAAATCGGGATCAAAACCCGCAGGTTTTAGTCGCCCAGATGAGACTCTTTTGGCTTCTAAGGAGATTTCATATTCCTGGATCCGCACGGTTCTGGAAATGGGATGGCATCCCGAAAAAAGAAGAGTGTGACTTGAGGAGAATGAGGATGAACAGTAAAAGGTGGTTGGGGCTGCTCGCCGCCGGCACAGAGCTGATGCTCCGGCGATTTTAGGGGCAGGTTTAGCCAACCTGTATCTTTCTCAAGTCAAAAATTGCCCATAGAGCCCCTTTTTCCCTCCAGCCTGATGCTGTCAGCCCCCTCCGAGGAGGTATCCGACGTGAGGAGCCCCTTTCTCCCGCAGAGGGTGCCAGGGGATGGATGCTGGGGTGAGGGATGCTCCTAAAAAATCAAGCCAAACCCATTCCCTTCTGCTTATGAGTTGGCTTTCAGCGGCTGCTTCACAAGCCGTTTCTCCAAAGGGAATAGCGATGTGCGGCATTTATCAACCAGAAACATACCTTAGGAAACCATGGAGATGGGCAGGGAAAGGGGGAAAGCGGGGAGGAATTCTGCCCCTGTTCCTTTAAGCAGTTACTTGCTCCTTTCCTGATTGATGCTTGTTTTAATCTATTGCTCGCTGCTCCCAGGAGAGAAAAGAAGGGGTCTCTCTTTTGTGAACATGGGTAATGAAGCAGAGCAGGGGGGAAAGGGAAAAAAAGAGGGGGAATGTCAAAGATAGGCTAAAAGAGGGGTTCCCTGTTTCTCTGCTGGCTGCTGGGGTGCGCAGGTACCACCCGGCCCCCCGATCCGCATGTGAAATCGCCATTTCACCCCTGCACACTCCTTAATTGTTAGAAAAATGATTTGTGAAATTGCTTTCCAGCAGGAGGGTGCGTGCGTCCCCTCCGTCCCCCTCTGTGACAGCCCCTGTCACCCCCCATGCCCCCCGAAGCCCCATTCGGGGCTGTTGCCACACGCCAGCGCATCCCTGGAATTCGGAGCAATGACAAAAATCAAAGTAGCTCTTTGCGCAGTGGCTAGAGGAGAAAGTGAAGGGTTTTGCCTGAAAGTGTCAAATCTTACCCCAGTTTGGGGAGGGAAACAACTGCTGTGTTTGATGGGGGAAGGCAGGGACCGGCCCCGGCTTCTGCGGTTTAATATTCCCCCGGTGCTGGGAGAGCAGAAACGTTTCATTTCCAACTTTATTCCCAAGCTTTCCCCCCCTCTTCATCCGAGCAAATAATTGAATTACGGCGGCGCTGGAGGAAGGCGCCGGCCGAGGGGCTCCGCTATGGTCCCGCAAGGCTCCACCCGCGACTTTCCTGACCAAAACTTCGGGAATGCCGAGGTTTTGGGGAGGAGAGAAGCGTTCTTTACGTTCGCCGGAGCCCCGAAGTCGGGGCAGCGCCGGAGCTGCGGAGACTTCGGGAGCAACTTGACACCTTGGAAAGAATTCCAGTATTGCCGGGATTTTGGGTTGTTTTCCCTCTGTCCCGTCCTTTTTTGGGGGGGAGTTTGGATGAATTTTAGGCTTGGAAACGGGAGAAAACCAACTCGGGGCCACGCAGCCGGGGTTTGGCTGAGCTTGGCGGCGGCGGTGGAGGAAGAGGGTGAGGGATGAAGATGTGGCCGGACTGGGAGGGGTCCAGGCAGGGCTTTAGTTTCAAAGCAAAACCCAGCCCCGGTGAAGGGAGGGGGGGGGATTAGGGGTGGCGATGCCCTCGAGGCGGGACAGGGAGGGGGTTTAGGGACTGCATTTTGGGTCCAGCCAGGTCAGAAGCTTCGGTGGCTGCTTTATTCCCCCCCCTCCCCTTTATCCCCAGGGATGGTTTTAAGAGAGCCGGGGGGGGGGGGGGGGGGGGAGTTTCCAGCGGTTTGCACGGCGAGTCCTTTTACAGCTGCAAACAAAAGGGGCCGTGAGCCCTGGCGTCATGCCCCGCTGCGAGGAGGATTCCTGCCCCACTCCGGTTTTGGGGGGAAAACATTGGCTATTTGTTCAGCCCGGCCCGGTGAGCGAGCGGGCAGCGAGCGGGAGAACCGTGGGGAGCACCGGAGCTGCCCCCCTAAGCCCCCGCTCCCCCCCCTCATGGTACCAACTGAGCAGCTCGGAGCCTGTCTCTTAATTAAAGATGGGATGTTAATGAAGGAGGCGCTCAGGGAGATACCTGGAGGAGATGGAGGGGCCGGACCCAGCCGGGGGTGGGGGGAGAAGATGCTCCGAGCCCGGGTTGGAGCGGGACAGGACTAGCCGGCTTCCAAACTACGGCCGGGAATGGGGTGGAAGCGGTTCCCATATCGCCTAGGGAGGCAGCGGGCTGAGAGGTGTTGGGTGCCGGGCTCGGGGGAAAAGCGGGGGGAGGAGGTATTTTATTGTGTTAAATTTTAGTATTTTATTTATTTGCGATATTTATTTTATTTGTTCGTTATATATTTTAATTTAATATTTATAGATTTATTAATAGTATCCATATTATTATATATGATATAATAACGCACCCCTCCCCCCGGCCGGTCTCACCCCGCTGGGACCTGCATTAATGTTCAACTTTTTTAGGCACAAAAATATCAATTTATATGAAGAAATAAATAGAATAAAATAGAAAAATGAACACATCCCATCACCCTCACCCCCACTTCCCTAAACTTTATCCTCGCTTCTTTCACCCCAATATATTCCCAAACTGGGGGAGCCCCCCGCTCAGCTTCCCACCCAAAGGAAGCTGAGCCTAGTTATACATAACAATATCTTTAAAAGTGATGCTAATAAATAAAGCGATCCAACCGAAGGCGAGCCCGTGGCTTTCCCTGCGCGCTGGGAAGCTCCTGCCTCTTATTGGTACCCCCTTCCCCGGCCGTGGATAAAGGAAAGGAGCCGGAGCCTATCGCCGCCCGCTCCCCCCCCCCCTTCACCGCCCCAACTTCGGCGCTTTAACAACTTCTAAACCCTCCATCTGACATTCTCCCCCCCGCTCTTCCTCCTCCTCCTCCTCCTCCCACCTCCCTTCCCCCCCCCAATACCAGCATCCTTTAAGCGACAGCACCAACCACTTAAGGAAAAAAAGAAGCCAACAACAAAATAAGGGGGGACTCGCTCCCCCCTTTCCCCCCCCCCTTCCCCCCCCCCCCCTAAGCCCAGCCCAGCTCCGAGGCAACTTGGGCCGCGCCTGCCTCTCCCGGCAGTCGGGTTTACATTCCTGCGGAGCGCCCGCTCAGGCCGGGCGTGACATAGCCCTAAAACTTTACGAAGACTCTCTGGTGGGTGCCCCCCCCCCCTTCCCACCCCCTCCTCGTTATTCCATATATTTTTCATTTTGGACCCCCTTTTGGAGCAAAGATTTCTCCCTTGTTTTGCAGCCGCGGGCTGGAAGAGAAGCGCTTCGGCTCCGAGGAGACGCATCCCAGCATCCCCCCCCCCCGCCCCGGCTCTCTCGGCTCTCCCGGGGCTCAGGGGTACCCTCCCCCTTCCCCTCTCCCCTCCCCGGTTTGAACCGGACCCTCTCCGCTGCCCCGATCCCCCCCTCCTCACACCATGGCAGCTCTGCCCGGGACGGTGCCTCGGATGATGCGCCCTGCTCCAGGGCAAAACTACCCTCGGACGGGCTTCCCGCTGGAAGGTAGGTCCGGGAAAGCGCCTCCCTGAACTGCTCCTTCCCCAGCACCTCGGGGGGACCAAGGGTAAAGGGGTGGGCCCGGCCTCAGCATCCAACTTCTCCCCAGTATTCAGCTCCTTCTCGCTTTAAACGCTCCATCCCTGCAAAATTACCGGGATTTGCTTTATTTCCCCCCCTGTTTATATGGTAGTTTCGGGCATCCCGCAGATTTAGGGGGACAGGTTCCCACGGGTTAGGTTTTCCTTTTCTTTTTCCTCTTTCTTTCTCCCTTCCTTTTCCCCCTTCTTTTTCCTTTTCTTCTTTTTTCCCCTCTCTTTCCTCCTTTTTCCCTTTCAACCAGCAGAATGCCCCAACGCTTTCACCATCCCGCAAAAATGGGGAAAACCGACTAAACTGATCGTGTTCCACTTTTCCAAGCGGAAAATAAGGGAGGAATAAAAACACTCTTAAAGTACATTGTAGCCAGGGTCTCCTTGGCCGGAGCTGGCGAGGGGACGGGGGGGACTTTGTAGCTGTCACCTCGCCAAGTGTCATCCCAATCTCGCAGCTCATCCATTTCCCCATCATCTGCTTTCCTTTATTATTTTCCCTGCGTTATGGGTTATTATTTCCAGGCATACACCGGGAATTACATATATCTAAAAAAAAGGGCAAAATCCAAGCGGGACCCTTCTCCCCGCATTTATTAAACAGGAAAATTTCCTCCTGACCGTGATCAAGTGGCGAAACTCAAACCTGGGCAAAACCACGCAGGCTGCAAAACACACAAGCTGGGGGGATTTGGTGAAGTGCTTTTCTGTAGCAAATGAAGTAAAACAGACGGCAAGGGAAAGGATCAAAGGATTACAACAATATTTGCACAACATGACTGGGAATAATGAAAAGAGAGAGCGGCCGGCGGTTTTAGTACCTCTTGAATGTAAAATTGGCCACTCGAGTGTTATCTGTCGATAATGATATATCCAGGGAGTGCTGGCCGAGTGACTTGGAATTAGTGGTGCATGATTCTTGTTAAATCGCGAGGCAATTTCTGGAATCGACTTTTCTTTGTATAAAGAACAGCCCCTCGCCCCCTCCAGCCTTCCCGCAAATTACCCAGCTGAGTTCGCTCCCCCTTTTTTTCCCTATGTTTTCCTTCTTTTATTTTCCCCCCCTTCCCTTGTTTTCCAGCCTGTGAAATCGTCTTAATCTGCAAGATCTCCATTGCGAGATATTAAATACATTGGGGAGAGGGATTAAGGAGCCGCCGCTCCGGAGGGGGGGATGCGCTGGACAAGGTGTCAGGGAGCCGCGCTTGTACCGCGCTTGTTCCGCCTTAACCAACACCCCCCAAAACCACAGGAAAAATCAAAAGGGAGAAAAGCCCCTCGAGGGTGTTTCCAGAGGTTATTTCCCAAAAGTTTGTTTGGAAGCAGCTGTAATTCGGAGAAAAAAGTGGGGTGGGTTTCTGGGGGGAATGGGAAGTTTCTTTAGGGGCTTGCTATGCGGTTTTCAATCGTTCCTTATTTCAAACGTTAAAGCTTTTAAACCAGAGGTGTGGAATGACAGGAATTATATAGAGAGGGAGACACGGGCACAGCGGCGTGATGGGCTACGGGCTGGTTTAATTTCCCCTCTATCAACGGGAAAAGTCTTTCCCCATGATAAACGCGGAGGCCAGGGGATGAGCGAGAAGTTTCTCCCTTCTTTACAAGCTTCAGCCCACAAGAGAAGCTGAAGGTGCGGGGAGGGATGTGCCCCCATTTGCCGGATTTTCGCCTGTTTTAACTTTTTCCCTCCCAATTGTTGGGATGTTTTTTCCCCCCTTTTGCTCTCCAGTTTCCACCCCGCTGGGCCAGGGCCGGGTGAACCAGCTCGGAGGGGTGTTCATCAACGGCCGACCGCTGCCCAACCACATCCGTCATAAAATCGTGGAGATGGCCCATCACGGGATCCGGCCCTGCGTGATCTCCCGGCAGCTGCGGGTCTCCCACGGCTGCGTCTCCAAAATCCTCTGTAGGTACCAGGAGACGGGCTCCATCCGTCCCGGAGCCATCGGAGGCAGCAAGCCCAGGGTGAGTGTAATGCTGGGGCCGAGCTGAAGCCCTCGCCTCAGGTTACAATGCAGATTTCTTCAGCGGGATAGAAGTTTCTCAGGTGGATACTCAGGGAAAAGAGGGAGGAGAGGAAAGGGGTTTAATAAAGCTGCGATTTGCAGGCTCCGATGGGTAGAAACTGATGCCGAGTTGAAGGCTATGAATAACTTAAAGTGATTCCCTATCCATGTGCAACAAGTGGTGTGAGTTCAAGCATTTGCTTCGGCCCCGGGGTTGTGGGCAGGAGGAGAGCTGATGTTTTAGAGAGTAATAAATCGCTGGGTGTACATTAAGCATTCCCTGCACCCCCTCCCTGCCTCCTTCTCCCATAAGGCTCAGGATAAACCCATCCTGGCTGGTCTCTGTACTCCCCAGGGAATCTACTTTAAGGGTGGCCAACATTTTGCTTTTTCCCTTCTTTCTTTCCCTCCTTTTCCCCATTCAGATCCCCATTTTCAGCCCCCCAAACTAGCAGCCAGGGTAAGGAGGATTGAACCGAGCTGAACAGCTTCTCTTTTCAATTAAAAGCGCTTCTTCTCTCCCCTTTCCCTCTCTCTGCACACGCGGGCACGCACCGGTGTCCCTTGATCACAAAAGCAGGTTGCAACTCCTGACGTGGAGAAGAAAATCGAGGAATACAAACGGGAAAACCCCGGGATGTTTAGCTGGGAGATCCGAGACAGGCTCCTGAAGGACGGGCACTGCGACCGGAGCACTGTGCCCTCAGGTGAGAAGGCAGCTTGGCAAGAAGGACACCCCGATTCCCATAGGAAAATGAAGGGAATTGAGGATTGCCACCACAAAATGTTTCTAGGGGCTATAAACATCTTCTTGGCCTTTGCTTTGATAGAGGAGAGGGGAAAATAAATCACCCCAAGAAAAGCCACAGCAGCAAATAAACATCACGGGGGTTGTGCCCTTGCCACGCTGCGGTCTGCTGGGAAAACAAACACAAACACAACGGTTTTTCCAACTTATCCCAACTCCCATGAAAGCGGGGAAGGATGCCCGGTGCAGAGGGAGACTGCCTGGATGCAGCCCCCAGATCCAAAGATACAGGGACACCGGTTGTCCTTTTGGGATCTGCTTGCTGAGCGGGGGTTGCACAGCAGCATCTCCATCAGCAAGGGATCCCCATCGCCCATGGAAAGTGACCTTGTACCCCAGTATCGGGCCTGCAGGGATGTGCTTGGGGTCTGATGAGCTTTTTAGGTCCTGTGAGCTCCCTTCTATTTTTTGGGGGGATGAGCCTTCTCTGTAGGTCACATCTCCCCCAAAGCAGGACAGGGACCAGATTTGAACCCAGCTTTCAGGGTCCTATTTGGGACTGGGGTGGCAGCTGGGTATTGGGGGTCTTTTCCCTGTCACAAGGTAGGTTGTAATCCAGGGGGTGCGTGCCTCAGGGTATTGCACTGGCTGTGATGCTCTGGAGGGTGTTGTGCACAAGCGGGTGCTGCTCACGTCGGCTGTATCGGGGGGACAGTGATGAGCGCATCCAACTTCGGGTGTCCACTCGGTGACCTCAGGAGTGTTTTGGAGGGCACAGAGGCCCAAGCATGTGTGTACCCCTGGGAAAAGGGGGTGCAGATGCCCTTCGTGTGTGCACAAGGCCTCCTCCCCAAGTCCCGCAGCCCCAGCTTGGGTTTTCCCAGCCAGCTCCCACCTCGCCTTTCCAGGCAGCTTATACTTGCCTTTTTGTCTTTGACTGTCTGAGGTTTAGTGAGTTCGATTAGCCGTGTGCTACGCATCAAATTCGGGAAGAAAGAGGAAGAGGAGGACTGCGACAAGAAGGAGGAAGATGGGGAGAAGAAGGCCAAGCACAGCATAGACGGCATCCTGGGCGACAAAGGTAAAGGCGGCCGCGAGTGTCCGAGGGCTTGACTTGGAAGGGACATTGAGGAGAGGGGACATGTCCCCCCTTATCAAGAGTAAGACAGGATGACGGCTTCAGAGCCTCTTGTATTTGCCCTCTCTGCAAGCAGAGTCGAGGGTGCGACGTATGGCTCTGGAGGGGATGGTGGTACCCAGCCCCTCAGGCGGCGGATGCTTCCCCAGGAGGAAGAGTTGCTGGTGGTTTGCTCTGGATTAATTATATATAAGAAGGGAAAGGAGATGGCTGAGGGGGGTGGGAAGCATCTCTGATTTCTAAATGAATTTGTTAAACAGATTTCTCTCCTGCTCTCTAAGTGGTCCCCTGAAACTCCAACTGACAGTTGACCGATTTGGCCAATCAATATCAATTAGAGGAGCCGGGATCGGCGCTGCCGCCGGCACTGGGGAAGTGGGGAGGGGAGATGGGGAGTCCTCGGATAGGGGGAAACGGGGTCTGAACCCCTAAATCCAATCAGGGGCAATAAATGTGGCGTTCCTGATGAAAGGCATGAGGCCAGGCTGGTGTGAGGGGTAATCTCGCTGTTGTCACCTCCCATGTTTGGCACTTACCTTGTGGGAGGAAAAATGAAACTCTGTAAAGGCTGTAAATGTGAGGGATGAG
Source organism: Melopsittacus undulatus (assembly GCF_012275295.1). Classification (NCBI taxonomy): domain Eukaryota; kingdom Metazoa; phylum Chordata; class Aves; order Psittaciformes; family Psittaculidae; genus Melopsittacus; species Melopsittacus undulatus. The sequence goes on along the minus strand of NC_047538.1, from coordinate 2,600,147 downwards.
GTGCGGCACCGTGGCACTTGTCATTTGCTTTTTGGCGAGATCGGTGGGGGTGATGACTCCCCTTCGCCCCCCAGAAAAAGAGGGAAAGGTGCTGGTTTTAGGGGGCATCATTGAGGTTTATTGATGAGGGAAGTTTGGAGCAGCGGGAGGGAGGAGCTGGAGTATCGGTTTAAGCAGAAAATTATTCCCTTGTGTAGCAGAGCTCAGCACTTTTTTTGGGGGGGAAACAGCAATTATCCAAGACTTGGGGATGGGCTTCAGGAAATTGGGGTTGGCTGCTTTCCTCCCAAATTGATGGTAAAATAGCGATGGCGGTCGGAGTTCCGGGATGAGAGGTATTTTCCACATCCTCAATCCGGGTGTGGGAAGCAGCGGGGGAATCGCTTCCAAAGTTTCTTCCTAGCCACAAAGTTTTCCCTATTTTGGGACAATGCGGGTGAGTGGGGAAATATCGGGAGGGCACAAAAAAAAAGCTTCTCCGTGTCGCCATCAAACGTTCCTGCGAGTTTTAAATGAAGGTGCACAAAAGGGGTTTATTTAAGGATCCGATCCCCCTTTTTTTTCCAACCTTGAAGATGAACTTCACTTACAAAGACCTTCAAGTCTATTGAAGCTTTATAAGTAAAAGATTCCTGACCACAAAAGCAAACAGTAGAAGAAGAGAAAAAGGGGGAAAAAAGGGGAGGGGGGAAAAGGGGGAAAACCCTGGGCTGCCTTAAAACGGGAGTAAAGGGATGGGGGAGGGAGGGCTTGTCTATTCTCATTCAAAATTCGGCAAGGAGGAGAAAAAGTTTGGACAAAGGGCCGAGGAAGGGAAGAAAGGGAGATAAATTATTCAAAACTCCCTGCTGTTAGATAGTTTTGTAATATTATAGGACCGTCTGTTGGAAAAAGAGGAGCCGTTGGACGTTGCAAAATGTTGCTTGTGATTTGGAAACAGGCGATGCTCATTTGCAAATCGGGGCTATTGTGTCCGCTAAGAGCTCCCCCCCATCACTTCGGGGTCACTTTCTATATGGGGGGGGGGGATTTGGGGGTTCGAGATTAATTTTATTCGAGCCTCATCACTTAAAAAAAATTACAAATTTTAAGATCATTTATTTACTTTCTTGTCCGTTCCCGTTTTCCCCATCACCACCCCCAAAAATCAAACGCGTAGGGATGGAGCTGGGGGCTTTTGATTCCTTAAGACCAGTGCGTGTCAATAAGCAAAACGAAACGCTCTCTTCTTCCTTCATGGGCAATATCGCGGACAAATAAATCACGGTCCCTCAGTTCTGTGTGAAGCCAGCTCGGTTTGAATCCAGGGCAAATTCCTGACGCCGGAGCCCTCGGAGCTCCGCGGTACCTCTGCAGCGGCGCTCCCCTCGCGGCCCTTCCGATAAACCCCGCTTTATCCTTAATATTTTCAGTCCTCTTTTTCTCTCCTTTTCCATCGCGTCCTGGCTCTTCTGATGGGAAATTTACCCCAAAGAAGCTCCGGTTTGGGGGCACGGGGGGGGTGGGAGCATCAACCGCGGCAGCGGGATGGAGCCGGCGGCGGCCGAGCGCTGCCGCGATCGCAGCAAGATCCAACGCGATTAAAACCTAACCCTTAGAAACTGATAATAATGAAAACTAAACTCGAATTTACCGCCGTCAATGTGTGTTTTCACGTCCGGAAAAGTTGCAATGGCCCCGATTAGGCGAACGGGTGATTTAACTTGTCAAATATTCAGGGGCGGTGAAGGTAGGCTCGGGTTTGACTTTTAGTTTTGGCTCGAAAATAATCATATTCTTTAGAGATGCGGGTCCCTCCCCATCCATTTTCCTTGGGAAAATAAAAACACAGCCGCGCTCCTGCCACTTGTTCTCCAGCTCCGCTTTTCCTGCGCGGCTTTGGGTTGGGTTTGAGGGGGGGGTTAAAAGCATTTGTATTATTCTCGCGGATGGGGGGAGAGGGGGGAAACTTTGTTTTGACCTTTTTCCTCTTGACAAACGCCTTTGCTCCATTTGCGGGTTCTCCTTGCGGGGAGCCGGAGGAAGACAGCCCTAAATGCTCTCTCTTTTTAAGTGTTAAAGAAAGCTTCCACCCTGCGCCTGTTTCTTTCTATCGTCTGCTTGGCATTTAATAATGTTAAGACTTATTAGAGCTGGTAATGAAAACTGTGGCTGTTGAATAGGGAGCTGTGTTGGAGAAGGGTGTAATAGCTCCAAGGCATGCTAAGAAATGTATTTATCCCCAATCAGTACTCACTCTCTGAGTTCCCAGCACAAACGTTAAGTTGAAGGGTTTTAAGGCAGATTAAATTGAGCCTTTATTTCTTTGCACTTTCATCTTTAAACGGCTCACTCCAGCTCGCCCTGGGCATATATTCATGAGGCTTCACTATATTTTTTTCCCCTTATTTTATTATTTATTTCCCCCCCCCATATCCTTGTTAAAACCGAGTTATTATTATTTGGAGCTGTTGTTATTTATTATGACTGGTGGGGTTTATTAGGGAGGGTCACGCGTGGCTGATGCGCTGCTCTTCCTTGCTGCTCGATGGGGAAGGAGGAGGAAAAGGGGGGGAATTTGAGCACCCCCAAATCTCAGGGGGTGCTGGGGAAGATGCTCAACCTTCAGTGCGGGAGGAGCAAGGAGGGGGCTCATCCTGGCGGCGTATTAATTGCAAACAGACGTGGATGAAAGGGGGGAGCTGGGGTTATGCGGGAGGAGAGAGAAGTTCAGAAGCGTGCCGTGTGTCCCCCCCCCGCCATGTGTCACCCCACGGTCACGCGTGGGGCAGCCGGTCCTGGTCGCCCTGTACGGCAGGGGGGTGTGGGGGATGCCCGCGGAGGATGCTGAGGGTTCTAGCGGTGCTCGAAGGGTGCGGGAGGGGGCCCGTTGTGTGATACCTGAGCTGAATTCAGGGAGTTTTCATTCATTTCCTTCTCTTCTTCATTTCGCCAAACTCTGCTTTCCGACGCGGAGTTGTTTCCACCGATCATTGCTTCGTTCCTCACCCTCGGGATGGGGAAACCCGAGTGGGAAAACCGGGAGGGGGGATTTTTATTGCGGATGGGAACGGTGTCCAAGTGTGAACAACAACTTGAAGGGGGCGATATTTGGACATTTGGAGGTGATAATTTAATTTAGTAGCCGTCATTGATACTTATTGGGGGGTGGGGGGGTGGAGAATGGAAACAGGAGGAGGCTGGACTGGCTATACAAGGTCCTACAAATTGAATTAGGGGGGAAAGGGAGAAGCAGAAAGTGGGGAACCCCCCTCCGGGAAGGCGTTTTACTTCCCAAACTGGGATGGGGGGAGATGCGGAGTCAATTTATCAGCAAACAATCTGCATTGATTTAAAACCAACAAGCGCTGTCTCTGTAAATGTATGTTTAGAAGGGAGCTGGGGGGGGCGGGCGGGGGGGGAAAGAGACACTTCATCAAATCAAGGGATTACGAAAGGTTGGCAATCTAATCAAACAGAGCCCAGGCGGGATTTGTGAGTGTTGCGAGTGGGATCAGCTCTAATAATGGGGGGCAGGAAAGAGATAGGGTAGTGTCAAGCAATTCATTGGCTTTAGGCTGAGTTATTCTGTGCATATTTCAGGGAGAAGAGGGAAAAGGAGGAAAAAAAAAGGGAAGAAAGAGGCAGGGAGAGGGAGAAGGAAGGGGGGTGGATGTGAGCACACACGGAGCTTACATGGCACAAAAAAAGCTGAGACAAATGAGGTACAACAATAAACACAGATAACAATTACAAAGGCAAACAGTGGCTTTTGGGAACAAGTAGCTGCAGAACCTGGTCTACATAAACAAAGTAGGCAAATGTTTGCAAGATAAACTCCTTCCTAAATCAAGTGTGACGGGAAGGAGAGAAGAGAGGAGGAGAGATAAGGTTGGAAGGGGGAATAAACGAGTATAATCTAATACAAGACGTTTTAAAAAACAAACTTAAGACAAGGATGCAGGGAGAGAGGTTCAATTATACAGTAGGGAGTGAAATAATATAAGGGAGATGTTTGTGATCCAGGGTTTGTTTGAGGTTTTTTTCTTTTCCTACATCATCCCCCCCGTTCGCTTTGGGGGAGAAAAATCTGTTCAGTCATAGACCGAGGAACAGGAAAGGGGAATGCTGGTATCGGAAGCTCTGGCTGGCAAGTGGGGTGCCCGGGGTTCAGCTCGGATGGGAAAGGAAATACGTTCGGGACGTTATAATCTCTAATTCGAAGGTGGACGGTAGATTACATTGCCCCGTGAGGGGTAGGAAGCAAACATTTGGCGATGCTGGAGAGATGGATGCCGTGATAGGGGCGCAGAGGAAGGAAGCCGTAAAGGTCTAGTTCTAATCCGAGGTTTCGCCCGTAATTGGGTAAGAGAGAGAAGGCAGAGATTGAATTAAGCGTCAGGAAAGGCTGTGAGGGGAACGTGTGATCCAGGTGTGCGCGGGGGTTATTAGGAAACAAACAGATCCCCCTCCCAAAAAAAAAAGAACCCTTCTTTTAACCCCAAAATAATGTAAAGAAATAGTTTAAGGCTGTGTTGGGGCTTATTCTACTTTTATAAAGCCATGTATATATGGCTCTCTCCAAATGAGAATTGTATATAAGAGGGGAGAGACGTGTCTGCAGTGTGGTTAAAGGAATTAGATATTTACCAGTTTGAAATAAGCCTGGTTATAAAAAAGAAGGGGGAGAGAGAGAGAGAGAGACACTGAAAAGATGAGACGGGAGAACACTTCAAACGAATTCATCATCTGGAGTGGTGAAGGGGAGATTTAGAGACAGTATTGGGAAGTTATTTAGATATTAATAACATATTTTCCTGAGGCGTCAGGAGTGCCTCCATACGCACTTTTTTCTCGCAGCTATTTGGCTGGGTGAAATATGGGAGACCCAAATGTTGGGAAGAGATAACACAATCAGCCTAGCCCTGGTCCTGTGACTGCATCATAGCATTAAACCCGGATTAACCTCCCCTTTCTCCCCCTCCCCTTCTTCCCAGTTACTTCCCCCCCATCCCAAAGCCCCCCCCCCCCCCCCCCCCCCCCATTCCAAGAAGCTTTCCAAATTTTTCAGGGGAATTTACATGGCAGGATTTTAAAGCACATATAACACTGGCCTTAAAGCTGTAAGGTTCTTACTCGAGCATTAGGGTAAGGCGGGGGGGGGGGGGGAAGTATCTTTCTAAAAATTACGTTTGCTACAAAAGAAATAAGCAAATAAGGGACCCTCTTAAGACCCCAGCTTTGCAGATATTATATATTTATAGAGCCTATTAAAAAAGAAGAAGAAAAAGCCCGTTTCACTGCCACATTACTTCTCGTCACCAGCGGGTTTTGCCTTTTAAAATGGTTATTATTTAACCCGAACTTCAATCTGATTTAGGCTCTGGTGGGGTTTTATTGGGGGAGAGAAGATGCTGGGGGTTGGATCCCAGGCCGGGAAGCAGCGGATGGGGATGGGAAGAGGGATCCCCTCGTTCCCGGGTGGGAGCTGCTCCTGCCCCCTGGGCACTGCTTCCACCTTCCTAGGGCTGAAGATCCAGATGGAGCATCCAGAGCCCTCGGGGGCTGGATTTTGGGGGCCTCCTTGTCCCCATCTCCGCTATCAACCCAGGAAAAATCCGAATGAAGGGGTTGGGAAGCGCAGGTGCAGCTCACGGAGGGAGGAGAGATTGGGATGGGGACACGGCTTTGCGGCGGCCCCGGGGGTGTGAGGTTTGCTGCATCCCTCCACACTCCCGGTATCTTCCCATCTTCCAAAAAACCCTCCTCTTTCCCAGCTCATCCCCACCCGGGGCTGGTACCCACTGGGGAGGGCTCGCACTTGGCATCATCTTGCCACAAAAGAAATTAGATGTCAGCTAATGCCTGTTTATAAAGACATTTGTCATGTGGAGTTGGGAGAGAAGTGGGGAAGAGCTGAGGGGGGCGAGAGCCGGAGCTGTTCTCAAGGCAGAATATGAAGGTGCAAATGATGATGATATTTCGGGGGCACTGTCTGGGACTGACCCTTGCACTTGAGCGGACCTCAGGTTGTCGGAAGGGAGAAGGGGGGATTACAACTTCTTGGAGAGGGGTTGTAACTCCTTGGGGGTGGATTGCGACTCCTTGGAGGGGCTGGGAAAGAGAGAAGGAGGGGAGGAAAAAAAAGGGAGAGAGAAAGAAAAAGTAGGTGAGGAAAAGTAGAGGCAGCTTGAGGAAATTGAGAAGCTTATAGTCTTTGATCCTTGGATGCTTTTCCTTATCAGAAACATTTGTGGTGACACCGGTACAAAGGAAGTTCATCATATTACAGACTGCTAGGGCTGCTTGCAGGAATCACTGTCTATTAATTAGCAGGCGCTCTGTCTTGTGGGACATACCAGATCTGAGGCTACGCATTACTTGCTTGGATGGCTCTGGGTCCTGTGATGAATTGTTGTGAAGGGCCGGTGCTGTTTATAGGCTCTGCAGGGACAGCCGAGGCAGGGGGGAGGCGGGGAGGACCCTCTCTTCATTCATGAAATATATCTATATCTATCAATCTATAGCCGGAGATGAGGGGGGAAGGGGTTGCTCATTCATGAAGCCTGCAGCTGAGGACACATTTTAGCTCATCCATTTTGTGCGTGGCTGCGGGTCCCGGCCGGGCTGCACTGTTCGGGGCTTCCCGGAGGAGTTTGCGCTTGAAACGAGGGCAAATAGAGTAAAACAAGAAGGAAAAGAGACCAGCCAAGTCTTGCTAACGAGAGGGCGAATGAGGCGAGGAGGTCGCGCTGGAAGAGGAGGGTTTTCCTTCCCCTCAGCATCCCGCGGGATGCTCCCCTCTCATCTCCACCTGCCAAAGTGGAAAAGGGGGGAAAAGTCCTTTTGGGGAAGAAAAAAGCTGGGGTTCAAAGAGCTGCCTTTCCTATGGCTGGTGTCCCCCTCCCCCCCCCCCGCCCTGCGCAGCTGGAGGTGGTCTGGGGGGCACGGGAGGGCATGGAGGATGCTCTGCATTCCATGGAGGATACTCGCACCCCATGGAGGATGCTCTACACCCCAAGGAGGAAGCTCGCAGCCCGGGGCGGGGGGGGTCAGAGGAGGCAGGGGAAGCACGAACTATTTTTACCCCCTCTGTCCCCTTCCGGGTGACTGTCCTTGCCCTGGGCTCGCTCCTTCTCTTTGGAAGAGGGAGGCAAAACCCTTCTTGGTTTTCACTCGGCTCTTGCTGGTTGTTTTTAGGTGGGTTTTTTTGGTTGTTGCTAAAATTGGAAGGCAGCACTCTGCCTGACCCTGGGGAGGGGGCGAGGGCAGGGCCGCGGAGGGCCCCCCCTCGGGGGGGTGCGGGCAGGAGAAGGGGGGGACACCCCGCAGCCTTCAGTGCTGCCTTTGTCCGGAGACCCTAAAGCCCGCGGATCAAAGTGACCTGGTGGCATCTTTAAAAGAGGGCGAGGAGGAGAGGGGGGAGGAAGTTAGGAAACTGCCCAAATCCAAGGGAAGGAAGAGGGGAAGGCAGAAAAAAAGTGTTATTTTCCTATTTCCCAAGGGAAGGGGGAAAATCTGCCCCTGCTCCTCTGCTATTTCCCTCAGTGTCCAGACCTGGACTGAAGGGGAATGTCCGGAGGGACAGCAAGCCTCTAATATGTATATATGAGTGTGTGTGTATATATACGTATACACACACATAGTATATATATAATTTTTCTCTAGTTCCCATTATAGGGACGAATCGATTTGCATTCTCATTGGGAATTAAAGGCGAGCGAGGAAAGTTGACTCGACAGGATTGCTGCTTTCGAACAACTCCCCTCCAAGCCGAGTTATAAATACCAGGGTGCTTTTCGCCTTCCTTAAAGTTCGAAGGGGCTTTAAATCGTCCGTGAAACTTCCCACTGTTAAACAGCTCCGTAAAGATGATGATGGTTTCTTTTTCTTTGTGAGAATCAGTCCAAGCAGAGCCTCGCCTTACTTTATATGCTTTAACAAACATCCACCGGCTGCTTTACTTTGCATTTTTAAATGTATAAGCGTCTTGAAAAGGAGAGGGTGAAGGTACAAAGGACACTGCGATGTCGAGGGATATTAAGGGGACAGTCATGTTTAAATTCGCTACAATTGTCTCCGGCGCATTTGATTGCTCGGGGAAAAAAATCATTGACATGAATGGGAATGGGGGCTGGGGGGGACGGGATTAATAGCCCCCAGCCTTTGTATGGTGGAAATTATCCAGGAGAGGGTACAGAGCCGGAGCTAGGGATTTGAAGGGAGTATATGGATATATAAATACACATATACCCACACAGACGCGCGCCTGTAGCAAAAAACCTTGCGTTTTCCAGTGGGATTCGCTCTTTTCCTGTGCAGTAACTTACTGATTTTGAATTTCATCCCCCACTTCTCAGGAAGATGCCTGTTTGATGCTAAATAGCAGCAAATTGAGCTATTTGAAGCCTCTTCTTTTGGTTGTTGTTGTTTGAGAATGGGAATATTCGAGTTGTACCTTGTTGCTCTTGTTTCTTTTTTCCTGGAGTTTTCCCCTTAATCTCCTTCCAGCCACAAACCCTCCCTTGTGCGTGTGGCTGAATGTGCTCGCAGCGGGTAAACTGTGATTTCCATTCCTGAAAGTCCAGCAAAAGGAGGGGGAAAGTTTTCCTTCTGGGGGGGGGGAGGGGGTAACAAATGGGGTTTATTTTTAAACAAACAAAATAATGCAGTTCTTGCCGGAGAGGAGGGTGTCAAGAGGGAAAGACGCTACAACCGCAGATTAAGACGCATCTAAAGGACGAGGGGAACCAGAATGATTAAATCCAAGTGATGTTTAGGGGGAAATTAGATATATACAGTCAAAATCTCCTTGCTCCTCAAGGGAAAATGCTCAGGGGTTAATAGTGCAGAGATGGACAATCTTCCCTGTTTCTGCTTGGCAAGAGCAAATCTCCGTCAAGGAGCAAAATAAGGTGGTGGTTGTGATCCATAGCTGAGGAATCAACTAACTCCAGCGCAAAGCAGAAAGCCGGGTGGGTTGAGAGTTCACTTGCAAAGAGTCAACTGTCCCCCGCAGAGCAAAAACTACCCCCGGCACCAGGAAAAACTGAATAGTGGCAGGATTTTTCCCTCTGAGAGGCAAGGAAGGGGAAAAGCGGAGCCGAACCCCCCGCTCCCCACCCGGCTCCTGTGATTTGCGAGTTTTCACTCCGAATTTAAACTTTACCCAGGCTGAATTTGATCTTTTTTTGACTCTTTTGCCACCTTCTTCTCGTTTCTCCCCTCTTTTTCTGCCGATTTTTTTTTTTGCCTCGCTCTATTTTCTCCCCTTAACCTCCTTTTTTTCCCCTCTTCTTCACCCCCCCCTTTTTTTGTCCGCCTTTCATTTGAAGCGAGGCTTTACAGCTTGCTACACTTTCTAAGTGCATCAATAGCCACTTTAGAAATACAAACAACTTTTAAAGATAAAATAACCAAACCAGAATGGGACTTTCAATGGGGGAATAGTTGTTGTCCTTTACCATGGAGTGTGCAGCCGCCTCTGCCTAATCCAGCTTTCATTTTCACCGACAAATGCCAAGAATCTATATCTGTCTCCCAACCCCTCGGGAGCTTGATTACACGACAAAAGGCTGCCATTATCCGCAGGAGAAAACAGGGAGGGGACAAGGGGGCTCGGGCCTCTGAGGATGAGGGCATCTCCAAACTATTGACTTAGTGGATGAAGTCAAGAGCAAACACGCTGAGATCTAAAAGGGGGAAGCCGCTGGGAGGGGGGGAGATGCTCAGGGAAGGAACGGAGGGAAAACAGCAGCAGCAGGTCCTTGAAAGTAGCGCGGAAGGGGAAGGAGAGAGTTTTGGGGGGGGATTAATCCAGCTGTGGAAAGGTTTTGCCCCCCCCCCCCCTCCGACCCAAGAGCAGGTTGATTGGGGAAAGCTCCCATTCCGACCCCCTTATTCCCATCCCCGCCCTTGTCTTCCCTCGTGGTGAGACTTAATTCCTTTTTAAAACTCTTCTCCACCTTTCCCATGGGGAATTGGGGTCTTTCCTTTCGCTGAGAGAGGAAAAAAAATGAGGTAACCACAAGTCCTGCTTCTGGGGGGATAGGAATGGAGGGTGCGGGTTCCCTACGCAGCCAAGCTGCGCATCCTCCCTGGGTTAGCGGTACCCCGATATCTTGTCCCCCCCGAATCTCGGGGGCACGAGGAACACCCTCCCGCTGCCTTCGGAAGCGGCGGCCGAAGTCTGCTTTTCTCCCCAAACTGGGAATAAACTGGGTCAAGGTCTCGGCTGCGCATTTGGCCGAGGAGCCGCGTTGCTCCCCGGGCTCGGTCCCGCAGAAGGGCTGAGGATTAGGGGCTGCGAGGGATGGGGAGGAAGGCAAATAAACTGTCTGCCAAGCCCTTGTGGCTCTGGCAGGGGGGAGAAGTGTCGTGTCCGTGTGTCTGCCCCCGTTCCCATCGCTGCTTTCCAGGCTTGGCTGCCCGCGGTTCGCATGAACCGCCGCAGCAGCCGCTGCTGAGCGGGGTTTGCAGTCCACGCTCAACCCGGCCCGTCGCAGCCAAAAGTTATGCCAGCCCTATCCGTAATATACTTAGGAAGGAATCGCCCTATCCGTAATATACTTAGGAAGGAATCCTCCGGGTGAGGGGAGTCCTAGAAGCGGTACCAAAGGAGTTCCACTGCCTTTAATTACTCTTTAATCAACCTAGCACTGCAGTCCCTTTATAGAGCTCCTTTGGGTGCAAGAGCTGCGGTTAAGCATCTGCTTCCCGGCCGAGGAGCCAAAACTCGGCTACAGCTTAAGGGTTTTAAAGGTGCAGAGTGTACGTTTTGGGCTGGGCCCTGCGAGCATCCCTTTTGCTGTGTGCACAGAAGTATTGAACAAAGGAAGAGGGTGGCGGGGAGGTGGGAAGGAACTGGAGGATGCACTTTGTAGTTTACAAAGGCACAAAAGGAGCCTAAATTCAGCTTTGGAGCAAAATTCATCTTTGGGGACAGCGATATGGGTTTGCGGTGCTCCAAACCCCGGAATGGGCTTTTTTTCTCCTTGCAATAAACCCAGCCGAATAGTTTATTTGAGGTTATTTTCCTTGTTCCCTCCCTTTCTGATATCTAAAGGCAGGCGGTGAGCCTGCTGTTGGCAGCGGGATGCTGACCTAGGGCCGGGGTGCTGAGATTTCCTTGCCGATACGTTGCTTTGCTTTGGGAAAGCTGCACCGCTTTGCGGTCCTATGGACAGTTCAGTGCCTGGCAGGGAAAGAGCAGCTGCTGGGGGAGAGAATAAGTGTTAGAAGAAAGAAAGAAAAAAATCCTCGTAATCTTGGGACGTATATAATCTACGTCTCCCTGAATCCCAAAAGGCAGCGGGCCCGTCTGTGTGATTTATTTTTACGCTAGCCTAGTTTGCATCCCAAAGAAGTAAACTGCTATTTTTAACCACTGGTTTAAAGCTTAATTAAAAGCCCCTAAACTGATTGTTTTGAAAATTGATTTCCAGGACTGGCCCCAGGCGCGCTCCGAGCCAGGCGGCAGCCCCAGCTCGCCGCCGTTAACCCCGGAGTGCCCGGTTCGGGTGGCCAAGGGGCCACCGGGGTCCTCACGGCCTCTGGAAAGAAAGATCCTTTGTTAGGCCCTGCTGCTGGCTTGCTTGGGTGGATCTCCGCTGGTTTCCTGGAGTTCCGAGGTTTAATTGAATTAAGGGAAGCTCTGAGATGCTCGGGACAGCGGGATGGGAGAGCGCTTCCTTTCATCCGCACATCTCAGGGAGCGGGTTCCCCTACCCCCCCCCCCCCCCTCCCCGGGTGTAGTGGGTGCAGGAAAGAAGGGCCACACCACCTCCAAAAGTGGGCTGGAGTGGGGATAATAGGGTATTTTTGGTGCCCAGACTTTTCCAGGCTCCCTTTTTCCCATCCATCTGGGTCCGGACAAGCTGCTGCCGAGCCACCGCTGTAATTATCTTCAATCGCTTCCCCGGGAGAAGGGCTTTACCTGCCTAAAAGGGGTGAAATGAAAGTTGGGATGAAGGCTTGAGGGGGGGTGTGGGGTGGGAAGGGAAGTGGCATTTCAGCCCCGTAATTAGATGTAAACAAGAATAGAGACGGGGCTCGGTGGTCAGACAACTTGATTGTTAAGGGATTAACACCCAAGTAAACCAATAAAGCTCGGCGTTGCTGGTTGAGAGGGTGGTGGGGCTGTGTAAAACTATCGAGGTCCAATGTGTTATGTTCCTCCCCCCAGAAACAGGGGGACACCTCGGGGGTCACCCCAGCAAGTGTAGGAGCCCGGTTTTTAAGGCTTTTGGCACAGGTTTGAGTCATTAGTGATGTTTCTGCCGCCTGGGAAGCAAGGGGTGATTCCTTTATCTCTTTCAGGATGCCTCAAGGTAGGCACCCATCCTTACCTGCACCTCTCCTTACTCGGCATCCATCTATTTTTTTCTCATTTCCTCATTTATTCCCCCTATTTATTAGGGGAATACGTGAGTTTAAATGGGATCTCCTACCCACCCGCGTGGAGCAGAGCATTCTTGTCTATCACCACTTCCACACGTGTGAGTAGGATGGTTTCCTTTACACAAGGGAAACTCCAGGTTCCCTCAACCCTTTAGTTTCTCCATCCCTTCTTAATAATAGCTTAGGGAAAAAATTACAATCCTTCAGAGCCAGCTCGACCAAAACCCTCCTGGGCGTAGCTCTCCAGGTTTGCTTCCAACTGGGCTTTTGTCGCCGTTTCTTTTCCTCCCAAGCTCGCCCTCCGTTGGTATTTGTCCTCCCTCCCCTCTAGCCCTGGCCAGACTTTGAGTGGCTGGAGGAGTTTAACCTTTGGAAAAACTACAAATAAAATGAGATCTGCCTTTAAGTGATGCTGTGGTACCTGTAAGCCTGATTTCCATGGCTTTCTGCCGGCGGATTTGGGATTGAGAGGTACCTGAAAGGTTCAGAGTCAAACTGAGTTCAATAACTTGAGTCTGTTTTGTTTTCCTCCATCTCCCCAGCTTCCAGGGCTGTCTTTAGGGCTAATATCGGAGCACTCTAGGGTGTGGGTATTTCTTCCTCCTGATTGCAAATAACCGAAAGATTAGCACCAGCAGCTGTTTGGAATTGGAACAATGGAGAGACCTAGGAAGTGGAGAAATTGAAAAAGGAGAACCCCCCTCCTAATCACCCAGCTCAAAGTTCACCAAGTCAGACGGCATGACTTAACGTGACCTCCACCTCGGCTTCGCGGGCCTGTTTGCTTATATGAAGGTCGGGGGGAGGCAGAAAGAGGGAAAGCGTGGGGGAAATAGAGGGGAAAAAAGGGGGGATAACGGGCAGTGTAATGAAATTTCCTACAGCACCGCGAGGTCGTGGCTGGACGCTCCCCTCTGGCAGCCAGGTGCTCTCGGTCCTTGTCCTGTAGGGTGGGTTTTGGGGGTTCCTTACCCACGCGGGTGGAGTGAGCTTCGGCCATCCTCTTTAGGGGACAGCCCCGATGTTCCTCCCTTCCTCGAGGGTTCCATTCCCATCCCGGTTTTCGTTCCTGCAAGAGGCGCCGGGAATGGGATGCTCTTCCCGACAGAACCCTTCTCTCGGCTCGCCGCATCCCGGTTAGGAGGACCAAGGGGGGGGTGTCACAGAGCAGCCCGGCCCTGTGCTGGCTGGTGAAGTGTGAGAGCGACTGAGCTGTCAGGAGAGGGTTGAATGGGATCCCCTAATGGATTTGACTCGGAAATCTCGACTTGACCAGTTTTTTCCTCTTTAAAACAAACTCATTAAACTTGTCAACACTCATTAGGGCCTTAAAACGCTGAACTGGAGTCACTGGGGAGAGCGGTTCGTGGGGGGCTGCCTCGGGAAGGAGAGAAGAGGTGGGGGGGAAGCAGCCCAGCATCGCGTCTGTGCCGGGCTCCCCCGGCTTTGCGGGGCGGGAGGAAGGGGCTGCTGCCAGGAAAATAAACGCCTTAAAAGAGAAATCAAGGGAGGAGAGAAGGAGCCGGCACGGGGAGGGGGCTGTGCCTTGGAAATAGGGGCATCTCCGCACCCCCCCGCCTCCGGGCTCGGCTACAAAAGAGGCGCCGGGGCAGGGGAGGGTTCGGCGGGCTGCGGGGGGGCCGGGCCAGAGCCTCCGGCTTGGGGACGCTTCCCTGGGATTTGAGAGTGTGTGTGGGGAAATATATCTGCTGGGCTGTGATTTCAGCAATTGCAGAGGGAAGGGGGAATGGGGGGGGAATGGAGGGGGAAAGGTTAGAGCCAGCTTTCAGCCCTAAATCCCCTGGAAATGAGCCTGGTCTCCGAAATTCCTTCCCAATCCCCCTACCCCAAATATTTTGAGAGCTGTAAAATTAGTCGGAGATCGTCTTAATTCTGTCGTCAAGACGAAAATTGCTTTCGGAGGGGTGTGTGGGGCAATTAAACGTTGCACATTTCCCCGTCTCTATTGAATAGAGGTTTTGTTTAGGGTTGATTCAGATTTCTTTTAGGGGTTTATTCTGATGCTTTTCAAGTCTTGGTTCGCCTTTAAGGGGGAAAAACCCACCCCTATTAAAAAACAAAAACAAAACAAAAAAACCCCTTCGAGACCTTCTGTTATTCCCCTCTCTGAGAATGAGAACATCAGCTATTCAAGCGTATTGATGAACTCCCCCAAAAAGTTTATTAAGAGAAGCGAAAACAAAAGGACTAAAGGCCGCAGGCAACTGGACAGACAGTTTATAAACTAAGGTCCCATTGTCCCCCTGAGGCAGATGCATGAATACCTCTGAATGGGTCCCTTTGGAGTGACAAGATCAAGCCAGACAACAGCATGTTAAAAGGAAGGAGCGCTGTTTCTCTTTCTCCAACCCAAAGATCTGCTCCCCCTACTCCTCCTGCATTAATGTACATCTGCAGGGGGAGGAATAAATAGCTCCTTAGGATCTGCGGCCTTCGGGGTTTTTATTCTTCCACCCCCAGCACCGGCTCTTTGCACCATATGCTGCAGATCAGGGCTTTCTCCGCAGCCTCCAGCCAGGCAGTCGCCTAAAATGATCCCCAGCAATCGCAAACTTTCTTCCCTCTTTCTCTCTTCCTCCCCTTTATCTCCTCTTCCCCCTGCCGCTGTTCAAATCGCGATTTACGGCCCTGCTTGTCTAAGAGATCCCTCGTGGTCAATTAGGTTTGCACAGAGCAATTTAACTAATAGGCTTTGATGGATTTATTTGATTTTATTTTCCCTTTCCCTGGGATATCAGCCTTGTGCTATCAAGATACGGTGCTGGGGAGAAACATCCCGAGCATCCTATGGAGAGGGGCTGGGATGGCAAACCTGGCAAAGTCTCCAAATGAATGCTGTCGTCCCCTCGCTTTCACCAATGGCTCCAAACTCCAGAAGCGGATGGGGTTTGCAGTGTTTGGGTAAATTTGGGTAATACCAAGCAGCTTTGGTTTCTCCCATGGAATCAGGAAGGTGTATGAGTGTCTGTTTCCCCCCCTTTGCCTCTTTCAGATGTTTTCGACCTTGGTTAAGGTTAATTCAGAGAAGTTTTGCAAAGCACTGGGAGAAGGGCTTTAATGTGCATTTGCAGTTGAGTTGCTTTGAGAACTCGGGGAATTTTGTTGCCTGGACAGTAGGAGAAACAGGGAAAGAAGCGAGTTTCTCAGCACTTTGCTGTTGAAATAACTTCTAGAGGTGCAGACTGCAACAAATAGCCCAAGCAAGGTGTGAATTTGAATGCAGAGGCTTTTCCAGCCCACCTAAACACCTCAGTCCTTGCCTTCACATCCCAGCCCTGAATGTTCATGGGTCCCCACTGTCTCTACTGTCACATGAAGGGGATCCCGCCGAGGTGGGAGTGTCTCAGCCTGGCTGCTGCAGTGGCTGAGAGGGCATTTTGGAGGCTGATAGCTCATGTCTAGCTGATTCCTGGTGCTTGCAGAGCCTGCCTGCACACTCCTTAACAAGAGACAGTTCCCAGCGCTGGGTTGGGAGGTCAAGCGACGATAATAACAATAAAATTACCCCCCTTTCCCCAGCCTCACCTTCCCCTCCACAGCGGAAGAGTTGCTATTTCATGGCTGGCTAAAGCCAAGCTTCCCTCAGGGGGGTTATGCAACTTATGACCCTCCTAACCTGTACTTAGTGCCTTCCAAAAGGAGATGTGCTCCTGGAGAGGTGACTTCAATGGAGATGGAGCCACAAGGGCAAAACCAACCTGTTAAAAACCCCTCAAAACCAAACCCCAAAACAGCATCAGGCAGAAGAAACACTGAGCAAAAGGAAGCAATTATAGCTAAAGCAGAAGGATTTCCCAGTTAGGGAAATACCTGCTTAATCAGCTAGAGCAGTGATTTGTAGGGAACTGTAGGAAGCCAACCAGGGGTTTTAGTGGCAGTCTTGGGTTTAAGTCTTTGCAAATCCAAGGAGGACTTTAGCATCAGACGAGCATCCCCATCTCCAGCTGTGGTTGGTGGTGATGAAGCTCTTCATGAAGGGATGGTGCAGTGATGGCATCTTACTGCCTCAGACCAGCTCCAGAACAAACCTATGTATATACCCAGTGCCAAACCCTCATTTTCAGGGAAGCAGGATAATTTGGTCCCATGCTAGAATGAATTAAGCCTCTGACCCTTCAAGCAAGCACATATTTGATTTTACTGCTACAGGTAGCCCTGTTGGCTTCAATGGACCTACCAACAGGTCCTGGGTTTTGCACCTTTGGAATATTTTGATTACTTCCTTTTGGGAAAATGCACCCTAAGGTACATTTGCCTCAAGACATCACAAATGGGGCAAGGGAGAAGAAAAAAAAGGAACAGATGAGGAGCTGACATGATGAAAGACCAACAGATTTTGGGTCATTGCTGTTCCTATAGTGGCTCCCTGAGGCATTTCAAAGGCAAAAAAAAAGCAATGGCAAAACACAAACACATAATCAAACCAAGGAGGCAGTTAACCAGGCCAATCCTTGCAATCCCAAAGTCCCATTTAGCTGCTTGCAGGATTATCACTTGTTGCCGATTCAAAACCAGCAGGTGTTGTCAGCTATTTATGACCACTGTTATTTATACGGTGGCACTGGTGTGCCTGGCGCTCAGCAGCCACGTCCAGATGAGAGCCAACCTCTCCCCTGAGAAGATACCAAACGAAATTAGACTTAACACAGCAGCAGACGTTAATACACAGCATCTGAGGGGAAAAAGAGAGGTTCAAATCCACAAAGATCGTACAATCGCCAAGCATTAAATCCCGCACCTGCTGGATTGTTAGCTCCCATTTGAGAGGAAAAGCAAAAGGAATAGATCTGTGTTTATGTGCAGGGAAACTGTGGCACAAGGGTAGGGACCAAGGCAGGGCATCATGGATGACTGCTATTTGCTTTACGGGTCAGTACTGAGGTTTGTAGTGGGTGTTCAGTGGTATAGGGATGTGTAGCCAGAGTCAGCTTGCGGCACAGGAAAGAGCCAGGGATAAGCGAAGTGAAGCAGCTTGCACAGGTCTATCAGTGACAAATCCAAGACTGGAACCTGGTGTAAAAATTACTAAGCAGAGCCCCATCCAGAGCCTTTTTTCTTCAAAACTTAGTGGGTTTATGCAGGAAAATTCCCCTGGTATCTGCAGGAGTTTTACCCGAAGATTGAATATGGACCTGGAGATTTGGCTTTTTCTTTTTGCTTTTTCTTAAGAGGCAAATCAGCTCACAGAGCAAACAAGTAGATGCTCCTTGGAAATAAAACACATTTCCAGCTTAGGCCTGCAAAGGCTTACGTTTGTGGGCGACTTTATCCAAATGAGTCATCCCATCCCATGTCTGTGAGAGGATTCCCCGTGTAAGCAAAATTGACCAATACGACATTTATAGGGATTGGGCTGGGCACCGGTAAGAAGCATTCCCCAGCTGAAGGAGGCTGTGTGGGGAAAGAAATCAGCTCTGCAAAACTTCAGCAGCCTCCTTCCATCTTCTGCCTGAAAGACAAGAGTCATGAACCAAGGAACCGGTCACCACTTCTCTGGCAGTGGTGTAAAATGCAAAGTGACCCCCTGTAGTTGTTTGAAGAAGGCTGGACCCTGCTGTAAAGCTCCCTAAACTGGGCTCCCCCCAGCAGGTCCTTCCCCCTATCCTCTCCTCCCCAGTGTGTTTTAAATGATTTTGGATTTTAATGCAGGGCCTGGAGCTCATTCCTTCTTATTCATGGCATCAAACAAGAGGCTGCTGCCCCCAGCTGGGTTCCTTGAACTTAGAAGTAAAGCTCTCCTCAATATTACCTTAATTAATTAACTAAAGAGACAATGGCTTTGGAGGTGTCACCTCTGTTTCCAGGGAGGGGGGCCTTTTGACAGAGCCCTGCCATAAACTAATTCCCAGTTCCAGCAAGGAGTCCTAGGGGGAAGAGTTAAGTGACACCATTTACTTGTTTACCAAGACAATTTATGTCATATTTGTTTTTCCCCACCTTCTGTCTGCAGCCCTGAAAACTCTGTTGGGGGTGCAGGGAGAAGGAGGAGGAGGAGAGAGTATTAGTTGCATGAACCACTGAAATCAAAGCACATTCCCATCTGCAAAATCCCACTTCACAGCTTTTGGTATCTTCTCTTTTTTTTTTTTTTAAAGAAAATAATTTAATTTACACAAACTTTTTGAAGTTTTCCAGGTTCAATATAACAAATCGGAGCTTTGATGCTTTAAAGGTGCCATAAAGAGCTACAGGCAACATCACAGTTAACCAAAAATATATATATTTAAATGCTCCTGTGAGCACTTGTCTCTCTTCTGAATGTTGTGGCTGCTTTTATTTTCTTTTCCAAGCAAGCACTGAAGGGATGTTTGCTGGTTTATTCCACCCAATAACAGGCAGTTTGTATTTTGAAGAAGCAAGAATCATGTTTTAAAAGGTGACAGTGAAATGTGACCAGCTGGAAAATCTATCTGGGAACACATATGTTATATACCCACCAGTGCATCATTACTGGAATTTGGGTCACCATACCGCAGACGGGCAACGTGGTTGTATTTTGATAGGTAAGGAAATTAAAGTGCAGGCTGGATACGTATGTCACTTGATGGGAATTCATAGTTAAAGAAGGAACAGAACTGTGTCTCGTGGAACTCGCTCACCCATCTTCATGAATCATTTCCATGCTGAGGCTCAGCCCCCTCATGGGCCCAGTTCTCAAATAGCTTAACTTCATGGAGGTTTGGATTTGAGGAAGGGCTTTCAGTGTCTGGGGTCTGGGATCCACAAGCACTGAATCTCCTGTTTTTTAATACACTTCCAGGTGTAGCATCTTGATTATGTGGAAATGATTCCCCCCTCTGTCCAACTGTGTTGGTAAGAATCATCCATTCCGATGCATCTGAAATGTCACCAGGATTGATCTATAAGTATGTTCTGATGTGCAAAGAAAACAGGGTAATGCACAGGAGATTCCTCATTTGGACTAGAGAATGGACTGGCTCCTGCCCCCCGCCGCGCCCCCCCCCCGCCCCCCCCAACCCATATCCATACGTTTTTTGGTCTGGGTTTCATTGCTCAGAACTTAGGTTGGTGCATGAAAAATAGGTTTGTATGTATTTCACAGCTCTGGGGCATATGAAAATGTGATCACTCATAACCGCATCTCCCAATTTAAGGCATGCAGTTTTGGAGGCCTAGGCTTAGCCCCTGAAAATTCAGTCCTTATTGTCTCATGTCCCAAATCTGCAATTACTTATGTCTATATTTAATCTTATACATGTGTGTACCCTCATGGTATGAAATACTGACACGATTAAGAAGATACTTCCACTACCACCTCCTATAAAAGTGAACAGCTAAAGAGGGATGGTTCACTCAGCAGTAAGCGTTCCTCGGAATGTGGATCTCCCTATATACTCGCTGTAGCAGAGTTGTGTTCACACACAAGGTTCAAGGGAGAGATTCTACCATAAACCAGTGTAAACCAGTGAATTTGATGGACCTACTTTAGCTTGCACCAAATAAGGAACTTCATTTGTTAATTCTAGATACTGATTTAAGAGCAAATCTGATTTGTATTTCACCACCACCAAGTTAGTTGATGTGCAGATATGTGATCTGGTCCTGCTTTGCATGTGCTATTGGTTTTGTTGAAAGACTATAGAACTGAACCATGGCTCTGAAGACTTAAAATCTGGCTCTGCCATTGGATTGTTTTGCCTTTGACTGAGCTGCTTCACCTCTCCACGGCTCTCTTTCTGTTCCCACCTCTGTCTCATCTGACCAGGGGTAGTCTCTTACTGCGCATTCATTCAGTGTCTAGCACAATGAGGAACCGAAACAACCAAGATGTCTCATTCTTGAGATAGTAACAGAGAAGACTGCTGCTCTGGTTTAGCTAAAAGTCTCCTGAAGCTGGAGGATGTCTAAGAAACCTCTAAGTGCCACAAGAGCTGCTGTTGATAATTCAGTAGGTCAAAATGAACCAGCTCAGGACTAGCACTTCTTCACCATGTCTTAGAAATAGTGAAAATGACATGTCAAGGCTTCAAGGATATCATCCTTAATAATTATTGTTCCCTTAGGTCTCCTTAGAAGATTTAGGCTGTTGCCATTTTGGGTGTTGAAGAATCTTCCTCATGGGAAGCTGCCCTACTGCAGTCAGACTCTCCTTTTCTTGGTTCTTGCACTAGTTACATAGCAGTTAGGATCTGTAAATGAGCCCCCGCTACAACTCACACACTGATGTACAACTTGGTGATGTGTAAGGAGTGTGTTGATATTCATTGTGAAGTTGTGTTAGTGTTTCATGATCAAGGTTATATGTCACAGTGAGAAGTGCTTCATTCCTGACTAACGACAACAAACAGTGCTATCAAGGGAAAACATGGGCTGTTAGTGATTTGTAGGGGGTTGGTTGGCTTTGATTCCAGCATTCCCTCTAGTTGCCTGCGTATTCTTGCCATTCAAGCCTCTGATCTTTGCGGGGGGCTCGGAGGGTTGGGCAGGATTGTCTACTTGAAACGCATTAGAACAAAAAGTGACATCGTGTCACTTTGTCCCTCCTCTTCTCTGGGAACTGTAAGCCTCGATTAGAGTTGTGTGACTTCACAATTTCCATTTTCTCACTTCCCAGTCACAAATATGACAACAGAGCAAGTGATGGCGCTTCAACAGAGGGAGAAAACACTTCTAGCGCTGTTGGCCAAACTGATCTGAGTCCATGTTCCCCCAGAAAATACAGTGGCACAAGGGAGCTGCAGTAAAAATTGATGGGCATATGCCTGTCCCATTTCTTTGACACCTTCTCTTTGATCCTGATTAAGGCAGAGCTGCCCATGAAAACAGGGAACTTACAGCTTATTCTCCACATTACTGGGACTACAGAATGATAATTGCTCAGACCTCTGGGTTCAGGACATAAGTCGGATTTCCTCAGGGCTCACCTGAGCCTGACCTGCTCGGCGCACACAGGATTTCAGTTTGGAGCTGAGCCAGGGACCCGAGGCAGAGAGCAGCTCACTGCTAGGAAGAGGGCAGTAGAAAGGATGTCTTGTGTATCGGAGAAGCCACCTGGCTCCCTTTACCCAGGCGGCGCTGCCTGTGATGTCCCTTTCAGAGGGGTAAGAGAGTGAAGGGACTGGAAACACTTCAGAAATGGAAATGCCGTCCATTTGTTTATAATTTCATCCCTTGACATGTAACCTGAACCTGATGGAGCCAATAAAGAATTAAAGCTTTGCATGTTTCCTACCTCAAAAACACTGGAGCAAATCCAGGCTTCTTGAAGGCAAATTATTCCAAAGAGCTGAAAGGAAAAGCAGAAAAAAAAGCAGCTTGACTTTTTGTATTTGTTTTTTTCTTCTTTCCTTTCCCCAAAGTTTTGATAAAGTTCCCTTATTTGTTCTCCCCCATCAATGGGCATCCAGTGCCCTTTCAGGAGCACTGCCAGCAAGCTGTGAAGCAAACCCCATGATTTACAAATAATGACATTTGTTCAGAGGAGTTCTGAAGACAGAAACTAATTCTGGGAATGAAATCCCTCACTCTGAGAAGGAGTCTCATTGAGGACTTTTAATTTTCCATTATTTTTCAGGGAGAAGAGTTTTCTGCTCACAAAATCTAAGTTAAGCACCTGGGGATGAGCTTACTTGTTGCAATGATGCAGTTTGGGTTATTAAATAAGCTGTGAATATCTTTTGCCATTAGCATTCCTGCACAGGGAGGTTTATTGGTTTATTTTTTTAATGTAGGGTATAATCAGCTCATACAGGGTAAAACTGACTGGGCTGTAAATCTAGCATATGGATTTTGCATGCCACACATTGAAGGGTCACATGGAGATAGAGGTGTTGATTTGTCCGATAAAATCAAATTAAAACTAGTTATCGTGTAGGACAGTGTGATGCTGCTCTCTCCATCTCTCCTTGCTCAGTATCTCCAATGGATTTTTATATCCAGCTCCTGCCAGTGGTGAGCAAATTCTTTTGAGGCGTTACCTCAAAATTTGTCTCTCTTCTACTGGAGTGCACTGGTTTAGACTGGGAAGAAAATACACCAACAAAAGTATGTGCTCAGGTTGTAAGGTTTTAGTGCAGATACCATGCTTTGGGTTAGGATATGTACAGCTCTGGGCAGAGAGCAAGGGAGAGGACGTTATCTTGGCAAATCTACACACATATATTATGTAAAGTAACAAAACTACAACCTGTGGGACTCTGAGCCTATGGGATATATAAAGAACTGTACATCTGAGATACCTCCAAGTGAGATTTTTACGTATAGACTATACACGATCAAAGTGTACATTCAATTTATGATAGCTAGATAGATAGATCTGGGAGTAGGGAATTAGCAGGTTGATTGCTCATGCCCTACCTTACCCACAATGTTATGTCAGGGCAAAGTGATCAAACAAGAAGTAGTTGCCAGCAACTGCTCTCAGGGCACAGCAGCAGAGAAATGAAATTCAGATCCCTGGACCTGCAGAGAAAGGAGGGGTTGGTGTCCTGGCAAGACTCTGAACAGCTTTGTACATAAGCCAGGTCAGCTCTGTAGCCACCAGAAGTCAGAGGAGCTGTGCTGCGACAGACAATATGTTGGTTTGCTGTACTCCATCATCTACCTATGTACACCCCTTGTTGGAGCTTAATTCTGCTCCCAGTTATAACCTTCGGCTCTGAAAACCGTGGTCTGGCTCAGTGAGGCTAAGAGGAAAATCCAGCTCTTGATCTTTCCAAACAGCCAGACAGCAGGGACTCTCCCCTTCCACTGTCCTAGTGCCGCTGGTCCTCTCAGCTCCTTCCAGTCCCCTATAGCTTTCCTGCTCAGCCAGCTGGAAGGCTCCCAAGAATTTATTCCCTCCTGCCCTGCAGATCTAGAGGTAAGGAGAGCATGAACCCACTGCACCCCTTTTTGGGGGCCAGCCTTGCCTTTTCCCAGCACCAGCCATGACCCCCAATAGCACACTTTAAACACAGCCTCTCAGAACAGTAAGGGTGCTTTGGTTGGGTTGGCTGTTTTTTTTTTGTTGGCTAACTTTATCAGTGCCCGAGCACGCCTTGAAGTGTCAGCTTGACATAATATGTAACAGTAATTAAGAAATAAGCCTCTTGCCCGGTTTCACAGCAATCATTTAGCTAAGTAACTACCATGGTCCAGTGCCTCAAAAATCACCATTAGCCCACGCCACTTATGGCCATAAAATTTCTTGTTTTCTGCTTTTCATCGGACTCACCCTGGAATCTTCGTTTTGCTTTATTTATACATTTGCACTCAAACAATGGCAATAAACCCATTCCCAGAGTGTTGCAAATCAGAAATTTGTCCACATTTTTTCCACCACCTTCCTGGGTGAAGCTGCCTTTTGCTTGGGAACGGCGGTGGCTGGAGGCAGCTGGGAGAGGGGGGAGCAGGGTGTCGCTTGGAGATTGATCGGTGCTGTTGGAAGTCGCTGGGATGGGGCAGAGAGGGGGAGCCGGAGGAATCTGGCATGAAAAGGCAGTTTGTGGTGACAGGGGTTTCTTTTGAAAGACCTGATTGAATCAGACCTGAGGCGGGAAGAAACGGCTGTTGCCTTCATTGAGTTCTTGCTAACTTTTCCCCCCCTCCTACCATCGAGGTTTTCAGTTCGGGCTTTTTTGTTTTGTTCTGTTTTAATGTGTCCTATACTGTTTAAGCTGGAAGGAACAACCACGAGGTCCTGCCTGCAGAGTGGGAGGAAAAAAAACCAACAAGGACATCTCACTCAGTTCCTAGCAGGCTGCGAGACATATTTTTAACCATTCTAAACCAGTGGACCGCTCATTTCCACAGTGATTTTAAAACCCGTTCCTTATTAGGCACTTAGCCTCCATAAATTACGATTAAAGCCCTCTGCAGACAACTCAACGGAGCAGATCGGGATGCTGAGACGTGAACTGAGTTGTCTTCGTTGGTGTAATTTATGGAGAAAGCTGCTTGCTTGGCCTTATTTCTGCACTATCTGCAAAGTGCCTTTCCCTGGGGATTCAGCTGCGATCCACGTTTCCGAACACAGATGCTGAACAGTTCTTTAATGAAATAGAAGTCTATTTCCCTCAATATCAGGCTTGCCCCTTTACCACTGCATCTCCTGCGGGCCAGGTTCATGTTTTACTGGGCAGTCAGCTTAGAGAGTAATGACTGCTCACTCAAGCAAGCGCCAGCTGGCATGATGGAGATTTACCCCCAGTGACATCTGAATTGAGCTTTGAGTAAATGCCCTCGTATCTGGTCCCCTCAACTTCAGAGGGAGTTTTGTCTGAATCAAAAGAAATAGGGACGGGGAGGAAAGAAAGAAGATTTTAAGACTTAGCAGTCGGTGAAGTCGGATTTCCCTCTCTTGTGGCATTTGGACACTGGAGAAAGCATCAGGACTTAAACTGAACTATCGACTTGAGAAGGAAAAATTCCTACTGGCAAGAACAGCCTTGTGCTGACTGACGTGTGCAGGAGGTGACCTACTAAGTCTGGGTTTTATTTGCTGTTTTCTCCCTCCTTGCCTTTTTGGTTATTCGAAGTCATTCTGCTAAAATCCACCTTCTCCTTATGCAAGCATCTCTCTCTTCAGGGACACATCAGAATCCTGCTCTTCCTGCATAAGGAGCTGTGTAATCTACCCCAGTCAGAACTGACTGTCCTTGCTCCTGCACCCCCAGTCTCTTTCACCCTTCTTTCCTCTCTTCTTTCATCCCTTGTGAACCATCTCCCAAATTTCAGACTTTAATCCCCAAAACTCTTCTTGGTTTCATTCAGAGCGTCCCCCTCAAGCTGCTATCAGCTCCTGGCTGCCTGCATCTCCTCATCCCACTGCAATGCACACAGAAGCCAAACTCTCCCTCAGTGAAAGAGCGCATATATGATGATATAATGTGGGTTTAATCGATCTGCCAGGGCCCCGTCACCATCACCCTCCAGCTGAGGTACTGCACGTCCCTCACAGCAAATGGATGCCTTAAGTGCTCCCATCTCCTTTTTGCTTTTGGGCTGGAGGGAAGCTATAGCAAAGCCCTGACTTCTTTTGCCTGAGGGGCAAAGGACTTCTTCTACCTCCACATCCTTTCTCCAGAACACTGTGGGCGCAGGTGCCTGAGGCACTAACAAAATGGCTGCAGGGCACCTGTGGTACTCCTGCTTCTGGCACCTTCCACCACACCCAGGTGCCTGCTGGGCCCTGATTGGCTGGAATACCAGCAGGAGGAGGGCCGGCCGGGAAGGGAGCCAATGGGAGCAGAGCTACTTACGCCTCAGGTGAGGAGTGGCACACCAGGGGTAGTCTGTGTGTAGCCATGGTGTGAGGTAGGTTGGTGGTGATGGTTCATGTGTTAATGATTAATCAGTCAGGGCAGCAGTGGTGGTGAGTCATTGTGGTCAGCTCACAGAGACCGCTGTGGTGCAGTGGTGAGGACAGTAAAGCAGATGAGGTGTGGTGTGGTGCTACTCCAGCAGCCTGTGGGGACCCAGTGGCCTGCTGCAGCCTCGCCAAGGTCAGAGCCCTTCTTTGCAGCCTGTGCTGAAATAGCTGCCTGCCTCCAGGCAATGCTCCCTGAGGTGCCTGAGTTTGTTGGTGCGTTGGTTTAGCCCTTTTTGTCCTTTCCTTCCCTTCATGTATTGCTGTGCTCATATATCTATACAGCCCCAGGCACTACTGCAGCCTAACATTTGTGCTTTGCAATAAAAGCAGTGCACAGTAAATACTATATTGGGTTCAGCCTCTACTTCTATCCCCAAAGCACATCACAGGGACTGGGTTTGGTTTTTAATGCTCTCCAAGGGCATGCCTCGCTGAGTGCTGATATTCATGTGCTCTTCCATCCTGCTCTATCCCTTTCACTCCTGCTCCTTAACTCACCATAGTGGGGCAGGGCAGCTACTGGTCTGTTTTCCAGTGCCAGCATTCAGGTACCACCACATTCCTGCTTGTCCTTGTAGGCTTTCTTGCCCAGGAAAGACTGCCACCACACAAGTTGGCTCCTGGTCCCATCTCGAAACCTGGCAGGTGCACAATAAACTTCCATGATTCTTACCAGCAGCAGATCCATGGGGAGGGAGAGGCTGGGGCAGTCCATCCAACAAAAATAGTAGCAGAGCAGCTGAGTTGTTGTTGGGTTTGTTTCAGAGGAAGCTGAAGGGTAAGGAAAACCAGCTCTTTCTAACTGAGCTCTGTAACTTCTTCATCTCTGACTGATGGGCAGAAGGAGCCATAGGAGGAGGCACTTTTCACTCAGGGAAGGGTCTGCCCACAAACAGGTTTTCATCCGGATGGATATGTGGATCAATGTCACTGACTTGGAGTCACCCTTGCAGACAATCCCGATCAGTTACTTCACAATGTCTCTGCTGGCCTGTGCTGACAGATGTTCTCATCCCAAAGGACTTTCAGACTTCTCATGCCTTTTCCCCTCTGTTTTTGCCCTTCCTGTTTCATTTTAAGGTCATAGCATGTTGCTGAAAGTACACTTCTTGCCTTTAGTCATTCCCGCTTTTTCTCTTCCCCATCTAGTGATGATTTTTAGGTTAAGAAGGAAATTCACCCATAGTTGGTCAACCCGCCAGGCATGCAGTCCCCTATGTCTCTCTTTCTGCCTACACTCACACCTGATAAGTGTCAGCTACCTTGGAGCAAGGCTTTCTAACTCCTGAACATTTACTAGGATAAATCCCACTTGTTACCAGACATCAGCAGAGCACACTGGCTCAGTGCTATGACACAAGATGAGTGCTATAAATGCCACTGGCAATGGCACTTAGAAGTCACAGAATGCACAAAAATAAATGTGCTATTTTGATTTATCCCTTTTGTTACTTACCCCAGTCCTGTTTCTGTTCTCTGTGTTATCAGATCTTTAGGTACCACACAAAATATGTAAGCACATAAGAAGGTCCATGTATTCTTTGTATATAGTTCATTAACCTTTACCATGCTTTTCACCATCTTTAGGTGTGTGCCTTTGCTAGTAAGACATACGTATTGCTATATTTAAATTTACCGGTCTGTTTGGACTCACTGAGTACCAAATGAAAGCATTTGAATACAATTTCCATTCTGTCCTGCATTAAACCATGATACATCTCATAATTTGCTTATGGAACAGGGTTGAGAGACTAGTGCTAAAACAGTACCTTTTAAAGACAAAACAATTCAGTGAGCATCCCCACACAGTTGAGTGACCAGGGATGAAGATCAGTAGGGAGACTCAGGCCTTGTTTCATGAATATGAAAGCTTTTCTGATAAAGAATGGCTCTTCATGACTTACTTAGATAGCCTCCCAGGCTTTCAGGTTTCATAGCAGAGTTTTGTGGGCAAGTAATGAGCTGTTTGTGGGGTGTCGCCATCTCTTTGTTTATGTCAGTGTTTTTAAAATATTGATTTCTCTGTGTTCTTGGGAGACTTTCTCCAGCGCAGGTGTTCAGGCTCAGGTTGTCTTAGATAGCCGCAGAACTTTTGGGTACTGCCCCAGTTTGATCCTATGTATTGAATAACTGTAATGAAAAAAGGAAACCATGTTTTTGCACAAGTCAGCCATGAATTAGTGGCACGGGGAAGATTCTGTACTCAACAGAAGTAATGGTGCACAGAGAATTACAGAGCAGCCAATGGCTCTGTTGAGAGGGATCCAGCACTGGAAGCTGTCAGGGGCAGGAGACTGGATTAAATTGACCGTTTATCTCTTTTGTTATAAAAACTTCTCTTTGAATGCGTCAGCAGAGGGTGACATTGTGCAGGTTTGGGAAATAATCTGGAGTGCCATCAACAAAAACTTGGGAGCCCCAGTATTTAGAATGGATTAAAATTTAAAGCAAGTGAGGTTTTGTGAAAATTGGTGACATGTTATAAGGAATTACTTTAATGCACTGTTGCTATGGGCTGAGAAAGTATTTTAAATCTAAATGAAATTATTGCAGTGCCTAATTTATTTTGGTTTAGAAATCCCATCTAATTATTTTAATATCTAAAATTATGCACCTGATGGAAGTTTTTAAATGTTTTGATGGAAATTTCAGGGGTTTTGGAAGAGAAACTTGTCTGTCCTCTGGGAATGAAATTGATCCAAGTGAAATTCTGCAAGAATATAAAATCATACAAATGTTAGATTGTCAGGAAACATCTGTGCCGTTCCTATGGGGTTTTAAAGACCCATATGGATGGTTGTCATGAACTTAACTAAAACTAAGTGTGAACGTGTTTGTCCCAGCTGTTGAAATGTGTAACACCGGATTTTGCTGGTATTTGCTGGTGGACCAGGTACTATGCATGTTTTCAGGGCTCTGTACAGCACCTACTATGAGAAAGCTCCATGGAGGCAGCGGTGCGAGGGAAAATCTTTAATTATCAAGGCAACGGGTACAAAGGGAGCACTTGATCTCTGGTTTGAGATGGGTGCCTCCACCTAATGCTAAGTAGGTGCAGGGCATGCATTTTTTCCCAGAACTATCAGCATCTCCCTCAGATCGCAGAGACGCAGTGTGCAAAGCAGCCTTTAAAAGACCCAGTCCTGGCCTGCGCGACAAGGTTCAAGGCTTACTGGAACTTCTTGAGTTGTGTCTGTGTGTGTCAGCTGTCCCCAGGCCCAATACCAAACAGGGGACAATACAGACAGATAAGATAATGGATGAGAAGGGAGTGGAAAATCTAGCCTGTATTCTGGTGGCATTTCTAATAGTGATAGCGCTGGCAGCATTGGACCGAAAAGCGTATCCAGCACAAAGGGCTGGTAAGTCCTCTCCAGCTCCCACTGTGACGCTAAAGCCGGTTGCAAATATCCAGTGCTGGGGCCCCTCACAGTGGGGAGTGGAATGGTGGCTACGTGACCTGGGGCAGCCGTGCCATTCCCAGAAAGGGGCTCAGCTCCTGCTGAGCCAACTGGAGCCCAATGCTTGAATATCCCAGTGGGGTTTCTCCCCACCAAGATCACAGCACACCCGGGGTTAAAATTGATATCCAAGGAGCACATCCAGCTCTTCGGCTTGGGTTTTGCCGAGGTTTCAAGTGTGGGTCTGCTGCTTACTCTGCTGGGTGTCCCAATGCAGGGTTTATTTTGTGTTGTGGAGCAGGTTGTTCTCATGTTGGCCTGTCTGTTCTGCTATTAGGAAACATCCATTAGAACAAATAAACACTAGTTTGGAAAGGGCACCTTCCATTTCAAGCTTTTGCTGACCTGTTGGATTTGCTAGGTGGCATCTGAATGCTTTGCTTGCTGGTTAGTAGAGGGGTCTGCCTTGTACTGCGGCTAACAGCTCCAGCATTGTCCAGCAGATTCTTACAACACAAGAGCTTGTTCTCTCTGGGATTTTTGAAGCATGAAATGGGAATCTTTAAGCATGGAGGAAAGTGTTGGAGTAAGAAGGGCAGGCTAATCAATTACCTGAATAATGTGTTAGAGCTGCAGGTGATATTCAGCAGTGTGGCATCCTGAAAAAGGTACGTTTTCACCTAGCCTGGAGTTTGGGACTTGACACAGGAGTTATGCAGTACATCTGATAAGGTGCAAGGAGCCAGACCAAGTCATGATTTACTTTTGGCATTATAATCTTAAAAGGAATCAAGCAGTGACCCATCAGGCACTTGGGAGTCAGGACATCCACATTTGATTTCCACTATTGACTCAGATCAGTAAAAGTGAATTTGCATCATCAGGTTCCTCCTGCCATCATTTGTCCATGTTTGCTTTGGTACAGCGCAACTCCCCCACCTAAGCCTAGTTATGGTCTATATGAACTACAGAAATACAAATAACATTCAACACTGTTTCACACTCTGAAACACAGAGAATTTGGACAATTCAGACAACTGCGTTTTTGAAGTGTTTCAGATTTCAGGGGGAGGTAATTTCTTAATTTAGCTAAACCAGCTTCCCCTCTCCCAAGAGGAAAATCTCCATGCTTGCACCCTGAATGTCCTCAGCGTGCAGAATGAAATTATTTACCAGCTGAAGAAGTATGAATATCAAAAGGTTCATTAAACATTCCAGCTAATTTTCTCTGGTCTGTAAAATTTGGTGGGGAAGAAGGGGTGGATGAAAGGGGTTAGGCTTTTGCATGGTCAGTGCTCAGCTTTCAAAACTGGATGTGGTGTGGAACTAACTTCCATATTACTGGGCCCCTTGAAGGGTGAGGGATTCTCATGTGGGCTCATCAGTAGCTGGAAAAATACTTTTCCTGTGACACTTTGTGCACTTGTTCTGTCTGTTCAAGTTCAGGGTGAGAATTTTCTTCTTGTAATAGTTCACTGCTTGGTTTTCAGGTTGTTTTCTTGGGTTTTCTTTGGGTTTCTGCCCTTTCTTATTTGAATGAGAGTCATTGATATCTATTTTACTTGCTGATGTTGCTCAGAACCTGGTTTTGTTACTTGCCAGTGTCAGTTCTATGTGTGGCTCATGAGATGGAGTTCAAGTGCTTGCCACCCTGCCAGCCTGCCTGCCAGAAATGAGCTCATGCCACAGAAGTTTGCGTGTGTCTGCAGGTCCCAGAGCCAGGCACACAAATCCTCTCTCTTTTGCACTGCAGTAGTCATTGGGAAGCAATAGCTTGATGTTAGAGACATCACATCCCTAAGCAAGCACCAGCTCCTTGCTCTCTTGGTTTCTGCAACTGGCAAAGGGTGTGTGGTCAAAACTGAACTAGAGTAAGAGGGAGGCCTCAGCAAGGATCCCAGGGTCTTTGAAAGAGAGCCAAAAAATACAAAGGGTTTCCAGTGTCTTCTCAAATCACAATTTCATGTTGAAATGAAGCTGCTTCCTAATGGAGGAAGAAAATCTATTGAAATAATATGAAAACAAAACAGTTTCTTTTCAGGTCAATGAAATGTTTCTACTCCCTTAGATGAGAATCTTTTGTTTCTCTATTAAAAAAGCCCCAATGAAACACTTCAGTCAAACAGAAAATATTTAGGATTATCCTGAAATGCTTTCACCTCCCTGCATCTGGGGGATCTGAGGTTCAAACTGGAAAACTCAAGATATGCACAGTTCTAACCACGGTAGATTGAGTAGCAGAAGTACCTGATCCTGCCTGTGACTGACAAGCTAAAACATTATTCTCCATGTATTCAGTCTGTCCATCTGTGAAGGACAGCTCTGCTTCACACATCCTTCTGGTTGAATGATGGTGGGAAATGTTGACTTTGCTCCTCATCTTGAATTCCTAAGCAAGAAGTAGCTGTGAAACATTTCAGCTTCTACTGTGTGTCTGTCCAGGCACAGTTGCCTCATAGGATCACAATCCAAGAAGGAAAGAGATCATCACAACCTCCTGAATGATCCCTTGTTACACTATAAAATACCTAGAGAATGAAGTCATGTGTCCCAAGCAACACTTGGCACATAATCCCACAGACTATAATGAATCTATAGCTGTCCACCTCCTGAAAAACTCTGCAGGGCTGGAGACTTTGAGGCTTACTTCTGTCCTCATTGTGGCCTCATGGGACACTTGTGTCCTGCCTTCATCATGGTGAAGGACATATACAGCACTTATGTTTTGGTGGTGGCATTGTTCCACCCTGCCCCTTCAGAGGAACTGGCATCTGAGACTCCAGGTATTTCATTCGAACAAAATAGGTTCTAATCTTTACCAGAAAAATAATACTTCAGAGCTGTGATCTGAGTGGAAATGGAGGCTGTGGACAGCATGTAGCCTTCAGAGAGCCTTAGCTTGGATCTGAGCTTAACACAGCTCAGCTCTCATGGGGTGAGCTGCCTCTTCTATTTCAGCTGTGCATGTTCACTCTGGAACCTAGTGATGGAAGGTGTCAGCAGAGGAAAACAAATTGTAGCTAATGCTAGCTAATGCTAACAGGCATGGAAGATGACCAGTGCTTGTCATGATGCTGCACTTATGCCTCTGGGAAAGCACCTTGTTAGAGTGTCTGAAATGGCAGAGAAATTGCTACTGGGCTCCAGTGTCCCGTCAGCAAAGGAGGCACTTCTGATGCCTGGCTTCTCCCCCTGGCCTGGAAGTTTTGCTGGCAGCACAGCTGAGGCTCTGTCACTGATGGACACCTTTGAGCACTATCATTTAATGACCAGCAGCGTGTGAAAAGATGATCTATTTGCTCACTTGCGCATACACTATGTCCATCAAGCAGGAGGCAGAATGGAGTACTGAGCAGGTATCCCAGGCCCTGTAGCAGAAGCTGTCACATAAACCCGTATGCGTCTTGTTCTTACTGGTGGTCAAGAATAAAACCAAAAGGGCACTGAACAGTTACTGAGACAGCAGGTAGCAGGTCCGCAATGGTGGCTCTTGTTTTGTCTGCTTTGCCCCTCACTTGTGCTGGCGCAGCCCCCTCGCCCGTCGACCTCATCTTGCTCTGAGCCACCTCCTCCCCCCCCTCTCCAGCCCCAGCTTGTTCCCTGGCCGCTGGAGGTTTTAATATTCAAGCCGTACCTTCCACATGAGCTGTGCTGAAGAGTTGACGTGTCGGAGTTTATTGATATCACATCGGGCTGCGGAGGGCTGTCAGCTGCACATTCAGCCTTGAGCGACCCCCTAAGGTGCGGGCTCTGGCAGCTCTAAAGGAATCTGCACAAAAACGCCTTTTTGTTTTGTTCAAGGTGAGACAATGCAAACAGGGCCCTGCACCAGATGACAGGGCTGATAAAGGACCAAGCGGCGCAGGGATATCTTTCTTTCTTTTCACTCCTTCATTCAATCCTTCTTTCTGTCACTTGCATTCTCTCCTCCCTATACTTTTCTTTCTTCTCTTTCTTCTCCTGGCTTGGTTAGCAGAGAGCAGCAGAGACAAGCAGAGGGGTTCAATTGCAGGCGAATGTCACAGTCCAGCTTCTCAACACATTTTCAGCTGCAGCCAGAGTTGCTGTTGGCCAGCTTGATGAGGGGCACTCTCTGCTTGTGGGTCCTTTCTCCTAGAGCTCTTTACAGTCACGTACTTTGGTGTTTTCTGTGTGGGCTGAAATGAATGTAAAGCTGTGAGTGTGTTGGGGAAGAAGTACATAGGAGAGGGGTGTAAACAGGAAGAGAAAGTTGGAGGAGCTGGCAGAAGGGCAGTAGAGCAGGAAAACAAATGGAAGTAGCAATGAAACAGAAGGGGATTGTGTATATACACATATATAGTGTGTGTGTGTATGCACGTAAGTAAAAAAGCATAAACAGGAAAAGGAAAGAAACAGAAGAAGGGAAAAGAATCAGATGTTTTCCAAGGACAACTGCCTTAATGTCTTTTGCTGCATCCCTCTGTTTTCACACACATGGCAGAGGACAAAGTGAAGGAAGCAAAGTGGCTGCTCGTGCCCACTCTTACACACCTCTCGGCTTCAGGCGGCCGGTTTGACATTCAGATAAATGAAGCAGGGCTTGCAAACAGCAGGAGGAATGTGTTTCTCATGTGTGGTTAAGTGGTCTCTGGTGCCTCATTCTCACGGGCTGGTTTTGCAGGATTGGGAAAGGTTTATGAGGTTAAATTTGTTTATCTTTCCTGAAAGAGTCTTATATTGAAAGGTCTTTAACTTGATGTATCCAGCCAGGGAGGCCCTGGGCTGGAACAGCAGAGGACAAGATTAAGGGCCATTGGCAGAGCTATATAGGGGTTTAGGATGAAAATAAAAGAGGGTGTTGCAAATTGGGATGGAGGAGCAGTGATAGAGCTGTGCAGGAACCCCAGGGTAAGAATAGCAAGGCAGCTATCGGCCAAGATTGAGATGTGCTGGCAGAGTGTGTGGGGCCCAGAACTGGAGCAGAAGGGGTGGCAGTACTTCAAGTACATGAGTAGAGCTGTGCTGGGACAAAGCCAGGGGCAGCAGAGGTTGTCACAATAAGAAACTGTGAAACCTGGATTTGTGTGCCTTGCTAGGATGCTAGACATCTGAGGTGACATGTCTGTGCATGCATGACGTGCCAAGGAACATGGTGCACCAAGTGGAATCCAGCCCAGATCTGGAGAAAGGTAACTTTTGCTTAGGTATCACCAGCATCTGAGACACAGCTGTGGTGCTTCTGCTCAGTCAGCTTTGGGAAAATTACAAAGTAAGAAGTACTGGAATAGATTAGGGATGGAGGATTGGGTCTGGGATAGAAGCCTACATATTTCTCAGGATGGGAACTGATGTATAAGGATAAAACTGCCCAGAGGTGCCTATAATCTGGCCAGGGAAAGTTCTGAGCATCTCTCTTGTGGATTTGAGTTTTATTTTCACAAAGGTGTGTGGATAATACAATGTCGTTTCTATTATGGTACTGGTACCTCCAGGCACCCTCAGAGGGTGGTCGTAACACACATGGGGAGCAGTTAGATATTGTATTGTGCTCAGAATGAGGAGGCAAACTGGTGTAACGGGCTCCTGGAGGTTCACCCCCTTACTATAGCAGCCGTACTATGATGTTATGTACTCTTGTGCTGGGGGA
The DNA here is from genome assembly GCF_012275295.1 of Melopsittacus undulatus. Taxonomy (NCBI): domain Eukaryota; kingdom Metazoa; phylum Chordata; class Aves; order Psittaciformes; family Psittaculidae; genus Melopsittacus; species Melopsittacus undulatus. The sequence goes on along the minus strand of NC_047538.1, from coordinate 2,565,427 downwards.
AAATGGGCATAGCTGAAGCACAGAGTGGGATTACAGCAAGCTGAGCATCACCAGGGTTTCCTTACAGCTCTTTGCTGGTGCTTCAACCTGGTCAATGAATGGCATGAACTCAGTGGATGACGGTTAGGGACTTGAGCTGAGAGGCTGCTTGCTAGGTTTGGGCTGTGCCTTATCACTGCCTCAGGCAAGTGCTAAGGACCTGTGCCAGGAAAAGTGCCGAAACAAAACACAGAGCTAAACATGTACATTTAATTTTTCCCTTTGGTCAGTCACCAGCTGTTTTTTACAGCCTCCACTCCTCCTTCTTACCTGGATAAAGACCTGGCTTTGTACATTGCAGGCCAGGAAATCTGCCTTAGTTTTACCTGCTTCTTTAACTTTTCAATGAAGGAGGTTACCAAAGGATGAGATTGCCCACCTTTAATGCCAGGAGGCTTCCAGCATCCTGGGTATTATACTTACATATATACTCTACTGTATATACTTATGCCTGGTTCTCCTGCACAGCTCATACCCTTGAGTGGGACGAATTTGTGTTGCTCCATCAACTTTCTTATGTCTATGAGAAATCTCTTTAAGGGAACTGGAGAGGTGAAGCTGAAAAGGGCAGGAAGCAAAAAAGGGAAAGTAAACAGACCTTCTCCCTGCATCTTTATCCCTTTGTGTATCCCAGCTGGTTTCCCTTTGCTTCCCAGTTTTGGGCTCACTATTGATGCCTCTCTAACACCATCGTTTCCATTCAAGTAGAGGAGCCAGCAAGCCGCTGCGGTCCCTCTCGTGCAGGCCTCTGCTGGATCCTGCGCCTGCCACAAGCACGCGGCTATGAATATTGAAGTGAAAAAGGGGCCTTTTATGGACTTCACAGATGTGCTGGGGAGTTGGGGCAGGCCTCATTACCTCGGGGTTCTTTAAAAGGCCAAACAAAAGCCAGAAGAAAGAGTGTGAGGGGTGGAGGGGGCAGGGAGGCGAGAACTAGAAAAAAGTTGAAAGAAAAGAAAAGAGGACTGGAGTTGATGGATATTCCATCTGTTTATGTTCAGGCCAGTGCTGGGAATTAACAAAGGCTGTAGGAGACATAGGCTCTCTTTTGCTCTCCCTCCCTCCCTATCTTCCTCCAAATGTTCTGGATGATTTGGTTTTGTTCACTCCTCGCAAGGAACAGAATATGTTGTGTTTTTTGTGACCATGTGTCTTTGCATGGGGGCACTGCAGCTGGTACCTACACTGCCAGACCCTGATTTGCGTTAGGATTTGCTGGGGCCCTGATGTCTCTTACTACTTTCACATGCAGAGTAGATGGAGCCTCTGGGGCCAGATCCTTCCACCAAGATAAATGAGTCCAGCTTCTTGGCTTTTACCAGACCTGCACTGTTGTGTGTCAGCAAAGGAGTTTCCTTGGTCTGTATGCATGGATTATGAAAGAGCATCTGGTTAGGGATGCAATTCCTCCTTCTTTGTTGGTTTGGAAAAGCCTTCATCTCATTTAGCTTTCAGCTTCAAGGCAGAGGTATGTTCCCAACCCAAACAGAGTTACCTGGAATGGCTGCAGTTGTTACAGAGGAATACAGAGTGTGCTGTTGGATATGTCTTCGCTCAGTGCAAGTCCTCATATTGGCAAGAGGTTTTTGCTGACGGATGACTGTTCCAAGGAAAACAGGGTCTCTCTAGCTTTTTCTTTCCAAAATCTTGCAGTGCTCCACTTGTGGTTATACCTATAGGCCTGGTGAGAACTGAGCCCCAAAGGGTAAAGTACTTGTTCAAGAAGATGCAGGGATCTTTATAGTGAAAAATGGAGGAGAATTTTGGACCTCTGTGCATCCAAACTGGCACTCAAGCCAAAGAGAAATTGATATTCTTGATATATATGCATTTCATGACCAAGTGCCAGGTGGGATACTCCTGTATAAGAGTATTCTTAAAAGCCCCAATCCAATCCATGAGTAATGAAGCACATTCTGGCAGAGCTGGGAGGGAAGGTTTCGGGTGAGCACTTAGAGAAGTAGGACAACCAGAAGCAGGTAAAACCTAACACATTGCACCACCTTTGAGTCTTCATGCCCAGCGTGGGAAGGTGGGCCTCCTCCTGGGTCAACCTTTGGGATTAAGACATGGAGAAATCACTGGCTTCCTCATTCCAAGCTAGAACAGGTTGAACGGTTCTCACTGTGGGTCATCCTGTCAGCTGGCAATGTCCCATCACACATGCTTGCATACCTTTTGCATTCACTCCCTTTTCATCCCTTAAAACTTCCAACTTCTCTTTCTCCACCCCCTCCTGCAGCTTCTCCTTCCACATATGATCTTGCTTATTTGGGAAAGATCTCAACATGATGGAATTCTCCAGCTGTGAAGCACTTCTCTCATTGACCCCCCCCTCCCTTTCTGTGTCCACCCCAGACAGACACACACACACTGTCACCCCCTCCCTGCTCAAGAGCATCAGATCCACTGTGAGTATTATTCCCAGGTTGTACAGCCCACAGTGGACATTACCTCAGCTAGTGCTTTGGTTACAGCTGGCCAGTTCAGTGCCTGAATAAAACCAAATACAATAGAACCCCCCCAAACCATTCTCTTGGAAGGCCCCACACTAATGCTTTGCTGAACACTGCAGTCCCCAGCTGAGCTGTAAATGACTTTTTCATTTTCCTAGGCCTGCTCCCTGGTCTGTTTGGTATTCAAGGGCACCCCACCAACAGGCACTATCATTCTGCTTGGCCCGAATTACTTGATTAAAACGCATATCAACTATTATGGGATTGGTTTTCTGCTGCTGCTCCACACCACAGCCCTCTAAACTGTGTTAAACTGTAATACAGCTGCGCAGGCACGAGCAAATGCTGGAGAATGGGGAGTTTACAGGTTGGAAAGGGGAGGGAGGGGGAAATGCAAGCTTTATGCTGTGTGCTGGGTCGATTATTGGTTTTCTTGTGGCTGGGAATGTGCTTGGATGGCTGGGGGAAGGGGACACAAGATGAATCTGAAACACTTGTTCCCCTTTGCAGTCCTACCCACTGTTGCATAGGTTTGGTGGGGATCAGGGGTTATTCCGCACACACCCCTGCACCCTTCTCTCATTGTGAACTCAGGGCTTCATCCTTTTCCAAAAAGAGAGAGAAGAGGGTGTTCTGCTTTTCCTGGTGGGAAGCAAAATCAAGGCAATGCAATTCTGTGCCTGCAATGCTGCCCCCGAATCACCCTTCTCGCATAGTCTTGTTTGTATTTTGATGGGTTTTGTTTGCTCTCTGCCAGAGGGAAAGGCACATGCTAAGAAGTGAGGGAGAGTTTCAACTTTTGCTTCTGAAGCTGCTGACTGCAGGTCCAGCACAGAAGACATGAGCTGTGAATAAATGGCTATGTCTTGGTGATCCTTGTTCATCTCACATCCTTCCAAGGGGAGTAGGAAGTGTGAGGTGTGCAGTCCCACTCTTCCTGCTCCACACATGTACTATATAGTTGAGGCCAATGGCATGGATCTCACCTCTAATAGATCTTACTATCTTACAAGGTACTCACAATCAGGAGATACTTTCCCCTGCAAGATGGGTACCTCCTCACTTCCTCATGCTATGTGGCTCCATTTATTAAGGCAATATCAGGCAGCAAAAGCATCCCATGGCAGGTGAATCCTGCCCTTTTCGGGGTCTTTAATTATCCTTCAGCATAAACTAACCTGAAGTTATTTTGTCTACTTGAAGTTCATGTACACATGGCACTGGCAAATCATGCACACATATGTGCATGTTGGGGCCACCAAGCAGGACAGCTCTGGTGGATGGAGAGTGTTGTGAAGCAGAAAGGACCTGGTGTGGGGCTCTACTGTGGCTCAGATCTTGCTGGTACCTTCAAAGTGAGTCTAACTTCTCTCATACCATTAAATCCAAGCTCCCCTAGGGCTGTATTAGCTCCCCAGCCAGTCACCTCCAGATCTGGTTTCTGTTGCTCCAGCAGTGTATGGGTAAGTTTGCTAGAGCCAGTTGCAGCACAAAAGGTTCACTTCTATCGAAGCCATTCTCAAAACTATTCCCTTCCCCCTCTTCATCTCTCCCCTCCAACACACATTTAATTTTTAGGATAGTGCAGCTGGAAGCAAGAGAGAGAGAGGAAATGAGATGAGAAATACTGAAGGAGAGAACGTGCAGCTCCCCTTTAGCCTCTAACAAAATCCGAGCCCCATTTTAATGAATGCGTTTTCATGTCTGGTCCTGTCTGCCAATCCTTCCAGACGGCACCAAGGTGCTTCAAGACAAGGCAGCAGGTCCTTGTAGAGCATCAAGGGCTCAGTCTGAGCCTGGAGGGTCCTGTTGTGGCCGATTCCACCTAATCCTGTTGATTAATTTAACTCCAGGGCTAAGAGGCGCCCGGAAGCACTGAATGGAGGTGGAGAGGAGAAAGGCAGAGGGGGAGAAATGGAGATAGAGGAGCGAAGGGAATGAAGAGAGACACAACACATCCAGGCCATAATTAGGGAGAGTTTTTCTTGTCCTTTCCTCAAGCTTCAGTCTACTTATATTTCTTTCAAACCCCTCCAGAGAGTGCTGCCCAGATCTTGCTAATTGAACCCCCATCTGAACGGGGAGCATTATCCAGGAATGTGAGTTTGTGGGCCATAATTTACACATTTCCTCATGCTAGAATGAGTCCCAGGACAAGCCTGGGCTCATAGTTGTCACCTCTCCTGTGCCATCCTGCACACGTGCTCTGCCTGCACTCATTTCCATGGGGAGAAAAACGTTTTGCTTTATTCAGTTTTCCCCAGGTCATCCTCACTGAAGATGTGGGACTTGAGGCTGATCCATGCAAACCTTCAGCAAGTCTCTTCACACCGTTGTCTCTTACCCCTTGCACAAGCTGCACTGTATCTCTGCTCCAAGAAGGTGTCTGTACATTTGACTACCCCCCCTCCCCGAACAGAGGGAAGAGGTTATGGATTTTCACACTGGCAGCTTTGCTTTTGTTCCCATAACAAAGCTTTCATCCCTGTTTTTAAGAGTATTGCAAAGAGATCTGAGCACTTTGGGGGTTGCTTTCTGAGCTACAGAGCAGTTACACTAAATAATAAAGATGGAATTGCTCTAAAAGAAACAAAATGTAGTGAGCTCAGTGCACATGCCCTGTAATACACACACTTTTCTCTTAGTTTTTCCTTTCCCCCTTCTTGTACTGCCATGAGATTTTCCCTTCCATTCACCTCTCCATTCTGTTCTTTTCTGTCAGTCTTTAGCCAGTATCATATCCTAGGGGAGCTGTTTCCCATCCTTCATCACAACTAGGGGTTAGTAAGCCACACAAGAAGCTGCTGCTAGCTATTTCTTCACCTTCCTATTTACAGGGTGTTCATTGCTGTCCATGCTGAGTCAGTGTAAAACACTACCAGCTCATGCTGATGATTATCTCTATGGCACGTAGCCCTGTTGTGTCAGAGACTCCAAACTGGGATTCACCCCCTGCTCATGCTGAGGGTGGTTTTTCACACAAGGATATGTGGCAAAAACTGAAGTTGATGCATCCCTTTGGATTTGCCTAGTGAAGGAGTCTCCCTAAGTTACTGCTGCAGCTTTGTGAACCTTCCAGTTGCACAGAAACTCTGTGGAAATGATGGCAATGGGTTGTCCAGCAGATTTCAGCAGTTTAGGGATGGAAAAGACCTGTTAGATCCTTGAGTTGCATCATAGGTAGGTAAGAGAGACTGTCCCCTGATAGTAGGGGATGTGTTAGATAATAGGCTCATACTTCAGCGTGTCTCAGCTGAAAGACTTTATTTAATGATTTCTGTGGCTGACAGCAGCAGCTGCACTCTACTGAGACCAGCTGGGTCCACACATACCCTGGGATTTTGCTTGCTCTCTTGGTTTCATCTTTGTAGTCGGGTTCTTGGAGCCTTGGACTTGGCACGAGGAGCTGTGGCTGCTTTTCCCAGCTTTGCTCCTGACTCACAGGGTGACCGTAGGTGGGTGACTTCCTCCATCCCTGCCACGGTTGTGAAATGGAGATAATGCCAGTTGGGAGCTGTTTGGATAGAGAAGTTTCCATTGCAAGCTTTAGCTCTCTACCCTTTTAACCCTGTAGCCAGCACAGTTCCCAGTGCTGCTATGAGTAGGATGGGTTGTTGCTCATGACAATCAGTTGTCCTCTCCCAGAACTTTGTGGCCAAATCAGGGATCTTTAGTTAGGAGCATAAAGCTACTAAAGAAAGTTTGGCTGTTTTCCCTTCCAGACCTTTGCAGCAAAGAAGTGAAGTGTGGGAGATAAAACATGTTACAGATCCTTATCTAGACTCCTCTTCTGCACTTGGGGAGATGGTGGATCCCAGGCTTGCTGTGTGAGCAGTTGGACCAAAGGAGCAGATGAGCTGTAGATAGATGGTACATCATTGCTATCAGGTGGCCAGAAGGGGTGAGATTGTGGTCATTTTGACATTGCTGTCACAATGGGACTTGCCAAGCAGTTTGGGGCTTTGTTGCACGAGGTGTAAAAATGCTATAAAGGACAGTTCCTGTGCTAAGGAGCACGTAGGCTGAAAGTTGCTGCTAAGCATGCGTACTAACTACATGAAATCTGTGTTATCTGTAAAGAAACATGCTCAGCTGTAGTTAAAATGACATTTAACTTAGTGTATTTTCCTTCCCCTTCCTTGCACCAGCCTTTTCCTATCCTGACCTGAACCAACTGCTCTCCTTACTTCTTTTCATATCAAATATTTCCAGACAAGATAGTAATTAAACCATTAATAATGACTGAAGTGATTAACTTTAAGAAATTTACTGTATGCTATAGGTTTCCAGATGTGCTTTTTCACAGCATGGGACTCAAAGGTCCAGATGTGCTTCTGCCTGCCCTGAATCATCTGGGACCCAGATGTGAAGGGCTGATGTTTTCAAGTGCAGATGTTCCTTTTACACCACTTGGGACTCTGGACCTTCCCTGAAAATGGATGTGACCCAGAAGCTGGTGTAGGAACAAATTTCTGCTACGTAGAGTAAACCTGTCTTTAAACCATGGACAGATGATGCTGCTTTGAAGTTAACAGTGACTTTCTCACTGACTTCAGTGAGAGAGAAAAGGTTCTTCATCTGAAAAGATGAACATGCGTAAAGACCCTGTGTATTATTAAGCTAGAGGTAGAAGGGAAAACCTCTGAAGATGGTGTGTTTCTCCCAAAAGAAGCAACTCCACAGCAGTTTCTCTGTCTCTAGCTCTACTGTAGTTATCAGAATCCTGCCACTGCATCCTCTCCATGAAGCCCCAAGCCATAAAAGCATTTTAGTGCTGCAGTGAGCTGAAGATGATGGCATTTTGTGGGGATCTCAGGATAAACAAGTGAGCTCCAATGGGGTATTTGCCTCAGCCTCCTCAAACTGCTGCCGCTCTGGAGCAGCTGTTGGGGAAGTCACAGCTGCTGTTCCCAGCTCTGAAGAGAAAAAGGCAGATTTTTGGATGATGATAGTATAGAGAAAGACAAAAGAGAGGGCTGAAAACCCTGTTAGTAACTTTAGGAAAGTTGTTCATCAAGAAGAGCTTACAAACCTGGCTTTAATTCTGAATTAGCAAAGGTTTACCCCAAGGGAAAACTTGACTTCTCTGAGCACAGTGTTTAAACACATTCTGGCTCTCAGTCTGCCTCTGAAAGACACAGTCAAGCCTGATAGCAAAAAGAAGTGAGCATTTAATGACTCTCCTATTTTCATGAGAGAGAAGGAAAAGGTGACTGAGGCCACATGTCTCACCTAGCTGAAAAGCTTCATGTATCACATTCTTCCTTCTCTGCCATGAACCGGTGGCACATTTTTCACTGTCCTGAAGGCAGACATAAAGTTTTGGCCTGGCTGAGATCCTCCATAGATCAACATCTGCACAGCAGGGAGCCAAGTGCCTCACATCTTTGAAACCCAAGCTTTGCTCCATGAGAGGCCCCTGGCAAACACTGGAGTCCCAGCTAGCACTGGTCTCGGTGTGGCCCCTCTCAAATCCACTGGGTCTGACTGTTGACTTGGTGAATACCAGTGGGGTGCCTCTATCTCCAGAAACAAGCAAAAATAGAGCAAAAGTGGGCTTACTTATCGTAGCTATAACTATTCAGTTCTGATTTTCATAGGTTGTCTGTTTGCAATGTAGGGGAAAAATAATAGTACGAACCTACAGAAATAACATAAAGCTTGTAGGTGTGTGGCACAGGGCAGAGTATTTGCTTTGATGGACACCACCACAGTAGAACTGAGATCACTTTGCTGGGTTGCTTAGCTCTTCCAATAGCCTTTCTCCACGTGGCTTTTATGCATGCAAACCTTATCTCCTGCTTCTTTCCCACCCCAGGTAACAGGCTGGATGAAGGTTCTGATGTTGAATCCGAACCAGATCTGCCTTTGAAGCGCAAGCAACGCCGCAGCCGAACCACTTTCACTGCTGAGCAGCTGGAGGAGCTGGAGAAGGCCTTTGAGAGAACCCATTACCCAGATATCTACACACGGGAGGAGCTAGCTCAGAGAACCAAGCTCACCGAGGCCCGAGTTCAGGTAAGGCCTAGAGCAAGTCTGCCTGGTGGCACAGCTTCTTGTTTACCTTAAGGAAGGAGATGGTAATGCTGAGGGTGTTGAAAGGTGATAATGTGGACACGCTTCTTCTCTAGAGCCACGTCCACAAGGATCTGAGACTTAAATCCAGTTCTGCACATTCCCACGTTCCCATGGACTTGCAGATACGCCATTTGGATTTGGCCTGTTGCAGAGGTACCAGCTGGAGAGTTTCCATCCAGGTTGGGACCCCGAGCCAAACTTTCCCTTGCTTGGCAAGGCGTTGAGCTCTCTGTTTTCTGTTGGAGGGAATCTCTCCATTTGCCTAGGAGGAAGCAGTGTGTGTGAATGTTTGGTGTTTTAGGAGAAATCACACAATTTTCCAGCCTTGCCCAGGGGAGCAGCTCAGATTTTGCAAAGTTTGCAAGTTGTGTGTGTGAATTTTCATCAAACTTCTTTTCCCTCCTCCTTGATCTCCAGAGAGCACAAAAAGGGTGCGGGGAGAGAGGGAAGAAGAGGGGAGGAGCAGGAAGGGAGGGTTTGGAGCCCAGGGACTCTGACATCTACACGATTAATAGCCCTTGTGGGAACTCCACACAGAGACCCTTATGTCTTCCAGATAAAGGCTGGGTCAGCAGTGTGTGCAAACATGCAGAGGGATAAGTAGTGTGAACAGATCGGGGGGTATAATAGAGTCCCTTGGGGAAAGGGAAGGAAAGGGGGAGGGACTGGGGATTGTGTTGGGTTAAAGAAGTGAAATGGAGACCCCAGCAGTCCATCCTCCGTGTGGCCAGAGTGATTTGGTTTCAGGCTAAGCACAGGGTCTCTGTGCAGGCAGCAGAGGGATGAACAGTGGGCACTGGGAGAGGAGAGAAAGAGGTTTGTGACAGGACAGCAGTCAATCACTAACCAGCTCCTCCAAAACAAAGCAGGCTGGTTTTCCTTCCGTGCTTCTCAAGGTAATGAGCTTGATGTGCTCACTCCAAAGCCACCAAAAATTGTTGCTCTTTTCCCCCTGCTGTTCGGGAATGGCCAGTTCCCTATCCACACCTGGGATGTTCACTGGTTAAAGACTTTTCCCATTAGCTTTCTTTCCCACAGAAGTCACATCACTGTAGTGGGTGCTCACTCACCTCCCTCCAGCTATCTCTTGAATGGTGTGCCTCACTCCAGCATCCCTCAAGATTTGGCTATGGAGACTGCCAAAAGGAAATCTAGCAGACTTTAAACTGATTCTGGTTTTGATCTCAGCCAAAAGACCATGTCAGAGTGTTCAGCACTAAAAGTGTTAATTTGCTAGCCAGGGAGGTCCATAGATAGATGGAGCCTGTGAAAGGAACTAATTGAGGTGACTAAGTTACCAAAGGTTGGAATGTGTGAATTCCCCCATTTTTGTTTGCGTATTCTGTTTCTAATTGCTCTTACTTGTGTAGATGGACATCAGATGTTAAGGAGGAAGAATAAAGGTAGATGTTTCTGTGGCAAACAGAAAAAAAAATAAGGAGTTTCCAAAGGAGAACAGAGTTTAAGTAAGACCTTTTTATGGGGTGAGAGAAACCTGCATTGATGAGGACATGCTGGGGAGGAGGGAAAAGCCCTGAAGTGCCAGCATGTGCACAAACCAGAGGCAGGTTCTCTGTTCCAGGGCATTCTGACCTCACTGTGACATGGCTGGGAGAAAGGAGGGAGGTGAAAGCAGAGCAATGGAAAACTAAATCAATAAATAAAGAGAACCTTTCCCTTGTCTCAAGCTGTGATCCTCGAATCCCCCTACTTGCTCCCAGGCAGCTTGCGTGGAGGTTCCTGCCAGGGCTCTAGTAGCAGCTGTTCTCCGAGGCACATTCCTGATGGCTTTCTCATTCCAACATCCTGGCAGAGTCAGCTTCTTCCCACCACTTTTAAGCCTGCCGCCCCTTGTAAAATTTTCTGGATATCAGAGCAGATCTTTTACTGGCTCTCAGGACCTACAAACATTAGTCAATCAAGTCCTTGTGGAAAAAGAGAAAAAGGCCTCCCCACACACACATCCACACATGTAGCCATCCAGCAGGGAATCTTCTGCCACCTTATAGTCTTCCTCGTGTCTCAGTGGAGTCTTTAAGGCCAAGAGACGTACTTTGGATTAAGGATGGCTGTAATAACAGTAGGGCCAGCTGAGATGTGTCTGGGTGTTAAGGGCCATGCCAGCATCTCCCCATCTATCCCATCCCCAAAAGCTTATCATGTTAACGTGTAAAATGGGAGGCAGACACATGAGAAGTGTTACAAAAGAGACTCAAGAGCAGCCCTCAGTGTCTGGTCATTGCTTCACCCAGCTTCTGGATTTCAGTGCACCCTCTCTGCTGTGCAGCCATGGCTGGACAATCCCCAGATCACATCCAGGTCTCCAAATCACAGTTCAGGTGTTGCTATTGGGCTGTCTTACTGTATCCTTTCTTACTATATAGGGTGGTGAGGCACTGGAACAGGTTGCCCAGAGGGATGGTAAATGCTTCATCCCTGGTAGTGTTCAAAGCTATGTTGGACAGAGCCTTGGGTGACGTGGTCTAGGGTGAGGTGTCCCTGCTTATGGCAGGAGGATAGAACTAGATCATCCTGAGGTCCTTTCCAGCCCAAACCAATCTACGATTCTATGATCGTATATACACAGCATCCCTGCACTTGTATCCCATTTTGATAATCACTGTACAAGCACTGAACAAAACCAAGCAGGCCTGGCTACCTCTTTTCTTTTTTCTCCTCCTCACCTCTCTTTGCTCTACCATGTGAAAGGTGAACTTACCTCAGTCTCATTCCTTCTCTCTGATACCTGAACATTCATGTACCATAATCACTTCCATGTGAAAGGCTGATAGCTCTGTTAAACTTTACTGGCAGGCCTCGGAGGCTGGCTGCTCATGCAGCTGCCCAGCTAAGTGGAAGTTTGACACGTTGACAGCTAATAAAATTCCCAAGTTGCAGAACAAGAAGGGGTGGTGGTGGGAAGCAGCTCCAGGCTCCGCTTTCTCATCTGCTAGGAAGATCACAGGATGGCAAGCAGTATTTTTGCAAGGTCACTGCAGTGGTTGTGTGGTTGCGACACAGGATTCCAACATTCAGACTTCTACACACCCAAAGGTATGAGCCATGAAAAGGTTAATCCCAAATTGAGCATAAACAGGGCCGAGGCTTCCGGATGGATCAGGGTTGTGATGCCAAACCCATGCCCAGAGAGGCCACAGGTGGAAATTCCCACTGCCTTGTTTTTGTGCAAGGCAATGTCTTGACTCATGTGTCCACACTAATTGTCCAGCACTGAACAAATTCTTGCCCATCCACAAGTTCCCTTTTCCACCCTCTCAGAAAACAAGCTGCTGAATGCCAAGTGTTCATGGATTTAAAAATGAAGTCTAACAGCTAAACAATTCACTCAGCTAATTTAGTGGAAGCTTTGCCTTTGATCTTGAATGTATTTTGGGGTTTTACACCAGGTTTTGCGATTATCTAACTGATGATGTCAAAGTTTTTGATATGGGAACATACCCCTAAGTGGGATTCTGTGACAATTCTGCCTTTTCTCCCTGGCATTCCTTGAGAAGAGATGCTTTCCAGAACAACACTTTTCTCACAATCAGTTTAGCTTTGTCAGTACAGTGTTTTTCAATAACAGGATAGTTCTGCCTGGAAACTTGTCTAGGTGTAGAAATTACTTCTCAAAGCAATGCTGATGTCAAAAGAGACACCAGGTACATCAGTCAGGGGTTTAGGGAGTCATAACTAACCCTTTTCCTAAACAAGCCCATTTGTGGATGTTTGCCCGAATGTGTTGCATTTTTAAGGCTAGATACAACAAACCTCTGTGCTTATTCCTGGTTTTTACTTGAACAATGCCGACAGAAAGAAACAGAAGGTAAACCAGAGCAGTGCATACACCCAAACTACCCTCAGCTGAGCACCAGAATCTCAAATCAGTGAGACATTTGCACACCTCCGATAGACCTTAGTCTCAGGTTCCCACATGAGCAGCCAATCTCCCTTTTTCCTGCTGCTGTAATGAGTCAAATGTGACAGGCTCCGGAGTATTATCTCAAAAGGCTTTCCTAGAAATGTACCAAAGTCATTCCCAAAAAAGAGATGGCAGCTTTTGCTTCTCAGCATCACGTAGAGATGATTCAGATGGTCGTACCACAGGCGTGAGTACCACCAGCAAGTACCTTGATCCTGGTTCCTGTGGACTGGGCAGTGGGTGCTCTATGGAAAGAAATCAGAAGCTCAAAGAGGTGGGTGTGTTGTGATGCTGATGTCTGTTATTATTAATCCCCAGGAAACTCCATGCACTCAGAAACCTTTATTTCAATAACAGAATTAAACCAGACAGCAGGAGTCGCAAGCCAGTGCTTTATTGATCATTTTTATGATGGATACCATTGTGATTTCTGCCTGGGAGAAAATGGCTGTTTCATTTAATAAAAAGCCTCAGAGCAATTCTGGCTCTGAAATCTCGGTGCATTTCTAGGCTCCTCAGATAATCTGTATTTTCTGACACAGTTTCAAACTGTAGTAAACAAACAGCCATATTCTAGATCAGACATGCCAAATGGAGCGCCAGCAAAGAAATTCCATTCCATTTTCCTTGAGATTATTCACAAAGCAATTCTGTTCTCAGTGCAAAGCAGCTGAAAAGCACCGTTTGCAGCAGCACTCTGCACTCTAGGCTCCTCAGGAACTTCTCCACTCTGTGCTGTGTGCTAGTGGGGACCCCAGGGCTCTGTCACTGTGCTCGAAGCTCTGTCCCATTCCCTAGTATGGTGCTTGTTGAAGGTATTATAGGGAGGGACAATGCAGTGGTTAGCATTAACTGGAGCCATGCAAAGCTGCTGGAACCTGATGCTGTTTGCTTGGTGTTCTGCTTCCCAGACTCTTTGAGGTGTATCCAAACTGGCTTTTCTGAGGCAATCCCCCTCCCTTCAAGGTCAGCTGAGAATGTTGTCTTTCTTCCCGAGGGTCCCACTAGTTCACATTTCCTGTGCAGAGGGCTGCGAGGAGGTTAGGACACAACAGCTGCCCTGGGGTTCTGGCAGCACCGAGGGGCTGTGCGGAGGAGCCGGGGCTCCCGTTGGCAGAGCCTGGCTTGGCACGCTGGTGTTCCACGGCACGGGGCCAGCCGCGCTCTCGCACACCGGAGCGTCCACATAGAGAGCCCAAGGCAGGAATCGTTCCTGGCCCAGCCAGCCCCTGAGAACCACCGCGGTGCTGCCGCTGCGTGTGCCCAGGCACGTCGGGACAGCCGCGGTGCGGTGCCGAGCAGCGCTCGGTTCTCGGTGGAGGTCGGGCCGGGGGTAGTGCGCTGCTCCAGCCGGCTTTAAAGAAGCGGCGCTGCAAGGTAATGCCAGCGAGGGCTGGATGCAGCCGAGGGAGTGAGGAGGGTCCAGCTGCTTCCCACTCATGTCTCATGGAGATCTGGCTGGAGAAGGGTGCTAATGAGGGAGGTCGGTCGGCTGCAGTCTTGTTACTTTCTGTTTGCTTAGTGGATGCTTGATGGCTCACGGCGTTGCTGTTCTTTCACTTCTCTCCAGCCTGAATTAGAAATGCAATTGGGTTGAAGAATTCTTGCTTTTTACTTGAACAATGCCAACAGAAAGGAATATAAGGTAAACCAAAGCAGTGTATACACCCAGACTATCCTCGGGGCAGCACCACGGTCTCAAATCACTGAGACATATGCACACCACAAATTGACCTTGGATACAGGTTCCAACACAAGCAGCCAATACCCCACCTAATATGCTCCAAATAAGCCCTCATTCCACCTACAAGTCACATAAAAATGAGCAACACTAGTCTGTAAAGCTAATCATCAGGTATCCAAACTATAGCAGTGAGTCTTTTTCCACCTGAACTTCGGAAAAGACAGAAATGATCTCTTAAAATTGCAAGCACATCCTATGTCTTTATCTAAGGGTTAGTTTAGAAAAGCATCAGCACTTTTGGTATTCATAGTAGAATTACAGTAACCAGCCCCTTTGGAAATAGAAATGTCCCACTGTCAGAGGACACAGTCCCAGCTTTGTAAGCCTGAGGGCATCCTGCTGGAGAGAGTCAGCGCTATTCCGTTAAGTATATTATACTTCAGTGCAGATGAAAATGATAAGCCTAATCCTGTAGTCCTTCTGGCAAAGCATTGGTGCAAATCAACAGGAATGAATATCAACTTTAGAACATGCAGCATAATTTGACAAGAGCAGCTTGGCTTGTATGTGTAGGACAGGGAATCTGTATGAAACAAAGGGAGAAATTCATGGCTCCTTCCAACTTGTTGGCTTCTGCAGCTGGAGGAATCCTTTCTGCGCAGTAAGCCCTGGTTGTTAGTTAAAATTGTGGCTTTTTGTGTTGAGATGCAAACCCTGGAACTGACTTCTGATTGTTTGTCATATTCTGCTTTGGAACCAGCAGCAGAACTGCAGCCTCATGCTCTCAGCCTGAAAAAAGGCATCCCTTAAACAATGTGCTAACAATTGGATTTTCTTACAAAGGATAAAGGGCCCAGAGGCCAAAGCAATGAACCAGATCCCAGCTCCTGGGCTGGAGCACTTGTGTGGAACACTGCACACTCAGCTGGCCTAAATGGAAGTCAGTGAAGTTGCACTGATTTATAGCAGTGCAGTGTCTGTCGCATTGTATTCAAAACAAACAGGGCCTCCCAAAGGCTTTATGAGGAGAACCTTTATCACAAAATTTCCAGTCCGACAAGAGTATGGACCTAAATATTTCTCATACACTTTGCTCATGTGCCCTGTGCTGAACCTCTGCTTCTGTGTGTGCCTGGTAAGTGAGCAGCCAGCACACGTGGCACTGGCCTGTTTTCCATCTCCCCAACTAAGGAGGCTTTCTGTTTACTGGGACATCAATTAAAGAGATCCTGTTTGGCCACCAATGGAAAAGATTTATAAGGAGGAGGGTTTACCAGGGTGTTTTAATCTTTGAGCCACTTTCCATAGTGCTTAAGCTGTTTTTAAAAGCTCACAGCTTTTACTTTGACAAAGAAAATCTTGATAGTGGGAATCATGTGCTGCTGATTTGCTCATAAGCCTGGCCTATCTCTAGCTAAACAACAGCAGCAGGAAACCTACTCTCCAACATCTTATTCACCTCCATGAGGTGTGAACATCAAAGCCTGTTCTGAGATGTTTACATGCAACTTGAACACCATTAAGATTTGGCCTTCTAAAAAGCAAGTGTTCAAGTGGAGAGAAAGCACTTCATAAAATACAGCTGCTTTCTGACAGCAGTGAACAGATCCTCATGTCCTTCAGCTTCCACAAGCCTCACTCATCCTCAGACACAGGGTGTATAAAGAGCCATGTAGATAAGTAAAACAGGGTTTGTTTTAAATTTAACAGAATTTATCCTCTGACAACTCAAAGAATCCCTGAGAAACACAGTTTGCAAAACGCAGAGCTGGAAAACACATTTGCAAACAGTCATTCAGTATCAACAGTAATTTCATTCAGTGATAACAATTTTTAATTTACAGGTATTATGAACTTATATTACAGTAAGAGGTGAACCTGCACCACTGGTCAGAGTTGGGCTTGGAGCTGTGAAGCCATGAGGTCAAACCTGGGCTTGGGATGTCTCAGTGTGACAGTGGACAGATCTATCCCATTTCTCCTGCTTCCCTGCCCAGAGTATAAAATTCATAGTAACAAAGCGTTCATGCTGTGATGAGTGCTTAAAGGTAGAAATGACCTTTAGGTTGAAGAAGTGTTTGTGGCATTAATGCTAAGACTAGAAAGAATATTGCAAGAGTAATCACTGTCATAAGGAAATCTTTCACTGCTAGCAAGGGTTTCTTTAAAAACAAAAGATTATTTTTTTTGTATAAAAAATCCACATACCACTAACTGTTTATTGAAATTCTTCCATAGAATCCCAGCCTGGTTTGGGTTGAAGGGACCTTAAAGCTTCTCCAGCTCCAACCCCTGCCACGGGCAGGGACCCCTTCCACTGGAGCAGCTGCTCCAAGCCCCTGTGTCCAACCTGGCCTTGAACACTGCCAGGGATGGGGCAGCCACAGCTTCTCTGGGCACTCTGTGCCAGTGCCTCAGCACCCTCACAGGGAAGAGCTTCTGCCTTAGATCCAACCTAAATAGATTGTTATAAATAGCTAACACCTTCAGGAACTGGGCTATGCCAGGAAAAATATAGGCTAAATTCATTGAATAATCTCATTTGTGAAAAGTCATTTGTTCTGCTCCACTAACCTTGTTTAATATTTATCTTAACCATCTCACCCACAAGTGACAGAGGCTCAGCTTTTTAGGCACTGCACCAAAGTGTCACTAGATATAGTTGCATCCCTACACACACTCAGAAATCTGTGTACCTAAAATCTCTGCACTCTCCTGGGCTTTTATGGGCTTTTATGGTTGTTCTGTAAAGAATTATCTCAGTAGCCTCAATGATGCCTCTTCATCAGGGATTGTAGCAGTAGGACAAGGAGTGATGGGTTCAAACTGAAACAGGGGAAGTTCAGGTTGGAGATGAAGAAGTTCTTCCCAGTGAAGGTGTTGATGCCCTGGCACAGGGTGCCCAGAGAAACTTTGGGCAAGGCAAGGCACTGGAGGGATCTGCACCTGTTCAGAGGAGGACCAGGTCCAGCAAAGTCACCTCTGTGCAACCTGGAAAGGGACCTCATCTGACTTAGGTGGAATTTTGTTGGTGTGCTTGGGCCATAAATGCCCACATGACACTTTTCCACCTGGTTCCTGTAACCTCTTGTGCCTGTGAAAGCAAACACATGCTTCATCTCTTCCATTCTACTGGAGAGCAAAAGCACAAATTGGCTTTTCCATCCCTGTTTCCATTTAGGAGCTCATTTATCCCATCTATCTTTCTCCAACATCAAGTCCTGATTAGGCTGAGCAGGAACACAACAGGCTTGCTTTCCCACAGGAGCCTCTTTTGACCTTCCTTTCCTCTCCTTGTCTGACAAATTGTGGGAGCTGACCCATATCTGGGCGGCTGCAGGGATAATTCAGTCCAGCCCCATCCTGGCAGGCAGCTGCCTTTGCAGCCCTTCTCCACTGGTTGACAACAAGTGGTTGGGGCATCTCGGGCCTGGCAGGATTGGGTGCAGGCGTTCAGGTTAAATAAGAACCAGTTCTAACCTTTGCCCCAAACCCGATCTGGCTGGGATGATGGGCTCTTGTGAGATCAGCTGGTTCTGCAAGGCAGACAGTGATGGATTGGAGAGGTTTCTTAGTCCCGCTGTGCCTTCCTCTCCCATCTGTGAAGGTAACAGTTTGAGTGATACTCTGCAGTGAGCATCTAGCATTCAGGAGCAGCATATTCACTTACTGCACAAGGTGCATATGGCCCAGTGAGGGACTCTTATCTTACCTGGACCTTGAGCATGACATGAAGAACCTGCTTGGACATCTTTCAGGTTATTTTCTGTGAGGACATTTCTATATTTCTCTGCTTCCCCTGAAACAGTTTCTATAACATTTTCTGTCTAATGAATACATCCTTTGGAAGATGATTCACAGGGACAAAAGCCCCGAATGTCTCTAGCAGGTACTAAGTGTTGTCTTCGGTGGCCTACATTATACTTCCATGCCCTTGGAAACCAGCATGTTCACACAGTGCAGGAGCTCTTTGCAATGCACAAATGATCACCAAGAACTTGTCTTTTTGGAAGGAAACAGGTTTCTGACATGTTGTTTTTAATGCTCTTGGGTTCTTCACACAACCCTTTTCCCTACATTTGTCCCAGCATAGAACTCCAGTTGTGCAATCCAGCCCCAGCAGCCTCTAGAATGTCTCCACAGACAGACCAGCAGCTTCAAATCCTCCTCTTCCTCTTCTTCCTCCTGCCAGCCTGGGTTTAGCAGCCGTAGCCTTCACTCCAGGCTTAACATGGTGTAACAGGATCCTCTGGCAGGGGGAATCTTTAGTGGCTGATAAAACCTTAACTGTTGGGAAATGAAAGCAGGTTCCCTTTGAAGTGCACCTCGCATTTCAGCTCCATGCTCCAGCCTCTCTATTTTAACTACCAATAAAATGATTTATAAGCATAAAGGCCTGAGCCACCTTTAAGGCAGGGAAAGGGAAAGAATTGCTAACGTCATTTGCTGCAATGGATCATCTATTTTTTTCTGTGGGTTAGAAATAAGGGGCAGAATCAACCTGTTTGGGCCATGAAATGTCCCTTCCTCTGCACGGGAAGAGAAATCCTATCAATTGCTTTGTGGAAGGTTTCAGTGTATTTGTGGCTGGATTCTTCAGGCAGGCTCTGGTAGGAAGCACTACTTTTAAGCATGTAGTTAGGAATCTCATTTGGTGCATGTGTATTTACTGTTATTGTCATTCCTTATTTGTTTTGCTCTGATGCTTCAGCTAAGAAGGAGCTCTTGCTGTGCCAGGTATGGTGCCTACTGGCAGTTAGAAAGAGCCTCTATCTCAGGTGGCTGGTTGTTGAAATAAACTGAGATGTGATGAAAATACAGGTTTTATCCTCAATTTAGAGGTGATCTGATGCATGGCTTGTTTAAGGACCCAAATGTGTTGAATGCAGCAATGATGAGAAAAGCAATCCCCAAGTCTTAGAAGGAAGCTGTAGCATAGGTAAGAACTGACTTTGTTGATAGTCCATTCTTCTGAAAGTTATCTTTCTTCAAAGCCCATTGTAGACCAAAGTAAGCAAGACACCCCAAGAACAGCCCATTCACAGGCCTCTTTTGTTGACTCTACCCTGTTGTAAAAGGATCCAGAGTACCCCCTTTAAAAACCAGAGGAACTACGTCCCCCTCACTGGCTGTGGGGAAGCAAGACAGGAGGAGTTGTACACACCGGTTCTGACCAGCGGCTGCAAACGTGTGTGTTGGGGCATGGACATGAATAACCTCACGTGGTGTAACATAAGACAGCACAAACCTTTGCCAAGCTGTGTTTTGGTCATGTGTTAGCCAAGCCAACTGACAAACCACCACGGGCATGGTGGGGATGGTGTCAGAGAAACGTGTCCTATACCAGCCTATCTCACTCCACATGCTGCTTCTGAACTTCTAATCCCAAGTGGATTTGCCAGCATCTGGCTCTTGGTTATAAAAAAGGAACTTTCCCACCCTTTGTGATGTTGGGAAAGTGTCAGAAATCACTGAGTGTCTTTTGCATTCTTGGAGTTGGGTTTCCCTTTCCGTGCCTGCATTCAGAGCTGCTTGCTTATGTCTGCCCATCAGGTACTTTGCTTTTTCTAGGCTATTCTCAGCCCTGAGATCTCTTTTCTGGAGTGGAAGCTCTTCCAGTCTGGGACCGGGCCTCTTTCCCTGCAGAGGTTTATTTCTCTCCTTGTGTTCAGCTAACAGCAATATTAGGGGTTTATGCCCCTATCTGCAAAAGTGGAAACAAAGAGGAGCCATGTTCCATGCCCTTAATTCAAGACATGGATTACACATACATGCAGGAGGAAAAGACAGGTCCTGTTTGCATGACCAGGGCAAACAAAAGGTTATTTATCCATTTCTATTACTCCTAGACACTGTGCCATAGATTGGACTATATAAAAGAGTTGTGAAGTGCTACAGCCCTTAATGTTCATTCATTTCTCTCTCCTTAACTCTGTCCTAGATTTTGCTAGCGACTTCTGGTGCCAAAAATGGACACAGGGATTCTGACCTGCATGGACTTTGTTGATCAATGCAGATCGGATGTAAGCTGACCCATTTCTGTCACCCTTTTGGAAGGTGCTAAGAGGTTCTGCTGCTTCAGCCAGTAGTGCAGTGCAATAGGAACAGGTCTGTAAAACGACACATTTGGTGCCAAGGACCTGACATCAGCACTGTCTACATTTCAGGGGGCTTATTTTAGACCAACTTTTCCAAAGAAAACTGGGTTTTCACTGTACAATGGGTGTAAATAACAGTATGAAGTGAAGGATTGGGTCCTTCCTAGCCAACACCAGCTCACACACAGCTATGATTAGCAGCTTTTAATCAAACTATTTCCACGTAGATGAGGAGAAGGAGCAATAATAGACTGATCTGAAGAGCCTCACAGGAATCTGTGTGAACTCAGTGTCTGGTTTTGCAGCAAGAGCCACTGCAGTGCATGTGGACCAAGAGCCAACACTCAGTTAAATAAGCAGCTTTCAATGAAAACATGCTGCCTTGTGAATTAGATGTACCCACAAGTCCCAGTAAGAAAAAGGCAAACCAAAAAATGACATCTGCAGGGGGACTCAATTTAAAGGTCAGAGGTTTCCACTTTGAGATTGGGATCATGTCTGAAGTACAAGGCACATTGGACTAAGGTTCTGCTCTATCTAGGGAATGGAGCTTTGCTTTGGTTCACAAGATGTGGGGGCAGTTTGGATTCAAACCCTTGTAACCCCAGCTTCTGATCTGACATTGAACAGCTTGGAGGCCTGATGGAGGATTTTCCCCCCCGAATGCTTTACACTCTTGATTTTTGGTCATTTTTTCTTGTTGCTGTGAAATTTAATCATGTTTTCTAGACCTTTAGGCCTCACAAAGTCCAGCAGCTGCATTCTCATCTGGCTTGAAAGCTTATCCGCATACTTCTGAACCCCAAACAGAGATGGGGCCTGAGACCCTCTCTGATTAAATGAAGTAAACCAAGGCCAAGAGACAGCTTGAGAAGCCCTTTCCACAATGCAGAAGGCAGATTGCCCATGATAAAGCACATCAGGGCAGACAAATGCATTTAGGAAAATCTCCCCTTGAGTTTTCCAGGTAAACTAGCACTGTAGGAAACATGAACCCAGCTTTGCATGTGCATTAATACTGGGTTTCTTATGCATTAATCCTGGGTTTATTATGCATTAATACTGGGTTTATTTTAATGCACAGAGATTGAATTTGGCTGCAGTACAATCCTAGCGCAGACTGCGGTGCCTCTTGCAAGGAGAGCATGTCTTAGCATACAGACAACAGTGATTTGCTGCAATACAGAGAAGCTGAGAAACCCCTGTATTCCCTCCGGTCTGGTTCTATCTGTTTAGCTTGTCTAACACTGAAACCATGATGCTAATCTGTCTATTTATCCCTTCTAACAGAGCAGCCGTGTTGCTATTATGGTACTTAATCCTTCAGTATAATTCACACAGTTGTCAGATAACAAGGCAGAATGGCCAGGTGGTAGCAATGCATCTATTTGCTATGGACTCTCTTGGAGCACAAGCTAAAATATTCCTCTTCATCTCACCCTGCTGCTGGTACATGCTTCCACTCTCTGAGGAATATCTTTAACAATTCTAAATGCAAGTATCCTCACTGAGGAGACAGTGTGATGGTAGCTTTATCATAGAATCACAGAAGGGTTTGGGTTCAAAGGAACCTTAAAGCTCATCCAGCTCCAACCCCTGCCATGGGCAGGGGTACCTTTCACTAGTGCAGCTTGCTCCAAGCCCCTGTGTCCAACCTGGCCTTGAACACTGCCAGGGATGGGGCAGCCACAGCTTCTCTGGGTACCCTGTGCCAGCACCTCAGCACCCTCACAGGGAAGAGCTTCTGCCTTATCTCCAACCTGAACTTCCCCTGTTTCAGTTTGAACCCATCACCCCTTGTCCTATCGCTCCAGTCCCTGATGAAGAGCCCCTCTCCAGCATCCTTGTAGCCCCCTTCAGACACTGAAAGCTTCTCTGAGGTCTCCACACAGTTTCTCTTCTCCAGGCTGAACAACCCCCGTGTTCTCAGCCTTCATCTGGGAGGAAGGAAGCTGAGGATCAAAGATGAATTCTTACAACGTCTTTGTTAGGCAGGAACCTGAAGCTGGTTTTGGCCAGTGCTGTTACTCAGGATGTGTTTCCATCAGCAGTGCAGGTGAGGTGGGACAGCAGCTCAGAGCAAGTCACACGTGGCCTTTCCTCTTCCCATCAGGTGTGGTTCAGCAACCGAAGAGCGAGATGGCGCAAGCAGGCGGGAGCAAACCAACTTGCAGCTTTCAACCACCTGCTGCCAGGGGGATTCCCACCGACAGGAATGCCGACCCTCCCTCCGTACCAGCTGCCAGACTCCACCTACCCAACAACCACCATTTCCCAAGGTGAGCACCCATTTACCTGCATTGCTCCTCTTCTCTAGCCCTAGATAATCCCCTCATCCCTTCCCTGATTCATGGCATCCCATTGAGGCTCTTGTAATCATAGAATCATAGAATAGTTAGGATTGGAAAGGACCTCAAGATCATCTAGTTCCAACCCCCCTGCCATGGGCAGGGGCACCCCACACTAAACCATATCACCCAAGGCTTCATCCAACCTGGTCTTGAACACTGCCAGGGATGGAGCATTCACTACCTCCCTGGGCAACCCATTCCAGTGCCTCAGCACCCTAACAGTAAAGAATTTCTTCCTTAGATCCAATCTAAACCTCTGCTGTTTAAGTTTCAACCCGTTACCCCTTGTCCTGTCACTACAGTCCCTAATGAACAGTCCCTCCCCAGCATCCCTGTAGGCCCCCTTCAGATACTGGAAGGCTGCTATGAGGTCTCCACGCAGCCTTCTCTTCTCCAGGCTGAACAGCCCCAACTTTCTCAGCCTGTCTTCATATGGGAGGTGCTCCAGTCCCCTGATCATCCTCGTGGCCCTCCTCTGGACTTGTTCTAACAGTACCATATACAGATGGTTTTCCTCAAGTTGGGATGAGCAGGTTTTTCCTCAAGTCAACAGTTTTCTCCTCTACCTCATGGTAATTTCTGCTGTATCAATGTGTCTCGTGACTGTAGTTGTTCTGCTCAGCTTTGGAATGATGAGCACATCACCAGGAAGTATCATATAGGCAATCCCTTGTTCTGGGTAAATCTCCATACTGGGGTTCAGTGGAAGGAGTATTGCTGATTCCAGTTGGCTTTGGCCTTTGTAAAAGAATTTACAGCTTCTTCACCCCTTCCCTCTGCAGATGGGGGAAGCACAGTACACAGACCCCAGCCCCTGCCACCATCCACCATGCACCAGGGAGGACTTGCTGCAGCTGCCGCTGCTGCCGACACCAGCTCTGCCTATGGGGCCCGACACAGCTTCTCCAGCTACTCGGACAGCTTCATGAATGCTGCAGCTCCTGCCAACCACATGAATCCTGTTAGCAATGGCCTCTCTCCACAGGTATGTGACCCGCTTCTGTTCACTTTCTTTGGCTGACAGTATTTGGCTGGTTCAGATCCTCTGAGAGCAGGACAGGCTTCAGGCTATCACAGTGTGTTATGATTAACAAGGGAGTTATTGTCATGAACTCATGGAGGCAGCCTGGTTAAAGCAAGGAGTTTGTTTGTTGCAGTGTCTATCCTGAGCTCAGCACTGCACTTATATCCTGTTAGCTCCCGTATTCAAGTTAGCACACTGGAATCACAAACACCAGGACCAGGAGCATTGGTGTTCCAGGAAAAATTCCAGGGTAGGTGTGGGCCCTTCCATGGTGGGGTTTTAGCCTTGCTGTTCTTAGTTACTTTCTTCAGGCTCTCTTTAGAAGTAGTCCATGATTTGTGGGTGACTGATTTAGAGATTAGCTGAAGCCAGCTTGTCCAAGTCTGGTTGGAACATGAAAGCTCTATGGATCCGAGCTTCCTCAAAACACAGGGATGTAGGTCTGGGATTTAGTTTTGAGAAAATAACTGCCATGCAAACAGTTCTGCTTTCCACAGGGTCACAGTAAGGGGTGTAGGTAAGCTTTAAAGGAGGAAAGATAAAGCACATCCTTGATTTTACCCCCCCTGCCTGAGCTCAGAATGGAGTACCTATGAGCTGACTCTGGGCTCTGTGCTCCAAGCCTCAGTGCAGCCACCTCTTGAAGTGCCCAGTCCCAGGTTGGATCCGACTTCTGCCATGTATCTTGTGGCTTTTCAGAGCTGGTGTGACAGAGAAGCAAACCTCAGCAGTGCAGAGAGGTTAAAGCCTCTGTCATCAGCTGGTCTAGAGAGAGCAGAACTTGTGCTAAGTGTGTGCTATGGTAGTAGAGAACCATTCTCAGCCTGTGAACTGCACTGAAGTCAGTGGAGATCCCAGGATATAACAGTTTTCTGTCGCTTCATTAGACAGAGCCTTTACCCTTCTCTTTGGTTTACTTGCTGTAATCTGTATCCTGAAAATTAACAGCCAGGACTTGCATTCATGTGGTGCCTGCCATCCTGGAGAGGTACCAAATACGTTTCACTTTTGTCCTCAGTCACTTGTGAAATACAGAAACATGTGAAGTGCACTATAGCAGTTGTTTCAGAGTGGACAGTAACACTGTTTAAGACAGGAAGGGCAAAATAATTTGAAACTACAAGGAGAAATTAGGTAGGCATCTGAAATGAAAAGCCTACAGCTGCTGAGAGAGGAGTCCAATAAATGGGGACATCAGAGAGGTAGATAGATTTTAAGGTCCAATAACTTGTAATCTCTCGAGTGTGAAAACAGACATTGAGTGTCAGTGGAATGAGGGAAATTTTGCAGCTTTTCTGAAATGGTATAAACCCCCCACTTTTAGCTTTGAATGCTCATGAGATGGAAAATGTAAAAGGCATGAGGCTGAATGTTGCCTCAACCAGCATCATCTGTGTGGGAAATAGGGGGACATTTTTCTGACAAGGGCTTTCTAATAGCACTGGGTTGAGGAGAGGAGCAGACAGTATGGAATTCAAAGGCAGGCTGCAGGTTAGATGGTCAAGGGCAGGTGATTAATTCAGATTATCACAAGTGAATTCAGCACCACAGAATAAGGATGAGATCCACATGATAAGCTGCACAAGCATTAGGCATACACAGGTCCATCATGCAATTTCCATTTCTGTAGCTTCATCATCTTCTTACTAGTTCTGCTCACTAAATCAGAGGCTCATTGAAATGGCCAAACCAATGCTATATCTATGCTTATCCCTATCCCAAATTACCCTGCCCCAGGCTCAGGCTAGGAGAAGATGAGTCCTGAGCCAATAAGCCCTTTGTATGGGAAAGAGAGGATACATTATCTGGCAGTTCTGAAGAAAAGAAAGCTTTGCACCCCCAAGAAGAGGAGATTCCCATTTTTCTAATGCATTTAATCATGTGAGGGCCAAGACATCAGCATATAAATTCTTCCATTTCTTTTGTGCATAGAAAGGCTAACCCAGGTTATTTTATGACTGCTTTATATTTACTTATCTGCTCCCTTCCTGCCTAAGTCCTCTGCTGTTCCTAGTGGAAGGATGCAAGAAATACTCCAAACAGCGTGAATGAGAACTCATAGAAGTGTCCTCTTTTATGGAGCAGGGTGGGTAAAAGCTTAGTGAGGTCTCAACATGGGATGCTCTGCATGATTTATCATGGAATCCCAGACTGGTTTGGGTTGAAAGGGACTTTAATGTTCATCCAGTTCCAACCCCTGCTATAGGCAGGGACATCTTCCACTAGAGCAGGTTGCTGTGTGC
Organism: Melopsittacus undulatus; assembly: GCF_012275295.1. Classification (NCBI taxonomy): domain Eukaryota; kingdom Metazoa; phylum Chordata; class Aves; order Psittaciformes; family Psittaculidae; genus Melopsittacus; species Melopsittacus undulatus. The sequence continues at coordinate 2,539,532 of NC_047538.1, read as the reverse complement.
ATAATTCAGCTATCCCACAGCATTACAGGTAAACCCTCTTGTGCCTCAACCCTCTCATCATCCTGTGCAGCTATCAGTGGCATCTGGTTGCTCTCTGCAGGGGTAAATGTTAACTACAGGGAAGGAGGGAGTTCAGGAGATAGACAACAATTGGCAACTTAAAATGATGGCAATTTGTCTGAGCTGCAAACAGACACTTCTCTGGTTTCAGCCCTCAGCAGCAGCAGGAGGGACATTTCTTTGCAGTTTAGACAAGGAGGTGGGGGTCAGCCTGGCCCAGAGCTCCCAGCATTTGCTGCTGCTTGCTATCCAGTTACTGCGGATTGGGTGTCCCAGCCAGAATGCACCAGACGGACTCGGTGCTGGCAGCTGAAATTCTAGAGGAGAAGCGTGGTATTTCCATTCTCACAACAGAGAGAAGGGGATTACGTTTGGCCACTGCGGGCTCCGTCCCCCCACGCACACACACACTTCAGTGCCCCCCCTCCTGACAGACTCTTGCAAGTTGTGCCCAGCCTTCGCGTGGGAAAGGACCACATTTCTTGCTTGGGTTCCAGCCTGGAGCACACAAAGCCTTGTGCCTGTCCAGCTCTGCTGCTTGGTCCCCAAAGCAATTCCCATGCAGTTTCCTTAGTGTAGAGACCATTCTGCCTCTATTCCAGACCTGAGACTGTCAAGGAGGGTGAGGGAACCTGGGAACTTTTGTCCTCAGCTGCTTCATCCCATGATGATGGTTTTTGTGGTGCTTCATATGAGAACACCGACTTGGCTGTGCAAAGGATAGTCCCATGTGCTTAAACCACTATCAAGCATGATCTCTCATGTCATACTCATTCCTAGACCTCAGTGAGAGCCCTCAGGGTGACCAGAGCAGTGATTTGTGCTGGTTTTGTGCTGGGACAGCCTTTGTAAGACAGAGATCTTGCTGTAAGCGTTGCCTGCTGGAGACAGCCAGCTTCCCAGGCCGACCAGCTGCAGCCAGATGAGTCACCTTCCATCTGTCAGGGTGCTCTGGGTGGCTAGAGCAGTCATGGATCATCAGCAAGTGGGTTGGTACCAGAACATGCAGCAGCGAGGTCCCCATCACTCCCCAAGGCTGTGTGGGTTAACAGCAGCTGTCACAGATTCAGCTGGGCTGACTCAGTGGCTTGTAACTGCCTCCAGACTGGTGTTAATGCCTGTGCCAAGACTTAGCAAGGATATAGACACCCAAAGTGAAGTTAAATCTGAAGAGTGAGTAACCAGTTAGCAGTCATCAGAATGTGATTTCTGGCCCTGGAGCTTCTGTCTCATCATTTCTCACAAGAGTGGGTTACAACCCAAGAGTGTGGGATTTCATAAATCCGTTGTAAATGTTCTCAAGTCATTTTCATCCTACAGAGGAATCATCTTCCATTTATCTGAGAATACTTATCAGCCTCAACTAGAACAAGGCCAGGCACCAAGATGTCCTTAGCCACTAGCAGAGAGAGTGAAGTCTGCATCCATTTATAAAGTTCAGATCTGTGCTAGCTGAGTATCACCCTTCACCATGGCTGGGATGAGGCTGGTGACAAATAGCTCAGTGTAATGGTAAACTCAGTATCAAGCCCAGTGACATCTTGATCAGCACCTGATAGTCCTTCAAGGAATGTAGACGCTACAGCATGGGATGAGGTGGGAGGAAATTAAACAGTAAGTGAGGGCCACATATGATTGCTTCTCTGCCATTATAATGATGGGATATTCCCTGGGTACTTTCCAAAGAGGAAAGAAGTAGGGCCACAATGCATTCTGCTTTCCTCTCTAAGCCCATCTCTTTCTGCCTTTTAAAATGTCTTCATGTTCGTAAGATGTTGTCCACTGTTTTGCCCCCTCAAATTTCTGCTGCCCTCTTAGATCCAGGTCTGTATCTGAAACATATCTGACCATTCACTGCAGCATGTTGGGATCTTGCAGGGGATCATCAAAAGGAAAAGGTCCTTATTTTGTTGCAGATGGCCCCTGTGTGGCTGGAGAACACATTGAGGTATAGTTAAGAGTCAGGAGTTTCCTGTGCTCTCAGAACATGTTATTTCTGAGACTTCTGAATCTTTTAACAAACCCACAGGATCACCCAGAGGTTAAGACAATTCCAGGAATAGGAAAAGCCAAGAGAAACTTGTTCACCATCTCATATTTGTTGCTTTATTTTTTTAGGGCTTTCGGTGGCTTTTTTTGCTCCTTTAGCAAATTCATTCCCAGTGTAATGGCAGTATCTGAGGCCAGATTTTAAACCGTCTCTGGTTTAAAATCATCACCATTTCTTGATTGTGTTCCTGGAGCAACACTTGAGGCACAGGCCAGGCTTTGCCCACAAATTCCCACTCTAAACTCAGGGACCTTCATACTCTCCATAGCCGCAGCCCAGTTTTGTTTCTCCTGACATCGTCCCTCCACTGTCCAGGCTAATGTTTTCCTCAGCCTCATTGGGCTGGGATTAGAGATCATCTGAATCCCTGTCAGGAGCACACTGATCCTGGCAGGAGCAGAAGAGCCAGCTGAGCCCTGGTTTTTGGGGGGAAAGCTGGCACTTGGGAAGGACACGATGTTAGCTGGCGAGAGGGGAGCAGCATCCCGGTGCCTGGCTCCAGTGAGACAGTGCTTCCTCCGTCAGTGACATGGATCCCTTCTGTCTGCTTCCTTTTCTTCCCTTCTTTTTTTTTTCTCGTTGGAGACACTGTGCCTATAATAAGCATTCAAAATGAGTCTTGCTGGGCCAGGAGAAGGGGAGGGGAAGAAAGGGGGAGGAGAGAGAGGATGAGATTTAGAGGGTGGGGGGAAAGGAGAGAGAACAGGAGGAGGGGGTTTAAATAGCAAAGAATTAGGGAAAAAAAAGGAATCTGATGCAAATCACTAGTAGAGAGAAAATTATGTGCAATTACCCAAGCGATACTGGGCAGCCGTGCCCACCCCAACCAACAAGATCTCATTAACAAGCAGAAAATAAGATTGAAATGGTGTGTAAAAGAGCTGAAAAATGAATTTGAATGCTGCATTTGTCCACAATTACCCCCTCGTTCACACATATTTTATTGCAATTTTTTTATTATTCTTAATCTTTCCATCCCTCAAAGCAGATTGGGAACATCCTGGCATTACAGTTGCTGAGGGAGGAAGCATTAAGGATTCCCTGTTTCCCTGAAAGGAGACCCTTCTCTCGCTCAGATTCGAAAGGGTTGGGTTTGGATGGATAAGGATTCATTTCTCTGGCTTATCTTTGTGTAGGAACATGTTCTTCTAATGTTCTTTAACCTCTGACGCTCTCGGGTGCCACCTCACACGAGGGGTTTTCTTTAACCTTGTCTCCTGGGTTCTTCTTCCTCCCTTTTCCATCACTCCTTCCCCTTTCTCCTACCCTCCTTTTCCACTCCAGGTTTTTTCCATGTGATCTCTGCCCTCTTCCCCCACTGCTGCCTCCTCCACATTCCCCCTGCAGCCCCATCCCTCTAGAGGACCACGATTCCCTCAACTGAACTGTCTGCCCTTCAGAAAGCGGCTGATGTCCCTTTTCCAAGTCACATTTATCCCTGTTCCTTTTCAGCTTCCCCACGACCTTGGGGCAGATTCCAGGCAGGATTTTTGGAGAAGGAGGTAAACACATGCTAAAATCCATGCCCTTTCTTTGCCAGTGGTATGGAATGGGGGCATGGGAGCTCCAGGTTTCTCTCTGGGAGCAACTGGCTCTGCTGTGGCTGCGTTGGCGTTTTCCCTTAGCTCGGTGTCAAATGCAGCTCCCTGTCTCTCAGCTTTTAACCTACGTGTGTCCCAGGAAAGCTGGTGTTTTTTTCCACTAAATTTCTTCCTTTTTTTCTCCCTGTTTAACCAAACAAAGCCCATCTGCTCTTGTCAGTTACACGCCTCTGCTCCCAGCAAGGGAAAAAGGGGAGAACAGAGCATTTTTCTCGTGTGAAAAGAGATACGTATTTATTTGCCTGATTCCTAATGATTGTTTCTGTTCCGTAGGGTGGGAAGGGGGAAATTCATATCTGAGGGGCCACCTCACTTGATGTCATTCTTGAGGTTTCATGAGCTTCCTTGATTGATTTGGATGCTCTGGTCCCACTGAAGGCTGATTAGAAGCCAACAAGGCAGCATCTTATTGCTTTAACCCAAACTCTTATGCTCTGGGTGGCACTGACTGTGTTGATTCCCACATGATTTCCACTCCACACATTCTTCTCTGTGTGTATTAAAATATTAGAAACTCTGAAGGATTTCAGAGCGAAGAGTTGGTTCCTGAGCTTTGAATTCAATACGGACTTTGTCCCCACCTTCAGTGGGTCAAGGATCAGCCCCTGTGGCACTGTAAACTGTGGCTGTTTGTAAACTCAAGTATCAGAAATACTGGGAGAAAAGGGAATAAATAGAAAGTAGGAGAAGAGAGAGAGGCAAAAAGCTAAGGAGAATGACAAAACCAATGACAGCAGGAAGAAGAAATGCAGGGAGGTGTGAGAGTGCCTGATAAGCCCCCAGACATCAGGGCAGGGAGCAGGTATTTAAGACCCCTAGGGCTAAGACATAGAAATCAGTACCCATAAATCTTCAAATATCCCTTCCCAGACCTCACTACTTGCTCCCAGAGTGGTGAGAGCAGAGCCAAAGCAGGGTGGATGGAACAGGCATGGCAGGGAACGTCTTTCCTATGGAAATCCAGACAGGACTGGTGCAGCTTTCAGCTCTGCTGAAACACCTCTCCCCTGGGTCCTGTCTCTTTTCCACACCAGGGAGAGTAAGGACTTGGCCAGGAGATTTGGAGAATTCAAATGCAGGATTTCAAATGCTTTATGATTAAGAAGGGAACTCGAGACAAGGCAGGCAGGGCAGATAGAGCAGAGGAGAGCCAGCAGCCAGCCTGGTGACGGGCACTGCTGAGCCACCGCTGGCATTCAGTGTTCTGCTGCCTGGCTTGAGGAATTGCAACAACCCAGGGAGCTGGTGCTGAGCTGCAAGAGGAATCAAGGGACCACAACAGGGAAAGCGCTGGAATGAGGGATATGAGATAGAGGGGAAGCTTAAAAGGAAGGAATGCAATGAAAGGAATAATTAGGACTCAGAGGCAGGGGCATGCGCGCGTGCTTTCGCACGCCTGTGTGCACAAGGGCAACGGTGTCCTGCATGCATGTTCTGTGTGTGCACACCAGCGTGTGTGCCCATGCATTGTGTGTGCCTATTAACATCTAGCAAGGGTGGAACAGCTGTGCTCCAGCTGTGCCCTGGCTGGGAAAAGCCATCTCTGGTAGGAAAAATCTACAGCAACATACTTGGCGGTGGATCAGGCACTAACCCAAACTTGCCCTCCTCTTTTGTTCCACAAAGAGGGGCTGTGGAATGAGTGTTCACTTCAGTGGGTGCGACAGAACAGCAGACATACTATGCTGGAACAGGAGGTGGGACCATGTATTGCAGGTGTACACAGGTCCACTGGTCCTCATGAGCCTCAAACCTGTCCCAGCTCAGGAAACACTATGCACTGAAGATGGATGCAGGATTGTGAATTAATGCCATGCCAAGGGGATATGCTGTGACCTTCAGAGCTGACACATACAGTTTTGAAAGGAGTCATTATTTAGTATGGTTTATTTTCTGTTTGCTTTTACCATCTGTGGGTGCTAACAATGCAGGAAGCCCACATTGCTCCCATCCCAAAGTCACCCAGCCACTGGGATTACTGGCAGATGGATTGCAGCATCTTGAGGCAAAGGTTGCAAGCAGGATGTTTGGGGCTGAGAGGACAAGGAGGTCTTCAGGGGCTGTGTAGCATCCTGAAGGGCTGCTTACAAGGTCTTTTATGTCCTGAAGCACCAGGAGAGGCTTATGGGGGCAACATACCCTAAAGAGATGTGAGATAGGTGTTGGGGTATTGCATCAACTTGCAGTGTGATCATCTTGCTGGCTATCTAGGTGTGAGAGGGGGAGCAGTACATGACTCTGCTATAGGTGTTTTAGCAGATTGGGGTTACAGAGCTGTGCAGGGGCTTCTGTAGTGTACGGGGAGAGTGGAAAGTGCAAAGAATAGGAGATAGAGCTGTGTGTGCAACAGGTGAATAATGGGGGGCTATCAGATTGTGGGGTGCGTGCTGTGTGTGGGATTCCAGCTCACACACTGAGGTTCCTCCTGCTGCAGGGTGCTGGTTTCTGCCTCCATCAGACAGGCGTGCATGAGATCAGTTTACAGCAGGGGCTGAAGATCAGAAATCCTGGCAGGGTCTGGGCTGGGTGAGCAGTAAATTGATCAAAGGTGCAGAGGGTCTTAGCTCGCTGCAGTAAGCTGGAGTCAGCCCTTAAGCCTATCCAGTTTGGAGATGAGGGGGATCTCATTTCAAGGAATAAGTACCTGAAAGGGAGTCGTGAGCCACATAGGGGAAAGGGTGGGGAGCTGCTTGCCAAGCACATACAGGAAAATCACAAGGGCTGCTTTGAGAGATTGAAGGGGAAGAGGCAAGCCTGACATGGAGGTGAAATTTACCCATCAGGCCAGTGCAAAGCTGTAACAGGGAGGTCAGAGTGGCCTGCACAGTGGGAGCTCTCACTATGACTCTTGCTTCGTGCACTGCTTGGCCTGGGACCCACTGAGGTGTGGGGCCAAGCCTGGGTTGAGGCAGGCCCTGTGTGGAGCTCACCTGCAAGACTGGGGGAAAGACCTGCACTGCTGTGTGCCCCACACCTCCCTTTCCTGGGATGCTCCTGATGGGGACTGGGGAAGAGGGAGAGTAAAAGCTGCTGGTGTCTGTCTTTCCCCTGAGATGTGGAGCAGCAGCGAGAGCTCCTCTCTCTGTGTGTCCCTCCCAGCTTTGCTTCTCCCTCTCCCTTCCCTTCTTTCTCCCTCTCCTCTCTCCTTCCATTTGATGTGGAGGAGAGCTGTCTGCCACTCGCGCGTCTGTACCGAGAAGGGATCAGAAGTTGCAGCGAGCGCTCGGCGCCTCTCCTTTGATCCATGTCCTGAGGCCTGCTTGACAGCGAAAAAAAGCATGGAGACAAAACGACTCAGTCAAAGTGATTCCTGACAACTGTCTCCATGAGATAAGGAAGCGCTCTGTGTCTTGGTTTTCTTTTTTTTCCCCCTTTTTAATACCGCCTCTCCGTTTCCATAAGAAGCCGAGTCACTTTAAACCAGAGGAGCCAGCCAACAGCCAAGCTGCACAGAGAACAGCTGAGCAGAGAGTGCCTGCCTGAGCTTTATCATGTTTCCTGTCTCCCTTTCCTCCCCCCCCCCCCCTTTTTGCCTTAAAAACCATCTTTTCCCCCTTTTCCTTTCCCTTCTCTCTCCATGCTGCCGCCTTACCCCAATGCTGCCTCGAATTATGCAGTTGCAGAGAAAGCCTGGTGCATTTGCAGGTGGCTGGGACATTATTCAGCTCAATCCCAATCACAGGGAGATGCCTTCCTTCCCCACGAGGGGCTGGTGGGGAGAGAAAGCCCTGTGTGTTATCTGACAATAACCAATCCTTGCAGCAGGCTTCATTAATAGCAGGGCATTATGCACTTACGTGGTCCTTAGAGCTGTTCCCCTGCTGCTGAGCCCCAGATTGTCTTATTATTGTTTTATTTCTCTTGCCTAGTTCATGTCACACAGGGAAGTGTTCCCCCCCTTTCCCCTCTTGCCTTGCTTGCGGGTATGAGTTTGCAAGGGCTCAGCGACACTAATCCTCACTGGAAGAGGCAGGACTTGGTGTGTGTGTTGGCGCATGGAGGAGCAGGATACATACCTTGGAAGGGGATTGTGTTTGCAGCTGGGCTGTCAGGAGGCTCCCCAGACACAAACAGGACAATGCAAAAGGGACAGGGAGGTGGCCTTGTAGATTGTGATGCTGAGGGCCACCTGGCTTGGAAATACTTGGAACACTTCATTCAGGTGAGGAGCTGGGGGAAGGCAGATGTGGCATGGCTCCATGTGCTCCTGCACTTTCCCATCCTTAGCTCTGTAAAGTTGGAGGGGACTTGGGGTCTGCCTGTGCTGACAAAGCTTGGCTTAGGAGTGGGTCTAGAGAGGGGTTGGTGGTTTAGGATGAGGGAGCAGCCCTGTGCTCTGTCTGGCCCAGGTGATGAGGACAGGGATCAGAGTTCATCCCAGCCTCTTTGCCAAGGAGTTGTTCTTCCCTCCACTCCCTGTAATTAAGCTATTGTGGTGGCTTTGCTCCCAAATCCAGCTCCATTAGCATGAAGGCTGGGGGGTGGAGAGGATTGAGGGGGGACCCAGGGAGAGGGAGAGATTCCCTTCCCCCCCAGAACCGCACTGTGCTGCGCTGATAAACAGTAAATATCGGGGAACAGGATTTCCACATTATCTGAGCAGGGCAGAAAATCAAAATTTCAGTCTAAATCCGAGGAGACGAGGCTCCTAAGCTGCTCCAGCTGATCCCGACGCTGAGCCCAGGCGCTGAGGCTCAGGAGGCACGGAATCACAGGGTTTTGTTCAACAGAAAGGAAGAAAAGCAAGCAAAAAGAGGAGAAAAGGCAAAAAAAAAACCCAACCCAATCTTTAGGGGCTGATTGCAAGGAGGGGAGAAGAAGAGGTGGTGCAAAGTAGAGCTTTGTGTGTTGTTGAGGAGGAAAGAAACCCCCGGGTGTATTGGGGAGGGGGTTGGATGCTACCCATCCAATGGACTTTCCAAATGGCGGCTCTGCCTCGGCACAGTGTTGCTTTGGGGATGGACCTGTAGGACACCAACAGCTGCTGCAGGATGATGGCAAAACCTTTCATTAGCGATTAGAGTGTGCAGCTGAGCACAAATCCAGCCCCGAATTAGGAGCCACATGAGGTCTTCCTGACCCTAAAAGCCAACACTTGATTCAGCAGCTCTGTCGGAAGTGTGGTTCCATCAGCTCTAATGAAGCCCTGGGCCACGCATGCTGCTAATAGCATCTCTGTGCCCTGCTCCAGGGCAGGAGCCACCCCAGTGGGCATCAGCTCCTGCCATGGGACTCATGCTGCAGCAAGAAGGAGTTGGTGTGGAGGCTGAACCGCTCTTTGAGGAGCACAGGGCACCCTGAGACTGAGCAGCAGTGGGGAGAGCACAGGTGAGGGATGCAGCAGAGAGAGGCTGGAGGTGGTCACTCGTCCTGCAGTGAAAAAAGGACATGGTTCTACCTGCTTCTAAAGGAAGGAACTGTGTCTTGGTTTGTGATGTGGTTTCATAGTGCTCTCCCAGGAGCAAGGTGGTTTCAGCCCAGGGTGAGTATTCCTCAGGCATTCAGCTTAGCTACCTGCTGTGTCCCAGACATTTTTGCATCCTTGGCTAGTTCTTCCCTACATAAGACTCCATAAAAGCATTGCTTACTGTGCAAGCCATAGTGCCAGGTTTTTATCCCAAGGGAATGTGTTTCAGCCCCATTTTTGTACAGCACCAGAGGCTTTGAGCTCTCCCTGGAGCATTTAGTCATTGTTGCTTAGAGCAGTGAAGAAGAAAAAGCAGGGACTAGGTGCAGAAAATGTTTGCTTAGTTACTGTGCAACCACTTGTGTCCCATCGAGAGGGTACAGGCTCGAAACACAGACAGCAACCAGATTCCTCACTCTGAGCTGCTTCCTTAGCTCTCAGTCTTTGCCCAGCTCCCATGAATGCCCATTCCCTTTCTCTGCCTCTTTTCTACACCCATCTATAAAGTGGCATCTTTTCATACAAAGAATTTTAGGGTCTGTGTTCCAGCTTCAGCAGGTTTCTAGGGTAAAATCCGTACCTTATAGATCCAGGGGTCATTGATGGAACAGAATCCCCGGTATTCAGCTTTCTCACAGGCAACGCTTATTGCTCTCAGTAACTTCAGTGCTTGAGTGACTTCTGGTGCCAAGGAAAGGAGATGGTTCTTGTTCAGATGAGGAGGAAGCAGGGATTACAGATACCTGGTGGAAACATCAGAGTCTTTCCTATAGGCAAACTGATGTCTTTCACTTGTTAAATACGGGAGCTTACAGGACGCTGCTTCTGGCATAGGATGTCCCAACCCGTTTGCACTGTCAGTTCAGATCTTGTTCTGTACCATTCTCAGTATCCAGGCAGGTGCACAGGGGTAGTTTTTCTGAAGTATTTGTCCTTTAGCTTCTTACACAGACACCACAAAAAGTCCTGAATTTGAACATAGGAAAGTCAGAATTAGGGTGGCATCTTTCTGGTCACATCAGCTGGGTCAGTGCTACTGGAGTGGCCAAACCATTTTCCATCACCTGAGAATCTCTTCATGCATTTTAAAGAGAAATGCCCCACATCTCTTTACAAATTAAGATCTTAATCCCATCCTTTGAGATTGGTATTTCAAAATCCCTTGGCATGCATGCAGGGCTTTCTTTTGCTGTTCAGCAGAGTGAGCACTGCCTTAGGTTTCACTGTTTGAGCAGGCATCAGCATTAGCACAGACTTTTGGCCTCCATTAACAAGAAAGGCTGATTTAACACTGAAACGTGCTGGACTGCTAATCAGCACACACTGATGTATCAATATCTCACCCAACACAAACCCCATCCAGGGGATATATAGAAGGTCATGGAAACATAGAATGGTTTGGGTTGGAACGGACCTTAAGATCATCCAGTTCCAACCCCCTGCCATAGGCAGGGATGCCTCATACTAGACCGTGTTGCTCGAGGCTCTGTCCATCCTGGCTATGAACCCTGCCAAGGATGGGGCATTCACCACTTCTTTGGGCAACCTGTGCCACATAATTTACCTCTAAATATGTTCAGTGTCTTTTTTCTATCCAGCCTCTTCTACCTGCAGCACTGAGCCTCAGCCAGCGCTTGCTCTTGGTCTGTTTCCCATTGCATCCATGTCATGACACCAGCTCTCCAGCCACCTTCTCCCAGCCCTGCTAGGAGATTGCCAGTCCTCCTACCATCCCCACCAGCTACAGCCTCTTCCTCCTTCCCCTCCTAACCCAGCTCCTGTGGCTCTCCCTGCCTGTGCTTTATTCCACCCGGGGTCTCTGAGCTGCAGTCCCTGCAAGAGGCTTGCTCAAACCACTGGAGAGCTGCAGGCTTGTCTGGAGGGCGAGAGGTCAAGCACTAGCAAGTGTTTCCATTTAGTTCCAGATACCAGCCTGACAGGTGGGTGCCTCTTGATTAATTCCCAGCTCCCCTAAATGCTCCCATCATCATGTGTTGTGGTCCTGTTCAAGCCTAGGCACAGTTAAGGCAGGAAAAAGAAGAGTGGAGGGCATTAAGTTCTCTCCATTCTCTTGCAGTGGGAGGGTGGCCTGATGCAGTTGCAGATCTTCACCTCCAGCACACATGGTGCTGGCAGTACTTTTGAGTAAAGATGTGTGCTTGGAAAGTACAGCCAGAAACCTTCAAAGCCCCCAGTTCTCCCAGTTTGGCTGCTATGGTGCTGTTTTTAGCTCTATCTTCTTGCTAATCTACAACTAAATGTCCAGCTGAGATTTATACAGTCCAGGAAAATAAGGATTTGGGATTAAGGGAGTTTCCTCATCATCTGAGCTGAATTGAGCCTTTTGAGGTGGGCACTGAAGAGGTTTGTGAGCCCTGTGTGGTGTAAGGTCTGGCTGCTGCCAGGTGCCTCAGTCAGCTTGTGCTGGTTCCTGACCAGTAACAGCTATGGTAGCATGATACTGGTAATCTTTAAGGCAGCACAGTCACATTGTGGTGATTCTGCATTTCAGACTATTGTCATTTAAAGAGAGAACATCACCCAAATTCATTCCATTAGGAGCTCAGTCATCTTACATGCTCCATATGATGAGTGCAGAGACAGGCCTCAATCAAACTGAATCATTCTCTGTTGACACCATGAACCACAGAGAGATTTATTTAGCCCTTATTGGAACAAGTCATTTGCTAGAGTCCAGATCCAAGGAATTCTCCTTCCTTCTTTATCATTCCCTCTTTCACACACACAGGTGTGTGGCGGTGTCCAGAAATCTCACCAGAGCATCTCTGCAAACATCCACGCTGGGGAAGTTCCCAAGGTTTAAATGGCTGAGTGAATTTCAGAGAGTAGGTACATCCCATTTACCCAGTTAATGCTGCAAGGATGTACCAAAGGTGTCAGTGGAAGACCTCAAGAGAAGGAATTTAATCCCTGGCAGTGTTTAAGGCCAGGCTGGACACAGGGGCTTGGAGCAGCTGCTCCAGTGGAAGGGGTCCCTGCCCGTGGCAGGGGTTGGAGCTGGATGAGCTTAAGATCCTTTCCAACACAAACCAGTCTCTGATTCTCTGTTTGGGGCAGCATAGAACTGGAAGTGGTGAGACTCATGTCCCCTGCTAACTTGGTTGCCCAACCCTGGCAACTACTTAGTTTTTGTCTTCCGTGGTTTTCCTGTCTGTGGAACAGGGAGGGTTGGCACGGATCCTCCATGCAGGAATGCAGAGACCCTACAGTCACAAAGAGCTGCAAAACACACTGAAGAGCAGGGAAGGACAAATCCAGAACACTTCAGGTGTTACAAGCTCACGAGCAGCAAAGCATCAGCAGTGCTGAGCTCCTCAGGAAGCAGCCGGTGCCTCAACACTACTTTTTCTTCCTTAAACCCCCCCCCCAACTTATTAAAATGTTGCCTGGTTCCATCTCTTGCTTATTCAAACAGTGCCAATTTCCGTGGCTTCATATCAGCTCCCAGCATCTCGCAGCCTCAGTGCTTGGGTTATGTGGGGAGAGAGAGTGGAATAAAAACCTGCAAGCCAAATAAAAGCTGTTATCTGACAGGATCTCTCCTGGGGATCTCAGTTATTAAAAAAAAAAAAAAGGAATCATTTTTTCTCTTAGCTGCTGTTTGTTAAATGTGCAGGAGCCATAGGCAAATTCTTGCTAATTTTGTGCATGCTTTTATCATCGTGGTGATTCACTGGCAGCTTTATCCTCCGATAAGTGGATTAGTTGTTGAGCTAAACAAAAAGGTGTTTGACAACCAGGAAGCTCTAAAGAACATATTTGTTTTCCAAAGAATGGAGCTGTGTTTGTTGCTCAGTGCAGTGTGGGGTGTTGTTGTGAATTTCATTAGCCAAAAGGAAAGGCCTCAAAGCTTTTCTCCCTTATATAAGGCTGGGGTTCAGAAGGAGCATCTCCCTCCTGTTAGTGGCAGGTTGTTGTTGTTGCTGTTGCTATTATTATTATCATCATCATAATCGTTTATCATCATCATCATTATTATTATCATTATTTTAATTCTAATAGTTTGGCCAAGGAGCGATGCAGATTAGGCAGTGGCTAATGTGGTGTCAGCATGAGCATGACATCTTTTGGCAGTGGGGCTGGGTAGCCACCAGCTTCCCTCAGGATCAAGTATCACATCTCAGCTAGATTTCTAGCAGAGCTCCATGGCTCACAGTTAGACCTGGACTTGTAGGGCTGGGAGCTAAATTGAGGGCACACAGAGATCAGTTGAGCCAGTGGAAGAGGAGAGGGCTAAAATAATGAGCTTAACTTTATCTGAGGCTTTCATCGTTGTATCTGAGCATCTCATCATCCTGGGATGTGTTTCTCCTCATGGTACCATGGGGAAGGTTGTTATCTCCAAGGCCAAGAATGGAGGCACAGAGATTTTATCCTGCTTAAATGTAAGGTAGGAACCTGAGGCTTTGCCAAGGCCCTTTGCTGGCCCCACATGCCTTCTCTGTAACAGTGCTTCTTATTCAGTAGCTCTGTATTTCTGTGCACTGTATGTTCATATCAGTCCTCTGGAGTCCTCCCTTTGCCATATCAGCCAAGTGCCTGGGAGACGATTTTTCCCTTGGAGCTGCAGGGAGCTTGGTGACAATGACAGTGCTTGGGGCTGAGCTTATGGTCTCCAGTAGTGTCTATAGGCAGACTCCTCATGAGGATCAAGAACAGGGCACTGTCCTATTTTCAGCTCAGAATATCTCCTTCAGAAAAGGTGGTTTGTCCAGTAATCCTCGGTGGATATTTCTTCCAAATACTTATCCAGGCTCCTCTTCCATCCACAGAGCTTCACATCCACTGCTTCTTGTGGCAAGGAGTCCCACAGGTTGACTCCATGGAGTGAAGCACTGTTTCATTGCTTCCTGTTTCATCCTTCCTACCTTCATCCAAGGCCTCCTTCTGGAAGTGATGGGGAATAGTCAGTTACTATTCACCTCTCCAGGTCATCTATGATTTCTTAGACTGCCATCAAATCCTCGCTGCCTGGGGAACCAGGAGAGGTGCTGATGGATTCACCAGCCCACCTTCACCAGCAATGCTGCTGGTGAGGTGGCTTTTTTGCCCACCAGAGCAGTTGTGTTGTACTGATACCCTTGGAAGGAAAGGTGTGGGTTTGTAGAAGTGCATTTTGTGCTTGAGCAAGGATTGGAGGCACTACTCAGGCTTATAAACCTCTGTGGATACTACTGATAGCAGAGGGAGATGTGTCTCCTGTGGAAATGAAGCATTTTGCATCCTGATGCCAAACGACATGTTCTTGGGTGTCCTTTTGAAATACAGACAACCTTGGTGATAAGAAGAACATAATCCCAGTGCTTGGAACAGATAGCTCCATCCCTCCTGATGTTTGTTAGGAGCCCACAGAGCTGGAAGGATAGTCAGCCACACCATTCCCATCCCCTCAGCTTTACTCATGCAACAGCCACATGTGACTCCAGTAAAGCTTGTTTTCCCCTGGCAAGGGGCTAAAAGCACCTTGAGAGCAGTCCCTGGCTGGGAGGGTGATATGCAGAGGGAGCAATGGTGGTGCCATGAGGAAGGGGGGAGGGCCGGGAACAGACCTGCCGTCTCCAGCAATTGCTGTTCAGCTCTGGCATAGATGAAACAGGGGGGAGGAAGCGAAGCAAGGGGGGAAAGCGGCAGTGGAAGAGCGAAAGGTCCCCAGCTGGCTGTTAGTGGCATCTGCACTCAGAGTGCAGACTCCAGCTGAGAGCTATTTCACTATTTATTTACATGTAATTATTGCTATGAGGTGCAGATATTAACACTGTCAAGAGCAATTTGCCCTGACATTTTTCACTTGCTCTGCTCCCTGACGGTTGGGCTTTGGTGGGATTTTTTTCCCCTTCTCTCTCCATCTCACTGCTTCACTTTGGGCTTTTTAATCCAGTGCCCTTCCCAACTCATTAAACTTGGAAATCTCATTGTGGGCAGAGAGGAGCAGCTCCCACCTCCCTTCTCCCCATGCTCTCAGCCCCACCACCCATCTACCAGCAGTTGAAGCATTTCCACTCTAAACAAACCAAATTTACCGGTGGCCGCGTTTTCAATTCAATGCAATCTCCAGCATTAACCTTTGCTTTCGACGCTGCATTTCAAACACACTGAAACCTGCCCAACCGTTTATTAGGGGGAGAGTTGCAAAGTGCACACGCAGAAAGCAAATGCAGAACAATAGTTCTCAAAGCAGTGCCCACACCAGCATCAAAATCACAACCCAAAAGGTGGGTTGGGACCAATGACTGTTTCCTACTGCTTTAGGCCCTATTTCTTTCCCTCCCTTCACTCTGCTCCTGCCTAAACCATCTGATTTCAATAGCTGGTGACACTTTAGATTAAGACTTCCGGCCTATGCTCAAGCCCTGATTTAATGAGACAGTTGGTGTATGTCATTTAATAAATACCAATTGTGCATTAGAACTTATTTGCCAAGCAGGAGCAGTGATGTGACAGGCACAACTCATCACAGCCCGCTTTGCTCCTCAGCCAGTATGGTGCTTGTCATTATTTAGCATTTGTTTACTCCACAATAGACCATAGCCCTCCTGGCAAAGCTCCACCACCCAGAGACCCATGCTTGGGTTTCATAAAGCAGAAGGAAAAAGTGAGGTGGGTATGAGAGTCTGAAGGACTATGCCACAGGGTTGTGTTTGTGGAAGGAGTTATAGAACCATATGGTTCATAGAACCTGCCAAGGTTTGGCTTGGGAAGGGACCTTAAAGCTCATCTTCAGTGCCACACATGGTGAATTTTTGAAGGAATGAATTAGAAGTTCCCATTCCTCCATTTTATCTGCAGCACCCTCAGCCCTTGTCTTCATTCTTAGAGTTGGACCAGGCTTGACTTCTACTCTCTTCACTTTGCAGGGGAAGAGATTTGGGAATCTGGTGTTTTCCCCCTCTTGCTTTCCCGGTTTGCTTTCTTGGGATGGGATTAGAAAGAGCCAGGCCCAAGGGAAGGCAACCAGACCCCAAGTCTGAAATATCCAGTGTTTGGGGCTTTTTGGGTTGTGTTACTTTTCTTGGTGCAGGGTCTCGTGCAGTGGGACATTCTCCTTGACTGCAGCACTTCTGTGTCATTGCAACACAAATAAATAGTGATAGGAACAGCTTCATTATCCATCGCGTGTGGAAGGGACAAGTGAGATCACTATGGATGAGGGGACAGGTTGCTGGGACATTTTGGGAAGAGTAAAATGGTTTCAATACCTTTTTGTCACAAATAGCAGGTTTTTACTTCATTTTGATCTTTCACTCAGGAGGTTGTATTTACACTTGCATCCCTCACCCATTTCCTTCCAGTTTTGCATTTACCCTGTTAGGAAAGCTTTCTTTCTAAGAGAAAATGTTGTTTCTCTTTTCATACCAGTTACACATCACCTTTGTGAACCTTTTTGAGAGGGACCTGTAACGCAATGCAACAGCTCAGTGGTATTTTCATTACTGCAGGCTGTGTGTTTAGATGTGATCAGAGCCCAGCATGGAAACTCAACAGTTTCTATTCTTAGAGCTCTTTCCCCCCCATGCTTCTCACCCCATCACCTCTTTGTGCGTGTGGCAGTGAAACAGAGCTGATAAAACTGTTCCCACCTTTGTAAAACTTACATCTTCCAGGGATATGCTTATATACATTAGACAGCATCATAGAGCACTAATGTTTTCAAGTTCCCCTCATTGCTGTGCTTAATGTCTGGAATGAGGACATTGATCTTGGCTTTGGGATGGTCAAATTCCTGCTCCCTCATAAACTTTGGCACCATCTCGAGTGTAAACCTTTATAGGGCTCAGTTTTCCACTTGTAAGGTGAGAGGTGGCAGCGCTGCTCTGCCTAATGCTGTTGATAAATACATTAGAGCAGAGCACAGAAAGCTTTGAAAGACCATTGCAGAAATAAGGCAACTTTGTGCTTTTTACACAGGTGGGACTTTGGGGTGCACATGTTCTGTCCTGCTGCTTCCTTGAGGCGTCTCTGAAAGGTTGGGATGCTCAGCTCTTGCTGGAGTTCAGTGGGTTGGCTCCCTGATACAGAAAGCCCCAGACTCCCAGGCCTTTTTTTGCATGGACAGGTTTTCTTCTCCATATAATGCCCAGGGGAGAATTAATCAGATGGGGGCTTTATTACCATTGACCCAAATGCACCCCGAAAGCTCAGGGACCAGCTGGTACATACATTAACTCCAGTTTTGCTCCATCTTGCAGTTCTTAAGACAGTGTTGTAGTGAATGTGCAGATTTAAGAAGGGTCTCTTAGGTGCTAACACTGAAATACTGCTCTGAACCCAGGACAGGCTTAGGGCACATAAGACCCAGGCAGTGCTCTTGGGTTGAGACTTCAGTCTTTCTGCTTTGCCCATGGATGGCCTCAGCCCAGCACCCTGAGTCCCAAGGGTCCCAAGCTTTAAACCAAGATCCCAATTCCTCTCTAAGCTGGAAGGTGCAAACCCAGTGGAGGAGATCTGTGCCCAGGGCTGCAGATCTATGTACTAAGCTCCTGCCCCAGCAGTCCTGTCTGGGGGTGCTGGAGCGCAGTGGGAGCAGGGGGAGTGTGCAAGAGATAACCACTGCTGTTGTCAACGCTGCAGGGACTTAACAGATTGTGAGATATGGCAGCTTGTTTGCACGGGTGTTAACCAGCCTCTCCTGTCCCCTTCTTGTCACTGCCCAGTCCCTGCCACAGCCAATCTGTGTCCTAATCTCTATCAATTAACAAGAAACACTTTCACCCCCCTTCCCAATGCAGGCACCCACCCTGCAGCCTGGGATAAAGAGGGAAGAGCCCCCACCAGCCTCGACCCTCTCCCCCTTTTACTTTCCACTAACTCAGCGCAACCAATTAGGCATCTGACACCCGTACTGGTGACAAATTGTTTCTGTCATCTGCTTTCTGTCTTTCATTAAAGGAGAGGCGGGGAGGGGGGGTGAGGAGGCAGGGGGGGCTGGGAGATGTGATCTCCCATGCTTAGCGAGGCCAGATACATTAATTACAAAACGGCCATTTGCAGCATGAAAATGCATTAATTAAATTTATGCAATCATTATCTTTAAATAGTCATATCTTGAAAAGAATCAGCCCTTCCTGAGCCTTCCCTCTCCTCTGCTAAGGAGCTCTAATCCCTTTTCCGCCAGTTATCTTGGGATCAGCAGTGACTTGTATGCTTTTAAACTTCTTGCATGCAGGAGATGCTGTAAAAACTGTGCTCGAGTCCTACAGGGGTGTGATGACACCTTCACATCGCAGCGAGGGGGATAGGTGAGGGGTACATCTGTACACAGCAAGTTAGAGGACTTGAAGGTATCTTCATAGAAGAGAGCTTGTAGCTCAGCCAGGAGTTGTGAGGTTAATGGCTAAAGTTCTCTGCTTGCATTTGTACAGCCACGTGCTGGTTTCCATCCCCACTTAGTAAATGTAGTGCTGTTTCCCTTTGGAATCGAATAAGTCAAGACCCCTCCCTTTGGCACAGACACCAGACAGTTCCCTTTTATCAGTGTATCTTATTCCTCTTAAAAATCACTTAAATCAAGGCAGTAAATGAAGTTCATAAGAAAGCAAGGTTTAAAACCCATGCAATTTGTTACTCCCATGTTTGAGATCACTTTTTGGTGGCTTCATATGGTATATCTAGAAAGTGTTTTACCTTCAGACTTAGCCAAAATCAAACTGTGCTGGATAAGTAAGAAGGAAACACTATTAATGGACCAGGAGCTTCTACTTCTACACTTCACTATTCAAAGACTTCACCTGTTTGTGTTGTCCACTCAAATCTATGTTTGTTTGACAACTCAAATGTTTGTGTTGTCCATCACAAATCTACTGAGGTTCCTCAACACACACCAGGTTCAGGAGTGCCAAAATACTCAGGGAACAATTCATGTTCCTGCTTAAGTAAGCATCACAGGATATCTCCACTCCAAATAGCATTTAAAGAGCTGGAGGACTCTAAGGGGGATACTTATGGAAACTCAAATCCCTTAGGGCTTTCTTATCACTGCTGGTGAAAGATTTTGTGCT
The DNA here is from genome assembly GCF_012275295.1 of Melopsittacus undulatus. NCBI lineage: Eukaryota > Metazoa > Chordata > Aves > Psittaciformes > Psittaculidae > Melopsittacus > Melopsittacus undulatus. The sequence continues at coordinate 2,520,398 of NC_047538.1, read as the reverse complement.
GCTCTTTAGGTGTCTCCATCATTTTTAATAAATCCTGTATGTTTTCCTCCCATCTCTAATGTTTAATGGGCCAATGTCCAATTAGGAAGGAGTGGATACAGTGGTGTTTGGAGCCCAACCTCATGTTGTATTCAGTTAGGATCAGGAGTTTGGGATTAAGACTGGATAGAATCTGGGGGTGGATTTAAGGGCACCAAATCCTGCCAGAGTTCTCACATCTGAAGGGCAGAAAGGAGCTCTGGGCTTTCAGGAATGGTAGGAGACAGGAGCTTGTCCTGCACATGAAAGTACCCCTGACAGTCCTGAGCTTCTCTTCAAGAAGTGCATTATGAAACTGCAAGAGATCTGTTTGGATCCAGCACAGCATGAACTCAGTGTAAAGGTGATCACAAATAATGACCACAAAAGGCTTATTTTTCCCTGGATCATCTCTGAGAATGGACATTCTTGGAGAGAGAGGCAAAGCTTTACTGTGGAAAAGCAGGGGCAGAGGCTGTAGAGCCAGAACACCTCAGCTATAATGTGTTTTCAGCACAGATCCACACTTCTCTTTACTACTGTTTGTTTACACAGACACTGCTTGTGGGTGGATGCAGCTCCCTTATCCCTAAGTTCAGATCCTATGAGGATTTTGGTTCATGTTTGGCCAAAGCAAGCAGCTCCCTGTCTTTGAAAATACCACAGTGCTCCCTAGCAGCAGAGAGAAGTCCGAAGGAAGAGCACATGGTGCTTTGTAGGGCTGTGAGAGGCATTTCCTGGGATTCAGGAGCTGCTATTTTCCTTTGGGTGTGGGAAAAAGAGATCCTGACTTTAACATTCATCCCTGTGGTAGCCTCAGAAGATCCAAACAGGATCCAGACAGGACTGGGGTCTGCGTTGTTCATTCATTAGAGTGAGCTGGAAAGAGAAACCCTCACCTTAAAGAATGCTCCAAGCTCCCCCACCCAGGAATGCAGGGAACTGAGGGAGCAGGGAAACAAGCAGCAGAGGAGCTGGCAATGGGAAATGCTTCTGCTTTTCCCTTTCTTCCATTCTTTTGCCAGCCCAAGTTATGAAGTGTTTGGTGCGAGCCCAGCCAGCCCTGCACTTGCTGAACTTATCAGGGTTATTTCATCTCCCCATGACCTCTCTGTATTTACCATGGGAACCCTGGAGGCATTGGCTTTGCTTAACTGGTGTATCTTACACTGCAGTTAAGCTGGACCTTAACTGATTACAGCCCTTGATTGATCAGAGAAAAGAGGGAGGGGAAGAGAAAGAGGAGTCCTAGAGCAGATTCAGGACTATCAGTGCACCAAGCAGCTTCGCCTGGGGCTGGGATATGCCACTCAGGGGACTCTTTGTAGTGCAGCTCCTTTCACATTTATAGAGGCTCCCCTCCACTCTCCAAAAAGAGAGACACAGAGAGAAAAGCAGGAGAAGGGGGGGGGGCATGGAGCAGACTCAAAGGATCTCAGGAAATCTTGTTTGGAAGCAGTAAGTCAGCACCCGCACTCCATTACCAGTGTCCGCGGGGGGTTGTGATAGTGAGCGAGCACAGAGCAGCTTAGCTGAGAAATGGGGAAAAAAGAGAGAAATAATCAAATGAGAGAGAGAAATGGAAAGGGAGGAGGGGAAGGAGAGGCCTTTCTGTGAATTTGGGGTTGTCTTTGTTAGGCTCTGTCAGTGGGCGGCTGTTGGGGAGAGGAATAACACAAGTTTATCAACCAGTTTGAATTCGCTGGGACTTGGTTTTGCTGTGTGATCGCTCCACTCTGCCATTATCCACGTCAGGCAGATGCAGAGCTATAGATTTAGGGCCAATTGAGCATGGTTTTGTCTCCTTCTTGGTATTCTGAATCTCTCACCAAGCCCCAGAAGCTTTTTGTTCCCCGCTGGCCATCAGCATGTGTTAACTTACCCGACAATGACCAAGTAGGTGTAGAAAATACAAGCCCAGCCCATTCTCAAAGCCAGACCTAACCTGAGTCCTTCTGCCAGTTTGAAATGTTTAGGAATTCCAGTTTTCCATGGTTTCACTTTCTGCTCTCTTATCTCAGGTGACTTTGTGAGTTCCAAAATGCCACAAGCAAGGTGCATATTCCTGCAATTAGGTGTAAAGTTGCTCAGAGATGCTTTGTATCTCCACACAGGGACTTGAAGAGTTTCCTTTCCAATGTATTCACTTGACCTGTTCAGAGAGGCATATTCAGAAGGAAAACAGCATCAGGATAGGGTTTGCTCGTGGTGGCTTCTGTTAAGGCAGACTGCTGCCTAGAAATAAGGAGGAGGGGGTGGCTCAGTTTGCTGACCGGCACATTTGGGAAGCAATGGCCTTCTTTTGGCTATTCTATACAAAATGTCTTAGCAATTCCAATTTAATCAGGAAAAAACACTTCAGGCTTGGTTAACACAAGATGAATAACAATATTGATGGTTAGTAAAGTGCAAACTGCCTTGTTTTCAGAGGGGAGATACTCAGCAATGCATGAAAATCAGCCCCTTTGGACAGTTTGGTTACTGAGGTGCTAGTTAGTCTTTTGGTTTGAGTCTCTCCCATTCTGGCTCTTGATTTTGCTTGTTGGTGAAACTGATGCCTATAGAACTGGGCCCTCCTTTGCCTCCAGCAGCCCATACTAGCACAGCATGTCTTTTGGTTTCCTCTCTAGTTATCCAGACTGTAAAAATCTTTGCCATCTGCTTTTATCTAAGTGACAATAGAGTTGGGTGCCCTAATGCCAGGGATGGTAGCTCGTGTTTCTAGATCAAGCAGCTTTTAATGTAGTAATTCCCATTCCCAGTGATGCCTCTGCCCTTCCCCTCCAAATTACACATCTCCTGCGGGATATCTCATAGCCCTGATTGGATGTGTAACCCCGTGGTGCTTCTGATTTCCTGATGGTATTTCCACTGCGAGAAGAGCCCACTCCTCTTTCCCAAACTATCCAGACTTAAGCCATTTCTCTTACCCTTATAGCTAAGACCTTCCCATTCTTTTGTATAGCTTAGAAACTTTTCTTTAGACCTTCTCTATAATTTGTACATCTCTACAGAAGCAGGGTGCCCAAAACAAGATGCAGTGCTCCAGGTGGAACCTCACCATAGCCTTGAACAATCAGGTAATAACTTCCCATCGCCTTTTTTTGCTAATCCTCCCCTTGTGCAGCCTGCATTGGTCTGCTTTGCTGCAGCTCACCATTGCATCCCCAGCTCCATCGCATCCCCAGCACCTCCCCAAGCCCTCTCCATCATAAGTGTGTGACAGTTGCTCATCTATTAAGTGAACAGGTTCATTATAGGATACAGATGCTCATCTCCATTTCACCTGCTGTGTCCTAGACCACTTCCCTATGGCGCTGAAACATCCCTCAGGTGTTTGAAGTCATTGAAAGGCATTAATGATATTTCTGGGTTGATTGGTGACTGTCAAGCTGTTCAGGCACAGGCTTACAGTAACTGTGACCACTTTGAAGGGATCCCGTATGATCTGTCCCATACAAACCAGAAGGCATTCAGGCACATGGTGTTCTGCTCCCAGCTGTGCTTCTGACAGACTTTGGAAAGGCTCTTCACTGGCATCCACATATTTTCCCAGGAAATGGTGAAGGTCAGGAAAATGAGACATTACTACAATGGAGCAGCAGCCACGTCAGCCCTGGAGTCCTTCCTGCTGAGGAAGAGATTGTGTTAGCTCATATAGCTCATGGAACTGTTGGAACAAGTCAGAGCAGGCCACGGGGATGATTAGAGGCTGGGGCAGCTCTCATAAAAAGACAGGCTGAGAATACTAGGGCTGTTCAGGGAAGACAAGCTGTGTGGAGACCTCAGAGCAGCTTCCAGGGTCTGAAGGGGGCTACAAGGATGCTGAAGAGGGACTCTTCATCAGGGACTGTAGTGATAGGACAGGGGAAGTTCAGGTTAGATCTAAGGCAGAAGCTGTTCCCTGTGAGGGTGCTGAGGCGCTGGCACAGGGTGCCCAGAGAAGCTGTGGCTGCCCCATCCCTGGCAGTGTTCAAGGCCAGGTTGGACACAGGGGCTTGGAGCAGCTGTTCCAGTGGAAGGGGTCCCTGCCTGTGGCAGGGGTTGGAGCTGGATGAGCTTTAAGGTCCCTTCCAACCCAAACCATTCTATGATTTCTATCACATTGTGTACGGATGGAATATAAATACCTGGCTGGATGAGGCAATGGAACATCATATTTCTTTAACTTCACTTAAAGTCCTCTACAAAAGAGAAGTAGAGAGTTAAGCCACATACTCATTTATACCAGTGTGAATTCAGACTGTGCTGGGAGTCAGGGAAGTTACCCTTACGGAAAGCTAATACGAAGTTTGCTCCCTGGGCCCCAAAATGTAGTTCGAAATTACTTTAGATGGAAGGAACTGCTCTTACCTGGCTCAGAAGCGTGTAAGGAGTATGAAGCACTATCTGGATCCTTGGCCTGATTGCAGGATCAGATCGGATGAGTGTATGTGCTGCATTGGGTTGGCATATTGGGATACAATTCAGCTGGATGGAATGATTTAGAATACACTCAAAATTAATTGCTTGGTTGGGAGTGCAGTATTAGTGATTGCTACATAAGTCACTTTAGTCCTACCTAGGGGCATATTTGCATATATTTATCCTCCTTTCAAGTGAAGATCTTTGGGGAAACTGTATTTATCTCCTCCTAACTCTCTTTGGCTTTCAGTAGTCCTACAGTCACCTCTTCATTTTGTTTCCATTTAATGTATGTATAGAATAATCGACTCTTCCTCTTCCCACCAAGTGAAAATGAATCCACAGAGATCAAAAAGCATTAACATAAGGAAGGGTTGCCTTCTGCAAGAGAGAAAAGAAAGATTAGCTGAACAGGCTGCACAATAAAGATGGAAAAGATTAAGCTGTGTTCCCCCACCAAGTAGGTAGGAAAAGTCTTAGAGCATGAAGCTGAATCAACCACAAATGGCAGAGACCAAGTCCTTATGGAGGAACTCAGAGGGAATCACTAACTTGGTCCATGCCGTTAATAAATCCATGAGATCCAACATGTTTCCCAGCATGGCCATCAGGCCCCTGGCAGACTTCCCGTTCCCTAGGAAGGAGTGTAATTGTTAACACCACAGAAAGCTGATACAAAGAGATTTCAGCCTACAAATGCTCTTCACACACAATTTCCTAGTGCTTTTTGCCTGATGCAGTATGAAATATTCCAACCGATCACATTTGTGGCCTTTCCGAAAGTGAGAGAATCTCTACCCATTCCTAGGAAAGCAGACCACAGCCTCAGCAACACTCCTTGCTGCCAGGAGACCCTTCCTTTGCATTCTCTGGGGACCACGCAGCAGCTTCTCTGGAGTTAACACCCTTCAGCTACTGCAGATCATTTCAGCTTCCCTCAGTTCAGGACTTAGCCAGGCTCAGCAGTTTCTAAATGCAGCATTTCTCTAAGGCAGCCTCTGATTTTGGATGCTTTGTGCTGTGTCAAATCAAATGTCCACAAATGGAGACACCACAGAAGCAGGGGTCACTCTGGGAAATGCCATCCATAGGCTCCTGCCTCCCCATTGCTTTGTTTCCTGGAGCTTGAGCTCCTTGTAACACCTCAGTGTCCTCCTGGACCATCACTGAGTGTAGGTATGAAGCCTGCTGTGGCCAGGGCCTGATGTCTCTATCAGCTGGGTATCTTAGGAAGCCTAAAGCAGGCTGATAATACGGGCAGGAGGTGGAGGGACTCTCAGGATGTATGGCATGGTCTGGGCTGCTCTGCTATCTCCCATAGAGCTCCTGACCACAAAGAGCAGTGCTGGGACAAGGTTCTGTCACAAACCTTTCTTCTAGCTTACAGTATATCTCCCTATCAATTGTCTGCCCCTTGAGCCCCTCCGAACACCCCCAACCACCCCCCCAACCCGCAAATCTGACGGCCCGATTGCCCACATTGAAGGCCCTAATTGCACTTCCCTTCCCAAAGCCACACTGGTTTATCATAAAGGGTGCACATTTCCCCTGCTGCAGCTTCCATGGCCAGAGGCCCTGAGGCCAGCTCAGAAATGGAGGGAATTAATTACATTTTTTTAACTCCCCTTCTTTTAAAGTATGGGAGAGAGTGATGAAACGTCCCTGGGGGGGGGACAGGGGGGAGCTGCAGACATGAGGGTGAGGAGGGAGGCAGCAGCAGGAGGTGAGGGGGGGTGGCTCTTTCATCCAGGAGGGTCTTTGTGCATTAACCTTGGTCTCCCCAACACACCAGGACCTCTTGCCCATGACAAATGACCTCTGGAAAGAGTAGAAACAAGGCCAAAGGCTCCTTCCAGCACCGTGGCTGTTATTGACTTAGCCCAAAGTGCAAGCCCACGCCATGCCTGTGACTGATTTGGGACAGCAGCAAAGGGAAAGGGGATGGGGAAAGGGAGAGAGACAAATGATGAGAAGGAGGGGAAAGGGAAGGCTGTCAATCACTGTGATGGACAGGGAGCAGATTTCCCTCCAGATAAAACCTTACAGATGTGAAGAGGTTATTGATTTTTAGTTAGTGATAATAATGCACCAAGAAGTAATAAATTATAAGCAAGCAAGGTCAAAAAGAAAAGGTAAAATGACTTTGCATTCTTGAAGAAGGGATTTCTCCAGATGCCCCAGACTTTCCTAAGTTCAAAAGTTGCCTGGAAAATGAGGTTATCCATCTGAAACAAGAAGTCAGATACCAGGGGTCTGCTGAGGCTGGAGGGCTCATGGAGGGTTATCTGTGCTGGGTGCCTGAGTAGTGAAGAGGGGATAGAAATCTCTGATTCACACGTGTTATTTCTAACACCTTTGTGTCCTGAGGTGGGGAAGATCAGATGTTGTCCTCTGATCTGTGCAAACAGCATCTCAGGAGGCCTCAGCCTTACATTGCCTGGAAAAGGCATTCCCATGGTCAGTGTTGCTGGAGGGAATGGTCATTTTGGAACCCCCACAGCTGCCCTCAGGATTCCTTTACAAGACTCCTCCACCCTGCTTCCATGGGAGCATCCAGCAGGGATGTTCATCTTGTAGCCACCTTCCAGCATCTCCCCTTTCCAACCTCCATACAGCTACATATCCTTTCCCCACCATGGCATCGCCGTGGTGAAAGGCTGACATCCTTGTATTTCGAGAGGGAAATTCATCCTGTCTTGTCCAGAAAGGGGTCCTAGGTTGGGTTGAATTGTCCTTCAGAGGTGTCAGTCTCTCTGTAGAGGGATTCTAAAGGATTAGCACTGACCAGAAACTTAACTTCCCATGGCTAAGGTTAGTTGAGTTGAGTCCTAGCTTAAGTGACTTGCACAAGCCCTGGTGAGTCAGTAGCAGAGCTGGGATTAGAAATCAGTCCTGATTCTGACTGATTAAAGCCAATTACTGTCTTTAGTAGGATTTGAGCAAGCATCTTGTCTGAATCTGCAAAGTGTGAATCTGGGTTTCATTTACCAACGTTGCTTTACATCCTCTGTTCTTTTTAGCAGGGCCGTAGCGGAAGTGTTAATACGACTTCTGCTTGCTGTAAGAGCCTTTTCCCTGAGTAATATAAAGCAGCTGACTCTTTTGGGGAGACAGCCAGGAGAGAGAGCACTAGAAAACCCTCTGCTCTGTGAATGGTTCCAGTTGCCCTTCATTTGATAGAGCAGGATTTCTTTCAGCACATCCACAGTCAGGCAGCACTGCCAGACCTGGACAGCTCTGGAAGGGAGAGGAGAAACCTTAGTGCTTCCCAGGCTGGACCTCTCCAACAATAACACATCATTTGTATGTCTGTGTTTTTCAGAAGGATGTTTATTGTTTTAAACATCTGATTCTGCTTGCGAATGAAATCCAGTAGCGTCTTGTGGCTCCTGTATGTGGGAGTGTCCTGGTTGTCCATCAAGAGAAGCAGTACAGGGTGTAACACCTACAGCTGAGGTGATGCTGAAGCTTTGAGGTCTGTAGCCAGTGGGATTGAGGGGCGTTTGAGGGTATTCATGGTGGACCCAGATCAAAGTTCATGACCTGGCTTGAGTGGAAGGTTACAAATAACTCTGCAGCTGGAAAAACCCCTTCAGGCTGCACTCCCTGCTACATAAGCCTTGGGGCAGAGAGGTTTGCGTTACATCCCCATAGAAAAGCAGGACAGCCCTATTCTCATATTAATCCACTCTGTCTTGCATATTTAAATGCAATGTCCTTTCTTCACCCCTTTCAGTCTTTGGGCTGTCATGGGGCAGGCAGTTCCATGGGCACGTTTTGCATGGTGTTATGGCTAAACAGCTTCATTAGATGCCTCCAGGCTTAATCACTGTGATTAAGAAGCTGGGCCAGAGGATCTGGAGAGCTGGAGGTAGCTTAGGCTCTATCTGGAACGTATCTGCCCTGCAGGGTAGAGGCAGCTCAGCCAGTTTTAACTTCTGGGGACCAGCAACAAACAGAGCTCAGTGCAGGCTCAAAACCCTGAAGGAGGAGAGCTGAAATGAGCCCTCTGAGCTCTCTGCTGCTGGTGCAAAGCTTGTTCCCTTGTCTCTGTACCACGTTGCAGGCAACCCCAGTGGTCAGCGTTAGATGGATTTTCCAGGCTTTTCAACTAACGCCCTCCCCAGATCCTCCCCACTGCCTCCCCCTCCATGGGGGTCCAGCCACCCCTGCTCCCAAATTCCCCTCCCAGACAAATGCCTGGGAAGGATCTCAGGCCGGTCAAGTCGGGAGGTGGCATCACATCAAGGGAAAGCATCTTTGCAGGGCTCCTGAGTCCTTCCGGGGGGAGGAGAAGCTTTAGAAAGCAAAGGCCAGCACATAGCTGGTTATTCAGGCTAAGCCCCAGCTCCGGCAGGAAGGTGAGGGAGGAGGGAATGGGGAAGGTGTCGGGGTGAGCAGGAAGGGGAGACGCGGCTCTATACAACCCCGCTTGTGTCCTTCCAGAGAATGTATCCTCTGCACAATAGCTCACCAGGCCTCTGCTGGGGGATAAAGGGCTCATTTTACCACTTGCCAGGCTCCAAATATTTCCAATTTGCCACTTTAATTGATGTCAATAAGGTTATGCTCAATTCGGAGGGGTTCAGCCGCTCGGCATCTGAGCGCAGGCCTGGCCCCCTGAGGTGAGGGCCTGTCCCCGCTCCCCCCTCCTTCCCCAGCACAACTCCAGCAAGATCAACCAAGAGGCACCAGGAATTCCCTTCCTTCCCTCGCCACGGCCCCACTCCTGCAAACTCTTTCCACTTTTAACTTGGCAGCCCCGGGGTAATTTGGCTGATTGCAGAAGGCAATTGCATTAGAGAGCTGGCGGATCAGGGTCCTTGTGTGAAGGCCAGTGGGCAGCAGCTTACCCCAAAGTCACCCGCAGGAACAAATCTGGCATTTTTTTTGTTGCAAAAGAGGAAAAAAGTTCATCTGTTTTCAGGTCTCAAAGCAGGAAGAGCGTTTGTGTGCAAATTTAATTACATTTTCCAAGCAAACACTCCACTGAAATGAGCCGAACCAGGACCTGTTCTCCTTTAACATTGGAGGGGAAAGAGAACTTTGACTTTTTAGTTCCTAAAGCTGAATCCGCATCAAAGCCAGAAAGGGGTTGCATCTAATTTGGTTGGGGACCTTCACAAACCAAGCCCCAAAGACCTCCAAAGGAAGGAGCTGTCTTCAATGTCCCTTTTGGAAAATAGGGATTTTTTGCTCCGTCTTCTGTGTCTCTGAGGGCAGTGCTGAGGAAGGGAGGATGCTTGTCCTCACTTCATGGCAGTATATGCTAAACAGGTTTGTCCCAAGTTTCTTCCTTTCTCCAGTCTTCATTCTGAACAGCACTAACACTGTAACAGGACTAACACAACAGCTAACATTGTTGGCAGGTCAGCAAAGAAACACTAAAGACTGAGTGTACCTTGAGGGATCTTCTCAGTTATCCCTGTTAAGGACTCTCATTAGTCCTAAGGACTAAGCGTTAGAGCCAGCTCTGGGATCTTTGTGTTGTTTTTGGTGGAAGCAGACCTTCATTCTCCAGCCTGGCCAAACCTATTTTGATATTGTCTCTTACAATGGTAGAGCACCATTGTATGTGCACTGTTGCTCCCTAGTATGCATGAAGGCAGCTGCACACCCCGCCTTTCTCCTCCAGACACTGACATGTTGTCTCTTGTGTTTCTGCAGGTGATGAGCATCCTGAGCAACCCCAGTGGGGTTCCTCCGCAACCCCAGGCTGACTTCTCCATCTCTCCCCTTCACGGTGGCTTGGACACCACCAACTCCATCTCTGCCAGCTGCAGCCAGCGGAGCGACTCCATCAAGTCCGTGGACAGCCTCCCGACTTCCCAGTCCTACTGTCCTCCCACCTACAGCACCACCAGTTACAGCGTGGATCCAGTGGCTGGCTACCAGTATGGACAGTATGGACAAAGTAAGTGCTCTGATTTCATTCCCCCTGTACAGGGAGCAGGAGAAGGGGGGGGGGGGGGGGGGGGGGGGGGGGGGGGCGGAGGGGGAATGCAAGAAGTTATTGTATTGGAAGGGATTTCTGTAGAAATCATAGGATCATAGAATGGTTTGGATTGGAGAGGACCTAAAGATCATGTAGTTCCAACCTCCTGCCATGGACAGGGGCACCTCAGACTAGACCTGTCCAACCTCACCCTGAGCACTGCCAGGGACAGAGCATTTACCACTTCTTTGGGCAGCCTGTTCCAGTGCCTCTCCACCCTCACAGTAAAGACCAGTAAAGGAATCTGTCCATCTAGAGAATAAAAGGAAATGTGCTCGTCAGACACAGAGATTGCTCCACAGAGCCTCCCCAGCACCCTCACAGTCCAGTTCAAAAGTCCCCACTGAAATATTTTAGGTACAACATTTCTATTCAGAAAAGACAACTTCCAGACCTGTCTCCTTCCATCTCTAATTCTTGCTTCTCCAAAAGCCCTAGAGCGTGTTCACCCTGCTCAGCCAAAGGAAAGCTGGGATTTTAACACCATTCCTTCGTGTAATGTGTCTCTTCCTCCCCTGCCTTCCATCAGGCAAGGGCTGGGCCCGTACACCAAGGTTTTGCTCCAAAACACATCAAGGCAATGCCCGTCAACTGGGCTGTGCTGCTGCAAAAGTTGAAGTGAGCCTGGAATTGTAATCCTGAAGCTAAACCTCAGCCCTGAAAGGCAGAGGGACCTGGGGAGGGTCTGTTTCTGCTCTCAAATGCTTGGGTCACGCAAACACCAGCAAGCCTGGCAAAGGGCTCACCTGCTGGTGTTAAACTAATAATAAGAGTGGTGGTGTGAGATGATCCGCAGAGGGTTAAAGGTGCATCCTCTTCCTCCGGGAGCACTCCTGCTTTGCCCATAGCTTGTCCTCAGTGACCTTTCCTTCCATTTGGCTGTGGCTTTTTATTCCCCTCTCCGTCACAGCCCTTTAATGTCTTTAACTTCTCCAGCTAAATGAGAACCGGCTGTGGCGGCAGACGGGATCAATAGCTGCTTCCCCACAGCCCCCCTCTTTTTGGTTTTCAGGAGTTTGATCTGTGACCCCTTGACCTTCCCCTCGCTTCTGGATGTGAGGCTGGACACACGTGCTATTGATAAAAATCTTAAACAAATTCCAATACCATGGATTTCCAATAAAGATTCCCTTGGGCAGGACGTTAGTCACACCCATGTGTGTAAAAAATAAAGTAAGGAGGACGGACGACGTTTTCCTTCTCCAGCAAAGGAGGAGGAAAGAGAAAGAAGGGTTTGTCTTGCTTTGCTGCAGGAATTTTCACTTGGGCCTCTCCTTGTGCTGATGAACTGCTCAGCAGCCCTCTTTATGCTGTTTTTTGCCCTGCTTTCCTGACTTCTGTCACAGCACTCCCTTTTTTCTGCTGGACACCATTCTATTTGCCAGTCCAGTTCAGAACCCACTGGGCTCGGTTTGGAACAGGAATGTCTTCCTATTAATAGTGAGGAGAGCCCAGCAGCAAGCCTTGTGTGGTTGACAGTGTTAGTCCAGCTGTGTCCTGTACTTAGAGACATGCAGGTCACTAGTGATGAAGGAGTTCTTCCTGCTGAGGCAATGAAGGTAGGTGAGAAACCATCACACACCATCCATGGTGCCACTGCTTCCCAGTGCCAGGAGCTGGGGTCCCCCTCAGCATAGTGGCCAAAGCCAGATCCACACTGGACTGCAGGTGCAGCACAAACCAGCAGTGGCTGTTCTAAGGTGAGAGCTAGATTATTGTGAAATCCCACATGTGAACACATCTGCCTAGAGATATTTGCATGTACAGCTCTGCAAGGGCAATATGTAAGTCTGCTCCACTATAAACTTTCTTATAATGAGCCCCATTTACAATAATCTCTGTGTGTGGAAACAGTTTTCATTGGTAATAAGTCCTGTCAGAGTAATCACTTACATGAAGATGCCCTTGATATAGCAACACTTTTCCTTGTCTTGGTACATGTTGTGTTCAGCAGATACTTCAATTCTTCCTGCTTTTGAATTCTTCTCTGCTTCTTTTCAAATGCTGACCTCCACAAAACCATTTATTGATGTTCAGTTCAAATCATGTTTCTTCCTTTTATGATGCAGCAAAGAAGTATCTGAACTCTTTTTAATGAACGCTGATACAATAAAAATGGGGGGTTACTATAATTTGGGGGTAGGCTCTGTATGACAGGGGATGTAACCAGGGCTGGTAAATAAGAGCTCTGTAGTTTTGATAGGCTTTGGAACTGACCTGCAGGGAATCTCTCCCCCCCACTTCTCGCCTCATTCTCTGCTTTAGAAACCCGAACCCAGGCACACTTTCTCTCTCACATAAGCAAATAAACACCCAGAGTACTTCTGCTGGGTTTCTGGTTTTATTTTGCCTTCCACTGTATTAAACCAACAAACTGTATTTTGACTTCTGGCGGGGATACCCTGGTGCCTTTGAGCTCTTCCCGCAAAGAACAATTATTGGGAGGTTAGCAGGTTTGTTACAGAAGGGTGGAATTGCCACCAGATTCCCATTTTTCCCAGAGCTCTGGCTATTTACCTCCTTCCCTTCCCAAGCACCCATCTCGATTCACCCAGAGCACGGGTGACAGCAGCAACAGAGGCCCAACCCTACCCACAGTGTGGCTGAGGAGTGAATTTCCTCTTTACCTGCATCCTCTCTAAGATATATTTAATGTGGTTACCTGACATATCAGGGGACAAAGGTCTGGATAAGAGCCATAGCTTGGGGTCTAATCCTGTGTACACCCCACCCTTGAAGTTGGAAGCACCATAACACAACATTACAGAGCCCAGCACCCGAGCTGAGCTACCCCAGGACTCTGGTCCATGGGAGGAACCAGCTCCACTTGCCTCACTGAGCTCCTTCCAGACCCTGCTGCCTGCAGAAGCTCCCCAGCCCACCTCCCTTCAGCCCCACAGAGCTCACCCTGAGCCGAGCCTGTGCTGTCCCAGCCGGTGAGGAGCAGAGATGCCAGATTAATGTGGTCCTCTCAGTTCCCAAAGGCCGGAGCTGTGTTAATGATGCCGGTGATGGAACGCAGAAGCGTGAAAGGAATTCTAATAGATATGACAAGTCTAATAAGAATTTGTGTCTGGAAGGGACCTCCTCTGGGGCAGGCGCCTGACAAGACGTTGATGGCTGAAATTTGTTTACTCATTGGCACCGATTGTACATCTCCTGCCAGCTCCTTATTAATCTAATTTAAGACATTAAAGCTAGTGAAAGGGAAGGACTTTGACTGAAGCTCAGCTAATGAGCAATGTCACCATCCTGCCCCGGTCCTCTTCCCCCTCAGACCATGGGGCAGTCAGGCGAGCTGGGATACAGGTTAAGCATCACCTCAGGAGTTATGGCTGCTCTTTCTCACCCAGATGGAGATAAGCAAAGCACTTTCCCTTAGGAAGGGTGGATGGAGGCAAGGCAGCAGAGCTTGCAGAGATGAGTCAGCACACAGCAGTGAGTCAGATTCAAGCGCTGTCCAGCCTTGCTGAGCTTCCATTGGAATCTCTCGAGTCATTTACACTGAGTGCAGGAGTTGGCTTTGCCACTGTGAGATGATACAGGGAGGTGAGGCTGGAAGGCTTATCCCAGTGGCTTTCTGCTCAGGCTCATCTTCAGGCAACTGCCTTGGAAACACCACTTTCAATGGCAGAAGTACAGTTTTAGCTCTTTTCCTGGAGTGATTTGATGAGCTGCAGCAGCACACACAGAGAGCGCTCTGCACATCAGCTTAACCCCAGCAACATCTGTCCCATCAGGTATTTCTGGCAGGACCATCACCCATTTGCAGGATCCTCATGTCTGTGACAACCACTGCACTGAGCCTCTTTGTATGAGTCTGTTTGCAAGCGCTGTTGGTTACACACCCTTTGATGCTGAAAGCCTCCTTCCACTGCATGCTAACGTTGTGCTGTTTTCTCACCCTCCTCTTTTTTTCCCCTCCTCTTCAGCTGCTGTTGATTATTTGGCCAAGAACGTGAGTCTGTCCACACAGCGCAGGATGAAGCTGGGAGAACATTCAGCCGTTCTGGGCCTCCTACCAGTAGAGACAGGCCAAGCTTACTGAAGAGTCCGACTGTGCCAACAACCCACTCCAGCAACTTGGTAGCACTGGAGAAACACCACCAGCCTTCCAGGGATCTACCTGTACCCAGACCCTGCTCCTTCCCAATACCCTTCCACCTTGCACCAACTTGAGCTGTGAAGGAGACGGGAAGGAGGGGAAAGGCTCTCCAAGTCTCCAGCTCCTCCTCATTCCAGAGGCAAGCCTGGCCTCTGTGACCTGACTCCTCCTGTGGCCAGAGACAATGGGTTGGGTACATTTATTAACCCCAAGTTCATGCCCTCCCTCTAACCTACCTGGCCATGGCATTTTGCCCATGCTTAACGACTTTCCATTGATCTAGGTAGTTGGCATAGTCAAAGCCAAAATGATCTTTTTCTCTTTGTAAAAATGAAATGTTTCCTTTTGTTTCCTTTTCTTTCCATTGCTGTAAATTTGGTGAATGTTGTATAGGAAAGAATAACCAAGCTGATCCTAAAGGGTGATGTAATTCGGGACCACAGAAGACCTATGGACCAAACATAAGAACTTGTTTAAAAACAAAACACCACAAAGACAAATGAAAACCATAAACCAGATGTTAAAGTGATAGCAAATTCCCCCCCTCCAACTCTACCCTTCTGTTCTCACTGATGGCTTCCCAAAGCAGGGCTAAAGAAGGCCAGATTGCTGCTACACAGGGGCAGGGTGTAAGTCCATTCCAGCCTGGGACCTTTGGAAATTGTAAATGTAAATTGCTGCATGAGGACTGGCAATTATGGGCAGAGGCATGAGACAACATTTACTTTTCCTCTTAGGGACCAATTTATGACTATCACTGAAAAGACACGGGCATCAGATAGCAGCAGGGGATGCGATAGCAGACACTGGCCTTGCACGCACAGAGGAAGGGCATCGGATACACCCGATCATGTTGGAGCTTCTGCCCGTCCCGTTGGGAAGGGCGAGGACTGTCAGTGGCCCTTCCTTCACTCAGCAGGAGAGAAGCTGGCCATGAGAACAAAGACAAGAGAGGGAAGAGTCAGAGGTGTTTGTTAGCTGCCTGCTTGGAGGGGTCAGTGCACAGAGCCAGGTTCTTCTACAAGTAAAGGGCCACCCGAAAGAAAATGGGGCTTGTTCTCAATGTGCTTTTGTGCAGCTGCCTCTCGCTGAGGGATGGATGTGGCTGTGGAGCCAGAGGGGAGATGTCTGACAAGTCTTTCTAACACAAGCTGGGAGGGAAAGGTTCTCTCAGCTGCAGAGTTGCCCCTCTCTGTACTGCAGGGAAGGATTTACTGTACCAACAGCAGGAGAAATGTGTGCCCCTGTCCATCCTCCCAGCTCTTCCCCCCCCCACATTCCGTGTACTATTCCATACAACTCAGTCTCTCCCTTCGTTCTGCTTTTCACTTTGGTGGTGGAGCATTTCCCTCTCTCTAAGCCAGATCTTGTTCTCTGGATTTATCACCCCACTTTCCTGTAGCAGCCGGTGCTCTTGCTTTTGTATCGTCTCACAAGTCTGCTCAGCACAGTGCTCAGATAAAAGAAGCCAACAATAAGAGGTTATTGCTAAGGCCTGACCCACATGAATTTTGAAATAGCTTCCCTTTTGCATGTGGTGATGATCCTTGATGATTCTTGAGCAGATGATGTCTAATACAGACTTTTCCCTCCTCACCTTCCTGTGTTGAGAGACTTCATGCTAAAATGTGACCTGGAGAAGGCAAAGAAAGCTGCTCTGATGTAACAGCCTGATGCAGAGAATCTGTGCCAGCCAGGAGCTGATGTGTGAAGTCCAATGGCAACAGGCAGTACTTAAAGTCATCTGCAGACTGTAAGGGTTTATAATACACTTGTTTTATACGTCTGCTTTAGGATAATGAATGTCTGCTTTTGTCCACTGGTGATAACGGGGGACCATGTGTTACGGTCTAGCGTATGCTCCTGGGTTGTTAAAGGAGACACTTGCTTTTTCTATTCTCATATAATCTCCTCTTGGTTTTGCAGCTGAAACAACGTTTTTCTAGGGAGCTTTCCCCTGCCTTTCCCCAGCACTGTTTATCATGGGCCACCAAGCCACTTCCTCTGGAGCAATATGGGCAAGTACCTGTTCTGACCAAAGCAGAGGTTTGCTGCTTACGTAGCTCAGCATTCTATCAGAGCCACATCTGGCTTCCATCAGCTGTGCTTTATGGCTGTGATGGAGGCTGCACAACATTCCTAAAGTGTATTAATACACCAGCTTGGCCTCTCACATGTTTCTGTGCAGGAGCTCTGTGCAGGGCAACATGGGCATCTAGAGGCTGTGTTGCCCTCCTTTATGCTTCAGAGATCCCAGTTCAGCCTCTTCTTGCCCAGCTGTATCACACATACAGCTTCCCTTTTAGTTGTGAAGGACTTTTCTTGGATCATGAAGCTTTCGGAGCACTTGAAGCTTGGATTCTTCACATCCTTTCTCAGGGCAATATATAGCACCAACAGCTGGGGCAGGCCGAAGGTACTGTTGTCTTGAGGTGACTGAATGCCTCAGACCGGTCACATTCCCTGAAGCACTCTCCCTGCTTTGTGCCAGTTTGAGATCTCAGCAAGCAAGACCTGATCTAAGGAAGAAATCCTTGTTGAATTCCAGTAGTGGCTTAAATGTCATTTTCAATACCAGTAACCTTCAGCCACATCTGAACTGGGGGATTGAGGGTGAGATTAAGGATTAATGACTGAAGTACCTGTTTGAATTTGCTCCTGTCTCTCAGTCTCATTCTGCAGCACACAATTTTCTTGTGTGCCACATTTAAGAGGCCAAATGCCCATAATCACCCCATCTGGGAGCACCTTCAGATCTACCTTCTCCTTCCAACTGGAAGATGGAGGTTGTAGGTGGTGAGTGTTGACCCCATATCTACCCCAGACAGTTGCAATCTCTTCTTCATAGTGAAAATTCTGACCAAGTGCATTCCTAGCTGTCTGCTAAACTAGAAGGAAAGCTCAGTATGTCATGAGAACTGCTTGTCTGCTGCTCCTGCTCTCTTCTCCCTGCTGGTATCTTATCCATCCTCCTCTGTGTGCACACACATCTCCCAAGCACCCCTCAACAGCAGATACCTGCTCCGCACCGGGAGTGCATTGTCAAGGAGCATTTGAGCTGAGCTCAGCACTGAGTGCAGGACCCCAAAAGTGAAAAAGCATTAAAAAGAGGGAGCTCTGTAGAAACCTATTTGCCAGTTACCTTCACCAGGAAGTCCGTGACCACCCGGGCACTGCTGTAAATAGAGTTCTTAGAGGACTATGGAAACTGCCCCATGCTAGCGCAAATAGCTGTTCTCTGACCTTTCCCTCGTGGTCGCACTTTGTACATTAGTTGGAACTTTGGTCATGTGCTGTATGTTTATAGGAAGTTGACATTTTTTATACTAAAACCCACAGTGAGTGCCGTGCTAGTTATAAAAAAAAGATACAAAAATAAGGGGGAGGGAGGGGAGGAACTGTAGAAATTTGCCTATGGTGTGTTTTCAAAATACATTCCAGAGTCTTTGGGGTGGGATGGGTTTCATTTGGGGATTCTTTGGTTTTGGTTGTTTCTTTGTTTTGTTTTAAGGTACGTTCATGTATGAAAGTCAAAGTATTTTTCGATTGGGTTTGGTTTGGTTTATGGATTGCCAGCCTCGGCTCTGCTGATAAGAGACAAACTCAGGGGGTAGGGTGGGATGGGGAGAGGGGGGACAGAACAGAGGGAGGTGCCTTGAAGGCAAAACAAAATCGTGCATGGAAGAGCAGCAATCAGCAGTGGACAAGTGTTGGACAGCAGGACCCGGAAGAACATGTGGATGCAAAGCAGACTAAATGGGGACTGAGCAGATATTCAGCTACTGGTGACAGTAAGGGTGCCTGGGAACCCCACAGTCCTTCTGCACCCCATCCAAAAGAACCACCAATGAAGGGACATGCTCCAGAGACCTTCTCTCAGGTTGACATTTCTTCCATGCCTGCAGATGAGAACTGGCATCCTTGGGGGACAGAAAGAGCTCCGAATATGTTCCTTTTACCTCCCCGTGTCCCTGCCCTCACCTCTCAGCACCATCCTGAGGCCACCCAACGGACATCTCCTCACTGTGTCCGGTAACTCAGCAGATTGGCTCCTGTCGCTCAGAGACTTTGTGTATTTAATGCTTCTAACTCGTCATCCCTAACACTTCCATATACCCACCTGGGGAGTATCTACATAGCACTATAGGACATTCCTTATTCCTAGTAACTGCGGATATGTTGCTTCTGTGTTTGACTCATAGCCATTTTGCTCCATGTGTATGCCTGTGTGTGAGCCTGTGCGTGTGTGCCTGCGTGCGTGCGTGTGTATATATATAATCGCACCATAATTTATTCAGCTATATGGAGTAGTCTTAGTAGGAAGAGAAACTGGTTTTGCTTTAACTACCTGCTGCCTGTAGGTGTCTCTCTGTAACTCAGGCATAACTGTTATACATTAAAAGAGAAGAAAAAAACGGATTAAAAGTGCCTTTGGGTGCTTTGCTTGCTTTAACTCGCTCTGCAGTGTGCCAAGAGCACGGGGGGAAGCCGGGAAATCCAAACTGTTCACACGCACATCCAAACAACAGATGGTTTTGCTAAAGAAGCAAATCTGCATGCTCCAATCCCGACCAAAAACGTGGAAAAGCCACATAAATAAACCCAACATTCATTTTCCCTGTGACTTTTCACAAGGGGAGAACAATCTCCTGGCCTGTTCCAAACACAACTGGTTCTTTATGCATGGGCCGGGCTGGTACCGCGCGGTAACTCCAACTCGGCAGGCACCTGGCTTTCGTTACACGCCAGAGCGCGGCAAACTGGTCTGAAACTCCACAGAGGAATACATGGCTCCGGGCTCCAGGGATCGGGAATAAAGCATTCTGCCTTGAAACAAAGCCCTGAATTCAAAAGCTGAAGTTCCCATCTGAAGATGTTTTGGCTCTCTGTAAAATAAGTTGAGCTTCAGCCAAGTCGTGCTGGATGAATATCTGCACGCAGAAACTAATTAGATGCTGGGGTTTCATTTTCTGGTTGCCTCTGAGCAGAGGGACCAGTCCATGGGGGCTAACCAGCTGCCCAAAGCCAGCTGAGATCACCCTTAGATAAGATACACAATGAGATGATGTCCTGTTGCTGCAGAAGAGGCAGCATCCTGCCCACCTGGAGGATCCCACCAGCACAAAAAGGCTCAGTGGGGTATAGGGGCTTTGGCATTACAAACTCTGCTCATTCCAGTGTCCTGCACCTCATGTGCACTCCACCGGTCATGGTGAGCTTCAGAGTTAGGCCTTTATCAAGCACTGGCTGAGATCTTTCATAGAATCATGGAAGGGTTTGGGTTGGATGGGATCTTAAAGCTCATCCAGCTCCAACCCCTGCCACAGGCAGGGACCCCTTCCACTGGAGCAGCTGCTCCAAGCTCCTGTGTCCAACCTGGCCTTGAACACTGCCAGGGATGGGGCAGCCACAGCTTCTCTGGGCACCCTGTGCCAGCGCCTCAGCACCCTCACAGGGAAGAGCTTCTGCCTTATCTCCAACCTGAACTTCCCCTGTTTCAGTTTGAACCCATCACCCCTTGTCCTATCACTGCAGTCCCTGATGAAGAGTCCATCTTCAGCATCCTTGTAGCCCCCTTCAGACACTGGAAGCTGCTCTGAGGTCTCCATGCAGCTTCTCTTCTCCAGGCTGAACAGCCCCAATGCTCCCAACCTGCCATGTTTGCCCTGCTCCCCTTGGCTCTATGACTTTGAAGCAATCCTGAGCCAGTACCTGGAGCCCTGGGTTTAGGCAGGGACCTTCACTGGAAGTTGTGCAGTGTCCTCTGCAGTCCCCTGGGCCCAGAAGGACTCAGAAGCCATTCTTAGTGCCCAACAAAGCTGCCCTCACGTTGGGTGGGATATAGAAACCCAGGACCAGGGAATGCTGTGTTCCTGGCTCAGGGATGGGGCAGCTCTGGGCATGCAGGGGCTGCCCAGGCAGAAGCTTTGATTGCTCTGAGCTGTACCCCTAGGAAGTGTTCCAGGTCTCCAGATGGGGAAAGGCTGGGAAGCACAGCTCCTGCACCAGGGAAAGGCTGGGAACACAGCTCCTGCACCAGGAAAGGCTGGGAAGCACAGCTCCTGCATCAGGGAAAGGCTGGGAACACAGCTCCTGCCCCATGCCAAGGGGACTGTGCTGTCAGAAACCACTTTCTTGGTGGTAATTATGGAATGGGAGCCTCTCTTTGTGGAGGAACTGTAACCAACTTCAGCCCTCAGAGCAGGAGCGTTAGCCCAGCTTTCTCGCTGTGTCCTGGGGGAATTACATTTGGCATCTGCATATTTAACCCACACTGAAGCCCCCAATCCCACCTTGGATCTGCATTCATCACCAGCACCGGATTTTCACCCCAGAGCCGGTGTGTTTATTAGTGGCCAAGCATTCACACATGGAGGGGTTTTAGAGGAAGAGACCATCACTTTCCTGGAGCACTAAACCAGGACAGCATTATTCCCAGCCACATCCCTGCTTCTAATCGCGTCCTAACCCGCTGATGGATGGAAGGTACCAGCTTTGTGCTTCCCCACCAGCCCTCCCCGGAATGACTTTGCTCCAGCAATGGTCACGTCCAGGCTCTGCCGCTGCCAGCCCTGCAGTTGCAAGCGTTTCAACACTGCCCTCAACCGTTCCCTGAGCTCCTCGGCCTCCCTCCTAACGGCTCAAACCTTATCTGAGGAGCGCAGGATATTTCCCAGGCCTTGCCAGAGCCGATCCGTTGCCCTCTGAAAGACATCAAGGGCGCAAGCGAGCCCACGAGGGAGCTGCTCAGCCTGATAGAGCTCCCGCTACAAGCATCACCGGTCAATTATGGCTCTAAGCTGTCATCAACTTTAATCTGCTGATAAGAAGGTGATAAATCAAATTCAAGTCAATCTGACACCAGCTGCTAACTTCTGCATCCTGCACGCTGGGGCTGACCCCGGTCCCTGCATCACATCCGTGCTGGTCCCATGTCATTGGACTTGACCTGAGGTGCTGCACACAGCCTCCTGCTCTTGGCAGGAAGGGGCTGCTCCTCCATCCCAGTGGGGTTCAATGTGCACGTTTCCATCTCTGCTCTTCACTTTGGTGTTTATTTCTCTAACTGTGATTTCACACCTACTCCCTCTGGCCTCCAGCAAACCCCTCACAGCCCAATGCCATCTAAACCATCATCCAAGCTCTCACCACAACCCTCCTGAGCATCTTCCTCTGGGGCTCTGCAGTTAGCTGCCAAGAAAGTACAGGACCAGTGTGACTCCAAGTGAGCAGACACAGAGCATCTATCTGTATCTATCTCTATCTCTATCCTATCTCTATCATCTCTATCTTTATCTGTCTCCATCCCTACTCTATCTCTATATATCTACCTCTACATCTTCATCTACATCTGTATATCTATATATCCATATATCTACATATCCATATATCTATAGCTATAAATCTAAATATAGATGTAAATCTAAATATAGATATAGATACAATATAAATATAATTTACATCTCTATCCAATCTATCCAATCTATATGGAATATATATCTGTAGCTATACAATACATATCTATAAAACCTATATCCACTGATAGATCCATATCTATACATCTCAGTGCTCTGTGGGTTTGGAGGGCAGAAGCACCTCGCACAGTAACTGACCTTTTTCTTCTGAATTACTCCAAAAGGAAGAAGTTGGATGGATTTACATCATTTTCCAGACTTTCTCATCAATATTTTGCACAGAGGAAATACAAGGAATAGATCCAAACGTTTTAACTGTTGGGGTTGTTTCTGCTTTTGCCTTTTTCATTTTCAAAGGCGTGAAGGAGAAGAGATAACCTGGATGCAAACCAAAACGTTTCTGCCTTTCTAAACAGAGATTTAAACCATTTTTTTTTAGCTGAAACGAAAGAAACTGCAATTTTTTTTCCTTACTCTGTATTAGAAATGGAATAATTACAATAACTGGGAAAAGGTCCCTCTTATAAAAACTGGGGTGTGCTAAAGATGAGAGAAGAGCCCTGCAAGGTGGGAATGCTGGGAGAGCTTTCCATGGGGTTTACCACTCTGTTTTGTACGGATGCTGAAAACACATTGCAAGGGTGATCCTGGGACCATAGAAGTGTGCAGGTGAGGCCTAGTTTGGGAAAGTCCCAGGGGAAACCTGGAAGATATTCCCAGGCACCAGACCCTGCTGTTTAAGCATCACACCAAGACCTCTAAAACCTGCTCCTGGTTTTTGCTCAGCTACGGGTGGTACCATCCTGTGCACATTGGGTCCTGCTTACAGCAGGACTCCGGATCATTGGGAAACATCAGCCTTTCCCTTCCAAATCCAAGTCCCTGGTGAAATGAATTCCTGTGAATAGCAGAGGCAAGCTGGTGGACAGCAAGGCAGAGGGGCTGGGGGTGCATTGACACCTCTTTTGGCAGGACAATTACTCCATGCTCTGTGTTATACCTGCTTCTTCCCAGTTTCATCCCTTATGATATGCAATACCTCCTGCCCTGCAATGTCTCCTCGGATGCAGGGCCCACCTTGTATTCCAGCTATTGAATTCCTAGGTATTTCAGGTATTCACACTTACTAAATCCCTCTGATGCACCAGGGAGATTACAAAGGAAGCTGCAGAAAGCCTGCCATACCCACACGTGCATCCCTGCCGTGCCAACAGCATTCTGCTCCCCCCATTCCCAAATCTTAATCCTTGGGGGATGTTTGCTTGGCTCATCCCATGACCTGTGTTTAGATCCCTTCTTGCTCATCTCAGTGGTCACAGCTCCTGTCAGGCAGCGGCTGTGCTGGTGAATTTGGCTTGCAGCCTTCAGCTTCCCAGCATTTCCTAAGCAATAGCTTTTCAGAATAGGTGTAGAGAAGTTTATGGTAATGGGCTGTGGACCTGCATCAAATCAGGGTATTCTGAGCAGGGAGAGGTGTATGAAAGGGAATTAAATGACTAAAAAAGGATTTCCTTCGGAGGCCGATTTCTTTCTTTTTTAAGGATTAATATAATTAATATCCTGTCCCGGGCAGGCCACGTCCTCACCCGGTGCGAACCAGCCTGGAATTTTAACTGCTTGTGCTGATTTACACTGAGCACTGAGCTCATCCCGCATTCCTGCAGCATTCCTGACAGTCCTCCCTTAATGCTGTGCATCCTTGGGCTGGTATTCCCAGCGTTTTTCCTCCCTGACTTTTTAGGGGGCTGTTTTCCCACAAAAGCTGGGTGCTGGGGGTGTCCTCAGCTCTGGGGCTGAAGCAGGAGCGGAAGGTGAGGAGGCTGGATGCAGGCACATCCATATCTGCCTTCCCAGGAAAAGGCAGCCCAACGGGGAAGGATCACTGGCCATGGAGGGCTGTGTGATGCAGCTGGGCTGCCCAGAGGGTGACTGTGATTCCCTCCATCCAAGTTCCCTCTTGCAAAGGGAGCTCGCATACACAGTGAGCACAGGAAAAGACAGGAAGTGAGGAGATCCAGGCTGTTACCAGACCTTGGACTCCACACTTACCTTCTTGGACTCTATTTCCCCTCCTGCAGACTTGAGCATTCCTAAATCACACCAGGGATCAAAGCAGATGCCAGAAGAGACAAATAGGATAGGACATCCCAAAACCAGGGGCTGGAAGCAAAGTGACCTTGTACCTCCCTTCCTCAACTCTCTGACACCCAATGCCTTAAATCTCAGTTAGTGCCCGTCTGTCCTCATCCCTACCCGTGCCATCCTTTGGGATGAGGTTTATTTACAGGAGCTGCAGCACAAAACCTCTCCCTTCCTTTATCTTGTCCTTTCCCTTCCCTCATCCTTTATTCCCCAGCAATAAGCAACCTCGAGGTGGCTCGCTCCCAAAGACATAAAGAAGGCGGATTCCTGACTGCTTTCTGCACGTCTTTTGTATCTACCCAGGCTAATTATTATTAATGGCAGATCTGGGTTTATTTCAACTGGGAAGCAAAGAAAGGAGCAAGGGGGAAAGGGAGGGAGGCTGGGAATGGGAGGGAGGGAAAGGGAGAAAAGAGCGAGAAGAAGCCCACAGAAAGTGTTCCCATTTCCCGAGACATCGGCAAAGCTTTTATGAGGCTAAGTGGATTTGTAACAAGCATTGCAGCTGCAGAGGAGGCATTCAGACATGGAGACAATTTTACTAGATAATAGACTATCACGCAGGATACAATTTAAATTAAAAAATGCAATTTTCACCTTGAAATGAACAAATGATTACAATTTCTATACAAATTAAGGCATTGAGGCGCTCTTTCAGTAGTGGCATCAGGCCATGAAATATGACATAATTACCATGAAATACATTTTCAAATATTTTGATTTTGGGGCCGCTGCTTTTCAAATACACAAACCCGGCTCCTCCGCACGCGCCTGCATGTGTGTGTGTGTGTGTGGATGGGGGGGAGGCTGCATCCCACCTTCTGGGGAAAAACACATGAAAAAGAGAAGAGAAACTACCCAAAGATGAAGCTTCCCCCCCCCCCCCCTTGCTCTTGACTCATGAGATAAAATTGAAAGAAGAATCAGACAGAAAGAAAAGGGACGCAAGCGAAAGGCTCCAAAGCCTCCAGATTTATCTAAATTACTACGCTTATCTGCAAAAATCACATCTGCCGGTTATCTACCAGCGCCTCCCCCTTCTCCCTTAAAATGAGGGGTTTTTATTCCTTTCTTTTATTTTTTAATTATTTTGCCATTATTTTCTCTCTTTTTTTTAATAGCGGGAGCTGCAAAACTCAGAGAAATAGTGACCTGCTGTGGGAAGGGGAGGGAGAAGGGAAGGAATAACAACAGGGAAGTTGGCAGGAGCTGGATGGCTGCTTGGGTGCAAGGGAGCTCTGCTGCTGTGCTTCAGATGGATTTACCCACTTTCTGTGCCAAGGTGATGCTGGGATTTCTTCTTCTCGCTCTCCAGTCAAGGAAACCTCCTGTGAGGACCAAGCAGGTGCTGGATGTGTGGTTCTGAAACCGTAAAGCAAACGCTTTGGGTAGGATTTCATCACAGAATCCCAGCCTGGTTTGGGTTGGAAGGGACCTTAAAGCTCCTCCAGCTCCAACCCCTGCCACGGGCAGGGACCCCTTCCACTGGAGCAGCTGCTCCAAGCCCCTGTGTCCAACCTGGCCTTGAGCACTGCCAGGGATGGGGCAGCCACAGCTTCTCTGGGCACCCTGTGCCAGCGCCTCAGCACCCTCACAGGGAAGAGCTTCTGCCTAAGAGCTCATCTCAGTCTCCCCTCGGGCAGGTTCAAGCCATTCCCCTTGGCCTGTCCCTACATCCCTTGTCCCAAGCCCCTCTCCAGCTTTCCTGCAGCCCCTTTAGGCACTGGAGCTGCTCTCAGGTCTCCCCTTCAGGAGCCTTCTCTTGTCCAGGCTGCCCCAGCCCAGCTCTCTCAGCCTGGCTCCAGTCCTTCCTCCTCAGTCCTCCCTGGTCAGTCCCACCAGCATCCCATAGCCAAGCTCTGGTGCAGGCAGGTTTCTCACTGATCACTCTGCAGCCCATAACCATTGCTTTGGGTGTAAAAGAGGAACTTTCATTTGTGATTTCCACCCCTCCCTCTTTCCACAACTGTGTCTCTGCCTGCAGCACCTCTGTAGGCAATGGGGATGTCACTGCCATAGTTCCAGCCTTTGTTGTTTCAAGGTGTATTGACCTTGATTCATGTTTCTGAGCTATTTTTAATCCCAACATCACAAGCACCAGTTTCTTTTTGAACATTCCCACTCTGTGATCCGTGTTCAGCACAACAGCATGTCAGGAAGAAAGGAGTTGGGAATAATGTCCAACAATCTCCTGTCAATTGCTAAATTCAGGTGATTTTATGGCAAAGAATCATGGAATCATTCAGGTTGGAAATGACCTTTAATATCAACAAGTCCAACCATTAACCTAACACTACCAAATCCAACAGTAAACCATGTCTCCAAGTGCCACAGATGGCAGAGGTGAGCACCCTCTGTAGCTTCTCATGTCCTACCATGGGTGGCTTGGGCAGTCTGAGACTGCCAACAGCTCCCAAGTTATCCAAGTGGGGTATTTGGGCAGTGTTTGGAACCATGGTAAATTATCCATGAGGAAATTAGGGTATTTGGTGTTTTGGGTGCTCATGAATAAGGAGAAGTGGAGTTCTCATTGCCCAGTTATGTCTGGCAAGAGCAATGTGGTGATGCTAGAACTGGGCAGGAAATTATTCCCTACCTCCATCATAAATACTTTAATATTAATATTTATTTTTATTAATATATTCTTTTACATTTTCCCATCTTCATCTGGAAAAACTGCAGTTCTTTGTATTTAATAACAAATACCTAGTACAGAAAGATTGGGTTGGGTTGGAAAGGACCTTCAGATCATCCAGTTCCATCCCCCTGCCATGGGCAGGGATGCCTGCCACTAGACCACGCTGCCCAAAGACAAATCACAAGTTGTTACCCCAAGCAGAAGAGTGCTGAGCATTGGTTTTAATGTCATCAGTAACTCCAGCTGAGAAATCATGCTGAATTTGGGAAGGAAAAGCATTTTAACAGTAGTTAGACCTGGTTGTTTTACACTGAGGACATCATTTGCAATAGCTCCTATGGGCTGGGGTTTGTCCTGCTGAAGTCACCACTGAACTGAGTTTGTATGGCTGCAGCTCATCTCCCCTGCATCCCAGCCACAGCATCCCCTTGTCTGTCACCTCACGTATGAGGAACAGGCAGGTTCTGAGCTCCTATAAACTGTCCAGGTAAAACCAAACACCTTGATACCCGACTTCAATGGAGATGAGCAGGAAACCTGGGAAGCTGATTCTGATTCTCTCACAAGTTTCTGCCTTGCAGTGTGGGTGCACTCCTAGCTAGAAATAAGATGCTGAGGTGATGTTGGACATCCACATGTCCAGGGACCTACAACAGGAGTGAGATGAAGGGTGAACTGAGAGCAGCTCTGATGCTGGTCTCTGGAGCTGCCTGAGAAGTTGACTTTAAACCAGGAGCTGAGCTCCCTGTGACAAGGTAGGGCCGAGATGCAGGTTGGGTGTGTGAAAATCTGGCTGGATGCTGGCATTGCTGGTAAGGAGCTGGATGTGGACCTGCTTTTCCTGCATCCTCATCACAAGGTGCCCATGGGCTCCCCAGGATGTCTATCCATAGACACATGTTGGCTTCATTTGGGTTAAAAAGCAATAGAAAACATACATATAAAGTAGGTTTCTTGGTACAGAGTAAAGCTCCTCCAGTTCCAGCCCTGAGCCAAAGACAGGGACACCTTCCCCTAGACCAGGTGGCTCCAATAGCTTAGAAGCAATGCTCTTGAGCTCTGTTATCATCTGGGTCTGGTGGAAGGTAAGTGAGGTTCTTTGGGAGTGAGACATGGGGCAGGTCTGGCCTCGATGGGGTTTGCTGGGTGCTTGAGGAGCCTTGGGCTCCATTTGCTCTCCAGCCATGCTCCACATGCACCTTTGTTTGGCTGGGAAATCCTTCCCTTGCAGCCACCTCTTGCTGCCACCACCAGCAGCTCCTGCAGCGTGGCCCTGAAGGGTACAGGGAGCCAAAGGCAAGAGAGGTTTATTGCTGTTATTATTAAAATGGCAGAGCAATTAATGGCAATTAAGAATGATAACGTTCCAGAAGGGGGAGCACAGCAGCGACACTGATGGGTGCTGGCAGCAGCTCCTTGCCTGCAGAACAAGGGTGTTGATGCTGCTGTAATTCCTGGCTGCAAGTTCTAACTTCGGGAAGGACCCAGCTACCTGCAGTGATGGCAACTCCTCCATCCTCCCGTGAGCAGGGGCTGGAGCACATCCTGCATGGAGCCAGGCTGAGAACATTGGGGTTGTTCAGCCTGGAGAAGAGAAGCTGCGTGGAGACCTCAGAGCAGCTTCCAGTGTCTGAAGGGGGCTACAAGGATGCTGGGGAGGGGCTCTTCATTAGGGACTGTAGCGATAGGACAAGGGGTTCAAACTGAAACAGGGGAAGTTCAGGTTGGAGATAAGGCAGAAGCTGTTCCCTGGGAGGGTGCTGAGGCGCTGGCACAGGGTGCCCAGAGAAGCTGTGGCTGCCCCATCCCTGGCAGTGTTCAAGGCCAGGTTGGACACAGGGGCTTGGAGCAGCTGCTCCAGTGGAAGGGGTCCCTGCCCGTGGCAGGGGTTGGAGCTGGATGAGCTTTAAGGTCCCTTCCAACCCAAACCTTGTGATGTCCCCAAACAGGCAAACTTTCAACTGAACTCAAGCTCATCCCTTCCTCTCTGTTAAAACAAAGGATGCTACATCTTTAGCGAGGTCACCAGGGACCAGAGAAAGCTTTGAGGCATCTCCAAGCAAACCCTCACCTCCGAGGCCACATTTTCACTTGGGTTTTTGGAAATCCTCGCTGTGCCTTTAAGGCTGGCCCCAGCTGGGTTTGCAACGGGCCTGAAGAGCCTGCGAAATTAAGTTATGTGAGGCTCCTGCAGCTGAACCAGATGCGCCTAAACCCAACCTCTTTATGTATTCATGAGCTGTGTGGAAGAGAAATAAAAGGATTCATTACCACGCAAACTGTTACTAATGACATGTACCTGGTGCCGAGCACCTCTGGAAATCTAATGCGACACACTGGAGGGGAAAATGTATTCGCTGCTCCGAGGCCGGCGCTGAATGGAAAATTTCCCCTCCTTGGCCCTTCCTCATTCTGCATTCACTCAAAGCAACATTGACAATTCTTCTGCCATTATGTCCTACCAGGGCCTCTGCGCTGCTTGTCGCGACCTTGAGATTAGCTGAAAATTGGGAATTCGCGGCCGGAGCGGAGGTGGGGAGGGGTGGGAATCGTCTCGCTCTGCCTCCTGCTTTGCCATGGAAGGAAGAGTGAAAGAAAGAAGGAAAAGAATGGAAACTCCCCCCCCCCCAAGGCTGAAGTCTCTTGAAGCAGCCGGCAGGGAAAGGTGAAGGATGCGGGAGCGAGAAGGGATGTGAGACAGAGATAAATGAGAGTGGACACAGTTCTGCAGCAGTTCACAGCTCTTGGTGGATGCTGCCTCTGCACCAGCTCTTCTGATCCTAGAGAAAGTGTTAGGAAAGAAACTGCTTTCCCTTATCTTGCCCCAGATCCCTTTCCCAGCCAGTTTATGGGATGCCTGCTCAGTGCTGGCTGTGCTCTGTCGCTGGTGATGTGTGTTTGGAGCCCCTGTTCTTCAGCATCCCCTCATCCCTTCAGAGGACCTCTGCAGTGCACCCAGCATGGAGCTAAACTTGATCCAAGCTAATCCCAAACTGCTTTGCCTCTTCTTTCCCCCACTTGGCTGCTCCTTTTCCCACTCCCAGCTCTACTTGGGGGCTTTCTGCCAGGTTTCATCATAGCTGCATAGTACTTGTTCAGCCATGGTTTGACCTGATCCCTGGGGAGGTGTGGGGGGGAACAAGGGTCTCTGCAATGTTTGCATTATTCCTTAAGTCTGGATGTGGAGGGTAAATGCTCCCAAAATGGAAGGGGAAGCGGCTTGTTGGGTTCTGTTCTGGCATCCCTTGATGCTGCTGCATGTCCAGTGCCTTCAGTCAGGTCATTCCTAGGGTATCCCAGAGCTGGTCCCATGATTTTCATGCGAATTAACTGAATGAGATGGACAGTTTAAAGAGGGGATAAGGAGGGTATAGATATAAGGGATGGGGTGGCAGGAGCCCATCAGTGGGGTGTGCAAGGGGGGGGGAGCCTGGCATTGGCAGGACAAACCCACCTGCCTGTTTGCACCATTGCAGCCTCTGGGTTTAAATTAGCATCTCAGTCAAGTGCACTTTGTTGGTGCTGGTTCAGGCTCTGCTAAAACGAAGGTTGGTCTAGAACTGGTTTGGATTCTGGCTTTCTTGCACCTTTAAATGGGTGTTATTACAGGGGGAAGGGGCAGCGATAGTGCCATAATCCTGTGCCTTTGCTGGTGAATTTCGACTCTTCAGTGCCTGCATCTCTTAGCAGAAAACAGACACATTCTTTGTGGGTTAGGAAAATGGTTTTGGAGGAAATCACCTTCCCTTTTTCCTCTCCATCCCTCCCTTCTGCCCATTTCTGGCTCTGTACCCCCTCCTCCTTTCTCCCCTCTCTAAATCTCTGGCCCTGCCTTATTCCCTCCCTGCCTCTGCCTCATCAGCCCCGTCACTTGTCAAGTTGCTTCTTATCCACTTCATTAGCCCCCGTTCCCTTGTTTACCGAGGGGCGTTTGTATTAGTTGGAGAGCTTTCTAATTTAATCAAGGTTAGAG
Source organism: Melopsittacus undulatus (assembly GCF_012275295.1). Lineage (NCBI taxonomy): Eukaryota > Metazoa > Chordata > Aves > Psittaciformes > Psittaculidae > Melopsittacus > Melopsittacus undulatus. The sequence goes on along the minus strand of NC_047538.1, from coordinate 2,489,708 downwards.
ATGCAATTCCAGGTCTTGTTTGCCCAGCATGCTGGCCCTGCTCTGATTAATTCACAGGGTGTCAGATGTGCTGTTCTGCTTTGTTTGTCATCTTTCCCATCGCCTCCTAACTCCATCCTCCCTGTTCCAGGTGCACAGGGCTGGGAAAGCGCTGCTTGGGATGGGGAGATCAGGCTGCACCCAGGTACACAGGGACAGGGCTGCAGGGTGGCCTGATTTCTGTCTGCTTGAGGTTGATGTGTAATAGCAATGGAGTCAGCCTGAAATGAAATGGGTGTAAAAGGGGGGAATATGGGACCCTGAGGTCTCACTGTTCAGAGCAAACTTACCCCGTGTTCATAGGGTCTCCATGGGAGCTAAACTCCCTCTTCATGTCCCTCCATGTCTGCGAGGTCAACCCAAAATGAGCAGCTGGGCTCTCCTCCATGTGAGCAGCCAGGACTCGGGGAAGGCCATTGGCTGAACCAAGGGTCTAGAAACCCCTTCCAGCCAAAACCAGGGACATTTGCTCTGAGACTCTTTGCAAGTCACAAGTGTGACCCTTGGTTCTGTCTCCCCCGACTGGCAACTTCCCTTTAACTCAACATCCCTCCCTTGTCTGCAGGGAGAAGGGAGGGAAAAAATCATCTCCATCATTGAGGACCCCTCTGGGAAAACCATTCCTTCTCCCTGTGCCCAATGTAAAGACTTCTTTAATAGGAGATGGGCTCTAGATCATCATCAGCTGCTTCCATCTCTGCTGCTGCAGTGATGTGAATGCAGTTAAATGAAATGGTGTGTATTGTAACCTTCTCCAACCCATCTCTCCCAAGCCAAGCTCAGCCTTCCCAGCATCCTGCTGCCTTCTTTGTGCCTCCATAGACAGCAAGTTGTGGAAGGGAAAGGGGAGGATAAACTGGGTCAGATGGGGTTTGTGTGTTGAATATGGCAAATATTGCAAGTGGATTCCTCCTTTCTGGGGTGGTTTGGTGACATCCAGCCCCCTTGGTCTTGTCCCCTTTTCCTGCCTCTCCCTGGCACTGGACTGACAGAAGGAAGGTGAGGGGAGAAGTGGATAAATCAATGACTGGTGTCAGGGTGGAAGAAGGGAGCTGGCGAGAGCATCGCTGCTCCCATCCCTGCAGCATTCCACAGCTGCTAAAAGCTGCCTCCTGCTACTGCAGTGATGAGGCAGAACAGCAGGATCCCAATGAGGGACCACCCCTGCTGCCCTGCCAGGAGGTACCCAGCCCAAGCAGGGTGCTTTGGAAGCGTTGGCATCCTCCCTTTGGAGGAAAAGGCACAAGGTTCCCCAGATCCCTGTATCTCCCGTGAGTGCAGGCAGGGGAGGGAACAGAAACCAGCTTCACTGCCACATCTGTACCGTGACTCTTGCAAGCATCTCTCTTGGCCAAACTTCAGGTGAATTTGGTTTGAGTAATGGTTGGCAAATGGAGATGGGGTTCCTGGAGGAGCTCAGGCTTTGTCCTGACTTTTGGATTCCCTGGGCTCAAAACCTTCCTGCCCATTTCTGTCCCCACCACCAGACGTATTGATGGAGCTGGGCCCAATTCTGGGATAACAGCTCTGACCTGTGTCTAAACCTGACTCAAACCCCAGGCTCCATGCGGTTGTGAATCCAACACCAATTCAAAGCCATATCAGTGAGACTTTACATCTGTGCCTTTCCCACCCTTGAAACCCAATGAGTTGAGGGGGTTGTGACAAATCGCTAATCCAAATCATCCACTGCATAGGGTTGGGACCCAAAGCTTCCACCAGCAGTCCTTGCTGTACTGACCTTTGCTCAGACCTGGAGATTCAGACCGTGGCCTCCCAAGCAGCTATTTCCCTCTTGTAGAACAGAAAAGGAGAACACAGGATGAGGAAGAGGTGGTTATCTCAGTACAGTGTGTGTTAACACATGTGTTTCCTTCCCAGGCTGTACCCTCTGTTCCAACTGCCTGCACTGGTGGGATGCAGCCACCTTTCTTTCTTGATGTTAAGTGCACCCTGGGCAGGAATTACTGTGGTGTCTGCATGAAGAAGCTCCGTTTCCATACTCTGGTTATTGACTGCATCTTGTGCTGCAGCTTTCTGTGGTGCAAAATGAGCCTAAACCATTAAACCCTGATCCGGTGGCATTCTGCAGGAGTATCAATAGCCTTGGGAGAGAGCTGGGGCCTTGTTTGCCAAGTAGCATTAAAGTATTATTCCACATAAAGAAAGGCATTGCCTGGAGGTGCTGACAGATATTCCAAAGGTCTTTACTGTGTGCACAGTCCATTTGCAGGACTTATTTTGGCCAAAAACATCCAAATGTCTGCAGAACTGGGGAATCCAGTTTGAAACCAGTAGTCCTGGCTGTCCCTTGGCTCCCCTTTGGGGAAATAGGTGGCTTTGCACCATGGTTTCATGCCTGAACTGCAGAAATCACTGTCTGTGATGCATTGATAAAGTGGTAAAACAGGGATAAGCTTACTGAAACAGCAGTCCTGGGTACTTGTAGGAATGAGGCTGGTTGCCATTGGCCCTACTTTATTGTACTGGGAACCTGTGAAATCCCTTTGCTCCTCAGTTCCTTATCTATAATACAGGGATAAATCCAACTTTATCTGTCATGGGGCAACAGCATGTTAACACTTAAGACAGAAATGCACTGATAGTCTTAATGGGGAGGTCCCAGAGGCTCACAGATATGGGGTCTTTGTCTGGGAGCTGCAACTCCTAAGAAGTATAGAAACATGCTGAGCAGCAGTGATGTCCTCAACCTCATCATACAGGTAATGGTTGCCATGAGAGGGAAAAGCAGAGTATAATTTAACACCTGTCTTGGAATGGTTGGACTTCCCATCCCCAAGTATAGGGATGGGGAAGGAACGGGTTAATATTCCTAGGGAAAATGGGTGTGTGATGGATAGGGCACCGAGGCTCCTTGTAAGGGCTGGGCTGGGATGGGAGGCCTCATCTCCCCATAATGAGGGAGGAAGAGTGCTTGATTTGAAACAAGGGCTGTGTAGGTCAGGGTGAGGAGAGGGGAGGGAAAAGCAAAGGAGCGAGAGGGCCGCTTGGATTTCAGGGCTCTTGGGGAAAAGCAGAGCCCTCAACTATTTTCCCAGGCTGTGAGGAGGCATCGCAGCTGCCTTCCCCTCACCCGGGACAGGAGGGAGGGTCTGAAGTGGTGCCAAAGTCTTAGTGCTCCCAATGGAAACGGGAGGTGCAGAGGTTACAGCCGGGATCTCCATGGCTGGAGCAGAAAGATGAGACCCTTCCCCGCAGGCAGCTGCTCACCACATTGCCCAGCCTGGGCAGAACGCAACGGCAAGAGCCTCTGACAAGTTATCATCTGTGCTTAAAGGAGCTGACGAGTGGGGGCTGTAAATGCTCCCCAGGACTTAGCGCCTTCCCTGCTGTAGTAAATCAGCCCCACTACCAGGTCGTTAGGGGATGAGGATGCTCAGAACCAGCAGGGCCAGGAATGGGCTTAAGGAGCAGATCCCAAGCTGTGATGCTTGACAGAGATCATGTCCTAGTTGGGATTCAAGGCCTTGGTGGGCACTGATGTCCTCTGAGAGGCTCAAAATACACCAGCTATGGAAAAACAGCCAGGCAGGTCCCCTTTTAGTAACCAGAGCAGAAGGAAAAGACATTGATTTTGCCTCCTTCCTTCTTTTCTCCTTCTGTATTGTTAGTTTTTTGCCCTCAACAGGGATCAAGAAATCCTGCTCCAAGCACCATCCCACTTGATGTTAAACCCTTCTCTTCAGCCCTCTGGAAGCTGGCACAAGCACCAGGATGGCACCCAAAGGCTATGGAGCAGACAGAGAGCAGCAGTTTGGATGTAGGTGGCAATGTTTTATTGTGAGTGTCAACCAAACCCCTTGGTTCTCAGCTCCTCTGAGCCAGCCTTGGTTGGTGTTGGGGTTTTAGCTGCTTCCCCATCCTTTAGCTGGTTCTCAATCACTTCACCCCTCAGCTCCCCAAGCCACAAGCTTGTGCCTTTGCAAGTCCATGGCACGTTTGGCCATGAGGCTGCAGGGTCCTGGAGATTCTTGGGAATCAGACCTGATTTAACCAGTTCCTATGTCTGAGGGTGTGCAAACCGCTTCCAGCTCAGCCCCGTGGTGTGTGTTCCACTGCTGCCTCTGATGTGTTTGTTCAGTTCTAATCCATCATTTGCTGGGGAGACCTCATGGCGAATACAGCCAAAATGGGCTTTTCCTGCTACAGGGAGGGGTATTTCATAGGATCCCAGAATCCCAGGCTGGTTTGTGTTGGAAGGGACCTTAAAGCTCCTCCAGCTCCAACCCCTGCCACGGGCAGGGACCCCTTCCACTGCAGCAGCTGCTCCAAGCCCCTGTGTCCAACCTGGCCTTGAACACTGCCAGGGATGGGGCAGCCACAGCTTCTCTGGGCACCCTGTGCCAGCGCCTCAGCACCCTCACAGGGAACAGCTTCTGCCTCAGAGCTCATCTCAGTCTCCCCTCAGGCAGGTTCAAGCCATTCCCCTTGGCCTGTCCCTACAGGCCCTTGTCCCAAGCCCCTCTCCAGTTTTCCTGCAGCCCCTTTAGGCACTGGAGCTGCTCTCAGGTCTCCCCTTCAGGAGCTTTCTCTTCTCCAGATGTGTGTCCTTTGGGCTTTGCTTTGAGGTTACTGTAGCTGCTCTGTGTTCTTGCACTAAACAACAGACAGTGCCCTGTGTAGAACATCAAGCAATCACTTACTGTATCCCTCTACCTCTGCAATGCAGAGACCCTGCACCATGCAGCATCTCCACATGTGCCTGTCCCAGATCATTCCCAGCGACTTGTCTCCACCTCAGCCACTTCCTGCCCTTGCTGCATTCATTCCCTGTGGGAGCCGTCATTTCTCCAACTCTTATGACTGCTTCCAGCTTTGGAAATGTAATTTCCAATCAGCAATCCATCAGCCTGGCATGGCTGGGCTGTAAAAACATCCTCGAGGCCTCTCCAATGCCCCTGTCTCAATAGCAAGGCTCCTCTTGCCCTGCAGGGAGGATGCTGGCCCGTCGGGGAGAGCCGCTTTGTTCCTGGGCAAGCGTAACCGAAGCCACCAGAGCAATTCCCAGAGAACAGCATTGCACAGTGGGACCATGGCCAGGAACAAGCTCCCCAAGGAGAGGGGAAACAAAGGGTTTGGGACACCGGGATAAACTTCCAGCCCAGCCAGAGCGGGGCTCTCTCGCCAGAGCGTTGCTTTGATTTGAGCTCAATACCAGCAGCATTCCTGATAGGAATTTCACAGAGCAGCATTTCCAGGGTAGAGATTTGCTTGTGTTTGTGCACAAAGAAGGAGCAACTTGTGCAAATCTATTCTAGCTGCAAGTCTGTAAATGCATTGGGAATATCTCGGGACCTGAAGCAGGGGGTATTGTGGGAGTCGAGGAGAACACACAGACCTGCGTGTGGTTTACGCTGTTGTCTGCTTTTAGCAAGTCTGGGGGCATGGGTAGCTGTAAATAGTGTGGGAGGAGGATCTCTGTGCATCTGGGATTCTCTGCCTGTCTGCTGCTTGTACAGAGCTTCTCAGGAGCATAAGGAGAGGTTGCAGGCTCATTAACACCCTGAGCTGCATCTGCAGCATCAGATGCTGAGGATGGAGGATGGAAGGAGCCACGCAAGCAGAATAGCTGAGGCTGCTGCTCAAAGGACCCAGCACAAGGGGTTAAAGCTGGGTCCAGGCTTCGCCTTCCCCTTCCAAGCAAGCAGAGCGGTGGCTGCCATGGTGAGCTTGAGTTTCACAAGCAACCCTGGCTATAAAATATGATCGTGTCTCCTGCACTGATTGATGGTTCCAGTGAACACATCAGGCAGATCGGCCCAGAGGGGATCACGTTCTGAAGGGCGCAGCCGCCTGACATCCTATATCCCCCTTGGCAGGCCCAGCAGCAAGCTGGGACCAGTTGTGGTTGCCCCACTTGTTACTCAGTCAGGCAGAGAGGATGAAACAGCATCTCTCTAGGGCTTGAAGGCCATGCCCAGGTGGGTTTCTTCTTCTGGGCAACCTTGAGCCAGCAGCTTAGGGGAAGGGTTTGTGATGTTCCAGCCTTGGCTCATAGGAAATACTAAAGGATACAGCAGCAAATGTGGGGTGCCAGTCAGCCTGCTATGGAAAGCTGTCTTCCCTTTTAACCCCAGGACCATCCCAGTGGTGTTCCCAGTATCCCCATGGGTAGCTGCACTGTGGTGTATAATCTAAAAAAGCCCTTTCTATCAAACCCATGTGGTGTACAGGAAAAAGTTGACAGTAACCGGCTGCAGAGATGCTGACATACAAACCTGTGTGAGTTACCAGGAGCAGGGGGGCTGTTAGATGAAGCAGAGGATGCTAACACACCTACCTTGCTGCCAGCGTCCTTTTTAGGCACAGCCAGACCACCTGGCCTCATTTCACCACACAATATTGATGCATAACCCCTAAGCAGCAGCAACCACAGAGGTAAGAGCTGCAAGGGAAACAGAGACAGGGGCAGCAGGCCCATTTCTGGGTCTCGCTCTGGTGCAGCAGCTGCACCTTGCTGGCTTCCTCCCCTCCTTCAGGCTAGTTTAGTTCAGGTCTCTGCTTTGAGGCACCAGCAGCAGAGACTTGGGGCTGAGGAAAAAAAGCTGGATTCTGTGGGGGGAACATCGGGGCTATTCCATACCAATAGGTTGAGGCCTTTCCTTTGTGTGTGTGTAGGGATGGCAGCACTGGATGGATGCGGCAGCACTGGATGGATGCAGTAGCACTGGGGGGGATGCAGCAGCAATGGATGGACACAGCAGCACAGGATGTATGCAGCAGCACTGGACAGATGCGGCAGCACCAGATGGATGCAGCAGCAGTGGGGGGGATGCAGCAGCACTGGATGGATGCAGTAGCACTGGGGGGGATGCAGCAGCAATGGATGGACACAGCAGCACAGGATGTATGCAGCAGCACTGGACAGATGCGGCAGCACCAGATGGATGCAGCAGCAGTGGGGGGGATGCAGCAGCACTGGATGGATGCAGCAGCCTGGTGTCACTGCCTGTGTCCCAGCCGTGGTTTGCACGCAGGAGCAGCCCTGTTTCACGCACTTGTGAAATCTGTTCTCCTTGGGAGCAAGCACTGCCTGGATCCACTCTGCAAGCAGAGGGTTAAGGGGAGTGTGGGGGTCTCTTACCCCCCTTCCCCTGCAAACACTTGGAGAAGGAGCCCTTGGCCAAGGCGAGCGGCTCCATAGCCAGTGGGTGATGTCAGGGTGGGGGGGGGCAGACACAGCTGTCTCCAGACATCCTGCTGCCACCTCTGGATTAGGGCCAGGCAGGATGGGAGGACCGGGGGGGTGGGGGACCTGCATTCCAGGGGGATGGGCGTCAGTGCGGCGCTGCCCTCCTGCCTCGGCATCCCCTGTGGGTTGATGTGTGGGGGGTGTAGTTGAAGCCATGTGCAACCAATACCTCAGCCCCCCTGAACTTGCTCCACCATGGGACCAACAGGAGTTGGCCTGGCTGCAGGAGAGCAGGGGGTACAGGCACAGGGACACGCAAGGCAGGAATGGGGATACAATCAGTGCTATTGCACCACAGCTTTTTTTGGCTTTTATTCCCTTCGCAGGGTCCTCTCACATGCCTAACACTGGCCAATGGTGGGAGCAGACAAGTGGGAAGCCTGCGGCTGCTTTGTTGTTTCTTGATGCTGTGCCTCAACATCCCCATCCAGTAAATGAGAAGGCAACACTGCCATGCACCAAGGGGAATGGCTTGAACCTGCCTGAGGGGAGACTGAGATGAGCTCTTAGGCACAAGCTGTTCCCTGTGAGGGTGCTGAGGCGCTGGCACAGGGTGCCCAGAGAAGCTGTGGCTGCCCCATCCCTGGCAGTGTTCAAGGCCAGGTTGGACACAGGGGCTTGGAGCAGCTGCTCCAGTGGAAGGTGTCCCTGCCCGTGGCAGGGGTTGGGGATTTAAGCTCCCTTGAACCTAAACCATGCTGGGATTCTATGCCCACACATCCCTGTGTGAAAAGCAATTCCCTGCAGGAAGGGAATATGGAACCAGCTATAGATGCCTTCACTGCATCCAGCCTGATGAGAGACCTCATCAGAGCACAAGCTGTGGCCTAAGGACCAGGCTGCACACTCTGAAGCTCAGGAACATTTTGACCCAGCAAATCTGGGAACCCAAAATCAGACAAGCCCTGTTCCCTACCAGCCCTCAGACCCCATCACGTGCTTTTAGGTAGGCATCAGGCTGGGACCAACTTTGCTGTCATTGTTTGACCCTCACCGTGCTGCAGGTGTGATGCTGGACAAGAAGAAGACTAGTCACACAGACAACACTGTGTGTGGGGGTTTATCTTGTCCACCCTTCCAGAGCAGGGATGCTCCCACCCAGCCCCAAGCCCTGTTCATGGTAACCCTGATTTTTTGAGGATGATATCCCTGATTTTTTGAGGATGATATCCCTGATTTTTGGGGATGGTATCCCTGATTTTTGCATCTTTGCCCAGGCTGGGAAGTGAAAAGCAGGCAGAGAGCTGCTAGAACGGCTGAGCTCGGGTTGATGCAGTGTTTTGGACAGCACCCATAGACGATGCGGGGCCAATCGATTGTCCCCGGCAGCTCTGCCCTCCTGGCACTGCGGAACAGGCACCCAAATGTCAGGTTTGTGATCTCCAATCTGCGATCACGACGTGGGGTGAGGGTAGAACAACAACCAAAGGGTGGGATGGGGGGAAAGATCTTCACTGAAAGCAGCAGCAGAGCGGGGCTGCCTCTGTGGTGATGATAGTAATTGGTATGAGGAGGGAGGGGGGGGGCTGCAGGGGGGAGCTGCTGTTTGTAAGTCATTTTCTGGGTGCTGTGTACATGCAGATGCCTTATCGCTGAAGGATGAAAAACAGCAGCTGAGATGGTACTGCAGATACATCTTAAGCACCCGAACACAGGGCCAGGGAAGGGGGGATGCGCTGAGAAGTCGGGAGGGTGGATGGCTCTGCAGGAATGGGAGTTTGTAGGGACAGGAGAAGGATTTAGGGGATAAATCCCCCCCAGGAGATGGGGGGTGCAGATAGGTGTGAAGAAATGGTGATTCAAGGGAAAACCATCCATCCCTGTGGACGTGGGCATGGGGGTCACGTGAGGAGGAGGATGATGCTGTGGCATCTGGTGACTGGACATGGGGATATTGCTTGTCTGCAAGAGGAGAACGGGCGGGTGGGGAGGGCGAGGACCGGCCTTAGGACCGCTCTGACGGGCACGGGGGGACCCGGGAGCCATCACCCCTGATCCATGATCCATGATCCATGCAAACGGGAGACTTGAGCCTCATCCCAGCCTCTGCCCGTGCCGGGGGGGGGGGGGGGGGGGGGGGGGGGGGCGGTCAGAGCCTGCAGCTGCGGAGGAGCCTCTTGGCAGATGCAGGGGTTGGCTCCTGATCCCCAAGCACCCCCGGGCCAGAACCCCCCTCACCCCCCAGCGCTGTCAGGCAGCAGCGGGTGATTGATGCCCTGGAGGGGGACGGGAGCCGGGCTCTGCCGCGGCGCCTTCACCTGTTCCTCTCCTCAAGCAGCCTGGCTCCGGGATAAATCCGGCTCCCAGACAAGCGCTCCCTGGGGTGAGCTGGGAACGGCTGAGCCGGGGCTGCTCCTCACCCCTGCCAGGGCTCCGCACCGCTCCTGCAGCGCCGGGGCCAGCACAGAGCACCGGGGCCACCGAGGATGGGACCCCAGTGTCCTCAGATGCCCCTCTGGAGGGGCAGGACAGGGGGTGATGGATTCACACTGGAACAGGGGAAGTTCAGGTTGGAGATGAGGCAGGGTTGGAACTGGATGAGCTTTGTGGTCCTTTCCAACCCAAACCGTTCTATGGTTCCCTGGTGTTAAATTGCTCAACGAGCAGCGTGGTTGTGCAAAGATCGGGATCTATGGGGGCATTCTGCCTCCCGGGCTCTTTATTTGCTTTCCAGGATTTTCTTCCGGCCCTGAGGTGGGGTCATGTCTTCTTCTCTGCTGTGTTATCCTGGGGGATGTGAATCCCCTCTTTATTTATCCTAGCTGGAAGCTGACATCCTGCTGCATTCTCATGACTCCAGGACCTGGGGCTTTAGCAAAAATGCTAAATATTAGAAGCCTCCCCATAATTCTGCAGCGTTTTGGGTGGGGATGGGGAGTGGGGGCACTTGGGCAGCTCTTAAACCCATGGTTTGTTTGTTGAATGGGGCTGAGGCACTCAAACCCTCTCCCCCTTCCCTCATTTGCCTGCTTGCTCCCATCTGCACTGTGGGAAAGCTGGTCTCTGGAGCTGAACCCCACAGCTCCCTCCTTCCTCCCCACCAGTTTAAACCCACCCAACCCAGTCCTCCCAGTCCCAAGGCCCAGGGATGAGGGATCCCGATCTCGCAGCGCGGTGGGAGCAGTGGGGCCATCGGTTTTCCCTGTTTGTGGAGAACGGGATAAAGACCACCATCTGCTGCTAAGTGCTTGTACTGCAAACATCCCCCGCTCTGCCCTCCCGAAGCCACAAAGCACAGCAGGGACAAGGGGGTGAAGCCTCAGGCAGGAATAGAAGGAAGGGGGAAATAATACAAGGCAGAAAGAGAGGAGAAATTCCACACGTGGCTCCCCACGGCTGGAATTGTGGGTCCAGAAGGTTTCCAGCCCTGGGCAGTTTTCCAGCCAGCAGAGCTGAAGGAGTTTGTAAAGCTGGGCTGTGATTTGGGCCCATCTTTAAAGGTATTTCCTGTGTCCCACACCCATTCCCAGCCATTCCCTGCACCCTGTGTGGTTCTTCACACACACACCCCTGTAGCATCCATGCCATGTGTTTCTTCTGGCCTCTCCCTAGGTAACAAGGTAAAACAGAGTCTGAGCATCCCCTTGGTACCAGCAGAAGGCAAACCCAGCCTCTTGGATTGCATTGAGTACCTGCTCCCCAGCCTGAAACCAGGAAATCTGCCCCTAGGACACTGGATATAGGACTTTCAGTGGGAAATCAGGCAGGATGGGGAAGAAGGGAGCCCCACATGTTCCACTGGCTGCAATCTGCTGCCCAGTGCAAGGGGTCAGCCCTCATTCACTGACATCAGGGGGAGGGTTTGGAGTCCCTCCAACCTTTATTAAGCCAAACCCAGCTCCTCCTCTGTGCTTTAGTTCTTGTGTTCAGGTATGGAGGTGATGGGTGATCCCCTTCACTCCTGGGATGTGGTGCTGGGGTTTTCCAGCCCCGTGCCTCCTCCTGAACAACAGCCATTCCCAATGCATGTGTTAGGGAATTGCAAATGTGACCTTTCCTTTAGATAGGAAGCGTGGTCATCACCTCTCCTGTTGAACGTGGCATTGCCTAGAAAGCCAGGATCATCCCTTGGGACGGAAAGAGCCCAGTGGCTGTTGCTGTGCTGGTCTCCCTGTGGCAGAAGGTGCTGCCCATCCTCTGCTCTCCCATTCTACCTCCCCATGAACGACCTGGTCCAGGCTGCCTCAGTTTTGTGCTGAGTCTTGCTCCTCTCACCAAGGTCTCAGTGTCCCAGAGCTCGGGGTGGTTTCCATTCGCACCCTGCACAGCCCGTGGCAGCCAGGGAAGGCTTTGGGCTCCATCCAGGCAGCATCGTGCTCGCTCCGGCCTCTCCCAGCGCCATCCCTAACACAGGACACTGGAGGGTTTGATTTGCCAATTAGCCTCAGCCGGGGCCGTTAACGGGAAGCAGATGGAACTGGGTGTTATCAGAGGGGAAAATCTGCCACTTCCCAGAGCGATCCTGGCTCCTGCTCCAAGGCTGGATAACCCTGGATAGCTGTGGGGGACTGCCAAGAGCCAGGCCAGCTCTGGCTGTGCATGGGAATGGGATTGAATCCCTACCAGAGATGCTCCAAACCTGTTGCCTCCCCTTATTGGGCCATGCAGTGCCCTTATACCCTCCCTAGACCCTTCTCCCCATCCCGGTGGAGGGCAGAGAGCTCCAGGAGCATCCCAGAAGGCAGGAGGGTGCCTGGGGTTCCCCCTGTCTCTCCCAAACCCCTCCCGAAGCGTTTATCAGCTTCAAAAAGGCAACTGTTCAAATAGCATTAGGGGACTGATTTAAAGTCACAAAAAGCCATGAAATTCAGAGTTAAGGCTAAAAAATCCACTTGACACCCTGGCCTTAAGTCATAAAAGGCGTGAGCCACAGGCAGCGGCATTCAGCTCCTGGGATGCGGCATTCCCGATCTCCAGGCAAGGGGGTGCAAGGCAGAGCCCTTAATGAGATTTAAATGAGCTGATGGAAATCAATCAGGAAAGGTTGGGAGATGTCAGTGGAGGAGCTCTGGGAGGGTTTATCCTAAGCTTGGCAGCAGGATGGGACTTGGAGAATGGGACATTGCTGTGGTCCCACCTGGATGAACTCGGGGGGTTCGGAGACATTCCCTGAAGGATCCCAGTGGGTTCAATCCTTTCCTCCCTGCTGAAGGATTGGGGTGGTTTTGCAGCTGAACTGGGATCCCAGGTGCCCTCCCAGTGCGCAGCACAAGGATGCTTTGTACCAACCTGGACGATACTCAATTAGGCGCTTACCAGATGGTCCTGCCTCATGCAAGGGCAATGGCTTTGTTTTAGCAGAGAACACAAAACTGGGTTGGTTTATTATGGTTTTTTCTATCTGGAATGAGAAGTGCAGCCAAAAGGCGTTTTTGGGGGTCTTCACCTCAGTGTTATCTGTTAGCAGATGCATGCACGGAAGGTACCAAACACGCTCGATTTAGCTCTGAATTTGGCAACAATTTGAAGAAATCATTCACAGAACACCACAAAGGGTGTTTAAAGTTTATTTTATTGCAGATTTTCTCAGTTAAACCAAAATTCACACCTATCAATGCAATACCTTCATGACCTGCATGCTAAATACCAGCCCAGGCCTGGACAAGATCCACACTTAATGCTTATTACACCAGGGTTCTCCACTCCGGCTGCAAACCCTGATAACTGAACAGTAATTAATTGTAGGTGTTACAAAGGGGTTTAGATTAGAAATGATCCTGGAAGGACACAGACAATGCCCAAAATCCCTTTTCCTGTTCTCATTGCAGGACCCATTGGCGCGGCCATGCTGATGGCAACAGGGACCACAGAGGCCAGAACTGATTTGACTTCACACCGGGGCAGCTTGCAGAGCCTCAGTGATGTGCCCGTGTCAGAAGGAGCTCCACAGGCCAAAGCAAAGCCCTGGACAGAGCACAAGGGGCTGGGAGATGCATCTTGCTCTGATTATTGCAGCTCCCCACTTGTTGTCCCAGCCCCTCCTGCTAATTAAGTGAAATTCCCTCTGTTTCAATTCCTTCCAGGATTTGAGGGATGCTGCAGCTTGTGCAGAAATGGTCCTGGTCCTGAAACACCTTCTCTTAAAGCCTTAACAACATGCAGTGAACATGCAAGGATTGGAGCAGGACAAGCAGCCAAAACCCATGGGAGGCAGCCTGACCTCATCACCAGTGATGAAACAAGGGGACCAAGCAGGATGCTGCTGCTCCATCTGCCCAATGTCTGTGCACACCGAGACCGTTTGCAAGGTAATGTGCAGGGAACCCCATCTGCTGCCTTCAGAGCAGAGGAATAAGGCACTTACTTAAAGTCACCCAAAGCAGCACTGCACTCACAGCTGCCCTCTCCTGCCAAGTTCCCTCCCTACATCAAGAACGTTTGGGGGTGTCTGAGCTTTGCCCTTGCTCAGGGACAGGGAGAAAACAGAGCTCAGGGCTCCCACCACACTGATTGTGGTTTAAAGCAAGCCCAGCTGCCCAGAACTCCCAGCAAGGCTGGCTCAGGCAGCCCTCAGCTTCCAATGACTTCTGCTGGTGCAGCTCCCTGAGGACACAGGGAATGACACAGCTTTTGGCAGGACAGTGCCAGCCTGTTAATGCTCAGCTCCTGCTTTAACTGCAGCCCCATAGAGAGGGAACCATGCTGGACCACTCGGGACAGACTAAACAGAAGGCCAGGTTGGATGGGGCTTGGGGCATCCTGGTCTAATGGAAGGTGTCCCTGCCCATGGCAGGGGCTTGGAACTGGATCTTAAGGTCCTTTCCAACTCAAACCCAGTCTAGGATTCTATGACAAAAGGAAACTTGGATGCAACCACACACCTCCAGCACCCCTGAATCCATTAACACATCACTCTTACATGGACCACAAGGACTTTCTCTTCTGCGTTTTCAGTTTAATAATAGAATTCTCCTTTCAAAATAAAGCCTAAGCTCAGGTTAGGGATCAGTAGATCTAAGTGCTTTCGAGGGTGTAGCTCAAGGCCACTCTGTGCGTTGAGGATCAGTAGTACCAGTGGGGATGGGGAGCAGGAGGTGTCACTGCATGTAGGCATAGCGCCAGTCCGTCAGGGGCACGTGTGTCTCCTTGATGGCCTGAGGGGACGTCCAGCGCAGGATGTAGTGGGGGCCACCAGGTTTGTCATTGGTGCCTGTTTCAGAAGGAAACACAGTGCAGGTGACCATGACCTGGAGGATAAGGGGACCTTTCAGGTCCACCTTAAAGGGGATGCAGGTCCATGTGCCACCACACAGTCTGTGCTGTCTGTGGACAGGGGTTTCAGGTCTCACCTGAGATGCGGGAGCCTCCGAAGGGCTGCTGAGCCACGACGGAGCCCGTTGACTTGTCATTGATGTAGAAATTGCCGGCTGCGTTGCGCAGGAAGCTCCTGGCCTCCTCGATGATTCTCCTAAGGAGGGATAGAAACAGCTCTGTCAACCCAATAACAACTGGTGTGGAGGCCTCTACTCTTCTATAGCCATTAGCATCATGCAAAAAGCACATTTGCATGGCATTTCAGGGCTGCACATTGCTTATACACTCACAGGATCATAGAATGGGCTGGGTTGGAAAGGACCTTGAGATCATCCACTTCCAACCCCCCTGTCATGGCAGGGACACCTCACACCAGTTTGACACACACTGAAGCAGGTTGTGCACACTAGGAGCTCATGTAAATGATCCCAGGTTTGTTTTCTTCTAGTTTGTTTCTATGTTTGACTGCTATAAATGAAGGAAACTGTGACTTAAGGATGGTCCCTCGTTGAGGTTATCCTGCTCTGAGGCCTCCTCCTACATGAGGGGTGTGTGGTGCATCCTTCTGTGTGCTCCAAACATCACCTCTGGGGCAGTTTCTCAGTGAAAAAGCATTTTTAGGCTTTTTATGGTTGTTTTAGAAACAACCCCCTGCCTCTTCAGTGGGAGGAGGGGGTAAAGCAGCAGGAAATGCTTTCATCCATCCCCATCGTGCAGCCGAGAGCAGTGAGACAGACACCTCACCCCAGAAGGGCAGAAGCATCCTCCCTGCGGTGGCAGAGCGGGTTCTGGCACTTACTTCTCCTGGGCGAAGACCGCCCCCGTGAGGCCGTAGGGTGTGCTGGTGTCGATGAGCTCCAGGACCTCCTTGTACCGCTCCTCCGGGTAGACGTAAACCGTGAGGATGGGGCCAAAGATCTCCTGTGCAGCAAGAAGATAACAGGGCAGTGAGCGGGGACAGCCTCCAGTCAGCACTGAACAGCTACAGCCGTGAAGAAGGGGAACATCCATGGTGAGGAGGACCTGGGGGTGTTGGTCAATGAGAAGCTCCCCATGATCCAGCTTCAGTGAGTGCTTGAGCCCAGAACCCCCCCCCCATGTGCTCCCAGAGTGTGAGCAGCAGCTCAGGGAGGGGATCCTGCCCCTCTGCTGTGCTCTGGGGAGACCCCCCCCTGCAGCCCTGATCCAGCTCTGGGGCAGCAGCACAAGAGGGACCTGGAGCTGTTGGACCGAGGCCAGAGGAGGCCATGGAGATGCTGCGAGGGCTGGAGCAGCTCTGCTCTGGAGCCAGGCTGAGAGAGCTGGGCTGGGGCAGCCTGGACAAGAGAAGGCTCCTGAAGGGGAGACCTGAGAGCAGCTCCAGTGCCTAAAGGGGCTGCAGGAAAGCTGGAGAGGGGCTTGGGACAAGGGCCTGTAGGGACAGGCCAAGGGGAATGGCTTGAACCTGCCCAAGAGAGGGGAGACTGAGATGAGCTCTTAGGCAGAAGCTGTTCCCTGTGAGGGTGCTGAGGCGCTGGCACAGGGTGCCCAGAGAAGCTGTGGCTGCCCCATCCCTGGCAGTGTTCAAGGCCAGGTTGGACACAGGGGCTTGGAGCAGCTGCTCCAGGGGAAGGGATCCCTGCCTGTGGCAGGGGTTGGAGCTGGATGAGCTTTAAGGTCCCTTTCAACCCAAACCATTCCATGGTTCTATGCTCCCCACACCAGTTACCATACGGTGCTGGCTCATCTCCACACACTTGGCTGGTATCTCAGGGTGGAACCTGCAGCCCCTTTTACACCTTTGCTGCCACCTCCCCACAAGCTGCTCTCACCTCTTTCATGATGGGATCCTGTGGGTCTTTGCTCTCCACGATGCAGGGCTCGATGAAGTACCCGACGCTGTCGTCGCAGCCGCCTCCGGCCAGGATGGTGAGGTTGGGTGACTTCTTAGCGTGCTCAATCCACTTCTTTATCCGTGCAAAAGACTGAGAAAAGGCAATAATGCAGTGTGGGTTCGGGGTGTAAAAGGAGGTTTGGGCAACCCCTGTCAGGGCTATGCTGCTCCCAATGCTTCCCCAGCTCAGGAGGAGGAGTGGGAGCTGGAAATACAGGCCCAGGTGCTCTGATCCTTACATCTGAGATGGTTTCTCAGTGTAATAACCCACTCAAGAGGGTGGTGACCAAGGCACGCAGTGCTCCAGGAGGGAGCACAAGGGGGCTGAGAGCAGCTCTAATCACTGCTGCTCATACCTTGCTGTAAGCAATACAAACATTTAACCCAGACCTTCGTGAAAGGCCAGTGGTGTCAGCTCCTTGCACCAGCAGAACAGGAGCCATGAGCTCACCTTGTCATCAATCACTGCAGAGAAAAACGTCCCGAAGTCCTGGGTGGGCTGTGGGGAAGCAAGGAAAGAGGGAAGTCAGCGCCTGCTGAGCTGAAGAGCCCACTATGGCACTCAGAGGAGCTGAAATCCCCCAAGCAACGTTCCCTCCGGCCCCAAGCACACCTCTGGTCCAGGGCACAAGCTACCCCATTTCAATTAGTCTGCAGCACTCAGCGACCTGCACGGTCCTTCCTGCAGACACTGGCTACAAGTTAATTTCTAATCACTATAAAGAAGATGAAGGGGGGGTGGCAGCGAGGAGAGCCAGTGGATGAAAAGCTGGGTTCAATAGGAATTAGTAGCCAGTTACCGCAGTCTCTAATCCCATCAGCCCCCCGCTGAGCCGCAAAGCCCCAGCAGCTCCGCTCACATCTCCCACTTTGATCTTCCCGTGCTCCTCCAGGAGCTTGGCTTTGATCTGGGGCCACAGCGAGGCCGGGGCGTAGAGGCGGGAGCAGGCGGAGCACTTCTGGCCGCCGTACTCGAAGGCTGAGCGCAGGGTCCCGTTCACCACACTGCCCACGTCGGCAGAGCTGTGCACCAGGTGGAAGTTCTTCCCACCGCACTCTGTGGGGCACAAGGGAGGGGAAGGGATGAGCTGGGAGCTGTCAGGGATGCGCAGCCTCTGAAGAGAGCAAACCACAGCCAGGTCACTGGGGCAGCTCGCCCTGCCTGACCCATAGCTCCTCCAGGGAGCACGATCCTGGTGCTTGAGGAGGCTTCCGAACCTGATGGCAAAGGGACTGAGCCGAGTTCCCAATCTTAGCTCTGTAATCCCACAGTGGCACCGCCTCCCAAGGGCCCCACCATAAAAACCACCCCGTGACAGTGGGAGCCGGTGCCATAAGCCCCTCCACGTGCCCATCAGAGCCACACAACCAACTTAGAATCATAGAATGGTTTGGGATGGAAAGGACCTTAAGATCATCCAGTTCCAACCCCACTGCCATGGGCAGGGACACCTCACACTAAACCATGGCACCCAAGGCTCTGTCCAGCCTGACCTTGAACACTGTCAGGGATGGAGCATTCACAACCTCCCTGGGCAACCCATTCCAGTACCTCAGCAACCTCACGGTAAAGAATTTCTTCCTTAGATCCAATCTAAACCTCCACTGTTTAAGTTTGAACCCATCACCCCTTGTCCTATCACTACAGTCCCTAGCGAAGAGTCCCTCACCAGCACCCTTGTAGGCCACAGAGGATCCAATTTGCTCCCTGCTCCCAAGGAGAGGAATCCTGGCCATCACTTCAGGTTATTCCCTCAGCAGGGGACAAGCTGACCCCCCCCATCCTGCATGGCCACCCCTCCAAAACGGTGTGGGAAGTGGCAGTTACCTCCAGCCAGACGTGGGAAGTTGCGGTAGTGATCCAGGTTTTCTGACACCTGCTTCCAGAGCCGCTTGAACGTTCTGGAATCAGAAGCAGGAGCTGGTTAGTGCACAGGGAAAAGGCAGCAGTGGGTGCTGTGCTCTGGTGAAGGGGACCCCAGGAAACCCCATGTCTATCCCTAGAAGGGATGCCCTGCAAGCAGAGGAGATGCCAGCTGAGAGTGAGACCCTAAGGACCCAAAGGCACTACACACACAGTCAAAGAAGCTGTTGCAGTGCCACAGGAGTGAGCATCCAGGTGATGTTTGTCCCCTTTGCCTTTCCCCCCTTCCTCCCGGTCCTTACTGTGACAAACCCCTCTGCTGAAAACAATAAAAATGCTAATAGCCTCCCAGCAGGAGCCCAGGCGCTAACACTAATTTATGAGCTTCCCACCTCTAAAGCACTGATGCTCATCAGACCATGTCCTGCACCGCTGGAGCAGGGTCCCCGGGTTTAATAGTCCGTTGCAGGCTGCCAGGGCCCCTCAGTGTCAGTAACACAGCACAACGAGCGGGAAGAGCACGGGGCTACAGAGCTCCCTGGAGCTGGCACTGCTCAGCAGCAGTGAGGTGTGGTCAGTCACAGCAGGGCTGGGATGTGGGGCAGCGTCACAGCAAGTTTGTCTGTTTGGTGCCTTGAGTTTGGCAACAGAAGCTCCCTCCCTCCTTTCCTTCCAGTGCCTAAAGGGGCTGCAGGAAAGCTGGAGAGGGGCTTGGGACAAGGGCCTGTAGGGACAGGCCAAGGGGAATGGCTTGAACCTGCCCGAGGGGAGACTGAGATGAGCCCTTAGGCACAAGCTCTTCCCTGGGAGGGTGCTGAGGTGCTGGCACAGGGTGCCCAGAGAAGCTGTGGCTGCCCCATCCCTGGCAGTGTTCAAGGCCAGGTTGGACACAGGGGCTTGGAGCAGCTGTTCCAGTGGAAGGTGATGCTCAAAGGACCAGCAGATGAGCACCGGTGGCTCCTCACCCTCTCCCCTCCCCTCCCCACGTACGGAACGCTGCCGGTGAAGTTGAGCCCACACAAGTGCTCAGAGCTCGTGACGGTGTCCCCAAACATGGGCCCATCCGCAGGCACGAACTGCACGATGTTGGGAGGGAGCCCAGCCTCCAGCAGGATCTTGTAGACAGCGTAGCTGGAGAGCAGGGCAGTGTCACTGGGCTTCCACAGCACCACGTTCCCCTGCGGGAGAGGAGGCAGTGAGCACGGGAGGAAAGGCTTCAGCCCACACATGGGTGTGCACAGAATCCCAAGGGTTGGAAGGGACCTCAAAAGATCATCTAGTCCAACCCCCCTGCAAGAGCAGGGTAACCTAGAGTACATCACACAGGAACTTGTCCAGGCAGGCCTTGAATATCTCCAATGTAGGAGACTCCACAGCCCCCCTGGGCAACCTGTTCCAGTCTCTGTCACTCTTACAGTAAAGAAGTTCTTCCTGATGTTCACATGGAACCTCCTATGCTCCAGTTTACACCCATTGCCCCTTGTCCTACCACTGGATGTCACTGAAAAAAGCCTAGCTCCATCACCCTGACACCCACCCTTTACATATTTGTAAACACTGATGAGGTCACCCCTCAGTCTCCTCTTCTCCAAGCTAAAGAGACCCAGCTCCCTCAGCCTCTCCTCATAAGGGAGGTGTTCCACTCCCTTCATCATCTTTGTGGCTCTGTGCTGGACTCTCTCAAGCAATTCCCTGTCCTTCTTGAACTGAGGGGCCCAGAACTGGATGCAATATTACAGATGCGGCCTCACCAAGGTAGAGTGGAGCTTAAACACCCTGGGGAGCATCAGTCCTGTAGCACACAGGGGATGGGACCACAGAAACGGGCACCTTTGGGTGATTCACATCTACTGGTCACCCTCAGCACTGGTTTTGACAGGGTCTGTGATTGCCTTGCTGGGCTGAAGGCACAAAAGCCCTCCCTTTTCAAGCAATGCTCCCTGTGCCACCCTCACACCCTCTCTTGCCTGGGGCGCAGGGTTTTGCCTCCCAAAGAGGAGCTGCAAAGCCCAGACCTGGTTTATGCGTTGGGAAATGCGATGGCACAAGCGCTGTCACTCACTGTGTGCGTGTGTGTTTGCCACTCACTGCGTCTGTGCCAGCCCCAGCAGTGAAACAAACCCCCCTCCTGGATCAATCCTGCACAAGCAGCAGCACAAGTGGCTGCAGAGCCCAGCACCAGGATGCTGCAGCAGGATCCCACCCCTTTGGCTCCTCGCCACCCTCCTGCCCTCGGCTCTGTGCCCAGAGACCTCCCCATGTCATCGTCACACTGCCTGGCCCCACTGCACGTGACTGTGCCACAGGGTCACTGTCCTGGGGGGCAGGAGGGGGGGTTTGGACTCTGCCTCACCCAGGCACCTGCTTTAGAACCACAGAATGAATCACTCACTGGGCTGGGTTGGAAAGGGCCTTAACATCATCCAGGTCCAACCCCCTCCTCTACAGGGACCCACGGTGCAGGCAAAGCTCCTTCCTTCCCCTTTAATCCTTCCACTCCGAACAGTGAGAAAACCAAACCACACTGCAGAAGTATCCCCATGCAGGGAAATCGAACTCAGGGCATGGTCAGTGACTGCATTCCCAGCAGCACTGCTCCAGTGCTGAGGAAATCCCACTGCCAACGCTGCAATGGCAATAGCCGCGTTGATCTCTCCAGCTCTTTAGGCAAGAGGAATGTTTAATCCCCTGGGAAGTGCACTGTGGTGACTAAAACACTGGGGCTTTAATTAACATCCACCTATTAAGTACCATTTTCTCCTACATTTAATGCCAGGTACCACTGCCACTGAGTTTCTCAAGGCACCCAGTGATGCCCTGGTCCTTTCTGCCCCAGGCCAAAGAGGGGGATTTCATCCTGATGGGAATTCATCTTATCCTCAAGGAGGGAGAGGTGGATGCACTGCAGGGTCCCAAAACAGACCTGGCAGCATGGGCTTGCCCCACCCCAGCATGTTTCACCTGCTCTAGGATGAGTTTATCACCACATGTCCCAAAGCCAAGGACCTGCCCCAAATCCCAGGGTGGGAGGAATGCATCCCCCTTCCCCAAGACTTCCCAGCCCCACAGTGGCTTTTCCCTCTCCCTTCCTCCTCCCCACTCCTCTCCTGCAAAAATGACAGTTTCAAATGCATTGCCCTGAGTATGGCTTTAAAATGGGATGTCCCCAAATCAAAAGCTTGATGTTCCCCCTCATGGCTGCCTCTTCTACCTCCAACACAGGACGCTGCTGCTGGCGGGGCTGCCTTTGGTGCCAGGATGAAATCTGGGCCTAATTAGTAAAGAGCTTGGGGTAATTCTGTGGTTTATTTCTTCCCATGTAAATGAATGCATCCTGGCCCAAACTCATCCGGTTATGGGTGTCTCTCCCCACCACTCACCCTGCAAAGGCAGCTGCTCCCCATACTCAGCGAGCGCGTTGTGCTGGGACACATTAGTTGTTACCTAGATCTTTCTGGACCATCCCTCATGTCTGCCAGGATCAGCTGTCTCCCAGTTCAGTGTTAAATGACAGGGCCATGACCTGCTCCCACCTACCTTGGCCCCAACACTCCCACTGTACCCGAAAAGCATCGTCCAAGAGGAACCTGAGCAATGACAGGGATTACACTTCTATGCCACAACAGCACCCTGTTCACTGAGCAAACAGCACGCACGGAGACAAACCCTGCTGCATTGCTTATCTCCCTTCCCTCCCGCAGCACGAGGCCTCCTCTCGACCTAAACCCCAGCCTAGGAGTGGAAAGCCAAGGTGCTTCAGAACAAAAACCCAGGCCTGAGCAGTCTGTCCTCTTCCAGTGCATCGCACCTGCCCATCAGCAGACAGGTCTAAGACCCAGCCATTAGAATGACTTCTTGCAATCAAAGACATCTGAGCCTAATTGCAGCAGAGCTGATGGAGTTCAAGGGGACCAAGAGGAGCAGGACCCCCACTGTGTGCTACTGAACAGCACCAGGGAGGCTGAATTCACCCCTTGCAGACCCCAGACCTTGCTGCAGCTTGGAGGCACCAGGTCCTGCTCCAGCCTTTTCCTCCACAGACCCCACCACGACACTCACCATCAGCGCTGGAGCCCCGGCCAGGTTTCCACCGATGGCTGTGAAGTTGAAGGGGGAGACGGCTGCCACGAAACCCTGCGGTGGGAGAGGAGAAGGAGCAATGAGCCCCAGGAGCCCCCCTCACTGTGGCCTGGGTACAAACAGAGAGCTGCGGAAGCAGGGGCCAGCCCCTCACCTCCAGCCCCCGGTAGACCATGCTGTTGGTGCTGATGTCCACGCTGATGGGCTGGCTCTTCTCCAGCTCCAGGGCGTACTTGGCATTGAATCGGAAGAAGTCGATCAGCTCGGCGGCAGCATCGATCTCTGCCTGGATCACTGTCTTACCCTGTTGGGCCAGACAAAGGCACTGAGAGGAGGCAAGGGGAATGCAGCAGCCATGAGCCGCAGTGCAGCTCACACAGACCATGTGCTTGCCTCTGGAAGACGTGGCCTCCTGCAAGCCCCCTCCTGCCTCATCTCCTTGACACTGAGCAGAGGCAAACACCACCCATGGCTGTGCCTGGGGACATCACATCACTCGTGCTCCCCCACTGCCCTTTAGTGCATCTCCTGGGGCAGCCAGGGCCTTCTGCAGGGGTAAACCCTGATACCTGCAGCCCACCATGAGCTGATCCTGTTCCTATGAAGCTCAGCTCCCAGCTTCACCTCCCTTGTCAGCACAGAGGCCACAGTCACCCTGTACCCCCCACAACACACCCAGAGGTGCTTCTAATACGACAGCCATTCCCACTGCCGAGCAATGCATTGGCAGCAATCCCTGCCCTGCTTCCCGACTTCCCGCTCCCCACACTCCCTCCCATGCACCCGTTATCTACGGGATAATCCCACATCCCCCTGACCTGCCCGATCATGGTTTTGGCCAGCACTTCTGCTCGCCTCGGGCCACTCAGCATGTCAGCTGCCTTCAGGAAGATCTGCGCCCGGTCCTGCACAGGTTTTAGGTCCCATTCCTTCCTCGCTGCCAAGGCAGCGTTAATGGCTTTGTTAATGAGCTCCTGCAGGAGAGAAGGGGAAAGGCAGCAAGGAGGAACCCATCATCACCCCAAGTGAGAGACCACCCATCCCTAGGCACAACCCAGGGCACTCACCTTGCTGGCATAGCAGAACTTGGCCACCTTGTGTGCATGGTTAAATGGCTGAGAAGAGAAGAAGAGCCCACAGTTACCAATCCAACAGATCTCCCTCCTGTGGGTACATCTCTCAGGTGCGTCCCTCTGTCCATTCCCACTTGGTAAAGCAGTTTTCCCACACACTCACCGACAGCTGGTACCGCACTGTTGGTGTCCACACCTCTTCTCCCCCGATCACACATGGGATGGCTTCTGTCTTGCCCTTCAGGTCAGCAAGTGCCTGGTGGAGGAGAGCACCACGGGGGGAGCTGCACACATGGATCTGCCTCTCCCTCCATCCTCCTCACCAGCCCCAAAAGCAAAGGAAAACCTGGGGACAAGCTTCCTTTGGGCCCTGGGTGTCCATGGGCTGGAGGGACAGGGATGGGAGTTACAAATCCACGTGTGCCCAAACTATCCTGGGCTGCATCCCCAGCAGTGTCAGCAGCAGCTCAGAGGAGGGGATCCTGCACCTCTGCTCTGCTCCCATGAGACCCCACTTGCAGCCCTGTGTGCAGTGCTGGTGCCCTCAACATAAGGACATGGAGCTGTTGGAGCAAGGCCAGAGGAGGCCATGTGGATGCTCAGGTGCTGGAGCAGCTCCTGTATGGAGACAGGCTGAGAACATTGGGGCTGTTCAGCCTGGAGAAGAGAAGCTGCGTGGAGACCTCAGAGCAGCTTCCAGTGTCTGAAGGGGGCAGAAGCTGTTCCCTGTGAGGGTGCTGAGGCGCTGGCACAGGGTGCCCAGAGAAGCTGTGGCTGCCCCATCCCTGGCAGTGTTCAAGGCCAGGTTGGACACAGGGGCTTGGAGCAGCTGCTCCAGTGGAAGGGGTCCCTGCCCATGGTGATATACGGGTAACCAATGTACAGGGGGGTAATACAGAGAAATAGTACAAGGGAGTTAAAGGAATTCCTTTGCTTAAACAAAAGTATTGTCTGTCCTAAGTACCTGCCATTGCCACCTTGCCAAGGCATTGATTACTGCTGGAGGGGAAGAAGCAGATGCTAGTTCTGCTGACAAAAGCAGATGAAAGGTCCTGCTGATAAGCCGGGGAGAGGCAGACTGGGCGACCAAGCCTTAAGACTATGACAAAAGCACAGGTGTTTGGTCCTACTGATAAGCGGCAGGAGAAGCAGACTGGGCACCGACTAAACCCTAAGGCCATGTCCGAAGATTAAAAGGTGTAAAGTTTAAGAAGAGGAAGACTCATTTACTTCATCCTGAGACCCCTGCCCATGATCAGAAGGGGCACTGCGCAGGTGCAAAGGACTTTCTGGCTCATTATAATACAAAGCGGGGAAAGATACTAAATATGTATAGGCGGATTGAGAAACCTCATGTCTATGTATACCTTAAGAGAATAAATGTAAAGGGAGAACAACCCTGAGGTGTGCATGCTTTGCAGGAGCTATCCCCATGCACCTCAGCGCTGAATAAAAGCATACCTACTTCACAACTTTAACTAGTTGTGGAGTCTATCCGCGCATCAGTGGCAGGGGTTGGAACTGGATGAACTTTAAGGTCCCTTACAACCCAAAGCACTCTATGGCTCTATGAAAAGGAACAGGGAAGAGCTTGGTCCTTTAAGACCCCCTCCAGGCCCCATCCCGTGTGCTGGTACCTTCTGCAGCGCTGCTCGCTCGGGGCTCCCTGGCTTAAACTCAAGGATGGGCTCGTTGGTCACAGTGATGGCCGAGTGGTGCCGCCACCTCCGCCTGGGACAGGAGGAAGAGGAGACACCGAATCCCGCTGGTTCCCTCCTTCCCAGCCTCCCATCAACGCGTGGTTTCGGCTCCTTGTGCAACCCAGCCCTGCATGCCCAGGCACAGCCCCGTGCTATGGTTCCCGTGCTCCATCCGCCCATCGGATCACGATGCCCGAGCCAGGCACAGAGCCTGGACATCGCCACCGGCCAGAATCCCCTCTCCTCGCTATGGAAGATGCGGAATTCCCAAGTGAAAGTCGCTGTTTGCTCCCACACCCAGCGCGCTGCCAGCTCCTGGTAAAGTCCAGGGGGCAAAAGCCAACCCGGTCCCTGCTGCCCGCTCGGGTGCGCGGCTGGACCTTGGGCTGCGGGTTTCCTGACTCAGAACTGCCGATATCAGCAATATCGCCCCAAAAAAAGCGTGGGAAAAGGGGCAGAAGGGGCAGGAGGGGGAGGAAAGGGCTGTGCTCGGCAGTGGGAAAGGCGCCAGCGAGGGCTGGGGCAGCAAAAGGGAATAACGGCCCCGCACAGCAAAGCGGAGCCCCGACGGGAATGGAAAGGGTGCAGGGAGCGGGTGTGGGGGAAAAGGGAAAGGAACGGGAAGAGGAAAGGGAAAGGGCCGGGACCCGTCACTCACCCGCCGCCCCTCAGCGCCCGCCACATCCCGGCCCCGCCGCACGCCCCGGCCGCGCCCACACCACCACAGATGGGGGGGAACACACGGGACACACCGAGCGCATCCAATGGGACAGGGGTGAAACCCAAGGGAGCGGATGGGGATCGCTCCCGCACGCTCCGGTGCGCGGGGCTGTGCGGGTCCCACCTCGGCTCCGTGTGCGGGGTGCACCCCCCCGCCCCCCGCCTGTGTGGTTCCACCCCTCTCCCCCCCCCCCGCACACACGCACAGGGGAGGCGGTGGTTGCGTCCGACCAATGGAGAGGCGGCGCGCCCCGGCACGTGGGAAAGGGCGGGGCGCTGGAGGGGGGTAGATCTCATTAATTAAGGAGGAATTAAGTAATTGTGATTATTAATAATTAATAATAATAATAAATG
Organism: Melopsittacus undulatus; assembly: GCF_012275295.1. NCBI lineage: Eukaryota > Metazoa > Chordata > Aves > Psittaciformes > Psittaculidae > Melopsittacus > Melopsittacus undulatus. The sequence goes on along the minus strand of NC_047538.1, from coordinate 2,463,538 downwards.
ACCCGAAGGCTTCAGGGGAAGGTCCCAGCCTCGGACCTGCAAGGAGAGAGCAAAGGAAGATGAAGCAGCTCCTTCCACCCATTTAAGGACTCAAAATTGGAGGGGGAAGGGGGGAAAGGGGGATTTCACCCCAAAATGGGGACGCTGCTGAGGCACAGGCCAGGAAGAGGCTGGGTTTGGATGGAGTGGGTTTAGCTCCAGAAGAAAAGCAGGAGGTTAAGAGAGGCATCTGAAAGATCAGCAGTTTTAGGGGAGGGTGGGGGATTTTGGGGTACTTTTAGGGGAGTTTGGGGTATTAGGTTTAGGGGAGGTTGAGGTACTTTTAAGGCAGTGTGGGGTAGTATTTTGGGGGAAGTTTGGAGTACTTTGGAACTCCAAAGCACTTGCCCAAACCCCGGGTTGTGGAGTCAGGGGGAGAGGAAGGTTTTCCCCCTACTTAGCTCCAACTGCAGAAGCAGTTTTTGCTTTAAAAGCTTTTTCTACCCCACAATCAGCACACGCAGCCATTAACCAGGAATTCCATGTTTATTTTAGGAGTTTTTTGTCCTTTTTAACTCTTTTTCCCCCCATCACCAGAGCATGACTGGGACCCGTTTCCATCACACCCGCTCTGCACAGAGAAGCCCATGGCGGGGGTTAGGGCGAGCGATGGGTCGAGCACTGAAGGATGAACCGCTCAGATGAGGACGGAGGGACACAGGATGGGAGAGCGGAACAGGGAGCAGACCTGGAAGGGGTCGGTGAGGTCGGTTTTGGCACTAAAAAAGGAAAATGGAGATAATCTGCTGGAACTCGGAGGAGCACGAGTGCTTCTGGCTCTTGCTGCGGGGGTTTCTCGGTGCTTCACCTAAAGTGGATTAGGTTTTGGAAGCCTTTGATGGCCCAAAATCCCCTTCCAGTGAGTGCGTGTTCCACTGGGTCTGCTCACAAGCACCCAGCCCAGGCTTCCAGCCGCAGAGGGAATCGATTTGCAGCTTGACTCTGGAGCGAGCCTGGGAGCTGGTTCATCCTCCGTCCTTTCCTCGCCACAGATCAAAGAGCATCATCAAGTTCAGTCTTTTTCTTGGAAAGAAGCTAATATACAGAATAGAAAGCACTATATATTTACACCAGTAACAGTAAACAGGTTTATCTCCACACTGATCAGCAGTCTGTTTTCATGTGTATAAAAAGAGAGTCTTACATGACTTCAGAGGAACTGACGAGAAGTGACACAGCACACGGAAAGAGGCATCAATACCCTCCACTTAAACACCTTAAATAATAAATAATCATTACTCTGGGGGCAGAACTCAGCTAACATACACTTTAGCCACAGATGTTTAAGGATTGAGTATCTTTCGGTGAAATAACATTACACAAGAAGTGTTTTTAGTGACCAAGCTTTTAACCATCCTCAACCCTCTCTAATTTAAACAAAACTGCAGGATTTCAGATGAAACCTGTGCAGGGGTCACCAGTCTGGGCAGCCCACAACCATGGCGTGTTCTGCATTGCTATGACACAGCTCTGAAGCCACCCTGGGGTTGGTTTTAAGCATCATCATCATCATTGTTTCCTCCAAAGATAAAAGAGTGAGCCAGACCTGTGAGCCCCATCTCTGCTCACAGAAGTGCTTCACTGCTGGAGTGCCTCAAATTAGGAAGGAATTGAGTTCTACAAGCAGCAAATACCCACTGCTTAAACCCAATTCATTGCTTCTTCAAAAGAGAAGCTTTGAAAGGCTTCCGCAAACACGGAAGGGTCTTAAGACACTGAACTACACACAAAAAACAGACAAAAGGAAACAAATCGAGTGGTTTTCACTGCTCTGCCAGAGACTTGTGTTCAAGCCTTTAGTGTTCCCCTCTCCAGAACCACGATGGCAAGGGACTGAATTAAGAATCTGGCAGGTTGTGTCTCTAGTTCACCTCTAAAACCAGCATTATTAACACCAGGTTACTATGTGCTGCCTTGGCCAGCAATTTGTTTTCTCTTTTAAAAGTCAAACAGAAGTTTGATTCTAGCAAAAGCTTAAATCTGGGTGACTTTAACACTGAAGGCAAAGCTTTTTAAAACCTGTGTGCTCCCCTGCAACCAAGTGCTGGACCAGTGCAAAAGAATAAAAAGAACCAGAAGTCCTGAAGAAACGTATGGAAAATCCTCATCAGGGTATTACTAACAATGGAAGCACTATGATTTGTTCATTTTGCTGTGATCAATCATGCTTTTTAAACATTCAGCTCTAAAATGAAGCACTCAAATGTGAAACACAATCAGAGACTTCCCAATATTGCAATTCTCCTCCCGCACGCTCCAACACAAACATTCTTCCCTGCTTTCCCAGAGCCAAGGGAAACAAAAGGAAATCGCTGCTTCAGAGAGACCGCAGCAGCGCTGTGGCAAGGCTGTGAGCACCCCCCAATCGCCGCAGCGTTCCCTCTGCCAAGCCTGGACCAATGGACACAACTTCTGCTTTTGCTGGCAAGAATGGTTACTCAAAACAAATCATCTCAGATTAGAAGCAGCTTTAGAAGTAGATTCAGGCACAATTCTGAGCTATTATTTTGTTTTATCAAGTTAATTCCAATTTATGTGTGGACAAACACCATTTATCTTCCAGCCCGCTAGAACACAAAAGATGCTCTGGGGCAGGATTTAAAACTGCCGTGCCACAGCGGGTTGTGGCACAACCCAGTGTGCTGGGGGTTGGAACTGGATGACCTCAAGGTCCTTTCCAACCCAAACCATTCTGTGGTTCTATGATTCTCATCACACCGGTATGCAGGGGAGCAGACAGAGGTTCTTACCCTCACAGCAGAACCCCCCCAGCAATCAGGGGAAGGGAAAAACACCACAATGGGTGTTTTTACAGCAGCAATAACTGGCAGCAAAGCTGTTAACTGTTTGTCTACCCCCCTTGCTCCAGGAAGCGATGGGCAAGTGCTTCACAGCCATACCTGTCATACTGTTTCCACATTATCACTTGAAACCGCTAGAGAATTTGGAGCCCCACCAGAGCAGGAGATACTTTCCAAGGGAATAACTGAATTGCTGACAGAGTTCTGTTTGCACTTTAAAAACCTCTAATAAAAATAGACTATATAGTGGGATTTTATAAATAGAATACACATTTAGCTGCGATGAGTCCCATTACATCCCTCCCCCCCTTTAAAGAGTTTTGTCTTTAACTCGTGTGAACTAACATGATAATTACCAAGTCTTTGAGAACAAACACATTTGTACCACATTATTCTTTGGACATTTTTGAACATGCATCCACAAAAGCAACTGCCATTCATGTACTGAAAACAGTTGTGTCGTACAAACCCAGTTTAGGAATCGGATCAAGTTGTACACTGCTAACAAGCAAAAAAATTTGCTTCCTTGAAATCCTCGTGTAAAAAATGAGACACAATGAGGAGGATTTTCGGATCGGTAAGTCTAAAAACGTGTCAATATGACACCGCAGTAAGAATAGGAGACAAAAAGAAAGTATTTACAGCTTTACAAAGGAAACAAAGAAAAGAGGTCATCAAAATCATTTCCAGCATTTTCACCTTTTTCTGGCAAGCTTTTGATCCGGTTTCTATGGAGTGGTTATATGTGAACAGAACAGGACCGCTGTCGGCTAAGTCAGCAGCATCGCTTGAAACTAAACCAAAGACCTCCAAGGGAAACTCTCAAGGACCGACCCTGGTGATCCACTGAGTCCTACACAGCCTAAATAAAAATAACCCCCTGATCCCGAGTATGAAAACACCTTTTCTTCTTTAAAAATTGATTAAATACACTTATAAGAAACAGACACCAACAACCATGGTAATTTACTGCCATACACATCACCACCATACACATTAATTCTAAACCCTCTACTCTAGCCCTGCAACCCTTACATTTCCCAACAGACACAACCCTACTACAGATGCTCCTTGCAATTATGGCTATGAGATAAACCCGAGGTTACAGCTACCTTGTTACAGCTGAAGTTCTGCTTCCTCACTTCTTGCTGGCAAACTGAGGATATTCTGCTCTTTCCTACCCTCACCACACCGGCTCCCAGTTTCAAGAACTCTCAGCCTTTATCCTGCTAGGACACTGAGTCTGAAAGGAAACAAACCCCACAGCACAGCAGCAGCTAAGCCGGTCGGCCACTGAAATTGCTCAGTTTCTCTAGTACCAAAGAGCATTTCCTAACTGAGGAGAGCCAAACGACAGCCTCCACCAAGGCTGGGTCACTGTGCAAGTCAATAGCTTAACAACGCCTCTACCAACGTCACTATAGCATCACAGACATTCAGCTTTGGCAGATGGTTTCTCAGTCTCGTGAGAAACTATGTATTAGCAGCTGAAGTTCATACAGGCTTCAAAACCTTGAGAGTACTTGATTGAAAACATGCAGTCCCAGCCCCCTCACAAAAATACCCCCATCTCTTGTCCCCCACCCACCCCCCAACTTGTAGCCCTAGTGAACATGACATTTACCACTTTGGCCACCTAAGAAATAATAGGAATGAGCACTTTGGAATAAGGATTCTTTTCCAGAGAAAAGTTATCTACATTTTACATGATGAAGGAGGCTTTGAAAAAGCCCCTAACCCACACCACAGGAACCAAGAAGTTGCTAGCTACTCTATAAATAACTGCACTGAGTAAGGAAACCACCAGAATATCCTTGGATCTGTTTTCTTGAAGAGAAGCCATCAACTATGGATCATGACCTCCCCACTCTGAAAAACACAAGGAGCCTGTTTGATTCATGTAGCCTAAAAGCACCATCGTGTCTAAGCAGGAGCTGGAGCTGAACAGCAATGAAACTCCAGGCAGCAACATGGGAAACTCTGATTAGACATTACTGTACCCACAGTTACAGGGGGAACAGAAACCCTCTGAGGTCCTGCCCCTCTGCATAGCTGCACAAGACAGAGGCACTTCTGCCCAGGAACGTGCATATGCTGAGACATTTGTACTCTTTTTGGAAGAAAGCAGCACTGATTTACACTGGGTGCATGCTTACAATGCAGTTCTACTGATTTCAGACCAATAGCTTGGAAACAATACTCAGGGAGCTAAAAAGATTGGTCAGCTTACCTTTACATAACACTGAGAGGGTGCTTAAATCAGGTAGTTCCCTGTCCAGTCCTAGCACTGCTCTTACATAGCAGCTTCTAAGCTTCCTGGCAGGAAATCAAACACATTTGGTATTTACTCCAAGTCCTGCAACTGCTAGTTAACTACAGTTACCTTTAGGCAGTATTAACTACACTTTCAATCTTGGTCTAAAAAACAAACAGAAACAGAAAATTATTGGCTGAGGTTTATACCCTGTTTTTACCTGGCTGAGGTGCTACAATTTCCACTATAACCATACCTGATGATGACAGAGCTGCCTCAAACACCACCAAGACTTTTAATGCTGCTTTCTCCTGTGTAAAAATACAGAAAGACTGACAAAGTCTAGGTCTCCTCACTTTCTCACAGAGAAAGCACATGGCTGTCCCTCCCTAATTCTAGGGCAGCAGTAGTCTGGGAGTCATTTTACTATGCCCTAAAAAGGATTACAGTATTTCCTGATGTTCAGCTTTCCTGAAGAACAGTGGTCTGGAACTCTCCCAGTGTCATGTCTCAAGCCTATATCTATCTTACTGCATGTCAGTTTATCCTGATGCTTCAAACTATCCCACACTAAACATCATGAAAGCAGCATAAAATGGAGTTACCTCCCTGTCAGCAAAGTCAAATCTGCAAACACTATGGTTTAAAAGAAGAATCCTGAAAAAGAGAACACACAAAACAACACAAGAACTGAAGGGCTGATTCCCCTCCTAATCCAATCACTGGAAACAAAGGCATTGTGATATGACATTCCTCCTCAAAAGAAGCTCTACAGATAACTAACATGTGCAAATGTGATTTTAGCTTTCCTTTCCCAAGAGATAACTGTTTCCCAGCAGGGACCAAACATTCCACATAAATAAGGCGAGCTTTTTTTTTGTGGGTTTTTTCTTTTGCATAGAAGTTTATCAGGGATATTCCCACCCCATGGAACCCTCCTCTGTCCCCTGCTTTGCCACCGAGCTGAGACCTGCTGCTTCTTCAGACTCTGGAGTGGAGCAGAGAGCTTGTAATGCATCCCAAAGGCTCCTTCAGCCAGAAAGATGGAATTGAGAAACTCCTGTTAATGTTGTAGAACTGCTTAACCCTAAAAGCTGTCTCTACCCCTGCTCTCATTTTAAATGTTTCAAACTCAGTTTGGACTGTTACAGTTCAAATTGTTACAGTTCAATTCTCTTGTTTGGAGCCAGACTTTGGTAATTGCACCATAAATGTCTCGGGTTCACTTCTCATTTTGCCAGCGTTCCTTTTGCCAATGGGTGCAGCAGTTCAATAATACCATGAGCTTCTTGGAACACCCAGAGCCTTTGCAGCACCATTCTCTGCTAACGGACTAGGATTTGTTGAAAGAATATTTTGTATAAAAACACCTGCTATTAATATTCCACTGGAGCTCAAAGTGGCTCAGCTTGGGGCAAAGGCACAATTAAAACACCATGTTTTCTTACAGGACTCTGCATTTACGATTTGTAGAACAATAGAAATTTACAGCACCAATCCTTGCGTGGGGTGGGGATGCGTGTAGGAATGAGTCCTTAGAAACCCTGTGTGAGGGCTTACGAGTCTTATTGTTATCTTCCCCCACATCAGTGTATTCTTTTATAATCGTTTCTTGTGTCTTCCCTTGCCCTGGAATGCTCCAGCTATGTATCAGGTGACCATGGGCTCCACATCCGTCTCTCTGTCCAACTCATCCTGAATTTCATCTGTGTTTCCTGAGTCGCTGCTGGCTACAGAGCTGGGAGATGGAGAATTTCTGCAGGGAAAGTCAGATAAAGGTTTAGACAAGGAATTAAATATCGATGACAGAAAGGGGGGAAAAATGAACCTTTGAAGAAAATGGTGGCTTTCACTTCCCAAAACACTTTTTTATGTACTTTATTAACATTAAACTTTGGGTTTATGGTAAATACCAGTAGTAAAACAGCCCACGTGCTGCCAACCCACTCCTGCCATCTCCTGTACAAACGTAAAGGCTGCCCTAGTTTTACTGATGAGGAAAAGGATGACGTACATCCTACAGAGAGTTTCATTATCCATAAGTATAAACTTTAAAACTCTACAAATGCTTATCACATCTTGTTCTTAAAGCCAGGATATGCACTGGGGGCAAGCAAGACCTAAGAAAGCCCCCTTATAGTATAGGGTCCTTAACACATGAGAAGGTTAAAACCCAAGTTCTCCGTATTAGCTCACAGTCAAGGTTTAATTTTGGCTTCTGTTTAAGAGTTCTACACCCATAATGTTAAGACTAAACATCCATCCAAATTAGAGATCCCTGGTTTTACCCTCAGCTGTTGAATCCTTTGAGCTGTTACTGTGTGTAGGAACACACAACAACTGTTACACAGTTTGTTTCTGACTGGTATTTGACTCTGAACAAAGCAACCTTACCCAAAGGACAAAATAACACTACTGCCTTTAAAACAACTGGCAGGAAACAAACCAAACCTCTCCAAGCAGCCCAGGCAGAATGGTGACATCTTATATTACCTGTCAGCTGAGCCTTTGATAAGCCTACGACAGGTTTCCATTTGGACATCCAGGCCCCTTTTCATACTACACATTTCCATGTATTCATGAAGGTGGCGATTCATGTCACTCTTGGCTGTGGCCAATTCCAGCTGTAAGAAATAGGAGAGAAAATTCAGCCTAAGGGGAGGTGGTAACAGCTTCTCCCAACTTCACTGCATTTATATATTGGTGGAGGTACTAAAGCTGTCCAGAGCCAAGCCAAAGCATCCACACCATTTATGTTTAACCTCAGTGTTGTAAACCATCAATTCATTCATCAGCTGATGAAGTGCAATTTAATCAGAGCTCAGCACTGGTTTTAAGCAGCCCTCAAGTTGTTTTTTTTCCTGCTGCTTAGCATCTTGTTTGTCAACACACAGTAATTAATGAAAGCATGTTCTAGGCAGGGCAGAGAATTGGAGAAGCTACAGCTGTTGTGTCTGGCAATCTCTGAGGCCACGTCTTGGAAAGCATTGCCAGTGTGACGGTGGGTATGCAAGGGGAGAAAGAGTAATAGTGCATTTTTGCTCTCTTTGTTCTGAAGGTTCTTTCTCCATCAGCTACAGATTTATGCTTACTCAGTAATAGTGCTGTCAGAGAATGGTATTTAGAAAAGAACCCCAAGGGTATGTCAGAGGAAAATCCCTTACACAGACAGACATTCCATCTTTCCTCTGTATATACTGGATCAGAACATTGTATGTTTTCATCCACTAGAAACAATTCCTATTGTCGTGAACCACTTCCTTACCTCTATCTGCCCTATTGTTTCCTGGTATTCCTTGTCTCTCGTTTTAAAAAAAGACTCTGTTTCGTGGATCAAGTTTCCCAGGTTTTCTTCCTACAGGGGAAAGGAGGACACAGAATTAGCAAGAATCTAACACGGAATTCAGGTTTTCTTGTCTAACCTGCTCAGAAATGGAGCTTGTGATGCTCTTTCATGCAAAAAGATTCTCCTCAATACATTTTTACACAGGCAGGGAATATTCTGCTTCTTAAAACACGCTTTTGTACAATGACCATGGCTTTGTACACACAAAGTCTCTGATCAAGGGACCTACAGACCAAGGCTCCAGCAATTAACATACATACACCCTGTGCTGCCAAAGAACTAAACCCATGGATTTTCCCTAAGCTTTCACTATCTGATCACATCTAGATTGCCATTGCTCTCCAGCCATGGAGCTTTGTTTTCCTTGCATTGACCATAGTGCTACTTCCAGCTTTGCTCTGGAACACCCATTTCCAATTGCATATTATTACTCTCAAGTCCCTTCAAGTTTCCATTAGCTCACACCTATGCTCTGCATGAATTGTTTCCTATTGAAATCTGTAACTGCTAGATAAAGCAAGCTCACTCCAGCCCACTACTGATGAAAACATGCAAGAACACATGCTGTCCCATAGGAAACATCCTGCCAGACAGCAGCTCCCATAACATCATCACTTTGGATTGTCAGTACAGTCTGGGCTACAAAACACACAGCCCTATTTCATGCTGTTACAAAGAGACTAAAGCAACATCACTGTTCTCTCTTTCACATTATTACCTATCTCCCTTTTCCAGGAAGAAAATGATCAATTTAATGCAACTGCACTGATGAGCATTAATTACGTTTCCATCCTCTGGTCATATCTGAGGCAGCTTTATCAGGATCATGCCTGGTATCAGCACCAGGGTATCCAGCCTATAGCTACAAGAATCATTCCACTTATCCTTTTATATGCAGAAGTGCTTTAAGGAGGAAGGTCATAAAAGAAGGTGGCTATGGCACCATGTAAGAACTTGAAAGGAATAAAGCCACTGGAAGGAAGATTCAGACATGTAAAGCACGATGTTAAAGACCAGGCACAGTCGGAGCAGTCTTTATTCTGAATCTCCATCTACAAGACAAATCTACCCTTTCCTTGTATAATTTTCATTTAGAAGGATTTAAGCTGCTTAAAACCTTTATAGAGTTTTTGCACGTAAGGCCTGAGTTCGGCAATATTCCTCTGATAGCTGTGCTTATACATGCACACATGGGTATATGCAAATCAATCTGTCACTAATTCCAGCACATGGCTGTACATTATCACTCTGCCACTCTCCCTGCTCAAAAGATGACATGTAGCTAAGCACACTGCTTTCTGCAGCCCTAGCACTTCTAAGTAATCTCTGCAGTTTCAGAGGATGCCAGATGATATACAAACGGGAAGACGTAACATTAACACACTCCTGGCAGTCAACACAAGACAATATTCAGGAGACTGCTGCCTCAGCATCTTCACACTACAGTGCTGATGGAAGGAGGCAGGATTATTTCTTACCTACTGCTGTTGTGCTGCTCGGTAATGAAATAATAGCATTGCATTTAAAGACTACCCGCACAAAGCCTGACCTTGGCATTTCAATCACTCTTCAGGCTTGTTTAAAAAGGCTCAGGAGTCACTGAATGAGGCAGCATGCAGCCATTAGCTTATTCAGTGTGGGATCTTAAGGATTAAAAGCAAGCTGTTTATTATCCACCAATGCCAGGAGAATCCTATTGACTAAGAAAATGGAAGCACAAGATTCACGGCTTCAGAAGATCCCTGGGGCCTTACGCAGTCCTGCAGCCACAGCTTGCTTGTGATGGGATATACATGCTTTAACCTCTTCCATAGGCCATACCGAGTTTATTTTCCTCCCCACTAAACTGTGACATCATGTGTGCTACGTGTACTCTTTTGACAATTAAAATGTGAATGATAACCTACAGAGATGCTGTGTAGAAGATACAGGGCTTGAGATATGACTGCTCAGGGTGACAGACCGTGTGATGCTCCTGTAACACCCAGACACATTGGATCTTTTGACACTCAGTGCTTTCAAATACCCAGTTTGAAGGAGCAGAAGAAATTGACAATAAACTGATTGCACACACTGAAAAGCAACCATAGAGAGAAATCACTAAGAGGATTTTTAAATCAAAGCAAGTTTGTGTGGCAAACTAGATCACCAGTTAAATAAGCAAAGGTTCAGATGGCTGAAAGCAGCTGAGGGGTACAGCTCCTGCAGAGAACAGTTTGAGAAAAGAAGGGAAATGAACTCACCTCTCCTTGGAGGTCAATGGAAGGATTGCAGTTTGTGAAGTCTTCCCAGAGCAGCAACGTTTCCTCATTCTCCTCCCATGTTAAACTATCGCAGTCATCATCAAAATCGAATGTCTCACGACTGTTAAGGGAACAGAAAAACCATTAGTGAAAACTGCTCCAGCCCCACTCCTCTAATTAATCACCCTCTAATTAATCATGAAAAAAGGGGCTATGAGAACCAAGTGAAGGAAACAATGCAGCATCTGAAAATCCTCACAGGTTTTACAAACAGGCTTTGCCACTGTCCAAGTCCCTCACTCCTGGGCTCTTTGCCACCCCCAAGCAGAATAAAAGCTCCTTGTTAACATCCCTGATGCCAGGCCACAGTCCTAGCTCTGTCCTCCAGATGGTGCTGCACATTAGTTTCCCCTGTTTGCAAAACCACAAAAATGTTTGAAACTATTCTTTTTATACATGGGAAAATGAGCCCAAACACATTGTGAGGAGTTTTACAAGAAACAGGCACCAGAAGCCTCCCTGCGGCTTTGCATGTTGAAGTTCAGCCAACATTTCCCCTGAAGCACTTAAAACCCATGATTCCCAAAAGTAACAACGAGGAAAAACTGAAGCCTCAAAGCAACATGCAGGTGAGCAGAAATACTCACTGTTGACTTGGACAAAGATACTACTACAGCCACTTAAGACAGAGAACAAACAGTGGCAAGAGTGGCCTTTAACCTTGTTATTTGGTTAAGCCCTTTTACTATGTTCTGTTGTGTAAGAAAGGAAAGTTTTAGAAGGCACTGAGTCCCTTTTGGTTTGAACAGCAGCAGAGCAGAACACCAGTAGCTGCTTCTTGTCCTTGCTAAGGAGGCCTGACAAAAACCTGAACTGGCTCCCAGAAGCAGCCTGCCCATTTCAGACTGATGCATTTTTATTACTTGAGCTCACTTCCTTTTAAGCAGATAACATCTTAGTCCGGAAGCAGAGGCCAATACTGTCTTCAGGAGGCTGAAGAGCTTGGCAAGAGACAGGCTCTTTGCCTGGGCTCAGCACGACTTTAAAAAGTCATTAAACCAAAAAACCCTATAAACTTGGACATACGGAATAGTGCCTTTTGCAACCCAACTTTTTCACATCGGTTCTTTTTTGCAAGAGCTATCCTTGTGGGAGAGCACAAAGGCTCCAATTCTGGCTGCTGCCTACTTCAGACACACACTGTACAAAGCTGACTGCATTTGGACTTTTTACTACTAAACACGTGAAGATCCAAGTTTGTAACAGCTACAATGCAAGTTGCTTTGTTTCTGTGAATGAGAGAAGCTCTTCAGCTGTGTATTTTCTACTTCACCAAGACCCCAAACCCAGACACAGAATCATAGAATAGTTAGGGTTGGAAAGGACCTTAAGACATCCTTAGAAAGGTACCATCCCCAATAAGCCACAAACCCTGTTCTACTTCAACATATCTGCAAGAGTCCTGCAGTGCTTTGTGCCATGTGTAATAGGACCAGGAGATAAGAACTTCATTAGCAGCACCAATTAAAACCAGGTATCACAGGCCAGGTTTAGGAACAAAACTAAAAGCTAGATGCAGTACAAACCTGGGAGCTCAATTTTAGCCTCTTGCTTTTCTAACACCTACACACGCTCTGCTGTCACACTGAGTTTCAGAGAAGTCAAAAATCTATTTATTACACTGAACATACACAAAAATCTATTTATTACACTGAATATTACTAAGGGCCTAAAGATACTCAAAACCAAAGTCCTAACAAGAGGAGTTACCCATGACTTTTGCAAGAAACATGCCCTCTGGAATGTGAAATTTGGGTGGAAAGAAAGACATTCCATGAACACAGAACTTTAGGGAACAGCTGATGACAGAAGAGGGGTTACTGCTTCCTGGAAAATTTCTTGTGTACTCCTACGTATGAAATACTGTCCTACATTGTGTGGGAAAGCACTGGGAATTATTCCCTCTGCAGGCACTGCAGGAGTTGGCAGAAGTCACTGCTATTCAATGCTAGGGAAGTCAGATCTACGGTGCTTGCTGGGGTTATTCTCTGCCAAAAGAAAACAGCAGAGACCCTCAAAAGCCTCACCAGGCTGTGGCCACCTCCATCACTTCTAGAACAGAAGGTAACAGCAGGGCACAGCACCAGCCAGCCTCCCGCACTGCCTGTGTGCCACCAAGGTGCAGAGTCTCTTCTCAGGTGCTACAGACTTCCAAAGACTCCAGTCTGGGAGTCTTTAGGCAAAATAAATGCCAGACCCTCCAGCTGGGAAGACTACATTCTGCAGGAAGATTCGCAACTGCTATAACTGATCTTCTGGACAGACCCACCACTACCATTTGCCTATAGCTCCACTGAAAAATCATGCAAAATACTAGAGAAGTTTGTAACTGCTTTGAACTGAGCTTTCAGTGACCTTCCCAAATTCCATCCAGCCCAAGCAGCAGTGAGGTTCTTTCCAAAACTCTAGAAATCTGATTTTCAGCCAAATATGCAGAATAGACTCATGTTTTGTACTTTTTTTATGGTGTTGCGTATTTCTTGGTTTGCTACTGTTATAACAGTACTGCATTGGAAACCTCTGTGCATTTCCAGTGTCTCCAGCATAGGAAGGACATGGAGATGTTGGAGCAAGTGCAGAGGAGACCACAAGGATGATCAGGGGCTGGAGCAGCTCTCATACAAAGACAGGCTGAGAACATCAGGGCTGTTCAGCCTGGAGACCTCATAGTAGCCTTCCAGTATCTGAAGGTGGCCTGTAGTAATAGGACAAGGGGTGATGGGTTCAAACTGAAACAGGGGAAGTTCAGGTTGGAGATAAGGCAGAAGCTCTTCCCTGTGAGGGTGCTGAGGCGCTGGCACAGGGTGCCCAGAGAAGCTGTGGCTGCCCCATCCCTGGCAGTGTTCAAGGCCAGGTCGGACACAGGGGCTTGGAGCAGCTGCTCCAGTGAAAGGGGTCCCTGCCCGTGGCAGGGGTTGGTATTGGATGATCTTAAGGTGCTTCCCAACCCAAACCATTCTATGATTCTATGATAAGAGCAGTAAAGGTGGATGTTTGTATTTTTTATATTCTCTACTTAAGGGAGGAACAAAAATCAGTTCACTTTATTTGAATTTCCAGAAAACCTCCAAGTATGTGGCAGCTCAAGTGTGCTGGGACTAAGTCTGCATTTCAGAACTAGCTTTCCTGATCCAGAACTAGCGTTCATGATACTCACAGCTGATTAAACATGCGCTTCATTTCATCTGTGATGTTCAAGGAGCAGCTGACCTCATCATCAGAGAACCTGCCATTGTCTCCATCCTGTTCAGAGAGGTCATCATCAGATGTGAGCTTGCGTTCTTTCTTCTTGGAAGCCACCTTAATTGGAGAGAAGAGCAGTAACTAGAAGGTTCAACTGAAGGTGCTGTGCCATGAGGGGCAGAAATAGAGACAGAGAGGCATTAGGTGTGAGCAGATATAACTGATCATCAGGTCCCAGGCAATTCAGGGCTTGCTCGTATTCAAGACAGGAATTGTATCTGTTAATGAGTGGTGAACACAGAGCACAAGGAAGCAGTTCAGAACAGGGAAGAGCAAAGCAAGCTGCAGGCTGCCAGACCTCTACAGATGTTCATCTGTTCACTGGCAACGGTCTGTGACTGACCAGAGAACATGCAGAGGTTAGAATGATACAGGGAGAAGCAGAAGCTGGCAGGAGTGCCCAGGCAGCAGGCTTGAGAGCAATGACAGAACTCTCCCTCTCTCCTGCCACCACCACAGGATTGAACCAACGCAAAAGAGAAGACAGGAAGCCTTTCTAGGTAGGCTTGATTTCAGGGTCATTCCCACCCCAGCAGCAGAGGCAGATTGCTAATCATCAGGTTGACAGAAGAAGGGTTAAAGTGACCCATGAAAATGCCTGGACAACCTCAAAGAAATGAAGTTCAGAAACATACAGAGAACTCAAGGGATGCCCCTGCAAAGGGTGCAGAGGATCACTTCTTCATCTGAGGACGGTGAACATGAAAGATATTCACAGATTGTGCCACAGAGTCACAAACACACAGTCAGTCCACTCCCAGCCTACTTTAGCTTTTCCTCTACTCAGCATATAAACCATTCCTTACTGGTATTGTTCTCCACGATGATCATTTTAACCACTGCATGCTTGACCAAAAGTGTGCTCTGCAGTTACCTTTGAGCAGAAAAACATGGCAGCTCTACTCAAAGACACACTTAGCTCAAAGTAGAAGGAAGCTTGATTAATCACAGTTGAGAGTGCAGCTGGGACAGAAGACCAGCTGCATCAGGAGTTACAGGTTTGCTCCACACAGAGCTGTAACTGCTTGCTTCTGGAGCAAATCACTTTCTTACTAGCACCAAGGAGCCACATTAGCTCAATGAAAGCAAGGGGAGTTTCTAATTCAAAGCAGTCATAGCTCACCATCACAGAAGTGTTATTTCTGGCCTTGGAGTTTGAGCCAGAAATAAGAACATTCAGACGACAGTTGTAAAAGCTTAAAACCCTTCACTTATGAAGGGAACAAATGTGAGGAAGCCATTTATACAAACCTACACCCTGTAATGCTTTTTTCCCTGCATTCGCTGTAGACTAGCATAAGATTAACAGTGTGCCTTAAAGGTCATCCCAAGGCTTCTTATTTTAAAGTCCCTACATGTTGTGCTCTTAATACTACAGAGAAGAGAGTGATATTCCGAGACTGAAAGAGAAGAAAATATGCCTGCACAGAGAAATGTCAAGAGAAGGCAAATGACCTGGAGCACACTCCTCAACACTGCTCCCTCCTGTCCCCTCACTCCTTGTCCTACCCTATGGAAAATTCATGGCCTAATCACCTGGAATATCTTGGAAACGTCTTCAGAGTTGCGCTGCTGCGCTACATCACACAGCTTGGCTGTGATATCGATTCGCCGACAGATGTCCATGTCCACCTTCATGGCCTTTTCTTGAATCTTTGTGTCCAGGTCTGTCATGGGCTGCAGGAAGGACAGTAGTGATTATCCTCTATTATTATACAGTTCAGGAAAGAAGAGATACCCCACAGTATCTCTCTAACCCCAGGGCATACCACTTTTACACAGTATTACATCTTGCTCTCCGGGAAAGGCAGTATATGGACAATCTAAATGGACTAGACAGCTAACAAATAACATATCTGAATCTAATAAACGTGCAGAGTGTTCTGTCACTGAAAAACCTACCCCACCCCAAAACAACTGCTAGATGTGGCAAAAGGCAAATTGTATGGGACGATAAAGCTTTAAAATGGAAGAGAAAAACCCTCTTGAGATTGCGCATAACAGAATAAAATCTAAGACCTGGGGAGTATGCAACAGTTCCCCTCCTTTCAGGCAGAAAAGCTGTGCCTGCAAGAGGAAGTTGCTTTTAAAACAGACCCCAGGTTACACAGCAACTTTATACATACCACAGAAACATGAAATCCAGACTGGATCTAAAGAGATCCGTGAAAACTTGTGACACATAAAACACTCCTCATGGCATCAACCTGGCTTCCAGCCTAGCAAAAATTCTATTTGAGAAATATCTTGTCTTACTTCACTCTGGGCAGTAATCATAAACATCATTTATATGAGATACTCCCACTCACACAGTACAGCTGGCTCCTTAGGAAGAAACATTAAAGCAAAAAGCATACTTTCCAGCCTAAACAAAACTTACTCTGCTAGAAAGTACCACTTCAATGGCCAGGCAATAATTCCTGTGTGACCAGAAAAGCAGAAACGCTCTTTGCAGAAGATGCTTAAATACTGAACCCCCTTTACAAGGGGAAAAGTTTGGGTTTAGGTTTTTTGGTTGGTTGGTGTATAGTTGGCTTTTGGTTTTAAGTCATTAGAAGAGTTCTTCTCCAGTTCCTGTCAACCACCTTTGGACACGCTAGAGATGTGTTTTATAAGCACACTGAGATAAAGAGGTCTTTAAACACTGACACACTCTTAAACACTCTCTCAGTTGATAGGTACCAGTGATTCTTACCCACAGGAAGGCAAGAGGCACATGCCAACATCTTGCATTTCTCTGCTCTAAATATTTAGACAGCGAGATTCAAAACAAGCCTTCTCACTGCTTTCCTTATGCTCTCCTCTCTTACAGGGTTTGCAAAGCCCAAAGCACACTTGAGAGCAAGCTGAGGAGGATGTTTGCCTTCATCACCACCCTTTTTGTACACATGGAGCACCTTTTCTTCCTCAGTGAAAACGCCATCACAGTGACACAACCCTAAAGAGCTTCTCCCTTTCACAGTGCCTCTAACCAAGCATGCCTGCTCTCGATTAAACACCAAACGAAGAGACAGCTAATTGCCCAATTTCACATGAACAGATCTAGTGGCCCTGAGAGGATGGATTTGACACCAGGGAGCAGGTTCTGCAGGTTTATATAAAGTCAGTAGGAAGCAATTCTATGCAAAATTACTGAATAAATAAGCATAATAGGATATATTCATTAGACAATTGGCATCTGCACTCCTTCAGTCTTGCAGAGAACAGCACCTAACTTAATGTTCACCTGGCTTATCTTCCTAGATACTTGCATGAATACACACTCTCAGTATGTCTAAGTGTAAGTATTCAAGGCCAGGTGCTCTATGGAAGGTGTCCCTGCTCGTGGCAGGGGTTGGAACTGGATGAGCTTTAAGGTCCTTTCCAACTCAAACCAGTCAAATTATCCAGTTGTAGCCTAAAAGATCCCAGCCTTGAAGTGAAGTCAGGATCTAATGAGATACAAGCCTTCCACCAAAAAGCAGCATAGGAAACAAAGCCAGATACTCGACCCAGTGATGCTCAGAGCTTTCCCAAAGGGAGCTGGGAAATACATAAAGTGTGCTCCCTTTCTGAACCCAACTCTCTCGTGTGACTCAGAGCAGAATCCCTCCTGTTAGCAGTACATGGTGCTGCTCAGTGACGAATCCTTCACCCTGACCTGTGAGTTCTCCAACATTTGTGGCATGGCTGCAGATGTGAATGCCAGCACTGCCAGCTGTGGAGAACAGGGAAGGGAGGGAAGAGTCCAGGTTATGGGCTAAGCAGCAAAGTTAATGCATCTCTACACAGACCAGACAGGAAGCAGGGGGCAGGGTGATCTGCCTGATGCATTAGATCATAAAGGCAGCCATAAATGCTAACTACAAAGCAGCACTCACTAAGACCATAACCTTTTTATGAATGAAGCCATTTGCATGACACACACATTTCACAAAGGCAGTGGGAGCTGGCCACTCTGCTCTCCAGTGTACTTACATCACTCATCAGACCCTTAAAGACCACAAGTTCTGCTTTCAGTCTTTCAATCTTTTCATTTAACTCCTCCTGCAGAGCTTCGGCTTCCTGTGCCTCCTGCAAGAGAAAGCACACAAAGAACTAAGGGCTAAGAGGTCAATATATGCTTCCTCACTTAACCTGAACAGGGCTGATAAGGCTTGTCACCACCCCAGGCTTCACTTTGTCAGACTTCAGCACCTCCCTGCTTCAGCTTCCAAACATTAACACTATTCTCTAGCTCAGAGCAATGCAGTCAGCTGCTTTAGCTAGAAGAAAGATTTTAAAAGACAAATTCAAGTTATTACCACCATCATAAAAGGCAGAGAAAACCTGTACTTTTCAGTACACACTGTTCAAAGCTTACCTCTCGTAAGGTTTCTACCATAGATTCCAGACTCATTCTTCTTGTGAATTCCTCTTCCCATCTGAAAGATAAGATTTGCAGGCAAAGTGTTAACTGGTTTTCCCCTCTCAAAATCACAAGTTTTCTGGTAGCTGTAGGATGATGACAGTTACTTGAAATGTAAAGCAGATGGTCCTTCACACTTGTACACCCTTAGAACAGGAACATTAAGTCTGTAGGAGACAAAAAGCTAAATCTACTTTCATTGGGATCACTACTCTTCCTGCTCTCCTATGCAATACT
This sequence comes from Melopsittacus undulatus, assembly GCF_012275295.1. Taxonomy (NCBI): domain Eukaryota; kingdom Metazoa; phylum Chordata; class Aves; order Psittaciformes; family Psittaculidae; genus Melopsittacus; species Melopsittacus undulatus. The sequence goes on along the minus strand of NC_047538.1, from coordinate 2,444,928 downwards.
TGGTTGCAAATAAAGTGGGCCATTTTCAGTGCAAGAAAAATCAGCTGAAGGTAAATAATGTGAACCAGCAGCTGTACTATTCATCTGTTCAGTCCAATCAATTCATACCTTAATGTGCCTTTGAGATCAAAAGTCTCAATAGTCTACATGCCTCAATCATTTCCCAGCACCATCATTGCAATAAGGACTTAGAGAAGCATCCTTGAATGCAGGGAACACACACTTACTCTGCTGCAGTACTGAATGGGCAGAAGAAAAGGAGTTACAAACTGTGTAATTAAACCTCATACTATGAGCATCATTATATTTGAGTTCATTGTTGGATTAAGTGTAAAAACATCCAGCAGTTCCCCTTTTTCAACATCAAAACCCTTTAAGGAGCAAAAAGCACTATTTGACCATACTAACTCAAAAGCGAAACTCTTGAAAACATGATGACACCCATTCATATACACTGATATGGTTTGATTTGGGGAAAGTGAGGAAGTAAAACATGTGTCCCTCTTTATGAATGGGCAGTGGTGCCACATGACACTTGTCCTGTCTATTATAACAACAGGAATTACACCCCTGGAAGAGAAACTTTGGATACCACATGATGAAAAATAATCTCAGAGTCCCATCATGGTAATTCCTGTTGCCAGTTCAACACATATTATAGCCCAACTGAAAATGGGAAACCACGGCCCAGAAATCTATAAAATCAAAGGATTCTTACAAAAGCAAGGTTAAATCTGCTAAAATGCATCATTTCATCCTATTTTCAAGCCCACAAAGGAACCTGGGGATGGGTAGATTGCAGGATATTCCCACTGAGGCAGCTGGTTTGATGCATACGTAATCACTGTGCCACTCGATACACCTCCTCATTCCAAGTGCAAATTTAATCCCATCTGAAATGGAAGCCAGGGGGGACCATTTCAGCAGGAAGGATGCAGGCAGGAAAGGTGCTATTGCAGTTTGCTGTCTTCAGGAGCAATCACAGGCACCTGAAGGGGTTACATCTTAATGCAGCAGCAGCTCAGAGGAGCAGGGTGCCATGATGACATGCTGCCTACATCCACTCCTTCCTGCTATTGTGGGGCAGGAATCTCCAACATCATGGCATGTGGATTCCCTGTCATACAGTTTGACTTATGCAGGAAGCCTTGCGTGCATCTTCTTAGCAGCAACGATTTATTGCCAAGCAAAGGAAAATATTTAGGTTGAAATTTACATTTGTCATCAAATGTTTTAGCTCATATTTGCATTTCCTATTTGGTTTTTTCACTACTAATTACACATATTTCTATAAAAATAGTAACTGGATATTAAAATCTGGATAACAGATTTTAATATTAGAGGCAGCAAGGTGAAATTAAAGCAAATGGATTTGCAGCCTGGAAGATGGGCTCCTTCTGTTACAGGAGGAGTGTTGCATGACTTCAATCATTCCTCCTGCTCTCTCTGCCATCAGGCGGTCATTTAGGGCTGGAAGTCAAGCAGACACTGCAGAAATGGATACGCTGCTTCTCCAGGTTTGCACTGTTGCAATGAGGACGCCTGCCTTCATCCAGGTTTGCCTGCTGTACAATTTGCATCCTCACAGTGCATTCTGCAGAGGGAAAACATAACTGCGTGTTTTTACAGCCTCTGCCAAAAGCTAGGGAAAAGGATCAGCATTCCTCCCCAGCGGTCCAGCCCCGCTGGGCTGCTGCCAGAATTACACATCTCAAAGTCTGCTCAGACCCAGACCTTCCTCACCCTGCACAAATTCCAGGAGTGCCTTTTTCTTTTCCCCCCCTTTGTGCCATTTTGCAGCACAGTGATTTACGGCCCTCATTCCCTTCCATCACACTCGTGGTATCTTTAAGAGGAAAAGGATCACCTCTTTTTACACACATACAGACCCTCTCCACAATTCCTGTGTTGTTCATTATAAGAACAATAAAGCAAGGTCATTTTTAACCCGAAAGTTCCTGCCTAACAAAGAAGTTTGCACTGGATTGACATGAAGGTCCTGCTAGAAACATTCATATCACATTCTGAACCTCAGAACACATTTCTCCCACCCACCACCAAGCTGATTAACCTCATTTAACAGCTAAAAATGCCAATCTTACTTTCTCCTCACACGTAAACCTCGGGAGACTATTTGCAATGAAGAGAGGAAGGAAATGGACAGGAAGGTAGAGGATGACAATGGAGCATAGGATTAATTCTCCATTTCAACTTCCAAGGAAGTGAGATAATAGAAAGATTGCTCATTCATATGATCATCCTGTATTTGTTGTGACACACAGGGCTTTAAAAGGAACCTTGGCAGCTGTGCTACCTACTACACACTCCAGCAAACGCAGCAGTCAGGGTGCCACTGAGAAGGTGCTAACTATAGCTCTGACATCTTTCATATTCAGCACACTAAAATATTCTCCTGGTCAGTTACACTGGTCAATGTTTTTCTCTTTAGTTACCATCTAAAAGCAGAAGATGCTCTTCCAGAAGTCTTCCATAAATGCTCTTCCACCCAGCAGGCTGCGGGTGCCTCCTACTTCCTAGCAAACAGAACCAGTGATGCCACACTGCACACATGTCCATGAATGGGACCATGAAAGGGACCAGAACCTTCCTTCATCTCAAGGAAGAGGGGAGCACCACCTGATTATCACTTCTGCAGCACAAGGCAGAGCGGGCAGGTAGCTCCTCAGCTGGATAAGCATGGGAGAAGCAGCACAATGGGGACTGTAATCCCAAAAGGGAAATGACTGCACAGGCTGTAGGCTAAAAACCCAGCAGACCTCACATATTTGCTGCAGGGTATTACCCAGCCAGCTGCTCCTGCTGCTCTCAGATACACTGATTTCTTGGCTCAGATGCATCTATTGCATCCCAAAAATCTATTTTCTGACCCACGGTGCCATCTAAATTTACCAGATTTGTTTCTTGTTTTACTTTATTTCTTTAACACCAGTAATACAGATTTCAAATCTAACCAAGCTTTTTTCCTTCTTTCCCATCTTCCAAGAAAGTTTTAGTTCCAACCCACCCCCCAAATAAAGGGATTTTAGAAGCTATGGATCTATTCCCCTTTTACCAGATGTGACACATTACATTCCAGCAGCATTCAGTCATTGCAGCTTCAGGCCCCAAACTACTTCTGCAGTCGTGTCTTACATAGCTTAAAGGAGAACAAAGGCTGCTGGCTTTCTTTAACGGGAATAGCTACATTACAGGGATATTAGACAAACAAAACACATGAATAGTCAGCTGGGATTAGCACAGCTTAAAGCAGTGTTCTTGTAAAGCTGAGTCACACCACAAACTTGTGTGTTTCCTTTGAAACTAGAAGAGTAGCTACCAGTTCACCCACACTAACATCAGCCCCTGCACCCAAGAAAGCCCATGGAGACATCCCAGGAACTGGATAATGTCACTTAAAAGCTTCTCTTAAGTTTTCAGGCCTAACATTCATGAAATTAAACTAAGCTTGTTGACATAAAAAGCTTCGGGCCACCTTCCCACTCCCTGAATACCTGCATTGATTTCTTTCTCCTTTCCCTGGGCCAAGACAAGCTCAGGAACAGCGACCAGTGAAGAGAAGCACCCACAGCAGCAATTCATAAAACCTCTTTGGAAAAGAACATTAGTTTTAGGGAAGTTTTCTCAGTAGGTTCCTTTCCATCCCAGGATTTTTAGGTGGGAGTACAGTATTACTTAGACAAGAAAACATGCTTACAAAATACACCAGCATAAACACAGTGGTTTAAGTGTGTTTTTGCTCAAGGTAGAAAGGCACAAGTAGAGCAGTTAATGATGCCTGATGGTATCAACGACATTAAAAGTACCCTCCCCTCAAGAAAGCAACTATTCCTCAAGTAGCACTGAATGACAAAATTATTTTTTCCATAAGGAAAACTCTTTAGGAGGGAAGCCAAGATCCTTCTTCCTGGGAGTTTTGTACAGCCATGCTGAGGAAAAAACCCACCAAAGAGAACAACAGAAAACAGTTACCGTGCTCCAAGCTTCTTCCCTGCCCTTCTCTCAGGTACCAACTCCAAAGCTGGAGCATCTTCCCACCAGTTTATGGGGACAAGAGCAGCAGCAGAAAGGAAAACCTAATAGTTTACAAGTGCATCAGTCCACAAAAGGAAACTAAATTGTTACTTTCAACAATGGCTATAAAATGCCCATTAAATTATTGACAGTAATTCCTGAAAACAAAGCCCCTGAAGAGACCATCAGCACTACTACAGGGAACAGAGTAACTGTTTCTTCCTGCATGCTAAAACACCACTATTCCACTTTTGGCACAAGGTGCACCCAGCCTTGCTCATATGTTGGACATGAAGCATCTAAGATGCTTTCTCTGATGTACCACACCTGCAAGAGGATGGAATAAAACACCCATGCTATGGCAGGGCCAAGTAATGACATGTCCAGAGCTGCCCACTCCTGCTCCTTTGTGGCAACACTGCTTGCTCTTTGTGCATGTTGGGATCGTTCTGACGCCCATACATTGTTTACAGGAACCCCAAATGGCAAAGCTGGCCAGCGCTGGCATGAGATTTAACACTTAGCATGCACCAGCCTAACCGATTTAATCACTTTGCATTACTCATGGTTGTTACACGCCACCTCTCATGTGGGTCTGCAGTAACATGCCCACTAATCCCCTTCTCCAACACCTAGATAATAACTATCAACATTACAGTTTGTAACTCTGGTTATTATACACTGATTTCATTCGAATTGACTTAACGGCCCAGATGTCCAAACTTGGATTCCCATACAAAAGGATCCAGAGCCTAATCCTGTGATCTGCCAAAACAAAATCTGAGCAGGGTGTGCTGTTTGAGAGCTAAGCAGTGTGATAGTTTGGGATAAGAAAGCATCATGTTCAAGACTTTCTGGACAGATATCATATAGAAGTAAAGAACACCATGTTGGAAGGGATCTCAAGGATCACCTGGGCCAACCTTTCTAAGCAAAGGTACAGAGAAACCTTCACAATACTGCAGCATCAGTCTCCATTGAACCATTTGCAATGATATTTCTTAATTGAAAGAAGAACCTGCATCTACAATCTCACTAAAACATTTCCAAGACCGGAATGGCAGTTTGGGAATATAAATACAAATAGCTGCCTGCATGTTTTCATTAGCTTAAAAGAACCAGACCATGCAAGATGGATTTCATTTAACAACTCCATGAAACCTTTATTTTGTTAAGCAAACAAAATCATAGAATCCATTCTCTCTGCTTTTAAAATCCTTGCTTAAGAGATCATTTTCATGTCCAGGCTTAGTTTAGCACTATATTAAATCTAAGATTGCATTAATTTGCTTATTCACAAATGCCACCTCTTGTTTCAGTGAGCATTTTTAAGACGCTCTAATAGAGGGATTCTCCCAGACGATCTCAAGCACAGACCATTTTGATCCCACATGCCCTGACTTCTTACTGAAGCAAATTAAATGTTAGTTGATGGGCTCCATGTAAAACCTATTAATTTAATGGGAATGTCTGATTCCATTAAAGCCTGGCTGTAACACAGCAGCACTTGAATGAAGTCATGGTTCTTGCCTGTTGCAAGCAACATCCTCTCCACAGATTCTCCTTGCTACAAGTCAGCCACCGCAGCATCACATTTACCAAACATCAGAGCAAGGGAGAAGTTTGTATCCTTGAACCTCTAGCAATGGTCTAGATGATACAGGAAAAGTCACTGCATAGCACTGTTAATACTTAGGTGTTTCATTATAAAGGAACATTATAAAGGAGAGTTAATATTAAAGTCCTATTCCAGACTTGTGCTCTGCTTAAAACAGCATGCAGACCTTTGAACAGCAGCAATTGCTTGTGAGGGGAATTACTAAAAGGACTCACTATACAGAAAACCATTGTATAATTATGTCTCCTGATTACACACACCTAAAAAGATGCTCCAGCCTGTTACTGCAACCACAATAAAAATCACCTGCAAGTTCATTTGTGTTTTGTTCCTGACCACACGAGGTGTTTCAACAAAAGCCATGCATAATGTCACAAGAGTTCAACAACATCAAGTAAAAGCAACAGCCAGGCCTGCATTCCTTTAGAGAGAAAATTATGGTGCTTTTAATACACAGCAGGAGATTCTACATATAATTGAGCAATATTCACAGCAACATTAAACACATTCTCAGCTCCATAGCTAGGAGTCAATACACCCCTGCAGCACTTATTCTTGGAAACAACACTGCACTAAAAAGCCAGTTTTAAATCTAACGTGTATTTTGATACTTGGATAAGCTCTGGACCTTCACTTGCACTTGCACCCAGCCCCAAACACAGAAGTCCATTAACAAAGACACAAGATACTTACTCAGGGAGGTGTAACACAGCACATGAGGTTGCTGTTGCGGGTTTTCACTGTATTTTATACATCTTCCTGATAGAGAAAGCACTTAAAAGCTCTCCTGTCCTTGAAGGAGGGCACTACCTATCACAAAGTTCAGTTCTTTTCAATCTCACAGCTAGGCAAGTGAAAGAAAAACAGAAATAAATCCTTGGAAGTCTTCCACTTCCCAGTGCATCCAAGGCTATTCATACCAATAAGTCTATTTCCACATCACACAGTAGCAAATTCACTTGAAATAGGGCTGCCTTAAAAGAAATAATGGGTTGTTTTTTTCCCCACCATAAGTAGACTGAGAAATAGGGTAAAATAGCTTAAGCCATCAAGCTCAGTGCAGCCCAGCTTTCACTTTAAGCAAGGCCAAGTTCAGATATGTCTGGATGTCTAACTGCTCTCAGCTGAAGAACTTGGATTCAGCTTGTCCTCAGAACATGAAGGTGTCAGAGCTCTGAACTGAGTAAGTGCTATGTGAAGAAGTCTTTTCCCTTGTGTTTATGATCTAACCAACATCCTGGTTTCTAAGCCCTTCTCAAGGCCTGGGTCCAGAACTTCTGAAAGTAGGTAAGCTGTAAGTTACTTTGATTGGAAAGAAAAGCTTTGTACAGCATCCTTTTTCCCCACGTGCTCTAAACCCCTTTTATATTCTCCTGAAGACAAAGACGAGACCCGTGACAACATACCCAAACCTGCAGATCACTGACCTGCCTATCCTGCAGCTCCAAATGATTTTGAACACCATTTAACAGCTTAAATCCATGAGAAGTGTTGCAAGCGTAACTCAATGGCCAGGAGTGCAGCTTTCTGAAAAGAACCTGATCAGGTTAGGTAATTCTTTTTGGTGCTTCATGCAAGCCCACGGCATGCTCAAGCATATGGAAATCCTAACTGCTTGGGAGGAACAGAGCTTTTACACTTTAAGGAGCAAAAGCATAAGTGGCACCTGTCTGTCCAACCTTTATAACGTATCCATACTCCAGAAGCAGGGTATAATTCAAACCCCATTTTATCAGTAGTGTCCTTCACACCTCAAACCATCAAGCTGATCTCAGGAACATAACTGCAAGCAAAGGAACCATTTCTGGTTAGTCAGACACTGTTTCAGCTGGTAAGATACCGTCAGATAGTAAGCTCTTAGAGCAAGACTTATGATGTAATTCATGATACAGTAACTGCTACAGAAGGTGAACTAAACCCTGCTTTCCATAGCCTCCTCAGCTTGGCAGTGTGTCACCACAGTTTCACAAACCTGTGCCCAACCTGTCCCAGCAACCAAAGACACAAGCAATAGTAGTTCAGGCTGGATGTACTCCTCAGCAGAGGTGGGCACTCACAAGCTGCAGTCAAGTCTGCAGGCAGAATTCAAGCTGGTTGTATTCCCCTCAGCACCAGCAACTCAAATTCATTTTTCACTGCTGTCAGACTCTTCATAAGCCCTGAACAAATACATAGCTCTTAAGCATGAACAAATAATTCTGCAGTGTGGATCTACTGCAGTTTTTGACAGCTGAAATGCAGCTCTTGGGTGGGTGCAGCAGACCCCGGGGAAGAGAAGAGGGATTTGGGCAGTAACATGAGAAAGCACAATGAGAAGCCTGCCTGCCTGCCTGCCTTCCATTTCCCAGCCAGCTTACCCAGAACTGTTTCTAACAAAAGAGCCTTGTGGAAGAAAGGCAACTCAGGCAAACACAAGGCCCACAAGTGGGATTGCTTTGGCAGGGGTTAAGGATTGACTCTGCAATAAAGGAAAAGCAGCCAAGACTACAAGGTAAGGACAAAACAGTCTACAATTAGAAAAAGACCAATAGCTCCAGACTAGGCAAGTGAAGACAGAGAAAGATGTGCAACACAGAAGAGAACAGCTCAAAAGCCTACCTCTAAGGAAGTTCCCCACTGCAAAGAGGAAATGTCATGATGACCTTTAAGCTTCCAGTTACTTAGCTTTATTGAGACAGTCTTCAGCTATCAGAAACACATCATAGACACAAGAGCTGCAAAACAACTGAATTAGCAAAGATATCAACTTCTAGCAAGCTGCCCTTTGGCATTAAGACAGGCAGCCACTATTCCCTACGCCAACAGGATACCCAATTTGAGCAGTTCGTCTGAATTCAGCCCACTGCTGGGGAGCAGGACCAACCAGTGCCACGTCTCTGTGCCTCCAGGGTACCTGCAGTGACATTTTGTTCTGAAAGGAAATGTCAGACAGACAGTTTGCTTGACAAGTCAGCTATGATTCCAGGAACATGATACAGCCCACGCATGGCATAGTAAATATGGTTGGGTTTAACTACAGAACATCTGATAATATTCATACCCAAACACCCATTTGACATATATCAACACAGAATGACACTTTTGGCAAGACGAGAATCAGAGCACTGCATTTTGTACTTCTATTTAGCTCAACTGTGCAGAATTGAATCATCTTTATCACTACTTTCTTGTAGCCTTGGTAGCTACTACTTCAACCTTCCTAGGCCAATGCTCAGATTCTCAGTTCTCTTCCTCTGGTATCAGTTAAATCTGAGGCGTTTCCCCCATTTTGTAGGTATATCCGCTGATTTTTTCCCTTTCTTTCTATATATTTCTACTAACAATAAAAAGGAAATTGACGGAGATGGACACATCCTGATTGCACTATACTGGGTAACAGCACCACATTTCCAAGGCTGTTTCCCATGCTGCCATTCTTATTTACTTCTCACAGGTCTCACGGCACCAGCAACCCACCAACCAGCACTACCACAAAACAAAGAGGACTCAAGCAACTAATAAACTGGGAAGAAATATCCCATTCTTATAGAGATCAGACTAAGAGTTGCAAAAGCCACTGTCCTGTAAGCTCAATTTTAGCTCACAGTTGAATCCGTGCTCACGTCAGTCGTGTCTGATCAAACTGTCCTCTAGCAAACAGCAGCACTATACTCACTTGTGCACATTATTATGACAAACAAACCCTTATCTCCCTTGCCACTGAGGTGTACAGAAGAGCTCTGCATTCTCTAGGCCTGCAGAAGGCAACTGCAAGCACAGCTTATGAAACAACCAAGGCAAAGAACATTACATTCCTGTAAAACCATTGTCATTGCTGCAGATAAAGTAATTACTCTGACTCATTCTGAAGCAGGTAATCTGAAAAGCACAGGATTACATTACTGCATAGTGCTGCTGGCTACAAGTTAATTATCAAATCCTGAATTCCCATGTAAGGAAATCTCTAGCAAACATAAGCACCCACAAACCTCACACATTAGAGACAGCTGATCACGTATATACATTTATTTCACAGCTCTGCCTATCGACAAGCTGCGGGTTTATGCTCTTTAGTATGTTATGCATTCAGGTGTTTTGTCCTAGCACTTTGCCACAGCCATATGGATATAACTGCTGTGAAATTCATTCAAGCTAATGGCCATACTCTCTGAAGAAAACATTACTGAAATACAGTGAAGATGCTATAAAGAGAGAGAATAGAACAAAGACTGAGCCTGAAGAGAAGCACCAACTTAAGTCAAGTATTCTTATTATTAGTTTTTCTCTTCCTTCAAAAGTCAAAACCCTGCCTATTTTCTACTCCTCCTAAGGAACTCCTTTATTACCCACCTCTGGCGTGACGGGGGGGTTACATTGCTTATGTGGGTCTGACACACATGAACAATCTGAGCAAATGAGAAGCAGAAGTTTGACATCTTTCAGTAGTTTCTTTACTAACCCTGCAATAACAAGGCAGGAAGCAGTAGCCCATCCAGTACTTTTAAGTCATATTGTAATGATCGCATAGACTATTCATCATCTGGGATTCTTTTGGTCAACATACAGAAATAGGCTGGGACATGGGCTAACATGAGAAACTTGTACAATCCGTGTCTCCTGCACCAAAAAGGTCAAAACAAGCTTTCAGAGACCCTGCACAGACAAAGGGGAGGCTGCACGAGGAGAGCTGTGGAACACAGCACGCTATTATCCCGGTGTCCCAGTAAAGCCATGTGATTCCTTTGGACAGCTCACCGCCAACATCCACAGCGTTACAGAACTAAATACAGGCTCCAGCAGACCAGAACAGCACGAGAAAAATGTCTTCTGCAAATTGCAGCCCAGGTTGTTTATAAGGGAGCTACCAACAGACCTTCACTGCTCGGTTTCAGCAACCAAACTGCACAATGAGAAGGGGTTATTATAACTGAGTCATGTAATAATCACAGAAAAATCCATCCATTGTTTAGGGAAACTTAAACCTTGCCTCATGCTCTTCATTTAATCAAATGTATTTCAAGAATAAGCACAAGCATGTCTGTCCCGGAATCTGAAGCTTTACTAGCTTAAAAGAAATCAAAGAATTATTTAGCTTGAAAAACACCTTTAAGATTATCAAGTTCACCATTAACAGAACAGTTTTAATAGTTGGCTAAGATGCAAGACTACTGACATGGGTACTTTAGGAGAAAACTTCCAAGCCATTGTAAACTGCACATTAGGTTAAGCAAATGTTTATAATACCTAAGTTTTCTGCAGCCTGCCACCAAGCATGACTTCCAATCCATCTATGCTGAAGACTTAATCCTAGAATGATGGGGGTTGGAAGGGACCTTAAAGCTCCTCCAGCTCCAACCCCTGCCACGGGCAGGGACCCCTTCCACTGGAGCAGCTGCTCCAAGTCCCTGTGTCCAACCTGGCCTTGAACACTGCCAGGGATGGGGCAGCCACAGCTTCTCTGGGCACCCTGTGCCAGCACCTCAGCACCCTCACAGGGAAGAGCTTGTGCCTAAGAGCTCATCTCAGTCTCCCCTCTCTTGGGCAGGTTCAAGCCATTCCCCTTGGCCTGTCCCTACAGGCCCTTGTCCCAAGCCCCTCTCCAGCTTTCCTGCAGCCCCTTTAGGCACTGGAGCTGCTCTCAGGTCTCCCCTTCAGGAGCCTTCTCTTGTCCAGGCTGCCCCAGCCCAGCTCTCTCAGCCTGGCTCCAGAGCAGAGCTGCTCCAGCCCTCGCAGCATCTCCATGGCCTCCTCTGGCCTCGCTCCAACAGCTCCATGTCCCTCTTGTGCTGCTGCCCCAGAGCTGGGTCAAGGCTGCAGGGGGGGTCTCCCCAGAGCCCAGCAGAGGGGCAGGATCCCCTCCCTGAGCTGCTGCTCACACTCTGGGGGTGCAGCCCAGCACACGGGGGGGTTCTGGGCTCAAGCACTCACTGAAGCCGGGTCATGGGGAGCTTCTCATTGATCAACACCCCCAAGTGCTTCTCCCCAGGACTGCTCTCTCTGTGATCTAACCCTGATACACTGTGGTCTCTCAAGCAAGGGATTCCCATCCTGTTTCTCTGCTCCCTTGCACCCTTACGTCAAACTTTTACTCCTTTACCTCCACTTCAGCACATTAATTTTAGAAGAGTAATAGAAAATTTAATTTTAGAAGAGTAATGGAAAATACCCATTAATAAATCTAAGAGGGCAGGAAAAGCATTACCAGCACACACAGCCATATCGGACTATGACATGACTTGCTTCTGAAGCCAGCCACCCCGAGAGCTTCCACATGAAACCCAGTACACAAGACTTGAGCTGATTTCAAGGTTCTCCCTCTGTGTCTTCAGTTGCACTGCAGGAATGCCTATTTTTCCACAGATAACTGTGTTCCCCCTTCCTTCACCTTGCCTTTACCCCAATTCTAGGATTAAAAACAGGGAAGAAATGAGAACACAAGAGACTTCAAAAGCTGATAAAAATATTAGTATGGATGAAGATTTTGGGGTATTAGAAAAAAAAAAGTAAGGAAAAAGAAAGCACACAATAAACCAGATCTGAAATTTGCTTCTAGTAACAAAGGAGTGTAATTCTATATAGTTCTAGCTTGGCAGCACCTTCAAGAAGGTGGCACAGAGGCATGCTCTAATATACACCAGCACCATGTTAAAAATACATTTGTATTTCAATGGTGCTCAGGACATTTCACTTGTAATTTCTCACCTCCTACTGTAGTGAAGGACTCCTCAAAACACAGACACCTTGCCAGAAGTCTGGCAGCTGAGCAGACAAGTAGTTACAGCAGAGATTTAAAGCCATAATAAGCTCTAACGCTGTCGGAAAGTACAGGCAAACTTCTGTGGTATGATTTGCCTTTCTATTTTCTATAAACACCTAATGAAAGCTTTCATGAATGTCCTTTGGAGGCTGCCAAGTTCAACTAGCGCATTATCTCAGCTGATGCACATGACTATATGGAAGATTCTTACATCACAGCTCTAAGAAGTAATCTAGCAGGCTTTTAACTACAGGAAAACTTTCCCATGTAGGGTGTAGATTATTTTTGTACAGAACTGCTTTATGACTTCATGGCAATGTGTTATGAAGAGGAAAACCTGGATGTTTTGAGCGCTGTTGTTGTGCTGTGGTTCTCCTGCTCTCCGAATGGAGCCGGAATTTTCCAGTGCTGGAACATATACATTCATGTTGAGTCTGTGGCCTTCAGGTTGAGTTCCACTAAACAGACTCCCGAGTTCTCTCATGAAGAGGGGTTTGCACAGTAAGCCAGCATGAAGCTGAGCATTCCTCTGGAGAGCTAATCAAGGATGCCTGCCTGAATTCCACAGGTGGGAATAAAAAAAATCCCAGTTAAACTGATAGCCTTTCTAAAGGATTGATTTCAGGAATGCATCACACTGGATAACATGTGATGCATTTGGGCTAGCTGGTGATCCTAGAAGAAAAGGAAAAACGTCACTAGTGCAGCACAAAATGATCAGACAGCACCATTTTTAAAACCTACTGAGCTCTACTAAGACATAATCCAAACCGTGTTTTCAACAGATATTCCAATCTTTCCTCATTTCAGTATACAGGCCAATCATCCATTTCAGGGGAAAACCTGATCCACTTCTGTAGAGAAATACTGAACCACGTAATTAAATGTACAATTAGCTAAACTCAGCTGTTAGAAAATAACCTGCATTAAGTTCCAAACATTGGTATTTTAACATCCTCTCTCATAAAAGGTCTTCATTTGACCTAATGCTTTCATGAGTAAATGCTTTCTATATGTAGCCATCCCTTCGCTAGCCATGTGGTAACCACCCTGCTGTTACTAGTTCAAACTCATTCTGAAAGGCTCCAATAAACTCAAGTGATAATAGATCAGGATTACTCTCCTGTGGACAGGAACCAGAGATCCTGTGGATGTATTACCACACCATTCTCATTCACTTCCACATTTCTTCAGCCTGAAATGCCAAGAATAATTGCAAGCTGTGGCTAAAGTCCTCACCGCTCTCCTTCCCTTGCCTTTAGGTTTATCTCCATCTGCCTTTCCTTTTCCTCCACATCCTTTAAGAGCCAGCATCAAAGCTGAGAGCTAGAAGTCATCTTAATCTCTGCCTCAATACTTTTATTGAACCTAGTAAAGATCAATGAAACTGTCTACTGAAATGAGATAATGCATATCTGCTTCCAGGAGTCAGGAAGGCAGCTGGGATACATACCCACCGTGTAGCAGTCTCCCAGTAGAGCTCCTATTATCTTATCTACATTTTAAGAGTTTTATTACCTTTGTAAAGGTAAATATATTAAGTGTAGCTTTTACGTGCAGTATCAGGAGTCTGAGAACACAAGTATCGGCAAAGGGTAACAAATAAGCTATTCTTCAAGGGTTTCTATGACACTTGAGGAAATGCCCAGCGCTCCTCATATAGTCCTTCCAGAACTGTAAGAATGCTCACTCTGCTTAAGCTGCTGTAATCACTTTTAGTACAATGGATAGAACAATATAGTTTAGTATTTCTAGTTAATTCTGGTGCCCAGCCTTGACAGCATTACCATTAAACCACAGTACTGTGCCATTGAGATGGCAGTGAATTAATAAAGAGGACAGCCCAGGAGGATGTAAACCTTAAGATTAGGTATTTTTAAATATTTGCACAAAGGCAGCTCAGTCTTAAATCCACACAAACACAATGGTTGTTTTGCTGCCTTGGTTGCATAAAATCCCAAGAAAATCATTGTTCAGTACCTGAATCCACAGGCAAACAATGAAAAAACCCCAGCAACTGAGGAACTGACCCATACTGGAATACAAGATACTAGGCACAGGCTTACAGAAGCCTCTGGAAGGGAGGAAGATCATTTTGGCCACTGCTGCAAAGAAAGTTGAAGTTGCTCAGTTTTCCACAAACAAATCCAGTTTTAAGGCAAACACTGCGCATGTTTATAGGGGAAGGGTGGTATAAACCACTGGCAGTGGCAACCCTGTGCTATGTATGGAGGTGAAGTGATAGGCAGCAGAACAGTTCCAAACTCGGGTTTAATGCAAAAGGACAGTGAAAAGGAACAGAGTGACTGACGCAGTGACCTCATTGCCTGCCGTTTTTTGGCTGCCCTACAATTACAGGAGAACTAGGCTGAGCCATGGACCCAAAGCCCACCCAAGCCACACCTCACCATAGGGAATAAATCCTTGTCCCTGGCTCTAGAGCAGTATCTCATTGAGAATTTTATAGGAGAAAGATCAAACCCAGTAATTACTGCTTCACTGAAGAGTGCAGAAAGAAAAAAGCTGTGAAATATGTGAAAACAGGATGACACCTCTTTCCAGGCTGCAACAAAATGACAGAGGGTCAGAGTCTGGATGCCTACTGCAGGATACCCACAGCAATAGGACCTACCTTGACATGGCAACTGCGAGGCTCCTATGATCACCTATACAAAATAATAACTAGAGAAGATAGTAAATTCCTTCCAGCCATTGAAATTCAACAGGGAAAAGTCTGACTGCACTGCATATAAATGGATAGAAGTATCTAATGCCCAAAAGGAGAAGAGAAACTATGAAAGAAAATGGGTTTATTCACAGATTCATCACAAGCTAGCTATCCTTCAGGGACAGTTATCACAACATGAGCTTCCTTACATCCCATAGCCATTCTCAAAAGGCTAAAACTCTGTACAGCAGCTCTGCAAGTGGGACTTCATTCCCAGGGTCACTTTGTCCCATTTAACAAGCAAAGCTGGTCTCCCACTGACAAGCAGCCATTCTACACTCTGGTTAAGAATACAGATCAGTGGAAAAACATTTTCCAGGCCATTCAGGAGTTCTTAAGTGCTTTGCCCTCCCTTTTTCTCCCTTCCTTTAAACAACAGAAAAACAAACCACACACATAAAAACCCAGGCTTCAAAACTGCATGGATGACAGAGCCAGTGAGAGGTGAGGTGCTGCTGGTATAGGCATTTGGGGGAAGAGAAGAGAATCCAGAGTGCCCAATGTTCCAGCAGATGGTCAGTGCCTCACCTTAAAGTTTAGAAGGGGAAATAAAGATTTGATCTGGGGGGGTTTGGTATCTGCAAGAGGGGGATTTCCTTGTGACAATTTTAATTATGACAGCTTTTTGAAATACTACACATTTTTGTTAAAATATCCCTGCTCTGATGCAGTGTTAATGAACTAGTGCCATTCTACAGGATTAGGTAAAATTACACCAATACCTCGTGTTCTTTTCAACTCCAGTCGACTTGTCAGGGTTTTACTTCTAATACTGAACATACATGGGCCTGCTAAGTTTAAATGGTGTTCTCTGTGTAGAGAAAGCTTTATTTAAATAAAATATAAGAAATGCCATAGTTCTTTCTTTCCCCTCAGAGACTTGCAGCCAATTTGTACTTCTAAGCATCCCCAACAGAAATACATTTTCCATTGAAACCACTGATTTGGAATAAATACTGAGCCAGGCTCCCTTTGATCTCCAATTCCAGCATGAGTCACTTGGACTAAACACATCTACTGTATTTAAGAGCAAAGGGGGATCCAATCCTATTAGACATCATCACTTCCTTCATCATCTCTGTTCTCTGTGTTCATGTGCCACTGCAAATGAGTAACTTTTTCTCACCCACATGAAGAGGACCAGGTTAATTCCTCCTCCTTTTAGTCCATGGTCTGTGAGCTGCCATGTGTTTTAACCAGTGTTGCTCTCTGCTTACAGATACAAACCCCTATACACTTCAAAGCAAACACAACTGAGTTTGTAATGCAGTGGTACCTGTGTGCCGATAACCACACAACAGAGAACTTGATCTGAAGTTTACCTGCTCACAAAGGCTTTGTAATTTCTATGCAGATTCCTGAAGCCACGTCAAATCAAAACATTTGGCTTGTGCTTGGCCCCAAGAGATTAGTGAAGTTACACATGGAATTCAGGGTCAGGCTGCAACGCCAAGTTTTGCTTTCGGTTGTATTTCAGTGCAAATTCAGACTAAATCCACTGAAATCAGCATCAGATTGAAGATGGGATCCCCATTACTAAACAGCAGCAATCCAAGCCACCCATCTGACCACACATGGCTAAAATCCTTTTCTAAAGCAGTGTGTGGTGGTTTCCAGACAGAAAAAGCCAAAACAAGGACAACTGGACATTTCTTCAGTGAGAACAAGCTGCAAAAGGCAGCAGTGGGCTTACTTTTGAAGCCATGACACAGAAAGCAGACGTGAGTAGGTTCAGTCACAAAATCTACTTGGAAAGGGACTCAAATTAACAAATCTGGGGGAAGTGGGATACAAAGGTCCAGCAGAATGCTTCCAAAGTGAGTCCAGTAACCAGCAAGTCACACGTAGATGAGTTAAAGTGTGGAAACACTTGAACAAAAGCCTGAAGAGATGCATCATCCCTGATTCACTTTCACACAGTAGCAATGCAACCAGTCTATGTTCTGTGTCATTAGCAAGCAGGACTCATCACTAATGGGCACAGAGCACCATTCTCTCCCAGCTCCCTTGATGCTCTTGCTATTGAAGTAGATCCAGAGGCAGAGTCAATGTCATCTTTGTACATGGATCAACACCAGTCACTAACTACAGTCACTAAACCCCAAAGCAAGAGATTTTAACAATATATTCAAAATGCAATGATTATCAGTGTGCTCAAGCTATTGCCATACTACAGTGATCTTATTTTTACCCCCTATTCTAAGCACATCATAAAGCAGAGGCAGGTTCCTTCAGATGCAAAGCACGATGTAAATGCATAAGAACTTGAGTAAAAAGTGACAAGGATGATACCAGCACAGGAAAGCAGCTGGAGAACACTCAGACAAAATGAAACTGGAGACTAATACACATGGAAAATACACTGTAGAAGCCAGGTCTATGGTGGGGGACTGCAGAAGAGAGTTTGAAAGCTGGTTTAAAAGCACAGCCATGCACTATACAGTTTCCCTGTGTCTTGCTTACTAAGCAAAATCAGTCTTGTCCCATTTATTACTTAGCAGTTCTGGGAACAACATAATTTTTAGCTTGGTGAGGTCACAAGGCTGCAGTTAGACTGAACAGCACACACATACTTACTACTAAGCTTTTAAACTTCCCTTTTAAAAAACCAACCTGGAAGAAATCTCTTCTTTAGTCATACACAAAGACTGGTCTTAAACATGAAGATGGAGACTTAAACCGTATTAAACCATAAAGAACAACATCCTGTGCCTATTTCTAGCGAAATAAATCTGGTCACAGAGAAGCACACTCAGGAAGCCAACGTAAGACCTGGAGAGCATCACCACAAACCTTTAACCACAAAAAAGCAGCCTTGAGCTGTACGTGGGTTCAATGCTTTCTTTAGCTACAAGCCCAGCACTCAAACTGCGTTACTGCAACAGAAGCCTATGATTACAGCTGACAAAGAGCTAGAAATAACTTGTTCCTGTGTTTGTTTTCACCTCAGCCTTAAATTGCAAGGGTCTGTAGAGATTGGTTGGGTTTGAGATCAGAGGTACCCGGGTGCTTTCACTCTCACAGCTACTCAGTGCTTAAGGTGTGCTCTGGAAGTTTGGGTTTTTGCCTTCAGAAAGGCCAAAGCTTCCCACCATGAGTCACAGGAGGAATCAAAAGATAAATCCCAAACAGACACAGAAAGTCCTGTGGTTCTCTTGCCACAGAGGAAGCTGTCCTTTGAAGAACACAGCACAGATCATGGCCCAGGTTTCACTGAAACTCTCACCACAACAGAAGATCCTGGTATCTTTTCTCCATCACATCCAAACTGCTTCATCTGTGAAGTTAGTATTTTACTTGTAACTCAGAGTTAATAGCCAAGGATAAAGTTCTGAACAAAGCTAACTTGCACAGCTAAGACAGCTACTTCAAATCAGTCCTAACACATCTTAGCCCTCCCCAGCTGCTTCCATTACAAGTCAGTTTAAGGCACACACAGAGATTTACCTACTTAAATACCAAATACAGCCCCAATCCCACTGTGGAGCACTGTTAGAAAGCAGGATCGAAGGGAAACTTCCAAACCTTCTCCTACATGACTACAACCCAGAAGCCGCAGTTTCCAGCTAAGCCAAGGACATAAATACATCTGGGATCCATTAGAGTGCTCCAGGTATTCATCCTGTAAATGCCTGTCCCTGCAGCAGCAGTTTAGAAGCAAAGATGGCATTATCTAAAGAAAAACGCCTGACACCCAAACAAACCTGATTCTTAGAACGCTTCATTTGCAGAGCTCCAAGCAGTGCAGCTTTCCAGCCAGCAATTACAAGGGATGTATAGCTTTGTTATGCAGCCAAGCTCTTCCACATCAGACAACTTTATCAGCTCTTTACAACGAAAAATCCCATCCTCTCAGTGCAAGTAAAAAAAGTCATTCCCAGACTGAGTCTCAGGTTTCACCAGAGTGAGCATTTACCATCAAAACTTCCCATCCTGCAAAGGGTATACCCAAAGCATCTCTAATACCAGGCTGTGTGGCTGCTTTGGAAGCAGTGAGGGACACTAAATTGCAGTGAAAAGCCACACTGAAGCAAAACTACCCCTTGGAAACATAGAAAGAAGAGCAGAAATGCCAGAATTAAATATATACATATATATATATATATATATATATATATGGCTTTTCTCAGAGCCTGCTTTATTACCAGCTCTGCAACCAATTGAAGCCTGGGCAGGAGTTGAACATGCTGGTTACATTCTTCTAGAGGGATAAAGAAATGATTTGGTTTTTATTGGGTCTATGTGTAACATTTGCATCTTGTTACCACTGATATTTCAGCTTTAAAGGTTTGCAGACATTCCTCCAGGGCTTCTCTTAAGCACATTTTTATGAAGTTCCCTGCTTTAAAACAACCCCAGATCCAGTTAGTTTTGACGTGTGTTTGCCTTTGACAATGATAATCTTTGTCTTTTCCAGCTGCAGCAAATTTAAGCTAATCTCTTTTTCAAGTGGACTTTATTAATCTTCCCAACAAAATACCAACCTGAGGTAAAACAATTATTTCCAGTTCAACCCTTAGTACCAGTTAAGTCTGCGCTGGAAAAGGCGACTGACATCTGGCAAACTCAATATCTGCACCAATTAAGCGCAATTGTGAAACCATAATATACAAATCTATTCGAGTGTTCCCCCTAAAGCTCCCCCCGGACAGAGGAGCTGCCTCCTTGCAGCTAAAAGGGAAAAAAAAACCCGAAGGGAGAACAGGGACTGACTGCAGAAGGTTTTCACCAAGTCAGCAGCCTCGCGCTGGCCACACGCAGCAGCGTTTTGACTGGCATAACACACAGCAATGAGCTTCCATCTTCCAGATCTCCCTGCGAAGCTGGAAAGGAAGGAATCGCCTCTCCCCAGGTCTGAGCACTGTCCTCAGCATCAGAGCCTGACACAGGCTGCGTTCTGTGCCATGAACAAGCAGGACACAGTCCATGCGCACTGTGGCGTCCTGCCTTAGCCAAAGGCAGGCTGTCAGTGCTTCACCTCGGTGAGCAGTGTAGCTTGACTAATTGGGGGCAGGAAAAAGCACGTTTGTTTTCCCCTTTGCCCATAAGCAGATTTAAACACCCGGGTACACGCTTGGCCACAGGAACACAAGGCATCCCCTGCCATGCTGCAGAGGTCCATTCAGCTCTGCTGCCTGATGCCTGGAAAAGGACCCCAAAGCACGCACGTACCAAGGACAGGACTTACATAATGACAGATCATGCTGGTTTCACAGTCCCAGATGCTCTTCAGGAAGCTGCTTTTTCTTCTAAATACACTAAACAGACCCAAAGTCCCTCACAGGGCAGCAGCATTGCCACGTGCCTGCAATTAAACCTGCTTATTCCCCTCCTGTGAAGCTGGTTACCCAGGGATGGAGGGAGAGATAGACCCAAGATCCAACACTGGTCATATAAAACCCCACAACTGTTCCATCTCACCTCAAAGGAGGTGAAGCAGAACAGTATCTTGGGTTTTTTCTCTCCAGTTGTGTTTCAGCTAACAAAATCTGACCAATCCCTCCATTTCCAGGTAACTGAGGTCCCCAAGAAGGATTTTTCCTGAGCCAGTCTGACTGCAAAGGGAAGTGGACAATTTTACCTTTGCTTATTAGAAGTGTAATACAGATAAAAAGTTAGGAAGGATGTGGGATCAGATCTGGACAAAAGCTCTTTTAAATCCTACCATAGTTTGGAAAAACCTAAAGAAAATTAATTTTAAGCTCATTTGTTCCTTATAAATCTCCTCCAATTGCTTACTGCCACAGCAAAAATCATAATTCACATATGTAAAGTCATGATCATCACTAAAACATATTGCAAGATTAAGACAACACATCAGGTAGAAAAATACTCCATTTCATACATCATTTGTGTAAAATAACATCATCTGGGGGAGAAGGAAAGGCTTTTTGGTCTGAAAGATCTGCTGGGCTCCTTAAGGGGAACACTTTCCCATTTGTACTTCAGATACAAACAAAAGCCTGGCTAAAATACAATCGAGGTGTTCCCTGATGATGCACTCATATATTCTAGACCTCAGAGTTTCTTGTGTTAGGATGTCCAAGACAAATGATTTGTGGGAATGGAACCAAGGAGCTGAACATGTGTTTCTGAAGTGAAGCCACTGGTAATTCCTGAAACAGCACAGGCAAAATTTCATTGGAAAGAGTCTCTTCTACCATCTTCTGCAGTTCTTTTTAAGAGTAGCAGTAAAGCTACCTTTAAAAGCAAGGACACAAAAGGGATTATTTCACCTCTGAGTCCAACCAATGCATTTTTCAATTCAGAAGTATGACAGCAATGAGTTTGTGTCTTCAGCAACCACAGACACATCACCTATGAGCTATAGGTCTTTGAAAGCAGCTCTTCACTTGAGTGGAATTCACTGTCTTGCAATGTAATCATCTGCCTGGTGTTTTCCTGGTAGCCAAATGCTTCAAACAATCAGGATTTACCAGCTGTGACCTCCTTAACCAAGTGGTCATCCTGGACAGGAAGAAAAGCCGCCACTGTTTTAGGAAATACAAGTTAACACATCACTATCTACTTTAGCATTCCTGCATATGGAGTTGGTGGCCTGTTGGTTAGGTTACAAGGCCTGATGGTTTCCAAAAGCAAACTGGTTATTTCCTTGGTGTGAAAGAGCAACTACAGTGTCTAAACCACTTCTAGTACATCTGTTAAACTGTTTCTGACACACAGCTACTGCCACTGCACAGGGCAGTGGTCCCTGGTGGTCCCACCAGGCAAAGGGGCTGCCCATCTGTTCCATCTTGGGATAATCATCAGTCTGTGCTGGAAACTCGTGCACACACCAAACTTTCTGCAGGCCCCAACACAACCATCACGAGATGGGCACAAGGTTTATTCTCCACTTGGAACTCATTTTGCTAAACACAACTTGATCATCAAAGGCTTCACAGCAAGATAAGGCAACCCCAAAGCGCATATTTATATACATAAACATGCCATGACAGATACTCCCTTCCCTGCAAAAACAAACAAGAAAGCATCAGTACCAATCTTTACAGGGCTGCTGACAAACACTACAACACCCTATTAGCTGGTGATAATGAAAGCAAATTAACTAATCTGCTTCAACTGCAGGAATTCACAGGGTTACACCACAAGCATGCAAAAGTGTGCTTAAGGCCACGAATGGAAAAGCCAAGCTACCCCAAAGGAGCTTAATGTGTGCTGTCCATCTGATGGCTGAAGGTCAAGAGTGGCATCATCACTGCAATTCCATAGTAATGAACTGCAGATACAGTGCTAGTGTTGATAAGCATTACTCAAGTCTTTCCGTCAAGCATCAGGAGGAAAACCTGTTTCAAGAGCAGGAAAGGTGGTGAGGATGAGATTTACCGTTGCCTGCAAAGAGGTCCCACTGAACTGATGTGGTTTGGGAATGGCCTGGAGTGTGCACACAGTC
This sequence comes from Melopsittacus undulatus, assembly GCF_012275295.1. Lineage (NCBI taxonomy): Eukaryota > Metazoa > Chordata > Aves > Psittaciformes > Psittaculidae > Melopsittacus > Melopsittacus undulatus. Next base: position 2,422,400 of record NC_047538.1, on the reverse strand, counting down.
ACACCTGAGTAGACTCTGGGGTGAAAAGCTGCTGTACACAGGCAGGACAGACAGAACCAGCCCCATACCAATTTAAGTGGTCCCCACATCTCCTCTTCTCCAAGAAGAAAAATAAATCACATAGCCATTAAAAAGCAGAAACATCCCCAACTTCTGGTGACGTAACCCACACCCAACACGTATCATCTTCCTTAACCAAGCCCCCACCAAGCACAACTTCCTCTGAAGAACCACTACTCCTATCTCCTTGGTACCAACCATAACAACAAACACAACCACGATGGCATCTACTATTCCAGACCAACAAAAAGAGAGGCCAACTTTTTTTTCCATCCAGATTCAAGAGGTGCTCCAGCCATTAGGATCAGAGCAGTAAAGGCACATGAGCTTTAAGAGATGCACTGAGAGTAGGCAATACTCTAGTTGAGAAACAGGCCAGAAATTACTACTGGGACAGACAGGCCTGCCTAAAAATCTCTCTAAATCACCTTAATTCACAAGAGCAGGTCTGTTGTAAAGAGGTCTGTTATAAAAGCTGGTGACTGGAGGTATGCAAAGAGCACACTGCAGTCCTGCTACCCTGGACAGAAGAAATTCAGCTACGCTTCACAGGCCACAGCGCTGGGAAATGCTGCTGCCTCCAAAAGCAGAAAGCAAGGATGACATTTGTTCTGCATCAAAAGACACAAGGCTGGGCAAAGAGGAAGCACATTTTAAGCCTAAAGATGACAAAACTCCAGCTGGGAGTGCCCACACCACCCCAAAGGACAAGCAGCTCCTTCACAATGCAGGAATCTCCCTGCAGAATTCCAACTACCTTTCCCCCCCCCCTCCTTCCTCTGGCCTCCATCTCTGCCACACTACGTTGAGCAAATACAGCAACCCAAAGGGGACACTATCCATCACCGGGGGGGGGGGGGGGGGGGGGGAGAAGAACACCATTTGAAAGCCCAGGGCTTCCCAACAGGCTCAGAGAAGCCAAGAGCCGAGCAGGGCTTACAAAGGCTGGCGTTAGGGCTTTTGTTTTCACTAATTCCAAGGAACACCTCTGAGTACAACCCTTCCCCTGCAGTATTTGCAACCCGAATATTGCAGCACTGAGCTAATTTTGGGGAGCTGGCACACGAAAGAGACTACTGGAGTAATCAGATCAGAAAACGAAGGCAAGCTAAATTTAGGAAGAACTATGCAATGCAATATTAATAACAGATTTTTTGTCTTTTCCAAAATGGATTTTTGTCCAATTTTCCTGGTTTTTTTTTGTTAAATCGAGCTGACAACGCTCCTTCTGAGACCAAAGCTCTCCAGGGAAGGATCCTACAGTTCTCTTGTCTCCAAGCTCAGGCGCAGCCCCCCTTAAGGAAGAGCCTCCCCAAAGCCATCGGCGCATCTTCCCCATGGATTGAGCCCTGGATGGGTACATCACCGCAGGGGTCTCCCTACGGTCCCCACACGCTCCCTCCGCCCCCAGGAGGGGCTCTCCCGTTTCCCCGCACTGCAGGAGCAGGCGGCGCGGATCCCCCCCCCTTTCCCCGCAGGCTCAGGGGCCCCCAGCCGCTCACTTTCTCTTGTACTCGTCCCGCTCCCGCTTGACTTTGGCCAGCACGTTGTAGAGGGCGCGGATCTCGGGGGTGATGGTGTCGATCTGCACCCCGACGCCGTCCGGATGGATCCAGGAGACCCCGGGCCCTTGCACCGTCTCCAAGCCGCCGCCTCCGGTGCGCCGCACCTGGGTGTAGCTCCAGATAGTACCGGGTAAGCGGCTGTAGTGAGGCGGCGAGGCGAGGGGCCCTGCGCCCAGCCCGTGCCCGGGGCCCGACGGCGGCAGCAGCGGGGATGCACCGGAGTCGGTCTGCACGGCCTGGTCGCGGGAGAAGGTCTTGTAGCGCAGGCGGCGGTCGCGCTCGCTCTGCTGGGCCGCCAGCTGCTTCTCCAGCAGCCGGTTGCGCCGCTCCAGCTCGTGGACCTTGGCCAGGAAGCAGCGGAACCGCACGTTGAGCCCCTTCAGCAGGTGGATGTTGGAGCCCAGGTCGTTACGAAGAGCCGCGGTTACCGGCGGGCCCCCCCCCGCCGCGGCCGTGCTCCCGGGGCCGCCGGCAGCGCCGGGCCCCAGCGGGCAGGAGGCGGCCGCGGCGCCGGGGGCGAAGGCTCGGGCCATCTCCCCGAAGAGCAGCGAGTTCATGGCCCGGCGGCCGCCGCAGCCCCTGAGGTGAGGTGATGGCGGGGGGCTGCGGCCGGAAGCGGCGGAGTAACGGCCGCTGAGGCGGAGGAGCCGCGACGGGAGAAGGTTCTGAAGGGAGGAGAGGAGACCGGGACAAGAACCGGCACCGACGCCGCCTCCTCGCACTCCTGCGGGTGCCGCCGCCGCTGCCCGGGCACTGAGCGGCCGCCGGTGCGGGGCGGACCCGGCTCCGCCTCACCGCGGCCCCAGCCCCACCGGCTGCGGGCAGCGCTGCCGCCTGGCCCCGCCCCTTACCTCAGCATCGCCACGCCCACCCCAGCCAGACCACGCCCACTACGGGTCCTTAGTCACGCCCCCTCCAAGCCACGCCCCGTAGCGCCGCATGGGCGCGGGAATCCCCCACGTGTGCCCAGCGGGGTGGGGGGGGGCGATGGGTTTTGGGGGTAACCGGGTCCAACAGCGCTTCCATTCCCTCAGCGAGGCCCCAGGTTAATTGTACAGCGTTAAATAGACACAGCAGCATTACTCCTGCCCTGCGTATCGCAACCGGCTCTGGAGGAAGCCACCAAACCGATAAGATTAAATTATAAGGGGTGAATCCTGTTATCTGAAAGCAGAGTCCTGCCTAAGTGCTAAATAACGTTGATATTACAATAATTAAGTTATTAAACAAGCGTTTCCCAACTGCTGCTCCTGGACCTCTGAGCCAGTCGGCAATCAAGGGCTATTGTTTAATTGAATTGTGTGATTACTCCAGTGCACTGAGCAATGCTCTGTGAGCAAGCGAGGTACAAAAAAAACCTCAATAACACTCACTGGTTTAAGCTGTAGTTGTGCTGTTAGCTCCAATAGAGCTGTAGTTATTCATTCCCATAGCTTTTGAAATGTTCAGGTAATATTTGTATTAAACTACATGGATAATATTTATATTGAACTACATGGGCAATATCTGCATTAAACTGCACTTACTGAAACTCCAACTCCATCCAGATGGAGTTTCATCAGCCCTGGAACCGAGGGCTCTTCAAAGGGCTCTGTTCGCGTGTTACAAACCCCTGTTTTCCGAGCACCTCCTGTAAAAAAAATACATGTAGTGGGTGGAGGTGCTTTATTAAAAGGGTGACTCAAAGAAACACCTGAAAAGATTATCTCTTCCCAAGCACAAAACCACTTTATGTAGACTGTAACCTGTGTTCACTGTGATTATGGGAAAACACCTTTAATACCGTGGTCATTAGGGCCTGGCTGTGACTGCTGACAGTGGGTACAACCATCAAAGCTCTGCTGAACCAAAACGCTTGCAGCTCACAGGGAAGTGTTTCTGTGGCCCGTTCCACCCTGCAGATCCACAGCAGTGCTGGCAAAATGCAATAATAGACTAAAACTGCCAGTAAAAAGGTTATTACAGGGGCAGAAGCCAACCAAGAGCTGGTTTCTTAGAATCCCAGCCTGGTTTGTGTTGACAGGGACCTTAAAGCACATCCAGTTCCAACCCCTGCCACAGGCAGGGACACCTTCCATAGAGCAGCTTGCTCTGAGCCCCATCCAACCCATCCTTGAACTCCCAGATCTGGGTAATTTCCCATTTTCCACACATGATCCATCCTCACTGGCAGGCAGCAATGTGGGAAAGAACGGTTAACAGCTGGGAAAATCCTGCTGAACACCAAGAGATTTCATTCCTTCTTTTCCCTTAAGGAAGCAGGAAAGCATCGGTGGGAATGATAAACTGCCCAGTTAATAATTGCTTTTGTACCTGCCCACACATGATGCTTATCATGAGCACTCCTTAGGCAGCTCCCATCACCATGGTGAGGATGGATTCACCAGGGCCCCATCCACAGGTCATTAAATTAAGGAATCTTTTTCCTAATGGTCTTTGGCTCATCCCTGAGATGCAAACGGTCACCACCAGCATCCTGCTCCGCTGCCAGGCTACGGTTTCATCCCAGCCCCTGACAGTGAATCATCCACAATTAATCGCAGCAATTAATTAGGTTTAGGCTTGGAGAAATGGAAATCTTCCATGAGGGCTTGTGCAACCACGGAGCTGACCCGCTGCCACCAGCTGTGCCCAGCATCCGCAATCCGGAGCATGGGATACCCCACAGCGGCTGGGGACATTCCTGAAGGGATTCCTCCAATTCCTGCCATGGAAAGCTCACTGCTGCCTGCCAATTGCAGATATAAATAATGAAGCACTGATTAGCCCTTTCCTATTTGGACAGAGAGGAAAAGGGATGGGAAATGGTGCTATTTCTGAATGCAGAAACTATCCATCAATTAAATAACGTTGCCCACCCCTAGTGATGCTAATAATAATGCACTGGACTTATTTTCACTCTCAGTTGCTTCACCCTGAACAGGCTGGAGCAGGGACTGAGTATTCCAGACCACTGGATTTGATTTTTACAGCCAGTTTTCCCTTTGCTTTGTGAGCATCCTCAGCAGCTGTTCCAGGATTGCTCTCTACATTTCATAGGTCTTTTGATACTAATTTCCCTGGGTTTGCTTATATACATTGAGGCTTTGGTACTCTGGAAAGTTCTTGTTTTCTCCGGTGTGCCTTACTTCAAAGGAACCAGTTTACAACCAAACCAAAGCCAACCAAAAGCCTGGCCTGCAAGCACCGCGCTGAGTTACAGTGAGTAGGTGATGCTCCCCCGAGCTGACCTGCATCGCCACTGAGTTATGGTTTGTGTGTTTGACTAAACCCCCCCTTTAAAACAACCAACCAAAATCCTTTGTCCTAACACCCATAAACCTCCCCAGCCCTTGAAAACAGCCCCCAATAACCTCAGCAGAGTCCTCCTTGGCTTCGGCTTCCCAGCATCGTGGTGAAGCAGTATCCCTGCCAAAGCCCCGGGGATCTCAGCATCCCTCCCTCATCCCCATTGCTATTCCCTCAGGCTGCAGCAATCACCCAAGCGTGCTCCTCACTGACCTCAGTGATGGCAAAGGGGGATTTATTCACCCCAGACTCTGCAGTAACAGGAGGTAGCTTATGTCTGAGGCTGCCATTTAACAACCAGCAAGCTTCAGTGGTTAAAGTGGGATGAGTGTTGCTTGCCTGGGGCTCTTACCCTTGCACTGCAGTTTGCTGCCTGCCTGAATAGGGGTACTTGGGCAAAGCAGGTGGGGTTTTTACCCAGCCCCATGTGATGGTGCATGAGCATCAGCAGGATGAAGGCATTCACAGCTGATGAGTTGCTGTCATGAGCCCTACTGCACCCTGGCTGCATTTTTGGCCAGCAAAGCATTTTGAACCCCATCCGGCCCCTTTCCTGCACACTCCCATGAAATGGGAGCAGAACCCATCCCTGCCTGCCCGTGCCATGCAATAGGTGTGTGGGAAGATGGGCAAGAACACGCTGCGGGCCCCGGTGACTCCTCCAGTGACTCAGTCCCTACCTAACGCACCCGGTCCCTGCAGGAGGACACAAGGGTTGTGCCTCTTCTTTGTACATCACCGAAGTGTCCGAGGTGGAGAAAGGGCTGGGTTGGTCACTGGGGTTATCTTTTCCACCCATATAAGGGAAGCCTTTGGATCACACCAGGAATTGCATCGGTCGCCACATCACGCTGTGGAAACAGACATTATTTGGCAGGTTGGCTGCTATTGATAATGAGAGAGGAATGAGTTACATCAGCGGGTACAGAACCAGCAGCTTTTCCTCCCTGAAGGTTCCTTATTGCCTTTAAAGGAGGTTTCTCCTCCTTAAACTGCAGTTTGTCTCCCTGTGTAATTTCTACTTGTTCCATCAGCTCACCTGAAAGAGGAGCTGCTGCTTAAATCCAGCAGCTTCTCCCACTGCAGCTCAATTCCTTTGCCCCAGTCAATTTTTCTGAGCTAAAAACCTCATTTTGCCACATTTTGGCCTTTTCTGCACATCAACATCACAAAACAAGAGCTCAGTCGCAAAGAGAGATGCCTCTCATGCATAGCCACAGAGTTACATTCATCCTCAGGCCCTCAGCAAAGAATTGAGGGTGCAAAGAAGGGATCCAGGCTGGTTCACTTCAGTGCATCTCCATCCCCTCCCACCGCAGCTGGGGATGATCTTCTCTATGGAGATAGTGTCAATATTTTGGAAACAGAAGCTCCTGCAGCAGGTTCAGCCTAGGAAGGTGGGTGAGCTCAGGAGACACGGATGCACCAAGAGATAAAGATGCTGAAGCATCCACTAAGCCGGAGCGGTTGAGACACGCCGCGGCATTTCCTTGGAGACTGTGGCAATATTCACCGCTTCCTTAGTAACCAAATATTTGCATCTGTATTGAGTAGAGCAGCAAATATGCATTGATGGGCCTGTGCAGGCTGCTGCAGGTGTGCTTCGGGACGAAGCGATTGCTTTGGCACCTCATCAAGGATAATTGCAGGATGCTGCTTCGTTAATTTGTGCATGCCCAAGTGCTTCAATCCCTTCACTGCTGAGCTCTGCGTTCTGTGGGCAGCAGGTAGACCTGATTAGCTTGAATCCAGAACAACTTCTCATAGAATTGCAGAGTGGTTTGGGTTAGAAGGGACCTTAAAGCTCCTCCAGCTCCAACCCCTGCCACAGGCAGGGACCCCTTCCACTGGAGCAGCTGCTCCAAGCCCCTGTGTCCAGCCTGGCCTTGAACACTGCCAGGGATGGGGCAGCCACAGCTTCTCTGGGCACCCTGTGCCAGCACCTCAGCACCCTCACAGGGAACAGCTTGTGCCTAAGAGCTCATCTCAGTCTCCCCTCAGGCAGGTTCAAGCCATTCCCCTTGGCCTGTCCCTACAGGCCCTTGTCCCAAGCCCCTCTCCAGCTTTCCTGCAGCCCCTTTAGGCACTGGAGCTGCTCTCAGGTCTCCCCTTCAGGAGCCTTCTCTTGTCCAGGCTGCCCCAGCCCAGCTCTCTCAGCCTGGCTCCAGAGCAGAGCTGCTCCAGCCCTCGCAGCATCTCCATGGCCTCCTCTGGCCTCGCTCCAACAGCTCCAGGTCCCTCTTGTGCTGCTGCCCCAGAGCTGGAGCAGGGCTGCAGGGGGGGTCACCCCAGAGCAGAGCCCAGCAGATGGGGGGGTTCTGGGCAAAATAATTGCTCTTTGGGCAAGGACAGAAGATCTGATTTTTTGTTGTGCCCTCAAGCTTTGCAACCTGTGCTGGGCTCGGGGATGCTGAGCAGCATCCAAAGCTCAGAGCACAGAAGAAGAGGGTAAAGTTGAACTGGGATATATTTTTAGCTCACTATCTCAATCTGTCTTCCAGCAGCCCTCAGCTAAGTGTTTGCATTGCTTGCGCTGTGGCTTTTTTAGCCTGACACATTTTGCATGACACAGGTTGAGGAAAAGCTTCCTGGTGGGAGCTGGTGATGGGACTACTGGATGTGACTGGTTTGGGCATCCCTGTCCACGCTGGGGCTGGGCTTCCTCCAAGCATCCCGCTCCCTGCGCAGGGTTTCTCACCTCCATTCCTTCTCCATCAGCACAGGACAAGGAGCTCTGCCCTATAGGAATGGTCCTATGTGCTCTAACAGCCCGGACCACTCCAGCCCTTCACCTCCCCTCTGAACCCAGAGGGATGCTCATGGCACCCACAAGCAAACCTGATATCAGCAGAGTGAGTCAATGAGCTGAAGCTGTCAGAGTGGTTCCCCCCTTGGATTTCCCAATGTCCAGGGGTGTTCCTGAGGGAGAGGTCCTCGGGTGGAGTGTCTTGACAACTAGACGCCCAGTTTCCAGTGATCCCCAGCCCGTAGCACAGCCTATGGCCGGTAAATGCCTTTCCCCTGTGCCAGCTGATGCAGTCAGCGAGCTCCTTCTATCAAAACTGCTTACAGCAGTGAAATAGGGATGGAGGAAAGAGAGGCATTAATGACCTGGTGCTCAGGAGATGCGCCTTTCATGTCTGATGTCATCATTTGGGCATCAGTTTGTTGTCATGCAATAGCAGGAATAATTAAAGGACGGTGCTGGGTTCAGAATGCGCTCATGTGTGTTCATTAAATGAGATTAATACAACTGGCCTGGGAGAAGCTGCGGGGATTAAACACCCAAAGACCAGCTTGAGGAGCATCCCGACACAGATGTTCAGCTGCCTGGGCCATGTGGCAACACCAAAGCCAACACAAGAGGCACCGACACAACCCATCATCCCAAACACTTCTTAGGAGCTGTAAAGGAGATTTTATCCTCCCAGCACACGTGTTCTCCTGGGATGCTGGTTTTGGCTCTCATTCCTACCCAAGGTGGTAATTTCTGTTCAAGCCCCAGAGGATTTGGGCCCTTGTAGGTGCATCCCAAGCCCTTTCACACCAGGATCTCCTCATCTCGGGGCAGGACAGCACCCACTCACCCACGGGGTGCGCACTGAGGGTTGCTGAGGTCGTGTTGCCACAACACATGGGAAAGAACAAGCTGTAAACAGGATTATAATTAATAGCAGCAATTATTGGGGTTATCATCACTGTGCTAAAGATCTCTACATCTGGACCACTGGAGCCCAACAGCTTGTTGAGCACTGGGGATCCCTGCCTGCCCTGGCCTCCTTCCCCAAGTTAAAGCATTTCCTTTGTTTCCCTGTGAGGGTGCTGAGGCGCTGGCACAGGGTGCCCAGAGAAGCTGTGGCTGCCCCATCCCTGGCAGTGTTCAAGGCCAGGTTGGACACAGGGGCTTGGAGCAGCTGCTCCAGTGGAAGGGGTCCCTGTCTGTGGCAGGGGTTGGAGCTGGAGGAGCTTTAAGTTCCTTTCCAACCCAAACCAGGCTGGGATTCTATGCATTTCTGTTTAACATGTGCCCTTTTCTGTATCATTCACTTTCCCCAGTAGAGAAAGACTGCAGGAAGGTGTCATCCTGCTTCCCTGGTGGCCCATGACTAATGCAATACAATATCAATGCATTCCCCCTGCGGAGCAGTCAGGATGAACTGCAGCAGCCCCAGATCTACACCAAGCCATTTCTCCTGTGCCTCCCTGGACATGTGCAGGTCACCGAGGCCTCGCTGGAGGCTGCACCAGGTTTGGCTGGAGCTGGCCCAGAGCTTGGGCTGTGATTCACCTGAAAGTGGTTTCTATTGTACAAGGGAAGGGACCTGAGTCAGGCAGAGGAGTGTCAGGGTGGGGGCACCTTTCCAGAAGGAAACCCATTTGAGGCTTTTTCAGAGTGGGAAACCCACTGGGGAGGTGCCTGATGCTCCCAGGGTGGTGGAGGAAGGGTCAGGACAGCTCTGTGGCACCAGCTGTGTGACTGAGGCAACAGGGATGTGTCTGATCCCTCCCAGCCCATGGCAATGGGGGGACGAAGGGAAAAATCATTGTGGGACAAAAGAGGTTTGGAGAGAGGTTGTAACTCCTGCTTCAAATCTGGGACCTGCAGCAACAGGGCCGGATGTGGGGAATGGCACTAAGCATGGGATTATCCTGCTAATAAAGGCTATGAAAACAGAAGAACAGTTAGAACCTTTGAGGAGGCAGCACAGACCTCAGCGGGCTGAGAGCCACATTCCCCATCCGAAACCTGGGGCTGATCTCTTCTGGAGGGTGATACCTGGGGACCCCATAATGGAAAAGCATCTCTTCCTACCAGCATGCTTCCCTTTGGGAAGGGGATCTCTGCTGACATCCAAGATATCGATGAAAGGGATGGAGCCAGCTCCTCCTCAAGTTGATGTGAACGAGTAGGATCAATCCTGCCAAAAAAACCTAGGAATGGGGGTTTAATAATTCATTTTTTTTCCTCTTTCAGAAACCTGTAAGGGAATAACTATTCCTGCAGGATCAGGGGGTTGGGGCTCACTTGTCCCAGTGGCTTTATATGCTGTGGGAGACATCCCTGAAGTGATTTGGAACTTAACTCACCCAACCACCTTTCCCGGTGGTCTCTGCAAGCTGCACAGCTTGTTCTTGCCCATGCCCTCAGCTCTGCACGTGTTGAGCTGTGAATCATCCCTGCAAGTCAAAGCCAAGCTGGATTTTCTGATCTGGAATTTGGCAGGGATGTGACCCAAGGGGTGGCTTCTAAATAAGCTCCCATGGACCACGGGAGGTCTCCTGGGGTGCTCTGGGAATGCTGCTTTTCAGGCTGGCTGCTGTCCAGAGTGGCTGGAAAGTTGCTGGTTTCACTTGTGAATTTAAAGACAATTTGGGAATTTGGATTTGGTGCTTTTGTATGGGACCACACAATCCCAGAGTGGTTTGGGTTGAAGGGACCTTAAAGCTCCTCCAGCTCCAACCCCTGCCATGGGCAGGGGTACCTTTCACTAGTGCAGCTTGCTCCAAGCCCCTGTGTCCAACCTGGCCTTGAGCACTGCCAGGGATGGGGCAGCCACAGCTTCTATGGGCAAATACCCACCTTTTGTAGTCATTTCTGTCCCTTACCTGCTTGGAGGACGTCAGACCTCATCCTTGAGTTCAATGGGGCATAAAATGGTAAGAAATAAGCCCCAGAGTGAAAACAGGGCTGGCCCCAAAGGTGTGGCTGGGGCAGGGAGTTTAGCAGATTTGCTTTGTTGTCCCAGGCAGACAGCAAAGCCGGCGCCACAGTGCCCAGTGTTTGCAGAGCAAGTGCTGCAAGGGCTGCAACGGAGACAGCAAGGGCTGGGCTGGCAAAGCCTGGTGATCTTCCTGCAGTAGCAGGGATGGGACAGTCCAGCCCCATGCTGTGCCCTTCTGCTGAGCAAAGTGGGGATCTTGCCCTGTTGGAGCAAGTCCTGAGGAGGCCACAAGGATGAGCAGGGGCTGGAGCAGCTCCTGTATGGAGCCAGGCTGAGAACACTGGGGCTGTTCAGCCTGGAGAAGAGAAGCTGTGTGGAGACCTCAGAGCAGCTTCCAGTGTCAGAAGGGGGCTACAGGGATGCTGGAGAGGGACTATTCATCAGGGACTGTAGGGATAGGACAAGGGGTGATGGGTTCAGACTGAAAGAGGGGAAGTTCAGGTTGGAGATAAGGCAGAAGCTCTTCCCTGTGAGGGTGCTGAGGCGCTGGCACAGGGTGCCCAGAGAAGCTGTGGCTGCCCCATCCCTGGCAGTGTTCAAGGCCAGGTTGGACACAGGGGCTTGGAGCAGCTGCTCCAGTGGAAGGGGTCCCTGCCCGTGGCAGGGGTTGGAGCTGGAGGAGCTTTAAGGTCCCATCCAACACAAACCATTCCATGATTCTATGAATTAGCCACCCAGCAAAGTCTCTGTGCTTCCCAGAGCCAGTGGCTTGGGCACCTCAGGAGGTATTTTGGTTCAAATAAAACCGTCAAACCCCAGTTCATCAAACACAACACAAACCTTCCTGCCCAGGTAAGCACAAGCCACGCCATAGGAGCTGTTTTCATGTGGTTCAGTGGCCCGTGGCACACGTCTGGTGTCTCACTGCTTTGCTGTAGCGTCCTGGAGCATTGCCATGGCAGGAACTGGTAATGCCTTCGTATGAAAGGGGATTTTGTTGACTAATGCCAAGGTAACCTTTGGTCCAGTGTGTGCCCAAAGCTCCCCAAAAGCTTTGGACAAAGAGAAAAGAGGCTCCTTGCTCCAGAGTTGTATTCGAGATGTGCCCATGTGATCATCAAGGCTCCACCATGGTCCTGCTGAACACACACGATCCATGTATCTGTCCCCTGCGTGGAAAACAAGCTGTACAGATCCATGTCCAGAGAGATAAATCACTTTTCCTGCATCGGAAAAAGTCCAGGGAATCTTTAATGGCATAGAAACACTGCAGCTCACAGTGTGGTTATGCTCAGCAGCCCTAACCCACCGCTTGATGGAAAATACTTCCAGGCTATTGCAGTAAGAGGCAAACACAGGAGAGAAGCTTGGATGGAGAGCCAGCTGGAAGCATTGGTGGCAGGGCAGAGGAGCAGGAGGAAGGCTTCCCATCCTGGTCAGAAGAGCCATGTACAGCTTCCAGAAGGGCATTCACCTGCTTGAAAAGGGAACAGGCACCAAGATGGAGACATCAGGAAATACAAGGGGGAAGGTCAAGAGCTTTCCATCTTAGGGAGCAAGCCCCAGTTCTGTTCCGGTCCCAGGCTACCCTGGCTCTTGTGCTCACAAAGGAGCTTTCCCTCCAGAACTCTGTTCAGCTGCTGCTCTGGTTCATCAGTTTGAGTCACTTTACCTGCTTTGAAGCAGTTTCCCTCAGTCTTGCTCCTCTCTTACTTCTAATTTAAGTAACACTCCCCCTGAAAGCCTTTGCTAACTCCCCCAACCCATGGGGGATGTTGCAGCAACCCATGGGGGATGTTGCAGCCTGGGCACACTGAGGGTGTTTGAGCCTATGTGTGGCCTGTGTCAGCTGGAGCTACCCAAAACACTCTTGTTCTTGTCCCTCATTAGGTCTTCTGGGGTAGTTGAGGCTTTAGTCCTTCCCAGGCTGTTCTGCTGTGCAGAATCACTAGCACGTTGTTTCCACCTTCTTTTCAAGCCCCCTGTGGTTTATGGATATGCCAGCTTTGTTTCTCTGGGCCTTTGCAAAACCACCTAGAACAGCTCTCAGTAGTCACTGCAACTGTGCTTACACTCGTAAGGACATAGCGTATGTCCTCTCTTGAAGACCCTTCCTCCTTGTGGTTGTAGTAACATCAGTGAAGAGATGGTGATCACGTTCTGCTCCTGGTAAGTTTAAGGATCTGCTCAGCTGCATGGGTGGAAGAAGAATGATTTTGGTCTCCCAGATCCTGCCAGAGCAGAGACTGGCTTTGTAAAAGACCTGTGCCACATCAACAGAGCTGCACTGGGATCTGCAGCAGGAAAAACTGGAGCTGTGCTGAAGTTACCTTGTAGGCAAGGTGTAGAAAGGTGCTGCATGAGGTCTGTGTAACATCTGTCTTTGTGCCAGTGAGGCAATGGCTGAGAAGCAGACGCTGAGGGATGGCTGGGCACAGGAGGCTGTGGCTAAAGGAAGAAGACCTATTTGTCTGTAAAAAGATGATGAGGAGATAAGCAATGCAGCTCACTGTCCATCCCAGCTTCCCAAAGCACATTCATAGCTCTTGTCCCCAGCTTCACCCATCTCTCTTACACAGAAACCAGTCAGAATGTGGCACAGCTTCAGTCTTGCACCTGAAGTCTTCGTGTTGTGAGAACCTTTGGAAACACAGTCACAAAAACCTGGCTTCTTGTTCCCTGTTCCAGCTGCTGTCAGGGATCAGACTGATTTGAAAGGTCATACACTCAAAATGGGGTTTTAGTATTGCCTACACCGGTATCGGTGAGCAATGCTTGTGCAACCACTCAGGTTATTACAGCTGCTTATTTGCAGAGAAGACTGTTAGGTTTGACTTCACAGGGCTTTTAAAACAAGGTGTGTTTTTTCTCTTTTATGTGGTTAAAAGGCAAGTGAAATGCAGTATCTCTGTACTAAAAACAAAGTCCACACATCAGCCCCCCCTCCTCTACCTTCATAAGGCAAGACACATCTACCCAACCAACACAGCAGCCCACTGACATGCCCTCAAGTCCCCTATAAGACACCAACCCCAGCTTCTCAGGTGGTTTGCTATTCAGTGCTCCTCCCCAGCAGCAAATCCGACTGCCAGGAATGACATAAGCACCCATGGAGGTGAGAAGACAAAACTTGGGCCTTCACCCCTTTGCTAATTGCTAAATCATAACGTGTGCTCCACACGAACAAAAGGCATCAAATAGGTTGCTGAATTATTCAGCCTCTAAAATAATTACTATGTATGGGATGGGACTGTGTTAGGATTGCGGAAATTCAAGTTCAAACAGAGACAAGGAAGACAGGGAAAGCTTTATTAGATTCCAGCTTAACCACGTGTCAGCTGGGTTACAGGACAGCAGAACTGGTGGTAAAGGTAAGTTACCAGCATGCACAACTGGGTGAGAAAAGGCAAGGCTGTATCCAAAGCACGTACTTGGTGTCAGGCCAGGGCATGCACACCAAAATGGAAGCTATCAAAGGGGCGAGTAGCCGGCTCAGGAATGTGCATTTCCATGTGATTTTCCATGCATTTTGCAGAAGCTGTGAATTTTACGAGAGAGAGAAAACAAATTCATGGCCAGCAGCGTATCCCTCTGAGAGGGAACGTGGCCATCAGTCCTACATGACCAGAGGCCACAGCATGCAGGCCTGCTTTGAACACAGCCTTGGTGAGAGTGAAGTCAGGAAGACACTGGGATATGCAACATGCCTGGAGAGGGGCAATGCGAAGCACCAGGGGATGGTGGCAGGGCCAGATGCCCTCACCCAGGTGGAGAAGGGCTGGAGGGAAACGCTGTCCTTGCAGTCCACGAGTCTCTAAGGCTCATGTCCCACAAGAGGAAACCTGCTCTGCATGTAAAATCAGTAAAGACAGTGTCAGTCTGTTTCCTTGCTTGCTACAAGCCTTTTGTTTCCTGTGGCTCCTTGTCCAGACTATGGGCCGGAAAGAGCAGCAGCTCCAAGCCCTGAGAGAAGGAGCTCTGAAAGAAAAGATGAGAAAGAACTTGGCATTTAGGCTGCTGCATGGTTCAAGTACTAGTCAAACCCATCTTACCCATTTGTTCGATTTATTTAACTTCAAAGAGGTGCACACTAAAGCATTAAGATTTACTGGTTTGGATTCCTCTCTGTACAAGTTCTTTCAACCAGCTTTGAATACACAAAGGCTTTACAGATAGAAGCACTGAAATACAAGATAAAACAAATCTAAATTCCAAATCACTTCAAGAGGAAAAATTGTAGAAAATAAAAAAAAAAAAGAATTAATCAAAAAACTCTCCCCCAAAACTGCAGCACTCCTCAGGGAAGGGACAGACTGCACAAGGAGGAACACAAAGGGATGGAAGGCAAGCTAGTGTAGTCTCTGCCCAACGCTTCGCTGTGCTGGCGGCTCAGGGGATGGAGTTCAAAAGATCCTTGAGGAAGCTGTCGGGATCACTGATTTCTGACAAGAGTCCTTTAAAACAAAAGAAGATAAGACAGAATAATTAGATCCACAAAGCAGCTTTTCCTGCCCACATTGGGGATTTGTGCTAGGACATGTCTAAGTTAATAATGACAGCTGCAGCGTTATTTTGAGTATGAGCAAGACGAAGATAAACCCTTGTTGGATGGAGAAGGGACCAAAAGTGTGTGCATTAAATCCATATGGCACATGTTCCTGTGCAAGTGAGCAACTGTAAGGACCCTGCTAGCTGGCTGCCTGGCAGCTCTGTACATCAGGCAGAAAGAGACTAGCCTGAAGCACAACAAACTTGTGACAGAACTAAGAGCAGCTTCTCTGCACATTCATTTCCAGCATCTCCCGACACCTGGGGATACAAAATCCCTATGGAGAAAGGCTGAGAACACTGGGGTTGTTCAGCCTGGAGAAGAGAAGCTGTGTGGAGACCTCAGAGCAGCTCTCAGTGTCTGAAAGGGCCTACAAGTATGCTGGAGAGGGGCTCTTCATCAGGGACTGTAGGGATAGGACAAGGGGTGATGGGTTCAGACTGAAACAGGGGAAGTTCAGGTTGGAGATAAGGCAGAAGCTGTTCCCTGTGAGGGTGCTGAGGCGCTGGCACAGGGTGCCCAGAGAAGCTGTGGCTGCCCCATCCCTGGCAGTGTTCAAGGCCAGGTTGGACACAGGGGCTTGGAGCAAGCTGCTCCAGTGGAAGGGGTCCCTGTTCATGGCAGGGGTTGGAGCTGGATGAGCTTTAAGGTCCCTTCCAACACAAACCATTCCATGATTCTATGCAGGAGCTCTCGCTGCACTGAACTGCTGCCTTGAGTACACGGTCACATCTGTTTATCAACCTTCAAACCACATATTCCCCAAAGCACTTTTAAGTTGGGATGAACATATGTATATTTAACAGAGGAGACTGAGGACCAGGTGATAGAAATTTTCCTGCCTGGGGATGCTCAAGTGTTGTCTCCCAACTGTGTTTGAAATAGCTTAGGCAATACCAGGAGCACAAACAAGCTCCTGCAGCGGTGTCAGGAATGCTGCTGTCTCAAGCAGTCACGAGTTGCATAAGGCAGCCTATAAAAGGGAAAGTGCACACTTACCAGCCACATCCAGAAACTCAGAGAACGTTTCCACTGGCATGAATTCCTCCTGGAAGGTTTTCAGGGCCTTGTCTGCAGCTTCGTGTATTGGCATGTCATTGTGTCGTATGAATTCAGCAAGAGAGTAGGACCAGCCTCCCTCTGTGTTACTGGTAGGCACCTTCTATAAGGGGGAAAATGGGATCAAATCAGTCAAAAACGTAACAGTGTAGAACAATAACTGATCCCTTCTCCTGTTGCTTTTGGACTTGCAGCCCCTCCCACACAGTGAAAATTACCCCATATGCGACTGCTTTGTACAGAATGCAAAGCAAGGTCACAAGCATTTTCTTACTCTCATTATCTGACCCTCTCTGGAAGCTGTAGGTTTCCTTCTGGTGGATGCCACTACCTCCTTCCTTACCCACTGCTTCCCTGGGGCGGCTCTGAATGTCCTTGCTTTAGTGAATGATGAACAGACAAAATACACAACCCAGGAGTGGAAAAAGTCTCTCAATTTTTCAGACACCAAATATCAAGAGGTGCAATAGGCACAAGCAGTCTCTTATGGCCTTTCTGCTCATCCAAGGTGAAGTTTTAGGTTTTACAAGGATGTTGGAAAAAAGGGGCTTCAAATTCTGCCTTCTATTTCCAACACATGTAGCTGTTCAGGTTAGAAAGCTGATATCAATGAACTTCAAGGTTTTCTCTTACCTTGAACATGTTGTAAATGAGATCTACTAGGGCCCAGAAGAGAAGGCCAGAGCGGTATGTTCCATAGTCCTTCACTGTCTTATCTGCCAGTCTAGGAAGATAATGAAATCAATCTTGGAGTTAATCACTTTACTATGCTTTGGTAACCCATTTGATGAATAGCATGAAAGCTGAAGCAGCCAAAAAGCCTATCAATAATCCACATGGGAATAGCTCCGAGTAAGCTTTGCTGTGTGCTCTTGGACACAAAACAAACATGGGGCATCCACAACCTGTGTACAACAATTCCTATGGCTGGGAAGTCACTTGCCCAGCTGTGCCTGAAGCAGCCAAAGCAGGTTAACCCATAAAACCTTATTTTACAGGAAGAAAACAAGCACAGAGGGAATTTGACTGCTGAGACTAGTAGGAAGTCAACAGCCAAGCTGGAATAAACAGCCCACATCCCCCATTTGTGTGCTCCCTGTGCAGCAGATTCCTGCAGAAATAACTAAATGGAGGTTTCAGACACAGTCTGTACCAATGGCAGAGAACACAACTCACAAAAGCATTTCTGAAAGACTTCAAGGGAAATATCTCATCCTTGAAGAAATGAAGGAATTCCCATTTAATACCTTCTCGGTTACTCTACTGCTGTGAAAGGAGTTTGGGTTTGGAACTTCAGCATCTGGCTGAAGAAATGTTCCAAAAGGTGCAGAGCTGTCTTGGGATAACAGCTCCCAAAGTTTACAGGATTAATCACAAACAGGTTCTGGCAAGGCAGAACCTCCTGCCAGCAACTCTAATGGCTTTGGAATTTTCTTGCATGTGTTTCTCAGGTACCTTTGCCTCCATCACATGCTGCTTCCTGCTTAAAAGCTTTGGAAAGAAAAAGCCCTTTTTTATGCATCTAGAACTAGATGAGCTGCCACTGGCACAAGTCAGCAAGACAAAAGGGTATTGTCTGACCTGCAGTCTGCCATTAACTGGGGATTTCTGGGGGGCAAAAAAAGCATTTTTCTGCTCTTCTCAAAGGTTCCATTGGTGTGTCTGCCCTTAACACAGCCAGCCTGGGAGGTGGCAGCCTGCCTGGGCACTAAGCTTCATTACTGAAAGGAAAACCAATTAGTAAAGGTGACTAAATTTCCACGGGAAGAGCAGCAAGGCTCATTCTAGACTCCCAAATACTGCAAGCCAGGGTTTCTTTTTATGTGAATGGGTTTGATCTAATTGGAGTCTGCTCCTTTAATTGAAAACTAAAAGGCCCTTGTGGGTTAAGTCTGATAGCTACCTTCTGGAACAGCTACTCCATGTAATAGCTGCAGCCTTGTCATTAATGTAAGCTGGTTCAGGCTCAGCAGTTGTACGTGGGCTGCCAGCAGAAAGGCAGACATCAATGCTTCAGGAACCTTGCTTCTTCATGAATATTTTACAAAGGTCACAGTCAGAGCAAAGGGGAAAAAACAGAAGGATATTCTCCTCCCAGACTCCAGATGAAAGCTACGCTGGGAAGTAGCTACAGGCTTTTTCTAGCTAGAATTCCTGGTTCAGGAATAAGAAGCAGGTAATCGGTCACTTGATTCAGCTCTCTGGCATTTGTAAGTTATAGTGACAAAAAAAGAACAGATCCATTCTGGCAATTTCATCAGTGGGTTTACAAAGTGTTTCTAAAACAAAGAATCTCTCTCTTTGCTCTTGCAGACAAACTGTGATAACTGCAGCTCCTGGCACAGATAGAAGACATTTTGAGCTTGATTCTCCTCAGATGTATTTTACTAATCCAGCTGAGCAGGCAGAAACACCTAACCACAGGACAGAGCACAGGCACTGTTTCTTGCCTTCACTAAAGTATGAGGGAATACAGAATATTGCCTGCATGTTCATTAATAAGATTTACAGGCCTTTTTTAGGATCACAGATTGATCCTCAGCTGCTTTTAGATGCACTGTTGGTTGCTACAGCGACTTCTCTCCATCTCCTCCACTAAAGGCAGCAACAAGTCCTTGTGTCTCCCTAACCTTCAGCCCACACCACCCCAATGTAGTCTGAATGGTGCAGTTCCCAGGGAGCACCCCTGTACTGCATCTCATGTGGAATGCTAATTGTAATCTCTGTATGCAGACACACTACTCTGATGTTACAGACACTGGCTTTCTCTTTGCCTTGGCCTCCAAATTCAAGGTATTGACCCTTATCTGCAGAGCATTTCACCATCCATCACCCTCTTCCTGATTTTCCACAAGAATAAATAAGCCCAGCCCTTGGAAATAAGAACTGCCATATTTCTATTGCTGAGAGGTATTATCAGCAGCAGGCTTTGTGCTCTCTTAGTCTGCAGGCATTAAAGCACGTCCTTGAATAAACCTTGACATAATTCCTGAGAACTGTTTCTGAGTGTTTTCCCCTAAAATTCCAGAGACTGGATGCTTCAGCTGGAAGTTTCTTGCTCTGTTTCAGTATGCTTTTATTATAGTCATGGTTAGAAATAAGTTGGGAAAGAAACAGAATCTTTTACTGAGGGATGAAAGACACCAAACATCCACAGCAAACCCACAGCTCTGCTTTGCCAGTCTCCTTCACAAGCCACATGAAAGCTGCACACCCTTGTGTCTACAATAACATCTCCTGTCAGTGTTAAACCCCCTTTCCCAGAACTCAGGCAGGGTGGTGGCAATAGGAGACACAGAACAGGTTGAGCCTGAGGAGAAGAAATGAGCACAGAAATCAATACAGGAGCCCCTTTAAGGGCTCTTTCCCTTTTGATGCCTTTAATAGCATTGATGCATGCTGTGTTGTGTGTTACTACAATGTAATGACTTTATCAAACACATAATTAATGTCATCAGAATAAGAATGCCCTTTAAGGCGACTTAGAATAATAATGAATGTATTCCTAATTATGACAGCTATTTAAAATCATCTTTTCAGTAACTGGAATTCTCCTTCCTTCTCTGGAAATATGTGCTTTTGTCAGGCACAGCCACTTATTCTTGTGCTTCAAGTGCCTGACAGCTGCTATTGATTCTTTTCTTTTTTAAAAGCAATGGCATTTGATTTCTATTTCTATTTTTCTATTTAAAGAAGCTGGTGCACTGATCAAAAGAGCACAGAAACAGCTTCTTTAGTAAAGCAAGCAGAGGGCATGCTAGCACCTCTGAAAGAGCACACAACAGAAGTTACTACAGCATTATTACATCTCACTTGATACAGGGGAAAAATAACCATGGAATGGTTTGGGTTGGAAAGGACCTTAAAGCTCATCCAGCTCCAACCCCTGCCACGGGCAGGGACCCCTTCCACTGGAGCAGCTGCTCCAAGCCCCTGTGTCCAACCTGGCCTTGAACACTGCCAGGGATGGGGCAGCCACAGCTTCTCTGGGCACCCTGTGCCAGCGCCTCAGCACCCTCACAGGGAAGAGCTTCTGCCTAAGAGCTCGTGACTAAGAGCTCATCTCAATCTCCCCTCTGGCAGGTTCAAGACATTAAACTTACCATTCTCCTACTTTTAGCTATATTCCTAGGAAAAGCATCATTTCCACTGATCAACTAATTCATGCACTCCAGAAAACATCCAGAACTGAATGCTCCTCCTTATACACCTGCAACGCTGAGTACCAAACTTCCCAGAAGGGTCAGTATCTGCTATTCTAGAACACATACACTCCTTTTCTTATCTCCCCAGAAGCCGCCTGTGGCTCCCACTGCAGTGACAGTGACAGGAGCACACGGCAGTGGCATGGCTAACCTGCTGGCTCCCCCTGGTGACACCACTCGCACGTGGGAGGTGACAAGGAGCCTCTTGAGGATCTCCACTCTCATGGCTTTCCACTTCTCGGGGGGTGAGATGTGCAGTGCCAGCACGGTGTAATAGTGGGGCCCATCCACCTCGTAGGCACTCTCCACCCACTTCTCCTTGGGGTGCTCCATGAAGCTCTGCAGGTTCTTCTCCTCCCTCGAAGTTGCTCGAGTTCTGAAACACAAGAAAAGCTTCAGCAGCTGCTCTAACCCTTACATGTTAATTTGCTGCTCCTCAGGACCTTTGAGGGGCTGCATCCATGCAGTCTCGAACAGGAAAAAGCAGTGCAGGCTTGGCACTAGCAGGTTGCTCCCAAATCCCTTCACTGCTTGAGCAGTTGCTCCCAGTGGAGCTGGCAAGTCTAGCATCACTTTTCCTTTGAGCTGTGCATGGAACTGGAGCCCTGCAAGGCAGCTGGCATTGCCCCAGTAGAAGGCAATACTACTGTAGAGCTATTTTTCCTTGTTTTAGAGGAAAAACGGATTAAGGCAAACCAGTCCATGCGTTCAGGTTGCACCTTCTCCCATCTGACACAAAGCACATGGCTGCAGCTCCTGCACCAGACTTTTATTAGTCATCTAATGCAGAAAGCAAAATTCAAATTCAAAAGCAATCACTGAGAGGATAAAGGCCAATTTCAAACCCAAAAAGACAGTGTATTTACTGTAAGCTTATACACATATATATATATATCCCCTAGCTCCAATCTCTTCAGGAGTCCTGACCCCCAGAGCTGCTCATGCAATCTGTGTTACAGCAGACTTTATGTACATCTATCATGCTTTACCATGGTCTACTGCTCTACTTCATCAGGAAGAGGCTGCCAGCCAAACAGGGTCAGATACACCCTCCCTACCAGGATACTATAGAGCAGCATCTTAGCAGATAAAGCTGTTCCTATGTGACCTTTTCATCTACTACATGCTACAGCTGGTAGCCAACCAGTAGCTCTTCATTTTCTCCATTTAATATCATCCTGCCTTTAGGAAAAAATAGCGCCTGGAAACTACATAAAGCATTTTTACACAGGAGCCACACAGCGGGTTCCGGGCTCTCGGGTGCCAGCAAGCAGCCCAACAAGATGAAAAGAATAGTTTCATTTATGTGTCTCCCAAGGGACTCAGAAAACAAGAGCACAGGGATCTGGAGAGAGATAGCAAAAACAATAGACAAATTGTATTAGAGCCAAAATGTTGATTAGTTCCAGGCAGGAAAATTAGTGAGATTTCCCTGCACTGCATTTGGAGTGACCTTGGTTGAAGAGGAGTGTATTTTAACATTTATAGCCCCATTTAATTAGTCTTTCTAGTATCTACACAAACAAAAGGCATATGGGCATTACATTGTCTGTATTATCAGGACCAGCTCACGCATTCCAAAGCATTTAGGTATTGATAGATTTGTACACTTAGACCTAGTGTCAAGCCAAAGCACACCCTTATCTCATGCTTTGCATAATGAAGATCTTACTGAAACACTGCTGACTGCTGTAATAATAGTAACAATGATAATAATAATAATTATAATAATAATAATAGAAAAAAATGTCTCAATGTCAGGCAAACCTCATGGACCTGAACACTACAGGAGAATTCTAGTATGTCAAAACTGGAAACAAAACTGGCTGCATTATTTCTGTGTTAATACTGGATGAAATGATACCAGGGTTAAGTTTTCAACTAACAATTACTTCATCCTAGTGTCTCTCTTCTGTCTGCTCCAGAGCAAATGAAGCTGGCAGTGTTCCTTTCATCTAATAACCCTGTTGTTCACTCCAGAGGTAATAATTACATCTAGAATGGAAAAAGAAGCTAATTCCCAATTGCTTTTACTCAATAGGCTCCCTGTTACCCTGCATGTTCAGGCAGCAACTCCAACCAATGAAAACCTCTAACAGCCCACTTAAGATGCGCAGTTTGGTTCCTCCTAAAGCTTTTGTGTGATTTCCCATCTTTCTTGCCTCATGCATATAACAAAGCCCAGAGTGCAGCTCTGAGAGACCTTTCTGAGACTACAAGTAGAAGGCAGAGGTAAAGATACTGACGTGTTGAGGACGTAGAGCACCGTGTGGATAATGTATGGAATGAGGTGTATGTTGCTCTCCCTTCCTCCTCCTCCAGTATCTACGCTGAACGATTGCTCCATTGCAAACCGGAGAAAGAGCAGTTTAATGTCATGGACATTGAGCTGGTAGGTGGGCTCCCGCTGCCCTGTGCACTCCTGGAGGTATGTGTTGTGTCTGAAAAACAGCAGTTAAGTGTTACTTTCTCAAGAACCTTTACAAAACTTCAATCAAATTTCTTCTTCCACACCAGAGCTCAGAGTCTGAGCAAGTATTTCACTGAAAGGCTTCAAGGAATGACCAGGATATGAAATGCAATCACTGCTACCTTCAATTAACCTCCCCAAAGGGAGGCTCTCAGCTTACTCTGGCAAATCCAGTTTCATCTGCATACATACATATATATATATATATATATATATATATATATATACACACCCATCAATACTATTTTCCCATGTCCAGGGTGTGGGATACAGCTCCCTGGCCAAAATGAATTAAAGATGTTACCACTCCTGATTTCAAACCTGACAGTACAAACCCAACACAAGGTAGACCAGAATACTGACAACAGATGAACCATCAGCTCCAGGGAAGTGGTTGGGCTACTGTAACTCATTACCACCCAACAGAGGTTTGGAACTACACAAAGGAATGCTCTGATGTCAAGATAGGTTTCTTTTGTAAAGCACAGGGTCACTGGGTTGCAAATAAATCAATACTGTCACCTCACACTGCATCTTCAGGAGTAACTTGGGGTTAAGGAGGTAATGAATTCATTTATTTATAGGTCAAGAAGTTACTTTTCCTACTCACCGTGCTAAACAAGTAGCAAAAGCAGACTCTGGCACATGAGGTCCCCAGACTGGCAGGAGCCCATTACACTTGGTGTTGGCATTTTGTAGGGCTGCACTCTCCCACTCTTCACGGCCGCGAGCAAGTCTGCATGGAGAAAGCGAGCCATGCCCAGGCAAGTTAGAAGGATGCAAGGTTTTGGCTAAGAAATCATCAATATTTGACAATTCCACAGCTTCTTTAAACCATGGAGCTCACTTTTCAGTGTCCAGGCCTGACCTTCATTTGGCACATTAAAACAGACCACACCAGAGCAGGCCATGATGCCCCCAGGCTGTAAAGTGATCAACTCAGAAGCAAACCCATCCTGAGTTACAAGGCCAGGTGCTCACAAACCATCGTGGAACATAAGATCAGCCAGCACCCCCCAGCCTGCGAGCAGAACACACCTCACAGCTGCAAGGTGACAGTCATAGTGGACAATGTTGAAGTGAGACACTGTGCTGTATCCTTGCTGTTTTCGGGGCTTGTTCTCAAACTCCTCTAGTGCAACACGTTTGGTGAAAGTATAAATCCCAAGGACTCTTGTAGGCTGCAATGATGACACAAGGGCTGTGTTAAAGATCATTCACAACTACAACAGCTGACATTTTGCACTGCTTTTAGACTGCACTGGATTTCATCTTTCCCAGTCCCTACTTCAAACTCAAACTGATCAAATATTCCATCCCTGGCAGTATTCAAGGCGAGGTTGAACAGCGCTATGTTGCCCACAACATGGTCTAGTGTGTGATGTCCCTGTCCATGGGCTTGGAGCTGGATGATCTTAAGCTTCTTTCCCACTCAAGCCATTCTATGAAATCTTTTTCCAACTTCCACTAAAAACACCCAGATTTGTTTTCACTAGAAACCCACTTCCACTTCCCAACCAGCTCTAGAATTACTGATCCCAAGAACAAAACCTGTGATTTCTGATTTCCCAGTGCCAACACATCAACCCTTGTGTCAATCCGTCAGCAGGCGAGAGGCTTTGAAAATGTATCCCACTTTACCTGAAATTTGTATCCTTCCCGACAGATGCAGCAAGTCAGACCTGGTTCTTCTATAAGTTCCTCCATCTGTTTAAGCAGTGCAGTCTTGGTCACTACCTGACCCTTCTCGTTTGTCTGAAAGAGGAGGTTAAAAAGACAATGATGAACACCACAACACCACCGGAACAGGAATGCCCATTCCATTTCCCAGCCTACTACTGGCAACTGTGTTTGCTCTCCCAGCAAACTGTGGGTTTGAGCTCTGCAGTATTTATCAATAAATCAGTTAACACAACTCCGTGTGTGGCAGCTTTAGCAAGACACAAATAAAAGATCATTAGCTCACTAGTCTGCCATCAGTGCAAACAGACATTACCGTCATCCCCAGGGTGCCCAGGGCCTTCTGTCTCATTGCCATGGCCATACGTTTCTTCTCTGCACGTGTCTCCTTCCGGGCAGCATCAATCTTCTTATTCACCTCTGGATGTTCCCTTAGTGCCTCCAGAAGATTCTCTGCTAATGTCCCGATCCCTTCATCACTAGACACCTGCTCCAGCTTGTGCAGGTTGGTAATGGAGTCTGTGCCTATTAGCACCTAACAGGGATTGAAACACAGCACTTTCTTCAGAGAAAAGGTGCACCAGCAGTAACTGTTCCCTCTAATGCCACCCGTGACAGCTAAGCAGAAGCACCGATTTACAACTGGTTTTACCAAGTGTCTTTCTTCTTTGATGTTGCTACACTATGGGCCCTAGACCCTAAAACTGTGTATGACAGCAGGGCAGTTTGCCTCTCTGCTGGCCATTCCTACGAACTCAGATGTGGATGTTGGATGAAGAGCATCCTTAAAACAGTACCAGGCCCTGAGAAACCTATGAACACTATACAGGGCACAGGCCTGAATTACCTCCTCATATTGGTGTGTGCATCTCACAGCATGCACAGTAAGAAGATACTGAAATCAAAATCTCTGTCTTCCAGACTCTTACAGACTAGAAGATGACACCTGAAGCTGGTGTGTCTCTCCAAGCCCACCAAAAACAGTGTAGAACCAACTGCTTATCTACAGCCACTAAAAGCAGCATAACAAGCCAGCCACGTCCTACCTGGCTTTCACAAGAGTCTCCTTACCTGTGTAGCAGGGTGCTGCGTGGCAAGTCCTCGGAGCAGGCGAAGGATAAAAGGAAGTGCAGGTCGAGCTAAGAATTTCTTCCATACATCTGCATCCAAACTGCACAGAAAACAAAAGCAGCAGCTGAAGAGCAGTCGCCCGTGCTGAAAAGGCACTTGGTGGTCAGCCAGCAGCACAGCTGGCAGAGAACAGGCTGTAGGCAGGACAAGCACCCTTCCCCCTGTGTCCTTCATCCATTAATTACTGAAGTGATATTCACACTCCCACTTCCATATTGTGCATGGTAATACCCACAGTGTCAGCTCTTAGCCTTGGAATTTGTTTTGTGTTCACAAGCTGGCCATCAACAGCTCTGTTACAGTGCATTAGCTAAGGAGCAGGCAGGAAACACAAGCACTGTCCCATCCAAGAAATCAGCTTGGATGGGTATCAAATGGGAAGATGACAGGCTTTTTAGTTCACCCTTATAGTGGCACTGTCTCACCAGACCCTCCACATCATCACAGCTGTACCAAGTCTAAATGCTTCTGAATGTGGACTTGTTAATGGCTTGCTTGGAAGACTGTTGTGGTGACGAAACAAGCAAATGATGTTCAGGATTATGCCATACGTTAACTAGTGACTCTTACTTCTTTGCACTGGGGATGTGCTTTTTCATGTAATCAAGGGCATTCTGTGTAATTCCCTTCTGAAGGATGAGATCTTTCAGCTGATGGCCATTGCTGTTGTTCTTTATTCCTGCTGCTATTTTACAGAAGCAGTCTAGGAAAACTTTATCATCTCCACTGTGCTCCTCGTCATACCTGAATGAAGACAAGAAATGGTAAATTGGAGGCTCTCCAAACATCTCTGCCTGTAATCCTCACTGCATTATTGCTGAATGTATATACTCCAGCTCAGATACTCAGAACAGCTACTCAGACCCTTGTCATCTCAGAATACATGCTAAAGCCCTACCTCTTCAGCTACACATTCACATATTTCTTTTACAAATGGCTTAGGAGTGAAATAGGAAATTAAGCTTATGCATTAGGAATCTCTGAAGCTTCACATTACACTGAAGTAAGCGTCAGAGAGGAAATAAAAGGTTCACACTTGTCAGTACAACCGATTTAACGTGTTTTTAGTTGAAACATGACAACATACTTATCAAAGTTACAGTAGGGCTTGAACCGATCAACCAGAATCTGCATTTTCTCCATCTCCCCAAAGGACAGGTAGGGGATGATGCGCAACAGGCCTTGCAAGACACTGAGATTGGAACGGACAAAAGTACTGTTGATCTGATCAAGCAGCATTACCAGCTGATCTTTGTCACCAGTTAGGAGGAGGTTACCCTGCAAAGGAAGAATGCAGCATGATTTATATGGAGGAATAAATCTATAACATTCAAAAAACCTTCACTCTAGTTGCTGGTAGACTCTCTTGAAGGATTAGAGGTCTAGGCCCTTAATAAAGACAGACTAACGAACAAAATCCAACCTCATTCCCAAGTGTCTTGTGGAATGGCTGTATCAACTCCTCTAGCTGATACCTGACTTCTTCACCTACTGTTAATGCATTTTCTAGTCAAAAAGGTCTAATGATTCCAGCCCAAGGGACGTCAGATTCCCATACACCAAGAGTTTCAAAAGATGAGCGAGAAACTCTTCTCATTCTCAGGCTGGTTGAGATAGATTTTATTTTCAGTTAGCTGAAAATCAATCATGTTTTCAACATGTACAAAAACAAGGCAGAGCTGTCTTCTCTTGTCTCCCACTGGCCTGTGGCCTAAAGCAGCAAGGAAGGGATCCAAGCAGAGCCTAATAACCCCCACAACTGTGCAAGAATCATCCTAAAGCAGCCTTGCTGTGCTTTTGGTTCAGGGCACTCCTCTTGTCCTACCTCCAAGACCTGCTAAGACATGCCAGCAAGCATAACAAGGGTTAGACTCCCATTTAGCACTCCACAGCTCCTGAAGCTCAGCATCACTAATAAGATATTTGCAATCTTTGAATCCCAACCAACACTCCCATTCATGTACTGAGCCCCAGGCACTCACCTTGTCTTCGCTCAGAGGTTCTGCATTGGATTCATCCAGTATGATCTCCATTATACTAAGCACTTGTTCTGCCACAGCTGCTCCTCCACTGTCCTTACTTTCCTGCTCAGCCACCAGAGCCTGAAGAAGATGGCAGCAGTTATTGGAATACCAGTACTGGAACAGCAGTAACTGATTCAACTGATCCACACACTTCCACTCATAACAGATAAGGATTATCTAACAGGTAATTTGCAGTGCCAGCCCAGCACTCCTGTAGATGCCATAAGGCAGCATGACAGTCAGAGGTACCTTAAAAACACTGAAGCCCATGGAAAACATGGACTTTATGGAAGTCCAGGCTGCCCTTACCAGGTTAAGAGTTCCCAGCATGACATTCAAAGTGTTCATCTCTGGCTTGACCAGCTGCTGACGATTTATTTTCACCTTCACACAGTAACTAAACAGTTTTAACAGCACCTAGAAAATACAGAGAATGCATTTTCAGTGGTACCTTCAGAATGAGGAGGGTTTTGCTGAAACCAAAGCACCCAGTTATATAGCTAGTTTCCAGCCTACTGGGGTAAAGTAAAAGCCAGAGTTTTAAGCATAGGACAGCTTTGGTTTCAAGTAAGGCCAAGGCAAAACACACTCTGGCAAGGCAGAATTTAGTCTTAGGAGGAATGAGAGGGAAAGAAGGAATTCCTCAGGTTTTCATTAACTAGTGAAGTGAAATCTCTGCTCCAACACTTCAGGTGCAACACAAATCAGAGTAAGCTTCACTAATGCTTGTGGCATTTGCTATCATGTAACTCCTGACCCCAAAGTCCTAAAGCTGAGACTCACAGTTAAGAGGTGCCGGCCTTGTTTGAAGTCCTTGATTCCAGTCAGTCTGTTGAGCATGCACTCCAAGCCTCCACACTGGGCCATGACACCTGCCATTTTATACACTTCTTCCTCATCCTCTTCTTCATCTACAGGACAGACACAGATTGTGAAGAGAGGAAGCAGGCACAGTACGGCAAGCTTAGTCCAAGAGACAAAACAGTGGAGTAAAAATGGGGAGTACAGTAGGACAGATTTACCAGCAAGTCAAGTCACTTCAACTGTATCCAATTTGGAAAGAATTATGAGCAGGAATATGAAGAAGGGCCAGGCAGAATGGTCCCTGTGCCATGCAAGTGTTCACATTCAAAGAGCAGATTTAAAAGCTTGTTACAATCCACTCCAGGTGAAGCAGGTAAACGTAGCAAAAGCAACGTCAATCAACTTTAAGCTCACTGCTGTAAGGATAATAGTGCCAGTGCTCTGCAGTGAACCTCAGATTTCCAATCTAATCCCAGCTTTCAGGAGACAAATGCATTACCAGTAGTGGAGTCGAGAGACTCGATGAATTCCTCAGTTGCATCTCCTAGTAACCCTCGCATGCGGTAAATGATCCTCATCGGCTCCCCCTGCAAGACAGGAGAGCATTTTATTTACTGTCTCTCTGTGGACACTTATTTTCAAGTCCAGTTCTCTTTACAGCGTGTAACACACACTCCAGCCTCAGTTTCCCTTCCTGCTGTTTTCACTGTGGAT
Source organism: Melopsittacus undulatus (assembly GCF_012275295.1). NCBI lineage: Eukaryota > Metazoa > Chordata > Aves > Psittaciformes > Psittaculidae > Melopsittacus > Melopsittacus undulatus. The sequence continues at coordinate 2,393,188 of NC_047538.1, read as the reverse complement.
GGGAACACAGAAATCTCTCACTTCCTCATTCCTCCCTGAGCTGAGTTAAAAACAACAGTAAAGCCACCACCTGCAAAAACATCAGTATCTTATCTCTTGGTCTGTCCTGGCATTGCCACTTAGATTGACAGGCTGGGAATAAACAGTTTCCTTTAGCACCAGTGAAGGATCTTGCCAAGAAAAATGTGCTTTTATAGAGAAACGCCTGCTTTCCACAGCAACCTTTCCCTCTGAGGGTATTGCACAGCACACCTGGGAAGTACAGGGATCAGGCATAGCCCAGTAAATGAAACAGGAGAGATTAATCAGACAGATGCTTTTGAACAGATAAAATCTGCAGGGATGGAAAATGGAAGAGCCCAAGGAAAAGGCAATTTAATGAGCTTTCAGTAAGACAGTATATTGCTGAAATGACATAGCCAAGCCCACTGAAGCACAAGCTGTGCTAAAAAGCCTGGGAAAAGGCTAGTTTTCCAGCTGTATTTCCAGCTGGAAATACTGACAGCCTACCACTAAACTTTCCATTTTAATCCATAGGCCTGAATAAAAAGCAGAAAAGCAAAATCCCAGATTTGGGAGCAGGAAACCTTGTGAGAGAAAACCTGTCAGAGAGCGCACTAAGCCTAATGTGGAATAAGCAGTGCTTAATGTCACAGCAAATACATAAGCAGAGGGAAAGCCCCAGGGGGAATATCTGCTCAAAGGCCACGCTACCGACCAGCAATTAACACCACAGGGGCCCTGGTAAAATGGCAGATGAACAAAAAAAGCCAGTGAGAGACAAGGGAAACAAAAAGGGGCCTGAGGTTGTGTTCTTGTGTGCCTGTCTATTTCCTAGGGAACGTGAGCCGCAGCTCCAGAAGTGCTCTACTGAGGTGCACACAAAGGGAGGCAGAGGAAAGCTCAGTAATGCTGAGTGAACTCTGCCTTTCTCCAGCAGCACTGCATCCTGCTGCAGCTCAGCATCCCCTGGGAATGGCACCTCACTGCTTGGGCAGCACATGCAATCCCTCAATAACTGGACTAGAGCTCCAATTGGAATGCACAGATAAAGACGAGCACCTCACTTCCCTGTCCAGGTTAGTACCTTGCTAAAAACTAATCATTGTCACCTAGCTTTGGGCTTCATTTTGCAGTACAGAAGGCCTTTTTACTGAAGTTATGCTTGATGAGAACCATTCCCCACATCATCATTCAGTGAAAATGGGCGTTTGTTTGAATTCTTCCCCACAAACACAGGAAACAAACGGTTTCAGAACACCAAGGTTGCAGTCAAAGTGACTGCAATCCAAGAGTAAATGAGGAATGAACAAGAAGTATTGGGCAAATCAGTCTTCTTTTATGATCTTAAGTGCTACAAAAAACATATTTGTTACAAGCAATATTTATTCTGATGGATTCCTTCTCAGTGCGAGTTTATTTTAGTGGCTACAAGAAGAGGAAGGGAAGAGCTTGTTCTGGACCGTATCCACCCCTGAACAAGCTTCTGGGACATGGTGCACTAGCTCCTAAGACTGCTGAATCCATTTCTCCCTCTGAAACAGGTACTACACACTACTAAGAACAAACTGAGAGGATGAAACCTGTCAAGTTCTGGAGATCCCTACATGAAAAGCACAAGAGCAGAAGTATAAAGTAATATAGAGAAACGCTGCATAAATAGCTTGGGTTCATCTCTGAAGCTGATGGAAGATGGAACAATCTGGTGTCCCTGTCTGTACTCACACATTAAACTGTCACGTGTAGATGGAGTGTGAAATGTGCTTTGAAAGGCAGTGACACAAAGTTCAGCTATTTCCCTAAAGGAATGTAAGAGTTTGTTACTCAGAAAGTCAGTTCACGCATCTGATATGCTACACAGCAAAGTTCAATACACTCACCTTGGTCAGCTTTTAAACCCCTGATGTTGCAGAACTGAGTAACAGTCATTAAGGGAGCACATAAAGGTGCTGACCTATTATATCCAAGAAATTATATGCTAGAAAATAAATCCCAACTCATGTTATTTTTATTCCCCAACCCTCTTTTCTTGGCAATACGAAGGACAGGCACTTTGTGTGCTAACATACATAACGACAACACATACCTCATTAGTGGGACACCACACCTTCTTGTAGACCTCGGCCACAGGCAGATCCAAACTGATGATCTTATTATTCACCAAAAGCTGTAAAGGAGGGAAGAAAAAGTCAGTTCTAGCAATCATCTGCTGCCTGGAAATGGCAGCCCCATGCAACTGCACAAGAAATCCCCACTCGTGCATTCTCACCTCCATTCCACTGTCATCCTCCAGCAGAGCCACCAGATCACAGTCCTGACAGATTTTGTTCTTGATGTCCCTCATGAGTGGCCCAATACCAGGCTCATTACTGCTGTAGGGATTGCCTGGCATTCTGCCCTGTAAGAAGTCTTCCTGTTGGGGATCTTTCTCCAGTGTTACAAAGAACTCTGTCACTTCATTCTCTTCCTAAAGAACAGCAGAACAGAGTGAGTGAGTTTTCCCCTAACCATGCTCCCATTCCTGCACTTCTATGGTAGCAAGTGACAGGATGTCCCTAAACCTTCAGTCCCTTCATTACTGGTACAACCTGTTGTATGCTGTCACATATGTGGCACGTATGAAGATGTCTACTATCATTTAGTAAGCAAATTCCTCAGCATGAAACAATACTAGTTTTTTGCACAATGCATGCCACAGCAGGGAACCTGAATGCTAAAACCCCTAAAATAGGATACTACTACAGTTCCACACTGGCTAATATTAAATCATTATTGTAGACACTACTGGGTTTTTTGCCAAACTGCAAGCACCTGTATCTATTTAAGAAGTCTGTAAGTGATGCTACAGCCTTCTCTATACTTACAGGATAGATAATACTGCATAGTCTCTCAAAGATGAAGACTGGAGTCCTGTAGTCATCAAGGCTGTAACGTTTTGCAGTCTCTATACACACTGCCATAAATGCTTTGGTTTCAGATTCTGTGCCTGCCAAGAAATGGAAGCATTAAAAGACACAGGAGTCAATTTTACAGGTTCCATTTTACCTCAGCATACACAATAAATCCTTCTGCAATAAGCACCACACTTTGGTGCCCTCTCCTTTTGCAGAGCCACTACTTAAAAGATGAAAGGCTATTTACTGGTATGTTTACTAGGAAAACCTTTTTGCATGGTTGGGCTGCAGTAAAACAATCCCATAAAAGGAGGAGGTTTAAATTCCTGGAAAATAAGAAACAACTCCAGGAATGCTATTTACCTTTTCTGTGCCAAAAGGAATTATTGGAATGCCCAAGCCATAAACCCCCCTCACTACAGCAGTCTTTCAGAGAGAAGTTCTTTGTGTGGCTGTAGCAATCTGCTTTTTCATCGTGGTTGCCCCAAACTCTGTGTTTATGGAACTGAGGTGGTTTTACCTGTTGTCATATCCTCCAGCATCTCCAGCAGCATGTCCTGGGTTTCATCAATCAGCTTTGTTCTTTGCACCACTAACTTCCTCAAGCAGAGGTAACCATTCAGGACTGTACCCACCAGGCGGCTTTTGAAATGCCGCTTGATGGACTCCACCTCCACGAAGGAAGAGAGAAGACCTGTAAAGCAATGAGATATTCAGGAATTGGGAAGAGGGAGCTTGATTTCACGTTGTCAGCAAACAGGGCACAGCATCATCAAAACAGCACAAGGAAATGGCTTCTTACAACTCCCATTGTCAGCCTGTGGTTTAAAGCTCCTTTCTATGAACAGTTGGAGGCAAAGCCCCCTGGCTTGTGAGTGCTGCCCTGTAAATTACAGCATGTGGGACCATGGTGAGGAAATGAGGAAAGGGTGTAGGGAGCTTTCTAAGCACTTGATAGAAAAATCATAGAAGCCTGAAATGGTTTGGGTTGGAAAGGACCTTAAAGCTCATCCAGCTCCAACGCTTGCAATGGGCAGGGACGTCTTCCACTAGAGCAGCTTGCTCCAAGCCCCTGTGTCCAACCTGGCCTTGAACACTGCCAGGGATGGAGCAGCCACAACTTCCTTGGGCATTTCTGCATGTTTTGACATTTTTCTGTCACAAGGTATTTCAAAAGCAGATGATTGCTCCCATCCAATCTTTAAGCTGGCTCTGATGAGGTGACAAGTGCAGTGACTTAACAGTTACATCACCAAACTGGTCACTCCTATAACAAAGGATCAGCAAACACTTGGATTCTTTCCCATGGCATATTTCTTAATGTGTTTTTTCTTGCAAGAACCCAGGTTTTATGAATTACTTCACTGATTCTTCAAGAAATGGAAGAGAATACAAAAAAAGAATGACCCAGTTACTGATGTATTTCCATTTCCAGCAAGGTTTTGAAAATACTGTCCTCTAGAAGATTCAAAAGAGAAAGTCTACTGTAGAGTGAGCAGGTAGGAAACAACAGGTAGGAATAAATCAATGTTTCGAATGGTTCCAGGAATTCTACCGTACAAGAAATGTAATTAAGAAATGGAGAAGGAAAGTGCTATGGTGAAGTCTTCTCATATGTTATCACAGTTCAAGTAACTAAAACTGTAAACAATACAGAAAAATCTATTTAGGGGTTAAGTGCTAAATCAATAGCAAAAATGTATCTGCAAAACACCAAGTCACATCTCTCAAATTCTGCTACATGCTGTTACAGAACAAGGACTCCCCCATCTCTAAACCTACTACAGGACTCACGCTGATGCCACCAAATACCTGTGAGACTCTTCAAGGCATATCCCTGCTGCAAATCAGTGCTGAGTGTTGCTTCTTCCAAGGCAAGTAAACGAGCTATTTCCTGGGAATAATTAACAAGACTATTAGAACAAGACACCGCAATGCCAAGAATGACACAGAGAAACCAGAACTGCAACAAAGCAGCAGGGAAGGAAAGAGACAGGAGAGAAAAACTACTCTAAACATTCTCCTCATTTTCTCCCCGTACTGCTCTATTACCACTGCTTTCCTCTAGTCACCCCTCCATGATGGATTCAAGGCCACCATTAACACAGAGGCTGTCATGTATCCCTTTGGAATGCCCCAGGGATCACCAGGGAATACTCCTAAGCCCTAACACTCTGAAGAGTGCAACTAAAAAGTGCTGTTTCTCCAACAGGTGGTAAATTCACATTCAAAGAATGGTAGCACATCCAATCCTCCCTTGTCCTTAAAGGCTTTCAGAGTCCAGTCTGGCAGCTAAGGCAGCTTCCAACTTGGAGCTGGTGCCAAGATAGTGTAGAAATATTTATACTCCTTAGCATAGCTGACCCCAGAGCAGCTATTAACGTGTCCCAGCCAGTCTGTGCTGAGGAATGCTACAGCTGGGGCTAAACCCATTGTAGCTCTTTTAATTCAGAGATGACAGCGCAGAAGTGTGAGCTTCACAAACCTGGCAAAGGTCAGTGTTGAACAAACAGATGAAGATTTCAAAGCAAAAAAGCTAAACTAGCTTTCTAGTCCCTCCATTCTAGTCAATACCTTGGTGATGAGGCTGCCAATATAGGGCAGAACCCCCCTTGCTGCCAGATAGATCTTCCAGTGGGCTGGTTTGATGAGTTTCTGATACAGTGCCAGGTACTCAGCGGCACACTCGCCAGCAATGCTGAGCTCATCCAGGTAGCTAGAGAAGAGAAACACAAGCTGACAACCACTTCACAGTAACAAGTAGTATTCACAGCTTCAGGACACCACAGAAAGAAAGAAAAAGCCTCCAGGAATCCATCCTCTCTATAGTCCTACTAGCTAAAAGTATAACTGATAGTCATGACTATGGCTGAAGTGGTATTTTGTCCCAAAAAAGCATCCCCCAACTGTGCTACTAGCCTCAACTGGGGTAAATTATGTCACAGAGCTGGAAGAGAGTTCACCCTATTATTTTGCTCTTGAAGAGGCAGGAGAAATGTTGTCCACACAGCTGAACACCATCTGCTTACTTCTGGAAAAGGTACAGGACAGCGATAGCTTATTGCCAGACAGCAAAAAAACCCAAATCAATACCATTCCAGCTAAGTAACTGTCAGAATCCAGCCCCAAAAGACCTGTGAACCAGAGGTATACAATGGAGAGGTGTGAGAACAGTTGGAAGGATGCAGAGATTCTCATGAAGGAGAAAACAATCCTGGAGCTGTTGAGTGTGGCAACACAGAAATACCTTGTCAGGAGATCAAGGACCTGCTGTTTGCGGCTGGGGATGGTGGCCAGAGCTTCCACTATGGTGCATGCAGCCTGCCTTGCAGCTTGAGTGGCAGGAGTAAACAGTACCTGAGGGAAGAACATTAGAAGATGGCGTCATTTGCCATGCAAAGATAAACTAGTGAAGGCACAACATACACTAGAACAGCTTGGTGAGCTCGTTGTGCAAAGTGCATCAAATGCAGCAAGCTACCAAACCTCTCTGACCACTGACTCTGCCCAGTGCCCCCCTGGAGCTTTCACCCAGGTTTACCTGTCGCAGCCAATTGTTGTGTCCCAGCTTGAGATCCAGAGGACAAGGTCTCTTCCCACGGTGACTCATGAACTGTTTCCATTTCCAGACATATTTTTCTGACAAGTAGAGCTGGTGAAGCTCAGCTTTGCTGGGAGATTTCCCATTGGCATCTACACCTGCAATATTGAACACAGCTCAAGAGAACTGTCAGCACCTATTAACTGCAAGCTGTCATTGTGTTATTTGCTCCATACTGGAACTCTCCAAACTCCAGCTGAGAAGCTTCTCATTTCTTTCTGCTGCCATTTCTACTCTGTGTGGAGCTATGTTCACTTCCAAGCCAGATGCAAATCCCATAACCTCTCAGGGAATTCAGTTGGCTGGTATCATTTTAAATACACAACCAGTTTCATTTTTCACATTCCCCTCATTATCTTCAGGGACAGTGCATATTCTGCTTAGGTTTGAGCAACACAGCCTAGAACAGTCAGTGCTACAGTCTCTAAGGACTATAGAGCTAAGAGTGAAGATGGGATCAGATGTCACCAGACAGAAGCCAACACAACCCAACAGAAACACATTCCTTACTAAACCTGGAGGGACACACATGCTCCTGCACAAAACTGCAGAGTTAAAAGCACAGGACTACCTCTGGCAGGGAGGCACTTTTTCCAAGCTTCATATGATGCTTTGGGGTCCCTCTTGAGCCACAGCTGAGCTTGCGCATGGATTTCATTGCTGTAAGGCTTCACAGTGGTGAGAGCATCCATAGGCACATCCTAATGAAGAAAGTAATTCTATGAGTCTTCAGAAAGCCACAGCCTGTTCCCTAAAGAGCAGCTCCTGCAGGTGAATCACTGGTTGTGTGTATGCCATGAACAGGTAAATGCAGTTCTTGGGCAACAGCAGGACATAAAATTTCTGTAAATGATGAACTAAGAGAGATGCCTCACTCCAGTTACTACTGAAATACCACTAAACCCAACTTTGTCATCGATCTGTGACTATGAGATAGCTAGATCAAAGCAGAAACATATTTTGTCCCTTGCAAATGTCATCTTAAATTACAATCAATACCATTTTTATCATAATTGTAGCTCAGTATTTAAAAGTCTGAGTCAAAAGCACTTGATTCTACCACGTTTAGGTATTTGATCCTACTGAAAGAACCAAAAGCCTGCCCAAAATAACTAAGCTGTAGCTTTGAAGTAGCTCTTACCCCATGCCTCAAATCTGAGTGGAAAAAAACAAAGCCCAGTCTTGAAAAGTGGTGGTTGGAGCCACCAAAGAACAGTAAGAAAAGCTGTGATTTGCAGTCTGCAAAGACAAGAGTCACAGGACTTGTGCTTCCCTAGTGCCTGTGACCAGGAAAAGCAAGTCCTGGTTTCCTCATGAATCACTGAGACCTCTGTGCCAGACCTTAGTCAGCAAGTTTTCAGGTGCTGTGCTCAGCACCCAAGGCAGTACCTTGTTTTTCTTGCTGGTTGGAGCAGGTGGTTTAATCAGCTTTTGAAGAATGCGCAGGCACATGAGGGTGATGTTTTCAACAACCACTGGAGTCTTAATGTTCACGGCCATCAGAAAGAGGCTGAGAGCTGAAAGACACAGACATACATTTCCATCCCAGATGTGCAGATAGTACACCTCCACAGCTCTGTAGAGCACATTACAAGTGTTTAGAGTGAGGCAAGACTTCATCTCCTCCAGCAAAACTATCACATTCTCATGCAACGCTGGGTGGAAAACAACTACTTTATTACAGCAAGAGAGTCTTGTTATTCTTCTCCTTACACCTCCAGCTTTCTGTTTCTCAACACTCCTCTTTCAAGAGACACATTATCTCAAGACAAGCCATCTGCCGCTAACTCCACTTCAAACCCTAATCACAAGCTGGGTCAGTACCAGTTCCCTTCCTTAAAGAAGGAAATCTTGCTATAATCCATGGATGTGGGCACAGCATATTAAAATGAAATGTTCACACTACTTTGAACTCACCACAACGCAGTCGGAGCTCCCAGCAACTGTCTTCCTTTGAGATGGAATCTGTTAGCAGCAACATTTCATACTGGAGGCTGCTGGCCTGTAACAGACACACATTCAAAGGTTTAAGAAGTCTTGGTGATGCAACAGTCCCTTTTGCCTTCTGATATTTAAAAAACACAGGTTCAAAACACATTGATCCAAGTAAATTTAATCCTATGCCCATCTGGGCTGACTGGTAATCTGTTTGAGAGCTGCAAACAACAGCCAAGACAGGCAGAACTGCCTGAGGAAATGCAGGCATATACCTAAGCACATCATTTTGTGCTCCACTCTGACATTTATCTTAATTCCTATCATGACACAAACACCTTCTCTATTGCAAACAGACCATAATAAGAGAGAAGATGCAATGATGAGAACACACCAACTGTCGCAGAGGGCAGAAAACAGAAATAGGAAAACACCAGTCTCTCACCAAGTCTGGATTTGCCCAATGTCCTTTCAGAGCTGCAGAAACCTTCCCAATAATTAAGTCATTCATTTGTTGTGTGGCCTCTGGATTGTCCCTGATTTCAGGAGGGAAAAGAAAAGAGAACACTGTCATGCTGTGCTCGCACAAATCCCAAAAGCTCCAGGGATTTCAACTTAGTTGATAACAAACGTACAAGCAGTCAGAGTCTACAGTCTGCTGATGTAAGGTATCTACCCTATAAAGCTACTTCTTTCTGATGGTGCATTCACAAGAGTTCACTGAAGTCAAAGGGCTGCATGCACCAAATGAGATCTAACCTGGTCAGAAGGCACATGAGTTGTCGGACCTCCTCCCGCATGGTGGCTGCGCCCCGGCGCAAGTTGTAGTCAAAGAGCTCTCGGATAAGGCCCTGGGACACAAGGATGTGCCTGATGGCAGAGTTGGTTGCCAAAGCCCGCAGCAATGTTATGCAGTGCTCAGTCACAGCTGAGGCACAGCCATAGCATTTGGTTGATGATGTGTGGCCACAGCCTAAAACAGACAAGGCACGATACTGGCTGGCAGTAAACGTGGGTTGCACAGTGGTTCGTGAGGACTTCGTTGCTGCCTCTCTCTGTTGGAGATCATATTCCAGGAGTTCCTTTCGAGAGGCAAACACTTTCTGAAAGCACAGAGGACAAATGGGAGTTGTGGAATTGTGAGGCAGCACATCATTGCTAATCCCATTCACCGTGTGTTTTGTGGAGAAACACAACTTGAAATCCTACAAGTCAATGGCAAACTAAGGAAATCCATTCAAAACACCAGCCTCACTCCCAGTTACTTGCCCTGTTTAAAGGCTTCTTGTCTATATTACATACACTGAAAATGTGACAAACCCGTAGTATTCATGGCAACCATAGCTTTTAGAAATGATTATTTGTTATTTCCCTGAAAATATGCAGGTGATCACCTATTGCTAACAAATATCATTAAACACAGATGACATAATCTTATTTTGCATTTCTGATATGCACTGTATCTGGTGACAGAAGGAAGCACATGAATCAAACTCAAATCAAAGCACATCATACCTGGATGATTTTGGAAAGTTCATCAAAAGAGTTCTTGCAGTCACCACAGTACTCCTGGGCTAACTGGAGTATGTATCTATTCACACTAGCTGAGGTTGAACTTATCCCTCCACTACTACCAGATTCATCCTGGAACAGAGAGGACAATAAAAGGGAATCACATATGGAGACTACACACAAAAATAACCAGAACAGCACCTGAGCAAGGACCTTGGGTTGCTGTTGGCACTGTAAAGACCAGTGTTTCACCAGCCTTGAGTTCTGTGTGGGATCCACCTATCCCTTGTTACCTGGGGCTTTTCAGGGGCTGCCTCATTCACTTTACACAGCAGGTTCTCCAGCTGCGGTCGGTGTCCCATTAGCTGGTGATACACTCTGTCAGCCTTGTCCAGGAGAGTGTTGATATTTGTTACTGCCTAAGAATAAAAAAGGAAAAGAAACTCTTATGTTCAGATCCTGTTTTAAATTCTACAGAACTGCAACCATCAGCCTCCAAGCCTGACAGGCCACACAGTGCATTGGCTTCTTCATTCACTAGCAGGGCTCCTCACACAGGATGGTAAAGCACACACTACACCTCAAATCGTACTGCAAGGTAAAGAGATCTAGTGCTAGATAGCTAGTTTGTAAGTAAAACACTGAATTATGTCTTTTGAAGAATTACTTATTTGGTGGGGCAAGACAGTAAATAAGGAATGCATTAGTCAGTGAGAAGGCTTGAAGGAGCATGCTTTTCATGTTACTCCCAAGAGAAATGGACCTCTGATATCCCTACTTGGCTGCTGACCTAGCCAAGAGATAGAGCATTCTATTAATGACCCTGCTATTAAGCTCACCTTCTTTCGATCCTCTTCATTTTCTATGGGATCCACTGCACAGCAGGGCTTGGCATACAGCATGAAGTCAAAACGAGCATATTTACAGAACCCACAGGCATTGCAGAGGAAAGGATCTTTCTCATCATAATTAATGGATCTGAAAGGCAACCAGAAAGGTCACTGAATGCAGCTGAGCTTTATAAGGGTAACCAAGGCAAGGAAAACAGCTGTGAATGGACTCAGGTAAAAGAGGAGCATGGCCCTTAAAATGTCTAACCTACCAACCTGCCTGGAGAAGCCACAAGTGAAATACATAAGGTACATCAAAACCCACACATCAGGCAACCAAATAAACCCCTTGCAGAAGCAGTGCCACATTCCAGCCCGAAAAAAAGCAGAAACAGATGTGAATTTGTTCCTAACAATTCTACTTTAGCTACAGTAATTCCCAGTTGAACATCAGACTAGGGCACTGTGCCCTTTAGGAGAACACAGATAAAAGGGAATCATTTTGTTTTGTAAGGTCTGGGCTTTCAATAGCTTTCACTCTTTACCCAGTTGCAGTGGGACTACAGCATACTTATTATCCCACTGCAGACTAGAGCAGAATGACATGAACTGATTTATAGTTCCCATAATTCAAGAAGGGATGTGGAAAACTTTCAATATAGCACTAATCACCTGATCTATGGAAAGAATCTGCTAAACACCTTGAATCCATGAGGATTAGAGAGAAATATGGGGCAACAATAAGGGGAGAAGAGATATCAGATAAGGAGACAAAACTCACAAAAGAAAAGGATTTAGAATACTGTAGTGAAAGCTTGAATAGCACACAGTAAATTACACCCTGAGCCCTGCTCTGAATGAGGAGGACAGCAAAAGCCCTGCACAGACAAGCAAGCACTGTCTGTCCAGCACACTAAGTCAGGGATCCTGTGGGGAACCCCCCCCCTGCAATCATCTAATTTAACTCCAGCCTCATGCCCTTGCAACAGTCAGGCCAAAAATAATCTCCTCCTGGGAATTTTCCTTATTGAACTTCCGAGGGCCTGATGTGAAACTTCTGTGTTCTTTCAGCAGTGTGCTATCAGCTTCCTTTGTTAGCCTGTATTAACATTAAATCCCTATAAGCCTGTTTTATACTTCTCAACTAATTTGATCGTGTGGTTGTATTAACCAGAATCATGTGTTTGGTTGAACACCCAACGTGCGCAACAGCACAAAGGCTTGGTAAACCCCTGGTGCTGGCTCTGTGGGGAGGAAGGAGGGGGACATACCTGCACTTGTGGCACTGGTACACGTTTTCCCCGCAGTTCCCACACACGCCGGGGTTGGCCGGGACGGAGGCGCTGCACCGGGGGCACTGCAGGGTCTCAGTGGAAGCCTGGTAGTTCTCATAGAAGTCTGCAAATTCAATCATGAGGTTGGAAGCCACGATGGGCAGGGGCAAATCAATCTTCACCTCTGTCTGGCCAGGGGTCAGCTGGACTTTCTTAGCTTTGTGCCAACGAGCTGGCCTGGGAAAAGGCAAGAAAGAGGCTTGGTTGGGAAGCACCCTGCCTGCCCACGCCTGAAGAGAAGCCAAACGCAACCGTCTCAGCTCCAAATCTACTTTAAATGGGATGAATGGAGAGCAGTTCCAGGATTCATTTCCTTAGCTTCTGTATTGACATGATATGTAGCCAGAAATACATTTTAAGCCTTTATCCTCTTCATAGAGAGAGAGACTGTTTAGGATTAAAGAGCTGTTGATGCCTCATGGAAAAACTTTAATTCTACAGACATTTTCTAGGGATTTTCACCTCCATTTTTTTATTAGGAAGGACATTTGCATGAAAACAGGATATTTATTTCTAAAGATCTCATCTGCTCCCACTGCTTATTCTCAACCTGAAGTCAGAATCCTCTCTTTGTGACATCATAATCCTCTCCACAGCAGCCACTTGTGATGTCACAGAGGATTAAGACTTCAAATAAGCAATAAGCGGCAGGCACAGATTAATCCTTAAGCCAAAAAGATCTGATTCTGGTGAGAACATCTCAAGAAGTAAGAAGGGAAAGCACATAAGCACATGCACTGAAAAGGAACCATTTTTCATAGGTAAAGCAGCAGTCCAGAATTGGCCCATCAACTTCTAGTTTTAATTCTACTACAGGGCTTCAAATAAGTGATGTTAACACTTTCTGCATTTCTGGACATGCTGCAAGGTTCAAATCCAATTCTGAATCAAACTCTCCAGGAGGTGCTCTTGGTGTCAACACTGGTTTCCACACAGTAAAGTTAGGTGCTTAACACTGAGCCTGCACAGAGCTTGAATACACAGACAGAGGAATATCAGCTAAACCAAGGAGCCAGGCACCTCACCAGAAATCATAATGTCAAATTCAGAGAGTTGCACATAAAACCCGTGATGAACATACTTGTTTTTCAGCTCCACTATGGCTTGCACCGTCCTGTTGTTGTAATAGAGGTTGATGGTTCGGACCATTTTGGTCCGTTTCAGGTCTCCTATCTTCACTGTCACTTTGCTGATGGTGTGGCTGCCAATGAGTTTCACCACTTGCTGGGTTGTTGTGTACCTCGTGTCCACTTTAATGGAGGAAAGCTTGATGTACTGAAAAGACAAAACCAAGGACATATTGCCTATATGACTACAGCCCAAAACCCTCAGAATCACTGAAAGTCACTGCTGTAAACATTTTGGCTCCCTATAATTGGAAAGGTTTTAAGAACAGCAGTTACTTACACAGAAGGGCACCTCTGGATTGTTGCAGACAAGGCAAGGATCACTCTCCAAGTAATAGCCATCAAACTCCACCAGCCCAGACAGAGTGCTGGAACAAGGCAAAGAACACTGATACATACAATTTGGCATTCACTGTGTCTTAAACACAAGCCATTCAATCAGTGTAGTTTTAATTTACCTGCAGTCCCCAGCCCCAGGTTTAGGAAGAAAAGCATTACAGCATAAAGCAGATTGAACATTACTGCTCTTCACTAGGCAGCATTTTAGTATAATTAACAACTATCAAAGCCATGACTAAGTACACAACACTCAAATCTGCAGTCTATACTCTACAAACCTAGTATTTTGTAATATTTACCAACAATGACAGCAAAAAAGCTAAAGCCCAACTGCTGAGAGCACAGAGGATGTCACATTTTTCAGATGGCAGAAAGGAATCTCTATTCCCCCAAGCCCAGCTGCAGCGAGCACACCATCTCAGCAGGGGTCCTTCCTCCACCAGGATTTTATTACAGGGATTGTGCATTCCCTTCTGGATGGCAGAAATGCTGCATCCCCTCCTCTGCTGAAAAGCTCTTTAGTGAAATGGATCAAAGTAAGGAGTAACTCACTTGTAAATGTTGGAGTTGGGGTGGTTGGTAAGAATGTGGTTTTGAGTGCGGAGGATCTCCACGGCCTTTTGGGAATATTCCTTCAACTGAAACAACACAGTAAGGAAAATATTGTCTTCTCAGCATGTTTATTGCTAGAAAGACCTAAAGATCTCTCCTCTTGTGGCATTCCAGGTCCCCCAGAAGAGGAATGCTTTATACCAGAGAAATTCCTGTGGTTAAATCATTACCCAGGAATGCAATAGATCCTAAAATCAGACCTTTACCACAATAACAGTGCTATTTGTCAGGCAGTCACTGTAACTGCCTGCCAAGATTTGTGAGGCATTCCCAGCTCTTTAAATGTAAACATGCACGTATCAGTGAGCTTAAATTACTTGTTCTCAAGCCCACTTGTGCTCTAAGAAATCCTGCCACTTCCTTTGTCCAACAGTCCTGGTTACAAAAGAGTTCTAGGAATTGGAATATCAAAACCCTAGAAATTGGAGCTAGCAAATAAATATATTTGCCCACAAAAGCTTCCTGTGGGAAAGATGTTTTCTTCTAAAGAAAATTATTAACACAGACTCCAAAAAAAGCTCCCCAAACCAAAAAAACCTCAAATAAGAAGAAATCCACACTCCTCAAGTCCTGAAGGAGCCTTTTTAACAGTTTTGGGAACAAGAAAAATTTCCACCAAAAGCTCTTTTGACAGAAAATCTGTCCCAGCTGTATCATTTCTGATAATTCCCATGATATCATTTATCATTGGTGATAATCCATAGGAAGCAGCAGGACCTGGGATGCTGCACCTCCTCCTCAGGAGGACACTGTACCTTCTTCTCAGTCTGCTGTGTTTTCAGGGAGAAGTATCCCAGGAGATCTACAAACTGGGCAGCCTTTCTCCCATAGGCTGGAAGTTCTGGCCAGATTGACCACATGAGATCCAAAAGTAATTCCTGCTGAGACTTGTTTGAGTTCCTGTTGAATAGATGACGTACAATTAGGGCTGTGAAGATAGCTACACAGACGACATGGCATCTTATTCAAAACATGTGCTACAGTCCACCAAGCTTGGAAACCATTATCTTCCTATACATCGGAGTGCAAAGAGTTAATTCTCATCACTTACAAGCACCACTTTCTGAAATGAAAGCAGCTGTATTGCAACAACTGATAAAAGTTCTGAAGGACTCCAGCACCCTGAGTTGTGCATTTCCTTATGTAACTCCCAACTTTGTAACTGTACGAGTCTGCATCTGCCTCAGAAATTCACTTGCTCACAAATACCTCCTCCCCTTGGTATCAGCAACCAGCGTCTGCAGGCAAATAAAATGCTTCTTGCAGATGACAGCTCCAGCTGATCATTAAGTCACAACTTCTACCTTCAGCCCCAATAACTGCAAAACAGTGTGAGCAAGCCAAGGGAATGCAATCATCTGCAAGCTCCAGCATCCTTCAGGAAGGAGGCTCAAGCATTAACTCACCCAAGGACAAAACTGTGCATAACTGAGCTGAGACTGGCTATGAGGAGGCTGATCAGAGTCCTCCAGCTCACCTGTAGATGTGGAGTGTGAGGCAGTGTGCCTGCCATCTCACAGAGGATGAGTTGGACTCCAGCAAGAAGCAGCGCAGGAACTGAATTAGGGTCTCCTTGTCAGCAAATTTGTTCAGCTGGTTCACCAGAGCTGTGCACAGCTGATCCTCCTGACTGCCAACACCCTCACCTAGGGGACACCGGGGGGCACAGTGAGTTAAGAAAGAAGCTGTATAGACTATCTCACAGGCAGGCCAGTTTCTCATTTTATAGCTCATAAAGCCAGGATAATGGGGACAAGTAACTTTGTTTTGGGGAACAAGCAACTTTAATGTTCCTTTCTTTTTCCAAAACTATGACCTAGTACTCCTAACATAGCAGAAAACTGCTGGAAAACTTGCTAGGAAGGGTGTGAGAAATGTGCCACACATCCTGATAAAAAGAAAAGGATCAACCATGGGGCAGTAAAAAGACTCACAGAGATTCATCTCAAAGAAAGCCAAAACGGTTCCCTGAAGAAAAGCCAAGAAAGAATTTATGCCCAGGACTTTTATAGGAAAGCTTAATTACTTTCCCAGGACTTTGGGTATCCATTAAGCAGCAGCCCTGGCTCTAATAGACTTCACAAGTCAGCCAGTGGAAACAAGTCTGAGCATTACCATTGAATTGCAGAACTAACTGGGTGTGCACGTCCAGTGTTTTAATCCCCATGAGCATGTCAACCTCCTACAGCCTAGGACAGGCATGCTGGGTGGAAGCCACTTTATTATGAGAATCAGTAACTTCCCTAACATTATCTTGAAGCCCATTCTAGTTAATAAATACAGTGGGTTCAGGATGCACTCAGCACTTAATTTCAGCCTCAGCTTCTAGGGCATACTCCTTCATCTTTGTCCCTTTCCTATCTACATACAGTAAAACTGTTCTTCTCTCCTAACTGTTGCTGTAGTCTGCAAGTGCCCTTGCACCAGTCTATGACCCTTTCCCAACAGTGGCATTTCTCACAAGAAGAAGCAAGCAGCTCATTCTAAATTGACTAAGAAAGGCTGAGAGGAGCAGACTTTAAAACCATAAGGGAGAAAAGGGCACAGCAACAGCTCACCCTCTCGCTCCTTTTCCTTGTCTTCTTTCTTGCTCTTTTTAGTGGAGGATTTGCTCTGTGTTGCTGGCTGCCCAGAGCCTGATGCTGCAGGAGCAGAGGTGGAAGAGGTGCTTGATGATCCCGAGGATGAAGCCACAGACAGCACTTTACTGCCACACAGAGCACAAGACAACAGCTGCAGGAGAACTGGTGACACTCCTTCATCTACCAGAAAGCTGACTTGAAGGAGGAAATAGAGAACCGCTGAAAAGAGAGGAAGAAAATCTTTGAAGCCTGAATTAAAAAAACAAGCAAGCAAAAAAACCTGCAACCTAAACAAGAAAAAGCCTTTGAATGTGACAAGGACCATCCCACAAACTCACAGAACACTCCTGTCCCTGCACTGCACATTTGGGCACACTGAGGTAAGATGTTTCATCCCAAATTACACACTGGAACAACAGCAGCTCAAGCAAGAGAATACAGATCCCCTCTTTCTGTTCTTGTGAGTTATCCATTACACCAGATTGTGTCCTTTAGCTAAGAACTGATGCAATTAGAGCACTGTGATAATTAGTACTGGAAACTATTCAGTCCTACTCAAAACTCATAGCTGCATCCTCCCTTCTTCTCTGCTGAGATTCCCCATGGGATAAGTCTTGATGCAGACCAAGACACATAATAATACATCCCCTCTGCTCCCTCAAATACTCTTCAAGAACTCACAGTCATCTTTAATGCAGAATTTCTGCCAGTTTACTGTTCGCTGCGTGGCAATCTCTGCACAAGCCTTCAAGTGTTCCATCTGAAAGGCACAATGGGACAGGATTAAACACTGTGTCAGTGTTTTTGACATCTTACATCAATGTAATGTACACTCTTCCTAGCACAGTGACACACTTCTCCTTACCAAGCTGATCAAGGTATCATACTGTAGGGCAGAGCCTGAGCTTGCTGTGACCACACTGGCACGAAGGAAAATGCCTTGCTCTTCCAGGAGCTTTTTGATTCCACGAACATGGGAATCCAATGTGTGCAGGTCTCTGAGCTGGCGGTATTTGTCCTTTGAGCCACAGATGAAGAGCAAAAGCTTGCGAACTTGGCGGCGCACAAATGGAGTCTGCTGGATCATCAGGTACTAGACAAAGAAAAGGCCACAACATCAGCACTGTGAACTCTGCAGCAAGCAACTTGTGCCACCAAAACATTGTGTGTTTTCTTACACAAAGAAAAGATATGGGAGATGCATTCCTGAATCTGACAGCTTTAAGATATGGTAAAGTCACCTGGAAAAGTAAGTCACAGCCAGAAGAAACAATGCAAAGTGACACTGCAGCATCCTGAGCTGGGCCACTGTGAAACTGCTTTTCCTTTGTCATCCATGACATCAAATAAAAAGCTAGTCAAGCCTAATTAAGAAATCCTACCCCACACTTGTGCAAATGGAAGATGTGAGCTCAACTAGGAAGCTATACAACCAAAGGAACCAAAAAGATGTCCTCCAGTTACCTTACTGATGTCTTTTTTAAGGGCAAAGTTAAGTACCAGGCACAGTTACATTGTACCACCCAAGAGAGGGTTTTCAATTCCTATTTTCTAGCAGCAGACACTGACTTACAGGAAATAGCAGCAGTGTTATTTCTCACATATGCTTTCCTATAGATTCCTGTTCAACAGGAATAAAACAAAGCCAACAGCTCATCTTCTTCCAAGGAGGATTAAAAAGCAGAGATGGGTCTGAGATCAATTCTGCAAAAGCTCATCTCTCCCATGAAAGGTAATATTCCTGAAATGTTTTTGTTCAAGTCCATAGATCTATCATGCTCTCACTTACCTCAGACAAGAAGTAGAACCAGGAGTGGTCAAAGATGGGAGGCGGGATGCGGGAGTTTGTGTCTGCAATCTTCTTGATCTGATAGGGCAGCCGCAGCACCATCTCTGTCAGGAGCTGAGTGTAGGCCTCAAAAACATCAGCAGCATGACCCTGAGAGCAAAAGCAATCCATCAGGCTCTGGCACTGAACATTCCCAAGGAGGTGTCATGACAAGCTATGGTGTGCATTTATTGATTTGCTAAAAACAAAGCTGTTTTGCACCTTTGCAGCCAGGAAAAACCCTCCCAGCTGATTAAAACAAGCCAACAAACCTGCATGAGTAACTAGACAGCAACTATGAGGATGCAGCAAGCTCATCTGTAGTATAAGGCAATTTAACTTGGAAGCTTTCAACTTAGACATTCTTCCATTTAACTACACTTTTTTCACTGCACCTGTACATATATCAGACCCCTCCTCCCCAGCAGCATAAGGGTAACATGGTGGTAGAACAAGTCTAGGATTTAGGGTGGAAATCCCCATCAAATCCTACGCTTCCTTGCCACAGGAAGTAGCGGTTGTTCAGGAATTCTGCCAAGCCCAAGGAGGCAGGAGTTGGAGGAGCTTCCCTTCAGCGAGAAACAGTGAGAGCAGCTCCACACAACTGCCTGGTGTGCATTGATGGACGCAGCAAGCTAGGCTGCTCTGAGAGAATTCACATGAATACTAGTTTTAACTACAAGCTATAGGGACAGATTTCAATTGCACTACTAAAGGAAAAGCAGTTCTACAAGGATGCTTTTACTTGCTTCTCTGCAGCAGCCTCTTAATGCAGGTTATATGAACCTATGAGCATAGGCTAGGACTCACCTTCACATATTGGCGGAGGAAAAAAGGACTCATGTCAGGTGGAGAAGAAGTAGTGTGAGGTTTCAGGAGCTGGCTGGTGGCTACAGGCTCCTCATCATTCTGCTGGCTTTTCCAATACTCCAGCAAAGACTTCAGCACATGCAGACAGTAGTCAACAGCACCAGAACTCAACAGTGCAGCAGCAGTGGCACTAGAGATGAGGGAGGAAGACTGAAACAAAGAGGAGCTCGGTTACTAAAGCACCTGAGAAGCACCAGGTTGAAAGGGAAGGGGAAGCTGTGAGAAGTACACAGCAGTTGCTGACTGTGGCTAACAGAGCAGGTTTTTATGGAACTTTAGAGGCAGCTTTTAAGTTTGGGGTTTGTTTGAGGTTGGAGTTTTTTGGGTTTTTTTTTGTGTGTTTATGAAAAGCAACTCAAATATTTACAGAGACTCTTTTGAACAAGCGCTTAGTAAAGGAAAACAAATAAAATCTCTTCTTAAGTCTAATCTCCCCTCGACACATGTGCCAGAGGCCACTCTGCTATGGATTAGACAACGAGGGCTTTTTGCCTTTCCTTTCATAACCCCCCTTCTTTATTTTATTTATTTATTTTAAGTTGGGATTTCTATTTGTTCCTCTGGGATTTGGCCAGCTGGGTGGGAATTCTTGGTAGAGAAAGACGCCCTGTTGCAGATGCAGCTAAGAGGCTCTGCTCCACCCAGGTATTGCTCCACCTGCATTCTGCAAGACGATGAGCTTTGATTTCTGTGGGAAGCTCAAGTGAATAACAAAGGCTGGAGAAAAAAGCTACTGTAAATAAAACTATTAAAGCAGGGCTGTAAATCCAAACAAACCCCACAGCTCATAAGCTCATTAAAATTTGATGCAGTTCAGACTAAATTTTTTAACCTCTATGCTTTTTTATTAATCTCCTTCCCACCACACATACTGCTTTTTTATGCCTTATTACTGTACCTTTTAGCAACAAATATCTAAGGAATCCTCTTAGCGACTTTTACGTTGACACAGCAGCATATTGCTTTCCAATAATCACATTACAAATCCTCTTTAACCCCTTCAGCACCAGGAAGAGGCAAGGAAAAAATGTGCCATGTTGTTTGAAATACTATCATTAATGTGCTGCCCTTAACTCAGTCAGAAACTGTACACAAAACAAGCGAATCCAGGTGTCTTTACATGCCCCTTTCCTCCATTCTGAATTTCAAAGTTCTTTTTCCATGGGAGTTGAGTAACATTACAGATTCCTCATACATTTTTCCAAATGTTTCCCAAATCCAACTGTTTTTCAGTTTCAGATCAGCGATTTCTGTTAGCACATTCTAGACCATCTCTGATGACTAAAAGCCCCCCTTCCACATTATCCCCCTAGCAAAGCAGTTTGAAAAAGGTACCTCACAAATGGAAGACTTGGATCCTGACTTAGTTCGGGACATGAACACACTAAGCAGTCTCATCACCACCAAGTGCACTTCATTCACAGGACAACGTTCATTTTTCTTAGACACATCCTGCAAAGAGAGAGCTTCCCTGTTACAGAGCTGAGCACAATGTCCCAAGCACCTACATCTCACTGCTCTGATCCTCAGGAAGCATTCAGCTCAAGCAGCTATACTAAAAACGCAGCACAAATTCATCAGTGTAAGGGTAGACAGTGGCCTGGGTGCCAGAGAATAATATTATACAATCAAAGAGCTATATAGACATTACTGTTCATGTCTGGTTTAAGAGTATAATCAAGCAAGGCAAGTTTTCACGCTCACTTGTAGACGCTAGAACCAGGAAACGGTGAGAATTATACCCATGTCATTCTCTACCTTGTGTGAAGTGAGCCAAGAGAAATCAACTGCCTGTACACTTCCATACAGCAGTGTGTTTCTATAAGTCCCATGCATCTAATTGCTCCATGGAAAGAAACTCTGTCTAGAAGGAGTAAATCGAGAGTGTGAACACTACAGCTTACCTTTTTGTCCATGCATAGCTCTGCAATCAGTTGGGACAGAAGGTTATCTAAAGCTCCCTTATCTTTCTCATCATCTCCATCTAGGTCCGTTGTGAGCATCAGAATAACCTGGCAATAGAAGGCAGGGAATAAACAGAGGCAGGTTCCATGTTTTTAAGATAAATGCAATTGATTTTTCACAAGACATCACAGATTTTAACTTCATTAACCTGTGTTCTTTTCCAAATTCTACCTGCACCATCACACCTGATTTTGACCATTCAGTATAAACCCAAAAGACCCAAATACATCAGAGTTCAAAGATTTTAGCCTGTAGGCTCATCAGCCAAGTGTAACACTACACTGAGAAAGGGCACAAGTCTAGCAGAAGTCAATGGGTAAAGACTGCTGAAGCAAACACTTCAGAGATGGATACACACTGTGACTGGGCAGGAAAGAGCAAGGGAAAAGCATGTGCAAATAGAAACCAGGCAGTAGTAGTGGTGATCAACTGATCAGATTTAACTCCTGAGCCCTCCTCACTTACCTGCATATAAGGAATGGCCCGAACTCCTCCAACATTCCTCAGCTGAGGTAAGTTTTGCAGCAGCCTCTCCAGCAACATCAGTCGGACCATGTGCAGCCTGGGAAGTGAGAAGCCAGGATCAGACAAGAAGCACTTCAGACATGTCACAAGAAACATTAGACCCAGCAGGAGCACCAACAGAGCACTGCAATTCACCACAGAAGTGCAGAGCATGAGGAAATCCTGAAGTCATCACAGCCACACACACAGAGGAGCAGAATCCCTCAGACTTTGCAGTCAAGCGATGTCAAAGATCATCTTGACAAAGAGTTGCAGAGCAACTGACAACAGACGTAGTTACTCACTTCAGAACTACTCTGCTTAGCATGACCACCTGCAGAATTCAACTGTATAGGAACAAATGCTACACATCAGTTCCAAAGTGCACTGTAAAACTGACTATGTCTCCTGCAGAACTAAAACCTGCAGATCTTTCCCAAAGTGCTCAGCACCTTGCACATACTTTTCTCCTAAGACTGAATTTCACAAGCTTCCCAAGCTGTGTATTTTGGTTATTCCTCTTTTTACTTGACTCATGCAGGATTTTTCATCATCGAGGCAGCAGTTTGGTGGCACGTTCCACGGTGAATGCACAGGGAGGCATTTTGCCATGGCAGTGTGCTTGGTTCAATGCTTCTGACTTCCACTTTTTACTATCCAACATTCACAAATCACATTCCATGAACTTCAGGACTCCTCTAAACAACACTGCAGACCAGATGTGCTGTTCTTCAAGAGGAAAGCAAAGCCCCTTCCTTGCCTGTTGCTGGTGTGGACGTCTCCCTCTGTCTCTCCTTCCCCTTCTGAACCATCTCCCTCCTGCTGGCCCGTGGTAGTGCTGATTGCACCGGTGCTGGAGCTGACACTGCCTGGGCCAGCGGGGTGGCCCTCGGCTGTTGTGTCCCCATAGGCACTGCTACGGCCAGACACTGGGAAAAGAAAACAAAACCAGGGTAAGACAATGTCAGCACAACTGAACTTGCATTTTCCTGCTTCACAGCAACTGACACAGCTGAATGTACTTTGGAACTATGATACTAAAGAGACAGTGTCTTTGTTGATCTTCATAAAGCTAGAAGAGCTTCATGACCCTCACCTTTGTGGCACAAAATGAATTGGTTCCACAGTAGTAATTTAAACTGAGTCAGAAAAGGTGTGGATGGGCAGCACAGACATAGCTTTAATAGAAAAGACTGATTATTTTACCTGCGTAACAGTCCCAAGCAAAAAAAGAGAGAAATTAATTCTATCCCATCCAAGCTTACCCAGCAGTATAGTGAATTCTTTCAGTCTTGCTCTAGGCTACTGCATTCTGTTATAACAGGCCAGCAAAAAGCACTGAGGACTCCACACTTGTAGAGAACTAATAGAAGTGAGCAAGCAGTCTGTACATAACTATACATTAGTGTGTCTGCAGTAACCATACACTGCTGCATGGCATCATCTAATTGGAACTTAAGAGCCCTTCTCTGCAGGGATGGAGGACTCCTTCTCACTCTGGTGAAGTCCTGTTACAGCAGAAACCAGATGTACTGGTGCACAAGAGACACTCACCACTGTGCTCACCAGCCACGGAGTCCACTGCGCTGCCACCGCTCTCGGAGCCCACGCTCCCACCATGGTCTGCAGGCGATGTCCGAAGAGTGGAGCCATCTGTTGCAGCGGTGCTGCCTTCATCATCAGACGCTGGAGCTAAGAGAATAAAGAGAGCTGTTACAAGTAAAAACACTGCCTTGATAGAACATCAAAAGGCATGCATGCTATAAAAGGAAAGCCACAAAGGTTTGGGCTTTGTGTCATTTCTCAACTACAAGTCAAAAGGGAACTTGGAAGTGTCCATTTAAGCATGCTAAAAGCAGTGGAGGGGAGATACCCTGAGAAGGAAACCTCCTCATCAACGAGATAATCATGCAAGTTACTTGAAGACCAGTGTCTACTTGTGTATAAATGGAGAGTAAATATAGTATATGGATTATTTGGTCTGCTTTATTTTAAGGAGAGGAAATAGCTTCCTCAGAAGCTTACAGTAAAAGTCTTCCAAAGCAGGAAAAGGCCATAAACATGCAATTAAACACACATGAAGCCAATAGCAATAACTGGTTCTTCAAAACCATATTTACAAACAAATTTTAAGTTATTATTTAGGTCAAAAGCAAAAAAGCTTGATTCTTTGCAGTGAACAGTTACCTGATGCTGTTGTATCTGAGAGTGTTCCGGCATCAAGAGAAGAAGAGCTGGGTGCTTGGCCAGACAGTCCTAAGCTCTGAAGCCCCAGTGCACTGCTGCTGCTCCCTGCAAGAAGAAAACAAATTATGAGTCTCTTTCTATGAGAGAATGATAGCTCTGGCCTTCTCTGTATGCTTCATCATTCTTTTGTCTCTGCTTTGTTGGTGGTGACATCAACAGCTTCTGCTTTGTTTCTGTCCCAGTTTCCTCATCTTTTATTTACCTTTTTGGCTGCCAACACCACCTATTTCTTACCTTGCTGATCTTGTTGCAGGCTCAGAGCAATAGCCAATTCCACCATTGTTTCATCATCTGCATCTGGAGGAATATCCAGCATAGGAGGAAACCCCTCTGCTCCAGCAAGAAGAGCTTCCAGGGGAGAAGGGTTCCCATTATTCACATTTTCAGAAGTCTCCAGAACCATAGATTCAGACTATGAAAAGGAAACATAGTGAGAACTTTCACTAACCCACCACCAGCTAACAGAGCACTACAAACTGAGTAGTTTGTAGTAAATTAATCATAAGTAAATTATTAATTTACATCATAAGTAAATTAAACGCAAGCACTTCGCATACTTGAAAGGCTCTGAAGAGAAGCACTCTGGACTTACCACCATCTCAAAGTCCCCATGATCAACTTCACTTTGCTCCTGGCTTTCCTGTCGGATGTGCTCACCATTTGGTATCCCAGAACTCTGCAGCTTGTCTTCCGCATCATCATCATCATCGTCATCCTTATCTCCTGAGTTACACAGGATTCATTCATAAATGCCCTCTTTTTTTCATACCATGACAAACAAGGCGATGGTGATAAAAACCCTAAGCTATATTCAGTTTACCCCCAGTCACTATTAGATTTCATGGACAACTACAGTTCACATCAGTGCTAAAAAAGCATCTCTTGGATGGAAACCTGGTACCCTAACTTTAGTCTGCACCCAGCTTTATAACTTACTGAGAAGGACTTGAAAATAAGCACAGAAATACTAAGACAGTCTGGATTACTACCCCCACATAAAACAATCAGATTTCCCTGTCACTGAAAGTGGACTCATATCTCAGAGAGATCTCCTGTATGAATCCCAGACTATTATGTTTAGTTTTTAAAGAAGGGAGTTAGGGGACAAGACAGAGAACAGAGAAAGACTGGTTTCAGTCTTTTTTAGCCCCAGTTTATAAGACTACTTTATTTTCTTGTCTTTTCTGACAAATAAAGTAGGTCACACTCATCTAAAGGCAAAGATGAATCCATCTTGCATACCCATAGGAGTATTGCTCCGAGGGGAGGATGGCAAAGTGACGTGTCTCCGCTTGTTCCTTGGTCTCAGCACTCTGATCAAAGCTTGTTTGCAAGAAAAGCTCACTGCAGGATCCTAGAGGGTTAATAATTAATCATTAAACTTCTTAAAGTGTTTCTTCACAGTATTTGGAAGGATAGCTAAAAATACACTTATGACTCTGTTGGTCATGATTCATGTACGACGTAAGTCACTGCTCACTTCTGAACTCCGTTTCCCCAGCAGTCCTAAAGCAATACTTCTCGTTCCCCATGCAGTGCATGACAAACATGACTAAAACACAAGGAGGTAGAAATTTCTCCTTCCTTTACTTCTGGCTCTATGGTTTTGGCTGCAATCCTCTGTTTTGTATCTGTACTACATGTTATCATTCTACCTATATTTAATTCTCTTCATAATATAGAATCATGGGAAATGTTTAGGTTGGAAAAGGCCTTCAAGATCATTGAGTCCAACCACTAACCACTGCCAAGACTACCACTAAACCATGTCCCTAAATGCCACATCTACATGACTACTTCTGAATACCTCCAGGGATGGTGACGCCCTGGACAGCCTGTTCTAGTGCTTGACGACCCATCTGGTGAAGAAATCTTTCCTAATATCCAATCTAAAACTCCCCTGGTGCAGCATTACAGAGCCTGAAGCAGAGCAGAGCAAGATTACACACCGGGCAAAGTAACATTTGCATGTAGATCTTGGATGCTGTATGGATACAATCCAGTTCACAAGTGCAGTATCCATGGATAATATCCACTAAAGCATTGACTGTGGCTTCAACATGAGTGAGACCTAAGGAGGAGGAAAAGTAGACCTGTGATCAATAATCTTTCCATTTCAGAACATAGAGTGAGACACTGCAGGAGGCATCTTCTGTTCATAGGCTTCAAGGCACAACGTCAGCATCACAAATACATTGATTTTCATTGATTTTCAAGATGATCTTACACACCACTCTTGTCTAACAGAATACTGTGCATATGATATACCAGCATCACTGAATATCCTCTAACACTCTCCCATCACACCAAATGTGAATAAATCAGTCACTTTCTTACTAGCACAATACACGTACCTCTGAACAAAAGCTTAAGAGCAGAATTTGCAGCTACACCTTAGAAAGCACACATTGTATCATTAGCATCATAAGCCTAGATTGAAACAATTTCCTCTGTTCACAAGCTTAAAATCGGATCCTTCAAACTACACAAGCTTGACAATAGCAGATGAGGAGCAACACACCTGGCAGGCAGGCAGGGGCAAGGAAGGCATTTTTGGGTTTTGATGCATGTAGCTTCCAGAAGTGGTTAACCAGCTGGGTAATAAAGGTGCAGCCTTCTCCTTCAGCCTGTTTCAGGGCCTCCTGCCCTTCTTCACTTTCTGTATAGATTAAAAACACTTGTCAGGTATATGCAGGGAGAGCATTACCAAGCAGGAAATACCAGTCTTATTCGAAATGGCTTTTGTTAGACTGATGTCCTCATTACAAGGACAATCACACATCTAATGTGTCAGAGTCCCTGTCACACAGAACTAGACACCCCAAGACACCTTCAATTGTTATACCAGAAAGTTGGAAAATATAACAGACTTATCTACCTGTTTCCAACTGTGGTAGCTTTGATTCTGTATAGTGGACCAGATTGTTTGGTCTCATAATAGCAATGGATCGAGCGGTGATCACCAGCCTCTGAAATACTTCAGGATCAAGGTCCTTTCCTTCTTTGGTTGAGGAACTCAAGTACTGGATGGCTTTACTTAGCAATGCTTGATCCTGTAAAGGGAAAGATAACATAGGGAAAGGAAAACATCAGACAGCAGCACAACAAAGCAACTGGAGTACAACTGCAGGAGAGATCCCAGAGTTATCTGATGCTCGCTGCTGTAAGCTCTTGGCTGCTTTAACTCTTGGCCTATGTCATTTAGGGAGAACAACTAAAATTACAAAATCACTCTCTCTAACAGAAGAAATCTGGCTTGAGAATTGATTTTCACATTTGCTTCCCCTCAGGCTCAAATGTGGATGGAAAAACCAGTGTATAAACATAATCATCCAAGTGGTTAGCAAAGGCTATCTGCAAGCATCTGTGCATTAACTGCAATTACACTAGCACAGTCTAACCACTACTTACCCTGGTAATTTCCTATCACCCTAAGCCAGACGCCTGTGGAAACAGAAACCAGAGCTAGAGACAGAGTTTGCAAACTTCATGTGTTTCAAGATCCCCATTTCTCTAGATTGGCATTATTCCCCCCAAAATCTTCAAAACCCATTTTAAGCAGGGAGGTTCTGGTGAAACACAGAAGCCAGCAATGCAGGCAGCAGGAGCTGATAGAAAAGTAGCCAAGAGGTTTACACTGCATGGAGGAAGGTATGCTGCACCTCAACCATAAACTGGGATGTTACAGGAGTCATTGAAATCCTTGCAGTGTCTTACCTTGTGGTTGTGGTATGCCGAGCGGCTGGTGTGCAAGCTGGCCAGGAGGCTTTTGGTTTGCTGCTGGACACTGGAAGGAGCTGGCATGGACAGCAGCATAGTAGCCAGCTCCTGAGCTGCCACCTTATTCTTCTCCTGCTCCCAAGAAGAGACAATAAATTCTTCAGCACATTTACCATTAAGGTGATGCATGAATGTGATTCCTCAGGGTACCTGCAGCTCCCTCCCCTCATGCAAGTTCAACACCATTTTAGTAGCCTCCTCAGATTATTATTTGGCATTTAAAGAACATTTACATGTCTACCTAAGAACAGTCCTTTTGAGATTTTTGGCCTTCTCCCCTGCTGTTTTAGTAAACGAGGTCACTCTTCAGCACTAAAACCCCACCAGCAATAAATGCAAATGCCGACTGTCATTCCAAACTAGTTTCACATGCTCTTTGCTAAGTCAACTTTGAGATCAGTGCTCTGAGCAAAGCGGATGCGGCTTCTCTTCCGTATCAGGCCCCCAGGGCTGCAGGAGGTGCTGCTGATCTTGCCCCTCCTCCCCCAGCTCTGAAAGCTCAAGAATGTATTCAGAAAGTTACTTGCCTTCTCGTTGACTGGTCCTACAGCAAAGCAGCTTTCCAGTGCTTCTAAAGAACTCACTACTAGCCTGAAGGGAGAAAGGAAAGCAGGCTTGAGTACAGCAACCCTTCTCTCTCCTTAGCACTTTGCTTTATGCGGGCTACAGTCATGAGTAGCTCAGAGACAGCTAACGAATGCCAAGTACAAAATCAAAGCATGATAAAACCTGCCACAGGCACCATGCATATCATTTCATTGTGTTACAGACCAGAGTTAAACCTGGCTCACGCTCACAGACAAACTTAGGACTGCTTTAATAATCCACAGCTGAAAGACAGGGGCTTTTCTCTCCCAAAGAGGATAAAACGTTTCCTTACGCAGCCTGCAGCAGGGATAACTTGGATTGTCTTGACAGTACCAATTCACCATGGCCCACAGACGTACATATGACTGCAGATCAAGGGGTGGTGTGACACATGGGAAGAAGCGGAACTGACTTTACTAAGGGAGCAAGATTCTACTCGCTTGCTATTTCCACACAGGTTGCTCTTTCCAATTTGGGAGTTTCAGCACAAAATATTCCAGAGGAAAAATAACTTGGAGCACTGGGTATGACCCAAGGGAGAGATGCTGAGGTCCAAACTTTTGATAGTGGTAAGGCAGGCTTGTAAAATACTTGCCCCAAGGGAAAACCTTGCTTATACCTCAGGGCAAAGTGCTGAACCTCCTCTGCAGCACTTGATGCCTTGGGGCAGAACTACCTGAAACATCTGACACACCAGAAGGAGCAGTGCAAGAACACAGGAAAAAGGAGGAAAGATAGGATTAAGGGGAGAATAACAGTGTAGGCTTGGATATGAGGTAGAAGAAACAATTCTCTGGGCTGGTGGTGATAAGTAAGACAGTGCCCTACCCACAGCCACTCTGCATAAGGCTGGTAGGGGAATATCAGTGGGATCAAAAGACTCAAGGAGGGAACAAAGCAAAAAGAGGAGTCTGTCAAACAAGCCACAGTTATGCTGTATACAGCAAAAATCTGCAAACCACCTCATCTTTATACTTTGCTAAACCATCTGCCATGCAATGACCAGGATGTGAAGAAGCAAATGGCGCTTGGAAAACAAAGAGTAATAAAAGAACCAGTCAACAAAAGCCACATCATGTGTTCTGCCTCTCTGACACACACTCACTCGTGCAGAGAAAAGGATGGCATACTAACCGGTCCAGGGTGGTTAGGGACTCAGATTCAGAACTTTGGGGGAGCAAAGAAAAAGGAAAAAAAACAAACAAAAAGAAATGTGTAAAGCTCACAGAACAACTCCCTCAAAGACATTCTAAGCAAAAGGCAAATTAAATGGGGAAGTCAGGAAGCTGGGAGAGCGCTATACACAGGAAATCTAAGCACGGTTTGCTCTATCTGAGCAGCAGACACTTGCCTCGTAGCAAAAGAAATCAAGGAGAACCAGGCCACCTAGCACAGAGAAGCCAAGCACATTGCTTAAAGCACCACTGAAGGTTCAGTTTGAGTGCAGACAGCAAACTTGGGCTGGGAAAGCTGCCTCTTGCCTGCCATTAGTTGATCCTACTCAAGGGGGCATTTATAAGGTAACCATGCTGCATTCTGTAATATGTTAAGTAGAAATAAGGAGTATTTTCTTTTGGTTCTCAGTTTTTACACTATAATCCCACTGCTCTGGAAATGCAAGGCAGCATGTCTGTGCTGAGAGGGACATCTTGTGGAGATGTCACAGCACAGGAGGGAAGAAAACAGAAAATAAGCACAGGGGGAAAAAAAGCCATTCACTATTAGACAAAATGTTACAGGATGGCCAAACAGCCCCTTCAATGGACACAACTGCTGCTTCAAGCCCCGAACCTTTACCTGTGCATTTCAGTAAGCCTTTTGCCTCACTGAACCACCATTTACTCACAGTTAAGCAGCATATCCCTTAAAATGCTCATCTTTCAGCAGTGCTAGTTCTTCTTTGATCTGTTTCCCTCCTATCCTTGCTAGGCTTCCTACCACCCTTATGATATAGGCTGTATAACCTCAAAGTCTCTTCCTTCTGCTAAATACACACCCAGCTCACCCCCGTGGTTTGACTCTCAGTAGGGATAGGTTAGGGAAAAGGCCCACCACTTTCTCCACCACAGAGGTGAAGCCCAAAACACAGGGGCTACAAGGGAAGATGGTGGGAACCACTTGCCTAAAGTGAAGTGACACACAAAGCCCTCCTCAAAAGTGACCTGAACTCCAGAGAGGCCCAACCTTTGTGAGCTCTAGAGAATGAAACAGGGCCAGCTTGAAATGAGGAAATGTACCAAGGAGGTAGAAATTTCATTTAGCTCTTCAAGACTGCTGAAATAAATGGCCTTAGCAACACAAAGCATGTACACAGATCTAGCCAGCTACTCCAGCAGATAAAGCACAAAGCCCTCCTTAGATGATAATCATTGACTTTTCAGTTATTGTTTTTTATAGCAACAACTCACTAACAACCTTAAGTTCTCCCAGTTAAAAAAGGCACACAAGTGTACCTAAGTCCCCTCTACAGCAACTATAAATCAAAGGAAGACTGCAGAAATACCTCTCCAGGACAGTCCCACTGGCAGCAGCAGGCGTAGCTGACTCTGTGTCTCCAGTGCCATTCCCTTGGTTCAGGTTTTGGGGGCAAACGTTGCTCACTGAAGCAGAAGGGAAATCCTCAGGGGGCTCATCAGGCCATCCAAACTGCTCTTTGGTTTTGCCATAGATTTTGATGGAATCCATCATCGTGACTCCAGCAGGATCCACAGAAGCCCCAACTGCAGTGATGAGAGACTGCTTAAAACCAGCAAACCAGTTTCTTTTGAATACAAACAAGAGTAGTTCATAAGGTCAGGATAGGGATTATGTGCATCATTAATATACAACCACTCTGAGAGTTTAATCTCCTTCACTTCCTTTCTCTATTACCTCAACACAGACTTACTGAGCTGAGCTATTGCATGTTCACTCACTGCAGCAAGAAACCAGACCATAAGTTATTAAATGTCCAGGATCCACCCCTTAAACTGTTTCTTAAGTCAAACAAGTTGTGGATCACTACCCTGAGGTGAAGCCTCAACCCCCCAAGCAAAACCAACAGGTAGTGAAAGCAAACAAGTAACAAAGACTTACTGAAGATGGTGAGTTTTTTGTCAGCCTGCAGGGCCTCTTCCCGAGTGAAAGGGAAATCAAACCAACGAGCTCTGGTCATGTTGAGCTGCATGGTGCGGCCAAAGATCTCCAGGTACGAGGGGGCTCTCTCTATTGCCTGTGTGCCGATCTGGACCCTCATGCCTGTCATCACCATCGTGCTGTTGTTGTTTGTCACTTCGATGGTGAAGCCCCCAGGCTGTAGAAGACAAATCACAGCTCAGAAGGTGAAGTCAGAAATTCACTCCTAAGCTAAGAATCTAAGGCTGTATATTCAGGTGCCTCTGCTGTTTACCTAACAGTATGCTGGGCAGACTCCTAAGAACAGGCATGTGTCCACCTGGACAATAATGTCACCTACAAGCCCAACAGAACCCCCAAATTTCCCTGCTTACCTTTGTGTTGGCCACATACATGCCAGTGGAATTGAGGCGGTGCTTTATCTGCTGAGCATTGTAAACCTGCAGCAGGTCATTGCCTCCAAACTCCACATCTGTGAGTTGCTGGTTGTGTTCAAAGAAGTCAATAGGGAAGTTCACTTGGCTGGATGTGCGAGTTGCTAAAAGGGAAGGAGAGACGATTTTGATAAAATACATTCAAACTAGGCACAGCTACAATAAAAAAGCTGCAGAATGAACCAAACTCTTTTGAAAATACCTATGTGAGACAGGCAGCTATGTATTTTTATATAGAATCACAGAAGAATCATAGAATGGTTTGGGTTGGAAAGGAGCTTCCAGTTTCATCCAGATCATCCAGTTTCAACCCCTCTGCCATGGGCAGCGACTCCTCACACTAAACCATGTCACCCAAGCCCGTGTCCAACCTGATCTTCAACACTGCCAGGGATGGGGCATTTACCACTTCTCTGGGCAACTTGTACCAGTGCCTCGCCACCCTCATAGTAAAGAACTTCTTCCCTATATCTAACCTGAACTTCCCCTGTTTCAGTTTGAATCCATCACCCCTTGTCCTATCACTACAGTCCCTGATGAAGAGTCCTCCAGCATCCTTGTAGCCCCCTTCAGACACTGGAAGCTGCTCTGAGGTCTCCACACAACTTCTCCAGGCTGAGCAGCTCCAACTTTCTCAGCCTTTCTTAGCCATATACATCTATGGAGCTGTTATACATCTATGGAAACATTTTACCCACACTTAGGCAGTACTTAAGCCTGAGCTTAACCAGTAATTGGCAGAAGTGAACCTTTTAAGTATCTCTACAATGCTGACCAATCTTTACATCCACATTTGCCACCACCACTTTGCACAAGATAAGCTATAAGAAGTCCCTTACTAATAGCAGCTGCCTTGCGCTTGCGAACTGGTTTCATGATGCTGATGACACTGCTGGGCTGGAGAGAGGGCTGGAGCCAGTAGGAGGTATTCTCTACGTTGGCCATGTAGATCCTCAAGCTGCCATCTTCACACAGGAGGATCATAGTGGTCCTCTGCTGCTCATTGCAGGCTGTGTGACGGATTGCCACCATGTCCTGGATCTGCAGAGCCAAGCAATGCAGGTCAATGAAAAGACCTGGCAACTGCTTCAGGAAACAAACTCTTTGCATTAGAAAAGCTGCAAAGACTAAAGGTCTTGTTGATGGAACATCAAAAAAACACATTTTAACAGCCAAAAATACAGGGAACCATGACTAACCTTTGCTTTGGCTGGCAAGGTTTTAATCTCCTGGATGAGAAAGGTGTCTGGCTTCACCATCACCACCAGTGGGACACCAGTGGTTTGCTGAACACAGCACACCAAGCCAGGATGGTTCATCACCTCAGACCACTGACACAGTGCTGGTGAAGTCTTACTCCCACCATTTGAACTGCAAGAGATGAAGGGTAGAGTAACATTCATTTGAGAAGGAGCACAAGCAAAGCTACACAAAAATCATCAGCATACCAATAGGCTAAAGCCTCGTCCTCAGCAGGAATTCAAAGCACTGCACTAGTGAACAGTCAGAAGCATCAGTGCCTAGTTTACAGGTGAGTCCATCATTTGAGTAGACAGAAGGCACAAGCATTCCGATTCACAGCCCTGATTCCTCCCCTGGGGCTTCCAGGCAAGACACTTCATAACATCTTATGCCCCAAACCAAGGAAGTAATTTTAAACCAGCTTTCACCTATCTTTTTATCTGCACATAAGCACAGTTCCATGTTTCAACACCCCCAGGAGGGAACTCTGACTCTTTCACAGAGCCTGCTCACGCCAGTGGCTTTATGTCAGGGTAGTGAAGAGTCTGTGGCCTACATGCCCAGCTCTGCTTGTCAGAACAAATGACAGAACAGCTTTTTTTCTTGCCATGTTCATAGCATAAGAGATTGGATTCCCTCAAGGGAGTCTGAAAATAAGCCTTAATATGCACAATGCATAAGGTCCACTGCAGTACTGGTGCCGAAAGGAAACAAAGGCTTCCTGCTCTGCAGCCTCCACAAGGGTGGGTAATCCCATCAGTTCCAGCTGCTGCACCAGTAGCAGCTCTGCACTGTGCAGCAAGACTGCTCTGAAGCCACCTTTCTGCTGTGAAATTCTAGTGCCCCACTGCCAGAAAAGCCAGCTTTGGTTTCAAATCATTCTGCAATTAGGGCAGAAGCACCCTGAAAAGCAGCAAGACATCATCAGGCAAAAAGGGGATCTTCAGCCAAGCTTTGGCCATTCAAGAGCTGGGGCATGAATAATAATTAATGTTTATTAATAACAAATAAACAAATCAAACTTCAGGGGAGTCTCCCACATGAACCTCACCTCTTTATGTTGATTGGGAATAGCCTCTGCACTTCCAGATTGGCCCTGCTGATGGTGGCAGCAAAGGATTTGCCTTGACAGTAACTGAAAAACAACATCTGCAGCACGTGGGAATAATACACTGAGACGCCACCTCCTGCTACCTGGCCATTGCTGTCCTGTGGAATCAAAGAGAAACACCACCAGATAAACACACATGCTCCAAAGCACGCTGTCAGGCTTTGCAATTCTTGTTCCAAAAAGCCTCTCCCCCATCCCTTTCCCCACCAGTAAGAGAAGGAGGCCCTAAATGCTGCTTTTCTGATCGGAACTCGCTGGTGAACTTATCCATCAGTTACTTCAAAGGCTTTCATACCCATAGGCTTGAAGACAGCACCCTCAGCTAGCACATCAATGTGCATCACATGTCTGACAATCTCACATGGAGCACTCCCCATGTTCCCAGCTCATAAAAGAGCTTTCCTGAGGGCTTCTCATCCCTCTCCCTGGTTTGGAGCAGCCTAAAGGTAAAAACACTGAGTGAAACATGAACAGAGTTGCTATTAATCAGAAACAAAGGCTCACTCCACCTCTGCAGCCCCAGCAATGGTCAGTAACTTCATCCACTGTGGTTACTGCACCTTTGGAGTGCCTTGCTCTGAGAACAGCACTGCTCTGAAGCCATCTCCCTGCTGAGAAATCCTGCTGGGTATGACTTCAGAGCCAGCCATGAAAAACATGCTTCATTTCCCAGATGAAAGGATCAGGGGGTTTCATTTCCACCCCCATCCACTTTCCCTGCAAGGATATTTCTCTCTTTAGAGGAATGATGAGCTCATTGATCTAGATCAGGGGGCTTAAAAGGAAGAAGAAATAAGGAAAAAAGAAAACTTCTGACTTCAAATTAAAACCCAAATGAAAGAGTTGGAAAGCCACTGCAGCCCAGGCTGCAAGACAGGGAACTCACACATACCTTGAGGTCCTCATGATTGACTTCAAGCACATTGGTGACATAGAATGGTCCATGCTGGGCACTGCTTGCCTCTTCCATGAGCTGAGTATAGATGTACCCAGCAGAGGACATGATCACAATGATGTTCTTCCCCTCCTCGTTGAAAAGGAAAGTGACATCCCTGATCTTGGAACTTGGTAAAAGGAAATAGAAAGTTGGACTCAAGGCATCTACAGAGAGATCATAAATCTGTGGAAAGAATGAAAGAAACTCACTCTGATGATACAAAACAGTGCAAATGGACAATAGTTGAGACAAGGGAACACCTATTAGATGTTGCAGGGGTTTTCTTGCTCTTTGGGTTCTTGGGTTTGCTTTTTCTTATGAGAACAGTGGCCAACCACCACAAATCTGCAATTCCAATTTATTTCTAACAAAGAATATTACCCAATTCTTCCACATGCAACTCCACAAAGATCCAGACTCTAACGTCTGAAAGACCTTTCATCAACAGCTTATAAGCAAACATACCTTCACAAAGTCTGCAGTAACAATAGCAAGCTCTGTTTGAGATCCTGGCAGCCACACAGCTTTAATGATGAAATTGCCAGTGGCGAGTTGAGGGTGAAGTACCAAGTGATCAGAGACTGATCCAGAGCTGCTGAATGTTAACACGTGGCAGTCCTGGAGTAATGAAAAGATCTGGTTACGTACTAGAACAAAATGTTTATGAACACCTGAAGCCAAGAAGGGGACTTTAAAGCCAGCAATGCTCTTGGTGCCAATTATGATTCATGGAGTTAGGACTAAAATTCCTGTGTTTGAAATGAATGACATGAAAGTTTGTAAAGAAAATAAAACCAGAACCCAGACTCAAACACACAGAATCCAGCTGCTTCTTAGCTAAGTAATGGATTTGTGGATTCTGCACTGTGAAAGCTGAACCTAAAGTTGGGAGAATACAAAAAAGAGAAGTCTTTGCTACAGAATACTAGTTGTTACAGACTAGTTCTAACACACTAAATTTCACATGATGAAAACCTGACTCTCATCCTAAGTAAAACTGGCCTATACTACAAAAAGTAGTACTATTTTGAGGCACTGCATTGTTTATTCTCTTATTCATATAGGTCCTGCTTCTTTACTCCATCTATCTAGTAGGAAAATGATTCATGACCTTTTGAGCCAGCTCTGCACTAGCTCCTCAGAGGAAACACACACATCTAGTTTTGAGCTGGTGCTCCCAACTGCCTAGAAAAGGGTTTGACAGGCACTCACTTTCAGTCCACACACAGCTAGGTAGTCCTCCTTGCAGGGGTTTCCAGTTAAGCTCAGCACAGTGAATGGAACGGGTGCAGATGCCAAACGAGTGAGAGTGAGTTTTCTTTTGCTGGAGTCAGCTTGTTTCAGCAATGCTGAGAGCTGAAGGACTGTGATCTGCAGAACAGCATGAACTTAGTTACCCAACTTTACAACTCAAGGTAAAAAGGCATTTCAACTTCAGCTCTGTGACTGTATCCACACAGTTCTCACTGTTTTATAGAATCATCCAGGTTGGAAAAGCCCTTTAAACTCATCAGTTCCAACCCTTACCCCAGCACTGCCAAGGCCACCACTAACCCATGGCACTGAGGGCCTCATCTACACAGTGTGTGAACACTTCCAGGGATGGTGACTTCAGCACTGCCCTCGCAGTCTGTTCCAATGCCTGAGCATCCCTTAGGGAAGGAATTGTTCCTCAGCTCCATCTAAACCTCCCATGGTGCAGCTTGAGGCCATTTCCTCTTGTCCTGTCACTTGTTCCTTGGGAGAAGAGACCAACCCTACATCACTACAACCTCCTGTCAGGTATCCAGATTAGGTTTCCTCTGCAAGAACTCTCTTCTCTGAGGAATGAGAGGAATAAACTACACAGTACTTTACAGAAGATCCAGATCTCAGAACACGCATATTCTGTTTGTTGTTCAGTGCCCTGAGGCTGCTTCCTTTAAAATCCAACATTCCCTACAGCGTTACAGAACCCACCTTGCCCTTCTCGTGGCTCACAGCCAGGTGCTGCCGACGTCCATGTGGGGATGAGAGCACACACATGGCCACCCTCCTCAGCACATGGGCACTGATGAGCTGCCGGATCGTCTGGCCCTGGTCCCCACTGTAGTTCATGCGAACGTTCTCAAAAGCACCTTCTTGAGAGCCCAGAGTTGGCACCTGGGTCATGGGTAAAAGCATACAACAACCTATGACTGAATTCTTTCTGTTTAGAAGTGATCCCACCTGTCCATGATCTAGTCACTCCTTTAGTATCATACCATCAACTGATCTGTCATTTCTACTGACTTGTCCAAAGTATGTAGCTCATTGAGAGCTTGCTGTGCACGACTGCTGCTCCCCATGGCTGAAGCTTGCTGGAAGTTTATCTGAATGGCATCCATCAGGAAATTCAGCATCTCCAGCACCAAAGGTGCAAAGGAGAAGTTGGCCTACAAGAAACGGAGAACACAAATAAGGCACAAGAGGCTCCTGCTTGGAGTATTCATAAGAACTACACATCAACCACTTTACAGCCTGACACCACTTTTATGATCCCACTTATCATAAAGAAGAGCAGAAAAACAGAGCAACTTGGCTGATAATCAACAGAGTCTGCTCAAGATCCTCATCACAAACCATCTCCTCTTAACAGTTAGTTGATAATTATACCTGGGACTGCAATTCCTCTCGACAGCCCTCAA
This sequence comes from Melopsittacus undulatus, assembly GCF_012275295.1. Lineage (NCBI taxonomy): Eukaryota > Metazoa > Chordata > Aves > Psittaciformes > Psittaculidae > Melopsittacus > Melopsittacus undulatus. The sequence goes on along the minus strand of NC_047538.1, from coordinate 2,355,136 downwards.
CATTTCTACACAGGCTGCTCTTCTTGGGTTTTTCTTCATCAGGGCCCTTCCCCTCACTGATGGTGACCTTGGCTTTCTCTGCAGGGGAGGTGCTGGCATGTCGAATGACACTCTCGGGCACCCTGGGCTCACTCTGGAAAGCAGATTCTTTCATGGTAGAGCTCATACCACTGCTGGGAGTCCTCTTCACCAAAGCCTGGGAATGACAGAGTAATGCTTAAAGCCCAAACCAGACTCGATTTTACCACCGACTAAAGGAATACAGACTGTAATAGCAGCAAAATTAATGTAATTTTAAAGAAATAGAGTGCAATTCTCTTTGCTGCAATGTTAAAGAAGTAACAGAATAGCATCTTGCATGCCACCCTCCACTTGAGTATTAGGTAAACTTCCATATTTAAGACAAAGTTACTTTGCTGCTCATGAAAATAAGGGCATCTGACTGCTGTGTAGCTTAAGCTAACTTGTGGGTTGGGTAAAGGTAAGTGGACTCTCAGCAGTCACCAGGACAGGGATTTGGTAATACACTTATTTAATGCAAAATAAATCACTAGGCAAACTGTAACTTAATATGGTTCATTATAAAGCCAAGGCCTTCAAGCCTTAGCACTCTTACATGCTCGTATCATGACATAACTTACTGCAGAACAGAAACTTCTGCAAAAGACTAAACCTGCATTAGAAACAGCTTCTATGTTGACATGCAGACACTTTACCAAGCAACTGCCATCTTCCTTGGCTCCACAGTCACAGAAGAATGATCCATATTTGGCATAAGAAATCTCATGATCCTTGTGGCAAACTTTAGCACAAACTGTGCAAACACCAACCCCATCAACCATCTTGCAAGTGTGACAGTGATACCTGCACAAAATAAGCCAGATGGGTTGTAAGATCCAAAGCCTGAGGAAGGCCCCCAGACTGCATTTGTTTCCTTCTCGATGGCCACAAATAGCAGGCTGGAATTGTGAACACATGTTTGAGCTGCTTACCAATGTTGATTCATGAATTCTTTCTGTGTGATGGTGAAGGTACAGAGTTTATTACAAAGAGAATCTTCATCCTGTCAAGAAAAAAGCTGTTTCAGGAAGGCGTTATACCTGCAGCTATAATAAAGGTACATAGTACAGACCACGATCCTTAGACACTAAATGTGCATTTTAAGCATAGGAAGTTTTAGCATCACCTAGTTAAAAGAAGGCAGCTGGTATCAAACCACATGGAGAGAGGAGATGGTGACATTGTGTAGCACGTGAAAGAGTGAATCAGAAAAAGAAAATAGTAGCAAAAATAATGTATTCTGGATAACAAATTTTAAAGAATTCATTAATAACAGCTTGTTGATATAAAAGCTAGTTACTGACAAAGAAACCAACAGGAACAAACCCATTTTACTCCATTTCTTCCTTTTTGTTGTCTAAAAATCAGAGTAATTTAACTTTTGTTGACATTACAAAGCCAGCAGATCTATGAACAAGTGATAGGTATTCTCTTTCAGATCTGACAGCTGGGGTTCATCACTCAGTCTGACATTAGGAATAAACAACAACAAAATCCTGATTTATAACCTGAGGAATACTGATTTGGAAGCTGCAAAATAAATCTTCCAAGTCATTTGCAGCACTGGCTGTGCCTATTGCCTACCGAATCTTCAGCTTGAGAGTCCTCCTCCTCCACTGCCAACTCTTCCACCCAGTCTGAATCCACCTCAATCGCCCGCTCCTCTCCATCCACAGAAAGGTGGCTTGGTCCTTGGCCACTGCTCTGGCTCAGTGCATTAGTGACATCAGCCAGGTAAGAGACAATATGACATGTACACTCCAGGATAGTCACATGCTGTGAAGTCAAGATGAATGAAAATGAGAGGCAACACTTAGATCCCAGAAGAGCATGCAACTGTCCCCCCTGACCAAACTGCTTTAAAGCTTCCCACTCCAGGGGAAGCTCAGGTTAGATATAAAGAAGTTCTTCCCTGTGAGGATGCTGAGGCGCTGACACAGGGTGCCCAGAGAAGTGGTAAATGCTCCATCCCTGGCAGTGTTCAAGGCCAGACTGGATAAGGCTTGGAGCAACCTGCTCTAATGTGAGGCGTCCCTGCCCATGGCAGGACCCTGGAACTGGATGATCTTAAGGTCCTTTCTAATTTAAACCACTCCATGATTCTATGAAGCCAAACCAGGACAGCTCCTGCCTGAGATTAATTCCTGCAAGTCAAGCAACAGTCTTACCTTCCCTTGCATGACGTTTGCATTCATCTTTTCTACCACATTCTTCTGAGACAGGTATTTTTTGCTGTAAAATGAAACAGTGGGTAAGATCATTACAGCCTTTTGGAAGTACAAACTCTGACCAGTAGCTTCAAGCATTGAGTTTGCTTTAAATTAACAATAGGAAATGTATACAATAATTGAACCATTCAAGAGTGGAAAAGACAAAACATATGGCTGTTCTTGGGACACACACACAGAGATTAGCCTCTCTCAGACACTTTATATTCCAAAATAAACTAAAAACAAGCATGTATCAGTAAGCATGAACTTCTGTCCCCAAATTCAGTGTTGCAAATGAACAACCAGCAGCTCACAGTTGGTTCTTACCATCTGCCCAGCCAGTCAACAGCAGCACCGTGAAGTTGGAGGTGTCCTGCACCTTGTCCTGCACTAGCCAAAGTTGCCATTACGACCATCAGTTCAGGGAAGCCTGTGCCGTCACCATTGGCCAACATTTCTGTTGCCATTGGTATTAGAGTACTCAGTAGAACAGTGCACACACCTTCTCCAACTTGGCTGATCAAGAAGAACAAAGACAGGTACATCATTCACTGAAATAAGCCCCACACCTCCAATGTCTTCCCCATCACTTCATTTGAAAGCTGAGGACAAGAAGCCATCAGCAAATCACAAGTCACTGCACATCCAAAGAACAAAACAAATGAGGAGCCCACCAAAGAAATGACAAAAGGTTGTACTCTACCTGTTTTCCCTAACAATGTAAGTGGTCAGGAGTTGCAGCAGCTGCCTGTTCTCTTGCACAACATCCAGCTGGTCTGAATCTTTGGGTGGGGACATGGTCATCCTGGTTAACCAGGCCTGGAGACGTACAGGCTCCACACAAGCCAGCTGAGCCAAAGAGCCACAAAGTCTCAACAGGCTGGGGTTGGGACTCTTCTCAGCTGGGAGAGAAAATGACTGATGAGTGACAGATGCCACAATGAGTGTGTTTAAAGACGGCTTTCCATTTAAAGTGTGAGGCTGTCACTCCACCTCCTCCACCTACAGCTTCACATCACAATCTAATGCAGAACAGTATGAAGTGGACAAAGGCAGAACAGAAGAGATTCAACAATCACTTACTGAGCTGGAAGAGTTTGGTGAAGAACTTCAGCACCCTGTTACAAAACTTGGCTGAGAGGTTTTCATTGGCTGTGGCCATCATGATCTGGACCAGTTCTCCACTGGATGCATAGGAAAAATTTAATCAGCTTTGTAAAATACAACCTATTCCTGTTTTTACACTTGCCCTTGTATCTGCACTTCTGTTTAAGACTGGCCATGGTTTGGATTAACAGTGCTCAGCAGTCAAGCCACAGAAACTGCTTTCAGGCAAAGAATGAACCCTTAACTCAGACTCAACCTTGTAAATCTCATGAGCTCCTGAGTTGCATACCAGTATTCTCCACATGTCAAGTCACAGAAGGGTCTGTACTGGTTTCCAACCCAAAATTCAGGATATTCTTGCCTGCTTTTCCCCTCCATGTTAATATTAAGTACAGTCAGACTGCCTGTTTTGAGCTGTTGAACATGTAGAGAGAACAAGCAGACAACAGTTGGCTTTCTAACAGAGAAAACCTTTCCTCCAGTCCACCCTCATATCTGTCAGAACACTGTGCTGTGCTATGTGTTTCCACCACGATTTGTCTTCATACTTTGAAGTCAGGCCAACACCCCACCTCCACCCTCAAAATTATCACCCTATTGTCTGTGGAAGCACTAAGAGAACAGATTTGCAGCTTGATCTGTGACTGCTTTATAGACCAGCACCTCTCAAACCCTCCTTCTAATGCCTTTGACAAGGTTCCCCACTGGTGATCACTCACTGTGAGGAATCACTGAATATTTTATTTGGAGTGACAAAGACCTAGGTCCTCTCCCACACAGAAAGTCTTTTCACACTCTCCTGCAGTGTGTGCAGGGTATCCTATCTCTACATGGCTCCTGTGCAATGGCATTAACATCCCTTAGGTGTTGACAGTGACAAGCTGAGAGGAAAAGGAAGAATAATGAAGTCCCTGGGCTACGAATTTCAGGAATACTTCACCTTTCTGAAAAGAATTCCTCCATGGCTTTTCGGGCCTGGCTGCTCTCCAGCTGCTTCTCCAGATGCTGCAAACATTCCTCCAGGATGGACTCATCCAGGCCACTGAGAACCAACAGATACAAATTAAATCAGAATATTGAAGAGCAATTTCAACAATTATGAGAGTCAAGAAGTGATCATTTTGCTATTACAAGTCTAATACATTTTCTGCTCACTGAAAGCAGCTCTTCTTCCAACCATCCATAAACAGTAAATCCACCTAGTGCTCAGGAAAAAGCTGGCACATGATGCACAGTTGCAGTCAGAAACCTAGAATGATCTAGACCTTTCAGACGCCTCACATGACAAATTCCTATAAATGGCTGTTCTTTTTACACTTTAAGTCACTTCCAGTGTTACTCCTCCCTTATTATTCTCCTGCGTTCACCCCCACTCCACAAAGCACTCTGCAAGTAAAATCCAATTACATTTACATCCTCTACCAGAAGGCTCAGTACACCTCCCTCTGAACACTCCGAGAGGATCAGTGTTGAAAAGATGCAATATCATAATGCCTAATGGTTTTATGTTTCAGATGGGTAGAACCAACATCTGTGCATCAAGCTTATTCCTTCTATACACACAGTGAGTAAGGGGTGGGAAGCCAAAATCTGCCTAGTTTGCTGTGATAAAGCAGGGATTAGCCATCCTTACAAACAGCAAGAACAGAGACAAAGGAATATTAAGCAAGTTAGGTCAGTATCTTCAGCTTTGATTTCCTGCTTGTATTTCCATAATTTTCTATTTGCTTAAATACAAAACTACCCAGATAGAAACACGCTCCATCCAGATTTACAAGAGATGATTCAAATCCCCACTGCCTGAATGGCAGTGCTGAAAACTGGTAATGAAATAAAACATCTCCTACTTTTAGTCTGCAAATATAGACGTCTTCAAGAGATAAAAATAAGCTGATTTTTCGCCTTTGTATTGTGTTGTTCAAGAACAGACACTGATATTTTAACAGACTGTAGTAATTCTTTGCATACAGTTTTGTTGGAAGAAAACCACAGCCACCCAGCCCATTACCTGTTTGGATCAGAGTGATGGGCCAATATGTTATAGCATCCTGTGATTAATTTCTCATAAACTCGTGCCAGGAATTCATCAGATTCTGCAGGACCCAAGATCCTTTCTAGGGAGTTGCTGCTTATTTCTGCCACACTCTCTGTGCTGGTCTCCAAAAGGAGGGGCAATAGGGAATGAATCACCTGTGGTGGGTTCAAATCATCTGACCAGCTTGAAAAGAAAAAGGAGAAAAGTTAATTCTCTGCATGATGTATCACAGAATGTCCTTATTGCATAAATGAGAAGTTACACAAGTAAGGCACAAGTCTAGAGGGAAGTCAGAGATAAAACCTTTTTTAGAAAGGTGTGATAAACACACAGTCCTCATTTGGAAAACTCTACACATTTCTTCTGCATATGAACAGGTACAACGTTTTCCTAGACATTCACTCTACAACTTACTATGGCTTTGCACTCATCTGCAGCGCCAACAACTATTTTTCTGTTTCAGAATATCTTAAGAGTAAGTCCTTAGAAATAAATCCTTTCATTTCATATTTTCCTTGTGCTTTGAAAGCATCACACAAATGAAAGATAAATGAATGAATTTGAACACAAATTAATTTGTTAGACCCAAATTGTCTCAGTTTATACCCCAGTTTCTTCAAGTTCCTATTTGAAAATCTGTATTAAAGGTTTCTCTCAGGATTTTGACTCCTAGAGACAGCAAATCAAGACAGAAAGGCTGTCTTTCATTCAATTTTAAATACATGATACTTCTAGTAAACTAAGAGTAACTCCATTAAAGACTTAGTCCCAAACACAGCACCTGCTCATTCAGCATTCCAGCTGAAGGGCCTGATGAAGACAGACATTCCCAGGAGCAGATAGATGGATACAGCAAAAACGTCATCTAAAAAGCACCACTTACACAATAAGATCCCCAGTGAGCCTGACCAGGGAGAGAAGAGTGTGCTTTAGGGAAGCTGCAAGAGGTAGACTTTGGCTGCAGAGAGTACCGAGGTGGGCAGCCTGAACTGCACTGATGTAGCTTTCTGCTGGGATTGTGTCATTCGCAAAGGCGTTGCGCTAAGGATGGAGACACACATAAACATCAGAACATCAGCTGCTAACAGAAGAACACCCTTCCCACCATTCCCATGGATTTATGGAGTTAGGATCACACCAGATCCATCCACAAAGCTGGACTCACCCACGAGCCAATGTTTGGAAACTCATTTGTATGAATGTTGTTCCATGATTCACATAAAGTCTGCACAGCTGATGGCAGGTTCTGAACAAGTGCTGGACCTGCAGTTAATACAGAATCGTAATCACTGAGTCATTTCATGGGTCATGTTGAAAACTGGAATGCTTCTGCAACACTATTTAAAACTAGATCATTATTCAAGACACAGCTGGAGCTACACTGAGGTGTAATTCCACTGGTTTATGCTTCTGACAAGTCAAAATTACCCCTAAGCTTGCAAGAGCCTCCCAGCTTCTTCTACTTCATTAAAATCAGAAAACGTAGCAAAAATACTCATTTGCAGCACTCTTCAACATATCAGTATTTCATAATTCCCCTTCCCACCAGAGCACCAACATGGTTACAAAAGCATTTCAATAATCCAGATAAGCCCACAGGATAGTTACTCTTCCAAGGTTTGCCCAACTTTTTCAGTTGTTGGGATATTAAAAGAAAAAGCTTCCCAGTTTGTTGCTAACAGGATAATGCACTCTTTTAACACGGTTGAGAACATGTTACCCAGCATATAGCTTTGAAGCTGAATGTCTGCAGGACTGTACAAAGCTTTACCTACACAGAGGAGGAAATCTGAACCACCCAGTACCCTCACCTAGAGTATTGGACTTGCAACGGCTGGATCCAACGGCCAGGACAGCAGCATAACCTCGTAACTTCTCCTCAGAGGGCTTGTTCTCAGTGGAGCCCTCTTCAGAAAGGCTCCGGAGCAGGTAAGATCTGCATTCAGGACGGAAAGGATCCATTTCAGGATCAGCTCTGCCTTTCAGAACTAAATGTGTCAATACAGTGACAGATAAAGCAAGCTCCTGAAGTTCTGCCCCACCCTTTGTGTTCTTAGTTCACCATTAAGGGAGTTCTGGGCTTCTATCTTCTTTAAGACACTTACCAGGAAAAGTGCCCACTCAAAAGAAAAAGGTCATTTACTTTTGCTTTCTTCTACATAGGTTTTAATGAGAACTTGGAGGACCTCAGACTTTTAATGTAAGAATTAACCCCCCTCTCTTTCTTGATAGTCTGACAGTCTCAATATTGAAATAACCTTAAGTGGCACTATCCTAGAGAGTGGTAAGAGAAGGCTTCATCTTTGGAGGAAAAGTTGGCTTTGCAACCTTGCAAGAAAGCCTTGAAAGATCAGACAAGAAGGATGCTTAGAAACAGTAACTTCATGCACATGGCTTGAGAAGCTACTTTTCATTCTTCTTTTAAAACAATGAATATTCTAGAGGACCTAAGTTAAGAGTAATTATATGGGACTATAAAATAAAAAGGCATCTAACTCTAAGAAAACAACAAACCAAATGCAAAGAAAGCCCCATGCACACAAGTTCACTATTAGTGATCCTAAGAGTATACCTGGTAAACGTAGCATAAGTGTCAATAAGCTGTAGCGTAGCAGGGAGGAGGTTCTTGGTTATCTCTGAAGATTTGTGTGGGTCAGTCTCTGCAGCTAGCTTGGAAAAGTGCTCATCTAGAGAAACCTGAATCTTGGAAATTGCAGCATCAAGGGTGTAAATGGACTGTAAACTGGGAACTTCGTGCAGTTGGAGAATAGTCGTGCAGTCAACACCACAGAAAGAAGAGATCTTAAAATACAAAGGGATGGAACAGTAAGTGCAACTCATCCCACAAAACCAGAGGCTCCGTATACACAATTGCATTCACACCACCTTTACCTGTCGAGCAAAGTATTCCTCTGCTATCTCCACATCATACTTCACTGAGCTGCACTTGCTGGAGGCCAATTCAATCAGAGAAGCAGCATGGTCAGCTTTCATGCCCTGCTTGGTAAGGTGATCCTACAGATGCCAAAAATAGACCCATCACACTTCAGAAGTGCTCTATAATTAACCACTCCGACAATAACCAGGCTAGAAAGCCTTAGAGACCATGGCCACAAGCTCCCATTTCTCACCATCACACCCATGTAACGAATCCCATATGCAGTCAGCACGGAAAAACAAGACACTGACATTCCTACTATCAACAACATCCCAAAACACCCCTATAAAGATGAGCTGTACCTTGATCCACGTGACATAAGATGTGATTCGCAGTCGGGAAGACCAGCGCAGTGTGTGTAAAATATCACATTCACTCATCTCTGGTGTGTTCGTGGCTAATTGATTCATGTAGGTTTTGGATGGAGGCAAAATCCCCAATATCCTCCACAGTATCAAGAAGTAGTACTGAAGTGCACAGGCTTCCTAAACAGAAGTAACAGTTGGGCAAATTAGGGAAGAAAGATCACAGTTTCAACCATTTACAGCTACTGAAATGATCTCCTCAAAGACTTCAGACTCATATAGAAGTGCCACATGAGATGAACACATACCAGGGTTGAGTTTGTGTCATATAGGATAAGGGGGAATGAGTTTAAACTTAAACAGGAGAAGTCCAGGTTAGATATAAGGCAGAAGTTCTTCCCTGCTCAGGTGGTGAGACCCTGGCACTGGGTGCCCAAAGAAGTGGTAAATACTCCATCCCTGGCAGTGTTCAAGGCCAGGTATGTCAGCTTTGGGCAACATGGTCTAATGTGATGCATCCCTGCCCATGGCAGGAGGTTGGAACTGGATGAGCTTTCCAACACAAACCATTCTATGGTTCTATGAAATTATGCAACAAAGAGAAGAAAAGAAAAATGAAAGGTTATACAATTTTTTTTCTCTGCTTCATCACATTCTAGCCAGACCTCCTGGCATTACCAGGCCACAGAGCAAGTCTAATGCATGTTCTGAGTTAGTACCTCATAAGATGTACCACCACCATACATATTACCTTTATACTACCTTTAGCTAAGGGATTTTTAAGTTCCTCATTACTCCAACCACTGTCCAAAACACTTTAGCTAACATTTTGCTCAATAGTTTGAAAACAAACAATGTTACAGCCATAGTCTCACCAGTGCAGTGACATTTTTATTCTCTTTCCTCCTGAGTGTATCAAACTGTGACCCAGCAGCAAGTAAGGAAGTCAGGGCTGTGTAAAGCTCATCATACTTCGTAGTCCGAGAGAAAAGAACCTCACAAACCTGCAAGAGATGATGTGTCAGCATCCTTGCTTTGCAAATTGCACAGCTCTGTGTTTATACACAGCCAAGCTTTCAAGTGATCAAAATACCCACACACCAAAACCATGCAAAATAAAACTGCAGGAAGCTAGTTCTGCTAGGAATCTCTCTCCCCAGACAGAATACAAATGAACTGGTCATACGGGAGCGTGCACAAAGCAAGCCTATAGCCTTGATGGCAACAAATTTACTGAGGAAACAAAACCCAGGAAAAACACAGAGCTAAATTATGGGAAAATAATTCTAATGCCATGTGTCTTTGTTGCAGATGCTTCAGCAGCACTGAAAAATCAGCATGGATATGATAGGGCTCTGTCACAGCACACACATTGGAATCACAAGCACTACTACAAGTTGCCCAACACGTCTTCATAGATTTTGCACACTGATTTCCCTGAAATTAGGTGCATACAGAAAGTTATTCTTATCTTATTCAGCCACTACTCCTTTCTTCACTTAGTGAAAAACTTCTGGTGTCTCTGACTCATCAGCTCTTTCCTTTCTTTCTATTTTCTTCTGGCATTCATCAAATCTTTATGGCCCATAAAGGCTCACAGAGATTCCCATACCGTGCTATCCAGACGGTTCAGATCATCTTCAGAAGCTTCTAGAGATAGGATGCAGTAGAACCTGGGCTGTGGAGCTGCATCTGGAGCGTGAGGGCAGAAAATCATGTTCAAAGCAATGGTTTTAATCAGGCAGTATTGTGTTATACTCTCTCCTCCATCTCCACCATCTTTCACATTAAGGCTACTACCAGATTCTACTAAGGGGGCTTCATAGCATGCTATATGTGCTGCAACCTATGGTATATGCAGCCAAGGTCTTCCTACTCCTAATCCTGGTACCATAAATCCATATTTGTTTTCAGTTACTTGTAGCATAGTCCTAGATGACAATAATTTTATTTAATACAACTTTTCTTGCATTATTACATGCATTACATAGCTATGCCCATGAAAAGTAGGAAAAGTGACACCAGGGCACTCCTTTCTTGTAAAGGCAAAGCTGGGTATCAAAAATTCTGTACTTTTCCTTTCTTACCTGATGAACAGTGTTTGGTCCAGTTTTCTTCCACCTCTTTAAACCCATGATAGAGTGGGACCGATGTTCGCCTGCTGCTGTCCTGGGATCCACTCACCCACCCAATGGGTGGAGTCAGCAAATTGTATTGTACCTAAGTTCAAAAACACAGACAAAAATCCACCCATGGCATCTTTACATGAGGAATGAGGGGGAAATACAATCACCAACACCACATCCCTGTTGGTAAGACACAATTATTCCCAGCTTCCAAGGGAAGCCCTACACCCTATCTCATAGAATGATTTAGGTTGGCAAGGACATTAAGATCATCCAGTTCCAATCCCCTGCCACAGGCAGGGACACCTTCCACTACAGCAGGTTACTACAAGCTCCATCCAACCTGGCCTTGAACACTGCCAGGGATGGAGCATTTACCACTTCTTTGGCAAACTGTTCCTGTGCCTCACCACCCTCTCAGGGAAGAGTGTCTTCCTTATATCTAACCTGAACTTCCCCTATTTAAGTTAAAACCCACCACCTCTTGTCCTTTCTGATGATTTTTATTCTGGAGGGAACAGCTAAAATCAGTGGTCAAGCTTCTACCAAGTGGAAAAGCCATGCACAAAACACCAACATTCCATTAACGACAACAGTGCCCAAAACCTCAACAGTGAAGAGTTAAAGCAAGGATATGGTGTACAAGGTTTTACACAATACCCAAATACTGAAGATTTTGAAAGATAAGATGGGGCATTGTTCCTGCCCTTACCAGGATTCATTAGGACAAGAGTTACACCACGAATTCACACTCAAACAGAACGTGCTGCTAGGAATCAACAACTGTAGTTTAATCACACATTATAACTCCAAAGGCTGGTAACAACATTAAACCAAATTTACTCCCTAAAGGCCATGAAGAAACCAGAACACACCAGGTAATTGCCTGTTACACATCCCTGCTGGGTGACCAATTAAATAGCCAGGACATGACATCAAATCCTACCTGTTCAAAGAGGTACACAGGGGCCTTAGAATACTGATGGAGCAGGTAGTCAAACACCAAGAGGAGACGTGCCACGAGAAGTGGGACAGAAGATTGCTGGGTATCCATGTTCGCTGTCAGCTCCACAATTGTTTGGATGCAGAGCATCACGATGGATCTGCGGCCCCTCTCAGAGAAATTGTGAAAAATAAGGAGCAGCAATTGGAGATGTTCAACATTCAGATCTTCTGTGTCACTGGGAAGAGTCCCCTGCAAGGCATTCTGCTTCAGTGTGCCCACAAACCTGACAACAGGAGAGGAAGTTTATGAAGTTCACTTTTCTCTTGCCTTAGATCCTTCTTAACTCTAGGTTAGAGAAATATTTTCATCATCTCCCTTTTCTGCTTATTCTAACAGTGGCAATTTCACTGATTATCACTACGTGAAGCACTGGAATGAGACTGTGCAAACATCAAAACCTACATTTGATGGAAAACATGAACAACCATTCAAAAGAAGAAAGAGAGATGCAAACCCGTTCCCACAGGAAAGGCTGCCCACTTTAAGTCAGCTAAACCTTAGCAGAGACTTACACACTATGGCAGAAAGAAAAAACCCTGGCACCGTCATAACAGAACTTATCAGAAAGCTGCTGAAATGAGACATTCCATTTCTAAAACCAGGGTTCAGGCTCCACCCAGTTAAATCCTGATCCTAGGTTTCATTTCCCACACTCTAAGTGAGGGACTCCAGCAACACACAGACTGACCCTCTGCTCCTCCCAGCATCACATACCATCCCCACCCAGAGAACACACACACACACTGGTTATGCTGGTCCCAGAGAATTTTCCCTTGATAGAAAATAAGAGATTGAAGGGGTGACTTCCAGCTCAATATAAAATTATCTCACCTTTCCCAGACTTTAAGGCATTCTGGAACATCAGGATCTCCCTGGGCAGTGGCTTTATGCTGCCAAATGAGGAGAAGTCGTGAGAGCACCGACAAACTCTGAGGGTGGATGTAGAGAGGCCATGGGCCCTCCGAAAAAGGGGCAACTCCCAGCTGCTGGAGAAGTGTATTCTGGAACAAAACAGACTTGTTGAGAAGAGGCAAGTCCTGTCTGATGCTTAAAAAGCATGATGTGAACAAACAGCAGGGCCCTTGGAACTCATAAGGGTTCACATAGCAATCCCTATTGTATTGCCAACACATGGCACAGCTACCATGGGACACTCCATGCTGTCACTGTGCCACCTAAACCACAATAAACTTGCAACTTTAACACCAATCCATAAAAAATGGCATTAATGAGTTCTACTCATTTCCTGCAGGATCACTGCAAGACTGTTTCTTCTACTATGTTCAGTATCTAAGAATTCAGAAGATGATCTCTTTGACTGGTCACAGCAATGCTGCTTCTTTTCAAATATAGTAAAAAGGCAGATATCTGAAAAGTGCAACTGCTTTAAAACAAAAACCACAAACCAACAAAGTATTTTAAATATGGTAGAAAATGTACAGTAGTCAACAAAAAGTACAGGGATTGAATTCACTGATTGCAAGCAGATTTATACTTCTACTTAAAGTATTAAGTCAGGTCAGTCCATGACCTAGCAAATAAACCTAGAGGCTACGAAGTCAACACATGAAAGCAAAAGGATTAATTTGATTTTCTCTTGAGAGAATTCCAAAGCCTTTTGGCATCAGTCCTGACAGCAAAGCAAATCTGCAGGAATCCCTCTTGATAAATGCATGGATAGAGGCAACTCTCCAAAGCAAAATATACAAACTCATTGCCTTTTCAGCTTTCATCAGCTTCAAAGTTCAGTGGATTAATGTGAAGTCTGGATGTTAAGTTTACACTCTGCAGGATGTTTTGTACTGGATGACTGCAAAGGTCATCCAACTCAATAGAGCCAAAATATCCCAAGTTCTGTTTGCAAAAGAATATACTCTAGGGCTAAATGGAATAACCAGCACGTTAATCCAGGTGTGGAAAATCTGTGTAGACAGTAACAGACACCAACATTTCTTCATTTTATTTATATATGCAATCACACTTACCTGCAAAGCAGGGGACTGAAGATCTGAGGTCACCAAGGAATGGTTGAAGTGATACAGGGCGGCAGCAAACTCCTCATCAGACGTGCCTGTAAGACAGGGATCAAGCCATTTACTGCCATTGCTCTCTTACATTTCAAATTTCCACATGAAACTAAGAAAACACACACCTCTAACTCCTATAGTCTGTGCTCTCTAACACAGAAGCTCTGCTCACTCACCCTTTAGCCCATCCTTATCCACCTCTTTGATGATGCTGGCCAGTGTAGCCATGTGTTGCTCCGAAAGAGACACGCTCAGATAGTTGCGAATGAAGTTGTTCCTGGAGTTCAGCATAGAAGAAGTGATGAAGTTCAGAATGTTTGAAGCTAGGCTCAAAAACTGGAAAGAAAGGAGAAACACACCATAGAAGCAACCTTAAACAAAAACTAAACCACCAGCAAAATAGATCAAGTCCCCTAACTCTACCCCCAGAGTACAGGTTTACTCATTGCAAGCCAGGTCACTGCAATCAGTGTCCTGTATCTGTATCAGGACTAATGACAGACTCTGACAAGGTTGTGAGGCTCTCCTCCACTGCAGCATCTATTTTTGTCTTTCCCTGATGGAATTGGAGCTAAAAGCATTCTATCAGCAAGTCATTTTGCTTATAGTTCTGCCCTCATTTTCCCTCTGTCTCTGTAACCCAAATAGATACTATCTTCAGGCTTTGCTTCCCTGGCAGTAACGAATACTATTCCATCTTACAGAAGAGGAGAGGAAATATCTTTCTTCAAAGGCAAGACAGTCATTGAATCTCCATCAGCAACGTACTTAAAATACCTCACATTTATCTTGTCTGTCAACATACCCAGCCACTGGCAAGGCAACAACACTACAGCACAGCAGTTATTTCAGTAAGCCTCAAGACTGTCTCGTACCAACTCTGGATCTTTGCGGCTGGCCAGGATGTTCCCATTCTCTCCAGCACTCTGTTTGTTTGGGCTTTTCACTCTAGGGGAGCTCTCCAGAGGGGGTGGTGGAGGTGGGGGTGGTGGGGCCACCTTCTCTTTGCTTGGAGAGATTGTCTCCTCAAACCATTGCCCAAGGATTGGTTCACTGTCCTCATCTAACACAGGAGGCAGGAGAAACAAAAGCATGATGTTATAAGCAATGTTACATACCTCATGCAAACTACTCAGCTTAGAAAACAGTTTCAGTTTAAGTCATCTCTTTTCTTCATTTTTCCTTCCCAAATCACAAGGCTAAGCACTTTTACACAAGTCCAACAAGAGCTTACAAGAAGTCATTTCCACTCTCTTAGAATACTGCCAAATCCCAGGCACTCAGCCTTTAGTTTACACCAAAAGCACAGTCAGTGTTGCTTCTGCCAAACAGCTCTTACAAATTGGTTCACATTCTCAGCACTAAATGTCATTCCAGCCCAAGAAGGCAACAGCCCAGTAGCCAGGTTTCCACTAAATCTGAAAGACAGTGTAAAAACCTGCCTCAAGTTGCTTGCTGCTATTACCTTGGCTGCTGTCCTCCTCGGTGCTGCTAAAATCATCCTCGTAGTAAGTATTAGAATCAGTGGAGGCACTTGCATCACTACTCATGGAGCCCTTCCTCTGACGCTGCAAGACACAAGCCTTGGGAGAACAGCACAGCAATTAATTTTAGGATAAATGGTAAGAATTTGAAAACAAGAGTAAATTCCTAACACATCTTCATTTTCTTCTAGCAAATTTGTCTCAACTAAGTTATGAACAGGTTTTCAAGGCTTCTCCCCCTGAAACTGTATTAAAAATACCACAGGATGGTGGAAAACAAATAAACTATGCCAAGCTTGTAAGCAACACTTCAAGTAACAGCTCTAACAAAAAGCATCTGTTTTGAATGCAGCCTTTTCATCCCCTCCTAAACCTACAAATACCACTGAGCTCACAGAAAAAAAATGACTAGAACAAGTCTGTCAACTTTACATCTCTGAAAAAAGAGAGAGGCTCCAGTTGACAGCTTCTGAAAGAAGAATTCTAAGTTCTTAGCACAGCCACAGCTTGTAAAGCGAGATTTTTCCATGTGGATGGCACTTAGTAGGAGTGCCCCAGCCACAGAAGTTCTCCAGCCGGTTCCTACCTTTCTGTAGGAAGTAGATAGCAAAGTCAGCAGCAAGTTAGTGAGTGGTACGGAATCTATCAGCCGCTGAATCCTCTGGATAGACGTGCTTTGAGCCATGATATCCAGCACTGCTGGTGGCCCATCGCCCTCCCAGCCCTGGAGGACGGCAGTGAGAAGAGAATTTAAAGTGTGTTTCAGGGGAGAAGGCAAAATGTTCCACAAGAATGTATATGTTACCTACATACCTTGTGCAATGCCTCCACTTGCAGATCTTGAAAGAGTGATGACAGCAATTTGATAGCATGATTTGCCAGCACCACAGACAGAACACCAAACCCTTGATGCCTACAGAAACGTAAAGGAGACAAACTTTATTGAGGCCTTTCAATACCTTAAGGGCCTACAAGAAATCCTTCTTACAAAGACATGTAGTGACAGGTCAAATGAAAGAGGGTAGATTTAGATTACATATTAGGAAGAAATTCTTCTATATGAAGGTATTAGAAATGGTTGCCCAGAGAAGCTGTGGCTGCCCCATCCCTGGCAATGTTCAAGGCCAGGTTAGACAGGGCTTGGAGCAAGCTGCTCCAGTGGAAGGTGTCCCTGCCCATGGCAGGGTTTTGGAACTGGATGAGCTTTAAGGTCCCTTCCAACCCAAAGCAGTCTGGGATTCTATGATTCTAATTTCAAGTGGAGGGATGGGAATATATTGAGAGTAGTGACTGCTTTGCTAAACTGAAGAAGACAGTGGCTTTTTTCCCAAGAATCAAGAATGGATTCCCTTGAATTACCACTGGGGATACAACTTTAGAGACCAACAAGACTCTGTGGTAATTGCTTGCTGGGCATGGCTAGACACACAGGCAGTGACAGCTTCAGAGAGGTATTTACATACCCTTTCCCAGGTCCTAGTTTGGGAGACCCAACGCCCTCCTTAGTGCGAGCAATAATGTCTCTGACACGAAGAGCAGCCAATGGATCTTTCTCCTTTCCCTTATCAGCCAAGGCCGTGGGGCTGAGGTTCAAGATGAGGAAGAGGCTGTTTAGCAAACACCAAGCCCCAAGCAGCTGGAAGTTCTGATAATGCTATCGTGCCAAAAATGAAGGGGGAAGGAGAGGAAAAAGGCATCAAAGAGACAAAATAGTGTCAATCCAAATGTCAAAATATACAAGCACAAAACCAGTGAAAGAGCTTCCCAAGATACAAATCTTACCTCACCACCTGCACGGCGTGAGTTGCTGATGGCTTGTCCAATCATTTCATAGATTTCAAGCTGCAAATAAATCCAAAGACATGGTAATATTTTAAGTTAAGCTTCAAATACCATTGCATTTTCCCCTCCACAATTAGCCACCACCTCACTACTTCCTTTATCAGCAAGTCTAATGCCTAGAAATAACAGCTATGTATTGCAATCCAAAGGAATACAAACTCTGTGCACTTTGCTTGCTAAAAATGAAACAATAATCATGCTCTTTCATCTACTTACACATTTTTGTACAATAGTAGCAGCATCATTTTCATAATCTTCTTCTTTGGAACTTGTTGACCCAGTTCGTACCTGCTGAGTGCTACCCACATGCAGGATGGCCATGCAAGTGGCCACACTCACACCTGATTCAAAACAAGAGGTCACATTCTTACAAAGAGCCAGACTTAGCACTCAATGTTTCTACTTTGCATATTAAACCAAGCAGTATCAAACATGCCCATAAACCTGATGGAGCAGGGAATACTCTGTATTACAGCTGACAGACTAAAGATCCTTCTGAACTACCCTCAAAGGAGTAAAGTTTTACCCTACAGAACAATTTACCCTGAAAACAATTTGAGGAGGAGATGTTTTAACATGGAATTCAATGCCATTTCTAAGGCAATCTTCATACTGTACTCCCGTATCTCTTTAAAATGTTAGTCATATCATTTAAGCACTCAGGATGCTGGTGTAAAACCACTCCTGGGAAACATGGTTGATCTGGGGGACATAACCAAGTAAGCTGAAGCCATAAGCACTGCAAAAATACATTATGCTCTGAACATTAAAAGAGCAGAAATCACAGGCTATTAAGAGAATGTTGAGTCGGTGTTTGCCACAGATACTGACAAGAACATTTGCATAATATACCAGAATTTCAGTGCTACTATAACAATTTTCATCTGAACCCAGTCACCACACTGCACAGTATGCTGCACAGCTTTCAAATTCAGGAGAAATAAAGGTTCTTGTAGGCTGAGCCTCAAATGTGCAGGGCACAATGCAGAACAAAAGTAAGAATGACTTAAAGCTCCAGAGCAAATACAGGAAATCCATTCACCTGCATAGAGACAGCTGAGAGCAAGAACAGTCACATCTTGGAGACGTGTAGGTGTCAGGGGCTCCAGTACAGGCAGAGACAGCGTATCCAGTGCCATGGTCACATCTATTACCAGCGAATGAAATCTACAGTAACGACACATGCTAAGGTTCAGCAATGCAATGTACACATTGAATCATAGAGTTAACTGGGTTGGAAAAGACCTTTAAGATCATCCAGTCCAACCCTTACCCCAGCACTGCCAAGGCCACCATCAACCCATGGCACTGAGGCCTCGTCTCCATGGGGTGTGAACACTTGCAGGGCCGGTGACTGCAGCCCTGTCCTGGGCACCCTGTTCCAATGCCTGAGCACCCTCTGGGACAGGAATTGTTCCTCAGCTCCATCTAAACCTGCCCTGGTGCAGCCTGAGGCCGTTTCCTCTTGTCCCATCCCTTGTTCCTTGGGAGCAGAGCCCAGCCCCTTCTGGCTCCATCCTCCTCTCAGGCAGTTGCAGGGAGCCATCAGATCCCCTGAGCCTTCTCTTCTCCATCTGAACCCCCCAGGTCCCTCAGCCATTCCCCATCACTCCTGTGCACCAGCTCTGTTGCCCTTCTTTGGCTCTGCTCCACCACCTCAATGTCTTTCTTGTAGTGAGGGGAAGAGAACTGAACACAGGATTTGAAGTTCAGCCTCATCAGTGCCTAGTGCAGGGGGACAATCACTGCCCTGGTCCTGCTGGACATTAGACACCTCACAGGAGCAGCACTTTAACTGATGCTGCATAGCCAGCACAGTTATTTTCTCTCACACAGTGTACCCAGCATCCACCAGAGGAAAGCAAGGACAGACACTTACCCATTGCGAACAGCAGTGGCATCTGCCACTGTGGCTGGCATAATGAAGAACGAGTTGGCTGACACTGCATCCTGAAACCGATTGATGTAGCGCAAGAAGTAGGGGAGGTTCAGGCACACTCTCAGCAGCTTTTCAGAGCCACCTACCAATAAAAACCCCAGAAGTGTTATTTTTACTGATCTGTGGAAATGCTTCTAAGAACAGACCTAACAGTCATCAGTAATTGCCTAAATTATTCTTTGCGGTGAGAAAATATCACCACAGATGAGGTAACAGGATAACGTTTAGTTTACAACACATATACCAGGTGAAGTTTTCAGCCACACTCATAACGGGTGTCACAAAGCTCTGTGTGAATGTTATGTGACACATCAGGTCTAATTCACACCTCCTCAATAATCCATCCCATAAGCTATTTTATATGGTCCACCTTATTTACCCCCCAAAACACACTGATTGCACGTAAATATACCGAGCTCATCTCCTCTGCAATGAGGAAAACTACATCACAGCCACAACATCTTTCAGCACACAAATGGGTAAAACCTTCAGATCCTTCCATTCAGAGCAGTAGGGAAACTCTTTTACCCCTTCCCAGATCCTAAAAAGCTGACTCTCACCAAGTTCTTGCAGGCTGGCCACGTTCTGAGCAATGAATATGCTTTTTGTCTTTGCTGCAGAGGTCTGGTCTGTGGAAGCTTGATCCTCACTCTCTCCTTCCACCTAAAACCATTATGGGAGCATTAAAAATACACGGTATTGCAGCAAGTATCTACACAGGAGCAAGGTGCAGTAGCAGCAGAACTCAAAAGAGCTACAAATATCACTGAACATTAGGGTCAATGAAGCAACAAAACTACTATTGTGTCACTTGCCACTCGTCAACACTCAAGTAGGATTTAAATACTTAAGAAAGGTTTTCTTTACACATGGGTACTAAAAAACTACCAGTGACTGCTCTCTGCCCTTTCTTGCACCAATGTTACTAAACTAGGTTTGGCTGTTTACCTGTGTTTCTGGTGTGATAGATGGTGATGACGAGACTCTAGGGTTGAAAACTGATGTCAACTGATTGAGGAAGTTCATCTGCACTTCTTTCTGTCTCAGTTCTGGGCTCACTGGGGAGGCCAGCTCCTTCTGGTCTTCTACTGCAAGGCAAACAGCAAAGCACCATTTCATACATCAAACTCACAGTATTTTCTATTCCTAACTCAAGTGCTTCAAGTGATACAAACATAAATGAAACTTCTTACCATCAGAGAGGGTTTTAACAGTCTGAGGCAGCTTGGCTGACTTCATCATTGCTGTGAAGGTAATGATTTCAGTTCGATCCAGGCGGCTGCAGCCTGTACACAGCCCCTTTATCAATAGAATGAGGTGTTTCTACAAAAAAAGGCATTAAGTACAACTTAAACTCTCTTGATTCCAATTATTCCTCAACAGCATTTATTCTAAGCAACTGCATTAAGAGCACTGCACCTTCAGCTAGTGTGGTTACTGCAACATTCCAAACTCACTCTGATCTCATACCAAAGACATGGTATTAGTGGTATTACCCCTAATTGCAGGTAATTCAGGTCATTAACATTGTCCCATGTGCATGTTAGGGAAAAGCATTTGGAAAAGCACTTTCCTATGTCACACTAAGGCTTGAAGGAAGTGACATGTCCCTTTCACAAGTGACATTATGTGAACACCTCTCACATGCCTTTCCTCTTTGAAATAGATTTGAACTTTCCCAGAATGACTGAAATACAATTGAGGAAAGAATCCATCTTGAAGAATTCCACTGTTTTGTTCCAGGTTATTACACAAAACTAAACCAGACCACAGAAAAACACAAGAATTAACCAAAGCTTCAGGTCCCCTTTATTTCAGCTTGCTCACAGCTGAAATTCTGAGTGAAGGATGCAGAGGGAAGACTCAGCACTCTACTGAAGCAGTACACCTTCATTAACTTTGCCTTATGCAACATTATACTTTGGAATTAGAGGCCAAAACCCATTTTAACACTCAAGCAGTCAAAATCAGCTCTCACCTGTGACACAGCACATGCTTCATCTGGGTTCTCAAGGCGAAGCAGTGAGAATTCAATGAGGACTTTACAAGCAGCTGCCACCGACTGCAATTGGTTTCTCGGTACTGAAAAAAGGAGATGTCTGTACTCAGGACAAGTTTTAAACTCATTCAGAGTAATGCGTTCTTAGTACTATCAGTAACACAGAGTGAGGTGCAGCATGGATGCACTCACAAGCTACTGTACCTAACACACAGATGCAATTATAAATACAATCTCATTAAAAGGTAACCCAAGAAATGTCAGTAAAGCAGAGATAAGCCAGACAAGGTAATTTAGATTAAATGGCTTCCCCAGCAACATCACTTAATACTGGCAGAAGCACTGAAGAACACGAAACAAGTTGACCTAAACCACTCTTTTTGCTGAAATTGCCAAATTCTATCAGCCAAAATAAAAGGAAATATTTTGAGTCACAGAATTTTGATCGTTAATTCCAACATACTAAAATAATTGCTCAAGAATAATCTAAAAATCCTGAAAATTTATTTAAACACTTCATTTGATTCAAAGTTATTTTCCCTAAATGAACTCAGACCAATGAATAAGCAACAGAAAGTCAGCACTGTCCAGTATTTGGTGGCCAAATCCTCCTATTGACAAGTTTCCCTTTCCATCTGAGTTGACATTGTGCCAGTACAGAAGCTATCAGTGCTGGCCTCATCCCCTCTGTCTTTAAAGAGGGCTGGAGACAAAGGACAGCAGTTCCAGTTTACTTTTTCTATACCTCAGTCATAATACAAGAGCAAGAGCAGCAAAGGAGGGGGAACACTTACTTAGACTGCACACAGTAGTGATGTAATGCGTAGAAAGTGCAACAAAGGAGGAGTAAAAAGGCTCATATTGTTTGTCGTGGTGCAGGATTTCAGATTCACTGCAACAGGAGAAAGGAGATGTGTCAATTACATACAGTATGACAGCAGCACCACACCACACTCAGGATATGCTTTATCTATTCACAGATGTAAGACAAGATTGTTAAAATCACACATGCTCTCCAAATCAAAGTCTTGGAAGCACAGTCCTTTCCCTTGGGTTCCATCTCTCACGTCCTCGGGGCTGAGACCTCCAGCAGCAGACGGACGATGGCATCAGCATTGCTATCCACATAGGAAATGTAAGGACCTCATTCCAAAACTGCAAATGTTCCTCCTTTACAGATTTACAGGGAGTCTGAGATGAGCTCTTAGGCAGAAGCTCTTCCCTGTGAGGGTGCTGAGGTGCTGGCACAGGGTGCCCAGAGAAGCTGTGGCTGCCCCATCCCTGGCAGTGTTCAAGGCCAGGTTGGACACAGGGGCTTGGAGCAAGCCGCTCCAGTGGAAGGGGTCCCTGCCCGTGGCAGGCCTTAGAACTGGATGAGCCTTAAAACCCCTTCCAACACAAACCAGTCTGGGATTCTATGGTGCACCATCAACACCTCAGCCCTTTTAACTCTCCCAGTTGACAGCTCATTAATCTTTAAGTTATTCTAAACTCAGCTGCCCATAAAGTTTGGCCTGTTTGTTCTGTAACATTCTGCAGGATTTGCCAGGAGCGGAGCACTGGCATTCCCTTTCTGTTAAGGCACAGAGTCAACTGGAGTTGATGCAATTCCACAAAAAGGAAGGATCAAAACAGCAACTGCATGGTAACAAACAAACAAGGCAGCCTCTGTGACAGTCTGTGGAGTAACAACTTGTGAAGGTAATGCACAGAGGAGAAAAATGCACCCCCCGGAATCAGTCTCGTGGGCAGAGACTTGGCATTTCAGAGACTGGCAGCACCCTGCCCCACACACAGACCAACACAAAGCTCAGAGTGACCAAAAATTCAACACCAACTCAAACCAAAAGTGAACACCATAAAGCAAAACACACATTAACACACTGAACATCAGGTCTCTGAGGTTTCTCCATGAGGCTTGCTGACCACAGGGAACATCAATACACAGAAATGGCACATCAAAAGCTGCTGCAGTGTCACACCATAGCCCATTTGCACAGAAACCTGAGGACAACCACTCCAAGAACAGAAACTAAGCTCTGCTTCCATAGCGGGTTCTGCCCTTAATGCTTCTTGTGAGACAACAATGGATGTGGATATCTACTATTACATACTTAAACTACTTTATTTCCCATTTTCATTCAACGGGCAAGGTGGAAGAACAGATTATATGACTCAACTTCACTACCCACTTCAACTTTACCTCGAAACGGAGCCCTCTCCACCTCTGGTGACAGTGATGATTTCTGGAGGGGAACTGGGGAGCAGAAGGCATCAGCTGAATACCCAGCTAAACCCAGGACCTCTAAAGTTTGTCAATGAGCAGCACTGCTGCAGATCACAGGAGGACAAATCCTTGGCCCACCAGCACATGACAGTGCCGGCTTTGGTGGGGTGGGAGGGAAAAAAGGGCACACCATTCCCAGTTGCCTTCCCTTTTTTCTATCCCAAGTCATCATTTCCAGTCACAATGAAAAATGTGGCTGAAACAGAAGAAACTTCAGAAGTTATCATTTCTCTAGAAAAAAAATGAGCAAGGAGAAATATTCATCAGCTCTGTGGCTTTGACTTCCTGGTTAGAATCAACCAGGTTGGAAAAGACTTTTAAGACCATCAAGTCCATCTGTTCCCAGCGCTGCCAAGGCCACCATTAACCCCCTCCCAGGTCCCTCAGCCGTTCCCCATCACACTTGTGCTCCAGGCCCTTTTCCAGCTCCGTTGTCCTTCTCTGGACCCTACACAGCCTACCTAAAAAGCTGAAATAGAAAAGCAGCTGTTATGAGAGGCTTTGCATAAAGATCAGCAGCATAACATGACTGAGTTCCAATGTCTTGCTCACCGGGCTTCACCTCTCCACCTCCTGCCCAAAGCACATGGATGGGCAATGAGCCCAGAGACTGAATGTGCAAAAATGTTTGTGCTCTTTTATTCAGACACTGATTTTGCTCACCTACCTCTGTATGCCAACTATAAATCATCATCAGCAGATGTATACAACATGTATTAATAGAACAAATTGGGAATAACACAGTACAGGAGCAGCTGGCAGCTCCTCAACAACTACTCGACTGTACAGGTCAAGAAGTCCCAAGGCACAACACCCACAAGGTGTAAGTAACCAGAACAAGATTGGGAATTCCATTTGGATTGGGCAAGAAGAGACTTGGATCTGTTATGCTGGTAAAAAGCGGAAGACATCCATCAACAAATCATCAAGTCCTTGCAAATAAACATAAGTAAGAGGTAACAGCTTAATCTGTGATGTGCTAGTGTTATACTGCATCTATAGTGAGATTTAATAACAACTTTAGGCTACTGTATTGCTATTTATTGCTTAACTAACTTCTGCTTCCCAGGGAAGCTCATTACTCACACTAAGCGAGAAGCCTCTGTGTCAATATCAAATATAACCCGTCAGCAACAACCACCTCCTGCCTCAGTTCTGCTTCCAAATCCCAAACAGGCCCAAAATAGAGCCTTTATATAAGGCAGCAGGCACAAGAGCAACCTCTTTCTCCCGAAGACACAGCAGCAGGTGCAGGAGTTCTCCCTTGTGGAAATCCCTTCGCTGCAAACCAGCCTCACTGCACTCTCACAGGCTTTGCAAACCACATCCACTTCAGCTACATCTTTCTAAGCCACCATTTCTATCATTTATGTCAAATCAGAGGCCAGAGTCTATCAATTCCTGAACATATCTGCTAAGGGAACTCCAGGAACTCAGTGATGTTTAAACTTCAAAATGAACTGTAAGAGTTATTAAAACAAATGAGTTTACTAGTTTATTACGGAAAGAACTACATTAATGCTTTTAAGGCAGGTGCCAGCAGGATGGTGCCAGCCTCTTTCCAGTGGTGCCCAGCGACAGGAGGAGGAGGAATGGCCATAAACTAAACCACAGCAAGTTTCACCTCAACATGAGCAAGAACATCTTTCCATTGAGGTGGCAGAGCCCTGGCACAGGCTGCCCAGGGGGGTTGTGGAGTCTCCTTCTCTGGAGCCATCCCAAACCCGACTGGACACGTTCCTGTGTGCCCTGCTCAGCGTGGCCCTGTCTTGGCAAGAGGCAGGACTGGATGATCTCCAGAGGTCCCTTCAACCCTCATGATCCTGGGATTTTGCTGTGATCTCACCACGTTTATTTGAGAGGAAATCCAGCCACTCTGCAGATGGTGTCAACCAACAGTCTTGCTGCAAGAGCCAACTACTACCTTCCAAAAATAACTCTACCAGATAACATATTTTAGATTAGAAATCTAAAGATAGATGATTTGTTCAGCATGGAAGAGCATGGCTTCAAACACAACAAACTGAAGGTTTCTTCCCCCTCTGTGATTTGCCATGTTATATCAAGGCATGAAATAAGAGACTTGTGCTCATGTTAACTCCTGCCGGTTGTGAATCAGTGAGCATCAGGCATATGACTCCAAACCTCAGGGCAACGCTACTTAAAGGCAACACACTCCTGTCTCAAGTGGAAAGTGAAACCTTCACTGTCACTAGGACAGGAAACAGACCTCTCCCAACAGTCAAGTGAATCCACTTAGTGTTCCTGTGTGTTCTGCAACTGCTGACACTCCAATAATGACCTTTAGGCACACTGACAATTGAGCTCCACAAGGAAAAAGGCATCTGAAACGGTCGCTAAAACACAGAATCAACTGGTTTGGAAGAGAGCAAAAAGGTCCCCACTGAGCCTTCCTGCTCCAGACTAACCCCCCCCCCCCCCAGAAAACAACAGATTGAAAGGTCAGCCTCAGCACTGTCCAAATCACATCAATATTGAGCAAATTCTAGGTGACCACTAGTATATGATCTGTACAGCACACTGATTGTACATCAGCTATTCCATACTGAGCACAACACCACAAAGCTTCACTTTATCACCTTCCTCAGTGCAGTGCTTACTTTGTTTCCTAACAACTTCGTGTGGTCAGGGCTGTATCTCTGAGCACAACGTTGTGGCATTCACACCCAGTGTTTTAGGACGTACAATAAGTTAAATTAAACACTCCTACTCCGAGTCCAACTTTGCTGTTAGCAAAGGCAGGCTCGATGTGCTTCGGCTTTATTTCTCTTTAAAAGGCGGGCAGTGGCCCATGGTAAGAACCCAAAGGAAGCCGGTGCCACCGCATGTCCCCCCAGAACATGTCCCCAGGCCAAGTGAGACAGCAGCTTTCACGGCACAGCCCGAAATCCCCCTTGGACAAAGGCACAAGCAGCAGAGCCGTCCCGCAGCCTCTCTGCGGGGTGACTGTCAGACCCGCTTTGGCTGTGGCCGAGCAGCAGCCGGGCGTGCATCATCATCCCCGCTTATTAGGTCCTAAGGGCACCACCCCGAGAGCCTCCCAGTCCCCAGGACACCAGGAATGGGCAGGGCGTGAGTACCTGACCGGACACTGCTCGGGGCTCCTTTATTTACCCCGGCAGCCACCGCTGCCCCTGCCCAGCCCCGGGCCGGGCCGCTCCTCAGCCCGCGCCGCCGGCACCCGCTCCGAGCCCCGCTTCCCTCAGCGCGACCCCCGAGGAGCCTCCCGCCCTGAGGGGAGGCCGCTGAGACGGGAGGCAGGGCCCGGCCGCCCCCGGGACAGGTGAGCCCTCACCTCTCGATAACCGAGGCGAGCAGCTGCGGGAGCTCCTTCATCTCGAAGGCCGAGTACGAGGCGGAGAGCAGCGGCCGCACCGCCACCTCCCAGCCCGGCTCTGCCGCGGCCCCCGCGCCGCCGCCCGCCGCCATCTTGCCGCTGCGCTGGGCGAGGGGGCGGGGGGGGGTGAGAGGGAGGGGGGGGGGCCGCGGCGGCGGAGGAGGAGGGACCCGGTGGGCAGGAAGAGCCTCCCCCCCGCACGCCGCTACACAGGAAGTGACGGGACGGACGATTGTGCTTCGCACCCTCTGATTGGAAGAGGAGGGCACGGTCCTGGCGCGTGCGCAGTACATGAGTCAGCAAGTTTGCGGGAGGCGCATGCGTGGTGAGTGGTGTGGGTGTCAGTGTCCCCGTGGTTCCCATAACCGGGAATAGGGAGACCCCCCCTGCAGCCCTGATCCAGCTCTGGGGCAGCAGCACAAGAGGGACCTGAAGCTGCTGGAGCGAGGCCAGAGGAGGCCATGGAGATGCTGCGAGGGCTGGAGCAGCTCTGCTCTGGAGCCAGGCTGAGAGAGCTGGGCTGGGGCAGCCTGGACAAGAGAAGGCTCCTGAAGGGGAGACCTGAGAGCAGCTCCAGTGCCTGAAGGGGCTGCAGGAAAGCTGGAGAGGGGCTTGGGACAAGGGCCTGTAGGGACAGGCCAAGGGGAATGGCTTGAACCTGCCCAAGAGAGGGGAGACTGAGATGAGCTCTTAGGCAGAAGCTGTTCCCTGTGAGGGTGCTGAGGTGCTGGCACAGGGTGCCCAGAGAAGCTGTGGCTGCTCCATCCCTGGCAGTGTTCTAGGCCAGGTTGGACACAGGGGCTTGGAGCAGCTGCTCCAGTGGAAGGGGTCCCTGCCCGTGGCAAGGTTTTCGAACTGGATGAACTTTAAGGTCCTTTCCAACCCAACCCAGTCTGATTCTGTGACACAGCTTTATTGGGGTTATCTGAACACACAGGAGGTGCCTGACAGGACACAGCCTCTCCTGGGGACATGACTTGCTGATAAAAATTAGTTATGACAACGTTGCCTTGTAGATGACAGCAAGGTGGATGGGAGCGTTGATCTGGTGGAGGATAAGGATGCTCTGCAGAGGGATCTGGACAGGCTGGAGCACCAGGCTCTGGCCAGTGGGATGAGGTTCAACAAGGTAAAGTGTCAGGGCCTGAACTTGGGTCATGACACCATCATCGAATGCTCCAGGCTTGGGGAAGAGTGGTTGGAAAGCTGCTTATGGGAAAAGACCTGGAGGTGCTGACTGAACATGAGCAGCTTGTGCCCAGGCAGGCAGGAAGTCTCCAGCAGCCTGGCCTGGATCAGCACCAGTGCGGCAGCAGGGCCAGGGCAGGGATTGTGCCCCTGCACTGGGCACTGGGGAGGCTGCACCTCGAATCCTGTGTTCAGGTCTGGGCCCCTCACTGCAAGAGAGACATTGAGGTGCTGGAGCAGGGCCAGAGAAGGGTAAAGGAGCTGGTGCAGGGCCTGGAGCACAGGGGTGATGAGGAACAGCTGAGGGACCTGGGGGGTTCAGTCTGGAGAAGGCTCAGGGGGGATCTGATGGCTCCCTACAAGTGCCTGGCAGGAGGATGAAGCCAGGAGGGGCTGGGCTCTGCTCCCAAGGAACAAGGGATGGGACAAGAGGAACCGGCCTCAAGCTGCACCAGGGCAGATTTAGATGGAGCTGAGGAACAATTCCTGCCCCAGAGGGTGCTCAGGCATTGGAACAGGCTGCCCACGGCAGGGCTGCAGGCATCGTCCCTGCAAATGTTCACACCTCATGGAGACGAGGCCTCAGTGTCATGGGTTAGGGGTGGCCTTGGCAGTGCTGGGGTAAGGGTTGGACTGGATGAGCTTAAAGGGCTTTTCCAGCCTGGTTGATTCTGTAATTCTAAATCCACATACAAAGAGTGAACAGCCACTGCGAGGTTCTTCACTCCCCAACCGTGATGAGACCTTACCACCAGTTTTATACACCAAATACAGCAAAATTAAAACCAACATCATAATAAATAAAGAACATGGCGAGATTTTACATTCAAATTCCTCCCACAGCCCCGTGACTGAGTGACCCAATGGGGCCATTTTCCAACAGCATCCATCCAAGTTCTAACCTTCTTCCCAACATCTCCTCAGTCCTTGCCCACAGTAACTCAAGTGGCACCATGCACACTGTACAACATCCCTCTGTCCTCTTGCTGAGGAAGAGGTGAGGATCAGGAGTATGTGCATCCTTAGATCTTCAGTAACATCAGGGAGAGGATGCCATAGCAGATTTTAGGGCGTTAATGGAGGTTGTGGAGATTTACTTTATAATAGTCTCTTTTCTCTCTTCCATTTCTTCTCGCTGGGAGACATGTAGGCACCAATTGTGTTGTTGCACCAGCACTATTTCCTCCCACATATCCTCCATCAAGCAAGCTGGAACTTGGAACTGAACCCAACATGGGGTGGCAGATCTTCAGCCAGTCCACACCTCAGATGTCTTCTCCAGCCACAGCCCTCCCTGGGCCCACAGCCTTAGCGCCAGGCACGGTTCAGAAGCTTCACCTGTGCCAGTCTCTTTGTGATCATGGTAGCAAAAACCAGCCCAAAGAGGACGCTGCTTATGAGCACATAGTCATAGTCATCCTTCAGGACGTCGAACTGCTTCGATGGGTACACTCGGGTCTGGTAGATGTCCAGGCCGTATGCAACAACCTATAGGGATGAGATCATGAGCTGGTAAATGCAGGTTTGAGTGCAGAATCATAGAATGGTTTGGGTTGGAAAGGACCCTAAGCTCATCCAGTACCAACCCCCTGCCATGGGCAGGGACACCTCACACTAAACCATGGTGCTCAAGGCTCAGTTCAACCTGGCCCTGAACAATGCCAGGGATGAGACAGTGTAAATCTGGTGTAAAACCAGATCATAGAATCATGAAATCAACTGGGTTAGAAAACAGCTTTAAGCTCATCCAGCCCAACCCCTACCCCAACACTGCCAAGGCCACCCCTAACCCATGACACTGAGGCCTCGTCTCCACCATGTGTGAGCCCTTGCAGGGCCGGTGACTGCAGCCCTGCCCTGGGCACCCTGTTCCAATGCCTGAGCACCCTCTGGGGCAGGAATTGTTCCTCAGCTCCATCTAAACCTGCCCTGGTGCAGCTTGAGGCTGTTTCCTCTTGTCCCATCCCTTGTTCCTTGGGAGCAGAGCCCAGCCCCTCCTGGCTCCATCCTCCTGTCAGGCACTTGCAGGGAGCCATCAGGTCCCCCCTGAGCCTTCTCTTCCCAAGACTGAACCCCCCCAGGTCCCTCAGCCGTTCCTCATCACCCGTGTGCTCCAGGCCCTGCACCAGCTCTTTTCCCCTTCTCTGGCCCCGCTCCAGGACCTCAATGTCTCTCCTGTAGTGAGGAGCCCAGAACTGAACACAGGATTGGATGCACCAAAACTGAGTGAGGTCTATAGTTCTGATTAAAAGAAACACTGAAGCAGTGAGCAGCCACTTGATCAGTGGTCAGAGAGCTCCCTGCCACAGGCTGCAGCACCACCCTCTACCTCCTTATCTCTTCATTGAAGCTTCCAGCCTGTGCTCACCAGACAAGTAGACTCTAGGCCAGAGGGGGCTGTATAAATCCCTCTCATCCGGGATATGGTTTGATTGTAGTTGATAAACCTCTCAGCATGGATCTGCACATCAGGGGAGTACGGAATCAGGTTCTCTTCTCTGAAAGGCATTTAGAGAGAAATCAAAACCCAATCAACCAGCACACGGAGGACATCACCTGCATTTCATGTCTGATCATCACAAGCTGATCTGAAACAGCAAATTTAGTGGCTTTCCCCAGTGCAGATTCATTTTTGATGCAAGATGAAAATCAAACATGCCACTGGGGCAGACTGCACTACAACAGCCCTCTGAAGTGCTAAAAGTGTAACTCTAAAGACTTCAGGCACTCACTCTGCCTGCTACTTCTTAGAGTGGAGACAACACTCATTTTGCTAATGGCAATATCTATTGTATCACAAACATTTTTCATGGTCACTGCGAGCAAAGTGACCTCACTTCATTTAATGCAAGAATTGCCCTGAACCTGTCCAGGACAAGGTGTTCTACTCAACACAACTCTACTACACACAAAACAAATCCCTCCTCAAAGCTGTTCAGGAATAGTGGTTACCCTGCGTTCCTTACCTGCTTTGTTCTGTGGGGATCTCTGGGCGGCGAGGATCCAGCAGAGCCTTGGGAAGGGACAGGATGGCCCCAGAGGGAAGCCCAACTGTGCATTAAAGAAACACATCTTAAGAATAGCTCTTTCTGACTGCATTTCCTAGCAACTCACATAAATGCTCTCTCGGTGTCTACCCTTGCTCTTACCAGGAGGCCAGAGCAGCCCACAGGCATCGTTTTTGGAGGCAAACTGATTTTGCTTGAATTTCACTGTGAAACTGCCTTGTGCAGGCAGCATCAGCACATGCAGAACACAGCAGGACACACTCACCAAGCAAGTGCCGGCTGGTGATGCCCCGCTCGGTGATGGTGGCCTCCATGGCACTGATGGCAGATGGGAAGATGTAAGATTGCTGGAGAACCTGAGGTAAAATGGGGCGGTCCAGTGAGCTGAAGGCTGTGGCATTGTATTGCTCTGTCCCCTCATACAGCTCCAGCACAGTGAACTCGTTCCGACGTGCCTTTGTGTTCCAATACTGGTACTGAAATGAGAGAAGGGTTTTAGGAATACAAGGCAAGCAGAGTCAGTGATACAGAGAGGTACTGGGAAAGCCCAGAGTGGTTTGTGTTGGAGTGAACCTTAAAGCTGCTCCAGCTCCAACCCCTGCCACAGGCAGGGACCCCTTCCACTGGAGCAGCTGCTCCAAGCCCCTGTGTCCAACCTGGCCTTGAACACTGCCAGGGATGGGGCAGCCACAGCTTCTCTGGCCACCCTGTGCCAGTGCCTCAGCACCCTCACAGGGAAGAGCTTGTGCCTAAGAGCTCATCTCAGTCTCCCCTCGGACAGGTTCAAGCCATTTCCCTTGGCCTGTCCCTACAGGTCCTTGTCCCAAGCCCCTCTCCAGCTTTTCTGTAGCCCCTTTAGGCACTGGAGCTGCTCTCAGGTCTCCCCTTCAGGAGCCTTCTCTTGTCCAGGCTGCCCCAGCCCAGCTCTCTCAGCCTGGCTCCAGAGCAGAGCTGCACAGCATCTTTGTGGCCTCCCTTGGACTTGCTCAAACAGTTCCATGTCCCTCTTGTGTTGGGGACACCAGAGCTGTGCACGTTACCTCAGGTGGGGTCTCACAAAACCCTCTCACATCTCAAAAAATCCCAGAGAATGATCAGAAAGTATTTCCACACAGGTTCAGCAATTGCCCAACCTCCCAGACATAAAGAACCAGCTAAGAACAACTTCTTACCACCACCCAGTTCTCTGAGTGTACCATATGGACAGGCCCCTTTGCTTTCTTCTGCACTGAGGAGTGGATGATCCTGCCTGTGACTCCATCAATCAGATATATTCCAATGAACGTGCGCTCATGATGTGTATCTGTGCTCTCTGTCACCACAGCAAGCAGGTTGGGATTCAGGGACTAGAGAAAAAGAGAGAATCACCCTCACTTTAGTGCTGTAGGCCCCTTATTTATACAGATTTCATCTGGAACTAAGCATATAATAAACAAAGTATGTGGTCAGTGAGCCATACAGAGCAAAAATGGCACCACAGGGCAGTTGCTCTCCACATAACACCCACAAACAATGCTGAGATCTGCCCCTGAGATAATGCAGCAACAAAAAGCCAACAAAAAGTTGCAAAGGCACCTTATAGAGAACGCTGCGGTCTCCCATCACCCGGCCCTGGGAGTGCACGTGCTCATTGGACCTCTTCCCCTTCACACTCACTATCCTCTGCACTTCAGTGGGTATGACCACCTCCCAGCTCTCCTCTGTTGTCAGATCCTGCAGGAACAAAGCATCACATTGGAGGTTTTATTTTGTCGTCAAAAGACACTATCTCTGCCTGTAAAATGCTTTTGAAATGGAAGTTTCTTGGGCACATTTTGAGGCTGAACTGTTTCTATCTGGAGCAAAACTCCTTAAATCCAATGAAGAGAGCTACCGTTAGCCAGAAGATGTTCAAGACTTGGACTGTAATGAGTCTTCCATACCTTTTTCAGCCTGAATCCAGAGAGTCTTCCCTGCTCAGCATCAACTAGATAAAAGAAGATGGAATGAGCCATTTCTCTTAGCTGGCGAAGGACATTTTTAGTTGCTGGGAAAGCTGTAACCTGGAAAAGAAGAATTGAAACAGAGGTTAAAGACCAACAAAAAATAACCCCAAGCCACCAAAACCCAGTAAAACAGCAGCATAGAAAGATTGTTTCAAACACATTTATCAGGATGAGGTCTGTTTTAGCAGAATAACTTCATTGTTTTATTGGAACTGTGACTCAATGGCATTTTAATCTTGCTCCAAAGGGAGGCGAATATTAATCAGAACATGAGGAAAACTGTCTCCAGGCAAAGCAATTTACCTTGTACTCATCATCAATCAGGAGTAGGACTTTGGCATAATCTTGATCCATAATAGGCAGAAGCAAAGTCTGAAGAATCGGACGCTTCAAAAGAGGGGGAGCTACTTGACTTCTCTTCCCAAAGATGGGGTTAAAGACATACAAGAAGCTCATTTTGGTTTCCTATAAAACAAACAAGATGCATAGCTTTTTCTACGGCAGGAAAAAGAGCTGATTTTCCATCTGCTGCTTACTAGTGTCAACTATTCACAACCTGGATTCAGGGTATTCACATTCTCCTCCTGTCCCCACGTCAGTGACAACCAGACAATACCCCAAAAAAGAGATGTTTTTCACTCTTTCAAAGCACACATTTCCAAGCTAACGAAGCTCAGTAGAGGGAGAGAGGAAAGGGACTCACCTTGTCCTTTACAAGCAAGGTGCATTGTGGAGGGTGTGGGAAATGGGCTGTTGTTCTTTGGACCATCAGCTTAAAGGAGGAGCCTGGTCGCACATTCCTGAGATACTGCTTCCATAGGATGGTGCCAGAGCTGCTTTCAATACCAAAAAGCTGAGCAGAGACACAGGAAAACCCAAGTTTAGAACAACACATCTTTGGCACTCAAGCACTTCATCTTTCTTCAGGCTATGACAAAGAAAGAAGAGACTTAGTCCCTCTCCAAAGCATTCTGCACATCATCTCGCCATGCTTTGCCCAGAGCCTGAGTAACACCAGAGCTGAGACTCCTTGCTACAGGCTAGAAGCAGATTCCTACCCCGGCTTCCTCACCTTTCCTGAAGCAGTGACCATCACCATCATTTTCTGGAGGTTGAATTCATCTCTGGCCAAATTGTCAATGTTAATCTCATTTTTAATCTGGCTCCGGGGTTTCCTGGCATCATAGAACATCTTCCAAAGATGAGCAGTCCAGGCTTGCAGCAGGATGAGCTGGGAGGAGAGCCTCTTCAGAAACATCCCCAGCAAGCCATCTGCAAATGGGACCAACACAGTAACAACATAAACCATTATGCCCCACTCCACAACTGCAATGATGGTCTCAACCATAAAGAAGAAATACTGCCATGCTTGAACCTACGTTAACTCCTTGCCTCTGGCTCCTACTCCAGGATAGCACAGTTCCAGTTACCGTTTGCATAGCAGACTCTGCATTTACCAACCTCTTCCCACTTGACACTGGTACAGCTCATTCCATAAGACATCCCCATCAACTGAAAGCAAACCTTCATGCAGAATACAGCATCTCTTCCTTTGTATTCCTTCTTTCTCACTGGTACACTCCCAGTAAGTGCTCACCTAAAGCTTACAGAACTTTTAGGTGGGTATCTCCCTCTGTACTCATTACTCAGAGCAAGAGAAGCCTTTGAAGTAAAGAAACACTTAATTCTGCCCAATCAAGGTTTATATTTAGCTCCTTGAAACAAAGAGAACACCAGACTTTGACTATCTTTAACCACTGAGGAAGACAAGCAGAGATCAGACACCACTAGGAAGCAGTTGTAAGAAATACCAGGAACACTGCATGCAGAGGTTACCTTGAATGGCTGCATCCAGGACAGCAAGGAAAAACAAAACAAAGAGGAAAAAAAGGCTATTGCAAATGAGTCTTACAGGAAGAGTCAAAGGGAAATGTTTAGGAGAGGTGGCCAAAATCCCTGCTACTGCTGCTGACTGGTTATTTAATATAACAACTTAATACACTCGTGTCATCTGCATTTGGCATTGGACTTCCAAAGTTAAGACAGAAATGGGTTTGTTTCTGCTTGGTTAAATTGCCAGCAGTAGAAAATTGAATCCTCTCAGCTCCGATGGAAAAGAAAACAATCAATACATTTATTTAGGAGGAAAACCAAACTCACAGGGGTAATCCTGGTATGTCTATGGCTTACCTGCTTTCTTCCCAAATTCTCCCTCTAGCTCAGCCTGGGCACCTGTCAGAGGCAGATCCACCATCTCCAAGCTTACCACTTCTGCTAGGGACTCCTCTCTAGTCCACACAACTTTTCCTGGAAAGAAATCAGGTGTCAAATATTGGAAAAAGAAACTTAGTATCTGGAAATAGACTCACTCGACATAGAAATTATCTTCCAGGGGACCCTTCAGATGCAAATCACTGCTCTTAATGAAATGCAAAACAACATCCAGCCAGTCAGCCATTCACCTACCTACCTAATATCATGAAATTAGCTCTGTCATAAAAGACAAATATTTTACACAACTGGAATCACTTTTGGGAAAAAGCCACTGGATCAGTAAAAGCCATTGTATGATTGTATGATTCTATGATCTGGTGTTTTAAAAGGGTTACAGTCATTAACTCTATTTAAAGTACGAGATACAGAGTGTGAACAACTGGATTCCTTTTCAGCCCTAGAAAGTTCATGTCACTAAGAAGGACTTTGAACCCTTCCTGGAAATTAACATTTTTGCCATGAGGATCTTTTCTAAAGAAACTCTAAGGAAGATCTATAACAGGACTTGGACTCTCCTGCCACAAACAACACGGCTGAACTGTTTTCTCAGATGAGATGTCTTGTGAGGGTGAAAGAGTCTCCAGGATCTTTCATAGAATCAATGAGGTTGGAAAGGAACCTTCAGATCATCCAGTCCAAGCTTTACCCCAGCACTCCCAAGGCCACCACTAAGCCATGGCACTGAGGGAATGGGACCTAGACCACTTAAATCCATTTTGGTGGTTTCCAATGAAAGCAATGATAAAACATAATCATTTGGGACTTGGAATTTTCTCTTTGGCCTACAGTGACAAGGTGTGCCCTGTTAAGAATGGAGCAAGCTGCTGTTTGTGCCAGTTACCTGGCTGCTGGAGGAACATTAGCATGTGGTCTTCTGTTTGTACCAAGGCCCGATAGCCCACGGAGTCATCCTTCTTCAGGAAAACTTGGATGTATAGCTGGAACAAAAAGCAAATGAAGCAGTGAGGTTAATGATCCCATCATGTCCTTAGAGAAAACAGAACTGTTGGGTAAATCAAGAGCAAACAGCATGATTGTGTGCATTAATCAGCACGCCCTCAGAATGCTTTTCCTCTTGTCCTCCACAGGCAGGGCTCCTTGGAACGCTCTATCAAGTCTGCTACAGCAGGGTAGGGAGGGCACTGCAAGTGTGATAATGTCTCCCCACTCACCTGCTGTGGCTTGGCACCACTCGGCTCCAGGTTAAAGGTAATTGTGGTATCCAGCAATCTTTGTCCAGTTTCAACCAGGTAGAGATTAATGTTGTAGGTTTGATTGGAACAGGTTAAGGAGTCCTGTAACACCAGGCAGAAAACAGCTGAGTTAAACACATGTGCAACACCAAGTTCTGCAGAAGGATTTCATATTCAGCAAGAACTGTGGCTGCAGGAGAACTTTAGATTATAAATATATGGAGCTGCTACAGTCTCCAAAAAGATGGTGTAACACCTTTTGCATTCTGTTCTTGCACGCAAAGCAATAAGAGGACTGTCAAGTACTTCTGCTGTTCTTGGGAACCCTTCATACCTGCTTCTGGGAATCCTCCAGAGCACGTCCAGCATGCAGGCCATCAGAACTCCCAGGCTTCTGAAATGAGGATGAGGAGAGATAACATGGCAGTAGGAGGACAAAACAAAACAGGTTTCTGAGTGCCTAACAAGTCACGTTCGGCCTGACTCTGGAACCAGGCAGGAACCAGTCTGTTCCATTCTATTTCTGATAAAAATGAGAACTGGCTAAGTTCAGTACCCCTCTGAACTGAACTGAAATCCTCTGCAAGTCAGTGAAGTTGATTCCTAGGTTACATACTCACCTCAAACAAGGTTCAAACAGGCTGCACACAGGACAAGATGCTTCACCAAGCCACAAATAGCTTTATCTGGCAATAATCAAGGCCTGCTTGCATTATCATTGTCATTATACGCCAAATAAGCTAATTAAATACTCCTCCATGAAGGAAAGCCCTTATGGAACCCACCCCCCAGAGCAGATCCATGCTAGAGCTGTGCTGGTTCCATAGTACAGGCAAACTGTGCTCACCAGCTCACTCCTGCAGGTCAAGACAGCAGCCACAGTCTTCTCCCCAGTTGTTGCAAAACTCACCAGAGCTACCTGAAAAAAGAGCAGGAAATTGCAAGAGAAACAAGAAAACACCTCAAGCCCCATAAAACCTACCTGTGCACCAAACTAAACCATTAGAAACAGATGATCTTTCACAGCCAGACCTTAAATGCCATTGTTTCACCAAACGAAATTACCTAAGACTGAACTAATACTAACATTAATACTTCTCAAACATGGAAGCAGTTGACGTACCACAGGTTTTTGAACCATTATGTTCAGTGTTCCTTGGCTTTTTAAAGCTCATTTGCTTTCAAAACCTCTCAGCTGGTGTAGCAAAAGTACTGCTACACCACCAGCCACTTAGACACAAGTCTCTACCCACCTCAAAACCAGGGCAGCATCCCAGTGCTGACAACTGTTGGCAACAATAAAGTTGTTGGAAATAGTTCAAGTAGTATGAACGAAACCAAATGGCGTTTGAGTGTTGCAGCCAAGAGCACACTGAAATAAGCAGCTCAGCAGCTGCTTCAGAAAGCTCAGTACAGAGGTTTTAAGGAATTTTAAGCTGTATTTGGCCCTCTCACTGGAGTACACGCATCTTGGTTACCTGCTGGAAGTCCCGGAGGTGGCTGAGCAGCCCATGTTTGTACTGCAACAGAGAGAAGTGGCTCGGTGCCAGCTGCAGGAAGAACTGAGTCCGTGAAGCACTGACTGCATTGGGTTGAGTGGCCAGTATCCTGGGCTGGAAGCCATCAGCAAACTCCAGGTCAAGTGACTGTGATGGGAGACACATGTTCATCAGAACTTTGTTTTCCCAACTGAAACTAACAGCTTTATTTTATCAGCAGCAATATAAGCTTTATGAAGAGATTCCCTGCGTCAGGATAAATAAAGCAGAAACAAGGAGGCTAAGCACCCTGTTGGAGCCAAGATCTGAAGGCACTGATTCAGAAAGAATGATTAGACAAAGAGTTTTATCTCCCTTGTCTCAATGTACAGATCGCAATCCCCTCCCTATCTCTTCAATCACTCTGTACTTTAAAGACAGAACCCCCTCTGCTGCCAAGCACCAAACCAGCAGGACAATGAATTACATACAACTCTAAGCAATTCTCACCTGCAGTGGGATCTGCCTCATCTCCTGTTCGGTCTCCAAGGAGCAAACATAGAGTGAACGTGTGTCCATGTCCATGCACACCAGCACTGCCTCCCCCACCACACTGCACACGCCGTTCAGGGTCTTCAGCCACGGGGCTGCTACTCTGATCTGCCAAGTGAGACACAAACAAAGCTGACAATAGAACTAAATCTTCCAAGAACCAACTTGGACACAAGTAAGAATTTAAGTCAGTTTTTTCTACTAATGACCCTGGGTGAAACTGAGATTCCCAGGTTTTGCTTTCAGCAGTGAAACCCATTTATTGGCCTGCAGCAACACCACAGTGAAAGGGAATTTCATCACACCATAACAATTACTCTGCATACCACAGCCCATCTAATTACATTTGTTAACATCAACTTCAGTATTCTGGCTCCGCAATCTAGCACTACCTGTTTTGTAATTTCTCCATCTTCTACACTGAAGGTTATAATGTTCAGGTGGCTCTGGGGAACAATTCCAAGCACATGGATCACTCCAGTCCCATGGGAATACAGCAACTGGTACTGAGTACTCTCACTGCAAGAGAGGCAGCAACCATGAAGCATCATCTTCTCACATCAGTTTCCAAAAGCAAAAGCCAAGCACAGCACCCATTCCTCTCCAAGGCACCAAGCTCCCTGCCAGAAGTTTACACTTAAAAGGTATTCTTACCTTTCTGGCAAGTGTTCCACCCATTTCTGGTGCCCATTGGAAAGGTAGTGAAGAGAGATGGCTGCTTTCTTCAGGACTGCCACATATTTCACCACATCCTGCAGCCCCACCAAACCAGCCACCTGGAAACTAAGCACAGGTCAGAGGCAGTGAGTTAGAGAACTGTTCTATTCTAGGAGAAAATAAAACCACTCCAAACACTCAACATCAGTCGTGAAGTACAATTTATAGGCCCCTTTATGTACCCTTGCTGACCTCCGCAGCGAGCACTTGGCTGAATCCATGCACCCCAAACTAGATGCATGTTGAATGTCGTATATTTAAAGAGAAAATTATCTATGTAAAAACCGTGCATCTCTTTCTCTTACTGGTTTGCTAAGCAATAGATATGGATTTAACTGGAAAGTTCAGCCCTTCTTAAAGAATTCATCACAACATTATTTTGGAAATGTACTTCTATCTAACCCATCTTTCCCCATAATGCAAACCCAGACCGGGTCAACAACCCCTTTTCGCCTTCTAGAGGGGCATTACAAACAGGAAAGCCTACCTGCCCGTGTCCAGGGATGTCTCCCAGTTCAACCCTCCAATGTTGGTCTCCCAGGAGCGTAGAATACGTCCAGCATTGGACACAGTGATGGCATCTGCCCAGGAAATGAAGAGAAGACGAATATCGAACCTGTACTCAGCACAGGTCAACAAGGCAGTAAGTTCTGGCAAGTTCAGCTCCTGGTCTAACACATGGTTGCGATCCTATGTATGTGGGCAACCACCATCCCCAGCACAACATCCATGTGTTCTCCTTACCCTGTCCATGGATCAGCATCGCATCTACTACTCCTTCAGAGGTTCCCTTGTCTACATGGCGCCACACTGAAAGAAACAGAGTGATGTGAGAACAAGATCTGCTCCCCCAAAGCATTTGTTTGTGGTTATTTTTAAACTTAGGCTCTTTCTGGCCATAAATGTACACAGAGACCAGTCAGCCTGCCCTAAGCAGTTGCTTTTGAACCACCAGATGAATTCTCTTAGTCTGACAAAACAATGTTGCCAGCATCACCCTCTCAGTCATGGAACAGTTTGGTTTGGAAAGGACCTTAAAGCTCATCCAGCTCCAACCCCTGCCACGGGCAGGGACCCCTTCCACTGGAGCAGCTGCTCCAAGCCCGTGTCCAACCTGGCCTTGAACACTGCCAGGGATGGGGCAGCCACAGCTTCTCTGGGCACCCTGTGCCAGCGCCTCAGCACCCTCACAGGGAACAGCTTCTGCCTTATCTCCAACCTGAACTTCCCCTGTTTCAGTCTGAACCCATCACCCCTTGTTCTATCGCTCCAGTCCCTGATGAAGAGTCCCTCTCCAGCATCCCTGTAGCCCCCTTCATACACCAGAAGCTGCTCTGAGGTCTCCACGCAGCCTTCTCTTCTCCAGGCTGAACAGCCCCAATGTTCTCAGCCTGTCTCCATACAGGAACTGCTCCCACCCCTGAGCATCCTCGTGGCCTCCTCAGGACTTGTTCCAACAGTTCCATGTCCTTTTTATGCTGAGGACACCAGAACTGCACACAGTGCTGCAAGTGGGGTCTCATAAGAGCAGAGTAGAGGGAGAGGATCACCTCCCTGAGCTGCTGCTCATGCTCTGGGGATGCAGCCCCGCACACGGACAAGTTCTGGGCACAAGCACACACTGAAACTAGATCACGTTCAGTTTCTCATCAACCAACACCCTCCAAGCCCTATGTAGCACACAGCTACAAGTTCCACACAGCACAACCCGATCAACCCATTATCCCCAACACAACAAAACCCACTTCACTCACGGATTTCACCACTCCTGGAGTTCAGGGCAGCCACGACGTTCTTCTCGGTGGCCACAACGAGCTTCTTGGAACCCTGCGAGGCCTCCAGAGAGGCGAACTTGAGCTTCCCCACGTACTGCTGCCTCCTAGGACAGCAAACGCGAGCGGGTGAGCCGGGACCAGCGAGGGGAAGGCCGCAGGGAGGCCGCAGCAATGGGAGGCAGCACGGCGGACCCCATGCTCGCAGGCCCCCGGCGCGGTGGGACCCCCCCGGCTCCCCAGCACTCACCAGTCGAACTTGCCCACTTGGTCCTCATAGACAGCGGCCGCAAGCGGCAGCAGCACCACCCACAACCCCGCCGCCATGGCTGCGCTAGACCGCGCTCCCGGCACCCAGAGGTCCTTAACTCCGCAGGGCTGCCCAAGCCGCTGCCTGCGCAGCAAAGCCGCTCGGAAACGCAAGGCGACTACACAGGCACCGCGCGCGGCAGCCCGCCGGTGCTCCCTGCAGCCCGCACCGCGGGGACCTCGGAGCACCACGGTGTCGGAGCCATGCCGAAATCCAAGCGGGACCGCAAGGGTGAGTGCGCCGGGTCCCGGTGCCCCCGGCCCCGCTACCCCCGCACTAACGTGTTCCCTGCTCCGCTCCCCCCGCACTAACGTGTTCCCTGCTCCGCTCCCGCAGTCTCCCTGACGCGGACGCCCAGGAAGGGGTTGGAAGCCAAGCAGACGCTCATCGCCGAGGTGAGTGCGGCCCGGCCTGGCCCCGCGCGGTGCCGCGGTGCCCCGGTCCCCCCTAACGGCTGTCTTGCAGCTGCGGAAATGCGTGGACACCTACAAGTACATCTTCGTCTTCTCCGTTGCCAACATGAGGAACAACAAGCTGAAGGACGTGCGGAACGCTTGGAAGCACAGCAGGTGAGGCGGGGGGCAGCGGTGGGCAGGGGGTGCTGCCGCGGGGGGAGCGCGAACCGGGAGCTGATGGCTCCGGCCTCCTCCTCCCGCCGGTCCAGGATCTTCTTCGGGAAGAATAAAGTGATGATGGTGGCGCTGGGACGTGAACCGAGCAGTGAGTACAAGGAGAACCTGCACAAGGTAGGAGTTGTGTCCTGAAAGCTTTGCCCCCAGAAGGGTGACCTCCCTCGGGTGCTGTAACAGGACCCACTCGTGTTGTGGCACCCATCCTTGCTGTTGGCAGAGCTTGGCTCCGGTGCGAT
This sequence comes from Melopsittacus undulatus, assembly GCF_012275295.1. Lineage (NCBI taxonomy): Eukaryota > Metazoa > Chordata > Aves > Psittaciformes > Psittaculidae > Melopsittacus > Melopsittacus undulatus. The sequence goes on along the minus strand of NC_047538.1, from coordinate 2,313,068 downwards.
CCCCGCACACTGCTCAAGTCCCATGATGGCTTCTGTCTTTCAGGTCAGCAAACACCTCCGGGGAGAAGTTGGTCTCCTCTTCACCAACCGCACCAAAGATGAGGTGGACGAGTGAGTACACGTGGGTGCAGTGAGCAGCTGCTTGGTTTCCTTCCCCTTGTCTACATCACTCACTGACCTTTCTCTTCAAGAAGTTAGGATCCTGTGAGGCTTTTCCACTTCCCAGCAGCAGGGAAGAACTCACTGCAGCTAAAGCTCATTACCGATCCCTGTCCCAGGTGGTTCTCCAAGTTCAAAGAGGTGGACTTTGCCCGTGCAGGGAACAAGGCGACGTACACAGTGAGCCTGGACACGGGACCCTTGGAGCAGTTTCCTCACTCCATGGAGCCGCAGCTCCGGCAGCTGGGGCTGCCAACAGCACTGAAGAAAGGTATGTGGTGGGGCTGAGAAGGCAAGCTTGGCTTTCACCTGCACAGGTAATGTCTTTGAAAGAGAATGTTAAATAAGAGTTTAGGAGAAAATCCCATGGGCAGCTTTATTCTTCTTTGGCTGATACTAGAACTCATTGTATTCTTGTGCTGCTCTTCCTAAACTATTGTCAGAGATGAGCAAGCAACCAGCTCTCTCTCAGGTACCATCTTCCTTCAGTGGGGACTGCTAGCGCATCTGTATCCTGTTCAGAAACTAGACATGGGGGGTTTTAGAACTTATCTCACCCAGCTTCCTGGAAAGCTGTAATATTTGCATGGAATGGTGGTGTTTGTGAGAGCCCTGCTTTTCCCTGGGCTCCTCCAGGATTTCTGAGCCTATTTCAAGAGCTTCTGGTCCCACAGGAGTGGTGACGCTGCTTTCAGATTACGAAGTCTGCAAAGAAGGGGATGTCCTCACCCCTGAGCAAGCCCGAGTCCTGGTGAGTAATGCTGTAACATGGCATCTGTGTGAGCCCCCAGTGTAGGGTGTGAGTTCTGGGGTGAAGGTGAGCAGCACTGCTGGGTATTGGTCAGTGGGGTGTGCAGACTTCCTTCCCCCTTCCTAACATGAGTGCTAAAACTCTGCAGCAGTTATTTTGGCTCCTGCTTTGCTGCAGTTCCCAGCTGGAAGCGGTACTTATTTTCTCGTAGTTTTGCTAAGCAGGCCACGGAAATAAGGCAGCAATGACAATTTTGTGTCCTTTCCTAGAAACTCTTTGGCTATGAGATGGCAGAGTTTAAAGTCACCATTAAATTTCTGTGGAATTCTGAGACTGGAGACTTCCAGAAGCTTGTGGGAGATGCAACAGAGGAGGAGGAGGATGAAGAAGAGGAGGAGGATGATGACAGCAATGAGGACTAGCAACAGTCCTTGTGCTTGGACACCAGACAGCTGTATTAGAAACAGGAGGATGTTTCCCTTTCCTATTTACACCTGGAGGACAAGGACAATCTGCTCAAATACACTCTTCATAAAAATTACCTAATTATGCTTTTTTATATATATAAATGTACATATAAAACCTCAAATGGTTGTTGCTGCTGCCTGTTACTGTTGGAGTACCCTGGGATCTGAGGAAATGCTCCCTCCAAACATGAAAGCACATAAATATAACAGCTTGGACACTGTGCCTGCTATGGGGGAAGATCACAGTCATAAAATGGTTTGGGTTGAAAGGACCTTCAAAGCTCATCCAGTCCCAACCCCCTGCAAGGAGCAGGGACATATTCATCAAGATGAGGTTGCCCAGAACCAGCCGGGCCCTGAATGTCTCTGGGCAACCTGTGCCAGTGTTTCGCCATCCTCAGTGTAAAGGATTTCTTCCTCACATCCAGCCTGAATCTCCCTCTTTCAGTTTAAATCCTGTCACACCAGACCCTGCTAGAAAGTCTCTCCCCATATTTCTTAATGGGCCCTTTTTAGGAACTGAAAGGCCGCAATAAGGCCACCTGGAGTCTTCTCCAGGCTGAACAACCCCAGATCTCTCAGCTGTTCCTCATAGGAGAGGTGCTCTGTCCCCCATTGTTTCTGTGGGTCTTCTCTGGACCCCCTCCAACATGTTGCAAAGGGTTTGCTCCCATCTTCTGACCCAGAGGAGCTGTTAAAGCTCGAGGTTGCAGAGTGTGGATAAGCCAGCCAGGCTTTGTGTTAAGAGATAGACTGTGGTTAGGAGATGGGGGCAGTGTGAGAAAAAGGTTTTATTGTATATAATTATTTAAAAATCTCATATTAAGGGTGAACTGGGGTTAAGTGTTCATTTTCCCCTGTCCATCCAGTTACGTGTCCATTTTTCCCTGATTAACTACATGTGTACATCACAGTGTGCTGCACAGAGCTGGAAGTCAGGAGGGCAGGAGGATGAAGGCACGGCCAACACACCAAGTGCTGACAATTGGAGTGGATCCTGCAAAGCTTCATTAATATTAGTACAGGAAAAAAACCATTTGCACATTGATCAAAGGGGCAGGCTTAGCAAGTACCTGTCCAGTGCTTGATCATCCACCCCAATGGCATCCACTTTCTTCTCCCTACCCTGGTCTCTAGCGGAAGTAGTTGGGGCAGTCGGAGGCAGCCAAGCTCCAGGCCTTGTCAAATGCTTCCACCACGGCAGGGAGTAGGGGCCCCTCTTCACTGTAGTTGAGGTTCTGCTCAAGCTGCTCCAAGTTGGACATCCCAACGATCACCGCATCTCCAAGAGAACCCTGGAAAGTGATAGGAGGTGTTGTTGATCCCAAAAGAAACCTGGTTCACCTCTCAAGCCACAGCCGAAAGCTCTCTTTCCAGCAAAGAGCAGCCAGTGGCTCCTTGGTGTTTACACAATTGGCACCATGAAGTTCTGTTCATTGGGCAAGAACATCTCCATGTTGTGGCAATGCCTCAAAAGCTGCCAAATCCTACTTTACACGGAGCTACAGGAACATTTTGGGGAGATGGAGATTATAACCATTAATTCCCTAGTTTGATTAAAAGTCATCTCCTTGCTGTCTGGGTGGGAAGCCCAGTAACTGCCCCTTACCATCTTCTCCCACTCCAACAAACACAGGATACCATGAGGAAATAGAGAGCCAGCTTGCTCCTGCTGCATGGCAGGCAGAGCCATGTAGCAATATTCCCTTGGGAACACCACAAGCCCACAGGATAAGCAGATTAAGAAACGTTGCCCTGTTTGGAAGCCACAACAGCTGCCTGGTGCTCACCTGCAGCTTAGAGTGATGGTACAACCAGCGCAGAGCTGCGGAGGTCAGGCTTGGTGCATTAGAGCCATAAGCATCTTTCAGAGCTCTTTCTACTATTTCAATGCCTTCAAAATGGTGTTTTTTCCAGTACCTGCAAGAAAAAAAAAAAAACACAAAATCACTCTTACTGCCTCAGGATCTAAAGTGACTGGTACATTTATATTCCCATCTAGTACAAGAGGCTTTCAGGAAGCCTCGTGCAACAATTAGTAGCTTCCAAGGACTTCTACAATCCCCCACTCTAAGCCTGGAGGAAGCTGAACTTAAAAACACTCTGCGAAGCTCAGTCACAAGCTACAGCCTCAACCACATGCACAGACACAAGTTTTGGTCAATTCTGCTTCCTCTTAGCTGATTACTACTGCATTTCTATGCAATCATTTCTGCCCCATCTCCCTGCTCATCTATCAGCTCAAAACATACCTGTCCCTGTAAGCTTGAGCCCAGTCATTCCCAAAAAATCTTCCTGTGGGTTGACGCGTGTCTTTGTCCTCATACTTGTATTTGCCAGTCAACAGCCCTCCTGCAAAGGGTCAGCAGCACGTTTGGGGATGAGCTGGCTCTTCTACAGCCCCCATTTTGCACAGGCTTGGTTTCCAAGTCTCACCCTTTCCCTCCCTGTACCTGCAAGTGGGTTGTAGGCGTAGAACCGCAGCCCGTAGTGTCTGAGGCAAGGGAAGAGCTCAGCTTCCACCTGGCGAGTGGTTGCGTTGTACATGCCCTACACAAGGATAAGGGAGACAAAGAACTGCAAACACCAGCTCAGGGCAGTGGGCACCTGAACAGCCTTTTCCCCACCCTTCCTCTTAGAGCTCCGGGTCATACAAGGTTATTCTCTGCTTAGGAACAGACTTCCTAAAGTCATTGATTTTTAAGTTCTGCATGAAGGGAGTCACTGACTCAAGGAACAAACGTGGACTCAGCTTTCTAATCACACGTGTCCTGGCAGGACTTCCCAGGCTGACTGCCACAGCGTCCTCTGCTCTGTTATCTGGGAGCTGCTCCAAGATCTGGGAGCCCCAGACACTTTCCCACAGTAGCTGCCCATTGCTGTAAGGACACTGAGAACCATTTCTATGCCGTTCTGAGCTGAACCTTTGTATTCCTCTGGTTGGATTCATCTCAGCCTCCACAAAAGATGTGCCAGGCCACAGCCAGCCCCTATCCCTCACCTGGTACACAGTTGGCATCACCCAGTTGTTGTATTTGCAGATGGTGCAGATTTCTGCTACCTCCCATGCTGCATAGTTGGACAGACCAAGTTCCTTAAACTTCCCCTGCAGAGAAATGAAAGGAATATTCAGATCCAGGTTTTAGAAGTGCACTTGTACCCAGACTGTGCAAGGTAACAGTGAAATGAACAGGCGCCAAATTTTAGCCCAGAGCTCCCTGCTCATCCCTGTCCACCTCTGCTATGAATTATAAGACTCAACAGAAATATTTCCTGTTCATTTTCAATTCACATCTTCTAATTTAAATGCCACCATTGGACTAATGCCATTCAGGAATTCTTCTTTCAGCCATTACCAGCACTAATCTTAACCTAGTCAGCACTGAAAGCAAAGTCCAGTTGGTCTCATGCTTCCAAGAGCTCTTGGGCACAAAGTGCACCACGTGAGCACGCAATGGAGTGCTAGTCAGAGCTCTGCCCTGGCCATTCTGTGTCCCCTCCTCCTCGTGTTGTGCAAACCCAGCACTGAAAAAGAGCACAACAAGCAGCCCTGGTTTACAAAAGGTAAAGAGAGGGAGGGAACCAAGAGATGGTCCAGGCTTGCTCTTCCCGCTTTACCTCTTTGTGCAGCTCATTGCAGGCACGCAGTGTCTCCTCCACCGGGGTCCCATGGTCAGGAGCATGGAGGTAGAAGAGCTCCACACTAGTCCTCTTCAGCCTCTCCAGGGATGTGTTCAGCTGTGACCGCACGCTCTCGGGCTTCAGCGTCTTCCCATCCCAGGGGTTGGCCTTGGTGGCGAGTTGCACTGGCAGAAAGGGACAATGAGCAGGGATGGCTCCAGTGTCAGCAAAGGGATAAGGAGCACAACACAAGCACTGCCTGGGGTGTTTCAGGGAAGGCCTCTCCTCAAGAACCACATCAGCCGCTTAGGGGGGGCTCTTCTCCTCAGGGCTGCTCCAGAGGAAGGCCCTGCACAAAGCAGAGAGAGCAGGGGAGTCCCTTCCTTTCCTTCAGGGGTGGCATCAGCCTGGCAGGGAAAACCCTTCTCCCCAGGTAACAGGTCCAGGGGAAGTCCCTTCTCCTCGGGAATGGTGCCAGCCTAGCAGAGGAGACCCTTATCCTCATGGAACAGCTCCAGCAGTAGTCCCTTCTCCTCAGGGTCGGTGCCAGCCCCTCAGAGAAGCCCCCTCTCCTCAGCGCCCTCTCCCTCCAGCCCCACTAAGAGCACCTCCGGCCATACCGGGCTCGGTGCCTGCAGCCAGCAGCGCTCCCAGGATTTTCTCCGACTCTCCCCCCGCATACATGTACGCGGTGTCGAGCTGGCTGTGCCCGCGGCGCAGGAAGGCTCGGAGCAGCGCGGCGCTGACCTCCGGCCCTGCCCGCCGCCCCATCTCCATGGCGCCCAGCACCACAGCCGGCCGCGCTCCGCCTGCCGCCATCGCTGCCGGAGCCACCGCGCATGCGCGGGGAGCGCCTCGCCTCGCCTCGCCTCACCCCCAGGCGCATGCGCCGCGCTGAGGGGAGCGCTCAAAAGCCAGGCGGGTTTGGGGTGAAAAACATCCGATTCCGGCAAAATTACGGTTGTGGAATAGCAGCGGCTTCCTGGGGAAGCAGTGGGAGTGAGAGGACACCAGTAGGTTCTGATAAAAGTGGTGGGTTTGTAAAAAATTACCTGACAAAGCAGCTGGTTGGGAAGCGAAGTGAGGTCTGAGCGCGGCTGAGGGACCGGCGGGTGTGGAGGGAGTTTGCGGGAGCAGGAACAGCAAAACCCAAGAGCTTCTGAAGAGAAAGAAAGACGGCTCCCAAAGGGCCACCGTGGAGCGAGGTAAGTCCCTGTCCCGCACGGAGCAGCGCTTTGGGGCTCAATCCTGGCGGTTGGCGGTATTCTCGGCTGGTCATCCCACGGGATCCATATTAAGGCCAGTAAAGGAGAGGGGTGAATCCCAGTTCCATAGAGGCTCGGTTCTTTGAGGGCAAATCCTGCTGGGTGACGGCATTCCTGGCTGGTTGTCCCACCGGGTCCAAAGTTAAAGCCAGTAAAGAGGTTTTTGCAAGGTTTTTGGAGGGCTCCAAGCCTCTTCCTAATAGAACTCTATTTTCCCCCAGCGTTATTAACTGTTTCTTATGGTTTTCCCATGTTTTTCTCACGTTACCATGGTTTTCCCCAGCACTATCCCACCTGAACGACACCCAAGCACCGGAGGCCATGGATCCGCGGCACTGGAGGCATCTCCAGCTTGGGAACCTTTCCGACTGTCCCAACGGCTCCCGCTGGGTGATGGATGTGTTCAATGAGTGTGCCCAGGACGGCCGGGATATCGCCAGTGTCATCCTGGGTCTGGTTTCCATCTTCTGCTTTGCAGCTGCCTCTTTCCCGTAAGCATCGCTCCCAAACCCCTTCCCATGGGATAACACTTCTCTCTTAAATCCAGCTTCAGGCTCGAGCTGCCTGAGTTATTAACTCTTCCCAGCAAAAGCAATCAGGGCTTGGAAAACCAGAGTTTAAAGGGTGCAGAGGGAGCCGGCAGCACAGCCCCGAAGCCTTGTTTGTTGTTATATTGCTAATACCGTGCTTGGCAGCTGTTATTACCCACGTAAGCCAACTGCAATGCAGTCCTTGCAGGTCATGCATGTGGATGAAGTGTTTCCAGGGGCCCTGGGCTTCTTGGAAGTGCTGGGACAGCTGCTGCAAGGGGGACGTGGTGGGGCTTGGTGTATCATCGGGTCATTTTATAACCAGAGATGCACTCTGCAGCTGGTGCTTCTCCTTGTTGCTTTCTACCCCTGCATGAGGGATGGATTACAAGGGCTTGAGCCCAGTGTATTGATGCCAGTGGGTCACAGGACTTCTCACAGGGGTTGGCTAGGTACAGGAAATCTCTTATTTCCCCGCTCCTGGTGCCGAGTGCTTTGCAATTGCAAAATGATCCAGGTGGGAGCAATAGGGAATCCTGGGGATGATTCCCAGGTAGTACTGAGCCATACAGGGGTTATGGCTTGTGTCTCTGCAGGCAGTTTTACCAAGCCTGCAAAACAGGCATCATGGACCGGGCTCTCTCCATATATTTCCTGCTGGGATGGCTGGGCGGAGACCTCCTAAACCTCATCGGTTCCTTTCTGGCTCATCAGTTACCCCTGCAGGTACCAGCTGAATTGCTGGGGTTGGGTTGGCTCTCAGGCACCCTGAACTGCAGGGAGGAGGGATGGGTGCTGCTTAATCCAACACCAGAGACCCAAACAGCCTCAGGATGCTCCCTGTCCTTCTCCTGGGGATACTTCCTTCTCCTCCTGGGATGCTGGCTCATCTCAGCCATTACCTGGAAGCCTTTCTGCAGGTAGAACCAACCCATCCTTCTCCCCGTAGGTATACACTGCTATTTACTATGTGCTCGCAGACCTGGTGATGTTGGCTCTCTACTGCTACTACAAAGTGAAGAACCGGGGTGGAGGATGTGAGTTGGGGTTACGAGGGTGGTGCGACTGCCTTTTGGGCTGGCTTGGGCCTTGGCTGTGGATCCAGGAGGGGGAGGAAGCCCTGAGGAGATGTGTTGGGGCAGAGGTGCTTTGTAGATGCACTGATATCACTTACTGCTTGCTGGTCTTTTTAAACCCCAACATAAACCTCTTTGTAGGGATTCTTGTTGCCTCTTCTTGAAATGTCATGATTATATTCTACCTGGGATGAATCAAGAGTAGTCAGGATGGAAAAATGGGATAATAACCAGGGATCACTGAGAGAGGAAATGGTATTGCTGCTCCTGAAACCCAGCATTTCCCCTGCTTAGCCTGTGCCTGCCTCTGTCTTCTGCAGTGCAGAACACACAAATTTAAACATGTGAGCACAGCATCTTAGAAGCCTCTGCACACATTTTCCCTTCCTACAGTAATTCTTAAGGCAATTTTGCCTTAGTAGCCACAACAGGCTCTTCAGGGTCATGGCACCAAGCTCATCAGGGTTCAAGGAGCATCTGGACAATGCTCTTGGTCATATGGCTTGGTTTTAGGTAGTTCTGCCAGGAGCAGGGAGTTGGACTCAGTGATCCTTGTCCCTTCCAGCTTGAGAGATTCTATGCTAACCTGAGCACCTATGAGAGCCAAAGCCTGCAGTTACCAGGCATGCCTGGGGCTTCTGCAAACAGCCGTGCACAGTGTCTGGGTTGAAAATAACCCCTCTGGGAGTTGCATTAAGTACAGAAAGAAATTCAGGGGTCAGTGCTCCTTCAGTTAGTGGCAGCCTTGATGTGATGGAGAAGTTCCTCCCTGTTCAAATGGAGTAAAAAGGGAACCTGGACTCTTCTTGCAAGGCTTGAACAGCAAGAGAAAATCCACTTTTTAGCATTGCAGCTATCCCTGACTACAACAGGCATCTCTGGGACCCTGATAAATAGTTAACTTACTAAAGCCATTAACTTACTAAGCCAGTTGGTATTTGGCTCATCAGCTGTCTCACTTTGTTAATGCTGGAGAGCTTCTTGACAGAATATAACCCAAGTCTTGATATTGAGGCTCGGTCTGGCAGGGATTTCAACATGTGCTGTGGTGAGTTAAGCCTGTGAAAAGCTTCTAGATGGAGGAGATGATTTTTGAAGAGCCCTAAGCATAGATAAGCTCAAGTGCTCTCGGTCTGCTGAGATAGTGGTTTCCTCCCTGATAACTTACCAATTGCCTGTATTGCTGCAAGATAAAGTGCCCACAGCAGCTATTTGTGCTGGCTGTGCCACCGCAGAGATAAGAGGGAGCTTGAAGGGCTCAGAGGGACCCCTGGCACCCACCATGGCTGCTGGGCTACACTGGGGGTGGGGAAAGGAGCTCCCCTGACCAGCCTCTGCTTGATCCCCTGCAGTCACTGCCCAGATCAATGCAGCCTTCCTCTTCCTTTCCCTGGGGACACTGTCGACCATCTCCTTTCTGGGCAGAGGTGCTGCCGTGGCACAGGACCCAGTGGTGTTCAAAGGAAGGTCCCTGCTCTCCACTCATGTGGGTGAGCTGGTGTCAGAGGTGAGCTGAAGCTGGGTGATGGGGGGAAGAAGATAAAGCTCTGGTGGGGCTGGGCATGTCCTGCTGGACCAACACATCCCGCTTGGTGGGGAGGTCAAGGGCAGGGGTTTGGCCATGCTATGGCCTGGCACAGAGCTGTGGTGAGGGTGGTGAGCACATCTCTTGAGAACATGGAGCTGTTCAATGCCCCCCTTTGCCTTGCAGCCTTTCACCAGGAGTGAGATCATTGGCTTCACCATTGGCTCTGTCTCCTCTGTACTGTACCTGTGCTCCCGAGTCCCCCAGATCTACACAAATGTAAGTGGTAGGACAGGTCCTGAGGTGTCAGGTAGAAATGGTGGTGGGATCACCTTTCTCCTCTTTGCTCAGAGGTCCGATCACTGATCACTTCATAAGGGACTATTTTTCTGTATTTCTGCTCTAAAATATGATTCATTTTTCTCCCTTTAACACAGTATTTTTCAGGGTGGTGCTTTCACTTTGTCTTAATTTATAAGCAAAGGGGGGAACTAAAAGGCTCTTGGCATTGAGTCACCACCTTTTTTCTTCTTTTTTTTTGTCGGGGAGAGGGTTATTAATACTGCTTCCTAGTGAGATTTCAGAGCTGCACCCAAGCTCCTCTTTCTGGCCTCTCTTCCAGTACAAGAGGAAATCTACCATTGGGATCTCCTACTCCCTCTTTGCCCTGGTGATGCTGGGGAACTCGCTCTATGGCCTCAGTGTCCTCCTGAAGAACCCTGAGCCAGGGCAAAGTGAAGGGGACTACGTCCTGCACCACCTCCCCTGGCTGGTGGGCAGCCTGGGTGTCCTTTCCCTCGATGTGGTTGTATCCTTTCTCTGGCCAATGTTACCCTCCTGGATCCAGTCCCACCTTGGGGCAGGCAGGGCAAGCAGCAGTGGGTGGGTTGGTGCTCATCAGTGATTGCTGTGAGCTGTGCCAGTGAGTAATTCATGGTGTTGCAACAGCTGAATGCTTCAGACCCTTGTGTGCACTAAGCTCATCCTGTTGCCATCTCCTGGAACAAACACCCTTTTTCCAGGTGATGAGACCCAATGCCACCCATAGATCCACCCCTGCTTGTGGGAAGAATCTTAACTGCTTCTCAGATCTCCTTCCAGTTCCTTGCTTATCGGGGAGGAAAACCTGCCACCCATGAAGAGAGGGGTGCTCTTCTCGGCGAGCATGGGGACAGCCTGGAGAGCTGACAGAGCGACCTGCTGCAGAAGGAGAAGAGGAGGATGCAGATACAAAAGCTGACCCCAGCACTGGCCAAACCAGCTCCTCTACCCTGGCAGCTCTTGGGAGGACTTGAGCCTGCGGGTGATGTGTTGTGCTGTTAAAGCCCAGCTGGGTGGCAGAGTGTACTGCTGAGAGACCTCGTGCCTCTTTGATACCAATGATGCTATTGGGATGAACAGGGAATAACTTAATACCTCAAAAGGTTGCTCTTCACAGCTCTTACAGCTGAGCCCAGTCACTTCTCTTTATCTGCTGCCTCTCTGGGGTGATCTGGAGCTTCCTCAGTACTGTCAAACAGGAGAAGAGCTTGAGGGGCTATGGGGAGAGGATGGAGATGAGCAACCCACCACAGCCATGAGCAGTTAGCTGTGTGCCTCATGTCTCCACTGCCTCTTTCTAGAAGATACCTCAGTGACTGGACCCAGTTCAGAAGGAGGGAGGGAAGGAGCAGCGTAACCAAAGTGTCTCATTCTACACAAACCTGTTTGAATTAGCATGGCTCATGTCTATAAAACAAGTCCTTGTCCATGTGCCTCCTTGGGTTTTATTTGCCTGTCCATCTGGCAGCTCCTGCCTCTTTCTCACTGTGTCTCATAGTTGCCCTGACTTCTCATTTGAATTGTGTGGGTTTCTTGGGGAAGTTGCTCCATTGCTCTCTGGGAGCTGTGGAGGTGGTCACCCAGGCTGCTGCTGCCTCCACTTGCTCTGCTGTTTGGTTCCTACTCTCTTGTTGATGGATTTATCCTCCTCCCAGGGCCCTGCACACCAGCACAGTGGCTTCTTGACCACAGAAGGAAGCAGCAGCTTGGGAAAAGCTGCATCCAGAGGTGCTGAGCTCCTGCTGGGGAGGAGCAGCTCCATCTCTTAGGGGAAGCAAGAGGAATCGACTAACACTTGTAGGCCCTTCAAGGAAAACTAATGCAACTTGTCCTTTTACAAGGGCCTGTAGGGACAGGCCAAGGGGAATGGCTTGAACCTGCCCAAGGGGAGACTGAGATGAGCTCTTAGGCAGAAGCTCTTCCCTGGGAGGGTGCTGAGGTGCTGGCACAGGGTGCCCAGAGAAGCTGTGGCTGCCCCATCCCTGGCAGTGCTCAAGGCCAGGTTGGACACAGGGGCTTGGAGCAGCTGCTCCAGTGGAAGTGGTCCCTGCCTATGGCAGGGGTTGGAGCTGGAGGAGTTTTGAGGTCCCTTCCAACCCAAACCAGGCTGGGATCTTATTAACTTGTCCTTTTAAAACCAATAACTCTTCTCTCCCTGCAGTCACCATTAACTGTAATTTCACTCCCTTTTTCTCCACTTCCCCACTACCCAGCACTTCCCTGTCCCCATTTAGCTTTAGCTGCCTCATCATCCACTTACAATGCCAGTCCCGTGACACTTGTCCTTCCCGAGGAAGTAGCTTCCTCCCTGCTTCACCCTCGCACGGAGGCAGCAGAGCCACAGCTCTGAGCCTGCACAGCACAGCCTGGATCAAGTGTGGAACGGGAGTCCCAGTGCCCATCAAAGTGCACCAGGAGGTTAATTCAGACACTCCTGTGCCCGTCTCTGAAGCTGCCAATTTGGTTTTGGAAAGATAAGGTATTTTTCAGCCTCGTTGAGCCCCTTGAACAAAGTGGGTGGGTTTTTCACAGCATTAATTCATGATTCTCCCTCCAGGCTCGCTGCTCTTCCCCATCTCTGAGCCAGCAAGATTTCCTCTGCTGTCCTTCCCTAGGAATTGCAGCAGAACAGCCTGCATCCAGCCCTAACGCAAACCAGGAGCAGATTCCAAGCAAGGTAGAGAGCACAGCTTCATTAGATCTCAATTCCTGGTCATTACAAAGACCCTGGGGCTTGCCTTTGTCCAAGGAGGGGTTTTAGCCTCAGCTCTGGAATGCTGGGGAGGCTCTGACTGAAACTAAGAGCCACATTTCTGCCGCTCACAACACCAAATAACTGCCCTGCTTCACCGAGGTGTTCCTTAGTGGTGAAGGACATTCTAACATAAGAGGTAAATATATATATACACACAACTGTACATATATATATATAACCCCCCCCCCCCCAGTTTGTTTGGTTAAGGACCAAGCTGATTTCCTATTTCTTTCCCTCAGGCTGGGGAACACGGCACAAGGTGGGTGGCTGCTGCTTCACTGGGGCAGAGGAGTTAATGCACCAGCAGTCATCATGGTAGTGACAAGTGGAAGCTGGTGTCACAAGGAGCCTCTGGCTGAGGTTCCCCTCCCTCTGAGGCTGTAACACAGCCCTGTCCCCTACAGAGCTGGGACCTGCAGGTTCTGCAGAGGGAAGCGTTAGACAAGAGGAGGCACAAACCATCAGTGGCTTTAAGAGAAAGGAACAATGCCCCATCCCTGGAAGCACCAAGCTGGACAGGCCTTGGAGCAAGCTGACCTGTGTGAGCTGTGCTGCAGGGCAGAGGCCCTGAGTGAACACTCCATAACCCCCTGCAGACATGGGGATGTGAAACGGGTTGCACTGGAAAAGCAACGTTAGAGTACATTAATCAATAGTAATGCCAGGTCTCACTTTGCACGGGTTCACCCAGAGGTGAATTCCACTGTTCCACGTGCAGCAACAGCCCGGCAGGTATTTGCTTCCTCGGGTTCACCAGGATCAGTTGTAACCACAGCAGATGGGAGCTAGGCAGGGCCCCACCATGTGCTTACGGAGGGGGAGGTCTGCACGAGGTTCACAACTGACACAGGGACCCACCTGAGGAGCTTCTGGGCAAGCACCAGTGGCTGGAAGCCCCCACCTCAAGCTGCCAAGAACTGGAATGCTCTGGTACAAGGGTTTCCCCCAACCATTTAGAACAGACCCAGCAACCCTGGACTAATCCTTCTTTAAATCCACTTGTCCCATGTTTGCTGGATGCTGGAAGTGCCAATCCCAGCCATGAGATGCTGACATCCCAGTGCCAGCATCCTGGAAGGGCATCAGGCCTGTGAGTGACACAGCTACACCTGTGGGGAGCAGGACATCCCATCGTGGTTAAACAAGTTTCAGCTCATCTGGAGATGAGAAAAAAGGGGAAAAAGCCACTTTCCCACTTTCCATGGCCAGATAAGGAGAGGCTGATGGATTACTGACTTTTGCCATTGTTTTCAAGCACTGTCCACCAGCCTCAGCCCCAGCAATGGCCTCAGGTGCTGCAGAAGACCATTGCCAGCGCAACCCCCAAGTTACCCTGTGAGGAAGGGAAGGGAAATAAGGACACCAGTGGCACACACACTGCTTCCTGGGAGGATTTTTTATTGTCATTTTAGTCTTTTTTTCTCTTTTTTTCTGGTTTTTCTATGGAGGCTCAATCTCAGATGTAGATTCAATTTAAGCTTTACAAAAAAAAAAGATAAAATCAAACCCAAAAGAAAACCCTTTTTTTTTTTGCATTCCATAAAAATTGACAGAAAAGCGCCTCAGAGCCAGGCTCTGGAAGAGCAGAGCTCTCAGCAGGTCTCCTCATCAACATCTCCTTGCAACGGGTTCACTCAGTACAGTACAACCCCGAGGAACACCCTCTCTCCCCTCCCTCCCAGCAACATTCCCTGTGCCCAGCCCCAGACATACGTGGAATAGATTTATTAGTCTTTTTTTTCCTTTTTTCCAGTTCTTCTTTCACACACCACAGTATTTAATAAATTCTTGTTTTACATTTTTTACACCAATGTAACAAAAGGCAGGAGGAGGGGGAGGAGAAGACAAACAATGATCCGTGGTTATGCATATAGATGGGGGGGAGGGAAGGTGGAAGAGGAGAAGGGGGGAAAAAAAATACATGGACTTCTACAGACATAGCCTAAGGTCTCAAGAGTAAAATGTGGTGCAAAGTAGGCCTCAGAGACTGAAAAAGTTTGTACAGCTTTATTCATGGGGAGGAGATGGCGTTGCACGGGTAGTACTGAATGCAAATCGTGACGTGACGGAACAGAAAAGGGCAAAGGGGAGGGATGAGTTCTCTAAGAAAGGAATCTAACGAGTGCATGGCATGTCTTGTTAGCATGGAGAGGACTTTAACTTTGCTGCTTTCTCTTCAAAGCCTCCACCAGGTCATTTTTAAGAGCTTCTTGTTTTGATTTGTCTGCAAAAGTCTGCACAGACCTGCGGGGAAGAAGGAGACACGAGTCAGAGGCCAGAGGAGGTGGTTCCAGGTTCTCCTGGCATGTGGGGCAGGAGGAAGGAGAAGCACCTCAACCCCCGCTCAGAGGACACCGACCTCAGCGCGCCTGGTTTACCATGGAAAGCAGAAGGCAAAGTGAACACTCCAGTGAGAATATCAAAGCAAACGTCACTCGAGCAAGGATGGCACCAAGAGACACACGCTGCCCCAGCGGTTCCGCTCAGCCTCCAGCTGCTGGAGGGACATTCCCAGGTCTGGTTTGTGTTAGAGCTTGGAAAAGCCCCAGTGTCCCACCAGCGAAGGGTGTTAGCGCTCCTGCTCGCCAAAGGACCACGATGGGAAGGCAGAGAAAACCCAGCCTCTCCCCAGGAAGGGGAAGGGAAGGCTCAGGGCAGCTCCTGAGCCCTTTGCAGACCATTCACCCAGGGTCCAGCAGCTGCAGCAAAACCTCCCTCCGGTGGCTTCACCAGGGGGAATTCCTGTTCCCAAATTGGCTTTTCCAGTTTGTACCTTACCTACAGGCCCTGGGGAATCAATGCAAGCTGAAGAACAGAGATTCTGTCAGCAAGACTATGACAGGGGTTCCCTGTTGCTATGGGTTTGGTTGTGGAAGAAAAATGACATCCTTTAGGAGTCATCCTGGCTCACTGCCCTGGAAGAGCTGTGCAGGAACCTCTGTTTTCAATGGGACAGGAAGAAATTCCCACTTTTCAAAAGCCCTTTTTGATATGATCATCAATAGAATAACATTACTGGACCTTTCAGGAGCTGCTCCCACAGAAGTGGTCAGGATTTGGTAGGATTTCTCCCCACACAAACCCTATTTCACACCCCTTCCAGGACTCAAAGCTACCTTATTTCCCTGGATGCTGCTCATTGTGGCAGTTGCTTTCCTAACAGTTTTGTAACACTATTTCCATTCTCTTTCTCTGGAGACTTCCACTGCTTTAATAAGAATATATACATTTCCTATTTGCATTTGTCACAGGCTGAAGAAGTGGTTCTTGGCCATTATCAACAAATAGAGCATTTTTCCCTTTGGCAGCTTAACGTGTTTAAGACAACATCTGCAACTCATTATGGAGTGGAAGGTTAAAGTGGCTCAGGGTTAGTCACTGCTGGACATTGAGAGCTCCGGAGCAAATGTGAGCACAGGAACAAAGCCCTTCAGAGCACGAAGCAGAGACTCAAAATGTTTCCATAGAGCTTGACCAGGATGGGATTTCCAAGCTCCAAGGGATTCAGGATGCACCAGGCAAACAGGGATGTGCACGTGGCATGAGCTCACGTTTACTCAGGAGTCACGGGGGATAACACTCAGGTTTTGGGGTTTTTCCCCCCCAAAACTGTGAGAATTCCAGGATTTCACTCCTTCCTGCAGGGAGGATGCTCAGATTACCAGGAGTTTCTTCACTGAAATGGGGTAACAAGGGACAGAGTCCCAGGGCTTCTGGATCAAATCACTCCAAGCTAATGCCACTTCAGGGATGTGACCACATGCTCCTTCCTTGCTCCCAAGCTAAGAGTGCCAAGTGGTAAATCTTGCCACATCCCAGAGCGTGACATTCCAAATGTTACTCAAGTGGAGCAACATCTAACATCCAAAATCACAGCATTTAGTTGGCTGTATTAGGAAATAACCCTTGGGTGAAGCACGGCTCGGACGTTGTTGCTCAGTCTGCGGGAGTTAGGGGTTAGTTCTGGTCTGGGTTATCATGCAGAGGTCTTGGCTGGTGAGTCCTGGTTTAGTGCTGGTTGTCACCGCACAGGCAGGGGGTACCTGGAGTGCTTTAGTTATCAGGCTGGATGTAGATCTGGCGCTGGGTCAACACTTGAGAAAGCTCCCTCTGCAACTGCTTATACTTTTGGTTGTCGGGGATAGCATCAATAGATCTACAGAGAGCAGTTCAGAAACGAGGGAGGTAAACAGGGAGAAGAACAGTCAGAAGAACTCAGTAACACAGAGCTGCTATTCTGGAAACCAAAGAGCACGCTGGGGAGGAATGAGTGGAAATACAAAGGTTAGAAGGAACAGGGAAAAGGCAAGAGGAAGAGGCGGATGCTCTGTGTGTTACCAGTGCTGAGCTGATCATCCCACCGCTGCACAGAGTGCCATGACTCAAACTGAGCCACGGGGAGACACAGGAGACAGATTCAATTCCAAAAGCTTCTGGTAACATTCACAAGGAAAAGGACTCTGTTACATATTTAATGTTCATAAATGCCTCCTGGCGAAACCCCTGCACACCACAGATGAAAGCAGAGGCCTGTCCTGAAAGCTGGGCTTGGAGGAAAACCCCAGCCCAGCTGCTCTCTCAGACACCCTCATCTCCCCTGCCCATGCTGCTGCAAAGGCAGCACACGTATTTAATCAGCACCATTATTCCATCTTCTTCCACATTTCAGGATGTGAGAGCAGAGCAGCACACGGAGGTGTGAATTCTCCATCACCACACTGTGCTTGGAGGTGTAGCTGCAGTTTAAAACCAGATCATTTGGCATCACAACTACCAGCTTGGGATCTCCTGACCAGAAGGGAGCAGGGGTTGACAAGTAGAGCACAGGTTCCCTACAGAAAGGCCCAGGGGATTTACTCACTTCATCTGGACACTGTGTTTTGACCAGTGGTGTTGAGAGAGGGACAGTGTTTAAACCAAAGTGTAAATAGCACAAACCATTAACATTACAACCCTGCCACCAACCTGGCTGTTTCTGAGAAGAGTAGAAAGAGAACTGAGGAGTTAAGCACAGCTTTCAACTGGGAAAAGTAAAACTCCTCAATAAAAGTAATCCTGAAATACAAGTGGGCTGTTTCCTTCCTGCTGAGGGAACAAAGGATTAAAACATCACTTCAAATCTATAGCTACAAGGTAGAAGTGTCCCATAAAGTCCACACAACAAATCATGCTTCCAAAGCACAGGGAGATGGACAATGAGGGACATGACAAGGCTGTGTAGGAGAGGGAAGCTCCAGTGAGCAAAAGCAGATCAGTGCTTGGCAGGGGTGGTACCATGGGCCCTGTGGGAAGCAGAGTGTTCACTGGGCAGCTGGAAGCCCCTTACCTCAGCCCATTCACGATGTCCTTTGTTTTTCCAAAATAAATCTCATTCAGTGTACTTCTGATTTTGTTTTCCATGTCCTAGGAATGAAAAGGAAGAAACCAAACGTTCAGTGAGGTTCCTTGTTCTCAGAACCGGGGCCCCCACACTCCTCTGTGCATCGCATGTGTTCACCTTGAGGTACCACACTTCATCTTGGAATCCCAGCCTGGTTTGGGTTGAAGGGACCTTAAAGCTCCTCCAGCTCCAACTCCTGCCACGGGCAGGGACCCCTTCCACTGAAGCAGCTGCTCCAAGCCCCTGTGTCCAACCTGGCCTTCAACACTGCCAGGGATGGGGCAGCCACAGCTTCTCTGGGCACCCTGTGCCAGCGCCTCAGCACCCTCACAGGGAAGAGCTTGTGCCTAAGAGCTCATCTCAGTCTCCCCTGTTCTGGCAGGTTCAAGCCATTCCCCTTGGCCTGTCCCTACAGGCCCTTGTCCCAAGCCCCTCTCCAGCTTTCCTGCAGCCCCTTTAGGCACTGGAGCAGCTCTATAGACTTGACTTCATCCCAGTGTATTCCTGCTATCTAAATTCTCACAAGCCTCTCTCTCTGCTCTTACCAAAGGAATGAAGGCTCAGCTCTGTTCCTGCCTTCTCCTCCCAGCCATTACTCCAGGCTACAACACATCCTTCTGCACCACAAGAGGGCAGCTGCTCTCCAGGTATCACTTATCTGCACTGAGCTGCAGAAAAGGATAATGGATTTCATCCCAACCTTCCTCTGTAATTTCCTGGCACTGAACAGCCTGGAAGTGTCCAGTCCCAGTCAGCCACTCAGCACAGCCACCAGATTGGTTGTTCTGTGCCATGGCAAACAGGTCTGGGAAAGATCCTGTCAATAGGCAGCAGTTTTTCATTAAGTCACTTTCCCTCAAGCCAAAAACTTGGGATTGACAAATCCCTGCCCCCCTTTCACTTCCCAGTTCCTTCTGAAAATCCACCACCATCATACAGGACAGTGCAATGAGACAGCAAAAGAGCATTGCAGCAAAGCCCTTCTAAAGGGTAGGTGACACCTTCAGTCATCATCTGAACATCCACAACTGACAGCAACCCTAAAATCAAGTACTAAACCCCTTCCAGTGGATTGAACGAGCACTTGATACACTGAACCTTCAGTGAAAGGGATGGGTCTGTGCAAGAAAGCCTGACTTTAAATAATGCCACCCAAAAGTGACTGTAGAAGGAAACGGGGGGTGGAAACTGTTAACTACTTCTACTGCACTTACAGGGAGGTTACTGCTCTAATGAGCAGGAGACAAAGTGCTGAGCAGTGGTTTTATATCTACAAATGGCTGGAAGCCCTGATAGGAGAAATACCGATCCCTCACACACTGAGCAACAGCCAAACCACCACACTTGATACAACAGAAATAACTTGTTTGTAAAGACAAGGGCAACAAAATCTAAGGTACAGGACCTGGAGAGAGGCTTTGGACAAGGGCCTGTAGGGACAGGCCAAGGGGAATGGCTTGAACCTGCCCGAGGGGAGACTGAGATGAGCTCTTAGGCACAAGCTGTTCCCTGTGAGGGTGCTGAGGCGCTGGCACAGGGTGCCCAGAGAAGCTGTGGCTGCCCCATCCCTGGCAGTGTTCAAGGCCAGGTTGGACACAGGGGCTTGGAGCAGCTGCTCCAGTGGAAGGGGTCCCTGCCTGTGGCAGGGGTTGGAGCTGAAGGAGCTTTAAGGTCCCTTCCAACCCAAATCATTCCATGGTTCTATGACAGGACCAAACACAGGCAAGAGAACCTGCAGCAGGCTCAAATGGCTTCACAGCACTCACCTCTACCAAGCGTCCAATATTGGCTATGTGTGGAGAGGAGTCACTCACAGTCTCATCTTTCTCCATCTAGAAAGGAAGGACACAGATCCATTGAGAACATGGAAATCTGGCAGTGGCTGCACACCAGCTTCCCTTACCAAGGGAAGGGATGGAACAAGTGGAGCTCAAATCCTGGAGTAACTCTTCTTTATGTGCAAACAGATGCGAAACCTACTGAGAGTTTCCCAGCATCCAACAGTCTCACATGTTGATAACAGAAACGTCATGTAATAAACCCCAGGAACCAAACTGATCCCTGCTGCAGACAGGCCCTACAACACTCTCAGCCCCTACCTACACTAAAGGGCTGCAGGAGATCTGTGATAGTGAACATGGAACACACAGCAGCACAGCATGGGGATATGAGAACAAGGTTGTTGGTGACGAGACACACACGAGGATGGTGCAGGCAGTGTAACAGATGTGAACTATCCGTACAAAACCAGCTGCATCTCTTCATCTTTGCCTCAAATGCTACTTCCCACCACATGTAGGGAACATTCTCAGCATCTCCTGGCAAAAGACTCCTTAGACATTACTTACCTGCCAGTGGAGAAGAAAGGTGCAGAGCATACAAACCCCACAGCTCCCTGCCACACTGGTGAGGATTACAACTGCTGCAGTATTATGGAAAGAGAAATGGGATGGTTTGCAGTTCTTTCCAGACCAAAAAGCTGAACCAACATTTAGCTCCAAGGGCAAGGAATCACAAAGCAGCGAGAGTGGGGGGAAAGCAGCAGACTTGCCTTTTGCAGTAGAAGTTCAGAGGTGGATCAATGTAAGTGTATAATGATACCGTGCTGTGGCTGAACGAAGGCAGGGAGCTGAACTGGGTGATGTATCAAGATCAAAACCTGGGAGCTGGTTCTGCAGAATGCAGCATTTGCTTTATTTCTATCCCACTTTGCTCCATAAAACATCCCTCATGGCCTTGGCCGACCATCCATGATAGTGCTAAGGAAAAGACTCATTCTGCCTAGACATGGACAAGCTGTTGAACAATGAACACCAGTCCCAGGAACCTCAACTGATCCAAAATGTGCTGAGATGGCACAAAAACAAAACCAGGAGAAAAATGTAGTGGGAAGAACAGGCTTCAAAGGGTTTTACTAATCCCACTGAATTCCCGTATCCATCTGTTCACATCCTTCCCTCAGGCTAGAGCTGAAAAATCTGGGCCAGCTACAGGTTTCTTCTAATAAGCCAAGTCTCTAACAGGCTTGGGGAAGCATGTAATTTAGTTGGAACCCTCAAGGCAAAAGATAGCCTAGAAGAGGGGGGGAGCAAGAGAACAAGGACATTTCATTTCTCCTTTAGACTGCAGTCAGCTTGTTTACACAGCACGGACACATTCTGCCTGGAGAGCAACCTCTGAGTTACACTCACACACGTGAACGTGCTGTGGGGAGTATGGAGGTATCAGCAAATGGCCCATAGCTGGGGCAGGGGCTCATTTACTTCCACAGCCTCCCTGCTGAGTGTCCTCCACACCTGGCCAGGCCGAGCTCAATGGTGAGAAGCAGAATCTGAAAATAGAATGATTTGATCTCCTTGCAAAACATCTATTATTACATCTCCATAAAAACTGCTGCCAGAAGGAAAACATTTTCATGTGCTAGAGGAGCCCAGATGTTCCAAGAGCCTGTTTTCCTGGAGTCTGGAGTCAGTAAGCAATCATCTTATACAAACAGCAGTTGTTGGGGGGCTTTAAAGGCTCCTTCCACACCCGGACCTAGAGCAGAAAGCCTATAGCTGCTTAAATAATTGGGTTAATTTGCTTTAGGGAGAAATTCCACTCGGGAAGTTGATGGTAACAAGCAGCCCATCTTCCCACTGTCACTCCCCATCTGCTGGAGAGCTCAGCCAAAACCCTGACGCTAAGGAGCCAAGGCCAATGCACAGGGCTCAGCCGCTCCTCTCCCGATCGAGATACACTGCTTGGCTTCCTCACCTCCCTTCCCAGCCATCTGCTGCAAGTCTGACTCAGACCCTCGCTCTGCTGGGTACATTAAGCTCTCGATAGCTGGCTGGTCACTTTGGATGTTTCCTGCATGGAACAGAGCAGCTGTTTGGGCTTTCCATAGATGTGATTTGGAGGAAGAGTGAGTACGAAGAGAGAAAGTTCGCCTGGAGAAAACACTTTGGTTCATCATAAAAGCATCTAAAAATACCAGGAAGATAAGAAGGAAACTCAACCACCATTTTGCTGTGAAGCACTGACAACATCCACAGCTGCTCTGGCCACGGAGCAACATGGAATCTCTTTAAGGAAACATAAACAGGGAGTGTGAGCCAAAGGCTCCCAGGCCACAGGCAGTGGGGCAGGCTCCGGTCTCCAGGTGGAAAATATGTGGAATTATTTGGATATCAGCAAGGCAAAATCTGGCCCTGCCTCTCCCCCTCTTAGTTCAAGCTGTAACAGGTTGTGAGCTATACAGAGCTTGCAGCTTTGTAGAAACCAGCTGAGAACTTACCTCCCCCTTTCAGGGGTATTTATTCAGTGGAACCAGTTACCCCACATCCTTCACCAAACTGTCCCATCAAAACCATGAGGAAATTTGGGAATGCAACATCAGCTTTGGATGCCACAAAGTCCACAGATGCTCAACTCTTCTACTCTCTCTTTTTCTAAACCAGTCATTATAAAACTGATTATATGGATGTAAAATCCAGATGTTCACATGAGGCAGAAATAATTCCCTGGACAATTACTGTTCAGTTCATCCCTGCTATCCTGCACCCCAAAACACTGCTCAGTTAGCAGTGAAAGACAGTGCTTCCAGGAACCTGGACAACCAATGAAGAAGAGCTTAAGGATTGCAACAGCTACAACTGGAAGATCCTCTGGTAGGAAAACACTCAGCTCACATTCTCACATCTGGAAGTCGGTGGGATAGACCTAACATGAAAGCTCAACTTGATGAAAATAAATGGCTCTCCTAATTGCAGAGCACAAGCCTCAGAGGATTTACCTATTATGATAAATGGCAGAATGTCTCTGCTGGTGTTTTATGGAGCAGTAACAGACCACAGGGTCCATCTTCCTGAGCGCAGGCAGAGCTCAGTCCGCAACAGAGCAGCCTTCATCCAGCCCCGCGGAATGTTCCACCTTCACTACAGAGCATGTCAAGTATGAAAATCAACACCCATCTGTGCTGCTTTAATGTGAAAGCCCAGGCTTCACTTCCCCCTGCTTTATATCCTCCCCTTTCCACACCTCCGGAGGTAAATAAACGATAGGTTTGGAGCCAGCTTCTTCGCCAGCAAACTTGAACTTCCTCACAATGGTCATGGTGGTGTAGGAAACACACACAGGTTCTTTGTGCACAGCGAGGCCCCCGAAAGGCACCTGCTAAGTCTTGCTTTTAAGGAGGGGGCTGCAGAAATCTGTCCCACAAAGTGCAGTTTTGACTCTTTGCCAGAGAACGGGAATGCTACATCTACTTTGCATGAAACGAAACCGGATCATCCAGCTGCTCTTACCTTAAAGTGCAGCCTCAGATCCTCCAAACTGAGCCAAAGCAATTCAGAGCTGTGGCAAATGACACAAGTGATTCCAATGTACACAGAGAGGACGGGACCCTAATGTCTGTCAGGGAGAAAACCATCTGCCAAGCATCTGGCTTGAATCAGGAGCAGGGCAGTTACCTGCAGTCACTGGAGAATGTGCAAGGTAACCGAAAGGCTGCTGCCATTCCTCATTTCCCTGCGAGCACTTCTCCCTTTGTGGTAGATAGAAGGGAGCAGGTCCTGTCCTTTCCCTTCAGACACAGAGCTCTTCCACCCATGGCCCCTCATCGAGGCAGACGGTGTGGAACACTTTGCTCCTTCTCTATCCCAATTCCCAAACCATCAGGTAAAGTAAATTAAAGCTACACAAAGATTTACAACTACCCAAAAGTGGCCATCTCCTCCATCTACTGTGCTTCTCCTGCTTTACTTACTCTGGCCACTTACAAACATAAAATGCCTGTACAGCTACTTTCCCCCTAATAAACAACTGCAGAGACAACTCCTGTAGTAGCACACGAACCACTTGCATGGGATATCCACTGAAAAGTAGTAGTTTGATGAACTGGAAATGATGTGTCACTTCTCAGTGACATCAGAGTAGACAAAGTCTAGGGACATGACCTCCAAGTAGCATCTACCCAGCACATAACATCACATGGCCCAAGTGGAGGTGTAAGAACAGATACCTGGTGTCCTGGAGGGAGACAAGAATCACTGTTAGACACTCGCTGCAGCACTGAGGAATGGCCTCAGTGGAAGCCTTGCAGGAACAAGAGCCTGGGGATAGTCAAGAAATGCAAAGCCAAGTTCTTCCAAACAGCCTTGACAAAGGTACCAAACCTGCCTCTGTGTTTGTGTCTGATGCAGGACAATGGTACTTCAGTGGTGGGAAATGACACCAGAGTCTAGAAATCACTGCTCTCTAACTTGTACATCCCAGCTCAGCTCTACCACACTGTCCATGCACAGACCTCAATTACTTGTGCCAAGTGTAATGTGCAGACATCAGGAAGGGGAATTACTGAGCAAGTGTTTCCACCTGAAGCTGCAAATGCTTCCCACAGCATTTCAGTGTCAGCCATGCCCAGCTCTCCGTGCCTTATGGAGGTGGGGAATCAGGAGGCATTCCATGAGCCTGCTCCCAGCCATGAAGTTCATCACTCTAGTCATCACTCAGGAGGTGCCCCATTTGCAGCCACGAGGTAAAACTGATTTCAAAGCAATGGCTCTCAACAGAGTTCCCTTTCAAAGCACTCAAAGGTTCTCTCTGACACCAGTTTATAAGCCAGGATATTACAACGCTTGTGAACACTTCAAAAGCTTCCACTGAAATACAAGGACATCTGCTGTTCACATTGTAGGATCAAAGGTGGGCAAGGAGCTTAAATGTTGAGTTGACTGAAACCATGTACAATTTACCATGGATAAACTTCAGGTCAGGAGATCAGATTACTGGTGTCATCAAGGTAAAACTGTGCCATAGCAATCAAGAGATAACTAAAACCTCTTCTGGTGCCTAAGTTTGCTGCAGACCCTACAAAAAGCCTACCACAAAGTAAAAAATAACCCCTGCTGTCCTTAGGTGATGGAGCAAACTGCATTTACAGCAAAGTTTAGTCCAGCTACAGCTAAATAAATGGCTCAGGACAAACAGCTCCTCCTCCCATAGCTCAGCTCAAGGCAGCATGAAGGTTTTGCTGTGGATTCTGTCCCATTAAGCCTCCTATGACATCCACAGACAGTGAATCTCCAGCCCAAAGCTCCGCTCTGAAAGTCAAGTTTCCATTGTTTGTGTAGAAGCAGTGCATCATTACCCCAGTGGCTTTTTTATGGATACTTCCATTGGAAGCAGGCCCCTGCTTTAATGCATCACATATGAATGAAATGCTCTGCTGTTCAAATGATGACAGAAGCATGAATCTCCCTGCTGAAGCTTAGAGAGCGAAAGTCAAACTAAACAAGGCCTAAAGGAGTTCAGGCCAAGGTGTACTGAGGACACCCATTCTCAATAGGCTCTTGTTTTCCTTGGCACAGCTCTCATGCACCATAAGGCCATGGCCAGAGTCAAGCCCTTGGCCTCCACTTCACAGCTATGATTTCAATTATTAGAGAGGCCTGTGATTAAGTATTTGTCCGGGTCACCATAACTCGGGTGTAATTACTGCAAAGCTTTGCAATGCTCAAAACCATCTCCACACGTCTCATCCCTGCCTGCTTTTCCATCAGCTTCTTCTGGAAATCAACCACGTGGAAAGAAGCATCCCCCAGGTCTAGGGCAAGCTGCTGCAGCTGCAATGCTAACACAATCCTGGGTCCTCTCTGCAATCACAGAGCCTCGTGGCTCAAACCTGTACAAGAACATGACGTGTTTAACAGAGTCTGCATTGTCCTTTGTATCGAGAGCAACAGTCTGCCCTGGGAAGTCTCATAAAGGAGTTTTAGCTACTGCCAATCTCTCCAGTCACTCATGACCATACAATATGCCTTCTGTCCTCCAGAGTTTATTACCCTGCTCGAGTCACTGATTTCCACAGCCCACATCTTAAGCAACCACACTTCATCAGCAGCATGAGGCAGGGAGATGGCCTCTTCTGGCAGGTGGCTGGGGCAGAAGCCCCCTTACCCAGGGAAGTCAAGCCCAGCAGATCCTGCCTGCCAGAGCCTGAGACAGCAGCACTGCCTCAACAGTCATCAGCCTGGCACCTTCCCTGCCAAAACCAGAGCTCTCAAGAGGAAGTCCAAGTAACACTGGCACAACCCCCAGATGTTTAGAAGAGATTCTTTTCTTCCTCTTCAAGAGATGTTATAAATCAGAGTCTTGTACTGCAGGTACAAAATACTAATGAAGGATACTAAAAGATGACTGATGCCTTGAAGAACAGAAGAATCCTGCAGCCAAGGCAAAAGAGAGGCTTGTTGATGGCTTTTCAAACAGACATAACAGCAAAGGTCATCTTATATTTTTATAATCCTATTGGAATCTTCCAGTAAGAAGGTGGGCAAATCTTACAAATAAAACTGCCTGGGTAATGCATATCAAAGTATAAAAATATAGGAATACCAAAGGACAAATGAAGACTTAAAAGTCCTAACTCCTACTGAATGTTCTCTATGTTTAATTGAAAGCTATACTGCCACCAAGCAAAGTTTAAGGGGTTTCCTTGTAATCACACACTTAAGTATTAACTGTTTCACTGGGCTGCACACACAGCAGGAGAAGAGATCTTTATACAACACCTCACAAAAGCAACTTTCTGTGCCTCACTGGGGCTACTGGGTACATGAACAAGGAACAGCATGGCTGAGGGCTGCAGCATCCTCTCATGCCAATAGAGAGGCGTACCTGTCTGGTGAGGCTCCCTCCAAGGTTCATAGTACCAGAACCAGTTTTATTAGTCTGCAGCCACAGCATCACTGTGGAGGTCAGCTTGTAATGAGCAGTACGACCGCTGGATTTCTCCTGGATAACAAAAGGGATAGAGACAAGAGGTTAAAATCCCTCCCCAGCCTAGCTGGTGGCTGGCCCTGCAGACCCCACAAGCACCAGGACAGGTATGTGTAACCACTCACACAGCACAGCCCGGTTCCTAGAAGGAAGTGTGCACATTCCCCTAATTTTCCAGAGCAAATCTAGTTGGAGCAATCTCACCTCCCATTACCTTGGCTTTATTACCTCATTAGTGATATTTATCTGTAGACCTTTCTGGTAAAAAAATATCTATAATCTCCGGCTCACATGCACAGAAAGTAACATACTTCCAATTCTTCTGGGATTCTTTCTGATTACAGCCCTGACTTATCTCTATCCAAACTGCTCCAGGGAATAGCCAGAAATTAACAGGGGAAAACAGTCACAGCCCCTCAGACAATATTGCATTGTTCAGCAGAACACCTGTGCTCTTCAACAGGCTGGAATTAACTGGGGTTTGTTTGCACTTGGGTGTATCAGCTACCCCAGAGGCTGTACCTGAACCTCCACCACGTGGATGGAATCCCAGCATCCCTTTATCTTCTTTGATCCATCTCCAGCTTTCTTAATGAGGATCACCCCGGCAAAGCCATGATCCAGATCCCAGAGGTAGACAGAGGAGACTCCACCTTCAAAATACCTGCAGGATGCAATGCAATATGCACGTTAAAAGTAAGCAGGATCCCAGCCAGAATCTGATATCAATAATAGTCTTAAATAAGCAGAATCTCTATATCCTAAGAAAGAGTTTTCCTTCTTTTAAGGCAGCACCCTCTCAGCAAACACAGCAGCTAGAACCCTCTGGAAACACAGAGACTTTGCCTTACAAAATCCTGGACATTTCTGTATAGGAGGATAAAAGTCTGGTGAGAAACAGAGCTGGTTACAGATCCCCCCAGTACTTGAGCAAACAGCTCCTCTGATTCCAATTAACTACAGCAGCCGGTAAAAGCACGACTACAAAGTAGGCCGAGAGTAAGGCTTTATTTTACAGCTCAGGCCTTCCTCCCCCCCCATTTTCTCTCTCTATTGGGAAAGCCTGGAAGTTCTTTACAATCAAATCTGCTAATTCAGACAAAAGGGAGCAAGTAGCTTTGTGCTGCTGCCTCACAACTTTGTGTGAAGCCGAGTTATTGATTTATTACACATAGAGCTGAACTGAACCCAGGGTTCTTCAAAACGAAGGGATGCTGTGGAGGTTTCACTGTTATTTCAGCTTTGGATACAATGGGAAAGAAGCTGGACTCCCTAAAGCTCAGGTTCCTGTTAACAAAAAGCATACTCTTAGAAAACCAGCAATGCAGAACCTCACTTCTCCTTTGTAACAGTGGTGCAAGGCTCCGGATGTGCCCAGATGGAAGATGCACTCTGAAATAACAGTAAACAACCCAACACCAGAGGGAGAAAGATGCACAAGAAGCAATTCTGGCTTCTAGATAACCAACCCGGTAACCCACAGCACGTTACTGTTTCTGCTCTCAAGCAGCCACAAGGAATATTGAGCAGGGAATACTCTTTCATGACACACAGCTCCTGGATCTCAGCAATGAAGTCGCGCTGCACAGAAGCACCATCTCCTGCGAAGGGGCAAGGGAAGGAGGAGAGGCAACTTCAGCTGAGCCAGCAGATGACTGATACAAGGTTTTAGTAGTCAGACATTTCTGTTCTGAGCACTTGCTGCTGTTCTGCATGTAAGGCTTGCAGGACACCTGAGAACTCATGGTCTGGGGACAGCAAAAGCTCACTATGCAAAGACAAGAGGAGCTGCTATGACTGACAGTCACACAGATTAAACCACTCTATGTTCCTGCATCTTACTGATGAGCAAGATGATCCCATAGACCTGCAAGTGACTGCATGCTTCTCCTCTTCTACAAGAAAGAGAAGTATCACTCACTGCCAGCGTGAAGAACTTGCTGAACTCTCCCACCTGCACACTCCCCTCCCTTCCAAACACGAGCCTCTTGGTTGGAAGTGGCATTTAAGATGTGATTTACTGTGCAGTTTGGACTCCAGGAAGTGCTGTGGACTCAAGAACACTAACCCATCCTTTCTACAAGTCAGGAGAAAAGACATTGGGAAGTTGATGTGAAGAACACAGGTAACTTTCAGTACATTCTCTGCACAGAGAAAATGACCAAAGGAGCCCCAATTCATTTTAAGTGCATGCATCCAAGCCTGTATCAAACCCAATGCTGATGCCACGAGGGGTATACGACTTCATAGCAACCCACTACATCATTTTATTTTTAATAGGTGGCTACTGCTACTCATCAGCCTGAGCATTTAAGTAGCCAACACACACTGTCCTATGACACTTGTCAAGTCACTGATAATATACCGTTCAGAAAAGAAACCCCTCTGCTCCACAGGCATGCTAAAGCCAGACTTCCAGCAGGCAATTTAAACCTAACAAACCAAGAAACACCCTTTTTATATCCTCAGGGGAGTTCACAGATGGATGTTGGTTAATACAGTTAATGGGAATTTCAGTCCTGCAGCAAACCTCAGCTCCAATCAAAGTGACCTTTCCTTTGCCAAAAGGGCAGCATGAATCGAAGGGCAGAGACCTGAAGCTCTTTGTCCATTTCTAGACCAAGTTTGCCTAAGAAAATATTCAACTGTCGTGAATTCACTCAAAATGCCCTGTCAGGCACTGAGAATGGGACTGAGCACAGACAGTTTCCCCATTAGGCACTTTATGAGCTTGCTGTGAGCATGAAACATTCATTAAAGAGAGGGACCAAAACAAGGCTTTTGGAAATTTCTTCTTACCTACTGTACTTTGATCCTAATGACATGAAACAGGGGGAAAAAAAATCATTTTTATGTGCTTCACCTTTATGAGATTCTACATAAAGGCTTTTGTGGGTATTTTAAGAATGTGCTAAAATGTTGTCTGAAACCACATGAAACCAGCTGAGGAACCCCCCGCCAGAACTAACAGCGCACACATGGAAATGCTTTAACTTGCCTTTGTGTATTTAATGAATCAAATATAGTATTAATATTGTTTTAAATACCAACATGCTATTTCAATAAAGTTGCTTTGCCATGGCCAGATCCAGGATCCTGAGACCCCAACAAAACAGTGCCAGTGATTGAACCAGTATGAATCCAAGGCACACCGGGGTACGGACTGGCCAAAGCCTCCTCTGGGCTTCAGCACTATAATGTCACACATCCTTCCTGGGGAGAAAATACATGTCACTGAGCTCTCTTCACCTTTCCTCACACTAAAATGCACTGCAGTGGGATTTAAGATGAACCAAGCCCAGGAAGGGCATGTTTGGAGAGGGGAACATTCCTTGAAACCTATTTTCTTCAGGAAAAACAAAAAAAGTGTTACAGGTGAACTGGCTGCTACATAACAGAGAACTGGATGACAGACTGGTAGGAATTTAAAGGTACATTCATGAACCTGGATTTGCTGGACTACCTCCGAGGAACCCCTTCAGCACAGATGAAAAAGCAGCACTTAGTAAAATCCAAGCAGGAGAGGTAACCAGCTTGGAAAAGGTTCCTGGAAGGCATCATCTTCTCTGGTAAAGAATTGGATGGGCAAAGCAGAGCACAGGCTCAAAGTCACATGCAGTGAGTGACTGCAGTAAAACCCTTTGAAGCACCACCTAGCTCCTGGGTTGAACAGAAGCTTCTTTGATGGCCTGCTCTGGGTGCTCCTGCTTGTGGCACGTTCTCCTCCTGCACAATGTAGTCATGGAATCATGAAAACCCCAAGGCTTCTTCAGAAGTTCTCTCCCAAAGCACCCAAGGCTCAGCACAACACAAGGAGCAGATGCTTTTGAGACGTACAAAAGATGTGAAGAAGGAGTAATTCGTATTGGGACACCTCAAAAACATCTCCAAAAGACAAACCCCTTCCAAAGGACAGCAATTCAAAGCCATTGCTCCTCTTGTGCCTAAGGACACGGAGCTCTCCAGGATATACCCTGGGTTTACCTATAGACAAAAGATTGCTGTAAAACAAGGAGAAAAAGCATAGAGTTGTTGTGTCCCTTTGTTGACAACCAAAGCTCTGACAAATCACTCACAGGATGGTTTGGGTTGGAAGGGACCTTAACAGACCAAATGCTGTCTCTGTCCTTTCCGAGGATAACCAGTGTTCTTCCACCTCCAGTAAACTGCTTCCTATGCAGCTGCCCAGGAAGATGACTACAAGGAACAAGGCCCAACATAACCATTCATTCTCTTTGCACAGTTCAGAACAGCTCTTCCCTCAGAATCAGCTGGAGTCGGAACACCACGCTCAAACACCGCAGCTCCCTATCCCTTACTCACCAACCACAGAACTCCTGGAAAAAGCTGTTTTATACAAAAAATGTCCCACTTCAACCTGACCTACTTTACAAATGCAAGAATAAAAGAAAATATTTAAGCTAAGAGTGATCCAAAGCTTTATGAAGTGTTTGAAGTTGAAGCGGGTGGAGACCCAGGATGGAAACTTGTTCAAGGAACTCCAGCTGTAGCCATGAAATAGAGAGGCTGTGGCCAGAACAAAGCCATAGCTTCAAGAGGGATGTGACAGGGGAGGAAATCCCCCATCTTCCAGCATAGACCTCAAGAATGGAGGACACATCAATCACTTTGCTTTACCACTAAAGGACACATCAGAAAAGGCACTTTCCTGATCGCATTCTGCTTCTCACCAGCCTTGCAAGCGAATGCTGGACCCTATACTGAGAAAATGAGTTTCCACCCCAGAGCAGTAAAACCAAGAGCTCTGCCTTTCAATTACACTTCAGAACCAAATCACTCATCCATAAAAGCACATCTGGATTTTCCAGTCAGGAAACTGAGAGCCAGAGACAAAAACCCACCCGGTGGCGCTGGCTTAAGGCTCTCGGAGCACTAAGCCACAAAGCCCTGAAGCCAAAGCGCCAGGACCTGGAAGCTCAGGCTATGCAAGCCTTCAAAGGAGCTGCACAGTGTTTCAAACTGGCTCATTTAAAGCAGCAAAATGGACTTGCTTTTTTATTTCCCCTAAAGGTTGCCTCTCTGTTCCTTCCAGCTACAGAAACTGAGCAGGGAAGGAAAGACAAATGGCTCCATCTATTTAGAGCAACAGAGTTCCAAGAAACCTGTCATTTAAACAACCTACCCCAAAGGAAAACATTGAGCATGCAGCTACAAATGTTTTCACAAGTGTGACAATGAGTAAAGTCACAATGTGAGAAGCTGGTGTCTAACAGCAACCCCAAAACACCACCTAGCTGAGGCAGCAGCCACTTCAACTGCTATTAAAGCAGATGACTGTAATGGCAAGTGACTTGGCACAATTTTCCCTGAGCCCTTCCCCTGTCATTTCAAACCAGCACATAAATAGCAGCAGAAATATGAAGGAAGTGGCAAGTTTCAGCACTCCCCCCTCCACCAAACCCAAACCATCACTAAGGTATTCATTCCAATCACCTGCAACTCAGAGCTCAAGTGAGGGGGGAACGAAAGTCTTCAGGACAGCACGAAGAGATCACAGTTGTCACTAAGGAATTTTATTGCCTGTCCCCTCCATCCAGCTTTCTAGTAATGAGGCTCAGGAGCCTGTTCTTTAATGAAAAGGACAGGTTGGGACCAGGAGCTCCCCAGGATGTAACACTTCTCCCACTGGCATGAGCACGGATGATTTACAGTTCCTCTCTCCCTCCTCCTCTGGTCCCAGGCGTGCAGCTGTGTAACACTTCCAGCACGTTACCTCAATCCTTCAAATGAGGAAGGTAAGATGTTTGTGTGTACAGAGCAGGGCTGTTCCACCACAGTTTATGAACCCAGCCTGAAGTATGCTTGTGGACTCTGTACAGGTATTTTACACACATTCTTTCCAGCATACACAGGTGCAGATCTCCCTGGAGCAAACATACCAATCTGGTTAGGTATGTGTAACTTCAATGCCAGTTGTACTTAAAAACACACATCTGGACCACGGTGGGATGACTCAAACAGCAAAGCAGAGCTGTGAAGTGCAAAAACTCTGCAAGGAAGGAAAACAGTATCCAAACAATGGGATCCTGAAGGGCAAAAACCTCCCAGAACCTCCAATTTTGTGCTTTCTAGGACCTTTCATTATTGAAGAAAATTCTAAATGTATTGCTCACATTTGCCTTACCATCCAACTGCTCTTGGCAGATGGAAACTAATGACCCAATCCCTTTTGAGAAGTCACCTGGAAACAGTTCCATTAACCACCTCATAAGCAGGACAATGGGTCACTTTGTAACATGCCCCAATGTGTTCCTGGTTCATTAACTACCAGGAAGCACCGAGTGCTTCCCAGTCTTTCACCCGTAGCCATCCGCTGGCCCGACCTGCTCCGCTTCATCCACCAACAGTCTGGCATGGTTTGGGCCCTGACAGTTATAATTCAACTATAAGGTCAGAGGGGAAAAGGCAGCAGCAGAAGTCCCCTGTATCAGGGATTAAGCTGGCCAGAGTCTGTGCAGGCTACAGATTGCACATGACATATTTCTTTCTTCATATAGGTATCAGTGCTACAGGAAGTTACTCTGTCATCATTAAAACACTGGGTTATTTGTAAGAACATGAAGTGAATTTCTATGAAGAGCAAGCACAGGCACGTGCTGTTAGAGATCATCACACCATAACAAACTGACATGGTACAACTGAGCCTCATTCCACTTTTGGAAGCGTGTAAGTAATTTCTTGCTGAGGATTTCAAACCTTCAGAGATCGGTGGTTAAGGAGAGCACTGCATCATCAGTGCTGACCTGCTAATGCTTTCCCTCTCCAGCCTTCAGGTTTTATGTAATCACAGAGAACCGTGGGAACCCAAGGGAAAAACTCCTCCTCCTCCAAGTATCTCCGATTCGGAGGATAAGAATGTGGTCTGGATTGAGCTGCTCCAGAACGAAGCACCCACAGAAAGGAAAAAAGCAGGAGAAAAGCAACTAATTGAAGTTTTCAAAGCTTCATTTCCCCCCTCTCTTCTTCGAAGTTTATTCTAATCCATGTAATATATATCAGCAAGCTCAATGTTGATTCTGGTTTAAGTTCTGAGCTGCCCACAGGCAAATTAAGGAAGGGACCTCAACCCCACTCTGTTTACTCTTACATCAAAACAATGTCCCTGGGAAAACATCATGCTTGTGATTTTAAAAGCACAAGCACATTAAAGCAGCATCTTGGCAGTTTAGGTCTGTCTTAGGAGACTTCATCTTGGACTTATCAGCCTAACCCGGAGGCAAGAATCTCACAGATGACATAATCCTGATGTCACACCCTATTGTGCAGAAGCCCAGCCAGCAGTGAGATGGAAAGTCAGGTTTCCTTAGTGCTGGGATGCATAACAAATGCATCTGGATTCAATCTGCAGGGCCCTTGCTGTGAAAAACCACAGGAACCACCATGG
This sequence comes from Melopsittacus undulatus, assembly GCF_012275295.1. Taxonomy (NCBI): domain Eukaryota; kingdom Metazoa; phylum Chordata; class Aves; order Psittaciformes; family Psittaculidae; genus Melopsittacus; species Melopsittacus undulatus. The sequence continues at coordinate 2,279,050 of NC_047538.1, read as the reverse complement.
CCAAGAGAAAGGCATCACAAAGGGCTAGTAACCATTAATGAGGAACAGTGAGCTAATGGCAATAAAGTCACTTCAAAGCTTTCCATGGGTTTTTAGTTTAGGCAAACTAGGTTTACATCTAAACAGAGACTGAATGCTTATAGAAAGAGCTCACAGCTGCCTGATCATTTGAGAGTTGAAAGCTGCACTGCAGGCAATTGAAGCTCCCCCATGCACACCTATGGGCACGAGCACTGGGGCTGTGAAACACTCATCACACCTCTTATATCTGATGCTCTCCTTTTACTCGGTGGAATCAATGCTGTTCCATGCACCCAATAAATCAATTGGGTCAAACTGATAAATAGAGCAGTTGTAACAAACCTTGCAAAGAAATGCAAGTTAAAGGCTAAGCTCTGTCTCTCACTGGGACTTCACTACTGTACCTGAGCAGCAGTCCCTTTAAGCTCCCTAGCAAAAGGCTTTTGAATCCACATAAAGGTACAGGCATACAGGGAACTTCTGTAGCTTTATGTCCTGCAGCTGAAGGAAGAAAGGTGATGAAGGTTCAGTTCAGGTGTTCTCTGCACTGAAAAGGGTACTGAAAGCGCTTGGGTGGAAGGGGTGCCACACTCAGCGCTGCTAACACCATCAAGTATTTGAGTGCCAAACTGTTTGCACTGGATTCCAACCCAAAATTCAATCATAAAAGGATTACAGACAATGAAGACATTCCAGAGGTCAATCCTCTCCCAGGCTTCCTTCCACTCCTACCAAATTCCTTACCCACAGCTCTAATATAACAAATTGAAAATGGATCAACAGCAAAACACAAAGAAGCAAAAGTTCAAAAGGCTTCAGTGCTCACCGTGGAGGGAACTCAAACCCCTCATCAACGACAACATTTTAAGGAGCAAAGTTATTAATATGTTATTATCTTTCTTTTCTCTTTAATAAAGCTGTTAAAACTCAAAAGCACCAATAAATCCTCCTTAACCCAAGAAACAAAGTAAGGACGAGCTTTCTAAATGCGTGCCTGCTTCCTAAAGCAGTCCAAAGTTGCCAAAACCCATCCTGTTTGTAGGAATACTGTGATGAGCAGCATCCTTCCCCAGGGAGGTCTATTTAATCACTTCAGGAATGATTTCTTCCAGACAACAAAGGGCGATTCCATTACTTCATTAAAGCACTGATTATCTGCAACCCAAAACAAGAGTCCCAAATAGATAGATTTACCCAGCTGCCCTGTTCCTCATTATGCTTTGATTTCAATCCATCACACACACACGGCAAGCAAAGGGCAATAAATTACAACCATGTGTTTGAAGGAATTATCTTCACCATATTGGACATGAAGAAGCAAGGCTCTAAGTGAAGGGTGTAAGATCCTAGACTTCCATCTGGCAATAATAACCTACTGAACAGAAACAGAACAGGGCATTAGCTTCAGGCAGTGTGTGAGTTAAAGCTGGCAGCAGGAGATCAAAATGAAGCAGTTGTTTTTGGGGAAAGTGACATCCATTTTGGTAAAGAGATGCCCCAGAAATATGGCTGTTGTTTAACAGCTGTAACAGAGGGAAGGAAAACTTAGGATGACTCCTCTTTAACCCAAAGAGACACGAATGTGCCTCCAGAAATAAAAGGTGGCCAAATCTAAAGATACTTAAATGTAGTTTGCACTAAACCAGACACTTACAGGGAACGACTCGGCTCTGGTTAAGAGGTGCTGAACATTCAGCACAGTTATTCTTCTCAAGCTTCCATGGTTTGAAACAACCCTGTATGATATTACTTGTTTTCCCACTGCAGTCACACACTGGTGCAGGCCAAGAAGCTTTTTGGGAGGAAAACTAAGATTTAAGAGCAAATGTGACCAATTTGCATGAAACAATCCATTAGCAAACGCATAAGAGGCTGTTTCCCTCCAAACACCCACACTAGCAGGTGCCAACCCCTTGGGAAATGGCAACTAAATGGAATGACTCACTAGATGTAGGTGGATACTCACCACACCTGATTAAAGCAGAACTGTACCAAGGAATGGTATGTGGGCCAAATGGGACTGCCACAAGGAAAAAATGAAACTATCTGAAGTCTTAGGGGATCCTGAGATGAACTTTGTGTGGTATTACCCCTCAGTGTGTGTAAGGGTAAAGCAGGAGATCAGACAGAGGAAGCTTGGACCAGATGCTGAGAGCAGAGTTGGAGTAGCACATGTTCTCCATAGCACTTATTTTTCCGCAGAAAGCAAGTATCTTCCCCCTGGAATGACCCATGTAAGATGTGTTTTAAAGCTGGGAAGTGAAACAAGCATAGTGCAGAGTAAGGGACAAGTCTTAACACCTCAGACAAGGTATTAAGACACACAACACCCTTCTGCAAAGGGCAGTCTGTTCTGGCTAGACTGCAACAGCACAAATCCAGCAGCTTAGCCCAGTGAGGCTGGAAATACAGCCACAAACTGCTTAGGAGATCACAGCTAAAACCTTCCTTCTAGGAATACAATGTCTAACAGCCCAGGAAATGCAAGCACACAGGGCCTGGTGTTCCCTGCAAAAGACTGCCTACAGACTGGTTTTGTATTAACTGCTACCTCTCTACCATAAAACACAGCAGAGCTGTGGTTAGAGGTGCCCCTCAAAAGCATCCTCTACCCTGTAGAGAGGGGCAGAACAGCCTCTTGAGGAACTGCTGTATGAGAAGCTGATGTATGAGACCTGAGGATTGTCTCTCAGCATCATTTTCATCATCTTAATCTGCAACGCAAGCTCAAAGTCAAACAGTGCAACAGGCACAGCACTTAAAGACACAGTTTCCAAGAAGAACTTTGTGATGTGGGGCATCCAGCAGCTTGGTGTCACCTGTGAGCAGCCTGTTTGGACAGAACCCTGTCAGACTGAACAGACACCACTGAGGTCAACTGAAGAAGGGTTTTTTGCACTCTGCCTACAAAATGAACACCGTTACTGGTAGGTGGCTCTGTTATAAACCTTGTTATGCAACAGAAACCATCAATTCCATTGAATACACAGTACTGCCAGCACACTACTTACTGCTTTGCTTAATACATCAATGCTTTTAAATGAGCTTGAAATACTTCATAACATTGGAAAACCTCTGTTGTCACTGGCTCTGGAATCTGAAATAACACTGGTAACTCTGTCCTGGAACTGACACATCGTGCACTCCTTCCCCCATGCCACAAGCTGCCAAAGCAAGAGATCAGTGACACCTTTAATCACAGAATGGTTTGGGTTGGAAGGGGCCTTAAAGCTCATCCAGCTCCAACCCCTGCCACAGGCAGCGACCCCTTCCACTGGAGCAGCTGCTCCAAGTCCCTGTGTCCAACCTGGCCTTGAACACTGCCAGGGATGGGGCAGCCACAGCTTCTCTGGGCACCCTGTGCCAGCGCTTCAGCACCCTCACAGGGAAGAGCTTCTACCTCAGCCTTACTTCTGCCTTTACAGACAGTTTCCAGTTCTATCAGACCATGGAAATTACACCCTGCATTACTGCAATTGCCATCTTGTTCCCACTACAACCTTCCCCACACTTCAGACTCTGAGATGGCTCCAGCAGATGTTATGTGGGTAATTGTTAACACTAATTCCCAACCCAAAACGTTGGCACGAGCAGAAAGCAGCAGTGGGGAAAGCTGTGACCCCAACCTCATCTCCCCCTCCAATCTCCACGTAAAAATTAAGCTTCTGCTGTCAAAATACAAACTCCAATTGGCTCATTAAGGAAACTAGAGTCCAAGTAGTAGAACAAAAGCATGTTTCTATCCAAATCTCTGTTGTAGGTAAAGTACAAATCACTTCCAATTTCAAGCACAAGGAACCCTTCCAATGGCCAGGTTAAGTTTCTTTAGCTTTGCAAATACTTTCCAAAGAATGCCCCAATTTTCGCACCACTCAGCACAACGTCAGACACCCTTCTCCTCGTTTTCTGACACATTTTTGAGATCAGAACATGCCCCAAAGCACAGGGTGCTGACAGATGTGCTTATCTCATCTGAGCGCACCGCGAGCCACAGCATCTCCGTCATTTCTGGCTGATGACACCAGAATGAAGTCTTTGTGAGGATCCCTCCCTGTAACAATGTATTGCCTATAAAGCCTGGACTGGCCAACTGAAAGATGAAATTGGATCTAATCTTGCTTTTTACTTCCATACAATACACTGAAACTACTTATACCACGTGCTGAACAGGTTCACCTAAACCCGAGAGCAGCTTGTACCACGCTTTGCCTCCAGCAATTAAACCTTCCTAAAGGAGTTACTGTATCCAGCCATAGTTTCACACTCATCTGATCAGAGAGGGGTTTAGAAAGACAACCTTGGTTTCATAAACATCCTCAGTTTCACCTTAGTGTATTAAAGAACCTGTTGGTCTTGGTCTGTTCTGCACCTGGGGAGTAAATGCAAACCTCTCCACTGCACACACAAAACTCCTTTCTTACAGTAAGTTCAGATACCAGAAACAACTGTTACTGGCAAGAGGAGCTGGGTATCTGTGAAAATAATGGATGAAAAGAAGCACAGACTGGATACCGTAACAAAAGTGTGAAGATTACACATCTGGACAGGCTACATTCACCTCAAGCCACATCCTAAAATGAGCAGAAACTCTAGCAAGAAAAGTACCTGTCAACCTGCTTTTGTTAGCACTGTAACAGCACAGTGACACATGATGAACTACAGCTAAGGACATGGTTTATCTCAAGTTTTGGGCAACATGAAGCAGAAATGGAGTTTGTTCACCTTTTTTATGCTTATTAGGCATCTCCAGAGCAGCCTGTCACTGGATAAAGCAGTAAGTTCATTTTACTTTGTAACTCACACTTGCTTTTCAGATTTAGTGTTACTATTTCCATTCCATCACTGCCCAGGAGACCACAGCCTGTAAAGATGACAGCTGATGGCACCACCAGGATCTGAGCAGCTCAAATGGGACTGCAGTTGCAGGACCAGCATGCTCCCACCTTTTGGAAAAGTTGTTCAACTGGGAAGTCATCACAGAATCCAGGCCTGGTTTGGGTTGGAAGGGATCAACTCATCCAGTTCCAACCCCCTGCCACGGGCAGGGACCCCTTCCACTGGAGCAGCTGCTCCAAGCCCCTGTGTCCAACCTGGCCTTGAACACTGCCAGGGATGGGGAATTCACAACTTCTCTGGGCAAGTCAGACAGCTTCCTACTGCTACTTAAAAAAGACACTAGCTAATCTACATTTATCTTACACTCTATTCATTCCTTTGCTTTACGCCTCTTTAACAAGGCAGGGCCTAAAACAAGCATCAGAGGATGCCCCTGCAACAGTACATGACTCCCCATCAACAGTTTGCTAGCTCCTGTCATTCCACTGAAGATGTGAAAGTTGCTGCAGTATATATAGATATTTTGAGAGAGTACAGTCTTGAGGGAAGGGAAAAAGCAGATGGTTTAAAACTGAACTGAGTCAAGATCACAGAGAACACGGGTCCTTTCAGGACAAAGACATCATTAATATCTTAAAGGGGGAGGGAGGCAGGAAAGCACCTGAGGAACTGCCTTTGGCATCAGCCGACAAATTTGATCATGTTTCCTATCATGGAATCACAGTGGATATGCTTCCCAGCAGCAGCTCAGCGGCTGCCTACCCTTCTCCCTCTGCTGCCCCTGGTGTGCCACTCTCAGATCCAGCCAGTGGCCACCATCTGGACCCACTGTGTGTCCCACCTGCCTGCTGAAGGAAACAAAGAAAGCAGAGGGCTCTGTAGGGTAGAACTGACATACAAGTCTCTGTACTGGTCAAAGGCATTGTTGGCTTCCACCTCCAGCTTGCGCAGGCGAGCAGATGGCATGGCACCGTCTTCCAGGGGAGGATCGTATTTGTTACTCCATGGTGATCTGCCAAAGAGACAAGGGAAGAGAGGGTTAAACAACCAAGACAACCTCTGAAAGGTTGGAGATTGGTGGCTCTGAGCTGAGCCACAGATGCTGACTTCCCAAAAATACCACAAGGCACCAAGAGCCATCCATCTGTGAGAATTCCACCCTCAAATGCCATCCCAAACACTGACAACGAGGGAACACCAACTCATAGCTCACAGCATGCCTGGGGAATGCTCCCCCCCTCTTCAGGTTTTTACTATATAAATAATCATGCTTAGGTTTCAACCTGCTCCTTTGTAAATAGGCAAAAACGAGGCATCACACGTAGCACATTAAATATTCTCATGCAAACACAAATGGGTTGTGCAGTTTCCCTGGGATCTGACATTATCAGAGCCGAACACTGCTGGCTCCAAACTCTCTTCCAGTCTTTCCCTTTGAAATGAACTCTCCTTTTAGTCTAACATTAGGGAAACATTTGAGCAGTTGGAAGGATTTAACAGGCTTTGTAAGGCTGCAGGTTTTACTGTGGTTTCTGCAGGTGTGGAAGAGATTTCTGTGCTCTTAATGAAAGATTTGGTATTAAAAGATTAATGGAAGCCTTTTGCCCATCTGCTTGAGACTTTATAATTCCCATTCTGTAAACCAGCATTCGCCTTTTCATTTCCCCTTGGAATAACCAACCTACATATATCACTGCTGGTTTCAAGAAGGGTGCCTCTACCCTTTACCTACTCATTTTTCACAACACTCCAACCTACCAGCACTAGGTCTTAATGCAGTCCATACGTAAAGGCTTTCTCCTCAGCGATTTGTTACTCATTTCACAGAAAGGCATCTAGTTCTGACATCTGTTTAATGCAAAGCACAAAGCACAGGCCTGGCTTTGCGCTGGCTTTGTGCTTCCAGAGACCTTCCCTCCTCCCCACCACATCTGACTCGAAAGGTGAGACACCAGGAAAAGCTAAATCACTGTGTCACATCTACCCCCAGCACTGGTTTTCAGGTGGTGGTTCTCATTTTGAAACAGTTGCTTCCAACCTGGTTGATCTGGAGAAGAGAGGACAGCTACAGCAGTGCTCCTAACTCAGCAACTCCAAAATCTGGATGGGATCCACACTAATGCACTGCTGGGGCTATCTGCAGGACTCCCAAATGGCACAGCTACATCCATGAGGCAATACACACAAATCCAACTGACACCATGGAATCCTAGAATGCCAGGTTGGAAGGGACCTCAAGGTCTAGTCCAACCTTTCTAGGCAAAGCCAGGCCTAGACTGGAGACAGGCTGAGAACACTGGGGCTGTTCAGCCTGGAGAAGAGAGGCTGCGTGGAGACCTCAGAACAGCTTCCAGTATGTGAAGGGGGCTACAGGGATGCTAGGGAAGGACTCTTCATCAGGGACTGTAGCAATAGGACAAGGGGTGATGGGTTCAAACTGAAACAGGGGAAGTTCAGGTTGGAGATAAGGCAGAAGCTCTTCCCTGTGAGGGTGCTGAGGCGCTGGCACAGGGTGCCCAGAGAAGCTGTGGCTGCCCCATCCCTGGCAGTGTTGAAGGCCAGGTTGGACACAGGGGCTTGGAGCAGCTGCTCCAGTGGAAGGGGTCCCTGCCCGGGGCAGGGGTTGGAACTGGAGGAGCTTTAAGGTCCCTTCCAACCAAAACCAGTCTGGGATTCTAAGTCCCAGCACCCTGTCCAGCCAAATCCTACTAGTGTCCAATGTTGGAGTCACCACTTCAGGCAGACAGAGCATTGACTTTGCTATCATGAAGTCTGCAAAAGCAAAGCCATAGTTTGGATACCAAGCAATGCAGGAGTGTGCTGCTGCCTTCACCAGCACCATTCATGAGGATGGACTTGCTTTTTCTTCCTCTACATTGAAAGGCTGATTGAAAACCCCCTGTTTTCTGTGAATTCAGCACATGCTGCTTCTTCATGTACGAGGAAACCAGTGAGCACAGAACTCATGCAGAAGCCATGACATCAAGATACTTTCATTGTAAACATGAGTTCTCTTCTGCAGGGTGCAGGAATGGCACTCAATGGGCAGCTCAGTAAACACAGATCTGCCTAACCAGCAGACTGGGGCATTTTCAACTCATTATGGTTGAAGCCAGCACCTACTTCTCCTAAAAATCCACCCCAAACCCAACAAAACCTTCTCCTAACAGAACCCTGTGCTTCTTTCTCTTCTGGTGGAAGAGTACTTGAAACATTTCAAAGCTTACATTGAGGTTATGTGAAGAAAGACAGATGGACAAGCACTTAAATTTCAAAAGTCAGACCTCTTAATTTCCCTCAAAGAGAATGGTTTTTGTTTCAGCTAACAGGTTTCAGTGGTGTTGGCACCAAATTCCGCATAAGGTTTCCATTTAATAGAGTGATCAAACACACTCAGAATGGAAATGTATGGACAAAGTCAGGGACATTGAAGTCTTATATTAAGACAGAAAAGCTCTGCCTTCCCAATGTGGATTCCAAGGCTGCTTGATGTCCTCCACAAACCTCTGTTACTACAGGAGCACTCACAGAAGTGCCTGCAAGACTACACGCAGGAGAAGTTGCTCCCCCGAGTAGCAGTGCCACAGTTGGAAGAAACTGGAAATTATCTGTCCATGAATATCCAAGGGAAGCTCCAAACATCGACCTTCTGGTCTGATCCATGCCTGCCATGGAGAAAAGCAAGTCTAAATGTGAGAAGGAGTAAACTGGGATGGGCTGAGCATGAGGATATTCATATCTGCGTATGCTGCCCAATGAGACTTGTGGAGTTATTACCCGGATGGCCAAACATCCCACAGCAGCTTTTATCAAAGCTAATTCCCAGCAGGAAGGAACTTCAATCTTTAGCAAGTAATTGCTTCGTGGAACAAATGAAGTGGTAAATGCCCCAACCCTGGCAGTGCTCAAGGCCAGGTTGGACAGAGTGGTCCAGTGTGAAGTGTCCCTGCTCATGGCAAGGGGCTGGAACTGGATGATCTTAAGGTCCTTTCCAAACTTGAAGACTGAGGTCATACATATAGTGAAGCTTAAAAAGAATCAAAGATAAAAGAATACCATTTATTAATGTTTTAATTCATTAATTCTAAAACCACTTGAAAAGAACACCTATAAAACTTGATTCCCAGTAGGAAACCTGACTATCTAGCTCCACCTCTCCTGCCCAAGTAGCACGAGGCTCACTTGTCTGCAGAATGCTTTGAAATCCTTGGGTTAGTATTAAAAGAAATGCAATTAACAACCCCTCCAATAAGAGGAAAGCCAGTGTTTGGTTTGAAGTGGGCAGTAATTGGGGCTGCAGCACGCTGCAGGTAGGGAATAGTGTTCCTTGAGACTTCTAATTGCCCCTGTGGTTCTGAGAAGCCTTGGAAATATCAAAAGCTTTTAAAGGCAGAGCTCCGAGATTTGGGCCTAATTGATTAAATTAATGTAAGAGGCACTTCCCAGTAACAACTTCAGGTTTTATGAGGTATGAATAACAGTGTCTGAACGCAGGCACAGAATGGGATTAACACGTGCACATGTGAGCCTTGCCTGGCTTTCAAAGGCTTTTGCTTTGTGTTGAAGGAAAGAATTTACTTCACAAAACAGAGCTGAGACCAATCAATTCCAGCAGGAAGAATCACTTCAATACAGAATGCTTGAATCCAAAGCCTTAAAGAGCATCATTCATTAATGCCAGCGATTAATATATTATGCCTATTCTAGATGAACAAATGGAATAGTTTTTTTCTGAAACCCCATTACTTAATAAGGCCTGAAAAAGTCAATGTGATTTAAACTGATTTAAACCCCCCTGAGTTCTCCCGAATTCTTGTAACTCTTTAAATATCTTCTTAGAAAGAGATTGAGCAAATTTCAGTCAAGCATGAAGCTAACCTTAAAGAAAGGGCTTCCACATACACTAATTCAACAGGGAGAGGCAGGGGGGCAGCAAGTGTTAGCAGTTACTGCAGCGTATCACAGCACTGTTTAACAAGTGCCCGTTCAAGCTTCCTGTGCCTCTGGTGCTAGATGTTAATAGCCTACATAGGATACAAGGGGACTGCAAGAAAGATCACAACTGCAGTGAGAAGGCATCTCTTGAAAGACCCAGAAGATAGACAGGATCTAATCCCCTCTCTTGCATCTGCCAGAGAGGATGCAGCTGCAGGTGCACACCCTGTGGAGGGCAGAAGTGATAAAACTATCCTAGCTACCAATTTAGAACTGATTCAATGCACGCAGCTGCTACAGTAGAGCTGACTGGCTTAGGCAGATGAGCTTAATGCACAAATGCTTTTAAAAGGCACCAGGCTGTTTCGTAGAAGGTTGAACAAACTTTCAGTGTTAGACTAGAACCCTAAAGAACACAAGCACTTTACCTTAGAGAACTTCTCACTTCTTGACCAACTGCAATAGGTTATATTTAAAGAAAACCCCAGATTTACACTCAGCTGCAATGCAGATGCGCTGTCAAACTCAGCACCCATTATCATTGCCTCCTACTGCTTCTAGGGCAAAATGAATCTCAGCATGATCTCTGTGTACATCATGTACAGATACGCTTTCAGTTTAACCTTTCCTACAACTCAAAGCAATTGATACCAAAGAATCTAGAATCCTTTATAAGCTTACCTGCTCCTGCAATGATGGCCAAAGAAAAAATGAGTTGTCACAGTATTCTCTGGAATTCCACTTTAAAATAGAATTCTTAAAACACTCTGGCCAGATGAATGTAAAACCCTATTGCAAACCTGTACAAAGCAAAGCTGGGTTCTGACTGTCGGTCAGTTCCAATGGTTAGCACTGAAGAATGTAAGCTGTTATACCCAAGCTACAAGGAGAGCCATTGATGTAACCCTTATAATCACAACCAGAAGCAGAGGGATGGCTGAGCTATAACTCAGGGCAGAAGATGAATTGTGGTCATCACTTCAAAGCTTAGTGCCCTTCATGAAGAGAAGAGAGTCAAAAGAAGGTGATGCACTATTTCTGCAGTATGAGCATTGTGATTCTTAATTACATATCTGGAACTAGGCCATGGTCACTATAGCTGTTAAGAGAAGTCAGGCAGTGCAGAAAACGGGGAAAGGGAGAAGATAACTAAGAGGAGGAAGCGATTATAGCCTCTCAACTGTAATCATCCTAATGGCAAGGTATAACACAAACACATTTAAAGAGAGACTCTGTCCAAAGTGGCAGCCAAAATACTGAAAACTCATTGTACCATGCCAGTATTACAGCCCCTTCTACTTCAAAATTCATTCTGTTATAATTACACACAGCTTATATTGGTCAGATATTTTCATTGGGTTTGTCTACAGCTATTTTGGTAGAGAGGGATTCTTTTCCTTCGCTAAACATTTGGGCACGGATTTTCATCCAGAACTAATGACACTGCATATCCAAAATCAGACTCAATCCTTTGCAAACAGGAATGAAAATGCCTTTTGCAGCTGGCACCCCCCCCCTCCCCCCCCCCCTCCCCCCACTTTGTATGGGAAGATGACTTTGCTTAAACTGAGTGCTTGCATCACCTCTTTACTGCTGTATCCATGCCACAGATTTTACAACCTTGCAACACTAGATTGCATTTCATAACAACGCCATAATTTTCATCTCAAAGCCCTCACAGTCATTTCTTCTAGAGATGTGACTGGTTTTAATTCTCTAAGACATAACTGTGCTACAGGAAGAGAAGTATGTTAGTCACCCCTTTAACAAGAGAACATTGCCACATTTTAGGCTTCAGTGAATGACTGCAAATCACAGTAAAGAAAATGTGCAGAAACACTGTGGTTTCTAGGATAAAACACATAGAATCATAGAATAGTTAGGGTTGGAAAGGACCTTAAGATCATCCAGTTCCAACCCCCCTGTAATGGGCAGGGACACCTCCCATTAAACCCTATCACCTAAGGCTCTGTACAACCTGGCCTTGAACACCAGCATGGAGCATTCACAACTTCCCTGGGCAACCCATTCCAGTACCTCACCACCCTTACAGTAAAGAACTTCTTCCTTATATCCAATCTAAACTTTCCCTGTTTAGGTTTGAACCCATCACCCCTTGTCCTGTCACTATAGTCCCTAATGAATAGTCCCTCCCCAGCATCCCTATAGCCCCCCTTCAGATACTGGAAGGCTGCTATGAGGTCTCCACAGAGTTTCTCTTCTCCAGGCTGAACAGCCCCAACTTTCTCAGCCTACCTTCATACAAGAGGTGCATACTATGTTGCTATCATACTGTGCATACTGTGCTGCTTTCAAGATGCTCCAGTCCCCTGCTCATCCTCGTGGCCCTCATCTTGTTCTGGAGACAGACCATGGGACAGTACTGGCTTTGTGTGACAAGGTTTTAGTAGCAGGGGGTGACTTCTGTGAGAAGCTGCTTTCCCCATCTTAAACAGAGCCAATACCAGCCAGCTCCAAGACAGACCTGCTGCTGGCCAAGGCCAAACCCACTAGCAATGGTGGTAGCACCTCTGAGATAATGTATTTAAGAAGGGGAAAAAGTTGCCACACAAGAGCAACTGAAGCTGGAGAGAGGAGTGAGAGTACGTGAGAGCAACAGCCCTGCAGGCCCCAAGGTCAGTGAAGAAGAAGGGAGGAGGCAGCCCAGGCACCAGAGCAATTTCCCTGCAGCCCACCATGAAGCAGGCTGTCCCCCTTCACAGCCCATGGAAGTCCATGGTGTAGAAAGTCTCTACCTGCAGCCCATGGAGGACCCCACACTGGAGGAAGGCAATGCCCAAAGGAGGCTGTGACCCCATGGGAACCCCTGCTGGAGCAGGCTCCTGGCAGGACCTGTGACCCCATGGAGAGAGAAGCCTGCACTGGAGCAAGTGTGCTGCAGGACCCATGTTGTTTGGAACTGAGGCACTCTACAGTGGTCTGGATGTTTATGCCCTCTCATGTTCCAAAGGCACTAAGGACAACTTTCATAGCTAGTGTCTTTAGTACTAAAGAGAAGAGGATTTGAAACAGTCACAGCTTCATCGCCGAGTTTCAAGACCATTAAATTTCTATTTTGGCTAAAATTTAAGAGGGAGAAGGGAATGCAATCCTTACACACAGCTCTCATTCACAAAGTAAACCAGTTAGCTCTGAGCTTTGGATATGAACTCACCTATATGAGTCTCCATCTCTGTTGTAGTCACACAATAGATAGTCTTTTCCTACCACCTTATCTCGTGCAATCTTCAATGGCTGATCAACGGAGGAGAGGAGATCTTCACAGAGGCTCGGAACCTGTTTGGAGGGTAACACATTCAGGTTAAAAGAGATCAGTATCTTGAAGGACAGATTTTGTTCTTCACAGCCCACATCTGCCCCAGAGCCAGAAATCCTTTCAAATCAGAACTAAAACAGGCTGCACTTTACTTACAACACAGGCTTATGCTCCCACCTCCAGTAATTCCAGCTTTCATTACCTAACCACTAGTGTGGTCCAGTACACTTCAATATATACATCCTCAGCGTTAGCTTCTTGCCAAAGCCAGCCAGTAAAGTGATTGTCAAGGACTGATGAATAAAGGTAAATATTTATAATGGAGGGAAATGAGGGAGCTGCTAATGCAGCACCCACCACCTATCCACCAGAGTGGGCTTTGCACAGACTCCCACTCTGGGTAGGGTTTGGAATAGTTTCCAGGCAGCTGGCCAAACATTACCATGTTGGCTAATGAAAATCTGCCTGTGTGTGCACACAGAAAGTCAAACACATCTCCTCCACAGGTAGCTTTAATGGCTTCAGATCCCCAGCTGGCCCCTGTGCTTCATGTAGAGAAAGACTACCAGATCTGCTCTTAACGTGGCAGAGAAGCTTTGATATCCTGCAGAGAGATGACACTGTGTAGCCTGAAGGCAGCATGAATGCAAGCACAAATTCCATCTCATGGTCTCTTGTGATCAATACCCATATCAATATCTTGTGATCAATATCCATTTCCATTATCAGTATCCATATTCCCATACTGCAGGCTTTGGCCACAGGCCACATTGGTGGTTCCTCCAGGAACTCCATCTCTCTACATACTTCAGGGCACCAATGGACCATCAACAAATCATTCCTGGAGCTACTACTAAAAAATTATCACATTGTGTGTTTCCCTTGGGAAAAGCATTCCAGAGACCACGCAAGAGAAAGGGACTCAAGTAAAATGCCCTTTTCCAGCAGAGAGCTGGGAATGCAACAGGATACAGGACAACTGGCAAGTTCTTGAATATATTGGTGACAACAGGCTGAAACAGAAGAGAAAAGAAATAATGAATGTGGGATCTCTTCTATGTTTCATTCTCCACTGTAGAGATGAAAACCTGATGTAGAACTTGAAGACAAAAGGCAAGCAAGGATAAAATGAATCATGAAGTGATGAATTCAGAACTCATAAGAAATGAAAAGGGGAGGGAGGAATAAAGACAATGTGGACATGTACTTTCTTCTTTTCCAGCCAGCTCTTCAGTGAGCTGGTGAGTACATTTTCAAAGGGAAAAAGTCTAGAGGAGAAAAGAAACCAAACAATTTGAGGTGCAGCAGCTCCCAAACCATAAGCACAAACTATTTTGATGCACTAGATATGACATAAGAGATCCAACTGTCTGAAACAAAACCATTCCCAATCCCAAGGCGGTAACATATAAAGGATACTAGTCAGAGTAAGCAGGCACAAATAGAAACCAACATAACCACAAAAGACCCCCCAAAAAAACCCAAAACCAAAGGACAAAAGATGTGGCTAGCAAGAAATGCAACACCTAAAATTATCCTGCAAACACACAGATGAAAATCAAGAAATGGTTGGTAACTTTACTGACAGGGCTGAAAAGCCCAAACCATGAGTTTGAGGTGTTTTACTTTGGTCTATGTACAGCATAATGTGGCAGGGAGTGATAACCAAAAGGCTCTGATTAACAAAGTATTTATATAAAGCTAGATGCTTCTCATAGGGGTTCAGCATCTGATACTCAAGACCTGGTTGAAGCAACGTCAAAACCATTCCACATTCACAGAGTAAATGAAGGTGGACAGGAAGCAAAGAGCTTTTAGGAAAACCTTATTCTGAAGACAGACAACCCAAATACTGCTACAAATCAGCACTGTCATGGCCCAAGTGAAGTGAGATGATGTATCTGTGGCCGCGAGCCCATCTGGTTCCACTTTGGCTCTTCCTTCGCTGCTCCTTTAGCTCATTCATTTTAGGCTGACTCTTCAGGCAGAGAGCAACTTGAGATGACTGCTTCCATTTCAGGTGCATGCACAGCAGACCCAAAGCACCTCATCATGAAGAGCTTTGCTCCGTGTTGTTCCTCAAAGTGACCAACTGAATATGTTTCTTCTTCTCAGCTGCTCCCTGGCCAGCTGCCATCAGCAGAGGTAAGTGTCCAGCAACAGCCTCTTCAACCTCAAATGCAGTCAAATGATGTGCATTTAAAATGAATAATGGTGATGAAAACATCATTTGGGGAAAAGTGGCATTTTTCCCAGACTCTGTTTAGGTTCCATTTCTTTGGGAAAAGCCCTATACTACACATGTGATAAGGGAGCACAAGAGGTCTCGCTGGACAAGTCTTCAAGCTCCCAATATACATAGAAAGCACTTTCAAAAGAAGCCCCAAACTCAAGACAGAGTCAATCCCCTACAGAAAAGCTCCCAAAAACCACCAGAATTTTCAACCCTTACAAAATCCAAAGATTAATGTTTAGGCTTAACTTCCTTTTAAAAAATGCACATGGCTGGTATGGTGCTTCCATAGCACTTAGTGGCAGAGAACAACCTCCCACTGACCAGAAGGAATTCATATTGGTTTTAAGATGCAATCCTAGAATCCCAGCCTGGTTTGGGTTGGAAGGGACCTTAAAGCTCCTCCAGCTCCAACCCCTGCCACAGGCAGGGACCCCTTCCACTGGAGCAGCTGCTCCAAGTCCCTGTGTCCAACCTGGCCTTGAACACTGCCAGGGATGGGGCAGCCACAGCTTCTCTGGGCACCCTGTGCCAGTGCCTCAGCACCCTCACAGGGAACAGCTTCTGCCTCAGAGCTCATCTCAGTCTCCCCTCGGGCAGGTTCAAGCCATTCCCCTTGGCCTGTCCCTCCAGGCCCTTGTCCCAAGCCCCTCTCCAGCTTTCCTGCAGCCCCTTTAGGCACTGGAGCTGCTCTCAGGTCTCCCCTTCAGGAGCCTTCTCTTGTCCAGGCTGCCCCAGCCCAGCTCTCTCAGCGTGGCTGCATAGGAGAAAGATACTCACTAGAGTATAATACTACATTACAATAATCCATTGTAACAACATGTTATGTATCCATTGCCTCTCTGGTATTGACACTACAGGACGTAAAGCAATATATCCTCCTCTCCTTCTTCGGGATAAAACAGGGAAGAAAACTCACTCATCTACTTTGGATGAACGAGACAGTTTCAGCAGTGTCTATAAAATGAACAGAGATACTCCAGCTGATGGAGCTCCTCCTGCAATTCTAATTATCAGAAAACCCCCAAGTGGCACAGTTATCCCAAGAGAACCATTTCTGTACCATTTATCACATGAACTTTCAAGAGCTGCTGTACTTCCTAAGAATGAAGCTACAAGATTCATGCATACTGGTTTTCCTCTTCTATACTGGAAAGCTGTTTATAGGGCAAATGCAGTCATCTGAACAAGATAATTTGCAGCTTTAAACATTTCAGCTGCATGCTCATGAGACTCTGATTCCTGCTGAATTTAGGTCCTTTGCATTGTAGAACATGCAGTGATAAGGAATTTGGCCCAGCTAGGCTAAGTCAGCTGCTGCAATGCCAGCACTGAGCAGTTACTTTCCACTATATGTATACCTTTCCTTCTGTTCTTCTCCATGTCAAGCACTGACCCTTCCCCAAAGCATTTTGGTCTCTTTAGTGCACATTCAGTTTATATTTAGCAAGAAACCATCCAAAATTGCTGATCCCAGCAAAGACAACTTTGCTCATGAGACCAACCTACCCTCTGAGTTCCCAATCTCAAACAGTGGATCTGTGCTGTTAACTTTCCTTGTGAGCTTGTTCTCTGTTAACCGAAAAGCAAAAATGATGTTAGGTGCCAAGAGTCATTATATAGGAAACTCGGACTTCAATTTAGAAAGGCAAGAATTAACCCACTCCCCCAGCCAAACACTACAACACCAAAGCAGGGGTTTTGTTCAATTCATCACTGCACTGTAAATAAGTGTCATGGAGATGAAAACACTGAAGCAATGAGGAGTATTTTATAAGCAAAGACTGGGCTCCCATCTTTATTTTGACACAAGTTTTCCCCACTCCAAGCAGTGGGAGGCCACATATTGAATACAGGCTTAACCTTGTGTCTTTAGCTAAAGGCCATCATTAGTTTCCTTTTGGTCCACAGTGTACTCTGGACTCTAATGCACCCATGTTTCCATAAGTAAGCACTCAATCATCTATTATGGTGCTTGTAGGATAATCATGGAGCAAGACCACCCTCATTGGGAATTAGAAAAGAAGAAAGCAGAAGGATCTCTGGGGGTCTGGACCAAGGCACGCAGCTGAAGCAGCATCACTGAGGAGCATACACCATGTAACAGAGCACTGTGGTTGGGGGACATAAAGTAAATGTGTAGTATGGAGGGGGGGGAAAGCTGAATGAAAAGGGAGTTAAGCATAATCCTGCATGTTGAACAAGGATTCTGTTGTTTTGTGTAACGGTATTCTCCAGCAGAGCAAGGCAGGTATGTGGACAGTGTTTTAATTAAGTCAATTGTGCTGCTATCAAGACAAATAATCACTTGTGCCAAAGCTGAAACTGTACACTTCTTGGAGTAGCCAACTAATAATCCTTCCTTCTTCACTCACTCTATGGCTAAAGGAACTTCATCAACTAAACAACCGATTCCGAATTACTTTAATATGATTAAACAAACATCTAAAAGAGTTCAGCAGTGACAAGGACAGTACTTTAGCTCTTCATGTCTTAAACACACTCCCCAGCCTTGCTTTGAGCCTGCTTGGCCGAATTCCATCAGATTCTGAATCACAGAATATGAGGTTGAGGGGACCTCAAGGACCATCTGGTCCAACCTTTCTAGGCAAAGCATGATGTAGAGTAGAAGGCCCAGCACCCTGCCCAGCCCAATCTTAGGAGTGTTCAGTGTTGGGGAATCAAATTCTGCACCTTACATACTCAGTGGCTTACTGAGCCACTCAACAGAGTACATTAAGGCTGTTGTTTTCTCCTACAGCCTTGACTGAAGTGAATCATATTTACAACTGAAGCAGCAGTGTTGTGGTGCAAGGTTGTGTCCCTGGAAATTGCCTCTTTTTTCCATGTTTATTCAGAGGTCAGCGTGTACAGAGCTCCACAGGCACCTTACACACTGGAAAAATATGCTAAATGTAGCAAAATTAAAGATGAGAAGACGCATGTTTTCCTTAAAGACCCAGAAGGAAGATGAAGAGAGCTTCAAGAGCTTAGCAAAGGCAGCGCTTGGATCCATTTGTCTTTCAAAGTCACATCTATAACATGCAGATATCTCAACCCATATGTAACTAGAGCATGTTTTAACGTAAAGTCACATCCAAAGAGGAAAGAGTATTTTCATTGCATTCAAACCTAATTTTCTTTATTAAGACAACTTTAATCATGACAGAAGTGGACAAAATCACAGCTCACATCACCTGGGGACATGGCTCCACTGCAAAGAAGAACCCATGCAAGTTACTGGGCACTCCTGAAAACTTCAGCTCAGATCCTTCCCCTCTGGGCCAGCATCTAATAAAATATTATTATACTTTTCCTGAGTCATTGCACAGCCTCAGAATTTCCTGTTCCTGCAGAACACAGCCACAGCCTAACGGATGTTGTGGAAACCCAAGAAGGAAGCCAGGCTCCACTCAGCTTGGACCTAAAACCACTTGGAAGGTCACTCCCACAGATCCGCACATTGCTCAACCTTAATTTGATCCATCAGATGTCCAAGGGCCACACATTCTTCAAGCTTTGTTTATCAAATGGACTTTTGTGTTCAAGACCAGATGTAATTGATACTGGAGAAACAGCTCAGCTTTATTCAAGTATTTGCACTGAACTCCAGCACGGCAACAACTACCAAAACCAAAATGGAAAGTAAGCAGTTTCTCTGGAAAAAGGCAAATGTTAATGGAATTGTAGATCCCAGTTTGTCTAGTTAGTGATGGCATGGCAGCAACATCACGTTGATTACAGGATTTATCTATTCAGCTCCAGAACCTCCATTTGAAAAGCTCAGAAACCAGGATCCTTGGCATTCTTCCGGTGATCTGCTGGATAAATAGGGCTTTTGCTGCATTCCCCATCCTGTAGCTCACTGGGAAACAAAAGCCAGCCATCTGGCAGCCCCAACTGAAGTGCCCCAGCCTTTGACTAGTGACCTGCAGGTGAAGGCTTCTGTATCTCATTACGAGTCCAAAGTCCCAGGAGCCACCACAGCATATCAATATCTTGGGAAGTCTTGACTATTTGTGTCAAGATTCCAGCTGGTGTTGGATACATCCAGCTACAACGAAGAGATATGCATGTTCTCACCAGTGACGTTGCTATATCCCAGCTTTCCCCCCCCCCTCCCCCCCAGGTTTCTAATCGGGATTCAAGCTCACCAAATGATCCCCACACACATTCCTTTAGAAAGATACTTAAATAGACATTTTAGGGGTCCCTAACACCAGCAGTGCAGAGGCAGGAGCCTGGAAGGAATGAAAGGCAGGGTTTAGGCTTAAGAAGAATAAGTGACTATGAAACCAGAAGTGAAATTCCCTTTTACAACCTCCTACAAGTGGGGCTGCAGCTCTAAGCCAAGCATCACATTAACAATTTACGTACATTCACTGTTATCTCCTATTACCATCAAGATACCCAAAGGTAATCCCTTCTAGCTGGAAAACTCCTGCTTACAGCCCCTCACCAAGTGGAAAACTGGCTCTCAACAACCATAAACCTATTCAGAGAGCCAGAGCCCCTTGTTTAGCCAACAATCTTTGTGTTCACATCCAAACAGGCTGCTGGTGGCATCGAATCTATCACCCAAGCCAGGAAGAACAGGTCACACACTCTGCTTTGAGACCATGAGGCTGGCAATGCCCTTCTGCTTAAGTTTTCATTGAGTCTGATGGGGTTTTTAAGCACCTTCCCCCTCACTAGATGCTCAGCTGCCATCTGCACTCAATTATTTTATCTCTCCTCTATACTGCAGAGGCTTTTGGACTCCAAACACAAAAAGCTCCAGTGACAATGTCATGTTCTTTATGGGCTGTGCACACCAAACAAGGCAGTTTGCCTGGGGGGGGTGGTGGGGAGGATACATTCTCTAGCTTCATCTATCTTCAGCTACTAAAGGCATGCAGGCAGACTCGAGACTTGCCTGGAGGCACATCAGCTCCATGAAGCAAGGTCCTGAATATTGTGCAAATATTGCAAAACCCTCAGTTTGTTTTTAAATTCACCATTCTGGGACTTTCAGAGAGTAACACATTCTACTAAAAATACTGCAGCATTCTCCTGTGATGAGGAGGCAAAGATGATCACCTCCCAGCTCTTTAATTGCAAACAGAGCTTTGAAACATAACCAGTATCATTACTGGCTGCTATATCTATACAAAACTCCAGCTTTAACTCCTCCATGGCAGCATAACTTGATCTTGTACTTCAAGAAAGCTTCCCCTTTGGGGAATAAGCTGAGCTTTACTTGAGTATCAGGCTTGGAAAAGACAGGAAGGTGGCTGCGGCTGTGAGCAACCCCACTCTCCTGGTGAATGTGCTGGTCCATGTTGTGAGGCAGTTCCATAAGGACAATTCTCCATCCCTTTTATTGCCATCAGATTTTCCTGACTCAGCTGCATTTTTCATCTAATTTATACTACACACAGGCAAACACCCAAATCAAACACTCAGCAGGAAACTCCTACTTGCAAGGGGAACTTGCTTAGCTTTTACCAAGCCTGAGAGCACAGCCATTCGGACAATCATGTCCCAGCCCCCTTATCTGCTGCAGATGGCCCATGAGCACGATAAATCCAACCCCCAGCTCCCACCTCTCCCTTGAAGCCACATTGGTGAAGCTGCTTGCAGAAACACCCACCAAAGGCTTCTGAAGGCTGTGACAGAGCATCTGTCACTGCCCTGCCCTGTTATTCTGCTGCCAAGGTGTCCTAGGAATAGATCCCATCACTGCCTGAAAACTGATGCCTCCTTCAGGGTTTCTCTTGGAAAGGACACAGGTGAAAGTACACTAGGCCTGGCTTAGCAATCTTAAAGAGCAAGGAAGCAGGAGGACAACTCTCAGACTGTTCTATCTTTCAGTATAAAGAATTCAGCCACTCCAAAGGGAGCTCTCCCAGCTTCCTTACTGCGGTGAGACTTCCATGAGTCAGAACAAGATCTCACTCTTTAGTGATACCAAGAAACATCTCCACCCAGAAAATTCCCCTACTATTCTCCTTCAGCAAGTGATGAGAACAGATGTGATTCATAAGTGACTTCTAGGAGAAGCACAGTATCAACAGCAGCAGCTTCTGGACAATGTGAGGCACTAAGGAGAAGTATTTATGCGACACAGTTAAGAGTTGTATTAATGTTACAAGTGCTATCACCAGGCCTATCCTCATCACAAATCCATTCAAGAGCAGGACAATCACCTTTAACACTTCCTTTATGCAAACTGCTTTACAGTTCAGACTTGGCTCACAGGTACATGCTCCAAAGCCTCAGTTACCCCAGATTCCAAAGGAGCTACATGGAAAATCAGTCTAATTTAAATTAGTTGTCATTAAAATGTATGTGCCTCCACTGAACTCTTTTTGTGGGCATTTAGGACATTCTAACAGCCCCCAAGTAGTCTATTTACAAATAATGGCCCAGTGAATTCCAACCAGTGTATCCCATGCCAAGGCACATTACCAGCACCAGCACAGCTTCTTTCAGACTGGACTGCTGGAGTCCTGTGATTGACAAGGTCTCTAATGAATTCTAATTGCAGACTGTGCAACAACAGATGTGGTAAAAGGGCAAACCACAAACTGGTTTGCTAATGAATGAGAAGTGTATGTTCTGATAAGGGCCAGTGACCCAAAAATTCTCCTCTTCCACCCACCCTTTTACTTCATGTTTAAGTTTGGGCCCTTTTCCTTGGCAGCCCAACACTTGGGGGCAGTAACATACAGCCTTGAACACATCCCATGGACCAAGATACTCTCAGCAGCAGTAGAGGAGGGCTTTGACAAAGAGGGACCTCAAGGAGGGACCTTCATGCTGTTATCCTTCCCACAAGGAATTCCAAGCCTAGGAAGTAGACATCAGCTCTTCACTATATTTGTATATTAAACGTTTTCCAAAACTAAGACATTTTAAAGTCATAGAATGGTTTGTGTTGGAAGGGCTGCTAAAGCCCATTCAGTTCCAACCCCTGCCACGGGCAGGAATACCTCCCACCAGAGCAGCTTGCTCCAAGCCCCTGTGTCCAGCCTGGCCTTGAACACTGCCAGGGATGGGGCAGCCACAGCTTCTCTGGGCAACCTTCAACCATCTTCATCTCCCTTCCAATGCATCTTAAGCAAGCAACAAAAGAGCAGCTACACTCTCAGTCACAGATCAGTTCCTATGGAAAGACCATGGGGAGCTGAGCTGCAGCAGACCTCAAAGTAATAACCTAAGCTTCCCACAAAAAAAGACAATGTGGGCCTCTGCTTCACATCTACTGCAGCATGGCAGTGTAATGAAGCAAGGCAACCAAGCACAAAGGGAAAACAAATCCGGGTGCCATCTTTTATAACTGTGTGACATAGTTTAGTGGTGGCCTTGATGATCTTGAAGGTCTTTTCCAACCCAGTTGATTCTATGATGCTATCACAAATTTAATGAACCTACTCACACTTGCCATGCATTTGGAGTCTGACCTTTCCTTTCAAGGAGGTTATTGTCTGGTAATGGTACAGGAAACAGAATGAGAACATCAGCTTTAAAGGTTTGGATGAAACTTGCCAAAAAAAGGTCAAAAAACTATTTGCTGGAGTCTAGTTTATGCTGTTTTTGGAACTCTTACAGGTGGCAGTGCATCCAGTCTAACTGGAGTGTAGACTTCAGGCTTGTGGAGGTCAGGCTGAGAGCAGCTGCAGAAGAGCTCTACAGATGTCTCAACAATAAAGAAATCACACTGGATTGAACAAATCAGTTCATTACTCCCCCAGAGAAGGGACTGCAGTGAGTAGTGTGGGAATCACACTCTCCTCCTAACAAGCATCCGACTGCTCTGGTTTATGTTACACTTGCAATAGGCAGAGAAGCCCGGGGAGCACGTTGCTGATGGAAAGCATGTAGAGCACTAATGAGCACCATCCAAAAGCAATTCCAACCTTCAGAGGTAACCAGAAATTTTGTGAGTCATTAAAAAACCTTCATACCAATCACACAGCCAAGCTCAACACAGCTCCCCAAACACCTTGTTCTGAATGGTCCTAGGAGCTGCTCAAACCCCAATACCTGTCCAGTCCTCCAAACTTCATCTGAATCCCAACCATGTCACCCCAGATCACAGCAGTGGTTTCATTCCTGTGTCCTACCTTCACCAACAGCCACAAAAGTGATACTTCAGGTTGCCAAGAGTTTTGGTGGCACAGATGTAGCCCGTTACTAAATGGTTTCAAGGAGAAATAATCCCTTGTTGCAGGCAGCAATTTCTTTCCTGACCCACAGAGCTTTCTTACCCGTACCTTGGCTTATGGAAGTAAAAGCAGTATTTAAGTAGAGTTTGATAAATTTAAGTCAGTCACTACAGTGAAGACAAGGCTGACAGCCTTGCTCCAGCCTCAATATCCTCTGTCTGCAAAGACTTAGGAGCTTAGGTCAGATATAAGGCATATATTTTGAATGGATAACAGCAACAAGTTTTCCAAGCCACCCATATAGTAGGTTCTGTACAGATTAAATCCGTATCTCAGGAAGTTACTCCACATGCAGCTGTGCCACACAGTGTTTTAGGGAACAACTGACACTCAGTAGCCTGTTACAGCCCAACTGTGCCTCACAGGATGTGAGGCAATCAGAATCCTGTGTAACGAACATACCCCTCCTTCCTACATTAGTTTTTTCACTAGCACAGAAGGAAAAGCAATGTTTCAGGTGCAAGCAGGAAACAGGGATTGGGCACAAGATGCCTGGCCACTGGATACACACAGGAGTGCAGAATACCTGAAAGCACAAATTATAAACAGATTTGGGTGTTCTGACATATTCTGCCTTGAAAATCTCTTTGAAGCAAGTGCCACAGCACATTCACTGCAGGAGTCCCGTGTCAAACTACAACCGGGCAGGCAGTTCATCAGGAGACACCACACATGTACAAGGAAATGCATCAACTTTGTATAAACTCCCCCAAATTACTTCTACTAAACAGCAGCCTCCAAACCAGTTATGACTTCATCAAGAAAGCTTTTAATGCCCCCTCATTCCAAAGCATGTCCATGCAGACACAGCAGGAGCTGTTGGCTTGCCCAGAGTAAATACATAGGTTCCTGACATCATCTGGGTAATTGCTATATTCTTCAACCTTGCCACTGGACAAGGAGAGAAACAAATCACCACCCCTCTGAGATGCTTCAGAAGATGTTCTTACATACCAGATCTCCATCACACCCAGCACTCAGGTCAGAGCATCCAATACTCACCAAGTCAATAAGGTCACTGAGATTCTTCTCTATCTGCTGTGGAGGCAGACGCCTCATCAAATCCAAGGCACAATCCAGCTGCTGGTCACTCTGCAGAAACAAGAACAGGGTTATTGATGGTATTCCATCACAATATGAACAGGGAACACATCACACTGACACACATGTACCAGAACTACAGTGCTTGCTGCCTCCTATAATACCAGAGATCCAGATTCTAGTTCTAAGCAGCAGTATGTTTTGTATTAGTACAAACAAATTTCAATTAAGCTCAGTACCGTTTGAGCACAGATTATTGACTTGGTGATGCAACAAGTGTTGCAGACTACAGATTTAAGCACAGTTTTAACTAGTGTCATGCTGCCAGCTCAACATAGTGCTGTTGATGAAAAGGAGTCCAGTCCTTACCTCACCCAAAAACCAGTTCCAATGTTTGTGCAAATGTTTAACGCACTGTTTTTCTGTGCTATCAATAGAAATCTGGGTTAGGGAACTGAAAGTTCCTCCTCCCAAAGCAGTTTGAACCTTTCCTCATCTCTATTGTGCCATTCAGCTTGAGATAACTCATATACAAGACAAATTCTGCTCCAGCACAGAGCGCACTCTCCCTCCTTCAGCTTTATTGAAACACCAGAATAAAACACACAGTATGATCCATGACTTCCTTCTTGCTAAAAAACACATCCCAAAAGCTGCCTGTACCTGGGAAATCAAAGACTTTATAATTATGGCAAGAAATCACGGCAACATATTCCAAAGGGCTTATTGCAGCTGATCTCACATCCAATTCTGACACACACAAACCCCATTAACTTCACTTCAGAGGCAGAAAACACACAGCAGACATTACCAGCAACACCTGATGAGCTGACCCATGTTCTTGACATAACCTGAGCTCTCCTCACCACCAGATATAAACAGACACCTTCCTGCAAGCCTAACAGCACCCAAAATCTGCTGGAGTTACTTTGATCAGGTCAGAAGCAGCTGAAGCACAACCACTTTGTTTCCACAGCTTCTTCCCCTCCCCTTTCCCTTTGCATTTCTCACCACCCCTGTACAACAAGCTGTACATGGGTGGTGTACAACAAACTTAGCTTTAATTTCTCCCTCCTGTGGTCTGCCAAGCTCCAGAAGTTTTAGTTTAATTAAGAAAGGCTTCAAACCTAAAGCAGTTACATTATCACATTAGTCAAGTAGGAGCCCCCAGGTCAGGGAGAAGCAGGAAGCAAAGTTTCCTGCAATTAAGCCCTACCCTTGGCAATGTGGAAAGGAGGGAGCCCTCACTTTAGTAGACATCCATCAGGAAAACTGCTCGTAGAGGGTACTACTCATTCCCTATCAGGAGATAAGTATTTTACAGCCAGCAAGTCATACAGACCGGCCTGGGGAGATTATATATTTACTTCTCATCCAGTTCAGGTTATAGGACATGATCTTCCATATATCTGCAATAACCTCCTGAAGATCTGCACTTTCAACCCAAGAAACAGGATGCACTGGCACCAGGAACAGAAACCCATGACAGTCTCCTGCTGTCACTGAAGGAAGATGCCTTCAAGCAACATACACAAACCCACCCTATACTCTTTATAACAAATCCTTGGCTAAAATGAGTCTGGAGATAAGTTATTTATCTTGGAAAGCCACTCCAAATTGATCACTGAACTATCACCATATTCATGCATAAAAGCAACAGCCAAGAGCTTCAAAACTTATTTATCTTCATTAGATGTTCAGGGGAAGGGAAAACTACTCACTTTTCCCTACTAATGTTTCAGTCCCTGGGGGAAGATACTATTTAGATGGCCTAAGCCTGTGCAGCTCCAGCAGCCATGCTCGGGCAGGGGACCTTTCTTCCCTAGTATTGTCTTTACCTCCCGCTATCTCTCACATCAAGGAAGCGAAGCTGGCACATGGTCATGGGGTCACGTTCCTCACTTTCGGATCGTGGGAACACTTACGGAAGTGCTGCATCTGCCTCTGACAGATGGAATTGTTTAATAGACAAAGAAAGCCAGGGAAAGATTATGTTAAAACCCACCACTACAGCCCCAACCCCAGAGGAAGTGTTTGACAGTGCGACAGTTTGGAAATTAACTGCACGGAATTAAAGAGTATCTACATTAAGTAATAGAATCCCAGCCTGGTTTGGGTTGGAAAGAACCCTAAAGCTCATCCAGCTCCAACCCCCCTGCCACAGGCAGGGACACCACCTACTACAGCAGGTTGCTCCAAGCCTCATTCAGCCTGGTCTTGAGCACTTCCAGGGATGGGGCAGCCACAGCTTCTCTCCATACAGGAGGTGCTCCAGCCCCTGATCATCTTTATGGCCTCCTCTGGGCTTGTTCCAGCAGCTCCATCTCATGTTGAGGACACCAGCACTGCACACAGTGCTGCAAGTGAGGTCTCACAGGAGCAGAGAAGAGGGCAGGATCACCTCCTTCAACCTGCTGCTCACACATTTGCACTCGTTTATGGTTTAACCAAAGAACCTGGACTGAGTGGTTTTGTAACAATATATTCACTAGTTGCTGTAAAAAGACACCAGCAAGACTGTTCAAGGCAGAGATTCTTAAAGGAGTTCAGCCACGGCTGTGTGCAATGGAAAAAGAAACACATAAGTACATACTAACAGTATTTTCTGGTATCACAGCAGTAAAAGCACCGCTGAGCAGCAGGATTCTCCAGTCTTCTAGCTGGGTATTTAAGTAATTCAACAGCTTGTCAACAGATCTCTTAAAGCACTGAAATAAAGGCAGGTTCTGTATTTCTGTCCCTAAATCTGTGGTTGCATGGTCACTTTAATCAGGTCTAAATCCCTGCTGGCACAGTCAAAAAGGCAACACAAAGCACATGGATTACAGAGCAAAGTGGTACCTCATGGTATTGCACACATCTGGTGTGTCCTGTTTCAAACACATCCTTTGGCTCCAGACTCTGGCTGGAGGTACTTTAGATACAAAGAGATTGGAGCCATATCCCAGGTGCCAAAACCAGCAACACGGGGTTCCCTGATTTCACAGAAGAGGGAACACTCCCAGGGATGTAACATTCCTGCTGTTTTGAAATGGCACATATTGAAATGGCACATATTGAAATGGCACTTAAAAATCCCACAAAGCCTTCAAACATCTTATGTAAGAGGAAGATGTTCTTCAGGAGCTCATGGTTGGGCTTGATCATCCTAAAGGTCTTTTTCCAACCTAAATGATTCTGTGATTCAGGGTATATGCCACCTACCTCAGTACATGTTGATCCAAACTGCCTCTATGAACCTGCTCTGGATTTCTACTTAATTCTCTTGTAACCTGCATACTGAAGCCATGTGTTCTTAGCACACCTCCAGACAAAAGATCCCTACGGAACTCTTGCCTTTAGCCATGGAGAGGCTCTTACAAAGCTTTGCTCACTGAGAAGGTATTAGACAGGCTGTCTCCCAGTCTGGGCTGCTCCCAAAGCCAAGCTCTTTGAGGTTGCAGAGTGTAATGAGCTTAGTGTTTACTTGACAAGAGGCTGTTCTCCACCACTGCTCTGTTTCATCCAGCACTGAGCTCCTGTAGGGGAGTAGGGAGTTCAGACAAATTCTAAATGAAGTTTTATTACAGCTCAAGTCCCTGAATGATTTAGAGATCACAAAGACTGGAAATATTAGCTTAGATGAAAGCTCCTTCGTAAGTTTCCTCTAAAGATGTTTGGCAATCTGGAATCTAAACATCTACTATAGCATTCCCATGGCACAGGGAAAAATGATAAGAATATGTCTATATATGTTTGCTTAACTTCCTTCATCTCCATCTGCTCTTCTCCTCAGGCTCTGCTGTACTTAGCTTATTGCCACAAGAGAAACCCTCACAGAACAGCCACAGGTCTCTGGTCACCTTCAAACTCTGTGTAGAGGCTCAAAGACAAACAGGTGGTGCTGAAAAGCAATCAGCTGGGTAAGTGTAGTTGCACAGAGGCCCAGCTGGATGCTGTAAGGAATGCTGCTTAAAGGCTGAGTATGGGCACACATCCTTCAGTGCAGAAAACACCAATTAAGAAGCCAGGAAGTTACTACAGGTATGCAAATTGTTGGGAATTAAAACAGACAAAACACTGAACTTCCTTTTAACTCCCAGTCGTCATCTCCACTAAACCACACAAGTCCTTCAGATCTGGGAAAAGGGCACAGGAATAGCTGCTGTTCCTTAAGGGTCCCCCTGGCCAGGATACTGTGTGCTGATAACATCAAGCAACAGGAGCCAACCCAAGATAACCCACACCTTGCAACTACTTGCCATGCAGATGCCACAGCTCATGGCACCCAAACATGCTCTGCCAGAGCAAGGGATACCATACCTCATTTGCATTTGAGTTTACACAGAACTCTCACCTGATAAACAAGGTTACTCCAAGCCATACATCCCCAGCACCTCCGAAACATCCCCAGCGCTGGCAGGACCAGTGACACTACACTGCCTTTCTTCTCCACCTGATGAGTCCACAAGCACTCTGCACTTTTATCCTCACCTATTCATTTCACTGCACTGCATTCCCAGGTTTCACTCACAAGTTCTGACACCTCTCAGTTGCTGCTTCCGAGACACAACCTATACTCCGGGTTTTAAGAGGGTAGACACAAAACTGTGGCTCGACCCATTTCAAAGGCTAAGCCAGTGTGCTTGAAAGGAAGACTTCACCTAAAGCTCCCCAGGGTTAGAGCTGACAGGATTTGCTTCTAGTTATCACAAAGTCATAGAACTCCAGCCTGGTTTGGGTTGGAAGGGGCCTTAAAGCTCATCCAGCTCCAACCCCTGCCATGGGCAAGGACCCCTTCCACTGGAGCAGCTGCTCCAAGCCCCTGTGTCCAACCTGGCCTTGAACACTGCCAGGGATGGGGCAGCCACAGCTTCTCTGGGCACCCTGTGCCAGCGCCTCAGCACCCTCACAGGGAACAGCTTCTGCCTTATCTCCAACCTGAACTTCTCCTGTTTCAGTTTGAAGCCATCACCCCTTGTCCTCTCGCTCCAGTCCCTGATGAAGAGCCCCTCTCCAGCATTCTTGCAGCCCCCTTCAGACACTGGGAGCTGCTCTGAGGTCTCACAGCACACAGTGCTGCAAGTGGGGTGTCACAAGAGCAGAAAAGGGGAGCAGGATCCCCTCCCTGAGCTGCTGCTCACGCTCTGGGGGTGCAGCCCAGCACACGGGGGGGTTCTGGGCTCAAGTGCAAACTGAACCCGGGTCATGGGGAGCTTCTCATTAACCAATACCCCAAGTCCTGCTCCTCAGGATTGCTCTGAATCACTTCACCCAACCTGTAGCTGTGCCTGGGATCCCTGCAGGTTTAATTCCTTGGTTGTCACAGCTTTGTTCTAACAGCTCCTGCTCATTCGACTGTGTCACTGCTGAGCATAAACAGAGTCAGGTGGTTTCTTCAAGAAGAAAGCCAGGCAGCTTTCACTTCTGCATTTTGTTTCTGTATTAACACTACCCTGAGCTCACCCCTGACCCAAGAGAAACTTGCTGAGGTAGCTCAGTGATCCTGCAGTGGCAGCATCTCCCTGTTTTAGCTCTTTCCCAGAAATAAGCCACTTGGGCCACCGTATCTTTCCTTCCAGAGAGGAACAAACCTTTTATTTACTTAAAGTGTTAAACAAAATACAACACTTCTCCTGAAGGCCCATTTTGGGCACTGTGATGACACAGTGGTCAGGACCCTGCAGCTAGGTTATAACAGCTAAAACAAAAGGTCTTCAAGCTGCTTCACACACAAGTTTTGCTCAAGATTGGCATCTGAAAAGTGATCCAGATTTAAAGTACAAACTGCCATCTCAGTTTGCAAAGACCAGGAGTCACAGAACCATGGAATGGTTTGTGTTGGAAGGGACCTTAAAGCTCCTCCAGTTCCAACCCCTGCCACGGGCAGGGATCCCTTCCACTGGAGCAGCTGCTCCAAGCCCCTGTGTCCAACCTGACCTTGAACACTGCCAGGGATGGGGCAGCCACAGCTTCTCTGGGCACCCTGTGCCAGCGCCTCAGCACCCTCACAGGGAAGAGCTTGTGCCTAAGAGCTCAGCTCATTCTCCCCTGTTCTGGCAGGTTCAAGCCATTCCCCTTGGCCTGTCCCTACAGGCCCTTGTCCCAAGCCCCTCTCCAGCTTTCCTGCAGCCCCTTCAGGCACTGGAGCTGCTCTCAGGTCTCCCCTTCAGGAGCCTTCTCTTGTCCAGGCTGCCCCAGCCCAGCTCTCTCAGCCTGGCTCCAGAGCAGAGCTGCTCCAGCCCTCACAGCAGCTCCGTGGAAATATCAGATAAAAACCTGAAGGGACACCAAAAACCAGACCATTTGCTCAACTGATGCAATCTGAAGCAATCCCACATCAGATCACTTTGGTTATGGGTCAGTTTACAGCCAAAATCTCTTCTAAATTAATCCATGGCCAGAAGTACACAACCAGCAAATGACTTTTTTTCTTCCCCTTCCTTTTATGTTGCAGACATACCCCAGATTGTAAATCATATTATTTCCTGTCAGTTCTCCCACCAGGAATGTCTGACTAATGGTTCAGCTTTGTGGTACTAACATATTAATTTCTTTTAATTGAAACAGATCCCCAGCTTCCCCTCCTGCTTGTCATTTTAATCCTTGCCAACTTCCAGAGCCCAAAAGCAGAAGACTTCCTTTACAAATTACACAATAGGATACTATTACTACAAGAAGCTTTAGCAAAGGGTTGAATTATTGTAACCCCCATGTAATAAGTGCAGTAGTGTGTTAAGTCACAGGATTCCCTTCTCGGCTGTCAGCATTCACTTTTGAGGCTATTGAATGGGAAGGGGAATAACTGTGCGTGCTCTATGAATCCCAGACAAGCTCTGCCCTCCTGACACTCCCACCAGCTGCACATATTCCTTGCAATCTGGTTTTCTACATGATTTTTCCCTTGATTATTAATCCTCCTCTGGCAGATCCCATCTAAAGCCATTTGTAATGGGCTTATAAATCACAGCCCCGACAGCAAGGTGGACTAGCGGGAGAAACTGCAAGAGCATATTTAAGAAGCAATCAGATGTAATAAAACCTGAAGCTACACTACATTGTGCAGAGTAAAGAAAGGACAGGTCAAAGAGTACCGAAAGAACATGACACTGATGGAGACTATGATCTCCTTCTCTTGAGCTACTTCTGGCTTTGTCTCCTCCGGTTAGGATGTGATTCAGTGGCTTCTGACCATGGTGTATAGTCAGTAACGTGTTTAGCTCCCTTTGCTGTGGTCACAACCAAGCAGACAGAGCAATGGTTGAAAGTGCTCATTCCAGGAATTACAAGTGAAAAAGATTAAAGATTAAAACAAAAGCAAGAAGTGATGGATTGGTTGATTTTAGCAGAATTTCCTGTACTCTGACTTCCACAGCTCTCCTGTAACCAGCATTTACTTAAGGAGCACTTGAACGAGTCATGTCCCAGCTTTTACGTCAGCAAACCCCTCTCAGAGATGTTCTCCTGCAGAACACTATTGCTTTCATTCTCCTCTAACGTGTAAAACAATAGAACATGCTATGGAGAAGCAGAACCAACCCCAATTAATAACTGAAACCACTGTCACAGCTTGTGAGAACTCAAGGGGAGGTGTTGTATACACTGAGGAATGCACTGGTCCACGCTTGTCAATGAGAGGTCTGCTCCAAACCTCAGAACCATTGGCCAGCCTTTACTCTATATTGGTCCAGAAATGAGTACACACTAACTTCAGCAAGACAAGTGCTCAAAAGAGATCTCTTCTTCAAAGAGGTTCTACAGGGAAGAGTAACTTGTACATCTGCTCTGAAGACTCACATGGGGTCTAGTTTAGGGGAATTAAAATACTCTATGGGAAGCAATGAGGCAGCTTAGGTTTCACTGCCATCAGCACGCTGATGACATTGGACACTTCTCACCACGTCAACCTGACAGCACAACTATGGCAAGTCCTAATGGCAACAGTCTTCTAGGAGCAAGCACCAAAGAGATCTCCTCCATTCAAGCTCAACAAGCCCCTCAAGGTTTGAAATCAACATTTGGCCAAATACCTGTTCACTGCTTTACCTTTAGGGAGCCGCTTTCAAGCATCCTCTCAATCACACAAGATATCTGACTTCCCTTCATCATCCTCACCTCCAAATCTGCTCAGCACTGTTCACAGGACAGTACCCAACATCCTGGTTGTCTAGAAACAATTGTCAAGTGAATTATAATACACTGAAGGCATTTCCAGCTATTAGTCTCTAAATAAACCAGAGGTGCTTGCTTGGTATTAAGAAGCTCTATCTCATGTGACAGCCATTTGTCAAAATGGTTTATACTTACTGAGCAGAAACTAAAAACCCATGACTGTCTGGAGCTGGCCACTGACTGCAAGTCACAATTTGCTTTAAAGGTAACAATTCAGCTTCTCCTAAAGGATGCTCTGCACTCATAGCTGGTTTTCCGCTAAATGCTTTTCAGTTCCCATTAGCACATCTAAAGATGTACAGTACACAGTGAAGAAAATGAACATTTGTTGGCACCTCCTTCCCACCAAGAGTGTATTTCAAGACAGCAAATAATTGCACCTACTTGCAAAACTAATTTAACATCTATTGCTTTAGTTTATGTGAAGTCCAACACAAGTCTCAATCATCTGTGCAGTGAAAAGAGCCACCATGTATGAGCAGAAGAGCAGGATGAAGCAGGCACAAGGATTTCAAACTGAAGAAGAGAAGGCTCCTGAAGGGGAGACCTGAGAGCAGCTCCAGTGCCTGAAGGGGCTGCAGGAAAGCTGGAGAGGAGCTTGGGACAAGAGCCTGTAGGGACAGGCCAAGGGGAATGGCTTGAACCTGCCAGAACAGGGGAGACTGAGCTGAGCTCTGAGGCAGAAGCTGTTCCCTGTGAGGGTGCTGAGGCGCTGGCACAGGGTGCCCAGAGAAGCTGTGGCTGCCCCATCCCTGGCAGTGTTCAAGGCCAGGTTGGACACAGGGGCTTGGAGCAGCTGCTCCACTGGAAGGGGTCCCTGCCCGTGGCAGGGGTTGGAGCTGAATGAGCTTTAAGGCCCCTTCCAGCCCAAACCATGCTGCAGCTCTGTGATTCCACAATTTCTGGGAACGGGCTCTCCACCTTTTGCCAGGCTCACTAACAATTTCTGCACCAGCATTTGTCTTCTGGGTAACAGACACAATGTTTTATTTATTAAACCTGCCATTGAACATGACAATGCAATTTAGTGACTTTCATCCAGTGCCAAGAATTCCTGTGAAGCATAAAGTTTGCAAAAAGTAATTTCCTAATAAACCACAGCATCAAGTGAATGTCAGTCTATGAGCTCCACACCAAAGAGTAACACAGGGAGAGGAGCAGAACAGCTACACAGAAAAGCTGCACAAAGTTAGAGATACTTTTTTGCAGTAACTGGGATTAGGGACACTGAAGTTGACTGCAGAGCTGAGCCTCTTTGCCAATTAACAGTGAGATGTTTAATTAGGTTCATGTTGCTGCACAACAGTGGGTTCCCCTCATTTTATGTCTAGATCTAGCACAAAGTATCATTTTCTTTGTTAGATAGGAAAAATAGGAAATCTCTGCTAAAACCAAACCTGTTACAACACTGATATATGATAACTTATCCTGATCTTGCAAACACTTCATAAGGAAGTCCACAACATCTGCCTGATAGTTTCAGTACCAGAAGAGATGCTCGCTTGAAGATAAGCATACACATACTCTTACAAGACAGACATCAAGAAACAGACAGCTTTACTGACAGGGTGACCATTCAGTATTACTTAGAATCATAGACCAGTTTGGGTTGAAGGGACCTTCAAAGCTCACCCAGTGAGCTCACACCAGCTCAATAAGCAGGGGCAACTTCATCTGGATCAGGTTGCCCAGAACCACATCCAGCCTGGCCTGGAATGTTTCCAGGGATGGGGCATCCAGCACCTCTCTGGGCAACCTGTGCCAGGGCTTCACCACCCTCAGTGTAAAGGATTTCTTCCTCACATCCAGTCTGAATCTCCCTCTTTCAGTTTAAACCCATCAACCCCTTGTCCTGTCGACCTTCTGATGTCTCTTGGTATTTCCCTGTCACAGTTCAACACTTCAATACTTGCGTATATATTAAGGCATTGTGGACACAAGTAAGTCCTGCTTTCTAAAAATCATAAATCTATGTCCTAAGCACCCTCCTTCCCCACTCACACCACACAGATCAGTGTCCAGGACACAGGAAATCCTTCACAGGATCTTCTTCCTTACCTCAACAGCCCTTTTGTAACAACTCCCATGCAACTCACCTCTGCAAGCTCCTTTTGGGCAGCTCTGAGTTCACCCTGCAGATGGATTCCAAATTACTGACTTGTACTCTCATCCTCACCCACCCACTCCATTATTTCATTCTTTCTTTGTAAACCTACTACTAATTGCCTACCTGGGTTCATTCAGCCTTTGAAATGAGCTCATACAGTGGGTCTGGGTTGGTTCCCAAGTCTGATGACCTGGTTTTCAGTCTCATTGTCATCTTGCCTTCATTCAGATATTAGTGCCCAACTCTGACTCTTTATTTTTACAGGGACCAATTATGGGTTTTTTAATTGAAACCATAATTACTCTAAATACAACAGCTCTTGAGATTCAACAATGCCCTTTGTCAGATGAACATCTGCAATGTATATTCTGTGCTGCTGTCGTTTAATCCTCTTAATGCTCAATGGTCTTTCCAAATGCTTTTATTCAGTGTGCTGCCTGTTTCACATTCGGATCAGCCTGGTCACAAGTGGCAGAAGAGGAATGGCTCAGTAGAAATGAGACTTTCCTCCTTGTCTTGTAGCAACAGCCAAGTTTGGCAGGTTGGTCCTGGCCTGACAGATCCAGGCTCTCCTTCCAGTCAACTGCAACCCACGTTATTTTATGTGAGAAGTTACTTCCATTAGAAACATCTGAGAAAATGCACATTATTATGTGCATTATTATGCACAGCAGGGGGGCCTATACTCTATTACCAAGGTGACAACAAACACTGACATGCTTCCTGACAGTTGAACTACCACCACCATTCAACAGGTTCAGTGTAATGCTTTACACAGCCTGGCTATAGAGTCCCGGGTAAGCTGTTGCCAAGCTGCCCAGTTTAACACAGCAACTCAGCACTTCCCAGTGTCCTCAAATGGATTAGCCAGGGTTGTAAATTCACAGGATAACTCTGGCGAGGAATGGGATGCCTGGCAAGGCAGAGAGGACAGAGGGGAGGTTATCTAATTAGCCTCATCCCTGAGCCTTCTCCAATTGCCTAGAAGGTCAGTAAAGTAGGTTAATATGCCTTGTGCTTGTGTCTAGCAAGACTCGTCTTGCTGACCACACCACAGAGCCTGCAGGACACTTCAGCTTCATCCAAAGGGATTCACGCTAAAGATTTCAAGTTTTAAACCAGGAAGCTAATGACTTTGCATACAGATAGGGCATAGGAATACCCCATCTCCACCTACCAAGACATTCACAATGCCTGGAATCCCTTTCCTTGCTGTAATTCCCAGACTTGTCTGTTCTGTCAGGTTTTTTTATGGCTTTCCTTCAAGCTTCTGAAAACATCTCACCTAGGCTCAAGTCGAACCTGCAGACAGTATGTGATCTAACAATACATATAAGTTCTGCAAAACTTAATACATTTAAGTTGTAGAGGCAGTTTATGCAGGACAGTGCTTCATGTAATATGCAAATCCAGTTTCAATCCATGTCAGATTCTTAATTCAATTTAATACAAAGTTGATACTCACTCCATTTGGGCAGTTTTCACCTTATCAAGCTCTGAAATAGCTCTTCCTCTACCAAGCATAGACTCATAGAATAGTTTGGTTTGAAGGGACCTTCAAAGCTCATCCAGTTCCAATACCCTGCAATGAGCAAGGACACCTTCAACTACATCAGGCTGCCCAGAACCACATCCAGCCTGGCCTGGAACATCTCCAGGGATAAGGCATCCATCACCTCTCTGGGCAGCCTGTGCCAGGGCTTCACCACCTTCAGAGTAAAGGATTTCTTCCTCACATCCAGCCTGAATCTCCCTCTTTCAGTTTAAACCCATCACCCCTCATCCTGTCACAACAGGCCCTGCTAAAAGTCTCTTCCTATCTTTCTTATAGGCCACTTTAAAGAACTGACTGGCAACATGAAAGCTGTATTTGGCCATCCAGTAAAGCACTGTCAACACCAAGCCAAGATCACGCCTGTTCTTACTGTTACATCCAAAACTCGCTGGGCTGACCCCTAAATTTGGCCAGCAAAAGGACTCAGTGGGTAAATGCAGCAAGCGCGTGCTGTGGTCAGCACAATGCAGCTGGTGTTTTACCTCATTCCTTCATTTCATGGCTCTCTCCTCTGATGAATTAACTCACCAAAGACCCATCTCTTGTTTCCTGAGCCCATCTCAAGTTGCAAGCAGAGGCACCTCTGCAAGCAGGAAGCTTTATTTAAATCTTGATATTTACGAAAGCAAAAATAACTGGTAGCACTTCCCAACTCAGCACACTGTCTAATGGGAAAGACAGAAAGTATCACCTGAAGAAATGCAAATCAAATTCCCTGAGATAATAAAGAGTATTTTATTTCTGGTGGCTTCAGGCAACCACTGAGTTTATGTCTTCAATGCAGTCTCAACCCTTTTTCCTTCTGCAGAAAATCCTCTTGCTTAAGTGCTGGTTTCAGTCTTGTTTTAGCTGATGCTGCTAAAATTGTTAGATCCTGGGTTCTGCTTTCACCCAGGCTGGGAACCTCCCACTTTGCAACAAGGACGTGATTGAAATTCCAAGTCAATGCACCAGGAAAGAACTGGGCTTCACTTTCTGTAACAGAAAGCCATGGGAGACATCCTCTTTGTACCAGCAAAACAGCAGCAGCAAGGACAGGCTCTGCAAGCACTTGGAGCAATGGCTTTAAAGTAAGAGTCAAGACTCCTAAACCAACTCTGCACTGAGAAACAACACAGGCTGTGCTGATGAAACAGAAACTAGAAGGTTATGGATTAGTGTGAGGTGTCCCTGCCCATGGCAGGGGGGTTGGAACTAGACGATCTTAAGGTCCTTTCCAACCCTAACTATTCTATGATTATATGATTCTGTGATTTGCATGTAGTGGAATAAAGTGTCATTTATGAGAAGAGCAGCCAGGTAAGTCAAGCTGTAATTCTTCAGCCTAGCTTGGAAGCTGTGGCACAAAGCAGGAGCTCAAAGCAAGCTGCACGTTTTCCTTCTAATCCCCAGAAGAGGAAGGGAGGGCAAAAGAACAGCACCAGATAATACAGGGAAATTAATCTTATTACTTGATGCCAAGGCTCAGGCCACACTCTAGGAAATACAGCACAATGTATTATCTAACGCAACTACAGTAATTCCAAATAGAGCTTGTTTCAGGCACAAGTAAGAAATAGATCCTGGTTTCACTTCCTCACTCACCTCATTGTACTTAAAAACCCAGGCAGGACTGTGACTGCATTTGGCTTTGCCCAGACACCACCTGCTCTGGAAAATTACTACATTTTAATTGGGAACCAAGCAAAGCACCTTCCTCAAGTACATGGTGCCTTTTCTTCCCAGAATAAATCCTCTCAGCTCAACCAGCACTCACCCTCGTGCCCTGTGAAGGACCTTTCAGAAGGAAATGTCTCATCTACCACACAGGCAAGAGTTCAAGCTTATAGAACCACAGAATGGTTTGGGTTGGAAAGGATGCTAAGATCATCCAGTTCCAGCCCCCTGCCATGGGCAGGGACACCTTCCACTAGACCACATTGCCCAAGATAATCCATTTGGATGCACCTGCTTTAGGACATACAAGCATGGAAGTGAATTCTGGTCACTCCATCATGTTCAGGAATTCTGTATTATCCAGCTCAAGTAAGTCACAACAGCTTAATGTTGTCCAACTGCACTGCAAGTCTCTGTTACTGTTCTTAGCCAGGTATCCACTCACTGCATGTGGTCAAGCCCCACATTAACATGAACATCTCATTCATGGACTATCAAGTACTTAAAGAGACATTACACAAAACATGAAGAAGACAATCACTTTATATTTCAGCTTAAAGCAGCCAAAATTCCATCACAGAGGCCTGAATTCCAGATCATTACGTTTAAGGTAGAGAAGCTTTTTAGTTAACACAACCTATCAGCAAACAAACCCTGGGCTAAAGCCCAGCTCCATACTGCAGGAAGCTTGTCATTCAGATGTAGTAACTGCTCCCTCACACCACACAGGTTTCATCCAGACAAGAAATTCAAATTTGAGGTCCCTTGGTTTTAAATGAGTTTGGGGATTTTTTCACCCTTTCTCCCATAACACACAAAGGATAAGGAAGAACTGAAGCACATACGTACTTTGGACCTTGTGCATTAAGGAGAAAGCAAAGATTTCACAGAATCCCAGCCTGGTTTGTGTTGGAAGGGACCTTAAAGCTCATTCAGCTCCAACCCCTGCCACGGGCAGGGACCCCTTCCACTGGAGCAGCTGCTCCAAGCCCCTGTGTCCAACCTGGCCTTCAACACTGCCAGGGATGGGGCAGCCACAGCTTCTCTGGGCACCCTGTGCCAGCGCCTCAGCACCCTCACAGGGAAGAGTTTATGCCTAAGAGCTCATCTCAGTCTCTCCTCTCTCAGGTTAAAGCCATTCTTCTTGGTCTGTCCCTA
Source organism: Melopsittacus undulatus (assembly GCF_012275295.1). Taxonomy (NCBI): domain Eukaryota; kingdom Metazoa; phylum Chordata; class Aves; order Psittaciformes; family Psittaculidae; genus Melopsittacus; species Melopsittacus undulatus. The sequence continues at coordinate 2,239,870 of NC_047538.1, read as the reverse complement.
CAGGTCCTTGGCCAAAGCCCCTTTCCTTTTATTGGGGCTTTCTGAACTCTTCAGGACTCTCAGCAAAAATCAATGGGAAAGTGGGAAATTATAATGCACAGTGGCTGAATAAAAATATGAATAAAACCAGATGATTAATGCAATTTTCAGTATCTTATACTTGTGTAATCATGTCCTTTGCTTAAAATAAGTCCTTAAACATCACACTGGATTAAAGTGGGGGCTTAGCATGGAGCTATACTCCAGCTCATGCTGGATAATACAGGTACCTTCCAGAACTTCACACATCTCAATATTGCTCTCTTCAACACACATTGAAAGATGTTCAGTTTTATTTCAACTTGAGGTGGCACTACCACAATGTGCACCAGCTCAAGGGGACAAAACACTTCTCTACAAGTTTACTTAGCAGTGTAAGGAGCCATCTGGACTTGACCAAACATCCCTCCAAATGGCAGCAAGAGAGAAAGCATCAGCATTCCCCAACCAAGTCTTCAGAGGTACCCATAAACCCAAAGCCAAACCAGAGGAATATCTAGTGCTGCAGGACCATGCACAACCCGAGTGTCTTTCACTTATGGAAGGCAACAGAGGGCAAGCAGAGCTGACAGCCATACAAGTAGAAACTGAATAGGGCAGTAACTTGCCTTTCCCTAAAGAGAGTAATTCCTCTACTCAACTACAATAACAAGGACTAAACATAGTCATTCAAGAGACTTGAACTGAACTTTCATTTTGCTTTACTCCCAAATGTCAACTAGTAAGATATCAGCCTATATATTTACCATATGAGGAAATCCTGTTTGAACAACACCAGCTTGCAAATGTTTTCCCTTCGCTAATAAACCACAAGATTAAGCATCACTCCAATGGCAGTATTCCCTATCCCAGTGATATCCTCTAACTTGATTACTTTGGGAATTTGCCTTTTAAGATAACATTTAGTTAAGCTCATGTACTTGCCCTGCCTAATAAAACATGGCCTCTACAAAACAGCTTAAGTCAGTATTTCTCAGAAGGCACGAGGTGCAAAGGACTTGCTGTGAGCACTGAAACCCTCCCCTGGGCTCTCCCCCTGGGGTTTCCAAAGCCATGCAATCAGGTTGTGAGAGAGCAGCAGAAACAGCTCTATTTTTAGTTGTCCAGTTTGCCAAATCACTTAACACAGTTTTGGTAGTAGATACACAAATCCAAGTGATCTATCAACCAGCAACATGCTTGCCCAAAACAAACAGCCTCTACCCTGAACATACTAGCTACTCCAGACAGCACGTGAGGTTGATGTACTGAGTGGCAGAGCACACATCCCTGGCTGGGCTTCAGTGCTGTAACTGGATGATGCGCAGCCAGCACTACACCAGACATTTGAATTTATGGAAGATTAAATGATACATCTTTGCTAAAAGTATCCACCTTTTCTTGAAGAGTTGCAGAGCAGAGAGATCCTCACTAATGTGCTCAGGCCAGTTTATGTAACCTGGAAAGGAAGATTTTTCTTTCTACAAAGAGTAACTCAATTCCAGCCATCTATAACCCACAATTTCATCTATCTCAGTACTTCCACTCTCCCAAGTCCGGCTTTGCCCTGCACAGTGCATTCAGCTTATTTTTAGCACAAGACACAGCATCCATGCGGGCAGCTTTCAAGATCCATGTGTTGCCCTGCCCCATTTTACCAAGCACCTGCTTGAAATGCAGATGCACTTCAGCTCACCAGCAGCAACTCAGATGTGAGGTGATGCAGAGGAGCTAAAGGTTCCCATCTCTCTGCTCTACACAGATATTGGTAACCTCACAGTCCCAAGGAGGTGTTTGAAATACTCTGGATCATGTCAGATGCTCTAAGCTTTGGGGAACTTGCTGTAGCCGTCAATGAAAGGGCCATTTCAGCATTCCAGTGCTCCATTCTGGCTCCATAAGCACCGAAATGAAGGATCCTGGAAATACCCTGAAGTGTGGCTTTGCACTTAAACTGACTGTTGTAATTGCACTACCTGCAGAACCTTAAGATAATTTTAAGACTCAGTAAAGCTTTAAAAGGTCTCTTTTAAAAGCAGACAACTCAGTGATTCATCTTTCACATCCCTACTGCACCCAGATAAGCCATGCTTAAGGTAGCACATTCTTTGAGTGACTCTTCAGGTGCTCACAATTCACCACAACACACAAGTAACAGCGAGCTGCTGCAGGTTCATCCCTGAAGTCCACTCAACATCAGAGACCAGCACAGAGTGCTGCAAGTTCAGGTCAGACTTCTCCTACACCTTCTGGTCTCTGTGACTGAACAGGAAAAAATGAGAAGTCAGCATAAGCTTCTAACACTCAGAAAGCTTTTAATGGACTTGTGCACTACCTCCTTGAAAACAGTCATAAAATGGTTTGTGTTGGAAGGGATCTTAAAGTTCATCCACTTCCAACCCCTACCACAGGCAGGGACACCCTCCACTGGAGCAGCTTGCTCCAAGCCCCTGTGTCCAACCTGGCCTTGAACACTGCCAGGAATGGGGCAGCCACAGCTTCTCTGGGCACCCTGTGCCAGCGCCTCAGCACCCTCACAGGGAAGAGCTTCTGCCTTATCTCCAACCTGAACTTCCCCTGTTTCAATTTGAACCCATCACCAGTTGTCCTATCGCTCCAGTCCCTGATGAAAAATCCCTCTCTGGCATCCAGATACTGATATAGTTACAATTAAACCCTGACTGGATTCCTTGTTTAGCATGCTTTCACATCTCCTTAAAAGATATATCACAACTGTTATTTTCCACCAAGCCTACTGTTTTCCATCAGTTCTCTTCGTGTGAGGATTTTGCCCATAGCACATGTTAGGACACTCTGTTGAAATCCTGACTTCAGATTCTACACTCAGGTCTCGCCCATACACATTTCAGTATCTTAAAATAAGATGCAAAGCTGAAATAAGATGCTCCATCCTGCTACAACCCACACTGAAAAGTCAGGTAGAGCATCTCATTTGTTCAAACAAGAACACAGGAACAGAACCTTGATCTTAACCATTCTTCAATTGTCACCAGAAACTAAAGCTCAAAACCAGCAGCTCAGGGAGGGGATCCTGCCCCTCTGCTGGGCTCTGGGGAGACCCCCCCTGCAGCCCTGATCCAGCTCTGGGGCAGCAGCACAAGAGGGACCTGGACCTGTTGGAGCAAGGCCAGAGGAGGCCATGGAGATGCTGCGAGGGCTGGAGCAGCTCTGCTATGGAGCCAGGCTGAGAGAGCTGGGCTGGGGCAGCCTGGACAAGAGAAGGCTCCTGAAGGGGAGATCTCAAAGCACCTCCCAGTGTCTAAAGGGGCTGATGAGCTTTAAGGTCCCTTCTAACCCAAACCAGTCTGTGATACTATGATTGTCCTACATAATGCAAGTAGCAGGACTGCCATGATGTTCAGTTCTGAAGAGAAAACATACCGTATTGCTTCTGAAATTCTTATGGTTGAAGGTAAGAAATAAAGGATTACACTTCCTTGGTTAACCAGCCTTTATATTGCTATCATAGAAGGAACTGGGCTGTTCTTTCTAAAAACCTAAATAGATCTCAACATTCTTAAATCATGATGTTGGAAACCTGAATGACAAATTCCCAGACACCATAAAGTATTTCAGTGATTCCAGTGGTTACATCCTCAGGGGCTACAGTGCCTCAGGCAGGCTCTGCAGAAGCACACATCCACCCAGGCAAAGCCTGGGCCAGTTAGTTCCTGGTCTCACTCCTGTGTTTGTTTAGAGCTGGTGCAATCTGCCAAAATGAAACGGGAAGGTTTTGTGACCTGGGCTAATCCATGCAGCAAACACACAACAAGATGGAGATTATTTTACATGAACTGAAGAAACTACAGGTTTCCCCCTAAAAAAAGGAAAGTTCTCATTCATGTGAAGAGCATCCCCCACCACTGCAGCATCACCGGCTCCAGCTGCCTTAGCTTTCTTGCATTCTGCAGATGCCATCTGATCTCAGGACACCTTAACCACCAAGTGCAGCTGCCAGGGGAAACACCAGACCACGGGTGATAGTTTGGGGTTGATGACCAGCGGCAGGAGCAGACAAGGCCCCCACCGCTCTTAATTCGCTCACAACCACATCAAGCGGCAACATTGACCGTCCAAAGCGGAAGCGTTCCCTCTGTAAACACCACCCCAGCCAGCAGGCCCGCAAACCGGGAAGTAACCAGCCAGCGGAGCAGCCGGACGGGCTCGGTCGCCTCGCGGCCCCGCTGCCCGCCTCCCCGGGCCCCGCGGAGCCCTGGACCGGGCCGAGGTTCCCCCAGCCCCCGAACTCCAGGCCAGGCCACCCCTCCCTTTCCGCTGCAGCACCGGCTCTGCGCTCCCTCACCGCCGCCCCGGGGGGCCCGGGCGAGGCCCACCCGCTCCGGGAAACGACCCTGGGGGTGGGGGGGGAGCGAGGGGGGCGGCACCGGGGAGATGGGAGGGGGCGGACGGGCGGGAGGAAGGGCGGTGCGGGGAGGGGCCGGCCCCCTCGCCCTTACCATGGCGGCTCGGCGGGGCTGCGCTGGGCGGTAGCAACGGCGGCGCCTCCCGGTCCCGTCCGGTCTCCCTCCGAGGCAGGCCGCGGCCCTTCCACTTCCGCCGTTGCCTAGGAGTGAACATCCGGGTCATCATCGCGCCGCCCCGCCCCTCCGCTGCCGCCCCTCCAATCAGCGCGCGGCTCGCCGGCCATCGCCAAGTATGGAGCGCGGCGCGCGAACGGGGCGGAGAGGGAGGAACCATTCCGCTCCCTCGGGGGGGGAGCAGCGCCGCGGGCGCCACCAACGCCAGCGCGGGGGTGACCGCCGGAAAGAGAGAGACCAATGAGAGGCGAGGGGTGGGGCCTGAGGGAGGGCGCGCCGGCAGCGCGGTCCTGCTGCCCGCCGGCCGGAACACGGCCGTAAGCGGTTTAAAGGGAGCCGAACGAAGGGCAGTGCGAGGCAGGGGGGGGCAGCACGGGAAACGGCAGCCGGTGTGGTGGAACGTCCTGGCAATTGCAGCTTGAGCCCAACAGCCTCGGGATGTGGGAGTCACGTGGAAAAGCGGAATCTGCCGGGAGTTTGACCGTGCTTCCACAGAGCACGGGGGGACCGGCCGGGAGCCGAGCAGATGCTGTGGTACTTTGATGATCAGCCCCAACTCGCATCCACAAATACACGGTGGGAATCAGCAAACCTGGGGTACGGCCAATAAAAGCCCTGCTGCTCTCAAGCTGTCCCAGAAAGAAACCATGTACCTCCCTGATGCATTAATCCACACGGCAGTGATCTCTACTCTGGAATCTACACCTGTACCTCTCCGTACAGAGCTGTGAATTCGGGAGCTGCAGTGTACCCAGTTACCCCAACTCATGGCATGGCATTGCTTTCTTCCCAGCTCTTTTGATCCCATTTCCCACAGTTCTGGTTCCCGGCTCACAAGAACCATACATGCAGCAGAGCTCTCGGGCTCCTGTGCTGCAGATCCAGCCCTTGCGAGCTCAAATCCCTTTGGTTTCCTCACTTGCCGTCAAAACTCCCAGTTTTGATGCTTGACCAGGGGAGTTGCAAACCACTGTGATTCTGCTGTGGATGTGACACCACAGAATGTCCTTCCTGTATAACAACAATCTCAGGAAACATAGGAGCTATATTACTTCAAGGAAAAAGAAATGTTCATAGAGCTCCATCAATAACCCCCTACCAGATGAACATTACAATGGAAAGTGACTTTGCCACCTCTAGTAGACCAGTCACACAACCTTGGAAAGTATTTCCCAAAGAGGGCTGGAGCAGCTCTGCTCTGAAGCCAGGCTGAGAGAGCTGGGCTGGGGCAGCCTGGACAAGAGAAGGCTCCTGAAGGGGAGACCTGAGAGCAGCTCCAGTGCCTAGAGGAACTGCAGGAAACCTGGAGAAGGGCTTGGGACAAGGGCCTGTAGGGACAGGCCAAGGGGAATGGCTTGAACCTGCCCGAGGGGAGACTGAGATGAGCTCTTAGGCAGAAGCTGTTCCCTGTGAGGGTGCTGAGGCGCTGGCACAGGGTGCCCAGAGAAGCTGTGGCTGCCCCATCCCTGGCAGTGTTCAAGGCCAGGTTGGACACAGGGGCTTGGAGCAGCTGCTCCAGTGGAAGGTGTCCCTGCCCGTGGCAGGGGTTGGAACTGGAGGAGCTTTAAGGTCCTTTCAACCCATACCTGAAAGCCCATTTGTAAGTTGTAGCAATACACCAAGAGTCTCTAAGACATCCTCCAGTCCTTACATTTCCTCAGAGGTGGATACCAGTGTGAAAAATAATCCTGTTCTTTACAGAGGGAAAATTGTTAATTCATTTTACAGGGATCCACACATCTGCTGTGTGTCCTCCATGGGGCAGGCTCTGGGAGGACAGAATTGATAAATTCGAAAACATATGTTCTAAACTTCATTATTTGCAACACAAAACCCATGCAAAGTATCCATTAACTACTTTTAGTAGGTTTTATCATTAGGAAGAGCAACTGCTTGTAGCTGTCGCTTGAAGCAGCACAGCAATAGCAGAATTACACAGACAAATAGATTTTAAGCAATTTGAGATCCAAATGAATGTTGAGGCCAAGAGGATGTTTTTCTTAGTGGAAGAAATACAAGCATCCCAAATTCTGTTTTTCTGCTAATAGGTATAAAGAAGAATAAACAGCTGCATTTTGTTTTCCCAAAAAAATATTTGCATTAAGAAGATCTTGCAGATTCCTTTTGAAATGGCTGTAACATCTTTTCAAATGAGGAGCAGCTGTTTGCTCTGCTTGTTTATAGCAGGACATGCTTCAGGGGAAGCTTTTCTGTTTATTAAGATGTAGGACCAGACTCTCTCTGGGAGAGCTGCAGTTTACAGCCTGGGGTGCATCTCAGGAAGCAGAATGCTCCATGTATTTAACTACAGTTGTAGTTTCTAACTACAGTTGTTGCGATTTGGGGAGGGGTTGACACCAAATACAGCAAATTCGGGACTTGTGATCAAGCTGTGTGGGGTGCAGTGGCTTTACCTGTGCTGCAGGTATTTCCCACACTTCCCAGTGTGGAATCATCCACCTGGATAGACAAGGATGTGTTCAAGAGGCTTTCCCTCAGGATTGTGCATCTTTAAACTCAGGGTCTATAAACAAAAGAAACAAACAATGATGTCAGTTGACAGCTTAATGGCCACATGGCATCAGATTCATCTGCAATGGATAACAGAGCTTTTGATGTTGCAATCAGCAGCTCTCAGTGACATGTGCTATCCCTGTCCAGTTGATTATATTCAAGGAAGTCAAAGGATAAATAGTTATTAGCATTACAAAGTGCTTTTCACGGTTAGCCGGGACTTTGTGGTCCAGCACAACGTGGGTTTTATTTTATCCTCCTGCAGGCATGGCAAAATGTTCTTGATTTTGTTTATTCCAGTGTTTAGCCAGGACCAAGAGTGCCTGTGAGAACCTGCTTAGAAACAAGGTCCTATAGGAAACCTCCCAGCTCCACTGACTACTTATTTTCCTATTAAAAGACATCCTGAGCTTTTCTTGAAGGTCAAATTGCACATTTTCTTTCATGGCACTTGAAAGATATGTAAACTTCTCTTAGGGGTTCTCCTAAATTGAATTTACTGCAGTGAGACTCTTCCAGCAATGGTAAAGTTTCGCTTGCTGGGTTTTATTAGTCAGAGGCAGTAACTCAGCAGCAGCGCTTGAGTTGAGGCTTAAAACCCAGTGTTTCTTGGAAACCAATAGAGGAAAAAGGTACCTACAACCCTACCCAATGGCTTGGAATTCCGTATTCCAGCCACAGATAATTCTCACTATGGAGATCTTTGTACACACTGTCAAAATAGCACACAATTCCAATCACAGAGCAACTTTCCTGAGAGGGCTCTTGGATTATAAAGGTTTTAAGAGTTTCCCTATTCACTGCAGGAGCTGATGAGCAAATTCAAATACCACATTTTATGAAAACCAACATCTTGCCCATTTAGAGTGAGGTTTGAGGCAATTCCCCCCTCCAATGCTAATGCTAAAGCCAGACTTTTCCCCACTTCAGCACCCAAGGAGATCTGCTCATTTGATTAATGGAAAAGACAATAAAACTGGCAGCATAAGATGTCATATAGTGGCCAAAATGAGACATTCTGCTACCAGGACAGCACTGCCACAGTAACAACAGAGAAATTAAAGGTTACCCATCACTCAGGCACACATACTGCCAAAGGCATAAGACTCTTCTGGCTCTGAGCATTCTCATATAACTGTAAGAAAATAGGTAAGATAAAGTCATGCCCCATATCCTTCTTTCACAGCCTGAAGAGCAGACTTGGCCACTCAAGCACAGAGAGGGGATTTGCAGAGTCACTTTAAAAGTCCCATCTCTGCATTTGCTGCTTGGACATAGGAGACTTTCCCCCCCCCACACACATATAAAGTAAGACCCTCATCCACTAATAAAAATTGCTGTATTTCAATCCAAAAGTACCTGCCCACATTTTGAGGAGCTGTTTGCAGCCACAGTGTTCTCACAAATCCCACAGGTTTCAATCAAACTGTATTCCACACGATGCCTCATCCCTGGCAGTGTTCAAGGCCAGGTTGGACACAGGGGCTTGGAGCAAGCTGCTCTAGTGGAAGGTGTCCCTGCCTGTGGCAGGGGGTTGGAACTGGAAGAGCTTTAAGGTCCCTCCCAACACAAACCAGTCTGTCATTCTGTGAAATGCTTAATACAAGATGGACAAATGTGACCAACACACATTGAGAAACCTTCAATGCTTGTTCAGAAAAGGACTAGGAGGAATTTTCTAAGTATCATTCCAGAATAGGAGAATATAGGACTGTTGGGGTTGCTTATTTTCCACTGTCATTGCATATCTGAAGCTGCTGTTTGCTGCTATGCTTGAAACTGCTCTTTAACTTAATATTTCCAGCACAGAACCGTGATAGACAGGAGCTTTCAGAGCTGTCTTGACCCTGAGCAAAGAGGGTATTGAGCACATTCTTGTCAAACTTGGTCATTAACTGGAGCAGTAATGTCTGTAGCGTGTCATTAAAAAGGAATCGAGGAGAAGCTGATTAAACACACCAGAAGGAAACAAAACTTTCCATTCCCTTACTTTTTCCTTGACACGTAGCACTTCATTGGAAGCTTGCTGATACACCAGCCAAAAGAATGGTAAGGGCCTGGATTCTCTCTTAATACAATAGTCACGGTTCACTGGTTAGAATCTGTATAGAATTAGCCAGTGACATGGACACATGGAAAAACATCCTGAAAGAGCTGAAAAACAGAACCCTCTCACAGGCTTGTTCATTAGAAAACCTCTATTGATACAACATGCAACTTCTGTTTCTATTCCTTCTCCTAACCTCAACAATGACTGCACTTGCAGCACTGTCTGCAGTGCTGGTGTCCCCAACACAAGAAGGACATGGAGCTGCTGGAGCAAGTCCAGAGGAGGCCACGAGGATGATCAAGGGCTGAAGCGCCTCCCATATGAAGACAGGCTGAGAACATTGGAGCTGTTGGAAAAGAGAAGCTGCAGGGAAACCTCAGAGCAGCTTTCAGGGTCTGAAGGGGGCTACAAGGATGCTGGAGAGGGACTCTTCATCAAGGACTGGAGCAATAGGACAAAGAGTGATGGGTTCAGACTGAAATAGGGGAAATTCAGGTTGGAGATAAGGAAGAAGCTCTTCACTGTGAGGATGCTGAGGCGCTGGCACAGGGTGCCCAGAGAAGCTGTGGCTGCCCCATCCCTGGCAGTGTTCAAGGCCAGGTTGGACACAGGCGCTCGGAGCAAGCTGCTCCAGTGGAAGGGGTCCCTGCCCGTGGCAGGGGTTGGAACTGGATGAGCTTTAAGATCCCTTCCAACACAAACCATTCCATGCTTCTAAAATAGTACACGTCAAATAAAGACGATAAGTTGTGCTTATGCCTGTAATGTAAATTAACAAAACCTCACATCAGTCTTTCCATGCAAGTGCTTTGCCTCCATGGATTTTTGGGGCAAACCTCACTGTAAAAGCAACCTAAAGTAGAAGCAGCATGATGAGCTGCAACACATTCTTGTTTTCAGTGTTCCACTTGACTCAGCTGTACCTGACAGCTGTAACCAGCAGTACCACGCTACTAATACACCTTTAGCTTTGCCAAACCAGCAAGAAAAGACATTAGCACAGCCAGAAAACTGACTTATTAATGTGAATGTGATCACTGTGAGAAGACTGAATGATGTTTCACTCAGCATCACAAGCTGTCTCTCCTTATGCTACCTCAGCCTTTAGATTATTGTTCATCCCCACAGCACCTGACTGCCTTCCACATCAAATCAATAGCAACAAAGTAGACTTAATGGAGGTTTTGGCACTCTTCCCACTTTAGGGCAAAGTCCTGCTGATGGTTTCTTTTTCCTCAGACTTAGACTTTTGTTGGTGTTGCCTGGATAACAAGAAGGCTTTCAAAGAGAAAACCAAGCACCAGTGACTGCACTTGTATCTGTGAGGGAAAAAAAACAACAAACCAAAGTGAAGACCAAGAGTTGAGGTTTCCTGCTCAGGTCTGCACCTCACTGTAACATGAAGCATTCTGACATACAGACAGCGAAGTAGGGGTTCACTACCAAAGCAGTGTCAACCATTTCAACTGGGCAACTCCTACACTGCCTTCTTCCTATGCAGATCACTGCTACTCTTGGCAGGAACAAACAATGAACCTGTGTGTGGGAGGTGATTCATGTTATTTAAAACGATGGGAGAATTTACTTGTGTATTCTGTGGAAAAGAGGAGATCAGGAGCATATTGGTATGCAGTGGGGAACTTGACAGGAGGGATGCTAGAGGATTCTTTGAGAAACCAGGGTAAGAGATGATACACTCATCTGGGGGATGGGAATTTGAAAGGCACTTCCTTGGGAGCTTTAAAACAAAACCAATTGGGGTGACAGTGAACCTCCTTATACTGCACTAAGCTAGGAAGAACAGTTAAAATAAAGTCTCTTACAGTAAAAGGTTGGGTTCAAATTCTGGCTGGTGAAGCTCCTCAGCTCCACACACGTGTGGGGACATGCCCTCTGCGTGTCTTCTTCCACTATACACCAGGGAAACAGAAAATGGGAAGAATAATAGTGGCACTTATTCCTCTTAGATTTCCCATTCTGCCTCTAGATTGTTTGATGAGCGTCAGTTGAAAAACTAACCACCAGTTTATTTAAGTCAATGCCTACCTTTTAGTCTCTGAGTAGTCTTACTAATTTAATACACACATTAGTATACAGGTAAAAAAACCTGGTAATACAGGGTCTGAACCTGTAAGAAATTGACTCCTATCAGAGAAATGCAGGATTTGAGTTTTTTTAAAGCTTTCTGGCTTCACTGCAGCCTCCTCTATTTTTTTATATGCTTATTCACTGGAACAGAGAAGAGAATGTGAGAGGAGGAGGGAGGGACAGAACCCTGGGACAGTAAATGCTGCACTCTAAAATGCAAAGAAGGTTTTTCAAAACCACACATTCTAAACATTACCTTGGAGTTACACAATAGTAAATACTCAATATTACACTGAGAGGGTCTAATTGCCAAGTAACTATGGCAATGGACAGAAAAGGCTGTCTTTGGACATGTTCCCTCCTGCCTTAATCTTTCCCTGGGGTGGGGAAGGGGTACGGAGAATGTGTTCTAGATCCTTCATGGATAATGTTTTCCAGAGGCCCCCTCTGATCACCAGTGACTCTGGGATTTAGAAGCAGCAAGCTGATTTCTCAGAAGGAAGCTGCATGTTCAAACCAATTACACTGAACTATTCCATCTCCTCCAAAAGGGTTCAATGCACCATGTTCCTGATGCAAGGCTGTCAGAATACATCAAGACCCATTACACAGCAACTCAACCATTAATGAAGCACCTTCTAGTCCAACAACTCACCACAACTCCCTTCAGCCCCAAAGAAACAGCGCTTTCCAGGCAGCTTAGCAGCCTGAAAGTAAGTGTGAAGTGAGACTACACATTGGCCTGCACTGGGTACGTGGTTTTTTGCCAAAGAGAAGACCACATTTTTGGCTTGCTTCTAAAAACCTGAATTTTGGGGGAAAAAATAAGGAGGTGTCAGGTATTTTCCCCTTTCTGCTATTTCCCAGAGCTGTTTGGACATGAGAAGGTGGAGCTGGCGCATCAGCCACTGGTTTCACAAAACACTTATCTGGCGAGTTAAAAACCTGCTCCATCATGGTGGTGCTTTTATAAGTAACCTGATGCATGGTTCTATTTTTGATATAACTCTGCAGCAGTGCAAACTGATTTGAGTAAATTGCAGGGGGGGGGGAAAGAGAATAGAAAGCTCCTTTTACAAAAGAACAAGAGCTGCCTTCTCCAGGGACACCTCTTAAACCTGCAAGGACTTAGTTTAACCATATGCCTTCTAAAAAAGGTTTGTAAAAAGCCTTTTTTTTAACTATGTAAAAATAATGGGAAATTGTGATGGTTCAGTGATACGTGAAGGAGTTGAGCTAAACTAAATACAGAAAAAAACCTTTCCTCATTACTCTAGCTCAAACCCAATTTTAATTTTAAGGCCAATTAAACGCAAGCCATAATAACTTCAGAAAATGTTTGCCAGCTTCAGAATGTTTTGACTCCTATTTGCTGCTTTAGTCTTTAATTGACTTGTTCAAGAACTTCCAGTTTTACGAAGCAGTAAAACCTCCTCCTCTGCAGCCTGACGACACTGTCAGAAATCAAATCACTGCAGCTAAAAATTGCCTTACCCAGTACAAATGGGGACATTTGTACTTGAAAAACACCCTCTGTTTTTTCCACAAGGTTTCTAGAGAATGACTTCCAGAAAAGCCCACACAACATTTGCAACACAAATTTCATTACAGTGCATTTGAAGCTATTCACACTTACGTTGCTGGTCCTACAATGCACACTCCAGGATGTGCCAGAGACCCATAAAACATTGGGAACCCTTCCCATGACTCTTTAGCTTAAGATTAGCTTCCCAGTGAATTGAGCAGCTACTTATTTTTACAACTAAACAAGAAGATGTTGGGCCCAGGTTGCTTTTATTTAAGAGGTGATGGGTAGGGATTGGCAGCAGCTGGTTTTTCACACACCTGTACCTCATTTCAGGCTCTAAAGATAAGTTTAGGCCAACAGGCAAAGGTGCAGGATTTTGGGGGCTGTATGTTCAGTGGGGCAAATGCAACCTGAGACAGATAACACCAAAAGTAGGCTCTTACCAAGGATGAAGTGAGAGCCCTAAGGGGAGCTGGTCAACCAGAGGTGAGCCCAAGCAGGGGCAGAGGGAGCTGCCTGAAGATAGGTATCCTGCCTTAGACTGAGGGATACAGGCCTTAACAAGGACAAGCGGGAGCCGTGGCTAAAGTGGTGTAGCCCAGGAATGGAAAAATAGGCTTTTGGGCCGGGCCCAAGGTCGAGGTCTGCGGCCACCGGTAACCTTGACAACGGCGGCCACAGGGGAATCTCGCGAGATCTGGCGCCGCGCCGTTTGCCCGCGCTGGTAGATCTCGCGAGAGTTTCTTGGGGGAGGAGGTGAGGACACGGCGTGAGGTGGGAGGGGACGGGCAAGATGGCGTCGGAGGGTGAGCTGGGCAGGAAGTGGGACCGGTGTCTGGCGGACTCCGCCGTCAAGCTGGGTAAGGGCGGGGAGGGCAGGGCGGAGGGGGAGGACCCGGGGAGGAGCGGCGGCAGCGGCCCGCCGGGCGCCTCGGGGCTTTGGAGAGCCGCCGGCCGTGCGGCCCCACGGTGTGGCCGGGATGGGCCCTGTGAGGCCCGGTGCTCTCCCCCCACTCCGGGCCCAGCTTAGGTCGGCGGTGTCATCGGTGCGGCGGGCGGGAGCGGGGCCTGTCCTGCGGCTCTGCTCTCAGCGCAGGGCAGCGGTGCCGCGGGGAGCGGTGCAACGATGATGAGCAGGGCGGCCCCGGGCCTGGCAAGGTGACCTTGGCCGCGGGCACGGACCCCTTTTGGGCCCGCTTCCATAACAGCCCCGCGTTCTTCTCCCCCGATCCGGTGTTGTCTTACCTGTTGTCCGGTAGCGGTGGGTCTGTGTTGACCTCTGGTTGCTCCCTCTGTTGAAGATGAGACGTTTCCGTGTGTAATGTCGCTCAGTACTGAGCTCCGCGGCCAGCGGGACGCCTCCCGCCCTGAATGAATGGGCCACCGGTTGGCATCACCGGGGCCGTGAGGGCCGCGACCTTGCCTGCCTTTAGTTGCGCTATGACGGCGGCTTGGTTTTCAAAACCTGCTTGTGCAGAGCTGCTCACATCACTCAGCGTACGAGGTGGGCTGTGTTTATTAAAAGCAATGCTCTGCGTGACACGCTGATAGCTTTGGCATGTGTTGCTTAGTACAGTGTGTGGAGTTTGACATTGAGAAGCTTTCCGTCCGGTGTCCCAACCCTGCAGAGAGTTGTGCTTTAAGTAGGGGAGCAGTTGTGACAGTTTGCTTTAAGCAGGGCAACAGTTCTCTTGGTTTTCTTCCCTGTTTATTTGTCCCTAAAGTTAGCACTGTGGTGCTAGCAAACATTTCAGAGCATGTCACTTGGAACTGTGGCCTTTATGAGTGGTTGTGCTTTTCATGTGACAGGCTGGCAAGTCGACTAGACAGAGGTTGTGGCTTTCTGAAATGTGTATGTTAAAGCAAATCTTTAAATGCAATGTACAGAGCAAGAAGTGAAGTATCTGACACAAAAGGATGTATTCCATGTTGGTGCTGATGTTTCTCTTAGGACCATAAATTATATCTGAGAAATATGAATGTTTATTTCTTGTTGCTGTAGTGGCTTTATGCTTGAAAGCTGATGAGGAATTCAGGGGGGTTAGTTGCCTAATACTTTTCCATTAGAAAAGCTGTTTAATAGTTGTAAGTAAACTGAAACTTCCATTGTTTATATCAGGCCTTTGAAAAGTGTCAAGTGCTCCAGAGCAATGTTTTCCCGTATGAAATTCTACTCAGGTTTGTCTGACAAACACATCCAGATCTGTTTATGTTTCTGTAGCACTGGTTGCTTTATCATAAAATATTAAGTATGCCAAATTATAAACAAGAACTTGTTCTGTGCTGCAGCTGTACATGAACATGTAGGAATCCTGTGCATGGGAAGTCTTTCTCAGAGGCTGAAAGATGTGGATACAGGGTTGATTTCGATACAACATGTCTCTTGAGTAAGCCTTTCCTCTTAACTTGTTGGGGTTTTCCATCCTAAAGCAGCAGCAAAAGAAAACATGCTTAGACTTTCTGCACTACTCCTTTAGACCAAGATTCCCAGTGTGGGCTTCAGGATGGCACTGGGTAAAGGTCTCAATAAAATTGATGTTTTTCATTAGATTGCCCCAAACCAGCACAAGCTGCAGCTCTTTAGCACTAAACCCCATGTGATGGCCTCAGACACATACTGCTTTTCATGTGTGAAAACATTCCTCTATTTTGTGTGTTGCTGTGATTGATCCAGTAGCTGAAGCATCTGTGCTGGTGACCTCCGCTGTATTAACAGCAAATGACTCTATAGGAACTTTGGAAGTCAGAACAGCCTCAAAGTTGCTTCATGCTCCAGTAGTTTGTGACTGAAGGTGGTGATGGCGTTTAACTGCAAAGTGAGTTGCATTAACACAAACATTGGCTGGAATGATCACTCTGCTCTTAGTGCTCAGGAAGGATGTAATGAACGTACAGGAAGGAAACTGCAGCCACAAAAAGGAGAAGTCCTACACATAGAATCAAACAAGTTCATAGAGACTGTTAATTGCATGCTTACAACACCAACTTTCTCAGTCTGTCTTGGTGGAAATGAATGTTTGCAGGGACTTCAAAAACCCGTGTGTTTGTGGTGACTGTTTTTGTAATATTACTGCAAATTTTGCTGGAGTTCTAATAAACCATCCAGGGCAGTTGTTATACTGGAAAAAAGAAGAAAGAAAATAAACTCTTTTTACTTTGAAATATTGTTGCTTATTATGTGGGATAAAGAAGTTTACCAAATCTTCACTTCTTACTCTCTACAACTACCTGACAGGAGATTGTAGTGCGGTGGGGTCAGTCTCTTTTCCCAAGTAACAATTGACTGGGCTAGAGGAAATGGCCTCAAGCTGCCCCAGGGCAGGTTTAGATGGAGCTGAGGAACAATTCCTGCCCCAGAGGGTGCTCAGGCATTGGAACAGGCTGCCCAGGGCAGAGCTGCAGTCACCGTCCCTGCAAGTGTTCACACATGGTGTAGAGGAGGCCCTCAGTGCCATGGGTTAGTGGTGGCCTTGGCAGTGCTGGGGTAAAGGTTGGACTTGATGATCTTGAAGGGCTTTTCCAACCTCATTAATTCAATGATTCTGTTTGTAGGACTGTTCCTTTTAGTGGCTGCAGTTTCCTTCCTGTGCCTTCATTACATCCTTCCTGAGCACTAATACCAGAGATCATTCCAGCCAGTGGCTGGGGAAAGACAAACATTGTCATTAGTCCTGTGTTTTCACATTCCAGACCCTGTAAACAGAGGAAAGCACTGAATTTCTGATGCCTTGCCCATGTGACGGTTCTCCATTGTCTGAGAACTGTAGAGACAGGTAACTCCTGTGGATTAATTTGAGGGCTGGAGGGACATGGGAAGCAGGAGAGTGAGAAGGGGAAGCAGTGGCTATCAGGATGATTTTATTAGCCCCTAGTATGTTGTTTAAAGACTAGCTGGTGGCTTTGCAGCCTGTCCTATATTGTGTGGGTCTGTCTGGCTTACCACTACACTTTGGTAAGCCGGTGTGTTTGTAGTTATGCTCTGCTGTTTTAGTTGGAGATGGAGCTCCCAGGAGAAACTTGATCTCCTGCCACTAAAATGTCCAAACTACATATTTATCTTGTAATACATCTTTTGAAATGCTGTATTATTTTTGACCTCTTGAGCGCTACCTGTATCCATGTTGTAATTTGGTATTAAACCTCTTTTTCCTGTTAGTTCAAAACAGAATGTGTTGTCAGGCGTTGGTAAGATGGTATTTCAGTTCAAAGAGTAAAGTGCTGTAAGCCCACACGAAACACTGAAACATTGTTCAGTGGAGTTTATGTGCTCACCTCTCTTTTGCTAGGGTTGATGTTTATTTGGTTTTCTCTGATGAAGATGGGGTTAGGTATTTTGTTCCCCTTCCCTATCTTTCACCCTATTTCCCTTTCATTTTAATAATTTAACTTTCTGTTCCATCTTGTCTTCCTGATAGGGTTTTTCTTACTCATGAGAAAAGTTGCTCATTTTATGTGTGGGGAAGGAGAATCTAAGCATAGTGGGTTTCTTTTCCTTCCCAGCTTGCAAAGCTTTATATGCTCCTGTGTCTTTTCCAACCTTCACAACCATTTATTTCCCTTTATTGGATGAGCTCTGCAGTGGAGGGACAGGAAGTAAATAGTGTTGTGGTCTTCTTCCATCCTACCAGCTCCAAACTCTGGCTAAAGATTTTGTTTGTTTAACTTATTGGTCTTTCATGCCTGTTTCTTTGGAAAGACTGTTAGTCATGAGGGACTGGCAGAGTTGGTTTTTCTCTGCAAGGCTATGCTTTTGGACAAACCATTGTTATATGCTGTTTCCAGTAAATAGGGAGGCAATAGTGGTGCTGTTGACATGCTGAAGGGAAGGGATGTCATCCACAGGGACCTTGACATGCTTGAGAGGTGGCCAATGCCAACCTCATGAAGTTCAGCAAAGCGAAGTGCAAGGTCCTGCACCTGGGTTGAGAAGAGATTCAGAGCAGCCTGAGAATGACTTGGGGGTGTTGGTCACTTGGAAATTGAACAAGACCCCTCTTCAGTGTGTGCTTGAGCCCAGAACCCTGCTGTGTGCTAAGCTGCATCCCCTGAGCATGAGCAGCAGGTCAAGGGTGGTGATCCTGCCCCTCTACTCTGCTCTCGTGACACTCCACTTGCAGCACTGTGTGCAGTGCTGGTGTCCCCAACACAAGAAGGACACGGAGCTGCTGGAGCAAGTCCAGAGGAAGCCATGAGGAGGATGGTCACGGGCTAGAGCACCTCCCATATGGAGATAGGCTGAAAACACTGGGGCTGTTCAGCCTGGAGAAGAGAAGCTGCGTGGAGAGCTCAGAGCAGCTTCCAGAGTCTGAAAGGGGTTACAGGGATGCTGGAGTGGGGCTCTTCATCAGGAACTGTAGCAACAGGACAAGGGGTGATGGGTTCAAACTGAAACAGGGGAAGTTCAGGTTGGAGATAAGGCAGAAGCTCTTCCCTGTGAGGCTGCTGAGGCGCTGACACAGGGTGCCCAGAGAAGCTGTGGCTGCCCCCCTTGAGCTGGCAGTGCTCAAGGCCAGGTTGGACAACGGGCTTGGAGCAAGCTGGTCCAGTGGAAGGTGTCCTTGCCCATGGCAGGGGTTTGGAAGTGGATGAACTTTAAGGTCCCTTCCAACCCAAACCAGTCTGGGATTCTATAATAAACAGTGTACGTGTAAGGGGCGGGAGCTTTGTGTGCCTGTGTGTGTTGGTTTGTTTTGAAACTGTAGTAGTGAGTTGAATGCTGATTTACCTGACACTGAAAGGTAATCCCAGGCAAGCTGTTTGCTTCTTGCCTTGTGTGTTAAGTTGTTGTGCTGAAGTTCTTTGTTCTTTTTTTTGTTTCAGCAGTGAAGTGTTTCGGTGTATCTCTGTGACAGACCAAAATCCAGCCTGGAAGCTTGTAAATAGCCCAGTGTAGGGATGTTCATTTTCCTCTAATCCTCTGTTTTGACATCTGAAAGGAAAACACTTCTAATTTCCATTTAATAGGAATTTTGTAAGAGAAAAGGGCACTTTCAGCTCTCCTGCAAACTGCTGCATGATTTCTTCAAGTTTGCATCATCTGGGCTGCTTCAATGGCTGTTTCTGTTAATAACAGTGGTGTTACTGTATTGCATTCCACAGATTGACTATTTCAGAAGGAACCATTGTATAGATTGCACTGTCAGTATTTTTAAATAATCCTTCCCATGGTTATGAATAGGATCAAGTCAGTCTATCTAATGATAAAGCTTGATTATACTTCCTGAAAACTGGATTAGACTTTCTCTAAATATACAAAAATCCTGAAATTCTTGGTTTGAAGTGATCTGGGGAGTATTTTTCTTGGTGATTGTAATGTGGCTGTTCAGTCTTACCTACTGGGTCAAATGAGTGGGTTCTTCATTTGGGATTTTCTTTCTAATAATGGAGAGCACAGCTATTATGTGAACACACAACTGCATTGTGATGTTTACTCTGTTTGCAACCTCAAGCTATTTTCCTCTCTTGTGCAGGAGAAGATCCAATCCTAAGATCCAGTCTTATTAGTCTGATCTTGCAGCAGCCCAAGTAGTGTAAATATTAACTGCTTATGGCTTAGCCTGTGTGGGGAGGCAATGCAGCCAACAAGATGATGTTTGATTTGGAAGAGGTGGCTAAATGCTGTTCTGAGAACAGGCATTTAGTCAAAATCTAACAGCAATATTTAGCTATGTTGTTTGCAGACTTCTGAGTGCAATGACTGTCTACAAATTGGGGGCTTATTATCTTATTTTGGAGGAAAAAGATGAGGAATCTTTAGGAATCCAGGCCTCTCCTCTGTTGACTGCATTGCATCCTGCTGTTCTTGGGGCTGGCTGTCCCATGGAGTCAGGCAGCTTTGCCCTGCCTATGTGTGCCCTTGCACACTGTGAGCAACACTGGGGGAAGCCTTACTCAACCCTTGCTTCAGCCTGCTCTTGGCAACACTCACAGTGTGCTACAACACCTGAGAGATCTGTGATACCCACCTGATAGTGCGGCCATTTATAACAGCCTATGTAAGATCTCCTGTGCTGTGAATGAATCCAAGGTGCACTGCTTCTTCCTTCTCTGCACTAGTGCATTGATAAGATGTCACCTGGGCCTTCTTTGGGAGGTGGCATGTGGTCTTATGGTCCAGGGGAAGGGGGCTCTGAAGTAATGTCCTAAAGCACTTGTTTGGTCCTTAATAGCAGCAAGTGGAAACAACTCTTTGTTCTCTGTTAAGTCAGAGTTCTCTGGGAAAATCTTTTCAGGGCTATTGGCACATCCTTGATGATAACAAATTAAATAGTGAGAGATTTGAGAAGGATCAGAGGCTGCTTTCTGTAGCCATTCTGCTAGTGAGGTGCCATCATAAGGCTTCTTGCTCCAAACTGCCTCTTTCTTCACTGGGCCAGTAGACGTCAGTACTGGTCAACCTACACTGGATGGGTGTGAAGAAGTGTGATTGCCAACCCACAGAGCTAGGCTTGCAGAAGCCCTGCATGTGAATATGTTTATTCCAGCTAAACTTTTCTTCTTAGCAGTGCTATTGTTTCCATTAGTGCAATATTTTCTTACAGTAAGACAAGGTAAAGTTTTCTGTCAGAGGTATATTTTCCATATAATAAGTATCTTGCTGATTTCTTACATATGTGCTTCTAAAGCAAGTGCTACCTGGATTTTGTCTAAAAGCTTGATGCAAGAACCTTTGTTGCATGGTCTGTTCAGAGTATCTTCCACTCTTTTCCCCTTCCCCTCTTTAAAGAAGGAAGAAATGCTCTGCCCTCTCACCAGCTCATTCACTGGTCTGAGGATGGGAAGTTCCTGGGCCACTACAGGACTACCACTGTGATTGCTTGGAGGTGCTAACAGGGATATTTCCATCTGGGAAGTGCTGATGTCTATCTCAGTTTAACCTCTGGGTGGTGGGTGACCTGCAGCAGTGCTTAAGGGTGGAAGGCAGCTCTTGAAAGCATGTCAGGATCTTTATATTATAAAGGTATTTGGATACTTTTATTTGGTGTTACTGCAGTTGAATGCTAGAAGAAAACACACTTTTCCTTGCCTCTTCCTCGAGTGCTTGGTGTATAGTTTCATGATGTTTTCTTCTAGTGTCCTTGCTCATTTTTCTCTCTGCTACATAAACACTCCACACAACAGGGGATATGAGAATGAAAGCTTCAGAGTTGGAGTCTGACTCCTGCCATGGAAGACCTTGCTAAGAGTCTGCTTAAGATTAGTTCTGTCTGTAAAGAAGTGATTTAATGGTCTCAGGTTTCTGACTGGTGCATGAAGAAGGATCTGCTCCCTGCTTTTGAGAAAAAACATATCCATCTATCCTGACAGAGTGGGATTGGAGGGCAAAGGATGGGACACTGCTTGCCTTCTTTGTTTTGAAGATCCTGACCTATTGTGGATGTTCCCTTCCCTAAAGCGAATTTCAGTGCTGGACTGAGCTAATACTCATTTGAAACTTCCAGTGCATCAGGCCCATGGGTGAGGTCTGCTGTTGGACCTTGGAGCTATAGCTGTCACTGTCTCCAGAGAGGAACTAACAGAGGTTGACACGTTTTCTTGATCCTAATGGAAGCAAGCTCTGTTCCTGGCTGTGAAGAAATCTTTGTTGGGGCAAGTCCATGACCTATTTTAGAGAGTCTTGTCTGTACAGGGTAGTTGCTGTTTTCTTAGAACAAGACACCATCTTCCAGGAGCTCTTTCTTCATTTTAGTTCAGTAATTTAGTTCTTTTACTTGTCAAATAAGAGAATGTGAAGGGGAGGAGGCTGCAGGTCTGTTTTGTACTGGTGTGTAAGGAATGTCAGAGGAAAAGAAGAGTGGGTTTTTTTTATCATCAGATTAAGTAATTGAAAAACTTCCAGTGCTATAGTAACAGCAACACTGCAGTAACAACCAGATGTCAATGAGCACATTTGAATCCTTCTATTTTAAGTTTCAAGCTGTTGAAGAAAAGTGTAAAATTCTTTAATCTGGAGAAGCCTTGGCAGGACCTTATGGCCCAATACAACTGCCTGACAGGAGGTTGTAGTGAGGAGGGATCTGTCTCTTCTCTCAAGGAACAAATGACAGGACAAGAGGAAACGGCCTCAAGCTGCACCAGGGCAGGTTTAGATGGAGCTGAGGAACAATTCCTGCCCCAGAGGGTGCTCAGGCATTGGAACAGGCTGCCCAGGGCAGGGCTGCAGTCATCATCCCTGCAAGTGTTCACACACAGTGTAGGCCTCAGTGCCATGGGTTAGTGGTGGCCTTGGCAGTGCTGGGGTAAGGGTTGGACTTGACTTAAAGGTCTTTTCCAGCCTGCTCAATTCTATGTATCTAGGTGTGGCAGCCTCACTAGCTGCTTCAGCCTGTACTCAGGTACTTCAGCCTGTACTTCAGCTACTTGGGTAACCTAGGAAGGAACTGTGTAGTAGCACTGTTGGGGGGACTGTTAATTAAATTTATAGAAGCAGCTTTTCCCAGATGTTCCTGGAACAGGAGCCTGTCTTGAAGATTTGTGTTTCTCTCTGAGACACTTTGATGGTGTCCTGTTGGGTCTGTGGCGCGTGCTCGCTGTGCGCTGGATTGATTTTAGGTACTGTGACATTTTCCTTGGAAGGTGTATAAGCCAGGAATGAAGAAGTTTTGGAGACTGGGCTTAGTGCCTAATCCCCATTCCATTTGGCTGTGCTGGTCCATGCAGCCGGGGCACTTACTGGAGAGCAGGAGTAAGATGTCCATGGAGCCATCCTATCCCCTGTTGACACTGAGTTGAAGCTGAGGTGATAGATGTGGGGTGGAAGAGGCTGTTTTTCTAGTTAAACATTTTAAACTGTCAGAGGAGGTGAAAAATGAGTTGTAC
Organism: Melopsittacus undulatus; assembly: GCF_012275295.1. Lineage (NCBI taxonomy): Eukaryota > Metazoa > Chordata > Aves > Psittaciformes > Psittaculidae > Melopsittacus > Melopsittacus undulatus. The sequence goes on along the minus strand of NC_047538.1, from coordinate 2,217,294 downwards.
TCTTTCCTGTGGCCTTTTTCTCCAAAGAGTCTCTCATGCAAAAAGAAATGTGCCCTGCATGGATCAAGCCCTTTGCTTCTCCATGTTCGTTTGTTTTTATTGTAAGATAAACCTTTCATGTTTTATTGTTCTGAAGTTAAAGCCTGGCCTAGAGGTGCTGATCCTTAGTAGAAACAGCTGCAGACTGAGTGTCCCCTGCTCAGGTGGGAGGCTCTTTGAAGCAACATGTTGCCTCTTATAAAGGAAATTGAGCATGTGAGAACTTAAACCTGTAAAAGCCATCAACAGCTCTGCCATTGTTTATCTCTGGTGTAACTTTATATAGAATTAAAGTAAAATGCCTCATTCTGCTTCCAAAATGAGATGGTTTTAGCTCCCTTCTGGTCCTGGAGACACAGGAAATGACCGCATAACCACAAATACTTTCTAGTGGAATGAAGATAAGTGACAAAGTATCCACAGAAATGGGTTCTTAACCAAACAGGCTAAGAAGATAAATGTAACTTCTGGTTTTTAGGTAAACCCAATGTTTAAACATTAAAACTAAAAGATCAAATGCTGTGTATGCACTGGCTGGTGTGAGGGGCACAGCTGAGCATTTCTTGGTTGGGTGTTGTGATGCACAACAGTTTGTAGCACAGACTGTAACTGTTCCTCAGGAAGAAAAGGAATGAGCAAAACTGAGGGAAGCTTCAGTATGTTTGTGGCTTTTTTATCAAGTTGCCTTGTACAGAAACAAAACCCCATCAGCTGCCAGATTCTTCTTGCTCTGTAACATTTAATTACTTAAAGCAAAGCCCTGGATATGTACCATCAATCAGCTTCCATACTCCTCTTCATACTGGGACAGGGTGCAGAGATAGCCTCTAAATTACAAGAAGAATCCCTTCAGCTTCATTGATTCAGAGAAAAGCTTTCTTAGGGAAGGCAGAATGGGTTTTCCTAACTCAGTCGTGCTGGACCACAGCTGCTTTGCAGTGGTGTGTGTTGGGTATTGATGTGGGACAAGTTCTAGGCTTTGGTTTAGGCTCAGGCTGAATTGCAGTTGGCAGAGAGAATAAATTTATCACCTTTAAGAGTATCCTGTAGCTTCCCCCTCAGCCAACAGGAAGCAGCATTGATGGCATCTGTGTGGAGCCCTTACAGATGGAGCTGTAATGGGAGAGAGCATTTGAAGGAGGTGAAAAGAGTTTAAGATAATGCCTATTTCTGGAAGCAGCTGGAAAGAAACTGTATTAACGTAGTGCTTCCTTAGTGCAGGCTTTTTTTGAAGGCAAGAAAGTAAGCAGTTTACCATCAGGCTGGTAAAAAGAATGTGGGTTTGACTGGGAATGTGGAAAATGTGGTGACATTAGAAACTGCTGGGCTGTGCATGGAGATGATGCAGGATTTGTCATCCTGTAAATCATTTCTTACTGATTAGCTAAACTGTTTGGCTTGGCAGAGGAGATCTTTTCCTAGGAGCAGTATCACCATTGCATGGCAAGCCTTCTGAACTGGGCACTTCAGACAATGCTTAGTGCTGTCTGAATAGAAATTACCTCCACAAAGTCCTTTTCAGACCTACAGTGCAACAGCCCAAACCCAAAAGGCAGCAGACTGTGTATTACAGGAGAAGACTGGCAGAGGGAGCTGGGTCAGAGGGCCAAACAGTTGTCATTTGGATGAATTCTTGAAGATAGTCATTATCCTTAATAGCATAAACATTCTATGAGAGCAAACACAGCTGTATTCTAGCAAAGGTACTGAAGGAAGGCTCTACATGGGAAGGAACCAGCTCGTAGCAATGATGTCTCTTCCAGTCCACATCTAAATGCCGGTCAGTGATACAGTGTGAGTAGTTAGCTGCACATGTGAGATGCTTCAAGTGGTGTATCTCTGTCTGAAATGCAGAAAAAGTCTGAAGCTCCAACCAGACATCCGAGGAACTGAGACTTCCCTTTAGCTGTGCAAATGATTAGAGCTAAAGCCTGACCTTCTGTTTCTGAGGTGGCTGGGGGGTTGTGTCAGGATCACTTGGCAGGCAGAGTTCTCCCCTGCACTTGCGTGTTTTGCAAGCCTACTCCAGAGTTGTAATGACCTGGTAGAGTAGTTACCTTTGTCACACTCAAAAAGCTGTAGGAAAATGAAGAGAGTTTTCAAAAGCACCTTGGTTTCCCAGCTTTCAGTAAATGCAGATAGTCCTAACAGGAGAGTAAACATGAGGTGTTTCTTTCTGATCATCTCTTATCACCTCTGGTGTAATAGTCATGGTTTTATAATCAGTGACAAACATGGGGTACTAAGTTAACGTACTAATAATGCAGGAAGTGTTGTTTCATTTCAAGCTGCTGTTAATGTGCTTCTTGCAAGGAAAAAAGTTTAAAGAGTAGAAGGAAACATAGGAAAAAAGACCTAGTCCTGTGTGCCAAGAGAGGGTATTGGATTCTTTGGCATTGTTCTGGCCACATCCCACTTGGTAATGTGTTCAACAGGAGCTGAAATAAGGATCCCATGCTTCTAGGAATATATGAAAAAGATAATATACCTTTAATTAAACTTTTTATATTTCAGTGAGATTTCTTGTAGTGGAGGGAGAGAATTGAAGCCTGTAACAGGATGTGTTTGCTGCAAACCTGAAACTCCTGGGTATCTTGAGCACAGGCATGACTGATTTATTTGTTTTTCCTTTGTTAAACTTCTGTACTTCTGTCCCTTATCTCAACTTCTTGTCTTTAGTGGATAGAATTAAAGGTAGAATTTAGCAACTGAGCTCCAAGTTTTTCCTGTTCTATTTATCGGGCTGTGAGAGGAGTTTTGCAGACTTGCCTGACTTCTTGCAACAAATCATCAGCTCACCTTCCAAGCAAAGCAAAAGTCAGTTTTAAATACACCAGCTGAGTTTTTTAATGGTGCTGGATGGTTTTCCTTTCCTTTTTTTCAACTGCTGCAGTTATTTCTATATATAGTCTTAAGGATGTGAAAAGTCATTCATTCCTAGTGTGTTTAAATATGCTCCATAATGAATGTTGTGGATGTGAAAGATAAGCAGCCTGGAGCTTTCTTTTGTAAGGTATAGGATAACACAAAGCATCAAAGTTTTGCTGCCCTCAGGGCACACATTGAAGCAGTTAAAGTAGTGAGATAACCGAAATACAATAAGATATCCATCTGCAAAATCTAAAGCTCAAGGACACAATAAGTTTTCATTTCAGTGTTTCTCATTTGCTGAGAATGAGCCAAATAGATCTTAATTCCACATTGTAGATGGTGACAGAAATTCAGTAACTTTCTCTGGGATGAGTCTGGTTTGGTGCCCAAATCTGTCTGATAATGGTCTGGTTTGGAATTCTAATCTGAATTAGCTGCTTACAGTTACCTAAGAAAACAAGAAGTAGTATTGCTGTTTAGGAACATTTCTGCTTGGTGCTGAACTACAGGTAGTCTGTTATTTCCGATTTGGAACAAAGAATTCCTGTAAAGAGCTAAATCACTTTGCCTTTACTTTGCATTATATCTTAGTTCTCACTCACTGTGTTTGTTCTTACAGGTGCTGGGTTTGGATTAGGAATTGTTTTCTCAGTCATCTTCTTCAAAAGTAAGTATACTGCAGGAATTTTACTGCCTGGTTCCCTACTTTCTCTTGTAGGTGCAGTTGAAAATAATCTTTGAGGCATGTAAAAATCAGCATGTTAAACTAATTCATTATTGGTCATGTCTTTTGAGCTGACATGGAGTTACGTACAGTGTTAACTGTTGTGTAACAAGGTTGTTCCATGAGGCACCTCTCTAAGCTCCTACTGTGCTCAGCTCAAATGCTGGAATTGCAGGAAACCCTGAGCCAAATGACTGGAGCCATGTGTCTAGACAACAGTTTATGCCAAGCTTGCCAGGGGTTTAAAACTGATCTAAATTCCTCTTTAGTTATGCTTTGGTAAGAGAATAGTTTACAGGAATATCTTGAATTGAGAGATTGATTAGAATCCATTGAATTCTCAGTGTGATGTTTTGCTGTTACTTTTGTTGTTTTGAAGTACTCAGGGTTTTAGCTGATTTGAGAACTTGAAAATGCCTAATATGCCTCTTCCCAGTGATATATTCTTTCTTGGTGCTTATTTAACAACTCTGTCACTCTCATATGAAATAAACAGCTTTTCTTGACTTGGACTTTTCCTCTCTGCTTGCCTTCCCCCACAGGAAGGACATGGCCTATCGCTTTTGGGTCAGGGATGGGGTTAGGAATGGCTTATTCCAATTGTCAACATGACTTCCAGTCTCCATATCTTCTCCATGGTAAATTTGTAAAAGTAAGTATCAGTACTAGTTACTATTAGTTAGTAACTGTTTTAGTTTAGGATGGTACATTTAGACACCATTTAAATAGACAGTCCTCTGCCTTTCCCAAATGAGTGCTAGGAAGGAAAAATTTGTGTTGCCAAAGCTGGGCAGTTCCCCCTCTCTTTAGTAATGTTTAATATCTGGTGTGTTTAGCACTAAACTTACTGGACTGAATACATAGACTTAATTTAACAGACCCAGGTAGGTTTGCCCACAACCTGAAAACAACTATAATAACAATAAGAAAGCTGAAAAACTAAATTAATGGCAAGATTTTTGTCTTCAGACTTAGAAAGAGATGAGCTAGGAAGAAACTGAAAGTTATGTTAGGTAGATCTGCCTGTGGAAGCAGATCTGGGATCTTTTGGGAGTGTTTTTTTTGTTTAGTTGCTTTTTTTTGGTTGGGGTTTTTGGAGTTTTTCAACACGAAAATAATAATCTTGTGTAAGTTTTTTGTCTTGTTTGGCTGGAATCTAATAATTAATCTGACGAAACTGTAAACTTTAAGTAGTTTGGAAGAGGATCATTTAGATGAATTTAGTTTTTTTCACTGACCATGCCAAAAGAAAATACTTAAAACTGGATTAATGAGCAGGAGACATTTGTTCACTCACAAACTGCCTGCAGTGCACTAAGCCCACAGACTGACTCCATCCATATTGCTTTTGTTTCTTCACATATAAGAATTGGGACTGGTTTTGTGGTAATTCATCATGGTGATATCTTGAGGGGAAAAAAAAGGTGTGCATATTTTGGATTCACAAAGCCATGGACTGCTGAAAGCACTTGAGTGATAGCACTGCAGAAGCATCCACCAAGACACATTTACAGTTACTTTAGCATTTCAGAAGGTACTGAGGTAAATGTTCTGCCAGGAGCTTCTCATGGCAAGTACACAGAAGTGCATAAAGTGCTTGTCTGCCTGATGACAGAATCCTGAATGTGGTGTTCCCCTTTTTCATGACACATATACAGCTGGAAGTTGGGTTCAGTCCCCCTCAAATTTACTGGCAGATGAGCTTTTGCCAGCCCTCTGCAGCCCTACCAGACATACCTGCTTATAGACATTCAGCTGTTAAGAAAGGGAAATGGTAACAAGATTCTTGACCAACTTCTTCAAGATGAAATATTTTAGGTAGCAGTATAGAGAAAGAGTGACTTAGATGCAGCAGCTACAACACTGCAGCTCCAGCCCAGAATGGAAATCATGTGCAGCACCCTGCTGGCCAGATCTGCTAACATTAAAATGTGTTAGCTTTCCACACTATCCTGAGGGGATGCCTCCAATTCACATGTCCAGAAAGAAGCTGGAATGACTTGTCTGTGGCTTCATGTGAATGGTAAATGCCCTGCAAGCATTATTCATTCAAGGATGCTTGTTACTAGGGATGTTGAGCAACAGAAAACTGACTTTGGGGTCAGCCCAGTAAGGGATTTTGTTTGGATTAAGGACTAAGCTGTGTGCTGGAGCAAGGGTGGTCCTTTGAAGCATGAGGTAATTGAAAGTGCACTTCAGAGAAGCAGCACAGCTGCCTGCATGGCACAGGACTAGACAAATAGTTTCCAGTGCACTGTCTCCATTGGCCTTCTCTGGCACAGAGAGGCTGAACACACAGAGAGGGAGGTCGTGGATGAAACCATCTAATGGTTAATGCTGTTAATCCTCTCCAAAATGTCGTGTCATGGATAATGGCTCTGGGGTTATTATAACAAAATTATTTCATTTCTGTTGGTTAGGAACATGGAAAATATTGTTACATTATCACTCATCTGTTTTTTTCTTAGAAAATACAGTTATAACTGAACTCTGTAGAACTTCCTTTACAAAATGGAGTCCTGCTGAAATGTTAACTTGTCACAATGTGAGATTCTGCAAGAAACTCTGTTGTTGAGAGAGAAATGTAACATGGATTAACTTGAACCAAATTGTTTCTGGTTTTCTGAGCCTGTCAAGTTCATAGGATCACTCAACTTGGAAAGGACTTCAAGGAGGTCATCTACTCTGACCTCAAGGCAGGGTCAGCTCTGAGGTCAAACCGGGTTACTTGGGGCTTTATTTAGTCTGGATTCTTAATTCTTCAGGCTCAGGTTCTTAATTCAGAATCCTAAGTGAGAATGGAGAGAACAGAGGACCTCCAGGGTACCAGTCAGGAGATTACAGAGTGACTTTGGAGCTGTTGTAGCTGTAACTTGGATAATCATGTTGCCCATCCTTTGGGTTAGTAATTTGATCATGAAACTCACCAATGCAAGAGCCCTTCATCTAGACCAAGAGATTGTTTAAATGCAGACAAGTCTTTGTTTGTGGGCATAAGAGTCTGAGAGCTTTTTAAGTAATTTGCTCAAGTGGATTCCACTGTGATTTCAGCTGAATTTAAAATCAACCTCTAGCAATTATTTGGAGGCTGAGAGTTACAAGGCCTTGATTTCCTTGCAGAATGGGAAGTATCATGTTTTCCAGGTTATTTAGCCTGTATTATTTATCACCCCAAATGCACAAGCCTGTGGTTCGGTGCGGTGTGGGTTACATTGATGTGCAAGAATACAGTCTGGCAAATGAAGCCTTTCCTCCTGCCCTTTGCGGCTTTGATTTCTCTCTGGTTTCTATTCAGTCTGTGAATAGTTACCTTGAACAATAATGCTGGGGTTTCTTGAAGTACCCATTTGATCAGAATGAGGAGTTATGAGCATGAAAACATGCTTCTGGTATGAAAATAGCTGCTTAACTTCTCCATGCTCAACTTCTCAGTCTAGTGAAGGATAAAAATGTTAGCCTACCTTCTGGAAACGTTTCGGAGCCAAGTGGCTTGCTTTACATCGAGCAGCACCTTCTATGTAAGGAACCCAAATGGCTTTTTAATAATATAAGCCTTCTTGCTTTACAGGAACAGTGACTAATGACTAAGACTATCCCAGTGGGAAGGAAGGAGAAATCAATGATTATTCCTCAGGAATACTTGAAGTGCCCCTGGAATAAGCCAACATTCTTCAGTAACGATCACCAGTAACTCTTTATACTCCAACAAACTGTTTCTGTAGATGAAACAAAGTTCTGTTGCTTGTTTTGTATCGTGTCTGCAACGTGCAAGGAAGAGCTCTTCTGGGAAATAAATAAAACAAAAATGGCCTTCTCTGGTGTGTTGACTTTGTATGTGAGTGAGCGAGAGAATGGAAGGAGAGACCTTCAGTGGGAGTACCTTGCAGCTGTGCCCACATGGGTAAAAGCCACTGCGAGAGCTCTTCAGAGGAGACAGCCGTCGTATGTTCCTCTCCACTCTTGAAAGACAACCCCCATCTAACACAGAGTTCAAAGCAGCATTCCCACCTCATAAATCACCCACCAGACCCCTGCTGCTTGTGCTGGTGTTTGGAGAGGAATATAAATACTCCTATGTCCTGTTTGTACAGTTGCCCTTTAAAATTGGAGTTTTGGCCAAAGAGGCAGAAACCAAAAGGGCAAATCCTGTGCGATTGCAGCTAACCAGTGCTGTGTGCTGGAGCTCTGAGTCATGGAGTGACCCAGGTTTGAAGCTTCCCGGGATAGTGGGTGAATTACACAGCTGCACTTTGCCATCTGGCTCTTACCTTTTAGCTTGATTGTTTTTTCACCCCTCTTCTGGGGGAGAACACAGAGGTTTCAGTGTCTGGGAATGGGTCACAGATATTTAAAGCTCTTTATTACCTTGGCAAGTTGCTGGTCCAAGTGCTCCCTTCTACTTTACATTTACTCTAGTCCTTGTAATTGTCAGCATGTTGTCTGCTGCTCTTCTCCTGGCTTGAGCTTGTCTTCACTGCTGCTTTACTCAGCACTATTGTCTGGCTATTGAGGTGAACCCTTTTTCTTCGTCCCGTGCTTGCTACATGTTGCCTTCATAGCACTTGATGTAAATGCATGTCTCCTGAGATAGGATGGTGTATATATGGATACAGAGATTTCTGTTACTGAAAGCCTGCTATGCTGGATGGTGAGTGCTAGCAGATGGAAAAGCGACCAAAAAATGTCTCTCCAGAAAGGAAAACACAATGGAAAACAAGTTGTGCAATATTTGTGTTTGCTTTAACCATGCTGAAAATGGAAGGGGATGGACTGAGGGGCAGTGTGCTGAGTTCAGAGAGCCTGAGAAGCTCCTTACCTTCCTCAGCAATGGGGCTGAGATTTGGGGCAGGTGCCACAGCAGTCCTGCCCCACCACATCCCCCTGAGGGCTCATATGTGGATCTTGAGCACTGAAGAACCATGTTGAGCTGTGCCCAGAGTCAACAGGAGCTGAAGAGCTTGCCTAGAGCAGTGGACTTGTGAAATTAAATAGCTTTAATGCCAAAGCAGCATTAAAGACTGTCAAAGCATGATACCATCCAGGACCATTGCTTGAGCATGTCCTTGTTTTTCCACCTCCTCCCTTGCCGGACTGCATTCATCAGTCAGGTCAAAACAGCTTATTGGAAACAGGATCTCTTTGCTTTCTTCCCAATTTGGAATCATTTTATCTGGCCCCAATTTTTAATTTGAGCTATGTACTTTGGAGTCATAGCTCCTCTGTGGTTTGGAAAGTGTTTTTATTGAGTTCTCTGTGTGTGTGTGCTGCGGTGCTAGCAGTCTGGGTTCAGCTGGAGAGAAGACCATCAACCTGGGTAAGAAACAGGAGAACCAAAAGCAATGCTGAATGTACAACTGCCAAAGTGCACAAAAACCTTTAGCTTAATGCTGTGTCATTTGGGTCACAGTGATGGGTTCTGGGGTTTTTTTAGTGTCCTTGGTACTGCCTTGTTCTCCCCTGGTGTGAGCTGCTTCAGTTCAAATCGAGCACTTGGTTCTGGGGCTCCCAACACAAAGAGGGACCTGAAGCTGCTGGAGCGAGGCCAGAGGAGGCCATGGAGATGCTGTGAGGGCTGGAGCAGCTCTGCTCTGGAGCCAGGCTGAGAGAGCTGGGCTGGGGCAGCCTGGACAAGAGAAGGCTCCTGAAGGGGAGACCTGAGAGCAGCTCCAGTGCCTGAAGGGGCTGCAGGAAAGCTGGAGAGGGGCTTGGGACAAGGGCCTGTAGGGACAGGCCAAGGGGAATGGCTTGAACCTGCCCGAGGAGAGACTGAGCTGAGCTCTGAGGCAGAAGCTGTTCCCTGTGAGGGTGCTGAGGCACTGGCACAGGGTGCCCAGAGAAGCTGTGGCTGCCCCATCCTTGGCAGTGTTCAAGGCCAGGTTGGACACAGGGGCTTGGAGCAATCTGCTGCAGTGGAAGGGGTCCCTGCCCATGGCAGGGGTTGGAGCTGGATGAGCTTTAAGGTCCCTTCCAACCCAAACCAGTCTGAGATTCGATGAAATGCGACCTGGAGTTAATTCTTACTTTGTCTGATCTGTGCCCTGTGATCAAGCAGTTCTGGCTCTGGAACTCAGAAGGTTCCACTGTAGATACCATTTCACAATGTGTCCTTTGTTGCTGGAGTGAGAATGATCAGAACAAGTGGTTGTGCTCATTAACAGGAACTCCACTGTGGTGAGTGTGGAAATGGTGTGCAATTATAAAAGTGGCATTTAAAATTGCTCTTTAAATGCATTTAAAATGCTCTTCAAATGGGGTAAGAACTTGTAGTCTTTTTCATAGCTGCCTTGCTTGTTGTTTGTGTTACTACTTGTATATACACATATATAACTAAGATGTAATGGGCCTGTATTTTTTCTGGTTTAATTAAAGTTGTTTAAATCCTATTTTTGATCCTGTCTGTGTAAGCTGTGCAGAGCATCTCCTCTTTCCCTCTGTGGGAATAAGGCCGTACTATTCCCAACTGAGAACAGAATAGGAATAGTTTCTTGCTGCTTGATTTCTAATTACATAAATGGAAGGGGGAAAAGTGGAAATTCTAAGTACCAAAAGGCATGTTAAATTTAGTATAATGCACTCATCTGGAAACTATCACCTTTTTCCTTCGTTCTTAAGCCTGCTGAAATCATTGCTTCGTCTGAACTGTAGCTTGATTTGGATCAGCACCAAAAAGGGCAAACAAGATAGGCCTAAAGAAGTCAGGTGTCCCTACCCAAAATTAATGAGAACTTTAAATGGAGAAGTTATTGTAGCACCCCAGTGCAGTTTTAATAGGAAAATGGTGAGTATACAGTGAGTAAAGAAATTACACCACTATCTAGAAGGAGGGAAGAAAAGCTGTTTGCTGAATAGAACTGGGTTTGAACGTTTAACAGCTCCCTCAGTGCTTGTCTGGCCACAAATCTGCCTCTTTAACAGCTTGATTAGATGTCTGCTGAAGCTTTGTGATGGATAAACAAGCCATGGAAAAGCAGAGACTGCAGGGAATCAAGCTGCTTTTCCCTTGTTTATCTGAGTTCTTCATGTTTGATCAAGACCCCGTCATTTCTTTGTATTTCAGTCATGCCTTAGCCAAGATCAGGACCTTGCTGTATGTGGTGCTGTACACACAAATAAAAACCAGTCTCTGCCCTGGAGACTTTACAAACTAAACAGATGGGATTCAAGGAGGTAGAAGGGTTTGGAATTCCCATTATAAAGATGGGAGAAGCTGTAGACAAGGTCAGTGCTAAGCCTCGGGGGGAATGTGGTGTGCAGCTGGGACTCAAGTTTGAGTCTCGAGCCATTGACCCCAGCAGCCATCCTTTCTGACTGTGCTTTTACTTGGCAGATGCTGGAGCCTTAGGGGAAGGCTGCTCACTTCCTGAGCTGGGAGACCCCCGAAGGGTATGTTCTGCACTCATTCACTACCCTCAAGTTGCCCCAAATTCTTAATGGCAAAGCTCTGATAAGGTAGGAATTCTGGTTTAGCATCTGGGAGGTGACTGCTCATGGAATCACTAATAGTTGTAAAACACTGAGATCCTCAATATTGAATTTTGGGGTGAATCTAAATCTGATAATGAATCTAAATGTGTTATCAATTCTTTGCATCTCATGGAATAGCACATGGCTGGGTTAGGTGTGACGTAAGCATAATTCCAGAAGACAGTCACTGCCTTAGTAGATGTACCTTAGATATGAACTTAGGTAACAGATCAAGATGGAGGGAGGAGACCAAGGAGATACTGTCATTCCAACAGTGGAAACACAGCAGTGATGGTGTAACTCAACTCTTCCAGAGGCTTCACATGGTGGATGATTCTCCATAGGAGAAGGAATCCGTTTTCCAGGTATTTTTATGGGGTTCCCTCTGGAGTTTTGGAGCAATGCAGAAGAAATCACAAAGGTGCTTGTGTGCAAACTTAGTGGACTAAAGGTGTTGTGCTAGGGATGTACTGTGAGCTACAGTTCTTAGCTAGAAGGGAGAGGCTGGTGGCAGAGCTGGGGAGCGCAGGATCCTGGGAGGAAACCCACATTTCCCAGCAGCATCCTGCATCCGCAAGGCACTGCTGCCCATTTGCTGGGAGCTGAATGGGGTTTGGTGCTTTTCCCCCATACCACCCGCATCCTGATGGTAAGGAATGAACTTTTCCCTCATCTCCCACCCCAGCTCTGCCTTTGTAAATGGGAACAGTGCGCATTCTGGCACGGCAGCTCTGGTAGGCAGCTGTATGCAATGTGTCCTGTGTCTTAACTGCTCCGAGAGTCCAGCCTATAGCCCACCCACAGTGAAATGCTTGACTGGGATTGAAGCTAAATGGGAACATAGTTTATGGAAATTCAGCTGTGGATCGCTGTTCCTCCTGTGACTTCTGGCTGTCAGCACTTTGCTGTACAGCATTGCTAGCTGTGTTCCTCGTGGTGGTAGATACCCACCTCCTGGAGCTTATAAAGATGCTGAGAAAGTTGTTGGTGACTAATAAATCACTCTTCATCTGCAGGCTTTATTGGGAGTGCTTGTAAAGACTCCAGCTCTGGGTTAGGAGTGTGTGCCCCTTCCTAGGAAAGGTCATGCCCTTATCAGTTCAAATTCAGTTCATAAATCTCCAGTTGGACGAAGGAGTGTGTTTCTTTATAGCAGTTTTAGAGGGTATTCTGCCTCGCCCTTGGTGCTGCACTTGAAGTTGGACTGGAGGTGCACTGGAAGGACTGGGTCAGAATGTCTGCATCATGTCAGGCAGAACAGAGGAAGTTTATTGGGTTCTTTTAAGGCCTGAGAAATAACTCTGAAACCTTTGGGAGCATCCTAGTGTGCCACGTGCTTGTGGGAGGCTCTAGTTTGCTATCTGCAACGTTGTGGGGTTTATAACCATATTAGGTAGAACTAGAGGTAGGCTGGCAGATAGAGAGGTCACGGTGACTCCTCTGTGCACAGGATGAGCCGGTGATTATTTAACTAAGGCTTCAACATTAACTCTTGTCATACACTGGAACAGGCACTGAGGCAAGTCCCTGCTACCAAAACTAAACCCACACTGGCCCAAAATTGGTCCAGTGCTAGCACAGATGTCTCAGCCTGTTCAAGAAAACAAGGAGAAGCTCCTTCAGTTCCTCACCAGCTGCAATAGTGTTATCTGCTTCACAAACCCAGAAATCATGACCAGCAGGTCAGAGGAGGTGATCCTGCCCCTCTGCTCTGCTCTTGTGACACTCCACTTGCAGCACTGTGTGCAGTGTTGGTGGCCTCAACATCAGAAGGAGATGGAGCTGCTGGAGCAAGTCCAGAGGAGGCCACTGGGATGATCAGGGGCTGGAGCAGCTCCTGTATGGAGCCAGGCTGAGAACATTGGGACTGTTCAGCCTGGAGAAGAGAAGCTGCGTGGAGACCTCAGAGCAGCTTCCAGTGTCTGAAGGGGGCTACAAGGATGCTGGAGAGGGACTCTTCATCAGGGACTGAAGCTACAGGACAAGGGGTGATGGGTTCAGACTGAAACAGGGGAAGTTCAGGTTGGAGATAAGGCAGAAGCTGTTCCCTGGGAGGGTGCTGAGGCGCTGGCACAGGGTGCCCAGAGAAGCTGTGGCTGCCCCATCCCTGGCAGTGCTCAAGGCCAGGCTGGACACAGGGGCTTGGAGCAGCTGCTCCAGTGGAAGGGGTCCCTGCTCATGGCAGGGGTTGGAGCTGGAGGAGCTTTAAGGTCCCTTCAACCCAAACCAGTCTGGGATTCTATGAAATCACCACCCTGCTTTAGGGCAGGATGAGCAGATTTCTCAGGGTGCTGTTTTTATGATTTTATGAAACATACCCTCTAAAAATGAATACCACATTATCACTTTAAGAATTACATTGGCATTTGTCTTCCATACAGTGGGGGCTGTTAGTGAATCCATAGGTACCTTCCTTTTCCTCTGTTACCTTAGGTTTAAACCCAAAGTTTAAAGAATGCTGACTCTTGCAGCAGCAGCACTTCAGAAACCGGCACTTTGACGCTTCAGATTTTGGATGCTTTTCTTAGAAGCCAGAGTTTGTTCAGCAGCAACATGCAAGAGCAGCTCACTATTGCAGTGGGCTGAGTCACCCCAGCTCAGGCGGTGCTGGTTTCCTTTTGGTAATGTGCAAAATGTTCCCTGCACACATGTGTGTGTTCTGTGTTTGTTCTGCTGCTTGACAGTTTGTAAGTGCTTTGGTGCCAGAACTGTCTCTAAACACATACAAATACCTATTGTGATGAGGCCCTGGGCTTGGCTGGGCCCTCCAGGCAGTGCTGCAAGAGAAAGGATTGTTATAAGCAGAGGTTCTGAGCTATTGCAGCAGGGGGAAGTTGTGCAGCAGCAAAGAAGATGGTTATTGGAGGGGATTTATCCCTTTGGAATGGAATTGGAGGAAACCAGCGCTTTGGAAGTAGAAAGAGAGAAGCTGTTTGAACTCGTAAGGAAAAGGGCACCTGCAAAAGAAGCCCAACAGCTTCTTCCCAGCCCTCCCTGTTAGAAACTGCCCCTGCAGCCATGAGCTGAATAGGGGAAGGATTTTGCATGACCTGAGTTGCTGGGGAAGGGAGGGACGGAGGGGCCTAGAATGCCTGGGAGCAGGGAATGATTGGGCAAGGTGGAAAATAGGGCGATTAAACACACTTGGACTTGCTCAGCGATGGGAGGGGTACATGTTTTTACTGCTGCCCCAGGGCCCCAGAATGCATTGGCACAGCACTAGAGAGAAACCACTAATCCCAGTCACCGAGGGGAGGGCAGGGGACGTTCTCCTCTCCTGCCCGCCGAGCGCTCGGACCCCTGTGGAAGGGAAGGCTGATGGGATTAGAGGAAACAGCTGGCTGGAGTCTTACCCTGCGGGAGCTCGCATTCCCGGCACTCGGAAGAGAGGAGCGCCCCGCTGCCGAGTCGCATTCCAGGTCATTTGCTGAGCCCAGATGTTTTCTAATGAGCTCTATGAGAAATCCTTTTCCTTTACTACCAAGCACGGCCCCTGCCAGCCAGGTCCATCCATAGGTCTCTCCTGCACATGGCCAGGCAAGTGGAGCTTGGCCAAGTTACCTCTAGGACTCGTGCCTTTCTGCTTTGCTTATGCAAAGGGATTCAGCACAGAGCTCAGATCTGTTACCCTAAAGCTGTGGCCCGATGGAGGTGGCTGGGTGTAATTCCTCCTGTGGCTGAACCCTCCCCTCCAGCCTCTCCTTACCTCTGTGTGTTATTAAAGCAGGTGCTCAGGGTGGATTCACCTGATGAGCCACATGCTCCTCACATCCTACTTGCAACAATTGTCCCTTCCCTTCATCTACCCAAGACGGTGATGGGAAATCACCCCCAGCTTTTTAAGTAGCAGAACCTTTGCCTCCGTCTCCTGGCATGAGTGCTGATTCCTTCACCTCAGACATGGATGCCCTTACACACAGCAGTTTGAAGTGCTTGGAGATGTCTTAGGAGCCAAGAAGTTCAACCTCAGCAGGTGATGTTCCAGTGGAGGAAGGGAGCTGATAAAGACCCACCTTTATTCTGAGGAGCTGCAATGCATTTTGTACCCTTTTTACAAGGGTATGAAGAGACAGGACAAGGGGCAGTGGCTTTAAGATGAAAGAGGATAGGTTTAGATCAGGTATAAGGCAGAAGCTGTTCCCTGTGAGGGTGCTGAGGCGCTGGCACAGGGTGCCCAGAGAAGCTGTGGCTGCCCCATCCCTGGCAGTGTTGAAGGCCAGGTTGGACACAGGGGCTTGGAGCAGCTGCTCCAGTGGAAGGGGTCCCTGCCCGTGGCAGGAGTTGGAGCTGGAGGAGCTTTAAGGTCCCTTCAACCCAAAACACTCTATGGTTCTGATTAAGGCTGAGAGCCCTTCTTTGGTCCCTACATGATGTGCCTTGGGGATAGCGAACAAAGCACCAGTCACTGGGGGAGACCTGAAGCATGGGCCCAGCAGTGGGGATATGGCTGCTCCCTGCAGCCCTCAGACACACACGCTCTCACTTCACCCCCTCTTCTCCCAGCTCCCTCTCCCCCCGTGTTTTCCAGCAGGCAGCTCTGGGCAGGGAGCCTTGGAATCTGCGTGAAGACACCAATAAAAGGGATGGGGTTATTTTTAACTTACAAATACACCCTTTTAATTCTCACGCCCACAGCTCCTTGTCCTGTCCTGACAAGTGGGGAGCCCCTGGCACTGTGGGTGTTTGTCAGCAGGCCCAAAACAGCAGCAGCAGGCAAGGGAGGAGGGAAGGAAGCTCCCGGGGACTGGAGAGCAGGTTTCTGCTGTATCTCGGTGATCCCGCAGCAGGGGAAAGGGGAAGGCACAGGTGGGGGTGTGGAGCTTTAGGGCAAGGCTCTGTTTTTATGTGGTGTCTGTCTGCAGTGGAGAACTGCAGGCTGACAAAACGGGCTCTTGTTGGGGGGTGAAGGAGGAGAGGTGTGTTGTGTTGCACCACTCGGGATGAAAAGTCCAGAGGAGGCCATGAGGATGCTCAGGGGCTGGAGCAGCTCCCATATGGAGGCAGGGTGAGAACGTTGGGGCTGTTCAGCCTGGAGAAGAGAAGCTGCGTGGAGACCTCAGAGCAGCTTCCAGTGTCTGAAGGGGGGCTACAGGGATGCTGGGGAGGGACTCTTCATCAGGGACTGGAGCAACAGGACAAGGGGTGATGGGTTCAAACTGAAACAGGGGAAGTTCAGGTTGGAGATAAGGAAGAAATTCTTTACTGTTAGGGCGGTGAGGCACTGGAATGGGTTGCCCAAGGAAGTTGGGAATGTTCCATCCCTGGCAGTGTTCAAGGCCAGGTTGGACAGGGCCTTGGGTGCCATGGTTTAGTGTGAGGTGTCCCTGCCCATGGCAGGGGGGTTGTAACTGGATGAACTTAAGGTTATTTCCACCCCAAACTGTTCTATGATTCTATAATTTATCCACAGCCATGAGAAATTGATTCCAAGCCTCAGATGTCTCCTCTTTCACTCCTAGTATTATTCATAGAATTATAGAATCCCAGCCTGGTTTGGATTGAAGGGACATTAAAGCTGATCCAGTTCCAGCACCTGCCACAGGCAGGGACCCCTTCCACTGGAGCAGCTGCTCCAAGCCCCTGTGTCCAACCTGGCCTTCAACACTGCCAGGGATGGGGCGTTTGGAATAAAGTGGTCTCCCAGGCAGGAGCTCACTGCTGGTCGTGCTGGCCATGAGGAGCAGCGAGTGAGTAGCCAAAAGCCCAGGTTCAGCAGTGGCCACACTGGGAAGTGAGAGGTCAGGCTCCTGACGGTGAAAGGCTTCTCCTCTGCCTCTTGTTGGAACTTTTGGAGCTCAGCACAGTTTGGGCCTGGGGAGTTTGTATCTAACAGGGTGAGAAAGTGATGCTGGCAGCAGGGTTTTGCCACCCTGTTTACAGATTCCTATTGTCCTGGAGGTGAAGGGAATGGAGCAGCAGGAAACTTCCATTGCTGGCAGGCTCCTGGCTCCTTGAGCTAACCCCCAGCCCCAAAGCTGCTGCCAGCTCTCCTCTCAGCACAGCTGCTGCCTTCTCACCACCTCCTCTTCCTCCCTCTCTGATCTCTATGCGAATCTCCACACAAACAGGAGCCAGCAAAGCCCATCCAAACCTTGCAGGTATCTGTTGCTTTGGGTACTGCTGTGCCAGTGTTTAATGTGGAGGCCTTCATTAGATTAATTGCACTGTTACAGAAACAGAGTCCTTCCGCTCTCTAGCAATTACTGCAGCTGAAAGACAGCGATGAATGGGCTTCACTGGGATTGGGGCTGGCTGGTAGTTCTTTAATGGAAAGAGAGAGAAAAACAGGGAAGGGAAGGAGAAGAGAGGGGGAAGAAGAAAGAGGAGAAGGAGAAGGGAATGGAAAGGAGAAGGGAAAGGGAAGGAGGAGAAAGGGAAGAGAAGGAGAAGGAAAAGCAAAAGAGAAGGGAAAGGAAAAGAGAACCCCATCCTCTCTGGTGCTGCAGAGCTTTCCCAAAGCCCGTGCCGCTGCCAGGGCTCTGCCCAAGCCCTCTCTATCCAGCGCTGGGTTTAAACGGGAGCCGTTCGCGTGCATTGAGCCCTACCCACACTTTGTTTATGCCGCTGCCGGAGCGAACTCCGGGCGCCAACCGCCGCCCCCGGCTCTGCTGCCCGGGACGCGCCGCTCCCGGCCCCCCCGTGCCCGAGCAGCGAGCGGGGCTCCCCGCGCCGCACCGGGGCCGCTCCCTCGCTCCGTCCCCTCCTCTCCCCTCCTCTCGCTTCCCGCCCCGATTGTGCAATCGCGAGCGGCGGGGCCGGCGGCACCGCCCGGAGCCCGGCACCGGGGGGAGGGAAGGGAAGGGAGGAAGGAGGGAAGCGCCGGTCCCGCCCGCCCCGCGCTCCCTGGGCCGCGGCGCCGGGGATGCGGCAGCCGCCGGGCACCGCGGGGCTGTAGCCGCCGGCCGCGGCCCCGGAGCCCATGGGCTGTGCCCACCGACGCCTGGGTGGTGAGTACCGAGGGGCTCCGCGTCTCTGCCCCCATCCCGCACCCGCCGCGTTCCCTCCGCCGAGGGTTTTCCGTCTCTTTTCCCCTCTATTCCCCCTCCCCGGTGATCGGTGGCGGGAGGATGAGAGTGTGGCCGTGGCCAGAAATGAGTTGCAGATGAGGCGGAGGTCGGGGGAGCCGCTGGGCTCCACCGCCGCTTTAACGCAAAGAAAGTAAAAGCCGAGGGGATGGGAGCCGCGCTGCGCTGGTCCCCATCTGCGGTGCAGGGTCCTGCCCATCGCCTTCGGGTTTCCAACAAAAGTGCGGAGGGAAGAACGGGAACATTCCGACTATCGATTGACCGCAACGGCAGAGGACGGGGAGTGCTTCGGGCAGTGTGAAGGAAGGGGATTTTCTGGATGGCAAAGCAGTGAACTTTTGTTGCTTGAAAAAGGGGACGAATTTACATCCTTGTAGCCTACAAATAGGTTTCGTGCTTGGTAGCGTATTACAAAGGCTTAGATCCTATAGCTCTCTACCTGTTTCTTGAGTTGTAAGGAAATGTTTCAGTTTGCCTCGGTATTTGTGGCAATTCTTACTTGTTACATACAAGAATCTTGTTGCTTACGAACATTTCTCCTACGAGGGCACTTGTATGGGAATCTTACGCTCTGCTCCACAATCTACCTTTTCTATATAGGATTTATATACCGGATTAACCCCATCGACTTCAGAATTCAGCCTGTGTGGAGTGGTTGTGCATTTGGGGCACTGTAGCTTTGTCCTGTAGGTTTTCTTTGGAGAAGAATCTGCGCTCCACTGAAATGAGTGGGAAAGATACGGCGAGGGCCGGATTTTCCCTTGTATTTTTAGCCTAAGAACTTCGTGTCCTCTTTGCAATATCCAACCAGCCAAAACTCAGCTGTGTACAATGGGCACTTTTGCTTTTGGGAGGCAGTCTCCCATCTCCTAAAAGGCAGCTTTGCCTCCCATTTGCAAACCGCAGGATGGGAAATGGAATTTGCCTTTGGTCTAAAAATCCCAAGTGTTTGCAAACAGCCCTGAGAAGAATCCGGGCTCTTGGCTTGACCTCTCCGTGCTGGATTCCAGCTTGGGGAGTTTGTGGTCTTGCAAAAAAGGGTGAATGAGCAAAGTCTTCCCAAGTGCGCGGTCGGTTGCCTTTCCGGAGTGAGGGAAAGCTGGAGGGAACTTTGGGTGCCCAGGAAGAGCAGGATTGAGCCAAAATGCTTTTAAAGTAGCCTTGAAGACTTGCCCATGTTGGAGGAACTTTGTGTGTTGGCATTGCTGAGGTCGTGCTAAGCTGGTACAGTGGGAAACCTGCCCGAGTAGCAGAGCAAACTGCTGGGCAGTTATTCCTCCCCAAGCTCCATTCTGTATCCATTAACGTGGTAGCAGTCTCTCCACCAGCCCCTGTATCCCTGTGGAGCAGGCAGAGCTCCAGCCTTGCTCCAGAGCTCCTCGTTGTTTGAAGTCTGCTGGAAAAACCCCTCCTCTGGTTGCCCAGCTCAGAGATCCTCTGGGATAAAGCAAGGACCAGAGGGGTTGGGGGCTCCAGTGGGGCGGAGGGCAAAGAAACCTCATGGAGAAGAGCCTTAAAACCCTGCCTGCTTGGTAACATCGTGCTTTTGGGGTGGGCTGAGGGGTGCTCTGTCCCCTGTGCCTCCTGTTAGTGCTGTACCTCCTGCTTCCCCAGACCTTTGTTCTTCACACAGCACCGTTCAGGGGGGGAGCAACACGGGGTGGAGGGGACCAGGGTGTAAATGAGCACCGATGGTGGGAACGGAGCGACCCAAGGCTCAGTTGTGGAGCTGTGCTGGCTGCTCCCCCCGTTCCAGCCAAAACTGCAGTGCTTTGGAGCTGAGCTTTGGAAATGGCGTCAGGATCAGGCCCTTGCGTTGGTTGCTCTCGATGATGTGGCTTCAACCTCCCTCTTCTCTGATACACAGCTCAGGCAACCTGTCCAGAGAGGGGAAAGGACCAGCACTGGGTTCACAGTTTGATTTCAGTGTGGTTACAGGGTCAAATCCTGCACTTTGAGGGGAGACAGTGTCTAAACATCAAGTGTGAGCTCAGCTCACAGTGTCTGGTAGCAGTTGCACATCCCAAGTGGGCTGTGAGATGTTGTGATACCCCCAAAAGCCTCTGGCCCTGCACTGCTTCAGAATTAGAGCTACTGCAGTCAATGCCATGGGTAAGGAATGCAGATGTTGGGTTTAAAACTGAGGAGGCTGGTGCAGCGCAAAGCAGACATTGAAAGAGGGAAAACTGGTGTTCCAGCTGACTGGATTTCTGCTGCTGTGAGCAGGATATGGCCCAAAAGGGTATAAAGGGAGAGGGACACGGCAGGAAGGATCCTGAACCGTTGCTGAAAGAGCCCCAGCTTCAGCTGCAAACCCTTCTCCTTCCCTCTTGCTCCCGCAGCCGGGAACCTGATCCCAGAGGCACAACCCCTCTGAGTAGGACAGGGCTCAATGTTTCTATGCCAGTTTGGTCCTGACTGACCGAGGGGGGTGAACAGCAGTGCGGTGGTACCGGAGCCACCTCCTGTCCCTGCCTGCTCCATCGTGTGCTCACTGCGAAACCACAGTCCCGGTGGCCACTGTGAACTGGTTGTGTCTGGTTCCAGTTCTGCTCGTTGTGAGCAAGCCGAGCGGTGCCAGATTCTGATCTCATTTGCACCACTGGAGTCATTCGGAGGAGCCGGTCCCAGTTTACCTCACTCCTAAGTGGAAGCAGAACTGGGCCTGCTGGGAGCCATGCTCCCCTGGGAGCTGGTGCCTGCCTGCAAAGCAAACCCAGGGTGATGTGAGCGGCTCTTGGGACCGTTCCCAGGAGCCGGGGGGGGTTTTACCACCAGCCCTGAGAGCTGCTTCACCCGAAAAAGGAGGGGAGAAGCTGAGGCTTCAGGCAGGGGAAGCGGTGACCGTGCTCAGGTGCCTTGGGGCTGTGCTGTCGGTGGGTGACAGTGGTCAGGTTCTGGGTTAGTGATGCTGTGGTGAAGGAAAAGGCAGCCCCTTGCCATACTGGGTGGGAAACAGCTGCTCACAGGGGTCTGGGGCAGCTTTAGGGATCATAGCCCAGTTCGAGGGCAGCAGTCACTGCTGGGATTGGGGTTTTCCATGGGGTTTGGATCCACAGTTCCCATTTGGACACTTCTTGTCCTCCCGCAGCCGGTACCCTCAGCCGCAGGCATCGGCAGTGCTGCTCCAGAGGGATGTGTGGGATGGCTGTGTGGGAATCACCAGCTCCAGGGGAAATGCAGGAGGGAGTCGAGCCTCCTTCAGGTCCAGACATGCGAGCGAGGCCTCTGGCTCTAACGCTGCTGCCAGCTGTGTTTGTAAGTGCCTATTGCTCATATGAGCTGCAGCCTGGGGACTGCTTCAGCCAAAGCATGTGGCAGACTCGTCCCTCCTTGCACGAGCTCTCACTTGGAGCCTGGATACTCTCCATTCCCCCAGTCCTCTGAGCACCCCAGTCCTGCTGCTCCCCAGAGCTGGTTCCAGGCTTGTTTCCCAGCTCCCACACAGCAGAGCCCCACATTTTGAGCAGGTGCTTGAAGAAGAGGGGGGCTGGAGAGTGATGTGGGGCTGGGACATATTCCTGTGCTTTCGGTTGATGCATTTTCCTGGCTGTGATTGCTCTTCATGCAGAAACTGAGCAATTGAACTAAACCATCAGGAACAGTTTTGATTACCCTTGCCTCCTCCCCACGCCATTTGTGCGTCCCTTTTCCAGCAGAGCTCCTTCAGGACCCCACTCTGAGCCTAGATTCATCCATAGGTAACTTTCCAATGGTTTTTGTAGGTAAAGGAGCTGGGATTTCTTTTCCAGCTGCAGGAGACCTGAGTTTCTGAATGCTCAGAGCATGGTCGAGAGGCCAGGTTTAAACTCCCAATGTACCAAAGGCTTTAGAACTGGGGAGGGGAGAGGGCTTCAGACTGCTGCAGTGCTTTGCTCTGTTTCTGCTTTCTTTCTGTGAATCTCCAGCCATGCGTGAGTGCAAAGGAACATGTTACAGAATGGGGAGCTCTGACATCTCCTGCTTTGGAAAGGGGCAGAGGCAGCAGGAGCCACTCAGGACACAGCTCTTGCTCCATTATCAGAGTGGTTTTAGGATCGTGTTAAATACCGAGCACCCTCCTGTAGTAATTCCCTGTTGATGTGTTGCTGTTTCTTCCCAGCTTTTGCAGCCCAAAGCAAGCCTGAAGCTCTCAGCAGAGGCTTTGTGCTCAGCGAAGCCTTGTTGGCCTCAGGAATCACCTCTATCCATTTCCAGTGCATCCTTTTCCCTCTCCCCTGTCCTGGCATCGATGGGATGGATTTGGGCTGTTGCAGACACAACAGTAGAGTCCCCAGAGGATGTTGTACTTCTTGTTTTTGACTGATGTAGTTTTACCTAAACTCAGATTGCAAAAGGGGGGCAAGTGTTAAGTAAGGGCAAGCACTGCATGAAACCATTGGTTTGATGGGTTTTATTG
Source organism: Melopsittacus undulatus (assembly GCF_012275295.1). NCBI lineage: Eukaryota > Metazoa > Chordata > Aves > Psittaciformes > Psittaculidae > Melopsittacus > Melopsittacus undulatus. The sequence goes on along the minus strand of NC_047538.1, from coordinate 2,194,772 downwards.
ACTTCCCAAGTTTTCACAGGTTAGATTGAAACTTTCCCTGCTAATAAAGCTGTCTCGATGGAACTTTTCTTCCATGAGAGCAAATACTGAGTTGAAGAATTGCCTTTTAGTATTGAGGAATTCCTGTAGAGACAAAATCCTGTGTGTGAGGAGAGCTGTGCTCTTTGTGGGACACATCCATGTTTCCTTCCAGCTGCCACCAAATCCCTTCCTGGGGCTCTGCTTCCTCTTAAGTGCCTAAATAATCCCTTACCTTCCAGCATGCACAGCTTCCTGCAGGGAGATCATTCCTGGCCACCTCCACACAACAGGAGAGATCCCACTGGAGTCCTGGGCTTTCCCTTCTCCTTACCCTGTATCACTGTGTCCCCACTGGCACTGTGTGGGGCAAGGGCTGTTGGCAGCCTCCCTCCCCTCCTGCCCCTGCAGCCTCTTCCCTGCAGTATTCCAAAGCCTTCCCTGTGCATTCCCACTCTCTCTGCACCTATCAGCTCACCCAGCATATGGCGTTGCCTGTCTCTGCTCTTCCATTAGGGAAACTGAGGCACGGAGCAGTGCATTCAGCAGCTCAACCTTGGTGCCTCCTCCTCTCCCTGCAGTGCTATGTGGCAGCTCCATGCAGCAGAATGGCACAGACGAACACGAAGGCAGGACCCCAAAGTGCTGTCATTGATGTCCAGCACCAGCTTGGGGTTGCTCTGGGTGCTTGGCATGAGAGCTGTGCTGAGTGGGAAGCTGGCTCCTTCAGGACACCCCTGCTGTCCAGGGCGGCAGGGGAGGAGGGTGGAGATCCCAGTTCTGATCCACACCAGGAGCTGAAACCTGCATCGTGTCCATGCTGAGATCTTCTGCATCTCACACAAGGATGTGGACCTGAGTTAGGCACTGAGGTAGGGTGAATTTCCCAGCTTTGAGCCTCATTGCCCTTAGCTGCAGCGTGGAGCTGACACTGTTTCTGTGCTGTACCCACAGGCTTTGAGCCTTTAGTGTGTAAAGCTTAGGGCCTTGTTGTCTCTCAGAACCTGGGATGAGCACAGTCTACCTCTGTCTGCAGTTTACTGTGTTAGGCAAAACTACAAGACCCTGGATAAGAAAAGTACTTATAACTGTATTAACCTACTGATGGAATTCCCCCCATGTCCACCTGCAGGCTGCTCTCCTGTGATGGTGTAAACTTCCCACTGGAAAAAGAGGGTAAAACTGATCAGATGCTTTGTATTTTCCTGCAGCCGTGTTTGGTTTCCAAGTGGCCGGGAACAGCTGTGGGCTGGATGTGGGAATGTGGCCTCCGAGGTAATTCCCCTCATTGTAACCATGTAGATTTTCCCAGCTGCTTCCAGGCGTTGGCGGGGTCTGTCCTGAGAGCCCCCGGGATGGGAGGAAGGAGCCCTTCGAGGTGACACAGAACATCTGAGCCTGCTGACACCAGATCTCAAAGGGCTCAGCCTGCAGAGGGACCCTGTGGGCATCACGAGGATGCTGAGGTGGTGCATGGGGACCCGTCAGCACTGGGACATGCTGCCCCTCAGCTCCAGGGACATGGGGACAGGCTGGGAAAGGGCTCTGGAGCTGCTCACCACAAGGCTGCAGCTGTGCGTGCGCTGAGGAGTTGTTTGTCTCCGGAGCCTGGGATGTGCCAGGCTCAAGGGCTGAGTCATTTGATGGCTCTGAGGCGTGCAGAAGGGATGGAGGAGGAGGCTGCCATGCACAGGGAGCGGGCAGAGACCCCATGGGCTGCTGGCTCGGATGGAGCCGAGATGAACTTTCTGCTTGGAAAGCTTTGACTCTCAGGAAAAGCCCCGTGTGCCCTGGTGTGGAAAGAGAAAGAAGCCCCTGTGAGGCAGGCCAGGGCCGGGGTCAGCACCGGGGAGCACACACTTGTTCCTGTAGGGGCTGCAACGTGTAATTTAGCTTGTCACGGAGGAATGTGCTCAATGCCTGTATCTAATGGGGAGTCTGCAGGCCTCCTCGGGTGCCTTGTCTTCCTTTTTGCCTTCCCTTTCCCAGCCCGGGGGCAGAGGGAACACGGTGCCTTTGTCTGCCCCCATGTGTCTGCTGTCAGATGAATGGCTTTAGCGGCAGCTCTGTTCGCATGGCTGGGTTGAGCTGTGGCAGTGAACACGCCGTGGTTGCAAGCAGGCTCTTTCCATCCCAAGCTCCCTCCCAAACTCAGCTGCATCTGATGGCATAAACCTCGTTACTTACTAGAACTGCGGCCGTGCAGGCTCCAGGGCATTCTTTGGGAGGAGGAAAGCACCGAATGCATGTGGCTGGTTCAAGTCAGTGAGGGATGGGATGGGGTAGAGTTGTAGCTGCTCCAGCTCTAGAGAAGTTCCCCTGCTCACCTCTGCTAGGGCCCTGCTTGCTGAAACATCCCTGCTCGGGAGAGGGTTGCAGCCCATGTTCAAGTGCTTTCCTGAATGCCGGCCAGCTCCTGTGCGTTAGCAGAGCACAGCCTCGCTCATCTTCCTCTCGGTATCCAAGCGAGAGGAGCTCAGATGTTTGGACGTGCCCCTTCATGCCTCTGGCAATGGGTCTAACCCCCCTCTATTGAGCACATCCCTCCAGGGCAAGGGAAGAGGTCCAGGGAAGCAGGTCTGCCTGCACAGGCAGCAGTGTTTGCCTCTGCTGGGCAGACTTGCATAGGAACCTGGAAACACCCCAGCCACCACCTTTCTTTGGGAAGAAGGAAATTGCTCTGTAATGGGGCACGTGGAAGTGAACTTGTGTGCCTGCTCCAGAGGAATTTCGGCTGCTCCCCGGGGGGCTGGAGTTGCTGTTTGGGTCACATCCCAGCTCTGATCTCGGACTTGCCTTTGGGAGTGAGATTCCTCAGCACAGAGCTGCTGGTGTTTGAGGAATGAGACTGGTGCTGAGCAAGCCAAGTGTGTGTGTGCAGCTCAGTTGGGTTCTTAGGAGCTGCAGAACTCCCCTATTCACATGAAAATGAACCTTCTGGGAGCAGAAGAAAGCCCTGAGCGTTGTCTTCAGGACAAATGTATTTAACCACACAAGTTCAGGGGCGGAACCCCTCTGCTTATCTCCAAGCAGGAGCTGCAAACCCTGCTTTGTGCAGGTGTTCTCACTGGGGACTGGGGCATTCACATGAGCAAGTGATGGGAGGGTTAGGAAGCAAGGGCTGTAAAGGTGTGGCTGCATTATACCATTACTGGATGACCTTAAGGTCCTTTCCAACCTGAGCCATCTGTGATTACAGTTCCTGTACCTCCAGGAAATAGAGGTTAGCAGAGAGACCACCTGATTCCTCCGGAGATCCGGGGACCAGGGAATGAAGATGCCCTCTTCTTGCTGCCTTGGGATGGAGGCTGGGGCAGCATCTCTTGTCTCTCAATTCAGATCCAGGAGTTTGGGCTCAGTGAAGGGGTAACAGGACAAAGCCCTTTGCCTCATAATGGCCTTAATATACCCAAGCTGGAGCTGTGAGAGGTTCTTGTAGGATGTCTCAGTCATGTAAGAAGAGAAGGCTCCTGAAGGGGAGACATCAGAGCAGCTTCCAGTGTCTGAAGGGGGCTACAGAGATGCTGGAGAGGGACTCTTCATCAGGGACTGGAGCAACAGGACAAGGGGTGATGGGTTCAAACTGAAACAGGGGAAGTTCAGGTTGGAGATAAGGCACAAGCTCTTCCCTGTGAGGGTGCTGAGGCGCTGGCACAGGGTGCCCAGAGAAGCTGTGGCTGCCCCATCCCTGGCAGTGTTCAAGGCCAGGTTGGACACAGGGGCTTGGAGCAGCTGCTCCAGTGGAAGCGTCCCTGCCCATGGCAGGGGTTGGAGCTGGATGAGCTTTAAGGTCCCTTCAACCCAAACCATTCCATGGTTCTATGTAGGTAAATGTGGTGGTCCTGCAGTCGAGGAGGGATTTGGGAGCACTGTGTAGAGAGCAGGGGAATGGAGCTGCCTCTGGCACCAGTGTCTGATAAGCAAAGCATTTTTCCTCTCCTTCCCCAGCAAGCATTAGAGGGCTGAGGCCAGGAGCCCTGGGAATCAACAGGAGTCTTTCCAGTGTGGGCCTTGGATCTTAGTCTGGATAAATAAATAGGAGCAAATAACATGGTTCTAACAAATAGCTCAGAAAAGCCTTTCACTGTGACTGCATCCAAACCCCACAGGGGAAAAAATTCCCCTATTTCTGTGGTGCTTTTCTGTCTGCTTTTCCTCGGGCATTGGGAGTGTTAATGCAGGCGCCTTGGTTGGGAATACGCCTTTCCACAGGGAAACCCTGCGTGGGATTTCTCTGGCCACCTTGGTGAGCGAGGTTCATGTTTGTTATCGAAGGGTCCCCCCTGTCCGCAGGCTCCGTTCCCATCCTTGTTCCTGCCTTTGAGCGGCTCTGTCCAAGTAAAGGCTGGTTCGGTCCCTGCCGGTTCCCGGCCTCTGGACGGAGGCTTTCCCAGCTCTCCCTGCTCGCCGCTGCCTTGCAGCGACCCCTGCTGCGCACTTCCAGGAGGAGAGCGGTTTTCCTGCCCCTCATCCCTCACACCGGGGCCGGCTTTGGCTTTTCAGGTGCGAGAGAAGGGAGCGGGAAGTGTGCGCCCTCCTCGCATGAAACCAGCGCTGAGCTCTGCTTCCTCAGCCCATGGAGCTGATGCTGTTGTTCTGCAAACACCCAGCCCAGCTTGGCCTGGGAGATGATGGGAAGGTCCTGGCACGAAGCTTGGGAGCAGCAGTGCAGGTACCTGCCTGCCTGGGGCCGTGTTCCGAAGAGGGAGGAGGCAGAGCAGGATGCGCAGTGCTTGAGGGCGATGTGAGCACCAGCACCGCAGGCACAGCTGTGCTTGTGGTGGCCAGGAGCGGCTGTGGGGCTGCAGAAGCAGGGCTGCCTGCCTGCTGCCCCCTCCTAACGCCGTGCTCCCTGTGTGCAGTTGTAGGGTCCCGGCAGAGCTGGCCATGATGTTATGGTTTGTGGTCGGTGCCCTCCTCCCAGCACTGCTCCTGGCTGCACCGCCCCCCATCAACAAGCTCGCCCTCTTCCCCGACAAGAGCGCTTGGTGCGAGGCCAAGAACATCACCCAGATCGTGGGGCACAGCGGCTGCGAGTCCAAGTCCATCCAGAACAGGTAGGGATCCAGCACGGAGCTGGGTGCAGCTCGCTCCTTCTGCTGCTGGCACTGCGGTGCCTCTGGGGCTGTCACTCCCACAATGTCCTGCTCCTGCCTGGCCCCTCTGTTGGAAAGAGCAGTGCCTCCCCTGAGGTTTCATCCCTCCCCTTGTCTTTGCAGGGCCTGCCTGGGGCAGTGTTTCAGCTACAGCGTCCCCAACACCTTCCCTCAGTCCACAGAGTCCCTGGTTCACTGTGACTCCTGCATGCCAGCGCAGTCCATGTGGGAAATCGTGAGTATCCATCCCTGCCTGCCCCAGGGGTCCTGCTGCTGAGGGCGCTCGGCTCTGCTCTGCCACCACTTCAGGACAAGACATTCTCCTCCCCTGAGGTTCCCCAGTTGCAGTTTTGGGTGTCTCTCAGTGGCAGACCTGTCTCAGGATGCCTGATGAAGGGGCTGCTGCAGCAACTGGACTGCAGTGGTGAGCGATGCGTGCATCACTGTTTGCAGAAGCATCCCCATCAGGCCTTGCATTATTCATCCCTGTGTGCATCCCTCGTGCCTCTTCTCCCCACTGCTCCTGTTGTCACCTCCTCCCACTTGGGAGTTTTTGCCTTCTCTGATGTCCACAAGTGCTTCCCACAGCCCATCTGCCAGCCCAAACAGCTCCATGCCCCCATTGCTCCTGGCAGAGCCATAAACCCTGCCTCTGAGGCAAGCCAGGATGCTGGGCTCAGCTCTGCTGTGCTTTCAGCTCATGCCTTTGGGCAGATGGCTCAATCCAAACTCTCAGATGCTCAGCAGTGATCTTGGGGGGAGCTTTGAGTTACTGCTGAGGCTTCTGTGCCAGCAGTGACGGGAGCAGCATCCTGCTTGAGCCGCTGCTCAACACAGCCCATCAGTCAGCCCAGAACCTCCCCGTGTGCTGGGCTGCACCCCCAGAGTGTGAGCAGCAGCTCAGGGAGGGGATCCTGCCCCTCTGATGTGCTCTGGGGAGACCCCCCCTGCAGCCCTGATCCAGCTCTGGGCCAGCAGCACAAGAGGGACCTGGAGCTGTTGGAGCGAGGCCAGAGGAGGCCATGGAGATGCTGCGAGGGCTGGAGCAGCTCTGCTCTGGAGCCAGGCTGAGAGAGCTGGGCTGGGGCAGCCTGGACAAGAGAAGGCTCCTGAAGGGGAGACCTGAGAGCAGCTCCAGTGCCTAAAGGGGCTGCAGGAAACCTGGAGAGGGGCTTGGGACAAGGGATGTAGGGACAGGCCAAGGGGAATGGCTTGAACCTGCCAGAGGGGAGACTGAGATGAGCTCTTAGGCAGAAGCTGTTCCCTGTGAGGGTGCTGAGGCGCTGGCACAGGGTGCCCAGAGAAGCTGTGGCTGCCCCATCCCTGGCAGTGCTCAAAGGCCAGGTTGGACACAGGGGCTTGGAGCAGCTGCTCCAGTGGAAGGGGTCCCTGCCTGTGGCAGGGGTTGGAGCTGGAGGAGCTTTAAGGTCCCTTCCAACCCAACTCATTTCATGGTTCTATGATGATCCTATGACTTTCCCTGCACCTTGTCCCTTATGAGACATTTCCAGTGAGCTCTTGCCTTGCAGACTGACAGTAGAGGTTTCTTTATATGGATAATGAACCACCACTTCTGGCTTATAATGCACCAAGTCTGCAGGGCACGGGGCAGGTCAGACCCACAGCCACGTGTCCACACGGCCCCTGAGCCTGCGAGCTCATCCCTGCACCCTCATCCCTCTGCCCAGGTGACCCTGGACTGCCCAGGCAACGACGAGATCCCCAGGGTGGACAAGCTGGTGGAGAAGATCCTTCACTGCAGCTGCCAGGCGTGCGGGAAGGAGCCCAGCCACGAGGGAGCCCTGTTCAACGTCTACCTGAACGCCGAGGAGAACATGCCTGCCGAAGGTCCCGGCCCCCATCACTACGGCCACCACCACCAGCAGGAGGTGGAGGAACCTCCTGCCTCCAGTCACCACCATCACCATGAGGAGGAGGGGGACGAGTGACCCGGCCCCTGTGGACTGTCCCTGTGTGTGTGTGTGTGTGTGTGCGGGACAGGGATGGGGTTTGGGGAGGGAGGGGGGGTGGAGTCTTTCCTGTCCCGTAGCTGCCCTCCCGCTTTGCTCTCCGTGGTCCCCCAGGGAAGCAGGAATGTTGTGAGGCACAGGCAGGGCTGAGGGCTCCGTGTTGTCGGATGCAAAACGACTTGCACATAATAGTAATAATATATTGAGAGGAGCAGGGACACGGATGAGGGGGTTTTGGCTGAGAGCAGAGCCTGAGCTGAGCTCCCCAGGTGCTGTCTGCAGGCTCCTGACCCGTGTGGAGCCCTTCCCGAGTCCTGGGTTTTCCTCTTGTAAATGGCTCATCCCTGGGGTGCAGGAGGAAGGGATGTGTCTCAGACCCACAGGAGATGCGCAGCTCTCCTGTGTGGGACCGGCTGCATCCCTTCTTCCTCCTTCCATCCCTGCCTGCCTCAGGAGCTGAGCTGGACACGCTGTTCCCTGCTGGATCTTCATTCAACCCCAACCCTCTTGTGCCAGCAGCTCCTGGGGAGCGTTTTCCCCCAGGATGTGTCGCTGGGGCCGTGTGAGGTGGTTGGGATCCGTGATGGTGACGGCCTTCACCTTCCTGGTCCCTGGGGCCACCACGAGGGAGCTGGATCGTGCCATGGGCACTGCTGTGGCTCACAGGGGAAGGCCAAGAGCAGGCTGGGGGGGAGCCAGCCCCTCTGCCCCCACTCCCTGCTGCACTTTAAGGGTGGTGGAGGGAGAGGGGGACGAGTGCCAGGGTGCAGATGGAGCCTTGCAGGGGCTGCTTGTGCCGGGCTGGGGGCCCCTCCTGCTCCCCCTTTCTCTCTGTTGTATGGAGCTGGTTTCTTTGGCGCTGCCCTGACAAGAGCTTCCAGAGCTTGTACTCGATGCCCCCCCTCCGATTTACAAGGATTTTGGTTGGGTTTGGTTGGGTTTGTGTTTCTGAAATAAATGGGTTCTGACTCCCACCCCTCAGTGCGCTGGTGCCTGTCTGGTTTGTGGCCGTAGGCTCCCCAGTGCTGATGGGGTGAAGCTGTTTGCAGCAGGCCAGCAGCACAGGAGGGTACAGGGCATGGGAAGCAATGGTTCCTGTTAGCTTGCTGCGTTCCATTCAGGAGGAAGAGCTCGTCAAGGGAAAACCCACCCCGGATTCCCAACATCTGGGCTGCATGTGGACACATCAGGCGCTGCAGCCGGGAGGTTTGAGGGCTGTCTGGTCCCACTTGTGTGGGAAGTGCGTGGGGTCCCTGTGGGATCATGGAGCCTTTACCAGCTCTGTTGCCACTAGGTGACACTCTTGATCCAGAGCCTTTCGTGGCATCCAGATGTTCACTGCCCCTGGGAGTGCTGCGGGAGCAGAGGGAGGTGAACATGGGCATGGATGTGGACATGGATGCGGACATGAGCCTCCCTTCCTGGGGGAGGAGGGGACACGAGCACCTCGGCTGGAAACCAGAGGGCTCTTTTCCAAGGGTGGAAAAGGGATTTCCCAAGGGATCAGGTGTTCGTGGGCAGGGCAGAGCGCGCCCTCACAAACCTCTGCTCCTGGCTGTGCCAGACACAACCGAGTGATGCTCCCTGCTTGAACCTGACCCTGGGGAAGCTCCCAGTGCTCTGGTGGGATGTGAGGCTGTTCCGTGCAAGCTGCTGGCTCCTAGTGAATGAATCCCAGGCTCTGGGGGCTCTGCACGTGTTTGGAGAGCAGCTCCAAATGGTGTTGCACTGAGGCAGCAATTGCCGCAGCAAAGGGGATGGGCTGAGGGTGTCCGGTGTGTTGAGGTTATGTGTCTTTGGCCGTGTGGTGTCTTCCCAAGGCAGGGAGCAGGGAGCTTTCCAGAGAGCTGGGAAGAGGTGGAGAGCCACAGAAACCTGCGTGGTCACCAGCCTCTGCCATGGGGCTCTTTCATTGCTGTAAGTGGGAACAGGGCCTGAGTTTGGCCTGGGAACTGCCCCTGTGATCCCAGGAGCTGCAGCACAAGGGGTTGGGAGCAGGACATCCTCACCTCCTTCAACACACACTGATCCTCAGTGCAGGCCGTGGAGGACGTTCCGTGGAGGGAAGGTGCCAAAGGCTCTGCCCAAACCAGCCCTAAGGAGCCATCCCACGGGAAGGATACAATAAGGACAAACTGCACTGGTAGGGCTGGCCTGGACCACCCGCCTGTCCTCACTGAGTCCCCTCTGCCATGTGGCTGTTGAGGACCTGGATTTGCTTCCCTGCTGGTGCTAGGGGAGAGCAGTGCTGGTGGAGCCACGATGTGTCCTGGAATGTGCGCAGGGACAGAGTGCACATGGGCACTGCTGGGGCAGAGGAGCCTGTGCAGGGGCAGTGCTGGGATTCGGGGGTTGTTTAAAGCAGGTTTTTAAACACATTCTCACAGAACCATGGAATGGTTTGTGTAGAAAGGACCTTAAAGCTCCTCCAGCTCCAACCCCTGCCACAGGCAGGGACCCCTTCCACTGGAGCAGCTGCTCCAAGCCCCTGTGTCCAACCTGGCCTTGAACACTGCCAGGGATGGGGCAGCCACAGCTTCTCTGGGCACCCTGTGCCAGCGCCTCAGCACCCTCACAGGGAAGAGCTTCTGCCTAAGAGCTCATCTCAGTCTCCCCTCGGGCAGGTTAAAGCCATTCCTCATTTTGCTTCAGATTCACTTCCTCAACAGCCACATCCAAACCAAGCGCAAGAAATCTCCCCCTGGTGCTGGAGGATGCGCTCCTGATCCAATCCAGAAGCAAAAGCTTTGGTGCTGAGCTGCTCCCGAGGCTGGGGCGCAGCAGGGCTGGGAGGGGAGCGTGGCTTTGCTCTGTGGCACTGCTTCCTCCCGAGCACGGAGCCAGCTGGGATGAATCCGCTGCTCCTTGATGTGCCCTCGCTGGGAGGCTGCCGCAGGGGCTCCGGGTGGGCTTCTTGCTTGTTCCCAGCCCAGATGTGCTGAGGAAGGGGGGGGGGGGGGGGGGGGGGGGGTGGGTTTCCTGGTGCAAACGCTGCTCCCACATCCCTCCCGCTGCGATCTGAGCCTCGTGTGCGTGCGCTGCCCTGGGCCCCTGCCAGGACACGGTGATGCGGAGGTGGCTACGGGGGCTTGGCCGGGAGCATCCAGGAGCTCTGGGGAGCAGAGGGAGCACAGACACAGACACCAGCTCCAGGAGCCTGCCCTGGCTGGCCTCGTCCTGCCGCTGGCACAGATGTTGCCCAGGGAAGTGGCTCAGGGATGCCCCATGGGCTGCACCCATGCACAGAGCTGAGCCCTGCTTTGTGTCGCTCCCGTTCCTTGCTCTGAGATGGTTCCAGGCCTCAAGTGCCTGTTGGGCCACGGAGGAGAGCACAAAGCTGGTGAGAAAAGTGAGTTTTGGTAAAGAGCCACGTTCCTGTCCCAGGGTGGGTGCCTGTGCACTGCAGCCGGGGATGGGGCTGCAGCAGGATGGGGCTGCCTCTCACCCCACATCTGCACCAACATCCATGGTGGTGCAGGGAGGAAGGGGCAGTGCCTGTGCCCCCCAGCAGGCACATGCACGGCTCTGGTCTGTGCTGGGGTGGGTGCCCTTGGCTCTGCTCATCCCCATCAGAAACTGCAGCCAGGATCTGGAAGGAAAAAAAGGCTTTTGGCAGTGGGTGGTTAAAACCCAAATCAGCCCCTGCCGAGCACCACGAGGTGCTGGCTGCGATGTGTGGAGGTGGTGGCAGCACTGAAAGACTCAGAAGTGTTGAACTAGAAGGGATGAAGAAGGTAGCGGGACCCCCTGGCTTGCACTTGCCAAAGGGCATTTGCCGTGGGTCCATCCAGGGATGCTGCACTGAGGCCAGCACAGGTAACCATGGAGCAGAGAGGGGAGGGCTGATGCTCCCCTGGTGAGGTGCAGCCTCTGCTCTTGGCTTCTGCTCACTCCCTCCATCCCTGGCTGCAGGCGGGTGGAAAAGCAGCCAGCAAAGCCTCCCTGTGCCTCTGGCTGCTCGGGGAGGGCTCTCGGTGCAGGTTTGGATGTTTTTCATGTGGCTTTGCTTCAAATCACCCAGCACAGAGGATGGAGCCTGGCATGGGCAGGGCTTGCCCATGGACCTGCTGGTCCAAGGATCACTGCTCACCCTCCTGGCCAATGTGGGGTCCCCAGTGCTGGTGCGGGCAGAAAAGGGAACTCTCTGTGTGTCACTTTGTGGAGTTTAGAGCAGATCCCTGTTTCCATCAGCATCTCATTGCATCTCCTCCCCTCCTCACCCTCCCTGGCCCCACCTCCTCCGAATCGGCAGTTCTGCATCCTTTGCTGTGCAGCGCAGAGCCGCAGGTGAGGGTCTGGCTGGTGCCTGCACATGGACACACGGACACGGACACGGTCACGCACCTCTGCCGGGCCCAGGCACCTGCCCGCTCTGAGCGCTGCATCCTCCTCCTCCCGGCGCGCTTGGCTGGGAGCAGCTCCGGCTCTGCCCCCCCCCCGGCTCTGGCTGCAGCAGCAGCGAGAGGAGCTCAGTGCGGCCCCACTGCCCCCGGGGACAGAGCCCTGCAGGGAGCCAAGCCCAGCCGGGGGGGGGGGGGGGGGTGAAGGACCTCAGGGGTCCAGAGCATCCCCAGCATCCCCGGTCCAGAGCATCCCAATATGTGATGTATCCCAAGGTCCAGAGCATTCCAGCATCTGAAGTATCCTGAGGTCCAGAGCATTTGAAGCATTCTTATGGTCCAGCACATCCAGAGCATCAGAGCATCCTGCTATCCAGAGCATCCCTGGCTCCTCAAGCATCCTGCCATCCAGAGCATCTCAAGCCTTCCTGGTGCCCAGAGCATCCCCAGCATCTGGAAGCAGTGTCCAGGGACATCCCGGAGCAGGGGGATTTGCAGGGATGAGGAAACGGCTGGCTGTGAGTAATGGGGAGGAGAACCTTGTTCCTGCTGATGGGCTCCTGGGAATGTCACTCTGTCCTGATCGCCAGTGAAGAGACAGAGCAGGGGAAGAGAGGGAGAGGAGGAGGAGAGGAGAAAGAGGGATGCATGCACGGGGATGCCTCTTCTCCCCCTGGTGCTGCCCCCAGCAATGATCACCTAGCACAGGGCGCACTGGAGAAGGTCCCTGCAGCTCCTCATGGAGGGTGACTTGGGAGCCCCCAATGCCAGCGTGCTGGGGGAGCGCTCGCTGCTGGTGGGGAGCAGCTGGGTGGCTGCTTTCCTGTGCTTCATCATCCTGCTGACCGCCGCAGGGAACTTCCTCCTCATCCTCCTCATCGTCACCCAGCGCTCCCTCCGCAACACCTCCAACTACTTTCTGGTGTCGCTCTTCATGTCCGACCTGATGGTGGGGCTGGTGGTGATGCCCCCGGCCATGCTCAACCAGCTCTATGGGCGCTGGGTGCTGCGTGGTGACTTCTGCTCCCTCTGGTACTCCTTCGATGTCATGTGCTGCAGCGCCTCCATCCTCAACCTCTGCATCATCAGCCTGGACCGGTACCTGCTCATCATCTCCCCGCTCAAGTACAAGCTGCGGATGACCTCCTGCAGGGCCCTCTGGCTCATCCTGGCTACCTGGACCTTGGCCGCGCTGGCCTCCTTCCTGCCCATCAAGATGGGGTGGCACGAGCTGGACTTCGAGGTCCGGACCCCAAACGTCACCTCCAGCGGGGACGAGGACCAGTGCCGGCTGCTGGTCAGCTTGCCCTACGCCCTGGTGGCCTCCTGCCTGACCTTCTTCCTCCCCTCCACCGCCATCTCCTTCACCTACTGCCGCATCCTCCTGGCAGCCCGCAAGCAGGCGGTGCAGGTGGCCTCCCTCGCCTCCAACGTGGCCACTGCCACTGCTGAGGAGGCCACAGCACAGGTAAGGATGCTGCTCCTCTGTGGCACACATGGTCTGGGTGCAGGGGGGTGTTTGTGGCTTCTGGAGCCAGCAAAGCCAGGCTGAGGGGGGGGATTTTGGGCAACATTCACCTCCTTGGTGTCCTCTGCTGTCCCCTGTGTCTTGTCCCAGCTTTTAAGCTGCTCCGGAGCACAGGAACAGCACGAGGGATGCATTGAAATCCAGGTTAAAATGAATGGAGCTTCACCTCCCTTCTGGCTGGGTGTTTTAATCCTCCCCGACTTCCCCCTCTTCAGTCCTGGCCGTGGTGGGTGTGAGGCAGATGGGGGAGAAGGAGCTCAAATCACAGCAAATGCCAGATTCCAAGGGAGCCTTTGGAAGCGGCAGTGTCTGTTCCTGCTCCCTGGTGCCTAACGGGAGCTGCACGATCCCTCCTTCCATCGCTGCTCAGGCTCGGGTGTGTGGCTTTTATCACCAGGACTTGTTTGTGTTTCTCCAGGAGGAGGTAATTGCCACTAAATGTAACAGCTTTAATTCCCTATAATGGGCTTTATTGACCTGGGATCCTGCAGGGAATGACAAACGTAATTGCCTCTAAATACCTTGATTTAGTTTGTTGCTCTCTCTTAGACAAAAGCAGCCGAGGCTCTGGGACTTGCCCAGCTCCTGCAAGTGATGGGATGCCCCAGCCTTTCCAAAGGGAAATGAGAAGGACAGCGACAACAGCATCAAACATTCCTTTCCCCCCCCAAGCCAGGGGTTTGGGTGCTGCAGACACCTCGAGGTGCTCAGTGCTTTGCTCTGTGTGAAGCCAGCCCCCACCCCCGTGTCCCAGGAGGTTCCTCCAGGGAATCCTGGAGTTTCCCCTTTTTAACCATGTTTTCCTGCTCTTTCCTGGGCCCAAAGTTGGTGCCAGCAGGCCCCTGGTTATCTGTGGCAGAGGCCTGAGCTAATGGCTTCATTTCGGGTTGTGAGGCCAGAGCCCTGAGCTGCGGGCTCTGCAGCTGACATCTCTGATGTCCTGCCTTTAACCGGAGAGTTGCTGCTCTAAGCAGCTCAAGCTGCCTCCTCAGGGCAGGTTTCATCCTCCCCACAGCCCTGATGAGCTGGGTTTGTCTCTAAAGGAGCAGCCTGATGAGAAAGCCTCTATTTTACAGCTGCAACAACCCCAGTGTTGAGGGTTCCTGCTGCCTCCCCCCCAGCTCACAGGGCAGTGTGTGCCCTCCTCCTGCCCATTGCCAAAAGGGAAACAACTGCAGGCTCTGCAGCGCAGGTGGCTCTTCCCTTGAGGCCGGGGCCGCAATTCCAGCAGGTGGGAATCACTCAGTGTCCCTTCTCCCTGCACAGGCTCCCCGTGCCCCGAGCCAGCCCACGGCCAGCAGTGAGAGCAGGAGGTTCCCCAACAAGCACAGCAAGAAGGCGCTGAAGGCCAGCCTGACGCTGGGCATCCTCCTGGGCATGTTCTTCGTGGCCTGGCTGCCCTTCTTCATCACCAACATGACACAGGTAAAGCTTGGGTGTGTTTTACATTAGGGTTTCAATCGGTTTTCACTTCAAACCCATTTGGGTTCAGTCTTGGGCACCTGCAGGAACTGCTGGAAAGGCTCCAGGAGCAAAGGTGCGAGGGATGGGACAAGAGGAAACGGCCTCAAGCTGCACCAGGGCAGGTTTAGATGGAGCTGTGGAACAATTCCTGCCCCAGAGGGTGCTCAGGCATGGGAACAGGCTGCCTGTCCCTGCAAGTGTTCACACACTCCATAGACAAGGCCTCAGTGCCATGGGTCAGTGGTGGCCTTGGCAGTGCTGGGGTAAGGTTGGACTGGATGAGCTGAAAGGGTTTTTCCAACCTGGTTGATTCCATGATTTCCCTGGGGAGCAGCACCAAGGAAAAGCCCTTTGGAAGGGTTTTGATGTGTTTCTGTGGGAGGGAGGTGCTGCCATGGCTGGAAAAGGGCTCTGGATGGGGGCTGAGGTGGGAGCCGCTGCTGACCCCGGCTGTGTGCCCCCAGGCAGTGTGTGGCTGTGTCCCCGCCGGCTTCTTCGACGTCCTCACCTGGCTCGGGTACTGCAACAGCACCATGAACCCCATCATCTACCCGCTCTTCATGAGGGACTTCAAGAGGGCCATGGGCAAGTACCTGCCGTGCTGCCGGCGCTCCGGGGAGCCGCGGCCCAGCGCCATCTCCTTGTCCATGAGGAATTCCAACAGCGGGGCCCGCGCTGCCACATCCCTCAGGAACGTGCTCACGCTGCAGGCTGAGACCGACTCGGGGGTGCTGGGGCATGAGCACACCCTGCTCCCGGCCCCCATGGGCAGCCTCAGTGTGCAGCCCCCCGACACGGAGCTGCAGCCCCGGCAGCTCAGCACCCCCGTGGCCTGAGAGGGGTCCCGGAGCTCCGAGTGCTGGGAAGGATCCGTGCCAAGCCCTGTTTCACTGCGGATGGACCTGCCTTGTTCTCCTCTCTTCCCGTCCCGTCTTTGCTCACCGGCACCAAGCACTTGTTCCCTCTCCAAGAGATGCTCCTTGTGGCCTTTTCTGGTCAGTTTGAACCTTGGGCACTGCATCTTCCACAGCCAGCATCTCCCTGGAGTTAAACCAAGGCCTGGCTTGCATCTCCCACTCCCACAGCTCGGTGGATCACCAAAGGCACTGAGAACAACAGGGGGAACATCATCCCGTGACCCATGGCCAAGAGGTTTGGGGCTGTTTCAGGCCACAGGACATCCCATCTGGTTGGAGGTTGATCCCCTCACCTGGCTGGGACTGGATCTGTGCTGCAGGGAGCAGCAGCACAGGGAAACCATCGTGTTTAATCACAAACTGCACAACAGGGGTTAAACGCGATGCAGAATGTTCAGCACCGCTTTCTGGCTCCTCAGCAAGGTGTGGGTGTTTGCCTTGTTTGTGGCTCTGTGGGTATCCTGACAGGAGATAAGCTTCCCTTCGGATTGCATCCTACGGCTTCCTATTTTTGGCATTTGCCCATCATACTTTGACAATCTGTCAATTTTTAGATGATGTGGTTAAAAAAATAGACTTATTTATTCCATTTCCAAGGAAAATGTAACCAAATATTGTCTTTTAAACAACAATTCCAGCCCCTCCGCAGCCACCAGCAGAGAGAAAAGTGACTAACGCAGCAAGTGGGCACCTCAAAAGCATAATAACCCAATGAGTGCTCTTAGCAAACCCATCCCCAAGTGCCTTTCTGATGCAGTGATGGGTCGGGGGCTGGTTGCTGCTCCTTTGGAATCAGGCTCTTTCCAAGCACCCCCAAAACTCACTGTTACCCAGACAAACCATCCCTGTGGGACCGGATGCTGGAAGCAAATTGCATTGGTTTTCTTTCCACATCACCCACGTGTGTTCCAGACCTGAACAAGTGGTTGTTAGGAAGGAATCCACCTTTACTTGCTATAAATGCCCCCCAGGGCCAGCAGTGCCTGTGACAGGACTGAGCCCAGGTCAAACAGCACAAAGGTTCAAGCACTTTTGGTACCTACCTGTGGACAGATGGGGTTTGGAATCGAGCATGAAGTGAGTGCATCTGCCCATAAACAGCTTCATGTATAAACACACTCTGACTGTAGCTCCAGTGAAAAAGGAGCTGGAAAACACAGGGTGCAGTGTGTGAGGTGACCGGATGAGCAGGCACAGGCTGTGGGAGATGGATGGAGCGAGGCCACTTCTTCAAGCCAGATGTTCCAAAGCAGTAACACAACTCTCATTGAGCCAGTTCTTTGCAATGAGGTGTTTGCTTGTGGACAAAGCTTCCGATGCCACGGAGGAATCAGAGCCCTTTCCTGCAGCCAACAGCACTGACCTGCAGAACAGGCTGGGGGCTCCCAGTCCTTGGGATGTTTCCAAGGCCTTGCTGTGGAATCAGTGCTGAGCAGCACCCAGCCCCTGACAGCAGGATGTGGGGAGAGGAAAAGCCAACGTCAGACCCCAAAACAGTCACACTTGGGACTTCAGGAGAAGTCACCTGCAGGTAAGGTGTGCACAAAGCTCGGGAAGGGAAGGGAAGGGGAGGGAAGGTGGGTATTAAAGTAGCTGCTGGGACAGGGAAGGAGAAGGACTTTGGGTGTAAAATGAGAACCTGCAACCATGCTCTTTCCCCTCTCATGAGTCAAGACCTTCTGATCTGGGGGTGTTCCTACACAAGGAGGTTCATCCTCCTGCCCTCTTTCTGGCAGATGCAACAAAACAGGTCAGAAAAGAACCTCTGATGGAAGATGAGGATCAGTCCCACATGGGTTTGGAAGGCTCTGTGTGGTGGCAGATGTAAAGTGGGGTCCCTCCTTCTGGTGTGAGACTGGGGGAGTGGAGAGCGGATACCAATTAGCTCTTATGGAAGGAGGTAGAAATCAAACAGATTCATACTATGCCAAGTATTGGTTTTATTCTAAGCCAATGAAAAATATGCCTGGAGGGGGCTTCCAAGGCTGGAGAAGTGTGTGGGACACAAAAGCAAAGCCTCTGTGGGTTGCTGGCTTGCAAAGCCTGGGAGGAGGTTTCATAAAGTACTAAATCACAACCAGCCCACTCTGTTTGCTCTGCTGTGTTCACCTGGGGTCTCCAAGTGTGTCTCCACCTTGAGCACTCACTGCACCCAGCTCACAGACAGGGAAACAGCAGTGTTGATGGGGAAGTGCCCAAGCCTCCACACCAAACCTACAGCAGACAGGGAGAGGAGCCAGGCAGCCTCCTCACTCACCAGTGTGGGCACCAGGATGTATGCGCCTGGACACCAGAGCCTGCAATGCACCAGCTCACATGAAAGCCAAAGCCAAATCGACCACCAAAAGTGGGTTTCATTTCCTGGAGCCCCTCTCCTCAATCTGCTTAAAAGTACCCACAGAGTCACCTCTTTCCCAAGAGTTACATGGCAGAAACACAGCTCCTGATGGGGAGAGCTGCTTCCCCCAAGGCTAAACCCAGTTTGTGCAAGGAGGGAAGTGCTTCCTGAGGAGCAGGGCTGATTCAGGCAGGAATCAGCCCCTCCTCCATGGGAGATGCTGTGGGCAGCTGCTCCATAAGTTCTGATCCAGCGACACACTGGTGCCATGCTCCAGGCTCTCAGGAGGGTCTGAAACCTGCAGTTGCAGCTCTGCCAGCGCTACCGATATTCCTTTGGGAATGCCAGTGCTTTGGATGGTGCAATGGAAGCAGATTTAGTGCTGGTTGAGCATCTCTGCCCAGCACAAAGGTCTAACTTGCTCCTTCCCCTGCTGTCTGTTCCTTGGTTCCTCCCAGGACAGGGCTGGGGGAATCTGGGCAGTGAGCACTGGCTGAGAGAGCATCACTTGCAGCCACATCCTCATCCTCCTCCTGCTCAGTGCCTTCCTCCTTTTGAGTCCCACTGCCTGCTGCCTGCTGGGACTGCCTGGCTGGAGGGGAGGAGAAGCTGCCACTGCCCTTCTCTTCCTTGGTTTTAATGCCCACAGCTTTGAGGATCGTGTCCATTTGCTTCATGTAGTCCAGGTGGCCATTGACCTGCACAGAACAAGAGTCCTGTTAGTGGGGAGGCTGTGGGGAGCCTGGCTCAGGTGAGTCCTTCAGCTCAGGAGCCACCAACACCGTCAGGCTTGGGTTTAGCTCTGAAAGGCTGGAAGAAAGAGGTCTGACAAATGCAGGTGCCCATTGACAATCTGAGCTGGCTGCTCCCTGCATGGCACATGCTGCTCCTGGATCAGTTTTCCTCTACGGGGTGTTTAAGTGCTTGGACGTTGCTGAGTTACAAACCCCCAGATTCTGGGTACCACAAAGCATCATCTGCCATGGGCAGACACCAGACAAGCTGTGTTAGTTCAGCTCCCTGCTCAGCCACGTGCCCTCATTGTGCCTTAGGTTCCTAAAAGCAAAGATTATCTTAATTGTAATATAGTTATCAAATCTCACAACAGCTATCGAGTGTGTTAAAGGTTCTTGGCTGGAAACAGTGACTTGGCCCACACCATAGGAAACTGGGAGCCTGAGGCTGGCCTGAGCCAAATTAAGGTCAGCAGTACACAAACACACACAGTTTTACTGTGATGAGATAAACCCTTCTGAGACGGGGGTTAGATGCTAGAGGCCAACAGGCTGAAGGCAGAAGCTGCCTTCTCTGCTTCAGGTCTCCTGTGCAAGGTATGATTTGCATCCTAAGATATTTAAGCATCTCTGGTAAATTCAGTTTCTAACAAATTAAACCATTCCTGATCCAGGCAGGAAGCTCTCTCAGGCAACACCACCTCTTTTCCCAAGTATTGCTAGGAATTAGGGAATTTCCACAGAAGGGAATTCCTGACACCACATTCCCAGGTTTCCTGCTTCCCAGGAAGGGGCTGCAAAGAAACCCAGCCTGCTCTCTCCTTGCTAGTCTGGCTGGGTCCTTCCGTTCTAAGCCAGCAGCCAGGCTTAGCAGCACACCTTGACCCAAGCCTAAAAGAAGCCTCCTTTCCTGCATGGGCGGAATTCAAGCCTGGGAGCTGTTTGCAGGAAGTGGTTTTTGAGTGGTAACATTTAGATGCATTTGGGACTTGGAGCAAAATGAAGTTTTTAATCAGCACATTACTAATGCAATATGTGGCTTTAAGCAGCCCAGATGGCTCAATGGGCTCTGCCTGTTTTGAACAGATTAGTTAATTAAAATAACCACTGAAGGGCTAATGGACTGGCTGTTGTGTGCATTGTTCTCTGAACAAGGCTGAACCTTTTATTGCTCACCAGGGGGGCTTGGTGCTAAAGACAGAAATGAGAACAGCTTTGGACGAGGTAGAGAAACAAGGAGGAAATGGGCTCATTGGGAGGGTTGGGAAGGCTCTTGTTTGAGTGTTCTGAAACCTCTGCAGTCACCATCTACCTGTCTTGATCAGCACTGAGGAATTTCTCAGCCTGTTATGTTCTCTAGTTATTAGGCAGGGAGAACAAATCTCTGCCCCCCCTAAGGACATGACTTTTGTAACTCATCATCCAGCAGCTTCCACTAATTCAGTGGGGAATTCCTCCTCCTCGAGTGCCATGATCACTGAGAGGTGCTAGGTATGAGTGGTTCTGAAGAGCTGAACCTTGCCTGTGCTGCTAAAAGAGAATATTAGGCCTTCTGAAAACCTGTTTCAGACTCCTGCTCTGAATGTCTTGAAAGGAAACTCAGTTCTGTCTCCAGGATGGCCCAGGAGAGGATTCCGCAAAGCCAGACCAAGGCAAGCCCTGAGAAGCATTAAGAGGAGGTAGGACTCTCTCTGCTACAGAATATATGTGCCAAATCCTTAAGTACCAAACCATCAGCAAAAGAACAGCATTTTCTTGCTTCTTTCAAGCTGTGCAGCCATCCTGGTGGGAAAATGTAGTGATTCCATCTCTTAAAAGCCTGTTTTCCTGTGCTGAATTCTTGCTGGCTGGGCTGTGCAGGAGACGGGATGGGAGCATTGAAAACATTGCAAGGAACAATAAAAGCATTAAAGGGAAATAAAAAGTTGATTCAATATCTGTCAGAACAAAGGGCAGGAGGAATTCCGGAACAAATGGAATAGAACAGTGTTCCTGTAACCAAAGCAAATACATTTATGCTCGTTATAAGGAAATGCAAGCAGTGGGGTAGGTTTATCAGTGTGCATCAGTGACTTCTCCCCTGTGGTATCTGATTTTATGGTTGCTTTGACGCACTCTAAAGCACAAGGTGCCTGTATCACTAATTCTGATGTGGGACAACAGCACTGCACTGCCTGATCTCCAAAGAGCTACAGGTGACAGCACTGCTCAGGTGGATCCATCAGTCAGCTGAAAGGAGCAATCAGTTTGGTACTTTGGAAAGGCTTCCATAGTTCAAATCCACCCCAAAGGACCAGAAATGTAATTGAGCATAATGGGCTATTAAAATTCCAACTGAAGGCTTTCTGTTGGGTGCAGTAAGTGCCATAAAGACACAGTTCGGTTTATGGGAGCTGCAGCCCCCTCCCTGGAGAGGAGGTGAGCTGTGATGCTGCTCTCCATAGTGATGGAGCAGTTCTGGGTGGAGAGGGCCAGGGGATAGAGATCAGTGTGTCTGAGGAGGGGTGATAACAGGATCATCTCCAGACACCACACAGCTCTCTCCATTCTCAGAGCCAGGTGAAGAATAAGAAAAGGAGAATTTATCTGCCATTAGCAGCAAGGGAAAGGAAGGACTTCATCATAATGTAAAGATCTTTCAGACAGTTTTCACAGTGCACTAATGAGAGAATGGACTGGTTTGAGTTGGAAAGGGCCTTAAAGCTCATCCAGCTCCAAACCCCTGCCATGGACAGGGATGCCTCACAGTAGATCATGTCACCCAAGGCTCTGTTCAACCTGGCCTTGAACACTGCCAGGGATGGGGCAGCCACAGCTTCTCTGGGCACCCTGTGCCAGCGCCTCAGCACCCTCACAGGGAAGAGCTTCTGCCTTATCTCCAACCTGAACTTCCCCTGTTTCAGTATGAACCCATCACCCTTTGTCCTATTGCTCCAGTCCCTGATGAAGAGCCCATCTCCAGCATCCTTGTAGCCCCCTTCAGACACTGGAAGGCATCATGGTCTATCCATGCTCTCTGCTGGACTTCCCACCACACATTTCTCCTACTCCTTTGCTTCCAAGTCCACTCCTGGTTTCTGCAGCAGTAAAACTGCCCAGAGAAAGCCCTGTTCTTGACTTGTGAACCTGCCTGAGCACACACTGCCTGTGTTCTGACTGAAGCAGCTCTGCAACACACAGATGTTAATGCAGGATGTAATCTCCTATAGCCCATCTGAACAAGCAGCAATCAGTCTAACCCACCACAGCTCAATTGCTTCCTCGGTCTCTGTAACAGGTGCTGTCAAATAAATCTAGTGGATAAATCAGCCCCATTGTAACCATTAGGAAGGTTTTATAACTGCATTTGCTGAGTGGGAGGACAGTTTTCTCTCCGTTTTTTTTAATGACAGCTAACTAAAAACCATACTAATCACGAGAGACATGCAGTAAATGCCTCAGAGGTGAATTCCTGTTTATACTGGAATCTCTTAGTCCTGTTAATACTGAGAGCTCTTAGTCCTCCACTTATTTGAGGATTCTGAGGCAAAGAGAATCAAGCTCTTTGGACCCAGCCCAGTTTTCATCATGGATGGGCTGGGAGATGCCTAAATCAGTAGGGAGGCTGTCTGTATAATACTTTCACACTGAGCACCTTTGCATCACCTATGCTTTGTTATGGTGGCACAGCTTGGCCTTTCTTATTCCTGGCAGGACACTTCTGGGGATGGGATCCTGCAAAGGCATCTGCAGGGATGGAGCCAGCCCCCATTGCAGAAACTCTCTCTCTGCACTGTATTTGCAGCAAAATCCATCTTTGCTTTAAAACAGATTGCCCCTGAGTGTTTCCTTTCCATTCTTGCTCCTTTCACTTGTCAAATGTTCAGCAGAGTGCTCTGTAATTCTTTCCATAAAGCTCCATGGTCTGGAAAATGGATCAAGACAATGACACCTAATCAAGACAGGCTTTTCCCCCTGCGGCAGTTGCTTCCAACGCCAGTGCTTTGCAGTCAGATGAAGCAAGTGGAAGTGTCAGCTCCCTCTGAAAGGAGAGCAGGGCTGGGCTGTCTGTTGGCATCACAAAGTATGGGTACAGGTGCACAACAGTGGAAGACGAGCAGATAGCAGCTCTGCAAGCTTATTCATTTAGAACTGTAAATACTGCAGCTCTGGGGGCACTGGGGCTGCTCCCAGCCAGGCAGGAGGGAGTCTGCAGGGCTCGGGAGAGTTCAAAGTCCAGGAAGCAGAAAGTCAACAGAAAGAGGATTTCTGAAGAGAAGTCAAAAAGAGGAGAGGAACGTGGGCTGAGCTGACAGGAGTCAGCCCAGGGCCAACACTGACACCTTTGGCCATTCTTCTTTTCATGCCAGCAACAGATGTCACTGCTTACAAGTGACTAATGGCAACTCTGGAGATGGGGAAGAACTTGCCTCTGGGCACATGTGGAAATGCAAACCTAGAAAACCCAGTGAGATTCAAAGATATAGGAAAAGCAACAGTGCTGGGCCATGTTTAAAAGCCTTTACTACAGCACTTCTGGGAAGCCTCTAGTTTGTTCTGCAGGGTCTCTCTTTGACCTGTAGAGCATTAAGCCCTGTATTTCCTGGCACAGAGTGGCCATGGCTCAGGTATAATGAATGAAATAAGCAGGTAACAGTTGTGTATTTATAGGCTCAGCAGGCTGGTGCACCAACAAATCTGAAAGCACTTAAAAGTGCTTTTGGCTCCAGAGCAGCGTTGACAGTGGGGACATTCAAACTGCAGCACCTTCCAGTCCACCTTGCAGAGTGAAAAATGAACTAAAACATGAAGATGTGTCAAAACAAGAACTGTGTGTCCAAGATCACTGTGAGTATGGATAAACAAGGAAGTTCTGCATGAATTCCTGTGAAAGAGCTCACTCATCAGTGAAGACAAGGCAATGAGATAATTAGTTTGCTTAAGGCAATTGAGTTGAATATTGCTAGACATGTAATCCAGTGGCTTTTCATTAATGACACCAGATAACTTTGAGGAAGTTGATGTCTACCATGTACATGGGTGAGTGTCTTCCTGTTTCATGGAGATCTCCAACAACATCATAGAGCTGCTGCAATTACAGACTGGTTCCTGCACCACAGCACCAGTGCAGCCCAGGGGACCAAGGTACAAGGTCTATGGACTTGGACCTGTATGGACCTGAATGGTGTTGAAGGCTCCACCAAGACAAGGCTGCAGACTGCAGTGTGTTTGAGCTCTAGGTTTCCCAGCTGCTGCTACTACCTCCATGCCCTCTCCAGGGCTTGCAAGACACCAAGGTCTTTCTTGAAGATAATGGCATTTTCTGTCTCCAGGATGAGGTATTTCACAACAAAAAAATTCCCAAAATACCCAAAGAGAGAGGCAGATTCTCCTTAGTTTGTTCAATACTGAGTGCTGGCTGGGCAACAAAATCTATAGTGAAGTGTGAGATGAGCAGGGCAAGGAAGCACACAGAGGTGCTCTCTTCAGGATCCCATTCTCCCCTCATCAATGACTGTGAGGCTGCAGTGCTGCAAACAAAGGAAACTGAGAAAATCAGAAGTATTACTCACTACAGATGAAAGGTCCATGTTTACCATCCTCCTGTCCTCCAGGTCCACTGGCTGGAGGCCTGCAACATTGATCTGGGCAGAAGAGGTTCTGTACACAAACCCCAGCAGCCAGTCCCCCCTAGGAGCAAAGCAGAAGAGCGTGAATAAATCCTGTTGCCAAAGCAAAGCAATTTGTAGGGATCACAGCAGGTTCCTAGGCGATGGTTGTGTAAGTCTGAATTGAATCCTGAGTCATGGGTGTAGCCTCTATTATGTGCAGCAGGTTTTAAAATCTGACCCTTCTATTTCTTTCTGTATTTGCTTAGAGATTGCAACACATTCACATATTTAACCTTTTTAATGTTCTAACAGGTAGAACGTTCTCCAGCCTGTAGAGAGCTGCCAATGTGATGAAGGCTACATCACCAATGTTGCTGACATGAAGATCAACTGTAAAGCTTCTTGGGGTGCTCCTGATTTAGAGGTACAGTACAAACACATGGTTTCCATGACAGAATAAGGAAGAGTCTGTCCCCACTGTATAGCATAGCCATAAGTCCCTGCAGCAGTGTCAGAGCAGACTGCAGCATGATGAGTCCTTTGGCAATAACCTCCTGGGCTGAGCAACAGTGTAAAATCTGGGCACCTAAATACTGTGGAGTAGATTTAAGCTGTGCTGTTTGCAGGAGGTGAAATACACCTGCACAGGCATCCCTTTCTAGCTGCTCCTGTCCACTCCAAGACGGTCTATGCTAGAAGTTGTAAATCTACACAGAGCTCTCTACACAGACCTTTGCATCCTTGCTACTCAAGCATGGGCTCTTTCAAAGGCTGAGTCTGATTCATTTGGTTAAGGTTTCCCACTAGGAATTTGTAACCCTGCCATGAAATGGGATGGGCCAGCTCTGATGGTTGGCTTTCACTCCCTGTGTCCTTTCAGGCTTCAGAGCTGAAGGAGACAAGTCACACTGGCCTGGAGCTCAACAAATAAACCCGAACAACCGTATGAGTCTGTGAAATTTGGCCCACATCTGATCGTGCAGGAATTCTATTCAATGTAACTCATCTGATCTAAATACCATTACTCCTAAAGTGACAGAGCAAAGCCACAATTGGTATGAGTGAGAGACCAGAGGCATCAAAATCAGGTGAGGTCATACCACTGAATGTATAATGCTTCTCTCATATCTAACAGCCTCACATAAGTTCTCCATATCTCTCAGTTACCTCCTCCAGCTGCCCTCGTGCTAACTGAATAACCCTCAAATCCAGCACTGAGGGCTAAGTGGAGAACCAGCAGAGTGGTGACAGGCTCCTCACCTGCTTCCTCCTATTTGGGAGCAACAAGCCACAATTTCTACATCATTTTGCATTCAACATTCAATTCATGAGTCTGGCAAAGCAGAGACAAACCAAATTACTGCAACACAGAGGCACAAACACACACACACTTTTATTCCAACAGCACATGCAGACTTTGGAACGATAACAAGATCTTTTGGGGGGATTTTGTATTATAGAAAATGAATACACCAAGCTTTCTGGAGTGAAATTGGGATTTGTATAACACAGGTAGGAAGAATATTTGCCAGGGCAAATTCAGTTCCATGCTACAATTGCATCCAGCATTTCTGGCTACTTGGAGGACACCAGGAGCACTCCCAAGGAGGCAGGAATTGCCTTTTCCTTCTGTCACATGCAGAACTCCTGTCAGTGATTTGCACCTCCAGCAGCTGTAAAACTTCCTGTGATCCAGAAAGGACAAAAGCAACAATCTACAACCTTATCTTACACCTATGTACACACAGAAATACACATGTATGTGTGTACAGAAAGTATCAGCAGCATTTTCAGCCCTCCTTGACCCAGGCTCAAGGCTTTATAGGCTGCCTTAACTTGAAGTTACATGTTCTTTGCTAACCTTCTTGCCTGGTTATTTCTCACTTTATTGTCTCCATACTCTTAGTCTTCCCTGCTTCATTCCTTTATTTTAATGTCCCCTTTTCCAGTTGTGATGGTAAGCAGTGTTCTGGTCACAATTATCCCCAATACAGAGCCATTAGATTTGATACCATCACTTGAATTCTTGATTAGCTTTTATAAGATTGCTTCAGCTGTTTCACGCCTCTGAATCTCCCTCTCCTCACCCAGCACACTCTGCAAAGCAGTTGTCTGCACAGTGCTAACTGCTGCTATTTGGTTTCAAGGTAATGTTTCTATTCTTCCCCATCCTTAGTAAATTTAGTACAACTATTCCAACTGTACCTCCTTTGTAAGTAAAATACCGTGGTCATATGGACTACCCTGACCAGAAACTGACTCTAGATATAAAAAGTCATCAATTTGCTTGTGCTCCTTCCCTTCCATTGCAATTTTCACAGCTTGCTCCCCACAAGCAGTCCCTGCTGAATTGTATCTCAAAGATTTCACAGATTTTAATTCTCATTCTTTAACTGTCAGTGAACTAAAGGGCTGTATTTGTAATCCCTTCCAACAAGCTGAGATTGAAAGGGGCCTTAGAATACGTCAAATGATGCACACAAACATAGTGACCCAGCTTTAAGCTGATACAACACGGCCACTGTACAAACAGGACACACACACTGAGCACCTCAGGCTTCCTTTGCATCACAGAGAGTGGGGAGCTGGACACAGACCAGCCTTCAGTGTCACCTGAAGACTGGCATCCCAATGGATCTGAGGGAGAGACCCTCAGCAGGAAGAGGCTCTGACACTTGCCATCTCTGGTGCTACGGAATCAATACACTCACCAGCTGAACAATTACTCACAAATGTCTAAAAGAGATAAATGTATGAAACAATTTCAAAGTGATACCAGGACAATGAAGCACGTACAGACCTGCAGTAACCATTTATGATCCTGCCCGACACCACTTTTGCAATAGGCTTCCAGTACTTGGGATCTCCTTCCACTGGAGCTCCCAGTAAGACCACATCTTCAATGATGCCTTGGAAGTCTGTAAAGATGAAAGTAGAACAGCTCAAATTGAGCAGACAGATCAGGAAATGTATTTTAACACATCCGTGAAGGAGTGGGTAGGTTCTGATGTGTACTATGGAAAAATCATCACTTCTGTGGTTTAAAGACGGGAGCAGCGGAAAGGAGGATCTTGAACATCATTCTGCAGTTCAAGCTGGAGTCAGTAAATGTGAAAATTGGAAATCCTGACACAGTGAAAGGGGGCAGGATGATGGGGGAAGGATGATGGGAAGAGGGAGAAATGGCCAGGAATGGTTTGTGTTGGAAAGGACCTTAAAGCTCCTCCAGCTCCAACCCCTGCCACGGGCAGGGACCCCTTCCTCTGGAGCAGCTGCTCCAAGCCCCTGTGTCCAACCTGGCCTTGAACACTGCCAGGGATGGGGCAGCCACAGCTTCTCTGGGCACCCTGTGCCAGCGCCTCAGCACCCTCACAGGGAACAGCTTGTGCCTAAGAGCTCAGCTCAGTCTCTCCTCTGGCAGGTTCAAGCCATTCCCCTTGGCCTGTCCTTACAGGCCCTTGTCCCAAGCCCCTCTCCAGCTTTCCTGCAGCCCCTTTAGGCACTGGAGCTGCTCTCAGGTCTCCCCTTCAGGAGCCTTCTCTTGTCCAGGCTGCCCCAGCCCAGCTCTCTCAGGCTGGCTCCAGAGCAGAGCTGCTCCAGCCCTCACAGCATCTCCATGGCCTCCTCTGGCCTTGCTCCAGCAGCTTCAGGTCCCTCTTGTGCTGCTGCCCCAGCGCTGGGTCAGGGCTGCAGGGGGGGACTCTCCAAACCCACTTGGATAATCTATCAAATTTGTTTGATTTTCATAAAGGGCATTTTAACCTGGGTGCCCAGGGCATGATTTGCTAAAAAGCAATGTTGACTTTCATGCATAATCAATCTTCCTCTTATCAGACAGCCACAGCTGGCCAATTCCAGTATTGAATTAAATCATGATTGAATGAGAAAACTTGGGCAGCTCTGCTACTTTCCTGAAATCCCACTCAATATATTAATATCTATTCATAAATCATGTTGGTAAAGAGAGATCAAGAGTGATACCATAGAGCTAAATGAAATTCAGAGTCCTTGGAGGCTCATGGGCCTAGCATGCCAAATCCATACTCTCCAGCCATGGGAGCCCAGCATTCACAAGCTGTGAGCCAAACCATTCCCAAGCTGGCCTTTGCAGGCTGTAAGCTGTATGCTGAAGTTTGTGGGGATGTGAAAGTGGGAATGAGTGCATAGTATGTCAAGTTTGGATGGGGAGGTGCTGCCTGACTTGTTTTTTTACATGTAAAACAATTGGTTTCCTTCCCCTGATAGGAGGAAATGACTTGGAGCTGGGTGCAGTGCCTGGGTCTTTCTCTGAAGTGTAAATCCCAGCACCTGACAACAATCCAAAAGAGCTGTTGTGGTATTATTTCTTATTGCAAAGCAAATTTTGCACCAATGGAGAACAGCAAAGAGCAATTCCATTTTGGTAGTGTAATCTGTGAGCAGTAAAGTCCTGTTCCCAGTAATCATGGGCAATGAAAAAGACGCTCAGAGCTTAGCCAAAAAGAAAAGAAACCCAAAGCCTCTCAAATGGGACGCTTGTTCCAACCGAGGTACTAAATTCCCTGGCCATAGTGTGAACCAACTGAATAAACACACAGATAATTCATCAGCATCCTGGACATTTGGGCAAGGCATTGGAAGCTTTTGTTTCTCCAGTGCTTTGTACAGCTTATTTCTTGCTTAGAACTAAAATGCTTGAAAAATACACATTTCATTTGAATTGTAGATAGAAACCTGAGAACAGATCACTGACCTCTACAGTGCTCACACTCTTATTTCCCAGTTTGCAAAACTGTTCTGTGATGAAGAACAGTAAAGAGTGCACAGGCAGGAAAATGAAGAAGAAAAGGGGGCTAAAAATAAAACCTGGTAAGATCATAGAATCCCAGCCTGGTTTTTGGTGGAAGGGGCCTTAAAGCTCATCCAGTTCCAACCCCTGCCATGGGCAGGGACACCTTCCACTATTGCAGGTTGCTCCAAGCCCAGTCCTACCTGGCTTTGAACACTGCCAGGGATGCTGCAGGTTTGCTGAAAAGGAATGTTAACTTTGATGCATAATCAATCTTCCTCTTATCAGACAGCCACAGCTGAGGAATTCCTGTAGAAGTCATGGTTGACAGAGAAATCTTGGGCAGCTCTGCTACTTCCCTAAAATTCCAACCAATATATCAATATCTATTCATAAATCATGTTGGTAAAGAGAGATCAAGAGTGATACCATAGAGCTAAATGAAATTCAAAGTCCTTGGGCACCCTCTCTGGGCACCCTGTGCCAGCTCCTCACCACCCTCACAGGGAAGAACTTCAGCATTAGATAAATCAGTACCCTGTGATTTGTCACCTAGTTTGGTTTCAAGGTGCAGGTTCTGGTGGTAACAGCAATTATCAATAGTTCACTCTTCATATCACTAAATGCATGGGAATTGTGATGGAGAAATATGACCAATAACCACTCAGTAACTTGTCTCTGCCTGGTCATTGCTACATCTGCACTAATACCATTATCTGAAAACCCCCTGAGCTCTGGCTTCCAGAGATATTTGTGATCAGCTACCCCAAAGGTTATTTCATTGCTTTGCAGAAGAGTGTTTTCTATGAGCAGCATCTGAGTTTCTGCCATGGTATTTCACTAGATAATCCGTGCTTAGCTATTTGTCCTCAGAAATACCACTGCCATCTGGATACAAAAGGCTGCATGCCTAGGCCTTGTATTCCTTTTGTGTGAGACATCCAAGCCCAAGCCCAAACGAGTCTCAGATGTCGCAGGTCCCAGCTCCGTTCCTTCTGTGGCTTGTGCTGGAATGTGCATGTGAAGAAGGCCTTGGCAATGTGCACTGAACATGCTGCTTTTCATCTCACCAGCAGCTCAGCTTTCATAATTCAATTAAGGAGCTGAAAGATCACTGTGCAGTGGGGAGCTGCTATGATACATAATTACAATGCAAGATTTCCTTAGAATGGCAGCCAACCTTGAAGACCCCTAATGATTTCCTTTCCTGTATTCCTTAGCTACAGTCCCCTTATTCCAGCGAAAGGCTACACACCGTTAAATAAAAACCTGGAAATATCCCAGCCCTTGGGATTCTTTGGACACAAGAAGAGTAGATTTAGGGCCAGATTAGGATCTGGGTTCTGTCTTTGGGAGAACTCCATTAGGATCATTCTGGATTTGATTAGATTTATTGTGAGGCCAGAATTCCTGTTTTTGAAGGCTCACATCTGAAACCAGAAGTGAAGTTCTGGTACACAGCTGTCAAGAAAGAAACTGCTGACCTGCTCTGTCCTCAACTGACTCTATTCCCACCTTCTTGGCCTTTATTGAACATTTTCCTTTATAAAGCTCTTTATTTATTAAGTGCTCTTTGTGAGGCTGGATGGTTAATGAAGTAAACTGCTACAGAGGGGGAAGGCTGGCTGCAGGCACACACTCACTCCTGACTCAACTCCAAGATGCAATTTACATCAACTGATCATCATGATTTTATTCTCTTTCTAAATCAAAAATAGAATCTATTAATAAACAGAACCACAATGGGTAATAAATTAACAGATGGTTTTATACTTGACTTTGGGGAAAAATTACCATGAAAATAGCAGATGACAGTGGCATTTCAGTGACTTAAATGGAAGGGAGGACTCAGGGAATCAGCTACAATAGCTACAGCGAGCTTCCAATAAAGGCAAGCCATCCTCTGCCAAGATCACAGCATCGTGTGGGCAGCTCACAGACTGATCCAACAGCTGAATGTCACTAAATGTCAAGTTGTTGTTTACAGATTGGAGACCAAACTGACACACTGAGCACCTCAAGTGAGCACAGTGGATTTAATCCACTGAACGTGTGGAGGTGACAGGAGAATTGGGCTCCAAATGCATTTCAAAACCTTTTTGTTTAAGGTTTTTGTCTTATACTAGAAGACCCAAGCTCTATTCCAGAACACTTTCTCTTCTATAGATAGAAGGCAGAAGTTTTCCCTGTGAGGGTGCTGAGGCATTGGCACAGGGTGCCTAGAGAGGCTGTGGCTGCCCCATCCTTGGCAGTGTTCAAGGCCAGGTTGGACACAGGGGCTTGGAGCAAGCTGCTCCAGTGGAAGGTGTCCCTGCCTGTGGCAGGGGTTGGAGCTGGATGAGCTTTAAGATCCCTTCCAACCCAAACCATGATTTGATTCTATGATTATCTTGCAAGAAAACCTTCTCTGCTGGCAGTGAGGAAAATGAAGGTGAAAAAGGTTAGGAGGTGAGTTTTACCTTTTTCTTGAGCCATTTCCTGCAGGCAGAAGTAAATGACTCTTGCACCCAGACTGAAGCCTATCAGTGTGACAGGTCGCTTGCCCTACAAAAGAAGGAAAGGAAGAAATGCCATCAAATATTATTTTAGACCCAGAAAGAGAGGCTGGCCAGGTGAACACCCCAAGACCCTGATCCACAAAACACACTTTGATATTTGATATCTTTTTGCTACTCAAAAAGTCAATTGAAAGAATCTAATGATCACAAGTTACAATAAAGTAGATGCTTCAAACAGAAACAAATCAGAAGCTGTCATTGGCTTGAGATTTCCAAATGAAAGCCGAATTCAAGGAGCAAAGTCTTCCTAGAAATGTTTCAATGAACAGAAGAAGGTGTAACACAAAAATATTGACCACTTCTAGATTTCAGACTGAGTGACAGCAGCACTGTGTGGTTGTTCTGGAAATGATGTGGGGTAAGCTAATGAGATTTTCTGTGAGATCTAAGAGAGTCTATTCTCAACAAGAACATAAAATGCTCTTCGTGTTAAGGAGGGAGTAGGTGTGCAATGGACTCTTTAGCTATCGTGCTGTCTAGTTTGAGATGCTCCCAACATTGGAACGTGTGTTTTCACAATAGAGGATACAAGGCAGAAAAAAATGCCCGCAAGCAAATCAAAGGGCTTGTATGAACTCAAGTTTATTGCCTTTCCTTGTATTTATCAGGGTGCATTTTTAACACTCTTTCTTCTCTTTTCCTTTTCACCTGTCTTTACTTTCTGTTCTCAGGTTTCCACCAGGTGTGCTGGCTGGGCTGTTTTGTGAGCTGGTCAAGCCTCTTGTCAGTTATGACCTGGATCTCCTCCTCTTCAATTAGAAAAGCTTTAGGTTAAATGGTACAAATCTCTGATTTACTTGGGATCTCCTATTTCTCCCCAATGAATCAGATTCATGCAGCATTTTTTCATATTATTAGGATTTTTGTCTCTGGAAAGATATCACTTGAGAGTTAAGGAGCATGACTCTAAAACTTAACCTCCACAGGCCAAATCCCATCCAGCCATTATTCCTGGATCAATTCTAACCAGTTACCTGCTGTCGACTGAGCAGGATATGTGCTAGGTGCTTGCCTACTTCAGCAGAGCGATGGAGACACACTCCCCAGGGGTTGTCAATGACATTGGCAACAGTCAGGAGCGAGGTTGGCCAAGTCAAAGCTGTCACAATACCTGCCACACACAAAGCAAACAGCACAGCAAAGTCACAAATCAGGGCTGCTCTTGGGAAACATTAAAAGCAAGACAGGTCACTGAAGTTGAAAGCTAAACCTGGGAACTTGTCATTTCCAGTTTCTTCTTTCTCAAGAGCTGATCTAAGCAATGTTTTGCTAGATGGAAGATAAGAAAGAAGCTGATGTTCTGATATGGAGACAGACACTGTGCATGACTATAAGCTGCACGTCTGAAAGCTTTATGTAAAGCAGTAAAACCCAGTGTAACAACAGAGAGAAATAAACACAGTCACACGTCAGGGAGGGTGTTTCCAGCTGTCATTTTGAAGGAGTGAGTCAATGACACAGAGGCACAGCAGGACAGGAAAGCAAATCTAAACTATAGGTGTGGCAGAGGATCTCAGACACTCCTTTAAACAGACACCAACAGTGAAACTGCGCAAGAGCCGCTTGAACAGATCTGATGTGATTTAGGTCCTTACCTGACAAGACAGTAAATTTTAGGGCTTCTTGAGCCATCATGTTCACAAAACCATTCAGCAGGGTATCCAAGGCATTGCCAAGCTCCATCAAGTACTTGGATTCCCAGGCAAGACAATACTGCTCACTCGACTGCAACATGCTGCTCCATGGTGCTGTGAAGCTCCCTGAGAAAGGTTGCAGAGATGGAATCTATGGTTAGAGAGAGCACAACAGTGGCTAACTCCTGGAAGTCATGTCTGAAGCCACGGCTACAAGAGCTCATCCTGGCTGGATGAGCCCAACAGAGAATCAGAAAAGAACCTGGAATGCACTGATCTACTGTGAAAATCAGGAATCATATTTAAAAATAAAGATTTAGACTCTGTATTTGCACTGGTTTTGGTCTCTGTAAGTAATTGTGTAGCTTTAGCTGCCTTGGGAAAGAGGCTTCAGCATGGACAGGCTCAGAATTCATGACCCATTCAATTGACTCAGAGACTGCCAAGACAGGTGGACATTAACACTAAGTATGTCAGGACATTCCTCCTATCATCAGCCATCAGACTGAGGGCTGCAGCTCCACCTTCTAATGTAGGCCAAAGGAGGGCCTGTCCTGAGAAAGATGAGTGCTGAATGGCTGTATGGACTGAGCTCAATGGGACCAGAGGCATGGAAAACATATAAGATCTTGTCAAAATCCACTGCAGAGCAACTTCCCAGCACTTAAGTGAGGCGGGCAAGGACTGCAGAAATGACCCTGTCTGAAAACAAGCACATCCAGACTGCAGTTAGTTTTACTTTGCCATTCAGCTGCTTCAGTTGAGTTGTTTTCCCTCCAGATGTTAACCCCTTCCCATACTGCTCCATCCCCAAAGGATGCAGGGCAGAGAGCCCCACGCCAGATCATACCACAGTATACTCTCAGCTCTGTGAACATCCAGACAGGCAGCTTCTGGGAGCATAAAAATCACAAGGCAGTGAATCCCCTAAAAATCCCATCCTGTTTTAAGGAGTCATGGGAGTGCGTAAATAGACAGATACAGCTGTAAGGAGGAAAAGAGATGACAACTCTAGTTTTGCTTTTGAAACGTTAGAGCAGATTGCTAGTTATGGAAGAAGAATGTGTGTCATTTGTAACTCCCTTTTAAGGGCAAACAGACACAAAAGGGTTCCTGAAGGGACACACTTGTCTTTGTAACAGTGCCTGGGAACCCTCCAACCCTGAGCTGCTGGACCCCTGGCAAGCAGACAATGAGAGAAACCAAAGCGTATTACTGCAAAGTCAAAATAACCTTAATCTGACAGCAAGCTGCAACCTAACAAGGGGGAGGACAGAGACATCTTTCTGCATTAATGATACCCAGTGTTAATTATGAGGCTTTGGAAGAAACTGGCAGCTGTTCAGTCAGGTTCTGAACGTATCAGCAGACAGTTGGCATATTTTATGTGACAAGCTGTATTGGCAAACAAAACACTACAGACCTTTCAAGGTTGCTGCCTGGAAGTTTGACTCCTGAGTGTTGTGTTTAACAGGGTCTACTCCACGGAACTTTCTTGCCAATAAAGCTCATTAGGTGGCAGACACTGAGACAGGAGAAAGATACTCTTTTCTGTTAATTACTGGAGGAGAAACATAAGGTCTCCAAGCTAGGTGAGACACTTTGTACTAGGGCTGGAAATGATCCACCCCAAACAGACCTTTCCTAGCTAAAACCATATAGCATTTATCAACATAAACAATCCTGCTCTGACTAGCACTTCTATTATCACTACCAATTTGGTGTCTTCTCTCTTTCTTCTGTTTTGACTGCGACTGCAGACTGGGTCACAAAGTCTCATGTTGAGAGGGGATCTGTTTTAGTCACCAGGCCATGCAAGTGTGGGGAAGACATGGCTATGAGAGCACAAACACTGCCCGGAGCGGGACCCAGACATGGCTCTCAGGCCTCTCTTGTTTTCCTCATCTTGTTCTTACCATATTTGCCAGGGCACAGCCATCCAGTAATTGCTATGGTGATGTGAAGCTGCTTTCCTTCAGTAAGTGGGAGGAATTCAAACTCTTCTATGGCTCCCACACGCTTCTTCATCTTGTACCCTACAAACAGCAAGGCAGAAATACAAATTGAGAAATCACACAGCAAGGACAGACTCCGCTAACAGCAGAAGTTCAGAGTAACTCTGATAGGGTTGTTTTTTCCGTTTTCAAAACCCTCAGCTAGTCTATGCATTACTTAGATCCTGGTATGGAGCCAACTTGATCCTTCTGAGCTTGTGCGATCTGAGGCAACACCAGCAGAAGGCTTTTTTGCGGCAGACCAGACATCAGATGTAGAAGCTGCTGCTTTCCAGGGCAGCACCTTTCTAACCTAGAACAGCAAGCTTCCATTTCCTTCATTTCCCACCCTGGCAGTTTTCAAGGCCAGGTTGGAGAGGGCTTGGAGCAACCTGGTTTAGTGAAAGGTTGCCCATGGCAGGGGTTTGGAATTGGATGAGCTTAAGGTCCTTTCCAACCTATAATATTCTATGATCCTATGATCTTGTGCCTCAGTAGCTGAGAAATGTGTGGTCACCCTCTTACCGGTAAGGCCAGCTCCAGCTGCTCCAAAAAGTGATGCCATGACAGCAATTCCAGCAGTTGAACCTAAAGCAGCTGCTCCAGCACTTCCGATTACTGTAGCAGCTCCCGCAGCAACCAGGGGGGCAGCAAGACCCCCTGTCAAGCCTGAAGATGCAACAAGTAACATCACTAGATTATTATGACTTCTAAAATCAGGCAGTTGACTCCCCGTGCTATGTGAGTGCTCCTAATGCTACTGAACAAGTATAGACAATGGTCTTTTTGGCATCACTGACAAAGGGGCTTTCTGAGACCCTCCCCAGGCCCTGAGTCTCTGCACAGATCCTTTGACTGACTTCAGCAGAAATGAAAGTCAAAGGAAGAGTGTGAGGTAGCCTGGGGTGAGCTGTGCCCTGTTTGCTTAGGAAATATTGATCTAGTCTCACACTATTCTGAGTTGACAGTTGAAGATCTGATCCTCTTGTAACACACAGGATAAAAGTGAAAGAGGAGAAAACATGTTTTAAGGGTGACAACCTCAGTGTAATACTTCCCCCAGCCAGTGAAGCTAACCTGGAATAACTTTCCCAGCTAATTCTTTCCTTTTTAGAGTTGTGTGGATGAAACTTCTATTGGATTTGGGGTTTCTTCTGTTGCTGTGGGGGTTTTTGTTGTTAGTAGGATGATTAGGGTGGGTTTTTGCTATCTGAAGCAACATACTGTCTTCAGTTTGGCAAAGCAAAGCAGTGAATGTTTTAAAACTAGAGCTTGGGCTCAAAGGTGTGATGGTTTCTGTTACTGGATGTGTATGTAATTTAGTCATACCCTCCCCCCCCTTCTGCCCTTAGTGCTGTGCATGCAGTTTAGGCCTGCAGGTCTCCGAAGTGCCTGGGGCAGCCTCACCGATCACTGTTCCGCCTCCGACAGTTGCCAGACCGATGAGTAGGTACCTCTTCAGCTTCTTTCTTCTTTCCTTCTTTTTTCTTGCTGCTTCTGCAGTTCTGGATGGGGATTAGAATCACAAACACTGATGGAAAAGCCTGATGGATTACAGGGCTGCATCAGAACCTGCTTTTATTCTCCTCAGTGTAATTTCCCAACTGGGAACAATAAAGAGTAACATGCAGGTGACAACACACTCAGATTCATGAGCATAGACATAAACCCACAGATGTACACTGAAAGGATTTAATTGCTGACAAAAGCCAACAGATGTTACTTACTTGGAAAACCCTTCCTAATAGGGATGAAGCTTGTAAGAAATAAGAAACAAAAAGTCAAAGCCATTTCAATAACTCTATACTGCCTGTGTGTCTTAAACTAACACAAGAAAGTGAAGTGGGAACAGGGAAAAGTGTTTGGAACAAAAGGGAATAGGAGGAATTTGGACTAACAAACACTGAATTAAACTATTTCCCAGCAACAGAGTGTATATTGAGCTGCTTTTGAATTGCACATCACAGTGTAATAATAGAATAGGTATTAAACAGTCATTAGTCCATTTGTCTGTGCATTTAAGCTACATTTTAACAGGCTTATCAGGAACAGGTAAATCAACCTAAAAGGAACAAATACCACTTATTAGGCACTACTTTTGGCTTCTCTCCACTGTCTTTCATTTCTCTTTTACCAGAAATGTTTCCCCCTTCAAAGGAAAGTGCAAGAAACAGAGTATATTGGAATAAGTTGTTTACAGAGGAAGGTTCTTTCCAGCCTGCTTACTCAGAGGTTAATCTGGGCCTTGAAACATGAGAATTTATCTTGCTTCCAAACTTGGATATTTTCCCTCATAATCTTAGCCTAATTGTGGATTTCCATTATCCATATAATTGCCTAATTCTTCCTGGAACCCCCTAAGCGCACTGTAATTTTGATAAAGACAATTTGAGACGAGTCCCAAACAATATACAGCTTTGTACAACACAGCAGGAGGTCAATGAAGCACAGTGGGTGAAATCCCTGCATCGTGTTAGAACTCCCACTGACTTGCATGGCACCGAGGCTTTGTCTCCACAGAGATGCTCCAAAAAAGCCTCCATCATGTATTACCTTCTGCAGCTGCAAACATTAACTGCCTGCAGAGAACAACACTGCAGCCTGCAGTGGGTACTTCTGCAGTTTGTAAGTATAACTAAGTTCACTTGCTACACCCCCATGGTCAAAAGGGAGTTTGGATGTGCCCTGGTTTGTGCATGCAGTCCTCCATCAGAATGCTGGCTTTGGAAGAAACCATTCCCGATGTTCTTCAAACAAGTGCCGCAGTCTGTTAATACCTAAGTTGGCAATATCCGGCCATTTCTGTTCTGCAGAGTGGTTCATCAGCTTTTATAGTCAATGTGTTGTTGTCTTAGGCTGAAAGTAACGACATCCAGAGAGCTGAAATACACCTTTATTTCCAATAATGAGCAATTTGTGTTATTATAAAGATAGCTTGCAGCTAAATCCTGCCTGAAGATGCAGTAAGTAAAACTAACATCATGGCAGTTTTACCTGCCATTGCTTTTCTTCTGTGGCTGTTAGGAGCTGCTTTTGCTTTCCTAATAGCTTCTGCATTAAAAGTACCCCTTGATTACTGCTTTTTATCCACTGTGATAATTTAACTGCCTCTTATACTTCTCTACTCTCAGTGATCTTGGTGGTGCAGCCTCTTACCTGAACCGCAAATTATGTTCAGAGACACTTTATAGGGGGAATTTCAGGTCATTTTCCAGTGGTGAAAAGTGGCAGGAGAACATGAGTGAGCCATTGATGTCCTGTTTTCCAGTTTCTTACAGAACCCTTTAACAAAGAGAGGCTCACACCTGCAATACAGGGCAGGCTTGGTGCTGATAATACGGATTTAAGTGTTTAGAGCATTGTTCTACAGAGGATTGTACATTTAACCTTGCAGGTTCTGGGCCACAGTCCAACACATCCTCAACAGCAAAGGCAGGAGGATAAATACCAGTAAAAACACCTATGCAGAAGCTGCCAAAACCCTGTTTGGTTGTTACTGTTACAAAACCTCTTCTAGAGGATGGTCAACGCTGGAAGCATCCTAAGCCGGTATTAATGTACTCCCTGCCTCCAAAAAGCCTGTGAGGTCAAAGTGCTGACAGGCTCATAATCTGCTTTCTTTCCCCATTGACTCCTAATTTTAAAACAAGCAAAGGCTTATTGATTCCCCACAAATCTCTGCTTTGTTTTAGCACTGCAGAAATGGACTCTCACTATAAAGACATTTTCTTCCTTTTATGTAACAGGTATTTACTTCCATGGCTGCAATTTGGGCAAAGAACAAGAGTGAAATCCATGGTTTTCACCATACACAAAACCCACTGGGGCTAGCTGCAGTGTTTGAAAGCCATGTTTGTAAATATGCAGCATAATTCACCAGCATCTCTTGTCATTATCAGACACACTGCTATTTCTTTTGGTGCTACAGCAGCCACAGTCCAGTCAATACAGAATTACCACCTTCAGTATCAGTTTTAAAGGCCCAGGACTGAATTTGTTTCCACAAGCGACAGCAAAACAGTCCTCATTAATAGCAACCCTTGCTCCTGCATGCTAGATGGTGTCCTGTTTAGCAGTCCATGATCTCTGAGATTATTCTGACTTTCCCTTTTTACAGTGTGCTATAAAGTTAAGCTTTATTTAAATAAAGCTCTAACTAAAAAATCCCCATCACATGCTTGAATTCCATGGTGATATCTGAGCTGTACTGTGTCAGGGACATTGATTAAAGCCTTTATTAGCACTCAGGTTAATCTCATAACCTGTCTGCTGAGCTGACAGGCAAAAATAGTCAATGATCCCTTGGAAAGTCCACTACTGATGTATTTACTGCCTCACATATTGCTAAACCTTTGCACAATTCCTGCCTGATGAGTGGAATGTAAAAATACTACATTTCTTATAAATACCATCAACGTTTTGGCTGTTTCACATCTAAGAAGTGGTGATCTAGAGAAAAGATCTTCTATTAATAACACAGAATTAGGAGTCAGATCTGCAAGTATCTAAAGTTGCAGGCTACTGCCCTCAGATATCATTAGGACTTGGACAACTGTCTTTAAACAGACACAGAGGACAGATCCATAGGAAATGAGCAGCTGAGGATCTAACCCTGACATTTATAGGAACTTCATTCTGCAAGAGGCAGTTCTAGCTGAAGATACTGGGACAAGAGATGAGACACAAGACTCTACAGTCTAGGAGAGGCAACTGGAACAAGGATATGAGGTAGTTCAGTGTGCAGTGGCCTTTACCAGCTTGCAAGGTTGGGTCTCAGCTCAGATTTTAAGACAGCTGAGCCTTCCTGCTCCTCAATGCAGCTCAAGTGCTGTGAGGGCTCTGCAACCCTAATCAAGCCACAAATCATTATACTAACAGCCACGAGGGGAATGATCGGAGACTGGACTTAGGCACAAGAGATTACTGCTGAGCTTTCAAGCAAGACTCTATAGTCAACCCAGATGTTCTTACTCTGACTCTTCCTCTTTTTGTTCCTTCAGGCTTTCAAGCAGAGATTCCTCCAGGACTTCCAGCTCCTCCAAGGGGATTCTAAGCAGCCAGGTGATGTGGCAGATCAATACCCTGGCTCGAGCATCGTAGTGCCCTGGAAGAGAGGGAAGAGCAGGAAATCAATCAGCCTGCATCAACCAGATTAAACAGCGAGTAACTCAGCTGTGCTAGACCATCATGTCATATACAAGCACAGCTCCTTCCCTTGGGCCCTCTTCTTCTTCCATGTCTTTGAACACAACTCTTATTATCTAGAGAAGAGAGTGATAAATGGGAAATCCTCTGCCCTGCAAACCTCCTCCTGCAAACAATCACAGCACCAGGTAATTGCCTCTATGGCAGAAAGAGGATCTCAAATCCTTCTGTCTTTATCCTCTGTGACAGAGGCCTTTTGGCTTTGGATAGGCTGCATCTTCCTTCTCAAAGAAATGCTTCAGCAAGGCTAGGAGTAGCAAATATTATATATATATATATGTAACATGACATAGTACACCTCAACTATGCATGAATGCAATATACGATATGATTAAAATGCACCTTTAAAATCTTTATGTTTAATTCATCTTGCTGGCAGTAGGAGTTTAAAGCTACACACCAGTTCACCTAGCAGCATCACTGTATACCTTGCTGCAGGAGATGGTGGTGTGGATACTGCACTCAGACAACATGTGACAGGAGCAATGATTACTCCTGTGCTTATAAGCAGGTGTCCTTAAAGAAAAGACATTTTCAATGTAATAGATGTTAAATGATTTGTGCCAACTCTTGCTTTCTGAAACTGTTTCAGTAGCACCTGCTGCTTCCCAGTGGGAGGCTTTTGACAAAGTTCTTACTGCACTCTGGAATGAAAAATGCAATTACTTGTCTAGGGTGTCTGGAAGATAGCAGCAAGAACCAACTACAAAAACTGTTTCTGATACCCGCTGCACGTACGTCAAATATGGCATTGGATAATTATATGTGTTTATTACCATCATTACCAAGATACCAAACTACTCTGGTAGGCTTTAATGATACTACTATTAAGATTGGTGCTTGGTTGAGAAATAAGGATAAGGATTTATCTTCACTTCATCCCTGATATGTGTCACATCTTGCAATCCCAAGCATGTGTTCCTTCCTTCTTGCTTCCTGCCTGCTAATCTACAACCCAGCTTTTTACTCAGCCAGCTTGGCAGCAAATCAGCCAGGCCTGAAAATACATTTCTTTTCAATTCCTGCTTAGCAAAATAAGTAGTTTTGCAATAACTGCCTTGTCAATTTTCCATGAAAAATAAAGCAAGCACAAAAATGGTACTTTGTTCTGCAGTGACACAGGCTAATCAGCACCCAGTGAGTTCATTCCTGTGAGAACATGTGAAAACAGAGATTTAAACCCTGCAAGTGGTGATATAAACCAGGCTACTTTTAGAAATGAACAGTTTGTTCAGTAGGCAGTCTCCATTTCATGAAGTTTATCAGACTAATCCATGGTACAGATTGGAAAGCAGAAAATTGTTTTATGTGTGACTAAAATCACATTATTTATAATGGGTTCCACAGGACACTCAGGAGTTTATTCCCTGAATAGTTTTTGGGTTTTTTTTCAGGCAAAAAGTGATGTGCAGAAAATCTGCTGGCATTTTCCTCCCAGCTTTCCTGCCTTCCTAAAGAAAGAGGTCACCTGCTCCCTGGAAAACACTGGAGAAACCTCATCCCACTCTGGGTATTTCTGCTCAGAACATCTCTGCCACCACATTTGCATACCAGTACATGGCATGTGAAGGTAAGGAGATAAACAATTCCATTTTTAACAGTTATGATTAATGATTTGTAATAAAGGAGCTGCTTTTCCTGAGGTGGATGCAGGGACAGAGTGTGCTGCTTTTGCAGAAAGGAAGCTAAGACTAAACAGGATGGTACCTTGAGCTCTTTGCTCATTTTTAAGTACCAAATGTAAACTCATCTACATTATTTTCACAAAGAACAAATGCAAAGTGAACTTACCATCTCTGAGAGAGAAGGACAGAAGGTCCTAAAACGCAAAAAAGGATATTCAAGTTAAAAGTGATGATATATGTGTGGAGGTATCAAAGCAGAGGCATTAAAACCCATTGGACTATGATTCAATTACTGCAGGATGACAGATCATCAATATGGGAAGGCAGCAAGCTACAGTTCAGTGAGGCAACACTGAGCAAAGCCAGGCACTTCTAGTACAAAATTCTCCATATGCAGTTACAAATGGCTGGACAGAAGTAGATAATGCTTGGTACATGCTGGGGCATCCCATAATTTTTGTTATTAGTGATTCTGTTTCAATTGAAAGCACTGTGACTACACTGGACATCAAAGTTTGGAGAAACAGGGCTCTAATTCTCCTATGTAGAATCCCAGCCTGGTTCAGGCTGGAAAGGACCTTAAAGCTCATCCAGTCCCAACCCCTGCCACAGGCAGGGACCCCTTCCCCTGGAGCAGCTTGCTCCAAGCCCCTGTGTCCAACCTGGCCTTGAACACTGCCAGGGATGGGGCAGCCACAGCTTCTCTGGGCACCCTGTGCCAGCGCCTCAGCACCCTCACAGGGAAGATCTTCTGCCTTATCTCCAACCTGAACTTCCCCTGTTTCACTTTGAACCCATCACCCCTTGTCCTATTGCTCCAGTTCCTAATGAAGAGTCCCTCTCCAGCATCCTTGTAGCTGGAAGCTGCTCTCAGGTCTCCAAGCAGCTTCTCTTCTGCAGGCTGAACAGCCCCAACTTTCTCAGTCTGTCTTGGTTATATATAGTCACATATACTCCTATTTTCAGTGAGGAACAGGTCTGAATGCTACCTAAATGGACCAGTGGCCGCTATTTTCTTTGGCATTCTGAGAATTCATAGCTCTAGGCAGTAAGGCTGAACTGGCATGAAGTTCTGTTGGATGAAGTGCTCCAAAATAGAAAACTCATAATTTATGACCATCTGTTAAGAGTGAGGGACTTGACTTCTGTGCTGGCTCTTAACCATAACAAGAATTTGAAAAACAAATCAATCTAATAGATGGTTTCTATGGAAAAAGCCAAGAAAAAGAGGGCAGTGGTTTTACTACTGTGTTCTCTTTTATTGTCACTGGACAAATGTAAAGTTCTTTCTGTAGCTACAACACTAAGCACTTGCTCAGTCTAGCTGCTTCCCTCTCCTACACACAAAACAGGCAGAGCTGAATTTTACAGGGAATCCTTCAGCCCTTTGGGAACACAAAAAAATGCAGCCAAAGATGTAGGAGGCTGCCAGAGAATTTATGGTTATTGGTCCCAGAAGCTCCTGAGGAAAATTTGCTTTGTAAAAATGCCTCTAATCTTTTCCTTGCTGCATGAGAAGTGCAGAAGGGAAAACAAACCCATCCTTAACCAACTCCTGCTACATGAAGGGCAACTGGAGATATTATCCAGGCAAAAGTGCGTGCCTGGGCTCCAACTATCATTTTAACATGAGATGAAACTGCTGTTTCATAAAGGCAAAGAGAGCTCTTGCATTCAGGGAAACCAAAGGATTAGGGCAGCTGAGCTCCCATCTGTGGGTATAGGCCTAAAACCTTCAATTCACTGCTGTCTAATGTTTTCACCCACCTGTCCTCTACTGCTGAGTACCTGGATGGCTGTTCCCATCCACAGAGAAGACTTCTGTTGT
Organism: Melopsittacus undulatus; assembly: GCF_012275295.1. NCBI lineage: Eukaryota > Metazoa > Chordata > Aves > Psittaciformes > Psittaculidae > Melopsittacus > Melopsittacus undulatus. The sequence goes on along the minus strand of NC_047538.1, from coordinate 2,151,164 downwards.
TTGCCTGTCCTGTAACCTAATGGGATAGGCTTTCCAGAAGGTAACCTAATGGGATACAGGTTTCCAGAAGGCATCTGTTGGGCTGGGCACAAAGCAGTCATCACTATTGCTTCATCCTGCACCCCCCCGGCCAGAGTGCGCACCCAAGAGAAGCCCTGGTTTGCTATTTCCAGTGTGTGAGTAAGCCTTTGAAGTGAAGTCACTGAATCAGGCCTCCTCTGTGCCCCTAACAATAAGTGTGAGCAGCAGGTTGAGGGATTCTCCCTCTCTGCTGGCCTACACATGTCCATCCATGCATTTCAAAAGATGAGGGATGGATAATGGTAATCAGGTGATAAACTGGAGCTCCTGTTTTTATTGCATCTGTACCAATGAACATTCTTAGCTCTTTGGAACTGGTTTAGGCTTTGCAGGTACTGCTGTGCAGTCATCTGGAACGCAGTCAGCACTGATTAGATTAGTTCACAAGTAGTTTGGCTTCCTCCTCTAAGCAGCAGTTATTATATTTCAGTCTTATTTTAGAGCTGGTGCTTTCAATCTCCCTGTGAACTCCATGCGCAAGACTTTCACCTGTAGGACTGAGAAACCTTACAAAGAAAGGGAAGAAATCTTTGTTCAGTCTTCAACAGATTTTGATGAATTGCTGCAAGTTCAAAACCCATTTCTCCACCAACAGAAAGCACCCAAGCACAAAACACAGGAAAATGGGCATTCTGAGGATGTTCAGAGAAAAACCAATGAATTCAGAATGTTTCAACATCTTCTCACCTGTCATCACCTCTTTTTGTAGCACTGCCTTCTAATACTGCACCACCTGTGTGTTATGACTGCTGTCCTGAAAGGGTGCAGTTAACAGACATTTGCTTGTATTAGTCATCCTCAAAGAATGAAAAGATAAATATCCATAATCCTCAAATGTTCATTGAATCAATGTGAGCTAACATCTAATCCCCTGACTTCATGGATCAGCCCTTCAGCACCTTTGAGATGGAGGGCATTCAAAACCACCAGCATTAGTGCTGACAGGACCCTGCCACTGAACAAGCAGAGCAATTGAACTGTGTACTTGTTAAGAAACAGTAAATCTTGCATCCCTGGCAATGAATACAGAGAAGTGAGAGCATCATAAAGCAACATCGCAAGAATTCACAACACTGCCCCATAGCTTGCTGATTTTCAGGTAAGAAGGAAAAAGCTGATCCCAGCTTGATACACTGAGGCTTCCCACATGCCAGTATGTGTTCGCAAAGACATCCTGAAAGCCTCTGCTGTGTTGTCTGACAAAAGTCTTTCTAATTCTCAAAGTCTTTAATTCCATGTTTCTTGGATCACCTTGGATCACCTTGCCCATAGACATGCCTGCGTAAGGTACAGATGTGGAATTAAACTCACAGCTCTTCCTGCTCTTTACTTTCAACTTATCAAAGAATTGTTATCTCCAGCTCCTGTGTTCCACCCGAATCCAGGTGATAAGTGCCTCAGTTCTCTGGCTCAGAGCAAATAACACATGCTAATACTAATCCACTTCTGTAAAAGCACGTGGAGCCCTCATGCAAAGTACGCTTAAAGCAAGCACGCACTAAATGCCACCAAAATTTCACCCTTAAACTCAGCAACAATGCAGGAAGACTTGATTCTTGAATCTACAAAATTCATCCTGAAGCAGAGAGAAAAAGGGAAACAACCAGGAAATAAAATACCAAGACATCTAAATGCAGGAAGAACCGAGCAAGGCTTTACTAGTAAAGTTCTGAGCAAACAACATCAGAAGAGCTGCTCTTATTTTAGCAGATCTGTCCTAACTTATTAATTAAGCTTAAGACTCAATGTTGCTGTACTCAGACTGTTACAGGATTTTGGGCACTATAACACTGGATCTTTGGAACAGAGCCTCCGAGGCCTTTTATGGCTTAGGAGATATTGAAGATGGCAGAGATAATGGAAGCTGCTCATGTTCTGACATGTGCTGCTCTGCCAGACGGGAGTGTGTGATTACTCAATATCACTGTTTGTGTGCAGGGTGTCTTGCTGTTTCTTGTGTGCAGCATGTGAGGTGACAGTGGCCACATTATGCATGTCAGCAGCAGCAGCCTACTGTGCTCTTCACTCCATGTGGCATAAGATGAGGCTGGATGAGGAGATATCTTCCCCAGATGAGACTGTGTAGTAAAAGGTGAAAGCCACCTAAATGCTTCACCTCTTTTAACTTTGTGTCAGCTTTTACATCAGAACATTTATGGAGCAGTCCCAGTCTCACTAACACTTTCTCAGTGGAAGAAGATAAAGTCAAAAATAATTTAATTCCTTCTGGCCAAAGCTGACTCTGGAAAAAAGACTCTGGATATTCTTAGAATGAAATTGTGCTGTTTGGAGCATGTATGTAGAGGTGTTTTGTCTTACAGGTATGAAGGGGTTTTTAAACAAGTGAAAATCATGTCTATTATGTTCACTGTTTCACCAAGATCTGTAGAACCCTCACAGGAATCAGAACCATTGAAATAATACAGTCAAAGGAAAAAGTTTGACAGTTTTCTATTCCTTAGAGCAAGAGTATCAAAGGCACAAAACATTAATTGAACAGACAGTAACTGTGCCTTGTGTTCATCACTTTTGTGAGCTCTTTATGGATAGAGAGAATGCCAGTCACCCACACGGCTCCTCAGAAACATATGCATACCAGAAATACTGTGCAAACAGAACCTCAGTGTCAGACAGACATGTATGACAAAGCTCTTCTGCAAAAGCAAACAAGAGCGAGGGGAGCTCATGAACTCACTTGGGTGATGACAACCGGATTTTCTTTCAAGATGGGATCCTGCAGCAAAAGCTGGGCAAAAGTTTCTGTGCCTTCACCTCCTAGGCCATTAGCAAATGCTGTCATGGCAGGTAAGACAGCATCGGGCAGGTCCAGCCACTTCACAAAGCCCTCAATGAATCCCATCCGGAAGGAGCTGTAAGGCAAGAACTGCAGTTAATCTCCATAACTGCATATTTTGGCAGGTCTCTGGTTTCAAACATTCATCTGTTACTGTTCACACAAAAATCAAAGCACTGTAAGAAGTCAGCCGAAGGCAAATTGCTACACTAGCTGGTCAAACAAACAACCTGAACGGGGCCAGACCTTGCTTCAAGACAGGCTTTGAAGTCTAATATTGTGAAGTATGAAAGGCTTAAAGGTGTAAGAGAGAAAGTCAGTAATATTAACACCTAATGTCAAGAGGATCTTCCACTCCCCTAACTTCAGAAGACCCCACACAGAGTCTGAAACCAGCTCCATCTGAGCTGCTACATCTCCTTACTCACCCCTCGCTACCCTGTGAAATACCTTTGCTCTTCTTCAGGGAAGAGCCATGCAAGGGATATCCCACAAAGCGCGGCATAAGCAAATCTTCCCGGCTCAGCCAGCTGCTGGCTCAGAAGCACACCAGGCTCCTTTCCACCTGCCTCTCCAGCCCCACTGTGCTGCTTTGAAGCCAAAGATTTCCACTTCTCTTCTGCAGCCATTTTTACCTGCAAGAACAAAGGGAAAAGCAGAAGGAAAAAGAAATCAAAAGCAAACAGCAAACAGTTGGAAACCAGGGAGCAAAGACACAAAGTGACAGTGATTTTTCACTGTCACACTTGTCAGTGTTAAATCAAGTCTGTCAAGGGCCTGCTTGTGTATACCCCACCACATGGCACTGTGACCAAAGAAGACAACTTTCTTCAGGGACACTTTCAGTTCACCAGTTCAGCACAAAATGGGCTGACAATACTTCATGCAGCAAAAGAAGTCAAAGCTCCATTCAGGCACATCCTTCACGTGCTCATCACAAAAATCAAATGTAAAATAAAAGCTCTGCAGGGGCTGCCTGGGAAATAATTTGCCTTCTTCATCCTCAATCCAAATTGCTCCTGTTTATTTGCTGACAGCATCAAGAAAGTGGAGTCCAGCTGCAGCCTCCGATGGGAAGGACATTTAATGTGCATTCAATTGCCATGCTTTGCTTGTGCCATTCTCTCCTCTATACAACCTGCCACTGCTTTGTCCCTAAACATAAGATCCCTGCACCACACAGACCTTGAGCTGAGCCAAAATCCTGTTTTTTAAAGCACAGACATTCACACTTCCAACTGAACAGCCTGTAACTGCTCCCCAGGAGCTCCCCTGGTTATACAAGAGGCTAATCAGGCTGACTGAAATCAGGAAATGTGACAACAGCTCATTTCACAATTCAATGTAAGTAACAACCTGCTCCAAAGCTTTGCTCACATCACCTGAAATGTCTACTGACTTCAAGATTCAATTGATTTCTAAGTATATTTCATTATATACTTCCTATTTAAATGTTTCGTTCCTTCCAAGCCATGTAGAAAGTGGCTAAATAGGAATCAGGAGCCTGTGACATGACAACGCATCTCAGAGGATGCAGACACCATTCACAGGAGTTTTAAAGTTCTAGAAGAAAGACATGCAGCACAGGAATGGCTCTTCTTAAACATGCAGATTTGGTTATGTGCATGCTGTCTGTCACTAGGAAAGGTGTCTGTCTGCCTTCCCACTCAAATATGAATTGGAGGCGATTTGTGGTTCTCAAGGCTAGCAGTATTTAACTGCTGAGGGACACACACAAAGCTAATTCAGCACTCCAGGGCCAATGGTTATCCTAACTCATGCCCCTGTCTGCAGGAGAGCTCAGCCCCAGTGCAACACAGACCTGATACCTCCTGGTGCCATCCATGCCTCAAGGCTAAGGCATCTCAGTGCATTTCCATGGAAACATCACATTCCAGCAACATGGCAGCACAAAGTCCACAGGAGTGAACTAACTGTTCTTTCCAACTAGAGAAGGGAAGGGCCAGATTAGGCTCCTCAATCCACTGGAGTGCCAACCTCCACACCCAGGAGCTGCAGAGGTGGTGCAAGCCATTCATCTGTGCCTTCTAGAATCTTCCTACAAAATCCCAGCGTTGATTTACTACCTCAGGAGCTCCGAAGCCTGTATTTGGACTCCCAAATCCATTTCACATCATTTGCTAGGTTCTGATCTTCCTAAACCATCCAGACTTACAGAGCAATTTGCCTGGAAGTATTCCAACATGCAAAAGTTTCAATAACTTTACAATTACTTGGCATGTCTACTCACCTTTGGACATAGATTAGCTTAGTATGGGAGACAAAACCCCCTTTCTTGCTGTGATAGATTTATTGATCTGTTAACACAGGCTCATATGAAAAGTGAAGCAGCTAAAAAGGATGGTCCAGAAAGAGTACAAGTGTTTAACCTTGCTTCCTGGTAACATAAAGGGTACGATCAGTTATGTAGTGACACCAGAGCAGCTTCCTGCATGCAACTTTATTGCTGTTATGCAACAAATAATTAATGATGCTGAACATCTAGCTGAAAGAATTTACTCAGAGGATGCTCTGATGGGCAAGCTTGATGAGTGTCCCTCAAAAGAGGCATCTATTTCTTCATATATACCTAGGAAAAAATAGGCTTGGAGTAAGTATAAAGGCATAAAAGGGGAAAAAGTGATTTAGTAAAGAAAACTTGAGCCATAAATTGTGCTACTAATTCAAGATGAGGGAATGGAGAGCTAGAAATACAGTCCAGAAGTTATTTACAGCTTGTGGCACCGGAATTCACATCTCTGGCTCCAGCACTGTGGTTCAGCAGTCAACAGCATCGCCATAGTCAGAATCATCACTTGAAAGAGAAATTTGTTATCACTTCCAACGCTGACTTCTCACAGCACCTTTTCTTGAGAGGTGCCGTGTTTTACACAGTGGCTGCCATAGTCCTGTTTTAGAAGCAGGAAAATAAACCTTTTATGGATCTGAAGCTGTACAAAACACACGTTCCCTACTGCTGGGAAAAGGAATGTAGAGATGTTGGCATCTCTGTCCTGAATTATGGCAAAAGCGACCGAACTGCTGACACATTGGTCTCCAAGAGCTTCAGAAGGGCTGGAGCAGCTCTGCTCTGGAGCCAGGCTGAGAGAGCTGGGCTGGGGCAGCCTGGACAAGAGAAGGCTCCTGAAGGGGAGACCTGAGAGCAGCTCCAGTGCCTAAAGGGGCTGCAGGAAAGCTGGAGAGGGGCTTGGGACAAGGGCCTGTAGGGACAGGCCAAGGGGAATGGCTTGAACCTGCCCGAGGGGAGGCTGAGCTGAGCTCTGAGGCAGAAGCTGTTCCCTGTGAGGGTGCTGAGGCGCTGGCACAGGGTGCCCAGAGAAGCTGTGGCTGCCCCATCCCTGGCAGTGTTCAAGGCCAGGTTGGACACAGGGGCTTGGAGCAGCTGCTCCAGTGGAAGGGGTCCCTGCCCGTGGGAGGGGTTGGAGCTGGAGGAGCTTTTAAGGTCCTTTCCAACACACACCAGCCTGGGATACAGACAGTGCTGCCAAGACGCAAATGTAAAAGAGAGATCAGATGGGACAAGGAGAAGCCAAAAGCTTGAGCTGTCACAAAACCGAGTGCGTTTGATGCAGGACGCTTACAGCAGCAGTGCCTGAGGAGCGATGATCAAAGCTGTGGAGAGGGAGGTGCCCAGAATCACTAAAACACGAAGGAAACCCTTCAGCTGTGAGGAACACCATCGCCACAGCTGCCGATATTCACTTTTACCTCACGTCTTTTGTGTCTGTAACTCCTGCTGCTAACGTACGGGCTGCTTTTGACAGCAAGCCGCACCTCTGACAATCATTGAGGAGAGCATCAGCCCCGGCAGCAGGCAGCACAGAGCGCTCCAAGCGGAGAGTCCGGTCCCGTCCCGTCCGCTCGCTCCTCAGCCCTGGGGCTGCTCCCAACCGTGCCGAGCCCCGAGCCCCCGGCCAGGACCCGACCTCCTCCCGGCCCCGTCCCAGCCCGGAGCCGCCGCGGGGTTTCCGCCGCCTCCCCCCGCCCCTTCCTGCCTTGCCCGCCACGCAGTCTGCGTAGAGGCTCTGCTGTTCAGGCCCAGAGTCCCTTACGCGATCTGCGTAGTGAGGTGCGTCGTTAGCGGAGCCGCCTCGGACTGAGATGATGGTAGCGGCTTGGGGTCCCGTACCCAGCTCCTCCATGGGGCGGGTGGTGGGTCCATGCCCATCATGGGATGGGGGAGCTCAGCTCTTCCTTCACAGCTCACCTTTACCTGCAGTCTTTGGCCTTGTCCACCACCTCAGTGGCCCATCCAGGTACCAGCCTTTTTGTTTCCTTTAAAGCCTCCCTTGCTGAAGGAGGGCAGCAGAGAGAAGCAGGGACGTGTTTGGTGAAGCTGCTGGTAGGCCCCTGTCCTGAGGTTTATTTGCCACCTCCATGAAGAACAGATTGGGGTCTCTGAGGGTTTCCTTGAGGAGAGGGAAGGATTTGGTGTTGTGCTGTTACTGGGTGGGATCCCAAAGATGTGATCAGAAGCTGAAATATGTGCATGTGTGTGTGTGTTCATACATGTACTCATTGAGCAATGCATATGAAATCACAGAATCCCAGGCTGGTTTGGGATGGGAAGGACCTTAAAGCTCCTCCAGCTCCAACCCCTGCCACAGGCAGGGACCCCTTCCACTGGAGCAGCTGCTCCAAGCCCCTGTGTCCAACCTGGCCTTGAACACTGCCAGGGATGGGGCAGCCACAGCTTCTCTGGGCACCCTGTGCCAGCGCCTCAGCACCCTCACAGGGAACAGCTTCTGCCTTATCTCCAACCTGAACTTCCCCTGTTTCGGTTGCAAATCGGTTTCTTCTGGTAGCAGCAGGGTTACTGGCCCAGGCTTTGCTCGATGTGATGAATTGGCCTTGCAGAAATCCTTACGCTGTGCAGTTAGTTCAGGTGCTCAAGCATAAGGATTTTGAGGCTTTTAAGAAGTTAATTTGCTAAAGAGGAGTCTTAGCTGTAACCCCAAGTTCAGTGTGCATTTTTGGAGAAATCAGTGGGTTTTTTCAAGGAAAGGAGAGCAGTTTTTCTGTGTGATAAGCAACACTAGTTGGGTTGCTTGGTAGCTGGGTAACTGATGGATACTTGAAAATGTGCTATGTGGGACTTACTTATAAATAAATGTTGTAAATAGTCTGGGTTCTGGTTATGAGATGATTTCAGTTATGCCAAATATCTTGTGCTGATTGGTTGCTACTAACATTAGACCCCCTCAGGTTTACTCACACAAGTGCTCACGTTCCATAGAGACATTTGCAGCATTGTCACAGAGTTGTTAAAGGTGACACTGAAGCTCAGAAGGTGAGTTCTGGTGATCCCAGTTATGATGCAGAAGGGATCTACTTTACCTGTGACTTTGGTAACTGCAGAATGCGATGGACAAGTTGCAAATGGTTCCCAACAAGCAAGGAATTGTCTGGACACAAATCTGTGTTCTCAGACCAGGATCTGCTAATTAGTTTCTTGTAGATTTGACAGTTCTGTGTGTGAAGACCTAAAATTCTCTGTGTACAGAATGTGAGCGATATGGAAGTGTGAAATGTGTTATTTTTGCCTGCCTCTAGCTGAGTGATAACACAGAAGAGCTGTTAAAAGTGGACCAAAACATGAGCTGTGTGGAATAAGAATTAGGAGTGAGTTTTACCAGATGTTGTTAACTCGGAATCTCATTATAGAGTTTAATAGGAGTCAAAGCCCGCACAATTATGGATAATTTAAAGTTCTGTGGATAAAGTGAGACTTCTACATTTAACAGCAATTGAGAACACCTACACTTGGAATCTTTAAGGCACCTGTCTTACTCCTTATATAAGGAACTAGTGACTCTAGTGGGCGATGGTGGTTCTGGTTCTTGAGGAAAAGCCTGATAAGGGATTGGGGTGGGAGAAGTGGCTTTGGGAAGGGTGCTGTAGGTAGAGGCAGAGTGGGAGCACAGCATGACAAAAGGAGAGGTGTATTTTAACACTCATTTGTGTCTGTGCATTGTTAAACAAAGCACCTTTGTTTAGGATTTTGTCTATACAGACTATAAACCTTAAATACTGCTGTCATGTGCTGTCTTTGTAAATCCCAGTTCTCAGATAGGATCACAGAATCAACCAGGTTGGAAAAAACCTTTAAGGTCATCATGTCCAGCCATTAACCCAGCAATAGTTATGCAGTTTGTCAGGTACAGCTGAATGTTGCTGCCTGGGTCCATTTCTCATTATGAAGCTCTCTCTCTTAAGCTGCAGCCTGTCAACTAATCACTCTCCAAAACTGGGAGCCAGCTAGGTAAGACAAGCAGGGCAAAGTAATTGAGGGCTGAAATCTTGCTAAAGACTGGCATGAATGAAACAAATCAAGCAAATCCTTTACGTTTTGGGCTAGGAATACAATTCTGTTGGCCTTCTCTCCAGAAACTTAGTTGCTGCTTCAAAGATTTCCATTGTCATCGAGCCTTATCTTGTCAGATAAGAATCAACAGATACTTTACGTTTGGGGCTAACAATACAATTCTGTTGGCCTTTTCTCCAGAAACTTAATTGCTGCTTTGAAGATTTGCATTGTCATCGAGCCTGATGACTGCCACCATCATCTCTGAACTCTGAACTGCTGGTTGTCAGTGGCTCTCGAGGCTGAAGAAACATTTCAGTTGGACTGCTGCATGCAAGCTTGGAAGCAGCAGGGTGTAAACCTGGATTTCCATGGCTGATAGTCTTCCTGTGTGAATCCACAGGGGTTCTTTCAGAGGGCCAGTCTCTTCCTTCCCACTGGTGTATGCTGCCTTGAGGGGAGCCCTTTTACTGGCCTTTTATTTTGGCACTGTAGAAACTAGCGTCATCAAATCGAATGAGAGTGATGCAGAAGACAAGGGATGTTGCCCCTCAAATCATTCTGTTTCTTGACTGATGATGGCAAACAGATACTATTTGCAACACACACATCCTTCTGGAGTCAGTGGTGGTTGGTGTCTGGTTGGTTTCTTAAGCAAAGTTACCCAAGTTTTGTCTTACTTCTTTTTAATTTGGATCACTTTATGGCTCTAGTCCAGATCATCTTTGTCATCTTATCTTTAGGATAATCTGTTCCTTACTTGCTATGTATGAGATCAGTGTTCTGTAGCCATTAGCACACAGTTTTCCCTTACCCCGTTGATGTGTTCATGCATGCTACATCTAGGCCAATATTAACACATTTGTTACAAACCTTTAGAGTACCAGTCACTCACTAGTGTTGGTGAAGGAAGCTCAACAAGAAACTTTTCTGTGAGCTGAGACACTTGCCAAGAGTTCCTGAACTGATTTTCAGTACAGCTGAGTCTGTGTTTGGAATAATACAGTATTTGGATTTCAAACTACCTGCTTTTTCCCAACTGAAACCCCTTTTTTCTGGTTGGTCATTAGGAAATGTTGCTACATGTGTACTCTTCAAGGGGGTAGTGGCTGTCCAAATAGATGAGGGGGGGAAAAAGCATTTCTTGCCCTTAAGGTTTGTGTTGTTAGGCAGAAAACTGACCTGGTTTTCCCAAGGCTTCAGGAGGACAACAGCTCCTTACCCTCTCAGTCTCAACTGGTTTATCTACAGGTGAGACACTGAGTATATTTGTATACTGAGTAACTGCAGAACATCGGTTTCCATTCTTATCAAACACAAACATTTACCAGAGGCTGGATCCAAGGTCTGCTGAGATCTGTGGTACTCTTAAAAGTGTGACAGAACTGGGGCAATCCCCTAAGTTTTGTATTTTCTTTGCAACTAAGTGTTTTTTTAAATAAAGGAAAACACCAACACGTTACTGCTTTGCTTTACTCCCCAACTCAGATGTGCTGACTCCTTAATACACTTCTCAGCTGTAGTTTCTGTCACTGAGGAAGCTGAAATGTCTTGGTATTAATTTAGGTGAGGAATCAAAACACAGTATGCAATTAATGAATACTTTCAAACTTTTAATGGACATATTCCATATAAAAATATCGTGTGTAGTATCTCATAGCAGTTGGTCTGGGGGAGCCTCTTCAGGGGCAGTGTCCTACGTGATGTAAAGAGGAGAAGAGAGGTGATGCAGATAGCCAGATAAAAGAATTCATGTGAGAGGAACTGTTTCTGTGCTGAATCACGTGGAGAATTTGGATGGTCCTGAGCTTTGAGAGCCTTGCCCTTGCAAGCTGCAGACTCACAATTAGGAGTGTTGATTGTGCCTCTTCCTCTCCAATGCAGTGTGCAGCTTAAAATGGTATCAACTGACATCCCCTTTTCCCAGTCCCTGTGCCACAGGCACTTGGGCAGTGATAGGGATTCCAGTGATCATGTGTGTTAAAGCCTCTCTCATCCCCTGAGGCTGGGCACCCAGTCCCTGAGGTAGCAGTCCTTTTTCCCCACAGTCTCCCAAGAAAAGGTGTACGTGTGCTAAGAGTGAGAAAAACACAGCCATGGGATTTTCACAGGACATCATCTCTCAGATTCAGATAATGTTCTGTAGTGCTGATCAGGAGAGGACACAAGAACAAAGAGACAAAAACAAACTGATGAGACAGCTTTGCAGGCAGGACCAGTCCATTGTTGGTTCACGCTATAGCAGTGATGTGTGTCTCTTTGTGGCAGGAGGTGAGCAAGTCCCTGTTAGACCTCCAGTAGAATTTAGGAGTGCAGCAAAGTACCACAGAGATGACCACCCCCAAAGCAAGCATGAGACAAACCACCCATTTTATCAGCCCAGAGTATATAAAGGGGAGGATGAGGATGGTGAGGATCACCCCCAGCAGCAGGAGCAGCACAAGTCTCTGCACAGCCAACCTGTTGTCTGCTGGAACGCTTTCATCTCTGTAGAGCAAGTCTTGGCTGGTCCAAGTCCAGCTATTGCTGTCTAGCCCTATGGCAGGAACATGCACCTCAGGATGTGAACTTTGGGTTTCCAAGAGCTCCATGATGTCTTCTTTGTTCTGAAGTGTGCGAATGAGTCCTCCTGACACACAAGTGGCTTTTCGGCACAGGGGACAGGTGATCATCCAGGCATTCCCATCTTTCCTGAGGATCAGCTTGAGGCACACCGCACAGAAGGCATGCTGGCAGTCCAGGAGCTTGGGCACTCTGTACATGTTGTACTTGTTAAAGCAAACCAGGCAGTCCAGGTCAATAGATGTGGTTGAACACTGGTGGTTCAAACCATGTCCTTCAGGATAGTTTCTGTTTGTTAGCACAAGAGACACTGAGCTGGGACAGTCTCCTTCCAAAACTGCTGGTTCAGAGGCATCAGGACTGTCTTGCTCCGTGCCTGAAGGTCTCTCCAGTTCTTTAACACATTCTTCAGTGAATCCCAGGCTCTTCACGTCCTCTTTTTGGGGTCCTGCTCTACTCATTCCTGCAGCACATTCCACAGCAGGTGCAGGACTCTGTTCTTCAGCCTGTGGTGTTTCAGGAGCTGTGGATCCAAGGTCCTTGTTCAGCTTGTCAGTGAATTTCTCCATGGAGATACACGTCAGTGCAGTTTTTCTCCACTTAGCTGAAGGATCTGCTGAGTTTCTGGCTCCTTTTATGTGTTGCTTTATTCCTGTTGTAGGCATGATTGGTTAGTGACAGCTTTCAGCATGTTGTGCTCCTCCAATATGATGTTTTTATGAGATGGGGACCTGAGTTAATCAGTAACTTCGTGGCCAAGACATTTTACAAGGGCTGGTAATCTCGCGGAGCAATTTCTGTCCAGAAGCAGACCCCATGGCATTAGCAGGCTGCAGCTTTGCTCACTGTGATAGTCAGACTCTGTCATTATTACTATATGAGTATTTTAAGTTGAACACAGTTTAATTGGTCTCTATGCACTGCTTTGCTTGACAGTAGGGGGCTCAGAGGAATGATTTGCTGTTAACACTGGTTGTAGGGCTTTGATTACAGAGAGCAATTCTGAGCTCTCTGGGTAGGAAATATGCTCTTGCTTTAGCAGCACCCACTATCCTCGAGCTGTTACTCTGCAGCACAACAGAAAGATTGAGATTATCAATGTTGAGTGTTGAATGTCTGACTATTACCAACTCTTTTATCTAAGGAGCATCCATGATGGAGCTTCACCAGAGGCTGCAGGTGCAAACCGAAGCACGATGTAGGCTCATGTTGGATCTCACAGGATCCATGAGAGAGCTGTAAATTAGAAGTAAGGTTCATGTCCTGGTAGGATGATCTTTACTGGCATTCACAGGACCTCATGTGCTCAGGAATACCATGTTGATAGGTGGGTTTGTGAATATTCATCTCATCTGAAACAGATAAAGCTGGATCACAATCCCTCAGTCTCTAATTTCTTTCTACCTTTTTATTTTGAGGGGTAAAATGCAGCTGGGTTCTCAGTAAGAATTCTAAGGAAGGAAAGAAGATAGAAAAGGAAGGATCACTAATACTGAAAAGCTGGATGAGGTCATCATTCCTGGTAGAAGATACCCCATACCGTGTCTGTACCCTCAGATGCACCCAAGCACTCAGGCTAACACTGTGCCTCCACGTACCAGCCGCTCCCTCCAGCAGAGGAGCAGCAGAAAGAAATGGAACAACTGCAATTTAGGAGGTCAAGGCGTTCAGGAAGAGATTAATCTCCTGAACCAGAGATTAGATTAGGGGATGAGGTGAGAAGAGCTTGTTCACTGCTGAGAAATAGTAGGAGCTTTGTCGTAAGCAAGCTTCATAAAAGTGCTTGGGTGTTCCTGCTGTATTTCTGCTGATGTGTTTGATGGACTTGTGGGTGACTCCGAATTATTAGGAGCCTGAAGATCATAGAATCCCAGAGTGGTTTGTGTTGGAAAGGACCTTAAAGCTCCTCCAGCTCCAACCCCTGCCACGGACAGGGACCCCTTCCACTGCAGCAGCTGCTCCAAGCCCCTGTGTCCAACCTGGCCTTGAACACTGCCAGGGATGGGGCAGCCACAGCTTCTCTGGGCACCCTGTGCCAGCGCCTCAGCACCCTCACAGGGAAGACCTTCTGCCTCAGAGCTCATCTCAGTCTCCCCTCGGGCAGGTTCAAGCCATTCCCCTTGGCCTGTCCCTACAGGCCCTTGTCCCAAGCCTCTCTCCAGCTTTCCTGCAGCCCCTTTAGGCACTGGAGCTGCTCTCAGGTCTCCCCTTCAGGAGCCTTCTCTTGTCCAGGCTGCCCCAGCCCAGCTCTCTCAGCCTGGCTCCAGAGCAGAGTTGCTCCAGCCCTCGCAGCATCTCTTTGGCCTCCTCTGGACTTGCTCAAGCAGGTCCAAGATCTTTCACTTGCAGAAGGGAGACTCGCTTGCAGTGCAGGGTTGGCTGGAAGCTGGCTGGTGAGATGCAAGACTCATTTATGTTGGAAACCAGGAAAATTTTCTGTTGGATTTCACATACCTCTTTATTACTTAGTTAAAGCTGTTAGAAGATCTGGGAAAGCAGCAGCCAGACCTGCCACTTCTACAGTGCTTTAGAAGCCTCAAATGCAGTCTTGTCAGTTCCAAAATGGAAATGTCTTAAAATTTACTGATTCTTAATTATTAGAACATCATGAAACCATCTCACAGATGTTGGGAAGATGTAACAGACACCAGGAGGGGGCAGCTGCACTCGTGATTGGAGGGGTTTGAAACCAGGTGGGATGAATCCTGTTCTGGGAACTTGGAGCAGTTAGAGACGTGGTTATTTTGCTACAGACCCCTGTGAGGATGGCTCACTGGAGGGAATGGGAGGTATGTTGTGGTTTGGTGAGTCCTCAGGCTTTCTGGGGACCCAAGCGGTGGAAGTGTGATCTTGTTGGGAGCTGTGCATTCAGGCTGTGGTTTCGGCACTGCTGTTCCAACACTGCGATCCCTCTGCCTTGGTTTCAGTTGTTCACATTGGAGTAAAGATGCCTGCTCAGTGTTGTCCCACACTCCAGCCAGGTGTCAAAGGCTCTGCCCTAATTTTGACTCAGTTTTGTGCTTGGTAGTCCTGGCGTGGTGCAGGTTGCACTCAACTGCATTGCCTGCAGCCTGTTCATTCAAAATATGTCATTGCTCATTTGCAGTCAGCGTGAGCACTCCTCGTGCTTTCCCGCTCTCAATATGTTTGCCTAAGAAAATGTGTCTAAGGAATGCCTTGTGGATTTGTTTATGACAGGAAATGGATATAAGGGAGCAGTTGTGTCATTCCAGAGTAAAACACTCGCTTGCCATACGGCTGGAGTGCAATAATATACACAGCATCCATGTAGATACCGATGATAGTCCCGTGTGCTCAGACTGTTGTGACAATAGGCTCTTCCCAGCAGAGTGAGTCAGGAATAACATGTAATTCCAGTATGCTCATGGTGGAGGATGGATTCTCCAGCTGCTCATTGTGGTGAAGCAGGAGGATGCAGGGAATCCTCCCCAGGTGCTGTGCTCTGGTCGAGCTCCATCTTCTTTCTGTGCCCCTTCTGCAGCCTGGCAGGTTCCTCTTGGAACTGGGGGATCTAGGACATGAGGGCTCCGCATGGGATGTGTGTTACACTGAACTGTTCCAGCTGCCCTGTTCTACCAGCCATGTTCCCGTGGTGTCACCTCATGGGTAGGCAGCTGTCGCCTCGTCCTTCATCTCCTTTTCCAGGTCCTGTTGATGTGGTTGGTTGGCATCGAGTGGACACAGTCTGCTCGGGATGACCTGCTCGGGATGGAGAAGAGAGTGAAGGTCCCCACGCATGGGTGGATGCAGCGGTGGGATGGAGGCGTGCTGGGACAGCAGGGAGAGGCTCGGGGGGCTGTGGCTGTGATCCCAAGGGAATTCCTCTGCTTCCCCCCCCCCCCCCCCAGCCTAATCCAGCTCCTCCTGGAGGGATCCACCAGGGGGCAGCAGCGCGGAGGGCGGCGCTCTGGCCGCTAGGTGCAGCTCTCAGTAGTGCTGTGGCCACGTGAGGGGTGGTTGGCGCAGGCGCAGTGCGATGTCCCGTAAAGTGGCGGTTAAGGCCCGGCCCGGTGCCGGTGCCGGTGCCGCAGCCGGCCGGGCTCGCAGGACCCGGCAGAACCCCGGCAAGCCGGGCCCGGGCCCGGGCCCTGCTCCGGGCGGCGGCCTCGCACGGCAGCTCTGGGCCCTCGGCCTCAAGCTGCGGGAGGTGCCGGGCGATGGGTGAGCACCCCAGGGCCGGCGGTTCACGGGTGGTGGCAGCCCGTGTCCTGGTGCTGCGAGCGGTCCCCGCGCGGTGGAGCGGGCTCGGGGCTGCACGGGAGTGAGGGTGTCCCCGGTGCACCCCGCGGGTCAGGAGGCTCTGCTGGGGGGTTGTGCCCCCTGGGGCTGCTGGTCCCAGGCCTTACCGCGGGGGCTGGGGCTCTGCTGGCACGGCCAGTGTGCAAGGGGAGGTGCGGAAGTGTGGGGCAGAAGGGGCATTAGATTTGTCTGCTGAGGGGTTGCTGAGCGGGTCATGGGGCTGCCCGTGGCTGCATTGTGTTCTGTATAGAAAAAAAAAGCTATATTAATAATTTATTTAGAAAAAAAAGTAGGCTATAATACTAGGTCCTAGTCAACAAGTTATCCCAAGGAACTTGCATTTTATGCAGTATCTTCAGCTGCGCATGAATTTTGCACTTGGATAAAAACATGAAAGAAGTGCTGTTGGCTTCAGCTCCAGCCATCACTGGCCTGTGAAACTGAGTGGTCAAGCAGCTCTAGATTTTCTGTTCACCATACAAGCACAGTTTCCCAGTGTGCTCCTGCAGAATGTGTACAAGAAGCAGCATTTTGCAGTTCAGGAGGCAGGGAGGCTGGAGTTTAGAAGAGAAAACGGCTCAGTGCCTGTTTAAGACAGCTGAGCCCAGCACTATTCATCAGTACAGCAAAGAGAGGATCCAGAGAAGGGACACAAAAATCATCCAAGGGATGGAGCACCTCTGCTATGAGGAAAGGGTGAGATCTGGGGTTGTTCAGCCTGGAGAAGACTCCAGGAGACCTTATTGTGGCCTTGCAATTCTTAAAAGGGGCCCATAAGAAAGATGGAGAGAGACTTTTTAGCAGGGTCTGTTGTGACAGGACAAGGGGTGATGGGTTTAAACTAAAAGAGGGAGATTCAGGCTGGATGTGAGGAAGAAATCGTTTACTCTGAGGGTGGTGAAGCCCTGGCACAGGTTGCCCAGAGAGATGATGGATGCCTTATCCCTGGAGACATTCCAGGCCAGGCTGGATGTGGTTCTGGGCAACCTGATCTAGATAAAGACGTCCCTGCTCATTGCAGGGGTTTGGGACTGGATGAGCTTTGAAGGTCCCTTCAATCCAAACCATTCTGTGACTCTTGCTGACCTTGACTTCTGCTGTTGGAGCTGACATTCATTCAACACCTGTTCGTACAAGGAGTTCCACCAGTAGCAGCCAACAAAAGAACAAGTGATAGGTGCTGCTTCACATTCATATCCATGGGCAGAAAGAGCAGCTCTTGCCCTTGAACACCATACTCTCTGCTGCTGGACCAGTCCTTTGTTCGGCGGGTGCTCCAAGCTGTGTGTTGCACACACCAACCTCTGCTTTCTCTCCTGTAGCAACTGTTTGTTTCGGGCCCTGGGGGACCAGCTCGAGGGGCACTCACGGAACCACCTCCGCCACCGCCAGGAGACAGTGGATTACATGATCCAGCAGCGGGAGGACTTTGAGCCCTTTGTGGAGGATGATGTGCCCTTTGAGAGACACGGTATGGTCTGCACAGGGTGCTGATGGAAGGGGTGGTTGTATAATGTGGTTACATCTCATGTGAGTAGCCTCTTACTAAAGAGTTCCTCATCCCAGACCCATGGTAGGACTCCTCATTAGTGTTCAGAATCACTGAGTTTACTTTTGGGTCTGTTATGTTTCTGTCGAAAGATGAGCTGTTACGCATGCATTAACTGGGGGTGTTGGTCAATGAGAAGCACCCCATGACCTGGCTTCAGTGAGTGCTTGAGGCCAGAACCCCCCTGTGTGCTGAACTGCACCCCCAGAGCGTGAGAAGCAGCTCAGGGAGGGGATCCTGTCCCTCTGCTGGGCTCTGGGGAGACCCCCCCTGCAGCCCTGATCCAGCTCTGGGGCAGCAGCACAAGAGGGACCTGGAGCTGTTGGAGCGAGGCCAGAGGAGGCCATGGAGATGCTGCGAGGGCTGGAGCAGCTCTGCTCTGGAGCCAGGCTGAGAGAGCTGGGCTGGGGCAGCCTGGACAAGAGAAGGCTCCTGAAGGGGAGACCTGAGAGCAGCTCCAGTGCCTGAAGGGGCTGCAGAAAAGCTGGAGAGGGGCTTGGGACAAGGGCCTGTAGGGACAGGCCAAGGGGAATGGCTTGAACCTGCCAGAACAGGGGAGACTGAGATGAGCTCTTAGGCAGAAGCTGTTCCCTGTGAGGGTGCTGAGGCGCTGGCACAGGGTGCCCAGAGAAGCTGTGGCTGCCCCATCCCTGTTCAGTGTTCAAGGCCAGGTTGGACACAGGGGGTTGGAGCAGCTGCTCCAGTGGAAGGGGTCCCTGCCTGTGGCAGGGGTTGGAACTGGATGAGCTTTAAGGTCCTTTCCGACACAAACCAGTCTGATTCCATTAAATTAGTCTTGCAAATTATTTAAATTTAGGAAAATTTTGGTGAAAGAAAAGCAGAAAAAGTCAAGGAGTCAAAACCTGGTGTTTTCACAAGGAACTTGAAAGAAAGGTCTGTCTTTCCTTGAGAACTGGTGGGTGTTGAGTGGCTGATTTCTGTGGGTTCCCTTTTCTCCTTGACACTTGATATTTCCCGGAGGTATCCCAGGGGAAGTTCCAAAGCAGAACAAACCCAGCCTTTGTTCTAACAGCTTTGAGGATGTGCCATTTCTCATGCAGGTAATGCATGAAAGCACTTAGTTACTTAGCATGTGGCTGTATTCCCTCCACATTACCACAGAGCTGATGGCCTTGCATAATCTAAGGGGTTTGGAGGTTTCTGTGTCCATTTAAGGCACATTACCTTCAGATGCTGCCAAATTCTTGCCTCAGAAGTCAGTGCTTCCCAGCTAGGATTTCCTTTCCAGAATTTCCTGGGCTTGTGTTGAAGGTTCGTTCCTCATTATCCCTCCAGTGCTTTTGGAAGTGTCAGAAAAGAGGTTTCCAACTCTTCTGAATGTTTTTTCCTTCAGTTTCCAATCTGGCAAAGCCTGGTACCTTTGCTGGCAATGATGCTATTGTGGCCTTTGCAAGGAACAATCAAATGAACGTGGTTATTCATCAGCTCAACGCCCCACTCTGGCAGGTGAGAAACCAAACTTCTCTATTTTGGCCTAATTTTTAGCTGATGACTAAATAGTGTTAAAACTTCTTGATTTATTAAAAGAGAGCAGTCAGTAGCTGTGCTTAGCTGGGCAGGGTGTAGAGCTGAGCTTGATGGTCAGTCCTGGGGCAGGAAAACACTACAGGTTTTCAGAGGGAGTAAAAGACAACAGTGAATGCATGAAAGGTAAGTATGTGGTGACAGAGCAGTGTGTTTAATTTGGTTTTAAGCTACTGGCTTCAGTGGTTTGTTTCTGCCTCCTGAAGATCAGACTATGTATGACATGACTTTTCTGACAGGCATTTGAGCCAGGCTTAAGGAAGCCTCTGTACAGTAAGGTTCAGGAATAGGGAAGTGGAGGTATTGCAGAGCAGTCCTTGCAGGGTCCATCAGTTCTGCATAGGGTTTGGAATGAGGAGGTTTCTGATAGGTTCTGGGCAGGGCAGAAGATGAGAGATGTTTTAAAGCCTTCAGGCAGTGTTTAATCAGCTTCTGGAAGGGACTGTGTGGTAGGGTTTCCTCTGACAGAGGCACTGGAACAAGTGATCCACCAGGATCTTACTATTCCCCTTTTCTTGCTTTATGTGAGGAATGGGTCCATGCTCTCTCTGCATGCTTCCTGAGCAAGTGAGAACCTGTTTGCAAATCAGGATTGTGTCTGGCCCCAATTTACACAGAGAATCAAAGCAATACATAGATTAAACACAGCAATAAAGATAAAAGACCAGAGGGAAGCTCTCAGTGGTGCCTTAAACACATCTGAAACAGAGTCAGGTGGATTCCAGAACCCAAATGAGTTTAAACTCTTATTTCTGTGGCAGCCGTGGTCAGTAAGACAGATAAATAATACTGAGCTGCTTGACCTGTGAGTGTTTGGAGGTGTTGACCCTGTAGGGGAGTTCCTGGGGCTACAGTTCATGTTCTGTTACTGCTCTGAACCAGACACTCACCTCAGTGTACTTAAATCTTATTATTTTTCCATGTCCTCTTGCATAACTTAAACTCTTTCTTCCCCTCCTCATTCATTGACCTTTCCAGGCCTGGAAATACAGAGTTTGTGATGAGGTTCTGTTTTACCTGAGTGTAGTCTCGCAGTGAAGGTTTGTCTTAGGCTCTTGAGAATGGTGTAGGTGGAGAGCTGTTAGTAGCTGGAACATAGAGTCTCCTACCTACACAGAGGATACGTCAGGACATCATGAGGTGGTGACAATGTTAGCAAGTTTTTAGACTCGACTGAGCCAGGCCACCCTTTTCTCTTCATTTTCTGTACTTTGACATTTCCCCCTTTCTCTCTGCTGTGGAGCCCCAGTAAAACTTTAGGAAGATGAGATTCCAAAGAGAGCATTTCCTGACAGGCAGCTCAGGAGGATGCTTAAAGCAGATGCTGTGAATGTATCCGTTGGTCCCAACTCTAAAGCACATGGTGAGTTATCCTTTAATTTTAAGAGAACTGTTTGCATCCACCACAGCAGAACTGGAATATTCAGGGCTTCCAGCTGTTTGTCAGGCCTTGACCTGACCAGAAGCTCATGGGAGGTGGCATCTCCACATGGACTTCTTAGGGCTTTAAACACCCTTTATGTCTTCAGATAGTGACTGTAAACGCAGAGCTTCAGGTCAGCTTGAACATACAGGTTATTTTATTGGCTTTTGGGATAATTTTCTACCTTCTTTCAGTGCTTGTTCCTTTTTTTATCTGCAGCTATCTTTTAGTTACAGTTTCAGTGTGTTGTGGAAAGAGGCTTCACTGCTGAGAGCAAAATTGGCTGATTTTCAGGATAATCTTTCAAGAGCTTTGCAATGGTTTTAGATACCTGTTTAGGCCCTGGCAGAGGAGAGATGTTGAGAATAAATCTTAACTGAGTTCCAAGATGTTGAATAACTTCATAGGATAAAAGGCAGGAAGGAAGTCTTAAGTATTGAGTTGGAACTTAAAAGTGAGCAAGCATAAACCAGGTGAATGGAGAGTGTAGTTAGTGCAGCACAAAGGCTGAAAGGTGACTTGGTGTGCGTTCTGTAAGGGGGATGAGCTGATTGCCCTAAAGCAAGTATGTCTTGTTTGCTTGCTGCCATCTTCTCCAGAGAGCTGTCAGACCTTTGAACTCCTGACAGGAAAGCAGAGATCTGCAAACCCAGTGGAATTTTCTGTGTTCCTTGCAGCAGTTGGAACACTCTGTAGCTCTTAGCTGCTGGTTTGAGACATGACAATCAGGGTAGGAATTATTCTTGCATCAGTACAGATGATAGAACAGGAATTCTTTACAGAAGCTGCTGTACTTGGTGCTGATGAAAAGGGAAATGACACTGGACACAGTGGGAGCTGTCACTGAAACATGACCAGAAAACTCATGTGGAAAGTGTGGAAACTACTTCTGAGCTTTCCATTGAACTATTCTCACACCATGTTTGGTTTGTTATGATGTAACTGACCCAGGGTTGTGTATCTGGCTTCAAACATCAGCCTTGAGCTTCTGTGCTCCTATAAGCACGTCTGGGTTATTAGATCAGCTCTTCCTGTTTACAGCTGCTTTGGTAGCTCTCTTTGCTGCCATCACACAGTTTATCCTTTGCTTCAGAAAATGAATACTTTGCCAAATGTGATGGTCAAGTAGATCCCAAATGCTTATTTGATTTGCAATTGCTTTCCTTTCTTTAGATTCGTGGTACAGACAAGAGCAATGCAAGAGAACTGCACATTGCGTATCGTGACGGAGAGCACTACGACAGTGTGAGGAGGATCAATGATGATTCTGAAGCTCCAGCGTATCTTCAGATGGAGGTCGGTTATGACAGAATGACCCAAGTCAGCAGAGGGTGATAAATGCAGCTGTTTCCAATTGATTTCCTTTCATGTTTGCATTGAGACTGTGAAATGAGTTTGGTCCCTATGTTGAGCTGGAGATAGAAAAGCCCCTCAGGCTGTTGTCACTAGAGGTGTCAGCTCTCCTGAGACAGGCTGTGAAGCGTCTCAGTTACTGGGCTGGAAATCCTAGATCTGATCCTCTGATGTGGCTGTAGGTGTCTTGGAGCAACTTCACATAAATTACACACTAACGCACTTTAAATGCAAAAACAAAGGGAAGGAAGAAAAGGGTTGGAAACCAAAAAGCCATAGAACCATGGAATGGTTTGGGTTGAAGGGAGCTTAAAGCTCACCCAGTTCCAACCCCTGCCACAGGCAGGGACTCCTTCCACTGGAGCAGCTGCTCCAAGCCCCTGTGTCCAACCTGGCCTTGAACACTGCCAGGGATTGGGCAGCCACAGCTTCTCTGGGCACCCTGTGCCAGCACCTCAGCACCCTCCCAGGGAAGAGCTTGTGCCTAAGAGCTCATCTCAGTCTCCCATTGGGCAGGTTCAAGCTATTCCCCTTGGCCTGTCCCTACAGGCCCTTGTCCCAAGCCCCTCTCCAGCTTTCCTGTAGCCCCTTTAGGCCCTGGAGCTGCTCTAAGGTCTCCCTTTAAGGAGCCTTCCCAGGCTCCCCTTAAGGAGCCCATCTCCAGGCTGAGATGTCCTCTGCACATTATTGTGGGGTATTGTAATAAAATCAGTACGTCATTTAAAGAGCCAGTGATTGCTTTGTAGTAGCCAGGATCCTGTAGTACCTGAGAGCTTGCTCAGTGTGAAATGGTGTCAGTGACAGTGGAAGTTGCAGTTTCCAAGATACTTTGACCCGGGATATATCTGAGAAAAGTGTGCCGTAATGATTAAAACTATTCTGATGCCAGCTGTTTTATTTCACTGCATATAATGAAACTGCTGCACTGCTGCATGTTTGTGTGATTTTGGCTTTGCTTTTCTTGCAGTTGCTTTGCAAAAATGATTCAGGTAAAAAGGAGGAAGAGAAGCCACAGAAGCAGGACTCTGAGGATGAGATTGAAGTTGAGATGGAAGATGCTGTACAAGAAGTGTGTAATGCAACTGGATGTTCGGTAAGTAGTGACAGCCTTTTTGTGCTTAGTGATCAAACCTTCTTGATGAGATGCTACAAAGTACTCCTCTTTGGACAGTTTAAGTACCACAGCCATAAATCAAGATGCATTTCATCCTAGACTCAGCCCTTAAATGCAGATGAAATATGTGCTCTGTGTGGATAGTCAATCATTTTGGGTGGTTTGTCTGCAGTCTCAGAAAACTCACCTTGAAACAAGTTCTGTGAGATTTGAAGTCCTTGTAGCCTTCCAGTGTCTGAAGGGGGTTGGAGGGGGACTCTTCATCAGGAACTGGAGCAATAGGACAAGGGGTGATGGTTTAAAACTGAAACAGGGGAAGTTCAGGTTGGAGATGAGGCAGAAGCTCTTCTATGATTCTGTGAAATCCTCTGAGGATGTCTGCCGTTGAACATCCCAATGACTAGATGATCTTTGGATCTTGGCCTGCATTCCTGTACATTGCGGCTTACACTGTGTGAACGCGTAGAACAGACAAGGCCAAGAGTGAAACGGTTACACTGAAACTGATGTCTTCAGGATTTTAATATTCCCCCCTGACCTTGTTCAGGAATGGAATACAGACTAGTTGAAAGGCCAGAAAAGCAGAGAGCAGCCCTCTCAGCGGTGCAGATGGTGGTTAAATGAATGTAGGTCAGTGATTTGAACTCTCTTCAGCTTTAATCTTTCTCTTGTGGACAGGACACTGACTTAGTAACCCAGGTTCTGGAAGCAGAAGACTACAATGTAGAATCTGCCATCTTTGCCATCCTTCAAATGAATGAAATTAAGAGAATCAGTAAGTACATGGATTTTGTCACCTGGTACTTCAGAGAAGCACTGTCTGATGTCAGTGTTCGCTGTCAACAGCAGTTCAACAGGAACAGCAGCAGTAGCAGCTGAAGCTTGGCTGTGCTGCTGCCTCAGCTTTCCAGTGCTGAGGAAGGCTGTTAGTGAGAGCAGGTTCAGTCCAGCTCCCAAAGCCACCCCTCTTCCAGAAATCCCAGAGAAAGGAATTGGCTGACAGGAAGGCAGCCTCTTGAATAGACTGTGTCTGTTGTTGGTAGGTACTGAGGAGCAGCACGATCCCCAGTGCACAGCTCAGGAACTGCACAGCAGAACTCTGGGGGAAGAAAACGGAACGGGTTTGAGAATCTTAGGAAATCAGAGCTTGCATCAAGGTGAAAGAGAAAACAACAAGGGACAGCCTAGATCCTATGAAGAGGACCGAGCGAGCAGAAACCCAAAGGTATGCGAAGGGTGGTTTGCCAAGGGTTTGCACAACCTTTAACGAGCAGGGGAATGCTTTGGGTTACTTCATCAGCAACTGTCTTCCCTTTGAATTAAAACCAGCCTCTGTTTACTGGATTTTGTTGCTGCTACAGCTCAGACTTCTCTGATCCAAACATTTAATAGAGACATGTGTTGCTTTCCCCAAAATGTCACAAGATACAGTCCTGATAAGTAGTCTGGAGTAAATGTTCCGTGGCAGCTGCTTTGCTGTGTGCTTATCTCCTTTCCAGTGTATTTCTTTCCCCCGCTGAACAGAAACTCTGTGTTCTCAACTTTGTGTTTTCATCCTTCCCTTTCAGGCATCTAAAAGACAAAAGAAGGAGCAGCAGAGACTGGAGAAGAAGAAGAGGCAGGAAGAGAGGCACCGACAAAAGGTCCTGGGCAACAAAAGTAACTGTCCAGTTAGTGGCAGGAGAGACACAGACTCAACCAACCACGTCACCTTGGTGAAGGCCATAGGAGCTCTAAACATATGACTGTGTTCCGAGTGCTCTGGTGAGAAAAGCAAATAAAGCTGAGGAAGACAATCTGCCTTCAAGCAGATTTCCAAGAACTCCTTGTTATCTGTTGCTGCGGAGATCTCTAAGCACACATGAACTTCCTGTTTCCTCGGCTGTGGGGCAGTAATTCTGCATCAGCCTGTGTGTGAGAAGAGTTGTTTGAACTTAACAAGAAGTAGAGACTTGGGTGTATGATTCTGGAGGTAGATGAAGGTGAGAAACATTTCTTCACCCAGCAGTGTCAGGTTTGCTTTGACACCTCTTGATGTGCTGAGATGATTTAGATTTAATGTAACTTTCTGCTTGGGTTGCACTTGGAGGAGCTTTATTTAATCTTGCTGTCAGGGAAAGCTTAACAATTCTCAGGGGTTTGGTTTCTCTTCCTGGTTAAAGCAAAGAGAATCCTAGAATCCTTTCGAAACCAAAGTGTGTCAGCCAGCACTGTGTCAACCATGACATTCCTCTTTACCATGCAAGAATGCAGGGATGAGTTTTACTTTAACTAGAGCTGCTTGTGTTGCATAGGCTGTTGGAGAAGCGATTAATATGTGAAGGGAGAATGGGATTGTTGCATCTAGTTTGAGATGAGCTCAGTAATACAGTAATACCAGTGAGCTCCTGAGACTACAGAGCCAGTTCATCCCTGATGAGGCTGTAAAACAAAGCATGAGCAAGCATGAGATTCTTATTGAGTATTATTACTTAGACATTGGAATCTCATCTCCTTTGCCGTACTCTGGAGCATTTGGGCTACTCCAGAGCTTTAATCCAAGCCAGGAACTTGATAGTTGTTAGTCTACACATGGAGTTAATGTAGCCAAAGGCCTGAGAGCAAGGTTCCAAGCAGCAGTGCTCACTGGTAACTCCGCCTACTTTGCTCTTCATAAATGAAAGCTTTTTCCAGGGTAGGATGTTTTCATCTTAAACTCCTCTTTGGTAAGTCCACTGAGCTCCATAGAACATACAGCTTGAATCCTGTGACACTTTCTCCTATAGGATTGTGAATATGAGGTGAAGCAGGAGGACTGTGGGACTTGGCCCTCGATTTATGGCTTGTGGTGTCTCAGCTTCCCTCTGGATTTTAGGCTTGGCGTCAAACACTAAGCTTGAAGGAAGCACAACAGATAAGAGGGGACACCTCATCAGCCAGGGCAAAGATCAGATACATCTTTCTGAAAGTAAGGAATGCTGCATTTGACAAAATTCCATGTATTCTCTGAAGTTTCCAAATCAGCACAGAAATACAAATGCCTTTTCTGGCTGAACTGCCAAGATCTGAGCTAGTACTGCTTCCTGTGCTCTGCTACTGTTTGTCCAGAGCAGCTGAAGAACAGAAAGCAAGGAGCTGTAAGTAATTGCGGTGTAGGAGAACAGGTTTTAATGCTGGTGAAGAAGTTCCTTTGGTTCCTGTAATGAGCTTGGTGGAAATAGAAAGGAAAACAAAGCAGCTCTTCTGCCTTATGGTGGGACATAGTGTCTGGCAAGTGAAGCAGTGGGTTACATGCTGCTCTGAGTGCCTGTGGTAGGTATGGGGGAAGTCTAGGATTCCGTAGGTGGGAAGAGCATGGATGAGCCTTGAATTCACAGTACTGTTCTTACACTGAAAATGAGTTAGGTGAAGTCTGTTTCATGCCAGCCTTAGCGTGTCGTTAGCACTGTTGCTTCCTGGCATTCGTGTTCTCTAAGACAGTCACTTTTACAGTAATGGAACCACAAGTCATGGCCTGAAGGGAGAAAGCACCACTCGTTTCACCAGGGTGAGGAGCTGAGGACAGCCAGGCAATGGAGGTGAGCATGTCACCTTTGTCTTGCCCAGCTGGGTTTTGCTTTGCAGGTGGGTTCTGCAAGTCTAAAAGATAAGAATGTGCAGCTGTAGGATGTTTGATCTTAATGAGTCGCATTTTTGTCTTCCTGAGGCAGAACTGATAAATGGATTGTTGTTGCTTGGAGCCTGAAGAGCCATGAGGGGAGTTACCCTGCAGCCACCAGGAAGAAAGCTGAGCTTTCCAGTGTATGAAGGGACCTGCAACACTCACCATGCCCAGGATAAACGGATGAGCCTGCAAGAGCAACACCTCTTAAATGGTGAAGAGAGATGCTGACCCTCAGCTCAGGGACCCCTGGAACCAAATATGTGGCTGCAAATGCTTTCATTTCCAAGTGTAATATGATTAAAACAATTTTCTTCAAGCGGTGGTCTCAACCTTGTTAGAGCAGTCCCATTCTCTTTGGTTTGGCCAGGATAGCTTTGTACCTGCACAGAGATTCTCTATTCCGAGATGTTAAAGCTTTCATCCTGTCTGGTTTCTGTCTTTCTTTAAGAGGCTGAAATTTCCCCCTGCCCTTTTGACATGTGTTTTTTTCTAGGGAATACTTATGCAATGTGCCTCAGGGATTTTGTGCTTTGTAAACAGGTCCTAGATTCTTCCTTGCAGGAGGGAGGGAGGCAAGAACGAGAGAATAGAAACATCCTGATTCATAACCCCTGTTTACGCTTTGGTGGAGCTGTGCTTCGGAACATGTGATCATAGGACAGGCAGCACTGCCTGTTCCCTGGGTGTTTGAGCATTGCTGCTGGTTCCCAGCTGCTGGATGACATCTTTGAGGGTCACGGGTGGGCAGAGAGCCAGGTGTGTGCTCAGTGCTGCTGGGGCTGTGGTGTCTTGGGCAGCCTCGTGAAGGTGAGCTGCAGGACAGCAAAAAGCTGCTTTCCCTGCATCCTACTCAGCACCATCCTCCCTGGAAGGCCATGGAGCTGCTGTGAGGGCTGGAGCAGCTCTGCTCTGGAGCCAGGCTGAGAGAGCTGGGCTGGGGCAGCCTGGACAAGAGAAGGCTCCTGAAGGGGAGACATGAGAGCAGCTCCAGTGCCTGAAGGGGCTGCAGGAAAGCTGGAGAGGGGCTTGGGACAAGGGCCTGTAGGGACAGGCCAAGGGGAATGGCTTGAACCTGCCAGAACAGGGGAGACTGAGATGAGCTCTTAGGCATGATTCCTTCCCCAGAGGGTGCTCAGGCATTGGAACAGGCTGCCCAGGGCAGGGCTGCAGTCACCGTCCCTGCAAGTGTTCACACACTGTAGCCGAGGCCTCAGTGCCATGGGTCAGTGGTGGCCTTGGCATTGCTGGGAATAGTTGGAGTTGATGATCTTGAAGGTCTTTTCCAACCTGGTTGATTCCATGTTTCCATGAGCTCTCTCCTCATCCCAAAACCCCTGATGGAACCACAAAATGAGGTTAAAAGGAGAACCGGGTGCTTGAAGTTACAAAGACACCATGTTTACCGTAGGAAGCATGAGGGAAGGGTCGGGATGCTGCTCATGATGCAGTGGGATCAGGTTAGCAGCCCTATGCTGGGGTAAAACTCAGACAAAACACCCTTGAATCACCTTTGCTTGAGGACCCCCAGCTTGTTGGTGCTAATTGGGGATCACATACAGCAGTGCTGAGGATGAGCTGACTGCAGGAGCCCAGCCTGGGCAGAGCTCCATGAGGATCTGCTGGAGACACAGGGAAAGCCAAGCCCAACAGAGCCCCCATCTGTTCCTCCACGGCCCCAGTGCTTGCTCATTACCTAAATACTCGTTAGGAGCTGGTTTGGGGCTGTGTTGTGGCTGTGAGTGGGGCTGGTTTGGGGCTGGGGCGCAGCCGGTTCTCTCAGTCCCTGGTTTTTTAGCTCTGAAGCTCGAGATTTACCCATTTGCTGCCAAAATGCCACTTCTGGTAAGCATTTTTTAAGAAAAAGATACAAAATCATGTTTGTGCTTCAATTTTTACCCCAGAGAATCAGCCACAAATTCCATTGTCTCCTGTGCTGGTTCCTGCACTTTCTCTACCCCTTTCACCATCGATTCCTCAAAGACAAACCCAACACCAGGCGTGCTTCACAAATTGCCTTTGGAAATGAACTTTTATTTGCATGATTTCCTTGTTTTTATGATTCATTTCACTGTGGGGAGCGGGGCCTTCCCTGTGTGCCAGGGAAAGGCACCAGGCACCGTTTTGGTGTCTCAGGGCCAAGCTGGGCTCTCCCCGGCCTCTGGGAAGGCACAAAGGCCGCAGTGGAGCCCGTTCCTGCCGTTGAGGTGTGTTCAACAGGAGGGAGTGGAGCCCTTGCACAGGGAGTTGGGGTAATTCCTGTAGGAGCTCCGGAATGTCCTGGCTGCCCTCTGGAAGCACTCTGCCGCCCGCCTGTCGCACTCGCAGCTCCCTCTTTGACACCAAGTCCCGGATCCTGGAAGGAAATGAGGTGGGTGGGGATGGGAGAAGGGGGGGGGGAGAGGCAGAAGATGGCTTTTGGACCACCCCATGTTGAGTTTGTGGCGTCCCCTGACCTGTGGCGTGTGGGGCTGCAAACCATGCGTGGCCATAAAGGAGCTGTTCAAGTGACTTTATCTATCTATGCATGTACAGATATTTGGTTAGATTACAGGGAAATGCTTTGTTTTTGTCCACTCACCATGAAAGGACAATGTTTGCTTTGGGGGAATGGAAGCAGCAGGGCCAGGTCCCCATCTGAGATGGGAGGGTTGCCTCAAACCTTCAGTATTGGTCCTTACAGAAGGGCAAACCCCTCCTTTGGGAGGTCTCTGAGCTCTAAACCTCACCATATTCCTAGGAAATATTAATTTGCCCTATTCCTGGCACTTTTCCCTCCTTTCCACCCTCTCCCCAGCTGGTTTCCAGGCCAGGATAATGGCCTGAAGGACATCTCGGAGGAGAGGTGCGTGCTTGTGCCTCTGGCCCCACGCCGCCTCTCACCGCACGTTATCTTGCTTCCCTGGATGGAGTGTTTGTACGTGACCAGTTTGGGGCTGCAGCGAGAGGAGGACATCTTCTTGTAGCAGCAGTCGTGGGCATGGCAGCACCTGCGGGCATGAGAGGGAGCGGTTGGGATGGTGCATGGTGGGGAGCATTGGTACTGCCACATCAGCACTGTGAGGAACGTGTCCCGGTTGTCCTGGGTTAGGTGCTCTCCTTGCCATGGCCTGTGCTGCAGGAGCATGGGACGGCGACTCACGCCTTTGGCATCACCAGCACAGCTCTGAACGCTTCCCCCCTCTAATTCCTTTCCCTGCTTACAATTGGCCCATAGCTGGATCCAAAAGCATCTCTGCCTGATGCTGCCCAGGCAGAAGCAACACTGCTGTGCCCCTTCCCATCCAGGAGGACAGGCAGTGATGCTTGCATTGCTATCTCTGCTCCTGGGAGCAGGGCAAGCATTCCCTGTGCTGGACGTAGGGAGAGGGAGGCACAGAGGGCTGGGAGCACCAGGTCCTGACTTACCTGTCGGTCGCATCCAGCGGCTGTTTGGATCCCCCCAGGCCGCAGTAGCAGCCGTATCCATTGTAGGAGAGCGCTGATTTCCCTGTCTTGTGCTTGATCATTGAACCGAACTGAATCACGTTGCAGCCAGCAGGGACCAGCCCTGCCACTGGGAACAGAGGGGTTTGGAGCATGGGAAAAGCAACCTCCCATCCCACCCCTCTGTAGCAGGAAAGAGTATTTTCACCCTCCCCGATTCACTGCTTAGGGATGCCCCAGCCATGGGGGGTACTCACAGCAGAGGAGCAACACAAAGAGCTTCATGGCTGGTGGTAGCAGCTCCGGTGGCCGGGTGAGCCCAAGGTGCCTCTAGTCACTCCTTTTATAGCCCCATGGGCCTGCCTGGCGCGGCCCCTCCTTCAGAGAGCCCAAAGTGGGCAAATATTGACAAATGTCACCATTTTGGTGGCACTGTGTGTGTGAGCCTCTCTCGGTGCTGCTGGAGGCCTCGGAGGGGAGCCCTACACTGGGAGAGGCCTTTGCAGGGGAGGTTTGGGTGGACTGGGATGAATGGGGCAGACTGGGGCTGAGTCCATGCATGGCTCCTGGGTATCTCAGCATCCCAATGGGAAAAGCTGGGGGAATATGGGAACCACTTTGCTCCTAGATGAATCTTTTTGATGTCTAGGTTGGAAAACACCATTGTGTATCTTACTCTTTCCATCATGACTTACCAGGCAGGGAGGAAATGCAGCCAGTGCAAAGCATCCTCTACTTCCAGAGTACCCAAGTGAGTGAGATGCAGCGCTGTGAGCAGAGGAAGAGCTGATGACCCCCCAGAAAGGGCTGTGGCAGGAGATGGGACTGAGGAAAGGGTCTGTATGCTGGATCTCCTGGGTCATCAGTGCCCAGAGGCTCCTTCTCTATGGGGATGTTTCATTGCTTCCCCTGTGTGCATTGTCCTGCTGTCAGAACAGAGCAGGTGTTGCTCATGGACCACTGTGTGAGCTGTTTGGCTCACATTTAGGGCACTGGAGCTGGTGCAGGGCCTGGAGCACAAGAGATGGGGAACGGCTGAGGGACCTGGGGGGTTCAGATGGAGAAGAGAAGGGTCAGGGGGGACCTGATGGCTCCCTACAAGTGCCTGAGAGGAGGATGGAGCCAGGAGGGGCTGGGCTCTGCTCCCAGGGAACAAGGGATGGGACAAGAGGAAACAGCCTCAAACTGCCCCAGGGCAGGTTTAGATGGAGCTGAGGAACAATTCCTGCCCCAGAGGGTGCTCAGGCATTGGAACAGGCTGCCCAGGGCAGGGCTGCAGTCACCAGCCCTGCAAGGGTTCACACCCCATGGAGATGAGGCCTCAGTGCCATGGGTTAGGGTTATGGCCTTGGCAGGGCTGGGGTAAGGGTTGGGCTGGATGAACTTAAAGCTGTTTTCCATGATTTATGTAAAAGGAAATTAAGGCAAGCAGCAGGGTAAGGGCAAACAATACCAGGGGTGTGTGCTGGAAGGGTAAAAGGTAGGATGGGTGTCGCTTGCAGACAATCTCTAATGCAAGAGGTGATGCTGAATGGCCATTTAGCAGTTTCCTTCTGGCAGAGCTCACAGGTGCACAGTGCTCTGCAAGGAGCCCCAGCACCAGCCAGGGCAAGGAAATCCCCTGTCAGTGATGGGGAAACTGAGACAGAAAACAAAGATGTGGCTTGTGTGAACCTGGAGAGAGGATGGGAAGAAGGAACTTGGGTCAGGGCCTCAGCAGGGTCTCTTCCCCCTCTGTTGGGAGCCTTTTGCACACCTTTTCTGCATTTTCTCCAGGCAGAAAACCACATAAATAGTTAAAATTCACCCAGGATTTCAGCAGGGAGAGCGTGTTCCAGCTCATCCTGACCTGCAACCCACCTCTGCGATCGTCCTGCTCCCATCTCGGCAAGGGTTTGATCCTTGATTTATGCCAGTAGACAGCAGCTGCTGGGCGAAGGGCTGCCCTTTCCTTCCTTGTCTCCCTGAGGATAACCACAGCTGGCAGAGCTCAGTGCTGGGCTCCAGCCAGGAGGAAGCGTTGCTGATTTAAGGGATGTTTCCTGGTGCCACCAAGTTCAGCTTTGGCACCAGCTGGGGTGGGAATTACAGCTGCCGAGGCCACGTTTGCTCCCTATTCCTGTGGCTCTCCATTGCTGAGCCCCAAGGGGGGTTACAGACCCAGGACCTCCCAGTGCACCAATCCCCTGGGCTATATGGGGATGCTGCTGTGGTGATGGGGGAAGCAGCCGGTGCCTGAACCGCCTGTTCCAGGGGCTGTGCTAAGGGTTGCTGCAGAATCAGGCCAGAGCATTCCTTTCTAGTGAGAAATGTGTTTTGCTGCGAGGCGAGCTCCTGACCACCCCACTGCAGCAGAGGTTGCCAGCTCCCGGCCCTCCCCAGCATCCCATAGCCCTTTGCATCAGCTTGGATTGCTCCATCTCGGAACAACCCTGCGTTCCAGAGCCTGAAGGCTCGGGGGTGAGTGGGGATGTGCAGATGCAGGTCAGGGGGGAGACCCGTCACCTCCCAGGTATTCCCATCAGGAAACCCAGCTAAGACGTTAGCTGTGGCCTGCACGAGACACGTCACGCTGAGGACTGAACTTTTGCGCTCTCTGGTTTTATTTGGGAGCAGCCGAAGGGAACGTGCAGGGAAGCGAAAAGCAGAGGGAGCCGAGAGGCTGCGCAGGAGCCAAGGGGAGATGCTCTGGCTTCCACCTCGCCCTTCGCAGCCATGAGGAGCGGGTGCCCACCCCTCCCTTGGTTCTCTGTGCTGAGACATCGCACCTGAGCTGCTCTCCCTCCTCGGACCCGGTGTGCATGGATGGAACTGCCCCAGAGGGTGCTCGTGCTCGTGTGGGAGCCAGAAAGCCCCACGGAGGAGACCCGTGGGCTCGCTGCTCTTGCTCGCCCATCAGCCAGGTTCAATGCAAGGAGCCCTTCGGCCTCAGCACCGCCCGCCTCGGCCCCGGCACTTGCTGCGGCTCCGGAGCTGCCCCCGGCTCCGCATGCGGCAGAGCAGGGCTGCCCGCTCGCATCGGCAGGCGCCCCTCTGGCACCAGGTCCCGGAGCCTGCGGACACCGGAGGGAAGCGCATCTGAGACCTTCCCTGAGGGCAGATCCCCGAGTGCTGCCCCGGGAAAGGGAAATGGGACGGGAAGCGGGATCCTGAAGGACTCACTGCAGCTGCGGGCTCCTGCCTGGGGCACGGAGGAGGGCTGGACGGGTCCCACGCGGCAGCGCCGTGCCGCCAGCCTGGCGTAGCAGCAGGCACGGAGCCGGCAGCACCTGCGGTGAGAAGAGAGCCTGGCCTCATCCGAACCACGGCACCAGCGGCTTCGGACCCACCTGAAACAGGCCCTGCGAGCTCTGCATCCTCCTGCTCAAAACCACACGGAAGCTGCTCGTTCCAGCCCACCCTTACTCAAGGCCTCTTCTCTACTTCCCTGGGCTACCTCTGTCCAGCTCTGGGACCATCCTGGCTTCAGGACCATCCTTCTCTGGAGCCATCCCATTGACTTCAGGCAGCTGCTGCTGGCACAACCCTACTGACTACAGGGATAGAACTAGGGGTGAAGGTGCTTTCCCTAAACCCTGTTCCCCTCCTGTCAGCTTTTTGCAAGGCTTTAGAGGTTGCTCATGACCCCTGGGGTTACCCTGGGGCCAGCGTTAGCCCTCAGGGGCAGCACTGTCTGTACCGGTCCATTGAAGCCCTCGACGTGCCCCATCCCGAGGGGCAGCCATGGGTCACATTTCCTACGGTGCTCCCCTCGAGTCCTGGTGCAAACGTGTGCGGGAGCTTCCCATGAGCTGTGAACACACCTAAAGGGACCAGAAAGTGTGATTTTTACAAGTTATATGCAGAAACAAGGCCCGGGGAATGATGGGAACAGCATCCCCATGGAGCGCACAGGGGTCTGGGGATGCTCCGTACATCAGCACTAGGCTGCAGCCTGGCTCCCAGCTGTGGGCCAGGGATGGCTGCACTTACTGCAGGCAAACAGCACTGCCACCATCAGCAGGACCTTCATCTTCCTCTCACCCAGGCCTGGGAGGAGAAACAGGAGACGCTCAGCAGGGCAGGGTGACAGGCACTGCCACTCAAACCTTGCCTCTGAAGCCAGGTCTGATCGCCCCGAAATCAGAGGTGGGGAAGGCAGCTGTGCCCTCTGGCACCTGTGCTGCTGCCCCTTGGCCGGAAGCAAACACTTTGGGAAGCTGTCCCACCACCCGAGCACCTCCTGCCTCCCATCCCACTGCTTCCAGCGCCCAGGGCATCACTTTGCAGGGGCAGTGATAGAACCGAGGTTCTATCGGAGAGCAATGGCAAGCAGCAGAAGCAGCTCTGCAGCATCCCCCCCTGTGGTTTTGCTCTGCAGCAGCCATGAGCCCACCCCATGGGGGGAGTTGCTCACCGGGGGATGGCTCCGTCTCCCCTTCCTCGCTGTCCTGGGGAGCAGACCCTCCACGTCCGGCCCGCGGCTCCCAACTGGAAGTGCTGAAATGACTTCTCTGTCCCAAAAATGCTTTGTGCTACGCCCCTTCCCTCCCTGGCCAAACCCCTCTGTCCCCGTGGGCTGCAGCCCCGTGACGCAGGGGCCGAGACAGAGTTCCTGCATGGCCTGGGGAGGATGCTCTGCTTGCACAGAGGGGATTTCTCTGCTGCCCACAGAGGGGTGGTTTAAACACGCTGTTTATTTTCACTTTGAATTCACAGCAGCACTGACGTGGTTCACACAGGCAGGGAATGGAGGGAGGTGTAGATGCAGAAGCCAGCCCCACATCCCAGCTCCCATCGTTAGCACCGGTGCCTGGGGTAGAATCGGTGGCTCCTCCTGTAGCTCCCGATGCTTCTCTTCAGGCAAAGGGCCAGGCTGCGGTCGCACTCACAGGAGAGCTGGGAGCACCACGAGCCCTTTCCTGCAGACAGAGGGGACCCCTGGGTCACCCCCAGCTTGGGGGGGGGAGGGTCACCCCCTTTGCTGGGGCCCTACTCACTGCAGGAGGGGCTGCTGCTGGCCCAGTCGTAGAGGTAGCTCTGAGCTTTGGCATTGCAGTGGTGGCTCAGGAGGCTGTCGTAGCAGATATCATGCAGCTGGCAGCACCTATAAGGACCTTGAGGCTCTGGGGCTTGGCTTTGTTCCCTTTACCCCCACACTTCAAGCCATGCTCAGGCAGGGAGGTGTTGAAGCCGCTCTTACCTGTCTGTGGCATCCTTGGGCTGCCCCTTGCCCCCAAAGCCGCAGTAGCAGCCATAGAAGGAGTAATGCAGCAAAGCGTTTTTCCCCGTCGCCTTTGTGATCATCTTGTGCAGATCCCAGAGGCTCCCATGGACTGTGGACAAGGCTGGGGAGGAGGGAATAGGTGGGGTTCATGCTGACATCCAGCCCCACAGCAGCATCTGCATCCCTCCAGCTCCCAGACTGGTACTGGGCTGGTGATGTCTAAAAGCCTGGTCCATGGAGCAGAGTACTCAGTGCAGGAGAGCTGCTGCATGTTTGGCGAGGGGAAAAGGTCAGGAAATGACCAGCCTGGTCCTAACTTCCATGACTACACTGCATGGAGAACTGTGGTGTGAGGGAGGGCACTTACCCCATGCAACCAGCAGAGTGAAGGCCAGGTTCATCTTCCTGACAGACCTGGGAGAGGAAACCAAACCATTCCCCTGTTCCATCAACCACTTTCCTTTGTACTTCCCCATCAGCGGGGGCAGAGATGCTCCCATCTTGGGGGATGAGAGGGTGAGGCTCTGCTGGGGATGGGAAGTGATGGGAATTGGCTGGTGGAGGAGTGGAAAAAGCAAATAGGAAGAAAGGCTGGAGGAATGATGGGGCCTCAAGGGCTGCACCCACTGCTCTGCCTCTGGGCTGGTGCCGCAGGAGGCTTCCCTGCTCCTGCTTTCCCGGCATGGACCTTGCTTCCCGCTTGCACTGGCTGATGTAGGGAGAGGAGGAGCAGCATTCCCACATCCCTGCTTACCTTGGGAAGCCGCTGCTCACTCCCAGGGCCCTGCAGCTGCCTGGATGTGCTTTATATAGTTTGCTCCCTGCTGCCAGGTGCTTGTTCTACCCAAATCTTGCTGACCGCGCTGCTCTGCAAAGGGGAAGGCACCATCCTTCCCCTTTACAGGAATGCAGGGATTCCCCTCAGCGCCCTGGCGGTGCTCACAGGGCTGGTGCTGGGCAGGCTGAGCTGTCAGAGCAGCATTTCCAGCCCAAGGAGGAAGCCAATGCTCTGTGCCCCAGGCCACAGGTGCCCAAGGGCCTTTTCCTCTGCCCTTCCCAACAACCCGGTGCTGTATCCGGGTAGGAAAGTGCATGGGCTGCGATGAAAGCATCACTACATGTACCTTTCCCGGGGGTTATGCAGCCTCTGCATGAGTAAAGGCTCATTCCCAGTGTGAGGGGAATGGATCAAAACCTGTGTTTAGTGATGAGTGAATGCAGCTTCCCTGTTTCTCTTCCTGTTTTTACATCTCCCCATTGCAGCCCCTATGCAGAGCTCGTTCCCTATGGAGAAACCATTCAGTCCGCATTGGGGTAGACGGGGCTTTGACATCTTCCCTCCTCTGTGGGTTCTTCAGCCTTCACATTGGCCATAGTTTTACATCAGTGTCATGGGAAGATCCCAAATCATCTCCCACATTTCCCACCACCATTATTCCTGTAAAAACACCTTTTGGCCATATCCCACCTGCCCCTTAAAGCGCTGCTTTGATTTTGCTCTGGGATGAGCTCAGCTACCGGGAGGGGCTGTTGGGAGAAGCCAAAAATCCCCACTGCCACCAGGGCTCAGTGCTGGGGGATCATTGCTATTGCCAAGCCACTGCTGCTGTTGGGATCACGCGAATATGGGGGTCAGGCTCTGGTGTGGCTACAGGGTGAGATGCAAAGTGCCCCCCAGACTCAGCAGCTCGCTTGCCACCACTGCACTGCCTCAGTGGCTCTCAGGGAAACCCATCACAGAATCACTTCGAACACCATTTATTACCTTTGCTGGGAAATGGAATCAAGAGAGAAAAGGGAGGAGGAAGGGATGGAAGCTGAGGTGTCCTTTTGGGAAGGGGGATCTCCACCCATAACGTGTGAGTGCCCTTCCTCACCCTCAGCATCACCGCAGGGGCTCTGGCTGTGTTCAGCCCCCACATCAGGCTTTTCTTGCCGCAGCAATAGGGAAAGCCAATGAAACCCTGCAGCTGTGCTTGCAGACCCCCCCGGCTCAGCACTGGAGTTTGCTTCCTTGGCATTTCAGCTTGAAATAGAAGAGGTAGGATTTGTTGTAGGAATGCAAAGTGCTTGCGAAGCACGAAGCCACCGCCTGGTCACACAGGCAGGTCTCTCTCTCGCACCAGCTCTGCTCATCACCTGCGGGGGGGAAACACTGCTTACAATGGCTTTTCTGCTCAGCAGCAGTGATGGGGCCCCTCCGGGCATCCCTGATGCCTGGAGCTGCCCAGGGGAAGAGCATGAAGCAGCGTGCCCAGTGCTCGCCCTCTCCAAGCTGCCTGCATCCCTTGGAATTCCCGGCTGTTTATCCTGCATGCACCCAGCTGGGCACCAGGCTGGATCCATCCCAGGGGGGATGTCCTCCTGTGTACCTGGGGTGCTGTGGGGACTCGTAGGTGGTTCCCCACCTCCGTGGGACCCCCCGCTCTGTGGTACTCACCGCAGACAATGTCTCCATCAGCAACATCGAACTGGTAGGGGGTTATCAGGGGGGTGCATGTGCCCGCCCTCAGCTTCCTGTAGCAGCAGTCATGGGCATGGCAGCACCTGTGGGAGACACCTCGAAGGTGAAGGAGGGTCCAGCCTCAAATATAAGGAGACTGGAAGGAGGGGGTGGCAGAGACAGCAGCAAGATGTGGCTTGGGAGCAGTGCAAACCCCCTGCGCAGAGCACACCGGTGCCCAGGGAGGTTTTTGGGGCCCCTGCCCCAGGTGATCCAGGTACTCACTGGTCGGTGGAGTCCACCGGGGTCCCTCTGCCGCCGATGCCGCAGAAGCACCCGTACCAGCTGTAGGACAGCAGCGCGCTTCTCCCCGTGGCCGCCCTGATCATCTGCTCCAGCTCCAGGACGCTGCTGTGAGCTGGGAGCAGCCCTGCAGGGCACAGGGATGAGGGGCTGTGGGGCCAGGACACAGCAGCATTCCCTGTGCCTTGCACCGGCAATGGGAATGGAGTCTGGAAATGTGTGCTTTTGGGCATGGGAACCATGGGGAGCACCCCTCAGGAGTATGTCTGGTCTCTGCAGCTGCCCCACTCAGTCTGGAGAATCATAGAGTCATGGAATGGGTTGGGTTGGAAGGGACCTTAAAGCTCCTCCAGCTCCAACCCCTGCCACAGGCAGGGACCCCTTCCACTGGAGCAGCTGCTCCAAGCCCCTGTGTCCAACCTGGCCTTGAACACTGCCAGGGATGGGGCAGCCACAGCTTCTCTGGGCACCCTGTGCCAGCGCCTCAGCACCCTCACAGGGAAGAGCTTCTGCCTTATCTCCAACCTGAACTTCCCCTGTTTCAGTTTGAACCCATTACCCCTTGTCCTATCCCTATAGTCCCTGATGAAGAGCCCCTCTCCTGCATCCAACAAGATGTCAGTGCTCTCTGAGGAGGCCATGCAACCCTGACCAGCTCTGGCCTTGACACAGGCAGGAAAGCTGGTGACAAGAAGCTCCAGGGCCTCTTACAATAAATATGGATCTCAGCATCCCAAATCCTCCCCACCATGAGGACCTCCAGGGCTTTCTAATTCTCCTTTGCCAGGCAGAAGAGGTCCCAGGTGAAAGGCCCGGTGAAAGCAGGGCACTTACCGCAAGCCAAGAGCAGGGCAAAGAGGAGATTCTTCATCCTCAGACCGGTCCTGCAGGAGGAAACAGCACCAGCGAGCAATGAGCAGTACCCCAAGGGCAGGACCGATGCCACCACGCCTGTGCCAGGGGCATGGAGCACGATGAGATCCGTGTCACCGTGCACGTACAGCACTGTGAAGGTACCCCTGTGCACACAGATGACTCCTGATGGGGCCTTTGAGGCCGGTTTTGGGATGTGGTGCGTGGCAGGGATGCACACAGGGACACAAGGGTTTCAAAACCAGGGCTGGGGGAGCAGCTGCAGCCTCCTGACGAGAGAATGGGCAATTAAAGTTCCCCTTGTCCTTATCGCGCCTGCACCTCGCAGCTCCAAGGCTGCTGCTGGCTCAGTGGGTTTGCTTTATGGAGATGGTGAGGTCCAGCCCCTCCTCTGCCTGCGCTGGCTGCTCTTGTCATTGTGGAGCAGGTCTTGCCATGGGGCCCTCGGTGAAGGAGAAGGTTCCATCCTTCCCCTTCCCAAGAAACATGAGTTTCTGCCAGTGTGGCCCTGGTGATGCTGCCTCCACCACCTCGCTTTGCTCATCTGCTCGTTGTCTCCATCTCAGGCCATCTCCATCTCTCCTGGATGAGTTGGTTGAAGCCTTGGCTGTGATTTAATATCCACAGGTTTTAGCGGAGACACGGAACAAAAGGGATTTGTGCTCAGGACACACCGAGGTCCCTGCATCCCTGCTCAGCTGCAGAGGTGACACTTGGGCCTCGGTGTTGTCTCAAGCGGGTGCTTGGCTTTGTCAGCTCACACCCTGCAGTCTCTGAAGGGCTTCCTCTTGGGTCTTTCCCTTGCAGTTGCCCCCTCTCAAATCCACATCTGCATCTATTCCTTGTGTCTGTGGTTTTCCTGCCCTCAGGGCATGGGAGACTCTGGGAGTGTGAGGGGCAAGGGGTCTGTGAAATGGAATCACTACAAACGCCATGGAAACCCAACTTGGAATGCTTTTGAAAAGCATTTATTTAATCACCACAGCTGAGACATGATACTGAGACACAAGGGAGGAAAGAACCTGAGGAGATAAGAAACAAAAGCTGCTATTTTCCCTGCTAAACCCCAGGGCCCAGAGCAAACACACACCCAGGTATGCAGGGCTCCACCTCGGTGATCAACCACACTCCCAGGAAGGGAATTCCAGGAGGGAATGGTAAGAACCTGGCTCGGGGGGCTCTATCCAAGGAGAAAACCCCTTGTTGAATCCCTTAAGAGCCACCCAAGCTGCTCACTGGAGGGATGTCACCTCCTGCCTGTCCTGCAAGGTCCATACAAGGCTCTTCTTCCCTCTATTTCCATCTATTTCCTACTGCCAAGTGGAACAAAAAGCCAGACAAGCCCCATAAGGGAATGGTGGTGAGGAGCAGCTTGCCTGAATCCTCCCTCAGGGGTGCTGGGGGCTTTCCCATTCATCACCTGCACATGGAACCATCTCATTGCCACTGGTTGCATTGGTTTGCATTGCCATGATGCCAACCAGTGGGTATCGCACTGACACCCAAACCCCCTCCTCTCCCCACCTGACTTTCAAACCCATGGCATCTGGGAGGGTTGATCATTCCCTTCCCACCTCATCCACACAAAACTCCCATTGGAGAAGGTGTCCCCGTGGTGGTGGTTTCTGCATTGCTCAAGCTCACATGCTTGGCCCTTTGGGGTGGGTTTGCTCATCTGTTGGTCCTCATCTCCCGAGGTTTTGGTGCAGAGTTTGACTAACCCCGTGTGAAAGGCACCATCCAGGGGCTGGGATCACACAGATCAGGGATCCAAAGGTGCCTTTAACCAAATCCCCTCATTTTAAACCCCCTCTCCTTGACAGTTTTTTACACTCTCTTCAATGGAGCCCCCAGCCCCAAGGCTTAAAACCCACCCGTGGAAGTTGTTATCCCCTTGGAAAGATGACATTTTCCAGCTTTCCTCTGGAGCAAACAAGGAGGGGCATTAACCTGCATATGTGTTTCTTCAGGGCCTTACTGAAGT
Source organism: Melopsittacus undulatus (assembly GCF_012275295.1). Lineage (NCBI taxonomy): Eukaryota > Metazoa > Chordata > Aves > Psittaciformes > Psittaculidae > Melopsittacus > Melopsittacus undulatus. The sequence goes on along the minus strand of NC_047538.1, from coordinate 2,110,283 downwards.
GTAAATATCCCCAGTGCTTTGATCTGCAAAAGCACGTGGCTTTGGTGCAATATTCCAGACCATCCCGAGGATGGGATGAGCTCATACTCAACCACCTCCTTACCTTTTAGTGCACGGGCCTGCTTTGATCCTCCCCCCTAGCAGGGTGGAGATCCCCAGTTTGATGGTAGGTAAGTTAGTTATTGCCTGTTTCTTGCTCCTTTAATGGGCATCTGTAAGTGGGAGAAGCATCTGGTTAGCTAGAGGTGGGTTTAGAAAGGGATTAAGGAGAGATGGAAATGTCATCGAGATGTGGTGTGTTCCCACAAGGAAAACTGACTCAGGGCCCTGCCAGCACTGCAGCCTGCAGCTCTCCCAGCACAAAGAAAGCTTAGAAGCCCCCTAGGGTTGTTGGTCTAGGTCCCTGGCTGATTTCGTGTGTCATTTTTAAAGGTGTTCTCATCAAAACTCATGAGTTTGGTGCAGATTTGTCCAGTTGATTCAGCATCGCTCAGGTGATGTTCAATCACACCATTGGAAGTCAGGTCACAGGAGGGGGTAAGTCCAGTCCTGCTGCTCCTGTTCCTCTGCCTTTGCTCAGGGGAAGTTCTAATGCCCTGTTTTAAACTCTCAGGGTTAAAAGGAAGGTTTTCAGTATTAAAACAGGGTGAGTGGCACCGTTTTATCTTGGGGAGCACAAGAGCTCCTGTGGGAGGGACAGGGACAACCTCGGTATCAGGATCCCTACAGGAATTGGGAGGGGACTCCGCTGCCACCACCCTGCTCACCCCTGTCTGCCTTGTGAGCCTCAGGATGAAGCCTCAGCCCCACACGAGCACTGTTGAGGCTGGTCCCTGCACAGAGCCCTCACCGGGGCACAGCAGTTGTCCCTCGGCTCAGATATGTCCCTCCTGTCTGCACCAGTGCATCACAGACACACCATGGAATCCTTGAATCCCAGGTTGGAAGGGACCTCAAGGATCATAGAATCATGGAATCCCAGACTGGTTTGGGTTGATGGGACCTTAAAGCTCCTCCAGCTCCAACCCCTGCCACAGGCAGGGACACCTTCCACTGGAGCAGCTGCTCCAAGCCCCTGTGTCCAACCTGGCCTTGAACACTGCCAGGGATGGGGCAGCCACAGCTTCTCTGGGCACCCTGTGCCAGCGCCTCAGCACCCTCACAGGGAACAGCTTCTGCCTTATCTCCAACCTGAACTTCCCCTGTTTCAGTCTGAACCCATCACCCCTTGTCCTGTTGCTCCAGTCCCTGATGCAGAGTCCCTCTGCAGCATCCTTGTAGCCCCCTTCATCTGGTCCAACCTTTGCTGGCACAGCAGGACCTGGACTCGACAGCCCAGCACCCGTCCAGCCGGATCCAGTGCTGGAGTCACCACTTCCTGGGGAGATCATTCCAGGTTGGTTGCTCTCAGTGTGGGAAGTGTCCCTCTCGGTACCCAGCCCTTGAATCACCCCCATGGCCCTGCCGGGGCCCATCTCCGGACCTCCCTGCCCGGTCCCTCTCACCCCGCTCTGTGAACGGACACCACAGGACCGCAGCACCTCTGCCCCCGCCGTGTGCCCAGCCCCACAGCAGGACCCACAGCAGGACCCACAGCGGGACCCACAGCGGGACCCACAGCGGGACCCACAGCGGGACCCACAGCAGGACCCACAGCAGGACCCACAGCGGGACCCACAGCAGGACCCACAGCAGGACCCACAGCAGGACCCACAGCAGGACCCACAGCAGCGCGGCGGGCAGCAGGACCCTGCGGCGCCCACAGCGGCCCGGGACTGGCGGGGAGGGGCGGGGCCTGCCGCGCGACCGGAAGTGCGGCTGTCGCCGTGGCAACGCGGCGCTGCTCGCCGGCGGGCGCAGGCGGTCCGGGCTGCAGGTGAGGGGCGGCGGGGCCCGGCCCGGCCCGGGTATGGGGCCGGGCTGTGCTATGGGGCCGGGCTATAGGGCAGGGCTGTGGGGCCAAGGCTGGGCTGCAGGACTGTGAAGTTGGGGTATAGGCTTGGGCCCTGACTGTCGGCCCCACATGTGGGGCTGGGGCCGAACTGCAGCCCTGAGGGCCCTGCTCAGAGCTGTGGGGCCAGGGCTTGGGGTGCCTGTGGGCACAGCCCCTCCCTGGCTGCAGCTCCCAGTCACAGCCGGACACCCCGGTGTAAAGTGCAGTGTTTAAAGGGCTCCTCTGGTAAAACGGCTGTCACCTGTGCTGAGGGGCACAGCCCCTCTCTCGGGAGGTCCCACCAGGTTTGCTGTGGGGTTTACCCATCGCACTGGTGACATCTCCCAGGTGCTGCGGTGCCTCGGGAGCTCCTCAGAGCACACAACTGCAGCTGCTTGTTGCCTTGGAGTTACCTGTTGGAGGCAGCGAATGAAGGGAACCCCTCCTCCCCCGCAGGAGCTCCAGGGGAACTCCAGTGAGTCACTGGAACAGTGTCCTTGTCCCTAGCGCTGCTCCATGCTCACGGAGGGACAGAGCTCTCCTCATGCTGGAGCTGCTCAGGGCACATCTCTGCTGGGAGACCTGGCTTTGGCTGTGCTTGGTGCTGTGTTGCTGTCGGGGAGGTGGAGGAGCAATCATGCATTAAGGATGCTGGGGAGGGACTCTTGCTCAGGGACTGCAGCAGGAGGACAAGGGGTGGTGGGTTCAAACTGAAACAGGGGAAGCTCAGGTTAGCTAGAAGGAAGAAATTCTTTACTGTGAGGGTGCTGAGGCACTGCAATGGGCTGCCCAAGGAAGCTGTAAATGCTCCATCCCTGGCAGTGTTCAAGGCCAGGTTGGACAGAGCCTTGGGTGCCATGGTTTAGTGTGAGGTGTCCCTGCCCATGGCAGGGGGGTTGAAACTGGATGATCTTAAGGTCCTTTCCAGCCCAAACTATTCTATGATTCTATGATTCAATGCAGTAAGGAACGCATCGCTGGCAAAAGGCTATGGAACAACCACAGGGCTGTTCCCTTCTGTTGTTTGTCCCATCCAGGTGATGGGCAGCAGGTGAGGCCAACTCTGTCACTGCTGGAGAATGCCAAGGGATCAAGGTTGATTTCCCCCTCCCCCCCCCATGATAATTCCTGCTAAAGCATAGAGGAGCTCTGGGATCTTCTCTTTCAGGCTGGATGTGAGGAAGAAATCCTTTACACTGAGGATGGTGAAGCCCTGGCACAGGTTGCCCAGAGAGGTGATGGATGCCTCATCCCTGGAGATATTCAGGGCCAGGCTGGATGTGGTTCTGGGCAACCTGATCTAGATGAAGATGCCCTTGCTCATTGCACGGGTTTGGGACTGGATGAGCTTTGAAGGTCCCTTCAACCCAAACTAGTCTATGACCCTGTTGGACTTCTCCAAAACGTTGATGTGAGGTTGTGTCTCAGTTTCCTGGGCTCCTGGACTGCTTCATCCTGGTAAAGCACAAGTGGTCTGAGAGGAGCTTAAGTTGGAAAACACACAGCAGAATGAGGCTTCATCTTTAATAATGGATTAATATCAATCTCTGTTGAGCAGCTTTGGTCACAGAAGTCAGAATGGGCTTCTCTGTATTGAATCAGACTTATCTCAGAGGTCTTCAGAGATCTTTAGAAAGACAAGTTCAATCAGTCTTACCCTAAAGTCCACACCAGAACTTGGTCTGTCACTGCAGGAACAGAAGTGGTAGCTGTAGGGGGGATTAAGCTCTTTAGAAGCTTTCTGGCCAGTTCCTGTAACTCTCCCCTCTACTGCCCCATCCACAGGTGTCTTGAGAAGCAATGGCCACAGCAGCTCTGCTGAACTCAGCACCATCTCAGCTCTGCTTCCCTTTAAGCACAGCAGCCTCTTCCCTGTGGTCAGACACCACCAACATGCATGTCACCAGGCCAAAATCTGCCAAGGGACGCACCAGGTCCAGCTTCAACTACTCTCAGAGCACGGAAGCCTGTCCTTGCCACGTGCCATCTTCACCACCACCACCAGCTCCTCACCAGCTAGTGAGCAGCCGGAGAGCACTGTTCAGGAAACCAGCATTCCCGTCCAGCCAGGTGTCTCCCAAGGAGATCCCAGAGCTCCTGCAGCACGTGCCTTTGAGGACCTCCTCTTCTCTGAACAAGTACAGGGTGCTCCCCTCCATCGGCTTCAAGGGCACAGGGAGCAGCACTGTGGAAGCAATAGCTGAACAGATCGACCAGCTGAAGGTAAGCGGGAAGCAGGAGGACATTCCAAAAGGCAAAACTCTTTCTGGAAAGCAAGAATCTGCCAGCATGTCATTGGAGAGCTCACACAAACAATGTCCTCCTGAGAAGCCAGGAGGGAAAATGAGCCCTTCAGCATCAACAATCAAGGGAGGTTCGGAGGAGCTGCCAAAGGAAGAGTCGCACTTGCTGCTTGCTGTTCGCTCGCCCTCTGGGCACAGATTTGAACATCATTTCCAGCCCACTGACAGTCTCCAGACGGTCCTTGCCATGGCAGAGCAGAAAACATCAGCCAAATACAAGCAGTGCAGTGTTGAAACGATGGAGGTGCCCTGCAGGCGTTTCTCTGACCTGACGAGGTCCCTCCATGAATGTGGGATCATGCACAAGTCCGTGCTGTGCATCCGACAGAAGGAGCAGCACAATGCTGATCTTTAGGCTCCTGCTGAGTGGGATGCATCACTTCAACTGAAAAATAGAGAGTTTGATGTTTCCTGGACCTACTTCTTCATCTTGTCACCTTCCAAACACTCCCTGTGAAGCAGACTTGTGTATATGTCTTGAGATAGTGTTTGAGACATATGTACCTGCTACGTCAACAGCACTTTTCTTCATGTGTGCCATCACAAATTGCTTTCTGAGCATCACCACCTTTGTTCGTTTGAAGTTGCTGATGTTCTCCTTTGAAGACTGATGTTTCTAAGAGTTTCCCATTTCTTCTTTCCTGTATTTCAGGGAGGTACCACTTCCCACAGTGGATCTGGATGCAAAGTACCTATTTGGGAAGGTAGAAAAGGAACTGGTTTACTCTGGAGGACCATTTTCAGTAGGTTATCATCACCCTCAACATCTCGAGAGTGACTGAGATGGAGCTCAAATCCCCAAACCATCCAGAAATAACAGTAACTGTTAATGGATGATGGTGAAGTATTCAATAGCATGAGTGATGGTGATACACTTGGGAGGGCTCCGCCTCTTCTGACTAACTTCAGTGAGGGTTTTAGGAGCCTGACTACATCATTCTTTTTGGAACAAACAGTTGTTATTTCGGCTGTGTTGGTGAGCACCTGGATTTTCCACTTGTTTTCCTTCTCTCCTCCAACTCGTGTGATTCATAGGTAAGAATAGATGCATAGTTATGGTGGGATGTTATAAATACTTCCATTTAGCCCCTTTACACTGAAGTATTCCAAGAAAGCAAGTGCTGCTTTGGCATTTGCCTGAGGACTTACTTGGTTCATGCAGCAGAGCAGGTTTTACCAAACCACCATTAAATAAAGGCTCATAGGGTGATTTTGGCAGGTTTTAGATCAATACAACTTCCTTTGTGAAATAAACCAGATCTTTTAGGTTTCTAATGGAATTTCTTATGGTTCAGATAATTCCATCTACTAGAACAAAAAGCTCATTTGCCACACAAATGAGCTGATTTTCATGTTTTGAGGTAAACCCAACTGGTTTTTAACCTCAGTGCCAAACCAGTTCAGAGCAGTAGAACCAGAGCAGCCGCAGAATGGTCATGCTGGCATTGACCAAGAGTATCTTGTTCTAAAGCAAGTGTCCAGTGGCTCTCTGCAAGTGGTACCTGGTGAAATGGTGTTACCTACTGCTGCAGGTGACTGTGCAGCAGCAATCCTAGTGTCTTCAGGGGGAGATCAGGACATTCAAACATCCAGGTCCTTTTAGTCAAACCTCAGTGGGGAGCAAAGCATTTCACTGTGTTACGGGAACTGTTTCATGTCTCATTCAGTGCTAGGTGATTAACTCCCTTCTTCTGGTCTTGTGTGTGTTACTGCTGCATTTCAGAGTGTTTTCATGCTGTGTGGTAGTGCAATCAATAAAACCTTTTAGGCTGAAGCTTGGATTTTATATGATTTATGTGAACTGGAGCTGGAGCCATTGCATCTCATGGGGCACAAGAAACACTGTTAGATGGCAGATACCTCAGGGAATATCAAACCAGGACTTTGCCCTCAGCACCTTGCACATGCCTTCATGGAGCTCCTCTATCCATCCTGTATCAAGTACAGGATGGCAGGTGAGGAAGTGCTAACAGCCAGGGATACAGTGACCACCACAGGGGTTTGGGAGGGCACAGGGGCTGATGTTTTAACCAAGGATAGAAGAGCAACTTGGATCACAGGGGACAGCACTTCTCAAGCTGGAGGATATTTATTCCTCCTGAATTATCTCCATGTAAGATAAAACTGAATGAGTCTGGTCCTCAAACTCACCCAGGCTCCAGCATCTCCAAAGATGGGCATATTAGTTATTTCCTTTTCTTAAATCACATTAAGTCTGGATCTTGGCTAGTGCAACAGAAAACACCTTGTCTGCCCCAGGTCCCCTTCTCTTCCCTTCAGAAGTCTTCCAGGGATGGATGCAGGGAAGATCTCAGCAGCAAGTCTGGCCCAGGAAGCACCAGGGAGGGAAGAACAGCAGTTATCTGACCCCCTTTAGGCTGTGGAATCATATAGTAAGTTTTTAGGAATCTCAGATTCAATCAGGTGAAGTTTACCCCATCACAGGCTGCTTTGAGAAGGTCATAAATAGAAAACTCTGGATTCAATGTTGTGAATGGCCTTAGTTAAAGCTTTAAACCAACAAAGCACTGAAGCAAGAAAAGCCATTGCTCAGTTAATGTTCTTTATTCCAATTCAAAGTACATTTAGAAACAGCACACAGGACCAGCAGCAGCTTTCCTGCCAACTCAACCCCATCCTCTGCTGTCACCAGGTCATTCAGCTGTACTATTAAAGTAGGTGATTGCAACAAGTCTTCCACTCACCATGCACTCACTCACCGGCCACATTAAATAGGTTTCCAACAGAATAAAAATAGATACACCCCAGAATACAAAAAGTTTAATTTTGTTTTTTTTTCTTTTTTTTTTCACTAAAGCCTTTATACAAATCGATAAAAGGGTGCACGAGTTCCTAAAATTTTAGGTACATTTTTAAATGAGCCTTTTTTTTTACTTGGTAAAAGGATCCATGTTCCTGTCTTCGAACAGAATAGGATGGCCAAAATTGCAAAGAAACAAAAGTCCTAGGTAAATTTACAATTTATACATTGGTTCTGGAAGTGATTCCTGCACTGAGCACATCCCATTTCCCCCACCCCCAAACGAAGAGCTGTGCACCCTAAGTTCTAGTTCAGGTGCCTCCTTCTCCCTGGAAACCAGGCTGGGAACAACCCACACAAGAATGGTCCCAACCGAGCCAAGAGCCCGAGCATGGAAGTTGTACGTCATTCCTTCTCCAGCAGGGATCCCCTGGGATGAGGGACGGCACTACGAGCACAGTGGAAGCAGAGCACTTCCCAGCTGAGATTTGGCTGAGCCACTGAACTCCAAACTCTGGGACTGGAACAGGGGAAAATGTGGTGGCCTAAAGGGGTTGGGTTTGGTCAATCCAAGCTAACATGATTGATTGATTGATTCCTACCCCTATGGGTGCAGCCCAGCAGTTCTGTCCATTATTCATGCTGGGTTCCACAGCAGCATCTCAGAACCTGTCTGAAGGTGACTGATCCCCAGTCCAACTATTATTAGCATTGCATGGAGGTGAATCTAGTGATCACATTCATTAGTACAGTTCCTTTCACACCATCCCTCCCCATCCACCTACTCCTTGGTGAGGTCAAAGGATTCAGGTAAACCTCTCAAGGAGATACTTGAGCTCCATCCCCACCGGACAGTGGCCATTTGAACAACTCAAGGACAAACTCAATGAAAATGCTGCCCAGCAGAAATAACACGGCACCTGTGTTTGCAAGAATGAGCTACTGGAAACATCCTTAGGAGAATTTACGTAAGGAAAAGCAGGGCAAATCCATGAGGAAGCCTGAAATGAGGCGTAAAGAGCTCAGGGGTGTGCCAAAGAGAATGACATCCTATTTTGTACAAGTTGAGTATTTCACCCAGAGACAGCTGCCTTGTTTGGGGTTATTTGTGTGTATTTGTGGGTTCTCATTTCTTTCCTTCTGTCCATTATCTATTCAGCTGTTGGATTTTAACTGATCAGATTAATGCTGAACATGAATTCCAATTCAAGGCAATAAAGTTTTTCTATTCATCTTCAATTTGCTTTAGATAATTTGCTATTGCCCAGGTTTTGGCAAGTGTATTTCTTAGAATTCTAAAGATCTTCCCATTTTTAAGGCTAAACTAAGAAATGTTAAAAGCTTCTGTAAACATTTCCTCTTCCTCCCTACAAGTTGCACAATTTGAAGTCCAACTGCAATTTAAAATGAGGTAATTTTTGTATACTCAGATCTTAGAGAGTCCTTTTTGGGACTAGCTGAGGCGTGCCAATCCGAACGCTGATCCAATTGGAGTGGGAGAGCTTCCACAGCAGGGAACGCACCGGCTCCAGCAGCTGTGCTTCAGTTAGTGATCTTCTCAATCTCATCCAAGTCATCAGTATCCAATTTGCTGATCTTTTTGTCTAGAAAAATGAGAAAGAATCTTATCAGGGTTTGTAACACAAAGAAGGGAAAGCTGCTTCCTTCTGCTGGGCTCAGGGAGATGAGGTTTGTCTTTGGAGAAGTTGTGTGGAGACCTCAGAGCAGCTCCCACTGTCTGAAGGGGGCTACAAGGATGCTGGAGAGGGGCCCTTCATCAGGGACTGTAGTGACAGGACAAGGGGTGATGGGTTCAGACTGGAACAGGGGAAGTTCAGGTGGAGATAAGGCAGAAGCTCTTCCCTGTGAGGGTGCTGAGGCGCTGGCACAGGGTGCCCAGAGAAGCTGTGGCTGCCCCATCCCTGGCAGTGTTCAAGGCCAGGTTGGACACAGGGGCTTGGAGCAAGCTGCTCCAGTGGAAGGGGTCCCTGCCCATGGCAGGGGGTTGGAACTGGATGAGCTTTAAGGTTCCTTCCAACACAAACCACTCTGGGATTCTATGACTGCACAAAACACAGCTGATGTGTGGTTAGTTTAAGGCTCAACAAGCATCCATTAGATCTGCTCAGAACACAGCTAGTCAAAACCCTACAGAAATAACAGTAAGTTTAAAGAAAGAAGAAAGTTGGAGGGTACATACTGAAATGCTCCTGGATTCTGTTGAGAATGTTCATGCTGTGCTTGCTGTCTACCATGTTAATAGCCAGTCCTCGCTTCCCAAAGCGACCCGTACGTCCGATCCGGTGCAGATACGTCTCATTGTCTGGATTTCCATCTTTATCCACAGGAAGGTCAAAATTGATAACAACAGAGACCTGCTCCACATCGATCCCTGAGAAACAGCAAGCATCCAATGACACAACTATTAAACCATCTCAGAGCAGGAGCAGCTGCCTCTGGCCTGACCCATGTGCAGTTTGCTCACTATACCCAGGTTACCCAACAGCACTATTGAACAGGACAAGGGGTGATGGGTTCAAACTGAAATAGAAGTTCAGGTTGGAGATAAGGCAGAAGCTCTTTCCTGTGAGGGTGCTGAGGCGCTGGCACAGGGTGCCCAGAGAAGCTGTGGCTGCCCCATCCCTGGCAGTGTTCAAGGCCAGGTCTCTGTATTTTGGCACATGGTTATTTTAAAGACTGAGGCCCAGCAGTTCCAAGCAGGCTCCTCACAGGATGGACCATCTCATCTCAAGCTGCAGGAATCCTACAAAGAATCCTGTGTTTGCCCACATCATCTTTATATGCATCGCCCTGGTCAGCAGGAATGACTTTAAGGACCCCAATTTGTCCAGACTGGGACACTCAAGGAAGCTAATTTGTTACGTCAGGAACTGCTGCTTCAGCCTAGCCCAGCTCTGCCATGCCCTACCTCTGGCACAGACGTTTGTGGTCACCAGCACCTTCTCTTTGCCCTCTCGGAAGCGCTCTATGACTGCGGCTCTCTGCTCCACCATCATCTCCCCGCTGAGCAGTGCCACCTGATGGCCTTCCTTGGAAAGCTCTGCCGCCAGCCACCCGGCTGTCTTCCGAGTCTGAAACACAACGTGAGGTTTGTGAGCACTGAACACCAGCAGACACTACTGGGATCACTGGGACTGGCATTCCCAGAAGGGACTCACGTGGCAGAAGACCATGGCCTGGGCAATGGTGATTGCACCATAGATGTTACAGAGAGCCTGGAACTTCTCATCTCTGTTACTGCACAGAACATAGTACTGCTTAATAGTGTCCAGAGTCTCCTCCTCTCGCTTCAGTTTGATGATGTTTGGGTCAGGAACAACTTTCTGAGCAAACTTCCACACGGAATCCTCAAAGGTGGCTGAGAACAGCAGCATCTGGCAGTCCCTGGGGAGCATTCTGCAAGAGAGAGCAAAATGGGCAGCGTTCCCATGCGACACTGTCACCCCCCCGATCTCCTGATGGGATTAAAGCCATGGGCAAAGCAGAACAATAACCTCAGCAGAGTTATTCCAGTGGCTGGAAGGGCTAACACTAATCTTACCAACACCTCATTGCTCCCTCACGGACCAGTGGCATCCAGACTTGCCTTCTTACCAATGAATAAACCCTGCTCCAGGAACAGGCATTTTATTCTGTAAGAAAATGAAACTGCTTGTCACCCCCTGACACTGCCTCTACTAACCAGCTGGATTAGAGCTAAATATATCAGTTTAATCTTGTTACTTCATCAGTGAAGACACCATTCAAGAATCTAACCCTGCTGTCCCTTGTGTTACAGAAGAGCTGTAATTAAAGGAACCAAAATCACCTTGGGCAAGGTACACAAAGTCCTTACCTCTGAATGCGGATGCTCTGGTCCTGATGGCCCTGCGTTGCTATCATCACATCAGCCTCATCCAACACAAACACTTTGATTTTCTTGGGATCTATGAATTTGAGCTTGGAACACCAGTCCAGCACGGTGCCAGGAGTGCCGATCACAATCTGCTCTGAGATCTTCTGACCTCTCTCCACTGTTGGGATAGAAAGGAAGGCTTTTGTAAGACAAGCTGCAAAGTGGAATGCTCTGCCCCTCCCCTCAACCAGCCTCAACTGCTCCACTGTTGGTTTAATGTATTGCACCCAAGAAACATTGGAGTCTCATTTCCAGTCTCATTTTCAACTCTTAGAGCAGCATCACTGTACTCACACTTATTGCCTCGGACAGCATAGGCAAGTTTCAGCTCTGGATAAAACTTCCCCATCTGCTCAATCACTTTTCCTGTCTGCAGTGCCAGCTCGTACGTTGGGGAAAGGCACAAACACTGGTGGGACAGAGGGATAACATGTTTGAGGTGATCAACACCACAGGCAATGCTACCACACTTGCTTATGATACCCCCTTGTTGTGGTTTAAGCTCAGTCCTCACTCACTCCCCTCCCTTTCCTCCCCTTGCGCCCGGAGGGATGGGGAGGAGAATCAGAAGAATGTAACTCCCAGGGGTTGAGATAAGAACAGTCCAGTAACTAAGGTATAACACAGATCAGTGCTGCTACCACCAATAATAATAATGATAAGTGAAATTACAGGGAAGAGAATACAACCTCTCACAACCTGCTGACTGATGCCCAGTCTGACCCAAGCAGTGATCTAGCACTTCTGGGTAACTCCCCCCAGTTTATATACTGGGCATGACGTGCTATGGTATGGAATACCTCTGGTCAGTTTGGGTCAGGTGTCCTGTCTCTGCTTCCTCCCAGCTTCCCCTCTTCCCTGGCAGAGCATGAGGCTCACAAAGTCCTTGGTCAGAGTAAACATTTGAGCAGTAACTAAAAACATTGGTGTTATCAGTGCTGTTCCCAGGCCGAAAGCCAAAAACACAGCACTGCACCAGCTACTAAGGAGAAAAAATGACTGCTACTGCTGAACCCAGGACACCCCTATTTGTCTTCTCACAGCTCACCCTGAGTGATGCAAGGCAGGGACTAACAGGAACAAGTTATGAGCAAAAGCCACATCGTTTGCATTAAAGGTGCTTTGCTAAGATACTCAAATCCCCATCCCTGCTAAGCAACAGATCACAGAGATGGGTTCATCAAACTGTGAATTCACTATCAAAGGTCTCAAGAGAAGCCCAGTTTTTTCACTAGGTGGCATTTCACCACCACAAGCCCCTGAAACACTCACATCCCAGAAGATTTACCTGTGGATACTTGTTCCCAGGCTCCACACGACTGAGCATGGCCAGGACAAAGGCAGCTGTCTTGCCAGTGCCGGACTGAGACTGTGCAATCAGGTTCTGTGGGCTGCAGAACACACAGCAACAGGAGCTCAACCAGACGAACCACCCAGACACGTATTCACGGGGTTGAAGGACACCAAAACCCCAGCGACTGGCACTGTAATGCCTTTAAGAGCTACCACTGCTGTGCAATGGTGCTACCTTTGCCAGCTACACTCCACAGGGCACAGAAGGTGGTTTCTGGCCTTTACCAACTCTTTCATGAAGCTTCAGAAGGAAAACCTGTCAGTACTTTTCCATTTCACACATCTCCCCCTAGTGTCTTCCCACTGAATGCATTTCAGCTCAGGGCACAGAGAGGAAATCCACAATGCACCTCAGCTGCACCCACGCACCCAGGAGTGCTGCATCTCCATGAGTTTCTACCCTACACCAAGTAGGAAAACTGGACTGACCTCAGGCAAGCATTATGGCATTGCATGTTCAGTACCAGCCCCAGGAAACGAGCAAATCCAGGGTACCACAGAAATACCATGGCACTGGAAACATTTCATCATGGCCCAAACAGCTTCCCCATCCTCACCCTCCCATCCAGAGCTCAGTAACAGCACAGTGCATCTTTCAAATCCTTCCTGCACTGGAAGGGAATACAGGATGTGTACATACGGCTCAGCAAGCATCATGGGCAGCGCATTCTCCTGTATCTTAGATGGTCTGTTGAAGCCCATGGCATAGACTCCTTGCAGGAGCTGTGGTTTCCTGAAAACAGAGATTTATACTGTTACTGAGAGCAGCCCTGAGGACAAGCACTTGTGACAAGTGACATCCATCAGTGTGTACCCAGCCAAGAAATCCCCCTGTGTGCTGGGCTGCACCCCCAGAGCATGAGCAGCAGCTCAGGGAGGGGATCCTGCCCCTCTGCTGGGCTCTGGGGAGACCCCCCCTGCAGCCCTGACCCAGCTATGGGGCAGCAGCACAAGAGGGACCTGGAGCTGTTGGAGCGAGGCCAGAGGAGGCCATGGAGATGCTGCGAGGGCTGGAGCAGCTCTGCTCTGGAGCCAGGCTGAGAGAGCTGGGCTGGGGCAGCCTGGACAAGAGAAGGCTCCTGAAGAGGAGACCTGAGAGCAGCTCCAGTGCCTAAAGGGGCTGCAGAAAACCTGGAGAGGGGCTTGGGACAAGGGCCTGTAGGGACAGGCCAAGGGGAATGGCTTGAACCTGCCAGAACAGGGGAGACTGAGATGAGCTCTTAGGCACAAGCTCTTCCCTGTGAGGGTGCTGAGGCGCTGGCACAGGGTGCCCAGAGAAGCTGTGGCTGCCCCATCCCTGGGAGTGTTCAAGGCCAGGTTGGACACAGGGGCTTGGAGCAGCTGCTCCAGTGGAAGGGGTCCCTGCCAGTGGCAGGGGTTGGAGCTGGAGGAGCTTTAAGGTTACGTCCAAAACAAACCAGTCTGGGATTCTGTGATGTATGAAAGTACACTTAGAGTTTCATTTCTGTACAAAAAGGTAAGGAAAAACCTCCCTGCAACCCCACTCAGAGCTGCCCCTTTCTGTGCACCCACTACAATCGCAGCAGTGAATTCTCTGCCCAGACACAAGAAGTGAGAGCAGGAGGTCTGGAGAGAAGGTTTGCAAACCCCTCTCTTTACTCAGTGATGCTGCACACCTGCCTTCCACAGCTATATGGATAACCTTGTGTGAGAGCTCTAAGGCTACCACTGGGCTCCTTGTTCTAAAGCAGCTTTCCCAACAATCCAGGAATCCCAGAGCAGAAAGCATAAATTCTCTCCTTTAGATCAATCCCTTTTTCTCAGCTACCCCTCATTTTAACACCAAAATACACACTCCTTGAAGACTCAAATATGTGGCAAAGCAACCTCAGCATACAAGGAACAGAATGAAGTGTAACATCATGATACCATTGTGAGGAGTTCAGAAAGCTGCAATGGATTCTGCAATACAAACTGTCACCTAACAGCAGGGTGACACTGGCTTAGTGCACAAAACTGGCAACTGATAATCAGCTTAGGTCACTGTGACTTCACCCAGTGATCTGTGGCTTACCCCAGCGCTCAAACCTAAGGCTGTGGTGACACTGCTTGTCATCAATTGCTTTCTGGCCTCAGCAGGTGCTTGTGCAGACAAGGAGATCCAAGAATAGCCTAAAATTCAGGTTCCAGTGCTAGTGAACTCTTAGCTGATGACCTCCAAGGGCTCACTGGAGTGCTGTAGTGGTGCTCAGAAGCAAAGGCTTTCCTTTCAAAGCAGGCTACAGGTTTCCTGCCCAGCACTGCCTGCTATTAAGAACTTCCCATTCAGCCCAACATGCTTTTAAAATCTCCCACATTCCTTTCAGATGATGGCTGAACAAAAGCTCTTTGAAAACCTAACCCTGTGCTGCTCAAAAGCAAAGACACACAAAGCCCAACTCTGCAACAGTTGCCAAGGATACACCAAGCCCTAACAAAATGAAGCCTCAATTAGTCTGGCTGGGCCCATCATTAACTCCCTTGGATTATTTGGCTTCTGGAAGATGGGAATTAGGCTAACAGGCTGCTCAGGAGCTACGGTTTTCTTTGCGCAGACATTCAACCACTCACGTTAACAAAGCAAAATGACATCCTGACGTTTCCCAGTGAAGCCTCATGGACTTCCACTTCCCTGTGGAGCTTACAAAAGAGCAACAAGCCTAAGATCATCAATATAAGCAACAAAACAGCCTCTTTGGCATGTTACGTCTTAAATACAGCTACCACTGCTCTGCAATCCACACTGGAAAAGGTATTCAATAGGGAGTAGTCTTTCCAGTACATAAATCCAATATCACTGGCAGAGAAGAGATAAGCTTTTCCCTTTGTGCTATTCACTGCTGCTGTGGGACCTTCACAAACAACCAACAGAGAACAGGAACAGAAGATGGTTGTGTTCATTCCTTCCATAAATAAAACAAAGACCATGTATCCCAAAACACTGCTGTACTGCTGGAACACCTCCCTCCAGTGCTCCCATATTTGCAGGAGCAAAATGATGGTGCCTCCAGCACAGAAAAGGTCTCTTTGCAATTCATGCACCTTGGTGGGACAGCCCTTCCTCCTCTCCTCACCTGAGCTCTGTGGTGCATTTGAAGACCAAAACCCACATGTTAAAACCCAGAGTAGTGTTGCTAGAGCTGATGATAGAAAGCAGTGCTGGCAGGAATTAAAAGGAGCTTGTTTTGGATGGAAGCATTTACAAGGCACCAGGATAAAATCATTCTACTTGTTTTTAAATCATCAATTTAGTAGGGACAGGCCAAGGGGAATGGCTTGAACCTGCCCAAGGGGAGACTGAGATGAGCTCTTAGGCACAAGCTCTTCCCTGTGAGGGTGCTGAGGCGCTGGCACAGGGTGCCCAGAGAAGCTGTGGCTGTCCCATCCCTGGCAGTGTTCAAGGCCAGGTTGGACACAGGGGCTTGGAGCAAGCTGCTCCAGTGGAAGGGGTCCCTGCCTGTGGCAGAGGGCTGGGACTGGATCAGCTTTAAAGATCCCTTTCAACCCAAACCATTCCATGATTCTGCAATTCCATACCAATAAATGATATGCTAATTTATGAATGATGAATGTGCAATAACTTGAAGCAGAAAGGCTATCTCCTACCCAACCAGGGAACATCTCAGGACACAAGGAGAGGCTCCAGCTCCAAATTCCCATCATGCTCTTGCAACCTCACCATGAGTGAGTCAGTGGAGCTCTCTCTGAGCTCAAGAGCGAGGCTTCCCACGACTGAGTGGGCCAAACAATACACTGCAAACCCCAGTCACGAGGGAGCCTGCTTCATGTTTCTGCTCCCAGGTTTAAGAGCTCAGTGCAGAGAAGCCTCTGGCTCAGCCCAGCATGAGCCCTCCAGCAGCTCTGAAGCAACCAGCACTTACAGTCGCAGCTCCTCAAAAGACTTCACGGAGTAGAGAGGGGATGTGGGGTCCCTCTGCAGCACCTCCACCTGGTTTGTGGTGTCAACCAGGTTACTGCGGATCAGCTTGTTCAGCAAGGACTGGGCAGCTCTGTCCTCTAGGGAGACAGGAGGGAGAAGAAAGAGCACTCAGTCCCAGCCTGCTCCAGTGGGCTCTAACCGGCTTTACTGAGCCAGCTAAAAAAGACAAGGTGGATCCAAACACTGACGTTCTCCATTACAGCGCAATGGCATAAGCAAACCTGAGAGAGAAATCTATCACAAATTCCCATTTAATAACCAGGAAGACAAACAAAAGTAATCACTGGTTTAAGGGGGGGCTTAACAGATACAGAACACAAGGTCCTTGAACACAGAACTTAAGATATAAGCTATAGCTCAGGATCTATCTGGAAGGCAGGACAGGGTCTGAAGCCTCACAATTATCCAACATGTGGGCAGACAAACACCTTTTAGGGCTCTTTCTTTCCTTTTTAAAGGAAGTTTGAGGACAAACTGGCCTTTGAAAGATGCCCAGGCTGAAATGCAGCAAGGGCTGGGGATAAACAAGCACAAAGCAGGAAGTTAAACTGCTGCACTTTAGGGTCTTGCTAATAAAGCTGTTTTCTAACACCAGCTTCTGCAGGATTTAAAGCCATTACCCACCTCTTCAGAGCTACCTCATAAACACAACGCATTGGTTGCTACAGCAGTTCCAGTTCTAGGTTATCCACCTGCTCCTGTGGCCAAACCTGCCTCTGAGGATACTGCTATCTCCTTATTCCTCTCTACTCTAATCCAGGAGGCTCCCAAGTTATTACAGGACCCAATAGCCTTAAAAGCATTATGGAGGAAGGGCATGTCTTTCAATTAAGTCCCTGGGGCAGGATACAAGCTCAGCCATCCCGAGATACAATGCAGGCTTACTTTAAGTATATACAAAATCCATTTTCTTCCAACATTCCTTGCCAAAGGATTTTCCAAGGCAGCACTTACCCTTCTCCTCATCCTCTGTCTTCTCAATGTTGTCATCTGCCTTGACAACAGCACCTAAAGCCAAACAGGTTTGGGGCAGATGTGAGCTCAGGCCTCAGCAACTGCCCACCCCGAGGAGTTTTAGAGTTCCAAGGTTGTGGGATGAGCTACAGAAGGGCCTATTTCCCTGATGGGAACAGCTCTGCTCTGTCCGGGTGTGGAAGAAACCCAAGGAATCACTTGCTCCATGCGGCCAAACTGCTCTTTATCAACCACACAACAGATTCTGCTCCTTGAATACAGCAAACCAGCATTTAACAGGTTACCCCGGCAGAACCAGCATGTGAGGTTTTTAATCTTAGCTTTATGTTTCCCCTTTCCAGAATTCCTTAACTAGTTAGGAATTTGGCAATGGAAGCACACTGCCCCCTTTCTGGTACCATTCCAGCACTCACCATTGGCATCTGGTTTGGATTTTTCCTCCTTCAGTTGTAAACTGCTCAACTACAGAGGGAAAAGCACAACATCAGAGCTGTTCTGGCTTTGGGCAAAGGCCTGTAGGGACAGGCCAAGGGGAACGGCTTGAACCTGCCCGAGGGGAGACTGAGATGAGCTCTTAGGCACAAGTTCTTCCCTGTGAGCTCTCATCCAGGACCCACCACCAGCTAAAACCACTGCACAGAGCCCACTAAACGCCTGTGCTCGGAGGGGAACGGGATGAGGTCCATGAGGTGCGCTTCACCCCGTGCGTTTGCACACAAATACAGCTTTCTCTAGGCTGTAACACGGACAAAGGGGCTGTTTCCTGACCCCGCATCTCCACTCCCCCACAGCTCTGCTGGTGCCTGGAACCGGAGCCCCAGCAGCCGGACACGGCCCCGCTCCCCCAGGGCTGCTTCTACCGCCCAAAACGTGCTGGGGAAAGCAGCCCACGGGCCCAAGCACGAACTGACGCTCTGCAACCCCAAACTGCAGCGCGGGGGGAGAGAAAACCCCAACCCCACAGAAATACCGCTCTTATCAAAGGAAACCAGCGGATCTGGGGGCTCCCGGAACGCAGCCCGCAGGCAGGACGAGCAGCAATGGGGCTGCGTGAGCACAGGGGTGCGGGGCCTCGAGGAACGAAAGGGATTTGTAAGGAGGAGGGGGATAAAAGGGGTTTCATTGCTCCCGAGGCAGAGCGCGGGCCCGGGGCGGTGCTGCCGCAGGGCCCCGCGGCTGCAGCACGCACAGCCCGGGGAGGGACGGGGGCTGCTCCGGGCCCCACTCACCGACTCGGCCGCCGCCTCCTGCTCGTCCACGGCCAGGGCCCAGGAGTCGGTGGCCATGTCCGGGCCGCGGCTGGCACCGGGCTCGCCCTGAGCAGCCGCAATGGCGCCGGGAAGGGGAGAGCGCCTGCGCGGTCCCGGCTCCGCCCCGCACGGCCCCGGCCCCGGCAGCAACCGCGCTGTGAGCGCCGCGTTCCGGGAGTGCCGCGTTCCGGGGGCAGGAAGAGCGGATGGGGGGGGGGGTGTGGATGGATGGAAGGGGTGGGAATGGGTTGGGGGGCAGGAATGGATGAGGGCAGGAATGAATGGGGGTGGGAGGAATGGATGAAAGGGAGAAAGATTGGGGGTAAAATAGCGGGGGGGCAGGAAGGGATGGGAAAGGCAGGAATGGATTGGGGGTAGAAGTGGAGGGGCAAGATCGGGAATGGATGGATGGGGGGGGTGGTGTCACTGCCATTCTGGGCTGGGCCGTGGTCCAGCCTGGCCCCAGTGGTGTGGGGCAGGGCTCAACCTGTGCTCTGTGATGTAGGCCTGGCCCCTGCAGTGTTTGGGATCAGGACTTGGGGTTCCCATGTCATGGAATCCCGTTGGGAGCCGAGGCTGCCCCGGCCTCTGAAACAGCCGGAGGTGGAAAGGAGCTGCGGGATGAGCCATGGCCACAGCGCTTTGTTCCCTGCGGGGCAGGAGCTGGCTCAGACCTGATCTCAAACCTGCTCCTTAGAGCTCCTGGGTGAGGTGAGCAGAAGGGAAGCAGGAAGGAACAAAGCCGGGAAAGAGCCATCAGGAGTTCCTCATCCTGGGGAGCATTTGTGCTTCCTTGGGGTGGGAGCAGCCCTCGAGGAGGGGCTGGATCTGGGTTTTATTACATGGGAAGAGGCTGAGCCTGGAGCATCAGCCAGAGGGTCCCAAGACGATGATTGCTTCCCTGTCCTGCTCGCAAAGGCACAGAGCCACTTTGTTGTTCCCACAACCCAAACTGCCCAGGTGAGCTGTTACCTCCCTCTGTGCCCCAGGATCCTGCCCTCACCTTGTGGGGCATTGCTGCTATCAGCACATGAGCCCAGGCCCTGCCCTAAGTGCTCCTCCAATGCCTCCCATGGTTCTTTTCCTCCCATTGGATTCGGTTTCCTCTTTGGAAGTGGAAGCCCCATGTCCCTCCGTCCATCAGATCCCTCCTCTCCACCCGCACACATGAATTTGGGGTGGGCAGTTGCGTTTGCAGAGGTGACATCAGGGCTTTGCTTTTGCCATGGCAACTCATGGCAGTGCCCGGGAGGATGCTGGATGCAGGAGCTGAACGGGAGGAGGTTTTCAATGGGAACAGAGCAGGGAGACAAAACAAGTCTGAGACATTAAATAATGAGGCAAGAATGAAAAAGAAAGGGGGAGACCCCCCTGCAGCCCTGCTCCAGCTCTGGGGCAGCAGCACAAGAGGGACATGGAGCTGTTGGAGCGAGGCCAGAGGAGGCCATGGAGATGCTGCGAGGGCTGGAGCAGCTCTGCTCTGGAGAAGATGAGGAGGGAAGGTTGGTCCAAGGCCCATGAGCTGCTTTTGGGCATCCCTTGGTGATGCAGCTTCACCTTCAGCACTCAATATCAGCTCCCCCTGAACCAGCTCTGTTTCTGTTCTCCCAGAGTCTCCCATCTCCATGCTGGAACTGGCTCTGTGATAACTAAATATGCTGCAGCTCCCAGATTTGTTGGTGTGGATCCCAGGATTTCTCCTGACATATGTTATTTTCTTCCTAGGAGCCAGAAGCCACAGCAAACAAACACTTTAACTGGCACTGGGAACATGGGACACGGGTTTCTTAGTGCTTATTTGTCTAGAAAGAGCCGTAAATCCTCAAGCTTCAGGGCTCAAGCCAGGCTCTGGAGCTGGGCTTAGGGACACAGCTCTTGCCTGGGTGTCTTAAGAGACAAGGGGAGGGAGAAAGTGCTCTTGGGCCATCTGAATGCAGACACAAAGGGAGATGTGGGGGTTATAGGGTGGGTTTGGGGGCTTGGAGTGCTGCTGATGGTGGATGGGTCTGTGGTGGGACACTGGAACCAGCCAGATGTGCCGTGGATCCATGTCTCAGCATAGGGTGAGGCAGGGGGAAAGCCCTGTGTCCTCCTGCAGCTCATAGAGCTGTTCCCCATGGAGGTGATGGTATCTTCAGTACTGGTGAGCTACCTGTCAGCAGCAGCACCAGTATCACTGCTGTTAGGTACCAGCTTCACCCACCTGTGTGCCCAGAGCCAGGCTCAGGTCCAGCTCTGCTCTGGACAGTGGCCAGGGTGGTGCAGTTCCTGCTGCCTCAGTTTCCCCTTTGCTCCCCAAGCTGGGTTTTCCTGCATTGCAGTGTGATGTGCTCGGGGCAGGGGCTCTATCCCACATGAGCACATCCCTCTGCTCCAGCATCGCTCCCCTTCCCTGCAGGATGGTCCCTCTGAGTGCCCACAGCCAGGCGGTGCCTGATGGTGATGAGCTGAGGGACAGGGACCACAGCCTGGGGGGGTGGCCTGGGGCTATGGAAGAGGCTGGTGAAGGGGGATGCATCCTGATCTGGGGGGGCTGAAGGAGCATCCTCGGGGAGAGGGGGGGGGGAGGGAAGTGAAACGGGGTCCTTCCCATCCTGGTTGTGGAACATCCCGGGAATGGGTCACATCTCCCACCCTCCGTGTGAGCAGCATCTCCTCCACCGCTGAGCATCACCCCTCGCCCTGCAGCCCCGGGGGGGAGCAGAGAAGCCACTGGGGTGCACGGGGGGTGTTTAGGGGTGCCTGGTGCGGTCCCCCCCGGCACCGCTGCCCACAGAGGACCCCCGGAGCGCGGGGGATGCCACAGGTTGCTGAGGGCTCTGTTGTGCAGCGCTCCCCCCACCAGCCCTGGCGCTTGCTCCCTCTCCCTCTCCCTCCCTTTCCCTCTCTGTGCTTATCTCCGTCTCTCCGTGTCTTTCCCAGACAAAAGCAGTCTGAAACCGTGCCTGACGCCTTCGGGATTTCTCCTGCCCTTCCTGCCCCAAAACCCCGCTGAGGGCAGCACAGGGGGTGGCTGGAGCGGGTGAAGTTGCTCCAACCCTCCCCATCCCCTTCCTCCTCCTCCTCTTCCTCCTCCTCTCTCTTCTGCCAGGCAAGGTAAGACAAGCAGTGGCTGCTCTCCAGTTGCTTTCTGCACCTCTCTAGCAGGCTGGGCTGTGTGTGCTCCGCAGGGCTCTGGGTGTCTGTGTGTGTGTGTGTGAGCGGGCTCTTCCCTCCCCAGGCTGTGCACAATCTCAGCACAAAGCTGCTCTCTGAACAGATCTCCCTGTCATAATATTTCTGCAGGCACAAGCCCACACTTTGCAAGCTGCTGCTTCCCTGCCTTGCCTTTTCCCAGCTGGATACTGAGCCTCCTGAGCATCCCTCTCCTCCCAGAGCTGTACAGGCAGCAACAGTGACTGTCCTCTGTGGATGGGGAGGATGCTGCTGTGGGGGGCCAGGCTGGTGCTCTCCTGGGTGGGATATCCCAGCTGTGGACACATGCTCTGGGATAAGGGAGGACTGACCTTGGCAGGGCGAGGGGGGACTCAGAGCCCCCCAGTGAGGCTCAAAGCACCAAGGACCTAGTGCTTGTACTTTGCTGCTTGGGGGGATGCAGAAGGGCTGTGCTGCCCCTGGGGACCCTGTGTGTGTCCTTGGCTCTGGATCCATCCATGGGGCTGTCTGCTGCAGGTCCAGCACACTGAAGGGCGTTCGGGCTAAAACCTCCCTCTGTGGCTCAGCCTGGAGCCCAGCAAGGCAGGGGTTAACCAAAGCCTGTGTCAGAAAAGCCATCTGCCCATGGACGTGATTGATGGTTCCAGAAACAGGGCCTGGGATGTGAATCATGGCCCTTGAGACCCAGCTCTGGGGCCAGGGGATGACTGACAGACTCCACAACCTGCCTCTGCTTGGGGCTGTCAATCCCGGCAGCCGGGTGCTGCAGCATCTGTGTCACTGCTGGGTGGCAGGTACCATGGTGTCACCCCCAGCGGGTCTGCAGTGGTGCCGGGGTGAAGCACGGTGCCTGTTCTGCTGGTTTCCTGCTGGAGATTCCCATGAGAGGTTCCCACAGGTCTGCTATGGTCATAGAACCATGGGATGGTTTGTGTTGAAGGGACCTTAAAGCTCCTCCAGCTCCAACCCCTGCCACAGGCAGGGACCCCTTCCACTGGAGCAGCTGCTCCAAGCCCCTGTGTCCAACCTGGCCTTGAACACTGCCAGGGATGGGGCAGCCACAGCTTCTCTGGGCACCCTGTGCCAGCGCCTCAGCACCCTCACAGGGAACAGCTTCTGCTTAAGAGCTCATCTCAGTCTCCCCTCTCTTGGGCAGGTTCAAGCCATTCCCCTTGGCCTGTCCCTACAGGCCCTTGTCCCAAGCCCCTCTCCAGCTTTCCTGCAGCCCCTTCAGGCACTGGAGCTGCTCTCAGGTCTCCCCTTCAGGAGCCTTCTCTTGTCCAGGCTGCCCCAGCCCAGCTCTCTCAGCCTGGCTACAGAGCAGAGCTGCTCCAGCCCTCGCAGCATCTCCATGGCCTCCTCTGGCCTCGCTCCAACAGCTCCAGGTCCCTCTTGTGCTGCTGCCCAGGTGTTTGTGTTCTGTGTCTCTTCCATAGGTTCTGCCCTCAGCCAGTGACTCCCCTCCCTGCCCCGGGACAGGAGAGCGATGCCTGTGCCGGGGCTCCTGCAGCAGCGCTCCCATGGCTGCTCCGGGAGCTGGGGATACCGGAGCCTGGCTCTGCTGGAGGGCCCCTAAGGGTGCCTCCTGTCTCGGGTTTGCTTCCCGTGGGGGCTGCCCAGCAGCTCCCATAGAGCCCAAGGAAGGGTCCGTGGTGCTCCTGCTGCGGTGCCACAGGCTCCGTCACCAGCCGGCTGCTCGCGTGCATCCCCGCGGGGCACAGGCTGTAATCATCCTGACAGGCCGCTGGATGTCAGTGTTGATTGAGACAGATGAAGAGAACGATGCTCATCGAGCTGCGATAAACCCGGCCCGGCTCGGACCTGGCGCTGACCCATCCAAGGGAGCTCGTTCTGGGGCTGGTGAGGGGCTGCAGGGGGTGATGCAGCCATTCAGCACCCAAACCCGTGTCCATCACATGCAGCACCGCGGTGGGCTGCACACGGCTGCATGCTTGTCCTGGGCAGCCAGAGCTGCCTCTGGAACCCTTCCCATGGGGATGTGCCACAGGCAGGACATGGCTTTATCCCGGCTATCCAGTGCTGGTGTGGTTCTTGTTGTTGGCTGCAGGTGCCATGGACCTGGCGGTGGTGGCACTGCAGGGACCACAGCCTGCTCTGGGAGCTGGGCCCTGTGCTGGGTGCTCAGTTTGCTGTGTTCTAGTCAATGGGTGAAAATACACCTTAGAAGAGCATTATCCTGCATCTGTCTTTGGTACACGTGGTCGAAAGCCGGGTGCTTTGAGGGTGCATCCGTGCTCAGGGATGCAGATGGACCCAGGCAGCATGCTGGGCATCGCACCCCCTTTGCAGGCACCCACTCTGCAAGCCTGCCCTTTGCAATCCAGCCCCAGACATAACTGAGTGCTGCCTGCCCTGGGGATGGAAGCTCCGCACGTCACAGGAACCGTCTGCAGACGTCGGAGCAGCATCAGCACCTTCCCCGTTAATCCTGCACTGGAACTGGCTGGGATGGAAGCTGGAGCAGGGCAGCATGGTGCCAGCATCACTCCCTCCTCTGTGGCCATGGAGAAGAGCATGTTGTCAAGGAAAAAGCATTTACAAAGCAAGGGGAGAAGGCAGCATCCTCGTGTGCCAGTGGGACAATCTGTGCCCCCAGCCCTGAGCTGCTCCCTAGCCTGGTGGGGTTATGGGTGTGGGGTATTTCTGCTGATTCAGGTGGCTGAAGGCATTTGCCAAGGGTTTTTCCTTCTCCTCCCGGGATGCCAAAGGCAGTGTGAGGATGTGGGTCGGGAGGGGTCTGGCCAGGTCTATGGGATGGCCCATGGTGCAGGAGGCAGGGAACATGTCGTGGTGGGAAGGGGACACCCTGAGGACCGGGTGGACACAGGGATGCTCCGTGCAGCAGTGGTGCTGGGCTGATTTTGGGGATGTCAGCTCCCATCATAGGGATACAGCCTGAGACCTGGATGGGGACCAAGTGCCGCTCCCGGAGCCGTACAGGCAGGATAGGGAGCAGCTCCGGGGTTGGTGGTGGCCTGGTGGGGGGGCATAAGAGAGAGATGCCACCTCTCCCACTGCTCCCCCCACGCCAGCCTCCCTGCTCTCCCCTTTCCACGCTGCAGTCACTGGATGGCGATGCTGATACGATCTGTGTGGAGCAGCCCCCGGGCTGTGCTGGCAGCAGCCTGATGCCTCCCTGCCCCATCCCAAGAGGAAAAGCAAGTGGGAAGAGCCCTTGGAGCCCTCCTTGTCCCTGTGGGGCAGGGCTGGTGCAGGGCTCCTCTGAGCCATGCAGGAGCTGCAGGAGAGGAGCTGCTCTGCTGCTTGGCATGGCACCGGGTTCTGTGGCCTGCCAAGGGTCCCCTAACACTTGTACCTGACCGGGTGATGCAGGAATCCCCTCTGGCAGAGCAGCGCCATGGCAGACACAGGCATTCCCGGTGCAGGGGACGTGAATCACTTCCCGGTATCCCGATGGCCTCTGTCACATCTGGGCCTTCACTACCTCTCCCTGCCAGCTGCTGCCTTTAAAAGCCCTGTTAGAATGGATTGGAGCATCCTGGTGCATGATGGGCTCATGGAGAACTCCTGTTCCTCTTGGATGCATCCTCCATGGGCAGCTCCTGACAGGATCAGCCTTTGCAGTGGAAGCTGAGGAGGATTGAATTGGGAATGGCCAAGGTTGCTGGCTGGGATTCAGGAATCTGCCTTGAGCTTACAGGCTCCCATCATCTTCGCTGCTGTTTTACCTGCCCTGGCTGCTCTCCCCACCCCAGCCAGGCCTCTTTGCTTCCCCTTTTCCCTCTCTTAATGCCGTTTTCCTGCCTGGGTGCTTGGTGAGCTCGTGGCCTTGATGTCTGCCCTTCACATCTTCCATAGCATTTGCATCTAAAGGTGGTTTTAATAACACAGGGCTGCTAGGAAATGAGAAAGTGATGGATTTCAGTGCTGCTGGCTCCTCCTGGGCCTTGTAAATCACTGCGTAAAGCATCGCAGAGCCAGCCAGGGAGAGCTGCTGCCTAGCAACTTCCCCCAGTGCCCCAGGGGAGCTGGATGTGGCCCTAGAGCTACCTGAAGGTCTCCTTTGAAACCTCCTGTCTTGGGGGAGATGAGCTGGAACAGAGGAAAACTGCTCCGGGGAAGGGAGAGCTTGAAGCTGGCAGAAATCACCTCTTTGCATGTGAATGTGTGTGCTAAGGAGGAGGGATGAGTCAGCCTGTGCGGGAAGGATGTGGTGCTGAGGGCAGCAGAGCTCTGTGCCGGGGGTGAACGAGGGCAGGAGGGAGCCTGGTGCTGAAGGGAGACTGTCAGGATCACAGCCCTGTCCCAGAGCAACCTGTTGGTTCAGGGATGAGGAGGAGCAGGAGGGACACAGAAGCTGCTCCCGCATCATGCCCATTCTGGAGCAGGGGATGCGGGAGCTGGTGGGATGTGCCCCATCCCTGGCAGTGTTCAAGGCCAGGTTGGACACAGGGGCTGGGAGCAGCTGCTCCAGTGGAAGGGGTCCCTGCCCGTGGCAGGGGTTGGAGCTGGAGGAGCTTTAAGGTCCCTTCCAACCCAAACCAGTCTAGTTCTATGGTTTATGATCCATCCCTGCAGTGCTGACCTCTGGGGCTGCCTATCCCCAGCCAGGCTTAACCTGAGCCTCCTGCTTGTGCCAGCAGGGATGTGTTTGCCTTGTGTCTTCCCACCAGTCTCTATCCCCATCCCCACCAGTGGAGCCATCAAGCCCAGGTCTCATATTGGCTCAGCCACCTTTGTGCCCCCAGTGCTGCAGGAACCAAACTGAGCTGATGGGGACACCTCCTCCGGGCTCCTCACCCATTCTCCCCACCCCACATCCCTCCAGCTCGCTGTGTGTGACCCCACCAGACCCTCGGGAGGATGCCAGGGCTGATGAACCGGAGCACCCGCTGCCCGCTGCCCCTCACCGCGGCCGAGGTGACGTCCTGTGTCCGTGGCTATGCCTTCGGGATGAGCGCCTTGCTCACCTACCGCAACCCAGAACCACAGGCTTTGGAAGGCAAGTTCTGTGGGGTGACACTGCCAGTGCAGGAGCTGCAGTGGGAGCTTCGGAACCATTGCAGGGTTTGGTTTCTGTGTGTGACTTAAACCTCGAGATGCTTGTGGGAAGGGAAACCGAGTTGTGTCCTCAGTTGTATGGTCCAAAGCTACAGGGTTCGTACTACCTGGGCAGTGATGGAGTCACCGTCCCTTGATGAGCTTAAAGACCTTTTCCAACCTGGCTGACTCCGTGGTTCCATGTGTTTTTAACCATGAACAGCAGGGCAGTGCCATGGAGGGTCCTGTGCCACAGCAAGGGTTTGATGTTGCTAAACCCCATTCTGGCCACAGGTCTCTTTGTCTACCCCCTGGATGAGTGCACCACTGTTGTTGGCTTTGAGGCGGCCGTGTCCCGGCGTGCTGTGACCGTGCAGATCAAAGACAAAGCCAAGATAGATGACACGTTCTTCGGGAGCTGCAGCTTCCCTGATGGAAGTGGTGAGCGGGTCGGGGATGGTCTAATGGACATGGAGAAGAAGAACAAGGAAAGAGGAAAGGGGAGGTGATAGTGGGGTCTGGCTGTCGTATGCCATAGTACGGAGGGGGCTCCTTTTGAGAGGCTGAGCCTTGTGTTGTGGTACTCGTGTCCCTTCCTCACCAGTTTTGGGAAGCTTCTGGAAGGTGCAGAGGGCTGGGGCCTGGGCTCTTTGGGGAAACACTGATGCAGTGATGGTTGTGGCACTGCATCTCCCTGCGTGTGTTTCTGTGCAGGAAGGATCGTGATGGACGAGGACCTGGAGAGGATTGCGTTTGTGGCCAACCTGGGCACGGTGCCTCCCCTGGAAAGCGTCTCCATCTTCATCAGCACCTCCTCCGAGCTGCAGACACTGCCCAGTGGGGCTGTGAGGGTCCTTCTCCCGGCTGTGTGTGTGCCCAGGGTGCCCCAGCCCAGCCTGGACAATGCCAGCAGCTTTTCCAGCCTCCAGCTCCGCACGTATGAACAACGTGGGACTGGTCCAAGGGGATGCGGGACTGGCAGAGGAGGAGCCTGCTGCTGCTGCAGGGGTAGCATGGGATGGGATGGGAGGGGATAGGATATGAAGGAACAGACCAGCGTAGAATGGAATATAAAAGAACAGAATAGCATAGAATCAGCCAGCTTGGTAAAGCCCTTTAAGCTCATCCAGTCCAACCCTTACCCCAGCCCTGCCAAGGCCACCCCTAACCCATGGCACTGAGGCCTCGTCTCCATGGGGTGTGAACCCTTGCAGGGATGATGACTGCAGCCCTGCCCTGGGCAGCCTGTTCCAATGCCTGAGCACCCAGTGGGCAAGGATCCTGATCTCCACCCTAGGCTGCAGGGATGCTGCAGGATTCTCCTTCAACAGAGCCGCAGTTCCTGGGGGGATGTAGCACGTGCATAGTGTTGACTGGGGTTCATCTGCTGCAGGGACAAGCACCACTGTGGACAGGGGAGCCCGGAGCCGGGGAGCAGGCTCTGCCTGGCTCAGCTGCTGGACACTGAGGCCACCAACCCCTTCGAGTACGAGTTCAGCTTCCACCTCGAGATCCGCGGGCCGTGCTTGCTGGCAGGTAGGAGCAGGGCAGTCCTGCTGCACCAGGCTGCTCTGTCACTCCTCGAGGCAGTGCCCACGCTCTTCCTTCTTCTCTGCCACCCACGATGTGGAGTCTGTTTTGGCAAGTTCCTGTGCTGGGGTGGATTTGCAGTGCTGGTGTTAACGTGGTGTCGATACAGCAGAAGCAGCTCAGAGCCCGCTTGGTTCCTGTCCCCTGCCATCCTGCTGCCTCTCCTCCCTGGTCCTCCCCATGCTCAGTGCCTGACAGCACCGTGGTTCCCTGGGCAGGTGTGGAGAGCCCCACACACGAGATCCGAGCTGATGCCGACCCCTGCGCCCGCTCTGCCAGGAGCATCGTGATCACTCTGGCCAATAAGCACACGTTCGACAGGCCCGTGGAGATCCTCATCCACCCCAGCGGTAGGTGCTCTGCTCACCACAGAACCACAGCCTGGTTTGGGTTGGAAAGTACCTTAAAGCTCCTCCAGCTCCAACCCCTGCCACAGGCAGGGACCCCTTTCACTGCAGCAGCTGCTCCAAGCCCCTGTGTCCAACCTGGCCTTGAACACTGCCAGGGATGGGGCAGCCACAGCTTCTCTGGGCACCCTGTGCCAGCGCCTCAGCACCCTCACAGGGAACAGCTTGTGCCTAAGAGCTCATCTCAGTCTCCCCTCGGGCAGGTTCAAGCCATTCCCCTTGGCCTGTCCCTACAGGCCCTTGTCCCAAGTCCCTCTCCAGCTTTCCTGCAGCCCCTTTAGGCACTGGGGCTGCTCTCAGGTCTCCCAAGGGAAGCTCCGTGTCTCGCCCCTTCCCAGGATGCTCCTTCTCAGTGCTGGGTTAGCTCTGGTTTCACAAATGCTCTCAGGGTTTAGGCTGCCCAGGAGATAATCCCGATCCTCTCAAGTCTGTCTGTGCTGCTCTGGCTCTGTTTTCACCACTGAGGCTGCCCACATCCCTGCCAAACCCCAGGTTTAGCGAACGCTGCTCCTCACTCCATTCTCTGCATTTCCAGAGCCCCACATGCCTCACATCCTAATGGAAGAAGGTGACATGACTCCTGCAGAGTATGAACGACACCTGAAGGGGAAGAACGACTTCATTAAAGGCACTAAGAAAGACCCCAGTGCTGAGAAAAAGGTGAGAAGCACAAGCTGTAGGCAGCAGCTGAGGCTGGGACTGGAGCTGAGCAGGGAGGCTTTGCCTGCTTGCCTGCAGCCCTGGATGCTACCCTGGCCCAATGGGCTCTGCAGCATCTTCCCTCGGAGAGGGGCTTCTGTGGAGGATGAAGGGAAGATTCTTCAGTGGTTTTGATAAATGGAGTGTGGAATCAGCTCTGAGCTGGTTATTGTGTGTATAATTAGTGCTAGTCTAGCACAGCATAATTAGATAGGTGCATTGTTATAGCATTAAGGGTATTATAGTTATTGCAGTGACATAGAATAGAATATCCTTTTAATTGCTCAGTAAATGTTTACTGTTTCTGGAGCTGTCAGGGAGGAAGAAGTGGTTTTTGCTTGGGATAATGAGCTGAACTGAAGACAAGGTGGGAGAAACTGCTCTTTGTTCTGCTGATCAGCAAATAGAGCTATATCCGCTTGGGAGTTGTGCTTCATCTTGCAGGAGTTCTAAAGCAGTGAGTGACAGCCCAGCACGGAGCTGCCACATCCATGTGTCTGGGATCAGGGAATGGGAATGGGCTGCTCAGAGCCCTCCCAGTCTTCAGGGTGGGCATCTTCCCTTATAGCTCACATCGCACTCATGTAACCACGGCCCTGCTGTACCTGTTATACACAGCCCGGTGTTAGCACTGGTGACCAGGGATGCTCATTTCCCCATAAACCCACGAATCTGAGCCTGGTTCCCCCATTTACAGACACCCCAAACCTGCTGCACCCTGTACTGCCAGGATATGGGAATTGCTCCTGTCAGTGGAGACGCATCAGCCCATTGCTCATCCCTCTTGCCCTGCGCTGTCTGACGCAGGAGCAGGACTGCGCCTGCAGCATCTCCTCTAGTGGTGTGCAGCAGGGGGAACAAAGTGGAACTCCCACGCTGTGGCTCAGATGGATCTCTAATTATTCCTGTCTCTTTAGCATGTCACGTTATCGAGTGTGGGGGGATCATTCCGGAGCTATTTCCCTGCAGGAAACCCACCTCTTTGCCCCAGGAGGACCAGGAAACAGCTGCATGGTGAGAGGCAAGAAGCAAAGAAAACACCCCCAGTATGTGGGGAGAGGATGCATGGGGCTTGGAGCAAGCTGCTCTAGTGGAAGGTGTCCCTGCCCATGGCAAGGGCTGGAACTGGGTGAGCTTTAAGGTCCCTTCCAGGCCAAACCAGTCTGGGATTCTATGATTCCATGAAATAGATGTTACACAAGATAATGTCATTTGGCTGGAGGAGAATGGGGATGAAAGAGCCTTTCATTCCTCAGCGCCTGATTAATGTGCACTGCCAACATGAGAGGGAAACGCAGGAGGGTGAGGGTGACAGCGAGATGCTTGTTCCTGTGAATGGGAACCGCATTTCTCTGGGGTCAGGGAAGTGACAGAGCTGAAAGCGAAGCTCGTGTGTATGTGTTGGTCCTCAGGGACTCTGTTATTCTTCACCTCCTAGATCCAGGGATGTGACTCACGGCTGGGGAAGAGCCTGGGTGCTGGGCTCTGGTTTGCTCCTGCTGAAACTGCCTTTGAAAGAGGAACTCAAAGGCAACCAAAGCCGCTGAGGCCGGAGATGTTTGTTGTGGAGCTTGTTTCTGTGCTGCCCTCCCACTGAAGTGGGTCCCTCGAAAGCAGTGATGAGCTGATTCACTGCAGCAGAGGCCATGCACCTGGGACTGCTCGATACCCATGGGAGCAGATGATGAGCCCATCACAGGAGGCTTTGTCCTCTGTTGTTTTGGCATGTTCTTAATGGAGATGGATGCAAAATGCAGAGATCCGTTGGAGTTCTGGGGAGTACAGAGGCAGAGTTCGTGTGGGTGCCTGTTGAGTGATGTCCAGAGTGATCAGTTTGGCTTCCCAAAGCGTTTAATTCATGCAAAATAAAATGATAAAGGAAAGGGTCAGGGAAACCAGCAAACCAGAGGTGGCAGGAATGAATCAAAGCGTGAATACAGCGTGCTGAGGGCTGTATCTCACACTTCATTATCGAGTGACCACGGACAAAACCCCTGATGTGGGTTTCTCCTTTCAGTGTGATACTAAACTGTGCAAATGAGCCAGGTTATCCATAGGGATCCAGTGAAGTGTTCCTAGAATCACCACTACAAGTTGCTGCATGGGGCCAGACCTTTTCATTTCCTCCCCACGCTCTCATCTGTGTGTGAAGCTGCTCCATGGGTGCTGGGGACCTGGTTAAGGCTTTCTACCAGCCTTTGTCCCACGTGCAAAGCTCCTCCTTGGAGGAGGCAGGAATGCTGCTCACCCATGGAGCAGCTCCACAGAACAACCTGAGCTCAGGTGCTGTCCCCCCGAGGCCGCACACTTCCACCTTCAGCCCTGCTCTGAGTCCCTCCCAAGTGACAAGGGCAGGAGCATCACCCTCTCGAGCTCTCTCCTCCCTTCCTGCAGACGGAAATCATCCGGAAGCGGCTGAGCAAGGACATCCCCCATCACCCTGTCATCATGCTCAACTTCTGCCCCGACCTGAGGAGTGCCCAGCCAGGCCTCCGGAAAGCCCAAGGAGAGTTCATCTTCCTCATAGACCGCAGCAGAAGCATGAGTGCTGTGAACATCAACGGTGTGAAGGTACCACACGGAAGGGAAGCGCCTGTGTGCCAATGAGGCAGGGATATTAGAGAGCAGTGGGGGTTGCAGAGTGCTGCTGAGTGTTCATTATGAGGGGATGGGGGGTAATTATAGGCTGTGTCTTTAGTCATCAC
The DNA here is from genome assembly GCF_012275295.1 of Melopsittacus undulatus. NCBI lineage: Eukaryota > Metazoa > Chordata > Aves > Psittaciformes > Psittaculidae > Melopsittacus > Melopsittacus undulatus. The sequence continues at coordinate 2,078,273 of NC_047538.1, read as the reverse complement.
GACCTTGCGGCTTGTTAGGTACCTGCAGCGAAGCTGCCTCCTGGTTCTGTTCCTCTTCTCTCTGCCAGCACACCAAATGCAGAGATGTTTTCTCCCCTCTCTTGCTGGGTTGCATGTCATGTGCATCCCTTCCCCAGTTCTCCCTGCATCTGTGAGGGCTTGGGGTGATCACTGCAGTCTCCAGGGAGCTCCAAGGGAAGCCTCAGGTCAATGCTGACCATGTACTGGGAGATGCTTTGCTGATGGGCATCTCTGTGCACCCACAGAGGATGTTTGAACACGATGTGTCACACATGAACACCAGCAGTTGATGGGAGGTGTGCTGAGACCTCTGGATAAGAACAGGGCTGTGGAAAGGCCTTGTCAGGATGCTTCCTGGGTCTGAGGTTCCCCTGTCAGAGATGCCTCTGATCCAGCTGCAGGTTGGAGGCCTCTGTGTGTCTGCTCTGAGCCCACTGGGGACCACTGTGTTCATCAAGGGGAAATCACTCCAGTAACTCAAGCACTCACTGAAGCTGGGCCATGGGGAGCTTCTCATTGACCAACATCCCCAAGTCCTTCTCCTCAGGGCTGCTCTCAATCCCTCCATCCCCAGCCTGTGTTGATACCTGGGGTTACCCTGACCCAAGAGCAGGACCCTGCACTTGGCATTGTTGAACCTCATGAGGTTCACACAGTCCCACTCCTCGAGCTCGTCCGTCTTCCAGCCCATCCCTATATCCATCAGTCTCTGGTTTCCATGGGAACTGCTGGAGGATGGCCACCTCCAGCAGCAGGGATTGGGATGCTGGGGAGCCTGAGGATGGCTGCAGCAGCTTTTCTGTTGTCCCTGCTTCCACCAGGATATCTCTGCGGTTGTACCCACTTCCCTCCGCAGGGTTTGGAGCCTGGGAATCAGGAAGCATCTCTGCCCTAGGCCAGACTTTTGCCTTGTTTACAGCATGAATGTGTTTGGCCACCACAGTCTCTACAGCCTCCATAGAGGCTGCTTTGTCTCATGGGGATGGGAGCCCTGCAAGGGACAGAGCCCTTCTCTGAGAGGTCTTGATCTGGGACTTCCACCCACAGGAGTCTGTAAAAACAGCAAAAGGCTGATCCCCTTCTGGAAAACTGCTCTGGGGGAGATATTGGAGATTTCAGATGAGATACCTCAAGGGGGAAATCCACTCCCGAGTCTTCAATCCTTATTTATGCCTTGCAAACCTCAGAGACCTCAGAACAGGGCTGTTCTTGGGGGGTTACCTTGATGGGGACATTTGCAGCATCCTCAGCTTTGCTGCAGAGATGCAGATGGGCAGGGGATGGTTCTGCTCCATGCAGTGGGGAGGATGTGGCTCACTGCAAGCAGGGAGGTGCTTGGCCAAAGAGGCTGGGTGGAAAGTTCAGGAGTTTCAATAACCTGCAGTTCCATTCCCATCCTGATGCAGGCCGGGAGAAGAGCCAGGCCCATGATGATGCCCACGTCTCCGGCTAAACCAGGCTAATAACTGGGAATTGACCTCTCTGGAGGCAAACATCTCTCCTCATTGAGTTGCTGTATAGATATTGAGTGCAAAGGCATCGAGATCAATATTTACCTCAAGAAGCAATAACTCTTTCTGTTTGCTGAAGCAGGAAGCAAGCAGCGGATGCCAGCTTTGGGAAGCGCTTTCACAAATATTTGGGAATCTGTGGGGTTTTTAATTCTCCTTATAATTAGCTCCAAGCTGGGATGTCAGCGCTGCGGTTTGGAAGCACTGCCATCCCAGGAGCCATCTGGGAAGCAGCAATATAAATACATGCTCGTAGGTTTGAGCTAACAGCTTGGTTTAAAGTCCTCCAGAGCCTGTTAAAGGGCAGCCCTGTTCTCATCCATCATCCTGCAGTGCTCTGGCTCTGCCTTGCTGCTGAGCCTTAGTGGTGAGGAATGGTCCTGACCTGCACCCATGTCCCTGTGGCTGCTCCCATGCTGCTCCATCACCCACCCTCGGTGCTCATTCGGTCTTTGCCAGTGCAGATGATGAAGCAAGAAGCTGTTCCTGCTTGTTTGACCTTGGCAGCTCTTCTGCTGGGGCTGGCTCTAGGGTTTCTGCTGCCCTCGGCAGACTGGCAGGAGTCTGCCTTTATCAGCATATAAGCAGAAAGAACCAAGCTTCTCCTGAGCACTGCCAGCACTTGGCTTTCAATTGGCCTCCCTCTCCTTCCACCTTAACTGCTCCTGCTGCCCATGCAAGCTGTGGAGCTCCTTGGGCAGCTCTTGCCCAGTTGCTGCTATCAGAAGCTCTCTGCTGGAGTTGTCCACGGCCATCACAGATGCCTGAGACAATTTAAATCGCTCTTCCCTTATGTAAAGACCAGGAATAGGCATGTTAGATAACCACCTCTGGTGAAGAAAAGAGCTAAAAACTGTCTCTCCCAGTTATTTTAATTGATGGCAGCTATGAATACAAGAGAATTGGGGATGGGGGAGGCTTTTCCTTTTGTGTGACTTTAAGCTGTTTGTTTATTTTCTGCAAGTTTGGACATTGAAATGCATTGCGTGTCGCACTTCTCAATTTCACACTCTGCTTCTCACCCACCAGCTCCATGCTGCAGCACTGGGTTGTGAGCACAGAGCCCATCAGTTAGAAACAAACAGAAAGATTTGTTCGGCTCCTTTATGTGTCTGGTTTGTGAAGGTTCCCCATTTTCCCCACTGCTTTGGACATAAACATGGAGGAGCTTTGGAAAGAGCAGAGTAACCCGCAGTGATTTCTTGGTGTGATGTGGGTAAAAGGAGCAGTTGGTTTAATACCAAATGCCTGCAGCTAAATGCAAGTGGGAATAAGGTGTGATGGGTGTGGGCAGAACTTTGACTGGTGGAGCTGGTGCAGGCAGGGAGACACTTGGTGTGCCTGATATCTGCTTTGCTTTCCACCCTGCAGGATGCCCTGTTGGTCATTCTCAAGAGCCTGATGCCAGCGTGCCTCTTCAATGTCATTGGGTTTGGATCCACCTTCAAGGCCCTCTTTCCTGCCAGTCAGGCTTACTGTGAGGTGGGTGAAGGGCAGCCCCGATTCCTTGGTGCTCTGGTGCAGAGGCTGATGATTCTGCTGCTCCCCTGGGCAGGAGAGCCTGGCCACGGCCTGCGAGAGCATCAAGAGGATCCGGGCTGATATGGGTAGCACCAACATCTTATCCCCCTTGAAGTGGGTCATTCGGCAGCCCATCCAAAGGGGCCATCCCCGCCTGCTCTTCTTGCTGACCAATGGGGCCATCAGCAACACAGGGAAGGTCCTGGAGCTGCTGCGGAACCATTCCTGCTCCACCAGGTATGGAGGGCAGCAGGGCCAAAGGGGCAAAAGCCTGGTATGGTGGGGATGTGCTTCCCCCATCTCACAGACATCCCCACTTCGGAGACAGAGGCAGGAGAGATTGCTGGTATGAGCCATGGGAGAACCTCAAAGGGTTTGGAACAGATCCCAGAAGTTCAGATGCTTTTGAAACAATCAAAAGCAGGATAATTGGGCTGACAACTTCACAGGCTCTCGACTGATGCTTCCTGCTAGGAGAGATTGACACATGAACGAGCTTCCTCGCCGTGGTGGGGCTTTAGGTTTTTTAAAGCACATCTGGGTCTGGCCCCAGCTGCTTCCAGGATGGGGCTGTGCAGAATTGAATGTGCTGAAAGACAGCAATGTAAAAAGCAGCTAATTTGTGCATCGAGCTCCCAGCCCTGCTGACGGCTGCTCTGCTTTCTCTGCCGCTTTAAGGGGCATGAAACACCAGAAAAATGTAGGAAAACCTCATTCCCCTTCAATCCCTCAGGCTTTGGGCTTGTCAGTGAAGATGCTCTGTGGGGTTTTCTTATATGGGGGTCTAACTGCTGCCCAGCTATACAGGGCAGCCCACCTCTTGCCCTTGTAGGGTGGTGATGGTGGGCTGAATGCAGAGTGACCCTGGAAGGCAGCACCCAGCAGATCCCTGTCTCAAAAGGAGATTGTAACCTCATTTAAGAGGGATGTAAGGCTGAGCTAAGATCTGGAGCTGGGGATGAGAAAAGACTGGTGTGGATGCAGGTTGCTGCTGAAGGTTATTTCTTCCTCAGTTACCCACTGCCCTGGCTGAGTGCTGCATCCCCACATCCTCATCCCTCCTGTATCCATCCCCACCAGGCACTCTCACTCCTGCTCTCCCTGCCTGGGCTCCATCTCAGCTCTGGGCTTACAGCCTTCAACCAAACCCTGGGCATGGAGCTGGGAGCCGGGGGAGCAGCCTTACCTGGTTCCTCCTTCCTTGGTTTTAACTGTGAGCAGAGACCATTCTGGGGCTGTAGTGCCCATTGACCACAGGCACTCAGCAGGGAAAGAGCTGAACTGGCAGCAGAGCACCTTGTTTGTGCCTCAGGCGAGGGGAGGGCTGGGGTGCTGCAGTGGGAGGAAGCCGGGGCAGGGGGTGGGAGAGCAGCGAGGGCCGGGGCTGGGGTCTCTCGTCCCTGGATGCTGATGCTCCCTCTCCCTGTGCAGGTGCTACAGCTTCGCCCTGGGTCCCGGCGCCTGCAGGAGGCTGGTCCGGGGCCTGGCGGCCGTGTCCAGGGGCAGCGCCGAGTTCCTGGTGGAGGGCGAGAGGCTGCAGCCTAAGGTAGGGAGGGCTCCCCCCCCCCCCCCCCCCCCCCCCCCCCCCCCAGGCTCTTGCAGTGCTCGGTGCTGCGGGGGAGGCTGCGGGTCCTGCTCCCATCATCCCGGCGCTGCCTCCCCGCTCCTGCTCGGCTGCAGGTGGGAGCGGGAGGGGATGCGGGAACGGCTCCATCCGCAGCTGGCAGCGGCGCTCACCCCGCCAGCGGTGCGGAGGAGCCGAGGATGCGAAACAGCATCAGGGGAGCTGCTGCCTCCGGCACCGGCGAGGGCAGAGGGACCAGAGCCGAGCAGCCAATTAGTTGTGAAGCCAGGCTGAGCCCCGGCGCTGCTCTGGCGAGGAGAAGGGTTGGAGGGAGAGGAACACGTTGCTATTAAGCCAACTTCAAAGCAAACGGGAAGCCTCTTCATTTCCTCTCTCCCCGTGGAGTAAACTGATTGTGCTTCAAATAGAGGTTTGAGAACGGCTCTGTCCACCACGGTGCCTGGCTCATCGTATGCTTGGTGCCCAAACCCAGAAACAGTTGGTCTTAAGCTCCTAAAAAGCTGGCTTCTGCCTTCTTGATCTCCAAAGATGGAGATCATCAGTCCACCCCTCTGCGGGAACCTGGAGCACACAAAAACCTCCCTAACACAGAACAGCATCAGCACTGCAGATGTAAATTAAAAGCAAAGACAGTGAAGGGAGAGGGTTTTTTACAGAGCTATTAATAAAGAGCTTTGCGGGCTGTGCCTTCAGCAGTCTGAGGCATCAATTAATGGCCTTATAAAACACAGCCTGGTGTGTCTTCCTGAGCCTGTGCAAAAGCAGGGAACAATAGAGAATAGTGGAGCTGTTCTGCCTCAGATCTGGTGTTCCGTTCCCCTGGTGTGCACAGAAGCTCTTGTAGATGGCTCCCTGTTAGGTTGGTCCATGGACATTGGTCATCTCCACATGCGTAAGTGGCAAAGCATCACTCATCTCCAGCCAGAGAGGTACCAAAAATAACAGTGCTGTCGGTTGGTGTCTGAGGGTCAGGGTTTGGGGCTCAGACAACCAGAGCTCCACAGCGTTTCCTGGCTGTGGGGGGAGCAGGAGATGCTGCCTTCACTTGAGCAAGATGCCTTTGGCCACAAGGTCCCCTTTGCTCTGAGCTGGGCAACATGTGTGAGATCAGCTCTGTGCTTTATCAGTATCTGCTCTGCTGCCCTCAGTATAACCATGCCAAGGGGATGGGATGGGTGCAGAGCAGGTTCCCACCTAAGGTCAGGAATCAGCTGGTGAGTTTGCCTGGGGAAGCTCTCCCCTTCCCTGCAGCACACGGTGCATGCACCATGGCACACATCACACCCAGATGTGTAACCGCTCGCCTCTGCTCCCTGCTCCAGATGATCAAGTCTCTGAAGAAGGCGATGGCACCGGTCCTGAGTGATGTGTCCGTGGAATGGGTGTTCCCTGAGAGCACTGAGGTCTTGGTTTCCCCCATCAGCACCAGCTGTCTCTTCCCTGGGGACCACCTGGTGGGATATGGCATCATCTGCGACACCTCCTCGTACATCTCCAACCCCAGATCCGTGAGTCCTCCCTGCATGGAGCGGGGCTGTACTGGGTGTTGGTGTGAACACACACAGGCGGGTGTCATGGCAGGGTCAGGTGTCTCCTTCTGTCCTCAAGGGAGAGGATGGTGAGACACCTGGGAGCAATAGGAACTTGGATACAAGTGCAGGTGCTCCTCTCGTCTGATGGACACAGTGGTGGGACCCATTCCCTCTCTGCTTCCCCGCAGGACAAGAGGCGGCGGTACAGCATGATGCGCTCCCAGGAGTCGGGCAGCTCTGTTTTCTTCCATTCCCAGGAGGAGGGAGCAGGAGTGGAGAGCTGGAATCACTCCAGAGACTCCGAGGGCTGCTGCCCCGATCGCCTGGTGGTGGGCAGAGAGCCCGGGGGAGAATCGGACACGGACACTGGTACAAGTGTGGGTGTGATGCCCCTGTCTTCCCAATCAAGCTTCTGTCTCTGCTCTGCCAATTTGCTTGGCTGTGTCTCTGCAAAGAGACAGAAGCTTTGCGGGAGGGATGACAGATCTCCTGAGGCTTGAGCCTGTTTGCTTTGGATGTTTTATCCAAACCTGTCAGGAAATCAAGGGAAGCTCTGGAGAACCAGCTTCCCTGCAGGGCTTCAAAGCAGCTCATGCTTTGGCCATGTAATTTGGCCAAGCTTCACAAGCTGCCCTCCTGTGTGCAGAGGAGAGGAGTGAGCAGATGCCCATCTAGAGCAGTCGCTTCCCTGCAAGCCCTGATGTTGCAGTCAGAAAAGAGCAGAATGAATCCATTCTTTTCAGTCTAGAGCCAGAACTCAGCACGGTACCAGCTATTTGGAAGAAAATAAACCCTACCTCAGCCAAAACCAGGACAGGATCCAGAGCTCTGTCCCCAGAGCATCACCTCACACTGTCACAGTCTGGCCAGTGCTTGTGTGGTGTAAAGTGGCTGGTTGCACCGCAGAGACAAGGAAACCTGTTGCTCACAGGATGCTCTCCCTCTTCACCCAGGGAGGATCTGTGCTGTGCATCCCCTCAGCCTTGTCAAAAGCAATGAGAATTCCTGCCTTTCCAAGTGAAATGTTTCCCTTGCTCTGACAGGAGAACGTCTGCACTAATTAAATTGCATTAGTAAACCCTTTGTCTTCTCCAGGGAGGTTTGGGGAGATGCAGGCAGGTTTGTTCTGGCTGAAAACTGCTCAGACAGAGCCTCCCAACCTGCTCTCCTCACATCCCAGGTATCTTAAAGCAGGCTCTTATCTCCTTTGGTGGTTTCATTACTTTCCTTAAAGCTGTGTAGGGCTGAGTGCGGCTCCCTGACCCCTGAGGACCATGGGGTTGGACCATGAGCCAAGTGGGATGGAGCTGATCCTCTCTCCCCCATGCAGGAATGGATGTGAAGGCTTCCTCCAGGAGACGGGCATACAGCACCCCCCTGGCTGCTGACCACCAGCCCTGCAGGAAGGTGCCCACATCCAGTGATCCCGACACTGCGCTGGGCAGGAACCCCCTGCGGAAAACCCACCTGCAGGACCTGCAGCAGCTCAGCCCTGAGCCCTGGCAGGGGGAGCTCCAGGTGAGTTAATCCCAGAGAGGCTTTGCAGGAAGATCTTGGATGCGTGAGAGAAAGAGCCTGCCTCATGCTGGTCCTGAGATATAGACATATATATATAAATATCTGTGTGTGTGTGTGTGTGCCCATGCCTTGTGCTGCAGCACATCACAAACATGAAGGGAAAAGAAACTCAGTCCCAAATCAGATCACAGAATTACAGAACCCCAGAGCGGTTTGGGTTGAAGGGACCTTAAACCTCCTCCAGCTCCAACCCCTTCCACTGGAGCAGCTGCTCCAAGCCCCTGTGTCCAACCTGGCCTTCAACACTGCCAGGGATGGGGCAGCCACAGCTTCTCTGGGCACCCTGTGCCAGCGCCTCAGCACCCTCACAGGGAACAGCTTGTGCCTCAGAGCTCATCTCAGTCTCCCCTTGGGCAGGTTCAAGCCATTCCCCTTGGCCTGTCCCTACAGGCCCTTGTCCCAAGCCCCTCTCCAGCTTTCCTGCAGCCCCTTTAGGCACTGGAGCTGCTCTCAGGTCTCCCCTTCAGGAGCCTTCTCTTGTCCAGGCTGCCCCAGCCCAGCTCTCTCAGCCTGGCTCCAGAGCAGAGCTGCTCCAGCCCTCGCAGCATCTCCATGGCCTCCTCTGGCCTCGCTCCAACAGGTCCAACAAATCCATCTGGTACTCCAGCTGGAAACACAGCCTTTGGGCTGAGACCTGCACCTGTGTGCTGATAGATCTGTGTTATGTCCCCTGCCTGCAGCAGATAGCAGGTGAAACTGGGGACAACATTTTAGCTGCCCTCTGGAAGGGTAGGGGATGGTTTTCTCCCATCCTTGCCATCGCCATGATGCTCTGCTCTGCAATCAGCATCTGCAGGGCTGGGAGGACCAGCAGCGCTTTTGTTCCCATGGAAACTCAGAGAGGGATGTCTGGGGCTTTCGTTTCTCTTCTGCTGCAGGTTAGAGACGGGCTGGGTGAAGGGGGGCTGGAGGTAAGACAAGGGGATGTGGGGCAAGAAGGGCCGGTGCTGGGCAGGGAGCAGTGAGACCTCTGCCCTCCAGTGGCATCGCTTGGCCAAGGGTGAGCAGTGCTGGGTTTTGGGGGTGTCACTGACCCCCCCTGCACTGCCAAGCACCCTCCTGTGCGCAGGGTGCTCAGCGTGAAGGCAGGGATAGAAACGACTCCGTTCTGGAGGGCAGTGAACAGTTAACAGCGTGTATCCTGCTCTTAATTAAATGCTTCTTCTCCCACTCCTGCAGCGAGGGCTCCTGCAGCATTCCCAGCCCGGGTCCTGCTGCCAGGGCTTGACATTTTCAGGGGTGTGAACGTGAGCCCTTGGCTCATCTCCACCAGCACCGTGCTGGGAAGGAAAGGTCAGAGCCTGTGATGGGCAGCTCAGCCCCCAGCTCTGCTCCTGCCTGGCTGGAGGCTTCAGCAGGAGAAGGAGCAGGTTTTGAGTGGAAAGGGTCTGGCAGGAGCGTCTGTGACCCCCTGGCTTTGGAATAGCTTAGTCCTAGCTTGGCAGAGAGCTCCTGCCTCCCACTTTGCTGCTGGTCCCATAAAGCGTCAGGAATCGGTCAGGTTCTTCCTGCCACCCACAGAAAGCATCTTTCCATCCAGCCCTGAGATCCACTGCTTTGTACCACCTCTGCCCCTCGCTGGTGTTGTGAAGAGAACACGGAGGGTCTGTGGGGTTGTGGGGGGCCTGCCCAAAGCCCTGGGGATGGGGATAGGAACAGCTGGAGCTTGGTGTCTCTGCTGTGCAGAGGGGGATGTTCCTGTGGGAACTGGCCCTGGAGATGCTGGAAGGGGGATTCATGATCCTGAAAGTGGAGAAAGAGTCTCATTAAAAAGAAGAAAGAGAAAAATTCCCTGCTCGCTCTCCCCTGCGCCTCTCCTCCCGTTACCAAGCAACTGGTCCTTGATCTTTCTGTCTCTTCTTCCCTCTGGTTCCCAAGCGAAGTCATTAAAATGTCTGGAGGGGTGGAACTCATATTTCACCTTCCACACGTCTGGGGAAGGAGCCCTTGGGGCCAGGGTCCCTTCGGGATGCCCTGTCACAGGCAGGAGGGGTCGGATCTGGGCACAGATCCCAGCCAGGGCCGTGTTTTGCACCGCTGGGATCAGGCAGGGAGCGGAAGGGACAGAGCGGGTCCATGGAGCCAGCTCCAGCATTAACGTTTGCTCTGCTCTCAGCCCTTCACAGCCAACCCCACCAGGACGCTGGGTGCCCGGCGCCCATCCCTGCTCCACCGCGGCTGCATGTCCTTCTGCCATGATGCCGAGGCCCCGCCGGTGCTGGATGGGCTGCAGCAAGAGGGAAGAGGCTTGGGACCGCTCGATGGCAGCGGGAGGCTGCGGTCCTCATCAGACAGCCGGAGCCCCGGGGACCTGGGTAATGGGGACAGGGGAGCACGGGCTCACCAGGGTGCTGGTGCTGGTGCATTGAACTCCATGTGGATATTAGGAAGTATTAGTTGTGGTTTTGGGGAGCTCAGCTCCCGCAGATGGGATTAACCCCCTGCCTCTCCCCTCTGTGCAGAGTCTGCCCAGCATCCTTCCTTCACGTTTGAAACAGAGACCTCCTCTGACTGGGAGCCCCAGGACCTGGACTTCAGCGCTGGCTGCGGCTCCCCACGCTCCCCCAGGACCCTCTGCAAGGCGGTGGTGAAGGGGCTCAGGATGAACGAGCCCGTGCAGTGGGAGGTCACCTTTGATATCTGCCCTCTCTTCCGAGAGCGGGAGAGCCAAGAGGAGGGTGACACGGACCCATGGAGTGAGACCTTCCATCACCTGGCAGCCAAGTCGGTCACCCGGGACTTTGAGCATCTTGCTGAGAGGGAGTGTGAGATCGAGCATGGTAACGTGCAGCTGGCCCTGCTCTGCCTTGGGGTGGGCTTCCCAGCTCCTAGAAGAGCAGGCAGTGGTGGAATATTAGGGAATGTCTCACTTGTTCCCAAATGAGACCCCGCTCCAGCTGCCTTGTGCTTTTCTCCTCCTTTTGCACAGTGCCGTGCCCTCTGCTTCACACGCTGGGGGACAGTGGTTATCTTTAAAGAGTCAGTTACCTGGAGCTGGGACATAGCATCAAACTCAGAGGGTCCAACAGCAGCCACACACCACTGCTCTGGGCTGCACATGTCATAGAGCCATAGATTGGTTTGGGTTGGAAAGGGCCTTAAGATCATCCTGTTCCAACCCCTGCTGTGGCCTTGGGTCCTGTCAAGCTTCTCCTCCATGAAGTGTGTATGTGCATGTAAAACAAGAGTGGAAGAAAGAGCTTAAAGGGATGCTCTCCCTGCAGGGCATGGGGCCAAGTGTGGTGATGGGTCTGGGATGGAGCCCATGGGGGGTGTGGGCTCTAACCCTGCTGTCTCTCCCATGGCAGGGTCCGGGCGGCGGTACCAGGTCAATGCTGTCCACACCAGCAAAGCCTGCAACGTCATCAGCAAGTACACGGCGTTCGTGCCAGTGGACCTGAGCACCAACACCTACCTGCCGACCATCGTCGAGTACACACACACGGGTACTGCAGGGGAAACACTTCCTGGGGGGGAAACCTCATCAGTCTGAGGAGCTCATCACATTGTGTGTGTGCCAATCCCTCTCTCACACCAGCAATTCCCTCCTCTTGGGCAGGATCCAAGCAAGGCAGCCAGCGGAGCCTGAGGTCAGGAAGCAGGAGGCATCGTGGCTTTTCCCCTGGACGTCCCCACTCAGCCTGTGGCCAGAATGGAGATGATGGATTTTACAGCACGAGTAAGTTCCATGGGGTTTTGTCTCCTTCCTGATGTGCTGCTCTATGAAGGGGCATCCTCTTGGTTTTCTTTTCTTGTGCCTTCCTCTTTGACTATGGTGCTCACCAGACACATGTGTGGCTGGAGTCCATCTCCTTAACCAGGGAAGAAGCTCCAGTTCACCCTGGAATACCCTGATCACAGGCAGTGCCTCCTGACAGTGCTTGGAAGTTAACTGGCAGATATAAAGTGGATAATATGAGGGACGAAACCAGCTGCAATTAGAGGCAGAGGGATGTGAGACACTTGTCACTAAATCCTTGGTTGTGCTGGACCTTGTCTAGCATTGTCAGACCTGCAGCTGAATTGAGCTGCCCCTCATAATGGTTATTAACCCGATAGTGCTGTGGGGAGGCAGAGTGGCCGTGCTGCAGCCGGTGTGATGGGGTTGCTGATTTGGGATGCTGCTGATGCAGTTCCTCCCTTGCAGATGCAGAGGAGAGCAGCCTGTCCCCCTGCAGCATCCCGTCCTCATCCACCTGGGAGCGCTGCGGGCTCCCTGAAGGTAAGCGAGGAGCTGGTGGTGTTGCCAGGGTGCGGGTCCAGCTTGGCCATGACCAGCGCTCATTTCTGAGAGGTGGGAATTCCATAGGGAACAAGGCGAGGAGAAGGGAAGGATTTTCCCACAGGCTCGGCAGCAGCAGGAGCTGTCCCGTGTCCCAGTGCACAGACTCTGCACCCTTGTGCCCTCCTCTAGCACCTCAGTTTACCCCCGGCTTTGTGTTTCTTCCCAGGGCCTCTACAGAGCCTGTCTGCTTCCTCCGCACAAGCCCAAAGATCCATCGAGAGCCTCTTTGCTGCTAGGTATGGCCCAGCTCCACCTTCCTCTGTCCTTAGCAGATGCCTTGCTCTATGGGTCCAAAGCAAATGCAAGCAAGGGACTGAGCGTGATGCCGGTCTCTGGGGAGCAGGGATGGGTTTTGGAGGCATCACGGAGGTTAGAGCCACCTTTTCATCCTGCTGCAGGCTCACCCTCAACAAAACCAGGCTGCTGATGCGAGCTGCCAAGGGCTTCATGAGTAAATCTCCAAGCAGAGTGGGTGAAGGCAGCTCCGAGGGCGACAGTGAGAACATAGACTACCTTCCCCTGGTGAGCTGGGGTTGTGTGGAGGGAAGCAGAGGGCAGGAGGCCCCGGATCCTGCCTCGTGCTGTCTCTGGTGGCCGTGTCTCCATCTATACAAACCTTTTCCCTGAACTTCCCAGAGTTGGTATCTCAGAGCTTCCCTGTGTGCCACCATTGCAGGTGTCCCTGCAGCTGGCCTGCGGTGCCTTCCTCATGAACTCAGCCTTCTGCGATGCCGTCAACATCCCCATGGAGAAGCTGAAGTGGACGTCTCCCTTTGCCTGTCACCGCCTGGCCCTCAGCCCCTCCGGCTCCTACAGCACCAAAGCCAGCCCCTCAGTGGAGCACAAAAGACCCGGCTCCAACCAGCAGCTCCTGGCTCCCAATGGGCACGGGAAGAGCCCCAGCACCAGAGATCCTGCTTTGCATGCAGAGGATGCCGGGCGCCCGCGCCACTCCTCGGGCAGCGCCGTGGAAAGCATCTCCAGGGCCCTGAGAGCCCAGAAGGAATTGTCCCCCCCAGCCATCACCATCCGCCGCTTCTCCTCCCCGGAGAGCACGGCAGAGCCAGCCGGGAGGCAGCCCAGCAGCAGCCAGGGCTCGGACACTGACAGCAATGGGGTCCAGGCACTGCTCTTTGCCATGGAGCTGCAGCAGCAGACGGAGCCGGAGGGGATGCTCTGGGCCACAGCGGTGGCACTGGCCTGGCTGGAGAACAGCTCAGCTTCCTACTTCATTGAGTGGGAGCTGGTGGCTGCCAAAGCCAGCCTGTGGCTGAGCCAACAGGACTTCCCAGAGGGATACAGCCTGGCCACGGTGAAAGCTGCAGCCCAGCAGCTCTTTGTGCTGCTCCGTCACTGGGATGAGAATCTGGAGTTCAACCTCCTGTGCTACAACCCGGGCAGTGTGTAAAGAGGGTGAGGAGGGGCTTGGGCAGCTCACCCAGGAGGGCACGGGAGCAGGGACCTGTCCTCAAGGAAACACCTCCAAGGAGCTCAGCTCATCCGGTACAGGGACAGTGAGTGTTCATCAGAGCCAGCCCTGGAGGCAGCAGCAGCTCAGGCAAAATCAGTGCTCAGTTGATGTTTTGCCCCAGGAAGGTACCTATTGTTTGCCCACGGCTGGAGCAGCACCTCCAGCTCCAGCAGCTCCCTCTGGTCCTGGTCTCAGCCCTGTTCCCAGAGCAGATCTCCCCAGTGCCTGCTTGGCTGCCTCTTCCCAGCCCCAAATCACTGCCCAGCCTGCTGCAGTCCCCCAGCCCTGAGCTGCTGCTGTGCCGAGGCTCCTGCCTGGCTCCTGCCAGCTCGGATGTCCTTTGGTGGAGACCAGGTGCTCTTCTCATGGACCAAAGGGAATCCAGGCTGGGACTGACCATCCAAAGAGCAGCCCCACTGTCCTGGCCAGAGGATGCTGCCTTGCCTTGTGCCCAGCAACAAGCCAGTCCGGTCGGAGGTGGCTGGATGCAAACTGCAGCTTTGCTATCCACCATCATTGACTGAGGGCATCCAGAAACTGATGGAAAAGGAGGAGGAGGCAGGGAGAAGAAGCCGAGAGTGGGCAGTTCTCAACCAGAAGCTCTCTTGTTATGAGTCAGTGGTGTTCCCAGGGGGAAACAGAGGCTCCAGGTTTTGGGGTATCTTCAATTTTCTGCTGGGAAAGGCCCCAGTTCTGGTTGGGTCTGGACTGGTTTTGTTTGGAGGCTTGGAAAACTCAAAGGAAATGCAGTCAGTTCACAGGCACAAGGGTTTGGGGCCCACTGCTGAGGAGGAACAGGTGAGAAGGGAAGAGCGGAAAACCAGCTGCAGAGAGTTGTGAAACTGAGGAAATGGGAGGCTGTAGGGAATTCTGTCTCCTTAGAGAAGCCTTCCCATGGAGGAAATGCATCCCCTCATTCCCCAGCAAAGCACCGTGAGAGGAACGTGCTTTGCACCAAACATGTGTTTTTTCTGAGCAGGGCTGGTGAAGATGAGGAGTATTTGAGCTCCCAAGCAAAACTTACCTCTTGTTTTCTGCCTTTCCTCAGCTCTCTGCCCACCAGGAGCAGGGTTAATTCCCAGGGCATGAGCATCTCAGCCCTCCTGCAGTTACTGTGAGCTGGTTTCTGATCCCTTGCTTCTCCCAAAAGACTCCCAGGAGCAGCCCAGTTCTCTGTTAATCTGGAGCCACTGGGATGAGCGTCCACCCCACTGTGGAGTCAACAGATCCCTTGCTCTGGATTTAGGAGCAAGCACATGGCATTGACGCAGCCCTTCATCCCCTTGGCTTGCAGGGAAGGAAAAGGGGATGAAATGGGTGAGCCCATTTTGGAGCCTGATGCTGCTCTCACGGGAGCTCTTGTTTCTCCAGCCCCAAGCTGTGCTGTACATGCTGTCTCTGCCCACTGCTGGGGCTGGCTCAGCATCGGAGGATGCTCCAGGTGGTCCATGCTGGGACATGAAGGGACATCCTTAAACCTGCTGCCTGGGACACAAGGAGCTGCTGCCCTCACCTCCCAGTTCTCTCTCTGTGCCAACTGGAGCTAAGTGCCCAGCCCCAGCAGCATTGCACCCTGCCTGGTGGCCCCAGGACAGGCTTTCCCGCAGGATCCATCCAGTGGCAGCTCCACGGATCAAGTGCCTATGGAGGGAATCGCACACCGTGGCTGCAATGCCCATGGAGCCTGTCAGAAACCTGTTGCCTTTCACTCCCTCCCTTGGCATGTAGCAGCCTCGTGGTGCTTCAACAGGTTTATGTTTCGTGTCTTGTCTGTCTGTGGAGGGCAAGTGGTACCCAGGACCGTGAGCATCCCTCTGGTCCCTGCTGTCGGGGTCCCCTCTCCGGGGTTGTGTTCTCTGTTGTTGCTCAGAAGTGTTGTTGCTGTCCCAGTAAATCACAGCTGCTTCACTGCCCAGTGTGAGTCCTTTGTTGTGGGGTGGGTTTCCTGGGGCCCCCTCTTCCATTGGAGCACCCCAGATGGCTGGAGCACTGTGTGATTCCCCCCAGAGCCCCCATCCTGACTTAGTGCATGAGTTAAGGGCTGCATTTCAGAGAGGAAGAAGCTTCCTTCTGTTTCTGAGAGTATTTTCCTTACCTGAGGGTGCTGAGGCTCTGACACAGGGTGCCCAGAGAAGCTGTGGCTGCCCCATCCCTGGCAGTGTTGAAGACCAGGTTGGACACAGGGGCTTGGAGCAGCTGCTCCAGTGGAAGGGGTCCCTGCCTGTGGCAGGGGTTGGAGCTGGAGGAGCTTTAAGGTCCCTTCCAACCCGAACCAGTTTGGGATTCTATGATAAAACAGCCCTTGTGTTTTCCAACCCAAAGCAGGAGGTAGGAGCTATCACCCCTTACTTTACTGTTGGTGAGCAAGGACCCACTCTGATGCCCTCCTGCTTTTGATGACCTGTGTATATGTATATGTATATATATCTATATCTATATATCTAAAAAGCAGTTATGGCCCAATTTGCCCTCTTTGGACCAGAGCAGAAAGACCAGCAGTTTCCATCTCTTGATTCATCAGTTTGCCTGTGGTTGGCTAATTAGACCAGTAATGGGAGCAGAGCTGGCTGGTAGGATAGGCTGGGAACTGCCACCTTCTCTTGAGACAGAAGAGGTCTCCCCAGGAGCGGGGTGGGTATCTCCAGCCACAGCATCTCCAGAAGATCCCATCAGCATTCCCCTTTGCATCCATGGGGATTTTTGCCCCCTTAAGTCATCATCTTAAGGCAGGAAGCTCTGATGCTGTTGCCAGGGTGACTGCAAGTGCCTTATTAAGAGAAATTAGTTTGGATGCAGCTTAATAAATGAGCCCCTTTGCTCTGTGTACATAAATATTTGCACACAGTGTCTGTACGAGAAGGGGGAGACTTCCCAGCCCTGGGCACCATCAGCCTGGCATCCACATCCGGGGGGTCTGGGGAGAGAAACGACCACATTGGAGCAGCCCTGATGCAGAACTGCACCCAGTGTGGGTGCTGGGGGTGTTATGGTGGTTGGTGGGACCTCGCAGAGACCCCTCTGCCCTGCCACCAGCCATGTTCTGCTGCCAAACACCCGCAGGAGCTCATTAGGCTGCAGCCGAAGGAGCTTTTCCTCGCTTTGAAGGGTTATGAAACCTGCAGAAGAGGGGGAGGATGGGAGAGCTTAAAAAAGAGCCGTCGTGTCCCCCCCCTCCGCCCCACAACCCAGCCATCGCCTGCTGAAAAGGGCTGGCAACGTGTCGGCACCACTCAAGCACAGATTGCGGCTCGGCCCCCGTCCGCCCGCCGCCGACAGCGAGAACTTTGATGGAAAAGGAGCTTTTCAACAGCTTCTGCTGTGCTTTGTGTGTGTGTTCCCCCCATTGCTGCCAAGGGGAGCGGAGGGGTAGAGGCCACACTGCAGCCGCAGTGCCCTATGAGCATCCGCAGAGTGGTCCAGGGATGCTCTGGATGTTCTTTGCTCTGCATCTCTCTAAATCAATGTGAGGTGTGATGCTGCGGAGGGGGTCAGCAGCCACCCAGACAAGTCCTCACCCCCAAGATGTGGCCCAGGGAGCGGTGTGGGGGTTGTTTTATCTTAACTATGGAATTGTTTTTCTTTGGGGATGGTTTTCCCTTTGCTTTTCCCCATCTCGGGGCCCAGGCACATCAGTGGGGGATGCAGCCGGTTGGTGCCGTAGGCTTCATCGCTCCCGAAATAGAGCTCAGGGGCAGCTTTTGGGTGTCGGAGGCATCTGAGCGAAGTCATGTGGATGTTATGCAAGACTTGATGATAGGTTGTAAACAGCTATTAAAGTGATTGACAGGCCCAGGACCAAGTTTTGAAGGGGGGGAAAAAGAAGGGGAAAGATGAGTAATAATGATTAAAATAATTAGCAAATCGAGACGTCTCATAAATTAGGGGAAAGCTTTGTGAGGACAGGGGAAGGTGCGGTGAAGGAGTCGTGTTCGTGCTCCCCTGAACACAGGTGGATGGATGGGAGGGATGCTGGGGCAGATCCTGAGCACATCAAGTTGGGAAAAGGGGTTTCTTTCCCAAGCCTCTGGTTCTGGGAGGGTTTCACATCCCCAGAACCAGCCCAAAAGCTGAAATGGGGCAGATCTGGGTTCATTGTGCACCACTGGGTCCCGACACCCCCAAACCCCAGGGGTTGAGCATCCTGATGGGAGCAGCCTGAGTTAATTAGGAAGAAACAAGCAGCTTATGGGAAAGACAGCTTCTATTTATATATAAATACTTCAGTAATCAGCAGCGAAGGGCAAGGGAAATCCAATAGAAATATGTGGCTGTTTAAGAAGCTTTCTGAGCAGAAAAGTTACACAATCGGGTGTTCTGGCCCCGCTCTATCCCTGAGCCCCAGAAACAGAGGGAGAATAGGGTGAGCCCAAGGAAGAAAGGGTTTCCAGATGTTCCTACCTATGAGACAAGGGGAAACGAGGAGCCCCAGCAGCTCCTATTGCTGCAGCTCGCTTTGACCCCAAGCTCCCAAGCTCCAGCTCAGCGAGCTCCTCTCCTCCAACCCCGCTAACGTGGAGACAGAGACACACACATGGATTTCATGGATAAAAATACGCCTGTAGCTTTGCCACGGCTGCTGTCAGTGGGTGCTGACATGGTGCAGAAATAGCTGCCTTCACCACCTCCCTCCGCTCGGCTTCACCCTGCGCCTCCCGACATCAAAACAGAGGCTTCAGTGGGGCTTTAGGGGAGCCCCACACATACACTTTGCTGAGCATCACCCTAATGATGTGCTTTAGGTGCAAGCAGCCTGCCCAGTGCTCACTTTGGGGCTGGGAGCTCTTTAAGAACCTGGGTTTGGACCCTTTTTGGGTTGTTTTTTCACACCCAGCACAGCCACAATGGGTTTCTGTGATTTATCTATCCTAAAGGTAACATAAGACCCAAGAGAAGCTGTGAAAGGGCTTCAGAGGAGGAATGGGGCATGTGTAAGGCTCTGGGGAGCCTGACCCTGCAAGTGAGTGGTGGTTGCCCTTGTCCCAGGGCTCTGCTGTCCCTGTGCTGCCATTCCCCAGCCCACACAAGGACAGACAATGGAAACCAGTCCCCTGGTGCTGCGAGGGGCTGGCATCCCTGCCCAAGCACCTCTAAAGTCCCCTTTGCTGGTGCAGTTTGTGCTGGGATGAGATGCAGCTGTGAGCAGGAGTCCTGCAAGTGCTCATCCCCTCCATGTGCAGCCCCTCAGGAGGCTGCTTTAATTGCTGGAATCGTTGAATCTCCTGAACACACACTGGAGATGCTCAGGAATGAGCCTCCCCTCCTGCCCTGCACAGGGAATTAGGGCTTTGCTGTTGTTAACCCTTCCTGTGCATGAGGCAGCAAAGAGAGGGATGTGAACAGCATGATGAGGTGAGGTGGGTTTAGGGTGGGAAGGCAGTGGGATAAAACCACCCTGGAAGGTGGGATGAGCCGGCTGTGGGGTGTAAGCTCCCTGGAGAAGGTGCTCTGCTTGGGGCTGTGGGTCCTTGCAGCCCTTTCTTGCCATGTGCTGGTGCAAGGCAGGGAGAGGAGTCAATGCCAAAGCACTATGTAAGGTACAAGCAATGGATATTGGGGGTGGCCAAATGCATCCCTGTTTGCTGATGTGGTGCTTGTCTAATGGTGGAGCTGGTTCCTTCTGGAGTGAGGACTGGAGCTGAAGGCTGATACTTGCCCATGTGCCCTCCTCGACAGAGGGAGCAAATGATGCTGGTCCCAGCCTGCCCAAGCCCTGCAAAGTGGCTCCTGTCCTGTTTGGTTCAAAGCCTTCAGAAAATGGTCTTCCCCTGAGGATACCCCCACTCATCCCAGACTGGTTTGGGTTGAAGGGACCTTAAAGTTCCTCCAGCTCCAACCCCTGCCACAGGCAGGGACCCCTTCCACTGGAGCAGCTGCTCCAAGCCCCTGTGTCCAACCTGGCCTTGAACACTGCCAGGGATGGGGCAGCCACAGCTTCTCTGGGCACCCTGTGCCAGCGCCTCAGCACCCTCACAGGGAACAGCTTCTGCCTAAGAGCTCATCTCAGTCTCCCCTTGGGCAGGTTCAAGCCATTCCCCTTGGCCTGTCCCTACAGGCCCTTGTCCCAAGCCCCTCTCCAGCTTTCCTGCAGCCCCTTCAGGCACTGGAGCTGCTCTCAGGTCTCCCCTTCAGGAGCCTGCTCTTGTCCAGGCTGCCCCAGCCCAGCTCTCTCAGCCTGGCTCCAGAGCAGAGCTGCTCCAGCCCTCACAGCATGCCATCCCATCCCAACCCATCCCAGGGCTGTTATGTGGATGCAGGCAAGTGCTGGATGCTGCAGGGTCGGTGTGAGCTGCTGCTGGCTTTGGGGTTTTGGCCATCTTTCTCCTGGGGTCAAGTTCCCCCTTTTCTGGGTCTCTCCATCAAGGACAGTGAAGGGAAGGGGTTGGTCCTGCAGCCAGGGGTCATCCCCACATTAGGGATGGCTCCAGCAGCACCATGTCCCCAGCAGAAGACAGGCTCAGGCCATGGGTCCTACCCCACAGCACAGCTTTGGATGTGGTCCCTGTGCATTTCTCCTCTCTTCCTGGGGCTGCACATGCTGTGTGTGGCTTATGCAAGCACCAGGAGCCTTGTGTAACAGTGCTGCAGGCGTTGGGCATGGCCACAGGGGTGGGTGGCTGCGGGGGTCTGCAGCATCTGTGTGCACAGGAGCATCCATGCACCCACCTGGGCCTCTCCCTCCTGTCTGTACCCTCCCTGCATTCAGTCCTGGTGCTCAGGGCTGTAGGATGGATGCTCTGGGGTCTTGTAGCTGTTTGCTCCTGGTACACAGGTTAAACTGGGATACCACCAGACACAGGCACATACACCCCAAATGGGCGATGGGGATCTGTGCTGATTGTATTCACTTGCAGGGCCTAAGGGATGGGGGCAGCTCCCCAGGCTCTCTGATGGATCTGGCCTGGGGGGGGGGGGTCACAGCCCCATCAGCCTGGCCTCAACCTCCCCTCATAGTCTCTTCTATTGCACCAAGGTGCAAAGTGAGATTTTGTTACTATCCCCCTTGTTTTGATGTGCTGGGTGTCCTTTGAGCTCGCCCCTGCCTTCCCAGCACCCTCGGCCAATTTGGGACTGAACCTGTTGCTATGGAAACCAATTGAGGATGCTGAGGATGTTGCTGGGGACTCATCCCACTCCCGGCACAGGGTGATTAGCTTCTGCCTTTCCTTAACCTGTGTTATGGGGATGGTGTGTTAACCTGGGCATTAACCCTGTTGGGAGGTTAAGCCCTGTGGGTGGTTACACCCAGCGCACAGCCCAGCTTTGCACCATGCTGGATCTCGCACATCACTCAACCAAGCATGCAGCACGTTTGCTGTAAGGGTTTTCTGCCATTGGATTTGTCCAGGTTAGGTGAAGATAAACCCAGAGCAGCTTTCCAAAGGCAGCACCTCCAAAACAAGACCTGTCTGTTGCTGGTTTCCATCCCACTGGGGATCATGGGGCTTGGAAAGGGCTGGCACTGAATCACACCCAGCTGGGAGCTGAGCTTCACCCAGCTCCCCTCATCACAGTGTGGGTGCCCTGGGGTTGAGCCTTCACACCCTGGGCAGGGTCTCAGCTCTGTATCTGCTTCCTCTGGCCTTGACCCAGGGAATTAGCAGGTGCTTCAGGTTTAAAAGATGCTAAGCTGAGGGAATGCTAATCAATTGGAGCTAGGTGGCAAATCCAAAGTGCTTGCATGCAGTGGCATCAGCAACAACCTCCTGTATGTATGTGTATATTTGTATGTGTGTGTATATATGTGAGTATATCTGTATGTGTGTATATCTACATATGTGTGTGTATATATGTGTGTGTATATGTGTATGTGTGTGTGTATATCTATATATGTGTGTGTATACCTGTATGTGTGTGTATATCTATCTGTATGTGTATGTATATATCTGTATATATGTATGTATCAGTGTGTGTGTGTGAGCCCCCTCCATCAATGCCCATCTCCAAGAGCCCCTCAAGCACAAGGTGCTGCCGTGTCTGACCCCATCCCTGCGGGCGGTTGTGGCCGCTGGGGGCTGAGCCCCTCCGCGTGCCTGTGAGTCACATAGTTTGTGTTTGTGCCGCTCTGGAGCAGAGCCGGGAGCTGCGGGGGGGGCAGACACCGGCTGCGGGCCCGGGGCTGACTCAGCCCCATCCCCACACCCGCCCCGTGACTCACCGCGGGGGGGGCAGTGCCTGCCCGGGGCGCTCTCCCCGTGCTTTGGTCTCATTCCCTTACCCCGGGATGGGGGTGATGCTCCGGGGGCACCAGGGGATGCTTCCCTCTTGCCCCCATCACAGCAACCCCACGGGGAAGAGCGCGAGGGGTGGGAAGATGCTGAGAGCCACTGGGAGGGATGAGGTGGGCGAAGCAAAGGGCTGGTGCAGGTGCTGTCTCTGCAGACATATGGCATCAATAATAGCCTTGCCTCAGCGTGGAGGGAGCCCTAATTCCTCTGGTTCCTTCGAATCCCTCATGCTCCATCATGGGCTCTTTG
This sequence comes from Melopsittacus undulatus, assembly GCF_012275295.1. NCBI lineage: Eukaryota > Metazoa > Chordata > Aves > Psittaciformes > Psittaculidae > Melopsittacus > Melopsittacus undulatus. The sequence goes on along the minus strand of NC_047538.1, from coordinate 2,056,295 downwards.
TCAGGGACTGTAGCAACAGGACAAGGGGTGATGGGTTCAGACTGAAACAGGGGAAGTTCAGGTTGGAGATAAGGCAGAAGCTGTTCCCTGTGAGGGTGCTGAGGCGCTGGCACAGGGTGCCCAGAGAAGCTGTGGCTGCCCCATCCCTGGCAGTGTTCAAGGCCAGGTTGGACACAGGGGCTTGGAGCAGCTGCTCCAGTGGAAGGGGTCCCTGCCTGTGGCAGGGGTTGGAACTGGATGAGCTTTAAGATCCCTTCAAACCCAAACCGTTCTGTGGCTCTGTAAGGCTGGGAACAGGCGCAGCCCCAAGAAAGCAGCAGCAATGCTCCTTTATCCACCAATGGCATGAGAACACTCCTGGGTTGCACAAATGAGAGGCTGCTCAAGCATCCCCCCCCCCCCCCCCCCCCCCAGACCTTTCCTGTTTCACTGGGGGGCACTGGGCAGCGCTGCAGGGGCTGGTGCTTTGCTGAGGTTTGGGTTTGATTTGAGCAGCTGCTGCTGCATTCAGCTCCCAGTGCAACTTTCCTCCTGGTTTGGGTGAGGTGTCTCCCACTTGTTCTCATAACGCAACAGTTTGACACCTTGAGCAACGTAGGAATGGAGACGTCTGATGCTCTGCTTCATTCTCATTAGTGGGAGCAGCTGTTTAGAATATCCTTGGAATCTTAACTCCAGGCAAAAAGAAGGAGCTTGGAGACGCACCAGCTCTGCTTCCCGCCTCCCAGGGGGAAGGGTTTGGGATTAGCTTCAGGATATTCCCAAGGTGTGAAATGTCGCATCCTGGAAGCAGTTTCCTGACCCCTCTATTTAGCCCTGGTGAGCCCATGTGTGGTCCAGGAGGGAAGCTGGGCATGGGGAAGCATTTCCCATCCTCTGGAGGTATTCTGCTTGGTGGAGATGCCTGGGAATCCTGTTAGTGCTTATCACAGGCCTGGGCAACTGAGTGGCTGGACCAGATTTGGTGTGAGAAAGGTGCTTTCCCCATCTCCCATGGGGTGCTGTGTGGGGTGCCCCTGGGGGACCAATGGAGCTTGGGAATGAGCTCTTTTGTACCCTTTTCCCCCCCAAATCTGTTGCCTCTGATTGTTATTTCCCCTCCCACTCCCCCAGTTTTAGCCCTTTGGGAGCTAATGTCGGTGTCCGAATATCCCACAGGGATAACAGGCGGGATCACAGAGCCTCAGTGGCCTCTAGTGGCTGTGGGACAAAGAGCCCAGGCATGAGGGACCTGCAGCCCCCCAAGCCCCCCAGACAAGCAGCAATTTGGTCCACACCATCAGAAGCCCCTTTCCCAGGGCAATACCCAAAGGTACAGGGGATTTAGGCAAAGAAAGGGCCCCATTTGGTGGAGGAGCTCCCAGCAGGAGGGTGCTGCACCCCAAATCCCCCTGGGCCAAGCAGGGTGCAGAGCATGGGGTTGGTTTTTCCTCATTCTTATGTTGAAATGTGGGAGGAAAACCAGAGGTTTTCTGCAGGGCAGAATTCCTTTCATGTTTTATCCATTCCTGTTTTGCTAAAGCAGGTTTTCTGTTGGTATAAAACATGAGCCCCATGTGGTTGAAAATGGTCTTGAAGAACCAAAAAGGGTTTGATACCATTAAACCGACCAGTTTTGTGTCTCCCCCACTAAGGGTCACTAAACCTGCCCTACTGTGAGCGACTGTGATTTTCCCGTAAGGATAAGAGTGAGGAAAACTGTCCCCATTTTATTCCCCAAAGCCACAGCATTTGGGAGCAGGATGGAGCATCCCTGCCCTCGGCACACTGCTCCCCGTCCCACGCCGTCCCTCCTGGCTCCCCCCACAACAAATAAATCCCTTTGCAGGGGAGTGTTGGCCTAGTTTAACATGCCCTAGTTCTGGTGGGAAAGAAGGAAACAGAAAAGAGACTATTTATTTTGGGCAGTTGCTCCATGGGCATCCTTTTGAGGGGGAAGAGTCTGGGGGGCTTTGCCCATTGCAACCCCCCTGCCCTCGATCTTTGGGGTGGGTTTGTGCTTGTGGGTTATTGCAAACTGCTCTGGAGAGGTGGGAAATGACCCAAAATGAGCATCCATTGATTGCCCTGAGCCCCCCGTCGCTGGTATCACCTCTTGGGAGTTCATGCAATGGAAAGGGCTGATGCTGCAATTGATGTGAGGGCTTCAAGCCTATGGAAATCAGTGGCTTTAGAGATGGATAAAAATACCCCCCCCATTTCTTGGGTATGAGGGGCCTGCGGTGCAGGGGCAGCAAGTGCTTCATCACCTTCCCCCAGTGCCAGAATCCCTGCAGAAAGGGGATTAAAGGGCATGTTTGGGTAAGGGAGTAGGATTTTGCAAGTGCTCCGAGTGCCACCTGGCCCTCTGCACCTCGCTTGTCCCTTGGCATCCTGCTCCTGCCATAGGTGCCAAGTTCCACTTGGTGAATAACCCTGCAAACACCTCATCCATTGTGGCTTTTGGGGGGTTTATTTTTACTCCTTTTTATTTTCTGCCCACCACTGCCAAAACAAGCAGCCCATATGGGCCGGGGCTGGGTGGGTTTTTTTGGCTGTTTCCATAGGGATTTGATGCTGGAGCTGCTGGTGCTGGCTCCCCAGGGGGGGATTCTTTTCCTCTGATCCCTGTAACCAGAGCCTGGTCCCGGCATCTCCCAGCCAAGGTCACCGGGGAGACCGCAGGCAGCGTTGGGCCATCTGTTAAATAATGTATGTAATAAACTCCTGCCCCGTGGCCAGCTTAATCCTTAAATCCTCCTTCAGAATATCATCTCCCAGGGATGCACGGCTGGGGGATCCCCAGCTCAGCTCTTGGGAACATCTTCCCCCCATAGCCCATCCTGCATCCCTCTTTCCTCATCCCTCCATCCCGCATCCTCCCTGTAAGTGAGCTCGCCGCACACCCGGCTCTCCTGCTCCATTATTTATGTGTCATGCATGAAAGATGCATATAAAAGAGCAGTTTATAACACACCATAATCTCCTCTTCTTTCAGCCTTCCTCCCCCCTTGGGCTTTCTCCGGTTCAGCCTTGGTTGCTCCTGAGTGTCAAGGTGGCTTTTGAGGGCTCCTGTGGCCATGCATGGGCCCCATCCCTGGAGCATGTGGGTTTCAGTGTTCAGAGGGGTGTTTGCTGCATGGTGACTGTGCAATTGGGTCTGACAGACCCAGAGATGAAGTTTTCATGCAAAATAGAGGCTTTTTGGTAAATTTAATTAACCAGTGCCTGCATCCAGCCCATGGTTGTGTCTTATGAGCTGGCCTCTGTGGATGCAGGATGCTCTGCTCCTCCATGGGCTTCGTTTCCTCTTCCCAAAGCCCTGGGCTCGCACTTGGATGCTGGCTGGGGGAAAACCCATCAGACTTGGCAGGGGGAAATATCCCTCCATGGCCTAACTCATGCTTTGGAGGGCCATTGGGCCACCAGCCCTGAAGCCAAAGGGGCTGGTGGTGGCCACTGTGTTCAAGCCACACTGAACCCACTGGGGGGGACCGGGGGAATGAAAATAATTAAGGATTTATAATATATTATTGTAGTTTTATATCTATATATAGTTATATTATTTCCTTTGGGATAATCCACATACCCAGGACCCATTTCCCCCGACATGGTTGTGTTTTCACCCCCTTGTGCAGAAATCTGCTCGTGCAGGTAGTACAGGCAGAGCCATAATGGCTTTTATGAGCCCAGGCAGTGACTACTAGTGGTGTTTGAAGGGGACCAGCTGGGATTTGGGTTTTGGTAAGAAGGGAGGGGGACAGACAGACAATCCCAGAATGAAAATCCCCATTTCCCACAGCTTTCTCAGTAGGGAAGGGGATGATGCCTTCCTGCATCCCCAGCATCCCCTTCTGGGACCTCGTATTGAATTTCCCCATGAATCTGAGCCCCCGATGCATTCTCTCATCAAACAAACTAAAGAATCCCATAGGTAAATATTAATTATAACTAATTATTAGGGGCACAGCATGACCCTGATCCCAAGGGGCCCGAGCTGGAGCTTTCCTTATTATTTGGTGTGTTATTTGGGTGTCGGGGGCTCGCGGCGCTGGGTGGGAAATCACGGCAGAGCCACAGGGATTATTATTACTATTATATATATATATTTTACCATTTTTGTTTCATTTTCCTCTTTATTTGGACATCGCAGAAATAGCCCTGTGGAGTGAAGTGCAACATACACAATATCTCAGAGAAGGAGGAAAGAAAACCTTGCCCGGAGGTCGGTCGCTCAGTCGCAAACAGAAACAAGGAACAAGCCCTCACCAAGAGGCTTTTTTTGCTGTTTTACCTCTTTTTTTTCTATATGCACATCATGCAAAATAGTTCAAAAGAAAGATTAGAAAAGAGAAGTCAAAGAAAAACCCCACGAGAGATTCGCCCAAGCCCTCGAAAGAGCAAAAGACCCCGAGTGCTGCTTGACTCGGGGAGGGAATCGCTGCCCTCCGGCATCTCCAAGTGTTTGGCACTCTTGTGATTACATCAGGTTAGTTTATCTAGATATCATTTGAATACAGTCTAGTAAAGAAACGGCCACAATAGAAGGAAAATAAACCCCAAACCGAACAAATCACCACACTACAGACTGCAGGGTAGTTAGAAAAGCCGAGCACCCCCCACCCCCCTGTACATATAAAATCTGTCCCTTTGCTCACAGCAACCAAGAAATACAAGCTTTAAAAAATAGCCAGCGCTTCTTCCTCTAGGCCCTTCCTTTATAAAAGTTTGGGGGTTTCCCCCCCGAGAACCTTAAAACGTGACTAAAATGAAAGAGATATTTATATATTTTATATAGTTTTCCAACATCCAAAGACATCAACATAAAAAACAAACCAACCTCGGAAGGAAAAGGGGAGCGTGGTACATCCAAGTGCACGGATTCATTTTTGCAAGGTTAAATAATGTAAACAAGGTGCCCGCTGGGAATGCCCCTGGAAAGGGGGGAGACCCCCGGAGAGGGTCCCGCTTCCACCCCTTCCATCTTTTGCCACCCCCTTTTTCCCTTCTTACCCCCCACCCCCCCCAAGATCTCGCGTGGCGCAAGGTTCATCAGACCCAGAGGAGGAATCGCGAGTGATTCCGAGCCGCGGTGTGGCTGCCTCCGTTCATCCCTTGTGCCGCAGGTTGGGATACGGGATTTGGGGGGGGGAGGGGGGGTGTATTTTTCCCGATTCTCTCGTTTTTCCAGTGGTTTTCAGTAGTTTGGTGGCCGTGGCAGGGCAGGGCTCCTGGGGGGCAGAGGCTGCGCTGCTGTGCGACGGGGACGGCTCTCCAAGTGCTCGCTCAGCATCCGGGCGCTGCGGTCTTGGCGGGGGGGTTGGTGGTGGTTATTTTCTGCCCATAACCTGTGCCATTGTAAACCGAACCCCCCCCAGCCGCCCCCGGCTCCCCGGGTGTCCCCGGGAAGGCTTTAAACATCAGGAGGGGCTTTTTCCGAGAGGTTTTGTAGCACATCATCGATTCGATCGTCTTCAATAACCACTACAAAAGCAGAAGAAAACCCCAGCGTAACCGTGGTGAATGCTCTGCTCCCCAAGTCCAAGGTCACCCCGCGGTGATGGGCACCCTGGGGTGGGCTTTGGGGTCCCATATCCCTGGGTTCTGGGGGGTTATCTGGTGTGCTGTGTCCTGTCCCCAGGGAGGGTACCCGGTACCCAGCACAGTGCCTGGTGCCCTTCCTACACCCCGGGGATGGTCCCCAGGGCATGGTGGCTTGTCCCCGAGAAAGGTCCCTTTACCCCTATGCCCTGGGGATTGTCCCCGGGACATGATGCCCTGTCCCCTGGGAAGACCCCTGCTGCCCTACAGCCCGGGACACGCTTCCCTGTCCTTAGGAAGGTCCTTGATGCCCGACACCCCGGGGAAGATCCCTGGTGCACGGTGCCCGACACCTCACAGGGACCCCGCTGCATCGTGCCTGTCCCTGGGGACAGTCCCCGGTGTCCTGTAATCCTGCGGAAGGTCCCTGGGACACGATGCCCCGCACCCCATAGACACCCAGTGCACAGGATACCATCCCCAGGGATGCTCCCCGCTTCCCTTCATCCCGGGAAGGTCCCAGGGACGCGATGCCCCACGCGCCGCGGGTGTTCCCCATCCCCGGGGACATCCCCATCCCCTGCGAACCCGGTGCCCGCCGCACCCACCTCTCTTGCTGCGGCCGATCTGCCCCAGCTTGGGCGGCCGCTTGCCCTGCCCGCCGGCGAGGAGCCCGTCGGGGCCGCGGAGCCGAACGGGGAACGGCAGCTGCCCCACGGCCGCGTCCCCCGCCAGCTGCCCCTCGCCGTAGGGCGGCCCCTCCGACATAGGAGCGGCGGGGGGGGGGCCGCCGCCGCCGCCGCCCCCCGACAGCCTCCCGGGGCGCGGGGCCCGCGGGCCCGGGGCAGCGGCGCAGCGGGGCGCGGGGCGGCCGCCCCGTCACATCCCGGCCGGGCCCGGCGCTGCTGGCGGCTCCGCGGCTGCGGCGGCGGCTCCGGCGGCGGCAGCGATAGAGGAGCGGGGGGCGGGACCGGGCGGGACGGGGCGGGAGAGGATCGGCCCCCGGGACCGGCCCCGGCACCGCCCCCGGTGGGCGACCCCACGGGGATCCCCCGGGGCTGCCCCACCGGAGCGTCCCGCTGAGTGCCGGGAGCTCGGAGCTGCCCCACAGCATCCCCAAGGAGCACAGAGCTGCCCCACAGCATCCCTAAAGAGCACAGAGCTGCCCCAGAGCATCCCTAAGGAGCACAGAGCTGCCCCAGAGCATCCCTAAGGAGCACAGAGCTGCCCCAGAGCATCCCCAAGGAGCACAGAGCTGCCCCAGAGCATCCCTAAAGAGCACAGAGCTGCCCCAGAGCATCCCTAAGGAGCACAGAGCTGCCCCACAGCATCCCCAAGGAGCCCGGAGCTGCCCCAAAGCATCCCTAAGGAGCCCAGAGCTGCCCCACAGCATCCCCAAGGAGCCCGGAGCTGCCCCACAGCATCCCCAAGGAGCACAGAGCTGCCCCAGAGCATCCCCAAGGAGCCCGGAGCTGCCCCACAGTGTCCTTGTGGAGCCAAAATCTGCCCCACAGCTCTGTCTGGAGAGCTCAGCGCCTGTCCCCAGGGAGTGTGGGCTCAGCCCCACATCTGCCCAGCAGAAATGAGCCATTGTGGGGCCTCTCACACTCCATGGGGGGCTGCAGTGCATGGCGAAGGTCAGGGCACACGTGGCTGTGGGTCCCCAGGACGTGGCCCTGCACAAGCTGTGTCTGGGGGATTGCCAAAAGGCTTTGGGGTTGCTGAGAACTTTCCAATTGGCTTTTTCCTAGCAGTGCTACCACAGCAGAGAATCTTGTTGTGGTTGTTGCCCAGCAAAGGGCCATTCTGGGGACGACCAGGGTTATAGTTCTATACAGCCCCTATATATGAGGGGGTGGAGGGGGTGTTGTGGCATCCCCGGTGCATCCTCTGCAAAGCTGAGCTGTGCGCACAGTGTGGAAGGCAGCAAAAAGCCCATTTCCACAGTTTGGGTTACAACAGCTCTGCTCAGGGATTACTCCGGAATCATGGAATGATTTGGGTTCTAAAGGGCCTTAAGATCATGCAGTTCCAACCCCCTGCCCAGGCAGGGACACCATAATATAACTAAGATCAGGCTGTGCTTTCAATATAGGATCTGCAAGCGGCTCGGACTGAAGCTGAGCAGGACCCGGTCAGGATGGGGTGTCCCATGCCCGGGGGCAGGGATGTGTTGCTCCCGTATCCAAGCCCTCAGCTCCAGGAGCCCCTCTCCCCACACCCCCGAGCTGTCAGCTCCTTACATAAGGTTGCGTCTCCGCCCGAGCTATCACGGGGGAAAGCTGGAAACAGGAGGAGAAGGGGATGGGGAAAGCACAGCCCCCCCACAAGGGTATTTTTAGGCTGTGTGTGACAGTGACAGCTCCAATCCCCCGGCAAGGCGCTGAGGCTGCATCCTGCCCCATTCTGCTATGGGGTGCATGTCCATGTGTCCCTCACGCTGCTCCTGAGGAGGGGAAGAGGCTGTTTGGGGTGGTGGGTCCCCAGCAACCGCAGGGAGAGGAGGGAGGACTCGGCCATCTGGATCCTGGCTTTTCCCACTGGGATTCTGGGTTTCTGGCATGCAGGCAGTGTGCAGGCAGGCAGGCACCGCCATCTACAGCTGATGTTCCATGTGCTCTTCCCCCAGATCCTGGGGGTTTTGGATGTTCCTACCCCAGGCCCCTAAAACAGGGGCTGCCCACTTGGTGTTTAATCAAAACCTCAGTGCCCCCACAGCAAACATGAACTGGAGTGGCACACTGGGTTTGTTAACCCTCGTAGGCGGTGGCACTACACGTGATTTGTGGCAAAATGAGGGATTTGGGAGTTTTCCTTTTGTGGATTCAGTGTTGCAGATGAGTGGGGGGCAACAGGATCCCAACCCCAACCTTGATCATAGCTTGGGGTGATTTCCCACTGCTCCAGGGCTCATCAGCGCAGCCTTATCCTTGTAATGACCTGAGACAAACATGCTTTTGAGCCTGTTTTATTACTTTGCACCCTATTTTGCTATCCCAGCTCAAGCCACAGCATGTTTCCTCCCCATTCTTGTGTCCTGGTGCAATACAGTCCCAAACCAACGTTGTGGATGATGGCAGAATCACTTGTGTTCACACACAAACCCACTCCCTGGCACTGGGTGCCAGTGTGGCTCAAATTCTGCAGCCCCTGAGAATCCTCAATATGCTTTATTTCCCCCCACCATGTTTTATAAGCCAAGTAAGGGCCTGCAGGTTTAGGAAGCAAACCCTTGGAGTCCAACTCCTAACAGAAGAGCTTCACTGTGTCTCCCAGCCAAGCACCAAGCCCATTGTGAGGACTCATCTCCCCCCCCACACCTCTGGAGCATGATGTGAGCCCCCATCAGCTGTACCATCACCTTTAAGCCCTGGCTCTGGCCCCCAAGTTGAAGCACCCGCTCACTCAAGCTCCCTCCCCTCCCCCAGACCCAAGCAATGAGGTGAGAACGCCCCTTTGTGAGAGGAGAAAAGCTCCCCCCTGCAGGCACTGAGTTTAACTGTTGTAGAGAGGAACCACCCTGGCGATGCCCTGCCGGCAGATGGGGCACCGCCGGGGCTCAGGCAGCGCCTGGTAGCACTCGTTGCAGGAGCACACATGCCCACACTCCAGGAACACGCAGGATTTGGTGTTGCTCAAGCAGATGACACAGGCATTTTTGAGTGTCTCTCCCCCCTCCACGTTCATTTCCCTCATGAGTCGCTCCTGTGCCTGCCGGAACTCATCCTGCATCTGCCTGAGGTGCTGCCGCTCGCGGTGGTGCTGGTATTGCTTCCGGAGGATGAAAAAGAGGATGGCACAGGTAGCGAAGCCAAAAACCACAGTCAGGATTTTCCAGAACCGGACGCTGGATTCTTGTCTATGGAGCAAGGAGTCAAAATCCATGGTGCTCAGGTAGTAGGGCATGCCCTGCTTCGGGGGCTGCAGCTTGATGGTGGCGTTATCCAGGACCAGCTCACCCACCCCAGTCAGCGCCGTGCCCACCTTCAGCATCTGCTCTGTCTCCTGGATGCCCTTGGGGCGCTCCCCGCTGATGTAGTGGCCGATGACATCCGTGAAGGACTGGACAGAGGGGTGGAATTTCTCATACACTGTCTCCAGGCTGAGCTCAGCTGCATCCAGAGGCTTCATCACCCTCACGGTGATGCTGGTCGCGCCTTCCTCCGCAGGGACCAGGTCAAAGGGAGTTGTGTTGGTTCTCTGGTGGATGATCTTCTCATAGTCATTCCTGGAGAAGGGGATGAAGCAAAGGTGAGGGTTAGGGTGTCCCCAAAGGCCTGTTTTGGGGATTGACAGACATGATCATCATCATCAGGGGATGGAGCACTTCCCGTATGGAGGCAGGCTGAGAACATTGGCACTGTTCAGCCTGGAGAAGAGAAGCTGTGTGGAGACCTCAGAGCAGCTTCCAGTGTCTGAAGGGGGCTACAAGGATGCTGAAAAGGGACTCTTCATCAGGGACCGGAGTGACAGGACAAGGGGTGAGGGGTTCGAACTGAAAGAGGGCAAGTTCAGGGTGGAGATAAGGCAGAAGCTCTTCCCTGGGAGGGTGCTGAGGCGCTGGCACAGGGTGCCCAGAGAAGCTGTGGCTGCCCCATCCCTGGCAGTGTTCAAGGCCAGGTTGGACACAGGGGCTTGGAGCAGCTGCTCCAGTGGAAGGGGTCCCTGCCCATGGCAGGGGTTGGACCTGGATGAATTTTAAGGTCCCTTCCAACCCAAACCAGTCTGGGATTCTGTGATTCTATGTTAGAAATTATGGCAGTGCCTGGGAATGGTCACATAGGAATTAGGGCTGGTGTGGGTCCAGGTCTGAAGCACCTCCATCAGTCTGCCCATGTGTGATGGTATTTCAGTGTGTCCGACCTTCTGGGGCACTCTGGCTGCTGCAAAAGCTGGAGGTCTGTGTGCACTGGGCACATACCAGAGGTGTGTTGTTCGGTTCCACACCATCTTGTGCTCCTGCAGCGTCAGCCGCTGCACGACGCCCTTGCAGTTCTCCACAAACTGGCTGCTCAGGGTCTCCTTCACGGACTGCACCACCCCTGAAAGAGAAACACAACATGTGTGTGAGCTGCTCCCCAGCTGCACATGGGTATGGGCAGGATCTCAACATGATGGGGAGCACAGGAGGCAGGAGGCCATGGAATATGCTGTCCAGAGCCAGTGCCCACCTGATAGGGGGAATATAGTCTGGGTTGGAAAGGACCTCAAAGCTCATCCAGCTCCAAGCCCTGCCATGGGCAGGGATACCTTCCACTAGAGAAAGTGCACAAGGGGGAGGATGTGCCCCTAACCCCCCTCCCCGTACATGTATATATATATACACACACACATATATATACACACATACACACACACATATATATACACACACATATATATATATACACATATACACACACAAACATATATACACACACACATATATATACATATATACACACACATATACACATATATATACACACATATATACATACACACATACACACACATATATATACACATATATGTACACACACATATATATACACATATATGTACACACACATATATATGTATATATACCCGTGTAGGTGCATGCAGTAGGCCCTGTCCCTACCTTCGATGACCGCGTAGGGCACGCAGCGCCCCGGCGCTTCCAGCAGCACCGCCCGTAGGTCCCCGTCCAGCCGGACCCTCCTGGCGCCCTGCGGGGAGGCAAACGGAGCCCGCAGCTCAGCCGGTAGGACCGGGCCGCGGCTCCGGGGCAGGGACCAGGCCGCGGCTCCGGAGCACGGACCAGGCCGCGGCTCCTGCCCGGGCCCGTGCGCTCCCCCGGGGACCCCCGTTACCCACCTCGAGGCCTCTGGCGACGCGGGCCCGGTGCCGGTACACGGAGCAGACGAGGGCGGTGAGTGCGGTGCTGGCAGCCAGCAGCGCGGCCTGCGCCAGCGACGGCCGCCCGCCGCCCTCCATGGCCGCTGCTGTTACCGCGGCAACCGGCCGCGGGTGATGACGCACTCAGCGGCGCTCTGCCGGTGACTCCGCCACCATAGAGACGCTGGGTCCTCCACGGCGGGCGGGGGGGCTCAGCTGGGGATGGATCGCAAAGACCCCCCCCAAAAGGGCCTTGTTTCGGGGACCCAACCCCCGCCCCATAGCCCCATGGGGCTGGAGGGGTCTGTCTATATCCCGGCCTCTATCCCGGCTCCCCGATGGGGGGTAAATCCAGCGTATGGGGGGAGCAGGACAGATCCAACCCCCCCCCGGGGTTGGAGAGGGGACAAGCTCCATAAGCTCCAGCCCCACAAGCCCTGGATCCCATCAGGATCTTGGTATGGGGCTCAAATCCTAACACCCCCTCATGGCACTGGGGGTAACCCCAGCATATCCTCCCCCTGCACCCCTAAGAGCCTGGGGGGGGAAGCCCAAATCCCACCCCCTGCAAAGCCTGGGGGGTGTCAGGACAAAGCCCCCTCCCTTCTATGGGTCCAAACACCAGCTCCATAACGCCTTGGGGAGCACCGTGGCAGCAGGCCCCCATCATAGCCCCAAAGTCCCCCTCGTTTTGAAGCCATGGCTGTGCATGGGGGTCTATAGGGAAGCAGCCCCCAGACCCATTTCAAAGGGTCTGTCTTGTACAGCCCATGCAGGATCCTTGCCAGCCCTGTGCCGGGGGGGACACACACATACAGAGACCCTGCTCCCTCCCCTCCCATTCCCTTTGCTATTGCTTATTCTGGAAAAGCAGCAAAACAGGAGGAAAAAAAAGTGATTTTGGGTAAATTAATTGATTTTCAGGCCCTGGTGCTGCTTTTGGGGTGGGAAGTGGGGGCTGTGGGCAAACCCCACTCTGCAGTGGGGGTCCAAGCGGCCGAAACCCCTCGCAGCTTTGTGCCACCCCCAGCTCTATATAGATATATAGACATATAGATATATATAAAAGCAAGTTGCCATGGCTACGGTGAGAGCTCTGCCAGCCTTGGTGCTGCAGGGAGGGTGCAGAGAGCACTGGGTGCCCCCAGCCCGCTTTGGCTCCCCTCTGGAGGGGTAAATTCGGTTTAACCCCCCCGTTTTCCTCGGTGCTGAGCTTAACTCTTCCTCTCCCATGGTGCAGGCGAGACACAGGCGCTGCTACACCGCAGAAAACACACGTGGGTTTATTATGGCTGCTGTGGAGGAGGCACGGGAGCAGGTTTGTGTATGGGAACAGGAGGGTGCATCACACACCCCCCCCCAAGGGCTCTGCCTTGCGAATGAAGCCGCTGTCTTGTCCACATCCATCCCCAAGGGGGGTCCAGGTTCAGCCGGTGCCCGCCATGGGGTGAGCGTGGCTCAGCACACCATGGAGGCTGCAGCCCCGCATCTCCCTGGCCAGGCGCAGCACGGCTGCACGCTCAGCACCATCCCCCGGCAGTGCCCCGCTGCCGAAGGCCTCATCCTCCTCCTCCTCCAGGATGGAGCTGAGGCGCGGGGCACAACGGGTGCGCTCAGCCGGCGGGCGGTAGGGACACTTGGCATTGAGCAACCGGCGCAGGGGCACCAAGGGCACGATGGCATCACCCAGGAGCTGCTGCTGGACGTGGCGGAAGTCATTCTGCCTCTTGAGCCGCTTGAATTCGTTGAAGGCGGACGAGGAGGTCTGGTAGAGGAGCAGGGCCATGGCACGTGCCTTGTCGGCCTTGGACACGAGGACAGCGTGGCACCGCAGCACCACCGCCTTGTTCTTCACTTGGTGCCTGTAGACCCAAGCGAACACCTTGGGGTGCCGGCGGTCGGCGGCGCAGTAGGTGATGCGGTGCAGGAGGTACGCGTGGCCTGGCCGTCGGGCCCCCTTCTCGCACGGGCTCATGCGGATGCCTTGAGGTCCCAGTGTCAGCTTCATCTTCACCCCACCGGCTCCTGCGTCGCTCTTCGCCCATATCTTGCCCACCGCCTCCTCCGTGCAGCCCTCACCCTTGGCGTGCAGGGTGACGGCGTTGCCCAGGTACCTCACTGTGTACGTCGGGTCCTCTTTGTTCAGCTCCACTTTCTGGCGCTTGCCACGGAAGACGCTGCCCAGCCGCTCCAGCGGGCATTCGGGCAGGAGGTCCGGGCAGGAGCGCAGGAACCCGGCCAGCAGCGCAGCGTAGCTCAGCCCCGGCCCCAGGCTCTTGCTCTTGCACTTACGTTCGTTCTCCACCAGCACAAACTTGCTCCGGCGCCAGGGCAGCATCTCCGCTGTGCCCAGGGTCGCTCCACGCTCCTCTAATCCCGGCCGCAACAGCCCCCACCGACCCGCTTGCAAGCAGAGAGGGTCCCCACGCACCCCCCCGCACCCCAAATCTGGGTTTTGCGGGGTTGTCCCAGCACCCCCCCACCCAGGGGGGGTGGGTGTGTGTGTGTGAAGCCCCTACCCCAGCGCAGTGGGATGTGGATGCCGTTATCCCGGTGCCGTCTGCTCAGCGGAGGATGCGGAGACGCTGCTTCCTGCGCCTGCTGGAGGGATCGGCGGCTGCGGGGATGCAGCTCTCCGCGGGCTGCTCCACCTCCCCGCGTCGCCCCGGCCCCGAGGATGCGGGGAAACGCCGGGAAACGTCGGCAAACGTCCCCCTCCTCCCCGTGCGCGCCGCCGGACGCGCGCCCGCTCCGTGCTCGGTAAGGAAATAACCACACTCCTCCCTGCATCCCTGCAGCAGCAGGACCCCGGTGCCAGCCCCAGGGGGAAATCAGGGCAGGATGCAGGGGGTGATGTTGGGGAGGGTTGGATGTCAGCTTCTGGCCCTGCTATGAGGAAAGAAGGGGGGTTCTCCCCAGACCTGAGTGTTGCACAAGGGGTTTGCAGATCCTGAAGGTTTGCTGGTGTTTTTTGCTCCAGAAACCTCATTTTTTACCCCGTTATACCAAAGTCATCCAGACCTCCTTGCTACTCCTCTTGGCTTTTCACTTGTTGCTTTTTTTAACATCTGAGGCCTTGGGACAATTTTTCTATGGAGAAAATGAAATGTTGCCCCACAGAACAGCCTAGAGGGAATTTTGGGGGAGCTCTGTGGGGGTACCTGTGGGTTCTCAACCCTACTGTGGAGCCTGAGGGTGTTCAGGGTTCACCTCTTAGCTCAAACCCTGTTTTCCACCTATGGGGATTCTTGTGGATGCAGCAGGGGGACCCCTGGGCTTGGAGACACATCAAGAATCCTTGGGATTGAAACATGGGGAGGAGAAAGGGGTAAAACAACAGATTTAGTCCAATTTAGTCTGGGTTTCTTTTCCTCACCCAGGTTTTGGGGGCATCACACCACATGACAGAGTACACGAGCATCTGTGGTCCATTTCAGTTGAGAAAACAACCACGATTTGGCCTTGGAAAGCTGAAAATAAAGCTCTGCTCTGATTCGGGGCTGCCAAATCTTCTTCTAGCTGCCTGTTGCCTACCCTTGCAAGTAGGTATCTGTTGTCATTAGGTTTCAGGGTGAACAGTGTGCAGAAGGTGCGTTGCACCATTATCTCATTATGGGACATTATGGGACAATACTGATGTCAGCATCCTGGATTTGGTTTCTTGGGGTTCCTGTGTCCTCTCACTGTCCCACACTCCATTCTCAGCTCAAGGCATTTGTACCACACCAGAGACTGCTGCCAGTTCAGTTCCATGTCCCAGCCTGTCGTGGCTTGTCAGCAGCAACCCAGCACCAAGATCTGCTCCCAACACCAGCAGGGAAGTTCAAAATCCTCCCCAAATCCAGCAAACTGGACAAAACCTGCAGTAATAAATCAGTGAGGGCTGGAATACCCATTTGTGCAGCCAGAAAATGGGGCAAGAAGCTCCTCCAGCAAGGGAGAGGAAGAGATATCTTTAATTAAAGAGCAATTTGCTATCAGCCCAGCATCCTGGGAGTGCTTTACCCCATGGGGGCTGATTCCCATGGAAGCACCAGTAGAACTGGGGTTGAGGGTATCCCAAAATGGGTTTTATCCGCTCTACCTTCAGCCAGCTTTCCCTGCTGCCTGCAGCAGTAGTTAAAAGGAGTGGGAATATGTGGTGTGTATATATATATATATATTAATTATATATATTATTCCTCCTGTTTTCAATCAAATGAATGTATTTCGTTTGATCTCACTGATCAGTACCTGTTGTTTCTTCCCCCGCAGAGGTGATTTAATGACATTTTCACTGTGAAGCAGCACAACCAGTTTTCAACTGTAAATGAAAGGAAAACAACGCATTGAGGCGGCAGCAGTGGGAAAATGCTCCGCTGGGATGGAGAAAGGAGGAGGTACAAAAGGGACAAAGTGGAAAGCATGAGGCAGCAGATGGGGAGGGGACAGGGGACACCCTGAGTGTGATGCTCGGAGGGTCAGGGCTGTCCGTAGGGATGCTCCTCAAGGTTCACTGCCGGGATAACGCCCCGTCAGTGCTGCCCAACCTCTTTTCCAGGCGAGGAAATATTTAACCACGGCGTCAGCGGGCAGGGCAGGCAGGGGCAGGAATGGAGGGTGACAGGCAGCGCCCAGCCCCTGCTGCTCCCCTGACAGACCACCTACAGCTCCTGCTGCACCGCAGCCGGGAGGCCAAGAACTGCGCCTACTGCCCCTACAGCCGGTTCCCGGTGGGCGCTGCGCTGCTCACAGCCAGTGGGGAGATCTTCACCGGTAAGCTGAGGCTTGTGACCCCTCTTCTTGTGTTTTGGGGTCCCTTTGGCCATGCATGGGGTGTAAAGGGGTTGGTGTGAGGTGCTGCACCTCCCCGAGTCGCCTCTTTGGCAGTCACCATCCCAGAGCAAGCCAAACATGGCAGTGAATGGGAAGAGAGGGGAATGTGTTGGGAACAGCCCAGGATGGGGTGTTGCACACTAAAAATGGTGGGGTTTCTTTGCACATTCACTAATAAATAGCTCACTTGGAGGGTTTTGGGGTGGCTGAGTGGGTGCTGGGTGCTTCCCAACAGGGTGCAACGTGGAGAATGCCTGCTACAGCCTCGGGGTGTGCGCTGAGCGCACTGCCATCCTGAAAGCCATCTCCGAGGGGCACACCAGCTTCAGGGCCATGGCCATTGCCAGGTAAGGGCACAGCGAGGGAGAGGAAATGGGGGGGGGGGAGTGGGAAAAACTTGCATGCACCCAAGGGGCAGCTTCTGCTGCAGTGACCCCCATGTTCTACTGGGGGGATATAGGTTTCTGCATGGTTATTTTGGAGGAAATGGGGGGAAATGTGCTGTAGCTCTGTAATTATTGGTGCAGGAAGGTCTTCTGCAGGTGTTCACCCCCCACCTCTGATCATAAGACTGAGCTCTGTGCCATTCTCCTTTGGCAGTGACGTGTGCGACACCTTCATCGTACCCTGTGGTGCCTGCAGACAAATGATGAGAGAGGTGACAGCGCACGCGGGGCTCCCGTGTCTCATCCCCTGACCCCAGGAATCTCCCCTAAACCACCCCGAGGTGCAAACACAGGGGTTGCAACCCCCTGTCCCCAGCCCCAGGCTCCTGAAACTGCACATTCCTCTGGAAAAGGGTTTTCCTCCCTGTCCTTTGGGAGCAGGTGCCCAGGATAATCCATTAACTCACCCTTCCCAGGGGGTTTATTCCTGCTGGGATATCCACGTGCAGAGTCTGGCTCCGGAGCTGTTGCCATGACTTTGGCAAGCCTGAAAATGAGGGGTTTCCTGCAAAAGCCAAGCTCCAAGTGGAGCCCATCCCACTCTCACCTCACTCCTCCCAGCAGGCACCCCGGCCCCTGCAGCCCATTTTGGGATGGTTAATATTTAATGGATGGCAGGGCTCAGATTGAAGACCAGATTCAGCAGGTTTGAAGGCATCAGGGCTCACCCGGAGGGAGCAAACTCACACATTGCGAGCCCAAAATACCCCCCTGCAGGAGGTGATACTGAAAAGCTGACCCAAAACACATGCAATAGAGGGAGGGGGGGAATGCTCTCTGTGAATGTGGCCAAAAAGGGCTCTGGAGCAAGCTGCTCCAGTGGAAGGTGTCCCTGCCTGTGGCAGGGGTTGGAACTGGATGAGCTTTAAGGTCCCTTCCAACCCATTCTATGATTCTGTGATTGTTTGGGTAATTTGAGGAAGAAATGAAGGTTTTGCACAGGCACTTCTCCCCTCTCTTCCCCTCCAGTTCGGCACAGATTGGGATGTCTACCTGACCAAAGCAGATGGCAGCTACATTGTCAAGAGGCTGGAGGAGCTGCTGCCTCTCTCCTTCGGCCCCGAGGACCTGAAGAAGGTGTGAGCAGCATGGCTGCAGCAGCCGTGGCTCTTTGGCAGCAGGGGAGGATGGTTTTCCCCCAATTGCCTGGTGTGTAAGCAGATTTTTGGGGACAATGTGATGGGAAATGCATTTATAGTGTTAAATTAACCATTCCTATTGTCATCTTCTGATTCAGCACTGAACAAATGAAATCAAACTGTAGAAATGCCATATTATTAGGAAAGAAAAGTGTTCAGGTACTGCTGCAGGCGAGGAGGTAGTTCACAGACAGAGTTTGATGCACAGCTCAGGCTTGGGCTTGTTGGTACAGAAACCACTCCTAAACTGTGCAAAGTCATTGTAGAGGAAAAAAGCTGAATGTTTCAGCTCCAAAGGAGAAGTGAAAGCAAAAAGGAAAGGCTCCATCAACCCCAGCAGTTATTAGTAAGCCAGTTCAGATTAGGTGACATGCTGGAACTGGTTATCACACTGAGTGTGTCCTTTGCTCGCTTCTCTCCAGCTTGTTTTCTTTGCCTTTATTCAGTTTGTGGGAATGAAGGGGGAAGGGAAGTTCTGAGGGCTTTGGGAGGGTTTTCCATCTCCAGAGTAATGCTGCTTTCTGATTGTACTATTAACTGAATCATGCACAATGACAAATGAATGTGTGACAACTCCCAGCTAGCACGCTGCCCATGCCCAAGTGAAATAAAAGCAATCCTGGTTTATCTCCTGTGGCTGCAACCAATGATTAATCACAGGGCAGGGGAAGTGGGTGCCGGGGCAGAGCAGGAGGGTGCTGGTGCTGCAGGTAGGGCATGGCCAGGACACTGCATGGCCCAGTGTGGCCAGGGCAATGCTGTCCACACAGCCAGTGCCCTCCTGCCCTCCCTTGCATGGGCCATGCCCAGCTCTGACCGGGGATATGAGGCTGCTGAGGCGCTGGCACAGGGTGCCCAGAGGAGCTGTGGCTGCCCCATCCCTGGCAGTGCTCAAGGCCAGGTTGGACACAGGGGCTTGGAGCAGCTGCTCCAGTGGAAGGGGTCCCTGCCCGTGGCAGGGGTTGGAGCTGGAGGAGCTTTAAGGTCTTTCCAACCCAAACCAGGCTGGATTCTATGTGCCCTTGCACAGGGCTCTGCCCAGGACAGGGCTCTGCTCCGGGTGTCCCGTGCTGTGCCCGGGGCAGTGCTGTGCTCCTTGCCCTACCGAGCCCCGGGCACACCCAGCTTGGCCTGGATGCACGGGGCAGGACCTCGGCTGCGCTCGGCTCCCCGCCCGCAGGGCCCGGGCTGTGCCCAGGACAATGGGCAGGTGGTGCCGGGCTCCGTGCCCCTCTCCGTGCCCGCTTCACGCCCCGCCCCCTTCTGCTCCAGCCCCGCCCCCTTCTGCTCCAGCCCCGCCCCCTTCTGCTCCAGCCCCGCCCCTCGCCCCTCGCCCCGCCCCTCTCCGTTGCTCTGTCCCGCAGCAATGGCGGTTCGGCTCCTCCTGGCCCGGGCCCTGCGGCTGCTCCCCCGGTGCCGCTTCCGCTGCGCCCCCCGCCCGGAGCCTCGCCCCGAGCCCCGCTCGGTTCCTGCCCCATCCCCGTCCCCATCCCCATCCCCATGGAGGCCGTGGCTGTCTTGGCTGCCCGCCGCCCGCCGCCTGCTGCTGCCCGGCCCGGCCCGCGGGATGGCGGCCGCGGCGCTGCGGGGCCGCGGCGGGGCCTGCCTGGCGCTGGCCATGGCGCTGGGGCTGGTGGAGCCGCGTCTGGAGGAGCAGCGGCGGGCGGAGGCGGCCTGCAGGCACATCCAGGTGCGGGGAGCCGGGGCTGAGGGGCCCGGAGCGGCGGCACTGAGCCCGGGGGGGGGCAGTGGGGGTCAGTGCTGTGGGGAGCCTCACAGACACTCCTCATGGAGGGCAGTGGGGGGGTCAGTGCTGTGGGGAGCCCCACAGGCACCCCTCATGGAGGGCAGTGGGGGGGTCAGTGCTGTGGGGAGCCCCACAGACACTCCTCATGAAGGGCAATAGGGGGGTCAGTGCTGTGGGGAGCCCCACAGGCACCCCGCATGGAGGGCAGTGGGGGGGTCAGTGCTGTGGGGAGCCCCACAGGCACCCCGCATGGAGGGCAGTGGGGGGTCAGTGCTGTGGGGGGGGTCCCACAGACACCCCATAAAAGGGGGTACTGGGGAAACCTCCTAGTCAGCAGCCCTAAAGGTGATACTGGAGGACCCTCATTGTGGGGACCCACTCAGTCCCTGTCCCCCACAAAGGGAGTGGGTCCTGGCCCTGGTGATGGATGTCTCATGTCCCAGAGGCTGGTGCTGAGCCCGCAGGTTTGTCCCCTCTTCCCGAGGCAGGCGGTGCTGGCAGGGCCCCAGGACGGATGGTGCTGAGCAGATTTCATGGGTAAAAATAGACCTTTGGTGCTGGGAGCCAGCGCTCACTGCTAGCCAGGGACCGGCACTTCCCACTGAGGATCTGCCTCTCCCTCAGGTTTCCCAGGATGCTTTCCCTCCCCTGCCCTTGCTGGGCAGTTACCTTTGCTGTCTTCCCCTTCCACTGCCCCTCCTGGGGCACATTCCTCAGCCAACCACTGCAGGTGACAGCTCTGGTACCACCAGCCCCATAGGGCTGTGACTGCTCTGTGCTCTCCTGTGCTTTGTTCTCTCACATCTTCTTGTGCCCATCCCATCCCTGGCAGTGCTCAAGGCCAGGTTGGACACAGGGGCTTGGAGCAGCTGCTCCAGTGGAAGGGGTCCCTGCCCGTGGCAGGGGTTGGAGCTGGAGGAGTTTTAAGGTCCTTCCCAGCCCAAACCATTCCATGATTCCATGATTTAGTTAGTCTTGCCTCTACCAAACATATTTATATTCGGGATTAGCAGATTAATTCTCCTCCCCATTCCTCCTTTTCCTGTGCATCCTCAGCACCTTCGGGAAGGGCACCTTTGGTAAAGACTGTTTTAGGGCTTATTTGTTTCAGAAAAAAAAGACATTATTTTCTCTCTGGTTGCAGTGATTTGAACCTAATGATTAGAGCCTACTAATGTCTTTCCAGGTTGGTCCAGCCCAACAGGATGCAAGATAATGCTTCACCAGTGGGAGAGTTCTCCTTCCCTGGGAGTTCTTGAATAACCAAGTGGGGTTTTTATCATTTCTCCCTCCTTTCAGACCGTGTTTGTTGGGAGGAACAAGCCACAGAAAGATCCCCTGAGCTGCTTCCGCTGGCAGGGCTTCAAGCTGGAGGAATATCTCATCGGCCAACCCATCGGGAAGGGCTGCAGCGCCGCAGTGTATGAAGCAGCTATTCCTTTCTCCCAGCGTGGTCAGGGCTGTGTGGAGAGCAGGCACCTCGCAGGGCATGGCTCAGCTTCACAAGCAGCAGAAGAGGAGCCCGTAGTGAAACACCAACCGAAGGAGGCTTTTCCATTAGCTATCAAAATGATGTGGAACATTTCGGTAAGGAGTTGGTGCCTCGTCTGTCACTGGGAAAGTCTGGAATCTGTAACGCTGAAGTGTTGAAAGTGCTAATTATGTAGTGTACGATGAGCATGTCAAAACAAAGCTGTTGATAAGTGACACTGGAGACGTCCATTGTGGTGAGCAATCCCAGAGCAAGGTAATTAAACATTCGTCATTCCTCTGGGATCAGCATCGAGAGCTGCTGCTGGTGGAGTTGTTGGTTATGGAGGTGATGGGTTTGGGAGAAGGCTTTTCTGGAGCTGACTGTAATGGCAAGGGGTAAGGTTGGGAAAGCCACTGCTGCCACTGCTTCAGGAATCAGTGTCCTTGTCGTTGTCAGGACAGAGAGAGGTTTTCCTTCTGCCAGGTGCAGCCGAGTGAGGCTGTAGTCAGGGCATGGGGCAGTAAGCTGCATGCTGGCTCCCTTGGCCGTGAAGTGGGTGGATGAGATCTGTGCTCACCTTTCCCAGCCCGTGTGACTCTGGTGATCCAGCCCCAACATGTGGCTGTTCCCCATTTCACAAGCTCCATGTGGCTTTTTCCGTGGGAGAGGTTTCATAGCACTTGATGTGACAGTTCTAAGAGAGTCTTCCAAAATGCCAATGTTTGCAATCCCTTGGGCTCCAGAAGTGCCCTGGCATTTAGCTGTGGGCCTTTCAGTCAGGTTTTGAAGCTGAAAGTGAGTGTTAGCATGCAGCTAACAGCCAAGGATGCATTTGAAGAAACAGCTGGGTTTCTTCATGCAGGTAAAGGCCCTGCCACATCCCTTGGTAAATGCTTTAAGCAGTTAGTTGCCTTCCCTGATTTTGAAGTAGAGCAGCAAGTGCCTTCGGTCTCATCTAACTGCAGATACAGCACCAGCATCAGGACTGTCTCCTTTCTGTCTCTGTTGAGGCTGGGTGGTTGTAGAGCTTAAATCAATGTGGTGTGTAATTGCTGTTGCAGGCTGGTTCCTCAAGTGAAGCCATCCTTGATGCTATGGGCCGAGAGCTTGTTCCAGCCACAGGGGTTGCCTTAGCTGGAGAGTACGGAGCCGTCCCTGGCCGCAGGTACAATTGCTATGGAAAAGGCAGTTGGTGACATGCTAATTCATTTTGCAGCACATCTGTGGTGTTAAGATGGCCAGAGGTTTCTAGAATAGCTCCTGGAAGTAGATAAAAGCAAAGTTTTGGGATTATGGTTGGGCTTGATGATCTTAAAGGGCTTTTTCAATCTCGACAGCACCTCAAACATCACTCAGGAATGGGGCTGCCTCGGGGCTTTTCCTCTGGTGTGCCTGTCTCCAGTTCTGCTGTTCAAATAGTGATTTAACACAGTCTTCTTTAGTCTGAGGAGCAGACTGTGGCGTGGTGTGTGGGGAGTACTTAGAGTTAAACTGCACTGTCTTGGGTGATGCAGTCCAGGAAGGTGTTGGGTGAGTATGCCAATAACTAGGAACTAACTGGAGACCTGCCAGTGGTCTGATGGGTGACTGGGGCCAGGCACTACCATGCTCTGTGCCTCAGTTTCTCCAAATGCAAAGTGCATATTCAACATCAAACAATTGAGTGTTTTACTTTAGAAGTGGTTTGCTTGTAAAATGCGTGCTGGGCAGGAAGGGCGAAACTTGTAGCATAGGGAAGGTGGTGAGAAAGGTGGGAAATGACTCTGTTCTCTCTCTTTCACCTGGATGAAAAGCAAGCAGACAGCCTGAAGGTGGAAAACTGCACCGAAGCTTTGAAATGACCCTGAGTTAGCTGCCTGCTTGTTCAAAAATGCATCTCTGTGTTCAGTTTGAAACAATGGAGTCCTCAGTCCAGATTGTCCCATTTACATTTCAAATCCATCTCAGCTGCCAACACATTGGTGGCACGGCGCTAGCTGAGAATGCCACAGAGCAGCCAAAGGGCTATTTGGCATTCAGCGGATGAGAGGGGAGAGGGATCTGTTTTGCAAACACAGATAGGTAATCCACCTTTCATTGTAGTGAGTGCTTCCTGCCTGTGCCAGAGAATAGAGGGTCTGAATTGATAATGCCCAATGTGAAGCTGACCTTTATTTGGTATCTGCTAAAGTAATTGTGCTTATTTTTCTTCTCTGAAGCTGTTGTTCTTTTTAAATCAGGAAGCAGCTCTGCCTTTATTAGCAGCATGGAAGAGCTGCTAGGGTTTGAATAAAATGAAAGGCTGTATGGTAAGGGTTTTCAGCAAAGCCTTGTTTGCAGTGCGGGTAAAGCACCACTGTTTCCCATTTGGCCTTTATATATAGGGAAATTCAGTTATGGCAGAGCCCTACTAGCATCCACGAGTGGTGCTGGGACCTGCCCACTGCTGTGGTGGATCTGCTTTGCATCAGCGTGGGAAACCAGTTAGGAAATGGGCCATGAGGGCAGAGAGGTTTCTGTCCCTGTTCTTTCTAACTGAATGGTTTCCAGGATGTGAACCTTTGAGTATGTGCTTAATGTGCAGTCCTGTAATCTGCACTGGCAGCCCTAATGCTCTCTCTAAGAAGGATTTCGGTGCAGAATAAACATGTTTGCACACTGTTTTGGACCTCTTTGATGGGGAGGATGGGACTTGTTAATGAAAAGTAATTGCAGAAACAGCAGAGCTGTGTCTGATAAATCAGAGCTGACTGGGAGACCGATGGTGTCTGCACTTCTGCACAGGAAACCCATCCTTGGAAAGAAGAAGTTGCAACCTCATCCCAATATAATCCAGGTGATCCGAGCATTCACGTCCTCTGTCCCTTTGCTGCCTGGAGCCTTTGCAGACTATCCTGATGTTCTTCCATTAAGCCTGAATCCCAGAGGGATCGGTCACAGCCGCACGCTCTTCCTGGTGATGAAGAAGTAGGTACAGAGCAGCATGTTAATGTGACTCAGACTTTTTGTGAGACTCTGTGTTCTGCTGCTGCTGCTGCATGAGTCCTTGCAAAAGGTTGCACTGGGCTGCTGCCAAAAAGCAGAGTGTGCTCTTGGAAACACCTCCTGTGACCTGTTCCAAGTCCTTGAGATGTGAACTCCTGTTCAACAATGAAAACAAGCTGTTCTTTTTAATAATTACCCCAAATTAAAGTGAAAAATGTGCAGCATGTCCCCATTTGTCTGCCCTTCTGAGGCTGAATTTCACCCCTGGTCTGAATACACCGCTAGAGACAGAGCAGAATCATTGATGAGATTTATGAGTGCTCTGTGGCTTGGCTTTCTCTGTTGGGTGTTAGTTTTGAGTGGGTATTGCAGTGGCATGACCTAAAAGCACCTTCTGTTTCCCACTCTTGTTCTGCCTGTGTCTGGAGAAGCGCTCTGTCCTCTATTCCAGTGCATTTTGCTCATGCAAGCTGCATTGTTAATCTGCCTCCTCTTTCATGTAAAAGAGAACACCGCTACATAAAAACCTGCAGGAGTGACCACTGTGTACCCAGAGTCCCTGTTCAAGAGGCTGCTTTTATTCATGGTTGTTGAGCTGAGTGCTGAGCACAGTGGTGGGTGTTGGTGCAAAACAGAGGGTTTAAGAACAGCAGACAGGGCGTTGGAACTGGATGATCTTCAGTTGCTTTCCAGCCCTAACTGTTCTATGATTCTCTGTGGTGTCAGGGTGAGGCTGGGAGGTGGGAAGGCATTGTGGAGGTCAGCAGGAATTTGGCCCATACAAGTGCTGTATTCCCAGCCAGTCAGCACTGAGGTTGAACTACAAGCCGTAAGCTTCCAGGATGCTGATTCCAAGCTTTTCCTTGTTCTCACTAGTTATCCCTGCACGCTGCGCCAGTATCTGGGAGAGAACAGCCCAGATGTTTGTCTCTCCACGATGATGATTTTACAGCTCTTGGAAGGTGTGGACCATCTTGTTCGCCATGGAATAGCACACAGAGACCTGAAGTCTGACAACATCCTGGTTGAATTTGATTCTGGTATGTAGCCAAAAGCCAATGAAGTCAGGCACAGAACTGCTGTATTTGTGAAGGGGTTCAGGGAAGTTCTACCTGGGTTTGGGGGAAGAACAAGCATCAAACCCTTTGAAGAGTCTCAGGTTTGGTTTTTAGCTTACTGCTTGCTGTCACTGCAGCACTGGGGACCTCATTGATAGATGACTGTCTGTGCCTCAGGTTTTGGATCATTAAAACAGGCTTGAAAGGAACGTTGTGCTATAATCAGGTGGAGAGATGCAGCATATTGCTGAAATGATCCACTTCACAACACAGTGAACCAGCAGATGGGTGTAGAGTAATGCTGCATTTGTGATGCTGGAGATGCCTTTGCTTGGGCTCTTGGTTCTCATCTCGCTAGCTGAATCACACAGGGCAAATCTTAAAATCTCACCTCATGGTGAGGTTATGGGATGATGGGACATGGGTTGGAAGGCAAAGGGACCAACAGTGTCAAAGTTGAAAGCAGCCAGAGAGGAACTTTTCATCAGGGACCGTAGTGATAGGGCAAGGGGTGATGGGTTCAAACTGAAACAGGAGATTTAGGTTGGAGATAAGGGAGAAGCTGTTCCCTGTGAGGGTGCTGAGGCGCTGGCACAGGGTGCCCAGAGAAGCTGTGGCTGCCCCATCCCTGGCAGTGTTCAAGGCCAGGTTGGACACAGGGGCTTGGAGCAGCTGCTCCAGGGGAAGGGGTCCTTGCCTGTGGCAGGTACCACCATGTCCTCCCAAAACAGATGCTGACTCTGCTCCCCTGTGTCATTTGCAGCTGGCTGCCCTTGGCTGGTGATCACAGACTTTGGTTGCTGTTTGGCAGATGAAAGCATCGGCTTGAGACTGCCTTTCACCAGCTCTTATGTGGATCGGGGCGGCAACGGTTGTCTTATGGCACCCGAGGTACATCCCC
The DNA here is from genome assembly GCF_012275295.1 of Melopsittacus undulatus. NCBI lineage: Eukaryota > Metazoa > Chordata > Aves > Psittaciformes > Psittaculidae > Melopsittacus > Melopsittacus undulatus. The sequence goes on along the minus strand of NC_047538.1, from coordinate 2,030,372 downwards.
CTTGTAGCAGTGGTTTGTGTTGCTGCTTGTCCTGCTGTCAGGATGGAAAGCTCCAGCCTCTGATGCAGACTGTGACTGGAACTTGAAAATGGGTTGGATTAAGTCTAAAAGGGGCAGAGGGGATGCATGCACGTTGCTTTGCTGGGATTTGTCCCTGAGCCTTCCCCCATGTGTACACCAATGCTCTCTGGTGTGTTCCTGTGATACCTCCTGAAAGCCTCTGCTGTCAGATCGATTTTCTACATGTTCCTCCTTATTGACATAACTTGGTCATGCAAGAATAACCTGATGTTGGTTACTGCATAACTAATGTCACCCATGGCAAGCAGCATCCCCTCAGGCAGTGCGGGAGGTCTGTGTTATGCTTGCTAAACATCTCTGCATTAATGAAGGAGGTCCTCTTGAGACCCGTGCTGAGCAGTTGTGGAACCAACACCTTGAACTCTAACGGGTGAAACGTAACCAGTCGCTGTTAGAAGCAGAATTGACCTGTCCCACAGAAAGTTTGCTTTTTGTTTTTCTCTCAGGACCCTTCCTATGTAGCTGTTGAAGAAGTTTATGCAGATAAACTTGTGTTGCAGCAGTCGTTTTTGGGTGAAGTTCAGGTGGTTGTGACATTATTTACTGTTCTCTTTGTTCTCTGATAGTAACCCTAAGAAAAGCGAAGAGACCCTTAAGTGTCTGCTTCACCTGGTCTTGCTTAAGTGCTGGTGCAGTTCATCTGCCTGTTGCCTGCCTGTCTGAAATCCCAGTGTGAGACAGCCCTTGGGAATGCTGGTCAGGAGCAATGATTAAAGCCTGGGTGCAGTGACCAGATTCCTCCCAGTGTCCCAGTAATCTGAGCAATGCCAAAGGCTATGGGCATGCCAAAAGGTATATTTAGACCAGAGATTTAGATGAAACAGCTTTGGGTTCAGTCTCTCTCCGTTATTACAATGGGAATGCTGACTCAAGCCTTGGAAATCAGTGTTAGCACAGAGCCCACACTAGAGCTGTTTGTCTGAACACCCCCATCTCTGTGGCAGGTGATCACAGCCTCGCCTGGTCCAGGCACAGTGATCAACTACAGCAAATCTGATGCTTGGGCTGTTGGAGCCATCGCCTATGAAATCCTCGGCCTGCCCAATCCTTTCTATGGCCACGGGGCCTCGTCTCTGGAAAGCAGAAGCTACCGTGAAGATCAGCTGCCCAGCCTGCCCGACCGTGTGCCCCTCGAGGTGAAGCAAGTGATAAAGATGCTGCTTCGGAGGGATCCCAACAAGGTAAGAAGATGTCTTGAAGACCTCTGTCATCTGGCTGTAGATCACTTCACCATGGAGGGCTATAGATTCAGGGGGCTGTAATCCGGATGTCATTGCAGTCTGGGTAACAAGAAAGACAAGCAAAAAGTCTTTGCTGCTGTGCCACTGCACATCAAAGATGTCCCTGAGCAGGTTCAGTGACAGGCCAAGGGGAATGGCTTGAACCTGCCCGAGGGGAGACTGAGATGAGCTCTTAAGCAGAAGCTCTTCCCTGTGAGGGTGCTGAGGCGCTGGCACAGGGTGCCCAGAGAAGCTGTGGCTGCCCCATCCCTGGCAGTGTTCAAGGCCAGGTTGGACACAGGGGCTTGGAGTGAGCTCCTCCAGTGGAAGGTGCCCCTGCCTGTGGCAGGGGTTGGAGCTGGAGGAGCTTTAAGGTCCCTTCAACCCAAACCACTTTGGGATTCTGTGATTCAGTGGATTTTTGTGTTAGGAAATTGTGGGGTCCATGCAGCTGCCCAGTATTGATAGACACACGGAGCTTTTCAGTTCGTAGGGATGATGTCTTAGAGGAGGCCTGGGGCTCTTTGGGCAGTGTGGGTGCCAATGGAAGCACAGCAGGAGCAGCTCATCCTCCCTCTCCCTCTTTTTGCAGAGACTCTCAGCCAGGGTTGCTGCCAATGTGCTTCACTTGAGCCTGTGGGGTGAAAGCATCCTGGCGACCCAGGCCCTGAAACCCGACCAGATGGTCACTTGGCTCCTGTGCCAGTCTGCAGCCACCCTGCTCACAGAGGGGCTGGTGGGTAAAAGCCTGGTGGAAACCAAGATGAAGATGTGCTTTCTGGCAAACCTCGACTATGAAGAGCTCTGGGCAGCCGCATTCCTGCTGCTGGCCTGGAGGAGTCGCTCTGAGTGCAGCACAAGCCCATGATAAATGATTCTATTAGGGCACATGGAAGTCTGTGTTTTCTGTCTGCCTGGAATCCTGCAGCACTTTAGGGAACAAACCTGCAGGCCCGTGTGTAAGAGGTTGAGTTTCTCTCCAGCATTAGCACACGCTGCTTTTCTCTCCTGCTAGAGGAAATGCCTTTGCTTCATTACTGTCTTGGTGTGAGGCTGTGCAGACCTTGCAGGTGTCCTGAGGTTTGTGGTTGCGTTTGATCACATTTGGGAATTCTGAGTTGACTTCTAAGTTGTGTGTTGAATGAAGAAGAGGGTGTGTGGGGAGGTGGCACTAACTGCTCTGTCCACTGAAGCGTCACAGATTGAAACAATACATGGGAAAAGCCAAGCCAGCAAAGGGATGTGCAACTCTCTGTCCTTAGGGAACCCGGTGGTGCCCTGAGGGTGTTGCTCCTGTGGAGTGCCAGCCAAAGCCTCCTAGTGAGGTGCTGCCTGGTAACAAGTGTCACGAGTGCTCGTTGCCAATGGGAACACACCATAAAACACCCCATGTATGTGAAGCACATTGAGCTCAAACCCCACTGAGGTTTGTGTCTTGACTGGTGTAGCCAAGTCAGGCTGTCAAGGTAGGGATAACACTGCATTAAAATGGGGCTGAGCAGTGGTGCCTGCTTAAAGAACACAGTGTAATGCTCTTGTTTTACTGACCTGGTTTTCAATGATGTAATACCCTTTGGCTGGGGAGGACACGTCAAGGTTTGAACAACAACAGTCGCGTTCAGAAACCATCATTCAGAAGCCATCGTTCGTTTTCATGTCTAGAATGGTGTTTAGAGGATCATGGGCAGGAAGTTACTGCTGCACAATAAACTGGTTTATGCTCCTCTGCTGCATGGGGTCTCTCAGCCTCGTGTGTCTGTTTGGTGGGGCTGGGCTTTAGGCTGCAGATGCATTGGGACTGCGTAGCCCTGGTTTGGTGCTGCCTTTATCGATCATCCAGCTCTTTGTGGTGCTGTCTGTGGAACATGTTCTTTTATCCCCCAAGTGGAGCTTCCTGGAAAGGAATGGACTTTGCCTCCTGAATGTGCCCATTTCTCCGGTCTGCTCCTGCAGTTCCCAGGTTAATGACATCGAATGTCAATGGCCGAGAGCCTTCATCATCCTGCACTAATAAACGTGCCACCAGCATCTCGCACACTGAACCAGGGCCTCATTCAGCAGCCCCTGAGCAGGGAGCAGACCTGTTCATGGAGCCTGGGACAGGGGTTCAGCAAAGGGCCTGGGAAATCAGGGAAAATGAGCTCTTTGGGGAGAAACTTATGGAAGAGGAAGGTGTTGGTACAGACCTGACCTGTGTCTCACTGTGGGGCCTGGTCCTGGGCACTCACTGGAGCTCTGTTTGGTGAACACTGGTGCTTTCCTGGTAGCTCCCTGCTCCCACCTGTCTGCTGTTCTGTGATCTGAGAGGGGGCTGGATCAGCAGGACACAGCTCTGATGTGCCCTGCAGCACAGGGCATTGGAAACACACATGTTCCGAATCCAAACCCACTGCATGGAGCAGGCTTTCTGCTGGGAGCATCGCCCATGATTTACCCCTCTCCTTGCCCTTTCACTGCTCCGATCACTCCACAAGCAGGGAGCAGAATCAGGAGCCAGAGCTGCCTGGTTTCAAGCATGTCAGGATCAGACCATACAGGGTTTGATCTGTGCTGGGTAACTCCAGACCCTGGAACTCACCTCAGGACATCTCTGTCCCCAAAACCGCCCTCAAACGCTTGTCCCGCAGCACTGCCTCCGCCTCTCACATCCCTGCACTTTGATCCCTGGGTAGCAGCGGGAGGCCCAGGGGCAGTGTCTGGAGCTGTGCACACTGGTGCAGCCCAGGCTCTGTGCTGCTCCCTGCTCTGCTCCATGTGGGGCAGGATGAGGCTCCTGCTGCGGACAGCGGAGCTCTGTGCTCCCAAGCTGCCTGTGACCACCGCAGCAGCCTCCTCCGGCTCCTCTCCCGCTGTGCCCATGGGGCTGCCCTGGCACCCGGCCCGCTGGGGCTCACGCTTCCATGTGCCCCCCAGCGCTGAGGCCGTGGCGCGGCCTGTGGGGATCTGCTCCATGATGAAACTGCCCGTGCAGGACTCGGCAGTGGGGCTGGATGCAGCCTTTGTGGGTGTCCCGCTGGACACGGGCACGTCCAACCGCCCCGGAGCCAGGTAAGGGCCAGCGGTGGTGATGGGGATGCAGCACTCGTCATTCCTGGCTTCGGGAATTGTGCTCGGCAGCGCTTCCCACCCGTGGCACATCCCCAGGTTCGGCCCGAGGCAGATCCGGGCTGAGTCATCTCTGCTGCGGAGGTTCAATGGCAGCACCGGGGCTGCCCCGTTCGATTCCCTGCGTGTGGCTGACATCGGGGACGTGAACGTGAACCCCTACAACCTGCCCCAGAGCTGCCGCCTCATCCGCGGAGCCTTCCAGGACATCGTGGGCTCCGGCTGCGTGCCCCTCACCCTGGGTAAGGACCCGCGTCCCCCTCATGTCCCTGCTCACCCAGCTCCCTCCCTTCACTCAGCGTGAACATGGCAGGAGGTGAGTGATGGATGTGCCCTGCACTGCTGAGCTGGGGGGGAATTCCATAGAATCCCAGACTGGTTTGGGTTGGAAGGGACCTTAAAGCTCCTCCAGCTCCAACCCCTGCCACAGGCAGGGACCCCTTCCACTGGAGCAGCTGCTCCAAGCCCCTGTGTCCAACCTGGCCTTGAACACTGCCAGGGATGGGGCAGCCACAGCTTCTCTGGGCACCCTGTGCCAGCGCCTCAGCACCCTCACAGGGAACAGCTTGTGCCTTATCTCCAACCTGAACTTCCCCTGTTTCAGTTTGAACCCATCACCCCTTGTCCTATCACTGCAGTCCCTGATGAAGAGTCCTTCCCCAGCATCCTTGTAGCCCCCTTCAGACACTGGAAGCTGCTTCTCTTCTCCAGACTGAAGTCTCTGCCAAATTACTGCCATCATTGATGCCTCTTGTGTCAAACCCGAGGCTGGCTCGGCCAAGAGCCTGTTTCTGTGCACCCCTGCAAGCACAGCCCAAAGCTCAGCCCTAAACACAATCAGCTTTTTGTTGAGCAGGACCCAAAGAGCAGTTTGTGGCCCTCTGGAAAGCCTTGAGCTTGAGTGAGTGTCCAGCATCGTCCTGCTCTGCACAGGGCATGAATTGGGGCAGTGTTCAAGCTCCTGCCTCTCACAGCTTGACATCACTGGATGAAGTGAGTGTGGCGAATGATGAGGGACAAACAAACCATCAAGTGATGGTGTCCTCAGAGGCCAATCAAACACCAGTTGATAAGCTGCCATGCTGGCAGTCCTTCATCTCTGGTCCTCCCAGGGAGGGAAGAGGAGGGAGGAAGCAGCCTGTACCTGGGAGCCTTATTTTCCTTTGGGAGTGAAGCTCTGGGGCGTATGAACAAGTGCAGGATAAAAGCAAGGATGGAAAAACATTGCTTGGGTGATGTGAGTACTGAGCACCTCCTGTGGTGTTACACCCTCTTCCCTTGTCCTGTTGCAGGTGGGGATCACACCATAACGTACCCCATCCTGCAGGCCGTGGCAGAAAGGTATGCTTCTGATCTGGAGATGTAGGATAAGGATCTGGGAAGGAGCTTTGGGAAGGTTCCTGCTTTGCCAGGATGGGGAATGATGTGGCCTCCCTGTCTTGACCAGGCACGGTCCTGTGGGGCTGGTGCATGTGGATGCTCACACCGACACCGCAGACAGAGCCTTGGGGGAGAAGATCTACCACGGGACCCCATTCCGGCGCTGTGTGGATGAAGGGCTGTTGGACTGTGGGCGTGTGGTCCAGATCGGCATCCGGGGCTCCTCCTATGATCCCAATCCTTACAAGTACAGCCGGGACCAGGTAAGTTCAGTGACGAGCTTCTTCCTTTCCCCACCATTGATATTCCCATGTCGGTAACACTCCCTTGGCTTCAGCAGGAAATGTCTTTTCTGTGCCTTGGGATGAACGCTCCCAGTGCCTTGAGCCATCGGCGGAGCAGGGAATGAGGCTTCCCCACTGGGGCAGGGGATGCTCTGCTCTGCCTGTGTGTCCCTGTGCAGGGGTTCAGGGTGGTCCCGGCTGACGAGTGCTGGATGAGGTCCCTGGTGCCACTGATGGCGGAGGTGCGGCAGCAGATGCGGGACCGGCCGGTGTACATCAGCTTCGACATCGATGGGGTGGACCCTGCCTATGCACCGGGCACGGGGACACCGGAGGTGGCTGGGCTCACACCGGCGCAGGTGAGTGGGGGGCAGCGTCTCATCCCAGGGATGGGGATGGTTTTGCTCCTGTTATAGGAGGTTGTGCTGCAAGGGAAGCATTGAGGGAGAGCACGGAGCATTTCTTAGCAGGGATGAGGAAAGGAAACCCTGATCAGGGTTTGGTATAGGGAACACTGAAACTTGAATGGAAAGTTCAGCTTAGATGTAAGGAAGAACCTTATGTCTACATCTCACATGGTGAGGCACTGGCACAGGGTGCCCAGAGAAGCTGTGGCTGCCCCATCCCTGGCAGTGTTCAAGGCCAGGTTGGACACAGGGACTTGGAGCAGCTGCTCCAGTGGAAGGGGTCCCTGCCCATGGCAGGGGTTGGAGCTGGAGGAGCTTTAAGGTCCTTTCCAGACAAACCAGTCTGGGATTCTATAGCTGATGCAGTTTGACTTCTACACTTTGGGTGCACATGGGAAAAGCAGAGCCCTGACCATTCCACTACCTCTGATGTGTTTCTTGATCCCAAACCTGTTTTCTTTCCTAGGCTTTGGAGATCATTCGTGGCTGCAAAGGCCTGAACATAGTGGGATGTGACCTTGTTGAGGTTGCACCCATGTACGACGTCTCTGGTGAGTCTAAAGACAGTGGAGAGTGAGAAGTGTGCTTGACAAAGGCCCTGACCACCGTGGTTTGGGGTTTTTCTCCCATTCTTGCCTGTTCCAGGTAACACAGCCCTGCTGGGGGCAAACCTGCTCTTTGAGATGCTCTGTGTTCTCCCTGGGGTGAAGACGATGTGAGGCAGCTCCTGCCTGCCCCAGGGGCAGGGTTTGCTCAGCTGACACTTCACGGTTGCAACCAAGCTTTGCAGTAAGGAATAAACAGCATTTACCATTAGAAAAGGGAAATCTGAAGCTGAGATGGGAGCAGATGGGATTGAACAGTTTAAGTGGTGTCCGGAGCTTTTGTTTTCCTGGGAAAAAAGCCTCTGCTTTCACAGCTGGAATTACTCACCCAGCTCAGGGGGCTCCTGACATGAGCATCACTGGTAAAAGGTTCCTCCCACTAAGATGCAGCAGTGGGAGGATGAATGTAAAGGAAGGGAGGGCACGAGGGCAGCTTTGGGCTCATTCTGGGGATAGGGGAAACTGACTGCATTTCCTGCTGGGAATAACCAGGAACCGCCCACACCAGGGGGGGTTAAACTGCTCCTGGGATCTGTTTGTCCATGAAAACACAAGAGCCACCTCATCACACATTAAAATAGTTTATTTTGGTTGTGAATCTGTCATCGTCTTAAACCGCAATGGCGCCGGTGCCTGGTCACAGATACAAAAACCAACCAAAACCCCCCCAAAACCACAAAATAAAAAAGACAAGTTTGCCAAATAAGTTAATTCCCACCTTCCCCCCTCCCCAGTATCAAAAGTGCAAAATATATGTACCTGGGTTCAGTCCTACTTCTCAGGCTGCCTCTAGTGAACCAGGCTGGGGGTGCAGGGCAGAGGGGAGGCAGAGCTGCTGCCCTGCACGCTGGGTACAGGAGGAGCTGTGTGACAGCCTCGGAGCCCTGTGCAGTGTGTGACTGCTCAGGGCTCACTCTACCAGTGCTCTGTGACCGAATTCCTCACTCTTTGGGTTACAAACCACCACCAAGTGCTTCCCAAGGGTGACGTGTTATGATACATGTGGACAGAGCTTGGTGTGAGCAGCCTCTGATCATGCTCTGCTACCACAAAGCAAGCACCCAGCACTCCACACTGACTCCACGAGGGGTTTACAACAGGTTGGAGTTTGCTTCAGCCCATGAAAGGTTTTGTCCATAAACCAGTGACATGAACTGGGTTTGTTGGACCCGGTTACCAGCCACAAAGGGCAGAGTTACGGCTACCCAGGAGCTGTGCTCCCACCCAGCAAGGGCAGGCTGCTGCGAGCACCCCTTCAACCAAACCCAGCCTAAAAGGGGGGTTACCTGTGCTCAAAAGCAAATGAGACCAAAAAGGATTCCAGCAGGTGTAAGGACATGAAGGTTATTTTGAAGGCTCTGTGGCCTTCTCTTCTGGCTTGGGGTAGGGCTGAGCTCCCTTGCTGTAGCACTAGGCACTTTTTTCAATGTGTCAAGGGGTTTCTCCTGGTTTCTGACCAGCTGAAGAGACCCAGAGAGGGGGTTTTGCTTTCTGCAAAGCTTTCAGAAGTTGTGCAGAGTCTTCCACTTGGCTAAAACCTATTCCCAGCACAGCAAGCTGGAGGAAAAGCACAACTCCTCTGCCTGGATGCAAGTGAAGTCTATCAGCATCAAGCCAGTGTTCTGTTCCCCTTCCGGCTCTACTTCAGCATTGGAAGTCTCGAGCAGGGAGAAGCCCTCATCTTTCTTCTGTCCTTCCTTCCCTCTACTTTAGTGCCTCTTTCACAAGCTGCCAAGTCTGCTGAGCTCAGATTAAGTAACCTCACGTAGGGTCAGTTGGTAGCATCGTAGCCTTTATTTGGAAGTACATCATACATGGGGTTTGAGATACCTGTGGTGGTTGAAGCACATCAGTCTGCTCCCAGGGTGAGCAACTACGTTGTGTTGGCAGTAAAATGATTTGAGCATTCCCGGATTTCATACGGGACTGGCAGCTAGCTCAGAGACTGGCACAGTTACTCCTACTCATGGGCTGCTCAGGATGGTAACTAAGGAGGTGAGGGCTGAGTTAGCTTTTAATTAACACCAATGCTGAATCAAGGGCTCGACCGTCAGGTTTGGAGCCCCTTGGCAAAGGCCACCCCACTCGGATCCCTTTGCTTTACCAGTTCTGGGCCCCCACAGCAATTTGGTACCATGGGGGGTGGCTGGAGGAGGCGCTGCCTGGGGACAGCGTCTGCTCTGGAGCAGTAGAAAGGAAGAGCAAACCCCATGGGATTTTATGGAATCACAGAACCATGAATTTCAGTCCCAGATGCAAAGAAAAAGGATGGTGCTGTGAGGAGCGGATGCTGTTGCCCTGGCTCTGCTGCTCACCTTCCCTCTGCCTTACCATGGGCTGCCTTTTCCTGCTGGTGGAGCAAAGCATAACCCAAACCCTGTGTTTTCGGCTGCTCTGGCTTCACACAGCCCTGTGACTTCCAGAAGACACCAACCCCCTCATGCAAACCTAGGAAGAAGCCAAGGCAGTAGCAGGGGTGTGGAGAACAAAGGCTTGTGGCAAGAAAGAAATAGGTGAGAGGCTGAAAGCAAGAGTCTTAAACCCACATGTAAACCAAAAGCAGCGTCACACGTACATGACAGTCTGATGATCCAGCACTTTGGGACAATGTTTCAAGAATACAGCTGTCAAAGGAGTAGGTTCCTTGACACAAAGACGGGTCAGTTTGTGCTACAGACACAGGGGTGTTTGGAAGGAGCCCGGCCCAACTCCCTGGCAGCTAAGGAGAGTTTCTTTTACATATCTACTGGCTCATAGCAGCTCATGCCTACGATCTGAAGATGCAGGTAAAGATATGGCTCTAGGATACATAGTCTAAAGTCGACAGAAGCAGAAAGGCATTGAAAAAAATCAATGTGACATTTAAATGGCTCAACACTTGGACAGTCTGTATGGCCGTGCAAAACCCCTTCCTTCCTTCCCCGGGTTGGGTTTGGCTGGTGAAGCAGCACACGGAACTATGACACAAGGAGCATGAAACCATGCAGATCACCTACTAGCCTGCACCACACACCACAGGTGAGTCCCAGCTAAAGGTTTGCTATGAGGGAGGTGCTCCCGATCATACTCCACATCACTTACCACAGGGAAAGCTGAGAAAGTAGGACCGCCTGGTGGGAGGAGGCCTTTTGGAAGGGCAGGGCCCAGGAGGGTCTGCAGGGTCTTGCCAGTGTTACACCATGCACCACAGGCTAAGCACACGGGGAAGAGGAGAGAGAACCACGACCTGGCCCGTGTCACCAGCCGCGTTCGGTCTGGCCTGAATTGCTGCGGCCAAGAAGTCATTGCGGGTTTTTCTTCATCTGAGGTAAAATAAGAGGTGGATCTGGGGAGCTCTGGGACAAGAAGGGGATAAATGGACTTCTTGGCTCTTCAGTAGGATGGTGTCCAAATGCACGCCGAGTTAGGGGAGAGAGGTTCAGTGCACTTGGCTGCGCTCCTGGGCTCTGGACGCGGGGAGGTATGTTCTAGTCGGCGGCCCTAGGAGGAGTTCATCTAAACCCTAAGGTCCACTCATCACACTTGGTTGTGGATGGCTGGAGAGAGCTGTCCCTTGTCTTCATAAAAAGTCTGTTAGAACCTCTTTAAGATCTCTCAGTCTAGTGCTGGCCATGAGGGGATATAGAACCTCTGTAAGGAACCCTCGAGGAGGCGTTCCATCCAAAAGGATAATTTGTGTAATTTGGTTTTAATGGATCTAGATCCCGGGCTGCAGGAGGATTTCCCTCTGACTTCTGCGTGGAGCGATGAATTGTAATCCTCAGGTGATCCCCCCTCATCCCCTGCTCTGTGAGGCTTAAAAAGGCAGAAGTATTTCTTGTGGCCGTTGAGAGCCAAGACGTAGCCTGTGTAGTCGCGCTCCAGGAAATGCTTGTCATACTGGTTTGGGATGGGGGCTGCATCCTGGGCGAACTCTAGCAGGTATTCCAGCCATTCCCGATGCTTGTCCAGGCTGAGGAAGGAGAAGTGAAGAGAGCTGCTCCTGCAGGAAATGCAGAGGAGAATCATAGAATTGACTGGATTGGAAAAGATCTTCAATATCATAAAGTCCAAGCACTGCCAAGGCCACCCCTAACCCATGGCACTGAGGCCCCGTCTCCATGGTGTGTGAACCCTTGCAGGGCCGGTGCCTGCAGCCCTGCCCTGGGCAGCCTGTTCCAATGCCTGAGCACCCTTTGGGGCAGGAATTGTTCCTCAGCTCCATCTAAACCTCCTCTAGTGCAGCTTGAGGCCGTTTCCTCTTGTCCCATCCCTTGTTCCCTGGGAGCAGAGCCCAGCCCCTCCTGGCTCCATCCTCCTCTCAGGCACTTGTAGGGAGCCATCAGGTCCCCCCTGAGCCTTCTCTTCTCCATCTGAACCCCCCAGGTCCCTCAGTAGTTCCCCATCTCTCTTGTGCTCCAGGCCCTGCACCAGCTCCATTGCCCTTCTCTGGACCCACCCCAGTCACTCAGAGAAGAGGGATTAGCACATCTCCTGAGCCAGGCCACATTCCTGCTGGACAGGAAACAGGGACAGGTTTTGTCACCAAGGGCAGGCACAGGCCTGTGGTGCTGCAGCTCCTTTTCCACCCTGGCTCCATGCAGCTGACAAATGCCTGGTGTGTGGCACTCTCTTGCTCTCCATTCATTGAAACATGGGAATGGCCAAGGTGGTGGCAGGGACAGACCTGCCTGGTCACCTTTGCCAAGTACAGGCCAGAAAGGCCACTTGGTTTTCCTTGGCTTAAGGCCACTAATGAGCACAGTCACCACCAAGCTCCCTCCTGCCAGGTGAGCTGACAACACTCCTGCCATGGCATCAGAGCGGCCTTATGCAAGGTGTTAAAACAGTAGCAGAAACAGTAGGGGCCCAACCTACCCTGTGAATGTGTAGACTTCCAGGGCAAACTTCTGAAGGAGGGCAGTTTTGGTTGAGTTGGACAGGATCAAGACCACATTCATGTGACCTGGCCTGAGGCGAACCAAGTTACTGTTGTAGTTGATGTCCGTCAGCTCCGTCACCTCCACAAAACCCTTTTTGGGAATCCTGCTGCAAAGAAACAGTGACTGAGTGAAAGGGGAATGAGGGGCCATGAGGAACCAAGGACAGAGAAACCCTGAACCCACCCCCTTGTGCTGAGCTGCCCCTGATAAGCCCTGTAGATAAGGCCAGGTTAATCAGGGCAACAGATCCAGACTTGGATCCTCAACAAGTCAGGCAGACCTTCACCCTTACCCTAAGGATGTTGTCTGGGAAAATGTGGTGGGAATTGCTTAATAACTGAGTTTGAGCTCCCCTGTCCTTGCTGGCAGGGGCAGAAAGGAGAAATTAGGGAGGGAACCTGTTACTCTCTTTGCTGAAGCTCGCATCGTTCTTCTCAGTCTTTGCTGCGGTTTCCTCTTTCTCTGAGGGAGGACTGTCCCTGGTGTCGCTGGAATCGCTGCAGAGGAAGATGAGCTTGAGTGTGTTGAAGGCACCAGATCAGACTGAGCTGCTCGTGGCTGGACTCTAAGATCCCTGAGGGCCTTTTGGTGTGCACTCACCTGAAAGCCTGAACAATAACAGTGCCAAAGAGGATGAAGAGTGCAGAGAAGAGCAGGGACAGCAGCGGCATCATTTCTCGCCTGAGGGGAAGATGTGCAAACAGCCATCAGGTCTGCGAGTGGCACAGTTTCTGCTTGAACTTCAATTCCCCTCTACCCCAAGTAATACTGGGCAGTTTCCCCCAGAGCCTTGGCTTCTTTCCTGGCATCTTAAAGACAAGCAAGATTTTGAGCTCTGTCCGGCTCCCACCCCAAAGGAGGATCAAAATGGATCCATTTTAAAGAAGGTGACAGGGAAGTGGTGAAAACAACAGATGCATCATGTCTATGATCGCTCGGCCTTGAGGCTGAAGTACCCAGTACTAGAGGCAGAACCTGATGTCACTGTAGCATCACTGCTCTTCACCCACATCTCAAGAATCCAGGTCCCTGGGTGTTTTGATGTGTTTCCTCTTTCTGTTATTAAGAACTTGTTTCTCCTATGCAGCTGAACCAGATAACCACAGTCCCACTCCCTGTTGAGAGTTAACACCCCCTCCATACCAGTTACTGTGGAACAAACTATCCCAGCAGTCTGAGAGATAGTCCAGTGTGGAGTAGAGCCATCGGATAAGGAACATCTATTTAAGAAGAATAAAGGAAAAAGCAAATGACAAACTCACTCTCCAGAGCCCTGACAGGAGTCGTGCTCCTGAAACAGAACCCTGGGCTGAACTGGCCCAGGATCATGGGACAGTTGTGACACCCCACGGGCTTCCTTGCTTGCAGGAGCAGGAAAACCTGTGAGAGTCTTGCTTTGGTATATTCAAGTTTAAATCAAGTCAGTGATTGACCATCAGGGGATCACAGAAAAGGGCAACGCAGTTGTTAGGCCTCTGGAAAGGCCATGCACTTACGGGAGCCAGCTCATCGTTCAAGTCTGCCAGGACAGTCTCTGAGGAGAGGAGGTTGGGGTCTGTCCTCAGCTGGTCCAGAAGATCCAGGAGGATGAAGTTGTCCTCTCTGCTGCCTTGCCAGGCCTCCTCCAGGGTTTTATAGGCCACCTTCCCTTCGTTATTGCGTCTCTCCAAAATGACCACCTGGATGGGGCAATAACACCAGAGGTGTCAGAGCAGAAGGGACTTTTATCTAGACAGATGTTATGCTTCAAATTGCTGCCCAGAATTAGGTATCAGATCAAGGTATAACATCCTACATAAAGTGACATGACACAGAACTGCTGCAGCAAGTTCAGAGGAGGCCATGAGTGGACGAGAGCTCCTCCCGTATGAAGACAGGCTGAGAACATTGGGGTGTTCAGCCTGGAGAAGAGAAGCTACATGGAGACCTCAGAGCAGCTTCCAGTGTCTGAAGGCAGCTACAAGGATGTTGGAGAGGAGCTCTTCATCAGGGACTGCAGAGATAGGACAATGGGTGAGGGGTTCAAACTGAAACAGGGGAAGTTCAGGTTGGAGATAAGGCAGAAGCTCTTCCCTGTGAAGGTGTTGAGGCACTGGCACAGGGTGCCCAGAGAAGCTGTGGCTGCCCTGGCAGTGTTCAAGGAACACAGGGGCTTGGAGCTGGAGGATCTTAAGGTCTTTTCTAACCCAAACCATTCTATGGTTCTATGACAGATGAAGGGAAAAAAAAACCCAAGAGGAAACCCTCACAGCTGATTTTCCCCGATACTTCTCCTCATCCATCAAGAAGGCGTCTGCAAATTCCGGCTGCCGATCATTGTAGATGTGCACAAACTTCAGTGTGTCTTTCGTGTTGGCCACAGCAAAAGTCAAAAATGCTTCATAAGCCTCAGCAAACTTCTCTCCTTCTCCAGTAAGCAGGACCACGCAGTGCCTAGACAATGCAAGGAGATGGAGGACTAGGAATCATTCTGGATGTGAGGGGAAACAACTGTCCCCTATCTGCTACCTGGAATGATCCCAACAAGAAAGAACCCCATCGAACAATGTGGATGCTGGAGGCTTTAGGAGCAGCCTCAGAGCTTCAGGGAACAAAACAGGGGACACGTGACACCTGCACAGCCTTACTTTCGCTGACGGTGAGACTTCTTCACAGGACACAGCTCCTGGAACAGCCTCTGGTTGGTGAGCCTGGCCACCAGGAGGAACTTATTCTGAGAAAGGAAGTCATCAATGAGCTGCTTCTTCATATCTCGTGCCTGGTCAGGACAGAGAGAGTAAGAAAGTCAGAAATGAGCGGGATGAGAAGAGAGCACTTATGATATTCCTGTCTAAGCCTGGGGAAAGCTGCCAGCCATCACAATCCTCACTGAAATCCCACCCCCTGAGACATTCTGAGGCCCTGAGACTGAGGAGCAATCTGTGGCCACCCTCCTCACAAGGGCAGATGCCACAGCTGAGGCCTGCTGAGCTTTCTCTCTCCTAATGGTTGCTCTCTGCCTCTGCCAGAGGATGAGTTCACACTGAGAACGAATGCTGTCCACTCTGAAATGCCCCACTGACAAACCTCTCAGTGCCCACTCAGTCAGAAACCCTCAGCTCTGATTCACAGCAGCTCTTGGAGAGGGCTCTGTGCAATACCTGTACAACATCAGCGGGCTTGTCGATGTGCTCCTTGAAGATCATCATGGTGGGGGTGTAGACATTGATGTTGTACTGTCTGGACAACTCCTCAGTGCCTCGGAGTCCCACATACACGTAACCAAAGGAAAAGTAATCTCGGTAGGCAAAGGCAGTCAGCTGGGACAGAAGAAAGCACTGGTGTGTGGTTGTGTGAGAGAGCAAAAGACATTTTCTCCCTCATGAGCCCACAGTGATTTTGCTTAAGAATGTCCCTCACTGTTTAAAAGAAAACAGGCTTTGCAGTCACCCAAATTAGATGTGCCACAGGAAATGTTTCACTACACCTCTACTGCCACTGCCTCCAAAAACCACCCGCACTTTGGCATTCACTAAAGGTACATCCATGGCAGGACAGAGGAACAAACTCCAAATGAAGTCAGTCACCCAGCTGTGCTGTATTCAAGTGACAGAAATCATCTCTGCTAGAACCACTCTGCAGTGTTTGGAGGCATCAGTCTGCCTCTGCTCACAGTGAGATTGCATTTTCTTTTGGAAGAGCTGGATTTATGAGCAAAACAACAATGCAGCAATAGAAATTCCATTACCTTGTACAATAATGGCACAACTGGCATGTGATCAAACAGAAGGACGTGGGGCTTGTTTTCTTTCTTCCAGTTGGACAGAAAGTGGATGTAGTTCTTATCTGTGATCTTGAAATGGAATTGGAATGTAAGTTTGAGCTCTGAGCCATCAGACACACACAGTGCTCTGTGATAAGCTGTCCCAGAACTGAGCCCCAAAAGCTGGGTGTTGCAGAAAGCAGACTGTGGGTCTCTCTTTCCAACAGCTATGTCTCATCTGTGCTTCTTGATACAGGAAATTAATTAAAACCATCAGTCTTGACCTGCTGTTGACTCTCTTTGTCACTGCACCTCTGTCAATGCCATTTCTAGCCACTGTCATTCTGTCTGCTGGGCCACAGGCTTTATACTTAGGTTGAAACCAAGAGTTAGCAGTCACCTGTGAGCTCCATCAAACCTGCTCTGTTTCAACCATGGTACCTCCCTGACCTTGGGGAAGGAGAGAAAAGGGAGACCACAGCTTATTGAGGAGCCTGCAAGGAGAGGAGCAGGCTGCTGCTGTTGGTGATGGCTGTGGGAGGGAACATGAAGATGGGGCAAAACCTCAAACACCCAGATGACAGCCACAGCATGCTGAAAGTGGAGGTGGATGAGACCTGAGCTGGTTGGACATAACCCTGAGAAAGAAGGGAAGTGAAATTCAGTAGGCAGGCAGGGCATGACTGTGGATTCCTAACTTTCCTATGACTCTGGCAGCCATGGGGCACAACAGCTGGGAGAACAGCAGGCATGCTATGTTGCTGGCATAACTGTGTAGTAATGGGATCAACCCTTTTGCCATGAGAAGTGTGACAGAGCCACATCACACGGTTGCTTCTGACAGTTCCAGGGTCTGTAGGTGTAATTACAGCTCTTGGAATGCCTCCCTTCCCTGGGCCTGGCTGGATGTTCTCATAGTTGTGATGTAGACCAGCTCAGGGGCTGAATGGAACAGATTAGCCAAAGCAACAGCAAAGGAGAGCTGAATACACAGACACAGAAGCAGCACACCCCACCCATGCTGGAGGGCACCTTTTCCACAAGATTCCCGGGCAGGAGGTTCTCCACGAACTGCCGCAGGTTTTCCCGAACCACAGCATTGTGGAAGAAGGTGATTTTCCCATTGATGAGCCCCAGCAGGGAGGGGGTGCTGTGTGCACCCAGGTGATGGGCGAGGCGCCTCTCGTACCCAGCATGAACGACCCCGATCCCTGCTCCTGCAAAGGAGAATGGCTTCATGTGAAGTCATCCCAACACCCAGTAGGAAACAAGGGCTGAAGAGCTGTGCCCTTGCCCAGTACCCTGCCCGGAAGTTACTCATGGGACCATCCCTTGGAACTCTCTGCTCTCCTCTCACAACCCTTGAAAGTTTAAACTGACACATTAAATTCATGCATTTAAAATTCACAGCTTTAGAATCATAAAATCAACTAGGTTGGAAAAGCCCTTTCAGCTCATCCAGTCCAACCCTTACCCCAGCACTGCCAAGGCCACCACTAACCCATGGCACTGAGGCCTCATCTCCACCATGTGTGAACACTTGCAGGGACAGTGACTGCAGCCCTGCCCTGGGCAGCCTGTTCCAATGCCTGAGCACCCTCTGGGGCAGGAATTGTTCCTCAGCTCCATCTAAACCTGCCCTGGTGCAGCTTGAGGCCGTTTTCTCTTGTCCTGTCACTTGTTCCTTGAGAGAAGAGAGGACACACTGTCCTCTTTTCCCCTGTCCTCTGGTATTTCACAAGCTACATTAAAAGCAGAAATATCTTAGTAAAGTGGAACAACCCTGCCTTTGTCTCCTGCTTCCTGTTGAGTTTCTTCCTGTCTGGAAGCACTTGCAAGCAACAGTTATGGGGAAAACAAGGAAGCTGGGGTGGAGGGACAAGGACAAAATACCTCCTTAGAACCCAGATGTGTTCAATAGTCTCACAACTTCACTGGGTGGCAGCAGCCCTGATGTTGAGCACATATTGTGCAGGGAGTTGAGCTTTTCAAAGCCATCCAAGCGTAGGACAAAGAGCAATACAGCGTTTAAAATGGTGGCCTAACCTCATAGTGGCACGGTTGGCTTTGGTCACGCCATCATTTATGATTGTCAATGTTGGATTAAGGCACCTGCCATAGGGTCAGGAGAAATAGCACCTTGCCCTTGTGATCTATGGGCCTAGTTTTCTCCTCATTTCTAGCCTGTAGTCTCATTGATTATTAGCTGGAAGTGTGTACTTGCAGACCAGAAACCAACCGTGTCCTGGAATGCAAACCTAGCAGTGTGACCAGCAGGTCAAGGGAGGTGATCCTGACCCTCTGCTCTGATCTGGTGAGTCCTCACTTGCAGCACTGTGTGCAGTTCTGGTGTCCTCAACGTAAGAAGGACATGGAGCTGTTGGAGCAAGTCCTGAGGAGGCCACAAGGATGCTCATGGGCTGGAACACCTCCTGGATGGAGTCAGGCTGAGAACATTGGGGCTGTTCAGCCTGAAGAAGAGAAGCTGTGTGGAGACCTCAGGGCAGCCTTCAGAGTCTGAAGGGGGCTACAGGGATGCCAGAGAAGGACTCTTCATCAGGGACTGGAGTGACAGGACAAGGGGTGATGGGTTCAAACTGAAACAGTTCAGGTTGGAGATAAGGGAGAAGCTGTTCCCTGTGAGGGTGCTGAGGCGCTGGCACAGGGTGCCCAGAGAAGCTGTGGCTGCCCCATCCCTGGCAGCGTTCAAGGCCAAGTTGGACACAGGGGCTTGGAGCAGCTGCTCCAGTGGAAGGGGTCCCTGCCCGTGGCAGGGGTTGGGACTGGATGAGCTTTGAGATCCCTTCCAACACAAACTATTCTATGAGTGTATGATTACTAACATTTGTAAAACCATTAGGATATATCCCCAGAAAAATGTGAAAGTTAAACTCAGTCCTCCCAGGTCAAATGCGATGGCCACAGCCTTGCTGGGTGAGGGACACAAGCTCTGCCAGAACAGCCTCATCCTTACCCAGTGCCTCCAATTCCTGAGCAACTTCCTTCCACACAGGCTCGATGTGGATGCAGCTGAAGCACCAGTCCGAGGTGACTTTAATGAGGTAAGGTTTCTTGAAGCTATCTGGAACAATTTCATTGATGTAGTGGGAAAAGTGGAGCAGATACTTCTCATCGGAGGTGTCGCGCCTCTCCGAGTTGAAAGGGAAGTGGAAGAAGGACTCATCAAAATAGAATCCTTCATGGAAGCGGTGGAACTGGCGATGCTGGTGCTGAGAGTAGCCCTGGCTTTCCCCAGCATCTCCGTAGCGATCAAAGTTTGCCCTCTTCTCCTCATTGGAAAGGATCTGGGAAGTAAATGATAAAAGAAAGCTTGGCTGAAAGCACGAGGGGAAGGACCTCAAGAACAACCCCTAGTAACTAACTGCGACTGTGGCAGGACAGCCTATGAGGGAAGGTGCAGCCTCTGCCATGTGTGAGAAGGATAAATATGCTGGAAAAGGGGAACTGCTGCATTGCTTCTGGGCTTTCTGTAGTAAACAAGGGTAAAAGCCTGAAGAAAAGGAGCCTCTGAACCAAGAGTGCTCTGCTGCTCCTGAACATCATGCTGCCTGAGCGTTAATGCTCTTTTCTGGAGCAGCTTTTGCTGACATCTGTTTGACCATGGAGGGTTTTCTCAAGCCACCGCTGAGAATGACATCTCAATGCATCTTGTAGCAATGAGCAAATCTTCCTGCAGAGAAACTGCATTTTTCAGCTGGGAGACAAGGCTTTGCTTTGCTTTACATGGGCTCCACCACTTACTGTGGACATACTGAGTCACTGTGCCAGAGCAGTGTGTAAATAGCTACTTATGCAAAGGATAATCTGAAGTGACTAAAGCCCTGCAGTGCTTCAAGTTGCTTACACCATTCCCAAATGCTTAGATGAATGTGTGACATGCACAGTGCGGCTGCTCAGCTGCTCTGTGCTCAGTGAATACCTGCTCTGCCCTCCTTTGAGGTGTCTGAGCAAGAACAGGGCACACCTGGAGTAAACTATTTGTAAGTGAGGCCACGCTGGTAATATCCAATAGCTCTCTGCTGAGACAGCAGAGGATGCTGTCAGTAGCAGCCAGCTCCACAGGGCTGAGTGTCTTTCCCATGCAGACATACCCAGAAAAAGCAGGTCACTTCGCTTCTAATGACAGTGGGTGTTTAGGGACAAGAGTGTGTTACCTCGTAAGCTTTGCTGATCTGGATGAATTTGTCCTCTGCTCCCGGGTCCTTGTTTTTGTCAGGGTGCCTACGAGGCAGAACCAGAGCAAAAAGGGGTCAGTGGTGCCCCTGGGGGTGGGGCAGAGCAAGCCATCAGCCTCCATGCAGCAGCATCCCCTGTGACAGAGATGGGGTTTTATACCTGGCACGTGCTCTCCCTGCCCAAATCCCATCCTGAAACACAGCGCTGGGACAGGTGCTGTGTGCCTGCGGACCTGCCTCTCTGATCCCTCCCTGTGATGAGGGAGGGTGCATGTGTGCCAGTGCTCCTGCCCCATGTCTGTTGTGTTCCTCCTGGAAAACACCCCCTGCCACAGCCCTCAGAATCATGGAATCAGCCAGGTTGGAAAAGCCCTTTCAGCTCATCCAGTTCAACCTTTACCCCAGCACTGCCAAGGCCACCCTTAACCCATGGCACTGAGGCTCCGTCTCCACCATGTGTGAACCCTTGCAGGGCCGGTGCCTGCAGCCCTGCCCTGGGCAGCCTGTTCCAATGCCTGAGCACCCTTTGGGGCAGGAATTGTTCCTCAGCTCCATCTAAACCTGCCCTGGTGCAGCTCGAGGCCGTTTCCTCTTGTCCCATCCCTTGTTCCTTGGGAGCAGAGCCCAGCCCCTCCTGGCTCCATCCTCCTCTCAGGCACTTGTAGGGAGCCATCAGGTTCCCCCTGACCCTTCTCTTCTCCAGACTGAACCCCCCAGGTCCCTCAGCAGTTCCCCATCTCTCTTGTGCTCCAGGCCCTGCACCAGCTCCATTGCCCTTCTCTGGCCCTGCTCCAGCACCTCAAGGTCCCTCTTGCAGTGAGAGTCCCAGACCTGAACACAGGATTCAAGGTGCAGCCTCACCAGTGCCCAGTGCAGGGGCACAATCACTGCCCTGGCCCTGCTGCCACACTGGTGCTGATCCAGGCCAGGATGCTGGAGGCTTCCTGCCTGCCTGGGCACAAGCTGCTCATGTTCAGCTCCATCAATCAGCACCCCCAGCTCCTTTCCCATGAGCAGTTTCCAGCCGCCCTTCCCCAGACCCGGAGCATTCCATGGTGGTGTTGTGACCTGAGTGCAGGACCCGGCGCTGGCTCTGTTGACCCTCATCCCCGTGACACAGCCCCCTTTGCATGCAGGGGCTTGGCTTGCCCTTGCTCAGCGAGACTGCCCCCCTCGTGTATTAAAGGCTCCCTGCTCAGGCGGGCAGCGCTCTTCCCACAGCCAGACTCCCGCAGGGTTTTACCCCCGGACCGCACCGTGTCTGCCCCTGCTCTCTTCAGCACGACTGAAACGCGTCTGAGGGGAGCTCGGCGCTGGGCTCAAGCCTTGGACTTAGGGGCGCGGCAGCCACCACCGCCCCCCAGCCACGGCCCGGAGCGCAGCAGCCTGACCGTGCCAACCGAGAGGCCGCGGCCCGGCCCCTCCGTGCGTCCGCCCGCGGGCACGTACCACTCCCGGGCGAGCCGCTTGTAGGCCTTCTTGATGTCGGCCTGGCTGGAGCTGCGGCCGACCCCGAGCACTCGGTACGGGTCGAAGTCCCCCGCCGCGGCCTGCGCCCCCAGCGCCGCCAGCAGCAGAGCGGCGGCCCAGGCCAGGCCCGCCCGGCCCAGCTCCATGGCTGCGGCGGGGGGGACGCGGCCACCGGGCACCGGACGGGCCGCCCTCAGCCTGCGCCGCCGCTTCCGGCGCGCCCGCCCCGCCGTCACCATGGAGACGGCGGCGGTTCCGGTTGGCGGCCATGGAGGAGGCGCAGCGCCGGGCCCTGCGGCGCGGCCGGGCGAGGCTGGTGGCGGCGCTGCGGGTGGGCCCGCTCTGGGGCCCGCTGCAGGAGCGCGGCCTCTTCACCCGGGCCATGCTGGAGGACGTGCAGGTGAGGGGGGCACCGGGAGCCCCTGTCTGTAGGGACAGGCCCCAGGTAGGGCCCCGATCCCCGCCGTGCTGGGGACAGACCGGGGAGGCACCCAGCGGTGTCCGCCCATGCTGCCCTTGTCCCTCCCTACCATGGGCCCTAAAGATCAGAGCTGTGACACCTACCCCGGGTCTTGACTCTTCTTGCTTTCCCCTTGGGTGTCCATCCCAGCCTGGTGGCAGGGGTAAGGGACCCCCCTGTCCCCTCAGTTACTGGGGGCAGGCCTGGGGGTGTCAGTGCCCTGTCCTGCGGGAGCTCCCTCCTCCCTTGCCCTCCCTATGGTGGGCTCTGTGGGGCAGGCAGCCAGGGGCTATGGTCAGAGGGGTCCGGGGCTGGGGTTTGGGTGGCTGCTGGCGAGATCTGTGACTGTGTCCACTGGCTCTTGGGCTCATTCACCCTGTGTGGAGGTTTCCCCTCCATGGAGATCAGTGGGAAAGGCTGGCCCAGCAGCACACGTCGGCTCGGTGTCAGTCTATGATCCTGGGTTTTCCTCCTCTGCAGAGCGCTGGCAGCCGAGGAGAGCAAGCCCGGCAGCTGGTCATTGACCTGGAGACTCGAGGGAAGCGGGCTTTCCCTGTATTCCTCTCTATCCTGCGGGACACAGGGCAGGGTGACCTCGCGGACATGCTGACTGAGGAGTGTGGGTGCCCATCGGCACCACCCCAGCTGGTAGACCTGAGGCCCGTCGAGCTGGAGTTAAGTAGAGAAGAACATCCTAAAAGTAAGACTCGAGGGTGTGACTTGTTTCTGGGCAAACAGCAACATGTGGGGTGGCAGAGAGGGAGGCTCCACAACCCCCCTGGGCAGCCTGTGCCAGGACTCTGCCGCCTCAATGGAAAGATGTTCTTGCTCATGTTGGGGTGAAACTTGCTGTGGTTTAGTTTATGGCTATTGCTCCTCACCCTATCTCTGGGCACCACTGGAAAGAGGCTGGCACCATCCTGCTGGCACCCACCCTTGAGCTATTGATGTGCATTGATGAAATCCCTTCTCAGGCTGCTCTTCTCTGCACTAACCAGGTCCAGCTCCTGCAATCTCTCCATGTGAGAGAGATGCTCCAGAGCCCTGAGCACCTTTATGGCCTCAGCTGGACCCTTTCCAGTAGCTCCTTGTTTTTCTTGTACTCAGGAGCCCAGAGCTGGACTCAGGACTCCTGATGTGGCCTCGTCAGGGTTGAGTAGAGAGGGAGGATCACCTTGACCTGCTGCCATGCTCCGTTATCCTGGAGCAGGGCTTGTAGAGATGACTGCAGAGCTTGGGCTGTGTGCTCGTGGCATTAGGAGCACCCTTGTCTGTGGTTTTGCACAGGATTTCCCCAGTACCTTGGTGAGAATGGATTTTGCCATGTCCTCACCACCTTGTGCTCCTCTGTATCTGCGTGGGGATCCAGCTTGTGTGGTTGTGAGAAGAAACTTGAGTCTGTGAAACCCTGCAAAGGGGAAAAGGGATGTGATGTGACCTTGCAGCATCACAGCAGGGTCCTTTTGGGGACCCTGGGTTGCTTACTTGTAGCATGAAGTCAGAAGGGGGAGAAATGAGATCTGCCTGATCTGTCTTTACAGATGTGAACCTTCCAGAACATTTGTCCATCCCAGTGCAAGCAGAGAGTGAAAGACCGCAGGTACCTCCTGTGCCAGTCCAGGGTAAGCCATGGCCCAGGCTGTTCTGGAGAGCCAGGGAATTCATATACATCACCAATGTGTCAGGGACAACATGGATTTTAGGAGGAAGGTGGACTGTGGAGTGTGGGAGAGCTAAGTCCCATGTCTCTGTTGTGTGTTGTAGGGTTGGCTGTTGACAAGTGGAACCGCGATCTGGTCAGTATTTGGTTGGGCTGAAAACATTTGCTATTAAGCAAAGGCTTTGGGCCTTGTGGGTGGCTGCCAGGAAATAACCCTGGGGTAGCTGGTTCTTGTTCTCTGCCATTTGAGCCATTGCTCAGGGTCACAAGGATGCTCGGGTCTGGAGCACCCAACCTGATGATCCTGTCATAGGTTCTGTTTAGACTTTGGAAGCATAGGGCTGAAGGTAGCGCTCGTGAGATTCCTGTGGTGCTGCTGTTGATGGTAAAGATGAGTCTGTGAGAGATTCTTCTACCCCATTCTCAGCTCCTCACATGGGCTGTCATGGTCACATTTGATGATAATGCCCAAAAAACCCTGTAGAAGCTTCAGCTTGCCATTAGAGACTCTGTGGGTGAAGAAGCAGCTGCTTTCCACAAATTTCCACCCTGTTTGGTGTGTGGTTTTGCATTCCCTGCTGCTGATAACAATGTGTGCCTGGAGGACAGAGCCTCTTCTCCATACATAGACTTGGAGGGATGAAAAAGCTGTGAACTGAGCTGCTTTAAGGACTCCTGTTCCTCCTTGGCATTGCATCCTGCAGGAATAGCCAGCAGGCACTTGAATGAGAGGGTGTTTAACTGCAGTGTGTGCCTGGCAGGTTTACCAGCTGAGAGCGGATCCGTGTGGGCACTGCCTGATCCTCAACAACATCAACTTCACCACAGACTCGGGTCTCTCCACTCGCCACGGCTCCGACGTGGACTGTGAGAAGCTGGAGAAGCGCTTCAGGGCCTTGAGCTTTGATGTCCTGACTCGGAGGGATCTGGAAGCTCAGGTGAGGCCACTGCATTGAGCTCATGGAAGTGTGTGGGATGGGAAATGTGCCCATGTTGGCAGCATGCTGAAAGCAAGGGCCTGTAAGGATAGGACAAGGGGAATGGCTTGAACCTGCCAGAGGGGAGACTGAGATGAGCTCTTAGGCACAAGCTGTTCCCTGTGAGGGTGCTGAGGCACTGGCACAGGGTGCCCAGAGAAGCTGTGGCTGCCCCATCCCTGGCAATGTTCAAGGCCAGGTTGGACACAGGGACTTGGAGCAAGCTGCTCCAGTGGAAGGGGTCCCTGCCCGTAGCAGGGGGTTGAAGCTGGATGGGCTTTAAGATCCCTTCCAACCCAAACCAGTCTACAGTAAGAGCAGTGCCCAGCAGCCATCTGTGATATGGTTTGAACAACTGTTACCGTGATGTTTCCCATGCAGGACATGGTTTCAGAGCTTCGGAAGCTGGCACAGCAGGACCACAGCGCCCTGGACTGCTGCATCGTGGTCATCCTTTCCCATGGCTGTCAGGTGGGTACCTCCCATCTCTCCCTTTGCCCATTAGTCAGGCTGCCTGCATGGGAACAGGATCATTGCCAAGGTTTTCTGCTCCCCTGCCTCTGCACATTGAAAGACTTAAATTTTTATCTGGGTTGAGGATACATATTGAACTGCTTCTGCTATGTGCTGCTTCTCCAGCACAGTCTGGTGCAACCTTGCCAAGTATTCTCTGTTTTGGAAGCTGGGCTGTATAATCTGAAGCTGAGTGACAGCCCCAGAGTGAAGGGAGGCAGAGCTGACTCTCGTGCTGTGGCCATTCAGTCTTTCCTGTGTCTCCAGCTGTGACAGGGAAGATGCTATCAATAGTAAAGCCTGTTTATCTCAAGTGTGAGGCCTCACAGAATGAGCAGGGGAGAGTCACTGTTAGGAAAATGGTGGATGTTAAGTGCCTGTTGTCCCAGAGAATGAAAAACCCCATTGCTGGAAGAGGTGGGATAGGAGTTGGGCGATGGGAAGATGGTTTTCAGACTATGCTGGGTTGTCCCCTCCCCCTGACAAGGAGCAAATGTGAGGAATCAAGCTCTGTTCTTGGAACTTGAGGCTGCAGAGCATCCATCAGAGATGGGTTCCCTTGGAGCTGGCCTCTCCTGCATTCCTAGCTCCTGGATTTTCCTCTTGCAGACGAGCCATGTTCAGTTCCCTGGAGGTGTTTACGGAACAGATGGAAAACCGATTCCAATAGAAAAGATTGTGAACTATTTCAATGGGTCCAATTGCCCGAGTCTGAGAGGAAAACCCAAACTCTTCTTCATCCAGGCCTGTGGTGGAGGTGAATCTTTGTTTTGGCTCTGGTAGTGCATTTGTTTTGGCTCTAGTCGTCCCTCTCCAGCATCCTTGAATCCCCCTTCAGACACTGGAAGCTGCTCTGAGGTCTCCATGCAGCTTCTCTTCTCCAGGCTGAACAGCCCCAATGCTCTCAGCTTGTCTCCATGCAGGAGATGCTCCAGCCCCTGATCATACTCGTGGCCTCCAGTCATCTGACCATTGAGCAATTGAGTAATATGAACATTGTGAACTGACTTGTTCCTGCCTTCTGCAGAGCAAAGAGATCGAGGCTTTGTAGTGGATTCCAACTCACCTGGAGATGAAGCTCCCAGAGGTTCTGTGGAGTCAGATGCGACTCCTTTCCAGGCTCCATCAGGTAACATGGATGAGCCAGATGCCATAGCCAGCTTGCCCACTCCCAGTGACATCTTGGTCTCCTACTCAACTTTTCCAGGTGAGATCCCCAGAGGAACTGGCCAAAATGTTGTAGCTTTGTAGCCAAAGTTGGGGGAGGTTTGGGGCAATTGGAGATGGCAGGAGCTTAGTGAGATGAGAACATAAAACTATCTTTGGCAGTGATGTTTTCATTCTTCCTCTGCAGGTTTTGTCTCTTGGAGGGAGGTGTTGAGTG
Source organism: Melopsittacus undulatus (assembly GCF_012275295.1). NCBI lineage: Eukaryota > Metazoa > Chordata > Aves > Psittaciformes > Psittaculidae > Melopsittacus > Melopsittacus undulatus. The sequence goes on along the minus strand of NC_047538.1, from coordinate 2,003,966 downwards.
GCTCGTGGTATGTGGAAACCCTGGACAGTGTGCTGGAGCAGTATGCCCCTTCGGACCACCTGCTGAACATGTTACTGCGGGTGAGTGTCAAAGTCCAAGCTCGTGGGACTTGGGTCACTGTCATAAGCTTGCTGCCATGTGTCCAGGCAGATCGTGCCCTTGGGGAAGTCCTGCTGGTTCTCTTGTGCTTGAAGATGTCCACGGTGCTCGCTTGCACTCTGTGGTACTCCTAAGACGCTATGGTACATATGTACCCATCACCCCTTGTCCTATTGTTCCAATCCCTGATGAAGAGCCCCTCTCCAGCATCCTTGTAGCCCCCTTCAGACACTGGAAGCTGCTTTGAGTTCTCCATGCATCCCACAGTCCCGTTCCCTGTCCTTCCTGCTCCTCATCCATGCTCCTCCTGTTCTCAGGTGGCCAACACTGTCTCTGCCAAGGGGAAGTACAAGCAGATCCCAGGCTGCTTCAACTTCCTCCGTAAAAAATTCTTCTTCAAGTGCAAATGATGCTTTGAGGATCCTGCCAAGCTCCAGAACTGCTTCCTCTGCAGCCAGAGGAAACCTGCTCCCACCAGGATGCTGCATCCATGCTCCTGGTGTCATCTCTGTCAAGATGTTTGTCTTGAGAAATGTCACCCGTGAACGCTGCGAAACAGGGAGGAGATGGAGACTGGTGCTGTGCTGATAGGAAATGGTATGGATGGAGCAGAAGCCCTTTTGCCAGGGCACGTGCTGGCCCAGAGCCTCTGTGCTTGCAGAGAAGAGCACCTCCAGCTCACTGTGATGCGCTTGTGCTCAGCCTCAGGGTATTTTGTTTGGTGACCGCCACACTTGTGGCCTTCTCTGCCTGGAAAATCAAGTGATGGGATCAAAGTCTGGCACTTAAGTGGCATGGAATGAGTTTTGTAATTGAAATTTCCAATAAAACACGATGGAAAAGGCAAGAAAATCCTTTGTGTTTCCTCGTCTGTTCCGTGCTGTGAGTGCCAGTTCCACATCTCCCAAAGGCTTCTCTGAAGGGGGAAGAGCAAGAAAAACCTCATTCATGTAAATCTTCGTCTTCCTGCTGCTATTGGGAGCATTTCACACGTGGCCATGCAAGAAGGCAGCGAGTGTTCTCTCAAGGCAATCGGCATTAATGCAAACTTACAGAGGAACCTGATGAGGATCCCTCTGAATCCCAGAGCTGAGGTCAAGTGCTTGCCCTGAGGAGCTGTTGTAGTGATAGTTTTGGATTAGAAACTCGGGATGGATGTGGGATATTAGGAAGAAGCATCCTCAGAGACTGAGGAGCTGCCCTGGGGAGATGCAGCTGCTTTGGGGTATGTGGGGAAGGGAAGTGTCACTGTGCAGAGCCGGGACAGGATGGAGACCTGATGGGTGCCCCCCAATTGCATGGGGCATTTCACAGTCCTGGTCTGCTTCAGCACAGCAAAGGCAGCTTGTGCTGTGCCCCTGGGCCTCCCTGCTGCTGGGGGAGCAAGGGAGGCTTTGGGAATCACCTGTGGATATCAATATCAACTTGGGCCACTCCTCTGCCCAATCTGGTTTACAGGGGTGGCCTTCTGTCAGCATTACAGACACATGGGCAGCTCCAGCAGCCACACCATGGTGCTTTGTGTCCCCCTGACACAGTACAGCCTCAGCACACCCCACGTGTCCCTTGAGCGTGCTGGATGCTCACACAGCCACCACAGGGATTCACACACCCCAAAGGCACCCTGCTGGCCTCGCTCAGGTCACACACCAGCCTCGTGGCCACCCACCACTGTGGGCTCCCACTGTGAGCCATGGTTTAGCCAAGCCTCATGCAGGGACTGTGACTCTCCACCACCTCCTGCAGGAGGGGACATCTTTCACTGGGGTGAGACCCATCTCAGAGGGTGCCAGTGCCAGGCATGGTCCAGCTCCCTCCCCACCACCACTGGTTCTGCAGGCTGTGACCTGCTGGGTACCAGCCCCAGTGCTGCAGTGGTGCCCAGGGCTCCCACACTCACCACACCACTTCTGAGGAAGGGACATGGTGCCCAGGTGAACGCATAGTCGTGACATGAGGGCACATCTCGATGGGACTGCACCACCAGGCAGTGCCTCCCACATGTTGGGGTCCTGTTCCCTAGCCCCAAGAGCCACCCCTGTGGTACATGGTCCATCTCCACACGTCCTCTGGGCAGGTCTTTAATACGCAAGGGGTGATGTGTACAGTCCCTTTGCCACAGCACCCAGCAGCCCCCCCCAAACTACTGCCTTCCCCATGCATCTCTTCATCCACTAAACCTCAGGCTGGGCTGTCAAGTGTCACTCAGTCCCCAGAGGGACCCACAACCCTGTCCCCAGCAAGCCACAGCCCAGGCAAATGGCTCCCAGAGCCTCGGGGCTCACACCACTGCTCCTGAGCCCCACTGCAGGTCCAGTGCAGGTGATGGCATCGCTCCCCAGGCTGGTGCTGGTGTTGCTCAGGCAGGTGGCAGCATCACTCCTAAGCTGGGCACAATCCATCACGTCCCACGCTGAGCTTGAGGCACCACCATCCATCATCCTCTGCCACGAAGCTTCCCACTGGGCTCAGCACCCATGACAAGGTGATGGCAGCACCACAGTGCTGGTGGGCAGCTGTGCTCGGGTGCTCATGGTACAGCACCAACCACAGCCTCTGCACACCCGCTCCCACTGCCACGGGGCCTCCTCCCACTGCAAACCCCCACATCCCTCCCATGGTGCAGGTCCTGGAACCCCCCTCCCTGGACCAATCAGCCCCCCAAGGACCAACCCCTGAGACCCCCATTGAAATTCACCTGTCCTCAAGTAGCTCAGGGCCAGCCAAGTCCCCTGAGACACAGAACCAGAGAATGAGAGAGTGATTTGGTTTGAAGGGACCTTAAAGCTCGTCCAGTTCCAACCCCTGCCACAGCCAGGGACACCTTCCACTGGAGCAGCTGCTCCAAGCCTTGTGTCCAACCTGGCCTTGAGCACTGCCAGGGATGGGGCATTCATCACCTCTTTAGGCAGCTCAAGGATCTATCACATCCCTCAGTGCTCCCCGTGGGCTAAGTGGCTCCCTTACAGGCCCCCAACCAGACCCCAGCCCATGTCTCCCATACCACCAGCAAAGCCTTGAGCCCCTTGGTGCTAAGGACATGGATCCCACTCCTGCTCCCCACAGCTGCAGCCTGAGCCTGCTCCACTGAGTGACGTGGGGACCCTGCAAACCCCGGCATCCCCAGCCACAGCCGCAGGTGCCTGCCCCCCACTCCCCCCTGCTCAATAACCAGACCAAGGGAGACCAGCTCAGCACTTGTGCCTTTATCATGCTTGAGACGCGCTGCCCCTCGCGCTGCATCTTCAGTTGCGCCTCATATTCTGCCAAGGACAAGAGAGATGGAACATGGCAGCGAGCCCCGGCGCTGGGCAGGGGCAGCCCCTCAGTGGGGGCAGAGCACGCAGCACCCACCTCATTGATCCAGTCGATGTAGGCGGACACGCGGGTGAACACCGTCGGCTTCCTCAGCATGTTGCACCTCTGCGCCGAGCCAAAGCTGACGATTCCGGCCACCTCCCAGCCCCCCTCGAACGGGCAGTTCAAGGGGCCTCCAGAGTCCCCCTGTTCCCATAGACGCAGCTCAGTACTCGCCCTTCTGGACGCTCACCTCCAGCCCCTCACCTCCCAGTGCTTCCCATGGGGTCCACAGCCTCGTGCTCCAACCCTTGTTCCTCGGGAACAGAGACCAGTCCTGCACCCACCTTTGCCACCCCCTGCCCAACACTCACATTGCAGCTGGAGATGACACCATCGCCGCCGGCGCACATCATGCTGGAGCGCACGTAGGAGCCCCACCAGTTCCACTGGGAGCAGGTCTCATAGTCCACCACAGGCAGCAGTGCCTGCTGCAGGACGTCAGCCAGGGGCCCATTCGCTGCCACGAGAAGCACACATCACACCCTGCACCCACACTGGACCCCACTGACTCCTCCCCACGGACTTGGACTTACTCCAGAGCCGGCCCCAGCCGGTCACATAGCAGGGGTAGTTTCTCCTCAGTATCTGCCCGGCGGGTGGCAGGCAGGCCACCTGGATGGTGTCACTCTCCTGCACCTTCTCTGCCAGCTTGATCAGGGCAATGTCATTGCTACAGGGAGAGCCAAGCCATGGGGACAGGAAGGTCAGGTCCATAGCAAAGGGGAACCCAGCCATAATACCCCCTCCATCCATCCCTGACCCATCCCATCCCATACATGATGAGCTGAGAGTCCCAGTTCTCGTGCACGATGATCCTCTCCACACCCACAGCCACCGAGCCTGGCTCGTCCTCATCCGACAGGACCTGCTTGCCCAGCACCACGCGGTACGTCATGGTAGAGCTTCCAGGGGAGAAAACAAAGGTGTCAGTCTCCATAGACATCTTCTCCCCGCCTCCATGGACCCCTCTCTTTCACCCCAGCACCCACCTGATGCAGTGGGCAGCCGTCAGCACCCAGTTGGTTGCAATCAGGGTCCCGCCGCATGTGTGGTACCACTCCCCACGGTTGCTGTACTGCAGTGAGATCTGTGACAGCGGAGGCACAGCATCAGTGTGGGAATGTCCCAGGCCCTGCCCACATCCCCATCCCTGCATCCCCCCTTACCTGCCATGGCCAGCTGTGGGGCACAGCATCTTCACCACCCACCACGCGGGGGTGATGCAGCGGTGCCAAGGCCGCCTGCCCGCATCCATAGGCTGGGTGACACCAGTAAAGGGACCTCAGCAGCCGCCTGCACCCCCTGCTCAGGGCCACAGTGGCTGCCAGGGTCCCAAGCCCCCCACCCCATCCCCTCCTGTGCCTCAGACTCACCGTAGCCCAGCACCACAGCGAGACACAGAGCACCCAGCATGGCTGCAGCAGTCCAGAGTGAATGGAGGGGCCACTCACCCCTCTTATAGCACCCCAGGACCTTGGTGTTGACCTTGGCCACCACCTGGCCAACATGTGGTGAGTGTCCCACGCTGGGGGAGCAGCTCCTCAGCCCCATTGCTCCATCCTGTCAGCCCCCTGGGAACAGCCACAGCTGCCCATCCAACGTGGCACAGCAGGGATGCTTGGGGACACACAGGGTCCCTCCTGGGGAGCAGCTTGCAGGCAGCTCCCAGCCACACTGCTCTCTATGGTTGCAGGCAGCCCAACTGCCCCCAGCTTCCAGGGTGCAGCCCCAAACCTTCTGCTCCCCATGCACCACCTGGGCCAAACAGAGAGAGCCAGCAGCTGCCTTTGCACACAGCTTCAGAACGGAGACACAGCCCTCAGGGGGCTGCACACCATGGGAGGCTCCCACCCCCCAGCACTGCACACACAGACCCCTCCATCAGCAATGGCCACAGGCACCGAGTCACTGTGACCCCCCCGGGGTGAGTGCCATGGTCCTGCACGGTGCATGCACAACACAACAGCGTGGGGACAGCATCCCCAGCACAGCTGTCCCGGCAGCAGCAGCCCCTGGCAGGGACACGGTGCTGTCAACCCTTGGGCAAGAGCGGCTCAGCAAGGGGACAGTAGAGGGGTATGAACAACACCTACAGGCAGCACAGCAGGGGAAGGGAGAGCTGGGCACTGATCCATCCCAGTCACTCAGAGAAGAGGGATTAGCACATCCCCTGAGCCAGGCCACATTCCTGCTGGACAGGAAACAGGGACAGGTTTTGTCACCAAGGGTAGGCACAGGGCTGTGGTGCTGTAGCTCCTTTTCCACCCTGACTCCATGCAGCTGACAAGTGCCTGGTGTGTGGCACTCTCATGCTCTCCATTCATTGAAACATGGGAATGGCCAAGGTGGTGGCAGTGACAGACCTGCCTGGTCACCTTTGCCAATTACAGGCCAGAAAGGCCACTTGGTTTTCCTTGGCTTAAGGCCACTAATGAGCACAGTCACCACCAAGCTCCCTCCTGCCAGGTGAGCTGACAACACTCCTGCCATGGCATCAGAGCGGCCTTATGCAAGGTGTTAAAACAGTAGCAGAAACAGTAGGGGCCCAACCTACCCTGTGAATGTGTAGACTTCCAGGGCAAACTTCTGAAGGAGGGCAGTTTTGGTTGAGTTGGACAGGATCAAGACCACATTCATGTGACCCGGCCTGAGGCGAACCAAGTTACTGTTGTAGTTGATGTCCGTCAGCTCCGTCACCTCCACAAAACCCTTTTTGGGAATCCTGCCGCAAAGAAACAGTGACTGAGTGAAAGGGGAATGAGGGGCCATGAGGAACCAAGGACAGAGAAACCCTGAACCCACCCCCTTGTACTGAGCTGCCCCTGATAAGCCCTGTAGATAAGGCCAGGTTAATTGGGGCAACAGATCCAGACTTGGATCCTCAACAAGTCAGGCAGACCCTCACCCTTACCCTAAGGATGTTGTCTGGGCAAATGTGGTGGGAATTGCTTAATAACTGAGTTTGAGCTCCCCTGTCCTTGCTGGCAGGGGCAGAAAGGAGAAATTAGGGAGGGAACCTGTTACTCTCTTTGCTGAAGCTCGCATCGTTCTTCTCAGTCTTTGCTGCGGTTTCCTCTTTCTCTGAGGGAGGACTGTCCCTGGTGTCGCTGGAATCACTGCAGAGGAAGATGAGCTTGAGTGTGTTGAAGGCACCAGATCAGACTGAGCTGCTTGTGGCTGGACTCTAAGATCCCTGAGGGCCTTTTGGTGTGCACTCACCTGAAAGCCTGAACAATAACAGTGCCAAAGAGGATGAAGAGTGCAGAGAAGAGCAGGGACAGCAGCGGCATCATTTCTCGCCTGAGGGGAAGATGTGCAAACAGCCATCAGGTCTGCGAGTGGCACAGTTTCTGCTTGAACTTCAGTTCCCCTCTACCCCAAGTAATACTGGGCAGTTTCCCCCAGAGCCTTGGCTTCTTTCCTGGCATCTTAAAGACAAGCAAGATTTTGAGCTTGTTCTGCTCCCACCCCAAAGGAGGATCAAAATGGATCCATTTTAAAGAAGGTGACAGGGAAGTGGTGAAAACAACAGATGCATCATGTCTATGATCGCTTGGCCTTGAGGCTGAAGTACCCAGCACTCGAGGCAGAACCTGATGTCACTGTAGCATCACTGCTCTTCACCCACATCTCAAGAATCCAGGTCCCTGGGTGTTTTGATGTGTTTCCTCTTTCTGTTATTAAGAACTTGCTTCTCCTATGCAGCTGAACCAGATAACCACAGTCCCACTCCCTGTTGAGAGTTAACACCCCCTCCATACCAGTTACTGTGGAACAAACTATCCCAGCAGTCTGAGAGATAGTCCAGTGTGGAGTAGAGCCATCGGATAAGGAATATCTATTTAAGAAGAATAAAGGAAAAAGCAAATGACAGTGGGATTGAGTGCGCCTTCAGTAAGTTTGCTGATGACACCAAGCTGTGTGGTTCAGTTGATCCGCTGGAGGGAAGGAATGCCATCCAGAGGGACCTTGACACACTTGTGAGGTGGGCTGATGCCAACCTCATGAAGTCTAACCATGACAAGTGCAAGGTCCTACACCTGGGTCAGAGCAATCCCAGGCACAGCTACAGGTTGGGCAGAGCAGCCCTGCAGAGAACGACTTGGGGGTGTTGGTCAATGAGAAAATGAACATGAGCCAGCTTCAGTGTGTGCTTACAGCCCAGAAAACCAACCATATCCTGGGCTGCATCAAGAGGAACGTGACCAGCAGGTCGAAGCAGGTGATCCTGCCCCTCTGCTCTGCTCTCGTGAGACCTCACTTGGAGCATTGTGTGCAGTTCTGGTGTCCTCAACATAAAAAAGACATGGAACTGTTAGAAGAAGTCCAGAGGAGGCCACGAGGATGATCAGGGGACTGGAGCACCTCCCATATGAAGACAGGCTGAGAAAGTTGGGGCTGTTTAGCCTGGAGAAGAGAAGGCTGCGTGTAGACCTCAGAGCAGCTTCCAGTATCTGAAGGGGGCCTACAGGGATGCTGGGGAGGGACTATTCATTAGGGACTGTAGTGATAGGACAAGGGATAACGGGTTGAAACTTAAACAGCAGAGATTTAGATTGGATATAAGGAAGAAATTCTTTACTGTTACTGTGTGAATGCTCCATCCCTGGCAGTGTTCAAGGCCAGGTTGGACAGAGCCTTGGGTGACAGGATTTGTCCCTGCCCATGGCAGGAGGTTGGAACTGGATGACCTTAAGCTCCTTTCCAATCTTAACTATTCTATGATTCTGTCATACTGTCATTCTGTGATACTATGATCTGCAAGTTGATACTTTCAAGACTGCTTGACCTAACAGGTAGGGGGCAGGGAAGTTCCATAACTCGCACGATGGCTCCCACCAGCTGGAGTCCCAAAAGCCAGTGACAGAGTGACAAGAGCCAGCAAAGATGCCATCCAGGGAGGGTCAATCTTCTCTGACAGCGAGTCCAAGACTGCACTCTGGCCTACACCAGAGTGAACTGAAGACAACCCAGAAGTGCCACAGGCACGCTTCTGACCACCACCACTGGAAAGACTGGAAGCACACACGTCGGTATTGCAGGGACAGCAGTGCTGGCCCCATCTCTGCCCCTTGGACACCAAATTCACCTCCCCTACAAACATCATTGGGATGGGAAACCATGGTGGGCACGGGAAACCATCGTTTAGGACAGGGAATAATCAGTGAGGGGAAGCTGATGGGGTCTACTGGCTGCACAGCTGCTGCAGCAGCCAACATTGTTGGAATGTAGGACAGTGGAATGGAAAGAGTTCTGAGAGCTCCACAGATAACTCCATGCTGAGGAAGAGGAGGAGACATGGTCAGACAGACTCCACAGCTGGGTCCCTCACTCACTTTACTGCACCACCAGAGCAAGAACCTTGGTCACTAGACCCAAATTAGCCAAAGGGGTATTCCACACCACAGCACATCATGCCCACTTTATAAACTGGGGGGACTAACCTGGCAGGGACCAGTTGCTGCTCGGGACAGGATGGGTATTCATCAGTGGGTGGAGGCAATTGTATTGTGCATCACTTGTGTTTATTGTGTTTTTCCTCTTCCCTTTCTCCTTTTAGTTTTATATTCTATATAAATGCATTCTGTTGAATTTAGATATTAAACTGTTCTTATCTCAATCTCTGGGTTTTACATTCCTTTGATTCTCCTCCACATCCCATTTGGGGCTGGGGGGGGAGGAGGGGTGTGAGTGAGCAGCTGCGTGGTGCTGAGCTACTGGCTGGGCTTAAACCATGGCAGTGGTGTATGGTCAGAATCCTGCCCTAGGTCTGACTCACATTGTCAGCACAACCTGCAATCGACCCTCCAAGGCCATACACAAACATTCTCAGTGCTAAACTTGACATTTGTGACCCAAACAATAAAATTCCCATCATAACCAAACCCATCCTAACTGGTGCTTCTGATTTATCGAGAGAGTTCAACCATGCAAGAAGGAACACAGGGGGTTGGGGGTTCTTCTCATTTAGCTGTTCATATAGCACCTGCATAAACCAGTTCCCTGTGCCTGCTCCACCAGCTCCTCAGAAACTGAACAGGGAAAATCCTCCTCTAAGGAAGCATGGAATTCCCAAACACCACCCTGGGGAGAAACAGAAAAGTATGCACCTGCCTTGAATGGATCAGGATCCAGCACGAGCAGCCTCTGAAAGGACCCCAGAGCTCTGACCCAGAACTTCAGAGTCGCACCTAAAGGCAAAGCCCCAGAGAAGCCCCCACCTCTGGTCAAGAACTCCAACCCCTCTCTAATTCTAGTCCCTGGCAGCCCAGCCCAGCTGTCCTTCATGAGCTGGCAGCATTGCTCACCTTTGCTGGGCAGGAGGGAGTTCCCTCAGTGAGATAGGGCATTTGGAAAACACTGAGGGGAGTGGGCAAGTTGACAGCAGGCAAGCAAGAGCAGAGGGGATTCATACAGCTATCTTGTCCAGTAGTGGAAAATTGAGAGTTCTCAAAGGCCACATCTCAGTGAAAACTGCCCAGAGAGATGGGCAGAAACACCATGAAGTGACTTCTGTAAGGACACACCCACACATCTTAGTCCCCAGACTCACAAAGTGCTTCAAAATCTTACTAGAAATCCTGCTCCAAGACAGGAGAAACACTGTTTAGGGGACTGTCTATTACAAACATCTGGTGGCAAGTAGGACATGTAGGTATAGACGTGTAGATATATACACACACAATTATATACATTATATGTGTACAAGTCAATAATTTCAAGACTGATTAAACCTAACAGTTAGAGGGCAGGGAAGTTTCATAACATGCACGATGGGTCCCACCAGCCGGGGTCTCAAAAGCCAGTGACAGAGTGACAAGAGTCAGCAAAGATGCCATGCAAGGAGAATCAATCTTCCCTGACAGCAAGACTGAGACTGAGATCTGGCCCACACCAGAGAGGACCAAGGATAAGTGCCTCAAGCCCACTTCTGCCCATCAGCACCACTGGGAAGATTGGGAAGCACACACATCAGCATTCCAGGGACATGGGTGCTGGCCCCATCCCTGTCCATTGGACATCAAATTCACCTCCCCTACAAACATCATTGGGATGGGAAACCAAGGTGGGCATGGGTAAACATCGTTTAGGACAGGGAATGATCAGCAAGGGGAAGCTGATGGGGCCCATTTGCCACACGGCTGTTGCAGCAGCCAACATCAGTGGAACCTTGGGTGGATCCTGTTGGAGAGAGGCTGTTGGCTCAACTGACAGTGACCCACGGTCATGGCAGGTACAGCAGCAGCTCCTGCTCCTTCTGGTGCTCCTGCCCCCTGGTAACCCCCAGCCAGCTCTGCCAGACACTTTCTCACCCCAGCACCGATCTCTGCTTCTCCCAAAGGAGAGGTTTCCCCTCCGCCTGCCAGCGTCATTGCAAGTGTCAGGTCTGAGCCCCAGCACTCTGGCCATGGCGAGACGCATCGCTATCTGTGAGCTACCCCTGTCCCGGGGCTGCCGCTGACCTTGGGGCCTGCCCAGAACCAGCCTGGCCCGCAGCAGCTGGTGCAAGAGGTGCCAGGGGCCCCGGGGCAGCTGCTGCAGCTCCCACCCGCGGCACAAATCCCCTGCGCCCATGAGCAGGAGGTGGCCTCCACCAAGGAGGGGCAGCCATGGAGGACACCATCCCCTCTGCCGCTCCCCACGGGCTGGATGCAGCACCCAGGGATGGCACCGTCCTGCACGTCCCTGTCTGGGCCGCCTGCCTCCAGCAGATCCCAGAACTCTCCGAGTATGTTGTGCAGGGCGGTGGAGAGGTGAGGCTGGGCTGAGGGACAATGAGGACACTTTCCACAGTGCCTTCCACTGCCCCAGCAGCCTCACCATCACCGCCTTCCTCAGGGAGTTCTGCACCTTCTTGCATCGCGTGGCCAACAGTGACTGCCCACTGTACCCGGTGGTGCTGGTGCAGCTTCCCGGCATTGAGGACACGCCGGGAGCAGCGATGGACCCAGCTCTTCTGCAGAGGTGCTACACGAGCTCCTGAACTGTCCAAGTACGTGGCGGAGGGCGGCTCCCACAAAGAGCCATCGGTGCTGGTGGGGCTGGGGACTGGTGAGGACACAGTCCCCAGTGTCCCCAGCGTCCCCATCCCAACCAGCTCCCTCACATGCTCCCCCTCTTGCTGTGCAGGGCAGAGGACATCTGCACTATGGAGATGGAGGACAGCAATGACACCTGCCGCGATGGCCCCAACAGTCCTGATAGAGCCCACTCCTTCACCCAGGCCCCTGACCTGCTGCAGCACTGGGTGCACATCAGGAGGAGCAAGGGCTGCACAGAGACACAGGTGCTGGGGCTGCTGACCCCTTCTGGGGGGCGCCGGCCTCCCCCTTGCAGGAGACACAGCAGGAGCAGGTCAGGGGCTCAGCAGACCTCCCCCATGGCCACCGCTGAGCCCCTCTGGCACTGCAGAGGAGAGCTCCCTGCCCAGCTCTGCCCAGAGGACTCTGCAGAGGCTCGAGGGGACAGAGCTGCCGAGAGTCCCCGGAAGGAGCCCCTGGCAGCTCCCATGGAGCATCCCCTGCTGAGCCCCCGCTGGCAGCCCAGGCTGCTTCTGACCTGCCTGCAACTGCGGAGTGCCCAGGCCTGGGTGCCCCCAGCGCCACCCAACCTGCAATGAGTCCCTGCTGCAGGAGGCAAGGCACAGGCAGCCCAGGGTGCTTTTCAGGCCAGTGCCAGTACCCAATCTCCAGGCCAGCGCCTCGGCGGCCCCCCAGCACCTTCCACCTCCCAAACACGCACTGCTGCAGGGGGCACTGAACACGAAGCCCAGGCTGCTTCCAGAGCGATTGACAGTGCCGAGTCCCCAAGCCCAGGCTGCCCCCAGCACCAAGCACCACACAAACCCGCCCTGGTGCAGGAGGCACTCAACAGGCAGCCCAGGGTAGTTCTGAGCCCACTGCAACTGCCCCGGGGCCTTGTCTCCTGCCAGGGGGTGCCCATGCTGCCAGAGGCGGCAGCAGCCCAGCCAAGTGCCCTGTGCCAGCCCGCACCCGCAGCCAGCCAGAGTGCTCCCAGCAGCACCATTCCCCACCAAGGAAAAGGAGGAAGATGGAGTTGCGCCGGCTGAGCAAGCGCTAGGACGCTGTGCAAGGGCACACACACAGGCACAGCACAGCCGTGGGCACCAGCGCACAGCAGGAAGGAAGCAGCAACGAAAGAGATGAGAACACCCATCACCGACCATACAGCAACTTCCTGAGCTCCATCCCGAGTTGCCACCTGCTGGGCAAGCAGTGAAGGTGCTGGGGCCTCGGTCACCATCACGAGCAAACCCTGGAAATGACCCTGACAAACCTGGGAGAGAGCTCCAGGGCAGCCAAGTCCCTGCAAAAGCCAGCGAGCAGGCGGCAAATCCCCTGCGAGCTGGCAGAAGAAGTCAACAGGGAAAGCATCGCAAGAGAAGAAAAGGGGATGAGGATGAAGGATTTACCAATGCTGGTGTCTGACAATGTGCAAGAAAACCAAACCAGTCCCTTACCGCTCAAGTTGTTCAAACAGACCCTGCCCAGAGAATCAGAATCAGCAGGGCTGGAAAAGCTCATCAAGTCCAACGAGTCCCTTCCCTCTGGAGCAGGTGGCACTGCCCCACCGCCATCTCACCACCCGCTGTGCTCCCAAGCAAAGTTGACACCATCCCCCTGGTTGAGCAGGCACAATCCCAAGTCCCACAGCAAGGAACTGAAACCTTTGCAATGGTGGCTGCAAAGTCCCTTTGCCACCCGGGACTGGTGCTGCCCAGCTGCTGCAGCACAGACTCTTGGCAAGCTCCAAGCAATGACTACTCTGGGCAGAACTGCACTTTGTGCTCCTAGAAGCAACCGTGCCATTAGAACTGTGCAACTTTGACCACTTGCACACTGCACAACCAACATCGTTCCCTTCTCTGCCCCACTGCACCCATGGGTGTTAGTACCTGCAGTTTAGAGTCCCCTCTGGCAGCTGAAATCGTGCTCCACATTGTGCTGTGGTCCTGGCACCACCAGAGGGGACAAAACACCACATCCTGCTGGGGCCTGGCCCATGCCTACCGAGCCCTGCACAGCCCATCCAGTACCCTCGAGGGGAAAAAGATGTCTCTGGATCACATGGCAACACAACAGACACAGCAGCAACTCCAGCCCCAGCGACAGACACTGCAGCTGCTCCAACCTCAGCCACAGCAACTGCAACTGGTGTCTCTTGCTGGGGCTGCACCACCCACAGACACTGCACATACTGCAACTGCAGTCACAGGCACTGCAGCCTCTCCAATCCCAGTGAGAGGCACTGCAGCTCAGTGGGTTGGGTCCTGGTGCAGGCCCCATTCAGATGAGCATGTTGTTCCTGGAGAGCAGCACTGGTAGCAGTGAGGCCCAGGCAGATGTGTGCCGCAAATACGGGCATTGCTGAAGCAGCTGACCCACAACAGCAAGCAGCACATCAATGTGCTGACCCTGCTGGCCAAGGAGAACATGCACTTCAGCAAGGACATTGTGTCCCTGATTGAGGCACAGATCACCAAGGTTTTTGTGTGCCCCTGACTCCTACTTGTACCCATAGTGCTGGAGGGGCCAGCTGGGGCAGCAGGCAGGGGTGCTCTTAGGGCCTAGGGGAAGGGCAGAGGGGAGATGGAGCGCTGAGGAGTACCAGAGCAGACAGGCAGCATGAGGCACACAGGTCGCAGGAGGAGGACTCTGTAGAGCAAGCTCAAGGTGTTAGAATGGCAAACTGTTCATAGAGACAGGAAATAGATGAAATCTTTAGTTTGACAGAAAAGATCAAGAAATTGTTTTCTGTTAACAAGCTGTACAATTGTTTGATTGTTTTAGGTGGATGCAGCTACTGGGAAATGTTTGTTTAAACTACGCTCTACATGGAACGGTATTTTTCCTTTCAAGAAACTACTTGTACTGGATATCAGAGTCAATGTATTAGATCCTGCTTGGCCAATTAAACCTCTGCCCTCAAACCTGGATTTGTCCAGCATCCTTGCGAAATGCAAGTTTCCAGAGAATTCAGTCACTTTGTAGGCCTACTACGTGCACAGATGGTGATGTATGTAGTTGTCATTGTTTGTCTGCTGCTGACAATTTAACATGTTCATAATGAAGTATCTGCCCTTTGTATACAGACAAGAGGATTTTCTGAGCTGAGGATATTGGATAGGTTGGGTTCTAGATTTCAGATTGTGGAACAGCTACGAAGTTCTTGGGGTTTTGTTTTCCACTTCTCTCCGTGTGAACAGAGACCAGCAGGCAACAGACATGAAGTAATTGACAGCGCTCCTCAGAAACAAGACACGGCTACAGAGGATGCAGAAAATCAGGGTGGAAAACAAGGGAGTCCAAGTCCCAAATGGCCACGATCACCATGCACACAGGAGAGGAGCTCACGCCAAAGGAGATGTCAGGGTTTATCTGCCAGTGCATCACCTCCTGCAGTACGGATGGTATGTCAGATAGGCCCTAAGCAGCCTCCTGTTGAAGGCTTATGCAGTCCTTTGCAGACCTTTCAATAGCAATGCGACATGGTTCACTCTGGGAAGGATTTTTCCATGTATAAAATCATTGAGAAACTTGTACAAGTTAAGGATAAAAAAAGCAAGTCCAGAACTGCATTCTTACACAAACAATACTGAAATGCTTATTTCTGCAGGTTTCTTTCATGTCTCCTCAGCCAGGGCCTCAGGGCCAAGCTCAACAGCATTTCCCACAGGAAGTATAGTTCAGAACCCTGCACGACCTGCCCAAAATCAACCACGTTGCTCATGACACGACTGTTTAAATAAACTGACGTGTTCTTTTGTTGTTTTGCTTTCTTCTGCTTTCTTCCACTTTGCTTTGTTATATAATATATACAAATAAAGGAACGAATGAAGATAATGAAAGGAAATCAAATGAAAGGAAATGATGAAATGCCATGCTAAAATAAAGACAATAAATTGTAAAATGAAAACAGTAGTGAAGGAGGGAGGGCAGTAGGCATGCGGGAAAGGAAGAACGGACCCGTCCTGCTCGATGCCCCTCTGGCTCCTCCACCCTGGAGGCCATCGCTGCTCTGTCCCTCTCCACCTCCTCCCCCGCCCCCCGCTGCTGCTCCTCAGCCTCTCGCCTCGCTCCCCCCCGGGCTCCCCTCTCCCGCCCGTTCCCATCCCCTCTTCCTGCCCCCCCTGCCCCGTGCCCGGCGGACGCGGTCCCAGCAGGGCCTGGCAGCAGGAGGAGCTGGAGTTCGAGGGCAGGGGCTGCCGGCGGCCATGTTGGTGCTGGGGCTGCAGCTGAGGGGAGGGCCGGGGCCAGCGCTGAGGTGAGCGAGCCCCTGTGGAGATGGAGACAGCCCGGCTGTGGGTGCAGGCACCGGGCACCCCGACTGCCAGAGCGCCGAGAGCTGCCCCAGCCCTGCCGGAGCCCTGCAGCTGGCACTGGGCCTGCACACGAAGCTGCAGAGAGCTCTGTCCTGCAGCTTGCCCCCCTGCGCCCCATGGATCCCCTCATCGCCTGCCCCTGCTTCCCTCTGGACTCTGTCCTGCTCGGTGCCCCTCTCGCTCTTCCCCAGCCTTCCAACATACCAGATGTGAGGAATTCTTTTCTGCAACCACGTTGCTTTTCAGACAAAGGAAACAGGAGTTAATAACACCTAATACTGTTTTCAAACATCAGTTCTGGATATAGGCTCCTGAGAGAAGTGCTTAGCTTTATAGCACTGACAGTCCTTGCAGACGCTGGTTGCTGAGTTCAAGGCAACATATAGATGAAAGACAGTAATTAAACAGATACAGTTTTTAATTGGGAATAATTTAAAAGCTGTGATGTAGTCTTGTATTACTATAAGCCATATAAGGACTGTAATGTGTGGGGTTTGTTCATCAAAAGGTTTAAAGGGAAATATTGCTTGCTACACTCTAAGACACTCTCTGTAACTGTCACTGTGTGGAACCATATTTCTTTCTTTTGTGGTTGTTGTACTTTGTGAGTTATAAAGGGGAATTCAGTTGTATTGTTGCACGGGACTGAGGGGGGAGAGGAAGCCCCGAGCCCAGTGCTCAGGTTGGAGCCAGCGAGATCGAGCTGGTGTTCAGAGCGCTCCCTGCTGCTGGAGGGAGGGGGAGTTCGGTAGGATGGTTACATGCACCATATAAGGAATAGAGGTTCCGGTGATGGGGAGGCTGGTGACGGACACTTCTCGAAGCTTCTGGGAGCTTCTCGAAACCTCTCGACGATGAGACCCCAGCAACAGAGGGAAGCAATGGAAAAGTGCCTTATCAAAATCCGGGTGAAAGGAGGCAGCGGGATTGGCTGAAGCCTTGAACCAAGAAGGATAACAGAGACCCCCCCAAAGACCTGGTGTGCGCGTCTTGGGCGGAGCGGGGACTGCTTGGTGCACCCAGCGCTGTTTTCTTATCTGCTATCACTTGCTCAATTTAATAAATTTATAAATTCGCGTTTTGAAACGAGATTGGCTCACTCATTGATAACATGACTGTCTGCCAAAAGAAGGGGCTTCCAGACTGCTATGTAGAGAGTGTTCCTGTCCTCCTGTACCTTCATTTCCTGAATTTCCAACAAGTAGGAACAAGGAACAGACTGGGAAGTTTCTGGCTATGGAAACGTTGCTAACACCATGTGAAATACGAATCCACTTCTATAAACAAGATAACAAGGTTTTATTAAGGGACAAAGTCAATAAAGCAAAAGCAAACAGCGCTGGGCGCGTGACCGTAGCCAGAGATGCAAGTCATTAGTATTTGTTAACAGGTTTATATACTTTCACAATTCCATTAGTCACATACATATTCATATAGGCAGGGAACATTATAATTAGGTCCAGTAATTTATTGTCATAAGTCTCCTCCTCTTGGCGTCTGCGCACTGCTCTTCAATAATTGTGGGCAGGGTCTTGAGGGTGAAGTAATCAGTCTTCCTCATGTGAGTAGGGGTCTTCAAGATGAAGTAAGCAGTCTTCCTCGCAGTGTGCTTTTCACCTCTGGCCCAGTTGGACGCCTCAGTAATTACACAACTCACTAAAACCAGACATATCTGTAGTTATTCTAATAACTAACAAAGATTTGAAACAGTGTCACCTTCCTGCAAAATTCATAGCAGAACAGGAGTATCCCAAGCTAGCAGATGGTTGGGAGGCTCTGTCTTTGAACTAACTGATAAGTAGAAGGATGGTGTGAAGTAACTCCTTCATGCCTAGTGGAGTCACTAAATCTTGTTATCTCACCACAGACTTACAACACAAACATTGTTCTTTAAAACTAAAGATACTTTAGAGGACCAGTGTGAAACAGTTAACTCACATTTAGTGGGGCCACTAAATTCCACAGGCTAACAACATAAACATTGTTCTCTTTCTACAACCTAAGTTAAGCTAAAAAAGTACTTTATATTTTATAGGCATCAGCTTTTCTTCTATCAAGCATGCAACACCCCCCCCCCTTTTTTCTTCTTTTTAACTTTACAGATTCTTCTACTATATGACTTCGGTTTGCTCATCTTATGTCTTTATTGAGCTTTGGTTTTGTTACTATAAACTTGTATAGTTATATCCACATAATCACATCTATGATTTGCGAAAGCCAATACATGTATCTGTTTATCACACACCAAGAACTTGTCCCCAGGTTACTTGCTTTGTTAGAAACATCCACAATCACACGCAGACCTACAGGTAGTGAGACAGTTATCCAAGACACTTGACAGTGTTGGCTGGAAAAGGTATCTTGATGCTGTTGGGTGTTATGTGTAGGGATGGCCAAATCACAGGCAGATTTAGCTACTGAAAGGCTGTGGGAGAGTACTCAGTTTCACCCATCATCGCCAATTCAGACAAAACAGTGGAAAATGAAACTGTGCTAGGACATTTTAGTTCCAGTGTAGCACAATGTGTGCAGAACTGAAACCTCCCAGATGAGGTTTACAGGCTCTTGTTACCAGAACTGCACTGCTGGAGCCACTTGGTCTAACTGCTTCAGGACTGTGGCATTTCACGACATGGACTCAAGTTGATGCAGAGACTCAAATCCTTGTTTATTACCACCAAGCCCTTTTTACCCCCTTGTTCGGTGATTTCCCAACCTGCACATACATACAATGTTCAGTCTCATTGGCCACTGTGAAACTCTCCAGGTAAATAGTCCAATCACAGTGTTGCAGACCCTCTCACAGCCCCCACATCCTCTGGCCTCCAGCTGATATTCCCACCACAACTACATCCTGGCCCATGCTCCCAAGGCTTCCTCTTCCACCTTCCCTGTCCTTCAACAGCTAAGTCATTGTCCCACAGCTTGTCAAGCACCAAGGCCTCAGAGCTCATTCCCAAACTCTTTTTCATGCAAATCTTACTGCCTTCATTCCCCACACATACGCACAGGACTTTCAATGATGTCCTCAATAGATGCCAATGTTCTTTCCCCAGAAGACTTCCCAATTACAGTATATAGTAGTTTTTGACTACAAATGCTAATGTGTACCTTTGTTTTTCAGTTGTCATTGTTGGGATATTTGTCCTTTTACCTTCTTTTGTTAACACCAGATTGTGAGTTTGGGGTTGGAAATTTTTGGTTGGTTGGGGTTTCTTAATGAAAAATTGCATCTCTAAGCATCACATCATTCAAAAACTTAAACCCCTCCCCTGTGGAAGGAAATTTGCAGCTTTTTGACAATGTGCCAGGAGAATTGTTTTTAATATGCACACTTCCTCCCATTTGCTTGTTTGTTATTGTGCAATTTGTCATGGCCCGACTGAAGTTTCTAATGTTGGGTTTCCTGTTGTTTGTAAAGACAAAATGATCACCTACTCAATTCAGGGTAGCTGGTGCAGGGGTGAGCAGCATCGTAAGGGTGTGGGAGGGAATGATAACTGCACAGCTGGCTGTCAGAACCCTTTGGAAATGAAATGTCAGGCTGCTTAGAAAGGTGTCACTGGTGTATGGACCACAGAAAGGCAGGGTAAGCCCCGACCTCTAAGAGGAGCTCACAGCATGTGGTTTCTTGGAATGGGAATGGTACTAGCTGCCAAGTTGTGGATGGTTCGCTACAGTGATCGCACTCTGTGGTTGTGCTCTGTGTCCTTTCGGGAACCCAGTGCCTTCGTTAGACAATGTCCTGGGGGCTCTGAACCAGCTTCAGGCTCAGTCAGTTGCTCGAGGAGAGCCTGGGACATCAAAGGCAAGTATTCTGATGTAGGAGCCCAGGTCTCCAGAGGCAGAATGCTGTGGTTGAAGCTGAATGATCAGTCAGTGGGTTTATAAAGAACTGAAGTAAATACTATAGTTGCTGACCAGGTCTTTGGTAATTTGTAAATGCCACCAACCAACCACAGGAGGGTGCAAATGAGAATCAGGCTTGTTCTTGATCAGCACCTTGTATCCTTTTGAACATGCCTACCACCAGCCACCTTCCTCTGGCCACAGGTGGCATATTTCCACACATCTCCTGGCCATGGCCAGCATACTTTGTGTTCACAAGCCCTTGTCTGCAATTGCCCTTTGTAGGGTCCTCCACTTATTTTCAGCAGCACAGGGTGTTGGAGGCATGTTCACAGGGAGCTGGTTTGCTGTGTTTTCCAGGAGCAGTGTGTCTGCTGTGGATATAACTGCCAGGCTATCTAGGCTTCTGTGACCAGACATCACCTCCCCAGACTGCTTGTAAAATATGAGGCCATTTACAAAATACTTAGAATTTTCCACTTTCAGACCAGATCCAACAAAGAAGAACTTAGGAGTGGCAGCAGAGCATTCCCTACAAGGGAGAGTTATTTCTCTGCTTAGCTCTTGCAGCATCCCAGCGTTTGGTGGACAGCGCCAGCAGCAGGGGCCTTAAGTGGAGGAATTTTCCCCTCACCCCCTGTTTATGTGAACTCTTGAGTGCAGTGTTGTATTTGCATTTGTGTTTTCAGTATTTTCTGTTCTTGGCAATCAAAAGTGCACCTGTAGTCACTTTAACTTCAGTAGCAGGTGCGTGCTGGGAACACAGGGATGTATTCTGTATTCAGTGTCCACAGTGCTCCCCCTCTGACAGCAGTGCCATAGCCCTACATCTCTTTCAGATGGCAGAATATGATAAAGAGTGAGGGGTCAGTGGACTATAGGCATGTTTATATGCAGGCAGTACCTGGGCATAATCAGCTGCCTGTCCTATATCCAGGCTGGTTTAGCCTGTATGTCTAAAGAAGGGATGCTTTTAATGTTGTTGCATTTAAAAAGTTATGCTCCTGGTCAGGAAATGGACTTAAATTTTAAAGACCATCATGCAAAAATCGATGCTGTCAACTAAAGCACACAAGGTGCCAGTGCTTGCAGAGGGCACACAGAGAAACAAAGAGCTTCTCTATGTGCTCTGTCCAGTACAAATGTAGAGCAGTGGTGAGAATTGCTCATATGGACCATCTCTGTCTCACATTGTAGCTGCTGTATTTTAACAAGGAGCAGTTGTCAGTCTTTCCCAAAGGCATGTCTGAAGCGGTTTGGTGGCAGTTCATGGGGAGGGAAGCATGGTGCTGTAGCAGGTTGTCTAGCTATAGTCAACCGGCTACTTTATGTACAAGAGCTTTGCAGGGAGAGCTGTCTGCCTAGAAAACTCACCAGCAAATTCCAATGGGACAGCCATGTGGAAGGAGCACTTGATGCTCTTGAGTTGTCCTTCCCAGACAATTCTTGACTGTTCTCTGCCATCCCTTACACAAAGGAGAAGCAATGCCCAGGCAGCATCACTTCAGAGCCAGTCCTTGTTAGGGCTTGGAAGGGCACTTCAGGTCTTCATTTGGAGACATTTTGTCTTAATGCACTGAACCTCCTCACTGGCTACCATTATACACATCTACCTACCAGGCCCAACCCACTGTGAAGGATGGGACCATACCAAGCTCAGTGCCATAACTCACCAAAGTCATGGCAGCTGTCTGCAGGACAGAGAAAGTACATCCTTGTCTCTTCTTCTGATCAAAAATCACATGCTGTCAGTACTAAAAGTTAACACATTCCCATCTGTATATACCAGGTTTTGCTGTGACATCTGTCTGTACTTGTGTAGGACTAATGGAGA
This sequence comes from Melopsittacus undulatus, assembly GCF_012275295.1. Taxonomy (NCBI): domain Eukaryota; kingdom Metazoa; phylum Chordata; class Aves; order Psittaciformes; family Psittaculidae; genus Melopsittacus; species Melopsittacus undulatus. Next base: position 1,982,481 of record NC_047538.1, on the reverse strand, counting down.
ACTGGATCTAAAATGGACATGGTCCATGAAACACTGCAATTTTCCATATCCCTCAAGCTCTCCTGAGAGCACAAGGAACCAAGTTCCTGAAAGTACTTAGGTTGTAAATGCCTCTGGAGCATGCTTCAGTAGAGGGCAGTCACTGAAGTGACTTTAATGTATTTATCTAATGGGTGTCAAATGTACTGCTATGAAATGTGAGTCTAATGACAAAATTCAGCTTCATGGGGAGAACATGTAATGAGAGGAAAGGCACTTGATAACATTATCACTGTGGAATAGTCATGCATGTGCATGTGTGAATACAAAAAATAACACAATGAGATTTTCAGGCAGCTTGCTGCCATCTTCACATTTCACCTCCACCTTTCAAGCTACCTCCTAGACCCTTCTGCTCTGTTTCCCACTGCCATCTGCTGCTGAGGGTTAACCGTGTCTGGTGATTGCAGTGGGTCAGAGAGCTGAGCATGATCCTGGATTGAAAGCATGAAGTTGATTGGCCAGTGGTGAGTTCAAACCATGCAGAGCATCAATGGGGCAGAGTGGAGAAAGCAAAGCACACGTGGGTAGTGAAAAGTTAAGATATATTTAGTGGGTCATTGTCAGCTGTTGGCCACGAGCCCTCTACCTGGGATTAACAGCACAGGGATGTGCCAGACAAAAGGAAAACCACACTTGTATGAGGCACTGCCATGAGGAATCTCTTGCTGGCTGGGGGGACACAGAAACGGGGTACTATGAGCTGCATATCCCCTCCCCAAATTACCTTCCCCTCCCCTGTGACATCTCAGAACTACCTGTATAAATTTAATGGTGATCTGTGGTTTTCAGCAGCTGAAGAGCTGCTGGCTCTTCGTGCAGCCTGCTGCCGGCTGGCTTCTCCGTAGCATCCCCACTGCTGGGCAGTAGCTTTCAGTGGCAGTAATTCATGCGCAGGACTTCCATGTGAGCCGGGTAAATGTAGCTGTTACGGAGTTTACTGGTTATGCAGTATTAGTTTAGTATTAAAATTCAAATTCAGCATTCTAACCCCCAACTCCATGATCAGTCATTACATATGAGAGTCATCTTGGTAGCATTGTTGAGTATGTGCCTTTGTTAGCAAGAAGAGAACTGTGTGCAGGGAAGCATTTCCAATAGTACCCTGTGCAAGGCTGGGAAGAAAGCAGTGCTACATCTTTCTGTAGCTCTGGCTTTGAAGGTCTGCCATAAAGGGGCTGTTGCCAGCCACAATATCAGGATCTTGTTCTCTTCACTGACTACTTCAGTATTCTCCACATGCAGAGTTGCCTCCTGGTTGTGAGCTAAGGAGAGAGGAAGCTGTACCAGTATTAGGTGCTACCTATGCTAATAATGCTTTTCCCACACCCCTTGAAGTTGTTCTTTGCATTGCTGTTAAAGGAAAGGCTCTTTCCCTGTGATCATCACACAGGCTGCAGATTACCAGTGGCCAGTACAGAAAACCTCTTGGTGGCTTTGAGCAATTGAGGAAATCTCTTGTTATATTTTCCAGGTGGATTTCTACAAAAACCTGGGGTCTGCTGCATCATTGACAGTTGTATGCTCCGATTATACAATAAATCTGTGGCTGCCTTGGATTTATGAATCCAGAGTGTCTGGAAGTATCTCTGTTGTCTGGTTTGTTTTAGTGGAGACTTTCTTTTAATGCATTCCATCTTCTTTCTAACCTGAGTGTGTCTAACCTGAGGCTTATTTAACATAGGTCTTTTTCCATCTTCAGAAACTTTACATACTTACAAGCTCCTCACATACAGGATTCGGCATTTCCTCCTTCAAAGTTATATGAACAATTAATGTAATACCAGCTTCATTTTTATATTCTGCTGGCAGTTATCCAATGCCATTGAAGGCATCCTAAAAATTATCTTCTTTGCTGTGTCCTCCTCCTCTTACACTGCAGTCAGTGTTTGATGTGCTTTCAACTCTAGGACCAGTAGTCCTCTATATCAGCAAAATGACATTTCCTCATAGTTGTATGATCTGAGCCATACCTGCTTGCAGTCAACACAACCACATTTTGTCCTGGATTTAGTTTGTGACTTGAGCACTGGTCCCATCTGCATCGTATTGGTTCCACCATGTTCATTCACAACTCAGTCCAGTACTGCCACTGTGTGTCTCACAAGCCATTCCCACCCAAAAATTCTCTTCTGTATTGCTGATTTCATTTAGTCATTGCAGAGAGCAGCTAGGATCCTCTTACTATGCAGAATATACATAGTTGTTGATCTTCAGTCCTATGTTGGCCTTGTCTTTGGACTTCACCAGGATGATTTGCTTCTTGGGACTATTGAGCTCTTCCAAAAGACAGGACACAACTTTGGTCTGTGTTTGCTTCCATATGGGTTGCAATCTTCCATTGTTGTCTTAGAAGACTCCCTGCACTCTGAAAATATTTCCTGGGATTTACCTTCCTGCTGCCCCTTTGTTATTCCTGCCAACTTCACGGGCAAATGTTATTTGCAGAAATTTGGGATGGAAGCAGGAAGTCCCCACAAGTCTTTTTCTTGCTCTGCATTCCCAGCTGTCCTACAATTGATGCAGCAATTCCTCTCCATTCTCCCCCTCCCCTTCCATAGTTCTGCAAGGCATTTCTCTGCAGTCCTGTGCTTTGTAGGATGCAGTAGCAGCCCCACTTCTGTAGAACTCTGCTCATTGACTCACTCAATTCAACCACGGACTGTTAGATACATATAGTGCTCCTGGTTGCCATTCCTGCAAATGAGACTTGACCTTGCATGCCTTGTTTTGTATTCTTTTTTTAAGGAAGTCCATTTTACCTTAATGAAAATAGAACAACAAATGTTTGGCTGATACTTTTCCAGTTCTTTCATTCCAGTAAATTTCAGGAATTTTTCATTTGCCTCTACTTCAGAAAGCAGAGCCTACTTTCTGTAGCTTCTACTTCTATCTCTAAGGTCAGTTGTCATTTCCTGCACAGATGTCATGCTGTATTCTTTGATGATTCCTACTAAGTCTAGGAGGAAAGGATTAAACTTTGGCGAGTCTTTAGCTCTGATAGCAAAAACTAATGGAAGGAGTTCAAGGAGGACTAGGGGGAATGTTACCCTAACCCGAGGGAGGGGAATGCTGACAGTCAAATCACCCTTTTCCCCATCTTGCCTTTCTTCTGCACTTCTAACTCCCTGACTGCAGTTTATGGTGAGTGAGCTGGTTCATGAGTCTGCGAGATGGAGGTTGACAGAAGCACCAGACCCCAACTGAACAGTGCCTGGCAGGCATTGTGGACACCAGCCTGAGAGAGGTGATGTGGCAAATCCACACCTTTGCTGGGTCTTTGCTAGAGGAGAATAAACGTGAAGTCTCTGACTGCTGCCAAACATCAATACACAGTAGCCTGCATACAAGAATGTGGTTATGAGACAGCAGTTCTCTGATATGCTGGTGATAATTCCATACTCCTCAACTCAAAAGTGAGACACAGAAACTAAGAATTATGCAGATATAATATCTGTATATTATATCAGATCTTATCAGGGCCTCAGGAACAGCCAGATGTCTCTGGGAAGTATAAAAGGTAAATAGATTGTGATTCTTGATCTGGCAGAGGTAAACCACAATGATAAAAATGTCATGCTGTTTGGTCAGGAAAGGTGTGGGTAAGCAGCAATCACTATTCTCACAATAAAAACACTAAGGCAGGTGAAGCAGAGTATTCCTTGGCACAAAGAAGAGTGGTTGAAGGGTGGAGCTCATTGCTGGAGCATGTTGAGACCAAGTATTAGATGGATTCAAAAGATGGCTGGACAAATTTGTAAGAGAATAATCTCCTCCACACAGAAATACCTCTTCCACTTTTTCTGGGTCACGGATGCCCGGGGGCATGGGGTGTATAACAGCATTCCTACAGCACTTCCTTTATACCACTGCATTCCTGGGACTGACACGTTTTAAATGTCTTAAAAGCCCAAACACTCAATCAATCATCATTGGTTTTCCATTCTTCACTCTTTCTAGGGAAGGATTTCTGTGGAGCCAGAGGGCTTCTCATGCCAGGGGAAATCACTTGCTTCCTCTTGCCAGTTCCTTGCATAACCCAAACTGCAGCCTGTCATCAGTGCCTCAAACAGCAGTAATAGCACAAAAAGGGAGACTGTGTTGGTGGGCCCTTATGCTCTGGATGAGGAAGATCTTTAGAAGCATCCTTGCCTCAGATCTTCTTTTATGATTCAGAGGACCTTATGCACAGAGGGGATTGCTGGTGTAAGGATAGGTCCCTTCTTTCCTTCCTCTGTTATGGTGTGGTTTCTTTTGAGACTGTTGTCCCTCTGCATTGGGGCAACCAGTCACTCCTAGTAGCTTGGGTGTCAAACTGTGAGTCCAAATGGACCAGTGAGAGCTGCCTCAAGGATAAAAATGCAGGAAAGGAGCCTGGGACAAGCTTCTAAATTGGGCAAAGAGGTCTAGGTGCAATGGAGCGATTCAGGGCTGGGCTGAGTGCATGCAGTGAAATTCCAGAGATACCCCAGAGCAGGCAATGAGTGCTGGGGCTTCAGGACATGGTACTAAGTGCAATTGTGAGTGCTGGCCCAGCTCTGAAGAAGAATTTGTTCTTTATGTCCTGGGGCCAACTTAGATCCAATCAAAAAACCATTCTGTTGCTCAGGCTACCTTGATGGCATAAGTGAAAATCTGTTTGTTATGGGCAGTGATTCATTTCCCTCTACAGAGTAGCCCAGGAAAGGGGGTGGAGAGGTTGTTTGGAGCAGAAGGTGTTCCTGGCTGTGTAGTCCTGGCCCCCTGCAGATGCTTGTAAGATGTAGAAGACAAGGAAATGTCATGGTGTTTGTTGTACTTATGCTTCAAGTACAGAATGACGGGAAAGGAGAAGAGGAAGGGGACCTGCATATGAATGAGAGAGACCTGCTTTTCTTCAATATGATACACTGTCTGAAATCCTGGTAGGCTCTATTTATGGTGAAGAAATACTGCATTATTTCCTGTATGACTGCATGGACCATAAGGACAGCCATGCTCTGACAGGAGACTCCCTATCTGATGCCTTTTTTTCATGAGCTGCTTAGTTGTCAGAGCTGTCCCACAGCATGTTTCGTGGCATGAAAAGCGTCATGGGATATTTGACAAGTCGGGATCATTTTCTCATACATCTTTGAATGTAAAGAACAGATGTGCACAGTGCAATTTAAAAATGGAGAAATTACAATTATAGGCTTTAGCATTTGGTTTTCATTATAGAAGCATCATAGGCATTATAAGGATGATCACCACATTCTTCTATATGGTGGACATGTAGATCGAAAGAAAGATACTGCAGCATTAGTGATTCAATAAGAACAGTACAGTTAAAATATTTTCTTTTGCCAAAATACATTTGGAAAAATGTGAAAAAAAAAGTGCTTGGAAGTAAGGAGGGCTGATGGTCCAGGTTATTCTACCACCTGTAACAGACTACACACATTGTAAGACTCTTGGTTTGGAAATTCATAATTTCCCTCCATTCTCCAGGTAGATATGCTGCTGCGCCAAAAGGTTCATAGCTCTGGTCTCCCTGCCATGTGTGCCATTGTTACCTACAACAACACTGTGATTTGGACAGGCAGTTTTGGGAAGAAGAATGGTTCGGACAGCTCCTCAGTGGTGCCCAATGAATATGCTACTTACAGGTGGGACAGATGTATCGCAGGCCTGAGTGCTAGGAAAAGAGCAGGTACACATACCCGGTAACTGGATAGAACCACTGTCACAAACCATATCTTCAACTGTCTCAGGTCTGCTGCAGAAACCTCTTCTGTGAAAATCTGTGAGACAATACTTCAGCTAAACCCTAAATTATCATATGCTTGTGGCTTACTGAGTTGTTTTGGATATTTTAAAATTATTTTTTATTTGATCTGAGAAGAGTTTTAATTGGAAAAGGTGAAAAGTAAAAAAAATAGGTCTGATGAAAAATGGGGTTTGGGAAGAGCAGCTACTGAACACATGAAGACCAATACACTTATGTATCTCCCAGTGAGTCAAAGCCATATTGACCATTACCTTTTAGATGAAGATAGAATTGAGCTCTTAGCATGTGGCAAAAAAAGCACAAAAACAAATATAGAGGAAGTGTTTACTTCCTTTAAAGATTTATTTTCAGTGCATTATAACTGTTCTGTATATGAAACATATGGAGTGCACACTTACTGTCAAATGTTGTCCTCAGAATATGCAATTTAGGAAGTTTTCACCTGCTGTGATTACCTGGTTTTTCCCCCTCTGTATATCATGATATCCTTGTTTTGAAGGAGCCTTAAATTAAAGGCCATGTCGTTCCAAGCCCCTGCCACTGGCAGGCATAGGAGAGCCCATCTCTGGGGCTTGAATCACTGACCTTTCAGTTAACAGCCAAATGTGATGACTGACTGCATGATGGAGACTCCCCCAAAAATCCTGTTGCCAGTCATCATGATTTGTGGTTGGAACTATCCCAGTACCTGATCCTCTGACTTTTGTTCTTGATTCATTCAAACGTTCTTGGCAAAGGCTTTCACTCTAGGCTGTTTTGTATTGGTCCAAGAATTTCATCTCTAGTGGCACAATATAAATGTGCCTGGCCATCCTTCTCAGTCATGACACCACTTCTGAAAGCCGGCAATATAGAACCAAAGTCATACTTCAGAAGACCTTTTGTAAATCTGATGCTATTCTGAAGCCACCCAAATAGCAATTCCAAACATGAACTGTAAAACTTTATGGCATTTTAACCTTAAAATTCTAATAAACTACTTGCAATTTGTTGTGGTATTTACTAAGCAATAATTTGCAAAACATGACATTTTATGAATATTAAAGGAGCAGAAAAAGATCTGTAACCCACTGCACTACTGGGGATATACTTCTGAAGTTTATGTCTATAAAGTCCAGAGCTAGGGATATTAATTCAAGCTTCCTACTTGCATTTTAGCCATTCCCTTTTGAATTAGCAAAGGTGTAGCATGTAAAGGTACAGGCAGTAAGTCAGTTGTTGGGTGATCTCATCTTCCTCTCAAATCATGTTTTTTTAATGCTTAATTTTCATAGATGTTTGTTCCTTAATAGAATTGCCAGCATCTCCAAGATCTTTCCCACCATTATGTTGTACAAGACGTGGGAGGAAGGAAAAGTCACATCTCTTGATGATCCATTGGAACTGCATCTCATATCTGGTCATTCAGCTGCACAAATAACCACAGACCAGAAGCAGAAAAAGTGCTCTCATTCCGGTTCAAATCCCAAGGCCAGGCCATTTGAGATAAATTGCTGCTGCTGCTGCAAAGGAATAGGGCCTTAGTCAGCTTTGCCATGATTCAGCATGTAGTCACTGAGCAGACAATTGCAAGTCATTTCTCTGTCCTGTACCCTTACTGCTTTCCTCCTAACCTCTTAATCAAAGTCAGCTATAAACTGCAATGAGGATTTCATTCCAGATGTAATCCAGGTCCTTGCAGCACATTTGCCAATTGTATAAAGCACATGTGTGCATCAGTGTTATTTCCATTGTGCTTTTGAATCTTGCCTTTTGCTCACTCTTCACCTCACTGAAAGTTTTCTGGACCATGATTTGTCTCAACCTGTTTCCTCTTCTCCATGGCACAGGCCTGCCCAGGAGGCTGTGGTCTACCAGCCTACTGTGGAAGGGCAATACATAAGATGCTCTAGCTCTCCTGAAAGATGATGTCTTGGTTGTCAGATGCATTCACTTACCAGGTTTTGGTTGGGGTTTGTGTTCTCCACCAGTATTGGCCCCACCTGCAGTCTCTATGGCCCATGGATAAAAGGCAGCCATTCCTAAAGAGAGTTTCAGCCATCCACCAATACCCTGTCTTAGGTTGGAAAGAGCGACTGTTGGAGGTGCCAGGGATTCTTTTAGTTTGTATAGAGCTTGAGTGAGAAGCCTAGATGAGGCATATGAAACTGCTTTAGTTACGTCCAAAAGACTTAAACTGTAAAATATGTAGATTTTCAAAAGTGAAAGGGCATATTAATTTTATCGGTTTATTTCACCTAAACTCATGCTATGTCCATAGTGATTTGCATTTTCCTAAACTATCTAGTTCTGTTAATGTTTGTTACAGGTTACATAGCCTGTTAAATGTCTATTACCTGAGTTACAAACACTCAGAAATACAAACAGGATCCAGCAGATGAAGTGTATGATGCTCACCATTAAAATATGTAAGGACATCCACCCAGAGGTTCTCAACCCCTCATTGCTTGACATGTTGGTAGTTTTAACTGTTTCCCTGTTTCTGGATATACTTGACAGCCAAGATCATTTTTCCTCAATGAAATTCCCATTCATTGATATAGAAATTTTATCATGTTTTTCTTGGGATGTTTATTTCAGATAGAAAATTTTAGATGCAGAATGTGTTTATTCTGGGGTAGAAAAATGTGTGCTCATCATGCTTTTATTCAGCTAGACGGGCTGGAAATTATTGAAGTGGCACCAAATTTATGATCTAAATAAATCTGCCCCAGCCTTAGTGAGATGTGTGGATTTACACCATAAAAAAAATGAAATAATGCTAAAACCATCATGAATTTTCAAAATGTGTTTGAAAAAACTTGCCCATTTATGTCTTCATGCTGTTAGACTTTGTTCAAGTGTAAAGACTTAAATCACTTTATAGATACTAAAGACTGAAGCTCTCAGGTGTCTCTGATGACTCAACATTGCTGAATGCTGCCTTATAGAATTTTAAGTGCTTTTAAAGTGCTTTTATCTTAAGGTATCTTAGGTGCTTAAGTGATTATACCATGTTAAATCTCCAAAGAAGCTTACCTGGGATTTTGAGACCTTTAAGGAAAGCACCTGTAACTCCCAGCTCCGGTTTTAAAAAGAATGGATATATTATTTGGTGAAAAAATTATAAACAATAAATCAGATATACAAATATATAGTTTTTTGCATAAAGGTTTTTTTGTTTTCCATCTCCAGCCCTCTGTACATTGTGGTTAAATAGTTCTGCAGAATTTTCTGCAAGAAATTTCTTCCTTAACAATAAATCAAGGCAGCAACATTCAGTTTTCTTTTGTCCCTCTTGCATCTCTCCTCCCTTTAGCATGTCATCTGATAAAATGAGAAATTTTCCCCAGAGAAGGAAGACCTAGCTACTGGTTTTGCATACTCATACCCATGATGTATCATGGAGGTAAGGCTGATCCAGATTTATTCCTCTTCCTTTTCAGATGTCATTAGAGTAATTTGGCCTTCTCACTGATGGCACATGTGCTAGCTGACCACGCAGCTGAGGGGCAATACCAGTGCTGGGTCTCAGAGAACATCCTGGACTGCTTAGGCATGGAGAACACTGCCTTTGACATCGCACCACTGATCCGATCCCAGATGGCTGTGGGTTTCCAGAGCAGCCAGCAGCCAGCCCTTCTCTATGACTTTGGCTGGTACAGACCTTCTGGCCAGACGTACTGCACGGCTGCTGACCTTGCCAAGCTGCCAATGGTCTTCTTAGGTACCTACCACCGTTGCCTCCTAGCACCTGACACAGTGAAGATGATGCTCACCCCTCTGTTTAAATGCTCCACAGAATACTTTGCTAACAAGACTGGCACACTCTGGGGATTAATGAGCAATGGGGATATGATGTCATTAGGAAGGATGGAGACCTTGATGGTTATTCAGCAACCTCTCTTATCCCCAAGCTTCACCTGAGCTTCATTGTGCTGATGGCAGGGCCCAGGCCTCAGGGTGGAGATGCTGTGTCTCAAACGTATGAGTATCTTATTCCTGCCATGGGGATGGCATTCAGAGAGGCACAGAAAATCTTGATTCCTCCTCCAAGTCCAGGCCCTTATGTTGCCTACTATACCTATTCCAGCCTGACTTTCTATGAGATCAAAGTTGGAGCTGGTGGGGTGCTGGTCATGCAGCAGTTTTGGCCTCATGTGGAAGAGCTGTGGAAGCTCCACCACCTGGAAGATCGTGTTTTCCAAGTGTTTTTGACAAGGAGTTCCCATGTGTTCTGCTCCTGGGCTCTGCTTCCATCTCCCTGGAGACCAAACTTGGCAGCTCTTTAACTTCATCCATTTGATCGCAAAGGTTTGTCTTCTGGTTTTGGTGCACCAGGGCTGAACACATACAATGTGGTGCGTGTGCTTTGTAAACCTGTATTCTAGAGCTAAATGTCCCCCTGCTTATCTGGACACTTCTGGGACATGGCTCCAATTCTATGTCTTATCTGTGTGTGTGGCTTTATGAATGTATTTAAAAGGGAAAGATGGTTGCAAGTGACTTCTTTGCCCAAACAAGATGTCACATCCCACTTGTAAAACTACTTTAATGGCTTTCAATCCCTGGCAGTGCACAACAGACCAGCTAGCAGCTGAGGCTGCTTGCAGGAAACAGAGGTGGGAATGTGCTGGATGGATGGAATTTGGAAGAAGAACAGAAAGACAAGCAATAAAGTCTCCACATTCACACTGTCTGTTTGATGACCATTGTGGTGATTAACTGCTATCATCACAGGCCTGAAAATTTCCTCTGTCTCTCAGAAAATCTATCTTCTTCAGTCCAGGGCTCTTCAGGAGTGCATCTCACATGAAGAAGATTCCTCACCTGGTTTAGCCAAAAACATCATGTGCTAGAAAATGGCACCAGCCTACAAGCCCTGCTTGTGATACCTGGGAAATGAGGGTCCATTTCTTTCCTGGATCACATGGAAGCTGTGAAAAGAGCATCCAATGTGGATGGATTTCTGCAAAAGTGATGGTCACACAAAGGATGTTGAAGCATTTCAGTATTAAAGCTGAAGCTTACCCATGTGAGCAGGCATATATAAACATATGCTGGTATATTCCAGCTGGACACAGTTTGTGTCTATGTATATAGGCAATTGTGTGAGTGTGGCATTTAAGTACAGGAATGCATGGGAATGTGTGCTTTGAGAAAGGTGTCTGTAGGCATATGTACCCATGAGGGAGGATGCTAAGGGAAAGTGCATTAGCCAGCAGAAGTCTACCTTTAGGACAGGTATACCAACAATCTGCAAAGCCATGGGTGCAATTTCTTCTCCTTGCTTGTGCCCACTCAATGCCAACATCATACCTCTGTGATGGGAACAGAGTCAGGCATGAGTGCAAGTAGAGCAAGTACCACTGACTGAGGAGTCTTGGCTCCTGCAATGCCCATTCAGGTTTAGGAGGATATTTTGATTGCAGCCCTACCTAGACTCTGATATTAAAGCAAGCAGAGGGTCACAGCAAGATAACTCTTACCTTAAAATGAACAGCCATCTGCAGAATATGGCAATGGCCGTACAGCCTGGAAATCTTCAAGGCAGTGCAAAAGGGCAGGCAGACTAGCACAATCAAAGACCCTTCAAAATACATGTTCTCATATGCTGTAACTGAGTTTAGATCCTCTTGCAGAGTGACTTCCTTCTACTGCATGTTTGCTCAGTGTCTCAAAAGTGGACATGTCTCAGAGAGGATTAGAAACTTACTCTCCCTGCCTCCCTTTTCTCTTGTCTTTCACTGTTTTCACTCTGTGTGCAGTTTTTCAGCTTCATTTTTGAGTACAGAGACCACCACTGAAGGCCTAGAAAACTGTGATCTGCAAACTCGGCTCCCTGCCTTTTTTTTTTTGGACAATTTCTGTTCCTGATAAAGATAGGAAATAATGTGAACCTTGACTTACAGGTCCTTGTTGCTGCTTTACTGGTTTCCTCCGGACTTCGTAGGCAATTACATTTCATGTGTAATATGAACGTCATATGCTCAAGTATTTCATCTGGGCTATAGAAGCAGCAATAAAGTCTATGCAAATTCTTTCTGCACTCATGCATGATCGTGCCCAGAGGTGTGCAGGCAGATATGTTGCACTATGATCGATTTCCTGCAGAGGTGCCTTTACTCTCTATGGCATGCCTGACACAACATTGCATCCCAGGCTTTGAACTCACAACATGTAGTACTTGACTGCAAGGTATTCAAGCAGTCTAACCCTGCTCTTTTTGAGTGAGGGTTGTGTGCCAGTTTGGGGCAGTTCTTTTTGCTTTGGAACAAAAAGAAAGTGATTATTTACCCATCAGCTACCTTTAAAAACTTCTAAGAATAATTAGAATTTATACCCCATGTCACAGTCAGGATGCTGCACCACTGGAATGTCCATCTGTCCGATGGAGAGGATAAGATGGTTTACTTTTCCATCAGTATTGCAGACACTAACAAGTCATCCCTTTTCTAGTGAGTCACCCTCCAACCTGTGCACTGGCACTTTTTGGTGCTCTTGTTCATTCTCATTAACAGCAAGAGAGGTGTTCAGTGTGGCAGATAGAGAGCAACATGCTGGCAAACAGCCTATAACTTACTGATGAAGGCACTTGACCTGAAGGTAGGACATCTAGCTTAGGCTAGAGAGGGATTTGAACCAGGTATCTTGTGCAGCAGAGAAGCACTCCAGCTGTGAAGCAGATAGGGTGATATCCATGCCCTTCCATGTTTGCCATCTAAAGCACCCTTTGTTTTGTTGGCTGTGTCATGTCTGGTCCCCGCTACACCTCCATGGCTGGGTGCATCTTACACGATGTTGCCTGATGGACAACCAGGTAGCCCAATGCCTGCATATACCTCAGTGCTGCGACTTAGCAGGTGTCAGTCCTGAGCTGGAGCAGCTCTGGTTTGCTCTCAAGCAGTGCAATGCACTTTGTGCCAGTGTTGCTACCTGGAAGCCCTATTCCTGATGTATACAGTGCCACTACACATGCTGTTACGTGCAGGAGCTTTGTGTGAAATGTGAGGCACTGTGGTTGGCTCAGTCCCAGTTTCTGGCATCTCTCACACACAGACTTGTAAAATGGGATTGTTGTGACTTCATTTTGAGGAATTTGGTCCTGCAGTCGGAGTTCTAACCTGAACACTGACACTGTCATTCCATCACTCCTGACCCAAGATCTTTCTGACAAACAGCCCAGCCCTTTACAACCTTCTTTGCTCCCAGCTGACACATTTTAACTGACTTCACTTTGCTTCAGCTGGAGGGATGTATGATATGAAATCAAGCCATAACACATCACTGTATGCATGGCATGAGGGCATACATTTAGAGACAGCATTAAAAGCCTCGGTTGTAAATCCATAAGGTTTTGATCTTTTGTATTGTCCCTCAACAGCTCCCTGATTTTTCTCACTGCTTAAACATGACAGCACAATGACAGCTTGCAAGGACTGTTATTTGCTGTCGTTGGGACTCTTCTGCCATCTCCTGGGAGAGAGGTGCAAACACCCTCAAGAGGATGCAATAATAAACCCAACATTACAGAAAGGGCTCTGAACGTTCACTTCTGCCCTTTTCATCAAAACCAGCCACCATCACCAAAGAAACAGGCGAAGTGCTCCTCAGTCTTTATTCATAGGGGTTCTAACACTGCAATGATGTATTTGTGCTTTTTGGGCTCAAAAAAATTCTTAGGATCTTAATGGTTAAGCTATGGTTATAGTCTGATTTGTCATCCATCCATGAATCACAGAATCATGGAACAGTTTGGGTTGGAAAGGACCTTAAGATCATCCAGTCCCACCCCCCCTGCCATGGGCAGGGACACCTCACACTAAACCATATCACCTAAGGCTCTGTCCAACCTGGCCTTAAATACTGCCAGGGATGGAGCATTCACAACTTCCCTGGGCAACCCATTCCAGTGCCTCACCACCCTAACAGTAAATAACTTTCTCCTTCAATCCAATCTAAACTTCCCCTGTTTCAGTTTGAACCCATCACCCCTTGTCCTATCACTACAGACTCTAATGAATAGTCCCTACCCAGCATCCTTCTTGGCCCACTTCAGACACTGGAAGCTGCTCTGAGGTCTCCACGCAGCTTCTCTTCTCCAGGCTGAACAGCCCCAATGTTCTCAGCCTGTCTTCATGTGGGAGGTGCTCCAGCCCCTGAGCATCCTCGTGGCCTCCTCTGGACTTGTTCTAACAGTACCAGGTCCACTTTATGTTGAGGACACCAGAACTGTGGACAATATTCCAGGTGAGGTTTCATGAGAGCAGAGCAGAGGGGCAGGACCAGTCCAAATACGGCACCCAACCAACAAGTAACTAAAATATATTGGAAATATTGGAAGTGGTGTATTTTCCTCTTTAACCCCAACCCTGTGATGTCAGCGTGCCCATTATTGCACATAATGACCACCATGATATTTTTTAAATAATTTGTGAATTTCTTCCAAATCATTTAAATCAACCTGGACTGAAAGATCACCAGTTCTTTGGGTTTTCACCTCCTAGTTCTTAGCCTAGTCTGCTGTCCTGGGTTCAGCAGTAGCAGCCAGTTTTTCTCCTTCTTAGTAGCTGGTGCAGCTCTGTGGTTTGACTTTCAGCCTGGGAACAGCGCTGATAACATCAATGATTTTAGTTGTTGCTCAGTAATGTTTACTCTGAGGAAGGACTTTGTGAGCCTCATGCTCTGCCAGGGAGGAGGGGAAGCTGGGAGGAAGCAGAGCCAGGACACCTGACCCAAAATAACCAAAGAGGTATTCCATACCACAGCACATCATGCCTGGGGAGGTAACTGGGAGTTACCCAGAAGGGCTCACTCTCTTCTGGGTCAGGCTCGTTTTGGTGGGTGGTGAGGTGCTGTATTCTCTTCCCTGTTATTTCCCTTATCATTATTATTATTGGTGGTAGCAGCACTGATTTGTGTTATACCTTAGTTACTGGCCTGTTCTTATCTCAACCCCTGGGAGTTACATTCTTTCAATTCTCCCCATCCCTCCAGATGGGGGGGGGGGGGAAGGAAAAAAGAGAGGGGGGGATAGAGAGAGAGAGACTGTGTGGTTGGGTTTAAACCATGACATCTGCTCTAATGAAAAGTAAGGTTTAAAAAAATATGAAAAGACCCTAAGTCGAGTGCCTCTTCCTCTAGTTCTTGCTCAAGCAACACCAACAGGTTGGTAATTTATTGCTGAGATGGACATTTACACTTGTAACTCACAGTCTAGCCACCTCTGTTTTTGCAATGGAATGTAAATATAAAGGCTTTTGTATATCAAAATCTTAGGAACCTAAGAACAAAGCATAAGATTTGGAGAATGTTCAAAAATTTTTCTGGTACATCAGTTACAAAATGAAATTTTCCTAACAAAACATATTAAATTTCTGTCCCCCTCAGAATAAGCAGAGATGAAGCCATTAAAGCCCAATGTAAAAGAAGCCACTTCCTCTCTTTCTTGTTGCGGTGTAGGAGCCTCTGCTGAAATCTTTTCTTGCCTCTGCCTTTCTGGCCAATCTGCCAGCATGCAAACCCCACATACAAAAGTCATGAACCTTGTTTCCTGGACCTGGATTATATCTGTGCTATGCAAAAAGCCTTTCCTGCAGGGTTAGATGCTCAAGACAGATGCTTTTCTTCCTACTCTCTGCTTTGGGCAAAGAAAGGTGATAAAA
Source organism: Melopsittacus undulatus (assembly GCF_012275295.1). Taxonomy (NCBI): domain Eukaryota; kingdom Metazoa; phylum Chordata; class Aves; order Psittaciformes; family Psittaculidae; genus Melopsittacus; species Melopsittacus undulatus. The sequence continues at coordinate 1,967,049 of NC_047538.1, read as the reverse complement.
AGATGCCTGATCCAGCAAGCTAGAGGCAGGTCCTGCTAAACCAGCACATTCCTCAGATATGTCACTGTCACTTGGCTAGCTGTTCATTCATTGACACCTTTGCTGCTTTCAAGGCAGGCTGGCTTAAAGCAGAAGCAACCAATGGGCCTGGATCAGTGGAAGGTGTCTGCCATCCTTCCAGCTTTGCATTTGAACGAGAAAAGACAGTTGTACACTGCTGAGCAGTGTGACCTGCCAGCAGTTCACCCTGTATGCAACACCCAAACTGCTCAATCTTCCAGCCAGAGTATATGAGAATATGGGCAGCAGAACTGCTGATCCACTATGAACATGCTGCTGATCATCTGCAGGATGGCGAGTGTGTGACAGACACATCCTAATTTTGTCTACAGTCCCTAGGCTAAAAATATGATGATCATGGCAGGACAGTACTTGCACACTGAGGAACAAGCAGATTTTTTGGGGTACATGTTTCTGTGTTTGTAAAATACATAGAAGAGTGAATGCGCACAGGAAACAGAAAGGCTGATAGAAATTGACCTTGTTTAAGCTGAAGAGCTATGATCAAAGATAGCCCAGGCTGTGGGTCTGTGAATTCAGGGGTTACTACAGCAAAGAAACCTCCCAAAAGAAAATTCCATCCCACCCAGTCCACAAACTTTAGTCAGTCTCATAGGCAAACAGAGATGCAAATGTTCCTGAGATAGCAGGGACACTGACAGACCAAATAAACAGGACATTCCAAGCACAGGACATCACTGTTAATTTTTAACAGTTGTAAATTGCATTTGCTTTATTAATTTGACTGAATGATACATTGTCCATCTGTACTTGCATATCAGTCTGGAGTTACTGTGATCCATGTGTGCATGGATTGCATCACATGGATATAAACATGCTTAGTCATGGAGCAGAATTCCACAGAGGTGGTTTCAGTCATCTGCAGCTTACCAGTTTGCGTTCATTGCCTTGAGATTTACAGAGGCTACTTGTGACCACCCCAATAGTACTTTCAATAATTTTGAAGAGTCATGGAATTTAACATTTAACCCCCTTCCCATTAGATGTTGGAAGAGATGATTCCCATCTTCCTCTGTCTTCCCTTTGACTTGGTGCAATAAAACACCTCATGTGTGGAAAGGGAGCTAATTCGTTGATTCACAAGCCATAAAGCATCTCTAAGTAAACCCAGAGCTCCTGAAAGTCTTCTGGAGCCCAGGATGTGAGCAGCAGGGCTGCCAGGAGCACTGATGCCTCTGAAGTGATCTCTCTCCATTGGCCCAGCATCCATTATTATATTGGTTACTGCAGGATCTTCAGGAAGGAATTCTCTACCTAATTTGTCAAGGACTGTCAGGGTTAATCTGTCCTATAGAATGAGACATTATTCAATATGTGAAGCATTTGGGAAATAGTTCAAACAGAAATTTGGGAAAATGGGAAATAATTCACCCAAAGCTCAAAGCACTGTCTGCAGCTGGAGGGAATGCTTTGAATGAGGTCACAGCACACCTTTCTGGCATGTCTGCAAGACTGTCTGTGGTAGTGTTGTTAAAAATGGGCTAGAATGGCATTTCAGGGGTCATTTGTCATTCTTTTTTATTGTGAGAGAAAATCTTTAACCTGGGCTCAGAAAAGCAGTGTTTTTAATTGTTTATTAATGAAAAAAACACACTTTTGTCTGTTTTAACATAGTTGGTGTTAGGGTAAAAACAATAGCAGATTAATATCTTTCTCCACTCACAAGGGCAGCCCTGATAAGGAAGCACTGCCAGGCTCAGGTAGGGACTCCCCTGCCTTGCTGCTGGGCCCTTCTTCATGCCCAGGGAGGGCACATGGACCATCCTCAGTGGTGTTCCCATGCAGTCCCAGACCAGCCAGGGTCTGGTGGACCCTTCCAGGAGGCAGCTACAGATCCAGCAGCACATGTGGAGGACACCTTTCATCCCAGAGCAGAAGGGACCATGTTTCCATCTGAACCTGCAAGCTTTCCACAATGGGCAGTTCAGTGATTTTTTGGGGCAAGGTGAGGTGTTTTTGTATTTAAATCTCCAGAAGGATTTTTCTTGTGTGGTTTTCATTTTAAACCCACTCCCATATGAAGACAGGCTGAGAAAGTTGAGGCTGTTTAGCCTGGAGAAGAGAAGGCTGCGTGGAGACCTCATAGCAGCTTCCAGTGTCTGAAGGGGGCCTACAGGGATGCTGGGGAGGGACTATTCTTTAGGGACTGTAGTGATAGGACAAGGGGTAACGGGTTGAAACTTAAACAGCAGAGGTTAAGATTGAATATAAGAAATTCTCTACTGTTAGGGTGGTGAGGTACTGGAATGGGTTGCCCAGGGAGGTAGTGAATGCTCCATCCCTGGCAGTGTTCAAGGCCAGGCTGGATGAAGCCTTGGGTGACATGGTTTAGTGTTAGGTGTCCCTGCCCATGGCAGGGGGGTTGGAACTGGATGATCTTAAGGTCCTTTCCAACACTAACTATTCTATGATTCTATGATTCTATGATCTCCAAAAAGTCTTCATGATAGAACCAGTAAAAATACACACAAAAAGGTCAACTTCTCCACTTACACAGAGATTACGATACTCGTTTATTCATGCAAGGCTCTACTTCAAATCCAATGAAGTCTGGTTTTCATCTTCATGTTTAATTTGTCTATTTAAACATGGCTCTCACTGTGTGTGCAAGGAAAGTCTGTGATTCAGCCTCTTGCAATGCATCAGTATATGACAAACATATACACTGATACTGTTACAATTGTTTGTGATTCCTAGTAAATCCGAACGTCAGGTTACATTTACATTGCATACACTGAGAGCTTACCTTCGAGGTGTGTGGTAACAAAAATCCACAGAGGTGCCCGTTAGCCTCACCAGCCAGCAAAAAAAAAGGTTATTTAGTCAGAATATTGCAATCAGTTGCAAAGGTCTGCACCACTGCACCATGAACCCTCACGAAAAGCTTCACCCCATGGAGCAGAAGAAGAAAATAATAGAAATTGTAATATATATTAGAAAGGATGGGGAATAAGTCAAAGAAATGCAGAAGATGCCAGATGATCACAAGGCAGTATTTAGGACCACTGAGATACAGCTGATGAGGTTTTTTTATAAAGCACAAAAATAAGAAATAGCAATAATGACCTAAGGGTAAAATTATGTTCCATTTTTATTTAGCAAGATGTTACACTCCCAGCAAATGAATGCATCTGTGTGCAGAACATCTGCTCCATGTAAGTGTAACCTGACAATATGGAATGGCATCTCACCCCAGCCACTGTAATAGATTCTTAAAGAGACCATTGCCTTGTTCTGCATACTCAGCCCACTGAGACTCTTTATAGAAGAGCCTACTGGGAATGATAATGATGCCACAGAAGTAAAGAAAAGTGAATAAACCCGAGCTATGCCACAAGAACTGAAAGTTCTGGACTATGTCAGAGAACATGCTGCAAAGGGGACAGTACCATCCAGTTTACCAATAACACAAGTGTCCCCACGAAAAGAAGGGCTGGTGGAATGGGACCTTCCTTCACAGGCAGGCTCAAAAGAGATGCATTAATATGATTCTTACTACTCACCATACTCATGTGACTGTAGAGTGACATTGGAAGTGTTTGTAAATGGTGCTGAAACACGGTACCATGGTTGGAACTCAGTAACTGTACTTCAGTGTCCCCAGCATGCTCAGCTGAGTCACAGAAAGATCTCAGCCAGCTCTTTTTGGACTCTTGGTTGAAAGTCAGCAAATCGAGCTTGCTCAGATAGGAAAAACTAAATGAATCCTAGTAAAGCTGGTGCAGTCTATGTGGCCCCTGACATGCAGTTGGCAGCCCTGCTATAACACGTCATCTCGTTGCAGAAAAGGCAGCCTGACACACCAGGAGTGTCACCCAGACTTATTGTGAGCTAACTTCAGTATACAGCTAACCACCCTAATGGATCTTTCTATATTAATACAGTTTTCTTTCAAAACGAAGGAGAAAAAGACGATGTGTTGAACCTGCCAGCATGGTCCAATTCAAAGAACATCTCTTACAACATCTGCTTTCACAAGGGAAAATGGTGAAAACTCAGCCACATCTTGGACTGAAACAGAAGCTTTTCCTAAGATATTTAGACATATTAAGACAAAGGATATTTCTTGTACACAAGTAATCTCTAACATGGACAGAGCACTTTGAGGCCCCAAGCCCACCACTTTCCTTTGCTTCTGAGGCTTCCTCACTGTCTTGTTTGCACTAACAAGAGTCATTGCCTGACTCAAGGTGGTTTTAGTAATAGCTAGCTTTTTGTTAGGAAATGGCAAGAAATTATCAAAAATAAACTATGTATTTCCTTCAAGCTAGCTTTGGGCTCGCTTGTCTCACAGAAACCTTTTCTAAATACAGAATTTTGCTCAGCTGGTGAATCATGGAGTTATAAACTAAACGTGAAAACCCAGCCTGAAGGAAAAGAGCTTTTCTTCTCACAGTTAATGTCACTGTCTCCTCTAATTCACATAAGAATTCTAGTCACATTTAGGATTTAATTCACATCTGTATTTTGTGAACAAAAGCCTATTTGGCAGAACCTAAAACCTGGGCATTCTTCCTGCCTCTTCAGGCAGACGTTTTGTTACTGATGCTTTTATTACACATCAGATCTTTCATTCTGTTTCCCTTTGTAATCCTGGAGAATTCCTTGTTATTTTTGTTCTGGCTTCTTTCCTAGTTGAAGCTAAACCTTGATTTAGACTGAACAATCTGAAAAGATGTCATTTCAGTGGCTGCAGGTCATATAGTCTGTATCTATGCGGGATTATTCACCCACTAATAGGGAACATGAGCTGGGTTTAGACCGTCATGAGACAGGTTAGTTTTACCCTACTGATGATGGGTTGTTGCAATAGTAATCCTGCTCAGTACGAGAGGAACCGCAGGTTCAGACCCCTTGTGCGTGCGCTTGGCTGGGGAGCCACTGGCATGAGGCTACCATCTGTGGGCTTATGATTGAATGTCTCTAAGTCAGAATCATACCTAGATGCTTGATGTTGTGCTGTTGCATCATTGGTCACTTGAGATTGGCCCAGGAAATGACAGTCTTGTTCAGAATGTGTGGGTTGAAGCCCTTCCTGAATCTTTGTTAGCAGAGACAGGCGTTCCTCATGGGAGAAGGAAAACTCCCATCTTCAAACCCGGCCTGATGGAGCTTGTCCAGCCTCGTATGGTCTTGCATGACCTGAGGACTTTGCTGTCACCATCCCAGCTCACTAGGCCTGACAGTTAAACCTCAGGTGTAAAGAGTTGGGGCCAGTTCTGCGCACACTGCAACTCACCTAAAAAATCCACTGAGCAGGCTGGAAAGGTTTGATCTCACTTGTCAGTATGGATGGGCGAGGGTTGAATCGGTAGTGACAAGGTGCAGGGGAAGCTGCAGATCCAACTTTGCATGCAGGCAGACCAGTGCATGGGTAGCTCGAGATTACTCAGGAGATGACAGTCCTGGTCGGACACTTCTTGATTGCCTGAGCACCCTTTCCAACCGGATTTGCAGATCCCACTTGGCCTTGGTCATCATGCTTGTAGTAAGCGTGGTTAAAGCCCTTCGCAAATCTTTGCTCGCGAAGCCAAGCCATCAATCAAATCCATACTTGTTTCTGAGCTTCTGAAACAAGTCCCTTTTTCCCTCCCAGTCTACATAGAGGTAAGACCCAGAGAGTACATTATCATTCCTTATGCCTCGATTTCAGGAGGAAACCCAAATACCTGAGCTGGGAAGCCACCAGGATCCTTATCTGGACAAGCAGGGTCCAACCCAAGATGTGCTACCAACCACATCCTTTCTTACACAATGGTAATCTTTTGTTATGTCCTGTATCTGCAGCCACCAGTACTGGGTCAAATTCTTTATCCTATGCTGCACTTCTCTTCTTGCACAGTTCATGCAGTTGGTTTTACTTACCCAGATGAATTTGCTGAATGGTTTTGGCTCTATTTTCAAGATATTTAGGGGATGAGGTTTTGCTTTCTCCTCACCTTGTACCAATTATTTTGAAGTAAAGTCTCCTCTACCAGATATATGTTTACATAATCTGTGGATTACAATTTCCCTGCTCAAAGGTGATTTTCAGCAGTGCACCTAGGCAGTGGCATGTGCCTTCACTGTGAGATCAGCCATAAGCACAGCTACAACTAAATGAGTTTCTTGGCTGCTAATAAGTTGTCAAAATACTAAATTTCACTTTGGGGAAGGATTACTGTTTAATCCCAGCCATGTTCATCAGTGTGGTTGCAATAGCAGATGACTGGCAAGAGTAGCTCTCCTTGAGCAGTTGATCAGAGAAAGATAATTCTAGGAGTTGAATGCACACAAGTGTCACATTATAGAGCCACTGTTTGAATGCAGGACTGATGCTAAGAGGTGTGTTACAACAGAAACAGTCAGTCGGGCCCATCCTATGTAATTAACTGAATTAAACCTCCATTTCCTACCTCTTTAGCACCCACTGAAATCTAAGCAGGTTCATCTATTATTATTAGAACTGGATATGGGTTCATGTGACTAGCAGAAAAATGTATCTCCAGCCTGCCAGATTGATAAAACAGAAATAAAACCAACATTAATTTAATTGTGTCTGCTGCAGAAACCAAGTGCCTCAGTCGCATACGGAAAAACACGTTTACAGGTCAATGTTTTATTCTCTCCCCTTTCTTTGTCAGTTACTAAAGTGTATTTTCAAAGTAGGGTTTACAAGATCAGTTTCTTAGAAGATGGCTCACCCTTGGCTCTCATGGTTTTAGTTTATTCTCTGCAAAACTTCATTTTTGTTTTAATTCATGCTTATATCACTTATGGACCTGAAGCTTTTGTTTTTCTTTTAGTCTAATCATATAGATATACATATAGACACACACATATATATCTCAGAGAATACCCTTGTAACTTTACTTGAACAAGAATAACTGCACTTATGGCCAGAAAATCCTGTCCTTGGACCCTGGACAGTGGAGGGTGAGATTATTTTATGATCTGCTTTTGTTATTTCATTCTGTTATCAGTCCACATGCAATAACAAGGTAATGATTGCAGCAGATGTCTCAACTGATAGAAATATGGGTTTGTGAGTATCATGGAAACTGGTCTGCATTTTATTCACTGGCATCTTCTCCACTGTTGGTGATGCTGCACTGCCGTTCATAGACACAAAACAATTCTTTTGCAGCAGAGGGGTTGGATTGCCAAAGAGATACCAGTACAGTAAAATAACATCTTCATTTTCAAACAAAAGCTTTCCCACACAGTCCTTCCAAACAGTGCCACCATGAAGCCGTCATCTGGGGAAAGATGTTAGTAAACAGGATGTTGAAAACCTGTGGAAGTTGGGATGGTCTTGATCAAGACATTTGGAATGCCAACTGATATGCAAAGAAAAGTAAAAGAATAGGGCAAACAGAGTGTTGGTCCTGTGATAATTCTTAGAACATGAGTTTTGCTCAATAGCCCTCCATGGACTGATCTTCCATGTGCATTTTCATTCCTTTTTTAAACTCCTGTAAATATTTGTCATTTGTTGCTGCATGTGTCAAGGAGGCGCTGAGAGCACACATTGCCGGCTCATGTTCAGTTTCTTATCAACCAGCACCCCCAAGTCCTTCTCCACAGGGCCGCTCTGAACCACTTTTCCACCCAACCTGTAGCTGTGCCAGGGATTGCCCTAACCCAGGTGTAGGACCTTGCATTTGGCTTTGTTGAACTTCATGAACTTCACTGTCCATCTCTCAAGCACGTCAAGGTTCCTCTGGATCCCATCCCTTCCTTCCTGTGTATCAACCAAACCACAGAGATTGGTGTAAGCAGAAAATGTGCTGATCTAGTCAAATGCTATCTGTCTCAACATAACTGGACTGGAAGCAACAAAAAGCAACATGCATTATCAATTCTAGTGTCTGGTAGTGAAAATATCCCAGACAGAGTTGCACACTGAATTTGAATTCCAGATGCCTGAAAAAGCAAGATAAACTCCTAGAAACATCTAAGCCTATAGAGACTTCACTATTGTTTATCAGAACCCATGCTGGTCACACAAAATATTTAATGTAAATACTCCGCATGCAATTAGTTTTATAGCTCTTTTATTGCTTATAAACCTAATTACGTCATTACTGGTACTTTCTTTGACTGTTATTGTAGTTAAAATATTACTCAAAGACAATCACTCCTTTGTGTGTTTAGTGTTTGCCGAGAACTCTTTCTGCATCCCTGCATATGCGTGATTAGTATGAGTGAAAGCATAACCAGAGATAAGACCAATACCATCTAAACTGCTTGCAAACATTTTGCATTTTTCCTAGTATTTTTCAATGTCATAAGCCTAATAGCATTGAAATTTTATTTCCTCAGCAAAAACTTCATTTTAAGTTAGTAAAACCTTTTCTTTAGTGACATGGCAGCAAAGTGTGGTTTATGTTAAATCATGGATCCTTCTGATTTACCGACTTTCATCATGATAATGATTAAACTCTGCCAACTCTTCCCATGGCAGCACTGACAGGGAATCTTGTTAGGCTTTAAGGAGTTTAGCACCCTAGGGAAGATGCCAGTGACCCTGGTAGACTGGGAGACAGACAGCATGAAGCAGCATGGAAATCTCGTATAGATTCTTTGCAGGATCTGTTCACAGCACTCCTACAAGATTTCTTGCCTTATTATGCCCTTTGCTGTCTCGATACATGTTGTGCATGTACTTACTATATACAGCAATATAGGAATATGATGATGCGTTCCTCAAGGCCAGGGAGGCACAAAAATCATTAAGTTAATCACGATCATTACAGTCACAAACTTAACTACAATCATTATTTTAAGACCACAGCCTTCCAAGATCACATCTGTCTTCCACTCATGGGCTCATGGTATGAGAAATTACTAGGGAAGTATTTACTCAGAAAAGCTTCCATGTTTCCCAGGGGCCAGCAGCAATGGGCAATGTTATACTGGACTCTCTTACCATCCCTTTGGTACTTTATTGCAGACTTTTCACCATTTGCAGTACATGTTGCCCATGACACAAAACACCTCTCTCATATCCTGCCACATAAAATGAGCAGAGAATAAAATACAAGCATGGACAGTTAGAATATTTTTCACACTGACTGATTGTTCTACTCTCTTCTGAGTTTACGTATGAGGAAGTGTTTTTATGACTGCTTTATTGCTGCTTGCTCATCATAGGAATTTACTTGATGTGTTTATCTAGCAACAATTTCATAGCTTTGCTTGCGTCTTCCTGGAAAAATACTATGATACAGTGAAAAGAAGTAGAGTGGAGTGACAGTGAAGGAGGGAAGTATTCCTTTGTCTCTGTTCACAAACATGAAGGACTTTTAGCTCAAGGCAAAGCCTGCTGTCCAAACTTCCAATGGTTAAAATGGCAGGTTAGCCAGTGAAAAGTTTTTGGCTAAAGAAGCAAGAGTGGCTGTTTTTCTTTAGCAATGTGTATTCAGAGTAGGTATCAGCTTGTTCTGATTTCAGCTGGTGTGGACTTATTTTTCTTCCTAGTAGCTGGCATAGTGCTGTATTTTGGCTTTAGTCTGAGAATAATGTTAGTAATACACTGATACGTTAGTTGTTGGTCAGTAGCAATTACCCTGATCTAGGGCTTTTCAGCCTCTCATGCTCTGCCAGTGAGGAGGAGCACAAGAAGCCAGGAGGATGCAGAGACAGGACACCTGACCCAAACTAGCCAAAGGGGTATTTCATATCACAGCCCATCATGCTGGGATAGAAACTGGGGGGAGTTTATGTTGAACAAGAAATTAGGGTAGGATTTGCTTAGCACTTGTTATTTTTCCCAGGTTTCAGGCCAACCAATCATGCTGAAATTCAGTCTGTTATGCTGATTTACAAAGTTCCCAGCCAGGAACTTTTCCCAGCCAGGCTGACTCTCAGCCATCTTTAAGCTTCCATCTAGGTAGGGACACATGGTACTTCTCATGCTCAGGCTCTTCTACCACAAAGGTTGTTCATGAGTGTCTGCTATGGTTCAGGACACAGAGTAGAGCTGTCTAGGGAAGCAGGATATTTGCACAGATACCTGCTCACTGGGTATTGGCAGTTCTTTGTACACACACATAGGCAAATAGCCAAAGTTTGCTTGCCCTTGAACATACAGAGGTGAGGCCATGGGAGGAAAAACAGGCTAAAAACCTTGCTAATCTTACCTGAGGATGTCAGAGGAGACCTTCTTGCATTCTACAACTGAAAAGAGGTAACAAGTGATAGGACAAGAGGAAATGACCAGGGGAGGTTTAAATTGCATGCTTCTTCACTGAAAGTTGTCAAACTCTGGAACAGGCTGCCCAGGGAAGTGGTGGAGTCACCACCTCTGGAGGAGTTTCAGACATGTAGAAGGGGCCCTTGGACACATGCTTTAGTGGTGGACTCGGCAGTGCTGGTTTAATGGCTGGACTTAATGATATTAAAGGTCTTTTCTAATCTAAATAATTCTATGATTTATGATAGTTCTACCCTCAAAAGGTGCAATTAGGTGAAATAAATGAGTTGAGCCAGCAGCTGACTTCTTCTGAGCAAAAGGCTGTGACTAGCTGAAGACTTTGTCAACAAATGCAATGAAAACTAGAGGATATTTCTTTCAGACCTACCTTGGTTTTCCTTCATTCACTCTCTCATGTGTGTGTTCAGTATACAGGCCAAGAAAGAGATGCTGATGAGTACAGGGTCATGGGAGGAGACAGCAGCTGTGTGGAGGAACACTTAACATTTGCCATAGGGGTTACTTCTTAGGGCAAAGACATCTTTTCCTAAAGCAAGAACATCCTGCTAGTCAATACACAACTCTATGGACCAGTACGTCAATTAGTACACGGTACTAATACTTGTACACAGTATTAGAAGTTCAACAAGTCGGCTTAGGGTTTCTGTCCAAGCATGAAGCCTGCAGGATACTTCTCAGATTGTGTGCAGGTGACAGTGGGTCAGTGGATGAGCTGGTAACCCAGCCTGCTCCGAGCATGCGGTGCCTACAGCTCCAGTCCCAGAGACTGCTGGGGGGCACTGTTCTCAAAATCTGGTTTCTCCAGTGGGCATTTTACAGCCTACTACAAACACGAACTCCACTCCTGCCAATTGTTTCCTGGCTTTCTTGGTTTGTTTGTTTGATTGTGTGCACCCCTTTTCCTCCCCAGAGACATAACACTCATTCTCTATAATCCCCAATTGCTAAAAAAATCTCATCCAGCAAGCACAAACCAGAGGTTCGTTACCCTCCTTTTACCCCCTGTTTCTGTGTGCCAAGACACTGCTCTATACACCAGACCATAACTCATCTGTGGTATATAAAAAGGGGCAGAAGACTCATGGGAAAACACTCATGAGGGTCTCCATTCCAGCAGGCACATCTTAGTTCTTATTGCCAGCAAGTTTTCCTTGCAAAATGCATAACCAATCCTCTCTGAACCACTCCAAGCTGTTATGCTAAAATTTAGTGATTTGACAAGTTAGTTTTAAGAGAAAATATTAAGCCGCATTTCTATGTGCAGAGGAGTAATTTTAGGGTTCAAATAAGGCCAGGGAGTGTTTTGATTCAGGAAATCCATTTACCCAGATATGCCGATTTTGAGGCAGTAGAAAGAGCCTTAGCGTGAGATTCTGCTTTGGCATTTGTTGTCAGAAGTTTTGTGTCAACGTACCAGATGTGAGGAATTATTTTCTGCAAACACATGCCTTTTTTGACAAATGAAACAGGAATTAAGACACCTAAGATTGTTATCAAACATCAGTTCTGGATTTAGGCATCTAGCTCCTGAGATAAGTGCTAAGGCACTGGCACAGGCTGCCCAGAAAAGCTGTGGCTGACCCATCCTGGAAGTGTTCAAGACAAGGTCATATGGGAATTGGAGAAACCTGATCTAGTGTGAGGTGTCCCTGCCCATAGCAAGGGGTTGGAGCTGGATCATCTTAAGGTCCTTTCCAACCCAGAACGTTCTGGCATTCTATGTTGTGTTTGAGAAGCAATTCCCTGTATATTCAGCTGTGTGGAGCTGGTGATTCCTCTGGCTGCAGAATTCCTGCAATTTCATCACATTATTTGGAAGGAATAAAAAGAAAGCTTGGAGCTCGGGGGAAGGATCCCTCCTTTCCTTCTTGCCTATGCGGATGTCCAGAACTGGTGCCAAGTTCTGATCAGGTGATGCCCTTCATCCATCCCCTGCACTTGTTGGTGGGACAGCAGCACCCCATAGTGTAGAAGGGAAGGGACATCAGTCTGAAGAGGTGCTCTCTTCTACCTCTTGTCCCTTTCTGTCCCACAGCTTTTGTGTGCCCCTTCCCGGAGCTCGTTCCCACTCTTGTTTGAGAACAGCTGCTCTAACATGGCTCTTTAGCACAAGCAGTGTTTAGATACAGGAGGTCTGGTTGTGTCTTGGCGTGCCATGACATGAACTTCTTACAGGTCTTTACGTAGCTTCGAACAAGGGGGACATGCATTCACTGATGTCCGTATTAACTGACATGCATCCCATGTTCGTTACGTCCATCCCCATGTCTGACCCTGTGGCGAGGGCAGCGTAGAGCCGCACACAACAACATGGGCACATCAGCAGCCAAGTCATAACATTGGTGAGGCCACAGAGTCCCAGCTAAGGGCTTGGCGGAAAGGCCGGATTGCACAAGGGAGCCAGTGAAGCTCAGGGACATGAGGGAAAGGTGCAGGAAGAGGCAGAGCACTTGAGGAGCAGGGGAGGAGGGAAACACAAGGAGAGTCAGGACACCGGTGCGAGAAGGGGGCTGCTTCCCTCTGGACTCTGTCCTGCTCGGTGCCCCTCTCGCTCTTCCACCAACCTTCCAACATACCAGATGTGAGGAATTCTTTTCTGCAACCACGTTGCTTTTCAGACAAAGGAAACAGGAATTAATACACCTAATACTGTTTTCAAACATCAGTTCTGGATATAGGCATCCAGCTCCTGAGAGAAGTGCTTAGCTTTATAGCACTGACAGTCCTTGCAGATGCTGGTTGCTGAGTTCAAGGTGACATATAGATGAAAGAGAGACAATTAAACAGATACAGCTTTTAATTGGGAATAATTTAAAAGTTGTGATGTAGTCTTATATTACTATAACCCATATAAGGACCACAAATTGTCTTAAGTTCAGGACAATATTAACAACATAACTTTTATTCCAGTGAAGACCCACTTATGTTATTAGATCTTATCTAGAAGAAGAGCAAGTAGGCAAGCACACTGTCCCTCACCCTAAAACACCAGAAACCACAGGACAAACATAATAAAATACCACACAAATTATTACCAGCTTTTATTTCATATACTGCATATAAACACGGGCAGATTCCAGCACAGCAGTTTGGAATTGCTGCCTCCTAAATAGAGCTTAATGAACATGACTGTCTGCCAAAAGAAGGGGCTTCCAGATTGCTATGTAGAAAGTGTTCCTGTCCTCCTGTACATTCATTTCCTAAATTTCCAACAAGAAGGAACAAGGAACAGACTGGCTGTCTGTTTCTGGCTATGGAAAAGTTTCTGGCTATGGAAACGTTGCTAACACCAAGAACTTGTCCCCAGGTTACTTGCTTTGTTAGAAACATCCACAATCACATGCAGACCTACAGGTAGTGAGATAGTTATCCAAGACACTTTGACAGCGTTGGCTGGAAAAGGTATCTTGATGCTGTTGGGTGTTATGTGTAGGGATGGCCAAATCACAGGCAGATTTAGCTATTGAAAGGCTGCGGGACACTACTCAGTTTCGCCCATCATCGCCAATTCAGACAAAACAGTGGAAAATGAAACTGTGCTAGGACAATGTGCACAGAACTGAAACCTCCCAGATGAGGTTTACAGGCTCTTGTTACCAGAACTGCACTGCTGGAGCCACTTGGTCTGCTTCAGGAAGGCCATTGGTATGTGTAGGTGAGCTAGTAGCTCCAGTTTGACTGTAGTGGAGATGGAGACCAAATATTGATTTGTGTAAGTACATGATCTTGCAATAGGAATGCACAAACTTCCAAGCTTGGCACATGTTCTTTGAATTGTTTTATCTTTGTTCAAAAGCAACCAGCGCAGGCAGCATTGGCGCAGATTTCACATAAGTCAGGATCTTGGACAGCCAGGTCTGTTAGAGAGGAAATAGGGGGTTTCAGTGAAATGGCAAGAGACTTTCTTGGCGAGCAGAGCCACACAGCAAGGGATTCGAAGACTCTTCTCTGTAGGCTTAAATTGCAGGTTTAAGTAACAAGAGTGTGTGTGGCTTTAAAGTACCATAGTAAAATATAGCAAACTTGTAACTTGCTAACTAGCATGTAGGGAGTAAGCAATGTCCAGCTTATGGGGGAAGGAACATCACAGGACTGAAAACAACTAAGGAGGCAGTAAGTAAGACCAAGGATGCTAACCTTCAAGACAACAGAGACTGGAACCGAACAAAAGAAGGACAAACTGCATTCTAACTCAGCACTAGGACCTTTCAGCACTGGAATAATTCAGTAAACACAGTGAGGAAGAAGGGCAGAGACCACCAGAGACTCCCACTCAGCAAGAAACTCATGCATAACTGGGATGCAAATATTATAATTAGTTCTCCAGACTCTCATGAATATGTAAACAATTTCATAGAAAATCTGTAAATATGCATGAGTATCCTAAATACATAGGCACTGCTGGCAAGTAGCGGGGGTGCTCACCTTTGCAAAACTATTTGTGTGCGCACCCAGTGCTGCAGTAAAGAATTCCTGCTTTCTAAAGCTCCACATCAAGTCTTAAGAGTTTCTTTGACCGCCTTTGTCAGTAACATTTCCATCCATGTTTTATGCGTTCTAATTTTCTATGAAGTTATTACTGGTTTAAGTAAAATTAGTTCTTGCAAAAACCTGGCCTGAAGAATGAGCTCAAACCTGAATTCATGGGGGAAACAATGGGGGTGTGGAGGCAAGAGAACATTTGGGAGGGTGGCTGGGATGTGGCTTGTGGAATCACAGCATTCGTTATATTAGTACCATATGTGCCAAAGTGACCGTTGTATTGAAGAGCAGATAAAAGCAACAAAATGAAGTAAAAAAAGCAGAAACTGTAGCAGCCTGCTCAAAACTCAGTACGCGACAGACGTCGCCAAAGACTGATCCACCTCATTTAGATCTCACACCTCTTTTAGGCTGCCTGGAAAAACACCTTCTACACTGATTAGAGAGAGCAATTAGACCCATTTGGAATTTGTAGTTTGCTAGAACTGAGTGATATAACCCTGATTTTCCTGTAAGCCAGAGGACAGAGCAGGCTCTCTCACTTCAGTCATGCAAGTTAGCATGCAACCACCTGGAGGAAGCTTTTTCCTGGTTACAGCAGCCTGATCTGTACAGGCTACAGCTAAGCTCAGCACATCAGGAATTGTCTTGCAGGGTGCTCACTGCCACTGTTGGCCATCAGTCATAGGAGGGATAGAAAGGCAGCATGGACAGAGCAGGAATCATGCTTTTTTCCCTGCTGTTACTTGAATGTTTAAGGTTGAAATCGTGACAAAAATGGCAGTAATGCAATATGAGGTACGTACTCAGCCTCTCAAAAATCACAGATGCATCTTCTCTTTTGCACACAGATTGGAATTCCTCAGGAAGATCTTTTTCATCACATGGAGAGTAGCTAGCCATTGAAAGCACAAAGCGAGGGTTAATGTGTCTGTTCTCATCCATAAGGTCCTTCAGCTTCTTCACAGACTCAAGAGAGAACTTCAAGTCTCCATCCTATGTAGGCAGAACCAGAAACAAAAGGCATCAGGAAGTAGCCTTAGGCAGATCTAGACCATTTCAACAATGAGCCCTCCCAAAAACTAGGCTATAGGAAAAAGACAGTGTTGAAACAAAGTCTATATAAAACCAGTGTTAACTGAAAGCAAAATCATCAGCTCCTCAAGGCAAAGACCTTTCAGAGCAGCAGTGAGACCTGGCTGGACGGTCAGAATTTTCATTATGTGGATGGTGGCAGACTTAGTGCATTTCTTGCTCCCCAGAGAGACACTTTGAAACCTGAGGTTGAAAGATACAGGCTGGTAATCTTCAGCTAGAAAAGATGGCCTGGCAATACACGGTAGAGACTTATGAAAGCATGAGCTGAATGGAGGTAAATGGGAGTTTAATTTGTTCACTCTTTCTTCTAATACAGCAGTGGAGAAATTCAGGCATCGGCTGGCATGTGGCAAGATCTAACCAAGCAAAAAGAGCTATTACTTCGTATTGCACATTGTTAAGAGCTGAAATCACCCACCCCAAGGTACTGTGGCAAATTTTCTTCAAGTTAAAACTCGTCCACATGATTGATGGAACACAAATTATTGGCAACATAAATATGACACTTCTGACTCAAAGCTCATACCAAAAGCTTCAGGAGGCTGGGACAGTGTTCTGGGAAGTATTACTCCATGTTTTATGTTGTTAGACCCTCTGCATCTCTTAATGGTCATCCCCTCAGTTTCAAGGGGATCCCACTGCAGGTGTTGCAACTGTGAAGCTTGGTGCATGAAGTCTGTGTCTGCCTGCAGATAATCAGTTTGGCCCAGAAGAGAATAAACATTTTCAAATTTATCTTTAGCATGTGTTTTAAGCTGGTTTTATGAACCAGTAGTCAGCAGGATCAGGAAAGTGAAATGACTTTGATGCAGCCTGAGGCCAAATATTACCACTTGTTTCACAGTCTCATGAGCCCAATGTCAAATAGTGTGAGATTGAATGGGTGTGGGGTTATTCAGGTTAATTTATGGGTCACAGTTACCTATGAAATATTAGCTTTTTCTGTATAAATGCCTTTCTACATTCAGCCATTCATCACAGATCTCAAAAGCATAAATCCGAGAACTATAAAAGGATGGATTTCCACAGGTTCAGGTTCAGAGAAAACAGAAAGTAGAGATGAACCCTGAGACATGTACGTCCTGGTGACAAAAATATACAACAAGTGACCAACAATATTAATTCAAGATCTATGATGGAAGGTGCCAAGATAGTGAATCCCAGTCTTCAAAATCATTATATGAAGTCAGATGAAATTCTGCTTTGCGAAACATTTGGTTAGATGAACAAGAGCATAAGCCAACCTTGTTCACTAAGTACTACTGGTCAGACCTTACGGGACCACGATTAGTCTAAGTGAAAGGACACACATGTAGTGTACACTGACATATCTGTTGGAAAAAATACAGATTTAATGATTAAGGAGATAAAAATCCAAACTACAAAGAGGATCTAAAACTACAGAGTTGCATTTTCTACACTTTTACTCAACAGCTATTATCATGTGGTTATTTTATATGACTCCAGTGGAAAACCAATTTTTTTCATTAAGTAGGAAGCTATCTGTTCCCTCAGAAACACCCTAATGTTACACAGTGATTTGGAAGAAACTAATATCTTAAACCTACTATTTCTGGATATTTCTGTCATCCAAAGGAGAAAAATCTGATATTTCAAGGCACAAAAATAGGACTTTATACCAGAAAACCTACTGCACACGTGCAGAGTCAAGAACTGTTTAGGACATATTCATTATTTTGGTACTGTGAGGAAGTTATTTTGCATTTCAATCCAACACTCTCCCAGGTACAGACAAGAGTACTGATTTCTTAACTGCTTCCATACACAAAAGTGCTGTATATCTTGGAAAATTTGATATAACCTTCTGTAATACCTCATCTGCCCATTAACAGTTCAGTGGATTCAGCTAAGCATTTCTTTCACTTTCTTTCATAATATTTGTGTAGGCTTCATCTCATAAGTTGATCATTTTCATAAAGAACGTCCTGCCTAGAAGCAGGCAAGACAAGACAATTTCTGTTGTCACATCTTGCTTACACCATTCTCTAAAGTTAGAGGTGTTCCCAGTCCAGAAGCTTCACAACACATGGGTTATGTGCAAGAGAAACACAGTGCCTCAGTCAGCGAGGGATTTCAAAGCAGTGATAAGGTGGGTGAAGTTAAACTGCACCATGTTAGTGATGCCCAAAGCACTTTGTGGAAAGAAAAACAGAACTAAAGGGAGATTAAGTTGGATATCAAGCCAGAGCAAAGCAAAACATCAGGTCTGTTACTTAAGATTCCTGTTGCAACAACAACACCTCACATGGTATCAGTACTTCATTATATTTGCAACACCAACAAAGTAAAGAGCAGAAAACTCACCTGAACGTAGACTGCCTGAGAGCTGTGCACCAGTAAGAGGACTGCAAGGACTGTAAAGGGAAGAAAGCCTTTCATAGTGCTTGCAAAGTATAGCCTTTCCTAATCGGAATATACTGTAAATATATTTGGATATCTTTGCTCTTTGCTATCTTTTTCTGTCTCTCAGAATACCTCTTTTCTTCTAAGCACTCTGACTGCCTCGTAGTCAGAGATCTATGTTTCCAGTGCCAAGCTGGAGCTTTATAAAGAAGTCACATAGCAATTCCTGGGTAATCCATTAATCTAAACTCTTTATTGACATATCATAAACCCTCAGTAGACTATCAGTTATCTACTCCTGAGCAGAGTAGGACATTCACACCCAAGCAGATCCGGGGGTTATGAGTCTCTCTCACTTTGAGACATTGTCCATGACAGAGGCAAGCAAAACGTTCCAGTCAATAATAAGAAAACGCACAGAGTTTGATCTAATCCAACATCCGAAACTCAGCCTTTATATCAGGGATGTACTCAGGTTTCTGACCATTGGCTGCAGAGCTGTGAAAACCAGCAATTTTGAAGATCTAAAACCAAAAAGCCTTGCACTGCTCGCTGGCCAGTCAGTGCCCTCTTTTGGGGATTCCAGGTACTAAGAAAGTAGCAATGGCCAAGGAAGATAAACACAGGTTGTGCCTGTGTCTGACCAGCTCTAAAATGTCACCTTGCTTGTGCTTTCTGCTCCAACAAACTCAAATGGACATATTAAAAGGCACAGGGACTGTCCTTAAGGAGGCTGCAATGAATTGTGTTACCCCTCTCTGGGGAGCTCTCTCAGTCTCCCCAGAGCCCAGCTCCAGCAGTGAAAACTTCCAACCCCTGCTCCCATGCCTAAGGTTCCAGGACAGAAACCTGGTGCTGGGCATCACCTGCAAAGGGTGGGCTCTGGAATGGAGCCACCAACATGGCAATCCACCATGGAACTGATCACCTAAAACTCCATCTGTGGATTGCCCCCCTGCTGAGCACTTTCGGGTGTGCTGGAGAACAGCTCTCAGAGGGCAAACATCCAGCCCCTGCTCGCACACCTGAAGCTGCCAAAACCAGAAAGTTGTTGCTATGTGTAACCTGCACATAGAAAGCACAGGAACAATCCCACCAACATGGCAATGCACCCTTGATTACTAACCTAAAACTCCATCTGCATTCTGCATCTGTGTCCTTTCACTTGGACTAATTAAGGTTCCCCTCCTAGGGATCCATGTGGGGATCCTGGAAGAGCTCCAGTACCAAAGGATGCTGCAGATGGTGATGTCTGTAATGGATGCAACTGGCCAAGAGTTGATTCCCACTCATGGCTATGAGAGACACAGCAAAGTACAATTCTGACAGACTGTATGTGGTAAAGAAGATATGTTTTTGTCATTGTGGCTGTTCAGCTGCAAGAGGCAGGAACACAAAAGGATGCAGCGGTTCTGTGACCTTCATGTTTGGCACCTGAGGCCAACACTGTTGATGAGGACAACAGGGAGATCAAGAGAACCTGCACGGCCCCACAAGTGAGCAGTGACACAGCTGGCATAAAGCCCTCTGTTGTCCAAAGGGAATAAGAACAGGACCCTCAAGGTGCAGGGGTTTTCCTGTCACCCACCTGGGTTTGGGCCTCCCCGGGTGCTTTGGGTGTGCAGGGAAGGTGTTTGGGGGGCAGAGGTGGTTGGAGCAGGTCCATGAGGTGTTTTGGGGGTCCCAGCAGAGGTTTTGGGGGGTTTGGCGTTCTGGGGGTTTCAGGGTGCAGGGGTAGAGCAGGAAGCTTGCTGGGGTTGAGGCTCTCGGGGAGGGGAAGGGGCTTGAGGTGCAGGTGGTTTGAAGTGCAGGGGTTTTCGAGGTGCAGCACCCAGCACGGGCCATGGAACAGCAGAGCAGAGCTCAGTGGGAAGGGACCTACA
This sequence comes from Melopsittacus undulatus, assembly GCF_012275295.1. Lineage (NCBI taxonomy): Eukaryota > Metazoa > Chordata > Aves > Psittaciformes > Psittaculidae > Melopsittacus > Melopsittacus undulatus. Next base: position 1,946,943 of record NC_047538.1, on the reverse strand, counting down.
ACAATCCTGTAGTCCAACTGCCTGACCAATTCTGCACTGGCAGAACTTGGAGCACGTTCTTGAGGGCATAGTCCTTACTGGCATTGTCCATACCCCTCTTCAGCACTCACAGCCTTGGCACACTAGTAAGCTTGTACCAATGTTTGAACACTCTGTGTAAGGAAATGCTCCCTAGTATCAAGTGTGAGCCAGCCGTGGCTCCCAGGCATCCTGGCCCTGGCTCCCAGGGAGATCGGCACCTCCCTCCCCATGTCCTCTCTTCAGGAAGCTGCAGAGACCTGTCCTCCAGCCTCCCCCCTGCTCCCCATGGATCCCCTCCTCACCTGGCCCTGCCTCCCTCTGGACCCCGTCCTGCTCGATGCCCCTCTGGCTCCTCCACCCTGGAGGCCATCGCTGCTCTGTCCCTCTCCACCTCCTCCCCCGCCCCCCGCTGCTGCTCCTCAGCCTCTCGCCTCGCTCCCCCCCGGGCTCCCCTCTCCCGCCCGTTCCCATCCCCTCTTCCTGCCCCCCCTGCCCCGTGCCCGGCGGACGCGGTCCCAGCAGGGCCTGGCAGCAGGAGGAGCTGGAGTTCGAGGGCAGGGGCTGCCGGCGGCCATGTTGGTGCTGGGGCTGCAGCTGAGGGGAGGGCCGGGGCCAGCGCTGAGGCGAGCGAGCCCCTGTGGAGATGGAGACAGCCCTGCTGTGGGTGCAGGCACCGGGCACCCGACTGCCAGAGGCCGAGAGCTGCCCCAGCCCGGCCTGAGCCCTGCAGCTGGCACTGGGCCTGCACAGGAGGAAAGGGCAGATCTCAGAGAGGCAGCGACAGAAGGGCCTGGGCTGAAGAGGTTCCCTGGCAGGACGGAGAGCGGGAGCTGTGGTAAGAGCCCAGCCCTCGGGACCAGGTCACCCTCTTCTGCCTCTCAGTGCCTCCAGGATCCCCACTCCCTTTTCCCGTGCTGGCATTTGTCGCCCATCTCTGCCCTACAGCCCGAGGGGCTCTGTGCCTTCCATCTCTCTGTCCTGCTGCCCAACCCTGCCTTTCTGACCTCCATCTGTATCTTGCTCCTCATCTCTTTTGGCCTCCTTTGTCCCACCTCCTGTCGCGCCACTTCAAAGTCCTTCCTTTTTTTCCAAGGAAATTTGAAGATGGGCTCTGTGAAATGGGGGAGAGAACCCTGCTCTTTTGTTGGTGTTGTTTGATGATCTGTGCAGTTTGGTAAGCAAGGGGAAGAGTGGTTGGAAGAGGCTCTTGTTGGAGAGTAACGTGTTCCCATAGTGTGCCTGTCTTCACCTTATGGTGCATGTTTCCTCCATGAAGCATGATTTTGCTGACCTCTCAGGTTGCCTTGGCTTGGTAAATGTCACAGGGGTTGTCTTCACAGGGAGTGAAGCTGGAGCAAAACTCGTGGGAAATCCCAGTTTCTTCCCAGATTGCTGTGTGATAAAATCAGAGCAACTAAACACGTCCCAGCTGCATGCCAGCGTGTTAATGGGGACATCGAGGTCTTTTCAGGGGTACTGCTGGAGTGCGGGTGGTGTGACTGCGTATAATAATGTTAATAACTATATATTGATAACTTGAAACCTAAGAGCACATCCCATATGAAGACAGGCTGAGAACATTGGGGCTGTTCAGCCTGGAGAAGAGAAGCTGCGTGGAGACCTCAGAGCAGCTTCCAGAGTCTGAAGAGGGCTCCAAGGATGCTGGAGAGGGACTCTTCATCAGGGACTGCAGTGACAGGACAAGGGGTGATGGGTTCAGACTGAAACAGGGGAAGTTCAGGTTGGAGATAAGGCACAAGCTGTTCCCTGTGAGGGTGCTGAGGCGCTGGCACAGGTTGCCCAGAGAAGCTGTGGCTGACCCATCCCTGGAAGTGTTCAAGACAAGGTTGTATGGGACGTGGGGCAACCTGGTCTAGTGTGAGGCATCCTTGCCCATGGCAGGGGATTGGAACGATGATTTTCAGGTCTTTCCAACACAGACTGTTCTGTGATTCTATGATGTGTTTGAGAAACAATTCCCCATATATTCAGCTGTGTGGAGCTGGTGATTCCTCTGGCTGTGGAATTCCTGCAATATCATCACATCATTTGGAAGGAATAAAAAGAAAGATTCGAGCTCGGGGGAAGGATCCCTCCTTTCCTTCTTGCCTATGCGGATGTCCAGAGCTGGTGCCAAGTTCTGATCAGGTGATGCCCTTCATCCATCCCCTGCACTTGTTGGTGGGACAGCAGCACCCCATAGTGTAGAAGGGAAGGGACATCAGTCTGAAGAGGTGCTCTCTTCTATCTCTTGTCCCTTTCAGTCCCACAGCTTCTGTGTGCCCCTTCCTGGAGCTCGTTCCCACTCTTGTTTGAGAACAGCTGCTCTAACATGGCTCTTTAGCACAAGCAGTGTTTAGCTACAGGAGGTCTGGTTGTGTCTTGGCGTGCCATGACATGAACTTCTTACAGGTCTTTACGTAGCTTCGAACAAGGGGGACATGAATTCACTGATGTCTGTATTAACTGACGTGCATCCCATGTTCGTTACGTCCATCCCCATGTCTGACCCTGTGGCCCCATCCCTGTCCATTGGACATCAAATTCACCTTCCCTACAAACATCATTGGGATGGGAAACCAAGGTGGGCATGGGAAACCATCGTTTAGGATAGGGAATGATCAGCAAGGGGAAGCTGATGGGGCCCATTGGCCACATGGGTGTTGCAGCAGCCAACATCAGTGGAACTTTGGGTGGATCCTGTTGGAGAGAGGCTGTTGGCTCAAGCCCAAATGACAGTGACCCATGTTCATGGCAGGTACAGCAGCAGCTCCTGCTCCTCCCGGTGCTCCTGCCCCCTGGTAACCTCCAGCCAGCTCTGCCGGCCACTTTCGCACCCCAGCACCGATCTCTGCTTCTCCCAACAGAGAGGTTTCCCCTCCACCTGCCAGCGCCATTGCAAGTGTCAGGTCTGAGCCCCAGCACTCTGGCCATGGCGAGACGCATCGCTACCTGTGAGCTACCCCTGTCCCGGGGCTGCCGCTGGCCTTGGGGCCTGCCCAGAACCAGCCTGGCCCGCAGCAGCTGGTGCAAGCGGTGCCAGGGGCCCCGGGGCAGCTGCTGCAGCTCCCACCCACGGCACAAATCCCCTGCGCCCATGGGCAGGAGGTGGCCTCCACCAAGGAGGGGCAGCCATGGAGGACACCATCCCCTCCGCCGCTCCCCACGGGCTGGATGCAGCGCCCAGGGATGGCACCGTCCTGCACATCCCTGACTGGGCCGCCTGCCTCCAGCAGATCCCAGAACTCTCCGAGTATGTTGTGCAGGGCGGTGGAGAGGTGAGGCTGGGCTGAGGGACAATGAGGACACTTTCCACAGTGCCTTCCATTGCCCCAGCAGCCTCACCATCACCGAGTTCTGGACCTTCTTGCAGCGCATGGCCAACAGTGACTGCCCGCTGGACCCGGCGGTGCTGGTGCAGCTTCCCGGCATTGAGGACACCCCGGGAGCACCGATGGACCCAGCTCTTCTGCAGAGGTGCTACACGAGCTCCTGAACTGTCCAAGTACGTGGCGGAGGGCGGCTCCCACAAAGAGCCATCGGTGCTGGTGGGGCTGGGGACTGGTGAGGACACAGTCCCCGGTGTCCCCAGCATCCCCATCCCAACCAGCTCCCTCACATGCTTCCCCTCCTCTTGCTGTGCAGGGCAGAGGACATCTGCACTATGGAGATGGAGGACAGCAATGACACCTGCTGCGATGGCCCCAACAGTCCTGATAGAGCCCACTCCTTCACCCGGGCCCCTGACCTGCTGCAGCACTGGGTGCACATCAGGAGGAGCAAGGGCTGCACAGAGACACAGGTGCTGGGGGCTGCCGACCCCTTCTGGGGGGCGCCGGCCTCCCCCTTGCAGGACACACAGCAGGAGCAGGTCAGGGGCTCAGCAGACCTCCTCCCATGGCCACCGCTGAGCCCCTCTGGCACTGCAGAGGAGAGCTCCCTGCCCAGCTCTTCCCAGAGGACTCTGCAGAGGCTCGAGGGGACAGAGCTGCCGAGAGTCCCCGGAAGGAGCCCGTGGCAGCTCCCGTGGAGCATCCCCTGCTGAGCCCCCGCTGGCAGCCCAGGCTGCTTCTGACCCACCTGCAACTGCGGAGTGCCCAGGCCTGGGTGCCCCCCAGCGCCACCCAACCTGCAATGAGTCCCTGCTGCAGGAGGCAAGGCACAGGCAGCCCAGGGTGCTTTCCAGGCCAGTGCCAGTGCCCAATCTCCAGGCCAGCGCCACGGCGGCCCCCAGCACCTTCCACCCCCCAAACACGCACTGCTGCAGGGGGCACTGAACACGAAGCCCAGGCTGCTTCCAGAGCGATTGACAGTGCCGAGTCCCCAAGCCCAGGCTGCCCCCAGCACCAAGCACCACACAAACCCGCCCTGGTGCAGGAGGCACTCAACAGGCAGCCCAGGGTAGTTCTGAGCCCACTGCAACTGCCCCGGGGCCTTGTCTCCTGCCAGGGGGTGCCCACGCTGCCAGAGGCAGGCAGCAGCCCAGCCAAGTGCCCTGTGCCAGCCCGCACCCGCAGCCAGCCAGAGTGCTCCCAGCAGCACCATTCCCCACCAAGGAAAAGGAGGAAGATGGAGTTGCGCCGGCTGAGCAAGCGCTAGGACGCTGTGCAAGGGCACACACACAGGCACAGCACAGCCGTGGGCACCAGCGCACAGCAGGAAGGAAGCAGCAACGAAAGAGGTGAGAACACCCTTCCCCGACCATACAGCAACTTCCTGAGCTCCATCCCGAGTTGCCACCTGCTGGGCAAGCAGTGAAGGTGCTGGGTGATAAGCACACTGCGAGGAAGACTGCTTACTTCATCTTGAAGACCCCTACTCACATGAGGAAGATTACTTCATCCTCAAGACCCCCGCCCACAATTATTGAAGAGTAGTGCGCAGACGCCAAGAGGAGGAGACTTATGTTAATAAATTACTGGACTTAATTATAATGTTCCCTGCCTATATGAATATGTATGTGACTAATGGAATTGTGAAAGTATATAAAACTGTTAACAAATACTAATGACTTGCGTCTCTGGCTATGGTCACGCGCCCAGCGCTGTTTGCTTTTGCTTTATTGACTTTGTCCCTTAATAAAACCTTGTTATCTTGTTTATAGAAGTGGATTCGTATTTCACAACCCTAAAGAGGAAAAAGATGTTTCTGGATCGCATGGCAACGCAACAGACACAGAAGCAACTCCAGCCCCAGCGACAGACACTGCAGCTGCTCCAACCACAGCCACAGCCACTGCAACTGGTGTCTCTTGCTGGGGCTGCACCACCCACAGACACTGCACATACTGCAACTCCAGTCACAGGAACTGCAGCCTCTCCAATCCCAGTGATAGGCATTGGGGCCCACTACACATGACTCATGTAGCAGAAACTGATAATGAAGTACACCATCGTCATATGCCAACAGACTGAAAATACTGGAGACATGGAGAGGCACCAGTGGTGAATGAATTTCCTTGCCAACTCCAGCAATAGGAAGAAGAACACTCTTCCTCCCTTCACTCTTCCTCCCAAAGGTCTCACAACTCAGCTCTGGAAAAGCTGAATGAATGAGGTGAGAAACTGTTCCAGGAGTTCCAGCAGCAGCAGCAGGAGAGATCCTATTCCCCACCCCTATGCCCCAACATCTTAGCTACTGCCAGGAAGCATCCTTCCTCTCAAGAGGGAGGATGGAGAAGATACACTCCAATAGGCTACCCTATGGTTTTACATGTGAGACCACAGAAAGGACATGAGGAAGTGGATTGGAAAGCCTACCCCAGTCCTAGACACATGGATACAGGAACTGCAAGGAAAAACAAGCTCAAATGCCGGTTCTTCCACAACAGACATTGCTCCAGTCTCCACTGGACAGCTTCAAAGACAGAGAGGGAGGGCTGAACTTACACCTCATCCTACAGTAATGAATTCGAACCTGGTTTTGCAAGGGCTAAGTGGAACATCCTATGACCAGGCATAGAGAGGCACAGCTTCCACTCATATGGAGGAGAGGGACAACCACAGTAACAGGGTTGTATAGATTAGATGGCCTGGCACATCAGAGCCACAGAAGTTTAAGGCCCTAGTAGACACCCCAGTAGTGTACCCTAATACCATCCAGGGTCACAATCTATTTGTATTTCTGCAGTGTCAGGGGCATCCCAACTCAAATAAGCCTGACTGGGAAGGAATGCTAAAAGCATCCCACTGTGGTTGACCCAGAGGCATTTCAAACACCAACAAGCACCAGAAAGGGTACCTCTGCCTTGTTGGCATAGCTGCATTAGAGACATAGGAAATGAAGCAGGTCTCTACCTTGCCTGCTCTCTCTGCTGGGTGGATGCTAAAGCTCAAACAAGTGCCAATTGAAACCACAACAGTGCTAAGGAGAGATCAGCAGCACTCACTCATCCTTTTATAGCTCCATATGGCCATAGGCAAAGTTTAATGGAGAGTGCAGACTAACAGTCTACTATTGTGGCCTCAATGAAGTCACACCACTACTGAGTGCTGTCATACCAGACATGTTGGAACTCCAGTGTGAGCTGGAGTCAAAGGCAGCCAAGTGGGATGCCACCATCGATATTGCCAAGGCATTTTTCTCACTCCCTTTGGCAGCAGAGTGCAGGCCACAGTTCCCTTTTACTTGGAGGAGCATCCAGTACTCTTGGAACCGACTGTCCCAGGGGTGGAAACACAGCCATTGGTTGATCCAGACTGCACTGGAACAGGGGCAAGCACCACAATACCTGCAATACATTGATGACACCACTCTGTGGGACAATGCAGGGCAAAAAGTTTTTGAGAAAGGGAGGAAAATAATCCAAATCCTGCTGAAGGTTGGTTTTGCCATAAAACAGAGTAAGGTCAAGGGACCTGCACAGGAGAAGCAGGTTTTGGGAATAAAATAGCAAGACGGATGTTGTCACTTTCCCACAGATGTGATCAACAAGATAACAGCAGCATCTCCACCAACTTACAGGGAAGAAACGCAAACTTTCTTAGGTGTTGTGGGCTTCTGGAGAATGCACACCTCAAATTACTGCCTCATTGAAAGCCCTCTCTAGCAGTGACCTGGAAGGATTTCAAATGGGTCCCTGAGCAACAACAAACCTGTGAACAAATCAAACGAGCGACAGTTCATGCAGTTGCCCTCAGGCCACTCCAGTACCCTCAAGGGGAAAAAGATGTCTCTGGATCACATGGCAACGCAACAGACACAGCAGCAACTCCAGCCCCAGCGACAAACACTGCAGCTGCTCCAACCACAGCCACAGCCACTGTAACTGGTGTCTCTTGCTGGGGCTGCACCACCTACAGACATTGCACATACTGCAACTGCAGTCACAGGCACTGCAGCCTCTCCAATCAGATGGATACACATTAATGTACATATATATATATATATATATATGTACATGTATGTACACACATATGCACACATACATATATCTACTTGGTGGTGTGGTCAGAGCATTTGCCAGTGAAGACTGAGGCAAAGAAGTCATTAAGAGCCTCAGCCTTCTGCAGATCCAGGGTAGGCAGTTCTCCTGATAGATTCCACAGAGGGCCCACATTGTCCCTAATCTTTTATTCGCAATGTACTTATAGAATCACTTTCTGTTATCTTTCACATCCCTAGCCAAGTTTAATTCTAACTGGCCCTTAGCTTTCCTAACCTGGTCCCTAGCTTCCCAGACAACACCCCTGTATTCTTTCCAGGCCGTGTGTCCTTGCTTCCACCTTTTATAAGCCTTTTTTCCTTCCAAGTTTCCTCAACAGCTACTTATCCATCCATGGAGGTCTCCTGGCCCTCCTGCTGCGCTTCCTTCTAGTTGGGATGCAACACTCCTGAGCTTATAGTAGGCGATCCTTGAATATCAACCAACAGTCTTGGCTACATCTCATGGCTACATCCCATGGCACTTTACTAAGCAGGTTCCTGAAGAGGCCAAAGTCTGCTCTCTTGAAGTCTAGGGCAGTGAGCTTACTGCATGCTCTTCTCTCTGTCCTGAGGATCTCGAACTTGACCATCTTGTGATCGCTGCAACCAAGGCTGCCCTGGAGCATCACATTTGCAATGAGCCCTTCCCTGTTGGTGAGCACAAGGTCAAGCAGGGCACCTCTCCGTGTCAGCTCCTCTATTACTTGCAGAAGGAAGTTGTCTTCCACACAATCAAGGAACCTCCTGGATTGCTTGTGCCGGGCCGTACCATTGCTCCAACAGGTATCAGGATGGTTGAAGTCCCCCATGAGAACAAGGGCCTGTGAATGTGAGGCTGTTCCTGTCTGTCTACAGAGTGCTTCATCCACAGGTTCCTCTTGATCAGGCGGTCTGTAACAGATCCCCAAAATAATGTCACCCATAGCTGGTCTCCCTTTAACCCTGACCCACAAACTCTCTGTTGACTGCTCACCTGTCCCCAGGCAGAGTTCCATACTCTCCAGCCTATCCCTAACATAAAGGGCACCTCCCCCTCCTCGCCTGCCTGGCCTGTCTTTTCGAAAGAGCCTGTAACCTTCTGTTCCAACACTTCAGTCATAGGAGGCATCCCACCATGTTTCTGTGATACCTATTATATCCCTGTAGACATGCACACAACTCTAATTCCTCTTGTTTGTCCCACATACTACAGGCATTTGTGTAGATGAGGTGAGTCACTCCTCCCTCTCCCTGCCCAGAAGGGGTTTCTCCAACCTGGGTGTCCCTGAGCCCCATATTAGCCCCACAGAGATGGGTCTGTGCTTGCTTCAAAGCCTCCCCCAGCACTTCCAGCCTGGAATTCCTCAAAGACTCCAGCTATACCAGAAACTGGTGAGGTTTTTGAAGCAGGGATGCCCTGCAGTGAGCCCAGCAGCCCTGGTCCCAGTGATTCTACTGTGAGAAGGAAGACCTTAGGCCCACTGTATAAGAGGATCTGGTTTGAGACCATCTTAAGAACCTGAATGTACACAAGTCCATGTAATCTGATGGAATCCATCCGCGGGTCCTGAAGGAGCTGGTGAATGAAGTTGCAAAGCCACTGGCCATCATATTTGAAAAATCATGGCAGTCAAATGAAGTTCCCAACGACTGGAAAAAGGGAAATATAACCCCCATTTTCAAGAAGGGGAAAATGGATGACCCAGGGAATTACAGACCAGTCAGTCTCACCTCTGTGCCTGACAAAATCTGGGAGCAGATTCTCCTGGAAGGCATGCTAGGGCACATGAAAAACAACAAGGTGCTTGGTGACAGCCAGCATGGCTTTACTAGGGGAAAATCCTTCCTGACCAATTTGGTGGCCTTCTATGATGGGGCTACAGAAATGATGGACAGGGGTGGAGCAGTTGATGGCATCTACCTGGACTTGTGCAAAGCATTCGACACTGTCCCACATGACATCCTTGTCTCTAAATTGGAGAGACATCAATTTGATAAGTGGAGCACTTGGTGGATAAAGAACTGGCTGGATGGCAGCATGTAAAGAGTTGTGGTCAATGGCTCAATGTCCAGCTGGAGACCAGTAACGAGTCGTGTCCCTCAGGGATCGGTGCTGGGACCGGTCTTGTTTAACATCTTTGTTGGTGCCATGGACAGTGGGATTATAGAATCATAGAAACATAGAATAGTTAGGTTTGGAAAGGACTTTAAGATCATCCAGTTCCAATCCCCCTGCCATGGGCAGGGACACCTCACACTAAACCATGTCACCCAAGGCTTTATCCAACCTGGCCTTGAACACTGCCAGGGATGGAGCAACTTACAGAGGAACCTGAGGAGGATCTCCCTGAATCCCAGAGCTGAGGTCAAGTGCTGGCCCTGAGGAGCTGTTGTGGTGATAGTTTTGGATTAGAAACTCGGGATGGATGTGGGATATTAGGGAGAAGCAACCTCAGAGACTGAGGAGCTGCCCTGGGGAGATGCAGCTGCTTTGGGGTATGTGGGGAAGGGAAGTGTCACTGTGCAGAGCCAGGACAGGATGGATTGCTGATGGGTGCCCCCCAATTGCATGGGGCATTTCACAGTCCTGGTCTGCTTCAGCACAGCAAAGGCAGCTTGTACTGTGCCCCTGGGCCTCCCTGCTGCTGGGGGAGCAAGGGAGGCTTTGGGAATCACCTGTGGATATCAATATCAACTTGGGCCACTCCTCTGCCCAATCTGGTTTACAGAGGTGGCCTTCTGTCAGCATTACAGACACATGGGCAGCTCCAGCAGCCACACCATGGTGCTTTGTGTCCCCCTGACACAGTACAGCCCCAGCACACCCCACGTGTCCCTTGAGCGTGCTGGATGCTCACACAGCCACCACAGGGATTCACACACCCCAAAGGCACCCTGCTGGCCTCGCTCAGGTCACACACCAGCCTCGTGGCCACCCACCACTGTGGGCTCTCACTGTGAGCCATGGTTTAGCCAAGCCTCATGCAGGGACTGTGACTCTCCACCACCTCCTGCAGGAGGGGACATCTTTCACTGGGGTGAGACCCATCTCAGAGGGTGCCAGTGCCAGGCATGGTCCAGCTCCCTCCCCACCACAACTGGTTCTGCAGGCTGTGACCCGCTGGGTACCAGCCCCCGTGCTGCAGTGGTGCCCAGGGCTCCCACACTCACCACACCACTTCTGAGGAAGGGACATGGTGCCCAGGGGAACGCATAGGCGTGACATGAGGGCACGTCTCGATGGGACTGCAGCACCAGGCAGTGACTCCCGCATGTTGGGGTCCTGTTCCCTAGCCCCAAGAGCCACCCCTGTGGTACATGGTCCATCTCCACACGTCCTCTGGGCAGGTCTTTAATACCCAAGGGGTGATATGTACAGTCCCTTTGCCACAGCACCCAGCAGCCCCCCCCAAACTACTGCCTTCCCCATGCATCTCTTTACCCACTAAACCTCTGGCCGGGCTGTCAAGTGTCACTCAGTCCCCAGAGGGACCCACAACCCTGTCCCCAGCAAGCCACAGCCCAGGCAAATGGCTCCCAGAGCCTCGGGGCTCACACCACTGCTCCTGAGCCCCACTGCAGGTCCAGTGCAGGTGATGGCATCGCTCTCCAGGCTGGTGCTGGTGTTGCTCAGGCAGGTGGCAGCATCACTCCTAAGCTGGGCACAATCCATCACGTCCCACGCTGAGCTTGAGGCACCATCATCCATCATCCTCTGCCACGAAGCTTCCCACTGGGCTCAGCACCCATGACAAGGTGATGGCAGCACCACAGTGCCGGTGGGCAGCTGTGCTCGGGCGCTCATGGTACAGCACCAACCACAGCCTCTGCACACCCGCTCCCACTGCCACGGGGCCTCCTCCCACTGCAAACCCCCACATCCCTCCCATGGTGCAGGTCCTGGAACCCCCCTCCCTGGACCAATCAGCCCCCCAAGAACCAACCCCTGAGACCCCCATTGAAATTCACCCGTCCTCAAGTAGCTCAGGGCCAGCCAAGTCCCCTGAGACACAGAACCAGAGAATGAGAGAGTGATTTGGTTTGAAGGGACCTTAAAGCTCCTCCAGCTCCAACCCCTGCCACAGCCAGGGACACCTTCCACTGGAGCAGCTGCTCCAAGCCTTGTGTCCAACCTGGCCTTGAGCACTGCCAGGGATGGGGCATTCATCACCTCTTTAGGCAGCTCAAGGATCTATCACATCCCTCAGTGCTCCCCATGGGCCAAGTGGCGCCCTTACAGGCCCCCAACCAGACCCCAGCCCATCTCTCCCATACCACCAGCAAAGCCTTGAGCCCCTTGGTGCTAAGGGCATGGATCCTACCCCTGCTCCCCACAGCTGCAGCCTGAGCCTGCTCCACTGAGTGACGTGGGGACCCTGCAAACCCCGGCATCCCCAGCCACAGCCGCAGGTGCCTGCCCCCCACTCCCCCCTGCTCAATAACCAGACCAAGGGAGACCAGCTCAGCACTTGTGCCTTTATCATGCTTGAGACGCGCTGCCCCTCGCGCTGCATCTTCAGTTGCGCCTCATATTCTGCCAAGGACAAGAGAGATGGAACATGGCAGCGAGCCCCGGCGCTGGGCAGGGGCAGCCCCTCAGTGGGGGCAGAGCACGCAGCACCCACCTCATTGATCCAGTCGATGTAGGCGGACACGCGGGTGAACACCGTCGGCTTCCTCAGCGTGTTGCAGCTCATTGCTGAGCCAAAGCTGACGATTCCGGCCACCTCCCAGCCCCCCTCGAACGGGCAGTTCAAGGGGCCTCCGGAGTCCCCCTGTCCCCATGGACGCAGCTCAGTACTCGCCCTTCTGGACGCTCACCTCCAGCCCCTCACCTCCCAGTGCTTCCCATGGGGTCCACAGCCTCGTGCTCCAACCCTTGTTCCTCGGGAACAGAGACCAGTCCTGCACCCACCTTTGCCACCCCCTGCCCAACACTCACATTGCAGCTGGAGATGACACCATCGCCGCCGGCGCACATCATGCTGGGGAGCACGTAGGAGCCCCACCAGTTCCACTGGGAGCAGGTCTCATAGTCCACCACAGGCAGCAGTGCCTGCTGCAGGACGTCAGCCAGGGGCCCATTCGCTGCCACGAGAAGCACACATCACACCCTGCACCCACACTGGACCCCACTGACTCCTCCCCATGGACCCCCACTTACTCCAGAGCCGGCCCCAGCCGGTCACATAGCAGGGGTAGTTTCTCCTCAGTATCTGCCCGGCGGGTGGCAGGCAGGCCACCTGGATGGTGTCACTCTCCTGCACCTCCTCTGCCAGCTTGATCAGGGCGATGTCATTGCTACAGGGAGAGCCAAGCCATGGGGACAGGAAGGTCAGGTCCATAGCAAAGGGGAACCCAGCCATAATACCCCCTCCATCCATTCCTGACCCATCCCATCCCATACATGATGAGCTGAGAGTCCCAGTTCTCGTGCACGATGATCCTCTCCACACCCACAGCCACCGAGCCTGGCTCGTCCTCATCCGACAGGACCTGCTTGCCCAGCACCACGCGGTACGTCATGGTAGAGCTTCCAGGGGAGAAAACAGAGGTGTCAGTCTCCATAGACATCTTCTCCCCGCCTCCATGGACCCCTCTCTTTCACCCCAGCACCCACCTGATGCAGTGGGCAGCCGTCAGCACCCAGTTGGTTGCAATCAGGGTCCCGCCGCATGTGTGGTACCACTCCCCACGGTTGCTGTACTGCAGTGAGATCTGTGACAGCGGAGGCACAGCATCAGTGCGGGAATGTCCCAGGCCCTGCCCACATCCCCATCCCTGCATCCCCCCTTACCTGCCATGGCCAGCTGTGGGGCACAGCATCTTCACCACCCACCACGCGGGGGTGATGCAGTGGTGCCAAGGCCGCCTGCCCGCATCCATAGGCTGGGTGACACCAGTAAAGGGACCTCAGCAGCCGCCTGCACCTCCTGCCCAGAGCCACAGCGGCTGCCAGGGTCCCAAGCCCCCCACCCCATCCTCTCCTGTGCCCCAGACTCACCGTAGCCCAGCACCACAGCGAGACACAGAGCACCCAGCATGGCTGCAGCAGTCCAGAGTGAATGGAGGAGCCACTCACCCCACTTATAGCACCCCAGGACCTTGGTGTTGACCTTGGCCACCACCTGGCCAACATGTGGTGAGTGTCCCACGCTGGGGGGGCAGCTCCTCAGCCCCATTGCTCCATCCTGTCAGCCCCCTGGGAAGAGCCACAGCTGCCCATCCAACGTGGCACAGCAGGGATGCTTGGGGACACACAGGGTCCCTCCTGGGGAGCAGCTTGCAGGCAGCTCCCAGCCACACTGCTCTCTATGGTTGCAGGCAGCCCAACTGCCCCCAGCTTCCAGGGTGCAGCCCCAAACCTTCTACCCCCATGGGAGAGGGGTAGGTCCCCCATTGGGACCACAGGAGTAGGGTCTCCTTATCTTATGCTCCACATGGCCAAGGCCACCCAATATCCCACAGGTACCCCATGGGGTGGGGCAGGGTAGCCCCATGGCACAGGGATGCTGAAGACCGTCAGTAACACCCTATTTGGATCAGGGCCCCGGTGCTTCCTACGCTGATGTCCCAGCACCTCCATGGCTCATCCTGCTTCACCACCACCTGCAGCAGTGATGGGGTGCCTGCTCCCCATGTGGCTCCTGCCACTACCATGGACACAACCAGAGCATGGCTGCACCTCAGCCCTACACACAGGCACCCAGCTTAAGAAATATAATATTTATTTGGGATTAAAATAAAAAATCAAAACACACAAAACACACAAACACCCCCCCGTATAACCACCCAGGGGGACACCATGGGACACACACATCAGTACAGCCAACATGGGAGCTCACCCAACCATGTGTGGCTACAACACTCGCCCTCCTGGGCCAAACACAACATGAAAACACAGAACAGCCTCGATAGCCAGCAGCCGCCTTTGCACACAGCTTCAGAACAGAGACACAGCCCTCAGGGGGCTGCACACCATGGGAGGCTCCCACCCCCCAGCACTGCACACACAGACCCCTCCATCAGCAATGGCCACAGGCACCGAGTCACTGTGACCCCCCCGGGGTGAGTGCCATGGTCCTGCACGGTGCATGCACAACACAACAGCGTGGGGACAGCATCCCCAGCACGGCTGCCCTGGCAGCAGCAGCCCCTGGCAGGGACACGGTGCTGTCAACCCTTGGGCAAGAGCAGCTCGGCAAGGGGACAGTAGAGGGGTATGAACAACACCTACAGGCAGCACAGCAGGGGAAGGGAGGGCCGGGCGCTGTGCCGAGCCCGGCCTTTGGGCAGTCACAGGCACACAGCTCGGGCACCATTCCCATTACAGTCAACACGTGGCACACGTGACATTCCCTGCTCCAGGCACGACACACCAGTCCTGCCCGGCACCGTGCCCTGTCACTGCTTGAAGGTGGATTGGAGCTCCTTGAACGCTGCTTTTCTCTGCTTCAGCTCCTCCGCCTGCTTCTTCTTCTCCTCCTGCTCTGCCTTGATCTCCTCCTCGAAGCGGCTGGAATCATGGATGGCTTGTACCTGCCGATGGGGACACGTCTGGCTGGGCCCACCAAGATCCCCACCTGCTGCTCCCAGTGAGCTGGCACCAAACCACCCTCGTGCATCACCGCCCTGGGTATGGACATCATTACCTTGGCCTCAAAGAAGTTCTTGGCACCTTTCACACCCTCCGTGGAGACATCGATCTCTGAGAGCCGGGCCAGGGCATGCAGCCCACTGTCCTCCTGCAGCTCTCCTGCCGCTGCCTTGCGGAAGATCAGCAGGAACTGCAAAGAGAGACACTGGTGTTGGCCCCTCCAAGACCTCAAAGCCACCACAACACCCTCCCCATCACCTTAGAACCATGCCAAGCCCCTCACTGAGGTGAGCAGCACTGGGGACACTTTCATGCCAGTGTGGAGCCCTCCCCATGCCCTTACCTCCCGAAAGCTGAGCTTGCTGTCCAGGTCTTCATCCACTTCCTTGATCATGTTCTTCAAGCCCAGGTGCGTCTGTGGAGCCCCCAACTTCTCCATCATCAGCTTCAGCTCCATCAGGTCAATGAAACCATCTTTCCCCGCGTCATACCTGCAGCACAGAGGGACGGTTCTGTCACATCACCGAGTGTCTCCTCTGCCTGGGGAGTGAAGCAGCAGGCACAGGAGGAGGTAACAGCAAGGACGTGGGCATCGACACTCCCAGGCAGCTTGCCAGACCATGGGAAGCTGCTGGCAAACCACTAACAGCCCCCAGAGCATCATCTGGGATCAGCTCTGCTTCCATGTGGTGCTTGGCAGGAGAACCCCTACAGATGCTGCCAAACCTGCTGCTTGGCTCATGGGGCCCGGAGCTTGAGCACACTGCCACCTCCTCACTGTGACATCTCCAGGTGATGGCTCCTGCCTGCCCAGAGACCCTCAGCATCCATCCATGTGCCTGAGCTTGGCCAAGAGGTCCAGACACACCACTCTCCATAGCTACCTGACAGGAGATTATAGTGAGGTCTGGGTCAGTCTCTTCTCCCAAGGAACAAGTGACAGGACAAGAGGAAATGACCTCAAGCTGCACCAGGGCAGGTTTAGATGGAGCTGAGGAACAATTCCTGCCCCAGAGGGTGCTCAGGCATTGGAACAGGCTGCCCAGGGCAGGGCTGCAGGCACCCAGCCCTGCAAGTGTTCACACCCCGTGGAGACGAGGCCTCAGTGCCATGGGGCAGTGGTGGACTTGGCAGTGCTGGGGAATGGTTGGATTTTAAGAGCTTAAAGGTCTTTTCCAACCTCTTTGATTCCACGATTCTCTGTCTGTCACTGAGCTTGCTCACAGACCCTGGCAGAGACAATCCCTCAGACCATCCCACTGACCCCTCCATCCTCCCACTACCTGCATGGAGCTGGCAGCTCCCTGTGTCTGGGTGTAGTGCTGGAGCCCTGCAGCACAGCACAGGGGGCTCCTGCTGCAGAGCCAGCACAGCTCCACATCACACAGCTCCACAGGGCAGGCGGCTGCATTTCCCCAATACCCCTCATCCTCAATGCAAGCCTCACCGCTGCACCTCACCCCACCACCGCCCCTGGGCACCACAGAGGGGAGAAGGAGAGCCTGCAGGCAGCCCAGGGCCATGCAGGAGTGTCCGAGCAGCTTCCCCCATCACGAGCAGGCTTCCTCCTTTCGGTGGCTGACTCGTGCTGTGCCTGCGGCGCTGCAGCCGCCTCGCAGAGCACCAGGCTCAGCACGCCGCAGGTCTGTGACTCATTTGTACCTTCCCTGCTGTGGTTTCGCTCTGTCCCTGTCGCCTTCCTGCTCTCCCACGCTGTGGGGACTCCCTCACAGCACTCGGCCCTGCTCCCCTCTGCCTGCTGCTGCTGTCAGCCCGGAGCTGGGCTGGGGGAGCAGCCCCAACGTGCTTCCTGCCTCCGAGATCCCTTCTTGGAGCATCACACACAGAGTTGCTCTGCAAAGGGCAAGTTTACCAGCCTGGCCCTGCTGTTTCATCACATGCAAGGCATGCCCCAGCTGCAGGGCACTTCCTTGCTCTCGCTCCCCTCCTCTCTGCTTTTTGGGGATGCCGGCATCCCTCTGCTTCTCCCATGCGGCACCATCTCCCCTTCAGGCAGCAAAACCCCCTCCCACACTTTACACCACACAGTCAGATCACTGCAGTGCAAGGGTGACAAGGACACATGGCTCAACAGCATCCTTTCCTTGGGAAAACCCCCTTTCCCAGCTCCCAGACCGCCGTGGGATGCCTCACGCTGCTCCTTTCGCTGCAGTGAGACGCTGCAAACACGTCTGCTCCGTGTGCCTGGCTCCTTGTGTGCGTGGTGCTGGCCACATTCCCACCACACGCCATCTGCACCACGATGAGCACCCCACGATGAGCATCACCAGATGGGTGCTCTGGTCTTGGGGACTCTAAGCGTGGTTGTACCCTCGCCCCATTCTGCATCTGAGAGACTGTAAGCAGCAACCAGCACATCCTGCTTGCTGTGTCCGGGTGGGAAGAAGCAGGGAACAGGGGGGCTCTTGCACTGCCTGCGGTGTTGGCAGAACATTGCCTGCACCTCAAACAGCACCCGCAGCCTTGTGCCTAGGGGCTCGCTGTGTCCAGCCCCTCCGCTCTCTCCAGCAGTGCCCAAGGAAGAGCCTGCAGCACATCTACACAGATTTCATCCCCGGTTTACAGCGGATGGGTCCAGAGGCAGCAGCACACTGCAGGATGCTCCCTTCTCTCCATGCTCCCTAGAGCCACGCTGCCTTTGCATCATCCATAAAGATGCTCCGGGCCATGCCACTTGTCCCCCCTCCACCCCCCACCCCTCCCGGCCACATCCTGGTGTGACCATGGTTACAGACACCGCGATTTCAGCTTCCCCCTGGAAATTTCCAGGGATCGCTGCCAGGTTCCCCCGAGCCGAGCACCGAGTCACGCTGCACCGTGCGTGGTGGCACGCAGTGAGGCTGGGGATGCTGAGGACGCACCGGGAAGTGGGAACTCCTCGGTGCTGCAGCAGAGGGAAGGCGGGGGGGGGGTCCCTTGAGGTACGCTCCAGCTTTCCCGGCTGCAATGCAAGGGTTACTCCTGCCAGGAGATGGGGGGAACGGGGGTCCCTGTTGCTGAGATCTGGGGGTGTGCAGGAATCTCTCCTTCAGGAGCTGGGGGGGGGGGGGGGGGGGGGGGGGGGGGGGGGGAGGAGGTAAAGGTATCCCAGGCATTCCCCCTGCAAGGAGCTGTGGAGGGGGAAAGTCCTTGGGATCCCTTCTGCAAGGAGTTGGGGGTATCCCAGGCATCCCTCATGCAGGGGATGGGGAGAACCTCCTACAAGGAGCCAAGGGAACCTCCTGCAAGGTGTTGCGGGGTTCCTCCTGCAGGGACCGGGCCGGGGGCCCCCGCCGGTCCCCAGTGATGCCGCCCGGCGGTGCCCGCTCTCCCCGGTACTCACTGTCGGAAGAGCCGCTCCATGTCGCGGAGCTGCCTTCGGGAGAACTCGCGGAACTCCGAGGCGGGGCTGAAGACGCGGCGGCCTCCCCCGGGCGAGCCCTCGAACGCCGCCCGCCCCAAAGGGCTGCCCGGCCCCGGGCCCGGCTCCGGTCCGCGGCCCCGCCGCCCCGACAGCTCCTCCGCCGCCGCCGCCATGGTGCCCGGATGGCCGCGCCTCCACGCCCCGCCCCGCCGCGGGGGGGTCCGGGCCCCTCCGCCGCTCCGCTGCCTCCGCCGGCCCCCTTCGGGAGAGCCCGGGGGTGCAGGAGCGGTGCCCGGCGCGCAGCACAGGGGAGGCGGCTCCCACGGGCTCCGTCCCTCTCCATCCGTTATTGCCGGGGGTTGGCACCGGGAATCGTGGAGCAGCCCGACCCCACCAGGAAAACCTGCGGGGGATTCTCGCAGCACAGCCCGGCTGGGAATTGTCAACCCTGTCCAGTGCTGGGCTCCTCAGAATGAGACAAGGAGATGCTGGAAAGGGTCCAGCTGAGGCACCAGGGATGCTCAGGGCTCTGGAGCATCTCTCTCATGAGGAGAGATTGCAGGAGCTGGGCCTGGTTAGTGCAGGGAAGAGCAGCCTGAGAGGGGATTTCATCAATGCACATCAATAGCTCAAAGGTGGGTGCCAGCAGGATGGTGCCAGACTCTTTCCAGTGGTGCCCAGCGATAGGATGAGGAGCAATGGCCATAAACTAAACCACAGCAAGTTTCACCTCAACATGAGCAAGAACATCTTTCCATTGAGGTGGCAGAGCCCTGGCACAGGCTGCCCAGAGCATTGTGGAGCCTCCTTCTCTAGAACTATCCCAAACTCACCTGGATATGTTCCTGTGTGCCCTGCTTTGGGTGGCCCTGTCTTGGCAGGGGACAGGACTGGAGGGGACTGGACTCCAGAGGTCCCTTCAACCCTCATGATCCTGTGAATCTACACAAGGGAACTAGGTCATGCCTTGCCCCAAAATCAGCCCAGGGCAGCACACAGCTGGAAGCCCACAGCACATAAAGAGGGAAAACTGCCATGGCCAGAGCAGTGCAGCCACCAACCACATAATGCACCAGACATTAGGCATCAGCCGTGATGTGCCCACAGGTGCCCAGCAGCACATTCACAGATGCTATGATTCCTGCCTCAGCCCCTCAATGCTGCTTCTCAGCCCCTTAACTTCTATTACAAATACCAACAAAACCCCAAAGGGGCTGTGCTCACATCCACGTTATCCTCTGCTGGAAAGGTCTGCAGAGAACACTGCATACCTGCTCTGAGCAAAGCAAAGTGCCTGCAGGGCCAACGAGCACTGGAGCTCCCAGTTTCCCTCAGAACATCACTGCTCCTCAGAAATCAGGGGCTGCTCCTCTTCTTCCCTTCCCACTGGTACAGGGGCACTCACTGTGGCTCCAGTCAGTGATGCACTCCTGTGTTTCCATTCTGTACCATGCCTTGTGCTCCAGCTCCCCAGGGCACCACAGGAGGACATGGGAGGTGAAGTGCAAGGGACAATGTGGGCCATGCAGCAAGGCTGCTTCAGAGGCAACAGGACAGGACCCAGACGACGGATTTCACTCATATAGTCTGTACACTGGGCTCTATTCACACACACGTTTCTACACACAGAATGTATACAATGGGCTATATCCACATCATCCCACCACACACCATGGGACCCATACTGAAGGAAAATAAGGTCCTACACCAGCATGCCCTGGAGCTATGGGGTTCCAACAGGGGCTCCTTAAAATGCCACCAAAGCCTTGTACGACATCTGACATTAGGAAGTCCACAGCATGATGACCCATTCCCACTGCAGACCTTCACCTACCAAATGCCCACGTGGTGCCTCTCCTATGCACTTCCCATCTTGACAGCTTCTGCTGTGCACTCTTTGGCCTTCAGCTTGCCCGAGCAGAAAGGCTTCTTGGCTCCAGGCTGCAGAACAGAGAGACATCAACACCATGTTCATGGCCCAGACCCCTCTATACAGCTGCCTACATTCATGTTGCCCTCCATCTCCTGCAGTGGGAATGCTGCTGTGCACCTAAGCAGCAGGGCCCCAGGATGCCCAACCTCTTGGGATGGTCAGATGGACCACAGAATCTCAGGTGCCTGATGGATGCTGCATGAAGTGCCGGAGTTGGGTATCATATGGAGCATCCAGCTCTTCGCTTGGCATCTGTCTGGCTGGGGCTGCAGAATGGCACAGCCACTTGCAGTACGCAGCAGCCAGACCCACCATGCATTCCTAATGGATCACAGGAGCTAGGGAAGCACATTCCAGTGGGTTCACTGCTTCCGCTGAGACAGCACACTGGGCTGCAGCAAGCACCCTATGAGGTGCCCCACAAGAGAGACATCCCCAGAGCCAACAACAGTTTTGCACCTTTCAGCCCTATGGATCTCTCACCCCAATCCTCACTCTTCATTCACTAAGTGCCTCAGAGTGCATTTCAGAGTGCAACATCATGCATCTGCACCCATGAGGGGAGACATCTCCTGTGACAATGGACATTTCACACCCTCCTTACCTCTGTTGTGTGCAACCAAGTGACCAGAGGGCATCACACCTTCCCAGCCTCTGCATATCTGGATATCACCAGTGTCACATCCCTTCTGCCTGCAGGGCTTGCCCTGGGCATCTTACCAACAGTGGAGTGTTCTGGCTGTGCATCCCTCACATTCCTCTATCAGCACCACTGAGCCTGGCGGTGTTTGCTGACCATCCTGACCTGCCTTTGAGCACTCAGGCACTGGGACCTTTGGCTTCAGTTGTCCTCATGGGTCCTCGCTCACCTGCTCCCGTGTTCTCCCCTTGTGCAGCTTGGCTGCTCGCTGCCTCTTCTCCTGGTTCAGCTGGAGCTGTGTCCTCTCCAGCGCCTCCTGCAGCAGAGCCTTCTCTTCCGCCTCCCTGTAGGCTTTCTCTTCCAGTTTGGACACCTCCTCCTGGCACCTCTGCAGGGTTGTCTGGTTCAGCCTGTGCACAATGGGGGGGACAAGTTGTCACCTGCATCAACCCCTCGAAGCCAGGTTCTGCCTGGGAGCAACAGCTTCCAAGCAAAACCATATGATGCTGGTGTCCCTTCCAGGGCCATCCACACTCCAAGGCATGATGCTCCAGGACATCAGAGCATCCAGGACTAGGTCTCACTCAGACCCATGGCTGGCAATGGTCACCTCGCCTCTCAGTACCTCAGCTGCTCCACTCTGCCCTCGTATTCTTTCAGCTTGTGTTCATTTCTTTCCAGGCGACTCTTGAGGTTGCTGATCTTGTCACAGAGCAGCTCCAGGCCCTTCTGCCTCTGCAGCCCTACTTTTCCCCTCTCCTCCGGAGGAAGGTGCCTCAAAGACTGCATTCCCGACAGCGCCTCCACCTTCATCAGGCTTCCCAGAGCACTGATTGCATCCAGGTACTGCAGGAAGAGCAGGGAGCGCATTATTTCCTTGCCCTGCCAACTCCTCCATCTGCTTCCACCCTGCCCAGCTCAGGAGATGCCAGTGTCACACAGGAAGCACAGTTTGCTTCCCTCTGTTTCATTTCAGGGAGTGCTTCCCCTCTGCAAGCTTTGCCAAGTGCTCCTAAACCCACACCTGACTGTGGTTCCTTTGGGCTGTGTGCTTGGAGGCACTCAGGTTTTGGCATGGCACATAGCAGTGCATCCCAGCTCCAGACCAGCCTGGGTTTCAATTCCCAGCTCCGGACCAGCCTGGGATTCAGTTCCGAGCTGCACAACTCTTTGGGGTTGGATATTTTTCCTTTTTCAGGATGATCCATTGTCCCTGATGGATGTTTTCCTGCCCTTTTCGGTGGGAAGAGACCCCCTCACTTACATCTGAGGTGTGTTTGAAGACCACCTACACTCTACAAGCACCATTTGAACATGTCCATTACTCACTCACCATCTTCTCACCAAAGTCTGTCGTGTCGCCCATCTCCCAGCTCACTGCCCCATGTGAGCCCCCATTAGGAACACAGCCAGGAACCTGCAGAAACAGGGAAAGACCAATGGAGCCCATGGAATGCCTGGCTTTGGGTTAAGCATCTCACATGCTGCCAGATTTTCCATCTCCCCCTCTCCCCTTTTGGCTTCTTTCTTAGGATATTAGAAAATTGAATTCTCCCTATTACAGAGAGCACTTCTCTGGCTAAGCACCATAACCCAAGCACCATGAACCACAGACTGCCTCCTTACCTTGCTGGCCTTTGGATTTGGCCCTGACACGGGTGCGGGTTCCTTCTCATGACCTGTTCTCTGGACTATTTCCTCTGCTAAGTCTTTTGTGAGGACCACCAGAGGCTCTGAACCCTTCATTGTGGCAGCTGGAGGTAAAAGAACAGCCACTGGGTTATCCCACCCTCTGTATGGCATGCTGAGGCTTCATCTCTCAGCTGCTTTTGAGGCTTGCCAGGTTTCCTCTTATGGTGACTGTGCATGGAGAGATGCACAGGCTCTGGAGCTGAGCCTGCACCAGCTTTCCTTGCAGACCTAGGGTTTCCTAGGGTTTGGCCACTGCTTTCCCCAGCCTGTTTTGCAGATGGTCATTCAGAGCTCACACCACAAACAGCTCCTCTACTTGCAGCTTCTAACAGAGATGGTGATGCTTCACCACAGTGCTCTCAATACAGGGATATAGACAATGGAAAGGGACTGAGAGAAAATGAGCTTGGGCATGCAGAAGATTCTCACAACATCCAGCACTTGCAAGACCTCAACACCCAGAGCTCAGCTCCTTTGGCTGAAAGCTGCTCTCACATTGAGCAGTGCAGCACCTGAGGGTGGGAATGGCCGTGCACATCGCCAGGCACCTGCTCGCTTCCATCTCTGCCTCCAAACCCCTTCTGCAAACACCTCCTCCTCTCAGGTGGATGCACCTTCCCCTACCTGAGGACTGCGTCTTCTCCAGCACCTTCACCCTCTCCCGGAGCTCAGCCAAGCCTTCCCGCTGGCGCTGGATCACCTCCTCGTGCCTGAGGCCTCGGCATCTCAAGCCGAGGTTAGTCAAGTCCAACACTGACTCCTGGAGGAGGCAGAGCAGCCGGTTCTCACTCACACTGATCTGGCTCAGCAGGAGCTCAGCTTCAACCTGGCTGAAACAGCCTTGGTGACAGGCACCGGTCACTCAGAGCATCTCATTCTACACACTTCTGGGTGGATTTGTGGGGATACAAGAGCAGCATTCGAGACCCCTTTCACACTCTGCTGAGCCAGCTGCACCCTAGTAAGGACATAAGCAGTGGAAATGCTCCAGAGAGCCAGGAGAGGTGC
Organism: Melopsittacus undulatus; assembly: GCF_012275295.1. Classification (NCBI taxonomy): domain Eukaryota; kingdom Metazoa; phylum Chordata; class Aves; order Psittaciformes; family Psittaculidae; genus Melopsittacus; species Melopsittacus undulatus. The sequence goes on along the minus strand of NC_047538.1, from coordinate 1,923,284 downwards.
TCTGAATGCCCACAGCAGCATTCTGCTCTTTGGCTTTGCCTTCATATTCCTCAGCACACACATCCCAACTCACTCTGCATCCTGCATTTATGAATGACCTCAGGCATTACTCATTTTTAGACCAGACCCATGCATTTCAGTTCTGGGCCCCTCACTACAAGAGAGACCTTGAGGTGCTGGAGTGGGGCCAGAGAAGGGCAATGGAGCCGGTGCAGGGCCTGGAGCACAAGGGAGATGGGGAACGGCTGAGGGACCTGGGGGTTCAGTCTGGAGAAGAGAAGGGTCAGGGGGGACCTGATGGCTCCCTACAAGTGCCTGAGAGGAGGATGGAGCCAGGAGGGGCTGGGCTCTGCTCCCAAGGAACAAGGGATGGGACAAGAGGAAACAGCCTCAAGCTGCACCAGGGCAGGTTTAGATGGAGCTGAGGAACAATTCCTGCCCCAGAGGGTGCTCAGGCATTGGAACAGGCTGCCCAGGACAGGGCTGCAGGCACCAGCCCTGCAAGAGTTCACACAGTGTGGAGACAAGGCCTCAATGCCATGGGTTAGTGGTGGCCTTGGCAGGGCTGGGGTAAGGGTTGGACTGGATGAGCTGAAAGGGCTTTTCCAGCCTCATTAATTCTATGATTTCCCCATTCCAGCCCCATCCAGCTTGTGGCATGATGATAAACATCCCAAAACCTGGGATGGGGCAGCCCTGCACACAGATACTGATGGCTGCAAAGTGCCCATTCAGGTCTGGCTGCTGTTGTCTTTTGGTACTGCTCAGTGAGAGATGGCTTATTCCTGAACCACGGCTTTGGTTGGGTCTCCAACGCTCCCCATCCCCACGTGCAGAACAGGACAGCGATACCTCCTGCTTGTCAGCTGGCTGTGAGTCACTGCTTGGCCCCCACACTGCAGCCTTCCCTGCTGGCACACTGTCTGCCACTGCTGTGGTACAGGATGTACGGTTCCTACAGTCCCTCCATCTGCTGCTGCAGAACCTTTCTGTTCCTCCCTTCCCTAGCACCGGGGATGGCACCAATAGAGCCAGCATCGACTGCTCAGCAAGGAAAGAGGAGGCAGCACTTGCAGATCGTTCCACATGCAGGCTGCTATCCCTTCTAATTGGCAATTATAGCACCATTAGCACACACACAACATTTCCTGGTTCCAAAGTGCTGTGCAAACATCAGCTCATCAGGCTGCATCTGCAGCCCTTGGCTAGGGAAAGGATGGCCAGAGATACTGCACCGACTCTGAGCAGGCATGAGGTTGGCCATGGACCTGATGGCTCCCTAAACTGCCTGAGAGGAAGATGGAGCCAGGAAGGGGCTGGGCTCTGCTCCCAAGGAACAAGGGATGGGACAAGAGGGAACGGCCTCAAGCTGCACCAGGGCAGGTTTAGATGGAGCTGAGGAACAATTCCTGCCCCAGAGGGTGCTCAGGCATTGGAACAGGCTGCCCAGGGCAGGGCTGCAGTCACTGTCCCTGCAAGTGTTCACACACAGCATACACAAGGCCTCAATGCCATGGGTTAGTGGTGGACTTGGCAGTGCTGGGGAATGGTTGGACTTGAAGATCTTACAGGTCGTTTCCAACCTGGTTGATTCTACGATGCTGAGAAACACCATGCACTATGGATGCTCTCAGCACACCCAGACCTCAGCAGCCTCTGTGTGCACTTACCTGTTTAGAAGCTTCTTCTGCCTGTGCTGGTGTCCCAGGAGCAGCTTCTGGCTTCTTTGCCATTTCTTGAGCATCCTTCAGCTCCTGGCAGTGGGCTTGGGCCTGCCTGTGCCAAGGGACAAGACCACTGTGGGACACCCTGACAGATGAAGGCTGCCCAAATAGCTTGTGGAGAGCAGCACCACCAATGACTACCATGGTGTGAGTGGGAACATTCACTTAGTTACAAGTGACTTGGTTATACATCCACCAGCACAGGCTCTGCTAAAGCCCTCTTTGAGTTCACATGGCACTTCCATAGAGACAACATTGCTCCAATCCAATGCTCTCACTCCCACGTGCCTTTTGCATCTTGGGAGATACCTAAATGCCATCAGCCACTGGGAATCTACAGAACAGCATTTGCAAAGCATCCAGCCACAGCATCATGTACCTTAACTCCTCAGCGGCTGCTTCCAGGGCTTGATCCTTCTTCTCCACCAGGCTGGCCATCCAGGATAGCTTCTCTCGGAGCAGGCTCAGTTGCTGCTCCTGGCATTTCAGCCGGATCAGGTTCTGCTCCAGTTCCACCTTGTGCTCCTCACTCAGCTCCCCTGGGGTTACAAGAGGTTTAGGGGTTTCTGGCTGTCTCATTGCCCAGCTCTGGGGGATCTGCAGTTCTTGGTGAAACCATGTTCATGGATGTGTGCCCTTAGACCTTGCTCTATTAAATCACTGCACAGCCAGTCCCTTTGCATGGACATAGGCCAGAGCAATCACTTGCTATGGCTGTTTCCCTTCGGACTGCAGAACAACAACCTCCCTAAAGCACATGGTGCCCACTGTGGAGTCCCAGGCAAGGCTTAGGATGACTTAGGCTCAAAGGAGCCTGCCAATAGCATTTTGAGAAAGATACCTCAGTTTTGCCCATTCATTCTCCACCCGGTTACCTTCACCCACCATCACCACTATTGCTTAGCCCAGGACAGGGAGGAACTCACCAACCCGAAGGGGATGGACAACAACAGTGTTGCTTGAGGATGGCAGTACCTATTTCCTGCTATCTGCATGAGTCCACCTTGCTACTGCCCAGAAGAGGGATGGGAAGGTGGAAACCATGATCCACCCACCTCTCATGTCTGTCAGCCTGGCTCTGGTTTCTGCAAGCTCTTTGGTGAGCCCAGTGATGACAGCCTCCTTGGAGAGCAGCGTGTTCTGTGCCATGATCAGCTCCTCCCTGAACTTCCTGAGGGAGAGAATCACGGACAAATAAGAGCTCAGGACAAGCTGCAGTCATCCCCCTCAGCTCTCCTAAGCTCTCCTGGGGGTATCTGTTCTGAACAAGGCATCACCAGCAAGCGCTGCTTACCGCAGACAGCCGTGAGACTCTGCAGCAGGACAAACCTCCAGCCAAGCCCCCGGTGATGCCTGGCAAGTGTCACGCTGAAATCCTGCAGGACACAACAGCAATGCCAGTCACTTCTTCATAGCACACACATTTGGCCTGCCTTACTTCTGATATACACGTCTTTTCCTTCACGGGAAGAAGGAAAAGGAATGTCAGATCCTCCTCCTTTGAAGACTGAGGAACGTTGGTGGTTCTAACAGCACTTAGTTCCCCACATCCTTCGTTGCTCAGCAGCTCTTCTGCTTGGGTGCAGCCTAAAGTCTCCTTGCTTTAGAGGGCAAGAACCCTTGTCCAGTGAGAAAGCCTTGTCTGTGACCACAGCATGCTATTGACATTCCCCAAAGCCACAGACAGCAACCCCCTGTGAAAGAGCATCTTCAGGGACTTCATTGAGCTTGCTCTGCCATAGACAAACCTCAGATCAATATCACAAACAATGCTTTCCATAGCAGCAAATGTACTGCTCCCTCTCTATCAGTTTCACATTAACCAAGGTTCCCAGTGCAGATGCTGCAGCTACCTTTCATTCTCTCCACAAGCGCTGTGTGTTCCTCCTCCAGTGTCTTCTGCTGCTCCTTGGCCTCCAGCAGCCTCTCCTCTAAAGCCACAATTGTCAGTGCATGCTGCTTACTCTGCTCCTTGTATTCCTCTATTTCTCCCTGTAGTTTCTGTTTCTGTAACTCATTCTCCTCCTGAAGGGTCCTGAGCTGCTCGTCTTGGACCAGCACCTGCTGCTGTAACACCATCTAGGAAACAAGGATGAGTGATGCTGGATGGAAGCACTGCCTGTGTTTTCCTTTGGGATCACGATCTACACCATCTCTCCTGGCTAGTGGTCAGAAACACAGGGGGAAGGGAAGGATATCAGGGAGGTGGGAGGCTGCAGCACCCTGCAACCAGGGACCAGAGAAACCTTCTTCACTGAAAGCACATCCAGCCGAGTCCTCTGCCTGCACACAGGGTGTTGGACCTACCTCTTGCACTGTGGTTTCCTCCAGCTTCTGCACAGCTTCTTGCAGCTTGCAGTCAGCAGCCTCCTGCTCCTTTGACTTTCTTTCTATAGCCTACAAGAGGAGATGAGCAGTAATGAAGGTACCAAGCTTGCAGGGAGCCACCTTTCTCTCTGCAGATGTGCACTGAGGTGTATTTGGGGAGGGAGGGAACCCACAGTCCACTGATGGCCCAGCATGCTACAGAGCACTTTCAGATGTGCTCATTCTAAGGGTGAGCAGTTCTGCTTTACCTTCTGTGCAGGCCACTGACCTCAGCCATGCTCCTCAGGTGGCTCTCCAGGTCTTGGATCTTCTTCTGTTCTTTCTCCAGGGATTGTTTGTACTTGCTCTTCTCCTCAGTGATGGCGCTCTCCAGGAGCTGGGAATTGACAGCCCACAGATCCAGTATAGGAAAATAACACACATCATTAGGGAAAAGACCTTGACTCCAAGAAGGAAAGCAGCCAGGAGGATCCCTGCTCTGGAGCAGGGACAAGTTATGGGGGAAAAGCTCAGCAGGACACAAGGCAACACAATGAAGGAGAGGAAGAGGAAAAGGTGAAGCAGAGGTGAAGGAAGAGCCTCTTGGCTGCTCCTTACCCACCTCCTTAGAGAACTTGACACTGGGAAACAGCAATTCCAGAGGCAACAGACACGTTAGAAACTGTCTTAAAGACACCACAACACACTGTCCCCATTCCATTTACTTCCACTCCATTCACTACAGACAACGCAATGCCTTCCTAAGCTCAAGGATCTGGATGGTGCTCCTTGCTTTCTGCTCTTTCCCAGTGCTTCTCAGTGGGTACTTTGGGCTCGTGGGATTGCATCCAGACAACTTGAGCCTAAAGACTTCCTCTTGCTAGGCAACACTATTACAGACATCTATTCTAGCAGTCATTTCCCTAAGACACATCAGTGCCCCCGTACCTCCTTGCTCTCCTTGTCTTTCTCCAACAGAATGTGCTCGATTTTTAGCTGTAGCTCTTGCTCATGTTTTGCTTCCAGCTGCTTCATGTGCTCCTGCAGCAAAGCTGCCTGTGACTCCTGGGCCTCCTCTAATTGTGCCTACAGGGATACAGCAGATACCAAGGTGTGACAGCAAGCACCTTAGGAGCAGGGAAAGACATAAGCCTCCTGCTTATTCACTCACAAACAATTCCATACAAGGATATACTGTCCATCCTTGCCCCATTAGGGATACCAACACACTGACATTTGCCTCCATCTTCACCCTTCCCCTGCATTTACTGCAGACCCAGAGACCTCAGATATTCAGAAATCACCTTGGTTTATGGACATGTGTCTGTACCTGTAATGTCTGATTCCTCTGGGCAGTTTCCTGACTGGTTTCCACCAATGTCCCAAGAGCAGCCAACAGCCCTGCAAGAGCCAATGGAGTCTCACTATACAAGGTGCTCACACAGCCCATGAGTAGCTCCTGGAGCATCCTCTGAGGCCTGGGGATGCTGCTTGCCACCTTACAAAAATCACTTTGGCTACTGCTGCCCCTCAATCCCCTCACCTGGTGGTGAAGGTCCATAGACAGCAGGGAGAAGGGACCACCACTGACTTCACACACAGTCATTCCCTGTGCTCATTGGGATACCCAGGAAACACACCGGACCTGGGTTTCACTCCTAGGTTAGGGCAGTGGATGTGCTGGTGTCAGAGAGACCCATGGGCAGCAGTTGTGCTTTGCACTCAGCGACCAGTCTGGAGCCCCTCATAGCTGCTTGCTCTGGGATTCAGGCTCAGAGACCCTTTGGAAAGGCTTCTGGGGCCAGCTGAGGGTTTCCCTGCTGCACTTATGGAGCTGCAGCACACTCCCAACCCTGGAGATGGCTGCTATTGCCGAGATGTGGCTGGAAGGCAGCTTGCACAGAGCTCAGATCCCTGCTCCCAGCCAGAGACTTGTATTGCTATCACCCACCCTGCTGCATCACCCCATCTTCTCTATGCCCAGCACTTCCGCAAGAGCCAAGCCTCACTCACTGCTGCACAATGCTGCTGGTGCTATAACCACCACCCTGGTACCCACAGCGGGCTCACAGCTCCTCCTGCACCCTCAGCAATGGAACACCACCCAGCTCCACTCCACTGCCACCCAGCACATGGGGCTTTGCACCCCCTGTGCAGTAGCACTGTGACAGCAATGCTGCCATGGGAGCAATGCTCCCTGTCCCATGCTGCTGTCAGACACATCACTGATCTGCTGCAATGCAACACAACACAATGTAGGGGACAGACACAGATCTGTACTGTGTGAGGGAGTGCTCAGGATTGGAGCAGGCTGCCCAAGGCAGTGATGGAATCACTGTCCCTGGAAGTGTTCCCATTCCCTCAGTGCCATGGGTTAGTGGTGGTCTTGGCAGTGCTGGGATAAAAGTTGGACTGGATTTAAAGCTCTTTCTCTCCCACAGCTGCTGTGTTTTCCATGCACCATCCACCTAACAAACTCCATGCAACTGCTCTGCCAAACCTCACAACAGAGACAGCCCAGGAAGGGGAAGACAAAGCAATGCGGAACCTTGAGACAAGGGTTCAGATCTCAGCCAGCACAAGCGTTTCCCAAATGCCACTAAGGCAAATCCCACTTTGATGGCATAACCGTGATGTCAGTAGATGGGGTTTGCCCATGCAGACATTGCACCTCACAGACAACACCCCCCAGAGCCCTGTGGTGGTAGGTCACACCAAGCTGGGTGACAGTGCTGCACAGGTAGGCAATAGGAGCATGCACGCTGCCTGAGCAGGCTTCTTAGTTGCACAAATTGCCTGAGATGGCACCAACTTGGGGGCCTGGCAGCCCCAAGCCCAGCTCACACTGGACTCTCTCCTTTATAGAGGTTACGGAGGACATCCCGCCTGGAGCAGGTTTGTTCCCAGGGACACCAGCAGGACACAGACCTTTGTGCAGGTCCATCCCCACGCCAGCCAGGAGCTGCTCTGCTGCCTCCAGCCAGGACAGGAGCACATGTGCCATTTCCACAGCTGCCACCCCAATGGTGGAGATGGAGGGATCCAGGTGCATGGCTTCCAGCTTCCCCAGCTCCCCTCGCAGGCTGGTGCTGCTGCAGGACCGGCTCAGGTGAGCCTGGAACAAACGTGCCCAATGACCAAGCTGGATCAATGGCTGCTGGGGCTCAGCAATGAACACAACAGCCCTGAAGGCCCTGGGTACAGCCATGTGAACACTTCTGTATGACACTTCATGGGGTGGTATGGGTTGGTTAATGAGGAAATGAACATGACCCAGCTTCACTGTGCTGGGCTGCACCCCCAGAGCATGAGCAGCAGGTCAGAGAGGGGATCCTGACCCTCTGCTCTGTGAGACCTCATTTGCAGCACTGTGTGCAGTTCTGGTGTCCTCAGCATCAGAAGGACATGGAGCTACTGGGGCAAGTCCAGAGGAAGCCATGGGAATGATCAGGGGCTGGAGCATCTCCTGTATGGAGCCAGGGTGAGAACATTGGGGCTGTTCAGCCTGGAGAAGAGAAGCTGCATGGAGACCTCAGAGCAGCTTCCAGTGTCTGAAGGGGGCTACAGGGATGCTGGGGAGGGACTGTTCATCAGGGACTGCAGTGATAGGACAAGGGGTGATGGGTTCAGACTGAAACAGGGGAAGTTCAGGTTGGAGATAAGGCAGAAGCTGTTCCCTGTGAGGGTGCTGAGGCGCTGGCACAGGGTGCCCAGAGAAGCTGTGGCTGCCCCATCCCTGGCAGTGTTCAAGGCCAGGTTGGACACAGGGGCTTGGAGCAGCTGCTCCAGTGGAAGGGGTCCCTGTCCATGGCAGGGGTTGGAACTGGATGATCTTAAGATCCCTTCAAAACCATTCTATGTTATCCTTCGTGGGAATGACTCCCAGCAGGCTTAGGAGCAGACATGCTTCTGCAACACCTCATGTCTCTTTCCAACTCACACTTTTGGGGCTTCATTCTCATGGATATGGATTGCTGCACACTGACTGGTGCCTGGACACAGCCTCCCTTTTCTCTGACCCATACTCAAGCCAAGAAAACTGCCCTGTGTTGTTCATCTCCTGCCTGTTGATCACCAAGATTGACCAGGCTGACCTGGAGCTCCTGCAGGGACTTCCTGAACACCTCAGCGTTTGCAGACACTTCCTTTTCCTTTGCAAGCCTGGAGCTTATTTCCTCTTCCAGACACTTCTCTCTCTCATGACTTTGTTGGCTCTCGTCACAGACCTGTCTGACTTTCTCTATCACCTGCAAAGCAGAAGGAAGAGGAGAACAAGGCACTATATTAACACCCTTTCCACCTGAGGGACCATAGATTGTCCCAGCGAGCAGCAATTAGGGCTTGCTGCATGCTCTTAGCCATGTCAGACCCCTGACAGAGCACAATGACCCCATCCAAGCTGGAAGCACACAAAGGATCCTACCTCCTTTGTATCACAGAGCAGTGTTGTTAACCTGGGATAGCTGTGGAACAACTATGACCTGGAGAGGCTTGGACACTACTAGTATACATAACAGGCACCGTGACTGTCTCAAGCCATGCCAGGCTTTGAAGGCACCATCTCCATGCACTGGCATCCAAACTCACCTGCTGCTCTGTGATGGCTTTCCCTGCTGCTGCCGGAGAACAGACTTGCATCACTTGGGTCTTGAAGGACTCCAGCTACAGCACAGGTCAATACAGGGAAACAGAAATCACTGATCACTTCTCTCTTCTGGGCTGCTCTGCCCAACCCATCAATGCCAGGGGTGCCCTGGTGCCTGCTATCTCCAACATGAGGCCCCACGCAGGGCGCCTGCCCTCCTCCAGACATCCCTTGACAATGTCCTGAGTGTCTCCTGCTGCCCTTCTACCGCTGTGGGAGGATTCCCATAGCAGAGGCCTGGTGCACACTGCACAGGACAGACCGTCTGTGCCAGGCGGATACTCCATCCCACTTTCCAGCAGGGATTTCCCATGGCTGACACTTATTTCCTCCTCTGAAACAGCCAGGGCAGGCAGGGGATGACACCCCCAACCCCTCTGCAGGAGATGACAGCCATTCCCACCAGCTTAGTGCTTTATGCATTATGCTTTATGCATTGCAGCTGGTGCTTCCATAGCCATCCATCCCTGTGCTAACCCACATGGCAGACCCAAAAGCCTCCATCAGCCCTTGGGCTCTGCTCTGCACAAACCCCAGGGTTGTTTTCCAAACATGTGATCAAACTCTTCAGAGGTTTTTGGGCCTCTCATGGAGTGGGATTCCTAACAAATACCAGCTAACAGGACTCCATGTTGGGGAGGTGGCACCTCCTTCTTGCATGAAGCAAGGCTTTATCCTGGTGATGCAGCAGTATGTTATTCTGCAAAGGGTTGTCTCTGCAGAGGCACAGAGGGGGGTTTGCATAGGTCCTGGACAGGAGAACTGTGCTTACACAGAGTATAGTGCATTTCTGTATCCTATTACAGCTTCTACACAAATCCCGTGGATAAGCCTGCCACACTGCATCTGACCACAGGCTAAGCCCCATGCCAGGGTTTGGTGCTCAGGACTCTAAACCTTTGCATGCACTGGAGCACAATGACCTTCCCTATTTGTAAGCCCATGGTTTTGCTGCTGCTGCTCCCATCCCTACCTGCTGCTTGGCCCGAGCCAGGTCGGCTCGCAGCAGGCGCTCCCTGCACCCCATCTCCTGCAGCTGCAGAGCTTGCCTGGCTCCAGCTTCCCTCAGCTCCTCCTCAGCCTGCAACAACGAGAGCATTTGCATATCAAAGCAATACCTTGGAATGGCATCCTGAGGACTCCTGCCCCAGCTGCTCACATCAGGCGGCTCCAAGCATGGCTTTGCAATACAAGGGGAGCAGCAGCAACCCTTTCGCAGGAGGTGGGTTTGTGGCATCAGACCCTTAAAGGCACTTTTTCTCTGTGGACATCATCCATCCTCAACTTTCTACCCTATGGTCTGCTACCTGAGCTAGCTTCTCCCAGTGGGGTCTGTGGAAGAGCTTTGCACACTTGGATCCACTCTCCATACATCCTGCATTCCCAGGGCTTGCTGCTATCCCATACGACAAGCGTGCTCCACCACACACCTCACACCCAGGCTGTTACCTTGGCTTTCTCAGCCAGCTGGCTTTGGATGCTCTCCTGCTCAATGCAGTACTTCTGGATTTCCCCCTGCAGCCTCTCCAGGTCATGTTCCAGCTCCTTGATGCGCTGCAAGAGTCCCATGATGGTGAGGGTCTCACCAGTGAGGCTGGGCATTGCTTCTTGGGAGGACTTGAACCAGTAAGCCATACATTTTCCCCATCTCTCCCATTTTGTGTGCCCTGGAATTTCCTTCTTACCTATATTTACTTTGGTTTGATGAAATTTCCAGTGGAATTCCACCCTTCTTTCTGACTGCACCCACCTGCATTGCAATCTAGTGCTACAATTAATGCTTCTCCGGTTCATTATGCACTTGCTCTTACAGGAACCAGATTCAAAACACCTCCCTTAAAATGCCCAGTTAATTATTCCCTGGATGATGCTTTTCTGCAGCTCTCCCGTGTGCTCCATCACTCCAAATGAATTCAGACTCACATTCCGGCACGCTGTTACTTCCCGCTCTCTGAGTTCCTGCTTCATTTCCTCTCGGATTCTAGAGCACTGGAATGAATGGCAACACGGGAAAACACCATCAGGGCAGGCAGGTACTGCAGCAAATGTCAACAGATACTCGAGTGCTAAAGCCAAGCTCTGTGCTTAGATCTCAATGGAATGGCCAAGTGTCCTTGATGGGGCCATCAAGGTACCAGAGCACAAGAATATCCATTCCTGGAACTGCCTATATGAAACTATCATCATTAAAGCATCACCTGGCTGAGAGGAGAAACATCTGCAGGGCATAGCTGACAGGGAGAAATTCCTCTGGCCTTAGAAGCAGTAGAACAAGGACAGGGGGAAGGATGCAGGAAAACAAACACTACCTCAGAACATCCATAGCTGAACATGACATTAACAGGTATTCCCAGGCTGCTTCAGAATATGCTCTGCAGCTCGGCATTCAGGGAATATGTGTTCTGTTCTGCCTGCCCAGAGCACCCTCTCCTGCAAGCCTGTGTGTGCAGCTCCTGTCTCAGTCTGGATCTTCCTGCATCCACAGAGCAAGGGGAAAATGCAGAGGAATGTTCTGGGACACGCTCTGTGCCGCAGCACTAGCAGCCTGGGCCATCAGAGCAGGATGTGCTGGGAGACCTGGTCCCCCTCCTGCACATAGCAGCTCGAGAGCTTAAAGAACCATAGAATGGTTTTGGTTGGAAGGGACCTTAAAGCTCATCCAGCTCCACCCCCTGCCACAGGCAGGGACCCCTTCCACTGGAGCAGCTGCTCCAAGCCCCTGTGTCCAACCTGGCCTTGAACGCTGCCAGGGATGGGGCAGCCACAGCTTCTCTGGGCACCCTGTGCCAGCGCCTCAGCACCCTCACAGGGAAGAGCTTGTGCCTAAGAGCTCATATCTGTCTCCCCTTGGGCAGGTTCAAGCCATTTCCGTTGGCCTGTCCCTACAGGCTCTTGTCCAAAGCCTCTCTCCAGGTTGCTTGTAGCTCCTTTAGGTTCTATGTCCAAAGAAGTTGAGGATATCACACTCTGACCACACTGCCCTCAGGCTGACTGAGCTTGCACAGAGATCTAGGAACCAGACAACTCATCCTGCTGGCAGCAATTTATCTGCTTCAAAGGACCTTATATTTGAGTATGAGCTGCCTAAGCAGAGTGTGGCCAGTCCCTGGGCCAGCGATATCCACCTATGGTCATGTCAAGCTCATGTGAAATGAAATCAGCGTATCAGCCCTTTGCCACCAGTAAAAGGGCTGCCCCTCAGTAAAGCAGGGCACATCGTTCATCTTCAGAGCACTGCTTTACACTCATTATGCAGATGCTGCAGTTCTGCCAGCTGAGGAGGGAGCTGCAAACACAGAGGAACAACCTGCTGTGTGGGAAAACAGGCTGGGCCACAGGGAGCCACATGAAGGGGTTTCCATGGCTCCCCAGGAGGATCTTGGCACAAGCACTTCAGGAGTACAAATGGCTACTGTGATCACAGGAATCCAGGGCACACAGCACCTGAATGCAGAACAAGGAGAGGGATTCAGCTGAGGAAGGTGACACTGCTCTGTGTCCCCATCACAGCAGGGCCAGAGGTGCAGCTCTGCACCTTCCATGTGCACACAGCCAGGACTCTTGGGTTACAACTGCCCTGAGAAATATCCATGCAAGAACAGCTGCTACAACAGGGAGAAGTGTGAGCCTTCTCAGCTCTCCCATGTTAACCCCTATGTGAGTTATGCTGTCAACCTTGGCAGAAAGCACTGCCAGCTGATTGTCCTTTGCTCTGGTCTCCTTCTTCACTTTCTCAACATCTTGCTGGAGTTGCTGGATTTTCTGCTCCTTCCCGGCAATCTCTCTTTGCAGGCTGGTCACTAGACCTGGGAGAACATAGAACATAGGTTACCCAAGAGCATCCCTGCCAAAACCCCTGAGCACCCATCCTCCCTCCTCAACAACTATCCACCTTGGGAAGCGGGTCCAGCTTTTGGCATGCTGTATTGGACACTGCTCTTTGACTAGCTAACTAGTTAGCTAGTCACAGAGTCACTAACAAGTAGCTAACATCATTAACAAGTTCCCTGGGGCATCACAGCACATACTCCCAGAGGGATGAGCAGCTCCTAGGGATCTGTTTGCTGCTTGGCTATGTCAGATCCATGTCTCTGACGCCTCCTCCCTGCCAAGAGCCCGTACTGCTGCCTTATCTCCCCCAGTGCAACTAGCAGAACACTTCTGATTCTGATCTGAATACATTACAAAAGCCAAAGCTTTGTGCACCAGCTGCATTCCTTGTGCCTGATAAAGGCAGGGATAGAAGCCACTGGGAAAGGCCTCTGGTTTGGGGTGGCCTTTGCAGCCACATGCAGACCCACAGCAGGTTGGGGATCAGGTCTCCTCACCAGTGTGCATGGCAGCCCTTGAATCTCATCACTTTCAGCCTCCCCTGATCACCACGTGAGGCTGTTTTCCCCTACCAGGGTGCTTGGTCCCATCACTCCCTGCCTATGATCCCCACACTGTCCCTTGCTTCAGGGGCCCTTGTCACATCAGACACCATCCAGAATTCCCACCAAGCTTCAGGACACAGAAACCAGGTCAGAAGACTTCTGTGGGTCACTATAAATCATTTGCCAGTGATCACTCATTATCAAGAGCCAGTCCCAAACCGATTCATGCTCCTCCTGGGCCCCAAGGATATGATACCTGCAGTCAAAGCATGGTCCCGCTTCAACTTCTCACTTTCTTTCCGCAGCCTCCCAATCTCCAGGTCTCTTTCATAGAGGGAATGGCTGAAAACCTGGCTCGAGCCCTTCTCTAGGTTGCTGATCTGCAAAACAGATTTGCCCATGTTCCTTGGCAGGCCATTTGCTACCTGTTGTCCAGGCTTCCAGGTCTGACTGGTTACTCTTCAGCATCTCTGAGTAACTCTCAGCAGTCACTGCTCCATATAGGGTCACCTTAGCTTCAGTCCAGAGAAAGGGAAGCTGCTGGGAAGACAGGCACTGCACAGCATCTCACCTCGGGGCAGCCACAGCAGCAATGCCAACAGCAACCCAGAATCCCATCACCTTTTCTCTGCCAGGAACCTGCTTTCAACAGAAGCTCCTCTTCACCACAGGGTGTTATTCAGTACCTGTTCCCTCAAGGCTCTGATCAGTTCTGCTTTGGCTTCCAGCTCTTGGTCAAAGGCAAGCAGCTTCTGGGTCAGCTCCACCTCATTCCTTGCCGCCACCTGAGCCAAGGTCTTTGCCATCGCTGCAATCTCCTCCTGCAGATGTCTTATTGCTGCATCTTTCTGCTTTGATTCTGTCTCCAAACCAGAGAGGTGACCCATCTCCTCCTTCTCACCCTGTGGGGAGATTAAGGGTGCCATCTGCCAGCCTGGAGCTATCACAACACCAGCGGGGACCAACTCCTGGCCACCAACCACATGGGACCTGCTTCCCCTGGCTGTGCCCACACCCTCTATCCACACATCAGTCCCCATCCAGGAGAGCAGACTCTGCAGGGACTCGTGATTGGACACACAACCATTAGGCAAGGTTCTGCCAAGGACCAGGATAGGGTCTGCATCCCTCACACCTTCCCCAGCATCACCTTCACCTTCTCTTCTGTATCCTGAGCTCCCAGGGAAGGGGCTCTCCCCACGCTGCTCACACCATCACTCAAGATGCTGGTTGAGACTGGAAAAGAACAAATGTGATGGCAACAAACATCAGCATGAGCAGGCAGAAGTAATGCTTCTTGCAGTATCACTCTCACTAGTCTTAAAACTACTGTAAGGCAGTGAATAGTTTACACTTTTGGGTCACAACCAGCAGAGAAACCAAGTATTTGGCACTAAAAAGACAATTAGAATGCAAACAGTCTGCACAATAGCAAGGCATAATGCACCTCTGGGAACCAAAAATGCCTCAAAGGCAGCAGCTTCATTTCTGTACCTTCACTGCAGGTTCAAGTTCTGTCTGCGCACACACCTTTCAGTGATGCTGCTGGGACTGCACAGTGCTCTGGGGCACCAGTGGTATTTCCACATACCACAATTTACTTTGTATCCATAGAATCCCAGCCTGGTTTGTGTTGGAAGGGACCTTAAAGCTCATCCAGCTCCAACCCCTGCCACAGGCAGGGACCCCTTCCACTGGAGCAGCTGCTCCAAGCCCCTGTGTCCAACCTGGCCTTGAACACTGCCAGGGATGGGGCAGCCACAGCTTCTCTGGGCACCCTGTGCCAGCGCCTCAGCACCCTCACAGGGAACAGCTTCTGCCTAAGAGCTCATCTCAGTCTCCCCTCGGGCAGGTTCAAGCCATTCCCCTTGGCCTGTCCCTACAGGCCCTTGTCCCATGTTTCTAGTAGATTTATTGTATTACTTATGACTCTTCAAAAGATTCAACCCTAAACCGGGAAGAACACTGGACTCTGTATGAAGCCATAACAAACTCCATGTGCAGCAGAAGCCTTGTTCTCCAGCTGCACTGTTCCCCCAATCCCCGCCTCTGCTCCATCACTATTTCATACTTGATTTTCAGAAACATATCAACTACAGACCTAGTTTAAAGCTCCAGCACTCAAGACAGCCAGAAACTGTGCTTCAAAGTAGACAAAATCACCACTTCAATCAGGAGACGGAAATAGGTGCATGAATCACCAGTGCAGAGAGAGTTAGTCATCACACGAGGAAAAAGGAAGAGGAAAAGTCTCTCTCAGCTGCAGGGGCAATGGCATTCCCCTTCACATGTCACAGCTTGTTGCTTTACCAGCCCAAATGCCACCAAGCACCACACCATGGATCTCCACTGGACAAGGACTCACACCCAGTAGCTGACAATGCTCAGATCACAACTGCCACCACTCACATCAACTCCACTCAACATTAAGCTGCTCAGAGAGGACATCAGGCTATAAACCACCATGGTTGCATCAGAGAGTACCTGGCCTCACTGCTGAGGTCCTGCTGAAAGCATCCAGTGAGGTGGTTGTGGCCATGCTCCGAGCCCAGGCGCTCCTGGGTCGCTTCCACAGCAGTGGATGGGATACACAGCTGATAGCTCCAGGAGCCCATCTGCCTGGAGAGCCAGGGGGATGCTGCCACTGCAGCAAGGGGAGCTGGTCAGGAGATGCAGGAGTCGAGGGTTTGGGCTCTGCAATCACCTGGACCTGCCCAGTCCACCCTGTGCGATGGTTCATGGGGAGATCAGACACCTACGGTGGAAAAAGACTGTGTTATCAGCAAGGGTCTGTGAATGTTATTAGCCTTAAACCCAGGCACAGATCTGAGGTGAAGCAGAATTTTAGTCCTTTCCCATTCCCCAAGGGTCAGATTTAGCTCAGGAAGCTCAAATGCTTTGCTGAAACACAACTGAAATACTGAACTTTGCTGCTTTTGGAGCTCTTCCCTTCCTCTCTTGATCTGACAACCAGAATGGTCCACATCATTTGAAGAACCTGGAAGCCCTCATTCCACACCTCTCCTGGCTCACAGCTCCTACCCTGCCATTGCTCCCATTTTCTCTGCTGATCTAAAGCTTCTTGTGGTACTCCTACCCTGCCATTGCATTTAACAGCCCTCACGCAGGGCCTTACATGCTTCTATTTGCTGTCCTCCTTATGAGCAGAGCTTCCACCACCAAGGTCTCATACATTGCCACGTAGCCTTCAATTACAAAGGCTGAACATGGCCTTGGACCTGGCCTGGAGGCCGAATTCCATCACCCAACTCTTCTCCCACTACTCCATCACCTGTAATGCCCCTGTGGGCACTTGTTCTGTGCTCAAGGCTACTGCAGGGGTGTGACTGTCTCTGGGTGTTGCTCATCTTTACAACATTGCGAGTTCCTCTCACTCTGCTGAAAATGAGAGACCTCCCTGTGCCAGAACCACAAACACTTCCCAGGGTGCAGTGCTGGGGTGATGTACTCCACAGTCAGCAGGGTCAGGCTTCAAAGCTGTTCCACCAGAAGAAGATCACAAAGCCCAGAGCAATGCAGAAGTTCCCCCAGGGCTTCCTCTGTGTCACTGTTCAAAACTACTGGTCTGTGTGCATCCTACACACACACACTGTCAGAGGTTAAAGTGCTCCCTCCTCCAGCACAAACCAGTTTCACCCAACCAGTGCTGGCACTCCACTGCCCTGGCTTCATCCTGCAGCTGAGCATCTTCTACAGTTCTCTTGGCCAGCTCTGGAGGCAGCAGGTCTGCTTGCTGTGCTGGGATTCTTGCTGATACCTCCAAAACTGCATATCTGGATGTACAGGCTCCAAGTGAGTTTTCTTTGCTGGGAGACCACGCTCCATGGCTCCTCACTACCAGGCACATTACGCATGCATATTCTTGGGCTCTATCTATTTTCTTGGCTTCCTCAAGAGCCCGGATAATAAAACCAACACTGGAACTCACCAGTCCTTCACTGTTTCATAACCCGAAGGCTCAACAACCTCCACAGACAGTTATTCTCCTGGAGATTGGGAACTGCCACTGCATTCGACCATGTTCTGTCCCAGCTGACAGCTGCTTTGCAATCTTTTGCGTGCCAAAGTCGCTGTGATGCCTTTACCCTGCTGCACAGACCATGACAGCTTCGGTTACACACACTGCTGCCAAGCAAAGCATCCATTGGGGCTGGACCTTTTCACTTGCTCTAAAGGTTTGATCTGAAACTCACCTCCTCTGTCAGTACACAGCTTTTGAGGAAACATAAAATGCAAATAGAGGAAAAAAGCAAAAAAAAAAAAGAAAAGAAAAAGACATTTTCCAGACCTATGCCTGCTCGTGGCCAGCTTCCACTTGGGAATCCTTTCCCTTTTCCTTCTCCCTAATAAACTGCCTGAGTTTCTTCAGCAGGGGGAGCTCAAGCTTTTCATTCCTCCCCTTCCATCTTTTTCCAAGGATCAGGGAATCACAGAATGGTTTGTGTTTGAAGGGACCTTAAATCTCATCCAGCTCCAACCCCTGCCACGGGCAGGGACCCCTTCCACTGGAGCAGCTGCTCCAAGCCCCTGTGTCCAACCTGGCCTTCAACACTGCCAGGGATGGGGCAGCCACAGCTTCTCTGGGCACCCTGTGCCAGCGCCTCAGCACCCTCACAGGGAAGAGATTCTGCCTTATCTCCAACCTGAACCTCCCTGTTCCAGTTTGAACCCATCACCCCTTTGTCCTATCGCTACAGTCACTGATAAACCAGACAAGCCTGGGAGCCTGCTCCTGCTCCCTGGGCAGCAGCTCCCATCCTTACCTGGGCAGCCCCATCCACCACCAGCTCGAAGGCTGCTCCCCCCTTGCCGAAGCGCAGGACATCACCTGGGCTCACTCTGACGGCTGCATTTTGGACCTGGCAGCCGTTGATGAAGGTGCCATGGGGGGAGTTGAGGTCCTGAAGGCAGAAACTGTTGTCTGAGGCAGTGAATTCGAGGGCTGCGTGATGCTGGGCTACACCTGCGGACTGACAACCAAGAGGCAAGCAAGAGAAACCTGGCTGGAATGCAGCTCTGCTCTGGTTACTCATTTGCAATGTTCCCTCTTCTTGCTGGACATCCAGCAGGCTAGAAGCCCTTATGCTTTGTACTGATGACCACAGTGCAGAGAATCATAGAATGGTTTGGGTTGGAAAGGACTTTAAATCCCAGTTCCAACTCTTGCCATGGGCATCCCTCTCCCTGCTTCCAAACCACCACTCATTTACACCACTCAGCTTCCTTGCCCCTACCTGCAGGACGATGTCGGACCCTTCGTGCCGGCCGATGGTCGTGGTGTGTGGTTTCAGCTGAAAACACCCCTCTGAGCTCCTTAGGAAGGCTCTCATCATCCAGCCCTTCACCTTGCATTAAAAACAACTCCTCCTTCAGCAATCGCCATCCAACACACACAGCTGAGCACAGAACTCCTTGCCCAAGTTGCACACTAGAAATCACAACAAATCAACCCAAAGGCAGCCCTGCTCCAAGCTGGCCAGAGCCCCGCAGTAGCCTTGGAAACCTCGGCCGCGCCGGAGCCGCTGCTTCCTGGGTGTGTTTTCTCTTTGTTTGGGTTGAGGCAGTTTTTTCCTCCTCCTTTTCCCAAGCAACTGACCCAGCAGCACAACACAGCACATGGGAATGTCCCCATGCATCGCACACCTCCCAGGGGTGCACAGCCTGACAGGACATTGCTATTCCTCCTCCCCGGTTTTATTTAGTAGTTATTAATTGCCAGGTTGGACACAGGGGCTTGGAGCAGCTGCTCCAGTGGAAGGGGTCCCTGCCTGTGGCAGGGGTTGGAACTGGAGGAGCTTTAAGGTCCCTTCCAACCTAAACTGGTCTCTGGTTCTTGTGCATGCATACACAAGCAGGGCTCGGGATAAAGGGGAGCTGCACACAAAACACATGCAGAACAGGTAAGTAAGAATCCTGTAAGATTTTACCATGCTTCATTTTGAGGCAGAAGCAGCAGGTTTTACACAGCAGAACTCTGCAAACAGTACTTGAGCAGATGCCTCAATGTTGGCTTCCACTACCAGCATTTTCATCCCTTAATTTCCTTCCAAGTGCTTTGCCTTCAATAGAGCAGCTGAGGTTTTCCAGCCCCAATCCAGCTGGAGCATAACACTGTTTCCTCAGTTGCATTATTACCAGCTCTGCCCATCTTGGGGCTGACGTGGAAAACAAGTTACCTTCCAGAGATACTGATCCAAGATCTACATGCAACCTTACACACTGCATGGGGAAGCACATCCATTTCTCACCTACCAGCATGGGTCTTTGGGAGTACTCAGACCTCTCAGCATCCCACATCTCCCTCTGCTTTCCAAATGCCATCAAAGGACACGCATGCAAGAGGCAGGAGATGCTCGTTAGCCATTTGGGCATTTTTGGCATAATGACTCTATTAGTCACGGCCTGTTTCACTGCAGTCACTGCACTTCACACCAGTTTTCCAGCTCTTTTCCTACACAAGACATTGGGAAAGATGCTGCTTGTGCCAGTCAGTTTCATTCAACAGGACTTTCTGGAAAAGAAGCTCGATGAAACCAATGACTCAGACAAGAAGCTTAATTTTATTAACCCACATTTCCCAAGAGAACTGTTAGGGTTGCATTTCTTCACCAGGAATAGTGGACCTCATGCCTTGCCTCCCACCAGGGACAGGC
The DNA here is from genome assembly GCF_012275295.1 of Melopsittacus undulatus. Taxonomy (NCBI): domain Eukaryota; kingdom Metazoa; phylum Chordata; class Aves; order Psittaciformes; family Psittaculidae; genus Melopsittacus; species Melopsittacus undulatus. Next base: position 1,903,558 of record NC_047538.1, on the reverse strand, counting down.
TCTTAGGGGCACAGGTGCCTGGGAGACAACTTCCAAGGACCTGGACCACCTTTGCAACCTTTCACAGGAACAGCATGGGCATCCCACAGACCTCAAATCCCAGACTGGTTTGAGTTGGGACCTTAAAGCTCACCCAGTTGCAACCCCCTGCCATGGGCAGAGACATTCTTCCACTCCCTCAATACAGGTTACATTCTGCTACTGATTTCCTTCCCTTTAGTAAGGAAGCCCCTTGGTCAACAGATTGTGCCCATCTGAGATCATGCCTTGGGGCACAGGAAAGTGAAATTCCTGCCACATCACAACAGAACGGAAGAGATGCAGTGTGGAATAACAGCTAATGAGAGAAACTGCTAGATGGGTTTGGGCCAGCATTTCCCCTTTATCTTCGTTCTGGTCAATCATACTGCCAAGTCAAGCTCTGCTGTACAATCCATAACTACATCAACATCAGCATCACCCCAGCAAAGACATGGCATCAGCAGCAAGAGGCAGAGGGCAGATTGGCTACACCAACATCAGCTAAACATCCTTGGGAGATCCTGCTTTCCACCCACACCATCAACAGTCAGACCGTATGAGGGAGCCCTTGGCTGAACACGATGACTTTGTCATGGATCGCTTTGTTGGAAGCCTGGGATGCAGCACATGGCCAGAATACCCATGGAGCGGGATCCACTCTGAAACACTGTGGATCACTTGAAAAGCTTGGAGAGGGCCATAGCCATGCATGAGAGTGTAACACACACAAACACAAGGTACAAAGTGTTTATTTAGAGCAGGTCTGCTCAGGATGCTCGACAGTCACTGCACCCTGCAATGCACCTCCTGGCAGGTACACACCAGCTCCCAACCACCTGGATCCATCCTCCAAACACCCCTTTGAATCAGAACACAAAACACAACAGAGAAAACAAGCAAGGCAATAAATCCATCCCGTCCCGAGGAGCACAGAGCCTGTTTCTGAGCCCCCACCAACAAGCACAGTCCTTGGCAGGAGTTTGGGCTGGCTCCGGGCCACCAGCCCAGCCCCAGACTGAAGGAAGCTGCAGTGAACTCTGGCAATGTGGTTACCCTTACTAAGACAGAAAAGACACCAAAAATAAGAATAAAAAAGAATATTTTCCTTTTCCACTTGGAAAATCCTTGTTCAGTATCAGTTTAGTGACTTGGAAACGTCTTGCTGGGTGTAAGGAGAAAAGGAGGTGAAAAGGTACAACACAGGAGAGAATCATAGAATGGTTTGGATTGAAGGGACCTTCAAAGCTCATCCAGTCCAAACCCCTGCAATGAGCAGGGACATCTTCATCTAGATCAGGCTGCCCAGAACCACATCCAGCCTGGCCCTGAATGTTTCCAGGGATGGGGCATCCACCACATCTCTGGGCAACCTGTGCCAGTGCTTCACAACCCTCAGTGTAAAGGATTTCTTCCTCAAATCCAGCCTCAATCTCCCTCTTTGAATTTAAACCCATCACCCCTCATCCTGTCACAACACACCCTACTAAGAAGTCTCTCCTCATGTTTCTTACAGGCCCCTTTTAAGAACTGAAAAGCTGCAATAACGTCTCCTGGAGTCTTCTCCAGCTGAACAATCCCAGCTCTCTCAGCCACTCCTCACAGCAGAGCTGCTCCAGCCCTCGGACCATTTCTGTGGTCTCCTCTAGACCCTCACCAACAGGTCCATGTTCCTGTACTGAGGAATCCAGAGTGGAACCACACTGGGTGGTCCTCATGTAAAAACACCACAAATGACACTTCTGGCACTTGCAGCCTTTGTTTACTTCACAGCAGCAGACTCACTGGCATCCAGGCCTCTTTCCCCATAGTCTTCTGTAATGAGGGAAAACTCACCCTGTCCCCACGCTGCAGCACTATGCACCTATTGCATTCTCCACATTGCAGCTTCCAGGAAGCCCTGACCACTTCTGCACCCACAGACCAAGCCACTCTTAGTGTGGTTGTTTTAAAACCCCCCAAATCCCCCAAATCCCAGCTGCATCACAGGTTCCTGCTTTCTGGGGAATGGTTTAAGTCATTTGTTGGCTCCCCGGCACCTTCTCTTGGATCTCCTCATACTTGGGCGGGGGGGTGAGCGGCTCTATCGTGATAGGGGCAGTGCTGTTCCCCTGTGCCAGGTTTAATCTGATGTCCTTCAGGTGCAGCTTCTCTGACTTGATCCTGCGCACCTTGAGCGGCTTCAGGCGCTTGCTGAGGCGGGAGCTCTGCCTCCCGGGCAGCTGCTCTGTGCCTGGCTCCGTGCTCATGGCACTGGGGACCGTGGTGCTGTCATCCAGCCCCGTCAGTGACTCGTAGGAGGGAAGGGAGACGCTGATCCTGGTGCTCCTGTCCAAGTCTCTGTGCTCAGAGTAGCCCGTGTTCATCACCTCCTCGTAGCTGGGGACATAGTACTGGGAAGATGTGTCGTCGTCCTCTTCTTGGCTAGATGGGAAGAAATTAGGCTGTCAGCAGCACATCAGCTTTGTGTGGAGATGGGCTGGAGAGGAGAGGATAAAACCCCCTCTGCAGACCCTTAACAAATTGTTTTCCTGTCTATGTTAGAATCCCAGCCTGGTTTGTGTTGGAAGGGACCTTAAAGCTCATCCAGTCCAGCCCTCACAGCATCTCTGTGGCCTCCTCTGGGTGAGTCCCTTTTTGTTTGACAGAACAGATCATAATCCTACCTACATTCAGACAGGTTTTTATTTCCTCATGACATACACCAATATTTGGTCATCACTTCCTTTACCCTTAAAACCTCTTTTTCTATTGCACAGCAGTGATTTCTGCCCCCAGCAGAACACTGATTTCTCTCCTCTCCTTCTCAAAAATCAGTCAAACTGCATTTGAAAGGGACATCACCCTCTGCCTTTCCCATTCCAATGCTTTTTCAGCTAGATAGCTACCTTCTCTGCAAAACAAATTCAGCTCTGCAAGACTTTAACCCCTATCCAAAATCACCTGCACACAGCCTGCACAGATAGATATGTCTTTTGCAGCCTGAAGTTACCTTTACAATCCAATAGGGATACCCAGTTTTCTGTTGTTTTTTTTCCAGGTTTTCTTATCTGCGTGAGAAGAATTCTCTGCAGTCATGGATTTGAGGAATGCTTTCCCCCAAAGCATTCCCTATGCAGCAGCCATCATCTCCTCCTGTCTCCTCACACCCTGTATTGTCCCATTGCTCTCCTGCTTCTCTCTGCTTGGCCACAGCTTGCACCAGGGACTTGCTGATTCCCTGCATGGCTGAGACGGATGGGGACTTCTGCACCCTGTGTTTGCTCAGCCTGTGCCTGCTGCAGCAGCCTTTGCTCTACTCATTGGAGCTGCCTGAGCAAAGAGAGAGCCCTGTAGACTTTCAGGAGGTCTAAACTCCATTCCCAGCCATAGCTGAAAGGCTCCTTGGCACCTCTGGCTGCACCCAGTGAAACACAACCTGTTCTCCATCCGTTCCCTGCTCCTCTCCACCACCATCACTGGCCCAGCTGGCCTGGCTTGCAGCACCAGGCTGCTCTCCTGCATTAACCATTAACCAGTGCCGGCAGCATTCCCTCTCAGCACAATGCCTGTGCAGTGACAAAGGCAGGAGTGGCACGTCTCTGCACGGCTGGCTGGGCCACGGCTCCATCCAGACCCCAGCCTCCACACAAACAACGCTCCCTTTCACCTACAGCAGCATGTGTACAGCTGGAGTCATTCCTTCCTCTTCCCCACAGGTCTGAGCCCCAAAGCATGACACATGCTCTCTTACTGCAGCCCTCCCAGCCTTACACTCCTTACTCCAGACCTCCTTAGGGAAGAATAGCAGCCCTTGGCTTCATTCCTATGCTCAACCCCACTCCCTAAAGGCTTACCTGTCTTCCTGGTGCGAGGGCTCCACAGACACTTGGTGCTGCACACGAACAATGTCCTCGCTCTGCCTCTTCTTGTCCCGGATGTTGAGGCAGATGGAGAGCAGCAGCAGCAGCACACCCGCCCCTACCAACACGTATGCCACTGAGAAGGTCTTGCTCTTCAGAATGCCTCCATTGCCACGGTCGGGCTTGCTGCTGTTCCCAGCATGGGTGGTGGGTTTGTTATCAGGGCCAAAGCCAGGGACCAGGTTCCACACAGCCATGATGATGCCAAGGACGAGCATCCCCAGCCCTATTGCTGTCAGCGCATAGTGTGAGCCATTGGTACGAGACTGGGCCATTGCTCTCACTGCTGGCTGGGTGTCCCCACCTTACAGCATGGCTCAGCTCTGGGAGGCTGCAGTCCTGCTAGCAGGTATGTGGTACCCTCCCCAGGCAGGTGGTGAGCTCTGGGAAGAGATGGGAAGCAATGGTTAGTGCATGGTGTGAGGCAAAGGCTACGCAGCTATCACTGCAGTGGCTGTGATGATAACATTGTCTTATGCAGCTAATGCTGGAATCTCATATCAGTGTGCCTGTGGGGAGCACATCAGGACATAACAAGGCAGAAAGATCCTTGCCCACCATTCTCATTGTGAACCTTTGCTGCCTTCTTGGCTGTAATATCCACCAAGCTCAGAAAGGAACCCAGTCACTACCATGTGCTAAGAATGCAGACTGGCCACCCTTAGGAGTGTTATAACCAACCTCTTCCCAGCACCAGGAAGAATGCCACCAGAACAACCTTCCACACTCTCTGGAGCTGCACTGCCCCAGGCAAGCAGCGGCTATCACTGCACATTAACCTGCAAATGCTCAGGGACAAATCTCAATCTGTACAACTCCTTTAGCCCTGGCGCAGACGGAGCAGGGCTCCCTGCAGCGCTGGCTGCCTGCCCTGCACCACCTCTCCCTGCATGGAGAAGGGAAAGCAAAACTGGTGCTTTCCCAGCCAGCCCATGGCTGAGCATCCTGGCAGCGAACCCTCCTGACCTCGGCTGGGGGAGGTGGAGCTCTGAGCACAACCCCTTCCTGCACCCACGGGCGAGTAACCCACATCCCTGCAGCAAAGCTCTGCCAGAGCCTTGGACCTCCTTTGGAGCCTCCCTGCTTTACTCATGTGTGTACCAGGGTTCTCTCTGTACCCCAGCACTGCCAATGCCACTGCCAAGTTCACTGCTAACCCATGGCACTGAGGCCTCATCTCCACCATGTGTGAGCCCTTGCAGGGCCGGTGACTGCAGCCCTGCCCTGGGCAGCCTGTTCCAATGCCTGAGCACCCTCTGGGGCAGGAATTGTTCCTCAGCTCCACCTAAACTTGGGGTCTGAACCTTCGTGTCTGTTCCAAGTCTCTCTGGACTTCCTGAGGCACCTCACCCCTGGGAGAGGACAGGATCTACAATTCTACGTCATCTCTGCGCCTGAAAGTTTTATGCAGATCCCTCAGCAATCAGATTAAAGCAGGAGACCTGACATACAAGTCTGTGTCTCTATTGAATTAGCTCTTCTTTTGGCTCTCCAGAGCATGTGCTTATCGCTGCTTTAGCAATAACCCTGACGTCAGTGGCCAGAGAAGGAGCTGCTGCAATCTCTGCCTCCAGTCCAGCATCCCCAGTGCTGGGGACAGCCCCATCCAGATGGACACCCATCAGCACAGTGAAAGGCTGCTCCAGCCCTGCTTTGGTGCTTGCCTGCCCAGGGCACATGGTCTTCCCTGCAGCCAGACCCACCTTCATCCCCATCCCACACATGCTTGCAGCCCTGGCAATGATCTACACCAGGATCTCTGAATCATTAAACTCGACTGGTGTGGCTGCAGAGCCGGGAGCACCTCCACCTCCTCTGTGCTTTCCTAGGCTTCCCGCACCTCTCACTGGCTCCCTGCAAGCTGCCAGAGCCAAAGGGCACCTCATGACTTCTTCTGGGACATTCCCAACTATTACTTCAGTGTGGGAGGGCTTGGGATCAACCATACACCACCACCACACCTGGAGACAGCCTGGAGGCTTTTGGCACGGGCAGCAGCCAGGGTGGCAGCAGATAGCATCTTCCTCTCTGCGGGAGACACCAGCCCTCCACAATAACGTTCCCACTGTGGGGATGCAGAGCCAGATGGAGTCACCCTCGGATCGTGCTCTGCATCCCGGTGCTCCTGGTGAAACTCTAACCCCATGGAGGTGACTCATGAGGAAGCGCAACAGCTACTGCTGCCTGCAGCACCATCGCACTCCCTGCCCTCCGCAACCTTTGGATCTCTCTGTGACACCACCTCCCGCTCCTGCTCCAGCAGCAACAGCTTTGTCATGGGCTCACGAGGAATGAGTCTGCATCCAGGGAGCGGGTGAAACCCCGATGCAGTCACAGGGAACAAGATGATCTTGCTCCAGGGCTTCCAAGGAGTCAGTGTGATGCATGGCTCAGTGTGCCACGATGGAGCAACACAGGATCATGGAATCAACCGGGCTGGAAAAAACCTTTAAGTTCATCCAGTACAACTATTGGCCAGCACTGGCAAGGCCACCACTAACCCATGGCACATCTACACAGTTTGGGAGCACTTCCAGTGACTCCAGCACGGCCCTGGGCAGTCTGTTCCATGCTTACACCCAACCTGCCTTCTCATTAACCACCTTCCCTGCTAATTGGTGACCACTCGACCTCATTCCTGCAGTGGCAGAAGCCTTGTCACACAAAGGTTCAACCCACCAGCAACACAAACCCTTCACGGAGGCACAGACCAACAGGTCACAACTCGGGCTGTATCCTCCCATCTTCAGGCCTTTTTGGCTGCCCACATTCCACTGCCCCAGCATCAGGGATGCTCCTGGCCAGAAACAGCTCAGAGGATGTGGGGAGCTTCCTCCCTGCTCCAGTGGGGAGGGAAATACCCAGCACCATGCAGCTGAGCTGAAATGCCGGTTAGGCCTTTGGACAAACACCCACAGCCTATTCTAGAGCATCTCAGGAGGGAGCAGAGACCCGGAGGGACAGCCCCTGCAGACTAGCAGGGCTTTCCCATGTTTTGCTGCTTACACTTCCTGCCAAGAGTGCACAGGAATGTGACCCACATTCACCGCTCTCGGCATTCCCAACAGACACTCTAGGAGCTGTTTCATCAGCTTTTTTTTCCCCTTAAGTTTCATTGTTAAGAACTCCTCCTCAGTTGCACCATTGCAGACAGCACCCAGCAAGCAGCAGTGCTTTCTTGGAACACTACACAGGCTGCTTCCCCCTTCTCCCAGCCCACCCAGGGGGATCCCATGCCCCTGGCACTGCAGCTTCCTGCAGAAAAGGGCATCACAGGAAAGCCAAGGCTTCCTGGTGCATTCCCGAGCTCAGGATGCTGCAATGCACTGGGACAGATATGCTGAGGGCTGAAGGATAACAGCATTCAAGGCCAAGCTGGACTGGGTTTGGACCAATCTGCTCCAGTGGAAGGTGTCCCTGCCCGTGGCAGGGGTTGGAGCTGGATGAGCTTTAAGGTCTTTTCCAACACAAACCACTCTGGGATTCTATGATTAGCTTGAACTTTGCCATTGAAGTATGAGAAACCACCTCCCAGACTCTCCTTCTCCCCTTAATTTCATCACAGCATCAGAGCAGTTCTTCCTGCAAAGCAGTAATGGACTTGGACACAGAGTGCTTTTAAATTTGTATTTGCCATTTATTCCTGGGGATAATGATGCTGGCACAGGCTCCCAGCAGGTCAGCGAGCCCTCACCGGGTCCAGCCCGCTGTGTGCAGTGTCCATGCTATTCCCAAGCCTGGCTCACACAAGCAGCCAACAGCAGCCTAACACCCCGGGGAAGGGGCTGCTAAACCAGAGCTTTGGGAACTTTTCCTCTCTTGTGGCTGGAGAAGGGAGCTGAATTGACAGCCTATGCTGTGTGCCCCGGCCTGGGAAAATCCCAGCACTTGGGCTTTGCCTCCTTCCTGCTTCCCTTTGAATTCCACTTCGCACCTTTGTGTTCGCTTTTTGTTCTCCTTTACTTTTCCTGATCTGCTGTTTCCTGCCAAGATAAAGCTGTTCCAGCAGCCTTCCCCCCCTGGTTCTGGGTCTGTGACCTTGCTCTGTGCCAGATACCACCCTCTCCTTTGAAGCCTTTCAGTGCCTTCAGACATTACCCATCTGCCCTTCTGATGTCCCCCGAAGCTAAATCTGGCATTCCCATTGCCTCGGAATGCTTCCCAGCCCTCCTGGAGGGCTTTAAGCAGCTCCCATCAGACTACAGGAGAGCGGGAGCCTTAGCTTGCTGCAAGCCACTAACCTAGCACATCGTGCTGGTATCACCTTCCTCATCCTCCCCCTGGGTTTCAACAATGTCCTTCATCTCACTGTGCCCCAAAGCAGTATCACCCTGCCCTCACTTCTCAAACAGCCAACGAGCAAGAACAACCCAGAGAGCAGCCAATGGAGCCAAAGGAACGATGGAGGGTGCAGGGGGAGGGATGAAGCTGGGTGGGCAGCCAGGCACAAAGCCCCAGTGTTCACCCTGGCAGGCACAGGTATTCCCGTAGGGATGGAGGTTTGCTGGGGATTAGGTTGCTCCACGCTTCCTGCACAGCTCATGCAGGAGTTTTGGCTGCTTTGGTGCAGCCTTAACACAGGTTTCTGCCTAACAAATGCACTGGGAACAAGAAACACATTGAGCAGCATTCCCGAGATGGACACATACCTTGCTGCTGGAGGGATCACTCCTCCCATGTTCCAGCTGGGAGCAGACAGCCCTGCCCTGGCCTCCCAGGATCTCCATGTGAGTGCAGATACAGGCAGCTCCTTTATGGTGCTGAGCATCACCAACCCTCAGCTATCTGCAGGGTGCCGATGGGCAAACACTGCTCCTTCCACAAGCACTTCCTGAGGTTTTCCCCACCCGTGTCATTACCCATAACAAAAATCAAAGGCATCTCCTACTTCCGAGTTACTTGGGGTGAGGGCTGGGTTCATCAGCCACACACCCACATGTTCCTCGTGGCCATCTAGGAAGCTTGTCTTCCTGGCTGGCACGCCAAGACACCCTGGGCCTTTTGAAAGCTGCAGGATCATAGAATCACAGTCTGGTTTGGGTTAGAAGGGACTCATCAAAGGAAGTTCTCCCCTACGCTAAGGAGTTTGACATCCCATCAGCAGCAAAAGCCAAGACCAAGTGTCCTGGTGCAGCTTTCCCTCACCCAGGCTCCACCAGGCCAAGCCAAGGGCATCCTGTGTCACACACAGCACTGTGGGCTGCTGCTCACATGGACGTGCTTCCCAACAAACCCAGCCACGCTCTAAATGACCTCCAGGAAACACGGAGGTTTCCTGCTTTGGGGCACACTGCCCACAGCAAGAGCTGCTCCCACAGACACGGGTCAGTTCAACAGGGCACAAGCAGCCCTTGACATGGGGTTCCCTCACACACAACCTCTGCTGCACCAAGGCACCTCAACCTACTTCCATTGCTGGGCATGCCATGATTCTCGAGACAACTCTTTTGTAGGTATCTATGGGGAACACACACACACGGATTGCTCCTGACACACACAAATATGCAGAGCTGGCTCGCAAGGGAAAAACCACCCAGGCAGAGCAGAAGTCCATAAAACACTCCCGAGCAGCCAACAATTCCAGCATGGGGCTGTGACAGAGCTCGGGGCAGGTGGAATGTGGCTGGCACACTTCCTGCTCTCCCAGCCTACCAAAACACCCACCTGAAGGGTTTCCAACCCAACCTCACCTTCCAAACCCAAGAATTCCATGGTTCTGCCTGTGCCTCTCATAGGAATAAATCATCACAGCACAGACAGGATCTTCCCAAGATAACTGTCACTGTCATGGCCTGTATCCCAAACCCACAGGGCAGGAGGGTGCCTGTGCTGGGGGCCAGGGCTGCTTTCTCTCTAAAGACCACTTGGGAGCCATTGGCAGAGTTGCCAGAGCCCTTCCAAGCTGCGGGCACTCTTTCTTTGGCAGGAATGGCACAGTGGGAAGAACTGGAACCCCCTGACCAGTGCTCGGGTCACAAAGCACCAGGCACGGACCTGACCTGCGCAGGTTCCCTTCCCTTTGTCTTTGTTTGCTTTCCAAACACACTCGTGCACACCCCGTCTCTTGCACCTCCCCGGGCCTGACGCCTTCGAGCAATGGGTCTGTGCTCCGAGACTCCCATGGGAAGCGCCACAAAGGGGCCGGTGGGCTGGGAATGGGGCTCACTCACACCCTCACCTCCTCCTGACAACCGCGGTGAAGCAGCGGATCCTCCCCAAAGGGTGGCCGCTCCTCTCCTCAGTCTCATGAGGGCACTTCAGTACCCGCAGGGCACCAAGCTCATGAGGGGTGACCCCCACACCACCACCACCCCCCCGGGCCGCTCACACCCCCTGCTCGGGCACGTTTCCCTCGGGTGGTTTCACCTTTTGGAGCTCCGGACGGCACCGGGGACCCCTCGCTCCACGGGCCGCGCACAGAGGCCCTCATGGCCCCAGACGGGGGAGGTTCCAGCCCCGGCTCCTGCCCCCGGTGCAGAGAAGAGCCCAGCCGGGACCCGGCTGAGTCCCGCCTGGCCCCGTCCCAGCACCGAGCCCGAGCCACTTCTGCCCCGGGACTGAGCCTATAAGCCGGTTCCGTCCTTGCCCGAGGTCTCAGCCTACCCCAGCCCCGCTCCCTGCCCCGAGCACCGCGGACCGAGCCCAGCCCGAACCGGTCCCGGCTCCAACCCCGTCCCAGTCCCATCCCCGGCGCCATGGCCCGAGCGCAGCCCCCGCTCCCCGCCCCGCTCCCTCCCGGGACTGGGGTCCCGCAGCCCCGGCCCCCCCGTACCTCCCGGCGGCGACGGCGGCTGCGGCGGGTCCCTCCCGTTGCTCCCGGCCCGGCCTCCTGGGGCGGTGCTTGCAGGGCCCGGCCCCATCGGCGGGGCGGGCCCGGGGCAGCGCTCCCCATGCGGGCACAGGGGGAAGGGGCCCTCCGTGACCGACCCCTCCGTGACCGACCCCTCCGTTCCCTCTATGGAGCTGTGGTTCCGTTCGGGGCTTTCTGGAAGCTCTCGGCCGGCGCAGGCGGTGGCACAGGCTGGTTCTGGTTCCCCTTCTCCAAAAGGTCTGTGCTTGCAGCAGCAATGAGCTCAGGCACATCAGGGATGTGCTTTGGTGTTTCTTTTCCCACACTCGTTATGCACCCAGTGGTGAAGGGGACAGACCCCAACCCGTCTGCTTGCTAGGGTCCTGGAACCCCGGAGGAGGATCGTGCAGCACCTACTTCCTGCCATCCCTGCATTCCATCATGGAATATACAATCATAGAATAGTTAGGGTTGGAAAGGACCTTAAGCTCATCCAGTTCCAACCCCCCTGCCATGGGCAGGGACACCTCAGACTAAACCATATCACCCAATATATAAGAACTATATGTTTTCCCACACCTCATCCCAGCTGTGGGTTACAGGTTGGGTCACCTGCTCCAAGCAGGGTCCTCACAGTGCTCATAGCCCCCATTTCTAGTTTATAAAGCAACTTATGAGGGATGTGTACCATGAAACTGGCTCTTACCCATGAGCAGAGCCTTTCCTCAAATCACAGAATCATAGAATAGTTAGGATTGGAAAGGACCTTAAGATCATCCAATTCCAACCCCCCTGCCATGGGCAGGGACACCTCACACTAAACCATATCATCCAAGGCTTCATCCAACCTGGCCTTGAACACTGCCAGGGATGGAGCATTCACAACCTCTCTGGGCAACCCATTCCAGTGCCTCAGCACCCTCATAGTAAAGAATTTCTTCCTTATATCCAGTCTAAACCTCTGCTGTTTAAGTTACAACCCGTTACCCCGTGTCCTGTCACTACAGTCCCTAATGAATAGTCCCTCTCCAGCATCCCTGTAGGCCCCCTTCAGATACTGGAAGGGCAAATGGGCAGCCCTGAGCAGAAACCTTGTTTGAGGAGCCACAACCACTTGGGCTCATTGCTGTGTTCCACAAGGCAAAGGCAACAATCCCACAGAGCAGGGCTTGTGGTTGCAAGGAGCCTGGAAAGTACTTTAATCCAGTTGCTGTCTTCTATAAATACTTCTAGTTCACCACCTGCTCACTGGGAAGAGCTGTTCCAGGTACAGCCATGGTCCTGCATGGGGCTGTGGGCTGCTCTGGGAAGCATGGAACCTCTGCACATTTCCATGCCTAAGATGAAACTGAACAACCACAGAATCCCAGACTGGTTTAGGTGTGTTCAGCACCTTCATAGGGAAGAGCTTGTGCCCTATCTCCAACCTGAACTTCCCCTGTTTCAGTCTGAACCCATCACCTCTTGTCCTATCGCTACAGTCCCTAAGGAAGAGTCCCTCTCCAGCATCCTTGGAGCCCCCTTCAGACACTGGAAGCTGCTCTGAGCTCTCCATGCAGCCCCTCCAGGCTGAACAGCCCCAATGTTCTCAGCCTGTCTTAATGTGGGATGTGCTCCAGTCCCTGATCATTCCCATGGCCGCCTCTGGACTTACTCCAAGAGGTCTTATGTTGAGGACACCAGAACTGCACAGTTCCAAGTGGGATCCTACGAGAGTGGACAGAGGGGCAGGATCAATCTTCCCATGCAATAGTTACCAAAGTGGGAGCATGTTTCCAACACAGTGGCACAATGGGGCAGCTGGAAGCTGAGCTGTAGCTGCATTCCAGCAAGCACCACCACAATTAACACCATGTCCAGCATCACCTCTTCCCAGCTGCCATCCCAGCACCAATCGGGGTGTGTTTTTCCGGACAGTTCTCACACCCAGCTGCATAATAACCACCACCAAGGACTCAGATTCCTTTGGGGATTACACTGGGGGTGGGTTTTCCTCCAGCCAGGAGTGAAAAGCAGCATTGCCACACTTGCTGGACCCGCCCCTGCAGTTTTTCCTGTCCCTTAAGCTCTGCAGAGACAAACCCCATCACAAACGCAACACAACTCATCACATCCCCTGGCGTGACTCAGTACGATGCAACCCCGCCTTGGGGGCACTGCTGCTCAGATGCTGGGTGGGAAATCCCCCTGTTTTGCTGCATCAAGCCCTACCAGAGCAATCCCACATGGAACCAATGGTATTTTCCACTGGCTCACCTGCCCCGGCTCCTCCTCCAGGAGGATGCACAGCAGGGCTGCCCTTCCCTGCTCACCATACCCTCCTTCTGTAATCAAAGGCCAATACGAGAGCAGTCCTACAACAGAAAATGACATTACATAGATCTGTGTATGGGGTCTTACCTGTGATCCTTGTTTTGCATTTTCAGGCTTGGCCACCAGCTCAGGCAAATCCTTTCCTTCCTCTCCCCGCAGCACCTTTCTGTGCCAAACTCAAGCCTGTGCTCTTGGGCAGCTCCTGCAGTCAGTGCCTACAGCAGGGAATTGGTTTCTCTGCAGAAAGAGGTGTGAAAATGCACTTTAACTGGCACAGATGCTGCACAGGGAGAGCCCAGCCCTAGCTGGAGCAAGGTCACCCACCCTGCAATGGGCCCTGCGGACCCAGCACAGTGGGGACCTTCATAAAGTGGCTCCTTATGCTCTGTGAAGCTGAATATTGGCCAGAAATGGCTCTTTGGGACTGCCTGCACATCTTTACAGGGGCACACTCGAGCCACTTCATCCATCCCCTTGGCTCAGTTGTTCCCTTTGGAGCAGGTTTCTTCCCTTTCTCCCCAACCCCATCTGCTTTGTCCATCCTTAAGTTCAGGGACTCACTTGCACCCCTCAGCAGGCAGAGCCTGGGTGGCTGCAGGTGCTCCTGCCTTCCTCTGCTGCATGCTTTGCTCTGAGACAATGCATTTCCACGCATATCCTTGCCTCATTTGCCTTTCCAGCTACAGCAGCCATCCAGGGTGGGTATTTATCTATGGGCAGCTCGAATCCTGCCCTTGCACACATTCCCAGGGTGGGATGATATCTCTCCTGACTGTTTATCCAACCAAATACGCAGGATAAAGACCTTGCTTGCACAGGAACACCCAGGAGGAAACTGGAGCCCCACCGGGAACCATCAGCAGGCAACAAAAGGGCCTTTCAGAGGGGCATTTGATGCTCTGATACTCGCAGAGGTGCCTGGGGCTCATGTTACCCTGTATTACCGGCAGAAACTGCTCACACTTCACCTGCTCAGAGGTGCTCCCCACGTATGATAAAATCACTGCAAAGCCCATCCCAGAGCACAGCCACATCCCAGGAATCCTCCAAACCTTTCCAACAGCGAGCCAAATCCACTGCTCCAGGCACAGCCGTTCCTGGATAGCTGCAGCCAGCTTGTCCTGGAGGAAGAACCCCCCCCCATAGGAGCCAGATCGGCAGAACCCCCATATTGCCCATGCACGAGTACAGAGTTATTTCGTAACAACTAATTATAATGCACCCGGGGGGGGGGGTGATACTCAGGTTTCTACTCTCCCCATACCCCTGCTCCGACAGCCCCAAGCCACCCTTCCCTGACAGTGCAGCCTTTGGGGGGATGGGGGGGGGCAGGTTTGATTCCCCCTCCCTGGGCTGGGAAGAGGCACTTGCACCCCGAATTCCCAGCCCAGGCTCGTTTCCCCAGCATTTCCCATGAGAACAGCATAGCCCTGGCTTTGCCCTGGGATGAAAGTCCATTCCAGCCTGCTCCATGCCGTGCTCCCTCAGACCCCAGCTCGCAGCCCACAGGTCTGTACTGCTGTCTCTCTTTCCCATGCCTTGGTTTCTATACCCCAATTTAGAGACCCCCTCTGTCAGGCTGCAGGCTGGGAACCTGTGGTGCAAGTGGGAAACACAAGAGGAAAAGCAGCCTCCTGGGAGGCATTTCCACGTGCTCCTGCTTCGCACAATCCCGTGCTTTCCCAATGGGAGGATGTGACCCGCCAGCATCTCCCTGGTGAGGTGAGAAGCCTGTTGGTGCGGGTAGCGGGTGTCCCCGGGGGCTGCCGGGACATCGAGGTGGTTCCAGTCCAACCAGTCCAACCACCGTGCCAGGTCAGCGTCTGCCTGTTCAAGCAGCCGCACGTCTGCAGCCTGGAGAGCAGCATAAATAGAGCTGCTGTGGTAGTAATGAATAACCTGCTGCTTCCTCCTGGCGCCAGCCTCGGGGCTGCCGCAGCTCACCCCCGATGCTCCAGCTCGCTTCTGCCCTGCCTGCTTGGCTGGGCAGGAGAACCAGCACTTCACTGCCATCAGAGGGGTGAGGAACTGCTTTGTATTCCTCAGGGCTTCAGTGTTCTGGGTTGTGCCACTGGGAAGTGAGTGGCTTGCTCAGGACAAGAGAGGGCTTGGGAATACAGGGTCTGGGGCTTGAGGATAACAGGGCTGGGAGAGGAGAGCTGTGGTGGTGTCGTGGCTGGATAGCAAGAGCTGGGCAGAGGTTTAAGGCAGCTTTGCAGAATTGGGAGCAGATGGTGAGGGATGGCTTGTGCCTGAGAAAGGGAAAATGTCTGGAAATCACTCACCGGCCATCGTAACATTCCAAGGAAACCTTGCTACTTGGACATGGGGCCTGAGTGCAGTCCAGTGTCCCAGCTGGATGGTGCAGAGCAACTCGGTCTGTGCTGCTGCTGGTGCTTGTGGCTGCCTCTGGTCAGTGGGAAGCTGAAGACAGGGGTTGAAATGGACAGCTGGCAGAGCGGGATGTCCCAGAGGCCACATGGGATTCCTGCTGCAAGGAATGCTTACAGGCACCGCTGCATTCCCTGCAGGTGAGGACTCACACAAAGGCATTTCCAACACTGGCTTTGTACACACAAAGCAGTAAGAGTTGATGACACCTTGAAAAGGGGTGAATAAAAGCCAGGGATATCTCCACACTTCCAGCAGCCTCAGCAGTGGCCTTAGACACCACTGGGGAGATGCCACCATTCATGTCACCCAGCACCCACATCTCATGACCCACCAACCACCCTGACAATCTATTCAGCTATTTGCACAAGCAACTTTAGCTCCTGGATGTAAAACCTGAGCCCAGGGAGGTGACTTTCCCTGCCTAAAGCATGGGGTGAGTCTGTGCCAAGGCAGGAAACCTCCCCTGGATTCATCCCTGCTGCCACCTCAGACTCCCTCCTGATACACGGGTCACTGGTGCATGGCGGCAGCATGACATGTAACACACAGTTTTAATGCCCAGTGACAGCTACAGCATCACCCAAAGACAACATCAGGACCAGCTTATGCTGGGAAGGAGCACTGCAGTCCCTGTGTGCTCCACGGGGCCTTTTAAAGGAGTCTTTTAATGTGACACAAGGCCTTTTAGTGTGACTTTAGAACAGACTTTGGAGGAATGCAGAAGCACTCCCAGAGAGGCAACAGAAAGTAGACTCAATTACAGTGTGGTGTTGTCCAAGACAGCTCACGACAGACCCATCCCATTTGGATTTCTTTTTTATACAAAAATTAGTGCTTTCCTACCCAAAGGTGATGCAGCAGATATAACAACCTATATAACAACCTAGATAAAAAAATCTAGATATAAAAATCCAGATAGATTTAAATTAAGCATTTCTTACAACACTTTAGAGGAAAACAGTCTTTAATTGAATATATGAGGGATTAACATTAAGTGGATAGAGCTGTTTAAGGAAAAAATTGCCCTAAATCAGATTTAAGAAAGAGGTGATGAGGATGACAGAGGTTCTGCCTCAATGGTCAGCAGTGGGATGTCTGCTGCTTCATGGACAAGGAGGCAAAACCAAACTATTTGTTAATGAAATGTATGATTCAGCTTAGGCCAATGAATATTTGGAGGGGACTATTTCTTATAAATCAAGGAAACTGGTAAAAAGGGAGAAGTGTTCAGATGAACTAATGGTGCTTTTAGGTGCAATAATCCCAGCACAACACTGTGCCCTGGCACAGAGCTGTGACATTTTCCTTTCTCGGTCTAAAGTCCTCACCAGGGAACACACTCGTGACTACACAGCCACGTTATGGGTGCAAAGTGCACAAACACCACGAGTCAGCCCTAAAATAAACACCCCCCCACCGGTCTTACAGGCTCAGGGAGTGCTCACACGATGGCAGCATCGCAGCATGCTGCAGCAGGGATGCTGTGGGCCGGGCCAGGGATGCAGCAGCACAGCAGGGACCCGCTCTCCTGCGGCCCTGGCCTGCCTTCTGCAAGGGAGACAGGCTGTTGGAGGGGATGAAAGCCACCAAGGAGACTGTTACAGCTCCAGGTGATGGAGGTGGGAAGCCAACTGGCTTCCAGGAGTGGGTGTTTTCTCCCCGTTTCAGACCACGGTGACTCTTACCTGTTGTGCCTCTGCTCCAGACACAGGTGATTCTGTTAAAAAAAAAAAAAAGGGCAGCTCATTATCCATACCATTTAATGGAATCCCAGTGGTCTGCACTGGAAAAGAGCTTAAAGCTCCTCCAGCTCCAACCCCTGCCACGGGCAGGGACCCCTTCCACTGGAGCAGCTGCTCCAAGCCCCTGTGTCCAACCTGGCCTTGAACACTGCCAGGGATGGGGCAGCCACAGCTTCTCTGGGCACCCTGTGCCAGCGCCTCAGCACCCTCACAGGGAAGAGCTTCTCCCTTATCTCCAACCTGAACCTCCCCTGTTTCAGTTTGAACCCATCACCCCTTGTCCTGTCACTACAGTCCCTGATGAAGAGTCTCTCTGCAGCATCCTTGTAGCCCCCCTCAGACACTGGAATAACATTATTAATAATAACACCCAATCATAAATTAATAATTTATCCACAAATAAGCATTACAACACAAAACCTCATTTCTCTGTCCCACCTGCTTTTCTTGGTCCTCAGTGTTACATCTTCCACATCTGAGGAGAACATATACCTGTTCCCCCACATTCCCAAACCTTTGCTTACCTTAAATCCTTAAATACCAATTTCATCCAAATGAATTGAAGGCCCCATCTCTGTATCTGGGTGCAAGCACTTGGCCAGCATCTGATCCTGGGAAAGAGCTGGCCTATAGATGCAGCCCTCTTCTGCATCCCTCCATCCCCCCACGGACCTCTGATTCAGTCAGGGCAGGGGTGATTTGTCTTGTGCCCAGTGCCACAACCAACCTCAGCCCAGGGTCTCTGTCTGATGAGCAATTAAATCACATGGAGCTCCTCCATACTTTAAAATAAGCTTTATTTAGATCTTTTATAATTTTATATTTGCATCCATGCCTTCAAGGATTCTCCCCACTCATGGGGGGAAAAGTTAAATCTAATGTTACCCATAATTCATATGCTATTTCTCCAAGTTTTTTTTTTAAATAAATCATCCTCTTAGTAATTTTTTTAGAATTATTTCCTAATTTACAAAAAAAAAAACAAAAAAGAAAAAGCTGAAATGCAAAAGGAAACTACTGGATAACACAGAGGTTACTCATCTGCTCAGGTGGTTGGTACTTTAAGTTACAGAAACTTAAGGAGAACCAAACCAACAAAACCCCAAAACATATAAAAACGCTTCTCTGCAGAGAAAGATGCCATGGGGCATTCTCTGCCCTGCAGCCCCACGCTGGTCCCTCACTCACTCCCCCTCCCCATGGCCTCTCTGTATCATCCCGGTAGCAGGAATCCACAGTGCAAGGGCATTGGCAGTTCAGTTCGGTGATTTAAGACAAAAATACCCCTCTTTGTTTTCAACCAGAATGGGAATCAAGAAAAACAATACACTATTACAGCATCATTAAATAAATCTTAATACATTGTTTTGTTTTTAAGAGCTTAAAATTATATTGTAAGCATTAAAGCATAAGGTACTTATCTTGGCATAAGCAGAGCGCGGCGCGTGTTAGTGGAGAGGGGAAGCAGCCGCCGCGCTGGGGGGTGGTTTGGGGCATTTTCCAAGGGATTTGGAAGCACAAGTTGGACTTTGTGCTTCAAAACCACCCCGGTGGGGACTCGTACCGATTGCCCCGTCCCCGCACTGGCGGTAACACCCCAAATGGGAGTGGGGTGCCTGGCCCCATCTTGGGATATAGGGATATCTCAGGATATCCCCTTCCCCCTGCTCCCAGCTCATGCTGGATTCCCTAAATTGAAGCAAAGGGTGAGCCCCCAAAAAGCAAGGAAAAACAGCGGGCAAAGCCCCCACCAGCTCCCCCCCATCCAATTTCCTGGCATGTGTTTAGGTTTGTGTTTTCCAAGGCGTTAAGTGCTCCTGGTGCATCTGCGGCCGTGGGGCCAATGGGAGCCTAGAGGGGGGTGTCCATGGCTCCAAGCTCCCCCGGCAGCAGCTTTCCAGGACAGTACAGTACAAACACCCCCTTCCTCCTCCCCGCCCCATCCCATCCGACGTGGAAAAATATAAAAACTCCCCAAACTTCTGCAATAATTTAGTTACAATAACTCCTCTGGCTCTGTGCAAATAAATTAAAACAACGAAAAGGAACGTTCAAACACTTCTTTCCAGACCGGCAGGCGTTAACATCCAGCCCGGGTCACCTCCATTGGGGGCCAGGAAGACATCACAGCACATGAGAGATTCTTCTTCTCCATCTATCTTGTGTGTTTGCTGTCTGAGGTCCCTCAGCTGAGCAGGTCCTTCATCCCCAAGCGAGGACATCCCACAGGCTGGGCTCCGGAGAACAGCGGGTTTGGGACAAGAGACGTCACAAGCACAAAGTGCACAATATTTCTGGTATTTACAGACACAGCAGTCCTTCAAGTTTCAAGTTTCGTCAAAAGAAGGAGGAAAAAAGAACAAAACCAACCAAGCAACAAAAAAAAGGCAAAACTTAACCCAAAGTGACAAACTCAAGCGACAACAAAGGAGTTACTGGCATGGGGGAAAAAACACAAGAAAAAGGGCCAAAACTGAAGTTACGACACAGCTGCATCGCTCTCAAGACAACAGGTAACACGTCCACAGGCGGGGCTGGGCTGGGGTATGTACATCGGTGATGGCGAGGCCAGGGAGAGGCTCGCCCAGCACAGCGGGTCACCAGTCCGCATCCTCCTCGATGTAGTAGTCGGGGGCCGTACCGTCGAAGAGGCCGGGGTCGAGGGACTTGCGCTGCTTTCCCCGAGCGAACACCCTGGAGATGGAGCCGAAACCCATCTTCTCCTTCTTCTTTTTCCTCTTTTGGTCTTCTAGGTCCTCTAGAGACTGCAGGGGGAGAGGGGCAGGTTTAGGTACCAGGTTTTGTGCATCAGGGATGATGGACAACAAGGGCTGGGTCCCAAAAATACTCAGGTTCAGATCCAAAGCAATTATAGAATCCTAGACTGGTTTGGGTTGGAAAGGAGCTTAAGATCATCCAGCTCCAGTTCCCTGCCATGGGCAGGGATACTTTACACTAGACCATGTCACCCAAGACCCTGTCCAGCCTTGCCCTGAACACCGCCAGGGCTGGGGCATTCACAGCTTCCTTAGGCAAGCAATGCTAAGGTTCTGGACCAAGAATAAAAGCCATATTCCTGCAATGTGTGGTGGGATTTGCAATGGAATTGGGCCCCTCCCCACATTTCTGGGATTTTGGCTTCTTAATTCAGCTGGTTCAGGATTTCAGCTCCAGGAATGTAAGGTCAGGGAAGGGGCTGTGCATAGCTTGCAAAAATACCCAGTATTTGAGGGTCAAATACAGAAGAATAATCTAATCCGGGCTGTGCCTTACAACAGTTAAGGCCACAATATGCCCTGATCACAGTGACCCCCTATGGCATTATCTAGATTTTGGGGGAAAATATGGAAATCTGAGACAGCCCAGAATTATGATTTAGGATAACACAAATTGATGCCACTGAGCACCCCCCAGAAGTACTTGCTAGCACAGGACGGGCCTCATGAGTGAGAATTTAAGCAGAGATTTGTGCCCTACCTGTACAATTGGGTTGTGCAAGTTCTTCTGTACCGGTCCAGGACTGTCCCCCTGCAGCAGAAGGAGATGGATACAAATGAATCAGTCCCAAACAGCCCAGGACCCCCAACCTCAGCAGCAAAACCCATCTTGTTCTGGCAGCTGAATCACTGTGGGGAAGGGATAAAGCACCAGGGAAGCAGATCTCCGGGTCAGCAAACCTCCAACCCATGCCCACCCCAAAGCCAACATTGTTTTGGGAAGCAGAGGACCACGAGCATCCCCCAGCAGGAACAAGGCTCCATCACACGATGCCTTACGTTGCAGAGCGAGTGCGTTCGATGCCGGGGGGAGTTGATGTCGCTCGGCGTGGATGAGCGGTCGCCCTCGGCTGCAGAGGCGTCAGAGATGATGGACGGCTGCCGGGAATGACAGGGGCTCACTCTGACCGCTGCAAGGCAGAGGAGGCATCAGGGAGTTACTGAATGCTGGCAAAGCTGGCACTGTGCAAAGCTGCTGCTGCCCTTCTAAAACCCTGGGTGCATTTTGCCCATGTTTTACTCCATGTGGGAGTAAGGCGGCTCCCCAAAATGGGTATGGCCCCTCATAATTCCATCTCTGCTCTGGAGCCAGGCTGAGAGAGCTGGGCTGGGGCAGCCTGGACAAGAGAAGGCTCCTGAAGGGGAGACCTGAGAGCAGCTCCAGTGCCTAAAGGGGATGCAGGAAAGCTGGAGAGGGGCCTGGGACGAGGGCCCGTAGGGACAAGCCAAGGGGAATGGCTTGAACCTGCCAGAGGGGAGACTGAGATGAGCTCTTAGGCAGAAGCTCTTCCCTGGGAGGGTGCTGAGGCGCTGGCACAGGGTGCCCAGAGAAACTGTGGCTGCCCCATCCCTGGCAGTGTTCAAGGCCAGGTTGGACACAGGGGCTTGGAGCAGCTGCTCCAGTGGAAGGAGTCCCTGCCAGTGGCAGGGGTTGGAACTGGAGGAGCTTTAAAGTCCCTTCCAACACAAACCAGGTTGTGATTCTATGAACTTGCCCTGACCCATGCTGGGTGCTCACCTTGCCGGTCTGCCGTGTGCTGCGGGTGGGAGTGGTAGAGGGTCTGCTGGCTTTGCCGGATGGCAGCTGTCAGCGGGAGGTCAGCCTGCATCACCCACTCCTGGTTGCCGTTCAGCACTGTCTCGCCTGGCATGGCCAAGGAATGGCGCTTGGGAACGTCCTTGGTCAGCGTGGCAAGGGACTGCTTGGCCTAGGGAAGGACATCAAGGCCATTGTGGTGGTGGAAAACCATGTGAACATCACCCAGAGCAGCAGAACCAGCAGCAGCACAATGCTGCAAACCCACCCTTCCCCTTTGCAAGGAAACACACAAATTGCTTAAACTTAAACAGGGCTTAAACTGAAACTGAGGGTGGTGAGGAGCTGGAATAGGCTGCCCAAGGAAGTTGTGAATGCTCTATCCCTGGCGGTGTTCACGGCCAGACAGAACCTTGGGTGCCAAGGTCTAGTGTGAGGGGGTTGGAACTGGATGGTCTTAAGGCCCCTTCCAACTCAAAGCAATCTGTGATTCTATGACTGTGCTGCTCCCGGCACTGAGGATATCCAACTCCTCTTTAGTGATGGATTTGTTTTCTGTCAGTGTTGCAATAATACAACTCCTGCAGGAAATGCACACGTACAAGCACCGCAACAAGCACTTAGATTCAACACAGCGATAAAGATTTAACTTAAGCAAAACTTGCTGGTGTGTTTCAAGCACTCAAGCTGCAGAGCTGTGACCCTCGAGTCCTGCCCACTGTGTTACCAGGCTCACCATGGCCAGCTCAGCCTCCAGCTCCTTCATGCGGTTGTCTTTCAGGTCGAGCTGGGAGCGGAGGGCGCTGGCATGGTCCGTCGCCTCCTTCGCTTGCCGCCGCAGCTCCCACTTCTCCCGTTCCAGGAGATCCTTCTCCTTCGCCAGGGCTTTCACCGCATCCTCACTCTCCTGCAGGAACATGGGGAAGCCATCAGGAAGGGGAAAGCCATGTGCTACTACAGACCACTCTCCCACAACCATCTGGGGGATGCTCTGGCTGCTCACAGTGCCAAAGGGCGAATGGTACCTTCAGGTACCACAAGAGCCCTGTGCTGATAGGAGCAGGGAGCTCAGGGATGCAGCAGTGATCCAGACAGAGATGCCTGCTATGCAGCTGGTTAAAATGACATGGAATTTCCCAGGTCTGGTTTCCTGGCCTGATTTCCTCCTGCATTTATTTATCCTTCACCTGCCACAGTGCAGCCTGTGCATCAGGGGAGCATCTGCCCAGTTACAAGACGGCGATCTGGGGCTCTGGCAGGTTTTGCCTAACTTCAAACTAGGTCTCATGCTCACCAGTACCACCAGCCATGCATGGGGCTGGGTTCCCACACTCACTTTCCTGTGCTGCTCATAGTTCCTGATGAAGTCACGGAGCTGCTCCTCGCGGCTCTCCAGCGTGGCATAGAGCTGCTGCATCTGGCTCACCAGGTCTGTCTTCTCCACCTTCAAGCGCTTGCGGTCAGCTTTCATGGCTGTGGGAGAGTCAACAGCTCAAGCACATGGCAGCAGCAGCCCCTTGCATCCATCTCTTAGGTTATTTGAGGAGGAAGTACCAAAATTACAACCCCGGGAGTGGGTGCAGATGAAAATCCATCTGCATGATGAATGCCCAACATGCCCATCACGTCACTGCTATGGCCCCTGATCATCACCCACCCTCCAAAGGGCAGCTCAGCCCTTGGAAAAGCAGATTCAAAGCAGGTTGAAGCAGGTGATCCTGCCCCTCTACTCTGCTCCGTGAGACCCCACTTGCAGCACTGTGTGCAGTTCTGGTGTCCTCAACATCAGAAGGACATGGAGCTGTCAGAACAAGTCCTGAGGAGGCCATGAGGATGCTCAGGGGCTGGAGCAGCTCCTGTATGGAGCCAGGCTGAGAACATTGGGACTGTTCAGCCTGGGGAAGAGAAGCTGCGTGAAGACCTCAGAGCAGCTTCCAGTGTCTGAAGGGGGCTACAGGGATGCTGCAGAGGGACTATTCATCAGGGACTGTAGGACAAGGGGTGATGGGTTCGGACTGAAACAGGGGAAGTTCAGGTTGGAGATAAGGCAGAAGCTGTTCCCTGTGAGGGTGCTGAGGTGCTGGCACAGGGTGCCCAGAGAAGCTGTGGCTGCCCCATCCCTGGCAGTGTTCAAGGCCAGGTTGGACACAGGGGCTTGGAGCAGCTGCTCCAGTGGAAGGGGTCCCTGCCCGTGGCAGGGGTTGGAACTGGAAGAGTTTTAAGGTTCCTTCAACCTAAACCAGTCTGGGATTCTGTGATTCAGGAGCAAAACCACTGCCAAAGCCTCAGATCCCAGTGCAGGAAAACCTGCTGCTCCCTTCCAGGATAAATAAACCACAAGAGGTTTATTTTTAGCAGTGAGGCAGATTCCAGCAGCGCTCCCACGAGCCCAGGGCATGGCTCCCTTCGAGCTTGAGGATGATGCTGCATCGGGATGAGGGGAGTCAGGATATCACAGGATGGGACCAAGACCTTCATGTTTCCTCACCTCTACACAGGCCCAACACAGGGCCTGCTTGCTGGGAGTCTGAGAAAACCATGAAGAGTCACAGGAATACCATGTCAGACAGTGGCTTCAGCAATATCTGCACATTAACTGCTTTGCCCAGACTTAAACTTGGTCCTTGGCAGCACTGTCCTGTGGCATCCTGCTCCAGATACACCCCACCAAACCCATACCCAATTTAGGAATCAGAATACAAATACTGCTTTTCATTCCAGTATTTCACATGCTTTTCCACCCTGAGGAAGTGCTGTTCTTGAGGGAGTGGGACAGTATGAAACACACTCTGCCCCTCCAGCACTCCCTGCATTGCAATTTGTCCCTCTATATTAAAGTAAGTACACTAAAAGCCTCAAACCCACCAGAAAAGCCATCCCCAAAGCCACCAAGAGCTGTCTGTACTACATAAGTCACCAGAAGATGACAGCACCATCCTAAGTGGAAACCATCCCCAGATACAAGCACAGGTCCAACCTATTCCTATTAAAGAAATCCACACCAAGTGTTTCAGCCCCCACTGCATTCCTACCCCATTCCCATAACATGTCACTTCACCTTGGTATTAAACCCCACTGTAACATGCCTCTGAGCCCCTCCTTATACAGGATAAAAACTGGACTAAAGAACATAGGAAAACCATTATCATTGCATGCTTAAAAGGAAATCACATTTCCTTTGTGCAATGAGCATCTTTGGTACCTTTGGCTTCATGGTTCTGACTTCTCCCAGCACAGGAAAGCTTGTGCCTGGGAGCTCTGCTCCCACTCTCCTATACGTGGGAACCCTTGTCCCTGCCATCTACTTTCTCTTAAATACTCAATAAAAGCATTTTAGAAGCATTTCCACCTGCATGGAAGCAGGGAGAGCGGTGTCATTAAATGTGCATTGCAGCCACCAGGCTTGTTACAACAAGGAGGTATTTACTCAGGTAGGAACTTTTGTTCTGTGCACAGACAAGATGCAAAATAAAGCAAGGGCTTGTGATGGAGCCAGTAGGAAAGGGAGAGGATTTGCAGGTCAGCAGAGGGAAAGGTGTGGGGGAGAAAATCAGACTGCATAGTGGAAAAAAAGGGAGAGGTTTGGGACAACTGATTTTTATCTGTTAAAATCCAGACGAAATTCTTTGGACCAACATTAAGCATCAAAACACAGCAAACAATAAACCAGTGAAGAAACGTCCTAACAATTCACACTGTCCCATGACATGGAGTGCCTGTGACTCTTCCACATCCATGAACATGACTCCTCCCGGGGACAACTCAGCCCCTTCCAACAACATCAGGACTTGCCTTATTTTCTTCCCAGCTTGGGTAACCACTCCAGAACCCTCTAAAAATAACCCCGCAGGACAACATGGAAGTTTACAGAAAAGCCCTTTCCCACTGCTCGTGTGTATTTAACAACCACCTCCCCCTGCTCAGTTATTTCACATGACCCCAAAACTTGCTGAAAGACAAGAATTACTGATAATTTGACTGAGCCACCCTGGGGTGAGACACAGACCCCACAGACAGCAATACCTGACCACACCAGCCATGGCTTGAGGACACATTAAGTGATTTGGCCTCTCAAGGTAGAATTTCTGCCTCAGACCTGGTCTCAGCCCCATCCCGGTAGGATAACACACTGCTAAACCACCTATATTTTTAAGCATTAAATGCTTTACAACACATAAATGTATGTATTTTTCATTTCCTTGAGGGCACTGAGAGGCTCTTAGGAAAGTTTAAGTCACATATGCACTCTCATATGCTGGAGGCAACAACAGGCTCTGAATGAATTTCATTAAGTAACGAGTCCCCTATAGCATACAACCTGCTTTAATCAGTGGTAGCATCCTGTTAGAACAGTACACACTGTCTCCAAAGGTTGACTATTTACCAGCATTCACACCGACCAGTGCTGTGAGAAGATGATGGACTTTGGGTATTGCAAGAGCAGGTTTTTCCCTATTAACCCCACAGGACACTTTACCACTTGTTTCAGTTTGTATCTGAGAGATGTGCTAAAATGAACACACTTTTTCCTCCTATTACCATTGCTCTCCCTCCTTCAGAAGTGATCAGCTCCTGAGCTTAAAGATTTATCCACCATTGGAGAACTTAATTTCAAACCCAATTAATAGGAAATTAATTGAAAGAGGCAGGAAGAAAATAGAAAGTAAGGTAGGATTGAGCAGTTGGGGCTGCCAGCAGCTCCTGCAATGAGCCTGGTGCAGCAGCTTATGTGTTCTTAGCAAACAAGCCCAGTTAATTACTTGGTGGGGAAAACGAGCTATTGCAATCCATGGCATGACAGAAGGGGCAGCCAGGGAGTAAGAAAGGAGTTTTTCACTGCCCATCAGGGCCATCCAAGGAAGTAAAATGGGTTTTTTTTTCCTTTCAATCTGATGCTGCAGGGCAGGTTTCTGTATCCCAAACCCCAGGAATAGCTAAATACACTTTCCCACAGCTCATCTGCACTCTGGGCTCTGGCAAAATCTCTGACCTGTTCATAAACCCAAGACAAGAGAAGTCAGAAATCCTAACCCCACAGCATGAGCAGGAAGCATTTAGCTCATGCAGCTTATCTGCATTATTCATTTCCCCTTCCAGCCAAAGCACATGGCTGACGGAGAGCGCGATCCTACCAGCACCAGCAGCAAGTGATGGGAGAGATCCCATTGATATCTTGGACTCAGCACCAGCCCCAGCAGCAAACAAATGGGAGAGATGGGTTGGGAATGCTGGTGTGAACCTCCCCAGCTCTCACACCCCCCTCCACATGCCCACAATGCAGTCACTGCACCATTAATCCTGTGTGAGGTCAACCTGCACTCCTGTTACTTGAGCTCCCACCTACTGCCACAGGATCTGTCTCCTGAGCGACACTCCTCCCGGAGAAGGATGACGGATGCTGATGATGGGACCTGCTCTGCACTGGGTTCCTCTTGAGGTCCCCCCCTCCAGCATCTTCTGTTTCCAGCTTTACCTAATGAGCCACGTTCTAATCACTCCCAGAGCATGGCTGACACAACCCAGTGATGTCCCCACTGAAGATGCCACCACTCCATGACCCTGTCTGGCCTTAACATCAAACAGCTTCTGGACACTAGTTACTGTGTGCTAAAACCAGGCATCACCCCCACCAATCTGGGGGGCTGCTACAGATACCACTCAATGTTATTAATGTTAAATTAAGGGAACGTGAGGCAGTGATGGTCACACCATCTAGCCCAGGTTTGCTTGGAAGGCATATGGATAATGCTTAGTTTGACTACCTTGATAATGTGATACTAGATGGAAAACTGCTATGCTCAGACCATAGAAACAGCATCTCTGCTTGGCTTTCTGCTCCTAGGATGAAGCAGCAGAGCCCAAACACAAGTGAGGGCAATGGCAGTGGATGCAGCCCATCTCCAACCCTCTTGAAGAGCAGCTCCCTCTGATTCCCAACATTTGTGAGTACTTCTCTTGCCCTGTGCAAGGTGGATTTTGATGACAGGAACAGGACCAGAGCTGACTTCATCACTCACTGAATCATACACTTATTTTCTAACATGAAGAAAGGCATCCTCAGGGACACACTGCTCAAGCCTCAGTGATGCCCCATGCCAGAAGAACACGTAAACCCATCCTGTCCCATTAACGTTCACTTAATTTCTCCTGTTTCTCTACTCCAACCATGAAATTCAATATTTTCACCATGACTAAGCCATAAAATTGGTCAGCCCTGTGCAGGAACTACAGCACCACTCCTTGCTTTGGAATGGAACAGGCACATGCAGACATCACCATCTGCAGAGATCTCCCCACTGAAGACGTCAGTGTTCTGCAGCATCAGACAGAGTAGCACTCGCTTTGGGGTGTGCAGAGCTGTGGTGCAGGCAGGAAACTTGAGTGAGATGTGGAATGTCAGGAAAAAATTAGGTGAGTCATTCACTTTGGGGGAATTTACCTGGAAACACCCTGCTGCAAGGCCAGGAGCTTTCCAAACCTGACCCCCAACAGACAACGAGGTGGTCAGTGACTTCTGCTGGGAATCTAAGGTAGGGATTCAGAGGAGTAGAACAGGTTTTCTGTGCAGAGCCCCACATCCTTATGGTGGAGATGGCTTCCTCAGCTGGGTCTGTGACTGGACACCCACCCGCTGGGCACCCATCCGCTGGACACCCATCCACCCACTTCTTTGCTACCTATCCCCCTGCTGCAGCCAGCCAGGGGTGCTGGGGATTTCTGTAAGAGACCTGTCCCATCCCAAATACCATCCCCATGGAGTGCAGGGGAGGGGGGCGTCACAGCTCTGAGCCATGAGTTTGGGAAGGAGGAGATCAGGCTACAGCCCATTTGTGGAGCAGATGTCAGTTCATGCCTTCCCGAGCAGCAGGGAAAGCCAGCCTGAGGTCTCCACCTTGGCATTCAAAAAGCAAACAGGAACCAGGTTTGCTCTCCACACGATAACCCTGCAGGCGAGCTCCAGCATATTGGATAAACCTTCCCAGAAATGGGGTTTCTGCCATCAGCCCACATGCTCATAGATATCACCCAGCCAAGAGGCTCCTTGAGCCCTCCAGGCACTCAGGCACGGTCCCTTGCCACAGCAGGACCAGCAGTAATAAAGCTGTCTACAACTTCTCCCATGAGAGATCTCCGCATTAGGAAGCCAGACCATCCGTACCTTTCCAGCTAGGGAAGAACATAACTGCATTAACACTGTAAGTACAATCCAGAGTCCCTGTCCAAGTACAAGAGAGAAGGATGATAGGATATAGCACCCTGGGATTTATTTGGATGATACCTAATTAAAAAGAAGGGCAGAAGATGGAATTAGTCCAGAAAACAGTGCAACAAAGCTGCATAAAGCACATGCTGTCAGGGATACAAAAACTGCTCAAGTTAGTCCTGCAGAGCATCCTGTGCTGCTCCAGATCCCTGCTCCCTCCCTCCACAGCAAGGGCTTGTTAGTACGGCACAAGGAAGACACTGTACAGGCTCCTTGCCAGCTCTATCCTGTGCTAAATGCTGCTGGAAAGAGCTGGAAATGCAGGGAAAGGGAAGATGAACCCACCTCCTCCATCCAGACCATCACAAACCAGACCCTGTGCAGCTGTGCAAAACGAAGGCTACTGAAACTATGGGAGCCCTCAAAAGCAAACCCCACTGGCAAACCCTCTCTGCTTCCCTCTGTGCTAAGGCACTGTGAGAACCAATATTCATCTGAACTGGCTGTGCCGTGCTTCCAGGCTCGGAGCCAGCAACAGTGACAGATTTCCATACAACTTATCTGCTAATGACATTACACACGACCCAGCGCACTGCTGCAGGTGCAGGGATGCTGCAGCTGATGCTGCCAGGCACGGAGCATCCTTCAGCGAGGACCTTTAATGCTATGAGGAGGAAGCTGCTCTTGGGAGATGCTCTCTGGCTGTGGGACACGACCACACAAAGCCCTGAGCTACAGGACAGCATGGTCAAGTTTTCCTGAGCTCCTTGCACTACCTTAACATAGAGCTATTACTTCCCCAAGTGCCTCTCTCAGCAGATACATTTCTCCTGGCACAACCATGCACCAGGCACAGTCACGGTCATTTTCCGCCCCTTTTGGCTAAGTTTCTCTAGGAGCAATGTTTCATGGAAAGGAAAAAGGATTTTCTTTCTCCTCTAACTGCTGATCCTGCTTCCACATCACCCATCTCTGTATCCGCTGCCGTGCTAAGCCTGCTCTGCTGCCCAGTGCCTCCGGCCCAGATCCAGCACAGAGAAAGAGCTCTTCCCACTTACACAAAAGCTTTCCAATATTGGAAGGGATGGAAGGAGCATCAATTCAAATACGCTTCTTGTTATGTCCCTTTCCAAGAGCAAGTTGAGATTCACGCTTCCCAGCCATCACACCTGCAGAGAAGTCCTGGAAAACTAATCCCAGTGGCTCCTAGAGCAGTCAGTAAAAGCCTAATAAAACCCCAACATGGTATTCCTTTAACACTCACAGTTCTCAAAGCAAATTCACTCTCTTGCACTACCCTCCACAGAAGCGTGTGTGACCCCACTGCTGCTTCTTAGATGACTTACGTCTTCCTTTTTTGCACTCTTTAAATAGTTATGCTTTTCTTTTTATCAGCACTTCCCTTCCCTGTCCACACACAGCAAATATTCTCTAATTAAGGTTTTTCTTCTCTAATTACAGTTGGATGAAGCCAGAACATTTCCTGCTGCCGGAGGCTGCACTGGGGGCATGGGGAGGGGAACAGGAGCACTGAGATTGTGAAGATATTTTGGTTGTTGTTGCTTTTTGCTTTTATAAATCAGAGAGCTACAAACCCCAGTTTTCTGAACTCCCCTCCCCAGTTCCCTGTTTTCCCCACCATGCATCCCGGATGGAGATATGTTGGGCAGGGGCTCTCCCTCCCTGCAGCTCATGTGCTGCTCAGCCTCTGAGCCTGAAAACTTCTGACAGCCTCTCTCCATAATCCACAAACAGGAGCTGACAAGTGGAAGTTATACTTGGTATGTTGGGGATTTGATATGATACTTAGAGCTGCGATACTGCCAGGGAGAGGTTTCCCTTGCTCAGGATCATCCTCCAGCTCCAGCTAACAAACCATCCTGCCTGAACTCATTGTCAGCTCATTTCTGGGGAGGAAAAGCTGCAGTGTTGCATTTTGCTCTGTTCACTCTAGTCCTGGGGCTCACAGAGAGCTCACAATGCAGATGCTGGCAAGGGAGGAAGAGTATGGCACCGACCACCCCAGGAAAACAGCCAGATCAATGCAAGAAGATAGAAGGAGCCCCTGCACATCACTTGGAGACCCAGCCTAGTAACTCCAAGCAGGGTAAGGAAAATTGCAATCACCAGCAAACTCACTGCTTCCCTCCTACAAGTCCAAGGGGATCGAATCCAACCCATCCCATCCTTGCAAACGTCTCCAGCTGCATTTCAGCTGCTCTCTTGGCTCCACTCTATAGTCAGCCATGAAGGAATTCCTTTGCCATGCTGCAACACTCTCACACCCCATTTCCCTGCCTGTCGCTGCACACTGGTCCATCCTGGCTCCACACCACCGCTCACCAGTGCAGGACAGTGTGGGGGTCCTGGGGAGTACTGCCCTTCAGCCAAACCCCACCCAGTGCACAGCAAACACATCCCACATGCAAAGCTCATGCAAAGTCCTCATGCAAAGCTTGGCTTTTCCTTCCCTCTTTAACTGAAGCTTTGGGGTGCTGGGGAGAGGTGTGAGGAGAGGGATGCACAGCTCTTACCCTGCAGAGCCTCCTTGGCGCGCGCCAGCTCCTGCTCCTTCTGTGCCAGCTGCACCTTGAGCTCGGTGGCCGAGAGCACCTCCGGTGACTTGCTGCCATGCGTCTCCTCCAGGTCCTTCGTCAGCATCTCCTTCATTTGCCGGAGCAGGTGAACCTCCTCCTGCAGCTGAGCCACCTCCTCCCGGAGCAGCGCTGGGGGAAGAGCAGACACAATGTGAGGAAGTGACCAACAGCTCCCGGCACAGCCCCACTGCAGGCTCAGCCCCAAGGGAAGCGCTGCTGGGGTGACTCCCCCCGGCTTGCAAAGCTGCTCTGCACAGCCCAAAGCCTGCAGCACATCCCGGGACCTAAGGGGGAGGAGGAGGGATGTGATGAGGAGGCACCGGGTAGGAAGCAGGGAGCTTCCGCTGGGTACTTGTTTCTGGTTTAACACACCATAGTAATAGCAATAATAAACTGGTTTAAGGGTGCTCATTTAATACACAATAGTAATAATAAACAAAGAACCACCTCCCCATCCAAACCACTCACAGACTGCTCATATGGCCAGTGTCCAACAGAGGCTGCTGAGCTCCACCATGCCCCATACAACCCACATCAGCTCTGCCTCCAGCCATCCATGTGTTCAGAACTCAACAAAATCCAACTAAACCACTCTAAGGCTGGAAAGGGAAAGATGATGCTTTCTCCTACAGACCTGAACCTTGAATTTCTCACATTTACACCCAGCAACTGCTACACCCCTTGAAGCAACTGCACTGCAGGAGCATCCCAGCGTGGACCCCCCTGGAAATCTCCACTGACCTTGTTTCCTACAGTTGCACCCACTGCTTAGGTAATAAAGTGCTTTCCTGGATTTTCTTCCTTATCTCCAACCTGAACTTCCCCTGTTTCAGTTTGAACCCATCACCCCTTGTCCTGTCACTACACTCCCTGATGAAGAGTCCCTCTGCAGCATCCTTGTAGGCCCCCCAAACCTTACTTGTTTCTCAAGTCTGCACCATACCCGTGGATGTGGGGAGAAGAATAAACCTCTCAACACACACGTTATAGTTGCCAGAAAAATAAAGCAGAAATACAAAATAAATGCCCCCTCTCCAAGCTACTGCAGTTGGGTCCTTTCCCCATGTATCAGCCAGCCTGCAGGATGCCACCCAGGCATGAAATAGAGGGGTTTTAACCTGTATATTTGCTATGGTCCCTCCACACAAGTGCTGGGCTGGTTCTATGTGGAGGTGATGCTGACAGCAGGACAAGGAGAGGCAGCTCCCCCCAATCTGGCCAGCAGCTGCACCAGGAAAGCATAAAATCTGGTTTGCATACTTGAAATGCTTCCCGTCGGAGCGCTGGCAAGGCCCATGCTGCAAATTATTTAGCAATAAAGTCACTAATGAAGAACAGTCCGAGCTCCAGGCAGTGGATTTCGGTGCAGCCCAATGTGCTGGCCTGAAATCCATACAAGAAAGCAGCAATGGAGAAGTGGCCAAAGCCAAAAGCATCTACCCCAGGGACTGCAGAAATGCTGCTTCCCTTCCAGGCCTTGGGAAGCCCAAGGAGGGTGTGAGGGGCTTGAACATGGTGTGACATTTACTGTGCAAAAGCCACAAAACACCAGTGGCTGCCACTAACTGCTCTTTTCTTCACCCCACTGATAATTCATGTTCACCTTCTGCTACAAGCTGCCTCGCTCAGGGGATCCAGTGGGCTATTCCCAGGGAAATGATTAACCAGCAGAGCAGGATGGACACGGGGCAGTTTGTATAAGGGTGACTGATCCTGAGGGATTTCTGCAAATTGCAGCATTTCAGTGGGAACCAAGGAAAATCCCCACCTGGGAGGGACCCCTCCGGAGCAGGAACAGGGGAAACAAGCCTAAGGAAGGGCAGCTCAGAGGGGATTTTTGCAGCTGAGAATCTCAGAGGAGTCCTTGGGCATGGCCCAAAAGCAGTTGCAGCAACTTCTTAGAGGTCCTCCCTATAAAACACTGCACAATGCAGCTTCCTTGGAACCACATCATTCTCTCTGGTCCCACTGCAGGTGGTTGGAACTGGATAAACTTTAAGGTCCCTTCAACTCAAACCAGTCTGGGATTCTCTGATTCTAACAAGGCAATTTAATCCCCAGTTTAGTACTTGCCTCCCCATAGAGGCATAAACTAGGGAAAGATTAAACTCCAAGATCTATAGATGCTGTATGTGCAGCACCATGCTCCCCACACCACTGGATGGACTTCAGCTGCAAGCCAAAGCCTATGGAGAAACCTGAACTATTGAGCTCAGGATCAGTCAGATACCTGAGCTTCTTCCTTTTATAGATATATAATTTAAGCTACATCCATATCTATACAAAAATAGTTTGCGCTTTCCAATATATATTTCTTTGTGCAGCATCCACGTATTTTGCAATATACAAATGAAAAGCACAATCCATTTTTTTTTGTATGGATACATCTAAATAAAGATTGCAAAGCACAATACATGAGCCAGGGTTTGACTGACAAAAAGCTACACCCCTTGCTGGGCTCTAACACTGAAAGACGTGCTGTCAGCTCTTTAATACATCCCCAAATATTATTGTCCTTCCTCTTCCCAACTCTCTACCAGTGCTGCTGCCAATGGATGTCTTTGCTGTGAAACCAGGTATGGGCTTTGAAGCAACTCTCTCCTGCAAGTTTTCAAGTGGTTTTCTGGGAAGGACACTGGCATTTCAGGGAAGCAATGGGAGCAACAGCATCTCCTACTCTCCTTGGTTTCCTTTGGAAACCACATAATGGGCAATTTCTTGCACTATATCAAGTTAACATCCCATCTGAAACAGCATCTCCAGCTCAAGAGGGTCCTATGGAGAAAACCTGTTTTATTTGCATAAGTTGCATTAAGAGAATGACTTGACTTGAAAGGGAAACTTTAACTTCATTTTAAAATAGGGGGTAGGAAATCCCCAAGGCTATGCCAAGTTTAAGCACCTAAATAAACAATCTGAGAAGTGCTGTTTGCAGACAGCTCTTAGCAATCCTTACACAAAGTTCCAATAACCAGGAAAACAGGGCCAATTACTCAGGAACCTCGTTCCAGCCTCTGTTTCTTCCACATACAGACAGCTTGGCAGGGATTTCCACACGCTGTCCTGTGAGCTGGCTGGGGCTGTGCTTCTATTTGAAGCCACAAAGGAGCTGGATGTGCCTTGAAGTGAGCATCAACCCTTCTGAATGAGGGCTGGGGCTCAGTTCACCCTTTGCAGTTCAGCCTTGCATTGCTATACTGGGGTGAAAAGTTAGATTTGCTATTAGGAATCATCTCCCAGATGCAACAACCCCAGTACAAAGTCTCCCACAGGAAATTCTTTCCCAGCATTTTTGCCCATTTTTACTTTTCCCTCCTCTTTTTAACCTTTTTTTCCTCAGGGAGGGGGATGTTGGCTGCACACTGTAATTCCCAGGGGACAAGGTGGCAGCACTCGGGTCATGTCAGCTCATTCCAGCCTCTTCCAAATCTGCTGCAATGAAATTAATGCAATTTTAACATTCCCTGCACTAATTGCTGACAACCACCATCCACACTGAAATAATTGGCTGTTTTCATTAGACTTTGGTGTCACTGTCAGATTCTGCATCCTTTATGCTTCAAGCACTGTTAAGAGAAAATGTACATAAGATTTTTGGGGTGTTTTTAATGGCAGTGAACACCTCCAGACAGCATCTGGGGCTGAAGTTTCCACTCCCACTCCTGAAAATCCCATCTTGGACTCCTCTCAGTAGCAGATCCTTTCTTTTACTGGCCTTGCAGCAGGCACCACTTTAAAAGCATCCATTTAAAAGCCTCTTTTTTTCCATGTAACTCAGCTGACACAATTACTGTACATGTGTTTCTGTCTTTGGAGGATACATATTAAAAATGAATGCAGTATCAACAGCAAGATTTGTGCTAGTGAAATAAGCATTTGGTGCTGCTTTTGCGTGTTTACCAGCAAGATGCTTTTTGCTTTGCTGGCCAGAAGTCAAGGGGGTTTGTATCCAGGACATCATCAGGAGAATGGCTGGAAGCTGCCCTGAGCTATGGCCTAGGACAGACTGATAGATACACACATATAAATATACATGTACGTATACCTCTGTCCAAGGACAGCCCAAGAAGATAGCATTATTAGATTAAAATAACAACTCAAGACCTAGGGATGAGTCAAACTAGTATTTTAAAGAGCATCTCATCACCTTTGAACATTAGGTGTCTCCACAGCTTGAGATCCAAGACTCTTGCAGAAAGGTTCAAGCCATCACTCCTCCCAAGTCACTTGCACAAGTTACGGTTTTCCCCTCTCAGCACATCCTTGCAAGGAACAGTATGGAGGAAAAGCGCCTATCACCAAGGGCAGGGCTGGGTGACAGTATGGAAACCAACTGCAGCCACTCAATAAAGCTTTTGGTTAGCTCAAAATACATATGGATTTGCACAAAGAACCTCTTACTGCTGCTGTCCAGGATGTGCCGGTTCCAAACCAACATGTCCAGCCTCTCCCTCTGACACCTGCACATCACAGTGGACTCACAGCGGCACAAAATTAATCCCTCACAGAATTTTCCCTTCAAGTGGATAAGTGTGAGGGCCTTTAATTTGTCCATTAGAACTTTAGCCCCATCCCACTACTGTGCATCTTGGCTACACTCCTGGGTACGGCATCTCCCATGGCACCGTGCACTGCATCACCTCAGAGTTGTTGGCCACCACTGCTTGCTCCAGGGTGGGTACCAGGGTGCTCAGCCACAAGCTGCAGAGCCTCTTGGGCTAAAAAGGTGGATTTTGGCTCCTCACATCCGTCTTTTAAAGAAGAAAGGTTTAGATTCCACTCCTTTCTTACTGCCCTGATGCTGCAAGCAAGTGAGCTGTCACTCCTGGACACGTACACAGAAACCCCTTACTTTGGGGTAAAGCTTTCACCCAACAAGTGCAAATCCTTATAAACACCATCTTTGAGCATTCCCTAAGTTAGACACCAGCTTGGCCTCAGTGCTTCCATATGGCTACAGGACAAGACACCCGCCATACACCCGATTGCACACCATCAACCAGCACTTGCACCATCCATGGCCATGGGGCAGGACACGCAGAGACCATCTACCAGCAAAGTTACCCCCATGTCCTAGCACCGCACACCCCCAAAAAGTGTAATGTCCCTCATGTAGGATGCCCAGGCACTCAGCTGCCCTGTTCACATGCTGGCGGATGTCTCACAGCCGATGGAAAGAAAGAAAACCTGATACAAACCTGTGCATGCCAGCAGGGGAAAGGGGGACAGAGGGGTTCAGGAGGCAGGCTGGAGGTTGCAAAGGCTTTCAAAAGCACACACACCGTTTAAACCCTCCTATGTCCTCCCCAAGCTCCGGGCGCATTCCAACTTCTCCGTGAGACAAAATGGACAAAGAGGCAAGGGGAGCCGTTCGCTCGCCCTCCCCACAGCCACAGCAGAGCCTAACCCCCTCATCCTTGGCCTGAGCTTCACCCTTGGCGCTGGGGACAGCACAGCACCCCCCGCAGCACCCTCCTGCACGGCCCCAGCGAGCTCCAAGGCGTGCTTCCCATCGCCCGGCGTTGTTGTGGCTCTTCCAAGAGGAAGCAAGCTTCAACAGCACAAAGCAAGGGGAAGAAACGCACGCCGGGCTGCATTCCCCCCCGCGCGAGGCAGTGGGACCCTCCCCAAACCCCCTTACCTGCATGAGCTAAGCATGGGCACAGCACCCTGCCCTGAGCATCGTCCGCGGCCGCCCCTCTCCGACCCCATGGGCACGAACAATGGGCCGGGCGCGGAGCAAAGCCGTGCTCGCCGCGGCACTGCCCCGGCTTGCTCTCCTCCTGCTCCGACTTCATGGCGGAGGCCGGCGGCGCTGGGGGTCCCCAGGGCTGGGGTGCCCGCGGCGGGGGCTGCCCGTACAGGCTCCTCCCCGGCCCGCACCGCACGGAAGTGCCTCGGCGCTACCTGTGCCGGGAATTTGACCCCTCGCCGGTCGCGGCGCTTCCCCGGCCTGATGTCACCGGGCAGAGGAGTGGCTCTGCCCCTGCCGAGCCCAAGGGCACGGGACGGGGGGCGCGGGGCAGCGAGCGCGCCCCGCACGGCCCCGAGCAGAGCGCTGCGCAGGAGCAGGGAGCGCGGCCGCCGGCGGAAATGGTTCCCGGCCATCGCTCCGCCACCCCCGGGCGGATCGCGGCCCGTGACCCCCGGGAGCAGGGGAAACTGAGGCAGCAGCAGCCCCAGCGCCGCACGCGGCCTGCGCTGCTGGGACGGGGGAAGGAGGTGCCGTGGTCTTGTGTTCTCCAGCGAGCCTGCGACTGCAGGAGCACCACCAGGACCCTGCAAACCCCCATGGCTGGATCCCCAGCGAGGACGGGCTGAGAGGGGGAGGTGGTGCGATGGGGTGAGCAGGGACACGGCAAAACCCAGCGAAGAAGCAGGGGCCACTTGCTTTTCTATAGTAAAAGCAGAATAAACGTACACCAAAACCCATCAGGCTGGTGTTGAGCTTCTGCTTCCTGCACTTTCTTTGCCTTCCCAGGAACGTGCTTCCAAGCCCTCCACAGCAGATGTACTTACAAACATTCACCCCACCAAAGGGGTGAAGATC
The DNA here is from genome assembly GCF_012275295.1 of Melopsittacus undulatus. Classification (NCBI taxonomy): domain Eukaryota; kingdom Metazoa; phylum Chordata; class Aves; order Psittaciformes; family Psittaculidae; genus Melopsittacus; species Melopsittacus undulatus. The sequence continues at coordinate 1,865,515 of NC_047538.1, read as the reverse complement.
TGGGCAGAAGCACTTTGGGCTTATCTCTCTATGCCTGTCTCTTTGCTGCTGTCCTTGCTATGTGAGCACTGACTGGCTCCATGCTGCTTAGGGCTGGGTGGCCACTGGCCTGGAGACACATTGGAGGCACCTTCTGCTCTGCCCAGGAGGAGCTCAGACAATGCCATCAGAGACAGAATATCACCTCATTGTGCTTTTCAACAGTATCCAGAATGCAAAGCCTCTGATGAAGCCAGCTCCCCCACCCTACAGCAGCAGCATCTGAGGCATGGGGAAACCGAGGCACACCCCATAGGCATGGGCTTTTTACGTGTTTGGGAAGCAGGTGACAGAGTGCAACTGCAGAGGAGCGAGCCGCCCCTGGCTAGGAAGAGATACAGCATTGTCACCTCTTGCACCAAGCAAGCCTGGGTTAGCAAACCAGGTCCTTACCCACCTGCTAGTGACCCTCCTCAGCCCCAGGCCTACTGCTGGGCTTTGCCTTGCTCTTTACCCTGCTGCTTCTTCACCAGCTGCTTGGGAAGGGGAAGTGCGCTGGTTTTGCCTTGCAACAAGCTCTGGTTCTCATTGTGACAAACTCCAGTGCATGCAATCATAGAATCATACAGAATGGTTTGGGTTGGAAGGGACCTTAAACCTCACCCCGGTTCCAACCTCTGCCATGGGCATGGACACCTTCCACTGGACCAAAGCACACCCCTAAGTCCCTTGCCTTGGGGCTGCTCTCCAATGGGCCAGCACTGACATGGCTCACACTGCCTGTGGCATCGCTGCCAGGGTGTACAGTGTCCCATTGCCCCAGCTCCTGCTGTCACCAAGCTCAGCTCCTTGAAGCCCACAAAAGCTCCACTGTTGGCTGCTGCATCACCTCCCATTGCTCCCTGTTTGCACAACTCCACTCCCTGGGATCATGTCACAGCGCGCCTGCTTGTGTCGACTCAGCTCCCGATGAAGCAGGGATGCTACAGCAGCCCCAGCATCCCCAATGAGCAAGGAAACAGGGCTGGGTTTGGGAGAACATGCCCATTCAATTCTGCTTTACAAACAAGCTCGATGGAAAGGCAACTGTACCTCCTGGTGTGATCTGCCCCAGTTCAGTGCACAGCAGTGATGCCCCTGCACCAAAGCTAAGGGAAGAGGTTTTCCACGTCACAAGTGGAGAACCTTGCACAAGATCCCCATGAGCAGCTCTGCAGAGCTTCCTCCAACCTTCTGCACTGACTAATGATGGACCAAACATTACTCACACCTGCAGCACCCATCCTCATTCCCAGCACAGGCATGCAACAGAGGGTGCAGCTCCACTGCACTTTAACACAGCAATGCCACCTCCAGGAATTCCCCTCCCCTTCCTGCTTGATTACAAACCCTTTTTGGAAGGTGCATGGAAAAAGGTGGCAGTGAAGAGGCAGCACATGTCTTGGGCAGGTTTGCACTGTGGGGTTGGGGTCTGGCCTTGCTCTCCTTGCTTTGGAGAGACCGGTTACTGCGTGGCCAGCAGTGGCTGCTGTCCCTTGGCCAGGGCAGGGAGGTGACACCGGCCCCACGCCAGGAGGAAGCTGAGGCCTTTTTCTGTCCATTGAGTCACTTCCCGCAGATCCCGGCTGCCGCCTGTGCTGGGAAGGGGACAGGGGCTGGGTGTCTGCAGACAGGTTGGGCCCTTCATAACATCGCAGCCTGGTTTGTGTTGGAAGGGACCTTAAAGTTCATCCAGCTCCAGCCGCTGCCATGGGCAGGGACCCCTTCCACTGGAGCAGCTGCTCCAAGGCCCTGTGTCCAACCTGGCCTTGAACACTGCCAGGGATGGGGCAGCCACAGCTTCTCTGGGCACCCTGTGCCAGCGCCTCAGCACCCTCACAGGGAAGAGCTTCTGCCTTATCTCCAACCTGAACTTCCCCTGTTTCAGTTTGAACCCATCACCCTTCGTCCTATCACTACAGTCCCTGATGAGGAGTCCCTCTCCAGCATCCTTGTTTCTGGATTTCCTTTGGGAATCTCATGGCTCGAATAGGTTAAATAGCTTAAAAAGGTTATGTTCTCACCAAAACACTTAATGGCAGTTTGAGGTGGCTGAAATGCAGCTCAGCCATAAGATGTTGATGTCTATTGTTGTCCTGAAGGCACAGGCACCTGCAGTGACTGCTGAATAGCCTAAGCCCCATGAGAAATAGCTCTGCAGAAGGTGAGCAGTGCATTTATGTACCTTTGGACAAGAGATGGTCCTTATTGAGCTATGTCTGCCCTGAAGAACAGAGCTGTCCATAAAAAACACTGAAACATTGATTGGAACACAAAAACCAGGAGACTTCATTCAAGGGGATGGTGCTGCATACAAGCAGCTGCCTCTGACCCTCACAGGTCTCCTGCAGCAAAATGTCACCTACTTCCAGGAAAACTTGCTAAAAGATTTCCTTTCCAGCATGGAAACCACCTTCTCCATTCCTGTCTCTCGCAGAAGACGACGACACCGAAGCGAGGAGATGTTTCAAAACAGAGCTGATTGCTTTTTTCCCTTTGGTTTTTCTTTCCAGGCAAACTCCTCTCAAAAATGACACCTTTTTGTCAAACACTTCACTCATTGGCATTGTCACTGAGCAGAGCGCTCGGCTGGGAGCTTCTTTGGGAAGCCTCCATCTGCTTTTACCCAGCGAAACACTGATGGTGGCAAGGTTGCAGAATGGAACGTGTGAGGCGAAGGATTAATTAACATCGATCTGGCTCCAAAACCAGAGTAATTTTCATTCAGGAACTTGGCACCACTTAGCACCTCCTCCTCCTCCTGCACTGACAGAGTATTTTAAGCTCCTGATAATGGCACGTGCCTGGACCAGAGTTTTTGCAGTGATTAATTAAAACCTCAACAGAAAGAAATACTCCATTTATTTTCTTTTATGTCCCTCCCCAGCCTGTTCCCAGTGACGTTCCCCTTCTTTAAACCAGCACTTCCATTGTAAAGAGGCAAAATAATGAGTAAAGGGCAATCATCATCCAGTGCTCCCTGCTGCAATCTTATTTTGGGACAGTTTCCTGAACTAACACTCGTTTCTATTGTGGTTTGTTATTTTATCATGAGAATTATGGTTATCATCACAGACATTTTAACGCCTAACAACTTCTGGGTGCCTTTACAATGTTGTCATTCAAATGCTAAAAGCCTGTAATGAGACTAAGATAATGGCCTGCAAAAATAAATGATACAGATCAGAACAGAGGGAATTCGGTTACAAAATAAAGGAAAACAAATAGAAATTATCCATCCTGATTAGGATTCAAAGGCAGCAACTGGTGGGGGGAAACAACATCTATTCTGGGGAGGGTGGTTTCATCTGGTATTGAAGCCTCGACAGAGCCTGTCCTGCTCCATCCTGGGCAATGAGCACCTCTGCTTTAGAAGGCAGTTACAAGGAAAGGAAAGCCTCAAATCCTCCTTTCTGAGTTTGTTACCAGTTTATATTGGAAGTAGATGATCTTAAGGTCCTTTCCAACCCAAACTATTCTATATTGACATCACTTATGGGCCACATACCCAAAACCTCCACTGTGCCCTTTGACAACAGCCTGCAGCTCTCTGCCCTGGCTGTCACCAGCTCCATGCTCCTGCCACATCTGGATCCAGTGGCAAATGTCCCCGACTCCTTCCTGCACTCCTCAGCTTCATCAGTGCTAAAGCAGCATATGGGGAGGTGAGGATGGCACCCACAGCCTGACATTTACAGCCATGGAGAGGACAGAGCAGGGCTGGCCATCCAACGTGTATATCCATCAGCGAAACATGGCCTTTCCGAGAGCTTTGAACCCTGAACCCCACCAGAATCAATATTTTCCTTTCTAAAACAACGCTGGGGGAAAAAAGCACATCCAATATAGATTCAGTGTTATTCCAGGTTTTACATTATTCATTGAACCTCATCCTATGTCATGCTGCAGAGAATATATTATCATCTATGATGACAAAGAAAAGACACAACTCCTGCAAATATACACTAAAGCAGCAGCCTGGGCTGCTAGAACAGCCCCCACAATTGGCAATCTCTCATTAGCAACATGTAATTCAGTTGCTATACATTGAGGTTGTGCCTGTGCCACCAGCCACTTGGTAGTGAAAGAGGAGAATATGAAATCAAACTAATCATCAAAGAGCAACAAAGCCCAGAGCTACATGGCAGGTCTCTAACTTCCAGAAACCTTTTCTTGGTGAGGTTTCAAAGCCTTATCTCACCCCCAGCACAGCCAGAAACATCACAGCAAGGCCACCAAGGGCCATCATGTCCCCATGGCCACCCCACTCAGCCCATTTCAGCAGGGACCATGGGGGGACTGGCAGGGAACAGCCTGCACATATAGAAATAACAGGAAGAAAAGATGAGGAATCCTACCTGGAAAGGGAAATACTTTATCCATATGTACAAATGTGCTGCTGTTTCTAAACATCCTCAGCATATCTTCAGTGATGGGCATGAGTTAATGGGGGTGCAGGTGGGCAGCTCAACTCTCAATTTGGGCACTGTCCTTACTAACTAGATGTTACTGTCTAGTGTTTTAAAGCTGCCCTTTAGCTTCCAGAGAGTTTCAAATAAGCAATTCTAATGATCCCTCTTCATTACCCACTCCAGCAAGAATATATAATCATGTTAGGGAATTCAGAAAAGAAACCATCTTTTTATGACACCAGAACTTACCCAAACCCCATTTCTTTACACCCCAAACCTGCAGCTCTCTGTGCATGGACTGGGCTTTGCATGGCAAGAACGCTGGGCAGAGACCATTCATCACCTTCATCCCATTCACATCTCCATCTGCCCCTCCAGCAGCCCCAAGCTGCAAGGTAAGAATATTTCACCCACTCCCACTTTTGGGGCCGTATGCTACAGATCTGGGAGTGGATGTGATGAATTGGAAACCTGCATCACACTGGCTGAAGCCACCAAAGCACAAACCCAACCTTAGCATGCCCTTGATTGAGACCAATGACCCAACAGCTATTCAACCAGCTCCATGAGAAGCAACAGGGCTTGTTCACATGCGTAGACTCAAAATGATGCCACAGCACAATTACTGGTTTGCAGGAACTAAAAATGAGAAGGGAATAAAGCCTGGCTGAAATCACTCAGCTTTGCAAGGCAGGTGAGGAGATCCCGGGGGGGCTGCATGGATCAATGACCCCATGTGCCCAGATGTACCCCATTCCCCTCCCATCCACTGTGTGAATCAACCAAATATTTATAAATCAATTGAAAGCAATTAATCAGCTAGAGGAGGATAAGAGATAATGAAGAAAAGAGATTAGCTGGTGATGCACAAACAGAGCTCCTCTGGGGAGGAACTGCTGTGGTTGGAAACGTCCTCTGCAAAGCCTATTAGCTCCACTTAAAGCAGAAATTTAGAAGAGGCAAACTGAATAATTAAAAGGATAAGTTAATGGTTCATGCTAACAGCTGCTAAAAACCTGCAGCACTATATTTGTTAACCAAAGTGGCCACTGACAAAAGGACCTGCAGAACAGCCTTCACCTTGCACCAGGGAGGGATGCTCAGCCAGAGTCAGATCACTGCATCCATCCAGTGAACTGGAGTTGCTACTGCCATCCTGCTGTGTTCAGTGAAGTGACCAGCCCCTTCCAGACGAGTTATAATGATGGAGGAACAACTCCAGGAGTGAACATGTTCAGGTATATTCCTAATATTACCCACCTGACAGTAGCCTTCAATCACCAACCCACCCTTAACACCAAAGCCAGTACTAAACAAGCACACAAAGCCAGTACAGAAATGTGATGGGGAACGGCTGAGGGACCTGGGGGGTTCAGATGGAGAAGAGAAGGCTCAGGGGGGACCTGATGGCTCCCTACAAGTGCCTGACAGGAGGATGGAGCCAAGAGGGGCTGGGCTCTGCTCCCAAGGAACAAGGGATGGGACAAGAGGAAACGGCCTCAAGCTGCACCAGGGCAGGTTTAGATGGAGCTGAGGAACAATTCCTGCCCCAGAGGGTGCTCAGGCATTGGAACAGGCTGCCCAGGGCAGGGCTGCAGGCACCGTCTGTATAGACGTGGCCTCAGTGCCATGGGTTAGTGGTGGCCTTGGCAGTGCTGGGCAGTGGTTGGACCAGATGAGCTTAAAGGTCTTGTCCAACCTATGATTTCACACCCACAGAAGATGCCAGTGCTGGGCTTAACCCAGTCTGCAGAACCAACATCACCATGATGGTGCTCCAAGAACTGGGTGCTTTTTGCCAAAATTACACCCCTGCACTGCACTGGGGGATGTTACAAGTGGCACTTTGTTTTTGAGGAGCACCCAAAAATGCCATGACCTCCTTCGGTGACCTGCATCCTACAGCAATGGTTCCAGGGATGCCAACAAGAAGCTCTTCCGAATTTGTGACTTATACTTGCACTACCTCCTCCAGTGTTGCAGGATCCCACCTGAGAGGTGGCTCACAGGTGGGCATCTTAATAAGAAAGGACTCAAGAAGAGCAATTGAGAGGAATAAATGTGGCATTTCAGTCCAATACTTGCCTTTTTCAAGGCACACTCAACAAAACTGCCACATCAGGGCTGGAACCCACATGTGCTCTGCAGAGGGGAAGGAGAGGAAGCATCTTACTCACCAACTTGCAAGGCAGCAATTTAACCTTCAAGGAAGTGCTCAGATTCATTTAGTAACAACCCTTGTCTAAGGCTGGGGGCAAAATAATTCTACTGAGAACAATACATAGTAGATAAAAATAACTGCACTGCAGCAAGGAGATGGAGAGCATGCTGCTGGGCAGCACCTGCTAAAACAGCCCAGCTCCAGGGCGACCTTAAAGCAGCTCCAGTGCCTAAAGGGGCTGCAGGAAACCTGAAGAGGGGCCTGGGACAAGGGCCTGTAGGGACAGGCCAAGGGGAATGGCTTGAACCTGCCCGAGGGGAGACTGAGATGAGCTCTTAGGCACAAGCTGTTCCCTGTGAGGGTGCTGAGGCGCTGGCACAGGGTGCCCAGAGAAGCTGTGGCTGCCCCATCCCTGGCAGTGTTCAAGGCCAGGTTGGACACAGGGGCTTGGAGCAGCTGCTCCAGTGGAAGGTGTCCCTGCCCGTGGCAGGGGTTGGAACTGGGTGAGCTTTAAGGTCCCTTCCAGCCCAAACCAGGCTGGGATTCTATGAAAATGTGCTTCTTTCTGAAACACCCACAGTATTCCCTGATGGGAGCGTTGTGCCTGCTGCACACCTCTATTATTCATGCACAAAGGCAGAAAAAGCCATGTAGAGCTTGGAGGGCTGCACACAGCTCCTGCCTGGGATTAATGCTGCAGTGGGTTGCAAAGTCACTAACAGTGACAGTCTTGTAGTAGTGTTAGCTGGGGGGTGGTGGGCAGCCACTCTTAGGTCTCAGTGCATTGCACTGGGCTGGGAACAGAAACTCCAGTCAGGATTTTCAAATGACAATTATAATAAATCATACAAGACAAAATGGAGTAGCTGAAGCCATAGAAGACGCACACCAAAGCCAGCAGAAAGCCCAGGCTCTGGCAGCATCGGGCTGAAGACATACCAGTTGGTGCTGGATCCCCATAGAATGAGCTCAACATTGGTACCACTGGGGAGACCACTCTTGTGAGTGTGGAAAACCATACTCCAGAGGAGGCAGGGATGTGAGGAAGTACAGCAATCCAGCTAAAATGAGACGGAAACCTCATGTATATATATTTCCAACCACATGAAGCAAAACAGTGATGCCTTCTGAAGGAAGCCATGCTCCAAAATGTTTTATCTGGGACACGCAGGAAGCCCCTGGAGGTTGAGCACTTCAATTCCTCCAGCAGCATCAAGCCAAGAACATCAAGCTCCAAGAGAACATGACATTTACACCTGGCTCCTGATGGACCCAAATACTGCACCATGGCTGGAAAAAGGCAGTTGGAGAATTGCTTTGGTTTTTAAACTACATTAAATGCATTCCAAAGCTCCACAGGATGCATCCAGTGCCTTTTCTATTTTAAAGGATCCTGCTGCCCCTGCATGGGATAGGATCTGGGCTCTGACATGCCATCCTTGATATTCCCAGCACATTGCTGGAGTGCAATGAGTGCCAGGGAAGAATGAGTGGCATCAGGGAAGGGAAAAAGAACAGGGAGTAAAGAAGAAAAGAGGGGGGAGATTACTGGAGCAAGATGGGCAACAACAGGAGCTGCCAGCTTTCATTACTTCATCACAAGTCTCATAGTAATTACTGGGCTTGAATTCTTCTTTTTCTCCCCTCCCAAACCTCAGTTTTTAACTTAAATGGTCTCAGGAAAATCTCAGCTTTGAGTTTATAAATAAGTGTTCATGACCATCCCCAGTATAGAGATGGTTTCTGCATTTCCCCTTCTCCAGGTACTGCACAGGTTCAGAAAGCAAAGCAAAGCAACCTCTATCTCCTCCACATCCACTTTGTAACCTGAACCATGATCTTCAAATAGCTGGAGTTAGAAACTGAAGAGAATAATACATGACCCTAGAAGACATGTCCCCAGGAGGCAGTTACATTAACTCAGAACTAAATGTGATCAAGAATAATAATTCAAATATAGGTTTTCAATGCATTACTTGAGCAAGACAAAAATCCTCCTATTTATAAATACAGGCTTCGATGTTGTGTGCCTTTTCCACACTGCCCTCATAGGACCTCTCCGGAGCTGTGCCCTGCACTGGGCACTGCCCCAGAACAAATATCAGTGTACTGAAAGCATCAGGCCAATGATAACAGAAACATAACTACAGCAACTTGGGGGCTGGAGGAAGGGGAAGAAAAACGCAGATGTAATGAATTCTCTGATCTGACTTGGTGCAAGCAGCATGCGTGGGAAAAGGATGGCTGGTTCCATCTGCATGTTGCACCGAGGCATTTGTAAGGGGATGAAATAAAGGGGAATTCTAGGGAAAAGCCAGTGTCAGGCATCCAAGTCCAAGTGACTGGCACAAGAGCATCAAGGATTCAGTTGGGTTAGAGCCATGGATTAAGTCGCTCTGCCCTAAACCCTCAGCATGGTAAGTCAGAGTTTCTATGGATGACTCCATAGAGCAGTCTCCTGGAGCCAGAGATGTGCCCGCTGCCCAAGAGCAGCTTCAGGATTAGGTTTAAAACTGGGGAAATTCAAGACACAAGTGACCATTCACACACAGGGCTCCCACCACCTCACACAAAGTGCATCCCGAAGATTTCAAAGACTCAACATTGTTCAGAGCTATTTCTTTTCTCAGTACGACAGGCAGGGCTTTAGTGTATTTCAGGCTGGTTTGTGCCTTAAGTGCGCTGCTGGCCAGGCTGCTGGCTAAGGCCCCTCTCTCCCAGGGGCTGCCTGTGAGACCAGAACTAAAGGAAGTATTTAAAACCCAGGCTGGGTAAAAGGTCTGCATCCGACAGCTCAATTTCTAAATACACAAGTTTCAGGTGATGCTTCAAATCCCCAGTTAAGGGGCATTACAACAAGCACAGCCCCAACCTTCTACAAGTTTAGCTGTGGTTGGTGACTGCTTCTTTCACCAGTTTCTCCCCATTTACACCACAGAACTTATTAAAACCCCCCAAACCTGATGGGTTTTCAGACTCACCCTTGCACTGCAGTTCCCCACAGGATTACAAATATTTGATGCAACAGAAAGAAAACAAAACGACAAAATGACAACTGAGAGGGAAACAATCTGGAACGTTTTAACCTTCCAAATCTGTCTCTTAATTCTGGTGGTGATTCCTGCAGGCGAGGGAGGAATAAAACACAGCCCAGGCGATGCCTGCTTCTGTGTGACAAAGGCAACTTGAGATGGGATTTTAAAATAACATGACTGCGCTGTAGTTAATGCCATTAAAATCCAAAGACAACTGATAATCCCAGGTGGTTCCTGGGACAAGAATCAAATCGTACAACACACAGCTATGTGGTGGTATCCATTTCCTTTGATTGGAGGGGAAAAAGGGAAACAAGGAAACCAAAACCTCTTTAGTAACACAGCCTGCCCACTCGCATGCTATACCAACAGCTCAGCAAGCAACAAGGGAACCTCTGGCCAGCTCTGCACTGCGTTTCTAGAGTTAAAAACCAGCAAACAGTAAAAGAGATTTGGAAGCTAAATCATCCCCTGGGCTGCCAAACCTTCCCAGGCATGAATACATCTGCCCAGGAGAGCTGCAGACCAGCAGCATGGCACATCCTGGAGCAAAGCATGGACCAGGCTCCCCCCAGGGGCTGGGGAGCAGTGATGCGGATGGAGAACAGCCCCAGAGCGCCCACAGCAAGACATGGCCTATAAATGCAAAGACATTCCCCTCTCAAAGTCCCAGACCTGCAGCACATGTGTTGGACACCTCAAGCCTCAAATATGTGCAGTTACGCACCTTCAAGCTGCTGTGCCGTAAGTTAGGCTCCACCAAGGGATCATTTAAGAGGAAACAAGGCAAAATACAGCCACTTGCATTCATAGACACAGAGCATTATGTTTTTTTCCCTTAACGCATGGTCAAATGGAAACTTGGTTTGATACCAATCAGTCCCACAGCAGAGATTTTACTCTGTTCTTGGGCCACTTGGAAAATCCTCCTGAAAGATTGCTGGGGGTTCTTCAGGGATTATATTGTTCAGTGAGGCAGTTATAATCCCTCTGATAAGCGGGGCTGATCCAGGCAGAGAGGCACTGGCTCCACTCTATTTGCAAATACAAATTAAAACAGAGATAGCGGCACGTTTGCTCAGCCTCTGCCTTATCTCCAAAGCGTGGCAGAGAGAGATGATTTGATCCAGTTCTGGCCAAGGAAGGAAAGCAGGGCTGCAGGGGAACTCAGCACATACAGCACTAATCACTGCAGAGAATCACAATAGGGATGTACAGCAGGACCTGCATGCTAGGAGTTTTGGGAACAGACACCACGAAATTAGGTGTGCTAGATGTATGGTTTCTTACATGGGGAAAAGCACCTTTAAGCCACACCAGACCAGCCCACCTGCAAAGTTAAAGTGCCATTAAATCCCCTTCTGATTGGAAATAACCAACTGGCCAGAAAGCCCCTCTCTGGGGTGGAGGAGGGCTGGAAATACAGGCTGCCCTCCAAGGAAAAACTCTGAGAGCCAAAACCTCAGCTTTACAGCATCACAAACAGCATCTCTAGAGATAAAGAGTCCAAAAGAAACCCTCCCTCGCCTTCACAGCTATAAATAAGGGGAGAACTGGATGTTATCTGCAATACTTAATGCAGTTCTTTCAGTTAAGTCGCTCTTGGGAATTGCAACAACTGTTCTGCTGCTGGAAAGTGATTTGCAACTGATAAAGGATTATGTTTTTCTTACTTTTATACTTTTTCATTTTCAGATCTACTGTCACAGATAAAGTTACCAGGTGCAATCTGTCCCCTTACGCCAGGCTGTGCAAGGGCCAGCACCACACAAAGCACTCCTCCTGCCACTGGTCCCAGTTACACCTTCAAGGGGATTTTCAAAGGCAGCTCCAGGGAGACCTTAGAGCAGCTTCAGTGCCTGAAGGGGCTGCAGGAAACCTGGAGAGGGGCTTGGGACAAGGGCCTGTAGGGACAGGCCAAGGGGAATGGCTTGAGCCTGCCCGATGGGAGACTGAGATGAGCTCTTAGGCAGAAGCTGTTCCCTGTGAGGGTGCTGAGGTGCTGGCACAGGGTGCCCAGAGAAGCTGTGGCTGCCCCATCCCTGGCAGTGTTCAAGGCCAGGTTGGACACAGGGGCTTGGAGCAGCTGCTCCAGTGGAAGGTGTCCCTGCCCGTGGCAGGGGTTGGAGCTGGAGGAGCTTTAAGGTCCTTTCCAACCCACAACAGTCCAGGATTCTGTGACCTGCAAGCCTTCAGTACCTCTGCTCAGCACTGCTGACAGGGGCTCGCTGGTTTATATCAGCTTTTGAGGAAAGAGGTAGAACACAGAGGAACTGAAACCTGTTGCAGACAGCAAAGCACCTGATGTGCTTCCAGAGGGAAAACAGCTTTTCAGCAGGGACTGCAGCCACAGATTTCAAGAATATTCTCCTGGCACAACACAAGCCTCCTGATATTTTTGGTTAAGAAGTACGTAATGGTGCCATGGCCCCTCGTATTCCCACCAGCCCCAGGGAATGGCAGCACCTCCGCATGCAAATGGGAGTTAGAAAGCTCATTTTTATATTTCCAAGGGTTTTTTGAGAAGCAAATGACAGCATCTGCTCTGAAGCAATCATGGAGCATAAAGATAACCCAAATGCTGAGCCCTTGGCAGTGTCCCTGCAGTGCAGGTATCATTCACAATGAATGCACAACATGGGATTTGGGGGATGGAGGAAGCCTGCCCCAAAGCCCACAAGGGGAAGCAGAAGGGAGATGGACAGCTCAGCAAGTCCTGCCAGAATACTGTACAAAGCAGCTGTGTGTTAACAAAAACCACAGAGAACCACCCCAGCTTCCAGCCTGAATCCCAGCCATTCACACGCAGCATTTCCCTGGCGCTGTAATCACCACAGAGCACATTATCTTCCATAGCAGTTGTTGGAAGTGTCATTAGCACAACTCAAATGAGAGGCTAGTTTCTCCTACACATACCATTTTCATAACCACAGCCCTTTTATACCCAGCAATATACAGCCCAGGAGGGACAAGGGAGGCTGCCAGGCTGAGGAAGAGGATGCTCAGGCCCCCAAAGGCTGCACATTGATTTTTCCCCCCTCATCTACAGAACTTGCTCCTTAACAGCAACTTGAGCAGAGCTTTACTCCACTGGGGGAGTAATGCAGACCACTGGTGTGATGGAGACAGAGCCTCCACCACGGTAAGGGCAATTCTGTAACAGAGCATAAACCATGTGTAAAGTTGACTTAGTTATGTATGATTTTACAGCCTGCTTCGGGATGCACATCATTCCCCCCAGCTCACACGCATTTCCACTGGTCCCCATGGATCCTGCACTGATGCACCACAGAGGCTGCACTTCCTGAGCCCTCTCCGTGTTCTGGAGGGATTCCCAAGAATAATTTAATGCATTCTAACAAACTCTTTTATATGTGGAAGCCTTTTTAATTTGTTTAATTCAAAATCAAAAGCATGTTTTAAATTAACACCCCAAACAGGGGAGGGCATGCTCCAAAGATATAATTTTTGCAAGAGATGATTTCACACAGGAATATTCCCAGTTATCTCCCCATCCTCCAGTTCTCTTCTCTTCTATCCCTAAAGCTGCAAACAGTAACTTCAAAGCCAAACTCTCTTTCCAAGCAAAATCCCATGGAGTGGTCCCCAGTGGAGCTGAGGAGCTGCAGGGCAGTTGGGATGCTCAGCCCCAGACAGTGCATCCCCAGGGCAGGGTGAGTCCTCTCTCTGCTCAGGGATCAATAACCCCAGAGCCACTACTATGCCTTATTGTATGTGTAACAGGTACATACATAAACCCACATATTGCCTTGACTGCATCTGCCCACAGAAAACGCTGAGCACCAAAACCTGCTCTTGGCACAGCTTCCTCCACAGTGGAAGCTACACAAGGACAGGGAATTTCTCAATCCTCAGCACAACAAGACATTCAGCATCCCAGAAACAACAAACCCAAGGAGGATGCGGGCAACTCAGGAATGTGCCATCGAACTGGATTAAGCTCCAAACCCATCTTTGAGGATGCAGCAAAGCAGTTCTCCCCAGAGAAGCTGGGGCACTAAAGACACAAGCACAGACCTCATTTCTGTCCATGGAACAGACCCCTGGCATTTATCTCTGCTGCTTAAAGACCTCACCAAAGGTTCTCACTGTGAACCAGCATCGCCAAGGGCTTGGCTTGGCCCTCTGTTATGACACCAGTGTTAACTCCCTCCCCAAAAAGAATGGCACCAAAATGCAGATGAAAAAATAGCAGTTCAGAAACGCTGCGATCCTGAGCGTTCCAGCTCCAACATCTCCCATGAAAGAGAGGAATTTCCCTCCCAGTGAATAGCGGTTTATACATTCTTTGGCAACTGCATACCCATTAGCAAACACAATCTGTATTTCTGCCTCGCTCATTTGTTTGCCAAGTGCATTTGAAAGGAATATTTTATCCACAGCAAGATAAACCCCGTCAGCAGCCGTGCTGAAACGTCACTGCACAGGGAGCAGGCTTGTTCCACCTCAATAAACCCCACTTGCAAAGGGCACCTAAACAGCTTAATGTAAGGATGGGGGGCTTGAGGAGGTGTCACCCCAGCCACCAGCTCTACCACAGCACCCCAGCACCCCTTCTGACTTGGGAAAAAATGCAGTGGGAATAAGAAAGGGGAAACTGAGCTGCACCAGGGCATGGTTCAAAAGCACATGCTGGATCATGGACAGCAAAGGCAGAAAGACCTTCTTGCAGCACTGTGTGCAGTTCTGGTGTCCTCAACATAAGAAGGACATGGAGCTGCTGAAGCAAGTCCTGAGGAGGCCACGAGCATGATCAGGGGCTGGAGCAGCTCCTGTATGGAGCCAGGCTGAGAACACTGGGGCTGTTCACCCTGGAGAAGAGAAGCTGTGTGGAGACCTCAGAGCAGCTTCCAGTGTCTGAAGGGGGCTACAAGGATGCTGGAGAGGGACACTTCATTAGGGACTGCAGTGATAGGACAAGGGGTGATGGGTTCAGACTGAAACAGGGGAAGTTCAGGTTGGAGATAAGGCAGAAGCTGTTCCCTGTGAGGGTGCTGAGGCGCTGGCACAGGGTGCCCAGAGAAGCTGTGGCTGCCCCATCCCTGGCAGTGCTCAAGGACAGGTTGGACACAGGGGCTTGGAGCAGCTGCTCCAGTGGAAGGGGTCCCTGCCTGTGGCAGGGGGTTGCAACAGGATGAGCTTTAAGATCACCTCCAACACAATGCATTCCATGACTCTATAGAAGCCCTCCAGCCCAAACCCCAGCACTGCTTCAGCAAATGCCAGGGCCCTGCTAGAGTCTGAAGCTTCCCCAATTTTTGCCTTTCTACAGATTCGGCCTGAGCTCAACCCTACTTCCTGGACACCGTAACACAGGGTTTAAACCAACCCACCTGCAGCGCACAGCCTGGTTCATTTGCCTAGGATATCATTAAAACAAAGCTCACTTAAAATGCCAAAACCAGACATTTGTGGTTCCATGATGATTTTTTTTCCTCCCCTTGGTGATTTGCTTATCAAATACATTTCCTTTATGACAAAAATAGAGGAAAGGGCCCGTTTGACACATTTTCTTCTTCCTCTGACCCAGCAAGCTCCCACAGGCAAGCCAAGCCCTTCCAGCATCACCAGCACAGCAGGAGCGATGCTCCCAGCCCTGGGGCAGAGCAGCTCCTTGCTGCAGCCGCCTGGGAATCACACAAGTATTGCAGCACCCACATAGGAACCAGCTTAAACTCTCCCTGGAGCTCCTACAGGAGACAAACAAATCGAGACCTATCCCTAACCTGGCAGCAGAGCTTGCTCTGAATGTGCATGGGGAGAGCTCTGCTAGGAAAGGAACAGCAGCCTCACACAGCACCATCACCCAGCCCTGGCATGCTTAAATATCCTCCTGGGTTTGTTTCTTAGATCTCTAATCTCTTTTCCTGCCTCCTGGCTGGATTCTGCTCCTACAGCTGGGACAGTACATGCTGCCATGCAGAACTCCTTCAAACACACTCCAAACACAATGAGAAACTCCTCCAAACCCATTCCAAATTGCAAATCCAATGCCTGCAACCCCAGCAAGGAATAAAAACACCCCCCAGGTAACGCACACCCCCAATGTAAGCTCCTTGACCCCCTTTTCTGGGAGAAATCCCCAGCAACCCCATACCCAGGCTGGGGGGGCCAGGCAGGAACCACCAGCAATTCCTGCAGCCATCCGGTCCCACCTTTAATTTCCAGCTCAACTTTTACCCTCTTTACTTAGCTTCCAAGTTCAGTTGAAGCCATTATCCTAATTACAGCTACCTCTGGCACTGCTCTGACCCACAGCACTTTGCTCCTGTCCCCCATTCACTCCCCCCACATCCAGGGATCCTGATTTTGCAACTCAGCCCAAGAATTCCTGCTGGTTCGAGGCTTTTTTTTCTAACAGCCCAAAGGCACAAGGAAGGGAAATGCCAGAGGGGGATGAGAAAAATGGGAAAACCTGTGCCAAGGGTGGTATGAAGGGAAAACCCCCATCATTTGAAATGAAGAACAAGTCCATTGGAGATGCTGTTTGAGCTAAGGATGAGCGATTCAGGAAAAGGCTCCAGGCATGGAGCAGATGGCTCAGTTCTATTCCTTACCAGCAGCATGGGGTTAAGTTGGGGTATAAGGAGAACTGCCCCTGTTTGTACCACTGCATCCATGTGCCCAGCCCCCGGGGTGTGTGTAGGACTGGGATCCCTCACATCATGTTGTCAACAGCTAGTTAAGAGCTTAGCAGGATTTGCCGAAGCACCTAAGCCGGTTAGGTGCCTAAATCCCATTGAAAGTCCCTTTGGATACTGCCACCTTCCTAAATCCTAGGCAGTGTTTATTAATGGCATTAGCCACTTAAATACCTTCTATCCACATGTCCTAATCCTGCAGCTGGGAAGCTGCTGACCACCAGCTCTGCAATACTGGGCAGGGTATCCCATTTTGGGGCAGACCAGGCAGGTACCCACTTGTGCCACTTCCCACCCCATCCCTGACACCCTGGGAACGCAGTGCTGCAAAGGCTGTTTGGGTTTCTCCCATGGTTTTTCCACCCTCCTGCCCTATCCCTGTGAACATCGTGATGAAGGAAAGATCACTATCTACAAAGTCTCTTTGAAATGGGTGTACAACAAAAACTGTATTTCCTCCTGCTATGTACAGCCCCCCCCCCCCCCAGGCCCACATGGGCTAAAGCTTTAAAGCAAGGGGCAACCCAAGGGGGAGAGGCATAAGAACCGGCTTGTTCCCATGCTGGCAGCACTCTGGATGCATGGATGCAGCTCAAGGGTTTGGAGGCACTTAGTGCTCCAGCTGCAGGTGCTGCAAAACTGACCCCAGAGGCTGCACATCCCTCCCGGCAAACACCCCAAGGCTTCCAGTCTGGGGTGACTTTTGCCTTCCTGTGGTTGCGAGGAGAGGGGAGGCAGAGGCAAGGTGTGCTTTGGGGTGCAGACCCTCCCAGTGCTCTTTCCCCCACCCTCAAGCCAATTTAATTCTACAAACCTCTCCAATAACGCAGGGAAAGGACATGCCTGAGCAGGCCGGGCTTGTATCATGTCAAATCCACTTTAATTGCTGATAATTCCTGCATGCCTGCTTTATCCAAGTGAAAATGAAACGTCTGCACTCAACTCTGCAGCGTAACCCTCCTCAGCAAGGCAGTGTTGAAAACCAGGGGCTGCAGCACCAGAAAGATCAACTTTAAAGGGTGGCACAAGATGTTTCAAGTTAACTACAACCTAGAAACAGGCAGCAAACTCAGTTTTAATTGCTGGAAGGGGTTTAGATATATTCTCCCCTTCCTCTGCTGAATGGAGGAGGTACATGGCTTTAATGCAGCATCCTTGGAGTGGGGGGAATTCCCGTTTCATCACACCTATAGGCACGACAGAGCTGCCCACCCCAGATGCTTGATGTTCAGGGAGGATGCTCCAGCTCTCCATCACCACCACCCAGCTACACTATTGTGCTGGAGAGCTTTATTCACATCCATGGGCAGATGATGGCACCTGCTCTTTGCTTCTTCATTCCTCCAACCAGGAGACAGACCCATGATAAACTGAGCTCCCATGGCAAATAAACACCGACATGGACGGGCTGTGAATTATCTGCTGGGCCAGGAATTATTGATCTGGGCTATTGAGGGAGCACAGAATCACTGGGGTTGGAAGGGACCTCTGGAGATCATCCAGTCCAACCCCCCTGGCCACACAGGGGCTGGAAGGCCCTCGAAGGGCCACACAGAGCAGGATGAGCAGCCAGCGCTAGTGCACAGACCTGAATGGGGTTGCTATTAATTCACACATATGCACAAAAAAGAGCTACATTCATGGGAGGATTTTATTTCCCTTGATTAATTTGGCCACCTCTAATTGCACCATAAACCAGATTGATGCTCTGTGTCTTCTCTGAGGGCTTGGCCGCCTGTCTCCAACCTGGCTCTCAAGTGCATCAGGGCTTCTGCAAGGGGCACCATCACAATCTCAGACTGGTTTGTGCTCAAAGGGACCATAAAGCTCATCCAGTTCCAACCCCTGTCACAGGATGGGGCAGCCACAGCTTCTCTGGGCACTTTGTACCAGCACCTCAGCACCTTCACAGCAAAGAACTTCCTCCTTATCTCCAACCTGAACTTCCCCTGTTTCAGTCTGAACCCATCACCCCTTGTCCTATCACTGCAGTCCCTGATGAAGAGTCCCTCTCCAGCATCCTTGTAGCCCCCTTCAGACACTGGAAACTGCTCTGAGGTCTCCTGTTGCAGGTCCCTAAGATTCAACACACCCCCAAATAACAGCATGTTCAGTGCTGGGGCCACCTTTGTAGGATCTCACCTCACACTGTAACAGAGCTGACAGGTGGGAATGGCAGCCAGGGCTTAATAATTCATACATTCCTTGGGGAATGCCAGCTAGAAAAACCCAAATCTTCCCTTTGAGGCATTCTTTGTGCTCTGGAGCATTGTGTGTGTTTCAAATGTGAATCCAATCTGGCTGGTGCTTGCGTTTCGGTTGGTTTTTAACACAAACCCAACAACTCCTACCAACAAAACCTGCTGAAGCTCTTGTTTTCCCTCACCTGCCTGATAGCTCCTTTCCCCCTTGCTTTGCTGTAACAAAACAAACACACAGCAGCTATTGATTTTGGCTGTTCTCAGAAGATTTGTGGCAGGAATCTGATGTTGGACGAGTTATTGCAGAGCGATAACTGCGTGTCTACTGCTTGGAAATGCTTCCTTGGAACAAAAAGAGATAAAAAAGCAGCCTTATCATAGCGAAGGACACGCTTTGCTTTCTCAGGCTGGAAGGAAATGTGAAGTATGACTTTTAATAACTCATTCTGACAAGGCTCCATCCTTCCTGCCTCTTTTCAATAGCAAAATCGACAGAAAAAAATCCCGAGTTTTGCTTTTATTTTGGCTCCCAGGAAGCAGTGGAGCTCTCAGACTCTGCATCTCACATCCAACACACCCAACCGCTTCCTCCTTCACAAGTACATTTCCCTGCTGCATCTACATAACAGCACTAAATTAAAATCTTTGCTCTCATTGATATCTTCTGGAAGCCACAAAACTTCCAGTTAACCTTTGGCCTGCAGAGGAATTAACACTGCAGCACCACCACCAACCTGCTCCAACCCCAATACCCCAGAGAACCACTGGGATGCCCTTGCAGAAAGGCTCATCCCTACTGCAGGCAGAATGATGATCTGCTTAAGGAATGCTGTGGAGCTCTGCAATTGCCTTACATTGTAAAATCCTGCAGAAGAAAACTTCTGCAGCACATTTGATATGTTCTGGTCCTTGGCCAAGCTCTGCACAAGGCCAACAGACCCTCTTGGTTTATTCCCCCTTAAGTTTCACTCTTTCCAGAGTTTCCTACATGGTTGCCACAGCAGGATTTGGTTTGTTTCACCAGTAGGGACCAAAAGCCCCAGTGAAATGACAGACACCACAATGCAGAAGTCCTCTAGACCAGAAGTCACACAAAAATCACCCAGGGGAAATCCTGATGAAATCAATCACAAGCGTTTAAACTGAGTTACCTTCACCTCAAAGCAGAACTCGGCCCCAGCTAACACCAGTCCCAGGTTTCTGAGGTTCACTCAGCACCACAGATCTCATCCCCATAACCCAGAGTGATGGCCATGCTCCACAGGGTCACCACCCCTGCGTTTCATTTACCTTCAGCAGCAACTCTATTAAAAATCCCATTTGCCTCACTCATAAACAACATTTTGTCATATTCCCACCTTGAGCTGACCTCTGGCCATCAATAATGGAACATTTCTGCACTGCAGGGAGGTAAAGAGCACCCAACTGGCTCTGCTTGCCTTGAGAGCTGTGGGCAGCATCCTCTGCCATGCAGATCTTCCAAGACTCACCCTTCCCTTCCCTTTGCTGGGGAGCAGCTGGACCACTTCTTTGCCAACCCGACTGACTCCATGACTCCCTTCAGATGTTCTCACTTTCCCCACTACCTGCTAATGGACAAGTTGGAAAGACCCAGGGGAAAGCATTCAAGGCAGGTGCTAGGATTATATCACCACCATATATAGATATCAAGACCACTTATACAAAACCAGCCCACAGCTGGGTTATAAAGACATTCTCTTTATTCACAAAGGTCTTATCTGCACAAAACTGCTGCTTAAAAAAACCTGAGATTTACCCAAAAGACTTAGGACTGTTATTGGGTTCTCCTCCAGGAGAACTTGATGCCCTGCAGCTGCATTGCCTGAGGCTAAAAACAAGCTCCCTGCTGCCTACAGGCTGCTTGCTTTTTTCTGTTTTAAGACTCATGATCACTGCTTTAAAGAGGGAATTAAACTGATGGTTCATGTATGATGCAAAGCCTTGATGTCCCAGAAAGCCGCACAAATAAATGCTATTGGTGTAAGTGAAAGGGCAGACAAGCTGATTTTGGCACTAGGTGGTACTGAGACAGTCTGAATTCTCTCCATCTCCCCCGGATTGCACATATTGCTGCCGCACAGTCCTGGTATTGCCCACATACAAACCCATCTGTGAATCAGTCACCCTGCAGCAAAGGTATTGCTTAGAGCAGCTTCAGCATGAAGAACTCACCATCGAGGAGAGCTTTAGCAGACCAAGCCATGGTCACCCACCTCCTGCTACTGCTGCAGCCCCTGATCCCACCTCAGAGGGTCAGGAATGAAGACCAGAAGCAACCTCAGGCCCCAGAAGGGATAGAATTGTTTTGCAGAGATTCAGAACCAGCACTAATGCCATTGTCAGGTACCAGCTCACACTTGCTGCCAATAAATGAGGCCATTTGGGCACCTGCAGTTGCTCATTTAGCCATTAACCTGCTTTAGCAGTTACAGACAATTAAAACATCAGCCTGCAGTCACTGTGATTCAGATCATTCCCCTGCAGGGGAGCACTTTGAGGGCTGATTTCTCATGTGCCCATCACCTGCTGCTGCTCTGGACCTCAGCTGGAAGATGAAGGAGAGAGAAGCCTTCAATGCGTACAAATAAAAATGTTGACATCTATGCTCTGCAGTGACAGTTTACACCAACAGGAGAGGTGACCGATGATGGAAGGCAAGGAGGACCAAGACAACCCCCTCTGCTGTGGCTAGTAGGGCTATTTTCTATTTGCATGCCAAAAAGCCCATGCTAGATATCCCCAGTCAGATGCACGAATGGACTCAGAAGTACAAGATGTAACTTAAGCTGCTGGGTAACACAGTGCCAAAGCCACCACATGCCATGAAGCGTGAGGAACTGCTGGATCTTTGCTAACAGCCACAGCAGAGCAGATTAACAACTGCCCCATTTCACTGCACACCAGGGGGAGCATTTGTGTACCCAGATGTGTGCAAGGCCTGTCTGAGCTTCCTTCCACTCACACAGAGATGCCCAGAGAAGCTGTGGCTGCCCCATCCCTGGCAGTGTTCAAGGCCGGGTTGGATGGGGCTTGGAGCAAGCTGCTCCAGTGGAAGGCATCCCTGCCTGTGGCAGGGGGTTGGAAGTGGATGAGCTTTAAAGTCCCTTCAACCCAAACCATTCCATGATATGATTCTGTTAAATTAAGTAAGTCTCTACCCATGCTCTGCTTCTAAAAAACTAACTAAATACCTGTAATTACCCAGCCAGAAGAGAACTCTCACAGTAAAAGCAGAAGGAATGTCCTCAGGCTGGTAAAGGTTATCAAAATACCAGGGTTTGGAGGAAAGGGGCTGTTACAGCATCGCTCCCTAATAACAAACAGTAAAGCAATACCTTCCAGGAGAAGGAGATAAAGAATTCCTTCCTTCTCCAGCAATAAATCAAAGGGCACTGTTCAGCTGATGGGAATTGATTTTTCTCCCTTCCTTTGCACTTAGAGCAAAGCGGGACTGTGGTGAAAGTCTTTAGATGCGACAGAACCAAATCAATGGCAGGGAGGGGACGTTCTGCACTGGCACAAGGCACCACCTTCCCTTCCACAGCATCACTTGGGGTGCACCCCATTCCCCTGTGAGCCCCAACACTGAGATGCGGTGCAGTCCTTCCCAAAAGCAGAGAGCACGAGTGAACTTGGAGTTGGCAATGAATGAGATCTGATCAGAAAAACAGAGGGAATAAGCTCCCGTTAGGATAAGTGAAGCAAATGCTGTAAGGATGCTGCTGCCTGGTGTCAGAAAGGGATGGGGTGGAAGGAAACCCTGTTGCACCCTTCTGCTCTCACAGCAATGAGCAGCCCGCCTGGCTGCCCAGCAAAACAAGGCGCAGTCTTCCACTGCTCCAGTGCTAATTCACTTAATTAAAGAGTTTCACTATAGGCTCCCTCATACCCAAACCTCTTTTGCTTTTCATGCGCACAGAAAGAAAGGAGGCAGAAAGCAAGCTGTCTGTAATGCAGATCATCCAGAGATTGATCCTGTTCCCACTCACCAAACTCTTTACTACAAGTCACTGGAATGGAATGATTTTCCCCCTTCTTTTGTATTGAGCATTGTGCAGTTGCAGGATGGGGGGGATGTTGGATTGATTTGGTTTCACTCTAAACCCTGCGACAGCCTGAGGCTGTATAAGCTGATTTAACAGGTTATAAAGCTCCACTGTTTTCTCACTATTGACTTTTATTGCAGAGCATAAAATTTTTAATGAGAAATAAATTGATGAAGATCCATTACCATGGAAGAACCATGATCTGCTCATTTGTGAGCTATAAAGGCAAAGACCACATTTTTGACATCCAGAGAGAAAAAAAATGTACCCACGCTGGTACATTCCAGACAAATTCCAAAGTATTTACAGTGGCATTTGGCTGGGATCGGCACTGAAGGGATGCGGACAGTCCCCTGCAATGAGACTGTGTGACACTAGGCAAGACACTAGTGGTGGGACCAATGTACGTACCACCCAATGGTAATGCCCAACAAGTGGCTTTGCACCTGCAGACCTATGGCATGTGCTGCCATGGAAAGGAAAGCCTGCAGAAGGTGGATAGAAGAGTTCAGCTACCTCAGACCATGGAGATTACCACCTTTTTCACCCCTTTTCACCCTACTCTTTGATTTCTAAAGGTTCCATCTGTTCCAAAGGTTCCATCAGTTTCCCCGATGCCTTGGCAGCATCCCACAGTGGAGACATGCTGTCAACATTTAGATCAGCCAAACCCAGCAGGGGATTCTCTACGTATCACCTGATGTGCTCCAAGAAAGGCAAAGTGGGGTAAAACCCCCTCATATATTTCAAAAAAGAACAAAAAAAGCCCAAGACAAATTGGTGCAGCAGGGAAGTGCTGCCCATCCCAACCCGAGCATCGCATCTTCATCAAGTGCTGCCACCTGCAAACCTCCTGTCCCCTTCAACCACCGCTTTGGCATGGGCTCTCCCACCTTTCCTCCAGCATCACTATTGCCCAAGACACCATTTCAGTGGCTATCCAAAATGCTGGACACACGTGCCAGTGAGGAGATCTACAGCAGAGCCCAGGTGACCACAAAGGACACCTCATGGCCACCCAACATGAGGTGACCAGGGACAAACTCCATGCTCTGCATCAACCTCTGATGCCAGCTGTGCTGCCAAGGGAGATGGCTGCTGCACATCTGGATCAAGCCTTCCTTCTTTTGCTTTCTCAGGAGTGCCTGGTCAAAGCATTCCAAAAATGACACCCAGGAGTGCCCTTTCCACAGTCCTGACACCAACAAGCATTGGATCCATTTCTCTTTCTCCCTCCCACACTCCTGTCCATACGCACCAAGTGCTGCCATTCCTACATCCACGCTCCATCGCTCTCCTACACTGGTGATATGTCTGTGCACATTCATCTGGAAATTACTGGTTTTAATATGGATTCAGATTTACATGGATATTGGTATTTTTAGCATGGAAAACAACTCCTGGCTTTTTTTGCCAGCTCCTACTTATCATTTTGCAGCCAGACGTGGATCAGTCTTTGTCATCTGTCCAGTATTTCCCATCAGAAATGCCCCCCTCCAAGAGGAGCAAACAAATCACATGGGAAGAGTACACCAACAGCACAATGCTCCTGCACACAATAGCTTAACCCCAGCTCAGCTGAGACAAATCCCTTATGTTTTCCCACATCTGACAGCACCTCCTGATAAGGCAGAGGGGTACAGGCTCCTCTGCAACACCCAGCAGTGTGGTCTCCCACCAGACCTCTGCTCTAAGCCACTGTGGTGTGACAAGGGGCTGCCTTCTCCCAGAGAGCAAAGTGGAGGGGTCCTTCAGTACAACATCCATTAAGCAAATCAATCCAGATCTCTTCTTCTGCCCCTTCTGCTTTTGCATTGACAACCAAAGGGGAGAAGAACAATTTAAATAGCTCTTCAATGTGATGCTTTGCTACTCAGTGTGTTGGGAGGAATCCTGGGTTCTGCAGATGATGTCCAAGCAGCTGAGAACAAGTGTGTATATCCTTCTATATCCAGAGGGGCAGCAGAGTGCTTAAGCTATAGGAAAACATCTACAGGTAGTAATTATTGTGCTTGTAAAATAATAAAGATCTTTATCAGCTTCCAAGTTGCCACTGATAGTTAATAACACACATCCCACTGCTGCTGGACAGTAGGATTTGGAGAGCGGAGCCTTGCACTGCAGCGCTGCTCTGCTACAGCTCAGGGCTGGAGGAGGCAGCAGCATCACCATCCAAAGGGCTTTTAAAATCCCAAACCAAACAGCAGCAGCAGAGCTGACTTTGCAAGGTGGTGATTTCTGATCAGGAAAAAAAGGTTATAAAGGGTATTTTACAATAAAGCAGCATCCAGGCTTCCCTCCACTCTGGGGAGGGGGGGTTATGTGAGTATCTGCCTTCACTTTGCATACAGCCCAGAGCTGCCAAATGCTCCCAAACCCAAAGTTAATGAGTATGCAAATAATGGCTGGCACATTCCTCTGCATATTTTGGTTCCATTCTTTCCCAAGCAGCAGCAGCAGCTCCCTCCCCCTCAGCATTCCTGGCACTTCGCACAGTGCAATTCCCTCACCAGGATTTCCATGAAACATGCACAGCTCTTGACCCGAGATACAGGGAAGTGGCTGCAAGATGCTTCCAACACTACTACTCAGACAACACTACTTTGCCAAGTGCTAACAGAGCAGAACACATGGATGGTCACAGGAACACCTTTCTCACCTCCTCTCCAGCAGGGCACGGCTGTTCTGTAACTGGGTTTCCTCCTGGAGAAGACCTAAGGGCTGTGGGGAAAACTGGTATCTCAGGGAGCAGAGCACAACAGCTTCTCTTGTTTGGAAAAGACATGCAATATTAAAACCCTGATGTTCTTATAGCCTTTAAAAGTGGTAACTTCTGAAACTGCTGCAACATCTGATGAATGGAGAATAACAGAGAGAAACAGCTCAGCCATAGCAGGAGGGAGGAAAAGAATGGAAAAATAAGAAGACCCAAACCTCAGACTCTCCCTGCCCAAGTCCCTGCCTTGGCTTTAATAAGTCATTATCATATTACAAGGTGAAGCCTCACAGGATTATGGTGTTCAGTAATATTATAATGGATGTAAGCCAGCCCTCCAGAAAGCTTTTCATATTCCTGCTTTGTACTGACCTGAGCTGTGCATCCCAGTGCACTAGAGAAATGCCCTCACTCCACATCAGTAAATACACATGCATTTAATAAGCATATGCTTAATAAATTCTCCATTTATATCTGTAGATATATCTATGTATCTAACACAGGCAGGAGGGAATTTCAGAGCAGGATATTCTCTGGCTACTTCCACTTGCCCAGTAATCTATTGATTACAAACAGCTTAGAGCAAACAGGAGGCTTAACATGCTGGTACTTGGTATTTCCTAGCTGGGGCTGGCCATTACTGAGGCCACCAAGCACTTGCCCACAGTCCCCTCCTGCTCCTTCTGCACAGCCCAGGAACCTGTCCTGCTTTTAGTCCTTTGGATAAACCACCACTGAGCAGAGACTGTGTTTTGCCTGCTTCTGTTTCAGTGCTGCCCTACCAGCACTATGGACTTGGGCAGAGTTTCCTGTGGCATGGATCAAAGCAGAAAGGGTAAAACTTCAGAGAACAAATCGATGCTTCTCTGCTTAAGAGAAGTCCATAAAATCATCATAGAATGGTTTGTGCTAGAAGGGATGTTAAAGCTCATCCAGTTCCAACCCTGCCACGGGCAGGGACCCCTTCCACTAGAACAGGTTGCTCCAAGCCCCTGTGTCCAACCTGGCCTTATTTCCTAAGATGAGTTTTAAACACTCCCAGGTCTCACCCATCTCTTGGTCCCTTACTAAAAGGAAACTATATCCACAGCAGAAAACTCAGATTATATACTTAGGTATATAGCTGTTGAATGCACAAGAAGGCAAAACAAAAGAAAACATGTTTTCCTCCAGCTTTTCTCAATTATAGCAGCAACCGAGTTTCCGTGCCAACAGAACTAGAACTGAGAGCAAAGGCATCATTTTAATGTGAAAATGAGATCCAGTTTGGGTGGTTTGCTTTGTTTTGGTGCAAGTAAGTAGATACATTTTTGCAATTCCTGTTTAATGTCAAATGTACCTTTCTCTGGAGGAGCAGCCATATCCTACCTGTCCAGCACAGCACCAGGGCAGTGTTTCCTCTTCCAAAGCCAGGAATGATGATCTTAAGGTCCTTTCTATCCCCAGCCATTCTATGATTGCTGCCTCTCTAATATTCCCCCCCACACACATCAACTATCAACATTACTATTAAATAAAACACACATTTTGATTACCCAGCAAATAACCCTGTGTAAGAGGGAAGGGGATATCATAACATGAATGAGAGGAGGTCGAGTTTTACTCTCTTCCCCAGCATTTTCACACCAGCCTCTCCCAGCTATGTTATTGAATTAGAAATTAGTCCAGCTTTATCAAGGCTTCCTTTGTTTAAACAGGATTTGTGGTCTCTAAGGGCCACTGCAGAATATCATGTTTAAAAAGAGATGTTAAAGACATCAGGACAATAAGGGATGTGTTAATGCACTGAGAACCAAGCTCATTTGCTGCCACTCTCTTCTTTTGAGACAAAATTACACAGATTTCAAGCACACATGAGAACTGGATTAGGCACTCTCTTGCCAAGTGATCAAATTAACTTCCTAGAACCCATCCCAAATTCTTACATTTCACACTCATGAACTCTTGCCAGGAAACACAGGAAACTATTTCCTTGCTGGGAATGAAACACTCGCAGCAGCCAAGGACTAAGCCTGTTGGTCAGTGCCAACTGCCTGACCCAGAGTATAGGATGGAGAAGGAGGAAGCAGCGCCATATAATTCTCCATGCAGACAATTTATATGCTATGGGACTATTCTCTATTGCACAATCCTTTCAGAGCTCCAGCTTTAGCTTTCTCAGACAGAAATCATTCCCCACCATAAAAAAGGACTTGGGATATGGGCAGATTTAGGAAGAACAAGTCCAGGAATAAGGAACTTCTTGAGGAATCTACATTGGAGGCAAACCCTGAAGATGAAGGCCAGGGAGGAGGAGTCTGGCCCCACTTCCACATCTCATCACCCCTTGCGAAAAGGGATGGCACCTTGGCAATGGAGCAAGCCACTGCTGAGCCATGTGCTTCTTGCTGCCCCCCCCTTGCTAGTCAGCAAGATGTATTTCAGCCCTCAACGAGGCTGCAAGATGCCTCTAGACCCCAGCCGCTTGCCTGCATGGTGTTTATATACTGTAATGGTCCTCCCCTCTGCTTCAAGCCTCCTTATGCAGGAAAACCTCCAGTGAAAGCAGTGGGAGACTCTTAATTGCCTCGGCTCCAATCAATACAAACAGTGCTCAGTGCTGCCAACTGCCACAACAAACACTGACACCTCAGTGGCAGCATTTCCACCTTTTCCTACCACTTCCACTGCAAGAGAGCTTATAAGAAAGTGAGGTCTGTGTGGCTAGAGGCAGGAGGTGCTGGAGCTACTGACTCCAGGATGAGTCCACTAAATGTTACAGACCACTTAGCCTCCAACCCCAAGCAAAGGTTTACACAGCACCAGCCAGGACATCAGCCACCAGCAACTGCTCTTCTAAAGGCTGGAAAGAGCTGACACCATGCTCTGTACATGCCCAGCAATCCTCCCCAGCTGCCCTCAACATAAGAAAGCCTCTGAGCTCTGCTGCCAAGTGGGATGCAGCAGATGCAGATCAGCCTTGCCCTTAAGTGAACCGCTGCCACTGACAAGCGGAACCCGAAAGGACTGACCACAAGTATTTGGATTGAATGCCATGTGCAAAGCATCTGAACTCCTCCTCAGCGGGAGGCACGGCAGCTGGGGCTCCTGAGGATGCCAGGGGAATCTGAGCTCCCAGAGTTTTTGTGCTCTATGGATGCTTCAGAGGCAGCCTTAAGTCTGCTTAAACAAAGCACAAGGGAAGAGTCTTCCCTCACGTTACAAAACCCTACCTCCAACCCTGAGAAAACATGGCAATAGCAGAAAGGTATCTCAAAAGATCAGTGTTAACAAGTTCTTATCTGAAGCAAGCACTAAATTGTCCTTAAAAATGGGTTAACTCACAGGGTTTCACCAGGTTTATTGAACAGTCGTCCCAATCTCTTTAATAGACAAGTCTTTAGCCCTGCAAGTTTCTAAAGGTCTTCCATTCAGTAAATTACAGCCTTGCCTGTTCTATTAGGTAGCCTGTTAGCCTCATTTGACTCTCCTGTTATAATTACTGAGGTAATTTTAACAGGTACTTTGGCATACCTGTCATTGCTTCTGAGTTTAATATCCCTTCATTCACAAGTGCCACACACAGGCATCTCTCATCAAGTCCCAAGAGCAGACCAGAAGGCCATGGATGGGTCCTTTCCAAACTAAACCATGCTATGAGTCTATGATTACACACCTGAGCAGGATGCTGGTGAGGTAAATGGATGGCTTCACTTCCAGTGACTCCCAGTCTTTAGTATACAGTGCAAGATACCCACTTAACAGAGAGATTGGAGAGGAGCAGGAGTAGACAAGGCAATTCCCACCAGCACAGCAACAGCAGCCTATTAGGCTTGCCACAGACCAATGCATATAAATATATATATATAAAAACATGTACTGGTTGGGAGGCCAACCTTCATGATCCTGCTCACTCCTTTCCAAAGCCTTCACATCAGTGAAGGCCACGAAACAGACCACAGGGCTCTGAGATCCCAGGGCAGGGAGCTCACCATCAGTGAAGGACAGCAGGGACATGCTACTCCGTGGGTGGAATGAGTCCCTGGATAACCCCATGTGTGCTTCCAAGCGAGTGTGTGACTGGGTGGTGCTGCTGCAGGATAACCATGAACCTTGGCAAGGCAGAACTCCGCCTGGGACCTCATACACCACCACTCCTTTTACCTGTGGCCTCAGTAAGTGCTTTGTGGTTTTCCTTGCAAACCAGGACTCCAGGCAAGCACTAGAAGAGGACATGGACTTCAGCCAGGCTGCGAGGAACACCAGACTCCTTCATTACTTCACAGCACTTATTTTCCTTCACTATGCCCATGTGTGCATGGCTGTCTCATGAAATTTGGCAGTGTTTACAACACAGTCCCCTCCAGAGACACATTCATTCAACAGTGCTGCAAACAGGGTCAGTGAGAAATTCATTTAGGGTGCAGCAACACATCAAACAGATGGGAATACAAACCCAGCCCAGTCCTGTTGTAACTGGGATGTCAGGGACAGGGCATCACAGCAGGACCAAGGTAATGATGAAAACCAGGGAACCTGCACCAAAGATCAAACCCTGGAACAGAAAAGCCCTGCTCTTGAACAGTGATCATGGGGTTAAACTGGGATCCAAAGTTTAAAATGCTTCCTTATGATCCATTTCTATAGTCTTCCTTAAGGTTATAAATGTATTCATTCTGTTTCCCATAAATCTGGGATTTCTTTTTAATCTCCTTGTGATATTGTGGGGAAAGGACTCTAATTTCACAGACTGCACACTTGAGACAATAAAGCATAAAACCCACTGGATTCCCATACAAAGGGATTAAAAGCACCAGATGAAGAGGAGACACTGTGAGCTGAGAGGAGACTGAAGAAAAGGCTTTCCAACACAGAGGAGGTCACACAGCCCACTAAGTCCCAACGTGCTTGAAAAGCAGTTTTCAAATGGGTATGATAAAAATAACATGCCCATAATTAGCCTGAAAATTGCCTCTTTTTATAAGCTTCAAAAGGGGAGAAGCACGGGGAAAAGAGGTGAGACCCTACCAGCAGAACATGGGCTCTCCTGCAGGTACCTCCAGGACATCCATGGCTCAAAGGGTCCTGCCTGTTTGGGCAGGGAGGGAGCAGAAACAGCCTTGCAGAAGCTGTGGAGGGCTGTCATGGTTTGAGCATGTTTTGAGGGTGTTTTTGTTCAAGGTTTTTTCCAGCCAGGGGGAGTCTGGGAGGAAGGAGAGACAGGACACCTGACCCAGGCTAGCCAAAGAGGTATTCCATACCATAGCACGTGATGCCCAGGATGCATACTGGAAAAGAGAAGGCTGGAGGGGAGAGCTGTGGAGGAAAATGGAGGAGGGAGCACATGGTGCTCGGCCAGGCAGGGTGGAGTGAGTTATGGGTCGGTGGCTGGTGGGGTGTTGTATTCTCTTCACTTGCTGTTTGCTGTATCATTATTATTTGTAGTAGTAAATGGCAGTAGGGGTTTTGTGTTATGCCTTAGCTATTAAACCGTTCTTATCTCAATCCGTGGGGGCTACATTCTTTGGATTCTCCTTCCTAACTCTCCGGGAGTTGGGGGACTTGGTTTAAACCACGACAAGGGCCCAAGACAGCAAGGCAAGAAGTCCCTTTTTGTGCAAGAAACAACATTTTGTGACTGCTCCAAACCCAATCCAACTGCGGATGCTGCTAAAAGCCACCCAGTGCCATTTCCCAGCAGCTACAGAAACTGGTGCAGAACAGTGGCATCTGACAAAAGTGGGGACACAAACAAAATCACCTTCATGTTTTACAAGAGTTTCTTGTCTTTCAGAAGAGAACTAAGAGCCATCATGTCTGCCTGCAACTCTAAAGGCTTGTGAGAGGGTGCCACATGGGTTCAGATTTATCACTTTTGTTTCCTGACTTACACATCTGTTTTCTGTAAGGAGCTGTGCAAGTCAGTGCATCCCCCCTTTTCCTCAGGAACTGCCCATGGAGCTTTCCAAAGACAAGTCATCATTGCTTTTGGTGTTTATCTGCTTAGTGGTCTCTACTATGTCATCTTAGCAATCTAAAGTACTAGTTGCAAAGACCCAGAGTGGACATTACGCTCCAAAAGCAGGGTTAACGTGTGGTGACTCCTGGGGTGGGTTTAATCAGGATGCTGAATGAGGAGCCAGCAATCTGTTCCCATCAGCAACCCAGGAAACTCCCAGTCAGCTCCTCTAATCCTATTAGTATCACCAAAATGATTTCCATTGCTCTGTGCCAGGGCATCTTTTCCTAAAGTGAAAGCTGTACACAGGAATTTGAGGAAACGGGAATTCCTTTAAGGACAGAAGCCTGGGGATAACAGCAGAAAGCTGGGGGAGGGGGGGGGGTGTCATGAGGAAGTAATGAGACTTCCCAGTCCCCAGCTAACCTGGACATGAAGAATGCATGGTATGTAGAGGGCAGAAAGGGCCAACAGAGACCCAGGACAGTTTGGGTGCTGGTCACTGGAGCAACAAAACCTTATTGCTTTGGAACTGCAGTGAAGAACCTGTAACTTCTCTTTCTTCCTACTTCAGTAGCTCCAAAGAACTTAGAGATAGGTAAAAGCAAGATGCTACATCAATGGAAAGCAGTATGAGAACAGAGCATGAGGTGCCTCTTCAGGCTGCGAGATGCTCTTGGTACCCATTTTACTGAAGATAAATGCAGTTCTGCAATAAAACTGTTTCAAAATAACAGAATATGCTCAAGGGTTAATGGTGTCCTTCAGCAGAAGGACGCAATGTGGACCATTGCCACCCGTGAGAGGCACCACAAACAGCCCCTCAAGGGTTAAAGAGCAGGGAAGCACTTGAGGAAACACATGGATGCAAAACGAGGACATTGTAAGAATGTATGAAGCAGTAAGAGAATAAGCAGTAGCTGAAACACAGATTGCAGAGGATGTTAAAGAAACAAAAGTCCATCCACAGAAGTAAAAGGTCAGTGAAGAGACTTCCCTAAGAAACTGCACAAGTGCTTTCCTGACACAAATATTGATTGATAGGAGAGACAGGTGTGTAAAATCCATTCAGCTCCCTGCCCTGATAGCATGGAGAGACAAGGACCATTGGACCACAGAGAAGGGGGAAATGAAAAAATCTGATCTCTACAAGTAAAAAGGGTGACTCAGGGCAGGCAGAAGGCACCCAAGCAAGACACCTCTCACTGTTTACTATAGACACTAAAATCCTGCCTCTTGCTCCCCCACCAAAAACAGAGGGGAGAAGGAGAAGGGCAGGGAGAAAGACCTCAAAGGTCTCTAAATTCACAAAACTACTGTAACACATTAAACCATAACAGCATAGCCCTGAGAGAACAGACAAAACATCAAGCAGAATAAAACCTTAAAGCATGCCACCATGGCCCTTAGAGAAAAATGAGCTTGATTACCTTTATTCTTGTGTTTTACAGCAACTTTAACAAGTGCCCTCTTTAGAGGATGATCCACAGTGACTTTCACACCGGCTTTCAGCAACCACCTCCTCTCTTCTCTAACATACATAACCTAAATCATACTGATCACGAACGAAATTGCCATTGCAGCAGCTTTATTTCAGAACAGAGTCCGCTGCAATAGTCACAGAAGGAATTTAAGTCTGCCTTTGGGCCTGAAATCTGGATTTACAGGAAAAGCCGTTTACTTTAATTCCAGGCTAACGATTCTCTTCCCATCAACGTGGTTTTCTTCCTTGAAGAGTCCTGTTTCCAGTGCTATTTCGCAAGGCTGCCTCCTACTTCTCAGTTAATTGTTACTGACAGCACAGCAGAACTGGAAGCATTCCTCTCGCTTCTGAGATCATAGAATCCCAGACTGGTTTGGGTTGAAGTGACTTTGAAGTTCATCCAGTTCCAATGCCCTGCCAATGGCAGGGACCCCTTCCACTGGAGCACCTTGCTCCAAGCCCCTGTGTCCAACCTGGCCTTGAACACTGCCAGGGATGGGGCAGCCACAGCTTCTCTGGGCACCCTGTGCCAGCGCCTCAGCACCCTCACAGGGAACAGCTTCTGCCTTATCTCCAACCTGAACCTCCCCTGTTTCAGTTTGAACCCATCACCCCTTGTCCTGTTGCTCCAGTCCCTGATGAAGAGCCCTCTCCAGCATCCCTGTAGCCCCCTTCAGACACTGGAAGCTGCTCGGAGTTCTCCACACAGCTCCCAAGGCATATCCCACTGCTGCCAGCATGAAGGAAAAGATTTGGAGGCATCTACAGCCACCAGCCACTTTTTCCCCACAAGGTGATGCACTTCCCCCCTCAGCACTGTCTGCTGGGGATGCAGAATAGAGAAACCCCCAACGTTTTTACTGAAAAAAGGAAAAATTAAGCTTGTTTTCTCCTGCTGGACCTCACACACAAGGGAAAGCAGCTTCTCTCCACTCTGCTATGTCTAGACATTTCATGTTTGTAACATCCCAGCCTCAGTTGTCCATCAATACTCTTTAAATATTGAAAAGGGCTCCCCTGCTGTGATTGCTGCTGCCCTCAACCCATGCACTGCAGCCATGGCCATCAAGCAGGAGGTGGCATCTGCTGGCTTGGGCACAGTTGCTTAAGTGCAGAGCAGAACCCCCATGAAGTACATCCACACCCAGCTTGAGCCCTGAATTATTCATATTATTTAGACAGCAGCATCAGGGAGCAAAGAGCTTTGCAGAAGCACAAGAGAAAGACTTGACCCACCGCTGTGCACCACGTCCAGCCCAGGTTTCGAACAGCTCTTGCACCACAGCGTGCTTCCCTGCTGTCTGCATGATGATCATGTCCAACAGCTACACCAGGCTGGGACTGAGGGATTAACTTTTTAGCATCAAAAAACTATTAGAAGCATCTCTCGCTCTGTTGAATAAGCTTGCAGGAGGTCAAGGAGCTTGCAGGGAAACCTCAGGTGGCACAAAAACATGCCACTGGGGAAAACCAGTGGTGGGGTTTGATTGCATCGTTTTGCTGGAAGCCAAACTGCATTGGGAATCATCCTCTTACGGCCACACTAAGTGGAAGTCTGCATCTACATCCCATTCCTTTGTGACAGTCACAAAGGAATTGGGCAATATTCAACCTAAATTGCAGCCAAGCCTGGATATGGCTGTTCCTTGGTCTTTAGATACTTCAGCACATGGCCAGGCACTGTCTGGAGCATCACCTGATGGATTCAGCCATCATCACAACCATCACTGATGTTTTATTTAGCACACAGGGAGGTTTCTCTACCTCTGGCAGCTTTGCTGGTGGCTCTTGGCTTCACCCAGGGGACATCATCTCCTTGCTGCTACTGTGCTCTTCCTTCCCCCACTCTCAGAGCCTTATCTTCCCTTTGTTCACAGAGGGCAGCTTTGTTCTCTGCATATGATCAGGTGATTCAGTAGCTGTCACGTCTGCGGGCCTTGAGGATTTGAAGGCAACTTCTGTTGAATAAAATGTGCTCCTAGAGCCCCCTTGGTTGCCACATCCATCACAACCAGAAGAAGATACAGAAGGACAAAACTCGCTTTAATGACAGAGTCAACAGGCTCAGTTTGCACCATGTGCTGCAGCCCTGAACTCAACTCTCCCAGCTCTCCACAGCAACAGACTCAGACCAAAGGGTGCATAAAGGCACCCAAGAGCACAGCACAGACACCCAGGTCTCACCTGCCACTGCCCAGCACTCACTCATGGACCATTATTCAAGCTGCTCTAATGACAGCTCAATTCCCTGCAGAAACAAGGTGCTGCAGCCAATATTGCCTCCCCCAGGCCTGTGTGCCTGGATGGACACGCTGCTTGCAGCTCACCGATGCACCCCCAGCATTGGCTTTACCAGTGCCTGCCCCCAGAACAGAACCAGCCACATTTGGCATTGCTTTAATTTTTACAGTAAGTAGAGAAGGAGCCCGCAACTAACTCAGCATAAAAGAGATAATAACTCGAATCCACCAGGTTATCCCAGGTTCCATGCTCCACCCCAGCCCACTCCAAATTCCCTCCTAATCCCATTTAACCCCTTCATGTCCAGCTCAACCCTCCCACCCTGCCCCAAGCATAAGCATAAAACATAAAATACCCAAATATTTAAGTCTCTCCATGTTTCATTGTGGCAAACAACAAAACACAACAAATAAGCACTGGGGAGAGTTAGAGTGAAGACAATGCTCCAAAATCACCACAATTCCTTTTCTACGGTGCCTGACATGCAGCAGCATGTGCACTGTGCTACACTGATTTAAGAGTGGTGGTGATAAGGCTGCAGGCTGGATCCCATCAGCAGAATGAGTTATAAATTAATATACTATCAGGCCATGCTGAGGTGCAATACCAAGCTGCAATGATCACATTATTAAGCCAGATTTTCCCCCTTTTTCCCTTCCCCACATTCCCAGCTCCCACCCTTCTCCATCCCAGCCATTTGCATGTCTCTGGACGACTCTTCTTCCCTTTCCCATCACAGCAACAAACAGGCAGGCATTTGATGGCAACACATACAATGAAATTAATGAAATGACAATGACATTAGAAGGGAACAAAAGAGCAAACCTCGCTGCTCCATGGCGTGGCGCTGGGCAGTGAGGGGCAGACAATAGCCCCAGCTGCTCCCTGGGAAGAACCCAGCCACAATGAGACCCAGCGCCAGCACAGAAGAGGGTCCCAGCTCCCCAGAGGGCAGGAGGTTGTCACTGGAATATGCATCTCATTGGTTACCTGTCAGCCTTCCTGGGCGGTTATGAAGTACAGCCGCTGCCGGAGGGTATAATGGGATGGAATAACGAGACCACGAGCTCATTTGAAGCCAGCCCTTCAGCAGAAGAGCTTTGATTAGGTGATGGGAACTGGCAGCATTTGCTGGCTTTAAATAAAACCACAAGCTCAAAGCTACAAAGTAAAGGGACCTCCAGGAATGTGGCTACTATTTAGTCTGGAAGGATGGAAAAGAGAAATAAATGACAGCCTTCATTTCTTGTTCTAATATCGCCTTCTCTCCTTCCTTTGGAGGTCCCACCACTGCTGTTCTCTAGGCTCAACACATTATTTCCCAGCTCCTCGGGTGTGCTACAGAAATGACAGGTTATAATGCCAGGGGATTAGAGCCTGTGAAGAGGGAAGGAGGGAAGCTCCCTGACCCACAGATCAGTGCAAACCCTCCTGCACAGGGCACAGAGCGGTAGCTACACAGTTATCTGGGACAGGAAACACCCTGGGTGGGATTCACCTCTCCTCCCTTATATAAGTGTGATCTCAGCACTGGCCGGTCTATATCCAGCAAACTCCCTGCAAGATGATCAGACAAAAGTATAACCCAAATACGGTTGCTGCTGGGTACCCCCACACCCATCGAGCCAGTCTGAGAACTCTGCTTTGAACTAAAAACTGTTGCGACAACTGTATGCAATTATTGTGGCTGGTGACAAACACAACCATGCAGCACCCCTGTGCCCTGGTTTCCTCATCACAGACATCCAAGCTGGCTCCAGGACATGGCAAAGACAAGCAGAAAAGCATTTTTCCTCCCCACAGGGTAAGGAAAACACGTGCAGGCAAGATGGACACAAGAAAACCCCTGGGGTTAAGGAATGGCAACTGGAAGAAATAAAACCTGGCTAATAAAGCACAGGCTGGGGAAGCTGCTATTGCCTCCTCCAAAAACTGCACAGACGATGCTGTGTTTAAGCCTGCACTGTCTGGTGAGCAAGCCTGATTAGCCTTGGTTAACAAGCTATGTTACAGGGAAAGCAAAGGACTCAGCTCAGAATAACACATCAATCCAGAGACTACATCCATCTGCATTCAGTATTTCTCTCTGTGTTTGCCACATGTCCTGTGTTTTTAAGCAGACACAAGCCACACAAGCACAGGGAGGAAAGCTGTGTGCAGGTTAATGAACACCAAAAGCCAGTTCAGTAGGTCCCTCTGGAGAATGAGAAGCAAGACACGAGCCACGAGAAGGGAGGCAGAGAGAAACCAGCCGCCCGTATTGTGCCTGTGGCAGCAGGGCCAGGGCAGTGACTGTGCACTCAGTTCTGGGGCACTCACTGCAAGAGAGACCTTGAGGTGCTGGAGCAGGGCCAGAGAAGGGCAACGGAGCTGGTGCAGGGCCTGGAGCACAAGAGAGATGGGGAACGGCTGAGGGAGCTGGGGGTTCAGATGGAGAAGAGAAGGCTCAGGGGGGACCTGATGGCTCCCTACAAGTGCCTGACAGGAGGATGGAGCCAGGAGGGGCTGGGCTCTGCTCCCAAGGAACAAGGGATGGGACAAGAGGAAATGGCCTCAAGCTGCACCAGGCAGGTTTAGATGGAGCTGAGGAACAATTCCTTCTATGATTCTATTACCTACTCCTCAGCCCAGAAGGGAAAAGGAAGAGAGGCACCCACTGACTAGCAGCTACTTCCCTCAAGCAAGTAGATCTGCACAAAGTTGTGGTTATTTCCCAGCAGCCAGCACAGCTTTGTAGGGGCAGGATCTGAGGTTTGCCGACAGTGATGGTGAGGACGAGGGGTGTGTGTGGTGTGTTACACAGTAAAGCAGCATTTCAGAGGCTCAGTGCAGCTCTTCCTTTCAACACAAACCCCATAAACAACAGCCCAACTGCTTAACAGGACTGAAATATGATGGTATTCAAAGGGGATGTCAGGAGGATTAATAGCCTGTCTCCTCTGCACTCACTGCTGAAGCTGTCGTAGGACAGGAGAGTTAACACTGCACCGAGTGTGCAAAGTCTTACATCTCCATTAAGCATGAGCCATGGGCAGCTCAGCTGGGGGGAGGCTCTCTCCTCTCCATGGCCATGGTGGGGACATGTTAAAGAATCCCAGACTAGTTTGGGTTGGAAGGAACCTTAAAGCTCCTCCAGCTCCAACCCCTGCCACAGGCAGGGACCCCTTCCACTGGAGCAGCTGCTCCAAGCCCCTGTGTCCAACCTGGCCTTGAGCACTGCCAGGGATGGGGCAGCCACAGCTTCTCTGGGCACCCTGTGCCAGCGCCTCAGCACCCTCACAGGGAAGAGCTTCTGCCTCAGAGCTCAGCTCAAGTCTCCCCTCGGGCAGGTTCAAGCCATTCCCCTTGGCCCGTCCCTACAGGCCCTTGTCCCAAGCCCATCTCCAGCTTTCCTGCAGCCCCTTTAGGCACTGGAGCTGCTCTCAGGTCTCCCCTTCAGGAGCCTTCTCTTGTCCAGGCTGCCCCAGCCCAGCTCTCTCAGCCTGGCTCCAGAGCAGAGCTGCTCCAGCCTTTGGATCTAGACAACTTTTCAAGACTGCAAGGAGCTACCCCAGTTCTACAGCACTGATTTGTGCCAACCGACACAACATCAATATTTATACAAGTACTGTTACTATCCTTCAACGAGCAAATTATCACATTTCAAAGTATCTATATTGAAAGACCACAACAACTTCATGTTAACACAGCTTTAAATTTTAAAGAGCTGTGTTCCTCCTCATGCATTGCATTGACATACACTGAGCCAGAGATGCCTGAGAATTCCCATATTCTCCTCCTTGTCTCCACACCATGCCACATCCCAAACCTAGCATCTGCCTCCCCACACAACCATAGTGACAGCAGGATCTGCCTACTGGATGAACTGGGGTGCTGCACGTTTCCCATCTGTGAGCTCACTATTTCTAAGCACCCAATACAGCAACTCAGGATTAGCTCTTTATCTGTGCTTTTGTAATGACCTTATCAGTGATGATGCAAAATTTGAAGGAATAATAAGAAATCAGGATTAGGAATTAATAAACTGGGATCAAAACACCTTCATAAATCATTTTATGCTCCTGAAGTGTGGGTGGGTCTAAATACTAGAGAAGAAAGAAGAGAAACCTCATTTAGGTCACTGCAATCACCTGCCTTGGAGGGAAAAAGAACTCCTTGATGAATTATCAGCTATAGAAATAAGTCCAGAGGTTTTCAAGTTAAATGGGGAAGCACCTCAGAGAAAAATCAAGGTGCATCACACATGGCTGTCCCCATCTGTCTCCCTGAGGTCTGTCTTATCCCTTTCCCCCCATTTATTCACTGAAGTAAAGCAGAAATTAAATTCCTCTTAATCGTTGATTTTCAAACCCAGTCCCAACTCATCCAGAACATCCACCAGCTCCTCTAACAGAAGTAACACAAATAAAGCAAAAGAGGAGAAAAAAGGACCAAGTGGGAAAATGTATTTACCAAGGAGAGCGGGAGCATTTACCTGCTGCCCTCCTCAAGCAGCACCCACAGCTGCTTCATTCACACGTATTTTACTGAGAAGATATCACCCTGCCAAATCTCAACAACTGCTTTGATGGAAGATAGAGAAAGGCTTTTCCATTAGTGCTTTTGATGCTCTGTGCGTACAGAATAACGGATGCGGATGTGGGAGGTTCATCTTCTTCCCCTCCTCCATTCTCTTTGGTCTTTTACCTGGCAGAGCCTCCCAAATCTGGAGAGAAATCAGGATTAGTGCACGAGGATGGAGGAGAGCCACTGGCCTGGTTACATTCCCCAAGGCATCTTCCCACTGCTCCAGCTTTTTCCAGCTTGGGGGAGGACAGCAAGAAAACTGGAGTATCACAGGTTCTGTGGATGCTGTTGGCTGCCCATGGTTCCATTTCCACCTGGTTGGACAGCTTTGAGCATCACAACACTACCAGCAGTTGCTCAGCAGAAGGTGACCATGAGTTTCAAAGCCCTTTAGAAGCATTTTACCACAGACAGACGTGTTGACATCAGAGCTCGACTGCTGCCCAGCCTCTGCCTGCACAGTACAAGCTCCAGCCCAGCTTTACTCACCCCAATGGGTGACAAAATGGGGTCCCCACCACCCCAGGAAAGTGCTTGCCATCCTCACCTACTGTAGTTGACCATTCTGTCCTGCAGCAACAAGGGGAAGCATCCCCCTGTGCCCTGAATGAAGCTGTCCTGAGCCCCCAGAATTTTGGGAGGGCTTATTTTGGGGAATCTCAGAGGAAAAAGGGGATCCTCCTTAGAGCACCAGAGAGCAAGTGATGCAACACAGGGGCAAATCCAAACTCAGGGAAGCAGTAAGTGACCTTCTCCCAGCTTCTTATTGTTCTCAGGAACTTAATAGCTCAACATTTATCTTAACTCAGCAGAGATGTGCTGGGGATAAAGTACCCATCTCAGTGCAGCAGTGCTTCCAACCCCACCGCTGCTGAGCTTTAAGTTACATCCTTTATCGTATTTTCACACTTCTGCTCTAACAGGGCATCCAAAGCAATTAAATCCAACCTATTTTTTCCTGCTTTTATTCCTTGAGGTGGCTTTTTCTTGTGTGGGGCAGAGATTACGGGTTTGGTCTGGGTTTTGATTCACATTCATTTTCCATTAACGACTCGACAGGACTCATCTCCTCTCCCTCAAATGAAGCCTCCACAAAGTCGAACAGAGATTCTAAAGTAGTTTAAAGGAAAACAAACAGAAGCTGCAGCATTCTTGCAGGAAGAGCCCTGGAAACACAGATAGCATTTGAAAGGACTCGGAAGGCAGCGACGTCTTATCAGAGCAAGTGGGATGCCAACATGTGCAAAGAGTTATTGCTGCTCATTATTCAGCCTCCCTTTTTGTGTTAGGAATGATTAGGAAACATCACTCGCAGAGCTGTGGGGCTCCTCAGCAGCACTGAAACAGCAGCAAGCTCCCTGCACACAAGGACCAAGGGCTCCTGCCCCTTTGGGGGTAGCAGGGCTCGCTCTGGGGGTTCCCTCACCCCATTCT
This sequence comes from Melopsittacus undulatus, assembly GCF_012275295.1. Lineage (NCBI taxonomy): Eukaryota > Metazoa > Chordata > Aves > Psittaciformes > Psittaculidae > Melopsittacus > Melopsittacus undulatus. The sequence continues at coordinate 1,824,581 of NC_047538.1, read as the reverse complement.
CTGCTCCATAATCCCAACAGTGGTGGGTAATACCTCGCTATGTTTAGGGGATGCCCAAGTTTCAGGTGGAGAATCTTGGGCACTTGGTGGCCCTGTGACGACAGATGAGGTCTACTCCAAAAGGATCCATGCGGACACAGGGGAGCTCACACCTTGCCTGAATTATGAGAGCAAGCTATGCTCCTCCATTTGGCTCAGAAGGGACTGACACCTCCTAAGCACCAAATATCAACACATTGTTCTGCTCCTGAATGTCCAGCAGACCCGAGGAAGTTGCCAAGGAAACCCTGTACAGAACATGCACAGCTCTCTGCACTGGTTTTCCCTTGCTGTTCTGCAGGAGCACTGGGCATCATTGTAGCCCAAATCCCTTGCTTGAACTACCCCTTTCATATTACCATGCCTCTGAGCCCACCATTGGAAACACTCCTCTGCCAAGCCCAAAGAGCCGCACCTCCTGTTGATAGGGTTGTCCTCGGAGGGTGCACCCTGCAGGAGGGTGGCAATGGCACATAAAGTGCATATTTATCCCAAAGGAGCCAAAACTGCTGCCAGGATGGTAACGCGCACAGGGAAAAGCAGAAGGGAGATCATGAAATGGGGTGAAAAGTACTTTATTCTCCTTTTTCAGAGGGTCTCAAGGACATACAGGCAGGAAACTAAACCTCGGGTATGCTCTTTCATGACTGAGTGAAAGACAGCCATAGGTCAAACCCAGGCTGCCTTTCAACCCAGGAGCAAGGAGAAACCTCTCCCAGCAAGTCTGCATAAAACCCCACCAAACCAAGGCACGGAGAAATGAAGTTACTCCTAAAGCAAATGATCAGCAGGAAGTGGAGCAGAGCAACCTTTACAGTGCTTTCCCATCCCTGGCAGGGCTCAAGGCCAGGTTGGAGCAAGTTGCTCTAGTGGGAAGTGTCCCTCCCCATGGAAGGGGGTTGGAACTGAATGAGCTTTAAGGTCCCTTCCAACCCAAACCAGGCTGATTCTATCATCTTCTTTGCTTGCTTCAAAAGCCTTCATGATTCTGTACTCACAGAGCTGGGCAAAGGCACCATGCAACCATGGGAGAAACGAACTTAAAATAACCTGTGTATTTCCCATCCAAACTTCTCTTTCCCAAAGGAATTTAAGCTTTTTGAATTATGCCACCTTCTCATGGAAAACAGGCCCTTCTGAAGGGCAAGGCTCAAGACACTGCAGGGATGCAGATTTTAAACCCATTCATTATGCAAATGGCTCATTTATTGCTGCTGAGCTGAAAGCAAGAATCCCAGGCATGCAAATAAAAGGAAGCAGGGAGCAACAGCAAGCAAGTGTGTGATGGCATCTGCTGATTTAGGTAATAAAATTGCACAGACCCAGCAGGCAGCAGTTCATCCTGGAGTTTCCAACTACAAGTTGAAATCAGTCTCCAACCAGCACCAGTGAGTCCCTGGGCTCTACAGGACCATACAACAGGAGCATCTCTAGCAAGCAACAAGCTGGAAGTCACACTAGGGCAGCACAACCTGCCATAAGCCTATTTATTCCCAAACCTTACACATCACAAGATGCCTGAGCAGAGCACAGCTAAAATTCCATCATTCAGGGCCATGGGGCACTTGCAGCATGGCACAAGGTGGGGAGCTGAGGCATGAAGGGGTTATAGATTTCATCAGGAGGGTTGTAACTGAGCCAGAACTGCAAAGCTGTCTCAAAACCCTTAATAACCACCCCTGTGCTGGGTGGGAACCAATGTTCATTACCATCTGATAAAGATTCAGAGGGAGAATGTGGCTGGGAAAGGAGACAGAACTCCAAGTTAGGCGGGAAATTTTAAGCAGGACTATCCTGGGAACAGCCTGCCTCCACGTTTCTCTTACAGTGCCTGGAAGCACAAGCTGAGTCGCGTGTATGATGTTCCACGGCCAAGGATGAGCCTTTGTCCTCCAGGAACTGAATCATGTACAAACATTTCTGAGGCTCAGCGCCTTCCAGCTACTGAATCTAATTTGGGTCCAAGTCCTGGAAATGACCTGGCACGGGGCATCGCTGCGCATTACAGCCATGGGAAATACTAAGGAATTTAAAAAGCAAAACAGAAACATTGAGCCGAGTATTAAAGAACCTTTCAAGTTCAAACACGGGGGAAAAGCAGGGATACGAAGCCAGTCCAACATCAGCACTCAAGGTCAGATGGAAGAAGAAGCAGCCTTTTGGACTTCCTAATCTTAAAGGTCTTTTCCAAACTAGTTGATTCTATGATTGTTTGTACCATTACGTTAATATCATTAACACAGAATTGTTATGTAAATTATGGGGTTTTGTCTGTAGCTATCACAAGGTAGTTTTAATATAGAAGCAAAGCCAAAGCAGCACAGTGCCTGGGAAGACCCAGCAACGCAGGAAGGTCCCTAGCTGGCTCAATGCACAGAGCTCATCTGGACAGACTCTTCTTTGCCTCCTGCAGAGAGGATTCACATCATTTTATGTACTTCTATATCTTTGAACAGCGCAAGTTCCAGTTTAAAGTGTGCTAAAAGTCTCCTTGCAACTCTTGCTGCCAAATGATGGAAATGACAAGAGAGATCCCACCAGGATTTGGTCAACCAGTTATCAACAAGCAGATTAATTGCTAAGACAGCAAGGTCCTGATCCACAGCCACCCGACAACAATCAGGTAATCAGTCATTATGTGTCTATTACTCAAAGTCCCAGAGCTGGCACGACACCCGTGTCTGGAGCCACATCAACCCACGTGGTGACAAACAGCACTAAATGTTTCCTGCCTCAAAGCAGCCAAGCTCAGCAATTTCAGACCTGGGAACTGAAAAGCATGAGTTTACCTGGGCTGCATTTCCCAGCAAGAGGTGTACTGTGTTCAGAACCAAAAGTGATTTCTACAATGGAGAGACTGTTCCTCACTTCAGACAAGAACATAAGAAATAACATACATGCAACAATACCCCAACTGACTTTGTGTTTCAATAAGCATTCACACACGTGGTCCTGAACAGATGAAGGACAAGTGCTATGGGCTGAATGGGCTCCATTGAGTAAAGTTAATTAGCTGTATAAGCATATGCAAGATCAGGACCTAAATTTGTTCTCTGCCTCTTGCAACACTGATAAATCCTTTTTCTTGTTGCACGGTGTCGACAGACAGCACAAGTCTAATCACCCCTGGCTGTCATATAGCATTTTCCTTGCAAAGGCATTAAGGTCAGGGAAATAGCAGCTCAGGTGAAAGAAGAGCCCTGTCGCTGACCTTATCACGAGCTATTGTCAGATCTGGAAGCAGGACTCATCTTTCCCAAGCTGCCATTAAATGATGCAAATACCACCACAATATTTGCTGTGATAAACTAGCATGATGTTCAGATAATGGATCTGATTATCAGGAGCTGCACCCCCCAATTTCACTCATCTGAAACACATATTGCCACAACAGATGATGAAGTCTGTTATTACAGCCTTGATCCCGTGACTCTTTATTTGCACTGTGAAGCTTTGGCACGAGCTGCTCTTGTCTGACTGGTCCCTTTGCGGCAGAACAACGGGAACAACAGCTTCGGCTATGTGGGACATACTGCTAGAGGGAATTCGGCACGCATCAAAACACAGGTAACCTCCACCAGATCCCTCTGAAACATGGCTTTTGCAGGGGTGAACATCACTGGGTTTGGTGGGGTTTGGTTTTCTGTTTGTGATTATTTTAACCATGGACAGAATAGCTCAGTGCTGATGTACACAAGAAGCCTACCTGGTGTACAGGTGCTAGACAAGACCAAAATCAGCTTGGGCAAGAAGAGGTTTTCCTTTTTTCCAAGGACAGCTCAAATGGAAAACTACAGCATCCACCCATGTCTTCCATTCTTTACTCATCTAGCTCTCCACTGACTGTAAATTCAATAGAAGCAGTTACCTTGCTCACATCTGATTGGTCATTCCAGCCAAAATTATTCTCATTATTCCCTTCAACAAGAACCATGGTCCTACACTGCAGAAACTTTTATTTCTAGTGCCTTCACTTGCAAATGATTACAATAATTATTCTAAATCCTATATAGCACTTTCTATACAAGAGCTTTAAGAGCTTTAACAATGGAAAGTTATTACCAGAGCTTTAACAATGGAAAGTTATTACCAGCATCCTTATTTGTGAGAACGAGGCACAGATCAAACGAATTGCTGAAGATCATTCAGCAACTCTCTGGCAATCCCAGGAACAGAACTGTCATCTCCTGACCCTTCATCCAGTGCTGATTTGGACAGGGAAAAGAAAAAGCATCCTTGAAGCACATCTAAAAAGGGAGAGGTTTGTCTTTAAAGGGCTGAAAATGAGCTTTTTCCAAAGGAGCATCATCATCAGGTTACATGAAATCTGATAAGAATTCTGAAAGAGATTAAATGATGTTATTGATCACTGCATAGTGGAGAAATAGATGAAAGAAGGAATGTGCATTTTTGGCCACTTTCTTTTCTCCTTGGGGCATCCCACAGGGGATACCCACCACCAATCACACAGGACTCTATCCTGTAATATGAGGGATGTCACATTTAAGGATTATAACTCTTTCTTCTTTCTCATCTCTCCTCTTCCCTTTGTTTTGGCCCTTGAACAGTCAAAGCTGATGCATTCAAAATGCACAGTGAATTTTGACCATCTTGGCCAATGTGATATGCTCAGAAGTACCAAACATGCACTAAGTCTCCAAAACCTCCACCTTCTCGGAAGCATTTCATGAGGCAATTTATTTAGGAGAAAGAACAGACCTTAATCAGCAGAACAGCCACGGAGAAACAGAATATTTATCTGAAGCCACATCCTGATAGCAAACACGATGCAATCCTCTGAGACGGCGATCAAGGAGATTGCCCAGCGGAAAGGAAATTTAGCAAACCAGATTATCTCTAACAGGCTTATCCACTGGAAAAATAATCACAGCAGTGATGAGATAGTTTTGAGACACAATTAATGAAAGGTAGGGGAGAGGGGAGATTGTAACAGGGTGACAAAGAGTTAGAATCCATAACATACAGATTGTCACAGCTGATCAGACCTAAGGACATTATACAACCCATTGTATGGCTGGAAGAGGAAAGGGGAGTCAAGATATTCACAGTGCCTTATGTCTGGTTGTGCCAGGGGCATAACTGCTTTTATCTTTTTTAATACAGCAACAAGAATTCCCCTGTTAGTTCAGTCGACATTGATGAGGATGAAGGATGAAAAGACTTTCCATCAGCAGCGATGCACTCTTCCTTATAGCCCAGCTGCTCACCTCTACAGCTACGCCCTGCAGCAGAAGGAACCATCTTCTCCAGAGCATGATCCCAAACATTTAAACTCATGGCAAAACTCCAACAAACTAAAAATGGGCAAAGAAATACAGCTCATGGGATGGCCTTGGACTGGAAACCACAAGACACGGCTCTTCCCACTGCTGCAGATTTCCTACAGGAAAATACTGCTCCTTGAGCTGGACCACAATGGCAAATGAACAGCACAGAGCTCTTGCTCTACACTGCATCACCACCAGGCTAACTGGCTTTCCCTTACAGAGTTATTCTATGTTATTTCCAGCCCAGACTCCCCTTAAATCTCTGACCTTAAGTCAGAATTCAGTAACAGACAAAATCCATAACCCTAAATCTTTTTGTCCCCCTCCTTTACCTTGAATGTACTGCTACTCCCATGGGTTCCTCCAAAATAAAATCCCAATGGGAAATGTATGAGGGCTCCTGACATAGGAAGATGTCTATGCCATTAACTCTGGCTGCAGATGGGACACGCAGGGACAGAGAGATTAAGGGATTTGCCTGAGCTAATAACATGGACATCTTTCCACTGACTTCACTAGGCTTTTTGGACCAAATTCCTGTACAAAGAGTTGCACTCAAGAGCTATCAAGGAACTTAATTCATTAGCATTTTTAGAGTACTTTTAGATCCTTGAGTGAAAGAGGCTACCAAAGTGCAAAGTCATTTTATTAATGATAACAGTCTAAGAACCGCAAGTTGAATCCTTCAGTCAAAAGCCTCACGCCACAAATGGCTTTGTAACATGGAAACACCACAAAGTCCTAATATTAAAGCTTCCTTTAAAAGCCTTCTACTACGCACTAGTTTTACATTAAAGATTCTCTTTATCTCCACAAATTCTGATGGCAATTTTTACATTCCCACACAGCAGCATGGATGCAAACCCACCTGGGGAAAACAAAAGGCTGTAAAACCTATTGCAACCCCTGGTAAGTTCTTATTGTCAGCAGACTCGATATGCTGGGTATGCCGTGTGAGGACACTGGCTGCAGGGTCTAACTGTGGGGCATCCACGCACCCTGACCTCCTCTCATCACACTGGGAAGCAGAAAACAAATCTATGGCAGGCTTTGTGCATGCAGTCCTCCAGAATTAGGCACGGGAACGGCACACAGGCAGCGCAAGGGACACAAGGCAAGAAGCCTGGCATGGCTGCAGGCTGGCCTTGCGTGCGGTTCCTTCTCTTCAAAACGAAGTCTCCAGCCTATAAAAACATTGGCAGCAGGCGCCGGAAGATGCACAGTGCACTCTTCTAGTGTTTCGCCAGTGGAATAGACTTCATCCTGTTTCCTCTGGCCCCAGATCAAGCAAGACTCCTGACAGGAATTTTCCATTCTCCCGTGGCAAACATAGCAGGGCAATCCGGCCACTTAACCGCCTTACACTCTGACCCCCTCTTCAGCAGCACGAGCTGGTGCATAAAGCACAAGCCATTTCTTGCACAATGTGCTGATTCCAGTGCTGCAGCCGGAGCGAGGAAGGGCTGGAAATCCCAAGTTGCATTACAAGAATGCATTGGGGTGATGGAGAAACCCCTTGCTCTTCTCTTCTTCACCTTTGCCCTCCTGGCAGACCCTCCTGGGTCCTATTTCCAGTTGCTGATCTCACAGCCCAACAGATCTGTAACCAGGGAAGGATGGAAACCCTCAGTACCACCCCTCTGCTCCTACTTTGGTAAATCCTTTTCTTGCACTGCTTTTACAGTAGACTGCAAACTTATCTCCAAAGCCTGTGCAACCACCCCACCATTGCTCATCGCTGGATCTCCACGAGAGAGACACAGTGAGTGCCAAATTCACCCCCTAGTAACCCATAGGAGAGCATCCACATGACTTCAACAACCATCCTCAGGAAGAGGGGCTCTGGAAATACATACAAAACCTACAACACCTTTGTGGATAGAGACCATCAATTAACACAGGTGACCTTGAGTCACCAAGGATCAGGAACCCCTTTTGCTTCACAGGGTGGTACAAGGGGTTTGCTCAAGGGGCACTCACAGCACTGATAAACACACAGAGCTTACTCTGGCTTTCCCTATGCCACATTTATTTGCTCAGGAAAAATGTCAGGCATCTCCTCAACCCTGCTCATTTCCGATGTGGTTTCTACTTTTCCCAGGGTCACAGGCAGCGACAGGCATCCCCGAGGCTTATTTGTGTTTGGAGCCATCTGCTAAACCAGGGAGGATTGAAACAGCCTACGAGCCACTGAAGAGCACTGTGGTTTCCTTGGTAGTGACAAAAAACATTTGCTTTACTCCCTCTTCACAGAGATCTGGTCTTGAATAATGCGATGGCTCAGCTCCAACTGCACCATTCCTTGTAGCAGCATGGTTCACATCATCTAGGAGAAGGCTGCCACTCCAAAACCACATGCTTAATTACACCACAGCATATCAACCATTTCACTTGGTCTGGTTTGCAGGGGATGGGAAATGCTGGGATGTCTCACCCCAAAGTTATCTGCACCTGAGTCATAGCTGTGTGCAGGTGCCCACTCCCTCCCCTTGGCCACCACACCCATCATTAAGCAGTCTCAAAATGAACTAAAAGAGCTTTAATCCCACAAACAGCTTCTGCATCATGAGCAGAGAACAGCTCCGGTGTCAGCATCACAGGGGGGAGAGGAGGAACCGTCCCCTAGCACAGGGACAGGAGCACAAAGCCCACATTGTCCTTCACTGCAACTAACTCCAAGGGAATCAACAGGCCAAGGCTCTGTTTGTGAAGGGCAACGCTTTTCTAGGACACATCCAGCAAATGGCAGGTTACGCTCTGCCACAGCAAGATACTGCTTCTGTACCCCAAAACCCTACTTGGGGACCTCTGCAGCAGCCAGTGCAGTCAGAGACATTGCCTGCCCAGGGAGCTGTAATTTCAACTTCCCAACAGAATGAGTTTTACAGGGTAAAACAAGAGCCTTTCAAGTCACATTTTCAATTTATCAGCACCTTCCTCCCACTAGAAGGGCTGAAGTTAGTGAGAACGCCGTTAAACAAGTGCCACATCACCTCTTTGAAACCAAACCAGCAAGGGACCATATCATGTCTTCAAAGATTAATCTGTACTTACCAACTAATCAGCACTGACAAAAATAACTCATCTAATTATAAGAACACCACCATTTAAATCATGAATTATATGCCTTATTAAGAAGTAAAATAGATCAGAGGATGTGAAACAATTGCAATTAGTAAAACAAGAAACGCCAAGAAACAAAAAACCCCTACAAGTGTGATGTGAGTTGTAGGCATTAATCTTCCCGAATAGTGACTGATCTCCTCTGACATACTGAAAGTCAGGAACAGCTGATGTCTATTGCAATTCCATGAACGCAATTCACCTTAAAATTGCTGAAAACTCCTTTTAAGGACTCACCTCTGCTCTCCCAGACCCATCCCCAGGCCATCTCTCACATCCCTTTGATGTGCAAAAAACTTCTGCGATACACAAAGTGTTGGTCCAGGCAGGAGCTCCTTCACCAAGCAAGGTGCAAACCCATCCCTTGCCCCTGTGGGCTTTCTGCAAGAGGAACCTCCTCTTACACCTACGAAGGTGCTGTGGGAAGAAGTGACTTTATCCTGGCATTACTGGGAGCAAGCAGGCTTCTGTGCATGTAATTGCTCTGTTGAAGGAGCAGGGGACAGTGATGCTGCTGCAGATAACAGTCAGGGGAACAGGGGATGCCTTCGAGCACTCAATGCAGGAAGTGTTCTCAGTTTTCTTTTAATATCATCCAGTCCCTCTGTGCTGCACATTAACCAGACTCAGTCCCTGCCCTATATAATGGTTCTATATCATGGTGAAGAGGAAGAGTGGGGGATGCACAGCACCAAACCCGCCTCTCACTGCTGTGGGTTCAGCTCTATGTCCCCATGTTCTCCCACATGTGCCCCCCTTAGGCAGTGTGTTGTTTCACCATCATAGGACTACTTAACCCACTCTCTTTGGTAAAATACACCCAGGAACCTGTGTTTTATAGCAAAGCTCAGCCCTTTCCTCCCTACTCAACCATCATTACCAGCAAAACCCAGGTATCTTTGCAGGGATCCTGTAACCAGGGCTTTTAACCATGCAATTTCTTCCCATCCAGATGCAGAAAGAGGATCAGTACTCAAAGGACACTCAGCAGAAGCAGAACAAGCAAAGGTGAGGGGTTTGAGCTTTCCCTACAGGAAGAGGTGACCCTGCTCCTCCTGGATAAGCTTCAGCATCTCATAAGCACCTCAAGAACATGGTATAAGGGATCTCCTTGTGGCACTGCAGTAATGCCCTGTGCTGGTATGAGCCCAACAAGCTTCTCTGCCCATGTCCTGGAGTGCCTAACCTTACATCTCCAAAGGTGACTGCTCAGATGGCCGTTTCCTGATCCCAAGTCTTTCCCATCCATGGTCTGTGATATCCTACAAGCTCTTAATCCCCCTCTCCACAGCATTCAAACATCAAGGGGTATATAAATCCCCTCGACACTGTTTGCCTGGGTGTTCTCCCAGATTCCTTGTGTTACATCCTTAGCAGTATTTACCTTCTGAGGGCTTTAATGCTTGCTGCAGCCCTGGCACTGCTCAGGATCCAGACTGGCATCACAAATTCCTAACTGCACCTCAAGTTATACAACAGAAAGAAAACACAGTACAAGAAAAAAGAAAACAATCAATTGCAAGACATTTTAAGCAGAAGCAAGAAATCCAAACCACTGGGTGTCTTTGAGGTAGCATGGTAATACCTGAACAATGGTAAACTGATCTTTAAAATACCAGCTTTCTTCTGACCAAAAAGCTAGCGAGCTAGCAAAACTCTTCTGTTCATAATCTGAGTGCTGTTCATGCAGACTGGGGGTTATGCCAAGATAAAGTAATTCACTTAGTGTCCAAAATTAACTCTATTTAGCCCAGCCCAAATAATTCATGTTGCTCCTCACCAACAGGTCCTGCAATCCCTCCCTCTGATAACCTGCACCAAGTTAGATGAAGAATAAGAGGCTTTTGGTTAAACTTGCCCTTGTAGTGCTCAACACACTAATTCACAGTTGGGTTTGCTGCATTATTCTCCTTATAGATAATCAACAGGTACCTTTACCGCACTAAAGCATCTCTGGTTTCATACACCACCTCTGATTCCACCTTTCAAGAGAGGCTTTCCCCCAAACATGTTAAAATTTTGCACAGGAATATTTTCCAACTGAGCTCACTTTTAAAGAAGAGTTTCACTGGAGACAATTTGGAAGCTCAGGAACACAAACCAAAAGCCAAGGGGAGGAGGTCATGCACAGGCAGCGACTGGGAGCCCACGATACATGTGTTTAGCCTGGGACATGCGGTTATACACATTATGGATCAGTCTGGGCACTTAGTGTCTCACATAGGAATACTCCTACGGGCAGATCCTTCAAGAGAAGCTGGTCAGCCTTGGACTTCAGAGGGTTTGCATCATTCTAGAAAACACACATTTGAAACCCAAATTAAAGAAGTACATCCTCTTCTTGCCTACTTGCAGCTACCTCCTAAGCATGTTAATGCATGGGATCAAGAGAAAACTGGAAATGAAGTGAAATACAATACAAGGTGAAGCCAAGTTGTTTGTTTGCATTACTAAAACCCACAGAAAAGAAATGCAAAACACAAACCAGCCCAAAGCTAACAACGAAAATAACATTCAGTCAGAGGGTAAACCTTTGGATTTATCCCCATTCACTTGGGTCAGCTTGAACTTCTGTTAATACCATCAAGGAGCAGCACAAAATACACCCAAATCTCTGTCCTGTCTGGTGTTCACAACACCAAGTTTATCATTGGTTGTGAATTTAATTAACATTTTGGTTTTCCCTTCAACCAAATCATTAATAGGCCTGATAGATCAAATGTATCATTGTACTCCGTAACACTGGATTTGCAATAGTCCCCAGAGGACCAGCACATACGAACCAAGGGATGAAATTCACTGAGAAATAGATACAGCATCCACATTTGGGACAGATATGATCATACTCCAATAGTGTGCTCCGGCCTGCCCAGCAGGAATGCTGTTAGACCAATACAGGAAAACATACAAACTGGCAATTCATTTTGTGCATCACTTCTTTCCTTTGTGCTGCCGCATCAGTAACATTTACTTTTGTGTCATAAAGGCATAGGTAGAAAACAATACCACCGGGACAGTGAGTTTATTTCTTTTAAATGGAGGATGGAGACTCAAAACAGGAAACACACTATTTGTCAGACTGGTTCTGAGACTGTTAGAGGGTTTTTTTGCCCTCTTATGACAATCGAACTGAACCTCAGGCATAGTGATGCTTTCCTATCGCATCCTCCTGCATGCACAACCCCTGGCATTAATAAAACCATCAGGAGGTTGTGGTGAAAGATGAAATGCAAAGCAACATATGCAGCAAGCATTGATTTTGACCCAACCTGCAGAAACCAGCCCCACAAAAGCAAGCCTTAGACTCTCCATCTCCACTGCAGATGTCCAGCATGCACATCCATCTGCAACCTGACCTCTCATGCAGCAGTTCACCAGATCCCTCAGGTACTTGGTGCATGAGGTTTTGCCCAGGGAGGAGTTATAGGAAAGCATCTTTAAAACAAACAGACAAAAAAGGCACCCCCAACAAACCTTGTCCCTGTGCAATCATGTGGCTTGGCTTTTAGTCCTGCTTCTCTTTCAGGTTTGTGCAAAGCAGCCTGGCAGAGGAGAGCTTCCCACTTCACAGAGCACCAGCAATGGGGAAGCTCCTATGCTGAGCCTATTTAAATGCTAATAACAGGGGCAAGGCAAAACTGCAGGGCCTTTGTGTTCATTTACCTGACAGTGCCAGGACTTCCTTTCCAACTTCACCTGAAGGACCTAGAAGATCAGCCCAAACCCACAAGGATCCTGGATGTGGCTCACAATCCCAGAAGACTCATGAAGATCTCAGTGGATGCTCTGGGACACCCAGATTTGACATAAGAGATGCTACCCTGAGTGGGTTGTGGAGATGCACTGGGCAATGAGCAGTGCTGGGAACACCCCTGAGGAACCAACTCTGCTTGCAGGCATCTCCAGACGTGATTTGACGTAAGCACAACAGCCTCTACCAAAAGCAATCCTCAATTAAGCTGAAGTGGTGCCACAGTAGTGTTGCAGCCAGCGGCAGACATTGATGTTGAGGTGGAATCATCTCACCTGCTGCCCTGGATCACAGCACAGCCAGTGAGGAGATCGACATCTCCCAAGGACCATTCTCTCTCCTCCTGGGATGTCTAAACTATCAGGGAGAAACATCATCTGGAGGTACCATCCTCCCTGTGACTGCACAGGGAGCCCCAGCAACCAGCCCGGACAAGACCTGTACCTGTCGGAGGGCTCAGCTCAGGCGTGATGAGTCTTGGTGTGGGAGCCCTGCCAAGGTTCAAGTGCCTTACAATTAACTTTCACAACAAACCAAAGCCTCAAGAGCCTTTCATCTCCAAATAAGTAGGAGATGTGGGTCTATGCCAGGGCTTTTGTGCCCTCCTTTATCACAGAGGTGCTGATAAAGGACCTTGTTTCTTTTTGTGTTGGCGAGCACATCCGCACAATGGGAGATGCCTTCATTTCCAGAGCAGGATAAGAAGAGCACGATGTAGCTTTGCAACAGGTTAAAACACAGGGAATGTTTGCTTAGCAGCTCAAACTCATGCAAATAAGCTTAAAGGAAATGCTGAAGAAGAAACATAATTCCAGCACAGGTACCATCCACAGCAAAATTCTCTTGGTTGTGGTGCTGTTCACCATAAAAATGAATTAAAAATATAAATCTTTTAATATATATAAACACATTCCTGAGTTCACCAGAAAGTAGCTAATCTTCCGTGCTAGCCATCATTTATAAGAGGTGAAATAACTAACAAAGCAAGTTCATGCTTGCCTGAATAAACAGGCAGGAAGGAAACTGCCTCCCAACCCAGCAGGGTAACACACCAGCAACGGCTCCTCATTAGGAATCTCTGCTGGCAACAGCACTTGTCAGACAGACAGACAGACAGACACTGTGTTCATGCTTACGGAGTTCAGCCTGACCAGCACCTCGTCATGAGAATACTTTTATAAGGCCCAGAACAACTCGCCTGTGAAGGAGAGCTCTCCTGCATGCTGCTTCTGTTAGGAGAAGGAGATGCCGGCAGCAGCACACGAGCACATACGCTGCTGCTGCTGCTCTACCCAGCAAGGGTTTGGCTGCAAATCAGAAGGAATTGGCGGTATATTGCCCAGGACAATATTTACCCAGTTCGAGTATGAGCACACTGATAAAATAGTGTTTTGCATAGCACTTATATGAGGATCTATGGGATCTGTTCTGCTCTGGACAGGCTCCTGCAACTCTCTGATGTTAATGGGAGCTGTGCAGAGGGAAAAATGGACTTTTCAGTGTGGGATTCACGTTGAAAAGGGCCCTGACCCAGTACTGTGGTACCTACAAAAGCCACAGGGTGAGGGGATGAGTTGCAGGCAGGCAGCTGCCATTCTCTGTGATTTCGTTCAAGCCATAGCACCTATGGTACCCTACACTTCCTCTCCCACCCCTTGTTCCCTGACAGAATAGAATAAAGGAAGATCTTACTCTTCTTTACCCTCTTTTTTTCTACTCATTTGGAACAGAACAAACACTGAAAACGTTTAGGTGATGTTAATTACCAACTTACTACTGGTCTTCTAATGACTTATCCACAGATTTACAATGAGATCTGAGCAGCTCTGCTAATCAGGGATAAATCTTGTATACTGTAGAGGGTTATACTTCTTTATTAGTCTTTCTTGTAGGTCTAATTAATGGTATTACTCTCTGAACTGTGTATACACACTTAAAGAACTTGAAGATACACTGAAAACACACCCCCAGAGGAACCAGGGTGTGTTTAGTAATTTCCTACCGGTTATCTCCACCATTACATCCATTCACATCATCTACTCAGAGCCAGCAATACCCACCTCACCCCTCTCACTCAAGATACTTGGTTTGATAAGTGACTTGGACCATTCATATTAAAAGAAACCAAAAACAAAATTATCTTTAGAGTATCACTCCAGATTTTCCACTTCCCCTCTCTTTTCCAGATTGTCCCAAAGATATTGACACTCATTCACTGATTCAAGTCCAGGAAAGATGCAAAACATTGCTGCAGAATAAGCTTGTACTTACATCAGCAGTAACAACCAAAAATGAATTAGCAAATGAAAGCTACCTCACAAAAACTGCAGTGAAGCAAAATGTCCCAAATTTGGAGTCTTTATGTGCAGCTGCAGCTAAAAGGAACTGGCATAAATCACAACAAGTCTTCAAGGCTCTGATCATTTTCCTTTTCCAAGACTGCTCAAAAGCTCAACTGCTCCAGCTCAGAATACACCAGAGGATCAAGCACTCAGCCAGACATGATACTGGCCATGAGCTCCTGCAGCAAGTATCACCCAACAGCCAAAGCCCCTCATGTATGTCCTGACCAAGGGGTGGGTTGCTGCAGCCACACAGATGCCAAAATACCTCACCAGAACTTTCAACCCCATGGGCTTGGCTCATGCTGTGGCAAAGACCTGGGCCAGGTCCTTCACGTTCTCACAGAGATGGTACCATCTCCTGGTGTGAGGACAGCAACAAGGGGGTGGAAACGACCCTTCAAAGTTAAATAAACTAAACCTTAGCAGCAGCACCGAATTCCATGTATCCAAGAACCAGGTCTAATAGCATGTTAATAAAGCCCCTGAAATAAGCTGCAGCCTTGCAAGTCTATCCCAAAATACTATCCCGAGCCCATTCAAGAAGGGTCTCTCACCAATGAGAATTTGCTTCATTCCTCCCGTGCAATATCCACATCCACTGGAAAACGTGACTGTGCAAAGCAAGGTTTGACTAAACTTTGCGATGAGGTGAAAGATGTGTGTGCTGACAGGCTCGCACTGGCACACCACCCAGCTCTGCTTATCTGATATCATCTGGATCATCCAGTGCTGCAACAAGGGCAGTTAATGCTTTATCTGCAGATGGGTTTTAATCCTGCATTAGCATGGCCATTACCATGTTCTTGCTGGACTGATAAACAGTCAGAGCTCTCATGGCTGCTTTTTACACATGCACCCCTATCCAAACTAAATTAACATAAAATAGTCACAACTGTTTATCTAGATTTAACATCAGGCTATTTCAAGACCAGGCTGGACAAAGTCTTGGGTGACATGGTTTAGTGGAAGGTGTCCCTGCCCAGCACAGGGCTGTAACTGGATGATCTTAAGGTCATTTCCAACCCAAACTATTCTATGATTCTAGGGGCTACAGACACTCTCACATGCAGCAGTCCAACACTGATAGCACAGGAAGCACTACAGTTCACAAACCACAACAGCATCAAATAAACCTCAGCCCAAGATAATACGGCTTTATTCAAATAAAAAAGAAAAGAACCTCTAAGGAACCTAGAAGGTATTCAAACCATTAATCCTGCCATACATGTAATGCTGAATAAAGATGTTCCGCTGCTGCATCAGAGGAATTACACCCAAAATCAAACTGGTCCTTAATGACTGCACTCAGAAACCACAGTGGTAAGCAGGGTGTAGAAGATGTGTTAAATTAGATCGTTTGCCAAAATACCCTCAGGAATGATGCACATCCAACAAGGAACAGAGCATTGAATGGTTCTATGCAATGGTGACAAGAGTACTTTTTGAAGCTTTGCTCTGCCTGAAAGCAACAATAAATTGTATTTGGGGCCACACCTGAAGCAACCTCAGCAGTGCCAGTGATGTGCCCAGGGTCCACATGCCTTGCTCTGGGGAGCAGGCAGACCTTTACACAACCTGAGCAGCTTGTAAGCAACTTCGGGGAGCTCCAGTCCCAGGGCTGGACCAAAGACACCCCATGACATGAGCATGAAAACATAGGCAAGGTGGTAGCTCATAATCCCGTTCCAGTGTGCCACATTCACCCCATTCTTTCCCTCTGAAGCCCACTCATTCAGCAGCTCCTAAACTGGGACAGGCAACACTGGGCACCGAGCAGAGGACATCCCCAGGAGGGAGATGATGCCACTCAGCTCTCCACCATCCCATGGCTCATTCCCACCACCACCTCTCCCAACTGTTCCAACAATCAGTCAAAAGCATCCGTGTACAAAAGCATCCAGGTCCCTGCAGGAATACACCCTGATGCCAACACAGCCACTGCCTGGGTACTTTGTGATTAACAAATCCTGCAGCATCTCTGTCTATACACACCACTCCAAAATATGCCTTCATGGCATTAAATACAACTTTTTTCTACTAAATAGGTTGAAAAAATAGGTTTCTCAGACCCATGCTGCTATGAGCTTTTGGTTTTGATGACCTTTCCCATAGAAGCTTCAGCCCCACCACCTCCCTCTACTTTTCATTGAAATTGAGGAACTCCATTACTCAGCTCTCTCACCCAAAATGGTCAGGTTTAGATGCTTCTTGACCACAAAGGGAGATCATGCAGGAAACAAACTCATTTGAACAAACCCCCTGCATGGCTCTAAAATGAGCTCCGTTCCCAAGGATGACAACGATCTTTGCAGATTCAATTATCTAGTGCAAATGTGGCAGGGAGCACACTGCATCTCCACCTGAAACAGTTCCCACCCCTTCTGCTGCCTGAGCCATCACATCGGCAGCAAAGAATCATGACAAGTTGGGAAAATCCATTTAACAACTCCAGACACATTATGGAGGGATGTAAAAGTTCAGGGAATTAACATTAAGAATCTGCAGGTGGATAAAACAACAGCTTTTGCCCAAGCAGATAATGCAGTAATAGAGAAGCATAAAGACAAGTAATTGGGTGTGTTTAAGGCTAGAACAAACAATGCCAAATACACAGAGGAAGTATTTTGCCACCACAGGAGGAGGAATGTTTTGTGAATGTGCTGCTGTCACTTGAAACCACACAACGAGGTTCAGCTCCCAGGGAGCACCTCAGAGCTGGGCTCTGTTCCTCCTTGGTGCAGAGTCACCCCAGGGAAGTGCTGCAGATGTGCAAGATGAGCTGAGAACAGGTCCCACAAGGTCTTCTCCAGCAACACCATTATCCCAGACCCCACACAGCTGGCTGTGATGGCCATGCCAGCACATGCTGTGCCTTCCCCACTTCCACATCAGAGGGTAGCTGTTATTCAACATTCAAAATGCATTTTCCTACACAAAACCTCCATGTAGTTCCCCTAAAACCTTTATAGCAGTCCTAGAGGTTTCTTTTAAGATGTTCTTTCCCCCCTCCTGCAACTTCAGAGGGTGTCTAGACTGTCTAAACCGAGACATCAAAAATAAGTTCCTCAAATCTATTCCTAAAATCAATCCGCTTTGCTTGCCACCCCTAACGCAGCACGTCTCCCTGGAAAACAGGCAAACACTTCCCATGCTTGTGACCCTGCAGCAAATTTCGACCCGCAGCAGCATCTTACAGCAAACCGAAATACCCTGGGAAAAACACTGCTTTGTGATGGGAGGGAGGGCAGAGACTGCTCCAACAGCCCAAGCACGAAAGCAGAATCTTACAAAGACCTTTTAACCCATCTCTAAAGGGTATGCAATGCTCTTGTACACATCTAAATGAGAACACAACATCAAACTAAGCATTTTAAGATAGTCTGCTGCTAAAAGGGAGCAAGAGAAGATGTTCCTTAGGGCAATTAGCCTGCTGAAATGTGTAGCTGAGGCCCTCAGTGATACAGTTTAATGGTGAACTTAGCAGTGATGGGGGAACAGTTAGACTTGATTCAAACGTCTTCTCCAACCTCATTGATTCCACAGCACAGACCCAGCACTGGGCCCGTTGGCAAAGGTCATCAGCAACTCCACACTATTTTTCCCAGGTAATTTCCAGGGGAGGATGACGGACAGTTTGATTAAACAGCAGGCTGGAGCAGAAGTGTGCTTCACTGACATGCACGCTTGCATGCACTCACTGTTGGAAAATCCTCCAGTTGTAAGGTGGCCATGGGACTTGGTTAGCAAGTTAACATACTGGTTAATGCAGGTTGTTAGCATCAGAAAGACAGGTCCACTTCTGCAAATCCCATGTTTTGGTAAGAATTTAAAGGCAAATGAAACCAGAGACTCAAGCGTTGGAGCAGCTCTTGGTTACAAACCTCAAACATTGTCTAAATGGCTTCAATCTGCTGCTGCAGAGGCACAAGCTCCATTTCATCTTCTCTGAAAAGAAACACTTCTCCATAGCAGTGTCAGCTCTCCAGGTTTGATTGCTATTGCAAATAGAAGTCAGAGATAGGCATCAGCAGAGCATTGTGCTTCACCATCTCTCTTTACATCCTACAGATCACACATATTCAGTCTAAACACTATTCCCCCCACCCCCTCCAGTGCGTGCTATTTTCTGTAGAAAGGCCACTGAGCTCCCCAGTGAGGGAGGATGCACATTCTCAAGAGAGAGGAGGTGATGGAGACATTTGGGATTCTCCTCCAGATGCCACCCAGAGGGACAATAAAGCAGAGATTGTGCAGGAGAGGACCCAGGGACAGCAGCAGCAAAGGCTGTGACACACCAGATAACCCCAAAAGTTCAGCTTCCGGGTGCAGCCTGTAAAACCTGTGAAATTCTGATTTAGAGGCACAAGCAGCATGAATAGATGGCAGGGACAATGACTCCATGAGGACTGAGAAGGGTGAGAAATGGATTTACAGATGCCCTCGGAAGAGATATTCCTTCCAGAAAGGAAGCAAGAGACACAGGTGACTCTCCAAGACCAGGATGCAGTCATGCCACAGCAGGGCATCAATCAGTCCTTCTTCCTTCTTCTCTCAAATGCCAGGTCTAATGGGTGCCCACAGGAGATCCACAATGCCTTTACAACAGCATCACATTCCCCTTCATACTTCTGTGGGCATCTCTGCTCCTTTCCCATTGTCTAAGCAATCCAAAAGCAAACTGTAGCTGTGGTACTGCATGTACTTGAAATCTGCAGCTGACCACATACCTGAAAAGGAAAACTCAACAGTGTTTTCCATCTCTCAGGGCAAACACAGCCCTGCATGCTGCAGCTTTCACACCACACAGGCACCTGAAGTCCTAACAACAAGAGCTCATCTCTCCTCAGGTGCTCTATGCAAACACAGCTCCCTGCTACAGCTCATCTTCTGCACTTCCGAGCTGAAGTCTTCACAATTAAGCGATTTCAGACACAGAAACTTCATCAGGCACATCCAAAAAACCAGAAACCTGCCACAAAAGGAAGCCTTTCCACAGAAAGGCTCAGGAGCAGCCAGCCTGCACCACACACAGGCAGCTCTGTCCCATCCCAGGAAGACAGGGAAGGACGGGACTAACAAGATTAGAGAAATAACCGGTTTATCAGATTACTGAAGCCACAGAGCAGAGCTCAGGGGCACTGGGGTATCAGGATGACCCTGGGAGCTGCTGCTTCCAGCCGGTGTCACACTCAATCATGATCAATACCTCTGCAAAGTTGCCCTTATGCAGTCGTGCTTTGTCCTTCCACACAGCCTCGGTTATCTCAGGTCCCCTTGGTTCATAGCCTGACACCATCACTCAGCCTCTCACCCCAGGGGAGGCATCCCCAAACCCTCATATTCCCCAAGCCTCTAATTACCCTGCTGGGCCAGGGGTGCACAAGGACGACTTTAGGAAGAGCTCTTCTTCTCCTCTGCAACTCCTGCAAACAAACTGACTCCAGAAAGGAATTCAGCCAATGGTTTTGGAAGCAGTTATTCAATGGCTGTATTCTGGTGAGACACCTCAGCTCTGCTGATAAGAAAGAAAGCTAAGTCCATTCCACCTAACACAGAACACAACTCCCAACATCAGAATATGCATTTGTCTAGCTTAAAGCCTCCAGACCTGTTGCTTTCACAAAATTTATCCCAATACCTGAACACATCAGCCATAAAGACTCAAACAGAATTATACACCAAGAGAAAGCAGCAATAGATTGCAAAGCAGTAAAGAGCAGCTCCCTGAGGCTTCACCATCCCATGGGTGAGGATGTAGCCTAAAACCAAGGTCCCTGACTGACCGATTCCCCAGGGTTTGTGCATAGAGGTAAGCAGAGCCGGCTCCACACGCCGTGCCACGTTACAAGCACTCTGGTTCTGCAGGCTGCTGCGTTAGTACCAACAGCTCTTATCTCATGCTTCACTGTCAACAAGAAATTATGAGAATTGAATTTTAATAAGCTGGAGACTGAAGCTTTGCTCTATGTCACGCTGGTGCTGAGGTTCAGTGCCTAACTTATAACAAGGTATTTCTCCTTGCACAAAACAGGGCTGAAAAGCAGGAACCACTCAAGGAAAGGCATTTGCCCTCAACGGCTGGTCAATGAGCCCCCCAGCTGCAAAGTCTCCCTCAGCATCAAACAGGGTTTCATATTAAGATGCAGATTTTGCTGTATTAATGGGGACCTGAAGTGCTGTCTGCAGCCAGTTCCTTGCATCTAAACCAACCATGTGAATATTCCTATGCACGGATTTATTTCCTAGTGCATTCAATCATTTCAGAGCATGAAACTAATTGCTCCTCACTCTGGGACTATGCAGGATAGAGGTAAATAAAGTAGGAAATTATTAGGAAAAGTAATAGTACAGCAAGACTCCCAGCACCTGACAGTATCCAAATTCCTCCGGTTCCTTTACAGTATCAGCTCTCAAGCTCTGGAAGAACAAATAGCAGGGAAGATTTGTGAAAAAATGAAAAAGGTACATTTTCAACAGCCTGAGATGATTACTCACAAAATAGCAATAGCACAGAGGTAACTGATTGCCTCCTAGGCAAAAGTCAAAGTCTTTGCATTGTAGCTGTGAAAGTATAGAGAGATCAAAGAGAAAAAAGAGAAAAACCCTGGGTTTGGCTGTCATAAAGGTCCTCCCGGCCCTTTGGTCTCACCAAGCACCAACACACAACTGCAATCTTCCTTATGCTGCACACACCTGCGATCACAGCGCAGCAAGGAGGAGAAATCCTTGCTTCCAGGAGCAGGGTGCAGCTCCCACTCTCTTCCCAGCTGAACTTTGGCAGCGGTCATGCAAACCCCACCATCCCCAGCTCCACAGCGACCACTGCACACCACTGATGCTCTGAAATAGAAAGCATGATAAGCCCAATGCTGAAGAAGATATTATTAACATTCAGCTATTGATTGTGTTTTACATCTTCAAGCACTTTACCAACATAATTAATTAAGGTGTTTTCCATTTAACGCAGGGAGGAGACTAAAGCAAAACCAACACGTTAAACAGACCAACTGCCTGAGCAGGCTGCCCAAAGAGTGGTAAATGTTCCATGCCTGGCAGTGTTCAAGGCCAGGTTGGACAGGGCTTGGAGCAACCTGCTCTAGTGGAAGGTGTTCCTGACCATGGCAAGGGGTTGGAACTGGATAAGCTTTAAGGTCCCTTCCAGCCCAAAGCAGGCACAGATTCCATGATTCAGCATAGCAAGTCCTTACACCCAAACTCTTCATTCCCCCATGGATCTCACTTTTACTTCAACTACTGAAAATAAATGTGTTGATTCAGCAATGACCCTAACTCAAAAGCCCAGAGATGCATCCAGCAGATGCACAGCGGCCACTAAGCTGCAGCAGCACTTCCTGCAATGCTCTACCTGCATCCCTGCATCCCTCTGCCACTGCAGCCTGACCTGGACCACAGGGCAAGGGTTCACCTTTTGCTTGCAATTAATTCAAGCCATACTAATTCAAACAAGAATCCAAACACAAGGGTGCTGACACATGGCTGCAGTGATGTTACTGAGAGCTGCCTGTAATTGCTGCACTAAGCGCCAGGGACGTGAAGTATTGATTTCCACCGTGAGCTGTATCCAGCTTTAGACAAGAGGCTGCAGCCAAAATACTTCTTTCAGCAAACTCACCGTTTAGAAAAGACTGTCAGGGCTGAGAGTTTGAGTGTTTAACACTCACACTAAGGACTGTAACAATAAACAAGTTCCATGCCTGCCTACCTACACACTCCCACCACCCGCTCCTCTTCTCCCTCTTTGCTGAATTCCTCCAGCTCTGTTTTACATTGGGTAAACCAAGCGCACCTCGCTGCTGCAAAAACAGGGCATTGTGGAGAAAAGCCTCGATGTGCACAAAGGGACCGAGTTATTACCTCGAGCTGCCTCAAGCTGCACCATAATTATACAAACACACTTCACAAACTGAGTATTAATTACTGAGCATAACACAGAGGTGCACATTTACCTCCTCTCATGTCACCCAGGAGATCACCAAGCTCCTTCCAATACTAAGCAAAGGGAACTGACAATTCCACCATGTGATTCTCCACAAGGACCACAGCAGATTCCTGCCATGCATCCATCCCACCAGCACATCCCACACTTGCACTCACAGGTAAGCAGTTTCCCATCTGATTCAAGCCTCCCGCCTTCCACTGATGTATTTTGTAAACCAAGCAGCTTGACAACCCTCCTACTTAGGAGACACACAACAGCTATTCGGAGGCTTGTCTTCGCCCCATCCTTCTGAACAGTGTCTCAAAATCCTTGATGAAAAACATAAGGCTCACTACAGATAACTTGGGCCTGTCTGTGCAAACACAGAGTGATGTAGGAGAGCAGTTATGGTAGTATAGAAACAACAGGACCAAACATCGGGAAGAAATCCAAAACAGAGTATATCTAATCAGTGGGTTCTGTGGAAACCAACTACTTTTCCCCCCTTCTCCTCACTCCCCGCTCTCCTCACTAACGCTCTTCAGATGTAATTTTACACTTAACTGATTGGCTTCTGTTACACCCCACTGGTACATGGCTGGACACATCACATTTTAAATAATAGCCTCTTCAGCTCATTGGGAAGGGGAAAAAATGCATCTACAGCTACAAGGTCATGGAGTCTTCCTTGCTGGAAAGCATCCTCACTCCCAGACATCAGCACTCTGAGCTAAATTTGCCAACTTAGAGTGGGGAGATGGAATGAACCCTCCAGTAACTGTAGCAAGTGCTAAAGATGCTGGTCTTACACCCACCTTAAGACAGGACCACTCTTTGCCACTGGTCACAGGGACCTCACAACTCCAGCATATGGCACCATTACCACATACCAACTGTTTGGCAAGAGTAAAGCAACTCTGAAGAGGAGTTTTTCCATCCCTCAACAAATACACAACCTCTAAGGAAAACCATGACCCTGGAGAACCACACACACATCCCTCTTCACCCAGGCACAGGAACAAAGGCACTGCCCCCCCTGCAAAAACATGTGTCCCTCCACAACTTCTCTGGAGAGCAAACAAAACAAAACACGAAGCAGACACTGAAATAGGTGTGTGCATGCACAGCCAAAGGATTTCACCTGCTTTTCTAGCTGCAAGGCTACATTTCCAGCCACAACGATGCCCTCCACAGCACATTCCCAGCTGCATTCCTGATCCAGAAAAGGAAGGCATCATCCTGCTGCCCTTTCAGCAGATTCTTATAACAAACAGAAAAGCATCTCAGCAGCCTGGATGCAGCACATGGAAGGGTGCAGTTCTCACTAGATCAACAAGCACTATGCGTATCAGCTCTGAACATACCTGACTGCACACGTAACTGCGCTCCCCGCATAGCTGCAGCGACCAGGAAGCTCTGCTGGGTCCGGCTCCTGCTGCCCAACAAACCCACCTGATGACTGATTAACTTTGTTTAAGGAGTGGAATTCACACACCACACCCCTGCTGCCAAACCAGGTACATACAACAAACTGATGGAACAAATCCACACGTTAAACCCTCTAAATCCATCTGCATTAATGTCACACCACCACCACACCGGCGGTGGGCTGAAAGGAGCAGGGATGCCCACGATTACCTTTAAAATCCTACAGCTTAACGGAAATGCAACTCTTAAATAACGCCTACATAACCCAGATAACCATACCAAGAGATGCTTGTAGTAAATAAGTAACAAGTAACAGCGACTGATGTTGTTATCACGCAGGTGTAAATTCAGTTCAGTTACCGGGAACTGGGAGGGCTGGCACTATTTTAGTTCTGACATCAAGGCTGCTCCAGGGTGAACTGTCAGGCAAACCTGCAATTATTCGGTAACAATATGTACATATACTGGTATTTCCATGCTTCTGAAGTAGCAGTGCTGGCAGCACTACTTTGATTAGCAGGAAACGGCGAATTTCAGGCAAACCCCGCCGAGAGCACTGCAGAAGCAACTCGGACCCCGTTCGCTAACCTAACAAATCACTCCCCCCTGCGCCCCGTTTTTCACGCTCAGCTTCCGCTGCTCCAGCTCCGAGACCTGGGCATAACTTTTTATTTGGGGGGGGGGGGAGGGTTCAAGGGCAGAAGAGAGGTGTGTGCACTGCACAGGGGCTGTGCAAGCCCCACACTGGATTAAAGCCACGCTGTGGGTCGGCTCCGTTCAGCCAGCACCAGGCTCCGCTCCTCCAGGGCGGCCGGAGCCCCCATCCCCGGGTCTCGCCTCCACCCAGACCGGCGATGGGACGTGCCGGGCCCCGGGGGCAGCCCCGGACCGGCGGCAGAGGGGAGCGGCGGGGCCGGAGCGCGGCTGTAACATGGCTGCTTCCCGACCGAATTACGAAACCGGGTATGGGAGCGGGTACCGGGGAGCCGGCGTGCGGGGCCGCGGCAGGGAGCGAGCACCGCGCTGGGGATGGGGCGGTGAGGAGGGGGGATGGGAAGCGGGGTGTCTCCGTTTGTGGGGGGGAGCGCTCTGGAGCTTTAAGAGGCGGAAGAAGCTGCATGGAATTCGCAGCCTGCTCGAAACCTGAGGGGAATGAAGCCACCACCGGCGGATGGAGCCGGGTCTCGACGGGACGCACCGGGCACCCCCCGGCACCCCGAAACCCCAAACAGATAATGAAAACCAGCCACGAACGGACGCAGTCTCCCAGCGGTGGCCGCGGAAAGACATTCCACACACACACACACCCCCCCTTCACCCCTCATTCCCCTCACCTTGCGCGCTGTGGGGGCCGTGCTCCATGGCCGGGTCGCTGCCCAGCTCGGCCAGGCGGCGGCCGGTGGCGGCCAGCTCAGCGCGCAGCGCCGTCACCTCCTGCCCCGCCGCCTGCAGCGCCCCGTCGATGCGCAGCGCCAGCTGCTTGTTGTCGTCCATCATGTGCAGGATTTTGGCCTGGGGGAGGGAGGAAGAGGAGGAGAGAGGTGAGAGAGCGGGAGCGGCGGGGGGGGGGGGAGAGGGGCGGGAAGGGGCTGCCGGAGGGGGAGCGGTGGGAGGGGGGAGTGGGCTGGGAGAAGGGGCGGGGCTGTGGGGATAGGGGAGGGGGCTGTGCCGGAGGGGGAGAGCGAGGGGAGGGGGCCGTGAACGGGAGAGGGCTTTGAGGGGGGGGTGAGAGTAGTGTAAGGGGGGGGGAAAGATGGGAGGGCGGGGGGGGAGTGAAGGGAAAGGGCTGTGAGGGGGGAGAAGCGAGGGGAGGGGGCCGTGCAAGAGGGGGGGTCTGTGTGACGGGTGCGTAAAGGGGAGGGAGCTGTGCATGTAAGGAGCAATGGGGAGGGGGCTGCGCCAGGGGGGTGCTGTGAGAGGGGGATACAAAGAGGAGGGGTGCTGTGCAAAGGGGGGTGCACCCCCTACCTGTAGACCCCCCCAGCTGCTCCTGCCAGGGCGTGGGGGGAGCCCTGTGGCAGCGCTGCGTTTATAGCAAGACTCTCCAATTCCCCCCCTCGGGAAGTTTAGGGGCACTGCGGTGAGTGCTGCAGTGCCCGCAGCCCATGTGCTGAAACCGCTGCTCAGCCAAGTGCCTTTCTGGTAATTGGGTTCAGGTTCACCCCAAAAGGTGCATCTCCAACAGCAAGTGGAGGTGAAATGGGCTCCAAAACTACCCCTGGAAGGACTTGGGGGGGGGGAGGGGGGGAGAGCAACCTGTATGCTGTCAGTGCGATAATGCGAGAGCCCTTACGCTGACGGTTCATGTGGCACAAACCCAGGGTGAAAAATGGAGAATGATTTGGTATCATCGCTGACGACTGCTAGAGGGAGCGCTGATGTTTCCCTATCAATGCCTCCGAGAGATCCACTTGCGTGTTTGCCAGGGCCTGGGCTGCAGCGAGCCCGCAGAGCTGCATCCTGAGCATCCTCATCAAGGCAGCGGTGCAGGCAGGCTCGGTCCCCGCCGCAGTGAATCTGTGCTGCTCTGCAAACCTGCACGGCTGCACCATCCCCGCTTCTGAAAGCCGCAGGCAGCAGCACTGAGTGGCTTTGCCTGAGCCATGTGCGCCTCCAAAAGTTCATAAAGGGGTTTAGGAACTGGGTGGGTTTAGGAACAGTGTGGGCCCTGCAGAATGTCAGTGGGTGCAGGAAGCAGAGCCGGTGAGGAAGGGCTCTTACCCAGAGAAAAGCCAGAGAAAACCACAATCCTTAAGGAAAGGGAGCGAAACAGTCCTGCCCATGTTGTAAACCCTCCAATTTTTGCCTAAGCTCAGGCTTTTGGCTGAACCCACTGAGAATTTGGGGCAGTTCCTTGAACCTGAAGGATGCCCTTCTGCACCACCACGGGTAATGCAGAGTCCTTAGCCAAAATGCAGCAAAAAACATAGAGAAGGGTTCCTCACTCAGTGAACTGCAAAGAGAATAACACTGGGAGAGGCTTGAGATGGGATAAAGCAGCAGCGTGTCACTGTCCTACAGGGACTGTTCCCAGCGACTGCCGGGATGTGGCTCTGCAGAAGCAGAGGAGTTTGGCTTGAATGTCCCCAGACAGCTTTTAGGAATAGATACCAGGTAAATCTATCATGTCAGCTGAAAAACCATACTCAGATCATCCCGGGTCCCCCAAAAACCCCAGACCTGATCTGGATCACGCTTACAGCCAGCTCTCCAAGAGTGAAAAGGACCAACTCCTTGTCAAGCAGCATCTAGACCTTGTAATCTGTAAAAGGATTTTGCAAACCGAAGATAATCCAGTATTTAGATACATGGTATGGTGGATTTTGAAGGGAAAGTTATTTCTCACTGAGAATTTCCAGCAGTGTCTGCAACCCAAGCACTACTGCTGGGCAAGAGCACTTGAAATACCAGTGGGAAGGCCTGTTTTCCATAATGAATTCCCAACAGGTGGACAAACAACCCTCAAGGAGAATTTGAGATTCTTTCCTCATCATCTATGCAGCCATCCCTGAATGAGATAAAGTCCTTTAAGTGTATATAGAACCTGAATTCTAATCAAATAAATGCCCTGTTTCATGCCTTATTTGCATGAGTATTTGCTGCAAACTGTGCTTGCAAATGAGGGAATTATGGATGTAACCAGATAACCTGAATGTGCAACTGCAGTAGCATATATGCAAAACTTTGTCATTGCACTTGGAGAAAGTGTAAGCTTCAGCAAAAGAAACTCAGATTTAAAGTTCTGGCACATTATTTTTATCATAAAAAATCAGGTAAAAGCTGATTTGAGCCCTCCAATAACACATTCAGCTGCTGAAGCAAAGTCCAAACTGTGCTTCTAAATCTAACCTTAATAATAGACCAGTTGCATTGCTATGCTGGCAGTGCTGGAAACTTTAATTTACCAAGGCAAGAGAATTTCTGCATTAGCAAGTGTGCTATTTAAAAAAAAAAAAAAAGTGTTGCTTAAAGTTGGCTGTGGACTCATCCATAAATTAATAACCTGCTATAAAAAAATCTGCCTTATTACTTCAAGTCCGGTTATAGAATCATAGAATGGTTTGGGTTGGAAAGGACCTTAAAGCTCATCCAGCTCCAACCCCTGCCACAGGCAGGGACACCTTCCACTGGAGCAGCTGCTCCAAGCTCCTGTGTCCAACCTGGCCTTGAACACTGTCAGGGATGGGGCAGCCACAGCTTCTGTGGGCACCCTGTGCCAGCGCCTCAGCACCCTCACAGGGAACAGCTTCTGCCTTATCTCCAACCTGAACTTCCCGTTTCAGTCTGAACCCATCACCCCTTGTCCTGTTGCTACAGTCCCTGATGAAGAGTCCTTCCCCAGCATCCTTGTAGCCCCCTTCAGACACTGGAAGCTGCTCTGAGCTCTCCACGCAGCTTCTCTTCTCCAGGCTGAACAGCCCCAATGTTCTCAGCCTGGCTCCATACAGGAGCTGCTCCAGCCCCTGAGCATCCTCATGGCCTCCTCTGGACTTGCTCCAACAGCTCCATGTCCTTCTGATGTTGAGGACACCAGAACTGCACACAGGGCTGCAAGTGGGGTCCCATGAGAGCAGAGTAGAGGAGCAGAATCCCCTCCCTGAGCTGCTGCTTATGCTCTGGGGGTGCAGCCCAGCACACACTGAACCCTGGCCATGTTCAGTTTCTCTTTTGATATTCCCCTGAATATATAGAATCATAGAACAGTTTGGGTTGGAAAGGACCTTAAGATCATCTAGTTCCAACCCCCTGCCATGGGCGGGGACACCTCACACTAAACCAAATCACCCAAGGCTCTGTCCACCCTGGCCTTGAACACTGCCAGGGATGGAGCATTCACAACCTCCCTGGGCAACCCATTCCAGTGCCTCACCACCCTAACAGTAAAGAATTTCTTCCTTATATCCAATCTAAACCTCTGCTGTTTAAGTTTCAACCCGTTATCCCTTGTCCTATCACTACAGTCCCTAATGAAGAGTTCCTCCCCAGCATCCCTGTAGGCCCACTTCAGATACTGGAAGGCTGCTACTTCCCCCAACCCTCACTGGGGATCAGTTGGGTCCATTTAAAACTGATTCTGATCTTTCAAAGCAGGATTTGATTTCTCCAAGCTTCCACCTGGAAGGAGTGCAGAGCATCAGCATCCTGAGATATCAGCTGCCAGCACTCAAGGTGGGTAAAAATGAGGGGTGCAGGCACAAGCATGGGTTAACAAAGGTGTTCCCAGATTGCTCTAATAGCAATAATTCCTTCAAGAAGGATTAAAACATTAAAAATATCACCAGGGTGCACATTCAAAGTACCTGAGGGTTATTTTGGGTTGTGCTGATTCTTACTCCTTTGCTGACATCCTCAAAATTGGGATGAAATGAAGCATTAGGAAATGAATTGGGCCTTGTTCCCTTTCTCCTGCTAGTTTTTAATTAACAAAAAAAAATTAAATTAAAAGCTAATTAAATGGCCAAAATTAGAAACCTATTATTTCCCAAAATCACTTTGCCTTTTCTTCATTTTTTATTTTTCCTTATTTCTACCTTTTCCCAGGCAGCAAGTCCATGTGCCTGCAGGATGAGAGTCCCTGCCCATGCAGATGAGGCAGAGCGAGGTCAGGAGTATTTCCTAAGGACACACAGGAAACCCAAGTCAATTACTCTCAAATCTCCATTCAGCTCTGGCTTCTTTTCAGGTTGTGCAAGGGGGTAGCCTTGAAAACTTGAAAACATCCCTCAATTTTGGGTAACATGTTCCAGTACCAGCATCACACCCAGGCAGGGTATTCCACAGGAGCATATAGATGGCATAAACACGGATGGAGATTTGAGATTACTACCCATCATCTTCACTCTTATTTCAACCTAACCAGTGCAGTAAAGGGAATGTGAGAAGGTTTAGGAGATGAAAAAGGGCTGAATAGCACACGAGTACCATTCAAGCTTTCCAAACACTTTAATTTGCTCTTCAGATTACCACTTCTTATGGTTTAAGATGTACAGTATGCAAAGGAACCAGTTTAACTAAATGGGGAAAGCCTTGTGTGTTAAGGTTGAACACAATCTAATACAGCTCTTTGACTCGATTCGATTAAATCCTTTCTTTTCCAATTAAATAATCAGCCTGAATTTAATAAAACTGAATTTCAATGTGCCATCCTGCAGAATGATGACCTCTGGGATGCTGCAGGCTTATGTAAATTCTGTTGATCATTTTTTATCTGCTTGTGCTCACTTCCTCCCCCAAAAATTGCCTTCTGTCTGTATATTTACATTAATTCCTCATCTGCTCCATGTATCTCTGTTTGCAGTAACAATTCCAGTTGAAAGGGCTGTGGGTATCAACAGCTTCCTTCAGCGCATCCTTTAAAATGGACCTTCTGTGATGGGATAAAACATTGCCAAAGGCAGGGTTTTTCCTCTGTGCCTCTGTTTTGTTACACCCTGGCACGTCGAAGCGCAAACAGCAGCAGTTTGGCACCTTCCAAATGTCACCAGAGACATCTGTGGGGCCATTCATCAGCAAAGAAAAGCTCACCAAGAAAATCCAGCCCAAGGGACCAGCAAACTTCAGCAACAGAAAACACAGCATGCCCTGGGTTCCATGTCTCCTGTAGCACATCTCCACTAAGTAATTCCATCAAAGTCACAATACTTGTGTACAGTTTTCTTTTTCCCCCCTCTGTAAAGGTCACATTTTTGTGTACTTATAATGGCATTTGAATCCTCTCTTCTCTCCCTTAACACTGGAAGAGACATTGGCACAGGGTGCCCAGAGAAGCTGTGGCTGCCCCATCCCTGGCAGTGTTCAAGGCCAGGTTGCACACAGGGGCTTGGAGCAGCTGCTCCAGTGGAAGGTGTCCCTGCCTGTGGCAGGGGTTGGAGCTGGAGGAGCTTTAAGTTGCTTCCAACCCAAACCAGTCTGGGATTCTTTGATCAAAAGATGGAGCCCCTGCTGGAGTATATAGCAGCATCTTAACACAACCCTTACTGACTGGGGCAAGTCTAGAGGAGGCCACGAGGATGCTCAGGGGCTGGAGCACCTCCTGCGTGGAGACAGGCTGAGAACATTGGGGCTGTTCAGCCTGGAGAAGAGAAGCTGTGTGGAGACCTCAGAGCAGCTTCCAGTGTCTGAAGGGGGCTACAGGGATGCTGGAGAGGGACTATTCATCAAGGACTGGAGTGACAGAACAAGGGGTGATGGGTTCAAATCGAAACAGAGGAAATTCAGGTTCTTCCCTGTGAGGGTGCTGAGGCGCTGGCACAGGGTGCCCAGAGAAGCTGTGGCTGCCCCATCCCTGGCAGTGTTCAAGGCCAGTTTGGACACAGGGGCTTGGAGCAGCTGCTCCAGTGGAAGGTGTCCCTGCCTGTGGCAGGGGTTGGAACTGGATGATCTTAAGGTCCTTTCCAATCCAAGCTATTCTATGATTCTATTGTGTTAGTGCTGCACAGTAGCTGAAATGCTGCTGCTTTAGTTAATAAGTTATTAAACCAGGATTAAAGAGAGCTAATGATGTAGAGGTTAAAAATATAGCTGAACAGTCTGGTTTTCGCTGCAATGCTGCAGTGCCACATTTCCCCATCTCTGTTTCTGCACTGGTGAAAGGGTCCCAGTGACCTTCCTGTGCTGCTCATCCCCCAGGACTGTGAAAACAAACCCATTCATGTTTATAAAGTGTCTCAGACTGGGGGAATTACATCACTGCAGCAAGATACAAGCTTAATGGATCAAAACAAACCCCAGAACCAGCCCCTCAGCTTAGGCACGTTTCAGTTACCTGGCACAAGCCGTGAGGAATCCCACTGAGATGGAATAATTGAGGGAAAAATGTGATCCCAGAGATTTTTCTCCTGTAAAGCCATTCTCCGTTAATAGGAAGCAGATTTCTAGACCCCTTGCAAACAAATGACTTCCCTAGCATATTTTACAGCTGAGTGCATCTATGGCACTAGTCTTTCTACACGGCCCTATTAAAGCCAACATTTGTTTAATGAATTACAGCATTCCAATGAATCTGTATATGTTCTGCTTGTGTTTAAATGTTTACAGGAAGACGTCAGCAGACAGCTTTTCACAAGCAGGTACTGGTGTTAGTGACGAGCTTCTGCTGCAAGGCACCCCAAACTTTGAACATCTCTTGGTTTCTGCCTTTGTGACTATTGAGGGCAGTTCATTGCAGTTTAGTTTGATAAAACTCTAAGTGCAGTTACCCAGGAGCTTCAGGATCTCTGCTTAACATAAAACTGTTTGGATTTAGTGCAAATTTCTGGGGGGTTCTCCCCATTAATGAATCACAGAATCCCAGACTGGTTTGGGTTGGAAGGGACCCTAAATCTCATCTGGTTCCAACCCCCTGCCACGGGCAGGACACCTTCCACTAGAGCAGGCTGCTCCAAGCTCTATCCAACCTGGCCTTGATGATGAGCCACATCTGTCACCTGAGAGATAGAAACCATTGCACAGCTCCCACCTGGCTGGGGTTGGTCTGTGCAACTGAAAGGTGAATTAAGCCATTATTCACACAATCGAACACGGTTGACCTGCTGCAGCCATTTCCAAGATGACTTCATCTTCATCTCACTATACAAACCTCAGCAAAAATCTAACACTGCTCCACCCTCCTGTTTTAACATATCCCTCACTACAAACTATGCATGAAGTGCTTCTTTTCATGGCATGTAGAACAGTGACCATGGCGCTGTGATAATTTAGTGTTCTTGCACAGATACCTCTGATTTGTGGTGCTCTCCAGCCTCGCTCACCCCACCCAGGAGCAGGTCTGCTGGGTTGTTCCTGCTGTAGGTCTCACAAAGAGAAGGAGTGAGCCTCAAAGGTGCATCCACGTGAGCAGAGCTGCCTGGTTATAGTTTGATGCAGAAACTGTTTTCATTGCAGTTTGGGCTAAAATATCCATACGGATATAAACTTTTTAGCATTGATCAAGTGCAAAGGCCACTTGATCTGAAGCAGTCCACAGCTATGAAGGATGTAAAAGGATGCAGAAGGATGCCCTGATGTCTGACACTGGCTCCTCCAAGTGGCTTCAGTGCTGAGCTGCCTGGGTGCTTGGAGCTGGCTCAGCAAAGCACAGGACCTCTGGCCATGGTAAGTAGATGGAACGCCAGCAAGTCAGGGAGACCCAAAAGTGCAGCCAGGGATTACAAAGGAGCTCAGTAGCATGCAGTGAGAATGCACTAGCAGGAGCAAAAAGAGTGAGTGTGGCCCCAAACATGCACACTTGGTACCTACACGCTTGGCAGCAGTGAAATCTGCAAGCCAGTTCTTTAAAACTGCTTGGATTTCACTAATAGCTTTTCATAAAGGAACAGAGAAATAGGAGCAAAGAGAAAGGACTTCAGGCAAAGCCTGTGTGAAGTTCCATTTCCCCACCCTATCCCTTAGGAAGACTGAATTCAGGTTCTTGCAGAACTGCAGGGGTGATCTGGGAGATCAGGTCCCACTGACTTACTGCAAGACATTATCTGTCTTCTTTGGGAAGGGAGGAATGGGAAAGCTGCAGAGACGTTTGCTCTGTGGACCCAATTTACCTGCTGTTCAGACACTGTTAAAAGGATCATATAAAAATTGAAATGAATGGAGAGATCCTGAAGCACTTCAATAGCATGATAATAGCTGCCATGAAATCAATCAGCAGACAAATATATACTTAAATTAGGTGTTAGTGGGACAGATGCAGGAAAGGTGATTATGGGTTTCCTCCGTGCTTCCTTTGGCAGCGATGATGACACACCAGGGTGGATCAATGTACCCTATCATTAATACAGCATCAGTGTTCATCTGGCAGCTTCTTTGTCCTGTGAAGTCAATTCCTATGAAGATTTGACATTAGGAAGAGACATGGTGAAATTCAGATGCCTTTGAATTTTCATAACCCTCTATATGCTTTAGCCCAGCAGATCACAGGCAAAACCACTGCCTAAATTGGGCAGGAGGCAGGAACAAATATTTGGACACATCCATTTGGGCTGTAGCCATAAATATCATCAGGAAAACAGTGGGAGAACAGCCCTTTCTTCCCTCCCCAGCAAACAGAACAAGAACCAGTGTCTGCAGGGCAGAGCACATGGGAAGAGTCAGTTAGAGCATCCTGGAAAAGGACGATGCTAGAGAGAAATGTAATTTTTTACTATGCTATTTGTGAAGCAAGTGCAAGATAAGATCTCAAGTGTGGTTCAGGGCTCTAGAATAATCCTAAAATTAATGCAGAAATGGAGAGCTCCACAGAGTAAAGGAGAAGGGTTTTAGGATGCGCAGCACAGCTTCCCCCGTTACCAATTGCCACCCAGGGTGCCCATTAACATCCACAAAATTCCCACCAGTGCTTCAGGGACTGTACAGCACAATCTAGACAAGAGTGAAACTTCATTTACTCTTACAAGGCTACCCAAGGCAAAGCAGCTTTCCTTTTCATTTCAAGCTCTGGTGTGTCGACATCCTTCCTTGTTTTGTCAGTAGCAGACACTGGGGGCACACCAGGTTTGGGGATGGCCCCGCTGGCAAACCAGCTTTTGTAACAAAAGGCCGTGGCTGGGGACTATAGAACAATAAAAGTGGTTTTATTTCTTCTTCTTTTCCCTTGTTTTTATTTTTGAGCTGGCACCAGCAGGGTGGACAAGCCTGTGCTGCACAAGGTTACAAATGGACAATTACATTCCCTACTAAAATATGAAAGCTCTAAGAATATACATAGTTTCAGCATTGAGAAGGCAGCTGGAAAACTGGAGCAATGTTCATATAGATACACGGGACATGATTTATGCTCATGTTTTAAGTCTTCAGTAAATATTCATTGATTCTATGCATTTGGGGCATGGAGTGTACTGGTGACCATCTCCTTAAGTGTTCATAAAGCAGATGGATTGGAGACTGGGAAAGAGAACACTTTTTCAGGATTGAAAACAGGATTGAAAACCCTTTACATCAGATAATCCACAAGGACCTGATTTCTTCAGTTAGGTAGGAAAATGCTGCAGACCTCCTTTTGCTGATAGCTCAAACTGTGTGTGAAGGGGTGCTGTGACCCAGCAGAAAAGGGCACCTACTGCATCCCATAGAACCCAGCAAGCCTTTCCAGTTGAATGAGGAACAACTCCTTCATCTCTTGCCTAAAGAACTGTAGAGTTACTGGTACTCTCACACAGTGCCACACTTGGGAGGAGCATGTATCCTCTTGTGACAGCAGTTTTTGTAGTGTTCCCACATGTATGAAGAGAGATAAGGGTTAAAAAACAGGGAATGCAAAGCTGGAACATGGGGGAATGGCTGCTTGACTCCAAATGGCTCGGCATACTTCCTACTTCAGTGAAGAAAATGGTAACAAACCCCCTCATTTTAGGTATTGCCCCAGCACATACTTTGTCTGAACAGGCGTTTTTAATGAAATCTGCTGGAGGTTGATTTACCCTAATGCAACCCCCAGCCATGGAAGGGCAGGGGACATGCTGCTTCTAATAAAGTCCATT
Organism: Melopsittacus undulatus; assembly: GCF_012275295.1. Lineage (NCBI taxonomy): Eukaryota > Metazoa > Chordata > Aves > Psittaciformes > Psittaculidae > Melopsittacus > Melopsittacus undulatus. The sequence continues at coordinate 1,789,197 of NC_047538.1, read as the reverse complement.
CAACTTCTGACATAGATTACTTAAAGCAAAAAGCAGCAACCAAGCCCCAGCAACACAAGTGTGATAAATATCTCAGTATAAAATCAATACCAAGGCGATTAGCAGCTTTGAAAAATTCTGGCTCTAAGTCATCCCATGGCAGAGATCAAATGGAGGTGCTGTCAACTCACTTGGGCAGTTTACTTTGCTTCTGATATATGAGAGTTAAAATGATTCCCATTATTCCTGCATTTTCTCCTCTTTCCTTTGGGGAGCCCCTGTTCGAGCCACCTCCGAGGCAGCAGTACCACCTCCCTCTGAGCACTCCTCATCCGCAGGATGGCCCATGGTTGGGAAGCAATCCCTAAGCTCTCAAAGGCTTTCTTATCAGTTCTTCTACTCCAGTGGAAAACTGGAGATGAGGCTGAGCAGTCAGTTCAAAGCCATTCCCCTTGTCCTGTCCCTACAGGCCCTTGTCCCAAGCCCCTCTCCAGGTTTCCTGCAGCCCCTTCAGGCACTGGAGCTGCTCTCAGGTCTCCCCTTCAGGAGCCTTCTCTTGTCCAGGCTGCCCCAGCCCAGCTCTCTCAGCCTGGCTCCAGAGCAGAGCTGCTCCAGCCCTCGCAGCATCTCCATGGCCTCCTCTGGCCTCGCTCCAACAGCTCCAGGTCCCTCTTGTGCTGCTGCCCCAGAGCTGGAGCAGGGCTGCAGGGGAGGGATCTCCCCAGAGCAGGATTGAGGAAGAGAATCCCCTCCCCTGACCTGCTGCTCAAGCTCCTTTTGAAAGCCTTTGACAAGAGCCAAATCACTGAGCTGGCAGGATTGTTGGCAGAGGGATTTTAAGGTGGTTATTCATATAAAACCTATCAATGGCAATTAAACAGAGCAGGACAACTGCCAAGCTCCTGTGTTTGCTCACTGTCAGTAGGTTTTATGGATACAGAGATACATATCTACAAAGCCATTCAAGTGCAGTTAATTTTTCCAATAGCCACGTTCTGTAGCTCATATGAGGGCAATACGTTTATCTTACAAAGTTAGTGACTTCATAACGTACTACTTGTCTCTAGGGCAGGTTTTTGATTAACTTCCTTCTAGTACATAGAGAAAAATGAAAACTCTCTCCATCAAAACCCCAGGATGAAGTTTTGTCAGGCACCAACTGCAGTTTGTCATCCTGCCAGGGGTGGAACACGAGCTTGGGAAAATCTGGAACCTCAAACCTGATGGAGATGGTGGGAGCTGCGGTGTAGGAAATACACCTCAGCTTATCAGAGCTCACTCTGTCATAATGCAAAGATGAAGAGCAAAGGAAAGTTAAAGCATGGTACCTTTTGTAACACCCACATTTGTGTTCATAGACTCTCTGCTAGGATGGTGCTATTGGAGCAAGTTCAGAGGAGGCCATGAGGATGACCAGGGGCTGGAGCACCTGCTGTATGAAGACAGGCTGAGAACATTGGGGCTGCTCAGGCTGGAAAAGCTGCATGGAGAGCTCAGAGCAGCTTCCAGTGTCTGAAGGGGGCTACAAGGATGCTGGGGAGGGACTATTCATCAGGAACTGTAGCAATAGGACAAGGGGGAATGGGTGAATCATGGCAGGGGGTTGGAACTGGATGATCTTTATGGTCCTTTCCAACCCAAAACATTCTGTGATTCTATGATTCCATGTTAGGCCAGACCTGCAGTGAGAGGGGGTGATGCTCCACCCTCAAACCCCTCACTATCCAAATGGTCCAGAACAAGCAGGAGAAGCATCTTAGGACTATTTGGCTGATTTTCTTGCCTCCTGATGACACCCCATTAAAAGTAACGGTTCATAATCTGCACCAGCCCAGCTCGCCTCAAGATACGGATCTGCCTCATTTGCAGTTACATAATTAGCAATTACCCTAATTCCATTTACATTAAATTCCAGGTTTTTTTAAATAAATGTTATCTTCCCTGATGAAAAAAAAAGAAATAATAAAGAGACCTGGGTCTACTCCAGACTCCAGAAAGCAGCAGCATCATTATCCCCTCCTCAGATACAGTGTCTAGACACTTTCAATGAAAATATTCATTATTGCTCATTTGCATCTCTTTCAAGTCTAGGATGGAAATCAAATGAAGATGTCAAAACAACGCTACCTCTGCCTGAGGCAAAGAGGAGACACAGTGACCCCAAAGTCCTTCCAAACGTGAGCTTAGCTTGTGTGAAGAGGGAGCATCTCAAGCATCCTCAGAAGTGAGGGCAGTGCTAGATGGAAGCTAAGTGAAAAGAATCAGAGGGAAAGAAAGGTGTATGTAAAAATATGGATCTGAAATCTGCTTCTTTAAGAGCGGAAAAGACCAGGAGCTCAGCAGCAAACCACCAAAACAGCACCAAACCCCTGCTCGGATGGCTTTATAACCCTGCATTATAACAGGTTTATAATGCAGGGTTATACAGGAGTTAGGGCATAAAGGATGAGCTGGGGCATAAATGGGTTAGGGAACTGGCTTTGATTGCCCTCTGCATTTCAACACTAGGAGAGGCTTTTATGTCCCTTAGTCTTACTGAAAAAACCTCAGCCTTACATTACAAGATTTGGTGAAACACAGCTGTTAATCAGGATGGTGACAACTCACATGGGTTTAGAAGAGACTTTTCCTGAAGATAAGTACATTTTAAATATACTCCTTATTTGCTAGTAACAACATTTTCTATTAGCACAAGGGAATGTGTATTACACCTCAAGCACATGCTTCACTGAGCTTGGGGAATAAAGATAAAATAACCCTTTTCTAGGAAATAGGGATGAAAAAAAGAAAAAAAGTTAGGGAATATCCCTTTGAACTCCAAAGCAAATTTGCCCTTGTCATATTTGCATCTCTCTCGTGTTCTTTTGCTGTGCAATGGAGTTTTATTAGCAGGAACATTCATAGAAAGTGAATTTGAAGCCTGAATACCCATGGGAAATGAATTTTAAATCCACTTGCTGTGTGCAGCCACCCAAGAAACTGGATCATAATTGTTTATTATACTTAAATATTTATATTGTTGAAGCACGTGTTAGATAAAAAGCCTGATCTGCTCCTGTGTTGGGCAAACGCTGGCCCAGGTTACAGGAATTACCCCCATTCCCAGCAAACACAGATGGGGATGTGTGACCAGTTCAGCCAGGCTCGGTCACATACCAGTGGTGAGATGGCAGGTGGCACGTTTCAATGTCAAGAACATTAGGGTGGAGGGGTGAAAGATCCAAATGTTCCTGCAGTTTTCCAAGACTGAGGAAGTTGCAGTGCATCCACTCAGCGGCACAACTTCACACGGGGTACTTGAAATAGAGTCAGGGATTTAAAGTCCATCAGAAACATCCTCATAGAAGCTTTTTTACTGCCTGAAATCCAATGGGATGGACTCCAGCTCCCATTTGGGAGCTCAGATTTCAGCCCTCACAGCGCCTTTTGGTTTACAATGGATTCTTACAGTTTCCATTCCCCTCCTCTGCTCCCCATTTGCATCTATAAATGCTCCAGAAAGCAGCACACAATGGCACTGCCGCCCCCAGCAGATTCCTGGTGGGACAGTGGCAGCTCTGGAGCAGGAATCACATCCCTGATCCCCAGAGCAGTTACCATCCCATCCCTCAAAGAGAGCAGCAGGAGCTCACTGTGCAGGACAGCATTGCTCCCAGATCATCCTCCTGCTCCAAAGGTACCTTTAGGGTTTGGGGGGAAGAGATGAGCAACACTTTCTGCAATAGGGGATCCCAATTTTGCTTGGTCATGTAGCACCCTACAAGTCATCTGTGCTCCACAGACCTCAGAGCAAAGGGCAGGCTGCCCCTGCTTGAGCTAGCACCGACTGTGCACTGGACTTTGGAGAGGGTTTTCTTGCAAGTACCAAGTGAAGTGTGTTTTCAGGGGTTGGAGGGAGGCAGAAGCTGGTTTCCACCCTGTTCTCCCAACCCAGGGCTGCAGTCATCTCCTGGCTACCTTCCACCCTCCTGAGCGCACACAGTGACGCAGGATGTGGCCGCCAGGTCACTCAGCCGTGCTGGGAACAGACTGAGGGATGCCCTGACAACAGCCATGTCCTGGAGCTCCAGCTGTGTCCAGCATCCAGGAGCAGCTCCTGCAAGCAGCACTGCTGCACTCCGGCCTTTGGAGGAAGGGGAGGGCACGTGTCAAGACCAGTCTTCACTGTGTTGTTTTTCTCTATTGCTTCTTCGAATGCAATGAGGGAGTGGAGTTTTTTGGTGATTATGGAGGGATAACTGCAAGGTCAGATCCCTGCTGGAAGCGGGGCTGGGCCATACCCATTACACCACATATCAGAGCACAGGCAAATTACCAACTATTAAGGGCTGATGAACAAAAAACTCCCATGAAATTGAAACTCAAGTTACAGCAATAAGGATGCAGAAGAGAGAAAATTGCATTAGGATATGCACTATGTTATAAACTCCCCTGAAACTGCATCCACTGCTGGGAGGAGGGGACTCAGAGCCACCCCCTGGAGCAGTGTCCAAGTGTCAGCTTCCCTGGCCCTTGCATACAACCGTCTTTTAATTATCACCCACAACAGTCAGATGAGGGCTGCCTGTGTTGATTTGCATTTGCAACACACTGCAGTGCAACAGTTCCCTGCTCCTCTATAGCAATAGCAGGTCTTATTGGCAATGTAATTATATGCCATCAATAATTATCAAAACTTAAATTACCCAAAGATGCTTGCAAGCTAAGCTGATACAGTATTTCATGCTGTCTCCTTCCATCCCAGGCCACCAAGGTGCTGCTGGTATCCAAGTGGAAAGCTGTAATTAGGTGAACATGAGAAGAGGAGGAATGTGATGAGGCAAATCAAGAGCAACTAGTGCTGGGGACCCTGTCACTTGAAGCTGCCACAGGAAGGGTCAGTGTCAGTGTCTGGTGACACCCACTGAAAACCTAAATTGTTTCTGAGTAAGCTCCAAGCTGGTTTTGAACAACATTTGAAATGCAGCATGTTGGAAAGAGGAAGAGCAAGAAATCAACACTGGGGAGGGTATGATCTCATGCAAGAGGGGATAATGGCTCCATTGCTGGAGGGAGCATCCTCATAGTGGAAGCAAAAATGAGGACCCCGTCTGCCCAGAGAGCTCTGAGGCTAGGGGTGTACACACACAGCTCTGCGATACCCACATACCTCCATTTATAGCTTCTTTTATCAAACAAATAAATCATCATGGACTGGGTTGGAAGGGACCTTAAAGACCATCTAGTTCCATGGGTGGGTTCACCTTCCACTATAGCAGGTTGTTCCAAGCCCCATCCAACCTGCCTTAATATATATAAATATACTAAGAAATACATATATAATATGAATAATAATAATAATAGATATAACAATAAACAAAAACCATAAGCTAAATGCTACAAGCAGGGTCTATGCCGCCTAAGCCAGATATGGTGACATCCTGTTTGCTTTCCACCACCATGGCAGAAGATGCAACACATCACAGGAGTGATGAAAATACAAGTGCTAAATGGGCTCAAAACACCTTCTCCAGGATGTTATTCTCTTGGTTACAGAGGAATCCAAAGTTGTTCTTTATGGCTTGAAGTGGTTAACTCTATGAAACTGGAGAATTAATGACACTGAACTTCAGAACAATGACAAAGGATTAAAGGCACCCCAAAGAATGTTTTCTTAATTGTAGCCGCCTGCTACATTAAAGCTGCTATAGGAAAATGCATTTACAATTCAGCTATTAAACTGCAAACCATTACCACTGCCTTTGTGGCTTTATATTCCTCTAACAAATTTATTATGCAATTATTCTGTACAACAGCACCATTTCCAGCAAGTGGAGCTGAAATAAGGCACCCATTCCCCAATCCCAACACCTCTGTGCTTCCAGATATTTCTACAACAGATCAAAAACATTACAGTGTAGTTTTCTGGGATTCTGAGACATTTGAGTACTGAGCTGGAGTCTTGGCTTTATAGAATCACAGACCAATTGGGGCTGGAAAGGACGGTAAGATCCAAGCCCCTGCCATGGGCAGGGACACCTTCCACTAGAGCAGGTTGTGCCAAGCCCCTGTTGGGGGGCCTTGAACATCCTTGAACACTGGCCAGGGATGGAGCATTTACCATTTCCTTGGGCAATCTGGATTTAGTTATGTTTAATAAATACCCAAAATCTGGGCATCAAAGGGGTTCAGAACCTGACAAGATCCAATATCAGGGCTGTTTCATGGATCTTTCTGAGCCATAATGGGCAAAATTGGGTGATAAAAGTGGGACAGAAGAGTTTAGCTCTGACAACTGCCATTTATTGCCATAGGAAATGCAATTCCTTTGCAACTTGCTCCAGTGGCTCTGTACAGCTGGGGCTTGGGGAGCTGGTGTCTCACCTGCCAGAGGGCTCAGCCAACCCCCAGCACCCCACTGCTGACAAAATAAAACATCATTCTTAGAAATTAAGAAGAAAAAGGCATTTTTTGCCTCATTTTCCACCTCTGCAAAATAAATCTGTAAATAAATAACCCCCACACACACTTTGGCATCATAAAAACAACCTGCATAAAGGGGCATTAAGCAGAACACACATTTCCTGGGCAGAATGACTGGATTATTGTTGGGAGATGCAAATAAATTCACATCATGTGCCCTTTTCTTTTTTGCCTCCTTTTTTCTCTTTGTACCACCCTCATCAAAAGGAGGAGACAGTGTCAGGATCCGGCTCAGGAATCTCTTGAGCAGATTAAAGAGCTAATTCTGCTGGAACTGGGGAAGCTGCCTACTGTCCAGCCTGAATCCATCATGCTTTAGAAAACCACAGATTAAACACTCAGTGCCTCACTGAAAACCTCTCTTCCCAGTCACCAGCGCCCGCAGGTCCATGCCATGACCATGAAACCATCTCTTAGGAAGCAATTCCTTCATCTCATGGGGTCTTCTTCTACCCTGATCCACAAGTGGATGCTTCTCACACCCTTCACATTACCTGTGATCATACCCTGAGCTTACTGTAGGCGCAGGCTTATAGGGATGCACTGAAATGGTGCTTTGCTGGGCTGCTCTTTGGAGATTTAGTACAAACTCAAAAGAAAAGGGAGGGAAATGAACAAAACCCCAGTTTTTCTCTAATTATCAGTATCCTTTATAATAACAATATTCTAATTATCATCATCCTTGCAGGTTTGGTTTATTTGTTTTGGTAAAGGAGGTATTTTGGAGGTCCCAAGGACTGGTAAATGCCACAAGAAGGCAAAGCAAACTGAGCAAGGTTTTCAGTGCTGCTGCAAGTTGGATGGGACATCAATGGGACAAATCCTCACAGCCTCATGAGTCTTAATGGCACAGTGAACCCATTTAGTTATGCAGAAGGCATCTCCCTCTGTCCGCACATGGTGAATCGCTCCTTAGAGGGGCTGAATGGCCCAAACCTCCCCCTCTGCACTCTCAATTCACGGCGCTGGAGCCACTGCTGCCAGTGCTAAACAAGGTCTGACTTTGTAGGATTATTTAATATTTATTCCAAGTGTTTGCTGTGGGTACAATGACATAAGCACCGAGGCCAAACCCGACATGGTTACACGAGCACAACACCCCCCAATCCCCAGCTGTAACGGAATCCCTGCAAAGAGTCGGCGGGAATGAGCTGACAAACTGGGATAATTTATTCTGCTGAGCCCGGTGCCTGCCAACAGGGCTCAGTCTGGCGTGGGATAGACTTACTAGGAGCAGCCAGGCTGGGATTTGCAAAGAGGAGGAGGAGTCACAGTGAATGAGATACCCCAATCTCAGCAGATTCAGTAGGAACTGGTTATTCAGACAGGCTGGATTGTTTTCCTTCCTTGGTTTAGGTTAACTACCACTAACTAGTATGGATTAACACCAAGAGGGAGGGGCTAAGTTAAAAAGGGATTTTTAGGTTAAATTAATGAGTGATAAAACAAGAAGAAAGATACAGAGGGAGAAAACACACTTGAATTTCCCATGGAGAAATAAACCTGATTTTTACATACCACAAATAAAAACCCCAAACCCTTCCTGCATGCTTTTCTCCACGTTGTCCCAAATTTTCCCTAATTAATGTTAATTTGCTCAGCCCCTACTACCTGTGCCACTGATTTGGGTAGTAAGTTTCTCTAAGCTTCAGCATCCTCCTGTGCTGGTTGGGACAATGAGACCTGTGGTACCTGGGACTTCCTGGGTGGATAAAAGTCGACCCACCACCATCTTCAAAACAATCCTGGATCACCACAGAGATGGGAGCAGCCAGACTTCAAAGGGAGCCTGCCACCTAAGTGTCTGCTCTTTGCTTTCCCTTGTCTGTTTCTTTAGAATAGATCTTTACTATAACCAGGAGCAAGATTTCTATGGAAAGGAGCCATTAAAGAAAAAAGTAACCTGGATTTTACTGTTCTTTTGACTGAGCAACTGATGTGCCCAGTGACTCACTCATTTCTACATCACTGTTTTCTAATGTGGGACTTCTCCATGGAAAAGCTCTCATCCAAATGCATTCTGCCAGGAGCTGCCAGTCACTGGAGAGGTAAGACCTTCACACATAGACCTGTGCCCACCATGGCAGGGGTTGGAACTGGATGAGCTTTAAGATCCCTTCCAACACAAGCCAGGCTGGGATTCTAAACCCACCTCAATTGCTCACCAATGCTGCAGGGTGAGCTGGGCTACAAAATACCTTTGGAAAAGCTGCAGAAAAACCCTTTGGAGTAGTGTGGGGCTGAATGACTGCAGAAACAGCAGCATGGTGAGGCAGAAGGTGGCCTTTAATGGTCTACATAATGAGATCAGGATGCACAGGACATGCCAAAGCGGATGATAAACAATTAATAATGATTTCCTTGCCCAAACATGGAAGGACAGCAACAGTCTGAGGACAGGGATGTGGTGCATGAAGTGTGTCAACAGCAAGAACCTGCAACTCAGCTCCCTCTGGGCACCTAAACCTTCACCACATCAATAACCCAAGGGAGCAAAAGTACCAGTTGAGTGCATCCCCTTTGCAAGGCTCAGGAGGTGAGTGCAGGCAGTGCTTCAGCCGTTATTAGGGTGCTGAGTCCCACACCCTTGTTTGAAGCCACGCAGTCCCAGTGTGCCACAGGAGGCCACATGTACCATGGAGCAGTTGCTATGGTGACTGTGGATTTCCTTAAAACTGGAAAAAGGAGCGTGAATGCCCCAGCAAGCAGAGGAGCAGCAGCTCCTTTGTGGGGAGACTGCGTACAGATGCTGCAGACACCCTCAGCTGATACCACCTCCAGATGAGCAAGCTGTTCCCTTCAAACAGAGACGTGTTTGCCTAGCAGTCTGTCCCTTGGCAAACATCCCTGTCAGGTCTTTGCTGGCTCCACTCTGCAACATGCCAGTCTTCATCCAGCAATTGTATTTATTTCAGCAGTCTCCAAGCATTATCTGAAGATGCTCCTCTGTCGACAGAGGAGCTGGGTTTTGACTGCAGCCCTTCTGGCAGGGAATGAACCTTCTTCCTTCTTCAATGCAGTTACTTAAAAGCATGGAGAAGTGACAGGACTGGCAGGTAGAGGAGCAAAGTCCCCCAGTTACCCCAGTTACAGCACAGCACATGGCAGAGCAGCACCGACCCTCCACACTGCGCTCGCAGCAATACCAATAGGGTGGGATGCAGAGCTATCATCCCAGTCTGGAACTGGGTTAAATGAGCAGCACAATCACTTTCTTCCACAATCCCTACATTCAACTTTGCCCTTTGCTATTTTAAAATGCTGGTTTGTCCCAGCCCAGCCGCTGAGTCAGGATGAATCAATAACCCCATCGATTTTAACACCCAAAGCTGGAGGTGACAGTCCCGTGTGATTTGTATGCACGTGAGCATTAGCCTAACCCTAGACTGCTTTAAACAAAGTGGCTGTCAAAATCCCATGGGAATATTTAGTTAGGATAAAGAAACATATAGAAACACAGCTTTTGGAGCCATCTCACAGTAACTTTCGTTTCCATGGTGACTAATGTTTGTGTTTATATCTAGTCCCAGTGTTTCTATCAGATTGTGCTTCATGGAGCAGCTGTTACAAGTCATTTCACCAAGACAGATGATCCTGATAAGGAGCAAAGTTTCCATTCTACACAAATGCACATTTATTTAATAAAATCCAAATAATTCAAACCCGGAAAAGAGCTGTGCTTCAAAAAATTGATTATCAATGTAGCCTCCTGATGGAAGGAGATTGAAAGCGGCCACACAATAGCTGCTGCCTAATAAGAGGGTGATAGAAAAAAACATAATAGAAAATAAATAAAACAACTGTGAAAGCACTAGTAGCTATATTAAATTCGGCCCTGATCTTTCTATCCTTGGGTTTTATGCACAAGTGTTATGCCTAAAAATGAGCTCCTGCTGATTTTGATGGAGCTGTCACTAAAGAAGGTCGAGGGGGGCTGTTGGCTCCCGCCTGCTTTCATCCCTTCACACAGCTCATCCCTCTGCTGAGGGTGGCCGGAGGAACCAAGCAAAGACTAACCCGGGGCTTTTGGATCTCATAATCCACATTCCTCAAATATCCCGTCACTGAGGCTTTTCTATAATAGCCCCATTTCCATTTCAGCTGAAATATTCACTTTCAAAAGCTTGTTTTTCTTATATAGGGTGGCTCATGTTTAGCTTCTTGGAACAATATTTGTGCCTCTTTATTACTGCAGTCAGAGACCAAAAACTCCCTCTATGAGCTCTAGATCTGGATCTAGACTTGGATCAAATCTCCACAGGGGATGAACAGCTTTCCCTGGGCTGAGCTCATACTGATAAAAGGAAGGTTGGTACCACAGTCATCTCTGACATCTTATGCTTTTTTTTTTTTCCCTGGAAAGACCAAAGTGTCTGAGATGTCCAGGTGAGGCCAGAAGGCTCTGGAGGTGCCAGCACTTTCAGAGATTAAACCATAGAATGGTTTGGAAGAGACCTTAAAGCTCCTCCAGTTCCAAGCCCCTGTGTCCAACCTGGCCTTGAACACTGCCAGGGATGGGGCAGCCACAGCTTCTCTGGGCACCCTGTGCCAGCGCCTCAGCACCCTCACAGGGAACAGCTTGTGCCTAAGGTCTACATAGGAAACACAGGCTCCTTGCATTTGCCTTCCCACAGTCTCATCCCCACCACAGCCCATTCCACAGCAGCTCCAAGCATCTGCTCATTTTCAGGAGGTAAGACCTGTCTTCACACCTGGAGGTTTTACTCATGCAGGCTCTTCCTTTAACATGTCTCTCTGCCTGCACAGGGCATCGCTTAAATTCCAGCAGGGACCAACAATTCATTCCCACAGCACAAGGCACCGAACCAGTAGCAGTTGGCTACTAGGAGAGGACTGTGTATGGCACTTGTTGCCACAAATATCTGGAGCACACCGGCACTGGCAATGGCATTGCCTATCATTTTAATCACTTCTAAACCCCAGCTCATCACATTGCAGAACGTGAAACCTACGGAAATGGTTTTCATTGTTAACTTCCTTCTTAATTTGCAAACTTCCTGTGAGTAATAGCAATTCCTGCTCGGCAAAAGCCGAAGCCTTATCTACCACCTTGTTCAGGCTAATTAAGAGAGATGGGGCTTGACTCTAGTTTAGATTTGCTAAATATTTTTCCCCTGCCTTCAGAAACATTTATTACATTTCACATTGCACAAACTGCTTCAGCCTCCCGCTGGCTGCAGAAACACATTGAATTATTCTAATCAGAAACAAGGATCATGTTGAAAGTAACTGTAACATGGCACAACAGGAAACCTGGTCTTGCAGACTCCTTCGGAACAAAGACTCCAGCTTTCCTCTTCCCTCTTTGCAACTATCAATCAAACTCTAAAAATAAAGTTAGATATACAAAATTATCCTGCCATCAGGGCCTGGAAATATTTCAGTGGAGCATCTGTCAGTACTCCCATTATGCATCTCAATTTCCCAGGTTCTCTATCTTCACTTTTCAGATTGCACCAGGCTGAAACTTGGCAGGTACACTGGAGATGATGCTGGAGCAGTTTGCTTAACAGCAGCCTCTCAATATTCCTGGAAGCTGGGCAGAGGGGAGGTTGTATTTCTTACCTGCCAGACCCAAACACCTGCAGCTCCCATGGACTGCACTTGAAGCCGGAGTTACCTTCAGCACTTCAGGCCCTGTGTTCTGCCAGCTTTGTTCGAGTCCTTCCTTAAAGCTTGGGGATGCCAAGTCTGCTCTTTGCTGAAGCTGTTAAACCTCCTCCTGATTTACAAGAGGGCAAGAGGAGGGTAATGCCTGAATGCAACTACTTGCTCTGCTATGCAAAGCTTTACATCAGTTTTACACCTCCTTCTACATGCAGCCTGATACTCAGAGAGGTTGGTCCCTGCTCCTTTGCTCTGCTCCTGCCACCCATTATCAATTGCTCTCCTCCCTGCAGGAATGCTGCCTTGGCACAGTTGGAAAATCTTCCTTTATTCCAATTCTGTAGAAAGTATTGGGTGAAAGGAATTGAAATATCCTGCATTTCCCAGACCGACCTCCTGCTTCCACGCAAGGGCTGTGAGGACACCACTGCTGCAGCCTCTGCTACTGCTGGGGTTCAGCTCCTCAAGCCCCACACTAAATATTTAATCACAGACGTTTTCTCCAGCATTTCTCAGCCAACAGTAATCAAAACCCTCCCAACAGTTGCTGCAGCCCCAGGGAAGAGCACTTCATTTATTTGTTTCTTCCTCTTGGAAAACAGAAATACTTAAAAGCTAATCTAGCAAGGACTAGGCATGAACATAGAATCGTAGAGGCACAGAATGGGTTGGGTTAGAATGCACCTCAAAGATCATCTAGTTCCAGCTCCCTGCCATGGACCTACTCTCTTTATTACAATCCTATTCCGTACAGCCAGGACTAATAATGTACACTTGGTATGTAGGACCTGTAAGACTGTTTATAAAGTGGAAGATGAGGCAATGAGATTCAAGACAGTTTTACTTTGCAGCCTTTTTGTTTTTTAATACTGGGGAAAGTGGGAACATATGAAAAGGGGGATGGGAGGTGGCAGCATTTGTAACTCTTAATTTACTAACACCACACATTGCACATATCTTCCATCTTGCTTCATTCAGAGAAATCAGCATTTTGCTAAACCAGCCTGGAGAGAGATATACCACAGGCATTTCAAACACACCACCAGGATGGGAGATCCCTTCTGAGGGATATCCAAGGCCAAAAGCATCTTCCTTATCACTGCCTGGTCTGTATAAAACATTCATTTGCTTTTCTCTGCCCATTAAACTCTCCCCATGAGTTTTTGATGGAGCAGAGCCAGTCACTTCCCACAGACATGGACCCCACCAGACACCAGGAAGATGCCTGGATTTAAATGTTATTTCAGCAATGAAATCCCAGCTTTCCCTCCCAGTGTAAAAATCTCTGAAATAAGTGAGACAGAGAGAGGTACAAAGCAATGACAATGGCAGGACTGGTCCTGTATTTGAAAACTGTTTAATTTATAGTCTCTCAGTATATGAAGAATCAAGAAAGAAAAATACCTATTGCCTACCAAATGTCACCATATCCACCCGACTTCCTTCACTCTTTGAATGGATTTACCAGTGCCGGGGGCAATCTCATTTTCTAGAAAACCTGTTTTATTGCCTAATATTCCACCCGAGTCTATGGCTGATCACTTAAATAGGCTTTTACCAGGCAGGGCAGGCTGTACGTCTCATTTCTCTCACACACCCTGCAGCAGGCTCTGTGTGTGGGTTGGGGAGAGGAGAAATCACAGCAAGCAGAGCAGGATGGCTTACTGTCAAATTAAAATGGTGATTCATTCCAAACCAGGGCTGTTTGCTCTGGTATTTTAAAGATGTTTAATTTCAATAGTTGCATCGTGCCTCAAATTCAATGGAATGAGAAGTGCTGCACAGATGATGCTGAAGGGATGAGCCATTGCATAGACTCATAGAATAGTTTGGGTTGAAGGGACCTTCAAAGCTCATCCAGTCCCAACCCCCTGCAATGAGCAAGGGCATCTTCATCTAGAACAGGTTGTCCAGAACCACATTCAGGCTGGCCTGGAATGCCTTCAGGGATGGGGCATCTACCACGTTTCTGGGCAACCTATGCCAGTGTTTCACCACCCTCAGTGTAAAGGATTTCTTCCTCACATCCAGCCAGAATCTCCCTCTTGTAGTTTAAACCCATCACCTCTCATCATGTCACAACAGGCCCTGCTAAAAACCCTCTCCCCATCTTTCTTATAGGGCCCCTTTTAAGAACTGAAAGGCCACAATAAGGTTGCACAGAGCTGTCTCTTCTCCAGCTGAACAATCCCAACTATCAGCCATTCCTCACAGCAGAGATGTCCCATCCCTCTGATCATTTCTGTCTCCCTCCTCTAGACCCTCTCCAACAGGTCCATGTCTTTCCTGTACTGAGGACTCCAGTGCTGGATGCAGTACTCCAGGTGGGATAATAGCGTTAAAAGCCCTCGGTCCTGCAGCACTGATAAAGAAAGAGATGCTTCTGGCGGGAGCATCCCTGGGAGCACCATGCAGCTCAGAAAGGCTTAAGAATCAGAAGAGCTGATAATCAAAATCTGTCCTGAACATCTCCTGTCTAATGGATCATTTGCAATGTTTACTGATGAGTGATAAAACCTCTGCTTTATCCCTGCAGCCCTGAGGTACCTCCAGCAGCTCTGTAGGAATTGAATACACTGATTTCTAACACACCTAATCCATAACTACAAGCACACAGAGGAAGAGGCTGATCCTCAGACACATAGCTAGTATACTAATTCCTTTATTTTAATTTGCCACCCTGTTAACCCAACCAGAATACCACATGCACATATGGATACATTGGAAAGGAAGAGATGGGATATTTGAGGCCTGATCCAGAAAGGCTTACTCAAGAGTCACCCAGCCATAAATAATTTAGTCTGTTCAGTTTATGTTAACACCACCAGGAAGTAATTGGAATAGGACTTTCATAGGGAAAAGGTGATAGCAAAACCCAACAGCCAGATGCTAAAGCCACATGCTACAGGGAACAAAATGTCACTCCTGGTGCCTCCATCCACCCCAGGGAGGACCATCTTTGATATCATTCATCAACATTCCTGGCTTTCTAAACAGCAAGTACATTCTTACTGCAGAGTAGAAATAGTCCTGCTTGCAGGCAGCAGAACAGGGGTTTTTTGGCTATGTAGTTTTCTGTGTGTAGCTTTGTACTCTTGAAAAATACTTTATTTCTTGAAAGCTCAACCTTAGATTGCATCAAGGCTTGGAGATGACATCCAGCAAATCATCTCTTGTTACTCAGAGAGGAAAGTTGTGCTGCATGAAACAGAGATGCTCAAAGTTAGCCTTGAAACCAAGAAGAAATTGCCAGCTTCTGTTGGAAACTGGGAATTATTCTGCTACACCCAAACAGCTCAGAGCCAGAGCACTTTTTGTCTGCTGTCTTTAATGGCATTTTAACATCTTTTGAAAGAGAATGGGATTTTCATGATCCAAATCCTTCTCTGTGTGACCAATCTTCACATGTGTTTTCTGTGCAAGGCATACTTAGAAACATGAAATTAGCCAAATTATTTACTGTGGAGAGCAGTAACAACTCCAGAGGTGAGATCTAACACACACACACACACATTTAGGGACTTGTTTGAGATTTATTTTGCCCCATTTGATTTAATCTCTTGTGGTTCACAGTGTCAAGACGCGATCAGGTCAGAGTAGTTACACAACATAGGCTGCTCTGTAAAAAAACATGAACCAAAGTCCTAAAAAGATGTAACAGTTTGCTTTTGTTTAATAAGCATAAACCATGATGATATCCAAGTGCAACTGGAATGATCAGACTGCTCAGAAGATGACAGGAGCTCCATGTAGTATCTCTATTTAGAACACGCACAACGCTGTCAGGAGGGGGAGAAGAGGGGGTCCCTGTCCCTCTGCCTGATTGCTG
Source organism: Melopsittacus undulatus (assembly GCF_012275295.1). Taxonomy (NCBI): domain Eukaryota; kingdom Metazoa; phylum Chordata; class Aves; order Psittaciformes; family Psittaculidae; genus Melopsittacus; species Melopsittacus undulatus. Next base: position 1,773,299 of record NC_047538.1, on the reverse strand, counting down.
CAGTAATTCCCAGTCAGCACAGGAATAAAAAAGACACAGCTTCCTGACATGCTCCAGACACACTAAATGGGAGTAGGATGCCAGTTGGCTGTGACACAAACTGGGTTGCACACGGATCTTGCAGAGCAGCTGGCACAGAACACCAATTCCTCAGAGCAAGAGGAAAGTTCCCCTTCGGGGGAACTAATCCTGCAGCTCTTATCTACAGCAGACCAGGATGGTTGGTGCCTTCAGAGAAAGAGCTCATCCCTGTGGTGTTTGAGATGGGAAATAAAGCCTTTGTGGAGGACCTCTTTCATCCCGCTGCACTCCTACGTGTGTTTGTGTGCACTGGGCAACTCAACCTGCCGCAAACCTCCACATCAGACCATGCTCTGGAGTGCAAATGCCCCAGTGCAGCCCCCATGGATCATCTAGGTATGAATGGAGAGGTGCTGGGTTTAGAATCATAAAATAGACTAGACTAGAATAGACTGGGTTGGAAAAGAAAGACCTTTAAGATCATCAAGTCCAACCATTACTCCAGGACTACCAAGACCACCACTAAACCATATCACAGGACTGTTTGGTCCTGCAGAACTAGGAGGAAGGGAAATAGAGACTTCTCATCTTGCCTGCCTATCTTCATCCCCAAAACCTTAATGAAATCTGTGATTTTCTTCATATTATTCACACTACAACCAGAATCCCGCTTCTGATTAAATCTATATGCTTGATGATTCTCAGCAGATCTCTGAGGAATCAATACTTATCACTCAAAGAGCAGCAGCCTCTCTAAAATTAGTGTTAAAGGAAGTGCAAGTTTCTTCCTGCGCAGCATAACTTGGTAGGTGTTAGTTCTGTGAGAGCCTTTAAAACCCATTAATGGCTCCCAGGAGAGCACTAATCATTTTCTACATATTCTTATCCGCTTAATCCCATTATAAAGATTTATAGCATGAAAGCTGACCACTCATAATCCCAAACTGAGATGGAAAACTGGAATAACAGGCAAGTGACATTTGGGAAGAGAAAGACATAGGGTTTTCTCACTATGCCTGGACAATTGCTACTGCCTTTTCAGAAAGGAAACAAATGATGGAATAAGGCTGAGGATCTCCAGAAATACAGGAAAAAGAAGGTTTGAAGACACAACACAGTTTAAGGTGAGATGTCCCTGCCCGTGGCAGGAGGATGGAATTAGATGATGTTAAGGTCCTTTCAAACCCAAACCATTCTATGATGCCATAAGTTATGCAGAGATGCTCCCCTTGAAGTTTCTACTCAAGGTCACCCCACTTCACACATCAAACAATAAACCTGGAACCATCACTCAGTTCATAGGGGCAGAAATGCTTGTCCTCCAGTCAGGTCATCACACCCAGTAGCACATTTGGATGACTTACGAATTTCCAAGCCCCCCCTGAGCTTGAGTGCAGAGCAGAGGCTGTCCCCATCCTGCAGCCATGGTGACAGACATCCAGCTGCTCACCCAGTGACACCACCAGAGTCCCAGCTCTCACTGCTCCTCTCATTATCTGAATTGAGTTAAAAGGTGCTCTGTTAACAGCTTATTCAATGGAAATCTCATTACCTACAGCTCTGCCAAGAATGTATTTGAAAGAGCCTTCACAACGATCTTTGCTAGTAGTGCATTGAAAGGGAATCTGTTATGGGGTCAGATACTATTTTATTCCAGTGGAAACCTAACAAAGATGGACTTTGCTAATAATAGGGTCAGTCTTGCCATAATTAAATGAAACCTCTTCTAACAGGCTAACACATTAAAAGCTGTCTTACTCTGAGAGAAGCACTGCCCCAGTGCCCACCTCAGGAAAATACTGTCTCCATATAGCAGCAATGCAGTTAAATGAATAAATAACAATCAAACTGGATATACATTTAGAGTCTAAATCTTGCAATCATTCTTCATCTGGAACGTCACAGTTTTCTATCACATTATAGAATCATAGAACCATAGAATGGTTTATGTTGGAAAGGACCTTAAAGCTCATCCAGCTCCAACCCCTGCCACGGGCAGGGACCCCTTCCACTGGAGCAGCTGCTCCAAGCCCCTGTGTCCAACCTGGCCTTGAACACTGCCAGGGATGGGGCAGCCACAGCTTCTCTGGGCACCCTGTGCCAGCGCCTCAGCACCCTCACAGGGAAGAGATTCTGCCTTATCTCCAACCTGAACTTCCCCTATTTCACTTTGAACCCATCACCCCTTGTCCTATCGCTACAGTCCCTGATGAAGAGTCCTTCCCCAGCATCCTTGTAGCCCCCTTCAGACACTGGGAACTGCTCTGAGGTCTCTATGCAGCCTTCCTTCTTATTCAAGTGCTAAAGACTCTTCAAAGGACCTCCAAGGCTCCCAGGGGACTGGAACTACAACCTGAAACCACCAGTTGAGACCTACATAGCTCTGCCTTAGCACAAGAAGGACAAGTGTTCACATCACATATCTGAGTGATGCAGTCAGGAAGGCAAGGACTAAAAATCGTTTAGTTTTGAAAAACTAGATTTCTTGAGCCTGAATTTAATACAAGCACAGGGACCTCACCAGGTTATCCATGCTGCAGAAATTTGGAGGGAGTTTAGATTCTGTTTTCTCACTAATAAATACAAGCTGGTTCTGATTTTGATAGTGTCAAAAAGTCAGGGCATAGCCTTGCCAAGCAAAGCTCAAGCTGGTTTACCTTAAAGATGCTTTCTCTTAGGGCAGCAAATCCCAAGCACTCTGGAGCAATTCAGGACTTCAGCTCAGACAGGAAGAGTTTCAAAAAGATTCTAGTTTATTTTCTAGATAAAACATTAAAAGGCTTGAAAATGCCAGACCTTCTTTCTTCACTGGCTTAAACTGCAAGCAGAAGCAGTGGCACAGATAGAGATCTGAGTTTATTGCAAGTACATAAATACCCGCTTTTATCTAGACACAAGGCTGTAAACACTTCTAGCACAACGTGTTTATTGCTGAGCTGTGAGCTGGGTACCTCGGTGACACAAGAAGCAAGTAATTGTGAATGCCAGGGAAGCAAGGTCTCAGAAGCCTACTCCGTCCCAACTCCTGCCCCAGAGCTGGGAGATGCACTCCCAGACCAGCCTTGACAATCCAATTCAGAGACCCTACAGCATCCGTAGGTAGCACATCCCTGTGTCTCCCTGACAGGCACCAGATTTTCCCTCAAACCTGGCCTTGATATACCCCAGGACAAACCAAGCAGAGAAATGACAACATTCCTCTTGCCCTCTGCAAAGAGTATTTGCTTTCTCTCCTAGCAACCATGCTGCATTGCTGAGCCATGGTTTTACCGTGAGCCATGAGGGACCCCAAATACTTTTAGCAAACTTCTGCCAAGGTCACTAAGGTTCATTTCATGGAGTTGATTTTGCCCTGCTAAGAGAAAGGCTTTGCTATGCTTGAAACTGGATTTCACCTTACGCAGAGCAGCAATGCAATGAGCCAAGGTTGATGTGAGTCACAATCCCACCTTCCAGAGCGCTTGCAACCTCTCCTACCCCCTGCCATTCCCAAGTTTCGTGGCTGTATCATCTCTTACATCATCCAATCTCCTAATGAAAATAAACAATGAAGAGAAGTGGATCCTGGAGAGACTCATCAAAAGCCAGGCTAAACATGAGTAATAACAACCTGCTTGTATTTCTGGTAATAACGTCTCCTGTGCATAGGGTGATATCCAGACCTCTGCCAAATAGCCTGGGATCAGAGAAGCACAACTTCATTCTTTGCTTTAGTGAAAGACATTAAAGCTTTTCAGCTGCAGGAAAACTGTAGTTTTCTTGCTTAACAAAGAAACTCGGAGATGGGAAAATAGGGCTGGTCCTCAAAAAAGTAAAGATGATTCCAACATACTTTAAAATGGAGCATGAGCTGTTTAAACACCAGAGTTGGCTCTGGACCCTCAGCAGGTCATGCCTGGATTCCAGCATCATCCCAGATACATTCTGGCTCCTCTTCTTGTACAGAAAAGGTGGGGACTTTTCTTACCCATCTCCCAGAGAGCAGCTGAGGCACATTCCCCCCATTTCCAGCTGGAAAGAGATCTCACCTACTGGTGGACCTCGGAAGAATTACCTTTAAAGACTTGATGCTTAAGTAGCCTGACTACAAGCCTACAAGTAATAGAGGTGGCTTCTGGGTTTTACAGCCTCAAGATGATGCATTATTAACTAGAACATCAAGCAGATCACTGTTTTCAAGCTGGGGATCAGAGGGAGACCCCAGTTTGGGATCCAAACCTGACTTTTCCATGAAGCTGTGCATAACTGCTCTGATGACAAGGCAGAGAAAAACTAGAGCAGCAACAACAGTGAAGCAGTTTTCTCGCTGCAGCACTGGCAATCTGTTTTTCTACAGGATCTTCTGGGAGCAGGGAGAATTCGGTGTCAAACTGACTTACATTTTCCCATTAGGAGTCCCTTTGCGTATCTTTTGTTCTCCCCCTTTGAGGAGAGCTCCGGACTGCCAGATGAATAAGGGTTGTTATAACAGCAATAATAAAAAAGCCCATCGAGTTAAAACAAAACATATTCACTGGCCGGGAGGTTTTGCCAGCAGCAGCTCTGCAGGCAGTGGGGAACTAGGGGCACATAGATCAGCCTCTTGTTTCTTGTGTCCTATAGAGCAAGCAGAGTGCCTGCAGCAATGTGGACACGAGGGGAACTTTGTTGTGCAGCCGCTCCTCAGTGGCTGGTGCAACTGAATGGCTACGGATGCTCTATGAGGCCAGACCCCTCAGTGCTGAAATCCACATGCATCAGAGGGTGCAATTCCAACGGCATCGCTGCTCATGGGATAGGGATGGACAAGACCATCTTATTCCTCGTTTTTATCTTTGTGGTGAGCTGATCATCTTCTTGAGGAGCAAAAGGGAAATTGAAGGAAAAGATGCACTCTGTCCTTTACTGTCTCCATACTGCCTGCATGAGCTTCACCTCCTGAACCTGATGTTCACCAAAGATCTCCATAACCCTGTACCAGTGCAGAAATGTAAGTGGATGTAGGAACATAGAGGAAACGGCCTCAAGCTGCACCAGGGCAGGTTTAGATGGAGCTGAGGAACAATTCCTGCCCCAGAGGGTGCTCAGGCATTGGAACAGGCTGCCCACGGCAGGGCTGCAGTCACCGTCCCCACAAGGGTTCACACCCCATGGAGACGAGGCCTCAGTGCCATGGGTCAGTGGTGGCCTTGGCAGTGCTGGGGTAAGGGTTGGACTGGATGAGCTTAAAAGGCTTTTACAACCTGGCTGAAGCTATGATTCTGTGATTCTATGCCTAAGTCCCAGGGCCTGCACCACAGCTCCGTCATAATGCCCCAGGTGACAAGATGCTGTAGTGCAACAGATCCAGACATGATGACAAGCAGAGAAGTAAATTGCTCCATTGAATCTGCAGCAGGAGCTTGGCCACCAGCTGCGAAGTCTTTAGAGTTGATTAAAAGGAACTGTGAGGCTGCCAAAATTACCCACAGGCAAATTGCCACTTGTCTCCCCCAAACTGGGTGTCATGGGCTGCCTGATAGAAGTGAGTGGTGTGAGCACCATGTGCTGTCTGCAGCTCACCCAGCTTCACCCAGACCAAGGTCCTGCCAGAGACCTTTCTCTTAGCAGCTCAACTACACCTGCAACAGCAAGAGAACCTCAAAACAGAGGTTTCTCCATGGCTGGAAGGAAATATGCATGGAAGAGTAAGACGATGACTGCACTGTTTGTATTGCATAAACCCAAGACCTATCAGCGCTTCAGAGAGATTCCTCGAAGTCCAGACAACTGCAGAGCATTCTACTGTGGCACATGACATCAGGACATTCAGACCCCATTCATGATCTGCTGGCAAAGACATGACACTTTGTATTTGGTGTAAAATGACGAAAACAGGAAAAAAACAACATTTTTAGACTGCTTAGCATCATAATAGAGCCATAGAGGCTGAAAATATCTCGTGCTGCAAAGAGGGGGAATTAAATATTCTCCTCACGACTCCCTGTGAAATGGCTCTTGGCGATTTCTGACACTACTTGAAATGGATTATGAAACACTGTGTGTCTGCTCTGGCCAACACCACACCACATGTTCAGTATGTAGCACACAGCAAGGAGTTAAAGGGCAGGTATTGCACAAAAGCAGATTAGCTACGGCAGCACCCAGCAGCATCTGGAGGAACTGCAGCTCTGGCCATGGTTTTTGATCCAGCCGGGATTATCCATGGGTGTTTCAGATGTGGAAAAGCCACTCTGTGATCCCAGTGGATGACTCTCCACATCACTACACTTCAAGGGAAAATATGAAGGACTCGAGGGGTTATGGGCCAGCTGCTTTCTCTGCCTGTGGCTGGTTGCCTGTCCAAATGCCTCGCTTGGTTGGCACAAGGAAATGCACAATTCTGCTGCTTCAGATTAAAACCCCACCAGTTTTAATAACTACTAACCTGGCCTCTTCCACAAACTTTAAGGAAGCTCTAGAGGCGTTGTTGGATTACACGGAAAGGGCAAAATGCTAAAACAGAGACTGTTAACACAGAGCTAGATAAAGAAAATAGCTTTGGGCTCCCTTGCTGCCTGGAATGGCTGCTACATGCCATGTTGTGCTTCAAGCTGAGATCAAACACATCCTGGGCAGTAAATCAAGTACATATTCTGTTTTGAGGACAAAGCAGCAAAATTCAAATACATTCCTGGACCATATCAGGAAACAGCTGGTGTTTCTTGAACTCCTGCTGCCCACACAGTCAATTCAGGTGAGGCGTGAGCCCCTTCAGAGTATCCCCTCCTAACACACAGCTCCCAGACAACACTGACCTGTTATCCCAGGAATTACATCCTGGCAGCTACAAGGTTATGCATCCAAGGAAAAGAAGAATGCATGGGGTTTATGCTTAATAATAAACTGCTTTGAAGTGTCCAGATTCCAGTCTCCATCACAAGGTCCTTTGTATGACCTAGTTGCCCCACCGCTCCCTGTTCTTGTCCTACAACCCTGCTCCTTCCAGCTTTCCAAAACATGAAGTAACTTAGGTAGAATCAGATGAAATATGGGGGTCACAGATTCACCCAGACACAGTGCCACAACAACCTGAATCTTTATCCAGAGTTCATTAGAGTAAATGAACTATTCCTGCCAGTTAGTCAGGAAACTTCAGGAGAGGTTGAGTTTGTTCCATGACTTCAAGGTCCCCACCAGAACACGAACAGTGTTTCATGTCAACTGCTTCCCTCCACCCAGCAGCATCCAACCTACATGAAAACAGGAGCTCAAGGTTTCGTCTTTCTTATGAGTGAGAACTTATTGAGCTGCAGTGGGATGCGAGCACTCAAGCTCTTGCTTGACACCGACAAGATTCTCTGTCCTTTACAAAGACCTTTTGGGCTCCTACATCCTGCTCCAAGCCAAGATGACCCAAGCTGGCCAAGCCACTCCTCATTTTCCCATGCTTAAAAGGAGAATAAATCCCCTTCCCTTATTTCTGAAGTGGTTTAGCTCCTCAAAGCAGCCTTAAAAATGCTGCAATTATTGTTGTCATCCACAGAGTCAGGCATGAAACAATGAAATGATTAAAAAGGAAGAGAAAAACAACTCACTCCAGCACTGCAAGGATCTTGCAGATTGCCCAAGCTCTTGCTAACAGCTCTGGTGACAACCTGGCAGCTTTTGTGATCTCATGCTCCCAGGTGAAATGCTAGAGGAACACTTACCCAGCTGTAAAAATGCTGTGATTGTATCTGGACTAAGAAGAATGTGGTTTAAGATATGTTAGCAACCTAATTGTAGAAAAATCAGTCAGGGTTTTAACACACATATTCAGTTTAAAGCAAGCCTTAATGGGAAGTCTAGGATTTACTTTGATCTACTAACAGGGATAAAACCATCTTGACCTGTGTTGTCTGTGTTGGGATTTTATGTTGATTTATTCCATTCAAAAATACACCCATTTTCCTAACACAGATGGAGTAGAATTGCAGAGGGCACCATCGCTGCCACACGCTGTGTAAGCGCTTGGAGAGGGGCTGCACAAGTTCACGTCTTATTCACTAGCAGGAGGAAACATTTTGCTTTATGAATACAAATGTGTGTCCGGATGAAGACCTGCCTAGTAAATGCAGCCTGCTGAGTAAGTGCATCTCAGGTATTTCAAAGCCTTACACCTGCCAACATTATCCATCCATCTCCATTTCTGTGCCTGCATCTGAAATATCCCCCTGTCATTCATGTACATTAGTTAACACCAATGGCATGTACTCACAGACCCCTGACCTGATCATTAGCTGCCGTGAAGCAAAACCAGCCACCACTCATTAGTCAAGGTGTGCAATTTGTTCTGATGGGCAACACACCCTTAAGCTGAAGTCCCTGGGGGAAGACAATTGAAGGGCAAAAAACAGTACAAAGGAAATAGTTGTATGCCCTGGAGTAATTATATAGAATCATAAAATGGTTTGGATTGAAGGGACCTTCAAAGCTCATCCAGTCCAACCCCCTGCACTGGGCAGGGGCATCTTCAACAAATCAGGTTGCCCAGAACCACATCCAGCCTGGCCTTGAATGTCTCCAGGGATGGGGCATCCAGCACCTCTCTGGACAACCTGTGCCAGTGTAGAGAATTGTTTCCTCACTTCCAGCCTGAAACAGACGTACAACAGTGCAGGGTGCAAGAATGGGTAGGTGCAGAAATAACCAAGAGGGGGAAGAAGCCCCATAGCCATCATGGGCAGAAACAAATGGCAGGAAGGGAGCACATGTGCATGAGATGGAATGTGGGAAAGAGAAGGAACAGGGGAATTGTGTTTGGGGTTAAGATAGAGACAAAGATTTTATATTTTTTTCTTTTCCAAGTGTGGAATACAAAAGAAAGGCTCACTGAAAGACACACAAGGGGCCTCTGGAAATACCAGAATCTGACTGTTGACAGAAGAAATAGATGTTGCTGAAATATTAAGAATGTGTTGCCTTGGTATTTGCTAAGGAAGATGGGCAAGAGAGAGGCTGCAACTGTGACCCCGCAGGCGTGGGAGGAAGGAATAAATTCCACCATGAGGAATAAAATGCAGAGTACAATTTAGCATATAAAATCTCTTAACAAAGCCATTACCCTGCTGCAGCAGCCACAGCAGTGAGTGTCCTAACCAGCAAATTAGTGTTTAATAGGAGTTGCTTATTCCAGAATTATTAGTAGATAAGAGGAGGCAACAGTTAAGCACTCCCATTCCTAAGGGTAAATCATGTGTGGAGCATTGCAGGGGAAGCAGAGGGCTGGCTGCAGGACATGAGCACCAGTGGCAGCTCAGGGCCCCAGCCTGGACCTGAGGACAGAACCACCAGCCCATCCCACCACTGCAGCAAGGCAATGCTGAAAGAGGTTCAAAGACATCCAAAGGGGAAAGAGTTATCTAAAGCAAGCAGAAATCTCTGCAGCTTTAGAGATTGCATCTGTCACTAGAAATAACTGGAGCTAAGACTTGCTTCTGGTTTTTCCCCTACCTTTTTCTTGTCTAACTGCTCTTTCTATAGGTGATGCTGGCAGTATGTGTCTGAAAATTACTGCAGGTTACTGATGTGCTCTTCCTGCCGGCCCTGTGCTCTGCAAAGCATGAAAAAATGCCATCAGCACTTTCTTCTCCAAAGGGTGAAAGATTCATTTCAAGGGCTCTCAGATCTCCAGAATATTTGCACTGCTCAGAACAAATCTCCCCTGTGTTGACACACTGAGCATATTCACTCTATTTATGATTATTCTTGTATAAAAAAATCAAAATTGATGGATCTTACCTAGGCAAGCTGAGAAAAGTGTTGATGTAACAGGAAAAGCATCAATGAGGGAGTGGAAAGAGGATGGACAGGGACAGAAAAAGGAAATTAAGATTAGAAATAAAAAGGAAAAGAAAAAGCCCTTGTCTAAAGCTCAGGAAATGAGTTGGCTTCTCAGAAATATTAGGACAAGAAAAAAACCAAGGCAGATATGGATGACTAAGGAAATCACAAAACCTATCAAGGAAAATAAGGTTTCTGACATTTGAGGCATCATGAAACATGAAAAGTAACAAAGGGAGTGTGAATTAAGCCAGAAAGGGGAGAGAAAACAGACTGGGGTTCACATGCTGGGTGTGATTTTCTAATATCTGACTATAAAATATTAAAGAAGAGCAGTGGCCAAGCACTGGTTCTACATTGACCCCTTCTTCCCCAGGCACCACTGTGGTTGGTGCACTGCATCCTGTATCACAAGCTGGAAAAGAGCATACAAAAACCGGGATAATTTAAGAAAAAGTGATTCATCCACTTCTGGAAGAAGCGCTGTTTGGCAAAGCAAAATAACCACATGGAGCAGTGCATTATGCTTGGGTAACTAGAGAAAAACCAGTAGTTTTCTCTAGAAAAACTAGAGAAAAAGCAGTAGCTCTTCTGTGATTTATCCATGAGTTCATGGGGTGAAGATCTTTAGGGGTTCTTTTATTTTTGATCCTGGTTGCCCATCGACATTCCAGTGGTTATTTTCCATGCTGTAAAAGCTACCCCTGCCACCTCTCTGTTCTGGTATTACTGGTTTGTTTAGGGAGCAGCTGAGCGAGCCACGATGCAGTTTTGAGCATCCTTGTGCAAAGTGATGCTGTCCTGCAGGGCAGGTTTCCCATGTTAGATGTTCTTTTCAAAACTAGCCCTTGAGCATTGCAGAAGTGTTCCCCAAAATACCTCTGCTCCACTCATCCATCTCCCCCTTTGCATTTTCCTTGGCACTTTCCTTACCTCAGCACTAGCAAAGTGAACCAGGAGGCTGAAAGAGCAGAGTGAAGCATCGCTCCTGAAAATTGGCTGAGTTTCAATGCAATTCCCTAACTCCTGGTGCTTGAGAGATCTGGAGGGTCAAAATAGAAAGTGCCAGCAAACACATTCCCTGAAGCTGTGCTTGCTCTGCAATAGCCAAAATACCTGACCAAAGAGGAGCAATGGGGATCACACCCTGGGATGTCCCACAACAATGGGAATTTCTTCTGAAGGAGCTGGTAATGGAGCCACACAGGGATTGAACCACAACAGAAATGCTCTTTTGCCCCAGATTTGCAGTGGCAGGACATGGCTTCAGGTGGGCATTCATGGAGATGTGGAGAACACCTGCATGGGGTCTTTGCATGGGGTTCAACTGTGATAAGGTGAGGCAGAAGCCCAGGTGGTTCTCTGGCACCAGCACAAAAGCAGGACACCACCAGCACTGTGGTTAATGAAGTGACAGCCATGGGGGAATGTCATGAGTCTTTCCTTGGGAAAAGAAAAGCCCATTTTTTAGGAGTAAAAACTATTTGCAAATAACAGCAAACTCAATTAGTTTGCTTAAAGGGATGAACTACGTGTTTTGAACAAACACCAAAGACTCAGTTTCCATGGGTTTATCAGATGGTCAGAAACTCACCCTTTACCTGCAGTAAGGCAGTTTGTTCCAGAGATCCCCAAGCAGTGTCACCAGTCTTACAGGCTGAATAAAAATAGATGGATAGACCAGCCCTTAAACACATATAATTCTTGGTTTAGATGCTTCATAAATCCTACTCTTTATCCCTCGGGCATCCTACCAACTTCCATTATCACATTGTTATTCTAATAGGCACAATCTCAGTACAGCAAATCCCCCATTTTCCACAGCTTTCAATCACAACTAAAGAGTAAAGATGAAAAATCTGCATTTCAAATCATTGTTTGTTGTTATGACAACATAGCATGAATTTGGTCCTTGCTGTAGCTCTTGCAGTCACAGGCTTCAGAGCATTTCCCAAGCTTTTACAAAGAGAGCACATTTGTATGACACATTCCCACAAAGCCAGCGAGGTTAGCTCCATGTGATGTAAAATATCAGGAGAAGCCTCCTGGAATATAATTCCAGAGATGCAGCTAAGCAGAAACCTTTCCTCCTCACAAGCTTCCCCATAATATGTCAAACTACAGCCTGGTACAAAAAGACTCCAGAAAGGTCTATTGAAGGTATAACAGACTGTGGTAGCTCTTATCTTTCCATCAGAGGAAGGGTTTGGCGTACAGGGTTACTGAGGAGGTGTCCAAGTCTCATCTTCTGCACCATAAGGAATGTGGATGTACATGAAAAAAAGATGAACTAAGCACAGAGTCGGGACCTTTGGATCCAGTGAAGTGCAACACAGGAACACACATGATTAGCAGCTTCATAGCTTTTAGGGCCAAAATTGATCATTTGAGTGAGCACAGGCCACAGATTCACCTGATGATTTCTGAGAATCCAGCTCAATATATTACCAGCCCCTCCAGCAACCATTTATATAAGGTCTAGAATTATAGGGTTTTCTCACTGTCAATAAACCACACTAATGGCTCTCTGTTAAAGCATCACCTCCCACCCCAAGCCATGATGGCCGTTACCATCCCACACTGCCACCCGGCAGTTTAACCTGGAAAAAATAGGGATATTCCTGGGATATTTTTAACAGACACATTTTGACATGTTATTGATTAATATTTTTATTTTATAGATTATTTAGAATGTTAAAGCTGCTCCGAAATCCCAGTTCCCCTTTTTCATCACATGAACCTCAGCAGGAACCAACCTAGGCTGCCAGCCTGCCCCGCATGCAGCAACCCTGCCACTGGAAAATCCATGGGGAAAGATGCACGTCCAAATAGCTACAGCTTTTATTTCATAAAACCAAAATAGTAAAAGAGGTTTGTCAGCCTGGCAGGGAGTCAGGCCAGCATCAAGGGATCTCTTCTTGGGGAAAATAAGCAGGAATTGTCTGTTAGTACTAACAGAGATTATTTCAAGCTACCAACCCCCTGAAGCTGGAAAGACAGCAACATAGGAAGTCACCCATCATCCCCTGCACTGGTGCAGCTCTCAGAGGTGTTAACCCCACATGCTTTATCCTTACGGGTGCTGATGTCCCTCAAATGCAATCTGAGCTTGGTAGACATGGTAGGGGGATCAATATCTGGAAAGGTGAAGCTGGAAGACAATGATGAAGGTGAAAGGGTTAGCGAGGAGCAAAGGGGGATCTCTGAACACACATGACAATGGGGGCTCTTCAGGAGGAGAAATATGTGTATCCTTGGCTGGTGAGGAGGGCATCCCAAGGAAGAGTTCTGCAGTCACCCCAGGGTTACAAGGGAACAAGGTGCAGCAACATTAAACATTGCCATCGAACCAAAGTAAAACCTACAACAAAGTCCAGGATGGTTTTAGTGCATTAAAGAAAACAAGTGTTTGAATTCAATTCTTGCCATCTGAATGCACAGCCATACACTGATGGCCATTTATAAATAGATCAAGAGCCTTATTAAAGGTTAGTAAAATTGTCCTGACTCCTCCTCTCTCCTCTCATTGGCATGAATAGCTGCTATTCAGTCTGGGGAGAGAATTTTCCTTGCACTGAATCAAAAACTATCTCAGCACACAATCCACACTTTTCATTATGTGTTCACTGCATTAGGGCAGTTATTCAGCTACAGATGTTTGTTCCAGCCCGAGCCCAGACTGGGGCTTTACTCAACTCATGGAGCGAATAAAAGTCACCCAAACCACTGGGAAAGGGTCATGCGAGGAAAAGCTCTTCCCTTGTTCTATTTCATACTCCCCCGCACACGAGGAACCCATGGCAGTCCCATGAATGGAGGTTTGCTGCATTCAAAGAGCTTGACCCCTTGCCACCTCGTGACGGTTCAGGAAGGACCACAGTAGTGATAACCTGTTAACTACCTAACTGCCATAAACCAATCCCAATTACATGTAGTATTTGCAACATGCGGTGACTGCTAGAAACTGCACTAAGTAGTAACTCAGGCTCACACAGAGACTGTTACGTCCCTGCAGCACCCCAATAAAACTGTGCTTGCACTGCCACTGTATCCTGGCAAGAGGAAAAGTATGGAAACATTTTGGTTTTTAATATGGCCATTTTCCAAGATTTGTTTAAAACTCCTTTGTACTCAGCTCCTTGTAGAGCAGCAGGCCACTAAGTCCCCATCGTGCATTATACCACTGACCTGCAAGGAAGGTATTAACTGGCTGTAGGCAGGAGGTATAACACACTGAGTGTTTGCTGCTCAGCTGGCTACTCAAGATTATCACCCCATAGGATGTACAAAATGTCAAGCAACAGCAGCTCTACAAGATTTTACAGACATCCATCGAATACATTTCATATGAGAGTCCATGAAAAGCAGAATAAGGAACTCCAATTTCACGGAAAGCTAAATGTGTGTATATTTAGAATATGTATCTTTGGAAGAAAGCTCTCACAATGATATTTCAATCAGTCTAGCAATAGGATTATCTCAGAAACAGCCACATGCTGAGTTTTCATTAGCATGTAGCATGAGAAAGATTTCATCACCTTAATAATTTTTCAAGCTTCCCTAATATTCATGATTGCCCATTAGTTCCACTGCCTCAAAGTGACCCCTTCTGTTTTTTGTTATTAAACAAAAAGAAAACAGAATGAGATGCAGCCTGGCAAATACAAACTAATGACATCTGGAGGGAAAAGTAATTGGAAACAGAGATTTAAGGGGCAAAAGATGCCTCAGAGCCCCAGTAAATGTGACTTCATTTAAATGGTGGACAATAAATAAGATATGAGTATGCAGCATGAGGTATGTGTGTAAACTGGCAGTATGTTTTCAAGCTGCATAATAACAGGTTCCCGTTGCAAATCAAGGAAGATATCACCCTGTTGTGAAATGACCCTTGAATAATCTCACCTTCACCTCACAGTGGAGCAAAGCCACCCAAATGACCTGTTACTGGAAACTCAATTACTGCAAAGGTTAGAAAGGATCCCTAATATATGCAGCATAGGGAGGTGACATCCAAGGCTGAACGTGCTGAAAACATGTCAGTGCCAAAGACGTGGAGGAAATTCATAGTTTGAAGAAGGATGGAGATAGAAACAAAGGAATGAAATAAAACAAAGCAAAACTTGGGCTGGGGCAATGCACCCTCAAAGTGACACATATTGATTATATGTGTATTATTATACACTTCCATGTTTATAACCATATATATATATATATATATATATATATATATATATGCATGTATATTTTAGCTCCACAAAGAACAATCTAAGGAGTGAAAAATCCCCTGGTTTTAACTCCCGCAGATCCATGATGCTAATGTGATAGAAAGGGATCTGGCCATGGCAGGGAGTTGGAACTAGATGATCTTAAAGCCCTTTCCAACCCAAACCATTCCATGATTCTATGATCTGCAGTAGATCTTTCTGCATTATCAGGGAGATGCTTTCATTTTCTTCTTCATAATCACTGTTATGAATGTGTCAATGGGGCCATTCCCAGGATGAGCCCCTCCCAACCTCCCCCCTCCCCCCCTCCACCCAGTGATGCTAATACCTCAAAAACTAGGTTTCCCAGCAAGAACATAGTTTAGGATCTAAGATAACCACCACTTGTAAGCTGCTTTTTAGTGAATTTTCCAGGTTTTGCTGGTGGCTTAGAGAGAAAAAGTCAAGCAATGCCAAACTGATTTAAATCTTCTCCTTCTCTCAGTGATGCATGAGGCACTGAACAATGTGTTGGATTTATTACAATCAGGGGAGTACACTGGGAAAGGAAACCATCTCCAGGAAGACAAAGGAATTCCAGAGCTGCCTTTTGTGCGTCGTAGGTCTCTGCCAGGCACTCCCTAAGCCTTGAGACATCTTGCGGAGAACAGCAATGACCTTGACCACCAAGGAGAAGATCTAAGCCAACCCCTACTGAAGCACTACAAAAGTTTCTATTATGTAGATAAGGCCAGAATTAGACCACAGTCAAATAAGGACGTGAAGACAAAAGTTCAGGGATGCCAGGATCTTTCCTTATTCTGTTTCCTTATGTGAGTTATTCTGATGTAAAGTGTTTAGGGAGTTGAAAAATTTTATTTCCACTGAATTACAGCTAGCATTTTCCAGTGTATTCCATATAAGCTTCTTGCAGGCCATAAGAAAGCATTGGGAAGCTCACTTGGAGTAGATAATTCACAGATTTCCATTTCACTGATAGATAAATGACGGAGAGGTAAAGGTAAAGGCAAAAAAACAATCTCCCCTTCCAAAGGCCACTGTTACACCTTTGCTGTATAACAAAATCACAGCTTGAAATGCAAATAGTCACAAATTAATAAGTTGGTGTATTTACAAGAAGAATTAAACACAATGCACACAAACTTAGAAATGATTTGGCAATAAAATGTATTTAAGTCTTTTGTATGCTCTTAAGCAACCAGGTAAATACGCAGGTTTGATTCTGGTGATGGAGGCAAGGACAAAGTAGAGAAAATGGGATATTTTATTATAAATTCGGCCTGTTTTTCTGTTTTCAGTTTGACTCAAACAGGAATGCACATGCTTTTCTATATGTGCTTGTTGCAGGCTATAAAGAAGTATTGGGAAACTCGGCTGAAGTTTCCACTCCAAATTCACAGGTTTCCACTGACCCCTCCAAAGCCAGCAGGATTCATACATTGGGATTACCCAGTCCTGGCCTCTCACCTGAGCCCTTCACAGCTGGGATGAACCCTGGCAAGAGTCTTCTCCCTTTAAATCCTTTCCCAGATTTTAACAGCATTTTACTTAGAAAAATGAAAACACAATTTGCTGACAATATCCTGTCACCAATGAATAGAGTAGCCCCGAATGGATATGCTGGGGAAAAATAAGCCCCTGCAATCCTAAATTTACCTTAAAATTTATTCATTTGAACCATTGCCTCAACATTTTAAGTGCACAAAAGCAGAAGGATTAAGAAAAAGGGATCTGAATGTCGTGCAGAGAATTAAAACATTCGAAATTAAGTAGATAAACAAGTAATTTATAACCTTTCATGGTTCAGTGACTAAGCAGAACATTAAGTGCTTGTAGGTAGGAAGACACATGTTATTAAGCAAATTATTCCTGGGACCTCTTCCCATCTCCCAGTTGTCCTGCCTCTTACTCACATTTATTTGCACTTCCCCACCCCACTGGCACTTTCCTTAGAGCAAATTGTCAGGGGAACCCGTTCCTCACGCAAACACATCTGAAGCTCACAAGCCGAGCGTGAGCCCAGGTACACCACGGGCATTAGAAGTGGATGAAAAGCCTTAGGGGGAGAAAAAAGAAGTCTCTTTCTGTGCTATCACCATTAGCACTGAAAACAAATAAAGGACAAGAAATAAGCACATATCTGAAGTTAAAGAGAACTGGTTCTAAATTAAGCACTTTGCAGTGTTCTCACTGTGTCACAAGAGAGTTCATGCAGCAACAGGCAGTGGCGGACATCAGGGAAGTGCATGGAGCTGGTTTGCTTCTGGAGAGGTGGCACAGCCAAATTAGTGCTGGAAATGAAACTGCACAGCCCCAGGGCTGGCATCAAACATTCATTAATAAGAAATCTGTTGCTTTTAATAACTTGTAATCACTGATTTGGGAATAGACGATTGTAAAAGTAGGAAAACAGCCCTGGCACCTGCCACTTACCATTCCTAGCACCTACTAAGGACCAAATAAAGCCTGCCCAGGGTTTAACGCTATCTGAAACAAATGCAGGGTCTGTAGATCACTGTGGTCATCCTCTGACCAGGTAGATGAAATACCTTTTGTGGCACATGCAGGAGAGGCTGCAGACGAAGCCAGCTGGGACAAAACCAAATATATTGGAGTATCTTATGAGAAATAACATCCCTGATGGCAAAATCCACCCTAGGGTTGAGTAGTGTGGCTCCAATTTGCTATGGCCACAGACCTGCAGACCTGAACTAAATTAACTGTGCTGTATCACCACACACAAACTGACAGGCAATACCCAGCCCTGCTTATCCACACTTGTGTTAGTGCACTGCATGGACATGCATGGACACAGTCAGGGAGCATCCTGCCATCCACCTCAAGGCACTTCAACATGAGCTAGTTAAAACTGTGCCAGTGTAACTCTCTTCTTTACCACTGTCACTTAGATTTGTGTTCAGATGAGGTTTGGAAAACAGCTTCTTAGTCAAGGGGAAAGAAAGAGAGGAAGGAAGGGACAAATGTGTAATTCTTCTCAAATGATTTATTCATCTACTGTTTTACAAGTTCTTCCAGAAGAAATTTTGAGGTTTAAAATCAGCTTAGAAGAATGGCACAAACAATAAAGTTAATTAGTTTTCTGAGTGATCATTTTGCATTTATCTAATGAGCTTTGAGTCCCTATAGCCTTGAATCTGCAATCTGGACTTAGAAGAACTTTCCCTTCCAAAGCATCGTATGGCCCAGCAGGATGCCTCATCCTCCATCCAGAAGCACAGAGGTGTCAGTGCCCACACTGCTGCAGGATGCTGTGGCATCCGAGAAGCAACATTTTCACAACACTGGTGTCTCTTTGAACACAACCTTTTCCTCACCACCATGTGAGCAGGCTCTGAGAAATGCTCTAGACAAGCTGTGATCACCAGGGCTCACCCTGCCTGTCTTTGCTGGTGATGAGTTAGCACAGAATAGTGTGCCCAACCTCCTCCCCTTTAAGAAATGTCAATTTATCTTCTCCAAAGCTTCGAGATCTGCAAGTGAATTCCATGACTCGTATCTGTGAGTGGCACTAAGTGCATAGTTCTCATTCTCACCTCACCAGAAAGTTCTCATTTGCCTCCAAACAGTTGAGATCATTTTTAAACACATGCCCTTCTTTTGTGCTGTATTCCTGTAGTAAACTTTCATTTGTAAATGAAACAGAATAAACATAGTAGTTAAATACAAGGCAACAAAATCCAGTCCACACTGAAAGCTACACTAGTAAAACATGGAGATTGAGAAGTTTATGATTAAATAGATGAAAGAATACCCCACCACACACTCACACATACCTCCTTTCTACCACAGCTCTGGCTGCTGGCCTCTGCTTTGATTAAATCATGGCACATCACCCCAGTGCCTGCATATTTGGAGATGCCAGAGTGATGAATTCTCCCATTGCAACAAACTTCTGGAGCCCCACAGAACACAGGCAGCAATCCAAAGGCAGAGATCAGCCAGCCCTGATGGAAACCTTGCAGCACTGCAGCTCATGGGCTCTGGGCTGGGGCAGGTAAAGCTGCCTTGTTTAAGTATACCTGTTTTATTACTGCAGCTGTGATGTTTGCAATGTTGTGCTGAGGAGCAGCAGCACCCCAGGGACCTGTGCAATCACAATAGGTTTTTACTGCACCTATCCTACCCCTTAGAGGCTCGTGCAGGACAATTTCCCTCAAGCCACCTGGGTGTCCCCTTGTCAGACAGAACATAATGTTTTCTCTAATTGCTGTGATGCAAAATGTTGTATTCACTATTATCTGCAAGAAAGTAGGTGAATACAGTGGAGGAGAAAAGGCAATCCCATAGGGCATCATGGCTAGCAAAAGATACCCTAAAGCAGGCTGGAACTAGAGAATGATTCAGTAACATAAGAATTGCAGAGCTGGATAAGGGAAACAAAAAACAAGCCAACAAAACAAACTGCTCTTTTGTCCTCATATTTCTTCCTTTGGTTTATGGGCCTGAGATTAACAATGACTGCTCCTCCCTGGGTGTGTGAAAGTTTGGATATGCGGAGCCTGGGGAATGCTGGGGTGGAGAGAGAGGGAAGAAATATTCCCAACTGGAAAGAAATATTCTGGCACTGGAAGCCCAAAGCTGACATTTCTCCAAGGAATGGCCCTGCCTGCAGTGGTCCCTCATTGGGATGGCTGAGTGCTACTCTGCAG
Source organism: Melopsittacus undulatus (assembly GCF_012275295.1). Classification (NCBI taxonomy): domain Eukaryota; kingdom Metazoa; phylum Chordata; class Aves; order Psittaciformes; family Psittaculidae; genus Melopsittacus; species Melopsittacus undulatus. The sequence continues at coordinate 1,753,597 of NC_047538.1, read as the reverse complement.
TTACACATCTGTAATTAGAACTGTCTGCCCAAAGCAGTCACGGCTGTGGACAAAGCAGCAGCCACCCATGTGGGAAATCTCCCTGATTCCAAGTGTTTAAGGGAAAATTCTCCTCCTTGCACACTGCAGAATGCACGGCATTAACACACAGGGACCCAGTGTGGGCAGTGATCAGAGCCATGGGCAAAGAGCTGCCTTTTCCCTTCCATCCATGTGGGAATGTGAGAAATGACATGGGGTGTGCAGAGAGGGGAAGGAAAGAAATAAAGAATGGGAGAAGCAGCTTTGGTCAAACATTTATCAGCCATCTGATTCTCCCAAACAGAGCTGGGGGAGCTGTGGGGACTGCAGCCTCCACAGCTTCGTGCAAGATTGATGCCTATGGAGGTACCTCAGCCAAAAGGCACGTTTCAACCTCACACATAAAGCTGGAGAATGTGACAAATGGATGATGCTCTGCCTGGGTGGTGGCAGCAGACTGGGATGTTCCTCAGTGCGACCACAGTCCCAGGTCCTCCTCCTGCACCAAATCGCTCAGTTACCCCCTCCAACAGCAGAACATGTGCTCCTCGAAATGAGCATCTCTTATTCACACTGTGCTGTTTGCCTCTGCAGCAAGTCCTGTGCTGGGGTGTCTGCTCTGTGCCTGGAGTGAAAACTACCTCATCTCATTCACACGTTCCCTATTTCTTCATTTTTAAAGCTTTTGCTTACAGGACTTGCCAAAGGAGCAATGCACACCAACACAGCACAGGTGGGAGAAGCATCACCAGGGAAGGCTGGACCAGGAGAGCTCTTCCTATATTTTCCAGCAGAGTCACCCCCCACTTTCTCTCTGCTTTGGTAAAACATCATTTACTTTTTAAAGACCAAATGATTTTATCATTTACCTGTGACAAACCCAGCAGCCTGCCTGTCCAAGTTACATGGAAACAGCCAGAAACCCTTCCATTACCCCACATTGCTTGCTCTCCTGCAGCATTTTCAAACCCAGACCCCCAAATCCCTCTGCTTTTTGACCAGAAGAACCCTTGCAAGATGTCCACAAAAGAAAGTTCTGGTTTCTTGTAATTTCTCTTCTCTTTTTCTTGCAGCTTTGGTGTCTTTCCATCTGTAACTCAACGTTCCCTTCCCATGGCAGGGGGGTTGGAACTAGATGACCTTAAGGTCCTTTCCAACCCTAACTATTCTGTGATTCTATGATTCCAGAGGACACAGACATTTATTTTTAATGGAATGATGAAGTTCTGCTGTGATGGGCAAAGCTGGGATGTGAAGAAAAAAACACACCAAATCCCGTAAGAGTTTCTGATAAAATCACAGTCAGTGAGACTGGATGAAATAAGACACTTCCTAGAGTTTGCCCTAGATACCAGATGCAAATCAAAGCTAAATGGGCTCTGAATTTTGAAGAGCATGAAGCTCCTCACTGATTTCATCCAGAGCAGTGGGATGCTCCAAAACCTGACACAAGATATTTAGCTCCTTCAGTAAAAACGAGGGTCTCCCATCAACCAGAAACCCTGTGAAAAGAATCCCCCAGCTCTCACAGCATATGCCCAGCCAAACAGAGAGAAGCAACAAAGCAGGAAAACACTTGAAACTGGGTTTACAAGCAAAATTGGCTGAGGATGGTGGGAAAAGAGCCTTCCTCCCTGCATGATGAACCAGCCACAACTGGTCCCACTGGGGCAGCTCTTGAGCACTTGCTGCCCGAGCAGGCAGCAGCTTACAGCTAATGCTTCTCATCACGCTCATCACTCACATGGATCTTTAGATGAATAACAATGTGACCCATTACTTTTTCCTGGCAAAGCTGGGATTTTTTGTCCCTTTGCAGGGCTCTCATGTGCTCCAGCACAGCAGATATCAGGATGATTTTTGTGTGCACAATAACCAAGGATGGGTTGAGCACAGCATTAAACATCAGAAAAGGGGGCTGCCTAACCTTAATCCTGCTACAAGGAAAGCAAGTAGTTAACACACGCATAGGAGACGCACTCAGAGTAGTTTGGTTTTACTTAACAGCTGATATTACCTGAAGGCTAAAAAAAAGGTTTATTATGGCTATAACTCTGCACAGATGAACATGAGAGGGATGATATCTACCTCCCAAACTGAAGCAGCTCTCTAGTGTAACCAGCCAACTCAGGTGAGTTTGCTGCAGCAGTGTTCTTTCTCCCAAGTGATTTTCTAGTAGGAGACATGATTAGAAGAGCTGATAACATGAAATAAAAGCTCTTCTGGAAATGTTTATAGCTCACAGTGGTATAACAGGAGTGTCAGAGACCATTCACACAGCCTCTATATCCCATATATCTTACACGGGAATAGTATCACTAAAGGAATACTCTCTCACCTCTGCCTGGGTTTGGGTGCAGGCTGCCCTGCACAGATTTAGTTTCCCAGGTGCTCTAAGCAGACTTTCACAGCTAATCCCCTTTCTTTGCTTCTTTTCCCCTATCACCAGGAGCAGCCCATGGTGTAAAGAACATCCCACAAACCCAGGCAAATGAGAGCACCCCAGCGTCTCCAGCAGTGTGGGCTTTGCAATTAGCTGCTCTTTTCCCAGGAAACAGAGTGACTTGAGAGCTCTTCAATCCTTCTGCCAGACTTAACGCGGTGGCCTGCAGACACATCAGAGGCACCTCACCTGAGGCACTTGCCGCTGAGATAACAGCGATGTACTGATTATACTTAATAATACTCATATCTATTAAAACCATCACTGTGGGCATTTTTTGACGTTGTTTGAAGTGATGAAGGATACAAAATAAACCCAGAAGCTTCCTCTATTACCCAGAAAATAACCAGTGAGAAGAAAGAATCAAATGCAAACCATCAAGGAACCAGAGCTTTCTCCTGCAGATGGACTCAGGACTGAGGAAGAGGTCTCTGTCTTTCTTTATCTTGGTTAGGTCCCCTTGCTCTGCTCGCAGCTACCCTCCTATCTGTCAGCTGAAAACAAAGACCTTCAAGTTCTCAATGCTTTATTATTTAGGCTCTCCAAGCACAAGGGATGGATCTCATCCCAGCTAATACACAGCAGATAAGGTTGAGAGTTGGCTTCTGCTCATAGGGCTGCACAGGTTGGTTTCCAGCCCTGGAGGGACTTCACTGTTCCTGCCCCATGGCATCTTCACATCACCCAATTTGTCATGCTCCTCTCTGACAAATTATGGGTAAATACTTTTTAAGAATTAAGGTAGCAAAATCCACTGATAAATTAAACAAGGCAGTAACTCTCCAAACACTGAAAATGCACCACTGGCCTCAATTAGATCCTGCAGCCTGGCTGTGAAAATTAGGACCTTTCATTTGTGAGTTATGGTACCTTGCTGGGGTTTATTAACCCAGCATGGTCAGGTTCTAGGCTTCACAGTACTGTACATCAGCATTCAACTCCTACTGGAGATCTTTACCAAAGTGGTGGTTTCCAAAATGCATACTCAGGGAGAAATCAGAAACAGGTAATGAGATCTGTCTGTTGAAAATGTGTGTTATCAGTGGTGCTCAAGATCATCCAACACATAATCTGTAATGACTGGGTTCCCAATACATTGAATCTGGCAGTGGGTATGTTGTCTGTAAGCAGGCATGCTGGGGACGAGGGGGACAGGGAGGATAGCAGCCACAGGCAGGATGGAGCCATTGCATAAGCCAAAGATTGCCCAGGACCCACCAGGTTCATCATCTCTCTTGCACTTGATGTCCAAGGGAAGATCTCATCAGCTCTGCCCAATTACCTTTGCAGAGGAAAACTAAAGTCCTACAGCAGAAGAAAAGCTAAGCAACAGGGACAAGCAGAACTCACTGCTTGCCAGTAAATCCCGGTTAAACCCCTGTTGGGGTTCTCTGACACCTGAGCTACAGCTCTGCGATTCCCATTGGACTGGGGCTGTATTTCCATCCTAATTCACCCCAGTAATGGTGCCGTCCCTTCAGTGCCTCACCTGTGTGGGCATCCCCTGCAGCCAGGCAGCCCCAGCTCTGCACAGGGAAGGCACCAGCCCCTCCTTGCGCTTGGTTTATTGGCTTAGTTGAGTTCTCTAAAGGGCTCTGACTGTTTCTGGAGCAGCAGACTGCCCCCATGGCCGTTAACTGAACACCACGGTTCATGCCAGACAAAAAACAACCTTTAAGCACATCTTTAAAACCCACAGGTTTTCTGCTCGTGTGCTTTTCCCTCTGAACTTGATAATTATCCAAGAGCTTCCCGTATGTGCAACATGAAGGAACAGAGCAGTAATTACCTTAAATGCTAAATCTTGAGGGAATTCAAACTCATGCCAATAGATCCAACAGCCAAGGGCCAATAGCCTCTCATTGGTAGCTGCTCTTAAGTGGTGCTTAATCTGCAGTAACAAACCCACTATGATGCTTCACACTGTTGTTTGATTAACTCGGAAGCTCGTGGCTCTTTTCTACCTTCACCTATAATATATGTTACTTTGTTAAAAGGATCTGAGGCAATCTTACTCCTGATGCTGCGAATCATGCTTCAGCCTGTGCTGAAGGCATCGATAAGCATCAATAATCAAGCAGCACCAATAACCAAGGTCCCTGAAGGTTGCATGGTGCAAGGCAGCAGCAATGCAGATCTGTCTGCAGACACAAGAGACGAAGTTTAAGCGTGAATTAATATCTTTCATTAGACCTGCTGGTGTAACTGGAAAAAAGCTTTAGGGTTCACAACCCCCTCATCAAACCTGACAGAGATTATAAGTTAAATGTGTGCCTGAGTGCTTTGCTGAATTGAGGCCCTACATCAGTTCAAGGCCATTGCTCTTCAATTTCTTCCTTAATTTTTTGCTGTTTTCTCCTTTTTCCAGACACTGAATGTATGAGGAAGGGTCCTCCTGGATGCAATATATGGTTATCTAGAAGAGTTTTCACACTTTAAACTATAAAGAAACAATTTCCTTTGAATATAGCCAGTTGATTACTACCACAAGACTTCATACACATGGTGAATAGAAAGCTTGGACAGCCTAAATCAAATGTGCTGCCTTACTTCAGTTTAACAAAATTGGCAGCACAACATTTAATAGCTTCTCATTAAGTACTGAACCTGATTTAGAACTCAGTGGTGATGCTAACCCCACCTGGTACAGAGCTTACTTTGACATTTTTCCTATGACTATTAGAGACTCACTGCCTGAAATATGCCAACTATTAAAAACTACAGCAGGGCATATATAAACTCATAAACGTGTGCAAGGAATACAATCAGGTGGACAGTTAAACATGCAGAACACACTCCAAACTTGTGTCCTAGAGCTAGGTTTTGTAATTCCAATCTATTGTTCTCTTTACAATAGATTTCATTCTGCATCATGGTGCTTCACTGCCGCAAGAGATTTGGGGATATCACAGCAAAATCTGCAACCTAAGTGAACAGATTATCAAGATCCTTAGGAATTATACAAAGTGTTGATTAAATTAAGAGGTATTTATTCCTGGGTTCATATTTACAGCTGCCCCTCCCATTTCAGTTACTGAATCTTCCTCAATCAACATGTGAAGCAAAGCAAATTTGGAAGGGGGCCTACGAGGATGTTGGAGAGGGACTCTTCATCAGGGACTGTAGTGATAGGACAAGGGGTGATGGGTTCAGACTGAAACAGGGGAAGTTCAGGTTGGAGATAAGGCAGAAGCTCTTCCCTGTGAGGGTGCTGAGGCGCTGGCACAGGGTGCCCAGAGAAGCTGTGGCTGCCCCATCCCTGGCAGTGTTCAAGGCCAGGTTGGACACAGGGGCTTGGAGCAGCTGCTCCAGTGGAAGGGGTCCCTGCCCGTGGCAGGGGGTTAGAACTGGATGAGCTTAAGGTTCTTTCCCATCCAAACCATTCCATGGTTCTATGACACTGTGATTCTATGTCAGTGTCAGTAAGCTGAGCTTGGGACACTCAGAAAGCATGTTGGATGTATGTTCCCCATTGCCTTGATTCTAAATCTAGACTCAGTTTTGCAGCTTAACACCCACCCCCAATGACAGTGCACTGCTATCAAAGCTAATGAAGTTAATACGTTTTAAGTTAGTTTGCCCAATTATATTGTCTAATTGCATTACACATTGACAGATGAATACATGACCCCTGACATTTTAGTTTCCCACCTATAAATCTGCAGAAGAGATCCCATTCTTATTTAGTTTATTTAATTTAGATTTTCTTTAAGTTGCTCTACCAAACGATGCCTTGAAGAATTAACTGTTGGTGTGTTAAAGCAAAGTTATTTTCACTGTGCAAAGTGGGATAGAATTAGAAAAGTTTTACCACCTAACTTCTGTTCAGGAGACAAAGACAGGAATTACTTCAGTAATGAAAAGATGGAAGAGAAGGAAACACGAGGCTACAATCACTGGAAGATGAGCAGAAACATTTAGCCAGCTCCTGCAGGAGCCAAAGCCATCAGTGGAGGATGTGTAGTAACAGTGACCCCTTTAATAACAGAAAGAAAAAGATCAAGAAGCTCGAGTTGAACAACATTCATTGAGGGATTGTAGAAGCAACGATGCTGTTAATGTGTTAATTCTCCCCTGTTATAACCGGTATTAAAGGCTCCAAAAATTCCCTGTTTCCTGCCAGTCATCAGCCTTCACAACTTACCCTGCCTCAGACATTGCACCTACAGGCTGCAATTGGCCAGCTCCTAAGAGGATCAACAATGATTTTGGGAAGTTCATCTCTATTTTATCCGTATTTTTAGCTTACAAAATTACCCAGAAACGCACTTTGCTTTGATGTTCCTTTCTCTTAGTGTTACTGGACCAACAATATTGGCTTTTAGCACTAATGCTCTCCACTGTTCTTCTATGGGAAGGTGCATAGCCTGGGAGTGCCATTGTCAGCTTAACTCTACTTTATGGCCATTAAAAACACACTTAGTTTGGGGGTTTTGTTGGGGTTTCTTTTCAAAGTCCCTCTAGGTTTCTCACTTAATCTCTTCCTCCTTTTATTCTGGAACTACAAAGAACATCAGATTTTCTGTAATAAAACTCCATTCTCTACCCACCCCTTTTCCTTTATTTCAGAGATGCTGTTTGGATGGTCATTTATATAGCAAACAATCTCTTTTCTTATTGCCCATTAGTTCTCCCCACACACTCATGAAAATCATAGAATCACAGAATAGTTAGGGTTGGAAAGGACCTTAAGATCATCTAGTTCCAACCCCCCTGCTGTGGGCAAGGACACCTCACACTAAACCATGTCACCCAAGGCTTCATCCAACCTGGTCTTGAACACTGACAGGGATGGAGCATTCACAACCTCCCTGGGCAACCCATTCCAGTGCCTCACCACCCTCACAGTAAAGAATTTCTTCCTTATATCCAGTCTAAAACTCTGCCTTTAAAGTTTCAACCCGTTACCCCTTGTCCTATCACTACAGTCCCTAATGAATAGTCCCTCACCAGCATCCTTATAGCCCCCTTCAGATACTGGAAGGCTGCTATGAGATCTCCATGCAGCTTCTCTTCTCCAGGCTGAACAGCCCAAACTTTCTCAGCCTGTCTTCATACAGGAGGTGCTCCAGTCCCCTGATCATCCTTGTGGCCTCCTCTGGACTTGTTCCAACAGTTCCATGTCTTTTTTATGTTGAGGACACCAGAACTGCACACAATGCTCCAAGTGAGGTCTCACAAGAGCAGAGTAGAGGGGCAGGATCACCTCCTTTGACCTGCTGGTCACACTCCTCTTGATGCAGCCCAGGATACAGTTGCTTTCTGGGCTGTAAGCGCACACTGAAGCTGGCTCATGTTCATTTTCTCATTGACCAACACCCCCAAGTCCTTCTCCGCAGGACTACCATGAATTTCCTTTTTGCCCAACCTGTAGCTGTGCCTGGGATTGCTCCGACCCAGGTGTAGGACCTTGCACTTGGCATGGTTAAACTTCATGAGGTTGGCATCAGCCCACCTCACAAGTGTGTCAAGGTCCCTCTGAATGGCATTCCTTCCCTCCAGCAGATCAACAGAACCACACAGCTTGGTGTCACCTCAAGTGGAGTGATCCACTGATACATCCCACTCATACAAATGATCTGAGGGAAATCCTGCTAACTGTGGGCTGCATAAGGTGGTGCAACAGGCTGCACCGCCTGGTCCTAGGTAATTTCTGGTGAGGCCATGCCTCTGTACTGAATCCCACCAGCATCATGGGTTTGGGAGCAGAGTAAACCCTCTGACACACTGCCAATAAGCACAACCAACCCATCCTCTCTATATCTGCTGTGGAAAAGGAACCAACAAACCTTCAACACACAGCAGAAGGGAAAGCATCTTGTTAGCACAACGCAGCGAGTACAGCAGAGTATGTCCATTTATTCGGTAACAAGCTGTTCGTTGCTCTTAGCCATCTAAGAGAAGAAAATGAACTTGAAATTCCAGTATATCTTTTTGACTAATTATTAGAATTAAACTTTATTTTCCTAATGAGAAGTCCTATGGCTTTTTTTTAACACTCGAATTAGAAGCTGAACTCTGTTCAGTACAGTACAACTCATTTTGATCAGAGCGTAATGAATAACAGGGAATGAAGATAGAGATGATGAACACATCAAATTAGCCCTTTGATTTTCGGCTGTCCCCGTACCAACAAATCCATCACTCACACTGCCAGGCTTAGATTTAATAGCAGCATACGCTGCAGTTTGCCTTGCAAAAGTGTTCTGCCCTCTCTCATTTCTGCCTCATCTTACACTGGTGTTATATCACTGTCCTCCACACAGCTAGCCTGCGGCACAGGAATGGAGACCAGGTCCATGAAGTTCAGATTCAATTATTTCTGTATCCCTCTTCCCAAAGAACAAAGCTGCAGAGGAGGCAGTGGTTTTCACAGGTAACAAGCAATTAAAGCAGTTAATGGGAAGTTGGGATATCAAACTGCATCTCCAGATTGAAGCCTTTGGGACTGCAAGGGGCAGCCCCTAGAAGCAAACACCTCTGCTGCTGGCAGCAGCCTACTGGATCTGTGAAGGGAGAGATCCATAGGGAAGACATCATTTTCATCTGGCTAAATGAGATTGATGTTGTACTTGCTGCATTTTATCCTGTCAAATCAGGCTGTTCCCAGTGCTTATCAGGCAAAGCAATATACCTCCTGTGTGGAAAGGAAACATTCCAAACAGGCCAAGAGTTACTAAGTACAACTTTACCCACCTGCTTTCCCTCCACCACTGCAAACTGGAAACCAGAGAAACACTACAGGTCTTTAGCCAGCACAGAAGTACACTCCTGATGCATTTTGGGAGGTCTGGAACAATTTGCTGCTCACTGATACTTGGCCAGATGTGTCAGGTTGTTTAAGCCACTACCTTTTGCCATTATTGTTTTAAAGCTATGAAAGCTAGATTAGAGCAGCTCCTCAAATCAGGACAGTGTGTCAATAACCACTCGACTCATTCCAAGGCAAACACTCGTGTGGCTGAAGGCGGTAATCTTGCTGTGCTTTACAGATGGAAGAGCAGACGGGCAGGGTTAAGCTGTTAGTCCAAGACCACTCTGCAAGATGGTAGCAAAGCAGGAATGAAAAGTCAAAAGCGTTCCCAGCTTTTGCTCTGCCCTATCAAGTGATGCATGTGGTCAAGCATCCTACTGAGGGGAAGGGTGTTGGGGGTTGCAGCACGCAAGAGGAAGCTGGAAGGAAAAAGAAAAGAAAAAGGAACTGCAAGAAAAGCCCTTCTCAATCCATCTACAGCAAAAGGCAGATGCTGAGTCCCTGCCCCACTCCACTGCAGAAAGGCTCCAGTGCTGGGTACTCAATGAAACCCGTAGGTAGCCTTCTTATGGATTACACAGGGAAGGAAGGGACATACTCCCTATTAGGGTTTAATCATCTGCTTGATTGTATTATTGATTATACTGTTTCCCTGTTGTGATTACATTATTTGCTATTACCCATTACATTCCCTGCTTGCTGTATCACCACACACTAACAAGAGGAGCACAGTGTCATTATTAACATTCCCTCCTCTTGAAGACAAAGGATTTCCCTTTTGGTCAGCAGGTCTCTGGATCACATTCAGAGAATGAATGCAGTGACCTCCAAGGTTTCCCCAGGTAAATCAGTCTAGCCCATAGCAGATATGTCCTCTGGGCACCAGGACAGCCACGGTCACGATGAGCTTTCCCGCAGAGATCCAAATACTCGCCACTCTAAATGGGAAGCTGCATCACAAAACCCACGGCACAAAGCTTGTACAAGTTCCTCTTACTTCCCACCTCATGGTCGTTGTTGCTCCAGCAGGTTTTCAAAACCCCAAATACAACCAGATCCTGTAGATACATCTAGTTGACAAATGCAGTTTGGAGAGGCAAGCAGGAAGATATTCAGGCTGATGCTGCTTTTAAACTAATGGGATTTGTAGCTCTGACAGGTCAGGGAAGAGCCAACTGCTGTGCTGAAGAGACAGAAGTCACCACATTGCCAATGCACTGCAGGGCTTCCCATATTACAGCATCAGAATAAAAATAATGCCCTAGAAAATGCTGCTTTGCAGCAGATTGCACAGCGCAGCATTTCTTAGCATGGTGCTGGAGCAGAGCCCAACTCTATAGCATTAATTATGCAAACACCAATGAGGTACATTTTGTCAGTTAAAGCAAAGAGGAATAATCAGATCAGTGTGGTTACAGCGTGAAACAGCAAAACAGATTTGGTGCAAACTATTCCATTCACTTGTGCAGTCAACCTGCACGTACATTTCCTCCAGATTTGCAAGTGCTTGAGCCAGTTTACTCAAACGTGAGAAAACATGGAGCTCACACACAATGCCATGGCAGGCTTGGTGACAGTCCTGGAGTGGGTTTAGGTTTTGATTGATGGGTCTCAGCCACAGAGAATAAGTAGCCAGGCCATGTGTTCTCATCACATCTGAGAGACAAGATTAAAATAAAGCCATTTTTCTTTAACAAGGCTTAGATAGTAGTAAATGGCACAATATGGGTAGAAGAGACCAAATATCCACTTTCACAAGGTAATAAAACTTCTGTAAAGCCATTTCCTTAGCACAGCAACACAACTGGATAAATAACTGCACACACAGCCTTTCCCTGCTCAAAAGCCATCAGCCCTAGACACAGTGAATGTGTTCAAGCACGACGGCTTTCCTGCTCTTCTGTCCCAAAGTAAAAGCAAGACCAGGGTTCCAGCAAAGACAAAAGTGAAAGGAAGAGATCTTTCTTTAGCTAAATCTGTTTGGAGCATTGGGGAACCCTGAAGGGACAAATCGCTAAAGTGCCTACCTAGTGAAAGACATGAGCAAGAAGGCAATTCCTTATTTCTCTGGGTATTTGAGGAGTTAAGCATGGCTCCATGGGGTATAAATCTCACATCGAATGTCACCCAGGTTTCTGCCTTGGGCACTTATTCCCCTCATGGTATTATGGATTCAGTAGGAAACTCACATTTGGAGCCCTGTCCACTTCCATAAGCTTCATTCAGCTGCCTGAGACTGCCTTTGCTTGTCAAATTTTAATTGCTTTGACAGAAGATAATTGCAGCTCTTTCACAGCTCTCTCCGCTCTCTGGGTTACTTCATCCCACATCCAGCTCTCAGCTCAGGTTCTTACCTGAGTCTCAGGAACCCACAAAAGCTTTTCCAATCAGTGCCTCAGCCTGGGATCATTCACAAACACCTCCAGCTGCTGCCTTGTCTGGGGGGGGTGTTTAAAAAGGCATTGCTCAGATCTCTCACTTTTGTAAGCAGCACAAGGCTGAAATTTCTATCCTGGGATTCCCAGTTAACCTCCTTTGCCCAAGGCAGCTGAACACTGTAACACCACCAAGTGCTCTGTAACCAGCTCAGGCTGCCCTCTGGCTGCCCTCTTTTTTTGTGACACCCATGAAGTAAAACCCACTGATATTATCCTTGGTGGACCATAGAATCATGGAATGTTTTGGATGGGAAAGAACCTTAAGCTCATCCAGCTCCAACCCCTGCCATGTCAGGGACCCCTTCCACTGGAACAGCTGCTCCAAGCCCCTGTGTCCAACCTGGCCTTGAACACTGCCAGGGATGGGGCAGCCACAGCTTCTCTGGGCACCCTGTGCCAGCGCCTCAGCACCCTCACAGGGAACAGCTTCTGCCTTATCTCCAACCTGAACTTCCCCTTTTCAGTTTGAGCACATTACTCCAGGGGGTTTCTTTCTAATGCAGCTTTTTACCAGTCTACTCTTCTGCTCAGACACTTCCCTGTTTCTTCCCAGTTACAAACACTGTTTAGCAATCACAGAAAGTTGAGGAGCTGGACAAAGGCAGCTAAAATACTGCTCCCACTCTGCTCACCTTTAATAACTTGAGTGGTTACATGAGGACAAGGAGCCCAAGAGTCCACCTTTTTTACAAGGTCACCCAAAGCTTCAGAGGTTTGTTCTTCACTTCAGAAGCCCTGCTTTCTCCCTTGTAAGGTTGTGTGTACACAAAACAAAACCTGTCTTCACCAGAGCCCTTCATGTCTGGAACAGCAAATGGGACCTGGCTCTTTAACATATATCTGTTTGCAAGTAGATACTACTAAAACAAATGTTTCCACAAAAATAATGGTATCTACATATGGTAGCCATTCAGTCTCACATCTCTCATAAATACTATATTCACTTTGAAACTATTGACTTCAGCTTTGATCCAGTAATATGCCAGGAAACTGCTATTACTTACATTACAACCATATTTGTCTACCAACCCTGCTTAGTTACAAGTGACCATGTTTTAAAAATAGCAAGAAAAAATACTATCAATACACTTGCAGCAATTGATGAGATCTCAAGAGCTTTGCTGTCTGAAAAGAAGGCTGCCTGCTGAAGAGCATCCTTTGCAGCACCAATGTGTTTCTTTTCACACACCAGAACGCAGCAAACCTGATGCAGTGTATAGTGGGAGCCAGCAGTTCAGGTGGTGGAGACATTCCCAAATGTTTAGCACTGCCCCTCACCTGAAACATGGCCTGAATGCCCCAAAATACACCTCAGCAAAGTTATTTTCCTCCTTCCCTTTTACTGATCTCAAAATAACTGAAAACGGATGCTTGGATGCTATTCAGCCCTGATTCAGTTTTCCATCTTTTGGAGCACACACAGCCCTAAGCCAGCCACATGGGATCCTTGATTTCCCCAAATTTCCTCTTGTCTCTGCCAGCATTATGCACCACCCCTGCTCTCCTTCCCACCTCCTCCCTGCAGCAAAGACCTCAGGGCTCCAAACTGTGACTAAAACAAACTAATCAGCACTTTGTAGCTCCATGAAGGTCCCTCCATTGTTCTCCAGGACAGGCTGCTGGTGCACACTGCAAAACCTGGCCATCCAGCAGGAGATGGGCACTGTGCCCTCCTGGTGATGGCTGGAGCTCTTGCTCCCACTACTCTGCCTGTAAAGACCATTTGTTTTCCAGATAGGAAAAGATACACAAGGATCAGACTGAGCAAGAGCTGCTTCCAGACAAGCAAAAGGATTCCTATTTTAGCCTCTTATCTGGGGCTAAGCTATAGGTTTGTTCTTAACTGCTCACTTTCCTGCGTTAGAAGTAGGAATGTATGATCATAGTGCTATTATTCTGTTCAAATCCAGAACCTGTCTGTCATTTTATTCCTTACACCCCAAAGCAATATCATACAGACGCAGTATCATACAGATGGAAGCTATTGCTGTTTCCCTATTCCTCACCATCCAAAAGACCACTCAGGACACATCAACTTCTCTTTATGGCTTCCACAATGAACACGCATAATTGCTGAGCTCTGAAAATTCAGGTTTTATTGACTTTTAACACTGCCTTATGGGTCCTTTGGCCACTGAGAAACAAGCTCCCACTGAGTCTTACCTCTCTTTATCCTCTGCCTCTGTAATTAAGACAGCTCTGTGGCCAAAGCCGCTGTTGTATACAAAGCACCTGCATTTCATCTGATAGGAAGCAGCAGATTCCTAGCTGGAATGCAAGCACCTGCCTCTTGAAGCTCAGTAATCCCACTAATTGGCTCCTCCTCTCCATTTTGCCTCTAAATACATATTCTGGAGGGTGAAAAGAAGTGCTGCCACCTGCTACCACTTTCTTTTTTTTTTTTTTTGCATGATTCCCAATGGATTAACTTCCATATATTTATCCTGGGCAGAGAAGTGGTTCCCCCTCCAGGTTTATTCTCCACAAGTGTCATGTAATGGGTTTCCATCCTTGCAGGAGGGACATATGTGGGTCCCAGAGCTGCTTTCTGAATGGACCTGCAGCTGCTGGCACATTTGGGATTTGAGCAGCCTTTAATTCTCCCCCTTTCATTGTGTCAGCTAAATCCTGCCTCTGAGCACGTAATACATTATGTTAGTAGGCTGCCATGAGAGATCTCTTGGAAATGTAATTTAATTCATGAGCTGCCATAGGTGTATGCTATTTATATTATAACTTACTGCTTTCATGATACTGGACTGGTCCCCAGCCTTTGGGAGTCGATCTTCTGTTTGCTTTCCATGTTGTTTGCAGTCCCCAGGAGCATTTGTGTTACTCATTATGCAAACAGAAAGTGTAGAAGCAGGTTCTTTAGAAATCTCCAGTACCTCCTGGAAGCTTTGCAATGGGAAGGTACAGACTCAGCACAGGTGTCCATGGGACAAGAAGAATAGAAAATAGACCTCAACTGCAAAATGTTTAGTTTTAAATAACATTTGTAAGGGACTTGGTGTCCCTTCAGCATTGCTAAGGTCATGCATCGTGTTATCCAGGTGAAATACAGCTTTTAACTTAGTTTCTTAATGACAAATGCTAATGGCAAGAGAGGTATTGATAATTCTACACCAAAATCCTCACTGCTGTTGTCTATTGGCACTGCCACTCCTCACTGTTTTGAGCAATTGCTTTTGGTTGAATTTAGATACTGCTTTCTCACTTGTAGACAGAATGCAGATAACGTTTCAGCAGAGAAGTGAGTTTCAAGGCAAAACATAGAATTTAAGAGCCACTAGCATAAGCATTTTGACGGTTTCTTGGGCTTCTGCCTGTTCAGCTTTGCCTTATTTGGGGCTCAGCCACCAGCAAACTGCTGAATAAGGTGTCTACCAACGTCCTCCTCGGCAGGACGCTCTATGGGCTAGCATGACCTGAGCAGGGTGAAGATCATAGCAATGACACATTGCACTGCCAAAAGACAAGGAAAGACACTCTCCTAAATAGAAATAGATTTAGACACGAGATAGAAATCTTGATTATGCACAAGACAGAAATTCCTCAGACATGTCAGTGGCTCAGGCTCCTGAAGCTGACCCAGAAAATGAGGTTTGGCACCCACAGAGCCGTAGTGCTTCTCCACTCCTGCATATCTTATCCAAATCTTTACTTCTCTCCCTGCCTCCAGGAGAATACCAAATGCTTTTCAATGCATACCTCTTGCTGCTAAAAGCAGTGTGGAAATCATCCCTTCAGAACATCACATCTGTGAATGTGCTGTAGGTACAAACCTTACTCAAAAAGAAAAAATAAATCCATTTTAGTAGTAATCAGCATTCGCACAAACCTGTTTGCCCTCTAGAATGGGCTTCCTACTGCATCCCAACCACTAAGCACCCCAAGCTAGTTTATCATATCTTTGCCACAACCTTCATCTAACTTCAGCTTTCATACACAGGAATGAGGTTTTTTGATTAACAAATATTGCTTCTTTGTCCCACCAGTAAATCAACTCAAATAAGGAACTTACACCTTGTGAGATTTAGAGGAGTTACTGCCAAGTATTATTGTAAGGCCTTTATCCAATGTGTGCTCTACTCTCAAATGTACCACAGTAAAATCTGTTCCGCTATCAATTCCCTTCTGCCTTCTGCTAACATTGCATTTCTCTGTGTTTTCCATGGAGCTGCTCCATTAACACAGCTGTAAGACTGGTTTGTTTTCTTGTTTGTGCAGAGTCATCAGTGATCATATGAGCAATGTAAGCACAGCAGGAAGATTCAGCTCGGCTGATAATTCTGGCTTTGACAGGAAGGGTTGTGTTAACAACAGCTTGCCAGGCTGGGGAAGAAGGCTTGGAACTGAAGTTGCCGGCAGAGGGGAACCTCAATTCACCCCACTCCTACCAGTTTGATGCCAGTGCCAGCTACAGTACCTGCTACCAAAGTATACTTGTCTTTTACTGCTCCAGACAGTAACCTGTAATGGTTTTCCACCCGTGTTTTGGATAGTAACAGCCTCATCCTCCTCCCAGGTCCATACAGAAGATAATGAAGTGCCGGGTGCTTTGGCAAGGAACCATCTGGGGTACTGGCCATGATGGAATCATCCAGAGATACTGGATCATGGCCATGCTTTGGCTGCAAGGACAATGATTAATGATTGCAATGAGCAGCTTTGAAGCATCTCCTTCATTTCCAAGTTTACACCAAGCATTTGGCTTCTTTTGCTGCACCAACTTTAACAGCATATCAGTGTAGTAGAAAAGGAACAACCCCCCCCAAAACCAGTTTCAGTAAATACCTACAAATCAACACTTCTGTTGACTTAGAACCCCTTCATCAAGTCAGAGACTGAACAGAAGTTACCAATAGCATTTGCCAGATAGTCTTTTCCCTCCTGGGATTAACCAGGAAAGGGCTCTGATGAACCCCATGTGAGCACCTAGAGCTGGAAGAGACTCTGGTTTTCCTGATCCCGGCAGTGTCACAGAAAGTGACAGCTGTGGAAGCAGCAAATGGCCACATGGAGAAGTTATAATTACACGTTCACTGATATGAGTTAGAGCATTGCTGCCACAGCTTTTTAACAGAAACTCAAGTGCATTATTCATGGGGCTTTTAAAAGTCTATAATCATGGGAACTGCTTCCTCTACATTTTTAACCACATGGGAAGGATCTCTTGAGTACCACTTCAGCTCCCAGACCAGATGCCATTTGTGTAAATACAACTGTTTGCTGAAGGAGTTACATTGTGAAAATTCAAAGGAGATGAGTTTTGAAAAGTTGGCCCAATTTGGCCAACATTGGAAAGATCTAACCTGAAATCCTTCAGAATGACTCTGAAGCAGTTTGCTTTGGAATAATAGCCCTCGCCAAAGGTGCTGTGGCTGACACATCTGCTCTGGGAACACATTCGTCTTCTTCAAAAGGTCCCTTTTCAGTTCCCTGCCAGCAGCTCGAAGCTGTTGAAAAGGGAGGGATGGGGCATGGTGGACATGGGTAGCTCTGTGGTAGCAATGTCCTTGCAGCACTAGATGTGCATGAAAGATCTCCTGCCCCCATCTTAGCAACAAGTCAAAAGGGAGATGTCTTTGATGCCCCTGCTTCAAGAAATCTACCATGTCACAGGTCACTCCTCAGGACTGCGTGGGCAGAGGATCACACCACCAGATTACACTGGCAAAAGAGTGGGAAAGCACCTTGCTGCTTCCTGGCCTTTTTGCAGGCAGCTGTTTTGAGTGTGGGGATGAGGATAACAGGGGCTTGCCATGGGAGAGAAGACTGCAAGTGGTGAAAGAAGCACCTCTTAGAGAGGAGTTTCTGCCCATAGCATCCCATAAGCTCAACGACCGAGGGCACAGGGGAAGAAGTTTTCAGCAAAGCAATAAACGATGCTGAGACCAGGATCTACACTTAGAGTTGAGCAGTCATTGCTATGAATTTCATGCTTTCTTCTAATTGGCAACTAGTGAAAACTGAAGCCACTGTATTCTGCAAAAGCAATGCCAGATACAAATACTGTTTTCATGTAGGATCTTGGTGGCATGTGCCAATAAGACGAGCATCAGCCACAGATATTGCTTAAGGATATCTTAATGTTGTGTTCACTGCACATTCTGCAGCCTAATTGCACTGCCTTCATTATTAATAATGTACAAACTGTGTAATAATGGATTAAGACAGTTTTAATGATTTTAGTTTGCATCTTTCACAAGGTAAGTCAAAAAGGCAAAGGAAAAATCCTGAGATGTGAAGAGATCATTACAACCACCAAAATGAGAGATTAAGTATTTCAGAAAAACAGACATTCCTCTTGCTACCATTATGCCAAAAATAATGGAGACTGACATCATTTGGAAGGGAAGTGGAAACAATTGGGGAATATTAATTGGGGCACACATTATGCAGTGATTTGGAATTCCTCTATGCAGAAAGACAGAGAGGAAAGAAGTTGCTATATTCTCTCAGCCTCTGGCAGTCTGTGGCCCGAAAGGGAAGGTCATGCTTGAAAGAGGAGGCAAAGCTCCCCTGCAGTCAGCTCAAGCATGTTTTCAGCCCTCCTGCTTTTGGGGGATGCATGGTGCCTTCACAGCTGCTGCTGTTTCTGTTTCTTTTTCTCTTTCTCTTTTTCTTTCTGGCTAAAAAATCAGGCTATCTTGACTTTCCCCAGGATACCTACCCCTGTGTTCACAACCCCCCTTTTCCAATATACCTGTTAACCCAGCTGCTAGAATATTATAAAACATGTCAAAGCCCCAGAAAAACATTTTTTTAAAATCATTGCAGAAAAAATAATCAAATATTGGAAAGCTATTTTGAAAAGAAAACCCAGCTTTTTTTGTTTCACATAGTACATCTATCCCCTTTCCCTACAGCCATTTGTCTGGATTTCCCATGTCAGCCATTAGACATGCACAACTAAGCTTTAACCATTAATTCACAGGTGATGTGAAAAGTCTTATTTTAGGAAGAAATAAGGAAGATGGCCAGTGGGTTTGAAGAAATCACAACCCATGTGTATGGACCTATATTAAGGAAAGAGCAGCAAGAAATCCTGCCAACTGCTCCACATGGCTCCCTTTGCTCCTCAAAACCCTCCCTTGCAGACCACTGCATACCAAGACAAGAGGTACAAGAGATGCAGTGATGCTAGCAGAAAGCACTGCATCACAGTGAAGTGATTCAGCACTCTGACTGCATCACTCCTTGGTTTACCTTGCTCCATCACTTTGTGGTTGTGATTGCAAAAGCATCTTCAGCCACTGGAAGACGTTGCACACACTCTCAAGCCAAGAGGGACCATTTTTCAGATGGCTTGCCGCAGATCCCTTTTATAGGGGTTATTTAAATGCTTATGATATAGGAGGGAAACTTCAGAGGAATTAGGCTCCTAAACACCTCAGACTGATCTGCCCTGGGAAGTCGGTGTGTGCCAGGATGGAGCAATCCAGCTCTTCTTCAACATCTCCCCCATGTGGCACCAGTAATGTTCACAGTGCTTCGTGCAATGCAATTCACAGTTTGCAGTAAGTAAGAGGGGATGCCAGGGTTGCTGATAAAGAGGCAACACTTGGCTCTAAATCCACACTTTACTGGCTACCAGCTTTCTTATGCATTAACTTGGTTTTAATTCACGTGGTCCTTTCTCCTGGCTCCATCCCACGTGTCATTTCAGGGTTCGGTGCTTTCCCCTTCCATAGAAATAACATTGATATATTTGAAGGATCAGGTAATTTCTTTACACGAGCACTTTATTTACCTGGAATACAGATTCAGAGCATGCACACATTTAGGAGAGGACGTGTGGCATGCTGGAAATCTAATAAAAGTTGGAGTTGGGTGACTGAGCAGCAAATGATTGGTTTTTCCAGCCTCCACGTGCTAAAGTGGAGGTTAAGCACAAGCAGCAGGTCAAAAACTGTCAGCATTGCAACAAGATAGTTCAATTAAATTCAAATATCAGAAGACAAAAAGTCGTGGTTTCCTTATAATAAACATTTTCGTGTAACATTTAACTCAGAGAGTGGCTAATTCCATTTATGTTAATATTAAACTAGCACAGTTTTGCTTTTAGCTTAATCACTAAGCAACTGAGCTACCATCAGAACTCAGGTTATCTAGCAGTTATCCCACAAATATTGGGGCTGAATTCTGACATTGCCCCATTAAAACCCATGGGGAGTTTCCTAAGAGTCCCATGACAGGAGAGTCAAAGATATAAAACCCGACATGTTACATGTTAATTGGTCCCAACCCCATTCATGGTTCCAGTCCCACTCAAAGCCTTTTAATTAATGGAAAACTTGGGCAGAACCGATAGCACCAATTATTGCTAAGAGGTACCAAGGTGCATTACTTGATATTTATTATTAACAGCATCTTTTAAAGCTATTTTCATCTTAAGGATCTCAAAGCTTTTTCACATTAATGAACGAAGAACCTCACACCATCACTGTGAAGTAGGCAAATGCTATTCCCAACTCACAGATAAATGAGGAAGATTGGAATTAAATTACATCATTAAATTCACACAACAGATACAAGACATGTTCTCCAACAGGAACAGCAGTCCTGAAGTGATGAAGGGGTTTTGCAATCAATGAATCCATCTCCTTGCTCAGGAAATCTGAGTCCAGAAAAAATCTCCTGTTTGCCAAAGCTCTGTGCAAATGGAATCAGACAGAGCGTGTTTAACATGGATGCTACCACTAGCAAGCAACTTAGCCTATAGCCTAGAAGGAGTTAAAGCCTCAAGAAGTACAACATCTGGACAAGATCTGCTGCCAGGGTTAACTGGCATGGCTGTTTGGAATATTTTGCCTCTTAGCAGGAATAGCAGACCCAGGATGCTCTTTGGGTTTTCCAAAGCTCTTTCATTTAAATTTGCTTTCAAAACCAAGACAGATTTTGCTTTGCCAGACGAGTTCCCTATCCAGCATCTGAGGGATGGATGCAAAAAAATCAGTTAATCTTTACCAAGCAAGCACTTACAGCAAGTGTCAAGAGATGGGGGAAGAACACAGAGGCTGCTCTATCTCACAGAGCCATTCAGTAGTTAGTAGTTTTATCAAGACAAAATAAAAATGTAGAGCTTGGCTGGCTCACACCTCCCAGCTGGGCTCAGCTTTGATGACCACTTAAGGTTGGAAGGAAAGTTTGCAGCTGGTTCAAGGGAAAGAATTGCTTGGTGATGGAGCTCTTGGCCTTCTTGGTGGCTTAATACAGTGACACAGTACTGATGCAGTTTGCTTTGGGGGCTTTGTGGGGTTTTCTTTTGCTTATTTGTTAATGACAAATGGAGCAAGAGACTCTCGGGGCAGAAGAAAACATATTGAGCACTTGAAGACTCAGGAAAAAGTGTTTTATTCCCTCCATGTCCTTCATGTCTGCTTACCGAGCACAGAGTGAAGCTGACTGGGATTTTGTGTTTCATTTGTTGGCTGCACAACTGGGGTTTTCTTTTCTTATTAAGTGAAATTCTGCATTGCTGATACAGTGCTGCGATAGCAGATACACTCTCGGCTCCCCTAATTGCTGCTTCTACATTTAGGAAGATCCTTATCGTTTATCTCTGTGACTCTCATTAACACCTGCAGAGCATTTACACACACACACACACACCCCCATCATGAATATGCATCACAGATTAAGTAACACAAAATTGTCATCATCTTCTTTGCCATTCAACAGGACTCTGCATTTGAAGCACTCTGTCCTGGACCCCCTGCTCAGAGGTGTGAGGGCATTTTGTGGTTGAAGGTAGCAGAGAAATTGGAATTACTGGGTATCTACTGGGTATCTACTATCTCCCTGAAGAGATCTCAGCTTCTTTATACATTTTCTCTTTCACTCAGCCTTGGTTCCCCTCTGACTCAAAGAAAGGTATCTATCTTGTTTTCTCATGTGCTATATCCTTTAATACATTTACAGGTAAGTGTATTTCTCTCTTTCTGAAGCACAGTGCTGACATGCTGCTATATAACATCTGACTTCAACCTCTCCACTGGCGTGACCATTCTCTCTTGCTGACCTCCACACAGTAATGAAAACATAAAAGTCAATACTAATTTACAAGCAGTTATATGAATAATAGACCTGTTGAGACTCTCACTTCTGCACCCTTTACACATGAGGTTATGGTCTCCTGTTTGTGTAAGTGTTTGGGGTTTTTTTAAGTCTACTCTTGCACAGCTGCAAATAATGAAACATTTCTGAGCTTTCAACCACAATATCAAACCTAACTCAGAATAATGAGGATTTTTCAGTACAGCATTTTCCTTTGGTACTTTTTAGTATCAAAGGAAAGCAAAACATGAAAGAGGGAGAATGAAATCAGAACCAACCCAATGTTGCAGCGCTGAAGCATCTTGTACCCAATGCATTACCATTAGCTCCAGTCTTACAGGACTTGGATGGTAGTAAATGTAATGTTGCTTTTCAGTACCATTACTTAGTGTCATAAATATTTTGTTGCAGCAAAGGTAGGCAAGAGAATCCATCCTTTACATGGTCCCAGGCTTGTCCCTCACTGTGACAGTGTTTTTTATCCCCTCCTAAGTTCTGCTTCATTTCCAGAATCAGATCATTTAAGCTGAACTTCTCCCTCATCCCAATGTTCAATACGACTGCAATACAACGACTGTCTCCTTCCTGCCTTGGAAATTGCTTTTTTCCACTGCTCCCCAGCACAGCTCTGCAGCAACAGAGCAAAGCACATTGAGAACTGCAACACATGCTGCACACACAGGCAAGGAGCAAATTGAGACACAGCACCACAGCAGAGGGATGGCAGGAACCTCAGTCACAACAAGCATCCGCTCGTGAGGAACCAGCTGAACTGTGATTCTCTTCATGATGCAGTTATGTTTTGTGTAGATAAAGATTTGACACATTCAAGACATCTCTTTCTTCCCAGTCCCAGGGGAGGATGGGATCAGAGTCTGGCCAGGGTACAGCAATAGCTACATGACCACAGTGACCCTCAGATGACAACCCTGCCAAGCAATGACACTGAAAATATACAGCAACAACTATCCTTACCCAGCACCAAAGGCTCAACACATGTATTAGTATCAGACAGATGAAAACATGGGTCAAATCTCCTCCTCCTGTGCTAGGTAAATGCCAAGAGCATGTAACATTCAAGAGGATCACAGCTCCTACAGAGCCCCACTGTTTGTGGGCAGCTCTTGATGCACAGAGCTGTGCTGGTAAAGACTGCAGCAGGAACATTACAGCTTTGATCACCCCTCATTATACAGCACATCATTCTCCAAAGAAATTGAACTAATAGAGACAGTCCACAAATCAATTTTTACTCTCCTGGAGCATGAGGAGAGGCAGTGGGTTGTCAGCTACATGTTTAGGGACAGGCACGGCAAATAGGGCTCACATCACATATGCTAATGATGTCATTAGGCACAACATGGTCCTTGATGAAGGTTGTGTTTTAACTTCTTATCCTTCAACAAGAGCAAGAGTCTTTTCAGCTCCCTTTCAGACTAGACCTAGCAGGATCATTAGAAACTTGGAAGTGGCTAACAAGAATTCTTCTTAGGGAAATGGGATGGCAAGATTAATGCAAAAAAATACAATATGAAGAGCAGCAGGTTTGGTTTTCAGGCTTTCCCTTAAATACATCCTGATTTTAACTGAAGCTTTTTTTCAAGGCAAACCAGCTTACAAAATGTGAACGCTGACATACATGACTGCCAACTGACAACTGCATTTTGGTAATATTCCATAAAAAAGAATTAGCATCATACCTCTTTCTGCAGCTTCTAAAACACATCAGTGTGGTAAGGATGCTTTCAGAACTTGAATAATGCAAGTTTATCGGAACAAAGAACAAATCCTCCCTTCCCTTTTCTGCCTGTTGGTGTTTATATGACCCACTCATGTGAAAATAAAGGTCCTGGGGTTTTGCTCCTGAAGCATGGTCTGCTAAAAATCAGAGGAGCAGATGGTGGTAAGTGTTTAACTAGCACGCAAAACATTGCAACAACATGGCTGGGTTTGTACAACAGACCTCCACAGAAAATAGGAATTCTTTTTAAAGGTCAGTTGATGAAATGTACTGCTATTAGTTCTGCAGCTGTTATCACAGCTCTCTCAGCAGTAGCCACCTTGGAAAGACAAGAGACAACACTGCAGAAAAAAAAAGTATGGAAAACAGCTCAAGAAATATGTAGTTTTTTGTTAAGTGAGGAAAGGAATGGAGACTCCTCAGGACAAGAAATACAAGGAGCTACTGGAGAGGGTCCAGCTGAGGCCATGAGGGTGCTCAGGGCTCTGGAGCATCTCTCTCATGAGGAGAGATTGCAGGAGCTGGGCCTGGTTACTGTAGAGAAGAGCAGCCTGAGAGGGGATTTCATCAATGCACATCAATAACTCAAAGGTGGGTGCCAGCAGGATGGTGCCAGACTCTTTCCAGTGGTGCCCAGTGATAGGATAAGGAGCAATGGCCATAAACTAAACCACAGCAAGTTTCACCCCAACATGAGCAAGAACATCTTTCCATTGAGGTGGCAGAGCCCTGGCACAGGCTGCCCAGGGGGGTTGTGGAGTCTCCTTCTCTAGAACCATCCCAAACTCGCCTGGCTACATTCCTCTGTGACCTGCTCGGGGTGGTCTTGCAATACCTACAGACCTGTGTTGGTAGACACTGGCTAAAGGTTTGTCCCACTAGTTAATGAAAGCTGGAGCCATTTTATCCACAGCAAAGTGTTGGAACACTTAAGGAAAAAGAAACAAAACTTCTAAAGGTAAAGGAAAGAGATCTTTCCCCTCTGACTCTGGGGCAATGTCCATCCTATTTTGTTCACAACTTATGCTGCAAGTAGCACCACGTTTATTTTCTGTCTTTGCCTAAGAAAGAAATTACCCCCTTGGCAGAGAAGTGGTTGAATATCTACATCCTCATGCTCTCATACCTAGTCAACAACTGAAATCCAGCTAAAGCCAGGTGCCCTAGAAGGTTACTAAGCTAATCTTGCTCTTAAGTCATCATTTTTGGTATGATTGCTTCTGAAAGGTTGACTCCAAACCAAAAGATTGTCTCTGTGTCTATTTATAACTTCTATAACAAGACCTAAGAGGGCCCAGGCAATAATCACACCACTGTTAGGAAAGGAACTGAACGAAAAGATAGTGTTTCTCCCAAAGAACTTAAAATCCACTTGAAGTCAATTAAACACTTTATGGAAGCAATTAAATGTACTGCACTTCCTGCAAGCTTGGCTTTTAAGGTCAGGCATCCAGAAAAATTACATGTGTTCTGCCATATAAGAGAGAACATTACCCTGCGTCTGAGGCTGATGCTGGTGCCTGGATGGACCTTTTCAATTCATTAGGCAAATTGCTTGGGCAAACTGCTACATTAGAGCTGCTGCATATGACTCAGCCCTTAGAATATGATGTTCCTCCTGCTCCGTGCCAGTTAAGTCTCTCACAATAGCAATTAGAAACAGAGAGTCAAGTAAAAGAAAACAAACCAAGAAGTAATTTAGGCAAAGCTGAGGGGAGATTTACAGTTTGAAGGTGTAATGGATTCACCTCACGTGTGTCTCAGAAGCAATAAATCCTGCTTAGGGAAACGTCTGAGGAAAAAACACTGCTCGGCTATAAAACTCCACCTCTGAGGATTATAAAACAACATGCACAGAGCAAACATCCTTTCTGAGGATAATAGGACTGTCAGAAATGATTGACAACAATGACAATCTATCATAGGCTGCTGTAGCCCTGCGGCAGCATCTTGCATGGGGCTGTCTGGCAGAAGTGAACTGTTTATTCATTCCTATACCATGTGGAGGATGGAACATGTCATAGAATAAGTGCACCTTTTCTTTTCATCTGCTTTTATGCACCCACATTATCTAAGTACACCTTTTAGTTCATATAACACTGTCTCAATTTTCCCCTCGGATTTCTCCCCCCTTTCAGCTCCGCTATGCAGATGATGACTTGCTGAGCACTGCTCAGAGGAAGGTGATGCCTTTGTACCTCCAGCCTGACATCAGGAAGCTGTTGAAAACCTGAAACAAATATGAGAAAGGAGCAATGCGGCTGCAGAGCTCCTACCCTCACTCAGAGGGAGGGTGATGCTCCCTTTCCAGAGCTCTGCCAGCCCAGCAGCAAGCGTGCAGGTCAGTGAGCAGTCCCTCCAATGGGGTATTTTCATGATGAGGAAATCCTATCCGGGGTGCTTAATGGATGGAGACCACCAGGGGCAAGAGATCCCTGCAGATTGTAATGACTTCCATTAAATCACTGTCTTCCCTGGGCAGAATCTGAGCTGACAGCCTATTGCTGAGAGACTCCACAGAGCTTATTACCTAGCCCCGCATGCAGTTTAATACTGCTGACGGGGCTGACATAGCAGCAGCTGCCTCTCTGCCAGCTCCCAGCACCATGCTCACACTCATCCTGCCAGTGCTACTTCAGTTGACATTGATGGCATTTATGGAGGCAGGAAGAGTGCAAAATACACAAGGGAAAGCCCCATTTCCCAGGGAGAAAGCCCTATCATGTATGGGAGATGAGATGATTTTTCCCCCCATTTTGTCTGTTTCTCTATCCCATGTTTACCAATAAGTGACACCCAGCATGGCAGATTTCTCCTATAAAGCCATAGTCACTACCACCACAGGTGCTTGTACACCGCTACTGCAAAAACTGAGGCATGAAAATCAGTAAAAAGTAGAGTAAACTGGCAAAACAGATTGGCAAAGAGGTTCATCTAAGAAGCTGAGGGAGAAATAAACATGGCCTAATGAAGGGAATGGGCTGACTCAGAAGCATGGAGTTCACATTCTGACTATGAGAAAATACAGCTGTGAAACCCTGAACAACCCTTCCAGTGCTTCTGTTGCTCTTCTCCATGCTGATAAGCATCCTTGTTATTCTACACTCTCAGTGCAGCTTCACAGGCAGATGTACATGGTCCTCATCACGGCCTGGTCCAAAAATGCTCACAGCATTTTCCATAGTGCAAAACTATGTTTGACTGATTTCATGATCCATCTTAAGCCAGAAAAATGACTCAAGATCAAAGTTAGATCCATGGTAGACCTTCTGGCCTGCTGGTGTCCAGGCAGGGTTACTAAACTTCATATAACTTCTTTCCACATCATAAAGACAGCAAACATGAGACATCATCCCCACTGGCTGTGCTTTCAAAGCAGATTCATAGTGTCAGAGAAATGGCCATTAACTGTCCCCTTTGCTCCATCACTTCTAGTGGGTTAGCAGTCCAGCTAATTCCTACCCAAAACTTCAAGCTGGATATTCTCTCCTCAGATTATTTACCAATCAAAATCAGGTCCACACCAAGAGAGGAGAAAAGGGAGTAAAAGGGTCAAGCACTGGATTTCAGCTTATCTTTGCACAGAGCCTTGCACAATCAATCTTGGTTAGAGCTGCAGGGCTCCATCTTCCCATAAAAAAAAC
Organism: Melopsittacus undulatus; assembly: GCF_012275295.1. Classification (NCBI taxonomy): domain Eukaryota; kingdom Metazoa; phylum Chordata; class Aves; order Psittaciformes; family Psittaculidae; genus Melopsittacus; species Melopsittacus undulatus. The sequence goes on along the minus strand of NC_047538.1, from coordinate 1,726,494 downwards.
TAGCTGGGAAGAAATGAGATCAGGTCAGGAAAGGGAAATAATTGCATTGGTGATGTTTTTTCCTCCTGTGTAATTAGAGCCATAGGGCACTCTGCAGTCAGGGTTGGTAAGTACTTTATATGCACACACTGGTGGTGATATTCCTGTTTAGGTAGCTTGCTGCCAGCCACATGTTTCCTCACTTTATTGGGTTTTTTTGTACTTGATGCTGTCACTTGTTTAGCTCCATCCTTTTACTCACCACTACCGCTTCTCACCCTGTCATCCTTCCAACCTGGAACTCTCAGGCAGAAAACAGTCCTGTCCTTTCTGGGAAAGGATCCAGGATCCCCGCACATGAGGAGGATGCAGAAGCACTTGACATTTCCCCATTGTTAATAGCATTTCCTTAATCAGTCACTCTATCACAGGCACTTAACATGTATTCAGGACAACTGATAAGTAGCAGAGCAATTCTCAAGTGCTAAAAAAGGATTCCTGCACAAGGAGATTATCAATAGGTGCCTTTTTGCCCTGTATTTATTTTAATCTGCAAGATGCAGATGCCTGTAAGCACCTGCCTACTCTCCTGCCTGACTCCCCAGTGTATTCCCACCTCCAGCACAGGCTATGGGAGCAAATCCAAATGCACAGCCTAACCCTTTGTGTTCTCTGTGACATTTCAGCAGTATTCTGTCCATTGGTTTGGGGTAAATGGAGGTGACTTGTCTCAAGACATACCACAGGGACATAAACACCACACTCATAGAAATTAAATCCTGAGCACAGTTGTAATGGTTTGCTCACTGTGCACTCCACACCCTCCAAAGCCTGGATTGACTCCCCGTGCAATTATATCCAACATTAAAACACATATGCCACTAATAGCAGGGATCCCCAGGCCACTTCTTGTATGCACCAAGATCTCTACCAGCCAAAGTAATCAGAACCAAAGGCTTTGAAAGTGAGAGAAACAGATAAGAGAACCACCAGACTCCACATGGGAGGATATGAGAGTAAAACACAAAAAGACATAGCTTTCTCTGCTTGCATCCTCCATTTGGACACTTGTAAAGTGCTGGCAGCAAGTGACAGCCACCTGGGCTCTGGGGACACATTGGTTAAAGGAGCACTGGTAATTGCAGTAACACTACCAGCACCGACACGTGTTGGTACTTGCAACGGCAAGCCAGGGTTAGCATGGGATAGCAATCAGGAAAACCCTGAAGATTATTATTTGGTTAATCCTTATAGGAATAATTTCCTCCTCTTCTATTTCCTTGTTACATTTCTATCAAGAGGCGATAAGCACAAGCTGCAATATGGGAAATACCAATAAAATGTTCACAAGACCAAAAAGTCCCCCATGAGAGTGGTCCAAGTGTGGGGGCCAGACTGTGTGATCCCAGCCCTGGAGAGCTCAGGACAGTCTCAGACCTGCTTTGTGAAGGTTTAGGGCTTACCAGAGGAGAAGGGGAGGGAGAACACCCTGTTTTCAAAGCAACCCTCCACTACAAGCTGCCATTTTCCATCCAGGCTTTACAAATAAGACCAAAACAGAATATATATACTGAATATTTCAAAGGGGTCTTTTTTATAGGATGAAGGAAGCACACTAGAATGCAGGAAACCTACAGAGATTTTATGTCAAAGCAGCAGAGGCACAAAGAAACATCTGCACATTGTTACATGACTTCTAACTGGCGTTTCAGAGCATGGCTAAACCAACAGCTCAGTTATGTGTCTGGCAGTTCTAAAACAGGCATTCAGGACAGATGCTCAGTGGAAAATGACTTTCTTTTGCTAGGGCTGATGCTGGATTCCCATAGATGGGTATTGCTTCACTTTTCTCCTGAAACTTCAGAGCAATTCTCAACCCTAAATCTGAGATCCAGACCCATCACAAGTAACATGCTCCAGTCACTGAGACCCCTTTCACACAGCTGCAGATTTCAGGAGGCAAAGACAATTTTAAACAAGAGTCAAGGACTAATGTTTTCCACTGGTAAAACTGTCCATGAAAATGATGTACTGCCTCTGGATCTATGTAATGTGCCTTCCTTGTGTCCTAACAAATAGGAGTTTATTGATTTCCTACCTGTGCATCCATAAGAAGGTGCCTCATCAACATCATGGCATCTTTGAGGGATTCCTTCTCGCTGGGCAAAAAGGCATCTTCATCTTCATCCAGTGTTTTTGACTTGTTGACGATGAAATGGGAGATCTGGTCATTCAAGGAATGAAGCGACTCCACAGCTGTGGAGACAGAGAGGGAAAGCAAAAAGGGCATGAAACGGTGCTGGAAGGAGCTGACACCATTTCTCAGTTTGAGAATCCATACAATCTGCTTTTGAAAGGTGTAGCTGGAAAATGGTCCCCATGACCTCCCTTTCCCTCTCTGCTGAGAATGCCATCAAAGGCATGGTAAAAACTAGTGACTACCATGAAGTAAAATACGGATGGAGAACTGCAGCAACAGCAACAGGATGATATAGTCTAAATTAATACTATAGAGTTAACACTAAGTGAACACTACAGTGTTAATTTTTGGTTGCTTCCAGATATCAAGCAGACTCAATTAGAACCCGAGCACCTCAGTCTCACCACTCCTCCAGCCAGGCCACATCCAGTCAGTTTTCCCTATGTGATACAGTTTTGCAGCACCAAAATTGTATTTTCAATAGTAAATACACGCTGCAGCAGGCATGAGGGTTATGAAAGTACTGAGTTATTGCTCTAAGGATCAATAATTATAAATAACCAAAAGGTATACGTGCATCTAAAGCTAAATCTAAGATTTAAGGTTATATCCAAGCAGTAGCTAACAGAATATATGGATGGGAACAAGATGCACTGAAAAATTCTGAAACAGAATAGTTGGTTACAAAGAACACTTTTCATAAGTTTGTCCCATATTAGCATTCATAAAAGTCAGTTGAAACTAAAGATCCTTTCTGTGAAGAAGCAACCCATGAGCCTTGTCTCCTAGGATGTGGCAGCTGTAGCATATAGCTGTGAAGAAATAAATTGACAAATAACAGCTCATTGCTAGAGTTAAAGTAAGAAAAAAAGTCTCCTGGCTCCCAGCTCAGAAACCTGCTCCCTACAGTGCCTGGAACCCAGAACTTGATGCTACATGGAGGCAGAAGCCAGAAAAATTGGCTTTTTATTACACAGGGAATGCAGAACGCAAGACAAACAATTAAAATACTGGCCATTTACTTTATTCACAATTATAGGTAATTGAAACACTGTTAATCTTTTAAATTCTCCTTCACAGGGTCAAACCCCAGGTATTATACATGGGATTCTGCTCCCAATCATGCATAGCAGAAATCACCAGCTCCATGGCTCACAGGAGTCCTCCAGCAATTCCACACACTTTATGATGCTGCAGTTTACACAGGCTGTAATATCGGAACTAATGGCAAAATATGTTTCTTCCGCCCAATGAAAAGCTTTGCTTTGCTACAGATTTGAAAGCTCTACCATGCAATTTGCTTTTAACCCATCCCAAGGCTGGAGTTTTCATTTTACTGTAGGCTCATTAAACAAATGAGGCTCCAATAACTGGTCAGTGTATTTTCTTCCTGCCAGCGGTTCAATGCAGTGAAGCCCTTTGATAAGTTTGCAGCTCAGAGTAACACATCACTGTCACACACACTGAACTGTGCTTCAGCTGTACATACTGCAAAGCCTGATTTGCTCAGGCTGTTTATGAATAAGGTGATGTGTTATTTAGGACTCTTTGACAGACTGATTTTGAGAACACAAGGCAACTGAAAAACACTCGACCTAGTTCTGTCCAAAGAAGATCTTACCACAGGATTCAGAGAAGTAAAGATTAGCCAGAAGCCATACTCATTCAAGAGCAAATCTTCCCCAGACAAAGGCTGATAATAGAAACCAGGTGTCTCCGAAATGCAAGAGTGAAAGGACGGAATCCTCCTTACTGAAAGTACTTTTTATGGGGGATTGGGAGAATTTCCCAGGCTTGGGGTATTTATGTACCTCACAGCTAATAGAAAAGGTATTTGAGGCTCACTATGATGATGTCTCCATTTTAAACCATACCATCAATCATATTCAAGATAAGGGCTTTTCAATAACTAAATGAACCAGCTTCAGCTTTCCCAAACATACAGCACATGGGCTTAGGGTGGCAGTGGCTCACACACAGGCACTGGGAAAGCATAGATACTGCAGCCCAGCAGCCTGGACAGCACTGGGCTTCTTTGCCTGAGGCACTCAAACACAGGGGTTTCAGCTTTGCAAGTTGTTCCACCCAGAAAAAGCGGTTTGCTCCCTCTGTATAAAAGCTACTGACTCCTGCATCCATGGCACCTTCAAGGTACAGCAAACCAGCATAGTGACAAGTATATCACTGGGGTGGATAGTGTACTAAGCTGGTCATGCTCCTCTTGTGACTGCCAGATGCTCTGCTCTGGAGCCAGGCTGAGAGAGCTGGGCTGGGGCAGCCTGGACAAGAGAAGGCTCCTGAAGGGGAGACCTGAGAGCAGCTCCAGTGCCCGAAGGGGCTGCAGGAAACCTGGAGAGGGGCTTGGGACAAGAGCCTGTAGGGACAGGCTAAGGGGAATGGCTTGAACCTGCCCGAGGGGAGACTGAGATGAGCTCTTAGGCACAAGCTGTTCCCTGTGAGGGTGCTGAGGTGCTGGCACAGGGTGCCCAGAGAAGCTGTGGCTGCCCCATCCCTGGCAGTGTTCAAGGCCAGGTTGGACAGAGGGGCTTGGAGCAGCTGCTCCAGTGGAAGGGGTCCCTGCCTGTGGCAGGGGTTGGAGCTGGAGGAGCTTTAAGGTCCCTTCAGCCTGAACCAGTCAGATTCTACTTAAGTAAAGTAACACATGACCATCAACACATTTGGGAAGTTTTCCAACATCACAGTTTCTCTCTGCACAGTTTATCATATTGACTGTGTGACATCTGGGTCTTCTTCCATAGTACTCAGTCCTGGTCATTGCCAGAAAGAGATCTGAGGGCTTGGATGCATCTCATGCTGCCCTCCCTCTGCACTGCAGTGATTGCAGACCAGGTGCCTAAAAGCTTTCCTCCCACACTCTCCCCTCCCAGTTTTACAAATATATTTCTTTCTTGCTTTCTACCTCTGAGGTTAAACTGGACAAGATAAAGAGCTGTTACTGACAATTCCATATGGGCTGGTTTTGTTTAGCTCAGTATGTCAATACCTCATTTACAGCTGAACAAAACAAGAAGATGAAGGAGCCTTCAAGGAACACTGCCCCCAGCCAAACCATTTCAGTGCTGCTCTCCAGAGTAAAACTTGCTGATAACATGTAGACAAAAGTCACCTGTGCCACAAATCTGCCCTCACCACATAGTCAGCAAGACCCAGACAGGGGGGGCCAAGCAGCAGATCCACCATCTGATCCATCTGCTTTCACTCAAGATGCATGATCCATCAGAACAGAGGGAGACAGAGGTGGATTTTTGGGGCCCACCTAGTGCAAATGAAGACAAAACTGTAATCACACAATCATAGACTGGTTTGGGGTGGAAAAGACCTTAAGATCATCCAGTTCCATATCCGTGCCATGGGCAGGGATACCTCACATGTGGGTGTGCATATTGTTCAGTAGGGTTCTTGCATTGCCCGTTGGTTCCTGGTCTCCTCCTGGGTGTATTTTGACAACACACACGTCCTGCACCAATGCCAGGGACAATATTTCCTCTGGAAAGTCTCTGCATCCATTTCCCATACTCAGGCATCTAAAAGTTTAAGCACTTTCTCTTTTCTGAGGCCCATTACCATTGATTTGTTCACACCATTATAAATAAAGGTCTGTCAGCATTTCTATTATGAATCTCTGCAAGTCAGGCAGAAGGATTCATTCTAGCACAGAGGGTGGTGCTGATGTGATTTTCTTTTCTCCCCTCTAACGAAAAAGGAAGTGAAGAACTAAAAGCCACACAAAGCTTTTGCCTTCTTAGAGAATTTTTATTTCTTGAAAGAAAGAAAATCAGGGCTTAGCATTCCTCCATTCACTGGCACACAAGGATTTCTCCAGCACTCTTCACTTTCCAAAATCAGTTTTACCAAGAATTTGATGGCCTGCAAGCAAAAGCTTAGACCTGTCTTGACTACATAATTTTACTGAAGGGTGGGACCTATGTACATCACACACTATTGCATATCACAACCCAGGCCACCATCATGCTTGTAAACCAAACATCTCCTCATGTGTTAATGCACACGAAGCCAGAGGTGCCTCACAGCGATGCTCTGCTGTGGATACAGGGGAGCTGAGTTTCTCCAAGTCACCATGAAGAAATCATTTTGGAATTGTATGTCCTCACACCAGCCAACACTCAAAACCCTCAGGCAGTGTTCAAGGCCAGGTTGGACAGAGCCTTGGGTGATATGGTCTAGTGTGAGGTGTCCCTGCCCATGGCAGGAGGTTGAAACTGGATGATCTTAAGGTCCTTTCCAACCCTGACTATTTTATGATTCTATGAAGCTGTAGGCTTCTCATACACAACTGCAGCAGGTATATGGCTACACGCAGGCAGCACCAGGTTTAATTTTCTTATCACTCCTAGCTGCATTAGCATCTCTATCAGATACGTCAGTCCTGAAAGTCATCTTCTCAGCACAAGTATATATTTATCCCATCCTTTCTGACCAATGCAGAATTGAAGACAGAGAAATTCCTTTATCCCCTGAAATTTTGGCTTGAGCCAGAAGCCCACATCTGCTTTCAGTAATATGAATGTACACCAGAGTTCTCCTTAAGCTAATGGCTTCCTGCCAGATTCACACTGACTGTGACCAGGAATGGGTATGTGGAGCAGTTCTTCCATCTTTGTGATGTTAAAGTAATTCAATTCACACAAAATTACGTTATCCAAAGTTATACCAATCTTATCTGAAGCAATAGCTCCATATTCTCCAATGTTTCTTCTCTTTCCCTTTAAGAAGTTTAGTGCTGTTTGAGCAATACGTGGCACATTAAGCTCTGGGGGGCAAACACTTCTCTCATTTGAAATTCTCTTGGTTTAGAGAAATGAGAATTATTTTCCAGTGAGAAGGTGGAAAAAGCAGATGAGTATTTGACTTGCTCTGGTCTTTAACAGCATCTGCCATATCCCTGTGTTCAAACTCTGCTTAGCAAAACAGATCTTTCTCCATGCAGGCAATGGAAAATGTATTTGAAAATAAAAGCAGCTGAGTCTTTCTCATGAAAGCAGAAGGTGCGCTTCCAACCCTCAAACCTACACACAAAATAACACCAAAGAAACCTAAAACAGCACACCATTTCTGACCCTAGTTTTCTGGATGTCCTGTGTCAGTCTGCAATCCAACTTCCAAAGGGCACTTCTCAGAAGAAGATATTTGATATTTCTCATTTAAATCAAGAGGAACTTCCTGCCTTGTGCCCACTAAAAGTCTAAGTGAGAAGGACAGTTAAGTGCCCTGGGTTCAGCAGTAGCAGTCATTTTTCTCCTTCTTAGTAGCTGGTGCAGTGCTGTGGTTTTGACTTTCAGCCTGGGAACAGCACTGATAACACCAATGTTTTTAGTTGCCACTCAAATGTTTACTCTGAGCAAGGACTTTGTGAGCCTCATGCTCTGCCGGGGAGGAGGGAAAGCTGGGAGGAAGCAGAGACAGGACACCTGACCCAAACTGACCAAAGAGGTATTCCATACCACAGCATGGCATGCGCAGGATGTAACTGAGAGTTACCCGGAAGGGCTGGATCACTGCTGGGTCAGACTGGGTATTGATGAGTGGTATTGTATTCTCTTCCCTTGTAATTTCACTTATCATTATTATTATTGGTGGTAGCAGTGGTTTGCGTTATACCTTAGTTACCACACTGTTGTTATCTCAACCCATGGGAGTTACATTCTTTCAATTCTCCTCCCTTTACCTCCGGGAGGGGGGGGGAAGAAAGGGAGAGAGGGAGGGAGGGAGGGAGGGAGAGGGCTGCGTGGTTGTCTAACGGCCTGGGCTTAAACCACAACAGTTAAGCTTTAAACATTTCTGCTGAGCAACACTTCAACTAAACCCAGCAATTTCTTCCCAAACACATAAGATTATGGACCTCAGATCTAAACCCTACCACACTCAGCTGAGACTCTTGATCCCATAAAAAGAAAGAACAAAAGAAAGAACAAAAGAAAGACATTTTTTCCTTGCTGTATCAGTCCTTTTGGCTTCAGGCTGGTAACACATCAGTAACGCTGCAAGCGAGAGTGAGACAACCAGCGAGGTAGAAGTTACAGTTATCAAAGCCCTGTCAGCTTCCCAGCTTTTCCTGTTCCAATCTCACCATTTCCTCACAGCAAAGAACAATTTTGAGGGCAAAGAAACAAAAACAATCCTCCACTAGTGCTCTGACATCACCTACAAGAAGAGAGAAAATGATGTGTTTCAGAAGTGGCATCCCTCACTGGGGAGGTTCCATCACCTATCAGAGGTGATGTGCTGCATTGGGGAGGTTCAGGTGAGGACCATTTGCCAACCCCAGAAGCAGGAACAGGTCAACAAAGTTGTTTTTCTGCAGGGTGCTCTGGGGAACGAATCACCAGAGCCTGAAGGATGTGAAGGGGAGGAAGCAAATTGCTTTCTGTCAGAGATGAGGGGAAAAATACACTTGCTCCAAAGCTTACTTCAAGGAAGAGGCTGAAGCAGTGAAGTTGCCCCAGGAGAACCCATTTTATACACTCCAGCTACTGCCCAGATGAGTACAAAATAAAATAAACCTTTGGTACTTTATTCTGAGATCTACTAACAAAAGCCAGCAGAGTCTAAAATTAATTCTTGCTAGCAGGAGTGACTAAATGAAAGAGGATGGACACGATCATGATTTTATCAAGGATGCTGTATAAGGATTCTTGGGCTTATTGGCTGACTCTGCTGTGAAAGAAGAGTCATGACACTAGAAGAAGTCAAGAAGACACTGGAAAAAGTCAAGAAGACACTGGACTCCTCTGTAAGCAGTCAGCACTCATAGACATTACTGGAGGTTTCAGAGAGAAAACTAAAAAGCCACACAGTGTGCACAGATCCTTTGAAAACCCACCTCAGCTGAGCACGGAGCAGCCTTTAGAGCCACAGGCTGCCAGGGCAACCTCACCTGCTGATGTGTGACTGTCCAGCAAGAGGAGTGATGTGTGTGGGCAATTCTTGGGTAATATCACTAAAGAGCTACTTGAATAACATCACCGGCATTGTTCTTGCAGAGAGGGAAAAACATATTCAAAGCTCTCTCCATTTTGTTTTGGAGAAAAGAAGGCTCAGGACCTGATGGCTCCCTACAAGTGCCTGACAGGAGGATGGAGCCAGGAGGGGCTGGGCTCTGCTCCCAAGGAACAAGGGATGGGACAAGAGGAAACGGCCTCAAGCTGCACCAGGGCAGGTTTAGATGGAGCTGTGGAACAATTCCTGCCCCAGAGGGTGCTCAGGCATTGGAACAGGCTGCCCATGGCAGGGCTGCAGGCACCAGCCCTGCAAGGGTTCACACAGCATGGAGACGAAGCCTCAGTGCCATGGGTTAGGGGTGGCCTTGACAGTGCTGGGGAACGGTTGGAATTGACAACCTTAAAGCTCTTTTCAACCTGGTTGATTCTATGATCTGCAGAACTGCAATAGTTAGCTCCAGGTCTCTGTAATGTGCAGGGTGCCTGAAGTGCCCAACTGCCTTTCAGCAGAGGATTTCAGCATCTCCCACATTCTCAATCGTGGTGAATTTCTCTTTTTGAAGAGCAGTTAAACCTGCTTTGCTGAGACATTTGACTACATTTCTTACTTTTTTTTAATAATGAAATACTAACTTTCTGTGCAACTTCAGTCCCAAGAATAATGATCCCACTCACAGTGAGGATCTCTCCAAAAGCACTCACTTTTCATCAAAACTGTAAGAGGAAAATCTAGCCTGTTGCTGCTCTGAACTTTCATTTCCACAGCATTTTCGCCACAACGCTTGTGAAATGCTCTCAGCAATGAGGTAGGTGATACCAACACACCAACCAGAGGCCACCCAAGCACAAGTATTCACTTTCTGATGCCTGGGCAGCCCACAGATGTGGGGCACTAAGGGCATGGAGAGACTGCACACAGGTTAACAGCATGTTTTTTTCTTCCTCTAAATCACAGCTGGTTCTCAAAGACTCCCTCATCTCTCTGGCAATGACAGCTTCTGTCCGCAAAGGTTTTGGGACAAATTGAGTGTTCTTCTGAAAGCTCCAAATCCTGACTACGGGATGAATATACAAGCTGTCCTGTGCACATAAGCATGGAAATTTAAGGCAGTTCAGTGTTACAGCACACAGACACATTCAGTGTATAAAAATAAGATCTTTCTAGAGCAAGATTATAAATAATGTCTATCGTTATTTATATTACTGAGATTGGCTGATGGATCTATTGCTGGGTGCAAAGAAAAAGGACATGCAAAACATGCAATAGTTGCTTTTTACCTGATGAATGACTGATTAAGAAGCCTTCCCTACTGTAGCATTTGCTAATTGAGTTTGGACACATCAGTTCATTTATTCACTCAGCAGCAGCAGAAATCTCCCTTTGTAAAAGCCAAGCTCATGATCATCCCACCTTCTCTTGTATGGGTTTAACACCTCTCACTTCCAACAAGAAGAGAAGCTGATGTACAAAACTGCAAGGCCCTGACAATGGGGATCACAATGCAGTAGCTCTGTCTGAGCAAGCAGAGCCTGTTTTCCGTTATCCACACTGTCCCACATCTTTGCAGCTGGAAAATAAACCTTGCATTATCTTCCCCTTCCATTTGGTTCTGCCAGTCGCTCTTTAGAAGACCCAACTTGTCCCAGTTTGTAGAAACAGTGGGAAGATCTAGATCTGAAACACTCCATAAATATTTTCTCCTGTTCCTGGTAAGAAGAGACCTACAGCTTTTTCTTTCCTTTGTGGTCTTTAACTTGTTTCAAAGGAGGCATTCAATGAGCCCCCTCCCAGGAATAATTTACCACACCATTAACTGAACAAAAAATATCTGGTGTCTGCATTAGGGGCTCAATCACCTTTCAGAGAAACACTGTGAAGGACTCATTACAGTAATTACTAACGAGCTGGCCTCTTTGGGCTGCAAATGTTTTGTGTGTAACTGGCAAAAAGCTGCACTCAGAGCTTCCCAGCTGCAAAAGCAAACCATCAGACACTAAATGCCCTTCAAGTGCCAGAGGAAAACACGCTCGGAAATGAAGCTGGTAATTTTTTCAGCTTATTAGTTTCTCCTTACAAATCTGACCTGTTGGGAAATGAAAAATGACATCAAGAAGTGGAGCTCTGTGGAGTCGTGGCAGCTCTTGAGTAATCAAAGATTTTCATTGACACCTTTGATTTAATGGTGTAGAAAATTCTTTCAAAGTTGGACTTCTAACTATTTCAATTAAAACAACAATTTTCAACTGTTCTTAAAAGCATGGATGTGTTTCAAATCCAGCAACACCAAAACAAACGTTGTATTTTCTCATTACACTCCCTCCTCCCCCCATCAAAAAGTATGTATTTTAGTAGAGTAGAAAAGGGATGAGAGTTTGAGAACCATACAACAAGGACAGTATCCATATTCTCCTTGGAGAAATTATCTCTTGTTCTAAACCTCCAGAGATTGTGTACCCAGGAGAATAACTGTTGGGTTTTGCTATGTCTTTCTGGGGGTTTTTATCAGCCCTTTGGAAAGGATTTTTCTTCTTTGCCTCAGTTTCTTCATCTCTAATTCACAGCTATTGCCTCACGGTAGTGAGCTGAAGTGAACCAGAGTTTGGCCAGAGTTTTACAAATTAAAAGGCCCAGTGTTTAGCTAAAATACTGCCAGGGATCATTTAGAAAAGAAACACTTCTTTTTGGGTAATAGTCTCACTTAGAGCTATGAGGATATCGGTGAGCTGCAGAAGTGATGCCATGCCTAAAAACCTGCTTATTTCCTTCCCAGCTGTACTAGTTAGAGTAATAAATAATATTACTACTCACCCTAAAAGAAAACCCTCATGTGAAAATAAATTCCTCTGCTATGTTTTTATGTTTTATCGTGCTTACGATGGGGAGCCCAGGTCAGAGGACAGAATAAAGCAGCCAGCAGTGGGGTACTCTTGCTTTCAGTAGTGCTTTAAAGCTGAAAGAGCCTACGGCTCCTTCACCAACCTTTAGAGCTGGACTGTTGTTATTTACAGAAATACTTGAGATGTTTTACTCCCCGGAGAGATACAAACTGCCAGGCCAGGAACAATGTCAGACTTGGAGAAATACAGAGGCATGATGCCAAAGCAGTACATTGAACTTCTGCAAGAGAAACTCCATTTATATTTATCATGAACTGACAAACCCTTTCCAAAGCTGGACAAGGCATGGTGGCTTTACAGCTGCTACTTCCTTGTTTCTATTGTGCAGTCATTTTTACATGGCCTCTTTAGCTAATTCTTTGACTTATTTCATAAACAATAGCTGCTTTATTTAGATACAGAGGAAGTGAACAACAGAAATTACGTATGCCAACACAAAGACATCATGGGCCAGATATCCAGCTGCTATGAGCTGACTTCAGAGGAGCAATGCCTATCTGTGCTTGCATACAGGCAGTGGTATGGTGTTGCTGGGCTACAGGAGGACTGGCTCCCACTTCACTCAAAACTGGCTCCAGGATCTTGGATGGATCACCTAAACCCTTAGAGCTCCAGTTTCCCATCTGTAAATACAAGTTCTATAGCCCATGGAAACATCGTAAGCCATAAAGACAAGATGCCATCACTGATGAGGGACTCATTTGGTTTTTCCCTGCCATTCAACTGCTGATTAGGAACTTAACAAGCAGCTCCTGCTGCAAACAGGATCTTGGTTTGGCACCAATCTTCTTGGTGCCAAAGGTGGAAGAAAACTCTTCCTGAAAGGCATTTAACAAAGCACAGGCATTTCTGGGGTTCAAATTAACTGAAATTGTTAGAAGACAACTGAGCTTGATGTGTTTCCCACCAAACATCTGGAAGAGAGTGAAAGTAGATTTAGGTGTTTTTCTGACTGTTGAGAGACTGATATTGTCTTGCCAGTATCCTGGGGTTGCAATAATCCAAGAGGGTCACCCAAAATCCTGAAACTGGCTTAAAAACCAAGATGTACAAATTAAACAAACTGGGTTTGTTCACATCAGCTCTTGAGATTTTTGTTTCACCCTTAAGATGGTGCTTCTCTTAACCAGAAATGTTAGAAACTTACAACAAAAACACCAAAACCAACAACAAAACCCAACAGAATTGTCACATCAGAAAAAACATCAACAATTATAAGGCTTGCATTAAAGTCATGAAAACTGGTAACCTGTAGATCTCTCCTTGAATGTGTCTATATTTGCTCTTCATAGCTGAAAGAAAGGATGGAGGATAGTGTTTAAGCAAGTATTTAAATTTTCTTGACAGCTACCTCCTTGAGCATCTCTGCTGCTTAAACTATAAGATGTGACACTAAGAAAACACGTGGCTTAGTAGCTTCATCTTAAAAAAACAATCTGTATTGGCAAGAGCATTATAAAAAGCTAAAATTCAAACACTGGCAACACAGATTGATGAACCTCAGCTGAGTACAGAGGATCAGGGGGTCAAGTTTTATCAAGCACTCACACAAAAGCAGCTGCCTCTGAGAGCCTGGGAGTGGGATTTGGTTCCTGCTGCAGATAAAGGTGACACTGAGGACCATACCAGATGCTACATCTGCTCTGATACTGCCAGCAGAGCCACACGCTGTCAATTCCTGCCTGTTCATTGCTTTAGTACTGCATTTACTTCTCATCCAAGCCCATTAATCCATGAGGTGCAGAAATAACATTACCTGGGTTTGTGGACTGAGAAATCCAGACCTTGTTTTAGTCATTTAAACTATTCAAATCCTGGGAGAACATCCTCTATGGATGCACAATGCCATGGATATTTTGGCTTATTTGTAATTTAGGCAATTTTGACATTACTGTGTCAATTACTGCCCATTGTACCACTACAACCAAGATCACCAATGCTATTGATGTGGGATAAAAATAAGTGTCTAGAAATATGTCTATGCAATTGAAGTTAAAATGAGACTATATTCTGCATTTAATAACCCTGACACCATTACATCTTTGAAGCAAAAGCTTCACATTCAAGACAACTCTTCAGTGTGTCATTTATTTTTATGGGCACAGAACTGAACAAACTGCTTCTAGAATAAAGCAGAATTTTCAGACCAGTATTTAAAGTTGTTATTTCTGTTAACTATGCCTATAAAATGCAGCAAGAGAGTATTCTTAGTGAAGAATATTATCCTGTGATCAACTATGTCTGTATCCACAGATTCACATGACTCTAAGTAAGAAGTAGTGACTCAAGTGTAACTCAAGCAATCAGAACAACTGACAGGTCCAGCTTTCCAGAAAATGGGATTTTGTCATCTTTAAAAGCAATAGATGTCATTGTCTTTAAAATTATCTTTTTATTTAAAAATAATAGATGGGAAATACAAGCTCCTTTTTCTACACTCCTCTGCAACAAATATGTTAGCATGAGTCTTGCTTTAGGTTCACAAAAGGCTTGTGATTCACAGCCAGAATAAAGGCACCTGAAGCTTCTGTGTACATTAAAAGGACCAAGGGATGCCTCTGGAGCAGCTGCCCAGTTCAAGGGCAAATTGTTACTCCTTTTCTCAACTGATCTGGTGATATGTTTTGGAATAGCTCCTAATTCAGTCACAGGTAAAAAGGGATAGTGGGAAATGTGTTAAACTGTGATTGGCAGGGGTTTATATTTTTAAATGCATGTCAACTGTGATATTTCATTTAGAGAACATTCAAGTCTTGATGATGCTTAAGCACATCCTCCTCTTGTGTTCAGGATGGCATTTTAACAGAATTGTGGGCACCTGCATTCCTTTTCAGCAATGTTTCATTCTACCCAAGCACCATCGTTTGTCAGAAAGATGACATTCCCAGCAAAGAGGAACATTCAATAGTAGAGCATTTAATACTAATTACACACATCCAAATGTTTGTCTAAGTTGGAATTATTACTTTTTATTTATTAGGTTCTCTAGATGTTCTCCTCAGGTGCTTTTATCTCTGTTGCAATCAATGGGATTTTCAGTAGGGATGGAGCACCTCATAATGTTAAATCCTCATGGAACCAAGTGCATTTTTTTTGTTGCTGACCAGGGGACAAATGATTTGTTCTGAACTTTCCCCAGCTTCAGAAGACAATGCCTTCCTTGGTTTGACTTTCTTAGGTTTTGTGATTGAGCTTTGAACCTTGACTTCATGGCCGACCCCACATGTTATATCTAAATTACACTGCATGTGTAAACAGTCACTGGTGGCCTTTATTTCAGCAATGGGAAAGCAGGAAAGAAACAAATATCCCTGTCGACAGGAATAACATATTGCATTAACCTCCTTTCCTCGCTTTCATCTGTAGCCTTTGCAGCAAGATTGTTTGGCAAGGCAATGAAATGAAACTTTAATAAAGGACAAGAGGAGTAACTGCCACCAGTATGAAACTGGGGAAACAGAACTCTGCAAGCAATGCTTGGAAGGACTGGGATTTTCCAACAGTCATGTTCCTGTGCCAAGTCCAAGCAAGGAGCTCAGACTGCAGCCAGGCACTTGAAGAGGTGAGATCATTGCGATACCCCAGTGGTGTGTGAAGCAGGTAAAACCACAACAGCAGCAGAGCAGAAGAGAAATAAAAATGCTTTCTTCCATAACACAGAGTATCAGGTGAAGAGAAAAGGTTTTGATTAAAATGTTCAAACCCCCTGAAGTGACTCAGAGACTTATTTCATTTCCAAAAACACCCATGGTTCTTTGGCTCCTGCATCTTGGAGCAACTGTGGCATTTTCACATCCAACTTGCTTCTGAGGATGGAGCTTAAATACTTCTGATGGTGCAAGCCAAAGAGGGCAGTGATTTTGGGTGCCCAGCTCTCAATGGGTGGGAGATGCCTTCAAATGGCACCTGGAAGCACATTTACTTGCTGCCATGTTCACACTGCCCTGATAACCAATCCACCCTGCAAACCCCTGGAGCTGATCAACACAGCCTAAAGTCTCACTGAGCAGCTCTAGCTCCAACATTCATTCCCTGTGTGAGACTATTTCAGCTGGCAGTGAGAATGTCTTAGAGTTTCTGAGGGCCTTTCATCTTCCTGAGGCTCCCAAACATGCTTAAACAGCAGCTTTAACATTAAAAGCTAATTCACCCTGTTAATAACCTGGGACCATCTCTGTGTTCTCCCCTGGCAGCTGCCCCAGAGAACAACCGTTCTCTTAGGCACAAGCATTTTGACAGATGAAGGGAAAGCATTTCATTTTGGCACTTGATTGACAGAAAGTGTTCCTGTTAATTATGACCAGAAAAACAGAAGGAGAAAATTATATTCCAGCTCCATAAACTAATTTTGGTGTCATATTTAGGGTGTTCTTAGAAGACGCAAAGGGCAAGGCTAAGACCACACAGGGCAAGAGGTTTATTTACTCTATTACAAAGTCAGGGTAAGATCAGCACCAAACCTATTAGAGCTCAATAGCAATGTAAAATATTATATGCTCAGACCTGTGCAAGTCAGAAACTACCTCCTGAATAGCTCCAGACCACCTCTACTCTCACCAGAGTAACTCTAGAGTTCCTGGTGGACTTCATCCTTCTCTATGCTGATGTAACACAGAATGATGTGTCTTCCCTAAGCACTGCTTTTCCTCAATGTCTCACAATGATTTCAGGCTCACAGAGGGTCAACCCAGTAAGAGCTGAGTCAGCAATGACTGGGTAAAGTGCTTCAGGTACCCAAAGGGCTGCTCTGCGAGCTTGGGGAAGGGAAAAACACTGGGAAACCCTAACATAAAAAGGACCCTTGGTCTTCTGAGAGCCCATCTTCCTCCCCAGCTTCCAGTGCTCTCCTTCCACACATGTATCAGAAGTCACAGACAGAACAGGAAAGCCAGAAGAACAACGTTGCTTGCCTAGTGTCAAACAGCACTCCCAGAGCAGAGACTAGGACAAAACTCAGTCTTTCAAATGAAGTATCATGAAGGTTTAGTGCAGGTTTCCTGGATTCTCCCATACAAATCTCAGACCAACAGATGGTGGTGGCTCAAGGAAATTCTCGCAGCACAGGCCTGTGGTTTCATCCCCATGGGTTTTTTCACCCCATTAAAAAGAAAACCCCAAACCTATTTTCTGCCTGCCCACGGAGGCAGCATTCCCTCACCTGAACAGCTCCCTGCTCTTCTTTCCAGCTTTGCCATGGCAACAAGAAAACTGCATATCGCAGTGTAAAGCGAATGGGCTATGCTTTTAAATTGTCCTTCTGTCTCGAGCCAGGTTATGACATCTCCTAGCTACAAGGCATGTGAGGCTGGCAATACAATCCCTGCCATGAGAACCTGTAAATCCCAGACAACAAGTAGATTATTTGCTACAGGCATATGCAAAGGACAGTCAAGAGGTTCATGAGCTGAGAAACCAAGAGGGAAGGTGGTTAGAAAATAGGGGACATTGGATTCCCATGGCATTCCCATGCTGGGAGCGGTGGGGCTGAGCTGGGCACACTGTGAGTGAAGCACACCCTCCTCTGGGCAAGGCAGAGGGGCTGAAACAGAAGCTTCTCCATCTGGGAGTCACTCACCAAACTGCAAAAGGACATTACAGAGCCAAGCCAGGGTTTCTTAGCAACAGCATCGCAGACAGGTCCATTAACTCCAAATTTCTCTGCGAGTAAATCCTGAGCTAGGAAAACCTTCAGACACTTATTGACAGACTCAGCTATAGGATGGGTTTTGTTCAGTCTGATAAAGGGGAAAATAAAAGGTAGCCATTGAAAAGAAAAGACCAGAAAGGATTCTTTGGACATGTTAGAGGTGCTGGGCTTGTAGCTGCCTCTTAATTAGGTTATGGAGAGCTGCCATGGTGGCTGTTTACAAAGGCCTCAGCTGTAGCAATTGCTTTTGCAAGTCTGCAAGAGAATTGCTTTGGCCAAAAAGCAACTGAAAAGCAGCTCATAAAACACAACACAAAAAAAATCCAAAACTGAGAGAGAGTCAGAGGGCAAGAAGTGATTCACATATTACAACAGTTTGATTTTCCCCTTGCAGAGTGGTTCGTATTTGTGGGACTCTGTTGACTCATTTCCTTGGCGTTACTCCTGATTTACTAGTGGCACAGCAGACAGCGAGACTAGAGGAGGTGCTGGGAGGCTCCTCCTCCTCTTCGCTTTTAACTACCATTTGCAGTATTTCTATTCTGATTGTAGCTGACAGCAGATGTTACTTTATTTCACCCCTAAATAGCTCTTTATTTTCTCAGAGCCCATCTCTTAGAAACGTGCAATGGTTTGAATAGCTCTACTTCAGTTTTGGAAAGTCACATCTTATATGCAGCTAAGCACAGACTGAAAACACCACAATGAGAATCAAAGTGTGTATTTTAAACACATTTCAAAGCTGATTTTTAAGACACTCTCAGAAAGGTGGGAGACGGATGCTGTTTGAACCATCACAGTGTGTGAATGAATAGAGCTGGCAATACTGCACTTACACATAGAATAAAGGTACAGAGTTTACATGTGTGCAGCAATTTTAACATTACATTTTTTATTCCATTATTCAGTCTACATGTATTCTTCATGTTTATCATTAAAAGGGCATTTTTGCTGATGATTATGAAGTTATCATCAGAGGTTGTGAAGTTTATGTGAGAAAAAGGCAAGATAAGTACATCTATAGGCTGTATGAGCACACTGGAAAGCTCCCTTGCTTGTAAAGGTCAGCTCACTTTAGATTCCCTCTCTGAATAAATGTTCAGCATTCAACCCTTGCTCTTCCCCTGATACAAATGGAAAACCTGTACCAGATGTAGTTCTCAGTCTGAGTTACACAGATACTACTTTTAAACCCCAACAAATGAAACCACCTTCTAAGTTTGTCTTGGCTGTGATTTTGATTCCTTTGACTGGCTTAATACCTTTCAAAGTAAATAGCTTAAAATTACACTTTAAAATACTTCCATTAGTATTCTGACAAAAATAAAGCATAAATCTAAATCTATGAATTAATACAGTGAAGTAGCTGTAGTCAAGAAGTAATTCGCTTGCACAATCTATGGCACCATTTGTCTAAACCACATGTAGGTGCCGATCACGATGTATGGGTCCACTGGATTCACCCCAGAAGTTCCGCTGCTGTGGATCAAATCCTTCCAACCCCTTTGTGATTTGCATGAGGAGTCAAAATGATAAGCTCTTTAATAATGCCAGCAGATAGCACACGCTGAACTAGACAAGAATAGATACAGGTTTCTTTAATGAAAAGAACATGAGGTTTATCATGTCCTCGCTATTAAACTCAGATGAGATTAGGCTAATGAAAAGCAAAAACAACCTCCCTCCCCCCAGAATTGCTCCTCAGCCTTAAAAATGTTTGTAGCTGGCGGAATAGCAGACACCTTCTCCCAGATTTTCCTTCTCCCAGTGCTTCCACCACCACCAAAAATAACATTTAGGTATTAGACCTCCCTTTTCTTTTGGTTTGTCCACAGCTGCCTCATGTTGCTTTTCCTAAGAGCTTTTATTTCTATGTTGAACAAAATAACAGAGCTGCTATACACATAAGGCTTTTTTTTTTGCCACATCTTCAACTCTCAAATAAAATACTCCCATGTAATTCCTCTCCTGAAAAAGAACCTTCATTAGTGTGCATTTCTACCCCAAGATGAAAGAACTATGTGAGGCTAAAGTTTTCCCTGGAAAAGGAAAGGATTGCAAGCTGTTAATGTCATTATGTTTCTGTTCATTAGCATCTCTAGAAGCTGACAAATATGTTTTTAATGACTTTTTGTTTTTCCTTAATGCTCTTTAAAGTACTTTTCCCTTACTGCAGTGCTAATAAGGTGTAAAAGCCTTGTCCCAAAACTCTACCCCATTCCACAGCTCACACTCTGCTGCAGCTGTAATGGGAAGATTTTCTCACAAATGCAAATTAAACCAAGTATTTACTGGGACAGAGTCAACATGTTAACACATTACAACTGTTCTCAACCTATTTAGTCAAGATTCCATTTCCAATGTGGTTGAAATAAAAATGTGTAGATTTTTAGTAATAATAGAAGAACTTTACTTGGACTTTTCACTGTCACAGCTCACCTGGTAAAGGCTTACATACATATATAGATATAGGCATGGGTTTCCCAGAGAAGCTGTGGCTGCCCCATCCCTGGCAGTGTTCAAGGCCAGGTTGGACACAGGGGCTTGGAGCAAGCTGCTCCAGTGGAAGGGGTCCCTGCCCATGGCAGGGGTTGGAGCTGGAGGAGCTTTAAAGTCCCTTCCAACCCAAATGAGGCTGGGATTCTGTGTATACATAAATATATATATACGCACATATATATATACATACATGCACACACATATTATATGCATATATATGAACTAACTCTACTGACTGCAGCACTCTTACCCATGTGGAGCAACATTCTACTCAATATTTCTTCTGCATTCGGTTGCAAATGAAAATCAAATAGAGTGCTTCAGAGGCATCCACCAAATCCTGCACTTTCCTCTGCTGTCCTCCAGTAAAACAATGATCTTTGAATTTAACTCAGTCTTTGTGGATGGTTTTCTAATTGAAAGCCAGATTCCATCAGGAAAGGCTTTGTCAATGCGACAGAGTTTCTGGAAGATAGCTATTAACATAATGTCAAATCTAATCAGGAATCACACACTGATGGTATTTGATTCTGCTTATTGACTTTATTCATCTCCAATTGTTACTTTGGGCCAAAGGTTGTAAGGTGGGAGCATTTATCACTAACATGAGTGAGGAAAAGCATGATTAGGTATGATTAGCACAACTTTCCCCACCTCCAGATCATTCAAGCAAGTGCTTATTTTAATTTTTTGTAAGTACAGCATTTTAAAGCACATTTAAGTGTTTTGCTGAAGTGGGTTCTAGAGAGTGATAAATGAATCATTACAAGGACAAATTACTCAACCTGGGTCACCATCACCCTGCTATGGCAGCTCCAGGAGTGAAATGGGGATGTGGCAAGTGACTCATCCAGTGATAACAGAGACTGATGAGTGCAAGTGAATACCAATGTGAAGTTATTCAGAACGTGATTTGAAGAGTTCACAGCTCCTACTGACCCCATGCAAGGTCTTAAAAGGGTTTGAGGAAATGATCCCCATATTGCAATGGGTATGCTTAGGATGTGATGATCAGTGCAGCATGGACATAGCAGATGAGCTAGGAATGTACCCTAAACCACAGCATTTCATTTTTCATTTGGGGGAGAGAGGCACAAGCATGTTGGAACAGGGGCATTTGTAGGATTAATACTGATAGAGTAAAACCAAACACTCCTTGCTTAGCACAAAAGCTCGTGGGGGCATGCTCTGTCCTGTGTGTCTTGAAGGTACCCAACACTTCAGAAACGAAAAGGTAAGAAAGAATACAAACCAGAAGTGCAGATGCTCCCTACGGCAGTTATTTCCATAGTCCATAAGAAAAAGGAAAAGACATTCAAATTAGGTCATTCATGGGAAAAAATTACTATGGTTTTTTTCTACAACATGCAGTACAGCCCAAACTGCTTCTTCCTTTAATGCACATGGTTTTGGCCATCCATAGATACGTAATACTGAAGATAAACCACTGCTCTATGCCTGCATTGAAATCTCTCTGCCTGTTGGCAAACCCTCCTTTTGGCTCAGCAAAGGAAGACTACAAAAGCACATGAGTATCCACTCCCTTCCCGTTTAGTTTCCAGGCCAAGGTAATCCTTCTTCACTTTGAAACGAAAACAAAGAGGAAAAACATCATCCCATCCACACAACTTAGTTCAGACCTGTGGGTTTGACAGCTGCTGATGGGAGAGGGGCTTTTTTTGGCTTCACACAAAGTACAGAAGTGCCAAAAGCCACGTCTGACTGTCACAAATGGGAAGCAAGGTTTGGATGAGCTTTACAGCAGCCCAGAGCATATGCAGGAGGAGGATGTTGTCACAATAACCTTAAGAAATAAAACAGAGAGACAAAGACTTTCACCCTCCTCTACTCACATGCAGAGATGACACAGAGTTTCAGCCAGAGGAATTAATTATTCCTCATTCCCACCTCCATTTAATGTGGCCATTGCTTTCTGTCGATAAGGAGCAAACAATTAGACTTCTTTCTTGAGAAAGCTCTCCAGCCTGTCTCCCTTTGGTTACTCCCACACATTGTTTTTCCTCTAACAGGAGTAGCTGACATTTGTGTCTTTGATGGGATAAAATAAAATAAACATGAGATGAAAAAGAAGGGCACCCTTTTGGATGGAAATCTGAGAATGTGGCTTCCTTCTGCTTCCAACTGCATCTTCTGAAGTTGCCTCAAATGAGAGGGGAGAGAAAGGCAGGAGTCATGAATTCATTCAAAGCACTACAAGGGTTTAGGCAAAAATCAGTTTCCTTTTATACTCAGTAAAACCAATTTCTGGTATTTTTCAGTAACTTGGTTTCATTATAGATACACCAAGTCTCATATAGCTGAAATAATGACGTGGCTTCCATGTGGCACTGAGATGGCAAAGCAAATAGGTGAAATTCTTCTCCTGGTTGAAATTATGTAAACTCAGAGACTGAGTATTTCTCAGTCAGTGGATGATGACTTTCCAGAATGTGTGGAATATTCTATTATAATTTCAGGCAAATAAAACTCAATGGAACTCCTACACCTGCCAAGGTCAAACAAGCTCAAGCAGCATAAAACTGCCTGATCATTAATGCATTTTTGTGCACAAGGAATTGAAGATAATTTGGGGCTTTTTCATTCCTGCCAAACTGGAGGAAGAAAAAAGAAAAAGACAAAAAGGAAATTCAGGTCTGAATTCACATTTGGGTAGGTCAAGGGATGACCTCTTCATCTGCCAAGTCCCAAACGTAGGATGCTGTATGTGACAATGAGTGACGCATACACATACACACACACACACACACACACATGAATTATTTATGCAAGAATATTTAAGGGGGGAAGCACCTTTTTATAACTTTATGCTTTGATCATTAAGTTTCAAAATAACTAAATAAATAAATGAGTGCAGAGCACTGCCTCTGGGTAGAAAGTGGAAAGGAGGAAACAATTCTGCAACTAAAAGAAGAATGATAGAATGGTTTGGGTTGGAAAGGACCTTAATATCATCCTCACCCTAGACCACATCGCACAAGGCTCTGTCTAACAAGGCCTTGAACACTGCCAGGGATGCTGCATTTACCACTTCTTTGGGTAACCTGTTACAGGGCATCACTTTCCTCACAGGGAAGAACTTCTAACCTGAACTTCCCCTGTTTAAATTTAAACCCATCACCTTTTGTCCTATTGCTACAAAGAGAAGCAGAGAGGATCCATTTAGATCAGAGATCACCAAACCTTCACTGGTAGCACAACAGAGAACAGCTGTTTTCCAAACCAAGGACACAGTTTCTACTGAGCATTCAACTGGGGGAAAAGGTGTTGTGGAAGGGTTTATCTGCTGGTCCCTGACTCCAGCTGAATTTGGGACTTCTAATAGTAGGGGTCTTGAGACCCACCTACACACCTTATTCACTAGCAAAAGAACTATATAGAACATTTAGAGGTCATTAATACATCCAGAGCAAATACTAACTTAGTGCATCCAAACTGTCCACACTGCTGTCCTCTTGAATCACAAATACAATCTTTGGTGTCTGGGAATCACTTTACCATCATTCTGGAGTCAATAGGACTAAATCATCCCACATTTAAGTACATAAACTGTCCCTAGCACAAAGGTATGTGTTTCTCCTTTAAATAACTTGGTGCCTGTGGAGATATTTATGTCTGAGCCTGCAGGAGATTGAAGCTGCTCTGGAGGTCAGGGCCTGTCAGCTTCCCTTTCTGCAGACAACGCTCTGGCCTTTGGAGTGATAGATCAGGAACAATCTCCTCCATCTCCCTGCCGCTTGCAAAGAACTCATTTACAGACAGGTAGGATGTGCTGCAGTCACAGGCAACGTCAATGCTTTCTTCCTACATTGTTTGCTTTGGGGGGTTGGATGTTTTCTTTCCCCTCTCTCTGATTTATCCCTTTGTATGTACTTGACCCCTCATAAATAACAGAAACAAAATTGTCAAATTCTGGAGAACACTTGAGGTGCAGACAAGTCACAGGAGCTCGGAGGGGACAGGGAAACAGCAGGAATTCACACAGAGATGAGCACCTTCCCAGAGAAGAAACCAACTTCATAACAACTTATGAAATCAAAGGAAAAAGCAGTGGCAGGTCCCCCAACCCAAACTGTCCAGCAGCTCCTCTGGGGAGTCTGCCCCACATTCAGGACAGGTTCAGCTGGGAATCACCCCTACAAGAGCAATGAAACTCAATTGGGAACCATCTCAGACCTCAAGAGAAATCCGTGGGCACTACTCCAGCCAGCCCCTTCCTTGTTGATTTTCTCCTAATGGTGCTTTAGGCAGTGAACATTACAGATAAAGAGCAATCAGAGAAAAGTTAAACTTCATGGAAATTTTGTGCTGCCACTTTGCCACATTCTTGTGTCATGACTCTGGCTGTAACATCCATTTCTATTCAAAAGGGTGTTTTGCTTTCCAGTACCGCTTGACTATAGGGATTTGTAAGTGCCCAAGCACATTGTTGAGGTAACATTTTCCTTGCAAACTTATGAGTCTGTTCTGAGCTTTGCCTCAACTCGTGGTTTCTGTTAATTCTTCTCACAAACCTTTCTGCTAACAGCATTAACAGCAAGAAATAAACCCCCTTTAAGTTCCTAAACACCTCCTCTAGAAGTGAGAGCAAGCAGACACCCACAATCTTGTTCCTTTATTATTGCAAACAACATTCCAAAGGCTTGACACCTTTTTATAGCTTCAGTGTGAGCTCCCTCAAAGACTGACTTCATTTCTAAGCTATGGTGGGGTCTCCACCACAGTGTGGTACACTGAGCACGAGGGTTAGGCAGTGCATTAACACGCAATATTCCACAGGCTGTGATATATGATCTGTCACTTAAAGCAAAGCATTGTGCATCTTAATTGTCTGCTCCTTTCCAGCTACTCAGTTTGCTTGGGAGATTAGGAATTTTCCATCCACCTTCAATTTTCATGGAAATATGGATCTTGGAAAGGCACAAGAGTTAAAGATGCAATACTAAACCAGTCTTTTGACTGTCAGGCATGCAGCTTTGACTGGTTTATTATTGTGCAATGCAGGAGAATGGATCACAGGAAATAACTACACATTTCTCTTTGCCCAATTTACAAGTTTCGGGTATTCCTCTGATGGGATCAGTTCTATGAGTCCACAGAATCATAGAATCATAGAAGAGTTTAGGTTGGGAAGGACCTTAACATCACCCAGTTCCAGCCCCCTGCCATGGGCAGGGACACCTCACCCTAGGCCATGTCACCCAAGGCTCTGTCCAACCTGGCCTTGAACACTGTCAGGGATGGATCGTTTACCAGTTCTTTGGGCAACCTGTGCCAGGGACTCACCATCCTCTACCCCTTTGCAGCCAGCCCCAGGGAGCTCAGAGTCAGCAGAAGATCTCCAAAACCTTCATGTTCACAGAGATTATTACACTGAGGATCCAATACAGACCCACTGAAAACAGCTTCAGCTTCTGATTTTGCTCATGTCTGACAGGCAACATGGCACTTCCGCAGCCTAAGATCCTGCAACTTAAAAATCAGACAGCAGTACTGTATGCGCTGGCAGCATCGTACTAGAGGAAACATTTATCTTCCTCAGCTGCATAGATTTTCAGTTAAAACTATAGATTTGATATTACAAACACTGTATAGATCAAAGGAATGCATGGCCAACATCAGCAGAAAGAAGTTAATTGTACAAGTGATGGTTTCCGAGTCAGTTAGAGAGTTGCTATTTACAGATTTGCACCCAAGCCCCATTTCTGACCCACTTATGATATGTAGGTTGTGCTTTCTGTGTCCTTTTCAACTCACCTCCTTCTCAAGACATTTTATTGCCTTCAGAAGTTTTCTCTATCCACATAATGACAAACAGCTATCATTATTTCACCTGTGTGAAAGGATTCCCATACCACACTGAATCACACTTTGCTAAGACAGTTTGTTCCCAGGGCAGAAAACCATTATCAGATCGACAAAACCCAGGAAAAGCGGGTTCGCTGCTGCAGGTCAGTCGCGCCATCACAACACTGCAGACTGCCCATTAGCATTGTTGGGTCCTGCAGAACCACAGCTCAGATGAAGAAGGTGTTTCTAGATGATCTTAAAGTCCTTTCCAGCCCTAACCACTCTATATGATTCTAAACACTCATCCTGCCTGTGTGCCTTTGGCACACTGATTTCTCTCCCGTGTCCAACAAGTCTACACAACTCAAACATTCCTTTTGAATTGATTTAGTCTCTCTGTTAGATTATTTGATTTTGTGTTTGTTTAATCCTTACAATATTGATACTTTTCAGGCTGGCAGCCAAATAAAACCTTTGAAGACATATGAAATACATATTTAGAGTCTCATTGCCCGATAATTTAAGGGCACAAATTATACAGCCAAAGCTGAGGAGCATCTCATTTACAGATGGCACATTTTGGCATCACAGTGCTTTGCAAAAGAGACTTAAATACATATATTCTTGCATGGAATTTAAAATTCCAAGCAGCACAACCACAGTGGGGATTATGTTACCTTGGACATGAATCCAGTTGCATTTTGAGTTCTATTAAAATGTCAAGCTTGCTCAATAATTCTCGGTATTTGATTAGTATATGAATTACATGTTTGCCTATTACTGTATCTGTTTAAAAACTTAAAGAAGCTCTCCAGATCCTTTCAATCCCTTGGAAAATGTTGGGAAACAAAGTGGTATTTATAGAACTGAGCAGAAGTTTAAATACACAAGGTACTAAAGGGAGTAAGTACTATTCTGACATAAAGACAACACTTTCTCAGCATTTTGCTAAAGTTCTACTGAAAAATAGAATAAAGTGATAGAAGTCAAAACTTTACTTGACCTCTAAGGTTTTGTGGTCCATCAGTTTAATTAGCCCATTCAAAATTAAACATTAGTATCACTTTGAGTAAGCTCAAACTTGGCTTTGTCTAGAAAATAGTATGGAGAGGGAAAGCATCTGAAAGCATGCTGTAATGCCACACGTTCTGACAATAAATAGCTTCTGACCTGGCAGACTCATACATGCTATTACTTAGAGGATGTTATTAGCCTTAGAGAGTATCTTGGGGCTACTTAACTGCTGGTCATTGACCCAGTGGAGTATTGCCCCTCAGCGTGGAGCTAAGTCAATGCCCAGGCTACTTCACATGCAAAGCTTATTGGAAACAAGGGATGAGTTAACTAATTTCTTCTGTTGCTTTGTGCCCACTTGAATGCTGCAAGTTTAAAAGTGCGTAAGAAAGTTGGGGCTGGGGGCTTTGGGAGTTGGGGTTGGGAGGAGGCTTTGTCCTGAGGTATCAGGGAGGAATAACTAATATAGGAAACAGAACTAGTGCTAAAAGACCTGGGATACTACAAACCCAGTGCACAGCATTCCTGAACAAAGAAGATTAAGTCAGGTCTCACTGGGGGAACACTAAAACAGGTGGCTGGAGAAGCTCTATGCTCTCTTGTATCTTACAAACCCAAAACCATAGACAAATTTGAGAGCTTATAAGACCTCAGGAAGCAAGTCCATCACTATTCACAGTGTTATGTCCCTCAGGCTCTCAGCACTGGGAAAACTAGCAATGATGCAGGTAATGCACAGCCCATTAATGCTGTACCTTGTATGTTCAAAGGATCTCTTAGAGCAACACTTCATATTCAGAACATATTTAGCTTATGCATCATCAATTTAAGCTAAAATACTGAGTAGCTGTTACCAAGATAGAAGGTACAGAGCACTTGAATAAGCATCCAAACCAGGAGAGAAATGTACAAAACTCTATTTCTAATTGTAGCATAATCCAGAAAACAGTCCCCTAGCTCAGTTTTACTTGTAGAAACATGTTCACAACAACTCTATCACCTCTCAGAGCAATTTCCCTTCAATGCCCTTCTCAAGCAAGCCCTGAACTCCTTTTTTTCCCATCTAGTTTTAGATACATAGAAAGAAAATCTAAATAAATGAACCTGAGGTTTCCAAAGCTTAGCAAAGTCTCAGGGTCACTCCCTGGCCTGTATAGGTATATCAGTCACCTGGTTTTAATAACTCAGATTCCATCATAGATAGTATATAAAGACAGAGAAACCCACAAGACATAAATCCTCATCAGGTTAACTGTCCTGTTCTCTTTCTGCCAGACATAGTTTTGCCCAAAGTATAAAAGGTTTTGTTTATAGCACAACCTCAGCAAGCAAAGAGCCTCATCCATCCCACTGTTCCCACCATAGCTCCAGACACGTTCTTTTTAATTATCCCTTCTGTCAAACAAGTGATCAGAAATGTATGGAAACAGGTTCAAGAACAGGCAACTCACAGAGCCAAGATCGAACATCTGGTATAACAACTCGAAAACCAGCTTAAAAACAACAAAACCCAACCAAAACCCAACACAGCTACATCTCAGCTGGTGTTCTAGTGTATTGTATCTGGAAAAGGATGATTCTGTGGCCAGGGTATTAGAATTGGTGTGTAGAAGTGTGACTGTTAAGTGTTTGCTTTCTCAGTAACCCAAGAAGCATCAGAGAGCTGCCCCATACCCTCCCGGCCAAGAAGGACATTGGGCTGGTACTTACACTGGGTTTATAACCAACAACCTAGTGATCCAGAATAATGGAATAAACTGGGAGAAAGATGAACCATGTCCCCCATCTGCAGAGAAGCAAGAGAGGACCGAAGAACAAACAGGACTCAAACACCAGAATAACCTGGAGCACTCACACCAATTTTAAGAGGATTAAGAAAAGCTCTCTCCTCGAGAGACTTCAATAGCAACTTCCCCACGTTGGAGGGTTACAGTATGAAAAGCAATTTCATATCTTCCTTGGCATTTATATGTAATAAAAGCAGCACTTGCACTGTCCAAAATCAATTGTCAGATTTTTGCAAGGTTATTTCTGGGATATATAAGACAGGGCCCCCCCTTTTATCATCTGTCTGGAAGGAGGACTCCTCTGACTCCCAGCCTGCAGTCTCAAGTGCTGGGGGTAGCATCAAAAAAGCCCAAAATATTAAAAGAAAACCCCAAGAACTCTAAGAAGTGTTTCAAAGCATTATGGTAAAAGCAAGTAATTGCAAAAAAACTTTTGAGTCTGTAGAGGATTCCTCACAAAGAGCACAACCAGAAACTCTTCCTACCACCTGAACTAACAGCAATAGATCATAGAAAGGTTTGAGCTGGAAAGGACCTTAAGATCATCCAGTTCCAACCCCTGTCACAGGCAGGGACCCCTTCCACTGCAGCAGCTGCTCCAAGCCCCTGTGTCCAACCTGGCCTTGAGCACTGCCAGGGATGGGGCAGCCACAGCTTCTCTGGGCACCCTGTGCCAGCGCCTCAGCACCCTCACAGGGAAGAGCTTCTGCCTTATCTCCAACCTGAACTTCCCCTGTTCCAGTTTGAACCCATCACACCTTGTCCTATCACTGCAGTCCCTAATGAAGAGCCCATTTCCAGCATCCCTGTAGCCCCCTTCAGACACTGGAAGCTGCACTGAGGTCTCCAGCAGCTTCCCTTCTCCAAGCTAAAGAGCCCCAGTGTTCTCTGTCTGTCTTTGTATACGAGGTGCTCCAGCCCCTGCTCATCCTCACGGCCTCCCCTGGACTTGCTCCTACAGCTCCATGTCCTTCCTATGTTGGGGACACCAGAACTGCACACAGTGCTCAGAGTGGGGTCTCCCCAGAGCACAGGAGCGGGCTCACCTCCCTCAACCTGCTGCTCATGCCCTGGGGATGGAACCCAATATGTTTTTTCCCCCAGTGCAGTTTTAGTGCAGCCATCACTACAAAATCTGGTGACCACCATTACTGAAAATATGCTGCCGCAATGAAGAGTTCCATTAACCCACCCACTTCTCACCGAGGTAATGCAAGCAGCAGGATGGACCTAATCTCTTAACACACAGATGTCTGATGCCTTTAACTGGCTAATTGCAGCTCCAGTGAGCTCTATGGAGGCGGATGTGGTTATTCAGCTATTACTATTGGATCTTAAATCTGGTTCATTCCACAGATGACTGTGATGTTTTAAAGAATTAAGCATCCAATTAATAGCATCAGTAGAAAGAATACTGAAATTGCTCATTTAACAAGAACAGTTGCATCTTCAATTATAAGTAGTCCAGGATAAAGGAAATGGAAAATGTCCAACAGACTACCAAGGTGAAACTGCCATTGTTTCCTGGCTGTTGTAGTTGTTCGTGAGAACACAACCCTGTTTTGCTGTGTAAAATACAGAGGATGTTTCCTCTTCCAGAGTATTTCTATTACAAGCAAACAAAAGCCAAAACTCTGAGAGCTGAACTGCGAAAGGAATTTGGATGTAAGAGAACAAGCGATTTGCTCAGCAGCGCACAGGGAGTCCTTGGCAGGACGAGTTATGGAAAGTCAGCAAGAGGAAAACATCTGCCTTTGGTTTGGGGTGGGAGGGATGATAATCTGTCCCCGCAGGCAAGCTCTCCCATGTTTCAGCCCAGGTCTTCACCCACGGACAAGTCCTCCTTTTTACTGTGTTCAGACAGAAATCCAGCTGTGCCACTTCATTAACTTTGGATGTGCTTATTCCAGGTTTGCTGCTGGGTGAGATTTTCCAAGGCACTGAAAGCTGCTTAACTCTGCTCCTGCTGAAGAGCTCAGCCAGCATGGGCTGCTCCCGAAATCCCACCCAAGGCGAGTATCTGACTCTGGGCATGTCATTTATCCTATTGCTGTGGGAGTTGTCACCAGACAGAGCCATCACCCAGGGCTTGGGTCAGCCCCTCTCTAGAAGCAAGGTGTGATTCGAAACATCTTGAAATTAAAGTTTATTCCAGAGTTCCCTGTAACAAATAGCAAAGGGGATTGCCTTGGCATTAATGAGATGTAAGGAAGTTCTTTACTGTGAGGGTGGTGAGACACTGGCAGAGGTTGCCCAAAGAAGTGGTAAATGCTCCATCCCTGGCAGTGTTCAAGGCCAGGTTGGACAGAACCCATATGGTCCAGTGTGAGGCATCCCTGCCTATGACAGGGGGTTGGAACTGGATGATTTTAAGGTCCTTTCCAACCCAAACCTGTCTGGGATTCTATGATTCTGTAAGTACAGCCGATTCCTGAAGAACATCTGAGGATTTAAGGATAACCTCCATGGGAAGAGCTACCTTCATGCACCTTGCACAACTTGGGTCTAGTAGAACAAGGTTCTCTCAACTCCTCTATTCTTCTTAGCAAACAGAGAGCTATTTGGTGTAAAAAAAAATCTGTTTTAACCCAAGCCTTCCCTATGCAGGAGGAGCCTGGGAAGAGCTTCACCAGACCAGTCACCTGCAGTGAACATCCAGCTCTGATCACCTGCCCTCTCTGAACCACCAGAACACTGATGCTGCCACAGTGCAAATACTAAAGTATGATTCCTGGGATACAGAAGACAGGTTCCCACCCACTTTATAGTTTACAACACACCAACAAAAGCCTGTTGTTGGGGAAAAATATTTGCAAGCATCTGGATACTTAAACAAGCATCAAAGTTCATTAAAATCGAAATTGAAGTTAATTAACTAACCAAGGGACTCCTCTGTTCCATTCACTTCAGAGCCAACCACATCCTTCCCTTGGTCTCCTGACTGGCTTTATTCAGTTCCAGTTACTACATCAAAGTGCTGTATTCTGCTTAGAGATTCAAGGCAAAGCACATTTATCTGTTGCAGAAGGAGAACGGATATACATTTAAATGGGTGTTCTACATGTATCTAATAACTCAGTTGAGCAATCAAAGAAGTATGATCTAAGCACGAGCTTCTTTGTGTTTGGCATTAATAGAGACCCCAAGATTCTTTCCATGCATTTCTCTCAATATATTTTTTTGTTTCATGGATGATGAAGAAAAAAATGGGAATTTTGTCGTTCTCCAGCTACGATTGGCCTGTAGAGAGTTTTAGCTAGGAATGATTTGACTGCTTGCTTAGGTTTACGTTTCAGTTTAAAATTCAGACTCAACAGGAGAGCAAGAAACTACCATGGGGTGATTGAAAGGACTTTTATTCTGTTAAAAAGGGAAATAAACAAATCAAGCTTCAAAGGTGCCAAGGGAAGTTTGGCAATGAAACTGTTGCCACTAAAAGCAGTAAGATATCTTCTGTTCACTGTGTTGAGTGAAAAATTGCAAGGATTGCACTGGCCCGAACCAAGCAAAACAATCCTCAAAGTGAAACATGTTTGGAATAGGAAAAGCCAGAGAGGAAATCAAATTCAAAGTTAAGGTAATCAACTTTTTAATTCCTTTCCATTGGCCTACACTTGATTTATCTAAACATATGCAGCAAAGTATGTGCATCCATTAAAAAGCAACTACAGCTTAATCCAAAACGACATGTAACCATCCTAATGAATAAAGCATAGAATTTGCTATTAAATTTTGGTTTATAGTGGTAACACGTAATACGTGCCTATAGATGATATCCTCCACCAACGCAACCAGCTTATCTCCCAGTGATGTGTATGGTACAGCTATGGTATTTTTGCAGGTACAGGACAGCATCTCCTAACTCTGACAGGGGTTATCTTGCAACATGCAACAACAAAAGCCATAAACATGGCATGTCCCAGCTGTTGTTACTATGGGGGAAAGATTTCAGGGGACAAGGAGGCTAGAAGATACAGAATCATAGAATCTATGGTTTGGGTTGTAAATGACCTGAAGATCACCCAGTTCCAGCCCCTGTCACAGGCAGGGACCCCTTCCACTGGAGCAGCTGCTCCAAGCCCCTGTGTCCAACCTGGCCTTGAACACTGCCAGGGATGGGGCAGCCACAGCTTCTCTGGGCACCCTGTGCCAGCACCTCAGCACCCTCACAGGGAACAGCTTCTGCCTTATCTCCAACCTGAACTTCCCCTGTTTAAGTCTGAACCCATCACCCCTTGTCCTATCACTGCAGTCCCTGATGAAGAGTCCCTCTGCAGCATCCTTGTAGCCCCCTTCAGACACTGGAAAAAAACAGAAACACCTCCCTGTGTTCTTTCTCACCAAAGCTGACGAACTCCAGTTTGTGCACCCCCTCCTCTATAAAATCACCATTCTCCCTTTCTGTACTCTCCATAACTTTGTTACTCAATGAAATCCTGGAGGAGACAAAGAAAATTCCACTTCCCTTTACTTGTTGATTATCAGCCTATTTCTCACTGCAGCAAAAAGTCCCAGCAGCTGCAGAGGTCCATGCAAGCATGCAAACCGGCAGTTTGTAACTCAGCATCTACCCACTGCTGCTTTACTGCAGGGATTCTGCAGTTTCCCACCATGAAGAAAGCATATGGTCTAAATAAGGCTAATAAAGATGCATTAATGTTTCTGTTGCCTTCCTTGTAAATAAGATTTCCCTGTAGGCTACTAATTTATCAGTCAGTTTCTTTACAGTTTAGGATTGCAGATCAGCAAGCAGTGTATAAGGTGTTTTAAGCCTGCTACATATATTCACTATCTTTAGGCTAGTGCTGGGCACATGTACCCACAGCAAACATTCTGCTCCAAGACCTCTGAATTTTAGGAGGAAGCCTGCTACAAACCTAAGCAATAGATTAAGAAGCTCATTTACTGCTGAGTTCTCAGAGTTCAGATCTAGAAACAACTCTTGGAGAATCTTTTTACTTACTTTTTAAGTTCAAATTTAAGTATTTCCTCAAGTCCCCACCACTGGCTGAATGGACACAAGCAAAGCACAGAGCAACCCCGTCTCATTTGTCTGCCTCCGTGCCAAGGATGTTCTTCACCCACTGTGCATTATGCATGAATTCTTCTCTATCTTTTACTGCCTTAACACAAAATGGGAATATTGGGAGGAACCCAAACATCCTCCCACAGCAGGAAAGCGTGGAGGAAACATGACAGAGCCAGCACTGAGGGAATGCCTCCAAAGAGGACCAACAAATGAACATCTGACGTGCTAAACAAACCCAATTCCATTCTCAGCTTTGCTTTCCACCTGCAATTACAGCACGTTTCTGCTGAATATTTTTTCCTGGAAGCTGAAACAGTTTCATTAGAGCTTTAATCTGACAGGACAGCTGAGAACAGACTCATGAAAAGCAATTACTTTGGCCACTGATTACTTCCCATGCAGGCAGCGAGTACTCCAACTGCAGAGAGCTGGGAAGACCACAGCTTTATGTGATGGACTACAATATCTGGAGGAGTTAATTAATCTTGTGGGGTGAGTAGGAAGAGAGAAACTTTGCAAGTACCAGGCTTAACATTCAAATTAACTGACAAGAAATCACTTAATATGTTTCATTTAAATGCAATTAATTTATTGGAAAAACTAAAACAGCCCAGGGACAGAGAGCTGGTGCATCTGGCACAGCAGCTAGAGCAATAGAGAGTTCCCATGGCAACGTATTTGTTAGAAACAAGCAAATGCACTTAGATGATGTGGTTTTGGTTTTAATCTAACAGGGTGATGAGGACTGCACCAACAAGATTCAAAATATTGAGATTAAGCTAAAGAAATTAAGAGCAGATATGAAAACTTCCTTTCTCCCTCTGAGCTGGGAGGGCACTGCTGTGGGATCTGAACTAAACCTGGCAATGCAGGTATTAATGTGGGTAACTGCAAAAGCAACTCAGTTCTGCACTGCATCAGTACTGGTGATGATAACGCCCATATGTGGGCTCTCTACAGCTCAGCCACAGCAGATTTTAGCACCCCCACACTTACAGATAGAAGTGACTATGTTCACTTCTACCCCAAGGGCAGCTCATGGCTTGCGTCAAGGTTCAAAGGTCCTCCTTAAAACAATTCTATGTATAACAAAGAGGAAAAAAAGGCACGAAAACCCAGTCAGACATTGCTATTATTATTCATGGTTTCAGTGAGCAGTGTCTGATGCTGTTGCAAAAAGAGGAGGATTCCTGGTACACATGAGCTCACTATTATTATTCTTCAAGAAGGATGCATGTAGAGTTTGTTTGCTAAAGCCCTTGGCAGATACCATGTTCTTTGTATGTCATTTTATAGGTTGGGCACTGAACCACAGGATGTCTTTTAAAAGATTGCCCAGAATACTCATGTAGATCCAGGAGTCCCATCATGTACCTGGTGCAGCTTGCTCTTCCTGATGTGAGTTTTCAAACCAGCTCAGGTCAGAACTGGGACAAAGAGGAAACCTAAAATACATCAATATACAAGAACTGAGTAGACCTTCCACTTCAGGTAGCTTAGAGATTTAGGTGGAGGGTTTAGATCTAACTCACTTAAGATATTTAGGTGGGTTTTGAACCAATTCTGCGCATTTGGGCTTCTGAAACAGCTCTGAGGAATGAAGATCAGAAAAAAATGAGCTACCCATGTTGATAGTAAAGAAAGGAAAAGACAATTTGACATCAGTGAGATGGGAAGCACCTCTGAGACTTTAAACACCCAGGTTGAATTTGGCAAGTTGTCTTTTAAAGGTCTCCCCTGAATGGCCTCTGTTTATCTCCATCAAAAAAATAACAGGCTATGGCCAATGGGAATTATTCGGCCTCTGGATCCAAAGAGGATCTAAACTTGATGCTCAGTTGCAATTCATTCATTTCCCTTTTCTTGAAGACAAGTTCTGATGCAGCCTTTGGATAGCAGATTTCCAAGCTGTCAGCAGGACACAGATCTGCATCCCTCCAGACTGATGCTTTTCTGCTGAGAGAATACCCTGAGCTTCTGGCAGCAACTTTCTGTTTAGTGGGAGGTGAACATAAACAGGCAAAGCTGTTATTTTCAATAAGCAGCAAATCAGGATGTGGTGAGCAACTGAACTCAGTCAGTTACCTCCTGAGGTTTTCCCTTTGCATTAATATAAATGGGAAGACATGAGCCTGAATGGCTGACATGGCTAAACTGTTTTCCCAAGAGACTTCAAGTTTGCTGTGTTCTGGCTGTGATTGAAATTCTCTTGCCTTCTTGTGTTGCTGTTGGGGCATTAATTTTATGAAGGTACTAACAGCAGCTTTTTGTCTTTCTTTAGGAAGTTCCTAAATATGGGAAAATTTAGTTTCATTTGCTGGTCCAAACCAGCCAAAGTGTGGATTTTTCTCCCTTTTTCTCTCATGCCTTGCAGGTCCCCCAGGCACTGGGCTACCAGCCAGTGTGGGTGTTCTATCCTCAGCCATCCCTCCTCTTTGTATAATTAATATTTACTGCAGCAACGGTTTGAACTGAGGTTTTTCTCCAGTTCAGATGGGAAAAGAAGTTTCTTCTTCCTCCCTAAAGGACCACCCTCTAATCCCATCCATACTGCATTGACAGTAACAAACAGGCAGGGTGTTGTCCTACTCTTCTGAACAACATTGATTTTCATGTAATCTGTGAAACAGAATGTATTTGGTACTGTGTTCATACTCAGTGTGCATTATTTTATCCTTCTTAATTCAGTGAGGTCCAGTCATTTATCTTCTTGACTTCTATTCCCCAAACTCAGCTATGCTTAAGTTAGATATGTGGGCTTTAAAGCTATGAATAAGGAATTCATTCACCACTTCTCCCTGGCAGGCAGGTGTTTTGTCATTGCAATTATTCATGCATCTTTATCACCCCATTCTGCACTTGCCTCTCACGTGGAGGGCAGAAGGGAGATGGACATCATTAACCCTGATTGATTTTGCTTTTCTCTCCTGTCTGTACTGGAGTCTGCAGTGCTGCTTCAACCAGTCCCATTCCTCTCCTGGGACTACCAAACAACCCCTTCTGCTTCCCTACCTCCCTCACTCCTTGCCTTTTCATAACCCATTTTCACCCATTGGAGAGAGATTACCCCAATCTACCATCCATTCTCAGCAGGTGCCTGTGTGTATTCTGGCACCTCTCCCCCATGGTCACCTTATTCTAAATGCTTGATGCATTTAGAATAAAGCAGTGGAAGTTGTTTCTCCTGAAGTGGAAGTGATAAAGCAGTGGAAGTTGTTTCTCCTGACCTCTGCCATCCCCATGGAGATGCTTAGGAAATGGTTTCTAAAAACACTCATTTGAGTGACTCTTGCTGCCACACTCACATTTCATAGTCCATGGAGATTTTCAAGCATCACACTTGTTCAATCTACTTTGATTTTTTTGCATTATACATAAGCTTTACACCAGGATTAGGAATCACAACAGCTCCACTGCCTTTCTCAGAATGTTACAGCTGAAGTAAGCATCTCTAAGGGGAGTTTCTCATCACCAGAAGTGGGGTAAATATAAAACAGCACTGGCAGGCATGTGCTTGTGTCAAGTCCTTCAAATAGACTGAAATTACCTTACACCAAGGACTTGAAACGTGCTCCTACATTTTTAGAGGGGTTTGACTGTCCCTTTACATTGGCTCCCCAGCTACAGGAAGTATTTTTCCATGTAATATTCACATTAGCTCCCAGCAGGGAAATATCATTACTATAACGAAGTTTAAGATAAACTTGCTTTTATGTTGTCAACTGCATTCAAATTTGAATCTTATGCCAAGATTAGAAATTGGCCCTAAAAACATAAGAAAAATATATGGTGTAATCAGTATTATTAGAAGTGAAACCGACTAAACTGAGGCAACGAAACCTTTCATTCAGCATGCAAAAAATACTGTGAAATCACAATTAAATTACTTGATTTTGTCACTTGGTAACTGGTGTGACTGTAGCAGCACCTCTCACATAAGGAACACTTCATTACATGGAGTATTGTACAAATCTGATATTTCCATTCCTTGACAATGTCACTTATTCTGCAACATTAACATATGTCATAAAACCTCTCACATGACATTTTCCCTGGGATCATTTATTATTTAGACACTCATCCACTTCTTCCTACATCATCAGGCCACTTCATCTCCGTCTCAGCACTTTCTATACCAGTTCAAAAGCAAATCTAGAATGATATGGATGGGCCTATTTGGTTTATTACAGCTTCACTTATGCTCCATTACAGATCATCTGATGTTAGCTACTTGATTTACCAACAGTTCATCAGGATGCATTTTAAGACACCTGAAAATTAAGACAAGTGATCAGACTACCAAGGTTTAAGGATGGTGTTTGGTAGGATGTTGATATCAGCTCCATGCTCTGTTGTAGCAAAGCACATAAGCGCATTGCCCACATGTTTATGTCCAAAGCCTCCTCTATTCCCTCTCTATTGCAAATCCATGCAACAGCTGACATTCTTGTTCTCCTATCACTCATCACAGCAGCATTTGTGTGTGCACTGGTAGCTGCTTTCTGCCTCAGATTAAATTAGAATTTAATAGGATTGCATTTTATGCATTCTAGGTAAAATTTCATCAGCCACATTCAGCAGTAAGCTGGAGTGACAGCAGTGAACTGAGCTCAAGAGGTACAAGCTACTTCCACCCAGGGACAAGCCTCTTTTTTGCACTGCTGCCTCTTCTCCCTTGGTAAATACAGCACCTTTGCATCCCTCCCACCTTCCATCCCTAAGGTGGAACAGTACATTATTTTGCCTACAGAACCATTCGAAGGTGCATCAAGACAGAGGGGAAACAAAAACTACCATTATTTTCTGAAATACCTGGAAAATGTATTTCTTTTCTGAGCCTATGAGGACCAGCATCCTTGCATTATACTGAATGTTAACTGATTTTCAGGGCACAACCTCAAGTGTCAAGTGGCCAAGAAGGCAAATGGTACCCTAGGGATCATTAGAAAGGGGGTGGTTAGTAGGGCAAGAGAGGTTCTCCTCCCCCTCTACTCTGCCTTGGTGAGGCTGCATCTGGAATATTGCATCCAGTTCTGGGCCCCTCAGTTCAAGAAGGACAGGAAATTGCTTGAAAGAGTCCAGCACAGAGCCACAAAGATGATGAAGGGAGTGGAACACCTCCCTTATGAGGAGAGGCTGAGGGAGCTGGGTCTCTAGCTTGGAGGAGACTGAGGGGTGACCTCATCAGTGTTTACAGATATGTAAAGGGTGGGTGTCAGGATGATGGAGCAAGGCTTTTTTCAGTGATATCCAGTGATAGGACAAGGGGCAATGGGTGTAAACTGGAGCATAGGAGGTTCCACGTTAACATCAGGAAGAACTTCTTTACTGTGAGTGACAGAGCACTGGAACAGGTTGCCCAGGGGGGCTGTGGAGTCTCCTACATTAGAGATATTCAAGACCTGCCTGGACAAGTTCCTGTGTGATGTACTCTAGGTTACCCTGCTCTTGCAGGGGGGTTGGACTAGATGATCTTTTGAGGTCCCTTCCAACCCTTGGGATTCTGTGTCACTGCAAATTTCTCCACAGATAAACTGCACTGGAGAAACTGACTGTTGTTTGAGGATGGTGGTGTAGGCTTGATTAAAATCGACTTAACATAACGACATACAAGTTTTCTAGTGAGAATTACCCTGTTATACCCCCAATATTACAGCCGAGAGATAGCATAGAGAGCATCCCCATGGGATTCTCCAACAAAACTCACAGCAAACGGAGCCACAACTGGATTTTAACCCCGCAGGCTTTAGGAAAGTGAAGCACAGCACAAGAATTCAGAGCTGCTGGTGGTTTGTCCCTTAACAAACCCATTTTCAAATGAAATAAAAAAACCCCTTAGGTGACATCACACTTCCAATTGGCTTCAGACAAACAGAGATAAATGGATGGGCTGACCTTTCTCAGGGGTGTGAGACAGAGTGATTTCCTTTCTCTTTTAAACAGCACTAAGTGGATGTGACATTCAGTCAAGAATTTACTGACACGTGAATATTCCCCACACCATTACAGATCCTGCTCACTCAGCTGCTGCTTCTGGATCAGGGATAATGACAAACCGGAGAGGGTGGAACACTTCATGTGCATATAACTGCTGAATAAAACTGCTGCTTCACTTCTGAAATTCCAATTGCATCGTAAATCCGGTCCTTTCCTTCCCCTCTTTTAAAGAGCACCAGCATCTGCTCAGACACAGCTTTACATTTCACTCAAGATAGAGTTTGAAAAGGAGATTTTCATCCTTGTACTGCACTCCCTCATTAATTATTTACCAACAGAGTCAAAATACAGCAGCATTGATCCCAAATTTGTAATTATGGCTGACTTGTACTTTGCACTTAAAGCAGACGTTCACATTCTTTGTGTCCATCACCCCTATTTTGTCATACCAATCCTCTGAATATTTAAAGAATTTACTAGAATATCCAAAACTCAGGTTTTCCTGTGTGGCTGTTTCTTGGCTGCAAGATTTCAGTAATGGATCAACACTGACTCCAATATCTATGCTTTAGTGAGAAAAATGCAGGTGATGTCAAGTTAGTGTTGTTTCCTCTAATGGCTGTGATTATCCACTGTGCAAAGGCTTCTCTACCCTCTCCTGGCATTCTCTAGAGATGATACCACAGAAAGATAAAAGGCCAGAGGGTAATTATGCTGTTTTTCATTTCCCTGATCTCAAAGCATTGTGTAAAATAAGCAAGTGCCTCCTACACACAAGGATCCGATCTAAAAGTTTGCCTGGTAAATATGGAAAGAAATATGTTTGGTTATTTTTCAAGGATTAATATTAGGAAAAACTTATTTTATCTTCTGAAATACTTTTCCTTTTGCAGCTAACCTCTTAGCTTGGATATAGAAGGATCTGATAACAAAAAGGAGTAGCTCTAGTAGTAAAGATATGACTATAGATAGTATAGATACTTCCATAGTATCAGCAGTGGCAGTACAGAAAAATGTTGAAATATGCTGGCTATTTTGGCATATCTTCTCCTTCATAGCTATGGCATAACTATCTCCTTCAGCTAAAACTTGCTAAGTTTCCAAGCTAAAATAATTGATTCCAGAAATACCTTGTTCTCACTTGCAAATCACAAAGAAAGGTCTTAATGCTCAAAGCTCCACAGACAAGGGTTGAGTTTGGGGTTTCTTTTCCCTCTTTTATCCATCACATTAAAGCCCCAGCTTGTTGTACTGCCTATGTTGCACCAGCAGTAAAAAGCAGTTGTTGGGAACTGGAGCAGATCTGATCTCTGACAAAGTTTACTGACTTTTCAATAAAGAGCTGCCTTTTTGTGTAGTTGGGTTATGATTTACAGCTCAGCTTCAAGAAGCCAACACACAGCACTGCAATTCCCAGGCCAGCTGTTGAAGTGAAGAAGGGGGATGTAGGCACAGGCACATGCACAGGGAGATCCATGCCCACAGCTCTAGCACATCTACCACAAGATATTCTTGTCTATTATACCACAATGGTCATAATGTTTTCATCCATGGTCACACAGATCTTGTTCAGACCTCTTACACCTGCTCCTCAGCGATTCAGATTCACTAAACAGCCTCTAAAACTGAAATGCTCTTACAGAAAGGGAAGGAAAAAGAAGAATCATGCATTTTCCCAAAGACACAGAAGTCAATCAGATTTGCAGTGAGGAATTGTAAAACTCTTGATTTTTTGATATAATGATTCTTTTCCTGGGCTGTCCAGAGGGAATTGTTGGTGGAAGAAAGTTTCTCTTTTGTGATTACATTAATATGTGAAGTAAATTTTCCTTGACAGAAAGGTAGTTTCTTCTGGTAAGCTTTTGAGCAGAGTAACAGGCGTTTGAGTCTTTGACAGCAAAAAAGATAAACTGAGTTATCTAATATTACATCACTGATCTTTATTAATGGTATATCATTTGTTCCCTTCCAAAACCAAGGCATGAGAACATTTGTAACCTCTCTCCAGTAGGACTACGGAGGTTAGACTAAAGAGCATTTACTTGTTTGCAAAATAAGGCACAGATTTATGGCACATTGTTCTTATTCCCTTTAATAACTGTGTTGCAAGGCTACTACTGTCATTAGGCCCAATGTGTTCCTATTGGTGACACATAGAACTGAAAAAAGCCAATACACACACAAAAACAAGAAAATTCCAAATGAGAGAAATGACCTGTGGTTCTCCAGCTGGCAGCACACACCTTTACATTTCTTGCTTGTGGCATTCCAGGTTTTCTTTTCCTTCTGGAACAATTTGCAGTACTGAAAAGGTGGGGTTGGATTTTCTCTTTCATTCAAGGGTCTCTCTCAAACATGCCAGAGACCCTATGGTATCAGTAGATTTAAACTTGGCATTGGGGAGCAGCAGCTTCTAATCCCTGGTTAGGTGAAGGCAGGGAGGAGAGTGAAAAAGTGAAAAATAGCCACTATGAAATAATGATATTTAAGGAAACTATGGGAAAGGTCACTGCTTTAGTGATTTTTCTTGCAGTTACGTGATCAAGTTAAAAAAGCCTATGAAGAACATGGAAAGCAAAATAGTGTCTTGGTGGAAGTACACAATAGTGTAAGCATCATCTCTCTATCCCAGGGATGGGGACAGGGGATACCAAAACCTACACGAACCTTTTCCAGCTTTCCAGCATTTCCATGGACTTATT
This sequence comes from Melopsittacus undulatus, assembly GCF_012275295.1. Taxonomy (NCBI): domain Eukaryota; kingdom Metazoa; phylum Chordata; class Aves; order Psittaciformes; family Psittaculidae; genus Melopsittacus; species Melopsittacus undulatus. Next base: position 1,684,014 of record NC_047538.1, on the reverse strand, counting down.
AGACCAGCAAGATCCAGGCCCTGCAGCTGGAGCCCCTACAGGCACAGCAAGTGTTCGAGAGAAGCATTAAAGAGAGATTGGGAAGCTCAGTGTTTCTGAAAATAGAACAGTAACTAAATGTAACTCACTTTTTTCAGACAAGAAAAAAAATCATCTTCATTTTTCCTGATTCTATTCTTTAAAACATGAGGTTTAATACTATTTAGACACCTCCATGCTGCAAATCGTCTATGCAAATTACTACATAAATTCTAACTTCTAGTAACATCATCCCCTTCTCCTTTTCCATGTGTACTACGTTGAAAGATGAATTCAGACTCACACTAGCAAAGCCCATTTGAATTTCCAATCAGATCCAGTGCCAAAATTTCTGCAGTTTCACTGTTAGGCAGTCAAGCGTTTCTAATGTTATGTGTGTTTTAGACATTTTTAGGAAGAAAGATGGAGTGAAAAGTAATGAAATTAAATACTTTGCTGCAGCTCAGAACTTCATGCTTGAACAGGCTCCAAAATGTAGAAGGCTTTACCTTGTCTTAAAGTAGAAAAAAGCATTTTAGATGAAGTCTAGAACTATCCAGCTCCTATCCTCCACCTAAATAGCCTAAAATGGATCTATACTAAAGTAGCCTCCAAACATTAGACTTAGAGCTGCACAGTCACTGCCAGAAAGCTTTACTTAGATTCCCATGCCAGCCTATGGACTGGGTACATGGCCATGGCAAAGGACAGCAACATAGAATCCCAGACTGGTTTGGGTTGGAAGGGACCTTAAAGCTCCTCCAGTTCCAACCCCTGACACAGGCAGGGACACCTTCCACTGGAGCAGCTCGCTGATTTTAACCCAATGGTCTGTGAATATTGCTGGCTGCAAAGCACAGCTGCAATGGAGCCACTCTGTCTGCATCGTCTCACACCACAACATCCCTCAAGACTTTGCCTCCTCTTTTTTATTCATGCTTCAAAGAGGACTTGTTACTCAAAGTGCAAGTTGGTTTGTATTGAACACTTGTACAGTCTCTGTTATTACAGTGTGAAATAGATGTAGCTCAGCACTGCAGACCCTGATTTGAACCTCAGGACCTGAAGAACACAATAATTCGATAAACTGCAAAAAGCCATTCAGGAGAGCAGTGAATGAGGGTTTGCATGCCTCGAGCAGCTATGACAGAGTTATTGTGATAGTATAGAGCAGGATGGAGATGGGCATTCACAGGTAACAGCATGCAGATGGCTGCATAGCAATAACACATAGACATAAAGCATACTTTTTTACTAGCATGGATTACACCTCCAAACCCTGTGTTACTTCCAAGCAGCTTGTTTTCAGATCAGCCATACAAAAGCATACATTTCTCTAAGGAGGGAAGAGCCATTCCTTCCAGAGCTCTGATTTTACACGTCATTCAGCAAACACCATCTCCACTGCCTTCCCTGGCACCCCACTGCTGGTGTTCCCATAACAACAGAGGAGACGGCACCGCCACTCGCTCTACTCACTACTCATTTACACCCCAAGCAGCAAAGGGGAACCAGAGCTGCTCAAATACCTTTAGGATCTTCAAGGACCGGATCCTTACCCAATAACTCAGTCACACAGAGAGTGAAATACACCTGCAAAGTTACTTAAATTCATCTCATATCAATTTAGGGGTACATATATGAATGAAAACATGAGCTTTTAAAAGCCAAATAACAAAAATTGAGGTCAAAGCTGGAGAAAAACTAAAACCAGGCTGAAGAAAACCCAAAAAACTTAAGAGAACCTGAAGTTTGTGCCTTCAGTTTCCCTGAATCACAGTGAGCTTTACATACTGAATTCCATCAAGAAGTTTAGCAGCTCTGCATTTTCTATGTGGAATGCTACACACAATAACACAGTGAAGCTTGAAGCATTGGACAGAAAGGGATAAATCACACCATACATGATGAGCTGTAGGGCTGAGATATGTGTGGTAGAACAATAAAAGATACTGACAAAATAAATACAAACAAAATAAACCCCAGTCAGGTTAATTGGAAATTCAGCAGGAAAACAGCTAATACTTGCTCAAAGCCTCTTGCTCTTCATAGAGATTTGAGCTTACCTATGCGCCTTGACAAATGCCAGTTTGGTCCTGTGCCCACAGACTGCAGAGTTAATTATGTATAAGTTCACTTAATTATTCATCCATTTATTAGCTACATGTGCCCTAGTAAATATGGCAAATGCTTGTCTTCAAACATGTTACTTTATGCTATAGTGCAACAACCCCAGCAGCTTCTCTCTCATCCTATTCTTGTTTCTGTTTATTAAAGGGAATAATGGCACCACAGCGGATACTTAAAAACCATTTTGTAACACATGCAAAAAATGCACCCTGAAGGGAAACATCTTACAGTGGACATGCTTCTTTCCATGCAGTAAAATAAATTAAAGGAGCTGGTCATCAGCCTAACGACCCCCTTCCAGCACTCAAGAAACTCCAGGTTATGAGTAACAAGAGTAACTTCAACACCCATCCTTCCTCATTTTTGCTGTAGTCTGTCACTAAGTCAGGTTCATACTGTGCCATGCTCCCTCCTCACGCAGGCTTTGATACGGGAATGCAGGTACCTAAGGGGAACACTCCTTATCACATTGACCTTTCAATTGCTGAGCACTCCCATTAGCTGTTGTCAGCAAGAGAGTTACAAAAAAGCTGTCATGTCTCAGTGACAAGACCAGAGAGGTCTGAGTAGACCATGAAGCCATGAAAAATCATCATCTAGATGATGCATTAGAGTGCTAATGGTTTAGACTTGTAAAAGGGTGGGGGAAACCATGGTAACATAAGCAGAAAGTGGTACATGGAGCTTATTTCCTAACAATAAATGTCATCACTAATTCTCAGGCTGCTGACGGAGAAAGGTTAGCCCAGCCTCAGGTGTATTTGCTGGCAAAGTCAATAGCCAACAGATCAAAAAAGCTTCGGCTGACCAGCTTACTTTGTTCTCAGGCTGATCCCACCACCACCCCTTGTGCTGCCACTCAGGACTTCTACATGAAGCAGAAGCCTGGAGCAAGCTGCACGAGCACCCACATCTCAGCCTGTGTGGCAGGAGCATCACCATGCTCAGGTTTGCAGGCAGATTGCTGTGGTTTTGAGGGATAGACCAGCTAGCTGGTAGAGTCCTTACTTTCAAGGTTTTCAATACTATTCCTTGCTGGTCCAGACCTAGAAGACACCAAGGCCTCACACACAAGATTCCCGTTATCCCTAATTCTGTACCTACCAAAAGTGAGGAAAAGCCTTTGTTCCTCACTTATGCCATGTGTAAAATGGGAATGCTGCAATATTTATTAATAGAATCATAGAATAGTTAGGGCTGGGAAGGATCTTAAGGTCACCCAGTTCCAACCCCCTGCCATGGGCAGGGACACCTCACACTAAGCCATGGCACCCAAGGCTTCATCCAACCTTCCCTTGGATGCTGTCAGGATGGAGCATTCACAACTTCCCTGGGCAACCCATTCCAGTGCCTCAGCACCCTCACAGTAAAGAATTTCCTCCTTATGTCCAATCCCTATTTTAGTTGAACTAATTAATAATAAGAGTTACTGAGAGGAATTCCCCAGCAGGATTACCACTGAATTATGACAGTAAATGTTCACCAGAACTTTATTTAGCTAAAAGCTTTACTCTGACAGGAAATTCAATGTGCAGCTTGTCCTAAGCTTCAATCACAATCACTTTAGGGTAAGTTATTTCTGACCTGGGTAACTCCATGCTTCCTTGGGGTCCTGCAAGCAACAACAAGCCGTAATTTAACTTTCCTCACACTTAGCCATGATGCAAAGGCTTTTGTCATATCCTTGGTCACACTGTCCTAGTGTCAATCCCAAATATGCACCAGGAAAAATCCTGTATTAAGAAGAGTGCCCATACTCCAAGCTAATTTTAGATCAACTGCTCTAATATGAAGCTGAGTTAAATCAAACTGATGCAGTCCAGAAGAGTTTTGAAGGCTGCCCAGGACCTCCAATAAAACTTTTACACAGGGCAGAACTCTATAAAAACTCTTTGATGAATTTGGCCTGATCCCCAGAAGCACGAGAGGCCCTTGATGTGACTCTTGTAAGAGCTACAGCTTCCCAAAAGATTTCTTATTTCCTTGAAACACCTTTTTTACAGGAAAATGGCAGATAGCAGCCAGGCTGCTGAGAGAAGACTGAGTTTTCCTTTGGGATTTTGCTATTCAGTTCGGGAAACTAAGAACATTCTCACAATAGAGAAAGCCACAGGCACAAAAGCTCTGATTTCCAATTTTTTATTATTTTCTCTTTAAATTATTTTTATTTTCTTACTTATTTTTACTATTTTAAGTCCCACCACATGATTTGTATAGATGAACATTTCTTGAGTTAGAATTTATCAAGACACATTCAATTTATGCCAAACATGGCCTATTTGATAAACCAAATGCTGCTGCTTGTAATCATCAAATGACATTAAATTAGCCAAATTACCTTGAAATAAGCCTAAATCTGTAACAGTTTAGCTAACCTGAAACAGTAATCACCTCATGGAATTAGGTTTCAGCCTGAGACCTGACAGACCCATTCACACATGGCAGTGTCCATCCCCCTCCATCCTTGGTGTACCGTGAGCTACCAGCAAAGGAGAATTTGACTGTAAGAGCTGCAGAGTTGGTGTTACTGCAGGATCTATGGATGGATGGATGAGAGGCAACTTGGAGCACAGAACAGCTTCACTTGATACTGAAAGCTTCTCATGTCCTGAGTGTATGGCCACTAGCAATGGCTTAAGATGGTGAGGACTGCAGGAGAGCCCCAGCACTGATCCCCATGGTGCAGTTGTGGGTTTGATGCAGCACAAACCTTTTTGTACCCATAAACTCTGAGGCATTTGAGTTGGACCCTGCTTTGCAGCGTACTCTGCCTCCCTCTCCTGGCCTGTTCCCGTGCATTGTCTAAATGAGAAACTGATGAGCAGTTAATAGAAAGCAGTACCGGCCAGATAAGGATTTGTCCATTTAAAATGCTCAAAGCCTATAGATGAGAACAGTGGAGCCCGAGGAAATCCTTCCTGTCATTAACCTACCGACCCTGTGCTGATACTTGCAAAACCAGGTTTTGCCAGGGCCTGGCAGCTGTAACAAATGCCCAGTAAAAGGCAAGATAACAGGCAAGCCAATAATCCCTGTTTAAGATCACAAGCACGGGTATCAAAGCCTAACAATTTCCACTCAGCCTTTCTTAGAAGAAATGATTACAATCATACTCTCCCATTAATCATTTTAAACTTCATACAAAATGCACTCCCCAAGGGAAAAGGGAGGAAAGAGGAAGCATCTATCTTGAGCCACGATTCCCTAATTCAATCAACAAGAATGAAAGCAGAAAGCCTCAAGTGAAACATTATCAAGCTCAATGAAAGTTTAAGTGTAACAAAATCCCTCTCTCTACAGGGAGAGCATAATTTTCCTGGAGTTAAAGAGCACTGGGGCATTCCCAGGTAACTCCCAAGTAACTGGAGGTGGCTGGGTTAGGAAAGCTGAAAGGGGAAAAAAAAGGAAAACTAGCTAAAACACCCTGTTTTACTGCTGAGGCAGAACAGCAGCTCCAGCCTGAGTTAGTTATGTAGATAAATGTAAATGAATGCTTAATTGTCGGCAATATTTGAAGGAGAAACTTGATGAAATTCAACAAGGGCAAGTGTAGAGTCTTGCATCTGGGGAAGAACAACCCCATGTACCAGTACAGGTTGGGGGTTGACCTGCTGGAAAGTAGTGAAGGGGAAAGGGACCTGGGGGTCCTGGTGGATAGGAGGATGACCATGAGCCAGCAATGTGCCCTTGTGGCCAGGAAGGCAAATGGCATCCTAGGGTGCATTAGAAAGGGGGTGGTTAGTAGGGCAAGAGAGGTTCTCCTCCCCCTCTACTCTGCCTTGGTGAGGCCGCGTCTGGAATATTGCATCCAGTTCTGGGCCCCTCAGTTCAAGAAGGACAGGGAATTGCTTGAGAGAGTCCAGCACAGAGCCACAAAGATGATGAAGGGAGTGGAACAGCTCCCTTATGAGGAGAGGCTGAGGGAGCTGGGTCTCTTTAGCTTGGAGAAGAGGAGACTGAGGGGTGACCTCATCAGTGTTTACAAATATGTAAAGGGTGGGTGTCAGGATGATGGAGCTAGGGTTTTTTCAGTGATATCCAGTGACAGGACAAGGGGCAATGGGTGTAAACTGGAGCATAGGAGGTTCCACGTTAACATCGGGAAGAACTTCTTTACTGTGAGAGTGACAGAGCACTGAACAGGTTGCCCAGGGGGGTTGTGGAGTCTCCTACGTTGGAGATATTCAAGGCTCACCTGGACAAGTTCCTGTGTGATGTACTCTAGGTTACCCTGCTCTTGCAGGGGGGTTGGACTAGATGATCTTTCGAGGTCCCTTCCAACCCTTGGGATTCTGTGATTCTGTGACAGAGAGAGACAATATCTGAATATACTGCAATGCTTTATCAGACTCTTAGGTGTATCTGGAACACAGTAAAATACTCAGGATCAATAGGGTAATCAGCATTGGATCCCTGTAATTACATTCAGAAGGATGTAATTTGTATTTTAAACTTTCCTGTGTGTACTTTGCCATCAAAGCTGGAGGGTGTGTGGTCTTCAGCGTTTTCCACATGCTGAACAATAGATATTCCACGGTAGTAAGACCCTCAGAAAATCATGGCACTCCCTTTTGCCACCTTGGACTCAAAAGAATATCAAACTTATAATGAAAATGCAGAACTTGATAGGGGAAAAAAGTCACTTCTGTAATGCCTTGTCTGGGGTTCCTACCTGTGCAGAAATCTTTACAGGAGTTAATCCAGTTTAACTAGCTGTGAATGTTAAATTAATGTTAAAATGTAAATGTTAAATTACCCTTCTGGCTCATTTACTGTTCGCCTTGAAGATACAAGCTTTTTTATATCTGCAAAAGCAGCACTTTGCAGTTTACAGAAAACAAATCCTCGCTTATCAATTTGGGCAGCCAGCATTAATAACTCTTGATTTATTTGTGGTACTTCCCACATGATTAACTCTTCTTGGGGAGCAGAAAGAAATTCGCAGCTTTAGGTTAGGTAATTATTTGTAAAGCACATGTAGAAATATAAATCCAAGCCCAAAAAGTCTTTTCCCTACTTATTTCTAAGCAACCAACTCAGCTGGGGCTGCCCATACCAGCAGCCTGACTCAAATCCATATGGATTTGTGATGATAGCTCTTTGGTTTTCAAGCCCATGTTAGCAGCATATTAACAGACAGAAAATGGAAAGATAAGCTCGTGACAAACAAACTACTCTCAGTTCTGCAGTAGACCACTGGGAATATATTCTCCAGACTGAATAAAACAAGGAAAAAAGATTTAAAATGCAAGTTTGTGGTTCTTTGAAAACGTTTGTTCTGTCTCTCAGAATATAATCCTTCTTTCCCCAAAAAACTTAATTTACTTAAAACGAGCACTTGACAGGGAGTCAGGGTCATACCCAAGCAACTGTTACCCCTCAGCACTGCAAAGCAGGCACCAGCACAGCAGCCACCGGGGGTCAGCACCACAGCAGATTATTCAGGTTGTGGGGATGGGCCTGAGCCATGAACAGGCTGATGGGGAGCTGTGTCTGAGAGAGGGGCTGGATTGTTTAGTAAGATTTGGTTCAAAGTCATGGATAAAGCTATTGTTTAAAAGTTCTTTGCCATCCTACCTGCCTGCAGGTGAAAGAAAGAGGAAGCTCCATTCCCTTGCCATCATAGAAATTACATTGATTTAACCTGTTTTACACATAACTGGAATCTTCCCAGACTAAACAGAGCCCTTCAAGCACATTGTGCTGGAGATCCTTAACACAACAGGGAAAAACCTCTCTTGGCACCCTGTTAATGGAATACCTAGTGAGGCTGAAACCCTTTATAACAGTTACTGGAAGGAATATCCACGGGAAATGGCCTGAATGACTTTTCTACCTCCAAATGAAAAGGTAACTTTGCAAACAGACTGGAACTTAGAGTGCAAATCTGCACACCAGGGACAGTGCACATACCAGGGGTGCTCAGAGCTCCACCTGCATTAGCTGGGAAATAAGGATAAAAAGAGTGAATTGAGCTGTTCAGAGCTGCCACAGCCCATCCCTGGCAGTGTTCAAGGCCAGGCTGGACACAGGGGCTTGGAGCAAGCTGCTCCAGTGGAAGGCGTCCCTGCCCATGCAGGGGTTGGAGCTGGAGGAGCTTTAAGGTCTCTTCTAACCCAAACCATTCCATGATTCCATGATGATTTAAGGGAACTGGAATCAGAGTGCACCTGCCCTGAAACGCTTGCAGTCCATTTAGGAATGCATTAAACCTTATTTAAAGCCTACAGATGTTACAGGTACACCCCCAATTAAGCACACATAAGGGTTGTTTATCATGGAAACATGAAGCCTTTGTGTTAGGCATGTGTCAAACTAGCCTTGAACCTTGAACATAGACCAATAAAACCAAGGGATCCTCCAGGTATTAAAGCAATCCTGGCAACCACTGCCTTGGAAGACATAGGTGGGGTTAGAGGGTCATGCAGGAATTGTCCTGCTTTCCTCTACTCAGGCAAACTGCAGCTGGAACATAGAGCCCTTACCTGTAATTCTCCAGATATAGCTGTGTTTTGATCAAGCATTACAGAAAGCGGCACAAAACTGAGTTCTGGAGAGGCAGCACACAAAAGTTAATTACATCCATGGGAGGCATGGGACAGATGGAGAATGACACATGAGAGGAATTCCTACAAGTTCTGCAGGTTTATGTCCCTGGCTGTGCACAACTCAGGCCAGGCTCATGCTCAGAGCAAGGGCAGAGCTGACCTGTTTTCCTCTCCCCTCTCTGGCTGCCCAGAAGAGAATATCCCATCACTCTGGGGTGGCCTGACGTCTGCAAGCTCTTGCGTTGCTGCTGCTTCACCTCTCTTGGAGCTTTCTGCAGAGCCACAGCAGCAGTCAGCAATCCTCAGGGCTATTTGGCAAACCTGAAGCTGAGCTGTTTAATTTTGCAGCCACTGAAGCACGCTGTACCTTTGTTTCACTGTCTGCAAAAGCAAGCTAATAATATGCACTTCTGGAAGATAACCTGAGCAGCTCAGTTGAGAGACAGAAACTGTTTTTACCCATGCAGAAAGATGCTGCAGGGAGAATGAAGTTTCATTTTGCTGCAAGCTCGGTGTACACTCAGAGCATCAGATGCCTTTTGCTTTCCCAAACCTTTACAAACAATTTTGATTTCCTGAAATCTAACTTACTTCTTTACCCATTTAGTGAGGGCAGCAGTTTCAGCCATGAGGCCCAAATGGCAGACCTTGTACCAAGATGAACACACTGTACCATTAACCAGGCTGCTGGCAATTTGCTTCAATGTCACTATCTCCAGCTTTTTTACTGGGAGCTGTTAAAAACTGCTTTTGAACCAAGCCCTATAGAATGATATTGCAAAAATGCAGTACTCCTCATTGGCAGCCCCTCTGCCACCAGCTTTAGGACATGGATTGGCTTTCTCTTCTCCAGAAAAAAACATCAGTTTCTCTATCCTAACCTGTTTTCTTTTTGCACAGAGGTTCGATGGCACTACACTTGCATTCCCAAAACTAATGGAATTCGAACATAGTTTCTCCATCTCTTATGACTTCATACACTTGATTTCACTCAAAGCCAGGATAATGTATGGCTCTTTCAGGAGTAGTGTATTTTGGCTCAGGAGGAATGTTTTGGTTTGGAAAGGCTCATACATTTTCAATTTCATCATTGCAGCCATTGCGTTAGCCAGGATGATAAAATACAAAAGCAATACCTCGACCTTGTTCCCTGCTTCCCAATTAAAATTATATTTTTAGTAAAACACCTCATATCAGAATTCAGGCAAAACGTTCATTTCCATGATTCTCAAAAATCCCCACCTACCATTAAATAGGATAAAAGCACAGTAAAGGCAAATACCTTGCTTAATGCCATTTATTCCACTTTCCTTTTAACAATGCATGGCCATTGAAATTGCCTCAGAGACCCCCAAAGAAAGAAAGGATAACTAATTCCTGTTGCAGCTGCAAATCTAATCACATGCATGTTTCCAGTTCATTATTTTGGTGTCATAAAAATATGATGGCTGCTTTCAATTGGAAGGAATTATTATATCCTTCTACATTGCTGTTCATGAACATTGACAAACCCAAATTTGTCAGGAGTGCAGATGAGCACTATCCATGGTTTAATCAGGAGGATATCAGCTGCAGGTTAGTAGAGAGGTGCTGTGTCACTGAATCTCTCCCTTGAGGTGACAAGGGAAAATCTGTATTTAATTCATGCAATTATATTATTATTATATTATATGTATTTTCAATTATTTCTTTCTGCTTTCTGTTGTTACATTGGAGTTTTTTTTGTCAGACACTAATGCCCTACAGCAGTATTAGTACTTTGGAAAAGTTTGAAGCCTTGCAGTTTGAAGCATAAATCCATTCTGTTGTGAATTATATAGAGAGATGTGGGTACATATACATCACTTCATACTTATTAACATGCCACCTCCTCCCTCTAGTGACTATTCAGTGCTGCTCTGCTTTTAGGCAGGTTAACCACATAGCCTGGAGAAGAGAAGGCTGCATGGACACCTCAGAGCAGCCTTCCAGTATCTGAAGGGGGCCTACCTACAGGGATGCTGGGGAGGGACACTTCATTAGGGACTGTAATGACAAGACAAGGGGTAACAGGTTAAAACTTAAACAGGGGAAGTTTAGATTGGATATAAGGAAGAAATTCTGTACTGTTAGGGTGGTGAGGCACTGGAATGGGCTGCCCAGGGAGGTTGTGAATGCTCCATCCCTGGCAGTGTTCAAGACCAGGTTGGATGAAGCCTTGGGTGGCATGGTTTAGTGTGAGGTGTCCCTGCCCATGGCAGGGGGGTTGGAACTAGATGATCTTGAGATCCTTTCCAACCCTAACTATTCTATGATTCGATATACAAGGGACACCTCATGAGTTATGTGGCCATGGCAAGAGGGAGAAGCAGACCCACAGCACTGAGCATCTTGCTCAGCTCCTGGCTGCTGCTACATTCAGAGCACTACTTTGGGGAGTATAGCATCAAATCCATCTCTAGAAATGTGGATTTAGCCACAGGCTAAGTCCAGCTTTCCTCACTTAATACCCAGATGCCCTACAGTCATGCTTTTGGAAAACAGTGGTTTTCTCCCCTCTTCAAAGCAGATACAATCCATCGCCCTCTGGACATGAGCTACTATTTGGCCATTAGAAACAGATAAGCTCTGCTGTAAGAGACCCTTGACCCATCATCTCACCCCTGTGCCGCAATTCCCACAAGCTTTTCCAATCCAAAAAACCCAAACCAGGAAACCCACTCACACATAACAAACCCTCCAACCTGTTAGACCCCATTTTGATCACTGAAATGCCATCTCTGTTGATTACCAATGCACTTCACAAGCATGTTTCTAGAGTATTAGCTAGCAATTGTCTTCTGTGCCCCTGTCCTTCATAGCCCTGTGCAGCACCTCCCAGGTAACCTGCAGCTTCCGCAGCAAGTAACAACAGCACAGTATTGCTGTGATGAAAAGGAGAACACTGTAAAGCAATAGAAGGTATAAACAGCAAGGCACTGATCACCATTTTCCTCCCGGGGAGCACAGTGCTACCTAGCAAAGTGAAGGAAGAGATAAAAGTCACCTTTTTTATCCGTTATAACAGCTCGTTCCACTGGGTGGAAAAGAAAAATAGTTGTGATCTTCCCATTTCATTTCTGTGGCCCCTTAATCTATTCAGCTCAGGCTGAATAGCACGTCATCTGTCAAGGAGGATTTTTACTTATTGCTTTTCTGGGGAGAGGTAAATGACTTTCCCTCCTAGTGCTGGAGCTGGCCCTGGAGAGAATCAGATTATCCTGTTCTCCCCAAAACACAAAAGGCTTTTGGAGTAGTTTGTTTCTGATACATTTTCTTGTCATCTCAGAAAAACAGAGGTTTGGTTATGATAGAAATGACACCTCTTTCTACAGCAACACACACAAGGTTATTTAGCATGACAATATCATGCATGGAAAGTTGGCAGGGATCTCATCTACATGTTGTTAAGCACCATAGTGCTGAGCACAGAGATTTATGCTGGTTGCTTTCAAGCTGTTAAAGCCTGCCATAATACCAGGAGGTAGAGCTATGTGACAGCTCCACCCCAAGGGAAAACAGCAATCTTCAAGAGCAGGCAGATCTAGTAAAATGGGAAAAAACACCATTGCCATCCCTGTATGAAATGCCAGCAGCATAACAGGCCTTCATGTTGTAACACTAAAGTACATTTTCTTTCCAGGTGTCTGCAGGGCTGGCCCATAGTCCAACAGCTTCACAGAACCAACTAGGTTGGAAAAGACCTTTAAGATCATCAGGTCCAACCTTCTGATACCTGCACTGAGCATCACGAGGCTATCGCCCAGGATGACCAGCCTCTGGGATCACTGAATTCATCTCACCTCACTCAACTGATACATATTTCTGTTTCTTATGTCCCCAAAACCAGGAAATCTGCTGCTCATACACAGACCTAACCCATGGCACACTGGTTAATCAGGACTGTCACAGTCATCTTTGGAACCAAAGTCTCTTTGCTCTGCATACACACACAGGGTCTTCTCTTGGGAGAGCAAATGAAACTTGTTACCATTAAAAATTTATTACAGACTAATGCCTGTAGGAAACCTAATGCACTGAGAGCCAAGGAACACATTTCTAGCCCTGATTCTGTGTGGTCTCAAACCAACTGACCCAAGCAGGTTTTACGCTGTTTTCTCTTGTTGTCCACTGGAGGAAAGAAGAGCTGTCACAATGGTTTAGCTCAAATGTTCTCGTAGCTTGAGCCCCAGCTCACTGAAGGGTTGTACTTAAGGAAACCCAAGGCCAGAAAGGGTTGTGGCTTTGATGTGAACCTGTTAAATCATCTTTCATCACATATATGTGGCAGAAGATGAGAGCCATGTGGCTCCCTGAGTGCCTGACAGGCACTCCTCGCCTCTGCTTTTGGGAAGAAGGTAAAACCAGATCACCTCTGTTCTGTTTCAGCTGCAGGTAAAAGGTTTGAAACCAGATCCTGTTTGGTTGGTGCTTAATTGAATCATGGAAAAATGCACAAGGGACTGAAGGACAAAAGATATGAGAGCACAGATGGCAAATGCTCAGCTCCTCAGCTTCATTTTGAAAGGTCAGAGATTTTCTTCAATGTTTTATGAGGGGCTGTGATTTTCCCCATAAATTCTTCCCATGTGCCTGATATGTGATTTAGATCAGCAATATTAGTGAAGCTTTCTTAACAAAGGACTTGGCTACAAAGGAGTTATTAGGCAGAGCAGTGTCCCACATGGAAAAGCAGTAAGTTACAGACAAGCATTGATCCAAGGGTTTATTTTTAATAACCCTGCTGCCCTGCTGCAGCTCTGCTCCTTCAAAAGCTGTCAGGGCTGGTTTGTCATCAGACCTTGCTTGTGTACTACCAAATCTGTCTGCTCTGTGACTCTCTGCTTCCTTTCTCATCAGGCAGTGCTGTGAGCTCAGCACCTTATAATAGCTTAAAATCAAGTCAGTGCACCTATAGTGCCCGATGCAACAAATCAGGGCATTTCCTTGAGTGAGTGTTCAGTATAATTGAAAGATAACATGTAAAAGTTTCAATGCAACATCTTAAAGCCTCAACGATTTTCAAATCACCTAAAGCTTTCTTGTTCTTTCTGGTCCATTTTGAACCAAGTTCCTTATTTCATAGCCAATGGAAAATTAACTGGAGAGATATAAAAAATAAACCAACTTGGAGCCTAACAAACCAGCAGCATCTGCAAGCCAAAGAATATATGGAAAAGGACAATCTAATGGAGCAGTGAGTCAAGGTTGTGAGTCCAGGAAAACTGCATTATGGTTGTGGTTTAAGCAGAAAAAGTTGCTTAGAACTTGCCTGTGTATAAAGTGGTTTCTCTGCTAAGCCTAATTCTTCAAGAGAGCCCTCAGCTCTCTTTGAGCTCTGGTCTCACTCCATGTATTCAATACTTCATGGGAGGGCAGAAGGGAAATACCCTTCAAATACTCAGTCTCTCTCATTTTTAAGTCTGAAAGATTTATAATTGGTGCTACCAGTTTTTTATTATTATTTTTAAATTCAGAAATAGCCGAATGGAGAAACTCAGACCCTTTCATCCCAGTATTGGCAATATTTGTAGATTTATCTGTGCCAGATTCGAATTCATGCTTCAGACACAAAAGATGCTCCTTCATTCCCTGGCAGACAGGACTTCCAGCTAAGATATGAAAGATTTAGGATCAAGTTATGAAGACAGCTTCTTTCCCAATTACTCCTTTCGGAAATCACCAGCCTTGGAGTTATGTTGAACCAGGTGAAAAACCAATCAACCTGCATGGCTTGCCCATGAAATGAAAACCTTATTCTCTGAGCAATTCTAGATAGGACTTACAGCCCCTCTTTTGAAATCCCACTCTCTTGAAAGGTGACCATGTCCCCAGGTGACACTGACAGATCTTTCAGGCATCAGGCACATTTAAAGCCTGAAACAACAAGAGTTGCCTGCCTAGGAAAACTGGAGCTCTATCAGCGAGCTCCAAAGGAGTTAAGCCAGCTGTGGCACTCCAATCTGCACTACTCCCTGTGCTCAGTGCACATAAAACCCTACGTAACTGCAAGGAAAACATCCCACCAAACAAATTTATGGAGGCAGAGTAAACTTGGTAAAGTAAGAACAACAGTACAGTGGGGTAGAATAGAAAGATAGAAAACTAATTTTCAAGAGAGCACCCTATATAATATACAAGTAAACAGTGCTTCAGAGATTAAATAGAGATCAAGTACTTCCACAAAGGACGAAACAGCTTTGGAGCACGGCTCCCATATGACAACACGCTCTTTAGACTAATATTGTGATTACCATACTACATCCCAGGGTATTATGCAAATCTACAAAAGCTACGCTTGAATAATCAGCTAATTATGCAGAATGAGGCACACAAAAAACTTTTCAAGCCTTCCATCAACTGGAAAGACGTGCAGCTGGCTGGAGACAAGTTAACTTTCAAGGCATTCAGTACTGGCTTTTCAGAGCAAGTTACTGAAGAGCAGCACTTGGCACAAGGGGACACACATTTGCAAGAGCATCACGCACCCTCCGCTCTCTCCTTCAAGGACAGACACTGCTACACAAACCCAAAGCATATTCTGGAAGCAGATCCCAGCTCTCCTTGCAGGTGCCTTGAAAGAAAAGAGTCCTTATAACAAAGGCAGAAGCTATAGAAAATTGAGCTCTTTCCAGGTGGTACATGAAAGCTGCGCTGTCAATTCTGTGATTTATCTGGAGTTCAGTATTTCTCCAGGCACACAACCTGACATTTAATTAAGGCCAGAACCTTTAACATTCAAGCACATCACAGTTATTAAAAACAGCCCAAATGTCACCATCAGCAGTGATGCGGTACTTGAGTGCCTACAAGTCTTGCTCATGAAATTTGGCCTGTAGAAGTGAGAACTTGACCCCACACATAGCTCCTCAGAAATCACTGCAAAAGATTCACAGGATCTTGGGTTTATGGTTTGCAAAGGCACTTGCACAGCCCTACACGAGGTAGTGACCTTTTATAGCTCACCCCAAGTGTCACTTTGGGCATAGGACATGACTAAGTTATTGGAGCTTGGCATCCCAAACCTGTACCCACTCCTGCTTCCTTAGGGCACATTAAAATCCCAGAGTACAGTGGCAGCTTGCACAGGCCCTATGAACACAGGCAAATCCACAAACACATCAACCAAAATGCTGCTTGTAGTTATGTTGAGCTTATATTGTCGTAAGAATAGGAATAGTAATAGATGTATATCTACCCATTTGTTTTGAATATCAGTAACTCTCATAGCAGCTACCTCTACACTGCATTGTACCTTGTGCCTGCAGGCTGCACATGCCTGAGAACATATCTAGAAAATCCTACTAAAATGATCCACAAAACAGAGAAAATCTTATGGTTGCGTTCCTGAGGTGGGGTTCAACAGCCCTGGAATCACAGGTTTCCTCTCTGGCCTTTCTATAGGAAAGAGAAACAAAACTAAAATGACCACTTACACTTTCCCAGCTGATCAATCTTACCAATTTGCAAAACAAATTGCTCAGCCAGGACTAGGGCTTTTCACACATCTCTTCTCTGTGTAACATCCAATACAACAGATCCAGCACCTTTGGACTGATCCCAGGCCGTATAATACAAAATATTAGCACCAAACCCTCTTGAAAAACTGCCTGACATTTCCTTGGAGGCAGTAGCATGGGCACAGGCCTGATGAGCTGAGGATATGTCAGCTAAGGAGTCATTCTCCAAGCTCAGCCTGTGAAAGTACTATGAGAGGCACAACAGAAGCCAGCCACAGATCTGCAGCTAATCCCCAATATGTAATATTTTGTATCTCACCACAGAAACAGCAACGTTACAATCAAACCTCATTAAACACGGAATTGGTTGGGGAGAAGAGAGAAAAAGAGGAAAGAGAAAGAGGGCATGGGACACTTTGGAGAACATATTTGCAAGATACATGCACCATCAAACTGTAATAATCAGGTCTCAGTGAAACAAGCCTTAGAAATTCAGAGCAGATGTGATCATTGCTAAAACCCAGGCTTTCTCCACAGCTGCAGATAAATACATCTGTTCTCCAAGCTACCTGTAAGCAGGGATAGGGAAAAGCTTCATTGTACTAATCTGTTAGTCTTGGGTACTCAAGTACGAAAGAGGATGCAGGATGCTAGTGCAAAGCAAGAGGCAAAAATTCAACATTTGGGGTAAGTCATGTTACACACTCCATCCTTAATATCCAAAAACCACAGACAATATGCAACCAAGCCCATCTGCAGAGACATTACAAGTGTATGAAAACAACTGGGAAAGGGAACAGAGCTTTTAGGTGCTACGGTAACACAAACAGCCAGAAGCAAGGGAAAACAACCAACACTTTGTCCTTTGTCCAATTGAATACCAAAGTAAAGATTCAAACACCTCGAGAAGCTCTGTACTGCAAGAGTCACCCTCCAAAACAGCAAATCAGCCTCTAGTTGGAAAGGCATTGTTTTGAAATTGGGAAAATTGCTATACATGTTGTGTACACATCCAAACAGAGTGGGAACATCCTCTGCCAGGCGAAGAGCAGTTTGCTTCAGATCACATTAACCCAAAAATGTGTAATCAACTCAACCCTTGCCTCGTAGTTAAACTATTTGGACACAGAGGTTTTAGGTAGTTTGGGGAGAAGCTGAGGGAGGTACACAAATGTGACAGGAGTTACTCCAACTTTCCCTTTGGATAAGGCCAGGTCTGATGAAGAACTTGGGAAACACGATGGGAGGGAAGAGATCTCCTGCAAACCAGGAGATGAGATGCAGGATGAGGAGGTTGTACTTGCACATGTTTCTCTTACCTGCTTCCATAAGCTGGCACTGCTGCCCAAAAACATGAGAGAAGGTAACAGGGCCTCCTGCAGAGCTGGAGGTCACCGGAGGGGAGTCCATAGCAATCTTTGAGTCCTTCCTGTTGTTAGTCATGGGGCTGAGCCCAGCAGCTCTGAGAAGCTTCTGCCCCCCCCTCAGCGGGCAGGAGGAGACCCCCCGAGCAATGGTGCCTCTTCCCCAACCCAGAGGATGCTCCTTTCTCCCTGTTCAAGGTAGAGCAGCAGCACGAACGCGTTCAGTGGATTCTCATTGGTATTTACATTGAGACCTCTCTGCCTCTTCCAGGAGTCCTGTGATGTGTCCCAGGCAGGTCTGGTGGCCTCAGGCACAAACAAGCATTAAGCAACAAGGGTTGACCTCTTCTAGGGTATCATCCATAGTTATAGCAAAGACATGAGTCTCTTTTCTTCTTGTGGAGCCAAAACATCCAAACCCAGCAGCTACCTTGCCCATGATCTTCAGCACATCTTCCTTCGAGGAACACGAGGAGTTTTCCACCCTGGACACGGCTGGACCCCGAACCTCAAGCCTGCCCTGCCAGGCCCCCACCTCAGGCCTGCCCCTTCCAGCAGCCACTGAAGGAGAGCACAGCAGATGCTGAAGCACCAGAGCGATGCCTGCTGCTCTCGGGGTTCCGAGCCCAACCTTCACGTTAGGAGCTCAGCGCAGGAGCCCCGCGGAGGAGCCGGTGCGGTCCCGGTGCCGCGCGGTTTATTCCTTCCTCTCAGCCCGCTCCCCCCTTCCCCCAGCGAAAGAGGCGAGGGGGAGGAGACTGCAGCCACCGTTAAATAACGTTTCCTCTGCCCTGCTGCAGTGTCCCTCCCTCTCCTCTGCCCTGATGCGGCGGCTCTTCCCGGGAGCTCTTCTGGAGGCACATGGAAGTGCTAACTCAGCCTGGCAGCCGGGAGCGTTAACCCCCTCACGCCTGCTTCCTGAGGTACTCAAGGGAAAGGAGCAGGTAGCGCAGGTACCCAAAAACCTGCCCATGGATGCCCTTGGCTGTACCTCCCGCAGGGCTGGGGCTGCTGCGCCTCTTGGCACGTAAATATCAGCCAAGGTGGTTGGTGTGGAAGAGAAGCCAGGAGTTAGCTCCCGGGGAAGTCTGGCTCAGCTGATTCATCTTCACTTTAGAAACTCCCTTTGCTAGTGCAGAGGATGCTGACTGCAGGAGCCCTCTGAGTCACGGGTGCTTTCCAGGAGGGATGCGGGGGGAAGGTCACGGCACGCTGGGACAACGCAGCGCAGATGGAAGACTGCCGGGTTACAGCAGCAGCCGGAGCGGAAGAGTCGCCTGCAGGGAGCTCAGCCCCCGATGCAGCAGGGAGGTGTCCTTAGCCCCTCGTCTGCAGCAGGGAGAGGCAGAGACTTACCTAGGGCCACCTGGGGGTGTTTTAGCAGTGGGGAATGGAAGTCATGTCTCCTGGCCTGTGCTGCAGGCGCAGCGCAGCCAGCAATGTCATCACACAGGGAGGATGCTCAGCCAGGAGCTGGTGCTGCCCTAAAAATCCGGCTTTGTCGTTTTACTGTATCTACTCCTTTCTGCTCATAGTCCAAAGAAACTGGTAGATGTAGCACTTTAACAGCTGCCTAACCCAGTTCTGTGCTGAGAAAGCTATTGCCTCCCATGAGGCTGCACCTTTCTGTAATGATTGCTGTAACTTAACATCTTCATCAGTGACACAGATAGTGGGATCAAGCGCACCCTCAGCAAGTTTGCAGATGCCATCAAAAGGTGTGGTGCAGTTGACACAGTTGAGGGAGGGGTTGCCATCCTAAAGGGACCTAGACAAACTCCACAAGTGGCCCCATGTGAACCTCATGAGGTTCAACAAGGATAAGTGCAGGGTCTGAATGTCTTCAACATTCTCACTCTGTTGCCTGCTGTGACTGTGTCCAGCTGCCCAGAACAAGCTGTCATTTGGGGAAAGCCTACTGATACTTGAAGCCTACAAGTGCAGGCTCTAAAACTATGCAAAATGCCAGGAAAAGCTGGCATTAAATGCCTTAGCAGCATTTAATTTGGTGGGAAGTGGTAAGTGAAGAGCAAAGGGAACCAGTTCTACATTCGGCATCATCTCACACAACATGTACTCCTGATCATGTATCACGTATCTGCAAAATCCACCACACAGCTGCATCTAGGACTGAAATATTAAAGTATAACTTAAAAAAACCCAACCAAACAAAAAGGTTATTCAGGAGGCTGCCTGAAGGTCCCTTTTCCCTATTTTCTTAATAAACTTTTCCAGCTCTTCAAGATTTTCGGGAGTTTAGTGTTGCAGAGCAATTCACAGGTAGTTTTCCCCAGTTCAAAATGCATTAGAGGAGTACACTGAAAGTTACTGAAAAGCCAAAAACAACTATCAAAAGTCTTAGAAAATGGGTAATGTGCAGGTGCTAAGGAGTCTGGCACTGGTAGGGTGGGCACCTTGGCTGTAAGAAAGCTTCTTACATAATAGAAATAGAGAAAGGGAGAAGTGTTAAAGACTGTTTGCTATTTGATTTCTGGAGCACACCTTGTAGCTACAGTGCTGAGGGGACAGTGGGCTCATGCCTCCTGTCTCTGCAGGGTTTGGTGGTTCCATGTGGGACACCGTGTCCAGCACAGCCACACAGTTGTTACACAACCCATCATGTTTCATTTAACACCACTGTTCAGAGCAAGTCAGTCCATGTCCCTCAGGAGCAAAAGCAAGAGAACAAGCCCTCTTGTTTGGGCTCTGAACAGCAAGCCAAGGGATGCTCCAGCTCAGCTCAGTGTGTTTTGATTCTAAGAAATGACCCTCTATGAGGTACAGAAATTTTCCACTTACTTCCCTGCAGCTGCCAGCTGTGCTCCTGGGCCAGACCCATGCAGCATCCAATGCCAGGTTTCCTCCTCTGGGTTTCTGTGCATACATCTGAGGTTTACCTAACAAACAGGTTCCATAAGGTCGCCATCTATGTGCAGGTGTCATTGCTAACTCCATCAGCTACATCAATTGATCCCACATAGAAAATAACTACTTATAAAAGGGATAACTTGACTCAAAGCTTATCTTCTTAGGTGGAAAGGAAAAAAATAATAGTGTTAGGAACAATGTGACCCTTATTATGACACTTGGAGTTCAGTTTAAGAGGTGCTATGCTTGCATGCAATGATGGAACCCATCCGTGCACTGCCCTGAGAGCACAGAAGGAAGGTGAAGGGGAGAGGGAAGTCAATCCTTACCCATTAGTAAGTGGGAGCTTATTCTGCTCTTCTGCTTTCTGACACAAGCTGTGGGCTAAACTAGGAAATTTCAGTTTCTTTAAGCTTCGTGAGACATAAAAGCAATGGCAGCATTCTCAAATATGTATGAAAAGATATCTGGCAGCAAAAAAAACCCTGACAGCCATCTCTAAAAGTAAGAATTCACTCTCTTTATTTGCCTTTGCTTCCTGGGAGCTTTGTCTCAGATAGCACCTTAGCTACCTAAGGGGCAACTTTAGTCTTGTGATTACCAAGAAGAAGGGACAGATGATCTCAGCTGGGCATACACTTCCTTTTCAAAGGAAAAATCTGTGCAAATAACATTGCAGTAGACTTTAAGTGGTCTAATCCTTTAATCTCAGATCTACCTGATCACTCAATAGCATCCCTTCTTAGAAGAGCCTTGTTCTGCCCCAGGTTGATGTCAGTGTCCTGATCAGAGACAATATGGTTATACCATTTCTGCTTAGCAAAGTAGTTCACTGATGGAGCCAAATTTGTTGATCAGGGGCTTCACTCTGATGCAGTAACACAAGCAACTTAATAACACTGCAGCTGAGTTACCGTCAAATCACCATGTGCAATGGAAAGTCCATCTAAAGCACTTTTATTAGCACTCAACCTGGAACAACCAACATCTTTGCTTACAAGTGTCCCCATGTCATTCTATGAGGATGTAGCAGCTCATTTTCTCCACACTGATGATCAGTTGATGCTGACAGGGCTTTGTGCACCTCCAGCACCCAGCCCACAGTGACAGCAGCATAGGAGCAGTTGACACAGGGACAGAAGAACCTTGCTAACTGCCAGCTTGATGGGTATCTGCTTCTCTTCCATATTTAATTATCTTCTTGAACAGACCACAATGTGCCATGTGAAAACGGAGGAAAGAAGAACCCTGATTAAACTCATTACACCAATAGAATGGGCATTTTGTTATAGTGATATTTAACATCTCTAGAAACACCCTGTGTGAGAAAGGGGCTTTATTCACAACAGTGTTCTTAGTAGCAAAGGATTGTGGAATAGAGGAGGACTCAGGAAAGGACAGGGACAAATTCAGATGTTACTTACTGAGATGTCACCAGCAACGAATGGTAACAAGTGAGAACTCATTTCTTGTGTGTCGGAAATCAGTGTTTCACTGTTACAAAGCAGACACCAAATATAAATGAGAAGGATTTTTGCATCTGCTTGCAGCACACACTGTGACAAGGAGGACTGGCCAAATTGCTGGATGCATGGGGAGGTATGGATGCAACTATTCCTCTGCAGACAACACTACTGAAACCAGGTCTGAAACATTTATGCAATTCCTATGCCTGTGTCATGCAGAGAAAACTGAGTAATGAGTTTGAAACAATACACTTAAGGTCTGGCATCAGTTACAGCAGTATTTCCCCTCTCCTTCAGATGACATCTCCATTAGTTCTTGGCTGAAAGAGAATTTTGTTTGGCTGGGTTTTATTCTTTCCAAAAAATAAAAGCTGGAATGGCACAGAAGGAAATGATGCAAGTGGTGCAGAGAAAAAGTCAAACTCTAAAAGACTTAAATAATTCTTTGGGTAGTTTATCAAAGTAAGCCTGAAGTATGGCTTATTTAATGTATAAACACCCTTGCAGAAAAGAAATACTAACTATGAAAAGACCCTAATTAGCTGATGCTAGGCACAAAGAGAAGTTGAACTCAGGGACAGACATTATCTACTAGGACAGAGTAGTAAAGGAGATCATCTGGGTATTTCACATCCCAAGGTTAAACTGATACGCAACCCTAAATCAATGCACCCCAGGTAAGCCCTAATCACTGCAATTCCTAGAGAAATCAGAGGATGAAGTTCAGGGAGTATCGGTTAAGTATTCCAGCTGTAGGAAGATTGTATGTATAAACATTATGTAGATGACAAGATGAGTATAACAGTGAGCAAGATGTCTTATAGTGACAATTTTCTGATGTAATGCTTGTTCCCAAACAGTCTGTTCCACCGAGGGTGTGGAACACCCTCCTGCTGGAGGGCTGAGGAGGGGATGAGCCTGGAGATAGCACCCTCCTGCCTAGTTCTGTGCACAGCCAATGGCACAGAGGAAAATGAATAGAGAGAAATCTATTCAAAGCCCTGTGGAAGTCAAGGTGACCCAAAACTTCACAGAGCAGTGAAAGAAGGGGAGAGACTGTTTGCATTAGCATCTCATATCTAAGAGAATATTTCCAGAGCAGTCTAATCTTTAACAACTGCCTCTTCTCATTCCAAGGCAGCTGCAAAGCAAGTCATAAAACAAATGCAGCACAGCTTGAAATTCCCTCCTACCCCCAGCACCTGTCTGTCCTCCTCATCTTCTTCACTGGAGAATAAGTGGTGCTTGTTCCTGACCAGGAGGCCAGAACGTGCTTCTCTGTCAGCTTCCCAGGCTGGCTCATCCCTAAACCCAGCAGAATGTCTCTCACATCAGAAGGCACAGCACTATTTGTGTGTGCCCTCTGTGCCCTTGTGGGACAGGGCTGGGAGTATCACTGCTCCTTCCCCCCAGGCTGCTCATCACCAGCCACAACCACCTCTGAGCAAGCCAAAGGCCAGGAGGTGAAAGGCTCCATTGCTCATAGTGCAGGAAAACATTACTCAGCAGGGCCTGATGTACATTTCCATTGCTACTGCTCTTCCACAGTTCACATCCAAGGTGACAAGATGCTGGGGATCTCAAGTGTGATGTACTTGTCTCCTTCATGTCCACTGAGTGCTGGTTTGGAGATTTTTCCTGAGCATACACAATACTCTGGGTGTCCTATCGCCTTGAAAGACCATTTACAATTGGCACCAGCATCAAAGTCTCAAATAGCCTCACCTGGACACTCTGCTCCCAGCAGCATCTTGTTCTCTGCATCCTCCTGCTTCCCAGCAGCTGCAAGCAGCACCATACACACAGTATAAGTAAAGCAGTACTAAGGCAGCAACTTCACTGCAGGCTTTTCTCCTTACCTGTTATTGAAGGTAGTCTTCTCCCCCAAAAGCCACAGCTCTTACAAAAAGGAGTAGTTTGTGCTGCTTTCTGTGGTGGCTCCGAGCAATGGAAGTTATGTAGCTATTTAGGTAAAGAGTATTTCAGAAGCTCCTCATGCAGGGAATAATCAGCAAAATCTGATGACTCACAAGTAACTGAAGCTGAATGACATTTAATAAAGATCAGGTAGGCTGCAACACTGTGAGCTGCGAGGCTGCTGCAGGCGAGGCAGCAGGGTGCAGTGATGGCAGCAATGATCGTTTACCCACAGATCACATTTATAATGCATAAAGAATCTTCAGATTTTCTGGGGTGAAAGAGCCACTTTTAGCATATGTGAAATTAACATTCATACCTACACTTCATCTGTTCCCAAACCTGTTTGTTGTATCTGCTATTGTTTCTAATAGCTGAATTAATGCAGCAGTGATGAATGGCTTGAGTCCCCCAAGTAAGTGCTAAGTTCCACAGCCCTGGAAAGGTGTAGAATTCCCTTCAAGGTGTGATGGAGCAAATCCTTGAGCCAAGATAATGAAAGAGGGATCATTTCTAGGAAGTGAAATACCTCCCACTTCACACCTGCTCAAACCTTCACCTTCCCATAACTACAGAAAACCCTTGATGTTCATAGTGTTGTGTTGCTCCCACAACGCTATAAGAGGTTGGGCTTTGAGTGGAGAGTCCAAACTACAAAGAGCTTCCGTGCTGCTCATCCAAGCATGTAGACCCAGAGTCTGAAGCTGTTGGGAGAGCTCAATCTGCAGTAATCACATGCCTGGAGCTTGACAGACCAAGGTGACATTTCTATGTCCTTCCTCCCCTCCTGCCACCTGTCAGAAGACTCCCCCCATCCCACTTTTTCAGAACAGGAATACATCAAATCTCCATTTTGAACACTTCCTTTGCTGGAATAATCGTCACTATTTCCATAATGCTTGTCACATGAATTTATTGTTCTTTTTCTTTACACGGCAGACAGACAACAGAGCTTTCAGCCTTCAGAGGAATGATCAGAACCCACAAACCAACCAGGTTCCACCACATCTCCACACAGTTGATTCTGTGTAAGCATCTCAGTATCAGCCTTGTCCCGAGAGCACTGCGGAGCTACCGGTGTCACTAATTCCTACATGCAAAACCTGAGCTTGTTCCCCACCCTCTCCTTGGATTTTCATGAGAACTTGGGATATTGGTCAAGAGCAAAATTCCATGTTTCAGCAGCAGGCACGGGGGAGCTTAAAAATGTGCTGCAAAACTGTGAAATTCTGCCTTGGGCAACAAAAATGGCAAACTTTCCTGAATTGACTGTGGATAAATAGCAGAGCAATGACACCATTGGAACTGATCCTTTTTTCTGCAAAAAAAAGTAACTTCCCCCCTCCCCAACCTCCTGTTTTTGTTATCTGAGGGAAAACAAGGAAAAGTCTGGTGCAACCATGGGGTGTTTCTTGTCAGTGGCGTGGATATTTTTGTGCCACAGCTTTGACGCCTCAGAGCAGTACAATCTAAAGCTGTGTGCTCCAGTCTCTTGGTTGAGTAACACACATTATAAAACTTTAAAAACAGACTATTTACAACCAGGGAGGACATAAAGATGTGCTTTGAAAAGTGTAAATACATATTTACAGGCTCATGTGAGAAACCAGAATTCCTCTGGGGGAAAAAATGCTCCTATATCACAACTATTTACACACCTCTCTCCTTGAGTTTGTCCATTACTGTAGTTAATACTGCGCTAAAAAAAGCAGTAATAATAAATTGCACAAAATCGACCTCTTCTAACCTCATTGGTATGCCTTAAAGGCACTAAACTCAGCAGCATCCATGCCAGAAACTGTACCGAATTTCACTTGCTGGAAGTTGAGGGGATCTCGGAAGAACGGAGTGTTTAAAGCAGGATTTGGGCTGCATGGCAAGAAAGCTCTTCCCTGGCAAACAATCCTTGTGTGACCAGGGAACGTTTATACACTCAGGGTGATCTCTGCACTCAGGAAAGCAAGGGAACATCATACCGGTGCTTTAAGACAGAGGAGATTGGAGCTAGATTTTATTAGCTCTGTATGTTCAGTTTTTAGATGATCTAGATGCTGTCCAGACATGCAGGAAGAGAATTCCTGTTTGAAATAACAGGGTTTACCATACTAGTACTAGATGATGAGAGGAAGGAGAAAATATGGAGAGAAAATACATTAAAACTTGAGACATACTGTGCAAAACTGAAGTGAGCTGAAGTGTTCAGAAAGCTCTATGTACACACCAGCTTCTCTGAGATACACATAAGGCCAGGAACTTAATTTCTGTGCTATTTGACCATGGTTTACCAAGCTGCCAAGCAGATCCAGATACTCGCTTCCAACTTGTTTGGATGGATAATGAGAATCTCAGTCTTGCCAGGCTACTGTGAACAGTTTCAGCCTTCTTCTGGGATTGCTACATCACATAGGGAAATTATTGCTAGCAAAAAAAGCTCAAGAGGGGACAAATCCTAGAGCCAGAGCAGCCAGCAGTGCCATGAGCTCTCCCCACAAAGCCTGCACTCAATGGTATCAGTCTGGAACTTCCAACATGGAAGGGGATGTAGCTTTTTATGGCTCATGTAGTTCTCAGCAGCTCAGCCTTCCCCCAAACCACAATTGCACTTAGAAAGCCTCCAGCAGGGGTTTATCCAAAAAAAGCTGTAGCTGGGTAATAGAGGATCCTGAAGACCTTTTCTTTCCAACTCAAACAACATGTAGCTAAAACAATTTCATGATGCACAAACCCAGTGTTTCTTGTTTAAAGCTTCTGGATTCATGTTGAACAATTTGATTTTAACAAGACTATACAAAATCAACTGTTTTCAGTAATTTCATACATACATATTAATATATACATCATATACATATGAAGATATATCTAAAATTGATCTTTCTTTTTTCACTTTTCCAGGGAAGGAGTATCAACTGGGCACTTGTATTTTCTTACCTAACTTGTGCATACACAGATGTGTGCTTATCTGTGTGGAGTGCAAAGGCAAGGAGAGGAATAAACTGGCTGAAATAGGGGAAAAGAGGGCAATCACCCCCCTGGTCTCCTTGAAAAACCCCAAACCTGGATGCTACCTTAGCAGGGATCCTGCAATAACTTATCTTGACAGAAGGAACCCTTCATCTTGTGTTGAGATGAAGGGGCCTGGAGAAGCACCCCTGGCAGATGATGCACCAATGTGTGATTGTCACCATTCTGGAACACGAGGTAAGAGACCTTTTTGCACTGTGTTTTACCAACTGATCCATGTGTTTCTGCAACTTGTCTATCCTGGCTGCCAGCTACCTTCATGGATGTCCTCTCTGCTGGACCACTGTAACAGAACATGCTTGCATTGAGGGTTGCAAACACAAGATCTGTATTTAAGGAGAAATGTCACTTGGTACTGCACGGCAACATGCAAGTTTGATACTCTCACTAAATACATCAATCCTGACTATGACAGGAGCACCAGGCTGGCAACAAATGTAATGGCAGCTTTTGAGAAATGAATGCTTATCCCTTTATGCAACTGGGCAACCAGTGCACTTCACAGGTGGACTTCCCAAAAACCAGTGGGTCCTGACCCACTTGGAAAGCAATGGCATTATGCCCATTAAAGCTAATGGTACAAAGTCAAGAGACTGGGATACCCCCAGACTTCAGATGTGGAAACCCCAGTAAAACCTACCACTTCCCTCATGGATTTCCATGGGATGCCCCGTTCTTTACCCATTTAGGATGTAAAGTAGGAACTAAAAGGATGTAACAGTCTTTTCAGAATTGAATTGCATAGTATGTTAAACCCCTCTGTGTTCCATCAGGAAGAGGAGACTCATCCAGACCCCTCAACCCTCCAAACACGCTTCATCTGCCTGCAAATGTTTGAACACTTCTCGATGCTGGATGTGGACATGTGGGCTCCATGCACAGGGGACCCTGAGATCACCCCTCACCAGCAGCCACAGATCATCACTCTCTGGAGAAGGCAGGAGGCCTGCTCTGTTCTCTCTCCCTCTGGAAGGAAGGACGATGTGACAGCAAGTGAGCCAGTGCTTCCAGCAGAAGAAACTACTGTCCCTGTTACCTGCTGAGGAACCTGTCTCACCTCGTGTGAGAAAAAGCAGGAAAGGATAATGCTTGAGGATCACTTCACCTCACCTTTTCCAAGTTCTTAGTACCTGAAAACACAGAGAGTTGCATTTAATCAGTGTCAGCTTTAAGAATCAGTAGCCAGACAGCCTGCCCTGTTACACTGAGCTGGGAGCTGGGAGAAGATGCCCACGATTTCACTTTTGTGTAAAGTTAGTTTTGTGTTAAGGCTTCCCACAACTGAATGGTCTATGCCTCAGGGAGGGATGTTAACATTTCATTAGCAAACACCCCCACCATTCAGGAGATAATAAACTTCACAATCTCACTATTTGTCCCCTAAAACTTATTTTTTCTGAACATACTTAACAAAGAATAAATTTCAGGCTGCAGCATCTTGATTTTGCTGACACAGTTTTAGCTTTACACATGTATCATGTTCCTTAGCTGTTACCGCTGTATAAAGGAGGTATCTGTGTGTTACAGATAGGGAAATGAAGCAGTAGAAGACAGTGCCTTGTGTAAAGTCAAATTCATTCAGCTTCACCAACACGATGGGACCAGGTTGTTAATTTGTCCCAGCCCCTATAAGCTTCATTACATCAGTTTATCTCACCACAGTCCCAGCTAGTGTCTTTGTATGTTATTGTAACAGTGCAATTTGCATGGTAATAGTGGCCCTGGAGCTTCTGGCATCCAACCAAAGCAGCCAGGCATAACAACATTCCCAGGCATACATTTTTTTTTGGTCAGAATTAGTAGTTTGTTCAGCATTTACACATTCAGCCTAAAAAATCTCAGAGCACTTTACTCTGTACTACCATCAGATACAAACAGCACTTTCTTCTAATATGGGGACAAACCTCATCTTTACCAAAATTACCACCATCTTCAAGCCCCCCCCCTCCAGTATCCAGAGGAGCAACGGAACACCTCATGTCTTAAAAGCTTGTAAATGAATTAAAACTCTCCCCACATCTTCCATGGGGCTAAAGAGCTGACTCTGTCCCAACAGATCCTTTTGATCCAGTACACACACAGTGACAAGTACACGTCACTAGCAAAGACTGTGTCCCTTGTGCTGGATTTAACCAAGAGGCCCCACTTCTGACACAGCTCTCCTGCTTTACACCTCCTTTCCCATCAGCAACCACTTACAGCAAGGGCAACAACACTGTGGATTTCCTGAGGCTCAGGTAATATATGTATCTGGTATCTCATGTATAGCATCTCCTTGCCCACAGAGGCACAGGACAAGCAGCCCTACGCATCCTCCCACAGCAGCACCCAGGTGCATCGCCCTACCTGGAGTGGTTGGACATGCAGAAGAGTCTATTCCTTAAGGAACTGGGGTGCGATGCAGTTGGATTTCTTGCATTGCCTGCTGCTGGTGTTATGAGAAGAGGAGGAAGGACATCTAGAGGCCATGCGGAGCCTGTAACTGTACAGAGAGGCAGAAGAAACCCATACACATGCATTAGGGTACTGGGGGCATAAAGCAGAGACTTGCTTTACGGCCCTATAGGGGCTCTACTAAGGTGTAAGTAAAAACCATACACTCCACCCACATTGCAAGTGTTGAGAGCCACATCTGAAGGCAAGAAGAGGTTTTGCCTTGTTCTTAACTTACCCTGATAAAAGTTTTTTAAGCACAAAACACATAAAATCAACTGGAAGCAGCATCCAGGCTCCCATCCCATGTCCCAGACCCTCCAACTGGGACTGATGAATCCACAGTGATGTAAAGAGCAACAAGAAGAGTCACGGTCCATTTGCTCAGGACAGTCCATAGCAGGTTTTAAAATACAGTTTTACATAAAAGAAACTTCACTTTCCATAAGCATCATACCAGAGCTGGTCACTCTTCCCAAGGTTAAAGCCTGCACCACGCTTCTGCCACTACAGCACTGACAGAATTGATGCTGACACACAGAGGCCATTGCAGTGAGCAATGCCCCAGGGCCTCTAGTGCACGATTATTATTTCACCTCAAATCTAAAACTAACTGCAAGAATCCCAAAGGGGAAGTGAAAACCAGAGGTTTTATTTGAGCTTCTTACATCTCCATTGACTGTGATGTTAATAAGTGTGAAAACATGAGTCAAAGCAAGGGAAGCAGAAGGGTTTATGGTGCTGTTCTAAACATACAACCTCAGCTCAAATGCATACCTGAGTTCAACTTCTTACACTAAAAGATACAAAAAATCACCCCCTATTTGCTTATACATTCAGCATCTTTTGCCATCTTGCATACCCTTGCTCCTCTCTGGTGCGTGCAGACACACATCAGCTCCCCCCTCACCCAAACCTGCTGTAGTTTCATCCCAGCCTTCCATACACAAATCCTTTAGAAGTCCCACTAAACCCAACTACCCATGTTCTGCCAAAGAAACAGCTCTGAAACATCATTTCATTACACAACACCACATCAAAGCAAGGGTAAAAATCAGGGGGTTTCTCCCAGTTATTTTTAGAGTTCAGCCTTTCAAGGAGATTCCAGTTGTTTGTCCTTACACCTGGGTTACACAAAGCGCAACCTTTCCCATTATGACAGAGAAGCAAAACCACAAACGTTCTTAAGATTAAGCTCTTCCATTCTTCCCAAATCAGAGTTTGTGGTTAAAATCTTCTCCCAGTGTTTTGCTATTGTTATATGTACATCCTACTCTGCAGCCATTGTGAATGGAACACTGAAGCATCCATCTAGAGAGCAAGAATCACAAAGTGGTAACAAGGAAGTCACCAAAGGCTGGATTTTGTTGTCCCTTGTAAAGGCAGTTACAAAGGGACACAGCAGAATATCCCAAATGAGTCAGTTTTTTTTTGCCTCAGTTCAACTACAAGAGAGAAATTCTGGGTTCTTTTTATTTGGTTTCCATTCAAGTAATGCTTCATGTCACAAAATTCATTATGACTTGTATAAGTCCTACCACCAATAACATGCATGTGTTACTGCATGCAACCAGACCCTGTAGGAAACCTCAACCAAAACAAAATCAAAGCTGCAAATCCAAAGAGACAAAGAGAAAACCTGACCTGGATTTTCAGATGCACATTCCTCATCCTCTCCCAAAACCAAGGGATCCTTCATCCTCTAATTCCATCTTGCTTTAGAGCAAATAAATCATTGGTTTATTGCTTAGAAGTCAAGGAT
The DNA here is from genome assembly GCF_012275295.1 of Melopsittacus undulatus. Taxonomy (NCBI): domain Eukaryota; kingdom Metazoa; phylum Chordata; class Aves; order Psittaciformes; family Psittaculidae; genus Melopsittacus; species Melopsittacus undulatus. The sequence goes on along the minus strand of NC_047538.1, from coordinate 1,653,009 downwards.
TAGAGGAAGAAGACAAAGAGGGACTGTTTTTCTAGATAGAGATTGGACTTCTTCATGGCAAAGCACTGGCAGAGCAGTGATGCTTGCTTTACAGAGCAGTGGGGAAAAGGGTTCCCTGCTCTGTCCTGGCATTAAACTGGACTGAAAACTCCATGTTTAAACAGACTCCTTAAAGAAACGCTGGATTCCTGCTGGTTTAGGAGGATCTCCCAGGGTTTGCCAGGGAAGCAGATCCTGGAGCAGGGAGGGAGCTGAAACGCCCCCACCACATGTAGAAACAGCTCTTGAGATTACTAATTTTAGCAGTGTCACTTTGCACCTGCTTCCACCATCACCCGTGCGGGGCAACTGGAGACAGGCAAAGGAAAAGGAATTCCTGGGCACCCTGTGCTGATGCAGCCGAGCAACAAAGATTTATCGGGAAGGGGTGAGGGGCTGTACCTCAGCCCCACTGTGTACCATTATAGCACACCCCACGCTACACCAGCTTTGCCAAGGCCACTGTTCAGGAACAGCCTTAGCCAGAATAAACTGGGGGAAAAGGGTGGGAAAACAAAGGAACAGCATCAGAAAACATGCTATGCTAACAAGGGCACAGAGACCCAATGGTAGGCAGCAGGAAGGACTCATCTATAGCAAGTTTTCCCTGTCAATATGGCTTTTAAATTAGGATAAACAGTTTTGGTAAATGCAGTAGCTATGCCATAAGGTAAACCTAAACCAAAAGTTAAATGATGCTATTATTTAAAAACATAGGGCCCAAGCTTCTCTCTCAATTGGAAGTACACCCCAACTAAAGACAAATCACTCAATGTGGTGAGACTCAGTACAATAAAAATACACTAAATCCCATGTTTTAGTCTCCTATCCTTGGACCTAAAAGAGTTTTGCTGTATGAGTCAGTCCTATAATCCCCATTTTAAAGCTGCAGAACTGAGTCAGAAGGACAGGGATTTGCCAAGGTTGCCCACAAAATCTGCAGTCCTAAAGCAGAGGCAGGAACAAAGGTGAAGGTTCTGCTACCACCCTCGTTACTATCTGCGGTGTTAAACCGCCTACTGAATACTTAAGTTTCACCTTACTTGTCTAAACCAAATTCCTACTTCCATGCACCTTCCCAGGCCACTGAAGCAAGTGGCACACACACACAGTGTGCAGCCCTGAAACTGCCAGCTCCCGGCACACCCCCTTCCCTCAGCCATTCCCAAAACACATTTGGTATTTTTCATGCAGATCACTTTCTCTCCTACCACACTTGTGCCATCAATGTTCTTCCCAGTTTCTACTTTAGGTCACCAGAAATGTCCCAGAAAAATAGGCCACACTACCAGTGGGAATGAAGGCTGGAGTGATCTGATGTTGCTGGTCACACCAGTGACATTCAGGGAAAGTCAATGCATAAAGCACTCAGGTAATTGAGGTTCACATTTTACCTCAATTAAAATGTGCTTTTCTTGCAGGGCTTCTACACTCTAAAACCCAATCATATGCTCCAACACTGCAGACATGCACTCCAACTCACTGCACAAAAATAGAGAGGGACATGGTCTATCAAAAGTGTCTCCTACTCTTAAATAAAACTACATCTAAGCTGACACAGACAAAAATAGACAACCTGGGAGAAAACAAAGAGATCTGGACACTTGAGCCTGAATTCTTGGCTTTGCAGAATTAGGGCAGGCAATTTTACAGGCCAAAGGCAAGGAAGGGAGTTCAGAGTCTGGATAACAGAGCTCTGAGCACTCTGCTCTCAGCAAGAACTGAAGCATGGTGCTGCTAACACCACTGGCATGTACTCTCTTGCACTAGCATATTGCTTAATGGGAAAGTAAATACACAAAACAAGGACTTGGAAAATCATCAACCACCAATTACATGAACAATTATTATTCTTGTTCTTATTTAAGTGAAACAAACTCTTCAGCAGAACAAAAGTTTTGTCCATAGAATTCCTGGAGGAGGAGGATGTCCTGCCTCTGCGTACCAAAACTGAGGGAGCAGCACTAAGCTGAAAGGACCTTAACGTGCTGTACTGCAGCTATTTTGAGATGTGTATTTATGAAACGGGTGAAAAAGCTGGAACACGTCAGACTTTATCTTGCAGTCAGGTGATGCTGAAGGACAGAACATGAATATTATGATTTTATGGTCAGGCCTTTCATGAATCTAAACTGGAAAAACCTGTTACTGAGATCCCTTGCATTCTCAGCTTTCAAGAAGATTCCTAGCAGCATGCTAACCACAGCACTTCAGAGAAATTCAGACCTTTAAAGCACCACTGCTCCCTTACTGTAACTCCAGAATTGCATTGTTTCATGCATGTGCTCTAGGGTTCAAGTTTCTTCATTGTTGACTTCCACTCCCAGTAAAATCCTGCTTCAGACCACTACTGACTGCAGTGACAAACACCAAGCCAACATTGAGACTGCTGAAATGAATAAATCTCACACCACGCCTGAACTCAGCTATGGAAATACCTCAAACTGGTAGCATTTTATTTAAGCATCTCTAGATTTTCAAAAGCAACTACTGATCTACAGTAGTCACTTTACAGAGATTCAGCTACGGAGCTTTCAGGAAATCAGTCTCCTTGGTGGTACCTCAAATTCAGCTCAGACATTATTAGTTTCCTTAAGAGATCTCAATCTAGATCTATAAATTTAGATGAATAGTATCACATCCTCAATTCGTCTTCCTGCACTTTTAAAGCAGCACAGAGCATTGTGCGAGGCAGAAGGCGAAGAACGTTGCATTAAAAATAGCAGTACTCAAATACATGTTCTACACTGTCAAACAAACTAATCTGATCTAATCATTTGTTTAAAAGATTCTATCTACTGAATCACATTCATGTCAGCAAAAGAATGAGAAAACTTTTACCATATGTAGGGAAGACTGAAGTAAATTTTATTTAGCTTTACACAGAAATAGTTACTCTGAATGAGCTCAAAATGATCACTGAAGAGCAGCAGAACTACAATGACCCTTCAGTCCTGCACATCCTGTTACATAAAGAACCCACAGAACAAAACATGCTTTCGATTTAAAAAGGGAGACAAGTGAAAGCATTTGCTGTAATGAATGAGGAAAACACCTTCAAACTCCAGTGACAGCAGAGCTTCTACCATCAGGTCACAGCTGGATCATGACTAACTGCTACTCACGAGATGCTCAAGAGAGGGTTTGCTCAGTCTGAGTACTTCCCAATGTGAACTGCCCCCAGGACCCGTGATGGAGCAGTACCTGTGCCCCATGGTTCAACCTGCAGTGAGAACTGACTGAACTCTTCTGTTCCCACTTGCTGCCAGGCCTTCAAATACCCTCAGCAGGCAGCACATTCACCGCTCTCTCAATAGAATCACCTCCCTGAAACAAAGTCCTTGTGTTTACCACTGGCATTTCGGCATCAGCACTGCCTATACTGCAAAAGGCCCTGAGGCAGGCTCTGCTGAGACAGACCCATAAATGGGATTAGTTTCCTTTTCTTGAGAGACACAGGGCATTAGGAGCAGTGGAAGTCTCAGTTCTGCTCACATGAAGGGCAGCACACCTACAGCGTGTGATCCCACCTTGCATCACAGGGCCTGAATGCTGAGCCCACATTTCTGAGAAATGGAACATCACCCACTGAACAACCAAAGCTGTTTCTCACAACCCTCTGTCAGTTTCATCCAAACCAGGACTCAAGAGACCCTCTTTGGCTTGTTAAACATACAAGTCTTACAAAAAATAAGCACACATATACACAATGTGCATGTCGCTGCTGACTATACTAAGTCCCACAAACCATTCCAGCTATGAATAAATTAGGAAAGATGAAGCAGATACATATCTCTTAACAGAAGAGCCTCCCTCCAACTTAATGCCTGGTCTATCTTCCCTTTTCCAGTGTTTTACTGCCTTGTATCTGTGAAAAAAATCCCCCAGCAGTATCTCAATGCTTTTTTCAAACACATGCTTTCAAAAGTACACTCTACCAAAATAATTTTTGAAGTCTTAATAGAAGTAAATATGCAGGAGCTGCAAAATGAGAATGCAAAGCGATGAAGTACGCATGGGAAGTAGTAGTCAGAGGTGCCTCAATAGCAAGAAAGCTTCCTCTGAACTAAGGAAGGTTTATAAGTGGCTGAAGAGATCGGTGCAGAGCAATAGGACCCTGGTACCTCCTTTCTGAGTTCCACCAGTGATCTCACATTAGACCCTGCTTATACCAAGTTTCCTTTCCCACTATTGGGTCCAATATCTATTTTCATTTTAATCATTGGGGGTGACCTCTGCCTGTCTGCAAATGATGAGCACAAAGCAGCACCGACTTCAGCTGCACTGAAGTGTTAACTCAGTATTAATTTCACTCAAAAAATACCTTAACTAACATTGTGAAGTCAATATCCCAAATCAAGTTTAAGAAATAACATTGAGACACTCATATATATGGCATAAAGATCCATCTTGAGTGACATTAACATTTCTAATTGTCTTATTTGGTGTGTGTAATAGACCATTACTGTGTCATACCTCTCAAAGTATTTTATTTGCCCCTTGCTCTGAAACAGAATTACTTTCCTCACCTTCCCACTCTTCCACTACTGGGAAGTCCTATACATACCCCCCTTTATTAAAGAGTTGCTATTCATTAGAGAGCAGCTCTGCCCTGTGTTATGTGACATGTTTTCTACCCAAAATGCAGTGTACAATTCTGGAATTAAAATCCACCCCATACATCAACAGAACACTGGGGGGGTTCAATGCTATCAGAATATCAGCTTTTTTGAAATCTCTTAAGCATTTTAATTTGTACTTTATTCCCAAGTGTTTTCTAAGACATCTCTTGAGCAGGTGAGAACTACTGGATAACTGTCCATCCACAAAGCTTAGATGAAGCAATCTGCTTCAGAAAGTAACTCAGATTATTGTGTAGGTGAAGCTTAACAGGGTTCCCATTAGACATCCATGAGATTTAAGCTCAACAGCTCTTAGCTGTTCTCTTCAAAATTCGAGCTATATCCTAAAACCACCCAACACAATGTAGCATTAATTCTACAAGGATTGATACTCTATTATAAATACTGCATAAGGGTAACCCCAAATCAGCTTTGCTCTGTATTGGTATCAAAGTATCTTCAGTTACTATGAAATTTCAAGCTAGTCCCAAGAGTTTCTTTCTAGTTCTTTACCAGTTTAACAAAATAGCTGCTGTAGAAGTTTACCTCTTTTTCACAACTCACCACAAAGCTCAGATCCAGGACAGCATGCACTTGGTGCTCAGAATCTATCCTTTAGCTCATTTTCAGCAGGAACAGAACATCATATGACTCATTCAGATCACACATGCAGTAAATAAAAGCTAGAATTAGTATGTGAGGTCTTCCAAGTTATATTTTTTAGGTAATTCACAAGCTGTTTGTCACAGGTTAGCACTTGCAACTCAGCTGAACTTGACTCCAGAAAAAGCTGGAACTGGCCCCATAATTTTGGGGATGAAGTCCCAAACTTCAGTAAGAGGAATACTATTCATTTCTGCACTTGAAATGGAAAACTCACACATCAAATTGCCAGGACAAAACACAGGATCAGAAATACACTACAGGTATCTTACACAAAGGAAGGGTGAGGAGCTTGCAGACCAAGGCAGGAAACACTGTAGGCAGGGTGTCATATACCACATTCAAGACATTCTCTGATATGAGCTGGTTTTAACTCCTTCTAGTAAGCTGGCTAATGAGTAATCACAATGTGATACATCTCCCATCTCCACATACACTGCAGCATTACTCTTTTTATTAAACTGACAGTTGGTCACCAGCAGCATGTCAGTCTTGTGAACAAGTTTAATTGCTTTCAGTGCCTGTTTGGATGCACTTCAAGCAACGTCAGCACTTCGTGTGCATCGTTACAGCTTTATTGTTGCATTCAGATCATAAAGAGGCTGTTACACAGGCCACAAAAATTCAACTACGTAGATGAGATACAACAGTAACTATAAAGTTCTAAATTTCCCATCCACGATGAGGTGCCTATTTAGGATTGAAACTTCTTCCCTGATTATTAGCTCTCACTTTGGAATAGATATGTCCATCATACAGCTCTCCTCTTGAGAACTGGCATGTACAACCACATGTGAACATCCATGTGTAGTAGCATCCTTGGGTCACCACAGGATTTAATATCACAGCATAGAAACAACACAGACAATGGCAACAAACCTCTGCCATCATATTAAGGAATGAAGGATGGAAATGGGTTTATTTAGGATCAGTTCACTGCTAGACATCTCTAATAAACCCTTACATGGTGATCAACACACCAACACTGCAGCAAGATCAAACACCAACTAGTATTTCACTTGTCAGCAAGAGAGATGAAAGATGTGGTAACAAGCAGGTAAGGGGAAGTTTAGGCCCCATCCTCAGCAACTTCAAAACTATGGAAGAGCTTTTACCTTTTTATGTTTCCTAATTCTATCTATCCAAATACAACTATGGGTATACAAAATGTTTTCACTTAAGCAAATACAGCAAAACTTAATCAATATAAAAACCCTTTACTGTGGCTGTCCTACCACATAAACACTACTGTGAGCTAGGCTAGAATGCATCTTTTCCATCACAGTGCAGTTACCAAACAGCAGTGTATCCCAACAGAGATGTGCCTGCAAAAACATTCAGGGAAAAAAGTTAGAACTCTTGTCTCATTGTACCCGAATTTTCCTTTTGCTAAAATTCAAGGAAGATTTGGCTCTGGAGAGGATAATGTGCTCAAGGAATGACATGTCACATCAGAAAATAACAAAGGAGTTCTTGCCAAAGAATCTTACTCAAACAGAAGTACTAATTTGAACAGACAACTGCATAAAATATTAATTTACTACTGGATTAGTAATGAATATATTAAGAAATTGGCTACTGTAATACTGATGGTGTTAATGATACTATAGTTAATGATACTATATTATTCCATCTAACTGCCACACTAATATGGACACAGATGCTTCCAGCTCCACTGCAGGAGGCAGAATGTACATCTTGGTGATGGAATACAACAATCGAAAACTCTCAGAACCAAAACTCTTCACATGTACCTTATAAATGAAACTATTTCACACATTTAAAGCACATCAAATAGAACAGTACAGTACAAAAAAAAAGTTAAAGTGTGTCATTTTAGCTAATACAAATTTATTGTGTCCTCAATTAAACGTAAGAATCCAGGCCTAAATCAAGTGTCAAACTGCTACAAAGTTGCTCCAGTGACGTGGGTGTAGACCACTAAGGAATGCAAGCACTCTTAATTCCTTCTAGATGTACACTGCTGCTTTGCTCCTGGTCCATATCATTTCCATACAAAAGGCAAGTTTCTCACAAGTTTGTAAAAAGTTGACTTTATTGGTTACAGTTATATAAAAATGTGTCAGGATAGCTCCATCTAGTTGGTCATTAAGTGCTTGCAACACCACCAAGACTTACATACATCTGCAACTCACTTGATGCATTGTGCTGGAGGAGAAAATCCCCCTTCAGTTGCTTACCTGCATTTACAGTACCTTCAGCAAGGCCACAATGTTCAAAAGCAATGACAACCCCACTTTTACGTCAAGTTGTAATTTTTAATGTTTTCATTAGAATAGTCTTTATATCACTCTCCAATAAAAGAAACAATATAACTAACAGCAAACTTTCATACAGGAACATGCTCCAAGATTAACAACCCAAAAGGAAAACAAACTGAAATTGATGTAAAATGTAAATCACATATAGTACAATTGAAGTGTCCAAAACAATTTAAATAATTTTAAATATTTTATTTTTTTTCAACTTGCTACAAATGCTTTTATACAGTATTTCAACATAAAGTCCCCATAACAGAAATGTAACAAAATGGGAATGATAGTGAAAGTGAAAGTTAAAGTGGCACAAATTCACCAAACAAAGTATTAAACTACAAATTTTAAGAGGTAGATTACTTTTTAAGTCAAGAACAAAAAATAAAAGGGGTGTCTGTGTAAAGAAACGAGTCACTTTTCCATCCATTCTGTCATTAATCTTGAAAGCTGTATGAATACATGAGAAACAGCATTTCCACAAAAAGCTGTTATCAACAACAAACTAATTTGTTGTCTTAAGTTATTAGATAGAGGTGTACAACCTTTCTGAGTAATTATATATTTAACTTTCAAAATATACAGGTATGTAGTCCTGGTCTATAGCCTTCTTATCGATAAAAAGATACAATGCATTCATTATATATATGGTATTTAGAAATTGATATCAGTATTTCATTGCTATATAAAGTTTCATTTGCATGTATAAATAGGAATTTGGAAAAAATCCATAAAACAGCCAAATCAGGCTTTCCCCCCATTGTATACTGGATATCTAAAAGACTCAGAAAGCAAAGAGGAGGAGGTGGGAAGTAGATTTTGTGATGCTAGGTTGGCCTCTACTGATTCAGTTAGACGAAAGAGACTAAATACATGACAAAAATACTTTGAGTGCAGCAACATCTGTTGTCCCTGAATCTACACTGACTTATCAACAAAATCAAGGATCCTGCTTTGCCAAATACACCACTGACCTGCCTGCATGCCACTCATGAAGGTACAGACAACTCCAGGATCTACGCAAACACAAAGGTAGATTTGGTTTAGTTAATCCCACTATTTTTTTTGGTGGTTTCACATGGGTTTTATTTTTAATAGTACCCTTCTAACTGAATCATCCCGGAGCCCAGCCATGTGTGTCAGGCACGGAGTAAGACAACCTAAGCCTGACCCTGACTATTAGCAAGAAGCCTGAAGGCAATTTTACGATTGTGAGTCAGCTTCAGCTGGTTTCGCAAGCTTGGTGGATTTCACATCCATTGGCGTAGTGCTTATCCTAAGTTGAGCATGCAACAGCTCTACCATGTCATTAAGGGATTTTGTTTTGTTTTTACAGGAGATTCCTAGAAAATAAAAGACAAAAAAACTGAAGATAAATGACAAAACAAACTCTTTGTGAACGGAGTATGTTTACACAGAGAAACCAAAAGGTGGAAAACACATCTGGAGACAAATATTACATGAAAAAAAGTTGAAGAATTAAGATTTCCTGGAAGAAAACAAAAATACAGTGCCTACACAGAGCAGAATCAAAGCCTGTGCTGACAATAGTGTATGAAGGCAAAAAAGTTCTTCATACTATATACCTGATAGAAAACCAAAGTTGACTACACAATCTAGATCTATGAACATTATTTACTGCAGAAACAAAATGCAAGAATTCTACTAGCATTAACTATTCATTAAACCAATCAAGGCTGTAAGCTGCCAAAGTAAACTAACATTTGAGAGAGTCAAGGAAATCTTAACCCAGGTCAACTGTGATTTACCCCAAATACTAGTGAGCACTTTCCATATGAACTGATTTCCAAGTACTCCATTATTCTGCCCAAGGCCAAATGATTTAGATGGAAAGATGTGTCATTTTAGCCACAAATTCTACTGGTCTGTTTTGGCACCACGTAAAATAGAGGTTCACACAACACTAAAGGAGCAGCTGATGAGAATTAAGTAACAGAGATGTTTACATCCCAAGAGAACAGGCCTGGTAGATGTTTCTTGTTCCTTAAAGGCATTTTTTTTAGCCCATTAGTCTCCAAATTCCAGTAACATTTTGCTCTTTCAACACGCCCTAATTAGGGTATTGACTATTTTAAGTCAAGCTCCCCTTTAGCGCTTTGAAACAATTCTGTTATATTGAACCTTTACTTTACAAAGCATTTCCTCAATATCTTCACCTAGGTCTTCACCGTAAGACACACAAGCTGCAAAGGTTGGATTCTGACACTTGATAAATTCTCCTTGTTCTGAAGGAGGCTGCCAGTTCCTCCGCTGTCAATTACTTTGATTAAAAGAATACTACCTTCAGCCATAACTCTAGTGTTAAACACAGCCACACACTGCCATTACCAAAACCAAAAGAACTCCTAACTACCAGTGAGTTTTGTGGAGGTTACTGGGCAAATCACACACCTCTATTCAACTCCAGCAGGCCAGGAGCATGCTACTAGCAGTTACAGCTTGGAAAGCACCCTATTGATTTGAGAGACTACATGAAGATGTAAGTCGGGACTCAGGCATGTAGATTAAGAGTTTATTTATTGAAGTATTACGCTTCCTTGTGATTAAAATGGTTCTTCTCAAAAAGAAATAGAACTTTCATTATAAAATTTGTTTATACTGCAACATAAGAGCATGAAACTTCTAACAAATTTACATGTTCATGTAAGTTTTCTTACACATCTACTTCCCTTCTATTAAGTATTCACTGATCTGACTCAATATGCACATACATCTTTGAAGTATTTGGTCATGGTTTGGTTTTTAAAAAGATATACAGAGAATGCTTTTATTCAAGACCAACAATGCAAGTAATTTTAGTGAGCAAAAAATGCAATAATTATTTTTAGCTTAGCCAACCACCATAAACTAAATCTAGAAAGATTTTAGGCCCCCATATATGCCAGGTATCAAATACAAGCTCAGTGTCTCCCATACCATTAAGTTTAATGACATCAGTTTATTTGCACTCAGGTACTGACATTTTTTTTTCCAGAGTTTTCAATTCAGTTGATAATTAAAGATATTCTCCATACAAACTATGTATTGTTTCATGACAACATGAAAGAATGCATCCAGTATGTACATCATACCTCAGCATTACAGCTACTTAACCATGGTTTAGGAAACAACTTTCTGTTTTATTTAAGTATGAGAAACTCAAAAAAAAAAAGACCACAAATTATGGCAAACCAGCAAGCAATGTGTTCCTGTGTCGTTTCAACTTCAAATTAAATGCTTACCTGAAATCTTTCAGTTCTTGCTTTGCACTTTCATCTCTTTTGTTTTCTGCTGCCTCTGCATTTGCTGCCTGCTGTAGGCTTCGTGTAATAGGTCCTCCAATCCTCTCCCTAGCTTTCACCATGAATCTGTCCGCCTTTTTCTTACTTGCCACAGCAGACTTACTTGACAAAACAGCTTTGTTATTCCTCTGTATTCTGACGTGCAATTTCCGGGAGGCTTTGCTTGAGATTCCAGAAGAACTGTTCTTACCGACTCCCTTAGTCTTTTTCCCATCAATGTGGGACATTCGGGACACTCTCACAGGACTAGAGTTCCTCAGTGACGATGATGAATTTGGCTTTTTAGAGCGAATGGAAGGTATAAATTTAACATTTTGCTTTGATTTGAAGGATGCAGAAGGAAGCTGGAGTTGGGCAGGTCCTGAGGTCCGCGCTCTGGTCTTGCCCAAGTGAGGCTGCATGCCCTGCATTTTGATTTCTGCATCTGCTGTCCGCCTGCGCTGGTTACTGCCTTTCTCACTGCTTGCAGGTGAAGGACTTGCACCCTTTTTGGAAGAATTCTTCTTAGAAGAGGGAGAGATGGGTTTTTTGGGGCAGCTAAATGATGCGTGCTTGTTCAAACTGCCAATGTAAGTAAACTCTCTATTACAGTAGGGGCAGATGTGAGGGTCTGACTCGGACGGATGAGTTTTCAAGTCTGCCTTCTGCTGGGCAGCTTTCTTTTTTTGCAGAATAGCTTTCTGGACAAGCTGGTTTTTCTTTTTCAATGCACTGATTTTGAGTTTATTTGAGGACATTTTGCTAATCTCAACATTGAAATTAAGTCTTTTAGGCTGACCCATACGTCTAAAGGCGTTCTTCCCAGGGCCAGCTATAACCAACATGCCATTCTTGGGCTGCACCGTCTGTTTGAGCGGTACTGGATTCTTTTTAGGTGTGTATCTCTTTTTATCACTGGCAGATGCACAGGCCAGTATGTGTTTGTGTAACTCAGGCATGTTATCAACACTCTTCCCACATTTTGTGCATCGAATGGCAGTAGTAAAAGTCTGCGGAATATTGTGGGTAGTGAAGTTCGTTGCAGTAACTCCAATCCCCATAGGATTACGATGGTGATACTGAAATGGAGGTGGTTTAAAGCTTGGGTAGTGTTGATTGAGGCCCATACGAACATCTGGATCTTTAGATTTTACTCCAGAAGCCATTATTTTTATAGTAGTATAAAGCTCTTCGGAGGAATCATTTAGATCTTCATCTTCCTCCTCTTTAGAAGGTTCCAAAGAATCTTCTGACAGGCTCTGAATGTGCTCCACATTTGCCTTACTGGGGTCAGTAAAATTCTGGGGTCTCAAAGTTCCACTTTCAAACTCATGATGTGTGCACTCTTTGTCTGGATGGAGATCCCGCTGATGCTGTTGCAAATTGCACAAAAAAGCAAATTCCTTTTTACAGACCGAGCAAACAAAGATATTTCCTACTCCATGAAGCAGAAAGCGATGCTCTGACAAGTCTGTTTTATCCCTAAAAAGCTGTACACAGAATTCACATTTGAAGGGCCATTCTTCAGCATGAATGGATAAATGCTTTGTTAGGTCTTTAATGGAAAGAAAAGGTGATTCACAGACATTGCACACAAAGCTTTTGTTAAATGTTTCCTGCACTACTCCTGATTCGCCTGAAGTATGAGGATCTTCTCTTGCTTTCTGCTGTTCAGTTTCAGCTTCTTCTTGTTTTATTATTGGGAGAGTATTTTCCAGATTATCAGCAGAGGACACAACAGAAGAAACTACAGAAAGAGGGGGTGGAGATGGAGATGATGAAGATGAAGAAGAGGAGAAAGAAGAGGAAGATGAGGAGGAAGATGAGGAAGAGAGTGTAGGAGGACCAGGTGAAGCAGCAGAAATAAGAGGTTCAACAGAAGGAACAGGAGATGGAGAAGGAGAAACTGTAGGTGAAAGAACTGGTAGCGGGGATTGGGTAGTAGTGTTAGAAAGTGGCGATGGACAAGAAGAAGTGTTAGTGGCACTGGCAGAGGCTTCTGGAATTGATAAGGGCATTGTGGGAAGGAGGGGAGGAGGCGATGTAGCAACTGTTAACATGGGTGGACAGGGAGGTGGGGAAGGAGGATTGGTTGGTATTAACAAAGGAGGCAGCTGGCACATGGAAGGTACAGCAGATGCCTGTGGAACCGGGGAAACGGAAGAACTAAGGGGCTGAGTGTCAACAGAAGACAATGCAGACAGACTGGGATCCATGTCAGGTTCTGCCTGAGGCTCCAGGGATTTGCTTGGACTCACACTCCTGTTTACCCCGAGTGTGCTGTCTGTGGCTGCATCCGTTCCATTATATTCATTCAGCAAAACTTTCTGTAACATGCAAGTGGTTGGTTTCTTCTTTTTTACACCACTACAGGTTGGCTGTATGGAATTTTCTTTATATTCTCTAATTTCAGCATCATTGCAAGGCTTCTTATGCACACTTAAATCTAAAACAGACTCCCAGGGAACCTGATTCTTATTCTTGGTATCAGACCTTTGTTTCACACCACTAGATAAATCCAGTGGCTGCTGGTTGCACACACCGCCAAAAGTCGGAGCTCCTGTCCAGTCTTTTGATATTTTATAGTCTTCAAAGCAAAGAGGGCTCAAAGTCTCTTTCTCCTCCCTTCCAGTCAAGCTCCAAGCAGGCGAGTTGCTGTGGCTTTCTAACTTTGGCATTTTCGAACCCCGAATATTATCATTCCACACAGTTTTTCCCTCACCTGATTTGACAAAGTCTCGAAGTACTGGACTGTGCTGTGGAGAACTGGGAGGGGAGCTGGTCCTTCTTTTAAATCTACTGGATACTGAAGGCAAAATAGGTGATGATGTAACAGAAGGTCCTAGTTTAGGGATGTCTCCTGTTGGAGTTATCTTCTTACTGTCCTGTGTCTGAAGAAGCTGTTTTAATTTTGATGACAAATAAACACCTTTTTCTTTCTGAAAAGGTAAGCTTTCTGTTGAAATGCTGAGAGGAAGATTTAAGGAACTAGTAGGAGTTATAGGTTCTGGGTTTATTTCAGTTTTTATTTTTGGTACAAGAGGAGGGCTGGCAGTTCTCCTCTTTTTGGATTCATTGCTCCCATTGCTAGAGGGATCCTTAGGAGGTTCATTCACATGTGTCTGTGTAACCTTTAAAGTTGGGGAAATTTCCACTGTGACTGGACTGATGATACAATTTAGCCCATACAGCTCTGCAGAGTTGGACTCCATCTGAATCACATCACAGTTGCTAGTGCTGTTGTTGGACTGAATTTTACCATCAATGTAATAATTTAAATTTTCAGAGATATTGCTGGAAATATCCATAATATAGACATCATCTACTTCACCTTCCTCTTCTATTTCTGTACTTGCTATATATACGCTCTGGACTGGCGGGGCCTGCTCTGTTTGAAGCGGTGGCTCTTCAGTAAAGAATCCTTTTCTTCTGACACCTTTGGGAATAAGATGACGCTCATGAACCCTACGCTGATGCCTCCGCATGTTGGTGTGAGTTCCAAAAACCTTTTTGCAGTATTTGCATGGATGTAATTCTTTGGGCTCCTTATTTTCCTCAGCAAAAGCAGAGTTTGACATTTCTTGGGAAACCTTCTCAGAATCCAAGACAAGAGAGTCTTGCACAAGACTGGAAACATTCAGGTCATCTTTAAGACCATCATCCACAATTACCTGGTTATCAGCAACATTATCCAAGTGTTGTGAGGATGTTAGTGTTAAGAATGGTTTCCTTTTTGGACCTGCCTCATGGCGTCGCTCATGTCTTCGCCTGTTAATTTGAGTACCAAAAGCTTTCCCACAGTATCGACACTTGAAAGCATGGTTAACAGTAGATATATGGATGTGCATGTGGCGTTCAAGTCCTTGCTTTGTTGTAAACTTCCTCTCACAATGCTGACAGGGAAACATGAATGTTTCTGGAACGTCCCCATTTGACTCACCTCTTGCTTTTGGAATTTTCACAACCAGTTTTTTCTTTGGAGAGCTTTCTGGAGATTCTTCTGATGTACTCTTTTGCTCTTCCATGCAGTCTAACTTCTCTTCACATACCAAAGGCATTTCAGCATTTTCTTTAGACATATTGGTATCTTCCATCTCCTCTTCGTCTTCCTCCTCTTCATCATCCTCCTCATCTTCATCATCAAAATCATCTGATGCACAGTTTATTGCTTCTCCTTGTTTTTCTTCAGTTACTATTTGTGGTTCACTGGTAGGACTGGGGATCATCAGCTTTGGAAGTACATCCTGACTAACCATTTCCTGAATTACGGCTGTTTGTTCCAGGGACAGTACAGCAGAAACAGAAGGTGCTTCATCTTCCTCTTTGTGACCTGACACACGGAGTAGGAAAAGAAAAGCATGAGACATTTTTACCAAACGCTTCCAAGTACTTCACACCTTTCTTCTGCCTTTTCTTCTAACATAGCAGAAACAATGTTAATATTATGACACCAATTTCCATTAAATAACAATAAATACTGACTCTATAATTAAGCTCCAAAGACTCTTCCGTTCTAAGGAATCTGGATTTATGTCTAAGTTTTACAGCACATTTGGTTTTCCTGTTGTCAGTCCTGCATGCTTAATGACATACTTCTGATACCAAAGTTCCCTATTAATAAAAAAGTTTGGGCAAATGATATAAACATGTTCACTTTGCTACGCTAACAGAACATGCTAACACACTAAACAGGACAAAAAGCACCCCCTGTTCAAAAAGATAGTTAGAAGGATAAAAAATAAAATACTTAAGAACTCACCCTCTTTAGAGTCCTTCATATCTGCAGCAGTAGAATCCAAATCAGCCTTTTTCTGTTTTGTATCCACTGCCTTCTTTCCCTTTTTACCTTCCTGAGTCTTCTTCTTTCCTGAGGAGAAGAGGTGACCAACATTCATTATTCCTGCTTAACAATATTTGCTTTTCATATTTGAATGGCAGAATTAAACCCCCCAGCTCTGGAATATAACACTTCTGTAGAAACACCATTTTCCTGAGGAATACAAATGATGGATCAATAAAAAAGACAACATTCAGATAAAGAAACAAACCCCCAGAGCCCAGAAGAAATTAGAAGACAACAGTGAATGTCTAAAACCCTACGACTCTGAAATACTTTACTCACTTTCAAAGCAAGAACAGTCTAGAACAAAAATATGTTGTCCAGAGTTAACCAGCTAAAACCATACTGTTACCCAATACCTCCATATGGCTACTGAATTACTGTATCCATAAAAGCATATGGAAAATGTGAAATGTGTTCATACAATGCTAATTGGAAGATCTGATGAAGTGAAACACATGGAGGCTTCCCTGCTTGTATGAACATTCTGAATAATGACTTGAAGAGCTGTAATAAAAGCAATGAAGTAATAACATCATGAGAAAAATAAAGCAGAGTAAACTTGACCAAAAAGGCATAGGCAATAAAATCAAACCAGATAGAACTCAGTAACAGTACAATACGAAGCTATTTCATCATGTCCACCAACACAAACAAATTTTCTAACATTTTCTGTTGGCAAAATTAAGAGGTAGGATTAGTTGCACAGTATGCTGAATGCAAGGAAGATATGGGGAGAATAGCATTATGCAAAGACTTAATCAGTGGCGCAAGACGCACAGACACTGTAACTTCTTTTACCAATGCACTACACCATTACATCTGCTAATTTCTTCTATTAATCTTAAAAATTCAGTCCTGTATCATATAGAAATTATAGGAAGAACTGCAGTAACAAATGAAGCTTTAAGGTCTTCCAATTCATTCACTGCAAAGATCACATTCTCCATATAGAATGGTTATTTTACATACATCAATGCAGTTGAGACATCCACCCCTTCTGAAACCTCACACTTCTACACCGTACCTCTTAAGAGTGAGAACTGCTCAGAAGCAGCAAGCCAAAATTCCTCCTTCTAATACAAATTCCTTCTCTAACACTGAAAATGCTACTTTAACGCACTGACCCTTCCCTGTAATCAGAAGTGTGCATCACAGCCCCAAACCCATTTCTTGTTTAGAAGCACATTCTTCCAACCCACAATCCTGTCAACAAGTTCCTCCTCTTTTTTTCCTTGAAAATATTTTTTCACATCTTGAGCCAAGAAACTGAAATGCCTTTTAAAAAATGTTCCTCTATTCAAACTGAAAATGTTCAAGTATGTACCCCTCCAACAGAACAGATCAGAGACAGGTCAGCTTTAAAAGGAAATGCTTGGGTTTATTTGAACATTCTATTCTATCTAAGTAATTATCTGGATTTCCTCTCAAGGAGCTCAGATTTCAGAGGCTCTCCCCACATTCTGCTGTGTTTCCGTTTCATGTATGCAATTACCCTTGTGTTAATTTCCTAATTTCAATTCAATGGCCTTTAGCCTGAGAAACTGGCAATAGTCACAGAATGGATTTATGTCACCTTTGCAAAATACACACACCCTTCCTAAAGTGAACCAGCAATTATCTCATCATATCCTCAGATATTATAACAATCCCTCTGTCCAAACAGCCCATAATGAACCAATACTGTTTTATCTGATGATTCAACATTTGGTTGTATTTTATACCAAACACCTACAAGCTGTAAGAATATGCAGCATGGATTTTTGTGTTCACACGGGCATAAGGAATTGAAGAGCATCTTTCTGTGAGAGCCTACTGAATGTCCAACTTGAACAGAGCTTCTTGGTATCAGCACCACCAATGTTTGTAACTACAACTGCTAGTACCAAGCCTGAGTATGAAGTACTTCAAGCAAGTTTCCAGAAATATTTGCCCAAGTCAGCTGAAATCACTCTTGGATTTAAACCATGACAAATGTACAGTAACACAATCAACCTACAGTTCCATTTCTAAGTAAAAGATCCAAATGTGTCAATTTCAATATATCCTGAAGGAATAAAACATATCTCACAACACGCCTTAGGACCAACCTGCCAAAACTAGGTAAAAGATCCAAATATGTAACTTTAATACATCCTGAGGGAATCAAACATGTCTCACGATACACCTTAGGACCAACCTAACAAAACGTATTCAATTGCTAGAACCCTTTAAGAGCTGCCATTTTTTTCTACAGAGTGCTCAGCATTTCAAGACCAGTATCAGTATCTCAAGTGACTTAAAATACAAAATCCTAGATTTCTCTCTCATCTCTACAAGTGAGAGTGGAAATAAGAAGGAAAAGATGGGTTCACAGGCCCCTCTCATCTGTGCCAAACTCAGCTATGGTTAGACAGTGCTGTAGTAGACTGTGCAGCATATGACAGACAGTATTGCAGATGAAGTCACAAGGCAATTCTACATTTGATTCTAGAAGAGCATTGAATTTAAGCATAATGACATGTTACCATTAAAGCCTTCAAATCCAGACCCAATTCTTTGTTCTAACAGGACTATAAATAAATTGTGATCTTTAAAAAGCAAGGTCAAGAACATAAAAGCAACAACAAAAACCACTCATAGGTACTAAAGTGGGCACAGGTTTTCCAAAGCACTGTCCATTTATAGAATGTAACATTTACAGTACTTCAAATCCTATTATAATCTGGGAAATCACTAGAATAGCAGGATATGTAAGCAAAACTGAGTTACTCAACTCACATACTTCCTTACACTATGGAAAGAAGATCATTTGCAAGTTCTCCTTCCACACTCCAAAAAACCAAAGATGCAACCTGCTCACTCATATGGCTGGAGATGGTTCAAGTTCTTGACCCTGAAGCATAAATGCATTTGAAGATTCATCTAGCACCTAGCTGCCCTTACTCAGAAGGGCAAGCAAACTTGCCAGTTAAGTGTCTGACAGTTATCAGCTAGAGACAGCCAACAATTTTTGATGTTTTCCTTGGACCAGCCTTAGCTTGCTCATTTATAGGTTGCAGCATTCTTGTAAAGGTTAAAAGAATCCACTGTACTCAAAACATGACTGTCCCAGATGGGTCCACTTCATGGCCCTGAATGCTCAAAAGCAGATGCCCAGGAAGAGAATTTAAGACCAGAGTAATAGTAAAGTGGTAAGTCATTGATATACTTTCCCAGCTTTCACAGATCATGAGTTCAGGAACTTCTGAAGATGTTTAATAGTTTTTGCTAGACTTTCTTGCATGAATTCCCAACATCCATGTACACCTGAAACATTGGTATAATTTTCTTCCTGCAGATTTTCAACGAATAACAGAACCTACTATTCTGATATAAAGGGTATCACAGGGAGTAGCCAAGAAGGTGTGCCCCTTAATTCTCCTACTGTTTCAGATGTCAAGCACTAACAGAAGCCTGCAGGAGAGGAAAAATGCCTCAGAATACAGAACCTGGTGGAAGCCTGAGTATAAGTACACACGTGCACTTACCATCAGGTTCCTGAAGGGTCCTACATGGCTGCTACTGCCAGCTGGATCCTCCACTTGGTCTAAACAAGAAAGATACAGGAATGAAACACAGGGAAAGTGAAATGGAAACAATGACAAAGAATAAATGAAGGGCAGAACTTCATATACGTGCACGTGCATTAAAAGAATTGCAAAAGAAAAGATGCAAAGGAAAATGAGCGAAAGAAACAGATGGAAAGCTACTTGTCTACAGTGACAAAGATTGAAAGAGGAATGCATCAATTTGGCTTGCAACTTCTTTTTAAAATATGGTCCTTTTTCTCCCTTTCCTTTCAGTTATGCTGCAGATAGGTCAGCACAAGCATTATCTGCCTCTAAACCTTCACAATACCTGTATAACGTTTAGCCCAAACACTGCAACAGCCATGGGTGATCTCATGCTATTGCCAATGTCCAGATAATCATTAAGTCCCACTTACTACTGGAGTTCAGATGACAATAGAGTAAGAATTCAAGAGAGAGGAATAACATTTATTTGATCATACTTTATTTTATTGATCAAACAAGACCTCAAAGCAACCTACAGTTAGCTGTGCTTGTATTTTTGCTCTTAACCAGAATACTAATGAAAAAGGAACTGTGAAACCAGAGTTATTTCTGGTGGGATGGGATAAGCATACTCAGACGACAGGCGGGAAGAAGTTAAACACAGTGTTTCTATACACTTGGAGCTGAATTCTATAATTAAATGCTGCTGAACTATACAAGATGCTATTATCTTTAAAAACCATTAAGTGCAGCACCATGAGACATTGGCACAGGGTGCTCAGAGAAGCTGTGGCTGCCCCATCCCTGGCAGCGCTGAAGGCCAGATTGAATGGGGCTTGGAGCAGCCTGCTCTAGTGGAAGGTGTCCCTGACCATGGCAAGGGATGGAAATGCATGCACTTTAAGGTCCCTTCCAAGCCAAACCAGCTTGTGATCCTATGTTCACAGTTACAATCATAACGCAAGGACACTCACACGTGACCTCAAGCAGTTCTGCATCACTTCCAAAAGGTCTGACAGACAATGGCCTCCCCAAAAAGATTGTGTTTAAGGGAAAAGAATCATTGCTCTAAGTTTCTAGTATTTCTTTGAAATCTGTAGCCAACAACTAACTGCAGCCCAGTAACATATCTACCTCATACCCCACCTGTGCTGTCTCAAAGCATCACAGACACTTGCCCAAATCTCAAGCCTCCAGGAAAACAGTGCAGAAGAGACCCCTTAAAATGCATTCTTAGGGCACAGCTGAGTGTGGCCACCTTGAAAGGGTATGGCCAAAGGGAACAGGACAAATTTGCTTGTTATATTCTGGCAAACAAGGATCTTCACACGGTTTCATGATGCAAATTACAGTGTAATGACATAAACTTGATAGTCAAATCCCTTTGGGACTGGTTGAAATTAGTGAGAGTTTGCATAAATCCCATTCTAGAATAGTATTTTGGCACTGAAGAGAATGAAATAAAGGATAAGCCTATATACAAGCTAAGAAGTCCTACGGAAAATTCAGCAGAAGACAACAGCATAATCATTTCAACATTATTCTGATTAATGAACTCTACAATACTGATGCAGCTTGATTTTTAATTTGAGAAACTCTTGTTGTGTACCAGAATTCCTCTGTTTCCATACCCAGAATGCTGGTAGATGTCCTGCTTTTCAAGTACATTCCTTAAACCTTCAGGCATCTGTAAAAATCTGACTACTTGTTTGTTCTGGAAAACAGGCTAGAAAATATCAATGCCCTTTGCACACAAAAGAAGCCATATTAAATTAACAGCATAAATGGCTCCAAAAAATTAAACCCAAGTTGTGTTGGCTGCAGGAGCATGAAAAAACACAGAAACACATTGCAGTCACTTCTTAGAATCTTGTCTGACTGTGAATGTTACAGCACATCAATGTTAAAGACCTTACATATTTAATAAATGGAAATTATTAAACAGTAAAGTAAGCACCAAAAAAAAACGTACTGAATTCAAGTTGTCCATCATGAAGCTGTGAAGTCCGAGGCTATTCCTTTAACATGTTTTCCCCTGATGGCTTTTAAGTGTCTTCATTTTGGGTATTTTTTTTCGTCCTCCAATTAGCTACAGTTCATCACAGAGTGAAATCCTGTTTACAAAACCTCCCCTACTATCTGCCAGCACCTGCTCAGGCAGCAAAGCCAAATCATGAACTACTTAGCTGACTAAATAGCAACATACCTGTGTGTTAAGAGCTGCTTACAGACACTGGGAGGACTGAAGAACTCTTTCCTAACATTTAGGAAAGCTGGTACAAATGACATGCCTGAGATATACATACATACATACATATATATATATATATATATGAGAATTATTCACATTATCATGGAGATTACAGAAATATGTTGAAAACACAACCTCAAATTCACAAGGTTATGCAAATATTTTATTTCCAGATCTAAGCCAACAGCCACACGTCAAAATAGACACAAGCTCATTGCATAGTTCCACATCCACATTTGAAGAGTTAAGCACTGCAGACTTACACCTCTACCACATTACTGTGGCAAAGAGTATCTGACTTTCAGTATTCACCATCTCACAATTCATCCATTTTTAAAATGCTGTCCAAAGTTTAAAGTGATTTAGGATAGGTGAGTTTATCCACTCCATTGTTCAAAGTGTCACACTGCAAATTACTGGAGAGACGAAATGAGTGTAAAAGTAGCAGGGATAAGTCACAAAATAGCAGGGACAAGTCACAAAGCTAGCAAATATTAGGGTAGGGATTGAAAAGGTTACACCCCTGAAAAAAAACCTCAGCAATTCTAGTTTGTTAAAGTTACTGAGGTGTTATAACATCAACCTTCAATATTTCTACATAATATTATTGTTAATACAACAATACACCAAAATTCCTTTTAACTACTTGCATTTACATATTGCTTTGAAACTTGACTAGAACAAGCTGAGCTGAAAAACTCTGAAGTGTACTTCTGAACACACGCACACACACACACGTTATTACCTGGGGGGGAGAATGTCTTTTGAACTCAAAGCTTCCAACTGGAAATTAAACAGAACATGATCCCACTGCCCACCAAATGCTTTGGGGGAAAAATGCTCTTGTACTGGCAAGATAAAGTAGTAGAGAACTCACCAGGATGCTTTCCGAGACCCCAAGGCTCAGATACTCAAGTGATGCCAAAGAACAGCTTTGATGGTAGGTTTTTTTCCACAGGCTGAACTGGTATGGAGTCAAGGCATAAAAAACCCTTTATTTTTATGCTGTTGTGAGTGTAAGAGATGCTGTATAAGTAATGTTTTCCAGTATGGCTACACATGTGTGTTGCATGCACACATAAAACCCTTTCTAACATCCTCCAACAGAATTCTTCCCCTCGGTTGGAAGGTACCCATCCCTCTGATTCAAAAGCAAGACCAAGGATGACAACATTAACTGACTTTTCCATCTTCAAGATGAAATCTTTCTAAAACGGAAATTAAAATGTTGTAAAAAGACACCAAAGCAGCACATTTTTATTGAGATTCCAGCAATTCTAAGGGTGAAATTCAAGCTACAGGAAGCACAGATCAAATTTTGAAATGCCTGATTAAAAAGAGCATGTCAAATCTGAATGGCTACACACAGGATCATCAAGAGGCCAATTTCAACAAGGCCTATTTCAACAATGCTATCAAAGATGTACAAAAACCTGCAGAAAAAGGCAAAATTTCAATGTGGTTATTACCCTGGTTTCCTCAGTCTATATGATAAAGAATTGATGGAGCATTTTCCTTGCAACACCATTGCAAAAGTAGCAGATACAAGTAGTTCATGCAACTATATAATCTTGGGTACTGTCAAGCAAATGAAACACTGAAAGGGACATGGGATGTTTCAGTGTCCAAAAACTACCACAATGTAACTTTAACTTCTGACTCCTGAGAATAACTTAAAGCTGGAGAAGGCAACGAGGTCTCTGAAGAGAAACTGCATGCCCTGTTGTTTTAGATAATCTGTTTTCCTCACTGTAATTTGAAACACAATTGCCAGTACTACTACCTCTGTTTGAAGATCACAAACAGCAGCGGTGATAAAGGGCTGCTTGACAAGAATAAAGGCAAATGAAGTGAGCAAAGGTTCTTCTGTAGTTTTTTCCAGCATGTCTCCTCTTCCTTAAAAAGACACTTTCAACCTTGCCCAGTAGAAGCAGAAAAAGAGGAGCCAAATAAGCATGGAAGAGAAACTTCACAGTAATTCTATTAATATCAAACTGCCTGTTATATAAACACATTGCTACACATTAACCATCACCTCCCATACAAACAGTAGCATTTTAATCACTGCATTTTCCAACCAGATTATGAAAGTTGCAGTAACATCTTGCCTTGAGAAGATATTTCAGAACACCTGAAGACAGCTGCAGATACACCCAACTGTGTATACGTATTGAAATGGTTGTACCAATCATTAAATATCCATTTTGCAGAAAAGAAATGGAGTAATGCATTCACAGAGACTGTTAATATGACATTTGCATAACAGATGAATTTGTTGCCATGGAAAGCAAAGAAAATTCTGAGCTGGGCTATTTAAAACACCAATTTCTGTAAGTGTTTGGCAAAGTCTCCAGTGATAGCACTGAAGATCCTGTCACTGTATCTCACCACAAACTTCTTGTTTTATATAATAACCAGTACAAGAAACATTAGCATGGCATCATAGGGTATGCCATGCCAACGTAAAGAAATGATGCAGCAGTTTGCAAGAAACAAAAGGGAATATATTTCCATTATGTGGAGTTCTTCAAGAGCCCAGAAAAGCTAAGCTGAAGTTCTTCACAAAATTCAGATGTAAAGAATCATTTAGCCTGAAAAATCCTATAGGGGAAAATCTTAATATTAAATATGCGATATTATATTAGTCCTCAAAATATTGAAATAGGAATTCTCTTCAGTAGTCTTCCTACACTTCCTGGTTTTTAAGTTAATTATGTGCCATTTTCCTCAGTAACAGAAAGAGGGGCAAAAAGTTTATATTATCTTTTTGCACATCTGTTTGCCATCCACATTGGCAGCATCTCGTGCAAATCACTAATATGATATGACTTTTGACTAAGCTAAGTATAAATCATAGGAAGTGTTAAGTTTATAGAAAAGAAGACTTACTCATCTGTCATGGTTTAGACATCATCCATAATGACTTAAACGGTACAGAATGTCATCTAACAACTACCAAGTGCAGCAAACAAACATCTACAGGGTTTAATTCTGTGCAGTTTTAACCCACACGAGAACTGTGATGACACTAGTAAATGTAAATAATTAAACAAGGAGCTTTCATCTTTGCAAGATTTAAAATGTTATCCCTGCCCCATGCCAATATTTCTAAAACTAAATTAGCAGAGCACATAAACATGCGCTCAGACTTGCCCTAAAATTTCTCCATCACTCAACACAGTTGTGTATTTCTACCTCCTACCCTCCCCAATAACACAACCTCCCACCATTCACTACAAATTCCTAGTAAGTCACTTGATAGCCAGCCACAGGCACCACTGACACAGCCAACCCTCACAGAAAATGTGATCAACAGCCTTCCTTCAGTATATTCCATTAGGTTTTAGTTTGCTAAGCATTAAAACAAAAGCAGCAGTGAAAGAAATGACAGCTGGCATACAGATTTTCCAGAAATAACTAGTGTTCTCTATATTTAGCCAGTTTTTATGGACAATTCAGTTAAAAATAGAGCATCCAAAGTACGCATTTAAACACAGAGAATTACTCAAAAGTTGAATTTATGCTTCAACAAATGTGCGCTTTTACTTGAATCCAGAAAATGGTGCTTCTGCATTCACTATAGCTCTCCTTGATATGTTTTTCTGCCCCTGACAGGAAGCTAAACTCTGATAATTAAGAAATAACATGCAATTTGACAGAATCATCTACAAGATAATGCAAATGAAAGACCTCACACAAAAACTTGCATCACAAAGTTTAATAGGATCACTATTAGATCAGCCTGCCTTGATCTGTAACAACACAAATACTTGCCATGGCTCTGTCTGGATCACTAAACATTTGAGAGGGTTAGATTAAAAATACCCAGGGGTTTTAGTTCAGTTATCTTTAGCAGTAACTACTTAGGACTTTAATTTTACTCAGCTATTTGACACACTGGATATATTCAAAAACAGTGGTGGCCACACCAATAATGACATTTAGAAAGAGAAAATACTTATAAAAAATAAAGAAAAACGAAAGGACTGCTGAGTCCACCTGCAGACCCTAAAGCTGATGCCCTTCAGACACTGCTGCTAAAGGTGGCCTTCTGCTATGAAGAGCAGTTTCACTCCACCACACCAAACAGAACTCTTGAAAGGTGAAAAGCTGCAACTGCTTGGAAGACCAAAAGTGCAGTTTATCCAAACGTTTGTCCAGACATGGGCTGTGGCTTTACTTGGGAGAATGCAGCTGTACAAGGGCTACAATTCCCAGGAAACAAAACTGCCTTTGTATCAAACCGGAGCACGCGGATTACTACAACAGGAGCCTCTAACACTGAGGAAACAAGAGCAAAGCCTCTCACAGATGCAGGATCCAGACAGTGCTGCTACTGCCAGATTAAATCTCTACGTATAAAATTAAACCCCTCAGAACTGCTACAAGGTCACACTCAACATTTTCTATTTAAATGCTCTCACATTTGTCCTTTTATATTGTTATTTTTTCCAAAAGAATCCTTTTGTTTATCAGACACACATGTCATCTGTCAGAAATCTTCCTCCAACAATACAGTAAAATATTCTCAGTGAAATTACCCCCTTCTGTTCTACAATGTATTCTGTTCCCTCCTTGGCATTCATTCCCCTTTTTCTTTCCTTTAGCCTAATTTTCTTATTTTAACTCAGTACAACTTGCAGACATTATCTCTACTTTGGGGACTCAAAAGGGAAAAACACAGAACACAGTTTTTGTTGAGGTAAATCTTTTTTTACTGCTATCAGCAGCAATCCAATAGATTTGTAATAGAATCCTATCTTGTCTTTCAAGAAGGGAAAAATACTTTGGAAACCATATTCAGTGGTACTCCCCACAGCACACACCCCCTTACTTCCCTCCTGTCACTAGCACACCCCAAAGTGCCAAAGTATCAGCTTTGGCATGCAGTGCAAGCCTGCCTTAAACAGCATTTCTTCTTCGGTACGGTTTTAAAGGCTATTATTTACTGCAAGTACAGCATTATTAACTTCCCTGAGTGTTTTGCTCAAACACTAAGAACAGAGACATAAAAAAAGCATGTCAAATGACACACGCTCAGATTTGTACAAGGAAAACACCATGATTACCAACTTCAGCAGAGATGACAATAACAGAATTACCAACTAACACTATATATGTAGTGCATTTCCATCAGTCCCCATTAAAAACCTTAGAGCATTTAATGAACTGGGTTTCCAATCTAAGAAGAAACATCTTTAACTGTTAACAAGAAGCTGCTGCCATGACATTTGCAGCATGAAAAATTTTGCTTCTCTGCATCTGTTAAATTTGGAAAAAAACTCATGTCCCTCCAACTTCCCAACCTCAGAGTGACAATCCAAGGACATAAGGCAGAATATCACTGGAGGTTCCTTCTAATATATACAAATAGATAAAAGAAGAGGGTAAATATGTACAATTGTTATTTTAAGGTACAATACAGACCCCAAACCATTTTTATCTGCAGAGAAACTGAGATGTGCTCAGGTGCTTCTGTGAAGCCAAGCTCTTAATTCACTTCAGCTACAGCTCACTGGTAATTCCTTTGAGAAATGCTTTTCAGTCTTCTCTGATAGTAAAAGATATTGAATTACACTTCCAAAGGAACTCAAATTGTAATGCTCCAGTTGCCCAACCAGTGTATGTCTCAAGATGCACAACAGCACACCACAGAACAACAGCAACAGTTGGTGCTTAAGTTAACAGGGACAACAACAGAAGTTACTAAATTGTTTTCCCCAAACCAGGTGACAGCAATTTGGTACCTGCTTCATTTCTGAAACCAAGCAAGATCTACAGGCTCAAAGTCACTATAGGGAATGGCAACTTCCTCCATTTTTCAAACAACGTGAAAAGAACTCACAGTCAGAGCACAAATACATGTGTCTTCTGCTCAGTTAACTGCTACATTCAAGATTAACCTGTTCAGATCAAATTTAAGCTGGACAAATTTTTGGCACACATCTTTACATAGCATAAAATGCCAACAGGAAAGAAAACTTCACTGAAAAGTAACCTGCATCTTTTCATTTGCAGGCAAGGAACTGGAAAAAACCCACAGCTCTGGACTAAGAGTGTAGAGAGCCCGAGAGAGTGGAGGCTGACACTGAACAGTTAAGGATTTGGTAGCTGTGAGTGAAGTTGTGGCACAAAATCTAGTTGGTTTTTGCATCCCCTGAGACAAAGGTCCATAAAACTGGAACCACTGGACTCTGTGCTCTTCACCTGCAGCTTGAAACAGAACACTGTGAGCAAGTCAATTTTTTCACTCAATTCACTGAAATGCAGCATGACCTACTCAGTAAAAGCCCCACACAGCTCTAATTTGGCAGCAATGTCACATGAGTTTCAAGAGTACAACTCTATGGCAAAAGTGTGTATTTTAACATTCTGACACAAACTTAGTGCTAAAGAGAGATAAGCTATCGCTGCAGTCGAGCAGTTCTACCCCAGAGCTTACTCCCTAGACACTTGGCTCCTAACGTCACTGACACCAGCATAGGAAGTCTGCATGGGACTCAGCTCTGAGCAGCAGCAATGTGAAACAAAGTTTACCAAAATCTGTATGAACTGAGTAACTTCCAGAATCATTCAGCGTTTCCCATTCAACAATCAAATTGCTTCAACTGCCAAATAAAACAAGATTCATATCTGACTAGACTCAAGTGAGGCATCTGGCTTTCAATGCAAGCTGGATGGATGTGTAGCTGATGGTTACCACTCAGTAATCCATGGCATTCTGCAGTAATAATAAACCAGATGATAGATTTTCAGCTATTATTAATACTCTCACTAGTGTCAATCATTACATTAATAATACTGCTTCTTTGAAGTTGAAAACATTAATCACAGTATATCAAATGCTCTTGCAGAACTCTGATAGGAAGTGTGACAACAGAATTAACTCTTAACAGCAAGTCTAGTAATCTCCTAAATGTTCCTCAGAGTTTCATCCTAAACAACTTCCAGGCACAGGTGATCCAAGGTGATCCAAATAAATATTGTGCTTGCTTAGTGCGGGGAAAGAGTGTCTAAAAGGTGAGTAAATATTTGTCAGTGAATACCTGATGGTCAGACATTATCTGATTTCTTAGCTACAGATGTAGAAATACTAGCGAGTCTTATTTCACTAACCCAAGTAAAAACTCCGACTGCTGTAACATTTCCTTGAGGAACTTGACACAGCAAGTGAAGGCCAGTTCTTCAGAACAGAGTCATTCCTGTCAGCCTGTGTAAGGCTCTTGGCAAGAATAACAAAACAAATATGAAGGTTTGACATGTTAAAAAAATACACACACTCCAGTCTGACAACTGCTTTTCCTTTTTGTTGATTTGGAAAATGAGCTGAAGAGCTAATAAGTGGATTATGAAGTTACTTTGATATTTTGCAGTTTCATAATCCAGTGACATGAGAATCTGCAGAGAGACTTCACAAACACAAATTACCTTGCAGAGATCTCACAATGCAACAGCTCTCAGCCACACACACACAGATGGAGCCTGTATCTCTCCTCAGAAATAACCAGCTATCAAGACTCTGCATGCACACAGGTGAGGTTAAACATGCTTGTTTAGAACTGCATGGTGAATTACACAAGGCACTTGTAGGTAGGCCCTCAGTGTAAGACAATCCCCGTAAACAATTCAAGTGAAATAAATGGTTGATGCAAAATTAGGGTAAATTGTAATAAAAACAAGCACTGAAGTTTAGCGTCACGAATGATACAGAATCAATGTCAATAATATTTTTCAAATAGGTTTGAAAAGATGAAACCTAAAAAGAAAGCAACTAGAGAAAGGCAGTAAAAAAAAACCTGAGAGGTAAGGAAGATTCTCATTACAAGTAGAGCTTAAAGTCTTTGCTAAAGACACAATTCAAGCTAAACAGAATGAGAATACACTTAAAATCAATGACTGACTTTACCTTGCATCCACCATAAAAGTCAGAGTCTCCAAATATAGAACAAAAAAAGTAAGTAGGAGATTGCATAGGAGAGTAAGGAAACCATAGAATTTCTGGTAAACCCCTTGACTTAGCATAAGGTAATGCAAAGAAATTCAAGAAAGGATTATTCATTGTCGTGGTTTAAAACAAAGTCCACATAGCTCGTTCACTCACTCCCCCCTTGTGAATAGAAGTCATCCAGACTTATGGGAGAAAGCAAACCCAAATGCTTTAAACCAGGTAAGGCAATCAGGGACTCATGGAGCTTGCTCTCCTGTACAGGAGTAAACAACCAGACAATTCTAAAATCACAAAATAAGACACACTGGAATAAAAAGGAAAAGCATTTGTTTCACTCTGGAAAACAGTGGCTATTCTCCTGTTCTGCAGGAATTCATCCCCTCTCTGGTTTGGAACATAACCTCCAAATACATTAACCTCAAAGCTCTTCCCTAAAACAGCAATCATGAGGTTTCCTGTGCAAAAACAGCTACACAGTTCTGTGATTCTAAGAAACTTTTGAAAAATCCTAATATAATGCAATATTCTTGCAAGGAAAGCTGCTTTTCAACAGAAAATTTAATTCAGGAAAATTAAAAAAGTATTTTCCTAAGAAAGGAAGAGAATCACTCTAAAACACATTGTCTTTACTAAAATAAAGAATCAGCAGTGGAATATTCATCTGCTATTCTTTCAGGTCACACACAGTTTCAAACATAACCTTGATCAATAGAAAAAAATTGATTAATACTGGAAAGCTGCCTAGTGCCTTATTGCACTTCCCACTGTAGGTTATGTAACTGGAGACAGCATGTGTTTGAGATGTATTTTTGTTTAGCTTGGAAAAAATCATACAAGTAAAAGTGTCTGAAAGAAACAAAAGCATAAGGAAAAACATGGAAACCCAAGACAAATATTTTTATTACATTAGATATATATATTTATTTGCTCTAAGGTTAAATACCTCAGTAGGTAGAAATATGCCAACTTGTTACAATCATGAAGACCATATTGTTATTTTAAGTTAAGGACACAGAAACAGAGAGATAAAGTAACAGGGACAGCATGGAAGGTGCTCTTAGTACTTAATTAACAAAGATCTGATGTCAGCACTGAGTCCTTACACTGCATTCCCGACCACATTCGAGCCCTTTGCTGAATTCTTCTTATGGAAATTCTGCTTTGTTGGTGGCATCACTGGTCAGAGGCTCCCACTGCAGACATGAGGATGTCTGATGCCACTGCTCCTACAAATGCATACTGTGATGCCCTGCTGAGTCTCCCACTGCCAAGGCTCTGGTAGCACCTGGGGATCCATCCCCAGCTGCACATGTGGAAACTTCTAAAAGGAGTGTGTACACAATAGTACATCTGAGTCTTCTGAAGAAGAAACAAAGCACACAGCCTCCCCTACCCCTGTAATTACAGCAGGTAAGTAAACACGTTTCCCAATGTTCACATAAATACAACACAATCTGACTAAGGCCATAACACTGACGGTTTTCAGTAACTCAGGAAGCATCTGAATGTGCCAAGGCTTCGTATGTCTAAAAATTTACACTTAGAAATACGGAGTTTAAGGGGTCAATACATGCAATTTGGTGAAGATTCACCATTTACTTATTTTAATAAAGATTACTTATTTTTTCCCTCTGAAATGAAGACCTATCTTCTATTCTTAAGCCTGTAGGCAGAAGCAGGGCTGGAATGAATCACTGCACTCTGCTGTTTGGGAAAGCTTAGAGCAGAAACTCTCCTAGGAACTGGTGGCATTGCTATAGAAGTGAGACGGGAATTTAAAGTAACACGAGCCTCTCATTCAGAGGGCCTCACTTATAAGGGCTAAAAGAGAATTTCCACTGGTTAGATGACCTCAAATATATTAAGATAGTCACCAGACAGAAGTTGCCATGAGAGACAGAGTTGACCTTCTCTTTCCCCCCTCCTGCCCTTGCCTTGTCTCAGTACTGGCTAGGAAATTTTGAAGCCTTGAGTTCTAAACTATAGTTTTCAGTAAATCTATTGGAAACAAAGCTTAGATAAGAATATCACTTCATGTTATCCTTGCTACAAGTGTACAACACACCAAACTTTAGCACCCTTCTATAAGCTACATTCTAATTAATAAAAAATAATTTTTCTCAGAAGCTCTTTGGTGTTTGGAAATAAACTTCTAAACCTACTCCAAGTACAAGCCTGTCTAATAAATTCAGGTAACTTAAAGAACAGACATCATATGGCCGTGATTTCCATTTATGATGACATCCACACGGCAATCCAAGGCCTACCTTTTATAAACAGGATGCCTATATATGTGACTCTCAAGTACAGCTCATTATTTGGAACTGAGAATGCCTGTTCACCAAAAAACCTGTGAGGATTTGTACCACCACAGAATTTAACCTACTTATTTCATCTCTCAATTTCCCCTTTCTGCAGCAGCGATTGAAGGCTCTTTCAGCAACAGTCATGCTTACAGACAAAAGAAAATCCAGTGTAACTTTTGTTATGACAGCATTTATTTTATTAAGCATTTGGCTGTGAAGCCAAAACCTGAAGTTGCACTTTGCATTCAGACTGGTATAAACCAAGTCCCTGCCCACGGCAGGGGGGTTGGAACTAGATGATCTTAAGGTCCTTTCCAACCCTAACTATTCTATCATTTATAGCAGGTGAGAATTGATTCATAATTCACCCACCTTGACCTCACACTATCTCTGGAACAGTATTACCAAGAGTTACCCCATAGTTCAAGCTTTCCCTGAAATCTGATAAGAACTATGGGAAACAGCAACATTATGATGGCAGCAGAGCCACTGAAGATAATAAAGTTTGAAAAGATTTAGTAGCAATGGCTTCAGACTTCGAAACTGCGCTACCATAAATAATCACCAGAGGCTGTCCATGATACAGGTGAACCCGATTCAGGTGTTCTGCCCTCACTATAACAGAAGACTCTGTTTTAAGAGGTAGGGTTTTTAAGAGGTGTTCTGGTTTCGTGACAGACTCCTACTCAATTCACCTTATGCAGCATATGCTTTTGGTAAAATGAAATTAAGGACTTTTTTCTCCCCTGCTCTTGACAGCATGACTTAGTACAGAGAAGATATGAAAGGCACATGCAGTATTGATTCCAGGCAATAGTACAGATTATGCCACTGAGGTTTGTTGCCTACATAAAGTGCAAAGTGAAGCACAGCTAAGACACAACTACGGCTGCACAGCACTGCATGGAACCCCTACCATAAATAAGCACAGGAAAAGTAAAACATCACCCTCTTCTCCCCCCCAAAAAATTTGTTGTTTTTTTCTAAAAGGTATTATTCACGAGCATGTAGCAGAGCAAACCTTTATCCTGTGTAACATCACTATCTTTCTTCCTTCAAAAACACTTTCAATCTGCCACCCAGTCCATAACTGAAACTGCCTAGATTGTTTTAGCATTGTTTGCTTGCACTTCAGAGCCTACAGAGCACCTTAAAGCAGATTATAGCCTGATCAAACCACTGGACTGGGTTGGCTCTGTTAAAAATCTTTGATGCTACCCAAGTTCACGAAGTTGCTGTTGAATTCTTTTCACACCACCCCTGCACCCCTCCCCATATCCTTTTATCCTACTACATTTCTTTCTAATTCTCAAATGCACTCATCAGCTTAACAACAACATTCAATATTTCAATGCATAAAAATAAATAAGAACTGCCTCTTTTCCTCAAGGTCTCCTAAGCTACTGCAGATGACTGAAGGAAGATGTAAAGGATTTATTCCAGCTCTGAAAACCTATGACCAAGCCAGGCAGTAACTACCAAAATTAACACCTGGGAGATATAAAGGAATTTGAATGCACACTACAGGAAGAAAAATATGGAAGACACTGAACTGCTGAAGCTGTGCAAGCAAAGAGCAAGGGAGCTTTGAGAAACACATCTGAAGCCTAACCAAGATCCCACCTTCTTGGTGAGAACACACCTTGTCAGGCAAACATGTCAGAGAAGACTGGTGCATAGAGGAGAATGCCCATGCCATCCTAAACATGCTCTAAAGGAGATTATGAACCTTGTGTCAGTAATCATTTGCAAACAGAGGTCAGATCAAGGGCAAGGAAAACAGTTCAATCTGTACTTTGTGTCTAGACCTGGTCAGCTGCTGATCCTGAAATGCCATCTCAACTTCTCAAGTTTAAGAAAGCCTACCTCTTACAGCAAGTCAGTCTGAACTGATACCACGTGAGGATTTACTCAGAAATAAAGAGTACTCCTACTGCAACGTGGAAAGTTTCACAATACTGAACGCCTCAATCGATCAGGCAAAGCACATCACATTTTTAGTATCTGTGAAAAAATCACCTTTTCAGATATAACCAGAATTCATTAAATAAATATTCTTTGTCAAAGGATGGATATCTTAACTGTCCAAGGACAAGGCCTAAGATGCATTAAAAATTATATTTGTTTTACTGAACACAGAATAATTATGAGCTATTTAATAATTACATGCTTTAAATAACTAAATTCTAATACACTTCTCAAATAATGTCTAGTCATTTCTTAGGTATTAAGCTGTCAGTTTACTTTTCTGGAAAATGTGTTTCTAAAGGACACACTCATTCACAGTTGCTTAAACTTGGCAGTTCTGACTTAGCTCTGTTTTCTCCACAGTGTGCAAGACAACAACCTGCAACACAGGCCAAAGAAAAGTTTGTAAGAAAAAAGGACCAATCTGATTAGGTAGCCAATAAATTCAACTTTCAGAGCCCTCTGGAGAAGCTGCTCTCCAGCAAGTTGTTTAAGTCGGTATTTAATCTAAAATACTACCTCTTATCCCGATTTTTCACATGCATAAACTTAAGCCACATCTTTCTCCTGCCACCCCCCTTTTCTTACAGCTACATTAGTTTTTCTTAATTGCTTTTTAACCCTGCTCATCACAATTTCCTTTATTTTGCCATAAAGCCCAGGGCTAAGAAACGTCCATATCCAAGAAAAACAGCTGAATCTGCAAAAGAAGGAATATCAGTAGAAACCATTTTGGAATCCTAACTGCAGCTACTGCCATTGGATCAGCACAAAAATACCATGTTTCTTACAAGAAAATTGCTGTGAATGGCAAATATTAGCAGATGTTACAACACATACTAAAATAACAGAGTAAATATAGAAGAGTAAAAATAATTTTGATGAAACCTAAAGAAACTAGAATTGTATCATTTCAAAATATGCATGTATTAGAAAAGAATAAAGCACATGCTATGAGTTGCCTTATCATTTACAGCATGGATATGGACTCCGTAATCACAACAGTTCAACTAAATATTAAGAATTTGGTCTTTCTGCTTCATGATACAAGAGTATAATCCCACAGATGAATTACTCTTGGTTATTCTCAAATGCTTCATCTCTATTGTGTTTGGGGTGGGTGGGTTTTGATTTGTATTTTATTTGTTTTATGTATTTGTGAGCCTTGGTAAGGAGCTTATGTTTATAAAATAGGGGGAAAGGCCAATTCTGACAGTCTGAAATCTGTATACTCCATAACAGTTTAAACTTTAAACCTATAAAATAACACACAACCAAAACCCCTAAACCACCAAATTACTTCACTGGTATTTTGATCTATAACTTCATGAATGCAAATAAAATTTCTATGCCATGAAAAAATTACCTTAGCAATTACTCTGTCTGGCTTTTCTTATTTGCAATATAATCAAATTCTTTCAAGTTGTTTTTCTAGCCTTTCAGGTAAATCACTGGCACACAGATTCTATTTGCTAAGATAATGCACATTCAGGGAAAAGCACAAAACAGCCTGTAATCTACCAAGCCATTTCTTCTATACGTACTAAATATGCTTCTCATTACAGGCAGAAAACAAAACTCGGGGCTTGTGTTTCAGTTTGTTCTCACTTAATCTACAAATGACTGTTGAAAAGAAAAACTGTGTTGCACCATTTCTTTCCCCCAAACCCCTCCCCAGTCTCTAAAACAGAAAAATTTATATAATTGTTTTCCTAAACATCCAAGCTCGTTCCCAGTGTGAGTTCCACACTCAATGACACTACAAGGAAGATCAGGCCCAAAATTTTAAGCTTAAAAAACCCACAACGATGCCACTTGAAGTATTATCTCCTTTCTTTGGTTCACTTGTAACCTTCAGAGAATTCCAACACACACATTCACATACAAGAGGAATCGATTTCCTTCTGCTACGACTGTAAATACTTCCTTTTGCTATTTACTCTCTCCAAGTGGTAGCTTCTACTGCGATTCTGGCCTAAAACGGTAGTCAAAATGTCAGTTATATAAGGCCATGCGTGGAAATAGAAGCACTCTAAAACATATTGCTACTGAATTAGTCATGGAAAAATAATGGATGTCTGGTCAGACATACATATTTACGTAAAGACTAATATGTGTGTACCTCCCCCCCCCCGAAATCCTTCTCTCATCCTTCCTCCCTTCCCAAAGCCAGCCAGAAGCAGTCAGCCACACTGCCTGCAGGATTCCAGCCGCCACGAGACCGCCGCTGCCCCAAAACAAGAAGAAATTAAAGGCCAAAGAGCACAACAAAGCCTCAAGTTTTCCATCCGCACCGAGCGAAGTGCACAACCCCCCCCGCGCCGGAGCAGCCCCGCTCCGCGGCTCCACTTGTTCCCACAGCCTGCGAACGGCCCCAGCAGCGGCGGCCGCACCCACACACAAAGTTTACAGTC
Organism: Melopsittacus undulatus; assembly: GCF_012275295.1. NCBI lineage: Eukaryota > Metazoa > Chordata > Aves > Psittaciformes > Psittaculidae > Melopsittacus > Melopsittacus undulatus. The sequence goes on along the minus strand of NC_047538.1, from coordinate 1,616,868 downwards.
TTGGGAGGCTGACACGGCCTCGCGTGCTGTTGCGCAAAGGCCGTTCCCGCACTCCCGCAGCCAGCCCCGCTCCTCCCTGCCCCCCCTCCCGCGCTGCACGGAGACATTTTTCCTCCGCGGCCGCCCCGCCGCCAACTTTCCGAGCGGGGCCGCGGACAGCACAACTTCCACGTTCCGCCCCGCGGCCCTCCCTCCGGCCCAGCAGGAGGCGGCGGTGGGGAAGGTCACGGCGGCCCCGCTGCCCACCCGGGAAAAGTTTGCAGGTCTCCCCCGCCCCACCGCAAGGCGGGCGGGCGGCGGGGCCCGGCGGCGCGGCCCCCAGGGCTTTACCTTTCTTGGCTTTCGGGGAGTGCCGCCGGCTCCGGGCGCTGGCTCGTTCTTCCTCAATAGCGGCGGCTATCTCCGGGTCGTCCTCCCCATTGTACCACACCAACAGCTCCTCGCCGGGCGCGATTGGCTGCCGGGAAAGAAGAAAGAGGCGAGGCGCCAATCAGACGGCGGCTTGTTGGCGGCGGCGGGCCGCGGGGCGGGGAGCGGCGCGGCGGCGCCGTCGGCAGTGGCGGTGGTGCCCCGCGGAGCCCGCGGCGCCCCGCGTGCGGAGGAGGCAAGAGGGGGGCCCTTGCAGAGTGCGCCCCCTGGCGGCTGGAGGACGCGCAGCGTGAGCAGCGCCGAACACCCTGCTCCGGCCAGCACAACAGCACAGGGCCATTAAATAACCTGGAAACCTCAGTGTGGGGTTGTCTAAAATGTAACAACACAAGAAGGACATGGAGCTGCTGGAGCAAGTCCAGAGGGGGCCACGAGGATGTTCAGGGGCTGGAGCACCTCCCATATGGAGACAGGCTGAGAACATTGGGGCTGTTCAGCCTAGAGAAGCTGCATGGAGACCTCAGAGCAGCTTCCAGTGTCTGAAGGGGGCTACAAGGATGCTGGAGGGGGACTCTTCATCAGGGACTGTGGCAACAGGACAAGGGGTGATGGGTTCAAAGTGAAACAGGGGAAGTTCGGGTTGGATCTAAGGCACAAGCTCTTCCCTGTGAGGGTGCTGAGGCTCTGGCACAGGGTGCCCAGAGAAGCTGTAGCTGCCCCATCCCTGGCAGTGTTCAAGGCCAGGTTGGACAAGGGGCTTGGAGCAGCTGCTCCAGTGGAAGGTGTCCCTGCCCGGGGCAGGGGTTGATACTGGATGAGCTTTAAGGTCACTTCCAACACAAACCTTTCCGTGATTCTATGATTAAACACAGCAGTGCACCCTTAGTGTGTGCCACTAGTGTTCTGCACAGGGTCCTTCTTTCCAAGGAGCTGCCAGCAAGATTCAGGCTGAACACACCTACCTTACACAAAGCATTAAACAGTGAGGTTAAGTTCAGTCACCCACTAATGTTGGGGTTTGGAACAAAATCTAAAGGTACAGGCACAGGCTGTTGCAGTGAGTTAAAGGGAATACAGAGGGAAGATCATTACTATATGTTTAACAGATCCACTTACAATAATGAACAAGTTGTTGGTTTGTTTTTTTTTTTTTTAATCTCCATTCTCTCTCCATTTCCTGAAACATTCTATCCAAAACCAAGAAAAATCACCTAAAATGCCTTCCTTTAACTGATCTACAATTCCCTTCTTCCAAGGGCTTGGCAAACAGGCTCGTGGAGATGAGTCATTTCATTCAAGTAAAGGGTATCATTGACTTATCTCAAGTCCCAAGCCAAAGGGAAGTTTGTATCAAGAACAATAGTAACAGTAATATTTGTCTCTTCTAACACACTTATTTTTGGTAGGTCTCACAGCACCTGATAAAGGTGATAGTTATCTTTACAGCCCCAGATACCGGAACAACAAGAGGTGCAAGATCCCTACAACCTTAAGTTATATTATAAGCACAGCCTACGGTTTGGCTTGTGTAATACTTCAGAAGGCCTGATAGGGTAAATAGTGGTAAATCCATTTGCATGGTCCCGTTTCACAGCTGTTTAGCAGCAAGGAATGAAGAAGAGTTTGTCCAATGCAAACAACTTATCATCTAAACAAAACCTTGGAGAAAAGAGCTGGCAGAAACTGTAAGCAATGCAAACACAGGACGATAAGGAACACAAAATTTGTTAGCTGCATGGCTGGTGCTAACATTCAATGTGGTGAATTTAGTTCTGGTGTAACTACTTTAGAATCTAAATTAAGGTCTCTAATGTAGTGCTTCTGAAATGAGATGGAGCAGCAGCTTCAAAACCAACCAACTAAAATAGAGCTCAGTAGAGGAGAAAAGGACTACACTGACCAAGTGCCACTTCTACTGCTAATACAACACTAGAAAGCACATATCTCTTACTGATGACACCCTCTAACAACAACCCCAAAACCCAACCTCCTCCAAACTGTTACCTACAGATTGTTTAAGTAGCCACGCCAGGTTGGCATAACCTAGTTAGAAAATGTAAGGATTCTGAAAAGGCTCATCACGTTAATAATTCCCCCCCCACACTTTTTTGTGCTTTAATGCAACATTTAGCATTTCTTAATCCAAGTATTTTCTGTTCAAAAGGTTTTAAGTAATTTTAAAACCTATTATTTTCAAGAGAAATATTACAGAATGGTTTGGGTTGGGAAAGACCTGTCACAGGCAGGGACCCCTTCCACTGGAGCAGCTGCTCCAAGCCCCTGTGTCCAACCTGACCTTGAACACTGCCAGGGATGGGGCAGCCACAGCTTCTCTGGGCACCCTGTGCCAGCGCCTCAGCACCCTCACAGGGAAGAGCTTGTGCCTAAGAGCTCATCTCAGTCTCCCCTCTGTCAGGTTAAAGCCATTCCCCCTTGCCCTGTCCCTACCACATAAAAAGTCCTAGTTGCGTGTTTAACTGATGGACTTGGTCACAGTAATGAATGTCGTAGAAGTCCTCACAAAGACATTGTAACGAGTCACATCCTAAGAAGTTCTAGCACAGATCATCTAAAATTCAATTCACTCTACATACACAAGCACCACAATGTGTCTTGTACAGAGACAGGCAGTTGCCTATATAAAATATCTACTATTAGAATATATATTTTTCACCCCAGACATTACATTTTATTGTCATACTGTGCTTTTGCACCTCAGTGTGGCCTTATCTCATCAAAGCAGACAGCTAGTGGCATTAGTATGTGTGTTTGGAACTGACTTTTCATTCCAAATCTGCTTCTTCAGGAAATACAAAGTCCTGTGCTTTGTGCAGAACAACACTATTCAACTGGCTCGTTTCGTTAGGAGAGGCAGGAAGAAATTCTGAAACTCTGTAATGAGTTTAAGCTGTTTCATCAAAATAACACAACTCTCATATACGCATCCTGGGGGAATCATATGCAAAACTGTCTCCAAATATCTTCAGTCCTTCAGTAAGGATAAAGAGAAGATGGAAGAGAAAGGTATTTATGCTCACTTAGGTGTTCTATCCCATTACTATTAATTTAGGCCAGAGAAGAGGGAAGTTAAAGCTCTGTGCAGTTCCAAGGCTCTTTTCACCAAGCAAATTTGGACTTTGCTCATCTCAGCAATGAAGCTTGGAGATCAGCTTGTTTAACTTACAAATCAGCAAGCCACAAAAAGCTTAAGAAAACCTCGGGAAAAAGATAAATAGAGAGGCATGACAATATTTTAAGTACTTTGAAGTAAAGCAGAATAAAATTAAGTATAAGCCACTCAAATACTCTTTTTGGGGTAAATAAAAACAGTGCTGTTGATTTATCACTAAATGGAATTCCCCTGAATTTGTGAATCATGATAAAGATCAGGAAAGCACCACGTGTATGTACTTAGGCTGGTAAATCTGCAGTAGTTTTGAAATGGCAGCACATCCACAGAACACATGCAGAAACTCAGCTGTTATTATATGCTTTCTTTTGTATCAATCATCAGTAAGATGTGATATGAATCTAAGCCCGATATGGACTCTACAAACAACACCTCTGCTGAAAATGATTCTTTGAAGAACCCCTTCACATCCCAAACTCAAAATCTCCCATTGCAACAAATCCCAGACTGATTTTGAAACACTAAAACTGATCCCTATAGGCTGCTCTAACAATCCTCAGAAAGAGCTGCTTGGCAGCATGATCTTGTTAGCAAGACCTACTAGGATAAAATTCATCAGGTCGCAAGGAAGACAGGCAAAGGAACAAAAGGATCTTTCACATGCTGAGGCAAAGTACTTATTGTCGGCTTCTTTAGGGGTACAATTATTTTCCAAAGTTCAGTATTATCCATCAGAAAACAAACCTGGAATAAACAAATGCTTGTTTTTATCAGGACTAAAACCTCTGCTGAAAACACTGAATGAGAGAGATATTTACAATGTCAGAGTGAATCCAAAAGAGCACTTATGTTAGTGAACTAGTGTGACTATGGGCAAAGGCAGAGGCAACCTGAGATAAAGTGTTCAGAGAAAACTCAGCTGGCTACAGATTCACACTGCGAGCCTGCCCTCAGTAGATGAACACTGAAGTCAATAGCCTGGCTGGCAACAGCAAACCTTTACCTGAATGCTACCCCAAAGCTACTCTAGTTCAGAACCTGTTTAGAAGTTTGGACTTTTGTTCAATGTGGTTTGAGTGACCTAAAATATAACAGTTTTACATATTGCTGCATTGTCTACAGCTTCAAAACTGCATGATATCAAACTCATTCTTTTTAAGCGAAGATCAGTTACTTATAGATGTTGTCAGCCTCACAAACAAATGTAAGAAACAGCAACATCCTAACAGCAAGTCTGAATATACCCAAAAACCACTAAAGCATTTTAAACAGAAACAATGTTGAGCTACTAGTTATCTACTAACTGCTAGGAGGTGCTTGATCAGAGATTCAAATAACACTTTACAGTCCCAATAGTCTAAAACTAACACACTCTACCATTAGTTAAACATTTTTTTTCTTGGTCTGGGAGATATAACGTCCCAGGAATTACACCCTTCTTCCTGCCTCCCACTCCCTGAATAAAACTGGAATGGTATAAAACTAGGCAAATTTGTTTTATGGAGCTACCTATGAAAAGTGTCTTGACAACCAATCTTTGACATTTGATGCAAAGACCATAAAAATAACTGATTTCTGCAAAAGCTCTTCAGGAGAAAGTGTCTCAGTATCTACAGAAATAGAAAAAACATTTATGTAATCTGCTATAGTTCTTCATTCATTTGTATCAAATTTGGTGCTACAGCAGATCATTAACAAGTAAGATTTACTGTTCATACATATCCTGTATTTTAACAGTAGATCTTAATGTTAACTGTACTGGCACAGAAGAATTTAGACTGATGAAATGTGACATCTGCAATGTTTTAATTATATTTCATAAAATGTTTCAAAATCTGTTCAACATAAATGTAAAAAAAAGTAGGATTTGAATAAAGGGAAATTAAAAGTATGAATAATAAAAGGTAACAGAGCAATAAGTGATTCTTCAGACATCAGTACCTTTAAGCTTTTGTAGTATATGGTCCTGTTGATCTCCAGAGGAAACAGATTCTGCTCCTTTCCTGACCGTGCCCAGTTTATGTACCGCAGCCAGTTCCCTTTTTCTGGATCAGTTGCATCGACACACATCCATCCCAGGTTTGGGTAATACACCTGTGAGACACAAATGGCATTAAGTGTGATGTAACACTGAAGTGTACACATACTAAAACTCTATGTACTTTATAGCTATCCAAAGTAGTAGTTATCATCTAAGGATGGAGATAACACAAAGGATGTGAGCAGGGTTGGAACATTTCGTGCTTTTGTTTCAGTTCATCAAGCCTGAAATTATCCTGTATATTTTCCATTTACTAAGATGATTGATTTTAAGATCTACAGGCAAGAAGGATTTATTTTTACTTTCTTACGAATTGGGAAAAGTATATAGTAGTTAGAAGCATTTGCTTTATTTGGGAAGGTAAAGAAAAGCGTAATTTATACTTGATCTTTTTTCAGGGTATTAAAGATCTTTACCTTTCAGAAACCCTGTGATCACCTTAAAAAACTGTCCATGTCAATGAACTGCTGCATGTTCCAAGATGTGTAAATTCTTTGGTTTACATTCTTGGAGAAAAAAATTTAACACCTACTCCTGTTTTACATTTCAAGACCGCTTGCACTAAAGCAAAGTTACTGCCACCTTCAGTGCTTCCTGGTGACAGGCAACTCTGTTTCTCTTTCAAGACATGTTCTGCATCTCCCACTCTTCTCATTCTAATACAAGTTAAACGTCTATAAGAAGAGCCATTTGTGGATGAGATACAGCTTTTTTCCCCAAATAAGTAACATCCCACTTTGGCAACTGGAAGTATGTTTCTTGCATCACTTTCTCTCTGAACACAGACATACTAACAGGTACATAACATGTCAGGAGTACTCACATGTTTTAAGAACAAGAAAGGAAAAATATACATAATTTTACTGTATTTTCTACTTGCTTTTTCCCTTTTGATGAAGTATCTAAACATCAGCCTCTGCCTGGAGGAGCTCTTTCAAAACGCATCCTCCCTAGCTCATAACCTCCTGCTACATTCACAGCACCACTGCACATAAGGAATACACTAAAATTCTGATTCCACTGTAAATGTCATATTTTGCTACACAATGCTGTAGCTTTTTATCATTTCTGATACTTACAAATAATTATTTTCAAACCATCTTTTCATCAGGGACCATCACAATAGGACAAGGGGTGATGGGTTCAAACTGAAACAGGGGAAGTTCAGGTTTGAGATAAGGCAGAAGCTCTTCCCTGTGAGGGTGCTGAGGCGCTGGCACAGGGTGCCCAGAGAAGCTGTGGCTGCCTCATCCCTGGCAGTGCTCAAGGCTAGATTGGACAGGGCTTGGGCAACATGGTCTAGAACAAGGCATCCCAACATATGGCAGGGAGTTAGAATCACACGAGCTTTAAGGTCTTTTCCAACACAAACATTCTATGATTCTATGACTTTACATTTTCAATTTCCTAAATCAATTAAAAAAAAGAAACATTAAATAATTTTTAATTTCATGATGTAATAAGTAATTATAGTAATAAGTCAATAAATTTCTTTTGTGTTGATAAACTGTTGGTCTAATAAAATAGGATTTTAGTAATAAAGCTTCAATAAACACTCTGAAATAATCTTAGTTTCCAAGCAAACAGAAAGTTACTTAAACTATTCCAGTATGCATTTCATCAGCTGACTTTTGAAAGAATGCTCATCAGCACACCCAGCCCTTGCAATATGAAAGAGCATAAACAGCTGCACAGATCAAGACTGTAAAAGCTACTCTTTTGGTTAAAATGGAAGAAGAGAACTGAATAGTGTTGTGTGGAAGAGTTAGCAGATATGCAATATTTGGCAAAACATAACAACTTATTACTTTTTTAATGAATTACTTTATTAAATTGTCACATAACTTGATTATGATTTTTGTACAAAGCAAAATACTTCGTTACTTTGCAGTTAAAGCTAGCAGATTATTGTTTACGGGACTCGTGCACCATGAGAAAGGAACCAGCTCCAAATCCTCTATAGAACATTGTGACTTTAAGCAATTCCTGAAAACCACAATAATGATCCCTCAGCACAGTAGTGCCCAAATCCTGAATCACCTGGTGGCGTTCCCTCAGTTTTCAGTGACTCAATGTCATTTTCTCACCTGTGGCTTTTCGCCGACAGAGAATGAAAATATGTTCAAGTCTCTGTTTCTCTCTTCAGCCATGGCCCTCACACAGAACTTGTGGTTTTCAGAGGGATCCTCCAGCACAACAGTTATAAACTATTAAAATTCACTAGAGATGCAGCTTTGAGAAGCTTTACTTATTCTTCAGTTTAACTTCATTAGAGAAACAAATGAGGCTCTTGTGGAAAAATGTTGTTCTACTAGTTGGAGGTTTCTGATACTTACTTACAAGCAATTATTTTCAAACCAACTTTTCATCAGGGACTGTAGCAATAGGACAAGGGGTGATGGGTTCAAACTGAAACCCATACACCTAACTACTCCCACACACCACCATCCTTTCACAAACAGTATTTTCTAACCGAGAAGATTCTGCAGTGGTTTCAGATATCAGCATATGGGGCCAACTGTTGTGGTCTCATTTTAGCTGCTTTTTTTTCAATTCTAAAATCAGTTTTAAATCAACACAAGATTCCTTTGCCATCTAGCAAAGGTTCCCACCATCACCTGCATTGAAAAACTACAGAATTCTGTAGCAGCTTGTTTGCAACTATCATTTCTCAACATAAATTTAAAAAATATTAAGACATATCCACTGAGAACACTCAAATTCCAGCACTGAGAGAAAACACCACAAGGTCAGTAATTTACTTGGCTGATTCAATCTCACCAAGTGTTCTTGCATCTGATCAAAACTGGAGTTACCTCATGCAGTGGAGTTTCTGACACCATTAGCCCAATGAAACAAACACTGTTTGAACACTTTATTACTTTCCTGAATGTGAATTTGCATTTATGGGAAGTTGCTCTAAATTAATTCCTCTGATAAGAGTTAACAGTAAGTTTTGTACATATTTGTACGTATCTAGTGGTTTATGCAGCTCAAGTTTTGCACGCCAAGGGCCAGAAGGATGACTTCTATCAGTATCTTTGGCCTAGAAAGCCGTAAACTGCCCCAGATCATGCTATGCCACAGCTCCTCAACCCCTCCCCTCCTCAACCATTCACTTTGCTAAAGCCATTTGCTCTATGTGTCTTCAGAAAGATTAAAACAGCCTTTAGAAGTAGTTATGAACTGCCTTGAAGAAACTGTAGATAAGACTCAAGACCAGATTAAGGCACCTACATTTTGAAATCTACACAATATCCAAAATGTTATGACTAGCAGCAGAGTTTAAAGTGTGATTCCACTGTCCAGATAGTATTTGCTTTAACACAAGCCCAAACACAAGCAGCACAAGCAGGAACTTTTTATAAAGTTCCAAAAGCAAAACCAATTCCTATAACGAAGCTGGTTTTCAAAGAGCTAAATGAAGAGCAGTGCTGGGGCTCCCTTAGAAGATTCCAAATTCTCCCGATTTTCCTAATTTCATCAGCAGTTGACAGTACTCAGTTGCAGAAGGGATATTACTCAGGATTCAAGCCAACAAAGCAAAGCTTTAGCAGCAACAAACTCTTAAGGGGAGGTGTGATCCAGAGACAGTATCTAGGAAAATTAATACAGCAGTTTCAAACTATGTCAGTAGTTTAAAAGTAATAAAGAAAGGTTGTTCAATCCAAGTGTCTATAAATAACTAATGGTAGACATAGTCTGAAGGCAATTATTTCCCATCATGTCTATTTCTAAAATCTCTGGAAAAAATAAAGGCTAAACAAAATCTTGAGCTAGTGACAGATACCTTTTCCCATTGACAAACTGTTTCTTACCTCCCACATGTACACATTGCTCTTAACTTGAGATCTTTTTTTCTTGTCACCAATGAATGGTCCAAACTTCTTGCCTTTTAAAATTGATTTTGTTGCCCAGACACCTAAAAAGACACATACCGGTAGTTAAAACTTATCTAAGTTATCTTGAGCAAATCTTCATGTTTCTCCAGAACATCGCATGAGTCCGTCTCAGACCGGGGAGCATTCTACATCAAGATCACAGTAAGGAATTTGAAGTTCACTAAAATGAATTCCAACAATCCTCTCTCCAAAAAATCATTTCAACCATGAAAGCTTTAAGCATATATCTAGTTTCACTCTTTGCTCATGGGCTACTGTAGCTCTGAAAATAAAAACAATCTTCATTTTTTCTTGTACTTCAGGTGATACTGAAAATATCGTAAGAGCATTTCAGGTTTTACATTGTAAAGTCACAGATTTCAGCCATTTTGCTGAGTAAATATCAAACAAAAACTATATTTGCTTTCTCTGAAACAATGACAGGCAAATGAAGCCCTCACAAAAGTTTTACAACCAATGGATACTATATTTTAAAGGAAAAAACATCTAGGACTGGTTAAAATATGTGCATCTGCCCAAAGCTTTACTGACAAGATTTAACTGAACTGAAAATGGACGTGTGCATTTCATATCTACAGCAGGAAAATTAAGAACAGATTGACAAGTAATTGATAACTAAACATAACATTGTCATTCAGACTATGCTAGATAAGGTTTGTACTAGAAAAGATTAACCTTGCTCCAAGGAGCTTACAGCCTGTTACTAACAGCAATGCATCTATTGTTAGGCTTAGTCTTCAGACCACCAGCTTTCAACGTCAAGTACCCAGTCTGCAATTCTGACTTCAATCAAAGTACTCCCATTGTGTTAAAAAAGCAGCCAAGCATTTTTTATATATTACAGAAACACCACTTTGCTCCACACAGCAGCTTTCAAGTCTGCACTGAGTCTGCTCTTCTAAATAAAACTTTTTATATTGATTGGACAACAAGATGCAGCATTCTAAAGAGACACAGAAAGCTGCAAAACACAAAGCTGGTAACAGTTAAAGTGTTATAAATGAAAACACAGCAGTAAAGGAACATATAGATATTTTCCTAATCTAATCTGTTTGCATCTTGGTATATTTTAGGCCCCAATTCTGATGTTGCAGGAACATCATCTTAGAATGCTGGAGAAACTTGGAAGATGTCCATTCTTTCCAACAGAAATTATTTGAGATAAGTGCACCAGACATCATCTCTACCCAGCACAGGAAGGCACCAAACTTTCATAGCAACTGTAATTCATGTGATCTAGTGTATAGCTCTTCATTTCCTTTTCACAGCTGCAGCACTCACCAAGCCGTGTCTTGTCAACAGCAGATGGGAAGAGCCTCACGTCCTCAGGAAGCCCCCTAAGCACATGCTCAGGTACATCATCCAAGGTCTCCACAGTGACAGTAGCTTCAGTTGTGTTCTACAAGTTAAAAACCCAGAAGGGCCACAACCATTAACAGGTAAAAACAGTAGCACAACAGATTGTCAGCTCATACAAGATGTAAAAAACCCTGACCTGGTATTAAAGCAAAATTTCCAAACTGCCATTTCACTGTTATTTTTATTACACTTGTTTATGCTTTAATGCAGAGTTCTATGACCACATTAGAGATAAAACAGAACAATGATAACTAAAGCTGTTGCAATTATTATTTTGCTTTAGTTAATGGATGTGTTTTGATCATAAGCAGTAACATTCATTTCCCTCTGGCCTCTCCTTAAAAACAAAGATTCTCCTTTGAGTTATTTGGAGAACAGAACTAAAGGTATTTTCCTCTTCCCGTCTGATTATGACTTACCTGACAGTATTACTATATTATACCTAAAGATGTAACAGAAAAGTACTGTGGTCCTACACCACGGATATATGTGCATTTTTCAGAATACAGTTTTCATACAAGTTCAGGCTTTCTATTAAGTCTTAAAAATGCTCATTAATATGGTAATCTGAAGCTCATCCATGGAGCAGTTTTCACTTGCACTATTTTTACTGGTCATCTATGCCATAAGAAACTACATTTAACAAGTAATTACGTCAGTAACACTGCGTTGATACACACTACATTCCTTTGTACTATCTCTGATTAAAGTTGTTCCAAATTTCAGATAAAATACACTGTAAATTCATCTACCTGCCGAGATTTCCTTCAGAGAAGTATCACATAAATGTTCACAGAAACAGTCCAAGAGTTTTGATATAGTCTGAGTTATCACTATAAAAACCTCCAGTTGCTGAAGTATTCCACTAAAGCCTTAGAATTGCTGATTATACAACAGATCTGTAAACAATATGCTTAATTCTGGTTTTAGGCAACTCAAAATTTTCAACAAAATAACACGCAGCATGATAACACATCAGCCTGGGAAGTCTGACTCCAGTTAAAAAGTAAAAGAGGCAGACTAGTTTCCCCCTGTGCTGTGATGTAAGCCACGACCGTAACTCAGAACTACGCAGCCACTAATTCACCCCCCACCTCCCCTTGTCCTCCCTGCAGGATGGGAAGGAGAATCGAAAGAGTGTAAACCCCATAGCTTGAGATAAAAGTACAAGAGAATACTAATAATGATAAGGGAAATAACAAGGGGAGAGAATATAAAACTGAAAGCAGAAAGGAAAACAAATAATAAACCCAAGTGATGCACAATACCATAGCTCACCACCTGCTGACCGATACTGAGCCCAACCTGAGAAGTGACCTGGGTCTCCCAGGTGACTCCCCCCAGTTTATATACTGGGCATGACGTGCTGTGGGATGGAATACCCCTTTGGCTAGTTTGGGTCAGGTGTCCTGTCTCTGCTTCCTCTCAGCTTCTTGTGCCCTTCCCCCCTCCCCCCAATGACAGAGCACGAGGGACTGAAAAGTCCTTGATAAGAGAACTGAGAAACAGCTACACCATCAGCATCATTCTTAGACTGAAGTCAAAACACAGCACTGCACCAGCTACTAGGAAGGAGAAAAATAACTGTTACAGCTGAAACCAGGGCAGCCTGACATTACCAACAGATACAACAACCTAATCTCACATTCAGACCTAAACTTTTCTGATACTAAGACACCAAAAGTTTTCATTATTTTCTGTTTCAGCTGTATACTAAATCTTAAATACAACCTCTTATGCTACAAAATGTTTCTGCCTGCTTCTGAAAGGCTGGCATATTTAGGAGCAACACACAACGCTTTTAGTGGAAGTCTTTTTAGCTGTGTCCTTTCTGAATATCAAATAGAAGCTGAGAGTTCTTAGAAGTGTTTCAGGACATACACATCATTTGTCCAAATTATACTGTTGAAACACGTTACTGACAATTGCAGTAGCAAGAGGCAAGTGAATTGCCACTCTGAAGTACACTGATTACAACAGTATTCAGCAAACCAGCCAGAGCACAGGAGGAGTAAAAGGTTTTTCACTTTATTTTATAACCATCCTATTAACAGTTTTCTAAAATCCTGTTTTTCTTTAAAAATAAAATGGTAGAAGTCCCTAAAACAGAGGTATAATGTAAACTGATTCTGTGCTGAAGCACCACCACCTGCATTGTCACCTTTCTTAACACCTGAACATCTGCAAATTCTGTTACAGAATGTAGAACAAATGTGGATCAAATACGCCTGCTTGAGCCAGTAAAGCAATTTCTTAGCAAGCAGCTTTCAATAAAGGTTAGTAAAATCATATGAATTTGATTGGATCACCTTCAGATGTGTGGCATGGTTTAGTGGTGGCCTTCACAGTCGTAAGGTAACAGTTGGACTTGATAACCTTCAAGGTATTTTCCAAACCAGTTAATTATATGTAGCTTATCTTTATCAGAATTGACAGCATTAATGAAAAGGTTGACTTAAAACACACATATGTCTTATCGACCAGCCATTTTGTTTTCTGTTTAACATAAATATCTGTCCATAAAAAATAATGGCAACCAACAGGAAGGAAAAAATATATTTAACTGTTGAAGGCATGTCTATTAATAGAAAAGTAAGCAATTAAATGCTAAAAGTTATTAAATTTGAAAAGTATTTATTTGTACTTTAAACAATTCTAAGCATTTTCCATTTTTCTATAATTGTTATGGAATCCTTCAATTCTTTCAAGGGAAAACTGCAGTTTGCCTGAGTATGCCCTTGTGTTGTACTACGTGTTCATAATGAAAGCTAACTGGTACTCGCCCTTAGAGTAAAAGGACATCTTCGTTTCAAACCAAAGGGCAATTCCAGCTCCAGATCTTCCATTCTGATTCTGTCAATCATTTCTTAAACATGCACATTAAAGTTCCCAATTAAACAACTGTGTATGCCTCTATGCACAAAGGAAAAAATTATGTAAAGGATCAGTAACAGGAATAACTTGCCGAGAAACACAGAAGTGATGCCTTTGGAAATAGAGCTCAAAGCCAGGACATCAGCGACTCACTGCACTGAGGATAATTTCATGTCTTTATTTCAAAGTAGTTTCTGGTATTGGCTTATGTGAAAATGTATCACTTGTGACAAAAACTAAACTGTAACTTACAGAGAACACCATGCTCCAAGTTCCAAGAAGTACATACAGTTCATAAAAATGAGAAGCTTTGCCTATTGAACTGAGGATGTTGCAGTACAATAACTACTTCAATGTACAAAGCAGAACTTGCACTTGGGATACACCATTTACTCAGCCATAAACATGGATGTACCCTGTACTACCCAGTACTGAATGTTAGGTGACAGAGACAAGCTACCCTGCACATCCTGGGGGCTAGTAATGTGCGTAGTACTCTCACAGTAGAGACATTGCAAAGCTTTTATTTTAATGTACTTCACAGAGCTACTCTGTGTCTGCTGTTGTCTTTCTACTGCTCTATTTACAACCTACGAACATGCCATTTCACTCCACAGATTGACATTAAAGTATCTGCATGTCAAGTTTACTGCTCTGCAAACAACAGAATAAGCTAAAAAAGCAGCTAGATTTATTATCTCTAGATAATAAAGGGTTTTAAACAATGTCGTAAAGCTTATTATTTCTGAATCCTGCTAATCATAATTCCTAAATAAATCAACCGCTCAGAATCCTTAGCCAGCAGGTTGTAATTAATACTAAAGTTTTTAAGGTATTTTTATATTAAAGTTTGAAAGGCAACAGAAAGCTAATAAATGATTTATGAATGTCTAGTAAGTGACTAGTTCCAATTTAAGCAGCCTACAAGGTTCAATAGGCAGCTTAAAATATCATTCACACTATTCTTTGTAGAACACAATAAATGCTACTCAGACTTGTCATTAAACAATTTGCTCTATTACCTAATTATAATCACTAAAACACTCTTCCTGATAAAAATGACCAGTATTTCAACATTACAAGCATGTATTTTCTCATAAAACCTGTCTACTTCTGAAAGAATCGTGCTTGGTGAGAATTAAGTCATATGTTGAACCACATACAATGGCCCTAAAGTACCTGTCCCCTGAAATTAAATTTCAATCATTCTGGTCAGAAACAGTTCCTGGTGGTAATGAAGGATGTTATATTTAAGATCTGAGCAAGCTTTAGGAGGTGTTAAAACTAAGAAGTAACAACATTTTGGGCAACACTACAGCTGTCCAAGTAAATCCTGGCTTTCTGGAAATTATTCTAGCCATAAATATGCAAGCAGTTTTTGTACAGAGTAGTACTCAGAGCATTGTCCACTGAGCACTTCAGAAATACATTATGCTGAAAGTTTATTGAAATACATTTAAAAATGCATCTCTACATGCTATCCAATTTCAGGGGTTAGGTCTAAAGCAAAACTGAGCTCAGTTCTACTTGGCACCCCATCTTTGTGAGGGTGCTGTGTATGGTAATTAGTGGCCGCATTTCTGACTGAGTTCAGTTACAATGTCTTCTGCCAGTTTTAACAGCAACAATGAGAAATATGATAAAACTGGAGTCACAGCAAGGTTATTCTGTTGCTGCCTTCGTAAGCCCTAACAGCTGCACAGACACATCCTTGAGAGCTATTTGTGGGGGGAAAGACAGAATGCCAGAAATCCCATCCCATCCAAGAGAGTGAAGAGACCAGGAGGGGCGAAATAAAAATAAATCCTTATTCTTTAGTTGTAATAGCTGAAGGCTATTCAAAGCAGAGCTAAGTATTATCCTGCTCTTCCAACAGTCCAAAAGGAAAAACAGTGATGAAAGAAGTCTGATTTTCAGACATCTGTTAGCCTTGAACTGATATGCAAGAAGCCATGTCTCCAACAAAAAAGAAACATACTTTTCTCAGCATATCAAAGAAACCTAAACATCATTCCAGCTCATTATGCCATGATTTCATGAGGGGAGAACCAAGCCTGTTTTTCACTGTGGTTTCTAATAAATTACATCTAGGCACAGATGAGGGGGACTAGAGAGAGGGAACAAGACAGCTATCAGAACAATGCACTTCTAGTCACAAGCTAACAAAAGCAAGGTAGTGTTTTTAGCTGGGTTTCATTTTGGGGTTTGGGTGGATTGTTTTACAACCATAGCCAGGCAAGCAATTGAAAATCTCAAGCCTGTGGATTTTACCCTACCAAAACTTTAAAATTTAGACTCAACTGATTTAAGACAAGTGTAATCAAAGAATCATAGAATAGTTAGGGTTGGAAAGAACCTGCACTGTGCTCTCGGGTATGTCTGGCATATTCCTTAATAGTTTAGCCATAATTATTCCAAAACTGTTCCATCATTTAAGTTTATTTGTATGCAGTAATTCAGAATCAGAACTTTATTTTGCACCTGCCTACATAAATCAAAGACTAGCAGCTACATTCAGAGAACACAACACTCAGACTCCTTCGACACCTGCCATATTAAAGGATTTCACAAGTACCAGAAAACTGGCTATGGTCTAGGACATAATACATTTCACATCTCAAACAAATGATAATAAGTAACCAAATACTGAAAGGTAAAATAAACAACAATTTTAGTTTAGTCAAATCACTGCAATTTCATTTTATTTGCAATTTAAATGTAGCTACTTAAAACATTTTCCAAATCACAGCTTGTCCCCAAGGAATGTCTGTCTACCAAAAGAAGAAATACCGTATTTCAATTGCTTTTCCACCAACACTTAATCGCATTTTGAAGAAATCTCCTGTTGATAAGGATGGTGCATGTCCTACAGCCAAATTCTGCATTTAACTGAAGTCCTAATACAGTATTTTTCACCCACTCCAGGACTGCAGTTTTGACTACTAAAGCACTTGAGGCTTATTTCACTTTCAAGCTTCTTACTCTGAAGATCAACAGGAATATTACATTGCTTCAATCAAATCAGCCAGAGTGAAGCAACTTAAGAACAATGCCAAAAATCATCTGAAGGTGCCTTAACTGAACTCTCTTATCTTCATCAAATTCAGAGTCCAATCACTTTGACAGTACCTTTCAATACATTCAGCAATTTTTCACACCACTTTCAACGTAACTGTGCCTATGGAGCAACCACAAATTAGACTATAATGTTACAAACAGTATTTAAGCAGAGCAGGAACAGTACATGTAAACAAGATGTTTACAGATAACCAGAAATCAGAGCATAAAGGAAAAAAAAAAATCATCCTGAACAGCCTAATCAATGACAAACAGCCAGTCAGTGTCATGTTTTGGTGGGAAGAGGATTAAGATAAACGAAAAGGAAAGGACCTATTGCAAGAGAGAGGAAGGGCAGAGAAGTCAGAGGAGGTAGTTGTGAAAAGGAGGTGGCAGAAGAGGTAGCTGTGAACAGGAGATGAAGGGACTAAGGCTGCTGACACAAACCAGACGGTACAAGAAAGGGAAGTCAGAAGCAGAAACGTCTCTGTCCAAGACCCTTGCCTAGCTACCCCTCAGCCACAACTTCACTGTAGGTACTTGAAAATTAAAGATGTATTGGAAATACTTTAAAGAATCACTGAAAAAAATCAGAAAGAATGTGGGGAGGGAGCTTTAGTACAAGTGGGTGTCATTTCCTAACAGACACTACCCCAGTTTTCAGTAAGTTCCCATGTAGTTTTCCAGGTAGCACACAACCTTCTTCCTATCCTATCTTACTGCAGTCTGAGAGGCAATAAAGCACCCATGTTTGCTTGGGGTTTTTAAAATACATTATTCAGCATATACAGTGAAGGAGTTTACATGTTAAAGAAAGGCCTCTTTTAAAAACAGATAGGAAAACAAATCCTGTCTATCCTGAGACAGCAGTCTTCCTAGAAACCTAAAAATACTAATTCCAACAACAGCTTGCTTTTTTAAGCCTTCTCCTTACTACAAAGTGGTCATATGGAAGTACTTATGAAAAGGGTTTCTTTCCCTTCTTCAAGATTTCTATGGGATAAACAACAAAACTAACAGTCCTTTCATATAAAGCCAATTAACAATAGACCAAATAGTTTCAGGGTCACTGACATCACACCAAAACCAGAGATAAGACGAAAGAACACTTGAAAGATGTTTGGTATCATACAAAAACATTTCTCATACAGACCTGGCACCACAACTTGTTAACAGTGAATGAAATTACAAGGGCACTGCAAGAAAAACACGTCGGGGTTTATGCTAAATACAAACAATATGAATGGTAATTTAACAGTAAAAAGCAACATGAGCTCTGTGCACTTCAGAAACTAAATGTGAAAGCCCACCGATAAAGATGAAGGCTTTGTTTCAATTCAGAAATCTTAATTCTAGGAACAATTTGGGAGCAGGGAAACACACTAGATAGGACATGATGGGACACAGATACATAAATAGAAAGCAAACAGTCAATTATAACAGTTAATATGAGGATCTACAGCTTTCAGAACTTTAGCAGAATACAAAGCTTATTAGAATGACTCTTAGAGCAGATTTATTACTTAAGCAGACAGAGCAACAGGCACTGAGTGAATTCAAAACAAACCTTACAGGTGTAAAGATTTCAAGTCTCTAGAAATAACTTGTGAAGCAACAGTCAACCCACCTACCACAAAATAGACTGCTATGGCTTACAACTGTGCAAAAGCAAATCTAATTTTAATATACATATGTATGATAATTTCTATTTGTGTATATTTTACAAATATATATATTTACAATACATATTTCAAAGATGTGATAGAGATTATACTTTGGTTTTTACCTTTTTAATGAACATATATATTGAAGGGTTTTTTTTTACTTTAAATGAGAAGGAAAAAATAAAAATAAAAGGAAACATCCTAACAACCCACTGCACACTGCATTTGCCTGTATTATGTATGTACTCCTGTAACATCACTGAGAGCAAAGCGCTAGCTGCTGATCAGAAAAGGGCATAAAGAGTAATAAAAGCACATGTTAAAATAGACACAGGCATCAATAAAGTATACAAAGCATTTTATATGACTTTTGTACATAACCAACTTTTTTAGTAAATTCAAAATGGCATTCCTTCATGTAACATCCTATGTTCACATTCGTAGACCAAAAAGACTTTGTAAAATCATCCAAAGAGAAAATTAAGGCAAGATGTACTTTTCTTGTAAGCAATCTTTAAAGAATACAATTGTGCACAATATACACAAACAGATGTGTGATTCCTACTTGGAGAGACAAATGCAAAGTAAAATCATGTACACTTGGCACCGATTAAAACAACACCCTTCAGTCAGGATATTCGTGCATCCCTATAGGCACAACACAAACAAAATATGCTTCCCCAGTCTTTTCACTTGACTCTAGGGAAAAAGATTAGGGTGAAACATTCTGATCAACCAATTTCTGTGACTGACTGTTCATTGCACATTTGAAATGGTAAAGTGGTTAGAAAAGCTTAAAAAAAAATAATGGAAGCCTTCAATTTTCAAGGCACTTTCATAAGGAGCTGAATTATTACAAAAAGCCTCAGGATGAAATGGATTTTTCTGGAAAAAGTGTTTTTACAAGAGGTGCCAACAGGAGTAACTTACATGCTGCTAAAGGCAACTCATACACAAAAAACTTACATCATGAAATGAAATAAATGTCACAAACACTGTGGAAAGGAGGATTATGAAATTTAAATACATTAAAGATTTTAGAGCACATTTCTATTATAGTGGATAGTTTACTCTTATTATTATTGTCTAACATCTAAGCATTTTGATAAAGTCTTGCATTCATACTCACCTGATTCATTTTGAATTCCTGTTGTGTTCTGAAAAGACACACACAACAAAGAAACTCCTTTGATTACATGAGCCCTAAAAAGAAAAACAGACAATTGTAACATGTACCTACCTACAAATGTACAGTGCAAGCACACACAGACCTGGAGGATCCCTTCCTAAAGCATTTGTAGCAAAGGTGCATATTGCTTTACGAAAACAATAAAATCTGCTCCAAGCTACGGATTTGTTGTTATAACTCAAATGAACATGAATAATCTCAAGATTATTATCTCCCATTAATCTTTCTTCCAGTTTTAAATGATGCAGCAACAGAAACCTGCTCTTGCCTGAATGTTTCATCTTTTTTTTAAAAAAACAAGGGAGCTTGGTCAAGATTAAATACTTTTAAGAATTTTAGGAGTCAGAATTTAGTATCAAAGCATTATTAAACATCTTTAATGGTTTTTTAATTAACAGAGTGTATGCATTTGAATCTCCAACCTCTTGGATTAGAAACAGGAAAATCTTGTTTAAAATTAAGCCTTTTATTGAGGTATTTTGTTACACTAATGCATTTGGCATTCTTTTTTAGCAGAAGCCTGAGATTTCATAAAGTTTCCCAGATCAAGTAGGCATCAAATTTGGAAACGCAGGACTCAATACAAAACTAATCAGAACAATGCTGTACCTAGAAGTCTAGTACATCAACCCATTTCCTTCATTTTAGTCTTTTTTTTTTAATACCTACATAAAAGCATTATTGTCAGTGAGGCTGGAAACCTCATCCTTCCCAGTGACACACAGAATTTTCAATAAAGGAACAACTCCCTCTTTTGGAGGTTAACTGGTACCTAATCACTTAAAGCACTTCATTCAAGTACTGCTATTTATTCATCCTCTTCAGTAACAACAATTAACTGATTCTTCACCAAGTCTTTGTATAAATACTAACATTTAACTTAAAATACATTCCAGGAAAACATACTCCAGAAATACATACTCCAAATGAATTTCATATAATCCTTCACATCTTTGCTCTGTAAGAATTCTTAATACTGCATAACAGTGAAAATACTGCCAAACATCTTAGAAACATTACATTATGAAATTCCTAAGCAAAGGAAAAAAATCCTTGAAAAGGATATTTCAGTTGTATACAGCTCTTCCAAGATTAACTCCCTTTTGTCCCAGTATTTCCATATTGCATGAGCATTTACATAAAAAGCCGAAACATCTGTACTTCAGTTCCAATTTTTCAGCTGGTTCAGCAGGCTTTACAGTATGCCAGCAAAGACCAGTTGCTGGATAAAGGAGCTCCATCTGGACAGCTTTTAAACATCTGAAGGAAATCAATTCCTAGGAATAAGACATCCCAAGCATTTGATCTTCTAAGATTTTCTCTGTTACTGAGAACATAGCCTACACTAAAGCATGACAAGTAAGAAATTACAGGTTTCATTACTAATCACAGTCACTTATGAGACAGTTAAATCTTGCCTTGACAAAAACTTCTGTACTTGAGATGAGGCCTGAGTAACAGAGAAAAATCCAGTGCTCCTACTCATTGTTCACTGGGACAATACCCACACAATGTCAATTTATAAATGAAATATTTTGGATAGCAGAAGAGGCATCAAAACATTTTCTAGTGGGAAACCCAACTTTTTAGTAGCAAATGTCTTGGTTTGCTATACTTGGCTACAAAACAAAAAATTACTACTCACCTAAAGACAAGGAAAGCAAGAGCTTTTTGTTGATGTGATTTGACAGCCCAGCCTGATGAGCTACTATGGCTGTAGCTGCCTGTTTTAAGTTGTTATTGTCTCCAGGTGCCTATTTGTACCTTTACTCCTCCCTCACAGTGAAGATTATTAGGTCCTCAATGACAAGGGCTTAACTGTTCACATAACTATTTGCTTTTACAGTTCTGGAAGGTGATTTAGAATAATAGAATCATAGAATGGTTTGGGTTGGAAAGGACTTCAAGTTCATCCAGTGCCAACCCTCACCCTAAATCGTGTTGCCCAAGGCTCTGCCAACCTGGCCTTGAACACTGGAAAAACATTTGAAAACCTCCTGGAGGAAGCACACATATGCTACATGATGGTAAATGACAGTCATCTGAAGTACACACATCATTTTCAACACTGAGTAAAAGAGGAAGACATTTAACCCATAACTCTTCAATACCATTGCTACTCAGCCACTAAACATAAAGAATTTGGGTCACAACCAGTAAATATCAATTAAGTGATAGGTTGAAGGGCTCAATGCTAAAGTGCTGTCATGCTGAAAGCCTCCTCTCAGATGGGCTTTCTCACCAAGTTAAGCAAATTAGTCAGACTTGAAAAACAGTCAAAACTTTTGTTTCTTTTGAGCAGTAAGAATACACTTTTCTTGTATTTCATAGACTAATTTAACATTATTTTGCTTCAAATTAATATTGTTTTTAAAGAGGGTTTTTTTTAAAAAACCCTATCATTTTCACAAATTTTATAAAGGTTTTATTCAGCTTTAATAGAACTGGTTATAGTCAAACCTCTCAATAGCATTTCTTAGAAGATTACATCAAATCTTAACATACTGATGTATTTGCACATGCACGTAATACAGTTTAGGCAGATTACTGTGCTACTCTGTACACTTGCAGCTACAAGTTACTGGAGGAACCATAAAATAACAACTAAGTGAGAAATTAAGCTACAGTAAAGCAAAAGCTTCAACAAGTATTTATATTGCTATTAATTTAAAAACACACTTATACCTGCAGTACTGACAAGTTCATATATGAGCTCTGTAACTGAAAAAGGGACTGATAATATTTCCCCATTTCTTCCTTCCTCTGTTACCTACTTTTATTAACAATGAACTCAATGATGTGGAAAGCAAGATTAACGCACTGGGGAAAAAAACCCAGAACTGAAGAGTTCTTGCAGCCTTACATATAATCACTAGTTTTCTTGCCACCTAAATGGAAGATGACAGAAAAAGACAAAGTATTTGTAATGCTAAACTTGCACTTTAACTTCTAGTACAACATTCAACAAAACCAAGAAAATATGAAATAAATATGAAAAATATGAAACCACTGCACAAATATTAGTGCACCTATGATCAATAACTACCAACAATGTACACCCTCTTGTCTCTGCAAGCAGAAACAAGCTTTCACTTCATAAGCTAATGACTTCTTAGTTACACACAGACAAGTCTAATTGAAGATCTTCCAGGAAAGCCCCAAAGAAAATGTTACTGCTTTGACTTGTCAGCCAGAGAAATATGATATATGAAGTTTAAAGAAGTGATGATGACCACATTAGTTCATTTTTAAAGGTAGCAATAGCCTACAACTGTGTTAGTACTCTGGAAAAACTCACATCAGCAGCTCCATCAAACGGAGGTAACAACTGGTTTGATTCAACCTTTCCTCCTAACTCAGCAGCAACATCTATCTGCATCTGAGAGTGAAAGACCTAAATACTGTTAGTAACATCTACCACAGTAAACTCTGAAGATTCACTAAGTACATAAGAAAAACTAAATAAAGGTTCTATGCCTTTATGAAGCACAAGTACAGGAACTTGAATTTTTAATATTCATTTCCAGAAAACACAGCAAAGTCACATTCATTTCAAACCACTACCTATTATTTTATCTCATGAGTACAAAAATGCTATACTCTTTCTCAAGACATTAAAGCATCTGGGAAACAAACACAAAAGAAAAAAGATCTACGGCATCATATAATCTTAAGAGTGACAGAAAAGTGTATTTAGAGGCACTGTTAAGCAACAGATATTTCTTTAGAGAAGAATATAAGAGGCATTTGTGTTTAAGGAAATACTGTGGTCACAGTAAAATAAAATGCTTGAAACAAAGTATTTTAACCTTACTTCTGAATTCTACACTTCAGAATTCTTAAATATTCCCTTACAAAGAAACAAAGACACCTGCTGGGAATAAAGCCTGCAAACAAAAGCAAGCAGTTGTACACAAAGCTAACACTACAGATCATCTCTTTCAAACTAAATCCAATGGTACTTTTAGGTTTTACCTTCTGATTTTATAAACCACATTTATAATTTCTATAGATGTCTTCTTAAAAAAAATAAAATCTCAGAATCAAAAAGCACTTTGAATGAGAACTGGAATTGCTGCTTCCAGTTCAGAAAAAAAGAAAAACCAGACATAAGAGCATCAACGCTCTTTTGGAAGCTGAAAATGGGACATGCATTATGTCACTGCTCCAGTAAAAACACGTTCATTATAGAACCAGGAACAAAACTTGAAAGTCTCAACAGTGCTCTCCTAATGACCAGGGGCACAGGCTGGGGCAGAGCAGGGCTCTTTGTTTTAGTTTTTAGTTGAACAGATCATTTTTTGGTTTTATTTTAACATCAGGGCACTTACATTTTCCCAATTCAATGATATGCTGGTAATTAGAGTATTTTGCTCTAATCCACAATTTTCAATGTATTTGGTGAAATAAAGCTTGCAAAAAAATAATTAAAGTTCATGTTAACTCTTAAAGATTAAAATATGCTTTTGATAGAAATAAAAGCACTATCTGTGGGCATTTAATTGCAAAACATGTTCAGTTATTCAAGACTGACAGAATAAGACAGGAGAAAAAAAAAATGGGCAAACAATGATTTTCTGAACACAAAAATCTACTACCTATTGTCCATTAGGAAAAAAAGCTTTGCCTACTTCCATGTAATCAAATAAACTGCTATACCATAGGAAGGTTTATTCAGATAACTGAGAAAATAAGCCAAGAAATCACAAACACAAAAACTTGACTTTATTAAACAGTAACTAGTCAAGAGAAACCAGCAGAAAACAAGAAGTCTCCAAGAGCTGCAAATATAGAAAAATACCATTCCAGTCTTCAGACCTAAATACACTTTTAACTCTACTTTCTAACAGTAAATTCAAATGAAAATGAATTTACAATTCAATTTACAAGACAAGTACATTGCTGATTTGCTACTACGTGAAAACATCCATTTCTGTCTATCCTTTTCACAATACAGGCCTCAGCCACCCACTTTTGTCTATAGGCATGTTTTTATAGAGAGACAGAAAATAAGTATTTTTTTCAGAATACCACAGAAAAAAAACCCACGTTGCTAGAAATAAATACGCTAACAAGTATAACAGCAAATATATTGCACTTTAAAAAGGTGTGCCAACACAGATATCTGGCACATGAGTTTTATGAACTCCGGCTGTTTATAAATCCCTGATAAAAACCATACAAGTAGCAGTCTCCCATCTCACCAGTAACGAAGTGACTCACAGTGGCCAAGGTACTGCGTTATTCCTGTAAGCCAGAAGCTTATTTTTGCTTTTGTTTTCTGGTTCAGAGCTGCAATCAAAGGTCTTGCAGGTACATACACTATCAACTGGATACTAACTGGAAAAACATTACCACAGTGGTCAGCTCTAAATCACTCTGAACTTGTTTTCAACAGACACCCAGTAAGCAACAATATTCAAATCTCTTTTTTATATGCTCCTACTTGTTTACCCCTAAGGATCAAACCTTTTAGGTAAAAGAGTAGAATGAGGACATCACTGCACTGGAGATGGACTGCAAGAGCCAGTTTAGTTTTTTACGGAAAAACAGTAGTTCACTTTGACTTTCTGCTTTACTTCCATTTTCCAGTAAATGCTCATGTAGAAAAATAAAGATAGATTATACAAATGTACATAAGTATTTCCAACATCCTTCCCCCCTCTTCCATGCTACTCTGGAAGAAGGCTATTCTTCAGATCCCCATACCTACAGTAAACAGGGATCAGCTCAGGAATCTCTAAACACCACACTCATCGGGACATTTCTACCCATGACATTTTATCCAAAGTGATGATCTGCCTTTTATTTAGCATAAGTAGGGTAACACTGCAAGTGAATTTTAGCGTCATTTTTATGCTTTAATCCATGGGCTCTTCACACTTCAACCCTATCAAATCCTGGGAGCTAGATGCTTGAAGACTGTCATGAACATGGTTCTCACTGCTGTCCCTACAAATCCAGTATTTCTTCTATTTCTTAAAAGCCACTGTATCAATAATGCAGTTCTCTATCTGAAGAGTGTCAATGCTCTCATGGATTCACCATCATACGTTTCAACACCTGGAGGCCTCTCTATACCAAGGAAACAGTAGCTGAATCCTTAACACACACTTAGTTTTCATTAAAACATAGCGTCTTAAGCCAACACAATAATTTCATACCACACTGCTGTGCACCTCCAGTTCTCCTGATCTACTTCGTATGTGTGAATAAACTGAAAAAGACTTTGCATCCAAATAACATGTCTGAAGTCAAGAGCTTAGACTGGGAACAGCAAACTCAAGCAGCATGAGGAACACAACCAGTCCTGTTCTCAAGAGCTGTCCACTGTTGATTTCTCAAATGCAAAACAAGAGAAGGACTGATACTGGCACTGAACAATCAGATATCATGTGCAACCCCAAAACCTTCTCTTCCGTCTGCAGCAGTTGAAAACAATTTAAACTTTTATCATTTCACAAGGAAACTGTTGAACTTCATATGAATTTGAAACCACTGGAAATTTCAGTGCAGGCTTCAGCTACCTACTCCTGAGAGTTATCTGCAAAGCTTCACACACTACTCTGGCTTCAAGTAGAAAACCTACTTGAAGATACTTCTCTTGATCTGTTCTAAACTTAGTCTCTCATCCCAACCACAAAATCACAGAATCACAGAATGGTTTAGGTTGGAAAAGACCTTATGATCATCTAGTCCCAAACCCCTGCCCTGACATGGAACATTCTTCCCCATGGTACTACTGCACCATCATGAAGAAATTTCTGCTTTATGCGACATGTCCTAGGAAAGACATTTCCAGTTAGGAAAACAATCCTGAAATCCATTTCCCCAAGCCCCTCACACGCAGCAAGGCAGACACTTGATCTGCAGCGAGCTTTAAGGCATGTGAATTGCCAAAAGTTTTGAAGACGGTGTACTGCGAACTACTGGGAAGACAACTGTTGTCTCGCAGCGTCGGGCTGGCAGCGGTTATGGAGCTCTGCTTCACGAGCTGATACCTCCGAGGCAGCGATTTCAAGGAAAAAGCATGGTATAACAGCCCAAGGGATGGAGCGCCTTCTCCCCGGTGGCCCCTACCGCCATCCCCCTCCTCTCGTTCGCTCCCCGGACCCCCGCTCGCCATCAGGCTCTCCATAGAACTCAAGTCCCTCAGTCCCTCCCCGCACTTGCAGCTGCAGCAGCAGCCGCCGCCGCCGCCTTCCCCCGGTTCCCCTCGGGACGGCTCCACCTCCCCGAAGGAGGCTCCGCCGCGGGCCCGCCGCCGCCGCGGTCCCCTCCTCCCGCGCCGGGCCCCGCTCAGCCGCGCCCCCGGCGCCGCGCTGCTGGCTCTGCCCACCGCCCGAACGGCCCGGCCCGGCCCGGCCTCCGGCGCGGCGGCGCCCGCGGGCAGCACCGCCACTCCCGCCGCCTCCCGCTCACCTGCGCCTCTGCCGCCGCCTGCGGCCCGGCTCGGAGCGGCGCGGAGCGGCCTCAGCTCCGGCACCGTTCGGGCGCCATTTTGTCTCCAGCCTCGGAAGTGACGTTGGGGGGAGGCCAGCGGGCAGGTCCCCCACCGCGGGACCCCCTCCCGCCCGCTACCCCCAGCCTCTGCTGCGGGGCTCGTCAGGACCCCCTCAGCCCATCCCGCGGCCTCCGTCCACCACTCTCATCCCAGACCATAAACTGTGGAGAAGAGCAGGTTCTTTTCCCTTATTTTTGGTTTTTCGTCGTTTTTTTTCCTTCTCGTACTAACGCAGCTCTGCAGGGTGGTGGTTTTCTCGCCTCTGTCTACAAACGAGGTGTCTGAGGGGAAATGATTTGAATAACGAGGTGGTGTGAGGAGAGATGCTCACCCCTGAGAACGTGTGGGCTGTTTCTCTGGGCCAGCGCTCTGTGACAGGCCAAGACCTATTTGCCTCACATATTTGGTGCTGTCCTAGATAAACCCTATTTTTCTCACTCTCATTTCTGAGCAAGTACCTTGAAGAATAAAAAACAACCCTTAGTCACCTCCTGAGAGATGATTGTATGTGTACTGCAGGAATAACAGTGTCTCTTTTAATTTGGAAAGCAGAATACCTGTTACTTAAATTCCCTATTCATAATACTGCCCAAAAAGATGCAATGCTCCTTGGCTAGGTCTGTTTTTCACAATGAAATGTTAAGAATTAGACCTTTTTTCCAGAGAAAAAGCCCCTGACTTAAGTAGGAGAATGGGAGGCATTAGTACAGTTACCGATTAGAAACTGAAAGTTCAGAAGTGTTTTACATGGCTTTGTTTTCATATTCAGTGTAAAACTGACATAAAACTTGGCAATAAGCCTGGACAAAGTACTCATGTTGTACCAGGATGGAGAAATCCCATTCCATGAGCTAGAAGGTTTCTTTAACAAGTAGCCAGGTGAGTCCCCTGGCTACTCCCTCTTGTCAAACAGAAGTATTTTTTAAAATCCACCATATTTAAAAGAAAAATAGCTACAGTGACAGCATTTCAAGTATCGGGAAGATGAATACTCTGAAGCCAGAGAATTTGAATGCCTCTGTGGCAGCAGGCTGAAAAATAACAGGACACAGTGATCTTCCCACCTGGAATACTCAGGATGTGTTTAAATTTTAAAACATTGTTTAGATATACCAGAATCAGTTTTAAACCTTCTGATTTTAATGGAAAGAAATTTCATAGAAGCATGTTTAAATTAGCTTATTAGGCTAAATTAGTTCTAATTTAGCTGTATTAACATAAGTGAGCCTGACTAATTACACCTGTGTTAAGTTTGGAGATAATTATAAGAAAAGCCAAGACTCTTATTTCTCTTATTTGACATGTTAGAGCCTTATAACAAAGAAAACAAAACCAAGAGCACAACACGTACCACATCTGTTAGAGTATGAAACTTTCTACCCTCAAAATGAAGTGTACGTTTTGTCAATAGTATCACAAGCAGCACAGATTGTAACTTTCCTTTACTTAACATGTTTATAGCTCCAGAAAAAGCTTCCAAAAGAGCTCAGACCTCCTCTTTTGAAAAAATACGTTCATCTATTAACTTCCTACTTCTTTAATTTTTCCCCCTCTGTGTTCTAGAGACATTGCTATTGAGATCTTAAATGAGACAAGGTACATATCAACTTGCAGCACTAATGACAAAACACTAGTATTCTTAACATCTTCTTTGAGCTTCCTCATTTTCTTTTCTTGTCTGACTTAACTGCCACAATATTGTTTGCTTACTCATTTAAGGATTATAGAAGTACAGGCTTTTGCTCAAGGACTGATGCTACTTTTCCATTCCTTTCTCATCAAAGTTATATTGGTTCTTCAAGTTCTTAATTTGAAGGCTCACCCTGCTACTGATTGGAGGATGTCCCTTTAAAAGACATGGTGGAAGGGCAAAGAAATTTAATGCTGAAAACTAAAGCATGGAGATTAGGTTGTTTTCAGGGAGACTGATTATATTTTGTTTTTTTTTTCCCTATTGATTTTGTTTGGCTTTTTGTAGGGATATCATACAGCTGAGTTTGTTTTCTTGCCTTAATTACATATTTTTAAAGTTTTTTTTATATTTGCTTTTTCTCAATCAATTTTCCAGTGAATGGAGCTTAAACCTTAAATTATTTCTATTTGCTTCAAAGCATATTTTTTTTATTATGTAGAAATATAGTTCTAAACCAATGCAATACTTTCTATACCTGTATATTGTTTATGAAGACTACCTAACTCCATATTGCTTCTAACACTTCCTGGTTATTTTACTAACTTTACCCAAAAGAGGGTAAACAAGAGGTAGTAAAGCTGTTTTTTGAATCTTGTATTGTTTACACAGTGACTTGTAGTGGATTAAAT
This sequence comes from Melopsittacus undulatus, assembly GCF_012275295.1. Taxonomy (NCBI): domain Eukaryota; kingdom Metazoa; phylum Chordata; class Aves; order Psittaciformes; family Psittaculidae; genus Melopsittacus; species Melopsittacus undulatus. The sequence goes on along the minus strand of NC_047538.1, from coordinate 1,587,457 downwards.
TCTAAAATCATCTTCATAAATGTCTGCTGCCTTTTGAATCACAAGAATAGAGAGTCATGTGGTACCCACAGACATGAGCTTCTACTTTATCTGTGGAAGCAGGCTTCAAGATCTGAAGAAATTTGGGAGATACTTTGTCAGCTCAGTTTTACATCTATTGAACTAAAGGGATTCCAGTTACTCTACCTTAGGGGCCTCACTGGGGGTTTCTCAGCTGTTGTATTTTCTGGTTTATCCCATTACTTTCACTCTAAGCAGCTGTGCTTTGCTGAAGTGTTAATCGATGCTATAGTTTTCCAACTAGCTGTCACTTTACCAAGTTCTATATATTTAATCTACATTCTTTTAGTGTGAGTAAAGTATCTCTGTACCTTCAGTACTTTTTCCATATGCTTCTAATATAGGAAGACACATAATCCTGTAATCAAGTGTATTTTTTTCTTATTGATTGTCCAAGTTCCAAAACATTTACACATTTCTGTGCTGCTGTGATTCAGTTAATATATAGATTTAAAAGTGAAAGGTGGACCAGAAAGACACTAGTATTTAACACCCTTTCTTTTAAAGTAATGCAGGAGCTCTGTGAAGTAGTTGAATCTGGCATATGTCCTTCTGATTAAAAATATTTCTTTAATATCTATTGCTTTTCATATATAGAATGTTACGTGTTATTTCAATACTTCAGTTAGAGGACTACCAAATGGAAAACATGGATGAGATTCATTCCTGTGTTGCTGTAAGGTATTATTAACAGTTGAGAGGAAACTTTGAGGACCTGTGTAGTATGGACAGTATGTTTTTAAAGCTATGGCAGGCTCCAGGAGGGCAGATTTTTTGTCAAAGTCTGAGGCTGCATTTCTTTCTGGAAATCATTAGTGTTTCGTTCACCTGTGATAACCAAAGTACTGACACAAATGGATTTATATTTCAAGAGTGTCACTGTATGCTTATTTGCAAAAGGTGAAAAAGGATGTAGAAAAGCAAGATAAAGTTTTCTGTCTAGCCTGAGATTAATATTGCTAGTTTAGAGTCATTAAATAGTAGAAACTCACATTAATATTTTAGTGTGTCGCACTTGATGTAGAGGAGTTCTGTGTATGAGTCCTAGGGCTCTCAGGCTGCTCATTTAAATTATAAATGTCTTTACAACGCTTACTGCAACATGCTACCCTCCCGGAGTGAGAAATGCTACAGCAGGCCAACCATTCCTTGTTTTCAGAGCTGTCCAAAACCAGCGAGATTAACAGACTGGCAGCATTAAAAAGGCAGGTGACAGATTTTGACTGGCTGTCAGGGAAACACGAAGGAAACATCTATTTTTACAATAAAAATACAGCTTCCAATATCAACCTTGTCTCAAACTCTTTTGTACTATACCTCAGTTGCTTCCTTGTGGTATTCTTCACTTGTATTCAAGCACATCTGTGACTGTTAATCCTGTTTTTCCAGATCTTGTCACTCAATCACACTGAACAGAACAAGCTGTTCTGTTGGCATAGTCTGTGCTGGTCTTTGTTCATCTCTTGCTCTGTTTATTGCCTGATACACCTCTCAGTTTTCTTTGCCTGGAGGGTTTTGCTTTTGTTGATTGTAGTGTAGTCATTTATTTGTGCTTGAAATTTAGCTACATTTGGCTATGTGTGTACAAGTCATCTTTATTTTCCCTGCATTTGCATTGAGAATATATACCACCTAATGATGTTCAGTTGACTTGTAATTCTGTTCACACTATTTCTGGTGGTCAGCTTCTACAAGTCTTTAGCTGAAGATCTGAACACTTAACATTCTATATTGTGAAAATATCAATATTGTTGCTGTTGTGCTGTCTAAATGTACGAATTGGCTTTTCAGGTTGCCTGGGTGTGCATAAGCACAGACACATATCAGCCCACAGTAGAGAGAAATACTAGTGAAAACTCCTGTAAATCTGGATATCAGACTCAATATATTCATAATGACTGAAAAAGTGACTCTTACTGCTTGGACAAGGAAATTCTTGTGTGTAGAAGCCCTAGTGATCCATGGAAGGAAAAAATGCTTCTAGATTTTTCTCATCAGAGTCTAAAGCAGCCTTGAAACCAGACAGCCCCAAGTGATACCAGTATGGCCGGTTGCTGTCATGTTAATGCAAACAAGGTCTCTATTACGAAGTTTCTCAGCCATTCTAGTTTGTCCTTAAAAACAGGAGACAGTGTGCTGCTACATGTTGTGGTTTTAAACTAATAGTTTCTCTGGGAGAGACTGACACAGCTGAACTGCTGGGGTTACTGGTCATTTAATAGGTCTGAATTTTAGGAAAAAAAAAAGTAATATTACTTAAAGAGCTTTTTACAGGTAAAACAAAGAATTGGATGAACTATTAAGATATTTACTTAGCTTGTGCTTGAGATGTCCTAGGTAATGAGACTCTTAAAACTCAAGCACTTAAGTATTCTTGCTGCTTTGATTCATTCTTGTTTATGTTCTTCTTTCTGACTTAGGCGCAAGGTCCTTCAGAGTCTTAGATTTCTGCAGCCTGGGGAATTTGTACCAGTAGCAGGTTTTGTTTATAAAAATCTAATTTTTCACAACACAAAGCACTGTCCAAGCTTACCAATGGAGTTTTCCACTACTCACAAATGTCTCATGGTTTGCTTGTCATTCTTGTCAGAGTTCATTGCTTGTCAGTTATACTGCACGCAAGCTCTTCTGCTAGGACAAGTGCTTTTTTTTTTCCTATAGTTATTGAGAGTTTCTCAGTTCCACTTTATTGAATTGATGATATGGTCATAACTTAACTAGCTAGATATTTGGCTTCCATATGCAAGTTCCAAGTGGCCTTCCTAAAGTCCTATAAGACTGACTTCAGTAAAAAGGTAACCAGCATATCTGATCGGCAGACTAATGGTGTCAGGTCAGTAAAGTCAATTCACTACCTCCTGGTCACAGGCTGTGGAACCTAAGATGTTTTTCTCAGTCTGCAGAACAGATGGCTTCTCTCTAAGGCTGAACAGACATGCTTCACTTAAACATTGCCCTCTCCAGAACTTGACAGCTGCTGACACTTTCAGTCCATCAGGTAAGTTATGTAGGATTAGTAGCCGTTACCTGTGTACTATTCCTGCTGACTAAAATGAGTCTGTGTCAATTACAACAACAGGGATACAGGGATGAAGATAAGGCCCATTTAAATTTGGATAAATACAGGTTTATCAAGTGGCATATGATGGTATTGCTTGCAAACTAGAGCAGATCTTGTAGAGCTGCCTCTGTAAACTGATTCAGACACTACAGGATTGGATTCCAAAAATGGATGACCAGCCAAGTTTCTTAGCTGAATTAATCACTTAAACTTCATCACAAGTATTTATGTTGAGAGAAGATGTTGACAATACTCTGTGGAAGGGGAAGTGTGGCAAGACTAATGTTTAATTATTTTTTTGGCTGCCTGCTACTTATGTAGTGATAAGCTGGTTCCGAGGGTGAAACAGCACTGAGTATGGAGAAAGCATCTGTTGTCTGTACTAGTGCTGCTTTCAACTTCAAACAACTGGAACAATCAAAACCACTTGAGGTGCTGTATAGATGGGGTAGGCATGCTCTGTGACACCAGTAGGAATTTTGGTTTTCTTAGTAGCATTTTAAAACTAAAATCAGGCTTGACAGCTAGGAGGCGATATATAATAACCTGAAGCTTTTCTATTTTGAACATGTTAATTTTTCTTGTAAAAATGCTTTCAATAATTATTACCACTAGCTGGTGCTAGGGTACGGTTTTCTGTGTGCAGTTATGGTGCTTCTGCATTACTAGCCTATGGTGTGGACCGAGTCTTTTGTTCCAGTGTTCTGCTCGTGTATTTCTTTTTACATTACAAGTTGTTCTTGTGGTGATGGTTTAGTTTTCTGCATGAAATGCAAGCATGCCTTACCTTCTCAGAGACTTTATTAATTTCCACTCAGTCAGTCAAGCATGCTTATTGTGGAAGTAAGCTAATCATGAGCTGGAGAAAGCAGTCAGGAAAACTGTTTTCAAGGAGTGACTTCATAATTCTGGAGTTAAACATTTAAATTCAGCACTTGTACAGTTGGCAGGGTTTGCTCCCCTGGGAGCTGTGGTTAATAGCAATGTATGTTTTCATAATTTCATTAATATTGTCTCTTACAGATCTTAGTGCCAGGAGTAGCTTCCTAAGACTAAGTCCAGCTCTGGAACACAGAGATAACTTTACGCAGCAACTTACACTATGTAAATTCTTTTACTACATTACTGATAAAGCAAAGGCTGCCTGTTAAAGCAAGCTGTATCTTACTATGCAAATTGCCTTTAAAGGGCTGGTTTAGGTCAGTCTCTTGTATCATCAATTTCTAAAGCTATGTCTAAGATGTGAGAAGCAGACTTAATTCTCATGGTGTAAGTGGTTTGTATGAGTATAGGCAGGGAAATACAGTTCTGCAAATGGCTGTCCCTTAGTATTTCTTAGTGCATCTTTATTGCATCAGGACTAAGTGCACAGGAGAGGAAATTCCTTTCAGAAGGAAGCTAGTGTGTGTTTTGCTATGCGCAGTTATTGCTGTTTATTAAATTTTTGTGGGTTTTTTTCAAAATGGTATACAGGAAATGAGGAAGAGCTGACTTTCCCATCTCTTTTCCCCTGAGTACACCTGCTGAAGCTGATAATTCCTTCCTGCACAGGATGAATCAAAAATGTTGCAAGGAAAAATATCCACAGGACTCTAAAGGAATGTGTTATGTGATGATAATGTGGTTGATAAGAGCAGGAAATCGAGTTGCTTCCCAGTTCAAATGAGACATACATTACTAGTTAACTAAGGCAAACATCAGTGCATTTAAAATTGCCTTGTTAAAAATGTTTAATAGTTTCAGAGGTAAGGAGGAAGTGCTTTAAGGGTTTAGGTTCATCCACTTCTAGTCAATTATTTAACTCAGTTGCTGGTCAGTGTTACCTTTAAGTTGTTACCAGGTGGTAGTCTTATTTTAGGAAAAATTAAAGGGTTTGTGTACTCCAGAAAAATTTATCTTCTTAAAATGTCAGTAGTTTCCTGTTCTCCACAGGAGAAAGAGGGCTTCTCTGAAGATTAGGACAGATTCTTCCTACCATTTTCACCTCAAAAATGAGAGGGAGGTGTGTTCTTTTGGGTTGTTTGGCTTGTTGTTATTGCTGGCTTGATGTTGTTGCTGGCTTCTTCTTGGTTTTTTTTTTTTTCCTGGGTCTTACTTGAATTATTGCTGTACTGAATAAGTATTGCTCTTACTGTGCTCCCTTTCCTATTGGAAGATAAGTTTGCAGTTACTTCAGTTACTTTCTTCTGCTGCAGTGTCTTCCTAGATTATATACTGTTAGGAAAACTAAAACCTGGTTTATACCAGTGCTGCTGTACTATTTCAGAAGAAAATCAGTCCAGTTCTAAATTAGATGCAGAGCATGGAAGATTGAAGTTTTCTTTATAGACTTCATTATAATTAATGATGCTTTCAGGAAGGTAAGCAATGAAAAATCCTTTACTCCCTTTTCATTTTGCTAAGGTAGATTTAGCAGTGGGGAGGAGAGAGGTGCAAAAATTTGTTGGAAACTCAATCTTTATTGACTAAAAGCGGTTCTTTGTTTTGCAGAAAAGTGCATCCTGGGGCTTGTAACTGTAAACACAAAAAAGCTCTTAGTGATGTGCATCCTGAAGTGTAACAAGACTACACATGATTGGTCCATACTTTGTGTCAAAAAACAGGAAATATTCAGTAGAAATCATCAAATCCATCTGACTTTTTAATGGGCTATAGTTACTGTATTGTGGGAAGCTTGCTAATGAGTACAGGTCTAGTCTAGCAGAACCAGCACATGGTTCAGGAACATGTACCTAGAGAAGCTGAACCTTTCTGGCAGGATAGTTCAGTATTGGTACGGTTTGCTGGAAGGTGTGGTGGACTTCATAGAAATCTTTCAAAAGCCAGTTTTATTGAAAGCTGTGTAATCATTACACCAGAGTTTCATTTGAGGTGTATCTTCTGGATTTCTAGATTAAGGAACAAGTAAACTTAAAAGGATATTATTTCTGGAAGAATCTGTATGTGAGCACTTACCCATTCAACACTTACTATAGAGGGAAGATCTGACTTTGGTGTTCTACCCATTTGTCCCAGTATTCCTTATTTCAACTTGGATAGGATTTGTGGTGGTTTAATGTAAGGAAATACCTTCTTTATCCTTCAGAGAACCTATTTCAGAAGATTTTAAGGGCAGTTGTGGAAAAATATATCCAGCCATATCCAAGTGCATTTAAGTGAACTTCAAGGCTTAATGTTTGGTAATTCTACGGATCCTGATTGCACATAACAATAAGGAATATTGTCTGTCTATGCAGTGGAACACTCTAATACTGCAAGAGCAGCCCAAGATGAATTGAGTGGTTCCTTACCCTTATATCTGTGCTGTGGGATCCCAGAGGACACTTAGATTTGTGGTTCTATGTTAACCTGAAATGTAGCAAAGGAAAAGATTAGAGCCTGTGTATGCCAGACCCTGGACAGATGTGTTTGAGACAAACTTCTAATCTGTCAGAACAAAACATTTTTTCTCCTGATACAAGTTTTATCTTACTACTGATGTGTCTTCCCATCTGAAACATCCCTTGCAAGTGGGCAAGTCCTTTGTTTTATTTTGGCTCATTCTGGAAATGTGAATGAAAATTCAATGTTTATTGAAGACAATATTCTGCAGTTCTCCACTTTCACCTCACACATTTTCCACTTTTTTTTGTGGATGGCACTGTTTGCTTTTGGTTCTGAGCTTTCAATCAATCATCCTTGCCAACTGCTGTCTGGAAATGGATTGCAACCTTGAAAATGCATGGAATGTGTAGCACTCCTTGCCTTCTGAGACACTTGCCAATTTAGCACTTACCAGAGTCTGAAAATGTGACTCCTACAGCCTGGAAGAGCCTTCCAAGCTGCATGATTGAATGGGGACTTTTGTGTTCCTGTCCAACTGTTTGTTGCAGAGTAGGGGGAGCTGTGGGTTTGATCCAGTGCCTAAATCCACAAGGCTTGGACAAAGACACATGGCTGATGTGATGCTGAGTTTATTTATACATAAATGCCTTAATGCTGCAGCTGTGAGAAATATACAAAGCCCTAATTCAACCTTCTCATTATGGCACCTAGTGTTAAGTTACATATCCACTACTAACTTCTGTATCCATCAGTAGTTGCCTGACAAAAGTACATGCTGGGAACTTCACTATAATTAATGCTTTAGGATTAAAAAGCTGGCTGAAAAAGGATGGCTGTGGTTGATCTGACAAACAGGTATAACAGTGTCTTGAGACATGGTGTAGGCCAGTGAAAACTTAAGCTTTGAATTGTAGCAGTTCAGTAACATCTACAGTGCAAAATTTCAGGGGGTGGAGATGTTTTTAAATGGAATTTTTGATCAAAACCAGCACAGCATATTTCTGACCCGAAGGTTCTTGGTAGATTCAGTAAGTTTTTCTCCCCATTGTTGCTATCTGATATTAAATAACGTTAAAGTTCATGCTAAAATAAATCATAATGGAACATTGCTTCATCTAAACTAGTATGGACCTGTGACAGGACTTATGGTTAAACATTTCTGGGTTGGTGACTCTTCCCTTACCTGTGGTTGTAAGCCTTGGCAAGTCACATAATCGGTGTTATCATTCTCTCCTGAACTGGAGGTACTTACCATCCTCATGTGAATGATGTATCAGTGCTTTTGAGTTTGGCAAATGTTAATGTGCAGGCTGTATTTTATGAAATAGTATGTGGTTAGGATACTTTCAGTAACATAGTGCAGATAAAATAGATTAAAAGCAATTGCTGAATGTTTTAATTCATATTTCACTATAAATGAACACTTTGAAAATTGATTGGAGTAACGATCTCTGTGATTCTTCTGGTTCATACTTAATTATTGCTAATTTTATTGAATTTGTTGTTCTGACATTTTCTGATCTTTTAGTAAAAACTTCTTTCATTAATTCCTGTAATAATAGCTGTATGAATGTCTAGAAGTATTATAAATACTGATGCATCAAGTCACTGCTTTCATAGTATACTGATGTGTATCTTCCCCACAGACACAAACGGACAACTATGTTTATGATACTTTCTACTGACATCTGGCATTCTCACAGGAAGCCTGGTGCCTGCTTGTCTGTTGAGGAGAGCTACATTTATGACTCCAAGCCAAGTTGCAAAAGGGAACATTACTGTTAGTAACCATAAAGGAATGGATGTAATCAGGACTAATGGCTTTAAGTTAAAAGCAAGTGTTGATATATTTACTGTTGTTCGCTGTGAATAAAAATCAAACCTGACCAGCTGTTGGAAGTATGGAGCTGTTGTTTCCTTGTGTGTCCTCATGCATAGGAAGTCTCCTGACCTTGGGCCTTGATTCTGCAAACACGTGTACTGATCATTCATTTCGGCTTACAGAAGTATTTGCCCTAGGATAATGTGTTGTGTGGCTTCTTGTAAAACAGAAAAGATCCCATCTTCCATGCAGATTCTACCAAAAAACATGGCTTATGTTTAATCTACCTCTGAAGTCCTGAACTAGTAGTGGGAATATAGATCATCCAAGCCAATAAAAGCTCAGTCACAGAAGGTTGCAGTAGTTTGCATATGGAATATAGACCTCTGCATGGATTTTTTGAGTCAATATTTCTAGAATGCTTGTATCATGAAATTAAATTCCTGCTTAACAGAAGAAACTGGTGACATCTGTGCTGTTTCCTCCAGTGGTTGAATAATTCGTAATTCCATGAGGCATGCATTTGGTCAGACATCGAGTGCATGTTACTGGATAGTGTCCATTACAGACAAGAAATTGTTAAATCTAGAGTAACAGAAATTCCTATTCTTTTATGTTGCCATGATAAGAAAAAGCTGTAATCTTCCTGCCCATGTATGAGTTTACATGCATTTTTAGCTAATTCACATACATCAAACAAGCACATAAAACAATTGTGTGAAACTTCGTTATAATTCTCTTTGAAAAACCAGTGGTATGTGTGGACACTTGGAAACAAGATACCTGAACTAATCTGGTCCCCTTTAAGTACCATAACCTAAAAGTACAGGGGCAAAGGATGCTAATATGAAAAATTAGACTTTTTCTAGCCAAGTTCAGTCTTCAACTGAACTGAGTCACTGGAAGTGGAAGTTGATTAAGGTGTGTGTGAATTGTATTTCAGGGATGGGACCTCGTGTGTTCATCTGTAAGACTTCAGATGTGCTTTCTTGGAAGATAACTTATTTGATGTACCAGAACTTTCAAAAATGAAAGTTTACCCTCACTGCATGACTTTGTTACATGAGTAATGCTGCACAGTGCAGTGAGTCAGAGGTGAAAAAATCAACTGTTGCTGAAGTTAAACAGCTTCTTTTAAAAAAGCTAAACTGAGGTCCTATGGCTTTCATAGAAGTTGTGAAAACTTTTCAACCTATTTCAAGCCTACATTGACCCTTGAATGTTGTACTTTAAAAATGCCCAATACCAACTTGCATTAGTAAAGGGCTGACTTAAGATACACACTAGGCTTAAACTTGTTTCAAGTTTGTATATAGTGCATTCATTGTACAGTGGTATCATTAATTTGTCCTTTAGTTTTATGCAGCTTTTGAGTGTAAGCAGAAATAAGCCACAGAAGACAAGTTACAAAATCATTCAGGAAAATTGAGGGAAGTTTAAAACATTTTTTTATTTATTTAAAAGAAAATAACATTGCAAAATAAGACAGTTTACATTATAATCTTTATTTTCAAAGCTTGAAATGGTAGTTGAAGGCACATGAATGAAACAAAAGCACATATAGTTGACATGTTTAGCAATTATTGACCATATGGTTTATCATGATTTTTACACCAAACACGTAAGTGCCTTAAAGTTTGAAAAACATGATGCATATCACTTGACATACAAAGCCTTTGCTCTGCACTCTGTGCATTCAGGTACTGCAGCACTAAACATGCCACAGAAAAGCTGTGGATTCCAAAGATGCTTCATATCCTACTAACATATTCTGTTCTTGTTTTGCACACGTTATCAAAGAAGCCAACTATACAGTTAGGAAAAAAAAATGTATATGCTAATTCAAAAGCTTCTACATATCAGCTCTAAATTGGGCTGAGTAACTGGTTAAAGTGACCCATCAAAACTGGGTATTTTCCAAGCACCCTTTAATTCAGGATGTGTATTTCAATCCCTGCATGTCTCTGCAACAGGAGAAGACAGGAAATTCCTGGTGCAGCAGTCAGAAGAGCAAGCTTTCAGTTGGTAGGTCAGTTCCAGCTGGGCCTACCATGTTTTGCCACATAATGTAAATATCAAGAGCAGAAAATCTGTATCAGTAGTGGAAAGATTTAGCTTCCAGTATCAATCTTGTACATAATTGTGTCTCTCTGAAGCCATTCCCTTCTTTTTGATACATCATTTGGTAGATAAACATGCCACAAGCACTTAACCAGCCAAAACCACTTAAGATTCTGGAAATTTTTTTAATGTATAAAATGTAATGTGAAATAATCTTTGGTAGTGCTTAAAAATAAAGCTAGGAGATATATATATATATTACTCGCAAATCACATTTCAGATGTAAATCTCATTGCTGATGGGTTTTTTCTTACTGCATAATCATTTTGTGCTTCTACTAAACTCCTGGTTAGTAAAAACCTTATGAAATATTCCATACTCTGTAGTCTGGGGCAGTGGGAGTCTGTAGAGTTGTGTGGGATCCCCATAGATCTGGAATTTCTCAACCATATTTTCCATGGATCATCTTCTCACACAGATACAGGAATAGTCTTTAGTTCTTATAAGAAGCACTTGTATTTTTCTGGTGTAGAACAGCGTGACTGCTTATTTCAACTATTTTCAGGGCCTGTAGGACAAAAACCCAGATGTCTTATGTTCATACTTACCCAAATGTTATGTGGTCTTTACTCCCTCTTCTTGTATGTCTTATTTCACTTTCCAGTTCATAGTTTGCTTTATCCTAATGCTGTATCAATAGTGCTCAAGAAATGTAGTGTGGTTTTCTTACTAGTTTGGAGTTTATAAGCACTTCAGATTTACATGGCACCAGTGAATCTTGTTGATACCAAAACAGCTTCTACAAATGTCTAGAGTAATAAGATAAAGATCACTTGTGTCACATGTTATCCAGCACTTCCAGAAGTTGGGCTTGTAATACTTCATACTGGGTTTTACCTTTGTGCAGTGGAGTAATCCAAAACCCATGCACCTGATAACTATTATAACTGCATGGACACAGTGTCTGACTAACTTCTCTGAGGTGTGTAAGTGGGTTTAGATCACCCACCTCACATTGGTGCTGTGAGGTCATGAAACAGGTTATTGTGCCAAAACAGCATTAGAAATTTCCAAAAGCAATCCCTGTGACCTTGCTCAGAGGATGGTGCTTGTTTGAAAAGCCTGAATAACAATTTACTTACGAGTACCTGCCTGACATCTTCCTTACAACAGCAATGATGATTCCTGCAAGGATTCCAACTGCAACTATGACTCCAATAATTATTCCAACCAGTGCAATTGTTTCCAGACCACCTGAAAGAAAGTCAGGAATGTTACCATGTTTCTGATGAAGACCACTGATAGGAGGCTACTGATAGAGCTGACAGTGTTCTGCTGTATCCCACTCTTTGGGGAAAGTTATCTTATGAACTCTGAATTAGGTTGGGTAAGTTCAGCAGGCTTTTTGTAACCTATAAAAGTGCTTTTGGGATTGGGGGCTCCATAGAGATATGGCTGTGGAGACAGTTGTGGGGTGAAACAGAGGAAGAGTTCGGGGAGGAGCTTATGGCTCCTGCCAAAACTTTTATTTAAGTATAGCATGGGCATCACTAGTAGCTTTTTGAAGGGTATCACCCAGCAGTTAACTTCTCCCTTGTTTTTGTAAGGGTTACTTCTGTTCATACCTTTTTCAGTTTTCTCTGGCTCGCCACTCAGTCCACCTGTAAAGCCAAAGAGAGAACAATTATTTAATTACTTGCTCAGCTTTGTATGGAGTTTTCCTTCCCAATTTTTAATGCTATACCCAAGGAAAACTAATCTACTTATCCAAGGAAAACTAATCTACTTATCCAAGGAAAACTAATCTACTTATCCAAGGAAAAAGTTTATCAAACTTTTATTACAGTGGTTTGGGGTTATGTAATAGGTTGTTCTTTCTGTAAAAGTGAGCAAATGAGAAGCTTGAGAGAATGAATGAAAAGAGATCTCTGAAGTAACAGAAATTAAAATCTAAGGGATTGATTGATCTAATGTATACTAGTGAAGCTGAAGTGTGGTCACATCAAGATCAGTAAGGATATACCTGGTATAAAATGATTAAGACAGAAATAAGATTTTAATTGAGATGAATTTATGCTGATATGCTGACAGCAAGGCAGACCTTTATTTGCTGAACTACTCTTTATTACTAAAGGCTTTTTTGTCGGTTTGAAAGAACCTCAAGTTCCTTAAGTAGTCTTTTGTGTCTGGAAGATTGTACAAAATCTGTTTAGTATACTTCTCTAATCCTGGAATTTGTAGCTGAGAACTCATGAGAAACAGATGAAACACAAATGCTGCTTTGAATTCATTACAAGTATCTAATCCCTAATCTTTCATGTATCCTTTTAGAAACATCTGCAAATTCTACATAAAATTCAAATCTGCTGAACAGTTTGTTATTTAATGGTAAGCTGAGAAGTCTACACTCAGCAGAGACAAGTAGGCTGGGAAAGGAGATAAAAGCATGTACAATTTTTAAACAAACGTGTCTGATTTATTGAGGGACATAAAACTGCTGTAGAACATGAAAGCTTCAAAAAGAAGCTAGCAAAACAGAGAAGTGTTTGCTCATAGCTGCTGTCTAGATGTAATTGGTTTGGGCTACTTTGGGGAGAAGCAGTGAATAATATATCTCCTACAAGACTTTGTAGAAACCCAATTGCCACCAGATCTGATTTGACTTGTTTCAAAGAAAAGCCTATATGCTAAAACCAAGCTGACTTGCAGTGCAGTTGACAGATGCCATTCATGTGAATTGGGTTTATCACTAATGTATTCTGATAGGGCAACCTGACATATCTGTGAACCTGATTGACTTCCAGTGTTTCTAATCTGATTGTTGAGCTTGTACTTGAGGTAGAGTTCACACTGAGCATCTGTTGGCAACAGCTGCTATTGTTCACATTAAATGAAGAATGGTTTCTTTGAGTTTTCTTAGACACTCTGCTGAATTTGCATTTCGTTATCAGAAAGTTGGTCTGGAAACAAAACCATCTCTTTTCTCATAAAGGTTCATCTGACCACTTTAAAGTGAGATTCATTAAACTTAAGACTAAGTCATTGGTACTGTTATATGACTGAAAGAGCAGAAATTATGATGCTTCTGTTCTCTCCCTTTTTACTGGTAGGAGAGTGAAGTACAAGAACAACCATTGGTGAACAGAATGATATAGCTACTTATTCCTATTATCAGTTCACATCTGTGATGAAGTTAGGATGCAGAGTGATTATTGAGTAATTTTAGCAATCTTTTTTCAGCAAAGCTACCTTTGAGACCACCTTCAACTTAGTATTTGATTTTTCCAGGTATTGTTTAGTAGGTAGCAGTAGAACTTTGATATAATAAAACAAATGAAAGAATTTACCATCAGTATTTTCTGTGTTGACTTCATAACCAGTAGAATTATCACTGTCTTCAACTGGGGCAAATGCACTTTCTGTGGTCATCAGTTGTCCAAACTGCAAGAGATTGGTTACACTCTGTAGTCTTGTGGGCAACTACAAGAATTTGGGGGGAGAAAGAGGGAAAAGAAAATCTCAGTATGTTTGCTCTGTATGTATGAAATAAGCATTTTAAATCTCTTGGTCTATCAGGTGGAGGATCTCTTAGCTATCATACGTCATCTTTGATTTGTGTACAGTGACAGGAAAAGTAAGGTGATTTGTCTTCCCAGCCAGAGGCTCTCAAGATGGGATGACCTCTCAGTAGCACTATGGAAGGTGTAGGACAGCACTGCAGAATATTGCAGACCTGCCTTTTTCATTGTTTACTTTTTTAGAGATTGTCAGTTTGGTTTCACTGAAGCTAATGGAAAGATACTGTATTAAAGGTAAATGGCAGCACAGAAGCAGTTATGAATGCTTTTTACAGCACAGAACTACTGTCAAAAAAAGTGTTTTCAACTTTAGTACCTTCAACCTGATTGCTTGCAAAACAAAGATACTGGTGTTAGAGCTCTTATGTTAGAACTCAAGATTATTCTTTATAATGATTATTGAAAATGTAAGACACGAGACAATAGCAGGAATATGAAATCAGGGTACCCTAAAGGGACCTCTATTCAGAACGATACTCACCAGGGTTGGTGATTCTTCAAGTTCTGTGTCATTTCTGAAATCTGTTGTTGCACTTTCTTCTCCCTCTACAACTGTGCTTGCTGAATAAAATTTTAGGAAATGAGTTAGCATTTTACTTGGTAATCAGATGTCCTGCCTACACTGACATGGAAATTGTGCTAAACATGAGATCTGAGTAGTGTTCCATCTTCCTTTCCCTGTGCACTTAGGTTTGCAAAATTATATAGATTACCTTTGAATTCTGCTATAGTCTCGTGCAAAGCTGTATGATAAAGAGCTGAAATTCACATCACTTAAACCTGGCACAACCTTGAAGCTTACTGGTTACTAAACATATTGTCTAAGAAGAGATTTCTTTAAGGAAAAAGTTTTCCCGTTCCCTCTGGATGGAGGCAACCACTCCAAATCTAAAGTTAGGCATTAACTTATATATTTGATAAATTACTTCAAGCATCTTCCACTTTCTAAAACAATAACAGCTTTCTTCCATTTTTCAGCTCAGTCCCAGCTGCAACCTTTATTTTTAGAGCTATCTTTAATGTTTATGGGTGTAGCTATAGTTTAGAAAATATTCCTACACAAATCCATTCAGAGCTTTTTTTCTAAGTTAAACATATTACTTGCTGAATATTGCTGAATAGGGATTTTTTATGCAACAGTGTAAGGTCTCCCTTTTCATTCCAGACCTGTGTATGTCACCTGTGTTCTTTCATGTAACAGACATGCAAGTTTTGACCTACACAATGTTTTCTTTACAAACACTTCAGACTTCATCAATAGGAAAAATAAGATGGAACAAGGTAGAACATTAAAGATGGATATATGAAGACAACTGGTAATATCAATATTAAACATAAATATAATCTAAGTTTCTTGCTGATTCATAAAACTCTGACCATACACAGTATGATGCTACTGCAGTATGGTATCTCTTAGGAGCTTCTAATTCAGTGTGCTTATAAAGCTTGGTGAGGCTGCTGTTAGGCTGCTACCTGGAGTATAAGGGTTTCTGCTAACTCCAGATACCGATGTTTTAAATTTAAACAGCTAATAATAGCCATTGTCCTGAGCGAAAACTAGTGGCAAAACCCCTTAAGCTTCTGAAAAATTCTTTCTTGGATTCAAATTTTGCATCTAATGTTAATTTCAGTAATTTGAGCAAAAGTTTGTCCAGGTAAGTTGTTGCCAGGAAATAATTGCAGTGATGGCTGAAGGTTAAAATAAAAATGTTATTTCAAATGAAAAAGACAATATATAGTTTTTAAATAAGTAACAAAATTACACTGAGCACTTTAAAGAAAACTTTTCATACAGAGAATGAATGATTTGACATTGGAAAAAAGCAATCTCTGGTTTTGCTTGAAACTCTCACCTGAATTCTACTGGAAACTTGCAAATATTTTTCCTTGCTCCCAAAACTCAGTTTTGAACCAAAGTAATGCTTTTTCATCTCTCTCTGGCATTGTAAGCCTGAGAGCTTTGTCCCATCGCCAGGAGCCCAAACACTGGTCTAAACTTAAACTTCTAATTCCTGGTTTACCCAAGTAAATAGAGTTTTATATTTTTACACCTTTATAAACCCAAATGCAGATGCACTTTCATTTGAAGAGCCAAAAGGGTGTGCACGAAGTACTTGAGACACAAACAGATGAAGAAAGTATATTCATATTATGCCAAGATGAGGTCTAATTAAGTCAGTGCGTTTCCCAAAAATCATCTTCTAATCCATGGAAAGTGTAGAACAGGCCAAGGTAAGTTATTTTTACCATCTAGCTTAGAAATAGGATGTTTTGGTCATTTTTGGTTGAAATATCCCAGGTGAGCAGCCTTGCGTATTTTCTGCTGAGATAGCATAGAAGGGCCTGATTTAGGTGTGTTGCTTTAGCCACCTATCAGGGCATTTTTAAGATATGGCACTACTTTATGATAATTTTTGTGTCTTTAAAGTACGATATTGTACCCAGAGTTTTTCCTTTATATATACAAAGTTAACTTCGTATATTAGCAAGCAGCTCCTCTGAATATACTCTTGGCATGCCAGTAGCTTTCATCCCCAGAGAGTTACCTGACAGTGAACGTAGGACAGTGTCACACAACAAAGGTGGAAAGAATTAGTTTGTCACAAAGAAACATGAAATCACTATTTGCGTGATAAAGGTGTTGCAGATTCTTGGCAGTGAATGAAATGTAGAAAATCTCCTTCAGTACATTTGCCCTCTGGGTACAGTGATTGATAAAAGGAGGTTGCCCAGATTAATCTGGCCTAATTTTAGGTTCTTAAAGGGGCCTAAATAAAATGTTTGCTTGCTCTTATCTCCTTTCGTAGTCTGTAGGGAAAGATAAATCTAGAAGGTAATTCAGCTCACCTGAGATTTGGGTCACCCTAGGTAGTGCTGCCTTGCCTTTACTGTAAAGGGAAATGAGAATAATATGGCTCCCCTATTACATGCCTCAAGCTTACTGATTTCTGTCATCATGTCCCAATCCTGTCCAATCCACATAATTCTGTGTTCAAGCTCAGCTCCAGGATTTGCTGGGGAATAGTCCCTGACTGTATTTCTAAGTTTGTTTTTCTGGCGAGACAGTGGGGGTTGTATTTAAGCTGACACTACTAACTGACCAAAAGACAGACTGGGATGTAACTTAGCAGTGTACTACATTTGTAAGAAGGAATACCTAATACCAGACAACTCTTTGTCCCAGAAAGTTGCAATAAAGTAAAAAGTATTTAACTGGAATTGAGAGAAGCAATTGGACTTGAAATGTCTTTCCTTCTACCCAGTACAAGGCACATATATCACTGACATCAAAGAGACTGTAAATAGGATGTAAGGTTGTATGTGCTTTAGTTATTTGTTTGTTTTTTTCTAATGTGGATGAGTGTAGCAAGAGCCATAGGGTTAAATAGTGCTTTTGCATATGTTCTTGATACGATCTTCGAGAAAGCTGTAAATGAAAACATTGCCTCACAGTGCTGTGATTATGTCCAACCAGCATTATGGTCTCTTCTATTTGCAGCTATATGTTGCTGCAGATGTTAATGAATTATTGCATCTCTTTCTGCCAGAGTTCCAGCTGGGTGTGTTTCAGTTCAAAGTCCTCAGCTGCTATCAGGCTGCCAGCTTCTCACACCAGGAGAAAATGGGATGCCTTTAAAAGTTTAATACTGCTTTGAAACCATCCCATGGTTAAGCATCCCATGACCCACTTAGGGGAAGATGAGCTCACTGCTCATTGTTATGCATGGAATGCCAGTTTACTAGAAAAACCTCTTAGGGTTGCTTTCAAAGCACAGTGGTTGTGTTGGAAAGTGAGTGGTAAAACTGTTGTTCATTAGCATTTCTTTCAGGTATCTCCAAATCCAACGACGATCTTCTGAAGATGAAAAATGTTGTAGGATCTTGTTTCTTTCCTGGCAGCCTGAATAAACCCAGCCACTAGTGGGCAAAGGCATTTGTAAGCCTGTATTTTAGTTTAGTCCTTGAAATAGGAAGCCCTCAAAATAGAATGTTTCCATCTCTGTGATAAGAGAGCAGTAGATAAAAATGGGTAACCTTAAAGGATTCCCTCTAGCAAGAACTAAAATAACCTTTATTGCTCATTGCCTCTCTGCACCTATTAAAATAAAAGCACCTTCAGTTATTTATAACAGCTAAAAAAAAATCAGCAGGTGAACTGTTAAACTAAAGCTTTGAGCTTAGAGTTCAACTCTATTTTTATGTGTATCTTATTGATACCATATTTTATCCTATCCAGCTGTGCCAGATATGTGCTTTGGGGAATGCTGCTCTAGAGAAGCAAGGGAAAGAATTTAGTGGGACAGGTCACTTGGGAGATACCACTCTTCTATTTGAGATATTACTGAGCTAACATCTGGACTTTACTGATGTTTTTCATATCTGCTTCTTGAATTGTTACAGACCAAGTAGTGGTTGAAGGACTATGTGTGTACATGTGTATTGGCTGTCCTGTTTTGCCAACATTTTATTCAGCATTTGTCCTGATACAGGAATTCCCTTTCTGAGGAAATATTCTTCACTCACAGATTTGAGCAAAGTGAGTCTTAGAGTCAGTATCTTGTTATTGGAATCAATTCAGGTCTAGTTTAATGGAAACTTTTATTAATGGTGGTAGAAGCTGAACAAAAGTGTGTGATTTGATAAGGTATCTGCCCTCAGAATACAGTATGTCTCAGCAGCAGCTCTGATTTTCAAAAACAGTTTTGTCAGTTATTTGGCTTCATCCTCAATTTAAATATATTCCAGAGTCAGGTCCAAAGCCAACCTCATCAGCCCAACCTTCTCTGGTAGGAGTTTTCCATTATTTCTCTATAATTGCTTAAGTATTTTCTGGGACTTATAAAAGCATATAGTTGTCTTTGTATGTGTGAAATAGTTTCATGCTGCCAAATTCAGGCTACAGAACTTTTTGCACTTAGAAAATCTGAGGATTTGAGGAATATAATATAGTTTATCCTGAGTTTTACCTTCTGGATTTTGAGTTTTTGGACAGTTAAGATTTTGAGGCTCTAGAAAGGAAGTTCTTAATGGAAACTGAAATTCTCATTGTACCTCTGGTTCCAGCATTATTCATAACATCTGCAGTACCCTGAGCACTTTGCATCCTTAGCCTCTTTGGGGCCACAGCATTGGCGTATCTTGTGTAATTCCTTCTGGTAGTTGGGCTAATGTATCATGCCATAATAAAGAAATGCCCTGATGTATGCTTAAGTGTCTAGGCTTCTTGTTCAGGAGAAAGTATGTACTGTCTGTGTGAATCCTGCGATGCTTACTACAGTTTTCTTTCACAAGGACTGACAGCTTTGTTTTATGTAATTAAGGAAGCTGGATGACAAAATACCACAATCGTATATCTGGCAGTTGAAAAGCAGCAGTGATGCACAAGAAAGGATTTAGTTCAGCCTTCTTCAGAGCATGGCTGCCTTTGTTCAGGTATTCCGTGTAGCTCTTGATGACAGTGTTTTGCTGAATTGTCAGAAACATTTCCTTTGGTCACCACACCCTACTACAGATGGTTTCTATTGCTATGACTGGCTTAGCCAAAGGAACAAAATCAGAGTTGAATTCTGCAGTGCCAAGTGACAAAGAACTATGTCCTGGGTTCAGCTACTCTGCTGCTTCTGAAGGAAATCACATGGCTTCTGAATGTTACAGTATTCTACATGGCTATATTTAATACCCACAGAAAAGAAAAATAAAGTATATTTTAGCTGGGCAGATAGAGAGGAAAATAGCACTTGAAGAGCAGTGATGTGTATATGACCCACAACCGGAGCTATGAAACAAAGCCACAGGAGGAAGTGCTGGTAACTTACTAAGCTTTTCTTGTGCATGATAAAATTGACCACAGAGCTGTGGGCATTGAAAAGGAAAAGAATATTTAATTCCATTATGGGGTATTCCTTGGAGAACTAGAGAACTAGAAGTGAATCTTCTAAGATTTATGGGTTTAATACTGTTGCTGTGTCAGTCTCTGATTTCTTACTGATAATTACACTGAATTCAGAGTTGTTATCCCATGAATGTGAAGTAAAACCACTTTTTACAGTATTTTCTGCCCCATGGCCCTGGGTTGAGGTCTTACTAGCAACTGAGCAGTAAGAGTTTGACTGGGGCAACAACACTGGACTTGTGATCAAATGTAAATGTCTTCTGCATCTTTCTGTAAGTGGCACCTAAAACTGGAGCACTGTGTTTATCACTGCATTGCTGACAAGGAGCATTGCAGCTAAGACAAGGAGGAAAGTATAAAACTTTGTGTAACGGATCAGCAAATCTGAGGCCATGTGCAGCAGAGAGGAGACAATCTGTGTACAAATATTGGCATATTTAAATGGAGAGGAAAGGAATTAGGAAATTACCTCTAATATAGTAATAAACTAATTTTTTTTTTCTCTGAATCACTTCCTTCCCAAACTCTAAGACTATAACCATATGCCCTTTCACAGTGCCTTGATGAAGGTTTCTAACCCCTTGTGTCTGCCAGCAGAACTGTTTGCATGATCATTTCCTAACTCATTTGTTTGAAATATGCATACTAAACAGGAAACTTTTCAAGCTTTCATTTTGTTCACACAGCCATTTTTGGTTAGCTGCTTTATATTGCCACCCTGCAACAAGATTCATTCAAGTATGTTCAGTCTGACTTTGATACTAACTAATAACAAACTAACTAATATTTGGATGGGTTTCACAGTCATAAAAACACTTTAATATGCATTTGGAATGAAGTGTGTCCCCTTTACAGATTTCACAGTATCTCATATACTACTAAAGCTCTCCTAAGAGAATATGTATTTGCTTGAAATGGTGTACACAGCTGAATTGTGCCCTCGCAAAGGAATATTCTAATGCAGTTTATGCTGGATGTTGTAGTGTTTGTACCCAACAAATACAAAGATGTAAAAAAACACGAGGAAGTCTTAAAGCAACATGAGAACTTGTTCAGCATCAGCTTCTATTTGGTTTGAGAATCTTGGCCAAGCTTCTGAGACAGTGAATTAAAATCAATAGTAAATTGAGCTCATTGTTTCTCATTTATTTCTCTGTAGAACATCCCAGCATACCTATACTCCCAATCCTACATCTCTTTCTGAAATGCTCTGCAGCATGTTGTGCCCCACACAGCCATAGGGGCTTTGCTGTAGCATGAATTCAAGCTGGGTATGTGTGCACACAGCTTAGAGGAGGCCCTTTTCGAGGCTGCCTTGTCTGCAGCATGAATCCAGGATGCAGTGAATAGTAAGACCTGGCAGCATTTGGGTTCCATCCTTTAGTCCCTAACCACATCCAGACAAAAAGCAAACAAACCAACAAAACAAACGTGCAACTGAGACAGACCATGTGTTAGAGCTGGGCAAACAGTAGTTTCTGTGGTCTGCATGGATGTATGGCTTGCCTCAGATGACATGAGGAAGAAACACTGCGTGCTTCTCTCAGAGCCCAACAGCCTGAATGCTGTGGGTTATCCTTTACTGGCATTTTATTTTCTATTAAAACATGCTTGAGGTTCTCAGCTGCTGGTTTCTGCAGATGATTTTCAAGTTTTAGATCTTGGGTAAATGCATCAGTTCAGTGGAAACTGTTGAATTACAGGAGCTGAGAATCTGGGTGCCTTTTTTCAGTTTTCACTGTGCAGCCTGAGTTAAAGTCCACTTGTAAGCTTTTAAATACAAATCTTTTGCTTGTAAAGTTACACAGATTCAAAACCTATCTTTTGCCATAGGGATGGGCAAGCCTCTCTGAAGCCTCTGTGCTTTCCCTGTGAAGAGGGATAAACAAATTTTATCTATTCTCTGCTGGTCTTTTACCAAGATGCTACAAAACAGAGTCACTAATTTGCGGACTCACTAATTGAGATCCATTAAGATGTTTTTCTCCCCTTTGTGATGAATAAGTTTTGGGTATTGGACATGAAGAGCTAGATTCATCTCATGCTAATGTAGATTTCCAGAGGTCTATGTGGGAACACATACACAAATGCACTCATCATTCATGATGCAGCCAGATGTAGAGTGAAAGGCTTTGTCATGCTTACTGAGTACAAAACTGATTCTTCTGAGTCACATTTGACTGTTCATTTTGATTGTTCATTTTATGTACTACCAGCAGTTACCCAGTTTGATTTTCAGAAGCGTTTGGAGTAAACCAAGATCTGTTTGACACAATCCTTCCTTGTTATTTTGTCAATTCCAGTCTTCATGATTTTCAAAAATATAAAATACTTTTTAGTCTTTCATATTTGACTGTAAACTTTAATTTCCTCTTACCATATAAACACTTTTCATCTCAATTACCCTATGTGTTTACTTACAGTTCAACAGAAATATAATGTAATGTGACCTAGTATAAACCTGTTTAATTGAGACTTGCATAAGGAGATATAATCTAATATTTGCCTCTAGGTAAGATCAGGCATGTGGACAGTTGATGCAGCTCAAGTGACATGTGGTAACTTGTTAAACAATCTCGTTAGTTTTTATTCATGTTATATGACAGCCAATAGAGTCACCTCCTTCCTTGCAATGATACCTGCACCAGGGGCAAGGTTTCAGACTAGGAAATGTCACCTCCTTAAAGCACTTGTGCTTTTAATTGTTTGATTAATGCTGTGCCCAGAAAGAATCAGGTTAACTTCCATTTCAACTCGTTTGGTCTGATTCTGTGTGCAAAGGCTTGGCCGAGTTCTTATGTGCTGAACAGGATCACAGGACAAAAATTATCTGCTAATCATTGGATAGGAAATATTTAGCCTATAATAGTCTAAAGATTCATCAGCTTGTATAGAGTGCTCAGGGCTCTCCTTGCTTGTAGGAACAAGAAAGTAGTTGGCTGTTTCAGTGAGGATTTAAACCATGAGTGGATAACACAAATAGTGTTATCCATCAACAGATACTGATGAAACTACTCAGATTGTGGATCCCTTATTTGAAGGGTGAAAAATGTTATGCTTTAAACTAGGATCAACAGCTGAATTCAGTTTATTTGGCAGTTCAAGGAGGAATTTGGACCTAATAATCTTTTTGGAAATACGCTTCCTGATTGAAACAAACCTGCTTTTCTTGAGTCAGTCTCAATCCATAAAAGAGTGTCCAAGTATAACAGAAGAATGGCTGTAGACTTTTTTCCTTAAAAACCCCTCAGGCCAAATTGTCTACGCCTGAGGTTCAGGTATCTGAACATACCCACACCCCTGAGTATTATACAAGCATAAAAACTTACATTTTCACTAGCACTGCAGGCACAGATGGCCCAGGGTGAAATTGTCATTCTGAGTCTAGTCTAACTTGTAATTGCTAATGGTTATCAGTAAACAGCACTGATACACGTGCTAAATAATTGAGACTTGCTTATTTTACATCTGGAGTCTGTTTTCCTAGTGTGCCCTTTGGAGGTCATCTGAAATTACTTGTTCCACGTAAAGTCATAAAACCTAAACAGACACAGAAGGCCTTAAATATTGTGAACTGTGTTCTAGATCCAAGTGTGGAGTTCAGTGCGAACTACATTGGAAATAGAAGTAGAATCTTGCGCTCAGGAAATACTTCAACATTCTGGCTGGCAAGATTTTAACCTGGGCATTGCTGGGCTCCTTCTCTTAGGGCTGAGAGAAAGAAAATATACTTAAAAATTCCCCAAAAGCCTGTGATGAAGATGAAAGACCTTTTCCTACAAGAAAAGGTACCTGGTATTCTGGTATCTTAGAAACTGCTGGAGAGAATTTTATCAATTTGGGATGGTTTTTCCTTATTTCTCATGGCTTTAAGCTTTGGTCCACGTAATACTGATACTTTTTCAGGTAAGCTAGCTCGGTAAGCCTAGAAAGGAATAGTTGGGATTTGCCTAATTTCTGTGGACTTTACATTTTCTGTGAAATTTTGAAATACAACTCCAAGCTTCCAGCCTCACATTCTGACATCCAGTCCAGAGCACCTGGAATTACCATTAGAAGTCTCAAGCCAACATTCACACATCCTGTATATTGACATAGCCCCGCTATTCCAGCAGAATGATGCAGATTGACACCAAGACAAAATTAGTTCGCATCATTCAGTTAGGGTCCCTAGCTCTAAGTCAGACAAGTAGATTTATGCTTTGGAAGACAAGCAGGCTGAGTCTCTGTTTATTGTTTCAGAGCACTAGGACCTGGGACATGTTCCATAGCAACAGCAGCTGTATTTTACCACTACAGGCATACTTTCTGTTTGCACATACCTCACACATCAGGCATGTTGCCTGATGGCCAATTCATTCATAATGAGTCAAATACTATGCAGAAAGAGTGTTTTTTTTTTTGAATGCAAAATTCCTGGAATCAAGTACTGCTCAAGGTAATTCTTATTTACTGTTAATCAGACTTCTTTAGCTGTAAAAAGACTTAATCTGTTTTACCTTAAAGTGTGTGGTTTATTTTTCTTAAAAAATTATAAATAAATATATAGTTTGCCCAATGAACTTTCTGAGTAGATACATAATGCTCTTCTAAATCTATCTTGCGTAATAATTCTTCCTGGTTTCCCTCTCTTGTATACATTGCTTACGGCTAAGTTAGTATTAGCAAAATCCTCCATAAGGCTCAAATTCTAAGCTGTTGCAGTGCCTCAAAGTACTGAAGCTAAACTCTTGAATGGAAAGATTTACAAGTTACTGTCACAGAGTTAATGTGTGACATTAACCTAAATATCAGTTACCACTAAATTATTGCTTGTAGTTGTCTTTGCATATATACAGTGAAACTACAAACATTCCAAGGGCTGATGCTGTGCCTTCCCTGTCTGCTTATACCCTTCTTCCTTTACACAGACACATAGAAAATGCTTTTCTAATACAGCATAACTCATCTGAAAACTTTGGATGTGTTTCTTTCCCAATTACAGCCCTAGTAGATGCCGAGGAGTACCTTAAGGTTTTGAAGGAAAGTTTCATAAACAGGACAGAGCAATTCTATTGGCTAGTAGTAAGGACACAAACTGTTACATTACAGGAATTAACTGGAAATCATTGTAACCAACATTTCTTCTTACCTTCTTCAGCAAGTGCTATGAAAGGTACTCTGCCTAGAACGAAGATGAAGAATTGAACTTTGATCATAATAAACATCTTTGGTGTGCTTTGAGAATAGTTTTCCAATCCAGAGACCAGATGGATTCAAATTCAGGTCAATTTTTGGAGAACTGAGATCACAAAAAAGAAATCGCTGCAAAAAATACTTTGGTATTCCAAATATTCCTTTAACTGCTGTAGTCTAGAGGGGGAAGGTTTTCCCAGATAATAACTATACAACTAAGGAAAGCTGACTGGAGTCAGCATTATTTGCTTTAGTGAAGGGGTGGGAGCATGCCTAAGGTGGTCCTCAAAGAAGGGCCAGGCCCGCCCTCTGCACTCTGTTTGGTCAGTACTAAAATGATGATCTCAGCCTAGGTTTAAAGTTACAGGAGCTGTGGCTTTCAGAAGACTCTTACTTAGTAAAGGGGGAAAGGGTATTTAGGCAGAGGGAAGTGTTCAGGGAGTTCTCTCCCTTCTGCAGACTGCCCTTAAGAAATATTTAAGGAACAGCACTAAGGACATTTTTCCTGTTATTTCCAGCAGGGAACTGATGTTTTTGTTCATTTCAAAGCGAGTGCCCATGTTTATCTGAGCAAGTGTGGTAGTGAATGTGCAGTTAGGGAGACTGAAATAGTTTTAGGACAGGATATTTAATTCTGCAGTAAATACTGTCTGAATTTTTCTGCATATTGAAGCCTCTCTTGTGTCCTCAAGTGACATCTAGCTGTCCTCCAGCATCAGTCTCTGCCCACAGGCTTGCTGGCCTTGTCGGTATGCTAATACAACCCTGCAGAGGTGGAGGTTTTTCCCTTTTTTAAAGGAAAGTATGTAGCTATTAGTAGTAAAGCTGCACAATGGTCTGTACAGACTAGATATATTTTCTTGTGTATGTTTCTGCCCATCAGCATTCTATGGCATGAATGCAAGACTAGATGAACTTCCTACCAACATCTGTAACAGACACTACTTCTCACAAGTCATGGTTGTTAGACAGGAACTGGGACTGAATTACACTTGGGAAGCAATGATTTATATTAATCCTTTTCTGAATCTTCCCTTGGCTTGGGCAAGTAATAATCTAATGATTGACATCTATTTAGCAATTTGGTGAGTTTTAATCAGGGTTCACATGTACCAGTGTGCCACATGGCTGAGTGGAGGAAGAATGTGACCTTCCTGGGTTTCTATACCTCAAAGTCCTGCGGTGCCAGGACATTTAGGCTCTGAAGCATAGATTTGTTTTCTTTCTGCTGAGAGCTGTGGAGGAGGTCACCTCTGCAGGAGAGTGGGGCACACTTACGGAAGAGGTTTGCACTTTAAAAAACAACTAAAACATGGCTATGTTGTTTTTGCTCAGTGAGTGATAGTCAGAGCTGAGCCCACAATGCTTTGTTGCACTATGAAGGAGCAAAGCAAGTCCTAACATAAGCAGTGGCAGTAATGTAAAGAAAGCTGCAGGTGGGAAACACAACACCTTCCATAAGGCTTTTCTTTTGAAAGTGATAGGTGCCAAGGGAATTTGTTAGCTATAGATCTAAGTTATGGTGCTATAACTGTACTCGTTGGATTGAAGCAGACTAGGAGAGCAGGATTTCAAGCAGTCAATGTTAATGCAAAGAAACAACAGGCAATATTGGCTAATTTCTTTAGAAAAACAGTGTAATATTGCCATGTACTAACTTTCAGCATGTCATGGGTCTTAAAATCTGGGGTTAATTATTCCTCTATAATGCAGCTTCAGATTTACTTAAAGAATGTTTGCTTCTTAGGCAATGCCATCATGTGAAGCTGGGGGATTATGTCAGTTTTAATGAAACTTACTTTGAAAAATGGAAACAAATAATTTTTACAATATCAGAGCAGAGTATTTGGAATTCTGTCTGTATTTTCAGAACCAAAACTGAATGTAGTACACTATGAAAGACAAGCTGGAACAGTGACTTCTTATAGTAGGAAAAAATAGAAGGTATTAGGATTTCATTCAGTTTCCTCCAAAGGGGCTCTGAAGACATGTCACATTTATGATTATTCATAGAAATGAATCTACCTCAGGTTTAAGAATAAGCTTTTCTAAGGAAGGACAAGCTCTTTGCTGAATGAAATAATATTTTCCTTTAAACACTACTGTATTCTGGGTATAGAACTGGAGCTCTTGAGCTTTCAGGAATTGTAGATGTCCAAGTTCCAGTGTCTGCTTCAATACTTTTTAACATTTTTTAGTATTCTTCCCAAAAAGGAATAGTCTCTCCTATAGCAGCTATTTCTGCTGCTGCTCAAAGAAATACTCTTTAGATAAATTTACTGAACTATGAAGAATTCAATAAAAGTGGCTTCTATCACGGTATCAAAGTGATGGATATACAAATATAGGTATATCAAAGGTATACAAAGGAAAGGAAAGGAATTTGCCCACCAAGTTGGTGAAAAAAGCTAGAATTGTCTTACTATTTGTCATCTTGCTAATTGTCCTTAAGGAACAATGTAGTTGTTAGTGTTGAACTGCTTGTTCCTTGGGGACAACAGTGATAGGAACTTGCCTTCTAGTGGGGTCAGCATGCTGCTGAGTAAGGAGATTAAGGCTGGGAGCCATTGCTGAGCCCTCTGATTTAAACCATCAACTAAATTCTTTCAGAAGAGCCAATATACCCTCGAAAGAGAGTATGGAGCCAGGGAGAGAGGAAGGAGCAGTTTTCCTCTAACTGTAACATATCAATGGGTTTTAATGAAACTATAGTTTAACATATTATAATTTGTTTAAGTCAATAGGGTTTGTGAAAATGAAGGAATTATTCTAGGTTCTGATTTAACAATTCATCTGTGTTTAAAGCAGCACTGAACTATGTGCTCCGCTTGCTTCAAAATGAAAGTTAAGCACTTACTCTATGTAAGTGTATGTCTCTGGGAGTGGACTTGCACATGTGCTCCACCACTGCAGTGAACTGAGGTTTAGGTCTATGAAGAGATGTTGTAATTTGGTATTTTTTGTTCTGGGTGTGTTCTGACAGTTCCCACAAATTGCCAGGATATGAGTGCATGGGAGCCCTCCTTTTGTTTTCCTCAATTTTTTGGCCAGCCAGCTCTGTGTGTTTTTAATCACGGTGGTTTAAGGGAGGAGGTGGAAAGGGTCTTGAGTACAATCAGCCCTCATGTTTTCTTTTCATTATCTGTCCTTTCTGCCTGACTGTATCAGTCATGTGCACAGCCTTGAGAGGCTTAGTCTGTCTCTAGTTCAGCAAGAGCAAAGAATGAAACAGAGCTCAAGGAGTAGAAAAGTAATGACTGTATCCTGCAAAGTGTTATGCCTCAGTGGGCAGAAGTGTGGGATGATGTTTTTCCCTGAATCAATGTTGCAATATGAACCCAGGAGTGCTGAAGTCAATAGAAGACTCCCTGTTGTCATAAATGGGCCTTTAAAGAGCAGCTCTGATATGAGTGAGGACAGCTGTCCTCTGATCCTGTGTAACTCTTCTCGTGCAGGGTGTAAATGTAGTCAGCTCAATTTCTGTGGCTGTAGGACTGCTTTATGTTAGCATTGGTCCATCTACCTACATACACCCTTCTGAAAGTGCAGTGCTTTGTGTTGATCTCTTCCCTGGTATTATTTGGCCTTATAATTGGCAATGATTTGGCAGTTTATCCTGGAACTGATTGCATTTTGCTGCTCATGGAAATAATCTGTGTATGTACATTTAATTCATCTACACTGTAAAAATCTAGCTCCAGATTTCCTTTCCCTGCAAGGAAACACTATGATCCAGAAAGTAAGGAATGCTCCATAGGGCAGAGTGTGACAATAAGCTCTGGGGAAAATGCTGACTCAGCTCCTGAGGTTAACGGGCTGGAGAGAAGGGATGGTTGTAACGCAGCTCCAGACGTTGCATGAAGCTGTTAATTGTACTTAGCCTCAGATGACAACAAACTTGTTACTATTTTCCTGAGATGCTTCAGGAATAATTCCCCTTTTCACTACAGCTACCTCAAAACCACAAGGAAATATATATGGTGAGAGAGAGGTCTAAACTTCGTAGGGCTGTGTTACCAGAACTGATATGTGATTTTTCTTATGTTTGACTGTTTTAGAAACCCTTTGAGCACACCTGAGTCTTTTAGGATGGAAGTTCAGGAGCGCCAAGCATGCAGAGCTCCTGTAAACTGAGCCTGGACATGCCTGACCAGGCTCTAGTGTCTCAAACTGGACAGGAGGTTTCTGCAGGTTTGGTTATGTATCACAAGAAGCTGCCTAAACATCACTTAAGAAAAAAACAACCTATGGGCAGAATTTGCTTTTGATTTCCACCTCCAGAAGAATTTGGTTTGTGGATACTCTCTGCTTGTGATTTAATGTTTTCAAAGAGTAAATCTATTACGTAAAGGATTCAAAAATGGAGATGGGCAATTCTGTACAGCAGGATTTGCTCAAAGGTTACCTGACAGTAAAGCAAAGTTGAAAAACTGTAGCTGTCATTCTTGGTCTCTTCCTATTCCAAGTCATAGAACATCTCTTAAAACTGAATTGTGTGTTTTTGTGTATGTCAGTACCTGCCAAAAGGGGTGGGTTTGGCTGAAAAGGGGAAACAGGAAATAGCTTGAAAATTAATAAAGCTTGCAGAAAACAGTTTCTGTGCTTCTGACCAAATATTGCAGGGCCCACAGCTGCCCCTGGGGTACAGAAACAGGAAATCTGGCAACAGAAAGAGACGGTATCTTTTCAGTTCCAGAGCAGATTTGCAAAGGATATAATCTAATAGAATGCTTAATTTCCACTTTTTGAGTGTAATTCTAGTGAAAGAGTAGGAAATACTGGTTTATTTTCTATGTGCTGGAGATACAGAAGACTTGTACAGGTCATGGTTCTGTGGGAGGAGAAATTCTGGCAGCATGTGAGCTGCATATTCATGGGAAACAGGGTTAGTCAGGCGCAAACCCAGACATTGAAACCTGTCAGCAGTGTCCTGTCTCTGACAACTTGTGAGACTTTGGGACAGTAGAGGGGTAATTTGGATATTTCTCTTTCAAAAGATGAGGCATTTGTGTTGCCTTTTTACATGTGTATATAGAGAGAAGTCATCTCTCTATATACATTTGCAGGTCTACATAGTGGACTTGAAAATGAGTATGGATGATTATGTTCCATGTTATGGGGTTATTTACATGGAAGTCAAAGATTCTTAAAAGGCTTTGCAGAAATACATACCCTTGCCTTCAGAAATGGCCTTTACCTTCCCTTATTTACAAACTGTTAAAGATTAAATCCATAATACCTCTTAATTGATTTGCATAGGCTTTAAACAGGCATAGCTTTATGGTAGATTTTGGTTTAGAGTCAGTGTGCTTTTAGTTCCTAATGTCTCGAAATGCATTTGGTATGCAAGATGTGAGAAAAGGGCAATCTAGAAGTTTTTCATTGTCAGGGAATGGGAGAACTTAAAGACCTATCTGTGTTTCAGGCAGCCTTTTCTGACTGGCAGGAACACCACTTTTAATGTGAAGTTAGCCTTGCAGCTGATGTAAGATACAAGAATTCACTGTTTGAAAGTAAAACATGTCCTGTAGAAAGGGATTGGTATTAGTATTAACAAAACTCAAATATTCGTATTATGCATTAATTCTTAAGATAAGCAACTATAAATCAAATCCTGTTCCTTCACCATCTGTGCTCCTGATTGTAGTGTATATGCACAGATGTGTGAGCAGCCCTGGCTGTCAGATGTACAGAAGAGATTATTGATTTGAAAAATGGCAACAGTGCATGATAGTAGAAGATCTTAAGCTAGAATAATTATATTAGTCAGTTTTAGAGATGGTGCTAGATTTTCAGCTGGTAGAACTCAGTTTCACCAAAATCAATATAGACCAGTGTTCACAACCAGTGTGCCAATCTATGTGGCATTGAGGCAAACTAAAATACTTCATGATCTGGTAAATGAGCGCAGACTGAGCTTGTGCCTCTGGGCTGTACAGCAAGATGGTTGATAGAGCAATTCTGAAGTAGCCAGGTTCCATCTAAGCCAGGAAATCAAAATGTAGTCATCTGACTCTCAAACGAGTATCTAACAGAAAAGCAACAAGCACCTACACTTGCAATAGTTTCATTTGAGATTTAAGGGCAATTGGTCTTTGTACAAGGTGCTTTTCTCCATGATGCTCCTTCAGTCAGTCCTCAAAAGACTTGACTCAGATGGGCTAGGGGGAGGGAAAGGGTAGAGAGGGTTACACAATAGTTACATGTAAGAGTGAGTTGATCTATGTAAAATGTCAATATTTCTCTGATGTTTCAAAGACTGTGGTTTGATGTTAAAGTGAATTTATTTCCTCTTATAATTTCAAAATGTAAATTGTTGGTGGGTTTGGGGTTTTTTGTTTTACTGTAAGGCTCTTCACTGGAAGTAGAATTTGGGCTGTTTAACCCTAAAGCATGATTTATAATCTTTATATCTTTTAAGTAAGAGTAACACCATTGCCTGAGTAGGATACAATTGGTAGACACTGCCTTTCTCAGGAGGATAGATATGTATGTTGGCTGCTTATAAAGGCCCCTGGAGCAGAGCTGCTCATCTGCTTTCTTACTAAAGGTTTCTCTTCAAAGTGAAGTTCTCAGGAGGAACAGTCCTGAAAACATAAATTTTATGGGATACAACAGGTTACATATGGTGTAGGGAGTGGGCACACTCCTGAGGGCTCACTGGAGTTGGGATTTCTGTCAATAAGCATTTTATTCAGAAAAAGTCCCTGCAGAGGCTTGCCAGCAGTTGTCTCTACGTGACATACAATGGGGTGACTCAGAGTTAAATATGGAATGCCCACTCTTTACTACTTTTAAACCTGTGGATGACCACCAGGTATTTAACAAAAAATTATAAGGTTGATATAGGTTTTCTTAGGTCAGGAGTGTTCTTTTAACTAGAACAGTTAAATAAGGAAAGCAACACAGCAATGGAGCCAAAAGGGGGGTAAAAACCACACAAATACTGTGTTATTCAGTCTCATTTATTACAGAATGGTTCTGTGAGTTTGTTTCTTGATACTTTCAAAGGCTTTCATTGCTTTCATAGTGAGTTTATACAGGTAAAGCAAGTCCCTCTCATTAGGAATTTACAAGTTGTAATGGCTTTAAATACACATTTAAAACTGTGTTACTGTGCTGGAAATGCACTGAGAAATGATGTAATCCTGACAACGTGGCTGAGATCACACTGCTTGGAATGCAGGCAGAACCCAGCATGGTCCCTGAATATCCTGTGTCCCAGCAGCCTGGGCATCTTCAGCATGGAGCAGGATCTGCTCGGGTTTACAAGGAGGTGGACTGAGGCACACACAGCATATGGATGCAGCCAGCTGGTCTGTAGATTTGTAACTGCCTCTTTGAATATGCTTATGTGTCTTCTAGAATAAATGAAATACACATGGATGAATAAAGAAGTACTACCTCCATGAAGTTCCATGACAAAATTCCCTTTTTAACTCTGATTTTAGGGAGAAAATGTATATAATGTTGTTTCTTCTCCTTTCTGTATACAAAGCATGTTCCCAAGAATAAGCAGCTTCATAAAGGAGGTGCAAAGACGGGGAGTTGTTTCAGATGGTGGGGGGGCAAGCAGGGGCAGAAACACAGACTGGTGTGTGAAGGGGTACTTAATGTGGGGAAGGTGGGAGTGCAGAGTGATGTTTTCCGGTAACCTTTCCTGACTGACACATTTCATGTAACTGGGATTTATCTGGAAACAATGTAAGTGAATAAACAAGAGACCATGTCTGCAGCCAGCAGAGGGAGTGATCTGCTCTCACGTACTGTTAAAATGTGCTCACTTCCCTAGTCCCAGTGAGGAGATGAAGCAGACAAACATGCTCCAGACAAGCAAGGTTTTGTACTGCAACCTTTCTGCCATGTCTTCAAGCAGCAGCATGTCTTCTCACCGTGGCTACATGTCCAAATGGGTATGAAAATACATGCTTCTGTGGAAGGTTTGGTTAGAGAAATAAGGCACAGTGATCTTACAGCAGTAGAAACCATGGGTTTGCTTGAAATGACAGTTGTGGTGGTGACCCCCAGCTCACCTTCTGACAAGCAAGCAAATTCAACAGCTAGCAGCAATCTGAAGCACTGTATTAAGAGGCAAAGCATACCTCAACTGAAAATGAAACCAAGCCCTGAAATCAGGGCAGGGATCCTGGATGGTTCAGTTATTTTGTAAAAACTGGATTCATTCACATATTATTACACTGACATGAATCATGTAGTCTCTTAAAATGAAATAGTATACCACTGAATTTAATAAAGGGTCTCAGCTGCAAATGCTGATGCTTTGTCTAGGAGAAATACCAGACTAATAGCATGGCTTTATAAGTATTTTGGCCAAAAGGTTATAATACTGGATTGTTTTCCTGAAAAATAAATTGAATAAGTATCACAGGAATGGAGACAAAGCAACAGAGGACACAAAAGAAATCTAAAGCAAGTTTAGCATGGTTAAAACAACTGTTAAATTCAGGGCTTGATTTATTCTCTGAACTTTGCTATAAATCATGAATGTCTGGATTAAATGATGACTCGGGACTGTGTAGGAGAGTGGAGTCCCAGCCTGAATGTGGAACGTGGACCTAAAGTAATGTGATTCAACTGGAATTCACAGAAAGAACTTATCTTTGCATTACACAAATTGTTGCATGAGCTCAGGCTTTGTGATGTTAGCTTGTCAGTAATAACTCAAGGGAGAGAAGGGAAGGTAGTTCAAATGCAGGATTTTCCTATCTAAGAGGTAAATTCAGTCATGCTTTAAATTAGGAAATAAATGTTTTATGCTTTGCTCTCTATTTGCAAGACCTGTCTTGTTCTAGAATTAGTTTATACACAAAGGAGAGTGAGAGAGTTTCTCTCTTGTAGGCCTGCTTACCACTTCAGTAGCTTCAAGCCATGTGTCTTCAGATCAAGGCACTATCATGTTGTTAAAATATATATATTTAAAAGCCCATGCCTTTTAAAATTGATATGCTGAAAGCTTCTGAGGTGAATATCATCCAATTTTAATGTTCCATCCCGTTGCTGCTTCTTGTTATTTCCATATGAAACTGTGGGGAAACCGAGGCACTTAGCACCAGAGTGACTTTTCCAAGGTTATACAATTGGTCAGCGTGGAAATAAGTGTTACAGAATCTCCTTCCAGTGCCCACACTGTCTCTATTCTATAAATTATTTCACTCAATGGAAGTAGTGAATCAAGAGGTTTTTTCCTTATTGGAATGTTAATATCTTCTTGGTTTCACTGTAGGAAACTGTATTAGAGGACCATGATTCATGTCTTTGTAGGTGTAAGCAGCTGTACACCAAGTACAATACCAGGAGTATTAACAATTTCAGTTGCTTGCAAGCATTATTGATAATACAGCATCTTTCATAGCAAAAGAGATCCTTCCTAAAATCAGAGGTTTAGACCCATATCTCTTATACCCTGTACATCCTGTAATCCTTATAGCAATTTTATGCTTTCCCCTGTTTAAAAAAGGGAAACTGATGCCCTGAGGTATTATGCTGTAAGTAAAGGTAAAACACTGGGGTTTAGATTGAAGTGTGCAAACAAGTAGTAAGGCACCTCTAACTCCCACCACTAAGGGTCCTACTGAAGTTCCAGTTTTAAAATTATATGTACCACTGTGAGTACATATACCTGTATGGTATGTTACATCAGCATGTAGGCTGAAAGAAGTTGTGTTTAAGAGATCAGCTGTGCTAATGGTTGCTAATGTACCATTCAAAGTGTGCCTGTAATAGACTTGTGGAGGTTAGGTGCCAGAGAAGTACCCCCAGTTCATTGTCAGGGAGGTAAGTAATTCCTGAAGCAATTCTGAAACTAGTCATTGTAATAATTACCATTATCTATCAACATACTTTTGAAAAGCAAATCCAGAGGCAGCATTACAAGGCTCCAAAACAGCTCGTGCTCAGGGATGGCTGCACTCCCTGATATGATTCCACCTGACATTTTACTCAACTTATTACCAAGGCGAGTGATATGTCAGAAGGCATCAAGTCAAAATATGCCGCATTCCCTAAGGGACACTGGATTTGTGTATAGCCAGAGCGACTTGTGAGAGGATAGAAAGTTCACTTCAGAATGAAGACAAGTGACTGATGAGGATCATCTACCATGAACAGGACTGTGGATATTTCAGTTACCATAGAATCACAGACAGGTTGGACAGGACTTGGAGCAACCTGGTCTACCGAAAGGCATCCTTGCCCATGGCAGGGGGTTGTAACTGGAGGTGCTTTAAGGCCCCTTCCAACACAGACTAGTCTGGGATTCTATGAAGGAGGAAAAAATGACTCTTACAGCTGAAACCAGGACATCATGAAATATTTTTATCGAAAAGGACAACAGAGGGCTGTTTAATAATTATTTCCATGATTTCTACTACTCAGCTGATGCTTGGAATTCTCACTGACACAGATATACTTTCTGCACATTTAAATCTATGAGGGTAATCCATTTAAGCTGTGTGGAGACGTCATAGCAGCTTTCCAGTACCTGAAAGGAGCCTATAAAGATGCTAGGGAGAGACTCTTCATTAGGGGTATGGGGTTAAAACTTAAACAGGGGAAGTTAGATTGGAAAGAAGGAAGAAGTTCTTTACTGTTAGGGTGGTAACATACTGGAATAGGTTACCCAGGGAAGTTGTGAATGTTCCATCCCTGGCTGTGTTCAAGGCCAGGTTGGATGAAGCCTTGGGTGACATGGTTTAGTGTGAGGTGTCCTTGGGAGGTTTTATGGTTGCTGGGAGGGTTGTTTTTGTGATTTGTTGTTTTTGTTTTTCTCTGATGTACCATGCTGACCTCCAGAGAGGTTTTATACTCAAAGAATATATAGGGAGTATTTTAATAAGCATTAGCTGTCAATTAGTTTAGTTGCTATAAATGCATTTGCTGTTCATTAGAACAAAGAGAACTCTCCAAAGGGTTTTTGAGGTGGCACAGGGCACACATAGGAACTATCTGCTTCCTACTGAGAGAACATAAATTTGCTTCCCAGATATTTCAGAATAATTTCTGGGTTTCCTTCCTTGAAAGATAACTTCCCTCCTCTCTGCTAGAACATGCACCATTTGTCACATGGCACCCTCTGCTCAGCCAGATTGCACAGGGGCACATTCAGTGCTTTGATAGAGTGTTCAGCAGAGGGGGGCTGGAAAGGATGAGTATGGAGGGCATGACTTGGAGGAAATCAGTCCAAAAGACTTACTAGCTTCCTGTCTTTCGCTTTATAGTAGTGGTCATGGGTTAAAAATAACAATGTGCTTGGCTTTACATCGGAGCTGGATTAAATTTTGTCATGTCTTGGGGCTTTGAGAATTTGCTCCAACTTCCTTCTGTGTTTAGGTGCAAGTTGAAACAAGTTTCAGATATGAAAGTTATGTTCTACTCCAACAGCTACTTTAAAGTCATTGACTACCCTAAATTTTCCCCTACAACTCTGATGGTGAATTTATATATATATATGTCATTATTTAGAAACTCTTAGGTTTGAAAGAATCTCTGATCTCCTCGAGGTTTTCCAGAACTTGACAGACCCATTGGTGAATCTGCCAAGATAAATAGTGTTTGAGAAGAAACTGGAGTCCAGCTTTATTTGTGACTCTATTACATACAAGACTAGCAGTGGATATACATGAGCACACCTCTGTGCTTAGGAGAACTTCCACCTTCAGTCATCTTTAATTTGCTTTAAAGTTGCAGTAATTCAGGATCAGCTAAGCAGAGGGCATGGGGCTGACTACACTGTAGTGGCTGGATGCAAACTCATTCCTGAGGGAAAAAGAAAATATAATTTACACTGTTCCATCTCTTGTGGATGCTTTTAGAGATTGTCAGTGGTTTACAGTAAGGCAGTGACCACATACCTGTGTGATCCACGCTCTCTAGAGCAGATGATGGAAGTCTTTTGATGGGGTTAGACTGGTCTTATTTGGCTCTGAACTGCAGTGTCTGAAGTTTTCAAACTCAATCCTTGCTGCTGCCAGATTGATTAATTTTGATGGCATTTCCCTCCCAGTGACATGGCAGCAGCGCAGAAAGGCTGGGCAGGTCTAACACAAGTTTCAGTTCACAGTTTCTTCCATCTCAGGAATTGTAAGACAAAGGAATCTTTTGCTTTTTCAGCACTTATATGTAAGATCAGAGGGAACTGTCCAAAGGTGCCCTTTGACTGCATTCATACAACATACCTGGTCATTGCAGGGGAAGGTTTTTCCCAAAAGAAAAAAAGCCCTGGAAGCGAAATTGTAAACATCTGAAGAAAAATGGGACTTGTATTCAGAACTGTTGTTTGGTGCTTTATTTCAGTGTTTGATGGATTAATATGCAGTTAATCATTCAAGTTTGAACACTGTTCCCCATGACACATTGCTAATGTATGAGGGTGAGGAAGGAAAATGTTTGCAGTCCTTGTGTGCACCTGGTACAGCAGTGTTGGACACGACATGTGCCTTAATGAAGCATAAGTTTGGAATAATAACCTCCTCCATGGAAGGAGGAAATTTCCATTCTCAATGGGAAAATATGCTCAACGAGCTCTTTAAAAATGTGGGTGGGGATGGACCATTTTCAGTCTCTTCTAGGTAAGGATGTGTTGGCTGAGATTGGGTTCCTTCATGTTCTTTCTTTTTTTCTTACATTACTCAAATTATTCCAGGAAGTTTTGAGCACATTTCAGGGGAGAGCTGGAAGTTCCTAAGGTGAAATCTTTGTCATTTTCCTGTAAAGCTATTTCTTACTTCACTAGATGGAGAAGCAAATGGGTTTTGTTTGGTTCCTCCTGCTTGCCATGATGTAGTGCTACAAGCACACCAAAGATCCAGGACCAGTGTGGGCTTATCACTATTTTATTTTAGAGGTTTCTCTTACCAGTATCCTGAATAGCAAATTGAAGGAATGAAAAGCCAGATCTTTGTTGTTTTAGTCCAAAGCCTGCCGACTGTTACTGTTCTGTTTATTCAACTCCTACAACTGGAAGGTATGGAGACAAATTGGTTTTGCATCTTCATTCTGCACAAAAGCGTTTGTCACAAACTTCTCCAAAGTTCTTTGATTATGAAACTGTTACCCTGTTTGAAATACAAGCGTGTTCCTTGAGCTCATCCTGTACCTCTCGCCTTAGGGGAGCCTAAAGGGCAGAATCGCAGGTTTTGTATTTACCACAGTGGCAGGTGAAGCCAGACAAAATGCTGATATGCATGATACATCATGAGCTACTGAAAAGTGTTCTCAGTGCAATCATGCAATAGGTGATTGGCAATCTGTGGTTTAGGGACCCTGCTACTGTAACAAGTAGCCAAAAGAACACCACCAATTAGCACATAAGAACACTACTGGGATTATATCTTATTTTCTTGCATGGAGTGACTTAATAGGCCACTGGAAGAGGAAGAAGTGAAGCTCGGAGCATAGATAAGCTATAGGCGTATGGTAAAACTTGCTCCTAGCTCATCGCAAGAGACCAGGGTGGCTGTGGAGTGACTGCTGTCCTGCAGGGCACAAGAGGGTGCTGTGCACGTAGCAGAGAGCAGGCTAACCCCTTGTGTAGCAGAGCAGGTTACCGTGACTGACTGATGCAAATAAAGATGACAAAAGTAAAGCTTTCATTATTAGACAGAAAGCTGTGCTGCCGGATCTCCTTCCTGCTATCCAAAATTGCCTGAAATGTCTGGCAAGTGAATGAAGCTTCAGACTGATTCCAGAGAATATTTATACTGTGAGGAAAATAGATACAGAAATAAGCAGTAGCTAAGGAGTGAATAAAGCTGAGCGGACAAAATGAAACAGGAATGTTATACAGAGAAAGACAGTTCAGGAAGAAGCTGTATGGAATCAAAGACTGCAGGAGAAAGGTGCCAGACCATGGAGGTGGCCTGTGACAGCAGGCACTGCGCCTGGTCTGGGTAGCTGGAACATGTTGGCAGTGACACTTCATTTGCCTGGATGCTGTGGAGCAGGGCTGATGTTTGACAAACCTACAGGATACCTATCCCAAAATATCCAGAGCCAGTAATCCCTAGTCTCCTGCCAACCCCTTCACAAACCTCTCAGACAGGAAAGCTCCGCAGGTTCTACAAAGAAAATGCAAACTGCATGCAAGTGTGCAGGATAAGCTGTGAAGATGCTGTTGCTCACAGGGCTTACCCTAAGGGTGTAAGATGTAGAGAACACACGTGTACCTGAGCAAAAGGAAGGTGTGTTCTGTACAGAAAAGAATGGTGGTTTCAGCAAGGGCTGGGGGAATTTTTAGGAAGCTGAATCCTGCTCCTACCCGTGCCACTAACATGTTCTTGGATCTTTCACAAATTGTGCCTTATTGTCTGCAGTCTCCCATCTGTGGAACAGGCATAATAAACACTGAGTCCTCTTGGAAAAGAAAATGGCAGAGTCTGATTCTGTACATTTTATAGGGAAAGGTGGATCTGCATAGGAGGAGCCATAGGGACCCCTAAGTCCTGTGTATTATAAACTCACTAAATAGAGAGCTAGATCTCTATGTAAAATTATCATTACTACAAGTTACTGAGTCAGATCTGCTTTCCTGTGTTAGGAACAGCTTTATCTTGACCTAAAGCCTTCACTAAATTAGAGGCAGAAAACCAGTCAGTTACAGCAGGAGCAGAGTATTTGCAAGATGCAGCCTTGGAAGTTTAAAAACATCATTTCTGCATGAGAAATACCAGATGCAGTTACTTGTTGATGCTGATTCATTGAATCCTGATCATGAGAGTTACTTTGCATGGGGGGTTTTATTATTTCTATTCATAGGCAGCCTATCAAACTTCCTCTGTAATGTAAAGGTTTGAAATGATGATGTTGGGAATTCAGTTGGGCTTTGCCCTGGTGATTTATGGAGGCCGCTGTGGCCGTTTCTTTGTGGGTGGTGTTTTAAAAGTGATTCAAGACATGAAAACTACCTGAAGCAGGATCTGTGGTTATGGCAGGGATGTAGAGGCTGGCTCCAGGTGGTTTAGTTGAAAGACTTATGAATTAAAAACAAGGTATTGCAAAACGTGGGAGGTGCTCAAAGGTATAACTCTTCCTGGCACGTTCATTTCCTGACAGCTCTGAGGCTGGAAGGGATCTCTGGAAATTATCTTGTCTGGTCCCCTGCTCAAGCAGAGCTGGAGCAGGTTGCCCCATGTACAACATGGCAGAGATTTCTCTTCTTGGATATTGTGTAAATGGAGACTCTGCAACTTTTCTGGGCAACCTGTTCCAGTGTCTCACCACCCTTACAGGAAAAGAGAAGTGTTTTCATCTCTTCAGATGGTTTTTAATCTGTGCCCATAGCCTCTTTTTCCGTTAGTGGATGCTACTGAGAACAGTCTGGCTCCCTCTTTGTTCCCTCACAGCAATTCAGTGTTTGTACGTCCTTCCTGAAGGAGAGGTTGATAAATCCTGCTTTCTCATGTGAGTTTAAGTGCAGTATCTTGGGGGGATAGGCTATTTTAGAACGGTTTTTATACCATGGCCTGGATGAAAGATACTGAATTCAGTGGTGAAATACAACCTTAAATCAAGATTACTGGCCTCGCTTTGACATAGGAATGAGCTCTCCAAAGGTGTTTGAGTTTGTGCTCTAATCTTCAGGACACATGGACACAAATACAACCTGTCTGTTTAGAAAAATCTTCCTCCATAGGCATAGGTATGGCCCAAGCACCAGAGTCCCATTTCTGTCTGCTTACACGATGTGCATGAGGAGAGAGGGTACATGCTTTGTATACAGAAAGGAGAAGAAAGAACAGTATATACATTTTCTCCCTAAAATCAGAGTTAAAAAGAGTTAAATGTTAAACTTGCAGCTGGCAGAGGATTTGCCTTTCTGGGTGTGGATTTGGGAATGTCAGAAAAACACAGATACCTTGTTGCAAAATCATCTCTACTGGCCCATAGGAGACAGGCAGATGGATGGTCAAATACTGCAACCCCAGAAAATGAAGAAAATCAGTTTTAACTCACTGAAGATTTTAGCCACAATTTGCAGTTCTGTGTGGCCCAACAGACATCACTG
Source organism: Melopsittacus undulatus (assembly GCF_012275295.1). NCBI lineage: Eukaryota > Metazoa > Chordata > Aves > Psittaciformes > Psittaculidae > Melopsittacus > Melopsittacus undulatus. The sequence continues at coordinate 1,546,462 of NC_047538.1, read as the reverse complement.
GTGCTGTATTAGAAAGTAGCTGGTTTTGTCATTAAAACGGGAAGGAAAAACCCCACACTCTTGAGACCATATTCCTTGTTGCTATAGGAGGCTAATCTTCTTGGTTAAAAGATAATGAGTCATATCCAGAAACAGCACAAGTTCCTTGTCTGTGGGCTCCCCCTTTGCTGCTCTTCTGCTCCCTGTTTTACAAAGGAAAGGGAGAGCAGTCCTTAGCAGTCAACCAGGATGCTTCCTTGACCCTCACCTGTCTTTCTATAGGGCATTGCTCACCTTGAGATAGGCTCATACAAAGAAACAAAGTTAGTGATTTCATTAGGGTTTATTACCTGGAGGGCTTTTTAAGCATAAGCTGTTGCTGTCAGAGTCACAGGATCAGGTGTGATTTCCCATTTGCTGGAATACACAGCAAATATGCGAGCAGGCTCTCGGCTTTTTTTAGCTCACAGAAGCAAAGGGAGCCCTTTTGAAAGATCCACTGCTTGCCCAATCATCGCTTTCCCTTGCACCATGCAGCATTATAACATTCTGACAGTGTAAATCCTCACATTTGCCTCCCTCCCTCCCTCCTTCAGTCATTCTCCCTCCCCTTCCCAAGGCTGTGCTGCTATCGGATCTATGATGATATGTGATCTCCTGGATACAGTCACACACACACACAAATACCAGGCACTACTGCTCAGCTGAGCAAAATGTCTTTCTCTTAGAAGTGGTGCTCATCACAGCTTGCAGATCCTTGACGATGTTGCCATGCTTTCCTTTCTGCCTTCTGCCTTCTCTCTTTGTCTGCCTGATTTTCTTACCCGTGGGTCATTTTTGCCCTGCTGTCTGTAGCTGTATGGACTACCACACCATAGATTGCCGGGATCAAGGACTCCCAAGTGTTCCTAGTTCATTTCCATTGGATGTACGGAAACTTCTCATAGCTGATAACAACATTCAGGTGATACCAGCTGATTTCTTTATATTTTATGGAGACCTGGTCTATTTGGATTTCAGGAATAATTCCCTCACCTCTTTAGAAGAGGGCACTTTTAGCAGGTCTACCAAACTGCTCTATTTAGATTTAAGCTACAATAATTTAACACAGCTTGATGCTGGGATATTCAAATCAGCAGAAAAACTGGTAAAACTGAGCCTTGGCAACAATAACCTGGTGGATGTGGATGAGGCTGCTTTTGAGAACCTGGAACAGCTCCAAGTGTTAGAATTGAATGACAATAACTTACAAAGCCTCAATGTGGCAATCCTAGAAGCGCTTCCCTCCCTGCGGACGATACGCTTAGAGGGCAACCCCTGGGTCTGTGACTGTGACTTTGCCAGTCTTTTCAGCTGGATACAGGACAATGCATCGAAGCTCCAGAAAGGTAAAGCTCGGTGCCTTACAGCACAGCATGTATGTTCTTTATATGTCTGTCTTGGAGGGCAGGAGGGTTCTTGGTCAGGTTGTCTGTGTGCTGCTTGCAGTGTCCCACACTGCAGTTTGGTCCAGCCTTAATTGCATGCTTTCAGCAAGGAGTCCCTTAAAATGATGTTGGCTTTTTTAGCAGCAGCTCCTCTTCCCAGTTAATAAATACAAGTTAGAAATTAAGCCCTAATAGTTTTGATTTATAGACTAAGCTTGCACAGGCAATGAAAGAACCTTTTCAAATTCATTCAGCCCTAAGCTGGTTCTCTTCCAGACTTCATTTTCTCTCTGCTAAAAAATGTTTTCTACAATAAACCCTTTGAGAGCAGCTAAATATTCTGTGGCAGCTCCTTTGGAAAAGTGATTTTCCTCTCATCTTGCTGATCAGCTCTAAAGCTGCTACAGAAAATTAAATCCCCATTTTATGCAACTGTGATTGTCAACCCTTTCCTGGATGTATTTTGTTGTGATACTCTGTGTTTGAAACTCTGTAGCTTGATTTGGGCTCTTTTTCATTAAAATAGCGATGCTTCCCATACTAGGAATAAATTGAATTGGCTCTGGGACACCCCAAATATAATGCTTGTATTTGGGCCAGTAATTTTCAAAAAAGCATGGGAGGGGAAAAAATGGTATTAAGACTGGAAACATAGGGAATCCAGACTCCTGCTCTACACATCCACCCGACCCTAAAGCTTCTCTTAATCCAGCTTTAGCAGTAGATCATCTCCCAGTTCATGCCTCTGAACAAGCACCAGGGTATAATCTTAGATCATTGAGCTGCCCAGATGCAAACTGCTTGAAGCAAAGCACCTCTGTAAGAGCTACAGAAACTGACCAGGCATTGCCTGACATGAAATCAGTGTGTCAGAGGGGGGATATCTGTGCAGAAGATGGTGAGAACTAAAAGGCTGGGGGAGAAGAGCTCAGGAGAATGGGTTGTGGTCCAGTAACTGTTCCTTTGAATTCAGACAAAAAGGAAGAAAAACAGTGAGGCTACAAATTCCAGAGGTCTTTTCTCCCCTTTCTTGATCAGTAGTCAGTTATTCAGGTTCTTCCTATGCTCCTGACCTTGGGCAGCATTTCTTTCATATACTCATCTAGGTTGCCCTCAATACCCTCAGCTCTAAAGCAGCTGTATTGAGGAAAAGCACAGCTTCCTCACTTTTCATTTGAGGAAAAGTGTTGCAGTTTTGCCCTCTCCCTCACTGAAACTTTCATCTCTGTTCTTTCAGAACCAAACCTGGGCCTGTTCTCACACTTCCCGTGATGCTTTAGATGAAGTTTTCTCTATTTGAACCAAGTATTTGCCCACCTCTCATGCTAAACATCCGTTCGCTTTCCCTGTGCTTTCCGTCTCTTTTAATAAGCTTCTGCTCCTTCCCCTTTATCCAGACAGAGTCTGTTCAGTTTGAGAGTCTGTCCCAGCCCTGTCAGTGTTCTAAAGCATCTCTGAACTTAAGTGTAGAAATTACAAGTGACTGAGCTCTCCTATAGTGTTAACAGTGTTCCCAGTGTCTCGCAAGCTTTGAGATGCTTTCTCATGGCATTTTCTCTCATCCATAGTTGTGTTTCAGCCTAATAGCTAAAAAATTACTCCCTCATCTGCATCTTCCAAACTTTCAGTTAGATTTTATTTGGGAAGACAAGGAGGGAAGGAGCAAATACACAAATTGTTGGTTTAATCAGAGCTGTCCCCCTGACTTGCTCCCTGACTTGTATTTATTCCCAGGAGCAAGTCTTCTGATGTCTTTGCAGCCAGTGAGCTCCAGTGCATGTATGCAGAAAAGCCTGTGGAGTCAGCAAGCTGCTGCCACAAACATACTGGCTGTCTCCTGTAATAAACCCGCAAAACATTATTCACAGAGGGCTAAATTAACCCAAAAAAAGAAAAACTGTCTCAAAGCCAATTCTAAAACCACATGGCCACAATTCAGTACCTTTCAAACCAACTTTTGGCAAGTCAATGTAAAACTAATTATTAGAATTATGATCTGATTGCATTTGATATCCAGTTTTTAGGTTTTAATTGTATCACAATATTATACCCATTAAGAAATAATCACATTTGCACTGTTTGTGTGGCTGACCTTGTCCACAGCCCTGTTTGTGTGGCTTTTTCTGATAAGGGGTGGGAAGAGCAACTCACTGAAAGATCCAGCATTCTGATTCCCTGGCTTCCTCAGGGTACTGCTGAAAGGCTGGAGACAGAAGTACTCTGGCAGCAAACACATCAAACTAAGTAGGGCAGCACACGCTATGTCTAGAAATACAGCAAAAGCAAAAGGGGTGCATTTTCAGGGGCTAAGAGATGAGCTCATATATCAATGCTACATGGTTTTCCTTTATAATTCTCCTTAAGCATTTGCACTGCATGGCCTGTACAAATGGGAAATCAAGGAAGGAAAAAGGAATTAGCTGGTGTTTTCCCTCTCTTGTGTTCTTTAAGAATAAAGTGTGATGAGCAGTACAGAATGGTTCCATGACAGATGGAAGTTCCCCAGCCTGTAAGTGGCAGACTTTGTAACCTGGGTTTACTGAGAAGGGAAACTGTGGAAGGGTGAATGACAGTAAACTCACAGTGGTGATCCCCAGCCCTTTCATGAGAAACACTGCAAAGAAACTAAAGGCTCTGTACACTGGCGTGTGTCTTACACTGGCTTGGGATGCTTCTGTCAATAAGGTCTCTGAAGAAAAGCTGTACTTCAGCTCCTTAGTTTCGCAAAAGCCAGGTCTATTCTTTCTGGCATGCTCCCAAAAAATAGCTTGTGGAGTTGTACCTTCTACTGACCTGTCTGACTTGCTGACCGAGAAGCCTCTTCTCAGCTGAGCTGCCTTTACACATCTGACTTGTCACTTTACACAAACAGCTGGGGTTTGAATCATTTTGCAGTTCCCTGCATTTATTCACCTAACCTAAATGTCTGACTAAAGGCTTAATTTGGCTGTGAGTGAATGCTTCTGCATGCCACATCTGCAGGCAGACTTCGTAAAGAAACTGCACTGAAAGTTTTGCCATTAAACTCAGCACTTTACCTGCAATCGAACCCAGCACTTTAAAAGAGCAAACATTTTTCTACTTATAAAGGGATAGTAAACAAGAATTTTCATCATACTCCAAAACCAGACCAGTCTTTTCCCTCTGATTTGGTTACTGATTAATAACAAACTGAAAGTGGAGAAGGAATTGTAAAGACCAAAGGTGATAATTGGAGACTATTATTCTTTCTCCTAGACATGATAGATCTTCTATTCTCTGTTTGATTATATTTGATCCATCTTGAGTATTGCAAAAAGCAATTGTCAAGTCAAGTGAGAATTGAAGAAGGAGGAGGAGGAAGAAGAGTTTGTTTGGGCTCTGACAGAAGAAATGAAGAAAAATATGATTAAAAGCAAGAGAGGTGCTGAATAAAGTTTGGGTGGTTAGAGGTTGAGTTAAATAATTTCAGGGCATAAGGTTTCAAGTCTAAGGAAATCTAGGATTCATTGTTTTGAGCTCAAGAGTCATCTTTGAGATTTCTTGCATTTCCTACTTCAGAGAGAGCTGGAAATCCTGCAGAAATGCACTCACTTTCTCTTACTTCAGCTTTCAGAGCTTTTTCTGTATCACATTTTATCTGGGCTAAAAATGCACTTTTCCTTTCTTACCTCATCTCTTAACCTACTTTTAAGAAAACTGCTTGAAATTGGGGGCTCATCCAGCAAAAGGCTGTCACTGGTGCACATGACCTACAGAACTGAGGTTTATGAATGCTCCCATTTATGTTTAAATGCAAATGCCTTTGATGGAATCAATTTATGGTGGAAGGTGCTGTTAAAATTAATGCACAGCACTGTGAAAAATGTTTCTTGAATCCCTCTCAGGATCCCATCTTGATGAAGGGATTGGATGCAGATAAAATGCATGTAACAAGGACATGCAAGTAGTCTGCAGTGGCTGCACTGAAGTGCTTTGGAGAGATCTGTGGCTGAGAACATGCTTTGGGCAGCCATGCCTGTGACCTTGTTTGCTAATGACTAATGCATTTCTAACATTACTTTTAATTAGAGCTGAAGTATTCCGGGAGGGTGACTCCAGTGTCTCCTTTCTGTCATCTTGCCCTCGTTTTGCTTTTTACTTTTGTCCTTCTCTCTATCTTTGGAAAAGCCTTTTTGGGAAGTTGTGTAGTTTCTGGGATTGCAAGAAATAGTCAGTGTCTGTGCTTTCCGTGCTGGATGCAGTGATGTTTTCCCAACCCTTTGTGTTTAATACAGGCATCTAGTTTCCCACTGTCCATTGCAATAATGAAAAACTTTGCTGCCCTCTGTTAAAAGAGTATCAGTTTGTAGCAGTTTGACGAGGTTTAGACTGAACATTGGTGGCTTTGAAAAATTCCTTCAGAATTGGTCAGTGATAGAATTCCAGATAGATTTGTGCTGTCTGTGTGATAAATAAAGGAAACATGTTCTGAATGTCTGGCATTGAAGTAGTGCAAGTTTAACATGAGGATCAGTGCTCGGTGTTAGACTTGCAGATGGGATTAGCTAGCATAGTGTCAGTGCACCATCCCCCTGGATGCTAACACTTACCTTCACACCACTAGAAGCCAAACTGGTGAAAGAAGCCCAAAGAAGACAGAACTGGCTCCATGTGCAGAGCTGTATCCAAAACTAAGGTAATCACTAAACTTTATTTGAACAAAGTTCATTAGTGGCTGCAAATCCTGTGTCACAACACAAATGTGTAGCTAGGACCATGTTTCCCTCTTCATCTGGGCAAATGTCATGCCACTTTGGAAAGTGTTGTTCACAAGACTGCAGATTTTTAAGATACTGAGAGGGGCTTGTAGTGATAATACTGATAACAGATGCTGTTTAGCTACTTTAAGGACTTCTGTAGCTAGTACCTATATAGGTAGATAGGTAAATTCTGGTAAAGTGGAATACTTCCAGGTAGAAGCTATCTATGGGAAAGAATAGGACAGAAGGATGGCAGGAAGAGGGCACAGGAAAAAAGCCAGAGCAGTTGACAGAATATAAGCAGCCTTCTGGAACAGGCTTGGGCTGAATTCAGTCCTAAAAGAAAACATGACATTCAGAAGAGAATCAGTGTAGTTGGAAGAATTGAAGGTTTTGTGTAAGCCTGCTTAGAAAGACTGCCACGAGGTGATCATCTCTTGCTTCCCTGGCTCTTCCTATAATCCCATTCCAATCGAAGATCCATTACTTAACTTATTCTGTAAATAAAATAACATCTTACTTCACTGGTCCAGGCTGTTACAGTAGCCCTGGGCTCACTGAAAATGTTAACCATTGTCTTCAGAACAAAGCATCTCTGTTAAATGGGAGCACGGGTTTCATTTGCCTATCTAACTAAAACTCAGTGAAACAACTGAGCATTTTGTAAGTCATCTCAACTTAGCATTCTTTATCAGTACCTATTTATCTGCTATGTAGAGAAGGCTGCCTTAACTTCATGTACCAATACAGACCAGAGCAAGCTTCAGCTAAAAGGGACAAGCTGTTCTGTCAATTACAGCCACTCAGTTCTTCCCTGAGCATTGTGAACATGCTAGCACATCACTGGTACAGAACATAATATCTGTCTTTATGGAAAGGAATTAAAAGCCTTAAGGCATTTCACACAGCAGTTTTTATTCTGTTCAAGCAGAAGCTCCCAACAGAAATTAGATTCTTTATGAAGTGCATAAAATCTGTTTCTACATATAAATACATGATTTGCTATCCTAGTCATTTTCAGTAAAATGATCTGACTGCAACTGGCTTTTCACTCTGTTTCTTCCACCTTAAGGTTATTTGAAGTACTTCCATCTTGAAGGTGTGAGGACAGCATATGAAGATATGAACACCTAATGTTAATATTTAGGCATTGAGACAAACTGTTACAAACCCTCTGATGTAGATCTGTGAGCCTGTAGGGCACTTGGCTATAAAAAAATTGCTTTAAGGATCTAAATCTAGGCTGTGGGTTTTTTAAGCCTGTTCTGATAGCTTGAGGCTATTTCCAATGAGAACTCATCTCTCTTCAGAGGCAATGCCTGTCTTTATTAATGCTTATTAATACATCTAATGCGATAGTGACAGTGTTTAAGTAGACAAAAGAGAGCTGTAGCTGGAGGAAAAATTCCATATGAGAAATACAATGCCACATTTAAACATTTCAGTCTCTGTCACCTGCATTCAGCAACATGAGAGTACAGCTAAATTCCACCCAAAAGAGCAAATATAAATTTTACTTTAAAAATAATAATAAATAGCATATTATAATGTTTTTACGTTTACTGCATAGATAGTAGTGAACATGTGTGCATGAAGCTCACTTAGATATTTATGGCTTCAGGTGTTTTTCTGTGTATATTTCTTCTACATGCCAGTGTATGTATGGGTGACCATTTTCATGATCTCATACTGTTGTATACTGCTGAATGGTAGGAAACTCTTTATTTTGATACCTGTTTTTTGTGAACTCTTTTTAAGCTCAGCATCCAAAATTATAGCTGGGAGATCTCCCTCTGAGGGTAAACAGACCATAAAGTTCAAGTAATAATGAGTTTCAGAAGTTCTTCAATGAAAGATATAGTTAGCATGGGTATTAGAAATAAGCAAAGACAGAAATACACAAGGAGTCCTTTAAAACAGAGTTTACATAGACCTGGAGTATGTGATACCTCTTGCTTAAAAACCTCTCTCCTTTTAATGTCATGGTTCTAGAATTCCAGCATTTTCATACTTGCCATGTTACTCAGATGATCTGTTCCTCAGGGTATAGCCCCATATTTTCATCTCATTTTATGTTTCCGTGTTGAGACAAGCCTATATAGAATCTAGCACCCGTCCCTTCACTGGCACCTCATAGCATTCCCCTTTTAAAAGTAAACAATATGTTACAGCCTGCCAGGAAAGTACATCTGCTGCTTCAGATGATGTAGCAGAAAGCTACAGCCTGTGTGACATTGTCCTTGGGCCAGCTGGAGTCACTGCAGATAATGTGATTGCCCTGACCAAAATAACATAAGCTATATATTTATAACACTCACACTTGTTAGTTCATTTACAGATTTGTTTGGTATGAAGAAGCAACTCTTTGAACATGTTGTGGGAGCAATGAGGTATATATATGACTATCATCAAAGGTTTACTTGCTGCAGCCAAGCACTAAATACCTTTGACATACCCTTTCAAGAAGGTTGGCTGCTTTTTTGATGATTATATTGAACAGGTTCCACAGAAAAACAAAAGCAAATCAAACAGGAAAAAAACAAAGTATATGAAGAAAATAGCATTCCCGTGGCTAAAGTGTGTAGAAGTGGAGCACTGAGGTTAAATGGCACTCTCCTGTCCTTTGAAAGCCTTGTGTGTGTGGACAGGTGATCTGATTGAGCCAGTCTGTATACAGCAGAATCATCCAGAGGGAAAAAACCCCACACTTTATAATGAATACTGATCATTTTATAGAAGCTGTTCTTTTGTTTGTGCAGAGGGTGTGTGATGACCTGGGATTGTGTCCTGCCCAAGCAAAGAACAAAACTGAATCTGTTGCACAGGTGGAGTACAGAACATCAGTTCTCCATTCACATTGGATCTTTATGTCATAAGGACAACCCACTTTTAAATAATGAAAAACCATGTATTGATGTGGAAGAAAACAGATGAAATGGTATTTATTGTTCGTAAGCCTTCTTAAGCAGATATGCATTAAGATGACTTATTGATGACATTTTCAGGTAAGCAGTTAGGAGCTCTGGTGCAATAATCACTGCTTTAGCTTGGAGAGAAGAAATTCCTTGTGCCACCAGAGATACAGCTGCTAGTCTTACTATTGTTACAAACCAACAGCCTGTTCAAAATCCTCTTGGGAGTGGAAAGAAACGCTACTGTTAACTGTACTGGGGTTTGCAGTAGCATCAGGACACAGCAAAGAGAAACATTCACTGAGCAGGATGTTCCTCCCTCCCTCAGGCGCTGCCATGTACTTCCACCTCTGCAGTCTTCCTAGGTTGCTTCCAGCACAATTTTAGCTGACTGCCTTCTCTGTGGATAGAGGAGGTCAGTTACTTCCTGTCTTGTTGACAATGATGGTGCAAGCACAGGTTGGCTGAAACTAGAGCTGGGATCTAGCAAGGCCTCTGCGCTGCCCCGGTTCGTGGTGATATATTTTGCCCAGTGACATCTATTACTATCCATGACATGAGAATTCTATAAAAACTTAAGGCTAAGCTAACACACCGGCGTGCCACAGGGTAAAGCAAGTAAGAAATTCCCATCTAATCTATTTGGTTTTGAGAACATGATCTACATTCCACTACCCATGGCTACATGGGGAGGAGCTTCTGTATTTCTCATTGTTGTATAATCAGACCCAAAATCATCCCAGCACATAACAAGAAATACTCTCTAAGTGACTTAGTCTATTGCAGGTTCTATTATTTATTCTGTGTGTTGTGCTGTTAGGTGAAAGCATCTGGGGAATGGGAATAGAGCTCACAGTCTGCAGGCTCAGTTTTGATCTATAGCAAAGCTGCTGATAGTAATGGTAAAGAATAAGTGAGCTCTTAGTTTTCGATCTCTGGGATCCTGGGCAAATATTACCATGCTAAGATATTTCTAGAGGTAAGCGCTATAGTCTGTAGAACTACTTAGAACAGGAGTTATCTTTTGGAGTCATTTTCCCCAACTATAATATATCCTTTTTCTACTTCCTTCTTAGGTCTCATACTCCAGCTCATCAAGGCCCCTCCAGCACAGGGGTCACATTAAAAGGTGGCATGTGAGAACACCAAAGAATTTATTCTGCTTTGGTCTGAAATAGAAAGTTTGGAAAAAGAAAAAACTTGTTTTATCTTGTGCTTGCTACAGGAAAAATGGGATTTTTTCAGGTCTCATATTCAACTGGACCATGATTTTCTGCCAAAATACTGCAATGTTCTTTTCTGTTAGCAAGGAACTTCCTCTTTGAATGAATTTGCAGTATGTTACATTTATTTTCTTGCTGTTTCTATACAGCAGCAGCAACTGCTTTGATTACTGTCAACATCATGTTGATTTATTCAAACTGCTTTTTAAACTCTGATTAAAAAGACACAGGGCTTGGAATTCCAGCCCATGGCTTTTCACTCCTCCCATAGATCTCATGGGTTTGAATGGGGAAGGATATCTATTTGTGTCCCCTTTTGCTTGTTCTTCCCATTAACCCAAAGGTTGCTATTCTCAGGTCTTGATGAGAAGAAAATACGGATTTGGTGAGCAACTCCCTCTTCTTTCAGTAGAACGGTTTGTGCAAAGAGCTCTGTCACAAGCTAGAGAATGCAATAGTATCCTAGGCATCTGTGCAGTCAAAGGCACGCTCAAGTGCTCCTGTAAGGTCAGCTTGTATACAAGACACACTCTATGTGAATACTGCAGCTTCTGGATCTCCAAGTGTCTCAGAGGATGTTGGAAACAGTGTGGCTTCTTTACCTTCCAGGCCCATTGCATAGATAGGAGGTTTCAGAGATGTGCAGAGGAAGTTGCCTCACCATCTGGTGTACGTCCCCAGTGCACTCCAGGCTCAGCAGGGAAAATGTAGCATGTATTCAGGTGGCAGTTTGCCTAGAAGAAACCTTGAGCATGCTGACTTGTCCTCTTCTGCTGGTAGCCTTTATTACATTGTCAGCAAGAGGAGCATGAAAAAGACCAAAGACAACAGAGCTTTAGGCAAATATGACAGATACAGGTTGTCTTTTAGGGATTAAAATTTAGTACAATCATCATTAAAAGGTCAAGGAAGTCATTGGATCCATAGCAGACTTAGCTAAAACTCCCTCTCAAATCAACCTAACAGCTGAGCTGGACCAGTTTGCACCACTAACCCTAGGAGTTAAAACCCTGGGTTTAATAGTAAAATATCATATGCCATAGCTGTTCAGCCACAAGAAAAATGAGATTCACAAAAGCAGAGGAAATCTTATTGCCACATATTTGTTATTTAGTGACATATTGGTTATACCGTAGAGCTGTGTGACGGAAACACCCTCTAGAATGTGTGCACACAGGAGTGCAGAGTCAGATGCTTGGATCCCTCCTGTGATCACTAGCAAAGAGTGAAAGTGTATTAAGGAAACCAGCAGCAATTCTCCCGGCATTAATGCACAACATTACGTTTGCATTCATATCCTTAGCAGCAAGATAAAAACCATCTTGCCAACAGCCACACAGATTTAATTCATGTCATTATTTGTTCCATGCTAGCCCTTTTAACACAGTCTCCTGATTTTCCCATTAGGAATGAAGAGGGAGATGGTTCTGTGCAGTGAACTGTAAGCTTTTACTGCAAAAAAGGTTTTAAAAATGGATTTTTTTCTTTACTTTCACTATGAAGAGCCCAGCTCTAGGCATTCTTCAGTAATGCATGGAGGAATAACACCTGCCAGACTGCATCTCTTTATGACAGGCAGAGAGAAAAGGTGAAAGCAGGTCATAGACAGACAAGCATCCATTGAACATAAGCCTCTGTTTTGACCAGAAGAAAAATACAACTGTAATTTTGGAACTACATGGAAAAAAGTGGTGTGGAAGGAAATTCAGTATCCTTGTTACCCTTATTTGGAGTCAGAATTTGTGTTCAGATGGAGTAGCCAGGCAGTGCTTCCAGGTCTTTAGATTTAGATGCATCCAGAGTTCAATATTGGCTTTTTTTATCTCAGTGATCCTGGTCCTAGGTCACACCTGACCTGCTGGAAGACTGAAGGTGAAATAAACTTAATACTAACTTAATTATCCACTTGAGGGGGCTGTGTAATGGCTTTTGGGAAGTGATTGTTTTCCTGAATTTTGTACAAATTCATAAACCTAGAATTAACCCTAAAATTTCTCTTCAGCCATTCAGTCTCTGACTGGAGCAACAGAGGACTTCACTAATAGTCCACTGATTTGTTTCCCTTTTCCTCTTCTTTGCAGGTCTCCATGAAATCCAGTGTTCCCTGCCTGTAGAAAACAGAAGAATCTTTCTGAATGAATTATCTGAGGTCAGCTTTAGTGAATGCAAATTTAGTTTGTCATTGACAGACCTGTTTTTCATCATCTTCTCTGGAGTCGCAGTCTCCATTGCTGCTATTCTCTCAAGCTTCTTCTTAGCAACTCTAGTACACTGCTTCCAAAGATGTGCTCCCAGTAAAGATGACGATGACGATGAAGATGACGGTGAGGATGGAGTTGGAGCTTGCATCCAAGACTGTTAGCTTTTCTTGCGTATATAACCTGGTGCAATGAGAGAGGCTCAATTTCTGTGATCCTTAATCAAACGCTGCATTTCAAATGGAAGATTGGAGGAAAAAAGGGGTAAAGGCTAAAAAAAACCAAACCTCCAGTGTTTTAAAAGACTAATAATTCTCGGCTTCCATCTCATCCTTCTGGTGAGATGCAGAGCCCTCTAAGGGCTTGAGAATGTGTTCTAATCACACTTTGAAAAAGATAGGTGAGATGGAGGCATTTCAGCTGCAAAATAAGGAAGTTCCTTCCTGAGCCTAAGTAATGAGAGATTCTCTTAAGCTCACACAACTAACAAAATGTAATTAAAAGGATTCCTGGAGTTAGAGAAAGCATTAGAGGAAGGTTGGCATTTTCTCTCTACAAATGTTCTTTATAAGTATTCATCCTCCATTTAGTGACAGCAGTTGCAGGCATCATTCAGCCAAAAAAAACACTTTTTCTATAAACCCCACAATTCTGTGTCTGAGTCATCCACTGCAGCTGCCTGGCACCTCTTTGGTTATGGCACAAAGACTGAATTTAACGTTTCTTCGCATTTTTAGATGCAATGAAGTAAAGGATTTCCATTCCCTGTAATGCCAGACACAAATAACTGTTGCAGTACTCAGTCCATTTAGTTATTTTAAAATACCAAGGGCTATATTTGGCTCCTGATTATACTAGAGTAGCACAACTGAAATGAACACCATGGTCCAAATTGGCAACTGTATAAACAAGAGTGGAATCTGGCCCAAGATGTTTCTGACTGTATTATAGATATGTCAAAACTTGAGCTCTTCTATATAAGGGTAGATATTTTTGTTAGAATTTAAAACAAGACATTTATTACATGAGATTTTTGGAATAGTGCTGGACAGCTTTTTAGGATAAGTATATTTTTAAAATATTTGTAATGGAAATATTTTTTTAAAGCTCTGTGTATTTAAATATCTAGAGTAGCTGTGAGGGCTTAACATAGTAGTAAATGAGGACTGTATGCTATTATCAAAGAATTAGATCTGATAAAACGTAGCATCTGTTTAACCACTGTAATTGCTAAAACACTCTTTGGTCAAAATATTGCCTTGCTCAGCTAATATGAATGGTCTTTTATGGACAGTTAGTTCCAAATCTCTTCTATCTGTTGTGCATATTGTTCAGGCAGACAGGAGTTAATCACACTGTGTGTTATGGGTTAATACAGCCCAGTAGCTTAGGGACAAGGTCAGGATGTGGCACTCTGGGATCTTGTCTCCATCTAACAATCATCAAGTAGGAGAACTCCAGCAATTCCCTATCTGCCTGTGCCTCAGTTCCACTACCTATAAAACAAAGATCATTATTATTTTGCTTTCTCAAGTGCTTTGAGATATGCGGGGGGGAGGACACCATACACTGGGGCAATGTGTATTATATGCATTAGGCTGAAGCAGATGTTATGCAGTAGGTCTAATCTGATCTCATATCAAGGTGACTTCACTGCCATCAATGAAGTTAATCCGCTGGCCAGCTGCATTTGCAATGGAGTTTGCACCATGCTGAGGTCAAAACCAGGACAAGAGTGTTTATTTCTGTTAGTTCTACAGCTTATTCAATGCCACTTAATGCTACTGCTGTTAAGGTTGTTATTTCTGCAAACACATTGCAACAGAATGAAGCAGGGCAGTGGGAGGATGTTCTGAATCGATACTGGCTTATTCTATTCTGATTCTCTCCAGAAGAATGAAATGACATGATTTTCACTGTGTAGTGCCATGACTATAAATAACACAAATATATTTATAATTTCAACATGGGCTTTCATGTTTATTTGTACCTGGGTATGAAAAAAAAGGAGAAAAACTGTGCCTGATTCATCATTTCTAAGCGGGGTTTTGCTGTGCGGTTGGACATCCACAACTTGCTGCCTGATGCAATTTGTGCAGTGTGTGCCTTGGCAACAAATACAGATGTTATCAACAGTTTATATTTAGAGCCGTGCAAATTGTCCAGTCATGGAAAAGAAACTGGGTCACACTTTTTTGTAAGTTTTATTACAAACTCAAAACCTGTCATCAGTTAGTAAAATTTGTCCTACCACACTTCTCAGTGAGACAACAGTGAATGTTTCAGCAAGTGTCTACCCTTCCTTTGGTAACAAACTTATGGGTTTGGTTTTGTTTCATAAGGCTGAGTAATGTTGCAGAGGTCACATCTCAAACTCTACTATTTTGACTGGGTTCTGCTCTTACTTGCAGGTTCATCCTACCGTGGTGCCTCAAAATGAAGATCTAGATTTGTTTGTAGTTTGTAGCTTTTTGTTCAACCCATCATAAAGCCCTGAAAGCACTGATTATATTTGGAACGTAGCACCCTTCAGAACAGCAAGGAACAGACCAAGCTGACACCCACATAATCCAGTGCAAGTTGAAGAGCAAGGCTTAGTAAAGCTTTACTTATGAACCTGCCATTCTGGATACTCCATCACACCAAAGTGATTTTGCAATGTATGTTTTTTTCCAGATAAGAAACTTTAATGATATTTTCCCCTATTAAGTAATGTATATTTTATAAGTATTGAACTCATCCAGTTAGCAGTATTTGTTCATCACAAGCATCAGCAGTTACCTACTATTAATATTGCATCGTTCTCATTGCTAGCGAGACACAACTTGGATTTAGTTCTTACTGTGAGTTTTCTTGTTTTATGTAATCATCAGAGCAAAACATTCTCCTGTTGGGACATTGCCAGAATCAGTGATCAGCATAATGATCCCTGCCAAACTTTGAAAGCAAATTTGTGGCCTAAAGGCTGCATTATTACTGTAGGTTTAGCTCCACAAAGGTAGTAACATGGAGGTAATCCCATCTCCAGCTTTGTGGATGTGAGAAGCATTCCCATGCCAGGATGCTCCTGTGGGTGGGATCCAGTGCTCCCTTCTCAGTCTGTGGTAACCCCTGTTAGATTAGTGAAGCTACGGTGGTGCCAAGTGTAAGAGCTGAATTTAGCTCCTTGTGCAGTACATTGCTAGTTCGAGAGGCACTGCCTGGAGGTGATTCTATATGTGGAGCAGAAAGTTTATCTTAATTTCCAGTTTTCCTTCTAAAATGGCTTTACCTCAGTGGTGATATCTTTTGCTGTCAGAAAAGAGCAGACATTTTACCTGCTTCAAAGCAGAGGAAAAATACTCTGCATGACCCAAATAAAATGTTGCAGGCTCAAAGAGCCAGGAAGCAGCTGTCACATTGCCTGCAGATATGTCTCCTTGATGAAATGCTGGAGCTTGGTATGTATGAGGATCCAAAAACTGTGCAGTAAAGCAAATCTGCATGGTGTAATTGAGATGGGGTCTGACTTTTTGGAAATGTGTGCTTTGGTTTAAATAAAACCTCCTTTAATCCACAGAGTATTAAAATGAAGCTCACCTGAAGGCACTGTCCAAACCCAGCATTTCATCCATCAGCCAGCATGTTTTTGGGGTAGCTTCAGTCCTGCTGTGAGTCTTACTCAGATGTGAATATTAATGGATTGGTTTTTAGAACAGCATTAAAATGCATTGGGAAAGTACCTTGAAGGGATGGTTCTGGAAGGTCCTAAAGAGGAGCACACTGCTTGTCTACCTCTGGTGTATAGCAGAGAGTGAGCCAGTGTACACTGACAGTGAAAATTTAGCCTGGCATACACAGAGGTGATCAGAAATAGTCTTGTCTTTCAGCAGAGGGAAGAATTCTGTGCAGTCACCTATATGTGTGGATAGGGTGGGCACGCTTGTGCAGTAGGGTGAAGGTTGTATGTATAACAATACTAGAGCTTGCTGTAACTATCACCCCTGTAGACAGCCTCAGTGGAACAGCTGAAGCCTGATGGGGATGCTGAACTTGAGACAGTCCTTCATCCCTAGTGAAGATTCCTCTGTGCTGGCTTCAAACCCATGAGAGCGACTGTATGCAGGACCTTTTCCTGATCAGTATGAGCTGCCTACCTGCTATGTGAGTAAACTGCTTTAGTTTCCAGGGATGCTAGTTGGTGTGTTTCTAGGTTCAGCTCGTGTCCCCCAAAATAAAGGAGCAGGGGTTTGGATATCTTCCAAATCTGACCATTCCTCTCAGAGAATGAGAACCTCATTTACTGACCTCTGGTGGCACCTGGGATGCTCTGCTGTGGAGGTAAGTCCTTGTGATTCCTTGTGGTGATACTGAAATGCTGAATCCCTGCATACTCTGTGCAAAAAGAAACCAGAAATACATGTTAGGGAATTAAATTTCTTGGAGAGTTAAGTTCTGCCATGGACTCGAAGTGCCAAGCAGCCTGTAATATGCATGAGCCACCAGAAGCCCTCACTACATGTTTAACCTTGTTAAGCATTTATCAAGGTTAAACATTTAGTAAGATAACATTTATTTTGTTTAACCATAGAGCAAAACAACCTTGTCATAGAAGTGTAGAAAATAGGTATGGCAGAACCTCAGGTACATCACCTAAGGATAGATGATGTTTTGTAATAAAGATATTTGGTTTTCTAATCAGATTCCTACTCTCATCTTGCCATCATCTTTTCCATTGTGTCTTGGTTACTGTATCTTCATATCTTGACTGTATCTAGAACAACAGAATCCCAGTTTGGTACTGTTTCTGCAGTGTACAGCAATACAAATTAATCACCAGCAAGAACCAACCAGCAGACCAGGACAAACACAGTTTTATTTGTGTTGACCAGCCATCCATCTAAGTAAAGTGCTAGCAGGGAAAAAAAAACCTATTGCGTTTTAAGCTGACAGAGCAACAGGAGACTTTCTGTTGCAAAGCAGAATGCCTGAATTATGATGTCTTTCCAGTTCCCATCAGTTCCCACACTGCACCCAGAGCTCCATGAAGCCATGTGAGATTGTGTAACTTTGGCTTAGCAAATGTGCTTTTTTGGGGAGTTGTCAAAAAACATACGAGTAAATACTTGAGAGCAGGCTTCTACTGTTAGTCTTGTGGGAAGTGAAAAGTTTGCAGGGAGGTAAGCAGCAAATGAGGAGTGGAACAGCTTGGGCCAGGGTTGTTCAGCAGAGACAAGTTTGCTTCAAAGCAACATTGTTTTGGTCTCAGAGCTGCCTTTTCACCAGTTTGTCAGCAGTGGTGAAGTCTCAAGGTCAGTGAGTCTGCACCCAGGTATGAAGCAGTACAGTATTTCAAGCAGAATTTGATGTCAGTTCAATTCCTAAAGCTTACCACTCCCATCTAAAGCACCATTTGCCTATTTAAAAGCTTTAATTTGAATCTGGAATGGCAGATGTCACTCGGTAGGCTGTACAAAAATCTTCTATCAGCTCAACTGAGAAAGTCTAAAACATCCTTCCAGACAATGGTGGGAGCAAGATGTGCTTCAGTTGTTTCAGTATGTGAGATCATTTTGACTCTTCCTGTTGTTTCTATCCTGGTGATGATACTCACCAATAGTTAAGCAAAGACCAGGCTATAGATGTTGAACAACACCTTAAAAACTCCCCTTAGCTGGAAGAATGAGCAAAAAGGAATGGTGAATTGATCAGGAAAGCAGCTCTGTGACCTTTGATTAAAACCTAACTGTGATGCAGTCCAGCTAACTGACATTCTAAGGCATAGCTTGCTGTTGCTGTGTGGAGATTTTGCTCTTTAATTAGGGCAAGTGTTGAAAGACTTTGCAGTAGAAATCAAGTTTGATCTTCATGGTGTTTAAGAGGGAATGAAATGACTGTGAATGTATTTGACAAACAATCCTAACCTATTTTTGCCATCAGTTTTTCTCAAATTGAGAAACTGTGGCTCAAGAGTAGATTAAGTTTGCAATCTACAGTGGGTTGAAGTATTACTCCCTTGATCCTTTGAAGATCTGGATTCAAATGTGAGTTTGGGTCAGAGGAGGAAATGACCAGAATAAATCCCTTAAGGTCATTTTAGTCAGTTCAGCAAATGCATTGAGATGCCCTTATTAACAATATGAACTGTACACTTGAATATAGGAAAACAGGTCTCTGAACTTCAAAAGATTCCATATAAATATGGCATTTGGGTGTTGGCTTCAATTCAGATTTCACTACTAAATTAATTGTTATCCAGTCCTTATCTTGCAAAGATTGGTAGGACTCCATTAACTTTACTACTGTGATATGCTCATTTACCTAATGAAGATACTGGACAGTGAAAACTGCAGTTGTGTGTATGTGGGTGATTATTCTCTATGTTTTTGTACAGAGAGAAAGAAAATAACTCAATGTGGGCCTTTTGTAGGGGTGATCTCTATGTACGTTAGTAACTGAGTCTGTGGTTTCTCCATTGGAAGGTGAATGCTAATTTTATTTAGGTTTATAGGTGGCATTATTTGGAGGTTGCAGACCCTGTGCAAAGAGAGGCTCTCCAGATTTTCCAGATTCTTTCTGGATTCAATGCTATTGTGCTGAAAGGAGGATCTGACCCAACTTACCAAAACTTGATTACAGTCTTCTGTAGCTCAGGCAGCAGCACAGAAGTTGCCATTCTAAGCACATTCCCTCAATCTGGTAATCATTGTCCATCTATGTCCTAGTCTGAAGATGGATTTATAATTAACATCTTTAACCTCAGCCTAGCCCAGCCATCTGCTCTATGAAGCAAGCTGGCACTTCAAAGCCATTTTTTGCTTCAAGGTGTCTCATTGTAGTCTTACAGAACAAATAGTGAGTCATTTCCTCCAACCAGAATCAAGTAAGATCATAACCTATCTTGGTGTGAATGGAAGGACAAGGTTGCAAAGAGCACCATAGTCAACTACAGTAGTAACTTTTGCACTGAGGAAAATAAAGGCTTATCAGAACAGGTAGTGTGAATGTATGTTTGTCCTCAGAGGGGCCACAGGGGTGGGAGTAGTGGTTACATCAGCCAGGTTTGTGCAGGGTCATTTGCCCAAAGAAGTTGTGGATCCCTAGACATTTTCAAGGCTAGGTTGGATAGGGGTTGGATGGGGCTTGGAGCAACCTGATCTAATGGAAGGTGTCCCTGCGCATGGCAGAGGATTGGAACTGGGTGAGCTTTAAGATCCTTCACAAAACACTCTGGTTTGTAGAATCTCCTTTGTGGTACACTTACATAGAGATAGGCAGACATTTTTTGGTGAGCCCTCCTAAAATACAGAGGGCAAAGAAGTCAGATGTTTCCTATTTTGTAGCATTCCTCTTACTGCAGACTTCAGAGCTGTATATTGCTGAACACAGGAACCAAACTTGAGCACTATTGCTCTCAGCTGAGTTGTAGAGAGATGACACACTGAATGTGTTAGCTATGGGGGTGTTTAACTCCTATGGTGTATGAAGGAGGGATTTTCTTGCACATAAGATTGATCTGATTAAAACAAAAACCAGATAACTTTGCCAAGTCTAAGCTGTTGGATAATCATCTCTGCCATGCTGGTTTAATTTATTACTTCTCCAAATGTTACAACCAGTGATAGGAATTTTAGACTAATTGCTTGGTTTTGGTTTGAGATGATCTTTGATCTAATAGGAATAAGTGGAAAGGATTTTAAGATACAGGGTCCTTAGTGTACCTCATTTTCATCCCTGCAGTGTTGCTGGCGTGCAGTTTGTATGCACTACACATGTGAGTTGTAAGCAGTACACAAGCTTTAACAGGCAGTACTTTACATACCCCTTTCACTGTATTACAGGCACAGAAATAGAGGCTTAGCACAGTTTCTCTCTAAAACCCATGGTCACACAGGAAGTGATTCCAAAACTGGGTTTCATCAGAAAACAATAGATTTTAAATTTACCTATTACCTCTTTGTGTCTTTGAGAACCTGATGTAAATCACATGGAAGAGAAGATTCTCCCCGTCCCCCTACTGCAGGCTGTTATCAAGTAAAATGCATTTGGAGAAAGTGTCAGTGAGGGCACTCACTTCATTAATGGAAATAATTTTGGGGTTATAAAATTGTTTTGCACTGCCTACTGTTAGCTGAAATGAACCTTTTGGTCTGTCTTCTATTGCAGCGCTAGAAAATTAGGGGCATCCAGTCTTAAATGGAAAAGTACAAGAAGCATTGTCTCAAAGTGATGTGTAAGACTTGTCTGTCTCTTTTTTCCATGTTCTTTGCTAGATGATTCCCCCTGCTGCCACCTTCAGATGAAGTGATTTTAAATGGATGAGATATTAAAGCTTTAAGATAGGGGTTTAAAATAAATGAAATGCTATCAGGACTGTAACAGTAACAGATGTTGTGTCTACCAGATGGATTGCGACTTAATCTCTCAGTCAAATCCCACTTTCCACAGTGCTGCACTCATTTTCTCTGCTTCTGCCCTTTCACCAAAGCCACAGCATCAACCCAACAGAGGCTGCTTTCTTGTGGTCCGCAGCTCACTCTGCCAGAGCCACCAAGGGAGAAATCTCTTTCTCAGCACTGCCAGCACAGCATGCACCATGCAGCTGAGTTTGCCTTACCTGGAACATGCTTTCTAAAGCCCGCAAATCAGGAAGGAACAAGAGCTCAGGCTTAAACATATGTACATGCTTTTGTCCTACTACATGCAAGACACAGGTAGGAATGTGCTGTTGAGGGCATTGCTGTGTACCTCACAGCTGCAAAGCAGGGCTTTTAGGGATCTGTTTGTGTAGATATTGGAAAAGCAGCTCTGAACTCCTCTGAGCTTGCTGCTCGTAGTGCTGTTTTTCAGAAAGAAGGAATTTCTGTATTCAGTATGAGATTGAATATTAACTATGTCAGATATATTTAAATATATATCAATATATATATTTCAATATATTTCAATATGTTGCTTTGAAAAAAAGGAATTCATCACTGCTGACTTATTCACAGCAGCTCCAGAATCCTGCCATTTCATAGAATAGAATCATAAAATAGTTAGGATTGGAAAGGACCTCAAGATCATCTAGTTCCAATGCCCCTGCCATGGGCAGGGACATCTCACACTAAAACATATCACCCAAGGCTTCATCCAACCTGGCCTTGAACACCGCCAGGGATGGAGCATTCACTACCTCCCTGGGCAACCCATTCCAGTACCTCAGCACCCTAACAGTAAAGAATTTCTTCCTTATATCCAGTCTAAACCTCTGCTGTTTAAGTTTCAACCCATTACCCCTTGTCCTATCACTACAGTCCCTAATGAATAGTCCATCCCCAGCATCCCTGTAGGCCCCCTTCAGATACTGGAAGGCTGCTCTGAGGTCTCCACGCAGCCTTCTCTTCTCCAGGCTGAACAGCCCCAACTTTCTCCTGTTAAAACACAGATTATTTCCAAGTCATCTCAGAAAGCAACTTGTGGTTTCAAAATGACAGATTTCTCTTTGACTTTTACCTAAGCTTTGTATAAAGCTTTAGCAAAAGGTCTCAATTTATTTCCTTTCAGCTGAAACCGAATCTTTTGGTTGACTCATTTAATCTCACTTGGTTAAAAGAGCCATTAGGAGAAAATGGGCTTTAGTCAAATTGAAAAACCTCATTTTTCTTATTGATTATTTATTCAGGTCTGGGTTCTCACTCCCAACACTGCAGCTAACTCAGTGAGCAGCCATGGCCAAGGCAGTTAACCTTCCTATTGTGTGTTTAACCATCTGTAAAATGGATATGATACTACTTACTTGCCTGATGCAGCTGTACAGAGGCTTAATTTTTAATCAAGCTCTGTTGAAACACTTTGAGCTCATTGCATAAAAGATTCATGGAGAGGCAAAACACTTTTATTACACTATTCTTACTTTTGTAAGATTTAGGTTTCCAAGAATAATAATTGGTAAACTATATCATGTTCTAGAAATAACACCATAAAAGAGACAATCAAGAAGCATAAGAGATGTTCTGCGATGGAGAACAGACTTTCTGACAGTCTAGGGTTCCTTTGTCCTTATTAATTATACATATGGAGCAACTTGTTAATGCATTTCTAAAGACACATTGACACGAGCTCAGACAGGCAGTCTTTTGAAGGAATTTAACCCCAGGATCAGAAGGAGCTGGACAACATAGTTGAAGGCATTTCTGTAACAACCACAGGAGACTACTGTCAACACAACAGATTTCCTGGGTCCAGAAGAGAGACCAGGGAGTAATGGAACACCTTCATGAGGAGCTGGTTATGAATAATTCCTGTAGAAGGCCCTGGCATTACATTTCAGGCTGATTGTCCATGGAATATGACCAGGTATCATTCTCTGTGTTATATCTCTCACTCCTATGCCCTCCAACAGTTTCAAAAGCAATGATAAAAATACTTTTACTATTAAAGTACCCAAGTCATTCAAGAGTTAGGTTTATAATAAAACATAATAGCTTATGTTTAACAGCCAGCAGAAATGGAAACCAATGGTTAGTTATATTTGAACAGATTGACTAATATATTCCACAGCATGCAAATCTTCCCTGTTATTTTAAGCAAATTTGACACTGCTTTGCAGGCAAACCCCCCCACCCCCACCCCGAATTACTGTTCACTTCCCCAGTAGTGGGGGTGCAGTATTTGAAGTGCGTTGCTGAAGTGACTGCACACAAAGCTCTGTGAGGTTTCCTGCTTTGTGCCATCTCAGGACCTCCCACCACATGTGTTCCTTTATAAGAGGATGGAGAACAGGACAGCCTGAAGATTCCACAGACCAAATTCTTGATTCTGTAGGTAAGTCAGGTCATGAAGAACACACACCTCAATGGGATATGAAGCTATTATAGGGGTGCATGCATTAGCTTACAAGAATGTTATTGTTTCTTTTGTTTTGGAGTCACTTAGAAAATTAGACTTTCCTGATAAAAAACTGGAGAGGGTTGAATGAGACAAAAAGCATTACTGGGAGAGACATCCATACTGGGTGTCAAAACTAGGATATTACATTAGTTTGATTATTTTACATTGTGGACTCACAGTGAAGTCCTCCCAAAGCTAAATATCACTGTGGATTTCTCAGACAATTTATGAAATGAATTCTTGAAACAACCAAGTGACTTAAAATACTGATTCTGAGTGTGCAGCTTGAGATATCCTGAGGAATTTGACCTTAAAGTGCTGAGCTCCTGCTGCCTTGAAAATGCTAAAACTTGGAGGTATCCAAATAATGTCAGTATGTTTGAAAATCCTGAACCTGAAATTTAGCATTGCCTCTTTACCTGAAGACCTGATCTCTTGTATAATATGAGTTCTGTTGGGAAAAGCATTTAAAATATAACCTAAGACATTAGAGCCATTTCCAATATTACAGCTTTGGATTTAGTTGATTTAGTGAGTTCTTTTTCCTCTTCCTTTTCTTTCCCATGCAGTTCATAAATACCTTGAACAGCTGCAAAGGTTAAAGCTTTATCCTCCAAGACACATCCTCATGAGACACAATGCACCTAATTCATAGCTGGAACAACCCCGCAGTATTAAGCCTGTAGATTATGCTTATTGCTAGAATGTGTGGAATTGACCAAACTAATATTTTTCTCTCTATTTACTGGATTTACTGGACTTATTATCATGGATAATCTTTAAGAGCAATCATATCATCAGTAACACTCGCCACAGCAAAAATCCACTCAAGTTCCTATAATTCAAGGTAGTTTGGTCAATCTCAGCTAAATGGTGATTCTTTTTTCCCTGATTCATTGAAACAACCATAGAAATGACTAAAGGCTTTACTGGGGGTGTGACTTGGTAGGATAAGGTTTTTAGAGCGCTCAGCAGTGTGAGTGTGGGGGTGAGAACCACTTTTAAAGGATGTTGCCCACTGGTGCTTTCATTAAAGCTCTTCTTGTGAATTCCAGATCTCTAAGACCTTTTACAAGAAAAGCTTAAGAAACTCCTCATAAAATCATTTGCAAAAAGGCAGAAAAGGGTGCAAGTGAATCTTTTAAACCTGGCCAACTAGTCAAGATCTGCTAACAGCCTGTGGGCATTGGGGATGATGGATTTCTTGTGGCTTTGGAAATTAGTAGATGCCTCACTCCAGAGAATAAGGGACAACAGGAGATGTATCAGAGATTTCAGGTGGACTTTATCGCCTAGTCAATATTCCTGATGTTTGAACACCATAGACAGCAGCTGTGCAGCTTCCTCCTTCAGACTGAGGCTGTACTTGACTTGAAAGAGTTAATGTTCTCTTACTCTTCCTTTTTTTGTCCTTTCTCTCTACCACTGGCTTTCATCTGAAGGGCACAGCATACTGAGTGATGTTCACATGATACCAGTGACACCAGCACGATTAAGTGTATTTCTGAGTATGGCAAATTACTATTATGAAATCCCAATGTGTTTGATTGCAGAGTGACTTTGAGAAGGGCTCACACTCAGGAAGGTTATGAAAGGCTCAATGTTTACTGCAGTAATGCTGACTTACTGGAAAAAAGTAGCAAGAGTTCTTTAAATAAAAAAGCTTGGGAGATTCCCAATTCATAAGCCATTTGGCTGAGTACATCCGAGCAAACATTATATGTTTCTCTAAAATGAAAGGGGAAAATATGCTCAGCAGGAATTCTTAAGGTTCCCACCCCCCCACCCCCTCTCGGGTGACTCAGTGGAATGATTGCCAGTGATTCACTCAAAAGGAATCATCACTTGAGGTTGTCCTTCCTCTCTAACACTTCACTTTAGGAGGCTACAGGAGTTCTGTCTCCCCATTCCAGTCAAAACTCAGGATCTCCTATGTCTGCACTGTGCCCAAGTTAAAAGCAGAGTAAGAGTCATACAAAGAATTGTGACAAAAGCAGGAGTAGGAGGGGAAACAGGTGATTTGTGAGCTATGCAGTCATGGAAGTTGCCAGAAAAAGCACATCTGTAAAATACAGGACAGCAGTAACCCAGCTGCTGAATTATTATCAGTATCCAAGGCTGTGTTAAAACAAAGCGATAAACTGTCCCTGCTCCAAACACCTTCCCTTTCAATGCAATCAGCAAAGTAAAAAAGAGCAAGCAGTTAATGCTCAGGTTTACAGGAGGATTTTCATCACACCAATGGGCAGCAAGGTATTTTCATGGGGAAATGAGTCTTTATTATATCCTAATAAATAAATATGATTAGTACTTTGCTTTTTCTAGGCTTTGTCCATAAAGTCTTCAGTTATGATAACCCAAGTAAACCTCTAATTGCTTTTCTTGCTTTTATTAGCTGTAACAGCAGCAGGTTGTGATTACTGCATCCATAAGCAATGTTCTGACTGCTTAACTAAAGCCTGTGCCTTCTTTTTCATGTAGACTTAAGGATGACTTGGCATTCATATTAAATTACAATTCAAGCATATCCTGCCTTCCTAAGTGCAGAAATATTGGTCTCTGCTATATTTTAGCATTTTTTTGGAGCTGCTCTTTGTTCTGTATTATACCCAAGGTGTTACAAGAGAGCTAAGCATGTATAAGAATCTGATTAGGTTGATGAATAGGGGAAGACAAACAACCAGCAAAACCCCAATAAAAAAAACATCTTTTTTCAAGTGTCCCTGATTTTGATATGGACTATAGCTCTCAGATATTGAGGCAAATTGGTTTTATTTTAAGCAAGTTTGTAGTAAATGTGCCCTAGATTTAGCAGTTGTAACAGTTTCCCTGCACTTCATTCAGTGAAGCAGTGATTTCAGTTGTCTTGTCTGCCTTGCTCAGGCAAACACATTTGCTCTGATGGGTAAAATTAGGTGTGTGGCAAATTCAGATATCTCCATCTTACTCCTTCCTTCCCTCCAATTGAGCCCTTGTCCCAAGCCCCTCTCCAGGTTTCCTGCAGCCCCTTTAGGCACTGGAGCTGCTCTCAGGTCTCCCCTTCAGGAGCCTTCTCTTGTCCAGGCTGCCCCAGCCCAGCTCTCTCAGCCTGGCTCCAGAGCAGAGCAATCAAGGATCACCTGCTACAAGCTCAGGAGTGTTGCATCCCAACTAAAAGGAAGTGCAGCAGGAGGGCCAGGAGACCCCCTTTGATGGATAAGGAGCTGCTGAGGAAACTTAGAGGGGAAAAAAGAGGCTTATGAAAGGTGGAGGCAAGGACAGGCAGCCTGGGATGAATACAGGGATGTTGTCTGGGAAGTTAGGGACCAGGTTAGGAAAGCTAAGGCCCAGTTAGAGCTAAACCTGGCTAGGAATGTGAAAGATAATAGGAAGGGATTTTATAGGTATGTAGCAGCTAAAAAACAGACTAGGGACAATGTAGGCCCCCTCTGGAAGCTTTTGGGACTGGCTACACAGGATTTGGAGAAGGCTGAGGTTCTGAATGGCTTCTTTGCTTCGGTCTTCACTGGCAAATGCTCTGACCGCAGCACCCAAGTCTTGGAGGGCGGACGCAGGGTCTGTGAAAACTTAGACCTTGGGCCCACTGTACATGAGGATCTGGTTCGAGACCATCTTAAGAACCTGAACGTGCACAAGTCCAAGGGACCTGATGAAATCCATCCGCGGGTCCTGAAGGAGCTGGCGAATGAAGCTGCAAAGCCATTGGCCATCATATTTGAAAAATCATGGCAGTCAGGTGAAGTTCCTGATGATTGGAAAAAGGGAAATAAAACCCCCATTTTCAAGAAGGGGAAAATGGATGACCCGGGGAATTACAGACCAGTCAGTCTCACCTCTGTGCCTGGCAAAACCTGGGAGCAGATTCTCTTGGAAGGCATGCTAGGGCACATGAAAAACACCAAGGTGCTTGGTGACAGCCAACATGGCTTCACTAGGGGGAAATCCTGCCTGACCAATTTGGTGGCCTTCTATGATGGGGCTACAGAAATGATGGACAGGGTTGGAGCAGTTGGTGGCATCTACCTGGACTTGTGCAAAGCGTTCGACACTGTCCCACATGACATCCTTGTCTCTAAATTGGAGAGAAATCAATTTGATAGGTGAGGCACTCCCTGCAGAGAAGGACTTGGGGGTGTTGGTCAATGAGAAAATGAACATGAGCCAGCTTCAGTGTGTGCTCGCAGCCCAGAAAGCAACTGTATCCTGGGCTGCATCAGAAGAAGCATGATCAGTGGGTCCAAGGAGGTGATCCTGCCCCTCTGCTCTTGTGAGACCTCACCTGGAGTATTGTGTGCGGTTCTGGTGTCCTCAACATAAAAAGGACATAGAGCTGTTGGAACAAGTCCAGAGGAGGCCACGAGGATGAGCAGGGGACTGGAGCACCTCCTGTATGAAGACAGGCTGAGAAAGTTGGGGCTGTTCAGCCTGGAGAAGAGAAGGCTGCGTGGAGACCTCAGAGCAGCCTTCCAGTATCTGAAGGGGGCCTACAAGGATGCTGGTGATGGACTCTTCATGGGGGACTGTAGTGATAGGACAAGGGGTAAGGGGTTTAGACTGGATATAAGGAAGAAATTCTTTACTGTTAGGGTGCTGAGGCACTGGAATGGGTTGCCCAGGGAGGTAGTGAATACTCCATCCCTGGCAGTGTTCAAGGCCAGGTTGGACATAGCCTTGGGTGATATGGTTTAGTGTGAGATGTCCCTGCCCATGGCAGGGGGGTTGGAACTGGATGATTTTAAGGTCCTTTCCAACCCTAACTATTCTATGATTCTATAATATTATTTAAACATTGGCTGAAATACACCTGATCCCTGTAAGTATGAATACAACATATAACATATAACAACATGTAGTTTAGGTAGAACCCCTTAGGTCTGTGTGAGGCTTTTGAACTGGCAAAGATGAAAAGTTTGTCTCTTAAAAGCCCCCAAACACATGTAATTGTCACTTCTTAGCACACTTTTATGCTAAGGCAAAACATGCTAATCAATAGATCAAGATACAAAAGATGGCGATTCCCTTTCCTAATTATCTTCATTTTCTTGGCAAGTAGAGCATTCACATGATGTTTATTTTAGGAAAAACAATAGAGTTTTGTTTATCTGCTGGCTGGAATGTGACTATTCCAGTCTGCTTTGATTACCATTCCTAGCTGAATTAGGGAATTGATCTCTTAGTTTAGTAAGAGGAGACTTGAAGGGGATTTGTATTCTGCCTCTATTGTAACACCAACACATGTTGCTGATGATGTGATACGGTTTCCATGTGTAGGTGGCCACAGCCTGTCCTGGGTTTAAGCTGAGCGACCAATTGTCTGAGGTTAGATGTGTAGCATCAACAGTCTTGATAAAAGGTTATGTTTTAAAGTTATGCGTTCTTGAAATTTGTTTCCTGCATGACATCTTGTACCATGGAGAAGCTGAATATCTTCAGACACGTATTTTGCACTTTGCTGTAAAACCTGAAGGCAATTGCCTCTGAAATCAAACTCATGATGGCAAAGCTTTGGTACAAAGTGAATTGATCAGTATTGCCCTGTCTGTGAATCATAGAATCCCAAACTGGTTTGTGTTGAAGAGACCTTAAAGCTCATCCAGTTCCAATCCCTGCCACGGGCAGGGACCCCTTCCACTGGAGCAGCTGCTCCAAGCCCCTGTGTCCAACCTGGCCTTGAACACTGCCAGGGATGGGGCAGCCACAGCTTCTCTGGGCACCCTGTGCCAGCACCTCAGCACCCTCACAGGGAACAGCTTCTGCCTAAGAGCTCATCTCAGTCTCCCCTGTTCTGGCAGGTTCAAGCCATTCCCCTTGGCCTGTCCCTACAGGCTGTTATCCAAAGCCCCTCTCCAGCTTTCCTGCAGCCCCTTTAGGCACTGGAGCTGCTCTCAGGTGTCCCCTTCAGGAGCCTTCTCTTGTCCAGGCTGCCCCAGCCCAGCTCTCTCAGCCTGGCTCCAGAGCAGAGCTGCTCCAGCCCTCGCAGCATCTTCATGGCCTCCTATGGACTCGCTCCAGCAGCTCCATGTCCCTCTTGTGCTGCTGCACCCAGAACTGAAAGGCGAAGCTGAAAGGGAAATAATGGCAAATTTAGGATCTTTTTGCATGTCTAATGCATTTGGATAAATAAGACTTTTGCCTCTGACTTTAGAGGGGCAAGAATGTCACCTGAAAGTTTTTGGAGAAGAAAAGCTAGTGCTGAAGTTGATAGTGCTGTGTTGTGTTACAAGCTGGGAGTTTAAGTGCTATTACTATTTGCAGTGATCAAAGACATCCCACTGCTGCAACTGCAGTGTTAACTAGTTTGGTGCAAAGGAATTGTCTGACTGCAGCATGTGGCACAAGCTGCAAACCCACCAAGAGTCAAGCTTCATGCACTGCAGCTGGTGTGCAACAAGCAGAAAATTGATCCCTGGTTTTAGGAGCTGGAGACTTGCAGGATTTTTTCTTTAAAACAGAAGCTTATTTGTTTCGCTGCTTAAATTTGCTGCATTCCCAATACTTTACTCACACCAGTGACTTGCTTGTAGACCCACCCTTGTCTACATCAATGCCACCATGTGCTTTCCTCCATACACACAGATGAATTGCAGTGAGTATCTTTTGTTACAATATCTTGTGGTTGTTTCTGGAAAGTCCCAAGATTCTGGGAGAATAAGAGGGCAAAGAGAGTATCCAGCTTTTTCTCTGAAACCAAAGGAGAAACAGTTGGTGGTTCTGTGCAGGCCACCATAATGTAATCATGACTGTTCTTTGTTTAAAGGTTGAGGCTGGTTAATTGCACAGTGTGTGATTTAATCTATAAAGAAAGAGGGGAGGGTGAAAAATGTCCTCAGGACTTTGAAGTGCAAGTGTACAATTGAACACAAGAAAAGGGGGATTTCTTGTGAATCATCACAGTCTAGAAATAGAATTATTTGTAGTCCCAAGAGCTGCAGTTCTGAGGACAGCCTGACCCAAGTGTTTACAACAGTTGGAAATCTTTCCATTGTTTTCAGTTTACTTAGGACCATATGTAATGCACCTCATGCTGCAGAATTCCTAATTTCCCCCTGGAAATATAATTTAAGTCCCTGCTGTGTTATATATAGATGATGCCATTTCCAGCAGAGTTTAAAGACTTATGATGCTAAATTCTAGTTTCACAGTAAATTTTTGCTTAAGTATTTCAACTTAGTCATACAGTGGCTGATACTACAGTAAATCTGTATGTCTCTTTATTTTATATAGGCAGTCTGTTGTGCTTTTGATACAGGGACTCTATCAAATATGTGAAAATAAGGAAATTACTGTTGCAGAATTTGAAGGGGAAGACAATAATTAGAAGTGGTGGGACTCCATAAAATAGGCCTTTGGGACTTTGCTGTGACTCTGTGTTTTAAGGAAAGGAAAACATTATTTTAACTCTCAAGCTGGCAAGTTGCACAGTTTCTATTGCACAGCACTCAGCTCTGGGCGAGACAGGGTTTAAAAGCTGCTATTTCTCACTCTCTGAAGCTAAATACACTTTTTATTCTAAGAAATGTGAACAAAATTAGAGCACTGTGAATAAATTCCCCCTGCCTCTGCGCCTGCTGTCATAGCTCCAGGCGGAAGCAGATGACTTGTCTCTAAGACTGTGGAACTAACACCATCAGCCAAAACTACATTCACCTCAGAAGAACATGAGGTTTATTCCAGCTTGGTAACAAGCTGGGCCATTATTTCAGGGGGTTGGTGCCAGTGTTTGGTTTCTGAAAAGGCCATCTGAAACCTCACAGGCATTTTTGACATTTTTCCATTAACAGGGTTAGTATTTGGGGGCACGAGAGTGCTTTGTTTGTGTTCACATTTAAACTTTAACACCTTCAATCTGTCATCAGTGCACTGGAAAATGCCATTTTGATTTTTCTTGTTAGCAGCTCTGCAAACAAAAAAGGGGGAAAGAAGGGGAGGGGGAATAGCACATTTCACATTTAATATTAATTGGGACATATTTTTCCTTGTACCAGTTTGATGCTCATGGGATTTCTGTGCTGCTGACTGAGGTGGCTTTGCAAATAGTCCCTATAAGTAGAAAATAAAAAGCTGTTTCTGTGAAGTGACCAGCTAGAGAGTCATGAATCAGGGACACAGGTACAGACCAATAACCTGCCTAACACTGGGCTGACAGCACTGTCTGGGCAGCCAGGCAGGACAGTTTGGGCTACACTTGCATTTTGTAGGGAGAATCATAGAATAGTTAGGGTTGGAAAGGACCTTAAGATCATCCAGTTCCAACCCCCTTGCCATGGGCAGGGACACCTCACATTAAACCGTATCACCCGAGGCTTCATCCAACCTGGTCTTGGAAAGGTTAGTCAAGGGTTTAAAATATGGAAATAAGGATCAAAATCCCTGTTATGAGTTTTCTCCATCCGTCCTGCTGCAGGCAAATCACCTTGCCTCTGTGTAATCACTGACAAAGGGCTGGTTTCCACCTGAAAAGCGATTTTCTCGGATACAGTCTTCAGAAATCACATCATGGTGTATGAAAGGTGAAGGTGACCAGTGTGTAAACCACATAGATTTGTGTGGCAGTGCAATTTGTTCATCTTAAAACAGTGCAGGTCATTCGGGGCTGATTTGCATCAATGTTTTCTGTCATCCATGTACTCTCTAAGTAAGTGCATAGACTATTTCCAGAAAACAAGGATTATTCATAAGGGGGAGCAAGACCTCTTGCTGCCTTGTCTATCAGGCATGTACCAAGCAATAACTACATGGGCCAAGGTCTGCTTTTTCTGTTGACTGCATGAAATCAAGCACAGTTTACTGCCAACCCTGCTTTGACCTCATTTGTAATCTAGTAGAAATAAAGAATAGTAACAGTGGCACTTTCATCTCTGGGGATCTTGAAACGTTTGGAAAAGATACGTCCTCTGAACAGATATATTGAACTGGTTTAAGGATCATGTAGACATTCCTTCCCAATAAGAAGGAGGGGGTACCTTAAACTGAGAAGAGGTGACTACACCAGATCATAGAATCCCAGACTGGTTTGGGTTGGAAGGAACCTTACAGCTCATCCAGTTCCAACCCCTGCCACAGGCAGGGACCCCTTCCACTGGAGCAGCTGCTCCAAGCCCCTGTGTCCAACCTGGCCTTGAACACTGCCAGGGATGGGGCAGCCACAGCTTCTCTGGGCACCCTGTGCCAGCGCCTCAGCACCCTCACAGGGAACAGCTTCTGCCTAAGAGCTCATCTCGGTCTCCCCTCGGGCAGGTTCAAGCCATTCCCCTTGGCCTGTCCCTACAGGCCCTTGTCCCAAGCCCCTCTCCAGCTTTCCTGCAGCCCCTTTAGGCACTGGAGCTGCTCTCAGGTCTCCTCTTCAGGAGCCTTCTCTTGTCCAGGCTGCCCCAGCCCAGCTCTCTCAGCCTGGCTCCAGAGCAGAGCTGCTCCAGCCCTCGCAGCAGCTCCATGGCCTCCTCTGGCCTCGCTCCAACAGCTCCAGGTCCCTCTGGTGCTGCTGCCCCAGAGCTGGATCAGGGCTGCAGGGGGGGTCTCCCCAGAGCACAGCAGAGGGGCAGGATCCCCTCCCTGAGCTGCTGCTCACGCTGTGGGGGTGCAGCCCAGGACATGCTTGGCCAGCAGCTCTCGGCTGGCACTCGGACTTTGGCACGCTGTGCAGTGAGCCTCAATGCCTGCATACGGTCTGGGTACCAGCTCAGAGGCCAGGAGGCAGCTCCTCACCAGGAATCAGATGCCGGAGAACCCTGGTGCAGTCTCAGAGTGAATTGTGCCACCTGCTGCCTCCCCGCAGGCCTGCAGTGCCCTCAGGTCAATACACACTAAGCCTTGGTCTGTCCTAAACTGGTGGAGATTGTGCTGAGATTGTGTTTACCAGTGGGATTTCTGTATTTAAGACCAAAACGTGAGAGGCTAGATTAAAGTGATTTGCTTTCAATATTTATAAGTAACAGCAGTAATGTTGTGACCATGGAGTATGTAGTGATGGAAGTGGTGAAGAATGTCCACATCTCTTACAAAAAATAACACTTGGATTGGGCTAAGTATGTATTTAAAAGTAAAGTTATTGATAGCACAAAATGTCAGGAATATTGATGAGGAGTGGGCTGTCCAGTGGGAGCACTGGCATAGCTGAAGCTGCTTTCAAAACTCAAGTGTTTGAGGGAACAGAAATAAAATGCAGACTCCCCTGTGGATTTTTATAGCCTTCCTCTAGATATCTCAAAGAGCTTAAATTAGACAGCCTGCTCTGTGGGCAGTTATCAGCAATGTGCAAAGCCACAGCTTCTGTCTCACTGTAGGAGTTCAAAATTGCTTTATTTTTTAATTTCAAAAGTCCAAGAGTTTCTCATTGGCTCTAGGCTGAGACACAAGAAGCTTAGGCCTCTAAGCCTCTTCTCCATAAGCCTTTCCCTGTCCTGTATGAGTGTTCCCCACCTTGAGGTGAACTAGGGAGGACACAGCTATAAGCTTCCATGCCAGCAGAAGCTGCTGAAGTCCTTGACATGAAGGATGTCAGGGTTGCCATGGCAGAATGTAGCTGTTTGGAGCTTAAGGGAGACTTGAGCAGCGTTCCTCTACGGATCCTTAACTACCTCTCAGGCCAGCCACTGTCAAGGACAAGGGCTACCACCAGGTCAATGTTCTCTTTATATATAGAGCTGACTAAATTTAGTGTTAAATCTCCTGTGAAAATTTGCAGCTTGTACTATTTACCTGACAGGCATCCAGCCCCTTGTGTCCAAATATACAGTTCCTTAAATTAGACACTAAATATGTCATGAGGCAGCAGCCTAAGTCACACATTTCCAGTGCTGAAGCAAGTACATATTTGTGCAGCCAATCCTGAGTTCTTATTTTAAAGAAGTGG
Organism: Melopsittacus undulatus; assembly: GCF_012275295.1. Taxonomy (NCBI): domain Eukaryota; kingdom Metazoa; phylum Chordata; class Aves; order Psittaciformes; family Psittaculidae; genus Melopsittacus; species Melopsittacus undulatus. Next base: position 1,512,299 of record NC_047538.1, on the reverse strand, counting down.
ATTAGCTTATTCAAGGTATTTTTTGCGATCTTGATGGAACAGGCTGTGGTTTGGGAGCTCTCTGGGCTGGGGCTGTCTATTGTATGGTCTGTTTACATCCAAGTCCTGCACACCAACACTGGTATCCTTGGGGGCTGTTCCAGCTGCAAGAATAGATGTATGTGACAATAAAGAGCAACTCCTTATGAAATAATTGTGCTTAGAGATTTTTTCCTTCTTAGCAAAGGAGTTATTGTTTGGGTTATTGCCCCCAAACAACTAGTATATTATTTATATAATGATTTCCTTATGGGTCATTGCTGAATAGAACTCGTGTCCTTTCATGCCCAGAGCAAATGCCCCCATCACTGCAGCTACAAAATGTTTTCCTTTATATGCTGTCAGGACAGAGTTCTTCTCTACACCAGCCAGTTTAGGAGCTACTCACAGTTACGTAGGGACAAATAGAATTCTGTTCTACAGCTCTTCAATATCCCAAACTTACTCCTTTGTGAATTCCCACAAATCACCTTTAAAACTTGTGTAGATTTTAAATTATAAGAAAATAAGACCAAAAAAAAGAACCCAGGGAATGTCTTTATTAGAAACAGCTCATAGCACAGATTGCATCTGTGACAAGCTGCTGCATTTCTGTGGCTTGTAGCTGCTCCTTGAGGACAAGTGGCTCCTTTGAAACAGGATTGTGGAGTGCAGACCAAGTAAGACGTTTCTGCAAAGACTGTCTCAGGTTTTTTAGAAGTTTATTCACTCTTGTTGGGGTGAGTAAGCAGGACCTAAACCTGCTTAATGCTTAACTTAGTCTTACTGAAATCAGTGGCACTGTGCCCCTATGTGGTCCTTTCTGACACTCTTAAGAGCGGTGTAACACAGCCCTTGGTTTCAGGTATTTGTTTTGTTTGATGAAAGTCTTGATGGGAGCTGTAGTTCCTGTCAATGGGTAACAGTGTTTCTATGAGGAAAGCTGTGCTGTCTAGAAAAGATTGACCAAATATTAATTATTTTTACAAGCCATTAAAATAATTTTTTTCCTGAAGTGTTACAACCCCATTGGGCAGTAAGATCATAGAATCACAGACGACTTTGGGTTGGGAGGGACCTTAAAGCTCATCCAGTTCCAGTTCCAAGCTCCTGCCACGGGCAAGGACACCTTCCACTAGAGCAGGTTGCTCCAACCTGGCCTTGAACACTGCCAGGGATGGGGCAACCACAGCTTCTCTGGGCACCCTGTGCCGGTGCCTCAGCATCCTCACAGTAAATGATTATTATCATATGTGTACTGCAAATGACATCTGTTTAGAATGCTTAGCCCTATGGGGAAGGAAAGGGTATCAGTGCATGGGTTTATGATGGTGCATTTTAAGAACTGATCAGTTCAGCTCAGTTCAGCAAACTAAAAAATTTAAACAAGGGGAAGACTAGTTACATTAATGGCAATTTGATGTTTTCATCACCAATATGAAAACTGTATGTCTAAATATACAACAAGCTTTGCCAGGTATGTGTGCCTTGTGTAACTGCCATCAAAGAAAGCTTTTTATGTTCTTATGGGAGCTGGGTGAACCTGAATCCCAGGTGCTCTGTGTGCTTAAATGTACTGTTCAGAGAAATCAGTGCAGTGGAAAAGGCAGATTTGAGGACAGAATGTGGCAGCCATTCTGTCACTGTTGGGCAGTGCTCAAATTCATAGAATCATAGAATCATAGAATAGTTTGGGTTGGAAAGAACATTAAGATCATCCAGTTTCAACCCCCCTGCCGTGAGCAGGGACACCTCCCACTAAATCATGCTACCCAAGGCTTTGTCCAACCTGGCTTTAAACACTGCCAGGGATGGAGCATTCACAGCTTCATTGGGCAACCCATTCCAATACCTTACCACCCTCACACTAAAGAATTTCTTCCTTATATCCAGTCTAAACTTCCCCTGTTTAAGTTTTAACCCATTACCCTTGTCCTATCACTACAGTCCCTAATGAATAGTCCATCCCCAGCATCACTACAGGGATTCAGACCAGTGAAACTGTTTTACCGGTTAACTGACTTGGATATCTCTTTATGAGCACCTAAATATTCCTCCAAAAGAATATTTATAACTTTCTGAAAGAGGCCTCTTGACCATGCAAACACCCTCCTGTCAATGGCCTGTTTCTCTTTTCCCTGAATCCCTGCCATTTTCTCTCTGTGACCACCCTCCCTCCTAAGCTGGCACCCACAGTCCCAGTTACTGCAGACCTTGCCAGACAGAATCAGTGTTCTTTGTTGGAGTCCTGACTGTGACTGAGATGCTCAGTCCAAATAATCTGTCATCTTGTTTGTGCAGCTCATCCAGGCTGACATCGCTCTCCTCCAAGGCAAGAACCACGCTTGCTTTGAGAGATGTGCATCAATTCCAGCTACCACTTTGCCTCTTTAATGTCACAGAAGTTCAAATATGAGTCTGAGTTCATGCAGTCAAGACTGTCTAGAAGGTTGTGTCAAAAGCTCTATTTACTCCATGAAAACCTGAAGAGACTGGTGCACTCTTTCCAGTCACAAGGGACCACAAGGCTTTGAGAATAAACCAGAGTTCCTCAAAAAAAGCTTGGATAAATCTGATGTGTTGGCAAAATGTAGTCCTTAACATATTGTAACAATTCCCAGGAATCCCAGAGTGCTTGTTGTACAGCAGTGAATTATGCTTTAGAGCATCAGAGCATGCTGTAAAAACATCACCTACTTCTCTGATACAAATATACTTATGTTCTGAAATGGATCCATAGTTCAGAGGTCTCCAAGTTCAAGAGTGTTCATCACCAGGTCTATATTTCAAGCTGATCTCTTTTCTTTGTAAGGATATGCTGTTTTCATCATTAATATCCCCTCCTCCTGAAAAGTGTGCATCATCATAGTGTAACCCACCATTTGTGTGGTACATTGTCAGTAGTTGGCTTCATTTTCTAATTACTAGTAAATGGATTTCTGAGTTATTGCAGGTTTTTACTGATGACATTTCACATTTTCTCACCTCTTTTCCATGTCAGCTATGAACATTTTAATTGTTTTTGAAGCACAGGCAAAATGACCTCTGTCATTTTGGGTTTACCCTTGAATATCATCAAGGGTTTACCTTGAATAAAAGTCTTTAATTTCTGAACATTTGAGGGAGTTGGGAAACACATTTGTGTTAGACACAACAAGGGTATTTATTATTGAAGGAATCTCTAGCACAGCAATATTGTAACTGATTAAAACAGCATTGTTTGTCTCAGCAAGAATTAGCTTAGATACCCTTCATTTTTATCTATAGGTGTAGATGTCCATTTCTATCTGCCTTTCCTACTTCAATGCACTTATGCCAAATGCAATATAATAGTTGGGAAAAAAATGCGCATGTTCTTACCTCTACCAATTGGGAATAAAACAGACATACAGGATCAGACCCTTGAATTGGAACTAGATGACTTTAAGGTCCTTTCCAGTCCTAACTTCCTAGCTATTCTATGATTCTATGACCGACCTAATAAAATTGGTCAGAAAGAAAATATCAATGAGGTATTCTTGGTGTAGCCATGTGTCTGCAGCATTGGTTTCAGCAATGGTTTGACCTTACTGTTTTGGGGTGTTCTGATTGGAATAACCTAGGTCAACTACCTTTTATAGGGAGAAAAAAAGGGGAAGAAGCTTCACTATCAGTGCTCTTCTGTCTGAAATTTTGTCTTGTAGAATATTTGAGCAATGTGTTTGAGATACATTCATTCAGTTTTGGTTATTGGCTGGGTGGTGGTTGATTCCTCCTTCACTGAACTTAGATAAGAGAAGGAGAAGCCTGAACTAGGTCATCAGTTCAACTTGAGGCTTGAGTCACCAAAAAGCTCACTAGAGATCATAGAATCACAGAATCAACCAGGTTGGAAAAGCCCTTACAGTTCATCCAGTCCAACCTTTGCACCAGCACTGCCAAGGCCACCACTGACCCATGGCACTGAGGCCTCGTCTCCACGCTGTGTGAACACTTGCAGGGACAGTGACTGCAGCCCTGCCCTGGGCAGCCTGTTCCAATGCCTGAGCACCCTCTGGGGCAGGAATTGTTCCTCAGCTCCATCTAAACCTGCCCTGGTGCAGCTTGAGGCCGTTTTGTCTTGTCCCATCTCTTGTTCCTTGGGAGGAGAGATGGAGCCCACCACACTACAACCTCCTGTCAGGCAGTTGTAGAGAGTGGGAAGGTGCCCCTGAGCCGTCTCTTCTCCAGACTAAACCCCCCCAGGTCCCTCAGCCATTCCTCATCAGATTTAGATCTGAGCTGGATGCTCAGTATTGCTGAGGTGACAACAGCTGATCAGTTAAACATTTCAAAGTGGATATTTTGCTCCCAGGTGTTATTAATCACAACTGACATGTCTTGTGGAGTTGTGCATTTGTCTAAGAAGCTTCCTATCAAAATGCATTTCATCTATTTAGCTACTGAGCTTGGTGTGGTCCCTTTGGGTGTTTTAGTTTCATATTTTACTGATAAATGCTTCATCAGTTGAACAGCTTAGCCCTGCACTGGGGAGCACTGCCCAGCTTCCAGATTGGGAATTAATGTTTGCAGAGATTTCATAGGTGGGACTTGTGCATCTCAGTAATTCCCTGTACATCATCTAGCCATTTCTTTCCATACATAAGCTTTGGTTCTAGAAGCACAGCAGGTAATAACCATAAACGGACAGTTTACTGTAAATATTTAATAACTATGAATGATTGATGAGCAGATTTTTAAGCAAACTGAGAGTTCAATGAAGTAAAGACTATCCTTGTGTAGTTTTCTAAGCTGTATTCTACATATCATATGGGCTTTGTTGTGTTATTAGGATGCATGCCTGAGTGGTATTTTAATTTAAAAGCTTAGCATGAGGGCAATAAACAGAAAAATACATTTTTAATTGTCATATTTCCATAGTGATGAAGTTAATCTAGATGGACTTCCTTGTGGCTACAAGAATTTCTATAGTTGCCAACTTCTGTCTCATTGTGAGGAATGCCTTCTTTATGGATTTTAAAGCTGTTTGTCAAGAGAACATGTTTTCTGCAGCACAGCACTAATAGCTGGATGAGTTTCAATGGCTGCTTTCACCTCTTTTGCTTTCAGATTTTCCTCATTGTCTTTGATCTCCCTGGGGCTTTGAAGCCCAAGTAATGCCAGATAATGCTTTGCTATTAGCAGGGCTCTTGCATCTCTAGAAGACTTCATTACCAAAGCTGCTTTGTGATTCATAGGCCCCGTAGACAGTTTGGGATCTCTCCCAGCTTGGTGAGGAATCACGTTGCCAATAGGTGCCACTGTTGCTCTACACACACATTTGAACCATCAGTGTCCTTCAGTTGAAAATTCAACCTTGAAAAAGCAAACCTTAACCACAGTAACTGAAATGTTGCAGAAGTAAAACTGCACAGACCATGGCTAGAGGCTTGTCCGTGCCAAGACTAAGGTATATGCTTTATCTTGCTACTAAAAATAAATATATAACAGCTAGTTTTGAGCAAAACTGATGAAGAGATAAATACGTACTCAGTTAAATCCAGATATATTTAATCTAAGCCTTTAACTTGCTACAAGTTAATTAAGCCTCAGACCAACAGTAGCTGAACCTTGCAGACAGCTCCTCAGGACCAGATGTGGTTTAGATGCAGAAGTTGCACAGCAGTGTAATAAGAATTTGGATTCTGCCAGCATTTTCTACATAGGTCCTTCCCATGCTTTCTCAACTGAGTAAAGTGTCGGGGTGGCCCATCCAGCAGTACAAAAGACACCCACAGCAATTTCTTCTAGGTTTGCTGTTTCCTAATGTAAGGTTGGCTAACGCAGTTCACTCTGCAGCTTATCTACCACTAAGTGCCATTCAGGATGTAAAGCCAAGGGCAATCAAGGTCTGCTTGTTTATGCAGTGGGAGAAACCTTGGTTCCCCTTGTCCTTAGGCAGGCAGCCATTCCATATGTTTACTTTTTGTTCGATGTTTTAGGCACATAATGGAATAATACAAGTTCCTTTTCTGCCCTTTCTTTAAGCAAGTGGATAGCAAGCTGTGTAAAAATGGAAAACACAGCTAAGGACAAAGCAATTAAGAGATTTATATCCTCTCAAGTTCAGTCCTGTTCTTGGTTTTTTCCTTTCTGCAACTATTAATTGACTAGAAACCAACAGATTAGATTTTTTTTTAGTGATTTAATATGTTCTGAAAATTTCCCAGCCATCTGCAGGTCAGAATGCAGCCAGCAACTTGTTCTAACTAGTAGACAGCCCTCCGCCTAGATAACCTAATTCTCATTGCTTCTGCATGGAACAGATCATTCCCACGTCCATGAGAGAAGCTATATTAAGTAGTACTTAAGATCACCCTAAGCAGTTTAGACAGAGGCATCCTTTGCTCTGCTGGCTCTCACCAGTCTCAGCTGATGACTTGCAGATATTTCTAAGCCTTTCATAGTCCAGGATTCCACTAACATTTTGGGGAGGACTTCCCTGGATGAAAGGGAGACCAGGGGTTTTAGGTGGTCGTCTCCGATGAGGATTAGCAAAAGCAGGAATCGGTGGGGTTTCATAGGAAATAGTGTAGACACTGTTCATCACTCCAGCTTCTTTCTTGTGCCATTTTTTCATCAGGTGCTCAAGAAGGCCGTAGTTAGTGGGTGGTTCTGGGACAGGAAATGATTGAATGTTAGGAATGATAGAATAAAACTTTTGATCCTGGTGTTTTTACTCCACAGATGCCATAGGGAATACTTGTACTATTTGGACAGGAGATTAAGGACAAAACAGATCTTTTTGTTCCTCAGGCATGTGTGCCTACCCTCCAGCTGGAAGGGAAAAATCACTCTTAAATATTGATATGACAGCATTAATTGTATAAATTAAATGGGTCCTGATTCTTTATAGCCTCTGGGGTAGATACTTAAAAAGTTAACAGAGATGTATGTTAACGTACACTTAAATTCAGAAACATAGTAATACTCCGTGAATTCTACTGCTAGTTGTCTCACAGCTCTCCTTGTTTTCAGCTGATGTCTTGTATTATTGAATAAGGGAGAGAAATCTGTTCATTTGCACTACCCTTCACTGCTTCCTGTGGTGATTAAGTATTGTGTGGGCAACATTTTCACTTCATCAACCAAAAAAACAAGCTATTGACTGGGTAAGAAATCAGCCAGAATTCAGCACAAGATCCATTACAGAATTAAAACAGGTTCCTGGCTCCAAGTCTATATATTGACTACTGCACCATGTTCCATCTGATTGAATTAATAATGCCAAAACCTACCAGTAATGGGGAAATCTGTTTTCTGAGGAACCCAGGAAGACTTAGGTCCACTCCACTTGCGGAGGGGCGGCAGCACAGGGTTGTAACTGTGTCTGTTGTATTTATCATCATACTCTGATACTAAATTGCGGCTCCTTGGCTCTTCATGATGGGTGAAAAGGTGCTGCCTTGGCAGGCCCTGAAATGAAACCACACTGATTGGTTTTGTACACAGGCCTCAGCTGGCTTAGCATGCTTTAGAGGCAGACAACCCTCCCAATGATATCACAAAACTTGGCCAGTACTTACATTACTTAGAATTTAATCCCTGAAAGTAATGGCATTTGCATTTCAAGTAAAGTAAATTTCCAGTTAAATTAAGCAACCACATCGGTATGTAATGAGAACTGATTGGTCTCATTTGAGCACATGCATCATAGATTTGCAGATACATCTAAGAAGCCTGCAAATGAAAAGCTGATTGTCTGGTGCTGCTTAAGTGTTTCAGTATGCACTAGCATTACGTTTACTGCCTTCCAACTGTCTGCCAGGAGAGATGGTAAGAATATTTGGTGATGGAGAAGCACCTTGGAGGAAAGGCACATTCTAGCAGATGATCCTTGTGGGAAAAGTGAAAGATGTGGGACATGTTTAAGTGCACTTTGTTCCTATGAAGTGGAGGTGTGCTGATGGAAATAATCCTCTTTTATCAGCAAGCTCATATTAAAGCCCAGGGAATGTCCTGAAGACACAATCCCCAGTCCTAGGTGGTAGTAATGTGCTGGTTTTCTTCATGTCCCCTGGCTACCCACCAAGGTAGCTGGGAAACAACCAGAGTACCAAGAAGCATGTGCCATTGCTACCTCTGGAAGGCATACTGCTTGAATCAAACATATGAGGGAGCTCTGGGTCCTGTGAACTGGCCATGGAGCTGCAGCATCTTCTTTTACACATTTTGAAAATGTGAATTTGTTAATTTGTTATTCCTTTTCCTTACCTCCAGTTTTTCCACCATGGCTTTCCTTAGTGTCTGGTCCGGTTTATGATCTGGGAAGTAAACGAAGTCTGTTCTGTATATGCTGTGCTTCAGTTTCCCAGTGTCTTTCCTGAACTAGAGAGATACACGACACTCAGTAGAGCTAAGGCAAGCTGATAATTACAGGAGCTGCATTTAAAAAACACTTATTTGGACAGAGTTCTGTGCTATGTTCTTTTTCTCAGAGGGTAAAGTCAGCTGGTATAACCCACCACTGTAAAATTCTGATTGGTTCCTTGGTGTAAATGGAAGACACTGCACAGCTCTGGAAGAATTATTCATGGTGTTAAACACTTACCCCTGCCACATGAACTAATAAACCCTTTTGGGAATTTTGTTTTGTCCCTTTGTTGTCATTCTGCTCCAGCAGCTCAGCCTCTGCAGTACAGTCTAGCATTTTGCTCCAGGGGAAAAAAAAATCTAAAGGAAGTCATTTTAGCAGAGTCAGGAGGATTTGCCCTCTGCAGCTCTACTATTGAATCCAACTGACATGTTTTGACAAAGTTAAATGTCTAATGCTGAAATTCAGCATTCTCTGATACAAGTAATAGTAAGTATTAACTTACAGGTTAATGAAGCCTTTTTATGTAATGTTGGTATATATGCTGTTGTATATAAGCTGTAAAGCAGCCTGAAGTGACTGCCAAAAGAACTACAGCATTTTTAATTGGCTGAGGTTACGTGCAGTGGGAACCACACATTAACCTGTGTTCAGGCTTTGCTCTGTCCTGACTTAGGGAGAAGAATGGCAGATAATGAACAGAATGATGTAGGCCAAGCAAGGTGCTCATCCCTCTCCCTTTCATTTACTCTTCCGAGATAAGCCTGGGCTGCAGCTCATGACCGCAGCAGTACACTACCTCCACAGGGCTGGATCTTTCCCTTTTCCTCTCTTCCAGCCAGTTTCCAATGAGAACTTTAGTGGAATATCTGGGTTCAACTTTCCACCAGTCCCGGCTGTCGTTTTGTGATGCTATCACACGTCTTCGTCTCAACAGCATCACCGCAGTGGTTGTTGGAATTGTCCTTCAAGTTATGTGGGTGAAAGATTACTCAGTAGCCCAGCACTAAAACTAGAGCAGAAAGGGGCTCAACTTCTGCCTGCCCATGTGCTGGGTGATGTGAGTGAGGCATGGAACCCTGTAGCCATGGAACCATTTGTGTTTGCTATCCCCATGGAGACTGTCATTCCAGTAACCACATTCTACTTCCTGTTGACCAAAACAATGGCTCCTAACCCAGAAAAATCACCTGGATATTTTCTCTAATACAGCTCAGAATCAGAGCACAGTGTATTGTCCCTCAACACCCTGATATAAAGCACATACTCCTCTACAGACCGCACTACACACACCTGCACACACACAGTCTCTCTTCATGGTCAAATTTTATTTTAAAGAAGTGGAACAAACCAGGATGTCCATTCAAAATTAAATTCTTGTTTATTGACATAACTAAAGATAAGGGCTTGCAGTGTGGTACAAGCTTGTAGAAGGTTTGCATATTCCATGTTCCAACTAAGAGCTGGAATGAGGTTCTGATGAGCCTTGTATGTCATTGTTAGTGCTGCTCTTGATTGACTAGCGATCACCTGATACTCAATATCCTAAAACGACATTTTCCTAAGTTGAGGCATGAACAGACTCGTGGAATCCAAGATGTTTGCTATAAGCTTTTTAGGAAGTTTACAACGCTGTCCAATCCCCTTTTCCCAGACGGGAATGACAAACCACAGTAATCATAGAGGCTTATGATTCCATGGAATCCATCCTCAAGGTGGTACCAGGTCACTGGAACACCATTGTCCTCCAGTCTCTTCTTGTAAAGCAAGCCATCGTCCCTCAGCACATCATACTCACAAGTCAGGATGAAAGACTGAGGCAGCTGCTGAACCACAGCATCTTCAGCCAGCAGCGGGCACAGGTTGGGCTCACAGAATCTCTTCACTGTCTCATAAACTTCAGCAATAAAATCAGTGGACTTACGTGGCTTCACACCTCTGACCTTAAATTTCTGAGGGATGTGATCTGGACTCACCCACTTCCTATACTTCAGCCTCATATCTGGAGGAATATGAGAGCCCTCCAAGACCTCTTGCATATGCAGTGCATGCCCATTGAGGTACTGCAAAGCAAAGAAAGCAGCACGCTCTCGGAATAAGAGAGGGACTCCCCGATTCTGCTGATAGGATGGTAAATTGAAGTCCAGGGCCTGCAGGCCTGGGTAGATCAAGACCTGGGCACGCAGGCTGGGGAGCTCTGATCTACCTGCAAGGGTCTGGCTAACAGCAGCTGCCAGGTTGCCCCCAGCACTGTCCCCACAGACAGTTATGTTGGCAGGATCCACACCATAGTGCTCTGCATTCTTCATGAAATGTATGGTGGCATTAAGACAGTCTTCATATGCATCAGGGTATTTGTGTTCAGGGGCTAAACGATACCTAGTACACAGGAAGAGAGAACAAAAGTAAGAGAAGGAAGTGTTGCTGGCATTATTCAGAAAATTGTATCTTATGTTGACTTCCAGCCCTATCATTTTGGGGTGTTTTTCCTCTAGGTGAGGATACTCATTACCCCCTGAGCAGGCATTCCTCAGTTAGTGACTGCAGGTAGGCTGTAAACTATAAACTCAATCACCAGGATTCAGTAAAGTAGGATTCTCTTTTGATAACAAGTCTGAGTGAGACTTTGTACATTGCTTAGTCATGCTGAAAACTCCCTGTGTATCCTTGAGAAGATAATGTAATGATTTTGTGCCTCTGCTTCCTATATGTAAAGTGGGAGTAATGCAGTGTGATTATTCTCTTTCTATAAATACAATTATTTTGAGGACCTTATTCATACATTCAGCACAAGGAAGATTTTTTTTTTGCTATGTTTTTGATTGACTTTTATAGATTTTCTTAGCGTGACAAATATTTCCATTTGGGTCTCTTCTGAGTGTATCAGGGCCTGAACAGTCACGAGCTGTGATATCTCCATTATCACTATTTCTCTCTTTATGGACTTCTTGGAATTCAATAGAAATTTCTCTGAAAAAAAGCACATCTCCAAATCCAGTGCAGCTCTGTTGTGACACCACAGCAACAATCACCTCCAAAGAGTAGAAGAGGGCAGGCACTTACTGAACAGATACAACTACTGAGACACTTTCTCTCGATAGGTAGCGACATACTTTTTCGTAGGTATCTGGAAAAGAAATGTTTTCATTAGTGCTGTGCTATTGCCCTAATCCTTGGGACAGCTGGGGAATGTTCATCCAGAAAGGCATGCATTTGTCTTCAGATTTCCTCCCAAATCCCATGCTGAACCCTCCCCTTATTTCAATTTTATAGAAAGATGAGAATGTTCTTTCTACATTACTACAGTCCTTCCAGAAAGTATCTTACCAAGACTTCCAAATACCCAGCCTCCTCCATGAAAGAAGATGAGAGCTCTCCTTCGCCCATCAGAGGTAGCTTTAGGCTGATAAACCCTCACAGGTACTTTGTTAAACTGCAGATCCTGGATCAAGAGCTTTGGATCCACCCCTAGTTTCCGTCCCTGCCGCACGTATCGGCCAAATGTGATTTGATTGCAAAGTCCCGTCTTCTCCAAAATCCTTCCCTGTTAAAGGTAAAAGAAATTAAGGCTTCTTTACAAGTCTTGAGTTAGCCAACTTAAAAAACCCTGCATCATACTTATATTGAACTGTATTTGAGGGAAAATTTAAACACAGAAGAAGGGTAATGTTGTAAATCAGTGAGGAAAAGTAACTCCACAGTTGGTTTTCTTGGTAGGAATGTCCAATCTTATGGAAGTAAGAGATCTCCTCACTGAGAGGAGCCAGAGAGAAAGCCAGAAAGGAGTATTTAAGTTTGCCTCAATTAGTTTTAGTTTCTATCATATCAGAATCACTGGAATGTGAAGAATCAGACTGAAAAATCTAGTCTTCACATACAGTAATTTGATTTCTCTTGTCTGATAAAAATAAAGCCCTTTGATTCAGAAAAAAATCCAAACCTACAACAGTTTTCCCAAGCTCTTGTATCCTCAGACGGTAAAAAATCTACTTGCATTACCTAAGTCCTATGTCACATCAGAAATTTGATACAGGCTATTCAAAGTGGCTGCCTTGGAGAACACAATTGTCAGCATTGTCCTGCACACCTTTGTGTTAGCAACATGACAACAACAATGAAGTGTCCTATGTTGAAACAGCAATAAAACCTCTAATAGTTCTTCATTGCATAAACTAATATTCCTGAATTAGACCATAAAACTCAATGAATTTGCAAATCTCAAGTACTGAGTTGCATTGTGCAAATTAGTTACCACTTTTTATTTGCACATTTACTGAGCACTGTCAAGTTCCTTTCCTGATGCTCTTGCAATGCTACTCCACACTGTATTCTGAAATCTTATGTGAAAAGTGAAGAAACAAGAAACTGGGAACCAAATTAATTAATGGAATCAAACAAACTGTTACAGTTCAGTTACTAAAAGATTTTAAATACTCAGCTAGAGTCTGTCTTTATCCACTCCCTTACTGTCACCTGGTAGTGGGATTCAGGAGAGCTAGGTACCTTGTCAGTATTTCAAGAGGATGTAAACGGTGTAGGTATGAAACAGCATGGAGAACAAGGTCTTTATAATAGCAAAAGTGATGTGTTGGCTAAAGGAGAAAACTGAAGATTTAAAACCATTAAAAGATACAACTAGTGACATGAGAAGAGTTTAGGGGAGCTCTAATGCCTTTTATGCAATGCTGTAAAAGGGAGTCCACGGATTAAGTAAAGCAGCCCTAACCGGATTGTGTACCATCAATGTCAGCCGCGGCAGGAGCCCTTGAAGGGCTGCAATATTCTCTGTGCAAGGTGACTTCGCCTAAAGCCAGAGGGCAGTTATCAGCCCAAGCGCCAGCTCAGCTCTCAATTGGAGACTTCAATCAGCCCCGCCGTTAGGCAACCTCCGCTAACGCGCCTCAGCACGCCGCTCCGACCGGGAGGTGGGTGCCGGTGAGGTGCTGCCCCGCGGGGAGCCGCAGCCAGAGCAGGACATGCGGACCTGAACCCAGCCTCCTGGGGTTTTGCGCAGCCCGCGGGCCTGGGCTTGCCCGCCCTCCCCGCGAGGGGATGCCCGGCGAGGGGCCGGACCTGCGACCCCCCCCGGGCTCAGTGGAAGCAGTCCCCGGTCCCCGGAACCACCAGCGGGCGGAGGGCGCGACTCACCAGGGCGGCCGTGCCGAGCAGGACGGCCAGGACCAGGCGCAGCTTGGCGGGCTGGTTCACCCCGGGCGGGATGTCGTAGCTGGGCAGGGAGAGGAGGACCGCGGCCAGCACGGCTGCCAGCGCCGCCAGGCCCAGGAGCAGCAGCAGCAGCAGCAGTGCGGGCAGCAGCGCCATGGCGCGGCGGCGGCCCCGGGGGGCTCACGGCCCGCGGCGGGGCCCGGCAGCTCCCGCCCGCCCCCCTCCGAACCGCGGCCCGGGCCGGCGGCGTCACGGGCCGTTTGTGACAGCTCCGCAAAGCCGCCCGCGGGGTCATGGTACGGGCGGCGGCGAGCCCGGGGGGAGGCCGCGCGGAGCCGCGCAGTAATCTCGGTTCAAGGAGGAGGCGGTGCGTGACCTGCGCGCCCGGCAAAGGCGCTCCGCAAAGCCGTGCGGCCGGCAGCGAGCGGGACTGGCGCTTTGCCCGGTGCTGCCGTTACCAAAGAGACGGGGGAGCCAGCAGCGCCAGCGGGTTGCAGGGCATCCTGTGTCCCTGACGGATCCATCGTCAAACCGCCCGCAGTAGGTAATTTGTAGTTTGTCCCTAAATTTAGGGATTCTTTGTCTAAGAGCAGCGTGCGGGAAGCTGAGGGAAGGGCTGCTCTGCACTGTGACAACGTTTCTTTTTGTAAGAATTTTCTGATTTGCTCAGTTTGGGGATTATCTTTTCCTTAGGCTGTTAATTTCTCTGTTTTACTATTTTGAGTATGCTCATGACTGTTTCTCCTTGCTTTATCAGCAGAATATAATGGAACATCATGTCAAGGAATACACTGCCTTGTCCTGTAATGGAAACTCAAAGTATTAAAAACATCACAGCATAAATTCTAAAAATATAACACTGGGGAACCGTTATTTGAAAGAACAGGAGAACATTTTGCTTCTTATTTTCTGTCTCTAAGCTAAACCTTCCAGTATACACAGATCAAGAGTCCAGTTCACTGACCCTTACTGTCTTTCTAAAACCGGTGTTGTGTCCCTCTCAACCAGTATGTCTTGTCCTGAGCTTCAGTGGCATAATAGAAACATCCCAAAGTTAAGGAGTCTGTAGAGCTAACATTAGTTCAAGTTCAGGGCAGCCCTTACTCGCCTCATGCAAGGTGTCCTCAGTTAACTCAGGCCTCTAGTGCTCTTGCAGATGTGGATCTGTCATGCCCACTGAAAATCTGCTGATTTTCCTTACCAAGACTTCATCTGCCTGTATTTCCAGAGCTTTTCTCTAACTCTTTCTTACAGCTCACTACGTGCCTACCTTGTAGTTTTCAGCTAAATAAAATTAAGTCCTGCTTTGGAGCTTATGAAATGGACATCACAAAGACCCTGGCTGCAATTCACAGGAGTTATTTAATCCAAGTCATTCCGCGGACATTATTCATATAGAAGTACGTAATTTGGTAATGAAATACAAGGAATCAATCAGACAGATACTGATTTGAAAGAAAAGAGATTGAAACACAGTATGTAGAAAACACTAAAGCTGTAGAGACTGAACTGACAAGAGTCTCACGAGGACAAAGACCAGATCTGAAGTTCATGAATATGAACATAAGTATTCTTACACATCAAAGGGTATCAGATTTTTGCTGACAAGTGCTACCAGAGGACTGGGAACCTAAACAGTTAGTGGGAAAAGTACAAAAAAGGAAAGTTGTTTTCACAGGCCTTTTATGAATTTAACAATTCTACCCAATCCCCTTTTCCTAGATGGGAATGACAAACCACAGTAATCATAGAGGCTTATGATTCCATGGTTGGGCTCACAGAATCTCTTCACTATCTCATAAATCTCAGTTGAACAGTCAAGTTTGTAGCCTCTGACCTTAAATTTTTGGGGGATGTGATCTGGATTTACCCACTTCCCATAATTTAATTTTATATCCATAGGAATATGGGAGCCCTCCAAAACCTCTTGCATATGAAGCGCATGCCCATCTAGGTACTGTAACATACAGAAAGCAGCACATTCTCGGAATAAGGGAGGGACTCCCCGATTCTGCTGATAGGATGGTAAATTGAAGTCCAGGGCCTGCAGGCCTGGGTAGATCAAGACCTGGGCACGCAGGCTGGGGAGCTCTGATCTACCTGCAAGGGTCTGGCTAACAGCAGCTGCCAGGTTGCCCCCAGCACTGTCCCCACAGACAGTTATGTTGGCAGGATCCACACCATAGTGCTCTGCATTCTTCATGAAATGTATGGTGGCGTTAAGACAGTCTTCATACGCAGCAGGATATTTGTGTTCAGGGGCTAAACGATACCTAGTACACAGGAAGAGAGAACAAAAGTAAGAGAAGGGAACTCCATCACTGTAAATACAATTTTCCTACAGCACAGTGGCTTTCCCTGTGATGTTTGGAGTATTTCATCTTCAGGAAAATAACAAACACCTGTGTTATTATCAGCTAAATAGGTATTTGTCCAGCAGGTTATCACAGATAAATGATAGCCTACAGGCTGAAGTTGCAAGGACATGGCATAGCTGGGATCTTCTCAGAACAGCTCTGATCAGAACTTAAACTATACAGGTTCCTGTTATACTTCTGGTGTAGACTGCATTTGGCTTGTGGATGAAGTAATTTAACCAATCTGTACCTCACCTGTATTTAGGATATTTCCCCTTGTGAATTATTCTATTTTTCTGTGTTTGAGTAACTGGGACAGAGATATTCAGTACTATTAGTATTAGAATATATTAGTAATTGATTCTTACTGTTAGAAAGTACCTTGAAGTTTATAGAGGGATTACATTTACCTAAACAGATCACTGAATGAACCTTTGAAGTCGGTTTCTTAGTTCTCAGCACATTACAAAAGTCTTCTGGAAAGGATTCCCTCTTTTCGTGTGCTGCCAGCATAGCTCCATGCAGGAAAGTACACGAACCTTACCCTGGAGTCTCTTTGCACTCTCCCTGCATTAGCAGATTGGTGTGGGGAGGAAGAAATTAAAACTATCCCCTTGGAATTCTGTCTGACCATCTGGGATCCTGGGGAAACGGTTACCGAGGAGAGGCAGTGTTCCCACAGTATGCGTAACGCTGTGGTGCTAAGCGAAAAGAAGCAGAAAGACTTCCATGGGGTTATAGCAGCGTGACTCCCCCAGTTAGTACAGCCACCGAGTTACCTTCTGTGGCAGCGTACGTGCACATGTTTCCATGGGAAGCTGCAAACGCCGGGGGATCGCTGTGTGCCCGCTCCCTTTCCACAGGCCATAGGCAGAGAAAGGCGGGCGCCTCCTCTTCCCGCCCTGCCGCGCGCTTCCCGACCCCCGCACGCCGTCTCCCCTCAGGGCCGGCAGCCGCGGGAGCGCTCGGCTGGCCGCGGATGGGGGCGATGCTCCCCCAGATGCAGGACTTGCCGCCAGGTTTCGGGGTACAATGATCCCCACCGCCTGCAGCAGCGCTGCCGGGGAGCGAGCGTTGCGGCGCGGCCCGCCCTGCCCTGCCTTACCCCCGATGCTGCCGCACGGCCAGCCGCCGCCGTGGAGGAAGGTGACGCCTGCCCGCAGGCCGGCAGGAGGCGCGCGGGGCCGGTAGGTTCTCACCGGCACCCGGCCGAGCCGAGCGTCCGACAGCCGCGGCTGTGGGTCCGGCCCCGGCTTCCGCCCGGAGACCACGAAGCGGGTGAAGGTGATCTCACTGCACAGCCCAGTCTTCAACAGCTTCACCTGTCCGAAGGGAAGGGGGAGAGTCCGGGTGAGCGGAGGGCGGGCTCCGCGGGGACAGTCAGCAGCCGCCTTAGGGGAGGCTGCCACAGGCCACGCTAGGCTGTTTGCCTTGGGGGGGACCCTGCTCTTGGCGAGGCCTGAGGAGCACCCGGGCTTCGTGTTGATGGGGCTCAACCTGTTCCAGAGCCTCTCGCCTCTACCCTGGCCTTTAGCGGCCGCTTTGGTTTAGCCCTCACCAGAAAGCTGGTACAGGAGAAGATGGAGCCATGGCGGTCCCCTGTGAGGCGCTGCGCCTGGGCGAGCAGGGCTGCAGTGGCGCTGTGCGCCTGGGGAGATAGGGTCACGCGTCCGACTCACAGTCAGGGAAAATGGCTTAGGGGAGAAGAGTTTCCATCTCAGTGTCACCAAGTCCTGTGCTTTCCTAGCAGCTTCCCATCACTTACAGCCTTATACAACCTAGAAGTCATTCCTCTAAGGTTTCCTGTGAGTCTCTGGTTTTATCTGCTGAAGTGTTACTGGAAAGCCCCAGGAATGGCCTAAAACTGTCACTGTGCTTAGCTGAAATGGAATTCAAACCAGTCTCACTTTTTATAAATAATCAATTTAAAGTTAATTAAGGAAGGCCAGCTGGTTCTGCTGAACACTTAAGGTTGACTTCATCCCTATGTAACAGGGAAAGCCTGACTGAAACTCTTTGAGGTGTAGCACAAATGATTTTACCAAAATTGTCCTCTAAAGTCAGCCCCCCAAAAATGGAAGCCATCATTTAAGTATTGATGCAGCCATCAGGGTTCTGGTATTTACACATAAGCTTACAAAAATAACACCTAAGCCACATTTCTGATAGAAATCACGGCAGAGTAACTCACCATAGCTGATGTACCAGTCACAAGAGCAAGGATAATTTGAAGTCTTCCAGGATGATTCACTCCAGGAGGGATACTGAAATTTGAGTAATTGGATTGAATTGTTCCCTTAATTGCTGGTATGAATGAAGCAATAAAACCCACCAGCAGTATCACTGGCAGCATATAAAAAAAAGCCATTTTGCTTAACTATAGGTGTGGTGTCTTTATGCCTGTCTTTGATGCACTGTTCTCAGCTGAAAGTAAGCCTTAGAGCAGTCCAGGTTGCAACTGATCTCTTGGGTTCCACACACCTTCAGGTCCTTATAAACGTTGTGTAAGGTGCCTGCATGCGTTACATTGGAAGAGTCAAGAGGAGGATGTATTTAATATCCTTTATGTTGGTTGTGGGACTGGTGCAGAGCCAGGTATTCTACATAGCATTCTACATGGTGTCCTCAACATAAAAAGGACATGGAACTGTTGGAACAAGTCCAGAGGAGGCCTCGAGGGTGATCAGGGACTGGAGCACCTCCCATATGAAAACAGGCTGAGAAAGTTGGGGCTGTTCAGCCTGGAGAAGAGAAAGCTGCGTGGAGATCTCATAGCAGCCTTCCAGGGCTATAGGGCTGCTGGGGATGGACTATTCATGAGGGACTGTAATGATAGGACAAGGGGTAACAGGTTAAAACTTAAACAGCAGAAGTTTAGATTGGATATAAAGAAGAAATACTGTTAGGGTGGTGAGGCACTGGAATGGGTTGCCCAGGGAAGTTGTGAATGCTCCATCCCTGGTGGTGTTTAAGGCCAGGTTGGTCAAAGCCTTGGGTGGCATGGTTTAGTGTGAGGTGTTCCCTGCCCATGGCAGGGGGGTTGGAACTAGATGATCTTAAGGTGCTTTCCAGCCCTGACTATTCTATGATTCTATGTTATTCTTGGAATGCGGATGATACAAATGATTGTTCAGAGATAGCAGTTAATTACTGATGGAAGGTCTAGTTTATGATGGGTTGCTATTGACAATAAAAGCCAACTAAGGTGGAGGTTAAATTGTCTCTTGCATCTTACATAAATTATCTCTTGGTTGATCTGCAGCAACAGTATATTGCTTCCTGTATTGTGGACATTATTTAAATGGTTTAGAGTATATAATTTTAACAAGGACATCTAGAAAAGAAAATGGGAACTAACATGTTGTGGGGAAGCTAATCTGCTCTACAAAAGTAAATATTTCAGTCTTATTTTGTTATTAGAGTATTTAAGCAGAGGACAAGTTTTTCAACATACTTCTAAGTTTGTTAAGCATAGGAAAACACATAATTTCTTCCATTATAATTTAAACATAGCTGCTGTGGACAGTTGCAGTTTTCACTTCATTTAATGTACCAGTTTCCTAGCCCATAGACATAGCTGGAGACTGGGAATCTTAGATGCTACATGTAGCATATATCACAGGCACTGCATTATAGCATTTTAGTATCAGTATATTTTTCCTTTGCCAAAATAAACCTTTGGCAAAGGAGAAAGATACTAAGCCTTCTAAGAAGAATTAAGCTGTTGATCAGAATATAATAAAATGGGTCAGACTGATTTTAAAATTTTTACTTCATCTTTAATATTTACTAAGAGAATAGCAAGCCTCTAGTCCAAATAGATCATTAAAATAGGCAGACTTTACGTGGAGTACTTTAAACAGCCTGAAAAGAAACTTTCATAGCATTCTTGAAATATCTTTTCCAGTGGTCACACTGGCATAATTGCTTATAGAAGTCCTATCTGAACTTTATATATGGAATTTAGAAGCATAAAAGACTACAGCAAATTGGCAGTTCTTGCAGAAGGAAAGAAAATTGTTTCTATAAGCTTTTTAGAAAGTTCACAATATTGTCAAGACCCCTTTTTCCAGATGGGAATGACAACCAGTCAGTATTAAATGAATTTATGATTCCATTGAATCCATCCTCAAGGTGGTACCAGGTCACTGGAACACCATTGTCCTCCAGTCTCTTCTTGTAAAGCAAGCCATCGTCCCTCAGCACATCATACTCACAAGTCAGGATGAAAGACTGAGGCAGCTGCTGAACCACAGCATCTTCAGCCAGCAGCGGGCACAGGTTGGGCTCACAGAATCTCTTCACTGTCTCATAAATCTCAGTTGAACAGTCAAGTAGCACATGTGGTTTGTAGCCTCTGACTTTAAATTTTTGGGGGATGTGATCTGGATTTACCCACTTCCCATAATTTAATTTTATATCCATAGGAATATGGGAGCCCTCCAAAACCTCTTGCATATGAAGCGCATGCCCATCTAGGTACTGTAACATACAGAAAGCAGCACATTCTCGGAATAAGGGAGGGACTCCCTGATTCTGCTGATAGGATGGTAAATTGAAGTCCAGGGCCTGCAGACCTGGGTAGATCAAGACCTGGGCACGCAGGCTGGGGAGCTCTGATCTACCTGCAAGGGTCTGGCTAACAGCAGCTGCCAGGTTGCCCCCAGCACTGTCCCCACAGACAGTTATGTTGGCAGGATCCACACCATAGTGCTCTGCATTCTTCATGAAATGTACGGTGGCATTAAGACAGTCTTCATACGCAGCAGGGTATTTGTGTTCAGGGGCTAAACGATACCTAGCACACAGGAAGAGACAACAAAGGTAAGAGAAGGAAGTATTAGTTTTAAATGTATTGTTGAAAACATTGGTTCCTGCAACCAGCAGGATTTTCTCTTTGATCATAAAATAAACTGCAGGTTGTTGGACCAGGTGGTGCAGATTAACCTGTTGGGATATCATCTGTTTAGGGCGTTTCCCAGGTATTTGACAACACAATAGTAGTCCACTGCCAGCTATGTTTATGTTTTATCAGCAATCCTTTAGTCATTATATGCTTTAGCTTTCCATGGGTCAGATAGAAATGACAATACATCTGCTTTATGACTTTGTTATAGTGTAACTATATCCTCATAATCCAAATCATTATGTCAGTATATTGGTGATGATATTAGCTTGTCATTCATAATGTGCATCTGTAAGCATCAGAGTTTCCTCGAATACAGATTAAGTAGGATATATGGCTTACTATCGATTTACTATCAGTTTTGAGTTTGGAATTTGAAAACAGTGATTCAAAACATTATTTTCCAGGTGGGTATCCCAAAACATTATTTGTGATGTAGTCGGGCAGTGAAAACTTAGCCTGAGTCATTCTTCAGTGGCTCCAAACAATAACAGAGTGAATTTGTAAATCACATGCTTGACAAGCCCCACAGAAACATTCTCTGAGAATGGTTGTTGCTGTGGTTAGGGAAGCTGTAAGGTTATGTTTACACTGTAGGAAATAATCTATAATGAACAGCATGAGGAGAGACTCACCCAACAGATATAACCACAGACTCGCTTTCTCTGGCAATAGAGCGGCATAGCCTTTCGTGAGTCTCTGAAAGAAACAGATTTGGTGGGGTTTGGTTTGGTTTGGTTTGCCAGAGTATTAATTCTGTCTATTGCATAAGTCAAAGATGTGCAAGAAGAAAATACTCTTAAGTTTCTTTGCCCCCTCCTACATATCTTCTCAGTTCTTTTGCACCACCTCATCTTCTTATTTCAGTATTTGCTTACTTGTTTTTTTTCCCCCTTATATCTTATTGTCCTTAAGAAAAAGCACATAATGGACAGCAGATTCTTTCTTCTCACAGGCAGACTCAAGGAGGCTGCATCTGTCGTTATACTCCCAACTTCATAAGTGCTATAGGTCAAACAACAATCAACTTCACCATTTATGAAGTAGATACTTCTTTAACTACATTATAATATCTTTTTTCTGTTAGATATCTTACCAAGACTTCCAAATACCCATCCTCCTCCATGGAAAAACATGACTCCTCTCCTTTGGCTGGCAGATGGAGCCTTAGGCTGATAAATTCGTACAGGCACTTTTTCAAACCATAGGTCCTTGATTAAGAGCTTTGGGTCCACTTGTAGAATCTTTCTATCTTGCATGTACCGGACAAAGTTAACGTGGCTGCATATACCAATATTTTCCAAAATCCTTCCCTGTTCAAAGGCAAGGAGAATAGGGAGTTCACTCAAGAGATTCTGTATTTTCCAAAGTAAAGAAACTGTATGAGGCAGTATACTCCTGATCTTTATGTTGTATATTTCAGGGCAACCATAAAATATTTGAGTAGTACAGGTATAGTACGACTGAACAAATAGCAGCATCATGAGAGGACGCATGAGCAGCAGCATTCACTGAAGAACATAATCTCAAAGTAATGCAACATTAACACAGTGGTGAAATATATCCCTTCGCTTTCTCAGCGGATCCTTTAGGTAACATTGGAAACAAGTTTGCTTTTCACTGAATATTCTGTCCTTGCCCCTGAGGAGATGTGGAACCATAGTGAAAGGTGATAGTTCTGGTGCTCATTTTCATCATGTGGACACTTGCCCAAAGTAGAGTTGACTAAGTTGAAAAATATATTTGATAATTGCTTTTTGATTTTATGTCAGAGATCTTCACTGATGTGTGCAATGCACTAGCAAGAACATCCTGAGATATTTAGTAGGCTTAAACTTCTGTTCTTCCTCCATGCCATCATGATACTCATGCCAGGCACCAGAAGATGAAAAGAATACAAATGAGAGCTACTGGTACAATATAAATTTGCAAAAATAGGAAAAACCACATAACCTCTGTTTTGAAATACATTTTTTAGTTATGTCAGACTAGTACTTAGGTCCTTACAAAGATTTGGATCAAGCTTTTATTATTCAGTATTTTGTTACGACTATTTCTTCTTAGACGACTACATTTGTGTGGCTTGTCAGCAGAGTGTTGTGACTTGAAGTGTATTTACTTATGAAAGACCTTTTCTACAGTGACTCCAAGTCCTTATAATGTTCTCTATGCCTGATATTTTTGATAAAGAAACTAATGCATTTTGCAACATGCTGATTTTAATTATAGAAACTAGTCTTAGTATCTCTGATTGGGTACAAACATGATACAACTATTTATTCTTTATTCTTTGGTATTTGCTATTTTCCAAGGAGAAATAACTACAAAGAGTATTATCACCTTTACATTCAATTTACTTGGGGTTTTTTGCCTGTGTTGTTGACATTGCAGCATACAATTCTGGTTCATGCTACTAATGGGCAGTGTATAAATATAAGGAGAGAACTGGCTTTTCCAGCTGCTTAAGTGATCTCTTTCTAATCAAAACTTCTGTGCATCCAAAGCATGAGAACATGGATCTATAATTCTTTACTGTGGTCTGCTGTAATCTAGAATATATCTGACAGAGATTTTTCATTTTTCTAAAACATTTTAAATAGTTTTTCCCTTTTGGAGTTGTTTAAATGATTTATTAAATACATTATTTCTGTTCTATCTTGTGTGTTTCTAACACCTTCTGTCACCACAGCATCTATATACCTATCATTACATGAAATTCTCCTGATTCAGTGGGCTCCTATGTCAGCAGAAATCACCAAAAGTTGAGTGCTGACAAGAGCTTCAACTCTTGTGGACCAATTCCCACTCTCTTCCAGACCTGTCCACCTGAAGCAGCTGGGCTGGCCAGAACCCCTCATTCCTATCAGAGAAGCCTGCTCAGTTGCTGCAGGAGTTACAAATATATCTTCAGGGAAGATGGACTTCTTCCACCTCCTCTTGGGCAACATTACCTGATTTTGTCACTTGTGTGACAAAAAATACCCCTTTCCCAAAACGATTTTTAAATGTTCAGTTTCTGATTTTATCTTCAAGTAGATGACTCCTCATTCCCATGTCTAAGGAAAGCTTGAAGGCATGGTCCAAAGACATCTGCTATATTCTGATCCCATATTGGAAACACAAATGATCCAACATGCAGAAGTGGTCTTAATCAGGTTGTTGCTAGGTTAGCATAATTCATTGTAGAGACACAGTCAGACTTTTCAAATGCTGTGTTAGGCAGCATTTACATCCTGCCTAGTGTCAGAGCCAGGCAGGACTGTAATAATGTAGCTTAGTGTCAAAATCTGGTCAAGGTTTCCCTAGGAAAACCAAGCTTTTAAATCTAGCATGCAGCATGATAACAATGCCCTGCTTTCCTCTCTAGAAACTAATTCCAAGAAGGGCTTTAGCATTGCATTAAGTTTCAGATCTGCAGATTCACCATGCTTCCACCAGAAACCGCACCAGCTTAACTTACCACCATAGCTCTGCTTATTAACATGATGTGGATGATTCGGAGCTTTACCGGCTCATTCACTCCAGGAGGAATTTCTGAGTTGGAGAGATCAAAATTCATTGCTCCCAGGACCAGCAGTACAAATCCAGCAACAAAAACTGCCAAGAACAGTACAAGCAGTATGTATAAAACAGCCATTTTGCTGAGCAGCCAAGTGGTCTGAAATGTCTTTGATTTGACTTTCCCAGATATCTTTGGCTTGTTACTTCCTGATTCTGTGTTCGTCATAAGGTTGCTCTAGTAAAAACCTTCCTCCTCCCTTTTTACAAATACCTTGGTTGGTATCTTGCCCTCTCCCACTTTCTCTCTCTTGTCCCTTTATTTCACAGAAGATAAGTTGGTGAAACTCCTGAATTCGTTAAGAGAACTATGCCAGCATACTCTTGGAATTGTTGTAAGAAAGCAGTCCTTAGCTGGGAGATGAGTGTTAGGAATAAACTGTATTAATATTAAATTAATTAGAGGTTGAAAATGGACACAGGGCATTTATGTAGTTGGAGTTTGTGATACTATAAAGCAACTGTGTTTCTCTAGGGTTATGCAGAGACAGGATCCTGCAGATGGTAATTGTTACTCTAAAGGGACAGATGGATTGTCACCAATGTGTTTTTGGAAAGGTACACTTGTGAAATCAAGTCATTACCTCAATCTCAGATTTTTTGGTATTTGTGTATTCTTCTGAAAGGAGAATATAGTTAAAAAACCCACAGGAGGTTGAGTTCAGATTCATCATCAAGATACGATTCATCATCAAGATTACCTCATGCCAGATAACCTCAGTAACTCTCAGTGTGCAGCAGGTAGCATGTAAAATGACTTAAGGTAATCAGCGATTAAAGAGTTTCAGATCAAACTGGTTTACCTTCTTGCACAATGGGATTGTGCAAATGTAGAATGGGATTGTGAAAATGTAGAGGTGGCTTGTGCTAGTGTAGAATGGGATTGTGCAAATGTAGATTGGGATTGTGCTGATACAGAGATGGGATTGTGCAAATGTAGAATTGGATTGTGCAGACATAGAGGTGGCCTTTGCTAATGTAGAATGGGATTGTGCAAATGTAGAATGGGATTGTGAAAATGTAGAGGTGGCTTGTGCTAGTGTAGAATGGGATTGTGCAAATGTAGATTGGGATTGTGCTGATATAGAGATGGGATTGTGCAAATGTAGAATTGGATTGTGCAGACATAGAGGTGGCTTGTGATGATGTAGAATGGGAGTATGCTGATGTAGAGATGGATTGTGCAAATGAATGGAATTGTGCTAATGTAGAGGTGGGTTGTGCTAAGGTAGAAGGGTCTGCTAATGTAGAATGGGATCATGCTACTGCAGAGATGCTGTAGTTTGAATGATGCTTGAGATACTAATTGTGAATCTAAGTCTGCAATTCCTCAAACAACTGGGAAGTCAGAACATTGTTGAAATTGCAGATTCTCAGGGAAATGAAAGGTAAAAATGTCACTTCATTAAGCAGCCATGTTATAATTTGTTGTTGGGGTTTTTTTTTATGTTAAGTTGTAAGCGATAGGGGAAGTACCATGTCATTTGAGTCAGAAAACTTTCTAAAATGAAATTTTGTAGGATTAGCAAGAGTGTGGTCTCTGTCTGCCAGTGTTGCTTTGCTCCTCTTACCACGAGGTGTTCATTTAGGTTTATCAGTGAGTATGTGTTTAGCAGGTAACTTGCTGTTGTAATAGAAGTACTTGAAATGCTAGTTTTTATTTTTTTTTTGTTACTGAAAACATCACAATTGCCACACTATTACAGTGATAAGAGAATACAATATTGTGCTTTTCTTCTCTCTTACCTCTGTGATCTTCAGAGCTTTTTCAATAAACATAGCATAACAGGTAACATAAAAGGTCCTCTTGAGCATAATCGTAAGAGAAAAAGAGTACAGAAAGGAAACCAAGTCTTGCCTCTGCCCTTCTGAAACATGCACACACTCATTACAGTTTAGGGATTCCAGTTCAAGAATCAAGTTCCAAAATGAAATATCATTTCTCAGATTTCAAACAGAATCAACTGCATACTAGTTCCAGTTCAGGACTTCCACTTCAGACAGAAGCCTTTCTTCTGACTACGCTTCTCCTGAAGGAAGAAACTTTCAAGAACAGTGTAGTCTCTGCAAACTAAGCCTAGGAATTAAAATGCATAGCTGCAATTTCACTACAAGACATAAGACTTCACAGAACCTGAATCATTTGGCTCTTCATCTGATACCCTGAACACCTTCTGTCATTCGCAAAGGCCAGAGTAGACCCTGGTTGTTTTCTTCAGCATTCGTCAAGAAGAGATGTTCTTGCTGCTTTTCTTGAAGGCATGCCAGGCATGCAAAGACACTACAATTGCTAGAGTTGAAGTGAAACAGTATGTGCCAGGTGCCTACTTCTGCATCTTGATCTTAATGGTGGTGTTTTCTAATCATGGTTTGTGGAATGGTGATGCTTTAAATAATTTTTACATTTCTTTGAGAGCCACTGCAGAAGCAGAAATTAGAAAGTGGAAAATGCAGTCAAAATCCGGTGTCAAATGTGTTTACATTCTTTGCCAAGTGTAAATTCACCAAGGATAAAGTAAGATTTGCATCTTTGTTCTGAAAAACACTTCTATAAGTTATTTATAAAATTCACAATACTATCCATTATCTTTTTCCCAGTTACAAAGGAAAAAATCCCATATCCAAAAAAGGCCAAAATTCCATGAAAACCACTCTCAGAATGACACCAGGTTACTTGAACACCATTGTCCTCTAAGCGCTTCTTGTATAACAGCCCGTCATCCCTGAGCACATCAAACTCACAGGTCAAGATGTAGCTTTCCGGGAGCTGGCAAATAATGGAATCTTCAGCTAAGAGTGGGGAAAATGGTATTGATAACATTTCTTTGATTGCTTCATGGACTTCAGGTTTATATGAGGTGGGTTTCTGAGGTACGTAGTTTCTCATCTTGAATTTGTCAGGAATAATGTCGGCACTTACCCATTTCTTATACTTCTGTTTCATACTCTCAGGAACATGTCGGTTTTGGAGAACATCTTCCAAAACTGATGGTTCTTTATTAAGATAGCGAAAGCAGAAGTAGACAACTGACTTCCGAAACAGCAGTGGCACTGAAGCATTCTGCTGGTAGGAAGGCAAGTGAAAATCCAGGCCCTGCAGTCCTGGATAAAGTAAAATCTGAGCACGTACTTTTGGGAGATCTCTTTTATTCAGCAATATTTGGCAAATACCTGTAGCAAAATTGGCTCCACAACTGTCACCACAAAGGATGATGAGAGCAGGATCCACATGATACTCTTCTAAATTCCTCATAAAATACAAGGTGGCATTGAGACAATCAAAATGCTGCCCTGGGTATGGGTGTTCAGGAGCCAGACGATAACTGGAATGTCAAAGATACCGTGTTTATTGTCAAAGTGAGTATAAAAATGTAATTTAGTTTTAATCAGTGTAGACTGGAAAGACAAACTAATGGTATTACAGCTATTTTGGAATACTGGTCCTACAATCACATTTCTCAATGGAATGAAAGGCTAAAGTGAAGAATTAGGGAGTACAGTTTACAGTAGTAAATGTTTTCAGCATAGGTTTCAGATAGGTTTCAGCTGTACACTGTGTTACCATAAATACTTTGATGTAAAAGTAGCACTTACCCCACAGACACAACCACTGAGTTGCATTTTTTGGCCATATAGCGGCATATTCTTTCATAGGCTCCTAAAGGGAAAGTTAATCAGAAATGATATGTTAAAAATCAAATATCCTTTTGAAATGGAAATTTAGATCCTTGAACATAAGCTTTGTGAAAGGCACTGCAACGTGAGACCCATGAGTAATTTCTGCTCAAGTCTTTACCTGTTAATGTATTTTCTGGTTATTGATTGGTGGCTGTTAGGGCATAATATAAGCACCTAAGAATGGTTGTACTAGGACAAACAGATGTCTGTCTAGGATGGTATCACATCTCAGATGTTGTTCTCTAAGGAGAAGCATAACCTGAGGGCAAGCATCTATAAGTAATAAGAAGCATACAAGAAGCTGAGGCTCAGGGCACTCCTCTGAGACAGAAACTGTGTCTTCATATTAAATGCCCTTGGTTAATGTTTCTTCCCTGAATTACTTAAACCATTTCCTGAAGCCATGATCTGAACATTAACAACTTTGTGAAGAATTCCATGGCTTGCTTACAAAGGTGTAAAAAACCATTTCTATTTGCTCACTTTGTGCCTGGATTTCACTACTTCCATTTGATGACATTCACTTCTGTGCTGTATGAAATGGTGATAATTATTGCCTGTTTAACTTCTCTTCCGTCTCATGGTTTGTAGACATTTAGTGCATCTGTCTTTATCTATCTGAGCCTGAACGATCATAGTCTACTCATTCTCTGTACAGCAGCACTTTTCTCTTTTGATACTGCTGTATATTATTTGAGGTATGGGAACCAGAACTATAAGCAGTATTTTGTGTTTACATGCACAATGGAATTATTACAGTGGTATAAAGAAGTTCCCAGTTTTGACCTTTCCTAATAATAATCCCTTGCATTTTATTTGCTTTCTGACTGCTGCTGGGCACTAATTCAACATTTTCAGGCTATTTTCTACCATAATCCCAAGATTATCTTCCTGCAAGGAAAAAGACTGCTTAGAGCCCATTGGTTTATTTATTAAGGTAGGATGCTGTGCTCATGTCTGACTTCTCTACACACCATTTCACCTGTCATTTTATTGTCTAATCCTTTGCTATCATAAAGACACTCTGCAGGTTTTCAGCCATCCATTTACTAGCCCAGAGGACTTTGTATCAGTTTTCAGCATCTTTTCTTTTTCTGACTAAATTGATTAGCACTGACCCCAGCACAGATCTCCTTATGGGAATCTCCCAGGAATATCCCAGAACTCATCTTTTTTCTCTCTTTTAATCAGTTTTTATCTAAATGAAAGACCTTCCCTCTTGTATCATGGGTATATAGCCTCTTTAAGAGGCGCTTTTGGAAATCAAAGTAGGTTTTATCAGCTCAGTCTCCTTTATTGCTGTATTTACGGACTCATTTAAAAAAGCTTACATTGATTTGTGAAGTATGACTTCCATTTGTATGGATTTTAAGGAGTAAGCCATATTTACCTGTCCACTGATTTTGTTCTTCATTGTAGCTTTTGCTAATTTGCTAATTGCAGACTTCAGGCTTACTAGGATATAGATTCCACAAGTCCTTTAAAAAGCTTGGCATAGAATCGTAGAATCCCAGAACAGTTTGGGTTGGAAGGGACCTTAAAGCTCATCCAGTCCCCACCCCCTGCCACAGCCAGGGACCCCTTCCACTAGAGCAGGTTGTTCCAAGCCCCTTTGTCAACCTGGCCTTGAACACTGCCAGGGATGGGGCAGCCACAGCTTCTCTGGGCACCCTATGCCAGCGCCTCAGCACCCTCACAGGGAAGAACCAATGTTAGTTGCTCTCCTTTTGCCAAGTACCAGTGTGAATTCAGGTGAAAGGTCACATTCTACAATCAGTGTATCAGTGTGGTTATTATCTTAATGGTACATGAACAGCAATAATTATGCCACCACACTATGGCAACTACAACTATGGTGTGGGGGTTTTTCTGCCACTGAAAGGAATTCACCTTTCACTTAGATCACAGCAGCTTATCTTGAGTCCTCAGTGCCACCCAAAGTAGCTCTAGAACTAGAAGTGTCCCAGGTAGTGCCAGTCTCACACTCCACCCAGACTAACATGCTCTGCAGTAAAACAATGGTAGCTTATTTCTGCACAGTGCAGAATGAAACCTCAGTTCCTGGCATTTACATTATTATTTATGCATGATGCTAAGCAAAACTTAGTAGACTCTCAAACTCATTTGCAGATAACTGGAGTCTGCCTGGAGTGTAGTGGAGACTTACTGTGTGAAATAGTATAGGAGTCAGACCCCACAAACTTCCCTGTCTGACCCCTGGAATGAAGTCTGCATTTCCATGTTAAGTACTTTGGCTTTCAGACAAAGCACACACTGATTCGGCCGCTCAGGAGGAGATCCAGAATAGATAAGAGGAGGCTGAGAGTAGCAACTGAGACAATCAAAGGGTTGTCTTCCTGTCTGAAAAAGAACTAATGTATTCTATGCAGTGTTACCACAAGGATAGGTCTTCCCCAGATTGGTTCTATTTTTGATGCTTATTTATTATTTATATTTTCTTTGATTTTGATTCCTTGTTTGCTGAATGGGGATATATTTTTAATGTATCCTTTAAGTTCTTTCTTGGGCAATGTTATACCTTTTAGACTTTCCTTTGATGCATAGACTGCAAGTTGAGAAACAGTTTCATAGCATTTCTATATGAAAGATGTGTGCTGAGCACAGAAGTGTATTTAAATTCCGCACTTTGAGGCCCTATCCAGACTTAGAGAAAATGCTTTAGTCCAGTTGAGATTGAAACCTAAAAGTTTGTCCTTGGGAAATAACCAAAGCATTGCTCCAGAGAGTTAAGCCAGAATGTATTTTTTAGCAATAATATTGCC
The DNA here is from genome assembly GCF_012275295.1 of Melopsittacus undulatus. Taxonomy (NCBI): domain Eukaryota; kingdom Metazoa; phylum Chordata; class Aves; order Psittaciformes; family Psittaculidae; genus Melopsittacus; species Melopsittacus undulatus. Next base: position 1,481,501 of record NC_047538.1, on the reverse strand, counting down.
ATTTTCATCATGTAATAATTTCTGAAAGTAAATCTAGGTTCATTTGTGCATCAGCCTAAAAGGATTTTAGGTTGCATTTCTGGCAAAGATGGAGAACGGAGGAACAGGGAAGAGACCTGATTGAAACCCTTACTCCAGGATGCTGCTGTATCTTTCAGCTAGTCATTAGTTAAGTTACAAGAACATCCTGTAAGCTCCGCTTCCCACTCAGTGACCTATGAGTTTTGTTTCAATGGTCTCTCTTTTTCTGTGCCAGCAAACTGAATCTTCCTCAGTCAGCAGGAGGAGTAGTGGCGTCCCTCTGCTGTTAGCTGACAGCTGACCCAGGGGGTTCTGGAACACAGTTCTGGATTTAGAAGCCTCAGATCTGCTTTCTTCAACTTAGCCTGTAGCCCAAAGGAAGCAGAAATGTGAGTCCCCTTAACTATGCACTAGGCTATTAATTCTGCAAGGCAGTTAGTAGTGAGATTGCAAAGGCTGTTGTCAGTAGGAAGAGAAGGTGAGATATTGACAGCATCTGAAGGTAAAAATGTAAAGGTTTGAATTTGATTTTAAAAATAAAACTTGCTCTTTTCTTACTAATGCTTCCAAATGTGCCAGCGCCTCCATGAAAATACAGTATTCCTCTTCTTTTGCCGGTAGGTGGCCATTTGGGCTGATAAATCCTCAATGGTACCTCATCTACTTTGAGGTCTTTGATAAGAAGTGTTGAATCTCTCCATGGTGGTATTCCATCGAGCACAGTTCGCATTAAGCTTAAGTCACTGCAGATTCCCAGCTTCTGCAAAATCTTTCCCTGTTGAAAAGAATGAACTCTGAAGAAGAGGAGCAATGTCGGCTTGCTTCTGATAGACAGCATCATTATATATACATGCAGTTCACTAGATACAGTATACATATAGTTGGGGGGGTTTAATTTTCGTGTGAAATGGTTTTCCAATGTAAAGTGGCTGCAGTTTGACAGATGCACTGAAAAATCTAAGTAAGCTTTTTAGTCATATCAGTTTTATGAGATAATATAATGTGGTTCATACAACTATGCTTACAGGTTTCAGGGGGGTGAATTGCTTCTTCTTTTCTCTCTTAAGCCGTTATCTTCCAGCTCCAAACTATCCTATCAAAATAAAAGCAAAATCCTCAGTTTTAAGAAAGTTCACTTACCAAGACCATGGTTGTAATCATCACTGAATGATAAAACCGCAGCTTTAGAGGTTGGTCAATTCCGAGTGGCAGTTCTGAGTTGAAAAGATCATAAAATACCCCCCAGAAAAACAATGCTGGTACTATAACAGGAGAGATGAAAACCATCCCTATTGTTGCTAATGTCACATAAACAGATGCCATTTCACTTCAGTAGATGTGGATGCTAAGAAAACCCTGTGCTGCCTTAAGCCTTGTTTTCAAGTGGTTCTGATGTGTCTTCACAGGAGACTAAGCACTCACTTCATAAGCAGAAATGAAAAGTTTATTAATGTTGCAACATCCTATTTTTCTCCACCCTTCTTTTGCTAATGATATTGCTGGCAACAAGTTGTTATACTTAAAAAAAGGGCAGGGGGACAGTTTACCCTTTACAAAAGGTGGAGTTCCGAGTATATGGAATCGACTTGTACCATGCTGTTCACTAGCAATGAGAAACGATAATTCAGAGGAGTCCTTATTTAAAGATGGTCAATGTTTGTTTTGTTGTGGGTTCATTACGGATGGACATTCCTGTTGCAGTGTTGAACTGTAGTGATGTGGGGCTATTTGCATTTGTCATCAAGGTGTGTACTTCTCTGGGAAGAAAAATATTCATTAAAAATAATATTTTTTAATAAACTTTGTTTTATACTGTACATTAAGATTTGCACTATCACTGATCTTACTTGTACTCCTACTCCAGTGTGAAGAGTGATATCTGTGCATAAAACATCTTGTGCAGCTAATATAATGTAGTACATACATCACAGGTTATACACTGAGCACAGGTATTCATTTAAACCAAAATTAAAGCATGAATGTGTGTCTTACTGTACAATAAGGTCTCTTCAGATACAGAGTGGTGTGTTTGGAGACTATTTCTGGTAAAAGTTTCTCACCAATTAAACGCTCAGAATTTTATATTGATTGCGATTCTTTGTAGCTCAATGTAGAGGCATGATGAATACATGTGTATTAGTAAGGGCTGATTGAAGTTGATGGCAGTTTGTGGTGAAATAATTTTTATGGCTTATGTTGTTCTCACTGGAATTTCATTTTCCACACAATTTTAAAGTTACAGCTCCCAAGACTTTTTCCTGACCTGTCTTTTACAGGGGAAATCCAGGCTGAAAACTGCTTTAGTCCTTAGCTTCATTGGCAAGTGTTTAAAACAAAGCAATCCTGACAGCTGATTTGCACAATTTTTGCTTGTGGAGATAACAGTGGGATAAAGCAATGTAAATTTACACCAAAGTTTGTGAAATGGGCAAATCATCAGTTGTTCACAGTAAGGGCTTTTTCTTTGCTGAGGTTGGCTGGTTTGGGGCTGCCTTTCCCCTTCCTTGGAGCACAGAGTGATCTGTGATCAAGAATAGTAAACTCACAGAGGCACTTCTTATTGCAGTGGCAGTAAACAACACTCTTAAGAACAACCAACAACAATGTAATGAAATACCTGATGTTTGGAATAGAGCAGTTCAGATTATGAAAGCCTCATGCCATGGAGAACATGTGTATCTGCTGGAGCTGGATAATCTATTGCTGACACTACTGGCAGGAGCCTTTTCCTCACAGTATTCAGTGAGTCAATAATTAAACACCATTAATCAAAACCAAAACACCTGAGAGATGCCACCTCTGTTTTGAAACTGTGATGGATCTGATAGAGTGTAAGGAGTAGTTTTTGACTGTCTTTTTTATTTAAAAAATAGACTGAGAATGAGACAGTTTGTAGTGGTTTTTTTATTTGCTTTTTGATGTCATGCTCCTGCAGTTGCCTTCAGGAAGTATCTGTTGTACAGTTGTGCCAATTTGAACAAAAATCTTTCTGTTGTGCATTATAGCCCTTTAAAGCAATGTTGGTTAAGTAATGTTTCAGAATAATTTCTTCATGTTTTAGTTCTAATCTCTTAATATCCTAATATTTTACTCTTAGACCATACTCTGAGTATGCCTAATCGGAGCATATTCTGTCTTCTAAATCAGCTCCTTCTTTATTGTCCAGTTTCCATGTTTTTCCATCATCAAGCAAATCTTACAGTCTTATTGCTGTGCAGTCCTTCTGGGATGCTCATATGCACAACTGTTTTAAGATCCTCAGTGCCCTATGTTCCAAAATGCTCCTGCAACTCCTATACTCCTGTGGCTGCATGTCACTTTTGTGCTGATGCTTATTCTGAGATGCTTCAAGTCTTTCCAGCCTGGTCAGGCTGTTCTTGCTGATAGAGGGGTAGAGATATCTATATGATCACTGTCAGACTGGCACATTTCTAACAGTCAGTGGGGCTTTGGGTGGGCTTTTTTAATTGGTTTTAACATGTTAAATTGTTAGGAAAAAAATGTTTAATCTCCCTTCAGTCCGTTCCATAAAGTGAGTACTTCATGGCTTTGCAAACAGAAAGGCTTCTCTTTCTGGCAGTAGATAGATATCCATCCCAGATACAAAGCTACTAGTAGTAGTTCTTTAAACTGTAGATGTTTGCTGATGTGTTTTGCTACATCCATTCTATTCTTTCAGCAAGCTCAGTGCAAAACCCCAGCTCCCACAGAGTCTTTGCCTGTCCATAGGTAAGAACAGCCTTACATTAGCTGAGAAAGGTTGAGGAGATTGCACTAAACTGGAGGAAATGAACACAGCTTGACATTCGGCATTATAAGGTGCCCTGTGGATATACTTATGGTTCTTTATTCTTATCAAACAGGCAGCTCATAGCTCACAAAACTGATACTTTATTCATTGAATTTAGTGTTGCTGGAAACTGATTTATTTAATCTATCAGTTGCTGAGTCCAGAATGAGAATAATTGAGGCAATTCTTCCCATTTTCTCATCAGCGAGCCTCTCTTTATGCAAGATGTTAGTCACCTCTAAAATCCATTCTTAATTTTTCAGTCTATTTGTAATGGCTATAGTAATGATGGGAAGGCAAAGTATTATAACAGTACATATTCAAATAAATATTTGCTGTTTTTTCCCAGGCTTAGCCTGTGAGGTTTTAGAGGCTTATGTAGCTGTGGCATCAGACCTCTTTGCACACTGAGAATGTAAAACTCATCAAGGTCGCGTAAACTGTTTATCAGCAGAAGTGGGCAGCTTTCAAACCAAACATTAATCAGGGCAAAAGTGTCAGGGCAGTTGGAGCTAATGACTTACCTGAATGTCATGTGCTACTATTTATCTAGGTAATTTAGTAGAGTCCATAGTGCAACTTAACTTGGTATTACCAAGTGGAGCATGTAAGAAAATCATAGTCCTCTAGTTCACATTTCCTTTCTTGTATTTATGTAAACAAATGACTGAAACCACCTCAGACCTCTTCATACCTTTAAGCTTTGGTCTCCTGATCTCCTGATCTGTGTCATAAAATGGATTTAGTGTGCCCTTTACAGTGATAGTTACAGCTTAATATGTGCTCTATTATACTAGTTTTTAAAGGTGGTAGGTATTTGCTGGATCTGTTTCCTTCTCCATTTAGCCAGCCTCCTACCTACCTTTCAGTTTCCTCCCTATTAGTTATCTCCATCTCCCCACCCAAATTAGTAGCTACTCCCTATGCATTTTGCTGTTACTCATGACTAAAAGCTGTCTTCCATTTAGTCTGCCATGCATCGTTATTTTAACCTTTCCTTTCTAAGTTATTTTTTGAAGTGTATGTCTTCCAAATGACTCTTAGATTAAACATCTGGATGCGTCTTGGTAACTGTGCAGTTCTGTTCCTAAGAATGGGTAAACTCTGCTCCACACAAATGGACTCCAGATAAGCTGCTCTGGAACATCCACCTGGGATTTCATGACAGGTCACCACACCAAAGTGTATTCTTATTAAATGATAAGTAGTTTTAATGTGGATATAAAAACTGCAACTGACCTTCATTTGCTGTGGCCAGATCTGTCTGAGACTCATTACACCAAATATATAGGTTAGCAGTTTCTTCATGCTCATGAGAGTGCCAGCAAACATAGTGAATCACTGAGGAAATTGGCAATTAGAGAAAGAAGATTGACAGGATTAAAAGCAGCCATAGTTTGCAGGATTATGTCTGTTTATTTCAGGAGTGGTATAGAGAATGGGCATCATAGGCAGAGAATAATGTTAAGTGCTTTTAAATAAATAATATTATTTATAAATAATATAGTTACATAATTTGGAATATTTTCTGATTGCCTGCTTATTTTAAAAAATAAAAATACGCAACTTGCTGTTGTATATTGACTTTTAACTAAAGTGGTACAAAGAAGTGATGTAAAGATAGCAAAGGAGAAGATAACTGAAGACTTCTGTAATAGACAATTGTAACATGATTGGTGTAGAACAGGTAACCTAACTTTAAAATTCTATTATTAAACATACAGCTTTAGTCTATGAAGGCATAACAACAGATTCAGTAAAAATATTTAGTATATTAAAATATTTACTGATCTAAACCAGAGATCAACATGCTGTAATGTGTTTTGGGCACTCAGATTTGGCGCCCTAAACAAAGAGAAGTTTACCAGGTTATTCTGCTGGCATTAAAAACTCAATTGTGCACTGACATCTGGTGATGGTGGTGGTGCACAGCAATTTGCTTTCCCTTCATTTAGATTCTTCTGTAACACATAGCTGCTCAAATAGTGTTAAGACTTTCCAGCTGTACTGATCTTTCCAGCATTTCACTAGGGTTTGGGTCTTAACAGTGTTCTGATCTGCTCTGAATCATATTATTTGTGTCACACTGCCTTTGTGCCAAAGCATAGAGACCAGCTAAAGAAACAGCTCATGTCCACATTATTTGGGGTTAATAATAGCACCAGCTTTTATTAACTAGCTTTGTCCACACCCTGTTACTGCCTGGATGGTCTAGCATGGTCTGTCTCTTTACTCAGGATGCAAACTCTAGAGTAAATTATTGCCTCAGGCATACTCACCTTCCCTTTTGGAAAGAAGCAGCTGTTTTTGTCAAGGTGGTAAGTAACTGCCTGCTGGATTTAAGCCCAGCCGGTAACTCAGAACCAGGCAGCCACTTGCTCACTCCCCCTCTTCTCCCTCCCCCTGCTCCCAGAGCGATGGGGAGGAGAATTGAAAGAATGTAACTTCCGTGGGTTGAGATAAGAGCAGTCCAGTAACTAAGGTATAACACAAAACCACTACTGCCAATAATAATAATGATAAGGGAAATAACAAGGGGAGAGAATACAACCGCTCACTACCCGCCAACTGATACCCAGCCCAACCCGAGCAGATGTAGTCAGACAAAGAGGAAGTCTTAAAACTGATAAATCTCTCATGGGTATTAACCCCCTCAAAAAGACATGCTGAAGATGCTGCAGATCTTTCTCTTTTAAATGTTATCAAGGAGTCTTTGCCTATGAAGAACTTAGGAAAATACAATCTTAACAAGTATGCTTCCTTAAATGGGACAGCAGTAGCAGCCATTTTTCTCCTTAGTAGCTGGTGCAGTGCTGTGTTTTTGACTTTCAGCCTGGGAACAGCACTGATAACACCTATGTTAAGAATGTAACATTGTATCACTTTATGGACAAATTGCCCCTAATGTCAATGAAGTGAGTAAATCTTGGCATTCATGGCATAGGTTGCCCATATGAAAACCAGGTAACATTCAAAAATCAATGTTAACTGGCATGTTTGCCTGTAAATGAGGAAAATTTCTCGTGAGTGGTGTCCCTCAGGGATCGGTGTTGCAACTGGTCTTGTTCAACATCTTTGTCGGTGTCATGGGTTCAGCTGTAGCAGTCATTTTTCTCCTTCTTGTAGCTGGTGCAGTGCTGTGTTTTGACTTCTGGGCTGGGAACAGTTGCTTTATAGCGAGCATGTTTTGGGGGTGTTTTTGTTCAAGGCTTTTTCTGAGCACATGCTCCAGCCAGGTGGAGGAGGGGAGGCCGGAAGGAAGGAGAGACAGGACGCCTGACCCAGGCTAGCCAATGAGGTATTCCATACCATAGCACGTGATGCCCAGGATGCATACTGGGAGAGAGAGAGCAGGAGGGGTGGAGCTCTGGAGGAAAATGGAGGAGGGAGCACGCGGTGCTCGGCTGGGCAGGGTGGAGTGAGTTATGGGTCGGTGGCTGGTGGGGTGTTGTATTCTCTTTACTTGTTATTGGCTGTATCATTATTATTGTGTTATGCCTTAGCTATTAAACCGTTCTTGTCTCAATCTGTGGGGGCTACATTCCTGGGATTCTCCTTCCTAACTCTCCGGGAGTTGGGGGACTTGGTTTAAACCACGACAGTCGGTGACATGGACAGTGGGATTGAGTGCGCCCTCAGCAAGTTTGCCGATGACACCAAGCTGTGTGGTTCAGTTGATCCACTGGAGGGAAGGAATGCCATCCAGAGGGACCTCGACAAGCTTGTGAAGGTGGGCTGATGCCAGCCTTATATGAAGTTTAACCATGACAAGTGCAAGGTCCTACACCTGGGTCGAAGCAATCTCAGGCACAACTACAGGCTAGGCAATAAGGAAATTCAGAGCAGCCCTGCAGAGAAGGACTTGGGGGTGTTGGTCAATGAGAAAATGAACATGAGCCAGCTTCAGTGTGTGCTTACAGCCCAGAAAACCAACCATATCCTGGGCTGCATCAAGAGGAGCGTGACCAGCAGGTCAAAGGAGGTGATCCTGCCCCTCTGCTCTGCTCTTGTGAGACTTCACCTGGAGTATTGTGTGCGGTTCTGGTGTCCTCAACATAAAAAGGACATAGAGCTGTTGGAACAAGTCCAGAAGAGGCCACGAGGATGATCAGGGCACTGGAGCACCTCCCATATGAAAACAGGCTGAGAAAGTTGGGGCTGTTCAGCCTGGAAAAGAGAAGGCTGCGTGGAGACCTCATAGCAGCCTTCCAGTATCTGAAGGGGGCCTACAGGGATGCTGGTGATGGACTCTTCATGAGGGACTGTAGTGATAGGACAAGGGGTAACGGGTTGAAACTTAAACAGCAGAGGTTTAGATTGGATATAAGGAAGAAATTCTTTACTGTTAGGGTGGTGAGGTACTGGAATGGGTTGCCCAGGGAGGTTGTGAATGCTCCGTCCCTGATGGTGTTTAAGGCCAGGTTGGATGAAGCCTTGGGTGGCATGGTTTAGTGTGAGGTGTCCCTGCCCATGGCAGGAGGGTTTGGACTAGATGATCTTAAGGTCCTTTTCAACCCTAACTATTCTATGATTCTAAAATACTGTGGAAGACTTTTGGGGGGCTTTTTGCTTATTCAGGTTGTATTCATACAGAAAAGCCACATGGAAGAGCCCTGTAAAACTTCTTTTTCCTGCCTATACTGAATAAGTGTGACTAGATGTCACTGATAGTGTTCTGGCAGGCTTTATTTTCTCATACACTGAATGTAACTAACACAGGCGTGCCAAGCATTACAGAGCATCCTTCCTTTGTAGTGTGTCTTCTGTCTGAACACTTGCCTTACATGATTGTCTGCAGCATGCTTTGCTTTTGATTATAGCTTAAATAAGCCAGTGGTGGGCAGAAAACACATACAATAATATCAGCAAAAAGATTCTTATTTCTAAATGCCAGAGCTAGAAATTTCTCTGACAAGAACAAAACTAATTCATGGTGTTCCAGGTATTAATTTAAGCAAAGATAGAAGTTTTGACTGTAAGATTGCTTCCTTGCCCTGCTCCCATTTCTGCATGTAAATGCATCTTGCCTCCAAGTATAACTCAGTGAAGAATTTAAGGCATTAGTATCTAATGACATCAATCATTATAATGCAGGTTAAAAGATTACAGTAAAACAGAGGAAACCGTTACACTGTCAGACATTCACCTCAGGAGAAATGTGTCATCAAAACAGTTACTGATATTTCTTGGCAAAACTTACTTTCATTTCCAAGACAAAAGCCTCAGACATTTATTATGCCATTTTATTTGTACTGCTTTACTTAATCCTTACTCTCGTCTTGTAGAAAGTTTAAGATCAATGTGAACTTTGCATTTTTGTGTTTTGTTTGTGAGGGGGTTCTTTCTCCTTCATTCTCCTTTCTCTGCCATGGCACTTGTCCTGCATTTAGCTGTAACAGTTCTTTTCTCCTTCTTAGTAGCTGGTACAGTGCTGTGTTTTCAACTTTAGTATGAGAGCAGCACTGGTAAACTATAGAAAGTGGGGGGAGTTATGTGGAAGGTCACTGCTTGGATCAGGCTGGGTATTAGTCAGCAGGTGCTGAGCAATTGTATTGTATGTCACTTGTGTTTGTTGTTTTCTTTTCTTTTTCCCTTTTTAGTTTTATATTCTCTTCCTTTGTTATTTCCCTTATCATTATTGTTTTTGGGGGTAGCAGTAGTGGTTTTGTGTTATACCTTAGTTACTGGGCTGCACTTGTCTCAGCCCATGGAAGTTACATTCTTTCAGTTCTCCTCCCCAACCCTCGGGGAACAGAGCAGGAAAAAGCAGGGGAGTGAGCTAGTGGCTGCATGGTTCTGAGCTACTGGCTGGGCTTAAATCATGACAGTACTTTATAACAAAGCGCTTCCTGCTTCAGACAGTGTGGGCCTCCAGTTAATACAAACTCTTTATAAGCTGATATTACTGTGCATTCCCATCTATATATAAAAGGTGTATGCATGATTCTTCTAATGGATGTTGTGTTCCTTAAACAGTACTTTTCATCATATGTGTAGTTTCAGGCCAGTTCCCTTTTCCTGACCTTTTTCCCTTTCCCTCCTCTTCTTTCTGTCTTAGCTCAAATCTGTTCTGCTGCATTCAGTTCTCTTTAAGCTTGCCTCAAATTCAGCTTTCATCAGCTTTCACCTGTAAATCATTGACCATGCTCATTACACACTTAACCTGTAGATTCATGCCCTGTTACCTGCCCCAAGTTCTCCTCAAATCACAGTTCATGCTTTAATATTACCAGAACTTTGCTGAGGCAAACTGCATTGGAGAATACTTGCCATGGGGGCAGACCTTTTACAGGTATAGGAGAAAATGCTGAAGAAGTGGTAGAGGAAGGAAAGGAAAGTTCATCTGATTTTGTTTCTCATAAGAGAAAATTAAGTGAAAGCCATCAACAAATCAATTTATTGGGTAAAAAAAGGACAGATGCAATGTAGAAATTCATTATTATGATTTAAGAAAAGGAAAATTGAGGATGTGTTTAAAAGTCTTTGTAAGCAATAAAAGATTCAATCGTTTGAACCAGGAAAGGAAAGCAAGAAGTGGAATTTTACATCAATCTTAGAAAATGTACTATATTTTCCAGGCCTTTATTTCCAGACTGGAATGCCAAAAGTGCACCACAAACAGCTAATAGTATTGTGCCATGGAATCCCTCTTGCAAATGGCACCAGGTCACTTTTATACCGTGATCCTCTAATCGCTTCTTGTAGAGCAGTCCATCGTCTCTAAGCACATCATATTCACAGGTCAAAATGAAAGCCTCAGGAAGCTGAGCAACAACACTATCTTCAGCTAGCAGTGGTGAAAAAACAGTGTCAAAAATAGGCTTGACCAGCGCATAGGTTTCGTCTGAGAATGAATATGTTGTACGCGGTGTGTAGCCTCTTCTTTTAAACTCAGGAGGGATGATGTCAGAACTCACCCATTTCTGATACTTCAGTAGCAAATCTTCTGGAACATGGTTGCCTTTAAATACTGGTTTTGTGGAAGGCAATTCTATATTAAGATACTTCAAACCAAGAGAAAGGGCTCGTTCCTTTAACAAAATGGGCACCCCCTCATTCTGCTGATAAGAAGGCAAATCAAAGTCCAAACCCTGGAGAAAGGGATATATTAGGATTTGCGCTCTCAGCTTTGGGAGGTCTTGTCTGTTGACCAGTGCTTGGGCCACAGCAGCAGTGATTGTACCTCCACTACTATCTCCACAGATAATAATGCGAGAAGGGTCTACTCCGTAGTCTTGTGCAGTCCTCATGAAGTGGATGGTGGCAGCAAGGCAATCCTCAAACTGTGTTGGATATGGATGCTCAGGAGCTAAGCGATACCTAAACGGGTGAGAGTGTTCAGACATGGTCATATCTAGTGAATGTCCCTTAGTCATCTCTTCATTCATGTATTTCTGAAGATAGGAAGTACTCTGAGATAATAATTACAGCAATGGAATTGATGATAATTACTGCTTTTAATGGATTATTTACTACTATTGTTAATGTTTGGGGAGTTAGTCCACTATTCTATCTTTACAGAATACATCTTCACTTATGTTTTAGCTGACTCTAGGCATGTGCTGAGTTATTGTAGGATTAGGTGGCAAGGCACCTGATCTGATGTATGCATGAATCAGTTATCAGCAATTCCACTTAGACATTCAAGTGAACATTTCCCAACAAATTGTTAGGGAATATCAGCACAGAACATTGATAATGAAAATTCAAAAGGTTTTCAGTGGTTTTCTATAAGCTGAATTCTTTATATACAGAATCAGTGAAAGTTAATGATTCCTCAAGTATTTTAGGATGTAAACAGTAATTGCTAGAATTTAATGCATTTCCAAAACATCAACTCTTTTCCTGAACGCTTACCAATCAGTTCTTTTAAAACTGCATTATAGCTCATCAGAAAAAGACTGAATGTTCATCTCAGGTTGATTGCAGGTTAAATGTGGATATCCATGTGGATATACCCCACCATTTCTTCAGAACGCCTACTAAGATGAGTATTTAGTACTCTGGGCAACTGTGCTTTTAGCAAAAGCAGTGACACTTGGAAACACAGTGTTGGCTTTCAGCTGCAGTTTGCTAGACTTACAAGCCTAGAAGGAGGCGTGAATGGCTGTCACATTGTATGTCTGGATTGACTGCACTTACCCAACAGATACCACCACCGAATTGCTTTGTCGGGCAAAATAGCGGCATGTTCTATCATAGGCCCCTGTAAAACAGTATTTCAGTGGAATTATAGCTTACTTTAAAAATGAGTAGAATACAAGTATTCTGAAATTCTTATCTCTATTCTTATTGTGATTCTCTTATTGTGGCATGGTCTGATCTGGACATGGTTCACAATATTACATCTGTAGGATCTTTTGGCAGTAAGAAACCTGGAATTTACACGAATGCATTGCTTCACTCTCCTCTTTGGGAAGTTAAGGAATAGAATGAATGCTGCCACTTCTAAAGTAGTATTGAAAGTGAGAAGCTGTTTAAAAACCTCAAACAAAACCAAACCCCCTGCTAAATCCAGCACAAGGATTTTTCTTGTGCGTGAGCCACTGTCTAATCCCTTATGCTTTTCCATTTCAAATGCCAAAATGTACTTTTCCTTGTTTTGCCATTAAGACAGACTGCAGTATACACACATACACACAAGCTTGCACACACATGTCAACACAAATTGGGTTATTTAAAATAAAAAATAAAATTCTAATGAGATTTTCAACTTTTCTTCTGTGCAGGAATGAGAAGAAGGAAGAAAACAGGAATCATAAATGACCAGAGAAAAAATGTTTTAGGTATGCTACCTGCATAAAGACAATTTAACTCTTAATTTACATACCTACTACATGAAAATAAAATTACTCTGCTGCCCTGAAATTAATTTTATTATATGTAATGCTTCACCTAATAACTCTTCTTGTCATCTAAGAAATACTGTATCAGATCAGAAACTACATCTATTTGTAGTTATAGCTCATATTTGTGTTACTTACTAATACTTCCAAACAGTCCAACTCCTCCATGAAAATACAGGACTCCTCTTCTTTGGCCAGTAGTTGATGATTTTGGCTGGTAAATTCTTACTTCAACCTTTTCAAACCTTAAGTCCCTGACAAAAAGTTGTTTATCTCTTAATGGTGGTATTCCATCCATGGCAGCCCTGAGGAAACCCACCTCTGAAGTGATACCTACTTTTTCCAAAACTTTTGCCTGTTCATAAAGGGAAAGAAACCATAAATCAGTGCACATTTCCTTCTTACCTGGAGGTTGATTGCAAAACATTTACAATTCCATGGTTAGTTCAGACTTTGTCTCCTGATGGTTCTTACAATGAAGTGGCCAGTTACGGAGATGATCTGGATAGATCTCAACTGTAAGGTAATACCTAACAACATTTGAAGTTCAAAGAGCAGTAGATTGGAGAGGAATAGATGATTTTATATTCTGGACTTGCCTTGTGTCCATGCTTCTCCAAAAGCAAGGCCTTTGAGCCTGTAGGATAGCCTGCCTGAGGGTTGCCTCCACAGAAGTACAGTAACTTGGCGCTTTAATCCCATCTCAGGTCTCTAGCAAAACTGTTAGCAGTGCCATGTGGAAGAACATAGGGTTAGCTTTGGTGGTAATTTCTAGGTTATGTTAAAAGTGTTAGATGAGAGCATGGTGGTTTGCAAACGATTTAATTCTTCAGTGGTGAAAGTCTGGCTTAGTTTTTATCAGCAGGAAAATATCCCTGGCGTTAGGGGTCCTTTGTGCTTTTCACACAGGTACAGCCCAGAACTCAACAGAATTGCACTGTGCCAGCCTGACTAAATGCTGGGTACGGGCAGCTCACAGAACTATTAACACAGTAGGTAGCATAATTTAATGAGCCTATTTCCCAGACAGGATCAGTCATAAGTCCCCTGGCTATTGTGTAGCTTCTTATAGGCTGAAATTAAATGAAAAAATGAAAGATGAGTTAATAGATTTTTCAGTGAAGAAGTTCTATTAACCTTAAGATGCAGCTGGTTTTATTGAAGCAGATCCTTACAGGTGAATGCAGTCATTTCTTCATAAAATCTGTCCTTAAGCACAAATACTTCTAACTGGTTTGTCTCCAGTGACTTCACATGCATCTTTTGTCCTGGCTGAAGACCGGATATGCTGGTAAACTTTAATGTCCCCTGCAGGTTTGACATCATGGGTTGTCATCCCTTGAAAGGGTTTGGCTATGTAGGCACAAGTAAGTGGCCTAACAGCAATACCAAGAGTTGCCTCATGACTCAGACCTTACTGGCATTTAAACTTTCGTAGAACCATATGTTAGAGACAGTCCAGGCCAGGCTGGACATGGTTCAAGGCAACCAGGTGTAGTTGAAGATGTTCCTGCTCATTGCAAGGGGTTGAATTAGATGAACTTTAAGGTCTCTTCCAACCCAAACTGTTCTATGATTCAATGATTCTGTTATTCTATAAATATTCTTATCTTTGTGCTCCTTTGAGGTAATGTGGTACAGCACTGGCCTCTGTCTGGCCAGCAGAAAGGATACTGAATCACCACTAAATTTTAAAATCCTGCAGGTTAGCTTTTTACAAATGAATTATACAAAGATAAAACTTGGTCTGATGGATAAGGAGTCTTCATACACTGTTTTGGAAAGGTGGAAGTACACTTTGTACAGTAGATGTAAGAAAATGTAATTTGACTTCTGTTACTCCCCTGTTTTGTTGCATTGCTTTAGTGTAGTGGCAATACTGAGGCCTCTGTGAGGCACCTCTCAAGGGACCCGTGAGTCACATTCTTAGGAGTTTACTGGCTTGCTTGGACAAAGCTTAACAAGCAGTGTAGCACAGAAAGGGAGGGAAGAAACTGCTGGAGGGTGGAGCTGAGGTGAAACAATGAACAAGCCAAAGAAACTGAAGGGTTTTTTTCAGTTTAAACAACCAAAAGAAAATAAGCTTGATTTAGGTTTCACAGAAGAAGTGTTTTTAAAATGGTAGTGGCAACACTTAATCCAGGAAAGGATAATTGGTGAAGCGGTAAGACAAGTAGAAATCTCATTTTAGTTTTGAAAAGAAAGAAGGTGAAAAACAAGGGAGGATCAAAAATGTGCCGAAAGTGATGACACAGAAAGAAAGTTTTCATATGTATACTCTCTCAAAAAAGCGAGCCATGTAGACATATTGAAAGGCAAAAGACAATGTCTTTCAGATGGCTCAGGAGTAGAGAGTTACAGTTGTAGAAGAGAACTGAGATCACAGACATCATTTAGTTGCTCATTGTCTAAATAAGCACAGTGTTACACAGAGCAAAAGTTCCACATACACAGTGCAGTAAGCTGCTTAAGCCTTCCAGCACTGCACTGAGCACTAGGGCAAACAGATCAGAAAGTTAAAGCATACTTAAAAACTAGGAATTACAGAGTTTCCAGGATTTTATTTTCCATGTTGTTGCCGTTGGTGCTGTAAAGCAAGCAGCAGGGTCTGTTATACCCAGCTGAGCTGAAGGTATCTTCAATGGTGCTCACAACTGCCAAATTAATCCAGTTGCATATTTGCAATGTATTTAAACACTGATTCTAAAAGAAGCCCCCTCATTAATCCATTAACATTTTATCATAAATGAAATTAAAAACTCCAGCTTGAATAAAGTTTTACTTACGAGGCCAAACCCAAAGTTCACGGCATAATGAAAAATGTAAAGCTTTCGGCGCTGACTAAATCCATGAGGGATTTTTGCTTTGGGGTGTTCATAGTAGAATGGCATTGCCACGAAGAAAGTCAAAACAGCAAGAAAAATCACTAGAAGCAATCCCATCGCAGTGTACTGTGAGGAGCCAAATTGAAGAACCAGCTGTGGCTTCCTCCCCCCTCTGACTTTTGAAGGATTTCTGAAGGTTAAAGGCACGGGATTAGCAATTCTTTTCATATCCCATCATCCAGCTTTTAAAAATGCCAATAGGAAGATGAAAATATGTGGCAATCAAAGCATACAATTAGACAGTAACAATTAGTCCTGGCAGAAGCTTGCATAAGAAGGTTTTTGGATTTGCAGTGAACATGTTTTGGGTCTGTGCCCATCACTATAGAACCAGTGCTTTGTGTATCATTTGTAGTGTCAGTTTTATAAGACAAGAATTTGTTACATCTCTCCCTAGTTCTTGAATGCACTCAGGTCTGTATTATTCTCGAGTTCCTGTTGAACAGGATTTCTTAGCAATTATCTTCAGAGCTGCCCAGTTTATTGATTTATTCCGCCTCCACTCCTTAGTTCTGTAGACTTCTAGTGAAATCAAGGTTTCAGTGTCACAAACATGTTTAATCACCTTTGATGACTGATTCTGCACCCTGCTATGCTCTTATGTTCTTGAATCTAATGGAACCAGAAGCAGTTGCAGCCTGAAGTGTCAGTGGTTTGCATCTTCCTTCATCCTCCTTGATAGCTTTTCTCCAGGAGGTGAAAGCCTGTAACCAACTGTTGTGGTTGGTTGGTTGGTTGGTTTGTGTTTGGCTTGGTTGAACCTTACAGTACTGCAGTCTCCACCTTCTCATGAGTACATTACTTGCAGATGTCATTCCAGGTAGAAATGTGACTGCAGCTGATGAAGCCTAGAGCTGGACTTCATAGTTTCAGTGCTGGTAGCCTACTCTTTTCTGTGTACTCTGTGGTGAGTTTTAAGATCTCTGCTTGCCTCTGGAATGAACAGATTTTTCAGTACACAGGTTATTAGTGATGAGATTTAACCTGAAACAAAAAAATCTGTAAAGCAAAGCTTTTTCAGCTCATAAGATACTACCTTTGGGTGTCTTTTTACCAGTCAGCTCAAAATGTGAAGGCAACAAATTCTTACTCTGAAAAATAGCCATAGGGGTAAAGTGACTGTGTAACACTTTGAGTGCAAGGAATGAGCTAACCTGGAGATGTATATTAAAACGAAACTAAGTACAGAGAACCTCATAGCTTTACAATGCATAATCTATGACCTGCATAGGAAAGATGTCCTCAGGCTTGGTTCCTGACTTCAGAAATTAATTGTTTAGAATAAACAGGAAGAAACTTAATTTCCCAGCCTGGTAACACACTCTCTGAGAAGTAGCTGATCCCATGTCCTGCTCCCTGTGCTCAAACTGATTCTTTGTTTTATCCAATGCCTCTTTGCAGACTTTCCTGACCCAATGTCTCGGTTTAAACCCACCCACTCAGCTCGTTCACTCACTCCCCGCCTTTCTCCCCCAACTCTCAGAGAGCTGGGGAGGAGAATCCAAAGAATGTAGCTCCCACGCGTTGAGATAAGAACAGTTTAAGGTATAACACAAATCACTACTGCTACTACCAATAATAATAATGATAAAGGAAATAACAAGTGAAGAGAATATGACACCCCACCACCCGCTGACCGATAACTCACCCCACCCTGGCCAGACTGAGCACCGACCCATACATCCACCAACCCCCCCACAGTCCTAGCCCTTCTGGGTAACTCTCAGTTATATCCTGGGCATGACGTGCTATGGTATGGAATACCTCTTTGGTCAGTTTGGGTCAGGTGTCCTGTCTCTCCTTCCTCCCGGCCTCCCCTCCTCCCTGGTAGAGCATGAGGCTCAGAAAGTCCTTGGCCAGAGTAAACATTTGAGCAGTAACTCAAAACATACGTGTTATCAGCACCGTTCCCAGCCTGAAAGTCAAAACACAGCACTGCACCAGCTACTAAGAAGGAGAAAAAAATTACTGCTGCTGCTGAACCCAGGACACCCAATGACCCTGTTCCCTCTCCCTGCCTTTCCAAGGGTTGCTTACATGCTGAGGATGAAGTTTGCTTCCTTTTGGTTTATTCTTTATGGCAATTGTACATTGCCCAGCTGGGTGATGGATGCCGGTGACAGGCATGCTGGTGGTTGGGCCACTCTTGGAAAACGTAATGGGTGAATTCAAACCTGTCAGCACCAAGGGGCATAGAAGGTTCAGCTCTCTTACAGTTCAGACAAGATCATTAGGAAATACTGTTACACAAAACATGGTTGCAGCTCCTTTCTTTCATGTTTTAATAGTGAAAGGAATCAACTTCATGCTAAACTGTGCTGTCCTAGTAAGTTAGCTGTGTTGTAAGTATGCTTATCAGATCTGGTGCCTTTGGGGTTCTAAGAAGTCTTCTGACATTTGTGACAGATTGTTTGTGCTAAGGTTCTTAGCACCTATTGTTGATCTGTTTTCTAAATCTTCTGGGTGCCAGTCCTTGAGGTAACCAGTTACCAACCGGTCTTGGACAAGATCTTTGAGTCATGTTAACTAGGTCCAGACATCACAGCCAAACCACCAGCACAAGAGGCTCCACAGAAAGACTGGATGTGCTGGAATCTGCTATCAGCCATAGAAGAAACAAACGAGTTGATTCCTGAATTAATACATTCTTTTTTTTCCTTGGGCATTACAGGTACAGGGTAACTATTAATGTTTTTAAAAAGCATAGTCTCAGGGATTTACAAGCTTGCTTGAATCCCAGGACGGAGAACCACTCCCTAAATAATCTTTGTAATGTATGCTCTCTCCAGCTTCTGATTTTTTAACCTTATCTCTTGATATATGTGAGATATGTTTATTTCTGTGAGATAGAACAAAGGAATTGGCTCGTGAAGACAAACTGCCATATTCTCCTGCTCCAGGAACTGCCTTAATTTCCAGTGAAGAGCTAAATGTTGTACCTGAAACCTTGTCAATACTGGGTTGGCACCCTTAAGCTTTTCCTCTCTAGTGTAGCTACATGTAGTAGGGGAAATAGACTGAGCCAGTTGCTCAGGTGTGAACTATTTCCTCACCTAGTCTTCAAGCAGTCCCAAGAACTCTCTGCCTGTATCTGGTGCTTATTAGGTGTTAACGAGGTACTGACCTGCTTAAACTCATACACAGCAGGTGTGAATTGATGCTTGTTCTTGGATATCTAGAAGCATTCCCAGAAAGGGTGCTGCTTGTCCTGAGAGGCCCTGTGTGAGTTCTGCAGAACGGGAGGGCCATCTGGTGCTTGTAGTGTGCACCCTGATTAGTCCTCACCAACACACTGACTGCCACTAGCTATCAGCTAAAGTGCCGAAGCACTGAAAAGATCCGTTAATGGCTTAGTTTGGCTGTTCACACTTGTATCCGTATGGATAACTCCTTGTGGAAAGTCACTGGTGTGCATAATTCTGTAGCATGTTTATCACTGATTGTGTTTTAAGTACTTGAAAATTAATTCCATGCTTTGGAAAGTATAAAATATCTTCAAATGAACAAATGTCCTAACTTAGCAATGCAAAACACAGCAGAGCTGGAATAAATTCAAAGAAAGTAGAGGACAGGAAGTTCCATGGAGACAATTCCATCTTGTGACTGCCTAAATTTTAGAAAATATGGGAGTCACTATTAAAAAAGGGGAATTTAGGACTTGCTGTTCCGTACTCACCCATCTGCACTGCCATGGTTATAACCTTCAATGCATATTAAAATGTATGTCTTCAAGAGAGTAATAATACTGCTGATGTATTATAATTTTATTAATATTTCTAATATAATAAAGACTTACGGATAAAGGACCATGGAAAAATCTCAGGAGGAGATCAGTGA
This sequence comes from Melopsittacus undulatus, assembly GCF_012275295.1. Classification (NCBI taxonomy): domain Eukaryota; kingdom Metazoa; phylum Chordata; class Aves; order Psittaciformes; family Psittaculidae; genus Melopsittacus; species Melopsittacus undulatus. Next base: position 1,462,122 of record NC_047538.1, on the reverse strand, counting down.
AGAGTTTGGACATTGGCCTATAAATGAGGCATAAATCCAGAAAGTGAATAATGGAAAGAAAACAAGTATTGGGTTGCTGAATGGACAAAGAGTATAATACATGCTGTGCTGAATGAGGTATGTGTAAAAGAGTATGAGATCATAACTTACAACATACAAGGTGGAATTGTACGGGCATCCTTAGTTCTAGCACTTCCAATCATCTCTACCTGCAAAGAATCATCGAAAGAACAAGCTTGGTACTAAAAATGCAAACAAGAACAAAATGTGGATAAAAATGACCCGGAATAAAGATAAGCTTAATAACTGTCACAGGTTTGATGAAGTGCATGGAGATGTACCCAGGCTAGCTTTAAGCCAGCTTGTTCAAGGCAGAACACCAGGCTGCACAAGTACTAGCCAGCTTTCTGCACAGCTTTTGCAGCAGGTACTAGCTGCAACTACTCTGCTGGCCTAGCTTCAGCTACCAACATGTTGAGATCAGAAACCACAATTAATCCCCACTTTCACATCTGGTTACATAACTGAGGAAAATCCTGAAACCTTCAAACCACGGAATATCTGGAATTTATTCATATTATTTACCCCTGGAAGTATTTATTTTCTTGAAGTGTAAATTGCTAATACCTGCAATAGGAAAAAGAAAACAATCTTGTGTTAACAGAGCATGATGAAACATCATTTCATTTTGCTGCAAGGAACTGGAGAGCAAGAATTCACAAGTAACAACCTGTTGCTGCAGAGATGTGTACCTGTGAAGTTGTCGTCATATTTAATTAACATGGTGACAACGTGAAGAATTTAACCCAGCATTTTCTTCCTACTCACTGTTTGGCTGACAGAGAATGAAGATAGGGAGTAACCTCTTTCCATGTTTGTGTGTGCTCAGGTATTGCAAGTGCAAGGTGGTTGCCTAAGAGTGATTTTACAATTCGTAGGCATTGAATGACCAGCTATTTTGACATGCAATGGCAGTTACCCTGTGTTTAGTGAAGGTGGATCTGTTCTAATGAGTAATGTAACAACTCAGCTGACATTTTTCTTTTCCTTTGTGTTTTGTATCTTTGCAGAAATAGTTCAATAGTTCATTCACAGAAATTGTTTAGCCTGGAGCAGAGAAGGGTCCAGGGAGGGATTAGAGCAGCTTCCAGTGCCTAAAAGGGCTAAAAGAAACCTGGAGAGGGGCTTTGAACAAGGGCCTGTAGGGACAGGACAAGGGGAATGGCTTTAACCTGCCAGAGAGGAGACTGAGATGAGCTCTTAGGCAGAAGCTGTTCCCTGTGAGGGTGCTGAGGTGCTGGCACAGGGTGCCCAGAGAAGCTGTGGCTGCCCCATCCCTGGCAGTGTTCAAGGCCAGGATGGACACAGGGGCTTGGAGCAGCTGCTCCAGGGGAAGGGGTCCCTGCCCGTGGCAGGGGTTGGAGCAGGAGGAGCTTTAAGGTCCTTTCCAAACCAAACCATTGGAGGATTCATTCTATGAGATTATTTGGGCACCTTCCATGCTGTTTTAATACTTTCTCTCCAAATTCCAGGTAAAATAGTTGATGATGTGTCTGATTACAAAAAGGCAAAACCCACTATGTCTCTGTCTTCCCTGAATACAACCAATTGCTTCTCAGAAAGGAACTTTATAGAATAGTTTAGAGGACATTCAGGTTTTTTTGTGCACTGCATTTATGCTACCAGTCTCAGATACAGGTACCCGTCTCACACAACTGGCATTTCTGTACTCCCTCTGTGTCACCCATTTCCTTTTAAAATCAGATTTGTAAATATACCCAATTCCCTTGTTCAGATCTTACAACCATGTCCAAAGCTACTGATTGCCTAGACACGTAGTTTGACAATGATTACTACTCGTCTCAGAAGTGCTGGACATAAAGGTGTTGTTACTCTCCAGAGGCTTTGGGGGGCCATTTTGTGCTGATTTTGTGTGTATTACGTGACGATGTGGATGCACATTGCTAGTTACTCATTAATGGCATGCTTCAAAATGTTCTTTTACTATGTTGAGTTTTTATTCTTTGACATAAGAGAATGCCTCTTCTTACAATGTAAAAAGAGAACAGCAGAACAGATATACCAAATAATGGGATTTTTTAAAAAAGGGGGGAAAAGATAAAAAATAAATTATGCTCCCAAATAATAGCAACTGAAAATCAGAATTCAACAGACCATGCTAATTTTATTATTTGTTACCTAGGTTCTAATGTTCTAACATACAAATAGCTAGTAGCTGGTTAATTGGAACACCCTCTGTTTGCATACCAATACATTATACTGGAGAAAACATTTTAATAGCCTTTTATTAAGTTTACAGTGTGGTTCACTTTTTTACTTGGTGGTGGAAAAATACCATAACCAAAAAATCCCAGTGCACAGTGGAAACCACCTTCCATGCTGAACCAAGTAACTTTGACATTGTTTTCTTCTAACAGTTTCTTTTACAAGAGTCCATCATCTCTGAGCACATTGTGCTCGCAGGTGATGATACAAGCATCAGGGAGGCAGCAAACAATAGTATCTTCTGCTAAGAGTGGGGACAGTCTTGTCTCAACCAGTTCCTTTGTTTCTTCATGGACTTGAGGTAGAAATGAAGCAGGTAACAACTGTTTATAACCCAGCTTATATATCTCTGGGATAAGATCTGGATTTATCCAGTTCTTGTATGTCAAATTCATACTCTCAGGAATGCGAGAACCTGCCAAAACCGCTTCCTTCATAGAGCAGCCCTTCTTCAGGTACTTCAGGATAAACTTGACTATGTTCCCAGGACAGGAAGGCAGTGAAAGCATTTTTCTGATGAGATGGCAGATTGAAGTTCAGTGCTTGGAGAAATGGATAGATCAGTACCTGCGTGCATATCTTTGGGATATCTCTTCTGTTCCCTAGTTCTTGGCATACAAAAGTTCCCTCTGTACCATCCCCAGAAACAATAATCCAATGAGGATCCACCCCATAGTTTTCTGCTGTCTTCAAGAAGTGCATGATAGCAGTAGGACAGTCCAGAGTTGGGACTGGATACTCATGCTCAGGAGATAAAACATACTTGAAATGCATAAAAGAACTAGTATTACACATACACTAGTATTAGACATCTACTTGCAAATGGCTTGAATGGCTCATCTTACGTGCACCCCATGCATTTGCAAAACTCACCCAAACTAGTATTACCTTTAAAGTTTTGCTTGCTGAAGCAAACAGAAGAGCTTCCCCAAGACCATCAGCACTGAGCTATGCTCTTGTGTAATTTAAATGTGTGAGGCATTAAGTCTTATGGTCGATTTCCCCACATTTTACATTTACTCCCTTCCTGATCCAGGTGCATCCACCTGGGATCCAGATTCATGCCTGCAGGGAAGTCTGCAGTTGTCCCACTCAGACTGACTTTGGATGTATGTATAGCTGTGAGTAATCCTGTGTAAACCCACAAGATCCAGCCAAGTTGTGGCTCCTGAGCTTTTTACACTGGGGACACTGATTATTAGGTTATTCTATATTGGTACAGTATTGTATATTATTACCACATTTTAATATAGAAAGATTAATAACATTATAAACCACCATACAGTAAATGTACTGTGGTGACAAAACAGCTTCCTGTAGACAATACTTTTATTTATGGTATCAATTGGAACAAGTGAATTACAAAAGGGGGATGTTACAGTGACAATCCCTTCTTTCTTAACTACTAACTTACTTTATATGTTAAAAATCAAGGCAGATGTAACAGTCAGACACCTAAGCAAGTTAAAGTGTTGTAAATTGATTTCAATGACATCTAAGTATACTTTGAGACTAAATTTTTAATAGGCATACTTCTTTATTCTCTGTATTCATGGTTTTATGGCTTTCTGGAGAAGGTTAATATTAATAAGAAAGTAAATACTACAGAGGTAACAGTGTGGGCATTCTCTCTTAGCCCTTCACTGTTTGCAGAGGCACACTGCTTCTGCTTCTCTGGTTTTTCACTGTTCTGTGAAATTAATTCAATGGATTAATCAGCATTCTGATAACCAGGGAATAAAAAGATATTAGAAACTGAAATTAGGAATACGCCTTATAATTCCTTATTATCAAAGGCAATGATTTTTTGTGGTGACAAAACAAACAGATCTGCTTCTCTGAAAAGAGCCGGCATACATATGACTTTTGTAACTTTATGAACCTGTGTCAGGTATTTCTCACTGCCATTTCATGGCACATGCTTGCTCACACATATTAACAGCATAGGGGTAGACAACATTAGAGCTCAGCTTCTCTTATATTTAAAGAAATGTAAATACAAAATGAGTATCATTAAGGGGGGGTTGGAGGGAACTAACTAATCCTGGGAGTAACACTGAATGGAAGTTACTTACGCAACAGACACAACCACTGAATCAGACTTTCTGGCTATGTACCGGCATATCCCGAAGAACAAATGTTGTCGATGTAATTAAATCTGAAAATACTTTAAGCAATATCATCTCTTTTTTTATGACTTATTGCCACAGTTGAATGTGTTCTTCCCTGTGAGGATGCTGGGGCACTGCCACAGGGTGCCAAGAGAAGCTGTGGCTGCCCCATCCCTGGCAGTGTTCAAGGCCAGGTTGGACACAGGGGCTTGGAGCAGCTGCTCCAGTGGAAGGGGTCCCTGCCTGTGGCAGGGGTTGGAACTGGATGAGCTTTAAGGTTTCTTCCAACACAAACCATTGGAGGATTATTACACACTGTTGCTTAGGATGGTTGTAAAGGCTAAAATAGCTTGAGATCCTTGTAAAAGCTTTCTACATTGTTTTAAGTAACTGGAAGGCTGAGGCTGGCGTAGGTATGTCATACCATTTTGCTGTGGAAATGTTAATTGTAGTACTGTAGCTGAGTCTAAATGAATTTTGAAGCAGAGATTTGACTGTTTGCTGAAGAATGAAGGGTGCAGCTAATGTGCCCCTGTGAAGTCAGCACATTTCTGTGTGGCTAATTCAGGCAGAAATCTGAGACCTGCACATTGTGTTATTGTAAATTGTCTAATAGAATTATTCCATGGTAAGGTTGTGGGCAGAAATATGCCTCTTTTAATGTATTTAAAGATACACTGAATTTTAATTCAACCTTAATTGTGGGTGTGTTGCATTTAGAAGATATGGTTTACAGGTATATGCTCAGTGATGTGTTCTTTCAGTTACAGAATTCTAATGCCATTTAATATGTGTGCATGTCTCCTGCCTGTAGAAACAGGATCTTTTGTAACTTTCTAAATTACATGTTTGCAGTTATCTGGTTTCTCTAATAAATTGAACTGGGGAAGAAAGACAACTGAAGTACATGCATCATGGACACATGTTTTTAAATGGCTGCTCTCAGACCATCTGAATTGCCATGAGCACTACAGAAGTCCCAGTAAACATGCTGCAGTTAGAGACCAAAGGGAGGAATGCAGAGGTTAACAACTTCTGTCTAGTTTTCAAAAAAAAAAAGAATATATTTCTTTAGCAGCACCACTTCCTGTAAGGAATATATGTTATAAAGAGTGCAATATCCTACAAAAATAAGAGCAGGTTAGAGAGTTTTAAAAGTAAAATAAACAGTAAGTACTTTCTATCTCTCAATCCCTCAAACTAATCTTCAGTCACTTCCTAGGTTCAGGAGAGTTATTAAAAAAATTGAGTTAAGAATCCTAAATAATTGTATTTTGTCTCTCAGTTCCTTACTTATGCTTCCGAATATCCCACATCCTCCATGGAAGATGATGACTTCTCTCCGTTTATTTGCAGCTGGTGCTCTTGGGCAGTAAATCCTCACTGGCACCTCATCAAAATGCAGGTCCTTTATGAAGCATTTTGAATCCCTGCATGCTGGCAGTCCAGCAGCAAGCAACCTTCTAAGTTTGTGCTCCTCAAAGACACCCAAACTTTCTAAGTTCTTTGCATAGATAGATATAACAGGAAAAACTTGGAATTACTTTAGGAATTCAGGGCTTCCCACTCTAAAAATGCCACAGGCTACATTTTCTATACTATATTTAGGATAATTGTATTGGTTATTTGGTGCCTTACAGGATTATCACAAGTAACTCTAGTGGCTTTGTGATTTCAGTTATGAAAGTGAAAAATGTGCATCTTCATGATTTGAGGCACCATTATTTCTGGGAGAATGTTGTAATACTTGTTCCATAAGATGTATTATATAAACACCTTCTAATTTCCATGATCTGGATTTACCACGAGCAACATCAGGTACTTGCTGAGGTATGGAAGTCAGGAGTCATGAGGCCTGAGGCTCCTTTTGTAATCAGTGAAAAGAAAGACGCATATCTTGAGGACAGCTCAAATTTCAGGTGTGTCAAGTCATGCTCTGGAGGTGTCTGTTCATCTCCATTGATTAGAAAGGGAGCCTGTGTACTTCAGATGCCTCAGTTAAGGTATTTAAGGTTAGGTGTCATGAACATGTTCCTAGCATGGCTGCATTTAGTATACTGGGAGAAAAAGGCTCGTGCTGGTGTGCAAGATTTGGGAACTCACTGGTCTTGGGTCATCCCCATGCCACAGGATCAGTGAAACCAAGCTTACTGTGCCAATAATCAATAATGAAGGGCTGCTTACCTAAATGCATAACTGATGAGAATGGTTCTGAATCCTAACTCCGTCAGTGAAATGGTTGTCTCTATAAAGATCTCATAGGTATTCATGGAATGGCTCAACAGTCAGTCTCTTACATCTAATCAAGGAAAACAAATGTTCTGAAGAAGAGGAGGTTGTCACATGTATCCAAATATTTTCTTATCTAAGGCTAGTCAACTGCTGATAAATCAGAGAGCCTGAAGATCACACTGGAATCCCCCTTTAGTTGGAACACTTGTTGTCACGGATGCATTTCCTGCTAGGGACAACAGTTCCCATTAACTGGTGACTTAATTGCCCTTACAGGCTATGATAATTCATTCTTCTGGAATGATGACAATATCAGAAGCAATTTGCGAATTGTATTGTTCTTTCCTGAGCAACAGTTGGTGATTTTGCCATGAAAGAATGCCTGAGTAAGACAAGGAGGTAGAACTTCCTGGGGTGCATGAACCCAGCTATCATGTGCATAGGAGGCCAAATGTCATGTAGTTCAAGTATATTCAACACCCAGTTCCTCACCAAGGCCTTTCTCAATCAACACAGAAGCTGTCTTCCTAATAATCTAGACCAGGCTACAGTGTACAAGTTGGGTGTGGAGTAATAAAGGAAACCACCATGAGCCATGGAGCCATGATCTTCTCTCTAGAAGATCATTTAGAAACATACATGAGAACGTAGACATGATCTGCAGTTTTCTTACAACATTCTGTGCCACAGCTGCCAGCAGTCTTGGGGTATTTTAAGCCCCAGTTCCTAAAGACAAATGGATAGATACAGTTCTTGCCTAGAAACCTTATTGTAGTTGTCATGGCAAAAGGGAAAACAAATGTAAGAGCCAAGGCAATTGTATCAGAAACCACAGGGTCAATATGACCTTCACCAAAGGGCAATTTCCAAAACCTCTCATGGCTCTTAAGTCAGTCTTTTTCTCAGAGTTGTGATTTTGGGATGGTTGAAGTTGGCAGAACTGCCATTTCTCATCTATACCTTCTAAAATAGAATCATAGAATAGAATAGAATAGAAAGGGTTGGAAAGGACCTTAAGATCATCTAGTTCCAGCCCCCCACCTCCCACTAAACCATGCCACCCAAGGCTTTGTCCAACCTGGCCTTGAACATCCCTGAGTTTTAACAGAGTTTTCAGATTCCATTAATATACATGATAAACTTGGTATCAGAGCATTCTATCTAAATATCCTCTTTTCTTTCCTTCTCTTAGGAGATCCTAACATCACAGAGGCATCTCCAAATTCAGAGTTAACACTGTCATGAAGAAGAACAGAGAATTTGGTATGTATTCTGTTGAAAAGCTTCTTTAAGTTTAATAATTAGAAAGCACTTCAGAACCAATAGCAATGCACTCAGAAAATGAAAGGTATGAGTATTCCTAGACAAATGTGCTCAGTGTTGCAGTGATCAGTAGTAGGTGAAACATTTTATATAAGCCAGGTTCTAAAATGTGTACTTGTGTAAGAGAAAGAGGACCTAGATCACTATGTCAGCATACCTTTTCTTGTGAAATAGGGTCTTTGAAAAACTATTTGCTGGAACTCCTGTATTCTGGCACAAACTGGCATTTTATGTGGAAAACCATATGGGGACCAGATTTTTACTTTAAAAATAATTACAGAATCACATACTAACCAGCAAAAAACACTCAATTTGAACTTCATTGACCTTAAACTACATTAGACAGTCTTTCTGTCAGTCACTTTGAAGTGTTATGCTTTGCCAGCCAAAATCATAGAACCGTAGAATCAGCTGTGTTGGAAAAGACCTTTAAGATCAAGTCCAGCCTTTACGCCAGGACTGCCAAGTCCACCACTAATAATAATTATCATCAAAGCTTTATATCACAGTGCAATATGATCAGTTAGTCTAAATGCAGATCTGTATGAACGAATTAAAACAAAAGCTAGGATGTGAGCTAGGAGGTTTTCTCTCATCTTTTTCATTTGAGATTGTCATTGATGTCTTTATGACAGAGTACGTGGATAGATTCTGCAGGGGCATCGCATGTATGATACTTACGCTGTAGAAGGCACACATTTAACTGTTGATGCAGTTTTGCTGTGACATCACAAATACAGTGAAAGAAAAAAGGAAAAGACTGTTAAAAGAGGTCTTCACTGCAACATACCATACAAACAGACACATCACTGGCACAGGAAGAGCAGCATTTGTCAGAATGAGCAGGATATGTTGATTGCACATGTTCAGTGCACATATTCCTTTATGGAACCCTGTGAAGTCATCACTATGACGGTTATTTCTGTGGAAGAAACATAAAGCCAGAAATTCACCAAAAGTACCAGAAGATGTCTAAAGGTTTTTGAAAGGAAATCAGGTATTGAATGGATTCAGTGCACAGCAAATGGTAAAATGCATCTTTAAAACCATCCAGGAATAGGAAACTGAATTTTCTGGAACGTATCAATGAAGATAGAGTATGTACTGTTGAGTAACAGCCACTTAGAAGCTGTAAAAGTGGGTTAAAAAATCACCTGAAAGAATCTTTTCATTCAACCAAGTATGGGAACATAGAGAACTTAATAACATACAGTCATATTATTATATTAAGTTTATATATAGCTTAACATGAAAAGCAGTGTGAGATACGTAAAGGACAGCAGACTCTTCTTTTGTGCCAGACAACGCAGAGCAGCTTAGGCTGCTTTTATGTACTCCTGCTGCCTTCTTTGAAAGCTTTTTGGGCACAAGCTGTTTCTTTCTCTGATGGCAAAGCACATGGCACAGTGAGTCTGGCTTACAAGTACTTAAATAATAAGTGATAACAGGTCTACCTGACCCTGCTCTAGCTGGAGGTTAGATTAGATAATCCTCTGGAAGTGCCCTCCAACCTCCATGGTATATAACTAGGACACCGCATATATATATATATATATGCATATATATGTATATATATATATGTATACACACTCTAAAGTATATAACTAGGACACAGTAATTCAGTCACTGCGGAAAGAATCACTGGTAAGAAAATTACTGCAGATAGTTCAAAATTTATGAAAACACCTTAAATATATCAAAGTGCATTGAGATACAGAAGGGTGGTTATTACTATTCATGTGAATTAGATCCACAGCCCTCCTGTCATCCAGAGGACCAGTCATTTCATTGTAGAAGGCAACAAAATTACAATTGCAGTATAAGAATACGTATCTCCATATTTAAAAGAACTCACCTCACACTGGCTGCTTCTATGTGTAGAATACCAACTCAAACCTTGGCCTTGATCTTTAAATCTGCGTTACTGTGTGGTTCCCATTACACACAGTTGCAATATTTAGATGCATATCTTCATAGTTTTCTCTTCCTGAAAATCACAATATCACAGAGCATGATAAACTCACCAGAATTCCCATCAGAATATATATGTAATGATAGAAGCAGAGCTTTAGTGGCTGATCAGCATCAGGAGGAATCTACCTTGAAGGAATTACAAGTTTCAATTAAAATCAGTAATACAAAAGCAACCAGAATTCTTGCTATTAAAGCCAACACATAAAAGGATTCAATTTTTCTTTTGTGGGAATAATGTATTAGAGAACAGTGTTATTTGATTCTGTCAGTGATGTGATGTGATTCTGTCAATATTTATATCCTTCAATCTGACTCCACAGAGAAGTCATTTGCATTCCAGAACTCCTCCACCCTCTTTCTACAAAGCTGCCAGATGCTGGCAGCATCCAAACGTCTGGCTATTATAGCTTCCTTTAGCATGGTCAGAGTTAATACATAGAAGACTCACATCCAGGAAATGTCATTATTTTGTATATTCCAAAATTTCAAAACAACTGTATTTTTTAGCTGCTTTAATTGTATTCTGTGCCTCAAAAGCTAGGTGGAATTTTTTCCAAGTGTACTAGTTAGTACAGAATGATACCACCCCTCCTTAAGAACCTGTGAAAGACTGAACTCCAGTCTCCCTGTGCAGAAATTGTAACAGTCCTGGTGTTGGGAGTAGATCTGAGGTATGATTCTAAGGCTTTTGCTTAGTGCTGATCATGTTTTCCCCTGCTATGTTGCTGAGACAGACAGCTTCGAACAGAGAGCTTAGAACATAACTGTTCTGTTGGCCACAACAGTTAGAACAGACATTGTGAAGTACCTCTAAAAGAATTAGATTTTACAGATTCACATAGAGCTATCAGTTATGTGGAAACTCCCTGTCCAGAGATCTTTGGGCTTACCAATGATATGAAAGAGAAACTTCACCTTCACTTGGAGAACTTTGGCCCTAACCCTCTGTTCTGATTCATTCTAAATAAAGGATTTTGATCTCTTTACACCTTCTTAGTTTGCTGTTTGCTGCTGAGGCAACTCAATGTTACCCTTTGCTGTTATTTAGGCTGTGATCAGGCCACATTGCCAGCCAAATGCTTGTACCAAGAGAGGTGATGATAGCAAAGGAATGTGTGACTAGGTGTAACTCCCTGTATTTCTGTCCACCGTGTGACTGGAAAAAAGTTGTTTGGATAAAAGTAAAAAGCAAAGAAACACCAGCTCATTGTGATATAAGCAGTACAACCTATGCTTAGCCCCTGAATACCCTGAACTATTTCTTCATCCCCACTAATCTCTTAGATAGTCCATTTAAAAACCCTTTTAAAAGCTTGTAATTGTGGTCATAGAAGAGAAATACTCCTCTCTATGAGCCATAAGATTCTGCATTTGGTTAACAGACTTGTAGTAGTATTCCCTCAGAAAGTAGGATCTTGACTCAAAACCTGGTGAGACCTTTTTAGCTTTTCTTATACCCTTAAAAGAAGCAGATAAAATGTATCTGCTTGGGGAAAATCCCATTTTTTTGAAATATGCATTATAGAAAAGAGTGAGAAACATTCATGTGAATTAGTCAATAAGGTAAACCAATACTTACCTGTGTGGAATGAGAATAAACAAGAAGAGCCAAAAGAAAGTACCAGATGATGAGAGACCAGGCTGGGTTTTAAAGAGAATAGGTCTAATCTGTAACTTAATGGAAGTGAGCAAGTACAACTGATTGAATATAAATCTAATACTGACTCAAATTGTTTTACTAAGCTGGGGAATAATGGAACTCTTCCATCATCGTGGGGTGCAGGATGTTTAGTTGCTCCCTTCCAACTTCTTACTCCATCCAGACCTACGGGGTACACTAACTAGAATGATTAAAAAACCTAACCCAAACCAACCAACCAAAAACCAACCATGTAAGTTAGAGCAAAAATTAAGTCTCCTTTTATATTCTGAGAAGGAGTATCTGGGTTGCAGCTTAATGATTTTTACTAATACTTCCTAAAAGTAATAGGTTTTAAGTTCTGAACGTCCCCATATAAACATACTTTTAAATAGGACAAGTGAAAGGACAAGGATATTTCTTCTTTATTAATTTTTAGTTTCTTTGTGGTAGATTTAAACACTCCCCATATATTATCAACTGTGGCTTGTGGCATATCCAGATTTCCCCAAATCACTTAGGAGCTCTCAATATATACGGGTTTCTTTTCCATGATGTCAAGACTTTCAGACCAGCAACCAAGAATCTAATGAAAAACTGGAGGGGAGGTATGAGGCCTCTGAAGAGGGGTCTTGGACTTCCTGGTTAGTTGGTTCACATAAGGGATGTTTTTTTAATTGGTCATTAATTGGAAGGGAGGGCAGAGTGTTCTGAAAAAAAGCATCTCCGGTCATTATTTTATACGTCAGCCTTTAGGAAACATCTGGATTTATGCATGCTACTGTTACAATGGATCTTTTTTCCTCCAAAGAATCAGCTGATCTTCACTGCCCTGTGCCATTGTGCATGTCAGGAAAGATAAAACAACTTTTTAAGAGGCAGCAGGCGCCATAAATGAGTTGAAGGATCAGCCACCTTTGGAAGCCCTATGTTGTTTACCCCATGTATCATTTGCTCTAGTGTCCTTCTCCAGAACTGCTTGTCCCTTAAAAAGCTCAGTGATACCAATCTGTAGGGGTAATGGCAGTGATTCAGCAAGAGCAAAGTGTCTTACTGCTAACAGTGAGTAAACCTCTAGAGATATCAGATTAAGTTGCTAAAAATCCAAATCTTTCTTTTGCTCAGACCATCAGTGAAAGTACTGTAGGTTCTGTCTGAATGAACAACTCAGCATCCCTCTGTGCCTTCCCTTAGCTCAGCTGAATCTCTCCAGAGATCTTTTCCCGTCCTCAATCTACATTGTGGTTCTATTCCATCCCAACAATTCATACACCTAAAGCTGACCTCTCCTAGCCTTCTAACCAAACAAATTTGGCTTTGACAACAGCATTCTTTTCCTAACTTTCCTCCTCTCTTGGGCTTCCTTTCTAGAGATGTCAAGTTTGAAGAAGCTTGTGACAGTTAGAGGACTTGAATTATCTCACCTCTGCCTGCAGTAGTGAACTAGTAGCTCAGAAAGAAATTACAGCTGCTTGTAATGAATTTTTTCAGAAACAGATTGATAGAAAGGATTCAGGGAACATTTTGTCTGAAGGTTTTTTCCTAAGCCAGTTTACAGGCTTCGAGTGCAAATTTACTGCAGGCATTAACCTCCTGTCCTGGTCTTGTCAAAATCCATATCATGTTGGTGTGGTAGGATTTCAAGTCAGACTCTTGAAACAATAAGCTGTTTTGATTTTGAAGGCCTTCTGGACTTATTCTTTTGCCTCCCTCAATCCTTGTGTGTCTTAGAAGTTTTGTCAGGAGTGAGGAATTAGTCAGAAGGAATGGTAAATAAAGAGAAAATGAGTCAATCAGTCTAACAAAATGTAGTCACTCCATTCCTGTTTACATGTGGTATTTTCACTGTTCTGTCTCCCAGTGTGAAGCAGAATATCAGATTGAGACAGATTTGGCTTCTAATCAAAGCATTAAAGAAAAAAGAAGGACAATTAGTGCAAATGACAAAATCTTACATGTACTAAGATGACTAAGAATTTGAAAGATGTTTTCTTTTCTTGCTGTTGCATCCCTTTGTCTGAATTCCAGCTAGTACCTGCGTACACTTTGAAAACACTGTACTGCTTATAAAGACAATTATTGTAGCACATCTTGAATCTAGAAAGGGATGTCATCTAGAATTTAGAATTAGTCAGACATTTGTTATGTCTTTATTCATGATACTGCTTTGTTGTGAGACCCTGGAAGAGTAGTGACACATTCGCATGTAGCTTTTCACACAGGGCTGGACAGAGACTTCTCTGTCAAGGCTGAAAGTTAAACAGAAATGTGTTCATTTGAGTTTAGTCCATGGCAAAGCTCCACTCACAAGGCAACAGTATCAGACTCTTAATGCTTAATAGCACACACAGGGCCAGTGTGAAATCAAAGAACCACTGGGACACATTTCAAATGGAAAATGTGAACTCAAAGGAAGAATGAAATTGACAAGCAAAAAAATTAGCTCTTGATTTATCCAAATCTGACAGCAGTGCTTCATGTAACAAAAACCAGACCAGTTTGGCAAAAGGTTTTCCTTTTTTAAAGCAGGTTTACTTTTAACCTGTGATTGTGATAGATTGTCCATGGTAAAGAACTGTGCAGTGATGTAAAAAACTGTTATTTCTTAACACACCAGTAGCAGACTTTCCACTGTGTGACAGTGCTGCTCTGTGTTCCCATTTTTTTTCCGTCTGCTTACCAATGTCCTATATATATTTGGGTGCAGTTTTTTAAAGTTTAAAACACGGAATTCTTAGCCCAAATAGCTTTCAGACATGCATTGAGCACGCTTTTAATTTCCAGCTCCTTTTACTGTCAAAAGTTCTTGCAGTTTAGCAACTTGATTTGCACAGATTTTCAAGTTTGCTAGGAACTTGGCTGCAAAGGCTTTGTGAGCCAATGCAGAGTTCTGCCAACATACAGAGGTGCAACATGAAGCTATAAGCATTCAGATGTTCTACCCAAACCTCTTCATAGATCCATGTAACACTGTTCTGCAAAAATGGACCTTTGTGTATGCAAGTGATGTGTATGCAAGATATGTATGTTATGTGAGTGTGTTATGCAAGAGAGTGTTTCAACTTATTTTAGAAGTAAATGTTACCTTTTCACTGCTCTTTTTTCCTTCAAGACTGGGAAAGTAAAAAGAAGTAGGTTTCTATGACTCATTGAGAGTATGAGTAAATCTACACTAACTGTGATCCAAAAGCTGGGTTTCAGTTACAAAAGACCTTCCTAACCTCCCTGTAAATTAGCTTGCCTATACGTGAACAACAGGTTTATTTTTAAACTGAGCTATTACAATTAGGCACAACTGTGGTTAAATATTCAGAAAGCATAAAGGCATCTTTTGAGCAGTGGTCCCAGGTGTGGGTCATTCAGGGATAATCTAAATTTGAACTTATTAATTCAGAATAGATTTATAAAACTCCGTTAAAGCTGTATTCCTTTACACTTCTCCTAAGAAGTACAAGCCCAGAAATTTAAACAGACAAGTGGAAGCCAAAACTGAATGAGTTACTGCTGAGATGTATTATGACTCCCTTGTTGCTGGCTGGAATAAAGTTTAGTAGTTTATAAGGTGCCATGAAAAGGGCTTAAACCAAGTTTCTGGGTTGTTTTTTATTTTTCAATTAATGCTTCATTGTGTCTGTATAGGAAACAAATAGTTGAGTACTGTGCAATTATCCAAAGTACAAAATTAATTCTGCAACCAAGCTATAGCAACTGATGCAGTTTTACAAAATTAACAGGCCAGTGCAGTGGTGAAAGACTTGTGAGCAGAAACATGAAGGAATTCACTTTGGGACAACTTCTAACTTACAGTTAGGAACAACTGCTGTGATGTGACAGATCCTTGTTATCAACAAAGGTATGTACCAATTCGCTGTCTGCACTAGATGTTTCCTGTAAGGAGTCTAGACAACCAAACCTACATGGAGGTCTGGTTAGGGGGTTAAGCAACCAAAGATCAACTCTGAACAAAAGCAATGTTGGTTTTGTAAAGGTGACAGTTTGGGAAAAGTCCTCTTGCCAAAAAAGAGCACAAGCCCACAATACTATTTTTCCCCACTTTTCAGAGTGGAACTGTAATTGAGAGGGACAAACCTCAGCTGTTCTCAGTGTTCTGCATACTATGTGTAGAATTTGAAGCTATTTGACTTGTGGGCCAAAGTAGGTGAATTCCTAACTTGCATGTACATTTCACCACATTTATTACAGACAAGATGCAGCAACTTCAGTTTTGCTAGAAGTCTTGCTTTTGCTTCTTGCTTTTGTACATTTGTACAAGGTAGTGGCTCCTGGTTTTCAGTGCTTCAAGGTAAATCTAAAGTAATGTAGTAAAGAAGTAAAATAGTTCATACTTCCAAGGAATTTTAAGAGGAAAATTTTAAATATCTAGAACTGTCTTTTTACTTCCACTCCAAATGGTGACAACTTCGCACATAGCTCAATAAACCAAAATCATAATGAATGAAAAATACTTTCAATGCATTTTAAGGTATTCTTGAAGCTGGAAAGAGATTGAAATCCATATTCACAAGGTTATTCCATTCCCACTGGCTTCAAAGGATCTGCAAATGTTTTAAACACTGAATTTTGATTTTAATATGAACAGGTTAATTGTAATATTACTGACTTTCCTATTTTAAATGTGTCTGCGGTGGTTTATGCATAAAGAGACTGAACTCAGGAATCAAAAAAATCAGATTTATTTTTATGAACTTCATATCCTTTCATTTTGTACACTGCTCCTTATGTCCGTACCAGCAAGTTGTTATATTTGTTACCAGTCCAGACACTGAGTCATTCTAGTCTAAACCAGACACTAAGCTGTCTGTGTAATTTCTCTCTCCTCCACGGAGTTTTTGGACTGAGAGGAAAATTAGAATGACAGGTCCTCCCCTAGCTCCGTTTCCAAAGGTATTACTGTAAAAACACACAGAGGTGCTAAATGCTGCCAAGCAGCAATGGAAAGTCTTTGAGCTCCGGTTATTTCAGATGCAGCTAAGTTAGGGAGTACCACCTGATCCCAACAATCTGTCCAGACTTACAGTTTCTGGTTAGGAGCTTCATCTTCTTCTCTCCAAAAAGCTCTCTCCTGACACTCAGTGATGATGCAGTGATAGTCATATGGCTTATTTATTATGAGGAAACCTGCCATTTAAAGGTAAGAACTCTGCAAGTTTCTCTCTAAATTTTATTTTCTTTTTTTTCTGAAAACTTTGGTGGAACAGAGCTGAAATTCAAGGATTTACATCTTCTTCATATTTTATGTTAAAAATCTTGTGTGTGATAAAGGTTTTAAATGTGGGTGACACCAGAAACTCGGTTGCTCTTCTCTTTGAGAACAAATAACCCCTGAACACTTACATTGTGGCCCCTGTGAACAATGCCTGCTTCCAGAAATGTGATTGATTCCACGGCATAAAATTGAATTTCTCTTCAAAGAGACTCAGCTTCCTAATTAATTTCTATTGGTTGTGTAGTATACTTTGGCTACCTATGTAAGTGCTTAGATCATACACTTCCACTGCAGTGGTGCTTTAGTAACTGTAAGGTTGGAAGGTGTCTTTCAAACGTGTAATTTTCCAGCAACTGTAGCTTTTACCACTAGATGGCTTCCCAGGACAGTGGATATAGACCCGACCTCCTGAATTAACTTGTGGGATTGGATTCATTTTAGCACATTCTTAATAGTATATACAGATATAAAGTCTAAGTTCTTTCCAGCTCAGCTGTGAAGACAGCAATGGAGGTTTGACACCTTTGAGCTTTTTGTGACACCTTCAAAGCTTTGCATACTGGGTTATCAGGTTGTTTCTGGTCGCTGTCAAAGCTCCAGCAGCACTCTCAGTTCAGATGTGCAGTTAGATCCTCAGAAAGGCTTCATCAGTACAGCTAAAACAAATCATACCTGCTTCGTACTTTACAGTGCCAACAACCAAGCTGGGGGGCAGTGTTGCAAGAACCTTTGCTCTTTCTCCTGTTACAACAGAGTCCAAAGTGCTACGGAGTTCTTTTTGTGTTGCAACTATGCCCTCCTAACTGGACAAAAAGGGCTTGGAAAAGTACAGAGAAAAAAAAACATCCTTTGTTATGAGGAAGTGTCTCCCTCTTTCATACCGAGCCTGCCGCTTATTGTCCCACTACTCCAGCACCAGTTTTCAGCAGCGCAAGCATCTTCCAGCACGGAAAATCCATGAGTTGTGTTGTTCATAAAAACATTGGTCTAGTGTTAGATTTTGATGGTTAGCTGGATCCAGCCTGGCAATCCGGCGCTGAAGGAACCATTCCCCTCCACACCAGCTTATCCTGGGTCAACACTTCTGTACCCGAGCTCCAAGGTTTGAACTCAGCCTTAACCCTGCCTGTTCCTGAGCTGAGGGTCCGGGTGGGGGAACAGGGGGTCTGGCTGCAGACAGGGGGTCCCGGGGGGGAGGGCAGCGGGGACAGGGAGTCAGGGTGGGGGACAGGGGCTGCCTGCGCGGGTGGCGGAGCCCAGGGACCGCGGCAGCACGCAGCTAGCCCCGACTCGCAGGCAGCGCCCGCCTCGGGCTGCGTGTTGGAGCTGGTGTGCGGCGGCTGCGGGAGAGCTCGGGGGAGGGGAGAGCCGAGCCAGCCACTCACAGCAACAGTAGTGAGAGCTCCCCAACACTTCAACTGTCAATCAGGCTTAATGGGGTATAAAAACCTCCCCAGCGCCGCGGCTGTGATAGCCAGAGAGCGCCATAAGGAGAAATGAGCAAGAGCCAGCGCTGAAATAGTGCACGGCGTCTGTGATCTCAGATACTCCAAGTGAAAAACCAGGCGAGGGGGCAGCGAGAGGCGGTTATCAGCTCAACCTCTGCAACCGGCTCAGGACAGAACGGCTACAGATATTTATAGATATGAAAACAAAACCAACAACCTTACTCTGAGTTGAGCCTTTCGTAAAAAGAAGGTCCTGGCAATTCTCTCTTATTTAAGCAATTTCCTGAGTCTAAGAATAGAAATGAGCTGCCTGGAAGGCACTGCAGGCTGAAATTTGGAGACAGGCTGCTTTATTTTATTTTTCCAAATATAAAAGCCTTCCATTTGGATATTGGATTTTTGTGTTGGTCCTTGAAGCTGAGGGATGGATAGTTTTAATTTCACTTTTTTTTCCTCTCTTCTAATTTAAAAAACCTGTCTTCCAGTTAAAAAGCAAGGAAACCATTTTACCTGCATGTGACAATCCCAGAGGACACTCATCAAGAAACAGGGGAGTGACTTGGTCTTCTGTACTACTTTACTCCTACCCCAATTTTTTTAGGGGGGAGAAGGCTTTTTGTCAGTCCAGGAATCTCTCGTCCCCCAAGGTTTGGAAGGGGGTGGAAGACTTGTCACCCATCTGGGGGTGCAGGAAGGGTATTGGATTTCTTTCTCTGTCAACTTGGTTTCGTGAAGGGTTGGAAGAGGATTTTGCCTTCCTGGCTTGCTTGGAACAAGAGGATGATTTGGAAGTGGCTGGGCGCTCTGCTGCTTTTCCCTGTGCAGATGGTTTACCTGGTGGTGAAAGCTGCCGTGTGCATGGTGCTGCCACCCAAGCTCCGGGACCTGTCTGGGGAGAACGTGCTGGTCACCGGCGGCGGCAGAGGCATCGGCCGGCATCTGGCCAGGGAGTTCGCAAAGCGAGGAGCCAGGAAGGTGAGCATGGGTGTGAGGGGAGCTCCCACCTGCTGCTCTGCTCTGCTCCAGAGCCTTCCACTCAGAGGTTAACAGCCTTTTCTCTGGGTGGGATTGATGGGATCACCTTGGAGAGGGGAGAAGGGGCACTAATCTTTTGAAAACCCAGCGTGCTGAGCCATTACGTTGACTTACATTTCAGAAGTTGCCCACTGTCCTACTTCCCTGCACCCTCTCTTTTCCCAGCTCATCAAAGAAAATATGATTGTGAGAAAGAGCTTCCCTTGTGGATTCTCTGCTGACAAAGTGGAGGGTTTTGCTCCAGCCAAAGTTTTCTTGTGGCAGGGAGAGGAGAGCTAGGTGATCCCCAAGTGTGAAGCTAGTGCTCACTTGCATTTCTATTCATAGGCTGCTTCCTGGCAATCCTGGTTGCTAAGACTGGGTGCAAGCAGGGAGGGTGCAGCTGATCTCTGGTGCCAGCCTCAGGCTCTCCTTGGGCACAGCCAGACTGCCACTGCCTGTCACCCAATGTGACACTATGTTTGTCACCCCCAAGGGGTCTTGACTCAGAAAGGGGCAGATGGTGTATGCAGCTCTGGCTCTTGCAAACATGGGGAGAAGGGTTCAGTTTCACCCCAGTGGTTTTCCACTTGCAAGACTAATTTCTTGTGCTTTCTGAAGTCTTTTGCTTTTGGCCAGTCAAGAGCTATTAAAAAATAAGATGAATGAGAACCTAGCAAGGAAGAAAAACACAATGTAAGTAGGAGCTGTGAGATTGCTTGCAGGTTTCCTTTAGGGAAGAGGAAAAAGGAGAGTATCAGAGCCTGGTCTGTCTGCACAACAGCCTGGAAATGCCTGTGTAGCTGGTGTGTCCATTCTCTAGCTCAGGAACTGATGGTTTACCTTCAAACCTTGTGTTTTCATAAGTACAGGTGTCTCCATATGTGTGTCTCAATCAGGAATACAAACCCCACACATACCCTGAGACAAAGCTTGAGATTTAAAGTTTCATCTCCCCCTTTATGGAAATGAAAGACAGGAATCATGAAATTAGATGGCTGCATAAATACTCCTGTGTGAGAAAGGATGAATGAGAGTCAAGAGAGAATAAAGAAGGAGAAAAATACAGAATGAGAGGATATTTAAAGAAAAATTTGCATAGTGTTTTGTCAGTTCCTTACACATGCTTTGCAGTTTTCTCTGTGTGGTATAAAGCTATTCTGGCATGCTACTTTGAGGTGTAAAATATGTCAGCATTGAACTTTGATGTTTGTAGATGTTTGTGTTTAAACATCATGTTGAGATTTACAAATTCTTGGAAGACAGAGCAAACAAGTTGCCTGACCTTTGGACCCAAGCAATTTGCTGGAGGTGTATTTATATTATCTGTTAGAATGCCATGCTTCATTATTTATTTAGCCTGGCTGGTTGCTAGCCTGAGCTCTGGTACTCAAGTACCACCATTTCTCCAGCTAGCTGCAGAGCTGTTTTAGCTGCAGTTGAGCTGGACACTGAACAATAGCCATCATCCCTAATGAACTTGGTGACATGGGCCAAAGGAGAGGGAGCTCTTCAAGATACAGAGCCGAGGATGAAATGACTGTAAACAACTACAGACTGTAGTTCATTTGTATGTCTTATCTATAACATCTCTACGTATCTTAGAAGGAAAGATAAAGGAAAATGATTGTTGGGAACCTCTGTACTTGTCTTGTGATCTTGTCAAATGCTGTGTGGTTCCTAGTTACTATTTAGAACTTAGAGGGGGTTGTAGTATGCGTTTTTTTCATGTCTGTCATCAAGATGATCCAGTATTTGCATTTACTGAGTTGAGATTAGATTCTCCTTTCAGCTCCGTCATGGCTATCCAGTAAGTCAAATATGGCACTCAGCAAGTTTTGATGCTCTCTGGCAGTGGCACTACCTTTCTGCCTTTGGTAGTGACATTCTCCCTGCAACACTAAAGTAGGCTTATTCTTGGCTTCCTTCCCATTTTTAAGGACAGTTTTACCTGGATGTGGTAGCTTCCATTCCCATTGTGCTGAGATTTCATTTCTTTCTTGCCTTCTGTGCTCAGCCCTGACTTTGTGAATGTGCTGCAGTTTCCACGTAGAACACAAGACCTCTGTTCAGCGCTACTCTTTGATTTTATGCTTTGCCTTAGACAATCAAAAAGAAAACTAATAAGGCTTGAAGTGGTTAGCAAGTCATCCCTCAGTGAGGCCTGTCAAAAGTCACTATTGTATTTTTCTGTTGTCTTCTTACATGGTTGCTTTCCAGTTACAGCAAAGCTTGAATTATTGAGCATCATTAATGATTAATGGCAGATTCATAGTATGGCAGATTCATAGTCACAATATTCCAAGTTTAAAAAAGCATGTACACCAAAGGCGTGAAATTCTGAGGCCAAGCACACTGTTACTTAGAGGAGAGCAGAAACAGGAACATATAGGTTCAGGTTCTAATAGGGGGTGTGCAGCGTAACCCACCATGCGCTTGCGCACACAGACATAGTGACAGAGTTTTGGAGGTAGGCGGCGATATATAACCATATTTTTGAGATTAGAATCTTCTGAAAGATAGGTTAGTTGAGGCTGTTAGCATCTGAAATTTCCTCTGATAATTAGACTGGATTGGATCACATTTTGCACTCTATCTTTGTTTTCCCAGGCTGATTTTGTTAATCGTGAATGGGGTGTATCTGAGCAGTTTTTGCGTCAGATGGCAAGTGTTGTATCAGACTAAGATTATGAATAGTCACATCTGCTACTTTTTTACTGTAAAAATTGATCCTGCATTTAAAGCTGTGAAGATGGCAAGAAATAAATTCCAAAAAAGTTCATATAAATGGAAATACAGTGTCTTCTGCTTGATAGATACCTCCTGGCTCCATCCTCCTTTCAGGTATCTGATCTCTTCTCCCAGCCACCTCCTCTTGATAGGACAAGAGAAAACGGCCTCAAGCTGCACCAGGGCAGGTTTAGATGGAGCTGAGGAACAATTCCTTCTCCAAAGGGTGCTCAGGGCAGGGCTGCAGTCACTGTCCCTGCAAGGATTCACACAGCGTGGAGATGAGGCCTCAGTGCCATGGGTCAGTGGTGGCCTTGGCAGGGCTGGGGAACGGCTGGACTGGATCATCTTTGAAGTCTTTTCCAAATTGGTTCATTCTGTTATTCCGTAGTTGAGCATGGAGACTGAAATTCTCAATCCAACAGAAGTCTGTTGGGCATGATCATGCAAATCCATCTTGATTCCCATTCTCTAATCTTGTTCTTTAATCCATTGCTCTGCCATTGTAACTTCAATAAGACTTCGGCAGAGAAATGTCCAGGAGACATTTCCTTCTGAGGTGCTGTGTCTTTTCTCGTGGTTGTTCATTGGCCTCACTGATGAGATGGTCAGCAAGGGGACAAAGTGGTTGGTAGCAGTTGTACTTCCAGTTTTGAAAGTGTATGTCTTCTGTTTTGTTTTCAGTTAAAACAACCAGTGATTTTTTGGCAATGAGCAACTTTAATCATTAGATCATCCTTGTGCAGGTGTATACTAAGAGCTCAAAGGATCCAGAGCTCCCTTTTTACTTTCAGGTAGAAGTTTCCAGAAACTCCTTGGTCATGGGAGGCATTGTGTATTTAAATGCTTCCTGCAGCACTTCCAGCAAAAACCAAAAGCATGCAAATTTGCTGAATGCAGAGGAAGAGTGGTTTACAGATGGTAGGGGACATGTTAGTGTTATTATGAAGGATGGATAGCACTGAATGCTCTCTGGAAGTACTCAAGTGTTGTAATTCAGCTTTCATGCTGTTTCTCAGAGATGTGGCCAGATTCAGAAGTGCTTGCTGAGGAGCTACTTTGCTGTGGGTGAATTACTGGAGAAATGTACTTACTGCCTTTGGTACCTTCTTGCTTGCTTGCAGCATTCAAGATCTTCACTACTGTAGGCTTTAACTCTTGAGATTTTTTTGGCTACACCTTAAAAGCACTTGATGAACAGTCTCTGCCTGAGGCTTACACATTGGGAGCTTTGTTAAAGCTCTTACCTGTTGATTTTCTGTGGTGAGCCAAAATGGCAGAGTAGACCAGTGTTAATGAAACAAGAGAAGGAGAGATTTTTATGAGTTTATGATTTAATGCCTATGAAATAAAAACCCAGTTCCAAAGCCTAATGGTGTTTTGCAAAGAATATACTGCATAAATGAGTTAATGTTGGAAAGACTGGCCCCTTTGAACAATATATCTTGTGTAGAAGAACAGCCTTCTACAGATGTAAGTAGACAGAGGGACGTAGGGGCTCAATGGGTTCATTCACTGGTGCTTAAGTGTTGGAAAAATAATTCTGGTTTCCTCTAAGCCATTTGCTTTTCCTACAGCATTTTCTGTTACAGACTCTTTGCCAGAGAGTTGTCAGCCCTGGTTTTGATGATCTCCAGTGATGAAATTTTGATTCGTGTGTCCTTTGTGTATCGTTTGCATGTCTTGCTCTTTGTCAGGTTTTCAGGCATTTCCTTGAGGTCTAAAAACATTCCTTGTAATTTTTACTTATTTTGTTCACACATTGTTTAATCTGAGGTCTGGCTGAACAGGAAAAAGATATTTGGTTCTTAGACATTCTGGGTTATTAAATGTCACCAAAACCTAAAAAAGTAACTGAAACATATATAATTATAGGATAGAAACAGATTTGCAATGTGTGTATGTATTTTAGTATTCAAAGTTATCTGACGGTGACTTTGGAAGAGTTTCTTAGGCCTTTCTTATTGGGAGACTGGTCAAAAATTCCTTAGGTTTTTTATTTACATGGAGGGCTCTGAGTTCAGAAATCAGCAGTATGGATCTTCAGCAGCATATCTACAAGGGATCTTATACAGCAGGACTTTCATAGAGTTCCTTTGTGCTCACTTCTGTGGTCTCAGTTTCTTTCACAGCTTGTATATTCTGTGCTCCTATTTGGCTTTCTTTTTTTGCCCTCCAGCTGTGATATGTTTAGCTTTTCGGTAGCTGTAGATCTTGAATGAAACAGAGGGCTTCTAGGGAATCAGGGGTGTTCTGGCATGAGAGATGCCTCCAAAATACCAAATGAGTTAGGGGCAGCCCTTGGGTCAGCATGACAGTAGTGCAGAGAGGAGCTGAGCAGTTCTTCACATTCCTCGCTGTGCAAGAAATTACCTCATAAATACACTGGAAGATCTGTCACTGGTTTGTCCTCTGAACATCCACTTCCTGTCCTGTAGGAGACTGAGACCAGAGGGTTTGCATGCCTGTGCAGTAATAAGGTAAGCAGTCTGGAGTAGCAGCACAGCCAGGAACCCTTGCAGGATGGCAGAGAGCTGGGATCACCACTACCAGCACCAAATAGAAGCTTCACTCTCATGTGGAATGTGCTGCTTGAGAGCCATGACCCTGCTCTGTCATCACTGCAGTCTGGACAGTTCTGTCTGCAAGGTGCTTTTAACAGGATGGCAATGTGATGAGCAGCTGTAGCACACCACAAATGCAATAATCAGTGATGATTATGGGATAGCAAACAAAGATCCTGAAGGCAATTCTTAAACTTTTGCCTTGAAAAGCGATCAGGCATTTTTGGTGGCAGTGGTTTGGTTTGTATTGTGCTTCTATCACTCCCGATTTTGTTCAGGCTACAAAAAAAAGCAACCCAAATTGAAATCTCAACTGTTCCTTCCGTCATTGTTTCCACAACATTTTTAAAGTCAGACCTTAATGTCTTCATTTAGGAAGATACTTTGTCATTGGAGTGTGCTGTCCTCTTTCAGTTCACTTACAACTGGGTTGTAATAAGAAGTCAGTGGATGAAGGAACACCATGGAAGGGATGAAAGCTGTGCAAGCCCACACCACTGCTGAAATGGGGCCAGTTTCCCACAGCGTTCCACTGAATTCAACAGGACTGTGGAGCTGCAGGTGCTTGAGAGTCTTGTATAGTTGGAGAGATTTAGCTACCTGAGATTTTTTACTATAAATGGTGGTTAGGATGAGAGTATTGCAGAGAGGTTATGTAAAATATGGTATCGAGTCTTAGATGTTAGCCTTGTATTCCCAGTAATGGGAGATGTGGCAAGTTTTGAAGCGAGTTTTTCCAGTGGCATGCTCCTCCCACATTAGTTACACAGCATCTGTAGTTCAGTGAATATTTCACTTTGGTCTTTATGAATCATGTTGACATTGTCCTGGTCTGTATAAGTACATACAAGTTTCAAATACTTGTTTATAACTTAAACCAATGCTATACGATGAAAGATTAATTGCATTCTGACTAGAGCTGGAAAGGAAATGAACACTAATCTTCTGAAGAGATGGCAAAATACTGAGACTGATGCTCAAAGTCATTCAGAGTTGTGACCTTTTTAAATGTGTAGGACAATAGCTAACAGCATCTCACACAGATTTCAGTAAGGGTTCTTAATCTAAAATGTTTTAAAATATTGGTCATTCTCAACATTCATCCCTGATTTCACTTTCAGATCCTGTAGAATACTCTCACTATACTGTATTTGAGAGTTAGCTCTTGCTTAAATAAGAACCTGACATCAAATTCTTAGTGCCCAGGAATTTGAATCTGCCATGGAGTTCCATCCAGCTGGACTACAAACCTAAAAACATTTCTTTGGTCATGTACAAGAGTGTATCATTGCTGATAATGGAGCTGGGAAGAGAGGAGAGCATACCTGAAGTGAACTCAGGAAGCCCTTTTGCTTGCTGCCTGTCAGGTTTTAAATGTAGTGCATCTGGGCCAGCCATCAAGTAGACACTTGTGTTCTGCAAGTACTAACTGATTTCTGACATGTACTTTGCAATTCATTCTGAGTGCAGAACATGGATAGACCTGATCTGGCTACCCTGAGATGAGTTCTGATAGAAGGAAAAGAGCTGATTTAAAATTGCATCATTTCAGAGCTGAGAGAAACTGATTTTTCCTGGGAGACAATTAATCCCCATGTACTTGGTTTTAATAGGCACCATGCTGTAACGTAAAGAAATCAGAAAGCCTTTAAAAGTATGTTAAAAGAAATGGACACAGTTCCAATGTACTTTACCCCATGCCAATGCAGTATGTGAACGTGCTGCACAAACAGATGTTGAGTTGGCCTGGTGCATGATCATTTCTAAAAGGCTCAGCATAAAATTTACATATGTATTTTTAGGTTCCAGTACTAAGACAGTGTTGTCAAGAGACCATCTGTCCACATCCTGAATGCTTTTTATGCCCTGCTGAGATACCAGAATGACATACAGTCTGTGTAGCTAATGGATTTCTCTGTAGTGATTTAGAGATGCAAATAAGCATCTGAAAAGGCAATCTGACATGTCTCAAACTGAAAAATATTGTAATTTCAAAGAGAATTTTGCATTTTCTATGTTGTAGGTAAGAAAATAGTAGTAGTAGTAGTAAGAGAATATTTACCAGTAGTGCACACATCAGGTTCTAGGTAATTAATCTCTCCTGTCATGTGTGTGGTTGAAAAAACCCCCAAACAGAGGAACTGAACAGTTTCAGGCATATTTTAATGATGGTTACTTTAATCTTATTTAAATGTAAGCACTTAATCTTACATTGAGCTATTAGAGCATGTCATAACATAGCAGTAAGCAGAAGTACATGAAAAGAATTGGGAAGGGAATGTTTTTCCATGTCATGCAAATAATGTATTAACTTGGAACATTTGGTAAACTGTGAGAGCATAGATTTGATTGAGTGGCTTTATGGTCTCTAGAAAAGCTTTCTTTCTATAAAGATTCTATACTGACAGCAGCTTTATTTAACAGCTTCCTGCTGGCAGCATGCTTCCTTGTTGATTCAATTTAAGGATGGGCAGAAGAACCCCTGTTCCAAGTCCCGGGCTCAGATGGCACTGAGCCTGTTGTGTGTGCCTGTGCCAAGGCCATCCCTTTGAATCACACCTTCACAAAATGTCTCTGTTTGGCAAGTACAGCCAGAAATTATCTGCTATCAGATCTGTTGATGTCTCTGAAGCAGTGTTCTGGACAGAGCTGTTTTGGTTTATAATTTAGAACATACCTGTCTTTTGTTACTGGGTATGTTGTAAGGAGAATAAATAATGTTAACAAGAAGTAGAACTTACAGAGTAACAGGCTTGTAATCTCACATCAGGATACAGTGATGTCAAGTGAAAATATTGTCCCAGTGAGACTGTGCTGTGTTGGCACACCAAAAGCCAGCACTTCTTAAAATGCTTAAGGGCTGGCACCAAGACAGTTAAATGAGGCTTCCCACAAATGCTAAGGACTGTCAATGCTGTAAGAAATCCTGAAGTAAGATGAGGTCATATATTAACATTGTTGTAGGGCCTCAGAAACCCACGCATGCACCAGAAATTATTTAGCATAAAGATATTAAATGAGTTGTATAAGGACATTAGAAAGATGCTTACCTCAGGATTTACAACACAGGTATGAAACAAAAGGCAACAACTGAATACAAACACAGGAATCTGTACTGATGGTGGTTTCAGCACCACTCATTTGGCTGTTCTGAAGTTTTTGGAAATGCATCACAGAATAGAAGTTTTAAGGTGGGATTTGAAGAGCAACAACAAAGAGTTTTGGAGAATGTTTTCAACGTGGTGGAAAACACAA
The DNA here is from genome assembly GCF_012275295.1 of Melopsittacus undulatus. NCBI lineage: Eukaryota > Metazoa > Chordata > Aves > Psittaciformes > Psittaculidae > Melopsittacus > Melopsittacus undulatus. The sequence goes on along the minus strand of NC_047538.1, from coordinate 1,434,319 downwards.
AGGGGTTTTTAAAAGTTAATGCTGGGAGGTAAAGCCTGCAATAGGAGATCTGATGCTAAATGAAAGGTGATCAGGAATGTGGGGATAGCAGCATTGAAAGCTAATACAGAAGCTTAGACCTGGAAAGCTTAAAGGGGGAGGCAGGGAGATTGAAAGTGAGAGTTGACCTGGTTGAAGCAGTGATCTAGGTTCGGGATTGTGAGCAGGGGCGTTGGGGCAGATGACCTCCAGAGGTCCCATCCAGCCTCAACCCTTCTGTCATTCTGTGATCTTCATCTTACTTGTACCAAGAAAGCACAAGGCTGCTTTTCTGAATTGCATGGCTGACAAGATGGGTTTGGTCTATGATGTTTCACCTTGCTTACCTGAAGTGATCCATTCCTCTTTTATTTGTGTATTTTCATCACCACTGTGGCTTGTAAATGTGCTGCTGTATTTCTGTTGCATTTTGTCATGAGTCTGGCACAGGCTAGGAAGAAGTTGTCTCAGATATGTAGTACTATCTCCATCTGAAGCACTGACTTATATAGGTAGGTTTTACTGCATTATAAAATAAATTCAACATGCTGTTGAGCTAATGTCTCATTAGTCTGGCAGAGCAATTTGCTTTAAGTGTGACCATAAGCCCTGAGCACATTTCTAAGCATTCTGACTAAAATGTTTAGAAGGAATCAAAGGTAGATGTATTTATTTATTTATTACCTTGCTGTGGAAACCTGTCTTGATAGGGTGATATTATACAGTGGGTAGTACAAATCCACTTAGAAAACTCTGAAGAGACTCTGGATTACATTCCTCAAACAGATCAGCAGCATTCAAAGAGAACAGACACAAGGTTAGGACATCAAGAGCTAGCTGATTTTACATCCTAGAGCCAGACCAGGAACACAGCCTTACATGTAGTAAGCTGAGAGGTATGAAAGTATTAGGACATTTTTCCCAACAGAACTAGGACAAATGGATGATGATGATGATGAACTCCACTGAATTCTACAGGAACTATGGGGGAAATAAAACAGACAGTTTCCTTCCACAAAAGTTGGACAAGCATGTAGAAATTCTGTAACTTTCCTTCTGGATGGTTTGAAAATGTCAGCTAATGCTTATTGATTTTGAGTGCTTGCTGTAAGATCCATTACCAAATATTGGTTAGTTTTTAATGTTCATTTTTCACTTTGATTTCTGGACTGAATTGAACATATAAATCAAATACCATTGCTCCTGTAAGGTATTGTCTAGGAAAGGGAGACTGAGAACAGCCTCAGAGCTGCCCACCAAGAGAGAGCAAACTGGAATTCATAAGCCTGTGTGCTTATCAGGAATATAATGCAGAAATTATTAGAGAGATCTTTTTAGCTGGGCCCAGACCCTGTTCTTCAAAGCATTATGTCAACATGCTAAAGAGTCAAACAAGTCAGACCCAGGCACTGCCAGATCCATTGGCTGATAACACTGACGCCAGCAGAAAAGGGTCAGATCCACGTTGTTTGACCTTTATTCCAGTGGAGATTAAATTGATTCTAATTCATAGACTTGGGAATAGATGGGTACCTTGCCAGAATTTAAACTGTTCATCCTATTAGCTTAGGCATAAACTGTGCATAATTACAGAAGGATTCTGTGGACAGCCACCCTTATGCTGCCACCTTAATTACAAGTTATTGAATACAGTGCCACAGAGCTTGTTTTGAGTAATATTGGGGTTTCTGTTTTCTAACACTGCCTGAACAGATGTGGCAGTGCTCCACTTATAGCAATAAAATAGTGTTTGAAAGCACAAATGCAGCTCTGCTGAAATCAGTTATGCTTTATGTATGTGACTGAGATACAGCTGGCTCTCAATATGTAATCAGTGGCAGCTGGACCTCTGAGTACACTTAAACAACATACAATTATACATCTTGTGAGGTGGTGTAAAAACGATGCCCAGAAAGATCCTGGCCTGATACAGCGTGATTATCCTGTAATATAACATATTTTTAGCCACAGGTTAGGATGAGTCTATGTAAGCTATAAAGGTGGGATGGTAGCTGTATGACCTGGATAATATATTTCATCCCTTATCTAAATGAAGCAGCCATTTAAAAGAGGTGCAAATGGAGTTCAGGCTAGACTGCCAGCATTCCTCCTCTTGGTCAGCACAGATACCAGGCTCCACCAGTTTCATCAACAAGTACTGTTTGTCATTTAGATGCATCTTCTTTCCTAGTGAGTCCTGGACTGAAACTGTGAGCCAAATGTCTGTGAGTGCTGACTTGTATCAGGTGCAAACTTCAGACACTGAACAAAACCTCATTTCAGTGTTTCTTAGAAGCTTCACTGAACAGCAGATGGTTCCTGCATAGCTAGGCCTACATTAAGAAATCAGGAGTTACCACTCAACAAAAGCACAGTATTTTAAGTAATTATAATTGGTTTTCTTTTCCATTTGTCCTTTGAATCACACCTAAGTGTACAGACTTGCACCACATTACCTGAAAGCAGGAATTTTTAGACAATTGTTTAAATGGACCTTAAGGAAAACCTCAAATATACTGGAGTTAAAATAACTTAATGGGAGTGGATATTGTAAAGATACTGCACAGTTCACCTTTAAGTGCCCTTAGAAAGAATGGATCAACAATGACAGTAGACAATCACAAGTTTTCAATGTGAAGATTAAATTAGTGTTTGTCTCAGACTTGTCATTTTAATCTCTTTGCTAGTAGTAAACAGAGACAAGTTGTCTCTCTGATCAGCATATTCACTGGGTGAGACTTGGCTGTGGCATTTTGGAGCAGGGATAGGAAATCCTGATGTTTGCTTCCAGCAGCTTGGTTTTATGTTGAGTACAAACTCCAATTCTGTAAGCCCCACCTCTTAAAAAAACCCATTACCAGTGAGGACAAAACCCAGCTTACTGCCTTTAAAGAGAAGAGCTCATTCTTCCAAGTAGAATATTAAAGACATCCAGCTGGTACAAGTGCTTCTTTCCCAAAGTGGTGATAGAACAGGGCTGGCTCCGACCACAGTGAGCTGTCAGAAATGATGTAAGAACATTTCCAAGACTCTTGGGAAACACAGGAGCCCTGTCTCAGTGAACAGAGCTGTCTGGTTTGGGGTTCTGAGGTACGCTGGTTGTGCAGTGTTGCAGAGAGTTCTTTGTCTTGCTTGTTATTTGATTTTAATTCAGGCCCCTTGGAGACAATTGTCTATGTCGTGTTTAGATTTGAATGTGCACTTTCTGGAAGCAAGAGGTTTGCCTCTTCAAAAGCAGAACATTCAGCCATCAGAGGGTTTTTTCAGGGTTTCATTTCCTTAGATGATGACATACAACCAGTGCAGTTTACTTTGTGACACCTTTTCTGCTGTGAGGATGTGCATGTGTGTCCACATGTGTGTGGGAAGCTTGTGCACGTAGTGATCTGGCACCTTGCATCTCCTTTACAGCCCTGAGTTCCATCACTGGGTCAGCCAGCTCCTCGTGATATCAGTGCACTTGTTTACTGCTCTCACAGAGAAAGTGCTGTGCTGGGGCTTCAGCCACTGTCCTCGTCTTAGTTTAGCCCAGCAGTTCTGCAAAACCAGAAAGCTCAAAAAGTGTCCTTCTGTAAAGTAATTTTCAGTTTCTCTTCCTGAATGGCTTAAAAGGGAAAACAATGGATTGAAAATTCTTAACCATTGAAATTCTATTACAAGAACAGGATTTCCTGTTGTCATTGAGATTGTTTGTACAACCCAATAATCGGAACACTGGTTGTAGATTGAAAAAAGATCCCTGTCAAAGGCAGTCAGTGTAATGGGGATGAACTGTGCTGCAGTACATGAAGTCAGAATGGCTGCTTTAGCCACTAGAATCAGTAACGCCAGTTAAAGTATTTTCAGTTTGCTTTTGAGTCACAAATTTAGGCCAAGTAGTGTTACTTGTTTCTGGTTCTAGGCACTAAGGGCAATTTTAACCATGACAATTCGGTCCAGATTTTCCACTGCCTGCTGTCAGTCAGCACCCCTGCAAATTGTGTCATTTAGGTCATCTGTGTCTATCTTTTTTGTGTACCTATAAATATTTTCCAGTGGAAGTAAAGATTGTTCTACAGTGAATGCAAGTCAACCCAAACTAGGCCTGGTTTTTAGAGATCAGTTTTGCACACTTCATTGAGGTAGTTTACAGATCCCCAGTGCTCTACAGTCTCCTGGTAAGCAGAAAACCCTCATAGCATCAAGCTCTGCTTGTTACTGACTTTGAACACAAGGAATTACTGTGCCTCAATATAATATTACTGCCTCCTCAGCTAAATCCTAGGTACTGACCAGGTTACATTATATATTGTACTGGACAATATCTCATGTTCTGTGATACCTGAATTAATTTTATGTTCATGTTAAAGTGAATTAGCTTCATTTTGCATTGCAGTGGCCTAAAAAGCACACCTGTGATAGACAGCCACATCTGAAGGATAGTGACTTCCTGGGAACTGTAACTTACTGATATGCTGCAGCTTGATTTATGATTGCCCAGTCAGTTTAAATAGTGTCATTGAAGCAGAATGTGATTAGAATTGCTTGATCATTTCTGGGCAAAAGTAATGGTGAGAACTGTTGTTTCTACATGTTGATATCGTATTTAACTAGAGCTGTGCTTGTTTACATGTTTTACAAGCAGGGTAGCTACTTCATTTTAACAGTGTATTGGCAAAATTGGTGTAGTAATAAGTGAAAGACCCTTATCACCCTGCTGTACCCCTTGGGGAAACATACTCTGGGAGCTTGCAGGCTCCATCCTTCTTTTTTGAGTTATTAGGCTGAGAGAGTTAAATCTGTGCTGAAAACTGTCATTTGTACAATGAATAGATTTTAGAAATTCTGCCCTGTTGCATAGCAACAGCCACCATTAAAAATAACATTTAGAAAGGTACATAAAAAGACAGGAAACTGGTAAGCATTTAAATATTGCTTTCTTCTAAGCAGTATGCTTGATTTCTTTGACTAAAATACTTATAAGAAAAGCTCCTTTTGACAGCTTTTAGATTTTTTTTAATGGAAGCAGTTCTCTGTTTTGCAGGCAAAGACAGGAGGGTGTTAGGGAGCATGTCTGGAGCTGTTACCAGTGTTCAGTTTATGTACGAATTTAATGTGGGCTATTTTAACTCCTAATACTTCTCCAGTAGCCTCGTGGGAGAAATTATTTTTTCAGTCGAGAGCTGCATCATATTATGCACGTGAATGATCTGGAGCATATTTTAGACCTTCCTGGAGGGTAGTTTATAATGACAGTGTTAGAAATGTTATTCATCCTTTGGTTTCCATGTCTGTTTTCTTTCAGTTTAATAAATTGAAACACTTCCCCTTGTCTTCCTTTTTTGTGATGTTCCTGCAAGAGCTGGGGCTGTCTGGCTGCTAGGTCTTCCTCAGGCTTGTAAACATTCCTTGTGGCTTTCCTCATAGCTTCTAATGCATTTCCCATTCTGAATTAAAGCTGCCCATTTTGGAGTGGGAACCCAGCACCACTGACCCTGCAGTAGGCTGCCCAGGGCTCTGGCCCCAACAGTCTCAGTGCTGTCTCCAAGGAGGCAATGCAGTGGCCACTCCAGTTAAAACCACTTAACAGATTAAGATTAGGCCCCTCTTACAGAATTCATCTCAGAAATATAAAGGCAAACTCTAACAGTCCAGGTCTATTGGCACCCTTTTTGTTGCTCTTTAATTCTTCTTTTCCATAAAGTTATGTTAGATCTTGATTTTTCCATTTGGTTAGTTTAAAATGCAGCAGTTTTCAGTTCACCGTTGGCTGAACCAGGCAATTTTAGGAGTTATTTTCACCCACTCAGGTGATGGAAATAACACTGCATTGGATCCACATTTTTAATTTCACACGTCCCTTTACCTCTAACATTACCCTGTGATCTAAACTTCTGATTGTTTTTAGCTCTCAAAAACAAACACTCTTACAGTTCAGTGTCAACATAACTTTCTGTCCTAGTAAATGTTTAACTGTATTACATGAACATTTAAGGTTCCCTGTGTTATGAACCAGTTACCCTGAGCAGTGTATGCAGTAAGTAAAAATAATAATGCAGGTTTTTGGAAGGAAAATGTGCAAACCTTCTGCTGCATTTGAAATGTGCAAACCTTCTACCCTGTTGGACCATGGCATTTCTGTTACAGAGATCCAGCTATTTCTGTTTTTTCCCTTTGAAATGTTATTTACTGGCTTTCTATCCCTTCATCCCGTCTGCTGTGTTCCCAGTACAAAAGGCCTTTCTGCACCTGCATATTTACCCTCCCCACAATTTCCTGAGATCTCTGTGGACATTTTCATATGGAAGTGGGTTATTTGGATGGCATGCCAAGCAAACGGAGGCGGCTGCACACTAGTTATTTTTGCAGGGTGGAGTATTGTATTTCTTTTGGTAGATATCTACAAAGCCCTACCTCAAATATGCAGCTTGAAAAACCTTACCCCTCTCCCCATCCCCCAGATAGGCCACTTCTTTCTGCTTTGTAGCAGAGGATTTTATGGCTGGGTATTTCTTTGTGTGCTCTGGTTCCCTGGAGCAGAGGCCGGTTCCAACACGTGCTGTGGCAGACATTCACCATTAAAAATCTGTCTTTTTTTTCCCCACAAAAGCTTCCAGGACCCTTTGCAGGGTGACAGCTTGTGGCCACTTGGTGCTTTGGTTGGAACGTGCACTCCATTTGACCCTGTCCCAGCGTTAATAGGATTGTAAAGGCTGACTCCTGCGTGACCTCTTCTTGCAAACAACCCCTCACCCTGCCCCTTCCTCAACTGCTCTACACAACAGAGCTGGGAAGTGTTGCTCCCAAGGCAGTCTGGAGTCCCAGTTCATGTTGCAGACCAAAGCAATTGGAAAAACCACTGGAAAAAAGTCAGCATGGGGCCACCTGTCCTTAAGTAGTCCTGACTGTGGGAACAGTAGGCATTTGTTTGCTTCTTTAGAGGGAGCTGCTCTTAAATACCTCAATGCAGACAGCAAATTACACATTTTCTTTCCAAGGAAGGTCTCTGTCGAATAGCAGGCAGGTGTTCACATACTTTGCTGATTTTAGATGCTGTTTTGTTTCCTTCAGAGGAAGAAAGGGGTGGCTGGGCTACAAATGGAACTGGCTGTGGTTTAGGTGAATAATGTTAATCCCATTGAGTGCTAAGTCAACATATAAAGTAATAAAAGGTATGACTCTAGACTAAAGGAGTTGGAATTCACGCTTTTACTCGCCTTCTGAAGTGTCTTTAGACCTAACTTTTAATCTCATTACTGTATATTAACAGTAATTATTTAGCACTTCTCTCTTAAAAACTACTTCCAGCCTGAACTCAAAGCAGTTTATAATGAGGTCTGTGTTTTGTGTTTACCATGGTGACAGGATTAAATTTAAATTCAATTATTATAGTCTAATGTCTTTACAGCCTCTAAATACTAACCTAGAAAAGCTTGTGGGTAGAACAGGCTTACTGTCCTGATTCCCCCAGGCCTACCTGTAAATTCCTTATTACCCATTCCTTGCAGCTCTGTCAATTCCCACTGTGGGAATTGGGAAGATTTTGCCACCGGCCTGCTTTGTTTGCTCACTTTTATGTAAGTTTCACTAAGGGGCTGGGTTAAGTATTTTGATCTACTTCAGGCATCCTCAGGTTCTTTTCTCCTTTCCAAAGCAAAGGCTGGTGTTTCATACTGCATGGCCACACCTTTCACTCTTCCAGTCATCTCTCTTCAGGCCTCTCCCATGCCCAGCTCCTGACAGAACTTGTCTGGCTTTGCCCTGGGGGCAAGAGAGGAGAAGAGGTGGAGAAGAAAACCCTCATGCCATTGACAGGCAAAACACATGAATGATTATGAGGCTTTTCTCAAAACCCAGCCAGGATTATGGGATACACTGGAATGCATTTCTTCAGAGGACCAACTAGGAGTTGGTACCACCAGGCTTTGTAAATACATGGAGTAAGACTGACATACTTCAATGGATTATCTCCACTTTGTACTTCCTAAAAGCATGCAGGAACTTTCTGGGTGCAAAAGGGTGCTCTGTATGAACAAAGGTGGCTGTGCAATTCCAGGTACCAGCTCAAACACAGCAACTTTTGTTTCACTGGACTAGGAAGGAGGCTGAAATGTGTTGACGTACCAGCTACTTATCTCAGCTGATCCGTGGCTAGGAGTTGTGGTTGATTTGTCCTGGCAGCAATACTGTGAGCAGGCAGGAAGGGCACTGCAGTGTCTCTGCAACACTTTCATCTTTCAGTGTCTCCAAATTGATACAAATTTGCTTCATGAATCATAAACTGCAGAAGCTTTTGGAATGGAGGTTTTTATCTGCTAATCACAACACATGTTGTTGTGTTGGAAAAGACTAAGAGTGAACAAGTCCATACTGAAGTACAACCCAGGTAATCTAAGGGGAGTATCAAGAAATGGCACATGTTCAGTCTCAGACATGCTTTTGTTGTGGGACACCTTTCCAATACTGGTGTAGTTCACTGGAGGGATAAGTTCTAAGCACAGCGGGTTTGCTGAAGATACAGTGCCAAATTAATTGACGATGTAAAAGGGCAACATTCCTTTGCTGCTGCTCATGAATTGTGCTAGCAATAAAATCAGACCAAACAAGTTAAATAGCCTTGTAAATGATGTAAAATTAGCTCTAACCTCATCTCCGGCACCAGTAATATACTTAAGACTCTGGAAGCATAGGTCATGTGTGTATATTGTGGTTGATAGTAACTTCAGTCTAGACCTGTTTATATAAATTAGTGGCTTTATCTGATTTTGTGGCCACTCAAAAGTGTAACTGTTCTATTACGGTGCAAATCAGGATTTAAACCTACAGTCAGGGTTGGGGCTTTTGGCCAGGAGCCAACGCAGGCCTCTCTCAGAAAGCCTTCCCTTAGTGCAACAGCAGCTAAAACCTTCCTTTTGACTCCCCTCCGACCTCAGGGCATGTCTCATTAGCAGATTAAGTCCAAAGTTAAACGATTCCTCCGGGAGCAGAGGATGCAGTGTCTACAGAGCCTGCCACTCCAGCTGAAATGATTTTCCTAAAGCCAGATAAGGAGCTCTGTGACTTGCCAGAGGGGAGAAGATCTAGAGATAAGGTTTGGTTTGCAAAACTTCACTCATGAATAAATCCTGGGAAAATCTGCACTAAGATGTGATGTCACAGCCCTTGCCTACTTTGAAGTTAATGAAGAGGAGGCCCTGCTAAGTTCCTCTGTCACCATAAATCTCTGCTTTCCTACACCCAACAGTAGGAAGATGCCTGCCCTGCTGCTGCTTCCCCACTCTTATCACAGCCTTAGCACAAGGGATTGTTGTAACTTTCCACCTGCTTCCCTGGCTGCCAACCGCCCAGGTCACCCAGGGGTAACCAGCGGGCAGGGAGCCTCCAGGAGCTGCCATGGGGATTAAACCACCTCCCCGGGCTCCTGCCCTCTGCAATTTTCTGGTCAGTAACTCTCTGAAAGGAGAGCGTGTCTAGTGTGGTAGGGAGGGGCTGGCAGGACACTATGATGAGAGCTGAAAGGGGAGAAGAAATGGGGGCTGGATTCTTTCCAGAGCGGAAAACTGTCTGTCCAAGAATTTACCCGAAACACAAATTCAGTATTTCTCTATCCACCATTAAATTAACTGTGAATGGGTGGCTGTGCAACATCCTGACAAGCTGTGTAAAGAGGACACCGTGGTCTCTTTTCTCCTTTATTTCTCCGCATTTTCCTCTGTCCCAAGCAAGAATTTCTTTGTCTGTAAGTCGTTCTCTCCTAAGCCTCCAGTGAGCAGAAGGGTTTGTTCAGGAGCATTGGGAACATGCACAATTATCCCTGACTCTTAATTTAGTAAGAATGTTACAAATAATCTAACCTGATGAGTTCCAAGTCTTAAGCAGCAACTCACCTAATTGCAGGTTTTGCAGAAGGAGGTGAATTCAGGAGAGCAGGGAGGTTTGTAGGAAATCTCAGGCCACAGTAGTAGACCTAGGAGAACCTCGGTGAAACTGCTGCAGGCAAGAGGAGACAAGTATTGCCTACACAGGAACAAACGCTAAGCCAAAGCCCTCTGTAAAGACAGAGCTCAGGAGCAACAGAAACCTCAGGAGGCTAATGCAGCAACTAAAAGTCTCGTTTCTCTGTAAGATGTGATATCCTCAGAAGCCAGAGGGAAGCTCTTGACAATTTAATTTGGCGAGATGTCAGAGAGAAATTAAAAGTCTTATACGTCTTGTAGGAAGCTTGAATTTGGACCAGAAGCAGGTTGTACTGGGTTCTGAGTTTTATCCATCTGTAAAAAGTAGCAGCAGTGACGGCAGGAAACCTCCTGTGTCACTGGGGAACTTTCCCCTCTCACTAAAGAATGTCCTTTCATTTGCTGCTTTTTTCTTACTCAGGTTGAAGCTTTCACCTTAGTGTGAACAATATCAAGGACACAAAAACTTCCCATGGAAAAAAAATCAGAGCTGAAGTTAATGCTGTCAGCAGGAGAACCAGCAAATCCTGTCTTCCCCAGAAGGCCCAGATTTTAATGGGGTCACCTCACAAGACTTGCCTGTAGATATTAAAGGTCCCAAAGTAACTGTTGGGGCATAAAAATTGTTATGTCCGAGAGTTGCATTAGACAGATATTCCTTTGACAGGTTGTCCTTTGCTTACGATTCTTCCATGTATCTTTCCTGACATTCGGTGCATCAGTGGCAGCTCTTGGGAATAGGAGGCTGTGTGGATGTTTGAAACAGATTAAAGTGAAGAGTGAGGGATCTACTTTTTATTTTGCAATAGCAGTGGGAAACCTGGAGTGCTGGGTATGTGAGGTCTGTTTGTTGCCTCATTCCCCTTGTCATAAAATCATAGAAGTATAGGATGGTTTGGGTTGGAAAGGACCTTAAGATCATCCAGTTTCAACCCCCTGCCATGGGCAGGGATGCCTCACACTAGACCATGTTGCCCATGTCTGTCCAATCTGGCCTTGTCTGCCACATTGATTCTCTTTCTCTTCTTCTCCTACCTTCCATCAGTCTTCAACTTGTCAGTTCATTTTTTACTGTCTCATTTAACTGATCCAGTCCTAAGAGGCTGAAGTTCAACCTGTTGCAAACTCAGAGTGGAAATCAGACTTGATGCTTAAGGTTGACATTTTGTAATGGTTTTTTTCTTCCCTTTCCAACAGAGGTGTAGGTTGTGAAAGAGAGAGCAAGTATGTGTGTGCTTGTAGCTGAATGGTATTTTGTAAATATTTCCTGAAAACTTGTGAAATTTCTCACATGTTCTTGGTTTCCTGTCAAGTCTGCAGAGTAGGCATAAGAATTATCCCCCAGTCTAGCTCTGAGTTCAGCAGTGAGTAAATAGCCATTGGTTTTACAAGCTCTGTGCAGATGCCAAAGCCTGGTAGCTACGGGTGATGTGCTGAGGCTTTCGAGGACAGGCCAATACACAAGCTCCATTTTTAGCCAGATGTTTTCTGCAGTTTTGAATGGTTTTAATGGGCTTTTCCTTGAAAATTACTTCACCTGACATAAGATTTCCCATGAAGTGGCTCTGGCGTATTTATACATGCTCTGAAGTTTCTAGTTAACCAACTCATTAGCCCTTTGGTGATTTTGAGACTATAACTATCAGTCTGTATGTATTTATGATCACAGATGTGGCAATGACTTATAAATGGGATTAAATTATTATTTATAATAATGATTTATATTAAATGATAAATTTAACTCATTAGGAAAGGGTTGAGAACCCAGCTGAGTAACCTTAAAAAAAATAGAAAAGAAGGTTATATACCAGGAAAAAATGTTTCAGTTGAATATTTTTATTGGTAGATGAATGTTTGAAATACAGTGCTGGAAGCACCAAATGTTTTGTTTCTATGGATATTCACAGTTGTTCTGTGTACAAGCAGTATTGTATCATCTTTCCTATGTTAAATGGGAGTGGCAAGAGGGATCTTGCATATATTAGTTGCAAAATAAATTTGTGCTTGAAATTTCTCACTTCAGATATATGTATTAGGATGAATCTCTTGTTTGAACTGCAGTTAGGACACCAGCCTGCAAACAGCACTGCAAGCAGTTACAGATGATACGCTGAAAAAATCATGTTTTACTGCAGAGCAGATGCTGTCTCAAAATGTAGAACAAGAAGCAGATGACATACCAGATATATAGGAAAGTCTGGGATTTTAGAAGAAATTTATCTTTGTGTGTGTATAGCTGAATCAGGGATAGGTTTGAAATTCTGTGATACAGAAAATTCGCCAAGTGTTTCATAGATTTGTCATGTTAGGCTAAAGATGTGGCATTTTCTATTGCTTCCAAAGAACCTGGAAATAGTGTATCAGCACTGGGATGCAGCTACCTCCAGGATACTCAAGTCTCATCCCCATGTAATAGAAGATCATTGTTAGTTCTAAATGAAACAACGCAAAGGGCTGGCAGTGAAAACACAACAAAGATATTCATCAAATTGTTGAAGTTAGAAAGCATGTTTTAATTATTTTAGATTTGAAGCAGAAGCAGTTTGACTCTAACAAAAGTTTCTTGCTGCAGATCATCCTGTGGGGTCGAACTGAGAAATGCCTGAAGGAGACCACAGAGGAAATCAGGATGATGGGGACAGAATGTCACTATTTCATCTGTGATGTAGGAAATCGAGAGGAGGTCTATCGGCAGGCCAAAGCTGTGCGGGAGAAGGTTAGTGTCTGTGTAGAAGCACTGTTTGTGGACAGCACTGAGTAATGACTCTGACTGATAAGGAAGAAAATAGATTGGCAAATTGGGAAAAAAAGAGGGGTGACCATCCAGATTGTGTTGTACATAGTCCAGCTACTGGTCGTAGTGATTACAAGCCCTATAAGTAAGAATGTCGAAAGCTAGGAAAATAATAACATATTTAGGTAATAATAGATACTGAGATTTAGCAGTAACTGCCAGTTCACAAGGAGAGATAGTTGTAAGAAGGAATTTGGGTTTTTTTGCAGGTGGGTGATATCACTATCCTGGTGAACAATGCTGCTGTGGTCCATGGGAAGAGCCTGATGGACAGTGATGATGATGCACTGCTCAAATCACAACATATAAACACCCTGGGACAGTTCTGGGTAAGAGGAGCTCTTGTACCAATCACATGCTTTTGGAATTGGGAGTGAGTGACAGGAGCCAGCAAAAACTTGGCTGTTACTAGGTCTTTTTAAACAATGCTTGGTAAAATGAGTCTGTTGTGAAAAGGAGACAGAAAAAACAATGTGAGGGGAAAAGCCAAGGGGAAAAAAAGTCTAAAATTTTGATTTTTCCCAGTAGTAACAGTATTTGATGTTCTTGTAGCCCCATTCTGTGATTTCCAGTAAAACATCTGATTTCTTTTGAGAAAGCCTGAGTTCTCAGAGGATAGTGCCCTGTACAGAGATGTGTGTAGACTATCAGAGGAGAGAGATTTTGTTTTGTTTCTATACAAACTGTGCCTGTTTAGAATCTCAGAGAATTACAAAGCAACAAGGTCCTGCCCCACTCTCCCTAGCATAGTGAACAGCACAATTTGTTCTCTCTGTCACATTATTTTTTTAAAGTAACTCTTGTTTTTGTTGTATCTCTGCTGAACAAACTTTTTTCTTTTTTTAACGCTGTTGTTCTTCAGACCACCAAAGCATTCCTGCCAAGGATGCTGGAGTTGCAGAAGGGACACATTGTTTGCCTGAACTCTGTCCTGGCCTTGTCAGCCATCCCTGGTGCCATTGACTATTGCACCTCCAAAGCCTCATCCTTTGCATTTATGGAGAGCCTGACCTTAGGGCTGCTCGACTGCCCTGGAGTGAATGCCACAACAGTCCTGCCCTTCCACACCAGCACAGAGATGTTTCAGGGCATGAGAATCAGGTCAGTCAAGGGGAACTAGAATAAAGCATCTCATCTTAAATGAATCATCACAATACACTCCTAATTAATGCTTTATTTAGTTAAGAGAATTTGATGTCTCATTTGGCTGCCTGCAAACAGAGGGTCACTCTAGGCCAGCAGGGACTCATCAGACTGGTTCCTTCAGCTGCTGTCATATTCACACAACCTGTCTTACTGAGTGAGACATTTGCTTCTGCATAGAAAGCTAAAAGTTATTTTCCCTGAGTGTATTTAGGCCATATGCAGTCACCACAGAGGGAAGGGAGTTAATCTGAAAGCTGAGGTCATTTAAGAGGCGCAGTCTACAAATTACTTGAGAATTAACAGTACAAATTCCTTCTTTATTCATTGAAATTCTTAATTCTTTCCACTGAAAGGAATGACAGCCACTTCCTGAAGTAAAGCTGTCAGTACCTCCTTTCAACCTCAATCTAAGAAAACAAGCTAAATTCAAAGACTAAAAGCTGACCAAATTAATCTTTTACAATGGACAAAGTAAGTTATTAATATAGTTAGTGCTAGTGTTCTCTTAGACAAGAAAATTGCAGTGTCAAGCTATTGCTGGAGCTGGGAAAAGCCTTCTATTTGGTATTAAAAGCAATGCCTTTCACCTGTCAAGAATTTGAATCGAGCAAAGAGCAATAGAGAAGAAGAGGAAAAAGGACAATACTGAAATGACAGCATTTTGGGATTAGTTTGCATGCAGTTTAAGAAAATCCCTGAATCAAGGTTCTGAGCACACTCTGCCACTTCTTCCTGAAGGCACCAACATGTACATTCATAACATTTAGCTAAACCAGCAGTACTGGTTGGAACTGAGCTTTCTGCTTCCATCATTCTGGCTGAAACTGGAACTTTCTGCTTCTTCCAGCCTGCTTTGGGGCATGTTTGAATGCCAGAAACCAGCGATAGCTTAGTGAGTAACAGGACTTGGGCAGTGATATCTTAAAGCAGGAGGTTGGTTAACAAATAATTATTTTATTTTTTACTTTATTTACTTAGGTTCCCTAACCTTTTTCCTCCTCTCAAGCCAGAGACAGTGGCTAGGAGGACAGTAGAAGCAGTTCAGATGAATCAAGCCTTCCTGCTCCTTCCATGGACAATGCATGTTCTTGTCATCCTAAAGAGGTAAATATTTCCTTTGCCCAGCAATAGCCTCACCAATTTGGCAAGACTAGCTTACAGTCCCTCTATGTCTGTCAAACAGTTTGGCTGTAACCCAGTATCCAGGATCAGATTTGTTCGTCCCTTCCCAAGAAAGACATAAAACGTCTTGAGATTCCCTTCATAGATGTTTTCCCTGGATATGACCCTTTTATGAAACAAGTTTCACTCCCCAAATTTGAATTCCTGAGGTCTGAACTAGTATTTGTATCTAGGAAATTTCTTAACACTTGACATGTGCACAGAGCTGTTTGGGCTCCAGGCTCTGTGTTATAAAGGATTTCTGCGCAACAAGATATGTACATCACAGCTGTCTTTCCCTGTGCTAAAGCAATCAAACTGTTAAAAAAAAGTATTTTTGTGTATGATTAGGACAGGAATTTTAAAGTCCCCAAGGAAAGAAAGTCATAACTTCATATCCTGAAACAACTAAAGAGAAAAGACATTTAAAATTTTATTTCCATGAAATTTTCCATTAAAGCCTTTGGAAAACCTGCTTCAGTCAGGAACTGAAATAAGGGCACGAGATTTCTGTGGAAAATAGTTACAATACTGCATTGCAAGCAAGAAAAGTAATTCACAATAAATGCTTTGCTCTGTGATACTCTCAAAAGTTCCCAGAAGTTGTACAGACTGAACAAAGGCCATTCTCCTTCTCCTGTAATGTAAGAATTAATAATCCATTTTCCTTTACAGTAGTTGTCAGGAATCAGATCTATACACATGCCTTATGATAACGAGGGCACATGCCTAGCACAAACAGATGGCAGGTTAACCAAAGCATTCAGGTTAAATCTGTATATTTCAGAGTCCAAGATTCTACACAGAAGCGGGGAGGAATAAAACATGATGGTATCTTCCAATCTGCAGTTTTTACAGACCTTTTTGGATAAATATTTCTGTAGAGAAAGAGCAACTTGATAGAACTTTCTCCCTTTAGACCTACTCAACATGTTTTGTCTGTGCACCCTCAATGGTTCATTTTGAGAATAGTATGCTTATGTATGTGTGTACATAAATGCATATTTACACATCCTCTTACTAGAACAGACTAAGAGGTTTGTTTGTCTGGTCTGCTTATTTTCTTTCTGCTTCTCCTGCAGCATTCTCCCTCAGGCAGCACTTGAAGAAATCCACAAGTTTTCTGGGAGCTACACCTGCATGAATACTTTCAAAGGACGAACATAGACTTAATGGTGCAAGGACTGTTCTTCAGTGGAACCAGCACAAGCATGAAAATCCTGACAAGGCTGTGAATCAGCAGTCTTGGCTTTCAGCCTGTTCATGTGACTTGCGCTGCTCTGAGGCAACACATTTCTTGCAGGTCATATCCATAGTAACATGACCTTTGCACAAGATTGAATAACTAGACTATGGACCCTTGGAAAGAAAAACAAAAAGTGTGAAATGTTTATATGATGGTTAATTCTTTAAATTGTTAAATCTACTCATAGTTTTAAGATGTAATTTTTGTTCCTAAAGCGTCTGTAGGCTGTTTCAGCACATCACACCCCATGCATTCTTTCTGCCCTCTTCAGAGGAACTGCAATTACAAACTGCTTCTGGTTTCATTTCAGCTTTTTCAATGAGGAATTTAAAAAATACTTTGAAGAACTAAAAGTTATGGACATTTAATGGAAGCTTCCTTCCTTTCCTTCACTTTACATCCCTTCATGAAGCTGTTCCCAAGTCACATCAGGGAAGGAACAAACTGTGGGGCAATGTTTCCTTTGATAAGGGCCACCCAGGACTTCTGTCTGGAAGGACTGTGCTGGGCTCAGGAAAGCTGTCTTACTTCACCTGAGAAGGCTGGAGGGGAATGCTCAGTCAAAAGAGCAGACAGTTTGAATAGTGGAAGATTCTTTCTGTCACTGAACTCATCTATGAAATTTAATTGTCTTTCTGGATATCTTTGTTCATTTATGATAAAATACATACATATTTTCAGCTTTAATCCCAGATTGCCAGGTAGGCAGCATCACACTGGGGAGGAACTAAATCCAGTACTAAAACTAGAATCTGCTTATACAAACATACATTCACTGACCTAATCCATGCAGAAGAAAATCCATTGTTTGAATCTGAGCAGTGAAGTAAGTTGAATAATGGTCTAAAACCAAAAGAGACAGTACTTTAGTCCTTATGAAATGTGAAGTTTGGAAGCACAGTTAGCAAAGACCTGATTAAATGCACATTGAATTCGACTGGGACTATATCCATTGTTTGTTAGGGGCATTGAGTCAGGCACGGATCAGCCAGAAGTGATAAATACTGCTCGGACTGAAATGCCAGAAGCAGCTAGACATTATTTATTTTTGTGGTGATACATTCTCTTTGACAGCCTAGTAAGAGCAACACTGCATTCCATTGCCAGATGCAGTGTGCAGCACTAGGCACAGTAATGTAGCTGGAACACTGCTAAAAGAGGAATTAATATAATTGCAATACAAGGAAGGAGCAAACCCAACTGGAGAACACCTGAATGAGTGCCTCAAGGAAGGCCACCTGGTTAAAGGAATGAATTTAAGTCTCCTGAGCTGAATTTCAAGCTTTTCTGTAAATGTCCTCTGTAACCTGAGGCAAACTGCATAATTTCAAACCTGACCTGCAAAGCAGATATTTCTAGTGTGTCCCTACCTCAAAGTTGAAAGTCTGACTACCTAAATGTTTGCTAAAACCTCAGCAAATTCAAATTGAACATGCTCTAGAAAGGAAAAGTATTTCTTCATAAAGCCAGAGCTTATATACAGAAGTTTAGAAGAGGAAAACCCTCATATGCCTAAATATATAATTTCCTTTGAGAGACCTGATTTACAGCAGAAAAGCTGTGAGCTGTATTTGAAATACTCCTTTGGTTCTGCCATGGAGAATGGAAGATCAGTGATTTAGGTACAATGATGTGAATTGAATGTTAAAAACTAGTAGCTACGTATCTTCTTGAGCAGTTCAAGAGGAAGACAGCACCCAAGGTGCCACTGATACAAGCCCTGCTGCTTGTGGGGGTGTTCTGAGGAGCTCTCCTGGCTGGGTCAGTGCTTCCCTTCTAAGTGCAGAACATACAAGCTGTAGCACTGTGCTGGCTCTGGAAACATTTCTTACAGTGGAGTTTTGTTTTGAATTCCTAGATGTCTGAGGCTCTCTGGAGAGGATGAAAAGTAACTTTGATCTGTGATTTTGACACCCACCCTCATAGACTCTTTCAGCTTTATTTTTTGTCAATTTTTTGAGAAGAAACCCAGTTCATTGAAAACACAAGTGCAATGAAGGGAGAACCCTTCAAGGATCTGCCAGGAATACTGAAGGTACCATATTTATCACAAGGCACTTGGGAAGGGATGATCAGACATACCTACTCTTCTGCACTCTGATCCTTACTGGTTTCTCATTAATCACAAGTGTGCCAGACTTGTAGATGCAAGAGCAAACAGAATTGGTGAAAGAGGGTGAAGTCTTCCTTTAATTAAACCTTTATGCTGAGATTCTATTATTTGATAACATCCTAATGCAAAAGGGAGGTAAAAGCTGGTACACACACTGAAATTAAGTCCCCACACATTCCCAAATCCTCAGATGAATCTGCTCTTTTCCTGTGCTGCATAAGAGACATTCCCTATCATCAGAGGTTGTCTTACATACCAAGTGCTGTTGATTTCTTTTTAATGAATATAAACAAGTCAGAACATAGCTGAGACTCTCATCATCTCACTCCTCTCATGCACATGCACACAAACTTCCCTCTCTCTTCCCCTCAGGGTCTCTGAGCGGACAGCAGGTCAAATAGCAGTCACAGTGGGGGAGAGGTATGCAGCAAACAGAAAATAATGAGGAAAACATTGACTTTGCTTTTCAAATAGTAAGGAAGAGTTGGGTAAGAGAATTTCTTGTGAGTGTTGCAAGACAGAATGCTCTTCATTCAGTGAGCTACTTGCAAATCTGGATGCATACATTTGAAGACTTGATTTTTATAGAAAGGCTCCTCTGGAATGCCTGCTGAGGTCTACTCTCCCCTTCACATAAGGTTAGTATTGGGTAATCTCAAAGTGCTACAAATGTCCACAAGCTTTGTTGAAGCCTAAGGCCTTCTCAGAGGAATTTCCGCCCTTTGACTTACTTTAATTTTGGTTTTCCCTGCTCTTTCCACTGCCTCCTGCTTTCCACTGCACTAGGTTTTTTCCCTTCTGTTTTCCTGTGTCATCACTGCACTTCTCCATGCCACCATCTTGAAGCCAGATGTCATACAAAGACTCTGGAGTAAGTTGAAATCCTTGTATGTATTTATTATCCTGTTGGAGGAGTCTAGGTGAAGCTGTAGGAACATGTCACTTAAGTTTCATATGAAATTAGTTTTACTTGCTCCAATCTGTGAAGAAGTAGAAGACCTCTTACCATCATTTTTATTCAGGAGATTGTTGCTAGTTTAAGGTATGAACTACAGAGAAATGTTAGCTGTTTTGGGACATACATTCTCTTGATTTCAGACACCATGTTTTAATGGGAGGATTTTTAAGTTCCAGGTGCTTTCACAGGCTGGTGTTCATACAAAGTGTTTTTCAGAATCAGCGAGGCAGGGCAGGGAGAGAAGGAGTCCTATGTAAGTAAATCTGATTCCTCATGTGAGTATGTATTTTGGTTTTAATGAGGAAAAGACAAAAATCATGTTCCCTTATGCAACCTTGGTGAAATTTAAAAGGCTCTTCCAGCCATATCCCTGCTGATAGCTTGGTTTTAGCAGGATGAAGAAAAGAAGGAAGCCCTGAAGACGGGAACTTCACAGAAAGTGCCTGGGCAAGCGATTCTGATGTTCGTAAAGAGGAACTTTGTACTTTCATGTAAGGTGTTAATAAGTGTGGGTGGGTATGATCCCATCTCCTTTCAGACAACTCCCTGAACACTCCCACCTTCAGATATTAGCAGATAGTGCTGCACTTGCCAAATCTCATAAAAACCCAGTCACAGACTCAGTACAGGCAAAGCATGAATGGGTGCATTTCTATTGAAGAGAATATGTCTGTTTGTAGCAGACATTAATGTGGACCCATGCTTTCCTTGAGCTGAACTGCAGCTGTTGAGAAAAGAATACAGAGTGACCTTGGATCATCTATTTTGGTTTCATGTTTTCACGTAGCTTTAATAAACTTAATCTTGGTGACAGCAACTTTTTTGACAACAACTTGTTCATAAGTTTGGGGGTAAAGCAAGAGTATGCCAAATGTCATCTTGCATTTTTACCAACCAACCAACCGCCCCAAGAATCAGAATACTCTGCACTGGCTTTGTATCGCTCACCTCCCTGGTGCTAAGATCCTCCAAGCTTCTCACCCTGCTGGAGTTTGGAGACTGAGCAAAACCTGTCAGCCACAAGCAGCAGTTAATTCTCTAGTCAACAGAATCTTCTTTGCTAGAGTGCTTTTCTAAAGGAGGATTTGAGATGTGAATAATGACAGATTTAGGATTGCTGAGGCTTTCTGGCTCTCTCACAGGTTTCAGCAACTAACTTGGAGATGACATGAAGAAAAGCAGAACTTCATCTTCTCCCTGCTAGTCATTCTCCTTTATCCACTGTTTCCTACAAGAAGCTGGCAATTTGGTCACTTTTCTGACTGATAAACTGCCCCTCTTCTCACCCTCTAATTTACTAGAATCACCTCAGTACCTTTCTTCAATCCTCTCACGGAGTAGCAGCTTCAGCAGAAACAACCCTTTCTGTATTCTTGAGGAGAGTCAGATCATCAAGGTAATGTGTGAAGGAGACCAGGCTCTGCTTTGATGGGTCTGAGCTACCCTAGCCTGTAGACTATTTATGGATGACCTGAGTGCTGCCAGTACCATGGCAGGTAGTGAGTTTCCTCTGCTTCTGTCATCTTTCCTTGAAACATAATACCCTCTTTTGCTTCTGTAAGAGATGCCTCTAATGCTTTAGCAGAAACAGTGTGGACTGAGTACAACTGACAAGCCTAGACCTCTGAGGAAACAATTTGTATCTTCACACCCTTGGGGGCACAGAGTCCAAACTTAATAGTTCTGTATGCTCACCTTTGCTATGGGCATTGTCACATACTAATGCAGAAAAGAAACCCTGAGACAAATGTATATGTTGATTTGTGCATAAATCTAGAAAAGAACAGTTCCTCCTTAAACGAGAGAAGAACACTCCAGTTTGAGCTGAGCATGAGTAAGCATACAAGAAAACCAAATAGAGGATAGATACAATTCTAGAGGGAGTGTGATGGCCCTAAACAGACAGTGGTGAGACGCCACCTTGTATTCCTGAAGTTAGCTAACACTAAAGGCATGTGATTTCCATCCAAACACAAAGTCTATAAAAGCGGCACGTTGTTACTCTTCATTCTTACAGGTCATCATGCCCTAAAAAGCAGTTCATTAGCTTCGTAGCCAGTTACTGTTTGCTCTCTTGTGCCATCCATCATGCCCAGGTATTACAAGGACATGCGGTTCTCTGGCTTTTGTTAATACTCATTCTAACCACATGCTCCCAAGTAGATGTGGTTCAGTTTCCTGTTTTTTTTTCTTATTCAAAAGCATTTTTTTAATTCAAGTTTTATTAATCTGAAAGAGTTGCCTCTGTGTTGTTCAGGCTTTTCACAGACAAGCATCCTAGGCATGAATTTTCTCTGTCTATGTTAATCAAATGATAATGAAAAGAATACAAAAGTGAAAAGTTGTTGTTTGACATCTTCCCCAAGCATTCTCATTCCCAAAGCCATGTGGAATTATTGGAAGGAAATAACTGTTGGAATATCAATGCCTTAAATCTGGACATGTCAGAAGCCTTCTGACTTCTGACTGAAAGTGACCCTGGCTTCTAAAATTGACTACCTACAGATCTTCTGAGGCAGTTTGCCACTGCTACTGGTTACCTGATCAAACCCTATTAAAGTACACTCATACAGAGGAAGAGGGCATGGAAAGCTGCAGTACGTAGAAGCATGGAACAAATGGATTTAAACTTGTGGTCCCACAAGATGCTTCTAAAAACACAGATTAAAGAATGAGATGACATGTGATAGCCAGTATAGAACCAAGTATTGCACTGAGGTCAGGCACCTAAGGGTGTCTGAGAGTAGCCTACATGACTTCCAGAAGCCCTGCCCTAGATTTCAACCCTGACTAGATCCTTCCCTTGAACCACTCTGTGCAAACACTGGGCATTGTGAATATGTTAACCAAAATGCTGCTTCATCTTCCTTTTCAACATCAGGCTTCTGCTTTGGGCATTGCTCTTGATCTGATGAGCGTTCCTAGGTACTGCTCTGCCACATTACACTGTTAACATTAGCTGTAAGAAAAGGAGACAATTCATTGCCATCTATTCCAGACAAGTTAGTGCCTTTGTGCAGAGAAATGACTGCAACAAGTGAAGGGGCGATACTGTTTCTGGAATATTTTAGCTATATGAAATATCCTGTCACATGAAATTGGAGTTTATAATAAAAAGGGCTCATCTCAGAAGAACATAAACAGAAGATGGAAATGGTCATAATGGAAAACAAGTGATAGTGCAACACACAGGTCCTCTTCCTTGAGCCTGCTGGGAATGCTAATTTCATGCAGACATGCCATACTGAAGTCAGTTCCCTCACATGGTCATTACACCCCCTGCAACTCTGCATGTTACAAGTAAGAGCAGAGGTGACAAGTCCCTGCTCACTCAACTGTTGAATATAGCAAAATAATTGCTTATTTAAAAAAAATCCATCAGAGAACAGAGCAACTCTTCAATCTCAGCCTTAGAAAATGGAGAAAATTTGCTCAGATACCAGAAAGAGAAGCTACAGCAGCTCTTAGCTTATTCCTTGAGTTCTTAGGCCATATTTTCCCTATGGGAAATAATAAATAAAGTGAGAAGAATATGATTGACTCAAATCAGCAACAGGATTAAACAGGATCACAATTGTGAGCTATTCCTTAGCTTTCTTTTCCCCAGCAACAAAATACCTTGTGGTCTTCTCTGGATTCCCACTAGGGCTGCAAATTCATGGAGAATACTTGCAGAGCTGGGCAATAGTTTGTCACTCTTTTAAGGGCTGTGCAAAAGGCAGCAGAGAGACACCGGCAAGCAACAGTGCATGTGCTTTAGCAGCTGAATAGTCTCTAACTTTCAGTATTCTAATATTCTTGAATATTCAGTATTAGTGATCTGACATGTTTCTCAACTGTATGCTATTGCAAAAATCTCTCCTTCACCCACATCAACTATTATAATACCTTTGAACCCTAAAACATTCAGCTTCTCTGTTGTCCTGTTGACGTAGCTGAGGTTTAACATAGTGTGAGGTTAAACTCTGGAGTGTAACATCAAATGAAATACAGTGTTGAATTTCTTTAGGAAGCATCTTGATGCTGAAACAGACAAGTAATGAAAACAAGAAGCGTTGATGTCCTGCAGCAAAAGTTGCTATATATATCAAAACCCAAAGAAGTTGAGTACCAACAACTGTTTTTAAACATTCAATAGACTACTCAACTTGCATCATTACAGGGTTATAGCACTGAGCCTTCTGACCTCCCTTTGACTGGTTTAAACATAGAGTCGATGCATCTGCATTCCAGTTAAAACCAGATTTCCTAATACACATCCCCTCTGTTCAACCAAATTATAGAATTGTAAGTTTACCTGTGTTAAAACTATAAGTTGTTTTTCAGTTCAGGCAGTTACTCCTCACAGCTCTCAATCCCTACATCAAATAATAAAATAATCTTAATTCTGTCAAACTCTTAAGCCCAGTATTTAGGAGCACTGAGGCTTTCTGGCTGGAGATGTCACATTTTCTATGATGCAACCTGGTAGGTAGTGTTGCAATCTTCAGTATTTCCCTTTAAAACTTCTTCATATTGTCAGTCAGGTTTGCCAATGGCTCCTCACAGCATAGAAAAGACAAGTTATATCCTGTCTTCTTCAGTGAACTGAGTTCTTGTAAATGAACTTCCAGAGGAGACAAGGCATTTGTTCTTTTGAATGAGCCACAGGAGCCATGCTGAGTTTATTTTAGCTGGGTTTATATTAGGTCTGATTTTTGCTGATTCCTTCATTTTTCAGCATTTTGGCTGTCTCTTCCAGTTGTTCCTGTTGGGGAAGACTGTGTTTTGAGATTTTCTGAGCCAGAATGCTATTCATGCAGGTTGTTCATCCCTGTGCCTTCCCTCCAAGAAGTCTCTCACTTGTGTGTGCTGGTGTTCACACCTTCTCATGCATTAATACTGCAAACTGCCCTAAGTATCTTTGAGATTAGCTTCCTTTAAAGCATGAAGTGTACAAAAATCCCAGCAAGCCAGCATTACTTCTACCTAACAAGTTGAGAACTGCACATTCTTTTTAATACCTACAGGATCTGAGTTTGAACTGGGAAGACTCTTACATAGTGGCTGCCCAGAACATCACTTTATGGTTGAAGGGGGAATCATGAGCTATAATTCTCAAACCATTAAAGCAGGAAGGTTTGCTGAAATGGGCAGTATCTGCATGAAAAGTCCAGAGGGTGCAAATGGTATGTGTAAGTGCAACATCTCTACTTTCTGTGACAAGGACTCAAACTGTAGATCTACTGGCATTTATAGATCCGTACTCAACAGAAAATAAAGACACATGAACCTTTTCCATTGGTCTGAATAATTGAGGTGTAAGCCCTGTATTTCCATTACCCACAGTAAGCACTGCTGTTGGATTCATTCTGACAATTTACCATTCAGGAATATGAACACAGATTTTCTGATGATTCCTAAAAGTGTCCTTTTGCAGTATAAAGTATGGATCATCTTGGATCTGTTTACGGCTGGATGGGCAGCTCCTACTCTTGTGATCCTTATAGCTAGTATTACTGTGTGCAATGGAAAATCTTGCTACAAAATAAACCTGCTTTCAGTGAATTATTTTTTAACAGACTTCTTTCAAATTTTCATTTATCAAACATTTATAGACTTAAAAATTCTCAACCAGTGATTTTCTTGCAAGCTATTCACCATAACTACTGCTTTGAGCACTTGCCATTCATTAGTGTGTAGTGTTGCTGTGGAACTGGCCATCCACATCCCATGGTGGCTTTGCTTTCCCCAGGCTGGATGTCCTCCAATCCCACAGAAAGCTTTCTAGGGGCTCCAGTATGTCTGGGGATGACTGTGAGATGGCTTCTGGCAGCAAAATTAATGCAAATGCATACTTGAATGCATTCTCATGACATACTCCAATCTTGTGATCAAAAATGTGCTTACAGACATTTTAAAGGGAAATATCTAACTTGGGATACTGTCAAAAGTGCATTTGTTTTTACTTTCACGGTTCAGTTTTGTTTCTTTCACTGGATTCATGTCTCTCAGCCTCAGATCATCAGCGAATGATGTGTAGGGATGATCCTGCAAATAGTTAATTAACATAAAAGTGATCTCCTGACATCAGGGTATGGCATATCCATATGAGGGGAATGACATTAGGATTCCTTGGGATTTGTTTTGCTGCATACTCACCCCTAGTTCATTTCAGAAAATGAATCCACAAATGTTATAAATCTGCCACTCCAATCTGGAAAGTGAGCAAATGCAGAAAAAGAAGCAGTCTGAGTGCAGTGAGAACACTGGTGAAGAAGGTTGTGCTTGCTGCAGAGCATAACTCCATTCATCTGATGCTTATATTCACCCTCTTCACTCTGATTTTGGGGTACAGATTTGAAACCCATCTCTCCAGACCTCAAGGACAGTACCTTAACAGACACCTTTGCCAACCTTGCCCTTCCCAGAGTATTTCCATTGTATTCTATGCACAGGGCAAGGGTGAAGCAGAAAATTGTGCAGTCTTGCAGTGTCACAGAATGAGACAACACATGGTTGTACTGATGGTACAACCCTTAGGGTCACTCTAAAGTCTTTGCATGATAGCAGTCTGCAAAGGAAGCTCCCAATTTATGGATCAAAGGCAAGTTCTGCCACTGCCAAGAGATCTGACAAGCACCACAAAATTAGGTGCCCATGAACTGTTGCTTAGTTTGCCCTGAACACACAAACCCAGTGACAAATTTGTAATGGGGCTTTCCCACTCCTACTTGATCTGTGTACCTCAGATTACAGCTTCCCCTCAGGGCCACAACTGCAGCCTTTCCATGCCTTAAACCAAGCCACGCTGGACAAGGCGGCCTTGTTCTCCCAAGGTGGATTTGGGGAAGGTATCTGCTGTGCTAAACGGGCTCAGGAAAGTGAAGGCCCTGAGGATTTAATCACAAAGTTTGCTCAGGGGCACTCATGATGGGTTTTTTCCCTTGGAACTTTTAGCAAATGTTGCCTTTGCATTTTTCTGTGTTACGTGTTTACTGTTCATTTGTGCTGCACATGCTGTGAGAAATCAAGCCATTATGTTGGGAGGTTTTATTCCATTCTCCTGCTTTCATTTTTACCCCTCCCCTCCAAAATCCTTGCAATTCCTTTCATTATTGCATGTTAACAGGACAAAAGAAATAAATACTTGAAAGAAGATACAAGCTGTGTTTCTGTTTTACTTCGGAGCTGCCGCAGTAACTGAATACCAAGCTGCAAGGTCGAAAAATAAAGGGAAATAAAGGACAACAAGGAAACTGCCAGAAAAACCTCCATGCTCTAAACCACAGGTTGCATCGTCTATTGCAAAGCGATTCTCAGCCCACAAGCCTGAAGAATGTAATGTGTAAATCTCCGAGTGTTTCATATAGTTTCCTTGTCATGCGGCCGTTAAATTTTATAACCTTTGCATTTCAAGTGGAACAACGAACGCAAATTCCTTCTGAGCGCCCTAATGGGTCCCACATGTGGGCAATTGCCAATATCGGGGTTGATCAGTAGGCAGCAAACCCGAGGCTGCACACTTTGGAAGCTGCCTCAGCGTTGGGGTGAGGGGAGAGGAAGGGATGAGCAGTCAAACCCGTTAGAGCCGTGAGGGGCGGGGCCCAAGGGTCACGTGCCCGCGCGCCACAGAACCTTCCAGAGGCGGCTGTGAGGTGAGCGGAGGCTGTGGAAGATGCCCCTCATCGTACCCGGCACCCGGAAAACCACGTACTCCTTGTTCCCATCGCCCCTGAGGCGGTGCCGTGGCGGCCAGCGGAGCCCATGGGGAAGCGGGGTGGGAGGCGGGAGGGCACGGGGCAACGCGGCCTGGCTGGAGCGGCCCGCGCTGCCGGGGCCGGCGCAGTGGGCGTTATCAGCTTGTGAAGGTGCATCAGCACCACGATGTGTTGGGATAGCCGCAGGTGACTCGCTTGAGCCGCGGCTTGCCGGGGAGGGCTTTGGTGGGAGCCCTGCTCTGGAGGGGTGGGGTGTGATTTCTATGTCTTTGGCTTTAGTTCCTTTTCATTTTAAGCATTGTATTTGAAGCTCCTGGTAATCAGACTCGTCTGAAGCACGAGGGTCTGCTGTTAATCCAGATATGGGTTCGCGACAGAAGCAAGAAGTGGAAGGGCATTGAAACTTAAGCGGAGGGTTTTATGTTTGTGCAGGTCTGCGACTGCAGGGGAAAACATTTCCTCTGATTGATGAAATTTGCGAGGACAAAAGAATCTACCAGAGATCCCAAAATGCCGAATTTCTGATTTCTGCCCTCTTACGTTTTCATAATGAGAAGAGTTTGAAAGGAAGGGGCAGAGCTGTTGGGTTTGCTTCGTTTGGTTGTTCTGAGATTTTTGATTGTTCGTTGTTTCCCCCACAAACTGTAGAAGCGTTTAAAGAGGTTATTTGTTTCCTTTAATGCTCTACCTGTTAATTGGCCTCCTGTATGTTGTCATTTTAGGGTGAAAGCTGTTTCCCTGAACACCTGGGTTTTCACAAGTTGTTTCTGTTGTTAACAAACGCTGGGTTTTGGGGGTTGACTTGAATGTTTAAAATCGCTGTGTCAAGGATTGTATTTATTTATATATTTTTATTTAAAGAGGTAATTTATAACCACAAGTTGTAAATTATCTGAGCTGCACTGTAGTTCAGCTTGTCTGTAATTTTCCCATGCTGGTGTGGTATCTTTTGGAGTATTTTTGCTTTCCTTTGTGGTGGAGGGAAGGAGCCAAAGACTGGCATATGTAGCACTTGAACTCTTGAGGTTGATTTTTTGCCTTGTCTTTGTCATCTACTGGATCTGCCTTTTTACCTGTGTGTGAACGGTTTCAACAGTTTGGAAGAGGTGTTAAAACCTCTTAACAAAGGCCTTGAAATTTTGCACAAAGAACTCATTGTCTAGAAATGACGGTTGTCTGTTATTTTAATAGTGTAATTATTCTGCTGCAGTGATATGTGGGTGTCTGCTGTGGTCCTGCTGTTGAGAAACGCAGGTACTGTTGAGTTATGCAGTGTGGGCTGAGAGTTTGGTGTGTATCCCCTGTTCTCTTATGTAGCAGTCTGAAGGTTGATGTCTTCCTGACAACCCCACTTGGCTCTTCTTAGAAGTTTTCATGCCTTGAAAATATGCAGGAGTTACGTGGGGGATGCTGAATCACCTTCTGTAATAAGGGCTCGGGATTCCTTTAGTAACAAGGACCCTTTGTTGCTAACTGGTCTTTTGCTACCTTGGTGTGGGAGTTTGCTACCTTGGTTTGAAATGGATGGTATCGCTAAATTAGTGACCACATCAGAACTACTCTGGTTTGCACTGCTTCCAGAGAAATTAAACCATATGTCAAGGCTAGGCCATCTGATGATCCTGAGTAGCAAGTTTAATATTTTTCTTAGACCACAAGGAATTTCCACTTGACGTAAAGCTGTCAGGCTGTGTCTGCTCCCTCAGTCAGTGGGACAGCAGCTTTGTTCTCTATGTATATAGTGATACTGTAATGGGGTTTTGGGGCACTGTGGTGATACAGTTTAGTAACAATAATAATCTGTTAGTGAGGATTTCTACATGAGTTAAAGCAGCTTAGGTGTATCAAAGCTGTGGAACAGCCTTAAGGCCTTTTGTGGGTCAAAGAGTAAAGTAGAAGTGAAGGTTTACAGGAAATACTTATTCTTCTCTACTAATAGCATCCTAACTCACTATAGAGGCAGTGAGTGCCAGCAGGTGAGTGTAGAAGTGTGTTGATTCTTGGGAGTCCAAGACTAAACATGAAAGAGAGTGCTAGTGGCTTGGTCAAGCAGTGAAAGCACAGCAGGTCGGGTTTGTACACTGTTCCCTGGTGATGTATCTGGTTATTGAGAAAGCCAACACACCTTGTGTTGCCCCAGAGTCCTGGACACAGCAGGAAAATAATGAAACCCCGCCAGAAATGCGGGTTCTTGAGCAGGTTTTTCACTAGTTTGCCTCACCTGATGGGGAGGTCTGACACGTAAATCAAGAGGTAGCATGGAGTGTGTTTTCTAGGAAGTGAAACTCCTGCCCTGCTTACTGCTGGCACGGTGCGGGTGACTTCAGGGTGATCTTGTGACACTGTTGTTGGGTACAGGGGGAGGATGTATGGGAAAGCGGTGCAATAATGACTGAAAGGCAGTTTCTGAGCAGAACCTGTATTATGCAGGATGAGTAGCCTATGGATGCATTAAGGTCCATGGATCAGGAATCCTTTTCTCCAAAGAGCAGCAGTACCATGTCTCACTGCCCCAGTCTTCACTGAGTTTATGGGATGTGAGGGGATTAAAACCATCTAGGGTCTTCCTGCTTGTGCTCTGTGTTACTGCTCCGTTCTTTGCAGCATTTTAAGTATGTCTGTTGTGTTCCTTTTGAGGACCTTGAGCTGCAGAAATGAGGTAATGGACATAGTGGACTGACGTGGTATCTTGGAAATCATGAAAGTCGTAGGAACTGTGTGACAGCCCCTTTGCAAGGGCTTCTAGAGTGGTTCAGGAATCTGTTTCAGGCTACCTTAGAAGTGCTGCATCCTTGGAAGAGCTCTGGGCTGCAGAGGAGGTGGGGGTGCAGAGTGGGTGCCATCCAGCCTTGGGAAAACTGATAAGCGTGAGCACAGTTTCAGGCAAAGCTGCTGACTGCAGATCTTTTCTGTTTGCTCCTGAGGATGAGGCTTGTTGAAGTGTAGAGCATAAATAATTATTATCTCTCCAGTGCAGGGGCTCTCAGGCTGTGCTTGGCCCTCTGTCCCAGCCCCCGCTCCATTCAGCAGGGTCAGGAGAAGGGAACAAGAGGCGGTGTCTTTGGCTGACATGAACCCACTGGGGAGGGATGAGAGGAAGGGGGTCTTGGAGGCTGGGTTCAGAGCAAGGTTAGCCAAATACCGGATAAATTAAGCAAGAGAAACAGACAGCTCAGCTTGCAGTGAACTTTTCACCCAGCTAACCTGTTCTTCACCCTGCATTGCACAGGTGGAGTACAAGTCAAGTAGAGCACAACCCTTATGCTCCCTGCTGCCTTTCTGTGCTGTAGCATAAAGCATGGCCAAGAAGAGAGCAGGAACGGAAAAGAGTTTGAGTTGCTATTTTGAGACCAAGAAATACTGTAGTTCTAATTGCTGTCTTAAGAGCACTGATGTTAAAACCACTAGTTGCAGGAGGGCTAGTTTAAAACAAGGACCAATAATTCTCATCATAGAGGATTGGGAAGAAATTCCATTCTGAAGACGGCCAGGAACAAATGACAGTGTCTAAACTGTGATGACTGGAGATTCTTTGTGGGAAAACGCAAGACTGGTGGAAATTTAGCGAATTCTGGTGTTTATATTTCTCTGACTTCTGCATTTGCAGGGCAAGTAAATACAAATAATTGCTGACAGATGTAAAAACATAGCATTATGCTAACCATTAAGCTTCATGATTGTTCTTAATATATATTGATAAGGAGACATGGCATATTTGGCCTCTTATGTCACTTCTGTTTAGTGGGCTTTGCTCCAGAGGTGCAGTATGGGACCAAGAGCTGACTTTGTTCTGGTGACCCTTTCCTAAATCCCTGCTGCTTCATCTTCTCTTCAAGAAAGCTCCAAGTAAATTAAAGTCCCTGGGTTTTAAGTAGTTGCTCCACCACAGTCTGCATAGTGGTGAGACTGAAGTTTTTGATATGCTTTCTTAGACCATTTTTCTGTTGTATAGCTGTGGTAAGTTTGTTGGGAAGTAACACATGGTTACTCTCCGTAAAGCGCTATGACCTAGGCTAAAAATAACTTTTGAAATTGTGACTTTTTAGTTTTCTGATCTTACTTTTTCCTTTTCACTTATCATAGGTAAAGAAAGTCTGAAACCCATAGAAACATGTCTAATGCACAGTATTTCCAGGCGTTAAGTCCTCTGTGTGCCTAAATTCTGTAAAACAGGTCCTTGCAAACACTCCCTTAAGAAACCTTTACCGGTAGTGCACTTTCACTACTGGTGATGGTATTGAATGCCAGGAGCTCTGTGTCTAAAAAGGGAAGAGCATTATATAAACCTAGAGATAATCTCTGACTTCAGGAGCTGTGAGCCTTCCTGGAGCAGTAAGGTTTTTCAGTTTGCCTCCTGTTATATGCTAAATGCAGAGTGATGATATCTACCCCCCATTTTGGACCTGGGAAGAAGGTTAAGTTCTACTGGGGCTGACCATGTGTAAATGTCAGTTCACTTACAGCTCCTCAGGTTTAGCTTAGGTGATTGGCTGGAAAGTAGTACTGATAGCATCTCCGTTGGTATCCCAGATTCCTGGAACAACAGGAGCTCAGACAAACAGAAGCACGTTGTCCAGATGTGGATCCAGGTCAGCCCTGTGTTGCAGTAGCTGGTGTTAGCTATCTTGTGGTGCCACTCTAGGTTACAGGAAAACTGGGGAGGAAGTGTGGGAAGAAAGGCCATGCTTACTGCAGAGCTTACTGCTACTGTGTGCAGTCTGCAGACACCTCTTGTACCAGAGGGTGAGAATGTAATTTGCTTTTTTAATAGTCTGGTATTTTGCCCATCAGGTGAGAAACAGATGTGGATTGGATGCAGAAGCTCAGTATTTCTGACAGAAGAGGGCCATGGTTCTGTAGATTTGGAAGATGGGGTCAGAAAGTGTGGAGTTAAAGGAGTGTGAACTGTACTGTGGTTGCTGTTGGGTTCCTGAGCTTGCCTGTTGCCAGTGGTACTAGTTTTATCAAACAGGTTTTCTCATGCAGTTGTTTAAAAAGATAGAAGTAGTTGACAACCTGTATAAGGCAGCTCTGCTCTCTGCTACCTCTTCACCTGCAAAGACAGGGGCA
Source organism: Melopsittacus undulatus (assembly GCF_012275295.1). NCBI lineage: Eukaryota > Metazoa > Chordata > Aves > Psittaciformes > Psittaculidae > Melopsittacus > Melopsittacus undulatus. The sequence goes on along the minus strand of NC_047538.1, from coordinate 1,402,178 downwards.
TCTCGAGGTTTGCTGAGCCCAGTCAGAGGATGGATTCTGTTAAAACTCACTTTGTTGTTGTTTGTTTAATTTGGGCTTTTGCTTCATTGTTCTGGTTTGGTTTTGTTCCCTTGGGATGATTCTAGCTGGCTAATTTTATAACCCCTAGTTTCAAATGCAAATACCATCACTGGGAAGGGGATGGGGCAAGGACAAGTTCAGTGGCCATCAGATAAGTGGGACCACACCTTTAAGCAGGTTTGGCAAAGCTCCAAGCTGCATCATAATCTGTCTAAAGACAAATTGGCTTGTGTGACCTGTCAATTAGAGTGTATCCTCCACAAAAGTTGCTCCTTTTTAGTCATGTTGGTGAAACATTCTAGACCTCTTTGGCAATTCATCTTGTGGCTTGAAGCCATTGTATCATGGCAAGTTTGTTCCTTCTACTGTATTTTTTACTGCCCCTTGAGTGACACCATTTAAATGATGAGTCTCTGAGAGATGATTCATACCAAAGAAGATCTAACAATTGTTACCAGTTATTCAGATCACTGTTACTGATTTCCCGCATCCTCCCACTGGTCCCTTGAGCTCTCCCACCCACTCGTTTGTCCTAATAATTCCCAGACTTTCTGGCTGTAGGCTCTGTATGCCCTCTTCTGTGTGCTGAGGTGTAAGTATCTACCTTTTCCCAGAGGAACACTTAGGGGTTGGCTACAGCAGCTTATGTAGACAGACAAGAGCTGTAATTGAGCTAGCAAGGTCAATAGTGAGCAGCTTCAGTAAAGCTTCAAACCGTGTTCACAACACATCTCCCTCACCTCACTGTGCTGTGGCTGTGGTGTTGGCAGTCTCTAAGGAACCTAGTTCAAAGCTAGACAAGTAATGTGTCTGCAGGCTGCGGTGCTGGGGTGCCCAAGACTACAAACTGCATTCTGTAGAGGAATCCTGCAAAGAATTAGACTAATTGCACACTGCACTAGCAGAGACTTGCAGCAGTAGTGACCCCATGTGCTGCTGCTGTTCAGTTCATAGTTATGATTGTTTCTTCCCTCTCACAAACAGATCTTCAACCCATGAGGCTTGTTTCTCCAGGCCTGTGAACTGACATCTGTATTGTGCAGTGATTTGTATTGTCATGTAAACAGTAAGCTGCTTTTGAGAGCAGCTGTTTTTTCTTCAAGCAGCTTCTGCATCTGACCCTGTTTTCCCATCACGTTCTTTTCATATCCCTATGCATTATTCCTTGATCTTACCTGAGTCCTTTCTACATCTGTATGCTCATTTCTTTTACCTTCCTCAGTCCTCTTCTCTCCTAGTAATTTTTGTTGGCAGGAACACATTTGATTTGGCCAGAGTCAGATCTGGAGTCCCAGAGATGGAAAAGGGTGAGGCTGAACCAGTTCTGGATGCCCACAATGAAATATTTCAGAACACATTGACATTAGGGCAGCTGAAGTTGCTTTTAGAGATATTTGTGGCTGTCTTAGACTGTTTTGTGCAAGGCCTAAAAGAAACCAACAACTGTAGAGGTACAGATAAATGTATGGAGTTGTTTTCCCCTAAGCAAGGAGAACAGTATTCACCCTCCCTGTTTATTAACCCCAGGGGCAGGGTGTTAACTGACTTTGGAGAGTGGGAAAGTTGTAGCTTGAAATTTGGACAGTCAAAAATCCTTATAGAGGAAGTGAAAAACCACTTCTGTTGTGGAGCTCATTTATTTGCTCTTGCTGGGAGGGGTTGGGATGGCATCAACTGAAAATAAGAATGTTCTCCCCAGTATGCGAGGCAAGTTGCTCATTTCACTGGCAGTGGCAAGGAAAATCAGAAGGGTATCAAGACACAAAGTCTTGCTTAGTAAGAGGCCATGGAGGGCCTCTTCAGATGATAAAATTCAGTCTATTTCCTAGTATTCCCAAGTTTTTAAAGGGAAAAAAAAACCCGACCAAACACCCCACCACCCTGTTTGGAGTTTTCCTGTAGAGGAGTTAAGAGGATATTTTATAATACTAAAGAAAGGGATCTAAAACATAGGGTTCCTGTGTTTCCTAGCTCACTGTGGGTTATTTTAATGGTTTTAAGCCATGCAGATAAGTAAAAGGATCACAAGGACTGTGGCTTGTTGGCCATGTTTCTACTGCCTGTGAACTTAGTTCCCCGATAAGCCGACAGCTCTTCTGAAGAGGAGTGCTTTACATTGCAACCTCCTCTGGTGCTGGATTGTATTCACTGTTGTGTGAGGGGGTGAAACGTCCTGTGTAGCGTGTTGGCTTGGCAGGATAAGCTAACACAAAAAGAGCAATATAGCTGCCTCCTCTCTGGAAAAGCGAGTGGATTTACGGCTGCTCTTGTATGTGTAGTAAAGCTGGCACCACAACCCCTACTTTGTCAGCAGTAGGACAGCTGAGGGGAAGAAAAGCTTGGCGTAACCTTTGGTATGTTATTTATTATCACTTTGCAGCCCCCTGGAAAATGAACTTTAGCAAATTCTGAGCCGATGGTAGGGGTGAACACTGGGAAAGCCCAGGAATCAGCAAATCCATTGTGTTGTGCTGACAGAAAGATACTGTTACAACACACTTTAGCTGCCAACTTGCTGCAGTCACTCAATCCATCATGGTGGGCTGTTGGATCACAAGCCAGTGAAACTCAGCCTGGCGTGTTATTTTAGTCTTACATGGACTGTGAGATAAACGGGGCATGAACCTGCCCCCTGGCAAGGGGTCGACCCCTGGCGCCCTCATTAAAGTGCCAATCAAAAAGAGTAATGGAAAAGGGAATGGAAAGCTGGCTTCTTCAGCCTGTTGCTGTGCTCAGCCTGAGCAACTTTCACAAGCCAAGGGAAACATTTCTCTCCTGAATAGGAGCCAGACCTCCAGAAATGCCTCCTCTCTGTGTGTCTCTGGGGAAACAAGTGCAGAGGCTCTTCTGGGTGTCTTGCTTGTGGTGGAAACCTGTTGGTTACTGCTGCCTGTTCGGTGTGGGCAGTGAGAAGTGTTGCTGAATGCAGCCCAGAAGGGATGCAGATGATTGTTCTGTGGAATATGCAGGCATTGTGCTGTGCTTGTGTTGGGCATCAGCTGGTCAGTTGCATGGTTTCCCCAGAGCAGTCCAGTTACCAGCATGAGTCTAGAAGGGTTGCTCATGTGTGCCAGGTGTGAAAGTGGGCTCTTGTGCTGTGTGCGGGTTATTTCAAACCTCTGCAGGAACCCACAGCAGAGAGATCTTGCAGTAATGCCATAATCTGTGGGTGAATGTACAGCAGAAGGCTCAGTGCTAAGCTGCCTGTTGTTGATGGTTAAAATTCAAATAGGCATTTAACCTCTGCTTTGACAATGGATGCTTGTCTTTCAAATGCTGAGTTTATCCAACAGATGCTGTGTGAATTTCTGGGTGTCCTATGATGCCTTCTGGGCTTCTGGTGTATAAATACGTGTTCTTCTGCATGTCAGCTTCCCTCTGGTGTGTGCTTGAAGGAGAAGGCATAAAGGTTGCTATTGGAAAGAAAGAAAAGTGGGTGAAGGTCTGTGTGCTATGTGGATTTGGCATTTGAAATCAGGAAGCTCAGAGCTGGGGAGTTAGCTCTTTAACCTGCTCCTAAATGTCAGCTTTTGGTGTGATCTCAGTGTGATTATGGACTTGGCAGCTGTTTATTTTTGCTCATGTTTTCTCAGTAGGTGATTTCTCCAGGTAGATACTGGTTTGGTTTAATATATGTATTTATATACTGCATCAGCAGTTGGAATTAGTGTCAGTGAAGCAAAATATACAGTTAGTAACTAGTGTTACAGGAGGAGAAACTACTGTTACCGGCAGGAGATTCTGCCACAAAACTAACAAGGTGGTCAAACTTCATGTTGACATACTGTTGCATACTGAGGCTGGTACATATTAGGGAAGCCCTCAAGAAGCATTAGAGGAAGTTAATACAGGTAGCAAGTAACTGCATCCAGCTCTGGAGCCCTCAGTACAGGGAAGACATGGACCTGTTGGAGAGAGTCCAGAGGAGGCCACAGAGCTGCTGCAAGGGCTGGAGCAGCTCTGCTCTGGAGCCAGGCTGAGAGAGCTGGGCTGGGGCAGCCTGGACAAGAGAAGGCTCCTGAAGGGGAGACCAGAGAGCAGCTCCAGTGCCTAAAGGGGCTGTAGGAAACCTGGAGAGGGGCTTGGGACAAGGGCCTGTAGGGACAGGCCAAGGGGAATGGCTTGAACCTGCCAGAACAGGGAGACTGAGATGAGCTCTTAGGCACAAGCTCTTCCCTGTGAGGGTGCTGAGGCGCTGGCACAGGGTGCCCAGAGAAGCTGTGGCTGCCCCATCCCTGGCAGTGTTCAAGGCCAGGTTGGACACAGGGGCTTGGAGCAGCTGCTCCAGTGGAAGGGGTCCCTGCCTGTGGCAGGGGCTGGAGCTGGAGGAGCTTTAAGGTCACTTCCAACCCAAAATAGTCTATGATTCTATAAACAGCATGACTAGAGATCAGCTTTATACTGAGCTAAGTTAGAAAGAAGAATATTTATATTCTTATAAATTTATTTTCTTATAAAATTTATATACAGTATTGGCGTTCATGTATTTTACATATACCTGTCTGAACTTGGTATGTAAATATGCTGGTTTTGCTTAATCCTCTGAAGACTCATACTGCAACTGCTGTTACACCACAAATAAAGATGTATTCTGGCACAGATGGTAGTGCTAAATATAGCCTTCATATTTCTAGGATGTTTACCTCGAATACTGTTCCTTCCATGCTTTATGATTAAAAGAAAACCTGAGAAATGGATTGGCACACAGAGGATTATTCAGAGGGACTAGAACTGCACATGGGTAGGGGGCAACCATTGCTGGTGGTGGTCTCCCTGGTGTCTTGAGTTTCTGTTTCTGGGTCCTGACCTTACCACGGAAGGCTGGGTGGTGTGTGGGCAGTCTGGTCCTCCAGATGGTGGTTTGCAGTCCTCCCCTCCCCCCACAACTACATGCAGACACAAATTTCTCACTCCATCATTATTTCAATACCCAGTGGTTTGCACTCCTGATTGTGGATTGTTTGCCAAGGGCCTTGAGCAAGTCCCCAGGAATGGTCAGTCACCCTCCCAGGTCAAAGCAAATGTTTGCTTTTGCTGCGTCTGAAGGGTTGTGGGATGGTTGGTATGATAGATTTCTATTTCATTTGTTAAAATTTCTCTACAGCTACAGTATCCAGGAGACTTTTTGCTGGCATTTTCAGTGTGCAGAAACAGTTGTTCTGTAGCTGCCATACACAGTCATTGTCCTCTGGGTGACCCAGCCATTTACCCAAAATGTAAATGCACATGAAAGCTGTTTACTTTTCTTGTGGCCTTTCAGTACTTCTGAGTCAGACAAGAGCAGGCCTGAGGTGCAAGGTTATTCTTGTCCATGGAGAGAAATCTTTGTGCTGGGCACATTGCTGGGGCAATTGCTTGTGTGTCAGCTACAGAAAAAACCAAAACAAACCCAACACAAAGGCAACCCCCCACCCCAAATTCCCAGCAAACCTCTCTTATGATACTGGAGTCTGATGGCACTGAGGCACCGTCAGCGCACACCAGGCCATTGCCAGCACTGGTATACTGCAGTAGGTATATGCAGCTCTTCTGCAACAGCAACTGCTCCAAGATTATTTTTATGGTTGTGCAAAATGTGATGTCATTCTACTGAGGAAAACAGAAAAAAACCCCCATTTACTTCCTCCCCCCGGTGTTTGCCAGTGGTTAATGGGTAACTGTTCTTTTTCTGGCAAGCCTCCCTTCTTGCCAGTGTGAGGAATGAGAAGTACGTACATAGCTGCTTTGTCCTCACATTCTCCCGCTTCAGAAAATCTGCTGCTAGAGAGGTACATAAAGCTTATGGTTCAGTCCAACTGACCTGTGGCCTCTGGTAATGAACCCTTTTCTCAGGTAGGTAACTTTATGGTATTATTGAGGAAGATGTCTTTGTGCTGTTCCAGTTCCTTTTCTAAAGCTGTCAGAGCATGGGCCAGCTACCAGTAGGCTGTAATAAATAGGCTATAATAAAGCTCAATCCAGAATATAAGTGGGAAATTGTAAGTGGTTTGGTCCTAGGTTTAGATTTACTAAAACTAAGAATCATAGGATCACAGAATAGTTAGGGTTGCGAAAGGACCTTAAGATCTAGTTCCAATCCCCCTGCCTGGGCAAGGACACCTCACACTAAACCATATCACCCAAGGCTTCGTCCAACCTGGTCTTTGAACACTGCCAGGGATGGAGCATTCATAACCTCCCTGGGCAACCCATTCCAGTACCTCACCACCCTCACAGTAAAGAATTTCTTCCTTATATCCAATCTAAACCTCCCTTGTTTAAGTTTTAACCCCTTACCCCTTGTCCTATCACTACAGTCCCTCATGAAGAGTCCCTCCCCAGCATCCCTGTAGCCCCCCCTTCAGATACCGGAAGGCTGCTATGAGGTCTCCACACAGCTTCTCCACGCTGAACAACCCCAGCTTTCTCAGCCTGTCTCCATACAGGAGGTGCTCCAGTGCCCTGATCATCCTCATGTTCTCCTCTGGACTTGTTCCAACAGTTTCATGTCCATTTTATATTGAGGACACTAGAACTGCACACAATACTCCAAGTGAGGTCTCACAAGAGCAGAGTAGAGGGGCAGGATCACCTCCTTGGACCTGCTGGTCACGTTCCTTTTGATGCATCCCAGGATACAGTTGCTTTCTGGGCTGTTGAGTGCACACTGAAGCTGGCTCATGTTAAGTTTCTCATTGACCCCCAAGTCCTCCACAGGGCTGCTCTGAATCTCTTCTCTGCCCAACCTGTAGCTGTGCCTGGGATTGCTCCAACCCAGGTGTAGGACCTTGCACTTGGCATAGTTAAACTTCATGAGGTTGGCATCAGCCCACCTCACAAGCGTGTCAAGGTCCCTCTGGATGGCATTCCTTCCCTCCAGTGGATCAACAGAACCACACAGCTTGGTGTCATCGGCAAACTTGCTGAGGGCACACTCAATTCCATTGTCCATGTCAGCGGCAAAGATATTAAATGAGACCGGTCCCAACACCGATCCCTGAGGGACACCACTCATTACTTTTCTCCAGCCGGACATTGAGCCATTGACCACAACTCTTTGTGGGTGGCCATCCAGCCAGTTCTTTATCTAACCACTTTGTTGTTTTTCATGTGCCCTAGCATGCCTTCCAAGAGAATCTGCTCCCAGGTTTTGCCAGGCACAGAGGTGAGACTGACTGGTCTGTAATTCCCTGGGTCATCCATTTTCCCCTTCTTGAAAATGGGGGTTTTATTTCCCTTTTTCCAGTCACCAGGAACTTCACCTGACTGCCATGATTTTTCAAATATGATGGCCAGTGGCTTTGCAACTTCATTCACCAGCTCCTTCAGGACCCGCGGATGGATTTCATCAGGTCCCTTGGACTTGTGTACGTTCAGGTTCTTAAGATGGTCTCGAACCAGATCCTCTTGTACAGTGGGACCAAGGTCTAGATTTTCACAGACCCTGTGTCCGCCTTCCAAGACTTGGTTGGTGTGGTCAGAGCATTTGCCAGTGAAGACCGAGGCAAAGAAGTCATTCAGAACCTCAGCCTGCTCCAGATCCAGGGTAGGCAGTTCTCCTGAAAGCTTTTGGAAGGGGCCTACGTTGTCCCTAGTCTGTCTTTTATTTGCAATTGACCTATAGAATTCTTTCCTGTTATCTTTCACATCCCTAGCCAAGTTCAATTCTAACTGGGCCTTAGCATTCCTAACCTGGTCCCTAGCTTCCCAGACAACATCCCTGTATTCTTTCCAGGCTGCCTGTCCTTGCCTCCACCTTTCATAAGCCTCTTTTTTCCCCTCTAAGTTTCCTCAGCAGCTACTTATCCATCAAAGGGGGTCTCCTGGCCCTCCTGCTGCACTTCCTTTTAGTTGGGATGCAACACTCCTGAGCTTGCAGTAGGTGATTCTTGAATATCAGCCAACAGTCTTGGACCCCCCTGCCCTCTAGGGCTATATCCCATGGCACTTTACTAAGCAGGTTCCTGAAGAGGCCAGAGTCTGCTCTCTTGAAGTCCAGGGCAGTGAGCTTGCTGCATGCTCTTCTCACTGTCCTGAGGATCTCGAACTAGACCATCTCGTGATCACTGCAACCAAGGCTGCCCTGGAGCATCACATTTCCAACCAGCCCTTCCTGTTTGTGAGCACGAGGTCAAGCAGGGCACCTCTCCATGTCAGCTCCTCTATTACTTGCAGAAGGAAGTTGTCTTCCACACAATCAAGGAACCTCCTGGATTGCTTGTGCCGAGCCGTACCGTCACCCCAACAGATATCAGGATGGTTGAAGTCCCCCATGAGAACAAGGGCCTGTGAGCGTGAGGCTGTTCCTATCTGTCTACAGAGTGCTTCATCCACAGGTTCCTCTTGATCAGGTGGTCTGTAACAGTTCCCCACAGTAATGTCACCCATAGCTGTTCTCCCTTTAACCCTGACCCACAAACTCTCTGTTGACTGCTCACCTGTCCCCAGACAGAGTTCCATACTCTCCAGCCTATCCCTAACATAAACAGCAACTCACCCTCCCCATCTGCTAGGCCTGTCTTTATTTATGAAGAGCCTGTAACCTTCCCTTCCAACACTTCAGTCATAGGAGGCATCCCACCATGTTTTGTGATGCCTATTATATCTCTGATGCACACATCTCTAATTCCTCTTGTTTGTTACCCATGCTACGGGCATTTGTATAGAGGCATCTGAGCTGAGCTCCAGATGAAGCCGGCTCAGTGGCTGGAGTGGCTAGAATATTACTACATTGCTCTGAGCATTTATTATAGGCGCTGGCAACTGACTGGGTGTGTTGGGATGGAGTGAGGCTTCCCCCACAATGCATCTAGTTTAAAGCTTCCTTGACCAGCCTGGCAAGCCTCCTAGCAAAGCCATTCTTTCCCTTCATTGTCAGACCAGTTCCACTAGCCTCCAGTAGACCTGGCCTCCCAAATTGAGTCCTGTGTTCTAAATACCCAAACCGCTGACTATGGCACCAGTGTTCTAACCATTTATTAACCTGGCCAATCCACCTAGCCTTTTTAATGTCCTCTACTTTATCATGGAGAATTGATGAAAAGACTATCTGACCTCCAGAGCCCCTAAACACCTCTCCCAGGGCTCTGTAGTCTTTCTTAATGTTCTCCAGGCTACTGCTGTCTGTATTGCTACCACCCACGTGGATGACTAGAAGTGGGTAATAGTCAGTGGGGCTTACTAGAGCAGGCAGCCTCTCTGCAACATCACTGATCTGACCCCTCTGGTAGGCAACACACCTCCCTTGAGTGTGGGTCAGGCCAGATGGGTGCTTCTGTCCATTTCAAAGTAGAGTCCCCTACTACTATGACCCGCCGCTTTTTCCTGTGAGCACCAGTAGTGATCTCCTCTACCAGTGCATCAGCCAGTTTTTCATGTTGCAAGGTGTGTGTTTCCTCATTAGCCCACTGCAGAACTGTAAAGTGGTTCTGGGTGGGGACATCAGATTTAGGAGGAAGCCCCTTGCTTTTAATTGTCCTCTTCATTATTAGTTCCCAGCTTCCTGGGTTAATGGCCTCCTTCTTTCCTCCATGAGGCCCCTGTGCTGTTTGGGCCTGGAGCAAGCAGTCCTGCTTCCTCTTAGCTTCCCTGACATCTTTCAGCTTACTGACAACATCCCACGCAGGAGGACCTCCACCTGGGAGCAGCGAGTGCAGCCCTGCCCATTGTGCACCCTCCCCTCCGAAGACCAGTGCAGGCTCTCTCTACACTCTGAGCTGCAGCCTCCCCTCTCATTGGTTCTGTCTGGGTGCCTACGCTGGCCACCGGTGGGGCAGCCAGAGCAGAGCTCCCAGACTGGGCCCTGCTCATAAGGCAAGCGCTCACCATCCCGCTCGCCTGCCTGCACAAACTGCCATGCCCTGACTGCCGTTCCATGCACTGTTTGCCCGCCCTGTTCGCCGTGCACCTGGTTGCTCACAAATGAACCAGTCACAGCTATAACAAAGAATGTTTCAGCCTGGCCATACCACACTAAAATGTGTATGTACAGGTAGAATCTCACCCCTGGTTGGAGTAAAGTGTCTAAAAGGTGCCACACTTTTTTTCCGGTTTATTCTGTGGCTTCAGAAAGCAATTAATTGCTCTTCTTCCAGAAGCAGCAGGTGGGCACCACCTCAGCCACTCAGCCCACCTCTGCAGTGCCAGATCCTGCTACCGGCTGAGGACTGTCTCCAGGAATTACATTTGGTTACAGAATGATGTAGTGGTGAGAGGTGTGGGGTTTGCCATTTTAGCAGCTGTAGTATGCAGGCATGCCCTGTACCTCTGTACTTTTGCGGTACCCAGTATTAGCTTGTTCCCAGTAATCAGCCTGGTTCCCAGTAATACCTTGTTTCCTCAGCAAAAAAATTGACCTTGTTGCATTCCCACTAGCCATGAGGACATCATAGAGATAAAGCCAGTATGATCCAGAACTGTAATTCTCCATGTTGTCATGTGTTTGTCAGACACAGGGCAACAAAATACAAGGTTGCAGCCGCTGCTGTGGATTTAGGTCAGATCAGGAAGGACTTCTATAGTTCTGCTAGTCCAGAATTGCTTCTAGACTAAAATGACATTGCCATTTGTGTTCTTCTGCATATCTTGCATATTAAAAACTTGCTTACCTAATTCAGTTGCAAGTCTATCTCATTATAGTGACAGCAGCACACTGGGGCTGGGTGTTAGGAATATTAGGACGCATTTTTCCCAGGTAAAATTAAGTACCCTTCTGTTGGAAATGCCTTGTTTGCCTTAACTCTGGCACAAAAGATGTCTGGATTTTATTTCATAAGATGTGCTTTTTCATGGAAGTTTAAGTACCTTAGTATCTGATTTCCCACTCTGAAATGACTTTTGGATGAATCAAACCATCTCAAAGGCAGATCACCTAAGTGTTTAGGTCAGAGCAATGCAGTGTTAAGTAAGTCTAGGTTTGACCTACAGTGACAGACAACATTCCAGGGCATTGTCCAGGTTTTACCTCAGACATCAGAACTGGAGGATGTAAGAGCAGTCTTGAAGGTTCTGCCACTCCAGTCTCTCAGAGAATTACTCATTCCTGTTCTCTGCAGTCATTTTCTGTTCCTGCACACCATTAATGGTTTTGTAAGCAAGGGCACATGAAGAGTGGGGGTGCAATCAATTTACTGCACTTCTCCAGAATTACTGTGAAATAACTCTTATGTCAATAATCTTTGTTTTACATTTCTTCAGTAGCAACTCTAGCAAGAAAGCAAAGCTGGGCAGGGGAGAGAGAGAACAAATTGTACAGTTCTCAAAAAAATGCAGGTAAAAGCAAAGCTAATGGGGTATTTATTAGAGTGTGAAGGTGAACAGCTTTTTATAAAGACCTGAGCAAAAAAGCATGAGGAAGCATTGTCCTCTCTGAATTATACTGGCTATGTGCTAAGGATGGAGGACAGGGTCAGAAAGCTGTTTCTGTCTCTCATCAGGGAATTTTTTCCTCCCCTGCTTCTACAATTTGAAGATTGAATCTGCTGCAGCAGTCACACCTCCTCCAATGAAACCAGTATGATAAGCATACATAAGACTCAGACCCTGAAGACCTGCACTATTAAGTAAATTTATTACATTTCTTTGCCTGCTTACTGCTTGTGTTTGAGCTGGAGACTTGAACTTTGCTCTCTACATCCTCTGAAAACTATTTTTGAGTATGGCCCCTGGAATCCGAAAGTTGTATTTATTCACTGAGTAATAATGGTAGTAGTGCCAATAGCAATAGGAAGTCCACAGTAAGAGTTCTGAAATTATATAAAAATAGTTGGGTTGCAGCAATAAATAACAGCATTTGCACTTTTAAAAAAACAATGGTTCTGATTTAGTTTGGTTTGGAACACTAAGTGAGGCAATATGCTTCTTCCAGCTCTGCCTGTATATCACTCCTTGTCATTAGGACTAGGCTTGTATCATTAAGAGAAAAACTTGGCCTTGTCCATAGGCAAGTTAAGTGAGGAACTCCATCCACTGTATTGAGAGGAGCCACAGCACTGGGAGCAGGATCCTAAGGTACTGGGCTAACCTCAGCCACTTATGACCATGGTACTCATAAACTCTAGTTTTGGGGGTAGACTTTTCAGAGGTTTAAATGTTGTGCTTAATCATTTCCAGCAGTCAAAAGAACAGGTTAAGCACAGTCCAAAAGAAATAAACAACTGCACAAATTAGATCCATTCTGTGTTGTGGTTCCCTGAGGTCAGGTAGCTCAAAGGGTGTACTCTCACACTGTTCGTCAGATGTTTGCACATCAGCTCCTTACTCAATTGTTACAAAACTTAAGTATTCAAGCCATTTGCCTGTAAATTTTCCACACAGAGCAGTAAACTACTTTTTATTTTCCTTTCCCATCTACCTACCATCTTTAGCAGCTTGATACTTGCTGCATTAAAAAAGAATATTACAGGGGAGAGAAGCAGGGACTCTGGCAGTGGCGTCCAATGAGACTGACACGTTAAAGCACTATTGAGCAAATGCACTGGTTAAATTCTACATTTTACTCAAAAATTATGTGGAGAAGTATTTCATCAAACCAGTTTCGTTTGTGTAATGGACCTTATGGATTTAATTTCCAGTCACACACTAAACACACATCTGCTGATGCAACATTTTCTCCTTACACCACAATCTTCCACTTTTCACTTTACAGGAGGTGGGAATTGGTTTCATTCTAACTTGCAGTTTAAAAGTATTTCTGTATGTCTTTGCAAAAGGATATTAAAAGCTAAACAAAGTTGAGCATAAAGCTATGTTGGGCTTCTTACTTTGAGTCAAAGGGAATGTAGGTTACTCAGGCATTGTAGGACAGCTGTGTTGTGCAGGGCAAAACACTGTCCTGCACACAGTCCTGAACCATCTCCAGGGAGCAAACACATGGATGAGATCTCCTTATTTCTGTGATACAGGTATGTAAGTACAATTCATTCCTCAGTCTTCTGTTTGGTTCATGTTGATGAGACAAATAGTGATTGGATGTACAACATTTGAAAAAGCATGTTATTTTTATGTTACTTCTATTATTTCAAAAGCTTAACTTTGAAGAGGTTGTCATGAAGACAAATGACACAGTGGTTTTCTCACCCCCCATCCTCAGCATTCCCAATACTAGCAGAATTCCACACTATAAATACTTAGTCCTAGTGAAGGGGAAAACTGGAGTTAAAAGATTTCAGTTGCCAAGGCTGCTCACTTGAATTACTGTAAAAGCAGCTGAGGAGCAGGGGTCTTCAGTGGTGTGACTTTGCAAGGGATGACTGCTGGTTTTGGAGCAGAATCAGCTTTTTATTGTCTAATAGTTTGAAAATGTGACTGAATTAGCAAGTCCTCATTGCAACATTTAACAAAACGAAGGGTTTATTGTTAAAAATGAGGATGACATTTCAGTGAGCAACAGGTAGATGTACATTTAGGTGTATGAGTGATTTAAGAAAAAAAAAAACCCAACCAATGCACCGTGATCACAGTGCTAAAGCTCCAAACCACAGGACATCTGTGCACCAACGGTTGCAATTAACTGTTAACTTACCTTTTAAACATTTATCTACATTCCTGCACTGTGAAAATCAGCTTTCTCAAGAGACAAAAAAGAGACACAAGGGCTAGTTTCAGGTAGTGCAGTAAAATTCTGATAGCTCCTTTAATTTCTTTACACAGTAAACAGACTTCTAATTATACCAACACCCTGGTCTGTACTTTCTTATTTACATGGAACTCTTTTACATATATACATGTTAGCAAAATACAGGGCATGTCCCAGAACCAAATTCATTTCAGCTATACCTCTGTTACACAACTAAAGCTTAAAAAAAGAATGAAAGCCCACCATGCCCACCTCCCTTCTTTTACACACACATCTTACATCACACAGTGATCCATTTAGCAGAATACTACAATCAATCATACGTATTTCCTTACCATATAGAACTTTCTCTAGTGACAGAATACCATCAGCTCCAGACCAGTAATTGCAGTTCAGTCTGGCAGTAGGAAGAGGTTCAAGAGTCCAGCTCTAATTGGTCTTGATTTTCACTGAGTCTTAACATAAGCTGTTGTTCATAATAAAGGCTCTTTGCATAGTTTATTTCTTGAGACAGCTTTACTGCAAGAACTTCAGATTTCACATTCACCTGCAAAGAGAAACACGATTTTTCATAATGAGGTACTGCTGTCACCTAAACCAGAATACAGATATTTTTTATCACTTCACTAACCAAAGGGGTTAGCTCTGAAGTCTCCTGTGAGGAACAGAAATGTTTCTGTGGTGATTCCTTCTCAGGCTGAAGTAAGGAAGAACTGAGAGGGAGAGACAAGTAAATACTGATAGGTACTGTAGGATGAGAGCAGAAACATCTTGCAACATCTGAAGTTACCTCCTTCACTTCCCCTCCTACTTTTTATCTGGCTCTTCTGTTTGGAATGTAAACTGACATGGGTCAGGGGTGAGCTTGTAACCTTGCCTGTAAAACTGACCCTCAAACAACTTCTGCAGTGGGTGTGACACGAGTTCTGGCTGACTTGGACATGCATGACACACTCTCTCCAATCTTAGTATTATAGGAAGAGAAGACTAAATAGGCAGGGAAGTACTTAAGTTTCATGTACATATTGTAAAGTTAAAAGCCTTTTCCAAGTAAATTCACATTTCCTACTGTAACTTTTCTGCCTGCAGAAGTATCTTAGATTGTGCCTTCAGCTATTCTCAGGACTTTGGGGAGCAAGTCATACTGTCACCCAGACCTTTCCAGCAGCCACTGGTTTCACTGCTGGCAGAACAAGGTTTTCATTGTTAAGCAGCACAGGAAACCAAACACTAAGGACTACAAACACCTGGGCACCTCTACAGGTATAAAGGGGAAAAGAAAGCCCCACATGAATGAAACAATAGGTGCTAGATCCTTACCATTGGTTTCTGTTGTGATGGACCTGGCATAGCTACACCACTACTGGTGTTAACAGCTTTCTTCGTCAACTGTATGTACACATTCCCATGGTCTTTTGAAACAAGGCAGTGGTAGAGATCATCATACTTGACTTCGAGAAAGATGGCCTCACGGTCTGTGCAATCACCACTCTTCAGGAAATAAACAGCTTTAGATGAGATCAGAACACAGTAGCTGTCTATGTTCTCCACTGCTATAAAGCTGCAAAAAAGAGAAAAAAGAAAAATTAGTAACTTAAAGCTAAAAATAGTAACCTAACAAATGTCTTCACCTGTTGTGACCTTTGAAAGGCTTTCAGAAAAATAAATAGTGTTAACAAGTACAATTCATCTGTATTTAATTTAAACTGTTCCAAAAAAAAATCAAGCTGATGAAGTACACTCTCAGTTAAAAACGATCATGCTGTAAATCAAATATTAGTACTAAATGTCTAGCTTCTAGCTCTGGACATGAAAAGGGCATATAAAAATAGCCTTTAACAAGGCTTAAGAAGAGTCATTTCCTCACATCAGAACACTGCAAGTCCTCATACTGAAGCTTAATTGTAACTAACTTCAGTTCCAGTGTTGATACATGAAAGGTCTGCAGACATTTATAACAAGAGCATTATCCTTCTACACACTGTAAACCTGCTGTGCTTCCTTTTACCACACATCTCCCCTGCCTTTAAAAACAAAAAACAAGTTTAACCTGCTGCCTGGATCAGTAGCTAGAAAAGAGAAATTAGCTGTTTAACACAGGGGTGAAAGGTTAAGCAGCAAGCAGGTTTCCCCAGAGAGATTAGTCTGAGTGATGAATAGTAGAGGTAGAAAAAAGTGAGTTCAGAATATTGAGAATTATGATGGCTGGAAAGGTAATGAAAATAATGCGTAACAAAAGTAACCACAAAGTGAAGTAGGTATGTGACACACAAGCTTCTCCCCCGCTTATCATTTACTACTGAAATGAACCTCATTAGTGGGGTTCTTGAAATGCTGAAAGTTTCACAAAATCAAATACAAAATTATAACTATGGAAGAGTGCTACCTAGAGTAATAATGCTCCATCCACAGCAGGAGAAGCATAGCTGTAAAAACAAAGATTCTGCTGCTGCCAGGTAGGTTTAAAATTACTCATTTTCTGAACCGTTGCTTACTGCTGTTGTCCTAATACCGTGTGCAAAATACTCCACTAGCTCTGAAATCACTGAATTTTGTTTTTACTCAGGAGGTTTTGGTAGGTAAAAAATCTTTACTATCTCTGAAGCTACTGCCAACTCTACCATTTAAGTAACACTTTGCACAAATTACTCTGAGCCATATCCAAACAAATCCATTACTACAAATGGAATTTCAATAGCCAGAAAAGTTTCAAGGTCAGATCATGGTTTCTTTGTGGTGTAAAAGAATAATTCCGCTAACTTTCTATTGCTAGTTCTCTGAAAGACTGTATTGTGCACTGACCTTGTATTTTTCCTGCCCTATGCCTGCTAGCCCTGTCAGCTCACAAGTGCCCTTGTTTCCACAAACTTGGGAAAGGCAAACACACACAAGTCAACAACTTACACTGCCAGTGAAGTGCTGAGAAGAGCACAGCCTAATTTAAAAAAAGGCCTGTAATATACTGTGCCCAGCTCTAGCCTTAGATAAAACCATGGAATAGGAAAAATGAATTGCGCTCTTTTAAGTAAAACAAAATGGACAAACCCATTTATTTCAGCTTCAAAAAAACGCCAGGTGGAAGATGTTAACACAGTTACTGAAACTAGCAATTGCCCCTCAGTTTTCCATCAGGAGTTTAGACACTTTGGGGTAAAGTTTTTGTCTTGTAAATAAGTAGGATGGAGAGTGGTATTTTTTATGAAGTATTGCAGAAAACTTAATTTTAAAAGAGAGCAGCATTATAGCCTGCAGAGTAATAGGCTTGTTCCTTAGGACAGACATACAAAAGCAAGTACAGCATCTGACAGAGGTCCTAGCTCTGCTGTTAATGTTAAATGTTAAAGGGTCAGGCCTCTACAAGAGCTGGAACCAGAGGCAACTTCATGGCACACTTGACTTGCTCTGCTTCTTCTCTAGCAGAGGAAGGACCAGACACCCTGAACACTGTGTCTCTGTCTTTTGCTACAGTCACAGGGAGGCTGAGAAGCTTGCAGTGGTTTTATACATCCACAAAAGCAGCACAGCTGTTCTCCTGATGGATGGAGGGACATCCATGAGGAGAACTGAAGCCTGCAAAGCTACTGTAATGTTCAGTGGAAGTGACTGGGTAATTGGGCTGTGGGTTTGTACGTTCTCTGTAAGAACAACAGATTATAAATCTAATTTTCCATACAAGATTTTTACTGGTGTCATGTATGTATTTTGAGGAATGGAAACAGAGGTCACTGATTTAATGGCAAAGCATAGAAACATTAGCTGATCTGTGTTCAGGCTCTACATTTTGTCCCAGGTTTGAGTCATGCATTATTACCAATTTGCTCTTGCCAACTGTTTCTTTCTTCTCCGTGTCTAGTTCTCAAAATTGGTATTTAACCTTTTAAGATACTACTTCAAGATACTACTAGTTGGGTTTTTTTAAAACCCATACTTCTACACTATTAAAAATATCTCAGATTAATAAAACAAAAAATTAAATGAAACATGATCCAGTAGAACAAAGTAGAAGCAACCAGATCTCTGGAGAATTTGTGGGTTTTTTAACAACATCAGGAAGTAATTACACAATATTTTCCAGAAGTGAAACAGCCAGCCTAACTGGAAAAAAATGTGGAAACATTTAGTTAGAACAGTAGAGCAAGGTATTAAACCTCCTTTTATGGATTTAACTCTGAAGGAAAATATGCAAATAATCACGTCTTTAAATGTGTTTCTGATTATGATGCTAGGATAAAAGAGGCATAATTTTGTACTTATTTTCCTGACAAGAAATGCTGTGTTCTTGTTGAATGATGTTCCTAATGGTGAAAGTCACAGTGAATTAACAGTGTGACTCGATGACAAAAGCCCACTGATCTGCTCATGGGTGCACTTGCTAAAAAGCTGGCAATACTTTTGGTCACAACTGGCTCTCTTTCACTTCTCCTTACCTAAGGCCCAGACTGTATATGCATAAAGACACTTACTTAAATGAGATGAAAACAGCATAACAAGGGTGTGCGATCACAGGGCTGCAAGCAAGTAGCAGACTGGATTCTACCTTCAGATGCCTGCAAGAGCCTGTCAGAGCCTGATCACTGACACTGGTGAAATTAAGATACCAAACCAAACAAATAAATAAATAAAGCTGCAGGTTGTTTTGGTCATTGGCTGTTAACAGCTCAGGAGTAACATGTACCACAGGTGTCCAAGTTAGTGTCTCTCTAAATCAGAGCCACCTTAGAGAGCACTGTGCTGGTCAGTGGTGGTCCATGTTCTGTCATCAATCACTAGCCTCTCCCCTAAGCCTTGGGCTGTGTAGAATGGGAGGTAAGGGACAAGAGAAGGGAAGAGATACTGGTAATGCCTGGATAAATGTTAAAGGGGAAGAAGAGCACAGGCTTGAAACACATACTTGTTTTATCAGTGGAGGGTTGGACATCCATTGTGCTTATTAATGGACTAATGATTACTTAGAAAGTTACTGAGATTTCATCTTTTATAATGATAGAAGCGGACCAGGGACTTTAATAAGAGCAGGAGTCAACAAACTGAAGCTCTGCTTCTTCCCCAGCCTCTATGTGAACTGCAGGAGTCCTATGGCACCTGCAGTGTCCTCTGTGCTCCTGCTGTGCAGCTAATGGGTATCAACCAAAACCAAACAACATGCATGTGCATGTGGGTGTGTAAAACAGTTTTAGTCCCTCTTCCCCAAAGACACCAAGATACAATGGCAGCAAACAGAACTACTTAGAGTAACTTTGCCAGTCAGTACTTACAACTCATCTGGGATGTTGTCAGTCAGTTTGAAGAGCTGTTCTTGTCCTTCTGCTTGACTTTCTGAGTAGCGAGGCAAGAGCCCTTGTGGTCCCCTGCAGCAGCGGGGCTTCCTCACTCTCTCTGCTCGTGTCCTGCATGCAAAATAGATGCAGAAAAATGACTTAGTGCCACAGCAGCACTCTTCCTTCCACTCAAACCTGCAGCACAGTTTTATTTACTCTGAAGTATGAAGTGTGACAAAGAAATACCAGGTTTTTGCAAATACAGTAAATAGATTCTGTAATACTTGATGTGGAAGACATGGTGTCTGTTCCTCTGGTTTTACATTTCAAAGAAATGTCTCACATTTTAGTTCCACAGGTAAGGGGGCAGTGTGCTAAATTAGTAGGAAGGAGTAACCTAAGCTGAGTCCACTGTCTGCAGATTTGGATCGATTTATCAGCACAGTTTTACTGATCTGTTTATTCTCAGTGCTCTACAGAAAACAAGACTGCATCAACCTCAATAAAGCTCATGTTTATTTCAAAGCATTGAAGGGTTATAGAAATAGGAACATGCAGCTAAGACAAAAAAGAAAAATCCACATTAAAAAGAGGCTCTGTGGTAGGATTTAGGATAACTTACCTTTCTTGAGCATCTATTAAAAATGACAGTAAGACACATGTGTGGCCTAACAAACATGAGAGGTCCATACTGGCCCCCGGTGCTGAAGAACTGCAGGCTGGGTTCCTCCCTTTGCAGTATTTTGTTAAAAACTGAATTCCTTTAAGCTTCTGGAGCACCCTACCTCTGAAGAACTGTGTTCCAGGCTGCTGAGCCCTGCTTTATTCTCTGGCCATTCCAAACAGCATCACCCTGGAGCTGCTGCATGCTTTTTCTTATCTCTGTCAAGCTACTGGTGTTAGGAACTTTGCAAGCTAAATGCACCAGTTATGATTAGTGCTCTCCACTTCCCATCTTGAATCTTTGTACAAACCCTGTGCAGTGAACTACTCCTTTTCCATCACAAGACAGGACAGAAATCCCATGTTAGGTCACGTGTTTCTTTCTAAGCTGCCTGGCACTAGCACATAGGAGTAGCTGCCTTCTGAGCTTTGCTTTCTGCTGGTGTTTCCTCGGGAGCCTTGTTTCTGTGTCGCTGTTCCCCTTCAGCTGCCCTGTCCCAGACTTGCAACCCAGGTACCCTTTTACAATTTGTTTGCCTTTGCCTTTCAATGGCAACAGACTTGGGGGAGGGTGGAGGTGGTCTGCCCCTTCCCTTCTTGGCTGCAGTAAACATTACTGGAACACCATCTCTTACATGTCATTCATGACTTAGCATCACATTTGCTGCTCTCCCCCTGCAAGATGGGCCTCTCGGTGTTTTGGCTGTCCCGGCTCTGTCTGGTATCAACAAGGCATTTTGCAAACAAGGTACAGAAGCCAAAGATACTGACTGTGCAGCACAGCAGAGGAAAACATCAGCCAGTTTCTTTTTTTAATACATTATGACTATCTGGTAAGTTCTGATTTTGTTAATGATGTTATTGCACCCCTGACCTGCATAGCAAACCTCAGCAGCTCAGAAGCAGCACTCATCACTGATCCTCTGGGAGAAACCAGGACAGACAAGAACACTCTTGACTTCGACTTCAGCTATGGTTATGCTAAGGTAGAAAGTCGGTTTGTCAGCAGGGAGGATGAACTGAAAAGTGGAAATTCTCCAACTAAAAGAATGTGGAACAGA
Organism: Melopsittacus undulatus; assembly: GCF_012275295.1. NCBI lineage: Eukaryota > Metazoa > Chordata > Aves > Psittaciformes > Psittaculidae > Melopsittacus > Melopsittacus undulatus. The sequence continues at coordinate 1,381,581 of NC_047538.1, read as the reverse complement.
GCAAAGGCTTTAAAACCCATAACAAATGCTGTCATTAATAGTGCCAGCAATATGTTGTTAGTCAAATTTTCAGTTTTCCCTCTGCTAAAAGATGCTCTTGCTGTTCTGCCTGTCCCACTGCACCACTTTGCGTTTGACTAGATGTTCATTAAGAACAACATTATGCATCTAAGCTAAAAAAACCTGCTGCATAAACACACTTAGTATTACTTGTATTCTTCCATTTGTAGCCTTTCTTTGAATCAGGGTTACCTAAACACTAGACGATTTCCACAACCCAGGTAGGACTTCAGATTATTCTGCTGAGTACCAGCTGTGTGCAGTGGTTAGCACTTCATTAGTAAGTACTACAACTTTGGAGCAAGTCACCTCTCCTGCCCCTTAGATTTTTTTAGCTATAAGGAGGATCCAGCTGTGCCAGGTACAGTTGTATGGTATTGTTCCAAACCTACACCAGAGAGGAATAAGTGCCTGTTTTACCTATTGGATTCTTACAAAGTTGTAAATAAATGTGCTTGTTTAATGAAATGCAAAATGTTGAGGCAAAGGTCCAAAGAAATTAAAGGGCTCCAAGCAGTGTAATTCACTTCTTGCTGCTTGTTCTACGTCCTAACTTCCAAAAGCAGTAAAATGGCACAGTTTCACCTAGCCAAGAAGCCCCCACAGGCTGTTAAACCTCTACAGCACCTGTAGCTTCTACTGACAAACTTCAAGAGCGAGTATCTGAAGTGTAATAGAATCATTTAGGTTGGAAAGGACCTTTAAGATAGAGTCCAGCCATTAACCCATCAGGTTTCTCTCTCAATTGTTTCCCTTCCACAGTGGGTCAGATAATGTAGTTGTTAATTAACTATTGGCCAATCAATATCTTTTTAATTGGACACTTTCCTATGATGCATTCAGGAAAGCTGGATAACTGTCCATATAGGAGTTAGCACCAATGCTGTAGAATGGGTTTTACATTAACCATCTTCCAGACAAAATCTCAACTGTGCTGCAGTACCATGAGAAGAGGTATCTGAAGCACTGCAGGAAAAGACTCCTGTAAAAATGAAGAAAGAACAGGGCCTTTTGGTCAGACCTATTCTGGAGAAACCAGAACATCAGCGAACACTGGTTTGTAATGTCTGGCTCAGAAGCAGGTCAGAGAGCAAGCAGCAATCCTACAAATGTACGACACCACAGCAGCTTTGGCAGTTTCTGTCTTGTGGGTTTGGTTGTGGTTGGGTTTAGATTTAGTTTTTGTTTTTAAAAGGAAGAAGTACTTAAAGAGTATAGTACTTACTGTCCCCACTGCTCCTCTGTGCCTAAGTATTCACCCTGATGATAAAAGATAATCCTCACCTTAGTGATAAGGTCAGCTGCTTTCAACCAGGTGCCACTAGCATGAACATAAACTGCACTGATTTAGTCCATCACCCCCTCTGGCAAACTGCTCTGTTTGGTCTGGACAGCTAAAAACATTCCACACAACTTGATTTTTTTAATCTAAAACTTTGTTCTACTGTCTCAAGTTACGTTCTGTAAATAATAAGCAACACTGATGAAATAAAAGAGCTGCAGATTTGTAAAGCAGACGGTGGTGTGCCCACATCTGTGTTACATTAAACATGCACTCACCAGATTTGCTGATTCTTTTTTAATAGCACACAAACGCAACACAAGACAGAAATGCCCTCATGTCTACTAGTCACAGCAGGGTAGAGTGCTGCTGAATGAAGACACAAAGAGATTGGAATTGGTGTCAGAATGTTGAGGCACACACTCAGTTCTCCACTGTTCAAACCAAGCTGAACACTGGAGAATCACTGCAGATAACTCCAGGCAGCTCACGGTGTTCACTGTCTGCCTCCTGTATAACACCTCACACAACTCCTGTGATTCTGCTGTTTTGTAATCAAGCAGATCACAACCTGCTGAGGTAAGGAAGTTGTTCAGGCATTACCAGTCCTAATTAAAACTACACGAGACATGACATGTTTTGCAGAATTGCTTATCCTTGTTCCTTCACTAATGTCACCCTGTTAGGTTTACAGATGTGATTCTTGCTGAGATGCATAAATACACAGTGGCTTTGAGAACAGTAACTGTTACTCATCTTTTAGGTGTTTTGGACCTAAAGAATTTTCTCAAAGTGTACTTTTGACAAAACCATTAAACGAAAGAAAATGAGAAGCTATCAACCTTTGTATTAGCAAAGATGACTGTGAAACAAAACACTGCACTTCTAAAATGATATTCAGAATGTCTGTCTTTCATTTCCCCAGTATCACACCCAGAATAACTATTCAGAATAAAGCAACTTTAGGAAATTTAGCAACATCTCCTGAGGAAAAAAGAAAAAGCAGACAAGAAAATTCTGATGTCTAACACAGTATCACTACAACTGTCAATTTAAAACATGTGTCTGTGGGATCCCCATCTGTCCTTGGTAAGAGAGCAGCACTGGCAACTACAGACCTGACCAAAGAGCCCAACTTGAGCATGTGTACAGACCTTGATCCATGATCAGCAGAGTGCAAGGACACCCCAAATTCTCCACAAACAGCTGTCAGTGCCAGGAGATGCAGTTCTGGTGCCTGCCACTAGTATTTAGTTGAAGAGGCTTCACCTGCTGTACCTGTCTGTGCATGTCTGGCACCAAGCTTCAAGTCCATTCCATCTGCAGACACCAGCAGGCAGATCAGCCACATGGGCCTTCCAAAGAGCTCTGTGGCAATGAAGTCCTCCAGTGAGACCTAGTTCTTACTGCCACAGCTTCCAACAACTGTCATTGACACATCACGTTCATAAAGGTGTTCCAGTTTAGCCACCTCATCACCCCAGCCCATTCAAAACAGTAACTTAGTGGTTCTGGAACAGCTCAGATTCTGTCAGGGTTTCCATTGCAAACTTGTTTTTTCAGGTTTGTATCAAATTTATTGATGAAAGGCTGTTCTGGGCTGTAACCTGGTGTACAGACTGTCAGCCTGGGAACAATTTCTATCCCTTGAAATAATTATAAGCTAACCTTAGTTCAAACAAAGGAAACCTGGCAGGTAATAGAAGCCTATGAAACAATTCCATGGCTGCTAGTATTTTCAAGACGTAATATCAAACCTGTTACTTACTTGGCTCTGGAAAAAACCTGCTTCATAAATAGAGGGACTGCTTTGCCTAAGGCTTTACTGCAGTTCAGACCTTAAGAAGGGACTTGCCTTAGTAAGTTCAAGGAGGAATGGCCTTACGTCTTCTATCACAAGATATGCAGCAACTAAATACATGCTGCAGTTGCTGGAGTTCAGAACTGGAATGCACCTGCAGCCTTAAGTACCACCATCCCATGCACGTCATGTCCACAGAACACAGAACGAAGACAGTACTTGTCTCACAGACATGTAGTGGGAGGGCTCAGTGTAAATCATACTCAGAAGTGCCACAATCAATTAAATGCTAAACAATATATACCTTAAAAATGAACCTGAGAGTTCAGCCATCACAGCAACAAACTACACCTGATGCAGTCACACCACAGGGGCATATGGAAAAAAATGAAAACAAACATATGCCACTTCTAACTTGGTCTAGATTTCATATCACCCCTTTTCTAAAAACCCACTATTTCCATTATTTTATTTCAAATAACAGAAATAACCTCTGCAGTAAGAGGGAACACCCCCTGAATTTACTGAGCATAAAGGAACAGGCAGCATTGGGGTTTATGTGCTAGTTGTCTGCATCTGAGAGCATTAAGTGACTTGGGCCTAACCTCAAAAAACCCCATGACTATGTAGGTTTCATGTGGCTCTGCTGGCAGAGGATGGTTATGCATTGCAAAGGGTTAAGTGCAGTTGCCTCCTGCCCAGCACTGGACTTTGGGGGAGCAGTTCCCACCAGGCAGATAATCTCTGGAAGACCTGGCTCCTGAACCCAGAGCTCTGTCAGAATTCAGTCACTGTCTTGGACACACGATGCTTCTGAGGTGTGTTAAAAACACACATGCAGCACAGGCAGCTTGAGTGTTGGATTTGGCATTAGAATGTCTCAGTTAGATGCAAGAATGTGTAAAATCACAAGCCAGACAGCTCCCTGCTGACCACATATCTGAGGAAGCTTATATGCATTTATTCCAGCAAATGCACGGAATATATTGTGCTTGTTAAATGTGTTCCCAAAATGCTAGTTTCAGGCAGAAACATGCAAATAAATGGTGCCTAGGGTTAAAACCTCCCACTTACAGTCAAATCCCTCCTCTTCTGAAGGATCTACCAGCTCAGATGCTCAAGATCTTTACTTGACCCAATACACCTTCAGGAGAACTGCAGGATGCTGAGGAAGCAACTGTTTATCATGTAGGCCATTCCTGCCAACACAGGGATGCAGCTCTTCTTCCCTGTCCCCTTTTTCTTTGTATACAAGGTCAAAACTATACTGAAAACTTCCTCGGGTGTATGAGTGTGTACAACCTCTCTGGGCTTCAAGTTCAAAAGGAAATGAGAGGAACTTCACTGCAACCTCAAGCATAACTTCTTTAAAACCAGCAGAGCAGCAGCTGGACTCACCCAAACAGCACATTCTTACAGTGTCTGTGTTACACATCCAGGATGTAAGTTGTGTGTGCCTGCATCCCAGCCAACTGCATGGCACCAGCCACCCTGTACATCCTTTGGCACTTCCTCCCCCTCTGACTAATGGCTGTGCAGCAAACAAGCACCTTTTCACGCACTTTGATACCATCAAACTGAAGGAGTTCACAAAATATAACGCTGTAATCTCTGTTACCCCTCTCTCCCAGACTCTGCCTGTCTTTGCAGTGATGACAAGAGTTGTCACCTTCAAGTTTCCTGTCTCAAAATGTGTTGCAAAATGTTTCCATTCACCTCCTGATTCAGTGTAAAAGGTACAGTTCCTACCAGGGATTTCTTCGGAACACCCATCTGAAAACCAGGAGCTCAACATGCCTTGGTGAAGATTAAAGTGCCCAAGGCCATGGCATTATTATGGTGCCTCAGGGCATAAGGCAAGGAGGATTTAAAACTCTTGAGTAGTCTGCTGGCAGGCAGGGCAGTGGAATAGATGGAGTGTTGGTCTAACTTCTGTACTGATGTTTATAATGGTCCCCTTTATAAAGGTCCCCTCAAAACCCATCAGTGCTAATGGCCATGTGATGTAAATGCAAACACAGACACTTTACTTGGAGTAACAGGAATGTTTCCTTATAGTACTTCTACCTTCCTGGGAAAGCATTGTGCTTTCCCCACTTTGGGGAAGGAGGCAAACAATCAAACCAGGACATCAGCTGCTAGGTGTGCATGAAGCTGCTGTGTGAAAGGAACTGTGATGACTCCAGGTGTTTTCTCTTCAGACTCTTACATACTTCTCAGTTAGTGCAGCCAGGCTGCAGCCAGCACAGGAGAGTCCTCCAGCACAAGTTTTACCTAACCAAGCTATTCAAAGTTGTTTTGATTTTTAAAGTTAGCAGTTGCAAGAAAATTCAAATCAACTGTCTGTACTTAAGAACTGATACAGAGCATTCCACATGTTAACAGCAACATTAGGTGAAAAAATTATCTATATAAATACCAGCCACATGCTAAATGAGGTGACATCAAGGCAATAAATAGCTCCATCTGTATGAAACAGTTCGTAGAACAATCCAGAAGACATCTCTGAACTAAGAAGTAACTATGGGTGAAGTAGTACTGGAAAAAAAAAAATGGGTTGGATTGATTTTTTCTTTTTTAAATAAAACTCAGTTTTCTTGGATCACTTTATAAATCTGCTGCATGCTCCAAATCACACACACATGGATTTTTTTTTCTCCCAAGTAAAGAAAGTTGAAGGTTTACATTTTTATAGCAATGTGACTATTTCTGAATGGCAGCCGTATATATTACATGCAGTGTGAGAGGGTTAAACAGGACAGCCTCAACTCTTTATAAACTTTTGCCCTCTGGATATGTACTCATTGGCTGCTGTACAAGACTTGAGCTGTATTACACGCCTTAACGATATGGTTCAACTGTCGGTCAGGCTTGGGGCCTGGCAATAGGCCAGACCGCAATCAATGGGACACAAACCTCCCCCTTTCAGATCATCACGAAGGCTCATATTATCTCCTTTTTGTCGTGCTGGTTAAATTTATGGAGCAGAACCTCGAAGCTGCATTCCTTGGCTTGGGCCGGCCCACGCGGGCCTCCCTTTGTTTGGTACTGTAAGCGAGGCGTGCTTTGGAGGATTGCAGGGTTGTTAGTTCAGGCACTGACTGTTTGCTCATGACTGAAATGAAAAGAGTTCAGTGGAAGGGCAAAAGGACAGCACAAGTGTAAAACCCCATCCCAGCAGGCCCTGGGCTCCCATCTACAGACACCGGACTAGGGCTGCGCAGAAAACCTCACCACTAATGACAAAGGGAAGGTCTGTCTAGAAGCAGGCAGAGAGCCCAGCAGTACCTTAGTACGTACTTCGCCACAAGGTCCCTCGCTTCACATAAGCCTGTAATTACTACATAAATATGAACCTCAACTAATGTGCCTTGAAATACTGCTTAGAAGTGGTATTTGCTTTAAAGCAATGCCTTACCTTCTAATTTGAAAATAAAACCTGTCAGTAGACAAACAGTACCTGACCAACCACATGGTTTAGTATTTCTACTGTTTTAAACAGATGGAGTAACCTCAAAGAACCTGATGTCTGGGTATTTATTCCTGGGAGGAGGACATGGCAAGTAATTCTAGTAAGACACAAAACTAGTAGAAATACAATATGTAGCACAGATTTTCATTTTGTATATAACAAACATTTCCTACATCTTTATATTTGGTCTCAGAATGGAAAAAGCTCACTTGGGAGCATGCTCAAACACTATCTACTCCCAGCTTTATCACTGTGGTAATTCAAGGCCACTCCTTGATACAGGTCAGAAAATTAAGGATGTAAAGAAACCTTTTAACATTATCTCAGGTAAAATAATGTGGAGTGAAAGCAAATGGAAAGACAACTTGAAAGATGGTGTTCCTGATACATGCAAGAGAAACAAACACATACACGGACCCTCCCAAGGACTCTTACTGGGTATATGCATGACACAAGGTACCCGTGTCCTTGCTCCTCAGTACAGATGTTTGTGCTCACCTTCATCACCACTAGGACTAATAAAACCAATGCCCAAAAGGCTGCCCAGCCCCATCACCCCTGTGGCACAAACAGATGTGGTCAGTGCCCTGGCCAGCAGCTCCTGCCACTGCTGCTTTAGAAAGAAGCAAATAGACAAATACCGGTTCCTGTTCCACTACACCAGTTTCATCTTTTCTGCTATTTTTATGAACTGAAAATACAAGTAAGAGGACCAAAAGATACTAAAAAAAACCCACAGAATGTGCATTAAGCTTTTTTCAGGTCTGGGGATCAAGTCCAACTGGTTCAGTGTAGACTGGTGATTTGTCCTGGTACATTCCAGCAGCCACGTCTGTTTTGAATAAAGCTTTTGTTCATTTCTGGTCCACATACGCTTTCAACTTATCCCACCTAATTCCAAGCAAGTAGATTTGTGAATGGAAATTGTGGATACTTTATTGCTAGGTCTTGGGTGACTTTCCAGTTTGTTCTGCTGATGCTAATGCATAAGCCTCAGTTTTTTTCTTTCTCTAAATCTCTCCAATTCCACTCTAGGAGATGCCATTGCAAACTTGTTTATTCTGCAGTGCACTCCAATTATTTCAACCCAAGAAAACTACTCCATAGAATACACCAAAACAGCAACACCATTTAGCAAAGGGCTTTCCAAGTAAGAAGGATCTAAAAAGTACCTGAATGCCAGTAACAAGGAAACATACAGCACAGAAAGAGGTGTTCCTTTCACTTTTTTGCCTTGGTGACCAAAAGCTTGTGCTGAAATATAAGATAATTTGACAAAATTTGTAGTATTTTCAAGGGAAATATGTTTTTCTTCCTGTCTGGATGCATTCCTTTGAGTCAGTGGCTAGTGGACTTCCTTGACAGTGGGCAAGTGCTGTACCCACACTGTCCATTTCCAGTAACAGGAGCTTATGTGGCTCCTGTTCTGAACTCGGACACAGCAGCACTCCCAATTAACACCAAAGCCAGGCAAGTCCCTTCAACCCACTGATAAGAACATACTTGCCTCTAGTTGTAATTTACCAAGGCACTAGTAAATATGTTGGTTATGTGTCCACTATCACAGTGGGAACTCTGCATTCATTCCTCTCTTTATTTGTTGCTAATAATGAGTGGACATCTAAAGGAAAATGCAATTTCACATTTTATCCTAATCTGACTACGCACCATTATTCACTTGAGTCTTCACTCTTCCCCTCAAAACGTTCCAGTCCAGTGCCTCTGTCCCTTTCAGTCCTTAACAGCCTGAATGCATCCAAGGTATCTTTCTGCCCTCAAATGTCAAGTTAAACACTATGTTTTGAGTGGAAAAATCTTTCTTTCTTACAAAACAGATAATGACATTTGGAATGACAGTTTGGTCCCTCATAAAGCCTTCCTTTTTAATATTACACACATTACCAGTGGTGAACCCAGTAGTTTTCTTAAACCAGGCTTTTGTTCAGTTGTAGCAGTAGGAATACATTCTGACATGGCAAAGCAAAAAGGCTTTAAACCAAAGAAACTGCACAAGCTTTAACTAAATGTTTAGCACTCCCTACTGGAATTTAAACCATCCAGAGCTTCTTTGCTAATATGCAGGGTGTGCTAAACCCCAGAAGTACAGTGTGAAGGGAGCACTTATGAACCTCAGCAACTGCAACCCTTGGGCTTTGGAATGTGTCTTTCTACAAACAGCTAAAGTGTTTGCTTCCAGGTTTTCCTGTCTCAGTCCCTGCTTGTAAGATACTACTTAATAGATCTGTAAGTATGTAAATACTTTACATCTACTTAAGATGTAAAATGAAAGACCTGTACAATTAAACGTGACCTAACACTGGCGAGTAATAGATATTTTTTTTCCTAAAACCTCCTTTTACTTAGAACAGTCATATACAGCAGATGTGAAAGCAACCACAGCAGTACAACATCAATGAAGTATGCTGTTGGTCCGAACTGTTTGTTTTTAATTCCACTTTTTCCAAATAGTTCAATTGAGTCAAGTTAAAATAAGGGGACAAAGACGCCCAACTGTAACGACAACTTATTTCACAAAAACTCCAAATATCAAAGGTATCTGGTAATGCAGACACCTAGGAAGGAGCTTCTGAAAACACTACTCTGGCCTAAAGTAAGGTATTTGTAGTCATGCACAAAAAGCATTACAGTTTTGTTTTGTGACAGATGCCAAAAGGAAAGGCAATGGGCTCTCCTGGCACAGAGCTTTGGATCTCCACATCATCTGGACTCCTGGGGGTGCTGAGCAGCTAACTGTGCTCTCCTGCAATGAACCAACGTCTGGTTCTGAAACAGTGACACTTTTATACGTATGGTTCTAGAATTACAGACTCTGCAGTAAAATATTATTAAGCAAAATGAATATTTTAAAGGTTTGTCTTACTTTGCTAGTCATGAAAACTACATGCAACAGAGTCATTTTCTCCAGTCATGCATAGCAAATTCTGCTGTACTGTATGAGTATGTAGAGATTGAGAAGTGCAGTCAAGTGTGGGATGGCAGCACACTCCATCCTCAATTCCTATGATTTTAGGCACTCCAGAAAAGTAACCACATGCCTTAACTGCTTGGATTCTTTCCACAGAGTTCTGAGGGGCTGTAGACTGGTGCAGTGAGTATGCAAAGCAATCCTGCCAGGATTCCAGCCCGAGTCACACATAATCATTACCTGAGACTTCCCTGACAAAAAGCCCTATTAGTTCCCTGACATACAGTACATAAGACTTACTGCTGTATAGTCTAGGAAAGACCATACTTCTCTAACCTGAGTCATTGCTTTGGAAATAACCCTGGGGAAAAGCAAGAAGAAAATCAAATAATTCTTACAGAAAGCTGTAAGAAAGAAAACCACAGTCACAGCTACAAGGCAGATGTGTCAAATGGCAGTGAGGAACAAATGAAGAGGCAAAAGGAACAGAGAAGCATTTCTGTTCATTCTTAGGGTAACTCTATTTATATAAACATAGAATGGTTTGGGTTGGAAAAGACATTAAGATCACATAGATCCAACCTCTCTGCCATGGGCAAGGGACACCTCAGCCTAGACCATGTCACCTAAGACTCTGTACAACCAATCTAATTTCTATTACCTAGAAATCATTTCAGGTTCTGGGTGGTGGATTATTACCTCTTTCTAGTTAAGAAACTAAAATAGCTGAGGTGCATTTTCAGAAAGAAGAAAAACCCTTAAAGTTTTGAGATTAAGTTGTCCATACTGAAGAGGTTCAGGGCTCTGGTTAAGGAACAACTTACCCCCAAGCACATCTACACCCTCTTCCTCAGTGAGCCAGGGTGGTCATTTCAGGAACAGAGCTACAGAAAGTTATCAGTGATAAATTAAAAGTGAATAGAAAACTCCTGAGCAGGTAAAACTGGTAACAGAAAGTGGTTAAAGTTTCAAGGGGGACGTGTGTCTGCTGAAGTGCTGTAAAATGTCTGGGCACAAACCCAGGCTTGCCTAACTTCAGGGCTCCAGTAAAGGCAGCATTTAAGGTCATATTTAGAGAGGACAAATGAAGAGGCTTTTAAAACTCCAGTGAGGACAGTGAAGTACTAAAGGACTTGAAGAGGTCAGAAATATGGCAGGAAATGAAATAGGATTCAACCTACAAAACTGCAACCTGGTTAATCTGGGGAAAAATAATGTAGTACACAAATATGAAATGACAAGGAGATACTTGCAAAGCAGTAAAATAGAACAAAATGCAGGAAAACAGTGAGCAGACAACTGGGTATGTATGGGTTTGCAATGTGATATGGCAGTAAACCCAGCCAGCACAGGCTTGGATGACTTGCAGAGCACAGCTTGTCACAGAGCAGGGATGTGACAGTCACTTTTCATGCAGTGCTTATGGGAACTTACAGACTGGGGGGATTTCAAAGCAGCTCAACAGCAGCAATGGAAGAATCGAATGGAAACCATTAAGGCAAGTTTGACAGTGACTAAAGGTGGGGCCAACACTGAGGAAAAGCCAACACCTACAGCCATTTGACAGAGTGCCATAGGAATGAAATGGACAAACTTGCTCAAAGGAAAACAGATCATTATAAAAACTTGATATCCCACTGGGAAAAGAGGATAGAGGATATCAAGGAAATCATACTGCCCAAGTCATTCACAGGTCAGAGCGATGAATCAGCCAAGATGTCTTGTGTAGCATTTCCAGATTTACACAGCACAATGCGTATCAGCTCATACATTTTCTCTCTGGCTTCTACTATGAAAATCTTAGGAAGGGCTTACCAGGAGAAAAATACCTCCTTCCCCAGAGTCGTGGCCCATACACATCTGACATTACTGTGAAGACTCTTGAAGTCAGATCTAGATCAAGGCTAGTGGTCAGGACAAAGTTTGTGAGACATACAGAGGTGTTAAGGTTCAAACCATATTTATCTATAAAACTTGAGAACCTTGAGGACATACTGTGCAGTATATAAGCTGAGCTGGTGTTCCATATAATTAGGTCCAGATTTTCTACTTCTGAGTACCACTGATGCTCATCCTCTCAACTCTACTGCTTTTGACATTGCAATCAAAGTCACAGCTCAGAGAAATGGATGCACAACCAACCAAAAAAACACATGCTGTTGACATGGTCTCAGACTTTGCAGCCTGGTTGCACACTTCTGAGTGATGACATGGAAGTGGGGAACTAAAGAACAATGAGCACAGGCTACTGCTTTCCAGATGGAGTACAGCTAAAAGAAACAAATATTTACGTAAGAATTTTCTGTGCCCATTCATGGCTTGCCAGCCCAAACTGTTCTTTACTAATACATTCTAGTTCACTGACAGAATTAATTCAAATTAGGTAGGTTGTGAAGTTACTTCTAAGTTTCACCTTGTGACTATCAGAAAACACCACTAACTGCTGCAACAGTTCAGGACTAATCTTAAACTTGCACTGACCTGGCAGAAGCCTGAGAGAAAGCTGTGATGGCAGTTTCCTGCATTACTTGGTAAGTTAGACACATGTCTAAATATAAATGTTCTTTCCTTGTGCTGCACTAGAACTTAAAACACATTTCCAGGAGCAAGCTTTCCAAGCATATCTAGAGACATAACAGATTTCTTGTTCTGAACTGGCCTTTAAGACTTTTGGCAGTGTATGACTAATATGGAAATAATCAGAACTCTCATATGTGACACTGGAGCACTTGGAACACATAAACCCCACTCAAATAAAGGTATTGAGTCCCAGTCTTTAGATGTACACTGCATTGTCACAACTATTTTATGCTCCCCTCTGCATTAAAATTGAGAAGTATTAAGGCAGCTTTACTCATAAATAACAAGCATAATAAATTGTATGATTACATAATAAGTTATAAGATTAGCCTTGAAAAAGCCCAGCCTAAAGTCACATTTAAAAAGTACTTTCTTGCATTGTAAACACACTGCCTTTTCTACTACCACCATCAGTTATAAAGCCATTGTCTGCATCTCAGTCCTGTTAGTTTGGCTCCATTTTCCACACACATGGATTGTGCAAGCAACACAAACCAGCATATTCTGAAGCCAAAAGAGACTCGTGCCCTCATAGCAGCATCACAAGTAACACCAGCTACAGCGTCTTTCTCAGAGTTCTGTTCAATTCAGTAACTTAGCTGGAACTAGAATGTGCCTTTTAGAAAAACCTACAATGTCAATTAAAATTCTTCATCTCGCCCAAAACTGATTGGTTGAAGTCAAGCAGCTTAAATTGAGGGCTATTTAAAAATTCAACCATGTCATTAGAGATTTGCAAGGGGCCTCTAATTTAGGGTTATGCATCATGCTATTTAAATGCAACTGGAATTAACAGTTTGACTCAACTCCGTGCCAATACTGGAAACCTGCACAGAGCCTCCAACAAGGTCAGGCCGCTCATACCACACTTTTAAAACTCAGGTTCTTTAAATGTTCAAAATGATCCTGAGAATCAGTTACCACCATGAGCAGACATTCCAGGGTTAGCTGGTGCTGCGTACTTAGTTTGGAGAAGCCTACACAGCCCAGCATGCAAAAACATTCTGTTCAACGGAAGCCAGCAGCTTGGGCCTGGAACACTGTTCGGCTTTGATTCCAAACCACGCATATTTGAACAGTTAACAAATGCGGCAGGGGGATAGTGGTACACAGCAGCCTGAAACACGTACAAATCCTTTGTTGGTTTGGGGTTTTTTTATACCCCCAAAAGAACAATTTCATTGCTCCATTATATAAGCACATAAAAAAAAAACCCAAAACGCATTACTAAACAAAACATGAGCACAAAGTTGCTTACAGGTGGTGGTGTGGCTTTGGATTTGTTTTTTTCCCCCCTTCCTACATTATCTACATATTCTCAAGTACATTTGTTTATCCAAAGAAATGTTTTCATCAGATTTTGTAGACTGGAGAAGTAACTGAAAATGGGTTTTCTTTCTTTTTTGTTCTGTTTCCACTTGTAGAAGGTTGCTGTGTTAGAAACTTTTTGCAGGGCATGTGCAGACATTAAAATCAGTTCACTATGCTCATGTATGACAACAGTATTTCAGAATCTAGTAGAAGCAAAACTGTGGTTCAGCTCATCCATTTTACCCTCATTTCTTAACTGACAGTGAACAAGGTAAAGGGAAATGTGTCACACAGGCAAACACAAGAGATAAGGTTGTTGGAGGTTCTCCCTTTCCCAGCTGCTGTCTAATGTGTCAACTGCTGATAACGTCATTGGTACCATGTAGAGGCTGTATGTCACAAGTATGTCAAACATGAATTTCAAGTGTGTGTGTGTCTTGAAACAAACAATAATAAAACCACAGCTCAAATAGTAAGACAACTAACAGTACAGCCAGGTGTGTTTCTCCCCACTTCTGAATCAATCAATCAACCTACCTGTACAGTCACAAAATTAAGACACATATGAGCAAAACAGTAGATGTGGTTTCTCAGGGATGCACTTAAGAGTTCTTGTGTAACTCCCTGTATGCACATGTACCTACCAAGTTGTATCCTTGACCTCTTGGTTTTACAAATCAAGCTAAGTACCAAATACAGAACACGTACACATGTGAACACATCCATTTTCACAGCAAAGTACACTTAGGTTCATTCTTCAAAGCTTCCTGCACCTCACTCACACTTCATCAACCTCATTGTTCATTACTGAAAGGCTGACAATGGGCATGCCAGGACTCCAAGCCAGGCATAATAAAACACAGGAAATGGAAACGCCAAATGGGAAGACAAGAAACCCCAACATTTTGCGAGCATTCCTCTCTAACTTTCTGACAATAAAATGTACTTGGGATTGTCTTTCACTTCTTCAGCACACAAGATCTCACGTACATACATCAGGACTTCCTGGCATAGTAGTGTCATACGGAGTAAATTCCTGGCAACAAACAGTAAGAAGAATCTCCTCTCAGAGAAGCCCTTCGGGAACTTGTCCCTTTCCCTCTTCCACATCCACAGTCAGTTCTAATGAACATCCATTTATTGTAAACATAATCATTGTATTTTGTAGAGAGCACATGAAGCTACAGGAAGTAGGACAAAGCCTCTGTCCTGATCTGCTGACACACAACACCCACACACAGAGAGGTAAACAGGACATTATTATGGACATAAGCGCATTAGCCATGCTTCCTAGAAGTGAGAACCACTGTACAAAATGAAAATTGGAAGGTAACACTGTATTGATACCAGAACTCTTCAAACCGTTTTTCTACACACCTAAGTGGAAGCTGGAGGTAGAGGAGGGAGAACTCTTCAATTTCAACTCTGCATAAGGACTTCATGGTAGAAGTTTAATGTCATTCCCTATAGCCTTTTGAAAATTTTGCTTTCATCTAATGCTGTAGCTGAATAATTCCTATTTTATGTTGTAGCTTTTCTGTTCAAATCTCACTCTTGCTATAGTAATGCTATCTATTACAAAAAAAGCAAACTGAATGAAATGGGCTACATCTCTAATAATGGCTCATAGCAAATTTGATCAAGCTGTTGTTTTTTGGGGTAAAGAAAGATAACCAGATCAGAAGTTGCAGCAGGTATTAATACACATTTTCACAGCATTATTCACCAGAAATATAAACTGCTCACTGACCTGGGGCCACTCAGAGTTGCTGTGTCCCGCAGTGCCTGTGCAGTTTCCGATGCAAAGTCCAGAGCCCCAGCTACAGGTTTGGTTACTGTGCCCACCAGCCCTTTGCCAAGGCCCGATATGAAGCCACTGACACCTCCTTCGGTCTTCACACCTTCCATAGTTGAAGCTATTACACTTGTCAGTCCTCCAATGATTCCTAGCAAAGACAAGAACAGCACAGTAGTCCACAAGTGCTGCCTCAAAGCATCAGAGAGCCTTCCTTGCACAGCTGATTCTGTTTGGCCCAACCATCTACTGTGCACCCTGATGGAAACATACTGGGCATTTGATGTAACGCAAAAACTGCGTCAAAATGAATTACATGAGCTCAGGACTTTATATTCTGTATACACACACATGTAGGCACAGACAATAATAACCCACAGAAAAAGATCTAATTAATCATTAAATATGTGGATTTTAAAATATTTCTATGTTGTCTTATTTCCCAGCTGTACTTACACAAACAGTCCTCATCTATTCCTGAGGTGAAGCAGTCACTTACAATGTGACAACATCCTGTTACCACAAAAGCTTATACAGTTTGAGACAGAAAACAGAAAAGTGCATGTCTCCACTGGAAAAAGTGAATTTAAAGTGGCCCCACGTGATTTTAGCTGTGATGCTGCGGAGACATTTCTGTGCATATCTCCACTGCAGGGAACCTGCATGCTCTGAAGAAATCAAGAGCCTACTGAGGCTTCAAAAGACTTGGAACAGTTCACTTGATCTAAGAACGTGCTTTACAGATTTCCAATCTTGGGATGCTGTGATTGTGTTGTTTTTAGTGAACTAGCTTAAGCCCCCATGTAAAAACACTTCCCACCACTCGGCTCTTGAGCTTCCAGCAGCCACGCATTCTCCTATGATCTGTAACTGAAGTACAGACCAGACAGCACATTTACTCCCAAACTTGAGGAGCACAAAGTATTTAAGTCACTTCTCTTGAGTAACTACAGTTTATGGCTAATTCCTACATTTCAACTTAGCAGATACTTGCTCTTTTGAAAAACAAACAGTGAACAAAACTGAATAAGGAGCATTTAAAAACTCTATAGAATTAAGACTAAAACAGTCCTGTTAGTTAATGGGTAATACAATTTCAGCATTTTTCCAATATAACTGATACCAGCCTTTATAGCACACTGCTATGAGAGAAACCTCTCATGATCCAGTTAAATACCTACAGTGTCTCCTTATGACAAAAGCCCAGCACAAAGACTTTTGCTCAGCACAGATAAGACTGCTGCTTTAGTGAAAGCCAGATTAGCTTCACACAGCCCGCAACAGTTGCACTAAAAGAATGACATTTAAACAAACTGAGTCAAGATGCTGCAAAATATAAATATTTGATTTAAACTTGGCTTGTATTGATTTAACTTTCTTCAACAGATAAATCATGAGCTAAATTGATGTGAGATGCTGGCCAAATTAAGACTAGTCCACTGCCTTTTATACAAATTCATCTCTTTTGTTATTAGTAGACTTAAAACACCCCCAAACAAAACAACAATACAACCCAACTGGTGAAATGCTACTTTAAGCTGATTTACTGGTTCTGAGGAACTTCAGGTTTCTGGAACTGAAAACAAACACAAGACAGCTACAGTCCAGCTGTACTCATTTGTAATTTAATGTCTGGCCCTCAAGAAACCTGTTTTCATGGGTATTTTATGCCTCCACAAAGAAACTGAAGTTTTGGACGAACTTTCATTGAAACTTCATTTTAATTTGCCAAAAAAGCTCTTACTCGGTTACATGTGAAAAGACTTCTCTCTTAAATGGAGTTTCTGTCAACATAAGAACCAAAGAATTCCCCCCTGCCCCACTCTGCAAGCATACCAATTCAAACATAAAGCCTGCAACAGCTCCACGTCCCTGGCTTCAAATAATCCCCCAAGGGTAATGCAAACTTTTCAGTCTCATCATGGCTTTTAAAAAAGAAATGAATTAAAAGTGCAGCTAAGGCTTACCATGTGCAAGTCCATGGATGCCAGCCACGAGATGTTCTCCACTAGTTGCAGCATGGTATCGGATGTATTCTCGTTCGGTCTGATGTCTGCTATCCATTGTCTTTCCCAAACCATCTGACAAGGTCCCAGCAAACTGCAAGAGATGAACCTTTTCTGTTATTAAAAGAACAAAAGTTGTTTCTCTTACACACACTTATTGAAGAAAACACCCAGATTCTAGATGTGAAACACAGATTTATACAATTTCTGTTGTTACATGTGCTCAGTTACGCAATGAAAAAAGCTCTGAAATACATTAAGCTGCTGCAACTCAAATCCTGAGGTGACAGGAAAAACTGAGTAGGTGCCCACTGCAGTGGTCAAGCCAAAATGAACGAATCCTGCACCAAAAGAAGTGCCAGTGACCCAACTGTAACCTTCCAAAATGTCATGAGAATGTTATTTAGAGACAAAGCTTTTCTCCTCAAAGATGTCAAAAGCTTCAAGGCAAATATACCTGTCATGAAACTAAAACATTTGCAAGAGTTAATGAAATAATTTTTAGTAACACAATGTAGAAGTGGCTCTGTTGTGAGAGGAGCTGTTGGAAGAGCACAGTGATGCCCACTGCAGCACATGGGGTGAACCAGTTAAAGAGAGCTCCCTTGGTAAGTGTCCATGGGTATTACACACTGTAAAACAAAAGTCTAAGGGGAATCCTGAATATGTATGTGTGGGAAGCGTTTTTACTTCTCACACTTACGTCAAACAATGTGGGGGAAGACCTGAGATATACTTAGAGATGAAAGAGAACATGGAAGTCCAAACAGGATTTGTTCTGAGAATTCCGACCATTACTGAGTATGAGTCAATGAAAAAGCACCAAATAAAAATGATCTATTGTGATGTGTTGACCTTTGGTTTGATGTAATCAGATACAAACCAGAAGCTTGGTGGAGGGAGGGAGGGAGGCAAGAAAAGGAGACAGAAAACCTGAAACCTTACCTCATATTCAGGATATTATTATTATAGAAAAGAACTCCTAGCAGGCATTTTCCTGAAATAACCTCCAAAACCCAGCTATATTTTGTTCTATGTAGGTGGTCATCTTCTGTACCTCCCTCAACCAGCAGCCTTCTTCCAAGCTTCTATCAACAAATGGACTTCCGCTGGAATGATAATTTAATGCTTTGCTGTGTCTTAAACTAGGGCTGGGGAAAGTTCCAGGTGCCACAGGAATGTCCAAGGTACTCGATGGCTGCAGCAATGGTGAAATCATCACTGTCCTGTGTGATCAGAACTCCCCTGCCATAAAGGCTGTGTACAGACTCTTCCCTATCCGTTGCTCAGCTCTCCTCTGCTCTGTTGCAGGTACTATCTTCTTTGCATTGCTATTAGTAGTATTAAAAAACCCTCTGTGATTAAGGTGTGTGCCACCTTAGGAGACAACTAAAATGCTGATTCTAATAGATCTAAAGATGAAACAAAAAACAGTTAATTAATGTGCACCATGCAACAAGGCTCCCCTCCTTTTTCTGCCATTTTTTTCCAAGACTGTGTTTCTTTTTCACTGATGACACCATGTCTCGGGTTTAGATCTTTCTTTGCAGCTCGAAGACAAACTAGTCTAGTGGCTCCAGTTATCTAAACAAGTAGACAACAGGAATGAAAATGAAATCCCATGACCCTTCCTGTGACTTGATCACACAGACACTAACCAGAATGTAGTGATCAGGGACAGAATTACTACTGACCTCTTTGTGAACCTCATGTAGATGTTAGTTTGTTTACAATTAGCCTGGAAATACAAATCAACCTGAAGCTACCTTTTAACAATGTTTAAGGAGGGTGGGTTTCTGGACAAATGCTTTAAGAGGATTAGAGTAGTCGCTATAAAAATTAAAAGGCTCAATAAGCGTTCAAAATTCAAACTGCATTAAGGAATGTGCTCAACAACACATTTTAAAAGTTACATCAGTGTATGATGAGCCAGTCAGCAAGAACAAACCGACTAACAGTGGTCAAAATTGGTGAGCTCTCCTTACAGCTCTGGCTGCATCTTTTTGTTCCTCCCCTGCCTAAATTCACCAGATCCACCACACCAGGTTTTCCAATGAATATAGTCCAGTCTTTCCTAAGACTTTCCTTCCTCTGTAAAGAAGAATATGACACCTAATAGTCAATAATAATCTGGTTTAGTGTACAGCAAGAACTTTAATGTAATAGTAAATTATTCTCTTAGTAAGAAGGAAAAAAAATAATTATGTGCATATGGTTTAAAGTCCTTGTCTCCTTTAACTGCAAAACCAAAGTTAAATGGGGACATTTCTGTTTCTGTTACTTAGAAGTAACACTGAATTGTAGCTGTAAATAGAACAATTTAATGATTCTAATGTACCAGAAAATGTTTCCATTTTGCCCTGACATAGGTGAAAAAATCTAAACTCAACACACATTAATTACGAAACATGAACTTCATGTTGAATCACTTTTTGACACCCCTCCTCCTCAGGTACTGTTTGTTTTCTGGCCTCATTTAACAAACTTTCCCAGCCATGTGCTCCATTTGTACCAAACCCAGCGGGTTCCCTCAGTGAGCACCCAGGAAGGGTCCCTCCTGAACAATACAGGTTCAGACTGTAGTGTCAGTGTTACCCTCACTCGTGATCATAACAAGACTTACACCACCTCTTGTACTGTCCAACAGAGATAATACCATGAGTGAAATAACTGATGGAGGTACCAGAAATTTCTAACCATCCTTTTCAGTGCACCTCAGAAATACTGTCCCTGAAATGGCTTCTGAAGCCTATTTCAGCCAATGGGATTATATCTCTATATAAAAAGGAAATATATAAAAAGAAAAATAAAGGTTTTTATGATTAAAAACCCAACCAACCATTGTAAATTTAAGCAGTTTAAGTCCAACTTAAACTTTGAAGAGAGACTTGAACATGTTAAAGTACAAAGGCAGACTTTCCTTTCTCCCCTCAGATGTGTCTGGCTTTTAGATGCCCCCTTTGAGAAGTGCAACATTAAATACTGAGATACAAGGCCTTGTGGAAGAGCAGTGATTGTGGCTTATTGAGCTGTTAACCCAGGCATGCAGAAGATAGTCTCCAGATAAACAAAGGTGACTCCAAAAGTGCCATCCACCCTTGTCTTCTTTAGCTTTTGTTAATAAGGTGTGACCTGATAACTTCAAAGCTTACTTAAGACCACTTAAATGCCAACATAGCTAAATACAACAGTCTGCCAAACAAACATGAAACTAATCAAGTGACTTCTAAAAACCAATCTCCCTTCTCTATCCTAATTTTCACAATGAGTTCTCTGTCTATGTGCCAGTGAAAAAAAAAATTAGCAACTTGCTCTTTTACCTCTGCATTTTTCCCTGTTTCAGATATCCTTTTCCTTGAAATGAAATTCCATCAGGATACCTCAGTATCAGCTAATTTATCTGCTTCTGAACCAAAAAGCACATGACAGCATTACTGATGCAGCCAGCCCACACATCAGGTACATGAAGGTGGGTATTTTACTTGTCAACCTGGCATCTCCAAACAAAGTGTGGGTCTACTCACTGAAAGTTCTGTCATTTCAAGTACTAAAAATATTTCACCTTATCATTAAGACGCACTGCTGAATGCTTTGCCTCATCCATTCTACCTGGACAGAAAAAGCTCTCCAAAAACCTCCAGTCCTATGAGCATTTGGCCACCATCTGCCACCTTTTTTGTTCCCTTTTTTTGTCCCCAGAGCAGAGGGTCTCTCCTGCATTTCCCCTCTGCAGAAAGACACTGATCTTTTCTTCCAGGTCTATATTCTAAAGACACTTGATCACTGGTTTTCATCCCACATGGGTTCACTTATGATGTGACGCTACCAACTAGTAATGTACTGCAAGCAGAAAATACACCCCACTGCACTTTATGAACTTAAGCCCATAGGGTCTAACATAAAATGATCCTTTTGAGGCAGGTGAAGTACTTCCCTCCAAATTCCAGGACATTATGCTACTGTGAGCACTATCTTTGGAACAACATATAAACCACTCTCAGCATTTAATGATTATTGGGAATGCTACTGCACTGCTCTAAACCTGGGGCAGGCTGGCCTGAGCCACCACCTCTGCAGACTCCAGTAAACAGGAGAATCATCATCCCTTGTTTTACATTTACACAGTGTCACCAATGAATATGACTCATCCACCATGATCTGCAAAAGCAGTTCAAATAGCATCTGTACAAGAAACTAATCTCATATTTTGGGGGTTTTTGGTGTTTATTTTTAAAGGCCCAATAATAAGGAAGTTTTGCCACAATGACTTGTACCACTGCTTCAAGCAATAGAAGAAAAACAAAAACAGCCAGGTGTGGTGCTTGTGAATCAAAGCTGGTACCAAACAATAAGGCTCTTTGGGCACAGGAAGAATTCAAAGCAAATGAAAACTAATTCTAGACTTTGTACTGTATGTTCCCTCTATGCCAGATGTGTGAAACACACAGCATGGAAATAAGGTTTAAGTAATCTTCTAAAGTCTTGTTAAGCTCTTGGCACTCCCTGGTCCTCTAAGGACATCCCAGACCGATAAATACACAATTGTGACTTTAGTCCAAACATTCCATTATAATTCTGACATCAGAGAATGGTACAAATATTATTGACTGAGCAAATCAGAACATTCCACGATGGACTCCTAAGGGAGAAAGTGATGAAACAGGTCAGCTGTAACTTCTGTGTAAAGCTCACAAGGAGTTGCATTTAAAGTAGAAATCACAGGGTTTACTCAGTTTTCACCTTGGCTTTGCAGAACTCATTCTTTATTGAACTGCATTCAACTGTCACTCAAACCAAGCACCTTTCAAAGAGACCTTGAACACCATGTATTGATGATGTTCACAGTTATCTTCAGTAATGAAAGCTGACTCTCAGAGACTAAAGCACAGTTATTTCAACAAGGTAAGATAAGAGTACTTAGAATTTATTTAAATTAGGAAGTCTAATGTAAACTGTGAATTATGTCATCTTTGCTTCTCACACACACTCATACACTTTCCAAACATGAAAATCCCTAGTCATGATGATTAAAAATCATTCCACAGTTTCAACATTAACTCCTGTAAATGCAATTAACTGTCCACATGAAAGAGAAGAGCTGCTCATAGCAGGAAAGAAAGGCTGGATAGGTAAAGAAACAACAGTGATTATCAGATATCTGAATGAGTTCTGTTAAC
The DNA here is from genome assembly GCF_012275295.1 of Melopsittacus undulatus. Lineage (NCBI taxonomy): Eukaryota > Metazoa > Chordata > Aves > Psittaciformes > Psittaculidae > Melopsittacus > Melopsittacus undulatus. Next base: position 1,359,171 of record NC_047538.1, on the reverse strand, counting down.
ACATTCTTCCTTGCAGCCTTTAGCAGGAACACTGGTTTTGGAACATCATCTTCCTCCCCTCTGCTACCTTGACATTTACCTTCCTTTTGATGTATTACGAACAGAAGCAACAAGAATCTCAGATGACTTGAAAGGAAATAACATCTCAAACCAGTGCATACTGTGAACCTAACATTAAAACCCAAATAAATACATCTATACACACGGTAAATATTAGCTAGAAAATACTGTCAACTTTTGCCCCACAACATATATTCTTATATATTACAAAAGGATTTACAGGCCATTATTTTTTCAAGTTTTAAACCAAAAACTAGTAAACTGCCTTTCCATGCAACAATGATCTGTTCCTTTAGGTATAACTTCTGAATACATTTAAAATAAAAAGACAACATTTATTTTATATGTATTTAAAACAGTTAACATTAAGCATAGCTATAAATTATATAATGAACTCAAGTAGATTGATGGTATTAGAAACTAGAGGCTACTTTGAGTATCCTACTCCCTTCCCTGCTGAACAGAAGTTGTGTCAGTTTCTGTTCAGCCAAGTGATTAAATACAATGGACTATGTCTGAATGTTCAAAATCTAAATGTAAGTTTAATCCCTGGTGGCTACTTGCCTTGTAGCAGTATCATTAAAAATCACCTTAATTTTGTACATCTCTCCAACCTGTTCCAGTTATTTTAGAGGAAGACAGTTTTTATGCTGACTTCCAACAGTAAAATAAAATTCAAAACTGAGCATTTATTTCACTGTATAGAAGAAAAAAAATCATCACAGTGTACATGTGATACGTGTCCATGCTGTTAGGGTTTGCGCCTAGAAAAGGGCTTTAGAGCAGTCGGCCATCCTCAGATGGAATGGAAGCACTTACATGCTTAATTTTACAACCTGGATGTCAGTAAGCAGACAACAGTTTCCTCCCTGACATCACGGTGGCCATTTCTGCATTACACCAGGAGTGAAAAATGAAATGCTTTAAGTATGTGAAACAACAGCAGCTGTTTGTCAGATCTGCAGGGCCTAGCTGTGTAAGTTGTACCACAAACTACTTTCAAACACAGCTCCAGTCGGTCTCTTAAGAGTTACTGAGATATTTAAGCAGGAGTTCATGAATTCAGCTGAATTGGGATGCTATAGACTTTTACACTTTCCTTTACACTTGCACACATACCTAGGTCAACTATTAAACCCAGTCCTGCACAGAAAAGACAGTTCACACTGAGTCCAAAATGCATTTTTAATCAAGTCAAATTGTGCAGAAACGTATAGTGGAGCTGGGTCTAGGACTGACAAACTTAATTTAGAGCATACAAAATGTTATCATAAGCTTCTCATTTTAAGGGAGACATAAACTTTGACCCCCTCTAAATTACTGACAACCAAGAAGAGGCAACAGTTTTTCCAACTGAACAAATATATGCTCCTTGAGATTCTGTGCCGCAACCTCCCCCACTATTTATGTCATATAACCCAAGTTAAGCTTTCATTATCTCACATCCCATCGTTAACTAATCTTCCTAATGCAGCCTGACAGCAGCATGCTGGCTGGGTGATCTCTGAAGCCCCCAGCACACTGCTGTGTGGATGCAGAATGGGCCAGGGTCCCAAATCCTGTGGTTCTCTCCATACTGTAGACTGGCAGGTTCCCTGGGGCCCCCCCAGAGCTGCACCAGCAGGTGCCTCTGGCCATGGGCTCCTGTTACAGAGCTGAGCGAGTGATCCCTGCGGGAACCCCGGCTGCTCTCACAGACACAGAAGGCAGCAAAAGTCCACAGCGTGAACTTGGAATGACCCCAGTTGCAGAGTCACTGGCGGGTTCATCTGGAGGACAATTGCGCTTTATTAAACAACTAATACTCTTAACAGATAACTCCCCTCCCCCCAGATTTAACTCTTACAGAGCTTTAAAGTCTTCCTGTTTATTTTGGGGGAATGGAATTATCTGCCCTTCTCCAACCCCCTCCTTAAAAGCCCTTCTGTACACTGAAAACCCAGGAAAAAGCTTGGAGGGATCTAGTTCAGTTCCCAGAGTTCACACCTAACAACAACATACTTAGCATAGCAGGGCTGGTTTTTAACATCATCTTTACCAACTCTGCTAATTTTTACACTCATGGGGCATTTGCACCCGCAGTAAACCCCAGTGGTCAGTCTCCTTCTAGCCACTTTTCTGCCATGTTCCCCTGTGACCATGCTTGGGGTCTCAAAGACCCTCCCATTAAACCTCCCCCGTTTCCTGCATTCCACTAGATTTCCAAACAAAACTAAATGCAAACCTGATAATCCACCCTGCCATCCCATGTTCAGTGTAAATAGTGAACAGCTCTGAGGGGTGATGTGTTTGGATCTGTCAGTCATCTACTGTTACAGCTTCATAAGGTAACTTGGCCATTTCCCGTGGATATAAATACTATTTTCCTTCCCCAGGGACATACAGCCAAGCAATTTCAAGTTTACATCTGCACTATTTAATATATTCTATGTAATGTTATCTATACAGTAGGGAAGTATAATTAGCCTTTTGTCAAGACTGAAGTCATTCATTTCAATCCCACACCCCATTTTTCCCCTTCAGATGCTAATGGTGATACATAGGATCTAAGTGCCTTTTTCATGACATGCTCATCATTCCAAAATTGTAGATTAAGATCAAATTTCATTTCATCTCCATGATAAATGTCTTTTTCTAATTTCACAGCTTATGATTTGGCAACATTTTGCATACCACATTTTAAATTTTCCTTTTTTCACTTAATTCCCCAGTGAGTCAGCAAAGCAGAAACATTCTATTCTATTTTGCAAGAAGATCAGCTGGCAAAACCCTTCAAAATAAAGCATGTGTAAACTTACAGCTTCTAACCTCCTTCTTGTCCTGTCACTTGAAGTTTTCTGTACACAGACAAGCATCTTGCTGTTTATGGTTGTTGCACTATTGCAGGATCCTCACTGTTGACTGAGTAATTTCTCCTGGAAAAGACTCCTTCAAAGCCACCACCAGTTTGTCAGTTTGATCCCAAATGGGCACATTTAAGACATCAAGTCCAGATCAAAAGAGTTATTCGCACAGAACTCATCACTGTTCATTTGATCTTCCTCATGTCCATTTCACCACATAAAAATACTCTGCAGGCAAAGCCTGTTCACAAACACTTTGTATAAGCAGCTTTGCAAAAGAAAGGCTGAATTTAACCTGAACTGTGAAGGAAACTCCCAGCCTGGATGCTGGCCACACACATTTTATCCCATGATACAAATGAAACACAGGAAGAACAAAATAATACTTCAAACTTCTCAAAGACAATCCTTTATCCTAAAACCTTTTTCAAAGATACTGATTACAGACACCAGATGTTCTGCACATAAAACGTGACACTTTCCATGGCTTTTGATTGTCACTAATTGGCCATAAAACTTGCTGTCTTTTAAAACTGCCAGGAAATGGGGAAATGGCCTCATAGCACTCCTAGCACTGAAAATTTCTGCCTGGGAATGTCAATTACTTTCCATCTCATCATCTACACATTTTCATGCAGATTCTCACTGCTCAGCACTTGAACCTGCATGTGAACTGCTCCTCTCTGACTGGAGCGCTGGGTAAACAGTAGACAATCTGCAGTGCCACCTGGATGTGTCACCAGAACCACAGCAGCCCCTACACATCACTGGGGAAGACACGGGGAGAAAACCTGAAGATTACACAGAAGGAACCACAGGGAACACTACATTTGACCTGAACTGTATAAACCACTTCTAGGAATAGAAAAAATAAATAAATTTATGCCCACTGCTACTAAATCCCACAACTTCAATACCTGGACTTCCCTTGCAAAGGACAACTGTCAGCTTTCCCCAAGTAAAACCCAAGTGTAAATCTCTAGAGTTGCCCCCAAGGATGACATGTATTCCAGCCTTCCTCATTTTTGTCCAGTATAAGGCTGCCAGTGATGACTCACCTTCTGCTGTTAGCAGTTAGACAGAAGAGTAGTGAGTCTAAGAAAATAATGACATATAGAACAGTAGGAAACTCAGAACCTGAATGCCACTGTGATCCTTCTACATTATCAGTTGACTGGTTTAATACTCTCCTGAGGAAAATACTACCAAGCACATCTTCCTCAGGCCTCATATACAAAGGCTTTTGTCACAAGCTCCCTCTCACCAAGATATGATTTATTTTTTCAGCTACCTGAATTGCATTTTGAGCTAATATTCCTTGAACTACTAAATCACAGTGTGTTCAAATATGTGAGTGGCAGTTGTTCCTGCTTCTGAATGGTACCAACGAAGTGGTTAGTCACATGAAGTAAGAAGCTTTAAACAAAAGGGAACCATCACCCTTGACTGCTCTGGAAACATTTCTGTCTATTCCTTTTGCAGAACCTCCATAAATCGTACCTACCTTCTGAGCTCTACTACATCCACTTCTCATCTTATTTATTGCCAATTTTGTTACAGCTAACATTTGTACAAGGCAAACACTTGTTCATGATTTGTTTTTAAATAATCTCTTTATTACTTCCTCTTCATTTTCCAGTTATCTTTATTCTTCTGTCACTGCCAACCACTTGAGATTCTGCTCTGATTTATCTTTCAATGAGGGTTAAAACTCCCTTTTCCCTGCATGTTGTTTTCATGTTCCTTCTCTACAGATGCTTCCATGTCAAACACTTGCCAGGAGCAGTATCTGCTCCCTTACTAAGCTTACAATTTTCTTACCTGGTTCTAACACACTACCTCTCTTTTCTTAACTCTGTTAAACACCTAAACACCTCTGCCAGCACTCTGAACCGAATTAAAATAGATACAGAATCTAAGTGCAGGGCATCCATGTCCAAGTAGAACTGTGCTTCCTCCTCAGCAATAAAAGAAAACAAACACCCACCATACAATATGTTGCAAATCCTCTCTCTGTGTATGTACGTTTTGGCATGCTGGATGCCTGCTCCAAGCCTAAGGAAGCCTGCACCGCTCAGAACTCTGCAAGCTTCCACAAAAACCTAATGAGGAAATGCAACTGTGGCTGTTGTTTTACCTTCCCTTAAGAAACCTAATGTAATTTCTCACTGGAAACTCCAAAGTTCAATGTGAAAATTAAGTTCTTTCAAAAAAGTTCATTAGATTCTTTTTATTGTGAGGAAGGGACACAGCAATTATTTCCATGCAGAAACAAAGCCCAGCTGCAGAATCATGACAACTACATCACTACGTGCTCATAATTCATAAAAGATAACAGAGTTCCTTGTAAGGAGTGAAAGGATCAGACAAATTAAATACAGCATTGACAAGCTGATTAATCTTACTGGCAATTCTTACTACCAGTTATTTCATTAGGTCAGCACAACACCTAACTGCCAGTAACACATACAACCACACTTAACTTTCCATGTGGAAAACACAAGCTATGGAACACTTTTGTTCCAATGCTAATTAATTTCTAATTATCACCTCTGAACCAGGAATAATTTAGGATTTAGTGCTATCATGACTAACGGGAAATATAAAAGAAAAGTGCGGATGCCAAGAATGCAAGACATTTCAATGCATATGGCAACTACAGAAGTCTCCATTCAGAGGGAATGAAATTCCCTCAGGTGTCTATATTTAGGATCAAAGAACTTTTCAAAATACAGAATTTGGAGTCTCTGAGGGATCAAAATTACCAAAGTGACTGTAGTGAACTTTATTTAACCTAAGGTTTTGTGCCAACTTAAATATGCTGCAGCTCTCCACTTGAAAGAATTACCCACTGCGTGTTCTGAAATGCATGGAAAAGCCATTATAAGGCTAAACAGCAAAACTATAAAATAGAAAAGCAGTAAGATGACAAAACCAGATACAACTCCCATAGCTTCCTTTTCAATTCAGGCAAGCAGTGTTCTTTTAAGGTGACGATTATCATATTAAGGTTCATCTCTCTATGCACACCTTAGAAGCTAACGCATCTTAAAATCTATTACATGTCAGGTACTCAAGCCAACCCAAATGAATGGTGTTCCAGGCACCAATTTCTGGGCAAAACATTGGCCTATGCAGCCACAGCAGCAAGCTAAAGGTGAGGGAAGCCCCTGCAGCACCACTGCGTCAGGTGGAAATTCATGCAGTGAAAACATACTTTAAGATACTTTTCCTACAGAGCACCAGCAGCAAGACAAAAGTGATCTATTGCTTCAGTCATGTTTCTCTTGAGTAACTGGAATTACTTTTTTTCTTTCCCAAAGCTTCACATGTCCTAGACACAATCGTAAGGCACATACAAGACACAGCAGAAGGGAGTAAAAAACAAAGTTCTACACTGTACTACATATATAACACATCACAAACTGCACTAGAAATATCAATTTCTTATCATAGGGACATTTTTGGCTTAGTTTTCTAGCAGAATTAGGTGTCTAAAGTAGCGCAACATAAAGGGAAGAATTATTCTGATCATTTAAGCCTTTTTCTACTGTTATTTTCTATGTAGCAGAATTAAGATCCATGTTTTGGAAGAAGGATTAATCAAGGAATTCCATAATGTACTAGTACGCTTTCCTAAATGATTTAATTCTCTCCTTGTTCTGCGAAAGGACAAATCCATAATCCATCCAAAAAAGCTTTTAAAAAGGAACTATGTGACATTTGCATCACAGACATTTCAGATATAATAAGGAGAAAGAAAAAAATACCTGGGAAAATGACAGATAAATAGTCCATGGGGTGATTTTCAAAGGTATAAATGGAAAGCAGGCCCTCAGCTCCCCTTGAATTTTGAAGGGAGTTCAGCATCCAACTGCCCTTCTGCCTTTGAAAATCTCCTTCAGAAACCCCTTGGTTACAAATTACTCCAAAGTTCAAAGAATGACCTTGCCCTTGTGGGAAACAGGAAGGCTCGTGCCTTTTAAAGAAAGATTTATGAGACTGTTGCTGCAGATGTGACCATGATGAGGAAACAACACTTTATAGAAAGGAAACCCTAAAGAAACACACTCTATTGGGTGGGGTGGATGTGTCACAAGATATTGGAACCACGAGTAGAAAGTATGGGCAACCACCTAGTGTGGGTTAGGGCAGGAATATCAACACAACAGTATTTTGTTTGAATTTCTTGGAATTGCCCCAAATGGGCTAAGGCTGGGAACAAGATCATTACAATAGAGGAGGTGTGTTATCTTTCCACATGGCTCAGCTTGTGGTGTGACTGGGATAGACATACAGCTCTGCACGTGGTGATGGGCTGGGGGTCTCTCTGGCAGTTTAACTCAGTTTGATAATGTTAGTCTTGAGCTACCTGTAACTACGCAAACTCTACACATCACATTTTTCATCTTCTGAATTGCTTTTTCCCACTAACATGGGCAAGAAAGTAGATTTCTTTGTATACAAATAATTTACAGGATAAACCTTGATAATACAGATGTACAGACTTACCAGTTTGGAAATTGAAAATAATAGGAAGTAAAGAATTTTTTAAAAAACAATTTTAACACTACATCCTTACGTGAAGAAAGCATTATGCCAGTTCTACCTGGGATCACAAGGTTCATTTAAGGTACATGTTGACACACCATGTATGCAATGAAAGCTATTTCAAGAACATATGTTTGTTCACTATAAAATACAGTATCAACCATGATCAAACCCACTTCCTCTTTATTGTTGCTGTCACAGATTGTAACTCTCAGGTACTAAAGATAGTTATTTTCACTAGTAACACATATGTAACTGAATTCTCTCAGTCATTATCAGGAAGGACAAAAGAATGTTCATGATGCAGAGACTTAGGAATTAAACTAAGGATAAATGTTTAGCAATCTAGAAAGTCCCTTCTTTGTTGCTATTTGGCACAGAAAAACATTAACTGAAGTGTTAGCATAATAATTGATATTCACATAAAAAACAAAAGTTAACAACTTCTGTTCACCTAAACCCCTCAAATATTCCAAGTGGCTATAGTGATCTCTTTATATATATATATATGTATATATATATTATAAAATGTACATAACATTCTTCATCTGCATGTTGGAGATGACACTACACCTGAGCAACATTTTAGTTTTCACTGTGCATTTAACCTGCAAATACATGTGTATCAAGAGTAAGGCCCTGAGTGGTTTCCCTGACTGCCACAAGGTCCCTGGCATCCCTGCAGTGTACATATAAAGGGATTCCAAAGGAATCTATAGTTCAAAAATCAATTTTTACAAAATGAACAGGACATAAAGCAATTTAAAATGGTTAATAATTCTGTTTAACTTGTTTCCCTACTACTTTTTGCTTATTGTTTTATCAAACTTACCAATATCGTAATTATTACCTTTGCAGCTGAGTTTGATACTCCATGTGTGACATTTCTTATGAGACCACCAACGTTGCCATATTTTATAAGTCCAGTAACACCTTCTGAAACATCATTCAACAGACCCATAGGGTTCCCAAGGAAATCTACAGAGCCTAGAATTCTTGCTGCCTGACTAAGCAGCTCCTGGAAAATTAACAGGAAGAATGAAATTTCACTTATGGATCACACTACCAGCAGCACAGTTGATTAAAAGTCCCACCCACAATAAAAGGATATACAAACCCATGTTTATTTTACTGAAGAAATGAACACACAAATACCAGTAAGATCAACAACAGTTTAATTCTAAAATGCAGTGTATTCTTAGAAGCATGTGATGCTATTTCTCCATGTACCAAAGCAACACAGCACTAACACTGAAGTAAATAGTCAAGAGAGGGTTCTCACACCCTCAGGATAGAACTCATTGAGCAAGAGAAGCTCAGCTTCTGGTACAATACAGTCTGTAAGACACTTACCTCTTGAAAGTGTTTCAAAATGTCATTAATGATAAACTCCTGAGTTTCATATGGATGGACCCTAGTGAAAGGATCCAGATTAATCACAGCATCTTCAAATCGGATTAGAGGAAATCCCAGTGTGCTTTTCAATGCCTAATTAAATAAAAGATATTGCTACTTTAATTTTTCTGTCTCTCATCCACAGCACCCAAGCGAATTAGTCTTTAAATGGATAACAACTCAAAATTAACTGAAGCTGCTAGAGCAGTTTACCACTGCCATGGAGATGCTTTGATATACAGGGCAAACACTCAAAAAAGCTTTGACTTGTAAGCAACAATCCATTATTAGAACTGCATTTCTTCAGTAGCTACACAGTCATTAAACACTCTTCCTGAGGCAATCTGGTTCAAAACAAAATGTTTTTAAGATTCTACACTTAGCACTTTGCCCTAACTACTCTAATGTTCAATTAAACAGAACCTTAAATGAATTTCCTTGATATGCAGTGAAGAAAAAACTGGGTATTTTCCACCTGTTGAAGTTCTATGATTGGATTAAGTGTCAGGATGAGCTGGAATTTCTTGCAAACCTGAGGCTCATTTCTTAACATTATGTTTTTTACCAAAATTCTTTAAAGCAGCTTTTTCAGTAATTTTCAAGGAAGGAAACTAAATCAGTAATTAGCCCATGGGCCATCTGTATGTACAACCTATACATAAAAAACCCCATACTTAAGGTGGACAAACTGTACAGCTGTATATGTATTTATACGCAAACATATAAATAATGTTGGAAAAATAAGACAACTAATCTTTTAAGAAAGAAAGGGATCCCTTCTATTTTAGGTCTTGATGATCACATCTGCACAGTCATCAACATCAAAAAATCTGGAGAAGGAAGAAGCCTGATACCTACCTTCACCACAAAAGTGTGCCTGGTTGTAAGTAATGTGAGTGTTTCTGCCATCTGCAGGCACTTAACGTACATTATAGGTCTGAGTTCAGTTTGCAAGTAAGAAAGGGCCTATTTATTTTTTCAGTAAATGGATGACTAACTAGACTAGTCCTTGGTATTCACTTGGGTAGCAAGCAATTTCCTGTTTAACTATCAGATATTTTATAAGGCAACTTTGTTAATATTGGTACCCAATAAAAATAGTCTCTCTACACCAAATTACCAGACAGCAATGTCCAAGCCAGGAATATTAGAGGTAGTTAGAAAAACTTCTACAAAGGCTCTACTGTGATTATTCTCTCCCTCCCACCCTAAACTCTGCTGTGCTACAAAACTGAATGGAATTCTTTATGTGGAAGTCAATATCCAGAATGCAGTCAGTGACTGGGGGAAGGGGAAAAATGTATACACCAAGCCTTCTCTTGGGAACACTGCTGGAGGCTGCCAAGACACATCTAGAGGCAATCATATACCCAAGGTTGTAGGAAATCCAAACAGAACAGCGTACATTACTGGGTTCTTAAAGGCACTCATCACTAACACTGTTTTCTCTCTCTAAATTTGTGATAATCAGATGATAAGCATTTTGAAATTAAAGCTCAAGTGCAAACACGTTCAAGACACTCTTGATGTTCAGTGGTAAGGAGTATTACTGCTGCTACTGAATGTTCCTCCTTTGCGCAAGGAGTTGGTAAAAGCAATACAGGAATGCAGGACTAATGATATCCTGGGTCATCCTGGCAGGACTCCATGATTTACATTCATTCCATAAAACTCAACTTCTTTAAAAGCTTGCACACCCCAATGTCTTTAATATCAAGGACACAAAAAAGCCTAGCCAGTGTCTCAATTCTGGGATTGGAGTGCAAAAGTTGAATAGGCAGCAGCTCAATTTAGAGAGCAGCTCTCAATTTAGAGAGCTCTCCTCTATAGTGGAGAGGGGTTTTACGGTTTGGTTGGTTGGTTTTGCTTCAGCTCCCCCACCTTAGAGGAAATCGGCTGCATTAGTTCAGAGGGAACTGAAATACTGCCAATTGTTACCACCTTGTTAGGTCCAGGAAGGTCCCAACACACAGCTTGGTAATACAAGTTGGGTGAGATTATCTTTTTGCTGTAATTTGGAATCCCTGGTTCACTTGAACAATTGCGCCACAACATGTATTACCATGTAAAAGGGACACGGGATTTTCCACTTTTCTAAGTCCACACTCAATCTGAATTCAATTCGATATTGAACCAAACTGCATAGTGCTCATGCAAACCCTCCTATTGCAACGTTTTTTGGATGAAAACACTCAGAGTTGTCCTATATTTCTGCTCCCTATGTTGAGTAACTTCTTATTTTAATTCTTCACATCAGCCCTTCTGTTTGACAGATGCTCCCTTTAAGCTCTTTACACTACCATGAATGCAACTAGGATCCTTTGAAAAGTAGTGAGTTAGGTGAAGTTGGCTGTGCTTCAACTGAAATTACAAAAAATGAAAGAATATCCAGAAAAGACTGTAAATTATGCACATTAAATAACAGAAGCTATTGGAACTTCTATTATTTGTAACTTAAGTAATGGAAGAGTAAATGGAAATTAACAGCAGTTAGTTAAAGCTGCTGTTCCTTTTTCCTCCTACAAAAGAGTCTCTTTCCTTGGAAGCATACTCTGTGAATGCTCTGGTGTTACCTTGAGGTCCAGAGGCAGCTTGTTGGAAGTGAAGACACTCAACTTGATTTGAGGGACACTAATTTTCAGGTTTTCAAAGTAGTATCGCTTTTGTCCTCCACCTTGTTCAACAACCTTTTCATGGAGGTTTTCATCATACTTCTCAACCTCTGCATCCAGACAAAACACAAGAATCAGAATAGATTGAATAGATTAAGCATAAATAAATATGGGGTTATGAATACATACTTATAAAGAGTTAATAGATTCTCTGTACAAATAAAAAGTATGTGCAACTGCTTTTATAGCCAGCAGAATTATTCATGCCTTGTGACACAAGGTTGACCTTTGAGGCTTAAGAATGTTTTTTTCAGATCTGCCTGCATCTTTAAAACCTGACTGTATCTGTAGCTAGGTAAAGAGAAATCATCCAAATGCATAGCTGAAGTTACTTGAGCTTTTAATCTTGCTTCTAATTTATCTGTGTCAGCATAGAAAAACCAGGAGATACAAACTATGCACCGTTTCCTACTCTTTAGTCATGGTCTTAAAATACTTTTTTCTACTTTCTCTATACTTCCTTATATGCTCAACTACCAACATAATGTACAAAGCAAGCAAAGGTGACTATCTTTTAATTTATCACACAGAATGGACAAAATGCCTACATGGAACCATTAAATCAATCAATTTATGTCCAGAGTGAGCCAAACTTGGTTGACACTAACAAGTCCATGTGTTATCTGTATGAGCATCTTGGTGGTGTGAGAAAGCAGGGGGAAGATGAAAAACAACAAAGCCTTACAAACTCAGGTTGAACAATTAAATGTGCCAAGTGTAAATAACAAAATAGTTTTTGTCTGAATCTTGGATGACATCATCACCATCAGTGGACAGACTACAAAGACTGTACAGTAGTAAGGAAATTAAAAGCAGCAAAAGCATCAGGGTAAACCAAAACAAAGGACAGGTTAGTAAACAGCAAAAGAGCAAAACTCAAAATCTTGATATCTTCATCACGACAGCTCCAAGTTATTATATGATCTGTGAAACTGGGGAATGTAATACTCTTTTTTTTTTCCCAGAGACGTATCTGAAGATACTGTATTAGCAAGACACAGTACTCTTGAGCATCCTTTGTAGGCTTGCCCCCATTTGGAATCATGACAAAAATAGTTTTTTCCTGGAGTAGTTACTTTACTATATAACCCTACACATCCCACTGCATAAAAGTGACTTTTTCAATTGCCACTCCAAAACAGACATTCCAGAAAGTTTTCATCAAACAGATAAACTCTTCAACATAAGGATTAGAATGATAGCTATGAGAAGATTTAAGAGCTCTGTCTTGCCTCACTGAGTGGAAAAAAATCCCTATTACAATCAAAGCCAGGGGTAAGGATGCCACAACTCAAAGGTCAGGCAGCCAAAATTTTCTTTCTGTTAAGCAAGAGGACTGCCCAAGAACAAATGAACAGAGATCACATTTCTAGCCTTGGGTTGAAATAAACAAACATTACTAAACGAAGTGGCTTATGAAATTAATAACACAATTTCTTTTACCCCAATTTAGATGAATCCAGATACAGGAAGTTAAAACAAATACTAAACTCCTTCCCACAGGGGCTCAGCTCAATCACTGAGTACTGGACAGCAGCACGTTACATGGGTCACTACCTGAATACCATGTACTTTAGGAGTTTTACAGGGGCCACTGAGACATCAGCTTTACAGCTTTCTGTTCAACAGTAGTTTCCAACCAGCAAAGAGTTTACCAGGTATTTTGACCTTATTTTAGATGCAAAGATCATAATACCCCTGTACACTGTAAAACTGGTCTTTGTAATTTCATAGGGTACCTGATTCAGACTGATCATAGCCAAAGAAACTCAACAGCTTCAGAAGTAGTTTCTCCTCAATTTGAACGGTGAACTTTCTAGCAGTGATCATCAGGTGCTATGAGGAAAAACAGGTCTTAGTTTACAATACTAACACTCCATGTAAGCCATTAAATAGGACGGTATGTTCTACTTCAACAGAGTATTTTCATTGGAATGGATCTGTAGTAAAATTCCCACCTATAAAATGTCTTTGGCAGTTTTCTTCATTTAAAATTACCTATGACTACCGAAAATTTTTTCCATTTTTTGGAAGGTATTGTGCTTCCTTACCTAATACTAACACTTCAGAATCTGATGCTTTGCTGTTTTCCAACACTGAAATCAGCTGTTTTCAAATCAGTGTCAAAATACACGGGGAAGATTCCAAGTGAGGAAATAGGTCTTGATACACAATTCTGGTTTGCTCTCACAATGCATACCACAGATAGTGGATACATTTCCGAACAGCTATAGTACACAGAATAGGGCTTATACTGCATGATAACAGCTTATCAGAGAGAAGCAATAACCTTGTACACAACTTACAAAAACCATACACAGATATTCTGGTTCTCTATGGTAACTATCAGTACCTTTCAAGCCAGTTATTCTCCCCTGAGAAAAGTCACAGACATGAACTAAATCTGGCCTAATCTTTTTTATTTTAAAATATATTTATTATCTTGTTCATCACTGTACTGTAGCTTTAAACTCTATGACCATAAGAAGGTGGATGTATCCTCCTTTAAGCATCAGTATTAATTCAACAAAGCATATTTTTCACATTATTGGAGTATTAGTAAAAATCAGGAACAGGAAAGTTCATTTAAACAGATTAACACCCTTATGGCACAATCAAAGGGTGGTGGTTTGTTTACCTTGTATATATCAGTCAGTGCATTTTTACTGGGAAATTTCATTGCATTTACTTGCACAGCAGGACCAGTCTCCATGGATTCATTTTCACTTGTCTTAGGGGTCAGAAAGAGCATGAAAGGCCGTGTGGTGTCAATAAGCTGGTTGTCCACCTACAGAGATAAGAGAACCTGAATAAGTGACAACAAATAACAAGAGTGATCTTCCTTAACTAAGGACTTAAAAGCTTTCAGAAATACCTAGTCCCTGAGCCAGGGAGGTACTGAATATACTTGGTTTGGTTACTGATCAACACTGAGACTATATCAAAGAAATACTGAGAAATGCCCTCCATTTAAAAATGGTTGTAACTACCAACAAAGCCTGTAACAAAACTTCTGTATTCTCTGATTTATTTCTTCTATTTCAAAAAACACAGCCAAAAATATTATACACCCCCAGAGTTAAGCTACTCCTGCACTGTAGTTTGTATGATGCACATTAAGTATCTTGTGTAATGTACATCAGGACCCACAATTCCCTTCAGCTTACCTTCTCAGTTTCAAAGACTAAACAGAAAACAGAGGTTAAGGTAAAATTCTGCGAAGTCAAAACCAACAACTATTTGTAAACAAAATATAAGAGGTTTATATTTGTCTTATCTGCCTATGATCTGTCATTTATACTGTGTCAGTATCAGTGCTAGAATTCCTGCTTTCAACAGCTGCTTTTTCATTATACAATGAGAAATACCAGGAAGGGAGAAAAACCTCAAAATAACCTGTTTGCAAAATAAAAATAATTAAAAAAAAAATCCTAACTTGCCTATTTGAAATCTATGGCGTGAAATACAATCCTCATCTCAACTACTACTAAGCAGAGGACATGAAAAAAGGAAACACCACTGCAAACTGAAACTTCTATGATATATAAGATTTGAAATCCTTAACAGCTCTAAACATTTTTCAAACCTGTTATGATAACAAAACCTGCAGAAGACCCATGAGCAAATACACTGGTTTCAAAACAGCAAATACCTGTATGTCTTGCACACTGAGCTCCAGCACCTGACTTGTTGACAGCTCTGTGTAGTGGATATTAATTCTCGTGAGGCTTGCAAACACCAGCTCTTCAGGAACCTTGTTGACCAAAGACAATCCTATTCCACCTTCTAGTTTCACAAGCACCTGAGAAAAGAGTATTTGAACAGAAAAAAAATCCCATTACCAACCAACACTGAAAAAAACTGTGATACTGAATACACACTTCTGCAAAGAAGTAATTTTTTTAGATTCATCTCCAGAGTCTGAGCAGCTCATTGACAGCTCATCTTTGAATGAAGGGGTGTTGACATGTATAAAACCAACTTCTAAGCATGAAGAGTTTTAGCATGAAAATCTACAAGTTCATAACAAGAAGCAACTATGGGGAAATTTAAGAGCTCCCCCCAGCCTCCTCTAAAATCTATAATGAAAATGATAAATAAGAGAGACAGATACTAATCATACTATCTTACTTCTAATTCCTGCTCTGTATCTGGGTTTTTCAACTTGCGTAGATCCTGTTCTGTGATGGGAAGTTCATCTCCTTCACTGGATAAACGATCATTTCTACGTTGGTTAGAATCCGTTATCTGATAAATAAATACATTACTAAAATGAGCACTTTCTCATTTACAAATAACAACTATGTTGTCCTACCTTATAAAATTATGTTCTAGCAAATAAATACAGTGAAAATTTTTGTTGCAATTATTTCTGGTTTATGATGTTCCCCTCCCAATTTGTATCACTATAAAGGAACTTTTGGTAGGAAGTCAGAGATGCAATACAGAAAAAGGTATTTCAAGAACAAGCAAATAATGAAACTAGATTTTAGTTAATGAAGGGTTTTCACCTGTAGAACTCTAGTTGGCCCATCCGGGATGACTCTAACAGCCAGTACTCCTGACCCAGGCCTCATCTTTTGGTTTATGAACTGCTGTTCAGGTGGAACTGGCCCCAGAAGATCAAGTGAAGTATCGGGACCAAGAACAACTTCTGCTCCATCATGAAGGCCTACTATTCCCCCCTTTGCCTGCAGAAAGAAGAGCAAGGTGAAAAAAAATAAGTAAACAATAAGGAAAGGCTTCAGATAATTATTTACATGTATTAAAACTGTGTGTGGATAAATAAAAAAGCATCAAAGCTCTTTTGATATTTAATTCTCTACTCTGTAAAAGCAATCCAGGTTCCTGTGCTTATAAATTCTACCATCAGCAAGCAGATTTATCAAATAGCTTGCAAGAGTTAGCTGCCTGCAAGTCAAGAGTCTCCTGGAACACAAAGCGAGCAAACAGTTCAAACTGTTTCTAAAATTCTTATTATTAAAGTGTCAGAACCATGACTGTAAGAAGTGTTTGGTTATACACAAATCTTGACTCCATCAGGAGCACTGATGGACACAATCTGCAGCATCTGGTATGCATGAGAATATCAAGGCCTTATTTCTCCCTGCACTGTTATATTTCAACAATGTACTAATAATTTTTACTTTCAAATTAATAGTGCAAGATGTTTAATAATCTGAAATTTGTAAGAACATTCAACCATGAATGTGAACCACATGAGCTGTTTGCTCAAGCATGATTTCCTCTGTAATCTGAACTTTGGCCTCAAAGCTTTTAGCTCATTTCAGTCTTAAACCCAAATGACTCTGTCATCTGTGTCAGCAGCAGTCAACACAAGTTCAGCACAGAATCGGTACTGACCTGGACAACAAGTCCATGAATACCACAGGTCAACTTTCCGTCACGAAAGTTCCATGTCTGGGTAGTGCTGCGCCGTCGATCAGGCTTCCTCAGCATCAGGGGCTCATACCTGCAATGAAAACACACCAACTTGTCAGTTCTAGGCTTGAGATGCGTTAATGACACTTAAATTTTGTTCAAGCTCATTTCCCTAATCTTACTTCTGAAGTGCTCTTTTTGTGCTGCTGCAAATACATTAGTCACTTTTTATTATTCCCAAGTCACAGAAGTGATCACAAGGTCTGTTCACAAAGACAGATAAAATCTAACTCTTCAACATGCCTTCAGAATAATTTCTTCCTTTATTCAGAGAGCATCACAGAATTATAGAATAGTTTGGGTTGGAAAAGACCTTATTAAGATAATCTAGTTTCAGCCCCCCTATATCATGTCACCCAAGGCTCTGTCAAACCTGGTTTTGAACGCTGCCAGGGTGGAGCATTTACAGCTTCTCTGGGCAACTTGTTCCTGTGGAACATCATGTTAATATTGCTTTCAAAGACATGGTCCATACCTGTTATCAGTAACAGCCGCCAGGCCTGCAATATCTAAAATCATACAAGAGTCCACATTCCGAGGAGATGCTTTATGGGGGTTTTGGGGAACAGATGAACCTTCATGGCAAAGCATTCCTGTGCTTGTCATTTTCCAAAGCTGGGATCTTTTTCCTGGCTCCTGTTGTGTAAAAAAAAATTAAATAAATAAAAATCAACATTTAAGTGAACACAGCAGTACAGAGCAATATTTCTGTTCTGTTTTGCTTTCAGATGCTTTGAATTACAGTTCTTGGAATTAGTTGTATATATTTATGTTCTGAGCCCTGAATTAGAATTAGGAACTAGTTTGCATAAAACCTTCTAATTCAACTCTGACAGCCAATGAATATGCATCCTACATTAGCACTGTTAGATACAAAGATGTATTTACAAGCTATTTTTAATCTCAGCAATAACTAAATACAGTTTCTATTTCTTAAAAGCTCTAGAAATAGAAGACTTAGCTTACAATGTACCAAAAAAAAGCATGCTCTACTTTGTTAACGTTATTAGAACATCCAACATATACCTTCTTTTTCAGTACAACTCTTTGAGTCTTTGGAGAAACATCAAGGACGAGCTCTGCATATGCAGCATCCTTATTCGAAGCAACTGGTCTTACACCTGGCTCTTGTAACCTAGAACACCAAGAAAACACCACCCTGTTTATTCAGAGTAGCTGCTGCTTCTGGAGACTGGATTACCTCTGTACCAAAATCCAACTGAGGAAGCTTATGCTTCCAATACAGCCAATCAGACTAAAATCTGTATTGTCTGGGGTTTTTTTTCCCCCTCTTGGTATTTCTGGAATTACCACTGCAAGCTGTCAATTTGGGTACAGTCTAAAAAGGGTCTTTGACTTCTCACTGCAACTAGGAACTTCTCAGGCAAAGCAGATGGATTCCAAGGAAAAATTTCTGCCTTATATTGAGGAAAGCAAAAAAGCATGTATCAGCCTTCCATAGCTGTTTTCAACAGCATTATCAACTAGTGCAAGTTTACAACTGACAGGCATGTTATAAGTAGGTATGTCCAGCAGTCAATGTTCTTTATACACCAAATCAAATTAAGCCCCTGGATGTGACTATAAATATCTCTGTTCTTCCAAGATCAGACAGTAGGAGCACAGCAGATGCCCTATGCTAAATTCTCCTCATTATGTGATAAACAGTGGTAAGCTGAACCTATAAAACCAAGTTATCACAAACAAGGTAAGACACAGGGCTCATCAACTGCCAGACTTAAAGACTTAACTTCTGAATTTGAGTAACTTTCCAGCGGCAACCATTAAGAGAATATTAATGTAAAGCCTAAAGAACATGGTGAACATTCAACATATTTTCATCTAATAGACAGAATTACCCTGAGAAAGTATATGTAGCAGCAATATAGATGAAGTTCTCGTAGTAAAGCTGCTTGCTCTCTTGGAAGTCATTCATGCTACAAACGATTTCCGAGGAGCCAGCCCCTTTGACTGTCAGCATTATGAAAGGTTGTAGAATAGGTTCATCCCAGGCATAGTCCAGAGAGGTCATGGGCTTTACCTCAGTGTACAGTCTCGGCTCGACAACACCGTGCTGATTAAAAACAACTGGGACCTGCAACAGTTATGAGAGGGGATTTGGTTTCACACAGAAATTGTTAACCAGACAGTTGTTTGGTGTTTTGCTGTTGTTTGTTCACTTCTCAGGAGTTGATCACAAACATGTTCAGCTTGCTCATTCCCCTCCCCAGTGGTTTCACATGCATTTTCTTCCGTTCGGTCATCAATTAAAGAGAGTCTCAAAGGGATGAGAAATATCATCTTTGCTTTTATATGTCATCCATGGTACAGAATGTCTTTAGTACCATAGCAGTATCTCAAACCCACCTAATCAAAATTAGGAGACTTGACCACTTCCATTTAACAGTTCAGTACCAAAATCCAGAATGAGAACTAGTAACTGTTACAAGCTCTGTCTCTTGCTCTGACCACAAGACAGTCAGTAAGTCACAAAGTAAATTCTCTTATTTTTATAATCACTAACAGGGAAGCCTAAAAACAGAAATAAAGGGAGTGGTAGCAATAGTCTGAATTCTTTTTAAAGGTTATCCAAGTGCTGAGAATAACACAGGTTAGATTAGAAACTACCGCCCTAGCACAGTTTTCTCATCAGTAATGATGTTCTTTTTGTATGTCTTTTAATGCACTCATGAAAGCCAGACGATAGTGCTATTATTTGAACATGAAGAGCCAGTTGAGTATTACCAATTTTTACTAAAACTTCAGAAAATTACAATTATTATCTACAGATACCTCTTGCTACATATACTTTAATTTTATTTCATTACATAAGATAGTCGGCTCCCTCTTATAACAAACATGAAAGTCCTACTTTTCTTCTTTTATTAAGAAATAGAAAAGTGATTTTTTTTTCTCTTTTACCTTGGAAAAATTGTCTATGCGGAAAGGTGGCGGTAACTGATCAGTGTCACTGAATGCAACGCGATATGTGGCTCCTTGAAGAGTAATTTCTACTCTTAAGAAGTAACACTTTCCCAAAGTGTCCCTGAACAAGAACAAACAAGTGCAAGAGAGGTAAGAGTAGGCTTCTGATCTGCTTTACCCAGCTGTTCAACAGCTGCTTCTATCAGAAAAGGGAAGCATGGTACAGAAGATTTATATATAATAGTTACCTCATATTAATATGGAATGAGTTATTTTTGTTGACCTCAAAGCCCCCAGACCAAATGCAGTTTGGGACATCCATTAGTCTCACACATAACAACTGATCATAATCATTACGTGGCCAGTGGAACACAACGCTGGAACCAGGAAGTGTGGAGATGTAGCCATCGGGATTGGATGTTCCCTAGTAACAGAAATTGGTAAATACATATCCTACAGGTATTAAAAATTACAATACCCCTCAGATATCAACACAGCAATTATTCTGTTCTGTGGATGCTAGTACTAGAGTAATGAGAAAGATCTCCATGACCAACCAACAATACTTTCAAGTATAACCCCTGTGTTCCTTTTGGTTAGAAGATGCTGTGACTGACTGCAAGTATTCTATTAACAAGTAACAACAGGAAGCATCTTACCCGACCTCTGGCAAACTCCCGCTGGACAAAAGCAAGCTTGTAGGTTGATTTATTGTCTAGCAGGTAACGGGGTGCAAATGTTACCATACATGTATCAATATAACGGCCTCTGCCTTTTTTAATATCAATACCTAGTGATAGAAACAAGCGAAAAATAAAGCTATTACTTATAAAACAAGACATCTGCCACAATACCTTTCACATAACAAAGGTTCTTTTTCTTGGACTCCTGAAGTTCACATGGCTGTACTACTTTCTAAGTAGGTTTAAAATCCCACTGCATTACTGCCTTTGATTATTTAGAGTGTCCGTATACTGTAACTGGTCAGTCATGTGCTACTTCTGTGGCAGTACTATGGCAGAAACTGCATATCCAACATACTTCTAAGTATATTAGAATGTTGGAATAAAGACACAGAAACAGAACAATGTGTAAATGCAGTTAACACTCAGTGATGAAATGTGAAAATGAAAATAACTCAAAACTGATTTTTAAGCTAGTGAAATAAAAAAATAAAGACATAAACCCACTTAAAATACTCTTTCTAGTTTAATAATTTTCTCCAGACCCACAAAAACCTATAACAACATATGCTTCCCTACTGCAATCGTTCTGTTTCTGGTGCCACTGACATTATATCTTCTCAAGTTCTACAATATTTCCCAAAAGTTCCCGTCAGCACATACCAATGCTGTAAATGAGGCCTGGCCTGTTTCCATGCTGAATCACCTTCAGGGATCTCACACCACTACCACCATCCAGGGAGAAACCCTGGCACCAGCCAGGCATGCCTTCAGGATGGATTCCTCTTCCAACCCGCATTGTACAACTAAGGGTGAGAAGAAAATACAAATTTACTCATTTAAATGAAGGATCAGGTATCAACACAATACTGATGATCAAACACATACCCAGGTACAAAAGATCACCTGTGTTTAAATATAAAAATATTAGAAGCCACAATAAATCTCTTCTTGAGTAATCCATTCTGCATTTCTGCCAGAAGCTCTTTTAACATACGTTTAAATTCAGCGCAATAATTCAGCAATTATTCAATTAAAAGCAAATATTCAGTGACCATGTCACGTAAAAGGCTTGGAAATTTTCAGACTGATTAACCACAACAACATTTGTGTGTCTTTTAGTTTGAAAGGAAAAAAAAATTAAATATTTTTTTTGTGATAAATTAAACCATTCTTCATTTGAGCAAGAATTCCAGAACACTTCAAGTAAGTTTGTTTTAAATCATATTCTTATATTAATGGAAAAAGAAAGTTCTCTCCTTGTTGCCAGATAAAGTAACTGAAAAGTTTCCTCTCCAAAATCCTGCCATTTCCTTTTACATCAGAATCACAGTAACTCTGCTGCATGTGGCTTTACATGGTTTACTAAGTGACTGCTACTACTTCTCTATTAACAGTCAGATTTTAGGATTAGGGGGTTGGGGTGGGGGTTTTCAGTGGTAACAAAGTAATTTATACAACTTGGGAATTCTCTTCAAAAGGTTTTTGATTTTCTTACAAAGAAGTGTGAGTTCAAAACATACAAAATAAACCCAAAGCAGCATGCAGACACAACAGAATTAGCCAACCAAGAAGTTTTCAGTACACAATGTCTAACTATCCAGTATGCTTACTTTAGTATTTAGAATCTTAAAAATTTAACAGGTTCTCTTAACATGGACTTTTCCTACACAATATTCATAATAGTGTATCAGCACTCAATCCTCTGAGAATTACTTTCATACTTTGTAAGGTTCCTCCTGTCTGCTGCTCTTACAGTACTACTTACAAGTTTGGCTGTTCTTTATCAGCGTAACAGAAGAGAAGTGGACTGAGGCTTCTAGCAAGCTCATGCTCTTCAAATTGACCTGCAGCATCTGTTTTTGCATTATCTTGTCTGAAGATGAGTGGTAATCCTTTAAGTAAACACAACAAGATGGAGTATTAAACTGTGTTATTCCTTTGCATAAATTAAAATGAAAATGGTAAAAACAAATTAGGAAATACCCTAACACTGCATGGAATCTTTATTTCCCAGTTTATGGTTACAGAAAATACTGCAAACTTACCTGTTTTGTTGATTAACCAGTATGGTGCTGAAATCAGTATTTTTAGAGAACCTTCAGCACGACACACAATCCGGATGGTCAAGTTTAACAGTCGTTTGTTGACATCATACAACCGCATCCGCACCATGTAGTTTTGTGTCCCAGGAGGAATTAACAGCTCTTTGCAGATTGGGAAGTTTTCTAGCAGTATCCCTACAAAAATAAAACCAAACATCACCTACACAGGCACATTGGTTTCTTCATGAGCAGACAGGCTGGTGTTTCTTACAGCTGAACCTGAGTATTTCAAATAGCTTATCCAGATTAACTTTAAAATCGCTCCAGCATAGTAACCTCCAACCTCACAAAGAAATGCCCCAATTTAAGTCACAAGCATCAACAAAAAGTTCTATGAAGAACCCTGCTTAGGGCTAATTACCACCTCAAGCATCAGAAGCACAGCCAGAGTTGAGAAATTTCATACACACTGTCAACACCAACTTTTTCTGTCAGAAAGAACAACAAAATCACCCAAAATTTTGGGAACTTATTTGATTTATCCCCTTCTTTATTGCTGTTCTCTACAGCTTCCACTCTCAGGAAAATGAGAAAAGACCTTGAATGAGGAACAGATCAAGACAGCTGACAGATCTGGGGAATGATGGCAATATTCCTAATTCTCTTGGGATTGGCACTTGGTTATTAACTATAAGAAACACTGCAACCCAATGAGACAATCATACCAATGCTGTCAATCTTCTTGACACTATGGTTTTTTAGACAAGAAACAATTATATAGAGGTACCTCTCCAGGAGGATGAGAAAGGGGGATCTGAAAAAGAACCTTACCAAGCTCAATATTCTGAGATGTATCAGCTGTGTGCAATGCTGCCTCTTTGCCAGGTTTTAGTGTTCCTTTAATTGGTGTTCCTTTAACGTAGAACTCAAGTTCACAAGGTAGCAAGTTGCAGATTACCACCGTTGGCAATAGATAAATAGTATGCCCAGGCTGCCTAAAAATCTGTTTAGCACTGTCAGAAAATATGTTGGAAGGCATGTAATCTGGATAATTTTCTTTCTTTATAGCCACACAAAACCTGTGAAGGCAAACACACGTGAGAAGTCTATGAACTTGACAGAATAATTGAACCCTGTCTTTGTGTACTGCATTGAATCCCACATTATGTTGTACTTTCAGGACTGACAGCAAAACCATCATTTGGAATCATTCTCCACATAAGCTCTTTGGAGTTTCGTTATAAAGTATTTTGTATTTATGCCTAACATTTAGACAATGAGAGTTTTCTGATTTTAATCAAAAGAATTAATTTAGTAACTGAAAAAGCTTAACAGAAAATTGCTTTTACAGATTACCAACTTTCACAAATTTGAAAAAAACATTATCAACTATCACTAAATAGATTTTAACTATTAGAGTTGTCCTGGGTTCAGCAGTAGCAGTCATTTTTATTTCTTCTTAGTAGCTGGTGCAGTGCTTTTGACTTTCAGCCTGGGAACAGCACTGATAACAGCAATGTTTTTAGTTACTGCTCAAATGTTTAGACTGACCAAGGACTTTGTGAGTCTCATGCTCTGCCGGTGAGGAGGGGAAGCCAGGAGGAAGCAGAGATCGGACACCTGACTCAAACTGACCAAAGAGGTATTCCATACCACAGCACGTCATGCCCAGGATGTAATGAAGAGTTACCCAGAAGGGCTGGATCACTGCGGGGTTGGACAAGGTATTGGTTGGTGCTCAGTCGGGAGGGGTCAGGCGAGTTATCAGTTGGCGGGTGGTGAGGTGTCGTATTCTCTTCATTTGCCTTGTTATTTTCTTTATCATTATTATTATTGGTGGTAGCAGTAGTGATTTGTGTTATACCTTAGTTACTAAACTGTTCTTATCTCAACCCGTGGGAGTTGCATTCTTTTGATTCTCCTCCAGGAGCAGGGGGAGGGCAAGAAGGGGGGAATAAAAGAGTCTGTGTGATTTATGGCTGACTGGGTTTAAACCACAACAGAGTATAATCATATTCTTAAGCATACATGTTGAATATGTCCTTCTTCCCAGTAGATGTATCCTTGCTTTGGCCACCTGATGCTTAGTTTTTCATTATTTAAGGCAAAATAATGAGTAAGTAAGCCTCCATTTTAAATAATTTGCTAATTTTCCTCCCTGTGATACATTCAAAGCCAGCAGATTAAGAAATGAACTATGGAACTGACACACAGCAGTAACTATAAACATTATGTAAAGGTCTTTTCCTGAAACAACTTCCATAATTTCCGTATTTCCTAAATTGAGAGCATCCCTAAATCCATCATACCACATATCTACAAAATTCCATTAAAGTCCTCACCATGCAGTGACATTCTGGAGCTTAGAACAGAGCACAGGACATTCATGACAAAGGATGAGTATTTGGGACCACACTATGGCAAATCACCGTTATCCTCGGTAAGACAGACTAGATAATTTAACAGCAGTACACATTCTCTCTCCTAACCTTTTCCTTTTTACAATAAATATTAATAGTATGCTTACTTTGTGTTCGCAGACTAATGGCACTGTCAAAGGGGCTTCCTAGGAGCTCTGCGGAAACTCAGCATTTATGCTTCAATGCTTTCTCATTAGTCAATAAACCAAACAAAACATCCCATTAAACTGCAGCAGCTTTCATCTCTAAAGGATCTTCTTTCCTGTTTTTCACTTTCACATGATTTCATTTATTAGAAGAAGATAATACAGGAAAACAATTAGGTCTTAATTACCTGAAAAAACGGCTGTTTTCAGACTCCATTGAATGACACTCTTGTTTGCTGCTACAGATCTCTGCTGTCTTCTGAACATTAGTCCAGTGAATTGGAGCCTTACAGAAAAAGACTCCCATTCCTTTTGGCCTGGCTTGCAAACGCCAAGATGTAAGATGTAATGGAATTGCAAAGGAATGTCCTGGCATAACTGCTGGAAGAACTACAGGTTCTGCAACCAGAGAGGAAAACATACATATTAAAACAGGCCCTTTAACTGGAAAGGATAAAATTTTTCATATAGTAAGTCCCAAATTTTTGAAGCAACCCAGTTGGATTTAACATAAAACACTAGGTACTTTATATATGTTTCAAACCCCAATCCATTGTTTCAAGTCCTATTAATAATCTGTCAGCAGACATACTTAGGTGTGTAAACCTCAGAAAGGAGCCAGATGAAATTACTAGAATTCAAATTCTTCTTGATTGGATGCTTTAGTGAAAATGCTTATTTCAAAAGGACCTCATTCATTACAGTTTGGGTACATCATTAAATTATCACTACATTTTTAGACTGTTCCTTTGCATGGTAATTCCCCAAGCCTTCTAGACTACTGATAAAAGATACAACATGCTACCTACAGAAATAAGATTCAGTCTTTGCAGAGTCCCAGCTTTCTCCATTTACCTGAACAATAAGCAGAATTCCTAGTGGGTTCTCTAGCTTACTTTGCTGATCATTTTCTTCTTAATATTACCAATTTCCCCTCCAGGGAGGGCTACTTTGTTGTATAGATGGGTGAATCTTTTTGTGGGGGAAGCTAAAGATCCCCCACAGTATGTAAGAAATATACAACACTTACTGTCAGGAGCAGAAGGACTGTCTAGCCTTAGTTCCATTGGTGTTTCCAGCTTGTTCTTCACCATCAAGGCTGAGCGCACTGTTATCACTTTCCGAGCACTACCTTCCATGGTAACTTCAAATACCACACGAACTGGAGGCAATGAAGAAAACTGGAAGATATTTAAAAGCATTAAAAAGCTCAGGTAATGATTATGTCTAGAAGAGATAATGGATTGCCCAAGGAAGTTGTGAATGCTCTATTCCTGGCAGTGTTCAAGGCCAGGTTAGACAGAGCCTTGGGTAACATGGTTTAGTGTGAGGTGTCCCTGCCCATAGCAGGGAGGTTGGAACTAGATGATCTTAAGATCCTTTCCAGCCCTTACTATTCTATGATTCTAAGAGGGACACCTCAATTTTGAAGCAGTAACTGCTGGAGTAAAAGCTTACCAACTGAGTCCAGCTGCGTGCAACACCTAAGGTATATATAGTTTGATAATAATGATTTATAATCCCATACCCTCCTCCTCAAAACACAATAAAATTAACTATGAAAAAGTAATTCTATGTACTAGTAACTCTCATCATTTTCAGAATGATGCAAGTTCAAATAAGAGCAATAGAGCCCCTAAAAGAACACTTTATACATTCTCTATTATATTACATAAATTCATGGAGTTTGAACTCCAAGACTCATATAATTACGAGCCACTCATCTTTCCTATCTGTCAAAACTAAAATAAGTAAGGTGACGCTGCCTTAGAATATTCATACTTCCTTCACTCTTTGCTGCCTTCCTACTGAGGTGCTCTATCTCCTGCATAAAACAAAGTCCACTTATATCCTGAAATCCACATTTCATATGGGCTCACATGCTGGAATTCACATACTGATTGGAAAGTTCATTCTGTTTGCCTGACTTCCACTTTTGATAAGGTTCTAGAAGGATGGAAAAGCCAACTCACTGTAGAATTATGCTAGTTTTATTTAAGTAGCTCTCAAATAATAAAAATATATACTCACGTAGACTTGTGGATGTATTATATTTGTTCTACTTATTGGGCTTCCAAGCTGGGAAAATAGTAAACAAGAAAGTTAAGGTTGTTCAGCTTTTCAGCTGTTATGCTCAGTTGTAATACAGAAGAATAAACAGTATTTTTATCGCTTTTCGTTGAGCTATCTTCAACACAGGTTGGAAAACATTTCAGAAATCTATTAGCAAAAACTGTTTGTAATACTGCTTTGAAAAGAATTGAAGAAAGAAGGTTTGTTGAAAAACAAGAAAGAAGCTACAGATGTTTCTGAACAGCAATTCTCATTGGTTTGCATTCTTTCCCTTCAATAATCAAGTTACAGAGAGATGATGCTTTTTATGCGTCAATATGAAAGCATCAGAAATCTCTAATTCAAATCAGAGACTACTAGCTCCTGTCAGTAGTTTCATGAAACTAAATGCTAATCCTGTTTTATACCCAAAAGATCTCCACTTCCAACTTCTCCGGTGCTCAACAATTTTCAGTAGCTGAGCTCAAAATTTAACTAGTTTTGCAATCCATGAGATCATTTTGATCACTGGGCCTGAACCACCAACTGCCAGCCTATGAATTATTACACTTGCATTTTTCCTTCACAGTAAGTATATTTTGTCTAAGCAGCCACATATTTCAACAATCTCTAAGCTTACAGGAAATTGCCAGTGTTAAGTAAATTAATCACATGAAAAGCATTCCTGCAGTAGAAGAAATAAAAATAGCTGCTGAGATACTGTACCAATTTAAAGCACAGTCTCCACGAGTTCATGATATTAGTGTGTCACTGGGAGCTCTGACTGCAAAGCACAGACTAACCACCAACTACTCTGTTTTTTTGTTATTCATAAAACTGCCAGTTAGGAACACAGCATCTCCAAACTGTTCCAACCCAAGCTAACTGGGAAGAGGACCATCTCGTACAGCAGCTGCTTTAAGATCAAAATCTTGGAAACATCTTTACTCCCAGATCACATATTCTTTTAAAACTAACACTCAAAATCGAACTTACAGTAGAAGAGGATGAGTTCTTATCTGGTGCAGCATATCGGAAAAATGTTCCAACTTTATCCACAGACACTGGACTGACTTCTTCCCAGCCATTCACTCTCACTTGCAACTGGTGAATTCTCAGATCGTGAGTGTGCCTACCAAGTCAGATCAAGTTAAATTACTATTAAGCATTATTATACATCAAACAGTTCAAGAATATCCCCTAGATTCCAAAAAAAGGAATCTCCCTGAAGAGTTAAAAAAACCAGAAACAGTCTCAAGAGATTTTCTATCTCATGGATCAAGACATGATTTTATATCTGTTCAACCTTCCCTAATGAACATACAGAAGTACAACTACCATGTAAGCAAAAATAAAAGCATGCTACATATTTGCTAACACATTCTTCTAGTTCTTAACACTGACAACACTAATGCTCAACAACCAATGTGCCCACTCCCCCCCATTTAGAATAAAGGACATATGATTTGTAATTGAGGCCCCTAAGTCTTTCCAAAAGCTTATGATGATCAACTCATATCTAGAACAGCTGCCACCAACAGCAATATATGCTGGTTTCTAGACAGCTGATAATTTCACTCTATACCTGAGTTTTATTAAAACCAAAATATTAACAGGAGATTTAAAAAATACCTGCTTTTTATTTAACATCTGCTAGTGTCCTCAACAACTATGATCCTATATGTTTCATACATGAGTGTGTCAAAACACATCTCACAGCCTGGTCACTTCACCTGTGTCTGAGTTTTCCTCTAGCTTCAAATTCAAATGGAATCTCTTCCCCAGTAATAACCTCTTGCCATTCACTGACATTGTGGGCATCATCCAGCAATGTCCCATTTTCCTCAGGAACCACACCTGGACTCCCACTGTGAGACAGGGCAGCCCTGAGAAGAGAATCACATCATTTCACAAACTGACAAAGTAACAACTTCAAGTAACAAGTGCTTTTTAGTCTGCCTCAGTCTATACATTCCTGCAGTAAACACATACATACCATGAAGGAGGCCTATATTATCTGAAGGCGGCCTACAAGGATGCTGGAGAAGGACTCTTCATCAGGGACTGTAGTGATAGGACAAGGGGTAATGGGTTCAAACTGAAACAGGGGAAGTTCAGGTTGGAGATAAGGCAGAAGCTCTTCCCTGTGAGGGTGGTGAGGCACTGATACAGGGTGACCAGAGAAGCTGTGGCTGCCCCATCCCTGGCAGTGTTCAAGGCCACGCACAGCTTTGGGTGACACGGTCTAGTGTGAGGCATTCCTGCCCACAGCAGGGAGGTTGGAACTAGATGATCTTAAGGTCTTTTCCAACCCTAACTATCCCATGATTCTACGAATGTCTCTGATGGGTTTTCTAACTCTGTTGAGACTCTTAAAAAAAGATTTTTTTTTTAGTTGTAAAGCTATTTTATTGCCAAAGAAAAGGCTCTTAATGAAGAAAGACTGGGAGTTCCCTATGTTTCTAGTGAAGAAAACTAAAGTACTGAAAACATTATGGTTTGGCTGACATGGGAGAGAAACCAGACAGTCACAGTGATACTGCAACAGCTTCTTACCTGGTAGGAGTTGTAGTTAGGGTAGCAAACCAGAGTGTGCATCCAGTATGATTTCTTAGAGCAAATGGGACAAATGGCTGCCTGCGTTTTGGAGTCTTCATTTCAGCTATAAAACAGAATAAAGATTTGTCTAAATGCTTAGGAGAGAAGCATTCATCAGATGTCAATATAGGATGAGTTACAATGGCTGCAGAACCACAACCTGCACTAACTAAAGAAAAACAGATCAAAGAATCAGAATAACAGATTACTAAAAATGTTAAAATGTAGTAACTATTACAATAATGGTACAAAGCAAAACCTTCCTCTACATCACCCCTCTCAGGAACTGAGCTTAATATAAATATTCTTTTGTTTCTTCATACGAAGTCTTTTAAAACACAGTGACTCCAGTTCTAACATGTGGAAAACCTAACTAAAAACCCAATCACAAGCAGTAACTTTTCAGGTACATCCAAAGGCTCATAAAGTACTAAACACATATTCACTTATGATTAATAAAATGTATAATGCTCTATTCAACATGACAAATACAGGACTATCTGCTATGCCCTTTAAATGTGACTTTTATCCTCAAAGACTGAATAAGTAGCAGCATTTCCCTATCCATGAAAATTCCTACTAAAACGAAGTATGAAAAATAATTTGTGCAACTAAAAGGTTATCTGGCTTTGTTAAAATGCTGGGACAGCAAAACCCCAGAAGAAGAAACTTCACCTATCATGCTTGACTTCTTCCAAGTATGCACTACTATACTAACAAACACACAAGTGTTGCTCTCATCTTCTGTACTGCAGTACCTGTGAAAATACTTACTGTGTTTGGACAGGATAAAAAAAAAAGCCTGTCAAATTCTAGTTACTTACTTAAAAAGGGAGATAAATGGCTGCTACTTAAGTACATACATCCATTTGAATGACAGAAGTAGAAAGAAGGCTCACACAATAAATCAGCTGCTTGAACTAAAGGCAAGACAGAAATTAAATCTACTCCACAGAATTTATCTGCAGTCATCCCAGAGGCTGACTGATACCAAGTTCAAGTACTTCATGTTTTGAAACACATCCATCCCCCACATGTCTAACTAGTAACTTAAGCAGAGGTCTACAGAGGCAAGAAGGGGTAGTGGGTAGGTACGTTTTTGAAGGAGTTACTGATGATCACATACAACTTTCTTCTAAACAGATGACAACAAATTCCTGTATAACTTTAACTGCAAGTGGAGACTTGAATCTGATCTCTCGAAGCTTAAAGGAAAGCTCTTTCCAGTTAAATGGCACGAAGATGGAATTCTCGAAAATGAAAACTGGTTGTCACTGATTGACAAATAAAACAAATCTTTTCAGTGTTGAACTTGCCTTTATACAATTTTTTTGGCTAGCCCAGGTTCTACAAAATTACAGATCAGAAACCAAATGGACTTCTAGTTTGGCATTTTATCAACTGCCACTATACTGAGACTTTTAAATTGTTGGGACCATCACCTGAATTTCCAAAGAAAACATAATGTAAAAGTTGCATTTTGAGACTATTTCCTGAAAATATTACCATTAAAAGGATGGTTTTTTTCATAATTTATTTAGTAATTTAGTTGTAACAGCCACTAAAAGCCAAGAAATAAATATTGAGGTTTGTGTTGTCCACTTGATTTCACAAAGAAAACCCTTCCTGAAAAATACCTCAGAAAAATAAATCCTTCTATCATTTCCCATTTTGTTGTTTTTTTTTTTTTAATGTCTATGAACTGCCTGCAACCATTCAGAGAAAATGTTCCTAAGGGACAGTCTAACAGGCCACAGATGTAGATTTATAGACTGCTTTCTGTCCTTCCATGCAGCAACTTTTCTTCAGGGGCAACATATTCGTCAAATATGCTTTTTGGTCTTCCATAATGTCAAAAAATTCTTAGAAATCTTACCTTAAACTGCATGGTTTTGGCCGAAGACCATACTGTCAACTATAGAACAAATTAACCAGTTTTTTTTCAGGAATGCCTTACTCTGAAGGCTTATGGAAAACAGACTGTCCCTTCTGAAGGCATTTTAAAGTTTTAAGTAGCTAAATAAACATGGTGAATCAAGCATAAGTATCGATATTGAACATACTGCTGGTTATTTTTTGAATATAAAATAAAACCTTGTGATTTTATGACACTATTTTTAATCATACTATATTGTCTCTCTAGAAAAGTGATGCCAACCAGTCAATAATTCTTATAACCTTCCTCAGAAAGACACTCTTCCTATTCAGGATTAGTTATACCTCTCCCTTCTTTCCTGAAGGAACAGAAAGGCAGCATGAAATTCTAAGTTAAGCTGCTTAAAAGCCAAGTAGCAGTTATGTTGTTTGGTTTTGGGGTTTCATACATCTAGGGTTTTTTTAGAGGCCAATCGATCAGCTAGTCACAAATATAACACAGTATTTATTGTACAAGAGCCTTCCAAAGAAGAAAAAATAACTTTTTTGTCTCTCTGTGCTATACAGTACCTCTAGCATAGATCTGATGCTCTAGGTTAGTCAAACTGGCTGTACTCCTAGTTCTAAGGTAGACAAGAGGAAGGCCTGGCAGACAGGAAAGACAAAGTTAGCATGTAAGGAAAACCGCCTATAACAGGTAGACTCTTCCCCATCATGCATCAGGAAAGAGACAGACAGTTGGCATCATGCAGTCAGTAAGTGTAAGTCTCTACCCTTGTGCTTACACTAAGTTGGCATTTAAATTGCAGAAATTTCTTCCAGAAGTAACACTGGGAGAAAGAAGCTGAAAAGACCTGCCACATATCAAGAGCTATTACTTAGAGAACTGTTTCACGAATTTAACAGCATTTTCTCCAGATATTCAGCCGTGCAGGTCTTTGGGGGTAGAGAAAGGAAAAGATAACCTCTGAACTGTACACACCCTAAAGTCAACACTATTTAAGCTTTGACAGTCACTCATTAGCTGAGAAAGTGTGAGGAAAAAAAGGAAGCAGAAGCAGCCATGCAAAGTTCTCACCCAAAGCTAAGTAGCCAGAAAGGTTTTTTGTTTTAAAGATGGAACACAATTGAACAGAAAATAGCTTTTTTGTCTTTTGCCAGATATCACTAGCCATTCATTGTATACTATGAACAACAAATATTTAATCTCTGTAATACATTAGATAGCTGACTGTGTATATCAGGACTGTTTCTAATAAAGTGTGATTAATGAGGATCATACTCTGCCCAAAACATGGTGGGTCCACCGAAGAATCCATCCAGTCTTCTGTACTGATTACATTCACCTCTTTGTCCTGTTTACAGTAATCTTCCATCCAGGACTGTTTGGTACACGTGTACTGCTCTAGAGGAATATAAGTATAGACAGTATATGTCTCCAAGGTGGCAGAAAACAAAGCAACTGCAAAGCATGTTACATTCTTAACACTGAAGAAACTTCACTTTAATGGCAGAAGTTTTATTTCACTGCTTTTTCTGTGAGCCACTTACATAAGTCAAAAACAAGCAATCACAGCAGAGTCTTCAAAGCCAAGTATTTTTATATTCTTAAGATTTTTTCCTTTTTTAAAACTTTCAGTGGAATTCCATGTTCTCAAGACACTCCTGTGGCAGTCTCAGAGCTCTCCCTGAGAAGGCAATTAACCTTAAATACTTTCATGGTAGAAGCAGTTTCTGATTTATTTTTTTACTCTTTTTAAGAGGTACATGCACATTCCTACCTAAATAAATATCTAGCCACCAAAAGAGTCCTCTGCACAGTTTTAATCATAAACTAGTCTTACTACTTGTTGTCACTAGTATTAAAAAGCACGATGGGAACTCCTAGGAATCTTTGACTTGCTTCTTTCCCTCCCACCTTGTCTCCCTCTTTCTGCCACAGGATTGCAGGAGAAAGGAAGGAACAGTCAAGGATCAAGGAAGGCTCTTCTATTACATTTGCAAGCTCAGACACTGACATTTTTCTTATTATGTGAGATTACATTCAGATTTCCATAAGCAATGATCTTTCTGGTAAATGCACACCACACCACATCATGCTCACAATACAGAAGCTTACATGAAGTTTGAGTTAATGATGAACAAAATATTTTGATTTCCTGAGGTGGAAATTGACAGGTCAGGCTTTCAGAGACCACAGAATTGAAATGAGTAGCTACCCACTACACCTGTCAAGATGTTGAAAAATGAGTTGAGCTCATAAAAGTATTTTTAAGTATTGTAAAGCAGGGAAAGCTTTAGATGAAAGTCTGCTTCTGATTAAAACTAAATTTCAAGTGGCATATGAATTTGATAGAATTCCTATGACCAAAGAAAGAATTCCTACTATCCTCTAAAATATGCAGCTTGTTTCTTTTCACTTCTACAATATCTGATAAAATACAGGCTGCCTAAATGCACACCTGTGTACAATATCATGGGAAGTATGTAGGGACTGGCACCAAATCTCCCTCCCTCTATCTCTGGGACACCAGCAATCAGAAGTGCCTGTCATAGTACACTGCAACACTGAAAACTAGACTCTACAGTGATGCTCCCAGAGAATATTCATACATACCCATAAAGACAGAAGTAATGTTTATATCTAGACGATGTTCAGCCTTTATTTCCAGCTTCAGTCGGGAAGGGTGGAGGCGGCTCGAAGCTTGCTGTTGCCAAGAAACTGAACACTGCCAAGGCTCAATAAATGGCTCCCAGCCTGAGTAAGAACAGAAACAGTCACATGTATTACACATTTGAAGGCCAAATTGGAATGTTGTTTACATACCTAACTTTTTAATAATGCAACTTGTTAATAATAACTTTTTAATAATGTTTACATACCTAACTTTTTAATAATGCAAATAATGAGATCCCTTTCAATCTGCATTCAAGATGAACTTGTAAGCCTATTGTTAATACAAAGTTGCTACAGCTCCTCCACTTGAATCAGTGTTTAATGGATGTCTGGTCTTCTGGAAATATCTTAATTCCAAGGAAAGCATTAGAAGGCAATTACAGCTTCGTACTGAAGTTAACTGAAACTAGGTTCTCTGACATAGTTTTGAAAATGATTTTAACACAATTATACCTAAGTTGGCCATTTGGCTATATATTCAGTAACACAATGGTCTAAAAGCTATTTAAAAAACCCCATCCTATGTATTTTAAAAAACAAGAAAACCTCAGTAACTTAGTTACTGACAGATTATTCTTGAGGTGGTTGTCACCAATTTTGTAACAGAAAAACATTCAGAGAAAACATGTAACTAGATTATTTCTTTTGTGCCTGACCAGTATAAAGGCATAACTTGCTGTTTTATATGTAAAATATAAATTATGATGGTATTATATTAATCCATTATCTTCAGCCTATTCACCTCTTCAGCCTATTCACCTACCATCACATTTTTTCCTTCCTGAAATAAGTAACAAACTGAATGCATCAAAAGAATTAAATACTTTAAAAGATAAGTGAATGCAGAGACAGCTAGCTACCCAGCTGTCATGTTCTTGGATAACCTTTTTATGCCATTATATTTGAAAGCTTCAGTGCAACTTTCAAAGCCAGGTTGGATGGGGCTTGAAGCAACCTGGTCTAGTTGAAGGTATTCCTGCCCATGGCAGAGGGCTGGAATGAGATAATCTTTAAGGTCCCTTCCAGCCCAAACCAGTCTGTGATTCTATGAACTTTCATATCAGCAATCTCCCTACTTTTCACATCCCTCCATCTAATACCAAGTCAGGATATTTTGTCTAGGATCACATGTTCTCACACACACACACATACTACCACAAAATTCAACCCTTCACATTCCCTTACATGCACTGCATTTTGGGTGAAGTTTAGGCTACCAGAGTAGACAAGGCCGTTTTCCTGAACTTGACTAAAGAAAACAACAACCCCCCCCCCAGTATTTCACCTGAAAGCTCACGATTGTAATAATCTCCAGAGAGGGTAAAACGAGCATAACCTTCGGGGTTGGCTCTCAAATGCTGGAGGAAATTCAAACCTGCAAAAAAACACTGAGTATTACACTAATGCAAAACAATCAAATTTCCCAATTTCATGAACTGTTAAGCAAGCTATGGAAGGTTTTGTCTTGTCTTTTAAAATTAAATGGTACAAAAAGTGTATCACAATATGCTTCAGATAACATTTACAGCCAGCGATGTTTTACAACATGCTCAGGACAGATTCTATTTGTTATGTTCTGAAACAAGAAACTTACCACTACAAAGGCTGTAATCTTCTTAAAACCAAAACTTCAAACAAACAAAAACTAAAAACAAACAACCCCCACTCCACCCTCAACCACTACCACCAAAATACCTTCCATTAAAATTTCACGAGCCTTAAGAAACTAGAGCATGATGCTGAACATACACAGTAACTGGCAGTAATTTTATGCAGCTCGCTCAGCAAAACAAGATACTCACGTGAAAAGGTTAACTCAGCAAGGGGAACATCACAGTCCATGCAGTCATCAATAAAGCAAATGCATATAATTTCTGCTTTTATTTCCACTCCAGAGATGAACTGAAAAGGCAAAATCCCCTGGCTATCTCGACCAGAAGAGGTCTGGGAAACTGATTTCAAAGGTTCAGCATTCTTAAATAACCAAGTAGCTGCTTTTTTCAAGTCACCTTAGACAAAAACAAACAAGCCATAAGTCATTATCTACATTTTCAACAAAAGTACTTATTTAAAAAACATACGTAAGCAACCTAATTCTCTCTCTCTTCAGAAGTATAGCAAGACACCAAGAGTACCCTGAATGTCTTCTACTTACTAACATATATATGAGAAGATTACAAATACATTAGTATTTGCTAACAATAAGAAATGTGCTTTCAAGTTTGCACATAGTGGCAACATAATATAAAGTTATATTAATATTATGAATGCCTATAAACAAGGTGGGACATACGACAGTGCTAAAGTCACTTGTACTAAAGCTCCATCTCTTTTCACATATTACATGTAGAAGTAGATAAAAAATATAATTCAGAAAAGAGAGATGAAAACACATGCTCTAAGGCGGAAGAGGTGATGATAGCAAGAAATAGGTATACCATAAAAGAAAGACAAAACCAAACCCAAAGTCCCAAAACAACAATCCAACCCCCCAGACAAAAACCTAACACCCCACATATGACATCCCAAAAGCAAGAAGAATCTTTCAGGGGTAGATTCTACACAGCAATAGAACGGAAAAATGAGAATGCTTAAGATTACATGCCAACACACAGCCAAAGTAAACAGGAGAAGGAAATACTGCCTATGCATCAGCTACTTTACAGCCTGAAAGTTTTTACTTAGTTGGAAGTTAGGCAGTCTGCAAGGCCAGCTGAGATTATTTGAAGTTACCTTGGCAGATGAGAAGAGCTTTACGACAATCTTCCATACTGAATCCCAACTCCTGGAGGCGAGCCAGCTGCACCTCTGTAATTGAACAATTAAATAACCATAAATCTGTGACAGTTACCTACTGGTGTTCATTTCTAAAATCAAGCCACATCTGTATGAAAAATAGGGATTGTTTGTATAAGATTACAATTGTAGAAAAAGCATATGAGTCAGCACTGTTTCAAAAAAAATAAACCTAAAACAGAACTCCCCGACCTGGTATGTTGATATTCTGGAGTACATGAGCTATTTTTATTCTCCTACAGGAAGCCAATGTACTCCATGAATTTAAGCTGGGACTACAATTTTGTAAACCAACCCTTCATTCAGAACATCATTACCTGGAACTCCCTACATGACTCTCCAGTGCAGTAACAGAGAAGAAGCCTTTTCACTAGTGGGTGTTCTCACTATTGTCAGTGGTTCTGACCACACACAGTATTTGTAAATTTGTTTGTAAAAAAGCATGACAAAGACTGCTAAAGAGGTTGACTAGTAATTGTGATGCTTTCCACTTCACTATCAGTTTATTGTGTTTGAAGAGGTAACCCTTCTCCTGCTTTAAATCATTGCTACATATGAAGTACTCCATGATGATTTACACTGACAAGCAATGCTAAATAAACTGTAAAACAAGCCAGTGTCATGCTGCGAGAAGACAAAAAAAAACAACACCCCCTACTTTTTAAAATAGTATCATCATAATGTTATCGTTGATAATTCAAATTAATGAAGGCCTTTGAACATGAAGATATCAACATCTTTTGAGTTAAACATATAGTCTAGCTTCACACAGCAGAAACCTCCTTTAGATATAAAAAATAACTTCACTCCAGCAGTTATAAACATACCAAGAACAGGATCCAACACACGTTTGGATGTATCTCTGTTTTCATGTGTCAAGGAGGAAGTTTCATTCATCAGTGCTGAACTGGAAGGGTTAGCAGTATTTTCAGCAGTTGATACAGTTGTGTCAGGCATAGCTGTGCTAGTCTGTCGAGGAATTGACTTTGCAATTGCCAGGAACAGTTGAACATCATTGTAGGACAGTCTGATATCCAGTGCTTGCAAGTGAATCTAAATGGAAAATTAAATAGGATTCAGTTACCCTTTTCTACATATTGTTCTTTTATGCTTCAAATATTAACAGTTTTTCACAAAGGAAAAAAAATTAGCATTAGAATCTGATGACCACACTCTTTTAAACCTTCAGCAATAAAATTACCAAGCTTATTATTACTTACTAACAACTAAAAGCATGTGTCAGTGGAGCGAAAAAAAAAATAAAAAAATTTTTTGGTGTAATGGTAAAAAGAGACTCCCCTCTAAGCACTGAGACACAGACCACAAAACTTTTTCTTTCAGGTATTAGTAACTATCTAACATGTCAGCCTACTTTTTTCCCCACTACTGATCTCCATAATGTATCCCAGAAATCCCTTGCTCCTTACCACTAAGTGCACTTTCTGCATGTTTGCTTCTTTGCCTTTTCCACCTGAGCAAAAATCTGTCTTACTATTTTCTTATGCATTTGAAAGTAGTCTGTGCAAGATCATGGTCTAGTATCCTCTATTGCATGCAGTTTATTCAGGTATTTAATCTCACCTCTAGAACAGGAGGGAAATCCTCACTATTGAAAGCATCCAACAGACCTGAACCACTCAGGTAGGAAGCATTCCCAACAAGCTCCAGCTGAATTTGTACTGGATCAATGATTGACAGTGCAGTCTCTTGCTCATTTCCTAACCGGCATGAGAACACCTACAAATTACAAATGGGTTTAGAAAAATTAGGAAGTGAGAGAAAAGGCCTAGCAAGAACCTCAGAATCAAAGACTGACAATCACGAAACATGACTATAGCCATGAACAAACTGCTTTCTACAGAGAATGCCTTTGCAAGCTTTAAGACAGCAGATTCCAAAACTTCTCCAGACAATTTCTTCTAGTGCCCAGCTGTGCTGTAAGTTCTGGAAAAGAGATTCTGATATGCAACCAAATATTCCCTTTAATGATAAACTTAACCCCATTCTATCTCTGCCCAGCCTCTTCTTCCAAGCAAGTTCTTTTAAACTCTCCCTAAACACACTATGTAACCCTCAATTCTGAATGCTCTTATTGTTCTCTCTTCAGCTGTTCAGAGCTTCTTCAGCTCCATTTCCCCAGGACTGGCTGCAGCACTCCAACTGTGATCCTGCTCTGTTGAAGAGGATGCAAGGTCACTTGGCGTACTCAGAATTCCTACTCACAAACTTGCTAATAACAAACTTCAAAAGCCATCTTATATACTTATAGTATCTTCACAATCTCCACTAATTTTAGATGTTTTACAAAACCTAATTATTTCTTCTTACCTCAATGCCAAACAAACTACCAGAGAAAGGACGATCCAACAACTTGGGCTTATAAGTGAGAACGGTTGTCCCCTTCAAAATAATAGCATTGGTATCGAAACAAGACATGTCTTCAACAACCACAAATTCAGTCCCTTAACAAAACAAAATGACAAATAATCAACAAGGCAATTGGAAATACCACTAAGGTATTTTAAGTATTTGTAGCAGGTCCGTTAACTGACCTGTTTTTCCACTAGCACATTGCTTCTTATCAGAAAAGCTCCCTAAGAAAGGCACTAGAAAAGAATGCATTTACCTGTCACATTAACCTTTACTTCCAGTTGTTTTTCTGTAGACACATGCAGTGATGAACGTTTTGTAACTACTCCACTTTTCACTGCTTTGGGAACTACAGTTGTTTCACTGCTGTAAGTTCGTTGCCGGGAAGAATGGTGAGTTTCCCACTTTTTGGTATCTCCAGGGGTATATAAGAAATCATGAACAAGTAACAACCAGTCAAAGATCAGAAATACACGAAGATTGTTCAAAACAACTGTGAAACTGGAGGAATCCTTTGTAGACCTTTTAGGAAGAGAGAAGGATACACATGAACTTGCATATATTTAAACTGGTGGAGAAAACTATCAGTATCTAGCAAGTAAGAACTACACAGAACATCATAGTGATATATTTAATTTACAGAGTGTCTGGCCTTTGGAAACCATATATAATTTAAACAGATTGAAATACATCAAGTCGCTGTACCCACAGAACCACAACAGATCTTAACTGCATGAATTCAAAACAATTATACAAAAGATAAACTGAAAAGCCATGCAACAAGAAATTAACTTATGAAAGTTCCTTTAATACATTGACATTATCAGTGTTACTTTGCAAAGCCTCCAGTTTTAAAACTGATCTTTTTAGTATTGTTTTACATCTGTTCAGTATTAAACCTAACGTACTGCCTGTGAGATTCAGGCCTGGCTCCACATCCCGCTAAAGCATTAGATGTAGAATGTGTTTCCTCTCACACCCTGACAACATTGTGCAGCACAGCAAGCTGCTTTGTCATCCAGAAAAAATGCTAGCCAGCCTTACTAAACTTTTAGCATCCCGTTTTGAGTATCTGGCTAGAGGGGATAAAAGAGTTTGGTTTCATTCTCTACATAGAATACCAATTACACTTGGTCATGCTAACTGGGAAATAACCTATGTGCTTAAATACCATGAAATAATTTTATATCCACCACACTCTGAACTATAAAATCTCTAAAGACTGCGGTTCCTTTGTGAGAAGCAGCCTGCCTGCACTGCTTCCAACAGTAAAAGCCTTTAACCTCCCTGGCTCTCCAGGAGATTTCCAAAAGGCACAAGCCAGTATAACACTATCACTGAGCTCTGCAAAAGCTTACATCTAGTGCCAAGGATGCTCTCACCAGTAAAAACCTAACACATGCTTATGTGGCTAAAATTTGAAAACATAACAGTTAGGAAGAAAATCTCTGAAACTATCACCTGTAACCAGATTAGGCTGTACTAGGCAAACTAACCTCCAATCTAGGCAGCTACTGGATCACTAGTTACACAAAAACCATTCCAGTTTTTTGGCCTGTTTGTTTGGGGTTTTTTTAATCCCATTGCATTTTAGTTTCATTCAAATAAAAATCTTGGGTGTCTTTCTGAACACACATGTATGAAGTACTCAAAACCATCAGGCATTCTCTAAATCTTTACAACAAATTTTCCTAAATTGCCTGAAGTTTCCTTGGTTGTTTTTTTATGAACAAAGTCTTCCAAGATTTTCTGTTGGATTAAAATAGTTCACAGATTTTTTCTTATGCTACTCCTGCAACTGCTTCAGAAGGTATTATAAAAGAATTAGAGTCCTGAGTTTGGTCACTGAGAGTAATAAAAAGCAAAAGCAATGTCTCTAACCATATCACTTCCCCCTCTTCTTTGCTTGTTAACATCCTCCAACAGAACACCATGTTGTTACAGTTAAATACTGACATTATACTTTGTATTTCTGGTTTCAATAACAAATTAGAACAAAACAGATATCCACTGTGGTGCCTTTAAGCACTCTAAGGGATCTGGATAAGGAAAAACAAACAGGGTAGGACAGAATACAGAAGTGAATGTAGAGACCGTCTTGTGAAAGAGGTGCCATTTCTGTATTTAATCAGTTCTCTCAGAAAGACAACTATGACACCCACTGGGAAAAAGCTTTTGTGAAACATATAAAATCATATTATTTTTAATATGCAAGCATATACGTGATAAGGCAGACTTTAAGCACTGCTGATTCTAGTAGGCCAGAACTTCATCTGATCTGCTACACATTCAAACCTAAAGGTTATGTAATGAGGGGGAAAAAAAGATTAAAAAAATACAACAACCTTTAGATAATGAATAACTGCAGATTTCAGTCCATCAAGCACCACTGACCACCCCAAAAGAGTCTTCAGATTTTAATACATTGCCAGCAGGCTTGTCTATATTAATAACTGCTATATTAAGAACAGGACAAACTTGATCAAGTATGTCATTATTTAAAAACAAACACATAAATCTCAGGATTACCAACCTGAAGTGTAATTCGATCTGGATTGCTCCTGGACTACTGGTGTTCTTTGATGACTGAAAGATGCAGTTGAATACATTTGGTGTGCCTGTAGCAGACTTCTGTCCAGCATAACGTGTGTCAAATGCCATCATGGAATGAGAAACCAAATTTACAGACTTTGTTCCATTTGAAGAACTTTCAAAAAGCAACTTGGATTTCTTGAAATCAAACCTAGGAGAGTAAAAAGCAAAACAATGCATTTAAGAGTCCTCTAGCTCATTTACTTCTAGAAGTCCCTTGTTTTAAATGCACATAGTATACTGCCAATATCTTTCATTTACATATTTTCTAAACCAACTACAATCACACCTCATGTCAGAGACAGAAAGTAGATCTATACTGTAGGTAATAATATTTCCCACTGATACAGAACCGTCTGGATTAAAAAAACCCAACAAAACAACACAGCAGAAGTCTGGGTTGTTTTAAGTTTCTCTCTCAACATTTTCTTAAATGTAATTCCATTTGTCTTGTATAAATCAAATGATAATTAAACTCTGATTTGAAGGACAACTTAAAAGGCACAGTATCTTCTGACCAGTGCTATTCACTGCCATCCTTCAGGTCATCTGAAACTCTCAATCTGGACTCTGATTAAAAAATTCAGTTTCATTGCATTATTAAACCATAATTTCATGTATTACATTAACTTCTGTCCTACAATCTCTCAGATTGTAGGCATATTATTCAAGATTAGGTAGGCATATTATTCAAGATTAGGTATTCAGTAACAACAAAATTCATACCTGGCTAAAGAGCTGCATCCATCTTTCCCTTTTGGATCCATGAGTTCCAAGCTCACATTAACCATGTCGATAAGGAATGACATAGAAGTATACACTTCTCCACTCAGAACTGTCTGAAAGTGGAAAACACCCACATTCCTTTTAAACCCATCTGTTTAACTTTCATTTCTCAACTAAATCTTGCTATTTCAGACAAAGAGCTGCTGTATCTTCTTCAAAGAGCTTCATTAACCATTGCTGGGGCAAAGTTACGTTTCACAACATTGTGGCCTTCAACATGAAGTTAATCCATTTTCACACTACTGTTCTAGAGTTTCTTTCTTCTCAAAACATCATCATCATTATTCCCAAAAAAAACTCCAAAAAGCCAACAATTCTTTCAAACTGTTTCTGGTACCTTCTATTATTAAAATAGATAAGTAGTTTCTAAAATTTAGGGTGCTTTTTTTAAGTTTTAGGTGAGAAGCCTGCCATGAACACCAAACAAATACCCCTGACATTTCAAGACAGAATTTCTACTGCATAAGGTTCCTCTTACATGAATTCTTGGATCCTGCAAGTCATAAGGCCGCATGAACTCTTCTATAGGCTCCCCAAGGTTGTTCTCCAGCAGTCCCCTTATCAGCTTATACTTGTTCAAATCCAGA
Organism: Melopsittacus undulatus; assembly: GCF_012275295.1. NCBI lineage: Eukaryota > Metazoa > Chordata > Aves > Psittaciformes > Psittaculidae > Melopsittacus > Melopsittacus undulatus. The sequence continues at coordinate 1,315,656 of NC_047538.1, read as the reverse complement.
GTGCAATGGACTGATGACAGGTTGCCATGTATTGATACATCTGCAACTGCATGACTTAACTCTCTGCAGCAAAGGAAAAAAACATCAGTATTTTAAGATGGTATAAACCAGCAGGTGACACATTCAAGATACAACAACAGGCAACTAAAATACTGCGTTTAGGCTGACAGCATAAAGTGATCATGTTTAAACTCACTTGTCTAAGTTTCTTTCTACTTGTAACTTCAATCTGAAAGGTTCTGTCAATAAGCTTCCTCCTGTTTGCCTCACGAAGTAGGATGGAAAGCTCAAGTCTGCATTAGTACCTTCCACAGCCTTTGAACACTCTCTGTGATATCTTTCTGCAGCAAATATGTCCATGTCCTGCAGATCAACCACAATGCAGTCTAGGAGGCAGATGTGATCCTCTGCAAGTGCACAGAAGATAACACATTGAGAAAAATAAAAACAAACAACTCTGTACAAAACAAATACAGTTTCTCCTGGAAGTTAATCCATTTCTTTAATCTCTTTTATTCACACTCATCAGTGTCTGTAACTACCAGACACCAAGCTCACTCAAAGGTAAATGTAAACTCTTAATTAAAAGTCCAACTGTACCCCTTAAATGTCTGCAATATGCATCTCAAAACATGGCCCAACTGCAGAACTGGTCTTCCAGAAATTGAACTACAATTCCCTAACCCATTAAGCTGCAAAAATCAACCTTGAAGCTAACAAGTAATTTCTTTTTAAACCTACAACTTTTAGACCCAGAACCTTACTTTGTCAGTGCCACATAAGATACAAGCAAAACTTCACTGCATTATTTTACAAGAAAAAAGAGCAGCTGTGTAGGGTTTCTAGTGTTTGCCACTCACCTGGGCTGTCAGGGTTGGGTGCAACAGGGAGCTTTGGTTGCTGCCCTTGCTGCTTACTCAGTATATTCAGCACAGGTTCATTCTTCAGCTTAGACATGTTTGATCCTGATGATTTTTTCATGAACAGTCCTTCCATTGCTACTTTTGATTCATCAGCACTTGTTTTCTTCATGCTATGTTTGGGAGTTCCCAAAGGAGATGAAAATTGAACTGAATCCTGCTAATAAAAGTAGTTCTGTAATTAATAATAAATTTTTAATTTAAAAACTAAGAAACCAATAAACCCAGGTTCAAGTTGAAAAAATTCTTGTCAAAGAACAAGTATTTTATTTGAATGCCAGTATCTTTTACTGTAGAAAGACAGCCAAAGTTTTTTCTTATAACCTTAACAGAAGAAAAAGTTTATTGCAGCAACATTTTAAAAAGAATCCTGTGAAATCTTTCAATAAGAAATTAATTCAAAACCAGTGGGGGTTGAACAAATTAAAGAAACTCCAAACATATAAATGAAATTAACACAAAATAGAAAGGTACAGCTGTCAAGATGTCAAGCATTTCTGTAGCATACTGTTAAATATTTAAAGCTGGTTTTCAGAACATCTTCAGAAGGTGAAAACAAGACTTTTCTGCAAGATCATGTCAGCAACTTGGTATTTTATTAGAATAAGGGAACAAACACTTCTATACATGTAGTTATTTTATGTGCTTTAAATATTTCCATCATCATACCTAAATGTGTCCCAAATTTTCTCTGCAGTAGCTAAGTTTAAGATTGAACAAATCTCTACCCTTATTGTTAAAATGCCCACAGGTGAAAAAAAGAAAAGCTCATTTATAGATGTATAACATTTTAGACATTTCCCCACACACACACATCCAGTGAAAATCTTAGGAGCTTTTCCACCTTCATGATGCTGTCCAGCAGCAAAAACCTACAAAGAGTATATAGTTCACTAGTAAAATAGTCCCATCAACGTTAGGAATTTATTTTACCAAAAAATATCTGTGGAACAAGTTTATACACTAAGTTTATACTCTGAAGCCAGTTTCAGGGTTCATTTAGTCTGTCCTGATTTAAATTTATTAACTTTATGTTTCAATTTTACTCAGCTTCACACGCCCCAGCAGGTAACTCACTTGGCTTCAGTGTTCCACTTGCCGCTTTACTCTGGGATTGCTCCCTTTACCCATCCCACTAGTATTGTTACTGCCACTTCCCACCTTCTTTCTGTATCCAGCTTCTGATGGCACTGTACAATCCTTACCCATAAACTTTCCTTTGGGTTTTTAATTACTAATCTTACTTGCCTGATGTGGTTTTTAAGTATTATTCATTGGAAAAATTCATTGCAGCCATGATCAAGGATTTTAAGGTTAAGAATTTGAAGACATTAGCGTTTAAGTTTACACTCTAAAGACAAGACTGAGAAGTACGTGCAAAGAAAAATCACCAGATCATCTATAAATACATCAATTTATGCAATAAATACAAATTAATAGCTCCTCAGACATGCATAAAGAGCACACCACAGCAAATTTAAATCTTATTCTTATAGAATTCAGCATTCTTTAGAACAGAAACATCATTTTTAATGTATAAAAAAACTTTTGAAGTGCTAAGTTCCACAAGAATATTTCCTTCTTTAATGAATGAGGATCACCTGAAAGCTACTCTAAAGACATAAAATACCTCAAATAAAACTGCATCCTTGTATGCATTGCCTTGTAAAATCCAATCCTTGAAAATAAACATAGGACAGAGAAAAAAATGAAAAAAAAAAAACAAAACCACCTCAAATGCCACCCATTTCAAACCCTGACATTTTCACAATGCTACATAACACAGTATTTTAAAGTTGCAATAAAATCACTATGCATACATCCTTTCTTCTAACTCAAGAATCTACCACAAACCTTTAATCACTCTGGCACACTAGAGTACAGAAGACCACTCAATATTACAGTCCAAGATTTCCTTACAGCAAAGACCAGTATATTTAAACCAGATGGAGGTAACAGACACACCACACACCTGCTGAAGCAGTTTGGTCTACCTAATTTCTGTCCCCCTTTAAAACAGGATTAGGGAGTTTCCAGAACGACTACCCATTTTGTTGCATAGGTTAGATATAGAAAGCCAGCAACATGGACCTTCCTTACCCCAAACTTCATGGCTGCATCCCTCACCAGCAACACCAACTATTCCCTGTCCTGCGCCTAGCCTTACCTTCAGGTATTCAGTGGAAACCTTTCATTAGATTTCAAAAGTCAAAGCAACTACACAAGCTCAGCTTCATTAAAAGTAGAAAAAAGTATAAAAAAAATTACAATTCAAACTTACTCTGCTCTCCAGTGTGTTCCAGGAAGTCTCACCCCCTACAAATTTCTATTTTCTGCCATTCCCAGTGCTGAAATATCACTGGTGAAGAGTTGAAGCAGCTTCCAAATAGGGTTAGCTGAAAGCCCGTTATGCTCCCACCTTTAGGCATGCACCCAGCTGGGTCCTGTCTCCTTATAAGGCCAGTTCTACTGAGTTCCACAGAACCATCTCCCTTGTCTGGATGGTTTCAGAGAGCCAGCCAAGGTGCAGAAGGGAGCAGCTGGGTACAGCAGCTTACCTGGAACACTGCATGGACTGCTAATGACTAGTAGCACAAAGTGTATATATACAGTAAAGCGTAAGAATCATTTCCCATTTTGATATAAGAATGAAATGCACAAAAACTAGAAAAAAAACCCCAAGCTGCTAAATTAAGAAGTAATGCTCTTACCTTGTTCTTTAATGAAAAAGTGCCCGGCATGCCCGCAAACAGGAATCTGTTCTTGACTTTCAGTTTTCCAAGATTAGCTACAATAAGACTATTAGACTTTGAGCTCTCAGGTATAAGCAGCACAGGAGCACCAGCCTCAATATCAAGAAGAACTCGTGAAGCTCGCTGTGCTTTATCTCTTACCTGGGAAGAGCAAAAATTCAGTACAAAAAATAAAAATTAAAGTACAGGAAGTAGGTGATTATTTCACAGTGATTAGCACTGAGTTCAGGAATTCCTTGATTTACAAAGTAAGGTTTTACACCCCCCCAAAAAAAACCCAAAACTTCCTTAAGCTCTTGTTTTAGGCAGAGAGTATAAGCTAATTAGAAAAACATGATGACACAAACAGCACACACCTGTGTAGTATGTGCAGCGATATGGAGTGAAGCATAACATCACCACAAAGAGGCAGAACTGATGCTACTTAGCTCAGTACCTAAAGACTACTTAAGTCAAAATATTCATAAAAGGGGGTAAAAGCATAATTTAGAGAGGTGTTTCAGAATCAAACTTCCTGATGCACAATGAAGCATTCTAATACAGGCAAGTATTAACTCTTTTTTTTTCCAACTATGAGAAGTGACTTTCTGAACAAGACTGTTAACTATATTCATCACTGCCACATTAGGTTTTGTACAAAACAGGCTATGATTGTCATGACTATTTATCTATCATCCAGAAGTTTGGCATCTGATTTTCTCAGTCTATCAGCCATCACCCTTGACCAAAGATATACACCTGAGTATAAAAGAAAGACTTCTCATTCGGTTCTCCTTAGGTATTGTAACTACCTGGTGAACAGTGGAGAAAAAGGCAAAATAAAATCTTAAGCCCTTTTTGTCCAGCATCACAAAAAAGGAATATACCTGTGTGGGTGCATGCTGCAGGACCCAAGTGCCAAAGTTTTCAGTAATGCGCAAACTGGTATTCTATGCTTTCAAATAGCAGTATGACACTCCTAAATAAGATCTTTTTAACTACAAGATAGGTATTAACAATCTTGACCAACACCAGAACTCTAAAACCTCATAATTTCAACTCACCTGAGTTGATGCATTAAGATAAATCTTATACTGCAATTCAACTGTGAAAAACAGGCTAGGAAAGAACAGAAAAAAACCAGACATACTGTTTGTCCCTCAATTGCTGCTCTTTGTCGCCCCAAGACATCCTGAAGCTGAGTAAAATGCTGGATGAATGACACCACCTCCGCCTGGAAACGCTGAGTGTGCACATACTGAACAGACGCCATCCGCAGCGTCACACGAATATCACACTCCCGTTGCAGCAATGGATCTGGCCTCCCATATCTGATAAAGGTTGAAAGCAAACTCTAGTTATCCTAGCCAGGTTTTACAAATAGTGCTATTAACGATAGTAATACAGAGAACGTAACTGATGTGCACAGTGTAGAATCAAAACTATCCCAATTCAAAGTGTGAAAACCTGGGTTTATATTAATTATTTCTAAATTACATACATTTAAGTGCTACTGAGTTTTAATAAAGCAAACAGAAAAATTCTACATTTGGAATGTACCTCTAATCTTTACAGCTAATAGATATATCTTTGGTAATTTCATACATCCAAAGAGTGGCATGATACTACGTAGATTCCACTCTGAATTTGTGTGCTGTTACATTTGAATTAAATTCCTTAACATTACTTGGATAATTTCTAATCTGATTAATTCCAGGGGGTGAAGGAGGGGGTGGAAAAGCATGAAATGTCACAGGGTAAGAACTATTGCTTTACATGAAGTAGAACTTCAAGAGCGCGCTACGATGACAGCAAACCCTTAATTCCAAAATTAAGGAGCAATGGAAAATCTGTTTCATTGGTTGAAAACCTTTTCCAACTTAAAAAACAACTTAGTATTTTATCTAGGAACAAACTATCAACTAAATACTTTCAAGAGCAGCTTTAGACAAAATAAAAAACTATTTTTCCTGATAAGCCATGTACATTGCAGGATAAAGAAAAGTTAAAAAGTCTGAAGTTTATGACTGAAAATGTTCAAAGCCTCATTTCAGTCACAAGCATCTGAAGCAGAATCATGCAGACCTGACAGCTATGGGTTTGGTTTTTAGTGGGGTTTTCTGGGTTTTGGTTTGATTTTCTTGGGGAGCATGGAATTAATGGTGCTAATACTGAGTAACAAGAAGCTTAAATTCATACTTAAAGACTTGGAAAATGAGTGCTTCTTCGCCACTTGTAGTGAAACGTTCTCTGTAAAATTCTCCATGAGCTGTAAGGTCACTTAAGGACAGACTTCCAATACTTCCTTGCACGGCTAAATCTCCCTCTGCAAAACAAAAGGCAGGCAATTAATATCTTCAAGCACAAATAAGGTATTAAAACTCTAAAGTTTCTATTAGTGGCATAAATATGTTACAAGTAATGAAATCACGTTAATGAAATATTAAATCTCATGTTCAAAGAAAATCATGTATTTTTGCTACAAAGATTGTATTAACCCAAACATAACTCTATGCTTTACATATAAAACGTGATTACATCACTATGATACGTGAAAACTTAAACAGAACTCTTTTTTTTCCTCTAAAACAGTAATATACTCTGTGAAAGTGAAGTATTAAAATTCTGGCCAACCTCAACTAAAATGATCAAGGATTTGACAACTGAGAAGGAGGCAAGGACTTAAAATCAAGCCTGAAATAGCAGAAGCAGCTGCAGCAGGAAGAGAATGTGCCTCTTTCCCAGAAACACACAAAAATCCCAATCAGCTCTAGAAAAGCCCCCATTTCAAACCACAATACCAGTGCACACCTCCTCCTATTTCAAGCTCCATAAAACCTTAGCCCTCCAACCTACTCACCAATCACTTCCAAGTGAGCTGCAAGTTTTGACACACTGGCTTTAGCAAGCTCACTAGTTGTCTTATTCAGTACTAATGATAAAGAATGGACCTGTGCAAACAGAAAGGAACAGGTTGGTGTTAAACAACGTGACTTCAGAGATGGAAAATCATTTTAGCTTTTGTATTTTCCAAGACAATTGCATTTCAAGACATAAATGGCAAACAAGAATCAGCTGACTGGGAGACACTGGAGGAAGGGAACCTTTATACTTCCTTGCTTGCACATTAACAGGTTTCCCAAACAATTCAGAATTGTCATCAACAAATCTTAGCACTTCATCCTTTTCTCTTTCAAGACTTGTCATTTTTATGTTAGACTGCAAGACCTCTTGGCAAAGACACATAACTAAATGTATATATATACATTTATACATACATATATAGATGCATATGCTTATATACTTATTAAAACATATAGCTTTTAAATAAAAATAAGATCTGCAGTACCTAGAACAACACAGCGCCAATTTCAGTTGTCATGTCTGTAACACTGAAGCAGCCATCTCACTTAAGAGATCCGAATTAGTCTATGCCCTGCATGACTCTGAGAAAGAAGAGTCACAGACTTAGACTCCCCAGACTCTCAGGCATAGAGCAGCCAGGATGAGGATGGGGGGTGTCAAACTCTACCCATAACAGCTCCACTGATGAACATGGAGAACCCTTACTTCAGCATCCCTTCAAGTGCTATACACAGGTCTGAGGGTCACAGATCAAGGGAGGCAGTCTGCAAAGGTTTTGCTTTTCTGTAACTTTTGCACAATTGTTTTTAAACTACATCTACACACACTTTAAGTCTACTGTTTCTGAATTTATGCACATTTCTCCACAAGACTATGACACATTTAAGTTAAATGTCACCTGAAGTTCCTATAAACCAGATGTTTTATGACAGACAATCCAATTACTATTTTGCATCTCAAGTATACCTTCAGATCCAGCTTAGTGTTTACAGGCTCTTGGGCTTCAGAAGCTGACAAGGTATATATTTCTGATTTGACTGCCTGCTGAGTATCTTCAGGTTGCAGCTTCATAGCATGGTTATCAGCAGTGGATCCAATCCCAAAGAAATCCAGTATAACTACCCAAGTTTGCAAAGTTATTAAGACATCTAGACAATTAAAATCAACGTCTACGCTACGGTTAAGTCTGTTATAGCGTGAAGAAAATTCAGGATGTTTCCTATCCACTAGAAATATATTGATATGAACCAATGAATCATCAAAGTTACTTTTTCCACAAGGCAACTTGGATCTGTCTGCTGTTGGAGAAGGAGGTGGAGTCAGAGGATACTCAGAATCAGCATCTTCTTTTTGCTTCTTACGGGAGGACCAAACTGGTCTTTGGTACAGCTGAAAGACATTAGGCGCTTCTTCCATATGGGAAGGTAGGGAACGGGGCATATCTGGATACTCTACATTGGACACTGAGGGACAAGACTGGGAAAGATATTCTTTATGTGCTAAACTGGATGGCTTGGGTGCTCCACGGGACACCATGAGATTCTTGTACAAAGAGTCTGGGTTCTTCTCCAGAAGATCTTCCATTAGCAAAGAACGCAGGGCAATCTGAATAGACAAAGTCTGAGGATGATCTTTAGCAAACTCAACATCGAAATCCTGAAACTTAAGGCTGACAAGGCCTTGTGCACCAAGCGTAAGGTCACCACTTAACTGCACCTGGAGCTCTGAGATATGAAAGTTTGCTTGAATCTGAGTAAAAGATTTTGTTTCCCTGACAGCTACCAACTTGTTTGGAACAGAATTAAAACTAGAATGGCTGAATAAACCATTTTCTTTCCGTTCATTTGAGAATTCTGTGCCTGTACTGGGAAGTGATGTTGAAGGAGAACTTTGACAAGCTGAAGATACAGAAGTGGCTGGAAATCTGTTCAAGTCTTCACTGTAGATTAAATTATCCAGAGTCTGAAGGACTTGCTCATAGACATGTTTTGCTAACACAACCTACAATGTAGGAAAAAAAAAATAAATCATCCTCACATTACAGCTCTCAATAAAATCTGTACCTCTTATTTTTGAAACTCACAAGTGAGAAGACTATGGAATTTCAAGCCAGACAAATCTTAAATTTGTCCAGAAGTAAAAAAATAATCCAGAACAAGGTACAATGCAAAACTGAATCAAACCAGTTTTGTATTAGCTCTGCAAGATGACAATCTGGAAACATACAATACAAGACCCTAGAAGATGATAGCTTGTATTCCCAGGGAAAGTGTTAATTAAAAATAACTCCTCATAGAAACTAGCCTTAATTTAGCATGCTGAGATTATGAAGAAATACATGGATTCTACTTAGCCATTGTCTCCTTAGCTTTAGAAGTTTCAGTTTTGTCTATTTAAAATCTCTATTCCTGAAGAGACTTTTTTAGAGATAATGGCTTTTTAATTCTTAGTTTCTACTAGAACTGCAAATAAACATATTTGGACAGTGACACAATTATTTTCCTTCTGTGATAGGTGTTCATGGTAAGTAAAAGTTAGACTAACTTATAAAGATGTCTAAAATGCTCCAAAACAAGATTAAATTTTGGTCATTGATGTTATCACTTAAGACTATCTCTTCTATCCACATGTATAAGGACCTGATTTCTCAGCTACCAACATATAAAACCTGAAGATATTTGCCTAAAATTACTTATCTTCTACGCATTGATAATGGAAATACTACATTACTATACCTGAAGAGAGTTAACAAATTTCCCTTCAATCTTCATAATGCTTGATATTCCCAAATCTTCATTACTCAGAGGAAAAGTTAAATCTTTCTCTAGTGGTATCTTTTCCAATTTAAACTGGATGGTGGTGTTATTCAGAATGTGGAAAGCTGTTAAGAGAAAGTCAAATTAAAACAGTATCATAGTAAGTGAATTGACTATCCTGTAAAGACTATGCAACAGAGGTAACACAGTACCTACTTAAATTGCTAAGAATCTCTTAGAAATGCTACAGTAAGTATATGTAACTATGTTATGTTAAACTTCTGCATGAAAGACACTAATTTTTGTTTAGAAGACTAATAATGGATATAAATAAAATAACTTGTCCTTTGTAATTAAAATTGAGCAGTGTATTCTAGGAAGATGGGTGAGACAGAATATACAACAGACCTATGGTCAATACACATTTTTAGTATCATCCACTACTCATATTAAAATAATTAAATGTTCTCTGATTAACATACCATGGCCTTTATGTAATGATTCAAAGAAGTCATGACGAGTAAAATGGGGTTCCTCCTGGCTACTAATACTAGCAGGACCTGAAGAAGAATGCAGCTTATGAGATATTTCAATTGCAGGCTCCTTCTTGCTTGTAAACTGGCTGCTATTTAAAGAATACATTTTAATGTCTTTAATTTCAACCTGCAGTCTATCACTTGTAGATTCATCTTCTCCTGGTACAAAATTCTGAATGGATATTTGTCCTAGATGGCCTACAAGCAGTTCAGAGCTACCAGGCTTTCTAGGTATGGAAACTATCGGTGACTCAATGTTTACATTTAATATAAGTTTAATAGTATCAATTTTGAGTGGCTGTAATCCAAAGGCATAGCCTTCATTATCTTCTAAATTGGCAACATCTCTTGATCGTGGTGTTGTGTCAAACAAAGAAACCATTTCACTGTATTCAGCAGTTTTAGTTGCCAAGACTGTGGTCACTTTTGAAGCTGCACTTTTCAGCATGCTGCGGAAATTCTCTTCCAATTCATCCATTGACAGAGTTAGTTCTTTCAGAAATTTAGCTGAGTGGTTGTAGTGTAAAGAGGCCATTTTGAGGTTCAGAGAACACTCCTCTTTTGACTTTTCTGTGAAAGTAAAACTTAATGCATCTGGAAGGCTATTCCCATCATCAAGCCTGAAGAATAAAGATTCCAAGTAATCTACATCACCAATTAGATTTTCATACCTCACTGTATTCCCTATGCTGACAACATACTGGTTCTTAACACTATCTTGTGTTAGATCCATCAGCTGAAGGCATCCCAGAGAGCCATTTACATCAAATTTACTACACATGGAGACATTGACTTTGGTGCCACCAATACTGGCTGTTGCAATTTTTCTGCCATATTTTTCTCCATTTGTCATGCCAACTGTCCTGAGGAGGAGTATATTTAACCAGTGAATATCAACTGCTACCTCTGTATTCTGTACATAAGTTGACTGGAAGGTTTCCTGTTCCCTCCAATCTTTTTCCAAGTCAGTTATTAAAGGCTGAGGACTGGAATCTTCTTTCTCCTTCGGGAAAGATTTCTGGAGAAAGCAAATCAGTTCAACAATAGTCTCTGGGTTAAGGATGATATCCAGGTTGTTCACCTGTACAGAGATCACCTGCAAACTGGAATCCAAATTCATTGATGGACATTCTGCACTCACAAACTGATACTCTAATTTTATCAGGGACTCTTGATCTTTTCCATTGTTAACAGATGAAGTACTTGAAGCTGTAGTGCATCTCTCTGCCAAACTAGCTGCATCAACGGGACGTGAATCATGTGGTCCATAAACTGGAGACTGAGCCCTGCTGTCTCGAAGACTTCCTGTTGGCACATCAAAACTCAGATTCTTATGAGAAGCCATCAAAAGATCAAAATCCGTTCCATATGTTTGCATAGTATCAACTAGTAATAGGCCATGAACAGTCAGGGACACCTCTGCATCATATGGCCTTTTCACAAAATGGGCATTGGTGCCAAAAACCTTGAGTACAGAGATGTATCGTCCATTACTTTCAACACCCAACTGCATACAATTTACTTTGAATTCAGCCAAAAGCAGTTGAGACTCAACAAGAACTTCCCTGGTGTGCTGCTCTAGCATCACAACACTCTGGGTTAGGTTCATCACAGAATCATGTAAACTGCCAAGCTGGTCTACCTCTGCAAAAATCTTGTCTTTCCCTAAATGCAGGGCATCAGAAGACTTAGTTTCAGATGTACTCAGCTTCGTACAACAGTTCTTCAGAGCCAGTATTTTGTCTTCATTGATGTGGATTTTCAAGTCAGGCAGACTTCCAGACAAGACAGCTCCTGGGTATTTTGGGTCAGATGTGTAAATCAACCTGCGCTCCAACTGCAGGTGAACATTGAATTTTTCTACCACATGAGTTGGACCCACATCACTATCTTGAACATGTTTCCAGTTGTCTTTCACTCGGCCCACCATTATCTGAAGGTCCATAAATGAAAGTGTGTATCTCTCATACATTCTTTTACTCATTAAGTGTGCTTGTAGATGCTCTTCACTTATTTCTAATTCAGTAAATTCAGACATTTTCATGCCACTGTTAGTGTTAGATTCTGGTGGTGGAGTATTGGGAGGAGTTGCAAGAGGTGTTTTATATTCCTCATCACTCAGTTCATTGACTTCTGAAGAAAAAGTATCTGTACTCCTTTTAGATTCTTCTGTGGATTAGAAAAGTAATAGTAAACAAACAAGTAAACAAAAGTATTCTCCTCCCTCCTTGCTAATTCTCATCATTACCTGATCATCCTGGCTGAAGCTGTGTTTTTTTTAAACACAAAGCATATCCACTACAGTCCTTCCCTCCTTCCATTGTCCCTTTTATTTTCTCAACAGAAAATCTACTACACTTCATTGACATGCATGCAGATGTCAGTCACAATGTGTTACAAAATCTATTAGACACTATTGCCTCATTTTTAACCCACGAACTGTAACATTTACTTTTAATCCAAGCTGTTAAAAAATAAAATCCCTTACTCTGTCTATGCAATTCTTTTGATCCTCAAACCCAACTGAAAAGTAAGAGCAACTTAACTACAATAAATATATTTCATCATCAGGTTTTGTTCAATTAACTTTATTCCCTAATATTAACTTTCATGTTATCATGCTCTACAAAGCAGGAATACCTTCCAAAACTATCTTTTTTATCTTTTTTTCTTTTCTTTTTTAAGCTCAAGCTACTCTGAATAGCCCAATGCCTCAATTACACAGGGAAATACAAACCAGTCTTGCATAAACAATTTGTGGCATGTTTTCTAGTGTGCCATAAGACAGAATTTACTAAAAAGGAAGCTACCGAATCCCTGCAAAGATTAGTTCAGGCAAGAAAAGATCAAATCATTCAGAGACATCCAGAGTAACAATATTCCACTGCTTCAGTTTTGGGCTTCACACCTCAGCTTTTCACTGCACCACAGAGCAGCTCACCCTACAGCTGTACTTTTAAAAAAGGAACTGCATATCTCACAGATATCACTTCCACATTGGTTTTTTTAGCATATCCTCACACACTATATAGTCCAGCTATATTTTAAGTAGGTCTAATTTTATTTACAGGTTCCACTGTACTTTCTTTTTCATCTTCCTGCAATGTTTTCCTACTGGAACAGGGGAAAAAAAGCAGTAATTTAAGAAGCAATGATCTAACCTTTGACACAGACACAGGACACCAATTTTCTTTCACTGTCATTCAGCTAGCTATAGACATCCTAAGAACAGAGATCCATGCAACTCAAAATTGGAGGCCTTATTCAAAGATACGTTCACTGTCCCACAGAAGCATTTGACAACTTACACCATTCTAAGCTTAAATTCATCTCAGGGTAAAGTGCCTGATGCTCTAACTTCACATCTGCTCAACAACCTTCATGAAGTAGAAGATACCACATGGGAGCCTTTAATTTAAAAGTTAATCACCAAAAAACCCAAAACCCCAACAAAACAAAAAAACCCCTGCACACCCCCATTTTATTTTTAAAACCAATCTTACTACAATATTTATTGACAATAGCAGAATTATGATGTGAAACTCTAGGCATATATAGGGGAAATAACCTTAAGACATCTCTACTTTCTACACAGACAAGAGCTCCTGGAAGAAGACTGAAAGAAGAGGAAAGCTGCAACAATTCTAAATTGTACCTTGAGAATTGGTAAGCAATATTCTTCCCAAATCTACAACAACTAACACTGGATCCACAAATTTGAAATCATCGGGAAATATCACCTGAGGGGCAGAAATATCAAGGCACACAGTCCAGCTTTTGCTGTTTTCCTGGAAGTTAAGAAGACATAATAACCTGTAAGAAATAGTTTCCCCTCACATGCAAGAAAAACAATATCAGACAAATCAATGTAGTTAGCCACTTTTTCACCTGAAGAGCTAACCTTCACAAATTGAGCCATACTATGGTTTGGTAGCTTGTCAGACCAGAGACTCCAATTATAGTCCATGAAGAGATATTTTCAGTAGGTGAAACATCTCACCCTAAGAGAGATTCAAAGAAGCCCTTCCAGAGGGACTCACCATCTGTGAGCCAAGGAGAGTAAGATAATCTACCTGCATAGCTAAAAGAAGGCATCTACCTTTTACCTGACACTGGAACAGGAATCTTGCATCAATACAGCTAACTCCAAGGCTAGGGATTAATGATACTGATACACATACTAATACCACTTGAGAACTGCAGATGAGCAAAAAACAAAGTAGAACAATTTTTTCATTTAGAAAATAATCTCTAAATAAGTTACACAGAAATTTAATAAGTTTGATGTAACAGAGCTCCAGTGCACACGGGAGCCAATACAGTGGCATGAAATCAGATCATGTGGGGATCCAGAACAGAAAAATACCTTTCTGCCATTAATCGGCACAGGTCTGCACCACAAGAATGGACTGACAGCAAAAGGAATACTGCAACACCACATGTAAATCTCCCCAGTTACTTAAAAAAAACACCAAATAAACAAACAGCAACAAAAAAAAACACTCTTTAGAGCTTCAAAGTCTTAAAACACACAGCAAAATCAAAAAAGTGTACATAAGCATTTGAGGCAAAAACTTACTATGAAGTCTCCTACGAGTAAACGATCAATAGTTTGCCTGATTTCAGCTTTTGTCTGCATTTTCAGTTTGTTGTACTGTCTTCTGGCAGCTTCAGCCACTCTTGCTTCTAATTCAGACTGATATCCGAAACCTGCACAAGAGATACAAAACTGACTTAGTATAATTTTGTTCATCTGTTAATGAACAGGGTAAGAAAAAAATAAAGAGAGAAAATAGCTATTTAGAATTTTAGTAGTGAAAGAGAGAACAGGAAAGCACAGCAGCTGAATGCCACTGGCTGTACTGATACACCAGGCTAAGAGGAAAAAAGAAGCATCTAAGTACAAAAAAACAATCCACCAAAAAAACACTCCCAAACCTTTTTCTGGTCTTTATTTTACAGACCTTCAATCTGAATTCTAATTTAAGGGAGACAGAAAGGTCACAAGTATGGCAACAGAGGAAATTCGGACTAAACAGTAAGAAGTTTGTAGAAGTCTTCTTGTTTGGTTGGCTGGTTTGTTTTAACCTCTAACATTTAGAGAATATTCTCGTCTTGTGAGAAAGGGTAACTATCATCCCAGCCTTTATGCTAGGTAACTTAAATCTTTTGGTATTTGCCAAAATCAACAGAAAAAGACTTGGTACTTCAAGAATATTTTGATGTTCCCTGTTCTCGCCTCTTGCCTCCTCAGAAACTGAACTTTAACAACTAAAACTCCAAAAGCAGACACTTTACATTGCACACTCAGGTACTAAACTCCTAAATTTTGCTGTCCTTAGAAGCTTAGGGAACCAGTATGTTTAATATCTAAAAATAATGTTCCTCAAAGATCAGAGTTAATTTAACTATCAGAAAGGATACAACAGGAGTTAAAACAGAATTTCTTCTGTATCATTACTATAAAAAATATTCTGCTTTTAACTGTCCTCTCAAAACTCTGTTGTTCTCCATCAACTTCTAGGAGATATTATGGAAACAGCCTCCTTATATACTCATTTTAATTTAGGTAGCATGAACATCCACCATGCATAGAGCAGCAACTTCTAATTTTAAAGCTGAAGTTTCAGGGGTCTGCCCAAGTGAAATCTCTGATTCAATTAAACAAAGAAACGGCCATAACAGGAGGAAAAAACATCCAGCAAAGACTCAGTGCATTAATTTGAAATGGAGATTCTTAGATTAATGCTTTCCTGAGAACAAATAAAAATCAAAGACAGTAAAAGATGTTATACCACCAAAAATAAGAAAACCCAACCCCACCAAAAATAAACACACTAAAGGTTAACCTGAGGTATGAACTCTTCCCTTGTAGAAGAAGTCAGCTACTTTCTTAATGGCTTGTGGATTGTAAATAATATTGAGAGGTCTGGTACTGACTTCCAGGCGCCTCTCAAAAGTGCTGTGGATTGGATTTCTTTCATAAAGCATCTCAAATACTGGGGCATCAGGATCTGCAACCAAATAGAGTTACAAAAAGTAGTTGTAAAAAAAACCAAACAACAAAACAAACAAATGGACAAAAGCAAAACCCAAACCCCACAGAATTTAGTAACTAATTTCTAACTTGAACTACCAGGAAAGCAGTATGTGTCTGAAAATTCTTCTTACCTGCACCCTTATGCTTGAACAAAGCTTCTATGATTTTATCTTTACTATTTGCAAGAGCATTTGCATGAATTCAAACCCTAAGCACTCAGTTTTGAAGTTGTGCTTTGTAGGAATGATCTGATATGCTTGTTACCATCAAACACATAACGAAATCTTTACCAGTGTTCTGAGTAGTCATTTCTGAGGACAAACTCTGGAGTCCAAAGGAAGACATGCAGCCAACCTCTTTCTGCTGAAAAGAATTTAAAAGAAAAAGATTGTTTAGATAAAATCAACCAAGCTACTGATATAAGCACAAAAGTCTTTTCTGTATTAGTCTTATGGTCACTTTATGAGTGAATTATTCATTTATTATATTATTATATTATTTTATTATTTTATTATTATTCATTTATTATTATATGCATTTTTTCCCCTGATGCAGCCAAACGAGAGAAGGAATTATGACTAGGTAGTTAACACTCTCTACTTCTGTAGCAGAGAGAGCCTAAGTCTGAAGGGCAGATTTCAGATACCAGTCTACAAAGTACAAAGTACAGAATATATGGGAAACTCTCATGGAACTAGATTAAAATTTTGGTTGCTCAGGACAGATCTTTGAAACCTGTTCACTGAGTCATTCAGAAGTTAAAAAGAAGAGTTCTGTATTTCTGCTTTTAGTTTAACAGTATACAGGTGAAGTAAAACCTTACTTGGACCAAAAAGTTTTATGAAAAAGAACAACCACTGATTAAGTAGCAATGCTGATAGTTCCAAATATCAAATCTCATTCAATAAACTATCTTCTTCCCAATACATATTAACTGTAACATTAACGTTAAAAGCATACAGAGCAAACATGAGTTCTGTGAATGATCTCTGGAAAGGGAGGAGAAAAGTTAAGTGGAATTCTTCCAAGACTTTTAGGTTTTTTTTCTGGGACAAGACACAAAGAAGTGTTGAGCTTTGGAATATAACCATTTTAATACATATGTGTCTCACGTAGTAACTTAAAGTGGTTTTGTTCACCTACAGGATTTGGGAAAACAAGAACAGGAAATATGGTTCCGTCTGTTGCCAAATCCCTCAGAAAAAGACCACCAAGCTGAACTCTGAGAAGGGAAGAATTTCTGCGAGGAAGGGATTCTGCTAAGATCTTTACACCTGGAATATAAACACATAAAATAATTTTATTTCTTTTAGTACACATCATAGCTTTTATTTAAATTTGACAGATAAATCACCCAACAAATGAGTCTTTTGGAAGAGCTTTATATATATTTATTAAATAAATATATTAAAAATATATTATTTCTACTAAAATAATTAAACATGGACATTTGGAATACATGAAATGATTGTGAAGCATATATTGCTATAGTTGCCATTCTTTCACACATAACAGTGTCTTAAGTTAGATTTCTGTGTTGAAATCATACATCTGGAAAAACTTATTTTCACTTAACACATTGATTTCCACAAGCTGTTTTCATGTTTTCAGTTTGAATTTTGTTTCAGTATAGTCATTTAAAGAACTGAAACAAAAAGTCAAAGGAAGGACTGAAGGCAGACAAAGCTCTGGCCTTTTTGGAGAAAGAACAGAAATTCATTTAATACCTGAAAACTCCAGCTGCATAAAAGCAGTCTCCTCGGCGTGCACCAACTTCTTCTTTTTATGCAACAGAGTGAAAGAGCCACCCTGCAACTGTAGATTAAATTTAGCAAAAATATGATCTCTCTTCGTAAAGGTATTCATGCTAGAAGCATCTGCAGCAGGGTCAAAAAACTCATCTGTACCTAGTTAAATAAAATATAAAACAATGCATTAAGTAAGCCAAGTTTCTGGAAGGCTACAGAAGAACAAAAAAGTTTCTCTGAATTTGAAAATAAAGATTTTCCCAGCTCTAGGGAAGAAAAATAGAAACAAAAGATAAAGCTGGTAACATTTCTTCTTTAACAAAACTGAATATTCTGGAGAATTCTTCTATTTCAATTAAGGTAATGTGAACCTAAATTTATGAAGACCTCAATAATCCAGTACTGTTAATGTTATACCCAGTCACCAGAACAGAGAAAGTCCCAAAGCTCTTTGCCGTAAGTACCTATAATATTGGAAGAAAATGTATACGATATATTGCTATAAATAAGCAGGTACACCAGGTACTAAGATTTTCTAATAAATTATTAAGCTTTAAATAGGTAGTTGACAGAAACAAAGAGGTGATTCTGCTCATCTGTGACAGGTATATAACTATGGTACAGTTCACAGCCTTAAAAAGAAACAGAAAGCTCTTTATTTCCATACCCAGTATGTCCTCTGGATTCCACTGTTCCTTTGGGTCTGTCAGCAGCCCTTCAAATGGTTCCCCTTCGTATGTTTGCTGAGCATATCCATACCAACCTCCCCAGCCAGGAAACCATGACTGAAGATACTGCAGCATTCCAGTGCTACTGCCATGTGCAGATTCTGCTGTAGGGGACCCTCCAGGGGAATAAGGCAAGGGCTCTTTAATGCTCTGTTTGAACATTGAAGACAGACACATTACTGCTGGTAAGAATATCACAAGTGTACAAAAACATCACAATAAAAATGCAGTTCTATCTACTATTTACTCAGCATTCTGCAGTATATCAGCAGTGATATTTTCAATCAATCCTTAGCCTATTAGGAGAGCAGCAGCAAAGAAATGGCAAACCTATTATCAGTTAACTGCTGCATGTTCACATATGAAGCCATATGGCATGATTTAAATCTTAGTCTAGAAACACTAAATCAAGTAAGTCATTTGACAACCTGATCTAGTTGACGATGTCCCTGCTCACTGCTGGGGGGTTGGACTAGATGTGCTCTGAATGTCCCTTCCAACCCAAACTATTCTATGATTCCATGAGTAATGACACACTTCTAAATCAAAGCAAACGCATGCTAATACTCTAGCAGAAAAGAACAAAAAATTTCAGAATAATTCTCATAAAGATTCCAAATATTACCCTGCATGCAGAATGTTCCTCACCTCAGCTAAGTCATGAATTTTATCATGAACTATCTCATATAGTATCTTCAACTCTTCATAAGTTTGCTCATCTTCAATACGATGCATTTCTGCCTAAAAAAGACAAAAAATGATAAAGTAAATGAATTAAAAGAATATAGCACCTTATACACAAACATGTCAAACATCATCTCTGCACTGTGTAAGTTAGAGATTCACTGAAAAACCTCAACATGTCATGCATGGTATTATCTAAGTGCCTCAGCATATGAATAAATAAACAGAAGTCACATGGGCAACTGTAACACTGACATTCCCTGTGTTACAAATAAAGTTTATTTGCATTGTAAAATACTTTAACAATTTTCTTAGTAAAAATTCTTTGCCCAACTATATCCCTCTCTCATACATCAGAAGCAAAGTTGGCAGCACAAAATTTAAGCCACGGAAAATAACCTGACTTAACAGAATGCCTAGCATAGCCAGGAGCAAAAAAAGCTTCTGTCTTGAGTGAAGAAGGTAGAGGAAATGAACTGCGTAAATCAGGACAATGTAGTATTCATACTCAGGTACTCAGACATTTTGTTCTCTTTGTACTGATTAAGAAGTTCTTTGTGGAAGCTTATGATTCACCCATGTCTAAAATAACATATTATGGAACAAGAAAGCGAAAGACATTTTTCCAGTCCCTGTTACATTTCACAGCTCTGCTGCAAACAACACAAGCTATAGGAAGCCTCCTGCTCTGGCAGGTACTAGAAAATTTCCAGTACATTGACCAACTCCTAATGAACTCCAGTTCATGTCTAAATAGCACAAGTAAAGATTACATAAAAGTACCATTAGAATCACACCTGCATTTGAGACAGGTGAGGTACATGTTGCCCTGAGCTGTTTTAACTAAAAAGTCCCAATACTCCTAAGGATAAAAAGCAGCTAATTATAGGTCATGGGGTTTTCTTGTTCTGAAGTAGGGCACAGGTTCAGTACTAGGGGCACTTTACATCCTCCATCCTAAAATCAACTGTGGAAAAACAAACAAACAAAAAAAACCAAACAACAAAGCACCCCTAAACACACTGTCAACTAGCCACAATTTCTTCCATATTATCTACCCAGACATATAGGTGATCTGACACACTTCAGATGTGTGAATATTTTTGAGTCTATGGAGAACATGAGTTAAGAAAGCATGTCACAGACTGGTATGAGCATTCTGTGACAGTTAATGTTATTTCTGGTGAAAACCAGTGACAGCTGAAAAAAAAAAAAAAAGACAGTGTTTTGCACAGCAAAACAAAACCACAAGAATCCACACCTCCCACAAGCCCAGGTTTCACACATTAAAAAATCAGTTGTAGTTAAAGCACAGTCTCTTCAGTGAAAATGGCCTGCAGTAAAAATAAAGATGTGTCTAAACTAGAACAGATCTAAAATTTGAGAAGATGAAACAAATCAAATCAAAGATGATTAATCAACACTGTAGAAAACTCACTCAAATCTAAATACCTGCTCTGCGGCAGACAGTGGTTCCCCCTTCAACTTGGTGTAATACAGGTCTGTGTAAGTCACTGCATCTCGGGCCCGATGTAATACAAACTCCCAGGTGGAGCGCTGCCTCTGCTCCCTGATCTCCGACAGATTGGCATTCAAAGCAAAGATCCACCATTCTTGGCAGCTGAAACATTTGTGAATGACTATTACCAATATTTCCAAAAAAAACACATGCACGTCAAACTGGTGATAGGTCCAGGAGAGGTTCAGTGAAAAAACAGAGAGCAACTAGCCAGGAAAATCAGCAGCATTAGAGACAGTATATGTGGACCAATTCTGCCAGCTGCAGAGAAGGTCCTCTACAAAGTCGCCACCAATCCAGTGGGATTTAGTATAGCTGTCATGGATCAGGCATAGACAATGAAAGGTTAAGTTACACAGACCTCTAGCCTGAACTGATACTATCTTGCTTATTTAGCAATAGAAGAATCTTAAGAGAAGCTCTGCAGAAAGAAAATTTCAGAACACCACAATGTGTGCTTTGGGGTAGAACCTCCAACTTCATTTCAGTTCTGGGAAGCTGTGACAGAGGATTTAAAACCTCAGGTAAGAATAATTATATTTTAAGTCTGAATTACATCTGAACATTTAAAACTGATTCATGAGGTATGGAAACAAAACATGAAAACTGAAACTATAGTATATGATTATTATCTGCCTTTTTATACTTGTCTTCATTGGGGCTCCCTAGCATAGTTTATAAGATCATATTAACACTACCACATTTAGATATACTTACTTCTGTGTTACAGGAACCTTTGGTCTCCACTTCCTGAATTTAAGCTGTCGTTCCTTTCTCGCCAATTCCTTTAGAAATCCCATGATCTGCTGGTACTGCATCTTTTAGAAAACAGTACACAGATCAATTAGGCAATACTGGAGTGTTTTCCAAAGCAAAGGGAAAGAAAAAACAAAACAAACAAACCCCCAAGCATAGGTTTGGTTTATCTGCACCAATGACCTGCAGATGGCTTCAGAATTAAGGTTGATGTTAATTATAATTCATAATTTGGTTCTCTAGTATCACGTATCTTCTCCCAGTAGCTAGTAGCTAACGTGTGACATTCAATTTACAAGTTTATTTACAAACACAGAGAACGAAATCTCCTTCCATGTCAGATTTATCAACCTAACATCAGCCACTATTGTATATTCTATAGACTAAAAACCCCCAAATATTTCCCTCCTATTACTATAATGAACAAATAAGAATGTAAGGTTTTTTGCAATAATCAGTTGCAGTAAGATGATTCTGAATGCTTGGGTTTCATACAAACAACTTGTTATTTGTTCATGTCCCTTTTAGTTGCCTCTAAAACTAAATCTTTAAGAAAATACTAATCTTAAACTACAGTAATTTGTATTTAAGCTGTTCCAAACACTACCCCAGTTTTATGATCCCTACAGGTATTTCACTGTCAGAATCAGTATCTGTTTTCTTAGAGATAACTAATACAAGATGGCATTTTTTCAACAGAATCTTCAGAAACACTGACATACATACAACAGCTGAAGCATGTGGGAAGGTAAAAAATACACTCTGTGTCAAACCAATTTGAATTTGTAGACTGCGGTAACCAAAACACGAAGGACTACCTTCTTTAATTGGTCATTTTGCTAGAAACTGACATAGAGCAGTGTGCAATACGGCACAGAGACAGTTAAGAAATCTTGAGACCAACTGGTCTGGACACCCAAAGCAGCCTAACGCAGTTAATAGCACAGAGTTCACAATGGCCTCATTTACCCTCCTTCTCAACAGTCTCTTTTTCAAATACTGAAAATAAAATGAACAGTTGGTATTTACCTGTGAAAGCTTCAAGGGTATGGTCTCAAGCTGAATGTCACACTCAAGACGTGGAGTCTGGCGTGATCTTAAAGGCTCCTTAGAACAATTTCTCTTAAGAAGAGCAGAAGTGCATACAGGTTCCATGATGTAATTATGATCATGACTTTCCATACTTTTATCCATTGCTTCCTGTGGGTTACAAGCAAATTTATTCTCTAAAAAAGTGTAGAATACCTACTAGAATGTATTGGTTTCATGAACTAGAATATACTTTATTAGGATGCCAGTCCATTAAAAAACTTCCTAAACATGTTCTCTCTTCAAAGGTAAAACAAGGTATTTCACAGCAGAGCCTTTGTGAGTTGCACATGTATTCTATCATCATACCATGGAACCATAAACTCCTTTTGCTCTTAAAAGCACCAGATCCAACAAATTCTAAGTCAATTAGGTCTCAAAAATAGGAAGGAGACTAACAAAAATTACAATGCCTTTTCCATACGCAAAATCTCCCTCTTGTACCTGTAGCTGGCCAGGAGGCAGGTCTCCCAGTAAAGTGCAGTTGGTATCCCAATAAACACTGAAGTCAGCAACATCCAACTGTTTTTTACGCATCAGCTTCTCTACCTGAAGAAGAAAAGCGGAATAAAGTCAAGAACACACACCACATGCCATGTTGTTTTTATTTTTACATATTCAATCAACAATATGAAATGCCCAGAATCCATTTCTTACAATAACCAGAAGATTATTAAAATTCCCCGTTTTACTAAATATTTACTAGCACCCATAAAATAGAGCACCACATAGAATCATAGAATAGTTAGGGTTGGAAACAACCTTAAGATCATCTAGTTCCAACCCCACTGCCATGGACAGGGACACCTCACACTAAACCATGTCACCTAGAATTCTGTCCAGCATGGCTCTGAAAACTTCCAGGGATGGAGCATTAACTACCTCCCTGGGCAACCCATTCCAGTACCTCACCACCCTCACAGTAAAGAATTTCTTCCTTATATCCAGTCTAAACCTCTGCTGTTTAAGTTTCAACCCGTTACCCCCTGTCCTATCACTACAGTCCCCCATGAAGAGTTCCTCCCCAGCATCCTTATAGGCCCCCTTCAGATACTGGAAGGCTGCTTTGAGGTCTCCATGCAGCCTTCTCCAGGCTGAACAGCCCCAACTTTCTCAGCCTGTCTTCATACAGGAGGTGCTCCAGTCCCTTGATCATCCTTGAGGCCCTCCTCTGGACTTGTTCTAACAGTTCCATGTCCTTTTTATGTTGAGGACATCAGAACTGCACAGAATACTCCAAGTGAGGTCTCACGAGAGCAGAGTAGAGGGGCAGGATCACCTCCTTTGACCTGCTGGTCATGCTTCTTTTGATGCAGCCTGCCATGAGTTCATACATAGTTATACTCACTGGTTCAAATACTGCATTTTGCATGGATACTTTCTTGATGCATATGCCAAATGCAAATGGCTGCAAAGGGTTTGTGACACCATCTTCAAACCTCAAGTGGACATCCTGAATTTTTAACTAAACAGAAAAAAAACCCATTAGAGACATCTACTTACATCATTAGAGCAGACAGTAGTACCATCCATTAATACCAAAGCAATTTAGTTTCTGCAATTCTACAACAAATTTCTGATGTTTAGACCTCACAGAAATCCTATTTCTCACTTTTGTTTTGGTACTTTCTGGTTCTGCCTTCTCCTCAGATACCAGTAGTCCCCGCCCTTCTCCCAAAAAAACAGCTAGCCACTTTCACAAGGTAGTGTACTTTATTTTGCTATGCTATTATTCTCCATCTTAGAGGCAAATTTGAATTACATCTGTAATTCAATGTGTAGCTGCCAACTGAAGACTAAAATCATGTACTAGAATCATCAACACAGGCCAGAATTACAAACTATTAACAATACCAGGTGACCCAAACTGATTTTACATTAGTAAAACCAGTGCCTCTAGTGAGCTGAAATGCAACCAAATAATATAATAAGTCTATCTGCATGTAAGAAGAAAGGATGGACAATCCTTTCATGGTGGCAGACAAACTTTAACAACTAATATTTAGACAGCTTCCAGTTCTTAAACACAAATGATTAATGATGCAAATGTTGCTAAAAATGTCATTAACTACATTAGGACTTCCACTAGAAAAAGCAATAGAGTATAACAGCCATACTTTCAAGTAATTCTGAAACTTAGGAGATACATGGCAGATCTTTATAATAGTAGAAAAATAATAAGAACTGGAGCGACAACATGCAGTGAAATAATCCAAATCATGGACCAGCAGAGATTTGTTTCCTTACAAATTATCTTTTTAACAAAATACTTCATGCTCCTCTGCTTCATAAACAATTCAACTATTTTGGTGCACTTACAAACCAAAGAATTAAAATGTGAGCAAAAGCCATCATATTTCATGCAAATTCATTATCTACCTACTGTTAAACAAAAAAAAAAAAAAAAAAAAAGGAAAAAGTTTGTTTTTCCCCTTGGTAAAAGCAGGATGCAGGGCATTTCCTTTCCAGAAGTCCCCATCAGGACTAGCTTAAGACTGAAGTTATGAAGGTTCAATCTGAAAAGGGACTGTCCTCTGCCAAATACCTACCTTTGATTTATGTATTTCTCCTCTAAGGACTACACAATGTAAAGCACAGTGGGCACAGATAATT
This sequence comes from Melopsittacus undulatus, assembly GCF_012275295.1. Classification (NCBI taxonomy): domain Eukaryota; kingdom Metazoa; phylum Chordata; class Aves; order Psittaciformes; family Psittaculidae; genus Melopsittacus; species Melopsittacus undulatus. Next base: position 1,290,670 of record NC_047538.1, on the reverse strand, counting down.
CTTAACAAGTGGAAAAAGGTCTACAATGCAAAAGCTTACTTCAATGTTTTCTACAATTCTTGTGACTACAGATGCAGTAACTGAGTACCAGTAGGATTCCCCTTTCTGTTGTTGCTCTTTCTGAAACAGAAAATAGGGATAAAGCATTAACCAACACTGTAACAACTGTCTGGAAACAATATACCTTGTTACACTGAAATCACTGTGAACAAGGAGAAAATAAAAACCCTGTAGTTTGAGTTATTTCTGACACAGGTGGGACACATGGCATGACAGAAGTGGGGCAGAAACTGCATCAGGTTAGCATGTATGAATCAAATTCTACTTAGCTTCCTATGAATTTGTTCTCCTAGGAACTTGTTACAAATTTTTTAGGAACTCCTAGGAATTTTTTAAGAGACAAAATGCAATCTATCTATCACAGCAGTTCTTCATCATGAAAGACATGTGTGACTCACTTTCCATTTTTCCTCAAGTGCTAGGAGAAGGGCTTTTTTGTGTTCTCTCTCTTGCAACTTCTCCTTTTCCTCATCAAAATCTTCTTTTTTTTCTGGTGCCCCAATTAAGTGCAGTTTTGAGACAGATATTACCCATGGATCCACATGTGGACGATAAAAAGGTATCTGCAGTGTTATTTTCCCAATGAAACCTAGATATACAGAACAGAGATGCTATTAGATTCCTGTGTAAATGTACTCCATCACCCTTGCAAAAACTGAAAAAAGTGGTTCAAGAAACAAACAAACTAAAATAGAATTGGATAACCTAAAAACCAGGCTACCTCATTTGTTCAAGCTTCTGATTCACAGGTAAACATTCTTCTAAATTATGCAATACTGCCTGCTCATAAATGTTTGTCCTGCACACATAAGCAAAATACCAACCTGCCTTTACTTCAAATGGCAATTCCAGTTCCTTCAAGGCATCTTTCTTTAGTGGTAAGTTTTCCAATTCAACAGCACCTACACGAAGCAGAAAAACACATTTATGTTAGAGATGGTCAACTTGAACATTCTAAAAATGATTGTTTTAAAGAAAAAAAATAATCACCAAATAGGATGGGAACAAGCAACCTGCCACTTCAAGTTATGCTACAATTCCAATGATTATTTAATAATACTACTTGTTAATTTTCCAATGCCATGTGCTCAAACTATTTGATGAGGCCATCTAGAAGCCGTCTTCTGCAAGGTTTTAGATCTGCACTTTATTGTAACCAAGAAAAAACCTCCTTATTGTCTGTTGAAGAGAGATACTTCACAGAATTTTCTCAATACTCCAAAAAGCATGCCCAGAAAAGAACATTTTGAAGTGTTACATTCTTGCCAGAACTAACAGATAACAGTAGCAAAAAAAGCACTGATTTGAGGACTTTGTAAAAGCACAAGACTTGTGGACATAACATGACAAACCAGAAGTGTTCATTACTAACTTAACTACTAGCACCAAAATATAAGAGGTAAAGACTATGGAATAGTGCCACATCCCCTTAGCAGGAAAATTACTGAACAGTATTAAGAAAAATTACATTCAAATATTATATAAATTACACATGCTGATAAAATATGCTAAGCATACTTTTGAATGTTTTTTATAAATTGGTTTAATAGTGTTGATAAAAAGCAACAGAGAGGCACAGAAGAGATCTGACTGATCATGTAAAGTGCTAGCACAAAAAAAGGTTTATATAAATGTTAAACACAGTATTAGATGATTGTTTCTGTTCCACCTTCCAGTTATTTCAAAATAAACAATTAAAAAATAAAAAATAAACAAAACACAATATGCAAATACTACAGAAAATACTCCAAAGCCTCACCCTTCAGAAGAGCGACCGAAAGCTGGTCTGTGTTCAGGTTATTGACATATTTGCCCAAATAAGTGTTGAGGACCCAGGCTACCAATCCTTCCAACATGACTGTCCTAGAAGAGGGCAACTAATGTTTTCCTGTCATTTTCTGTATTTCTGTTCCATAGTCTCACTCTGAAAGAAAAAACATGAAGAAAATGATTGCCTGAAACACACACTCTCAGCAGAGTTCACATACTACTATCACTGTAATTTTTACTGTAATTGACCAAAAAAGCAGTAAAAACATTAAGTTTGATTTCCACCATAAAAAAATACTTTATGCTATGCCCTTTAAGTCTCAAATCAGAGTTTCATATAGATCTTTGACAATTACAGACCACTTAATTTGAAAATTAAGTTTATCTTTCCATCCTTTTTCTAATCAAGACACCACATCTTCTTGCAATAACCAACAAGGCCAATCTACAGTCCTCTTCAAGAAAAGGTAAGATTAAAATTCCACATTCATATGAAGCAATTTTGCACTGGCCTCCTTGACTTCTGCTGTCAGCAATTTCTTCAAGTCGCCAGCATTCTCGTTTTGGAAGCCTGGGCTAAAGTAACAGCCCAGCCTTTGACTGGATTATTGCAGAATTCTTACACAACATCTGTGAAACAACTCAACCTCCCTAAACCTTTTTTTTTCAGGAAGGCTGTCAGTGTAGGAAGTAATCAGATCGAAGTCCCATAAACAGCTCCTCAGCAATTAGTCTTAACAGGTTTTCAAAGTGACAGCACAGATTACTGCATCAAGGAAGGACAAGAAGCACATGAGAGAAGCATGTGTTATACATGTAAACATTTCCCTTCATGCTCTTCTACTATTAGTTTCCACAAGGGCAGGATCAAGCATGTTATTACAGTAAAGAAAAAAGAACACAGGCCGTATCTTGTGGTCAGGATGCAGTAAATGTATCAGCCCCATGTTTAGAAAAGTCCAATTCCACTTAAGCCCCTAAACCAGTGTACATCACACTGAGTTCTACAGAACAAAAAAGCAAGTTATGTATGGCACTTACATCTGATGGCAGAAGAAAACAACAACTTCTAGAGTTACATTTTTCTATTTTATATTAAGATTCAAGGGGTTTACATAACAATGGTTGCTTGATTTTTGGCAGCCTCTTTTAAGCCTTTGTTTCTTTAAAAAAGAGTGGAAATAATTAATTAATATAGTTAAATAAAATGACCAGAATTAAGCAAATAATTAAAGGCTTTATCTAAAGATCAAAAGTGAAACTATTCTGTCACAGAATCATAGAATGGTTTGGGTTGGAAAGGACCTTAAGATCATCCAGTTCCAATCCCCTTGCCATGGGCAGGGGCACCTCACACTAAACCTTATCACCCAAGGCTCTGTCCAACCTGGCCTTGAACACTGCCAGGGATGGAGCATTTACAATTTCCTTGGGGAACCCATTCCACACCAACTCTCACAGTAAAGAACTTCCTCCTTATATCCAATCTAAACTTCCCTGTTTAAGTCTTAACCTGTTACCCCTTGCTCACTACAGTCCCTAATGAAGAGTCCATCATCAGCATCCCTGTAGGCCCCCTTCAGATACTGGAAGGCTGCTACGAGGTCTCCAAGCAGCCTTCTCTTCTCCAGGCTGAACAGCCCCAACTTTCTCATCCTATCTTTATACAGGAGGTGCTCCAGTCCCTGATCATCCTCGTGGCCCTCCTTTGGACTTGTTCCAACAGTTCCATGTCCTTTTTATGGTGAGGACACCAGAACTGTACACAATGCTCCAAGTGAGGTCATGCAGAGAGAAAGACAAACATCAAAACCACAGAAATGTTACATTTGAAAAAGATGTATCTTCACATTAAGCAAGTGTAACAGTTTTGTCCTTGTAAAATTTCAAGAGGTTTTTTCAAAAGTGTTCAAAAAGAATAGTATTATTCTACATGATAAAGACCAAGCGAGTACACTGGAGCCACCACCCTACACCATGAGATTTTACTCTAATGAAATTGACAAGAAAGCTGAAGTTCAAACAAAAGCAATTACAGGTATCCTTGTCATTGTCACGCTTAACAAAATAAGTGAAAAAAGCAAGTCCTCTACAACTGTTAGGAGGCAAATCAGAGGCAACATCTTGAAGAAACAGAAGGGCAGGTTAACATCCCTCTGCTGCATGAGCAATTCCATGCTTCAAGTCATCAGAAGAACTGTAAATAAAGTAGATCATCCCCTTAACCTAAACTTGTGGAACATACATATCTAAATCGGGAATCTTCTAACTGCTTTAAGGCTTTTACCCGTGTAACTTCCTAGTCCACTTCTATACAAATGGTAAACAAAACAAAACACTTTCTACAGCAGCGATTTTATTTCTTTGGCATACATAGTACAAGTCACAGTGACCACTTATCAGGATGAGACTCGAAGTCCAACCCAGGACCTCGCTCACAGCTGGCTCATTTTCTCTGAAAAAAAAGATGCAATTTTTCCAACAGGGAGGAAGAGGAGGCCCTGAAAGAGCGGGGCCAGAGCTGCCCAGCACGCAGCAACCGCGCTGGGCCTGTCAGGGCAAAGCGAGGGGGGATTTTCCTAAAGGCCCCTCACAAAACAGGGTGGGAAGCAGCCTTCAGGACCCAGTCCCTTCTCTCTCTCTCCACACAAGCAAACCCCCCAGGTGTCGGAAGAGACCTGCTGGCACGCACCGCGGGTCGCAGGCCAAGCGAAAGGTCACCTTGCCCGGGGAGGCGGGAGCGAGCCCTGAGAGAACCGCGGAGTGGCCGGCGGCAAGCGGCCTGCGATAGGAGTGGGGGAACCTCAGGGGCGACTCAAGAGGCTCCGGCCCGGCGCGGGGGCAGCACGCCTCGGAGAACGTGACCGCCACCGGCCGCAACCCCAACGCCGAGCAGACAGGATGAAGCATTGCAGGGCAGCCCCTCGCCCCTCCGGTGGCGGGGCGGAGCCCTGCAAGGGGCGTGAGACAGGGAGGGGCCCCCCAGGGCCGGGCCCGCTCCCTGCCGCCGCGGCAGAGCTGCGAGCCGAGGCTGACGCAGGAGAAAACGACAGCCGCGGCCCGGCGCCGCCAATGCTCCGCTGCCCGTGCCCCCCTCCCACCGGCACCTACCTGGGCTCCCGGTGGCAGCCGCCTCCTTGACAGTGCGCGGGGCCGGCGGGCCGCACGCCAATCGATCCGAGCCGACCGACGGGGGCACGCCTGGACAGGGGAACGCCGAGCTATCGATGTGCACCTTCCCCGCCTCCTTGAGGCGGAGCCGGCCCGGCAGGATTGTGGGGCCTGTCGCCCTGCAGTTCTGCGCGCTGCCGCTCGAGGCGTCGTGGAGCGAGCGGGGGGCGGGCCGGGATCTTCAGCTGACGGAGCCCGTGGGGCTGCAGTCACTCGCCGAGTAAACAGAGAGGCGGAGCCTGCTGCCACGGCCGGCTTGGGCACGGCGGTGCTCCCCAGCGCCGAGGTGGAGGAGCTGAGCTGGTTGGTGGTGGTGATGGCGACCAGGGCGTCCTTGCGCAGGCTTCAGCGGTTCAGCCTTCCTGTGATGAGGCCGTCGCATGATCAGATACAGTCGTTGGGCAAGGAGCAGCTTAACCTGGGCAGAAGAACCCGTTCTAGAATACAATCAGAATCAAAAGGGTTGGTTTGGCCTTTAAGGTCATCGGGTGTAACCTTTGCCCAGCACTGCCAATGACACTGATAACCCATGGCACTGAGGCCTTGTGTATGCTGTGTGTGAACACTTGCAGGGACGGTGCCTGCAGCCCTGCCCTGGGCAGCCTGTTCCAATGCCTGAGCACCCTCTGGGGCAGGAATTGTTCCTCAGCTCCATCTAAACCTGCCCTGGTGCAGCTTCAGGCCGGTTCCTCTTGTCCTTGTTACCTGGGAGAAGAGACCAACTCCCACCTCAGTACAACCTTTTTTAGTTTAATGAAGACATCAGAAAAGTTAAAGGCACATGTAGTTAACAAAAACGCAACCTTTTTATAAGCAGATGCAAGCACATTTTTCCTATTTTGACATAAAACTTGGGTTTTCCTTCTGTAACACAGCTCTAAATTTTGGGGAACCCAGTAAATTAACTGCTGTAACAGGATCCTCCTTTTAAACGTTTTTAAAAATACTTTCCACTGTTTCTTCAGTGTGGTCCTAATACTGGAAGATGACATGAGAATACTCAGCACAGTGCAAGAGGCTGAAAGTGCTATATAAAACTTGGTTCTTGCCTAAGTCTTTCAGTTTTGTAATAGTTTCAGTGTGTGCATTTGCAAAGTCTTTTCTAAATATTCCCTTCAAGTTCAATATAGAGTTGTAAAAGGTTTCTTCACTGTAGAATTAAAGTCCTGTTTGCCAGTTCTCAGTTCTAGCAGTAATATTAATAAACCTCATAGCTGTTGTGAAAGTTTAACATTTGTATTTTTAAAACCTGCATCTCCTCTGTAGCTGTAGAATAAATGCTATTCTAAAATGCCTTTTTTCAGTCTAAGGCCTCAGCAATAACTACTGCATTTAGTTCCTCTTGAGGTACACTAGTTCAGCTGGAAGTACAGTGATCATCTAGTCCAACAGTAGGGTTTATGGCATAAAAGAAAAAAGTTATGCCCACTCTATGACTTCACTCCAATATAATTCAGACATTGCACGCCAAGTTGCAAATTCTGGTTGAATACAGACACCACAATTGTTGGGTAGGTCACAGCTGTAATATATAATTATGGGAATTGGGATCCTGAAAATTGACTTCCAAAACCAAAAGACTCCCACTTGATTCAAGGAGAACCTTAATAATTTTGTGTAAGAGGTAGTTAGATCTTCAGCGTCACACAAGAAGAACAGGATTTTCTGGTTCCGACGCTTGCATCAATCTCTTACAGATGACGCTAAGCCATCATCAAGAGTTCTTTTCCTGAGGTCAATGGGCATGAGCTATCTGGCATATGTATTCACATGGATCTCCTCTAATATTCACTAGAACACAGGGAAAAATATTTTGGGTTTATGGTGTTGTGGGCTAAACCCAGGACAATGGTTAACATGAACAATGAGGTCAGAATCCATCAAGGAACCACATTAAATCAGCAAGGACACAAAGATGATATACTTCAGAGCTGTCAGGAAAAGGAACTTACTTTCTTACTCTCTTACTCTGTAGAAAAAAATACTTTCTACAACTATTTAATCTAGGTTTTCTTTTCTGAAATAAAAGGAACTGTATAGCTAATGAAATGCCATTGTTCAGACATAATAGTTGTAATCTAGTAAAATATGTTGGTTTATACTTAAGGTTGTTTTGAAGTTTGGTCCAATAATGAGCACAAGCAAACTGTAATAATGAAAGAAATATCCAGGATGATGAGGGAAAGTATGTCCACAAAGATATGGGATAGGAAACTGAGTACAGTACTTTTAAAATTAAAATCAATGTATAATTCATTGCTTGAAACTTTAACTCCACTTTCTTAGAAGTGCTGGTCACAGCCATATTCTTGCCAGGTGGCATACCTGAACCCAGGTTATTATCACAAGGAGCCTCAGGAGAAAAATAAACAGCATAAAGCTAGAAAAAAATATTAATTTTCAAATCTGTCTAGGGTGTCACAGAAGGGGAGGAGTTGGCCATTCAATTTAAAAAAAAAAGGCATTCAAGTGTTTTAAACTGCAAAGATCATCCTTTGACTTTGGGATGCTGGGGAGGGACTCTTCATTAGGGACTGTAGTGATAGGACAAGGGGTAACGGGTTGAAACTTAAACAGGGGAGGTTTAGGCTGGATATAAGGAAGAAATTCTTTACTGTTAGGGTGGTGAGGCACTGGAATGGGTTGCCCAGGGAGATACTGAATGCTCCATCCCTGGCAGTGTTCAAGACCAGGTTGGATGAAGCCTTGCGTGGCATGGTTTAGTGTGAGGTGTCCCTGCCCATGGCAGGGGGGTTGGAACTGGATGATCTTGAGGTCCTTTCCAACCCTAACTATTCTATGATTCTATGACTCGCAAAGCTGACAAAGAGACAAAACCCCTCCAAACCTCAGTGTCTATATTCATCTGAAATGTCAGGTCTCTGTAGGAATGCTACATTTAATGTAATGATTATTTTGGAAGATAAGGGGCTGTTTGGTGAATGTTATCAGTCAGTCAGTGTATGATCTGTGATTTCCTTTAACTGGTTTTCATCCCCACATCTTCAATACCCAGAGGAAACTTCTTTTCTTCTGGCAGTGAGCCTTGAAGTAAATTGTCCTCATTTTCCACTGAGGCCTGCATTTCAGTTCCTTTTTTCAAGAGGTGTTCTTCTCTTGAAAGGGGAATTTCTTCCCCTGTTAGGGAATAATAGGGAGTGGTTCCATAATCCATGCTAGTTGAACTTGTCTGTTCTGGGAACTGCAGCCTGTACTGCATACTTTAACAATACAAGTCACATTCACCTGCATTCCTCCGTTACCAGAATGCCCTGTCAAATGAACAGAAAACACATTCAAAGGGAAGAATGAAACCCAGAACAGGACAGTTGGATTCTTTTATCCAGTTCTTTGATGTAATGTTAAAATAGATACTAAATACCTTCTTGCTTCACTTCATTTAAGGGAGGCTGTTGAAGTTGATTCTCTACCATTTTAAGGGTTTTTTGAGACCATAAAATCATCCCAGAAATAAAAAAAACAAACAAAAAGCCATAAAAATTAATACAGAGCTCTGGATCAGAGCCAGCTCTCTACCCATCTGGGGCTACTGCAGCTGCCTTGGGCAATGTGCTTTTTTTACTGTTCCCTTCAGCTCTTACTTCCGTGCACAGGTACATGCCTGTGATCACACTGATCCCCTAGTCTGCAAACAGTTTTTGCTCCATTGAGATACTCTTCGCTACTTTAGGCTGACAAAGCAATCACTTTTTCTTCTCAATTACTAAATACTCTCTCTGCTGAACATGAGTTTGATGTTTTATCCTATTTAAACTTCTGCTAAAAGACTCATAACTGATAATCAAATTTCAAGTGGTTCTAGATCATTCTGATACATTCTTATCTGAGCTCACAGAGTTGTGTCTGTCTCTGCTGTGATGCTTACATCCTTCTGCAGCTGAATGTTGCTGCTGAAATCCTTCAGTTTTTTTCTTTTCATTGTTCGTGTTACTTATTACACTGACTCTTGCAGATTCAGTTGGATTATTCAGGGAACTGCTGCTGAACCCAGAAGTTTGCAGGAGATGCTGTTCCTCATGTTTGGAACTACTGGCGTTTTGTGATCCAGTATTTCTCACTTTTTTGTCACACTGCTTTTCTGTGGGGGGGAAAGGCTGGAACATTCAAAGAGAAATGCAAAACGTTAATCTTTTAAAAAACCTAAAAGTGGTCAGTACTTGGGCAGCTGAAGGAACCCCTGATAGTTGTTATTTGCTTTGTGATGACAGTAAAATTCACACCAGCTCATTAATTGTTCAAGAAAATTAACCTGTTTCCTGAAGGCACCTAGAGGATTACACTGGGAGAAAAGGCCCTGTCATGGTCTTCTGAAGCACACTTATGGTTTGTTGCTGATAGAGCCTCACATAAGTGAGAATAGTACATTATGCCATTTATTTAAGGTACATCTTAAGCACTAACTTGGGGACCAAATCAGCCTCTTCTCATTACAGTTGTCTTTCTGCTGTGCAGTTTTCTTCTACTTGTAATTAGACAAGACTACGTAATTTCTGTGTAACTTTTAAAGGAATGGAAAAGATGTAAAGAAGGAGTGACACTCACCAAATCTGCTTCTGTGGCTGGGGGAGAGTATACAGGGACTGCAAGTAAGGTAGGACAGCTTATTAGCACCCACATTTGTTTCAGTTGCAAGAGCTACTTTCTTAACTAGTCTGAGTGACACCCTATGCTCCTGAAATAAACTCCAAATGTACATTTATTATACACTGCTTGAAAATGTTGAAAGCTGTATTTTATTAATTTTGTACAGTGGTTTAAAGTTAACCAGCAAGCAAAGAGGACCCTGCATGAATTAATATTTTTTCTAGTGTGAAGTCAGAGGGAAAAGGTATTGATGACAATAAACTAGTCATGACTGCTTAATGGTAATGAAAACATCTAATATTTAAATGAGGAAGTGCAACATATTTAACCAAGCTGCAGTAGCAGTACAACAGTTGTACAGTTGCCCAGCTCCACTCAGATGTTTTATGTTTAGACAATTATCTAAAATCTGAGGAATGAAAGAAATCTGAATGGGACATTTGCCTCACTGTATCCCTGTATTGAGATGAATTTCACCACATGTAACTTAACAAAGATACTTTACATTATGAAAAATTAAAATGTTAATTCCTGGAGTGTTTTGTTGGTTTTTTTTTTTTGTTGGTTTTTTTTTTTTTGTTGTTTTTCTGTAGCCACAAAGCTCATGTGCTTAAGCTGATTTGTATGAGTTTTCTTTTGGTCTCTTCTGTGAAGTTTTTTGCGAGTTTCACCCCAATGGAACAGAGGAATTGTGTCAAAGCTCCTCAGGGTTTCATGAAGCTATGGGCTGCCAGCTAGTGAAGCAGAAACCTGTAACTCATCACCTTGTTCCCTTAGGAAAAGAATAAACTCATACATTGTTCGACATCAGATAATCTCCACATTAATGATACTTCATCCGTATCCAGCCACAAGAAAAGCTTCAAACAAAGCCACCATCTTCTAAGACACTAACGTCAGTCAACCAGAGGCCTTAAATTAGTAGGAAATGTAGTGACATTCCTTCCAGTATTTACAGAACTGCTGTTTTCACTTCATGAATCTTACCTTTTTTGGGGAGACTAAGCAATACCCCAGAATACTGATTATCAGGACCAATAACAATGGCCCTGCTACTGATCCTGAAAATAAATGAAAGAGATAAATTAGCAGGTTGATCTGACAAAGGATCCAATGAGAAAGAAGCAGTTTTGTAATTTTCTCTCTATGGCTACAAAAGATAAATTTGCAAGCATCAGTGTGTCTGACATCCAGATTTGATGCCTCTGTTGTCAGATACCAAGCTCTCATTTCAGTCTCTATCACTTTATAACATGGAATTTTCCTGTCCTGATAAGTAAAGACAGCCTCAATCACTAAATCAGTCTCTCTAGGGTTGCAACAGTTTGTTAAATACAAGACCAGGCAGCCCAGAATACTCCTGAATGCCTTCTGGAGAGGTTGTAAACAGGAGAGAACACATCCACAGTTGTGGATGCTATAAGGAATTCCTGTCTCAGGAAAGGCTGGCAGAAGTCTCCAAAAACCTCTCACCAAGACCTTTATGAAGTCAAGTTTGCCTCAGTCCAGAATCTAGAGATCTGACCTTTTCTAGCAACTCCTTCATAGTAGCAGTTCTCAGGAAATGCCTTGTCTAATCTAGTTTGGGGCTTTTTAGGAATATCCTCAGAATTACAAGGCGTATAGAATGCACTGGGGTTGCACAGATGCACAGGTAAATATTATGCAACTCACTACAGGCATTGTTATACTGAATTAATTCAGCTATTCTGAGAATCTGTTTGGGTACAGGTCTTGAAAAGAAACAGAACTAAATATAAACTTGCTTCCTAGGCAGACCAAAGTGACTTTAGATGTGTAAATAGCTCACCAATGATGTGAGAGTTGTCAGATGCAGAGTTCAAAGTGACAGGTCGAGTTATTATTTCGGGTCTGTTAGAAGCTGAGCTCTGGGTCAGGAGCAGGTTCAAAACAGTGTTAGGTAGAACTGTGACAACTCCTGTTACCGAGTCCCTGCAGACAGTGTCATTTATGCTGTTACCAGGAACAGCCACTGATGTGCAGCTGCGAGCAGCAAAAAATAGAGTTAGGAAAGAAGGCAACCCTGTGCACAGTTAGGGTTGCTATTAGATGGAAGCACTGGCTTACATTGTGTGTGGTGCACAGCTGGTATCATAAGATTCCTCATGTGAAAAAGTGCCAGAAGGACAGGTTTACATTCTGTATCTGTGCTGTTTGTTCCTTTAAACAAACAGGAAAACTCCAGTTAGTCATCTAGGGAGAATGAGGAATGAATCATCAAGATCTGTGGTACAGATCTGAAAGTGATACAGAGACAGTACACAAAATACATTCTATAACCGTCACAAAAGAGATCAATTTGAAACACTCAACCCAAGCACAGCTCAGAGATTAATCAGCTGTTAGTGTGGTCCCCTGTATAGCCAGTCTTTGAAAAGAACTGTAATAAGCCCACCAAAAGGTTAAAAAGTGGTACTGCAGACAAAGTGGAACTTTTTCATTAGTCCCTGACAGACTGACCACCTATGTTGGAGTTTCTGTATCTTTTCAAGTGATTCTTAAGTTCTTAAAAATACTCAGTGCTCCACCTCTGAATATCATTCATCATCTTGAGACACCTGTTATTATCAGTGGTGAATTTCATCATCTAATAAAAACAGATTAATTCTGCAGGACAGCAGAGAGTCACCATTACTGTACCTGCAGTTGCATAATATTGTATTATAACTGTGAATATGCACATTTGTAACCAAAACCTGTTTCAAGGTTTTAAGGAGGAATGAAGTGATCTTGAATCTGAGTTACTTACATAGTAAGTAACACAGTAGAGCATAACAAAGGAAGATTAAGTTGGGTTAGAGAACTGTATGATATATGGTAGTAATAGATCGCAAAATGTCCCTTTGGATATGCCTCTTGAGAATACTGTTTCTCTAAGTTATTGCCTACTTGCTAAGATAATGCTTGCACTAAAAAGAATGACTAACTGTAGGGAATTAAAAGACCATATTCTTGTAATTTACTGAGTTGGAGGCAGATCCAGAAATATTGATGGATGATTAACACAAAAAAATAACCCTCTTCATGTAGTAAAACAATTCAAGAATTAGATTACCTCTCCTGGAAACTCGGTAACCCTTTCCACATTTTTTATGTGCTTTACATATTATGCAGTACTCGTATATTTTCAAAATGCAGTACTCATTGGGCGGGCAGCTACAGATTCTGTCCTGTGATGTAGTGCATGCTTGATTCTGTACAAATCCTGGTTTTGAAACATGAATAAAGCAAAATGTCATTATCAACATCTAAAATTACAGCTTTAAAGAGAATAGCTTCTGACTAGTATACCATCATAAAACATCTACATTATATGCCCCAACAGCTACATTTTCAGAAGTTTCCTCTCTTGAAAAAGGATAAATGTGCATTTGTAGAATGCACACTTGTAACTCTGTACCTGCAGTTGCATTATATTGTATTATAACCATAAATATGCACATATGTGTTACCTGTGTTCATCACTGCAGTATCTGGGGGCCACACTAAGATTTGTAGTCTATGCAGATCATGACTGGATGCTGGAAATAGAATTAGCCATTTATCCCAGTGCAGGTCTGGTCTTAAGCTCCCTTGGCCAATGAGCATAAACAGGAAGTTATTCTACTGATGCCATCTGGATCTATTTTAGTGATACAGTGGTTTAGTTTCCAAGAATATAAGATTGGTGTCACATTTTTAGGACTGGGAGAGAAAAATGTGCAGGGCTCTCTGCAAGACTTTTCCCTGATTCTTTTAGCCAGATCTTCAAAGTACTGAAAGCATGAGACGTGATAGACAAAACCTCCTAGTTTTGTTAGGAGAAAAGACTAGGTTAAACCAAGCCCAGTTTTCGAGCAGGTTGTTCAAGTCCCAGATGCCTCTTGGCTAATTCAATCCTACCTTTCTTGCAGGGTGGTGAGCAGGCAAAGCACTGAGGAGACAGATTCCAGATTGCTGTATACGTGTTAGGTCTACAGGGACTGCACTTTGTGTCCACAGTGTGACTGCAGCTCTCTGTCTTATAATGACCTATTAAAAACAAAACAGAAAACACCTTGCTGGAAAAGATGACTAGGAATTGTTTAAGGCATGTTTCATTCTTAGCTGTGGAAACCCCTTCCCATCACTGCTGCTACCAGATTGATAACATACCAAGCAAGTATTGATTTCAAGGAGGACTGCATGTATGTACATGGTTTTTGTGTTATTAATGTTTGCCCCTTTTCCTACATTCATTCCAGCCATGATCAAAACAGGGCGGCCTCAATCCTGAAGAAAACCCTGCAGCATATACTCAGCTGCAGCTACCAGAGTACCTAAACTAAACTTGTTACCCACAGAAAAGCTGTGTTTGGTGGTGAAACAGAGGATGGTGTTTCATGCTGAAAATCAGGCATATGCTAGAATGATGTGTCTGGGTGAGGCCCTTACTAACAGACTGCAGGCAGCAAGTGAAGAAGGCATAGTAAAGTCTTATCACACGCAGACTTGAATTAGAAATTCACCACTTGTCACTGTCAAAGCAACGTGAGCTCACTCTTTTTTTTCTTCACCTCTTTGGTCAGCCCCAATAGATCGAAACAACAAGTTTCTGAAGCTGCTGGCATTCCAGACAGAATCTAAAGCTATCAAAGTTTCTCCAATGCTTCTCACCAGCAACAGAGTTCAGTGCAGTGCTGGGAATAAGCAAATATGAGTTCCAACTTATCCATTTTGAACAAAGGAAAACACCTCATTTGCCATTTCCCCCTTGCTTGAAGGGAGGAAGAAGATAAATGTCTCATGTTCTGCAAAGAAATATCCTGGAAAATATACACAGCAAGCAGGAGTAACATTGAAAGTCTTTGGAGCTGCTTGAAGAATCTCTGTTCTCCAGAAGAACAGGCCCTGGAGGTGAGCCATAGGAATTATTTCCAAAGACTTTGTTTTTGCATGAAGCTTAAAATTCCGCCTCCCACATCCTGCTACTGATTTAGGCTTAAATTTTTGTTATAGTAAAAAAAAAATTAATTCAAATTCATAACAAAAATAAAGATTTTTAGACTTCCTACTACTTGTCCAGACTTTGTTATTCTAAAATACTAAAATTAAGGACAAATAGACTGACCAGTGCATACCACAACAGAAAAGGATTTAACCACTGAATCCTTCATAGATCTTTCATCTGCTGTGTTTTTAACAAAGGAAGTTGGGCAGATCTATCTAGATATTTTTGATTAATTCAAGTAACTGTGGCTGCTTCAGTACATGATTTCCTGCTTAAATTTCCGAATCTCTCTTAACAGAAACTCATCACTTACTGAGACAGATTTTGTTTGCTCAGCAAGTAATGGGGGGAGGGGAAAAGCAATTTTTTGCTGTGTTTAATGTAATAATCATAACTTGTTCCAAAACCTCTATTATTAAGAGAACCAAATGGCATTTCTACCCCCAAAAAAGCCATACCCACACAGCTGCCTTTCTGCAGTCAACTTCTGCTAATAAAAGATCGCTAATAATTATTGCTGGAGTTTAAGACATGACAGCTGAAGACAGACAGTTTCTGTAGTATTGCACTCAATCTCTGGCAGTGGTCTGCAGTGTCTGATTTATAGTAAAAGACAACAAAACTCCTTTAATGAGTAATTATGCATCAACCTGTCCAATGGAAAACCCCTTATGTAAATTATATTATCAAAATACAGTAACTAAGTTGTATCTTATGCCCTGTTTTACAACATATTTGTCAGTAGTGGGCTTGGATCTGACACGTGTTGTCTAATTTCTGTAATTCCCATAATGGGCTGTTGCTCCCCCGCAGTGTTGACTTAAAAATACTCTACTCAAAACATCATGCAAAGTGGTGCTCTCAGGAGCTCAGCAGCCTACCTCTCGATAAGCCCCAGCCAGGTTAACCTGATAAGAGAATTCCAGTTCTGATGAACAATGTGGCTCTTTTGCAGATACCTTGAGAGTCACACCATTCTACTGTCTTCCAGATAGAGTGCATTGCAACAGCAAAAATCCAATGCTCTTCAGATATATTAATAATTAAAATGTCCTATGCTTATCTGAAAACTGACTGAATTTGGCTGTGCAGAGTAATAACTTAAATTGTAACCTACCTGGAGGGCACTGGCTACAACATTTATTAAGTAGTTCTTCATAGAATTCAGTGCTGGGATCTTTGCATTGCGCAGACTATGGTGTATAAGGCAGTGAATAGTCCTAGGAGAAATTAATGGAAAAACATGAGTCACAAGTGCATTCTGATCCTCAGATAGAGATCCAAAAAAGCCCAGACACTAAAAGATCACTGCAATTATAAGCCCCTTCCTTTCCAAGTCTCTGATGTGGGCTTGATGGAACAGAAAGTATCAGATGCCAAAAAGCTGCAGAACACACAGCTTATTAGCTACTTGAGACCATTTAGAGGTTCCTCTTGTCACAGAGTGATCTCTCAAACACAATGGAACTATGGGATTATTGTCTCACCTGACCACTACTGCATCCCCTGAACCAAAGGGCTTGGTACCTTTTCACCGTTGCCATGGTTCAAACAGCCTTCACCAAAACACCAGTGAAACCTGAGTTCTTACCTGTGGGTTTGTAGGGAGAAGCGTTTTCAGCAAAGTGGTTGTTAAAAATGATACCTTCTTATTTAGTAGGTCGACTCCCTATATGCATTTAGTACCCTATCTGAAAACTAGGAGGTTGGCTTTGCTAATTACTAATTCCCTCAGGCTGCTTGAGGTGGTGGAAGAGGGAGCTGTGGATCTGGCACTAGTGCAGTACTTGAAGGAACCTTTCTGGTTTCATCAGTGGGTGCAAAGGACCCTGGACACTAAGTTCAATTCTTTATTGTGCTTATGTTCATTATCACTTACACCCATATGATATCCAGGCAAGATAACCCCTCCCTTCAGTCACAGAACTTGTTCTATTAGAACTATTTCACCAAAGGAAAAATAAAAAAGGGTCTTATTATTCCAGACACTTGTAATTCCTTTATGAGTGAGAAAGACCTTGATGCTTTGAAAAAAGTGTGTCCAAAACTTGCACTGAGGCTTCTGAAAAGGAGCAACTGGCTACAAGACTTAAATTAAATTAAAAATCCTACCTCATGTGGTAGGTCAAATACATAAAAAACAGTCATGAAATACAATATATCTAATTTTTCTGCACATACCAATCAGCATGCCTCAATGACTTGAATGAACAAGTGTTAAAATATTTGAGGGCCTGCCATCTGTTTTCAAAGGGAAAAATAGACACACAAGAAAAAGGCTAATGTTATGCCATACAAGTGTAGGGATTTCCTGCTGGGTCAGAAAGATACTTCTTAAAAAGTATGTGTCACAGCTGAGTTTTCTGCAGTCTGAAGAGATTCCTCCATGTATAAATGACACACACTTAGAGAAGTACTTGAAAAGTATTATTTAAATGAGAAATTGAAACAGGAACAAGCTCTAGGGAGGCCGGTAATGAAAATATCCTTCCTTCTAACTGAAAAATACATGTTGATTATCTATTGTGTCTTCACATTAGTAGACTAAAACTTCCCACTCAACAGTTGCTTAAAGGGGACCCAATATTTTCTTACGCATCTTGCTGAAATATTTAACCTCTTATCTACATATATAGAGGAAGGAGGGTTTCACCTATCTACTCAGTGATCAGTGTAAAAAGAATCTTTCCTGAGAACATGAAGGCAGAGAAAGGCCTTCTTCATTTTCAGTATTCATTCCAGAAAAGAAAAAAGGAAAACTATTTAATTAGAAGTTTCACAGCTCCTATTTACAACACTGTGAAAGCTGGTGGCACTGACCAGACATCAGGACAATTCTGGTCTGTTCTCACCAGTCGAAGACTCAAAACCAAGGAGGCTGGGATAGATTTCACCAATACCAGCCCCATTTGCCCACAGCTAGATCAACGAGAAACAGCCAAATTGCAAGCTGAAGAACAAATTTGTACAGATGCTTTTAACAGGCTAGAAGCTGTGATGGGTTGGGGAAGGATTACCAGAAAGAACAATAATCATTCTCCTTCTTAAACACTGGAGTGGGTGAAGTAAGAAATAGCTGCTGAGCACAAGCTGCATTTTGCAAGTTCCTCTCTGTGCCTTTTGCTGAGAAGAAAGCCAGTTTTGCAGGAACCATGCTGCAGCCCGAGGTATCTCCAAACTCCACTTTGCCTCCCATTTTTGCTTTCCAGTTAAGTAGCCTTATTTAAAGGGGCTGGCACAAAGATTGAGGACTTTGAAGCAAAACCAAGTGGCTGGCTTCAACATTACAGGTCTCTTCATTATTCATGAGAATAACGCCCATAGCAATTCAAAAAGAAAACCAAAGCTTTTCAATACCTTCTAGGTTCAGTAATAACTGTTAATGCTGGACTTGGTAATATACCCTATAGGATGGGCAAGGATAAATCACACCATTTGAAATGTGAGCTGTAAAATCTGTTTAAGGAGGAGAGCTCTGCTCTCATCTGAAATATTTGTTATTTAAGTTACTTTCTTGTTTATTAAAAGAATAAATATCACATTTTTGTAGTCACTGTGATCAACTTTATTAAAACAAGCACGTGAGAGTCCCTTTGAAACATGAAACTTCACTGCAAAACCAGACACGGGGCGTGAGGGAAGGAGAAATACACTAAGTCACATCACAAATTATCCTGCTAGTGAAGCTTCCTGGCAAAAAAAATTCTTATCTCATCGTCTGCATTGTCGCAAATACTGCCCTGTGATTTAAAGACACAGGAAAACAAGTTGATGGGTTCACATCCACCTCTCTTAAGTTGTGCATGAAAGGATCTCTCTACTGCCTGATGCAATCTCCCTGATACTTTATCTGATGAGTTGTGCTCTCAGTGGCATACAATTGACAATTTCTTGCCAACTGTCCTCAGAGAACATTATGGGAAACTGAAATGGACTTGGAACTCAGGTACAATTTATAAACACACACACACACTCACACAGACAAGCTTTGTTTATACTAGATGGATGCTATTAGCTTTGGTAGTTACTTCCAATGTGAGCTAGTTTACTCAAAGCTGTCAAGGTCAGCAGTCAAATCTACTCTGTTGGAGGAAATGTAGGTCTCTTACTAGGTATAAAACTCTCCTTGATTTCTTGGTGACAAGATCCCCCCAATTTTTCTAGACATCTCTCCAATTTTAAGGTCTGAGTTGGGCAGTATGATATTTGTGTTTGGCATCCAGATCCATTGGCTGTTTTGAGCTAAAAACCTGATTATTCTATTCCACAATCTTTACATTTTGTTACTGTTTGTATCTCTCATAAGTTTTTATTTTGTCTTCTGCTTTTTCTGTGATTCAATGTTCTGTGAACAAATTGTGTGAAGGAAAACTAACCTGATGCTGCATCTTTTGCATTATGGCCTTAGAGCTTCTCAGAGTAGGTAGTGGTGTCTAATGGCATCAGACCTTTAAGATATTTATACAGAGAAAATGAAGACTTTGGAAGACTTCATTTAATTTGACAGGTACAAGTAGGAGTAAAATGCCTCATCTGTCAAGCTGCAGAGGCACGCACATTATTAAATATGAAATTTAGTCTAGTTCTATACACATCAACCAAATTAAGCAATGTATTTTGGCACAGAAGTAGGTAAACTGCCTGCCTTTGACTACACAACACACAAGGAAGATTTGTGCAGTGTGTGTGTATTAAGCAATAATTAAGAAGTGACATGCAAAAAAGTCAATGACTCAAGGTCTCTGTCCAGAGTCCCTGCATCGTCTGAATAATTTTCCCATCAGGCATCCAGTAGATCTGTGACCTAACTTTTCACTGAAGAAGAGTGGACTAGCAGCAGTTTCCATACAGAGGGATTAGTACAGACTCTTCTAAATACATATGCACAAACACAGTTTCCAGGGTTCCCTATATACTACCTCCTACCCATCAGAAGATAAAACTAGCAGAGAATATTCCTGTATCTCATGATTTTCAGGCCCACAGCTGTATCTGTGCTGTGTGGAGCAGCACTGGTGAAGGAAAAGGGTTTGAAAGCTGTCCCCTGCACACAGATATACCAAGGCCAAGCACAACCGAGAACCTTGAGTCTGTTCCAGGGCTGAGCCCAAGCCATGAGCTACTAAACTAGACTTGGATTCAGAGTTCTTCCAGATTAGAAGGGCTTGATCCAATGCACCAACCTGGCTGTGGCTATTGGTGAGGAAGTCAAGGTCTCAACCACTCACAGCATATCATGAAGTATTGCATTCACTGTGTGTTGAATATTAATTATAATGAACAATTTCTTTTATTTCCTGCCTTACAGCTTGTTCCTCTTTTCTTGCACTTTATGTGTAACTAAATGTAAGTATCTTCTATAATAGAAATAAAACTTACCATGTTTTATTAATGTATTTAATTTGTTAACAAATTTATTAATATATTAATATAATGGATTAATATCTAGATATTAATGAAGTCACATAACATTAATTTTCACCTAAGGAGGCCATTCAAAGAAAGATATTTAAGTATTTTAATCCTAAGTCATGTGTCTACGTTTTTATTGATCTCTTTTTCATACAGTTATTTTCTTCAATCTTAAGCTGTCAAACAAAGGAGTCTGAATAGGAACTACATCTGGTGTGTAATGTTGTTTACGCACATGAAACCACAGTGAAGTCACCAACAACTCTGATGTAAAAATCTGTCGCTATGGAAAGGACTTGAGGTAGAGAGATATCTTTTGCTGAGCTACAAAACCTGCTGAAAACAGGAAAAAACAGAACTCTGTTCAAACTACTTAAACTGGTCATTTACAGTCACCAGATACCAGCAAGTCTCACCAAAGCCAGCTAGAGTTGTATCTGGCTGTACCAACTATACTCAAAACATAAAGCTTCTTCTGAAGCTGCCTTCCTGCAAATATCTAAGATTATGGGTCCATTATGTGAACTGTTCTCTCATCCTATATTGTACTTCTGTAGAGCAGGAATTCTTGAGTAGCCACATACAAACAGATTTGCAAGTCCACATTTCCCCTCCCTGAGACCACTGTCATTTTGCTTATGATTAGGGGTTCTACTTCATGCTACTCACCACCATAAGACGAAAATACATTCCCAGAAAGAGGTGGGAGGAGGTTGCATAGAATATGGAAGCTGTTCATAACATAAAACATAATAGAAGCAAGCCAAAGTTTGTAGGAAGACATAGTATGTTTTATTACATATGCCTTTGGGAAAACTTACACATTTTAAGGAATACTAGCTTTTCTGTACCAAAACTTCAGGCTTATGTATCCAAAAGTTGGTCGGTTTTCCCAAAGGTTGCCCTAATAAATTATGTTATCCACTAAACCTGACACAGTAACAGGCACTGTCAAAGCTGATGAGCCTTAAAATATACAGTTCCCTTATGGAAAGCAAAGATACTCAGGCAAAGGTTGAAACAAGACTAATTAGACTGCAGGGCCTGAGATGCAGGAAAACAGGCTGTATCCTCATCACTTGCCAGACCAGGGCAGGTGATGAGCAGGCTCCCAAGAAAGGATCAACAAGTCAGGATGGGCCACACCAGGTATCACCTTATGTGGAGACATTGTAGAAGATGCACCTAAGGGAGACAGGGTGATCCCTACCACTGAGAGCAGAGCAGGCAAGGAGTAGCTGTATGAGCCCGAAGTGTAAATGGCAGATGAAGGAGCTTCCCAAGAGATCTCAGATGCACCAACCAGAAACACTGCCAGAGGGGGTAACTGTCTTCTGTCAAGGCCAACTGCCAGAATTGGCAGTTTTCTATTGCTTTGGAGCACACTATTTTCTTGAGATAGTGTTGCTTCTATCACAGATGGCTTTTGCAATGCTCTATTAAGACTTCCAATTATGAACTTTGATACAACAATCACAAGTGTGAATATGTACAACAGCAAAGCTGCTGGTCACCCACAGCCCTCCTGCCTCTGACACATGAGTCCAAAAAAGACCATTGAGTAATTCTGGGTTCAATACACGTTCTGACATCCTCACCTAGTTTCCCTGAACCTTTGTCTTATCAAGGCTGAATTAATACAATTAAACATGTCTATAACATACACATCCATGAAACAGCAACAACCTGGACATCTCAACACCACTTCTGTGTTTATCTTCACAAGCCAGAACACTTTAAAATCAGATAGAAAAATACTATCAATGCGCCAGCACAGTATATACACAATCAAAGTCCAATAGATCTCATCAAGCACTTTAAGTACTTGAAAGCATTCATTTGCAAACAGTGGATATAGAAGAGAACATCCCAGCTGCATCAGGTCACGTCTTAGATGTAAATTAAAGGGCTTTTCTATGTAAATAGGGACTAGTTTTAGGGATCCAACACAGCACAACGACCTCTTCCTGTTTCAACAACAGTGTAAAGTACATATAGATTTATACTCTGCACTTGCCAGGACACTCATAGTTTTTGCAAACATTCAAGCGTGCCTCAAAATTCAACCCAATGAAAATCTAGGAAAAAAGATTAGTAATTGCTATGGGAAGTTAGGAAATAACGACATAGCGGAAGGGAGCAGAATGAACTCTAAAGAAGCCTAAGAATGGGGGATGAGGCTCCTGTAGGATCACAGTTATACAAGCAGAAGGGTACTACCTCCAGGGACTGCCAAAACACAGTTACAGCAACGCCCGCGGTACCCACAGTGCCGGGTTCGCCCCGGCTTTGCAACCGGTACGAAGGTGCAAGAAGCGGCGGCTGCCTCCGGCTTCCCCTCGCACTCACTTCTGTCCTGCCGCCCGCAGCGTGAAAGAGCGCGGCGAGGAGCGCCCAGCGCGGCCCCATCCCAGCGCCGAGTGCGGGCAGCGGGCGGCTGCGGGGACCCTGCTCCGGGCTCTGCCTCGGGGCCGGCACCGCCCCGCGGTAGGCGGGAGCAGCGCTTCGCGCGGGTTACGCAGCGGAGTAGCGAGATGGCCGGACAGAAAAGGAGCTCCAGGTCAAGAGACTCCCGGCAGTGTGGGGGTCTCTCCAGCCGCGGGGATGTTCCATTAGCCCTCAAATCCGAACTCATTCGTTACAGTGTCCCAGCGTTCACCGGTACCCACCGCAGCACGTCTCCTCATGCCTGCTGCAGGAGTGGTACAGAGAGATTTCAGTGTCAATTCAGCCCTCTCTGCTCTTGAGAAGCACTCCAGTTGACTAATAGCCTCAATGGCTCTCTTGCAGAACAAGTGTTTTTTTCTGCAACTGATACATATGCTGAAATTATCAACATCAACATTTATATATCAGACAAAAAGTGTGGCTGTGTCTTAAGATTCACCTAATTTTTAATTCACAGATTACCAGCATTACTAACCCAACCAACTATAATACATTTAGCAGGTTGTAATGCTTATGATTCACCTAGAAAGCTGTTCCAGTAAAAAAGATTTCTGTATATAGAGAGTGAAAATATAAGTTGGCTTGGGACCTTAAAGCTCATCCAGTTCCAGCTACAGCAGGTTGCTTCAAGCCCTGTCCAGCCTGGCCTTGAACACTGTCAGGGATGGGGCAGCCACCGCTTCTCAGGGCAACCTGGTCCAGCAGTTGTCATTACAAAACACCCTCTAACCATCATGGTCAGGTGAACAGAGTCATTCACAGTTTGTGAGTACACAAATTGGTGTTGTCTAAAATGAAACAGAAATGCCTGTGTTTTTCTAGAATAAAGTATATGACTGGAAAACAGTGAACAACCCTGGCTGAAAGTGAAGGAAGAGGTCCAGTATTTGTCCCACTCAGTTGCTTCTTCTTCCTTGCATTGCTTTTTTATGACACAGCTCGGTGACTTGGCCTTCTGTTGCACAACAAGCACTTAAACCAAAAATGTGAATTCTATTTCTCTCTTCACCCCATGTAACTGCCACTGACATAGCAATACTGATAGCCAAAAGACATTTTAATCTGAGCATTAGGAGCAGCTTATCTTCCGAAAGAAAACAGGCATCTTGCATCTTGCGCAAGATTTGGGACACAAACTAAAATAAACAGTGGCAGTAGTTATTTTTAGAAATTCTTTTATATTCTAGACTTGCAGAGAAGACTGGAATTAACAACACTTGAAATTACACCATGCTCAAATGTACTATAGGTAGATTGTTCACTGATGGAAGTCAGTGGCTAGGTCCCATAATGCTGAGATTCTCCTACCACATCTCTGGGACTGTGGTTCTGGAAAAGTAGGAATTTATCTGGGTTTACTTCTTCATTCACAAAAGGCTTATTGGGTACACAAGATCCAGTGGACCTACTACATGGGTTTTCAAAAAGCCTTTGGTGAGGTTCCACACCTAAGGTTATAGAAGACCAAAGCTGTCACAGGATTGGAGGCAAGGTCAGTTTGTGGATTTACTAAAAGGTAACAGGATACAGAAGTTATGGCTGTTGAAAAGGTAGGAAAGAAAGAGCACAGCATGATGTTCATTTCTCAGGGTAGAAAACAGTTTGTGGTGGGTATTGGTGGAGCCAGTTCCATTCAATTTCTTAATCAATGATCTGGAGAAAACAGCACGTGCACAGAAAAGGCAATACCAAACTTCTCCAGGGAGTTACATGACAAGGGAAACAAAGACAGAAAGACCTCATAAAAAGGTGGTAAATCAGCTTCTCATAGATAAACACAGGGCAATGCATCTAGGGAAAAGTCACTTAACCCAGGCATACGTGGTACATTCATATCTAGCAGCTATGAGGAGCCATCCTGGAGTCATGCTTGACAGTTCTCTGAGATCATCTGCTTAGTGTGCAGGGGTAGACAAAAGAACACAAAATGGTAGGTATCATCCAGAGAGGCACCAATAACAAAACATTTTGGCACTATGTAAAACCTTGGCCTACCACTCTTCAGTACAGTCATGGTTCTGGCCTCCGGGTGTACAGAAGAGTATAGTGACATTAGGGAAGATGCAGAAGAGGTCAACTAAAATGACCAAGGCTGTGGAACATCCAGCTTATATGAGAAATACAAAAAGGTGGGAACTCAGCTTGGAGGCTCAGGAGGATACAGTCAAGATTTATAAAATTAACTAAGTATTGCACAAAATTCTGCAATACAAAACCTAGTGGCACTCACTGAAATAAGCAAGACATCAGTTTTAAAGTGGTAGAAGTACTTCTTTATGCAGTGCATAGTAAAGAAGCAGTCTTCAGTCTGTTGCCACAGGTGCTCATGGAGGCAGATTGTACCAGGAAATTCAAAAGAGAGAAGAAAAATTAATGGCAATATGAATGAATGCTAAAAACTGGGACAAACTCTTCAACATCCTTAATCCAATTACACTGGATGCTGTGGAACTCAGAAATATGAACAGCAGATATTAACCAATATTAATTAGTATTGTGTGCTCTTCCTAATTAACATCTCCTTACCATGACTGTTAGGGATAAAACGTTTGGCTTCTACTACCAGAATGCCCCAAGAAAGTGGTTTTTATGCTCTTAAGGTTCCTTTTTGTGTGTTCTAGGACAGAAGTTGTGCAGTTGCACAGCTGTTACCACAGTATGCTGGCTAAGGTGAAACTACAAAGCAAATAATAATTTTCCTGGTTCTTTTTTTTTTACTATTAAGGCATACTTTGTCATCTCATTCATTTTGCATTATCCTGTGCAAAAACACAGTCAACACTATTACATTTGCAGTTATTAAACAAGCAATGTGAAAGATTGAGAAATAGCATAACACAAGCCAGTTGACCATGAAATAGACCTCTTTTTAAAGATTTGATATGCAAATCAGTGTCACCCTGATGATTATGAGCAATTCTAAAGCAAGAGATATTAACAGTGTTATAGGAAACTACTGCTGTGCCTGTTTTTCAGTCCTTTTTTTTTGGTAGAAAAATTGTTTTATTTTCTTCATTTCCCTTTTTATAGCCTCCACTCTGGGCTAAACTGAACTCCACAGTTCATCCAATACCCAAATGTTCAACCAGTTTTGCTTTCATCCAAAGAGGCCATTTTGTACACTTAATTGATGATGTGACGTAATTAAAAGACATGAATCAGAACCCAAGGTCTAGAAAGAGTGGCCTAAAGGTTTATTTGCCTTCTGTTTTCTATGCCTGTGTGGCACCTTTTGATCCTATTTCCTCAAGAAACATCAAGTCCACAAACTGAAGAGTTCTGTTTGGGTGAAAACTGTTAGGGAAAACTAAAATCATCATTACTTTCAGTCAAGATTTGAGACCTTAAGAAAAATACCAGAGGTTGCAAAATATAAGCCAAAATTGGAAGTACTGATCATACTGAAACAGAAACAACACATGAAACATGTCAGAGTCTCAAGCTTGACTCAGAATTCTGGCTAGAATTTCCATAACTAATAGAAGTAATCAAATACAGATTTCAATCCATTCCTTCATGCAGAGAAAACAAGCTGTGAAACTTGAGTTGGCATCCAGATATCTTCTGAATTTTGTAGCTTTGATCCATATTTGTTTCCAGCATGATACTGGGAGAGAGGGAAAGAGAAATACTTGATGTCAGCTATGAAGACCAACAGCTTGGATGATCCTTTAATTTGTTTGATGAAGTAAGTTCTAGCACTCCTCATCTGAATGTATTGCAGTGCGTTATGTGGGTTTTCAGATAATCAAAGGCACTATGTGTTTACTTCCCTTCTAGATTCAGGCTTAGTGTCGCACTGTAACTTCACACATCTTTGCAGTGGGTTATCTATCACTTTTCAGTGGCAGTGGTGGGGTGATGAAATTCCTTTCCCTCCTCTTCCACAGGAACCATGACATCATTCCATGGAAAAGATTCTGTTTCCTGCTCTGGATAGTGCATTGCTAGTTCCTCTTCCATGTTTTCCTGGGCATCCACATTACTTTCACATTCTCTAGCAGTACAGTTCTTGCCACTAGGCACTTCTGAAATGGACCCCACAATAACAGTGTCAGCTTTCATGATGTATATTTTTTCTGAGGAAGGAAAAAAATAGTGCTAAGCGTAGTTAACAATCACTGCTGATCCTAGAGGTGGTTGCATTTCATGCAAACTTATATTTGGTTCTCAGATTTTCTTTTTCCACCCATTCTCTTTTTAATCAGAAGCCTGCAGAGCAAGCTCATCACTGTGAAAACACATAATTCGCTAACTCACTGAAGTTTATGGGATTTGCACATTATAAGTTGTCTACTTTGTTGTTAATTTAGAAGGTGCTTTTAAGTTTGAAATTGAAGCACTGAATTAATTGGGATCTGGGGAAGATAGATATGGAGGATCCAAGATTTATACTCCTGCTGTTTTGAGAAGCAACAATACCTGCATTAAAAGCAGCTTTTGGGCAAGGATCAGGACTGTGCAGAAGTTCTGGGTAATTACTGGGGGTCCCAGGATCAGCAAAGAAATTAGTTTCTTTCCAGTGGAAAATAACTACAAAATTTTCTGGGATAGACTTGAACCTTGTGTACAACTTGTTGACCCTTTACAAAAAGTAAGGCCAGCCTATGCTATGGCTTGGACCACTACATTTTACTCAGAAGGATGCTGCAGATCAGACAATGTGGTTATATACTATGTAAATATATATGTGTATATATATGTGGTTAATATTTCTGGGTACAGTAAGTCAAATCAACACATTCATCCCAGGCTGACCACTCTCAGAAAAATCAGAAAGTGTATTTAGTAAGGAAAAGTCATCTCTAGCAATATCCACAAACCCCCTTTAAATAACCTTAAAATTGGTTTTGGAAACATTGCCAGAATGTCTTATGTAGACTGTGTCTCATGTAATAATTCTTCCCCTGTGACTAAGCCTCCTTGCCTGACTTTATGTACTACCATGTGCCATGATCAAAGACTTTACAGGAACATATATGAGACACATCTCAAGCTGTTACTGTGAAACCAAGAGAAGAAAATGGTATCTTGAGACATGTGAAGTACAACTCTCACTAAGTATTACAGCATGATTTTCCAGCTGACATATTTTGGATTTCAAATTTCTTCTGCAAATTTACATCTTCTGGAATGAAAAAGAGAAAGAAGAGCATTTTTCTGGTGGGTTCATAAGTGACTAAGGCACAGTCAAATGCAAAAATAAGAAAATATTCAAAATTAATATATATACCAGAATTTGTGTGTCAAAGGTTCTGGAGATTCAGCCCCAATCTATATTAGAAGCTTGGGAAACTCTGCATCTCAGAATGACATGATGTGCCCATGGCCGAAAAATTGAAAAGGCAAGAGGAAAAAAATAAAAGCAAAACCCACCAATTCGATTATTTGTGTGGTCTCTCAGTCGAGAATCAATGAGGCAATCTGCGGCATTTCCATTACTTGGTGTCACATCAGTCAGACTCAGAGGAAGACTATGTGCATTTTCTGTCCTGGAGACCAAGTTATTGTTGGTTTCCAAAGGGAGAGTTCTGTCAATTAATTCCTTCTCTTCTGGACCACTGTCAGTAGTCAGTATGATCTGCTGATACAAAGAAGAGAGTAGAAGTGAGGTGAATGTAAAAACAACACTGGGAAGATTGCAGTAGGTCTACAGGATCCTTCTGGGGCAGTTAGAATAACCTGATGTACTTTGTAACACCACTGTCCAGGGAGTAAGAATTGATTTAGGAACTTCAGTTCCTGCATCACTTAAAGCCATATTTAAAAATAGAGTTTCTAAACTAAATTGATGACATTTGCAAGAACATACCTAACTTCCACTGAAATCCAGTTTCCTGGCCCTGCTTGGATGCTTTGGTAAATTCCACTACCTTGTCTGCAATTTAGATGCCCATGAACCTTTGCAAATCCACCTATTTCCTACTTTGATTTTTGCCACAAGTCTTCCACTGTATGCTTTGCTGCAGTCTGCTATCCTCTAATGTAGTAGCAGCTTCATTCTGGGGGGCTGAATCTCAGCAGCACTTTTCAGCAAAGAGTATAGCATCAATATGTTACATGCTGGAGGTAAGAATTTTAAGGGATTTTACTATTTAGTTGTGACATAAGGATCAGGGGACAAACCTGTACAGATGTGTAATATGGTGAGAGAGCCAAAACTGAAAATATATGGAATATAACTGAAAATATATAATTTCTGCTTAATTTTTGCAATGACCTACCACACTCCTACAGGAGAACAAAACAAGCCAGAGGTTGAACTGGTTGAATTTCAAAATGGAATTGCCTTAGCAGGACCTCAGGTGGGAGAAACAAGCTCAGACTAGCTATTAGGTGAAGAATTACTAACAGTCCTTTAAAAGAGGAGCCAGCATCTGAAAGAGGCTGAAGGTCCCACAGAGCAGACTTCTGGTGGCTTCTAGCTCTATTTCTGTTTCCACAAGGAAGATTTTTAAATGCGCAATTTAAAACTCTTGCTCATATCTGACTCACTATGAAAGCAAGACTGGAAGCTCCCCACAGTTCAGGAATTAGCAATGACACAGTGAAATTAATGATATCTGATTGCAACCAGATCTATTAGAATAAGTAATGATTTTTATGTGTGCAGATGCACAACATTTAAAAGCAAACTGATATAAAAACAAAACAATGAACAGTCTGACAAGTGTTTTAGCAGATAGGGACATTCAGAGACAGCAAGCCTAAAAACTGAGAAGACTCAGAGGATGAAAGTTGCTGTAATTTCACTGAAAGTGGAGGAATCAGCTGTGATGATTTCAGCAGCTGGGGAACTGCTTTCTGTTGCTACCATATTAACTGAGGTTTGTCTTGTTCATCTGCAAACCATACTGTTAAGCCAGAAGCTGGTCCTGATGGAAAGTCAAACAATATAGAAAGACAAACAATACCCACTGTGTGCCATCATTACAGTCATGCCAAATCCTACAAAGAGGGAAGGTGACATGGGGGGAGACAAAAGAAGATCAAATCCCACTTATATGACTGGAGTAAGATAAAATGGGGCTGAGAGACAAAGTTATCCCAGGAGGTAGAATGATCCTATGATTTTGGATTTTCCCCATAGAATGCAGCATGTATGGTGTTAAGACCAAACCAAATACTCCCCTCACAAGCAAAATTTGAGGCATCACATTATTTAACAACACATCAGACATAGGCCAAGACATTAAAGTAGCAAGCCCCAGCACATCCCATCACTGCATCTATCATACGTTGTTGAGGATAGTCCAAACAGAAAGGCCATCCCTTTTTAACTCGACATTAAAAAATTTAATTTACATTGGAATGGAAAGGGATCTGGTTTGGAATATTGTTCACACTTACTGTACATTTGTTCACTAGATCATGACCTGCAATGGAAAGAGGAAAAAATATCAGGAGAAAATTCACAGCTCTCACAAGAATGTGAATAGTTGCTCTGAAGGGTCACCAAGCCATGTCCTAAACTACTCTGCTGCCCAGCCTACCTGCATTAGGCTCTCATTACCACTCAGGGCACACTTACATGGCACTACTGAGGTGAACCAGCAACATGTTGCTGCAAAGACTCTGAGGTCCTGCTCTCCTCAAAACCCTCTGTGGCCACCCCTGTCATTCTCCCCACACCACAGCTGGTGTTCATCTAATGAAATGATGAACTGATTAAACTTTCTAGCTAAACAGAAAACAGGCTTTTTTTTTAATTAAAAATGTTAATAACTTTTACTGAATGAGCATGTTGGATCAGTTCATCATGTGGTGAAGATGAATGCTAAGGATTAAGGGGATAATGGGACTTTATGCAAGGACTGAGGAAAGTAGCACTGGAAAAGAAATGAGAAGAAAGGAGTGTACAGCATCCTCCTGTAGCACCATGCAATTAGGTGGGCTCAGGCTTACTATTTAATTTCACCCTGACCTGCAGACACCTTTATTTTCAAGGCATCTGTAATGCTCCACAGCAACAGTTTCTATTATGAAAGGAAAGTGAAGAAACAAAAATTCCATTTTGAGAAAATTAAGCTGCACACAAGAGGTTTTAAGTTTGATTCCTGCATAAATGAGTGTATAAAGCTCTGCTGTATGGTGATTAGGAGAATCTACCACAACAGAAGAGAATATATCAGTCAGTGGAAATGGAAATGCTGAGATAGGAATTAGTTAATTGGGCAAAATGTGTGCGCTACAGGGGAGCAGTAGAGGCTGCTGCGGCCAGAGCCCTCTCTTGGAACGCGTGTGAGTGCTCAGACATTAACGGGGCGTTTTTCCAGTCAAGCCTCCGTGCACTGGCGCATGGCTCAACCGTTCAGTGGGAAAGAAGTGCCACCTAGTGACCTGTCAAAGCATCACCTGCCTGCGCTGGGCACACAACAGGACCGGCCTTCTGCATGTCCGCAGAGGCATACACCTGACATTAAAAAGTTTCACGTGTTAAATAAAAAAATCCATAAAATAAAGTTCCATATTAAAACTATCCACTTATTCTTTAGACATAAAGATTAAAATTCCTGGTCCATCAGTCACCTTGAGATTTGAGCCTGGATTTACAAGAAGGAATGGAATACAGATGTGCTGGTCAAAAGAAACCATTCATTAGTAAAACTCATCATGGAGTGTACAGGCTCTAACAGCTTTACAACACCCACAGGTCTACAACCAACCTACACCATGCACATCCTCCTCTCTACAAAAGAGGGAATGTGGTTCTGCAAGCACACCCCATGTAAGTTTAGGCAAAGCTACAGGAAATCAGTATCAGTAAAAATCACTCTTCCTCTCATGCCCAAAGTTCAACCTCATCTGCAGAACCAACAAATACTCACAAAACACTTCAGGTATTATTTAATATTAGAGTCTGCTGGGAGAATAAACCATTGGTTACCCTTTCCCCACCTGGCTTGTTCTATCTTCCTCCATAAACTCACAGCTGCTTCCATCTTTCTCTCATGTTCTCCAACATGCTGCATCAACAGTTTGCCTAGGAACCTTATGTGGCCCACCTTCACTAGGTGCTAGTGAACATTCTGTTATCCAACATTTTGGGATATTTGAATTCCCAGTTGGTATATACTTGGAGATCAGACAGGAAACAGCTTTAAAAACTCACGCTTTCCTTTGAGGATGAAGATCTGCTGCTTGCAAATTTTCCATTTCCAAAATGACAGCATACCCACAAGTAGCACAATCACAGAGAGAACCACTCCCCAGAGAACTAGACCTGTAGCACAGAAAGGGAAAGAGATTACAGGAAAGGCTAAGAGAAGGCAGACTGGGAACTATTAGCAGATCTATGTGTTTGGAGATAGACCCATGAATATAATTTCACAAGTTGTAGGGAATTTGCAGAAAGCTCCCTCATACAAATTGCCCTTACCAAAGATATATCCAAATAAAATATGCTAGACAGAGTAAATGCTTTATCTTTGTTACCTTCCATTGTTGTCTCCCCCTTGACTGAGTTGGGAAAGGTGCCAGCCCAAGCTTTCTCTTCAGCAGTTGTACTGGGGTTTTCAGTTGTTGTGGCACTTAAAAGGATACCAGTGATGGTCACCAGTCTCTCTTCAACCCTTTTTAGGTCAGAGTTATTTGTTTCATTGTTGAACCTCATGGACAATGTGTTTAGGGTAGGGTAGGTGGGCGATTGGTCCAGGCAAACCTGGTCGTGTGTTGCATTGCCTTTGCTTAACACGACTTTGTTTAACATGGCACAGCTAGGGAATGAAAGAGAACAGTGTATCAGCTCTAGAGGAAACTGATCCCGTACAAGGTAAGAGTATCTTCCACGTGACAAAGGTGGACAGGTATGAAGAGGCCTTCTAAGCGCTGCACATAGGCCGAAAGTTATACCATTGCCTCTAAGATAAATGGGTAGGCTTTGCAGCAGAAGCAATGAGTGTCCTTTTTTTGTCCTTTATGAACTTAGTCATGCTAAAGAGCTATGGACTTACTTTGTGTGAGGCTTGCAGATGTCAGTGCTGGAATTTTGATCAGAGAAGGTCCCAGAAGGGCACTCTTCACAAGTAACATCATTTGTTGAGGTGCCTGAATAAAAGTAACGACTGAAGACTGACCCACCAAAATGCATCAGGTCCAGGCCTGTGGCCAAGCTCAGGAAAGGTAAGCTGGACCACAGGAATTCCTACCTCTGACTTTGACCCCAAAACCAGGCTTGCAGAAAGTGTGCTGCTGGCATCTTATGCAGGTGTTCAGAACAGGGGTCTGGCAGAACAGGCCTGGTCGGCACTCACACACACGGCTAGAATTGAAGGAGCAGGGCTCTTTCTCCACGAGGTCAGACTCTGTGGAAGAACCAGATGTGGTAAGAAAGGATTAAGCTGCAAAGAAAATGTAAAGCAGGGGCCAAAGCTCATCAGTTCAAAGGCTCAAGAAGCAGAACAGGCTGCTGGCACTCTTCACAATGACAACTTAAGTCACGAACTGGAAAAGTCTGTAGATAATGGCTTGTAATATAAGACAGAAAGCAGAAATCAGGCTTGGATAGCATTGGATGAGAGAATTTTTAGGTAGACCCAGGTCACACAGGAAGCAACTGTGATTATGGGCCAGGTAGAATTCTGCTGTCTAAACTAGTAACCAAGGATAGAAAATTTTGCTGCTGGAAATTCAGAATTAATAAAATATAAATAAAGTGTGAATAAAATATATATATATAGAAAATATAACTGTGAGGTATGTATGAGGGAAAGCAAACCTTTTGTGCATGATACACAAGCATCACATCTTGGCTTTCTAAATGCTTCATTCACATATTGTTCAGGTCCACACCTTATGCAGTCTTCACCTGGGTCCCTAGGACATGCTTTCTTCTTAACATAGCCTGGAGAAAGAAAATAAAATCAAAATATACAGGATACCAGTTCAGAATATCAGGAGACAATCATTCTGCAGTGTTCTTGTGTACTCATTCACTTGTTAGATACAGTCTTCTCTTTGTATGTGTCTTTTGGTTTCTCTAGGAGGGTTTTGCCTTTCCCATTCAAGTGTGAAGGGATCACAGATGTCCTGTTTCAGCAACACTGTGCATGGTGTTATCACAATCAGTGTGGATTGCTGTAAGAAGGACACATGGCAAGGCTGTGGTGACGGCAATATTGACTTGCCAGTACTAAGTTCACACGTAATTGTTTTCCATGTTTTCCTCTTGACTAGAGCAACCCAGTCCTGATATTTGCTACCTAAAGCATCACTTTCCCTTCAAAAGTTGCCAGAATCACCTAGGTGCATGTGGATTCAAGCAGGGATAACCCCACCTCCCATGTTCAGAATGGACAGTTATAAGATGGTGCTCCCTGAGCCATGTCCTGTATCTCCCTAGCAGGTTTGCAGTGGGTTGCTTTCTAAGCAGTCCTTCTAGTTTTACAGTTGCCTTGACAGTTGTGAGATGGTTTAATTTTCCAACTGTTTTCCTTAAACGAATCAAATTACACCTATGTCTTCCTGATGCTAGTGTATCTCTGCTGAACACATCCAACTCCTCTGGACCTGCTGCTCACTGAAAGCACAGTGCCCAGGATCTCACAGACCTTCTGTGTACATGCAGCACACAGGAGATTGGGCAGCTGGCTGAATTAGACGACCTCTGGAGGTCTTTGCCAAACTTAAGCTATTCTATGACCCTAGGACTCTGTGCTTATATTAGGTAATCGTTTTCTAGTGAAGAGCTTTTAAAAGCATCCATCCGGCAAGCTAGGTACAATAACCTGCTAGGAGTATGGGAAAGGCTGGGACAGAAGCATGCCCAATGTTTCTGCTCCTGAAGCAACAGATGAGGTATTCTACCACTGGCCATAGTACCAAAGAAATTAGAAAGCATAGTGGTAAGCTGTGACCTTGTGGCCTTGCCAGGCGGTAGAAACAACAGAGGGTAAGAAAGAGCAGCAGTTGCAAAGCAAAAGGAAAAGCTAAAGTAACAACATAAAGATAGAAAGAGTTGAATGTTTCACAGGTGGGAAACTGGAGAGAAATGAACCACAGTTTCAGCATCCAGCCTACATCACCCAGTCATAGAGTTAACCACAGGGAGGGCGAACCTAGCAAGGCAATAACTCACTTGCTATGCATTTTGGCAAGCATGATGTCATAGTGCAGGTAAAAACAGCTGTGTTATATTTGGCCCACTAAACACCACCAGACAAGCCTGAACCGCATCACTCCTGCCTCCTCAAAACTACCTGTCTGAGACTGTTCTTTTCAAGGTGACAGCTGATTGCCAAATCTCAGCACTCATGTTGCACATATGTACCTGCATGTGTGTCATTTCCCCCTTCCTTCCCCAGTGACCCAAACTCTTTAACTTCAGCTATTTGAGATTTCCTGTACACATGGGTCCCTCCCTTGGGGGATGTGTGCCCCAGGTGCAGTAGCTTTGAAGGTTGCATAGCAGTGTCTCCTGGTTCTGATCTCCATTGGCTGTGTTCACAGCTCAACAACCAGATAAAAGTCACCAGCTGCAATCACCTCTACAGAAAAATGTCCTGAAAGTAAGTAGACGAAATAAGTATTTGAAATGTTTTTCTTTTATGAGTACATGCATTCATTCACTCCTGAGGATTTGCTGCTAACTGTGGGTGGGAAACTATCTTGAGTGTTGACTGCAGCACTGTCTCATAGAGCTGGATATCTGATATAGAGCCTAAACCAAAAAAGAAAAAAAACAAACAAAAAACAACCAAAACAAACCCACCAAAACCCCCAACTGAACAAAAAAGGTTAAAAACTCATAAACAGAAGCAGAATAACAACTTTTGCATAACATGAGCTGTTTCAGCATATACCATTATTTCCATGAAAGTCTCTATTGCTCCCCTTGACAGGAGGGAAATATTTAGTTCTGCAATGACAGAAAAAAACTATTCTTCTGGTATCCCAGGTATGAAGTGTCATTTTACCTCCGCAAGAAGAAGAGATGTGGCAGCTGTGGAAATTGATTAGAATGAACTTTTGAGGTTTGGTTTGAAGTTTATCTTGAAATTAACTTTGAAACAGAGGATGGCTTGCATGTGGGCCAGTGTGTTCAGACTGAAGGCTGCACATCTGTGACTTGGAAGACCAAAGAAAGTAAAGGCAGGCTGCATCTAGACTTCAAGATGCTCCACTTCGATTAAATGGAATTTTAGGAAAGTTTCTATTTCTTTGCAGTGAGCAGTTGAGTTAGTAGCAGATATGAACAGGTTATTGCTTCAAGGAGTAGTAGAAGATTAAAATGAAACAGGACTCTTATATGTTTCTGTTGTGAATGAGGTCCTGGAGGATGGGAAGAGATGTCCAAGACTGGTATGAGGATGTGGTTAACAAAATGAGTTGCAAGAATAAGCAGAGGTGAAGTGATTGAGACTGGTGGCTTGCTACAGCCAGATATAAAACAGATATCTGTTTTTCACAAGACCTCACTATGACATCTGTCATTATGGGAGCTTGTGCAAAATATGGTTTTAAGGGAGAAAAGAGCTTTTCATGGGAGTGGCTCAGAGACAGATTCCCACCTCTTTTCTTCTTTTACAGCACCAGTTTCACCATCCCTTGGTCTTATCTACTTTTACTAATTCTGAATGAATCTAGTGGTGTGGCCAGCAGCACAAGATATCCCAGTGGGAACCCCAGTGTAATTGCATGCAAATGCTAGCAACTGAGAGCTAAAGCCTTCTTTATCAGTAGTGCACAAATGAATGTCAAAACTTTCCTCTCAAAGAAGTAGAGGTTGATGATGGTGAAGTCCCTTGAAATGCCCCACCCACCGAGGGGGTTTTAGGCTGATGCAGGTTGTTTCAGACATTTCCATAACTCTTGTCTCACTGAGGTGTCTCCTGCTTTTGACCATGTGTGTCTGAGTCACAGCCAGCTTCCGGCAAAGCTCACTGTGTCTCCTCATACACGGCTGTTCCCTTTCTCATGTGAGACACTTTCTAAACTGTTTTGACTATGAAGATGATGCCAGATTTTCCATACCTTGATGTTGGTTTGTTGTTTGTTTGGTTTGGGGTTTTTTGTTTCTTTTTTTTTCTTAATCTCTGATAGCCTAAATTCACTGTGCTGTTTCATACCTGAAATTAATTCTTAGACTTGCCTACTTCTGGCTACTTCAGAGTGTCAAGTCAGTGGATAACACAACAAAAAATTCTGGCAAATTATTTTGCTTGCAATTTGCAGCCTGAGCAGGAGCAAGTCAGCTAAAAGCAAGTTCACATCTGTACCCACACTAAATAGTGCTTCATAGAACTGCACTTATCTTCAAAGACAAAATGTGACTCAGCAGATACACACAGTTCTTACTATCTCTATGAGAAAGGCTCCATGTTAATTTGACTGGATTATAAACATACTGACCTGAGGGACACTGGTAACAGCAGCTTCTTGAAGTTTCATCATAGAACCAATTCAGAAGTGTATCACACAAATGAGATGGGGTTAATGATGTCTAGAAATTGAGAGTCAAAAGACACAATTAGTTCAGTATTAGAGCAGATCCCAGTATCTGTCTCAAGTTACGGTAGTTGCAGGCAGTAAGGAAATGCCTACAGCTTTCTGAAAGTTCAAGTGTCCTGAAAGAAACAAAATTACTGTTGCCCATATGCTTAAGCAAAGATTGCAATATTCTGTGTATTTAACAATAATTCAGTATATAGCTTCACTCAGCAGACTCTTTTGTCTGTAAGTCATTGAAATGTAGGAAATGAATTACAGAATCATAGAATCCCAGACTGATTTGTGTTGGAAGGGACCTTAAGGCTCATTCAATTCCAACCCCCTACCACTGGCAGGGACACCTTCCACTGGAGCAGCTTGCTCCAAGTCCTGTCCAGCCTGCCTTGAACACTGCCAGGGATAGGGCAGTTACAGTTTCTCTGGGCACCCTGTGTCAGTACCTCAGCACCCTCATTTTCTTATGACAGGGCCACTACATGCTCTGGGAAATTACAGCGCCACAAGTTTACTGATAAGAAAATCTGATTTTATAATTTGGCATGTCCCTTAATAATCCCCTAGAAATGTTATCTGAATTTTCAGTATTTGCTAGAAGGTTTAAATGGCACTTTTTGGTAAAGACTCAATCAGCAGATTCCACAGAGATTTTCCCATGATACTGGTAGAGCAGTTAAAATTTCAGAAAAACCTGCATCTCAGTTTCTGTAGATGAATTTCCTATTGGCCTTTGAAATAATACCTATTGTCTCATGCTGCCTTTGCATGCAGTGCAGAATCTCCCTACCTCACTAATTTCACAGCTGTGTCCTCCTGTTTAATACACTGTTCTTTTCATGACAGGGCCATAAAACACAAAAGTTATTTAACTTGCTCCAGGTTACATCAGAAATCAGGAACTTTTAATCAAGGACAAAATTAACATAAGGACAAGAAATAGAAACATATGAACCCCGTTAAATTTTATCAAGCTACAGGTTTGTATTGGAACCAGCATTGTGGCAGGGGGTTGGAACTGGATAAGCTTTAAGGTTCCTTCTAACCCAAACCAGACTGTGATCCTACAATAGAACTGAGAAATCCTGCCTGACATCTCTGCAGTAACCACCGGGTCACAGAGCCTCTCCACAAAGTGGTTTTTCTAGCTTACTCTATAAAGGAAATAGCAGATCTTTGCTTGCTCAGCCTGACTCAGGTTTATAAATGTGCACCGTGTGGTGGTTTGGGTTTTTTTTGGGGGGGGGTTCTTTTTTGTTTGGGGTTTTTTTGTTGTTGTTGTTTGGTTTGGGTTTTTTTCTGAAGAGAAAGCCCTGGGCCGTAGGAAAAGGAAGTGGAATCTCCTTGTATCTGTGTGGAGGAGCACTCTGTTTAGCCAGCCACTCTCAGACTAAACTGAGTAACAGGAAATGACACAGTGAGACCAGTCACTAGACAAAGGGTCATTCAGGAGTGAAGTCAGTGATGTGAAGTAATAAAGAAAACTCAAGAGTCAACAGCATCCTGGCTGTAGCTAAGTCATCCTGGATCAGCTTCTCTGTAAGAACTATGGGAAATCACCATAAAACCCTGATCTCTTCTTGGTTCTCCTGGGCAGCCAACTGGCTGAGAATGATGTTGAATTTTAAATGGGGGGGGGAAACAATATTCTTAAATGGTTTATGCAGCACATAAACTTACAGCTTATACTTGTTTCTTTTGAGTTTGAAAAGTGTAAAAAGTGGGCAGGAAGGGCTGCTTTTTAAAAAGTTGACCTTGTCTAAAACACTGAAATCAGGAATTTAGGATTAGATTCTCCTCTTAGTTACAGCAATGCAAATTCTGATTATGAATTTGACCTAATGCTAGCGCTGTGATAAATTAATGCGTGAACTGTGCACACATACTACACAAATTATGAAAATACACATCCAAAAGAGTACTCAACCTCTTTTTTTTCCCCTTTCCACAAGAGGGCTGCTATAAACTACAGCCAGCTACATAATACATGACATCCACAGCTTCACAACAAATGTTCCCTTCAAGTATCCAGTTCAAGCACCACCTTGTAGCCACCTTTACTTTTTTTGCTGGGCCAAGCCCAAGGTGCTCTGCTGTAAAAAGAAGTCATTTTAACAAATCATGACATAATTTCTATGACTGAGGAACCACTTTCTGAAGACCCCACCACTTCTAATCCATAGCCACCTGCAAAATGTCTTTAACAGCTGCCATCTGTTCAGTAGAGGTGTTTCATGAGTATGAAAGTTCCCATAGAGCCTTTCAGTTACGAATAATGTACATATCAATGCTCAGTGTCAGTTACCATCTCCTTGTTCTTGTCATTTCCCCCCCCTAAAATCTAAATCCTAGGCTGTCGGATTCCTAATGTGACCTGCAATAACAATGCAATGATGTAAAGTTCTGCTCTTAAACTAAGCAGAAAGGTAGGTTCTTTGTAGAAAGCACACTTGAGGGTAAGGCCCTGAGTATAAACCAGGCTCCCACATCTCTAGCACTTCAGGCTTAAAGGGTCAATATAAACTACATAAGCAATACTGGGGAAGCTTTGCTTCAGTGTGGGAAGGCCAGTGTCACTAAAAATTATATGGGCTTTGCTTCTTAACTTATGCAAGGCATTTTGTAAACTAAATTTCAAGTTTTTATGCATCTGGAATAAAAAAAATCTTGCAGTAGGAACCCAGCAAAACTTCCATGAGTTTTTGGGGGCATGAAACAAATTGGTGCCTTAAGGCAAAGTATGTGACTTGGAGAAACAGCAGAGGTGAAAGGCCACAGTCTCACAATGTTTGAAGTCTTCCATGAGATGATGGTGCCAACTC
The DNA here is from genome assembly GCF_012275295.1 of Melopsittacus undulatus. Taxonomy (NCBI): domain Eukaryota; kingdom Metazoa; phylum Chordata; class Aves; order Psittaciformes; family Psittaculidae; genus Melopsittacus; species Melopsittacus undulatus. The sequence continues at coordinate 1,250,950 of NC_047538.1, read as the reverse complement.
ATTTTCTTTTAGGAAAAGGGTGAAGGAAAGTATACACAAGGGTAATGTAGTTTTATTTTTTCTGCCTCTGTGTAATGAATATCAGGGTAATAACTGAAACAAAAGATAACCAACCAAAGACATGAAGTGAAAAAAGAACAAAAATGTGCATTATTAGTGGATAGCAAAAGGCCTGAACTGAAGTAATTCAATCACTCAATGACTGAATAGATGAATGGAAGGATACAGGCTCTTCAGAAAAGATAGGCTGTAGAGATGAGGATTGGGGTTAGAAGTGGATGATTTTTAAGGTCCCTTCCAACCCAAAGTATTTAATGATTCTATGATTCTCTCAGTTTACCACCTGTAACTACCCTTCCCACATGTCAAATACCTCCTCTGATATCTCACCTACAACTAGGGTACTCAGGAAGAGATCACTGGAAACAATTCGGCAAGAAACACAGGGAATTCTAGATTTCATGTTTTCAAATCTTTTTTGTTTCACAGCTGTTGCTTTTCTAACAGAAGAAATCTAGACATCAACCAGCAAATCCATCCAAATTTGGAGGGACTGCAAAAAACCTCATGCATATTTGTCTTGCTCTTCCTGGCCAGAATGACAGCTTATTGCTGGAGTACAAAATACTTTAATGCTGATTAACCAATACTGTTAAAAAGTGAAAAATATTTCAGTGGCTTAGCCAAAAAAAACCAAACCATATTTCCACAGATTTATGGAAGCAACATATGTACATAACTTCTCAGAAACTGGGGTTGTTGAACCAACATGTTTACTTTCAATAGCAGTTTCTCATTCCTGTGTAATGGTAAGTCTACTACAAACTGCAGCTGGAACACAGTCTGGATCTCTGTTCCTCACCTGGTAATATCAAAATGAGTTGGGTGAACTCCTATAATCTGAGTAGTCCAGTACTGAGCTTGGACCTCCAGGCTCAACTCTACAAACCGACAGCAACAGGACAGTGAGGCCACCACAAGGCTGAAGGCAGGAAAATGTCCCTGTAGCTTAATGCTCAAGTTTAATGTTCAAGGTTAGTGGTTCCTTTCCCAGCTCTGCATGGGGTCTAATGTCAATCTACAGGGTTTTTTTTTGTGGTGGTGCCACCAGAGAAACCAGATAGGCTCTATAGGTACATACAGGACATGCTGCCTCTCCAGTCCTACTGGGTCCTCAATTTCAGATTTGCTTGTTTTACCAAATCTTGTCCAAACTGTTGCTTATGGTGCTGTAAACGCTTATCCTGCCAACTTTTGCAGCTCAATTGCTAAGGGGAGGACAACTGCTACCAGGATAAGTAAGTCTCTTACACTCTCTCTGGCTTTTCCAGTGAAACAAAAAAAGCATCTTACCACTCTGGGTAAGCAGTTTGCTCAGGAGGACATTCCATGGTGTTCATAATTAAAACAGGCAGTGAAAAAGCATGTGGTTACAAAAGGAATCTGATGATGGCACAGAATGTTCCTGTTCAGATGAGGGAAAATTCTGAGCAAAATTCCCACCAGCAGTACCAGCACTGATCTCCCCAGCACAGAGACACTGTTTTGAGCTGCACAGACCTGTTTTGAGATGTGTTGTCAATGTCTGCAACCATGGGAGCTGGCTATGTACTGGGTTTCGGGTATTGTGACTGACATGATGGTAGCCAACAGTGGACGCTTTTAAAGATCATGTCCCCCTTGTCAAGCCTTAATCAGAACAAGCAGCACCTAAAAGAAGGGAGGGAATCACAGGGGCAGCAAGGAGAAATGGGGGAATTTAATGTAAAAAGTGATACTTTATCATATGAAGGCTCAAGAAAAACACAGCAGGAAGGATAAGCATATGTGCTCTTACTGCCCTCATTGCCAACAAAAATCTCAGCCTTTCTAACATATTTCTGGTTGTGAGTGCTTTGAGAATAACAAGCATTATGAAATACTGAATGAGACACAGAAGGTTTAACTATAATATAGTAAAAGTCTTCTGCCTTGGACCATTATCCCATTTGTTAGTATGAACTTGAATGAAAGATTCCATTCTTAATACATTCAAGGATAACTGAAAATTTAACCCTGTCACATAAAAAAAAGACAAGAAAAAAAAACAAACCATGATTACTTTGCATCAGGATTGTGTGACTATCACTGATAAAACTAATTTTTCCAGTGCAGAAACAGTTTATTTAGCTTAAGACTCTTTGTTAAGCAGAAGCTGAAGGTTAAGGTTTGACTTAACTGGCCCTAGTTGCTCATAAATAGCTTTTGAAATTTTTGTCAGAATCTCAAGACACACAGAAACAGAAGTTAGGTTCTACCAAAGAAATGTAGGATTCTAGCACAATTTCACTTCCTAAGGCATTATTTCCTTCTCTAAAAGATAATTTATTCTCAAGAAAGACATACCCATTTTATCCCAATGACATATTGTCCATTAGTACTGATAGATCTGGTTTTTAATATGTGCTATTAAAAAGCTTTTAAATTCAAAGAAGATCACAGAAGTATTGGTGAATGGTGTAAGGAATCCAGCTGTGGTGGACAGTAGGTCTTTGTCCTTCTCACTAATTCTGAGGGAACTCTGTATGGGTCTGTAGTAAGAATGGATTAGCAAAGTAGAAATATATGTCTGCTACAGCTATGCCAATCCTGTGGCTCTTTGCCATCCAAGGGTGCAATCCCACTTTTGCTCTCTTACCTGTACACACATTTTCCTTCCCCTCTAACTCCTTTGCTGTTTAAGACAGAGCTATTGTGTTTCCAGGGGATGATTCAGAGTTCTAAGAGTTCTTTTGACTGAAAACTCTGCTTTCTGAATTTGTGAAGTTGTTTTTCAGGGGGTTACTGCACTGAAACAACTCAACCTGTGGCTACACAGTCACTTGCACTAAATTCAATGCGAGAAAGTTGGTATCACTGTGTAGCCAGGAGCAGAACCTCCTCTTTGTGTGATAGGTCTCTGCTGACAGGCACAGCTGTAATGGGAAACCTCACAGATGTTATTTCTGCATTTGTCTTCTGTATCAGAATTGATTTGATCTGGACTGGGCATGAGGGGACAATCCAGAGTTAATACTGCTTTATGCCAGCTGTACAGGAACAGATACATATTTAAACTACCAAGAAGTTAAGCTGCTGTGGCAAGCCATTGCCAGTGTAGCAGAAGGGCCATCACTGCAAAGATAACCTGTCCACAGTTTTTGAACCAATCTGAGCAAGCCATGAGTCTATATCAGGCTAATGCAAGAAGTTCTTAAATTGGATTCAGTGAACTGTTCAACTGGAGGGAGACAGAGACTGAATTTCACCAATCTTTTCCTCCATGCATTTCAAAGAAGGGGGGTTGATTCAGTGGAAGCTGGAATACATCTTGTGAAAGAACAGGCCACAATGTGTATCCTGCTTAGACTGCTGTGTAACAGGCTGACCAGGGATCCCTTGGGTTAGTGCTTTTCCTGACTATCAGGCCAACTATGTTTTATCTTTCTTTAAAGCATTGCAGCTCAAGGCCCAAGTAACTAAGGCAAACAGATCTGCAATGGGTTTTGCAGTGCTCACTTTTTAGAATTTGTTTTTCAAAATAGGATTTTGTAACTCTTCTCACTTTCCTTGTATCTACACATCTGCTATTTCAGTTTAAATACAGGCAATTGTAAAGATGGGACTGAATTCAGTATGCTACCCTGCAATTCAGTCAGGATAAGGTTTGACTCATTTATTTATGGTCTTTTGAGCTCATAGAGAAAAAGTGATGGTGAGGCAGAGTAAGAAAACAGTTTGCTATAAATGAGCTGTAAGTGAGGAAGAAAGAATATTACAGTAAAATACCCCAAAACTTCTACCAGCATTGGCTATTCTAGAACTGACTAGTACTGTAGCAAAACAGTTGACTGCCTTTCAAGCTTCTATCCAAATTCTGACAGTACAAAAAAGCTGATAACCTAAAACTCAAGTAGTCAAGCTTCATCCGCTTGATGGTAAAGATATTATTAGCAAATGAAAGTTGACAAACCCAAACTTTGGGCTCAAATGAGGTGGAATATGATTTAAAATGTGATCAATAAGCTGTGATTTGCTCACATTAAATACTATCACTTGTCCTCAGTAACAGTAAAAGCAAGTGTTTCTGTGGTAGAGGCAGTACAGAAGAACAGTGAAAAGCCAGTTGCTTATCCCAGCAAGATGTACATATTTATTCCAGGTAACTGGTGACTTTGTAGTGAGTCTGAATGTTGGCAGAGAGTATCAGAAAACCAGGATTTTTCTCTGCCCCTTCCATTTTGTTAACATAACACCAAAAACAATATAAAATAGTAAAAATACAATTTTTTTCTATTGCCATATGAAGACAGGCTGAGAAAGTTGGAGCTGTTCAGCCTGGAGAAGAGAAGGCTGCGTGGAGACCTCATAGCAGCCTTCCAGTATCTGAAGGGGGCCTGTAAGGATGCTGGGGAGGAACTCTTCATTAGAGACTGTAGTGATAGGACAAGAGGTAATGGGTTAAAACTTAAACAGTGGAAGTTCCGGTTAAATATAAGGAAGAAGTTATTTATGGTGATGGTGAGGCACTGGAATGGGTTGCCCAAGGAAGCTGTGAATGCTCCATCCCTGGAAGTTTTCAGAGCCAGGTTGGACAGAGTTCTAGGTGCCATGGTTCAGTGTGAGGTGTCCCTGCCCATGGCAGTGGGGTTGGAACTGGATGATCTTAAGGTCCTTTCCAACCGTAATTGTTCTGTGATTCTATGCCTTTCTCGTAAAGCAGTTTGCATTCAGCAGACTGGACAAGCTTATTTGAATGCCCTCCTAAGTATTCCTCAGGTGAGTAAGAATCAGAGATTCCAATCTTACAGTCAGAGATCCTTCTGTTTTTTCAGGAAGAAGACAGTGGTAGGACAGAAAACCAGGGCAAAGTAGAGGAAACTTGCAATGTGGGAGGGGAATTTACAACTAAATACACAAGGGCAAACTCCTACTCTTACCAAAACAGCCAGGAGGATATTTTTCAAATGCCTGTGAGGAGGATGCAGGACTTGGTTATTTCCAGAGATCTAATCAGAGTCAGTTTCTTGGAAAAGGATCTCCTGACAGTCCAAGTGATGGGCTATATCATTCAGTTACAACATACAGACAGGTGCCTTGGACTAATATATGCTCATACTTTCACTAGAAGGGAAAATGGCCAAGTCCATGGTCCCACACTGTGTGCTATCACTCACCTACTTGATTTTACCTGTGCAAAGGGCCTCTGCAACAGACATTTTTTGGTTTTAATGTGTGTGCATAAGTGTCAGCCAGGGAAATTACCTGGATTTATGCCAGGAGCTGAGGGTTAATCATCACAGGATTGACTAGGCAGGAGGGGGTACATGGTGGCATGGGGGAAGGAAACCCACGAGAGGTGATATGATCTCAGCAGGGAGCTAGCTTGCATCTACAGCATCAACTGAGTGCAACTACTGGCTTTGCTTATTTTAAGTCAATTTGATCAAGAAGTAATAGCCCACTCATGAGGAAGTCGTTGTCAGAGGGATGTGCAGTTGTAAAAAGGAAGGTATTTTACTGTTGTTTGCCTTTACACCTTTCATTTTACCAGCCCTGACTCACATCAGCAGCATGAGCAGAAGCCCTCTGAACCCAGCTTTGCAAGGAACCTGCCTCTCACAAAGCACCTGGCCACCCAGGTGAAAATAAAAGCCACTCACCAAAACAAGAACAGGTCCCCACCCCTATAAAAATCTTTCCTCATTCCCATGTGCCTGGAGGTGCAGTAACACTATCAATGCCACCAAAAGAAAAAGAGCATAGCTCATATCCCCTGCTCCTGCCTGCAAAGTTCCCAGAGAGGGCAAACTCTCCTCCTTGCTCACTTTATAGCTTTGTCATCCTGCATCACATGAGTTTGTTTCTGTGGATGCCCACTACCCAGCACTCAGCCTATGGGCAGGATACCCCTGTAGCCCATGGTGACCCCAGACCTCTGGAGGCTCCTGCGTCCTGAGGGGATGCAGGATCCTGGTGCCACTCTGCCTTACCTGTGGGGCTGTGTGGATATCCTGGAGAAGCAGCAGGAGCCACAGTCCTAGTGCCAGGCTGCAGTCAGCCATCCGCAGTGGTGTTAAATCTCTTTATCCCTCAGCATCACAGGTTAGACAGCCAGGCTGCTCCTCCAGGAGTCAAGATCCTCCCAGGGTCCAGCCCAGTCTTGCTTCGTGTCTGTTCATTCAGTGCAGAGAGAGCTATTTCAGATGATCAAGACAAGCAGGAGACAGGCTTTGAGACTCAAGCAAGCTGAGAAAACAATTTAGAGGGGGGGGGGGGGGGGGGGGGGGGAGAAGGTGGACTGCCCACAAAAGAAAAGTAAAACAATAGCAAACAAAATCTTGTCAATCACTAGTCCTGGAGCTATTGTGTTTCTGTGGGTCAGTTGGGTGCATTAAGGCTGTCACCCAAGGCACACTGCTTGCTGTTTAGAAACACAGGCTCCTGAATCATCTAGACTGCCCTCAGAGAGCACTTCAGCACCCAAAGCCTTAGCCAGGCATGAGTCCAAGCCCTGCCTTGCCCATCTGCCACACTCTCAAGAGCTGCAAACACCTCAAGAGAGTTCCCAGTAAGAAACGCTGTTTTTCTCAGTACAGTCATTCAACCCCTGCTTGAAGGAGTATGTGAAAGCTCATAACCAACCAGGGTGACTCCATGAAGGTTTAGGGTTTACATATTGTGATTTAACCACCAACAAACCATCAACCATTATCTTGAGAATCTTTCTCTTCCCTCCAGTCCCACTTGAAAAAAATTCCTGTTGCTGACCATCATTCCCCTTGAACTGCTATTTGTCTTTTCACTCACTTCCATTTATTCCTCTGGATAACATTTTTTGGCTCTGGTGCTCAGGAAGATTTTAGCTGGGTTAAGGTGACATGAAGCTTTCTTATCTACCCTAAAAGTTTTACCCAAAGTAAAAGTTAGCCACTTCAAAAAGAGACAAACTGTCTTGAAAACCTTGCTGAGGTGCTCAGGAAAATGAGAATTTGAATTCTCACACCCATGGTTTGGTTTGGTTTTTTTTTCTTCTCACTCTTATCAGCAAAAAGAAAAACAAAATAAAGAGGAAAAGATTGAAAGATGGATAACAGATTATTTTATTGAAGACCCACAGCTACCTCACTGCCATCACAACAGAGTACCAAAGATGAGAGCATTCCACAGGGGATGATGCAAATATTTTCTTGAACTCACAGCTATAAATCTTTTGGTTTTTACTATCTGCCTCTATTTCTTTCCCCAGAATACCATTTTATATAACCCAGGCACTTCAGATCATCGCATATTGTGTATGTGACACATAAATTTAACCCCCTGCCTTCACTCTGTCAAGTTACTTCTGAGTTTCTAACCATTCTTAGCGATAAAAGCTATTGTGGTAGGGATGCCATTAAGGTCTAGAGACAAATAAGTATTTGAATGTCCAAATATAACATTCTTGGGTTCCCTAATTAAAGAATGGGCTAGAAAACATCTTAATCTTGTGTAATAACAGGGAATTCTCCCAATCTATGAGTGTAGTTTCAAATTACATAGTTGTCAGGGAAATGGTGAGCTATGTTTGTATTTTTTCTCCCCTCTTGTTTTTTCTCCTTTTTCCTTTTTTCTTATTTTGTCTGATCAGCTCCCATTTAAGCTTTTCTAGCAAAAGGACAGGAACCACATAAGACACAGCCTGGAAAGTCTCATCCTCCGTAAGCTATACTGCTGAGGTCAACACATCTGATATAAAACCTAATTATCCAGCTACAAAAATTCGTGTGTATCAGACTTCCCCAGGACTGTCAACAGGGAGAGTTTTCAGACCTGTTTTCCAGAAAAAAAGCTAAGACTAAAATGAGCATACTGAGCATTTTGTACATATTATGTATGTCAGTTCCTTTTAAATCAATGGAACCAATGATTTCTTAACCCATTGGTTAAATTTGGCTGAGGATGCACTGTCATTAAGTTTTACAAAGATTCATGGAACAAGATGACTTGGATACAGAGAAAAGGTTCTACTAGCTGCCTCACTAAGGGAAAGACACCAGTGGGAGACCAGTACTCCTCAGAAGAAAGAATCTGCCTCACACTCCCAAAGTGAAACCAGGTTTCCCACTGCCATCCTTCTTAGAAATCCTTAGTCTTAAATTCATTCTCACTTGACCTAGGTGTTTAAAATGGAAGTGGAAAGTGCTTATTGTTGCTGGCTTTTTGGAAAGGCTATTACATCACACAATACTATTACAAGTCCATAATAAAAGCAACAGCAATGATAAGGGTGAAGAGGTTGGGTTTCATAGGAACATTGCAACCTGCATGCATTTTTAAGTGAATGCATTAATTTCAGACTTTGTGTGTTTCAATTTCAAATACAATGAAAGGGGCTTTCCAAAAGAAGCCCTATCAGTAACTTTAGTAACTAGAAGAAGCACCTCCATTTCATAACAAATGCACACTGCTGCTCTCTAAACGTTGCCTGTATTTTCTAGAAGATTCTTTGTTCTGATAACTTTAAAACAAAAAGAAGCAGAACAAATAGATGCAAACAACCCACACCAATTTCTCTGCTCCTCCATCAGAAGACAATGTCTATCAGAACAAAAAGAGGAAAACCCCTCTAAGGCACATTGTTATTTATGATATTTATTTGATTACATGCATCCATCTCTAACATTCAAATCTCTTTTTGTTTGAGGTGTTAAAGGTAGCAATACCCAAACACAAGGTTGTGTGCCATTTTCTATTTTAGCTAATTTTGTTAATGCTAAGCTTAGTTAGTGCTTAGGTAAGTTTTACACCAGGTATCTGATCTGTGCTGGTCATGTGTGTGTAGTGTGAAGCTGAGGTGGAGGTGATCAGAGAAGGTCCTGTAAATCAGCAGTTAGTAAAATGTTGCTTGATACTAGGAGCAAATGAATGCAGAGACCCAGCTAAGCCATGAAGGAAAGTTTCTTTAGCACATGCCCATTGTCTATTTATTGAGCTGCAAACAGTGACAGCCTAGTATAGAAAATAGTAATAGAATACTGTAGAAATAGCATTATTACACACATGCTCAAGCAAAAGTACTCACAACATTTTCTGGTTTTGAAGTGGCTGATTTTAGTCTCAAATTATACTTTTAAGCATGGTTCCTTCTGTTCTCAAAGACGTATGTTCAGTTAATATATATCTAGCTGTATCAGTGAAAAAAAACGGAGATGTGTCATCTCTAAACACCTGTCAAACACATAAAGGAGACGATGAAATTATCATGGTTTAAGCTCAGCCGGTAACTCAGAAACATGCAGCAGCTTGCTCACTCCCCATCTTCTTCCACCCCACTGAGCTTAAACCATGACAGAAATTTAAAAGGATGCATCTTAAACTAACCTTGTCTAAAATCTGTATTTCAGTGTCTGTCAGTGTTGCTATTCAGGGCATTGCAGAATGATGATGAAAAATCACTGAGTGCTTGCTACTTAGCTAGACGAACACCACCAGACACTAATAGCTCACTAGGAGTTCTCCGTAGTACCAAAGGCAGCATTTGCTGGGATATGTGTTACATGCAATAAGGGGTACAAATGAAAGGTGATTCTTAACAAACTGAAAAAAGTAAAGAAAGCATAAGGAATTTATTGTAATACAAAGCAAAGAATCTCAAGTGTTAAAGGAAGGAAAGCAAGTAGTCACCACAAATTACTTTCTCAACACCTCTCTCAATAGCATTGTAGCCATCAGAGAACTCTCTTCCTGGGGATCTTGGAAAACAACACTCTTGTAACAACACACAGGGAGAGCATTCAGCATCTCAATGATGTTAGGCACTGTAAGTGAAGCCAACACACTGTAGGTGACATAGTATTTTAACTGAATGTGTAAGAAGGAACAGTATCTCATTTATACCAAGTATGCCACAGATAGGCAAAATTGTGTCCCTCTATGCCACTCTGGTACTGACATATTTTCTGGCACATACACTTCTATTATTCTTAGTATTAGATATCTGTCAATCCATTTAATTATATCCCATCAGTCAAACCACTCTGCAATATGCTACATATATTGCAGATGCTGTTGATAACATGATTTGCAGAGCTACATTGATTTAGCAATTTACCTTGGTATATTTGTCCACTGTCATCAATAAAGAAGACTATATGAAACTCTAGCTGCATACTTGTTGAAACTTGGCAATGGCTTAAGACAAGAGTTACCAGCAGGAAAAAAACCTGGTTATAATAAGCTGGGGTCATAACCAAATCCCAGTACACAGGGGTAATCCCAAATCATTTCACGAATTGTAGTTTCAGCAGATGGACATTCTCACAGGGTGTTTCTGTTATTTAGTAAAAATAACAGGAAAAGAAATCAGCTTCCTTGCTTCACATATAGTTTGATGCATACGCAAATCAGCAATCTAAAAGGGATCAGACTAGTCCTTACTTGTTTGCAATCATGACTTTTGTCTCAATCAGCTGTGCTCTTGCTGAGCACAGGAATTTTCTTGGCCATTAATGAACAATCAAAGGAAGGAGATGCATCTTGGTCTGCTCCACAGCAATAGCAATGTGACTTTTTTCTTTTTTTACTAACAGAAAATAAGGTATTTACACGAAACAGCCAACTCCTGACTGTGGGGAGCTCAGAAATGTTAAGACTAATTGTTTTCTTCTGAATCTGAGACACAACATAGCTGTTGGAAGAGTACTCCAGATAGCAGAGAATCTGGATGTACTAGGAGAAAAGAAACTTCTCAGCTGATATCAGTCTTACTGCAAGAGGTCTTGCTTCAGCCACGATCTATAAATCTCCACACATAAAGCCCACTGACTGCATTCATGTGCCCAAGATTTCATTCGAATTACTTCAAACAGAACACGTCCTCAGTTTAAATATTAAAATATATGGCAATGTTACATTCTAGCCTTCCAGAAGCAGCAAAGTCACTTTTAGTATTGTTAAGCAGTCAGATTTTCTGGAAGTATAACCATGCATTTCTGCTACCAGAGATTTAGGTTTGGTGTTCATATGCAAACCAAGATATGATGATATATCTGTCATTTTACTCTCTTTTTGATCAGTTTAAGTCATTCAAGACTTTGACTGAAACAAAAATTCAAGCAGCTAAAAATGTGTCAGACTAAAGATGTTAATAATAAAAACATAGTTGAATTTTCAAGGAGATTCCTTTCATAGGTGTCATTTATATAAAGTTGATGTGGATAACGATTTTGTAACTCTGCTTCTCTCATCTCAACTAATCCTACTGCTTTAGAGTGTTAAAATAACTAATGTAACACAAAAATCATCTGTATAAAATGTCTTTTTCTGGTGCACAGCAGCTTCAAAACTAAAGTGCATTTTGAGTCAGACTGAAAAATGAGAAGAGCTGACAGAGAACTCAGTGCTCTCAGGAAAGACCTGGCTTCCAGGAAAGAAACCAAAACCATATCACAGAATTACTGTGCCCACAAGCTGGCTGAGAGAGAGATGTGACCTTAGAAGAAAGATCACCTCATATCTCTACTTTCAGTAATTCTGACTACAGCTTCTGGAAGAGCAGTAGACTTACATGTCATCATTCTCCACAAAAAAAGCACTTGAAAAAGATGTTATTATTAGAATGTCATTTGTATTACACACTTTCTCCAATACCTTGTTAAAAAGAGAGGCTCGAGGGTGAACATCCAGCCCCTGCTCTGACAGCTGACGAGCCAGGACAGAAAGATGCTGCTGAGCCCCTCCTGCGCACACAGAGCTCCACACCGATGCCACCAGCACTGCTCTTGCTCCCCGCCTGAAAGACCAACTGCGTGCAACCTCTACGGCGCCCTCTCGCGGCACAAAACGTCGGGCCCCTGCTCCCACTGCTGAAGAGCAGGGATTGAATGTTGGTGCTGGGCATCTTCTACACGCTGTGAGCTCCGCTGGCATTGCTGTCGCTCCTCGCTTTCCTACCTCAAACTCCATCTGTGTACTTCTCCTCTCTGGTGCCCGCTCTCAGGTGTCCTGGAGCACAGCTCATAAGGTGCAAATGTCCAGGCCTTACTCCCACAGTAAAAGAGCCAGGACAGAAAGCTGCTGCTGGGCATCTTCTCCACCTGGTGTGCTCTGCAAAGGTGCCACCAGCATTGCTCTCACTCCTCACTTTACTACCTCAAACTCCATCTGTGTACTGCCTCTCCTCTCTGGTACGAACTCTCGGGTGTGTAGGAGCATGGCTCACAGAGCACGAACGTATGGCCTCTTCTCCAACAGCCAAAGAGCCAGGAGAGAATGCTGATGCTGGGCATCTTCTACACGTGTTGAGCTCCACAACAGTGCTACCAGCATTGCTCTTGCTCCTCACTTTCCCACCTTAAACTCCATCTGTCTACTGCCTCTCTTCTCTGGTGCCCACTCTTGGGAGTCCTGGAGCACAGCTCACAGAGTGTGAACGTCCGACCCCTGCTCCCAACAGACAAAAAGCCAGGACAGAAAGCTGGTGCTGGGCATCTTCTACACATGGTGAGCTTTGCATTGGTGCCACCGGCATTGCTCTTGCTCCTCGCTTTCCCACCTCAAACTCCATCTGCTTACTACTTCTCATCTCTGGTACCTGCTCTCGAGTGTCCTGGAGCATGGCTCACAGAGGGAGAACATCCAGACCCTACTTCCACAGCCAAAGAGTCAGGACAGAATGCTGGTGCTGGGTATCTTCTACACACATTGAGCTCCACAACGGTGCTACCAGCATTGCTCTTGCTCCTCGCTTTCCCACCTCAAACTCCATCACCTTACTGCCTTTCCTCTCTGGTGCCCACTCTCGGGCATCCTGGAGCACGGCTCACAGAGTGCGAATGTCTGGGCCCTGCTCCCACAGCTGAAGAGCCAGGACAGAAAGCTGGTGCTGGACATCTTCTGCACTCAGTAAGTTCCTCAATGGTGCCACCAGCATTTCTCTTGCTCCTTGCTGGTTAGTGTTTCCTTTCCACAGTCTAGTTTTATGTTCTTTCCTCTTTATCCCTCAACAGTTCTACAGGAGCAAAGTTTGTTGTACAGATCTTACTAGTGATTTTAGTGATAGAAGATTTTACCTTTTCTCTTGTTGCTCCAGGTTTGGTTTTCAACTTCTTTTTATTACTTTGTTCTTGTGTTTTTAAAGAGCTTTGTCTGGTGGGTGATACATTTCTTTAATTATAATTTTCATGGGTTTCCAGCCTGCACCTTGCTCCTACAGCTGCTGATCCCCAGGTTTTCCATGTGGGTCCTTCCCTCCATGTGTCTCCCCTGCCCATCCCTGGGTCTGTAGTGCTCCTGCCAGCAGTGTGGCGGAGGTGCAGAGTGGCTCCTGCTCCCCAGCTCCCTGTGGCCATAGTTCTTGTCACTATCATTTCCCTTCCATGGGCAGATTCTCAGTCTGCAGCTGAGGGTTGCTTTTCTCCAGGGGTGACTTGGCTTGGGCTGGGGCAGGGAAGGGACTGGCCCCAGCTATCTGTGCTGTCACGTCTGGCCAGGGAACTGAGTGTTGAGCGTCAGGATTTGTGTTCATAGTGTAGGGAAATGCAGGAATCTTGTTCGTTTGTTGTCCATGCATATTGAAACAAAAGAAGCACTTGATGGGATGTAGCCATCCCTTTATTGCGGGATTGCGGGATGAAGGATGCTGTGAGGGTGCAGGGTGTAGGGGAGCACAGCATTGCTGCTGTGGGGCCTGGCAGTTTGTCTCCCACAGAGACTGACTCTGTGGGTCCTGCAAAGGCTCGCAGAACTGCGTTACTCAGGACCAACCCCGAGAGCAGCATGGGGAAGGCTGGATACAGCCCTCTGCATGGGGGGGGGTTTGCCTGGTGTTACGCAGATAAACTCCACAACTTGTTAAAGTAGTAAAGTAGGTACGCTTTTAGTCAGCGCTGAGGAGCATGGGGGATCGCTCCTCCAAAAGCATGCGCACGTTTCCTTTGCCACTCTGTTTATATTACATATAATGATTACATAAGCATGAGATGACTTCATGCCTAACACATATGCAAATCCTATTCCTGTCTTGTATTATAATTAGTTTTCTGTCATTCGTCCCATTGATGTGCTTGCGCAGTGCCTCCTGGTGTTGGTCGTTAGGGGGTCATGAGGATGAAGGCCTGTAGTTCCTCTTCATCACCGCAAGTAAGCTCTTGTTTTCACACAGACTCAATAGGGTTTCGGCTCCTATCCAAACCTCAGGTTCAGTACAAGCTGGTTTTATGTATCTTAAAGCAGAAACTTGTCAAGTATGCAAATTTTATTACTCTGGTTATCTTTTGTTCCTTTGCTTTCTATGGATACTATTTAAACAAGAATGTCTTAAATATTAAGTTATGAATCTTATCTCCTACAATTCTGCCTAGCAGCTGTAATTCCTACAGTTCTGCTTCATCATTCTAGCAACTGACTCCTACAGTTCTGCTTCACCAAGCACAATGACTGCTTAAGCAAGCAGGCACAATGTTAACATTTTATTCCCAGGTATCACCGCTATGAACAAGGGCGGCGCGGGAGGAGCAGGTGGGATGGGGTCCGAGCACCTCCGATAAACGGCGAGGCAGCAGGGAAAAGGCTCAAAGTGAGGAACGGGCTTTGCACGGAGGACTCGAACAAGGAGTGCCGTGGCCCAACCCCACTGTGAAATACTAATTCACTCCTTTAAACAAGGTAACAAGGTTTTATTTTAAGGGACAAAGTCAATAAAGCAAAAGCAAACAGCGCTGGGCACATGACCGTAGCCAGAGGCGCAAATGATTAGTATTTGTTACAGGTTTATATGCTTTCACAGTTCCATTAGTCACATACATATTCATAATCCCTGCGTATAGGCAGGGAACGTTCTAACTAAGTCCAGTAATTTATTATCATAAGTCTCCTCCCCTTGACATGTGCACACTGCTCTTCAATGGTTGTGGGCAGGGTCTTGAGGATGAAGTAAGCAGTCTTCCTCATGTGAGTAGGGGTCTTCAAGATGAAGTAAGCAGTCTTCCTCACAGTGTGCTTTTCACCTTTGGCATAGCTGAACACCCCAGTAATCACACAATGAGCTAAAACCAGCCATATCTGTAATTATTCTGATAACTAGCATAGATTTAAAACAGTGTGACTTTCCTGCAAAATTTATAGGAGGACGGGCAGACAAGGAGTATCCCAAGCTAGCAGATGGTTGGGAGGCTCTGTCTCTAACTGATAGGTAGAAGAATGGTGTAAAATAACTCTTTCATGTTCCGTGGGGTCACTAAATCTTGTTATCTCGCCACAGACTTACAACACAAACATTGTTCTTTAAAACTAAAGATACTTTAGAGGACCAGTATGAAACAATTAACTCACATTTAGTGGGGCCACTAAATTCCACAGGCTAACAACATAAACATTGTTCTCTTTTTACAACCTAAGTTAAGCTAAAAAGTATTTTAACTCTATATTTTGCAGGCACTAGCTTTTCTTCTATCAAGCATGCAAACCTCCCCTCCCGTTCTTCTCTTTACAGATTCTTCTACTATGCGACTCCGTTTTGCTCATCTTGTGTCTTTATCAAGCTTTGTTTTTGTTACTATAAACTTGTATAGTTACATCCACATAAGCACACCTATGATTAATGAAAGCCAGTACATTCATGTGTTTATCACACCACCGTTCGGCCGCGGAGATGCTGCGGCCAGGCGGGGGGGGGTACGAGCCCTCTCGCGGGCCTGGGCTGGGCCCGCTCCGCCGTTTTACGCGGTCCCGCGGCCGCGAACTCCCCCCCCTCCGCCCGCCGCTCCATCCGGTGGCAACGAGCTCTCGGTTCCCGTGAGTCACAGGCGTTGAGCCCCCCCCACCTCCGCCGCTCCCCTCGATGCTGCCCCCGCCTCCCCTCAGACCCCGGCGAGCCCCTGCGGCGGTCCCCCCCAGCCCCGCTCCGCCCGCCACAGCCCGGCCCTGGCCGCCCGGCACCGCGACCCCCGAGCCGCGGCCGGGTAAGGGCAGTAACAATCCGGTTCCGTTGGGTCTGGAGCGGCCGGAGGGGACCGGCGGGGACTCCGCGCTCAGCAGTAGAGAAACTACTCCGGCGGGTAGTACACAGGTGCTCCTGCAAAAGGATACAGACGCAGCTCATCAGGCGGGTGAGGGACACACCGTGTGATTTAGGTCACAGGATCATGGCAGGAAGGGGACAAGGACATGAGGAATTTAGGGGATCCCAGTGGTGTTCTGGGGGGCTCTGGCAACGTTTTAGGGTGTCCATCAGGTGTTGTGGGGGTGGTTTGGTGGAGGGGTTTTTTTGAGATGTTTCATGGGTGTTTCTGGTTGTTACAGGAGTGTTTTAGACTGGTCCAATAAAGGAGGATGCTCCAAACCCCTGTGTCCAACCTGGCCTCGAACACTGCCAGGGATGGGGCAGCCACAGCTTCTCTGGGCACCCTGTACCAGTGCCCCACCACCCTCACAGGGAAGAATTCCTTCCTGATGTCCCCCCTCTTTCAGTTTAAAGCCGTTTGCCCTTGTCCTCTCACTGCACACCCTTTCAAAAAGCCCCTCCCCTTATAGGCCCTGTTTAGGTATGGGCTTAGTAAGGTCTCCCTGGAGACTTCTTCAGGCTGAACAGCCCCAGCTCTCTCAGCCTGTCATCATTGGAGACCTGCTCCACCCCTTAGAGCATCTTTGTGATCCTTTATAAGCCCATCATTGTAGGATCATAAGAGAACAGATGTTAGAAGGGACCCCAGGAGGGTTCAAGGCTTGATTCAGTCCAAGCTGGAAATCCCCAAGGCCAGAGACTGCACAGCCTCTCAGGGTGACCTGATGCAGCACTTGCCTGAGCCTATGGGAACAAGGTTTCCTTCTGTCCTGGCTCAACCTCTCCTCTGTCACTATCTCCCATTGCCTTTTGTCCTCCCACTAGGCACCATGGTTAGGAGCCTGGCTCTGCATTCTCCATGTCCCTCCTCCTTGCCGGTACAGGCAGCCAGTCTCCGGCAGCCTTACCTTCCCAAGCTCTCAAGTCCCCATCAGCCTTCCCTTCCCTGGGCTGGACAAGCCCAGCTCCCTCAGCTTCTCCCTACAGGCACAGTGCTCCAGTCCTTGCCTGTCATGAGGGCCCATTGCTAAACCCACTCCTGCTTGCCAATAGCGTTGACTGAACTTGGATGCAGTATCCCAGAGCATCCCTGCCCTTGTTCTCCTGCCGTGCTCCTGCTCATACAGCCCACGATGCTGCTGTCCTCCCTTGCTGCCAGGGCTCACGCTGCCTCCTGTCCAGCTCCTGCCCACCCAGACCTTTCCCGTGGGCTGTTCCCAGCCAGGCAACCCCAGCCTGGGCCATTGCAGGGCAGTCCCCTGCAGGGACCCCTGTGTCCCCTGCTCTGCTGTCCAGGACACCCTGAGAGGTCTGCAGCCCCCCCATGCCATCCCATCTCCCCACACCAGCACAACAGCCCTTGGGCTCCTCAAGAGCTCTTCCTGCTCCAGGCACAGAGTAGCCATCCCAGAGCTGGAGCAGCCAGAAAGGTGCTTTCATTCCCCTTCACTCCTGTCATGTGAGGACATATCACAGGGAAGAAGTTGCTGCAGGATGGTTTATTGTGCTCAGATACAATGAGAGACCCCTATTGACACAAAGTCTGTGAGTCAGACAGGGTGCGTGTATATATAAGTAGCAGGGGATGAAAACTGACACGTCTTTGAAGACAGCAACATCACAAGTGGAAAAAGGAAAACAACTGGAATGCAGAAAAGGTAGACTTGGCCTGACATGTCCTACATTTGGAGCCCTTTGCAGAGGAAAGCAGGCAGCATATGGCTGTTGAAACACATCCAGTCACCAGCTTCCTCAGAGCATCCTTGAGCTCCTTGTTCCTCAGGCTGTAGATGATTCACTGCTGGAGGCACCACCAAGTACAGCAGTGCTATCACCCAATCCAGGGATGGGGAAGAAATGGAGGGGGGCTTCAAGAAGGCAAAGATATCAGTGCTGATAAGCAAGGAGAGCACAGCGAGGTGAGGGAGGCACGTGGAAAAGGCTTTGTGGCATCCCTTCTCAGAGGGGATCCTCAGCACGGCCCTGAAGATCTGCACATAGGAACCCAGAATGAAAACAAAACACCCAATAGCAATCAGGGTGCTAACCATAAGAAGCCCAGCTTTCCTGAGGTAGGAATGTGAGCAGGAGAGCTTGAGGATCTCGGGGATTTCACAGAAGAACTGCTCCACAGCATTGCCTTGGCAGAGGTGTAGTGAAAATGTATGGGCTGTGTGCAGCAGAGCAGTGAGAAACCCAGTGCCCCAGGCAGCTGCTGCCATGTGGACACAAGCTCTGCTGCGCAGGAGGGTCCCGTAGTGCAGGGGCTTGCAGATGGCCACTTAGTGGTCATAGGACATCATGGTGAGAAGGGCAGTCTGCCCCAAACAAGGATAATAAAAAGAAGGCCTGTGCAGCACAACCTGTGTAGATGACCCTAGTGTCCCAGAAGGAATTTGCCATTGATTGGTGGACAGTGGTGGAGACGCAGCCCAGGTCCAGCGGGGAGAGGCTGAGGAGGAAGAAGTACCTGGGGGTGTGGAGGTGGTGGTCGCAGGCTGTGCTGGTGATAACGAGGTTGCTGCTCTAGCGCAGCCAGGGAGATGCCCAGAAAGAGCCAGAAGTGCCAGAGCTGCAGCTCCCTCATGTCTGGGAATGGCAGGAGGAGGAACTGGGTGATGGAGCTGCCTTTGGACATCTGCTGCCTCTGGGCATGGGGCACTGTCATGGGAGAAACAGGCAGTGACAGGTTAGGACAAGGAGGGATGTCAGATACAGAAGTTCAATTTACGCACTTATGACTCTCAACACTTTTGGGCTGCAGAGGAGAGGCTCATTGTGGCTTGGTCATGATTGTCTCTAAGGCTGGTTGGTTTGGTTTTCTTCCAGTGTGACATCTGAAAAGTGACTTTTTGAGGTATAAAATTTCTAATTTTTTGAAGGCAACTGTGAAGAGTCTCAGCACAGGACAGACAAAAGGGCTAAACTGTCTGTGGGTTAGTGCCGACTCAAGGTTGCTGCAGAGTCCATAAGGTCCATCAGAGAAACCGTCCATCTGGCTCTCAGCTGCCCTGCACTTTTGTCCTGGGTTCAGCAGTAGCAACCATTTTTCTCCTTCTTAGTAGCTAGTTCAGTGCTGTGGTTTTGACTTTCAGCCTTGGAACAACGCTGATAACACCTATGTTTTTACTTGTTGCTAAGTAATGTTTATGCTGACCAAGGACTTTCTGAGTCTCATGCTCTGCCAGGAAGGAGGGGAAGTTGGGAGGGAGCAGAGACAGGACACCTGACCCAAACTAACCAAAGAGGTATTCCATACCACAGCAAGTCATGCCCAGTATATAAACTGGGGGCAGTTATCTGAAAGGGGTAGATCCCATCATCAGACAGGACATCCAGGCCAGGACAGGCTGGGATCTCCTTTACGCCAGCTGAAGGAAGGGATTCAGCCTCGTTAGCTGAGGCATCTCATCCTGGGATTGTAGCCCTGGTGCTGGAAGGGGACTCAGCTCCCTCCCATGAAGACCACAATCCCACAGGAAGTCTCACTTTCTCAGAATGTGAAAATGTACCATTATATATAGATGATGTCTTAATCGGAGGAGATTGCCCCAAAGAACTGCAGCAACAGCAGTGTAGCAAGCACTCCATGGTGCAGAAGTTGAAGTTCCACCTAAGAAATGTCAGAAACCAAGCAGAAACAGTCAAATTGGAGGGTACCTGGTGGACAACAGCAGTGCAGTGATTGCTGCAGACATCTTCAGAAAAACAGAACAAGGGCAGATGCCACAGTCTAGGAAGGAATTACAACAGCTTGAGTCCTGCAGGATACTGGAGTAAACATGGACCTGGATTCTCTATCATTGCTCGCTCACTGTACTCACTGTTACGAAAGGGAAAGCCATGGGAATGGAATCCAGAGCATGAGGAAGCAGGAAACATCTTAATACAGGAATTAAAACCATACCAGTCATTGTGTTCTGTACACCCCCACCACTAGAATGGCATTTTGCTGAGGATGGCTCTTACCTATTCAAACTGGCCCTGACGGACCAAAAAGAACTTTAATGTTCAACTTCCCTCTTTTAAAGACACTGAACTGAGATATTCTGAGTGGCAAAAAGGGACTTCTGTCTTTAGTCCCAGCAGTAAAACAGAGACCACTGATCAAGAACAACCAGTACAAACCATCCATTAAATCCATTCATTTGACTTGACAGCATTCCAAAGGGAAACGCTCCTCAGGATGGAGTTGCCCAAACCCACTGGCAGAAAATGGCATGCCTGCCTACCGGGGGTTGCAGAGGAAGTGAAATTACCTGAAGGACAGACCGAAGTTTCCAAACTACTCCAGATGCCTGTAAATGCAGAGCCATCAGCGTTACAACAAACTTTCAAAGCCTCACCAGGTTTAGAAGCACCTCCCTTCACTGAGGGAACACCAACAGAAAATACCTGGTTCACAGGTGTCCCAGGAAAAGGGATCACAGAATCATGGAATCAACCAGGTTGGAAAAGCCCTTTAAGCTCATCCAGTCACTTACCCCAGCATTGCCAAGGCCACCACTAACCCATGGCACTGAGGCCACGTCTATACAGACAGTGCCTGCAGCCCTGCCCTGGGCAGCCTGTTCCAATGCCTGAGCACCCTCTGGGACAGGAATTGTTTCTCAGCTCCATCTAAACCTGCCCTGGTGCAGCTTGAGGCTGTTTCCTCTTGTCCCATCTCTTGTTCCTTGGGAGCAGAGCCCAGCCCCTCCTGGCTCCATCCTCCTGTCAGGCATTTGTAGGGAGCCATCAGGTCCCCCCTGAGCCTTCTCTTCTCCATCTGAACCCCCAGGTCCCTCAGCCGTTCCTCATCTCTCTTGTGCTCCAGGCCCTGCACCAGCTCCATTGCCCTTCTCTGGCCCCACTCCAGCACCTCAAAGTCCCTCTTGCAGTGAGTGCCCCAGACCTGAACACAGGATTCAAGGTGCAGCCTCACCAGTGCCCAGCACAGGGGCACAATACCTGCCCTGGCCCTGCTGCCACACTGGTGCTGATACAGGCCAGGATGCTGGAGGCTTCCTGCCTGCGTGGGTACAAGCTGCTCATGGCCTACAGGGATGCGGGTGAGGGACTATTCATTAGGGACTGTAGTGATAGGACAAGGGGTGACGGGTTGAAACTTAAACAAGGGAGGTTTAGATTGAATATAAAGAAGAAATTCTGTACTGTGAGGGTGGTGAGGCACTGGAATGGGTTGCCCAGAGAGGTTGTGAATACTCCATCCCTGGCAGTGTTCAAGGCCAGGTTGGATGAAGCCTTGGGTGATATGGTTTAGTGTGAGTTGTCCCTGCCCATGGCAGGGGGGTTTGAACTGGGTGATCTTGAGGTCCTTTCCAGCCCTAACTATTCTATGATTTTATGTTTGGCTCCATCAATCAGCACCCCCAGCTCCTTTCCCATGAGCAATTTCCAACCGCTCTTCCCCAAGCCTGGAGCATTGCAGGGGGTTGTTCTGGCCAACGTGTAGGTCCCTGCACTGCACCTTGTTGAACCTCATCCCATTGGCCACAGCCCATGGATCCATCCTGTCAAGATCCCTCTGCAGAGCTTCCTACCCTCCAGCAGACCAATGTTCCCACTGGACTTGGTGTAATCTGCAAATTTACACATCCCAGTATGGAGCAGTATGAACCAGTTTGCACCCGTACAGACCAATATAGGCTGCTATGGCCCCAGAAAGTGCTGGGGTTTCAATATCCTGCTGCTTCCAGTCCCTGCCACAGGTTTTCCTGCTTGCAACTGTGCTCAACTCCCAAACCCTCCCAGTGCTCCCACTACCTGCTGCGGGTGCTCCGAGTCCCTCTCAGTCCTTCCCAGTCCCTCCTAGTGCTCCCAGTCCCTGCCCCAGGTGCTCCTCCTCATCCCCCACGCTACCTCCTTGGTCTTTTTGGGGGTACACCCCACATTAGACAACCCCCACTCTGGGGCTGCCCCCCCATCTCCCTGACAGGGGGTGGGTGGGGAGTTGAAATGCCCCATGGGGTATGGTTTGGGGGCAACAAGAAGTGCTTTGGGGCTGGTGGCTTTGGGGGTGGAGCAGCTTTTTTGGGGCATCCCCATTTGGTGTGGGGGTGTTTGGTGGGTCCCCTCAGGATTTTGTGTTCCTGGGCTCATTTTGGGGGCCAGGGGTGATGGTGGGGTGTGGTTCACTTTTGGGCTGCCCCAGGCCCTCCATTTAGGGATCCTGTCTGCTCTTGTGGTGCTTCAGGGAGATTTGGGGTACCCTAGGATTTTGGGGGGCACCACGATTGCAATGGGTGCCTCCAGGGCCCTTTGCAGGTGCAGCATGGTTCTGGGGTACCCATTTATTGGGGTGCCCCTTTTGGGGGATCCACCCCTCTGCCCCCCTGAATTCACTACCAAACCCAAAGCAATGTTGGGGTCTCTCCAGTGGATTTGGGGTCCCAGAGCATCTTAGGGGTCTCCCACGGCAGGTGCTGGGGGACCCCACTCTTCAGAACACCCCTTTTTTAGCAGGTCTGTGCTACTGCACTGAGCTGGGGCGGCTTTGGAGCTGTGGGCCTTGGGTTTGGGGAGATTTTGGGGGATCCTGGGAGGATTTTGGGGTTTCAGGCTGGTCCCCAAAACATCTCAGTGTGGCTCACTTATTTGTGAGACTCCCCATCTCCCAAAAATTAGGGGTCCATCAATCCCAGGGCAGCCAAATCTCATTGGATGACCCAGGTAGCCCTGTTGCCATAAATTGGAGAAATATGGGGGTTCTGAGGGATTTGGGGGTTCAAGGAACATTTGGAGGTTTGGGGGATATTCCCCAAAAACTCGCTGTAGGAGGCACATTATATTGGGGGATCTCCCATGTGCCGAAAACAGGGGGTACCTGGGTCCCAGGGCACCCTGAGTCACTCTTGGGTGAGTAATGTTCCCTCAGGGTGGAGATGGGTTGAGGGGAAGAGTTTGGAAGTTCAGAGGGGGTATGAGCATTTGGGGAGATCCCCAAAGCTTCCCGGGGTGGTGCTGATATTTTGAGAACACCCAATGTCCTAAAACAGGCAGAGCTGAGCTCCAAGCATGTGAACATGCCCAGTGCCTCCTCCTCACCCATCCCCTGCTCCTACAGCTGGGATGGCACCAACACATCTCCTGACAGCTTCTCCTCCCTTCACAGCACGCACCCACAATGTGTTTCCAGCCACACTAAAACGGGATTGCAAAGTCAAAGAACACGTACCTGGATGTGCAGGGCAGCCATGGGAGATGCAGCCTCCTGACGGAGGGGTCTCCTCTGCACTGATCACTGCAGGGCTCTGGCTCCTTAAATAGCCCACGGTCACCGTGGGGGCCCCGTCACAATGGGCAAATCCACAGCCACAGCCACGGCTTTGTGCATGGAGCCCATGGCCGCTGGGCAATCAGGGGTGCTCCGGAAGTCGCCACGGGGGGACCAGGCTCTGCCCAGCCGGCTCGGGGAGGTCCCTCACGGGCTGCTCTTCCTCAGTGCCTTTGGTCCGAAGGTGCAGCATGCGAGGGGTCATAGCTCAACCTGGGCAATGGAACAGGGCGTCACGGCCACCTACAAGTGGAGACTGACCGACATTGGCACAGCAGAGAATCCTGGAATCCCAGATTGGGTTGGGGGGAAGGGACCTTAAAGCTCATCCAGCTCCAACCCCTTCCACTGGAGCAGCTTGCTCCAAGCCCCTGTGTGTAACCTGCCTTTGAACACTGCCGCAGATGGGGCAACCACAGTGCTTGTGGCTGGCGTTGGAGTGCTGCATTGTGTGCTACTTTGCCATCAGATCCTGCCACTGCTCCTCTGGCTTCCTGTGCCCCTCCTCACTGCAGAACACCAGAGACTGATTCAGCCTTGCTCAGGGGAAGTGCTACTGAGCAACAGCTAAAAATATCGGGGTGTTACCAGTGTTAGACTAAAGCCCAACGTCAGCAGTCCCCCAGCTACAGGGAGGAGAATGAACTCTCATGAGGTGTCCCTCTGACACCTATTGCCTTCCAATGACTCCAGACACCAACCCCAGCAGCTCCCTCAAAAACCCAAAAGTCCCCAAAAACACTCAATCCCCCAATAAACATCCAACCTCACAAAACTCCAAAACCTCCAGAACACTCAAAACCAACTCTGCAAAAACTGCAGTCCTTAAAAACCTCAACCCCCCAAAACCTAAAAGTCTCCAAAAAAACCCCAACCCCACAAAAATTACATCCTAACATCACAAAAGCCCAAATCCCCCCCAAAAATACTCAACCCCCCAAACCCCCCCACACCCCAAAAGCACCTCCTGCTTCCTTGCCCGGCTGCTGGCTCAGGCTGTGCAGATGGAGGGCAGCTGTCTCCCGGGACAGGGGATGTTTGCAGCCAAGGGTGGTTGAACACATCCTCCAGGGATGATCTGTCACAAGCTCTCATAGACAAGCACCACCTGATGAGCTGCTGGCATTGTGGGGAGAATCCGGGAGCCGCCGCTCAGTTGCAGGAGGCTCCTGCCCACCTTGTGCCACCGTCCGCAGCGCCCAGGCCGGGGTGTGCTCAGAGCCGCACCCAAACCTCCTGCTCCATGGTCCGTTTTGGAGGAGAGCAGCACGGTGCTCCCCTGCCCGATCCCACAGGACCAGGTGAACCCCTTAGCCCGGAGATGCTCTGGTACTCCTCTGCCCGGCCCCACCAGTACCGGTGCCTCCCTGCCTGCGAGGCTCCACATCCCCCGGGTACTCCACACCTGCTCCCCTCGCGCTCTCCCGGTTTCCCCCTCCCGGCCCCACCAGCTCACCCCCGCCCGCCCTGCCCTGTCCCGGTGGCCCCGCGCACTCACCCGCTCGCCCCACGACAGATGCGCTCCCGAGACACTCGTTTGATCGCCACCCGCAAGCCAAGGGCAGCGCTGGGCTGAGCTGGCCCCTGCCCCGCCGCCGGCCCCGCCACTTACCGGGGCGCTGTCGGACAGGCGGATCCCGAGTACACGGACCCGAAGCCGCCGCTCCCCAGCACCGGTCCCATTCGGTAAAGCCGCTCCAGCGGCTGCTTCTCCTTCTCCGCACGCCAGGCGCAGCCGCTACCGCTGAGGGCGGAGCCCCCCCCGGCCCCCACGCTCCACTTGGGGCTGAGCGGAGCAGCCTCATTCCCGGCCTTTCCCGGCCGAGGCTCCGCGGCTGCCGCTGCCCGCCGGTCCTGGAGCGCAGATAGGCCGAGGGGTCAATGCGGGTCAGGAGCACCATGGGCATCTTGCCCCACCGCGCTCCCGCTCCCGGCACCCCCGCAGCCGCACCGCGCACCCAGACCCAGCGGCGGTGTTCACCCAGTGATAAGAGGAATAGTAACGGACTAAGGAAAGAGTTTTCTTCAAACTATCCATTATCTTAACTTAGACTAGGGAACAGGTATGTTCTTGTTCTTGCCAGTTAAACTATAGCCCAGAACAGAGTAGGTAGCCGAAACACATTGTTTAAAATCATGACCCTTTTCCCTCAAGGAGATGAATGTCTGACAGGAATCTGTTTAAACTAGTTTCTTTAAGACTTGAGGTTGCCAACTGGGGAAACTTTGCTAACGGTGAAAAGTGCACCGTGAGGAAGACCGCTTACTTCATCTGGAAGACGCCTGCCCACGGCCATCGGAGGGCAGTGCGCAAGCACCAAAAGGGAGGAGACTTATGATAACGAGTACCTAAATTAACTGTCATATCCCCGCGGAGCTTTCGGGAACCGAGTGAATACGTATGTTTGTGTATAATAAATATCCGTCTTGTTGAGCTCTCGGTGTGTGAGTTGGGAGGACCGATCCCCCTCGCACCAGGCGCCGCAATAAACATCCCTGAGAGCTGTCAAGTTCTATTCCGTAAATCCCCAGCGCCGCCGCAGCCGGGAGCGGGAGAGCCCCTGCGGGGCGGCAGGGAGGAGACCCCGAGAGCTGGGGGGAGGCGGGGGCAGCATCGCGGGGAGCGGCGCAGGGAGGGCCCCGAACCGCCCAGAGCTGCCGCCTCCGCCGCGCCTAGTGCTGCTGCTGCCGCCGCCGGCTGTGGCCCCGCTCTCACCGCCTGTGCCCCCCTGAGCCCCGAGCGCCCGCTGCCACCGGACGGAGCGGCCGCCGGGGGGGGGGCTCGCGGGAGCCCGTGGGACAGCGGAGCGGGCCCTGCCCAGCCCCGCGACCGAGCTCCTGCGCTCCCCGGCCGCCGCTGGGACCGCGGCGGCTCCGTCCGAGCCACCAGCGGGGAGCCTGTTCCTCACTTGAGCCCTTTTCCCTGCGGCCTCGACTAAAGGAACATCCGCTTCAGCTTTTAATTGCATCAGCTGCAATGAACTTCATCTCCCCTGCCCCCCACGTCCCATCAACTGGGAAAAGTAGCCAAAGGCTCAAAAACTTATTGGGAGAAAAAAAAATCCTGCTTCACTGCAGTATTTTGAAAATCCCTTCACTAGCATGTGTCAAATAACTAGGTATTGAATTATTTATTGGAAGGCTCAAAGCAAAACTCAATGAGGCAACAAGATCAGGCGCTGTAAAATGTTTAGTCTCAATTTACACAGATAGAAGATAACTTGCATTGTCTTTCTACCGGTGCTGAGAACCTACAGCATTTTCCCATCAATGTTTAAGGAAGTAAGAATTAAGAAGAGCCTTACTTAAGATTCCTACTATAACACTCTGAGAATAAAGCAAAGGAAAAATATGTACAGGACAGAAAGTCGACAGAATGGTAACCTTGCTTTAGAAGTGCCCACATTGGAACATATGGAAAGTTTTCAGCAATTATGGCATATTAAAAAAAAAAAAAAAAAAAAAAAACAAAACCAAAAAAACTAACCAAACAAAAAAAAAAAAACCCAAACAAGTAAAACCCAGATTTGATTTCGATGCCTTATTTTCCTGGGGGAAGTCCAAAAGGGCTTGCAGAAGCTGCCTTTACTGAAAAAGGATTTCCATATTGCATGCCTAGTTTTCTGAAACTTTCTAAAGACTGCTTGTCTAGAATCCAGTCGGCCAGGATACGGCCTCTGGCTAATGCCTTCGGACATCCCCAGTGTCTGTTTGGCCTTTTCCATTGATAAAAGAAACCAAACTTTATTTCAGTTATTTCCACTCTTCAAGGTGTGTACCGAGTCTTTTTTGAGAGCAGTTCTCACGTAAGCATAGGTGGTATAAATTTAGAATCTTACGCAACTTTTTGCTCCCTTAGAAATCAGAGGCTAATTTAAAACTGCAGGATCCTAGAAACATCTGTTCATTTTTGAAGCTCCCAGGATAGAAAATATTTCAAACAATAGCAAAGCAGGCATGTAAAAGCAAAACGTCAAGTTCCCACAGGCTATGCCTTCAACATTCTACATAATGAACCTACATAAACACCTGTGGCAACAATTTTAATGACATACTCTGTCAAGAACCAGTTCTTTGGGTTTGTTTTGGACCCACCACTTATTACCTGCATCCCACACTCCTTTTGTTTTCTTACTGGGAAGGCCAGTGAATAACAGTTGCTGTTAACTTTTATTAAAGAACAGCAGTTGCCTCATTTACATGATGCAGGTAGTCCCTCATAGCCTTTGTACTCCTGGACTCCAGCTCCCTGTGCAGGGGCATTGAACTCTTAGTGAACATTGCTTGGCATAACTAAAAGGTGAAAAATTTAAGAAGAGGAAGACTCAGACAGGGATCTCCAGAGGGAACCAAACCTCTACCAAGTGGGAATTGCAGAGTAGTACATGGAGAGGTGTGTGTCTCCTGCCTCAATCACTCCTTCCACTGGTTCCCAGCTAGTCTGACAGAGGACACAGCTCTAGGGAAAGTGGCACCTCCTCAGCCTCCCATATGCGGAGCCCACCCACCCAGCTCACATCTGACCATCCCACACCCAGGAGCTCCAGAAGCTCTTGGAAGAGGAGGAGTACAGGCAGGAAGGGGGAGAAACCTGCTCCCTTTCAAACCCATCCCCCACCAACTTCCAAATTAAAGGGGCACACA
The DNA here is from genome assembly GCF_012275295.1 of Melopsittacus undulatus. Classification (NCBI taxonomy): domain Eukaryota; kingdom Metazoa; phylum Chordata; class Aves; order Psittaciformes; family Psittaculidae; genus Melopsittacus; species Melopsittacus undulatus. Next base: position 1,222,970 of record NC_047538.1, on the reverse strand, counting down.
AGTAGCACTGCCCTAGGCTTCAGGAACAGCACAGGGACAGAGTGGAACAGAGCCCCTGTCCGACAGCAAAACTGCATCAGAGATTACCTCCAGCAAAAGACACATTTGTTGGCGCACGCCAGGCTTGCTGTGGCCTCCATGCAGCGGAGGCTCCCAAGTCCATAAAATGTGTGCTTGTAGCAGCCTCCTCAGCCTTGCAGCATCGACTAACAGCAGAGAAAGACACAAACAAATTCCAAGAACATTAAGCTGAGTGCAGAGCTTTAAATCTGCTCCCCAGTCACATTTGCAGTTTTCAGTCACTAAAATCCTGGGTGTCCAAAGTCACCTGGGACACACAGTGCAAGCAATGGCACATTGCAGAGCAGCTCAGAATGATGACAGATGCACCCTGGTGTAAGAAATCCATAGTACCCAGATCATGGAGTCACAGACTGGTTTGGGTTTGAAAGGGACCCTAAAGCTCATCCAGTTCCAACCCCTGCCACAGTGTGACAATGGTACCTTTCAATCTACCTTCCTCCACCTGAGGAGTCCTGGCGATCCAAAAGAAAGTCTCCACTAAGCAGTGGGGAAAAGAACATGCAAGTGACCCCTAACATATGCACAGCCTTGCTGTGCAGTTGGAAAATTAAAATGGGAAATGCTGGTTATTCCACCCATTCCTCAAACAGCAAAGACTTCAGGAGATTCACAAATTCTAGGAGACCAAGGGCAGGTTGGACAGGGTTTGGAGCAACCTGCTCTAGTGGAAGATGTCCCTGCCCATAGCAGCTGGATGAGCCTTAAGGCCCCTTCCAACCCAAACCACTCCATGATTCTATGATATTCTGGATTTCGTATGTCAGGCAAATCAACACTCTTCCTAAAATTTGCAGCTTTTAGGTTGCTCCCCAGAATATGACAGAACACAATCTTCTTAAGCTGAGCTATCACTATGAAACTCAAAACTAATGCTTCCAGCCCTGCTCCTGCTTTCACCCAATACAAACCTCAAACAAATCTCCTGAAGATACTCACATATTGGTGTGAATATGAGTCAAAGCCACTGCCTGTAACCAATGGCAGTGCCTAGAACACTTTACATTCGATTCCTGCTTTAGCTAAAAATAGTAGGCTCCTATCAAAGCACACAGAGCTCCTATTTACTTTATGAAATTGCTTTACAGTGCTGCATCAAATTCCTGTTCTTTAATAAAAATGGGTTCTCTGCTTTTCTCTCTTAGTCACAACATTGATGAAATTTGACCAGATTTTCTTTAGACATCTCATAGCCTTCTCTGATGCTAAAAATGATGGAAGAGAGAAGTATCTGTGAAAGTAAACAGCAGAATCATCAGTGGGTTCAGGATGTCCCACAAATATTCAGAACAACACAGCAGTGGGCTCTTGAAACTGCTCATGATGAACCAGTTCCTTGATGCCAGGCATTTCACTAGGAAACCCTCACTGCAGCCACTCACTTTGGGGATTGCCATTCAAAGAGCTCTTCAAAAACAAAGTCAATCATGCAGCAAAGCCAAGAGACAAGGAACTCATCCCTGCCACACCACAAAAATTAGGGATGTGCTGGCATCTTAACGAGGTGTTGACTGCCACAGTTTATTGAACACAAATGCTGAAGGCCTTACCACCCTCACAGGGAAGAACTTGCGCCTAAGATCTCCCTTGACCTGCACTCTTCATGCCCTGGGGATGCAGCCCAGCACACAGCAGGGTTCTGGGCTCAAGCACACACTGAAGCCAGGTCATGGGGAGATTCTCGTCACCCAAAACCCCAAGTCCTTCTCCTCGGGGCTGCTCCATCCCATCCCCACTAGACTGTGGTCACAGTCCCACAACAACAGGTTCAAATGCCCTCCTGTGCCCGTTCCAGTGGAATGACAGGCTGCAGTATCTTTGTTTCAGGGACCTCACAGGGGTGATGAAACCTTCCCACTTCCCTGTGTGGTGTTGTGCTCCTGCTGTGTACCTCAGGAGGCAGGAGTTATTTTAGCAGAATAACAGGAAAACACAATAGAAAATGAGATTCCCAGCTCTTGGCCCATGGTCACATGCTCACTCTTCACAGCAGGATTTTAATAGCTTGAAATGTAAAACTAGAGCTTGGAAGATGAAATTTGGTTTCATTAATGTAATACTGCTTTTTTAAACAATACTTCATTTGGAAATTGTACTACTTGAGTAAGTGTCTACTTTTTTAATTTCAATTAGGAAAGGACAGAAGAAAAGAGAGCATTTACCTTTGTCCGTCAGCAGAGCTTCACCCCACAATGGCTCCCAACCAGTTTGTAACCTGGAAACCAACAGAACAAGAAGCAAACTATTGATTTGAACCTGCAAGAACTCAAAACACAAAACATGCCAATTGGGACACCAAATTATTCAGCATCACAGTCTCAACACTGCTCTTCCTCATTGGCCCAAGGTGGCCCAAGGTACCCAGTGCCCACCCACACTATTCTCCATTTCCTTCTGGGAGCACAGGGGAGCAAAGGCCATGCCTGCCCCAAGGACTTTAGACAACTTGCAACACTTTCTCCTCACCGGCTATTTATTTATATTGCTCTGTCTTGTTTGAATCAACAGAGGGTGGGTGGCCAGAAGACTTCTCCATGTGACAGGAAGGCAGACCCACAGCTCTAGCCCAGTGACGTGGAACACCTCGCTGACCCCAGGGGGATAGGATGTGTGAAGGACCACGACTGGGAACCAGAAGCGTCTCCCTCCATCCCTAAGCCATCATCCCAGAACAGACTTTGCCCCAGAACCACAGAGACCTAATTCCCACTGCTTCTTGGCAGCTCTGACCAGCCTGGAGGACAACGTCTGATTCAGCAGGGAGGGCAGAGGCCATGAACCACAATGCAGGCCTCAGCTTGAACCCAAACTTCACAGGTTCACCAATGCCACGTTCACTGGCCATGAAGGAGCTGCAGAGGGAGCCGCTGCGTTATGCCCAGAAAGCTGATTTCACATCACTTTCCTGGTCCTCAACCAAGATCAATACAACTTCATTTCAATTTACTGGCCCAGGAAGATTAATTCCACAGCATTTGTTAAACACTAAGTACTATTATTACCCTGCCCAGCCCAGCCAAATGAGCTGCTGCAGATGAAAGCACAGTGTTCCTAGAGGAATCATTCACACATTAAAAGTTCCAGGAAGTTTTCTGAGAGCTCTAAACCTGTACATCAGTTTCAGTTGATTTTAAATCTGACGGTTAAGTACCCCAGCCTCATGCACGTAGCTTAAAATACAGCTAACAATTCTTGTAGACTCCAAGAAGTTTCTGCCTGCAACTCAAAGTTGCAAACAACCCTTTTTCTGTAAGCCTTACACCTTAAGCACCTTATATCTTAACACTCACTGCCTCATCTCAAATAGAACTTCACCAGGACTTCATCCAGTGTCAGCAAGGTTTGGGCTTCCACAGCCCTCACATGGTCACAAAAGACCTGAGTGCTGGTCAACAGCTTCCCATCGAAAGGCTTTTCAGGGGAGAGTGCCAAAGAGGATCAGGAAACATCCCCCATGGTAAATGAACACAGGAGGAAACAAACTTCTTGACCATATATTGTGTCCTGTAAACCCCATCTCATTCTTGCTCTCTCTCACACACACACAAACACACCCCCCTTTTTTATTTACACTGCAAATGTGACTCTCAGCATGATTACACTTTTGGTTTGGGAAACCAAGAACATTAATCTCAAAACTGTGTCAAGAGAATATGCCCATTTGATTGCTTCATCAGACAAATGACAGGATGCACATTACTCATAAGCAATCACTCTAACTGAATATCTGGATACAAAACCTTCCAAACAATACTGACTGTTGCCTCCATGGGACTCTGCTCACGGTCCTGATGCATCTTCAGATATTAAGGCTAAACAAACACAATCCACTTATTATTTCTAAATTTTCTAATATTTAAAGGAATCCTTAAATTATAAGCAGGCTCATAGCAATCAGCTCAACTCCTGACTAAAGCCTTATCCAAGTGTGCACATTAGTTGATCCTCCTCTAGATTATGAACTCTGAATGTGCTAGAATCCTGCCAAGCTTCACCAAAACTGTCATTTTATTTACTATAGAAAGACATGAATTAAGCTTTTAGATGAGCCTCTGGGTGAAGAGAGTGTTATCATGCGGTAACACTAAGCTGACACTTAGTAACACTAAACATTTGGTGGTTGCTGGCTCTGACAATCCAACTGGACTTTAATAGGCCATGGGTAGATTTTGAACTGAAGAGATGGGCAGCACCACAGATGGTGACTGAGTTAAGGTGCATTTTTAAAGTGGTAACATAACTGCTGCACTAGAACCACCACCCAAAAGACAATGTTCTGAGAAAGCTAGACCATTAGGAAGGAAAACAAGAAATACTGTTGTGGAAAGGAACCTGCTCAAACTAGAGCACTATTTTATACAAATATGGAAAGAATCTGGGCACTGGAATTTTTCAGATTGCCCAAGCATGATGGACAAACACCCAGCTTCATTCCTAGCTCTGCTCAGTCTTCAAGGAAGTGCTTTAAAAACCACAAAACTCTTGTGATTTGTGGAAGGACTTGCTTCCATGAACTCAAAGCAGGACAGAAGATATGAGAAGGGACTGTAGGACTGCTGCAGCAGGATTGCTTGTTCAGCCTGGAGAATGACTAGGTTTTGCAGGCCTGACTCTTCTCTTGTGCAGTTACTGGACAACTCCAGATAGAACTCCATTTATCACAGAACCCCATTTTCCATAGAATTCCAACCTGGTCTGGCTTCAAAGTTCATTCAGTTCCAAGCCCGTGCCACGGGCAGGAAAACCTACTAGACCAGGTTGCTCCAAGCTTGCTCTGTAAACTGAAATCTTTAAACACGGCTTTAACCTGACAGAGGGGAGACTGAGATGAGCTCTTAGGCACAAGTTCTTCCCTGGGAGGATGTTGAGGCGCTGGCACAGGGTGCCCAGAGAAGCTGTGGCTGCCCCATCCCTGGCAGTGTTCAAGGCCAGGTTGGACACAGGGGCTTGGAGTGAGCTCCTCTAGTGGAAGGTGTCCCTGCCTGTGGCAGGAGGCTGGAACCGGATGAGCTTTACGGTCCCTTGCAAGCCAAAGCAGGCTGGGATTCTAGCATTTTAGGATAACAAATTCCTGTCCCTGGAACATCACAACTTCCGTGGGGAGCTGCCCTTTGTGTCAAAAAAAATAGGGTAGGAAGGTGACCTTCCCTCCAGCATTGCTTTCATCCTCCAAGTGGCCACTTCTACAGACCATAAGAAAAGCACAGTCTCATTCACTGCCCAAACCCAAACCAATACAGACACGGTCACAAAGTGAACCTGTGTAAAACACCCCTGTGACTACCATGGCACAACGCAGAGCCAGCACAGAGCCTGCACCACAGAACAGCCAGGGCAGCCTCACCAGCCATCTCAGATCCTGTGGGGCAAAGCAACACCTGAGCTGCCTGGGGGGACTTGGGGCACCCTTCCATAGAGGCAGTAGCCCCTCCAGCCTCTGAAGCAGGGGACTTGCTGCAGACAAGAACACTTCCCTCCCCACTGCCCACTTCTAGACAGCCCTGGCTCCAGCAGCCCACTCCACACCTGCCAGAACCACCAGTCCCCTCAACTGCCTGCAGGCAGACACAACAAGGAGACTTCCGCATCAAACACAGGAACTAGGAACTAAACAAATGGATAAACAAGGAATCTAAGGTTGGAACAGTGCTGTGGCTGCTCTGCAGCACACTGCAGGGTCCCTGCCACATGCAGCCTTCAAAGCTGAAACTGAAAAGGGGTTTTGAACCAGCCCCCTACAACCCCTCCACAGGTCCCAGAAGCACCAGGATGGACACAAAGAGGAGGGGAAAGGCACTGCAACTCCTTGCCAAGCCTTCACTTTGTTCCTTCACACTACCAATTTAAAGAACAGCTCTTTATTTTATATTATAGCTGGACTAATGGCAATGCAAAAAAACCCAGTGACCATGGGCAAACACATCACCAGTCACCTACAAAAGCTCAGACCAATCCTCGGGAGCAAAGGTGTTGGGATCCCACAGCTGCTGGACTCACACAGGACATAGTTAGAAAATCAGAGCCCAGCTCTGAAGCAAGGTGCCTCCAGCGCAAGAACAGAACTGTGTTCTCAGCAGCATCAGGAGAGATTCTATCGATTTAGCAAGCAAGAAAAATTGGACACATTGTCATCCTAAGAAAGAAAAGAAATGAAACTAAACTGCCTTCAGGCTCCAGCTGAACAGAAGCTCCCATCACCCTTCTCCTGGCTCTGCCACTCACAGCTGAGGCTTCTGAACTGCAGGGCCCTCAGTCCAGCTCTTCTCAAGCTTGTCCTCCTTTGTTTTGAAAAGGCCATTAAGTTCTCTACAGCTTGTTGGAAGGCCACTGATCTGATCATCAGTGCATTGGTAAAGCTCATTTGAACTCCCTTCTTCTCTGGAAGTAAAGTTTCAGTAACAAAATCAGTTTGAAACAGAAGTAGAAGCAGGGGCAAAGCTGATCTTTAAGTAGTCTTTGAGGAACACACACCCTCGGAGCTAAAGGCATGTGCGACTATCATCTTCTCTCCCAAGCTGCTTAGCAGATACATTAAACTTTTTGAACTCTCATACACTCACCACACTCAGAGTGCATCACACTCAGATGTATTCCCCAGCTTCAGGTTCCTCCCGGAAATGATCAGGTACAAATGGCCCCTGCCTTAAGCCCTGTGCTGCCCCTGCTCAGAGCCTGCCATGACTGAGGGTCCACAGCAGTACCTCTAACAGGTGATGCCCTTGTATAGTGCAGACAAAACCTGATCTATAGCTTGAAAAACAATTCCAACCCTGCCTCCTTTCTACTCCTGAGTTAAAGCCAACTAACCCAAATGTTACTTACTACACAGATAGGATGACAAATGTTGGGGGGAGGGGAGGGAAAAGGGGAAACTCAATTTCAGAATGGATCATCAGATGAACACAAGAAAAGTATTAAAGAATACAAGCACAATGGAGACTTGGCCTTTCAGCAATTAAATCTCTTGTCCACGTGACAAAGATGACATTTGCTGATGAAAATACCTAAGGGAACTTGAAAAAGTAATAAATCCATGATGAAAATTCCAAAGCCAGGTTTTCAGACTTGGACGCAGATCAGAGGATCTAAAGTTTGCAGAGAGCCAAATTGTCCATTTTTATCACAGCAGGAATATACCTTTTGACTTTTCTTTATCAAAGCAAGCTAGTAGGATGTTGAAAACAAAGAGATTGATTAGGAGAGATTACCCCCTTTGTTTCTCCTTCCCTTTCATCATTTGTATTGACAGGAGCACTTACGGTAATCACGGTCACAAAGGAGGGCTGGTTTCACATAAAGTGCAATGGCGACAAGGACTCCTAAGTTCCTGACACGAATCATTCTTGTCTATTTCACATAAGGCGCTGGAACAGGGTGCCCGGAGAAGCTGTGGCTGCCCCATCCCTGGCAGTGTTTAAGGCCAGGTTGGACACAGGGGCTTGGAGCATCCAGCTCCAGCGGAATATGCGGGTGAGGCTGCCCCGGGAGGTTCCCCCTGAGCCCCCGGGCCGGGGCCGCGCTGCAGGCGGGCGGTGCGGCGGGAGGGGGAGGCCGAGGGGCGAGGAGCCGAGGAGCGGAGCCGGTGTCCGGCGGCCGCAGCCCTCGCCGGGCCCGCAGCCTGTCCCCGCCGCCGCTCCCGGCCCGTTCCGGCCCAGCCCAGCCCGGCCGCCGTCCTCCGCCGTGCGCCCGGAGCCGCTGCACGAGCCTTCCCGAGCCGCTTCGGCTCCGTCCTCGGCTCGGCGGCTGCCTGCGGACACGTTGCCTCCAGCCGGGCCGGCCCCGGAGCTCGCTCTCGGCAGCAGCGTTCGTTCCCCTTGGATCTCGCTGGAGCCTCTCTCGGGCTGCGGAGCTCCGCTCGCACCTACCTACCTGCCTGCTGCCTGCCGGCGGGAGGGACGAGCCCTCGCTCTGCTCTGAACTCTAGCCTTTACTGGAAATACCACCGCCTTTAGTTTCTCTTGGTGAATTTGAGACCGTCACCGGACCCACGCGCTTTTCTCAAGCTCCTGCCAATGCCTTTTGGCCAGGATTTACCGCAGCGTTTCGCGGCCCCGGCTGGCCTCCAGCCGGCAGCAGCCCAACAGCTCGGCGGAGCTTTTCTCTTTGCTTTTCTTTGCCAATCGCTTTTTTGTCCCCGTGACAGCAAGCGCTTTAACTTTGCTTTAATTGACTCTGCCCGCATCGTCCCAGCTATGAAGTCTCCTCCTCGAGCTTCTTTGTCCAGATGAACTCAGTTAATCGCTGGCGATTTTGGGATTTTCACGCTAATGCAGTTAGTGACTGTATCTTTGATAACCATCAGGAGCCCGTGCTCTCCATCCCGGCAGGACGCAGGATATCGTCTGCAAACTTCCTAAATGACGCAGGGGGGTAGACATCGGGAATTACTAACTGACCAGCAAGCCACCTGGATAGAAAGCCAGCTCACCGTAAAAGGAGCTTTTGGGGAACGGTCAAAGAATGTCCCACTGCACAAGTTGCCTTATGGCTCCCAGTGAGCAGAAACTAACTGGTGCTCAAGTACCGGTTGTGCAGCTCATAGGAGCACCCTGGGATTTGGTCTGTTCTACGGCAGGATGTGGGAACTCCCCGGTGGAGCACTTTGAGTTTTGCTGGACGAGGGGATGGAGAATGGCCTTTATCGATGCTGACTGCAATTGTAGAGTGGACTCGAGACTCGGGACCACACCCGATTCCATTCTCAGAAGTGTCCATCTTTGTGCCACCCTCGCAGGTCACTAACGCCGGATAACTTCCCTCGCCGGCTGTCGCACAGCGGGGAACTAACGGGGTGGTGGCGGACCTGGGGAAGAGGCGTTATCACCCACGCCCGTTCTCCCGACACTTGCCCTGTCTGGCCGCTGAAAACACCGACGGCGCCGCGGCGGCTTCCAGCTGAGTGCGGGTGACGAAACGCCGAGGCCGCACCTTTCCTAGGGGTACCCCAGGCAGGTGGCACGGACAGACCCACCGAGCACAGCCGGGAACGGGTGGAGAAACCCTTACGAGCACAGACAGACACGAAGGCCTCTGCTCCTTTGGCATCTTGTCGGGAGGAACTGGAGGGCTTAAAAGCCCTGGAGCCGCCGCTGGGTGAGCACCCACCTAGGAACCAGTTCGGTGCCGGCGGAATAACCAGCCCAGCATTTCTTTTCCCCTTCTCTGACCCAGACAGCCCAAAGGACGCCTGCCTACACCAGCTCCCGCCTCGGCAGCCGCTCCCGTGGCACGGGACAGCTGCACATGTTTTACAGCAGTGCGGAGCCGGAATAATTCCCTTTCCGTTTGACGGGCTCTGTCATGAGAAGCTCTTTATTGGTTTAGAACTTTGCGCTGAAGAGAGGAGCAGAGAGAATTGAGGGTGCCAAAGGAGTTGGGTTTGGTGGCGTGAGAGCGCTGGACGCGGTGGCCGCTCTGCGCCTCCTGCCGTGGTCTGTGCCGCTGGCAGCAGCAGCGGCAGGGTCTGGCCTTGCCGGTTTCCCGGGGCAGAGGGATGGAGCTGACGGGGCTTGAACAGTGTGAGGCCGGAGCCTCTGTAACAAAGGGGGTTGAGGCGACGTCGAGGCTGGGGGGCCGGGAAGCGGCTGCAGGGACGGCAGCGCTCAGGGGCCGTCGGGCGCTGGGGCCGCTGCAGGCAGCGGCGGAGCTGAGGGAAGCGGGGAGCCACCGAGGCAGCGGCCGGGCTGCGGCTGCGGCGAGGGGCTCGCGAGGTCGGGCCGGCCCCGGCGGGCAGCGCAGGCCGAGGCCGCTCTCGTGCCGGCGGCGCGCGGGCAGGTGCGGCTCATCCAGCGCGGGCCGTTGGGGCCTGCCCTCGCGCGGCGGCCGGTGCAGGGCGAGGGGCCCGAGCGTCCGTTGGCGGGGAGAGCCATGGAGGGACAGCGGCTGCCCGGCGCTGTCGACCCAAAGCACTTCCCGGCCAAGCTGTGGCAGCTGGTGAACAGCCCGCGCTGCGGCTCCGTGAGCTGGGATGCCCTTGGCGAGGGGCTGCTCATAGACCAGCGGCTCTTCGAGCGGGAGCTGCTGGGCGCGGGGCCGGCCGGCGAAGGGGCAGCGCTGGCAGGCGCCTTCTTCAAGACCAAGAACTTCTCCAGCTTCATCCGGCAGCTCAACCTGTACGGCTTCCGTAAGCTGGGGCCGGAGCCCCTGCAGGGCCTGTCGCGGGGCGGTGCCGGCAGCTCGGCCGGGCCCCTGCTCCACTTCTACAGCCCCCATTTCCGCCGCGACCGCCCCGACCTCCTCGTCCACCTGAAGCGCCTGACGAGCGCCAACAAGGCCAAGCTGGCGGCCGGCCTGCAGGTGCCCAGCCGCCCGCCCCAGCGCCTGCTCGGCACGGCGCTGCACGGGGAGCCGCTGCTGCCGGCCTCGACGCTGGGCGAGGCTGCCAGGCCCGGTGAGCTGGGGTGGGCCCCGGCGGGGTGGTGCCAAGCGCTGGGTGCCGTGGGCTTTGTAAACCGGCAGCCGGAGGTGAGGGGAACCTGAAGAACGTTACTGCTCCGTGCACGGCACTAGGGCTGCTATCTCAGCTGTCGTTAAAAAGACGTGAGGCTGTGGCCCATGTGCAGCGCCAACCAGAGCATCCCGTCAGCTCTGTGCAAAGGAGAAAAGATGTGGCATTGGGATTTCTGCCAGAAGTCTCCATGAGCTAATGGGTTATGATTACAACCCAAAGCCTAATGGTAACCCCTAACTCCTAGGCATACAGTAACCCTAAACCTCAACCATAATACTAACCCTAATCTCGACCCTAACACTAAATCTAAGCCTAATCCCAACCCTAACTCTAACCGCTGAACCTAAGCCTTACTCTAATGTCCCCTAACCCTAAACCCTAACTCTAACACTTTACCCAAACCTTACCCCTAAACCTAATTCTAATGGCCTCAAATGCTATCCCTAATGGCTCATAACCTTAATCTTACCCCAACCTTAAAGTGTCAGGGTTATTATCATAATCAAACATTAGTATTATTCATAGCAAAGCAGTGCTTCCTGATTCTGCTTTTATTGTAATGTACTGTCTGCTGTAGTTCACAGCACCGAATTCCTCATGCTTGGTTTAGTCAGGTGCCACCCACTTTGATTTATAACACCTTTCTAACTCCTGATCACTTGTTAGTGGACGTTTCAGGAGAGTAAATGGTCAGAGGCAGGTGTGTGTTGTCACAGCACTGCTGTGCCTGTTATGTTACTGTATGTTCAGGGGTAAGAATAAAGTCTGCTTGTGGATGAAGAACACTGGAGCAAAGGTGGTGTACCCAAAGAACATTGTGGAGCCTTGGCTCCTCATCCTGCCTCGCAGTGCCGGTGAAAAGTGCTTTCCTTAGCCCCTGTTTCCCTTTGTTTTGCAGGACTGGTGACTGGAGGACAGGTTCCTCAAGCTGGTGGTCCAGAGAGCTTCTTTCGTTACTTGGACAAAGCTGCCTTGTGCCAGAACCCCGGTGCTTTCGTGACAGAGCCTTTCCAGCAGACTGGGAACCCTTCCAGAACATGGCAGGGTTCTCTTGGGCTGCTGCCAGGGCACGGGGCTTCCCCAGCTTTTCCAGGCCCAGGGGCTCCCTTTCCCGTCCTGCACAAGTGTTCCACAGAGGTCACGTACACTCTGCAGACTGTGTTCTCACTTCTGCCGCTTCAGCGAGGGGGTCCAGCTGCGGCCGCTTCCCTCCCGCAAGGCAGCAGCCGTGCGTCTCCAGGGCAGTGCTTGCAAGCCCCCGATGCAACGGGTATGGCCAAAGTTTTGCACTTGTTGCTCAAGAAGTTATTGACAAGTGATGCTGGAAATGTTTTTCTCCAGTGTCTGTCCCCATGTGTGTAACTCAGGTGAAAATTAGACAGCAAGCGTAAAGTCTAGAAAAGGAAGAGAGACCGTGAAAGGCCAAAGATGCTCTGGTTTGTGTTCCTGTCCTTGGTTCAGCTTTTGAGGGTCCCCTGGTGATTTTCCAGAGATCTCCTCTTTGGAGGCTCAACGGCAAGGAGAAAACCAATTGGCCACAGACAGTCAGTGTTAGGCTAACTTGCATGGGGGTTTTTTCACCTCCCCCATGTTGTGTCCTACAGAGGGGGTGAAGTTTCCCATCCGTAGCTTGTATGGGCAGCAGTGTGTCTCTTTTTTGGCAATCCCCAAATCTCCATTGAGGCCGATCCATCTTGTTTGATGGGAGGGGCTGTATCTTTTCCTTCATTTGCTCAGTAAATGATGATTTATTTCATAAGCTGCCGTTCATCCCCCTCTCGTTAGCGTTCAAAGGAGACCCCTGTTCCCTGTCCCATACTTGATAAGGGCTGGTGACACAAGGTGCTTTAGCTGCTCATTTCTTGTGGTCTGATGGGATTAATTATGGCAGAGACAGAAGAGCTCAGGAATGTCTTCTCTGCACTTCACAGGGTAGGACAGAAGTGTGTGTTTGTGGAATCTTGATTCCCTTGGTAGACTTGAAGTATTCCAAATAGTTTTGACACCTTTGCCTTTGCTAACACTGCCCATCGGTAAAGATTATCTGTCCTGCCAAGAATGCCTTTACTCTGAGGATACCTTTGCAAGTCACCAAGATATTATACCTGCAGAGTACAGCTTCAGCTACAAAGCTGCTTTTTGGAATCAGATCAGTGTTTAATTGAGAGTGTGAACATGCAGGCTCTTCCTGCGTGAATCCACTTTCTGTGGTATGTTGTGATGAGACAGTCAGGTGTCCAAATCAAAAAGGTGATCTTAAGCTCTAGAAGACTGTGACCATGAAGTTTCCCTGAGTGGGTAGATCAACTTTACTATATATTTTTGTAATCTGCATGGACATGTGTCAGAATCAATACGTTTTAGGGTGAAAAAAATTCAGTCTTGCAATCACTGGGGAGGTCATAACCCATTTCAGGCACTGAGTTTACTCTGTGGTCAGTGCAGTGTTTAATCCAAGTAAGCAATAGAAGTGTGCACACTGGACACCCGTTCTGGCAGTCTGATCTCTGTGTTTGAATTCTCCAGCTGCACTGCAGGGTCCTTCACCCCCTGCCCAGGAAGAGCCTCTCCCTGTCAGCGCCAGTGCTGCGGCTGCGGCATACACCGACTGCGGCTTTGTGCAGGTGAGTGCAGCGTGGGAAGAGCAGGGGGAAGCAGAGGAGCCCCTGCACATGGACTGCAGGGTTCTGTGCTTGTGACAGGAAGGAGAGAAGTTTGGGAATGGATCTGCTGGAGAAAGGGCAAGTCCTGGGGTTTCCCAGTGCCCATTTGAGAGCAGCACTGAAAGTGTCAGGGGCAGTGGCTGTCATGCAGGTGAGGTGTCAGGGCCGCAGCATCGTGGGTGTCCTCATTGCTGGAGAGGTTTTTCCTGTCAAAGTGTTATGTTTTGCTTGCTGCACCAGAATTTGCTTTAGTTCATGAGTCTCCGTTTATCTGAAGAATGTCCTTGCCTGCACAAAAGGTGATTCTTTAATGTGACAGAAATCCTGGAACCAGCTCCACTTTTCTGTCCCAAACAGCTTGCAGCAGTTGGTAGAGTAGACAGTGCTTTGCTTGTGGATCTCCCTGAGCTCTGGTCAATAATCAGGTTACCTTATGTGCACTGTGGGGCAGGCACTTCCCCAAGGTTCTGTTGAGCGATGCAGGCAGCTCCAGCATTGCTCATCCTGCCCTGCGTGTGTATTGAATGTCAGAAACCACTTGCACAGCCCTTAGAAACAGCAATACCATCAGGCCTGACTGATCAATCACTGTTGGTTTTGGTATAAATGTTCCCTGTCTTTTGTTTCTCCCAGAGCCCACCAGGGCAGCCACCTTCTGCAGGTGAATGCCTGCCCTCTGGAGGGGCATCTGGTCAAGAGAAGATGATGGAGGAATTCGATTTTGAAGCCATACTTGATTTTCTGGATGAGATGCTTTCACCACCCAATGCCGAAATAGTGCCATTGGAACCTGTGGAGAGTGAGATGGCAGCCCCTCAGTCTCTCAGAAGTCAGCCACTCCTGGTTAACAGTGGGAACAGCGACACCCCTTCTGTCACTGGGGAAAGTGAGCTGGCACCTGTGACACCTGCAGCGGCAGAGACATCATTTCTGATGGAAGCAGCTCAAGCATTAACTGCTGCAGAAGGCTGTGATGGAGAACTTCTCTTTGCTCCCTATGACACTGCATGCGTAGAACGTGCTGCTGCTGCTGAACTGGCCCTAGAACCTGTGGCCCCACAGGAAGCCCCTGAAGCAGGGAGACAACAGGTGGATCAGTGCCCGGCTCAAGCCCCTGAACTGTTTGTTTTGGAAGGACTGTTCAGTGGAGAGCAGGTAAGGGTGAAAGGGAGGTAAATGTGCCCAGGAATGGAGAGGTTTAGCTCATTGCTCCTGAAACGTGGGTTCTGGCTGGCGAAGGTAGTGGCCTACAGTCCTCCTTCCTCGTCCTAGTTTTTATGCCCATGAACTGTGGTTCGAGTGTTAGACAAAGGCTTTGCTAGCCAAAGGGTTTTCACAAGACCTTCTTAGCAGTCTTCGTGCCATACACATAGAGGGCACATTTCCAAGAAGAAACAGTGCAGTGCAGCGGGTATCGTGCAGGAGCAGGAAGTGAGTTGGGGGGATACTGGCTCTCCCCAGAGCATTCAGTTTCTGTATTTGCAAAGGTCTTTTGGACTCTTATGACACAACTTTGTCAAAGAAGGTGGTTGTATTTCTATTACTGTGCACAGATGTTGCCTTTTGTATGTGTAACACCGAGTAACGACAGACTCGAGGTAGGGAGCGTGAGGTTTGGCATCAGTGGTACCTCCTTCACAAGTGTGATGAGCTTTTGTCTTCTGTAAACTCACATGCAGCAGTTGTCAAAAGCTTTATTTTGCCTGACTAGAAGGAAACGTTGCAGGCTCTGAAGAATCCTTCAGCTTCAGGCTGTTGATTCTATAGGCTATTTGCAGAAGAGACTCATATTCTAGAAGAGGTGGTAGAGAGAAGGTCTTTCTGTCTACAGATGAAGTCCAAGCACTTAACTTTGGGCTTTGGCCTCCTCAGTGGAACAGTAACATCCCTTGGCTGGTTGGCTTTTTTCCTGTCCCTTTTTTCCCCTCCAGAGTTTTGCCACATGGCCATGGCAATGGAGCAGGTCAGGCAGTGGTTGCCTGCAAAATAAATGCGGAGCAGCAGCAGAGGGCTCCAAAAAACAAGCAATGCACGTTGCTGCTGGAGTTCTTCTAGCTTATTTGTCAAGTGTCCATTTGGGGAGAAGAACAGTTCCTGGTTTGTCCCTACAACCATAACAAGAAAATGTTGGGGGATCTTGGGTTTCATTTCTTTGTCTCTGTGTTTGTTTGGTGTTTTTTAAAGGAGAGTACTGGTGTTTGGTGGGACTCGGTGACAGAAGAGAGACAATTGACTTCAGGAAGCGAGGCAGTGAGCAAAGCTGTCGAAAAGCCAGGATCACCTGTCAAACCTGGCTGCAGGAAAAGAAGACACAGCTGGGACGAGGGTAAGTCCCTGGTGAGAGATTCTCCAATGTTAGAGGTGGCTGAGGCAGCTGCTCTGAGCCTCTTCCAGAAAGGGGAGATGAGAAGAGCTGAGGTATTGTCTGCAGTGTAAGTACCTCGGGAAGAGCCTTTGGTTAAAATGTTCTGCTTGTAGAAGCCCTTGGTGTCCTTCACAATGTGCTTCTTTGGATATGCTGGTGCTAAGTGCCCTTCTGTGGAAAAGGGTAAAAATGAGATGGGTCGATGAAAGCTGAAGTTGTGGGGGTGTCGTGGTTTAAACTAAATCTGCACAGTTCCCCCTTTGTTTCCCCTCCCCCCCTCACCTTCCCACTCCCGGAGGGATGGGAAGGAGAGCCAGAGGAATACAACTCCCACGGATCGAGGTAAAATCAGTCCAGCAATCAAGGTATAACAGAAATAACTACCGGTACCAATAACAAATCAATGTTAGAGGAGACAAACAGGGAGAGAGAATACGATACCACCCGCCGCCAGGAGACCAGCCGGGAAGAGAGAGAGAGCTTCCCCCCTCCCCTGCTGGCCAGCTTCTTCCAGTTGCCTCCCCAGCCCAGCCCGGCGTGTTAACCCCTTCCCTCCCGGCCACCTTCCAGTCCCCTCCCCGAGCAGGACGTGCTGTGGTATGGAATACCTCCCCGACTAGCCCAGACCAGGCGCCCTATCTCTCCCTCCTCCCTGGCAGAGCATGAGCTACTGCTGAACCCATGACAGGGGGTTGTGTCAGACCCTGGATGTCACAATACACAACACTGAGGTGAAGTCCAGAGATACGTTTGCTGGAGGGTGACAGTGCCACGAAAGAAATGCTGCCTACTGAGGTGACTGTTGAAGTGAGAGGGCAAACCCCAGCACGCTGATGAAGTTAGTGCATGAGTCCAACCTTTTGGCTCAGATCACAAAATCAGTCTTGTACCAGTCTGCCGATACTTGGGCAGAAAGACATGAGACAAACAAGCAGCAGAATAGCTGAGGCCAGGCAAGTCACAAACCTAGAGGTGACAACCAAATGGCCCCAGGTTAGAGAGGCATAAGAGGACGTAGAGAATCCTCTGGACCCATCCTGGATGAGAGGCTGGTGCAGCCTGCAAGTCTTGTGGGAAGCCATTTCCCTCTCATCTGTTCATGCAAGAGCTGATTGCAGAGTTTGAAAAGCTGGTGCTCACTTTAAAGGGTAGTCTCTAGATTCCAGATGCTGATGCTAGTTAATAATGCAGCTCCAGATGCCTGTCCCTTTCAAACCTTTCAGTAAGGACAAAAGTCTTCCTGTCAGGAAACTGAGAGGCAAGGTTGGATGCCATCGTGAGAGCAGACAGGCTTCTGTTTCAAATGCAGAACTGGGAGTTCTTGCTCAATGACTTCCTGGTGGCACAGACCCTTTCTGCAGCTAGCACCAGGGTTTGATAGCAGTTGATGTTTGGCAGGTGATGTCCATGGTGGCAAATGCAGAGATCAAGAATGGAGGTTGAAGGATGGGAGCACACTTTATTTTTTGCTGTGTTTCTATTGACAGCTTTGAGAGGCTGGAAGAATTCATGTTCTAAAGAGCCGGCCTCAAATTGTCAAGTCAGGGGCCGCCTTTGGGCCAGATTTTACTGTACCGGATGGCAGCACAGTTGCTGTGCATGCTGCCAAGTGAGGTGTAGGGAAGGCCTGAGACTGACTTGGTGTTCCTTGCTTCCTAGATCCCCAGGAGCTGGGAGATGGAGCCTGCAAGCGGGGCTGCTTTGCGGAGGAAGACACTGGAATGAGGAATGTGTGAACATGTGGGTTCTCTCCTGAGAGTGCGGCGGCAGCAGCGCTCCGCACACAACTGGCACCTGCGATGGGGCTCACACCTCTTCTGCACATTTGTGAACTTGGAAGATACTTACAGCTTCATAGCTTTATTTATAACTTTGATGTTATTTATAGCGTTATTTATAGCTTTATATGTTATTTATAGCTTTATTTATAACTTTATAGTTATATAAATTACATAAAGTTATATATAGTTATATAGTATTGTATATCCAAAGTATTGATTCATTTGGTAGGCCTGAAGGAAAACGCATCCCTGGGGCAGAACAGCGCGGCCCGAGGTGAGACAACATGAGGGGTGCCATGGCCAGCAGTGCAGAGCAGGATCTGAGGGTGATGGAAGCAGCCTGAGCCCTGCTGGAGGCCAGGGCATGGACAGGGAGACCCTTCAGGCCCCTGCAGCCCTTCCTCTGCTTCAGCACCTCCAGAAGTGCTGTGACCCCCCCGGCCAGGCTGGCGTTGCTGCTGCCTTCCCTGCTCACCCTGCCTGCACCCGCTCACTGCTCTGCTCCAGTGCCCCAGGGAACAGCTGCCTAACACTGAAAGCAAGGAATCCCAGAGCCAGTTCAACCCCTGCACCCGCCAGCCCAGCCCAGCACTGTGAGCCCTGCACCGAGGGCAGCAGTGTATCCTGCGGGAACCTGCATCCCACATCATTTATCCTTCTGTTGAGCAGGAGCAGGGAATGCACGCATCATCCATACATCCTGTAGGAAGGCAGAGGTTCACATCTTAGGGCTTGTTTCTGGCCATGCTCTGGTGGCCCAGGCTCTGTGTGAGCTCCGGTCACTGCGGTACTGCAGGGGTAAAGAACTGTGCCACTGGCACAGGGTGCCCAGAGAAGCTGTGGCTGCCCCATCCCTGGCAGTGTTCAAGGCCAGGTTGGACACAGGGGCTTGGAGCAGCTGCTGCAGTGGAAGGTGTCCCTGCCCGTGGCAGGGGTTGGAGCTGTTTTAAAGTTTTAAGGTCCCTTCCCACTAAACCATTCCATGACTCCATGGTTCCATGACTGCAGATGCTGGAGTCTCTTCCTGCCCTCTCTGGAATGCAGCAGATGACTGGACTTGGGAGTTGCTGTCTCAAAACCCAGAGTCATATCCCAGTTAGGAAAAACAAACCCTGGTAACGCTCCAAACATCCTGACTCACAGCTCACTCCTGGCCTGCGCTAGCACAGTTTGTGCTGGAATAAAACAGCCCTGTCCCAGCACGGGACTGCTTCAGAGGCCCCCTCAGTACCCCAATGCAAAGAACACGTGAAACCCAACTTTATAGCTGAAACTGTGCTGATTCTATCTCCAGGAACCTCCCTGGTTGTACCACAGATCCCTTGGATTCAGAGCACAGACTCCATGCTCCAGCCTCCTTGGATAAGAAGTTTATTTTTAATGCTCCAGCTCGGATCTGGAAAACTGCCGTTGGCTTTTCCTTGGTGCTTTGCCAAGGTGCCACAATAGCTCCTTTGTACTCTGGGCAGCACTGCTGCTCTTACTTCATCTTCATAAACATGGAGCATCATCCCTGATGGAGAGATCCCAGAATCCCAGCCTGGTTTGTGCTGAAGGGACCTTAAAGCTCCTCCAGCTCCAACCCCTGCCACGGGCAGGGACACCTTCCACTGGAGCAGCTGCTCCAAGCCCCTGTGTCCAACCTGGCCTTGAACACTGCCAGGGATGGGGCAGCCACAGCTTCTCTGAGCACCTGTGCCAGTGCCTCAGCACCCTCACAGGGAACAGCTTCTCCCTTATCTCCAACCTGAACCTCCTCTGTTCCCATTCAAACCCATCACCTTGTCCTGTCACTGCAGATCCTGATGCTCACTGGGTGCAGAGCTGCTGCCAGAGCTGGCTCTGGGATGGGTGATGGGACAAGAGGGCTCGGGCCAGGCCCTGCTGCCTGGGAGCCCCGGGAGGTCCGGGAGTGTTGGGGTATTCCCATGGCAACCAGCAGAGCAGAGAGCAGAGCGGGCCATGGCGGAGCAGGACAGAGCTCGGCCTCGCATCACCTTCTTCCCCCCGCCACAGAGCCGGCAGCTGGGGGGGGCCCGGTGAGGGCTTGGGCACCCCGTGTCCACATGGGGATGGAGGCCCACACATGGGGATGGGCACTCACACATGGGGCATGGGCACCCTCATATGGGGATGGAGGACCCACACATGGGGCTTGGGCACTCTCACATGGGGCATGGGCACCCTCATATGGGGATGGGAGACCCACACATGGGACATGGGTGCCCTCACACCTCTGGGTCTGTGGGAAGAGGGGTTCAGCTCAGCACCCCTGCACCCTGCTCTGTGTGACACGAGGCCCCCTCTCCCTTGGAGCAGCTTTGCAGACTTGGAGCTCGAGCAGGAGAGTGCCTGTTCCGGGAGCCAAGAGTCCAGCTCCAGCAGCAGCCGTACCCTGCTGCTCCTGCAGAAGAAGGTGAGGCCACCACTGCCTGCAGGGGCCTGCAATGGGGTTCATGGCCACCTCCAGCACAAGGGGAGGGTTTGTGCCTTGGAGTCTTCAAAGCACCACTGAAGTCCTCAGCCCTTTGGCCTCCAGCCTGATGGATGAGGATGTGGGTGCTCTTCAGGGGAGTAGGAGGCAAATGGTCAGGGGAGGCAGCTCTTGGCTCCTGGGCCACCTTTGATGTGGAAGGTTGCACCCCCAGCCTGACCACAGGATGCAGCTGCCCCATCCTACCTGCATGTGAGCTGTGGTCTGGAACCATAAGCTACAGGCTTAACCTGACTTAGATGTTGTTTCTGTGTAGGGAGACCAAGGGTAAAGTACTAGGAAGGGGTGAGGTGCTGATGTGTAAACTCCCAGCAGTGGGGTCCAGGCTAAGGTTTGACAACATTATGCAGCCTGAGCCCCCCTTTAGAGCTTCCCACTTTGGGCCCAGGTTCATTAGCAATGGCAGATGAGATAAGCTCTCCTGTGGGAATGTGTCAGGTAGCGTGGAACACAGAAATGAATGTCTGATGGTTTCAATTCCCTCTGTCTCTTGCTAAAATCTGTCCTTGAGACATGATGCAGTGACCAACTGGAGGTTTGCTCCTGCTGTCACAGGGATGGCAGCACCTTCTCCTCGGTTGGGTGCTCCCTGACCCCTTAACTCAATGGGCTGATGGTAACCTGCAGGCGGGGTGTGCTCAGGGATCCTGGCTGCCGTGTTCATGATGCTGGTTTCAAGGCCTTGGGGCAGTGCAGCTCTGGTGAATTAGCTCTGGGCTACAACCAGCCTGTGCAGTGCAGGTGATATGAAGCTCATCAGCCTGCTCTGTAAGTTCAGGTTGAGAGCCCACACTGGTCTTGGCCGGTCTTACAGCACGGGCCTTTTGTTACCAGTGTGATGGGCTGGCTTGAGATGCAAGAATGCCAGGGAGTGAGAGTTCTGCCCTCCAGACCTGCTTCTTGCAGTAGCACAGCGTGAATTACAGTCAGAGGCAGCATGGTTTGAGTACTGCTCTTCAGACCAACAGTTAGAGTGATACTGATGAATAAGCTTGGAGGTCACGTTCAGCACAGTGAGGGATGTGGTGGGATGTCCCTCTTCCCAAAGACAAGCACCCCTTTGGAGCTCTTTCTTTCACGGTTAGGGTGGTGACTGTAAGGTCTTACATTTGCTTTCACAAAGGCAAAGCACTTCGAGGAGGTCAAGAGGAAGATGGAGCGTTTCCACAGGCAGCTCCAGCAGCAGTTTGTGAAGCAGCAGGAGCAGAAGCTGGAGCGCAGGAAGAAGGCAACGCAGAGGTTTGAGAAGTCACTGGAAGTGCTGAGCCGCAGGAGCGGGACTGCGGCCGTCCCTCGGGCTGGGAATGGAGCAGCACCCTCGGAACGTGCAGCTCTCCCGGATGGAAAAGGGACCAAGACACGCGTCTAGAGAGCTCCTCCTGCAGGCTCGGGCCCGCTCCCTGCCCACACACTGCAATGTTCAGCTGCTCCTTTTGGAAGCCAAAGCTCGGTCCTGTCCCGGCAATAAACCAGCGTGGTCCTTCCCTCTGCTGCTGCTGCCCGTCTGAATCCAAGGGGCTGCTGTGGTTAAAAGGCCATGGGCTGCGGACAGCTCAGGGAGCAGCAGTGAAATACCTCTTCAAATGCCTGGTGTCCTTCGAGGGAATAGAACAGGGATGGGAAAGGGAGAGAGTTTTTCCTTGGCTTGTGCTTTTAGAGAGGAACCAAACAACATGTTTTGTGGCTGGCTGGGTTTCCAGAGATGTTATCAGAGGCTCAGGGAGGGTAAATGAATCCATTGTTGGGGAAAAAGAAGAAGGATCAGTGACTTCAGCAGCTTAGGAGAGAAAAAAGCAAGGGAAGGGGTATTGAAGGCAGTGAAGAAGCAGGTGTCAGCAGCAGGTGGAGAAGGTGGCTGTAGGCAAGCAGAACTGATCAACTTCCTTCTTTTCCCAACCAGAGACTTTCAGAGCAAGCCCTGAGTCCCATTCCCCTCCCCCAGGATGAGATCCAGCTGAGTGCAGGAGTGTGGAGCTGGAGACCCTGACACCATCCACCCGGGCCTCAGAAAGTGCAGTTTGACTGTCCCTGGAAAACGTCCACTTGTTCTTACAAACCTGGCACTAAGGGAGGAGCTCCAGTTTCTGGAGGCACCTGGTTGTCAGCCCAGTTCAGTGCTGGGCTTCATAACATCACAAACCTGTTCTGCTTGGGATGAAGCTGATAAGCTCTGGGTTGGGTGGAGCAGTGATTCAGAGCAGCCTGAGGAGAAGGACTTGGGGGTGTTGGTCAATGGGAAGCTCCCCATGATCCACAGTGAATGCTTGAGCACAGAACCCCCCCATGTGCTGGGTTGCACCCCCAGAGCGTGAGCAGCAGCTCAGGGAAGGGATCCTGCCCCTCTGCTGTGCTTGGTGAGACCCCCCCTGCAGCCCTGATCCAGCTCTGGGGCAGCAGCACAAGAGGGACGTGGAGATGTTGGAGTGAGGCCAGAGGAGGCCATGGAGATGATCAGAGGCTTGAGAACCTCCAGTACAAAGACAGGCTGAGAAAGTTGGGCTTGGAAACATCTTGGGCACCAGTGACAGGCTGGTGTCTACCTACATCCCATGGCTCAAGCAGCACTGATGTTCAGGAAGAGGTGCACTGAAGTGGAAAGCAAGGAAATGCCAACACACAAATAATGCCATGAGTGTTCAGAGAGGAGCCTGGAGGCATCACCCAGAGGTGACCTGTGCTGGTGTCACCCAGGGGTGACCTGTCCTGCCCCCACCCCCAGGGATTTCCTTGTGGGAGGATGCTGTCAGGAAAGAGCTGGTTTCAGAGAAGTGAGAGCTCCCAGGGTTGGTGACAACTGCATGCTACCACACAACACTTGAGCTGTTGTTTGAACACTGCCTGGAGCTCTTGGCTCTGTCCCTGGGGGATGTGCCACCCAAAGCACACTCAGGCCCCTGCAGCCCGTCTCTGCCCTCCAGCTCTCAGCAGCCTCCGGGGCTGTTGGACTCTCCTGTATGTGTTTGGCCTGTGCAGCCTCCCGGGGCAGCGACTCGCAGTGCTCAATGATGTAGAGTGAAAATGTCCCTTTAGCTTGTTGTAAACCTGCTACCCGGGTAAACCCACTGTGTGCCCACTTCTGTGCTGTGAGCAGCAGGGACTGGTTAGTGCCCACTTCCTGATTTCAGTGTCCTCTGCTTTGTCCTCCCTCCATCAACCTCCTCCTTGTTGCTGTGGTAACACCCCCATCCGTCCCTCCCTTCATCCATCCCTCCCTCCCTCCCTTCATCCATCCATCCATCCATCCATCCATCCATCCATCCATCCATCCATCCCTCCCTTCATCCATCCATCCATCCATCCATCCATCCATCCCTCCATCTCTCCCTTCATCCATCCATTCATCCATCCATCCATCCATCCATCCATCCATCATCCATCCCTCCATCTCTCCCTTCATCCATCCATCCATCCATCCATCCATCCCTCCCTTCATCCATCCATCCATCCATCCATCCATCCCTCCATCTCTCCCTTCATCCATCCATCCATCCATCATCCATCCCTCCATCTCTCCCTTCATCCATCCATCCATCATCCATCCCTCCATCTCTCCCTTCATCCATCCATCCATCCATCATCCATCCCTCCATCTCTCCCTTCATCCATCCATCTATCCATCCATCCATCCATCCATCCATCCATCCCTACCTCCCTTCATCCATCCATCCATCCATCCATCCATCCATCCATCCATCCATCCATCCATCCATCCCTACCTCCCTTCATCCATCCATCCATCCATCCATCCATCCATCCATCCATCCATCCATCTCCCAAACAGCCCCCACCCTGTGTGGACCCGTAGGTGGTGCCTGGCATGCAGCAGCAGCCTGTGGGGAGCAGTGACTGTCCTTCCCCTGAAGCCACGGATGCAGAGGGGCTGTGGGGCTGTGTCTCACAGTGCTCTGTGCGGAGCTCACAGCGCACAGCGGGGTCATGAGGCCGGCAGGTGAGGCTCCCAACCACACTGATCTGTCTCAGTGTCCTCAGCACCCCCAGCGAGGCTTCCCTGCCTCCCGGAGCTGATCCCATCTCTGCCCACAGCTGACTGCAGAGGGCGCTGCTGCCTGAGCCAGGGCCCCCTTAACCCTGCTGCCGTCCGGCTCCCAGCCCGGTGCTCTCAGGCGTCCTCCCCTGTTGAAGTGTTTGCTCAGAGCTCACGGCACCCCACGGCACTTGGTTCCTCGGCAGACTCCTCGCTGCAGGAGCTCTGGCTTCTCTCTTTAGGTAGGGAGGAGGTGGAGGCAACGGTGGCTTGCTCGGGAGCTCCCCAGCTCCAGTGGCCCGCTGCTGAGGGGCTCCTCATCCCTTCCAGGGGCTGCCAGACCGCCCGTTCACCCCGGCACAGCGTGGGGGGCTGTGTTTTCAGACACGGAGCTGTGTCAGCACAATGCACATCACCTGAAACAGGCAGTGCGGGGCGCAGGGGGGGTAGCACCGCCGCCAGCCCTCCCCGGGGGAGCAGTGGAAGCCAGAGCCGCAGGGCCGGTGCCATCCAGGGCTGGGTGCATTCCCAGAGCAGCCAGGCCCAGCGCTGACACCACCCACCCTTCCCTCCCTGCAGCTCTGCTGTCCCTGGGTAGGAGCAAGCGGGCAGGATCTGGGCCCTGTCCTCACCCAGGAGGCTCGGAGGAGCTGACCCGTGCCAGCCCCTGCACACTGTACAGAGCGCTGCAGCTGCCCTGGGGCAGTGTTAGACCCCATGCAGGTGACTTGAGGGCAGCCCCACAAGGCAGGAGCCAGCTCAGTGTGACAGGAGGCGTGGGCTGTGTGCTTCAGCCTCAACACGTGCATTTGGTTTAGAGGCAGCCCCTTTGCCTGCCCCTGTGCTCAGGCTCGGACCATAGATATGATGTTAATGGTGTATGTTCACTGAGTGCTGCATCACAGGAGCTTGTGCTGACCCGGAGCAAGCTTTGTAAAGCAGCTGAAAAGAAACAGCAGCTCCTGAATGCCAGTCCTGAGACCAGCAGCACAGCTTCCCTGGGCTTCCCTTATGTGCATGCTGCATCACTATTGTCATCCACAGTTGCAGGAGGTTGGCAGGCCCCAGCCTGAGAAGCAAAGCATTAGTGCATGGGTTCCAGCAGCACCAGGTGCTGAAATCACCACGTCTCACCGTGAGCTTTCAGTTTAAATCCCTCTGTAGCTGGACAGGTCTCTGGTTGCCTGGACAAGCAGCTCCACCACTTCATGCAATGGTGCCCTCGCTGTGATGACTCTCCTGACCCATGCACAGCCAATGAGCGTGCTGGGCCCATCTGCCTGGGGGCCACCACAGAAACAGGAGCTATTATCCTCAAAGTGATGCTTAGGAAGCTCTGTCATGTTTTAACTGAGCTATAGTCAACCCTGACTCAGCTGGTGAGGAACCAGGGGATGCAGGTCACAGATGACCCTGCATGGTGCAGTGCTGATGGTGCGTTCCCTCTCCCTCTGCCCAGAATAAGCACCAGGAAAAGGGGCTGGTGTTGTTTAATGACGTTCCCAGAGCGCTGCCTGAGCCCTTCTTACAGGCTCCAGGATGAAGCGGAAGTGCAGGCTCCTTCCCACCTGCTCACAGTAGGGATCGAGGACACGTCATCCCACTGACAGCAAGACAGGGCAATGGGTGAGCACAGGCCTGAGCCGCAGGCTCCATGGTCAGGGATCAGTGGGTGGCACAGGCTCCTCTGGGGCTTGGTGTGGATGTGGAGCTCCATGCTCCCGGCAGAGCATGATGCAGGGCTCTGTGCAGCAGGCATCGCTGTGTGCTTTTTGTCATCATTTCAGTGTCAGTTTTAACAGGCATAACCCATCCCCCCCTGCTGCCCCTTCCCTTGCCCCACAGGGGCGGGTGGCAGCAGGACCAGGGGATTTATTTGGGGTGGATCGTGGCCTTCCAAGCTCCCATGTGCTGAGCTTCGCTTCCCATTGCTGCAGTGGAGATGGATGCAGCTCTGGTGAGAGGTTCAGTGGTGGGAGAAAGCTCATACGGAACCAGGGAGGTCACTCACAGGCATCAGTGTGTGAGCTCACGCAAGGACACAGGGACGTGCCTGCACCCAACGTCTCCCAGCTCTCCCCTGCACGTGTAGTTGGGATCCTTGGGCATATCTGGTTCAGGCAGTGATGCAGTGCAGTGGGTTCAGATGCAGCCAGTCGTTCCAGAATGGATCTGAGGTTTCCTACATCCTGGATGAGGTTGGATTGACGCAGGTTCAGTGATGTGTCACCCAGCTCCCTCATGGACCTGGCTTCCATATCGGCAGAGGAGCTGCTGCTGGCCGGGAGCAGTGGGTGAAGCTGCAGGACCAGTCAGGCTGCTCTGGGCACTGCCATCACCTCCATCTCAACCTGCAGAACCAGGATGTCTCCAGTTACCCAGGTCCAGGAGGGAGCAGCACCTCTCCACAGCTCTTCCCTGCTTTAGAGGAGGTCTGGATAGGACCCACAGCTCCAGCCTTTCCGTCCTCTCTCCCTGGATGTCCCAAGGACCAGCCTGTCTCTTTGAGCAGGCTGTGGGGCACAGGCAGCTGCTCCCATCTCCAAGCCACAGGACAGAGTCAGGAGGGGCTGGGCTCTGCTCCCAGGGAACAAGGGATGGGACAAGAGGAAACAGCCTCAAGCTGCACCAGGGCAGGTTTAGATGGAGCTGAGGAACAATTCCTGCCCCAGAGGGTGCTCAGGCATTGGAACAGGCTGCGAGGGCAGGGCTGCAGTCACCGGCCCTGCAAGGGTTCTCACACAGCGTGTGTGAACATGTGCCATGAACTCAGTGCCATGGGTTAGGGGTGGCCTTGGCAGTGCTGGGGTGAGGGCTGGACTGGATGAGCTTGAGGCTCTTTCCCAGCCCACTCAAGCTATGCCGTGCCCCGCGGGTGCTGTGCGTGCCTCTGCTGCCGAGTCCACGCTCCCAGCAGTGCCCGGGCCCTTCCCCGTGCTCTGTGGCACCGTCCCAGGGCTCCTGCGCACCGGCTCCCTCACAGTGCGCCTGCCCCGGCTCTGCTCTGCCGCTGCTGAGCGGGGTCTGCCCGGGGGGCGGGAATAAAGTTTATTTTCCTGCCTATTTTGGGGCTGTCAGGCGTGCATTGCTGGGCAGCCAGCGGGAACGATGTGTGCTGTGCGCTCCGTGCTGCACGCTGTGTGCCGTGCGCCGCTAACTGTGCCCCTTGCGCTCCATGCTGCGCGCTGTGTGCTGTGCTCTCCATGCTGCGTGCTGTGTGCTGTGCGCTGTGCTCTCCATGCTGTGTGCTGTGTGCTGTGCTCTCCATGCTGTGTGCTGTGCTCTCTATGCTGTGTGCTGTGCTCTCCATGCTGCGTGCTGTGTGCTGTGCGCTGTGCTCTCCATGCTGTGTGCTGTGTGCTGCGCGCTGTGTGCTGTGCTCTCCGTGCTGCGTGCTGTGTGCTGCGCGCTGTGTGCTGTGCTCTCCGTGCTGCGTGCTGTGCTCTCCATGCTGCGCGCTTTGCGCTGTGTGCTGTGCTCTCCATGCTGCGTGCTGTGTGCTGTGCTCTCCATGCTGCGTGCTGCGCGCTGTGCTCTCCATACTGTGTGCTGTGTGCTGCGTGCTGTGTGCTGTGCTCTCCATGCTGCGTGCTGTGTGCTGCGAGCTGTGCTCTCCATACTGTGTGCTGTGTGCTGCGCGCTGTGTGCTGTGCTCTCCATGCTGTGTGCTGTGTGCTGCGTGCTGTGCTCTCCATGCTGCGTGCTGTGCTCTCCATGCTGTGTGCTGTGTGCTGTGCTCTCCATGCTGTGTGCTGTGTGCTGCGCGGTGTGCTGTGCTCTCCATGCTGTGTGCTGTGTGCTGCGCACTGTGTGCTGTGCTCTCCATGCTGTGTGCTGTGCTCTCCATGCTGTGTGCTGTGCTCTCCATGCTGTGTGCTGTGCTCTCCATGCTGCGCGCTGTGTGCTGTGTTCTCCATGCTGTATGCTGTGTGCTGTGTTCTCCATGCTGTATGCTGTGTGCTGTGCTCTCCATGCTGTATGCTGTGTGCTGTGCTCTCCATGCTGTGTGCTGTGCTCTCCATGCTGTGTGCTGTGTGCTGTGCTCTCCATGCTGTGTGCTGTGTGCTGTGCTCTCCATGCTGTGTGCTGTGCTCTCCATGCTGTGTGCTGTGCTCTCCATGCTGTATGCTGTGTGCTGCCCGCACACACTGCGCGGGATGCCGCTTCTCCACTATAGAGATGGGAGATCCGCGCTCCCGCCTCACCGCGCCACAACATGGCGGCCTCCGCCCCTCACGGGGGTCTCATTGGCCAGCGGCTCTGTCCATCAAGCGGTTGTCCCGGCGAGGGCCGTACGCCATTGGCTGTCGGGAGAGGCCCCGCCCCGATAGTTGCCGAGCAACCGGAGGACGCCGGAGGCGGCCGGGTGCGCAGGGGCCGTGGCGAGCGGGGCCAGGACAGGACCGTGACGGGACCGGGACCGGACCGGGACCGGGTGCGCTGCAGGGGCTGGAGGCAGCCTGGGACCGACACCCCCGAGACAACCCCGAGCCCCCTCTGGTTGCTGCGGCCCCAGTCCTTTCCTCAGGCCTTCCCCGGCCCTCCCGACCCTCTCACGGGGCTCTCCCCACCGGAGGCCGTTCCCTTCATCCCCCCAACCTCTAACTCTCCCATAGCCGGGGATCCCTGGGTTCCCCTCCCTCTTGCCCGTCCAGGCATGTAGCTCCCCTCTCCTCCCTCCAGCAGTGCAGGCCACAAAGATGGAGGTTTTACACTGGAAGCCCTGCCCTTCCCTCCATGCTGGGCCCAGGTACCTGCAGGCTGCTCCCTAGGGATGCAGAGCTGCAACGTGTTGGGGGGCAGGCACCGTCCCTGCAAGGGTTCACACAGCGTGGAGACGAGGCCTCAGTGCCATGGGTCAGTGGTGGCCTTGGCAGTGCTGGGAATGGTTGGACTGGATGAGCTTAAAGGGCTTTTCCAGCGTGGCTGGTTCTGTGGTTCTGTGATCCCCACCTCAGCTGCTGCTCACCAGCAGTTGGAGGTTTTTCCCTGCCACCCCTCACAGCAGGAGTCCATTACTCTTCTCCCTTCCTGTGGGTGCTCCACAGCCTCTGGGACACAAAGCAGGTCTGATGCATGATCCCGTGCCCTGACCCCATGCCCAGACCCAAGGAGAGCTCCAGTGTCAGCTGAAACTCCCAGGTGCTCCCAAATTACACTGTTTCTCTAATGCTGTCACTGTGTTTTCCTTGCAGAGAGAAAATCCTAGGAAGAGTCTGTGACAGCAGCAGCAGAGGGACCTCAATGATCTTTGCCTGCCACCTCATGTAAGAGATGTAGTGCCCTTGCTAGACTTACAAACACTCAGCTCACACGTCAGCAACTCCAAAGAGCTCAACTCACTGGAGCCATGGCAACAGGGGATCCAGATGTGTTCCCATCTCAGGATGTGAAGCAAAGCACCAAGCCCTTGGTGAAGGGCATGGCATCGCCAAGGAAGGCAAAGATCACATTTGATGCCATGAAGATGTTAGACCCTTGTCAGCTGAAACCTGACAGCATGGAGGCAGAAAGAATCATGAATGTTTTGGATGAGACAGCTGCCAAGCTGGAGATGAGCAGTTTGATCCCACATGTGATTGATTCTCTTGATAGGTTTGCTGATATGCTCGGTCCTGAGATCACAAGGAACCTGCTGGAGCTGCAAGAGCTTTCCATGGAAATGGAGTGCCTGCTTGCCAGCTCTGGGGAAGAGACCATGAGAACTGAGAAACAACGGGGCCATCTCTGCTTTCTAGAGCAGCGTCTGAAATGTTCCATTAGAAATGTGCTGAGACTCTTCCTGGCCAACCCTTCACTTCCCCAGGCTCTGAGACCCAAAGTCGGGGTGGGAGACTCACCAGCTGAAGTGTTTGTCAGAGCCTTCGGGGTGTTCAGGAATTTCATGCTGGAGAGACTCCTGACTAGTCCTGTGGAAGAGGAAGGAAAGATCCAGTTTGTGGCAGACATCTCCCTCCACATTAAGAAGCACACTGAAGCAATCACAGCCCTGCAGGCAAAGCTGGCAGCAGCAATTCAGAGTCGAGATGATGAGGTATGATATCGGAGGAGTATGTTTTCCAACAAAGTGTAACTGAAGCCAAACTTGGTAAGCTAAAACCTCATCCCTTGCTTGCAATTCCTAAAGAAGTTCCAGAAGTGATTTCTAACCCAGATCCTAAATAGAAAAGATACTTTTAAAATGGAAAATATAATGAAAAATGTTTATTGCATGCTGGATTACTTTAAAACTGGAATTTGGTATGTTTGGAACCTGCTCTCACCATCCAACTTGAATGACACAAGTCAGTGTGTTTCAAAGGAGCTGCAGGACAGGCACAAATTGCTGTGGTGGTGTTTGTAGCTGCCAGCACCAGTCTCCTGTCACTGCTGCTGAAAGGAGGAAAAGTCATTCCAGGGAGAGATTGCTCTGATTAAAATCCATCTTTAATGTCCGTTCTATCTTCATTCTGCTTAACCCCCCATTGCTGTGAGCTCCAGCGTGGTGACACCAGCTGCCTCAGAGCACTGGCGGTTCGTGTGTGGTTAGAGGAGGGCAGGCAGCTGAGGCACAGAGCAGTGAACGGGCATTTCCCAGGCTCCTGCTGCGAGCCCTGTGGCACAGCCAAGGCTGAGCTCCTGACAAGCACCGCTTTGTTTCCTACGTGTGCTTTTCTTTCTCCTTCCTGCCAGAGAGGACAGAGGGGAAGGTTTGTCATGTGCTCGCTGCACTGAATGGTGCTAATGGAAGCCAGGGCCTGCTTTCCCCATTCCCTCTGCTCTTTGGGGATCTGCAGATCCAGACATTTGAGATCTTGATGTGCAGCTTGGCAGCTTGGCCAGGGCATCATGAATAAATGTGTTCCACTGGTCCCTGCTCTGGATTTCTCTTGCACAGCACACTGAGTTGTGTCCCCCAGGCACTCACTCTGAGCTAACCCAAAGCTTGAGGGAGCCACGGGGCTCGCTCCACTGGCTCTGGTTTTGTCTGTTCCTCAGACAATGGTGCTGGTGGGTGTCACTATGGTTTGTTCATTCTCTGCCTTTATTAATAGGACCCCAGATGAGCAGAAGGGGGAGGTTTCCAGAGCACCTCATGTAAATCTACCTCTGTTCCCTCAGGTAGCAGTGGCAGGTCCCTCTTGCTACCACATCAGCAGGGTGGCTCCTTAGCTCTCCTGCACCTTCACAAGGGTTCCATACTCCTCCTGCCAGGCTTATACCTCACCAGCATTCCTCAGTGATATTTCTTTCCCTTGTTTTCTGGGTCTAGATTAGCAAGAAGGACAACGTGATCAAAGACCTCAAAACCAGAATTCAAGATCTGGCCAAAGACTCCAAGATCAGCTTCCAGAAGATCAAGGAGGAAGGAGAAAACCAGCAGAAGGTGGAGCTGCAAGCCTCCCAGAACAGGTGTGCTGGGCTGCAGCAGGACATTGAGCAGCTACAGGAACAACTCACTGCACTTGTGGCGGAGCACCGAGTATCTGAGCTGGCGCTCCGGAAGGTAAATGGGAAGAGGGCTCTAGAACAGGAGATGGAGAACTTGGAGTGTTGCTGTCAGGTCTGGCTGCTGTAAGCAGTGGCTCAGCTCCTGCTGGCTGCTGGCAGGATGCACATGCTGTTTGTCAGAGCTTACCTGCTCTTTCCTCACGCTCTGCTGGTTCTGGTGGCAAGCAACCCTGCAGTGACAGCAGTGGAGCAGCTCCCTCACCTCCTCCTGCTGCTGCCTCAGCTCTGAAAACACCTTCATACAGCATGGAGGGAGCTGGGCTCAGGGCAGGGTGCAGAGCTAGAGGTGAAAGAAACGAGGGTTTGGTGCAGGGTAAGCGGGACAGACATAATATTGGCTTTAATAAAGCCATCTTTAGAGGTGACGTAGTGTTCAAGGTTGAGCACAGCTGATTCTGGGAGCTGAACAGCTCCTGATCTGCCTGGCTCTCGGCTGAAGACACAAGCCAAGGATGGGGTTGAGTCCAATGAGGGGGAAATGTAATTGATCCCAGTGCTGAGCAGATGCAGGAGGAGGAAACAGGAGCAGTGGGCAGGACATGCTGGTGACACAGAGAATCCAGAGCTGGAAAAGGGGCGTTATTCCCCCTCAGTTTGCTCCTGGTGGGTATTTACTCCAAACAAGTGCAGGGTAGCACACATATGCAATAGGATTCTCTTTCACTCTTGCTTTGAACCATGCAGGCTGGCAGTGGGGCTGGGCACTGACAAAGTACAGTTCCCAAATCTCTGCATTTTAACCTCCTTTAGTGGAGTGGTTTTATCAGGCAGCTGCTCCCAAGGCTCCCAGGCACCACAGTGTTTGCTGGGGAGTTGCTCAGCTCATTCCAATGCTCAGGCAGGCACATTTCCTGACCCTAAAGGTCTCTTTTCCCTGTTCATTAGGACATCCTCTAGCCCTGGGTGGCCCAAGACTGCACGTGTGGTTTAAATAGCCGATGTGTGACCTCATGAGGGCCTGGGAGCCCTTGGGACACCCTGGGTCACTGCCATACAGGAAGCACTTGTGCTGGGCTCTAGCTGACCTTTCCCTTGATGGTTCCCTGGAACACAGGGGTAAACTGGTGTATCTGGTAACTGCAGTATAGCCTGCAGTGTTTTACCGCTAGAATTACCTCTTTGTTTTAAAAAGCGCCATTTTCTGAGTTCTTTCTGTCTCACTTCCATGTTTAGCAGGTCTCTATTGCTCTGATTTGAGGGTGGTTGCCCCAGTTTTTTGATGACTTGCCACATTCCATCAGGCATGTTCATCCCCTGCTGCAGAATTCACCTTTCAGATGTGTTTCAATCCCTGGCTCCACGCTGTAAACCAAATAAGGCCCTTTTGGCCTCAGGGAATACCCCATGAGAATCCCAAATGAGGGCACACGGAGCGTGTGGCAGCTGGAGGAAGCTTGCCACAAGGAGGAGGTGTTACACTCCCATGTGCTGGTACTGGGGCTCAAAGCTATCCTGTTCTCTAGATCAGGCTACTCTTTCCCAGGGTTCAGGCCCCTGCAAGGAACTTGTCTTTTGTTTCAGAGGAAATGCAGATTGGAGATGGAAATTTGGAACTGGGTCCAGAAATATGACACAGACATGGCAGAAAAACAGGTATGTGCTTTCAATGCTGTGCTCTCCCAGGAGGTGACACATTCAGGTGGATTCCTGTCCCCATGGACACGTGGCTCTTCCACGGGTGGCTCTGGAAGTGAGGGGCAGTTTTCCATCCAGAAGCAGCACAGGTTTTATGTTTGTCCCACCTGTGTATTCAGGATGTCTCTGCTGCTTTGACTTTCAGTTACACCCGCTGCTAAATCCCACTGTATTTGGAGCAAAAGGGTTGCCAGGTTCTGTCACACACATCCACCTGCTGCCAGGGGATAGTGTGGCTTCAGTCCTCAGTCCTGCCTGGTGTCCAAGTCACACTCCTGGTTCTGCTGCCACCCCAGGGAGATGTGCTGAGACACCAACCAGACTACATACCACTGGTCCCAGCTGAACCACAGCAGGCTAAGGGGCACTCAGCACCCCCAACCTCAGCTCTGAGAAGGCCCTGCTTGTTTTCCTGTTCTCACTCTCTTTATGGAGGTGGGGAAAAGCTGCTGGATTACTGTCAAAGCCAAATGTGGGGAGGGGCCTACAAGCTGGCTGCTAATTGTAGGAGATGGTCCCTCTTGTCAGCAGTTTAACAATGGGGTTCTTTCCTGCTGGGTGGCACCATGTCACAGCATGTTAGAGGCAGCACTCACTAAGGCACCACACATCCACTCTGCTGGTTCCCCTGATCTTCCACCTCCCTGTGGCTTCCTCAAGACCATTAGGAAAGGCATAAAATGCTGCTGAGCTAGGGAGGGCAGTGCCACCATGGAAACTGCCTTTCCCAGGCTGCCATGGCCTGGCTTTCCACATGCTCTCAGCAGTGAAGAGCAGATGAGCCACTCATCTAAACATCTTCCCAGCAGAGCTAGTAGCTCAGGCTCAGCCTTACCCACAGTGACACATAGCTCTGTGCAGAGCATCTGCAGGAGGATGCTCAGGTCCCAGCTGAGGGTGGATGCAACACAAAGAGAATGACGAGAGTACCGTGAGGACCTGGTGTCTCAGGAAATTCCTGGGTGCTGAGCACCTTTTTGAGTCCTTTTGGAAGGATTCAGCTCTGCTCCCAGTCGTGGCTCTGCTTGTGTTTGGGATGGGTTTAGGAACCCTTACCTAGGGATGTACAGGGAGGAGTTGCTGAAGGCTCTCACAACTGCTGTACCTGGTATGTGTTCTCTTGCTAGGCTGAGTATGAGGAGATTGATGCTGCCTATGCCGAGGAGAAGGCCCAACTGTCCCTGCTGACAGAGAAACATGCTCTGCTTCTCCCGGAGTACACACAGATCGAGGAGGAACGCAAGATGCTTCAGGAGAAGGAGGAGGAGGCTTTGAGGGAGCTGAACACCAAGAACCGCGCTGCTGCCCGCATCCAGGCGCTCTGGAAAGGCTACTTGGTCCGGCGCCTCTACAGGCCAAAAAAGAAGAAGGGTAAGGGCAAGAAGGGCAAGAAATAAAGCACAAAATCTGTTCTCCTTCCTCCTGGCAAAGCTGCTGACTCTGCTGAGACTGAGTGCCTCCAGGCAAAGCAATAGATTTGAGAGAGCAGGCGCATTGAGGGCTCTAGGGCTGGGGCTGCCCCTCATAGCTGGAGCATGTTGGAGCAGCGGCATGAAGATAGAGCTCACCACTCGAGGTCTGGCTTTGCTGTCTCTGCAGGGAGGAGGATGTCTCCTGATGGAGGGACTGGGCCAGGAGGGCAGGTTCCTGCCTTGTCGCCTTTGCTTCACTCTCTCCTTGCTTGTGTTCTTACTGAAGGTGGCAATGAAGCCGTTCCTGGGGGCAGGATGAGTCCCTTCACCTGGCAGGGTTTCTGCTGTGTGGCTCTGAGAGGCTGTGCCCCTCTGTGCAGGATGTGCAGGGACAGAAGTGCTGACCAGGCAGTTTGCAGTTGCAGGCAGCCCAAGGGGGGCCGTGGCACAGCCCAGCTCGTGTCCTGCTCCCTGCCCAAGGCAGCAGCCGGTGCCGGTTGGGTGCCGATCCCTGCTCTGCAGCAGGGGCTGCCCCAAGCCTGCTGCAGCCTGTCCCTCCCGCAGGGCATGGCTCGAGTGCTTTGGCTCCCTTCCTCTCCCACCTCTGTAGCACCGTGACCCCGCAGAGCTCCGCACTGCTCTGCCCTCCAGGCCTGAACCTGGGCAGCTGTGTCCTGTGCCTGTCCTTCCCTCGGGAAGCCGGGCTCTCCGCCTTACCACACAGGCACCGCCGCTCACCTCGGTGTTTAAGCAGGCCGGCTCCAGGCGTTTCTGCCCTCCTGACTTCCATGGCCCTTCCTTGCTGCTCTCTGCCAGGGGCAGGGCAGTGCCGCCCTTGTCTGCCCCTCAGCCTCTGCTCCACCTGCAGCACAAGGGATGAGGTGCTTCTCACCACCTAATGCAAGCTGAAGCCTCAAGTAGCTGCATGAGGGGGTTTTAATGTGGTATTAGAGAGGTGTTGGAGCCGGGCACAGCCATGGCTGCTGTGGGCTCCATGAAGAGCTTGGACCTCCCCGTGCCGCAGCGGGTCACGAAATGGCGGCGGGGCCTTTTCCCACCCCGCCGCCAGGGGGCGCCGGCGCGGCCTCGCCTCAAGCGCCCTCCCTCCCCTCCCCCTCCCAACCCCCGTGGCGCGGCGCGGCGCGTCACGTGCGGGCGGCCCCGCCCCCTGCCGGCGCGGCGGGTCTATGGGGAAGGCGGCGGCGCTGTGCGGCAGCCGCGGGCTGGTGTCGCTGCTCAGCGCCGTGCCCTGCCTGCCCCGCCGGGACCTGCCGGCCATGAGCGCCGAGCCGGGCGGCCGCGCCACGGCGGCGGGGGCCGGGCCGCCCGCCGCGCCGGGCTCCGACACCTACAAGGGCTGGCTCTTCAAGTGGACCAACTACCTGAAGGGCTACCAGCGCCGCTGGTTCGTGCTCAGCAACGGGCTGCTCAGCTACTACAGGTACCGCGGGGCCTGGCGCGGCCGTGTCCTCCGCGCGTCCCGGGTGCGGGTCGTGCCTCTGCGGTGATCGAATCTTTTTAGCTCGGGTTGCTCGTTCCGCGCCCCCCGGCATGGGCCGCCCCGCTCAGCCCCGTCCCTCCGCCTCCCGCTGCTGCAGCGGCTGCGGCACCCTCCCCCCCGGCGCCAGCACGGGCACCCCGAGCGCTGCTCTCCCGGGGCTGGTCCGTGTTTGTCTCCTGCTGCCGCCGCGGCTCTGCGTGACCGTGTCCCGGGGGAAGGGGCCGTGGCGCTGGGGGGGGTGCCAGGAGGGAGGTGACTCCCAAGTCCTGCTGCAGCGGCTGGGTTTGGGACAGGCTGTGGGGCGGAGGTGCCACAGGGACCAGGGCTGTGAGCGCTGATCCAAAGCGGTGTTGTCTCGGTGCTTTTCCTTGTCTGTCTGCGCTCAGTCGGCCAAACGTAAACGTGTTGGTGTGGTAGGGGTTTGGCAGCATCCCGTTTATTCGTGTCACTTGGAGCACCAGTGCTCTGTCACCTCCGGTGTTGTGCAGTGTGTGTTGGCTCTGTTCCAGAGCATGGCTGTTAATGATGGGTAAAGCTTTATAAAACAGTGCACCTTTAACGGACCGAGCCCCCTGAGCAAGTTCTGTGCTGTAAAGGCTGCACAGAAGCTGTTTATCCTCCTGGCACAGAGTTAATTTGGTCCCCTCTATGCTCCAGCCTGAAGCAGTTTCTGGAGTTTGTTGTCAGGTGTTAATATAAACCCCTGCAGCTCTAAAGGGACATCTGGGACCGGTGTCCTGTGCTCAGGCCGTGTTGGGCAGCAGCTCAGGAGGTCAGTGGTGTGTTTCTCTACTTGGACTTGTTTAAATCCCACCCCCAAGCTCCACTCAAACAAGAACTCCCTGTGATGCACCTGAGAACGTGGTTCCCTCGCAGCAGTTTGGCTAATTCCCTTCTAATCCATTCTGGTATGCTTATGCTCCTGAGCTAGTCCAGGTCTGCACCAGCAGCACTGTCTTGGGAGGGTTGGGGAAGTTCTAATGCTGCGCTTGAACCCGTGTCAGAGTATTTCTTGTTCTGTGTTGCTGCCAAGTCAGCCATGAGCAAACAAGTGGCTTTCTTCCCCAATTATTTTAGATCGGAATGACTGGGTTTATTTTGAGACCATTTGATCTGTTTTAGGCTGCAACAACAAACACAAACACCCAAGGAAATGATTGTGAGCAGCATGTGAAGGGGATGGAGCTGCTCTGCATCGTGGAGCAGCTGCCGGGGCAGAGCAGTGCTGGAGGTTCCTGTGCTGCCTTCTCAGCACTGGCTCCATGAGAGCTGAGTGAATGTGGCTGTGAGTCAGGAGCACAGAGATACAGCACGTGGTGAAAGTTTCTCATGGATGGAATAAAGCCTCTGTGATGCTCTTCAAAACCAGTGCTCTTCACTGGTGGCCATGCCTGCCCATGCCAGCTCACACTGCTCTGTGTTGTAATTACGCCTTCCAGCTAATGACAGGAGCAAGAGAGCTCCAGGTATTGGGCTGGAGCTCTTCCAATGTGTTCTCTTCCATGTGAGCAGCCATGGAGACTGCTGCTTGTTTGACTTGAGTGCAGAGAGTTTAAGGAATAACTCTGGAAAGGTCTCTTGCTGCTCTGTTGCCCCTTCTGCTGGGTCTTTGGGCTCAGCCCAGCTCAGAAGGTTTGTGCCAGAGGTACCTTCTGCCTGTGCTGCTAAAGGCTTTGCAGGTTTAGTGCTGCCCTGGCTTTTGACACCTCTGTAAACTTTGTAGCTGGAGTTTGGAAGGTGGTTGCCCTGATAGAAACCCTGGCTGGTTCCTCTGTTGGCTATTCGGGACTGGCTGATAGAAACCTCCCTTTGCTCATGTGCTGAAATCATCTTCATTGCATAAGCTGTGCCGTGCTGTCCCAGTGGCTCCTGTTGTGTGTTGCTGTAGCTGCAGATGAAGCTGTGGGTTTTGTTTGAGTGCTCACTGTTGAGCTTTGCTTGAGGGAACAGCCCAGCTCGTTGCCTGGTGGAGATCCCTGGTGGGTTTGTTTGTTGGGAGAGTTGAGCTCAGCCCATCGGGAGCTCCCTTTGGTGTGTGTGGGCAGCAGGAGCTGCTCACAGGGGCTCTTGCAGCCCCATGTGATGCCTCTTTGCTGCCTGCTTGGGTTCACAGGGAAGTTCTGCTGAATTAAAGCTTCCAATTAAAGTGTTTCCTTACAAATGGATTATGTTTTTCCGAGAGGAGTGTGAGCAGCAGCTCAGGGAGGGGATCCTGCCCCTCTGCTGTGCTCTGGGGAGACCCCCCCTGCAGCCCTGATCCAGCTCTGGGGCAGCAGCACAAGAGGGACCTGGAGCTGTTGGAGCGAGTGCAGAGGAGGCCATGGAGCTGCTGCGAGGGCTGGAGCAGCTCTGCTCTGGAGCCAGGCTGAGAGAGCTGGGCTGGGGCAGCCTGGACAAGAGAAGGCTCCTGAAGGGGAGACCTGAGAGCAGCTCCAGTGCCTAAAGGGGCTGCAGGAAACCTGGAGAGGGGCTTGGGACAAGGGTCTGTAGGGACAGGCCAAGGGGAATGGCTTGAACCTGCCAGAACAGGGGAGACTGAGATGAGCTCTGAGGCAGAAGCTCTTCCCTGTGAGGGTGCTGAGGCGCTGGCACAGGGTGCCCAGAGAAGCTGTGGCTGCCCCATCCCTGGCAGTGTTCAAGGCCAGGTTGGACACAGGGGCTTGGAGCAGCTGCTGCAGTGGAAGGTGTCCCTGCCTGTGGCAGGGGTTGGAGCTGGAGGAGCTTTAAGGTCCCTTCAACCCAGACCAGGCTGGAATTCTGTAATTCCATTGTATAAAGCCTCCTGTATCTTTGTAAATCTATGAAGGCATTAACTCCCCCTGCCAGTGAAGCTTCCCTGCAGGTCATGTGCCTTCACTTCATATTCCCTGCTCTGGAGCTGTGCAGAGTGATAACAGCTGAGTAATTGCAGTTTCCCCTGCAATACCCTGCTCTGGAGTGATGCACGTGGCTTGAGGAGCTCCAGGAGTCACCCAGCAAGAGAGCTGTGGGAAGAATTCTCCTGCCTGGGTTTTCCCCAGCAGGGTCTTGGATGTTCAATTCTGAAGTAAATACTGGAGTGGAATAGGGATGGGAGCAGCTAGAGCTGGGAGCCTCTGGGGCTGGACCCAGGACAAGGAGATCACTGGGGGTTTACACCCTGATGTTCTCTGCACCCCATTACCCCACACTGTTCGTGTGCCTCTTGGTCCAGCAGTGAAATTTGGTTTGGGGTCTCCACATCCATCACTGGGTTCTTTCCTCGGCTCCAGGCTGGCTGTAAATTTCCTCTTAGGTTTCCTCTTTCAGATTGTAGCTCCTTGCTAAGAGATGCAGCTCCTTCATCTTCCAGTCTGCTCTGGTCTCAAGGCCTTTGTTTTCATAACGAAGCACAGGTTGTGGTGGAGTTTTGTCTGGGTGGGAGTGAACTTCAGCTTCCCCATGCTGGGGCACTGCTCACTCTGAGCAAACCCCCCCAGGCAGCAGAGCTCAGTGGGAGGAGTTCAGTCCCAGTACTTGGACCACTGTGATGCCCTTGATTGGCCCTCTTAGGCTGGTTTTTGACCAAGGTTTGTGGCTGTCTTGAGAACCTGCAGGGCAGAGGTGATGCCTGAGGTGTTGCCTGTGCAAGGGAGGCTCTACTTGCTCCTGATTCAAACCCTTTCTGAGCTGCTCTGGCAGGCTGCCACTCCCGGAGTTATCATTAGCTGTAATTAGCCTGTCCAGGAGAATCTAATCACCTTGAACAGATAAGTGTTCTCAAGGAGATTAGAGAGGATCTTGAGGTAAGTATTAATTCATCAAAGATTGACATTGGCTCTTGTGATCGATGCTCCAGGTGAGTGTTGTTTTCTCCAAGCAGCTTTCTTGGATTTCAAAGAGCTTGAGTTTCGTGTTGTGCTCTCTGTGGCATTGGTCCTCAGCCCCTTGCTCAGGGCTTGGTGTCTGAAGAGCCTTCAGCAGGTCAATGCTTTAGCTGCCTTGTCTGGGTTCTGCTGGGCTGGTGCAGGGCAGGGGCAGCTCGCATCCCGGGATGAGTGCTCAGTGTTTCCCTGAGCAGCATTCTTCATTGGTGTTGGGTATCCAGCAGTTAACACTTGGTGACCTCTGTAAGGTCTGGAGTGCAACACAGAGGGTCTTTTCTTGCTTCTTGCCCTGTGACTCCAGCTGAAAGCTGAGGTGGTGGGGTCAGGATGGAGCTTGGAAACTGCTGCTGGTACTGGAGCTGTGGAGGAGTTGAGGATGTCCAGAAGAGACCTCTGAGAGGCTCTGATCCAGGGCCCCCCCAGCCAGGCTGCTGAGGTTTCAATGCCTCCCAGGTATGAGGTTAAGCAGCCTCTGGGGGCCCCTCTCCTCTCCAGTGTTGGACAGTCCCTGGGGGTAAAATGTTTCCTTCTGTTTAATTTGTACATTATAAAATGAGGAGAAAGGTACTTCCCTATAATGATTTCTGTAATAGCTGGTCCTTCCGCAGGCACAGGAGCAGCTGAATATCACTGAATCCCAGTGCCAGTGCCTCAGCACCCTCACAGGGAACAGCTTCTGCCTAAGAGCTCATCTCAGTCTCCCCTCGGGCAGGTTCAAGCGATTCCCCTTGGCCTGTCCCTACAGGCCCTTGTCCCAAGCCCCTCTTCAGCTTTCCTGGAGCCCCTTTAGTGATTGGAAGGATGTCCTGTCCTTCTCTGTTGGCCATCCTTAGGGTGCTGGAGCACGCAGGTTTTGAGGACAGTCCTGTAGCTGCACGGTGACTTTGAGCTCCTTGTTTTAAACAGTCTCTGTTCACTCTCACCCTGTTTTCTCCTGATGCTCGCTTTATCCCCAAGGCACTTTGCTGTCCGTTCTTGTCCATCCTTTGCCTGTTTCTGAGGAGCCTCCTCTCTGTCACTGGGGACATGGTGCTTGCCCAGCTCCAGCCAGGCCCAGCACATTCCAGCAGCACAAGAGCTGTCAACTATCTTGATGCTTTGTTTCAACCCATACAATCTTAAATGTACTGACTCCAATGCTTCATTTGATGGAACTGTAGCAAAGTATCGGGTTTGTCCTGTGCAGAACTGAAGCTTTGAGAGGCACGAAGCCTGTGGCTCTGTGCACTGACCCCAGCCTGTCTCGCTGTCCCGAGGTGATCTGCACTGTGAACTGTCACACTGCAGCTGTAGCTCCTGGGGCTGTTTGTTCCTGAAGCATGTCTGTGGGCTCAGCTGCTGGGGTGTTTATGGAGGGGAAGGTGCCTCTCACCCTTCTGGGCTCAATTGCTCCAGCTTTAGTTGCTGGAGAACCTGTTGGTGTGGTTCCACCTTTGCTGCAGCCTTTGTCCTGTCCTCTGCAGGGGCAGAGGAAGGTCAGTGCTCTGGTCCTGTGCTGCTCCCTGTGTGCTGGGGCTGTGTCAGCTCTGCCTGTCACAGCCCAGGCCTGTGGGGTGGCTGCTGCTCCCCTCAGACACTGCCACCAGCTTGGGGCTGTGTCCATTGGCATGGCTGGCCCCAGCACGCCGAGGTGATGGCATCGCTTCCCTGCGCCTGTAGCTCCTACGCCTGTTCTTTGCCAGCGTAATAGGAATTCAGCTCTGACCCTGCTTGCTCCAGTTACAGGTTTCAGTTTGAGCCTGTCGCCCTGGTGCCACAGTGAATCACTGGTGAAGGAGCTGAGCCTTCTTGTCAGAAGTAATGTGAGAAACCTGCTGGGTTTTCCCTTGCAGTAACCCCTTCACCTACCCGAGCTCCTCCTCAAGAGGAGTTTCCAGCCAGCACAGTGTGCACAGCTCATTGCTCCTCAGCAGCCTGCGCTTCCATCACCTGTAGGTTGATTCCTATTTTGCAGCGAATCAGACTGTGGAGTTTCCTGTATTGGTCTGTGCTTTACGTGAATTCCATTGGAATGTGCGTGGGTGATTTGAGGTAACTTCGGTGTGTGGTGGTAGCAGAACCTTTTGCTTCGTGTAGATCTGCTGCTTGTGGCCAGCAGCTCTGTCATCACCCTGAGATGGCAGGAGCCCATCCTGCTGCAACAGCGTGGAGGTTTGTCCCCTAAATGGGATAGTGCTCCAAAACCTGAGCTCACTGCAGGTGTTATGTTTCCCTTCAGGTCGTCTTCATGATACTGTTCAATTCCTGCAGTCATTCCTGTGGCACCTCAGCAGGGATTGTGCTACACTTGGTATCAGCCTTGGTTTGGGGTGAAAAGTGTGTTTAGTCATGACTGATTCATGGGTCGGTGTCTGAGGGCAGCAAGATGCTCAGCAGCAGGATTAGGGATGGAGGATAACAAAGCTGGACGTGCTGCTTGCTGGGGTCAGTGACTGCTGACTCACACAGGCCAGTGCTGAGCCTTCAGGAGATGCAGGAATCAGCCTCACAAGTAAAGATACAAACTGAAATCATGGTACCACGGGGCAGACGTGAGTCCATTGGCAGTGGCAGCAAGGGGGTAAGAGCACAACAAATGTTCTGTATCCTGGACTGCATCTCCAGAGCATGAGCAGCAGCTCAGGGACGGGATCCTGCCCCTCTACTCCTGTGAGACCCCACTTGCAGCACTGGGTTCAGTGCTGGTGTCCCCAGCATAAGGAGGACATGAAGCTGTTGGAGCAAGTCCAGAGGCCATGAGGATGAGCAGGGGCTGCAGCACCTCCTGTATGGGGTCAGGCTGAGAACATGGGGGCTGTTCATCCTGGAGAAGAGAAGCTGCTGGAGACCTCAGAGCAGCTTCCAGTGTCTGAAGGGGACTACAAGGATGCTGGAGAGGGACACTTCATTAGGGACTGTAGTGACAGGACAAGGGGTGATGGATTCAAACTGAAACAGGGGAAGCTCAGGTTGGAGATCAGGCAGAAGCTGTTCTCTGTGATGGTGCTGAGGCGCTGGCACAGGGTGCCCAGAGAAGCTGTGGCTGCCCCATCCCTGGCAGTGTTCAAGGCCAGGTTGGACACAGGGGCTTGGAGCAGCTGCTCCAGTGGAAGGGATCCCTGCCCGTGGCAGGGGTTGGAGCTGGAGGAGCTTTAAGGTCCCTTCCATCCCAGACTATTCTTTGATTCTAAATCTCCTCCATGGTCCTGTTCCAGGCACTCGCACAACTCACATCACCTTTGCAAGCCTGGGCTTGCTCCAGAGCTGTTTGGCAATGTGGCATGTTGCTCTCTGTATTCCCGGCCTCCTGCTGTCACCAGCTGATGTTCTCATCCCTGTG
This sequence comes from Melopsittacus undulatus, assembly GCF_012275295.1. Classification (NCBI taxonomy): domain Eukaryota; kingdom Metazoa; phylum Chordata; class Aves; order Psittaciformes; family Psittaculidae; genus Melopsittacus; species Melopsittacus undulatus. Next base: position 1,179,948 of record NC_047538.1, on the reverse strand, counting down.
TGACATTGCAGAGTGGCTGGGTCTGCTGCTGCTCACAAGTGTCGTCGTGGAGCAGGCAGTGCTGCACAGTGATGGAATGTTTGCAGTGTAAGAGCATTGGCTGCCTTGTGTGTGTTACAGAGGAGTTACCACATGTGGCTGCCCTGCATCCAGCAATCCTGCCTTGCACAGTCACAAACTGATGTGGGTGTGAGGGAGCTTAAAGCTCCCTCTCCAGGTTTCCTGCAGCCCCTTTAGTCACTGGAGCTGCTCTCAGGTCTCCCCTTCGGGAGCCTTCTCTTGTCCAGGCTGCCCCAGCCCAGCTCTCTCAGCCTGGCTCCAGAGCAGAGCTGCTCCAGCCCTCGCAGCAGCTCCATGGCCTCCTCTGCACTCACTCCAACAGCTCCAGGTCCCTCTTGTGCTGCTGCCCCAGAGCTGGATCAGGGCTGCAGGGGAGGTCTCCCCAGAGCACAGCAGAGGGGCAGGATCCCCTCCCTGAGCTGCTGCTCTCAGTGCACAAGATCTTTGTTCCCAGGCTCTCAGTCTGTATAACTATGGAGCACAGTGCTGTGTACTCTGCTAAAGAACACACGCTGCTGCTCTCCCTGCCCTGCCTCCCAGGTGCGGTAGCAGGGTTGCAGCAGAGCTGTTGGGACGGCACTGTCCCTCCTGCTGCTGGGCACAGTGTCCTCAGGGCTGCTCCCTGCAGTGCTGGGTGATGCTGGGCCGTGTTGCACAGTGTCAGGCTCTTCCCAGCTGACTCCATGCTTTGTGCCGAGCACTCGTCCCAGCACAGGATTGGAGTGTTTGCACACCACAGGATATCCGTGGCAACTCCTTCGCTGGTGCTGGGAACCTGCAGGGCTTTGGACGTGTCTCTTCTCCTGTGAAGTGCACAGGGGTGGCTCCACCAACTTTTTCTTTCAGGTCTTCAGCAACTGTCAGGAGTGATGGCTCCGCTTGGAAGCGTGTGAAAAGCACCCAGGTGCCAGCCCGGAGGATGGGGTGAGTTTGGGTGTACTGGGCTGCAGGAAGGCCATGGGTGATGGAGATGTGCTTGTGCCAGTCAGGCAGTGACATGATCCTTACCTCCACATGGGTTGTGCATGAGGGGAGCTGACACAGTTAGAGAAGAACCTTTTTGGCTTAAAAATCATCTGGTCATCTTCATGGTGTGACTGGACCTGCTTGAGCGAGTGCAGAGGAGGCCACGGAGCTGCTGCGAGGGCTGGAGCAGCTCTGCTCTGGAGCCAGGCTGAGAGAGCTGGGCTGGGGCAGCCTGGACAAGAGAAGGCTCCTGAAGGGGAGACCTGAGAGCAGCTCCAGTGCTGAAAGGGGCTACAGGAAACCTGGAGAGGGGCTTGGGACAAGGGATGTAGGGACAGGCCAAGGGGAATGGCTTGAACCTGCCAAAACAGGGGAGACTGAGATGAGCTCTTAGGCAGAAGCTCTTCCCTGTGAGGGTGCTGAGGCGCTGGCACAGGGTGCCCAGAGAAGCTGTGGCTGCCCCATCCCTGGCAGTGTTCAAGGCCAGGTTGGACACAGGGGCTTGGAGCAGCTGCTGCAGTGGAAGGTGTCCCTGCCTGTGGCAGGGGTTGGAGCTGGAGGAGCTTTGAGGTCCCTTCAACCCAAGGCAGGCTGGGACTCTGACTCTAGAGGTGATGAGCAGCAGGCAGTGCCAGCTGAGCCTGCAGCTGGTTCAGTGTTAGGGAAGTGTTGAAGCCTGTGGTTTGAAGTCCTTTTTGGAGGCACTGGGAGGTGACTGCTCAGTGATGATGTGTCAGGGCTGTGCGCTTTACAACCGCATCCTTTGTTTCTCAAGGACTGGACCCTCCAGCTTGGCTCTTCCCAGTGTTTGTGTTCCTGTGACTGAAGCTGGATTCTGTTTATCCACTTTTATTACTGCCATGTTCCCTCTGAGGTGTTCCCCGGAGAGTGTATGGAATGCAGAGCACTGCGGGTTTTCCTGTGTGCTCAGGTGAAACTGAGACATGTCTTTATTTCATCAATGTAGGATTGCTCCTTTCCTTGCCAGTTGGGTCTGTGTTGGGAAAAGGCTGCTCCAGGCACCCCAGCTATGAATGTCTCTCCAGTGTCATTTTTCTAAGCAGGAGGGAAGAGAGTGCTCAACCCAGCAGTCAGTTTGTGGGGGTACAAAAGGTGACCCTTGTGGAGCGTGCTTTGTGTGCTGCCAGCTTCCACTGCTGACTCGTATGGTACCTTCATGGGCTTGGGACAACACATGAGACCCCCTTTGGAAGCTGCTGTGGTGCTGCTGCTCGTGGCAGCCATACCCTGCCAAGGATGGGTTAGGAATAACCAGTGTGTGGCTTCATAGCTGTTAGTGTGTAGTGTCTGAACAGAGCAGCTGAGGTTTGTTTTGGAGATGTGACACCACATTAGTCCTGGTATTTGCTTTATAATGTGTTTATTAACGGGTGAGTGCAGCACAGCCGGGCTGTGGATGACTGCAGATGTAGCAGAGAGAAGGCATGGCTGGGTTTCAGAGGGACCGTGGCAGGCAGGAGAAACAGGGTGATGGATCCTTGTGATGTTCAGCAGTGGCAGATGCCAGCCCTGCCCTGGGGTAGCTGGTGTGAAGGCAGAAGAGCCCTGGGTGGGTCCATGTAGACCCCAAGGGGCTGTCGGGGGCAGCAGTCTCTCTGGCTGCGTTAGCATGTTGAGGGAAGGGACCATGCCCTCTGCTCAGCACATCAGGGCTGTGGGGCTGCTGTGGGGTCCCCTGGATGGGGCTGGAGTGGTGCAAGGAGGAGGAGAAGGTTTGGTTGCTGCCCATGGTGGGAGTGTGTGGAGAGGACATGGCTCTGCTTGTGACAGGATTAAGCTGTGGGCTGGTACCAGAGCATGGAAATCCTTCATGGACACAAGGAAACATGTTTTAACTGGGAGTGGGGGATGAGAACTGGGGTAGGGGCCAGAGAGGTGGAGGAAACACCTGGCTGTATTCAAGCTGTGGCTAAATAAGGTCCTGAGCAGCTTCATCTGGTTGCTCCTGCGGAGGAGAATGGCCCTGAGGCCTCCTGAGCTGCCTCCAGCCCTGATTAAAGGTCCATTCTGTCAGTCCCTGGCTTTGGATGCTGGAAGCTTGGTGAATTTGCCTTCACTGTTGGGGTACTGATGGAGGATGAAGAGAAACCACGTCACGTCTGTGGCTTGCCCTGGCAGTGCCAGCAGCACTGGTGGTTCCTGTGTCTGGCATTGACTCCCCTGTTCCATGGCCCTCTGGATTGAGGGAAGGACAGCCCGAGGCTTGGAAGCCAGTACAAGTGCACCTCTGGACCATAAATGTTCCATGCCAAGTGCAAGGTCCTACCCCTGGGTCGGAGCAATCCCAGGCACAGCTGCAGGTTGGGCAGAGAAGAGATTCAGAGCAGCCCAAGGAGAAAGACTTGGGGGTGTTGGTCGATGAGAAAATGAACATGAGCCGGCTTCAGTGTGTGCTTACAGCACAGAAAGCAACTGTATCCTGGGCTGCATCAAGAGGAGTGTGACCAGCAGGTCAAAGGAGGTGATCCTGCCCCTCTGCTCTGCTCTCATGAGACATCACTTGGAGCATTGTGTGCAATTCTGGTGTCCTCAACATAAAAAGGACATGGAACTGTTAGAACAAGTCCAGAGGAGGCCACAAGGATGATCAGGGGCTGCAGCACGTCCCCTATGGAGGCAGGCTGAGAAAGTTGGGACTGTTCAGCCTGGAGAAGAGAAGGCTGCATGGAGACCTCAGAGCAGCTTCCAGTGTCTGAAGGGGGCCTACAGGGATGCTGGGGATGGACTCCTCATTAGGGACTGTAGTGACAAAACAAGGGGTAATGGGTTGAAACTTAAAGAGGGGAAGTTTAGATTGAATATAAGGAGGAAATTCTTTACTGTGAGGGTGCTGAGGCACTGGAATGGGTTGCCCAGGGAATCTGTGAATGCTCAATCCCTGGCAGTGTTCAAGGCCAGGTTGGACAGAGCCTTGGGTGCCATGGTTTAGTGTGAGGTGTCCCTGCCCATGGCAGGGGGGTTGGAACTAGATCATCTTAAGGTCCTTTCCAGTCCTAACTATTCTATGATTCTATGTTCAAGGCCAGGTTGGACGCAGGGGCTTGGAGCAGCTGCTCCAGTGGAAGGTGTCCCTGCCCGTGGCAGGGGTTGGAGCTGGAGGAGCTTGAAGTTCCCTTCAACACAAACCAGGCTGGGACTCTGTGATTCTATAGGTGGTCTGTCTTCAATAAGTTCTACTTTAAAGCTGTGCAGCAGAAGCCATCTCCTGTGCTGGCGGAAGGCTTCAGAGGGCAGTGTTCCTTGTGGTGCTGAGTTGTGCTGCTCAATACTTGTTTCCAAAGGTGTAACTGTCCCCTCTGACCCCACACTGGGGTGTCTATGAGCACACCTGGAGCTGCAGAGCCGCGCTGCCCTCCCGTGTGTGCTGTCCTGGCACACTGCTGCTGCTGCCCCTGTGTTTGTGGCTCCCTGCTTGCCCCAGCCGGTTCAGGCTGTCCTGCTGACAAACAGCATCGCCTTTGTTGTGTGCCAGCGCCGGGCTGGAGCTGTCGGAGCCGCTCGATGTCTGCTGCGGAAATGGATGTTGCTGAGCCTGAGCTCTAAAAATAAACTGTTCCTGCCCTGTGACGGGAACTGCTGGACACGGACGCTCGGTCAGAGGGTTCTAATGCCCTTTATGGAACACCAGGGCCTGGAGCTGCACTGGGGCTGTGTGACCTGCTGGCGAAATCCTGCTGCTGCCCCAGAGCTCCAGCAGAGGGGTCTGAACCGGCAAAGAGCCTGCTTGGGCAAAGGTGCTTCTACTCTTCAGCGGCTGCTTTGCCTTCATGGCTCATGTACAGCAGCCTCTGCACTGTGCCTGGGCTCCCCAAAGCAGCTGCTGAGATTGCAGAATCCAGGTTGAAGGCACCTCAAAGCTCCTCCAGCTCCAATCCCTGCCACAGGCAAGGACCCCTTCCACTGGAGCAGCTGCTCCAAGCCCCTGTGTCCAACCTGGCCTTGAACACTGCCAGGGATGGGGCAGCCACAGCTTCTCTGGGCACCCTGTGCCAGCGCCTCAGCACCCTCACAGGGAACAGCTTCTGCCTAAGAGCTCATCTCAGTCTCCCCTGTTCTGGCAGGTTCAAGCCATTCCCCTTGGCCTGTCCCTACAGGCCCTTGTCCCAAGCCCCTCTCCCCCTTTCCTGCAGCCCCTTTAGGCACTGGAGCTGCTCTCAGGTCTCCCCTTCAGGAGCCTTCTCTTGTCCAGGCTGCCCCAGCCCAGCTCTCTCAGCCTGGCTCCAGAGCAGAGCTGCTCCAGCCCTCGCAGCATCTCCATGGCCTCCTCTGCACTCACTCCAACAGCTCCCCATCTCTCTAGTGCCATTGCCCCAAAGCTGGATGCAGGATGTTGAGTGTCTCTCCAGAGTGGGGATGTGTCAGGTATGGAAACATAGAACAGTTTGGGTTGGAAAGGACGTTAAAATCATCCAGTTCCAACCCCCCTGCCATGTCCAAAAGTGGTTTTCTAAGGCCCTTTGAGCACCTGGAGTGTTTGATCCAAGAGGTTTCCCAATCTGAAGCATGGGTCACTAAGCAGTTAACTCTCAGTTTCTATGTTATGGAAGCTCTTGGCATCTCCAGCTGTCGACAGGCTGCTGCCAAAGTTTATTTTTTGGCTTGTGTCGTAAGGAATGGGAAAGATCTTACCCTGTGCCCCCCTGCCCCATGCACTCACATTGCAGACACGGTTTAGTTGCCTGCTTGCAGTTTCCCCTCTCTGCTTCATCAGTCTTCCATATGGAACCAAATGCCGTTCACTGAATCACTGACCTCTGCACGCCTCGGGAGCATGGCCTTAGAGGCTGATTGATCCCTTCATAGGTAATGTTGATCCTGGAGGTACCTTGTGCACATCTGTGTTTCCATTCTCAAGTTCAGGCTCCCTTCTCTGCTCGGCAGGGGCAGCAGTTTCATGTCCCTAACCAGCAACTTGATTCTGGTGTGGAAGGGAGGGAGCTGCCAAAGCTGACCTCTGAAGAGGTTTGCCATGAGCAGGATGTGCTGAGGGGAAAGCTGCACCCGTTTCTTTGCTTCTGGTGCATCAGAGCTTGCTCCAAGCCGTGCATTGGGCAGTGCTGTGGTGCAGCAGGGCTGTGTGTGTGGTGCCACCCCAGCATGGGCAGCTGGGTCACCCTGGGGAGCACGTGAAGCTGCTCCCCCAGGACACTGGCCTCCAGAGCTCTGCTGGTGCCCTGTTAACAGGGCTCATGCCCTTATCAGCCAGGGCCACCTCCAGCCTCTGCAGAGGGGAGAGGAGATAGCGCTGCTGGGGGGGGCAGGGGGTGCTCTCTGTAACTGGATTTGGGGTTTGGGTTTTGAACTTGGTTTTATGTTTTAATTTGTTTCATAAACGGCCCAATGGGAGTTCCTGTGTCAGACCTTGTCCTGCACTGCTCTGCTGCTGCCTTATTTTCACCTTCTTAACACAGCTGAGTTTTCACAGAGTCCAGCCTGGTTTGGGTTGGAAGGGACCTTAAAGCTCATCCAGTTCCAACCCCTGCCACGGGCAGGGACCCCTTCCACTGGAGCAGCTGCTCCAAGCCCCTGTGTCCAACCTGGCCTTGAACACTGCCAGGGATGGGGCAGCCACAGCTTCTCTGGGCACCCTGTGCCAGCGCCTCAGCACCCTCACAGGGAACAGCTTCTGCCTAAGAGCTCATCTCAGTCTCCCCTGTTCTGGCAGGTTCAAGCCCTTCCCCTTGGCCTGTCCCTACAGGCCCTTGTCCCAAGCCCCTCTCCAGGTTTCCCGCAGCCCCTTTAGGCACTGGAGCTGCTCTCAGGTCTCCCCTTCAGGAGCCTTCTCTTGTCCAGGCTGCCCCAGCCCAGCTCTCTCAGCCTGGCTCCAGAGCAGAGCTGCTCCAGCCCTCGCAGCAGCTCCATGGCCTCCTCTGCACTCGCTCCAACAGCTCCATGTCCCTCTTGTGCTGCTGCCCCAGAGCTGGATCAGGACTGCAGGGGGGATCTCCCCAGAGCACAGCAGAGGGGCAGGATCCCTTTCCTGAGCTGCTGCTCACGCTCTGGGGGTGCAGCCCAGCACATGGGGGGGTTCTGGGCTCAAGCACTCACTGTGGGTCATGTGGAGCTTCTCCTCACCCAGTGCTGTATCTCTCTGTGCTTCCCAAAGAGAAAACCAAACCTCTAAGGGAGCTGAGGGAAGGTTATTTATCAGAAGGACATGCTCCTCCCAGCACTGCAGTGCAGGACAAGGCTCTGCGCTCATCCCGGATGCTCTGGGCCATAAAGGTTTAATGCAACATCTCACAAGCCTGTTTTGCCAGCGTCAGCGCTTTGAGGTTGGAGGCATCTTCATGTACCAGTGAATCATGGAAAACTCACTGCTGGCAAAGCATGCAGATGGACGAGGTGGTCCGGTCAGGGAAGAGCTGTGAAATCCAGATTGCTCTGCTTACTGCATCCCTGTGTTTCTAGGGCAGGTTTAGTCAGGTCACCCCTAAGCAGTGCTGGGTCCTTGGGGTGTTTAGGGACTTATCCCAGACTCAGCTTGGGAAACTGCTGGATGGGTTGGGGGGTCAATTCCTGTACTGCGGGATAAGGATCACAGCTGGAATTGCAGGCTTTGTCCCTGAAACCTGAGTGTTCCTAATCTGTGCCCATTCTGACTGTGGCCAGTGTCGGATTAATCTGCCTTTAAATAGCACTAAATCGGGTGTTTCTGCAGCAATCTCAGCACTTGGCCATATGCTTGGTTGGGGTTGGGGTTGGTTTGTGATGTGGTAGGTTTGGTGAAGGCAAAAAGAGGAAGGAAAACAACATGATCCGAGCTCTTTGTCACGTGGAGCCTGTGGTTGGTGCGAGCTGAAGCAGCTGGTGATGTGCTGACAGGGATCGCTGCTCACTGCCCGAGCCACGCGCCCGCTTCCTCCGGGCCATTTGTGTGCTGGCATTGAGTTGGCATCAAAATCCTTCCTCCTTGACCCAGGGGAGGTTTGGTGTCTGTGCTTCCACCCCCTAACTGCAGGCACATGAGTGGTCAGCCTCAACAGGAGCCCAGCTTTAAAGTGCTGTTTGGGGTTGCTCATGCCTGAAAGCGAATGCAGAGGTCACTGGCTGCATGCTCCAGTTGTTCCGACCAAAGGATGTGCAAAACCCATTTCATGGGACACACGCCATGGGGTGCTCGTGCAGTTGGGTGTCTGTAACGTGCGCTACAGGGAGTGCTTCAGATGTGCTTGTATCCAGGGCAGGGTGAGGGTGGAGCACCAGATCTGAGCGTGGAGGAGCTGCTGGGGCTCAGAGCACCCTGAGCACTGGTGGCACAGTGCTGGAAGCTGCTGTGTGGTGGGAGGGAGCCGCTGCTGGGGTGCTGCTGGTGGCACAACAGCCCTTTGTCACAGGGCTGAGATGGGGAGCGCGGCTCCTGTCCCTGTGCTGCGGCAGTGCTGGTGTGCCTGGGGCATGGAGAGCTCCACCTCATCCCTGGTCAGGTTGTGAATTCCCTGTGGAAACCCTCGTGCATCGTCCACAGTCAGTCTGTGCTGCTTTGTGGAAGGAGAGCAGAGAGCAGCATGCCGGGGGAAGAGCTGTGCTGCTCAGCACCAGGGCACCAATGGCTTTTCCTGCACCACAAGGGCTTGTGGCCACCTCATCTTCTGTGTGGTCCCAGGCTGGTAATGGAACAAAATCCCTTGGGAGAAATCGCCATCCTCAGTGAGTTAAGAGGGGATCAACCTGGTGACCCCTGTGCTGCCTCTTCTGCAGCATCTTAAAAGAGCAAAGTGCTGAAAGCATTGCTCAGCATTGCTCTTTCCCATCCAGCTGCTATCTCCTCTTCTGTCCCCATCTCCTGCTGCCTTGCCCAGTTCTGCTGATTTTGTATCCCTGTCCTTCATTTCTGGCCCTGCCTCTGCCTGCAGCAGCCTCTGCAGCTTCTTCTAAAGGTATTTCCCAGTATTGCAGCTGGTAGAAATATTTCTCTGTGGCTGCAGGGCCCTTCACTTAGGTCGTGAGATGATGTTTTCCAGTTGGATGGGAAAGTGGGATGAATAAGGTGATTTCAACTTAATCTGTGAAACTACAATAGGAAAAATAGGTGTTAATCTCTGACTTAGGAGAGGTGGGTGGTGGAAGCAGCAGAGAGGTGTCCGCTGGGAAGCTTTCAGCTTCCTCCCATGTGCTGGGCTCATCCCCAGAGCATGAACAGTGCTCAGGAAGGGGATCCTGCCCCTCTGCTGTGCTCTCATGAGACCCCACTTACAGCACTGGGTGCAGTGCTGGTGTGCCCAGCACAAGAGGGACATGGAGCTGTTGGAGAAAGGCCAGAGGAGGCCACGAGGATGAGCAGGGGCTGCAGCACCTCCTGTATGGGGACAGGCTGAGAACATGGGGGCTGTTCAGCCTGGAGAAGAGAAGCTGCTGGAGACCTCAGAGCAGCTTCCAGCGTCTGAAGGGGCTACAATGATGAGGAAGGGGACTCTTCATCAGGGACTGGAGTGATAGGACAAGGGGTGATGGGTTCAAACTGAAACAGGGAAGTTCAGGTTGGAGATCAGGCACAAGCTGTTCCCTGTGAGGGTGCTGAGGCGCTGGCACAGGGTGCCCAGAGAAGCTGTGGCTGCCCCATCTCTGGCAGTGTTCAAGGCCAGGTTGGACACAGGGGCTTGGAGCAGCTGCTCCAGTGGAAGGGGTCCCTGCCTGTGGCAGGGGTTGGACCTGGAGGAGCTTTAAGGTCTCTTCTAACCTATACCAGGCTGGGATTCCATGATCTATGATCCTGTGGTTTCTTCTCTTGCCCAGGGGACAAGAGTTAAAAAGTGTTTTTTGGCTGAACTTCTGAATGTTTTCAGGTGTCCAAATAACTGAGAATGTGGAGGCAGAGATGAGGTCCTGGTGAATCAGGTATGGAGTGGTAATAGGGGTCAAACATCTACACTTTGGCTGCTAGAAAGTGGCCTTCATGCTGTGTGCAGGGTTAATGGGAATGAAATGTCCTGTCGGACAAACCTGGGCCTGGGAGCTCTGCAGGTTCCCGGATTAAATGCCTGGATTGAGATGTTGCTAGAAACAGCAGCAGTGAGAGCCTCAGGTGGGGGATGCTTTGAGCTGTTTATAGTTGGGTGTCCTCTGTTTGTGATGTACCCCTTGATCACAACAACACCCACGTTTAAATGAGCCTCTATGTGCATTTGGGTTTTTTTCTTGTAGTTACAATGCTACATTTCACTGTTACATCCATAGAACAGTTTGGGTTGGAAGAGACCTTCAAAGCTCATCTAGTTCCCACCCGCTGCAATGGGCAGGGACATCTTCAACTAGAGCAGGTTTCTGAGAACCACATCCAGCCTGCCCTGAACGTCTCTAGGCATGGAGCATCCATCACCTCTCAGGGAAACCAGTACCTCATCGACCACCCTCATTGTAAAGGATTACTTCCCCGTGTGATGCAGGGTCTTGGACCACTGTGCTTTGTAGGGTGATGCTTTTCCACATCCCTCTGCAGAGAAACCCCCTGGGCTCCTGGCTAGGATGTGCTCCGCTGCTCCCAAGCTGCCAGTGTGGGGACTTCCCTTTCTCCATGGGATGTGCTGCTGGGAAGCTGAAGCAGCTGCAGGACCAGGGCTCCCTCTCTAACTGGGGCCGTGCCTCCTGGCTGTGCTGCTTCGCTGCCCCGTGCGTGTCTCTTGCCATGCTCTCTTCTGGATAGATAAGGTTGGAAACGCTCACCCTCATCATCCGGGAAGGGATGCAGCCCCCGGTGGTGTTCACCTGGTGGTGTGTGAGTGCTCAGTTTGAGGGGATGCTGGGCTGCCTCAGTGTGTGACTGCAGGAGGGCAGCAGGATGGGGGTGTTGGGGTGGGTGGCACAGGTGTCTTTCTGCAGCGCCCTTCAATTCTTGGGCTCTGAAGTGTGATTGGGGTCCTTGAGCTGCTTTGACACCAGGGGTGCACCGGCTGCTCCAGGGCAATGTGTTCATCACCCTCCCCACATCTCCTGGTGGAGTGCCCTGCGATGCTGGATTTGTGCTGGAATGGTGCAGCATTTCCTTGTGGCTGTGCCGGGGTTGGGGCTTGGGTGCGATCTGCAGCACTGCGGAAACCTAGGTCCATAATTCTGTTGGCATAGGACAGCCAAAAGCTCCTTGAGGTGTCTGTTTGCCAGCTCCAGCAGTGGCTCCGGGATTTTTGTCCAGCTTCATGCCATAGGCAGAAGCTGTTCCCTGTGAGGGTGCTGAGGCGCTGGCACAGGGTGCCCAGAGAAGCTGTGGCTGCCCTGTCCTTGGCAGTGCTCAGGTTGGATGGGCTGTCCCTGGGCTGTGTTGATCGACCCCCCCGAAGCACATGAGCTGCAGGAACCTTCTGTTGTGGTGCTGGAGAGGCTGTTCCTCACCTACGCTCGGAAGCCAGACGTGGGCAGTAAGCTTTGTAAAGCATCAGCTGCCTGGTGTGAGCTGTGACAGCTCCAGAGAGCACTGAGGGGATGGAAACCCCCGCGAGGCTGCATGGCAGCAGGTTTCCCTGTGAATGCCATTTAAACTGGAGCGGTTCCTGGCTGGCAGACAGGGAGCAGGCAGCTGAGGGACAACCTGGAGAAGCCTTGCATGTCTGGCAGTGCCTGCTGCCAGGGCTGCAGTCACAGCAGATTCCTGTTCAAACACTCGGCTCCGCTTTCCCAAGGGAAGGATGCTTGGGTGGCTGCTTGGGAACGTGCTGGCTCCAGCATCCATGCTCTCACCAGGCTGAATTCCCCAAAGTGTGTGGTCAGGCTTGGAGATTCAGGCGCAGCCTCTCATGGATGTGCCCAAATGTGCTTGTGGAGCAACCACGGTGAGGAACACCCTCCGGTGAAGGATGTGCAGGAATAGAACAGGAGAACCTGTGAGCCCTTGAGTGCTGCTCACCCTGTGGTCACCGAGGCCATCAGGGGAGGTGGGCATGGACAAGGGTTTGAGCCCTGCAGTGCAGAGCAAGTGGCTGGGGCAGTGAAAAGATGGGAATTTAGCACTGAAGGTGTAGGCACTGGAGCTGCTCTCAGGTCTCCCCTTCAGGAGCCTTCTCTTGTCCAGGCTGCCCCAGCCCAGCTCTCTCAGCCTGGCTCCAGAGCAGAGCTGCTCCAGCCCTCAAAGCATCTCCATGGCCTCCTCTGCACTCACTCCAACAGCTCCATCTTAGCAGAGAAATCCCAGGAGCATCCATCGTGCTACCTTGTTGTATGTGAGCAGTGTTTGGGAGCAGGGTGTGAGCTCTGGAGCTCTCCATTTCTTGCTGTGTCCTGTTAACTTCCCACAGAGCCACACAGCTGTGATTAAAATATCCCTGTGAGTGTCGTGCCAGCATCTGCAGGTAATTGTTGGGCTGTTGTGATACAGCTGAAAGCAAAGCTGTGAAGCTGAGAGATGAAAACCAGCTTATTCTGTACATTCCCCGCTCTTGGCTCTGTTTATCAATCTGTCTTCAGAGCTCTTACAAAGGAGTTTCAAGGTTTTATATATAGAAAGATGTCTTGGAGCATCTTTTGCATAGCGCTGGCAGCCTGAGCAGCCTCAGAACTGGAAAGCAGGGCTTTACGTGGTGACTTGCTGTTCTCTGATTGCACTGTGCTGTGTGGCTCATCTGTCAGGCTGCAGAGTAGGAGTTGCTAAAATTAAGACTCCAGGAGTTTTATAGCAAAAGCCTTTTTAAGTACCTGATGCTGAGGAGTTGTCTTGTCAAGCTCTGTATGTTGGGTTTGTGGTATGAAAGCAGCTGGAGCAGCTTTTCAGCTGTGTTCAGAGCAGCATCCCCTGATTGGTGTGTGCAGGAATTGGGATCCCTGCATGCAGCCAGAGGAGATTTGGCTGCTGGAATAGGGACCTGCTGGCATCACAACAGTGCATTGATGCTTTTAGAGTAAGAAATCTTTCTGGTGATTCGTTGAATCCCAGCCTGGTTTGGGTTGAAGGGACCTTAAAGCTCCTCCAGCTCCAGCCCCTGCCACAGGCAGGGACCCCTTCCACTGGAGCAGCTGCTCCAAGCCCCTGTGTCCAACCTGGCCTTGAACACTGCCAGGGATGGGGCAGCCACAGCTTCTCTGGGCACCCTGTGCCAGCGCCTCAGCACCCTCACAGGGAAACCCCATTCCTGCCCCAGAAGGGATTTGGGGAATAATCCGTGCTGTGCAGTTGATAGCCACTGAGTCTGAGCCACGTTCCCAGTGGAGCCTGTGCCTCAGCTGGTGCCTCAGGACTCCCATGTAGCCACCCTGGGGCTCTGAGCATCTCGCTGCTGGGCTCTGGGGAAGGGGTTTTGTTCACCTGGGTCATTGGCTTCCCCCTTGCTGGATGTTCTTTGCTCCTCCTGCTTTCTAACACCCACAGGTAACCTCTATCCTGTGTTCCAGGAGTTGCAGGGCACCTCTTGCTGTGCTGTTGGCAAGTGCTCCCTGTGAGGTGGTCCTCTTCATCCTCCCCCTGCACAGCTCTCTATAGATCTCTGAAGGCAAATCCATCACAGAATCATGGAATGGTTTGGGTTGGAAGAGGCCTTCAGAGCTCATTTAGTCCAACCCCCTGCCATGGGCAGGGGCATCTTCAACTAGATCAGGTCACCCAGAACCTTGTCCAGCCTGGTTAGGGATAGGATTGCTTGGAGTGTAGTGATAGGATGAAGGGCCCTGAGTGTGCTGGGGACACGTCTCACTGACCTGAGACTGTAACCAAACAGTCAGAACGAATCTGTCAGGTCTTGGGGTGCTGCTGTGTGATCTTGCCTGTCATGGTGAGCTCAGGCTGTGAACACCTCCAGGCACTTTGTCCTTACCAAAATAGGGGCTGTGGCAATAGGACAAGGAGTGATGGGTTTAAACTGAAATAGGAGAGACTGAGCTGAGCTCTTAGGCAGAAGCTGTTCCCTGTGAGGGTGCTGAGGCGCTGGCACAGGGTGCCCAGAGAAGCTGTGGCTGCCCCATCCCTGGCAGTGTTCAAGGCCAGGTTGGACACAGGGGCTTGGAGCAGCTGCTCCAGTGGAAGGGGTCCCTGCCCGTGACAAGGGTTGGAGCTGGAGGAGCTTTAAGGTCCCTTCCAACCCAAACCAGGCTGGGCTGATTCTGTGATGAGCTTTGTGAGGGAACAGCAAAAAATTCCCAGATACTCTTCTGCCTCCACCCCTGTGCCCTGAGCCCAGCTTTAACCTCCCTTTAGCTCTGCTGCAGGCTGCCCAGCTCCTCTCCCATATGCGCAGTGCTGGGATTATTGCTGGAAGTCCCGGGTCAGGAGATGTGCCTGGGCTGTGTTACACAAGAGCTGAGCTGCTGGTGGTGCTGAGCACATCCACCCCATCAGCAGCGCTCCTCAAGGGCACCCCTGCCTCCTGCCTCTCCCCATGCACACAGAGGAGTCACTGGTTGTTGGCTCAGGGCTGGGTCAGGTGCCTGCCTCGTGTCAGGGTGCTGATGGATAGGGCTTGGTTTCTGTGCAGATTGGCATGGGAATGGAGCTTACAGAACAAAAACCTGGACTCAAATGGTGTTCTGGGTGGGAGAGCAGGGCTGGGAATGTGACGGGAGCTGATTGAGTGAAGTCACCTTGGAGACCTCTGTTTTGTGTAGAGGAGAAAATCATTTTAGCAGTTCTCTGAAAGGGGAGGTAATCCCTCCTGGGAACACATCAGTGTGTGCTGCATCACAAAGAGGGTGACTGTGGAAGTGAGAATCAGAGCTTGATTTCATTTGGTGCCAGTTCACTCCCCTCCCGCACGCAGATGTAATGGGGCTGTGTGCTGGGTTTGAACTTAACCTATGGTCCCTACAGGCCTTTGCCCAAAGCCCCTCTCCAGGTTTCCTGTAGCCCCTTTAGGCACTGGAGATGCTCTAAGGTCTCCCCTTCAGGAGCCTTCTCTTCTCCAGGCTGGGCAAGTCTGTGTCTCTGTGCATTTTGGCAGTATTAAAGGTGCTTAACAGCCAAATAGGACTTGTGTTGCTTCCATTTCCTTTCACATGGTGATCTTTGTGTGCAGGATCTTAGCACACCAGCTCCGGTGCTCTTCTCTGGCCCTGCTCCAGCACCTCAATGTGTCTGGTGTAGTGAGGAGCCCAGAACTGAACACAGGATTCAAGGTGCCCCAGTCCATTCCTTCTGCTGCAGACCTGTCTGACTGCAATGGCTTTGCTGTCCTTACCTCCTGCTGGGGTCGTGTCCATGGGGCTCTGTGGTGGGGCTGGGTGCTGTGGGGCCAGGCTGGGTGCAGGGGGGCTGACGCTTCCTTTTCCCTCTGTTCCTCTGCAGGACGCAGGCAGAAATGGCCCACACGTGTCGCGGGACCATCAACCTGTCCACGGCTCACATCGACACGGAGGACTCCTGTAACATTGTGCTTTCCAACGGGGGAAGGACCTACCACTTAAAGGCCAACTCGGAAGTGGAGAGGCAGCGCTGGGTCACGGCCCTGGAGCTGGCCAAAGCCAAAGCCATCCGCATGAGGAACAACCAGTCAGGTAGAGGCTGTGACCCTGCAGCTGGGTCCTCTCTGAAACCTCCTTGTAAAGCAGCTCTTTTGTGTATGCTAACTCGTGCAGAAAGCCTGGCAGATCCTGTGTCATACGTAATTAAACAGAGCTGATGCTGTCACACAGACACAAAGGCTTCTAAACAGCATTGTGTGCACCAAACGTCATCTCGTCTGGTTGTGCAGCATTGGGCAGGCCTGCAAAGTCCCTGGTGCTGGCTGTCAGTTGTAGAGGACCAGTCAAAATGGGCTGCTGATGATGATGCTTCTCAAGGCAGGATGGATGTGTCTGTCTCCTGGAGACTGTGTTGGTTTGTGTGGATGTGGGATGCTGGAAGAGGCACTGCAGGGAGCACCAGTTCACAACAGGATGCTGGAGCCATGCATTCCACATTCACTCAGAGCTCAGGAGAGTTTGGCAGACGGATGACACACACATGTAGCTGAGCTGTTTTCCTCCGTGCACATTCCTCCTCCGTGCACCACCTCACTGTGGGGTGGGGGTTATCAGTGTCCATTTGCGATGGCTGTGATCTGTAAAGCTGTCCCAGTGCCGTGCCTGTTACACAGCTCCTCCCCAGGGTGTCATTGCTGCTGCTCGTTGTGTGATGGCTCTGTTCAGTGCTGAGCAGTATTGCAGAAGTATTTCAGTGTTCATAACTCTTCTGGGACTAACAATTGGTTTTCTTCCACAAGCTAGCACTGCTTCCAGTAGCTGAAAGGAAAAGCAAACCAGGCCTTGTACAACAGAATTGATGGCAGTTGATACATCAGCTGTGCTTTTTGTAATGCTCTGCTTGAAATGAAAGTGTAGCTTCAGAAAATGCCCCAAATATTGTGGGAAGGGGGTGGGTGAGGCTGAGACCAGATACCGTACCATGCCAGGCCCTGGAGCACAGCCTGGAGCTGCTTTGGTTGAGTGCTTATGGAGCATCTCACTGTCCTGGTCTGGGTTAGGGCTCGGGGACACTTGCAGGTGCTGCCCTGTGCTATGGACTGCAGGGAATATGGATACAGAAGTCAAATATTTTGCAGCTCAGCATTCCAGGGAAGGTGGGGGTTGCTTCAGTGCATCTGTGCAAAACTGTGCTTCCCCAGGGGCACTGCTGCTCCTGGTGCACTGAACCCACTGTGTGCAGTGGCTGTATGGATGGAGGCTGCTCTGTAACGTGCTGGCTTAGGAAAATGCACAGTCAGCACCATGGGTTTGGAAGGCAGCGCATTCATGTTTTTGTCCATGAGCCAGTGGGATGGTCCCTTGGGATGCTGGCTGCCAGGGGCAGTCTGTGCTTGATGTCATGTGTTGTAGAGAGCAGCACAAAGCCGGAGTGCCAGCGGTTTGACTTGCAGCAGAGCAAACCCCTGGTCCTGGGTGATGTGGTCTGACTTGCATCTGCTCAGCCAGCCCTCAAAGTCATGCCGAGGTTGAGCACTGTGTGAGCCACTTCCCTGCTTCCCTTCGCTGTTCCAGTGTGCTGTGTTCCGGGGCACTGGTGTCCGTGGGACTCGGGACATGCAGTATTGTGAGCTCTGCTCCTCAGAGCTCCAGCTCTGGGATGTGTGGAAGTATCAATGGAGAGGGCAGGTCCTGGGCAGAGTTTTGCCTAGCAGAGCATGATGTTGTGCCAGGTCAGAGCTGGTATGGTTGTCGGTCCTGGGAATGCCACTTATCCCACAGCGGGAAGCACGTCCTGAGCTGGGTGGGTGTTTGGACAAGGATCTTGTGTGTGGGAGAGGTTGGTGTGGGCTTCACCTTCCCCTTGCTGGGTATGGGGTGATGTGGGATGCTGAGGCAGCTGCAGGATGGCAGGGCTGCTCCTGGAGCAAGGCACAGTCACTGTGGGTTGCGTCTTTACATCCAAGCAGCAGGCACAGAGATTTCCTGTCCCAAGGCTCCGACTTCCGAACTGCAGGCAGCTCGGCTGTGATTCCCGGGAAGGGTGGTGCAGCAGCGGCGCTTGCTCCGGCACTGCCTCACGGTTGTGCTGCCTCAGCTCTTTGCAGTGATTCCGGCCAGGGAGGGGATGGGAGGTACAGACCAACACAAACTTCTGTTTTTCCAGGCTTTTCTGAGCTGCTCAGAGGGGATAAGACACTGTAAGGAGGCGTTGAGCCTTTGTGCTGTGCAGTTAGAGCTGGGGATGGCTGTGGGTTACTTTACACTTCAATGTGAACCAGGCTGATGGTGTTTTGTCCCAGTTAGAGATCTTACAGTTAAGGAAAAGCAGCAATGTGTTAGGTTTGCTTGAGTCTAAATCAAATTCCCTGTGCAAGGAGGGGACATTGATGACTCTGGGCGGCTGGAAGACTGGGAGAGCAATGCATGGGACAGATGAGGAGAGCAGAGCAGCAGGTTTGTGTCTAACGCTGCTTGTCCTGCTGGGGAAGGACATGAGGAGCATCCTTATGGATGCTCCAGGCTGGTGGAGATGGCTGGTTTCCAGTCAGCTGCTGCTGAGGTGTCTCTGCTGTTGAGCCCTGGGGCAGCCTCACATGTGCAGCAGCTTTTCAGCATGCAAGGAGCATCCAGGAGAGGCAAGGGGATGTCATTTGAAGTCACAGAATCACAGAATCCCAGCCTGGTTTGAGTTAGAAGGGACCTTAAAGTCCCAGCCCCTGCCATGGGCAGGGACCCCTTCCACTGCAGCAGCTGCTCCAAGCCCCTGTGTCCATCCTGGCCTTGAACACTGCCAGGGATGGGGCAGCCACAGCTTCTCTGGGCACCCTGTGCCAGCGCCTCAGCACCCTCACAGGGAAGCACAACAGGTTAAAGTCACCCTTAAGCTCTCAAGCCCCTGCCAGGTGACCGGGGAGTCTCAACAAGCCCTCTGAGTGCCTTGGTGTTCATCCCCCCCTGCAAGGAGCCAGTACAACTCTAACCCCACACTGAGCTCTGCCCTCTCACAGCCGCGTTCATTCGCTCCTGCAGGAGCTATGTCTAAGCCAGTTTTGATACCCCAGGAGGTACAAGCAAGCTGGCTTCTCTCCTTGCATCCAGAAGGGCCAGGGTGTTAGTGTGGAATGAGTTCATTAAAAACACAGGAAGCAAAGCTAAGTGACTTGAAATGTTCTAAAGGTGAGTCCCACTTGGGGCTCTACTGAAGGTGCAGCATGGTCCAGTGAGAGCTGGAGTTCTCTGGTCATCTGTAGCTCTGCAGGCATCAGGGGTTCCTTACTGCTTTCCTCTTGGGATTGGTGGGGTGTCAGACTGGCACATGGGGTTAACTGCAAATATCCTGACTGGAGGAGACTATTTTGGGGTAGATGTAGAGTCTTTTCCCCCTGTAGTTCTCTTGCAGTGAGCAGACAGGAAAGCGCTGGTGCCTGCAGTGTTGGCTGGTGCTTGCACTGCTGGTTGGTGCCGTGTGTTCAGAGGAGCTGCTTCCACAGCCCTGGGTTTCATTTCTGTTTCTAAGAAAGATCAAACCCCACACAAGGTAGGAGACTTTGCTGTTCCCTCCTGCTGTAACTCAAGGAGCTCTGGTTTCCCCTGTATCCACTGCATAGCCGGGACTATTTTGGTCAGGAGCTGTGAGCAGGGGCACAGGGACGTGCTGATGGATGTCACCGGAGGAAGATCATGTCCTCATCCTGCTTCACTGGTGAGAAACTGGCCTGCTGATACTGGGGATTAGTGGCAGAAAGTGAGAGTAGAGGCGAGCTGCTGTCGGAGCTCTCTCCTCTGTTACCACGTGGTGTGTAATTCCTCTGGGATAAACGTACAGTGTAAGTCATGACAGAAGGGGCTGGGTGGGCAGCTCACCTCTGGCCTCTGCTCAATCCTGGCTGCCGTTCCTCCTCCTCCTGGTTGGGCTTAGAATGTGTTGGTGAAGTTGGGGGAAACTTCATTTGCCCACAGGGTTCCCAGCTCTGTCACCTCATGGAGAGTCAGATGCCTGTAACCACGCTCTGTTCCCATTGCTGTCAGCTCCTGGGGTAATTCCAGCCTCCCCACACTGC
Source organism: Melopsittacus undulatus (assembly GCF_012275295.1). Classification (NCBI taxonomy): domain Eukaryota; kingdom Metazoa; phylum Chordata; class Aves; order Psittaciformes; family Psittaculidae; genus Melopsittacus; species Melopsittacus undulatus. Next base: position 1,160,524 of record NC_047538.1, on the reverse strand, counting down.
ACCCACATCGGCCCTTGGATTTTTGTCAGCTCGTGCATCAGCCTCTGGATAATGTTGAGTTTGGAGAGTGGGGGCAAAGAAACCCTTTTATCTGCTCCTTGTGCTCACTGTTCTCTGCAGCTGTGCTCCCGAGGATGTGAACTTGAAAGTATTTGCTGACTGTGGTTACTATTCCTTTTTCATGGCAGTAAAAATATCCTTTAGGACAGTAACATGCTAGCAGCTCCCAGTGCCTAAAGGGGCTACAGGGAAGCTGGAGAGGGGCTTTGGACAAGGGCCTGTAGGGACAGGGCAAAGGGAATGGCTTTAACCTGCCCGAGGGGAGATTGAGATGGGATCTTAGGAATATTCTGGTTCCTGGGCATCTCATGAGGAATGACAAGGCTCTGCCAGGCAAGGGAAGAGTTTTGAGGCTGGGACGTGCAGGAGATGGCTGTGGCCATCCAAATCTGCTGCAGCTGAATGCTTGGGGTGTCGCAGGCGATGGGACCATCAGTAATTGCCCTAAACATGGGGGGTTATGAAGCACTGATCTCCTTTTAGATGCGGGGGTTGAAGTGATCTGAACATGTACGTGGTGTGTTCTGGGAAAGTCAAGCGACAGGAAGAACAAGAAGTGATTTCCCATTGTTGCTGCTTTTAGAGTGTGTCTGACCAGCCTGAGAATGCTTCCCAACCTGAGAACGTTGTAGGCCTTGAGGTGGAAGCCCAGGGTGGTGAGCACTTGACCGTGCAGTGTGAGTGCTGAAGCTGGTGAGATCCTCCTGGATGGGCATTGAGCAGAGATGGGCTATAGTCAGTCTGAGGTCTGCACAGCCTCCAATTGCTGCTGGCAGTGCAGACATGGAGGGGAGGAATCTTTAGTATCTTCCTGTATTTCATAAGCCAGGAAATACCTGATTGGAATTCTCTTGCCACTGTTTTGCACTTGCACATGGCGATGGAGTTACCTGGGCTGTGTGCGTACCTCCTGGGGCAGGTGCTGCTCTGGCCCTTGCTTCCCAGGCACACAATCTCACTCTTTGTGATTCTGTTGCAGGTGGAATCTGTGGTGATGGTTTAGAGGGAAGGAACACCGAAAATGTGCCTTATGTAACAGCACAGATTCAACATTCCAGCAGGAGCTCAGCAGGGACTGTGGAATTGAGGCCACCTCCGCTGCAGTGAGCGAAGGAGCTGGTGTGCAGAGATGGGAGAGGGTTTGTGTGTGACAGCAGCAGCGAAAGGCAAGGGAAACACTGGCAGAATCATGGAATCCCAGGATCCCAGCCTGTTCGGGTTGAAAGGACCTTAAAGCTCCAACCCTCTGCCACAGGCAGGGACCCCTTCGCCTGGAGCAGCTGCTCCAAGCCCCTGTGTCCAACCTAGCCTTGAACACTGCCAGGGATGGGGCAGCCACAGCTTCTCTGGGCACCCTGTGCCAGCGCCTCAGCACCCTCACAGGGAACAGCTTCTGCCTAAGAGCTCATCTCAGTCTCCCTGTTCTGGCAGGTTCAAGCCATTCCCCTTGGCCTGTCCCTACAGGTCCTTGTCCCAAGCCCCTCTCCAGGTTTCCTGCAGCCCCTTTAGGCACTGGAGCTGCTCTAAGTTCTCCTGTGGAAATAAAGCCGGCCATTGTGTGTGGAATGGTACTGGGGCAGCTGTCCATGTTAGCATTGCAAGCATGTGGTGTACAAGTGGGGTTTAGATGTGGGGTGGACAGTGATGACCCAGCTCCACCGCATCTGCAGGACGTGCTCATGCCCCTGCCTGATGGCACTGGTCCATCCCCACCACCCCATTGTCCTGGGGGAGCAGGAGGCAAGGGGAACACTGGTGCTCTGCTTCCTGAGCTGTCACCCTGTACTTGGGTGCTCTTGGCAGGGTGTGCTGCAATTCGTGCCTGGTTTCAGGGAGCAGGCTGTGAGCAGTGCCTGGGGCAGTGCCTGACCCTACCTGTGCCCCCCAGCTGCTCATGCAGCAGTTTGGGCTCCGGTGCTCTCAATGCTCCAGCTGAGGCTGCCTGCATAAACCCCCTAAAAATAACCCCCGTGCGTGACAGCGCGGAGGAGGGAAGGGGTGAGGAGGAGCTGCAGCAGCAGCGTGGGGAGGAGCCGCTGCCCCCACGCTGGTGCTTGGGAAGATGCTCCTGCAGGAGGAGGGGGATGGAATGTGCAGCACGAGGATGCTGGCTGATAACAGAGCCCTGAGGTGCTGGTGAGCACACGGGGGTCTGCGGGGTGTCCTGGCACTGGGGTGTGTGCAGCATCCTGGGTGAAGAGTGGATTTACAGTGATCCGAAAGGAAACTCTGACACTGACTGGAGGGACGTGGAGCTGTTGGAGCGAGTGCAGAGGAGGCCACGGAGCTGCTGCGAGGGCTGGAGCAGCTCTGCTCTGGAGCCAGGCTGAGAGAGCTGGGCTGGGGCAGCCTGGACAAGAGAAGGCTCCTGAAGGGGAGACCTGAGAGCAGCTCCAGTGCCTAAAGGGGCTGCAGGAAAGCTGGAGAGGGGCTTGGGACAAGGGCCTGTAGGGGCAGCACAAGGGAGAACGGCAGCTCACGTCTTTGCTGGCCTTGGTGAACCATTCTGGTGCTCATCCCACCGTTTGCCTTGTCCTTTAGAGAGCAGGTGCACTTGAACATTCCCAGCTTGTCACCAAGAAATTGTCTCCGTGGCTCTCTCCAGGCCTGCAGCTTGTATTCCCTGAGATCTTAAAAATCCCTGTTGCTGCGTTGGTGGCAGAAGTGGGAAGGATGATCTGTGCCATTCCTTCTCTGCTGCACTGGCTAATATTAGCTTGATTTGTCATTTCGGTATCCTTAAAACCAGCATTGGGATGAAAGTCAGTGCAGGTGGTCCTTTCTATTGACCACCAGTGCTGGGGTGCTGATTCTAATGCTCTGCCTGAGTTGAAGTTTAACTTGCTGCTCTACTTGTAGCTCTGCATGGTTGAGGCCCATGACCTGCTCACACACCCCAGGTCTCGCTGCCTCTCATGCCTTGAGCTCTTGCCAAGCACTGAGGATGGATGTTTGTTACTGACATGTTGAAGCCAGGCACGTTTCACCTTTAGGGACTTTTTAATGCAGTTTTTAGACTCACGGAGTCCCAGCCTGGTTTGGGTTGAAGGGACCTTAAAGATCCTCCAGCTTCAACCCCTGCCATGGGCAGGGACCCCTTCCACTGGAGCAGCTGCTCCAAGCCCCTGTGTCCAACCTGGCCTTGAACACTGCCAGGGATGGGGCAGCCACAGCTTCTCTGGGCACCCTGTGCCAGCGCCTCAGCACCCTCACAGGGAAGAACTTCTGCCTAAGAGCTCAGCTCAGTCTCCCCTGTTCTGGCAGGTTCAAGCCCTTCCCCTTGGCCTGTCCCTACAGGCCCTTGTCCCAAGCCCCTCTCCAGCTTTCCTGCAGCCCCTTTAGGCACTGGAGCTGCTCTCAGGTCTCCCCTTCAGGAGCCTTCTCTTGTCCAGGCTGCCCCAGCCCAGCTCTCTCAGCCTGGCTCCAGAGCAGAGCTGCTCCAGCCCTCGCAGCAGCTCCATGGCCTCCTCTGCACTCGCTCCAGCAGCTCCAGGTCCCTCTTGTGCTGCTGCCCCAGAGCTGGATCAGGGCTGCAGGGGGGTCTCCCCAGAGCACAGCAGAGGGGCAGGATCCCCTCCCTGAGCTGCTGCTCACGCTCTGGGGGTGCAGCCCAGCACACACAGGGGGGTTCTGGCCTCAAGCCCTGTGTGTTCATGGGGAGCTTCTCAGCAAGTTCTCTAATGAGGTTTTTCATCTCCGGGAACTCCAGGGGGAGCGTTTCCAGCTCACGTCAGCACTTCCCTGGATTTCAGCGTTATTTTTAGGCCTCTGAGACTCCCAAGTGCTTCTTTTTTTTTTGCTGGCACGGAAAAAGCCTGTTGGAGGAAACTGAGTTTTGACCTGACAATAACAATAGTTCCTAATTAGAAATGAGTCAGTCTGCGATGAGCTTGTGATGAGATGAAAGCTGATCCCTCCAGGAAGCCTGCAGCACATCCCTAGGGACTGGCTGGGCAGCGGTGCAGGAGGCAGAGCTGGTCCACACTGAGCAGTGGAGGACAGGAAGGAATCCCTGCTGCAGTGTGGGTCATATTGCATGGAGCAAGTCAGCTCCTGCTCTACACCCCTGTGCCAGCGCCTCAGCACCCTCACAGGGAACAGCTTCTGCCTAAGAGCCCATCTCAGTCTCCCCTGTTCTGGCAGGTTCAAGCCATTCCCCTTGGCCTGTCCCTACAGGCCCTGATGAAGAGGATGCTGTGATTCAGGATGCAGCACAGAGTTGCTGGTGGTTTGCTCCATGCTCTGTGCCAAGGTAGGGCAGCAGGACAGAGTTTATCCTCTGTTGGCACCCTCTTCCATGAAGCCCTGACTCCGGTGAACACTCAGCAGGATTTGCCCTGAGGCTCCCCAGGTCCTGCATGGGAGATGTCCCTGCAGAGAGTCCAGTGCTGAAGGTTCTTACTTGCCTGTGCTTGATGGATGGCTTCCAGGAGAGGGGTTTGGCAGCCAGCCCCTGCTCCAATGCTCTGCATGGGGCAGGAGAGCAGCTCCCATGGGGGGCAACGCTGCTACTCCTACCCCAGCATCTCAGCTCTTTCCCTGTGCCCACTTTGGCTCCGGGCGCTCAGAGCCCATCGGGATCCCGTGATGGCATCAGAACAGTGCGCACTGAGCTGCCGGCATGGACACAGCTCCTCCAGCCGGGCTGTGCTGGCATCTTGTGGTGCTTTGTGCTCCTGCAGCGCCTGGCTCCTGGCGTTGGAATCAGCCGGCATGCTGACAGACGCTCCTTTGGGATCCAGCTTGGGAAACGGATGGTTCTTGTGTTCTTGAGGAGTGTTTCAGTTCAAGTAAGCATGCTGGGAAGTGAAGGTCGGCAGAGAGAGGGTAGGATGGTTCTGTCGTTGTGTTCTGCTCAGGTTTGGTTTTACTGCAAGGAAGTCTTTCTTGGATAGTAATATGTGGCCTCCTCCACTGACTCCACTTGCAAGAGATGGATGGACAGACGGAGGGATGGACGGAGTGCTGCCTCTGCCAGGCAGCAGTGGAGGGGGGTCTGCTGGGGCCTGGTATGGGTTGAAGGGACCTTAAAGCTCATCCAGCTCCAACCCCTACCACAGGCAGGGACACCTTCCACTGGAGCAGCTGCTCCAAGCCTCTGTGTCCAACCTGGCCTTGAGCACTGCCAGGGATGGGGCAGCCACAGCTTCTCTGGGCACCCTGTGCCAGCGCCTCAGCACCCTCACAGGGAACAGCTTCTGCCTAAGAGCTCATCTCAGTCTCCCCTGTTCTGGCAGGTTCAAGCCATTCCCCTTGGCCTGTCCCTACAGGCCCTTGTCCCAAGCCCCTCTCCAGGTTTCCTGCAGCCTCTTCAGGCACTGGAGCTGCTCTCAGGTCTCCCCTTCAGGAGCCTTCTCTTGTCCAGGCTGCCCCAGCCCAGCTCTCTTAGCCTTGCAGCAGCTCCATGGCCTCCTCTGCACTCGCTCTAACAGCTCCAGGTCCCTCTTGTGCTGCTGCCCCAGAGCTGGATCAGGGCTGCAGGGGGGGTCTACCCAGAGCACAGCAGAAGGTAGAATCACCAATCAATACTATATATATTTCTATATACATAATAATCTACAATGGAAATTAGTGATGTTTTGACTGCTTTCAGGCAGATTTATATTCAAGACTCTTTTTATTTCTCACTTGTCTAGGTAAATATGGGTGTTATTAGAACATCACGCTTTAGAAAGGCAGGCATCAGGGGCGTTATGAGGAGGACCCAGCATTCCAGGAAGAGTATTAAAGTCAAATGGTAATTAAAACCTAAAGAAAGGAAGCAGGTTATGGAGATGTGATGGTGCCTTCCAACACTGGAGGTTTCTGCTCGGGGAATGATGGCCCTTTCTCCCATGTGTCTGCAGGGGGCAGAGATGGTCCCTTCAGTGTGGAGCAAGAAAATCACTTGGGTGTTGGGAATAACCAACTCCCTGCCTCCAGATGAGTTCTAGAGTAGGGGCATGTGGAAGCAGCATTTTCAGGGCAGGGTTTGACCGGTTTGTGTGAGGATAACTCTGTTATACCATAATAGTTACTCTAATGAGTGTCTTGTATGGGATTCCACTGCGTGCAGAAGCCCCCAGAGTTGTTTGACGGTGCTTTGCCATGCTGGCTCCTGTATGGTTTGAAGTGAGGACTTGGAATGTGGTGGGGAGCCTGTCCCTGTGTGGCTCTTGTTCTCTAATGCCTCAGGAGAGGTCTCAGTGCTCTCCCAAACCCAACCAGCTGCAATGTCCAAAGTTCCTGTTTTCTCTGAGCTCGTTCTGTGCTGGGGCAGTGTGGACAGGGAGAGGAGGAGGAGGGAAAGGAGGAGGAGGAAGAGGAGAAGGAGGAGGAAGAGGAGAAGGAGGAGGCATCTCTCAGCCCTGAGTGCTGGGGGAATGAGATATACAGAGAGGAGAGGGAACGGGAAGGGAAGCAATGAGGAGATGGAGCCTGCAGAGAGCATCCCAGGGGATCCATCACCTCTGGTCAGAGCTCTCCAGTTGTGATCTCCCAGCACACGTCCCCTCGTCGAGGTGCCGCAGCCTCCCGAGCCCTGGATGAGGAGGAGGTGCTGTGGGAAGCGCAGTATGTAATCCCATAACTACAGCCTGTAATGGGGCAGGAGGAGGGCTGGGCTCAGGAATGCTGGTGCTGGCTGAGTGCTGGGGCTTGCAGCTTGTGGGGCTGTGCTCCTTTCGGGTGTACAATGGGGGTGGAAGTGTTTGAGGGAGACCTTGAAGTTGGTTGGATGCTAAAACTAACGTATAAGTTCATAAAGTGATGTCTCTCCCCATGTGTGAGTGGTCTTCAGGGCTTGCATCGCCACAGCAAGCCCTTGCATGGGGCAGCCTGTGCTCCCCACTGCACCCAGCACTGCTTTCTCCACCTAAACCAAAGGGAAAGTGTTTCAAATGCTGCAAATCAAGTGTTTTGCATGCATTTTTAATGGTGGGCTTGAATTTGAGTTGTTCCAGTGCCCCAGTCCCCCTGGAGCTCTGGGATTTTAAATTCACCTCATGTTTCATGGATTGGCTCGGGAGATGGATGTACACGGGAATAAAGATGCTCCAAACTTAATGGCGATGGATGCTTTCAGGATGAGTTGAATGAGAATGATGAGGAAAGGCAATGTCCTTGGAGCTGTGGTGGGGCTGTGTGGTAGCGGTCACGCTTGGGAACAGGAGACCAGAGCACAGTTGAAGTTGAAATGCAGAATCAAAGTGGAGACCGCTTTGGTGTTGCATTTGAACAAAGGAGTCAGACTAAAACTGGGCTGCATCATCATCCCAGCAACATTCCTGCCTGGTTTGGTTCCACACCAGGTATCTGGAAGGTGGAAGCATCAAGGTACGGTGTGTTTTTTTACTATCTGATACAGTTGTCTGCAAACAGACTGGTTTGATGTTGCCACTAGAGCCTGAGGGTAGAGCTCTGGTGGTCTGGGAGGCAGCATGTGTCCCTTAGGATGCTGCATGTGCCACAGGGAGGTGGAATTTCCTCCTCTGGCTTCTCTCATTCATTGTTTCTCTCCTGGTGTTTTCCTGCTCCCCTGGGCCACCCCTGGGTGACCAGAGCCTTTTCCACCTCTGACTGCACTGACTTACCTCTTGCTCAGCAAGAAGTAACATCATGGTGTATTTCCTGGAGGAAGTAAGGAGACGTTTCATCCTGACCTCTGGGGAGAGGCTTGGGACAAGGGCCTGTAGGGACAGGCCAAGGGGAATGGCTTGAACCTGCCCGAGGGGAGACTGAGATGAGCTCTTAGGCAGAAGCTGTTCCCTGTGAGGGTGCTGAGGCGCTGGCACAGGGTGCCCAGAGAAGCTGTGGCTGCCCCATCCCTGGCAGTGTTCAAGGCCAGGTTGGACACAGGGGCTTGGAGCAGCTGCTCCAGTGGAAGGTGTCCCTGCCCGTGGCAGGGGTTGGAGCTGGATGAGCTTTAAGGTCCCTTCAGCACAAACCAGGCTGGGATTCTGTGAGTATGAGATACATGTATCTGTGTGTGTGTGCATGTGGATATCTGCCTCTCTTGGGGTGTAGGTGTGTGTACACTGATTCATAGACACAGAGATGTATTGGCTCTGATGTTAGTGTCAGGCAGTGATCCTGGGTCCATCTGGTTCTAGGAGCTGATAACAGAAATGGAAGTGCTGGTTTTGGCCTAAACCCCCCACCAAGGGCTCTCCCTCCAGTTAACACTTGCTGTTCTTGTGGTGGTTGGGGCTTTTTCCTCTTGAAAAGTGGCTCCTTCTTCCCTAAAGCACGAACATGTCTGCAGACAAGGGAATAAATGTTTTTGCATACATGTGCATTGCTAGGCTGGGGTTTCCCTGCCTCCAAGGCATAGTGTGGCAATAAGCATGTTTTTTCCAGGTTTTGTCCCTTTTCCACTCAGAATCTTGCAGAGTTCCTGCCCCTTTCTTAAGGTATGGATACAAAGAGAGCAATATCAGTTTAGAAGATGGACTATGAGCCTTTCCCTCTTTGCTGTAAGGTTCTTGCAGTATAGATAAAGGGAGAGAACTACAGGTATGAGCTCTTACAATGTGTTGGTACTTGCCCGTGGGTGGTCTCCAGCACCCCATGCTGTGGCTGTGTGTATTACTGCCCAGCACATTGAATTTCCCTCTACAACTGCCTGACAGGAGGATGGAGCCAGGAGGGGCTGGGCTCTGCTCCCAAGGAACAAGGGATGGGACAAGAGGGAACGGCCTCAAGCTGCACCAGGGCAAGTTTAGATGGAGCTGAGGAACAATTCCTGCCCCAGAGGGTGCTCAGGCATTGGAACAGGCTGCCCAGGGCAGGGCTGCAGGCACCAGCCCTGCAAGTGTTCACACAGTGTGGAGACGAGGCCTCAGTGCCATGGGTTAGGGGTGGCCTTGGCAGTGCTGGGAATGGTTGGACTGGATGAGCTTAAAGGGCTTTTCCAACCTGTTTGGTTCTGTGATTCCATGAATCGTGACTTATGCCACATTTCCCCCTCAACCTGCTCAAATCCCACAGACCTGTAAAATGGGAAAGGTTGGGAAAATCCGATCATCTCACTGTGGAGGGGTGAGAAAATAGATCTCAGGAACCACATGGTTGTGAAACCTCAGAGGTTTTGTTCTTGAGCTGCTGGGGGATGGAAGCAGCAGCGTGAGGAAAATGTATAATGAAGTTTCAGCTACAAATAAAGAAATTCTGATGTATATTTTAAGCAAAGGGCCTAAAAATAACCTCCAGCAGCATTTAAAGGGACAAATCCCTAAATACCATCTTCCCCCCAAAAAGAGCATCCCTTTGGTTTTCAGGCTGAATATCCAACAGCCTTTCTCCAGAGGCATCCCCAGTAACACCTCTCCTGGCAGGACTCCTGCGCTCCTGGTTTTCCTTCCCCCCCCGTTTTTTCAGGCAGGATGCTGCCTGTTTCTGGCAGGGAAGGAGTTAAGCCTGGCTCCGTGGTGCATGCTGGTAAGAGGGTGGTTTGATGGTTGCTGTGCTCTGCTGACAGCATGTGGCAAGCATTGTGATGGGCAGCGTGGAGCTGTAAGCGCGGCGCTGCGGCCGCCGCACTGCTGCTGGAGAAGGACATTTGGACGTTTTCATTCCTCCTTCTCTTTCCCTTCTTCTCCATCCTAAAGCCACGAGCCATGTCGCACACAGCCTCTGCGAGAGCGGTCCTGCTGTGGGGATGAAGGGTAGGGGCTGCTGGGAGACGGGATCCATCCGTGCCTTCTGCAACGCCGCCTGCCTGAATAAATTTCACCAGGGTTAGTGGCATTCCCGGCGTCCTCCTGCCGTGCTGCAGGGTTCCGGCCTGGCCTGGGCTCCTCGGGAGTGATGGAGGGGCTGCACCAGCGGGCGAGGTGCATTCCGGGGGTGATGGGGGGTGTTTAACTGCATACAGGAGCCCCGGGACACAGGGAGATACCGACTGTGCTCCGCGCGGGTCCGTCACTGGCGTTCACGTGGCAGCAGGGATGGGGCTCTGGGGAATCACGTGCAATGTCCTGGGTTTGGTTTGAGGTTTGTAAGGTGTTGGCAGCTTGCTCTTTCTGCTTTATCAGGGGTTAGAATCACCCCTGGTTCAGATGTAGTGTGTTCTCCTGCTGAGGGAGTTACATTTGATGGTAGATTGTTCTTACTGCCTGTCTGTAATATCACAGAGACGAACTGCTTGTTTTATCATGGGGAAAGTGGTTCCTGCTGCAGCCTGGTCAGACCTGGTCCTGGTTTCAGTAAATCAGATGGATTTGTTCAGTTAAAAGCAAAATGACTTTGCAGTTGAGGTGAAATGGGAGTTTCTTTCCTGTGAGGCTGCTGAGGCACCTGGAGAGGGGCTTGGGACAAGGGCCTGTAGGGACAGGCCAAGGGGAATGGCTTGAACCTGCCAGAACAGGGGAGACTGAGATGAGCTCTTAGGCAGAAGCTGTTCCCTGTGAGGGTGCTGAGGTGCTGGCACAGGGTGCCCAGAGAAGCTGTGGCTGCCCCATCCCTGGCAGTGTTCAAGGCCAGGTTGGACACAGGGGCTTGGAGCAGCTGCTCCAGTGGAAGGGGTCTCTGCCCGTGGCAGGGTTGGAGCTGGTCCCTTCCAACCTAAACCATTGTTGGATGATTCTGTGGTGATGATGGTGTTCGCACTGTAATCCACCCTGCCCATGCTGTAGTCTGAGATGTCCCAGGAGGGGCAGAGATGTTCTCCAGCAGCACCCGAGTGGTGGTGAGCTGTAATTTCAAGCTGTGCACTCTAATCTCCCATCTGTTACTGCTCCTGAGTTTATTCCAGCCAGTCCCAGGAGAGCTCAGCTCTGTTCTTTCTGGAGCAAGTGATGCTCTGTCTGGATCAGGGCTGCTCTGGGGCAGAATTCCCTGTTCTGGCTGTGCTGCTGAACACTTTGGGTGTGCTTTTCCTGGGTTGGATGCTGTGATGCAGAACAGCTCTGGGGGGTTGGCTCCTGCTTTCCAATTTGGACCACTTCCGTGTTGCTTCCTTGGTGAAGTGGCCAAGCAAACCCAGGCTGCTCATAGTAAAGGAGAAGGGGTGATGGGGAGAAACGAGGGTTTGCAGGCTGCTCTTTGACCTTCTTCTCTGCTCTAAGGCACTGACAGCTCAGTCCTTCCTGTGTTGTGTTGAGTTGCTGTGGTGCCTTGAGGGCCTGTGCCTGCTGCACTGGTGGCACTGGGTGATGCACTCCTGGGCTTCCTTGGTGCTCGCATGCCATAGTTACTCCTTTCCTGTAGTTTGGGACAATTAATAGGTTTAAGACAGGAAAAGGGGCAAATTGGACAAGAAAATACTTCAAGAATCAAGTCAGTATCTCCTCTTGCAAAAATCCATTAGGAATCGTGTCACTTTGTCCTATGTGGGTTTCATCTTGCCTCACACTGGGTGAGATCATGTTATCTCCAATGTAAAAGCTTGACCCAGTGCTGTCCTTGTTGTCAGCAGAGAAGCAGCACCTCCAAGAGGTGTTCCCTTCCTCCCAAAATAGGTCAGCTCTGACCCTGAGGGAAGTGTGGGCATGGATCTGCTCAGATTTGCCCATTCCATTTCTGGCTGCCCGAAGGTAGGTGAGATCATGGAATAGCTATGGTCGGAAGGAACCTTAAAGCTCATGCGGTCCAACCGCCTGCAATGAGCAGGGACATCTTCAGCGGGCAATGAGTTATCCCATCTTCTTTAGACACAAATGTTAACGTCACCACCACCCGTTTCCTTTCCTCAGTGTGTGGTGTGTGAGCATGAGCTGCTGCTCGAGCCGGTCCCTGCGCAGCGGCCGCACATCCCAGTCCTGCTCTCAGCATCACTTCACAAGAAGTTATTGTAGCTAAATGTGATTTCCTTCCCCAGGAAAGGCAAAGGCAGGGGAAAGGCAAAGAGGTCAAATCAAAACTCAAGTGATGGAGGGTTTACAGCAGGCTTCAGATGACAGGAAGAATAGAAAAGCTTTTCTGTCAAATCCCGGTGGTTCCTTTGGTTCTCTTGTCAAGCCCTTTCTCGCTGGGTGATGTAAGGACATGTGTGGAACAGGAGATGTGCTCACGCAGGCGCAGCACTTTATGTAACCAGGCTTCAGGGCAGGGTAAAATGCCCCAGACCAGAATTACTCTCACAGAAAGCTGAACCCAGGCTGGGGGCTGTTGTGTGGAGACAGAGGGGAAGGTGGGCAGTGCTGAAATGGTGGTGGGGCTTCAGGGAGACATCAGGAAACACAGGGAGTGAACGCAGGGAGACGTGCCCCAAGGGTGGCTCAGGTTGGATTGTTTCTGGTTTGGGACTGGGAAGGCATTAGGTGGCCTTGACATCCCTGCAGCAGCGAGTGGCACAGAGCACAGCGTGCTTGCTTTGCTCTGTTCTTCCCCACAAATTTAAGAAGTTGCTGATTCAGATGTTTTCAGGGTTTTCCATAGTTCACAGAATCCCAGCCTGGTTGGGTTGGAAGGGACCTTGAAGCTCATCCAGTTCCAACCCCTGCAATGGTCAGGGACACCTTCCACTGGAGCAGCTGCTCCAAGCCCTGTCCTTTAAGGACCCAAAGAGCTCATCTCAGCCTCCCCTGTTCTGGCAGGTTCAAGCCATTCCCCTTGGCCTGTCCCTACAGGCCCTTGTCCCAAGCCCCTCTCCAGCTTTCCTGCAGCCCCTTTAGGCCCTGGAGCTGCTCTCAGGTTTCCCCTTCAGGAGCCTTCTCTTGTCCAGGCTGCCCCAGCCCAGCTCTCTCAGCCTGGCTCCAGAGCAGAGCTGCTCCAGCCCTCGCAGCATCCCCATGGCCTCCTCTGCACTCACTCGAGCAGGTCCCTACTGAAACGAACAGTCTCTGCCCTTTCTCACTGTCTGTGGGACTGATGCCATTTCTGCCCCTTTCTCCTTCATTTCTAGGGATCATGGAAATGGTTCCTGCTTGGTGGGAATAGGATGCCCCCAAGGGCATGCAGGTGTTGGTGGGTTTGGATGCACTGCCCATGCTGGCGGTGCAGGATGGGTGCCAGAGCAGTTTGGCACGAGGCAGGAGATGTTCTCCTTGGAGCTCATGGGCAGCAGTTACTAATAATCTGGGTTTATTAGCTGTGGCTTAAATACAAAGCAGAGTAATTAGGGGGGAAGTGGTCACCCTGCCAGGCTGAGGGTGTGATTAGAGACCAGAAATGCACTTACAGAATTGGAGAGGAGTTGAGCTCCCAGCTCCATCTCAGTGCTCTGCCAAGAGGGGCCCTGTGCACAGCAGAAATGGAATTCTGTAGTTTATTCCTTTCTTACTGACAAGGCTGCACTGAGCCAGCGCAGCACAGGAAGATGCTGCATCGCAGTGGCTGACCTTCTCTGGTCCTTGCTCTTCCGCAGGCAAACCTGGACTGAGGGCTGCTGACAGGGGAGAGAATCCAGGGGTAAACTCCTGCTTCAGAGGATCTTGCTGCAGTAAATCATCCATAATAGTGCTGTGTCAAGAGCAGTGTGTGGCCAGCCCCAGCAAGCTGCTGCCATCCTGCTCTGTGGTCCTGCAGAGCTTGTTGAGGCTCCCCGGTCACCTGGCAGGGGCTTGGGAGCTTAAGGGTGACTTTAACCTGTTGTGCTTCCCTGTGAGGGTGCTGAGGCGCTGGCGCAGGGTGCCCAGAGAAGCTGTGGCTGCCCCATCCCTGGCAGTGTCAAGGCCAGGTTGGACACAGGGGCTTGGAGCAGCTGCTCCAGGGGAAGGGGTCCCTGCCTGTGGCAGGGGTTGGAGCTGGAGGAGCTTTAAGGTCTCTTCTAATACAAACCACTGTGGGATCATTCTGTGGTTCTGTGAGCTCTGAATGCGTGACAGGGCCCTGGCTTGAATCTGTCCCTGAGTGGAACTGCTGAAATCCCCTTTCCCTCTGTAGGAACTGTGTTGTTGGGGCTGTGTGCCCGTTACTGACTGCTCTTGTGTCCCCTTGGAGCAGAACACGGCTTTGTGCACTGCCTGCTCTGGCCTCTTTGGAAAGGCTGGGTGCTCAGTGAGTGGAAGGCAGGAGGGGAAGGGGCAGGGAAGGGGTTCAGACCTGTCACCACATGTGTCTGTGGGGCTCCAGCCCATGGGGGGGTCCCAGCACTGCACTCTCCCTGCGTTCCCCAACTCTGGTTTGCTCTACACCCCATTGAGGTCTCTGCCATTTAGGTTGGATTCTGCGTTTCCCTATAGCTTCCCCTTGCCCTCTGATGGAAAAATCCTTCCCTGCAATGGTACTAACTGAGGGTTTGTCTTTCCCTCTAGTTCAAGCCCTTATGGAGGCTGTCCCTGTGCTCAGAGCAGGCTGGTGCAGGTGTGTGCTCTGGGGCTTTGCCTGCCTGCAAGGACCAGAGGAGCAGCACTGCAATCCAAAGGCAAACACAGTGGGAAGGAGGTGTCAGATGCCTTTTGGGGGGCTGCTTGTGACCCTCTTGCCCCTCCCCACGCCTGGAGCTCTCAGTTACATGCTGGGCAGCAGAGCAAAGGGGTTGGGAGACTTCCAGGTCCTGCAGCATCGCTGCCTTGGCACTGGTGTGTCCTGACCTTTGGGAATTGGAGGAAGGTGGGTAACTTACACCTGCCCTGATCCTCTTACACACCAGTAAGCTGAGCATGGGTGGATTTAGATGCATGTAAGGGCATGCTTTAATGGTGGTGTGGTTTAAACCCAGCTGGCAACCCAGCACCAGGAGCTGCTCGCTCAGCCCCGAGCTCAATGGGGGAAGAATTGGAAGGATGTGAAACCCCTGGCTTGAGATAAGAACAGTTTGATAAGTAAAGTACAATATCCTACTACTAATGATAATGGTAAGGGAAAACCAGGCTGTGATATGGGGTGAGTTTTGTCTTCAGCCCCTGCCATGTGTCTTTCCCTTTGTCTATGGAGATCAGGTGGGCATCTTTGTTCACAGGTTGAGAGAGGAGATCCTGCCCCTCTGCTGTTCTCTCGGGAGACCCCCGCTGCAGCCCTGATCCAGCTCTGGGGCAGCAGCACAAGAGGGACCTGGAGCTGTTGGAGCAAGTGCAGAGGAGGCCATGGAGCTGCTGCGAGGGCTGGAGCAGCTCTGCTCTGGAGCCAGGCTGAGAGAGCTGGGCTGGGGCAGCCTGGACAAGAGAAGGCTCCTGAAGGGGAGACCTGAGAGCAGCTCCAGTGCCTGAAGGGGCTGCAGGAAAGCTGGAGAGGGGCTTGGGACAAGGGCCTGTAGGGACAGGCCAAGGGGAATGGCTTGAACCTGCCAGAACAGGGGAGACTGAGCTGAGCTCTTAGGCAGAAGCTGTTCCCTGTGAGGGTGCTGAGGCGCTGGCACAGGGTGCCCAGAGAAGCTGTGGCTGCCCCATCCCTGGCAGTGTTCAAGGCCAGGTTGGACACAGGGGCTTGGAGCAGCTGCTCCAGTGGAAGGGGTCCCTGCTCATGGCAGGGGTTGGAGCTGGGAGAGGTTGCTCCTGACACAAACAAGGCTGTTACTCTGTGATTCTATGAATCCCCTAGGAGTGTTCCTGCTTGCAGCAAGGTTGACATTCACCTGCAAAGGGTGGCAGTGTGTGCTGACTGATGTACCTGTCTCATGCTGTCCAGTTCCCAACTCCCATCAGTGCTGCCGTGTGTCGCTGGTGGATGTCAGGAGAGGCCTGGCGCTGCTGAAATCGTAGCTAGACCTGAGGGTGGAAAATGTTTAAGCATCATTAAAAATGGATGCTCAGCTCAGTGACGCACTTGGGAGGACATCCAAGACCTCCGGTGGTTTTCCGTAGCTGCGTGCCAAGGCGCTGCTGCTGCTCCCTGTGCAGGTAGAGAGCATCTCCCCATGGCTGTGGCCGTCCCGTCTGTGGGTGTCTGCTCTGAAGACAACTCATGGCCTCCCAGATACCAGCACATTGGAATGTTGTGCCACTGCTGCTGCCCTGCTTCAGGCTGTGCAGGCTGCTCCTGCCTGCAGCCCGTGCAGAGACATGGGGACATCTTCCCACACTTGTGCCACCAAACTGCAGCATCTCCGGCATTTCAGCATAGGAGATCTGTGCACATCCATAGTAATCACTGGATCCTAAAGGATTGAGTGACTTAAGGGACAGACACAGTTAAATGCCACAGTTTGTACATTTCTTCATTGCTTTTGTTCATCTGTCAGGAGCAAACAACTTGATTGTTGAGGACACATCTGGTGTCTGTGGGGTCAGTGTCTGCTGGTCTGGTGGAGCTGGTCCTGAAGCCAGAGGCAGTGTGGGTCTGCCTGCAGGGCTGCCATGGGTAACGTGCTGGCTGTGGACTCAGAGCCTGGTTCTGTGTGCAGCTCTGCTGTCCCAAACACAAGGACATGGAGCTGTTGGAGCCAGTCCAAAGGAGGCCACGAGGATGATCAGGGGCTGCTGCACCTCCTGTATGAAAACAGGCTGAGAAAGTTGGGGCTGTTCAGCCTGGAGAATAGAAGCTGCGTGGAGACCTCAGAGCAGCTTCCAGTGTTTGAAGGGGGCTACAGGGATGCTGGAGAGGAGCTCTTCATCAGGGACTGCAGTGATAGGACAAGGGGTAAGGGGTTGAAACTTAAACAGGGGAAGTTCAGGTTGGAGATAAGGCAGAAGCTGTTCCCTGGGAGGGTGCTGAGGCGCTGGCACAGGGTGCCCAGAGAAGCTGTGGCTGCCCCATCCCTGGCAGTGTTCAAGGCCAGGTTGGACACAGGGGCTTGGAGCAGCTGCTCCAGTGGAAGAGGTCCCTGCCTGTGGCAGGGGTTGGAGCTGGAGGAGCTTTAAGGTCAGCACAAACCATTGTGGGATTTCATGATCATTGTCCCCTTTCCTGCTAACCTGTTGGGTTGGATTGCTCTACACCATTTCTCCCATCCTGTTTTGAGTTTAGACCCTGCTATTTGGCGTGCCCAACCCTCTTATGTCTTTGTAGCCTCACCTAACAGCTATTGGAGTTGTTCAGGGGATTGGGTGATCAGAAGATCCTGTATGTGCCTGGAGGAGAATGGGCACAGTCCAGCTGAGGTGCAGCATTTGCTGCTGAGCCTCATTGACTGGTACCAGCATCAGTGTTAAGATGTTTAGTAGCTAGACTGGGCATGCTGCAGTAATTGTAATAGGTATAAGTTTTGCTTTCCCACTACTTTGCTTTTCAAGAAACAAGTCCTTTCTGTGCATCCATGGCCTGGCATGTCTGCTCCACAGTCAGGCTTGTGTTTTAGTAGATAATTCCTAGGAAAGGAAGCTGACAGCACAAGGTGGGTCAGGATTCATCCCTGCTGCAGCTTCATCCGTCCCAAGACCCTTACCACAAGGGTAGCTCATGGTCCTGTGCTATAATGGGACAAGTATTGTTTGCTCTGCATTTGTTCTGTGGAGCCCCATCACTGGGTTGGGGTCCTCCTGCTTGGCCCATGATCAGCTTCAGGAGATGTCCCAGCTTGCCACAAGCACCCACTATTTGCTGTTTTTAAGCCCCCATGTACTTGAACAGCTTTCCATTTGCATCAGCAGGGCTGGTGATAGCTGGGAAGTGATCACCCGAGTTTGGAATGATTTATGGATGATTATTTGCTGTGCTATTTTGGTGCTTCATTTCCAGCCTCATTCTTTGTAACCACAAAAGAACCTCCTGTGCCTGCAGCTGGAGGTGCTGCAAACCCCATCCATCTTCTGGCAGCCAGGCTGGACTATTAAATATAGATACCCATTTCCATTTAATATTCATAGCTATTAAAAGGGATAAAAACAGATGTGTCTTCTAGAGCCAATGTGGAAATTACTCTGCTTGAGCAGCGATGGGCGATCAGCGCTTCCAAGAAATCTGGATAATCCCAGGCAGGAAGGGCTGGCATTTCTGAATCCCTCCCCTGGTGTCAGCAGGGACTCTGGTTGATGTTGGGATAAACGGGGAATCTCTTAGGGAGGTGGGATTGGTTTCTGTGGTATTTACTTGTGGAAACATCTGTGAGGAGCAAGGGCTCAAAGGTTTGTCTGGGATTGCCACAGCAGTGGTTGGCTTGATGCTTGCTGCTCTCATGGACCTCCCCTGCTCTGCTCTGGGGGGAGAAAAGGCTTTTGCCAAATAAATGTGGAATTTTTCAGGGATTTAGATACAAAACTCAAGGACAGATGTGGGGAAAGGCAGGAGAAGGTGCACAGGGGTGGAGCTGGGAAAAAGGAGGTTGAGGGTGAAAAATTGCTGTTTTCCTATAGTATTTTGCAGTTGGCTTGTGTCCTGTCCATCCCGTCCTTGTCCCACACTGTTGCTTTATCCTCTCCAAACCCAGCAAATGTGCCACGATTCCAGTGCCTAAAGGGGCTGCAGGAAAGCTGGAGAGGGGCTTGGGACAAGGGATGTAGGGACAGGCCAAGGGGAATGGCTTGAACCTGCCAGAACAGGGGAGACTGAGCTGAGCTCTTAGGCAGAAGCTGTTCCCTGTGAGGGTGCTGAGGCGCTGGCACAGGGTGCCCAGAGCAGCTGTGGCTGCCCCATCCCTGACAGTGTTCAAGACTAGGTTGGACACAGGGGCTTGGAGCAGCTGCTCCAGTGGCAGGGGTTGGAGCTGGAGGAGCTTTAAGGTCCCTTCAACCCAAACCAGGCTGGGATCATGTGATTCTATGGTTCCCAGGCACTGGCTCTGGATGGCAGTGGGGGGGATACTGAGGCACAGTCTGTGATGCTCCTCACATGGCTCAACAAGGTGATGGTTTTGGGGTGGGTGCAATGGGGATATTCTTGGTACTGCTCCTGGTTGTAGAAGCGAATCCTCCATCTTGTTCCCAGGCACATCTTGGCACACTGTATCCCCTGAGCATCCCGTGGTCCTTCCAGGTGCTCTGGTGGTGTTTCCCCAGGCAATTGCCAGGCACCATCTGCTGCAGGATGTGATGTGGATGGAGCTTTCTCCTTCCCCTTGGCAAGGGAAGGAGAGGGCAGGACTTCAGCAGAGGTCCATTGCCCCTAGATCAGCCAGCTGGAGTTAGATCCCTGCTGCAGACACATGGGGCTGCCTTTGTCATCATCAAGGGCTGGGGGATGGCTCTGGGGATCAGAGCCCCAAAACCAGGTGATAGAGATGTGTAGGCATCAAATGAATGCTCCTTTGTAAGTGCTGGAAGGAAATAGAGGTGCTAAGCGTTCACAGTGGCCTGAGGTGGTGATAAACACTGACCTGAGGGCTGAGCACAGGGGGGCTCTTGGGAAAGGTAAAGCTCTGCTTTTTTAGTAGGAAGCTTCATTGTCTCTGACAGCAGTCTGGTGCTGCTGCTCTGAACATGCTGCCTGCTGGCTCTGTGAGTGCAGCAGCGACCGGGTTGGGCTCTCCTGCTTTGGGAGCAGGGACCCCTTCCACTGGAGCAGCTGCTCCAAGCCCCTGTGTCCAACCTGGCCTTGAACACTGCCAGGGATGGGGCAGCCACAGCTTCTCTGGGCACCCTGTGCCAGCGCCTCAGCAGCCTCACAGGGAACAGCTTCTGCCTAAGAGCTCATCTCAGTCTCCCCTGTTCTGGCAGGTTCAAGCCATTCCCCTTGGCCTGTCCCTACAGGCCCTTGTCCCAAGCCCCTCTCCAGGTTTCCTGCAGCCCCTTTAGGCACTGGAGCTGCTCTCAGGTCTCCCCTTCAGGAGCCTTCTTGCCACTTTCTTGCTGCTGATAGAGAAAAAGGCTGCGATGCCCCATCCTCAGTGCAGGGGTGGTTGGTGGCTTTGGGGGAACCCAGGAACACTGTTTTAATTAAAGCCCTCAGTGCTCCTTCTGTTCCATGCTGGTTTTACCTTTGGATAGCCCTTGACCATCTCTTTTCCTAGTAGGTGACTGGCAGTGGTTGGGTGCAGAGGGCATTTGCAGTGCAGTTTGCTGTCAGGTTTTACTGTCTCCTCGGTGGCTTCCTGGCGCTGCAGAGCGGTGCGGCAGGAACCAGTCTCTTGGCTTGGCTACTGCAGCACCGACCCCACACTTCCAGCTCCCTCTTCTGCTCATTCCCTTCCCTGCCAGCGGCAAGGCAGGTTCCATGCCTTGTACAGGGCAGCCCTGCCTTTGGGAGGTTCTGGAGGCTCCAGTGAGTGGTGCTGGGTGGCTCAGGGAGAAGGTGATGTAGGAAGAATGAGGACTTTCCCTGAAAGCGAGGATACTCGGGAAGGTTTCTACTCACACAGTGGAGAAGGAAGGTTCAGGATGTAGGTGCTGGACCTGGAAGGGGAGGTAAGCAGGGACTCACTGCTGTGGTGCTGTGTAGTGGTGGTGCTTTTAGCTGGAGGTGTCACAGCCAGGCTCTAGATGCAGTTTGGGAGTTTTGGAACGATGGGTCTAACGCTGAGCACTTCAGTCCTTTTCCTGCTCCTGGTTATCCCATGGAACGGCTCTGCTCGGCTCTGAAGCACTGAGCAGGCTGGGTGGGAGCATGGTGCGGGCTCTGTGTCACTGCCTTCCCCATGGGTGGTGATGCAGGCAGGAGCATTCCCAGCGCAGGGAAGTCCCCACGTCATGCCTCCAGCCTGCAGCTTCCCACCAGCTCTGGGGAAATTGCAAGTGATGGGAAGAATTTAGCTGAGGGGTATTTTAGAGCTGGAAAATGGGCTATAAAGAGAGCTCCTGCCTTCATGGCCTCCTGGTGAGGAGCTGCTCTGGGCACTGAGGGCTTGTATTGCTCTCTAGGCTGAGGAGCAAACGCAAGGAAGCTTAGGGACGATGGCTGCCTATCCATGTTACATGGATTAAATAGCATCAGAGCCAAAAATAATCTTCCCGGTTTATGGTGATGCTGCTGTTCCCATGGCAACTGCTCATGGAGTGCCCTACAAACAACGGGCACAACATTGCCTGCAAGTCACAACAAAGTGTGAGATGGGGAGGAAGGGGCTTGGCTTGTGGAGTGCCTGCTTCAGACTGCGTGGTGTGGGCAGAATGTGAGCATGTTCCTGGGCCTGCAGCACAAGAGCGACCTGGAGCTGTTGGAGCGAGTGCAGAGGAGGCCACAGAGATGCTGCGAGGGCTGGAGCAGCTCTGCTCTGGAGCCAGGCTGAGAGAGCTGGGCTGGGGCAGCCTGGACAAGAGAAGGCTCCTGAAGGGGAGACCTGAGAGCAGCTCCAGTGCCTAAAGGGGCTGCAGGAAAACTGGAGAGGGGCTTGGGATAAGGGCCTGTAGGGACAGGCCAAGGGGAATGGCTTGAACCTGCCAGAACAGGGGAGACTGAGATGAGCTCTTAGGCAGAAGCTGTTCCCTGTGAGTGTGCTGAGGCGCTGGCACAGGGTGCCCAGAGAAGCTGTGGCTGCCCCATCCCTGGCAGTGCTCAAGGCCATGTTGGACACAGGGGCTTGGAGCAGCTGCTCCAGTGGAAGGGGTCCCTGCCCATGGCAGGGGTTGGAGCTGGAGGAGCTTTGAGGTCTCTTCCCAGAGACCTTGAACTGGGACCAGACTGAGCTGTATAAAATCCACCACCATCCCCTTCGCACCATCTATGTTTGTCCAAGCATCATTTGGATCCATGCCCGCGGGTGGAACCTGTGTTGCTGCGCAGTAGATCTGGTGAAAGCTCATGCTGTATTTGTGTGGAGACTATGGAAGGTGATGGATTCTAGCCTGTACCCCAGATTGCCCTGGAAAACATCAGGGAGATGGCTCAGAGCAGCATGAGGTCCCTGTCCCAGCGAGCATCCTTGTGCCGTAGGGTACACTCTGCTCCGTCCTTCCCATGCACCAGCTCAGGACAGGTACAGACAGTGCTCAGTGCGCAGGGAGCTGTGTATGTGCTGCCAGGGACCAGCCTGCCTTTGTGTGCCCCGGAATGAAAGGCACCCTGGGAATACTGGAAACATTTGGAACAGAAAGCGAGCCTCAGGGAGCTTTTGGTTATTTCCTTATTGGTGGGAAAGTGGCTTAAATTTTCCTGCTGGATCTCATGCAGTTGGCACATACACAATGCTGTGGTGTAAGCTCATGCCCATCACCGTGGTGCCTCTGTGCACCCTCCTGGGACGGAGCCCTTCAAATCCTGCCTGTTCCCATTCCCCTTCCCCTGCCTGTCTCCTCTACCTATGCTGGAGACTTCCATGACGCTGTGTGCTCCCATCCCGAAGAGTGGGGCTGTTCCACCCGCTCCATGGCACCCCAGCCCTCTCCCCGCTGCTCTCCTTCCCTGGGAAGTTCTCAGGGAGCTTCCTTGGGGCCTGGGAATGCTGGATCCGGTAGTCCTTTGTCCTCAGTGGCCATAAGCTGCTTCACCTCCTGGCTTTAACCACTGCTCCTCGTGGTTGTTGTATGAGGATGCTCAGGGCTGGGTTGCAGATGGACCAGGTGGCTGTTTCGGGAGATGCTGCCCTGATTCTGTGTTGCTTTGTGCCTTGTTTCCCAGCAGGGCTTTGAATTCTTCTCCCCTGTCCTTCCTTGTCCCATCATGTCCTTTCTGGGTAGCTTCAGAGCCACGAGACTTGGTGCAGCACTGTGTGTGCTCTGCTGCAACTTTGACCCTCAGTCCTTTGCTGTTTTCCAGGTTGCTCTGGCTCTTGCCTTGGGAGCAGCCTTGGTGCTGTTCCATGAAGGCAGCTCTGTCTCTCATTGCCCTTAGCTGAACATCACTGGCAGGATCTCCAGCGTTTTGAAAGATCTCATAAATGAGCCATGGATACACCCCAACCCCTGTCAGTGAATGATGGGCTTTTCTCCTCCTGTTACAGCTCAGAAAGGGGATGTTATGCCCCTCCTTGTAACTGAGGCATCCCAAGGTCCATGATTTATAGATTTCGGGTGTTTCAGCCTGGGTGACCTGGTCTGCATCCCCCTGAGTCCCCCAGCCATAGAATCACAGAATCCAGCCTGGTCTGGGTTGAATGGACCTTAAAGCTCACCCAGCTCCAACCCCTGCCATGGGCAGGGACCCCTTCCACTGGAGCAGCTGCTCCAAGCCCCTGTGTCCAACCTGGCCTTGAACACTGCCAGGGATGGGGCAGCCACAGCTTCTCTGGGCACCCTGTGCCAGCGCCTCAGCACCCTCACAGGGAACAGCTTCTGCCTAACAGCTCATCTCAGTCTCCCCTGTTCTGGCAGGTTCAAGCCATTCCCCTTGGCCTGTCCCTACAGGCCCTTGTCCCAAGCCCCTCTCCAGGTTTCCTGCAGCCCCTTTAGGCACTGGAGCTGCTCTCAGGTCTCCCCTTCAGGAGCCTTCTCTCTGCAGGCTGAACAAGTTTCGGATCAGTGTTGCTGGTCCCCACCTCTTTCCAATCCAGAAAGAGCTGTTGGAGGGAGGGGAGATGAAGAGGCTGCTCCCTGCTCTGCTGCCTCAGTGCGTTTTGGGTGCACCTGGAGAAACCTTGGCTCAATTTTGGCCACAAGGAAGTGGTGCAGACCTAGCACAGGACCAGCTCTGCTCTGGCTTTTCATATCTGCTTGGGCAGTGCCTCCTCTTGCAGCCCCTCGCCTCCTTGGGACAACTTGGAGAGATGCTGCATTGTACTCACTGCTCTGTTTTAAGTTGGTTTTCTGGTTTTAAGTCACCTCAGTGCTCTGGAATTGCTGAAATTTTTGTTTGTGCTATACCTGATTTTCTGCCCTCTGAGGATGTAATTATGGTTCTGGGTAAAGGCTCCTCTGGGCCATTTGCCCTTTCCCTTGTGTGAAGTAGTCCATCCTGCCCAAAGCAGAGTGTGCAGAGCCCTCAGGAGGTTCACACTGCACCGGCCTCCCCTGGTATTTGCCACCCCATTGCTCAGCCCTGACCCAAGTCTCAGTGACAGCGATGGGAGCCCTTTGGTGACTCTGGGTGACTCCTGCGTTGCTCCAACACTCCATGCTTTGCTCCTGGGGGACACGGTGGCCACAGCCCCATCCCTGGCAGTGCTGCCTGTGCAGGGGGGGAGGCAGGAGGTCCCCTGCCCGCGCCACGTCCGGGGGTAACCATGGAAACTGATTCTTCTCCATCCCTCCCTTTGCAGATGACTCGGGCGATGAGGAGCCTGCCTCGCAGTCAGACAAGAGCGAGCTGCACGGCACGTTGAAAACCCTCTCGAGTAAGCTGGAGGATCTGAGCACTTGCAATGACCTGATCGCCAAGCACGGGGCGGCCCTGCAGCGCTCGCTCAGCGAGCTGGAGAACCTCAAGCTGCCGGCTGAGAGCGGCGAGAAGATCAAGGCGGTGAATGAACGTGCCACGCTCTTCCGCATCACTTCCAATGCTATGATCAACGTAAGTTGCTGTGGTTTCCTCCTCCTCCTCCTCCCTCCATCCTCCTTCTTCCCCCCAGCACGGCCCCGTGTTGTCCCGCTGGAGCCATGTGCTGGATTGTGTCTGCTCAGGGCTTGGGCAAGGCTGGGGGCTTGGTGCCAGCTCAGTGCCACGGTGAGGGGTTGGGAAGTTGGGAACAGGCGGCTCAGGAAGCAGGAACGGACAGTCTGCTGCATCCTCATGGCATGCTTTCTGGGGAGGCTGCTCCAGACTGGCACAGTGTGGCTGTTAAAAGCTGGATGGAGGTGTGGAATGCAAAGGGGCTTTCTGCCGTTCCGGGGGGAAGGCTTTTCTGACTGGCACAGAGCAGGGGGCCGGTTCCTGCTGCGCATTCAGACCCACACGGCAGTCACATCCTCACTGACCTCCATGAAGCTGCCCTTGTTTCACACGAGCAGGGATTTAACCCCCTCGGGGTCTGGTTGTGCTTCCCAGCCGGGTTGGCTGGAGTTGGGAAGCGTGTGCTGGCTCCAGCGCTGCTCCCTGCCCTGTGCAGCATGACTGTGCTCTTGGCTTCTGTTCTGGACAGTGTCTCTTTGGGGTGTGGATCTGCCTCTGTCACAGCCAAATGCCCTCCTGGGGAGCCTCATGTTCCCTAGGGAGCTCTGGGGAATGGAAGAGAGAGCAAAACTGAGGGAAGAACCCAGCAAACCCAACCCCAAAGCTTCACAGACCTGGAAGAATGCATTGAAGTAGAGCTTGGGGACTTGTGAATGGAGCAGTGCTACCGCCGTGCTGTGCTTGCTCTGGGCTAAAGGAGGTTATGTCTTGTTTAAGTGGGCTTTAAATATAGCAGTAATAATGTAATCCCCAGCAGGAGCTGGGGGCACTTTGGAACCTGTCCCTGCTTGCAGAAGGTTGTAGCTGTTGGGGAAAAGGCTTCCTGATGGGGTGTCTTGTGTTTCGGACCAGCTCTGGGGGGAATGTGCGGTGCTTCCCCTGGGGAGACTTTGTTGAAGTTCCTGGAGTGGGGCTGGCAGCACGGTGGGAGCAGTGGGAGGTGACAGTGGAGCCCTTGGTGCTGCCGAGGTGGTTCAGAGGCAGAGCAGCACTGGGATGTGTGCAGGGAATGGCTGGGGAGAGATGGGTTTTGTAGCGGCCTTTTGGGAAGAGACAAGCAGAGCAATCCCTGCCTTGTCCTGCCCTGAAAGGAGGAGGTTGCAGTGGCTGCAGTGTGATAAAAGCTTGAGTGAAACCATCTGGACAGTGGGAACTGCACAAAAACTGGGCAGAGGAACAGCAGAAATGGGGTTTGACTGAATACTGAGGAGGTGAGAGGGGCTGGGGAGGGGAGTGGGGCTTCAGGTGCGTGTTAGAGATCAGCTTTGAACAGCAGCATCCTTTGGTAGCTCAGGAGCAGCTCCATGTGTCCGAAGGGGAAAGGTGTCATGGAAGCAGCAGGATGGGAGCAGGGCAGCAGCTCCTGGGGTGGTTGTGGCTCTCCCAGCCTGTCACTATGGGGTAGGGGTGACAGAGCTGTGGGCAAGGGGACACTGACCCCAGGAAGCAGTGATGCTTTGTGGGGGGATGGATTAGGAAGGCAGGAGGAGGGTGAGCAGGGCAGGGTTGTAGGGGATGAGAGGGAGGGGGACCGAGAGCCTGAGCACCATCCTGGTGGGATGGTGCTCCCAGCTATGTGGTCACCTTGTCCTGCATGAGCATGGGGTGATGCTGCTGCACGGAGCCTGCCCAGAGAGACTCCTGTGGGGTGTTTGCAGGCTCTGTGCAAGGCAAAGGTCCCCAGATCTGTACTGAAACATGAAACATCTCTACAGGGAAGCACAGGGAGCCCATCTGTCTCCTGGCAGTAGGTGAAAATACACCCTGCTCCTGGCACAGGCTTCGCAGGGACATGCATCCCATGGGAGCACAGGATTTTTTCCTTGCAGGAAAAAATGAGCTCTTAGGCAGAAGCTGTTCCCTGTGAGGGTGCTGAGGCGCTGGCACAGGGTGCCCAGAGAAGCTGTGGCTGCCCCATCCCTGGCAGTGGTCAAGACCAGGTTGGACACAGGGGCTTGGAGCAGCTGCTGCAGTGGAAGGTGTCCCTGCCCGTGGCAGGGGTTGGAGCTGGAGGAGCTTTAAGGGCCCTTCAGCACAAACCAGGCTGTGACTCTGTGAGTCTCTGTTCTCAGCTGCATCACCTGCAGGATCAGATGCCCAAAGCCAGACTTTAGCACAAGTACCCCAAGGCCTCTTCCTGACCATTCCCATCTCTGTCCCCATCAGCCCATGGGGATGAACACGGCTCCTCGAGTGCAACTCAAAGCAATCAATGCTGAAGCGCAGAAATCAGTTACTCCTGGTTGGAGCACGTGAGCAGCCTGGGGCCCAGCTCTGGGCAGGGCAGGGGCAGGCTGCGCTGTGCTGCCCACAGTGGGAAGGGATGGATGCTCCGGGACTGGTCCTTGTGTTTTCCATCAGCCGCCTGTCATCCCATTATGTAAATATCCTGGGAGCTGCAGGGAGCCAGTGCAGGGAAAAGAATCTGTGCAGATGACAAGAGCCTCACTGCGAAGGTGACCTCACTGCGTGCTCCCCATCCTGCCTCTGCTGGCTCCCGGTGCTGCTCCTCCCAGGATCTGGAGGGGAAGGCAGCTCCAGCTGCCCCTCAGATGCTCAGGATGGTGGAGGAAGGTTTGGGCAGAGGTGGAGAGGGACGTGCTGGACCTTTGTGTTACAGATGAGGGTCTGATCCATGCAGAGACAGACTGTTGTAGGGCTTCAGTTCAGACTCAGAACAGTTTGGGCTGGAAGGGACCTTCAAAGCTCCTCTGGTCCAAACCCCTGCAATGAGCAGGGACATCTTCAACAAGACCAAGTTACCCAGAACCACATCCAGCCTGGCCTGGAATGGCTCCAGGGATGGGGCAGCCACCACCTCTCTGGGCAACCTGTGCCAGTGCCTCAGCATCCTCACGGTAACAAATTCCTTCCTCACATCCAGCCTGAATCTCCTCTCTTTTAGTTTCAAACCATCACCCTTTGTCCTGTTAGAACAGGCTCTGCTAAAAAGTCTCTCCCCATCTTCTAGCCCCCTTTCAGGTACTGGAAGGCTGCAGTAAGGTCTGCCTGGAGTCTTCTCCAGAGCTGTATCAGGACTGCAGGGGAGGTCTCAGCAGAGCAGAGGGGCAGAATCCCTTCCCTTGACCTCCTGCTCACAGCCCTTTGCTCCCATCTCCACTTGGGAGCCTGCATCCCACCCCACGGGGGATGCTTGGCGGATCCAAGGGGTCAGAGTGTCCCTGTGTCACACAGGGAGGGGATGCAGGGAAGCAAGTCGCAATCTGCTGCAGGGGAGGAGGGGGAGGCATGTAAAAGTAAGCAGCAACAAATTAAAGGGCTAATGAGAGGCACAGGGCTGAGGAGAACAGCACTGCAGTGCTTAGACTTGTTCAAGGAGCAGCAAGAGCTTCCGACTCATCGCTCAGCAGCAGGGACACGCTGAGGAAGTGGTGTTGGCATCGAGAAATGCTCGCAGGGCTGTGGGTGGTGCTGGCAATAGGATTTTAATGGGAATGGGGCTTGTGTCGTTGTGCAGGAGCTGCGCTCTGCCTTTGGCATGCCTTGTGCTTCCTTAAGGGATGTGGGCATGGAGACCAGCAGGACTTGGGCTTGGCTGTGTCATTCCTGCATTATCCCTCTGGGTTCCTGAGGAGCAGAGGTGGAGGAAGGGTCTGTGGAGCAGGTGCAGCCCAGGCAAATAAGGCTGGGAGGCTGTTGGGGCAGGGAGATGCTGAGTGGGCAGCCCCTGTGGGGCTGGAGTGGAACCAGTGGTCCTGGGGACCACAGCACCCTGTAGAATGCCTGTCGGTGGCCACAAGCCCATAACATGGAAGCGCCCACTTTGAGGCAGACTGAACTTTCCCACCCGGGTTTTCCTTTCCTGCAGGAGTAGAATCATAGAATCCAGCCTGATTTGGGGTGGAAGGGACCTTAAAGCTCATCCAGTTCCAACCCCTGCCATGGGCAGGGACACCTTCCACTAGAACAGGCTGCTCATGGACCTGTCTGCTGCAGCTCCGGCACCCAAAGACATCAACAAAGAGCATCCTTCAGGGCTCTGAACCTACAGGGAGGGTTTTTAAGTGTGTGAAACTCCGGGCTTGAACCAGACATGAGATCCAGAACGACACATCCTGCTGCTCTCCTGGGAAGGGCTGCCGGGGGCTGTTGGTTAAAGCCTCTGTAGGATTCCAGCAGCACTTGGAGACCTCCTGGGTGCCTGTGCTGGAGTAAGCTGCTTCCGTAGAGCTGCTCCTCTGCCTTCCCGTGTCCCAGCCTCCCTGCTGCGTTCATTTCCCATGGGATGCTGCTGTGATTAATCCCTACTCCTAAAACTGCTTCCATATAAACCTGACTGATGTCAAGTGCATGCGTCGGGTTCCCTGAAGCAGCCTCCAGCCTGGTAGGTAGTTTCTAAGGGTTTATTTCAGTAGTGAGGTAACCGCTGTCTGTGCCTGTGCTTGCGAAGCTGCTTCAGGCTGGTGGGAAGCAGAATTCCCAGGATTTCCTCCCCGAGGTGTTGCATGGCTGGGGTGATGCTGCCAGTGCAGACCTGGCTGGGTCCCGGTGCAGTGAGTGTGCGGGATCCTCAAACCCATCCTGACACAGGATGATGGGACCCAGCTCCTGCTCCAGGGAGCTGGGGCAGGGAGGGAACAGCTGCCTGCTGGGGTGCTCCCAGTTCACCCCAGCACAGCCAGTGGGGCAGGAGGAGCTCTCCATCCTACGCATCCATGTACCACAGGGATTGATTCAAGCAGGCTTCAGCTTCATCCCTTGCATTTGCTTCCTTAGCAGGAGGGATTGTCCCCATCTGCCCTCGGTGGCCTCAGTGGGTGCGCTGCTGCTAAAACCAGAGCAAACCCCAGCAGTGGGGCAGGGCTTTTCCTCCCTGTGACTTCCAATGGTGATCACACAGGAGGAGCTGGTTCTGCCATATCCCACTGCCTGTGCTAATGATCCGTGCTGTTCTAATGACACACACACACTAATCAGCCCCTTGGAAACCATGTCACCGACCCAGAAAACCCCTGGCTTTGGGATTAAATCCCTCACTCCACCACTAATCCTTGCTGGATGAGAGGCTGCAGCGAGGGCTCCGTGTGTGCAGGGTGGTTTGGCTGCGGATGCACTGTGCTGACGAGTAACCGGTGGGTGCTTTGCTGTTCTCTGGGGAGGGGGTGGAGGGTGATGGGTGTCACCATGGGGTCTGTCCCTGCCCATGGGGCTGGGGTCCAGGATGTGGGGATGTGGAGCCTGGCTTCGTGCTCGGAGCTCCTGCAGCTTTCTCTGGAACCTTCTTATTGGTGTTTTGATTTAGAGGATGTCCCTGATCAGATCTGTCCAGACAGGCGCTGCCTTCCTTGTAATCATCATCACTCCCTCTGGATGCTGAGTCCTCCCAGCCAGGTCCTATCCCATGGGTGCGTGCTCAGACCTTGCACAGTGTGTCCATGAGACCTCCGCACCACTGGGGCTTTTGGTGATGCTCCTGCTTTAACCTCACCGTGCCTTAGAGCTTCTCAATGTCTTCTCCTCTTCCTCCTCACTGTATTCATCTGACCCCCAGGAGGCTTCAGGCTCTGTCCTGGGGATCTCCACAGAGCCTCATGTGAGAAGGTGGAGTACACGTTGTCACCAGCACCTGAGGACACCTCTCTCAGCTCAGCCCTCCTGGATTTTGGCTAAAAGCAATAACTTTTGTGTTCTGTGCAGCTTCAGAGCTGAGTTTGGAGCATTCCCGGCTTCAGGATCAGCAGAGCTGTGTGTCAGTGGGCTTAGTGTGACTGAGATGGGGATTGCACCGTCAGCAGTGCCTGGTGTGGGTCAGCAGAGCTGAACCATGAGGCAGCCCAGCCGGGCTCTACCGCAGTGCTGTGACCGAGTGAGCCCTGTCCCTACCTCCTGTGACCTTCTGTGCCCGGTGGTGGTTGGCACTCTGGGGACATGGGGAGGGCAGATAGAGATGTGTTGCTGGGTTAATCCCTCTGTGGTTCTGCCCCTGCTATCACCAGGGCTGTGTTCACCTCTTGCCTGGCTGCTGCACCCAGGATGCTTCTCTCAGCTCCTTCCTCCTGTGCCTTCCAAAGGAGAAGGCACTGCAGTGGCAGCACTGGGTCTCCCGTGGATTTACCCAGGAAGGAGTCACGGCACTGGGAGATGAGTGGGCTCGAGGAGCTGCTGCTCCTGCAGCCCCTCTGAGCAGCAGAACTGTCGGCAAAGGCACAGCACGAGGCTGAAGCCACGGTCCCGATGGCAGCAGCTCATGGGGCTGGGGCTGCCCGCGGGCAGTGCCAGCTGCTCACTGCCACCGTGGCGCCGGCACAGATGCTCTCCCAGCCCGGAGATTGCTCCATCAGGCAGAAGAGGAAAGAAGCTGCCAGCAAGAGCCTCATTAAATCTGTTTGTGAGAGCCCTTTGCAGGGCAGAGCGCTCAGAGCACATCAGAGCCAGGGTCTGGCCCCTGTGACTCCAGGTGGGCACTGGCCCCTCTCGTGGCCTTGGCTCTTTTATGGATGCCTGTGTGGGTCCAGGAGACCCCAGCACAAAGCCTCTGCTCCTTGTGTGTCTTCTGAGCTGGTCCCAGCATGTCCAAGCCATGCTGTGATGCCCAAAGGACTGCCCAGCAGGGCCTGGCTGGCATCGTGTTGGTCCATAACCCATGGCCAGTGTTGGCTTATTCCATTTCTTTTCATTGCACCAACCAGGAGATGGTTGAGGCCCTCAGTGCCATGGGTTAGTGGTGGCCTTGGTGGTGCTGGGGTAAAGGTTGGACTGGATGAGCTTAAAGTTCTTTTCCAACCCAGCTGATTTGATGATTTGTGAGCACAGACTGGGCAGCCTGCGTAAGGGCTGCGTGGGTTAGGGACTGGAGCCTGTTAATGCAGCTGGGCTGGTGGATTTGCCACTGTTTGACCCTAATCCTCTCCGTATCTCATGGGGTCACACGTCTGTCATGGTGCAGGCAGGGATAACGCAGGACTGCCCGGGGTGAGGTCCTCTTTGTGGAGCTCCACTATGGGCAAGGTGTGCTTGGTGGGTTATGCAGTGGCTCATGGGGGAGCACTGTGTCTTCGTGGCATCCCTGGCAGTGTTCAAGGCCAGGTTGCACACAGGGGCTTGGAGCAGCTGCTCCAGTGGAAGGGGTCCCTGCACATGGCAGGGGTTGGAGCTGGAGGAGCTTTAAGGTCCCTTCAACCCAAACCAGGCTGGGATGCTGTGATTCTATGAAACAAAAGCAATAGGGAGTGGGATGATTTTTGACGTCAAACTCAGGTTTTTAGGCTGAGCCTGGCAAGGCTGAGCCCAGCACTTCCTTTCAGGCTCTCCTCTTGCCACCAGCCCTGCTCCAGGGAGAAGCCTTCCGGTATGCCTGCATCCTCCTGCTCCAGCCAGCGGGGATGCTCGTGAGCTGGCTGAGGTCACTCCAAGGATTTGGGACAGATGTGCTGTTACTGAAGCAGCCTGTGTTGATGTGGGTGTTTCCCGGTGCTGTCCAGCCACTGGCACGGCTGTTGCAGCAGATGGCTACACCCAAACCCACATCCCAGTCTGATGTGATTTGGGATTCAGGCTGCCTCTATCCTTACATTTTCCTTTTCCTTTCTGCTCAGTCTTGTGGTGGGGGAAGGACAAATGAACCCTCTCCTGGTGCAGGCACTCGTGTTTATGCTGTGTGCCAGGAGCAGTGATGTGTTGGGAATGCGTTCAGAGCTAATGAGGATCAGGAGCCGCCCTGCCCCTGGGGGCTGTTCTGCAGCAAGCAGATGTGTCCCAGGGTTTTGATGACTCCAGGAAGGAAGGGAGCACTTATCTCCGAGGCAGCAGCCCTAATGTGGAGCTGATGAAGTGACAGCTCCTGCTGTATAATTCACCACTGAAAGAGAGATGATTGAACACATCTGGCGGTTCCTTCTCTCGTGGCACTCTTGGGTGATGAAGTGGTCCTTGTCCCATGCAGGCAAAGGAAAGGTCTGCTTGAGGAGCAGGAGGTGTTGCTCCTGGAACAGCAGGCACGTCCCTGGAAGGTTTTCTCTTACCTAAAGGTTAGATTGACAGGGCTGTTCGTCCAGGATGCTCGGGGAAATTGGGACTGTGGGTTTGAGTGCTTTCCCATCAGCAGTGTGTTGGAGGTGATGAAATGTTGCTAGGACTCCCTGAGAGGTTGTCACTTCTTGTGGTTCAGACCCTGGGCAGAAATCTGGTGTATCCCAATTGAATCATTTACTCTTTTCAGCTAACAAACCTCATCTCTCTGTTCCTTGTCCCTCGGTTTAACTGGAGCCACCACCACTGGGTAGGATGTGGATGACCTCGGGATGATCCTTTCCAGCTGCATAAACCCGTGAGCTGTTGATGATGTTCTCATTAGCCTGTGACAAGCTGTGAAATGTGCTCCATTTGCCATGACAAATGTGTGAATGGTGCTAAATTCACTGCTGTTGGGCACAGGGACAGATGGTGGTGGTGGCACCAGGGCTCCCCTCTGGCTCCCCAGCAGGGTCTGGGTGCCACCTTGCTTCTTCCTCCATGGCAGTTTGCAGGAGCCTCAGTGGTGTTTTCCCATGAGCACACACTCTTTTGGACACCTTGGCTCTGCTTCCTTGTCTTGAGGGTGATTTACACTCCACCATCCAACGCTAGATTGGGTTCTGCTGCGATTTGGAGAGGACGAGAAGCCACCTCCATCCTTCCTGCCACCTGCCTGCAGGTACCACTGGGCTGCCCTGAGACTTGTGCCTGTACTGCAGATGGATGGAGCTTGCTGCTGTCTTTAGCAAGCCTGTTTGAAACAGGCCCCAAACACAAGAGGGACGTGGAGCTATTGGAGTGAGTGCAGAGGAGGCCATGGAGCTGCTGCGAGGGCTGGAGCAGCTCTGTTCTGGAGCCAGGCTGAGAGAGCTGGGCTGGGGCAGCCTGGACAAGAGAAGGCTCCTGAAGGGGAGACCTGAGAGCAGCTCCAGTGCCTAAAGGGGCTGCAGGAAAGGTGGAGAGGGGCTTGGGACAAGGGCCTGTAGGGACAGGCCAAGGGGAATGGCTTGAACCTGCCAGAAGGGGCAGGGAGCTGGAATTGGATGAGCTTTAAGTTTCTGTTCCATTCCAAACCATTCCATGATTCCATGAAACTGCAGTAGCTGCACTGTGGCAGTGATGGCACAGAGGGGACATGGGCATATGGAGTTTGACTTGATCTTTCTTGTGCTTCTGGGAAGCTGTGGGGTGGGTAATGTGCTCTGCAGATGGTGCAGTGTCTGTGCAAAGGCTGCATCTTCAGATACCCATAGCCTTGACTCCCAGCCACAGAGCTCACTGGAGACTTGTTCATCTTCTGCTTCCCTCCTGCAACCCAAGTCCTGTGCCCTCCTTGAGGCAGGTTCCTCTG
Organism: Melopsittacus undulatus; assembly: GCF_012275295.1. Lineage (NCBI taxonomy): Eukaryota > Metazoa > Chordata > Aves > Psittaciformes > Psittaculidae > Melopsittacus > Melopsittacus undulatus. The sequence continues at coordinate 1,126,989 of NC_047538.1, read as the reverse complement.
ACCTTTGTAAGGATGGTCCGTGTCCCTCAGGCAGCAGCGTGGATTTGGGGCTGTGTCTTACAACCCGGATCAGGCTCAGCTCCGACTAAATTTAGCTGCTGCTCCGTAAGGGTTCTCTAAGCTGGATTTGAGGTGTGCAGTTGGTTGCCCCTTTGGAGCCAGGGTGATGAATGAAGTGAAGGAGCCATGACCTGGGATGCTGGAGTTCTGGCTGGGTTTATGTCTCCTGCCCTCACCTTAGTCTGCACCTGGACTGGTCCAGGGTGCCACTTGCATCCCTCCAGTGTCACTGACTGGGACCATGACCCCTTTGCTCCTCGGACACCTGCAGAGGGATGGTTGCTGCTCCTGGAAACAGCTTCCAACCTTGATCCCGAGGCATTTGCAGGGTCTGCTGCTGCTGGACCTGACACCACACAACCCCAATGGAGGTGGGAAGCAGGAATGCCTGTGAGCAGCGAAGTAGAATATCCAGGCTCCCCCCAGGTGCTGTCTGAGGTAAGGGGGGTGCTGGGGTGACAGCTCCTGGCCTCCCTGGCTCCTCCTGAAGCAGAGGGCATGGGGACTGTGGGGGTGAGCTGCTTGTGGCTGCTTTCAGCCCTGGTCCTGAGCATTGGCTGAGCTGTTGTGGCAGGGTCTGTCGCACAGGAGTGGAGCGGAGCTGAGTTCATCCCAGCATGGTGCAGAGCATCCGACCCCATCCGAAATCAGAATGTGGCTGAGGAGGGGCATGAAAGGATTTGTCTCCTTATTTGGGACCTTGTCACACCCTCCCTTGCTGCAGCCAGTCCTCCTTGCTTGCCCCAGTGGGTTGAGGTGCAACACCATCACTCTTGGTACTGCTTTGGGCATGGCTAGAGCGTGGCTGGGGATCCCAGGGTACTGCTGGTGTGGTTGAGGCAGTCAGGGCAGGGAGAGCTGTGTGTCCCTGTGCCAGCATCATAGAACCATAGAATCACAGAAGGGTTGGAAGAGACCTTAAATCTCATCCAGTTCCAGCACAGAAGCTGTGGCTTCTGTTCAAGGCCAGGTTGGACACAGGGGCTTGGAGCAGCTGCTCCAGTGGAAGGTGTCCCTGCCTGTGGCAGGGGTTGGGACTGGAGCGGCTTTCATGTACTTTCCAACACAGACCAGGCTGGGGTTCTGCTGCAGCTCTGTTTGGGGAAGGCACATAGAGAGCATCCCATTATTGTGCCCCCTCCTGCACCAGCTCTTTCACTTGCTGAATATCACTCTTCTTCCCTCCCAGCCCCACACCTGGCAACATGTTCCCTCATTCCAATGCTGTCTCCCTCTTGTCTTCACTTCCCTCTTCTCAAGGACCCTTTTCCCAGCCACATTTTCTTGCTCTCCAGCGGCACCAACCAGCCCTGGGAGTTGATGGTGCTCACCCAGCTGGAAAGAGCATCTCGGTGATGGATGTCACTGGGAGCAGTGGTGAAGCCATTCCAGCCTGGAGCAGAGGACGTGGCTGATGGGTCCTGGAAGAGCCCCAGGAATATTTTCCTTCTGGATTTGTTTCCTTGGGGAGCAGCAGGCTCACCTTCCCACAGAGCAGCAGTGCCATGCTGCTGCCAGCTCTGGTGCGCAGCATCTGGGGGCTCCATCCTGCATCTTAAGGGTTCTTTGGATGGAGCCAAGATGTGGCTGAGGTGTCTCAGGCTCCTTGTGGACAATGTCAGCAGCCGAGGGGCTGGGAAAACCAGACATCAGAGCCCAAGCTGAGGGCTGGGACTCATTTCCCTTCAGTATTGACCTCGCTGGGGTCAAGACTGAAGGAGGGGAGATGCTCATGTCTGAACTACTCACCCCTGCTTCCTGCAGCCCTGGGGTGCTGCCTCTGCTCCATACTGGGGTCTGGGGCATGTTTTAGCTCAGGGATGGTGATAAAATACATCCTGAGGCCTCCTCAGTGCTGCTGCCCCTCTGGTGAACATCCCTGTGAACCTCTGCCCTGTCTGGCTGCAGGTGGTGTAAAACCTGCTGAATAACTTCAATGGGCTTGGCTGCTGCAGGAGCTGGGGACCTGGGCTTGGGGGAGGTCTTGCTTGCAGGATGTTCTCCTCTTTGCCATCCTCAGCATCACTTGCCCAGCTTGATCTTCCCAAAACACCCCCGTGGCTCCATGGAGTCACTTCTTCACCACTTGGATTATTATGAATGAAGCCTGTGGATGTACATTTCCCTTTGGGATACAGCAGGGATCCTGTGTGGAGCTCGGCATCCTCAGGTGAGAGGATCCCAGGTTTTATCTGCTGTTTTCCCTTTGACTGATGGAGCCATTTCTCCTCCACGTCCCCCAGCTCCAGCTGCCTGGTGATGCTCTGGAGAGCTGCCTCCTCCTGCCTCCTCTCCTTACCTCTTCCTTGAATTTACCATTGCACCTTCCAGCCCGTGGTGAGCTGCAGGAGAGTAAGAGGTGATCTCCTAGAGCATTGCTTTAAAGCGCTCTGAGCTGGGGACAGCCAGAACTTTCCATGCCCTGTGCCAGTGAGCTGTGCCAGCAGGGATAATTCTGTGCCTGCTGCCTGCAGGGAGAGACCCTGGGAGCAGATAACAAGCTTTGCTGGGCTGGGAAGGGCACAGCCACGATCTTGTTACTTGCCCTTGTGGTTTCATCCTCTTAAGTGTGATGCATCAGTGTAATGAAAGAAGCCAGCCTGGGATTGTTTTAACTGGGGGGAGGCTTCAGCTTGCAGGTGGGGATGAAGCCATTAAGGCAGGGTCTGTGCTGGGCTTTTGGCCATGGGTGGCTGCTGGTGGGACTTTCTGGGTTGGGAAGAGGAGTGGAATTGTTTCCAGAGGGCAGCGTAGTGCTTGCAGGGGAGTAGTTGTAGAGCCAGGCAGGTAGAACCACTGGTCTGGTTTGTGTTGGAAGGGAACTTAAAGCTCCTCCAGCTCCAACCCCTGCCACGGGCAGGGACCCCTTCCACTGGAGCAGCTGCTCCAAGCCCCTGTGTCCAACCTGGCCTTGAACACTGCCAGGGATGGGGCAGCCACAGCTTCTCTGGGCACCCTGTGCCAGCGCCTCAGCACCCTCACAGGGAAGAACTTCTGCCTTATCTCCAACCTGAACTTCCCCTGTTTCAGTCTGAACCCATCACCCCTTGTCCTGTCACTACAGTCCCTAATGAAGAGCCCCTCTCCAGCATCCTTGTAGCCCCCTTCAGACACTGGAAGCTGCTCTGAGGTCTCCAGCAGCTTCTCTTCTCCAGGCTGAACAGCCCCAGTGTTCTCAGCCGGTCTCCATGTGGGAGCTGCTGCAGCCCCTGCTCATCCTTGTGGCCTCCTCTGGACTTGCTCCAACAGCTCCACATCCTTGTGTTGGGGACACCAGAGCTGCACACAGGGCTGCAAGTGGGGACTCCCCAGAGCGCAGCAGAGGGGCAGGATCCCCTCCCTGAGCTGCTGCTCATGCTCTGGGGATGCAGCCCAGCACATGGGGGGGGTTCTGGGTATCCCCCTCAGTGTGACAGCACCACTGCAGTCTCTGATGGCCACAGATACAAAGCAGGAGGCTCAGACGCTGATGCTCCAGGACAGACCTGTGCTGTGGAGCTTGCACAGGCTTTTTGGCTGAATCATTCCTGCCTGTCAAGGCTGCACCTGATGATGTCTCATTAGGGAACCTTAATGATGTTGTGGAGTGATGTGTGTTGGATGCTTCACGTACCTGTCCATCCTGGAAAAACCAGCAGGTTTGCGAGTTTAAAGTCACCCGGGTGCTTTGATGTGGGAATGATCCAGTCCCATGGGCTGGGGGACAGGGAGAACCATGGGATGGTGAGAGCAGGCAGGAGCAATGAGGGATAGAGATGACACAGATGCAGGGTCAGGTCCTTCTGTGCTGTATTGGGAAGCAGAAGGGTGCAGAGATGAGGACAAAGCAAAACAGCTTTTAAAGAGGATGGGTGAACACTGATTGAGTTTTCTTGTGCAAAGGACAGACCCAAACTCATGGTTTGTCCTTCATTGATCTGATCTTCTGGCAGTGGAAGGCTCCTGGTTTGGTGAAGAATTGGTGAATTGATGCCTTTCTTGGACAAATCCTGGTAAAATCAGGCCAGGTCATGGAGGCCGAAGTCCTGAACTGGTTGCTTGACCAGGAGATACCTCGTTATCCAGGTGCCACCTGCAGCCCAAATGCAGAGTAACCTGCCAAAAAGAGCTGAATAAATCACATGTGAAACTCAAGTAAATGGAAACAGAAAGGCACTGAGTCCTGGGCAATGGTTGAAGTCTGTCAGACATGCAGGGCTCTCTGGGTTTAATCCTTTTGCATAGTTTTGGGTTATTCAGGCAGTGTTTTATCTCAAGAGGACTTCCAAGGCATCGCTTGGTGCATCCCATGAGCCCTCTTTCCCTTGTGCCCAGTGTGTCTGTGTGTGTCCCTCTGGTTGCTGGGTCCCAAGGGCCCATTGTGGAGAGGAGAGGGCTTGTGGCCATGGTGAACGTGTTATGGGGGCCAGACCAGGCCCTGGGCTGTGTGGCTCTGGGAGGAGCTGGGCATCCTCCCTCTCTGCCTCCTTGGAGCAGAGGGCTGTCACCCTGGAGACTGGAGCTGTTTGTGGCTGTCACCCTGGAGACTCAACAGTCTCCTGTTCAGCTTTACCTCAGCCTCAGGACTGGGGATGGATGTGGCTGCTTGAGGCTTCAGGGCATCCACGTTTCAGGGCTGAGGTTTGTGGGCTATGTGGACCAGGGATGGGGATGGGGACAGGAAGAGACTGAGGGGCTGGGCATGGCTGCGGGAGCAGGGACATCACTGGGGCTTCATGGGCTCTGGGCACTGTCCGTGATGCAAATCCTTGGACACGACTGATGTTTGGATGGTCAGAGTTGAAGTGTCCTTCGCCCTATGGGTATGGGGGACTGCAGAGCTCTGGGATGGTGTTTGGGAAGACCAGGGTCTTGGGAGATGAGGTGATGGGGAACCAGTTCTGGAGTCACCACGTGCCAGCGCTGGCTCCACAGCAAGCTGCCAGGCTCGAGGGCTGTGCCGGGGCTGATCCATCCCTTCCTTCCCTCCAGGCTTGCCGTGATTTCCTGGATTTAGCCGAAACTCACAGCCGGAAATGGCAGCGGGCGCTGCAGTATGAGCGGGAGCAGCGCATCCGGCTGGAGGAGACCATCGAGCAGCTAGCCAAGCAGCACAACAGCTTGGAGCGAGCCTGCCGCGGAGCCCCTGGCCTCTCCTCCAGCACCACGGGCATCACCAGCACAACCAAGGGTGAGCGCCGGAGCAGAGCCCTGCGGGAAGCATGGCATGGATGGGGGGGTTCTGCTTGGTTGGTCCCAGCAAGTTGTCATGGATGGGAAGGATGCAAAGAGCAGTGCCCTGCATGCTCACGGTGATAGCTTTTAATAGGTCCAGTTACTTCCAATACCTCCCAATCTATCACCTTCCAAAGGCCCTGTATTTTCCAGTGCATTAAGGGAGCTACAGGAAACCTGGAGAGGGGCTTGGGACAAGGGCCTGTAGGGACAGGCCAAGGGGAATGGCTTGAACCTGCCAGAACAGGGGAGACTGAGATGAGCTCTTAGGCAGAAGCTGTTCCCTGTGAGGGTGCTGAGGCGCTGGCACAGGGTGCCCAGAGAAGCTGTGGCTGCCCCATCCCTGGCAGTGTTCAAGGCCAGGTTGGACACAGGGGCTTGGAGCAGCTGCTCCAGTGGAAGGGGTCCGTGCCTGTGGCAGGGGTTGGAGCTGGAGGAGCTTTAAGGCCCCTTCCAACCCAAACCAGGCTTGGATTCCATGATTACACCTTAATTATTCCTAACTGTCCTGCTGCTCCTTGCTTGAGGATGTCCCCAGGATATGGATGCAGGAGAGGGCTCACCCCAGACTATTTTGGTAGCCAGAACCCTTAACTGTGGGCCCTTTCTGGCTGCTGGAGGTGCCTGGAGGAATCCCGGCGCTCCCAGCTGTGAGGGTTCTCTGGTGGCTCCTCCAGGGCTTGTTTGCTGCTCACAGGATTTACTGGGCAATAAAATCAAACAGCTTTTGTATTCCTGCCAAATCTCCTTCCCTGTGGGAAGCAGCAGTGCCAAATCCTGCCAATTGTGCCTTGTCTCATTGTAAAGGATAGATAGACTCAAGGGGGAGAATCGTGGCTGTGGTGAGGATGATGGCAGTGCCAGGCTCTGCCCTTGTTCTTGTATGGCCTCAAGGAAACAACTTCAAGCTGTGCCAGGAGAGGTTTAGATTGGATATTGGACAATTGGACAATTTCTTCATCACAAGGGCTGTCAAGCATCAGAATGGGCTGTCCAGGGATGCGGTGGAGTCACTGTGTAAGATGTGATACTTAAGGACATGGATCAGTGGTGGCCTTGGCAGTGCTGGGGAACAGTTGGACTGGATGAGCTTAACGGACTTTCCCAACCCAAATGACTCTGTGGCACAGTGGGGAGAGCAGGGGAACACTGCTGTAGGGACAGGCACAAATCTGGCCCAACCCTATCACAAGGGATGCCCCTGCTCCTCTGGAGGAGTCTGGGAATGATGCAAGGAAGGAGGCTGCTGAACCCTGCTGGGAAGCTGAGCCCGATGGGCTGCTGTGGTGGGGGGGCTGGAGCCGAGTGGCTGCTCTGGTCCCAGGTGCTCTGGGTGGCATTTGGAGGTTTTCCCAAGCACAGCAGGGAGCCCTTGTGTGCCAGCATTGGGAGCAGGAGATGTGCTGCCAGGGCACATCCATGCTTTTAGGAGCTGGAAATAGGTACGGCATCTTCTTGTTGTGGAGTGGGGTGGAGAGGAGGGGGCAAGCTGTAGATGGAGCCAGTGTTGGAGGGGAAATGGCTGGTGGAGGGTGGGCGCTGGGGACAGACTCATGCTCAATTGGTTCTAAAGGGAACCAGCAACACCCGAGTGTCTCACACCTTTTGTGCCAACAGGGAGTGTGCAGTCTGCGAAAGGAGAGGCCAGTGATGAAGATGAAGAGACAGAGTATTTTGATGCCATGGAGGATGCACCAGCTTTTATCACTGTAACCGCAGACCCCAGGCACCACAGGTATGAGCCCCTGCCCCAGGGCCACGTGTTGTAGAGTGCAACCTGCTGTGAGCACAGGAAGAGCAGGAAGGAGTGGTTTGCTGAGCCTTGCACTTGGGCTTTAGGGTGGCATCCCCTTCCATGGGGTTGCTTCGTGTGCAGAGCTCGTGCTCTTGTGCCTCCCTGGACATCTGTTTGGGCCGGAAGTACTGGTGGTCTGACCCATGGTCACATCACTGGGATTGGTGCCCACAGGCTGGGTCATACGGTGCTGAGCATCCCCTCCCAGCACCTGTGCATGGCCCCTGTCACCTTGCTGCCTTTCCTGTTGCACCCTGGGGTGGTGCAGGGTGATGCTGTGGGTGATGCTGGCTGTGCTGCACCAGCCTCAGCTCTTCTGTCCCCTTCTCTGCCCTCACTTGTACTTCCTGCCCCACAGGCGTTCGGGCAGTAACCTGAGTGGAGCCAGCGAGGGCCACTCCGAGGACTGGACCCTGGAGGACAGCGTGAGTTGGCCGGGCAGGGTGGGAGGGATGGTCCTTGGGATGGAACCAGGGGAGAGGAGCAGGAAAGGGGGGAAGGAACTCTCTGTGCCTCCAGGAAGGAGCAGAGTTGGCTGCTCTGTGAGCCACAGATGTCAGCACTCTCAGAGCAGCATCCAAACCCCCTCCAAGGGTAGCAGGAGAGTGTTGGGGACATTGGTATTTCCCCCATGCCCTGGAGAACAGGCTCCAGCACTGCTCCCCAGAACAAGTGCCCAAAGGATCTCCTGACCTGTGGTTGCTGCTTCCAGGAGCTGCTGGCTTTGGCTGGGTCATTTGGGGCAAGTCCAGCTTAGATCTGTGTTTCTTCTGTTGCTCCTGCAGGTCTTTGAAAGCTCAAATCAAAGCAGCTACAATGAATCCACTTGCAAAGATCTCCTGCCGAAGAAAAGGAGACGGAGCCGCATCCCCGACAAACCCAACTACAGCCTTAACCTCTGGAGCATCATGAAAAACTGCATTGGCAAAGAGCTCTCCAAGATCCCCATGCCTGTGAGTGAGCGTGTCCCAGCACCAGGGGCAGGGGAGGAGGTGCTGCTGTGGTGCTGGTGCTGAGGGTTTGGTGTGGGCATGGCTCCTGCCAGTGCAGAGGCTTTGGGTGATGGCTCTGGCTGGTGCTGCTCTGTTCCATGGCAGCAGAGCAGCCCCCAGTGGGACAGGAGTCAACCCCATCCTGGGTCTGGGTTTTGCACTGGGCAGAGCCCTCTGGAACCCCCTCACTCTCCTCCCTGGCCGTGCTCTGCAGCATCAGGATGTCCTCACTGCGCTGTGCTGCTGAGTCCAAGCCCTGGCATTTTCACCTCAATTTATTTGCCCCTTGGAATCATCCTTCTGCTGCCGGAGAGCTGGGAAGCTGAAAATGCTGCAGTGGCATGCGGATGGAGTGCCACTTGCTTTGTGGTGAAGGGTTCTGACATCATGGCTGTTACATAGAATCATAACATAGTTTGGGTTGGAAAGGACCTTAAGATCATCCAGTTCCAACCCCCCTGCCATGGGCAGGGACACCTCACACTAAACCATGGCACCCAAGGCTCTGTTCAACCTGGACTTGAGCACTGTCAGGGATGGAGCATTCACAACCTCCCTGGGCAACCCAATTCCAGTACCTCACCACCCTCACAGTAAAGAATTTCTTCCTTAGATCCAGTCTAAAATTCCCCTGTTTCAGTTTGAACCCATTACCCCTTGTCCTGTCACTACAGTCCCTAATGAAGAGTCCATCCCCAGCATCCCTATCTGCCCCCTTCAGACACTGGAAGCTGCTATGAGGTCTCCACGCAGCCTTCTCTTCTCCAGGCTGAACATTCCCAACTTTCTCAGTCTGTCTTCATACAGGAGGTGCTCCAGTCCCTGATCATCCTCGTGGCCTCCTCTGGACTTGTTCCAACAGTTCCATGTCCTTTTTATGATGAGGACACCAGAACTGCACACAATGCTCCAAGTGAGGTCTCATGAGAGAGCAGAGCAGAGGGGCAGGATCACCTCCTTGGACCCGCTGGTCACGCTTCTTTTGATGTAGCCCAGGATACGGTTGGATTTCTGGGCTGTGAGTGCACACTGAAGCTGGCTCATGTTCATTTTCTCATTGACCAACACTCCCAAGTCTTTCTCCCCAGGGCTGCTCTGCCCAACCTGTAGCTGTGCCCGGGATTGCTCCAACCCAGGTGTAGGACCTTGCACTTGGCATGGTTAAACTTCATGAGGTTGGCATCAGGACACTTCCCAAGCGTGTCAAGGTCCCTCTGGATGGCATTCCTTCCCTCCAGCAGATCAACAGAACCACACAGCTTGGTGTCATCGGCAAACTTGCTGAGGGCACACTCAATTCCATTGTCCATGTCAGTGACAAAGATATTAAATGAGACCGGTCCCAACACTGATCCCTGAGGGACACCACTCGTTACTGATCTCCAGACGGACATTGAACCATTGGCCACAACTCTTTGCATGCTGCCATCCAGACAGTTCTTTACCCACCGAGTGGTCCACCTATCAAATTGATGTCTCTCCAATTTAGAAACAGGGATGTCATGTGGGACAGTGTCGAACGCTTTGCACAAGTCCAGGTAGATGACCTCAACTGCTCCACCCCTGTCCGTCATTTCCATAGCCCCATCATAGAAGGCCACCAAATTGATCAGGCAGGATTTCCCCTTAGTGAAGCCATGTTGGTTGTCACCAAGCACCTTGTTGTTTTTCATGTGCTCTAGCATGCCTTCCAAGAGAATCTGCTCCCAGGTTTTGCCAGGCACAGAGGTAAGACTGACTGGTCTGTAATTCCCTGGGTCATCCATTTTCCCCTTCTTGAAAATGGGGGTTTTATTTCCCTTTTTCCAGTCATCAGGAACTTCACCTGACTGCCATGATTTTTCAAATATGATGGCCAGTGGCTTTGCAACTTCATTCACCGGCTCCTTCAGGACCCGCGGATGGATTTCATCAGGTCCCATGGACTTGTGTACATTCAGGTTCTTAAGATGGTCTTGAACCAGATCCTCTCCTACAGTGGGCCCAAGGTCTTCATTCTCACAGTCCCTGTGTCTGCCTTCCAAGTCTTGGGTGGTGTGGTCAGAGCATTTGCCAGTGAAGGCAAAGGAAGCAAAGAAGTCATTGAGAACCTCAGCCTCCTCCAAATCCTGTGTAGCCAGTTCTCCTGAAAGCTTCCAGAGGGGGCCTACGTTGTCCCCAGTCTGTTTTTTATTCACAATGTACCCATAGAATCCCTTCCTGTTATCTTTCACATCCGTAGCCAAGTTTAATTCTGACTGGGCCTTAGCTTTCCTAACCTGGTCCCTACCTTCCTGAACAACATCCCTGTATTCTTCCCAGACTGCCTGTCTTTGCTTCCACCTTTTATAACCCTCTTTTTTCCCTTGAAAAGCCTTATGAGCCATGAGCCTTATCTGGGGTCCTTCCTTTGCTGGGTAAGGCAGAAGGAGCGTGTCACAGGGGCCTGGATGCTGAATTGTTGGTGTTTTATCTCTTCTTAAAACAGTACCTGATGTTCTCCAAGTGAGAGTGCTGCGTTCTCTCTGCCTGTGCTATTTCCAGCCAAGATACACAGCCCAGCACTGCCTGTTGGCATTTCTGCAGCAGCATCAGTGTCAGATAGAGGCATGATGGGAACAGAAATAAGCTCAGGATGCGAAATACCAGCAGCTGCTGGTTCCTGGAGAGAGGAAATCAATACCTTCCCTATCAATCCAGTCATGCCCAGGAGCTGCTAAAACGAGCCCAAGCCTCAGGGCAGTATGTTCTGCTGGCACAGTAGCCCCTCTGCTGGCTCAGGGGATGTGATTCCTCCATCCCTCCCTGGGGTGAGTGGATCTGGTTTCCCAGCACTGCTTGTGAAGAAGAGGCTCAGCCACTCACTGTCAGCTCCTCTCTGCATGTCTGTACAGATAGAGGAAGGGTGATGCTTTACACCCCACAAGCTCAGAAGGGAGATGCTTCGCACCCTGCAAGCTGAGCCAGGAAGCTGCTTTGCCTCCACAAGCTCAGCCACACGTGGCATTTCATTGGCAGATTCACCCCAAGAACAAGCAGCCCATGGTGAGGCAATGTGAGGACAATTTCATCTCCTTCCAACAACCATTTACATTCTCCCCCTGTGGAAAGGTTTAGCTTTGCTGATGCTAGTGGGGAGGATGCAGCTGCTGCTTTGTTCTCTCTCTGCGTCTCTCCCAAGCGTTACCTCAAGCCAGCAGTGATTTGCTTTATCATGTGGATGTGATGCTGCCTGTCTGCCTGTCGCTCCTTCTCAGGTGCTGTAAGAGCCCTAATGCTTACAGGCTAAATCCACGAGTGGAACAAGCTGGAATTTGTTTTCTCTAGGATGAAATACGGAGGTTGGCTTATAGAAGTGGTGCTCCCATCCTTCAACCATCTGCTCCTTCTAAAATATGTTTCTTTGTTCTGAACTGGTAGTGAAAAGTGAATCTACTACCAGGAATTATAACATTAGTATCAGTATTACACAGGGACACCCCCAAATGGGGCTTTTCAAGGTTTTCTGAGCAGCGGGGCTGCAACTGGTATGAGAATGGCTTTGCCAGGAGGTGATGGAGGAGATGGAGAGCAGCCAGGGAACAGTGTGTCCCTGCCCTGTGCAGCCTCTTGCTTGTGGCTGGTGGATACTGGCCAGGAGGCAGGAGGGAGCTGGTCCTGCTGCTGCAGCTTGTTTTGGGGGTCACTGGTGCTCCATCATCAGAGCAAGTTTATACCTGAGACTGTATGTGGCTGCCCCATCCCTGGCAGTGCTCAAGACCAGGTTGGACACAGGGGCTTGGAGCAGCTGCTCCAGTGGAAGGGGTCCCTGCCTGTGGCAGAGGTTGGAGCTGGATGAGCTTTAAGGTCCCTTCAACCCAAACCAGGCTGGGATTCCATGGTTCTGTGTCTGGATAGCTCCCAGGGCTCCCAGCTCTTGTAGTACAGTTCAGAGAGCAAAGTGTGGATTTCTGACCTTTAATGTCTCCATAATGCTGCAGAGGCAGGGAGCAGGCAGTGTGAAGGCAGTGAACAGGGAGTGTGCAGGCAGGGAGCAGGCAGGGTGACTTGGCTCATCCAGCCCCACACCCTGGGGGCTGCTGCTTCCATTCAGCCCTTTCCATCGTCCCTGGATCTGGCCTCCTGGAGCACATTGCTCCATGCTCAGAGCCAGACATGTGGGATGCTGGTGGCAGCAGGGCCTGGTGCTGGGGGGAGGAGGCAGAGGGTGCAGTGCTTGGCTTGGCACCTCCCCTGCTTTGCTGAGCATTCCTTGTGTCCCCCCAGGTGAACTTCAACGAGCCGCTCTCCATGCTGCAGAGGCTGACAGAGGACCTGGAGTACCACGAGCTGCTGGACAAGGCGGCCAAGTGCGAGAGCTCCACGGAGCAGATGTGCTTTGTGGCTGCCTTCTCCGTGTCTTCCTACTCCACAACCGTCCACCGCACTGCGAAGCCCTTCAACCCACTGCTGGGGGAGACCTACGAGCTGGACCGGCTGGAGGAGCTGGGCTTCCGCTCCCTCTGCGAGCAGGTGAGCCAGGGGCTGTGGAGGGACTGAGTGTGCCTGTCCTGCTGCCCCTGCATAGCCAAAGCACCAGCATCTCCTTGCACTGAGCAGCATCCTGGCTGAGGCAGCCAACAGGTTGCTGTTGGTGTTGGCATCAGCAGCAGCAGGCACAACCCAAGGCATTTTTGAGCCGCAGAGTGTCCAATCCCAGTGTTGTAGAGCAACAAAGGTGGGACAGACAGATGGACGCTCTTCCTGCTGCCCTGAACCTCACTTGGATGCTGCATGTGCTGCTCAGCCCAATGCACTGAGCAAAGCATTGATAATCTTGTGCCTGAAATCCTGTTATCCAAATAGGATTGTCTCCTGCTGGTGACAGTGGGATTTAACAGGGAGCTCTTTGCTGTGCTCCTGTGTGTAATCCAGCAGCTTGGGGCGCTCAGCACCTTGGCATGGGAATGGCTTGAACCTGCCAGAGGGGAGACTGAGATGAGCTCTTAGGCAGAAGCTGTTCCCTGTGAGGGTGCTGAGGTGCTGGCACAGGGTGCCCAGAGAAGCTGTGGCTGCCCCATCCCTGGCAGTGTTCAAGGCCAGGTTGGACACAGGGGCTTGGAGCAGCTGCTCCAGTGGAGAGGGTCCCTGCCCATGGCAGGGGTTGGAGCTGGAGGAGCTTTAAGGTCCCTTCCAGCACAAGCCAGGCTGTGGTTGTAAGGTAACATTTTACCAACAAGCCTCAGCAGATCCTGGCAGGAGCTTGGTTCACCTCCTTTTGCTGCTGGGGAACCTCACAGGAAGTCACCCTGATGCCCAGGAGAAGAGCAGAGTGTTCAGGTCAGTGCAGTGGAGCATCCTTAAGGCTGAAGCTGGCCTGGAGCTATTGCATGTCCCAGAAGCCACACTGTGAGCAGTCACCAGGGCTCTCTGGTGCTGGTGGCTGTCCTTCACGGGCTGTTTCTTCTCTCCCCAGGTGAGCCACCACCCCCCTGCAGCCGCCCATCATGTCTTCTCCACGCGAGGGTGGACCTTGTGGCAGGAAATCACCATCGCCAGCAAGTTCAGGGGCAAATATCTCTCCATCATGCCACTGGGTAGGTGACACGTGCAGGTTTGGGACTTGCTTTTATCCCTGCACAGCTCATGCGGTACCTAAAGGTTAAAGTACCTTGATGGTGCCTTGGGCTCATGCAGGGAGCAGTGAATTCCACCCTGGGAGCACGGATTGGTGCTCCTGATGACAGACAGCCTGGTGCTAACTCATCTCCCCTGGAAATTAATGTATCAGCTGCAAAGGGGCTGTGTTGCTTGCTGCTGGCATCATAGCAGAGGTGCTTTGGAAATGCCCTGCTTGCCCATGAATTGATTTCTCTTGAAGTGATGCTTACAGGTTGTCTTGCTGCCTGGTTTAAACCCCTCCCCAGCAGCCAGATGCAATAAGCTGCCTCCTTCCTGTGTTCTGTTTGTCTTCTGCCTGCCCCTGGGCTGAGTAAAAGTGGTTTTGACACTGAGAGTCAACCAGGCAGCACCTTTCTGACCTGCTTTTGAAATGAGTGGTTTTGGGATGTTGGGAAGAGGGCAGAGGCTGTGCAGGTCACTGCCTGCAGCAGAACATGGAGCATGCAGCAACGAGAGGGATGAATGATGGGAGATGCAGGTAGAGGGGCTGGATTGACTCTGAGGACCAGCATGGTGCTGGGGTGGTCCCCACAGCCCTGCCCTCTCTCTGCAGGTGCCATCCACCTTGAGTTCCACTCCAGTGGGAATCACTATGTCTGGAGGAAAGTCACCTCCACTGTTCACAACATCATCGTGGGCAAGCTCTGGATTGACCAGGTTGGTGCCTATGGGTCTGAGGTGATGGGTCCTGCCTGGCCTGGCCTGGCTGTGGCTCTGGGCATGGGGCCTGGAAGGGCATTGCCTTCCTGGGGTAGATATTGGTGTCCCCACCGTACTCTTATCACAATAGGAAGCCGTGCTTCCCTGTAGGGATGGGGCAAAGCTTCCTGGAGCTCCTTATGGTTCTTCCCAAGGCCAGCAGCTCCATGGGGCAGGGTGGGTGATGGGTTTGACCCTATGGGGTTGCCTGGGGTGGTGGCTGCAGCCACGGGTGATGCTGCAGCTGGTGTTGATCTGTACCTGCACTACAACTAATGCCTGATTTGTCTCCTTGCCAAGCCTCTCACTTGCTCTGGTTCTGTGTCTTTTATCTAGTCTGGTGAAATAGAGATTGTTAACCATCAGTCAAAAGATAAATGCCAGCTGAAATTTACCCCCTACAGCTACTTCTCCAGGGATGTTCCCCGAAAGGTGTGTATCCATCAATCTCCCTGCTCCTTCTGCCTGTCCTGGCTGGGATGAGACCTGGCTCTTGTCTCTAAGCTGGGCTCAGAGGGCCACAGTCTTGCCCATGCTGGCCCCTCTGCCATGGGTCACCAGGGAGGGCTGGGGGACACCTCCAAGCAGAGCCCATGTTGGGTTCTCCATGTGCTGGAGCTGCAGCACTGAGACCTGGGAAGGGTTTGATGGGCTGGAGACCCCCCTTCCTGGTCAGAATAGGCACACACTCCCCCTGTCCTGGGCTCCGTTTGGAGACCTGGAGGGTATTGTTCCCCCTGCACCTCTCCCTGTCCTCTGAGCCTTTCCAAACATCACCAGAGCCATCTCCTCCTGCCAGGTGACGGGGGTGGTGAGTGATGCCGATGGCAAGGCGCACTATGTCATGTCCGGCACGTGGGATGAGAAGATGGAGTGCTCCAAGATCGTGCAGAGCAGCCACGGCAGCACCAGCATGGAGGGGAAGCAGAAAACTGTCTACCAGACGCTGTCTCCAAAGGTCCTGTGGAAGAAGTACCCCCTCCCGTGAGTCCCTCCTGTCACCCTGAGCCCCACAGCCTGCACTCATGTGCCCAGAGCAGAGGACGTGGGAAGGGGAGCGGGGCTTGTGTGGCTGCACACAGCAGGTCCCTGCAAGGGGGGGTGGCTCTGGGGGGTGTTAGGGGCAGTTGGAGGTAATGGTTTTGGGGCAGTGGTGATGGCAGGAGATGTGTTGGCTGCATTGGCTTCCCTGGCCATCCTATTCCACCAGCTGCTTTAGCCCTCAGGAGACCGGTCCTCTTGGCTCTCTTGCCCACAGCAGGGATACTCTGAAGTCAGTGGAAGGTGCCCCTGCCCATGGCAGGAGGTTGGAACTGGATGATGTTAAGGTCCTTTCCAACCCAAACCAGGCTGGAATTCTCTGTGATTCTGTGATCCAGGAGCTTTTGGGTGAAGCCATTCTGTGTCTTGGCTGTGCACTCAGAGGTCATAGCCTTGGCTTTTAGCCTGCCCGTGTGGAGGCAGCAGAGGAGGGATCTGCTCCCCTCCAAGACACCCATCAAAGTATCACAGGCATCTCTGTTTAGCAGGTGGGAGGAAGGGCTCCCCAAATCCCAGCCTGGTTTGGGTTGGAAGGGGCCTTAAATCCCATCCAGCTCCAACCCCTGCCACAGGCAGGGGCCCCTTCCACTGGAGCAGCTGCTCCAAGCCCCTGTGTCCAACCTGGCCTTGAACACTGCCAGGGATGGGGCAGCCACAGCTGCACCCTGTAAAAACCCTCTGGTTTTGGGGTAGCAGGAGAAGCATCAATGGGGCTGGTATGAGGCGTGAGGACACGAGGGGCTGGGGAGCTGTGCTCGAGGTGGCACTGCCTGCACCACACTGACCGGAGCTCTGTGGCCTCAGGGAGAACGCTGAGAACATGTATTTCTTCTCGGAGCTGGCCCTCACGCTGAACGAGCCCGAGGAGCGCGTGGCTCCCACCGACAGCCGCCTGCGCCCCGACCAGCGCCTCATGGAGAGCGGCCGCTGGGACGAGGCCAACGTGGAGAAGCAGCGGCTGGAGGAGAAGCAGCGAGCTGTGCGGCGCAGGAGGGAGGCCGAGGCCGTGGAGGCCCTGGAGGAAGGTGAGATCCTCTGGGATGCTGGCGGGGCAGGGACCACCCTGGGAGGGGGCAGGCGGCGTTGAAACCCCCCGCTGGGTTGGGGGGTGAAGGAAGGACCCTGTGGCTCTTAGCGTGGGATTTGCTGGCTTTCAGCTGGGAAAAGCATCCCTTATCCTGGGTTTAGGGGGTCTGTAAGGATGCTGGGGGGGACTGTTCATTAGAGACTGTAGTGATAGGACAAGGGGCGATGGGTTCAAACTTAAAGAGGGGAACTTTAGACTGGATGTAAGAAGGAAATTCTTTACTGTTAGGGTGGTGAGGCACTGGAATGGGTTGCCCAGGGAAGCTGTGAATGCTCCATCCCTGACAGTGTTCAAGGCCAGGTTGGACAGAGCCTTGGGTGCCATGGTTTAGTGTGAGGTGTCCCTGCCCATGGCAGGGGGGTTGGAACTGGATGATCTTAAGGTCCTTCCCAACCCTAACTATTCTATTCTATGATTCCCCCTGGCAGGCAAGGACTATGAGGGCTACATCCCACTGTGGTTTGAGCGCAAGGTGGACACCGTGACGGGGGAGCTCATCTGTGTCTATAAAGGTGGCTACTGGGAGGCCAAGGACAAGCAGGACTGGAGCATGTGCCCCGACATCTTCTGAGCCACCCCGGGGTGGCCTCTGCTCACTGGGACAGACAGAAGGACAGCGAGGCCACGCTGGCAGCATCCCGCTGGCGCTTGACAGGGCAAATACATCCCCCCCGAGTCAGCCCCTGCAGGAATGTGAGAAGCAAACGTACCCAGGGACTCCAAACCTATTTTTTTACGCACTAACAAATGGATGGTGGGGTTCACTGATGGGTTTGCAGCAGCTGCCGAGGCGAGAGGGCACCCGAGGCTGGCTCCATCCTACCCGAATGTGTTCGCTGCTGTCAGGAGCTGCTGCCTCTGTCTTGCAGCATCTCGGCTGTGCTGGCTGAGACGTCGACTTCCAAAGATGCTCACGCTGTGGGGATGCGGTGCACTCATGTGAGCTCTTCCCTTTGACCTGGTTTTCTCTTTTTTCCCCCATCTGTGTGGACTTGATGGAATTACTTTATTTTTTTACATTGGCTCCTGGTTCAGGTTCCCTCAAAGAGGGGCACAAACAACACGGTGTCCTGCTTGGAAAACTGTCCCCAGGGGCTGTGACGCTTGATCCTGGAGGCTTTTGGTGGGTCCCACAGTGCCCAGTGTTCCCAGTAGCATCAATTTGGATATTTCAGCTGTGACTTTGGGTTTTTGGCCATTTTCTTTATTTTAAAATCGCTGGAGCAGATTCCCTGCAGTCTGCTGTGCTTAGCCAAGGTTTGGGACTGTCTTTAATATGATGCTTTGTTAGAATGATTTGAGTGAGGTTTGGGTTGGTTTGGTTTTCCTGCAACCACATCCAAAGGAGAAACAGCCTTGCCGATGTTGGGAATGCTTGGCAGACCCAGGGCAAAGAGGTTTGTCCCCAGTAATGCTCTAGGGTCCACATTCTGGCTCTCTCCCGCTCCATACCACTGCAGCCAAGGGGCTGAACCTCGGTGCTGGCTCCGTAGGCAGCATCTCCCTGCTGAGCTCTGCCAGACACCGGGAGGGAAGAGGTGCCATGGTGCCAATGGGATGGAGCCTCCCTGAGGCAGAGTCTTGGTCCTGCGTCTCCCATCCCTGTGTCTTCCCCATCAAGCCATGCAGCTCTGGTCCATAGTCCCCTGGCATGGCGGGGCTGAGCCCGGAGGGCACCCACAGCCCAGCTCCCTTCATCCTCCTCTCTTGTGGCTGCTCTATCCCAGGAGCAGTTTCAGGTAATCACTAAAGCAGCCTGAGCATGGGGCTGGGGGACCCCCACGTCCCTCCTGGCCCCTCCTGCAGCCCTGGACCTGCCGGGAGGAGCAGAGCAATCCCTGCTGATGATCGATGAGGACCAGGAGCGAGCGGTGCTGGGGCATGGAGCAGGAGGACGGAGGTGGAAGGTCCCGAAGGTGGGATCCTCTGGGCCAGAGAGTGTGAGGGACCTGGACGTTTGCGCTGTCAGATCTCATTTTGATGTCTTCACCATATCACCCACTGCTGCCTCGCAGGGCTCAGAGCCCCCCCGTAGCCGGCCTGTGTCACATCCACATTGGAAGATAATTAGCAATAATGAACTTTGAGGCAATGGCAACTGGAATCCCCAGGCTGCACATGGGACATGTATGCAATCAGGTTCTTCAACCATCAGTCTCCTCCTGGTTGGCTTCTCCTCCAGCACCTTCCATACCCATTCTTCACAGCACACCTACGTGTACAGTATATATAGACCGTGTACGGCATAACAGTAGTGAGTTGGCTCTTGGGAGTGGCAACACCCACTGATTCCCATGTACCCTTTAATCTTATTTATTTGCTTCTAATTTATACATATATATATAAATATATATAAAATTATTTTGCTTAAATTTCTATGGTACACAATAGATGAAAAATAATGAAGACAGAAGTGTCTGTCTGAGTTTTTGTAGCACCATTTCCCTGGGCTCATCCCAGAGGTAGGATGTAGGACTGATGGCAGCCAAGTAACTCCCAAAATGGAGAAGCAACATGTTGCTCCAGAGCTGGATGCGAGAGCGTTCAGGTGGTGTTACACAGGCATCCCCTTCTGGAAATGATGTGTTTGGGGTTTGAAGGGAGGTGCTCTGTGTCCCCCCACTTGCTCCAGGCCACTTACTGGCTCCATGGGCATTGCAGCGTCGTTTGTGGTGGCAACCAAAGTTGCCCAGGGTGGGGCTTATTGTGAAAGGGGCTGGAAATGGAGCTCTTCAGATGCCTCATGTGCCCTGTCTGCTCTGTCAGTGCAGCTGGAGAGCTGAGGAGCTCCTGCCCCGGCTTTTCCTGATTCAGGATCTGAGTGTTCCCGCGATGGAGGAGAGCTCAGTAAGTGCTGGCACCGAGGGTCCTGCTGGGCTCTGGGAGCCCAGGACATCCTCTCTGCTGTACCCCCATTGCTGCTGCTGTTTTGAATGCCCATCCCAGACCCTGCTCAGCCCCGTGGGCAGCGCCAGGAGCACCCCCAAGGCAGAATTCCCCCTTTTTTAGGCTGATTTTAAGAATTCCTCTCTCTTCTAGAGACCTCCTAATGGCAGCACTTACCCACAGCACATCCCCTGCTCTTTCTATTGCCCCTCCCCGAGGATTTTAATGTCATTCCACTGTAAATGCTGTCAAATGTATTTCTTTTGGAACAATATATTGTGAGTGATCCCTCTTCTCCTACACGGAAATAAAACTTGGATTCGGGAGTTTTAAAAGCCGCAGTGCTGAGATGGTCGCTCACTCCCTGAGGATACAGGTGGGGGGCCTGGAGGAGCCCCCAGGTGGCTGATCTCCATGGTGGATGGTAGGTGGGGTGGCCAGGGAAGGGACCAGGGAGAGGATCCAGAGAGGGGATGGACCAGGGAAGGAGATGGCCCAGGGAAAGGAGGTTGCCCAAGGGATGAGGGCTTTAAGGGGTGGCCCAGAGGACAAGGGGGTCAATGGAAGAAGGATCAGGCTGCCCAGAGAGGAGATGGTGCAGGGAAGGTGATGGGAGAGGGAAGGGAGGTCAGCTCAGTAGGGGCTGTCCAAGGTTGGAGATGTCCCAAGGGGAGGCCCAGGGTCAGGGACCCATGGAAGGAGGTTGTCCAGGAGAGAGCTTAGAGGAGAAGGGGCTGACCAGAGAAGGTAGAGGCCCAGGGACGGAGATGTCCCAGTGCAGGTTGGCCAAGGGAGAAGGTGGTTGCCCAGGGCAGAGGAGAGGTGGCCCAAAGGCAGGTGCCCAGGGCAGGAGGTGGCCCAGGGGAGCTGCAGGAGGATGGGGGAAGCCCAGGCAGGCTCAGACTGGCCAGAGGCTGCAGCGTTGCCAGGAGACAGGCACACACAGCACTGCTCGTCCTGCTCTCCTGTCCTGTCCTGTCCGTCTGTCCTGTCCCTCTGTCCTGTCCACCCTAGCCCAGTCTGATCAGGTAAGCACAGGTCGGGGTTGGGGACCCCGGTACCGGACCCGCTCTGTCCATGCAGGCACTGGAGTTTGGGGGGAGCATCCCTGTGCTGGGTGCACAGTGGCACACGGGGCACACAGCCCCAGGTGAGGGCCTGGCAGCTCCAGCGTGCTGGAATCTTGGCTTCGCTGGGAGGCAAAGCTGTGTCCCACAGCAGAGCCCTGGGCACCGCGGCACTGGAGCTGGGGGGCTGTGGGGGTGTCGGTGGGTTCACTCTGAAGCCTAATGAGTGCACGGGGGCTTCTAGCGCGTTACCCTCACCTTGCCTTGTGTTGCAGGCCCGGGGGCAGGCATGGAGCTGGAGGAGGCTGTTTCCACAGACCAGACACGCAGTAAGGCTGCACCCAGGCGGGTGTCTGTCTCTCCCCATGCCTTTGGTCCCCTACTGCCAGGGACACGCTTGTCCCATCCACTCCACAGCGGAGCAGTTTGGAAGCCCAGGGCTGCTGCTGCTGCTGCCCTCCCTGCCTGCTCCCCACTCCCCAGCACAGGGGGTTTTTGCCCTCCAGGGCTTTAAGAGCTGCTGCTCTGTCCTGACCCGCAGCACCCATTTCCTCCTCTCTTCAGAGCTGGGCCCAGGGAAGCTGCTGGGATTTGCAGGATCCTGGGCAAGGGAACACCAGGACCAAGGGCTGGACCCCGCTGATGCCCAGCACAGCCAGGTGTGGGGCAGGGGTCACGTTGTGGGGGTGCAGTGGGACAGCCCCGGGGTGCACTGATGGAGGGTGCGCAGTTGCTGGGGTGTCCCATGTCCTGGTGTCCCCTCTGCAGCGGCACAGCCTGGGCACAGGCAGCAGCAGGGATGGTGCCATCGCTCCTGACACATTCCTCGATGGCTCCTGTGTGGCTGGTGAGTGGGGACAGGGCACTTGGGTGCTCTGCCAGCTCTGCTTTGCCCCCTGTCCCACAGTGATGCCAGGGGACAGGCAGATGGCAGAGCACCAGAGACCAAAGCAGCAAGGGCTGGGAGAGAAAACCTGGTGCTGGGAGATGTCACAGGGGCTTCTGCAGAGGTGTCAAAATGGGGTCTGGGACCAGGGCTCTCCCGTCAGGCAGTGGCTTCCCATAGTTTGTGCTTGAAGGGCTAAGAGCATCCTCCTCCGTGCCCTGCTGCCCTGGCAAGGCTTTGTGCTGCACCCACTGAGCTGAGCTGCTGCAGCAGCACCTGGGAACATCCATCAGAGGAAACATCACCAGGGTTAAAAACCCATGAGAGGATGTTGGAACTTTTGAATCCCAGAATCCCAGCCTGGTGTGGATTGAAGGGACCTTAAAGCTCCTCCAGCTCCAACCCCTTCCACTGGAGCAGCTGCTCCAAGCCCCTGTGTCCAACCTGGTCTTGAACACTGCCAGGGATGGGGCAGCCACAGCTTCTCTGGGCACCCTGTGCCAGCACCTCAGCACCCTCACAGGGAACAGCTTCTGCTTAAGAGCTCAGCTCAGTCTCCCCTGTTCTGGCAGGTTCAAGCCATTCCCCTTGGCCTGTCCCTACAGGCCCTTGTCCCAAGACCCTCTCCAGGTGCCTCAGCAGCCTCACAGGAAAGAAACTCCCATTTCACCTCAACTGCAAAGTCATTTTGCTTTTAACTGCACGAACCCATCTGATTGACTGAAACCGGGACCAGCTCTGACCACGCGGGTGGACGGGGCCGGTGCCGGGCGCTCAGGGCTCTGCTCTCTCTCAGCTCTGCAGGGACCCGCAGCCGGGTGCCCCCGGGCCGGTGCCAGCGCTGTCCTAGGGGATGAGCGCTGCTGGGGGCTGGCTCCGCCCCTCGGCTCCCGGCCCATCCCGGGGGATCAGTGCGGCTCCAGCTCCATCTGCACCGAGGACTTCGCTGACAGGTTCCGGGCGGGCGCGGTGCGGCCGCTGCTGTCCGAGGAGGAGGAGGATGCTGGGCAGAAGGAGCCTTTGCTTCCCACCGGGAGAAGCCCGGGTATCCGGCCGCACTCGGTGCAGCCGCGCAGGAGCCCTGTGCAGGGCACGTCCCCACCTCTGGTGAGGGGGGAGAGCCTGGAATCCCTGGGAGGGAGGATTTCCAGACTGAGCCGGAGCGGAGCTTTGGGGCTGAGCGGAGGAGGGGCCCGGCCAGGCCCCTGCGCGCTCCCATCCCCGGCCCTGCCGGACTCTCCCCACGGACGAGACCAATTGGGCATCACCTGGCGTGGGCAAGGGACAGACCCGGCTGCCGGCTGCCCCCCGGGCACCGCCGCGGGCAGGACCAGGGGCTCTGCTGGGGGCCCTTTGCCAGGAACCAGCTCCGCCAGGAGCAGGGAGCATCGCCCCAGCGAGGCCCTGGTCCCGCTGCAGCAGGAGCCACCCCAGGGACAGCACGGGAATGGTGCCCGTGCCGTGCACGGCAGTGCGAAGGGAGGAGCAGGCAGCAGATGGACCCGAGCTCCCTGCGCCCCTCCCCGTGAGTCTGGGCTGGCTGCAGCGTGCTGCGGGTGCTGGAGAGCCAGGACCAAGCATGGGGAAGGGGCATGGCCGGGCCAGGCACCCTCTGGGCACGGCACCAGTTGTTCACTGGGGTTTGTCCGGGCTGTGTGGGCTCCCCCAAGCCCAGATGCCATTTCTCTCACAGGTCCCACAGCATCAGGACCCCCCGGGGTGGATGGGTCACGGTCACCGTGCCCTGCACGAGAGGCCCGCTGGCAGCGTGGGAAGCTGCCCTGCAAGGTATGGCCCCAAACACAGCCCCCAAGGGATGGCTGTGCCCTGCTGTGGGGTACCGAGGGGGCGCTGCCCAAGGAACAGCCCCGGCTGTGTCAGGATGCACGGGGTGGGAATGGCCCCTGAGACCAAACCTGATCTGGATCCTTGTGTCCCATGTGGTGGCCATGGGAATGCCCTGGGAAAGGACAATGGGTTTGTCACCAGCGTGCAGCGAGGCATCCGGTGTCACTACATTGGTCCCTGCAGGGGAGGCAGGAGGGGACATGGGACACGGGAGCTGCTGCAAAGGGGACTCAGAGCAAACTGGACAGAGCCAGGTACTGGGGGTCCAGGGGTGATGGATCCTGTGCTGAGGCTGGAGACACAGCTCGGGGGTCCCCACAGGTGCCGGTGCCTGGGAGCAGAACTTGGCACTGGGAGCCCAAGGAGGGTTCTGGACCCCTGGTGCTGAGTGGGCATCCTGTGGGTCCACTGTCTGCAGCGGTGCCGATGGGGATGTGGGTGATGGTGTTCCCCCTGCAGGGCTGGGCTGGACGCGTGCTGCTGGGACCCGATGGGCCTGGAGAGGATGGTGAGATCCTCTGAGCTGGGAAAAGCGGGATGGCCAGGGACAGGCTGCAGGGGCTGGGCTTTGGGAGGGAAGAGCACTGTAGCTCCTGAGCCCCACAGAGGGGCCAGAGCTGGCTTCTGGAAGAGACAAGGACATGGGAGGGGGAAAAGGGAGATTTTCCAGTCTCGGCAGGGGCAAAGAGCCTGTGAATGCTGCCAGGAGGGGCTGGAGATGGAGAGGAGGAAAACAATGGCTTTGCAAGAAGAGAAACTGGAGCTACAGAAGGTCAGTGGCCTCCTGGCTTCCCCGTGCAGCCGGGATCACACTGGAGGGACCCTGGGAAGGAGCACGTTACATTCCCCACTGGAGGCTAAGCCCTTTAGTCAGGCATGCACATCTCCTATGGGAAGTGTTCAGCGCTGCCCAAATTCCTAAGGAGCCAAATTAATTTACCCGTGGGAAGGTTTTATTGAGGGCTGGAATTTGGGGAGAAGGATTTGTTGGGAAACGACCCTTTCGGCTGTGCTCAGGCTTGGCCATCGCTCTGGGGAGTCCCAGCAGAGGCACCTCGGGTGCAGGCAGGGCTTGATGCCGGGTGGTGATCCCAGTGCTGGCGACACTTCCCCACCAAACACCAGCTCTTCCTGGGTGTCACCAACCCCTGTGCCTGGCTGAGGGGGGCTTGGGGTGTCCTGCACAGTGACTGCCCTTGGGAAGAGCATTCCTGGCCCTGCAGGGGGAACATGGGCTGCCACGAGGGGTGACGTGAGCCCAGCTCCTCCTGCAGAGGCTCCGGGAGCTGGAGCATCGCTCCCGCTCCCTGCTGCGGCAGAGGCAGGAGGTGCTGCGCCGGCTCCATGTGCTGCTCCTGCAGGAGAAGGTGGATGCCCTCCAGCAGCTCCAGGAGGCTCTGGAGCAGGTGGGAAAGGGTGAAGGGAATGGGGTGGAGGGGATATGGGATGACTCTGGGGTCCTGGAGCTGAATGAACACGGGCAGGGTCCATCTGCCAGAGCACACCATGGCCCATTGTGTTCAACCACAGCCAAACCACTGGGTCCAGGGGCTGTGGCTCACACAGGGATGGGAGCAGCACTGGGGAGCACATCAGCCCAGATGTGCTGCTCCCCCAGGGTCACCCAGGACTGCTGGGTGCAGCAGGCAGCAAGCTCAGCAGCTTGCACTTTGGCAGGGCTGGGGTTGCTCAGGGAGCAGAGGAGATGCCCCCTTGGGTGCCTCCATTCTTGCTCATTCCAAACCCTTCCTGCTCAGCCCTATGTGTACAAGGTGGCTCCAGGGCTTTCCCAGGAGCTCTGACCTGGCTGCAAGGCCAACAGTTTCTATATGAGTGGCTGAATGGAGCTGGGGGCAGACCTGGGGGTGTGGGTTCCACTCTGATCCTCGCCTCTCCCAGCAACTGCTCCTCAAGGAAAGGGCTGTCGGGACCACACGGCTGCAGCACCGCCTGAGCCACCCATGGGAGCAGGCTGGGAGCTGCCCAGCCATGGGGACCACCTCAGCGTGCCTGTGCCAACACAACCTGCACCCCAGCAGTGCCATGGGGCAGGGCCCGGGGCCGGCAGTGGTCAGGTGAGTCCCATGGCTGCAGGGTGCTCACAGCGTGGGTGATATGGGCTCCTGCAGCACCCCGGCACCGGGGCATCCTCTGTGGAGGAGCCATGGGTGCTCCTGTGTGATTGTGTCCTGCAGCTCCTCTCCTCTCCCCCAGCCATGCACTCCATGTCCTGTGTGGCCTCTGGGACCAAATCCAGCAGCACATCAGGGAGCTGCAGAGGGAGCCCAGGGATGCACTGGCTGAAGGAAGGAGTTGATCTGGATATGGGGACAGGGATGGGGATGGGTCTCTCCCTTTGGAGCCATTGAGCCAAGGAGGGCTTCAACTGATGATGTCTGACCCAGGGAGCAGCCCTCGCTGTGCCTCTGTCTGTGCCACGCAGCCAGGGGCTGGGGGTTTGGTGATGCTTCTATAGAATCCCAGCCTGGTTTGAGTTGGAAGGGAACTTAAAGCTCCTCCAGCTCCAACCCCTGCCATGGGCACAGACACCTTCCACTGGAGCAGCTTGATCCAAGCCCCTTCCCTTCCAAACTCGGGTGACCTTTTCCTCTCCCACGCACAGAGATGGGGTGAACACCCGTGTCCCCGTCCCACCTCTTCCTTGTACCTGAGCACTGCGCCTGCCCTCCCACAGCACGGCCATGGGTCCCCGGGGCTCCTGTACCACCTCTGGGAGCTGCAGCCTGGGTAACCTGAGAGTGCTGGGAGGAGAACCGGGCACCACAGCAGGAGAGGAGGCACAGGGACAGGCTGCGACAAGGGACCTGCCTGCGGCCACAGCCTCACCCAAAGACTAAGCCAAAGCAAGCAAGAGGTGCAGAGTCCAGCACCTGCTTTTACCTCTCTACACATCTCACTGGAGAGGACACCGACTTTCCTTCACAGGAGTGAGTCCTGGCAGAGTTTCTCCATGTGCAAGGGGGGAAATGCCAGTTCCCTGCAGTATTTCGTTCCTACATCTCCTTCCAGGGGAAAGGAGGGGATGGGATTGCAATGGCTGTGTGCTGACTTTCAGATTACTTCAAAAGGGCTTTTCGTGGTGGTTTTCTGCAGTGTTGGGCTGGGGAGGTTTCTGGAGTGGTTTGTAATTCCCAATTGTTCCCTTGCTGAAGTTATTGCATGTTCTGATGTTTCACAAAGAGGTTTGTGGGGCAGACTCTGTATTCTGTTGTTATTCTAAAGAGCTTTGAATGAAGCCCCAAATACTTGCAAAAACCCATGGACATCTGCAAAGAGTAGGATGAGGTTCCTGGCCATATGGATAATACCAGGGAAGAAAAATCTGACTCTTTAGCAGGAGATTGAGGCAGAAATGCCCCCATATCTCTGAGTGATCACAGCAACGTTTTCATCACTGGGAATTTCACCTCTTCCCTGTTGGAATCTCGGTTGTTATGAAGGTTTTGGTTCTGGAGGTGGTTGAAGACATCGTAAGTGGAAGATTAACCATGGTTAACCTTGCTTTAGTGATGGGCTTCCATAGCAGAACTTGCTGGTTCTGCTGTTCATGGAAACGGTGGGGTTTGCTTCCCCAGCAAGGGCTGATGAATGAAAATGGTCAAGGAGGCTTTGAGCTCGCATGGTAGGAACTGTTGGAAAGGGGCTGTGAATGCTCAGGAAGCTCAAGGGAGATTCAGATCTTGGGTATTCTTTTGTTGTTCTCGTTGGAGGACCTGTTGGTGTAAAGAAACAGCTCTGGACAATTCAATTACCCCATGTCCAAAGCCAGCTGCTGCTCTGTTTCATGTACAACATCTATCCCAGGAGCAGGGCAAACCATCCTGAGATTCTGTGAATCTACTGCTTCTTCTAAAGTGCCTGAAGTGCCACAGTTCTGTCTTCAAATCAGGTCCTTATCTTGCATTTGCATTTGCACATCCAAGCTGCTTTGCGTGTTCGTGCAAGGTCTTTGGTTTTGCTCTGGAGTTGCTCTTTGTTCCAGCAAGTCAGGGGATGAAATGAGGAACGGCAGCATCCTCTGCAGGAAGATGATAGCATCACAGCCTGGTTTGGGTTGAAGGGACCTTAAAGCTCCTCCAGCTCCAACCCCTGCCACAGGCAGGGACCCCTTCCACTGGAGCAGCTGCTCCAAGCCCGTGTGTCCAACCTGGCCTTGAACACTGCCAGGGATGGGGCAGCCACAGCTTCTCTGGGCACCCTGTGCCAGCGCCTCAGCACCCTCACAGGGAACAGCTTCTGCCTTTGAGCCAACCTGAACATCCTTTGTTTCAGTTTGAACCCATCACCCCATGTCCCATCCCTACAGTCCCTGAGACGGCTCTTGAGCATTTTCTGTCCTGTGGGCAGGAAGCAAAGCGCCTGGGAGGGGGGGACCAGGCAGATCCTCATGGCAAGCAGGACTCCTCCAGTAACCGCCTGAAGAGGAGTAGGAACCCTGTGAGGATTTGGGGTGATCTTGGCTGTGAGGGTGGGAAATGTCCTCTCTGCAGTGCCCCACAGAGCAGCCCCACGAGCACAGCAGCTTTGATGAGAAGGGGATGGGGAAAACATTCCCTTTGCCTTGCCTTGGTGAATGCTCAGAGGAGCCCTGGTTTGGAACCGGCAGGCAGGAGGTGGCAGGAGATGCGTGTCTGGAATGTGCTCCCATAACCCTCATGTGGTGTAAAACGGGGGATCCCTGTGATGTCCCATTGCTGCCTTCAGCTCCTGTGCAGTGGATTAAGGCCTCCTGCCAACAGAGTTGCAAAGTGGCCTGAAAACTAACTGGTAAAGAGGGAGTCTCTGGATTTAGAGAATGGTGCTTCCATTGGATGCACCGATGCACTAGTGCTTCCCTGCCTCCTCTGCAAGGTTCTGGGGCATGGCCCAGTCCTGGAGGCCAGTGCCAGCTTTGCTGCTGCCTTGTTGCCTCCCAGACCGTAGCTGTGGAGCCAAGATGAGGTGTGGGTGCTGGGGCTGAGGCTGGAGCCAGCGTGTTGCTGTACAGCTACAAGGCACAGGGTTCCTGCTGGGGATTGGCCTTTGTCCGTTTGCCTCCAGCATCACCAGTGTCGAGTTCACCCTGCAGGAAAAACGTGAGTTACAAAAGGGGGAAAAACTGAAGTCAAAGCCAGCACCTACCAATGTGCAGGGAAAGGGTGATGCTCCTGCAAATGCTCAGTAATTCCCTTTACTCCTGCACTGTGGGTCACAGCCCAGCCAGTTGTTACAGGGGCTGTTCAGTCTGCAGCAGGGTAACTACCACAGAGAATCAACCCTGTCCCATGGGCCTGCTGGGATATATTTCCCCTGCGGAGATGAGGGTCTGACAGGACAGACCTGCAGCATCCTCTCCCTCTCCTGCCCATGTTCTTGCACAAGAATCCCATGAGGGGATATTGGAACTTTTCTTTTGAATCCTGGAATCCCAGCCTGGTTTGTCTTGGAAAGGACCTTGAAGCTCCTCCAGCTCCAGCCGCTGCCACGGGCAGGGACCCCTTCCACTGGAGCAGCTGCTCCAAGCCCCTGTGTCCAACCTGGCCTTGAACACTGCCAGGGATGGGGCAGCCACAGCTTCTCTGGGCACCCTGTCAGTGTCCCAGTGGTTCAAATGGTTCCAGCAGTTCAATGGTTGCTCACTTTCTCAGCTGCCTTTCCTGGGGTGCAGGGGATGTGCAGCCCTCCTGAGCTGGAGGGAGCTGCTGGAAGCAGAGCTCATGTGCCCCAGCCTGAGCTCCCACTTGGCAGCAACCACAAGGCTCTTTCCCTGGCTCTTGGGGCTAAATCCACTAATGAGGATGAGATGTGCTTGTTGTAGGGGGGCAGTGCAGGAACAGGGATCCGGCTGCTCCTGCGTGCTTGGCTCTCTGAGTGCTGTGACTGACACGTACACGTTGACATCTGTGTAATGAGGGAGGTGTAATGAGATTGAAAATGGAAGCATAGTGAGGCAGAGGCACAGCATGATGCCAAAAGTCTTGCAATGGGAAGCAAGAAGGGGTGTGCTGTTAAAATGGAGACATGGCATGAGCTGCAGAAACCAAGGTTCTGGTTGAAATGCAGAGTGAGAACAATACAAAGGGATTTGGTTGGGAAATGCACAAACTGGTGTGAAGGAAAAATGCCAAGGAGACAGACACGAAGGAAGAGACAGATCCATGCAGGAGAAGCTGCACGGTGCCTGGGGACCCAGGGAGGGACAGGCCAGATGACTTCAACCCGTGTCATAAGAAACCATACAACTTGATGCTTCTGCCTTGCCTTGTGCTTGGGAAGTCTCTCAGGCAGCGCAGCTTCAGGACCCCAGTGCAACCTTGGCAGTATCTGGTACAGGATGTGCCCCTGTTGAAGGCAATGCAGGAATGTGAGAGCAGCAGTTAATGTTAATTTAGTGTAATCCAAGCCTGGTTGAAAGCTGGATGGAATACCTGGAGACACTGCTCTGCACCAGAAGTGATGAACTGTTATGTAGGGAAAAGAATGACAACAGGATGTGCTTAGAAAGAATCTGGAAAGTTCTGCTGCAGCAAGGTGTAATTGGGGATGCTATGGAAAAAGTCCTTTGTAAGAAGGTGCTACCTGACAATGGCTGTTTGATAGTGTTTTGTGCACCTGCAGCAAGGGGTGGACTAGGGAGGATTTAAGAGGTCTCAATCAAGGATTAAACAACTGGAGCACCATGGGGCTGCGTGGTTAAGGCCAGGATTCCAGCCCTGTTGGACCCTTGGCTGCATGGGCTTGGCTGATATTTCCAATAACATCTTTTTAGTTAAAGGTTTCCAAAGCTGCCCCATGCTGAAACCTGCTCAGTGCAAAGAGCAGGAGCTGGGAGGGCCTTGCTGCCAGCACCGGCATTGAATCCTTATCGGGGTGAGAAGAGGTCTGGATTATGGGGAAGGGGTAAGGAGGAGCTTTCAGAAATTAAATGCTCTGGGTAACAAAAAGCCTTTTCTTCTGGAGAAGTTTAACAGGAATTGCTGGAGAAAAGCTGCCAGGAATGAAAGCCCTCTATTGAAAACCTCCTGTGTGAGAGCTGCCCATCACTCACTCCTGGCACCGCCACACAATGGCATCAGATCCTCTTTTTTTGTGGCATAACTCGTTTTAATCAGGTTGGAGACCTGAACTGCTCGTTTCTTTTGTGCTCTTTATGTTGGCAGTCTGTTAATGGGGCTGCAAGGAGGGGCTGGGGCTGCCTCTCCCTGGTACCTGGTTTCCACATGGCTTCTGATGAGGTGAAAATTCAGACCTTGCTGAAGGATGGAAGGGGTAATAGATGAAAACACGCACCATGAGCGTTCACCTCTGCTGGCTACAGACAGGGAATAAAAGCATAGGGGAGAGACCCTGTAGCACAAGGGCAAACCCCAAGAAAAGCTGGTTTTTGTAATCAGGGAAGCTGATTCCAGCAGTTGCCATCTGTCACCATTTCCACTGTGATAACGGTGACCATGGGTGTGTGGATCCAGCTTTTTCCCTTGCTAGGGATGCTTGGGACTCCTCCTTATGTATTACTCAGCATTCCTCTATTAAAAAACCCCAAGGCTTCCAGCTCTCAGGTGGAAAAACCCAAGCTAAGCAAAACCTAGCAGGTTTTTGAGGCTTGCTTTTTGATTTGCTTTAAAGATAGGAGGTTTAAAAAGAAACCCCTTCTACATTTGCATATATCCAGGTAGAGATGTGACCTATTAAAACTCATGCTGCTGTTATGATTTTGGGGCCAGCTCCTCTCCTGGCTGGTGGTTTGTCACATCAGGCGATGGCTCAGTTCAGATGCTGGTTCAGCCCAGGTTAACCAGCCTGCTGTGCCAGCAGCATGCTTCCCTGCTTCAAACCTGTCCAGGGCAGGATGGCTCTTACTGCTACAGACCTTGAACAGGCAGCAGCAATCCTATAGCTATATCTGCATGTACTGTTGCATGTACTGCATGTCAGCTTCTGCTGACTGAGCTCCACAGCTTCCTTCCTCTTCTGCAGCCCTGCAGTGGTGGGGTCTGGCTGTTTCTGATTGCAGGGGTTCTGAAGCATGCTTTGCTAAGGGAAAAAGAAGGAACTATCCTAACTCAGGTGGTGAAAAGGCTTGGGACCTTTGCTGCCCAGCTGCCCTATGGTGTCCCTGGGGCTCCAAGGAGGTGAAGCTGAAAATGCTCCTCCCCTCATGCTTGGATGGAGTGAATAGAGGCCACATTGATATTTGCCACAGTTGACAGACTCCCACCCACAGCACTGCTGCTGAGCCGGAAGATCACTTCCTGCCTTGTGGAGTAATCCTGTATGTTTTTATGAAGAGCACTCACCCATTAGAGATATTTACTTATGGAGAGCATCTCCTAATGCCTGGGGATTGCAGATACTCATGGTTCACGGCTGATGGACTTGCTTTGCACTGATTAAGTGACCCCTTTGAGAAATGCAGAGTAATTGGTGGCATCCTCATTTCATGTGAGTAGTTCTCATCTTTTCCAAAAGGGAGACGGAAGGCAGAGTAGTTACACTGGGATAATCACATCCCAGCCATGATAGAGACTTCCGCGTAGTTGGTGGTGTTTGGCAGAAGGAAAACTGCAAGCATTCCTTCTGCAGGAATTGCAGGTGAGGGTAATTAGCTGGAATTACTAATTGTAGGAAATTACGCACCTCTAAGTGCCTACATCCCCAGCCAGAGCTCTGTGCTGTCTCCTGGTGCTCAATAGATGCCACTCGGGTCTCCTTGCACAGCTGTGAGCAGGTATGTGTTACACACAGAGCTGGGCCACAGGTACCATCACTGAGCAGAAACATTAAGGTTACAAATCAAAGCACATGCTAAGGACAGTGTGGAGACCCCAGGGCAATGGGAAAAGGGTTTACTGTAACCTAGAAGAAGATGCTGTGGAAACTGAATAGGAACAGATTGCAAATATGGGCAGCCTGACCCAGGGAGGAAGAGGTTGAAGTTGTTCTGAGCCAAGCCTGGGGCTGGACCAGCACCACTGACTGCATGGAGGTGCTGGGCCTGGCTGGTGTTGGTCTGAGGGCTGGCCAGAGGCTTTGAGTGGGGTGGACAAAACCATTTGCAAGGCAGGTTTCCTTGGAGGTTGGAGAGGCAGTGTTGGGAATGAGTCTGATTGCCTGGAATAGGGGCTCCCAGGAAAGCAAGCTCTGTCATGGACCAGCATTAATGCATCTTGGTCTCATCCATTAGCAGAAGCTTTATTCCCAAAGAGTCAGAGCATCCATGCAGACCAGGTAGGAGACTGGGAAGAAGGAGCTCAGCTGGGCTGTAGTCACCTCCTGTGCACATGGACTGAG
This sequence comes from Melopsittacus undulatus, assembly GCF_012275295.1. Taxonomy (NCBI): domain Eukaryota; kingdom Metazoa; phylum Chordata; class Aves; order Psittaciformes; family Psittaculidae; genus Melopsittacus; species Melopsittacus undulatus. The sequence goes on along the minus strand of NC_047538.1, from coordinate 1,094,483 downwards.
AAAAGGAGCACAGCAGGAGCACCAGCCCTCCCAGGGGATGGAGAATAAGGGGGCTTACTTGTGTATATTGCATGTATTTGCCTCCTGCTCATTCATTATCCTGATCCTTAGGCCAGGCTGGTTAATCAGAGCCATGTGGGGGTGTGGTAAAGACTCCCATCATTTGTATGAATTACAGGTGGTGGCTAATTGAAGGTGTATTTACTTTATGCTGATACAGTCTGATGCTCTTGCTCTATTCAGGGATGGCACTTCATCTTAGTCACATTTGATTGTAGCAGCTTCCTGGGAAGTGCCAGGTAAGCAGGCAATTTCTGCTTATGCTGGGTAATACCCACATCTCCCAGTCAGCCTGGGCTGACTGCAAATGGGCCTGCCTTATGTTAATTAACAAATTCCCACTATTCCCATGCAATCCTGGTTAATTGGCTATATTCCTTTGATTATCATGACTAACCCCAGCCAATCAACAGGGAGTGTGGAGCACTGATTTTATGTAAGTACTTTTACCATCTGCTGAGTAATTCCTGCTATTCTGAGGCAGGATCAGCCTGGAAAAGACTGTTTCCTTTTCTCCTGGTTAGTTATTAGTGTCACACAGCCATGCAGGGTGCAGTAGTGCTGAACTAAAAGCATATTTGCTGTCTACAGTCTAATTCCAATAATTTCTGTAGGTCACTACTTAATCAGCAGCATTTTTTGCCCATACTATCCCCTGCTATTTCTAGGGTGTTTGTGATGATCAGGATGAGCTGTTCACTTGTTTTAACACATTTAGTTACCAAACACCTCCAAAAGTCGCAAGTACCAAAGAGTATTTTGCCCACAGAGAGTAACTCCTTTTGGAAGGAGGCTTTTTGGGGTGTGAAGAGGGGGGTTTGGGGAGTGAAGAGACCCGCTTGTCCTCTGACAAAAGCTCCTATCTGATGCTGAGAAACCTACTTGCTCTTGTTTGTGTTTCTTTCCATTCCCCTGGCTGCAATGACCAGTTCCCACCATCCCTGGAGAGTGCTGCTTCATCAGGTACGTATTTGGTGGTGAAAGCATAATTTGATCATTTGCATGGAGTGGCTGGTATTGTTAAACAGGGCAAGGCTTGTCTTATGCTGTTTAATTCTTGAGAATTAGATTTATTAGAGTGTTTGTACTTACACCAACCGACTCCCATTATTATTTATGGCTGGGGCACTCGGAGTCAGTTGTCTCAAGATGCTTCCTTCCTATTCTCCATGGACCACGTCAGCTAATTGGAGAGGGTTTGTGCTACATAGTATGTGTACCTGTGTACACGGTGAGTAATTCCCCCCCTTTCCCTGGGGACATGGCTCATCAGGTGCATATTTGTCATCAGCCGGTTAATTCCCAGTATCCTTGGGAATTCTGCCAATATACCTGGTTCCCAGCAGTCATAAGGGAATGGTTGTGTTGGAAACCAGTTTCGTGGTATGCTGGTTGACTGCCATGAAGACAAAGTGTGCTGGAGGGACCAGCGACTTTCTGAAAACCTCAGGCACCTGCATGCAGTGGGAATACATATAATTTATGGTGATAAATGCCATCATCTAAGGGGTCAGGATACCTGTTTTCACTCTGGATAAGACCTTTTTCCTGACAATTTTGAGCAATGAGGGTGATAATGGGACGTGCTTACCTTGTAACAGCAATTTCTGAGCTTTCTAATGAATTTCATTGTGAGTAGCCATGGCTGAGCAGATTCTTTAACAGGAGGATTTAACATTTTCCCCATCAGTTCTGGGTAATGGGGATTAATCAAAGGTGTTTCCCTAATAATTCCCAGCATCACTGAGGAAGTGACCGTAGTTAACTGAACACATTTGATTTATGTTGGAGAACACCAGCCAGCAAGCTCTTTGCTGTTCCTGTTTCTGTCCCCACTTCTTGCAGCAGCATGGTCATACAGCGCTGAATGGTCTCCTAGATAGCAATTCCCACAGAAAGCTGGTTAAGCCAAAGCGATTTTGCTGACCAGACTCCGTTATCCTTAGGAAAGTTCAGGTGATGATGGACAGGGACCATACCCCCAGTGCAAACCAGCTTGGGGTAGAGAAGCCGAAGGGCAGACAGGGATCCCACCACCATGAAACAGCCCTGGATCCTCCATCCCTTCCCACAGGAGTCTGTCATGGGGGGAAATAGAGATGGATCAGGCCACAAAAACCATGTATAGGGCACTGGTTTGGGAATGCAAACCCTGGGATCTCCTCCCCTCCTCTGCTTGTAGGCTTTCCTTCCTGTGCCCAAGAAACACAGAAGGACAGGCACCTTTCCCTCTTACAACCCACCTCTGCTTGGGTATTCATAGTGCTAATTCTCTGATTCCTCTTAATTCTGCCTGAAACAGGTTCACACTTAATGGTTTCACATCTGAAAGACCATCAAACAGAAGGTTCTTGGCCACAAAAGCTCTTTAGGGCTCAGGAGAATGAGAGTAATGGTTGCCATCAAAGGAAGAGCCTTACCCCTTCATATTCCAACACATTAACTGTTCTCCCTGTTTGTTCAGCAATTTTAATAGAAATGTTTAAATGATTTTCAAGAGTTGTTTTTACAATAGGCAAAGGTCAGTAATAACCTGATACCCGGACTATTTCATCCTTGCAGGGTGAGGAATGCTTTTACCTTGCTCTGCATCACACTTCAAACTTACCTGTACATTCTATAGAGTTCACGGCCCCTGAGTTTGCAGGTAAGAGCCAGTAACTCCTGACTTGAGTGTTACTGTTAAGGAACTCTCACACAGCTCCTTGGATGATAAAATCCTGCTCTTGCTGCAGCACCCATGGCACTTCTGTAACCAAAACTCACCATGGTTGCTCCATAGGACCAGGGATGGGGAGATGGAGCCGAGCTCAGAGGATGCCTTCACTCTTCCTGGAGGATTTCTGGTGCTTTCTGTACCACAGGACTGTAAATTGTAGCATCTGCCACATCCTGTCAAAACCGGGCATAGCCAACAGAAGACAGAGCTGTGAAACAGCCACCACTCCATGACATTACAGCCTGAGCACGCCTGTGGGTGTGTAAAGGAGAGGCCTCACTATAATGTTGTACGCTGCCAATCTGCAGAAGCTGCCAGAGGAGGCTGCATTGGAGCTCCACTTGGAGCCACAGAGCTCAAAAGGAAGGCACAGGCAGAGAATAAATCCTCAGGACAGTGTCCTGTTGCCTTTCACTGTCTGTGCCATGCACACAGGATCTGTCTTGCCTAATACTGGTGGGTTGAAAGCAAGCTTGGAGTAAGAACCGGGCATCCAGTCTCTTTGCAATTAGGTGTAGAGCAGCTGGAGCAGACGCCATGGGAATGTGCTCTTCTCACCCCAAAGGCTGGGTTAAGTGGCAGCTCTGCCTTTTAGAGGATACCCATCAGAGATAAATCCCACTCTGTCTATGGCAAGCAGAGATGCTCTCACCCACTAGATGGCAAGTTTGCTCTGCACAACGCGATTCCCCTGCCCAGCACTGCTCATCTGCAGAGCACTTGGAAAGCTGCATAAGGAAAAAGCAGGAGGTCCTCTTTCTCCAGGGACTGAGCATTTTTTCTCCTGCAAAAGCAAACAGGATATAGAGCAGCAGCAAGGCTGTGAGCCAAAGTGGCAAACCTAGGTGCAGCTTTGCTTTAGATGGATGCATCATGCTGCAGGTTAGCAAGGAGGGATGTAGCTCTTCATTCTGGGACAACTGACTGTACAGCCCAATATGAAGCCATGGCTGGGTGCCTCTAGAGGGTACTGGCCTTTCTTTGTCTTAGAAGACTGCTGTTTCCAAAGCACTGTCTTTTGGGCTTTATTGTCACCTGATGGAGGAGACTGACCTCTTCAAGAGCAGGATGGGACATGGAGGAACGGCACCTGTCAAGGACCAAATCCTGCAGGACCCTTCCTATGTGCTGTCTCTGAGATCCAAACTTTGGATCTAGCATCCAAAAGCCAACTGCTGTGGCTTGGGCTGTAACCCCAGAAAAGAGGGATAAGAAAGAGTTACCCCTCTTCATTAATATTTGCTGTCTTTCCCTATGCAGATCTCTGCCAAGTTGCAATCAGCATGTCATTCACCACTTGCAAGCTGAGAAGCTTTGGCCAAGATCAGAGCCAGCTCTCAAAGCACATTGTCCTCCCTGGTGAAACTTCACATGGACCCACAAAGCAAAAGCAAGGTTAAGTCTCCTCTATAAATCAGCATTTTTACATATCCAACCTCACTGGAGCCAAGAGAGTTTTAGAGCAGAACGTGTTCTTCTCCTTCATGTTCATATTGTCTCTTTGTTGGCATCCTACCACTCTTGGACCACTCCACTGAGGCCAGCTAATGATTTAGAGGCAAAAGCACTGAATCATAGAATCATAGAATAGTTAGGATTGGAAAGGACCTTAAGATCATCCAGTTCCAACCCTCCTGCCATGGGCAGGGACACCAAATCATGAAACCACAAAATGATCTGGATTAGAAAGGACCTTAAAGCTCCTCCAGCTCCAACCCCTGGGTTGGACCCCTTCCACTGGAGCAGCTGCTCCAAGCCCCTGTGTCCAACCTGGCCTTGAACACTGACAGGGATGGGGCAGCCACAGCTTCTCTGGGCACCCTGTGCCAGCGCCTCAGCACCCTCACAGAGAACAGCTTCTGCCTGATCTCCAACCTGAACTTCCCCTGTTTCAGTCTGAACCCATCACCCCTTGTTCTATTGCCTCTGTCCCTCTCCAGCATCCTTGTAGCCCCTTCGGACACTGGAAGCTGCTCTGAGGTCTCCAGCAGCTTCTCTTCTCCAGGCTGAACAGCCCCCATGTTCTCAGCCCATCTCCATACAGGAGGTGCTGCAGCCCCTGCTCATCCTTGTGGCCTCCTCTGGCCTTGCTCCAACAGCTCCATGTCCTTCTCATGCTGAGGACACCAGAGCTGCACACAGGGCTGCAAGTGGGGTCTCACAAGAGCAGAGGGGCAGGATCCCCTCCCTCGACTGCTGCTCACATTCCTTTTGCTGCAGCCCAGGATGCGGATGGAATGAAGTGGATAAGCCCGCAGTAGGGAAGCTCAGCAATGGTTTTCTGTCCTTGTGGAGGAGTCCCCAGCCTGGAACCGTTTCTGTGGGGGACGAGTCAGAAGATGTGTCTGCAAGTGATGTTTCAGTAGATGAAGTTATAAACCAACTTGACAAAATAAATGGTAACAGTTCGATAGTGCCGGATATTATTCAGTCAAGAGCTCTAAAGGAATTCAAGGATGAAATAGCCAAACTATTAACTGTATTAAACCTACTGTGAAAGCTCTCACTTAAAATGTTCTCAGTATCAGAGAGAAAGCAAGCACTGAGACCTTCATTTTCAAAAGTGCTTCTGAGCAGATCAGGGAAGAGCAGGTTATTAAAACTGCTGTCCAAAGGAGGTGAAACTGCAGTATGGAGAAGAATTAGGGAGCATGTAAGTGAGACGTGACTTATGGGAAAATCCAAGAAGGCTTTTGTGAATGGAAACCCTACTTTAGGAGCTCCTAGGAGTTTCAGAAGGAGTCAGCTAGGGCAGGGAATCAAGTGGCCCAGGGATCCAGTTGATGTCATCTGCTTGTCTTTGAGAAAGAAAATACCACTGGCCAGAAATGGGAGTCTGCTGACTGCCTGGATCCACATCTTGGTGCTCATACATCCCTGATCTCTCCACACCTCTGCGTCATCATGAGCTGGCCATAGGCATCATCCCAACAGGGTCCTGTCTGACATCTGCTCACCTGGAGCCGCAGTGAGTGTAGAGGTCTGTGCTCAGGGGAGCTTTTGGGAGCAGCATCAGGCCATAGAGATGTGATTTCCTTGGCCCCAACAGCCTGTGCCTCAGGGATTCCTTTTGACCCCTCTTTAATGGCTCTTGATCAAATAAAGTCTGTTTTTTTCTTATCACTCTTTTTTGGTATATCCTCTGGCTTTGCCATGTGCCCTTTGAAGCTGGGATGGGGACAGGGAAGACCACAGGTTTGTGCTTGCGGGTGAACCTCAGTGTTTCACAGGGGTGGGTTTTGTCTCTTTCTGTTTGTTCTGAGCATTCAATTTTCTGACTTTCTGAACACTGTAGAGAGCTGACATTTCCACAGAACTATCTCCATTATCAATCCAGCTGTTGTTCCTGGAGCTCTTTTTCAGAGCCCATTATGGTACGCCCGAAGTTAGGGGTTGGTTTCCAGGTGTGCATCACTTTACATTTGTCTACATCCAATTTCATCTGTTGTTTTGTCATCCACTCTCTCAATATTATGAGCTCCTCCTGAAACTCTCTGCTGTCAGCCCTTGCCCTTATTACCTTCAGTAACCCAGTTCAGTAAATTGGGTTCTGTTTCCATCCATTTCCTTCACAGATCATGCATAAGTGTCCTGTCTTCAGCAGAGATCCCTTCAAAAAGCCACCTCCTTGCGCTCCAGAAACTGAGCACGTACTCCAGTCCTTTGCTTCCTGCTTTTTAGACAGACATTTGTCTATGAAGTTGTCTTTTGGCATCTTAGATGACCTGCAAGCTTTTGGTGGGACCGTTTTCTTGCTCCAGAGGCACCCTGCAGATTCCTGAGGAATGGTGAGGGGTCTGGTGAATCTCTCCCCCAAATTGTTTCCACTGTTCCCCCTTCACCTTATGCAAGGTTTTAGCACTTGCAATTTTCCCAGGCAAGGAGGCCAGCAAATCTATTACATGTTGGATGAAGAATAAGCTCTTTTCTTGCTTGCTTTGAGCTTCATTCCCTCCAGTTTTATTTTGTATTCCTTGTCCTTCTCTAGGAAGAGAAAGGAAAAGCTGAGCCCCACACATCCTCTCAGGGCTCCTATGATTTTGTTGACTTCTTTCAAATGCCCATTATGGCAATCTCTGCTGAAGACCCTTGTCCTCCAGTTTTTCTCATACAAAAGCCATTCCAGACCTTTGATCACCCTGTTGTTTGGGTCACCTCGTCTGATGTTTTCCTGGCTCTAGTATATATCTGAGATGAGCAGATCAAAATTGCACTCAGAAGCCAAGGTATGGCTGAACCATGGATTTATGTAGCAGTGAAACTGCATTTCCTCTCGATCATACAATTTACCATTTTCTACTAGGTTTTCAAAGAGGCATCAATGATGTGTTATCAACATAGGTGACCCATTTGACATTTGAGACGCTTTCTTACAAATGATCTTCCTCCACCTGCAGTTAGTTTTGGTGTCCTCTTGTCATAATGATTCACAAACATGCTCTTCTCCTGGGTTTGCTTGGCGATTATATCCCTGTGATTTACAGGTCTTCTTTTGCTGTTCCTACCTGACATCCCAAGAGCTATGCACTGTCTTCCTCTCCTTGCCTTGTAATTTTATGGCATTTGGGCTCACATTCCTCTCCCTAAGCCCATCTGCAGGATTGTCCAGTACATTGTTTTGCTCCCTGTTTGGGAGGCAAGCTGGTTTAATTATTAATAATAGCCACTTTTCAAAGAATGAGTGTGAAATACTAAATCACAGTTGCAATAGAGAAGACTGATTGGCACAATTTGTGTTCTGGCTTAGGTCATCTTTCACAGGACGCTATCGTGCTGCGCATCCCACTGGATCAGGCTGTGCTCGGTGCCTGGTGGGTTTCGACAGCCTCTTTAGAACATTCCAATGGTCATTTGCTGTAGAATATTGTCAAAGGAGATGACTGCTGAGCACTTGGCTCTGAAGGGAAGCAGGCAGCTGGCAATGCAGTTGGGAATAAAGCTCTAATCCGCAATATTGCAAGACATAAAAGGAACTCTGTTAGGCCTGAACACTGTCCCCATTTAGAAAGCAGATGTCTGAGTGACCTCCGGTTTTCCTTCCCATTGAGATATTAATGTGATCATTGAACTGGATGTTTCTTTGCTAAGTGACAAATTACCTGTAAAAGACCTTGCTGAAAGCTTCTTCTGGAGTCACAGAACTGATTTGCAGATATCTCAGCACTTCTTTCATCTTCTGAAGCACAGAAGTTCTCCAGACTCCTTGATCTTTGAGATACTCCAGGTACCCAGTAACAAGGGAGTACATCTTGTCCATGAGGATGGGCAGCAATGTAAGTGAAGCATGGAGATTGGCTGATGTTATTCTGTTAATCTCATGCACTCAGGACCAGGGTTGTTCACTGTTGACAGCCTTTCTGCTATGATGAATTACACTGCAATGGTCCAGCAATCAAAAGCTGTGGAGATATGTGAGCCAGTAGGGAGAGAGCTCTTCATGTTATCTGTGTAGCTAACCCCTTGTCCATGATTAAAACATATTTGAAAGGAACCTGTGGAACAAAATGTGTCCACTGTTCAAAGAGCTGTCTGAAGCACTCATCTAGGTGATGTATTGATGATATGCACTGAACACATGCACTGAAGAGTGCTAAAGGGTCCCAAAGGAACAGAGGCAATATATATGTATAAATGCAGCCTTCTGCTTTTGAAACTCAAAAACTACTTTCAAAGTCCTCTGGCTCTGAACTGCCTTCAGGACTGCTTGATTTATGGTGCCACGTGTGAGCTTCTGACTAATCACAACTTCAGCTGACCACATGTACCCTTTCTTTGAGATGTGATCAAGAATCCACATCAGAACCTGTGCATCCTCCTGACTGCCACAGGAGGAGCCCCAGGAGTGACTTTGGGCTGGAGTTTTTCTCCTTGCAAATCAAGCATCTAAACTGCCCGATGCTGACACAGCTCAGTGCTGTCACTTTGTTCTTTGCTTTCCTCCTCGGAAAGTCGTACATGAAGAGGGAGTGTTGGGTTCTGACCACAGCATGTTTGCAGCAGTACCCATTCCAACTCAGTCCCTGGAGCCATCCAACCACAGGATTGTCATATTGTGGGAGGCGCTCAGAGAAACTTCCTCTGCACCCACAGGCACCCCACTCCCCTCTTCTCCTCCAAACCCTTTTCTAGTGACCATTTTCTCCTCTTCTTTTCCTGAGAGAAGAAGCCTGAGCTGCAGTGTGTCTCTGGAGCCTTCTCATAGAACACAATAGAATCCTCCTGCTCTTTCCCTGTGTGTGAGGGAGCCTATGAACCAGAAGACACTGGAGAACTGCATGTTCAGGCTGTATATTGTCACACATTGGTGTCTCGTTGTCCTTCCCTGGCAGCTGGAGCTGCCCCTTTTCAGAGCTCACTATTGTCAGAGCTAACTTTAGGGACCACCATCACTTTCTTTAATCCTTGCAAGATAAAGTGGGAAGGCACTTTAGCTATTTTTGAAGGCTCTGTGGAACCTTGTCTCCTTCTGAGGATATAAATACTTCTACTGGCATCTCACATCCAACTAGTGGGTAAGAGGTGATGGTAGAGAAAAATGACATTTCCCCTTCACTGGAAAAAAGAATACTTTTGAGAAAAACTTTGCAAAACTTGGAAATGGAACAGAAAAGCTCTGGGAATTCGCACACTCACACAAAGGAAAACCACAAATTCCTAAGGGTTTACAGTACATCTTTTTGCCTTCCTCCACCTTTCAGCCTCATCTCTGAATGATGTTCTGAATTTGTCCCTTGCTCCCTGCTAAGGCTCCTGCCAGTGTTCCTGCACTGTGTGAGATGCACTTGATCTCACTGGAGCCACACAGTGGGGCTGTTACCCCACCTGATGAAAGATGGGCTCTTCCCGCAGCTGCATTTCATGGCAGACACATCCCTGCCCTGCAGCTCTTTTCGACCCCCTCAAAGTGTGCTCAGCACTGCAGTGCCTCAGGCTTTTCCCATCTGCAGAGTCAGGGACCCCCCTGGACCACAGCCAGTTGCATCTCTGCTACCCATTTGGTTGCTACTGGGGGCTGAGTTTGACCATCCCTGTCTGTGGAGGAGGCAGCTGAGCCATTCATTATTTAGAGGGAGTATCTGGTTTTAGAAGATGGCCTCTGCAAGGAGCATCTTCAAAGTGCCTTGGGATAACCCCTGGCACACCCGATTTGAGCTTGGAGAAGCCCAGCTCCCTGTGGCTGCACCTTGTTTGATGGGATGGTGCCCATGCCCTGGCCTTCTCTGGACTTAGCATTCAGAAGGCTAGGATCTAAATTTTGGTGTAATGCAGGTGCTTTCACTACCTAGAGCTTTCTCCTGCCTCTTGTCCCTCTGCTTCCCTTCCTGCATGTGAGCCTGTGCAGGAGGAAATGCCACCAGCCCCGTGCTGTGTGTGTCCCACCACCCTGTGCTGCACGCTGTGGTCAGTACTTTGACCTGGCATAGGTAGCTGAGGGGGACAGCACTGTTTGCTTACCAAGGGTTAACTCGCTGTTCTGTACAAGACACACTGAGAAGTTTGCAAGAACAGCACCCATGCCATATGCTGAGGATTTAGCTTTATAATCATCTCGGCTTTAGCAGCAAAGCTGAAAAGAGAAGCATTTTTGTGTTTATTATACATAAGAAGATCTCAGTGGTTAAGAATAGACAGAGCTGAAAATGGAAGAAAAAACTCCTCTTTGATAAGCCTTAAAGATTTAAAAGATGGAATCTACATCTGTGTTACCAAAAATACATCTGTTAAACCTGGCTGCATGTGAGCCCTGACACCCCCACTGCGGTGCATTGCCCAGTGCTACCATTAGTCAAGCAGATGTCAAACTCCACTGTTACCTTCCAGCAGCATCAATCCATTCAGCCTGCAGTATCACTTTCAAGTGGAATCTAAACCCTGTGTGTTTGTTTTAACTTGCTGTTTTCTTCTCTAAACGAATCCTTATATTTTTTTGTGGGAGAATCCCCTGAGGAAGCACACAGGTTGTCAACGTGCACACAGCAGCTTCTCCACATCGAGGAAATGAAAAGGGTAGTTGAGTTTTATGATTCCCTGTGTGGTCACACAGCCCCTCCAGCTCCTGCTCTCACAGGGCTGGGCTGATGCATCTTGTGCCTGAGCATGGCACCGTGTGAAGCTGCAGGGCCCAAACCCACTTTGCCTGTAGGGAAACAACCCAGTAGAGATGCTCCCTTTGCAACGAGACCTGGAGCAGTGCCTGGGAGCTGCAGGGTCCTCCTCCACCTCAGGCTGGAGAGCTGTGGTGTGCCCAGAACTGTGCTTCCAGGGATGTCAATCAGAGGTGCAAATGGGAATAAACTCCACTGTGCTGCGGCTATTGCTGGAAGAGGCATTTTTATGGCTGTGCTTGAAGAACGGCTCCCCTTGTCCATGGGATGCTCAGGGCAGCCAGGGGGAACAAGTCTTCTAATGTGGCCTGGCTCCAGCAATGCGTCTCATTTTTCTTTTCCACCCTTGCTCCTCTGCCAGAAGATTTGTCTTCCAAAAATCCATTCAGGCCTTAGATGTGGCCTCATGCCAAGGCTGCTACAAGTTGCCGGGTGCTCTGGCTGTTTTAATAACTCAAACAGGATTAGAGTTCAAGGGTAAGGGTTCAGCACTTTCTGGAAATCAGTTCTGCCTTCACTTGGCCACCCAAAAGCAGTGGTATGTGAAATTGAAAAGAAATAGGCAAAGCCCTTGTGTTGAGTTCCTCTGCGAGGACATAGCAGTGAAAGAGCAAACCAAGCAAGAGAAAGCAATTCTACCCTTTAGCCCCTTGCCTATTCACTTCAGGGTGTCGTGCTGCCAAGGGTAATTTTTTACAACATAAGCTTTGTTATAAGCCTGTTCCTCCCAGTTTTTCACTGTCCTGAAGTTTCTCACTGTGGTCTGGGACATTGCTTATGAGTGGTGAATGCACCAGACAGAGGAAAGCAGTTTTTCTTTCACAAACTTCTTCAAACTGGTTCTTCATAAACACGTTGGTGTGTATTTACAGCCTTCAGGCAATTTATGCCCTTGAGCTTTATGGAAAGACACACATTTATGCTTTGCAAACCTCCAAGGATCTGTCTGGAGTACTTTGATGTTGGTCTGTCAGGAGAGCCTGACTGTGCCATAGGTCCCTTTGCTCACTGTTTGGTCATGCCAGTTGGTTTCCCTCAGCAGCACCAGTCACTCCCATCTACTATGGGTGCCGTGGGACAGGGAGCTGGTGGAAGATGTGCTGTGGATGTGGTGTTCACAGAGGTAGGTTATATTTCAGGCATAAAGGAACCTTTAATGCATATTGTATGCCAAAGCCCAAATAAACATTAGGGAACAGGACTTCCCTGTTACATTTTTCAGCTTTATATCTTCAGTTAAGAGACAAGAATGTTTAAAATGCTCACTGGTGCTAGCTTCCCCTCCTCTCTTCCCACTGTCCTCAGCAAAGTTGTAGGTCCAGAGCTATGGTGTGTGAACCAGCTGCACATCCCAGTTGTAACTGAATCCATTTTAGCTAGTTTGGGACTGGGCTCAGCCTACTCCCACATATTTTGGTGGGAGATCAATAGCTGAACAATTGCTGCTTTCACTGTCTCGTCCTAGGGTGTAACTTCCCTGATGAATTTGCCACTCCTCCGCTTTCTGTGCTTGCAACAAGCCAGGCTGAGTTGCTATCAGGAGGAACTGAGCTGATTCTGTTATCTTTCTCAGTCACCCCAATTAAAGACAGTTGGTCAAAGATGACTGTACCTCCTCTCTGTGTGCTAAAATCCACCCCCAACAACTCGCCCAGGCATCACATCGAAGTTGCTAAGGAAATTTGCTGCTGAGTGATGCCAAAATGCAAACAAAGCCCAGCGTTTCATCCTTCATAGCAAACCAGTGCAGGGGATTTTTCACTGCCTAAAATAATGCTCATGACATTCAAATGCAGGACATTGAAAATCTGCCCAAGAGGGGAAGGCAGGGAAAGTGTGAAGGATAGCAAGGACCCTCTGATGGGTTTTCCTTCTTGACAGTGTCATGGGAACCCCTGCTGATGATTCTGCCACGTCAGCACCAGCAAAGAGTTGTCATGTTTGGCAAGAAATTCTTTTGCCTTCTCCTTGGGAACCACAACCCTTCCTCCTCCTTCAGCTGGAGGAATGCAAGCATGAGTCTGGCCAAGAAGACTGACTCTGGACACTTTTAGTACCTGCAGCCCACAGCTCTTCCTCACCCTGTGGCCGTCCCTGTGGACCTTGCACCAGAGAGCACATCCATACGACTGTGGCTCCAGCTTCTCTTCCCGTGCAAAACATGACCCCTTGGCTTCCTTGAGCAGTGTTGACAATGCTTAGTAGCTTTCTTTGCCTTGAACTGAGAGAAGATGACCCACTGTGTATTGGATGGGGAGAACACTTGCTGCTGGTCATGGTGGTCATGCTGTCCAGCAAAGATGGAAAGATATTTTTTCTTCTTAACCTCAGAAGCATCTGGCTTTTCTGCTACTCTCCTTTTACTTCCACCAGCAGGTTATCAGTATAGTTTGCTAGAAATGTCTTTTTTGGGGGGTTGGTCTATCAGATGCAATGGAGCAAAGTATGTGCTAGAAACACTCTTCTGTTTTCTCTCTGTGGGAGTGTAGCCAGAACTCAGCTGTGCTGGCATCCAGGAGCAGGGAGAGAGGAAGGTGAATGGGGAAGGTTTTCCAAGTAACCTGGGACAAGCAAGTCCTTCATTGAGCACTGGTCTCTGTAAGCTTTCCATGATGCCATTTATTTACAGCTGACCTGTTGCCCCTGTCTCTGAGCCCTGGGGTCAGGCAGTTACCTGTGCTGGGTCCTGCTATAGGAATACTCGTCGCCTGCCTGGCGACTCCTCTGCATGCAAACCCATGGATGTGCCTGTATGGACAGTGTGGTAGAGTAGGCTGATTCCAGAGTGGGTTTGGATAGTTGCTTCTGAGATAGGCTGGGCATCTGTGTTGTGTTCTAAAGTGAAACTTCTGAACCAAAAAATTAAATCTTTCAATTTCACATTTGTTATCGTCTCTTTTATTTTTTACATAAGTTCCATATTCTGGTCAAGCTCCAATTCTCCGTGTTAGCTCCATTGCATTGCTCTCCATTTATCATTTTGTACAGTATACATTTTCAGTGGCATTCTTCTGACATATTTCTGTGAGGACTGAGTCACACTGGGGATGGTTTCTCTCCCATTTTGGATCCCTCATTCATAGCAGGCAGAAGTGACAGAAGTAATTTTCATAGCCAAGTTGGGTATGCCTTTCCCAAATTGCGTATGGCTTCTGTTTCTGCTTGACTTGATATATAGTCCTTTGGTGTCTTTGAGTCCCCCCACTAAAATAGTTTGCTGGGGATATAATGTCCCCCAAAGGTCATAAACTCCTGCAAAGTTGGTCTGAGCTCCTGGGGGAGTGCTGTGAAAGTCTTAATCTTTGTCAATGATCCAGAGCCAAGCATGTCCTAAATCATGCCATGAATTTTGCAGGTGACACAAACTGGTGCACAGGGACAAGCCAGTTTTTACTGAATTACTTGACAATAGGAGCTGCAGTGAACGTGCATTTTAATAGTGTTCAGTGAAAGGTTGGATTTCTAGAAAGAAATAGCTTGTACCTGAGAAGTGAGGGGTGAGGGGCTATACCCTACAGGGGGCAGAACCTGCCATGGGGGTGAGGGTGCTGGTGAGAACCAAGGGAATGTGGTAACTGCAGAGCCCATGTGCACCATAAAGACACAAGCTGGTAATAAGCAGTTACAATAAGATACAGGGAAACAAAACCAGTGGTCTCATACAGAATGTTTTACAGCTATTTTAATTTATTTGACACCAGCATCTTAGTCCACTCAACCAGCAAAAGAAAGAGAAATAAATTGCTGAAGAGTGTTTGGAAAATCACTCTGGAGATTTCCATTGCTGCTTTTTATTTATTTATTCTTTATGGTGACATTTCTGACATATTTCCTCTTCCTTTCCTTTTCTAACACATATTTGTAAATGGTGATTTATGGCTTTTAAATGAGTTTTCTTCACTTCCTTTCCTCCCAGAAGAACACTTTTCTTCCTTCCAAAGAAATGACAAAACTGGAATTTCCCATCAGCCTTTGACTGCTGGAGGTATTGCTGCAGGTAAGATGCATCTGAAACCAAAATGTTTCTGTTGCCCATTTCCTTGGGGAAAGGCTGCAGCAGCTCCAAGGTCTGCGCACAGACACATCTCTGAGAAGCTCATTAACCCCTCATGGCACTGAGGGCACCTCCATGGTGCTCCTGAGCATCTGCTTGGGCTGTTGCTATTGTTCAGACCTGCCTTGCATTCAGATTGCACAGACACAAGCTCAGCTGTGTCTTCATGTAGGGGCTCCCAGCACAGGAAGGGAAGAGAGGACTCATGCAAGAGTGAACTCATTTCACAGCAGTGTGGCTCATTGCCTTAGCATTGTCCATTTCCTTCCTTGTGACACCAGAGGGAAGCAGTACACTTCATGGCTTCTTTGTAGCATGCTGGGTGCTCACAGAGCAGCTGTGATGCAGATGCAGATGTCCTCCAGACAGCACCCAAAGTCACAGAGCATACCAGGGAGAAGCTTGCTCTTTCTCCTGACCACCCGAACTTGGTCCAGGCAGAGCATGGGAATAGCTTTAGACTGACAGAGGGGAGATTGTGGCTGCCCCATTCCTGGCAGTGCTCAAGGCCAGGTTGGACACGGGCTTGTTGCAGCTGCTCCAGTGGAAGGGGTCCCTGCCCGTGGCAGGGGTTGGAGCTGAATGAACTTTAAGGCCCCTTCCAACCCAAACCAGTCTTGGATTCTCTGATACTACTGCTGCTTTTGAAGTACCTAAAGTGCAACACTTCTGTCCTCAATACAGCTGAGTCGGTGTTTGCATGTCCAAGCTTCTTTGCATGTTTATGTAAGGTCTTAGCTTTTGCTCTTGATTTGCAGTCCCTTCCAATCCAAACCATTCTGTGATCTCTAAAACAGTCATCAGTCATCTTCTGCCTGGATGCTGCATGCTTTCTTCTCCTCCTAACACACTATGCCCATCCCTCCCTATCCATTCCTCCCTTCCCCCTGTGCTGCTATAATATTCATTTCCCAAAGATCCCTATCTGCGCTGAGCAGGGAAAAAAAGAGTCGAAAATTTGCACATCAAAAGAAGGCCATGTCTGCTATCAGGGAAATTAATAAGAATTAGGACCCTTTCAAAGCTGTGTAGCCCAACTTCTGAAATGGAACCAATTAAAAATGTTCTTGAGCTAGAAATTCTCCTGTGCTCAATCCAGGCTAAACAGGCCCCTTCGGTGATGAAAGAAGCTCTTTCCCCAGCTCAGACAACCAGGAAAACATCAGACCCCTGGTTCCTTAGGGAAGAACAGACATAAATTTCTGATGGGGAAAACCCTTCCCATGAGCTGCAGGGAATCATCTGGTCAGAGAATAATGCAAAGAGAACTGCAGGCACCGGCATTTGACAAAGGAAGAACATGATTTGTTTCTAGGGGGAACGAATGGGAAGAGAAGCCTTTGTGTTACGGCTTCAGTCCCTGAGAATGGGAGCTTTGTTTAAAACAAAAAGAATCTTCTGGAAATGCTGCATTCCAGTGTTATTATTATTTATCTGTTTGGAGGAACTGAGCTGGTCACTGAACCTGCATTTCATGATCTCTGCCTTGTTCCTGGGCACGGCAGGAATGTACAATAGAGGAACCAGTGTGGGTTGAATGTGGGGAAAGACAAGCCCAAGGGATGTCAGCAGCACAGGCATCCCTGGCTTCAGCTCTTAAAACACTGACTTCCTGTGAGCATCCCACAGCAGGTCTGAGCTGGGGGTTTGGTGTTGAATTGTTTACAATGGGACTTGGCTCCAAGAGTACAAAATGAAATGAGAAAGGATGTGCTGAGCCCATCCCAGGCCATGCTCATGGCCTCCATTATCTCCAGGAGAAATTGTTCTGTGCGTGGATGAAGATGCTCATGTTGGAGACACCTTCTGTAGCCAAATTAAACCGCATATTTTGGACTCCTGTACTGCCCTTTGCTGCACCATAAAGCACCAGCCTAGCATGAAGCCATGCTGCTAGGTGAGATGCTTCCTCATGCATTTAAGGAAACCACGGGAAGATGTGCTGCATGTCTGCCTTGTGCTCTACTTTGACCTCCCACAGATAGGCATTGCCTTCTTATTTCTCCTCAGCATCTGGGCTTGTAGGTGCAGAACTGGCTCCAGATCTCACCATCCCTCCCTATCCCTTGCTGTTCCTTCTGTTTTCCCTAATATTCAATCTAAACCTCCCATAGTGCAGCTTGAGGCTATTTCCTCTTGTCCTGTCTCTTGTTACCTGGGGGAAGGGACCAGCCGCGTCCTGGCTCCATCCTCCTTTTAAGTGGTTGTAGAGTGTGTTACGTTCACTGCTGAGCCTCTCTTAAAATAGATATAGAATAGAACAGAACAGATATTTTTCACAATAGAAAAGGATCCATTTTCTCCTCTCCTGATGTGCAGCTGTTACAATTGCGGAGGGCACCCAAGAAAAGGGAAAGAGTGGAGAATGCTAAAGCTACACCCTTGGTCATCCTAATGCTATTCAGCACAAAGATGGGGCTGTAATGGCACAGAAGGCTATTACCCATGAATTCATTCTGGTCACACAAAGAATGTAAAAATGTCACATTTCTCCCTGAGAGCATTGCCTTCATGTTGAATGAAATGTCTATCTCATTTTAAACCTCTGTGACTGGCAGTGCTCTTGGTGCTGGGATGGGCTGTGGGACCAGTGCTCCCATCCACTTGTAGAAGTGCACATAGATCAGAAAGCGCAGTGAGCTTTTAATAATGTGTCTACACAGAGCCTGTCTCGGTGGCTCTTTACACTTTCTGTTGTTCCAGGAAGATAACACTTCACAGAAGCTATAAAAGACACATCATCTCTCCGTGACACTTTGGGACAATACAGGATAAAATTCAATTAAATGCAAAATCCAAAAGAAGTCTGACAGAGTTTCAGGTGCTTTTCAATTCGTCACTTTTCAATATTGCTTGAAATTCCCCAGCACCAAATATCCAGAGGTCATTTCAAAAGCTACCATGAAGAATGTGCCACAGGAGTTCTCATCAGGGACCTTGGCTTGCCTTATGATAAAAACCTCTTTCCATAAGCCTGAAATTCAGGACCAGCGGAAGTGCTTCACTGGGTAATCACAGCCGCCTGTATCTTCATCACTTACTTTGATTTTGCTGGAGCTGGTATTGAATCAGGACCAATATGCGTTCCGGTGCCAGGCAGGTTTATTTCAGGTTTCCATTCTCCCCATCTCCTGTTGTTTTGTGATGAAATCCTTTCTGTACCCAGGGAAAACCTCCACACAACTGCGATGACACTTTGTTTTCAGAAAGCATGGGGCAGTACCTGAAGCTCTCTCACTTCATATGTGCTGATGAAATCCATTTACGTTTTCCTTTGTATTTGGAATACTATATAGTAGGAAACTGTGTGCTTTCCACCAGGGTAAAGGCCTAAACTCATCACAGGGAATCCTATGTTTTATATTTAAATGCTTCTCAGGAAAGGGCTACTTCTTTTATAGGCTATCCCAAAGACTATAGTGGGTTTTGGATGATGTATTACAGTAACAAAGCTACCAGCACAATAGCTATTACAGTACCTGAGAAACAAACTTGTTATGGCTGCAGTATTGATTGTCTTCCATATTAATTGCTCTAGTTTGCTGAAGACACATTTACAGTAAAGAAGGTCAAGTTGTTGAAGTGTTGTAAGCCTGTGACTACCATGGACAGTAAATACTGTGCAAGGGCAGATCCAACTTCCAATCCTCCTGGCTTTTTAACCTGAAAGTTTGGTGTCAAAGAAACAGATAAGAGTGTAGGGCAGGAAAATACCAGCTCATCTGCTAAGGGGTGTAGGACAGGGATTTTGTGAATGCAGGAGGTTCAAATTCAGCCCCAGAAAGGTTGATAAACTGATAATGAAAAACATCTCCCTTGAAAACCACTGGCTGACTTTTGTTTATGGTCATTTCCTCCTTGGCTCCTGCCAGCCTGGTGAGTTGTTGGCCTCTTCTGTCCTATGCTGAGACTCACTTTTATTCTGAAAGTAAAAAAAAAAAGAAATGAAAGATCTTGGAAGCCAAATATTCCTGCTTGGAGCTGTTCATGTTTCATTGAGCTATGAGCTCCTCCATCCTCTCCCCGAGCCCAGTCATTTGCAGGGGACCTCGCTGCCATCCTGTGGGCTCACTCCCACTGCAATGACTTTCTGCTTCCCACCGGCAGCCACTGCTTTGACCTCAGAGCTTTCAGTAGATGGGAAGGCTCATCATGAATTGGCTCTGCAGCAAAATGAAACTGTTGTTCCTGTTTCAGTGCCCAGGAGAGCAGCAATAAGTTTTCTGTCTGCTTACGGTTTCCAGCATCCCAGTCTTGCTGTATTGTCCAGAGGCAACATGCTGAAGGAGGAGGTTGTTTACGATGCCCATGTGTCTACTTATCAACTCACCCTATTTCTCCTTTGACACAGGGTTTTTCCCAGCTGCTACTTTGACTGAGTGGTTTAATGCTGTGATCTCCTAACACAGCTCCAGGAAGTCTCTGCTAGGACAATGAGACAGAAATTTGAAGGCCAGGCCCTTGATCATAGGAACAAGAAGAATTTCTCAGCCAAAGATAGATTAAAATCTGTGGGGATGTGATGCAGTGTTGAATCTGAGAGAGCGCTGTGGCTGATCTGCTTGGACCTTCTCTTACAAAGAACTCTGCAAAGAAAAGGTTTTTACCTCCAAATCCCAAGGCTTTCTATAATAAAGCCTATAATATTTAATTTATAAATAAAGGAAACTCCAAGGAGCTAGAGAAAAAAGATGATTATAAATAGGTTTATGTGTGTATCTTCATCTTTCCTGTGGGTGGTTGCCTGCGCCCAGGCTTGGCCTCATGTAATGCTGGGGCTTTGCTGCTTGTGGTGAACTCTGCACAGCTCAGTCTGTCTCTAAGAGGGCTTTTCCTGCTGCTTCTTATCTTTATTCTCTGCTCCTCAGTCTTGTTACTGCTTGCTCAGTCTCACCTGCAGCTGCAGGCTTCCCACTCCCTGCTGTGTCTCTTGTCCTCCTGCTCAGTGCCCCCAAAACCTGAGCCTTCCCACTCCTGGTGCTCTGCTGCTCCTGGGGCAGGAGCATCTTTCCCTTCATCCCTCCCTCTGAGAGCTGCCAGCCCTGCTCAGACTGCCTCAGGGAAGGGAGCCCACAGCGGGATATGTGTAGTTCAGGCAGGATCCTGAAGAGGAGGGACAATTTAAAGCATGGAAACCCAGAGAAGCTACAACTGCCTTTGTTCAAACATAAGCTAAGACTCTGAATCATCATATTTGCTGCATCCTTGAATTCACTACTAAAACCTGCAGGAATGGTGCTGCAGCCTGTACAGGAGCTCTCTTCTGGCACCTGGTGATTATAATATTCCAGGGGAAAGGCAAATTCAGTTCTCCATGGGTAGGTGACACGTATTTACCTTCTGAAAAAGTAGTTCAGTCTTACTCGTGCAGATGTTTACATCAGTTCTCCAGTTGCTCGCTGGTAACTTACTTTAAAGATCATTCTCTAATGATTAATGACTAGTAATATTAGAAAGACAACTGGATCCTGAGACGTGTGCATTAAATCTGACAATTTGTTTTAATTAGTGTAAGAACCATTATTGGGTAGTTCATCTCTTCTATCTCAAGTGCAGGCCTTTCTGAACCACAGCGTTGAGCAGACACAAGGCAAGAGGAGGAGAGTGGCATCTGGGAGAAGGTGTAATTTACACACATCAATTTCCCCTCCAAAAAGTGCGTACGCTGAGCATTTGATTTTCGTGTTCTAGTGCTGCACAGAGAGACAGCTTTATTTGTCAAAAGCCCATATAGGGGCTTTGGGAGAGATAAAGCCCACAGACTTCACAGTAGCTGGAGCTAGCTGTACTGCTGTATGTGCTGTAGCATCACAGCCCGGTGTGTCAGTCAAGTTGAATTGGAGCAGCAGGGATGCAAAAGAACCCTGACAGAGCAGAGAAGCCAGGAAAGGTTCTCCATTTCTTCTAACACTTGCTCAGTTGTGCCACTGCTGTCACAGGTTTTAAACCGTGATTTAAACCTCAACCAAAGATGAAGCATTCAATTCTGCTGGAATGGCTTCAGCCAGGCCTTTCCCATCTGTTGGGGAACTGCCCTATCAGTTGGCTTACAATCTATGTCTGTGGTGGTAATGGAGATGCTCTCAAGCCACGTTTCAACCATTGTACAGAGCAGGACTCTGCCTTTGCTAGGCCAGGGCACAGGCAGATGGATCCTCACAACAAGGATCTGGGGACATCTAAATTCTAGTGCTGCTTTGGAGTGTTGTACAAGAGCAGGAGGACTAATCCATCATCGCTGGGACAGGTTAATCTGGTTTATCAAGTCTCAGCTAACAGACCAAAGAGTGATTTCTTCTCACTGAAAATGTGGGGGAGTCACATGTGCTTGAGCATCCAGACAGGATCTCACTTAATCACTTAAGAAGCCATTAAGCAGTTGAACAGGTGGGTTCAGCCTCATACACAGAAGGTGAGGGTGCTGGCTGCAGGAGAACCATCTGGGCAGGGAGCAAACACCATTGCAGCCACCTTCACAGGGCCAATATCATCTCCCCTGTGCATCTGCGAGCTTCTGCAGGGGTGGGCATAGATGACCCACCGAAGGAGGGTCTACCATGGGGAAAGGCTGCTCTGTAAGAGCCTGACTTCTGTGTGCAAGTCCCAGATGGGTTGAACTGAAGGCCAGCACGAGACAGCTCCCTCCCAGTGCTGTGGATCTTTTGCCCCTCTTTCCTTCACAGACACAGCGGGTACAGTCAATTATAGAGTTGTGTAAAGCATGTATGGCAACCATGGCCAAAAAAAGAGGGCAGCTGACAAAGGTCTGAGGCTCCTTATCTCTTCTCAGCTTCAGGGCCATACCTCCAAATCTTTCCACCTCAACATCTCTGCCTATTATAAAAAGCACTGTCCTATTTTAGTGACACTTCTGCAGTGGCTTTGCTGTCTTGGCTAGTGAGAGCTGCAGTAAACTCAGCAGCAATATACTGCTTGCTTGTCTAAAATCAAGGCAGCAAGCAGAGCAAGAGGAGGGTGAAAAAAGAGCCAAAATTACAAGAAATGATGGAGAAAGACTGTGCAAACACAGAAATCAGTAATAAATATGAGTTAATTCAGTCCATGTGGTGGGTCCTTGTGCTACGTCTAATTTTACTCCTAAATTTTCATTGCTTCCAATGCCATAATTAGTAATCACATGCTTCAATGTTAATGATATTTGCAGTTGATTTTATATGGGAGGGGAGGGTGTGTTGGTGACCTGTTGGTCTGCTGGTCACTTGGCCTAGTGGTCCCTTGCCAGGTCATAAGGGTTTTCCCTCTCCACTTACTTTCCTTCCAGAAGGGAGCAGAACAAGGGAGGTCCTCTCCTTTCTTCCTCATGTCCCTCTCCCATATGGCACACCTCGGTGCAAGTGCCGAACCACCACTTGCCATTCCCAGTCCAGACTGGGTGAGCAGAAGCAGTCAGGTCAAGGGAGCTGTGACAGCAGCATCCTTTCACTGGCTGTGCATTACTCACAGTTCCTGCGCTTTGGTACAGCTGCTTTCTCCACACCAAACCCCACAGGGATTTACGACCAGCGAGGATTGTTGCTGTCTTCTATTTCTTCTTCTGCCATCTATTGCTGTGTGTGACTGAGTTCCAGCTCCAGGCTCATTGCTGTGACCCTGGGGAGCTTTGCTGGCTCCTCTGTGGTCCCCACACTCCCCCCTCGCCCGGGTGATGCCCTCTGATGTGCTGTCTCTGGTGGTCTGAGGGTGGTGCAGTGACAAATCTCTCCCACAGGAAAATATTAACTCCTAAGGAAATGCATTGACAGATGTGAGTTGTTCATTCTGCTGGAAATGTTCACATCGAGAAGACCATTTTCCTCCTAAAAGCCAATCTGGCCATGCTGAACACCACATCGACTCTTCTGACACACCTCAGTAAAGTCTGCAAGATACCTTCTGGCTCTCCAGGAGG
Organism: Melopsittacus undulatus; assembly: GCF_012275295.1. Taxonomy (NCBI): domain Eukaryota; kingdom Metazoa; phylum Chordata; class Aves; order Psittaciformes; family Psittaculidae; genus Melopsittacus; species Melopsittacus undulatus. The sequence goes on along the minus strand of NC_047538.1, from coordinate 1,071,636 downwards.
TTTTTTAAATGCCTTCTGCTCTCCAGATACCTTGGGTCTGAGAGCTGAGTGCTGATACATAGCTCGATAGCACATGGGACCCAGCAGTGACTTGGCCAGCACACTGACTTCAGCTGGAGGTTGTGCATGGCAGGAGCAGTTCTCCAGAGAGGTGCGTGCAAGCTGCCCTGGGGGTCATGCTTCAGACAACTCACTAAACATAATCTATGGTCGGTAAGTGACACAGTTTAAAGAGTTGTGAGAGTTGCATTCCAGTCGTGGAGAGCTGCTGAGCTGGCACACAGTTTTAACCCAGTCCTCCAAGACCCCCTCATGACTAAGGGGAATGAATACTAGCATTCTGCATTGTTGCTACAGCGTGTTGCTTCCAAGGGGTTGGCCAGCTCCAGTGTTAGCTCAGGTTAAATGTACAAGCTTTCACTAACTGTACAATAAGATATGTTTATCTCAGCAGTGGAATTGAGGAGATCACATTGCCTAACCAGGGGGAAGAATTCAGCTTTAAATTCTAGCCCACATAAAACATACATTTTCATTCACAGAAGCCTTATGTAGGTATTCTGGCATTTCCCAGTCACATATTTCTGTAACTGCCTCACCAACGACACTAACAGCGCACAGTGATTCTATCTTTCATGCTTTATGAGTACGTCTTTGCAGTGGAATTGCTCCTTGCAGCAAGCATGGCAGTTTACTTATCTATCACTTCAGCCTGGGGTCTGTACCATTCCTAAATGCTGCTGTTCCAGCTCTGTTTGCCCCAAACCTGTCTGATCCATAGGAAGACCATTCCTATGGGGTCTTCCTGAAAGAGACCTTCTGCCACGTTACCACTTCACTATCTGCAGAAGGCTGCATCACTTTGACATTTCCAAAGCTCTATTATTAGGCACTGTAATTTCAAAACCCTGATCAACCTAGTCTGAATTCAGTGTTCACCCTGCTTTAAGCAGCAGGTTGAGAGACCTGGTGAACTCCTTTCCAATGTGTATTGTTCCTGGTTTTATGTTCCTCTTGCCCAAGACTGTGTGATATATCTCAGAAAGTCCTCCTCTACCTGCAGTGCATCGCATGGAACTGTTCCTGCTTTCCGGCTCTAAATCAGGACTGTAATAGCCGCATGACTCAATGCTGGCCACAGCTGCCGTGCTGCTGCTGTTGTGCTCATTTTTGTCTGCAATGTAGCTCACATTGCAGCTAGTGAGGTGCCGTGTCATTATTTAGCTCTGAAGTGATTCCTCTCGCTGTGAGATTCCCAACCTGTGGGTACCCAGCAGCTCCCATGGAGCAGGATGGTGTCGTGTCCACAAACTGCCTGCTCCTTTTTCTCAACACAAGTGAAGTTCTGCCGTGTTCAGCTGCCATGCTCATTAGACACAGACCTTTCACATCACAGGCAGGAGCACCAGCTGAGATTTGTCTTCCCAGTGTCAAGCATGGAGTGTGCATGGCCTTCTGCTCTCTGGCCCTGCAGACACAGCAAACACTTTCAAACCCAGAGGAGCCCTTTGTCATAAACGCTGGCACATTGCTTTCAAACACTGGCAACAAAGCACTAAAGGCGTGACAGAGACAGGGCTCTGATCTCCTTTGAGAAGTGCCTCCTCTGCCCTCAGGTTTGGTCCCTGTGGCACCAAATCCTATCTGTTTTTACCTTGATGTTTGGACTTTGGGTTGCGAGGATAGAATATGACTCTGGTGAGATGCTGCAGGACAGTCCCTCACCAAGCACAGGTATCTTCTCTGTAGAGGGGCCAGGAGAGCCCTGCAGCATTGCTCTGCTGTGTGGTACCAGTGGTACCCATCCAGTGCTCTGGGGATGGAGGGCATTTCTCTGGTTCTATTTTGGAAATGGAAAAGATTGAGGATTGATAATCACTGCCTGAACAGGGATTATTTTACAGGGGTTGTTTAACAGTGATTGCCAAATGCAATTGGGTTAAAATCGGTGTATCCAGATAATTGCATCAAAGGCTTTAAAAAGATCAGGCTGAGGAATTCTCTGAAACACTAATGGAGATTTCCAGTAAATGTGAAGTAAAGAGGAAGCTCCAGAGAGCTGGAAGAAAGGCTAAACGACTGTTACAGGTAACTCCAGCCGTGGGGAAAACCACAGTAAGCATCAGGGCAGCTGAGTAATGAAGAGTTAAAGGAAGACTAAAAATAATCGGGGATTGATGCTGATTTCTTGAAATTTGGTTGGGACCAGGTTTTGTTTTTTCATGGACAAATGCTATTGTTTTGATACAATGCTCTCCTGGACAGTATTTGACTTGCAATTGGAAAACATTGTCTTGCAGTAGAAAGGCAAGTGAGATGCACCAAGGATAACTGTTTGGGATAGAGATTTCTATATTGTGATACAGAAAATTGCAGCTGTGGATACTGTCAAATGCATCTGCTGGACAAGCTCAGGGCTGCAGGGCTGCAGAGCTGCCCAACAGTCATAGTGTCCAACACCTGCATAGTGTGGAAATGCCACAGTGAAAACATTTTCCCTCCTTAGATCCAGTGACTAAGTGCTAACACCCCAAATGTGAACAGAAGTCCCTTGAGGGATCCAGTTTCCCAGAAATGCCCATCACATACTGGCAATGGGATAGAGGACATCAGCAATAGTTATACTGACAAAGAAAATCAGAGCTGAGGAAAACAGTGCCTACTTCTTGCTTTCTGGGCTGATGGATAGCAATCCCACATCCCTGAAGTGGAAGCAAGTAAGCAAGAAGGAAATAAGCAGTGGCACATGGAAATAGGAAATATTCCCTATAGGAAATAAGGATGTGGCCAGGAAAGAGTAGAAGGGGCAAAGAGCGGGTGGGTTGGAGGGGGCTTCACAGGTGCCTCAGCCTGAATCCCCAAGGGCCCCTTGACTGCTGCTCTCCCACTTGCAATGGTGAGGAGTGAGCCAGGGGCTCTTCTTGAGGCAGGGCTTTGGAGGTTCTCTACCCTTTACGGGGCGGTGTGGTTGGACCTGAGCCTCAGAGGAAGAGGCAGCAGGGTTGGAAATGACCCTGTGAGGAGAGCTGATTTGTCAGATGACATGGAAAACTCTGCACCCCAGTGACATGATGTTCAACAGGGATTGAATGTGTTTCGCAGATGATGGTGATCTGATAGCACATGGGTTCACTCTCATCATTTTGGTGAACACGGCAGGGATCTGGATCAGTGCAGAGGTGCCTCACACAGTACACAGGTAATGAAGAGAAAGAGCTGAGGTAAAGCAGGGGTAATTCATCACCACAATAGATTACCACAGGCTGGTTTGGGCTCACTGAGATTGCACATTTTTCAATATAGCTTTTGGTCTTTTTCTAAAAGAACTGGTCCAATTTTGCTGTAGATAGTAGGCTTGAAGAGGAACAAACACAGATAATACCCTCGAAGAGCATCTATAGGTGACCAGGTAGTCTTTCTGGTGTTACTACCTGTGGGGTTCCTTTCACTTCATGTTGTACATGCTGTTCTGGTGACAGACAGAGTACACCACAAAACAAACACACGCTAGCTGTATAACATGCTCAGTTTATTAAACAAGTACTCTGAAGCCAATAAGCATACGAATGTGAGTCAGGTAAGCATCTCTCTCTATATAGTAAATAAGTACAATAAAGAGCGGTGGCCAGGTGCCGCAGTGAGGCCAAGTATGAAGATCTTAGAGCAGCTGCACCCTCATGTTTTCCTGTCTCTTTCCAGCAAACAGTCACAATAAACATACATACTCCACCAAATACACTGTGGCAAACCATATCCTTTGTTATGTCCCTCAGTCATGAGAGGGGATCAACTCTCAGTCAGGTTCCCATCCATTGTACATGCTGTCCATGCCACAGTGGGTGGGGAATGAAGGCAGCCCCTCTTGCAATGCTTTTTAAAGTCCAATTCTGAAGCAGAAATTTGAGAAAACTTAGAGGAAGTCAATGTGTGAAATCCCATTTGCAAATGTTATCCTGAGTGACTGGTGGGTTCACTGGGAAGACTTGATCTTACAAGTTTATCATGTGGCCTGAAAAGAGAATGTATTTATTTGTGAATGACTTACATGAGACAACTGATAAGAAGACCTGCATGATCTTTAAGGTCTCTTCCAACCCAAACCAGTCTGTGATTCTATGATTCTGTGCTTCTATGATTCTGTGATGACACTGGTACCTAGAGCTTGGTGTCAGACAAGAGATGATCACACACAGACTCAAATGCTGTGCATTTGGGACAGTCACTGTTCACAGGTTCACAGCTTTCCAAGTAACCTTTTCATGGTCTTTGTTGGAAACAGGTCTGGACTCCACCACAGGCTGACAACACAGCTGTAAACCATGACATACACTGAGTAAGTTGCTTACATCGAATGATAGCAGAAGTTCCTGAAGACCCTCACTTGGACAGGTACTGGAACATCAGCATTGCCATTTCCTATAGTTTCAATACACAGTGATGGGAAGGCAGCAGAAACACAGGCTTCTGGAAAGAAGGTGGAGGACCTGGGTGCAGCACCAGCACAGGTCAGAGGTGTTAGTCTGGGCTTTAACAGAATCAGAGGGAACAATGGGCAGCTCAATGCACGATGCTGGATTTACTGCTACTATTGAAATAACATTGACTGGCAAACATGACTCTTCGTAGCCTTTCCCAGGGCTCAGTTTTCCCTTTAGTGACAGGCATATGCTGATAAAATAGCAAAGGGTAATGAAGGTTGCATGGTAGTGTGAAATACTGCACTGTAAGAAAAACAGTCCCTCCATAATGCCAACAGGGCTTCATTTTTCTTTCTGTGTGGATAAATGTGGTCTTTTCTTTTTGCTACAAGGCAGCTGGAGTCTTATTTGACCCTTTCCAGTGTATTCAACTGCCTTATAGCTGCAGTTATTGAAGTCTCAAAGGTCCCAGTGCGATGTTGGTGTCCTCTGTCTCCTTCACAGGGTGAAGATCTCAGCCTGCTCAGAAAATGCAGGAATCAAGAGAGGTGGAAGAGCCATTTGATCCACAAACAAAAGCAGAGACCATAAAGAGCTGACTGAGCCAGCTGGCCTTGGCCTTAACTTCTCCACCTTCTGTATGCAGGGAGTATGCAGAGAGAGCAAGGGACAGCCAACCGACTGTTATTTTACAGTGTGAATGGTACAAATACCAGGTTTTGAACATTATTGGAACTGTGCCATGTATATTTTTAATGCAAGTTTTCTAACATGGCCAGATGAGGCAAAGAAGTTATTGCATGAAGGAAATGGACGTCTGATCTGGCTGTTAGAAATATTGAGAGGACACCCATGATTTGTTAGAAACAAGTAACAGCCTTTTGGAGGTGCCACAATTTACGTTGTGCCCATTTGGTATTTTTAGGCCCATTATTAAATATTAACTATGTAATCATCAGGATTCCTTTCACTGTAGACATTTTTAACTACGTAGCTTTGAGCTAACTGCCTTAAAAAGTTGTCAGGTTTCTAGGTCTCCAGCAGAAGCCCACTTAATGAGATAAAGTTTGATTTTCACCTTGGGTACAATGGTTTATAGTGATATGAGAAGGGGTAGAAAGCTGCATTGAAACACTGATTTATATCCAAGTAGCACCCCTTTGTTCCTGATATATAGCAGAACATCAGGACAATGGTAGATGAAGGACTAAAACTCAGAGCAGCACTTTCACAGTGAGAGTCTGGTTTAGGTATGCACAAGGATGGCTGTAGGATACAGGATGGGGACATCTCACTCTGGTTTAAAATTGACCTGCTTGATAAGAAGCCCTCTCCCAAAGAGGTACACAAGTCCCCATGTACAAGAGGAGAACCACCACTCTAATCTGCCCCATGATCTGCCTTGAGTAACTGTTCCAGGTGAGTTACATCTCTGTTGCCTTCAGCCCAGTGTAGACATCCAAGGATGAGAACAGGAAACAAAGTGCACAAGCTCCTGAGACTGCAAGCTTCAGTGATTCTTCTGCCTTTGGGGCAATGTATAACTGCTGATGACACAAAAAGAGTGTCCAGAAACAATCTCCCCATACCAAACACCCCGAATCAGGAAGTTTTGCCATCTGGGTGAACTCTGAATATGCCCAGAGCATGGCCTGAAAGATTTCCTCTGAATTTAACTGGACCTGTTCCAAAGTCAACAAAGCTTAATGAAAGCAATTTGATAAAACCCTCCAAGTATGGAGTGCACCAAGAAAGGTCTCTCTTTAATGACCAAGTAACAGGGTCTTCGCTCGCTTGTGTCACAGATATCTTAGTTCTCTTATCCCTGTTCTCTATAGCAAACTGCAGCACTGAGGTCAGGAGAGGCTTGGAATGAAGGGCACCAATCAGGAGTCAGTCCCATGGCTCCTGAGAACTTCGTGTTTCCTATCACTTTCCTGACTCCACAAAGGGAAGGCTCAACGCCTATTCAGCCTATTAGCAGGCATTTAACAACTATTAGTAATTACTGGATGATATAAATTTTAATAATAATTATTATAATTCTTAATGCAGCCATTAATCAATTAATTATTATTGAGATAATAATTACTCAAAGATTTATAACTCCAGTTAATGCTTTTTAATTAATTTGGTGAGGTGAGGAAGTGAAATAAACCCATCCTGCCTCATTTGCATTTCTCAGTGGGACTTCCCTGCTTTTGTCCTAGGGTGTAGGCACAACTCGTGTTTTTCCCCACATTGCTGGACATGTCTCACACTTGCAAATACCCCCTTGAGAGGCAAGGCACTGATGCTGTTCTAGCTTATTCTGGGATACCACAGCATGGTTATGGAGCTGGTCATCACTTTTTAGCCCTCTACAAAGGAGCTGTTATCCTGGAGCTGCCAGTCCCCTGCATGGGATACTGGTATCTTGAACTGAGCATGGGAGAGAGAGTGCTCTGGATGGGAACAGTCCTGATCTGCCTACCAGGAGACTCTGAGGCAGAGACTGGTCTTGACTGTTCCCTATGGTTTAGGCATTATGTCAGACTGGCAGGAGGAGGGCAATTCATGGCCTGGAAGCCTTGAGTGGGATCATGGCTTTCAGATAAAGCTAAGGAACACTGCTGTGAATAGGATGAGTGTTTAGTTTCGGGATAGGAAACATCTCTTCCCTGATTCCTGGTCATGGGGGATTCCTCACCAATAACCAAAGAGAAAGTCCCAAATCCTGGTTGTTTTGGTTGGGATGTTTCTTCACATGGAAACTGCTAATTTGCCTGAAATATAAGATCCAGGAACCAGGAAAACACAGGACTGCTTCTGTCACCATCCTCACTGTACTGTGTCACTATCACAGAACCGTACTTCCCTGCCACATTCAGAAACGGAAACATTCAGATGTGACCCCTGCAATTCCATGGATGCTACTAAAGGACACATCCCAGCATCCCCCACGATGTATTTATTCATCCAGCTACAAGCATCTGAAAGCCCAAGTCAAACTTATTCATTCTGGAGCCAAGTTGTCTAACTTTCAGCACCCAAGTTAGGAGAGATAAATTACATTTGTACTATTGGCCATCAGCAGGCAAGAGAATAAAGCATTGGTAAGACACTCTTGCAGGGCAAGGGAGGAGCTGTGCTTGGAGCACTCATTTGCTACAAGTTGGAAAGAGCCTTTTGACATCTGGAATAGCAGATAGACTGAGGCTCAGCACATGTGGAGCTGTTACAGGATGCTGGCCAAAGAGGCATTACAGGTGGTAGAGTGGAGATCACAACTGAGGACAGACCATAAAGGCTTTGGAGGTGACGAATGTGGGAGCTGACCCTGGCCAGCAGCTGAGGTTTCATTGACGACCAACCCTCTCTTGTGGAATTTCCCTTGCTCAGGTCAAATAAGTTTTTGTTACAGCATCTATATTCTTCCTCCCGAGCATTTAATCTTTAGGGGCTACTTCAAAGAGTCTTTCTATTGCTTCGCTGATGAATGGAGCCTTTCTAAGTAGTCCCCCAGGTCAGAAACCGTTTCAATTAATTTTACTTCTCTCTTATATGGATAACCCTCCCGGTCCTCTCACGGAACATAAAATGTAATGTGTCAGGTTCTTAGTTTCAAATTGACTTTTACCTGGGATTTCAAAATGAATTAAGATCTGATACGAGTTCCATTTTGTCAGGAGAAGATTTGGTACTGGGTCAGTAAGTTACAAGAGGCATCCATGCCTCCTGCCTCCGTGAGACATCGTCCCTGGGAGGGGGCTCCCAGTGTGGTTCTTTGGGAAGGGATCCTAACAGTGTTTTCATTTTGCTTCTCCAGACTAAGTTCTTTACTAGAGTAACACAGGAACACAAAATATCTGCATTCAAGCACAACAATCTACATGCTTGGGATTACACATTCCAATGAGCTGGAGTTAAATCATGTCATCATCTGCAAATGGCACAGTTTTCCATCTGCTTTTGTTTGGGGTCTAATGACAATAGGCACAGTACAAAAGAAAATAATTCTTCTTATCTTATGACTTTAAGGTTATTCCCAGCTTCACGTCTCCACAGTTAAAGCCACCACCAAAAGAACTGACACAAATAAAAGTAAGGGGTGTTCTTATGGATTTCTGACCCCAAAATACTCCCAAGTCACATTCTGCAATGGTCTCTGAGGAATGGGTTTCCAACAAAGAGGCCAGGGCTTGTCAAGAAGAGGAACTGGGAATAAACTAATGGTACCATTACTCTTCAAGCTTACTGTGGTGTGAACACAGTTTCCCTTGGGACTCCCAAGACAGCCTGGAGAAGCTCTCATGCCTGCTGAGCAGATGTAGGAGAGTGCCATGATGTAAGTGAGCACATGGGCATCCAATACATGAGCAGTTCATTGCTGTTAGGAACAGAGAAGACAATTCTTTATTCCTTGGCATTGCTATTCCCCTTCTGTAACTTTCCTGTCTCACAGGAGGCTCAGACTCCTTTGCAAGTATTTACCTTGATGTTGAACTTGTATCCCAACAAAACCTGTTTACCCACAAATGGGCAATTCCCTCTCCAGGAAGCTTGAGGCTGTTGTTTAAAGACAACCTGTAACCATCAGGGGAGCATGTTCTGGCAAACATCTGTGGGACAGGCACACAGCTTTAGGGGATGGAGAATACTTCCAGCCTTTCCAGTCTGTATTTGCTATGATCTCCTTGACTTCATGGCTTCTTGTTGTCTTTTCTCACCCATCTGGTACCTCATGATTTCTTCTGGTGATGTTTACTGTAGGGAGACTGTGCCACTGCAGGGAGATGCTGCTCAGCTCCACTTGCTCATCCTGTCCCAGTTGTGTAGTAGTTTAACATCTTACATCCCCTTTTGTCTCTGTAATTTTGGGTCATGTAACCCTTCTCGGACTCTCAAGTTATTTAAATACCCTCTGTGCTGAGGAGAACAACCTTCATACTCTTCCTTTTTTTTGGAACTAACTTACTCATTTAGTATTTGCTCTGGGCTTGAGATTCAAAGGAAAATCTTTGAGTGTTTTGCTGTTCACTTTGGTTGTGCTTACTCTATTCATGGCAAGTGCACAGAGACTGACTTTTAATTAGCTCCAAAGCTGTGTGATATCTTTGGGAGCAGTCAATACAGCTACTGGGCTTCTTTATTTGTGGAAAAGATGTGAAAATAGAACCATGTAGTCTCCCTCCAGAAGGGAGCTAAAGAAAAGGTCCAATTTCAGGTAGTGGCAAGTTTTCTGCAAGTTTGTTTTTGCGAGAAAAAAGAAGGAAAAAAGGAAGCAAAAGGAAGGATGAGGAAAAAAGAAGCATTTATTACTCTATAATGAGGTACAACTGAGCTCACATACCAATGGGGGAGCTGACAATAATATATGGCTTTAATTAGCAATCAGGATTTGAGGAACAGCTTATTATGCTAATAGTTTCAAAGTTTCCCAGTAAAAAAGTGCCTATGGAGAGATTTGCTAACGACAAGGAGATCTCCATTTTGTAATATAATCATGTAATTCTCTAGACAATAATTACACACTTCCTTGCATGTTTGTAATGAAATTCTGGACTTCACATTCCATGCTGTGTGCTCCCAGTGGACCGAGAAAAATGAGATATAATGACCCAAAACTTCTATTCTGGAAGTTTGTTGTTTTCCTATCCTAAAGGGAATCTGCCATGCCATAGTTTTGAATGGAAAAAGCTCCAAAGTTTGATACTGAGCTCAGTTAACTGGAAATGAAGCAGGACCCAACTGCTGAAGTCAGTGGGATGTGGCTGTGTTGAAGCTGGAGTAAGTTCATGGTCAGATGAGTAGTTTCAAGGCTGAGCAGTGGCTGGTGGGGGGGATTTACCAGCCAGGTGTTGGCTAACTAAGCTGCCAGCTGCAGGATTCAGGGCCCAGTGAAAGTCACTGTGTGGTCCACAGAAAGGTGTTTAAGAATAAATGCTTCCAGTGATAACACACTTTCTGCAGGCTGGGGTCAAATGCACTCCTAAGGTACAAGGAGCAGAGGAAATACTTCTCCCTGAGGACCTGAGGTGCAGGGGCTTGTCTGGAGGCATGAGTTTCCCTTATGCTTTCACAGCAGGGTGAAAACCATCCCAGCTCCCCTTTGTAACTGTTCCTTACCAAAGGATAGCCAGGAAAGATGTGGTAAGGGTTTTACATTCAACCCAAGCCACTGCAACAATTGAGGAGCTGAATGACCAAGCTGCCAATCACCCCCCACCCCATAGTTAATTAACTACAGGCTTTCTCAGTCTGGTGCTTCCCCTCCATAAGCACTGAGCTAAACTTGCAGTGACCCAGGAATGACAAGCAGAAGATGCCTTCTGACCATATACCTGGCAGGCTCTGCTGCAGGCAGACCTGCGTCTGTCTGCACGTGTGCACCCCACACTCAGGTCTCTCTTCTCACCAGCATCTTCTTCCAGGGATTTCAAGTACTGAGCCAGACCTCCCCTGGGAGAGCAGAAGAACCCTGCAAAGCTCAGCCCTTTCCCTATTGTAGTTCACTGCTTCTCTTTTTTCTATCACTGTAGGAAGGTCCAAGGCGGGGTGGACCTTGACCATCATCTGGCTGTACATGTGGAGGCCAGAAGGTCCCACCAGGCACCCCTTTGGTTGGCTCTTCACACACTTTATATTTGAAATGTGTAGGCTATTTCTAGAGACACAAAAATGTACATTTGTGTGTTTAAAGCCTTCCACGTCCCTAATAGAGGTATTCCTGGTTTTTGTGGCAGGATCATAGAATCATAGAATAGTTTGGGTTGGAAGAGATCTAAAGAATCATCTAGTTCTACCCCTCTGCCACAGGCAGGGAGACCTTCCATTAGACCAGGTTGCTCAAAGTCCCGTTATGGTCAAAATCCATAGGAAACCCATAGGCTAAAAAGACTTGCCCTAGCCTATATTGTTACTCTGGCCTGAAAATGCTGAGCCCCAGCTTTGATCTCTGTGAAGTAAAGAGAAATCTATGTGCAAATGACTTCTCACAGGGAAAGGTCACCCAGAAGTGTTGCACTTGTGTTTAACCACAGATGTGCTCTGGGAAATTCCCACCAGCCAGCTACGTGTGCAGGTGTGTTGCCTGGCAGAGTAACCAAACCCCACAACCTCCCAGGGATGTGGACCTGGGACCATACTGCCTGCTCTAACCTCCCCCTCCCAGAGAGGGAAACATTCTTCCCTAGCTTCCAACTGGAAAAGGAAACCTCCCAGGAGCAGCACAAAAATCAGTGGAATACACTGCTTTGAATGCAGAATGCTTCACATATGTGAAACACGGAGGAAAACCATTGTCAAACCTTGCCCACAGAGCAGCAAAACCAGGCGGCTAAAGGCAGCATCCCTGATTCCCAGGACTGGTACGTGGAGAGGAACAAACCAAAGTAGGCTGAGAAAAAGCCTCCTAAACCCCCCCAGATCCTTCACCTCTCCACCCCAATACTATGGGACTGACAGAGGAAGAATCACACATCAGCCCCTCTCACTGCTGAACAGGACCAGTGTCTGGAATGAGCATGTCATGTCATGTCATGCTGCTATAAAGTCCAGGTTGCTGCCTGGCTCCTGCAACAGCGACTCTGGACAAATGCTTTCACAGAGAACTGAAAGTTGAGGCTGATTTTCATCATCTTTGTACAGTTTGGGCATGAGCATAATTATGAAATCTGGAAGGTTTCCAGGCTTCTTCACTAAAGGTGATTTAACCTGGCTCTTCTAATCCACATAATGTAGAGTGACCAGAAAGGGGATGGAATTATGTGATAATGTTATGTGGGAGACAACAAGAGTGCACTGTTTCAGGACAACAAAACAAACCTCTCAAACCAAAGATCATGTTTCTACAAGCAACGTTACGTCCTGTAGTCCACTATACACTGAGAGGACAGGTAGTGGAGGGTTCAAAGGTGAAAATGATGCTCTTTCAAGATTGCAGCACAGAAATATGAAAGCCAGAAGTTCAAACAAATTAACGTTTCAACCAGGAAATTAGCCATTAAAATGCTTTATCGTTTTCTTGTCTGCCTATTTCAAACATCTGCAGGGGATTTAGTGACTATGGGATGGAGTAAGCAAATGTACTAAGTAGTGAATGAGTTTCATTGTGGAATTCAGTCTCACAGGTGGATGACAGAGTGACAATGCTCACAGAATGCAGCTTTGCAAGAGCTACTGATAAATGAGACCCACGCACCCTGCCCCCTGGAGAAGCCCCAGGAACACTCCAAGAGGACACATTGCAACAACCATTGCAGCTTGTTCATGTGATCCATTCAGTAATCCACAAATTCCTTCAATATTGCTGCTGAAAACTGCTCTGTCAGCTCCTTGTGTTTTGTTCTTGAGAAAGTAGCAGCATCCCTCTGGGCATCTCAAGGGATATTTTGTATGGACCCCAAATTCTGGTCAAAGGGGTTATATGAGCGTGATCTTGGAGTTTTGGTTCATTTCTCATTAGTGAAATCACATCATCAGTGGAGCATCTGAAGGAGACAGATGAGCCCTTTAAAAGACAACAGAGAAAGGGGCTTATGCTCAAGTCCTTTGTATAAGCAGAGAAAAGGCTGACTGCCTTTGAGATTGCTCAGGGGCCAGGCAGATGGTGAAGCTGAAGTCTTAACAAAGCAGATGAGTCAGTTTGCACATCTCACAGCCCATACTAGAGTAGAATAGAATAAGCAAAAGTCTTTTTACTGGGACCTTTAGCTCAATACATTTAATATTAGGGACTTCCAGTTCCACCTTTCCCTCAAAAGGATTGTTCAGTTCAGGTACATAAACAACCAATACCTATACTAATTCAGGAAGTATCACACAGGTGCATAAGCATGATTTGATGGGGTAAGATAGAATTAAGTGGATATGCAGAAAGATCTCTATATATTGAGTGTGCAAAGAGCCTTTCAGTTTTCTGTAGTAAAATATGTAATATGCAAACAATGAACAGGGAGTCTTTTCACTTCATTCCCCTTCACTGATTGCATTCAAGTGGGGAAGAAGCTGACTTTTGGACTCTACCGTATCTAAGGTGTCTATGTGACTCAGTTTCCCCACACCATGGCCCTGTATCCCTGTATCTGCTTCAGGAGGGTTCCTTTATCCCTTCTGGGCACACAGATTTGTTTCCATAACACGTTTCCCTCAACACCCAGGAGGTGGCATCAGCACACAACAACTTTCTTTGCTCTTTTTCTTATCGGAGCCTTTTTATACTTTCTCCATTCCAGAGGCTGTATTGCTGCACTAATTCACCCGATTCATTTCAATTAAGCAATTCATTTTAACATTCCAGGTTATTATACAGCGTGTTTTACTATGCTCAGTTTTCTTACCCTTCCTGTGCTAGGAAGCTCATTTCATTCCTCAGTGTTACAAAAATGGAGAGAAAACAGTAAAATCTAGTAGTTTTGCTAAATGGAGTAGGTTTCATGCATACATTCTTTTTTATAGCCAATATTTTTCAGCTAACATTCTTGAACATAGGCAACAGAACAAGATAAGCAGCAATTAAAGAACAAGACAGATGACCCACATAGAGAAAAACGCATCTCTGAATCATCAGATTAATAAATACACTGGATTTAGTGCTTAGAGTCTTGAACTTCATTAGGAAATTTATTCTCTAGAACTTTTTTTTCCTGGTATAAGTTTATTTTATGTAGGATGAGTAATCTCTGTCAATCTCATCTTCAGTTCTTAGTTCAGTTGCAAGGTGTAATCTAATCTGCTCAGCAAAAAGGGACGTTTCTGTGTTTGTCAGCCACTGCCTCGGCAGGAAGAAATGACAGCTGACTGCAAAGAGTAGCTGAAGGGTCCCATCATCCTCAGTAAGTCAGAGAATGGCAGGTGAAATGCAACGTCAATAATTGCAGAGCAAGGCACAACCATCTACAAAGGTGTAGCCTGAGCTCGCTATTACTGCTCAGGAAAGAGATCTTGGAGTGACTCCGGGGAGTCCTCTGTAAATGCCAGCTCGGTGTTCATTGATGTTTCCAAGTCTTTAGGTGGTGTTAAGATAAAGTGATGAAGAGGACATACGACATGCTTGTGCAGTTCTATAATCCACTGTGTGCCTACACCTCAAGTATGTGTTCAGTTCTGATCCCTATGCCAAGAAGGTAGGAACAGATTTAAAAAGATCCTGAGAAAGGCAACAAGAGTGACAGAGACCTCCACATGGGATGAAATAGGCTGTACCCATTCAGCCTGGAACAGAGATATGTGAGCATCTATTAAAAGTATATAAATGCAAGAATGGTGTGGGAATAGCAATTGCAACGACTCTCCTGTATCTCTCACAGCCTGAAAACAGGCAGCTGGAAAACAAGATGATGTGAGAGTAGATATAAAACAGACTAAATGTATTTTTTGGAGTTTCTTTCATTCAGAGCATGACTAAATTGCACAACTCTCACTCACAATGTATGTGATACCTGAAAGTATTAATTAATTCAATCAGCGGTTAAAGAAGTTCTTGGAGGAAGTCCAAGACCAGTTATTAAGCACAAAGGAAGCCCTCAGGCAGGTGAGTCCTAAGCTGTGGCTGTTGGGACATACACCACGTAAAAAACAAACTTGTCCTTTGCTTTATTACACTCCAAGTGTATTTTACCGGACACATTCAGAGACAGGTAATGTGGAGATGGATCTTTGGACTGACTCAATATGTTGACTTCTCTTATCAGGTTTCCATACCATGACACAGAGACATAAGTGGGCTAAGATCCTAGATGGAGGAGATGAGCTGGGCACACTGGCTATGAACATGCCCAAATTGCTGCCCAGTCTGTCTGCTGGGTGCCACCACCTACTTTTTGGAGGGATCTTCCATTGCTGCATAAGACCCATCATATTTAGTTGGCCACAGCATCTTCCACCAAGCCATTCATCCACACCAACCCCAGTCCACACACATCCTGCTCTGCTGGAGGCACTTGCTGCAAAAGCCTCCAAGATACCCCTCTGTGCCTTCTCTCACAGGCCTTCAGTCCTTCAGGGTGGTGCTGCTTTGATTCCTGCAGGATATTGCAATGGAAAGTTTTAACTTTTCATCTTTAAACTGTTGTCTTCTAGACTGCAGAGAATGTAACACACTTCATAAAATAATATATTGTAATTGACTGTACAATTTAGGAATCAAAATCACGCTACCTTGTGCCAAAATTAAATGCTTTCATTGTCTGCTCCTCATTGTTCTCCCCTCCAGAATCATCCATGAAGAATACACAAATGTTTGGTTTCTCTTTCCTATTGGGACTATATTTCAAAATCTCTGAAAATCTTTGTGCTAAACCCAATTCCTCTCTTCTGCACCACTGCGCCTGGAGAGCCCTGTTAAACCCACACGGAGAAGAGCTTTGTCCTTGGTAGGAAAACGGATCAGATATTGCCTGAAGCTCACTAGGGATTTAATTCATGTTATTAATTTGATATAGAAGCTGTCCACATACTACAAAGAAAGGGCAGGAGCATGAACCCCTCTAATAGATCATCAGCAAAAAATTATGAGCAGTAACATACGTTGCAAAGGGAGAAGGGGGTCTGATTCATCTGGCTTTTGATTCCATCCGGTATTTCTTTTAGTCTTTGACACAAGGAAAGGGAAAGACAAATCACTGTGATGTGGATCATCAGTGCCTTGCTGTGTGTTGGGCCATTAGCAGGACATTATCCTTGCTTTAGAAGTATGAGATTTTTCTCCTCAGACAATTCTTTTTCCTGGTGACAGTCAGGTTTGTAGCCTGCAACAGTGAGCTGGGCAAACTTCAGTGTGTGTGGTCGTGTGTGATTCACAGAGTGGGCTCCTCAGCCATTGGGGTCCTCACAGATGCCCAACAGGGTGTGCACAAGAAGGAACTAGATTTCACTCAAAGCAAGAATTTCAATTGAAATGTAAAGTAGAACTAGAAGCAAGGGAACACATAAAAATGCCCATAGGGACAAGATCTTGCCATGAAATCCTTATTCCAGTGTATTGTTCATACAGGGCTTTTTTTCTGAAGAGTTTGGTGGTATCTGGGGGTACACAACAATATTTTTGTATTGAAGATGTAATGTATGGGACATCTTCCCATGGAGTTCATGAGCAACAATGTTCAGGTCTTGCACCCACAATCCTTTCTTCTGTGAAACCTCTGTAACAAGGTCCCTGTGCAGGTACAGAGGGGATCCTCTGCTCTTCTGCCTGGGCTCTGCACCCACATGGTCTCAGAGTAGTACAGCTACAAGTGCACCAAGACCTTGCCATTGCCACGTGCGACCCATTGACTGTTCTGTTAGCGAGAACCAAGGTCTGGTGTGGATGCTGGGTGTCTCCTCAACACCCTGCAGAGCTCTGGGCTCTGCAGCCTCTGCTCAGAGCAGCTTGAACAAAGACTGAAGACACAAGATCAGCCTCTGGAGCCTGAGAACATGGTCTTCATGTTCAGCCCTAGTGCAGAGACACCTGGTACTTGAGCCCAAAAGACACCAGGGTCAACAGCTGAACCTGCTTCTGGGAAGAAACAGCTCCCAGATGAACAGGATTTCCCATGGGCAATGGAGAAACAGAGTTGTGTCCCACATTGCCATCTGCTTTCCTGGTCCCCACATTCTCTCACCCATCTGACAATGTAAGCAGGGAGCTCTGAGCACTGCACAATGATTCAGGGCCCCATAACACGGCTAGGACAGCTCTGGGGGTGTCACCCCTACCCAGTTACCCTGCCCATGTTTATTGGTGGCATGCGTATGGTCAGATCATGGAGTGTAGCCACAGAGCTGGTTCCCTGCTTCAGATCCCAACAAAATGGCACACTGCTTACTCCATAGGCCCGGTGGTAGGTAAGGAGGATGAGGGGTAGAGATTTTCAGCTCCAGAGGGGAGCCATCCTCTCCATGTGTAGCCACCATGGGCACTGATGACAACAGCTTTACAGCTCCTCCCCAGCAGTTTGCCTGCAGGATCAGTCTCTAGTCGAGCATAAGCATCTTGAAAACAGAGCTGGGGCTCATTTTAAGTCACTTTTGAGTGTGGGGTGGTTTTTTCTTCTTTCTTTGTTACAGTAGCAATAGTTAATATATGAATGATTCGTGGTTTTCGATATAATTAAACTATACATGGAACCTTACAGAAGTATTGTGAAACAAATTAAACCATAATTGCTCTTCCGATTCACACCTAATGATTCATTAGTTATCAAAACAAGTACGGTGAGTATAGGGCTACGTTCCCGAAGTAAATCGATTTTGATGGCTTTAATTTGGTTTTTTGCATGCACATGAAAGTTGCTCAATAGAGAGACTTGTAAGTAGGTGCCATGGTGACGTGCGTGGGGATGGACCAAATCTGGTACCTTTTCTTTCACCTGTGCAAAGTGGATGGGAAATAATGCTGTCCTCAGGTGGCTTTGCATCTCAGAGAAGTAGCACAGATTTGGTGGGAAAACAGAGAATTGGGGCTGAGAAGCCTAAAAAAAGAACAAAAATATGCAATACATAATCAATTATTTGCAACTACAGGGTTTGGTACAAATATATATACTGGAAACGTGGCTGTTTGCCAGGCCTGGATTGCACAGCTTCGCTGTGTGTGCTGGTGGGGATGTGGGGTGATGGCAGCTGCCCACCTTCAGATCAGGGCTGTGTCCAGAAGAGCTTTGATTCTTTTGTTAAGCCACTTTTTGCTCCAGTATTTTCTGTGTTTCATTGTGACTTGAGCTCATTGGAGCGGGTGAGAGGCTGCCCACGCAAGCATATATTTCTGCAACAGTCCTATGGGCTCAGGCAGGACAACAGCTCAGGTTCCCTCCCTCCTCAGCCTTTCCTTGTCTTGCTAACAGCTTTACACTTCTGACAGCCACTCCCCTCCCAAAGTCTGATTCTTCCCATATTTAAAAGCAGAAGCCTTCTCCCAAGCATCAACCTTGACAATAGCTCCATGACTCCAAGTGCAACATCAGCTCTCCTGTGCCATAGCAGGGCTGCCTGCACTGGGCACTGCAATGCCTGCATGCACACTTAATAATGCAATTGCAAGAGCTGAAAAATGTGCATGTGTGTACGTGTGAGGTCTGCTTTTCCTTTGGGGAAGAGAGCCTCACCATCCGTTTAGGAAGCAGCTGCAGTTGCACGGAGGCAGCTCCTCAGAGATGCAGAATTAAAACATGTAATTAATAATCCCTTGCCAGGGTGATGCCCTTGCATGAACAAAAACTAATCCAGAGCATGTTTCTGCCTTCTTGCAACTTTTAATCTTCCACATATGCTGCTGGGAATGTTTCTATGGTTACCTCCTAGAATATCAGTTTGCCAACATCAGGTCATTTCCTTTTTGGGACCTAAATTCAAGCTAGTTTTTCAGCTGTGCTGAACTTTGGTACTGATTGTTAGACTCCTGAAGAGCTGGAGGTGTAAAGCTTAAATGTGAATATGGCACCATTTCTGTAGTGCCCGTCACCACTTTGATGGTAATGCAGAACAGAGACACAATATCAAGGGTTTCATGTCTAGAAATTGTGGTGCCATGAGGCAGCTCACAAAGACACTCTAGACATGACCATAACAAAAAAAGACTCAAAATCATTTCATTAGGTTATGTCCAATTGCAGGCTCTGGAATCGTTGTCGGAAGGTGAGCAGAAGTACAACTATTTTAGTATTGAACGCAGCAACCCTGATTATTTGCAGCTGGTAACTACGTGTGCTCCTACAAGGGCTATGTCATTTGCAAACATGAGAGCGGATCAGGTGTACATCCCTTCTCAATATCCTTTGATAATAAGAAGTGGGAATCTGGATGCTGCCTGGGTTGCATTCAGCAACTAATCATAAGAACACATCTCTGAAGACAAAGCTTCTCCTGACCTGAGTCTGAATGCATGTGGCAGCACTGAGATCTATATTTCTTTAAGTGCTGTTTCTATTACTGTGTTGTATTAGAAATACGCTGTGAATATGAGAAAGAATGGGAAACCTTGTTGTCAGCTCTAAGCAGAGCAATCACTTCTTCTGTTCAAAGCAGGGAGGTCATGTTGCTGATAGACACAAAAATGAGCTTTTTTGAGTCAGCAGCTTTGCCTGATCTGTCGAAAATGTCACAACTTGCTTGTAAATATTCCAAAAGCCAGGAACCTTTGTTTCCAAAGCCAATTATGGTGTCAGCCTGACAACAATGTACTTACTTATCACAGCATCCAAAGCACCAGGCCACTTAAAAGCAACGGAATGGTCAGGGGCACCATAAATCTTGCAGTTCCCACACAACAAACCAAATTATTCTTATTAAGCATAAAATGTTATTACAGTACAAGGGCCCTAATTCTGACCCAAATGGAATATTATTGTTCCGCCAGAAAATGTGAAATGCAAACACAACACAAAGTAGGTTTACTACAGGGACATAAACTTTATAGATCTGTAGTTTGCACATGACATATCTACATAGCAGTGACAGGATTCCTGGTTCCAGTGCAAAGCAAAATAAAACCCAAATTTCAAGGCACAGGGCAGGTTTCTGAATATGTCTGGAGAAAATACTTCCAGACATACAGCTCACTGTGCAACTCAGATCCTTTTAAAATGCCTCAGTAAGAAGCAAATAGAGTAAAAGTTTAAAGCATGTCTCGATGTCTCTCTGGGTAGAAGGATGATGAATCATGTTTCTAAAGGCATGAATTCTTGCTTTTACTTAGATGCTCACAAGTCACCTGCTAGGGAACCCAAAGCAGTAAAAGGGAGATCTACAGAGAAGATCCCAAAAGAGGAGTTGTCAGTCCTGACCCCATATTCCCATAGGAAAAGAGCTCAAGCACTGGGCTGAAGTTAGAAAGAGAGCTATGAAACTTCACCTAAATGTCTTTCCAGAACTGAGGTGAAGGCTGAAGCATGCTGTACACACCAACAGAGGCTGCCCATGTAGTCCAAGAGCAGTCTGCAACGGCAGCAAACCTCTTTACAACCACTGCATGGACATATTGATGTGTGTCTTGTAGTGGGGTCAGCAGGTAATTCTGTGGGCTAGATATGGATATCATTCAAGTGCAGAGGAAGGAAGCATGTTCTTAATGACAAAGTGAAAAATGAACTTTCAAGGAAATGCAGAGAGGCTGTGAAACCTCATGGAGACACAGGCAGTGCTTGGTGTGAGTAAGCCTCAGCTAGTGCAGAGCTGCATCTCTGATGTGAGCTGCAAGATGGGGCAGAAGGAGGGATCTGAGAGACGTTTTGCTGCTGGCAAAAGGGAGGAAAGCAAATGAATCTATGTATTGGTGAGGTGTCCAGTTGGAGGGCAGTGAGTGAAAAAGCAAGTTTGGGATGTTTTGCCCTGGAAAAGAGAGCATGGCTCTTCAGAATGATGGAGGAGCTAAGGAAGTGAGAAATCCTTTCTTACTTCTCCAGGAGAAAGAAGGGCAGTGGATGCCGCAGGCATGGGTTTGGAGTGATGCGAGCTTCATCAGTGGTGATTCAGGTCAGGGGTAGTGCTGCTGCTCAGGGTTGGGGAGAATGTTGCAAGAGCCCCGTGGTGCTAATGATGCATTACCTGGGCATCCCCAAGCCTGCGCAGAGCAAGCTGAAGACAATGGAGCTGGATCAAGGCTCACCAAGCCTTGAGTCATGCCCAGGATTGTCAGAGCCATGAGTCTCTACCCGTGCCTGAGCAAAAGCTCTTGTGTCTGAACAGATCCTCACAGTGGGCTCACTGAAACCTTGCCACCAACCCTGAGACAACCACATCATATTGTGTAAGCACACTCCAAGCTAGTGGATTACACATCTAAGGCTGTAATTGCCTTGTTATCCAATTAGCAAAACCCAAATGACTTTTCCGTGTCAAAGACAAATCCTTGCATACATCCTCCTCCTCCTGTTCCCACCACAGTAAGGCTCTGGCAGGGCTTGTGAGGTCCTGCTCGGAGCTGGCACAGGCACAGAAGGACGCTGGGCATGCTTCGGTGTTCATGCTGCCTGGCTCCCAGGTTTTGTCTGTGCATGATGCTGAACATCTCAGCAGCGTGCCTGGGTCAGGCAGAACACACAGCTGATGCTCCTCTGCATCTTGCAGGACTTTCTCCTGCAGGATGTAGAGGACTTTCTCCTACTGCATCCTTTTATTGCTCTCAGAAACAAGTGCTTCTCAGAAAATCCAAATTGTCCCTCCAAGCCACAGAATTGGTACAACACACTCTTGCTTGTTCGTTAATGGATTAACTTACATCAGGGCTACATGCAGATCAATCCGTGTTTGCAGATATCTCACATGTCTCCCAGGGGATGGGGAGCTGTTTAAAACTGCGTGGCAAGTGATCCAAGTCCCGTTTTCCTGCTGGTGGAGGCAGGCAACACCTGGGGAGGTAAAAACAAAATGGCAAATAAAATAAACACAAATTTCTCAACATGATAGAATGTGTGATCCAGGTACTTTGCTCTCTATCATAAAAAGTGCTGTGGGACTCCGGCATAGGTATACAGTGTTCATCCCCTGCCTTGTTGAACAGAGGGCTCCAGAGCATCTGTATCTCCTTGGAGGGTGTCAGTAGCCATCACCCACAGAATCACAGAATCATAGAATACTATGGGTTGGAAGGGACTTTTAAGATCATGGAGTCGAACTTTACCTTCAAGGCCACCACTAAACCTTGTCCCTTAATGCCACATCTACACATCTTATAAGTACCCTCAGGGATGATGACTCTACCATTGCCCTGGGCAGCCTGATCCAGCACTTGACAAGGTTTGGTCTTATGAGGTGTGTGTTTTCCTTCCAGCAGAAGTGGGAAAGGAAACGTTCGTCTGAACTGAAGGGTAGGAAGCCAGATGTGTCTGCAGCCATCAGACACATGGACCACTGCTCTGCCTCAGGAGTCAAGGGAGATTTAAGGCAATTCTCTGCTTTTGATGCTACCAGACAACACCGGGAAGGCTTTTTTCCTCCTTATCTGTGAAACAGTGAGAAACCATTAGGTGGTGCACAAAAGCAAGGAGGATACAGGCATCAGGTCTGTGCTCACAGAGAGGCTCTGACTTGACACTGGGAGGGAGACCGCTAAGATGTCTTTGTCAGAGACACGGAGCACAGCTGAAGCTTCATCCCCAACATTTGCACTGTTTGCAGCATTTGCACCATTGTGTTTCTGAGGTTTGGTTCCCACGAGATTTTCCTTCTCATTAGTGCCTGATTTGTCATTTTGTGTTGCTAACAAGTGTCTTAACTGTAAAACTGGGGAGGGGGTGTGTGCATGTGAATCTTCTGTAGATCTATTTAATAAGACATGGGCACAAACAGCATTACAAGATAATTCTTTAATATGTGAAAATTAAATTTGATGGAGAATTTATGCAATTGAATCACTTCTTTATTTAGTTGTTCAAAGCACCTATCCATAACAGCGAGTAAATTAAAAACACACAAGCAGGGATAATCCCACAGGATCAAGCCAGTATTAATCTCAGCCTGTTGCTGGAGCAGGCTGTCTGAAGGAATTTTTTCCTTTCTCAAGTATTGTAGCTCAGTTTGATCCCCGTTTTGCGTTGGGTATTTCTAGTAAGTCCCTGTTATTAAACCGCAATCAGTCTGTTGTAAAACTCAGCCCTTGGTACTCCACAAGGAGATTTGGTTTCCATCTCTGGCTGTGGGGGACCAGGGATGTCTTTGCAAGTGCAAAGAGTTCTTATAGGTGGGCTTCTCCCTTTCCCTGCCATTTCAACAGATACTTGAAGGCAAAGAGAAGAGCTCCATGCCAGGCTCCATGTCTACAGGAACCCAGCCCTTTTGCTTCCTTCCTGTAAAATTACAATAAATTCAATCTGATTGATTCTACTTCATTTTCTTACTCCTGCACTGATGCCATATCAAGATCTCAGCTAGGTGGGCAAGCAGCCTGCTCCAGAGAGTGAGGAGGTGACAGCCCCAGTGAAGAGGTTTTAAATGACACCTGTAGGCAAATCAAGAATTTCTCCTCAAAGTACTAATCTTTTCTTTATTGCTTTAATGACAGCACACATTGTTGGCAGCAAATACTGCCAAGCTGAGTTAAAACCATATTAACCCACGTTTAGTTAAAGCGTATTAACCCCCTCGACTGATTCTGGTAAAAAAAAAGGCCAATATTTTATTCATCCTGCACTGTTTCCTTGCTGTTGCAGAGCCTGTAATAACGGTGTTGCTCCTTGCAGGGTTTGCTGCCCCCATGATCCCTGCACATAGGCCCTGAATTGAAAACTCTTTTAAAAGAAAAGACAAAAAGAGCCCGGAGAGGTTTTTCTAACAGGAGTCACCCAACAGATGCTTAATAGCTTTGTGGAATCAAGGGTTAGAGCTGCGGAAGAGCCAAGGTCCTGTTAATGACTGATGTGATCACAGCAGAATTCAGGTTGGAGGTGTCCTCAGGAGGTCTCTAAACCAACCTCCTGCTTAGAGCAGAATCTGCCTGAAGTAAGACAAGGCTGTTCAGGGCTTATATTCAATCTGATTTTGAGACCTCTAAGATTGGAAACCGCACAACCTCAGACACAGACATCTGCCCTCCATGGGGACGTGTAAGTGTTGATGTCTTAATGAGAATACAAAATCCCCTCTCTACTCCATGCAGAAGGCTTTAGTTGGGGTTTTTCTCTCTGTCTTGTACTGGCAAGGTTTCTATATTCTTGAGTATAATCAGGTCCTGCTTGAAAGGTTTGCTCCCTTAAAGGCTCCACAAAGACCCGAAGTAATCAGGCTCTGTATAAAAGACTCTTAATTCAATCACTTAATATAATTGATTTAATTTAGAGCACAGACTAGATGGGATTATTGCTCTCAGAAGTAAGGGTTAGGGCTCATATAACTGCAAATCTGGACATAGGCAGCATCAGAACTTCATTTTGAGTTTCTTCTCCTGCATCCCTTTTTAGTGTCGGGGGAGAGAAACTGGAACTCCAGAACAGCAATCCCCTATCTGGTCTTTGCCCAGGGTCCTGGTGCAGTGCACTATGTTATTTTCCTGTTGGAGGCACAGAGGCATTGCTGGTGCACAGCCCAAAACACCTTTGCTCTCCTGATTTATCTCAGCTTTGGGCAAAGAACAATCTCCCATCACCCATCTCACAGGAGCTCTGGTCAGGCTGCAGTGGTGTGCAGGTTGCAGGGGGGATCTGGCAATGCAAATCATCCAGATGCTTCAGAAGCACATCAGGAGCTGAAGCTCTCACTGAGGTCTGTGGGCAGCATCCCTTGCTCAGGAGAGAGGTGACTCGTCACACATCATCCAGTTGACTGTCACTGAGGGACTTCCACAAGCTGCTGATACCACCATGGGGCATGAACAGACTGACCCTGTGTCTGCCCAAGCACTTGCAGTTTTGGTCACAACGTCTTAGAGAAGCCACCATCTCCAGTGAAGCAGTTGCCCCTCCAGGATGGGGAATAGCATTCTCTGTGGCTCTCATGGTCAGATGATGCTGGACTGGGATATCAATCCCTTCTCTGCCACCCGCCTTGGTGCCCAGCACATTAAAAGCTTGGGTGCATTTTCTTCTCAGGCTGGGGCTGGTCTCCAGACCATACATTGCACATGGATACAGGATGTTCCTATGACCCCGCATGTCCTGGTGACAGTTTCCACATGCTTGTGGGCTGAGAGTGATTCTGTAAACAATTTCTGTTCAGAAACAAAGCCAGATCTTCATATAAGACCTTTCTCATCCTCTGGTCTCTGCCATGAACCCAGGATCCTTGCAATCTCAGAACTGGAGCCCATCTTCTAGCTTTCCTGGTCATCAGGACCTCTTCTTGAGTATTCAGGCAGTTTGGCTCCCTGCCTTCCTAGAGGTAGATCCAAGCCTCATAATACTTTTTTTTTCCCTAAGGAGAACAAAGTGATTTAGAGCTTGTGAACACTTCAGCCCCCTGCTCTCCTGTGGATGGCGGAGCCACTATAAAACCCAGCTCCTGATAACTCATCCTGACAAAACAGAGAAGGTCTGGGTTTAATTGCAGTTGTTAATTAATTTTATCACTGCAGAATCTGCAGCCTGATGGGAAAAGGGAAATTATGTTTAATGAATGGCTCCCATCTCTCAGCACCTGATGGACAGTTTAGCAGAGTAAGGCATTCACGCTCCTGTCCTTGGCCAGAACTATCTGTCACTCTCTCTAGCTCCTCTTCTCTGAAAACCCCTCCAAGCTGGGCAAGCTCAGGCTGCCAAATCATCCTCATTCCCTGCCCTCCTTGCTCTGGATCTCTGCAATGGCACCAGAAGGCAGGTAGTGACCAAACCTGCGGGTAAAGGTGTTTGGCAAAGTGCTGGTGCAGTAGGATCAAGGCTGCAAGATTCTCATGAAAAGACCTTGGAGGTCTCACTATGAAGGAAAGAGAGATGGGTTTAAGCTCTGCTTCTCTGTGGGCAAAAACTGAGCAGTTCGTTCTGCTCGAGAGAGGCAGCAGCATCACTGTGAGTGAAGCTTCCACCCTTCCTAGGACAGCAGAAGAAAGTCTTGGTTCACATGGTGACCAGCAACAGCAAGTCCCTGCAGGAAGGTGGTGTGGGGGAATTAGAGCTCCTGCAGAAGCAGCTGTCTGCATCAGAGGCAGCCTCTGTGCTGTGCAGATGTGAGACCAAAGCACGGAAAGGTCAACTTGGTCATTCTTGTTGCCCCCAAAGCCAGCTTTCTGTCCTCCTTACTAACCAAAGCAATGGGGTCCCATCAGTATGGTCCTTGCTTTTCCTCTTTGCTGTGATGGTGCAACGTTTAACCAACCACCGTTTCTGTTTCCTCTCATTAGTTCTGTTACCCTCTGCTTGTCCTTCTGGCTCCAGTAAACCCCTCCTTTCCCATTAATCCTTTTTTACTAGAAATGCACATATTTATTGCTTTTTATCTTGTTTAATCTATCAGGTCTTGCAGTCCCCATTCCCTCCTAACTCCCACCCATTTATCTTCCTCTGTTACTACATCTGCTTGAATACGATTTGATTATCTCCTGCCAGTTCTCATGCTAGACCCATGCTCTGTGCTGTGACTCGATTCTATGGAATAATTGGTCTCCCAAAATCATCATTACCCAAGTTATGGTGGAGACAGGAAGAGAATCCCTCCACAGATCAGGTATCCTCTCTTCCCTGCTTAGATGGCAAAGGGGGTTAACATTTAATGGATCTCCAGACTAAACTGCCCCCAGTCCTTCAGCTGTTCCCCATCACTCTTGTTCTCCAGGCCCTGCACCAGCTCTGTTGCCCTTCTCTCACCCTGCTCCAGCACCTCAATATCTTTCTTGCACTGAGGGGCCCACATCCATGCTCCAGATGAATGGTGGACATGTGATATCCATTTGCAGCTATCTAATGCTAGGGCTGCTTGTTGGACTCATTGCCAGGAGGTCCCTAGACTGAATCCAGCTCAGTTCTGCTGAACTGGGAGACACTGGGATACACAGGGAGTGAGTGCCATGTGCCAACCTGGATGGGTTTTAGATCCTCTGCAAAGCTCTTATGTACCACTGACATGCAGCCATTTCTGCTGTAGCTTCTGTCTGTACCTGCCAACAGTTCCCAACAAGCACATCTTGATGATAGCAGTAGATGAAGAATAATCACGTGTTTGGTTGGAGTTAAGGAGAGGGAGGGTGATGCTCGTACTCTGTCAGAAAGTGGATGGGCATAAAGCTCTGAAATGGGATCTCTAATTAGGGGGACCCTCTTAGAGATGTCAGTGTGATGGATGGCAGAGTCTATACTGCACACTACTGAAATCCAGTCATAATCTGCTCCTTTGGTGCCTAGAGGAAATATCACTCTAAAAAATCCTTTTTCCTGAGTGTCTATAACTGTCTGCTGCCAGGTCCCTCTGCTCTGCCCAGTCCTCTCCAAAGCTGCCTCCAATGCTGCTGTCAGTGTACAACCTGCACCACATGCCCCAGGGCTCCCCTTTCCTTGGAGCACATTGCTCTTGGAGGCTATGATCCAGGGCACACAGTGTCTCTTCTCCCTTTCCCAGATTCAGAAAGTAGGTCAGGCTCAGAAAGTGAGGGATAAATGGGTTTCCTTTCATCATGATAGCTGTGCACAGCACTATGGGAAGGAAAGTAAATGCCTTCCTTCTGTTTCTCTTCCAGGAGCAGGGCAAATGCAGTTTAGCAGGAAAAATACAATAGGACAATAATTAGGTTGCTTGTATTTGAATGCTTCATGGTCACTGTGGACTTCAAAGTTTAGACAATCTCCTGGAAGGGTGCAGCTTAGCACTAGCAAAGGGAAAAGATGAAAGAAACAGTCACTGAATGAAGGGTAGAAAGCTCAGGCTTCACTGCACAGTGCTGGCAAGTGTGGCTGGCTGGGTTAGCAGGCAGGAGGCTGTCACTTCCAGCACACAGCCCCTTCCATCACACATACCAACAGCACCAGACAGCCCCTTCCATCACACATACCAACAGCACCAGACAGCCTTCCTTCTACACTAAAGGGTCACTGCAGAGGAGAAGGTATCCCCCATCTGGTATAGCAGAAACCTCAGGAGTAAAATGTGATCCTTCGAAGCTCATTTGTATTTTGGATTTGGGGTAAAATACCTCTTAAGTTATAAGCAAAGGCTCTAATAGCAGCAGGCAGCCAAGTGCAGTTTCCTGACCCTTTGGCAAGCTGAAGAGCCTGAGCTGTTGTGTGTCTCCAGCACTACCTGTATCCCTGCTGTGAAGGCCACTGAGAAGGATGCTTGGTGAACCTGTCTTGCTCTCTTGGGTAGGTATGTGCTTGTAGGAGGTGGAGATGATGCAGAAATCAGTCCTGGAGCAATTCTCACCCCATATTCCCTACTGAATGGGATATGAGAGTCAGGTATGTTTGGTTTTGCTGACTCCACAATATGTGCTCAGGTCTGCCATGGCAACAGAAGAGGAGACAGGTCAATAGAGTAGGGCAGGAATCTGTGGGCTTGAGCCTTTGCAGGGGACAGACTCTTCACCTGAATCCAGAGGAGTCACTCAGTGCTGGAAGTGGAAGCAAGCCAACCAACCAACCAACTCTAATCTTTACAAGCTTTGCTGCTTGTAAGTCTCCTGCTGTGACAATGGTCTGATCTCTGGCTACTGGATCACGGTACTTCATAGGAGAAGTGAGTCTTCTGGCTCAGCTAGGAGCTAGGCATATCCTGGAGGATGCTGGAGGAGCTGGGAACCAAGTGAAGGTTTCTCTGTGGCTTTCAAGTAAGTCCCTGGAAGTCCTTGGAAACTGTAAACACCGGAGTCAGATTTGGCACTGATCACAGAGATGGATCTTCACCTACCTGGGGGATTCATAGACAAAACTTCTCAAAAGGAGAAGCCATCACACCTCCTTTTCTCAGTTTACTCTGTCCAGGGAGGGTAGGGGTCTCCATTGCAGTCCCCTGTGGCAGTGGTGACAAGTATTGCTTTGACAAGGACATTTCTGGCTCATCCCCAGTGGCACAGGAGCAGAAGGGTGCTCTCTAATGGGAGGCTGTCCTGGAAGACATTGGCTCCTTGGTGGGGTGCTCCCATGCCAGCCTGGCAAGGGAGTGTGGTGCACCCTGATCCTGCTGAGTTGTGCTCTGGTAGGACACAGGAAGGGACCATCTCATGTGATTAGCAGAGGGATAAGTGGTGCCAATCACACACCATTCATCTGAGCTCAACAAAGGGGATTATTCCCGGCTCCTTCCTCTTGGCAGGAAAGGGTAAGTGTGCTCATGCACTGCTGACTCTTTTCTCCTTGTAATAGTATCAACTGTGCTGTAGAAAAGCAGGATTTAAGCTAATGAAAGGATTAGAATAATCTCTGTGTAACCCAGGACTCCATAGCTGCTCAGATCTGTAATGCTCAGACATCCATCAGCCACAGCATGTCCATGCAGCCACTGGTAGCCTCAATCCAGGCTCCTCTTGCATGTGCCACATCACTGTCCAGGAAAGGAGTTGGATCAATGAGTTCCCTGTGCTTTGCAGGGATGTCCATAGGGCCCTTTAGTGCTGATCCTGCTCATTTTTCCATCCACCCATGCCATGGTCCATGCTTGGATGTGGACACCAGAGCAGTACAGCTCCTACCCAGGTGGCAGAGAACTCATGTTATTCTGTCCTTTCAGTGGATGTCCCCCAGTGTTTGCTCAACACTTTCACAGAATCTCAGCCTGGTTTGGGTTGAAGAGACATTCAAGCTCCTTCAGCTCCAACCCCTGCCACGGGCAGGGACACCTTCCACTGGAGCAGCTGCTCCAAGCCCGTGTGTCAAACCTTTCATGCAGGTCAGGCCAGACATCCCACTCGGTTCCTCCTGCATGGAGCCCATCATCTCTCTGCCTTCATGCACCTTGTAGAAAACATGAGATTCAACTTACTCCTAGTGGTGAGCACCAGTGGTTAATCCCCTGCTAAATCCTGCATTGTGTACCCAGTCCAGATATATCTTCTTACAGCTTCTATCCTGTAAGTGTAAGTGTTTTTGCTTGCTGGATTCAATGAGAAGTCCGGCTCTGGTCAGAAATCTTTTTGCTGATAAGTCCCCGGGAGCCACAATCATATCAAATATGTAACATTTTGGTCTTTTGCTAAAAGATTTCTTTTCTGATCCTCAAATAAGTGATCAAATAATTTGACCCTCACACAGGTCTTCTCATTCTTTGGTTTTGATGCTTTCTGAAATATGGGCTCTGGAACTGAGCTATGAATCATACTCACTGTCAAATGGGACTGGGTGTTACAAAATTGGAGGGTGATGGAAACATGGAAGGGATATTTATGGCAAGGCAGGAAAGAGAGGCTCTGTTTGATCAAAAAAGATGAGTCTGTTCACTGCTGCTCTTTCTTCTTGGATCCTGGACCTCCAGTCTTGCTTTAAGGCCAGAAAATTGATGTCTTTCCTTATTTCTTCCTCTGTTCTGAATGCATTTTCCATTGGAAACCCCCAAATTCCAAAATTATAAAAAATACTCACCCCACCCCCCCAAAGCAATAGAATTTCAAAAGAGTGAGTATTCTGGGATGAAAAATGCTCAAAGCACTTTCGTGGAATCTTATTTAGTGGCATAACTCGCTGACTGAAATGATACAGAAGATTCATATCTCAAGAAAAGGAACAAAGCAGAAAGGGTTGGAAGTGACAGATGAAAGCCAAGGACAGAAATCTCACTGAAGAACAAAAAAGTAATCTTTTGTATTAAGAATACTGTGAATGTAGTTGTAATAAAGTGAAGAACAGCACAACCCTCACAATACTGCTTTCTAAAGTGGACAAGTTTAATGAAAAGTAAGAATTAGATTAGCCATTGGGATCAGAGCGTAGCACGGCTGGAGGTGCCTTTCTGATTAACTTGTATTCCTGGTAGGATTTATTGCCAAACTTTCTGGAAGGAGATATGTTTTCAGATTCATGATTACTCCCCATTTGTAAGTCGGGCTTAAGCTCCATTTCCTATCAGAAGAAAACACTTCTGACAAACAATGAAGCAGCACATGAATTAGTTGTCTTTAATTCTCTTAAGCTTGTTGCTGTAATTAATGTTGAACTTTCTGAAGTATATTTAAAAGGGGATTGTTCCATGTTTAATAGCTGAAATGTCCCATTAAATAAACTTAATGCAACTGTCTTGGAATGGCAAATAGAGGCTGCGAGGCCTTCCTTTAAGGGGCATATAAATAATCTTAATAGAAAACATGTAAGCTGAAATGTGGAGAGAATAATGTTGATATCAGTAGAAATAGCCTTTCATAGGTTTGCGAACATTCGTTGTTGGGCTTAATGGCTAATTACAAAGACAGCTCCATTTACATACTCACAGCACAGCATCATGGTACCTAGCAGAGACTCACTACCTCCTTTCTTCAGACACCTCCTGAATTGAACAGAAACAGCACCATCACCCCAAATCTGAACTGGGGAGGGGTGAGCTCCCAAAGGCCAGGAGGAAGACATGCTGTTGGGGACAGATCCTGCTCTGGTTGAGGTGGCTTTGAACACCGCTCCTTGAAGCCAACCCAGGTCTTCTTCCAGTGAGGGAGCATCTTCCCCTTGACCCTTGATTAGCCTGGTTCCAGGTTTTTGACACTGGTTTCTGGTTTGTTTTTGATGGCTGGATTCAGCACTTCAGTACTTGACATCTTCCCACAAGTAAATCCATGATTAATTCGTGGCCTCCTTTATACATTAAATATTGTTCCTTCAGCCTGCCCCCTGCAGGACTGTGGTGTTGTTGCATAGAATCATAGAATGACCGAACAGTTATGTTTGGAAAGGACCTGAAGATCATCCAGTTCCAATCCCCATGGAATGTGGTTTGCTCTTCTACCACCACAACCCCTGGGACCTCCCAGGCCTCAAGGTTTGCTTTTTCTTGGACTGGTATGGTATGTTTTCCCCAGTTTTGAGCTGGTCATGAGGGTGCAATGTCTTCTTACTGTCCATTCCCAATATTTCAAGGATCTGACTCAGTCTGAGTATTTGTAGTTATGCATTTCAGGAATTTAAGCCAGAGATCTAAAATCTTCCTGCAACTCCACTGTCTTTAGCAGAATGATCAAAGCATTATAGTCAGAATGAAGACTTAAAAAGCAAGAAAAAGGAAATGTCTGTATTTTTCTTTCCTTGAGCTTGTTCATTTTCAGACTATGATTGAGGGAAGCCTGACACCTTGCTTAGGAATATGTTTTGGATACCTCTGTCATACTGTTCACTCAGAGCAGTCACTGCTCTATTGGGAAGGTCTGGCTTTTAGTCCAGCTGTTCTTTCCTCTATGATCACAAGACTTTCCTTTCCTTGCTCAAATTAGCTTTGGGAGTTACACTGAGCTGGAAGCAAAGTGATCAAAGTGCTTTTGGCAGTTTGGGTGTCTCCCTTCAACAAGGGCTATCTGATCTGTGTGCCTCCTTTTTCCTTCCTCCAGCAGATGCCCACTGTGTCACACTAGAGAGTGATCACTTGGGAGCTGACATCAACACTGACTTGTTGGAGATACTTATGCAGAGATTTTCAAACCTTCAGTTATTTTTGTGGCAATCTAAGGAACCCTTTCCAGTGGGTTAACCCTCTTGAAAATCTGGGACTTACAAGTAGATTTATGAGCCAGTGACAGTCTCATTACTGTTGTGCCAGAGGAAATCCTGAATCTCATTTGTTTAACTTGAATCCCCATTTCACCCTTTGACACTGCACTGCGTGCTGGCAGCTTACAGTGGTCTGATTTTCACCATCCCTCTGACCTCTTTGGGCCACTGTCCTCCAACACATGGTTCCACACCTTGTACATCTTGTGTGTTTCTGGTAGCATCATTCTCAATTTGTTTTCAGCAAGTTTAAAACATCTGTTGAATCCTGTTGAAATCTGTTGAATCTGTTGAAACTAAGCAGTCGATGAATTTACTTATCACAGTCATAATTTACCATCCCAACAGATGCCATGGCATTTCCTACTGTATTTAATACTGAATTCAGTGTTACCTCAGGCTAAGAATAGCTTGAGGTGAAACCTATTAGAAACATCTCCAACACACTGAAGGTCGCCATGAGAATTATTGATTTAAAAACCTCCCCAAAGCTGTAGGAGCATCATTAACTATGTTTAGTGAAAGTCTTCAGATCATAATGTTGGACAATGCTGTAGCACAGCCGGAAGTGTAACGGTGGGAGTCAGCTCACCAAACGTCTCTTTCTTCAGTACAGATATCTACAGATGAAATGTTCACCTGCCTTTCACCAGGAAACTCCTTTCCTTGCTTAATTTTCCCCATTTCTTCTCCATCAGTGGAGCTGTTAAATTGCAATAAACATTGTAAAGTCCTCCCCTATGTTACTTCCCAGGTGTATTTTTTAATCTATTTATCAAAATACCTCCCCAAATTTTATTAAGCATAAAAAGATGAACTGTAAAACCTCAGCAGCAGACCTCAGGGCCTTTATGTTGTAAAGACTGGCAGGTAACTCATGGGACGTGCTTGGCAAAACAATGCTAATCATTGTTTTTGGGGGTTTGTCTCTCTGAGAAAGCTTTAAGGCACACAGCATTTGATGAGTCTCATTGGGCAGTTTCCCAGGCATGGAGAAACAGGGCACTTGGCTGAACAGGAATCAGCAGCACTCACAGGCAGCTCCTTGTATAGTAAGAATCTGCCCAGTGAATATGCATGAGTTCAGCTTTTCAACACAACAGAGGAATGCTGTTAAAGGTTATAGCCAGCAGAACCATCCCAGGATGCATATTTTACATCCCTTCGTTGTTTTGAATGCTGTGCTCTTGTAGAAGCTGGAAGATTCATAAAACTCATTTAAATGTTTGATATTCAGTTTATTTTAAATCTCCTGTCTGGCACCTGTTATCTGATTTACAAGATACATAAACCAATTTGGTGCAGTCAGTGTAACCTCTTTCCCACCCTGCCTGCACCCAGTGCTGTAGAGAAGGCTGAGCATGGAGGGTTTTATTTGCATGTGTGAAAAGCAGATGCAGAGGGAAATGTTTCACTGGAGTTGCTGTTCTTGATGCTTCACTGTTTCTAGTGAAAAAAGATTCTTCTCTGAATTGAAATTCAGGCCAGAAGTGTTTGTTTTTCCCTGTGTGTGTTCAGTGATTGTTCCACATATGCATGGGAAATCCCAAGAGAGGGATTGCTGCTTGTGCAGGGAAGAGTATCTCATCAGGAGCACCAGCACTACAGAACAGGTCTAAGGACTAGCTTCAGGCTGTACTATGATGCTCCAGATGACTTTGCCCTCTTCTGGGCCATTTTGTTGTGATTTTGGAGTTCTGACTCCATAATTCTGCTCCAATAGCAGGGATGTTTATGTCTTTCCTTCCAGGGCTGGTTAGTGTTCATATAGCAGCTAATATGATTCTGCGAATCAGAGTTGTTATTTCAAGCATGTCTCTGCAAATGAGAATAATTATTTCAAGTATCTTCTTTGGGGTTTAATAATACAATAAACTGTAACAACATAATTACTCAAAGTTTGTTGTAGCTTCCTGTGAGAACATTCCCAGGAATCCCTAATTGCTTTTGATCATTTTGGATCTGCTCTGCTGCTTCTAGCACAAAACAAGCTGGCTTGAAGAAACTGGGGAAAGCATAATGGGCTGACTAATAGGAAGTATTGGAGATATTCACAGCCCAGCTGGACACAGCCCTGGACTAACTGCTCTACTGACCCAGCATGAGCAGGAGGATTGATGATCTCTTCCATTCTCAGAAATTCTGAGAAATAAGCCTTCCTCTTTTTATTCTCCTCAATCTGTGCCTCTATTCAGTTCCAAAAGATACAGGGAGCCTGGCAGGGGAGGGTTTTTTTCCCTTATCCTGGCATGTTGCTGACTGTATTAATTATTAAGCCAAAAGTATCTTATGTTGGGTGTTTCTTAGTGAAGAGTGGAACAGGTACCTCTAGTATGCCTAAGCTGCCAGTACCTGTTACACTAATTAGCATGTTGGTTATGTCACATGATAATGATAGCTTTCCCTACTCATAATATTGTATCATTAGACACTCCAGGTGGCTTGTCAGTATTCGAATCTCTTTCCTCCCTTTTAGGTTTAGGTCTTTCCATATTTGTACCATCGTTAGGCCAGGGTAGGAGCATCCCCCTCACAGTCTCTGCCAGGCTCTGAGCATCTGCACATTCTGCAAAACACCTGCTCTTCTAACACAAAATAAACCCAAAGCAATGCTGAGCCGAGTAGATCACTGAAACCATGGAAGGACTTCTCAGTGGGGCAGGCAAATACATCTGCAAATGTCAGAGAGGTCCTTGCCATGAAAGAAAATCTGTAGTGCTTGTTGGCAAATCCAAACGCCATAACATCAGCTGGGCCATAACAGAAATAATGATAATGGAAACTCTTTGGAGCACAAGCAGACAAACATCACCTGAGTTCAGTCATGGCCCAGCATTCCCTAATGATGTACATGGCAGCCAGGTGAAACAGCAGTGTACCCCGATTCAGTGTCCATAAGACTGGACTGTGCATAAGGCTGTTGTGGACAGTATCCCACACATGTTGCAACATGTCTGAAATCAAACTGGTAGAGACTCATTGAAAAACTTGGTGCTGTCCCACAAGAGAGAAGCAGTGGGGAATCACAGCCAGGTTTGTTGAAACAGTGAACACTGTCTCTAGGAAGCACTTGCCATTTGTTGTAGAAGGAATTAGATATCAAGATTCTTACCTAAACTCACTGCAAGGCATACGAAATTAGACTGTACCTCCATTTTCCAAAGAAACTATAGCAGCCATCAAAGAACTGCCTAATGCAGTAAGGACCCATTCCAACCCCAGCTCATGGATGCTAAGCTAAAGATGGCAGAAGATGATGCCTTTCTGAAGCACCACCAGGGTTTGTATATGATATTTATTGGTAGGCTGGAAAAGCACCAGCACATGCAGAAATATCAATGTCCTAAGTGATGCACTGTAGTGGGTGTCTTAGATGTTAACAAGAACAGTCGGCATACTTAACACAGGACTGCACCACAAGATGCTGCAGGAGTGGACACCAGCTAGACCAAATGCTCAAACCAAAGCAAGCATAGTCTTTCTAAAACCCATTGGTCTTTGTGGGAGTGCTGTCATGATTTGTAAGGGTAAAGGAGAGCTTGTATGGCTCCTGCTTTCTGACTGCTCATTTTGGAGGACTGCTTGGTTTTAGACCCCTTGCAAAAGCTCATTCTGATTTGTCCTTGTTTGGTGCAATGGCTTCATTAGAGGTGATGTGGGATCCTCCTTGCATTGCAGGGCTGTTGCCAAACCTGTACATTTACAAATGAGCAACCTCCCTAAATCCTGGGGCTTGTTGAATACACGGGAGATGTAACCATGTGTATTTGCAAACAGCTCTGTGTATTTGCTTTATGGCTTTGAAAGCCATGTTTCCTAATCCTCCTAATCAGAAGGATAAGAGTCAACTGAAAAAATCCACCTGGAATTATGAAATGTGGTTTTGGGTTTTGTTTGTTTGTTTTTAAAGAAAGTATTTCTTACTGTGATGAAATGGCAAGAATTTGTAACCTTCAAACTGCAGAAGTTCCAAACAACCTATGGAAGTACTGAGTCCATCTGCTCATTCAGAGGGAAACCGAGCAATTCAGCCTCCTTTAAAGCTGTGATGTTTCTGCTTTGGGGGGGAATTGTTGTTTTCTAACCACTCCAATTCAATTCCACTAGTAAAGGGAAGATGTGCCAGGCTCATTGTTGCACTGTAAACAGGATAAAGAATTAAACAATTGCAGAGGCCAGAGAAACAAGGAAGGTTTTTGGTTGACCTGGAAGTCTGGGATAGCTTATTCTGCTTGCCTGCTCCTGGAAATCATTTTTAAGGAGTATGACTGAGAGGAGAGGTGACATCGCAGACATCAAAACCATTTAACAGACTTTCTAAGCTGAAGACTAAAGCAAGGAATAGCAAGGAATCACTCCAAACAGCACAGCAGGACTGCAGCGAGCTTTGGGGAGTGGGTGGTACAGGGAACAAAAGCTGTGGGTGAGAGCTTAGGAGAAAAAAGGTCTGACATTTGAGAGGAAACAAATAAACCCCAGCATTTATTGCAATGTCTTTTCTCAGTTAAAGTGTTTACATTTTCATTAGCTAAATTTTACTTGCTCTTTCTTCACTTTTTAGTGATTTGAATAATAAAAGTATTTCATGTAAGGAAGTTCTCTGGTTCTAAGCCCCCAAAAACCTCTGAAGGTTTGATTTAATTTCTTTAATTAAAGCCCCCCTCCTAGTTTTGATGGGAAAAGGCATCATTTCAGCCACATGGGGCTTAGGATGAGGTGTTGCAGGCAAGAGAAGCCTTTTCAGGAGTTCAGAAATACAGAAAGAGACCTCTCAGGCGGTGTGTGGGGAGGCCTGAGGAGGTCAACATCATCCTTTTCCTGAAAGACACCAAGGGATTCATGATGAAGGCAAAGACCCAGAGCCTCTGCTTCAGCCAAGTAGCCACACATGCAGGCTGTGGTAGGCATAAGGCTGGGGCCTAAATTCAGAGTGATGCTGTCATTCTACAGCTCTTCAGCAGGTCTTCCTGTCACTGCTTTAGATGAGTTGACTCTAAAATAGACTTTTGTTACTAATCCAGTTTGTAAACCTGATCTCTACATATTTGCATGGGCTCATCCAGCAGAACTGAAGTGCAGAGGAATTGGAAAGGAGCATCCCGGGCAGTCCTGGGCTGGCTTTGCTGCCACACTCACCTTTCTAAGGGAGGTTGGGAGGTGAAGCACCACTTCATTTGAAGGGCAGCTGTGGGAGAACCTTTGTACAGATACTGACCCCTCTGAGCCACGGCAGGTGATGCACTATGATCTTCAGGGTCATCAGTGATACCCACAAAACATGGCAAAAGTGTGTTATGGGTAAACACAAATGCTCATCAATCTGCCAGGGAAGTGCTGGGCACATCATGTGAAGGCTCATGCAGCAGCTATTCTGCATACCTTCACTTTGGAAATATTCAGACATCCAGAACTGTGTCCCAAAAGGCACTCAGCCAACCTCATCCAGAGAGGGGTACACAGCTACCAGAAGAACAGAAGGGGACAATGCAATCCAATTCTGATAGATTGTCATGGGTTCAGCAGTAGCTCATGCTCTGCCAGGGAGGAGGGAGAGATAGGGCGCCTGGTCTGGGCTAGTCGGGGAGGTATTCCATACCACAGCACGTCCTGCTCGGGGAGGGGACTGGAAGCTGGCCGGGAGGGAAGGAGTTAACACGCCGGGCTGAGCTCGGGGAGGCAACGGGAAGCTCTGTCTGGGGCTTCCGGCTGCTGGCCTCGTGGCAGCAGGTGGTATCGTATTCTCTCTCCCTGTTTGTCTCCTCTAACATTGATTTGTTGTTGGTACCGGTAGTTACTTCTGTTATACCTTGATTGCTGGACTGATTTTACCTCAATCCGTGGGAGTTGTATCCCTCCGGCTCTCCTTCCCATCCCTCCGGGAGTGGGAAGGTGAGGGGGGGGGGGAAGGGAACCAAAGGGGGAACTGTGCAGATTTAGTTTAAACCGTTCTTATCTCAATCCGTGGGGGCTACATTCTTTGGATTCTTCTTCCTAACTCTCCGGGAGTAGGGGGACTTGGTTTAAACCACGACATAGATACACATTAGAAATGAAGTACAAAGTTGGGCTTTGTGTGGAGCAGGAGTAAGGCTTAGCAAAGGGCTCCACACAAGTGCTATGAGTAGCTTAAACTGGTTTTATAAGTAGAGTGATAGGTGGTGCACTTCACATGTGTGCTTTATGTGATGAGATGTTGCCTGTAATGTTTATATTCAAACGTGTTGCACACAGGGCTCAGTGGAAGGAAACCAGATGTTCAGTAACCTATTCATGTTCATGGGAAAAGCAGGCATAGAGGTATCAAGTTAATTTTAGTTCTACTGGGGGAACTAGAATGCGTGAAGTCTACAGCCCTGGGTTTGGTATGGAAGAAGGAACATGAATATTCTCTTTGTAGAAGACCATTGCATCCTGTAAAATGCATAGCTTTGGACTGGAGTGGACAGTAGAGTGTGGAGATGCCCTGTCCCACAGTATCATCCACGAGGTCAGTTGGAGCTGACTCCATGGAGGGAGAGGTTGTGGAGGAGGAATAGGTTGTTAAAAGGGCATGATCCTGCACAGGCTCTTTGCTCAATGGTGAGCAACCGGATATCCATGGAGGGATTCCATCTCCTTCCTGGCTGCTCCCTTCCAACTACCATATCTTTTGGGAAAGACCTCTCCTAGTGGTGAGGAAGCCAGTGAATCGCAGGGCAACATGACGAATCCTCCTGTCAATTACCTGCCAGTCTTTGTAGTATTTAAATTATTTCTAATATTGTACTGTCCTTGGGGAAGAAGAGAAACTGTGTTCTACTAAGTTACATCTTATTAATCAGATTCTATATGGCACTGAATGAATGACTGAAATCAAGGATCATGAATGTCAGATTAGCTCAGTAATTATTGAAAAGCTCAGTAATACGGCTCTTGGATGGAGACATGGAAAATCACTTTCCTTCCTTTTAATCAGAGCCTTGTGCTCTGTGGGGGCCTAGAGAAGGGCTGGTTTTGCCTCTGTAGAACAAGGTGGCTTACGTTTTGTATGAAAGTCTGTGCAGAGAGAGCTTTGCAGCTCCCGTCTAGGCAACTCATTTGGAGCCCCACACTGCCTCTGGAGATGCAGAAGATGACAAACGGCAGCTTCAGGAGAGACAGGGTAGCTCAGATCGGTCACCAGAGCAGGTCTTGAGGAAGAAGCTGATGCTCTGTGGCAGAAACAGAGACAGAAAGATGTAAGCCCCAAGTCTGGTGCTGTCAGAGCACCCAGCAGGGAAGACTCAACCATTCCTTCTTCATGAAAAGACTGATTTTTGGCTGTGGCTTTGGCTTGTCTCTAGACAACTGTCAGAGCAGCCAGCTCAGCCTTGTAATATCAGAGGGCTCTGAACATGGATTTTCATCCCAGATTTGGAAAAAATATGGAACTTTTACATCAAATTAAAATGTAAAAGCCATTCTGGAAGAACTTGTCAATGTTCGTGGAGTTTGGTGTAAAAAGAAGAATGGACAAGATGCCTTGCTGCATTCTGTGCATTTGCTATTTGAACATGCAAAGGCCAACATGTTCTTGTTTTGAGAGGAATAAGTAAAGCATTTTGTTAGGAAATGTTTCATTTTTTCAAAGTTGACTAAAACCTTAGACAAAGAAAGCTTAGCAGTTTGGTCTGGTCTTGAAAATGGTTGCAGCAGGCAAACAGATAAGAGCTCCTCTCTGCTCAGAGGATTTGCTGCTTCACTGAGGATAGAACATTTCTTCCAGCACTGATGTACTGATGCCCTCCAGCTGCATTTTTATGGTACCTGGACTCTCTTGAGCCTTGGGAAGAACAGCAGAGGTATTCAGTGCATTGGTTCTACCGATTATACTTGAAAGTTTTAGTTGGGGGATCCACGAAAAGGAAAATGACGTCTCAATGGAGGGGCTCCAAGACAAGGGAGCTTATCTTGGACCTTGGACTCATCCAGATGCACAGACCTGCACAGTGATGCTTGGAGGCAATCAGGTCCAGGCTGTCATTCTCCTGTGACACAGAAAACCAGTCCTTGCTCAGTGCCCCGAT
Source organism: Melopsittacus undulatus (assembly GCF_012275295.1). Lineage (NCBI taxonomy): Eukaryota > Metazoa > Chordata > Aves > Psittaciformes > Psittaculidae > Melopsittacus > Melopsittacus undulatus. Next base: position 1,031,178 of record NC_047538.1, on the reverse strand, counting down.
GCCAGTGCAGACACATTGATCCAGCAGGCAGCAAGGCTACCAACAAAATTTCTAGACAGAATGATTCCAGGGAAGAAGTTGAAATGCAGATTCCAGGGTCATCCTGATTGATCCTGGCTCTGACAAATCTTTAATTGAACGAAAGGTGTAACAATTCTGCCCAGGGTACAGACCATGTCGGATGCCCAAGCCAAGCTCTTAATGAAGAGTAAGGACTATGGCAAGACAAAGTCCTTATTCCCAGGGGTTAGACAATGTAGAGCACTGACTCTCTTTGCAGTGTCTTCCCCAGAATAAGCTTTCCTGTTGGATTCAGGGACAGACCCAAGCTTGGATTCACTTTTCCTTGAAAGCAGTCAGCTGCCTACGACATTGATTCATCTAGGCAGAGATGTCTAATTGCTGTCACAATCTGGGCTGGTCACAGCTGGCTCCCTTCTGTCTCTACAGAGAGGCACGTGCCTCAAAGCTGTCTCCTTTAGCAAAGAGGTGAATCTTCCTGGGTGCCTACAATGAGTACTGAGTATCCAGACTGCAAAGCTAAAGTGGGAGAAAGCTACACCCTGAAAGCAAAGCTGTTCTGTGCTGATTGGATCGGCATGGAGATGAACTACCACCATGGCTGTTTCTGCAGTCACTGCTAAAAGGCAATTACAGAGCAAACAGCAGTGGCAACAAAACATCAGCCCTTTCTCTTCCTGCAGGTGAATGGGGAAGATCAGAAAAGGGAGTGTGAACAGGTCTTTACTCTTTTAATTAATTCTCAGCAAACTGTATTGAAATTGTGCCTCAGCGTGTTTATCATTAAGACAATTATTTTAGGCTGACCTACTTTTCTCTGTCTCTTTAATAACATGGGCCACATCATTAGATTTGTACATGGGCAACAGAGAAAGCAAGCTAATTGGTAGCAGCCTCTTTAAGAAATAAAGCAGCCTAATCGTTTGCCTCCTCACGTTCTTCCATTACAGCTGAGGAACTGCAGAAGATGTTCACTGATTAGTCTGTTGAATTATGAATTAGGCTTCTGGTCCCAGTGCAGCTGTTTTCTCCATGTCATTCCTAGCACTTTATTTCCCCATCTGCTTATAAAACCAGGAGCTTGATCCTGCAATAAACACTTCAAATGCTTTTTTTAGAGGCTAATTAATTGTGTTGCATTTTTTGAACACACAGAGTTAGCCTGCCTTGCGTCAAATTAACAATGATCATTTCTCTACTTCTCTGTGCCCAAACAATGCTTCTTTCCGAAGAGTTGGAAAACAAAGAGGACTACAACAAATGGTTTGTATGTTTCATTGTTTTAATTATTTCTGTGCACAATGCAGAAAGGGTGTCATCAGAGGAGTGGCATTTGCAAACCAGGTTTACCATTCCCAGAGCTACCTACATAGGTTCATTCCTCCTTGCAGGAGCCATGACAGTGGAGTGACATTTGTGACTGGCTCAGATCTAATGTTCAGTCCTAACCTTCAGTTGCTGCCTTGACCATGTGTCCATGCAAGCTGGAAAGGGCACTGCTTGGCACCTGCAAGCTGGATGCTCAGATGACACAGTGCTAATGGGGTACACTGTGGCTTTACTGAGTGATGAGTGAGGCTGTACGAAAGTAATAGCTAAATGAGAGACTAGTTTAAATTAATGAGCCCTTTAAAGCATACAAGCCACTACAGTCCACTGTAATTAGATGACAAATCGTGTTTTATTGTCCATATCAAGCTCACTGTGGATCAGCTCCATGTACGTGCTTGGGTCAATATACAAAGACATTGGATGCGGCACCCTGAGCAAGCCAGACCACCCTGTGAGCTGTGATTTGGATGCCAGTGATATCTTGCATGTTCCATCAAATCTGTAGGCTTTCCAAGCTCATTTAGAGCCTGTAGGTAGCCTCGGGGTTACATGCAAGCCAAATGGCTGGACCTGGGTCTGCCTCTGAAGGAGGAAACTGGAGGGTGAGGAAAAGCAAGCACAAAAACCATGAATCAGCCCCTCTCTGAGGGGACAGATGTCTTGTTTTTATCCTAATTGGGGGGCAAATTTGTTCCTCCAAGCTGTTCTACATCACTCTCTGTCTTAATGCCTTGGCTTTTGCATCTATGAGAAAGATGTCAAATATTTTGCTTGGCGTTTGAGCTGAAGTTGGCAGCTTTTGGTGGTGGTGGGGTGAACACTAAAGAAGTGTGGATGGGGAATGGTGTGAAAGAGGCAGGCAGGGCAGTAGTCACCAGCCACAGCTTTAGACATCCCAGCAGAGGTGTATTTTTCTGCAGAAGAAGCCTATGGTCTCCTCACAGCCACCAGAGAGAGAAGTCCTGAGAGGCATTGGTCTAAGCCAGATTCAATGTTTCTTTAGGATGGTCTATATCTATAGGATATAGAAATATTCTATGTGTGCCAGTTCTCATGCATCAATGAGGAACTCGGAATGAGCAGCTTCGAGCAGAGATGTAAAAAAAAAAACCAGATGAAATGAGCTTTGATTCTTCTACTTGACCTACTAAAACCCTATGCCAAATTTGACTGACATACCTTAGTTCCTCTGAGACCATGCATTTGAGAGAGATTTGCTAATGAATGAATATTTTCCCTGGTCTAGCTAGTCCCAGGTCTGGGAGAAGCCCTGCAGCGCTTCGGGCAGGGTCTTTGCTGTGACCTATAAAGCTTGTTGAGCTGCACACCAGCCTTCTTCAATGTCCACCTCACTCACGGTTGAACTTGTCACCATCTTGGTCCACCATAGTCCAAGTGTGGTGATGTTGAGTTCACATAAGCAAAAGGGCATGAAAAGAAGAGACTCAGACTGAGATTTTTGGCTTCTAACTGGAATTATCTCTACCTGCTTGGTGTTATGCTTCTGCAGCTTTCTTCCTTATTTTAGTTGCTGAATCCTGATGGTTGGTTTTTGCTAACATTAAAGCATTCAGGGATGCTTTCCTGGGGGTCAGGAGTTTTCTATTAATATATGTTTTTTAATGATCTACATGTAACTCCATCAATCAGTTAAGTGCAAGGATGAAGGCAAAGTCCTGGCTTACATCAGCCTCAGCTCCAGTTCTGCTCTTTGGCTAAGGCTACAAAGCCTCAGATTTACAGTGTTAGAATTGTAAATACTTCTTCTAAACCCAATAAATTATACTGGCCCCTGGTGTACCCATGGTGTTCAAGACTGAACAAGCTCAATTAGCCTGCGAAGAGCTGTTCCCTACAGGATAATTTCACTGTTTGGGCCAGTCCATTGTGAAAGTCATTTATGGCTATACCTTATCATTGACAGTTTCTTGTTCAACGCAAGGAGCTCCAAAGGTGCCTTGGTTTCTTGCCAGATCTTTGTTGATTACCTCCTGTTCTTCCATCATCCTGCTTCTTCAATATGTTTTTTTTTCAGGGGAAGGAAGGAACAAATGCAGTTTTTAAGGAAGACAGATACTGATTTTACTGCTTTTTGTGTTTGGCTCTGTGCTATTTCTTCATGCTTGCTTTGTGTTTGTTTGCTATTCTGACGGTGCCTGTACACATCCAGCACAGCAAGTGAATGACAACAACCTCCTCTGTTAGCACTGGGTCCTAGTATTAACAAAAAATAATGGTATCTGCATGGGATTTATACATCGCGTTCTCCCGCCTGCTGTACTGTGCACCTTGCAAATACTGGAGGCCAGCTAAAGCCCCTTCTTCAGAGGGAAGATCATAGAAGCATAGACTAGCTTATGTTAGAAGGGATGTTTTAAAGCACCTCTAGTTCCAACCCCCTGCCACGGGCAGGGACCCCTTCCACTGGAGCAGCTTGCTCCAAGCCCCTGTGTCCAACCTGGCCTTGAACACTGCCAGGGATGGGGCAGCCACAGCTTCTCTGGGCACCCTGTGCCCAGACCCTGACACCCCCATTGTAAAACATTTCTTCCTTATATCTCATCTAAATCTCCCCTCTTTTAGTTTAGAACCATTACCTCTTATCCTGTCACTTATAGGCCTTACAAAAAGGTTTCTTCCCATCTTTCTTATATGCTCCCTTTAAGCATTGCAAGGTTGCAATAAGATCTCCCTGGAGCCTTCTCTTCTGCAGGCTGAACAACTCCAACCCAGCCTTTCCTCACAGCAGAGGTGCTCCATCCCTCTCACCAGTTTTTGTGCCCTCTGGACCCACACCATCAGATCTGTGTCTTTTCTCTACTGAAGACCCCAGAGCTGGATGCGGGACTGCGGGGGAGTGGGGGGATCTCACCAGAGCCTCATGAATTCACAGGCAAGAGTTGGCAGATGATGAAGTGGTGACATAGCATCCCATGCAGTTTCTTCTTCAGGTGAGAATTGCTTTGTCAACAACTGTGAAAAGTATCCCTTGTGTGAGAGCTCAAACATGAAAGTGGGTAAGAAAAAACTCAATCTACTACTGGAAGGAGCGAGGGTTGCTCTTGTGGCCATAGCAATTTACATTTCAGGCTGTAGGTAAGCATCAGCACAACTTTTCCTCTAGAGCTACTCAATGGAGCTTCTTCTGGAGCACTGCCAGAGCACTGCTGTCTCTCCTCTTAAAATGTATATATGTAGTAACAGAAGATCAGATAGTGGAGGACAGCACCCTATAAAGCTGAGGGCTGAGCTGGAATCACCATACATGCTGGCACATTATATCTGTGCTGGAGATGCAATGTTGCAGCAGCCAGTGCAGAGAAAGTGGTGGCTGCAGCAGTGTGGATTTCTGCTGTGTGAGCGAAGCAGGATGGGGAACATCAGTACATGGTAGAAAAACCACGTCTGTTGGGACATCTCTTTCTAAGGGAGCAATGAGCAGTCCTGTCTCTTGGCCAAAGTCTGCATCCTTAGGAATGGTTCAGATTTGAACGGAGCTGAGCATCCACTTTTTCATGACAGCTCTGTCCTTCCGCTGTTTAGCATTTGTATTGCTGTGTGAGGTGCATTTTGCCTGGATTAAGAATGGGGTGGCTTAGAGCTAAATGAGATGCTGTGAGGAACTCCAGGCATGGATGGATTTGTGGAATTAGTAAATTGAGAGTGACAAACCCAGCCTGTGATATTGTGACGACAATCTCTTGGTAGCTGCCAAACCCCTCATCTCTTCCGTTGAGTCAGTCACTAATTGCATTTGTGTTGCTCTCTGCGGTGCTCTCCGGCTAAATCTGCAATAAAACCTGAGGAAGTGACCGGTGGCAACTGAGTGGAGCCAACGTCAATTGGACGCATCGAGTCATACATCTTCTTGTCTCCTCTGGAAAGCACTGATCTCAGTTGGACAGCACTTATGAAGAGCATACAAGCTTGCTGGTGTTGGAGGTCTCTTGATCAAACTGCTGAGCAGCAGTCAGAGTGTTTAAGAGGAGAGTAGCATGTCCAAGCACTTAAAGCTGTGTGAACTGGGGTACCAAAACCAACCTGCTGGTATGCTGAAACCAAAGACATCATGTGCTACTGACATGCAAAGACAAGTATTTATTAACTCATTATATCTCTTCCCAAACGCTAAAGATTTGCAGGCAAATGGAACTTTGTGCAGACCTTATGGAAAGCCAAGGATATGTAATCATCAAACTGAAGTGAGATTTAGAAGTAAACCAAATCCATCAGCAGTAAGAGGCTTCCCAAGTGCACTCCCACCCATAATACACAGATCAGAGTGAGAAGGATTTTATGAATACCTGCGGCACATCACAGTAACCCTAACAAAACCATTTGCTAGGAGTAGTGGGATGAAAATGAGAGAAGGGATGGTTAAGCCGACTGTCAGGGCAAGAGTCCCTGGAGATGAGTTTTACATGGGGAGAAGCTCTGGGAGGAAGATGATTAAAACTTCTGTTATGATCTGGGAAAATAATAGTTCTCACATCAGTGACCAAACTTAAAAATTCCCTAAAGTTTGTGTTGGAAGGAATTTCCATTGTTCTTGTTGAAAGCACAGAATATGAAACCAAACAAAACCAAACCAGCTGAAAAACCCCAACCCCCTTCCATTCATTTTGGGTCAGTCTGAAATGCTTCCATTGAGAGGCAGGGAAATACTGTGCTTTGTTTTGGGGCTATTTGCCTGATTTATGTGAGTCTTTCTCTTTTGATGCTGGCCAATTTTTCATTGAAAAGATGCAGTTTAATTTTAAAGAAAGTAAACCCTTCTTGCATTTTTATTTTGAATATGTCTAGATGAAACACTGGTGCGTTTTCAATGTCTTCCACTTCTTTTTGACCAGAAAATAACCTGAATTTGGTCAAAAATGAAATGCAGTTTTGTTCACTCTGGATCTAATTTTGGAACAGTTTGTATCCTTGTTTTTTTCTTGGGTCTTGTTTTACTTGAGATGCTTAAAACAAACCTCACTCAGCTGAGCAGGTGCAGAGAAGCTGACAAAAGGTTCCAGACTACCAAAGAGAAAGAAAGAAGGAAGAATCTGAATGAAAAAAACTGAGGTGGGATTTGCCTTATCTTCCTCTCATCCCGTTACTTGCTGAGCACATGCCATAAACTGGAGCAGCATGAAATAAGTCAGCGTCAGCAGCAGGCACAATTAGAGATGTTTCACAGTCCACTCGGCATGAACACCTTGGTGGGAATGATGTGTGGTTTCTTACAGTGTCGCTTTGGTGACCCAAGGTCAACCAAGTGACAGGGAATTTTATCCCACCTTCCTTTAGCTGCCTAAATATCCAATGTCCAGTCTACTGGACAGAAGCTAATCATTGATAGGGAAAGATTCACACCCCTGACAGGTGATTCATCCACATGCGATGGCTACCCGTGATAGCCTGGGAAGCGCTGTCTCCCACCCAGCCTGCCTATCTTACAGCAAACATCTTGGCTTAGCCTGCAGAGCATTGGAAGCTCTCAGCCCCCTGCAACCACAGCAACAGACATATATGCTAATTGCTTTTCTTGAAATATATATTTTTCATAAATTTCATTTTCAGTGTTTGCAGCTTGGGCTCTTGCCCAAATAAACCAGGCAGTGATTGAGCCTGGGTTTATTGCTTCCCCAATCCAAATTACAGCTATTATAGCCATCTACAACCTGCAATTATCCTCAGCTTGCAGATTTCAGTTCTTTATGAAAACATACTTTGTGCTGATGAAAGGTGATAGACTGGCAGCCTTGGAAAGCAGCGTCTTCTCTCCAAACAACAGATGCAGAGCGAGAGAGCAGAAACACAGCCTCTGCTCCAGCCCTCTCGCTCACTTTTCAAGATGCAGCTGTGTGTTTGCTCATCAGCATTCAGGCACACAAAGAGCATCATCTTGGGAAGAGGTGGCCTCAAGGATACACCTCAGATGTTCCTCTAAGGATCAGCTGTCCGTAACTTCTGCCTTATTCTGCCTGCCCAAAGGCTGGGGGAATCCTCCATTTCATGCATGTGGTCCTGCTGTTTATTCCAGCCAGGTGTTTTTAATTCTACCATAGGGCTTGATTTCTCCTCCCCTAAAGACAAGCTCTCCAAACTTCCTGCCTTGAAACTTCTGCCAGGCTCAGGCTGTCTAGCTGGTTTTCCTGAGAGATACCCTCTATTCAATGCAGTAATTACATTCAAACAACACTTCCCCAGACTGACAGCAGCCCAGGTGTATTTCCTGTGAACCAGCACTAACTGCACTATTCAGATGCAGAAGTCCCAACTGCACCAACTTGCACGTATCTGTACTGACTGCAGAGCACATAAGCCTGAGGTCCCACACCTTTTAGAAGCACTGGACTCTTCCCACAACAAATGGCTTTCAGAGCCTGCTCTGAGACATGTCTGCAGGTGTATTTCTGGACACAAAATCTGAGGCAGAAATGGGGTTGCACTGAGAACAATAGTATGATATTTCTAAAAGGCTTGCTCCAATGCTCCCATACTCTCAGAGGAAAATGTGTTCCCAGTCAAGCAGGGTGGGACAGAGGTCTGAAACGTAAGTAAAGCTTCTCCATTTTAGCAGTAAGGGAAACGTAAAGGTGGTTGCCTCCCTTTGGATTAATGCTGGAAAAAATCACTTCCCACTGTTTCTCCATAAGCACTCTGTTTTTAGAAGTTTTGTGTGTATTATTGCTCTAACCCGTTTCTCTCTGTAAAGCAGGCTGTCTGGACAGATCTGTACGGTATCCCTTTTGAGCCCAGCATCCTTCTCTGCACTTAACATGTATAACATTTTCAATCAGTAGAATTGGGCAACAGTTAAATAGTGAAATGTCAGTGGGAGTGAACTGAGTATTGGTGTCCTGGTTTGAGCAGTAGCAGTAATTTTTCTCCTCCTTGGTAGCTGGTGCAGTTCTGTGTTTTGACTTTCGGGCTGGGAACAGTTGCTGATAGCAAGTATGTTTTGAGTTATTGCTCAAATGTTTGGTTTGTCCAAGGCCTTTTCTGAGCCTCGTGCTCTTCCAGGGAGGAGGGGAGGCCAGGAGGAAGGAGAGACAGAACACCTGACCCAAGCTAGCCAAAGAGGTATTCCCTACCATAGCACGTCATACCCAGGATGTAACCGGGAGAGACCTGGAAGGGCTGGAGCTCTGGGGGGATGGAGGAGGCATCGGTCGGTGCTCGGTCAGGCAGGGTGGGGTGAGTTATGTGTCGGTGGCTGGTGAGGTATTGTATTATCTTATTATTGGCTTTATCATTATTATTTGTAGTAGTAGTAGCAGTAGTGATTTGTGTTGTGCCGTAGTTATTAAACCGTTCTTATCTCAATCCGTGGGGGCTACATTCTTTGGATTGTCCTTCCTAACTCTCCAGGAGCTGGGGGAGTGAAGGGGGGGGAGTGAATGAACGAACTGTATGTGGACTTGATTTAAACAACGACAATTGGTCAGGTGGGGAATGGGATTAGCCTGAGGCAGATGCTGCTGTGCAAAGGAGTCAAAGTCCTGCTGAGTACATGCTGATGCACCTGAAGGCAAGGCTTCTGACACACTGCCACTGACCCAGTTCTGGGTCACCTGTATGGACATACTCAGGCAGTCCATGCTCAGCAGCTCTGGCAAGAAGAAGAGATTGACTGGCTCTTGTATCAGTTTTGTGTGAATCCCTTGACTGCTCATCTTTCTGCTGTTGCTTGGCAGTTGTGCTATGAATTGAGCTATCACACCCTTGGTTTATTTGGGATGGAGGTAGGAGAGAGTCTTGGACAAGGAGATCGCAAATCTTGGGGGAGGAAGGCTGGTGCATCAAGTAACACCCAGCAGATGCTTATGTGGCTCTGTAACCTGCTGCCTCAGAGTGAAAGGAGAATAACCTTGTTCTCACTTCAGAGAGTGTATCTTTACTAGCTGCCATTGCCTGCTGTTAGTATGTATGCAATGTCAGCACTATAATCCCAGAGAACTCAGTGGAGGTGTATTTTCTTTCTCAGACGTTCTCAGGCTCTTTCTGCCTGGAGACTTGGATAGAGACATGAAACATAGGTGCAAAATCTGCAACACTACTTATGGCAAAAAATCTTAATACTGTTCTGATCTTTTCCAGCTGCATGAAATGTGCAGAATTTATTAATTTTCTACCTTGAGGTTCTCTATTTGCTCAAAGTTTTCCTTGAACAATGCTCTCTTTCATTTCCCTTGAAGGGTGAGCCAAATACTATCTGAAGGCAGTTCTTCAGTGGGGCATCACAGCTGCCAGACTGGTCTTCTGTAGAAGGCCTATGAAGATTTGGTGGCCCAAAAACTGAAGCATGACTCCAGTTTGTTCAGTCCCAGTGGAACGGGAGTGTCTTGGCCCCTTTGTCCTGAGATACTTTAGATAATTGTACCCATTGCTAGTGCAAAAGCACCTTCTTCCAGTAAGAATGTCCCCCAAAGCAGGACAGCAAATAGATGCCCAAGTTTCTTGCAGCCTGGGTGAGAGTTTCTGATTTAAGAAAAAAGGCTGGTTAGTGATAACACTTGCTGTTATGCTCTGTTTTCATACGGCTCTCCCTGCTGTCAACCACATCCCTTTCTTCTAGCGATGTTCAAGGACTTTCTTTCCAGTTAATACAATTCATCTGAATTACAATGAAACAAGAGATATACTTGAGTCCTGTCTTCTGCTAGAAAGCGGACGAGTGAAACACCTCTGCCTTTCTTGACAGCACCATTAGTGGTATGTGTTACCACTGAGCTTGAATTAAAACTTAATAGTAACAATTCTGGGCTCTGGGCATGTTTCTAAATAGAAAAGGCAAAGCGACCTGACAGACTGTCTTTATGAAGCTCAGGAACAACCCAGATAAGTGAACATCAGTGGTGGAATGAACCAATGTGTGATGTTTTGCTCTGATCTGCATTTTGAAGCAACTCCTTTGTGAAATGTCCATCCTGCTGAGAGCGGACAATCAAACAAGTGTTTTCAAGAAGACAAACCACTTCATTTCCTTCAGCTGGCAGGTTGATTCCTCTCTTGAATCGAAATCTACTTCCTGTTTAACTCAAAAGAGACCGCTACATCACTGTGGTGATCCACATCTGTGCTGGATTCCTCTACCTGCAGGTGGAGTTTGGTGTGGTTGTTTCACCTAAGACAAAACACTTAACCTGAGGACTAGGGTGACCCTGCATCTCAGAGGGATGTGGTAGTAGAGGAGACACCTGCTTTCTTTTTTTGTTCCAGTGAGTAAAACACAAATGGAACAGATTGACCATGAAACTTGGGGATATTGTCCCTTGTGCAGAGCACTGAGATACAGCTCAGGGCTATGCTAATGCTGAATGTAATGGGCTGTCATTTGACAAAATGGAAGCTGTGAAAGAAAAGCTGTAAAAAGAAGCTGTAACTTTGGTTTCCAAGCTGCATTTTCCTCAGAATGGCCAGAACTGGAATAAAACTTTTTTTGTTTTTAATCACTGAAGTGGATTTGTTTCATTTTTCTTTCTGGCAAGGAAACTTGGGAAAAAAAATCTGCTTTAGTTTGGATCAAATTGATTTTTTCCTCACTTTTTAACTTGGTAGTTGAACTGAAAGATCAATTATTCACCAAGCTTCTCTGAACACATGTCCAGGAGCAGAAACTGCTGGTTTTATTCAATAGCAGGTGCTTAGCTATTTGCACAAATGAATGCTGGGGTAACAGGCTGCCCAGTTGCCTTACTTGACTCTTCCTGTCTCGCCTACTGAAACCCAACCAGGGTTGCATGGACAGACTCCAAAGTGTTTCATTTCCTTGATGTCGTGCCATGGCTGTGCCTACGTGAGCCAGTTTGGTTGACAAAACAAAATGTCGTCTCGGTTTTGATCCTGATGGCTGCTGGTGTCAGTTTTCAAGACTATGCTTTAACATTAGCAGAAGTTTCTTTGGACAAGATAATGAGGTCCCCTTGAGAAGCAGTCAGCTCATTCCTGCGTCATAATCTCATAAGAGTCTCCAAAGGAAGAAGAACAGTCACTAAATGTGAAGTGCTAATGACTGTAATGCTATGTCATAATAAGGAACCAAACAGAAAAACAACTTAATCAATGGCACATTTCCAAATAAACAGATCTGCTGGAAGGAGTTATCCATTTTGCATGTTTCAGGCATTCCTAATTTTGTTGTCTCTCTCGTGTACCATCAGTAGTGGAAATATCCAGGCAATTTGTTTCAAAGCTGTCATGATGCTAAATGTCTGGCTGTCCAGAATGTGAAAATCTGCTCTTAAACTCTACCTATGACATGTCATTGCCATGGTTGTGGGTTTTGCCACAGTACTGCTGGAGGAGAGCAACAGTGGAGAACTCTGGCAAAAAGCCATTTTCACCCATTTCTTCTTTTCTCTTGAAAGGATGTAACAAGTGTAGAAGGTCCAGAGGAGATGCAGGAGGTAATTTACTGTCCTCTGGATGTTTCATAACAAGCAGGAGATCTGGACCAACAAATTCCATGGGAGCTCTTGGTCCCTTTCTGTGCTTGTGCTGGATGGCTTGAGTCTTCTCCAGAGTACATTCTTCTCTGTTGGATGTATGGCACATGAAAGAGAGAACATAATGCCTCAGTCTCTTTCATCCTTGTCATCTAACGCTGATCTGGAGGAGGAAGAACTGGGTGAGAGACAAAGATCAGGCCAGGCCAGGACTCTAAATCTTGGCCAATGTCTGCCTCTAAATGCTTAATCCACAATGAATCTTGCAGAGACCCTGCACCCGAGGGGAAGGTTTGTGTCATTCCTCTTTCTGCAGGAGGCTGGCTTGTGCAGATATGGTCCAGCAGGTCCTATTTGTTGACTTTGGGATGATATTCCTATAGGCACATCATTGATGCACCACTCATTTAAGGAGGGGAGTTAGTCCTGTGCATTGATGGTTATGGCAGCTGTGTCTTATGCTGTGTAGTGAAGGAGGGCTCTCACCTGCCATCCCACCAGCATCACATTTCGAAGCAAGGAACCTGCCTGAGCTGCCCAGCCACAGCCAGCAGCACAACCCCATGTGTGTGCTCTCACATTCTCTGCTCCACTCCCACCACAGCACTCAGCATCAACCTGTGATGTTGACTTACAAGTGGTGGCCAGCTTGTGCTGCAACTACACACTTCACATTTGGGTGTAATCTCTCTCCCAGAGCTTTTACTGTGCAAGGTGTCTGATGAGGAGTAAGAGAAAATCCATCATGTGGCAACGGCAGGCAGCTAGGTCTAAGGAGAACATAAAGCATTCTTGCTGCAGACTGAAATTCCTGTCTCTCCTTCGACCTCCTTTAACCCCATCCCTGCTTGATGCTTTCTGGGCTTTAACCAAAATGAAAAGTCTGGCTAATAAAACAGCTGGAAAGAAAAACTGACAGCAAGATAATAAAAATATCAAGAGGTGAGAGCAGGCATGTGCCAGCAAAGTAAGCACTGTCGAACACACTACACGCAGGGCGAGTGTCTGTGGGCTCTTGTGTGGTATTAAAGCTGTCCATCTTCACAACAGATGCTCAGAGTGCCTGTCTCAGTGGGTCCCCAGAGAATGACAAAAGGTTTCTTCTTCTATTTTCTTCTTACATCTACCAAAGGTGGCTGCAAAAGTGATAAATCCAACCTGTGCTGCTGCAGCACTGGCAGTGCAAAGAATTACCATGTGGCAGAGAGTGGTCAAGACAACACTAACGGGGCTGGGGATGGTGATGCACTGGGATGGTGATGCACTGGGTACAGCAAAGGGGAGGTCTTGCTTCTTACTGCATCTTGTTGAGGTTTTAGTTGCTGTCTCAAGACTCCTCTCAACACTTTGCCAGGAGTAGTGAACCTGCTCTGGCCCTGGAGGTGCTCATTGCCACGGCCTCCCTTGCCTCTCCTCCTGGTCCTGCAGCTCCTCCTGCTTCTGACAGTCACAGGGGCAGCAGAGGGCCAAGAGGATGATTACGGAATGACAGCATCTCTCATGTAAAGGGGCTGCAAGAGATGGGATTGTTCAGTGGCAGGACCAGAGGCAATGGCCAAAAACTGAAATACGGGAAATTCTACTTACAACTTAAAGAAAAGTTTTGAGGGTGCTCAAGCACTGGAACAGGTTGTCCAGAGATTCTGTGAAGTCTCCATCCTTGGAGATATTCAAGGTCCTCTTGGACATAGTCCTGGACAATCTGTTACAGACAGCCACCCTTGAGCAGGCTTGTTGGAATTGGTGATCTCCAGAGATACCTTCAACTTCAGAAATTCTGTGGTTCTATGAAGATGAGGAACAACCACCAAGAAATGAAGAAACAATCTATGTAAGCTGCATTTAGAGAAACACTTTACCTTAGTCACTTATTTTTCTTTCCACTAGATGTTACTGCTGCTCCCATAAATAATACAGATTTGTTAAACTGTAGTATATTATTTAGGAAGGTACATATAAATCACCTTTAGTGCCTTCTGGAGCTCCTCAGTTATTTTTAACGCATTTGTAAAACACTTTTTACGTGTAACGAACAGGAGTAACTGTAATTTGTGGGTGAGCCTGAACAGAATCAATATTTCCTACTTACTGCAGCCTCTTCATATTTAGTTATTCAAGGAAACATTTTTTGCCATTGAGATCTGGACAACACATCCCTGGTGGTGTGGGAATTTGAAGCTGGAATTTCAGGCATTTTCACACACCGGGCTCCTGGACTGCTGACACTCTCCCCCCCCCCCCCCCCCCCCCCCCCCGTACTAAGTCATGTTGCACACAGTAGTACTCATACAAGCAGCAAAATCAACTTAAAGCCTCCCAAACTCCTCCTGAGATGAAAATCCCTCCTCTTCATCCCAAGTTGCAATGGAATTAAACTTCTTTGCTTCTTTCCTACTTGCCCAGTGTCCATCTTTTTAAAATGAGGTGTATTTGTGGCAAAATAATGTCACCCATTTCTTTAATTTTTTAGCCCATACTTTAATGTTTGCAGTCCCTCATAAACAGAACATGAGATGAGACTGTTGTAATCAGCTGTGTCATAAAAAGAAGAGATTTAGTTGTCTTGAGAAATAAATAAATAAATAAATATGTACCTATTGCTGGATTAAATTGAGGGTCTCTGCATCATCAGGTTTATTATTGTTTAATAACAGTCGTCCCTCAATGTGCAGAAGTAACCTCTAAGAACTGGCAATCATTTAATGGCCCTTTTAGCTGCACAATATAAAGGGAATAAAAGGCTTCTAGGGATATGCCTCAATATTTCTACCTGCTCAAGGTTGCCAGAATGAAAGATCTCTGTCATGCTGGAGCACCTTTCATAACTTCAGAAGAGTGATTGAAATTGCTTATTGATGATTCTGAATATATATCTATGGCATACCCTGTTATTTGGTGCTCTATATAAACTGCAGGGCTCATATTCATTCTCATTTCCTGTTAATTTGGAGTCAGTGGTATATACCAAATTTAATATTAGCATAAAATCTACAAATGCTGATAAGTTGTCAAAAGCTCCAAATGTCTGATCACTTTAACATCACCATCACCTCTCTTATCTTTAAACTAATCTAGCAGATGATAACAGTGTTGTAATGTATAATACCTGATTTTGTTATTTCCACAGTGTGAAACATCAACAATAAAGGAAACTACGTCCAGCCTTTATTTGTATTCTCCCACAGATGAAGGAGAGCTAGCATGTTGTTGTCAGCATGGATGCTTCTTTTGCCCTACTAAGATTTGCCACTTCACCAGTAAGTGAAGCCTGAGAAAGCAGTGTTTCATTTGTGATGACAACAACAGAAAATACTATATTAATATTTACTGTTATTGTGCAATACCCTTTTGTTTCTGCAGCAGTTACCTTGTCATTTGCTACATTTTTATTTTCCTCCCACAAAAGTCTCAGTTCATTTAAAAGAAGTTCCATGAGAATTATATAAAGATAATTACATACCAAAATTATTTGTAATTATAGTCTATAAAATTCTAATGGCATAATTTTAGCATTTGCACTTGTTCTATTTGCATGCTGACTTCTATCTGATTACTCACCTCAAGCAATCGAGAACCTACTTCCATATAAACTCCAACAAGACTTATGGAAATTACTGTCCTGTTTAGTGATCTATAGGAGAGCTCCTCAGTTGGGAAAACAGGTTTTTTTTCTCTTAAGGGTCATATTTTGCCTTGTTGCAGTTGCTCTCATGGTCACAATCCACATGGGACACAGAAACTGCCCTGTGACTGAGTCACTGGTCTTGGCTACCCTGCTGGTCTTCCAGTCCTGAGTACACTGTGCCAGTGGACCCCAGAAACCTGCCTTGGCCAGCCAGTCCTTCACTATCATGTATTTATGGATTAACCCCCCCCCCCCCTTTATAGTGAGGAAAGATTGACCACATGCACAGTGTCATATCAGCTGAATGCTTCCTAAACCCACACTTCAAAGAGGTCATTCTACCTCAGTGGAAATGGGAACCACTTCTGGAAACTGCCCCCCAGGGAACACAGCAGCCCCTTGATTCTGAGGATGCTGTATTGATGTGGTTTCTCAGGATTCGAGGTGAAGTATGATGAGCTTGATCCTAAAGTTTCAGGAAATGAGGTAGTTTTTTCAAGGAAGATAACTGCAGTCCAGCTCTGGAGCCCTCCCTAACATCCAGGGAAGGAGATGTTCAGAGCACCAGGCTCTAATGGTCAGGTCCTGTCAGAGAGAGATGACCATGTATGATGTTCCAAAGCCCTGTCCTACCTGTTAGACAAGCTAAATCCTTGCAATAAAATGTCAGAGTGTGGTTGTTGTGGTTTAACCCCAGCCAGCAACTAAGCCCCACGCAGTTAAAACCATTGGTGTGTTATCAGTATTACCCTCATATTAAATCCAAACCACAACACAGTACTGTCTACTACTCTATCCCAGCTGAAACCAGGACAGTAGGCTGAACATTTGCTGTTTTGACTTATGGATCTGTCTGGGAGACTTTCCTTGTATGCCTTTCCCCTCCTTGATTGACAAGTGCAGAAGCGGAGGCTGGGGATAATATTTGACAGGCAAAGTCACAAACACAACACCATATCTTTAATTTGTTAGTGTAAGTCCACAAGGAACACTGTCTTTGGTGCAGAAAAGTAGAAACTCCTTTCCCTCTAACTTTATGATTAGTTTCTGTTAAAAGACAAGGTTCCTTCAGGCTGAATTCCACACTGAGAGCAAGGTTTAATCAGCAGTGGGACTGCTTACTATCCAGGCTTTGACTGATTGATACGGCCTTCCCATAACTCATGTAACAAATGAAATAAGGGTGATCTCTTGTAAGAAGAAATAAACAATCACCTCAAGGAACAAATCTAAACCATCAGGGATCTGCCTTTAAAATAAGGGACAAGAAGCCAACATAACTCTGGCTATCACTTGAATGTTGCATGGTGGTTCCCGTGAGAAGGACTGGTCTGTGTGGACGTGTCTTCTGCTCCCCTCTCTCTCAGTTGGAGCAGGCAGGCTTTGGAGTACGAAACATGGAGTAAGAAACATGTTTTCAGGGCTAAATTCCTCTCAGACATCATTCGGGCATTGCTGGAGTGGTCCATAGCTGACCTGTCCACCCGCAGTGTTGGTGCGAAAGGGCTGTCCTCAGGGATGGTCCAGCACAGCCACATATGTGCACCCTTCCAGGCACCTCAACCCCTTCTGGCTCTTGCCCTCATGTGGCAATACCTGGACTACCTCCAGCCCAGCAGTAGCTTTGACAGGCTTTTTCAAGCAAAGAAAAGCAGAGAGAGGCATGGCTGCAGCAGCCCAGCTTGATCTATGCTAGCACTCACCTGACTAGTGTCTGCAATAACATGTATAAGAGATTGAGTATGGTAGGCTGGGTACTTGTCTGGGCAGCCACCTTGTCATGAAGTCTGTCTTACTGCTGATGGATGATGCTCCAGCAAGATGACTCTGAGTCAAAGCTGGTGCAAGGAGCCAACACATTTTGGAGTCATACCTTTAAACACCAGTCTCTATTGGGTGAAACTCCCATTTAGTCTGGCATCCAGCTCATGACCCAAACCTAACATAGCCCTCTGTCATGCACAATGAGAGAACACCAAACTAGGAGAGAAAGTGGCTTCCTGTCAGGAAAAAAGCTGAAACATGGAAGCCAATGGTCTCATTTGACATATTTTCAGATGGATTTATCTGATTCCTATTCAAAAGTATGATTCCAAGAGTTATTTTGTCGTGTATCTTGCCATGGTGAACTGCTGTGGTTTATAGGGTGTTGTGACTAAACAAAACAGATTTGTGCTTTTTCATTTCTCAGTACCATTACTTCTTGCTCTGACTCTGTGCTAGGAGATGGGGTGACTCTGATTCCCAGTTTCACCTCCTCCTGTGCATTCATTGCTCTGCATCCTGGTACATGTCTACAGCGATATGCTTTTCAAACTGCACTGCCCCTCACTTCCCTGCCATACCTGTGAAGCCTCTGGATGCTTGTGTTGGCCAGTTTGGGGACAGTGGCAATGGCTCACAGATGGCCTAGAAACCCTGGACGGCACAGAAAGGAGATACAGAAGGGAAAGCAAATGTGCTCAGGTTCACAGAGGGGTTGTGAATTATGCACAACATGTAATAAATGTAACAGTTTATCAGAAAGATCCAACTCATTTTCCTAACAGCCTTTCTCCCTGCCTTGCCATAATGGGGTCCACATTTCCATTGCAGCTCCGTTTATGCTGGGTTATGCTCCAGGCAATAAATTTAACTCCTTCCTGTCCATCCCTGAGCTGCTGTCCACTTCTGTCCTCACAGAGATTAGGGTGTGAGAAGAATATACCCTGCAGTTTGTTCCTTATGTAAAAATGCTTCAATGCTGGATGCAAGATGTTAAAGGAGGGAGTTAAGGTGAGAAGAACAGGCTCTGCAGCCTTTTCTGATCACAAATGGGCAGTGGAGTTACTTGGGGTAGCAGATGACTTCTCCGGCTTTTGAGGGGCCTACCCACAGGGCTTCTAAAGCTGGGAATACCTGTAAGGATGGCACTGTTTTCCTCACAACCTTTCTCTTGGGTAAGGAAGACTTGTTTCTGCACTCTGCATTCAGACACTGCAAACTCTGTCCTTTAGTTTCTCCCCACTCAAGGTTACATGGACCACATTTTACCACTTGCCAGGACTCATCATGCCCCACTGAATACAAGGCGATCACTCAAGAGGATCCCCAGTTGCCTTGAGAAAGACTGTATAGACTGAGTGAGTTAAGTCCAAGTATAGACTGAGTTATGTCTAAGGGCAGAGGACTGGCACAGATCAGTGTTCAGACTGGAAAAAGGCAAATGGACACATTTCCCTGGCTTTACCCAGTAGTGGTATCACTGTGTCATTTCACAGTTGACTTCAATGAACATGCAAATCATGTGTGAACATGCCAGCACACGACAAGCAATAGATGAACTGAGTGAGCAGTGTCTATGTCTTCTTCCTTTACTTTTTTGGAGTAAACTTATTCAGGGATCAATGAGGATGCTCAGATACATGGTAAGATATTCACTGGGGATTTATTCCTCCTAATTTTTAATACTTCTGATGGATCACATCTCTGTGGGCTCCCTTTATAGTATCTAGAGAACAAGTGGCACTTTCAGAAGCTGTTTGAGGGTCTATTGTAGACTTTAGGACAAGATTAATGGTGGCTTGGGCTCTGCTGCTTATAATGATGAGAGCGCCAGTGACTGTGGAGGGACATATGTAGGCAGATGAATCCCACCCCCCAGCAATAGCAGGATGAGGGGACATTACCCACTGACAAACAGCTAGACAGACGGTTAGATTTTCACCATTTTCTCAGAGTTATTACTTCATATTTTCAGCAGACAGCAGAGGTTACACCTGCTTCACATTGGAGTGTGTTGTTTACAGCCATAATGGATTAAATTTTAGCTCCAAATCTGTTGTAGAAGAGCTACAGCTACAACGGTCAGGAAATATTACAGAGCTATCAGCTGCATTGTGACCATGGCTGAAATTCAGCCACCCTCGGAGTACAACTATTTGACACTGTACAAAGCTGCATTGTGGGAAGCAAATTAAGAAACAATTATTCCTTAGTAATGTCTTCAGTTCAGGCTTTAAAGGCATTTAGGTGAGCTCAGTGTAATTACCTGCAATGAAATTGGACCAGGACTTTCTTTTAGGGCAAGAAAGTGAATTCACACAGAAAGACATTAGCTTTATGTTTCATTCCAAATGAAACAGTTGAGATCAGACCTCTGTCACTGCCAGCAGAAACAGGACAGGATTTTGCTCCCAACAAGTCCAGACTGCAGGCACCAAGGGGGACATGGATGTGAACGTCCAGCAAACATTGGTGACAGCCAAAAGGCACCATCTCTGCATGGGCTGGAAGGGCCAGTGAGAAGCATGTGCAGATGGAGGCTATGCAGGACTCTCCAGGGTGCACAACAGGAGCAGGAGAGGCAGCTCCACGCGTGGTGGATGGAGGGGCTATAATGGAAATAAATGGTGATGGGAGTCCTCAAACACTGGGTTGGCACATTAGAGGGGTTGTGGAACCTCCATCCTAGGGGATAATCAGAAAACCACAGCACAAAAGCCTGAGCAACCTGATGCTGGCCCTGCTTTGACCAGAGGCTGAACCAGAGACTCGCAGAGGTCTCTTCTGACCTCAGGTCCTACCTCATGCTCTGAGGTAGGATGTGAGAAGAGCCATGAGCTTACTCAAGCTGGAGGATCAGGCCCAGTATTGGTCAATGGGCAAAGAGGACCCTCCAGCCATAAGGCAGGGGAGGCACCACCCAAGGAAATGGCAGAGGTTGTTAACCCAGAGGGGCAGTGTGTGAAGGCAGGCATCCAGCAGCAGGGCAGAAAGGAATGTGATGAAAAGGTCACTGGCTTGGAGCAGCCAGGAATATCAGAGGCTGTTCAAGGATCAGGATTTTACTTTCTCTTTGGATTGGTACCTCAGCTGCTGTTTGTCCTTTTCCTGAGGTATCCTTCTGACAGCACAGGCCCCTGACTGCTGTTCAAGAGAAAACAAATGTACAAAACTACTTTGCTTTGCTGTTTAATCATAGCTCGTCCCTGGAATGCTGCCATCATATCTGGATTGTGTGTGGTCTAAAGATGTGTTCCCTTTTTTAATGCCTGTCATCTTCCAGCAGACTTTAACATGGACAACAGACAATGCCCATCTTTATTAATGTCTCTCAGGCCTTTTTTACCAAGGGCCAGAGTCCAGGGAATTATGTCTGTCATCGCTGAAAACCATCAATGTCAAAAAATGAGAACACATCTTGTATTGATCAAATCCATGTGTAGAAGCTTCTAATGACCCAGCACCAGCTTGCATGAATCAGGATGCTAAAGAGACACAGTTTTCTTCTGTCCCATTGCCCCCAGTTGTCCCAGCTCTATAGATAGGGACTGCAACAGAGAGATCTTCCAGAAGAGTTGCACAATACTGTGTATCAGCAAGTCTACCTGGTGCTCAGTGCACTTTGCTCATTGTCTGATGTACAGAGCTTATCCAAGTATGCCACCTTATCTTATCCAAGCATGGCACCCACTCCACATGTGTAAAGCTACAGCTGCATTCAGGTGCACAAACAGGACGTCTGCTGACAGCCTGTGGTGTCGGTGAATATGGCCGAGTACAGGGAAGCAGCTCCAATGTATCTGCCTTTCTCATGCACCATTTGCACACCTCCCCTGAGCAAACAGCACTCCAGCCAGGTGCAAGAGACAGTGTTCAGCATTTTGGATGAGTAAACTCCTCTTGCCTTATGCTTACACCCTCCCAATCTCAAGTTTTCTTATGCTTCTACTACTTGGAGCTCCCTCCTGCAGCCTCCACTGCCCTGATTTCATGTCAGGAGAATCAGGCTGAGCAAACACACCAGTAATGGCAGAGTTAAGGGTGGTGATGCATTCCTCTTGTGTTAGCTTGTTTGCTGCCTTCTTTTATTAATTAACTTTACTAACTCAGAGGCCTCCTGGGAGAAGCCAGAAGTAATCAGTCTGTTTCATTTGCTTTCTAGGAGCTGCTTACTAAGGCTATCCCCCTCCCACCCCCCAGATCCTCTAAAACTATGGATCAGAACAGAAGTTTCCTTGACAGAAACACATGAATCGTAACAGCCCCTGTCTTCAAATCTGCAAGACTGGCTCCCCATGGGCTTTAGCCACAGCAAGAGCCCAAGCCTTTTGGAGATACAGTGGAGCCAAGTGGAACTGTGCCATTAAACTGTCATTTAGCAGCAATGAATGGTGCTCTGAATAATTTGTCTCTTTCATTTCCCTCCCATTTCATATGTGAATTCAGTTCACCCTTATAAGAAAATGTGAGATGACCTGGATGTCACAGTTTGCAAAGCAGTTCTTGGAGACTATCACCACAACATCAGGTTCTGAAAAAAGAATTGAGCAAGTTGACATATGAGCCAAGACTGGTCCATCAGCCCTTTGGACTCCAAATTCTTTCCTTTTTGTTGAGCTTTTATAGAGGACTTTCTCTCTGCTGTTTTTGTTGTCTGCCAAGATCTTGTCTGTCTCGGTCATCCACAGATCAGACCAGCAATGTGATGAGGCACAGCTACAGCTGCAGTAGAGTGCAAAAGCTCAGAAATGTGGATCTCCTACAAAGAAAACACCTTCAATAGAGGATTGGAAAGAGAAGGGAACACCTGAGATGACAGCAAAGAAAAATGAATGAAGGCAGTTAAGAATATATAATAATAAAGCATGCTCTCTGAAAGGTAACCTTTGAAATTGCTGAGTTGTCATTTTTCCTTGCTGCATTAAGGACATACTATAATAATCCAGCCAAAATGCAGCTTTGAAAATGCCAGAACAAGCTCCAACAAACATGCTAAGAGGAGATCCCAAACTTTACATAGGAAGCAGCTGAGAAGAGGTGAGAGGTTAGTACTCTTGCAGGTACCACTCTCTTGTTTTGCAAGCCTTTTCCATACTCACGGCTCTCTCAGCCAGGCTGTGTGTGCTGTCCTGCTGAGTTCTGCCTGCTGGAGGTGGGAGATGCTCTCCTTGTTGTTACCTCTCTCTTGGTATGGAATTTCATGAATGCAGGAGAAAGCCCAGCTCTCTCCTCACTCCCATGGGTGCTACGATGCTGACAATGGTGAAAAGCTGAGGTCCCATTGCAATGCACACCACACCACTGTGCATGAGGAGACCTGGTGCTTAGCCATAAAGAAAGACACAAAGCCCCACAGCCCCATGAGGTGGAAAGTCAGCTTTGTCTGCCAACTTTGTTATTGCCACAGAACCATCCCTTGACAGACACCGGACAGAGTCAGCCATGGGACCTGCCTGGAATGTCAGGCCAATCCACAGCAAACAGAGCCAGCCATGATGATCTTGTCCTCTAGTGCATCATATACCCTTGCTCTTCATTCTGCATAGACACTTCAGAGACATCAAAGTCCCACATCTGCTCTGCCATCTCTATACTCTTTTTTTCCTGACACTGCTGACCACTGTGGTTATACTTTAGGTCTTATCTCTGTGTTTTATTTTTCATAGTGAGTGCAATAAAAGGGTATAGCCAACCTCCAGTCTTTTTCTGTAAATGCACAAGACAAGTCCAAAGAAGACAATACTTCCAGTAGTAAACGCAGCAGGCTAAAAAAATGCTGTATATACCTGAAAAAAAATGCCTGATTATTATAACTGCAACTCAATTAATGGAGAAACTCAGGAGTTCAACTGGTAAGCACACCGGCAATAATCAGCAGGAGCAAGGATGGTTATCTTTCAAAGGACAATGAAGAGGTACAAAATATACCTGAGTGATTGCATGGTAAAAGATACATAGCAGAGAAAACATCTAAATACAGCTTCTAAAGCTAAATACAATGTTAGTGTGTGTTCACTGTATGGATAAAACCATTAACCAATTAAAAAGAGCGTAACAGCCCACGATGGACGATAATAGCCATTATGAATGCATAATTCAATATATAAGAGACCAATTCATTATCTCTAATAAGAAACTTTAGCTCAGTTTATTGGATTTAGACTGCTGGACCACAGTATGCACTGTTTGCTTGCTGGTCTTGCTGAAAACGGCCTGGGGGTTGTATAACATGCCAGAGTGAGTATGAAACAACAGTGTGTTTGTTGTAATTAAAACAAAGTGTACCCTGGGCTATGTTTGGGAGGAGGGTGGTGGCCATGCTCAGGAAAAGTGTTATGGCCCTTTACTTGTCATGGGGGAAAGTGTGCCTGTGATACTATGTCCAATGCTGAGCTCCTCCAGCTCAAAAGAGATGCTGAGAAACTATAATGAATCCACTCAAAACCTAACAAGGTGACCCAGGGCTTGGAGCATGTCCTAAAAGGACATGCAAGGGGAGCTTGGTTAGTTTCATCTAATGAAGAGGAGGTGCAGGTGTATAATCCAATAGCTGCATACAGTAGAGTGAAGAGGAGTTACAGAGATGATGGAGCCAAACTCTTCTCACTACAAGTTTCTAGTTTCTTCTCACTCAGGTTTCTCGAACTCTAGCAGCTCATGGGCCCCCCCTTCCCACACGCAGGATAGTTTTTATTACAACTGTTTGTACAAATATTTGTCAGAGAAGGAGCATAACACAGTGCTGAACAGCAGGAGTGATGGGGAAAGAAGAAGGCACCAAACAAGTGTAAAAGAACAGCAGGAATAGAGGGAGACACAACAAAAAGGGCCAAGTGCTGACTTGAGTATTGACAGCCTATGGTGCTCAGGTCCATCAGCACAGAGTTGTGTGACCTATATGAGACATTCGGGCTGCCTGGGGCTTCCCTGAGCACCCACTGCTCTACAAAACCATCTTTGCATGGAGCTGGGGTGCTGTTGGCTCGCCATCTCCACTACTAACGAGCAGTGGAAGGGCTGCAGCTCCAGGCAGCAGGTCACTGCGTTACTGTACAGGTTTCCTTTAGTGTGTGGATCTATTTCGCTGTACTCCAGGAGCTTGCTCTGCAGTTTGTGAGTATGCCTTGCTGGTTGTGAGTATTTTATGTATTTATTATGCCCCCTGGCAGTGCTGTTTTACTAAAGCTGTCCCTTTTTTAATGTTGCTCTTTTATCCCTCTGGGAAAGGGGCTTATATATCTTTAAAGGAAACAGAGTGATTTCATATTTCTTAAATGGGATTTTAACTGGAGTAATGCAGATGAAGGGCAGCACACAAGCACAATAATGCTTTGTATCTTAAATAAAAAATACCTTTTCAGGGTGGCATGCAGGGGTGATTTTTCTCTCGGGCTTTCTACAGAAAGTGTTAGCTGTTAAAGGACTTCTCTATACGTCTCTAACCAATTCAAAGCACATTTTTCCTACATAGTTCTTCTCTGTACTAAAGGGGAAGGCTTTTATCAAGTGTCTTTTGTGTATCCAGATGTTTTCTCGAGGTGCTAAGCAGGGCTTAAGAAGATGCTGAAGTCTTTTCAGATGCAAATGAAGGGAGAGGGGAGCTTGGGCCTCCCAGGCACTGATCCTGGGAAAGTCAGGGAGTAACTGAGATCCACATTGCATCTGGGGAGGATCTTGCTGCCCTGTAGTCACTCAGCTGTTTGGCCCCACTCCTTCCCAGTCTTAGCTGCCTCCCAACAAAGGGTTTTAAAGCCTTTCCCTGGTGATGCCTGGAGCCTATAGGGAACGATGCAAGTATTCTGCTGTTGTTGCTCTTTATATTGCCTGTGCAATGGAGGGAGCACAGGAGGCTTTGCAGAGGTCTCCGAACCACTGCTGTCCTGGGCAGAGCAAGGGGAAACAGTTCCATAAGATGACATGGCAAGCTGAGGGTGAAGCAGGACTCAGAGCCTGCTGCAGTGCCCTGTCCTCAGCCACAGTGTGCTCTCAGTGCTCTGTGCTCAGCCAGCTCCCTCCTCTGCTAGCTCTACTGCCTGCTGAGCAGATCAGCCCAGGAACCTGAGAGGGTGACTCGCAAGCAAAGTGCAGGAAGAAGAGCAGCATTTGTGAGCCTAACTCTGCTGTGCTGGTTTTAGAGCAAGGCAGCTGCTCCCTGTGCACCAGGGAAGGCACATCCACAGGTCACACTGCCTTCCTGCCCTCCTGCCTGCAGGGATGGAGGAGGGATTCCCACCCCCTCACAGCCTGGGAGGAGCTGTTGACCCTGGGTCTTGGGAAGATCCCTGGGAGAAACCCCTTGTCCCCTGTTCTGGGGTGCCCACCCTGTCACTTGGGCTTTGAGCATCCACTGCCTCACCTCTGACATGATCCTCTCAGCATCACCAGGGCACAGATGTGAGGATTTGCCCCACCATAGGAGTGTCCACTCACTTCATGGCATTGCTCCCTTTCTCCCACCAGCCTCATCTCTGCTTCTCTTTGTTTAAATCAGGGGAGTCCCTCTTAATGACAGCTCTCTACTTCTTTCACTTACTTTCAGCTCTAAGCTGACTGGAGCAGGCCAGGATCCCTCACCCCTCCTGAGCTACAGGAATGTCTCTGAACTGTCATTAAAGCACAGAAGACAGGGTCTGAAAATTGCCTCGGGCAGAGACACTGAGTGCCTCCTGCTCCCGGTATGGCTCTGCATCCCCCCATCCCTCTTCAGTGAAGGACTTCAGGAGCTCCCCTTCAGCCTGACATGGGGAAAGGGGGCAACGTGGGGACAGTGAAGCATCAGGCATCTGGTTGTCAGAGATAAAGCAGCAGCTGTGCAAGGATGCTCTCTGAGACATGCAGCCCCATGGTCACTGGGCCTCCACGAGCCACTGCTGCAGCCAGCCTGCTGTCTAACTCACAGCAGGGCCCATAATCACATTTTGGAGAGGATGGTGTTATCCTCTCCATAGCAAGCACAACACTGAGCTGTACAGGATCAGCACAAAATGAAGATGGAAAACCAATATCAGATGGCCCGCACTGCACCCAGAGGCTCTGGCTGCGATCACAGCACCACAACCTTGTTTCCAGCACACGTGATGTGGAACATTGACAGTGCAATATCACAAAACTGTCCTTTTGATCGAGCTGCTGTCCACAATATTCGTGTTTGTCAGTGCAGGGATCGCAGGGAGAGACCTGGCAATATCCCAGCTCCCTCCTTCCTGCACATCCCCTGGAACAGTGACCCAGCATAAACCCCATCCCACTGCACAGGAGCCCCCTTGCCATGCACAAGACCCTATCACATTCCTGACCCCACCGGAGCACCCCTGCTCACCCTCACAGCAGCTACAACCAGGTAGTGATTGGTCCAGTGCCACAGACCCTTGAATGGAAACCCTCCTCAGTCTAATTCCACTGTCTGCTGTCTTTCAACATCTCCTATAATCAACTGCTGCCTTATTCTGTTCCTCTCAATCCTGCTGAGCTGTCCTTGCCCCTTCTCCTGATCCTGTGTTATTCAGGCAGGTAATCCACAGGAGTCCTTCCCACACTCTGGAGCTGTGTCCCTGAGGAAGGGGTGCCTGGATTTGGCCGCAGCCCTCAGCAGGGATGTTATGAAGCTGGTTTTCATCTTTCTCATGTCATAGGCTTGACTTGGGGTCTGGGTTTCCTGCCCTTTCTTTGGTGTGATAACAAACGAATCTTTAGGCAACTGCCAAGTTGAAGTTCAGCTTCTGGATGTGCTCCAATGTCAGGGTCATTGGACACAAGGAGTCTTCTGCTCTTTGCTTTGCTTACTTGGGCAGGATCCAAGCTTTTTGGCTCAGATAGTTCTGCCATCTTGAGACTCTTCTGCCCAGCATGAACTAAAACCAGGAGAGAGACCCTTGCTGGCTGAACCCCTTCTGTTGGTAGTGTCCTGGGCCTTAGTTTTGGTCCAGAGGACTGGAGAGCCTGAGCCAGTGGTGGTCATGTCAGTCAAGCATCTCTCTCTTCTCTATCATGATTCCTGGCAATTTTCAGACCCTGCCTTCTGTGCTTTAATGCCAGTTCAGACATATTCCTGTAGCTCAGGAGGGGTGAGGGGTCCTGATACTGGTGTAACTTGGGGATCTGAAGAAATGAGATGTTCGGTCAGCACAAAGAAGCAGAGTGACAGTGGCACAACACAGGAGATGCAGCAGGAGGAGGCACTGAATTTTCTCTGCTGGAGAGCAATGCAAGTTCAGCAGCCTGCAAACTTCAGCAGTCTTCCCTCCTATCTCCCCATAATTCATCACCCTGGTAAGCAGGACTAAATCAGAGCTATAGCAACACTTAGCTCTCTACAGCGCCTTCAATCAGAGAGCTCAAAGCTCTATGGAGCATGCAATTAACCTTCTAGCTACTGAAGTAAATTACCACACAAGGCGAAGAACAAATCAGAGCCTTGCCTCAAAAAAATGAGGTCTGGATTCTACCCTCTTGCTGATGCTCAGCTTGGCTACACTTTCATTTCACTTGAGCATAACTAGGGAATAACAGCATAAAGAAGAGCAGGAAAAGGCAGTGGGATGGAATGAGTGAGGCTAGGAACTGCCTTGGGCACACCACGGCCTTCCTCTCTCTGGGTAGCAAAAGCATCACCTTCCTCTTCCGTTTCTGTAGTATATAGAGAGTGAGCTGGGATTACGTTGGAGCCTGCAAAGTGCCAGATATTTTCACCTGAAGAGACTGGAATATTTTCAAGGAATGTCTGAAGACATACACAGCAAAACCAGGATTCCATTTTCAGCCCCACCTGCCCACTCTGGATTTCTTTTCCCAAGCCCCAGACCAGTGAGTGCCAAGCACCCTCAAAACTAACCTGCAGCTCTGTGCTGGGACCTCACACACCTGAGACCATCACTTCTGTGACTCATGGAAAGACAAAGCCAATTTGTCAACAATTTACTTCTCAGGAAGTGTCTGCAGTGACATCTGAGCTGCAGTATTTGATTTGCTGCTTTGTTATCACTTTGCTATTTACAATCATACGAGATGGCACTGGACAAAGGGTTTTTTAATTGCATTCATCCCACTCATTCCCTTTCCCTCTTCCACCCCATGGCAGAGCACATCTGAGTTCAGTGCCGGGTTATTGTGACTTCATGCTGCTGACACCTTTGTAATTGAAGCCACGTCACAATGGTGTCACAGAGCAGCACAGCAGACCGAGTGACTCATGTGTTCCCATGCACTTCTAATGTAGGTCTGTAAACCTGATCCGTTTCACCTTGTTAATCTTGTTTTCTGTTTTGGCGCTTTAGTAGAAAACTCTTTGTTTCATAGTCATGCTGCAGAAACAGCTACATTACATTAACTTAATTCACTGTCATGGATTCTGATGCATGAGACAACTATCAACAAGTATGCACAAGCAAGAATGGACAGCAAAAAGCAAGATGCCCAGGAGTTACTGGACAGATAGGAGACTGTCACAGTGCACATTCACATATGCATTTGTGACTATGCTTGACACTGATTCCAGCAAACCATAGAATCATGAAATGGTTTGGGTTGGAAAGGACCTCAAGATCATCCCGACACCTTCCACTAGAGCAGGTGATGCCAGGCGAGTGCAGAATCACAGTAAACACATGAAGAACATCCAAAATACTGGAGGAAAGTACCTGACAGCATTTTGCTCATCCCCTGCCACCAAGATAATCCCAGTGTGGTCAGCTCAAACGTTTGCATGAAAACATCCAGTGAAAGAGATCTCTTCACTTCCCAAAACAAAAGGCTCCATTCTCTTTCACCTTTGAAATTTTTCCCCAGTATCTACTCATAATACATCCACTGCCACAACCCCACCATTTATTTCTTTTTCTGAACTTAACTGATAAGATACTTTCTCACCTCTGCAGCTACCTTCAGTGCAATTACAACTGGCATTGTGTCTCCCAGTCATCTCTTTACTTCCAGTGATGGCAGTTCTTATTTTACTTAAAGATCATGTTTTGAAGACCAATGGTTGCTCCCACTTCTGCACTTCCAAACTCCTCCACCTCCTTCTTAAACTCAAACAGCCACATCAAGACTCAGCTTTCCAGGCAAAGCATCAGAGGTGTTGAGCAGAACAATCACCAGTGTTGCAGACCATGCTGGTGTCCCACATCCAGAATGGTGCCTGTCTTTCCCCCCACTAACCTGGCAGTGTGGACTTCTTTCTGTGCTCCTGACCACCCATGACCCTGCGATGGTTTCCTGCATGCTGACATTCCCTACCTTATCTCCAGGCAGCTGATTTTTCCTCTTTGTTGAAATCATGATACATGACATCCATTACTGTTCACCTGAGCATAAGGCCTGTTTTGCTGCCGTGAAAGGACATTAAATTGATTTGATGAGATTTGTCTTGACAAATCAAACCTGGCTGTAATTCCCTGGCTCGTTATCTCCCAGGTGCTCACAAGTGGTTTGCCTGATAATGTTCCCCTTCCTTTCCAGGTATTCCAGGCAGCTGCTGGTTGATAGACCCTCATTTCTTCCTTCCATTTTTAAAGGCTGGCTTTGCATTTATTTTTCCAGACCTCCAAAATTTTATCCATTCTCCACATTCTGCCTAAGATAAAAGCCAACTGCTCTGAGATTGATTCAGCCTTCTTTAGGTCCCAAATAGAGAATGCTGGCAGGCCCAGCCAATCTGAGATCCTCTAAGGTACCTAAGTATTCTCTCACCCATTCTTCCTCTGTTGCACAGTGAATTCTTGCCCACTTGTCACTGGAGCATTTATGTTAACTGTATCATTGTCATCAACCCTTACTGAAAGCTGAAACAACGACAGGATTAATTCCTTTGCCTGGGGCATCACCAGTCAGACCTTTTTGGAGTAGCAGTGGGTCAGGGAAGAGCCTCTTTTGTCTTTTTCTTATTACTTATTTCATTATAGAAAGTTTCCTCATTAGTCTTTATGTACTTCACTAGCTGTATTTAACCTCAGGACTGCCTCAGATGAACTGGCACAGCGTCCAAGCAGAGCCCACCATTGGCTCGTGTGCCTTCAAACTCATGAGTGCAATGCATTCAAGGAAAAGGAGACATGGTCCAATTGGAAGCTGTGACCCCGTCAATACTTCATTCTTCCTGGGTGTCTCATCTCCATCGCTGCTTTATCTGCCTCCCAGCTCCAAGCATGGAATGTGACTGCACACAGACATTAAATGTCCATCTCCCATTTCCCCAATGGTCCTGAGCTCCTTGCTGTTGAGACAAGGTATTTCTTCAGCATTGCCTTGAGCAAGCATCATACAGATCATATTTAGCTCTAGCTGCATGCCCAAGCAGAGGACGCACATGAATGAGGACCAGCTCCTTGGTATGTATAAAGCCTGATCTGTACATGAAAGCTATGTTGCTATGAACAACTGAACCCAGCACAGCTAAAATGATGCCAGTCCCAAGATAAATGGCCTAATTTTGGTAACAGGAAATGGTAAGAGGTGTGGGCTAAGGACACATGAGTTAGTTTTACAACATGCCAGAAGGACCCTCCGCAGGTTTGACTTGAGTCAAGGCTGACACAACACAGGCAGTGGCAGGGCACATATGTGATGTGTGGGGCAGGTGAGGTCTCCCCAGCTCCTGCTGGTTGTCCCCTGGCTGCAGGACTTCACAAGCTTTTTCATCCCTGCAGAGACCCTGGGATCCAGCCCTGCACAAGGTTTCTCTGCTCTGCGACATTTCCATTAATCACGACCTTAGTCAATTATTTATCATCCCTATAAGTTGTACTGTGCCATAGGCAGGGCTGGAGCAGATTGTGCTTCCAGACAGGCTGTCATGTATATGGCTCTCTGGAGCTCATCCCCACCTTCGTGACTCTGATGGGAGAGATTAAGGGTACTTGTCACCTCACTGCTGCTGCAGTCCAGAGCCACTCTGGCTGTCCCTGCAGCCCTCCCAGGAAAGAGGACCAAAACTGGCATTTGCTATGGGTTTAAAAGTCATTGCCGTTTTTGATTCCTGGCAGGGTAGGGGATAGAGTGATAGGAAACAGGAGCAATCAATCCCAGACTATTAAATAATGACACTTTGATAGGACCATTGCATCAATTAATTCTAACATGACCATTCAGTTTTAAGGCCATGTGTTGGCCAGCCGTTTCAGCCTGTATTTCTGCTTTCTCATATGTCACCCTACAAGACAAACACACCCCAAGGGATGTCAGCAGCTTGTCTGTGATAAGACATGTCAATATGCAGCCCCAGCCCCCTTCGGTGCTTTATAGGATGAGTGCCCTGGAGGCAACCAGGAGGTGATGGGCAACACTGCACCCGTTAATCACTGTAATGAAAGAACACATATTCTACATCCCTTTGTTATTCGTATCTGAGATCCCCCTGTGTCACATCCCCTCTTAATAGCTTCATGATGTTAATGTGGTCATTAAAGATGGTTATTTGCTCAGGGCTCCTATACATAAATTACAAGAGCAAAACGTTAGGCAGAGAGGCTCAGAGACTTGCAGGGCCATCAGCTATGCATGATTCCTAATTAATCCAGGTTGTGACAAGCTAGAGGCAGCAACACCAGTGTCTGCTCCTTTTAGGGGTGCCCTGGGAACTTGGGTATTGTAGGATTAATGCATCACCAGACTAGGAACAGACCATGCTCTGTATGAATCTCACCTGCTTTGTGATCCTTGGAATTAACTTGTAGTTGTCCTCATGCTCATATCATATCATTTATAGCAAGAGCTGCTGGACTTTATGCCCAAGCTGAGCAGCATCCCTGCCTGCTAACCCTGGGCTTAGGTCCCTCAGCAAGGATTTGGCTGCTGTGAAATCCTCAGCTCTGGATCACTGAGGTCCTCTCCTTGTATCCTTAAATCCCATGACAATGCCATCTAAACTGTGGAGGGCTTTGCTGGTTGTCAGGATCAGCCTGAATTTGCGCAGTGTAGGACATGCATCCCTGATCTCTCTGTGCCCCATACCCCCCTTTTCAGGGTCTGTGGGGGACATTCACATAAATACACCTTGGAAGACCACCAGCCCTCTGCTCCTGTGGGGTTCAAAGGCAGAAATACCCCAGACCCACCTGGTCTGGCTGCAGCCCCACAGCACAGGGGGTGCCCTGGATCTCCCCAGCACCCTCACTGACACAGTATTGCACACCTCTGCTCCGTGCAGGAGCTGCTGTGCCGCAGGCATGTTGTAGGAATTGCTTGCAAAGCCTGTGTCCCTCAGGAGCCGTGCTTCCTCATCTCAGTTATAGATCTTTGTATTTCCTCATCTGTAATATTTATGTCTGACCTTTGCCACTCAGACGTGAGTGCATGAGCTATGGAGGAAGAACTGATGAAAGATTCTGGAGCCCTTCTGGGCCAGGCAGGTGTACAGCACTGCAGAAAAGTCTACCAAAGTACTATTGATTTCTCCAAGATCCCCTTGGGTCTGCTATGGCCTCATCAGTTTCAGAGAGAACTAATGGGCTCTTTCTTGTGCTCCAGGGTTATGAACTTGTCTTGTTGACAGTCTTCTACCTTGCTGGGGTGGATTCCTGGTGTCTTTGCTGGGCTTTCAATCCAGACACACTTCTTTTCTGTGCAAACCCCTTTGCTACCCTGCTCAGTACTAAAGGCACAATGTTACCGTGTACTATACATATGGTACTTCCTCCCTTTTTTCGCTTATCCCTGCTCTCCTCCTCTTATTGCCAGATCAGTAACTCCACAATCAGAGCACCTCTGCGCTGTTCTGGCACTATCACGGGGAGCACGAGGTGTCATGTATGTGCAAGTTTACTGCTTCTTGGTGGAAGCCTTTTGTTTAGCATTCCTCACTAGAATATTCTGCACAAACTGCAGAAAAATTGCTCGGTAGAACACACAGCAGCAGGAAAAAAGAAGCTCAGTTCCTCAGTGGCTGCTTCCAGTGAGCTCTATGGTGTCAGTCATTAAATAAAGACAGTTCTCAGATATTCCTGTTGGACTGCTAATATTGTACACAGATGCAAAACAGCTTGGGATGGAGCGCCTCTGGCTACCCCCAAAGTGCTTGCACCAATGCTGCGTGCAGAAATAACGTGGAACAGAGCACAGTATGGGGCTTCAAATAATAGGCCCATCCGGACTCGGAGTCTTCCACACTGTGGGTTTCTGCAGATCTTTCCTACAAGAAAGGGAAAGGGAAGCAGAAATGAGCTATTCCAGTGATTCTGCATTGAGCTAGCTTCTGTCCTGTTTGGTAACTAATTCCTCTGGACAGTTGCAAGGTGATTTGACAGGGAACCATGGGTCCTCTGTGTTCCAGGAGGCTTGTTAAATAGGGGTCCTTATGGACGAAGCAATAGGAGCCAGCTATTCTCAATCAGAGTTAACAGCCTTGCTGATGTTCCCACCTTACAAATAACAGGAATCTTATGAACAGAGGTCCCTAGGAGGCTTGAGTGATGCAGGCACATTTACCTCCAAGTGTAACAAAGATCTCCTTCCTGAGACAGGTATGACCCTTGCATTCCAGTTGCACCATGGCATTAAGAGGTTGTTCCCTGTTTCCATGATCCTTGTGACGTGCTGAAGAGCTGAAGGCTGAACGCTGCCTGTAGCAGCAGGGGATCAAAACCCATCCAGGTAATTTTTCCAGATAAGACAAATATAGTGAAGAAGTGACCTTGAAAGAACTTTGCTGGAATTATTAATCATGGAGTACAGCAAATAATGTAAACCAAATATTAATGTAAACTATGTACATATATTTTAATTTAATAGAAAAAAATAGATGTCTTTTAATACTGAAATCCTGCCTCCCTCCCATATTTCCGTTTCCACAAGCCGTGAACTCAGTTCCGTAACAGGAGCATGTCCTGCTCTGCAGAAACATCTCCAAGTGATTTCCACCTGTGCCAGTGAGAGATGGATACACAGGAGGGCTGGTGGCTTTCTCTGTGCTGAGGTGTCATGAGCTGGGGTTCCCCTCAACATGCTCCTTAAAGCAGGGCTCCAAGGGCAAAACTGGTGGTCTAAGGACATCCATGCCTTATGGGCATGTGGTGCCTGTAAGTACAAAAGGATTTTTAGGGGAGAGGAGACTCAGCATGCTTTGTGTACCCCTTCTGGAAGAGTACAGTGCTTTTCTAAATCTAATCTTTAATGTCTATTTGGTTGTGCGCCGGTTAAGTCCAGAGGAATGCAGACACATCAGCTTTACTGTATAAAAGTAATTTATGAATTTATCCACTTCTTAACTTCCCATGTGCTGTCACATTTTTATTTTATATACAAATAAAAATATAGTGGTGAGGAATGAAGTGCAATAGCTCCAGAATGGATGAAAACAATTTCACCAGCAGGGAATGAAGTGCGGGGGCTCAGCTGCGTGTGGGAATCCTTGGTCTCTTGTTAGTCAGCAGGGGAATGAATCCTTCACTCTAACTAAATAAATAAAGAGACCCACTGTCTTGGAAAGAATAACATGTTATATGTCAAAATATATTTGAATGGGCCCATGCCAGCATCAAGCTATAAAACACAGTGCATGGGGGCTTAACAGCTCTGGTGTTCAGAAGCTTTCACGTATCTCTGTTCCTCAGTTACCTTAAATAGGTAAGCAGTGAAAGCAAACTTTGCAAAGCTGACTGTGTGGTTCTGATCCTTAAGAGAGAAGAGTGAGAGCTCAGAAAAGGCTGATGAAGAGCAAAGGAGTCTGTGCTGGCAGTGCTGCATTGAGAGGTGGTAAAGCAGAGGCAGGGCTGATGGCTGTAACAGGACAGGAGGACAAACTGCATCTGCTGAGCTTAAGCTACAGGACAGCAGTGGGGCTGCAGCCCTATAAATGTATATAAGGACATTCCTAGATCCCTAGTGCAGGTATTGAGGAGTAAACAGGCCAGAATGTAATGCCAAAGACTACTGTGGATCCAGGAGGAATGCTCCAGCTGCTGGTGGGGCTTGGACCACATCACCCCAAAGCCCTGGTGTTAGCTACTGCTGCAAAGCTGCAGTTTGATTCTAGTGATGTAGGGTAGCAGAGAAAACAAAGCCTGCAGTGTTAATGCAGGGCTAAAGTGGGGAGCCCTGAAAATAGTTTGCAGAGTACCCACAAGTTTACTGGGTTTCCCACACATTGAAGGACATCCATACCGGTAGTGCAAACGGACAATCATCCTGATTCTGCGTAAATCAGAAACCAGACTGAGATGGCAGAAAACAAGAAAAGAGCGAACAGATCACAATCCAAGGAGTTACAAAAGGGCTTCAAAGCTCCTGCAGGTAGTGAGGCAGGAGGCCCAGCCCATGGACATCCTGGCTGCTGAGTGAAAGGGGGATAGATAATGGATAATCTGCACCAGATGCTTATATTTTTCACAAGCTCATTCACTTCAGATGACATCCTTGCAGGGTGGAAGCTGGCCTGCTCCTGCTACTGAAGGGAGCATCTGGAGGCAGTCCCAGCAGGATGCAGATGGAGGACATTCCCTGGTTCCTTATCACTGTTGTGAAACAAACTGTCACTAAAAGGAAAGCAAAGCAAGCTACTTCTGATGCTTGGGGAAACAAAACTCCTGAGACGTGAGCAGTGATTTCTGCAGTAAATTATCACCTTGGAAAGACTTTCTCCTGCTGGCTGTGTCCAGGTCTGTCTCCAGCACAACAAGCTGCAGCTGAGATGGACTTTGTACCTGTTTACAGAGTTTTCAGAATAAAGAAAACGCCAACTTGTCTGTTCTTTTGGATGGAGAGGAAAAGGCAGGTTTTTCTTGCTCTATTTTAACCGATTTCTGATAGGAATCGAATGGATGCAGGATGTGCTTTTGTGCATTACTGTCGAAGAAGTGTTTGCTGATAATGACTGCACATATGAACAGCTCCAGACTGCCCACCTCTGAGGGATGGAGGGTGCACACTGCATGTAACACAATCCATGAAAGCTCTATGAAAAAACCTACAAACAAAACTACAAAACACATATTCTAGACCTGGAAATAATCACCTGCAAATTCCCACAGAAATACAGGCAGGGATTGTGGAGCCCCAGAGGAGCCAGATCACAAATGAGACTTCTCAGCATCATTAGGTGACCCTTTTGCTTCACTGAAATGGGTTGCACAGAGGTTGGGCAGCTCCACCCTTGGAGGCTTTCAAGAGTAAACCTGCTCTGATCTTACATCTCAACCTGCTTGTAGCAGGAGGTAGAACCTGCTGAGGTCCCGTTCAGCCTAAATTATCCCATGACCTTATGGTTATCCTTCTTTCCAAGGCCATTGCCTTTTCTAGGCCTCCAGAAATCCATTCCTCCAGGTGCTCTTGGAGACAGAAATCAATGGCTCTGAGACCTACCTGAAACACTCCTGGCTGAACTGTGTCAGGTTCAGACAATGTAAGAATCACAAACATGTGTAACCCTTCATTACTTCCGTTTGTTTCAGCTCAATTCCCACAGCATTGCTTCTCTTTTCAGCTGCCTGTGCAGTCCAGATTTTGTAAAGGCAGAGGAAAGGCATTAAACATCTGACTGTGTTCTCTCTTGGGCACTTTCCCTGCTTACTGAGTAGCAGGCAATCATTTTTCCTTGTCTTCCTCTTAGCACAAAAGGGCTTCTGAGCACTCCCCATATCCTCTGCTGGTTGTTTCACTTTGTCTGCCCTGTGCTTTCTTATATCTGTAAATGCTCCTGTTATTGCTCCATGCTTTTTCTGCTGAAGTTGACCCAGTTTCCATTCTCTCTGCTTGTCACTGGGCAAATTCTCTGCCTTGGGGTGGTTTGTCCTAATATTCTTAATGCAATTCGCTTGTGGTATTGCCACAAGTATCATTGAATCCCAGCCTGGTTTGTGTTGAAGGGACCTTCAAGCTCCTCCAGCTCCAACCCCTGCCACAGGCAGGGACCCCTTCCACTGGAGCAGCTGCTCCTAGCCCCTGTGTCCAACCTGGCCTTGAACACTGCCAGGGATGGGGCAGCCAAGTACTGTTAAAGCTTTTCTCCTTAAGTTATCTGTTTCCACAGAAACCTATCAAGTTAATTTTCAGACCACTGTCCTATTTCATGGTCCTTCCTTCAAACCGTCCTCAGAGCATTTATCATTTCATAGCCATTTCTGAGCTCCCTCTAACAAGTTTTCTTTGTTTGCAGCTATTTGATATGGAGTATAATACCTTCCACTGAGGATTGCCTTCCATTTTGGAGGATGCAGAGTGTAACTTTTTGAAGAGGAGAATAGAGGACAGCAAATTACCCACAGCAACATATGGATTGCAAATAATGAATAATGAAAAGCAAATATTTGCTCAGGCACACAAGACCCAGTTCATGAATGAATATAAGCAAACAGCCACTCCCAAACTAGCTCAGCAAACACAAACCTGCTGACATAAATATTTGCAAATAGCACATCAGAGGCTGAGCCAGAGGGATTTGCAAACACTGCTTAGAAAGATTCCAGCAGGCCCAAAGAGGCCTGGAGAGAGCTTTAACCCTGTCGCTCCTGTCTTGGGGCTTATCTTTTTCTCACCGGTTATATTCTTTCATACTCCTTTCCAGGAAAGCTATTGCCAGTCTCTTCTTTGCTTGACTTTCTTGGAGGGAATACCACTTGTAGCGCCTAACACCAAAGCTTATGAAAAGCAATAGAGAAGCAGCAGGATGAGACAATCAAGAGCTTCAGCTGGGCACAGAACTGGGAAAATCTTCATGGGGCTGAACTGGGTGCACTGGAAGTGAATAGGCATTTTTCCAAGAAAATGTGCAAATTACTTTTGTTATAAATGAATCTCAATTGCCAAAAAGCCCATTTTTATTTTTTAGCCAAATGGCAGCAACCAGGATGTCATCCAGAAACTGCAGAGTCAGCAACACCGAGGGACTATCATCCCATCAGCCTGTTTATTTTGGCTATCCATGCTTCAGCCTCTCTGTGTCACCAACCAGTGTGGCCACCTCATTTAAAAGAAGCCAAGGCATCACCACTTTCAAGTGCATAAAGATCAGTTCTTAGGGTTTTCTTTCTTCACTTGATTTGCAGCCCAGTAAAGTCACTGGGAAAGCACTGTTTGAAGAGACATTTCTGGGCCAGTGCCCACATGGATTACTAAAGCTGGCAAAAATTCTCTGGAAGATGAACCAGTATTCCTAGCATCCATTTCACTGTCAGAACTGACAGAGATGCCTTTGGTAAGCTCAAAGCTCGCTCACTTACAGAGCAAAGCATCCCAAATCAATGGAGAAATGTCTCTGCCTTTAGCTCCAGCACAGCTCTGGTTGTGGAGCCTGCCACCAGTGCCATAGAATCGTAGAATCAGAACAGTTTTGGATTGAAGGAACCTTAAAGCTCCTCCAGCTCCAACCCCTGACATGGGCAGGGACCCCTTCCACTGGAGCAGCTGCTCCAAGCCCCTGTGTCCAACCTGGCCTTGAACACTGCCAGGGATGGGGCAGCCACAGCTTCTCTGGGCACCCTGTGCCAGCGCCTCAGCACCTTCACAGGGAAGAGTATTCTCCTAACATCTAATCTAAGTCTACACTTTCATCTTAAAGCCATTCCCCCCTTGCCCTATCACCACATGCCCTTGTAAAAAGTCCTTCTCCGTGGCTGCAGGTCACCCAGTGTGGGATGAACAAATTAAAATCTTCAGCAGTGACTATATAAGTGACTGCATAATGAGCACCACTAAAGCTGGAGAATACTGTTCTGGGTTATGCCCAAGGGTATTGGCAGCTTTATCCCCAGTGGCTTTGGGTAGCTCTTTAGATGCCTTCTTCTTGGTTTTACATTTTCACTTTTGCTCTTTATGTTAATCTCAAAAACTTCAAACTGGAAGGAATATTTATATGAGATGAGATGAGAACCCTGGAAGATTTAGAAACCAGATAAAAGACACTTAGGATGAGACTGTAAACTCACATCTCATCTGACCCAGGAGCATTCAAAGACCCCAGAGGCCAAACGAAGTTGCCTCTTGGACTGCAGAATTCATTCATCCATCAAAAAAATCCAATAAAAACCAAAACTATAGAGGAAAGTGAGTTACTCAGTGACAAGATGCAAATTAAACAAGCAAAAAGTGTTTCCAGAGGAGCTCTCTCATCTCAAGCTAGGAAAAACAGACTATCGTACTCAAGGGACCAGGCAGAGCCCACACATCCTGGGAAAGGAAATGTTGGAAAACAAGTCTATAATATTTGGAAGTACTGACTGGTAAACAGTAAAGCAAAATGACAGCTCTTAACATGAACTCCTTTCCACCCTGCCTGCAATTATATCCCCTAATTGCAGAGTATTGGAACAGCTCCTGTGTGCTAATAGAGTTCATTTCAGAGCATCACCCTTGTGTCAGTACCAGTCCCACTGAACAAGGGAAGAAAGCCATAGGGAGAGCATTTGCTTGTCAAAAGCAAGCACTCCACAGCTGAGAGGCATCACCTGCAGAGCTCCTGGCTCCTCTGCATGTCTGGGGGCACATTTCTGCAGGCAGGCTCCCTGCCCCAGTAGCAGCACCATGCTCTCTGCTTTAGGTCCAGATGCAGGGATGCGCTGCCATCTGGGCAGAGCATCAGTGTTTTGTGTCTCACACTTTGCAGACACTAATGAATAATGATGTTATTTCTTTTGAAGATAAAAAGCCAAGACAAACGGGGGCTTGGTGGCTTAATTTTCCTGACTTTTTTCCAGCTGGCTGATGGGATTTGCAGCATTTGACTGATGCATGCGGCATACAAAGGAGAGAATAAGAACAGGCCACAGCAGTGAAGTTCTTCAGAATTTCTTCCATCTTGTGGAGACCCCAGGAGCAGCTTGGGAATGCTCTTTGCTTTCTGTGGGTGGCAGTGAAGCAACAGTTTTCACTTCTCTACCTCTTCCTTGCCCCGAGGGTGTTTTTTGGGGGGAGCACAATTCATTTGCAGAGGTCTAAAATTGTCTTGAAATTCCACACTCCACAATGTGAATTACATCTCACTTTATAGTGCTGGCATGGTTTAACTCCAGCTGGCAACTAAATACCAGCTATTCACTTTAATCCTATTAGTTTATATGATTCCTTGACAGAGCAGTAATAGCGTGGGCTACACACCTTTTTTTCCTGAGAGAAAGGTGTCTCCTGGCCATTAGGATGAGTCAGTCTGAAAAATCACAAAGTGGTCTTTGGTGTCATCATTCAGGCTCAGCTCCTCTCCCTCCAGCATGTAATAACATCTCTTTCATCCTTCCTTACAAGCCCTTTCATTTCTCTCATTAACTTAGCAGCTTTGGGCTGTCCGGTTCTCATTTTAATGAGATCTTTCTTCATATTGGGAGAGTAAACCTATGAACATCATCAGGTTCATGAGAGCCTGGTCCAAAGCCCCTTGATGAGGGCTGACTTCTAAATGATGTTATGCGCCCCAGGAGTGCAATATCACTCAGTGTGAGTAATGGTTGTCCTCAAACACCACCAACATCTCTCTGCCTTTTATTTAAGAGTCTGTGCCAAAGCACTCAGAAGAACATTTTCAGATCCACTAGTGTGGCTGGACCCCTTCCCTTTAGGATTTGCACAACTTCACCTTGACTTCAAACACAATCACCCCTATGCAAACACAGGGTCTACACAAAGCCCTGATGATTTGGTCTCTGCTTGCTGAAGACTGTGAGTGGCAGCTCCATCATATCAATGGTGCCATGAGGTGAGAAGTTGCCAGTTTAACTCTGGAAGGACCAAATCTCACTGAATAAAGACCTCCAGCTCTGTCTTACCTGAAATGAAAACTGTCACAGTGCCCATGATACCTGTCTGTGTGTCAAGAGACATTGTCCTGAGGGCTGTGGGAGCAGAACTTCAGGAGATGGAGAGGTAAAGCACAGGATGTGCAAAACATGATGTAGGGCTGACATCTCCTGGGGTACTTATCCCCTAACCTACACCCTTGCACAAGCTCTGTGAGGCAGCACTATGGCACTGCAAACCTCAGCTATAAGACAGGATTAAAAAGTTGTGTAAGAATTCATCATGGGAAGCTGCACCAAGACAGGCCATATGGAAAAGAACAGATTTATGGAATTTATTGGTCCCCCTCCATCCAGACTGATAGTTATTTCATTAGGAAGTAATCATATTTGTCTGACATGATTTACTCCTCGCAAAGTGAGCTTGGCTCATGCCTTTTCCAAGCACACTCTCCTAAATGTATCCTGAAGCTACTCAAAGACAGACGTTTCTCGAGTTCCTTTTCACAGGGATTTGGCACCATGGCTGCAACTTGCAGTTTCCAGTAAACCTAATTATGTGTTGGAACAAAATGCAATCTCACTGACACCTTTGGTATTAAATATTATTAAAATATAATGATCATTAATGACTTTTGATTCCTATCTTTGTCTCTCATCTAAGGATGCAGTCCCCAAATCTTTTGGGCTTTGGTCTGTTATACTGGGAATGTCTTAGTGGTTAATATTTGCTGTAATGAATACAGATGTGAAGAAGACATCAGTACTTCACACACTACTCCTTCAGTAACAAATAATTTCCTACTTTCCTGCCTCTTCACAACTCTAGCGATTTTTCTCATTGTTAAGATCACTTGATAATGACACTGGTTTAATACGTGTTACACTGGTGATAACAATAAGCAGCACCGGGCATCATTAAGACTTAAAATATTCCTCCAAAAGAGCATAACACACACAATTTTCCAGCAAACCAAAGCCTAGAGCAATGTCAGACACATGATGATGCTGCAGGATGTAGATCTAACCCTCAGTTTTCAGGGTTGGCTGCCACATTAATTGCTCTCTCTTTGGCAGGTTTAGGCAGAGTCGTGGGCTCATTGCATTGGTCACTGCATAAATCCATAATAAGATACAGCCCTTGCTCCACAGTGCCTCTTTGTGCCATTTGAGATGAGGAGGGAGGTAGGTAGTGATGGAGCATGAGGGGTAATAACACTGCACAGCTCCTTGGACAGGTGTTCGTGACTTACTTATAACTTATCACATTTCAACCCATTCCTGTTACTGATGCCCACCTGAGTTATCAGCGACCATTCCTGCAGAGCCTGAGTGACTTTCTGAAGGGCAGCTTTGCAGACTTTGCTTTACAAAAAGCAATTGAATTTCCTTCTCATATAGGAATGTCAAAAGATCCTTGAAGGAAAAGTTCCCACTTTTCTGGAAGAGCTGAGTCTGGTGGGCAATTCTCAGATGATGATTGTCCTCTGGTAATAACTGAGATGCCGAATTTCAATAGTCTTATGTGTTCTGTGATTCCCATGGCTTATTTTAATGCATCTGATAGCTTTACGGGGTGCATGAAACCTGTAATCCTAATGAGGCACTTCACTCCTGGTCCTGGGTCCCCATCCCAGCCACAGAAATTGCGTGTTCCCCTATAACCTGTGGTGCCTCTAGACCTTGGCTCTTCAGGGAAGGGGGAGCAAGAACACTGCTCTGTCACTCCTTCATAAACTATTTTAAATGCACTGAGGAGTGTGACATTGTCAGACAGAAGGACTGTAGGCTATTTTGGGGACAAGTATCTATGTTTAGTGTTTTACATGACAGGTAAATCAACATTGCCCGAGAATCCATCCTGCTGCACTGCTGCATACTGGCCAGATGCTCTCAGCTCAAGCCCTTGGTTCTAGGCAAAAAAAGGTCCTGAATTCCTAAGCAGCTCTAATGGAGGAGACCCAATATCACAGAAAAACTGGGTAAAGCTTCTCACTGCAGGACAACCCCATCAGACACATGGATCATTTATTCCTGACATAACGCCTCAAGCAGGACATGAGTGATATTTGTTCTTACATTAGGAAAAATTTTACCAGAGAAAGGCCACTTATGATGTATTTCTGGAGTGAATCAATCAATCACTTTAATTAGACCAGACAATACACCTTGGGAAAAATCCCAAAGGTATTTTCAAGAACAAACCCCTTTGTCCATCGTGGATCTCAAAGAGCTTAATTTTTTTACCCACCTGCACTATTGTTCTGTTCCAATCCTGTTTATCTTTACACTTCCTTTTGTTCCCCAGCTAGAGAGAGCTAACATGAGCTCACTTGGTACTCATCCCTCTGCTCTGAATGCTTTTTCTTCCCTTGTGCTTGTGTAACAAGGCTCTGCTGACTGCATCACATTCATCTCTGTAGTAACTTGGGAAAATGTTTTTTCTCAGGTGAAGAACTGGACAGAAGAAACCATAAGCAGCAGAGGAAAGCCCACCAGGCATCAAGAAGGCAGCCAGCCTGTAGGACCAAGGCTAACAGCAGGGCCTTAGGGGAAGTTCAGGAGAATGAATGTTTTCCTAAGATTTGTAGTAGGATTTCTGAAGGCAGAACAAGATCTCATAGGAGCAGGACTTTATGTGAGAGTTAGCTCCTGGAGGGAACCTGGAGGAGATAAGGAAAGGAAAGAGCATGAGGAACATCCTGAGGATTTTGCTTACACCAGAAGCATTTCATTCAAGTTACCTGTGAGGAGATTTTGGTTTTCAGGGGTTGAAGAGATGGGAAAAAAGGGACAAAAAGTAAAACCAGCAGCCGATTTGCTCAGCCCTCGATGACTCACTTTATGCTGCATTTGCCTCCAAAGCCGTTCCTGCAGCTAACAAGGACATCCTTCCCCAGAGCAAGGGGGGGGGGGGGGGGGAGCTCTTGCATGCAGAGTTGTGCAGAAGAAATCCCTGAAGCAGATGGGAAAGAGCACCCATCCTTCAGGTCTGTCCTGCAGCTCAGACCCCACCATCCTCCTTCCACCCTCCTGCTGAGAGACATGCAAGTCTTGGCCCTGGCTGAGGGGGTACCAGAAGGGCTGTGAGAAGGAAGGGTGGTGGGAATGGAGGGACTCCCCTGAGCTTTCCTAAACCTCCAGCCCAACCCTCACTGATGCTCTCTTTCAAACCCACTCTCCAGTGCTACCAAAACCTGACTCTTGCCTTCCTAGCCAAGAAGCCATGATCTTGTCTACCTTTGGCTGCCAGCCTGCCCTGCAGCACAGCCTGCTTGCTTCTGTGACAAGGAGACTGACATCTAAATGCACTGGGGGGAATGAAATCCCCTTTTCATTAGTTTCATGATTTTCATGATGTTTTTCTTGATCTGAGGTGAAAATAAGGGAGGTAGGAGTCCATCAATGACCCCTGTGCATCCTTGACTTATCCAACAGGAAACACTGTCCTCTTCTAGTGGCAGGAGTTTATTGTTCCTTTGTTTCTCTAGTTTCTTTGCCTACTGCTCTGGGTAAGGCATCTGCTAGCTTGGCCTCAAGCTTCACTTGTGGGCTTTGCTGCAGCACACAGCCCAGCCCAGGGATACCTGGGTCAGGGTACGCTATGCTCGTTTTGGTTGAACACTGATGTCTCCCTCTGCGCTGGTCAATTGAGGCTCCCTGTGGAGTCAATATAGGCAGTGGAGACTGGGTGCAATTAATTTCAATTAAAATGATTACCTATGTTTGATCTGATGAATCACAGTCCAAAAGCTCTTATTTTCCTCCATTGGTATAATGGAGAGCAGGGCATCCTGGGTGACTCTGCATTAAAGCTTCCCCGTTGACTCTTTTCTCTTTGACTGCGGTTTATAGTAGCAGGGAAAAAATGACTCTTTCATCTAGCTAAGGATTTTGTGAACACATCTCGATAGTTCTCCATTGGAAAGACTAGCGCTTGAATTCATTTAAATTGGAA
Organism: Melopsittacus undulatus; assembly: GCF_012275295.1. Lineage (NCBI taxonomy): Eukaryota > Metazoa > Chordata > Aves > Psittaciformes > Psittaculidae > Melopsittacus > Melopsittacus undulatus. Next base: position 986,391 of record NC_047538.1, on the reverse strand, counting down.
GCTGAAAAGAGTTGAAAATACTCCCAAAGATAAGGATAAATAGGTTGGGAGAGGGAAATGTAGGAACTGGGAGAGAAAATGCAAAGACATTCATCTTGAACGGGTGTGTTTGTGGTATAACCAGCCAAGCACTGCAGAGAAACAGCTTGAGGATCTTTAAATCTAAAGGTGAGACTGTGTGGCAAGTGAGAGGTGCCAGATGGCAACAGTGAGGGGGAAGATCAGTGTGAGCTTCATGCAGGAGGCATGGCAGAAACAGCTGGGAGGCAGCAGGGCTCTGACCAGGCTCCAGTTGGAAAGCCCTGCTCTGGACTGGGCATCTTCTTAGCAGACAGATGTGGGCAAAGAGGAGAGGATTCGTGGGAGAGCAGCACCTGTGGCACAGAAATGGGGAGAAATGAAAGAAAGAAATGGATGTGTCTGGCTCACAGTAAAGAGCAGGATGAGTGTGCAGAGAGGGAGAAATTGATCCCCCCAAAGAGAAAGGTTTCTGTGCGCTGATAAAAGGATGCTTCCACAACAGGAACAGAGCAGAAAAATTCACTTTTTTACTGAGAACAAGTGAATGAACAGAGCCATTTCCCTGCGATCCTGCACACTGGCAGAAGTGGTAACTGTCCAGACAGGAGCCTGTCCCTTCCCTTCCTTCGAGTTCTGACCCTGGGACCAGACTGGGACAACTTCCTTGAAACCCTGTTGGGTTTTGGAGGAGAGTGACTATTACTGGGCCTACCCTTAAACCAGGATGGCTGACAGAGACCAGAGAACATGTGCAGTCTTGGGAAGCCCATCAGGATTAAGCAAGAAAGAGTCTTCCAGGGTAATTTTCATGGCTCATCCTTGTCATGATGGTTGTGCACTACACTGTGCCCATCCAGCCCAGGGGCTGAACCGGTGCCCAGCAATACTGAGCCACCACAGAGATTTGTGGTGATGCAGCATGGTAATGCTCCTCTGCTGACCCCAACCCTCCATAAGCCAATATCACCCACTCTGGGCAGCAATAGGTGTGCGATCTCTCACAGCCCAGACGCATGGAGAAGGTTGGAGCAGACCCCATGCTCAATGGTTTCTTCTCCTGGGCCTGGCGGCTCTGGATGTGGGGCAGTGCTGGGACCCACACCCTGGTCAGGAATTAGGGTCACCCCAGGTGGAAGAACAGTGTTAGACAGGGAGAATGTGCACATGCATTGGGGTTACAGAGACTGTGAAGGCAGCAGTGTAAGGACCCAGATCCAGGTGCTCCCCACCTGCCTTCATACTGGTGCAGAGAGTACTGGGAATGAGGAAGAATAATGATTTCCTGGGAAATGGAGCCAGAATCTTGTAAGGTAACACAAACCCAGCGTGAGTAACTGAGTCACGGCTTGGCAGTGATTGAGTCTGCTGCAAAAATCTGTCACACTATTTCTGTAAATAAGAGCTTCTGCACTGGTCTGTACGTCCCACCTCACAAACACAGACAACAAGACTGTGCTAGTCTCCCTCCCATCCCACCACTGCAACGGTGTCCCATCAATGCAAGCTGCACTGTGGACATCTCCTTCCTCCATGGACTCTGCTTTTCTTTGGGCTTAACGTCTTCCACTTCACCAGGGAACCAAAACACTTCTGGTTAAAAAGTACAGATGGTGGAGAACACATTTTTCATTTAATTCACACATACACGATTCCACAAATTTAATTCCCTACACTGGAAACAAAATAAAATTGGATCAAGCAGACTATTCTGTTTTGATAAAAGAAAAATTCCTTTTTTAAAAAAAAACAATTTCTAGATAATTTAAAAGAAAATAAATGAGGCAAAAACTATTTTGGAAAAAGAAACCCAAATATTTCCTTCTGAGAAGACAAAAATATTTTGGTTTTGTTCAGTTTTACTTCAGACTTCAAAACTGAATCGTCTTCCAGAAATGATGTGGGTTCCTGTACAGAAGGTTTGTGGTTGGGAACAGCATCATCTTCACAGTTTCTAGCTGGTGCTCTTAGGGATCGCTCTGTACCATCGCTCATGACTTGACAAAGGTAAGACAGAGGTTGTGATTTGGCAGCTTGCATCTCAGGACAGGAGCCTCATTTCCAGGTCAGAATTGTCTTAATGATGAAAAACCCCTTGTTCCTACTGTCATTTTTAACTCAGTCTCCCTATGCTTCTCAGAGAAGGTATAGGAAAAGCTGCAGGCAGGCAGGAGTCCAGGTAAATGATCCCATGCTGAGCAGGAGTGTGCATCCCTCTTTTTATACCACAAAGGAAGAGGGCAATATCGCTGCAGCTGGGGTTACCTGGAGCAGTGTGACAGAGGGGGTCTCAGTACTCTATACAAAGCAAAGTAGGAGTTTTCCTAAAGTGTTGTGCATGCATTTGGTCAAAAAGAGTTAGTTTGAAATTGCATCAGGGCAGAGGAAGGCTGATGAATGAGGCAGTTTGGGGGAGTGGAGCACCTGGCTTACGAAAGCACACTTTGAAAGCTGTGCTTTGTCAACACAGCAAAATGACTTTGAGGGGTGAGGTGATGAGTCTTTATATAAATACATCTGGGGGATAATATCCAATGTGGAAAAGCTATTAGGGGATAACATGGAAATAGATCAAATAGATATAAACCAGTCATGAGTATAGTGAGACTGGAAATTAGAAGATTTCTAAATATCCAAAGAGTGAAATTCTCAAACGCTTTCTAAAATCCATTTGTCTGTATGGAAATGAGGAGCGGGAGGCAGGAAGGAGGGGACATAAATTATATGAAGATGGAGCTGTTGATGAAAGTTGTTTGATAGAGTGGAAATAATTCTGGGGCTGGAAGTTAAAGGCCTTGGGCATGTGATTTATTGCTATTCCAGTAGATGGAGATTTGAGCATTGCATGCCAAGTGCATTGGCATATGCTATATTTATATCACATTAATCCTAAATTTCAGGCTTCTGCTGGTCACTTGCACGGTTCAGGAACCCTCATTCACCCTTTGATTCAAAACTTCTCCTCTGTCCCTGTTCTAGCCTTCCTCTGAATCACTGCAAGCACTGGCCACAGAGATTGGCTTCAGAGCAGGATACACCTGTGGTTTGCTCTAGTACGAAATCCTTCATGGGAGGTGGTTGTGCCTTGTTTACTCACGTGGGACTGCAGGGATTCTGATCGCTAGGATCAGAGATTCTCTGATAAAAGCTTCGATTAGCAGATGTTTTAGTTCCATAGCATGATACAGTCCGTTTCTTAATATCACTTCTGAGAAATTAATCTAAGTCAATTTTCTGCTACTTCAGGAATTCAGGAGACTGGTAATGGCATGGTCTTTGCTGGGAAGTTTACCAGAATGGATCTATTTCCTTATGCTGTATTTGTAATGTGTAGGGCCTTGTTAGGAGATGGTTGCTGGGCTCTGGTGAGAGCTGGTTTGTGAAGAAGTTCTACCAACCCTTCTGGATTAACCGTCATCACTGAACAGATTTGGCTGAAATGTGGGACCAGACAAATCTTGTTCCAAGTCACTGGAGACGACAGCTCATGGGTTTTGAAGAGTTCATGTACAAATTTACCTCTTGGCTTCCAAATTGGACATGGCTAAAGAATTTGTTTGTAATAATTATAATAATGATTGTGTTTATACCCTAGCAGCCATGATTCAATGTTGCTGGTCACAATGGGGTTTCAGAATTAAACATGGGAAAATCACATGAGATGAGGCTTATAGGATATATGTGTATCCTGTAAGTCTCAAAGGGGGGAATTGTAAGCTGAAATGGTAAGTTGTAAATTAAAATCACTCTGTTTGTTAATTGTCAACTGTAAATTGGGACAATGGGTGCCATGCTCTGCAAGGTCTAGGAGATGTAGCCTTCAGCAGGACATGACACACAAAGCTACCTTCTTCCCATACCATCTGAGGTGTTGTACCATGCGGCCTGGATAATTCAGACCCACTCAGGATTTCTCCTGTGTGATTCATCCATCCCCTGTTTGAACCAAGCATCTTTTGGGAGTGTAGCAGAACAATAAGCCTGTGGTTCTCAGGTGGATTTCCACTGCTACCATTTTCCAGTGAGAATCTACTTATTTTGCAGGCTAGTATCAGTAATGAGCTGAGCAAATTTATAGCAAATAAACTTCCCAGCTCTCTCAATTATTATTGTAATCATATATTGTAAACCTGCACTACCAAATAATTGCCTTTAGTTGTTTTACATTTATGGCAAAGATGATTTAGACCTCAAGTGGGAAATAAAATCTGGAAATGTTAAGTTTATTATAGGAAAGTACATTAAGAAGCCATCTTTCAGGAGAAGTAGTGGGGGAGGTGGATGTATACCAGTGATGCCTGTTTCAAAGTGTTTTGAAATACATGCTATCATTTCACCAATTGAGCTGAATATGCCTATCAAATAGCTAAGGAGCTGAAATGCTGACCTCTACAGCTGAACTTGCGTTACTTGTCTGTCATTCCCAAGAGCTGCCAAGATTTATCTGGGATTTAATTGTACATAACGTGTGGTGTATGAGGTTTTGTCAGGCCCAAAATCAATAATTCATGTGTGGTCAAACAGCACTGACAAGATGTGTGGGAGATACCAAGTTTGTTATTTGAACAGGCAGAAAATAAGCTTCTTCCAGTACAAAATCATGACAGAAAGAAAAAATCCCCAGAGAAATTAAATAGCAAATTTCAGATTTGTGAAGAAAATGTAAACCATTGCTTTGGCTGGTGTATTCCTACTCTGAAATGCCACTATTGGAATGTGCTTTTGGCTGTCAGTCTCATGGTCATGCAGACATTAAGCTTCCATGGGTGAGGAGCAGAGTCCACCACGGCATTCCCATGGCCATCAGCTACAGGACAGGCAACGGGTGGCAGGAGAAGCTAAGGCTGCAGCTAAGCACAGGGAAAGGAAGAAGCTGCTACGGCACTAGAGGCAATATAACAGCAGTATTTCAGCACTGGGGGCTCAGCAAGAACATATGTTTCCATGGAGCATATGTACATTTCACACACACACAAAATTGGTTCAGACAAACCCCCAAGATTCCCTCAGAACACATTTGAGACAGATTTTTTAAAGAGAATTTTCTGTATCATCACATCATCTGAAATGGCAGTGGCTTTCCTTTTCCTACTGTCTCCACCTCTTTGTTTGCCTGCTGAGCCTACAGCCATTTTCTTCTTGTATTGGATTCTGCTCTTTGCAGATGATATAAACCATGGTGCTCTCATTCTCTCTATTCAATACTCTTAGTCTTCCTTCTTATTGTTTTTTTCTTTCTATTTCCTTTTTACAGTAATGAAAAAATACAAGTGGAGAGTACTGCTTTTCTTCATTGTATATGGAAAATAAATGAGAAAGCCAGCAGCATGCAGGTATGGATCTTGTGTACATTTAAGTGACACTAAACCTGCCTTTTCAAAGCATATTTTGCAAGTACTTCCATTGTCTATTAAAGTCACTTATGAGCATTAGTAACACCACTCAAAGGCAGTTTACTTCATAAATTAGCTGTACTCCCTTGTGACAGAAGCAGCAAATGGAAAAATGAAAACTGGTTGTGTACTATAAAGCCCATCTTGATGGAGATGTTCTTGGAAGGGGTGACTAGGAGATGGGTGGGTAATTGATATCACTGTGCAGTTTAGAAAGTGGGGGCTATTCTGACCGTGTTCATATGTCTGTGTTAAGCAAGTAATTTAGCCGTTGCCATGCCGACAAAAGATGTACCTGGGCCAGGAGGGCGATGCAGAGCTGGTGGCTATGGCTTTCTTCCATCATTACGGCTCAATCTCCCTGTGATTATTGGCTGTTTAAATGCTCCTCTGCTCTACCCTGTGTCATGGGTGCTCAGAAGCACCAGTGAGCTCCTGGTCAACTTCCCTGTAAGGCTGCAAGAACGTCAGTGCCGCAGGATAGCAGCTTCCTCCCACATCCTACTCCTGGGTTTGGGAGGTTTTCAACATCAGAGCTGTCCTGCTGTCCCTCTGGAGCACCTTGCTTGCTGGCCCTGGTGAGGGGACTGCTCTCCCAGCTTGCACTCTGAGGGTTCTGTGGGAATTTTGGGAATGTTCCCTCAAGACTGCTTTTAAGTGACAGCTTTTCCTCTCCTACCATGGTTTGAGGAGCCTGGATTCTATCTCCCTCTTTGATGGCTAAGAAGTTATCTACAATCCATTCTATTGTTGCTGAAGTAGAGGGACTGAATGTGGCACCTGGAAATGATGGTGTATGTGTATGGGGGTTTTTGTTAGGCAGAGTATTTGTGGTTTAGAGACTAGCTGCTTTTCTCTAGGTGGTCTAAAATCCACTTACCTGCTGAGTGGGCTCTGGTCTTTCATGGGTGGTGCAAAGCTTCAGGAGGACTTCAAAAAGAGGGCAAGAGAAAGCCTGGAAAAGAAATAATGGGAAATACAGGAGAGGATGTAAAATTATCCAGATGAAGAGTTGGAGGAATTTTTCCTCCTAAACACATCATATGGGGACACTGAATTAAACTGAGTCTATTTGTAGAACAAACAACATGAACATTTGTCTGTCCCACATGGGGCAAAGAGAGAAGCTAAGTACCAAAAGAAGACACTCCAGGCCAGGAAAACGAATGGGCTTCCATAAGGGATTAGGTAGCTCCATAAGGGAAGACCCATCAAAGCTTCAAATTAAACTGTCCAGAAAGGCCAGGTTTTGGATATCCTGAGCTGTGAGTCTGGGAGGATATAGCACACCTGGGAGTGCTCTGCAACCATCCTGCTTCTTACATGTTTTACCTCTTCACTTGCTTCTGAACAGCTGAAGAATGGACCCAGAATTTAAAGATATTTGCTCTATGCTGGGAAACCTCTTTTGTCCATATAGAAAGAGCCTTCAGCATCATCACTTCCAGCCCCTGGCTATCTCAGGTACTGAATTATCTAATTTCCTCCACATATATCCCCTTTATTGCCAAAGTCCATCCCAAAGCCAGCTAGATTTTTGGTTTTATGGGGTTTGGTTTTTTTTTTACTTTTTTTCTACTCATGACCATCTGTGAAGCTGTACCAGAGTGTCATTACTGCAGCTGTTAGGAGACTTCTTCCAGTTTCCAACCTAAATATATGGCTGGTCAGTTTATAGCCACATATTCTTGTGATAATATTGCTTTTAGCTTAAATGGCTCCCTTCTTCCTTGGAGTTCCCTCCAGTGAATTTATAGAGAGCAATAACCCTCATAGCCTGGCTAGATTAAACAAAGAAAAAAGAAAAGCACCCTAAAGTCTTTATGTTCCTTGTCATATAACACATTCTTTCTTCATTATTCATCATTTAAGGAATACCTGCTGTAATATTAGCCTTTCTTCTTCAACACAAGTGACCAGCAAAAGCTCAGTGAGAGACAGATGGAGGGAGAGACGTATTCTCCTGATTCACATTGGGGCTGCATTTAGTATTGGTTATGTGCATGACATCTTCATCCTGTGATCACCTGGTGTATCAAGATCATTTCTCAGTCACTCCTGCCTAATGAGCCCTGGGAAGAGCAGTTTGTAGTGATCACAGCAGCCTTGAAGCAGGTATATGCTGTGTGCCTGCTGCACAGGAACTGGGAACTGAGTCCTGCTGTCTGCTCAAAGGCATCCCACATTTTTTTAGGCTGACACTGGGGCAAACAGGATCACTGAGCAACTCCCCATTAAGAGCACTTAGAATATGCAGCAGGTAAAGAACACTTTTCCAGCACACATGTCCCTTGCTATTTCCTTCCCTTGCTCCCTTCCTGCTGGCCTGCATCTGTTACTGGCTCAGCAGATGCAGGAATGCAGGTGTATGGATGCACAGTTTATCCGCTTGTACTGCCAAGCCTATCCAGATGTGAAAATGCAGAGTGGAGGATGCCTTTGAAGTCTTAATGAGTTGTCATGGCCTGAGCTCCTCCCCAAGCAGACTACTGGCAAGGGAACGATGTTTTCAAGTTGCAATGGGGAAGATGAGTGTGGAACTGAAGACTGGGATACTTGCACCAGTTTCCTACTTTAACACCTTGTGAGTCTGAAGACTTTGTAGTCAAGGCTATCCAGGGCAGAACTGGCCTCTTGCTCCAGGAAGCAATGGTGAAAGAGCAGGTCCTGACTTCTAGCTCTCACAGGGTGAAAAGGTTTCACTGTAGGAAGCCTGCAGTGCACCTCACGTGTTGGCTCCTACCTGCTGTGAACACTTCCCTGTACTCCAGCCTCCTCAGGTATTCTCTTTTTGGTTTTTCATGTTTCTTTCCTCTTTCCTGAGCTCATTGCCTCACATTTCTCTTTGCTGAATTTTCTCTTACTCATTTTGCAGCGTTTCTCTTATTTATTGAGGTTAGTTTTGAATTCCAGCCCCATTCTCTCTAGTGATCGCTCCTTTCAGCTGAGGTTCACCCACAAATCTTTAAACACAGCTTCTGGTCCCTCATCCGTGACATGAGTTAAAGCACTGACCTGAACCTGACCCCTGCAGGGCTCCACTTGCAGTGCCCCACCAGCCTGACAGCACTCCTGCTCTTGGAGCTTTGTTTTTAAGGGCTGCTTCCTATACCCAGAGCTTCCCCCTTTTTGTTTAGCCTCATGATCAGGGCATGCTCCCCTCTGGCCTTTGTATTTATAAGCCGGCTTTATTGAGTGCTCTCCCTGAACAGATGTGCAGGCAGCCACAGGAAATATGTGCACCACCACCTTCAAACAGGCAGCTTAATAAATCACAGGTGCTGTGAAACAATCTGTTTCCTAAGAGCTGGGTGTAGGAGGAGCCACATCCACATCAATGGGATGAGGAGAATCTGATGAGCTGTCTCACATCTTACAAATGTCACAGTGCCTGGCTGGTGGTGCTCATTCCCTGTATCCCTATTGGGGGGCCTAGCTTGAATCTTTAATTTCAGGATGGCCCAGCCCTGTCACCAAATCTCTACATGGCCAAATAATTAAACTCTAACCCCAACTGTGTCCTGGATCTGAAGCATGATTGCAGTGTAGCTCAGCCCTTGCACCATTGTACAAGCCATGGGCTTCCACCTCTGTTTAAGCCTAGTTTTGAGCTGTTGAGCCTATACAAACCCAATATAAGCACCAAACATGGTTTGCCTTTAACCTTGCAGCCCCTGGACAATCCAGTCCTAAGTCCCTAAACCTAGCCAAGTCATGAACTGAGTATTTTTCCTGCTTACTCCTGGGTTTCAACAGCAACACTGCTCAGCATGGAGCTCCCAGATGAACACTCAAAACCAAGAATGGATCATAAAGTCTATCCTCCCTCTCTGGACTTTTAGCTGGGCTCAGCGTTGACTCTATCCTGCAGACAACCAGAAGCTTGAATATCCCACCATAAAAAATGCAGTGTCTGAGATGAATGAGTCTGAGTAGTCCTCCACATTGAGTGAGCCCATGTTATCTCAGCTCCCATCACCCGCAGTGTCCTCAAAGCCCTGAGCCCACCCACTGTCCTTCATCCTGCAGATCCCTGGGGCTGCCTCCTGCAGTGAGCTCACAGTGCTGTAATTGAGCTACAGCAGTCTTTGTTATGGGGCTGTTGTGTCACACAGATCAGTGACAGCATGTGCAATATGTGGGTGTTTGCTTTGTCAGTAATACTTAATTATCTTTTAATTTATAAAATCTGTTTGTCATTCATCTCTATTAGAGGTCCACACTGCTGCTGTTTGCTCTGCCCTGTGTCAGTGTGCTTGGAAATTTATACTATAATCACAAGAAAATCACATTTATCTTCTTTTGAGTTTAGAAAACATGCTTTAGGAAATGAGCTTCTCTATTCCACGTGTTCCTCTGGCTCACAGCCTCCCACCACCCGACCTTCCACTCACACTGTGCAGCTACCAGCCTTACCTATGCACTTCCCAGTCCTGTTCCACTCTGCCTGGTACATGTCCCAGACCATCAGCCCTTGTACCTCAACTCCAGACCCTTCTGCCACCCCCTCAAGTGTCCTCCCTTCCTCATGCCTTGAGTAATGCTTGTCCTCTGCAACCTCCCAGCTGTGCCAAGACACCATTAGGTACTTGGAACCCACTTTTTAAGGCACTTTTCTGACCGATGGGTGCTGGGGTGGAGAGGGGCTTCTCTCTTCCATCTCTCCTCTGGGCAGCTGATTTGGGTGCTGCCTCAGGGTTGGTGTTCCCTATTAATTAGAAGGATAACATCACTCTATGGCTATAAGGATACTTGACATTTTCATTGATATTAGGGTCAATATATTGATTTAGGGGTCTCCGTGAGGGTAACATTCATCTGTGACCTGAGCCAATGCCTCCAAGTGAGTAGGGATCTCTTCATGCAGTAAATACCACATTTTTGATGTGTGCTGTTACCCACAGAATCAAGTTCAGTGGGAGTATTTGCTTGTACATGCATGTGCGTGGGGATTATACTCTGGTTGCCTCAGTCTGTGGCGATATTCCATTTGCTGTGCTGTGTCCCCAGTGAGAGAAACACATTGAAACATAGGAACAAGTCCAGCAGAGTTATCAGTGTGGACAGGGGTTCTGGGGGGATATACAAGGAGATGCATTTGCTTAGCCTAGAGAAGATAGGGTGTAGAGTCTTGGAAGGTGTACAGTCTTCCCAGAGGTGCACAGGGACAAGAGCCAATGGGCATGAGCAGAAGCATAGGAAATTCAAACCCAATATAGGAAGAAGATTTTCTAAAGTAAGGGTGGGTAAATGCTACAGACAGAGACCAAAAGTCATTGCACGGTCTCACCTCTGGAGACAGCTGAAACTGAACTATACAAAGATCGATTAACTGGCACTGGTTGGACATGGTCTTCAAAGAGAACTTCCCAAGTTACTTCCAACACCAATTAATCTGATTATTACTTTTCTGTAACCATGTGGGTTAAACCCTCTCACCTGTGCCCAGGGAGGATTTGTCCATCATTCCACCTGCATATTCAGTCAGCCACAGCCTGGTCCAGCTCTAGTGGGGGCAGCAATTCAGCCTGATGGATCGGGTGCTGAGCAGAGAGATTCTGAGGTTTGAACCAGCAGCTGAAGGGAAGGCACATGGAGCACACAGGAAGCAAAGTTCAGGCCACGTGGTCTGAGAATGGGGTCTTGTGTTTCAGTGCATGTTTTCTAAATGCTACATCTGTGCTCAGCAGCTCTAGGGACCAGGCACCTTGTTGAGAACACTGCACACTTAGTCTTGGATTACACTAGCTAATTAGGAACCATGGTTCTTTGTCTGCCTCTTTAGAGGCTGTGTTTGCTGTTGTTAAACAGCACCACATTCAGCTTGCACTTTTATATTAACTCCTAACTACTGTGAGTATGCTGCAGACAGAGATTTGTCAAGGCCAATTCTATTACCAGGCAATGCTTGCTTTAAGTTTCTGGGGATTAAAAATTACACCCACCTGCAGAAGGGTTTGCAGGAGGTGCAGCAACCCCAGCAAGTGCCCCAGTCACAGAAAATCCCTCCCTGTGGGCTGCAGCCCTGCTCATAAGAGAGGCTTTCCCCATTGAAGCTAGCTGTTCCTGTAAAGAGAAAGCAGGTTTAACCCTTCCTGCATGAGGGTGAACATCTTTAAAGTGGACAGAAGAATAACCTGGAGGTTAAAACTGAGCTCATGTAAAGCAAAACACCCAAACATCAAAACCAGCACTGGAAGGTAAAGGGTTCCTGTCCATTACTAACAATTGCTGTATCTGCACTGCTAGAAACATACCTCATTCTTTGTAGATATTAAAATCTTAATATAAAGGAATGCCTCAGAGACTAACCACAGACATATGAAGCTTCAACGTAATGCATTCAGTCCTCAAAGGTCTCCTTTTAATACAGCCTCCTCTTCCTGCACAAGTATGTCTGGAGCACCTCCCACACCATAGGGACTTGCCCTACAAAGCCTGTAACTGCTTGAAAAAATAAACTGAAAGCATAAACAGGGAAAACAAAGCTTCAAACTCCAGTCAGTCTTTCTTGAACCTGGTCCCTATATATTAAACACCCTCCATGGAAACAGGTGAGGGTAGTGATGGGGAATACAGGTGATTCATCTACACACACCCTTTTCATTTCAATAAACTAGTGGGCAAAGGTGACTGTTGCTTTGACTGGAGAGAAGAAGAAAGTATTTGTCTGGAGAAAAGGGGATTAACAAAGGCAAGTGGCTGGTGGAGGGTAGTCACCATATTGCTCCTTTCCTGTTTGTCCCTGTCTGTGTATACTGTTAGTGGAGTGGTTGTATGAGGATGAGAAGTTCAGGTGGTGATGGAGCAATGCCTTCCAGATATGCTGGAGGGCACAAATGGGTGCTTTGCTCTTAGATCTTCTTGTATCTTCTTTATCTTCATAGATGGGTGAAGGGAATTAATCTAGGGATTGATGGAGTAGGCTGTCATAATTGTGATGGGCTGTCATGGTGATAATGGTGAGCTAGCAGTGAGCAGAGATCATGCTGGAGCAGTTTTGATGATCTTTATCCCTTCTCCTCCCTTTCCTTCAGAAGGCTGAGCATGAGGATACTGTAGTAGGATACTCTGCAGCAAACCTGTGTATCCTCTCCAATGAAATCTCCAGCATGGGACCAAAGTATAGGGACAAACAAGCACTTATTAGGTGTCTGACAGTGGCACCAAAGGGTGATAGAGAGAGGGGTGATGGGGAAGGCTATCCAAGGTCTGGTGCACAGAAGGTGGTTATTACAGCATGAGCAGTAGTCTTTAAAAATAGGGACACAGAGACTGACATGTTTCACTGTGGGTCCCTTACAGTTCATGACAGAATTGTGCTGCCATTGCTAGTGCTGGTACCAGTGTGCAGCAACAAAATACTGGGGGAATTCTGCTTCTGGTTTACCCACTTGCTCTGGAGATTTAGTCTGGTTTTATCCCCACAGTTCCAGCAGCACCATGCTGTGGCAATCACAGCATAGTCTGCTTTCTGCTCTCAGGACTGCAGGAGTGATGAGTCCAGACAGGCTGACCAGGAGGAGCTGGGCAGGGAGCAGTATAAGCTATGCTGGTCAGTGTACCCACTGCACAAGGTGTAGCTGGCCCTGGCCAGCACAGGATCCCATGAGGCACTCAAACACACCCAGCTGGGGGTGTTGAGGCTTGCTAGCATGCAGAATCAGAATGGTCAGTCTAAAGGTTTTGGATTTTCTCTATTTACCCACAGCCTGAGAAATGGTTTGAAACCCATCACAAATTAGAGTAGTTCTCAATATTCTGACTCATTGGGGTTTCTGAAATCACTCATGCTATGCCTTTCCTTCAATACACAACAAACAAACCATTTGCTTTATCAAGACATAAATCAGTGCTGCTTTTTAACAGCACCAGCATCCTCTGTGTACAAAGGACTTGCCCTTTGTCTGTGACTATGTGTCTGCATGGCAGACTACCAAATGGCTTAGAGCCCAGTAGTGCTTGCTTGTGGATGCTGAGAGCTGTGCAGCTGTGGGTGCAGGGGGCCTAGTTAGCTGTGACTACCCTGCCCATGGTAACAGAGAAAATGAAGTACCAATGCAGCTGTGTGTTGTCATGCAGCAAAAATGCAACTCTCATGGCATCCAAAGCAGGACAGCATCAAGGACCAGTGACACTTGTGATAAAAGGAGTCCTCTGAATGGGGAGTCTCAGATTCTGGTTCCTGTTTGCTCATATGTTGTCTCTTGCTGAATATAAATGCATGAAGTTGAAGGGCCAGGTGCTACAATGCCAGTTTTCATCTGCCCTCTGAACTCTAATGGCCAGTTAAGAGGTTTATAGCTGCCTGTGGTGCTCTGTCAGAAGCTGCTGTGAGCAGGGCAAAGAGTTCTGGCACCTTTACTGCTTTTCTGCCCAATCAGATGTGACTCTAATTTCTGACACCAATAGCCCCAGAGGGTTTTTTCCTGGGTTAAATGTTGGCTTACCCTGGCTTTGCTCCATGATCATGTGTGTGCTAGGACAGCAAGGGATGGAGTTAAGCACAGAAGGCTGTTATGTGATGCTGATATTCCTGTAAGTCAGGCGCAGAGAAGAGCAGATGGGGCAATGGCTCCATATTCCAAATGCATCTGATTTGATTACATTGGTCTTTATGGGGAGAGAAAATAATTTCAAAACAATTACAGAAAACATTTGCATCTTGTGAGTCTTGGGCTGGGATAGATCTGGTCAGTCCATGTGTCTGGGGGACAGCTCTGGGGATGGAGAGGGCATAGGGGTTTTGCACTTTGTTCTCCCTAAATTGTTGCTGGGGCCATCAAAGTCATGGTGAAAGCTATCAGTGAAATAGAGTTTCTCTGCCATGGTTGGGGGATGAAGGGTTCAGCAGCAAGTTAATTCTGTCTGCTCAAGCTAATTGAGCAATGTCCCTTCAAAATGGGATCCTGCAGCTGAGCTGGGCTGTCTGAAGGCTGCTCTGCCAAGTGAACATCTGTGCTCAGATCCACTATTAACAACCATGAAACTGTGGCCTCAGTAAAATTAAGGGCTCCTGAAAAAGTCAGTAAGGAATAAATCAGTGATGACAGAGCTGCAGAGTGCAGATCTCAACATGCCAAGAGCAAGGCTCAGTCCATGAGACAACTCATACAGGAAGGCATAAAGCCATGGTCTCCTCCGAGTCAGATATGCCTGCCATGAGATCTGGTCTTGCCCTGGCTGCAGTTCTGCATTGGTATTGATTCTCAGGGTACATCTGATCCCATCTCACATGCACCTCTTACATCCAGGGTTAAAACATGCCCCACAGCATCTCCATCTGATAAAGAAAGAAGAAGAGAGGAGAAGTTTGGTCTGTGTTTACCATTCTGTGGGACAAGCCAGAGCCATACGTTATTACCAGACCAGTGCCCACACACTGTACTTGTAGGATGAGAACTCTAAGTGACTCCACTACAGCATTTGGATGTTGTTGAAAAGACCAGAAAAAGGAGGGTATTTTATTTCTTTTCCTAAATGACTGTTTTGTCATCAGGAGGTGAACCCCCCCAAAAAGTTCTCTCTCACTAGGGCTGTGCCATGGGCATGTCCTTCTAGGCATACCCTGCAGTCATGGTACCCCCTGAGTCTGTCTTGGGCTATTCAATGCACCCTCCCTGCCTGTTTGCTGAGTTTTCCCCCCTCCAGTGAGAAAGTGGCCTGGACTCGTTGCTGGGGCATCAGATTGTGGGGGGACCACAGTGGATACCTACCCTTGAGTAGGGTAAATTCCACCTTAATTGCTTGTCAGAGATGTCCCTTCCTTTTCCTGGGCTGGGGCTGCATGGTGAGCTCCAGCCTTGATCAGGCCATAAGGGAATTTTGCCCAGGTAGTACTAATATGTACCTACCAGACGGATGGTTGATGTAAGAAAGATAATCCCACCATACTTTGGAGCCAGACATGAGACCTGTGATGCCCACCCACCCCATGCATGCCTCTTTCATGCACATCTGGTCCCGGATGGAACAACCAGATCTGGAGAAATCATGCAATGCATATGAACTCTAACATACCTGGCCAAAATTAGACTGAAACAGAGTCAAATTCACTCCAAACACAGCTTTTACATACATGGACTCCAGTAGAAACTGAGAACTGACGTAACCCACAGCTCATGTGGACTACATGTGCTTACTGGTCTGCAGGTGCTGGGCAGTCAGAAATGCTTCTTCAATTTTCAGCTCTCCCAGGCTCTCATTCGGCTCAGCCTCTATTTTTCCTTACAGCTTGCCAGTCATCTTCTCTCTGTTACAGAATAAGCTGTGAAGCTTTACATTTTGTTCACAGATGGCAGAATGTGCATCCATAAGATCTGGGTGAAAAGACTTTTACATGGAAACGGGTAGAAGCTGGTGCCACAGACAAGCTGGTATTCTCTCCAGCATCATTTCAAAGCAAATAGAGCCTCCACACCCCTTGGTGCTCACGTGGCTTTGCATCCCTGGCAGTGTCCAAGGCCAGGTTGGATGGGGCTTGTAGCAGCCTGCTCTAGTGGAAGGTGTCCCTGCCTGTGGCAGGGGATTGGGACTGGATGAACTTTAAGGTCCCTCCCAACCCAAACCAGATTAGGATTCTATGGAAAGAAAGCATCTGGAGGTCACAGTGGAAATGCTTGTTCACAGTTCCTGGTGGATTTTCCTGAAGGTCCAGTTTAGTGACATCAATGGAGCAACTGCAGTTGCTAAAATCATGAGCATGCAGGGAGTCTCACCCTGCAAATGTTCTCATTGCTGTGCTGGGACTGGGACCTGCCACACCTCAAGGGAGCTGGAATTGCAGTAAATCACCTCTCCAGCATCCAGTGAGTGAGGAAATCCAACCTCTCACCAGGAAGGCTGTGATAAGCTCCACGAGCTGCTCACTGATCCCAGGCTGCTGCATTCTGTGCCGCCTCACTAGCTTTCATCTCCCTGAGTATTTCTGCTTGTCCTGTTGTCCAGCCCTGCTAGTATCGATGACACACAAGTGACAAAATAAGATAGAAATTATTAATTTCAAGCTCTGCTGGTAGTAAGGAAAGGAAAATCAATACTTGGCAAATTGAATAAGGAGAAACTGGGAGAAAAGCAAGGCTTTCTTCTAGCTTTAGTAGCTTGTCTGTGACCAAGGTAGAAGACTGTAAAAAAAGGGCATGACAGTGTTGCTGTTTCAGTTGCTATACGTTAAAGCTGGCTTCTTGTGTATTAATGGCAAAGCTACCTGTTTGTTTAAAGTATTGTTGGCATTTACTACAGGAGGGGAGAGCGTCGGGCTGCACACAGTGTACATGTTTCACCAACATCACTTGTGCCTCTTTTTGCATGGTGCCAGGTATGAAAGCCCTGTAGGTGCAGGATGAGAGACCAAGGGCCCGCTTTGTGTGCTTTCTTGGGTGACAGAACTCCAGAGCTAATCCTCAGGGTGACCGACAACCTGCAGCCTGCATGCAGGAGGAGTGAGCGCTGCACAGCAAAGCGCAGGGGTTGAGAAAGCATCCGGAGTACAAAGTGCTCCAGTTATGAAGCCAAGACTCAGTTGTGGACTGCAACGTTGGAAGGAGCTCGTCAAATTTACAAGTTCCAACAGTCTAAGAGGGTGCTGGGAGTTAGACATAGAGGTTCAGAGTTAGATTACTAGAGCACAGGTCCTGTGAGCAACTGGGCTTGGAGCAAGCTGCTCTAGTGGAAGGTGTCCCTGCCTGTGGCAGGGGTTGGAACTTGAGGAGTTTTAACGTCCCTTCAACCCAACCCAGGCTGGGATTCTGTGATTCTATCTAGAGATGCAAATAAGGGTGTTTGAAAGGGATTTGGTCTTGTACCTGTCATTGTAGCAGCATAACAGGATTTTTAAAGGCTATGTGTCCAGGGGGCACCAAGAGTGATGAAGGCCTGCAAAAACTCTTCCTAAAAGGATGTGGAAAAGATTAGGAACTACTCCTACAGTGAACAGATGAATAAAAAAGGTCTGTAAAAAGCATACAGGTACAGATAAGTCCTCTCTGCCTCATGACACATGCAGAAACATATTTTTCAATTAAACTGAGAGATGGCAAATCCAGAATTGATGAAATGACATTTTCTTTTGCACACTGAGATGGGATTCAGCTCCACCAGCTTAGAGACATCTAAAGCACGGATGTCTGCTCCCGAACTGGCTACTGCAGGCTTCTCTTGAAGACCGTAGGGGGAAATAGGCAATTTCAGGGAGCATTTCATCTGACCAGATACAAATACCAATTTGTGGCAGAGATAACTCACACCTCATGCTCTGCTGACTGTATCGACTAGATCTCCACTGATAAAAAGACCAACCAAGGAGGCAAGCACAGACTAGAGACCTGTGTAGTCAGATGAGGGGTTTTTGACTATTGAAATGTGAACTCATTTCACAAGAGGTTATGGAAGGCAAAAGATAAACTGCATGCAAAACCAAGACTGGAATAAATATGAAAACTAAGAATAACCCCAGTTATCGCAGATGGCGTTAAGAGCATTTTGGAACAGCTATAAAACTGCGTGCTGCAAGGCTTACATCCATTTTAAACTTTTAGGATTAGGATTAAGATCTTCACATGCAGCATTTTATTTCGTATCTACCTACTAGGAGATCAGAGGTAGGCTACTGAGCTGCACGGGCCATGAATCTACTTTAGACAGTCAATATTTTCACCTGAGCAGTCTCCCAAGATGTCTTTAAAATCTAGCAGCTTGTACTGAATTATAAGTAGTGTGAAATGGGAAGTTTAATGCAATAGTCCAGATTAGAATGGAGTACAGCAGAATAAAGTAGAATACCAGAGAACAGAACTGGAAAATCATAACAAATACATGTGTAAAGAAGGAAAAAGTGTTTCAAATAGGATGCTTTGAATGCAAGCCTTGAGTGCATGGCATGGCCAATGTTCAGGCAGATAGGTTGCTTCTGGCAAACAAGTAGAGCTACTGTGGGACTGAATTATAGGCTAGGCTGTGCAACCTGTCTGCAGGCCAGTGAGCAGCTTTATGAATAGTCCTAATGGACTCAGCATAACTAGTTAGCATGAAATACACTCCACAGCACATCAGTCTGAGTCAGGTGACTGCTGCTTTTGAGATGAGAGAAGATACAGCACAGAGAAGAGGGTGGTATTTAAATAGGAGCTGCCATTACTACAGCAGATCCAGGAGGAACTGGGGTAAGCCTTACCAGGGTTCAGAGCCCATGAACAAATTGGCTTGGTTCTATGAACTGTAATTGTGGTTAGTTAAAATAAGCCCCAAAACAAACAACAAAGTGATGAGGACATTAACAGTGAAATTAGCTACAGGTCACTGCTAGAGCAGTGGAAAGATCAGCTAAAATGGCGGATAGAGAGCAAGCTCTGGCCACTGGATGATGCTGAGGAACATCTAAAGACATATCACTTAATCACTAATTCAAAAGTGCACCATTACAGAAGTGATAAATGGACATACCAAATGTGTTGCTCTCACTCTGAATAGATCAGATATGAATTTCAGCCTGGTAGATCTATGCTATGGTTACCCAAAACCAGGCTGATTGTGTCCAAGTAGGTTCTTGCTGTGAAAAGTTATTCCTCTGTAACCACTTGCCTGTCACCAGTTCTTCTGTTCTTCTTCACTTGATAGTGAGTTTTGGTATAACCTAGGAATATTTAATCTGATAATATCTCCATCTGACAAAGCACTATGCTTTGTCTCATGACAAAGCAACAAAGCTTTATTGAAATCTTCCAGCATTACTCCACTCCTAGTTCCTCTGTACACACTTTGTGCTTCTCCATGTTAGAAACAATTTTTTTACTTTGTGTTCATCTGTCATAGAATCCCAGCCTGGTTTAGGTTGGAAGGGACCTTAAAGCTCCTCCAGCTCCAACCCCTGCCACAGGCAGGGACCCCTTCCACTGGAGCAGCTGCTCCAAGCCCCTGTGTCCAACCTGGCCTTGAACACTGCCAGGGATGGGGCAGCCACAGCTTCTCTGGGCACCCTGTGCCAGAGCCTCAGCACCCTCACAGGGAACAGCTTCTGCCTAAGCTCATCTCAGTCTCCCCTCGGGCAGGTTAAAGCCATTCCCCTTGGCCTGTCATTACCTGCTCTTGTAAAAAATCCCTCTCAGGTCAATTGGAACAATTTTGGCTCATGCTGTAAGCTCCCAGTACTGCCAAAGGTCTGTGGACTGAATAATTGTCCATGTTTAAAAGCATTTTGTCAGTATTCTCAAATGAGGGTGTTTTGGGACAGGTTTTGCTGTAGCTGTTCTTCTAAAACATACGTGGATTTAACACAGAGGGAACAAGTGACAGAGGCACTGGCTACAGCTCAAGGAGAGGAGGTTACAGACCTCCATCATTCAGCAAGTTGAATGGCAGCCAGAGCCCTGGGTTAAGTGAGACTGGAAGAACTGGCCCATAAAGGCAGTGTTACCATGCAGTGTAGCACCAGACACATACAGCAGGTAGATAAGGCAGTGTTGCTGCATAAACGGTCTGCAGGATTACACTGGCTGTTTGCAGTAGCTGAGCTGCTCCTCACTGCAGCATAGAGCAGGACATAGGTAAAGGCAGACTGCTGTGAATTCCCATTGTCCAAATGATACTTCTGTGCAGATGGGATATTTGTAGCATATTCCACCTATATGAACACAGAAGAGATGGGTACCCAGAAGCACTGAATGACACTTTCGGATAGGCTTTTGCTACCAATATATCTCTGTTCTTGAACTGTAAATCTAATAAGTGAAATTAGACTTGGCTCGGTGAGTTATAACAGTCATAAAGTACAGACCAGGCATGTGGAATCTTGTGCCTATACTGTAGCAATCACACATACAATCAGAAAAGCATGATATAAGGGTGGCTCAGGACCCATATGCTCAGGACATAAATATGAACCTCCATGTTGCAAGCCAGAACAGAATGAGGACCTTTGTGGGGTCTATACCACTGCTCATCAGGAAATCCAAAAGTTACCAAAGAATTAGCTTCTTATAGAAAGAAGGATGCAGAGCCAGCCTTAGCCTGGTCCCAGGGGGATAGACAGACGTGAATACAGGTGTACAGATGATAGTAATAACCCAAAAGTCTAAGGTCTGACTAAGATTTTAAACTGAGGTAGTGTCTAAAAATATATGGTATGGTAGAAACTTCAGGTGCCATCTGTTTTCACTGGCTATGAAAAACTTAATCCTGCAGCAGTAATCAGATGATGATAGATCATGTAGCACTAGAAGTAAAAGAAATACGAAGTAGGAAAATGTGGCAGTGAGTCTTTGTAAGTCTGTGTCTTGAAATGCAGGGGAGCTGGGCTTGCCAACCTGACCAGGTCTTACCAGCTGAGGAAGAACACTGGGAACACCAGGATGTATTTAAGGGAAAAGTCACGAATACTGAGCACTTCTGCTTCAGAGGACAAGCGTTTTAATAACAGCTAGTGGAGTTAGCTGAAGAAAGGAATTGGGAGAATGAATAGGTGTGTAGTGGACACTCAGCAATGAAGGCTTGGCCACATCCAAATTCAGGAGCAAATCTCTGCTTCGTAAGTAGCCCCACGAACTGCCAGGCTGCCATCTGCCTGTCACAGGGATGCTGTCTGCCTCTTTACTTGGGCTGCATCTCTGGGAATGCAAGTAAGCAGCTTCCAAATGTGACTATGGTAATAGCGGGGCCCTAAACTTTGCCTGTGAAGAGCTAGAAAGAAGAGACTTCACTCCTGGATGTTGCCTTCCACAGGGCAAGACAGCTTTTAGCTTCTCCAAGAGCTACTGCATTCACTGTTAATATACTTTGCATGCTTTAGAGGCCTCTATGCACAGGACTGACAAGCAGTAGGGCTGCTCCTGGCTGTTAGCAGCCATCTGGGCTGTCTCATTTCTGTGCCAGTATGTTCTGTTTTGAAGACCAACACTGGTCTCCAAAGCAACCTGGTACATGGCGTGGAAGATGCCTACAGTGCCTAGGCTGGATCTGTTCTCTCTCGCTTTTCTTGACAGCAGCTCTTGTAAGATGCACATGCACCTTCCTGACAACTAATAGCTTAATACTCAGTGCAGTGTCTGCCTTACATATCAATAGAGGAAAGGCTGTTCTGCCTTTGTGCAGGGAGCTGACTATCTCTTTAATACATTCATATTCAACTTAGGGTCCCCAGAGGACTGCTGATTACTCTCTGCACCTAGGCTTCCTATTTGGTGCCAATATTGTGTGTCAGAGAGCAGGAGGGAAGGATTTGCTGCACCTTATCTCCATTCAGATGATAGTGATGGTGCCTGATAACTTGCTAATCCACTGAGATAAGAACACTGTGAGCAGATTTTGCGGCCTTTAGGATGAAATCTGTGTGGGGATTTAAGTTATTCTTGCAGATACTGAAATGATGCATTTTGCTGTGTGAGCTACAAACTTCATACCACTATGCCAATTAGCTCCCAGGATCAGGTTTATTTCAAACAGCATTAACTGGATGAGCAGAAAATGTGTTATAATAAAAATAAGATCAGATGAACAAGACTTTGAATGTAACATTACTTACAGCATTGCGAAACATTATGAGAGAAACAAAATTAGAAGATACATTTGGTGCTTTCTATTTTTCCAGTCAGAGTTATTGTTTTGGTCAGATTTTGGTGGTGGTGATGATGAATATGAAGAGCTGGAAAAACCTCCAGCTTCTTGGGGAATAAGCATCTGTCACAGATGTTACACATGAATAATCCCTGAGAAACAACAGCTCTGGACACAGGGGTTTCATTCTCAAAAGGCTTTCAGGGTGCAGTAGTTACCAGAGCTGAGCGATACCAAGGTAGAAACAGCCTTGTGCATAACCTCCCCTCTGCCCCTGCATGCAGGTATCCTCTGGCTCATTAGTCCTCTGTGTGACATCCCTGAAAGAGATCTTTCACCTTATCTGCTACAGCCATATCTACTCTTTGGGTTACTTTTATGAAGTTGAGTGGTTTTATTTGCTTCTTCGTGGTTTCTGTTTTGTTTTGATTTAGATTTTAATGCCAGTTCAATGGCTGCAGTGGCCTGGGGTGCCTTCATTGACTTGGACTTTCACTGTGCTACAAGTCTGTACTTTGGTCCCCATGAGTTGTCCATTGACCAAGACACTTAATTTCCTTGCCTGACAAACACAGCTCAGAGCTGCCTCTTTCCCACCTGAAATGGCACTGGAAGGTTCTTGATGCAAATAAACCCACTCAGTACCTGTAGAGAGCTTCAGGGTTTACGCTGTGATGAGGAGCAACTATTTCTACTCTGCTGCCTCCTTACAGTCCTTGAGGTGACTTTACAGCATCTGTAATATGGTTTAAACATAACACAAGAAGGTTAAAAATGTCACAGGCCTCACCAGCCTACACCTGTAGGCAGACACAGCATTACAGGCTGCTGTACCTGAAGGGCAAAGGCCAAAGAAACCAATGATGGAGCAAGAAAGTGCTTTGAGAAGCCAGAGAGCAAGTATTCATGGTAGCAGATCCCCTAAAGAGCTACTCTGAGGTGCAGTGCTTGTGTAGCTGTGCTCCCATTTAAGTTGTCAGAAACATCATCTTCCTCCAGTGGAGGTTTCCCTGTTTCATGTCTGAGAGAAGGGTCAGAACCTTTCAGAATATTCTCAAAATCCCTTTGGCTTTTCCATTCACTGGAAAAAATTGCTGGCTTATTTCCATTTTGTATTCTAGAAACCCTGCCCAGGGATGTGTGAAAAGATGGCTCCTAGCAGAGATCCCCGTGTAATCAGAAGGGCTGTGATCGGCTGGCTGAAATAGAAAGGGAGAGACAAATGGCATTAAAAGCAGGAGTTCAATAAGAGGATAGAGAGCTTTGAGAATTAGTTATTTGACTCTTTTTGACCTAAATCTCTAGTTTAATAAAGAAAAGTCCTTCCACATGGTGCTCATTAAAGCCCTTGAGCAGAAGGGTTTTGCAGCCTGAGCAGGGGCTGAGCAGACAACATGGCTTAGTAAGTCCAGCAGCCAGCAAAAAGAAGGGTGGTCAAACCACAGCCTAATCTTGTCCATCCTGTTGTGCACAGCCCCTGTGCTCAGAACAGTGTAACAACCATTCAGTTGCTGTCACCTTCACATGGGGAATGGGTAGAAGTGGAGACCTGGCTGAGACCAGACATTGATTTTCCAGAGAGGATGAAATAGGGCAGGACTTCTGGATTGTTGTAAGCACATTACAAGAAGGAAAGGACCCCTGCGGTAGAGGGTTTGAGCATTACAGCCTCCTGCAGCATGCCTCACCCTCTTCTTGGGGAGCCAGCCACTGTTTGCAATTGTTTAAATGATGCCTTCGTGCAGTTGCCTGAATGTGGACACCCATGCTGAGAATCTGTGTAGCAGTAAAGAACTGCAGGTGCCCCATCAGCTGGTGCTGTTGGTTGGGACAGGCTGGCTGCCCAGGGTTGCACAAGCAGAGCCAAGGCCAAGGGCTGTGGGGAAGGGAGGGTTGTGATGAGCCCAGTGTCACAGCTGGGACAATTGAGGGAGATGGAGATAAAACCAGTGGGGTTGTCTAGCATCACAGGTTTGATGATGCCAGCTGTAGTGGGAGGAGACCCTGCCAAGGGCTTGTGGCATTTAGCCTCCTAGGATCATGTGTCCTCAAACAGGGATCTCTGCTGCATTTCTCTCCTTGCAGAGTGTTCATCTGAGTAACCTGTGCCCGAGGGGAAAAAAGAAGATTGTTTCCAGGCAATGAAGAGACTCTACAGTGCTGTATGCTAATCCAAATCCTCTCAGGCAGGCCCTTGCGGCAGTCAAGATTTCTACACTCCAGGACCTTTGGGATCTGCATTCCTGTTCATCCCTGATGTGGGCTGACAGTGATAAAGCATGTGTGGTGTTTGCAAAAGCCTGGGCATGCTCTTTTGAGGAAGCAGGGCTGGGTTGATCTGTTGGAGTCTGGAACTCCAGAGGCCTGGTGCACTGAAACAGACTGCAGTGATTTCACAGGGCTTCCTTGCCAGTCTTTCATGAGCACTCGCAGTATCAATGTGCCACCTGCAGTGCCAGCAATGGGGAACCTGTGGATGCTAATTTAAGGACAGGGTCTAATTCCAGCCAGCCATGTGCTAGTCAATGCATCCATGCCACTATCACTGCATCACACGGAACTTAGCCATGGAGAAGCAGTGCCATAAGGGCACTGGATTCTCCTATGTATTGTCCCTCCACGCCCCCGAACCCCCAGAAGTGTGGGAGCCTCCAGGAAGTGTAGACTGGAAAATCGCATTGTATTCAGCAACTTGAAACAAAACCAATGCAGAACACCACACGGCTTGGAAGTGAGACCACAGGGACCAGGAATCCCTACCATAGGTTTCCCTGCTTTCTTCAGCAGTTCTACCTAACCTGTGGCACAGCCAAACCCCTCCCAATAACAGTGCTGCTGCGATTTCTAACCCTGTTTCCAACACCCAGCAAATTCTCAGGCACTTTCAGACCTGATGATAGACAGAAATGTATTCTCCTGGTTTCTTCAGACTGCAAAAAGCTGCACTGTCTCCATGAGCAACCCCTCTGACTCGCACACTGGAGGGTTAGTTTGGCTGCTCCAGACTTTGAGGGGTTCTGGCAGCTTTAATTTACTCTGTGTCCAGGGTGAGGAGGGGGGGCTAGCTTTAGCCTTATAAATAAAGAGAAAATCCAGAATCTGTTGAATTAAAGGCTAAGCACCAGCCTCTATAATCACTCTGTTTAGTCCCTGGGATCTTCCCTCATTTAGAGAGTGATTTTTCACTTTAACTTACTGCACAAGCCTACTTTCAATTAATCCTTCTCTGCCCAAGTCCTTTCAGCATATGGCCTGAGAGGTTCTTGGCATGGAGTGGGTAACTCTGAGACTTCCTAATCCAACATTTGCCAGCTGATAAATCCCTGTACTCTCTTGAGCGGCCCAGTAATAACTTTAATCACCCCAAACTGTTCCCACTCCCTTGCGTGATGCTTTGCTCCTTCCAGCACAGAAAGTTGATCTGATGCCCAATGCTGCTGTAGGAGGCAGGATTTGGAGCTGGTTGTGAGAGGACAGCAGGAGGACTGCGTTATCACTGGACAGGACACTGGAGCATGACTTCCCAAGGGGGGGGAAAGTGCCTGGTGTGTACCACTGCCCTGAGTGAGCAGATCAGAGCAGCTGACTGGCTATTCACAGCAGCTGTGCTTAATAGTAACCAGCAGAATGCCTCAGGTTACAATTGCCTGTAGAGCTCAGGATGAGGATGCTGAGGTCCAAATACATGAGATGTCATCCTGGGCTTCAGCTCATCAGTGCAATATGGCCCATATTCAGGATTCCCACACCAAAACATATTCAGAAAGAGCCAAGCATTTGGGGCCTGTGGAGTTATGGGCATTACAGGATCAGCATCCATCCTGAAGGAACATGTAATATTGCAGATCCAGAGCTCTGCCTCCCAGAATATGTTCGTTAGAGGCTTTCATCCTCAGGAGTGGGACAGAGCTTTGTTCAACATGGCAGCACCACACGCTTCCAGTAGAGGGTCTGCTTTTGTGGAATACTTCAAGTTGGGTTTTCCTTGGGTAGTGTGGGTTTGTTTCTGGCTCATGCTGTATAGAGAATTCAACTGAAAGGTTATAATGCTGCCTTCAGCCAGCACTGCGCTTCTCTCAGGCTACCTGGTCTTGTTTGCCTGTTTACAAGGTGCAGCTGAAATTTACCCTGGCTAATGAACAGTGGAATTCACTTTCCTCTCCTGTTTGCTCAGTAGCTGTGTCCTCTCAGGGAGGCGAAGAATAGAAAAGATTTATTCAGGGTCCACAAATGGTCATGGCAAAGGGCCATTCCAGGGAGACATTGTGCCATGGCTGGGAGGAAAATAAAACATATATTTGTATGAAAGTCTATGGACCTGGAATTGCTGGTGAAGAATAACAGGCATCAACCTCAGAGCAGGGAGTGGGCCTCAGTGTTGGTGACCATGTGTTAAGGTTAGGTTGGACAGAGAATTTAGCAGCATGCCTGTTTTCTGAATGCAGCAGTACAGTAAAGGGGCTGGAAGATCCTGACATACTCCAGCTTCTGCTTTTTTTATGAGAATTTCATTAAAACGCTATAAAATCACATGCACCACCAAACAGGAGGGTTTGGAAGACAAAAGAAGATTAACTTGAATAGCATTTGAAATACATCCTGCTTAGTGAGGAACCTGCAACCTCCAGTGAATATATATGCCCAGTCAGTCTCTTTTAGAGACACAGACACACCTTTATCTTACTGACACTATACAGAATCACAGAATACTACACCAGGAACCTCCAACAAGGACTTCCCACTGATATTGTAGGACTGGCACAGGCTGCCCAGAGAATTGGTGAATGCACCATCACTGGAGACATTCAAGGCCAGGTTGTAGGGTTCTGAGCTGCCTGATCTAATTGAAGATGCCTCTGCTCATTCAGGGGAGCTGGATTAGATGAGCTTTGAAGGTCCCTTACAATGCAAACTGTTTTGATTCTATGATTCTAGTATCTAGACTCATTTGCTTCAGTTTCTAAAATGACTTAAACCATAGCGCAGTAGTGGTATGTGACTAAATCTCTTTCACTGGTTTCCAGTTCTGCTGTCCCTTGGTAGCAGTGTTTCCCAGGAGCTTGGTTGGGGTTATTTTTTTAAAGTGAGAAACAGGCTTCTTTAGCCCCACAAATTACAGTGAATTTCCAAGGAGGTTCCAACTTGCTGCATTGGAATCCTCTCTGTCTGCCTGCCTGGCAGGTCAGATTAATAATGCAGCTCCTCATTACTTAATGTCGGCAATGCTGCCTCAGCACATCCCACCAGGTGCTGGGAAGTCACATGCCTGGAGGGGAAATGCTGGAGTGGACACAGCCTCGCTGAGGTCCTGTCTCCAACAGCTCACTTAAACAAGTAAATCAAAAGGCTGCAGGAGATCGATGTCACTGATGAAGGCTTTTCAAGAGAAGTGGTGCTTGTTCTGAACATGATGCATCATTGCTGCAGGGAATGGAGCCCAACAGTACCTGCCCTCCTGTGTGAAGGCAGAGCTCTGTGCCACTGAGCCAGCCAGCACAGGGCAGCTCCTACAGTGCAGAGCAGTGAGGGTGAATCACAATCACGTCTGATTACTGGGTTTCTTTCCCCAGTGCTTTTATAAAGCCAGAGGAGAGCTTTTGTTGTCATGACTGGTCTTGATGTTTTTCTGACAGCATATTTCTCTGGATGAAGCGGGCTGTTCATGTAAGAAGAGTAACAAGGAGGATGAAAAATAAGGAAGTGAGGCTCCAACAGCTGAAAGGAAGGGCTGAGTGGTGGCAACCAATGTGGGATTGGGACCGTGTCCTGGGGCTCTCTGCCCTGCCCCTGGGTTTCTCTCGGCTGGGTGAGGAAGTGCTGAACAAGCAGGTGGCCAGGAAGGAAGGCTGGGGTGGCAGGAGACAACATAGGGAAGGAGAGCTGCAGAGCAAGCTCCTGCACCAGAACAGGCTGGGAGAAACAACATGTGCTAGAGGATGGATGCTGTCAGCTCGCAGACAGAATGGGAACATCCTCCGTTTTTGAGGCAGCTTCTGGTGGGGCTGCTGCAAAACCTCATTCTAAATTGAAGACACTGTCAAAGTTTCTGGCTCCTAGAGCTGTTCTTCAGGTTTGATAATGTTTCTAGCTAATAATACAGCCCAGCTCAGCTTTCCCGTTCTAAAAGGAAGTATCTGCCTGCATGACCGCTCTTCTTGCCATTGAATAATCAATCATCTAAAAGGGCTGTAGTGCAGAATGTATTGGAAGAGGCATTAGCTAAAGGATGGGGATCAGACTGTGACCTGCTAACCAGATCTCAATGCTTATGGAAAGAAAAATCCAGTAAGTCACTGTGCTCTTAGCATCCGTCTTTTTGTATGTCACCCCAGCCCCACTAAGCTATTCTTGTGATTCTGTGGGTGTCAGCTAATTCACTTTCTGATGGTATCTGGAAGGATGCAAAGAGGGAAGGTGCAGGTGCAACCATATGTTGAGTAAAACCAGTTATTTTGTGCAGGAGCCTTTGGAATGGTTGTACAGTGCACTGCTGTGAATAGTGGGAGGCCTGCCAGATTCTCCTGAAGGTGATTTTAATAGCTCTGAAGATACTATTCTAAAACGTGATTGATTTGTTGGTTGGGTCATCCCTTGAGGATGTTCAGTGGAAGAGAGGTAAAAAGCTTGATGTTGAAATATTTAGTGGGGATGTGTGATAGGAGCCCAGGTCAAAGAGAGCTTTCCGCTGGATCTGTCTGAACTATCTCCTTCGAGCAAGCATGCCCCAAACACCACAATGCTTATATTGGGAACAAAGAAAAGAACCCTCCAAGTGGAGCAATGAGCATTTTCAAACCAGAGGACTCCAGAGTGAGACAGAACAGAAGTGAAAGTACTTTCAACAAATCTCCTTCCTCCCCTCTCTTTTTTGTCTTTCAGTCTTGCTCTGGCTCCAGAAACCTTTGAAGTTTCCTGGATGAAAACAAACTCCATGTAGTATTGTCTGGTCCCAGGAAAAGTCTTTCTCTTTTCATCCTCTCTGAGGCTGTGTGCTTGCTGCCTGTTCTTTCAGGGCTTCTTTTGCCTGGATGGCCAGCCCAGGCAATCTTTTTCTTCCATTAAACCGTGCAAACCCTTTTGAACATGTTTTCCAGTGATGTGGAAGCATTCTTTCTCTGTGCTAGTTTTGAGCCTGACAGCTGATAGTTCAGGATTCTTCCTGGGAGAAATGACAACCTATGTCACCTCTCCTCCAAGCTGTAGGATCATGGTCTATTCACCTCTTTCTTTCTTACATAGGTGTCTTTTCATATTTTTCATCATCTCTGCTGCCCTCTTCTATGCTGTCTTGCCAGTTTAATAGTTACCTTTCTGAGATGGGGAAATCAGGATTGCAGATAAAATTAAAGAAGTGAATATACTTTTTAACACAGCAGTATGAGGTCGTTCTCTGTAGTGCTCTCCATTTGTTTCTGACTACTTCTTAGCAGGATTTCTCTTTTTTTTATCATCAACATGGGAAAATCCTTAGCTTTAATCCATCTCTCCCTGGATTCTTCCCCTGAAGCATTCTCCAGTGATTGTCACCAGGAGGAAGCCCTACCCTGAGAGTCCTGCTTTTCTACTCTGCTCAGGGCAGTGCAGTGATTAGCTGAGGGTATTGTATCTGTTTATTTATTACTGCCATGTTGACTTGAGAGAGATTAATATGATGATTTACAAGGTACATGTCTAAGATAGGAAGGCCAATCCAACACAAGGCTGTTGACTGCCTGTGATACTAAATTGCATTCTCTTCTGGCTTATTCGCCTACATATTCAAAGTAGTATGGCCATGATATTAGCTTCCTGTCCTACTGTTTTTCCTGCAGAGACCCACATGAGTTAACAATATGAGGAATCTTTACAATTTTCATAGTGTAATTATCTGTAGCGAAGATACATTTTGAAATGGAGGAGAAATGACTAGTTAGTGCCACAAATCTATAGTAATTAGAATTAAATCCGCAGAGTATTGGATTCCCCTCAGTGGTCTGCTCATTGATCTCCTCCTTGTGTAATTTTAGATGCTTTTTGTTGTTAACTTTCTTTTGTAAGCTTTGTTTTCTTTTAAAATGTCACTTAGAAAAATCCACCATCCCCCTGCACTGAAGGGTGTTTATAGGCCTAAACCACTGTAGAAATGGATTGAGTGCTCACATGGTACAAACTGGTTCTCATCAAGCTTTGCTACTAATGCTGTCTGATAATTTGTCCAGTCTGTCATACACCAGAGTCTGTTCTGACCTTTTGCTGTTTGACAGTGGACAGGTAGGGACCTGAATCCATGTGATTCATATCCACATATCTGAATCTGGGAGAATGTTGATCTAGATGCCAGCTTTTAAATAATGAATTGCTTGTGCTAAGGATGTAGCTCCAACAAATGAAATAATGTCGTCATTGGTCAGAATCCAGAAGCAGCTCGGAAGTGTAGTTTGCTGTGAGCAGTGTATGTACTCTTGGAGGAAAAACAATACTTCAAAGAGTTTTTTCTTTCTGTTAGAATAAATCTCAATAATGCACTTCCAGCTGCAGTGAAGAAGCAGTATTTTAAACTAAAGTAAGGCATCCCCTGCAACACTTAGATTCTTTTGGGCATATTCTCTTGATGAATTTACCTGTGGGTTCATGCATCTCAACAGCACCCACAGAAAGCATCAGACTTTGTAAAATCACATTAAATTAGCAGTTAAATGTCTGGCAGCTTTGTTTCTTAATATTGTTTAGCCAGCTGTGTCATGCAGATTGTGAAAAGTGCTTTAATCTACAACATACAGGACCTCCCAGGGGATTAGCAGCAGC
Organism: Melopsittacus undulatus; assembly: GCF_012275295.1. Classification (NCBI taxonomy): domain Eukaryota; kingdom Metazoa; phylum Chordata; class Aves; order Psittaciformes; family Psittaculidae; genus Melopsittacus; species Melopsittacus undulatus. Next base: position 955,651 of record NC_047538.1, on the reverse strand, counting down.
CCTGATATGTTAATATTGGAAAAATGGATGATCCAATTAAGCTCTGCTAAACCATGGCAAAATGTAAGGTCCATATGTTGGCTTATCCTTGTGGTTTCTGTGTTAGTCTGGAATTGTTAAGCAGCCTGTGCTGTTCACTGGATTCTGTGGCTTTTTCCTGGCTGGTAGAGAAAGAAAAATCTCTTTGCTTTAGTGATAAGGGTTGGGTTGTTCATTTTTTTTTCATCCCATTTCAGTCTATTCTCACTCACAGGGCAGTTTTCCAAGAAGAGAAGCATCTTCCATCAATACTGTGACTAACTCAGTTTTGTGCTGCAGTCCAGTGAAGCAAAAGCTTTCTCTCTATGCTTCTGGGCCCAGACACTAAAGAGCAGCTAAGTATGGAGAATTATTTTCACCAGCATCTGGGAAAGGTCTTTGATAACCTCACTACAAGGTATCACACACCTATTTATATCTGTATTCTCACCTGGGCTTAGTGCAAACTAACCTGCTAGCAAACAGGGAATAGGGCTGGTGTCACAGTCCGTGTCTGCAGTGAATCCCTACTGAATTACTCAACTGGCTTGTATTTATGTCTCCATGCAAGCCCATGGGAGCTCTTCAGTAATGAATTCATCTTTCCAGCTGCGTTGTCAGCTCTGCACAGGGCAGAGTCCATCAAAAACTGCTTTGCAAATGAGTCCCCTGCCCATCCTAAACAGTGTTTATGCATTTCTTACATAGGAGGTGTCCTGGGTTCCAGCCGCCACCTCTTGAATAACTGCTACTCTGGGTTGAGGTGGGAAAAGCAGAGTTCTTCAAGCTTCCTCCAGGGCAGTCCTGTTCTCCTCTATAAGCTGCGCCATGGTGTTCTCCTTTGCAGGCCCCGTTGTTGAGATTTTCTTCTGGATGACTGCTCACAGTAGCTCCTCCAACTTGTTAGTTCCTCTGAACAGAGTCCAGGAGCCGACAGAAGCCTCAAAGTATTTCCTGCAGGAGATCTTTTCCCAGTCAAGAGTCACCAGGTGTGTCCATGAGCATCTTTATCAAAGTCTGTTCTGTCTCCAGTGGAGATTGGACTGGAGACCTCCAGAGAACCCTTCCAGCCTTTAAGTATATGACCAGGGCTTGCAGAGGCCACCTTGTCCCTTCCTCCCTCTGAGCTGTATTCCTGGCACTGCTGGCTGACAATGGCCATCCACTGTCTGAGCTCACCGTATCAGAGGAGGGTTAGCCACTGCTGTTTGTGATGCTGGGTCAGGCAAACACACGAAATCCTTGAGGATGATGTCTAAGTGATGCTTTGCTGTTAACTGATACATGCAGTATACCAGTGATCACAAGTGTGCTATCCATCTCCTTGTGGAAAGGTAAGTTTACTTTGTTTAACAGTGGTCCATCTCAACCCACTGAGACTGTGCTGCTGCTATTCTGTGATACTTTTGTTCTTTTTTTAAGGACATCTGTATTGCTCTCAAATTGTGAATGAGGAATACAAGATAGCGGTTACATCCATAGTCACTTATTTCCTATAGTACAAAGAATAACACATCTCACCTTCTGGGGTAGAGAGATAGTTCAGGTTTCACTCTCTTTGAGGAGAGATATACTAACATTTGTTGGGGTACTTCTAAAGGCTTATCATTCTTTCAGTTCTCTCTTAATTGTATTACAATATCTTTCCCCTTGTATTCTTAGCTGTTATTGTCCCCTATTGATTATTTCTTTTGAGACAATATTATCATACTTCAGCTATCAAATGACCTTTAAAAATCTTTTTCCTTGGGTTTGTTTGACTGGCTTGAATATAAATGTATTGCTTTGCCAGCTAGATTAAGAAAAGGCACTTCTCTCACCTCTTTTGTGCCCTTGGAATTCCCAGCTAAGAGTAAAATTCATACTGGAAGTCAGGATATTACCTTCTTTCATAATAGTTTAAGCCACTTTGCATTTACAGAGGTTCAGAAGTTCACCAAGTAAACTGATGCTTCTCTGCCTCTGGTTAAATAAAGAAATTGGGGAAAAAAGAAGTAAAGCATTACAGATACCCTCCTCCCTTGTAGATGCTTTAATATTCATCTGCTTAAATTAATATCCTAGAATAAGTATACATTTTAATTGTAAGCTCTTTGCTCATGTGCCAGCTTATCTCCATAGCTGGAATTATGTCCTGAGGGCATTTAAAACTGGCAGCTAGCGAGGAATAGGGCCAGTTTCTTAATATACAGATGCTCATCATTTCCCCTCAGTACTGCAGAACAGGGTACAGACCTTACTGGATTTTAAGTGCAATTGTGGGTAGGTCCTCCCGGGAGGTAAGACTTTTCAAAGGAAGAACAGGATCTTCCAGCAATAAAGGCTGCAGTCCTTGCCCTTGATACTGTGTGTATCTCTCCTTTTACTTTCCTGGCTTTTCTGACAAGACACAATAAAACATTTCATTTGGAATAGTATGAAATATTTCCTTCTGAATGGAACAGTGTTTTTTGTTTAGCAAGAAAAATAATATTCCAGTATGAGCCAAGAAAAGCCTTTTTTCCACTTGATTTTTCAATTTTGCTGTCAAACTGAAAAATCAGCTATTCCTCCAGACCAATAACTGAGAGCTCTGCTCTCCTGTACAGAACAGCAGTGTCCTGATGTTGAACAGAAGAGTATTTCCTGGCAGCATCATTTGTTGTAAGTCTTAAAAGATACTCTGATCACAAAGAAGAAAGTGGAGCAGAGACTCCAGCCTTTCCCCACCAGTAGCACAGCAGAGCCGTTTCTAGAGGCAGCAGCAGGAGCCTAGCTCTTTCCCCTGCCTCAGTCTTCAAAACCTCCTAAAGAAATGTAATTCTATTTATGTTTTTAGCTCACAGGCTTTTAAAACAAAGGATTTTCCCCTTAAGCAGCCCTGGAAAGGCTGTTTTCAACATGAAGCACTCACTGAAGCACTGTAGATGTCATGTGGACCATCAGAGAGGTCTCGTCCCATCTAGCAGAGACTCCTAGGGAGAAAAAAGACTAGTGCAGAAGGAAACATTTCTTCAGCTCAGAATCATCTGGGATCTGGTTCTCAGACCCTTTGGTGAAAGAGAAAGCATCTGAAGTTGGCTATTAGTAGTTAGTTTGGCAAACCCCATAGTGAGCAGCTGAGCTCCTGCTCTCTGTGACTGTGTTGCTCTTTGCCCTGAGCTTGGGGGCATGGTGGCATGGCAATGCCAGCTGCAATGTGGAAAGCTGCAGAAATCTTCTAACACAAAAGGGAGAAGAGCCCCAGCAAGGACATGGCCACTCCAGCAAAAATATCCTGGGAGAGTTTATTTTGTTTTGGGGAAGTTGTAAGTAGAGAAAAGGAATTCCATTTTGTGCAGCTGTTTCAATTCTGGTTTTGCTGTTTCAGAAGAGTAAGCAAATTAAAAACCTAACAGATGCTAAGATCTTCCCAAAGACATCATGGTGAGAACCATTCTGCAGTGGGCTGAGCAGCAGGCTGATAGGGACCAGTGGAGACAGAAATCCATAGTAGGATTTTCCTGTGTCTTTACTTGTCTGGTTGCTTGAGGCAGGTGTTTTTGCATAGACTACACTACACATCTAGTAATTAGTATAGACCAGATGAGACATCTGGTAGACTTCAGCATAAACTAGATTACACATCTAGTACATTACATCTACATCAGGCAAGACTCTACCAACAGATTTTCTCTGATGAATTTTGGAGAAAGAAGAAATATATATTCCTTACTTCTAGAAGAATCTAAAGGACACTGGCTATACTCTTGTCTTCCTCTAAGAACTATTTATCTACTGGGTCCTAGGGCAAAAGCACAGGTGAACTGCCATAACATTATACATCTTCCTGCAGGACTCTCAGTATTGTTAAGCTAACCACATGCCACATGACTTCACTGACTGTGAACAGCTCATCCTGGACTCCCTTTAAAGTGAGCAGAGAGGGATCAGTACCTGCATGGAGTAGGTACCTACATGGAACACTCATCGGAGCTTACAGGTGCTGACATTAGGACTGGTTCACAAGCTGCATTGACGTGTTTTTCAGCTCAGAGTTAGATGTTTCCACTGAAACCTTCACCGCTCAGCTGAAGCCTCCAAACTTTCTCTCTGATCATTCAATGAGTTCATAAGCCCTTGTGACTACCTCCCTTCCTTTTACGCCCTTTGTAGGAGTGTTATATTCTATATATTCTTGTACTTCTCTTTTCCTCTGAAACAGCTAACGTTATGCTAAAACTGCAACAGGATGTTAGGTGAGAACAAGCCACAGGAGAGATAGTGAATGACTGATTAGCAAGTGAAGCTCGCTAGGTTTCTAGAAATAATGACAGAAGAACCAGGAGCAGAGCTTGAAAAGACTGGAGCTTGTCCAACAACGTGGGGCTACAGGTTTAGAGCAGGAAATGCAAAACCTGGGGGAAAAGCTGAAAGTCTTTTTAGAGCATTGATGAGATTATGTACTCATCTAAAATATCTGCTAAAACGTTAGCCAGTGAGGTCTCTTAGAAGTTATCTCCCACAGATAAATGGTAGAGACAAGACACTAATAAGGTTCAAGCCTGAAAAACTCCACAAAGTGATAGTAACTGAGCACAGAGTAATTCAGGACCCTGTGATAAGGGTGAAACATGAAGAGCCAGATGGCATGAAAGCATGATCTAATTTGTAATTGTCGTGGCAACTGATAAAAGAGTCACAGCAACTCTGTGCTGGTTTAACGCCTCGTCAGTGTTTTACCTGCTTGACACAATTCTGAGCCTGGCTACCAGACTGAGCACTGAGGTAGGTATCTACTGCTTCCTTCCCAAGGTGTTGGAACAGGATGAGATATTGGGTAGTGAAAGTGAATTCACAACTGAATGTTTTCTCAGTACAGAAGAAAATGAAGCTTGAAGGTAATGAAGCACTATTCACCCTGAAGAAAAACTAGGGTAACCTGGAAATCAGCTTCAGTGCAAGGCAGTGCCTTTATAACCAAACCTGGGGATTATCATGATTTACACAAGCTCTGTGTTCCTCTACAACATAGAAACCACTGAAAATCAGAACAGAAGGGATCTGGGAAGCCATCCAACCTGACAAAGCCAGGAGCAACCTCAGTGATTCCCATTGTAACCCATCCTGCTCTTAAAATTCCATGGAGATAGAGGATGCACATATTCCCTGAGAAAATCTTTTATTTCTTTACTAGCTTCCCTACTAGAGAGCTCTCTTCAGTGTTTAACCATACTGTTCTGTGCTGCACTTTAAGCCCACATTGAACAAGGACAAAAATATTCCTTCCCTTTCTTTAACTGTCCTTTATACATCTGAAGGCAACTATTATATCTGCTCTCAGTTAACAGTTCTCAAGACTAAAGAGACCCCAGTTTCTCTAGCCTGTCACTAAATCACAGAATAAAACATCAAATGCAGGCTAGGTTGATCACACTTCTCACGCAGGTCATGTTTCCAGACCTCGAGCCTTCTCATTCTTGATTCTGGACTCTTCCAAATAACTCCACACTGTTCTTGGAATAATGCATCTAACAGCAGTGCTCAGAGGTCTTGAAGCAAGTGGACTGTGGCATGGATTGTGTGTGTCTCCTAAATTATAGTTGCCTATCTGCAGAGCTCACAGGTTGCCTCTCTCAGACCCTGCCTTTCAGTTCTTTTGCTTCTGTATCTGTCTCTAGCCATTCACTCCCATTCTTTTTTAGCAATTAATGTTTTGTTCCTTAATTTCATCAGCATGCATAGATCCTTCCAGAAATAGAAACTGCTTTCCCCTGTTTCTCCAATTTGTCAAGAATCCTTGAAATTTTAATCCTTTTTACCAAAATACTTCCAACCTCTTTCATCTTATGTACAAACATCATGATCACACATTTCAGTCCATTATTTAAGCTGGTAATAAAAATATTGACTACTATCAGGCCCAGAGCAGGTGCCCACCAAACCCCATCTGGATCAGTGCTCCAGACTATTGATGAACTGGTAAGTGCCGCCTGAGTGCAGCTTTTGAACTTTACCGTAGAGCTTTCATCTTGCCTGTGTTTGTTCAACTTTCTGATGAGTATCACATGAGTCTGTGACAAAAGCCTTCCTGAAATCTAGATATACGATCTTTACCACTTCTCCCTTTCCTGCAAAGTGTGGTAATCTGTTGTAGATGGAAATTGGACTGGGTTGGCATAATTTGTACTTTACAAATCTGTTTGCTGTTGTTATCTCCTTGTCATTTTCTGTTTTTCAGAAGTTTTATGCTTTTGTGTTTGGATTTGCATTTCTCTAGGGCTGTGTAAGTCTCTAATTCTCTGATTCATCTTTCTTCCTGTTTAAAAACAAATACTGTGTCTGCAATTTTTCATCTTTCGGAAAACTACCCCTTCTGAATTTCAAAGAAAGGCACAAAACTGTTGAGATGACAGACCTCTGAGAGCTGGCTGAAGCAGAATGCATTTCTTTAGGCCAGGCTGATTTGAAAACATTTATTAACTTTGTTAGAAATGAACGAAATTTAGGTATTAGATAATGAACTTTAACTTTAGTAAGTGATCATAATTAATCCTTCGGCTAACAGGAGCTTTCTCTCTCTATTCACTAGTAAACTGGTGCTTTCCAAGGTCTAACTCCTGTTTCTAAAGTGCTTACAGTATGTCTCCTCATCTCCCTTACTAGTAGTATTTCATTTGGGTCTTGATTACTCTTTTTTTTCTGTAGTAATCTGATGTGTTCTATTATATTCTCCTCTGCAATATGACTGACTTTTCACTTTTCCTCCTTCTTTTGCTGTTGCTGATTTAGCAAAACTGGTAATTCCTGGTTCTTCTCTGGCATTTGTTCCTAGGAATAAATTCAACTTACAACCTTGCTATCAGTTAACTTAAGAAGCTATTAGTCCTCCTGAGCTTCCTATTCTGTTCAGCTGCTTTTATTATGAACACTAATCAGCTCTCTGAAGTTCTTGAAGTCTGTTTCCTTAAAATTCAGAGTCTTTAGTTTGCTTTCTTCCTTCCTTGTTCTTCTAAGGATCATTAACTACTGTCATTACTTGATCACTAACTACTGTCATTTCTTGATCACACTTTTAGCCAAGTTCTCTCCCACTTTCCTTACTAGTGAGGATCAAACACTATCACAGCATCCTTCCAGTAGCTTTTTCTGCATCTCTATGTAGTTATTTCCTTCCCATTAAAAGAACCTCTGGAAAATTTATACCCTGCTGCATACTTTTGCCAGGAATTAGCAGGATATTATAAGACCCCTCAAGTCACCAACTTCAGCGCTTTTGGGGTTTCTATATGGTGCCTGCAGCATGGAGGGGCAGAGGACTTTGTACCCTGATCTTTCTGATATGAGAGTATATAGGTGTAATGTGAGGTATCACAAAAACCTTGCACTTGCTTCTACAATTATCATTACTGGAGGCTTTCAGCCTTCCTGTGTTTTTCTACCTTCTGGGTTTCCCATAGAGCCTTGTGGCAGCGCTGACTCTTTTTCCCATCTGTGAGACTTTCAAAATAGTTATTTTCCAAAATTAAATCGTGTTTTTGTGCATGACTTCAGACTCTGAGTTCCTTCTCTTTACTCCCTGCAGGTTGATCAGTCTTGCTTGGCTGGTGGAGGATTTCCATCTCAATGTGCCTAGTCACTCTGTGCTTTTCCAGAGCGCTTCCTTGCTGATTGCCTCACTGAGGACTGATGTGTTTCTAGCTACGCAGGGAAAGCTGAGTCCCGTGTTCCAGAGAGGGCAGTGATCCCCTATCATCTGCTCCAAAGAGATGTCTTGTTTCTCTGGTGATTTCCCACATCACTGGAAACTGGCCTGCAGATACAGTGCATGGATATCTGCAGTGTAATTGTAGGGGTAAGTCCAGTGTTGGGAGCCTGTAATGGGTGTAATGCCATAGCGATGTGATATTTTCTGCTTTCAGGAAAATCACTGAGATCAGCTCTTGGTGCTGCTGACATGTGGCCATGACCTGGAAAGACCTAGGCTCTGTGTGCAGCATACTGATCGACATGGCCCTCATCGTCTGAAGCTCAGCTGGGCTGGTGGACATTTGCCACCAGAAGTGGAGCTACTTAAATTAGCTAGGAATGAGCTCTGCAGGGAACTAAAAGCAGTCTAGGTTTTGGAACACAGTATAGGTAGGTCAGTCAAATACCTTGGAAGTCTTTAAGGTTATTATGGGAAACACTGTTAGACATAAGTCATGTGGAGTTTCTTGGTGATTGTCATCTGAAGATTACAAACAACCTAACAGACTCCATTTTGAAGGCTTAGAGAACAGCAGTCTTGTTATCTGGAAGCAGCTTCTTTTCTGTCTCTCAAACATGTTATTTTTGTAACTAAGCCATTCTGTCTGCATTTGTATTTGTAAAACATGTCCACAACTTGTATGTGCCACAGGTCACCTGAAGCACCAAGGCTGTCACTCACTCTCAGCCCAAAGCCACACAAAGCATTGCTGAGCTGCATGAGTGTCTTATAGATATCCCTGATGCCAAAGCATTTTTATTACTCACTATAATTCTATTCCAAAATGTCAAATAATTCACTACAAGGTCAATTATATTTATTCTATCAACAGAAATCAGTGTTTTTTCTTAGAGAGAAAACATTTCTGCCTTGTATCTGAGGTCCTATCCTTTTTTCTGCTGTCAAGCACTCTTATGTGTGTACCATAGAAGTTCAGAATGCCAGTAGCTAGGCCTCTCAAGAGCCTAATTGCTTTCTATTCCTAATCCTTCACAAGCTTTATTGCTAAAAGCCTTAATTAAACGAGAATACCTTAAGATGTTTAGTACATTTCTACATCAGCAAGCTCTACTGGAGCTAATTTACTCTTCTGAGAAACCAAGAAGCTTCTGGTACCTATGTCAGGTCAGTGGTTTTACACTGCACCAGGGCGTGTAATGTAGACATTATGTGTAAACATCTGAAGGTCCCATTTAAAACCAGCATAAACTCAGGTTACAAGTGCAGTGTAGACATGTCCATTTTAGGGATGGCAAAGGCTTTATAACAGAGAATCTCCCTCCTGAGAGCAAAAGCTTACAGGTTTCTGGGGACATGATTGTCTTTCGCTGTCAAAGGGTGAGCTTTTGTCCTTTGAGCTGAGTTGCTGGTTCGAAGACAAAAAACAAGGGCTCTGCTGTTGAGCCTTTAACTTCTCTTGGACAGGTCACATCTGTTTGGTGTGCTCAGCTTTCCCTGTTTCTAAAATGATGCTGAGGATGCTGCATTTTGCTTTTACAGCACTGAGAGAGATAGCAAGGAGTGGTTAAGAGCTCCCATTATTCTAACAGATGGAAAATATCCACTTGTAGAGCTGGAGTGTTGGAGATGGGCATAAAGAAAGGATGGAAATGCAGTCACAGTACACTCCTGCTGCTAGGAAACTGAAGGATCTTGCTGGTGGCTCTTACAGAACTGGCTCCTGTACTCAGGGGATCAAAATTCATGGCAGGGAATATTATTCCTCTGTGACTGGTGGGGAATCTGGCTTTGTTTGCCAGGTTGTATGTCTTTCTGCATAGGGGATGAAGGTGTTGGAAATACCTTTGGCCTCTGTCCTGGGTTCAGCTGTAACAGTTATTTTCTTCCTTCCTAGTATCTGGTGCACTGCGGTGTTTGGGCTTCGGTCAGAAAATAATGCTGGTAACACACCCATGGTTTAGTTGTTGCTCAGTAGCACTTACTCTGATCAAGGACTTCTCAGTCTCTCATGCTCTGCCACTGAGGAGGGGCAGAAGAATCCAGGGGGAAGCAGATAGGACACCTGACCCAAACTAACCAAAGGGGTATTCCATCCCACAGCACGTCATGCTCAGTATATGAACTGGGGAGAGTTACCTGGAAGGGATCAATTGCTGCTTGGGTTGGGCTGGGTATTTTTCGGTGGGTCCTGAGCAATTATCTTGTGCTTCACTTGTGTTGTTTTCCTTTTCTCCTTTTAGTTTTATATGCTGTTCCCTTATTTCCATTATTATGATTATTATGCTTTAGTTATTAAACTGTTCTTATATCAGCCCTCTGGGGTTACATTCTTTTGCTTCTCCTCCACCCCACACCTGGAGGGGCACGTGTGTGTGTGTGTGAGTGAGCAAGCAGCTGTGTGGTACTGAGTTACTGGCTGGGTTTAAACCATGACAGTCTCCCATCTCTTCCTAGTGGACACAACTGCTTTGTGGTCTTTGAGTTTCTCTTCTTGGATGTGTTGGAAACTGCCTTCTCCCTGGATTCCTGTTCCATGATGCCCTGAAATCTGAGCTGTGGCAGTCCTGGTAGAATATTCCTGCCTTACTTTTCTCGTGGATTTTTTTCCCCATGGATTATGCACCATGTATATGGAATGAAGGAAGCGTCTGAGCACCTGAAACACAAAAGACTTTCAAACATTTCTGAAGCTGGCCCATGTCCCTTCGGACTCTGACAGTCTTACTAATGTAATTATCCCCACCAGGTTGCCTATAACCAGCAACCAGAGCTTGATTGGGTTGGTTAGCAGCTCAAGCAGAGTGAAGGGGCAGAGCTCTAAAATCAGTTAATGGCAGTCAAGATCAAATTGGAAAGCAATATTATTGCCTTCTCCTTCTGGGGACCCAGGACTGGGCAAGGAGGGGTCTGTGTGTCTCACACAATTACTTCAGGTCTGAGAGGTGCAAGTCAACTCATTAATATTCCTCCTCATCTTGCTGAAAAGATCCAGGCATTTTTGCAGTTGGGATTGGCTCACAGACAGCGAGACAAAGAACTGCAGTAGAAGCCAGCAACAGTGCAGCAGGATGCAATAAGCACCAGTGAATGCTGCTCACATTTGGCTGCTGTGCTCACCTGTCCTTTTGCATCATGAGAAAGCAGCACAAAAGATAATATTCCAGTGCTCAAAGAGGTGTTTTTTCATGGACAAACAGTGCTGAAAAACCCCAAACCAAACCAACCAAGTTTTCAAATGTGACTGCAAGACTTGCTTGCTTGCAGGGCTCAGATACATCTTGACCAAGCCAATGTTTGGCAAAAGCCAGCCCATATCTCTACCAAACAGGCCACCTTGCATGTTCCCTGTTTAACTGCAGTCATTTCTGACATCATAAGTCATTCCTGAAAACTGGACCCAAGAAAGCCAAACAGCTTTCTCAAAGTCCAGGACAAACCTTAGCCATTTCAGAGCAAGAAGCTGAGTGAACGAAGCCTGTATGAACAATAGGTGTGACAAACACATGCCCTTTCTGCTCTTAGAATAAAAGGAAAGAGGTGGCAAATCTGTCAGATTTGTCTATCAGTGAAAATTATTCCACAAATCCAACATCTCCTCCAATTCCTATCAGCCACTTGCCACTCTGAGCTCTGTCAGTGAGCTGTGGCAGGTCAGATAAACTAGCTGGTGGCTGCTTTCTCCCTGCCCGGATGGCTGCACAAGCACTTCCAGCATAGATACCTCTATTTGACACAGTTGAATATACAGCCTCATGAATATTCAGGCAGGTGATTTGAAAATTCACTTTTGTGTGCACTTGAGTGTTCATCTGAATGCTCTTGGAAAACAAACAGCGAAGGAGACCCGCCACACTCACACCACGAGTATTTGCTACAGAAATGGGAGCTTCAGCAATAATTTCACTTGTTCTCTTAGCATAAGGATGCTGAGTGATGGCATCTGGGAGCATCACTTCACAATGCTTTGTGCAGCTGCTTCTCTGCCCAGTGCTGCCCTCCTGGCCATGAGCTGTGGGCTCATTCTCATGACAGTGCATTTTCCATTGTAAGGAATGAAAACCCACCAGGACCTGCCCGGAAGATGGAGCTCTCTGAGCATTGCTGACTGCCCCGTACTCACTGCACTCACTGCCTTCAGATTCACTTGAACCAGAAACACCCTTGTACTGCTGGAGTCCTCAGAATAAGGGGAGATTTCACCTCTGTGTGTGTGTGTTGGTATCAGGGAGCTGCTGTGCCAGCCAGAAAGGGGCTGCCTCTTTCCAGATGGCATTACTCAGGGAGGGCAAATTAAGACATACACTTAGTTCCAGTGTTCAGCCGAAGCGGAGAGAGCACAAATAATCACAGCTCTAATTAGTCTAATTACTTCAGAGATAGCAGAGTTTTCCCCAGGAACTTTTGCTCAGTTGCTTGCCAAAGTAAACGTGGTGTGGCTAATTCAGGCCTCCATGACAGATCAGCTGGGCAAGTGCACCCCAGGAGATGGTGGGAGAGATGGAAGCAGGATGGCCTCCCATCTGAGCACACCCCACACCTTGGAGGGCTCTCGTGGAGGACGGTACCCTCCCTGCTGCTTGGCAAGCAAAAGCGCTGTATTTTGTCAACCCACAGCAATTACAAAGTCATGTGGTCAAGGCTATTCAACTCTCCCCTCTCCAGCAGGGGTGTAAAGAGGGTTTAAATCAAGAGAACTTGTGTAGGGAAGGAAGAAGCATTAAGGTATCAGTATGCCTGATGAAGCAGCAGAGGGTAACACTGTGCTGGACTTGCACCACATCTATATGTCCTTTCCCAGGTGACCAGTCCCTGCCCTCTGCCCTGGTTGTGCTCTGCTAGCTCTATATGAGGCTCTGGGGAGTTTGTTCCTTGGTTTCTGCTCCTTAAAAGATGTTCCTGTTCCAGGAACTTTCCAACCTATCATTTCCAAAGGGACAGCAAAATTCAGCACACATAACTGTATAAGCAATTGCTTTATGTTTACTGTAATAGGGGAAAACCTCAGGACATCCCTTCGTTCTCCCTTGCTTGGTGGCCCTTTGCCCAGCCCTGCTGCCTTTGGGGTTCTTCATCTCTACATGTCAAACCTATCTCTTTCACCACTCATGGCTGCAAGCATTATACCCCTTGAGCACCAACTTTTAGCTGTATTTAATCACAAGATGATACTCCCATAATGCCTCTTGCACCACACACAGATGATTCCATCTGCCCTCTATCAGATAGCAGAATAGACTTTCCTCTGTTCACATGGGCTGTCAGAAAGTCACATTATAGAGCTGCAGATCTGCCTGGTTTCACCACATCTCTGCAGCCTCCTCCCTACTCAGAGGCATGGGCAGCACATGGAGAGGCTCTCATTCCAGGCTGACCAAAGAACTCTGGGAGAAAGCAGGAAATAAAAGCTTAGGAATTTAGGCTTGTTTTGACAAGATACATTTTCAGCACATGCCACAGTGATCTGGGGCTTTCTTTACTTTTTTCTCATTCCCTTTCACGAAGAAAAAGAAGTGTGATTTTTGCCCTGTTCCCCGCTTTTCGACTTTGTAACTTTACAAATGTTTCCAATTCGTGAAAGTGACACTGTGACAAATTCACTTTTCTTCTTCAGCTCTGTCACTTCTGCAAAGTTGAGAAAGTTTCAAGAAGCTGCGAGTGGGAAAAGGGGACAATGAAAGGGCAAAGAAAAAAACAGTTTTCTTCCTTGTATTCATCTATAAGATTCCTGTCCCAGCACAGCTCAGTGTTTGAATTTGGTGGGACAGAAGCCACTCTGAACAAACCATCTGGGACTGCTGAGGTTATGTTTGGCCCTGCTAAGGTGCCATCACTTCTATCACCTCTTGCTGCTACTTTGCCCAGGTCAGTGTACAGCTGCCCCTGGAGCTCAGCAGGGAAGCAGCATCTCTGATCTGGAAGGCAGAAAAGAGCATCTCTCATCACCTTGCAGCTAGTCCTGACATGGTGAGCAAATAGAGTCAGCAGGGGCCAATCAACCACTCCACATCCATTCCCCCAGCACCTTCAAACATTTCCATTTATTCTGCCCCAATGCAGAATCAGCTGTGTCAGCTGAAATCACTGATGAGTGGAGCAGATTAGGAACATGCTCAGGGTCAGGAACTGCTGAGCTGCTGTTTAAAAGTCTCTTACCACCTTTCACCTCTTCTGTTTTTGTAGGCAGTTCAAGCTGCACAGGGCAAGTAGCATCAGCTTGATTAGAGATGCTGATTCTCCTCTGGCTTCATGTTCCTGGGTGGCTTCCAGATGTACCAGAGGGGCCCCCACAGGAATGTCTGCCAGACAGCTCTCAAATTAGAGACTGCAGCCCATCTGAGAGCATGGATATACCCTCCTGCTAAGGTAAGGGTCCCTGCAGGGCAGTTTCCCTGTGTCTGGAAGTGGTTGTCTGGGTGTTGTGCTGTTCTCCCTGGCGAAGTGCTGCCAGTTTGGGGCTGTCACAGTTGTTTTGTCATGCAAACAGTCCCTGTTGCCTGCCTGTCTTGACTTCTCTCGTTTGGCAGCCTGCTCTATCTATGCACTTGAACCTCTTGCAAAGAAACACTTCACACCCACCAATTTAATAATCCTCTTGAATATGGAGTGGATTCTGCCTGGGCAGCCTTACAGATCTGCTTATGAATAAATTGTCTCTGCTTTGTGAGACTAAATACATCTGCATGCTCTGGAAACATTGGTAATTACATTTGAAATGTAATCATATGGTAGAGATGGGAGGGGGTTGGTTGCCATTGTGATTTATTTACCTGTTTTTCATTAAAAATGAGTTTATTCCATCCTCTCTAAGTTGATGACCACTAGTGGGGGTCTCACCTGTGTTTGGTAGGATCGTGGTGGTTCCTGACAAAGAATGTCTGTTCTTCTTCACTCTGCTAGAAGCAGAATTCCCCTGACATTTTTCCCAGCAGAGAGCTGTAGTAGTGAGAGCTGTAGCTATCAGTACAACCACATATACGCAGGCTTCCAAGGACTTTTTCGTTCTCCATTAATCTGTGCTCTTTTCTCTGATGGCATACACTTACATTTTTCCTATGCACTGTGATCAATCCTTTATCTATTCATTTATATGCTGAGACTTGAGGGCCACTGGTACTGCCTGGTGCAAAATCCTTCCTGGGCTGTCCTAACTGTGGGGCAATGCTGCTGCTTCCTCTTGGGAACAGCAAGCCCAGTGAGCAGAGTTTCATCTGGGCAACCCCTCAGTTCCTGTATGCACCTTCCACTTGTCCTCTGCAAAGATGAGTCCAGAACTGGCAGGAAGATACAGCTTCCAGTCACTTCACCTGCCTAAATGGCTCTTAGCTTTCTGCCCTTCTGGGTTGCTCCTGTTGGTTTGTGATATCAGAAAATCATTTAGGTTGGAGAAGACCTTCAAGTTCGTCAGGTCCAACCATTAACCCAACTAAGGGAGTCCCTCTGGCCAGTGGAGACATGGTCAGAGCTGAGACCTTTGTCATTCATCCTAAAGGAGGCATCTGAAAAAGTTGGCTCACATCCTGAAATGCTGTTTCCCTCTTTGGATCTCAAGGCAGTCCATAGACTAGTTAAGATGTAGATATTTTCCTGATAGACAGCTTAAATTAGGAGAAATTAATCCCATCCTGAGTGCCCACAATGCACATAATTTCCTCTGTCTCTATGCAACATAAAATCTCCATAAAATCTTTTCACATGGAATACAGATCACCCCAGGCTCTTCTGCCTCTCATGTGCAAAGCCACTGAGCATCAGTGGTTCAACTTCTCACCTACAACATGCATCCTGTTAGTCTGAATCACTCAGCTGAGGCATTGGGCCCAGCCCATGCCATACACCTCTGACCCAATCTGCTTTGCATGATGTGGGATCTTTGTTCAGATCCTTTGATAGGTGATTTTGCACTGAGGGTTTTGGAGGGTTGTTCAGCTACTGGATGGTTCATGCCCTTGAGTCCCTGGAAGGTGCACTGGTCAGCCTATCTGCACATCACAGATGGAGATCTTCCTTTCATTCTTCCCTTGGTTCATCACAGGCTCCCATTCTTCCTGCTGGTCGTGGTGGGATTTATAAAGTTAGTCATTTTCAGACACCAAACACCAGATTACAATCTCAGTCTGAGCCCACGGCAGAACAGTTACTCTGATGTTGCTGTGGTGTAGCAGACACCAGGATTAGACTGAATATGTGGCCATTGGAGCAGAGCAAGCAAAGATAATCACTGTAAGGGGATAAAAACAAAACAAAAAGGAATGCAATAAAGAAACACACCAAACCATTTTAATTTATCTAAAGCAAATATGTTTGTTCTACTGTTTGCTGAAGCAGGTCATGAATTATGATTGGAAAACAGGCAAACAAAGTAACTAAAGTCATATTAGTTGTTCTTTCATTTCTATTTATGAATGTGTATTGGAAGAGAAACATGATAGGAGAAATAATGAATATGTGATATTTTTCTTTTTTAAATTAATGGTTATGTATTTCAGTGTGGATTATCTATCTTGGTCTGGCTTGCTGTGTACAGGAGCAGCGTACCTCACAGCTAAACTTCCACTGCTCCACCACAGCAGAGCTATAACACTTGCTTCCATGGAATGGAAAACTGAGGCACGGTAATGTTAAGGGTTGTATTTTTGTGGTGAATGGAGTTCAATCCAGTTGATGGCTGGTAACAAGTGGTGTTTCCCAGGGCTCTGTGCTGGGGTCAGTTCTGTTTAATATCTTAATCAGTGATCTGGATAAGGGGATCGAGTGCACCCTCGGTATGTTTGCAGGTAACACCAGTTTGGGCAGGAGTGATGATCTGCTGGAGGCTCTGCAGAGGGAACTGCACAAGCTGGATCAATAGGCTGTATGAGGTTCAACAAGGCAAAGTGCTGGGTCCCTGCACTCAAGCAACAACAACCCATAAAACATTCCAGGCTTGGAGAAGAGTGGCTGGAAACTGTGTGTGGGAAAGGACCTGGACTGGTGGTTGACATCCAGCTGAACACAAGTCAGTTTGTGCCCAGACAGTCAAGGCCAATGGCATCCTGGCATGTGCCAGAAATAATGTGTCCAGCAGGGAAGTGATCATCCCCCTGTACTGGGCGCTGGTGAGGTGTTTCTGTAAGAGGTGACTGAGACCATGCCCCTGTGGTGGTACAGAAGGGATGTGCACAGATATACCTGAGGGAGAGTAGGACAGCACAAAGTTGAGAGGAACCAGTATGATGATGTTCAGGGAATCTGGGATGAGGAGCAAAATTCAAGGAGCAGCAAATTGGCAGTGTCAGTGTAACCTCCTGGCTCAGCCATGTATCTGAAATAGGAAGAGGTGGTGGGTGGCATCCATCTGATGGCTTTTGCTGCCTCCTCTGGGGGCCATGGATCAGCCTTTCCAGGTACCCCCCAGATCTTGACTTCACATCATCATAATGGAATAGGAGCCTGTGGAGGCTCTTCTGTTTTGAATAGCAAAGCCAGATTCTGGATCTACCTGCCCCATTATAGTCTGTATAGATGCTGATTGGTGGGAGGCCAGAATGGAGACATGGCCCTAGCAGCTCAGCAAGAAAGGTCAAATGGAAATAGGTGAGGTGGCAGAGTAAGTGGAAGAAGGAAAGGTAGGAAGCCTAGGCACACCTAGGGCCTCTAAAGGCTGAAGGGGAAGAACAACCAATCCTGTCTTTAACACCAGGATCTCTTCATACATCTTGGATGCAGCCAAGATTCTGACACCAATGCTGTTGTATCTCAGATGTTTCTGAGTGGGATCAAGTGGCAGTGGATATGTGTCTAAGGATTCAGCATTATGGGCTTGCATGGTGACTGTAGAGGATGAGAAGAATGGGAAGGAGGAAATAAAGAATGGGGTACAAACTGGAAGTGAGCAAGCACATAAAGAAGAACAAGGGGAAATGCAGAAGGGAGAGGAGAAGAAATGCAGAAGGCAAGATTCTTGCTTTTCTGACTGTACATGAGATATGTAGGAGGATGAGTAATGTGCTACGGTGTGATAATGCAGTGGCTTAATGCAAAGTTGAAGTGCAAATACAATAATGGCAAAAGTTAAGGGAAAAATAGGGTTTTCCATGTAAAACTGATGTTTCTTCATAAACCTTTATTTATCTTAAAAAATGAAGAGCAATCTCTGAGGCATGTAAGAGCATTTATCACCTTGGAAGGTGAAGTTAGGAGGATGTGTAGTTCCCTGGCTGGTTATTCATATAAATTGCATTCAGATTAGTACTGAGTCCACCTAATGTGTTAGTTCTACAATCTCAGACAAGCACTAGCCCTGCACTTGTTTTAAAAATGAGCATATCTTGAAGCCCTGATGCCTACAGAACTGCAGAGGAAGAATTGAGTCTTACGGCATATTGGGCTTTGTGTACTCTTGGAAACAGGGCTGTATGTATATTTAAGACAAAAAGCAATCATATGTGTGATTAAGAATTTGGGTGGTTCTGTGCTATGATTCTGGTGGTTTTCAAGCTTCTATTTGTCACTGATACTGGACTAGGGTAGACAGAACAGTTGTCTATGTAATAAAAGAATCAGATCACTTTTCCTGTCTGACCTACATCATTGCCTTGTCCAATTTTACATACTTCCCAGCTAGCTCAAGTTTTTGAGCTGTCCTTCAGGTCCCAGCTAGGGATTACCTGTCTCTGCTACCATCTGTAACACAGGTGTCTAAAGCCTGCTCAAAGAATTGAAACAAAACAAGGAAATAAAAGAAAATAAATATTTTACTAAACCATTTTTGAGGGTGTGAAGTCAAATGCTCAAAAATAAGGAAGCATCAGATTTAAGGATGTCTGCAAAATCTTCATTTAGTAATCCTGTGTGTATGCATTGTAATAGTCTCAAATATGTGATCACTTCACTCTTTAGATAGAATCCCTGCCTCATTCAGTGCACAAAATAGACTTGCTTGCTGAAAGAGCATCTCTTCAATATTTCATGTAGTCTCATCATTCAGTGTGTGGCTCGATGCATTATTTACTGCAGACAACACTGAATACAGAATTATTAATTTCTTACCAGGTTTTTCTCTTCTGCTTTGCCATAGAATCTTCCTTCTTTACAAAATCTAATTACTATATCTTCACAATACTGTTGAGGGATGAATCAATACTCATGCCCCCATATTATCAAGGGGGGAATGATGCACATGTAAGTATTAAGTCAAAATAATCCAAGTTTCAAGTATTTTTTTAGTTTCCATTTGAATTATCTGACATGGCTTCTTTTTAGCACTTAGATATTTTTAGTTATCTGTGTCTTCTATGCTGATGTTGGCTGCAGCTGTGTGGTTACTAGTTTTGCTCTTGCAGAAGTACCAATCTGCATGGGCTTAATCTTACTTGCTGTGGGTGCTTTATAGTCAGCAGAGAGGTAGGTGATAGAACCACTGGTGTTTGGAACAGGCTTTATATCTCCTTAAAATAGATATCAAAACCAGATCCTATTATCTTACACTGCTTCTCTTCACACAGAATAAAGGAGCCTAAGGCTAAGAGCTGTGAGTTAGACAACCAGTTGTGGATTCAGTATTGCAGGTGAATTCCATACTTAAGCAAAATAAGTAAGAAAGCATCCCAAGCAACCTTGCAGCCTTATTTTTGCAGAAGCTGCAAGCTGGGTGAATGAGACAGAGGGTGGCCAATCTGAGGTCATGATGGGGGACCATTAGTGTGGAGGGACAGACTCAGCGCCTGCTTCTGCCATAGAATTTCTAGGTAGAACTATAGAATAGAGTTGGAAAGGACCTTAAGATCATCCAGTTCCAACCCCCCTGCCATGGGCAGGGTCACCTCCCACTAAACCATGTCACCCAAGGCTCTGTCCAACCTGGCCTTGAACACTGTCAGGGATTGAGCATTCACAGCTTCCTTGGACAACCCATTCCAGTGCCTCGCCACCCTTACAGTAAAGAATTTCTTCCTTATATCCAGTCTAAACTTCCCCTGTTTAAGTTTGAACCAGGTGATGCTAAGGGAACATCCCTCAACCTTTTATTAAGCTTTTTCAATACCCACCTTCTATGAAAGTCTCTTCTTGCTTTAAACATCTACAGATCAGTTTTGTCTTGACTTGGTCTCTGCAGGGTACCTTCACAGCCGGTGATTCTCCAATATTTTATTCAAAACAAACCTCCCTTTTAAAACTCAGATCCCAGATGAGATAAAACAGAAGGTGAAATACTGCAATTTCCTGCTGGGCAGAAACTGCAGATGTTGCCAGAGGAATAGGCAGTGGCAGACTTTAAGCACCACAGCCTTGGCTCACTTCAATGGCAGCAAACCTGTCTCTGCCCTCGAAGAAAAGAAACCAGATCTGGAGGGAAAAAAGGCAACAATTTGGGAAAGAAACGAGAGTCATCACCTTGTTAAAGTTCAGGCATGTGCTCAAGAGGATTGAGACAATGTTAGAGAGAATAAATCCTGGCATTTTGTTGCTGTTGTATGGTTGAATGAGCTATGTTAATCATTCTTTGAAGAGAATGTTTTAATATAAAATGTATGGCTTTTGGTTTGAAGAACCCTTATGCTGTTAAGTCTGCTTTTGTGTACTGAGAAATTTTTGTCCAAGTTAGCTGTGGAATGATCCTGACAACTTGTGTTTAAAAAGAGCATCAAGAACAGCATCCGTATTTTATCTAATGAAGTGGGGTCTCAATTTCTGGCCCATCAGGAGTCTCTCCCACTAATATTTTTATTTCTAATTTCAATCTGTGCAACTTTCCCTTCCAGCTAATGGTCACTTTTTCTGGTGCTTTATGGAGCATATTTTAACTTCCATCCTTTGGAGGCTGTTTACACACCATGTAGCGAGTCGTTTCTTGGTCTTGTCAATGTTTCTTGGATAGTCAGAATGTACTGAATTCCTTCAGTGTTTCATAAAACCTCATTTTACAGCCTTCACATGATCATATTGCTGTTCACTGTAGTATTTTTCACTTGACTAAATGCACTATTCCAACATTAGTCCCACCATTGCTTTGTAAGATGTAAAATAACTAACTGATCCCTTGTTTATTTGTCTGAAGATCACACATGAGTGTCTTTTATCATTGAACTGGTTAAATCAAACAGAAATCTTGTGTTTTGAGTGGGGAAAGAGCTAATGGCAGACAGCATAGAGTGTTCTAGTCCTTGGGAAGTGGTCCTGTGACACCTTACTACACATTGCTGATGTAGTAACAGTGATGTTAATGGACCGTCCTGCTGGTTTGTCATGAATTGTACAGGAAGGTTGTCACAGGTGCCTGACTTCTTTTTATGCTTGCCAAAGCTGTTGATGTATTTTTGGTTCCTGTTCATACTTCATTGTCATGAGTTGCTTAATAATGAAATAAGGGTAATCTACCTCTGAGACACTCTAGGGCTGGCTTCGAGGCAGTGATTGCCAGAAATGTTCCAGTCTTGAGAGGGGTATCCCAGCAAAGATTGCCAGTATCATTTGCAGGGCTTTACAATGTGCTTTGTGTTGCATTTTAATCTCTTGATTTAGAAATTTTTCCTAGTTGAGAATTCCTGTAGGAGTTAAAGAGATAAAATGATCAGTACATACAGTGTCTTTAATGATCACATAACTTGGAGCAAGAGCTTCAATTGATCTGCTTTTTGGTACTAACAAGATGTTGGCTGAAACCAGAATCTGGTTCAAAGGGCCAGCTGCTGTTGTCTCAGGCAACTGTGTTAGTGCCTGGTGTGCTTCTGCCACATATTCCTTCACAGACCATGTAACATTGCCCAGTACTTCAGAGGAAGTAAACAAAAGTCACAGTTAACTTGGACTCCAGGAAGAGATCAGGGTAGATGAGAGGGCAGGCTCATGTCCTAGGTTCCTTCTGTAGCTGGGAAGTTCTTGTGAGCTATTTGCTCCTGATCCTTAAGTGCGGACTACAAGCTGCAGATGAGGAAAAGGGGGCAAAGCAACCTAAAAGTGCCCAGAGTTAAAACTGCAGGGAAGATTCCACGGCAAAGATTTTTAACCCGAACCTGAGAGCAAGAAATGCTGAACTTTGCAATAAAAGTTGCTAATGCTGCTCTAAGTGCAGTCTTATAGCAGGATTAGTGCCAAACACACGTGCTTGCATGTGTCTCTCTGCCCAGCATCTAGAGGGTGAGAGGAAGGGAGAAGGAAAAGATATACTCTCAGGAGCCAGATTATGAATCAAGAGAAATTACTCCTTCCTGAACTTGGCAGGCAAGCAAAGGAAGCTCTGAAGTAGAGGATTCAAACAATAAATGTTAGTCCATTATAGCTGATGGAGATAATTTCTTTGGTGTGATGTAGCCATTTGTTCTCTGCGGACTCCTAGCTGCTATGGGTAATTTTGCCCTAAAGGATATGGGAGTGTTGTAAATATATTTAACTCAAGTGTCTTGATTTAAAGCTTTTTCTACTCCATAGTATGGAAGGCATTAATGACAGTTTACAGGGTATTGTTAAACTAGCATCCGCTTGGAGGATTTGTCTCCAAGCAGATCTTTACATCAAGCAACCTCCCTGTAATGGACCTGCTGGATATCCTCAGACCTTTGCTATTACATGTCTGTTGTAGAAAAGTATGGTTGGTAAGGCTGTTGCAAGACATTTTCCCCAGACACAGACATCTGTCTAAGTGTTGGACACCTCCCTCCCCTGCTGTGCACAGCATTGTTTAAACTTCTCAGCTTGTTGTAGAACAGGCATTAGGCCCAAAACCTGGAACCACAGAAGACAGCAAGTAGGAAACAGAGTATGCTGTGCTCAAATACTTCCTGCATAGTAGGCTTGATTTTCACAGTGAGGACAGGAAAACCTGCTCTGAAAAGCATTATCTGCTGCTGATAATCACCTACTACAAAGACCTCAGTATGTCAGAACTGTCTGACAGCAAGTGCTCTCTTTCCTAGGGGGGGGATTCGATGTATGCTAAGGAATAGGTGTAACATTGGAGGAAGCCTATGGTTGCCTGCAGCTGAGACCAAGGAGGTACCTTAGTACTTCACAGCCCTCAGTGAAGCATGAACTTGCCTGATCTCATTTTGAATACAAGTAGACTTTCCATCATGCACAACTACCTGTAGCAAATTTCACAAGCTACCTGTTTTACACAGAAAATCTCCTTCCTTATGTTTGCTTTGAATTTGCCATCTGATAGCTGACTGCAATTGGCTATAGAAGAGAAAATGAACAATTGCTACATTTATTTCTGAGTTGACCATTCCTTTCACCTCATGCTTTTGTAGATAATTACCTCACTTCTCCCATCCCCTACTCAGGATGAAGAATCATAGTGTATGTGGTTGCTCCTTGAATGGAAATCCCTTCCACACATCTGTGAATCAATTTCATCACATCTGTTCCCCTTTTCTCTCTGGTTTATTATTATTATTTTAGTTTTTATTTCACATTCTTGTATATTCTTTCTAAGGTGCTTGTATTGTCTATGCTTCCTGTCACTGTTGTTGTTGTAATGACTTCTAGCATCTTTTTGTCACTAATTTACCTTAAGTTAATTCCAGTTGCCACCACCCTTACTTGTGAATGCTGATAATTTAATTACCAACCTGTGTTCTGTGTTTTTAACAGTTATTTCTTTGTGGAAGGATGTTCCCTGTCGTTCTGTGGTAGTTCTAACTTCCTTACGATTTTTTGGTGAAAGACTTTGTAAAATGGCTTTAGAAATGCAAATACACTATCAGCTGGATCTCCCTTTTCCCCATGTCTATTGAGTTCTTCAAAGAGCCACGCTAGACTGTAAAGCATCATTTCGCTTTACAGAACTGCATGCACTCTCCCCCATTATGCTTTATTTATCCATGGATGCTCTTTTATATTGCAGTTTCTATCAATTAGCCTGGTACAGATGTGCTACCAGTCTGTAGCTTCACAAACCTTTACATAGGAGCCTCTTTAAAAATTGAAGCTGCATTAGCTGCTTTGAAGAGTCTTGACATTGAGACATTTTTACATTTCAGCTTGCACACCAGCTATTAATTGAGCCATTTCACAGTGGAGTTCCTCAGGTGCTTTTGGAAGAATATCCTTTGGTCTTGGTGATTAGTTAATACTTTTTGATATACTTCATGATCTCCTTCAATATCGGAATGATCCTCTCATGTGTCCCTTTACAAAGAAAGAGTAGCTGTGACCTCTTCCATGGTAAGAACAGAAAACACTGTATTATTATTTTTTGCTATGCACTTATTTATCTAAATTTTAGTTACTTTTTTGCATTTCCAGTATCTTTTTTGCCTCTCTGTTTAGTCATGCTGGCTTCTCTTGGTCTTTCTAACGTCCTTTGGGTGAGTGAAATGCATTTGCTCATAGTTCCAGTGTGACTATCTCTGGTTTCTACAGCATAGATAAGGATTTTATTTTTCTGACTGTTCCTTTTATTCTCTTATAAAGACAAGACTGATAATAAGGAATAATTTCCACTCAGTGCCTATTTTTAAGTTAAACACATTACATTGGTTTTCTTTATTTTTCTTATCCTGATGTATTAGCACTTTGTGATGACTGTTGTAGATGACTTTCTACAGTAACATTCCAGTCAGGTACCATGCTTTACTTGCACTGGATGCAACAAAATTAAGAGCTAGTTTTCCTCTTGCAGTTACTGATTTTTCCATTTCATGTGGCATCATGATCTAATGTGAAATTTATCCAGTACACCTGAGTAAATAAAGCTGAGAGAGAACATTACCAATATATGTTAGTTCATTGGTTTCTTTGAGTCTAATTCCATTTGCTGTAAGACTAGCCTAGAACAGTAACAAAGTGTCTTCTGATATGATTCTGATAGTAAGACATGCTTGTGGCTATGAAAGAATTAGCGTCTTGTAGCATGTAGGAATTGCTATTAGCAAATAGGTACTACTTTTTCATGGCCCAGGGAAGCTAAGGCCAGCAGTCCTGAGCACAAAAGGCTGAACAAAGGAGATACAAGTCCTTGTCTGGTTCCATTTTTGACATAAGAGTCTTTTGAAATAGATCCATTTTTCCATTGTAAAAGCTCTACTGTTAGAAAAAGGGTAGACAGGGTTACAAACATACTTGCCAGGACAGCTCAGCTTGCTAGGTATACAATACAGAATATATACGAAACAAATAACTAGTCATCAAACAACAACCAATACTCCTTTCATCCACTTTTCTCTAGTGCAGTGGCAAGGTGAGTCACGTATGAACTCATATTGCCCATTTCATTTATTACTCCAGCCTGACCCACATTCTGCTTTACAAGGTTTCCTAAAATTTTTTCCCCTTAAAATAACTTAAGTTTCTCTCCCTTACTGCACTATTCAGAAAGTCATTCAAAGATATGGGTTTTTTTCTGCCTTCTGGTCTAAATTTATTCATAACCACTTCAATCTTATTCTGGCATTGTTCTCTAACTTGTATTTTTCTTTTTGTTTCTTGTTATTTACAACCCACTGTTTTTTAAAGAACCATCGTATCATCTCTGAGACATTGTTTTGCTGGGTTAAATAGGTCTGGGAGCTTCTGAAGTCATTGCAGCCAGAGCCAGAACAGCAGTACCTAAGAGCCACTGAGATTTTCTTCTGCAGTATGTAGAAAAAGTGGTATCAGAGCACTGAATTTCATGTTGGAGACACATGACTGATGTCTAAATAACAGCAAATCTATACCAGTTCTTTATTATCCTTGAGTATCCTCCACTTATGCATTAAAGAGTGTGACCGGCAATTGCTAACCCTTTGTTTTATCATTCTATCAAAACAGACTTGATGTTATTTAATTGATTTGTTTTCTTGTGAAAATCAAGTGTCATTACCTTTAATGTCATTTATAGTGTATGTGGCAGACAGTTCCAGTTATAATCAGTATCCTAATATAGTTGAACTGTTTGGTGCTATACAGACACAAAAGATGGTGTTGTCTTTGTCCTGGGTGTTTGCATGGCGATATATCCTCTCTCTTACTGCAGGGTGACCCCCAGCTCCCTCCCTGCTATGGCTGAAGGATCTTAAACCTGAGATACAGCTCTCCTGTTCTTGTACCTGAGACCTAATAATTCATTTAGCTGTAAGTCAGTATAACGTTTCATTTATTGCTCTAAAGCTTCTAGGGAGCTGAGTGCATCTGTGAGTGCTCAGGAATTCTTTGTGTCCTGGGAGATATCGTTTCAAATGAATGCCTTTGCAAAGCTCAGTATGAGTTCAGCCTGCAGTCTAGCATGAACTGTGGTTACATTTCAAGCTCAAAGCACCACGCAAATTAAGCAGAAAAATGGGGGTTTGATGCCACTGGCAAAAAAGAGAACCCTGAATTCCTTATTGGTGTGAAGTCTTAATGGTTTTCTTTTCTATTTGTACCATCTCTGCCCTCCTGTCCTTCTCCTACCCCATTGTCAACCCCTCCTCCCTCTCCTTGCACAGTAGTCTGAATGGGATGCCATCCATTGGGCAGAATTATTTATGAGAGTTCTGCAAATGTAGATGTACTGTTTCCAGCTAATAGAACTCGAATCACTTGCACTGCACCATTAGAGAGGAAACCTACCCAAGTAAATTATATACAGGCCATAAATGGAAGCAGTTGTAGTTTTTTTATGACTCTATAAAACTCTGGAAGTTTATTGCTATTGAACAAACATGTAATCTGATTCTTAAAGCTGAATATTAGAAACCAATAGGGTCCAAAACCTGCGTTTACCTTTAGACCTATTGCCATGCTGGTCATACCATGGGATTTGTTTTTCAGTGCAGCTTTTGAGAACCATTAATAAATCCAGGAATACTTTCTACAAGATGTCCCTGCTGGCTCAAACACAGAGCAGTAGAAAGGTTGAGTGGAGCAAAGAAGTAACTCCAGTTTAATATTCTCTTTGTCTATAAAGAGGTCCTGTGAAGATTTCAGTAAAGAGCTAAAAAGCAAAGGTGTTTTGGACTTATGTTCAGCATTCTGCTGCCTCTGAAGGAACAAAAGTATGGGGGGTTTTCTATTTCATGAAGAACACTATTATTGCATAAATAAGCAAATCCAGGACACGATGGAGTGCTTAAAATTGGGGTTGTTGACCTGATTTACTATATTTGTAAGCCATTGGCAGTACAACTGTTTTTTCTAAGAGTTGGTAAGATTCGTCTGAACAAAACCGTGTGCACAGCTGTGCCTGAGCTGAGCTATGCCCTGCAGGGATTAGTTGGACATCGCTTCTATGGAGGCAGGACAGAGTGTGTGATCAAAAGCTCTCTGATTCATGATTTCCTCTTTTTCATGCCTTTGCCCCTTATTGTTGTTTTGACTCGCACCATTTCTGTTTGAAGACAGCCTGGCCTTTCAGTGGGGTGAGTGAGCATGAAAAGGTTTAAACTTCTCAAGGTCTATGTCCTTTGTCTGTTTTTCAGTGATACTCAGGGCCTGCAACCCTTTGGTTTTGTGCTCATGGACTGCAGGTTTATGCCAGGAATGCTTTCTCTCTGGGAGCAGGGGAAGGTATAGACAGCAATCAGGCAGCATCTCTGAAGGGTTAGAGGAGAACTTCTGTGCTGCAAAGAGTCATGGACTCTCTGTCCCTATTTGACCCTTTCTTTGTGACTGGATGATTTTATTCCCATGGAGTCCTGTTGTTCTGGAACTGGAGTACATTGGCTTTGCAGCTTGTTTGCACAGGACAAAGGCACATCAAGTTAGCGAATGAGAATTATGTTTCTGTAGAAATCAGGTGATTTCACACTCTTGGTAGGGAAGAGTGAGGAAAAGAAAGGGTAGGGACAACCTCCGGTTAGAGTATCTGCACTCTTCTGGTGTCTAGGATGGAAGAAGAACATAATTCACTTCCTTAGTTGCTTTGCTCAGTTATGAAGGGCAGCAATGGCTTGAATTTGGTCTTATTCTGTAAGCTCTTCCAAAAGCAGCCTGGATGAGTGGCAAAGATCTGGTAAAGCTGAAGTGCTGCTGGAGTGACGGTGGGTGTGCACAAGGTGGTATGTACACTAGAAGGGCCTGGAGTGGGAGGGTGCAAAGGGTTGTGGTATAGCTGTTGCACCTGCCTGTCCTACAGATGGATTACAGTGAACCTTCTTGAGGCTGGAGGCTATAGGTGGCTCTATAGGTCTAGACATAGCTAAAATCAAGTATCATTTTTTCTGTTTCGTTTGGAAAAAGAGGAGTGCTTTTCCTGCTTAAATGCTCAGATTGATAAGATGTAGAGGAAACTTCAAGTCTTTTTGAGATATTTATGTGTGGTTGTTTCGTACATTGGGTAAGAGCAACAAGAGACTCATGAAGGCCACTTAACTGTGTCTGTTATCAGATGTGTCTAGGAGAATCTCTGGAGCACCCTGCAGAACCAGGACTGTGGCTGGACAATTGCTCCAGCATCTGCAGGGTTATAAATCTCTCCCAAAATGAGGAATTTCAGACTTCCCAGTAGTGATAACAATCCATAAAAATTTAGTAGAAGCAACAGCAACAGTAAGTAAAGTACTGCGAAGCTGATAGTAAAAGAGAGCCAAGAGGAAGAAAGCTGACCTGACTTGAAAAATCATTTCAAGTTTAACTGTCACCAATAATGAACCTCAACTATATCACTGAAGAGAAACTCAAATTAATGAATAAGAAAATGGAAAACTTATCAGAGCAGGGCGTCAGTTTTACTCATCACATGTGATATAGCAGAGGGCATCAGTGATTCTCCTCCAGTCAGCAATGTCCTCCCTCACTGTTTCTAACTATAGACAGTGTCCATGTGCAGCTGGATGTGGGCAGCAGCTGGAGGAGCTGGGTTCTGTAGATGCTCTGCATGTGGCTGGTTCTGCCTCTCAGCTCCTGGTCACAGCTTCAGAGTCTACAGATAATTCCCTTACTGAAGAACCTGTTTAATTTTAGAAACAGTTTTTAGGAACTTTTCTTTTTGTGCTACCAGCACATTATGAAATTCACGTGGTGGCAGCTGTTAAACCTAATGAAGCCCACCATAGGGAGGAAAACAAAGTATCACCTACAGAAAGAACAACTGGGGACCATGGACAGATGTAAGTGGACAAGAATACTGCATTTCCAGACAATACAGCCTTTTTTTATCAGTTCACTGTAGGGAAGATGAGAGAGAACTGGGATGAATAAGGCCATGTGACTCCTAATTACAAGAGAGATTTTTCAGGGTAGCAGATCTTTCCCTAAGGAAATACCTCCAAATAGCAAGGACAGATGAACAGTCCTTGCACGGGATTAGCAGTAAGGAGAGCATGGCAACCCAGGGTCCCATTTAGAGCAGAACCATGATAAAGGCTCAGGCTAAAGGGAAGCAGGAGGTGAAGTCACAAATGGATCAGGGAAAATGCAAGCATTACAATTCAGTTACTTTTGTGTGGAAAGCAATAAATACAAAAGGTATGTGAAAGAACAGTGTTTGTCCTCTTAAAAGTAGAACAAGTGGAAAGGAGAGCTGTAAATAGTCGATGTGGAGCTGCCCACAGCCTTTGTAAAGAATGAAATGCATCAATGCAGGCAGGGACCAAAGGTGTCCAGATATGTCCAGCAGAGGATCCACAGTGTGAATTCAGCAGATCAAGGCTGTCAGGATGTCTGCAGTAGAGACAGCATCTGCCAGGCATTTGCTATCTAATTCTTAAAACCTGTCACCAACTGTGTTACCACTGGGTTGCTGAACACATGGAGATACAAACTCAGCAATATTGATAAACAAGTGTTAGACTGGGGAAAAGCAGCCCTCTTCAAGGACAGCCCAAATACCACTGGCATAACTGGGCCATTGAAAAGGAAGCTGTGAAACAGAAGGTGTTATCATCTAGGGAGGATAGGAGTTGGTACTCACAGCAGGGCATGGAGGAGAGAGGATAGGGAGGAACAGCCGTGTTGATGGGATTTGAGCAGGATGCAGATGGTGTCTAAAGTCATGTTCTGCAGATGGATGTTAGAAATAGACCCCGATGCAGCCTACGAGACTGCTGAACACTTGGCACTGGTTGAAGAGGGACTGGCAGGTCCCCAGTTAGAGTCTTTGATCTGCCTGTGGGAATTGTGCAGAAAGAACAGAAGCCAAACAGCAGTGAGAGAATCTCAGGTGAAATCCAGGTCTGCATCAACACAACTGCCGAACCTTTAAGAAACAAGCTCTTCATTTGCTGAGCCTGGGGACTATGTCTAGGTAGAGGAATATCATGGACTTTCTGCTTGAGAATGTGTTCAAAAATGGTGGGATGATGAGTCACCCTGTCAGCTGAGGGTTTGTTCGTGTGTGTCCATGGTTGTCTAGATAGGTGACTAGCACTTGGTTCTGAAGGAGCTCCCTCACCACTGGAGCAGGTGCCCCAGTGATTCTCAGACATCCAGGCTGCCCAGTGGGGCAAAGGAAGAGGGTCACAACTTCCTAAAACCAACAGTAGGAGTAAAATAACACAATGGCTGCAGGTAAAGTGAAGTAGGTGAGAACTGGGGCTCCTTATGTTGGATGTCTGATGGGTAGCAGGAGCTCTTTCTGAAAGATGAAGCACCCTGATGTTATTCGTAGCCCAGCTGAGAAAGGTAACTTCTTCCACTGATGGTCATGTAAAAACACAGACACTGATGTCAACACAGTCTCTCCTTCTCTTCCTATCCTGTTTTTTCATCCATGTAGGTCCAGGGACCTGAATGGACTTTTGATATGAAATGTGACTGCAGAACACCCTCTTTTTGCCAAGCCTGAAAAGTGTCAAATCTGAACTGCAGGCAGATATTGCCTGCAATGTCTCTGAATTTCCAGAACAGAAAGATGCAGGACTCCAAGCTTGGCCACTCCAGGGCAGCGAGCCATGGAAAATGCCTGAGGGCCAGGGACTGGTTGAGGATCCTCCTCTAGTGGAAGATGTCACTGCCAGTGGAATTGGATGAACTTTAAGGTCCCTTCAGCCTAAACCAGAGTGGGATTCTGTGACTCTGTGTGCCTGCTAGGGACATAGGAAATCATGAGTTTTAACCAAGGCTTTGCAAGGACTAACAGTCCTGGAGACCTAGGCAGGCAAATAATTTAGCTTATTAATTCTATGAAACGGGAAACTCTGTGTGCTGTTGGCATAAGGAGAGAATTTACCCTTATATGATGCTATTACCAGAAGAATTGCACTGAGTGTTGGTGGTCAGGTTTTGAGGTTCCAGAACTCCACAAAGACTGCACAGGATGACAGGGAAAATAAAGATTGCACAGGTACAGACAGGTTAGTACAGAAAGCATGTCTTGAGTCTGGGGTCTGGGATTCCCTAGGAAGCTCTAGAGTAATGATGTGGGATGATATATGTGAACAAACTTGTTCTACCAGGAAAGCAGTCTGCCTATCTCTCTGGTGGCTGATTAAGCTCTCAGTTGTAAATATTTACCCTACTTCTATGCAGGTAAGCTTTGAAAGCAAAAGAGCTATGACACAAATGGGCTGCACTTGGCCTGGAAACCGAAACCAAGTACGGAGATAACAGCATATGGAAGTGTGTAATAGGTGCTGGCAGCAGTGTTGGCAAGTGCATTAGCCCAATGAAGTCATGGCTGCAGCAGTGGAAGACAAGGTCTGTGTATGTGAGGGTGGCAGAGTGGGCTGGAATGGGATGGGTCTCTCCTATATAAGGTTTCCATGGGCAGATGGTGAGAAGGCAAAGATTACAGATACACCTGCAGGAGTCCTGCAGGCTGACTCCATTAGTGATGCATGAGTGTTTGTGTGCATGGGGGCAAGCATGGCAGGGAGGTGCCTCTGGATAGTGGTAGCCTTAGGTTGACTACCTGGAGAGGAGTGGGGCTGTCCCAGGGTGGCTTGAAACCAGGAAGAGGGATGAGGGATAGACCAGTCCCTGTCAAATCTCTCTTCACAATTGGGAAGATGAGGTGCCACCCACTCTTCCTTGGCCATTCTGTCTTCATACTTGCCTAAAAGAGGTGATGGTGCAGGATAACCTGTAGTATCTTTCATCACTGTTCCTTGAGGAGACAGCTGTGCCAGTCTGCTTCATGCTATGACAGCCTCAAAGGGTTGGAGGGTGGCATTTCATGCCATCAGCGCTTTTGCTTTGCTGATGATGCAGCTTTTATGCTGATTTTTGTCTCTGTTAGCCATCATGTACTCCAAGGGACTGGAGCTGTTCATCATGGTGTTCACCACCTGGAAAGCAACAGGTAGTACTGGCTGGGGAAAGAATGAAATATTTCTGTAAAAGTCTTGTAGAGGACTTTGCCTCAGTCTCACTGAAAATCAGAGGGTCCTGATGCCGTGTTCCACTGAGAATGGGTTGTAGGCTTGCCAGGGATTTTAGCACTTTGGATGGTTGCTGTTGTAGTCAAAATTGATCTTTTTCTTGAACAGAGGATTCATTTCAAGTCCTTGATGAAGAGCTCGCTTGGTATCAATGGGCTTTGTGCTAGCACTTGGATTAAAGGGAGATTAATAAGCATGGCACTCATTAAAGGAGCCTCTCTGTTGATTGTAGCTCAAAACTCCACTGGCTGAATTGGGCCATGGCCCTTGACAGAAAAGGAAATGTAGATTCCTTTCCTTGCGTTTCATTTTCTTCCCATGTTTTTATCTGTTTACAGAGAGTTGCTGACAGTGAATGAGCTCTATGATATTGAGGTGGTTTTTCTTTTTGTGAATAGGAAAGTCTTATGTAAGGCTGCAAGGCCAGGGAAAGCACTGTTATACATAATCTTTGGGAACCTTGGTGTTCAGTAACATCCCAAGCTTGAAGCTTCTGAGAGAAGATGAAACCATCCCCTCCTGGAACAACCAGCACAATTATTAGTTTCTGCTCACCCTAAGGGGAGCACTCCACAGCAGCCTTGAGTTCCTTGTGGACTTGCATTCCCTTGGGTGTCCTTGGCCCACAGTAGCTGGGGACAATGGAGGAGATGGGAGAGGACTGAAGCAATTTTTCCTCATTCTTTACAGTAGCTGGATACCAAGAATTGACTGCATGGGTGGAGGATGTAGAGTACATCAGGACCTGAACCCTGGGAGGTGTTGAAGGAGCTCAGTGTGTGTCTGTACCATGTGAGCTAGGCTTCACTTGCTGAGGAAACTACTACAGCAGAGAGCATAGGTGCTATTTTAGCTTCTGTGAGGTATATGATTTACCTGACAAAACCTTTGCTTTAAAAGTGAGCAATACATATCATTAGAGCACTTCTTATGTGGTTTAACAATCAGCTAACTGACAAAACAGTCATCAGCAGGGAATAATCATGTAATGATGCTCTTTCTAGGGGGTCCTATTCCTTTACTAGTTTGTATTATTCAACAGTGATTTTGGAAAGACACTTAAAATTATTAAGAAATTCAGAATTAACACAAAGATTGGAATTCTGGTGTGTAATGAGGATGGGAGATCATAGACACAGAACAGCTAGGTTTGAGTTGATGGTTAGATGTAAAGCACAAATATAGAGACAGGGATCATCTTAGATGGCTTTACTGAGGAGGTCTTTCCATCTGTCATCCAGACCCAACAGTGGAAGAAAGCAAAGTGTCTCGCTGTAAGTTTATGGTGCATTGCTGTGCCTGCTGGGGAGTCAAGAGCATCTAGGAAGCTTGCTTTCCAGCTACTACCACTCCACGTTTCTAACCTGAGAGCTCCAAGCTCCTCAGGGTCCTGAACACAGCCCAAATTGCAGGTATGGAAAGATTTTTCTCTGAGCTGTTTCCAGAGGAGCAGTATTCTCCTGCTCACAGGAATTGTCCATCTTCTCTCAGCACCAGCCAAGCTAAATGAACTGAATTTATCCTAGTGAGGAATTCAGTTCTTTATTACAAAATTGGAAACACAGTGGGAGTCCTCTGATGCTGGTGGACTGAAATGTAGTCAAGCTGGTTCAGTGAGGTCTCTGATCTCCTTCACTGTCTGCAGAGAGAGAAGAGACCCTCCAGAAAGCATCCTGCCCAACCTTAGACACAATCTTAGCATAGGATGGGCTGCTGTGGAAACACTTCTCTCTCCACTGACTATACAGGGGGAACCCAGACAGCTCAAATGAGACATGCAGCTCTTCAATAGCGAAAATGAATCCAGTTCAAATGGTGAAATCAATCTCACTCAAAAGTAAGGAGGTGAAATGGAGTGTGAGTTTTTTCACTCGTGGCTGTGGCAGGAGATGATTTAGATGGGGATGAAGTGATCCCTGACCCCTGGCCTCCTGCCAGGCTCTGTCTTTGCCTCTGTTTGAGATGGAGTCATTCTTTCAGCTCTCTTCTTGTTTACCCTATTTCTCAATATTTTATCAAACAGGGATTTAATACTGCAGGCCCCTCCATCCTTTGCTCTCTAGTCTGTAGGGCTTTTTCCTTCTCATTTTCTTCAGGGAGCTCTGTTATGAAACACAAATACAACAAATGAGTGTTTGGTCTTCTGTGGATCTGATGCTTTACCCTGCTACACGATTAGTGCCTTCCCTTTTGCATTAACCAGCCTTTTCTAAGACTCAAAACATTCTGGGACTGCTAAAAAAGTTTGTCAGTTCTGTAAGCATAAAAAGCATGTGTACTCTAGGTTACCCTGCTCTTGCAGGGGTGTTGGACTTAGATGAGCTTTCCAACCCTTGGGATTCTGTGATTCTGTGATTTGAAACTGCTCATTAGCTCTTCTATGGAAGGTCACACATGAAATAATATTAATGTTAAGGGTATCACACCAGACACGCTGAGAGAGGTGATGCTGCTGCAGCTCTGCTCTAACTCCAGCCATCATCAAGGCTCAGTATGGATTCCCAGTAGGCACATGAACATAAACACATGTATAGCACATATACACACACACACACATGTATATATAAACATATATACATATTTCCCTGGATCCCAGTTGCTGGCACCTGGACATATGTGACCCTGAGGCCACAGGCACACACCAGTTGCTGATACAGCCTTCACTTCTCAAAATAAAGACCCTAACCCAGGAAATGAGTTAGAAATGGCATTTGATACAAAGACAGGACAGACTGCACTGATCAGATGCAGGACATGGCCAGACAAGCATACAGACCAGCCCTCTGTTTACATAAGATCAGTCCTTTTTATCCCCTTATTCCTCTATTTCCCCATATTTTTTGCTCCCCAAATCACCTAAATATCCCTTTTTCCCACCTTTGGTTCCTCCCCAAATGCTGACATAATTAGTTGCCTGTCCAAATGCTCTTCCTCTTTGTACCATGGTGCATCCCACCCCCTCAGTCCCAAAGGTGCTTTGGCATTGACTCATTGTGGTGGGTTTCATGCCTGGGCCAAAGGGCTGGGACAGCCCTGTGAGGGGCCCAGAGATGGTGTCCCTTCCCCTGAGCTAGTAATTTATGTTCCTGTCTGCCTTGGTTCCCCTGTGCTCCTCTGGGTTTGTGCAGATGAGCCTCATGGGCTGTGATTGCCTGGGAGCAGCTGGGGGTGTTACTGGTGTTATTTGGGCTCCCCACACTGCTTTGTCTCTCTGTGTCCCTTTCTGGGGGTGCAGATGAGTTTTTATCACCTAAGCTAACGACTGCCATGAAGTATAATCTTAGCATCAAAATACATTTTCCCTTCCACCCTCAGCTACCTTCTGTCAGTATTTTAATGATGCTCCTTTTAGATGGTACAGCTCCCTTTACCCTGCTGTAAAAATGGAACTTTTTTGTCTTTGCTCCTCACAGAACCACATACTCATTCTGTGCAAGTCTCATCAGATATCTAACAACAGATTTTCTGTTGGTTGTGACCTGCTTAACCTTTAATTCCCCCTTTTAAATCTTTTAACCTTTTTTCCAGCTCCAATACAGTTGTGAAAGATGGTGAGGAAAGTGGAAATTGGGCCCTCCATGTCCTTTGAATTCACCTTCTCTGCAGAAGGAAAGTGGAGGTACAGCTGATCTGGTAGGGCTTCTTATGGGAGTCATTATTGTTGCTCAGCTAGAAATGATGAGGAAGCCGAACCAATTCATGTGTAAGGAGGCAATCTATTTTTATACAAAAATATCTATTACTGTGTGCTTAAACTAACCCCTTATCATTTATGTTCTCTTAAATGAAGGAGATCAGTTCTGGAAGAAAGAGGCAGGCAGAAACACTGGAAGATTTGAGGTCTGGAAGGGCAAATCTTGTTCTTAGATTTCTGAAATGGGTATCTGCAGAGCAAGGTCCGAGAAATGAAGCAGGGCTGATAAAAGTAGCTTGGTGCAAACTGGAAGGGCTTCAGAACTGCTCAACCCCCTGCAGTTCATCCTAGGGAGGGCATTTGAAAAGTGTATCTCCAGCACCAGGTTTGGAGGGTGCCCACGGGGAAGGGCACAGTGGCAACATAGCATGGTCAGGAGTGTGTCATGTCTAGCGATGCTCCTGCCCATTGAACAGGGGCTTTTCTCACTGACAGGGGATCCAACAGGCAGAAACCTGCCCTCTGCATCTGTCTGCCACCAATGGGCTGGTCCTCTACAGCTACAGGACCTTGGGGTTCCTGCCTTTGGGCCATAAATACCTGGCTCCTCTGCCGACACTTGTCTTCTCCTTTTAACTTGTTCTCTTTTTTTACCTTTGCCTACCTCTTACCTGACCTTGCTGCTTTTATTTCTGCAGTAGCTGATTTAAATGTTAATAATTCCACGTGGCAAACAATCACTGGCCCATATCCAAAGACTTGCTGCTTATTTAAAGTGTCAGGGTGAAACAGTACCAAGGAAACCGAGCAGTGATGTGATCCCATCTTTAACAATTCCACAACCTGATACATTCCCACAGAGTTATCACTACCTCTTTCCACATCATTTGGCTGAAATGTAAGCAGCCCAGCATATAATAGTGTACCTACCTGAATGATGTGTTTAATAGGAAGTGTGCAGGCAGGAGACAAAAAACAACCATTGACTCTATAAATTATTAAATTTAAAAAGGGAACGAGATATCTTTGGCCAGAAATAAGCAAAATGCCTTTTTACAAGCTTTCTGCTGGAATCTCCTGGCGTGCTCACAACTCACTGACATCCTGCCTTGAATTGTTGCTTCAATTCCTGTTTGGGTTGTCACGATTCTCAATTATTTAAAAAAAAAGACTGAAAATAGATTTATATTTCCCAGATTTTATTAGACATTAAAAAAAAAAAGCCTGAGCTGCAGCAGTTAAATAATTTATGACCTTTGCTGGAAGGGTAAGAAGGCCTACAATAGAAATAAAATACATGGATTGGAAAGAAAGGGTTTGGATCTTATTGTTTTTCCTGCCCACTGGTTTTACTGAATGCAATTTGAAGATATATTTTCAACAAAGAAGTTTCTTCCCCATCACACAGCTACTTATTATTATCAAATTCTAACCACCAATTCATAAAAGACCTGTCTCAATGGAGTTGATCTCTGCTTTGATTTCATGGTGATAAAGCAAAGTTAGGAAGCAGGCGGTGAGTGTACTTTCTTGCATGAAGAGGTATTTATTGTAGGTAGTGTACTTAAGCGTTAAGCAATGATGTTTCCTTTTCATGCAACTTTGAAAATCAATATGTTGCCCTCCAGTTCCTCTGATACTGTCATTAGCTATCCCTCAGAAAAGGCACTCTTAAACAGCCTTTATGCATTGCTTTGCCTTAGCAAGCCTGACTGTCTCATATGCCCTAGTCTTACTGCTGATCCATGGAGGATTTCAGTGAGGAAGTGAATTGTTTTGGACATCTGCAAAAGGCTGCTCTGTCAGGGGAACTCTTCAACCTGGTCTAAGACACTTTCAGGGGCTGAATTCCCAAGTATAATACAAATTTAGCACCTGACTGGTACTATTAAGATCTGAAGATCAACGTCCAGCCTACAAATACCCACACAGGAGTTTTATTCCTACTGTAGTTGTGAAGGCACTAGTACAACTAAGAGAACATAGATATATTTGGTTGGTTATTCTGCCAGACATGGTGGACAGCACCACGTGGAATAAATGCCCATAATAAACAAATGTTCAATAGTATGCCACAAACTACATTTTTCCTACCCATAGGCCTTAATAGCTGATTTAATTTGTGAACAGGAATAATTTATTCCTCCCAAATACATATTCAATCTCTCATTCTTGTTAACACCTCTACTTTTCTATATCCCCTTGATAAGTTCTCAGTCTCTGACATCTTTTATAGCAAAGAGTTCCAGAGTTAATTATCTATTGGAGAAACCAATTATAATAAACCAAACACAAACCAGTCCTTGCTTCTGCCCTGTCTTCTTCATTAGTCTTCAATCTGATATGTGTCAATAAAGTCTCATTCTCTACAAACCTGAGTCAAGATTCTGAGTACACCCAATTGTCCTCCAGTTTGCTTTATGCCATGGTGCCTGATTTCATCTCCTTCTAGACGTGCCATGAAAACCTTGTTGCTGTTTTCCAAGTCTCTAATCATTGTTAGCTGCTCCTACAGCCTCCTCTATTTTTACCCTGTCTTTTATAACCTCGCTTTCAAGCAGAGTTCAAGATAAGGTCACCTTCCTTGTAGATGCATTGTCATTGTTAAAGTAGTATTTTCTTAAAGGTTTGTTTTTTTTTTCTCCCCCACAACTTCCTATGACACTAAAATGATGCACGGATCATAGTGTCAATGACTTACAGAAGCCTCAGGAGATCATTTGATCTACCACTTGAACTGAAGTACAGCCAGGAATCAGTCCTTAATAGATGTTTTAGTATGGCTCTCTCCTGCAATTGTGCCAATATAATTGTCCCTAGCCTGTTCCTGTCTGTTGATGGGCAGTAGGTTTTTCTTACTGTACCACTGAACCATTTTTCAAGCAAAACCAGATGTTCATTTTTTGCTCCTTCAGCCTGTACAAGATGGAAAGCAAGCTGCTAGTGCTGTCTTTGTAACTATTGTTGTGTGTCTTCTCTCACTTCCCTTCTATCCTAGAAGAGAAAATTTATCAGTTTCTTCAATTTACAGATTTATCCACATGTGACCTTTTTTGCTAGTTTCCCTCCAAGCTACCAGCATGGTTATTAATGCCCATTGACAAGACATTAATAGCACTTAGCTAATAACCTCCCAGCTCTAACTGCCTTCTGCTACTGCATCCCACAATCAGGTTTAGTTTTCTGGCTAAGGCCTTGCACCACTGGCTCATACGAAGTTTGTGGTAGACTTTGAGCTTAGGTTGTGCTATATCATTGCTAACAAGATATTCCCCATATTGTACCTGTGCATCTGATTTCTCCTTCATCAAAATGCATGTGCATGAAACTTGCCTTCAGTAATGGAGTTTTCTGCCTCTATGTTCCTGGCAGCTCATTTGTTTCTTGGTACTGCAGATTGCTTCCCCCCCCCCCCCCCCAAATATACTGATATGACTGCTTGTTGGGTTGTGCTGTGAACCAGAGCAAAGAACTGAACCAGGTTAGACATAACGCTTTATAAATAAGGAAGATGTATTTTTATTCTGAGTTGTCTCAGGGATCTGTTTTGCAATGCAGCCCCACAAACAGTTGATCATCACACCTAAAAGGGCAACAAACTTTGACTAAGGCAGAAATGAGCAGATTGGAGGTGGGGAGAGGGATAGAAAATTCTTAGACCAGCTTTGATGGCAAGGGTAAACTCACCTGCCTAAATCCAAGACTGAGATGTTTGCATTTGTCTCTGTTGAACTTGAATATGTTTATTTTGGGTCATGCTTCAAATTCATCAAGATCATGTTCAGTTCTGAGCCCGCCCTCCACAGTACTTTGAAATTGTCCCAGTGTTTGTGTCTCAGAACCCACCCTGCTCCAATTCCTGTTTGTTGCCTCCCCTCTGAATTGTTGAGAGATGATGTGAGTGAACTCCATGGAAAGCTGAGAACACACCAGAGGTCGCAGCCCTAGAAAGAGTTGTGCAGTTCATATTTTTGTACTGTGAAATGCTTGGTGTATTTATAAAGCTCACAAGGTGTTAAGGTTACAGTCATCTGCCAAAGCAGGCAGGGAACACTTCATACTGAAATATAAGGGCTTCCTGCCAAAAACATGGGTAGAAGTGGCATCTTGATGTGACAGAGATGCCCCCAGAAGATGTAGGACACAAGGGCTGAGGCAATGGCATAGCTAGAGGTCTGGAAGAAACATGTCAAGCATGGCTCTTCATACTTTGGGGAAGGATTCACACACAACTCCTCCAGCTCATCCCCAGTCCTATTTTTCTAGAAAGTAGAGGAATAAAACATAATGGAGTATCTAAGGATGGGAAAGAGTGTAATCATGGGGATGGGCCAGTTGGACACTACTGCCATGTAAGAGTTCCCTACACTGTTAAACCCCACTGTTCACTGTAAGTGAGCTGGAAAAAAATAGATGTTTTCCTTCTAAGTCGATACAAATTCAGTTGTTTTGTGCTTTGTTTCACTACTCATCTTTCCTGTTTCCAAATTCAGTAAATATTCATCTGAACCTTGGCCTGACATTAGATACGTTTGAAGTCTGTTAGCCTGGTGATGCTGCTACTGCTGAAACAGGAGCCTGGAAAGGCTGCAAAAGGCACAGGCACTCCAGAGATGGCCATGAGAAAGGGGTCAGGGAGCTACAAGGAAAAGAGGTGTGTTTTGCCAATCTTTAGAAGGTCAGAATAAGGTCTGGGTTGATAACTGGCAGGGTTGGGGAGGGCATGAGCACCAATCAACTCTGCTTCAGGTGAGCACCAAGGGTCCATCTCACCTGTCAAGGCATCACTTGAGCTGTCAGAATGTTGTGCAAATCTTAGTGTAAGAGCAATAAGAGAAAATACTGAGCAGACTGCAGCACAAGGCAGAGCTCTAGTTGGGAAAGGCTCCAAAGTGGGCTGTGAACCACCCCGGGCTAATGCCCAAGTAATTTTTTCGGGGGTGTTTTTTTCCTGCAGACTGTATTTCCCAAGTACACTTGCAAGACTGCCATTTGGGACTATGTCATAAGCCTTCACAGAGCCAAGATATATCATATCTACTACTTTCCATATCCACTAGACCCATTACACTGACAAGGAGAAGAGATCAGATTGCTTCAACATGAATTGTTTATGTCAAATCCATGTAGGCTCTTACGTTATTACCTCATTATCCCCCAGGTTCTTATGAACCACTGCTTAACTGCTTGTTCCAGTGTTTTTCCAGGTACTGGGGTTAGAACGGCCTGTCTGTATTTCTCCAAGTTTCTCAATTACTCCTGTTTAATGGTAGATGTTATACATACTCCTTAAGTCTTCTAGGATGTCATTCTTCCTCAATATGCTCTCACATGGAAGTAAAGGCGAATGACCCTGTGACTGCTGAGCATACTCCTGTCAGCAGTCTGGAATAAACTCCCGTTTTCTTTCTTCCTCTCTAAAAGCTAATTGCATTAATAATTGGTAAAAACTATCCATTTTATTTTGAAGTGAGGGATGCACTGAATACTGAAGCTTTCTCCATATCATCTATTATTTACTCTGTGTGGAATTATCCAAGGATTTATTTCATTTGTCTCATCCTTAAATATTTATTTTCTTGGTACTTTTTTGTCCCTTACTATATTGTAATTCATTCTCTTCTCTTGCATACTGGCCTTATGCTAATACATTTTCACAGTTAGTTTCCAGTCATGATATATTTCCTTTTACGTTTCCAAGTCACTTAAAATTACCCAATGCAGGCACACGTTTTGTCTATTACTTTTTTTTTCTCCTGCATTAGGGACATTTTTCAGTCCCTTTCCTGTAAGTACCTGTTCTGTAAATTCTCCTTCATGTCTTTTTTTTTGCTTCTACTCTTTTGTCATGAAATCATATTTGCCGAATTTCTTGACTTGACTTCCTTGGAGTTTCCATTCCTAAGTGTCTTTAAAAGGGTTAAGCATAGTATTAATATATATACTATATAATATATAATTCCCTATGTTGAGATCCTAAATCATTCAGAAGAATCTAAAATGTCATATATGAAGGTTATTTGAAAACAACTTAAAATTACAAACATTTTTAAAGGGTAACATACACTGTGATGGAAGTAAAGGGCCTTGCAAACAAAGCTACCCATCACACTGTGCATTGCAGGTGGGTCCTTCCTAGAGCCCACTTCCTATCACTCCAGAAACAACTTCTCCAACAGTTCCCACTGGGTCCCTATGAAAAGTCATCTCCTTTTCACCAGCTCTGTGGTGCTGTGTGTTTGGTCCTGCAGAATGGGATGTGAATACACAGATCCTCTCAACACCCCCATGCTGCATAATTCTCCTGAAGAGATTATAAGCATGCCAGTGGCTTCTATTAGGTTATATTTATCAAGACCAATGTATTTTCTGTTGCTAAACTTGGTCCTGTATGAGCTACACAAGGAACACTTTTCTGGAAATGGCTAAATACTGCAACTGGAATGCCTGGAGATCTTGGGAAAATGGCTTCCTCTGTCCTGTTCTTTCTTTGCCAGGTGCTCTGTGATCTCCACATGAGTAGTACCTGATAATACAAAGCTCATCCCCTTCCTAAAAGTGAGACTTACGGGGAACTTTCTTTCCAACACTCTAGGATAATTGCTTCAGCAAACCCCTCGATATTTGGTTGTTACATATAGTCCTGACGTATCAGTAGACTTGACTTACCATGTATTTGAACTGGACTCCTGCTTGCCAAAGTGCTATCTGGGCTCCTGATCTTCATGGCCTCAATGATTTTGTGCCATCAGCCTGTTTCTGGTCGTCACTTCCAGTCACCCAAGCAGCAAAGCTAGCTATTGCCTAATACCTACCTTTGTTTGGAGTTCATATGAAAGCAGAAGGTGTAGCATCCGTGCTTAATAAATGTGAGGAACAAAGGTAGAACAGTTCAATCACCTGTGAGTATTTTATAAAATTATTCCATGGAATCTATTTGTAAGTGCAAAGTTTGCTATGTAAATTGTTGTGCTGTTTAATGATCTGGGAAAGAATGAACTGACAGTTCAAGACTCTCCATCTAGAAACCATGAGTACAGATTGTGATGAACAGGTAGGCAGGAACTAGGGAATGTAGAAAATGCTAATTCTGAAAAAGACTCAAGAGTCTGATTGAAACGTGCTGGATGTGAACCTCCAAAGCAATACAAAGGCAGCATCTACCCAGAATGTGGATTTATTCTGAAGATATGTTCTATCTCAGTGAGTAATTGGAGAAACAGTTGTTGAAAGGTATGCTTTATTTTCTGTGCAGGCTGCCTGTGTGGCTTACATGCTAGAGCTGGTTTTGAGTAGGCATCTTTCAATGATCTCTAGCTTCAGATTTTGCAGCTTTATGTCCATACATAATAATTTTTCTTGGTTATGCACATCCAGACAGTAGGTGATATTGTGTTAAAAATCAGCTTTTCTCAGTTTTATCTCTAGACTAAATAGCTGTTAAGTCAGCCTAGTAGCCCCTTAAAGTAGTAAAGAGATCAAATATGTACAAAGTAGTTTAATGTAACAATCCTTCCTGAAAGGAAGAAAAAAAACTCAAGTATGCAACTCTAGCAGTTTCTGTGAAATTATGATGGACAATTATTTCCATGGAGCATTCTCAGACTTTGTGTTTGAATGGTTTTCCTGGAGACAAGGCATGAGCACAAGATGCTCCTGCTCGGAGCAGTAGCTACTGCAGACATTAAAGGGGATAAAAAGATAGGAAGATTAGAGATACTTCTCCAATAGGTCCTTGTAGACTCAAGTGATTTGCAGCACAGTGATCTTAAGGGACAGAATGGTTTAATTGTATCTAATGGCTTTGGATAGCTTTTTTATCCATGGCTTTGCTTATTGTTTTTGACAATTCGCATTGAATTTTAGCCTCTGCATCATTCAGTGATGGAGGATCCATAGCTTATCTTCTGATGGTTTTGAGTCTGCCACCATTATCGCAGCCCGATGCCCCTTGTTTCTCATATTGAAGAACTCTCAATTTATCCTCTCCAGCCCACTCCCAAATCTGCATTATTTACCCCTCATATTTTTTTTCTAAATTCAGGGATCTACTGTACTATTTCCAGACTCCTGATCACACATTACCTTCTCTGAACCTTTTCCAGCATTACACTAGCCTTTCTGAGGGGATGACTCAGTGTTCAGGATGAAGATACACCAGGGATTTATACAGTGGCATGACTCTGGTTTTGGTTTTGCCTCTTTTCCTTTCTTAGAACCTTCCAGCATCAATTTCCTTTCTCTCTGATTGAGTTGATATTTCCATAGGACCATCTGTTATAAAACTCTAAATCTCTTTTCATCCACTGACTTCAAGAACTCTTTCCTGAGCAGTAATAGCTAGCTCAGAACCTATCATTATGG
The DNA here is from genome assembly GCF_012275295.1 of Melopsittacus undulatus. Taxonomy (NCBI): domain Eukaryota; kingdom Metazoa; phylum Chordata; class Aves; order Psittaciformes; family Psittaculidae; genus Melopsittacus; species Melopsittacus undulatus. The sequence continues at coordinate 911,769 of NC_047538.1, read as the reverse complement.
ATGTAAATGTAGGGCTCTTTTCCCTAAGTTGCATAATTCTATGTTTACCTATGCCAAATTTCAACTGTCATTTTCTCATCTAGTCAGTGTTGGCAGATTTATCTGTGATGTTTTGCAGTCACCCCTCTTTTCAATCCTAAATCACTTAATGTTGTCAGCACTATCATCACACTATTCATGCTCCTTTCAGATCATATACAAGTACCCTGAGCCACTGCTGACCTCCCACTATTGATATGTTATTTTCCCATCTTTTAAGCAGCTATTTATGCCAGGACACATTTTATCTCAAGGTGGCTGCACTGCTTCAGCTATCTCTGCTGAGGATCCTTCTTGGAAGGGCTGTGGAAGTCCAAGGAGAGTGTTAGTAAGTCTTTCTCACTCACACATTTGTGTTTTTGAGATGTTTGGTTTTGGGTTTTTTTCTGTTGTAAATCCTCATCTATAATCAAGGTGTATTTTTTTTCTTCACTGTTTCTTCCACACTATAGTTACCTGTAAGTCCATTTATCCTGTTTCTTAGAACAGTTCAGCTGGACACTTCTTTAGGAGCTGGATCGTATTTTCTGCTTTCCAGTTCCCTGTTACTGAGGAATTTTAAAGGCATAAGTTATACATTCCTATTGATTGCTCAGCTTTCAGCCTTGGTTTCCTCTTGAAGCTGTGGGTTGAAAAAGGATTTAACCCTAGGCTTTAGATGTTGATACACTGTTATCTGGAGTCTGTTCACATTCCAAGGGTGCTGCAGCATAATTTGACTTCCTCATAGGAAGACCAAATACCCTTCTTTGCATTTCTTATATCTGACATTGTTCTTTCACACCTTGTTCTACAGGACTATTTACTCTGTGGATTCAGAATTCTTTAAATAATAATCCTATATAAAGTATTAGTCTTCCAGTGCTTAATTTGTGCTCCTACAGTCATTCTAAGATAGCAAGTATATAATATGTGCAATATTGTCAGGTATAAACCAGCCTACAGCAACCTCTAATTGAAACTTTCTTCTAGTATACATATAGGCATATAGGCCCTGCTTTAGGGTTTGGAGTTGGTTGTGTGGGTTTTGTTTTCCTTTCTTTCCTTAAAGAAAGCACTGATCCTAGCTGTGCATGTTCTTTGTCTTTTACGCAGCTGTGGGGTTTGTTTTCCTTGCTTGGGTTTGGGTTTTCTTGTTTCATTTTTCATGTATTATTTCTATGTTTTCATTTACTCCTTTTTCTTATTTCTAGGGAATTCTGTCCTCCTATATGAAGATACAGTGCTTGCACTAGGGAAGAGGAAAAAAACCCCAAATATTATCTTCTTCAGGTAGCTCACAGACACCTGTGTTAGGAATGCTGTATGAACTGAATGTTATGAGCCTGTGTTTAATAGACAAGTTTTTCTCTTAAATCTGGGGCTGTAACTTGGTTATCACATTCATGTGCACACCTGGGTCTAGCTGTGCTGAAGATGATGAGAGTCACTATATGCAGCTGCCTTTCGGTACTTTCAAAAGATGTACTTTTTTACTGTGCAGATATCTATATTTAGCTCTTTTTAAGATACTCACCATCTGATAACCAGATTTCCCTTTTTCAGTTAAGTGTACACTTCTAAACAAATCTCGAGCTTTTGATCTTACAAAATGAAAAGTAGTTCATCTTCACTTTTGTAGCTTACTTGCCTGATAAAAAGAGAACTTCTATGAGTCTCTCCCGGCTGTCTCTTCAGTACTGGAACACTCCAGCCCTTCATCTACTGAGCTGCTCTCTTTCTCCTTTCAGAACCATTTCTTCCACTCTTTTCCTTTAGAATGCAGTTACCCATTTTAGCATTAAATCTGCTTGGTGCTGTGTAGTGTTCCTGGACAGTGATTAAAGAGCACTCTGAATCTGAGCTTATAATTAGGGTGACAAACTTGTAACCTAATGAATATTATTGGAAAGATATCAGGAGCAGAGGATCTACCCATCTCATGAACTGAGTTGCTATATCAGCTTATTCAAAGATTCTGAAAAGACTACTTTTTATATAGTATCCTGCTTACCTCGTCTCATCTACCTGAAAGCTTCTACTGTGGAAGACACAAGCCAAAGATCATGGAGGTTTGCCCGGTCTTATGCTTCAGAGGGAGTAATGTGGCACATTGATAGGAATGTCTTATTTGTTCTTATCCCCTCATACACATGATGTCTAGACCTATACAGATGCATCAGTTTTAATGCTGATAGAGAATTCTCTTTGATTATGATTGACAGTAAAACTTTCCCTGGCCTTTCTGGGTAGCTGTTGGTGCTTTGACACACAAATAGTTAAGACAAAAGTGATCTTTATAGGCTTGATTGAGCATAAAGTTGCAGGAAGATTGTCTGATAAATTAATATTGTGTGTATGCATCTGTAAGGGTAAATTGAAGAGCTGCTCAAGGGTTCCTGCCTGTCAGGAACACAGGCCTGGCATAACCATCATAGTCACCTACCTCTTGGCCACCAGTGAGTAGGTGGGAGTGCCATATACCACCCTTTGCTAGATCACCCAGTGAAGGTTAAGAATTAGTTGTCATTGTGACAAAATGCAATATCTAGCTGTTGAATATAGGACAATGAAATTATATGTCCCAAATTTAATGAATCAGTATGGAGTCAGGATGTCTGCTAGGTGAAGTACTGCATGGTTTTCAAAGGGAGGATCAAACTTGGATAGTGATTTTTCTGCCATGATTATGTGGGATATGGTGCAATGATGCAAAAGAGAAACTGTCCTGCTTCACCCTTTAGGTATTCCTTACCTGGAAAGGGGCTATGGAGGATCTTCTCCTCTAAAAAGAACTTTTCACCAAAGTCCTGCATTTGACCCTGGGCCTAATGGACTTAGTCTGTTCCTACTTTCCTCTCAGGTGCTCTGAAGAGTGTGTTAGCAAGGAAGGAACAGACTAGCACTTGCTGCCCCCAAAGACAATGTTTGAACTAATTGATGTTTAAGGAAATTCTTTCCATTTTAGCCATGGAATTAATTTTTGGTTAAGGTTACTGAATAAATGGACACAGAAGAGCCTATGTGGTATTAAGAAGATTCTAAATGAAGAAACCAATTCATTTCATTATTGATAACAAAGTCATCTTCCCCAGAATAGCAAATGAGGTAAGATTGGCACTTTGAGATAAGGCCCTGATTATTGTCTGTGGATTCTATTACATTCTATTATTTCTCAAAGATAAAACTTTAAATCACCCTTCTTAAATGTAGACATTTGGTGGTTATTTCTTCCACAGAACAATTTTATATTATATTTCTAGATTTTCCATTCTTATTTATTTTTATATTGTGTTTTAATTAATATAGTACAGAAGCTAAATTCTTTAGCTAAGTATTGTGGCCTAACAAACCATTGAAAGACTTAAGGTAATGAGTAGCTATTAAATACAACTAAGACAATTCATAATCCATTGTTACTGATACTTATACCAGTGGCTGCTGGTGAGGAAGGAGGTAGGAAGAGGGTGGTATTGGTCAGCCAAGTGGGCAAACAAAGCAATGTGGGAGGACTAAGTGGATCAAGCAGGAGAGCTGGCATGTGTTTTGGGATGGCTGCAGCTGCTCTGCTCCTGGAAGTTTTAGACTAAGTTCTTACCACACTGGGAGAGCGAAAATGCATGGAAGATAAAGTCACAGCAGCAGGAAACAGAAATAAAATTAGAGGGAGTCAAGAACAGAGTTTATGGGAAGCAACTGGAATGAAGAGAAAATCCAGGAAAACCGGAAAAGCTGAGGAAAGGAAAGAGGGGTGAAGAGAAGATATCCCATGAAGACTTGTCAGCTCTATCTTGTCAGCTGTACCTTGTACTGCAGGAGGGAGCATCAGGAAACTGGAAAGCCAGTGGTGAACTCTACTGGAATTGCACCACGGGGAAAGAGCAGATGCTTGTGGGATGTAGAACTGGAAAGCAGTGGCAGAGGGTTTGGGGTTTGAGGCAGGTTAGGGTGAAATGTGCAACAGTGATGGGCCCAGTCTAGCTCTTTGTAATGTTTTGTGAACCATCTTCCTGATGGTAGTCCTCACGTCAGCATTAGTCTTTTAAAACACCCTGAACAAAAACTGTGTAGGTTGAATGACAGCAGCCTGCCCCCTCTAGTAACAGCTCCTTCTAATGTCATAGAAGAAAGGTCTTCTGACTATGGGGGAACCTCAAAGATGAACTGGATTACTGTGTCATATGAACACCCCAAGCTGTTCCTGTGTCTCCTTTATAACTTGCTTAAGGTTTACCTTGCAATAGGCTGCATATGAACACAGCTGAATGCCTCCTAGATGAACTTCTCTAGCTCACTATATTAATGCCAATACCTCAATATTTGTGTTTAACCCACTAATGGAACAGAGACCTGGGATCCCTGGTGCTCTTTCTGGCTGTCAGATCTTTCCCTGTTCACCCATGCAGCAGAAGAACAGATTGTGCATGGTGTTGTTTATGTACTGCCACCCAGGAGTTCTGATGGGCTCAATTAAATGGTGATTTATATAGAAGTGCATGAAGATCTCTTCAGATTTCAAACACCTCCTTAGCAAGTTTCTGTTTAATTAGCAGCAATTTAATAAAGTTTTTCTCATTGACAAATCCCCTTTTTGCTTAACCCACTCCTCCATGATCCACTTCAACCCATTTAGCCCTTGATCTATAACAAGCACTTTTAGCACTTTCTGGAAATAATTAATCCAATTTGGATTAGTGGGATTATAGATGGTCCTAGTCCTCACTTCATAACACTTCATTCTTACTTGGCACTTTGAATTTTACCCACTATTATGAGGTGCTGGAGGCAAACAGGAACTTCTCATTGTAAATGCTTGTATATGATTCAGTATGAGAATTGCTGCTCTTGTTGCAGAATTAGAGACAGTGAGAAATTCTATTCCTTGCATGAACAGGATGGTATTTATTACACAAAAAATGTCCACACCAAAGGAGCAAATGGTGGAAATTTATGTTCAGAGGCTGCAGCATTAAAAAAGAAAAAGCAAAAAGAAGAGAGATGTGAACTTTAAGGAAAGCTTTATGGATCACATTATCAAAAGTTACATTTCAGAACAGCTGAATGAATGTTTCAAAGCTATGATCCCAAATCTGCACTTTAACTCTGAAATGCTGCTTCTCTTAAATCATAACCTATTTAATAACGTTTGTGTAACTTACTTCTCCTGCCTCCCAGGGCCTGGCTAATTTGCATAAACATCCATAATGCTGATGACCTGTGCAAGAGGAGAGCTTGCTATTCATGCTTTGCTTTCACTCCACCTGCCCCAAAAGTTAACTGACCCACAGCGACCTTGCAGTCCACGACTCAATCACAATTCAACTTGCAGTACTCCTGAGCAAACAAGGGTCCAAGAATGGCTCTTTGAGATAATGGCTCTTTGTAGGTCTTTGAGAAAGACCTACTGTGGTTTAAGAAGTGGTCTGATGAAGGAACCAGATGATATGGTGGAAGATCTAGTTTATAAAAAGCCTTATTCTTGCAATACTTACACTGGAGTGAGGTGGATAGAACACAGACCTGCCTGAATTCCTGCATATATCTGGAGTACTGTTTTAGCAATATAGTACTGCATTACCAAGTTGAGAGTGTCAGAATATTGTCCAAGGAAATAAAACCATAAACCCACTGACAAGGGATTGGGGGTTAAACTTGGTAAATGTATTTTATTTTTCATTTCTGGAGAACTGAAGCTCTGCTCAAATTAATTAGAATAAGCCCCAGGCAAATCTGAAGATTGATTAATGAAGGACCGCCTTTGCCTGCTTGGATCATTGTGGTTGATTGGAAATGGTGGGGAAGTTTGTTTCCAAAGCAGAAGCAGGGCAAACATATGTAATGGACGGGAACGTGGCTGAGAGTGGTTTCCTTCTCATGACTGAGAGACTAAGGAGGTTGTTTGCCACAGTGTATTTGGTAGAGTATATATGTTTATATTCATCATGACTGTCAGAAAGAGACAGGAAAACATGAGGGTGCAGGTGTTCTATGACCTTCACACTTGGCTGCACTGGGGCACTTGGCCAGTGCTCTCAGAGTGGGCAATGGTGAGATCATGACAAACTGCATGGTCCCACGAGTAAACGGTTAGAGGCCTGGCACAAAACCAGTTGTTTTGATAAGGGTATGAAAGCAGGACCCTCTTGTGGCCATGAGAGAAGCCTCACCTAAGGGTGGACGCACCCCTGTTGTGGTTTAAAACCAAGTCCGCACAGCTCGTTCACTCACTCCCCCCCTTGCTCCCTCAACTCTCAGAGAGTTAGGAAGGACAATCCAAAGAATGTAGCCCCCACGGGTTGAGATAAGAACGGTTTAATAACTAAGGCATAACACAAATCACTCCTGCCACTACTACTACAAATAACAATGATAAAGGAAATAACAAGTGAAGAGAATACAACACCTCACCAGCCACCGACCCATAACTCACCCCACCCTGCCCGACTGAGCAACAACCGATACCTCCTCCATCCCCCCAGAACTCCAGCCCTTCCGGGTCTCTCCCGGTTACATCCTGGGTATGACGTGCTATGGTATGGAATACCTCTTTGGCTAGCCTGGGTCAGGTGTCCTGTCTCTCCTTCCTCCCGGCTTCCCCTCCTCCCTGGCAGACCATGAGGCTCAGAAAAGGCCTTGGACAAACCAAACATTTGAGCAGTAACTCAAAACATACTTGCTGTCAGCAACCGTTCTCAGCCTGAAAGTCAAAACACAGAACTGCACCAGCTACCAAGGAGAAGAAAAAATGACTGCTACTGCCCAAACCAGGACAACCCCACAGGAATTTTCCCAATTATCTGAGACTCCTGGCATCAGCTGCAATGGAGCTTCCTCGCTGGAAGTGTGGGCCTGGATGATGGTTCAGTGGTAATCGGTGATGTATTTCTTCTTAATCTCTATTCTGTCTATACAGTAATGATTTAATGCATTGCTAACTTTCTTTGGTACTTTACTTACATACCTGTATCTCTTATATGCTTTATTGTACTTATTCACTATATATAGTGAGATATTTACCTAATTCACATTAGTGTGCTTGCTTTAGTGTGCTTATTGGCTTTAATGTGCTTGTTTAATAAACTCTGCATATTATACAGCTAATGTGTGGTCACTTTGTGGCATACCCTGTCTGTCAGCAACACAATGTACCACTCTGGCTTCATCGTTACCTTTTCCTGACAAATAAAAGCGAGTCATCCTCAATGTCATTTCTATTCCAGTGGTGAAGCTGTGAAGGTTTGCACTGCCTGAACACTCACAGAAACAAGTGAAGCTTCTGCCTGCACCAAACATCCAGCTCTACAAGCTCTACAAGCTTTGAAAGAGATTCCACACTCGTATGGCTGTTTTTCCATTCACACTTAGCAAGGGTGCTGTGCAGATCGGACATCTTGAGTTGCTGGTGACACCAGCATTAAAAAAACATGGAAAACTTGTATGTTCTTGTCCAAACAGTCCTGTTTCCTCTTCTAGAAGTGTGCTATTGCTTGCTTTGCCCCTTCATTATTTTCAGTATAATCCATATTGAATAGCCGGCTTCAAAACTGTCTATTGCTAAATGCTAATAGATGTACTGCAGTGTGTTCTGAATGTGGCTGCCCAAGGTATGAATTAACTAGATGCCAGAACTTTCTGCATCTCCAGGATGGTAGAAACACAGCCTGTCAGATGGCAAATGGGTCACTGGAGGGAGCTGCCTTTCTTGCTCACCACTGCCTCAGCCTGCCAGAATATAGCTTTGAAAAGACAGTGAAGTTACCATTGTGGAGGAGTCACTGGAGTCCCATTTCCTTCCTTGTCCCTTCACAACCCAGCACATTTTATCCCTGCATATACTCTGAGCTATACATGGCCTTAAATCATGCAATACATTTGGAGTACCATATTCCTGGAGTCCATCGTGAATTAAAGTGTCCTGGCATCACTAGCACATTCCAAACTTTATTAACCTCACTTTGACAGAGTTTGTGATGTCAGGATAGCCAATATAAGACATAGCAAAATGTCTTCATCGCAGAGTCCAATCACATCTTGCCTTATTGTCTAAGCACCCAATTAACAAAACCAAATATGTTGGTTGCAAACAGTCCCAAGCTTCACTCTGCCACATTGGGTTGTGAGGGTTCTCAGCAGAGAACTTCTCCTGAAACATTTCTTGTCTCTTCTTCCAGAGAGGTTTAGTCCTAGCAACAGGGGAAATTAAAATGACCAGAAAGGAGTGTCCTTGTCCATGGATTCTGCAGGGTGTCTGCTGGACACCACAATAACACCTTTGCAAATGATTAGGCTTGGCTGAAAATCAGAAGGGTTCTAGAGATGCTCAAAGGAAACATGTATTTAGCCTTAGAAAAGGATGAACAACATTTTTTAAGACAGAACTGGGAAGTTGCAAGGAATTTTAAGAAAAGGTTTAAGAAGAAGCATTAACCCCTTTACCCCCCCCCATCCCTAGGATCCCAGCCAAAAATAAATGATTTTGCTATAGTTCTAGTAGTATATTCTTTTTGCACATTTTTTACAGTGGAAAATGGCTTTGCAACCCATAGAAAAAGCAGAAGTAGGTTTCATTTTCTTCCATTTGCTTCTCGTTTCTTCAGCCTATAAGAACTTGTTTTCCATGTAAGAGTAGGGGGAAGGGGAGCAGACTAAAAAATTCCTCACTTTCAAGGAGCTGAACCAATATTTTTCCTTTATTTCCTTTTTGCCATGACCTGGCTAACAGGAGCAAGAGCTGGAGGTAACAAAACAGTCTGACACCAGGTAGGCAGCTCTGGGACTTGGTGGTGGTCATCAGCTGGAGTTACAGCAGCACTTCATGGAGAGGAGCAAAGGCAGATGACAGGGAGATAACATCCCTTTCATACAAGAACCAAACACCCCTCCCTGCTAAAAGGAAGACACATTTTGTTTTCCAAAGATGCCTGCCTTTATTTCTAAACTCCCTCACTCCTTTTTTATTTAGGAGAAAAAAGGAAAGGAAAAGGTGAAGCAGAAACTTTCCCCATACACGAAAAGACAGCATATGTAATCTAGATGTGTTTCAGGACTTTCATTCACCATCTCACATGGGGAATCCCTCCCCATCACACTCTCTTGAGGGGCTGCCCCACCCCATTGCCATTTCACACACCAGTGGAAATGTGTGTCAGAAAAGTGCTTTTTGACAGACCATATCTGAAGTGTTCTGACCAGGAGATCATTTTTTTGCCTCCCAATAGAGGAGCTGCTTCTGAATTTCCTGCAGGAGACAAAAGTAGATCTGCTGTGAATGACATAACCCAAATGGCCCATTTTTATCTTGGTGTGACTGCTCCCATGCAAGGTATCTTTGCTTTCCCTGTCTATGACTCTCAGAGCCTGCCAATTCTGTCTGCAGAGCACTTCACTTTACATCAGTCACCACATCAGAATATCCCATCCTTGTTCCCTACCTTTCAGTCACCGGCTACTGCCCCTGGAGGTCTAAACTGAGAAAGCTGTGTCAGACATAGGCCCAGAACTGAATCAAGCAATGCCTAGTGAGCTGTGTCTTCTCTGTCCTGGTTTTCCATCGCTTTCAGAAGAAGGAAGGGTCAATGAGAAGCTACAGGGCTGTTTCTGTCTGGCTCAGGAGAAGAATTTCCTTTCCTGTGTCTTCCTTTTACTGAATAATAATAGGAAAATGAGAGAGCCCATTAGTCCCTCTTGTTCCCAGCCCCAGGACTGACCCTGTGGACTCCCCCAGCCTTTACACTTTGATGCCTGCAGCCCCATGCTTGCAGCCTGGCACCCTCCAGCTCCATGGTGTGCTGGCTGGTCTCTCAGTCCTGCATGTCACTTGGGACTGCTCTTCCACTCGCAGAAAATCCCTCTGATTGTGCTCTCTGCACTCACACAACTCCACATTGCTCTTTCATGTGTCTGGACTGGTGCTGCACTTTTCTGTCCCCATCTAACCACACCTGAGCAGCCCTTGTGACTCTATGTGTGGTGGCTCCTGTAAATATATGCCCACATTGTATGTGCCTGTGCATCTCCCCTTGCTGACCACTGACATTTGCACAATGGAAGACCCAATTTTCCAGTGTGACACTATGTTTATCAAGGCAAACTAACCAGAAGATAAAGACTTTCCAGCAACAGCCTGGCATTCTTCTGGGGTTACTTCTGAAGCAAGTTTTTCCTCCCTCCCTCCTTGCAACATCCGATCAATATTTGAGTTGTTAATAAAAACCTGTTTTCCTTTCAGCTTTCCTGACTCGGCTCCACTCGAGAGCAACATGTGCCTTGTGTTTTCTTAGCTTTGCTTATCAGATCTCCAGCCAAAATGAATGGCCAAATCTCCTACAAACAGAGAAATTAAATGAAAACAACACCAGTGCCAAGTTCTTTGCAAACAGAAGTGAAATGAAAAATGCCAGTCGCTGTAGGTTCACCCAGCACATTGAATTATTATCTGTCATGGCCTGTTCTTACATTTGTCCTTTCCCTCTGGTTGATAAATAAGACTTCCCACAAGTTCTGAAGCTGTATCAGGAGTTGCGTAGCAGATAATACTAATAAATCTTAGGGGCTATCTCTCTGACTTGCCTGGCAGCCCAATAGCTCACAATCTTGCAGTTCGTAATGTCTTGTTTTTTTAAGATGTGTAACTTTGAAATCTTTCTTTTCTTGACCACAGCCCCAGTGGCCAAGTTGATATGGATGTGACTGCAAGTCCTGGTTTTCAAGGCAAGACCTTTGGGCTAATGCACCACATGTTTTTTGTCCAGAGTTTGTGCCTTTATCTGGATAAGTCCCATCCCCGTGCAGGTGTTATTTGCAAGTGCAGTTCTTCATAGTCTGTGCAACCTCTGGGCTTGATACAGCTGGGTGCAGTGGGTGAAGGGCAAATCCTCTTTGTCAGGAGACAGACTGCTGCCAAGAAACAGCAGTGCTGTCCTCATGAAGGCCAGGGGTTGGAGGCATCACCTCTGGCTTGCCTCCTTTGCAGGCAGCAGAGAGATGGCCTCCTCCAGCCAGGGAGCAAAGGGTGAGTAGCATGAATTACCTTGTAGAGATGCCTGTCTCTCCCTGCTGAAGTGGCCTGAGGGTGATGAAATCAGACTTGGACATCTCATTAATACATATTTGGGGTGAAATGAAGTCCAGACATAGAACAACAGGAAAAAAAAATACAATTCTAGCTTGTGTTAAACAAGATTCATCACTTTGAATTGTTGGCTTTGAAATCAGGGTTTAGGTACCCAGATACTGGAGATGAAGAGCATCTTTTTGCCCGAAGACTCACCAGTTCTTCTGCCACCTGTGCTCACAAAGCAACATGGTCCAGCTGTCTCATAGAACACACCAGGGTCTATTTCTACCTTCTGTTGTCTGCTGGGCACCCATCTGCAGAATACTGCCTTACGCATGGTTTGCATGCTGCCAGGTCCCATCTCCATTATGTTTCTATTTTGCAGTGTTGCCCCATAAACATTGTCCACCAATGCTTTTCTGCTCAAGGGTGGGTTCTCCCTTGTTCAAAGACCTCTTGGGCAATGGCACATCATGTTTTGTGGCTTCTTTGTAGAACAATTACTTTATGCACCTATTCCATTTCTAGAAATGTGCTTGAAATGCTTCCTGTTTCTCCCACCTGCCAGTGCTGTGGGAATTGTGTCCCTGCTGGTTCTGCAGCCCAGTGGGTAAGGTACTACCCACCAGTCTAATAGCAAAGCTGAGGAATGCGCTTTTACCTTAGAAGTGAAATTACCTGCCTGATAATTACCTTATCTTTAAATAGGGAAACTTTTCTGCTTCCAGTGCGGTACATGTGGATGCCAGAGTTTTGAACTCCAATGGAACTATTTATTCCCCTATTTCCACTTTTTTGTTTTGAACTACAAGTGATATCTGTCTCCTGTCTTCTCCTGGCTGGAGCTACATTGTTCATCAGACATATTTATTAGCTTGTCTAGTGGCTTTGCTATTATTCCTCACTGAGTTTTCTCACTTTCTCTACTTTTTGTTCCTTGACAAAATAACAAAAGCCTTACTTTTGCTGTCACAATTTTATCCCTTCTCAGCTTCTCCTTATCACACTCGTTTCTTGTTTCTATTATCAACATGCTTCAGCAAGGTCTTCTGTCTGCAAATCCGGCATCTGTGCTCTAAGTCTGTCTGCACAGCACGTCTGGGGTCTTTCTAGGTGCAGCTTCATTTTCCTCTCATTTCTTCGAGTTGGTCTCGCTGGACTCTGGTGCTCACATTCATGTGATGGTGCTTGCTAAATACATGAATGGGCTCCACGTTTCAAATACTGAATCTGCGCATGAAATACTTGTGACAACAGTTTGGTTCAGTTAGCAACCCAGCTCTGGGTAAACTCCATCCTTAGGGGACCTCCATTAATCACTCTTTTCCTTCATCTGCACTTTTCCAAGCCTGCTGCAGTGGGGATTCCTGTTAGCAGGGAAGAAAACTGCAGGATTGTACCTCACCTGCAGGTTGTGGGTAACCCTCCTGAATGCCAGGAGCAGCCCCAAGGACCAGGACAGGTTGAGCGGTTGGGCTGTCTTTGCCCGTGTGTCAGGCAGCCTCTGTAGCTGCAGGGTTGGTGTCATCCCTTGACTCCACACCTCAAGCTGAATGACTTTGGCTGGGCTGAAGATGGCACTGATTGCCATCTTGTGTCTGGTTCAATATGGCAAGACACACATGCACACACACATCCACATTTACAGTGAAAACATGCAGATTCTGGGCTCTTGTGTTGTCATTTTCCCTTATTCTAAAGGGAGACATTCACATCTTGCTCTTCTTTATTTTTAATGAGGAACATTACACAGTTTTGCTCCTAAAACACTGTGTTCTGTATTCTCATGTACATTATGTATGCCTAATGTAGAAATCTGGAAGAGCTGGAGATACGTATTCCTTAATTAAATAGTCATATCAGTAGGCACATGGGAATACATTACATACTGGCAGGTAAGTCAGCTCCCCTTGAAGGCAGCAGTGATGTTCCTGCTTTCCTGATGCATGGCAGCTGGTTCTGAAACCAGCAGAGTAGCATGAAAGGTGACACATCCAGACAGGCACAGAGCCGTGTCTAATGTGGGAAGGAACCTGTCCCATTGGTCAAGCACTGAGGGGGCAGATGGGAACTCCCCAGTGGGCTCTGTGAGAGTGACAGAAAGCCTGATGGCTTTGCAATGTCTGCATGGCCTGATGTGGGGAATGGGTTTGCCCCATTTAAGTACTGAAGTTAGGAAGCTGCATCCACAAAACTCATTTGGTTTCCTGTACACAAAACCAGAAAGTGATTTATCCCATCCTCAGCCAGCTCACACTAACTCCTGCCTAGAGGAGTCTGTTTGCTTCCATGGACTTGAAATTGAACCTCATGCAACCGGTTCAGGCGTGCTGTCTTGCTCACAAGCCTGTGAATGTAGTGGGCATGAGTCCACCCAGGATGTTCTGTACATCCTTCACAACCAGTCAGGATCTCAGTGTGCTCCTTGTCCCAGAGATGGCAGTCAGCTATCAGCCTCGTCTCTGCTTCGCTTTGAGCATGGGGATGGATGCTCCTCTCTGATCTGCCTTCCACACACACAGTTCTTTTGCTTCACAGTGCAGTTGTGTTTTGTAATAATCAAAACCATGTATGTCATAGATCCATATTACTGCTTCCTAGTGATTTATTCAAGCAGCATGAAGCTTGTATTACTCACACGCTTTGTAACAAGGAGTGCTTTACACTATTATGGTTATTCACTTTAGAACACATGAAAACATGTTAAGGACTTAATAGGTATTGAAAACACCCAGGCTTTCTCCAAACACATCCATTCTATATAAAGCTACATGGCAGGAGACTGAGTCTAGAGCAACAAAGAAGGCATAACAGAAAGCAACAAGACTGTGAGGCTGCTCACAGTGTGTGCACTTTTAATTAAGTCACCCTTGTGGCCACTCTATAACAGTCTCATAGCCCCAGGAGTACTGCAGGAACTCTCAGTTCTCCTTAGCTTGGAGATGGAATGACCAGAAGCACCTCCAGCACCACCATCTCTGAAAGGGGTGGTAGCCTTGTGGGCTGGGGGGGGGTGACTGACTGGGAGCACAGAGTGTGTTTGTCTTGGGCTGCTGAATCACATGAGGTGGTAAAAGGCCATCAAAGGACACTGCTCTCCATAGGTTTTATCATGAAGGCTTTGGTACCCAAGTTCAGGGATTGACAAGGTCCTTGTTTTGCAATGCTAACACTAGATTTGTTCTTCTATTGAATAAATCATGGTTAAACACAGATACAATCCATTCAATAGTCACTGTTTTTATCCCGAATTTCTGACCTTTAATTTAATCAACCTTTTTTTTACATTTCACTTGTATGTGGTATCATACACCTGTGACCCAAGCAAGCTATCCACATAGCTTGAGCAGAGGGGAGAGGACCCCTTGCATCCCATACACCTTTGTTTTCCATGGGATTAGAGGTTGTGAGCTGCAGGACATTGCTCCTCTGAGCCAAAAGCAGAACCTCTGATGGCCTTCAAGGGACAGTAGAGAGGAGACTGCTGCCTTCACAGAGCATCTTTGTTGGGCCAGAGCTGTGGAAATGGAGGGGTGGGAGAGCCACTGTTTTCATCCCTGGTGTGCTACAGTATGGGTCTGAGGGACATCTCAAAGGTCTTCCACCAGCTCCTCCTGGAGCACACATGGAGCTTCACCCTCTGTGTGTTGCCTCTGCTACCCCTGGTCTGAGGTCAGCCTCATCCCCGGTGGAATGTACCTCTCTTCTTCCTTCCTTTTCTTCTCCAGTCTTCCCATTTCTTGGTGGGTGCTTCCCCCCTCCCTGTGGTAAAGCTCATCAGTACACCTGGGCTGGCTTCCTCACCCCTCCCTCCTTCAGCTCAGTGGGATCTTCCTTTTCTCCTTTTAATGGGACTCTACTCAACACTCTTGGCAAGTCTCTGTGCATACAGGAGCTCCTGGTCCCAGAAGCTCCTCAGTACTGGGGAAGGTGTCAACGTTGCCTATCCAAATGTTGCCTTCCTCCAAACAAGCAAAGACTTACCCCAGAAGCTGGAAATACCAAGGGGAATGTGCAAATAAACAGCTAAGCAAATATCCTTTTCCTGATGGGCTCTACATGGCTCAAGTGCTGAGGGAGAGGAAAAAAGATATCTTACAGGTGATGGAGATTCAGCATTTGCTACACAGGAAAGCTTTTGCAAAATAAATTAGGGCATGACTATAAAAGAGCAGTGATATTTCTCCCTGATTCACTGAGAGGGGGATAACAGGAGCTCCACAGGGGAAATGTGTATCTCCCTGATAGGAAGACAGCTCTTGGTCTCTCAGAAGCAGAGCTGAAATCAAGAGCCTTTGACAGTCTTTCCAACAGAACTAGCTGGGGCATTTTGTGCTGCAAACTCAAGGCTGAAACGGAGATGCTGGGAGCCAAAGAGATGCAGTGATAGAGCAGCAGCAAAACTTTAAGCAGGTGCCAGCTGAAATGACAGATCATGGGAAAGGACTCCAGAAGGTATGAGAAAAAAACACAGACACCAGAATAGAGAAGAATGAAGGCAGCAATTGGGTCTATATGCATATATGGAACTGAAAGGCTCACGGTGAACTAGGGGGAGCTGTGGATGGGCTTTGGCTTGTGCAGAGAGGAAAGCTGGAGGTGCCAGAACATGACCTCTGCATAGAGAGTTGACAATGCACCCCCTTGCATTTGGGAAAGGTATTCAGGATGAGACAGTAGTGCAGGTAGGTTATTATTAATGACTGCTAATCAGTGAGGCTTATTGGATGAGGCTCAATGTGAGACTGTGTTTGCAGTATTACACCTGAATTTTGGAGCAGAATGGGAATAATCAGAGTAAGAAGAAAAGATGAAATGAAGGTGTTTATGACTGCACGAAGAAAGGGAAAGGTAACTGGTTTTTAAATAGCCTGGGAGGGATTCTTTATCATGGTTGGACACTACAGGATAAAAAGTAGTTTATTTCCTTTCCTTTGGTACCACAGGCACTGAAATAGCTTAATCATAGCTTGAGATGCATGGTTTGATATCAACATGGCAGATTTAAGGTCATTTAAGTGTTTTGTACAGAGATTCATTTTAGCATGTAGGAACTGGACTTATCTCTGGAATAGAGATAGACATTTCCAGAGGACAATTCACCTTATGCTGTTTAGAAAATGGGGTGCACTTATGTCCAGAGATAAAGGATTTTTGTGTGAAACAGCCCCATGGTTGCTCCATCATGTAATCTGGATTTGCCTGTAGACACTTCTCACAACTGAACATGCGTTTCCCCTTGATCAGCAATTGATAATGTGTGCAATGCTTATGTGTAAGGCTGTGCTCAACTTAATCAATGATGGATAGTGGTATAAAGGTGATGGATGACGTATGTTAATTATGCAGTTACAGAGAAAAGTGGATAAGGGTGTTGGTAAAAAGCAAGTAAAATTACTTTGCAAGCTCATATCAACTTCTGGAGCAGAGGTAGAAAACACACGCACAAAAAGGAGAAAACAGGGTTCTGTCATCAGCAGGGCTCTGCTTGCTCAAGCTAACTCCAGCATGGTTTAGTCCAGTAGAGGACAGGAGAGCTGCATAGTTGTATTTTATGGCCAGGGCTACAAGGTCATTTTTATACATGTTTTCCCTGGGGTAATTCTCCTGAGGGTGGGAGCTTAGATGGTGTAGTTGCTCTCAGCACCTTCTGTGGAGGCAGACCAGGACCTTTGGTTTAAACTCTTCCATTCATTAAAATACAAGTGCATAATATCCCTGAAGCAGCCGTTTCCAGCAGGGCTTCTATACTCAAGAATAACTTCAGGAGGTTGAGATCCCAGAGAGGCTGGCAAGAAGTCCCCTGGCATCCCCTATCTGCCTGTGCTGTTGTGCAGTGTATTCGGCTCACAGCTGAAATTGCTCCCAAGGTTGCGAATGCCCCAGTTTCTGTAAGCAAAGCTTCCCCGAGATGTGCATCCCAAAATGCGGATACCGAGGAAAAACAGATTGTGTAATAGCCGGCTTTGTTTAGTTGCTCACATTCTGGGTTGGTTTACATTCGAGAACAGGCAGAAAAGCCCAGCATCGTCAGAGGGCAACATGGCAGAAGCCGGTGCACTCCTCATTGCCTCCGAAGGTCGCAGCAGGGCCCAGGTGGGGTTTCCTGCTCTTGTACAGAGTCTGTCGGAGATTACATGTGAATTAGTGTAATCAGTGCCTCACAGCTCAGAGCTCTGCCAGGGAAATCCAATTGGAAATTCACATGCTAATCCAGAGGGCTCGTCCAAAGAATACATTTACATTCCTCTACTACCTTTTATCCCGGAGGATCCCTTTAGAGCACAGTGTGATGTTTCCGTTTACAAAGGGCTTTTATTCTCTACTGGCTTTCACTGTACAAAGGGGGAAAAAATTGGAAATAAACATTAAGAAACAATAAAACCCACTAAAAAAATTTGACTCGTACACTGGGAAAAAGCACAACACGGGTGTGAAAAGCAATGCTAGAAACAAAGTGCTTGCGACCTCTGCAGAGGCGTGAGCTTTGCCTGCCCACAGCTACATCCCCTTTGCTAAGAGTAAGGGAAGCTGAATGAGACCTTCCGGCAACTGCCGCCTCCCAGGGATCCCTCTGTCAAGGGGAAAGAGAACAGATCTCTCTGCATTGAAAGGGCACCAGGAGTGGGGCAGCTGCTCCTCTCAAGGGCAATTTCCAAGTTTCCAGGATGTGATTTTCTTAGTAAAGATTTAGGGTTAAATGCCCTCAGGGATGACCATTTGCAAGGTTCTTAGGAGAAAGGGAACACCTCTATTTAGTTATCACAGTCCTCTCAAAAGGGATGGGCCAAAAGAGTGCAAAGGACTGTTTTGACAGAGCACCTCTGATTGTACCTGGCATTGTCTCTTGGCTAGGATGCCCAATTTGCAGTTGTTACTTGCTGGATGGACTATTGCTAGAGCGCTGGCTCCTTGCACTTGTCTGGTTCCACTTCTGCTTCTCCCAATCCCCTTTTGCTACGTGTGAAAGCATGGTTGGCAGGTAATTACCTGATTATTCTCGTTATATCTAGTACCTTCCTAAGTGTCAATGTCTTCTATCTGGACTGTATAATGGAAGTGAGAGGAGCACTGCAGGAGTGGGAAGTGCTT
Organism: Melopsittacus undulatus; assembly: GCF_012275295.1. Lineage (NCBI taxonomy): Eukaryota > Metazoa > Chordata > Aves > Psittaciformes > Psittaculidae > Melopsittacus > Melopsittacus undulatus. Next base: position 893,603 of record NC_047538.1, on the reverse strand, counting down.
GGGGCATAAAGATTTGTCCAAAGTGGGAGAGATATTTTGTGGCAAAGCAAAGAAATGAATTCTCAGATAAGAGTCAAGCCAGTGGGACATTCTGCCAAACTGGGGGGGGGGGGATGGGGGGGTGGGGGGGGAATGGGGGGGTGAGGGGGGTGGGAATAGTGACTTTTTGCAATGTGATTTGTGACTCAAAATACTCCTGGCAAACAAGAGAACAGCATTTTCCCAGTGATGTTGGGGATGAAATGCCCATTTTTGCCAGTGTTCATTAAATAGAATGTGCATAAAAGAAAAACGCTAGAAGGAACAGTCCTGCTCCAAATAAGAAGAGCAGTAAATATAGTGGAGGCAGAGGACTAAATAGGAATATTAAGAAAGGCAAGATAAAAGCAGATATTAGAGAGAGCTTTTGGTATTGAGGATTGTGAGGCATGGAGCCTCTTTCGTGGAAAAAGAGCTGGAAGCTGCATCACCTGGGACCAAGCATCTTTTGGCTCCCATGAAGGAAAGCTGTATTTGATAAGCCAGGAGGGTTTTGCACTCTGCATCTGTGACACACAGAAGCATAAACCACTCAGAGCAGGGGTGTTATCCTTCTGTATCATGGAGAAGAGGGTGTTATCCTTCTGTATCATGTTGTCCCCTAATTGGGATCCATGGGTTTTCCAAGGGTTTACTGTCCTGCTGCAGCTGGGCTTGCCAGGACAAGACACAAAATCAGTTCTCCCATACAGTAGCACATGCCTCTTGCCTCCCAGTGTGAAGCACAAGTCTGAGGTTGTCAGAGAGAATACCCTGGATATACTGGCTGTGGTATGCCCCTCCACTCCCACCAGTCTATAGGAAGACCAGAGGAGACTGTAACCTACAGGGCAGGGACACAGACTGAAGGTGAGAGGTCCTGAACAGGGGCAGTACATGCAACCCACTCTGCTGCAAGTACAGCTGCGGTGCCGCCTCCAAGAAAGCCTTCAGATCAGAGCAGACAAGCCCCATAACCTGACCTTTATTTGGAGCTCAGCAGCTCTGATTGATACATTTCAGAAGAGCTGAGCTGGTTGAAAGGAAAGGGCGCCGGGAAGATTACCTGGGTTTAATGAGATGTGTGTCCTTTCCCCATGCCATGATGTGCAGAAGGAAGATCTCTGCTTTTTGGTTTTGAGGGCAGGGAGGTCTGTGCATCTTTCAGTGCTGGGGAACTCAGTGTACTGCAGAGCCTTTGCTCCTTGCTACTCATTTCAGGCTTTACTAAACTGAGTGGAAAGGAAAAGTTCAGTCTTAGGTGACAACGTTTCACAGATCAAGGGAAGAACTTGTGGTTTTATCCAGTATGGGATCAATCCAAAGCAGACAGACAGGGCTAACCTGCTGCATGCACATGGGAAATATATCTGGGAGGTGAGGGGCTTTGTGATCACAGATGCATTTTACCATGGCAGATGTGTTATCTGGAACACAGCTCCAGTGCACGCACCCATCTCTGCCCTATCCACATCCACTTTACCAGCCCTGCACTGATGCACCTGTGAATCCTCTTACACTAGCCAATCTGTTTTGCTCTAATAGCTGGGACATGTGGGATTTCTTCATAACTCAAACAGAGTAGTTTTTTTGTGTTAAAATTGGGTATGCAGCTTGCTTGGCTCATACAGATCAGTAGATCTTAATTTAATAACTCCAGTTTTTATTGGTTTTAACTGTTTTGGACACATACTCAGAAATACCCTCCTTTAAAGTGCTTGCCTAGAAATATAATCCCACACCCAAGAACATCACATCCAGCTGCTGATGTGGCTTCAGCTGAGCAGTCCTAGTGCTGTGGAGAAACAGGGGCTTAACAAGGAGAAAAGAAACAGTGAGTACCCATTGCTGCCCTTGGTGCTGGGCTACATTTGGTGCTGCTTCTCCCTGACTGCATGGACTCCGTGCAAGCTGTGATGTGCTGCTGTTTTGGCTTTACGTTCATGGAATCCCACAGCAGGCATAGGCTGCCATAGGACAGCCACAGCTTCTTTGAGCAACCTGATCCAATGTCTCACCGTCCCCACAGGGAAGAGCTTCTGCCTAAGAGCTCATCTCAGGCTCCCCTCAGGCTTTCCCCTCTACTGAAAGCCAGTAGAGAATGGTTAAAGCCATTCCACTTGGCCTGTCCCTACAGGCTCTTGTCCAAAACCCCTCTTCAGGTTTCCTGTAGCCCCTTTAGGCACTGGAGCTGCTATAAAGTCTTCATTTGTATGTTGAGCTGTTGGCCACAAGTCTTTGAGTGTGGCCACCCAGCCAATTCCTCATCCACTGAGTGGGTTTTGCTGCAGGTGAGTGTTTTCAAGCTGTGATATGAACACTGTAAGTCAGTTTATTCTGCTAGCTTGCCTTTCACTGCCTTTCTCTGACCATTTTCCTACCAAAAGCCTAACAAAAGGCTTTCCTGGGACATTCTGTACATGCTCACTTATAGCATCCACTCCAGTCCCAGCTTGTATTTCCTATACTTATTGATAACAGCACTTGGCAGAGATAAAAGGAGATAGTATTCTTTTTTGCAAAGAGACTACTCCAGTGATGGCAGCATCTAGAATTCAGAAAGAAGAATCCCAGATTAATTTCAAGATTTATTTCTTTTAATAACACTTTAAAGTTTCATTTTCCTTGCCTGCTCTTTTTTGTACCTTTGAGATATACTAGGGTCACAATTTAAGCTTTTCCACCAACCAGCACATCCCAAAACACACTCTCTTGAGTGTTTCTCTCTCCTTACCTTCTTTTTCTGCCTTAATGAAAGTCACAGATGTGAATCCAGGACCTGAGACTTGTGGAAAGAAAAGGCAAAACAAAATAAGGTCCAAAAATCGTATTTTAAATTATGTATTAAAATACATGTAAATAAAAAAAATCTCTATTAAAAATGTATTTAAAAGACAAAAAATAAATTATATCATGAGCTGGAATAAAATGAAAAATTAAGCCAACAAGAAAGTACAGCAATAATAGGGCTGAAAAGCAAGCAAATAAGCTGTTAAAGCATTCCAAACTAATTTCTTGTTATCTGTCAGCCATACCGTGCTGCTCCATCAGGGATACAGGGTTTCGTTTTCCCATACACTGAACCCACAACAATTCCTCCTGTGCACTGCTTTGGATTTGATTAGGTTATCTCTTGGCCCAGAGACAGAAAGGGAGAGATCTTTTATTAAAAAATCAAAACAAAGGGAAGAAAGAAAAAGGAATCCTTTATTACAGAACCTAAGAGAAGTGCTCATCACTCATGCCCAGCAGATGCCGGAGTCCTGCCTCATTTATTTTCCTCCTTCTTGTGTCTGGAGGCCTGCAGGTCCCTGATGCTTTCCCCATGGGGCCGTCTCTTGTTGCCAGCCACCCTTTATCTCCACGTGGTCCCAAGCCACAAGCAATTCCCCAGCTGAGCCATGCTGAGGCTCTGTCTTTGGCCATGCCAATGTCCTTCAGCATGGGGCACACAGGCAACATCTGAATGCTGTTGCTCAGATCAGTTTCTATAAAACAAAGACAGATGCTAGGTAGGAATAACTTAACTTCAGATGTTTCCAGTATATCAGCCTTCATCTGAGCTCTTTATCCTATGGAGCAGGGCTGAGAGAGCTGGGCTGGGGCAGCCTGGACAAGAGAAGGCTCCTGAAGGGGAGACCTGAGAGCAGCTCCAGTGCCTAAAGGGGCTGCAGGAAACCTGGAGAGGGGCTTGGGACAAGGGCCTGTAGGGACAGGCCAAGGGGAATGGCTTGAACCTGCCAGAACAGGGGAGACTGAGATGAGCTCTTAGGCAGAAGCTGTTCCCTGTAAGGGTGCTGAGGCGCTGGCACAGGGTGCCCAGAGAAGCTGTGGCTGCCCCATCCCTGGCAGTGTTCAAGGCCAGGTTGGACACAGGGGCTTGGAGCAGCTGCTCCAGTGGAAGGGGTCTGTTACAGCACCAGCTGTAAGACCAAGCTTGTCATTGAGGAACTGAATACAGAGTTTTCAGACCCTGGTTACTGTACTCTTATACTGCATCTTGACATCCCTCTGCCAGCTGTGTGCTGTGCATACAGCCCATGCATGAAAGCTCTTACATTCCCTTGTCCAAAGACCTGGTTTCTCCTTCTTCCTGGATAGATCCAACAGCTCCTGCCCTCCCAGGAAATGCTTTTCTAGCAGATCCCTACGCTAAAGTGATGTATGAAAATGGTATCTTGCAACTTATTTCTTACAAAAAGCCCATTTACATGCTTCATAAACCCCACAACTCTGCAAAAAGTACCCGAAGGGGTGATGTACAGCCAGGCCTTCAGACATCACCACATCTGCTCAGAGAAGAATTAGCAAGACCTCACCAAACTGAAGACAATTTTCAGTGCGTAAGACAGTCTCCCAGGAAATACATCACATTTATGTACAAGTTACTGAGACACTTCGGAGAAGCTTATTACAGTAAAAAAGAAGGCTCCCACCCCTCCAACTGCACATTTCTCTCTCACTCACACAGTTCTGAGCTGAAGTCCATGAAGAAAAATGATGGTCAGAGGCAGATGTATATGGCTGTAAACAGTTACAGCCTATACCAAGAGAAGATTATGGCACAGAATTATTTTCCCTAGACTTTTTCTCCGTGTTTCAAACAAAGCCTCCCCTGGGAGCAAACTTTCTGTAGACCAAGAAATAGCAACTGGCACCAAGTCTGTTAGTGCAGTAAATGTAAAAATACCTGAAATCTGCCAGTATCTCTTCACAATTGCTATGACCCCTGTGTGCAAAGCAGATCAGAACCCCAGGATCCCACATGTGCCAATGCCAAATGTGACAAGCATTATCTCATATACCAGATGTTCTCCCATAAGCTCTTAGACTGAGGTCAAGCGGTATCTACCAGAATGAACTAGCACAAGCAATCCATAAAGCCCAGGTAAAACCAGTTATTGCTATAAGAACATGTTTTTTCACAGAATGACTCCTCTATCTTTGACCTCCCTGTTCCATTCTTCAGAAGAGACTGAACCTTCACAAGGAGAATGTAGGAACTAAGCTTTCATAGCTCTACTGATGACTGACAATCAGGGGTGCAATGGAAATGCTTCATTTCCAGCTTGTTCCTATCGACCCTTTCCTGTAATAGAAATGCCGATGACTCTTTTTGCTCTCTGCTCTGCAGAGGCTAATAGCCTGTGACACTGTTCCCTGCCAACCTCCTCGCTCAGAGGGGTTTCCTACCCTTTCATCTCAGTACTTTCAAAACTTTCTCCTGCCAGAGACCCTTGTGGCAACTCATTTCTCACCTGTATTTTAATGCACACTCTTCCCTCTTCCCCATGCTCTCTGCACATACCGGCATCAGCTCCCCTCTAGCCTCTGCACAACCTACCTTGCACAACGATGACATTCCAAATTGAGTACTGAATCCCTGCTTAAGCACAGATTCCTTCATTTTGTTTCCCATGTGAAATCCATGCTGTTCATTTCAGACCTGTATACCTGCGGACCTCTGCTGACATGTGCCTTTGCTGTCTCTCATAATGCTGGTGATGCCTTTTGTACAACTTCATCCGAAACCTATGAGGTTTTTACCCTTCCTCTTTGTACCCCAGTTTATGCTTTGTACCCCAAATTGTCCATCCCATGTCCCCCTCTCCCCCATATAAAAAACTTTGTTCTCAGGAGAAAATGAGACTGTATCATGCTGCTGCCCAAACACCATTGCTTGAACTTGTAGAAGTATTTCTGTTCAAGCTAATCTGGAACTACTGGGGAGGGTGAAGGGGGGTGGTGGTTCCTGATTTAGTGGTTTTTTTTCCTCTTTGAAAAGAGTCCATTTCATTCAGCACCACTTCTCAGGCCAAACATGAGATTTCTTCCCAAACTGAAAGAAAGGGTTGACTTTCAGCCAGCCTCTGTTCAGGGCCCTCACTGGACCTCTCGGAATAAAAGTTCAGTTTTTCACAGTCCATGTCACAGAAGCAGGATTTTTAACTGCACTTCTTCCACTCCAGGTACGTGTGCTGCAATCCACTCACTCAGCCAACCGCCCTGCTCTGGGTAATGGTATTTATTCCAGCTGAGCAGTTCCACGAGGATAAAATGATGAACTTAAACTGAGGTCATATGTTGCAGATCCTCATGTCCTAAATTTTCCAGAATGACAGAAATCCATTTCAGCCAGTATTCCATGTTGGTTATCACCATTAACAAAACTTACTCATAGAAAGGCTAGATCAGTCCAGAGGAAAATGACTAGAGATAACAGCCAAGATCTCTGTCAAAATCACAGGTGGTAAATGGGAGGTGACACAGACAGTGAATATAACTGGAGCTGGTGGGTTAAAGGTGAAGCCACACAATATTGGAAGGGGCAGTATCCCAGGGGCATCTTCTCTGGCTTATATGCTATGTTCCTTACTGCAGAAAAGCAGCCTCTGATAGAAATACCTGCTAAGAAGGTTGTTTCCATGCATGGGAAAAGCAGCCCTCCTCTGGAAGAGGGGCTTATCCAGAGTGGTGCATGCCTGGCAGAAGGGGAGGCTGGAGCTTGCAGCTCAGCACAGACTGCTAAGGTGAGTGAGCAGCCACCTACAAGGAGTTGCATCTGGCAACAATGAACATCCTGGGGTTTGGTGGGGACTGGGCACAGGTTGTTGCCATTCTCATAGTCACTGAGTTGCCTAAAAACCTGGCAGGACACAGATAAAATGGGTTGTATCATGCTGATGCATCAAACCCTTGTGCAGTTCTCAGTGTCACAGTGGAGCAAGGAGGAGGCATAATGTGTCTACTGGAGCCAGGAGCATGAGTGTGCAGGGTAAGGGTGGTGCACTAAGCTTTGTTAAACCAACTCCTTGTGCATGGACTATATATGAAATTGAGTGAACCACGTTCCGGGAGGGGCTAATTTTCAAGTATTGCCTTGTGCATTGGGATTGCTGACTCACTTTGTCCCTGACATGGACAGTGGAGCTCCAGAATGGCAGATCAGATTCACACCCATGCCTGGTGGGTGCTTGTGTGTCATGGGAGGTTGCTCCTCTGCTTGCCATAGGATTACCTGGCAGTTTGATTCAGGTTCTCTTTTTACTTATTGGTTATCTAGGGACTGTAAAATGTTCCTTTGGCAACTTTAATCCCTCTGTACTTCAGAGATTGTGAAACCTTGAATGACCTGCCCAGAGCCCTAGATCATTTTAGCAAGAAGGCAGAAGCCTGAGCTGGGTTGTGAAACTGGTCCTTGTGGTTAGCAGGCAGCATGTTTACTGGGTCTCAAACTTTATCTGTTCAAGTAAAGTTCAAGCTCAGCAAGCAGGGGCAAAGCGCCACTCAGAGCCTCTTAAAAAGACTTCTGGTCTTGTGCAGAGAAAATGTGAAAATATTCACAGCCAAAAGGCAACTCTAAAGAATTTCTTCCTGAAACACATCATAGATTTCTGTTTTCTTTAAGTAAAGCAGATTCCCAGTAGGAAACAGGATTAAATTGGGCCATGTTAGAAGTTAACCTCTTTTGGACAAGAAAAGCCATTACAGTGTCAGAGTCTGACATCAGGTTGTGTTGAAATCATCAGGATTGCATCTAAAAACACTCAAGCATGTCAGGCATCTGCCTAAGTACAAGGTGTTAATATCAAAGTAAATTAGAGTAAGAAACCCAGAGGAAGCTTTTCAGCCCACTTCAGTACAAATGTGCAAGCTTCATTTGTGTGCAGTCATCCCAGTTCCATGTCCAAAGTGCCTAATTAGCCATTTGCAAGGACAATTACTCAATTTGCATGTATGTCCATGAATATTCCACAGGCAATTTGCACCTCTATTTACACATTTGGGGATGGATTTTTAAAGAGCTTAGCCCTCAGCTACCGATTTTGAGTTGCTTACATGTGTTTTGTGGAGAAATGGATCAGTTTTGTAAAACTCCTGAAGAGTGATGGATCTTGTCCCTCAATTTCTCTCCTCTACTGCAGAGAAGAAGCTGTCAATGATATAAGGTTATGGCAGATGTCACCAGATGGCACTCTTACATTGATTCTCATTATTTTTGTGTTTATTGTGGTGTTATGTATGAGCAAATGCTCAGTATTGAAGCGACATGCTCTGTAGTGGAAATTGTTTCATAGGCTTGGGTTTGAGTTAGTTGGTATTATGGAAAATTCAAATACTCCTCAGGAGATGAACACGACTGAAGTGTAATTCTTGGAAGAAGTTGTTGTATAGACCCCAGAATTTCTTTGTGGAGGTTCCTCTGTTCATGCAATAAGATACTGGTGGCACTCAGAATATAACTAAAATCTTACACTACTGATCTCTCCCTGAAAGATGGCCAGCAAGGGCTTACTGTGGGGACATGTGACACTGGTGGCAAAATAAGCTAATTGTAATAGAAGGGAGGATAAAATTATCACCAGTGTTCATCCAATGTTAAAAGCGAAAGACAGACTGAAAGAATAATTTTATATCCTGGTGTGTGAAAACAGTAATATTGGGGCACAATACAGAAGGTTTTCTCTCCAGCATGCCAATGGTTTAAATATTAGCCCCTAATTCTTGTGATGGTATTTCACCCCAGAAAGTTTGGTTTGTTTTTTTTCCATGTCTCAAAAAGGAATCATCAGACAAAGACATGATTCATCTCCAAAATCAGCCAGGAGGACCTCCAAAGTATCAAAAGAAGATTGTTCTGAAATAAAATATGCCTTAGAGAAGGTGAAGCAATAGATCAAAAAATATTACTCATGACATTCAACAGAATGTATCCAACATGCTCCTAGGAGTTAAGATGAATCTCCACAAGAGAAGGTAAATCCCCCTGTTTGTTTTCTTCTGATTGCTTCTAGACTCCTATTGCTTGAAGCCAGCAAAATCCATACTCCCCACTCTGGGATATTGATTCAATAAAACCTGGGACATCCGCACCATAGAGAAACATGTGAGATTGAAAGGTAACAAAAATAGGTAACAGGCATCATTTACAAACTTCTAATGTGGCTTCTGTGGGCGCAGTGCCTCAGTGGTCTCTTGGGCACACTGTGGGCAAGAAATCCTCTTGGCATGGAGAACCTCATTTTATATTCCTTTTCAGATCTTTTATTGCTGTTGTTTTCTGCTTAGAGTGAGGCTGCCTGCTGGAACCATATCCATCTATGAGCATCAAACACTTACATAAAACTCAAATACGAGCTCAGTATCAAAATGTTCCTCAGTGGACATTGTCATTTTGGTTTACATTGTCCCACTTGATGTCTGTGAGCTGAGACTGCAAAGTAACTCCACTTATGCAGATTATCAGTACTATTTCTACTGACAAGGCATCTCTATTGCGACAGAAGTGTCACAATAGCTTTTGTGCATCTTCCTTTCCACCAGTGGGAGAAGGGGTCTTGCCATGCACTTTAGTTCCAGCCTTGACCTTCTGGAACTCTGTAAAAAGATAGGAAATGTTGTAGAAAACACAGTGGTTCAAAGACTAAAGAAAATGCCTTACATGGAGTGATTTCAGAGCTCAATCTGTTTGGCGTATTAGGATGACGACAGGGAGGTGATGTGGTTGTGCAAGACAGATGACCTTGAGTGGGTTATTTCCCCTTCTAGTAAGGAAAGACGTCTCCAAGAGAGCTAGTTCAAGTGCAGACAGTGGGGACTTGGCTGGCAGAGGATTTAGCATGGGCTATAAAAGCCTAGCAGGAGGCATATGCTGCAATGACACCTACAAACTCTGGAGTACAGCTGCAGGCATTCCATGAACACACCACTCAGATGCGGTCACAAGGGCAAGAGTGGTGCAAATGTAATAAAATAGTTTGTCATTCCAGGAATGAGAGGCAGGTCCCTTGGCAGTGAATGCACCAGGGACCCCGGGGGAGGCAGGCTACAGTGTCCAGATGGTCAGTCTTGGTCAGTCTGTTGCCTGGAGTCTCTGGTGGTTTGGATTCAGCTCCTCAGAAGCAGACTCCCTTATGCCTATCCCCAACTGGAGGGCTCACAATCTCTTTCAGGTTCACAGGTTCAAATGTGTGACCTGGGGACATCCCAGTCTCACAACAGGATGAGAGCTTTGGAGTTTTTCACTATTAATGTGTGCAGACAGCACCACACTAAACAGTTAGCTATTGTTCTGCTGTCAGGCTGGACGTGTGCTCCGAAGTGAAGTCTTTCAGGCTTGTTATAGATTCAGACATCTCTTCATCTGGATGTTGCCTGCGGTCTTGGAAATAATTATGTCTTTCAGTAAGAACATAATTCTTAGGTGAATAAAAATCACTCAGCACTTTAATGAGACCATTACATTTAGTTTCAACTATCTTACCCTCTTCCACAAGGTCTTTCAGTAGGAGAAACAGCTTTGATCCACCTTCTAATAAAAACATGTCATGCACCCTGAGTAATGGATTCATTTCACTCCCTCCCAACAAACTCTGCAGCTTCACCTGCACTCTGCCCCTGGTTCTCCTCAAGGAGGTCAGTTCTCTTCCTCTTCCTTTGTTTGATGTCACTCTTGGGACAGCCCCTTCTGATGAAGCTGTAGTCTCTGAAGGACCTGAAGGATGAAGAGGCCCTCTCAGCACCTGCTCTGCACTGCAACAATTATGTTCCTAAAATAAGAGACTGATTTAAACTACAGTTGCAAAGAGAGAGCATTCATGAACAGCTCTGTCCAAGGAGATGCACAACAGAAGGACATGCTGGAAGTGCTCCAGCCCTTGAGCCACTGAGGCAGGAATGTACTGCAGCTTGTAAGCACCAGTTAACCCTTTGCAGACACAACTCATTTTTCCAGCTGCAAATGAATCCTGCTAATCAGATTGTTTTTCTATGCATAAATTTAGAGCCATACAATCATAGAATGGTTTCGGTTGGAAGGGACCTTAAAGCTCATCCAGTTCCAACCCCCTGCCACAGGCAGGGACCCCTTCCACTGGAGCAGCTGCTCCAAGCCCCTGTGTCCAACCTGGCCTTGAACACTGCCAGGGATGGGGCAGCCACAGCTTCTCTGGGCACCCTGTGCGAGCATCTCAGCACCCTCACAGGGATGAGCTTCTTCCTAATGTCTAATCTAAATCTACCCTCCTGTTGCTTTTAATTATGCCCCAGTGCGCAATGCTAAACAAATCCCATCTTTTTGTTACATATACCCTCCAAGAAACTTATTATGTTCATCTCCAGTCATTATGCAAAAGTATCTCTTTTAATCATTCCTTGCATTCAGCCCCTCCAGACCTCAATTATTTAAGCTCCCTTTTAATGTGCTGCAATCATTCTGCTACTGAATGGACTATAGTGATTTCACCGGGTGTTAGAGATTCTAAATAGATAACCAGAGGTCATTAAATGTTTTTCAGGTAACCATTCTACAGACAATAGTTTATGCTTTTATATGCCCAAATTGCAACACAAACGACAGCTCTTTTTCTTTGGAATGTGGAAGATTTTCGTCATAATGCAGCAAACTCAATGTGATAATTACTGGTAAAATTCTTTTTCTTGTTCTTATCAGCACTTTGTCACTGGAAACAGTCCATTTCCATAATTGCTGGTTCTTTATTATAAAAGTCACATTTTCCTGCTGAAGACTTTAGTAGTAGACAGTCATTTTAAGGTTCCTCACAGAACAAGGCTCCTTAAGAGAATAAACAAGGGAGGAAGCAAGCAGTTTCAAGCCAGTTGTCTTGGAAAGGGTAGCGGAGATGATTCCTTTGGGCATGGGTACCAGCCCTTTAGCAAAGGATTTCAACTTTGCTTCTACAGTGATGATGAAGTTCTGCTGGGCTAGGAGGTGCTAAATGCTGTCAGCTCTCTGAGTACAGTGATGCTGTTCTCTGTCTGCTGTCCATCTGTGTTAAAGGTGACAATTATGAAGCATGAGGGCAGTACAAATGCTTCCAAAGAAAGGGAGACCTTTCTTAGCTAGAAGTGACTTAGGAGAGGAACAAGGGCTCAGGCAAGTAGTGTGTGCTCAGAGCACAGTCATGAGATTGCTAAGGCCTTTTTGGCAGATGTAGAAGCATGGAAAGGTTGTTTGGAAAGGACCTTTGGAGGTCTCCATTCCAGCTTCTGACTCTAAATGGGACTATTTCCAAACAGCAGACATTCTAGATCTGAGATGCTTCCACCCACTGGATTACTCTCCCAGGGCTCCTTGTAGAAAGGGTTTTCCCAATGTCCAAACTGAAGCTCTCATTCTGTGGCTGTTACCCCTCTTTTTTTACCATCTGTCACTACCAGGTAAGGGTCTGCTGCATCATCTTTGTTAATGCTTTTCAAGTATTTGCAGGCTGTAATAACAGCAATACAATGTAAACCAGAGGTATTTTGGATTTCTCCCTATGATCTCTCCCCAGGTTAGCTGAGAACTCATTTGACTCACCTAGAACTGGGAACTGGAGACATAAACTCCTGGTCTACCTCATTCTGAGGCCTTCTTGGTAAAAAAAGGTAATTTGTAGCTCAGAATAGTGGCATTTGCTTCAGATATTTCCACAGTGTCTATCAGCAGAGACCAAAGCAGTTGATTGTCACATCCCCAAAGTCTTGTCCTCCGAAGATGGCATGATCTGTTGCCAAAATTATTTTTTCACTGGGGATTCTTTGTGCTCTAAGATTTCTCTTGATGCTGCATTTATTCAGAAAAAAGGGGTTTTAAAGTCTTATTTTGATTTGTTTGAATCGAAATTAGATTAATTTCGTTTTGAGATGGGGTCAGTGGAAGAGTCTATTAAAAAATTAAGAGCAAAAGAAAACAACAGAATTGCAACTGCAGCATGAAAGCGTGAAGGCTCTTGTCAAAACCTTGATACAAAGGACAATGCTGTGCTTCATTGTCAAAGGGAGATAATTGAAAATAGCATTGAGTCGTGTCATCACAGAGCTCCAGACCCGAGAGAAAGTTCAGAAGCGGTTGATTTTTGTAGCAAATTATTTTCATTGTTGGAAAAACTGCTTGAACAGGAATTTGATCTTCCTTTAGAAATAAAAAAAGCTTTAGAATGCTATACAAACCCCTGCCACAAACTACTATTTCAGAAGCTTCATTTCTCTATAGGCTTTTTTACATTTCTCAGAGTAAAGCAGACAGAATTTGGTCTTCTTAGGAAAAACCCATGTATTTAGAAAAAAAACCCAACTCACACATGTTTATTGATAGCCACAGCAACAATACAGTTGTTGAAATGCTTCCCTTTGAATAGACATGCTATCATTCTATATGCCTCTTTCTTTTGCATCGTCACTGGAAAGAAATGCAACAATGCCAGATCATGTTTAGTGATATGGTTAACAAAAAATTGGGAGTGATAGGCACCCCCAGATGCGTCATCCCTATCCTAATAATCCCTGCCCTGCCATTCTCTGGAAAGGCAGAGGTGCCTGTGATGGTCCCTTCTCACAGTTCACAACTGGAAAGAATCCATGAGCATTGTTTGCTCTTTTTTCCTTCACTACCCAAGAAGATGGGAGAACATGAGATGTTTTAAGCAGAACATCAGCAGCCAGCTGGAAGAGATTTGAAACCTACATGGCGCTATGTGCAGTAAAAGCAATCTAGTCTAGCCCAGCAAGTCATATGGCTGGACATCCACATCTGATCTAGTCATCATCAGACTCTTGCGCAATCAAAGCAGCTCCAGAGCAGTTCAAGATGCCTTGTGTCTGGTGAGTCTCCACTGACCAAAAGGGACCCTGATATGCAGACGCTGAAAGGGGGGAAGGGCTCAGATGCCTCATCCTTCACCACAAGTTCTGTTGCTTCCCTTGTTGTAGGTGCAGTCTTTTTGCCTCTGTATGTGTGGAAGCTCAGCTGGTAGCTGGTTGTTAAACCAGTGGTCCTTATACTTCTTCCCAGTTATGAGTCTTCTGGGAGAAATTGTTCAAAACTTTTTTCCTCTCCAGCATGAATATTTTCTCAGAAAAACATTTCTTTTTAAACCTGTAGTTTCCTGAGATATAAAGAAAAAAATTCAAACTGCATCTTTCTCTGTATGAAAAATTGCTTATTTTGTTAGTATTATTACTTATTAGTAATTACTAATAAATTTGTTAACATTACTTATTAGTAATTACTTCACATTGTTACTTATTTTGAGGGTATTATTGTAAGTGGGACCAAAAAATACATTTTTCATAGTTTTAAATACATACTTGTTTCTGCTTGAATGTCATAGCACCTTTTACAGTTCAAAACTTCTAGTTCAAAACCAATTATGAGACAGTTCATCCATCTGCTATGTTCTTGTTCTCACTCTTCCCAATGTTTTCTGTAATGTCTAAAAGGAGAAGAACCCACACACAAAAAAAAGAAGTATTTTATTTCTCTATCTGTTTTCCAAAGAATAACTTCTAGTTTCAAGGTTCTGGCTTCCGAAGGTAAAGTTGAACCAAAGCCCAACATGAAATAAGTAGTTTCTTTTAGTCCTAGTTTTCAGGTTTGCCTTTAAAATAAAAAGAAAATCACAAAAATGGCATATCCTCCCCATTTTTTAAAAGAAATCCCAGCATGTGCTGTCTAAAAATAGTTGATTTCCTGTTTTCTCTTAAGGATAAGCACCCAACCACAGCAAACCCTAGTGCAGCAGCCCTACTACACCCCTCCAGCAAAGCGCTGCTGTTCCCTGCTGCCCATCACCCTGTCTGCACTCCCATCATGGTTCTTGCTGCTGACAGCAAACAGACACCTGGAATGAAGAGCTCCCTTCATTGATCCACTTGGCACTCGTGGGTCTGCTCTGAGCAGCTCTCACTTGGGTTTTGTATTGATTTCTTCCAGTCCTTGACTCACAGTGAGTGCTGTGAGGACAACTGAATAGAACACTCCAGTAACAAAGCCCCGAGAAAACATTTCTACCAGCCTCTTCCTTTTGCCTCTTTATTGGCCTGTGGGACATGTGTTCTTAAACTTTGAATAGTTACATTAGGCACTGAGGAGCAGCTCAGCACAGTGGGAGCAATGCAACCATGGCTGCCAAGCACATTCCCTCCAGCCTTCTTGCTCTTGCAAGACTGGAGTAAGAGCCCCTGTGTGGGATCACAGAAATACCTTGTTCCATATGAAAAAAAGAAGAACCATAAAGAAAAAAAGGATATTTAGACCTCCACAGAGGTGTGCAAACACTGCCTGGTTCAGTATCACCAGATGACATACTGACTCCAGTGAGTTTTGAATTAGATACCATTTTTAGTCCAGGCACTCAGCATCATATTGTGGACATATCAATAAGCCAGAGTACATCCAAAGGAAACCATTTAGAATGTTCAAAGGTCTAGGGAACACAGCCTGTGAGGGAAGACTGAAGAGATGAGATCATCTAGTCCTAAACAGAAGCTTAAGATTGAACTTCATGGTGGTGTTCAAATATAGCAATGTTAGGAAAAAAACTGTAATTCATATCTCTGTGAAGTAACAACTTTATTGTTAGAAAAAACTTTCTGTACCCTAGCAGGACTTTAATAAACTTACTGGGGAGAGGATATTTCTGCTGCTGATGTTTTTAAGATACAGGTTGGACTCCTATCAGGCAGAAATCACTTAAGTAGAACTCACCCAGCCTTGGAGCCCCAGGATGGCTGAGGGAACTCTTGTGCTCCCTTTGTGCTTGGTTTTCCCTAGGTTGGTGCTTCATGGAAAGTAAAAATAGTCAGCACTTGATGAGTGTGTTAGGGCAACATAGTCTGCATGTGCTTCAGTGGTGGCAGGAGATGGACCAAGGTGGGACTGCTGTGGCTGGACTCTCTAGCAAATGGTACAGCTGTGTGTGCAAAGCATATCCCATGGTTTAATTACCAGTTTGATGACCCCCAAAAAGCATTTATATCATATTTCCAACCTTAAATTCTTCACAGCAGCCAGGGCTGGATGGAGATCTGAAGATTACACCATGGTTATGATTTGGAGGACTGCCCTACCAACACATACACTGAGAAGTGACTGCATTTTGTTACACAGACAATTAATGAATGAACTTTCATTGAGTGATTAGATTAATACTCAAGCTGGAAAATTAGCGTGAATCCATAAGGCTGAATGTTGTGAAACAAAACTGAATTGTCAAACAATTCTGAATCATGAACATGTTTGTAGAACTCCTGGTACTCTGAGAGGGATGATTGGAGAAGAGCTAGGGAGGCAAATTCACTGAGTAAACAATACGTTGGGAAGCATTTAACCTGGATGAGTCCCCTATTGGTCTGATCTCTGTTGAAACAAATGGGAACACTGTAGGCACAGCACTTGTCTGGAAAAACAGTCTATGTGCCCAAAGACACAGAGTACCCCTTTCTAGAGAGGCAGAGCATCCAGGGGACCCAAACCAAGCAATCATTTTGAGTAAGAAGGGTCATGTTTCTAAAATAAGGATGAGGTTTCTACTCACCACTGGTAGAGATGGCAGTTTTACTGAAGGAGGAGACAACAAAGACCAGGACTTGAGAGGGACAGAGTGTAACACAATGAACAGAAATCAGCTGGTTTGCAGGTAACTGCATTTCCCCAGTCTGTGATCTCAGGCCTCTCCAGCTGGTGTTTATCAGAAGGGCATAGAATCATAGAATAGTTCGGGTTGGAAAGGACCTTAAGATCATCCAGTTCCAACCCCCCTGCCATGGGCAGGGACACCTCACACTAAACCATGGCACCCAAGGCTTCATCCAACATGGCCTTGAACACTGCCAGGGATGGAGCATTCACAACCTCCCTGGGCAACCCATTCCAGTACCTCACCACCCTCACAGTAAAGAATTTCTTCCTTAGATCCAATCTAAACCTGTGCTGTTCAAGTTTGAACCTGTTACCCCTTGTCCTATCACTACAGTCCCTAATGAATAGTCCCTTCCCAGCATCCCTGTAGGCCCCCTTCAGGTACTGGAAGGCTGCTATGAGGACTCCACGCCTTGACTGAGGTATTTATTGGCATGGGATCACCTTAAAATGAGAACAAAAGAAGAAAGGCAACTTCTAGAGGCTGGAGCATGACTGGTGGGAAGAGATGCTATTCTTTGGCAGGTTGTTACGCAGGCAGTGATGACAGTAGAGATGATTCTGCTTTTATTCATTTCAAACCCCACAGTTTTTCCATGAGATGCTGTGATCTGTGCTTTGCCTTCCCAGCTCTGTCCCTGTCCTGATTAAGTGCTGTCCCTAGAGCTGCAGAGGCAAAGCTTGCTAACTGAGCTGCATGCTCATCATGGAGAAGAGAAGCTGCAGAGACGCTGTAAGAGATGCAAAGTCAATTTCTCTCCTGTTCTTTCTCTGTCTACGGAGAAGCCATGGCCAGCAGGGAGGTTGATGGCATCTGTTTTGTTCACCTGATCATTTTGCCATGGGTCTTGCTCAGAAGGGGAGTCAGCACATCACCTGGAGCACAGGCCCTAGGAGGAACCACCTTCCCTGGCCATGGGCATGGGCAGAGTTGTCCCTGCCATGACCCTGGACCTGTAGGAGCTGTGCTGCCGTCTTGTCCCTCCTCTCACTGCTCACCTAACACATCAAGAGAACAGCTGTGTTTTCATGCCACCTCTTGGGGCTCTTCCATATCTCGCTGAATATTGTCGCAGAGAGACACATTAGTTTGTTTACAGCATTCTGTTTACTGAATGTGTTCTCTATTTAGTTTTTTTATTATGATATTTTATTTTTATTGCTCTCTGCATGATCTGTTTGTTTGCATTAACTCGATTCAAAGGTTTCATAATCTGATTATGGGGAGCAAGGCTCAGAAAGAAGTTATAAAACGTGCACACTGTAGCAATATACCTGCATTACTGATCACCAGCCGTATTTGCTCCTTAAGCCTCAAGCTCTTTCTTTGCTAGGGCCTTTCCCTGAGAGTAAAAATTGCTGATGAACCTGTGGATAGCTGGACACTGAAAAGGGGTGCAGAGTTAATGATACAGGATCTACAAGTCTGAGAACCTCTTTATGTTTCAAGGTTCCCCATGCCTGTGCTCAGTGCTCCAGGACCTGCCTGTCCATGAGTGGATCCATGGCACACAGTGGAGCCAGGGGAAATGGTTCTACATGGCTGTGACTGGCAAAGATGCTCCAGACTGCTTCTGTTTGGGAAGGAAATCAGTTTTATGCTCTGTAAGATCATAATGCAGTTTTACAGAGGAAGCACACTCTCTTGTGTTGCTATACTGCTTTTACTTCAGTTATACCAGGTCAATACACATTTGTTCCATGATCTTGTCTTTGTGTTGTGCATAACATGAAGGTAAGAGGTGTTTTTTCTTTTCAGTAGATCCATAGAATCACTTTGTCTCCTATTTTCCTGTCTAATGCAGCTTCTGGTTCAGAAAACCTTCTGATGCTGATTGCCAGAAACAGGGAGGGTGTCACAGATGATTATGACGCTACTTGTGTCTGCGCTTACTACTTCCTTAAATGTTTGCTTAGGAAAATAAGGCTCTGGAGTGGTCATTTCACTTGTTGTCTACCACTCATCTGAGCATTCACTAAGTTCTGGCAAGGAGCCTGCAGAGAGGAAGGCACTTGCACCATTCATTAGTGCATCGCTTTTACCTTCAGCAGCTTTTCTTTGCCTAATTGGATACAATCAGGTAAAGAGCTCAGTAATTCTCTTTTTCACTCATGCCAGCAACTGGCAAATTGCAGGAAAGATTCCTCTGTAGCCAGATGTTAGCCAGGAAATAAATTTGCCCTTGAGCAAGGGGATTTCTAGCCATTACGTTCAGCACTGAGCGTGTATCAGGATGATGCCTGAAATAATATCAGCAGGTCTTTTTTTCCGTCAGTTTTCTTAGAAGTCGAGGGAGGGGTTGACCAAGACCTCAAATATCCCAGGGCTTTTTATTAGAAATAACATGACTTGAAAGTTTCCACATGAACCTTGTGAATCGGCTGTCTGGGGACACACTGATTCAGGGCTTCATCCTCTACCTGTTGTAGAATTTCAAAGGGGTGTAAATGCCTAAAGAAGCAGATATACGAGGAAGTTTCTATAATCTCAGAAGCCTCTGTAACACAGAAAACTGCCTGGCAGCTTTTGGTAGCAATAGAACTGCCTGCGTGATGGAAGTGGGGTTTTTAACAGTTTTCTGAGCTCCAAGAGCTTGTGTGTCAGTATCTGCTCTGCACACCAGCAAATACTTGTCTTACAGACTGTCAGGGTACAACTGGAGAAATCTCCAGTGTCAGACCCTGGTTCAGTTCGTGATCCCAAGAAATGAAATTAAGATACAAAAGAGGTCAAGGACCGTAATCGGTTGGTTCGTTTATTACCAAATGCAAAAAGATAGTTATTATAAAAAAGGGAAATTATTGTAATAAAGGGAATAGCAATAGGACAGATTGGACAAAAGGTAGAAAATGAAGCAAAGATTTAGGGTGCAGAGAGAGAGGGAGGGAGAGCCACCACCATGGATCCAGCAGTGTCCTGGGGATCTGTTGTCATTATCATTTGTGGTGGGAGTTCTTCAGGGTTCATAGTCAGTACTGGAGCAGTGTCCTTCAGGAGTCCATCAGAGGTGGGTGTCCTCATGGAAACGTCCTCATGGAGTTGTCCCCTTGAAGGTACCTCATGGAGTGTGTCTCGTGGAGTTGCCCTCATGGCTATGTCTCATGGAGGGTGTCCCTCAGGGTCCATAGTAGTCATTGGTGAAGAGTGTCCTCACAGAGGTGTCCTTCCAGAGCCGTATTCATGGCAATGGTTCCCTGGTGATGTGCCCCTGGTGATTACCTTTCCCCACTTTTATAATGAGTTGGGAGGAGAACCCTGTTCTTATGTCACAAGTTCCTGGTGGACCAGTTTCCCTGGTCTTGCAGCCAGCTCTTCAACTGCACACACACAGTGTCTAGCAATTCTTGGGATAAGGGGCAGCAATTCCTCACACCAGTCCTTGAGGTAATGGACTGAAAGAGTCTTAACTCTTTCCCAGAGGTGCTGTGGAAACGTACATATTTGGAGATATTACAACACTGACTGGATGAGACCCTAAGCAACCTAATTGAAGATGACCCTGCCCTGCATCAGGGGTTGGACCAGGCAACCTCCAGTGGTCCCTTACAACACAGATTCTGCTGTGATATTATGGAAAGCAAAAGCAGGGCATTCAGCAGTGTCCTGCTACAGCACTAGAGGCTGTTTCTGTGGAGCTGGGGAAAACAGACCAACAAAAGCACCACAAAAAGAGAGAAGCAAGTACAGAAGTGCTGCTGCTGCCTGCTGGAGGAGGAACGAGCTGGTCAAGGCACCCAGCTTGAAGTCCATCTCAGAATCATAGAATCATACAATCATAGAATGGTTTGGGTTGGAATGGATCTTAAAGCTCATCTAACTCCAACCCCCTTCCACTAGACATCTTTCATGAGACTATGTTGCTCAAACCCACCCAACCCGGCTTTGGAAAAAAAGGTAAATCATTCCTTTCCTGTTCCACCAAAAGAGCAAAAGGACCATCCATGTAGCTCAATGCTGCACAAGTCTCTGAACCATGGTGTTGGATGTCCTGTCTCCATTCTCCTTTACCTTTTGATATTTTAAATCTCGGTTAATTGCAGAGACATCTGCTTGCAGCAAAGGATGAACAAACAAGTTTCAAAGCCAGCTTGCTTGGTGCCAGCAGCAGCTGCTGGTCAAACAAGAGATCCCAAGTTCATCCCTCTCTGTTTCTCTATTGGAGAAATATTATTAGGAACTCCCTCCATACCAAGCACTGGATGCTGATGCCAAGACAGCCATTTAATCCTGGGTATGAATACCAGCCTGTAAATATGAAGTTCTTCAGCACCTCAAAAAGCAGTGCTCTGGCTTTCTTAGCTGGTGTTTCACATCTTTTTCTTCTCCTGTACTGGGGAACACAAACGGACTTCAAGACTTGTTGGAATGTCCTGTCCAAGTCTGCAAAGAGGCAATGTCAACCCCCAGATTTTACTTTCTTCGCTGGCAGAGACTGCTGAACTGTGGCAAAGAAAACCTTCCTGAAAACATATTTTGGAGTGAATTTTAAACTCTAACAAAAGTGTGGATTTTTAGAATTTTATCTTTTTTTTTTTTTTATTCCAGCTTACTGTCCTGTAACAAACCAACAATTTTTGCCCATGCACACCTTATTTTCAAACAGAAAATAGGATTTTTCACATTTTTGTGCAATGATCACTGTAAGATGGATGTAAAAATAAGGTGGCAGATGTTATGAGCAAAGCAACGAGGTCTGGTTTGAAACCTGCAAAATGGAAACAGAGTTATTTCATGTTTCTTGAATTAAATGGTTTTTGATATTTATCAGGCATGTGAGGGCAGGTGGATCCACACTGCTCTCCATTGTCTTAATCTGAAGGGAGGTTTTAAAGTGAAACAAAGGGTAAGGCTGACCCTGGACAACTCTGTTCTTCCCACTCCCTGGTAGCAATGGCAGAGTGAGCAGGAAGGCATTGCAGGTGAGGGCGTCTGCTGTAGGTGAGGGTCCAGCATAAAGAACTCTGTCTTATGTTATCTGTGCCAAAAGCTGAATTTGACCCTGAATTAACACGCCTTATGGGTTTGCTTTCTGATGGTTCCTTCCATGCTGTGATGGGATCACGCACCACAGATTTGCATCCAGAGATTACATCCTACTGCACACTGAAACTATTCAGATAGATGATATTTGAGTATTAGCAGCCCTCCTACTTCTGTCTCCACTGTAATTGCTGCTAAGTCTTCCTGATAGTCTTTTAAATGAGGAAGAGATCAAATACATACAAATGCTTATGATCCCTTGTAAACTAACAAGCCCTTAGGAAACATTAGCTTTCAGCACTGAATGAGGGTTCAGCTGCTGTGGAATTGTGCTATTTGCAAGCACTTTTGTTTTTTGTTTTTTGCTTATCACTGGAAAGAACTTTAATTCACAGCCACAACTGATCCCAGCCATGGGCCCAGCTGAGACTGTTCTGGTCAGTTCCTTAGGTCAGGAGTGCCTGCTGAACATCTTTGCTTCTTGCAAAGCCATGACACAAGCCCAAGTTACCTGTTTTCAGTACTAATTAATAAGCTATATGGCCTTATGTGCTGCAATACTCCTGAATATAATTTAAAACACCCCCATAACTACATATGTTAAAAAACCCAGAAGAAAACAAACCCAAACAACACAGCTTAAATTAAAATTTTCATC
Source organism: Melopsittacus undulatus (assembly GCF_012275295.1). Taxonomy (NCBI): domain Eukaryota; kingdom Metazoa; phylum Chordata; class Aves; order Psittaciformes; family Psittaculidae; genus Melopsittacus; species Melopsittacus undulatus. Next base: position 871,523 of record NC_047538.1, on the reverse strand, counting down.
AACTTTCCCTCTTTGAAGAATGTGGGAGACAAGACCCTTTGGGACAGTCTCTGTCTAGTTATGGCACCTCCAGCATGAGAAGGAGAAACCTGTGAGTAGAGCAACTGTCTTCATTGTGCTAACCATGGCCTAAGACAGAACTCTGAAAGCCCTTATGAAGCCAATGCTGTTGGCTGCAGCACAGGTCAGAGACTATCAGGTTGATTTTAATCTTAGGGCACAAAATATTCCAGTCAAGTAAAAAGAAAAGCCCCCAGTTCCTCTCCTGGAGCTCCTAGTTCTGAGTATTGAGAACAAAAATACACAGAGCAGAGTCTATAATTAGAAAGGGACATTACAAGAAAAGGAGTGAAAATTGCCCTGTCAACCTCAGTTCTGTTTAGGCTACATATACTTTCTCCATAATGTGCTTTGTCAGAAATACAGCAGTGGGTTTATAATGGCTACAGAGGCTAATACTGATGGCAACACTGATGCCGTCTCCTGGAGACACACTGAAATTAGAAGTTTCAGTGTTATCTGTAATAGGAAAACTAACTTCCATTGTCTGGGAACTGTCCTGCAATGGAGCAAGGCCCATCACCAGCGGGGGAGAAAAAAGACACTCAATTCTATTTTCTTATGAAACAGTAACTTTCCTCTGTGCACCTTGGTTCATTAAATAGGGCACTTTCCAACAGCACCACTCCATCTGTTTCCAAAAATGCAGCAAACCTCACTTCTTCCTTCTCCTCTGTCAGAATAATGAATAAAACTTTCTTGCTTTTCTCCTACCCTTGAGAATTCCCCAAGGAAAATCTGCATAGTGTGAGACACAGTGTTGTGTGCTATCAGAGCATCCAGTAGGATGGATGTGGATGTCCCACGCTGCAAATGGCCACCAGTCATGCAGCATTTTTATGGATCTTATTCTCACTGCAGAGACTACACATGAACCAGTGATTTACAGCCAGTCACAATCTCATTCTCCAGCCACTACTTTCCTTCCACATTTTGCAGATGTCTTTTGCTGTCAATTTCCTTTTACATATTTCAGGTATTTGTGGATATTTCCTGAAAGCTGTAGTGATTTCCTGAGCCTTGGCAATGCTTTCTGTTGTTTGGTGCAGTTGCCTAAAGACAGTCTGCTGAGTTAGGCTTGAAATTTTTACACTGCTGCTGCAGTGGATCTTGTTGTTTATGATGTTTTGTTCCTTCCTTACCTGCAGATATATTTCATTTAATGAAGGCAATCACTGTCTTTAAATCATAACATTGTAACACCAGGTTTCTTTTGTGATGCTTTGTCTGTGATTGCTTTTTGGACCCGCTGAGAGTGTCTTTGTTGTTTTATGGATTATATAGCTTGGGTACATTTCTCCATATTTTCATTACTGCTTCTATTGCATTCATAGAGCAAGGCTTCTTCCTTCAGCTCTCCAAGAACATCTTTACATTCCCATGGGTGGTGCTTAATGAAAGATTTCACAGCTTAATTTAGTGCCAGCAGTATTTGTCTTAAGGTTTTGAAGGTAGCAAGATCAAATCCAGAAGGAGTTCTATTTTTATTAAAAAATAACTCTGTTTTCTTATTCTCTGCATGTCAAATGGATCACAACAGTAGCACTTAATTATCTTCATCTACCCCTGTACTCTCTTAGAATTATTTAAATTGCTCATGCTCAAGATGCAAAACTTAAACTTCAGCAGATGCTTGATCTTCCAGCTGTTACTTACATGGGAAGCTGAAATTGGTGTCATTGGAGTTTGTCTGAAAGTGGGTTTCACTTTCTCTGCATCTCATCAGCTCCCTGATGGAGCAGGGGTAGCGCTGGGGATTTTCACCCCCCTGCTCTTCACTGATGAAATACAGAGTAATATCTGAGGAGCAAAATATTTAGCCTGGGGAAGTCCTTTGGGTTTCACTGGAAGAGAAGTGCTGTGATATATGAGTGGTTGAAAGGATGGTCTATTCAGTTCCTTCACTAGAGGATGCATGTTCCTGGCTGGAAGGTCCGGAGCCAGAGCAGCAAGTGAATCACTCATGTACCCACTCATGGCACACATAGTGCATTGTGCTGCTTTGAGAGGAGGCAGTTTTTCAGCTGAGTCTGTGTTTTCTCTTCTTCTGAGATTTCAGTTCTGTAGTTACAGGTTTGTACATCCTTGCAAGGAGAATAATACATAACCACAGGTGCTTATTGACTGGGTCACTACTGAGTTACAAATAGACTCGCCTGTGCCTTGGATGGGAGTAGGGGAATGAATTATTGATAAGGGCTGTGGTGTGATGAAGGAGGATGGAGATGGCCCCTCTTACTCGCACACCAGCTTTCCTGCTGCAGCTAAACACATCAAAGGGATGCACAGAGAAGCTGCTTCTTGCACTCCAATGCCAATGGTGGTGATACAGAGGCAGAAGCAAGCACAAGGCTTAACTACCAGACACACAGTCCCATAGTCATTAAAGGGGGATGAGGTTAATCTTCTGGCTCCTCTGAGCTGAACACAGCCTGACAGGGGCTCACCCTGATCTCTGCACTTTTCCAATGAAAGCAAAAATTTTCATGAAAAGCCAGGGCTGGTGATGGGAAATGAACTTTCCTTCCAAGTGCTCCCTAAACAGCAATCAGGGCTTAAAAGGATTATTGACCTGCAGGAAAGAGATGATTTGTGGGTGATCAGACATATCAATCGTTTTAGACCCAGTGTCCTCTGCAGATGACACATGGACCAGCTCTGACACCACAGAATGCAGAGGATCCCTCTTCTGGATGTGTCCCTGATGATTTCCAGATGCAAACCTGGCCTGCAATAGTATGAGGAATGATTTTGAGCACATTGATCTACTTGAGTTATGTACAAGACTTGGATGGAGCGACGATTTAAGAACAAGCTCTCCTTGAAGCAGATGTTTTACAAAGTATTGGTTGTGAACATCAGACCCAGGCTTTAGCTTTTTGTTCCTGTCTTGACTGTGAGGTGCATAAATTATCCATTTGACTCTGGGTTTTGACCCAGTGGGTGCTGAAACTTCATTTGCTTTACAGGAGTATTTTGCATCCTTGTGATAAAAATCCCTATTAGTTCCCTTCCCACTGGAGCTTGTGGAACACGTTGCAGGATAGAGCGCAGCCAACTGCTTTGCACCAACTGTTTTCAGCTCATGGCTATGTCCAAACGTCAAAATGCAGAGAGATTTTCTCATGACATATACAGAAATACTGGAATAAATGAAGTGTTTTCATTATGGCAAGAAGCAGCTTGTGCAATTCCTTAAAATACTGTCATTTCATCTTCCCCAGAAATAACATGAAAGAAAAACCAGCTCCTAATTCTAATCCAGGCAGAATTCCTGTTGCTTGTTTCCATAGGAAAGGTTCAGTTAAAATTTGCCCCCTTCAGTTATTTTATTATTTCTATCACCTCCCACAGATGGCAACCTCCTTTGCTCAGATACTTCCCCAATAGCTTTGATGCTCTTGGAAGATTTTAAAGTGAAGATATGGGGTTAATTTCACCTAAATTTAAATACGTTTTGATATAAAAAGTAATCTCCTATCATCAGCAGCTCTCATAAATGCTACTTCGCTAAAATGCCCTTTTTCCAAGCTGTGCTTTGATATACAGTTTATCCATTCACCACTCATTCTTGATTGGTAGTAAAGGCTTTTATTAAGGATGACAGAAATGTTTTATCCACCATCATAAACATGGTTTTATTAAAAAGAAAAAAAAAATAGAAAGGACAGGAATGAGAAAAATGCAGGTCCCCAGTCCTCTTTTCATAACTTATTGGGAAAGGTTTTATAGCTGAATCAGCTGCTGAGTTGCCATGTTTTTATCTAGGAGGATGCAAATTTAAGTGTTTCTGGGCTGTAACAGCAATACATACAGGCTCTGGGGTACCCACAGTTACTGTCTGAAGGCTTAGTACTGTGGGAGAGAAATAGGCAGTTTATTGCATCCATCCTACCAGCCTGGATATTTACAGAGAATGCAAGAGCAGTGCTGCTGCCTTTTATCGCAGCCTTCTTTGTAATGCACAGCATTTCTTTTCTTGGATTTCTCTCTCTCAAAACCCCCAGGTATTTAATTTCTTTTAAGCTGCAATGTGAATGAGCTCTTTCAGGACTGACACTAAATGAGTGAGGTCTTGAAGCAAGAGGTCCTGGTCCCTTGGATTACTGTGGACCCCTCCAAGAAGCCTAAGGACAGGGAAGTATTACTTTTATTCCAGCACCGGTCAATGCCAGTGAAACCTTCAGATTCTGCTGAGCTTTTCCCAATATTCCCTATATCAGGTCTTGGTAGAAACCTTTCCAGGGGGACTCTCTTTGCGGTGTGTCCCAGGGAGTATTGGGTAGTGTCCACCAAAGTAGTATGTTCAGATTGGCTCTTTACTGGATGAGATTGGGTTTGCTTGTGTCTCATTAACGCCATCTACTGCCCCTCAGTGACTGGTCCTTAGCCACCTTATTGACACCTGCTGGAACTCCTAGCTTCTCAGGAGACTGTGGTGAAGTTTAGAGACCTGTCTACCACAGTGATGCTCATATGAATATCTCAACATCCCAACAGCCACGACAATGTCCACCCTTTGCAATACAACAGCCAAGCCTGCCATTCATAAGAAAACAACTTACCTTCCTGCAACAACTCTTCACTGGGTTCTCTTTCCATTTAAAAGAAGAGAGATGAAGAGTTTATTTTATGAATGCAGGTGTCTGGACTGAATCCTACTAAATGCTTTAGCACTGGCCACTGCCCATCTGTCAGAGAGTTGGCGTGGTGAATCTTGACATTGTGCTATGTTATACTTTGAATATTGATCCAGATATAGCACATTCCTCAATCTTGTGGGGAGATAAATGTGTGACAGCTCCTGCACTGCTAAGTACTGAGTTTGGTAGAATGCCATCAGATCTCTGTCTTCACTGCAAGTCTCCAACGAAGGGAGACATAACATTGCTTGAGAGATGGATTCATCAGCAAAAGAGAATGGTGATGTTTATTGACATCAATTGAATAAATAAACAAGACAATAAATTTGGAATTGCTGCTGAAATCACTTGGAAGTGCTGTATATTGAATTCTACCTATTTTTATTGTCTGTGGAATGGGCTGCTGTTTTATGTATCATCATCTTTGTGATATACGGATTTTGTATGATTTCATCACATGTCCTGGGAAAAAGAAGAGGTGAAAAGAATTATCACCAGGTCTTAAATGCACAGATGAGCTAAACCAAACTCCAAGAGAGAAAAATTAAACCATTCCAGCCCAATGTGACAAAGTGGAGGTCATCCTGGGAAGCAGTGCTGGTGCTTGTAAGATGAAATGCTTCAATAGCTTTCACAGCACAATTTTGCTCCTGACTTCTGAGCACATTATGTTAAGAACTAGGAAAAATAATTGTTATAACTCTTCCAAACTCCTCATTCTCTAACAGGCCCCTCATGTGGTGGAGAAGTGGTCCAGAAAGGTGGACAATCTGGAGGTTCTTCTCAATATATTTGATTTGGCAGAAATAAAACATGAATAAATCCTGCCCAGAGATCTTTTCAGGAGAATTTTGACAGATTCTGTAGTTTTATCCCATTTGAAATAATTTTTATATTTTCCCTCCTTATAGTCCCAAGGAGTTTGAAGCTGTTTTACAAGAGCTCTCAGGGTGAGAGTTTGCTTCAGCTTAGTGTCTGAATTCCATTGTATCCAAGACGATTTCTGGGAAGAATTGTAACTGGGATTGAGAGGAAAAAGGTTGTTCTGGCAAGCCCAGCTTATACACATAGAGGGACAATCTGCTTAAGCATGTGAAAAATCTTGGTCCATGAGGAATGTGTCAGAGACCCTTGACTTCAGTAGTGTGGCCATTTTAATACAGGCACTTCTAAATTGACCCAAAACTTCAATATACCAATACCAGAAAGGAGGGACTAGGAGACAAGCTGAAGAGCTCTTTGTGAAAGATGAGCTCCCAAAGGTAAATTTGCTGAGCTGGCTGCGATGGATAGGTGGAGTCCTTGTCTTGGGAAGAATGAGTTACCTCTGGGACGTGTCAGAAGGCATCTTGAAGCAGAATAAGACCTTTTCCTCTGCTTTCAAGGAGTTATGCTTTCAAAGATTCAGGCTAAGAAAAAAGAAGTGCTCAACATTCAGCTGCCAGTTGGACCCTGAGGTCTGCCTTAAATAAAATAATTGTTTTTCCTGCTTTTCCTAACTGCACTGGTGCTGGTCCCAGCAGAAGTGTCTGCGCTAATCGCATAAGGATGTAATAGCTCTGGACTCCCCTTGGAGAGCTCTGTGGCTCCCACGTCTCTGTTCCACCCCTTGTGGGGAAATTTATTAAGGAATTTAATATTATTTGGAAAGCTGAACACAAGAACATATTTCTTATCCCCTGGGCACCATTGCAGTCACATAGTGACATTAGCTTTCCTGTCCACAGGCCCTGCCAAGTACTTGCCTGTCCCACTGCTCCAGCACATTTTAAACACTTCAGTTTTATGGTTTCCTTTTCATTTATATCTCCCTGTGATACTTCCCTCCTTCTTCCCAGGCATCTGCAGTCATGCAAAGAAGCTGGAGAACACCAGTTCCCAGAGGTACCTCCAGAGTTTGAGTTGCTTCTTGCCTTGCCACAAGCCTGTCAATAAGGGGTTTGATGAGGTCTCTACTTCCCTGTCAGGGATGAGATCTGATTTCCCCGGTTATCAACATGACACAAGGATGGATTTGTTTTCAAGCCTCTTTATTATAATTCTGCCTCACAGAGAGGATCTGAATGTTCTCCATTTCAAAATTTACCTTACAGTTTGGGTTTGAATGAAAAATGACAGTAAAGGCTGGAACCCTTTCTGGTAGTTTTGTCTTCCAGCTTTAAGGAGAATATAGGGAATATCATTTCAAGGCTTTGGAACACTGAAAGTCCCACCAAGCATGCATATTATAGAGTAAAACAGGACTCTGAAAAACAATAGACTCCAAAATACACACATCTCCCTCTGCATAGGTGAAAGAACAAACAACATGATAATTAATCATACTGCTTTACGCATTACTGGATAGAATCTGAACATGGATCTACTGATTATAAGAGAAGAACCCATTTAGAAGAAAAATTAAAACCCCTGAGAGTGTAAATTAATCTCTCAAATACTATTTACCAGGAGTAGATGCTCCTTTCATAGCACAGTACAAGAAGCTGAGCTTTCCTGTGGGCAGAGCAGCTTTCCATGCAATGCTGGAGATTGACAGCAAACATTCCCACACTTTGTGTTTGAAGGGTTATGGATAAAATAGGAAGGGCACTCAGAAGCTGGGAAATAAAACCCTTCACCCATGTGAAGACTGCACTTAAAGGTGGTGAACAGCCCCCCTCCCCCCCCCCCCCAGTATATCACACACTCAGCAAATGCATCTGGTGGTGAAGCCAGTGAACATTTGCTTTGGTCAATATGGACTTTCTTTTTCTTTTTAGTGAGAAAAGCCTCACCTTTTCCCTTGTTTTCTGAAGAAATTAGTTTTATGTGAGTGGGATATCTATTCACTTCCCTGCCTCTTAGCTCCTTTTCCTGACTGTTGGAGAATGCACGAGGCCATTGTGCAGCCTGAAGTCAAGGTTTCAATGACAAGCAGCTCAAAGAAAACCCAGATCAGTTCTTTCCATAAACACCATTAAAATTCAGCCCTTCCTTACCTGTTTCCACAGGGAGGAACCTGCTTGAAACACCAAGCAACAGCCTGTGTGTTGGTTCAGGCAAACAGACAACAGCAAATGAAGGACTGCAAATAGCCACAAATAACAGGACTCCAGGAGAATTCCAGATGGAAGAGATGGAACGATGACTGCCTTCAGATTTCTGACCTACATCCAAATTGTTCTAAACTGGTGTCATGGGTTAAACCCAGACAGCCATAAATCACGCAGTCGCTCTCCCACTCCCCCCCCCCCCCCTTTTATTCTCCCCGCTCCTGGAGCAATGGGAAGGAGAACCGAAAGAATGTAACTCCCAGGGGTTGAGATAAAAACAGTTCAGTAGCTAAGGTATAACACAAATCACTGCTGCTACCACCAATAATAATAATGATAAAGGAAATAACAAGGGAAAGAGAATACAACACCTCACCACCTGCTGACCAATAACTCACCCCACCCCACCCGGCTGAGCACTGACCGATACCTCCTCCAACCCTGCAGTTCTAGCTCTTCCAGATAATTCTCAGTTACATCCTGGGCATGATGTGCTGTGGTATGGAAAACCTCTTTGGCTAGTTTGGGTCAGGTGTCCTGTCTCTGCTTCCTCCCGGCCTCCCCTCCTCCCTGGCAGAGCATGAGACTCACAAAGTCCTTGGTCAGTCTAAACATTTGAGCAGTAATTAAAAACACCGGTACTATCAGCACTGTTCCCAAGCTGAAAGTCAAAAACACAGCAATGCACCAGCTACTAAGAAGGAGAAAAAGTGACTGCTACTGCTGAACCCAGGACAACTGGAATGGTGGAAATGATAATAAACAAAGGTGTTAATTGTTTTTCTAAGTATTCTTGTGTTTCAATCTGGATCTTGCAAAGCCAAGGAATAGATACATGAACTTGGAGACAGAAAGAAGAAGATGAAATAAATCCCAGAAGACAAAAAGCCAAAACACAGATTTAGATAAAGCTCTATTATTGAGAAATCTATTTTTCAGTAGATGTGGAGGTCAAGACTCTCTTAGAGTGCGACATGTACACACAGGCCCAGACAGAGGTGTTTGCATCAGCAGATTTAGAAAGGCTCATGGAAAAAAACACATTTCCAGAATTTTCTCTCTCCTGTCCACACCTGAGATACTTCTCATGCTATAAACTCACGTATGATAAGAGTTCTCAGCTGGGATGCTGCCTAGAATGCGAGAAAATCCTAAACACATGCTGAAAACCTGATTAAATTGTGTCAGTCTTTCTTATTGGTGTTCTAAGACTAAAAATTACACCTGCAACCACAGCAACACCAGTCACAGCTATGGAACCAGTCCCAACAAAGTGTGAAGTCTTGGTTTCTGCCTCTCACAGTGAAGTTACAGTAGCACAAGACCACTTTAAAACCATAACTGCATAATTTTAGGTATGGGATTAATCTGATCTTTTCACTTTGTAGACAACATGAACTCTGCTGAAATTAATTCATTAATTGAATGGCCAGTTTAAATTCTTTGCTCAGCTCTGCTTGTGGCCTTGAAAGAACAAGGTACAATCAGCACAGTTGATAATTAATGATAATTTGCCAGACACTCCAGATCAGCAGTTAAAGTTTAGAAGGTTCATTGCCCATCGTATGGCTGGGAAATGAGGTTGCCTTGTGCCAGTGCTTCCAGGAGTTAGTGGTCCTTGAAAAGATACCTTTGCTGTTGCTGAAGCCTTGGAAAGGCCCTGGGAAGGATTTTGCAGCATCAGCCTTAAAGACAGAAAGGACAATTCTGTGTTCAACTCATACAAGGAAGGTCAAAAGGATAATTATTCAGCAGGCTTTACCAGTGCTGTTGGGATGGGTAAATCACACAGGCGCCTGAAGTCTGTTGGTAAAAAAAGCAACCAGCTTTCATTGCAGCTGCAGTGAGTGCTCAGCCTCTGTGTCCACTTTGCAGCTATTTAGGATCCGCAAATTAGACAACCTGGCAACACTATGGTGGCTGTCCTCAGTAGATATGCTCTGAAATTACTTTGGGTGCTACATTTATCAGTCAAGGAGTGAAGGAAGACAGGGAGGGGCCAACTGTCATCTGCAAAAGAACCTACTTGTGTACAAGTGGACAAGTGGGTTTAATCTCTCTTTGACGTGATGGAATCCAAAAGAAGATGGAGACACGGCTACACTTCAGTCCCACCAGGCCCAAGTCAGGTCTTAGTCCAGAAAAGTATAGTAAGAGTCATTCTGCTGGAGAAAGAAGGAATAAAGAGGTCTGAATGATGGGAAATCTCTGGGAAGTAGGCTTCTCCTGAATTGCTCTCTCTTTTTGCATGTTATCCAATAACCTTTCAATGTATCATGTACAATACGGGAATTTTCTACCCATTTTCACTGATTATACAAGTGCCCCACATATAGCAGCCATGATGTCCCAGGTCAGAACAGCTCTTCTACTGTCCTTCATGACTGTGTGTCTCCTACAAGCTCAATCTTGTACATTGCTACAGCCCCTCTGCCTTTATCCAGAGGTCTGGTACAGATTTTACAGTGAGGGGAACTGCACTTTTAAATTCCTTCCAGGACAGAGACTCTAAAATCATAGAATCATAGCATAGTTCAGGTTGGAAAGGACCTTAAGATCATCCAATTCCAACCTCCCTGCCATGGGCAGGGGCACCTCACACTAAACCATGTCTCCCAAGGCTCTGTCCAACCTGGGCTCGAACACTGCCAGGGATGGAGCATTCACAACCTCCCTGGGCAACCTATGCCAGTACCTCACCACCCTCACAGTAAAGAACTTCCTCCTTATATCCAGTCTAAACCTCTGCTGTTTATGTTTTAACCCGTTACCCCTTGTCATGTCACTACAGTCCCTAATGAATAGTCCTTCCCCAGCATCCCTATAGGCCCCCTTCAGATACTGGAAGGCTGCTCTGAGGTCTCCATGCAGCCTTCTCTTCTCCAGGCTGAACAGCCCCAACTTTCTCAGCCTGTCTTCATACAGGAGGTGCTCCAGTCCCTGATCATCCTCGTGGACTCCTCTGGACTTGTTCCAACAGTTCCATGTCCTTTTTATGTTGAGGGCACCAGAACTGCACACAATGCTCCAAGTGATGTCTCATGAGAGAGCAGAGTAGAGGGACAGGATCACCTACTTTGACCTGCTGGTCATGCTTCTTTTGGTGCAGCCCAGGGTATGGTTGCTTTCTGGGCTGTGAGTGCACACTGAAGCTGGCTCATGTTAAGTTTCTCATTAACCAACAGGTCCCTCTGGATGGCATTCCTTCCCTCTGGAGTATCAACTGAACCACACAGCTTGGTGCCATTGGCAAACTTCCTGAGTGCTCTGTGCCACCACTTTCATTTTGTTTTGACTGTTTTCTCAGATTGCCAGCACCTTGAATCTTCATCTCTGTTGCTGCGCTTGCCCTTTTGTGCCTTTTCCTTTAGACCTAGAATACCACCTCCTTCTATTCCCACTTCCAGTCCTTCATCAGGCTGCCAGAGATAACTCATCATAGCCTTCCCTGGATCCTTCTCCTGCCTCCATATTTCAGTCACAGGAAGGAGCAGTGAGGAAGGCACAAAGCCACAAATTCTAGATCAATCAGCCAAATGAACCTCCTTACCTGTGTATCCCCAAGTTCACTTGAACAACATCAGGAGCTGTGGTCTCCTGCAGAGATGTCTGAGAGCGTCATGGAAACACTGATCTTAAATCCAGGTAGGCAGCTGCGCACATCTGCATCATCCCTACAACATAAGCCTATGGTCTTGAGGAGATGATGGTCAGTTATCAAAGAGAAACTGTTTGCTTTTTGCTCTGTTGAAGAGCTATGGTTCAAGCACCCACATTTTGGAACATCCTACGCTCATGGATTTCAAACCACATACTGCAAAGCCTGGCAGTGGCAATCCCAGGTTTTACTGTCAAGATCACTGCAAGGACTCTGAAGACCAAGTCTTTGGTGACTTCATCTTTTTAGGAAAAATACCTCAGGATAGAGTGCTGCTTGGAGAATCAGTGTGTAAACCATGTGCTGAATGGTGGGGGTCTCTGATATACTAAAGGGTGAGAGCATCAAGAACGTTGCCCTCATCAAACAACAGTGAAAAATCCAGTCCAGTACTCTGAGGAATATGGAATCATTCTTTGAAGCAGTCAAGAGGATCCCTGAGGAAACTGGGGAACTGTATCTTTTGTCTGAGTTTTAACTTCTTTACAAAGAAGAATAATAAAAAAAGGCAACCTCCACACACCCTGTTTGGCCTTATTCTAGAGATGAATCATTCCCCACTCTCCCTGTTATCAGTGCCCAGAGATCTGTATCAGGATCTGCTCTTTAGACTAACAGCCTGGTACCAAGATACATGATAGTAAGCAATTGTTAAGCATTCAGGAATTCCTCTATATGAAGGTGTTCCAGTATAATTCCCTTTAGAGAAAGACAAAGGTAATAGATATCATATCTTACTTTGGGATTTCCAGTATTTCTCTTCAGGGCTTGATTTTTAATGGGAAATATAGTCAGTTGTTACTGGAATCCCCTTGAAGAACTGCCACACAGTACTGGTGGTTCCCCTTCCCTCTTCCAGGAATAGGAACAGAGCCCTGCACTGCAAGGAGTCATCACTCTTGGCTTCTTTACAGCTTTACGCCTCTGAGGTTTACTCTCAGCATCAATGCAGAAGAGGCTTTGAAGCAGCTTTTGAGCAGAAGCAGGCAAATTAAATTCCTGGGCCCTGCAGCATCTGAAGTTACATAATGTCTTCTGAACACCATCAATCTGATTGACAGTGGCAAAAATGAGCCGGTGATCAAGACTACAAAACTTTTGAGAAGAAAATAAACATATCATTATATCGTTTAGCAAGGTTAGAGGCACAAGGCTGAAGAAGGCATACTGCCAGAGCCCAGCAATCAAGAGACTGAAGCTTAAGCTGTAGAAGATGTTATGAAGCTGCAGAACCTATTGGAAGTTAGTAGTGAACTGTCTAGAACAGAATAGGTGTGGAGGTAAAGCAAGTAGGACACAAATACCCAGCAAGGCAGGATATGAATATGGCAGCTGTACACACAGTGAGGGTTGTGCAGCAAGGGAAATAACCCCTTATGCACACAACATTTCCAGTGGGTCCACAGAGTTCCCTGGTCCAGGTCATAGTAGAAAACCATCAGTTCAGCCAAGCTTTGGAGTCAATGGTGAAGAGCTGAGGACTATATCAGAGATCTTGGAGGTGGTGGAGGATGTTGCAAGTCAGCATTGTCCAAGCAGTCTCCCTGCACTGACTCTGGAGGGCCTGGAGGCTGGGCATATGGAGGCAGAGTAGTGCCAGAGCATGGGCAGGGTGAACTGGATGATACTGAGGTGATGACATCCAAAGCAATAACTTTCTCGTCCTTTCCATGGCTGGGGCTGTGCAAGAGGGAGCTCCAGAGAGCAAGAGAGAGCCTACTTTGCTGCAGAGACCAATGCACCCAGCTTTCCAAGTCACAGGGAGCAGCAAGGCTGGATCTTCTTGCTGTACTGATCACTGGCTCATAGAGGAAAATGAGGAGACAGATCTCTGCTCATTCTAAGGCCACCCCAAATCTCCAGTGTAGGGTTTGGTTCTTTGCAATGTACCTGACATTGAATCTTCCCCTTTCAATCTGCATTACCCCTTGTCCAAGGGCTGGCTGAAGAGAGTGGAAAAAATAATTCTGTACTTTCTCCAAAATGTTGGAAAGTCTCTTTGATCTGTATTCAGTGAAGTTAAATTACTACTGGACTTCAGAGACCAGTAGTTGCCAAGCCAGAGTAGAGTTCACACCATCTATTTTGCTCTGCCAAAGTCAGGTACCCTCTGCAATCAGTGGAAACACAGAGATGAAATATTTTACTCTTAGAGGTACCCATCTAACCCAGTAGCAGTACACAACTAGCTTAGATCAGACCCTAACACCCCCCCATCCAACATTTCATTTGACAGAAATCTGCAGTCTCAATGGTATCAGCTCCACCAGGGACCTGCTTGTCTCTAGAGGGATTGACTAGGCACTTCAAAGACTGAATGATCTGCAGTCCTGGAGCATCCACTGCACAGAATGGCACTGGGCAGAGCAATTCAATGATCAGCGATGTTCCAGAAGCCTCTTGTGCTCATCAAGAAACACAAGAGATATGGCAATAAGGACACAGAATCATCTGCATTGCTTAAGAAGTTCTCAGGCAGACATAGACCTAAAGTAGTTACATGGCTAAGCATCAGAGAAGTCACAACCAGATGGGAAGGGGGATCTCACAAGCCTGTGTGATAGGGGGCAAAGGGGCTCAGTGCTGATGGAAACTGAATTTGGCAGCACTGGGTTGTGCTAATGGCAACTGTTAATGGGACATCTGGTGGGAGAGACCTGTCCAAAGAACAAACTGGAAATGATGCTGATATTATCCAAGGCTCACGTTGCACAGCACTGGCCAGTTAAAGTTTCAAGGACTTGGCTCTGAGTACTTCCTGAAAAACCACAGCCTCTCATCTCTGCAGCACCTCTGCAAAGAGCCCATAAATCATCTTTCCCGACATGGTGCAGTCTCAACCCCTCTTGCATCTCCTTAACACAGAGTCTCACATAGCCCTGTCAAGCAAGGACATGGTCCCCACCTGCCCCAGCTTCAGACAGGATGCTGAGCAGTTGAACATCATTGTCACCACAGGCTCCCATTACCTATGCTGCCTGCACAACACAGCCAACTATAGGGTTCTATAAAGCCTGTTTGGGTAATAAGCTGCCAGTATGCACTTGAATCAAAGCAGAGGGCATTTCCTCATCTTTTTAAGAAAAAAAAACACTAAATGTTAAGGAGCTTAATGGTCTCCCTGAAACAACAGAGTGATTATCTCACTCTGAGATAAGGAAGGGAAGAAGGTAGGTGTGGATTCAGCACTTCTGGAGGAAGACCCTTGAGAGTTGCCCAGCCTCATAAAAAGCTTGAGCTGAATTTTATAATGAGGTTTTGCAGACTTATCACTGTTTTCTCCTTTCTCTTTTTTCCTTTGCAGAGTTGAGACTGAATGACAGCAGGATGGAAAAGCACCCAGCCACAGATCACTCTCTGGTATTCAGTAATAGAGAGCTCACCTCTTTAAAACTAAATCCCTCCAAATATAACAGTCCTGCCTGACATGGTGGATACAGCCCTGGGTGCATGCAGAGCAATGGAACAGATTTACAGCCTGAAAATAGTTTTTAGGCTTGTATGAAGTTTAAGTAATTTGTCTCATGCTATGTAAAGCTTATAAAGAGTCACAGTTGGAAGAAGCTTAATGTGGTGAGGATATCTCTTAGACCAAAAAGATCAAGTTTGGGGATATTTTAGGACCAAATATTCTGTTCCCTAAATAAAAATTCAGTGCCCCTTGTATTTGTATAGACCCAACACAAAAGCTTTCTCATCCATGCTCCTAGTCATGCTCCTGCAATAAAACCCAAAATACTGTTTCCTCCTGTTGCTCTTGCAAACCATGGTGCTGGTCTGGCACACATCAGCATAAATGTTTAGGCAGGAAAAGGTGTTAATGAATTGAAATTGTTGCTAATATTAAAATCAGCTGTTTTCATTTCAACTTCCTACAACCCCCAGAAACAAAATCAATTCCTATGTGCCAGCTGAAGGGCAAAGATCCAAAGAGGAAGCACTCATTTTCAGCTCTTACAAGGGTTTTGCAAACAACAGAGATGGAAAGAAATGTAATCCCACTGCTTGTTGCAGTTTTCTTAAGGCAGCAGGTATAGGGGAGGCTCTTGAAATCTGAATGCAGTTCAGAAAGCAATTACTGCTGGTAAGATGATGGAGCTGCTGGTTAACTGAGAAAACAAGCACAGGTAGGGGTAAATGGGACATTAACTGTTCTGGGTCTGAGCTGCCTCCCTCCTCAGAGTAAAGCAAGAAATACTCCATAGAAAAGAGCCACTGAGGATGAAGGGAGATAAAGTGACTTACAGCAGATATAGAAGTACTTTGAGATCTAGGATGCTATTTAGTATATATGAGGGCAAAATACTGCTGGGTTCAAAGGGCCATAAAGTCCCTTTTGTTTTCCTCTTCAATGACATTGAGGATCACTGGGCTAGACTTCCCCAGTATCACAGCACAGGCTGTGTCATTGTGCTGTTACTGAAGACCACAGCATTATGCATAACAACAGTCTGATTTATACTGGGTTGTAAATCATCCCAGCACTATCTGCCCACAGAGGCAGCTCTTAGCAACCTGATCTAGCTGAAAATGTCCCTGCTTACTGCATGTTTTTGTGTCCCCTCTGCCTTCACACTTGCCCTCCTTAGCCACATGGACTGTGTTAGCCATTGTACCCCAAATTCTTGGAGGTTTGTGATCATTCTGACTTTGGTCTTTTAGACAACAGCATTATGTCATCATGGCAGTGTAGGCAATAATAATTCCATAGCCGCTTCTGCCTTATATAAAACTAAAATTGTTCTGACCTGAACTTAGAAGAAATTTCACATACCTCAGGCCAATGTGGGAAAATAGTTCCTTATGATGACAACTGAGCAGTCATGGAAATGTACTTTTGCCAGTTAGGAATGTCATCTTTCCTATACTTTGTGTTCTCACACATACTTGTAGGCCTGTCTTACAAGTGCCATGCACACTGCTTCTCCTTTCCTTGTTGACTCGCCAGAAAGCCTTTTTCCAGTTCATTGTCCTGCCTTATTAACAACTACACTAGGACTATGTGTTTGCCCACACCAACTGGGCAATGCCTCCAGCATCTCTAACCTTTGTTCATGCCTGACCGATAAGCTTTTGGGCTCCTTTTCCAAGCTGCAGCCTTTCAGTATAAGGGTTGTGATGCTCTTCATCATCTGCATCATCTGGTTTTCTCTCCCCATGACCGTCCTTTCAGTCATCCTGTTGCCAGGCTGCAGCAGAGCTGCCAACACAGAAATGCTTACAGAGAAGGCAGTTGCTTTGCCTCTAATCCAAGCAGAAGCAAGTGTCCAAGGGAGAGGATGTTGATACACATGACAATGCACTGCAGAGCAGCCCCATTCACACTTCAACAGAGAAGCATTTTAATTAATTGTCAACAGTTTTTTAATATATAGATTTAGCAGCTCTGCCTGAGTAAATGCTGTTTGAGAGATTAAATTCTGTTTGGATTAATGGCCTCTGACAGCTTTTCCTCCTTTGCAAACAAAGTGGGTTTGAAGTGTAATGAAACAGAGCGTGGGATGCATTGAACATGGAGAGCTGATCAAGCTGGCAGCCAAGTGAAACATCACTAGCTTCCATTGAGAGGAGCCCACAGACAAACACACCTTCCAGGCACAAAGGTTTTTAATCTGATGTGGCTTCAGGCTGTCCAAGTGCCTCAGCCTCCCATACAGTTGCTTGTGGCAATTCTCAGCAGTTGTGTGTATGGAGTTTTTCAATGTAGGGCTGTGCAGACTCTGGCACTGACATCTGCAGTGTCTGCATGAAGCAGATACTGAGCAGGTTTGTTTATTCTCCTTGTGTCATGGTTGAGAGGAGACTAATCCACAATATGGTCACATGAACAGGTGAAATCTACTCCCCAGGGATGGTCAAAGAAGAACTTATGCTGATCTTAGAGCTAACAAGGACTCTGAAGAAGATGTTTCCCCCCACCCTTCCCATCTCTGTGCTTATAGCCAGCTCGCAACTGGGTCAGCCTTTTAGGTGGATTATGTTAATGATTAGTGAAACCTTTCTACCAGAGCACTGTTTCTTTTTCATATGCAGTCTAAATACCATGTTTTTGAGACTGAGAAGCATTTAATTTAGCACCCAAACCTTTTAGAGAGCAGAAAATGAACAGACTCACCATGAACCTTTATAACCAACCATGCTGCCATGCTGTACACACTACTACACTAAGCCTGTCATACATAGATGGACTGTAACCATCCTACTATCTCAGCCTCTAAAGCTAAGGCAAAAGTCCTGATATCCTTTCCATGGTACAAACAGATGTCCTTGGGGTCTGCTGAGAAGAACAGGGAAAATGCTTGAGACAATGTCCACAGGTACTGGGGCGCAGTACAGGAAGGGACACACAGGTACTCGTGTGTGTGTACTTGAGGTACAGCACACAAGGAAAGAGGGGGATGATGACACAAAAAGTATTTCTGGAAGAAGCATTGGCCAATACATCACCTTTAGTTTAGGTTATAAGCAATTTTTTGACTGATTTGTAGTGTTTCCCTTGAGACAACATTCTTTTTCTTAGGAAGATGAACTTAAAGGGACAGCAGAAATAAAAAGGGAGGGAGATTCAGATTTTATGTCTGGGGTTTAAGGTTTCCCCTATCCTTCACAATGACCAGGTGAAAATGAAGTTGCTGTTACTCTATCATCATTCAGAGTTGTAGGATATCTTGAGCTTTCTGCTCATGGGATCTGAGAGTTGCAATGCATGAAAACACCAAGATGAAATCCCAGAGAGCATGTAGCAGCAAACTCACTTTAACTCTTACTCAGATTATGCTTTTAATGAACTTGTTGAATTTCTAATTGTTTTAAAGTATAGGCTTGAGAACTCTCAAATGTGTACATGTTTTATTCATGAAAATGGAACTAAAGACATTAAAATACATGGTTTGTATGACAGTTTTATGAAGCTTAAATGATTGATTTTAACAAAGGATTCAAAATGTGTTAGGAAGTAATTATCAAATAACTTAATGACATTCAAGAGCTGTATAATATGACAGACCATTGCTCTGAACTTTAAACCCTCATGTGGTTATTTTGGTGCTAGGAGGAAGTAAACTGCAGCTTCAAAGGCAATGAAAATTTCCATTTAAAATAACATTCAATAACTAACAATAATCAGGATTAATGGCACTGTCAATGATGATTCAACCAAAAGGATTTTTTGAAGTTAAAAGTGTACCGAAAATCATTTGAAGCAAAAGTTGCTTTCCCAAAACCATATTATTTCCAAGCAAAATCATTTCCTTTGACATCCACAGACCTTCTCTGTCTGCCTGAACATGGATTGCCCTTTAATAGAGAATGGGATGGAATGATTAGAGATAAGGTATACATTTTCAACAGTAACTCAGTGAAGCATGTGGTGGATCAATGGGAGTCTTTAAACTTAAATTGTGTGTCTCTTTTCTAAAGGCCTGCTTTAAATCAGCCCCAAGTTGAGATACAAAACACAGGGTAGAAACTGTACTAAAAGCTGGTATAAAACTGAAATTGCTATCCTCCAGGAAATTTCAGGATTCCAAAATTATATTTTACCCTAAGTGGAGTTACAAAGCAGGTTATAAAAATCCCCAAAATATTTCATTTTGACACTACCTGAACATTTTGGTTTGGCTGCAGTTTAAAACCTTCCTGTATATGTGCATCAACTCTTATCCATAAGCAGATTATCCATGTTATATATTACCTATGCTGATAGCAGTAGCTTGGCCACAGTGTTTCCAGTCACAGTTCTTTCCCAAACTGTTCTGTTTTCTTGCACCATGGGCATTACTCATCTCCATTCAGGACAGTGTGTGTTTCTTTGCACAGTGCTGCTGTGTCTAGCCCAACACCTCATCTCAGACAGAGCAGGAGAGTCCAGGAAGGAGATAGCAGTTTCCCCAGGACCAAGAGGAAGAAGCATGCTCCCTTGTCTCCGGAAGGGGTTAATGGTGTAGATGTGATGAACTGCAAATACATATATACAGTGGTAAAGGCAAATGGTGCCCTGAGCATCACAGATTGTGGGGAACTTGCAAATCTGACTGTTTTGACTCTGCACTGTGGGTCCCAGGTGTCAGTACCTCTGCACCAAGTCCTCAGTGTGCTGGTGTCATCCTTGCATTTTGTTACCCAAGCTGTCCTGATTCCCCATTACCCTGGGACATGGAGAGCTGGATGTGCACAGTAGCTTATTTTATACTACCCAAAAAATAAGAGCTACAAATAATAAATCTATCTGACTAAAGCCAGTATAAATAGTCTTTTTTTTCACTCTGTTCTTGGCAAATGTACTCAACATCACAGCAGAGCCCAAAGGGAGATGCCCACTGCTGGGATTTGTAGGATTTAGGAAGTCAAGAGCCTTTTGTGTATCAAGCAATTAACTGGATAGAAGGATCTATTTTAATTATTTGCTTATTTTTCTGGGAGCGCCAAACAAACGTTCTTGCTGTAAGGAAAGCAATGAACCAATGTGACTCTTCTGAACCTGAAGGCATTTAATCTACAAAGCTCCAAATGGGGCCTCAGTCTGCCTTTATTTGGAGCTGTGAACATGTGAAATAGAAGCTCTCCACTTTGAATTAGAAAGGTGGATGTGCCACATCTTGCTGATGCAGAAGACAGTTTGCTTCCATTCCCAGTAATATCTCTGGGGAGGCATCCTTAATTCTTTCACCTAGGTAAGCAGTTTTCTTATCACAGAACCACATCAAATTATTCTGGCACAATTTACCAGTGCTAGACCACAGTAGATGTAATTTCATTTGCCATTCACATAACTGGTGTTGATGTTTTTCATTCAAACATATTGTGCAGCTTTTATTAACACTCAGGTCACAATAACAAGCCAGAGTCACTTTTTCCCTGTTTCAGGTATAGGTACTGCACTTGTTACTCTGAAGACATATCCCATCACCCCAAACCTGCTAAATCTACTGAATGCATTTGCTACAAGAAGTGTGGCATGGCATGCTAAGCCATTCCAGATTCTGGAGGGAGTTTACTGAGTTCCCTTCTCTGGAGTTTATCATCTCAGCTATTCTGAGATTCGCTCTCAACAGTGACCTCTCCTCACACCCATGACTTTGCTCCCTTTGACCAACCCATGAGTCATTACTGCATCACTTGAACACCAATTACTTGTTTCATTTTACATGCTGCCTGAACTTGCTCTTAATCTCGTCTCTACTTCTCTGTTATCACAGCTACACATCTTTCTCTATTCTCATTTTATTTGAATGGCAGGAGAAACTTTTCCTCTGTGCCCTTAGTACCCTTTGTAAACTGAAAACCCAAAGTGACACTTCGTGATTTTCATCATTTTCCTGCATTTCCTGATGTCAGGAAATGATTCCCCATTCCTCAAATCCCACTCAAATATACTAAATGTTGCTGAACTATTAATTACTTATTAATTGGTTGTTGTGTTCAATAAACATGCCATAGGCTCTCACGATCTAAGATTTAGCTCTTTAATAAGCACATCCAGGAGTCTAAACTCTGCTGTTATTAAACCCTTCAGATACGCAGCAGATTATAACTTATGTTTTAATGCTGGAAAACCAGAAAAAAACCATAGAAACAATTGTGAACAAATCGGTCATGAATATGGGTAGTTCAGCAAACAAAAAGTTCCTAACTAGAAAAGGAATGGCAGCTTTCCAAAAGCCAGGGACTGAGCTCAGGGACTGGGAATGCCTTCCAATCCCTTTGATCTCTTAGGAAACTAGGTATCAACAGGATAATAGGAAGAAAATTCCCAATGAAATATTAACATGTTCATAGGGAAGGTGGAAGGTCTTAGATCAAGGCATGACTTGGTCAAATCGTTCAGGTTCATATTCTTCTAGATGTCATGATTTCTTTGTGATTTGCTTTCCTGTGTTCAGCTATGGGAAACAGCAACACCTTTGGCCAAGAGATGGTGGAAGGATTAATGTCTGTAAGACAGTGCATTGTGGTGATATAATGTGCTAAGAAAAGCATGTGAACTCCACAAGCTGTTAAGTCTGCCACAGCAGCTTCCCCTTGCTAGCCCACAGAAAGCTGCAGGAGGAGGAAAGAACCTGCATGAAGACCATGTAACAAACTTCATGGGCACTGCACAGGGATAAATATAAAGTCTAGGCAGTTTTGTTACTGATTCCAGGAGACCAGACATGCCTGCCTGACAGAGGACTTACAGGCTAGTTAGTGGAGCAAGATACATTAAAATAAAGGTTAGGTGGGGTTTTGAGAGGACTTGCGTGATGTAGGACTGCAGATAGGGAGCTCCAAGATTGCACTTCAGGAGGTCCTTGAGATGTGTTGCTTGAGCTCCTAGGAGTACTTACTGTGATTTCCTTGTCCAAGTGCAATGTGGGGATATCACTTCATCCCTCCACCCCACTCAAGGCCTGATGTTTGTGTTTGGGGAAAGCAGAAATCAGAAGCATAGAATGGTTTGTGTTGGAAAGGACCTTAAAGCTCATCTAGTTTCACACCCTGTCCAACATGGCCTTGAACCCTGCCAGGAATGGGGCAGCCACAGCTTCTCTGGGCTCTTTCACAGCAAGGAACTTACAAGCCACATGGTTCTCCTTTGGAAGGATTTAAACAAAGCCTCTAGACAGACATTCAGGGGTGATTTAAGGACCAACAGTCTCTTCAACACAGCAAAACCACATTACTTGGCATGGAGATGCTGAAGTACAATCACGCTAAGGGAATCAAATTGCTATACCTGTTAGTGTACAACTGTTCCCCTCAGATAATGGGTTTTATCTCCAGCAGATTTTATGGTTTGTTATAAAATAATGTTAAGCACAACAAAATAATAAGCAGCTGGTTTGTTTTCTGGTGAAAAAAAAGCTCAAACCGTTAAGGCTGTAAACATCAAACTAGCTTAGCACTGCTATTGAAGGAAATGGGTGTTAAAATAGTTCTTTTTTTTCAATAAATATTTTGTTGGTGATGTATTTGGAATGTATCAATTATTTATCTCCCCCTATGGTTGAGATGTGCCCTTTAATAAAATGTAGAAAGGTTTTTAATTTCTCTGAACAATAAATGCAATTGATTTTTGTGACTAGCATGAAGAATAGATTGACTTTAATGTCTTTTTCCTCCAGTATTTTGTATTGTTTTATGTGGAAGTCTTGAGTTTAATAGATTTCTAGAAAATATTCCGCTAAAATGGTCAGAGAGAAGGATAAATCTCATTAACTCAAAACTCTTCATTTTCCATATGCAAATATGTAGGGATTATCATTATCTTTTCTTTCATCTGAATCACAGTGTTTGTCATGTTTATTTGTTCTGTGTTTTCATAAACATTTAAGATTATTAATAATTTAGGAATGATGTTTAATTTTCATGTAATGAATTCATGCGGGCAAAATAAATATGCAGGGTAAGTAGTCAGTATGTCTGGTAGCTATTAAACATACTTTACTCTTTCTGTTGAAATCCACTTGAAATACACGAACCTGGCTTAAGCAGGCGAGAGCAGTCTCTCACCTTAACACCTTCTTTTAGTGTAAATCCAGGGTAGATTCCACAGCCAGGGTGTTAACTCTAATTTATCTGTGTGCATTTGGCAGCAGACACCATCACATTGAAATTGCTCCTTACTTACAGTGCACTGAGCAGTGCAGCTTCTCTGTGGACTGTCACACGTAAGTGTGTCCGATAAGCTCAGTCTATAACAGGGGCTGTGCTTGGGCAGCCACAGCCTCATTTGCCTGAGCCTCCTATC
This sequence comes from Melopsittacus undulatus, assembly GCF_012275295.1. Classification (NCBI taxonomy): domain Eukaryota; kingdom Metazoa; phylum Chordata; class Aves; order Psittaciformes; family Psittaculidae; genus Melopsittacus; species Melopsittacus undulatus. Next base: position 848,402 of record NC_047538.1, on the reverse strand, counting down.
ACCAATCATAGCCAACAGCAGATTACAGGAACAGACAGGCATATAATGATAATTCCTCAGGGAAAAAACTCCTGTGGAGTAGGGAATTCCTACCTGCTTACAGCGTTAACTGGCTTCTCTTTCAGGAGTTTGCTGGATCTCTTCCAGACCAGTGGAGGCTTCATCACTGGTGCTCTGTGTCTTCATCCTGAGACACAGGACACGTGCAGATGACATAATGCTTCAGCTAGTCTTGATTAAAGCTTAGATACATGCAATTCAGATTTGCAAATGGTCTGAGCTGATGCTTGACATTTTGAGCTTATGTTACGAAAGACTCTACATACAAATTACAGAATTAAGACATGATTAAGATTTCAGCTCTGAAATTGCCAGCTCTGTATATTTAAATTGTGTTGTGTGTGGGTTTTTTTTTCACTATCAATGGCAAATGGCAGCTTGGCCTGAAATAGCAGCTCAGAAATGTCCCTTTTTTCTTTGTATATAAATTTGGCATCAGGTTTGAGCTCTGGGATTCAGTCCCCTCCTGTTACAGCAGTGCATGAACACCACCAGCAGTACAGGACAGCTTTTCTGAGACTCATGTCTACCTGTTTCCTTTCCTATTAAGTCAAAACTTCTGTTCCTCTTTCACATGGTGACTGCTGGATGCAGAAAAGCCATGACCTCATGTGGTCCTCCCTGCCTGCCAGTCAGTATTTCCAGCCATGTAGCTCCCACCCTGCCTCCACACTCTTGGTGAATTTCAGTGCTTGGGATGAGGCTGAAGTATCCCCCCTCCACCCCAGCTCCCTGATTTTCTGCAGGCAACACTAAGGTTTTCAGGTGTTGAGATGTCCAGCTCTCCTTCCTTGTAGTGGTCAAGTCCTGCCCTGCTCTGGGGCTCTATTCAAGCTACCTTCAGAGCTCAAGTCCTGCAGAATTTCTCCAAAATGACTTCAATACACTTGAATGAACAAGAGATTTCCTGGGTAATTACTGAGTTCAGCTGAAGGGATTGGGGAGAGCCAAAATTTCACAGTTTAGTACAATTCTTTATTAGCTTGAAAGTTCATCATAATAGCTTGTTACATACAGTTCATTGCTCTCTTCCGTAAAATTTGTTATCTGCTATGGGTACATTAACCACCTTCCCCTTCCCAAACAATTAGATTACTCAACTGACAAGGAATATACTTTCAAACTGACCCATGACCAAGTCATTCTGAGTGTGAAATCTTTTTAACCAAACACCTGAATCTAAATTGATTATTACAATCACAAAATGGTTTGTGTTGGAAAGGACCTTAATATCCTCCAGTCCCAAACCCCTGCCATGGGCAGGGACCCCTTCCACTGGAGCAGCTGCTCCAAGCCCCTGTGTCCAACCTAGCCTTGAACACTGCCAGGGATGAGGCAGCCACAGCTTCTCTGGGCACCCTGTGCCAGCGCCTCAGCACCCTCACCAACCTCTGGGTGATCCCTAGTTCTAGTTACTGAATTTGTGACTTGTAGGGGTCTCTCTAGAAGCAGAAGGTTTCCAAAGCCTTGGTCCATGGTGTAGGCACATCTTACAGCCTTCACACACAGGGTTTGAGCCTTTGCCATCACCTGCAGGAGTTAAGAAGGGATGAGCAGTTCTCCAGGGCATGCAGAATCACAGGACAACTTTTCAGGGTGAGTAGTTTGTGCCAAGCATTTCCTTTTCTTCCTGACTGAGTAGGGACTGGAGGGACACAAAGTTGTGATTCAGAGCAGATTTATGACATTTAAAAGGTGCATCAGCTGCCTGCCTTCTAGCCGAGAAGGAGAGAGCTGTCATCACAGCGAGGCTAAGATATAGAGGCTTGGACTTTACCCTGACCCTATGGGAAGGCACTGGCTAATGAACTGGATGATTAACATGTCCACCTGTCTCAGAACAGGGGACAGCAGTTAATGAAGAGCAGAGCTGCAAGACAGCAGCCACCAGAGAGCAAGGACAGGCATGCATTTGATGGACCAGTTTGCACTAGCCGTGTTCTGTCCTAGTGACTGGAGCAGAGGCAATGAAAAAGTGGGACTTGAGAGAGCTACCTTTTACTTTTCTTCAGTAAAATCTTTGGTTTCCTAATGGAAAGAAGAAGATTTACAAGTTTTCCCCACTTTGTGTCTTTATTGGCAAACTCCCATGCTTCCCATCAAAATGAGATGTTTCTATGCAAATATCTCCTTGGCTCCAGAATCCAACCCTGAGCTCTTTCAGCTGTCCTGGGCTGCTGTGCACAAATGCCTGTGATGCTGCAGACTCACTGGACCGCCGCTTGGAGGCAGGGCCCATTGTCACTGCGCTTGGAGGTGAGCACAGCAGGGGCTGGAGAGTCTGAGGTGATGCCTCTCCAGCCCACTTTGAGTAACAACCAGAGTAAGATGCAACAGCACAGCCCTTCCAGTCACCCTGCGACCTGGGCATTAGGAGATCTATCCTTTCCACCAGAGCAAGCACCAAAGTGGTAGCAGTTACATCCCTGCAGCTCTGCTGCCCCTTTCACTATGGCTTTCACCATCTGCTCCTAAAAATGCACTGGTGACTCAGTAAACAAAGCTCTTTAAAGCCTTCCCAATTCTCTGTATCAAAATCATGGCCAAATTGTGCCCACCTGGAGCTTCAGAGACCAGATGCTCCTGTGCAGGTGAGTGCCTGTGTGTCCAGAACTGAGCTGATGTCTGTAATGCTCTGGGTAACAGCCACTTACTGACATCCCAGGTCAGCCAGGGGCTGCAGGCAGTTCAGTGACATGGCTTCTATTCTGAGCTCTTCCCGTCTCTTCCTAAGGACATAATTTCTTTGCTGCAGAAGCCCTTTGTAGAAAGCTAATTCAGGGAAGAAAGAGGAGCCAGCTTAATTGATCAAAATGTCACCTACTTATATACTTGTTCAGCTTCTAGAAATTAAGATTAATATAGTGTGTGTTTTATGTTGAAACCAAGCACTTCATACCAAACCAATAATAGCTGAAGACTAAGCATGCAGCCCAGGGTGTCCATGTGTGGTACAGTATTGAGTAGAAGATTGAATGAAATAACAAAGTTTAAGCAGTCAGAATCAATATCAAGGAGGTGTCCTTTAGGCTGGCTATTTAACTGCAGCCAGATAGCATCAAGGTTGAAAAAGAAATAGCCCAGCAGCAAGGAAAAGACACAAGAACATGAATTTTAAAGTCTCTTTATTAGCACAGATGTAACTTTATACTGTGTCTGGATAATGGCTGATCTAATGACAGGGGGATCTCTGGCAGTCAGTGCATAAGCAATGCCATGGGGAGGGCAAGTGAGGAGGAATGGGAAAGGCTAGCAGCCCCGGATGAGGAGCCTGACCCAATGCACCTTGCTCCTGTGCTGCGAGGAGCCAGAGGGAAGCCAAGAAGCAGGGCTCTGCTTTCCTGGATAGACAGACTGTGCCAGCATGTCCGGAGAAGCTCTGCACAGGTTGCAAGGCATTCTCCATCTAACAGACTTACACAACAGCCCTCAGCATTAGCGCTGCGAGGAGACAGATTCAGTGTGTCCACATGGACAGAATCAGTTATGTTCATGGATCATCAGAACAATGTATTGGCTAACCATCACTATCCACAGCACATTTCACACTTTATGCTTAGGCACCTCAGCTCTGCTGTTCGTCCCATCATGCAGGATCATCTCACTAAATCCTTTGTCAAGCCCAGCCTGGAAAGCCTTTGCTTTAATTTGAAGTTGATGGACAGATTTGCAATCCAATTTCAGTGTAGCAGTGGAGTCTGGGGACAGAGAAAGAGGTGCCAGGATTTCCTTTAGCCCTTAATGTGCACTGCAGTGGCAGTCAGGACACGAGTAAATGTTTTAAACCAGGCATAATTTTTCTCCTTGATTATTGGCTGAAGAGCAGAAACTGCTCCTTTACAGTACCTTATGTCCTGGCTTCTCCCACTGTTCCCATTAGAGTGGCTCCACTGAGCAGGGTCTGGTGTTGTGTCCTTCCCTGTGCTTTCTGGATGCAATAGAAAATATGTTTCTTTTAGGTCCAACATGCTTTCTACTCTACAGCCACTGTATCTGGAGAAGCAGCAGACAGGAGCTTACAGCTTAGGTGAGGAAAGCTCCAGCAGATGCACCAATGCTGGTTCCAAGGTTAGTGCTGTGTAGGGAAGATGAGTTTCACAGTGGGTCCTCCACTCTGCTACCTTAATGTGCACATAAACATGTGGATTAGACATCAAATACTTTGTCCTTACTGCCTGGACCTTACCTTCTTGCACATCACAACCAGATCTGCAGTCCACAGAATCACCAAATATCTCTCTTCTTCACACTATGCTCAGAGAGCAAGCAAGAGATTTCTGTATCCTGAAAATGGAGAGGAGCCCCATGCCAAATCCATGTTCATCTATTAAACAGGGAGGATGTCCAAGAGATATGACATAGGGAATCAGTGTAGTCAATCAGACAAAGAGACAAAGTAAAGAAAGAGAGGGATGAACAGAGAAACTGAGCTGGTGCACACCAGGCTAACTTGCCTTCCTCAAATGCTTGAAATGTAAGTATGGACAATGCATGCCCTGGCTAGCTCAGGAGAAGGCCATCTGAAATCATATTCCACTCTTGTGAATATTTGAGCCCAAAGGACAGACCAAGTGAAGTGATTGTTTTCCTCACAGCTGAACACATCAGCAGCACCTGCCAGCAGCTGCAATACCTTAATCTTCCTATTGCATTACAAGCCCAGAAAGCACCTGAAAGAAGAGGCAATAATAATTCTGAATGAATACACATAAGTCCACAGGAAGAAGCAAGCTGTAGTGTATGGGAGATGTGGGTTAAGAGACAATCTTGATGGCAGGACTTAGAGAAAGAAGACAGAGTGAGCAGGAAAGTGTATTGCAAAAAACCTCTGGAAACGAAGCTCTTGGCAATCACAAAGTAATTCTGAAGCTCGGGATCCTTCACTGCAGAGGAATACCTCGTACACTGCCCTTGGAAGAAGGATCAAAGCTGGCTGCAGAGGTGTGGGTATTGCAGCAACACTGGCATGGGCTGCCTTTGGGTGTCTGAAAAAGCACAGAAGGCAGTTTTGCAAAATACTTCTTTCTCCTCTTGGTGCTTCCCAGAGTAGAAGCTGGAGTGGGAGTAAGAGAACAGCAAAGGAGAGAAAGGGCTGTGCTTAAATCATTCCTTGCACACTACTTGAGGCTCAGGCTCCATGTAAATGCAGAGCAGAAGCTGTGATGTTCCCAGTGGAGATGCAGCACACTATTCCCATCAGGACAGGAACAAAACTGCTATACCTTCTCACAGCTCTTTCCTACCCCTGGTGTTACTTCCTTTACAGTGAAACGATGTTGAAAAGAAACTCTAATTTAGTCCTGTGCTTGCACTGGTTAGTCCAGAGACTCCTGCTGTAGATGACTCTGAGGACACCATGCACCAGGCACAAGTGTTTCTCTTGTATTCATGCAGCAGAGCATTTGCAGTTAATACAAATCACCCTAACTAAAATATCTATATTCATAAAAGCTCCAAACCTTCAAGTAGGCAGCTTGATGGCTTATCTGCTTGAAAAGTAGCTCACCTGGGACAGGCCCTTTGCAAATACCATTAGCCCAGCGGGGTTCAGGAGTTCTCTGATTTTGCCAATGTACCTTTTATTTGGTAATGTGGTGTGAAAGAGGAATAAATCCCCCCAGCCTGTCACTCTGTAGATACACATTGCACCAAGTTCAATTGTTCTAGCTTTCTGCCAAATGGCAGGTTTGCCAGCTAGAGACAACGATGTTTAATTTATGAAGGGCTGAGTTTTAATCAGTTTTTTATTGTTTGTTCCAGCAATAGATCAGTTTAATGGCAGCCTGAAAAATGCACCATAAGCAAATCTTGCCCATGCCATTCTTCTCCCCGTTAGATAACTCACATCAGAAGTTTGACATTGGTGCATGCCGGGAAATAGGCAACCTACAAAACCCAGTGCTTAAAATAAGTGACCAAGCTGCAGTTCTGATGGCGTTTGTGGGTTGGTGGATACTGCTGCAGCAAGGGCAGATTTAGAGATAAATCTGTATTCAGAGCCTTTTCACACTGAATCATGAGATTCCTTTTTATAACCAAGAAAGCAGACCTCTCTTTCAAGCTTGGTCACAGAGCTGGTATAGAAACACTATTACTGAGCACCTTCTTCAAGCCTGGTTACAAGGACAGTCAAGCACAGGCTGCCCAGTCTCCATTCTTGGAGGTTTTCAAGACCAGGTTGGATGAAGTGCTGAGACACTTTGACTGGTATTACTTGGAGCAGGTGGTTGCAGTAAGTGGCTTCAAGCGATTCCCTTCTAACCTGTGAGCTTTTATCTTCCCTTTATCATATACTCTCCCCCTCCACCAAAAAGAGTCCAAAAATCCTTGGTTAGAAATGAGACAGATGTTGGGAAATGCAGTGTGTCCAGAATCACCCTGCCTTGGTCACTCTGAGCATTTCCAATACTTTGAACCACGTGAGAGCATACTTGCCAACAGGGACAAAAGAGGTGAAGAGATTGTGTAGGACCAACAGACCCCACTCCTGAGGGAAGACATGTTACACCAAAATAGCCTCCAGAATAAGCCATGGGAAGCTCTCAGTTCCATGCAGAGCAGCAGTGGGATTGTCCTGTGCTAAAGATATAAAACTGTGGGGTCTGCTGACTCTGGGCTGGTTCACTACTTAGCTGCAAAAGGGATGAGATTTTCATACTTCCAGGTTTTGCAAGGCAGATTATCCCAGATTTGGGGGCCCAGGAAACACTTGCATGTAGTCAATAAAACAGACTCTGGTGAAATTTCACGATGCACATCTTAGGATCCTGGAGCAAACCCATGGAGCAGGTAACCTGAAAACCTCAGGGTTTATCTCCCTGGCATGCAGATTTCTGTGGCACAGCTGGAAACTGTGCTTTGAGCCCCCTGCTACTGAGGCTTCAGAAACTTGCAGGATGGAGTGGGCTTCTGGGATTCCTGCCACAGGGACACCAGCTTGCTGGGTCTACCACACATCTGGGGAACCACTGCTATGTCTGCAGGGCAGGTACACACAGTGAGCAGGAAGAGGGGGTGTATCTGATTTTGCAAGGTTTGCTATTTGGGGTTTTTAATTATTTTTAAAATGTTTTCACAGTGCTCTGGCCCATAGGAATTTAAAACCAACCAACCAGTGTCACTGAAGTCCACTTTGGAAACAGGAACATTAAGCAAACATTTCCAGCAAATTGGAAACCCTGCTTGCCAAAGCTTGCAGGGGGAGGTATGGTTTGTTCAGAAATCATATAAACTGTTGAAAACATCTCAATTTTTGCTGCAATAATGAATTCCAAGAACAGAATAATTGGGAAAGAAACCCAAAGATTCTTCAGTTTTTGACATTTAAGGAAAGAGCTGAAGAAGACTTTTTTATATTCACTACATCCTTTGTCGTGATGTAAAGAGAAGCTTCAACTCCGGAATAGCAGCAGGAAAGGGCAGGGAAAGGGAAGATCTTGGGGATCTCATTTCTAAATGCAGCAATAGTTTAAGTGATGACATAAACGGATTCTGACTTGCTAATTAGTTTTGCATAATGATGACTAAACTTGATTACAGCATGAACCAGTCAAATATCTTTGTAGCTCATAGGTTTACTGTGTGCTCCAGTTAAAAGGGTTGGGCTTGTGTATGGCTCACAAGGTGTTTCCTGGAGACTAAATAATGTACAAAAAGGTGCTCTGAGCTTTTGCTGTTTCAAATGGCTGCTGCAGCAAATTAACTTCTGAGGAGGGATTTGATAGCATCTATTTTATCATACATCCAAAAGCACGTCACCGATTCCCTACAAGCTTTTGCTCTTTTTTTCCCTCCTAAACAGCTAAACAAATGGAGAACAAAGCCTTCATTATCTGTTCATCAGTTGCCATCTCTGCCAGCAACTGCAGGAGCTCTCTCCCTGCTATTTTTCTCTCTTAAGAAGAGCTGGGAGAAAATCTGGCCATAAAACTTCCTGACTCTGTGTGTGTGTAAGTGTGTGTATAGGGGGAACACTTAGAGTGGGCAACACATTGAACACCTGCCTTTTACTGTCCCCTCAAGTGAAGGACAAGAGGCTCTTGTAGTTTCTCACCATTCCTGTGGTCCCCCTGGATTCCCCATGCCAAACTTGCATCCATGCAGAGCCCCACTCAGTCCCACAGGCTGGGATGCAGCCTGGATGCCAGCAGCACTCCAGCAGTGAGTTGTGTTGCTGTGCTCCCAGTTCAGAGGGTACCAAGACCCCACAAACACAGTCAAGTCCAGATTTGGACGACACCATGACTGCTGGAGGTCCATCTTGATGTAACTCCCAGTGCTGGCAGGACTCTGGTTTGCACTGGGAACCAACATGGGGTTGGGGACTGGTGGGTTGAGATCCAGTGATTCACCCAAGTCTGAGTCCTTCTTGAGGCTTGTGCCAGCTCCACATTCCCTCCTGTAACTAGAGAACAACACAGAGGAAGGGAGAAAACTCCTTCCCTGCACATTCCTGTCAATGAGGGCTGCTGAATACAGATAAGCTCCCCTCCAGTGGCTGGTGAACTCTTATTACAGGGTTTGCCCCTGCCTCTGGCTGACAGCATCTCTGCCTGTCTGCGGGAGTGGAATATTTTAACAGCACCTTTAGCACCTGAGGGCTGGTCCCTGCGGTCCAGTGCCCAAGCAGGGAGACTCAGCTGGGGTGGCATTTTGGTTATGAAATGGCTGGGGCGAGGGTGGAGGAGGCTTGAATTAGAGCTGGGTAACAACAGTTCATTTGGCACAAAGTTAGCTGAGCTATGGATCCCGGGAGCAGATGCTGTTTGCTTCACACCGCCCTCCCGCTTTCAAAATGCTGGAGATTGCAGCACTGCTGATGTGGTTTCAACCTGAATGAATGGGAAAGGCCAGTAGACTTTACAGCTACACTAGCTTTCCCTCAGCCTCCCAGGGGCTTCCAGTCCAGCACAGCACTGTGCAGTCCTGGTCTGTCTCTCCAATAGCAAAGGAAAAGTTGCTGACCCCCCGTTCTCCCTATTCCCAAATGAAAGTTTGTGCAGGCAACTAGCATGCACAAAATGGGCTCAGGCTACGGAACTGTGTAACAACACACTTCTAGCTCTCATGCATCATGAAATAGAAATGGACAGGACCTTTTTCAAAGGACAGGGGAGTTGTCTGTAACCTAGAGGTCTCGTTAGAGAGATGTGGCAAGAGGAAGAGCTGGGGAATTCCAGACCAGCTTGACTTTGATATTCTAAAAAATACTGAGGCAAATTATTAAACAATCACTTTATAACCGTTAGAGGATAAAAGGAAGTAAGAAACAGCCAACATGGACTTGTCAAGAACAAATCATGTCAAACTGATCTCTTTCTCTAATGGGGTCGTTGGCCTATGGACAGATGAAAGTGATAGATATGATATACATTGACTTTCATAAGGCTTTTGACACAATCTGGCATGAGAGTCTCCTACAAGTAGGGAAATAGGATTGAAAGCAAATCATACAGCATGGGAACAATTTAAAAAACATTAGACTTGGAATTTAATATCGGGAATCTCTTCTGAGCCATGGAAAGTGATTTAAGTCTCTCAGGCATCTGTCCTGGGCCCAGTTCATTGAAAAATATTTGAATTTAGAATTCATGCAGAGCAACAAAGTCAGAGCAATATTCACACAGAGAATATACAAGAATCTTGTGGAATTGATGTTCATACCGTTTTACAAATAGAAAATACACAAAACCCTCTATCAAGAAAGAATCATGTGTTCTCAATCTCTTTCAAATACATTCCTAAATATATATATTTGTAAAACTATTTTAGTTTTAATGAATAACAAAATTATTCATTGATATTTCCAGAATGGGGAGACAAGTTTATTGTTTGGTAAATGTCTGGTTTTGCTATAGGTAAAGAACAGATTTCCTGATGTGACTCAGTCTTTTCTAGCTATCTGACCTCAAAGAGAATTATTCCAGCTGTACAATTGACCACATTTGACAGTGCCACAATTCCATAGGAGTTGAAAAGACAGCTATTTGTTTTAATCTATTTGTTAACAGATTAGATGATGGAACTGATCAGACACAGATATACTCCTAAATATGGACATCTGTTCAATTTTAGATACCCGAGAGTATCCATCCCATCTGGCCTCCAGCTGCCTGTTTGACAGGGTGCTGCTCTCTTGTGAGCCCCACATCCTGACTGTCAGATGCACCAGGTTCTTTCGAGTACCCAACACATCTGAAGTAGCACCACACTGAGGCAACTGAATAAATCTCCTATCATCAGCTTTGTGGATAAACTAGGAGGTGAGGGGATGATGATGCCAACACGTGATTCAATTACAATTGCCTTGCAAGATCAAGATGAAATGCAATAAGGCAAGTGAGAAGTCAACACAAAGAAGAATCAAATGCACAAACTGAAGTGTGATTAAACCAGTGGCAGCACCATTACAGAGACTGATCTGGGCATTAGAGTGGGTCCTACAAAGTGGATGGTAAGCTTTGCCACTGACCCCACTTCACAGCAGGAGCTGTGGATCCTCAGAGCTTGTCAAGGGGATGATCCCCACTTGGGGCACTGCACTGTGAGAACAATAGAGACAGAACAGAGCTGAAATGAAAAGAGAATGGACAGAAGCTGAAAAAACTGAAGGAATTCAGCCCCTCTTTTTTCCCTAGAGAAAACTTGCACGAATAAGGATGTGAGAATGGTGTAAAATATGTACGAGGTTGTCCCAAAGCAAGGAGTGAATGATTGTGCTCTATCTCCTCTCAGGGTAATTGGCCTGCTTTGCAGCAGAGAAGATATATGTTAGACATTAGAAAAGTACCCAGCTACCCGGATAATTCTGTACAGGAACAGGCTACCCAAGGGGCAGGGGAATCCCATTTTTCCATTATCTCAAGTAGCAGATCAATGACTCCAAGTAGCAGACTGATGACTCTGTGGCCGCTTGTTTTGCCAGGACCAAGACTGAGCACTTTGGCCTTTTGAGTCTCCTGCTTTAAGACCGTGCAGTGAAAGGAAACATTTGTGCAGCTGGCTGCCCATGAATTAATCTCATGCCTGAATATGAACAGTTGTTCATAGCTGAAGCCACCACAACATTACACTTGGACTGCCAATTCCTAAACAGGACGATCTCTACATACAGCAGGAGAGGTACACTGCACGACAGCACAGCAACGGTAAGGAGAGCCATTTGTATGGCAAAAGGTTAAATAGACCTGATCACTGTCTCAGACCTGGTTTGAGGGGAGGATGCACTTGTCTCTGCTGAAAGTAGCTTCATGTTCTCCACTGGGAGGAAGCGAATCAGCAGTGAGTCACAAGCTTTGGAGATGGCAGGATCAGTGCTGGGAGCAGCAGTAGGTGGAGGTGGGGGAAAATCTTCCAGCAAAAACTAGATTTTATTGTTATGAGAAATGTGGTTTTCCTGAGATTTTAAAAATTGTGGGAGAAAAATGTTTAAACCTAACAGTTTCCATTAGTCCAAATGTTAATTTTTAAACACTTATCTCTGCATGATTCCAAATGTTGGCAGTGCTGAGTTTCCTCATGCATTGAAAGCCCCTCTTCTGCTTCTGCATGCCCTCTCTTTAGGCATTTTATGGAGTGGTGAGTTGCAATGTTGAGCAATGTCCAAAAAGCTGCTTCTTACCAGGACTTCAACTGAAAATTAAAGGCTTCTTCCCATTCCCATTTAAGAAGAAGTGATGTTCTGCCATATCTCTTCTCCAGTTCAGACAGGCAGGAGCCCCATAACCCAACACCTCCTCCACACTTTGCATACTCTTCCCCTGATGTGACCCATACTGTTTTACAGCCTGGATCTCATTTCACTGCATTGACTTCTTCCTCAGGTTTTGATTTTAGGCTAATGTGGACAAATCATTGTTCCCCTTGCAGAGACACTGACAGTCAGCTGGGTAATGACTGTCATTTGTACTGATAAACTGGGATGCGAAGACACCCTCATTGTTACTGGTAGGTATTTCTCTGCAACAGCACCAGCCTTTTCTTAACGGCAGGAAGTAGCTACCAGAGCTCAAAGTTAGCACTGAGGGTGGCAGAGGCTCGTAGTTTAGCACATACTTTAATTAATTATGCCATATTAATAACAGTGCTGGGATAAGATCCTACACAGTTCCAGACTGAGTCAGTGTGAATGCTCCAGGAGCTGATGTGAACCTGGTGTAGCCTGCATGTTTGCAATGCATTCTTATCACACACATTTTGTGTTAAGGGGTCTTCAGGTACTACTAACAAAATCCCCAAAAACCTCAGAACTAAATGAAACAGCAGAAACTAATTCACAGGCCTGCCCCTTTTGGTTGGGTACATGCCCAGCAAGCTAGAGCCAATCTCTGCTTGCCAGCTTTCATCTTGGCTTCACGAATCTCTCATACATATATGTCTCTAGAGGTGTATGATCTGCAGTATGCATACTGTGCAAAGAGAAGGGTTAAATTCCTTCCTGTGGTAGTTCTGTAGTAATAAAGGATACTACATAGGGTGTAGATTTCTGGGCATTCCAACTGAATGCATTAGAATTTGGCCTTCAGGTAACCACTAATTCTCCTGTCTGCTGAGTCCCTGGATGAGATACCACCATAACGTCTCTGGGCTGGTCCCCAGCACCTGGAGGTTGTCTTGTCATATAGCAGGGTCTACTGCTCTGCAGATACTCCAGGGCAGCAGTGCCCTTCTGAAGTCCTGGCTCCACTGCTGTATTTCTCAAGCACTGACTCGCAGATTTACCATCTCTGCTTTAGCAGTATCCCATAAGCAGCATCTCCTGTCACTCAAATGACACTTCAGTTAATGCTGGGCACCTGAATGTCCTGAAGGATGCGGGCTTTGGTCCTGCAGTGCTCCACAGAGAAAAGTTTCTAGAACTTAACCAGGCATGGCTGCTTCTAGGAGGTGGAGACCAAGCTAAGTATTCTACCCACCCCCTGCCCATTAAATGCTGCTGATTTTCTTTACACTTCCCCTGTAAAGCATATAAACTTCCACCCACTTTGAGCATGTTGAATCCTGCCTCTGATGTTCCGAGGACTACCCATTCAGCTTAAAATTAATTGATGCCTGCTTAAAAGCCTTGGTGCTTTGCATCCTCAAACACCATTTCTTGTGCTTGCTAAGAAAAGTTTGCTGGTGATAGACAGGCTCCTGTCTCCTGCAGAGTTTGAGAGCTCTTCACACACTTACGCAAACCATTCAATATTTAATTGCTCTTTCTTGACTATATGGACGTTTTCTTAATGTATTAGTTCAGTAGAGCAATAGCAATCTCCCAGCTTGTTGCCTGCATCCCAGCTCCTTGCACACCATCACTCACTCAGTCCTGTACGCTCAGCTCCTTGCAAGGCTCTTCTGCAGTGGCACAGGGCCCATGTGCAGCATCTCTGCTGCAGAGCACCACAACGTGATGCCCACACAGACAATGGGGACACTCAAGCATCCACAGAATGGCCTTTTCCATATTACATGACCTTGACATGAGCACATGAGCTTCAGAACTTGGACATGTAGAGGCCTTTTGGAGTTCTTCTGCACTCTAATCTTCTTTGCTCCAGATGCATCCTTCCTATTATGCCTCAGTTCCATTCTCACATCACCCACTTCTCTTTGAATGCCTTTCCTTTGAAGAAGTCTTCCCATACTTCAGGAAAAGCAGTCATTCTCAGGGAACATTTTGATTTGCAATAAAACCCATCAAAACATGTAGGATATTTTTCCTTTCCTTAACAGAAAAGATAAGAAAGATGGTTTTGAGGTTTTTTCTTTGTTATTTTCTTTACCAGTGCCAGGGTTTGTGGTGGGTGGTCTTTTGCTTTGTGAATAGAAGAACATTCTGGCAACATCCCATCAACCTTGTTGTGCCTTACTACCACCTGCAAACACTCCCTGATAGCTGCTTCCTGCATCAGCTGAGCACTGAGTATTGCCTGCCTACATCCAGGTCCTGGTGGTGGGTTTTGTGGGTGTCTCAGGCTCTTGGATGCCTCTAAAGTAGTCAGCGCTCTAGATGCAGTTTTGTCATTGCCTGGGAGATGGGTGATAACTATCTGTCAGAAAGTTTGAAACCATTCTTCCTAGCAGAGACTATTAAAGAAACAGAAAGTTGATTCGAGTACAACATGCACCCATGCACAGGAAGCACATTTCTAGATGTGGAGAAAGGTGTAAGGCACTGAGCACAATAATAAACCTTCATCACTGCTCACCAAGGATGTTCATTTTTAATTCATGTATTTTTTGTTTCATCCAGGATCATGGTTAATTTTCACAGCTTGAGAAATGTTGGGGTCTGATCCTTCAGACAAACTATTTTCCCTGGGAATTGTCTCCTCCATTAGGCATCTTTACCTGGGGCAAAGCTCAGCATGTTATAGATGTACTCTTAGGTATCCCACAGAGTATATGTGTGTATATATATATATGTATACACCCCTTGGGCTTTCTCACAGATTTCTATCTCAGTCATTAATCAGGATGATCTAGCAGGCTTACTAAAGAAGCCTTGTTTTACAAAGATGCTCCAGAAATATGGTCTCCTGCTGGACACACCCAGGTAGCTTGGCACCTTCTTTATCAGCTAAGATACCCTTCATTACAGTGCAAGTATCACTTTCCATGAAGAACAGGCTTTCAAGGGAGATATTAAGCACCTCTCTGCTTATAAATATTTCATCTTTCCTTAACAGGAACCTCCGGAAACATTCAGTGTAAAGAGATGTTAATAGCTGGTGAGAATATGTCTAACTGCTACCTATGCAACAGAAGAAACAGGAGGACACGACATCCCAGCCTGGGAGGAAGGCTCAGAGATGCAAAACCATGGGTTATTTTTAATGTTTGCAGGAGCTGAAGTGGAAGCCTCTGTCTTTAAATAAATCGAGACAGGCGCAGACACTCTGAGATGTGAAAACATACCTACGTAAGTTTGGAGGTACCATGTGGGTAGTGGTGCCAGTGGCTGAGACCAGCTAGAAGCAGTAATGGGAAACCAGAATTGGGCTTCCTGGGGTTTTTAATGAACAAGGCAGCCCTCAGCAGACTTCAGAAGGTAGGCAGAACAACACCCCAAGGCTCAGCGTTGAATCCAATACACAAACAACTAATGGTCATTTAAGAGGCAAGCCTAGGGTCCACCAAAGACAATAGTGTCAGCCCACCAACAAAGCCAGGTGAAAGAGCAGGACCCAAGAAGTGTGGGTCAGGAGTAAATTCAGGACTTTGAAAACCAAGTCAATGATCACAAAGCAAGAGGAAGTGTCAGAAACCTTTTAAATGCTTGCTAGTGGGTCAGGGCACTGGTCAGGCTCCCAGCAAGACCTCTGGAAGATTGATGGTGGGCAGGACAGAGTCCAGACTGGGGTTATTCTGTCTGATCTGTACAAGCCGGAGGTAACCATATATCATGGCATAGTCCTGTGCTAAAGCAGTATGGGCACCTGGAGACCAGGCAGGTCAGTGGGCAGCTCTGCACAGTTACAAGGGAAGAAAAGAGGCAGAATTGTCAGTGGGTCTTATCCAGGCTTTGTAGTCACTGTGCTGGGGGTGAGCTGCAGATGTGTCACAGCTTTTGGAGGCTACAGCATCTGATGGGGCAGCAATGCCCTTCTCTGTTCAGGAAGGGGCTGAGTTTTCATCCTGCCTGGATCCTGACAGCCTAGGAAAGGGAAGACAGTAGAGAAGATAAATCCCTGTCTGACATCCATGCATATTGGTAAGCATGCAGTCACTTGTGCACATCACATTTACCTTGGTGTGAATAAAACCATATCTGGCAGCTTGCAGTGAACCAGGTCTGCAGTTTATCTTCAGCTCCTGCACCTCTTGGCTCTACTTCCATCCCTCAGATGCCTGAACCAAGCTTTCAGCATGAAAGCATGCTAGTTATCTATCAGCATCTTTGCAGTAAGGGAATATCACTCCAAGATGAAGCACGGCAAGTGAAGGGCTGATAAAAGTAAGGAAACGAGAGAGGTCAACTTGAGAGGAGGAGCAGTTAATCTGTGCTTCTCCATGAATATTCAGAGCTGGTTCCTCAACTTGCACTGCAGAGTATTGCCAGAGGTAAAAATAAGAGCTGTGGTGAGGGAAGGGGTTTATTCATTGATTGATTTGAAGTATCCTTGCTGGGATCCCACAGATACTCATAACCTCTGTGGTATTGTGTTTGCTGCTGGAGTTTTGTGGTCCTCCACAGATGAGCTCCTTCTGACAACAAAGAAATCTGCCTGCTGATCACCTGCAATAAACATCGAGCATCCCCAACCCTGGTCCTCAGTGCCAGGAAAAACTATTCCAGAAATGTGTGCTCAGGAGAACTTGACGAAGGACTTTAATCTGTTTATAAAATCTGAAAGGAAAATATATCATAGGCTATAAATCCCTGCAGAGGGGAGAGATTTCTGATAGCTGGGGGCTTTCAGTCTAGTGAAAAAAGCATAAGATTTAGTCACTAAATGTTGGAAGCAGACAAATTCAGACCAGAAATAAGGTTCAACTTGGGAACTCTGAGGGACTTTGGGTAATGAAGTGAGAAAACATTCCTTGGCTGCCTGGAGCCTTTGAGTGAAGATTCAGGGTCTTTGTGGAAATCATGCTTCCTACCCTCACCACTGCTGGGGTGGCATTCTGGAGCCATGGGGTGGATTTGGTGACTGACCCAAATTCACCCTCTATGATGACCACGGTCCCTTAAGGTCTGCATCCAGGACATCTACTGAAGGTTGTTCATGGATTTCTCAGGGAGTCACTGGGCAGGGGAAGCCCATCTCTGCCTTGAAATCTTCCTTTCCTGCTTGCTCTCCAGATGTGTCAGGCTTTGGAGAGGTACTGGTGAGTCATAGACCAGTTTAACCTGAGCATCCCCAGAGCAGTGCTTTGGAGGCCGGATCATCCAGGTGAGGGAGTCAAGATGTGTCTGCACTGGGTTGCTCTAGTTTGTCCCCAGGGAACAGCTTAACCTGGGTTTAATATTTATTGTTTTATATTATTTAAAATTATTACTTCTTATTTTAGTATTATTATATTTATAGCACCTCCTCTCCCTGCACTTTCTTCCTTGCAAATCTGGTGACTGAGTCTGGTGGCAGAGCTCCAGAAATGTTTCCTGCTGCAGACAACCAGTGCTGGTCTGCTGCAGGCTGGTGGCAGAGCTCTCTGCCTCGAGAAGCTCATAGACCTGAGCTTGAATTATTGCTACCAATGAACCCTTAAATTTTACTGCTAAACAACAGAATGTGTCGGGATTGGTTAGATGAAGATAAATAACTCCACAAAGACAGATTCCCTCCTGAACAATTGGACATAGAGGAAGAAGAAGCACTCATGCTGGAAACAGGCCAGTGATGCCTTGTCAGCGGTGGAAGGGTCTCTGCACACAGCCTGTCACACCAGGCAAGCTCTACCTGCTCTGTGGAGCTCTGCTGAGATAGGTTCTGCCCTGCGTTCATGGAGATGTGCCCATGCAGGCAGCTCTGATCAGTGTGTGCAGGCTGGTTTTGCAAACCTCTGCTCACAAGGGTATGTGTCCCATGTGCTGAAGAGCTCAGAGGAGCTATCATGAACTGATCCTCCCCAGTTCATCGTCCTGGGGCTTGACCCCTGGCAAAGCTAATGGGAAACAGGGTGGTTTGGTAGTTTCTTCCTCTGCTCTCCAGGGGCAGCAACAATCATGCAGGCCGTGTGAAACAGGGACACTCAGGAGCAAAGCCTCTGCAACTGCTGCACCACTGAATTGAAATTCTCATTCCGGTCATCTTTATTCATTCCTTGTACTTTGAGGCAGTTTTAAAGGTTCAGGTGAAGGCTGAGCCTGCAAGTTCTGGAAAGAGACATTGCTATTACTCAGAAATAATACCCATCAGAGCAGACCAAACAAATGTGACCCTCGTTGCCTTCAGTCCTCTGCTAAGCCAGCTGCCCTGTCTCATCTTTGCAGTTCTCCCTCTCAGCTGAATCATTTAACATTGTGCAGACCTCATCCATCCTGCTGCAGCAGTCCATATTCTCTCAGCAAATGCAAGGTCTCAGCACACCAGCCAGTGACTGACACCACGTGTCATAGGCAACAGTGGGGCTCCCTGAACAGTCCCCAAAGACAGAGACAACGTGTAGGAAAATATTATATGCAAAAGACTATAAAGGTGCAGTGATTGATGGGGAGGCCAGAGCCATGGCTTCTTCCCCTTCATCCTTGTGGTGTTCTGCCTTTTGACCTTGGAGAAATCTTTCACTGTTTTGTTTGGGGCCTTTCTGGTAGGAATAATAATAATGTAGAGATGGGACAAAGGGGGGGGGGGGGGGGGGGGGGGGGTGGGAGGGGGGGGATGCTCTGGACTTCCCGCTGGTTCTGGGAACATTAAATCTGGGGCTTATGCTGCTGAGTGTGACCTGAATGTGAGCTTGGGCTCAGATCTCAGAAAGTCTGAGAGATTTAGGGCACTGAGGGCTAGAACAAGAAAAGGAGATCTGTGGTCAGGAAAGCTCCCAAAGGAGAGCAGGGTGTTCTTAAAGTAGAAAAAAAGTGAGTTAATCCTGTGCAGGGAACATACAGGGACACACAATACCTGGGGACAGTCTTGTGACTAAACCTGTACTGGGAGACCAAGAAAGCATAAGGGTGATGGTCTTACTTATTCTATATGGTGACCTTTCCAGGGCTGAACTTCTCTGCCAGATAGCTTTAAAATCCCATTTTTCTTGGGATAAACCCTCCCTTCCTTCATTACATTTAAACACATATGACCCCTTGAACCTAAATTCCCCCTCTCTCTGCTGGGCCATCAGTGTCCCAGTTTCTTCTCAGAGATCTGCGCATGAGATTTAAACTTGGTTAACCAGCCCCTGCTCCTGTTCCACATGACTTGTTTTTCCAGCAGTATAATTCACAGTTGCAGACATATTAAGTACCAGCTGGGCAGCTCATCTTGTTAGTAGGATTATAGCTGTAATAACTCTGGAACCCATAGTTATGATAAATTTACTACCTAAATTAATAGCAGAAAATTAGCATTTGTCATGAACCTGATTTTTCCAGGGCTAGTTCTTGTACTGAGAGGTTTGGCCCCGTATTTTGTCGCTGGGTTGAATTCCGCTTGGAGACAGATGTGAAGAGGTGAGGTAAGCATCTGCTGGTGAAGGAGACAAAGTCCAGCTTGCCAAAGCCCTAGTGTGGTCAGCACTGGGGTTTGCCCAGGGAAGCCCTGATCTACCCTTCCAGCTTCATGCAAGTAGAATTGGCAGAAAGTGCCAGTGGCATTTCAGAGGGGAACGGAGCAACACTGTTTTTTTGGGTAGGCACTGGAAGAGTGAGGATGAAAGATACCTGACACATGACCCAGAGGAGAAGGACACAGGGGCTTGGAGCAGCTGCTCCGGTGGAAGGTGTCCCTGCCCGTGGCAGGGGGTTGGGACTGAAGGAGTTTTAAGGTCCCTTCCAACCATTCTGTGATTTTATGTTCTGAGAACAGAACAGAGCTGTTTTTCTTCAACAGACAGCTCCTGTAGCTTGGAGCCTGAGCTTATGCTTTACTCTGGCAGAAATGGATGGAAGCATCAGGACCAGCTGTGCCATGCAGAGAATGCTCTTCCTCCTGAACCCAGTAGTCCACAGGAGATTTCTGAGATATCCTTCAGGACAGCACTCCTGAAGATGAGGAGGGAGATATGTAAGGACAGAGTAAATGATATGTATAAACTAGTCCTGGTATTATCATACACCCCCTTACTTCAGCTTGATAGCAGCCAAACCTTTCCAGAGGGTCAGGCATTCAGCGCAGCCCCCTCGCCTCTCATGAAGGAGATGCCCTGATGCACGCAGGGCATGGATCACACGCAATTACCAGCTGCAGTGTATGGGATCACATGCATTGCACAGAAATTACCATGTGACACATCCTGGGCTTGATTAGGAGCAAATCAATATTCACTGGGCTGTCCGAGTTGTTATTTTTCCACTGCTCCACTAATAGAACAACCTGACTGGCCTGTGTGTGTCTCCTGATGCAGGCAGGCAGTTAAAATATGCATATTGGAGAAGCATCCTTCACCTTAAGTCTTGCTAGAGTGTGAATTCAGAATGAATTTAGCCAGAGTGCCCCCATCTGCACAGCCCTGTCTATGCAGGGAGGGATGGTGGAGTCTGCTTTCAAAACTCCTGCATCTCTCCAAGAACAGCAGGAATCGATCCATCTTACCTACATGTCATTTCTTATTTAATACTTGTTTAAGCTGAGCAGAACCTAAAGGGAATGTACTAGTTACTAACTCATACCCATGAAAAATATCTTTAGGAGAGTGAAACACCAGCTGAGAACTGACATAATATCTGTAAGTCTCCCTTTCCTTTTAACCAGGGCATTTCTTTGTTAACATTAGTGTTGATTTACATGAATGGAGGGCAAATGACTTTTCCTGTCCTTCCAGAAAGGGACTGTAGCAGGAAGAAAGGCCATCTCACCCTCCATCTCTGCAGCTGCCCTGTGTCAGCCCTGGGTTGTTGATGAGATAGAGACCTGCTGCAGAACTGCTGATGTGCAGGTCCTTGAACCACGTTAAATGTGATTCTAAATGGTAGGAAATCCTACATGACACAAGTTGAGCCAGCACATAATTGTGCCTGCTCACTTCTTATGCCCAGGAGGAAGCAGTAAGCAAGCTGTTTCTGAGGTATTCAGAAACAAGTTGCCTGATAACCAGTGGAAATTGAATAATGAAGGCTACCTCTGCTTTCACTGCTGGCATTAACATATATAATGTTCAAAGCAGGAATCCATTACTGAGTTGGAGAGGGACTCCTAGACCTTCAAGGCTATCAGGATTAGCTGCTAAGGACAATGTGTTCCTATAGAGGACTGTTACTGTGTCTGGAATTAGATGCTCAGAAATTGCTGCTTCTTTCCATGAAAACTTCTGATAGGAACAAAAAAAGATTTTTTTAACCAAATATTTTTCCGAAATCTCTGTGACTGTCTTAAAAAAAATAAATCTCTAAATCCTTCAAATTGCACAGCCTGGTATTTAAAAAAAAAAAAATCTGAGGAAAAGGTCACTAAAATTGGAGGCTTTTGAGTGAGAAATTTCTTTTTCTGTAAAAAATCTACTTGAAAGAAGAATTCTGTCTCAGCTGCTAAGTTTGTTCTCTGGGGGTGGATTTGCAGGAGCTTCCATCAGGTCAGGGACCACAGAGATTTCCAGTTGAGAAGGAGCCGCTTGCTCCTGCTGCTGTTCACCCCTGAGCCCTTCCTGCAAGGGTTGTGTCCTTAGTGTCAATTGGCCTTGCAGGAGGAGCTGGGGGGCTCTCATGCTGGTGGGGAGGACTGAGAGAAGCAATTGGCATGAAACCAATTTTTCTTAGTTTTCTCACACACTCTCTGTCATATTTGTTGTTTTCTGCTGTTATAACCAAGACACATTGTGGTGCATCAACACCA
The DNA here is from genome assembly GCF_012275295.1 of Melopsittacus undulatus. Lineage (NCBI taxonomy): Eukaryota > Metazoa > Chordata > Aves > Psittaciformes > Psittaculidae > Melopsittacus > Melopsittacus undulatus. The sequence goes on along the minus strand of NC_047538.1, from coordinate 826,929 downwards.
GCTTGAGCTGCTCGCTGATCTCATTGTTCAGTTCACTGAGGATGTTCCTGATTTGACTCTACCTATTGGTGTCCAGGACCTGCTGCCTGCACCCTCTGCTCACAGCAGGAAGGCTGCAGGGGGGATTTCTTCATACCTTTGTTGCAGATTTGCCCCACCAGACCAGAGCTAACAACATACAAATGGTAATATCCACCTATCCACCACATCTCAGCTTCCTTCAGCTCTCAGAGAAGGAGATTTACCCAATTTGAGCTGTTTTCACTAACTCCTGCTTCTCCCCTGATTATAGAAATGAAGTGGGTGGCAAGAGACAGCATCCACAGTCAGGAGCCTTGAAAAAAACTCAGGAAAGATGGAAAAATAATAACCCAACTAGCCTGACAAGCTCTAAACAGGGTGTCTGCCTGTCCCCCTGCAAGCGCACTGCAGATGCAGGGCTAGACCCAGGGTTGCCCACACTCAACAAGAAGAGATGTGGGAGAAATCACAGTGTCGCTGCAGTAACAAAGGGACTTGAACATGAAATTCGGTGGGATCAGGATTTTAGCCAGAGTCTAAAAGATGTCTCAGCAATTACACCATGCAGTGCTGCAGAAGGAGCATATGGCACATTCATTGGGCATGTCTTCACTGCAGAGGTCAGGTCTCCTCAGGAGAAATACAGTAGATTTTGCTGAGGGAGAATTTTGAGGAAATAGTGTCTGGTTTCACAGCTGGGGAAGAGAAGTGGAAATAACTCACTAACACTGTTCTGGGGAGATAACTTCTGATCTTGATCCCTTTCATTTGGTATTGTTTATGGTTTTGTTACAGTGTGCAAGCACAATTCCACAGGGAGGAACTTCTCCCGGACATGGGAGGTTAGACATGACAATGTTTAAAGTTGATTTCTAGGAAGAAAATAGTGAGTCACTACAGCTGAAACTTGCATAAGACTCAGAAGCTCCAAGGGGGAGCAATTACCATAGAGGATGTAGGAATGCTGCACATCCCACTGAAATGCCAGAAAGGCTAGTCATAACCTAATACATTTAAACACCAGCTCCTCAGTTTCTGCATAGACTGAAGTTCTAATCAACTTCCAAGTAGACTGAAGTAGGGATAGTAACGACATGGGAGGAATAAACACAATATAATGAGAGCCTTTCATTGTGTCCATGTGATAATGTTAGACAACACAATGAGATGAAATACAGAAACTAATCTTTAGACACTCTACATGACAGTGCAAACACTAAGAGATCCCATCAGAAAAGAAGACTTTTCTGTATTTAATCCTCAGTATTGAAATTATATTGTTCCAGATGTAGTCATCAAAGAGTGACTCTGTAATGATGACCATTATATACTTACATTTGTACAGTCTGGAGGGAGTGAGAAAGCCACAGGTGAAAACCCCCTTTAATAAAGTCTTACTTTAAAAGGGCATGAAGACGTAATGACATCAAAATGAGAAACCCTGCTAAAAGTAGGTAAAGTGAGCAGCAGAAATGGTAAAGTAGTTTTGGGTGATGTAAACAGTATCAGAGGTGTGCAGTAAGGGCATATCATCCAATGAAAAAGACATAAACAGTTCTAAACCAGGGATTACCTGTTAAACAACAGGGTAAAGGGAACTATGAAACAGAAACACTTTTAAAAGACTAAGTCATTTCGGAAAAGATGAAAACAGAAAAGAGCTCTCATGGCTTAAATCTGAAACCATCATTGTCAGTTGAACAAGCTGCTGAAGAACTAAAGCTTGAAAAAAAATACTTCTTTCAAATATGTTATAAGATCTATCAGAAAATGACGAAATGAGGCAGGCTTAAAAGGAGATCTCTGGGAAGATAATGGTCTCAGATGAGAAGAAAGGTTATTTCTTTGGTTTGGTACTTTCTATGGAGAGCTTAGGGAAGTCTTTTTTGAACAGGGAGTGAGTCTGACCAACCATCAGAACTTAAGGAGGAGGCTTTGAAAGGAACGATAAAACTAACAGTAGGAAATGAGCAGGAACAGATGGCGTTCACCCAAGAGGTTTAAAGGAATTCAGATATGAAATTGCTGAACTACTTGTTGTGTTGTGCAAAGTATCGCTTAAATCAATCCCAATATTATACCAATGAAAGACAACAAATCAGGAACCAGCTTTTGAAGGAAACCCATAGGCATCTGGAGAAATACAGGCTTGAAAAACTGGTCAAAAAGAATATTTAAATATAAAAAGTGAAGTTTTGCTTCAAAACCAAGGGAGTATTCTGACCTTTTTTCAAGGACCAGTTATCAAACTCCCCAGATTTGCTGTGGATCAACAACAACTAAGCCTCCAGGACAGTAAAATCTAAAGCTGCTTGTGAAAAGCTGAGGGAAGATCTCACAATTCTGAATGATTAGGTGATAAAATGCCAAAATAAGTTCATGGTCAATAAAGGCTGAGCCATAAATGTAGATGAAAACAACCCTGACTATACACACATAATCACATTGTGTGAATGGAATAGCTCTGCAGAGTGGGGAAAGTGCCATGAAAACACCTGCCCAGGGCTCAGCAGTGCCAAAGCCAGCAGAGATGCTCTCAGATTTATTAGGAAAGGGAAGGCAATGTAATGGAGAACTGCATAATGCCACTGTCTAACTCCATGGCACATCCAAAGCCCATGTGTCGTGTGGTTGTGCTCCCCTTCCCTTAGAGAAGATGCAGCAGAAGTAGGAGAGGTTCAGAGAGGGGCGAGAGGTGTGACAGCCTCTGTGTGGGAAAGCACACACACTAAGCAAGCGCTAGGTTGCATCATCAACTCTGCTTTTGGGTTGAAAAGGCATTTAGACAAGTTCTTGATGGAGCTTTTTCTGCTAGGAGTTGGCTAGGAAGAGGTATATGAAACTTCAGTTCAAGAGGTCTCTAGCCTGTAGCTGCCTGGACCAAAGCAGGTCTGACAAGACGTCCATAAACAGCCTCTTCTGGTCTTCTGCCTACACATTTATGATCACACATACTCGTGATTTGTGAAGCTCTGTGCATCATCACTGTTACTAAATCATTGGAATGTGGAGATGTGAGAGGTGTTGATTCTTCCTCCTTTCATGTGAGGTCACATTAGTGGGTCTAACCCCTAAAAGCTTTCTGGAAGCAAGGCTCGCTCTTGCAAGAGCAGGATCATCTGTTGGGAGACACCTTAATTTTCACCCCTTAAGCTGTGTTCTGCATAGTCCTGTCTGCACCTTAAGTGCTGGAGTCTTATTGAATACTCTTATGGTTAAAGTTAGTACTGTTCTATGAAAGTTTTTCTGTAAGGAAGTCATTTTAGGGCACAGAAAGACATGAAAGAAGTCATCCAAACACTATTCCTTTTATGAAGGAAAATAACTAGGAGCTGGATAAACAATTCATATTGTTCCTCATTAGTTCACACTAATCAGTAGAGTGTCTCAAATAAGCATTTAATTAAGAATTAATGTGGCGGCTGTTATAAAATGAAATACTAATTGGAAAAGGAAAGTTTCAGGTTTGTTTAGGTGAAAGAAATCTGCCCGCATCACGCTTAACTTGATTACACAAGTGCTTTCCAATTCCTGAATTGTTTAATGTATACAAGTCATAAGGACCTGGCATTTAACAAGGGAACAGTGGCAAATTAATTCCATTCAGCTCTAAAAATGCATCTTGACATTTGGTAGTTGGTATGTTAACCAGTGCCTCCACATCAGAGCTACATGTTTTGCTATGTGCTAATTAACTGCCCTGTTATCTCATTTCAAAGGAATTAAGGAACAATTGGGGTTTCATGTATCACTAATAAGTGGACTGATGTTGGCTGCAAGGCATGGAGTTGGTTCTAAGCAGAGGGCAAGCCCATCTGTGCACCTGGGCAGAGAGGTGCTGCTTCTTGGGGACGTGCTGCAAGGTATCTCTGCTGCCAATGGAGACACTTACACCTCTGCCTGACTTCACCCCTGATTGTAACCCAAACACTCAAGGACTTCAGCATGAGGAGCAGAATGGGGTTTACCAAGAAGGAGCTGAGCTAGATGGTTCAGTAGATGGGTGTCCCTCTAATGCTCCATGAGCTTCAAAGCTGACAAAGCTGAACCACAGAGATGAACACAGCTACCCTGGGGGTATTGGCTGATGAAAAGCTCACCATGAGCCAGCAGTGAGCACTTGAGCCCAGGGCCCTCCCACCTGCTGGGGTGCACCCCCAGAGCATGAGCAGCAGCTCAGGGAGGGGATCCTGCCCCTCTGCTGTGCTTGGGGAGACCCCCCTGCAGCCCTGATCCAGCTCTGGGGCAGCAGCACAAGAGGGACCCGGAGCTGTTGGAGCGAGTGCAGAGGAGGCCATGGAGCTGCTGCGAGGGCTGGAGCAGCTCTGCTCTGGAGCCAGGCTGAGAGAGCTGGGCTGGGGCAGCCTGGACAAGAGAAGGCTCCTGAAGGGGAGACTTGAGAGCAGCTCCAGTGCCTAAAGGGGCTGCAGGAAACCTGGAGAGGGGCTTGGGACAAGGGCCTGTAGGGACAGGCCAAGGGGAATGGCTTGAACCTGCTAGAACAGGGGAGACTGAGATGAGCTGTTAGGCAGAAGCTGTTCCCTGTGAGGGTGCTGAGGCGCTGGCACAGGGTGCCCAGAGAAGCTGTGGCTGCCCCATCCCTGGCAGTGTTCAAGGCCAGGTTGGACACAGGGGCTTGGAGCAGCTGCTCCAGTGGAAGGGGTTGGAGGTGGATGAGCTTTAAGGTCCCTTCCAACCAAAACCAGTCTCTGAGTCTGTGATTCTATGATCTACAAGCTGGAAGTTTCGGGGACTGAAACTTTCATACATGGATGCTGACTGAGCCTGCCAAATGCCTTCACCCGAGAAGGTAGTAGAAGAGAATTTTTGAACATGTCAAAACACCTCATTTTCACATTTACTAGAAGGAAATGTTTTGGTTTGGAAATGAGAACTGCTTCATTTTGATATTCCCCATGTGACAGTGTTCAGACTTCTTTCTTTCTAAATGACTGGTTCTTTGTTGTTTAAAATAGTCCTAAATTTTCCCTGTTAGTGAACCCTTCTATTTTAAATACCCTGAATAGAAAACATACGAGTTTCTCTTTTTGTTTGAATGGAAGAGTTTGGGTAATCCAGAACAGCATTTCAGTACTTTTCCTTTGCCAGTAGCCCCTGAATTCTGTTTTGCAACATCAGAAACTGTTTTCTTCCCCTGCCCCTCCTCTCCATTAAGACTTGCCCAATGTCATCTCAGCATCAGGAGACAGAGGGAACAATCCAAACGCCTGGAGACCTGCAGGCAAAGAGGTTCCTTAAGAGCATTTATAATAAGTGGTTTTGGAGGAGAGCAGCACCAGGGATATCAGACTCCCCAGCCTTTGAGCTGGTGAGCTAATGGCTCTGTGCAAGAGACAATTGCAATGCCTTTGCTGTGGGCGATGTGTGTTGAACTGAGAGTAGCTGCAGGCAGCCAGGGGAGAGGCTGTTAATCACTGGCAAACACAGAGCTGTAAATCCCCCTAGCCCCCTTTCAATTCTTATCCCTTTTCTCCTCTAATGGAGGTCTTTGCCCCTTGCAGTTCCAGCTCCCCTGGCTCTATCCTGACTTTCCAGATGTCACTTCCCCTAGTCTTTCCTTGTTCGTCTCTGGGTCTCTTTGTTTTACAGAAGTAATACCGTCCCTTTTAAGGGAGAATGCATGGGTACTGCTCTGCTTCCAGCCAAGCTGCAAGAACCAGGGTTTCTCAGCTGCTTATGGCACCACTTGACTACAATGTTGGATTGATCTGATAATCGAACAGAGCTAGTGTTGAATCCACAAAAGACTAGGACACAACAGTAGTCTGTGATAGAGAATCTCTTAACTCCAGGTAGGCAGTGCTTTCCATAGTGCTTTCTATATGCCCCCTGAAACAATATTATCCATAAGTTTCAGCCAAGACCTTCAGACTTACAATGCCTCTAGAAGACCAGATAGGAAGCCAAATGCCTCAGGGAAAAAAGCCAAAGCTCAGAATGTTTGCGGCGCAATGCAGTAAACCCAGAACTAGAAGCTCTATAGGCAGGTCAGTGTATCTTGGCTTGGGCTGGAGTAGAGTCAATTTTCTTTCTAGTATCTGGTGCTATGCTGTGTTTGAGCTTTAGTCTGAGAACAATGCAGATAATACACTGACAGTTTAGTTGTTGCTCAGTAGCATTTACCCTCATCAAGGACTTCTCTTGTCTCTCATCCTCTGTCAGTGAGGAGGGGCATGGGAAGCCGGGAGGAAGCACAGACAGGACACCTGACCCAAAGTAGGTAAAGGGATATTCCATACCACAGCATCTTGTGCTCAGTATGTAAACGAGGAGTTGACTGGGAGCTGGTAATAGCTACTTAATGATGGGCTGGGCATCAGTCAGTGTGGGGTGAGCAATTGCATTGTGCATCACTTGTTTATCTTGAGTTTTAACCATCTCTCTCTTGTTATCTCCCTTTTCATTATTATAAATTATTATTGTATTTTACATTATTGTAGTTATTAAACTGTTCTTAACCCATGGGATTTACCTTTTCCCATTGTCCTCCCCATCCCACCCAGGGAAGTGGGAAGGCCCTGCTCAACTGGAGCTGGCTTGAACATCAACATTTGACCAAAACTTTTCATGCTTACTTCCACCCCGCACCCCCTCCACGTTATTTGTGAGGATGTCACCACCACACTTCATGAGCTGAAGTCTGAGTTCACAGCATCAACACCTACTAACTCTTCTGGCTGGATGTGTAAGCCAAGGGTGTATTATGTGTCCAAATTGCAGTAGATTGACACCCAAACTAGAAGAATGGTAGGTGAGTGCTAAAAATGGTAGTTTATCACCCAAAAGGAAGCGCTGGCAGGAAGACTAACTACTGTATAAAAACTACCTACACAAAGTTAGCTTGTCAAAGAATTATTGCTTTCATTGAAAGAGCATCACATTATCGATGGGTTGTTGCAGGGTAGGTTTGCACACTGAGGCTGAAACCACAGTGCTGCTAAGGTTTTGCAAATTCATAACCTACCTCACCTGAACTAGATTGCCCTTATGCCTGTATTCTCAGATTTACAGTGATTTAGCTGTTTTCCAGCTCTTCTACTCAACCCTCACTGTTTTCTCAAGGTTTGCATGATGTGCAACTCCTCTGCTGTTCCCTACAAATCCAACTCAGCAGTGAATACTTTTTAAACTTCAGCCAGAATATCTGCTCTCCCATTCTTCCTGGTATACCAGAGATGTCCCAGAACTGCCCACTGCTTCCTGACCATGACATGGCTGAATGAAAGGGAAAAGTTTCTAATGTGCTTTCCAGTTGATTTCTTTATGACTTCAAAGAGGTGGAAGTGCTGCCTATGACAATGTGAACTTGGACAGCGCGTACTGGAATTATGGTGCAGTCTCTGTTCAGCAGAAAGCACATGGAGGTTCATGGGCCAGAGGTTTAGTGCATTCCAGTGCTCATAATTGGATTTCTTCTCAGCTTTCTCTTTCAGTGAGACAGCACCTTGCTTCTGTAGAATCCAGATGTAGTCTAATGTGGCTTGGATGACTGGGGAGGCTTTGCAGAGCTGATCAGCCAGCAAGCAGGTGAATGCTACTCAGGGACAATCTCCCACTGTGGCACTCTCCAGCCTATGCTCTAACATCACAGCCAATTGCATGTACCCTGCCTGAAAGTCCCTGAGCTTCTGCTGAGGCTGGAGGTAGGGCTCAGCTACTGGATTCCAGCTGAATTTGGCAGCTGATGTCTCTGCCTCTCATGGGAAGGCCTCTTCATCCAGCTCTGGGCACAATGGCATCTCAATGAAGTGAACAGAGCAGGAGGTCTGCACACAACCTGGCTCATAAAGCCATGGTATTCAATATCAGGGCTGCAGGACAGTGTGCCCTCTAGGCTTTCACAAAGCTGACTTGCTTGGCATGCAACAGGGCTTGGGACTACTTTTGGGGCCCAATACAACTTGGCCCACTTGGGACCTAAGCAGCCTCAAGCAACAGCAAACAAGGAAGGGTTTGAGGAAGAGGCTTGGAAGGGAGTCACTGGGGTAATGCCACTTACCCATCACCTCAGGGCACAGCTCCAATAGAGTGGAGAGCAAGAACTGGAATTTTACCCAAAGGAAGGGCCTGGCCTCCAATCCAGTGCTGGGAATCTGCTAGCTTAGGTCAGTCCCTGTGACATTTTGTGTGACATTGCTATGCCAAAATAATACATGAGAAAATATCCTTGAAAGATGCATCTTGGACAGGTCTGGTCCACAGAAAAGATGTCAGACAACAAGAAATGGTCCAAGTCTTCCTATTTCCACTCAGGAGGAAAAAAAAGCTCTTTTCTAGAGGAGAGTTAATCCAAGCAGGACCTCACCTCCAGTGGGAGTTAATTTGGAAACAGAAGAATTCACTCAAATGACTGGTAAAAAATCATGTGCTTCTGCCACATCAAAACCAACCTTTTCTCTCTCAATCACTTGCCTACATGATGGACTTGGAACTTCAGGAACAAATTGCTCATCCTCTTTTTTTGCTTCAGACTGCCAACAGCACAAAGGAAGTCGGACAATCTCTTTGTCACCTCCCACATCCTTGGTCAATCATTTATATGAGCTAATCACTAGCTCCCATCTTCAGTTTTGTGATGCTCCCTGGTTTGATAGACTGTTTTATTCCATGTTCATGAAAACACCTTCTCCAGAGAAAAGGCTGTACTTGTAATTAAAAACTCTACAGGGGAAAACATTCTGCATGCAATCTTACTTGCAACAGGAAGCAGTGCACAAAATACTAGCCATTGTCATACAAGTTCTTGAGAGGGACATGTCAGCAGATTCAGCCATGACAAATATACACATTTGCAGTCCAGAATCTGTAAGAAAATACTCTTCAGAAGAAATAAAAAGTTCTAGAAGTTGCAATCGCATTTCAGTCTTTGTAACTTCATCATGGTCACACTGAAGCAATTGCTGTAGGGTGTGCAGCATTACTTACAAATGCCATTAACAGTTCTCAACAAAATATTTATAAAGCTTTAGTGGTAAATGGTAAGAAACAGATGATGATTACCCTCATAATCTCTTATTTCAGATACCAAAGTGGTTACAGTGAGCCTTACCAAGCTGAAGAACATTCAAACTCCTGTATAAACAAGTGTACCGCTTGTCCACCGCTTTTTCAGTTGCTAATTGGAGTTGGCCAAATTATTTGTCAGGAATAACATGTTGGCAGCATTCAGCCCTTCCAAGTGTTTGTGAATAACCCTCAAGTAGGCAGCAAGGAGGTCTGGGGTTTTTACAGCAACCTACACCCACCTGAGGAAGCATGTCTGCATTTGCCTGAAACCGGAGGCCGGATGGGAGTACTGTAACTGCATGTTGGCTGTGCCATGCTTGGAGTCATGGAAAAGAGGGGAGAGTAAAACACTCTGTCATAGACAGGGCAGATAAAGAAAGGCCTGGGTGGTTTTGTTTGCCTATTTGCTATATGTTTACTGAAGCATACAGTGGATTGCCGGATCATTTGGTATCATTCTTGCTCTGTGTGATTTTCACCCAGAACAAATTGCTGCTTGACACGACAGTCATTTAACAAAAGAGGTTTTCTTTCATTCACAGTGATAGAGCTAAATAATTGTTCATCATTGAAGTGCCTTATTTCCTCTCATTCCTGTCTTCCTCTTGCTCACCAAAGGGGTTCCTGCTGCCCATCTTCTGTCCCCACTCATTCCCTCTCAATCTCATTGATATCCCTTTTGATATCCCTGCTGTTCTCCCAGTAAGGCACTAACTTCTTACTCTCCACCAAGGATGTTATTACTTTCTCTGATGCTTCTTCTTTCATCTATTAGACCCCTTTTGACCAAAAAGCATTCTTATGAAAAAGTTACATCTTAAATTGCAAGGCTGGTAACTGAAGGCGTATCAGAACTTAGCCTACCAGTGGTGTGAGGGGCAACCTGAAAATAGCCAAAGAAATTTCCCTGAACCTTAGAGGACCTGTGATTTTTAATGGTGTACATTAAATAACCTTCTCAATGCCAGAGGCTTCAGGAGTTGTGATTTCTGCAATAGCTAGCTTAGAACACAATATTTTTCCTGGGATTTGTGGGAATAACTATATGTTTTATTTGACAGCAGCTGTTATTTACATGTAGCTTTATGATAAGATGGAGGCATTCAAGAAGCTAGAGAAGTATCCTGGAAACTGCTTCACCTCCTGGAAACCTTCCCCTGAGCACCTTGGCTTGTGAATTACATTGCCTTACTGATACTGCTCTGTCTTAAACCAGCTCATGCCATGTCTCCTCCCAGGTGAACATGAGCAGATGACCAGAGTCAAAGATTCCTTTCTCATAAAATGATGCCTGGTGGGTAAGTTTAGCAGCATCAGGGCAAGGGGTCTGAGGGTACCCAGCCTGCAGCGACCCTGAGTCTGTATCCTGGTGCAGGCAGGAAGAATGAGGGTGGTGCAGCCATCCTGGATTTCCACATCCTCTACCCCAACACCATCTTATGGAAAAGTTACCATTTGTTTCTGGGTGCCTTCCGGCGGGTTGCTCCTTCAAGTTATGCAATTAATTAATGTTGCTATAAGCTGAATTAGCGAGGTCTTATTTTATTGCTTCATTACTGGTGAAGAGGTAACAAGAGTCCCATTAATTTGCTTGCAACCAGGGCCATGTCATCCCCCATCCTCCCCAAGCCATCCCATCCAGCAATCATCAATACTGCCGGAGAAGTCCATCACCTGCAGCATTCCCAGTGTGCCAAGAGTTCATTAAAATTAACATCAGTTCATTACAGCCACCATAAGCTGTGCAAGGGCTTCCTTAGTCAGGTCTTGTAAGCTTATAATACAGTTGACCTGGGCCTCCAGAATTTAATGTACTGCCTTTATCTGCTGCTGTTTAACATAATCCTTAGCTGCTGTGGGACAGAGCAGCTCAGACTCTCTGCAGTGTGGCAGCCTCTTCCATCATGTCTCCAAACACAGCACTCATTTAATACTTCTGCTTGTTTTACTCCATCATTGGTGGTTTCATCACTGCTGTCTGCAGCAGGATTTGGTTCATTGCCAGACCTACTTTTGGTCCTGATAGATTTATTTTTACTCTTTCATGGATTTTTTTGTGTTAGGCTGGGAGCTGCTGCTATCCGATAACCATCTTTAGCTTTCGTTAGCTATAGCTGAACTCTCAATATTAGTTCATCATTGTTAATGTCAGCTCCATTCCTCCTAGTTGTTAGTGAAGTAATAGTAATAATAGTAATATCACTGATGATTACTAATATTACATATCGCTTTTTATCCCCCAGCCTTAGCAGAAGGGTTTTGCAGTTTTCAGGACAGAATGCAGAGGTTTATCCTGTGATTCACAGGGCACATTGAAACAAAAGGTAATGGCTTAAGTGCTCAAATTTCCCGACTTTCAAACGTCAGAGAGTATGTGCAAATAATGTCAAACCTTCCTTCTCCTGTTCCATGTGACCAGGGGCTCCCTGAGGGATTCATTCTGCCTTAGCTGATGTTTTCCTTGGGAACATCATTTTTTCTGTGTTTGTTTTTTGTTGGGTTTGGTTTTTCTTTGTTTGGTTGGGTTTTTCCTTTTTAAACAAACCTACAATTTACACAATTATTCTTTTTTTTGCTCCTGGCAGCATTTTGTGATGTTACGTTTCTTAGAGAAGTGCAAACAAACAAGCAAAACCTTGTTTAAACTATGAAAGAAAACCTCATTAACCTACATAGAGAGCAACCAGCCAACTCAGGGATAAAACTGTCCTAGTTTAGGTGTAAACATCAGGGGAAAAAAACCCTAAACCTGCTAGAAACAAAAGAGGCTTTTTCATATTCGTAGGTGTTGGTGAGCAGGACAGAGGCAGGGAATGAAACAACGGCCAGCTTATAAGTGGATGCTGGGAGTAATGAGTATTTCAGCCCCAGGGATCTGGGGTTAGGATGCTTGAGAAGAGCCATTGTGGCCACTCAGCCCATTCCCTTTGTCCCTGCAGGACCATAAGGAGCCAGAGGCAGTTGGCCTGGGGGAGTGCTGGAACACCCATTTGGGTTATGGGCAACCTGATCTAATTGAAGATGTCCCTCCTCATTGCAGGGGGTTGGATTAGATGACCCTGAAGGTCTCTTCCAATTCTAACTGTTTTATGATTCTATGATTTTCTTGGAAACAGATCAGCTTCACACAGTTTCTATGAGTTTACTCTGAAAGGCATTATTACCAGCATGATCCTCAGTGAGATGAAGAGGACATACAATACTTCCCAGCTAGCTGTGCCAGTGCAACTATAACAATGATCTCAGAAATTAACACACCATTCTTCTGAAAACCATTCAGAGAGCCCAAAACTAGATGGAGATGCCCTCAGAAAGGAAGTCCCAGCCCTATTACCCATGTGCAGAACACTCTGCAGGGTGTGAGCCAATGTAGTTTCCATAGCAAGATTATTTGGACCATGACACTGATCTCCGTGCCCCCAAATGTCACCTGTTCCAAGTCCGTTTACTATCAGACTTCCCAGACAATGCCCTTCCCTGCAAAGATATCACACAATGCCTCTCTAATGTACTCAGCTGAGGAAGCTGGAGTGCATGCTCATAATCTTTTTTCTAGCACATTTTTTGTCTTCCAATGGCTAGTTTGTCAAACAGCCTCACAAACACAGTTTTATGATGGAGCTCTACCAGAAAAATTCTTTGATACATATTCATAGCAGGTTCTTGGCTTATCTCTGAGCAGCATTCACACATGCTGCTTCCTTGAGCTGCTACTCTTTTTTTAATGCTTAACATATAAAAGTTTAATCACAAAATTGTTTAATGTTTGCTTCTTATGAAAAGCATTATTATTGCTCAAGCAAATTCTCTAGAGGTTCTTCATATATGCGATGCCTCTTGATGCGTGTTGAATTTAGATCAAGCATGCTGAGGTGTAGCACTGCTTTGCTCCTGCTTGCCAGGGCTTCCCAAGGTCAAATACTAGGTGAAAAGCTATTGATGGGACAATAACATGAGCCAGAGGAACTGTGTGCATCTTCTGGTACAGATATTTCCTTCTTAATAATAATTACTAGGGTGCGGGGCTAAATAAAGGTTTTCTGTAGCCAGATAAGGTACTCCATCCTCTTCTGGAACCCAAAGAACAGCTCAGCCAAGGAATAAGCCCTTGAGTAGCTGGGACAGGGTAGATAACAGCCAAAGGAGTCTGTCTGCTGGAAAGCAATTACTGATTAGGCACTGACTGGAGTCATAGCGGGCTCAGGCAGCAAAGTGCCGCTCATTGCACCCAGTTAAGGGGAGTATTTGCCTTCACTGATGTTCACCGCTGCCCTGCCTCCTAGAAACCCAGCAGACTGGTGCATAGAAGACCTTTCCTTGTATTTCCAGGGAAATACAGCAGCCTGGTGGCTGCTGCTAGAACTGCTGCGGTGGCCCGAGGGTAAGAGCGAGCGGCAGGAGGAGGCTGGAGCAACACGGGAAGTCACATCAGCCCCTGGGGTCTGAGAAACGCAGGGAAGGGACATATCCTGGGCATGTTTCATGTGGATATGGGATTTATTGCTGCAGTGCAGAGAAGCCAGATTATAGAAAGTATCTAACACCCCTCTGAAGGGCTCCCAGTGCTGCTGAGTGTGCCCAGCTCTATGCGGCTGCATGCTCTGTGCATGCCTAAAACCTTGCACCTGCAGAGGGAGGGATGGTTGCTGAGGATTGCTAACATGATCAAACCTTGTCTTAGCCAGCAGCAATGTGATTAGATGGAGGCAAAACCCAGCCAGGCCTATCATCATAGAGGAAAGAAAGGCAGGAAAAGATTACTCATGCTGCAGTGGTTAGGATGCTCTGAGGTCCAGGATGAAAACATCCAATTGTAGGTTAAATTAAAAGAGAGTCCAGAGAGGGGGAAAACTCTCTTGTAACAGCACTTACATGTTTCCATGCCTCTGCCCAAAATAGTGCTGAGAGAGAGAGAGACACCAAAGTACTCTGGGGTTTGCTAGGAAGAGCTGTGTGGCATAGGTGGTTATAGAGCCCTTGAAGAGATCTAGTAAACTTTTCCATTTACCCATAGAATTCCTGCCCCCATAAGACAGGGACAAGGACACATAACCTATGAGGAGAGACTGAGGTACTTTGTTCTGGCAAAGAGCAGGAGGCTAAGGAAAGATATAATAACAACCTTTGCTTGAAAAGGAGTCATAAGGATGATACAGCCAATTTCTTTGGCAACAGAGCAAGGGATAATAGCCACAGATTGCGCTGTCAGAGGTTTAGGATGAACACTGGGAAAGAATTGTTCCTTAGGATGGTGGTGATTCTTAAGGGCAAGAGGTTTGTTGTCAGGAAAAGTGGCCCAGAGGCGACAAAACATCGTGAGAAGTGTCACGCACATTTAACCTCTTCTCCCAGCTCTGCCATTAATTTCTGATGTCAGCAGTTGCCCCTGCACTCATTTGGGCTGCCCAGACGAGGAGAGTTGGTGATGGCAGGGGAAGTGCTCCTGGAAACGAAGAAGGACAACCAACCTGCAGGGCAATTTCTGTTTTGGTGCTGCCACCAACCCAAAGTGCTGCTCCACACCTAAACGCACTCTACAGAGTGCCCTGGTGCTCCACAGACACATGAGCTGATAGGAGCTCACATTCTGGTTTCTTCTCCCATTTTCTTCCTGCTGGAGGTGTCTTGGCCCCATTTCTCCCAGGGACTGGGCAGTTGCTACTCTCCAGGTGCCCGTCTATCTTCTGCTTGCAGCAGCCAGCCTATGGCACCCAGCCCCTTCTTGCTGGTCACCTTCAGAAGGAATATGACATGCAGGTCATAAAAAAAAAAAGGCTGAGTAAAATTAATTGTCATATTATAAACACACTCTGAGAGCTTAAAAAAGGGGGTGGGAGACAAAGTGTTGATAATAAAGCAAGTTACACATGTTTTAGCAGCAAACTAGCTGTTTCTTGATACCTTGTTGGGTGGTACTACATTATGTCTGCTGCAGAAGTCCAAGTGGGACTTCACAGTGTGTTCAACCACCGATCCCAGCATCTCAACCACAGAGCAGCTCTAACAAAAATGCTCTTTCAAAGGGCAAATGGAACCAAGTTCTTGAGAGGAGTCAGGTCAAAGGCACTGCTCCGTAGCAGGAGATGTGTTGCATAATTCCTGTCAAGTCATTGCCCTCCTCCTCCTTCCCATCTGCTTCCCCACTGCTCTGCCTCTGTCCTCTGCACACCCTGTCCTCTCATGGAAGCACAGTGCCCAGAATGCCTCAGCCTCCCTCCCCCAGGGCTCCCATATGCAATGCTCATTTGATTACTATGTATGTGACCTCTCCTGTCCTCAAGCTATTTGTGTGCCTTGGTTGAAGGGTAGGCTCAGGAGGGAGTTCCTGCCAGGCATCTGTGACCTTTCTTGTGGCCTGAGCTTTAAGACATTAGAAAGTAAAGCATTCCTTGCTAATGAGCTGGTCCTGGGCTGGAAGCACAAGTCATTTCTCCTCCTCTTGCCTCCCTGTCCCTCAACACCCAACCAACAGCGACTGAGCTGTGCTGAGTTGCTGTGTGTTAGCACGGTGCCACGAGCAAAGGCTGGTGCAGATCCCAGTCCAGGTGCCCTGTGGCACAGTGCACGGAGTTGGTAAAAGGCTAAAAGCCTCAGCAGACCACTTGGAAAGTCTTTTTTTTTGCTGTCAGATGATAGCTGATGAGTCTCAGACCTTCCAAAACAGAATAGTTGGGATGTCAGGGCACCTCCATGTTACTGTGAAGGGCAGGAGGCAGGAGAACTGGGCTGGCTGCAGAGCTGACCTTGTGGAAGAACTCAAATGCTTCACCTTCCTTGTGACTCTTCCCGAGGATTTTACCCTGATGTAAACAACCTAAGCCCTTCAAGAAGACAAGTAATAGGGACCTTTGAGGATGCTGAAAGTCATTTATGAAGCAGGATGAGTCACTCTGTGTTTTGTGGCTTTCCAAAGTGTTTGTGTTGTAGTGCTGTATGCCCAGTATGTCTCCCAGGCCAGCTCTGTGGGCATATTTTCAGATGTCCTTTTCAGACCTGAAGTAAACAGTAGCCATTCAGTCACCAAATCCCAAAAGACTTTCCAAACTGACAAATGCAGCAACCCACCTGTAGCAACTGTCAAGCGAGAGCCCTCTAATGACTGCATCATAATGCTAATGTCAAGTAGAGCAAGGACTACATAGACTGTGATGGTTAGAGGACCTGAATGTAATAGACAACATGGGTCTTTACTGACACACACAACTCTACCATACATTCCTCTTTGCTAGGACCTGTTCCTCAGCCTCCTTTAAAACGTGTGGCATCTCCAAAGGCCACAGTGTGGACAAGAAGGGCAATCATTTGTATGTTTTCTCTCCCAGCAAAACCCATATAACTTGTCCAGCCCAAGGAGTTAGGAGGAGCAGGTGGGATCCATGGCCAATACTAAGCTAGTGAGAGAGGTCTCAAGAGGAGAGGATGCTGTCTCATCAGTTGCCAGGAGAAGCAGCTCCATCCCAGGGAGCTGCAAACAGTGTGTGGCCCATCACCTGAGGCACAGTCTGGCTGCAGCTTTGCTGCCCATGGAAGACCCCTGCAATCTTCATGCAGATGCTAAGCAAAGCTGTAACCAGAACCTTCCATTGAAGGGAAGCCTGCAGCACTTCTCCTTGCAGAGGTGGAAAGAGACCATATTCAGCTAACTTTTCCAGCTGCTGGGAGCCAAGTATACCTCCCGCCTCCTCCTTGCTGTCAACACCTAGGAAATGCCTTGATTTCAGTCATTGCTAGAATATTTTTTTATCTTTGATTTGCTCTTCCAAGTTGATACCTCTTAAATGCTTGCATTTCCTTGGGTTCTCCAGTATTGAAGGCAAAACTCAGGGCTCGTGGAAGCTAGTGTTCACCAAGCTGCCATGAGGCTTTCTTTGTGGTACAAGGGTACCACAATACACAGGTAGATGTGACATTTTCCTTGCAAAGGCAGAGATGTCCAGAAAATAGCACATACTGTAGTACTACTGGGTCCCCATGCTGCTGAATGTGTGGTTAAGGTGCCTCATCCCCCACCCCAGGTGTGGTATCTGGTGTATATATTTCTTCAGCCATGATCTAGTTTTGATTTAGAAGACATCTGCTGACATGGAATCACAGGCTGGTTTGAGTTGAAAAGACCTTAAATGTCATCCAGGTCCAACCTCCTGCCATAGGCAGGGACACTTTCCACTAGAGCTGGTTGCTCCAAGCCCCATCGAACCTGGCCTTGATGGAGAACTTTCATGGATAGCTGCAGACTTGCTTCCCAGAGATCATCTGCTAAGTTAAAAGATGCTCTGGGTACCAGAACTTGAAGATCTGAGGGTGGCTGTATCCAAATTCTTCAAGCCCCTCTCAATACTCAGTACACACTTGCAACATAATCTCTTTGCTCCTGTGCAAAAACCCCAACAATCTGGCCTTTTGCTGCTGAACAATCCTGAGCCAAGGCCTTGGAGGGAGATTAAGCAAAAGCCCTTGGTTGCCTGGAAATGCCCCTTCTGCCTCCTTCTAACCACTTTCTGCACTTCCTCTTGCTTCTGCTGCTGGGCGAATCCATTTTATTAACAGCTCTTCATAAAGCTTGGCAGCGTTTGAAAGACTGCAATGTTTGCCTCTGAATATCAATAAGCACCCTCCTTTCCATCCTAGGGAAGGTTTGAAGGAAGCAGGAGTGAAGCTCTGAGGATCAGTGATCAATGCCAGCCCCATGGGGAGCCTGGGTTTAGGAGATTTGATATTGAAATATTAACTGAATTCCCGCCCAGAGTGGGCTGAGCAGGAGCTCTCAGCTGCTGGGGATGTAAAGCACTTGGTCTCTAGTCACGACAAACACCGGCAGCATCCCAGGGGCATCTCCTCCCACCCTCCCCTTGATGCCAGCACCCTCAGCCTTGGCCAGATGGGCCTGCAAAGCATAGGAACAGGTCTTGTCGTCCCACTCAGCCTGGTTTTTACATGCAAAATATTGGCAGAATTAGAGGTGAAATAGCTTTTCCTTCTGCAATGGAAAGCAGCATGGATTTAGGCAATGGCCAGCTTGGTTTCAGGTTATTGTTGCTTGGGCTTAGCTCCAAGAGCCTAGCAGGGCTCAGGAGGGCTATGGTGGCAGAAGTGGGGATAAGCAGGGATTTGTACTAAGTTGTTTTTTGATGCAGTGTGTATTTGATTGGTTGGTTTTAGAAAAGAACATTTCATCCATGTCATCTTTTCTTTTTGCTTTCTTTTCAATGAAATAATCATACGAAAAGTTACTGTTCTAGGAGCAAACTTCCAAGGATTGACAGAATCACAACACATTGCCTGGTGCTTGTGGCATTGACATGGGACTCAAGGGACATAAATTCTACTTCTCCAGAAAGGACAAGAGTGCAGAGCTTCTAGTACATGGCAAATCCCCTGCTTGAGATACTTGCTTTGTAGGCTGCCCCTGCTCTGAGTACAATGGTTTTGACCTAAGATCCCATCCCAGACCTTGGCAATCTTCCCAGCTGTGCTTTAATGGAGACTTTCCTGCAAGACATTTCACTTTTGACAAAAATAAACAAAGAAGGCTAGCAAAAAATACTTCATTTAGCAAATTCCCCAATCAGGCTCTTGGCTGTCTCCATCCTATCCAAAATCTGCTGCTGTTCCTGCAAATAAATCCTGCAGGCATCTTCCTTTGGCTAGCTACAGAGCTGCTCGTGCCTGTACTTCCAAATGGATAGAGCTATAGCAATTAGGCATCTGGTTCTTGTGGGTGGCCAGCACCCCTGGGCTCCTGGGGGTAAGGATGCCCTGCTAAGCCCCTGCAAAGGAATGATCTGAGCTTATTCCTGCACTGCAGAGACTACTTGGCCAAGAGGGAACAACAACTTGGAGGTGATGGGGAAGGTCCAATTAGAAGGAGCCCCTTGCCAGAGGTTGATCCTGGGGGCAGCAAATAGACTATCCTTGCTCACCTTTGTCTGAATACTCATTGCCATGCAGGTGCTGCTCTCCTGATCTGAAGGGTTCTGGCAACAGAGGAAGGAGGAACAGATGACACAAGCACCAGTAACACAGGCAGCACTGCTGCAATGGAGTAAGTCCTTAGTGAGCCAGGGATTAGGAGCTACAGGTACCAGCTTGGTTTCCAGTGTCACAAACACATCTGCAGGGCTGCTTCAGGTCATGTCATGTGCCTGGGACAGAGACACACAGCATGACCTCTTGTGCCAGTTGTCTGTGTCAAGTGGAATGATCCCAGTGTCCCACATAGAACAGTTTGAGGGCTACATGCCTCTGCTGGAACAAGACACCAGTATGGCATTGCTGGGATGTGGCACTTCTTGCTTTGCCTGTGTTACTAGCACCACACTGCAGAGGTGTTGTGAAAGCCCAGTGTCTCTTCCTTTCCAGCTATCTATTTTCTTTCTCAATTTTCCTCATGTCAGACAATGGAAATCAATGCAGGCAGGTTTGCTCTTGCTGGGAGTTGCTGCCTCATTCAGTTCTTTCAAGCTCCAAATTGTGGTTTCCTATGCAAAGCTGAAAAGATTTACTCCTCTATGGGCAGCTCCCTACACTGGACTTTCACCTGACTATTGTGGAGCCCTTTCCTGACATCCAAGGAATATAAATAAAGATATCAAGGGCAATTCAGAGACCCTGAAAGCACTGAGAGGGACAGGGTGAAGTGCCAAAGTGCTGTCATTTAAATAGAAAAATGCCTCAGGGAGGATCAAGAAATGAAGAAAATAAACATGGAAATACCTAGACAGAGATGTGGAGAACACAGTATAGAAAAGAAAGTAGAAAATACAGAAAGAAGAGTATCTGCAGTGCTGTTATCAAGGGCTGGAACATGAGCAGGACTGTAGGCACTTTTGGTTTTGCAATGCCCAGTGATGGGCAGAACTCTTTCGTGCTTCCTGATGCACCCAGTGTCTGGCAGAAGAACTTCAACACTTCCTTCTGCACCTTCTGTTGCTGCTGGCTCACCCAAAGTAACAATGCAGCTGATGGCAGCATTTTGAAGGTCACTCTTCTGAGGAATTGGACCAGCCTTTGTCAAGACAGGCTTATGCTGATCTGAGTCCCCACCAGTAGCACAAAAAGGCATCTATCAGCAGAGGTCTGGCCAACTGTATTTGGACAAGGAGAGGCAGCAGCAGTGTCCTGCTTCCCCTTCTCTCTCCATATTTGTCCTGCTCCTCATCTAGAGGATGCACAACTTCAGCTCCACCATCAACAAAGCAGGGAGATCAATGCCTTGCACAATCAGGTGAGGAACCTCCCTGCACAACATGGTTTCCCCCAGGTTTTGGAATGGCCAAAGCATGCCCTGTGTTCTCCCTGTTTCTAAGAACAGTCAGCATGAAAAAAAACATCAAAGGGGACTTTCCAGCCTGCATTTCCTAAAACACAGCACTAGGCAACAGTGAAGGGGAGCTGGGCTATTAAATATGCATCACTTTGCAGATCACAAGGTAGCACTTAGCCATCCTCTAATTAAAAGGCAGATGCTTTCTAATACAGTGGCAAAAGCTTGCTCGAAAACACTAGATTTTCCCTGCTTGATGGATGATTGATGAGGAGCCCTTTATCTCATTCCAGTCCAGCTCAGAGACATCAAAGGGATTCTTCAGCCTTCTGCAGCCTCCTGGCAGTGCTGCTCAGGGTCTCTCCTCAAGAGACCCTCTAACCAGGCAAACAGTTGGGATCTCACTTGATTCGCTAAGCCAGTACTGAAAAGGTTAATGCAGAGAATAGGTGGAAGCTCTTTTGGACATCCATGCCAGCTACAGAGCTGCTTCCTGCACTGAAGAGCTTAGAATGAATAAAAGAAATGTTGTTGCACTGAATCAGTCCCTCTAGCGATGAGCTCTGGCTTCCCACTGCTTATTTTCATTAATTAATTACATTTGTATTCATGGAACATGCAAGCGTCCCAATCATGGTCCAAGATCCCACTATGCTGGGGCCTGAACAAACAAAATGAGACAGCTCCTTCCCTAAAGAGCTTCAAGTATGGAAAAACGTGAGATGAGATGAGTGAAGCCAGTGAGCCACAGGGTGCAGTGAGATTGTTTGGCTTGGACAGGGCTGCAGTCTGATCATATTTTGGGGAACCAGTGGAGTACTGCTTCACAGTGTGATGCCAAAGGTGCCTTTTGCATCATTCCTGTGTGCCTGGGATCCAGAAAGCCCAGCTGGATTCTCAAAATCATACTCCTCTAGAGGACAGGGGCTCAGATGTGGAAGGGAGCACTTCCCTTCAGGCTCCGTACCCCTTTTTCCTCCATGCAGGAAGCAGATGGTGAAGGAGGTACCAGCTCTCAGGACCTTGTCACCCCAGGGCTGATCAGAGTATTCCTTTCCCCGCTCCAAAGAGCCTCCCAAAGGATAGAGCAGGTTTGAGCCCCTGAGGGAGGGAGCTGCATACAGGTTCTCATGCTCAGCACTATCCTCTATGGCATTGTAGGATCAAAGAGACACTGACTCACAGTCAGCAAGATGCAGATTGCATGTTAAGTGGCTGCAAGCAGCTCCCAAATGAAGTTTCCTCTTAACAAGAACGGAGTCATTAGGGATGAGCCAGTTATTTATGCTACAGAAGAACAGAGGCGATGCTGAGATAATATTCAGAGGTGCTTCCCATCTAGCAATAACGAATCAGAGCCTCTTCCTGCTTTTGCCCCAGTTCCCAGCACCTAACCAAGAACCTTTCCTGGTGGCCAGCGGAGCTAATGTGGCCCCTTGCACTCTTCCACCAGCCGTGAAACAGTGCCTAAAAATCAGGCATATGAAGACAGAGATAGGGAGGGGGAAATAAAAATCAACCTTGAATCATATATACTTTTTACGTGACAAATTAAAAAGCAAATGAACTCTGGATCCGTTTCAAAGCCAGTGGGATGAAAAGAATTTGCAGTCTTTTTTTCCTGCCTTTCTATTTATACCATTTCAGCTAAATCAAGGGATAAATTCTGCCCAGTATCTCCCAGCACCACAGAGCCTTCACGGGTAATCACAGGCACCCAGGAGTGTGGATGGTACTTAAGGTAAAGCACAGCTAAATGCTTTGCAGGAGCAAGGCCTGAGCTTGTTAGTAGATCTCAGATAGGAGAACTGTATGGGAGGCAGAGAGGGCTACAGTGAATTTTGCATAATCCCTCCCAAGGATGTGAGCTACTAAATGTGCAAATATTTGTCAAAGGTAAACAGAGAGAAAAGGTTTACTTAAGAAGAAATAACACACAGCAAAGAGCCATCCCAGAATGAGCTTAAGAGGGAAAACATGCATGGATTAGAGCCTGCTTCAGAGATCAGCTCCAAGGAGCAAGGTTGGGATCTCATCATCTGCAGCACTCATCCCTGATGGGGATCCCACGTGGAATATGCTGTATTTCTCTGGTAGCTCCTGTGGTGTCCTGGGAAGTCCTCTCCTCTTTCACATGGGGGTGTTCCCACCTGGGCAGACGCTGTAAAATGGGAAGCCAGATCTCCTGTCTCCATGTTGAAGCTCCCCAGTTCACAAGAACTGGCCAAACAAGCAAACAACCCCTGCCTGTGTAGACAGCAGGGCACTGCGAGATGATGCCCTTGGCATATCATGTCATCACCTTATGACACAAGGGAACAGTGCTAGATTCCCAGATCAAAACGGCCTTACTGACTGGTAATAGCAATCTGACGCACATCCCTTTGCTTTCCATGTGTAGGTGAGCTTGCACCAGGTTTCCTTTTACCCTGTCCACCAGGTTGGGCATCAAATACAGTCAATGCTCTCACAGCAGTAACCCAGGATGCACCATATGTACTTGATCAGCTTCCCTTCACCCAGAGGCAGGAGGAAAGATGTGGAATTCATGAGTAACCTTTTTATTTTTCCTCTGTGAACTGTTTTCAACATTTAGAAATCATTTGAATATTATGCAAATTGAAGTGACTTGGCTTCTAAATATCATGAAAAATGCCCACTCTGGCAGTCTGTGCCATATGGAAATTACCTCTGCTGAGATGTTGTGAAATAAATCTCCATTAAGGGAAGGATGGATTGGCCAAAAGTGAACAGCTGACATGCCAGAGGCGAGGTTTGTGGTTAACTCATTCAGTCTACAGGTCGCCAGGACCCCCCAGGACACATCCTACTCCGGGGCTCAACAGGATGCTCCCACTGCAGAAGAGCACTGCTCAACCATGGGCAGGCAGCTTCCCTCCATGCCTTCCAGGCTGCCAGTTCAGAGACAGGTCATGGGAAATTGCTGTTTCATTTCCATTTCAGCAAACAGTGACTTCAGCTTGGGATGCTTGGGAAATGATTCATCTGGAACTGGGAAACCAACTGATGTAGTGGGCACCAAGTCAGGCTCTTCAGGAAACAGAGATGGTTGTTGGACTGCAGTCTGGCATCATGAACACAGATGATAATCACTGTCAGCCCCACATTATTTATGCATCAATTCATCCATCATCCAACCACCCATCCATCCATCCACAGTTGCAAACATGCAGAGGGATATTGCCCATGCCCAGGACCTGGCAGGGTAAATGAGACCCATGAGTGTGGATGCAGATGTAAGTGGTAATAGCTACCAGGAAACTGGGAGAAAGTGCACAGAAACTCATGGGTCCCCATGTGCTTGAATCAAGGCAGGAACAGGAGAAATGTGGCCAGTCTTGGTGCAAGTGGTTCCAAACATAGTGGAAAAAACCCTGTTAGAAGACATCAGATTTTCTTTGAATGATGCGGAAAGCAGAGGAAGATAGGAAGTCAGAAGAGGAGCCTTGAGGCCCTTTCCTATGGAAAGGGGTGGAGGATCCAAACCATGGGGCTGCCCAGAGCAGGTCCTGGAGTGGGGTGGTGGGAAGCACATGGTAAGTGGGGCCACTTGTGTGTTTATTTTATCAGAGAGAATAAATACATCTGATATTATGTTCAGCCTGTCTGCATTCGAAGTAAACATTCTAGGACTAATCTACTGCATAAGTAATTAACTCAGCTCTATAGATCCATTAAGGAAATATTCCTCAAGCTGATTAAGATTCCAGTTGTTCAGACATGGGGAAAAGCTGTGTTATTTACACATGTGGGATGGAATCGTCAGCTCAGTCTGCATGTAGTGAGTGAGCTATGAACAAAATGAAAAACCATCACAGGTCACAGGTCCTGGCTTGGTTTTGGCTTTGCTGAAACTGCCCAAAGGACTTTGGGCTTGGGTGAGCTGCATCTGAACCCAGGTAAGAAGGAGGAGGTTTAGGGTTTTCAAGGGTAAGAGAGGTTTGGATGGACATCCAGCCCTTCTTCAGGGGCTACCTAACTCTGGGAAGAACCCTGATAAAACATGGCAGCAACAATTCAGGACCTCATCAGACAAGTGATGGATGGGCAGATTGCAGTGCTAAAACTGTGCAATGCTGTTAACACTGCCTGTGTCCCAGTCAGATGGATGGAAATAAAGGTGGAGCAGTAAGCAGGGCTCAATGTGCCCCCAGGATGGGGTAGCAGCAGTGGACAAGGCAGAGTGCCCTATAGCTGCAGTCCCTGGTCTCAGTGCTGCCACTGAGGTGCAAATGCGATGGCCAATGCTCAAAGCAGCACTCTGAGGCTTTCCTCTAGGGCTGGCAAAGCCGTTTGAAGTTAGGAAGTGCTCAGTAAATGCCGGGGATTATCAAGTGTGTATTTCTGTGCTCATTTGCTAGTGAAAAGCTTTGCATTCCCCTGTAACTGGAAGCCCCTTTGATGCAGAGGACAACAGCGATTCTCTGCTTCATTAAATCCCATTATAAACATCCCCCTGCTCTGCTTAGAAGCTGGCTACAACTGAAATTCAGCCTGCCCAAGCCATCAGTGGATCTGAACTCCCACCATTCCCCTCCCCTGCCACCCAGTCCTCAGCTCTGTGCTCTACAGCGCCGTTTTAGGGGTAAAAGCAGGGCAGGGGCCTCCCTGAGGAGCACACTGAGCCAGATGCTTCCCCCTCCAAACAAGAAGCAGGATGCTAAGCTGACTGCAGGCACTGAATCAGAAATTGTCATTCTGCTGCTTCTCATCCCATGGGAACCCCGTTCCCTTCTGACACAGGCTGGGTGAAAACAGCCCTTCCTGACCCAAGGACTGCAGAGAAAGAAAGGGTTGCAAAGATGCAAGAGGAGGGGACCTCTGGATTCCATTTCCTTTCCCTTTTCTGCCCCCACAGCATCCAGCAGGCAATATTGCCTTGTAAGGAAGAATTTCTGATGCACTGGGAAGGGGTACAGTTTATTTCAAGGTTTCCAGCAATGGTGTGAAATTCAGATCTCATTCAATAGCAGCTGACTCGCTCAGTATTGATTTTGCTGCTAGGTTCCCTCATGCCCCCTCCTTGCCGTTCGCTGCTCCTTTGCACGATGTGCCATAATCACTGTGTAGAGAAACTGTCCCAGGACTCCTGGACCTCCCTTGCTCCTTTCACAAGCAGGTTCCTCTCCTTTACGACTCACTTGTGCCTTCAATGCTGTGCCTGTTTTCTCTGTTCCTTTCTGTTGCTCACCTGAGGTGGCATCTCTGCCTTGCATCTCCTGTTTTGTCTGGAGAGTCTTGGTCTTTTCTCTCCCATGGTTGGAGCTGTTGGAGAGAGTTCAGAAGAGGCCATGAAGATGCTGTGAGGGCTGGAGCAGCTCTGCTCTGGAGCCAGGCTGAGAGAGCTGGGCCGGGGCAGCCTGGACAAGAGAAGGCTCCTGAAGGGGAGACCTGAGAGCAGCTCCAGTGCCTAAAGGGGCTGCAGGAAACCTGGAGAGGGGCTTAGGACAAGGACCTGTAGGGACAGGACAAGGGGAATGGCTTGAACCTGCCAGAACAGGGGAGACTGAGATGAGCTCTTAGGCAGAAGCTGTTCCCTGTGAGGGTGCTGAGGCGCTGGCACAGGGTGCCCAGAGAAGCTGTGGCTGCCCCATCCCTGGCAGTGTTCAAGGCCAGGTTGGACACACGGGCTTGGAGCAGCTGCTCCAGTGGAAGGTGTCCCTGCCTGTGGCAGGGATTGGAGCTGGATGGGCTTTAAGGTCCCTCCCAGCCCAAACCAAGCCATGTCTGTGATAACTGTATGAGGCTCCAGAGAGGCTGGAGCACTGAGTGAAGCCCTAGGGTTGTGCGCAGGTTGCCAAACACCTTCCAAACACCCCATTGTACACTCACACAGCCTGCATCCGATACTAGAGCATGGGGCAGCTTCTGCCATGTGGCCTCAGCCTTGCCATGTGCAGCCTTTGCCTCCTACTCTCATGAGGAGCTATGGGAGACCCACCACTGCATGTGAGTGCACCAGGACTTGCCTGGCACAAAGGGTCTCTGGGGCTTTTGGCCTTTTAGGTATTAGCAACCTTACAGAAAAATACAGCCTAAAGAGGTGGAAGCAGCTGGGGAAATACTGCTTTCAATGCTGGTTGAGTGATGGGTTTCCTTTGAATGAAATTGTAGATAGAAAGTGATTTTAATGTTTCCCTGAGCATTTTCCATTCTTCATTTCAAAATTAAAATAGGGATTTATCTGAAATGTTTCTGCTATAATTCAAAGTCTGTACAAGGAGAAACTTGGGGAAAAAAAAGTAGTTTAGTGAAAAATATTCAATTCTCAATCAAAATACAGCTTAACTGGGGAAATACTAACCTTCTGTAACAGTATTGGATCAGGAGGAAAATAGCTGCAGATAGAATCTTATTTCTTGGAGCTGACTTTTCATTGAAGCTCTCAAGTTTTATCTACCTGTTTTTGTGTGCCCACAGGAACCAGGTACCTTCAGAAATCAATGCACTTTATTGAAGAATCCAACTTCCCCTCCAGAAACAGTTGGGGCAGCAAATGTTTGCCTTTCTCTCCACATTTCAAGTGACATCCTTTTCCCCTCCGCCTAGATCCACCTCCTGCACATCACAGAGATTGCTGTTGAATCTGCTCTGGAATACTTGTGGTCCCTGCAGAGGTCATTAAGCAGTTCTTGGTCTTTATCCCCTCCCAGCTGTTTTCTTTTTCCTTCTTTTCCTTTCTGAGCATGATGAAAGTGTTCCCTGGGTGGACTGAAGCTAGGACTGAACATGGACTTCCCGTACTTCCTGGGACTTGGAACGAGTACAATAGTGTCCCCCAACTGTTGATCATTATCAAATTAGTTGCATATGAATGGAACAGGCTTGAAGGATCTGTTTTTGCTATGAATCTCTGGGCAGTGTTCTGTAATAATTGATGGCATATTATAAATGTTTAATTGGCATGGCTTTATGATGGTGCATTAGAACGCATGAGCTGTGATAGTTATTCCAAGTGAATAACTGTTAAACGTCAGACTGCTTTACTGTATGGACACCATCAAGAATGCTTCATAAAGAGGTTTTAGGCTTTCCAAAGTTTTCCCTGATGTGTGCATCTGAGTTTGTTCCTATTCTAGCACCTAGGGTGAATTTCCAGGACAACAAGGCAATGGACAAAGATGTCCTCAGCAGTCTATATGAAGAATGCATGTGGATTCTCCACATGCAACATTTCAAGTTTCCTTAACATCAAAGAGACTGCTCATTTCTTAATTTGAGTTTTTCTGAGAACAAAAACCATCCCCACTTTGTGATGAAAAAGGGAGATAAATGGTGCTGAAATGCCACTGCCACTTCCATGCTGCCACCAAAGACTTTACAAAGGAACCCTGCTGAAGGCAAAGATCTGGTCAGCTGGGAAGCTCTTGCCCTGAGCAGAGGGTCTTGGCTTCAGGCTTCATGTATGTGGGCTCCAATACAAATTTATAATTGGAGAATTAGGTGCCGCATGAGCAAAAAGCAAATAGCAAATGCCTGTTTCACCAGGCCTTAAAAGCACTGGAGAGGTGGATTCATATAAAAGATAATGAACCATGGTATATTTGTTACAAAGCTAAGCAGCTAATCTGACATCCTCATGAAGCGACTGCTATGTTTGCTACTGCTGCTCACAGGGTAATGTGCTGTGTTTGCTAATGAGATTCTGTATCAGAGTGTTTACCAGAAATCCTTTCAGTACAAGTCTAATTTGAATGAGTTTCAGTCCCTGCAAGACCCTGCCTGCCAGTAGAAGTAGTAGCTTCTACTGAACATACTGTACTACATACTACTATAGGTACTGTGTGGTGCCACGTGCCCCAGCCATGCACAAGGACCATGTTGCTACACAGCTTACAAAGATAACAGCACTGGAAACATCACAGTTTGAACATCTCAGAGCCATAGTGCTGGGGTTTGCCCATGTCCTCTCTCTTTGATTGCACTGACTGACACAGTCGCTTTGAGGCTTGGAAAGAGAAAAGTCTCTATGTATGTGGAAAGCTGCTCCCCTTAGCTGAAGGACTGCCACTTCCACGTGAGCATCACCTCTCACCTGATACACTGGATAGATATGCCTGTAAGACCTGTTGGTAGTGGAGCCAAAGTGAAAGCATGACTACTTACAGAAAAAAATGAATTTGCTTGCTTTGCCTTCAAGCAGCACATATCCATATCCATGCAGCTGAACCACAGCTGAACCTGGACTGCATGGACTTCAGGGCTGCCACACGGATGTATCCTGTTTAGCTGATCCTGCTTGAAGGAAGACTGGTGACTTATGTCTCAAGATCCTTGGCTATGAAAAATGGTTCTGGATGATCCAGATACACTTATTGTTACTGGAGCCACCTCCGGGTAATGAGCTGGATCCTATCTTCACTGCCTGTGTCTCTATGGAAATTTAGATTTTGCCATATGATAACTCCCAGCACCTCCTTAAAACAAAGAAATAAAAAGAATAACATTAGTCCTACTGCAGTGTTCTTGAAGTGAGACAACAGAAAGGCACATGGCCTTCAGGGTGCAAATGTTCCCTGGGTGTTCCAGTTCATCCTGCTCTGGTCCTTGCTCCTGTCAGGGTTCACGGAACACACCACCCATGTCTCAGAGATTGTTCTGAATCCAGGTGGTCTTAGAAAAGATATAGTGCAAAAGAAGCCAAGAAATAAAACGAGAAGTGGTTCAAACTATTTCTACAACTGATGGTTTTTGTGGACATACTAATCTGTTTTGTTTAGTTCCATCAGGAGAGCCGGTACTTACAAATTGCATGTTTGTTGCAACACTCGTTGGTGGGAATTTATGGGAACTCGTCCTCTCCCCCTTCCGAAGTATATCCCATTTTAACCACGGGGTGGAGAGAAGCGGCAGGAACGTTTAATTTTTCTCACCTCAGTCTCACCTCTTCCAGGTCACTGGGGAGGGTTCAATTGTTTTCTTGGACCATGCAGAGATGCTTTTCTCTGCCAGGAGTTGCTCTTTCAGTGCTAATTGCATGTATTTCACCTGATTCTTCTCTTTGTCGCACTGCTGTTTTAGGTTGAGTACGGGGTCCCGCTGGGCTCAGACCAGGGATGGTGAAGTTTGTGTGCACCGAGATTCTCTGTTTGCTGCTGTTCTCCATCCTCACTGCAGCAGCCGAGCTGTCCCCAGCGCGGCACACACGATCCATTCCCCCTTCCCGGCCCACAGTGCCATGTTCTGTCGCAGGGCTCTTGTTCTCTCTCTTTCACTGTGCAAATCGAGCCCATTTCTCTTGGCCCCTCTACCCCTGGCAGAGAGGGGTGAGCCTTGTTTCTGTAACAGAGCACATGGCACATCCCTGCCCTGAGGCGCAGCTTCACTGCTGCTCACTTCCAATGGGACAATCGGCAGCAACTTCTGCTCCAACAAAACCCAGCCCTTAAGTCCCCGAGAGGCTCACATGTAACACCTCACACTTTACGGGACATTGCGGTACTTTTCACTGTCTGTGAAGCCAATTTAATGTCAGGGTCCGCCTGGAGAAAACCCCAGTGTCGAACCCCTTTCCTTCATGATCTCAAGAGTGAAATGAAGACACAAATGAGGCTCAGGACAGGAATCGATCAATTGGTCTAAGTACAAACAGACAATTATTATAAAAAGGAAATTATTGTAAAAAAGGGGATAGCGATGGGAAAGATCAGGAAAAGGATGGAAATGAAGAAAGAATTCAGAGTGCAGAGAGAGAGATACCATGGATCCAGCGGTGTTCTGGGGGTCTGTTGTCCTTGTCAGAGGTGGTGGAAGTCCACCAGGGTCTGTAGTCCGTACTGGAGCTGTGCCTCAGGAGTCTGTAGTAGTTGCTGGAGGTGGGTGGGTGTCCACGTGGAGGTGTCCTCCTGGAGTTGTCCCCTTGAAGGTGCTCTTTTGGCAATGTCATTGCCCCCTTTTTATGATGGGGGAGTACCTCTGTTCTTAATGTCACATATTATACATCCCTGGCCTTGCAGCCAGCTCTTCAACTGCAAGTGTCTGCAGCATTTCTTGGGATAATGAGCAGCAATTCTTCACACCAATCCTTAAGATAATGGAGGGAAGTCTTATCTCAGCTCCCCCCACCTATCTCGGAGACAATGGATTAGTGGAGTCTGATTTGGTTCAGTGTCTCACATCTCTTTACACTCATCAAGTGCCCTTTGCTTCCTGATGATCGGAGTGCACTAATATGTCCATAGCTATGCCAAGCTTTTCTTGACCAGTGTGGGCTAGTTCAGAGCTTGCCATTGTACTAATGTGGAAAGGATTCAATTCCCCATGCACTTTCTTTTGTCTTTATCAACACTAGTATGTGTCTTATAACTTCCTGACTTCTATTTGTTGAATACTGCTCCGTTTCCTAATAGCCAATTTCAGATTTGGCTATTCTCAGTAACA
The DNA here is from genome assembly GCF_012275295.1 of Melopsittacus undulatus. Lineage (NCBI taxonomy): Eukaryota > Metazoa > Chordata > Aves > Psittaciformes > Psittaculidae > Melopsittacus > Melopsittacus undulatus. The sequence continues at coordinate 796,217 of NC_047538.1, read as the reverse complement.
GCACATCATATGCAAATGCTGTCTCCTTTTGGTTTGTTCCCTCTTCAGGTAGTTTAAGAACATTACACACCTGAACCTCAGCACAGACCTTTGCGGAACACTGTCAGCAACTGATTTCATTTATTTCTGCTCTTTATTCCTCTCCTTTAACATACGATATGTTCCCACTTACACCAAGGCAGTGAGTTCTTGAGGAGCTCCTAATGAGAGAGCATGCAGGATGCATTTGGGAAACCCATGTGCTGTATATCAAGCTGGTTCACCCTTCTCTACGTGCTTGTCAATTCCTTTAAAGAGCTCAGACGAGCATCTGAAGCGTTTCTTTCCACTGCACATCCATAACTATTAATTTATTCTGCACTCCAGCTTTTCCAGTTGTCCCAGTACAGAAGCCAGACTCACTGCTCTGTGGTGCCTCAGCTTCCCCAGGAGTTCACTTGAAAATCTGGCATCTCATTTGTCACTTCTTATTCCTTTGGTACTGGGGCCAGTTTAAACAACGGGTTACAAGCCACAGTGTGCAGCTTAGCAGTTTCATATCTGAGCTCCTTCATAATGCTCGTGTGACTAGCAGCTGGTCCTGACTGTCATTCACTTTATCCACTCTAAAATCTAAAACCCTCCTCACTGACACTTCAGTCAAAGGTTTTTCCTCTAACTTGTCCTTCCCACTACCCAAAAGGCCCCAGTGAAGGACTGTTTCCATATTCCAGTGCAAGGAACTAACAGGGATTTTCTGCTATCCATTTTCCTTAATGAACACTTCTCCAGACTTTGGTCACCTCTTGCTTCTTCCAGGTCTTCAGCAGGTTTCCTGGTGGCCTCTGGCCTCTCCTTCTCAGGATTGTTAGCTGTCAAAGGACTGAGCAGAACTGAGGATTAGAGAAAGATTTTTCTGCCTTTACTTTTTCCAGATGAGCCCAAGTAATATGATGACCCACTGAGGAGCAGCATGAAAATAGTTCCTTCAATCTGGCCTTTGCAGCCAGCTGGGACACCCTCAATCAGCCGTGCATGAAAGAAGCAGGCTTATATCATCTGCTTATATTTCCTACCAGTCCCTGGTGACCAGGTTTGGAAATGAAGCAGACAGAAAACAGGGGCTTTTTAGAGTTTAAGAAGTCCTATGGAGTTGTCTATTAGTTGTGAAACTTTTTCCCCATAGATTCAAATAAGCTTTGGGGGTAAAATGCAATTCTTCCCCTAACGCTACCTGTTCCCCTTGACGTCAGTCCTGTGATCGGTTCCTTACAGCAGAGCCTGGAGTTATCTGTGAACCCAAAACAGAAATTTTCCCAGCCTCAAAGCAGTGTGTATAACTCATTCAGGTGCAGCTTGGCTAAGGGACACTGAGCAGGGGACTGCAGTGGGAGTACAGCTTTTAAGCACTATGTATGCACCCCAATCTTCATGATGCCATAGCATGCTTGGCCTTCCTCTCCCTCATGGCATCTCTAGAAATGGCCAAAATCCTTCAAAGACTGTGAGAATCTCTCCTCTCCACCAGACTGCTTTTAACACACAACTCCTTTTCTACCCAGGACCATGCCTTTCTAGTGCACAAAAGTCTGTAACCCACAATAAATAGAGGAGCTCTCTGCACCAGTTTATGAGCATTGAGGAGAAATGTCCACTGCTCACTGCTTGCATGGCAGTGATTTCATGCTCTGTTCCATGTGAGCCCCTCTGGACCTGGATGCTGAGCACACTATGCAAATGCCTTGAATAAAAGGTTTGGATTGGCATGAGCAGGGAGCTGCAAGGGCCACCCCATACTGGCATCACATAGATAGCCATTACTCAGGCTTCTCATTAATGTTTAATGAAGAGGGATGCTTACTGAATTGTAACTAGAAAGAAAGCACCTGGGTTATTAAAGACACTGTCCTGAGCCTTCAGCCTGCTCCATTTCGAAGGAGACTGCTGGGGGGTGTGGGTGACAGCAGCAGAGGCAGACAAGGGGAGAATTTCCCCACCTTGCAATCACACACAAGCACACACATTCCAACACACACACACCCTTCTGGATGTGCTTGACAGCAAAGTTAGGAGCTTGTGGAACTCCGCATGGCACAAAGGCAGCACCATGCGGAAACCCAGCATTAGGATGATATACATGTGCCAAGATGCTCTCAGTGGAAACCACAGTCTGAAGGTCTGGCCATAAAAGCTGTATCTAACCATCTCCCAGGCAGAGCTGCAAAACCAGGACATCTGTTTTGTTCTCTGACATGTTTTGTGGTGCTCACTCTGAACTGAAAGATGCTTTGGCCAAAAGCAACTTTATCTCTCCACATAGGTCACAGATGCCCTGTAACAGAACTGAAGCAACATGTCCTAATGGTGGGGAGCTGAGACTTAGCTGCAGACCTGAGAGCATTCACCACCCTGTCAGTAAATGAAGCTTTTTGTGTCTCTTGATTTTGTCCCAGAAGGGTGAGAAGGGCTCTTTGGTAGGGGATGAGGGGATCTTTGCAGAGCGGCGCTGAGGAATATGTCAGCGCCTTTCACCCCCTCGGTTTCAAAAGGCAGATTTTTTTGGTACCACATCAATTTAATTGTGGGGATAAACTTCCCTTCCTGAGTTACATACCACCAGCACCTCCCCCCCACAGCATTTATTCCTCTGGACAAAATTGACATTCCCCAGCTTAATAAAAGAAACAGAGCATTAAACACAGCCCCAGCAGCGTGAGAGCCTCCACACGAAATCCAAAATGTCACTTTGGAAGTTAGCACTTCATCTTTTTTAGCTGTGAAGGGTAAAGATCCTCCTCGATGCAAATTAGCACTGCAGCAAAGATGCCAAAGCTTCTTTTCCTCCCCCAGTCGTGGTAAGATTCAAGATTGCGGCAGGCTGAAGCTCTGGCAGCTTTCCCTCCCCTCCTCTTTCTAAAACAAACATTAAATTATGAAAATAAATGTAAAAAATCCCTTCTGCCGCCACAATCTGGGTGTTACGGATCAAATGGACTGGAGTCGGAATATAGAAAATCAAAAGGTTACAGAGAAATATCAGCTCTTCATCCTTCATTTCACAGCCTTTAAATCAGTATTAAATGATTGCGTTAAGAAGGCAGAATATTAGAGAAGGAATTGGCTGAAATTTAGTAGAAATCCTTTTAGTCAGTAAAAATGCAAATGTGTTAACAATAAAAATGGTTTGCAAATCCATACTTGTTTTGCAGCTTGGCATTTATTAAGGACACTCGGGCAATGTCACATTCTTTGGTTTCCAATCCTGTTGCTTTTAAGAGTTTTAGATGAATTGAAAAAGAAAAAAGATATTTCCAGTTTTAAATTGAAATGTTTGTGGTTTGACAAATTTTCACCTTACCCCCAAAAACTGTTCTTTGAATTTCTGGTTTCCAAAAAAAATCAGGTTCAGTTTTGCTTTAGCTTGGAATTAAGTTGGATTCCATGAAAAAATCTGGGTCTTTACATAAGCAGAGGTAAAGTTTTCACCAGAACCATTCCTTTTTATCTTCTAGCTCTTGGATTTGCATCCTAATTTGAGGGGTCTTTTAACTTTTATTGCTAGAATATGGTTTAGTAAATATCTAGTAAGGAACCAGTCAGGATTTCTTCTTTTTGTTTCTTCTTTCGAGGAAGAAGTCCTTTTGGGATGAAATCTGCAGTAGTCGTTGCTGGGAACTCAAGGACGTATGTAGGGGCATTCTCCATACACTGAGCTATTTAGTCCTGTTAAAAGCCTTTGCCACACTGGAAAAACGTCATGTTTAATATTTCCTCATGTGCTGCTTATTGTACCTCACCAAGTTCCCAGCAGCTTGGTGCTCTTGTCATGCTCACGTTGCTATACTCCCTCCCCAAATACACTCACCATCTCCATGTGATCGGAACGGTTGTGATGATCCAGCACTCCACTGGGACATCCTTGATGAAGCCCTTCTTCTAAGATTTGTGGTGTGAAGAGAAGTCCAAGTGGAAAAACAGGAGAAATCAGAGGTCTTGAAGAATAAAGGCAAATACTTTTAGTGCTGAAGGACATGGAAAGTGATGGACACACTGTGAGCTAAAAGTATGTGAAAGCACAATGCTATGAGCCATACAGTGATGGAGACCACTACAACCAGTGTGTAGCCCATGGGACAAAGCAAATGGACACCCCTTTTTACAAGGAGTCTCATGGAAAAGATGATGGGGTGTTGGGCACAAGTCACTCCTGGGGAGATTCTGACTGGACACAAGAGGAATTTATTGTGGAAAAAGGCTAAAACAAATATTTCCCTTTCCCAGGAGTAGAGGACCCTTATTCATGCTCCCAATCATTCTGACAAACCAAGGCTTCCAGGCATAAAACCTCACAGTTTCATACAGTTTAGGTGCATGCAGCCAAGCTAAAGAGAAACACAGTTTTAAGCATGCAAGTCACTGCTTTTGCCTACTTAGATATCTCCCTGATAGCAAGACTGATGGCTTTCTGGCAGAGAAGATTTTCCACTGTTGACCATAATGGGACTTGAGATGGTTACTCAGATGGAGACATCTCAGTCTGCATCAATGGTCAAGCAGATGAATCCTAACAGGATCCCAGTCACTGACACATGCTTGTACACCAGGAAGGAGCACTCTGCCTCACCTGATTCATGGCTCAGTGTTCTGGATGAGTTCAGGAGGATAAGATCCCATCCTTCTTGCCCCATAGCCCAGTGTAGGTTGTGTCCTTCCAGCCTATAGCTTGGTTTTGAGTCACAGGAGTGCTGAGTTCCCACCCCAGTTCCAACATAAGCCAGGTGAGCGTCTATGGAGTAAAACTCCCCCTTCCTGTAAACCAGATTAAAAACAACTCCCCTAAGATAAAATACTTCTCTTCCTGTGAGAGGAGGTATTTCATTGGGCATTTTAACCCAACAGGAACTGTTTTACTTTACAAAATGCTCTGCAAAGTTGTGGGTTTCAGTCAACCTCAAACAATTATTTTTTTCTGGATCACTGACCAGATCAGGAAAACAATTACTTGCATATCTCTGTCTGTGACAATCAGACAAGGCAGCCTTGCCCTCCATCTGCAGAAGCAGTAGAAGGAGGTGAAAGATCTGAGCCATCACTATCACACACGCAATGCTGGCAGCAATTGCCTTCTGGGGCCTAGAAAAACAAGTCGTTTTACAGGAAGTAGTAAAGTTAATTATTTCTTGAGCTCCTTTCCCTGGAGCACTGAGGATGGGATGGGCTGGGATTCAGAGCACGTGGCTTGGAGCTTCATGGAAAAGTGTGCCTTGGTGCAGATGTTACTGAAGCAAACCCACGGCACATCATTGATGCTTCCAGGAAAGTGAGTGCAACCCTCAGAGCAGGCCTGAACTGAGTGAGAGCCCAGCACCTCTATTAAGGGCTGCTCCCAATTACACTTAGTACAGATGTGATCTAATATGACTGATTCTGCCCCAAAGCTGTTGATGATTAAATATTTACAGTTTCTTAGAGACGCCCTCATGATTTGTTCTATTACATGCACTGGAGCACAGCTCTGCTTTTGTTGCTGCCATTTCTTTTAGTGCACCTAAATCAGAGAAATTCAGAACACAGGAAGCAAACACACTGCAAGTTCAGGGTAGAAAGGAGAAATGCTTTATGAGGCTGTTAGCTGCAGGTTCACTTCTTCCTATCAGATCTTACAGCCCTCCTTCATGTGGGAGGATTCACAACTGCAGACAGCACAGATGATTCCCTGTGTCTGTTCAAGCCACCCATCAACTGCAAAGTGATGATCAGGGCTGTAGATGTGAGGCAGGGCTCATGGGAAGTGTGTTTTCTTGTTCACTGGTCTTTGCTGGGTTGATTTCCATTGTGGTTTCCACTGTGTCCTTTGCAGTCTTTGGTGCAGTTTCCTTCTCCATGGAAAGGGACAATCTGTGGAAGCAAATTACCTCTTGGAAGGGCAGGACTGACACCAGCAATCTTGATCTTCTTTTGCCCTTGGCTTTCCTATCTAGGATCAGGAACTAATTGTCATGTTTGTGCAGTAATGTACAGGCAGCAGGCTGCACCCAGTGAAGATGGAATATTTGGGACTCAGCGTAAAAGAAGTATACTCATGCAGGCCACAAAGCTGCTTGACTTTACTATTTTTGCCTGAAATGTGAATTTACAGCTTAGCATATCCTCCGTCTTTGAGCAGACTGAAGGATTAGGGTTCACCAAGGCAACACCCAAGAAAACATGGGTGTTAGACATGCCTCTGGCTCTAAGACAGGAGTACACATCCCAAATTTCAGTCCTAAAATGCCATCTCAGGCTGCTGCTTATCAAATCTGCTGCTTTGGACTTCATGCAGCTGCAAGGCACTGAATTTCTATGCAAGATGCAGCCCTTCCAACCTGGTCCCCACAGTGCACAGCTTCAGTGTGTCTAATTTTTGACTGGTTCAAGCAAAAAGTCCAGCACTTCTTAAACAGCAACATTATCAGCAATTGCAGCCTGTGCATCATCTGCAGACGCAGTCTTCCATGCCTGTAATTTCCTACCACTGAATTTTGATTTGTCCTTATCTGCAAAATTAGACACTGTTTTGCTATCAGTGATCTGCACCTTATGGGTGGATTTTTATACTGTGACTATTATTCATAAACTTCAATTTAATAAACTGAAAGATGGAGCCCTTTCTGTTTGTCACACTCAGGCAGGTTTTCCAAGACTTGACTCATCCTTGCAAGTCTTTGTCTACCTTTTCCAGATTAACAATGTGGATATCAGATATCGATCCAGTAGTTTATCTTGCTCTCCCTAATACGGTATGCAGAAATTACACCACCTCTTTCTATCCAGTTAGCATTTCCCTATGAATGAATTTTTTGGCTCATGTTTACCATCCCAGTTTCCTTACCTTAGAGTGAGCTTCCATTAGGTGGTTAGGTCAGATGATCTCCAGGTCATTTGTGGGGTTATGGCATTAACATTTCTCATATCACAAGTATGATCTGTGCTGTCTGAAACTTGATTTAAGTCTCTGCATGGGTTAAGATGTGCACTGTTTACCTTGACCTGCCATTTCTCCAGTTTTTTGAAGACTACTGTACATCATTCCAACTCCCGTTGAATGGTTTGGGGATGAAGACAGACCAGACCCCACCAGAGCAGCTGAACGGAGAGTTTGGTGGGCATCTCACTCTGCTGGGGCTGTGCAGCGTGCATGGTGGTATGGCCAAAGATTTGCCATGTGGCATTACTCCAACAGGGGAAGCAAGTAGCTTCCTCACCAGCTCCCTCATCAAGGCTTTGAGCAAACGAGTCTAGTGGAAGGTGTCCCTGCACATGGCAGGGGATCGGAACTGGAGGAGCTTTAAGGTCCCTTCCAACTGAAACCATTCTATGATTCTATTATTCCATGATCCCACGTTTTTAAGTTATTTCTGTGTGTACAGAGTTTTTCTCTCTGCTGCAATTTTTCTCTCAGCTGCCCTGTTTTCCTCCACTGCCCTATGTTTTCCAACATCAGTGAAGTGTGGCTTTTGCCAGTATACTTGTTTCTTCCTTTGTCAGTGGAGAAGAGCAAGTCACAGAGCATCTGGCCAGTTTACTGCTGCTTCCCAGGCTTTTGGAGGAAGACTGAGCCAGTTGACAGCTAAAAATTTACACCCAGCCCCTGGTGCTGCAATCTGGTGCCTGTGGAGCTCACAGAGAGCTACTCTCTTCCTATAATAAACCTATCAGAGCCTCAGTGTGGGCTCTCCCTGCTCTTCACCCAAACAAGGGTGGACAGGGCTGTTGTGTTTATCTTACCACTGTGCAGGTGTGAGATTTGGATGCTGTACAGAAAATACATCCAGCAGCTGAAGGAAGATGCACCAGAGGAATTTCTAGCTTTGCTCTGAACAGGATAGAAAGACAGGCTGTGCAGCAAAAACATTTTGCAGCTTGCTGAGTGCATCACCGCTGGGGTATGATTAATGAAGGCGCAGCTGCAATGGGACAGACACGTGGCTCAGATGGACACAGAAACACCTCAGCAGTTCCAAGAAGTGTATGTTAGCCAGGTATTTTGAATTACCACTTGCAAAAAGGCAACGATAGAGCAGCTACTTGGTGGAAGGCTTGTGCAGAAACAACTGCACTGGGAAGGAAAAAGCACCCAGGTTGAATAGTGCAGCAGCAGGGCAGTGCTGCTCTGTTCAGCTGCAGGGCACCCGTCACAGCAGCACCACCACTGCCAAAACCATCTCTCAAGGTCAGAACCAAACTTGAACAGTATTTTAATAAAAGTTCAGTCACATTAGGAAAGAAATATACTGACTGCAGAGGGAAATAGAAGCTAATTTGTTTGTAAAAGACCCCATAGCCAAGGCAAAAACCCAACATCTGCCCCTGATGAGTGAACTATGGATCAAACAGCAGCTATAGACACAATCCCAGCGGTTTTTCACTCATATTAGGGCTCCTCCTGCCTGCCATTTGCCAGTGGAGACCAGTGAATGAAGTGGTTGTACTTCCTTGTTATAAATTCATAACCAGAGGGGACTATTATGCTGATCTTTGGTGATTGCCTGCTGATCACAGAGCAATAGCCGTCCAGCCCCGGTATTATGGCTGAAGAACAGATGGTACAGCAAGATGGTAAATCTTCACCTAATTCTGCACAAAATCCTGCACGTTTAAAGGCTGTGGGATAAACTTGTGCTTTGCTAGGGAAGAGCTAATCCCCTGCCACCCTTTGCTATGTTGAAGGGCCCTTGCTCTGTGCCCATGAAGCCCCATGGAGTTCCATCAATGCTGGGACAGGAAGGCTTTGCTCTGTGCTCTACTGAGCCTGGTAGAGATGCCCCAACACCCTCGTGATTCATGTGGCCAGGAGTATTTTGTGGTGTGCAGAACGACACCATTCATACTGGGATTATCCCATGATTTCCAAGCACTCCTGGAAATAGTGGCTTTCTACTACCCATCCCTCCAAACACAAATAATGTGAGTATCATAAGCATTTCTAATTCACATGAATAATTTATGCAAAGTAATAAGTTCCTGATACCAATAAACAGAATAAATACAACTCCCAGAGACCACATTATAAACTGGAATTCATTTTTACACAGATATAAAACTGTTATGATCAAGTAAGGGGAGGAATAATCTCCATCAATATCACTTCCTTATTTCTTCATTGTTTTATTTGCACAGTGCTATGTCTCGGTATATCACACAATCCATCCAGCTGTCCTGGGGATGCCTAGGAAGCTATTCCAGCAGGTATTATATTAATCATTTCTCATCACTAGACAGACATTGTTGGAGGCATTTCTTGTTTTGCTTGCAACACTAGATCACTTTTAGCAACAAGCAGAGTAAGATCTAAACATATTTCCCCCTGCAGATACTGAGACACAGTGTCTTATTTGTAAAACACATATTTTCACTATTAATTCCATACTGGCATTCACTGCAAAGACATAAAATGCCATTATTGGACACGAGGAGCATGTCTGAATTCAGGAGCTACAAGTCAGTGAAAACACTCCATGTCATTTCCCGTTTGTTTCGATGTTTGCAGATATTTTTTGTTCCATTCAGGTCTAGATCATCTTTTCCCATTACTTCCCAGCTTCTACCATTTTATCATTCACTAAAGGATTTGAGAGCTCAACAGAAACATTTTGATGCACTATTTACTTAACAGTGTTACTTTTCTGGCTGTATTCTGTGGGGAACCGTAATATCCTACTTTTCATGTAGCAACCATTTCCTTAGAATGGATGGGAAGGAATCCTTTATTGGGCAGCTACTGGTTTTCCTCATTGTTTATCTGATTTTCTAAACTGTTCCACAGCTCTGAAGAGCACATTTTTTACAGAAATTTGGGATTGTCAGTAAATAGTTAAAGAAATCCTGGTTTAATACTTCACAGCTTTTCAGACTTAGCTGGCTGCATTACAGCAAGGACAATATTCAACTGCATTTCCTAAGCAGCACAAATTAGCTCCCTCAGTAGGAATCTCTCTCATGCTCAGCATGGAAAACATCATGTCCCTTCAAAGGGGAAACACCTATCTTTGCAACTCTTAATTGCGACTGTTAATTGTTGGGCTGGAAGTGCTGGCTGGCTACAGGTGGGAACTGAAGATGATAAAGGGAAGATGAAAAGAGGACCAAGGCAGCAGCCAAGTGCAAAGCCTGTGTGCTCTGGGGGTGACAAAGCCATGGGGACAGGCAGCCTGGGGATCCACAACATCCTTGGTAGAAGGGCCAAAATTTGAAACACAGCAGGTTAGGTGTGGGAGAGCTGAGTTCGGAGGCAAAGGGTAGAGTCAGCCTAAAGCACCCGTGGGGCAGCGCTCCTTGGGGTCCATGGTGCTTTCTTCCCACACCTTCAAGCAGCCAAGCTTGGGATCTGCTACACAAGTGGGTATCACAGAAGGGTGAGGAAGGAGCAGTTTGGGGTCTGGCCAAGCTGGCTCCAGTACCAGGAGGGCTCAGCTCTGCAGAACTGCCTCTGCTGCCCAGCTATGGGTGCAGGCAGGGAATTCTGCATGGGTTGCACCCAGGCCACCCTTCCAAGGGTTTGATGTGTAATGATGAAAGCTGCAATGCCAGGGCAGGATTTTACTGACAAGAAAGTATGTCATAGTAATAATCTCAGACACCTATCAAGGAACCTGCAGCTCTTTGGACAGGTGCTGGGAATAAATTTCACTTGGTTTCTCTCCATCACTCTTTTGAGTAAAATCTTTCAGCAGAGAAAAGTGGTTCAGGGAAATAGTAACACTAAAACCACCCAGCAAATTAGGGAGGTCTCTAATTGTTTGTTCAGTTACTGTATTTTCAGGAAGAAATCTCTACAATTACTTTCATATGAAGATTTTATTTTCCCACAGTTTGCAATATTCCCTCTTACTTGGTCTTTGTCCACTTAAAAAATTGGGCAAATTCTCATTTGAAAAGGCAAACCTTTGTTTTTAATTAGTCATGATTGCACAGAGAAAGCTACCCTCGGAAAAGGTTTGATCTTACCAGGTGGCAGGAGCTGGGAAGCTGGTATCCAAGTGGGAGAAGCTGTTTTCTCCATTCTCACAGGTGTTTGGTGGCCAAAGAGAAGAAAATCCACAAACTGAACTAAATGCCCTCTTGGAGTATTGTGAAGAAATTTTGTTTCTCAAACATTTTGCTTAAAAATAGAATGAAAAAGTAATTGAAAATCAGTGTCAGTCCTTCAAAAGCCATTTTCTTCAGAGAAACACTGGCTCCTGAATGAAAAAAGATACTAATTTGGGGATTTTTTTTTCATGCTACTCCAATTAACACCATCCAGGCAAATACTCTTGGTTTTGAGTATAGGACAAATCTAACCGAATCCACACACACTCTTTTGATCACATTCTTTGGATCTGGATCTTTCCCATCCTCTAGCAGACCTACTGTGACTATTGAAAAACCCTAATGACAGTTTTGCTGGGCAAAGTCTATTTATGACCCACCTCAGTACAGAAGGCATATTCTTCTTCTTGTTTTGCCAAGGTGAGCAGCTCCAGAGAGGACGCTTCAATGCACAGAGTCTGGGAACCTCCATCCTGAGGAGGAGGGGAGGCTGCAGCGCAGGGCTTGGAATGTAAAAAGTGCCTCCACTGGTCTCTTGAGGAGAGGGTGCACAATGGACAGGGCTGCTCTAGGTGCAAACAACCTTTATGCAGAGGAAGTTCTGCAAGGAGCAGCTCAGACTGGAGGAGCTACCTTTAATTCCTCAGCTCTTCACCCACCCTGTGAGGATATCAGTGCTCTGTTGCCCATGCACATCTGTTCTAAGTGTGGGGTGTGAAGAGGGGATGCCACTGTCTCGGGTGTGAGCATCACGCGCACAGTCCCTTCAGGGATTTGGTTTGTGCCAGGATTCAAAGCAGCTTTTTTCTTGCTCCACAAAAGCATGATCAAAGCTTCCCTCCCTTGAGCAGATTCCAGCAATATTCCTCATCAAAAAGCAAGGATAAAGACCCAAACCCACAACATATTTGCCTGTGGTTGTCTTCCAAATAAATCCCCCATATCTCTGGAGGCTTGGGGATGCTGTCTCATCCCCAGTCAGCACTGGTGCTGCTGGTAAGATTCTGCTTTTCTCTTTGTCACCTTTGGATAAAATCCCTCTATTCTAAGTGTTTACATCTGTTTATTTTCCTTCTGATCTCAGGATTCCCATAATGTTTCAGCTCCCTCTTTAGCTGTATCATTAGTTCTGCTCTGATCACTGAGAAAAGCCTTCTCGCAGAGCTTTGCTTCTGAAGCCAGCCCAGCATTGATGCCCCAGTGAGAGCATTTCCACCTACCTCTCCTCTGGCCTCAGTTCCCTTTATCTTATGGCTTGCAAAAGATCTCAAAGGCTTGCTTTATTAAGCAACCTTTATGACAGTGCTGTAGACAGACTCTTTCTCCTGCACCTCTGTATATAAGGGTGGTTTGCATGGACAGGTCTTGTAAAACATGACATTTCTACTCAAGTTTTCCTTCCATAGGCACTTGCACTGTTTTCTTTCCAGGCATCCCCCTGCCACTGGCCTGTGCTGAAGACCTGCATCCATGACAGTAAATGGCAGTCTTTCCATCCATGTGCTGATCACACAGAGTGAAGATCCAGCTCTAACCTCAAACCTAAGCACATTGTGCTTGATGGCACCTGAACTCCCTCATGGGACATTTATAATCTCCCCCAGAGCAGAAGCAGGCTTAAAACACACCTGCAAAACTGGGGTATATGGGTGTCCTGGTGCACAGCCTCAGCCAGGGATGCTCTTGCTCCTAAGTCAGTTAATGCAAGAAAGCTGAGACAAAATAAACTGTCCAAAAGCCTCCAAAGCTACAGTGGCTGCAGCCAAGCTGAGAAAGAAACTCCGAGTCCAGAGTGTGTTGTGGTCCTCACCGCTGCTCCAAATGAAGGAACATGATGCTCAGTAAGGTGGCAGTAATCCCACAGCATCAATATTCCTTGAACTCACTAAGCAGAGAGTCTCAAAGGAAGAGCATCTTCCCACCAGTCTCATCAGTGTCTTACGTAGAAGTTAAAAATTACCTTCTCTACCTGGTCCTCAATCCTTTTAAATCCTACCTTCATTTGCTGGCCTGGGAATGACGGCCAGCACCTCACCTCCTGCAGATCCCTGTCAGAGCTGGTGCCTTCAACAGCTCATGTCTGCCCTGTGCAGAAACTGCTAACACTCATCTGCCTGTGTGAAAACACATTTTAATTGAGCAGCCCCACTCAGCCAGGAACTTGGCTAAGTCTGGAAAGCTTGCTTGCTTTTCCCTGTATGTGCCACTCTCCTGTCCTGATGTCATCTGCAAATTTCAGATTTATTTTTGGATAATTGATAGAAATGTTGGAAAGTACAAAGGTTTCACCGTTTCCTTGAGATCCCCACACAAACATCCCCATTCAGTGACAGTTTTGTGTTGATTACTAGCATTTTGTAATCTGTTGTCACTTCCCAACCCATTTAACATGGATTAGGTAATGCCCAATACTAATGTTTAAAAAGAGAATATGATGTCAGATCCTGTGCAAAAGCCTTTTATGGGTTATAACTGTCAGCTCCATGCTGAGAGAGGCTTCAGTGCCATGAAACCCAGCTATTCTGACAGTGTGTCCTGCTTTGTTCACCCCATACACAATGGTCCTGAAACCTCATAACCAAACATCATAAAAGCATACTTCAGACTTCAAGGTCCAGGAATCTTTGTCCAAAGGGGAAATCACTCTGCCCTGAGGGCTGGCCCTGCTGATGCAGAGCTCCTGTATTCTGTATTTGATGTATTCTGCATATGACAGGACGAGGGAAGCTGTGGCTGCCCCATCCCTGGCAGTGTTCAAGGCTAGGTTGGACACAGGGGCTTGGAGCAGCTGCTCCAGTGGAAGGGGTCCCTGCCCATGGCAGGAGGTTGGAGCTGGATGAGGCTCCTTCCAACACAACCCAATCTGTGATTCCCAATCACTGGTCCTCTTGAAGGAAGTCTTATGGTGCTCCTGGTATAGGAAAACCTTGCTGCAAGATTTTGATGTGCTCCTGTTTTCTTTTTCAGCACACCCCATGGTGCTGCAAGCACAGTGAATGGGTTACCCATAGGGAGAGGGGGAAGGAGCTCTGCAGGGACCATGCTCAGCTGTTACCCCTCTCTCCAGGGTAGTTCTGACTCTGACCCTGACAGTGTTCAGCATCAAGCAATGCCTGGTGCATCCCTGCATCCCTCCAGCCCTGCTGTGCCCTGCTGGGTATCTCCGCTCTCACTGTCCTGCCCACCCCAGGAGGGATGAAGGCAGCTCTGATGGTCCCCCTCTGGCAGCCTCATCTGGGCTCATGGCAATTAATTCTCCCTGCTGTCCACTGGCTCTTCAAAGGTGTAAACACGGGGCTGTAGCAGCACTTGGCAGCAGCCCAGGAGGAGCTCGATGTGTCAGGACGCAACAGGCACTTGCAGCAGGGATTTTTATCTTCCTTTTTTTTTCTTTTATCACCAAGCTGAGCTCCAAACAAACCTTTAATTAATTCCTCCACAAAGTTCTGCTGAGCTTGTGGCCTCCAATCTTCTGGGAGGCTCATTAACCTGATCCTCTCCCTCCCTGCTCCTTGCTCAAGACTGCCAGTTTTCACTTGTTGAATCTTAATGCCTTTCACTGGTGTAACAATCTGCTCTTGTTCACCAGACGCATCTCGCCCCCAGTGCACAGGCTCCGGTTCTTTTTTCCTTATATGAGCTCATGCTACAGCTGTTTAAAAAACGACAAAGCTCACACTTCTTTGCAGGAAAAATGACTTTCTGCAGTATTTCCCCTTAGCTCTGGGAAAGGAACCATCAGGAATTTCAGTTTTCCACTAAAATCTTTAGTTTTCAACAACGGATGTTGGGGTTTTTTTTTCCCCCTCTGTGAAAGCTGAAGTGCTGTGAACATATTCCTGTTTCAGTGTTTTCAGCAAAAACTGGTGGAGAAAGAAACCAAACTGGTATCTGCACAGATGTACGCAGGCAAAATGGGCAACAGCCCCTTTTTTTTACTGGGGAGGACTGTTTCACGCAGCTCCATCTTGAAGCCCATTGGTTTCAGGCAAGAGGCACCCAGGCTGTTTTCAACATGCGTCTCCAGCCCCAAAAATACTCCCTGATTGAAAAAGAGAAGCTCATAAAAGTAACTGAGATGTTTTGTAGACTGTGCTTTTAGTCCTCTTCTGATTTAGTTCCCCAAGGTTAATGCAGGATCACAGAGCTTTGTGGATGGCCCTGGGGACTGATGCTGGGCACCAAATGCCTAAAGGGGCTGCAGAAAACCTGGAGAGGGGCTTGGGACAAGGGCCTGTAGGGACAGGCCAAGGGGAATGGCTTGAACCTGCTAGAACAGGGGAGACTGAGCTGAGCTCTTAGGCAGAAGCTGTTCCCTGTGAGGGTGCTGAGGCGCTGGCACAGGTTGCCCAGAGAAGCTGTGGCTGCCCCATCCCTGGTAGTGTTCAAGGCCAGGTTGGACACAGGGGCTTGGAGCAGCTGCTCCAGTGGAAGGTGTCCCTTGGAGGAGCTTTAAGGTCCCTTCCAACACAAATCAGGTTGGGATTCTGGGATTTCTCAGCAAGCCCACATACACATACAGTGTAAGAAGGAGCAGGAAGGTGCCCTCAGACCTTTCTTTGCCTCTAGCATTCCTCTCCCCTGGCTGGTGAAATCACTTTCCTGAGGGACAGATTCAGGGGAGGTACCTAACCTGCATTCCTCACTTTTCTGGGAGGAGAGGGGATGCCTCTGCCTGACTCCTGGGGACCAGTGCCTAAGTGCAGGCTGCTATTTCCAAGCTTTTAATTCCACTCTAGAAGCCTGAAATGGAATCAGTTAAACAGATTTTGGGTTGGGTTTTTTTTTGCATTGAAAGCACAGTTTTCCTCTTTTCA
This sequence comes from Melopsittacus undulatus, assembly GCF_012275295.1. Classification (NCBI taxonomy): domain Eukaryota; kingdom Metazoa; phylum Chordata; class Aves; order Psittaciformes; family Psittaculidae; genus Melopsittacus; species Melopsittacus undulatus. The sequence continues at coordinate 780,351 of NC_047538.1, read as the reverse complement.
GCCCTCCTGAGGGACAAAACGAAAAGCAGAAAACCACTGACATTTCTGCTGGGTCCAAACTCCTTTGCCCACTTTATACCTCACAGATTATTTACATGTTGGTACCATTTACACCACTCTCATTAGAGCTGTTCTGGCAGTTTGCTGCTCTGACAAGTCCAATCCCATGTGTGTTTTGGGTGGGTCACAGGGCAGCAGCACCAGATTCTGCTCTCCCACTGCCCTGCTCTCCAAGCACTGGGGAAAAGCTCTGCCTCCAATGCTGTTAAAACAATCTGCGTATTTTACAACAGTCTTGAGAACATTCAGGACCAGCTGGGAAGCACTCAGATACCATAGCAATAAGCACCAGGCCATTTATAGCCTGTATTCAGAGCAGAGCTCGGTGAAACAGGCCACACATTAAACAGTGCCTGTGGAAAGGAGAACAGAGGTGTTGCTCCAACCAGGTTCAGTGAGGTGAGGCTGTGTGGGAAAGCCATGAGATCATTTAGTTCATGATCCATGCTTGCAAGGAGTCTGCCGCAAGGCTGCACGTGGAGGCAGCTCTGGTTTTCCTGCCTCTATAGCATTTGATGGAGCATCACCCTATTGCAAGGTCACTCTTCAAACCAGGCATTCCAGCTACTGCTGCCCACCTTGTGTGGGGGAAATGAGCATCTCTAAAATTGACTCAAACCTGCTGACTGCCACTGGTGGCGATATATGAGGCTAAATGCAAAGAAGAAGCCAAATATAAATGATTATTAATTTTCAGCCTTATTCGGGAAAGATGTCAATTGTTGCTCATTTAAGGATTTAAATTCTCTACATATTATTTGATGAGCCTTGGCTGAACATGCAGCAGTTTGTGTCCAAATCCCTCTTCTGCTATCACCCTTTAAGGACAGCTGGGACATCCTACCCACTCAGAGTCTCCCTTTCTCCCACTGAGTAACTGCAATGTAGGGCTGAGCCCTTCTTGGAGGCACTGAGATCTAGAAGTACTGCACAGGAACTCTGCCTTTCTTCATAACTCCTGTGACATGGGGCTCTGGTGACTGCCAACCCCTTTACTTTGGCCAGGTTTTGCTGCTGCTGGTTGTGGCAAAGGGTAGAAAAGGTCCCAAGGGTCCTAACAAAATATCCTGCCAGCCCAGCAGCACGGTCCCAGGGCTCAAGGTACAAACACCCTTCCAGAGACCGGTCCCCATTCCCTGGTGGACCTCCTACAGCTGCAATAGCATTTGGGCTTTGTCCCCACAGGCAGCCTGCAGCCCCCCCTCTCCCAAAACTGGAGACAGAACCTCCAAGTGCAAGTGCCCAGATCTGCAGTGGGCTCACACAAGGCAAAACAGACCCGGAGGAGGGAAGAGGGGGAGGACAGACTTAAAATAAGGTTGTTGGGAAAAGCAAAAAAGGGAAAAACTCACCTCACACCCTCTGAAATTTGAAAATGTGTGAGCTGCTCTGAGGCTGCAGGGATGACAAAGAAGGAGCTGCAGGGAATGGGTCTAGGGAGGGGGCCTCTGTGGAAATGAGGAAGACCCATGTAACAGCACTGCTGTGCAAAGACCCTGCAAGGGTGAAGAGGGATGCCTGTTATCCCATCACAACATATTAGTGTTCTTTGTATCTATATTATTATCCTCCTGTTGCTACAGCCATTAAAGACTGTCTCTAAATAGCTCTGCGTGGTGATTTGCTAATTGAGTTAACTTGGCTGCAGCAGCTGAAGGATGTGGTTTGTGATTAGATAAGACCATTGCCCCTTTCAAAATGAACAACCCATTAAGAGGGTTTTCTAGGTCACACTACACTGCTCAGCACAGCACTTTGCCAAGCACTGTGCAGCTCAGGGCTGGTGGCCCCAGCCAAGACAGACAGTCATTACAGCTAATGAAGGTCTGTGCTCCCTTTCCTTTGGAGGAGGTATGGAGCCGGAGAAAAACCCAGACCCTTCTCCAAGCTGGAATCAGTTCCTTCTGCCTCCAAGAGCAGGGAAGGCCACCTCAGGCTGCTTGGACTTTCCAGGTCCTGGTGCACAGGTAGTGAGTGGGGTCCCCATGCACCCAGGGGAGGCATGCACTCAGATGTCCCCCCAAGATGAAGCCCTGCTTGTAGACCTCAGTTCAGAGTGGAACAGTGCTGTGCCATGATGGTCTTTCAGTTCAAAACCTGCAGATCCATCCCCTGCATTTCCTGCTGCTGTTTTCAACCCCAGACCTACCAGTACCATGCTGACCCTGGCCAAGTCTCTTGTTCCAGAAGCAGCAAACGAGACTCTTCCTTACTAGGACACATCTCAGATGTATCTTCCAAGCTGTGGAGAGCCAACACAGACCCACATCAGTGAAGACCTGGCAGCTCCAGTCTGTTTCAATTGTGGTGCAGTTGTGCACAGAGCTCCTGGCCTGCCCAAGGAAGAGTGGATGGGGCTTGTGGATCTCATTGCTCTTCCATGCACATGGCTATAGTTTTAGGTGAGCTAGTTCTTGGGTGTACATGGGGGCCAGCCCCATTGGTTGTCCACAGCAGCTGGCATTGCTGAGCATTTATCTCAGCTTTGCTGGGACTTCCCTTGGAAGGAAGGGTGCAGGGGCTGAGTTGCAGAGCCAGCAACACAACCTGAAACAAGCTGTGTGATGCTGTGATCCTACCAAACCTCAAGAGCTGCATCACTCCATAGTCAGCCCAAAGGGAAAATCAGATGGTAGCATGCAGAGATCTATGTTCATGTAGATCCCTGCTTTCTCAGACCCTTGTGTCCTCCAACTCAGGCTGACAAAGAATTTGAGGCAAACCCTACATTTCTAATATCCCTGAACTCAATACAAAGGGATCCTTCTTCCCTCAGTATTGCTGCGGTTTTCACCTTTGCCTGCACTCCTATCCCAAAGGAGCAGCCAAGGGAACTGGAGGGGACAGGCATGGGGGAAAGTAAAGGTAGAAAAGGATTAGGGATAAATCATGAGAAAAGGCCACTGCAGCCATTTTCTGGAGCCACCAAAGTGCTTTCAACCAAAGAGTTGCACCTGAGAAGACCTCCCATGGGTGACCAACTCCTGTGTCATGCCTGCCTGCGCCTGCATTGCTCCACAGTGGTCATGGCAGCACAATGTGCCCGGCTCAAAGCACAGAGGGGAGCTGGACCAGATCAGAGGAGACAAAGCTGCTGTCCCTGCGGCTCGAGCACCGGCCATGCGGCTGTTCTGGAACATGAAATAAAACCCCGTTTAACAAGAACCTGAAAGTTTTCATCAAGTGAAATGGTCTCTGATGGAGCCTGGTTCCCCCCTGTCAGCCAAGAGCTTCAATTGGCAGCCAGACGAGTACCTGTCAGGGCTGGGCTGGAGTCATTAGCGAGATCAGAGTTCTGGCAGAGCAGCAGGAGGCTGGACTAGATGACCTAATTTGCGTCCCTTCCAGCTCAGAAAGGTCTGTGATGTATTTTTAATGAAGCACACACAATAAACTGCTAACATAATATTAGAGGCTCACTTCAAAGCTGGAACGAGCAGGGAAATCAAGGTGAAAGTTTCTGTGAATTCATCATTACGATGTGTCACTCATCTTCACTATGACAATCCCTGGGCACACCAGATGCTGCCTTTCCAGTCTTTGGTACAAGGGTTGGAGCCCACCCTCCTCCTCGTGTTTTTTCAAGCAAACCAGAAAGAACCTGGAAAGTATCAAGCTCTACTCGACACCCCCCATAGGTACATGCATTGTTGCAGCCCCACAAAAGGTTTTGCAAGCAGCAAAATTCCAAGACTCTAAAGAAGGCTGAGGTCATACCTTAGACAAGCTTTGGGCCACCTGGGCTGCCTTTTGTTCTGCTGGTTCCTTCTCATTGTAGAGCTGGTGTCTGTGAGGTTTAATGATTCCATGAGATCTGCCAGGGATCAGGAAGAGGAGGGCTGCTCCCTCAGGGAAGGCAAGCCAGGAGCTGAGTGGGATCCCACAGCTGGAAACGGGACCCACCAGCCACAGGCTGCCCCACAGCACCTGAGTGAGGAAACAAGACCAAGAGATGGTGGCCAGGTCCAGCCAAGAGTCCACATCATAAGGCACAAATGGCACAGCAACGAGGCAAGTCCAAGGTGAAGCCAGAAAATGAATCCACAGGTCAGGAACAGGTCCAGTGGCCACCATGCAGGTCCATAGCAAGGTGACAGTTCCAAGGTCAAGCCACAAAGTCAGCTCTCAGTGAGGGTTCATATCAGCAGGGCTCTGTGGCCAGGCAGAGACATGATTATGGCCAAGCTGTAGATCAGTGCTCCTCCAGCATGGCTCCAACAGCAACTGAAGGCACCAGGCTAAACATACATAGAGCTTCTGGGCCCACAGACTGGGTGGAAACACTAAACAAGGCTGGTCAGGACCATTAGGACCCATTATTTAACTCGAAGCCCTGGCAAAGTGTGTGAGCTTCTCCAGTGATAGAGAAACACACAGTGGAAAATGGGATGTCTGTGTACTACAATTTTCTTCTTTCTAGAACTAATAAACCACTGTGGCACAAGAAAACAGATATTTTCCCCACAAACACCCATTCCCTCTGGGATGGTCCCTGTTTTACCCAGTGGCTGGATATAATCTCTTAGGTTCTTTAAAGACCACAACTCTAGTATAGATAAATAATATATTCCAAGGGTGGAAACATATCAGAAGCTGAAGGCAGTGTTTCTGAGTGCACCTCAATATTCCTGAACTCTCCAGGTTACAAAACCTGACCAAGACCAAACTGGTCAAAGATCAAAGAATCTCTCAGCTCCAACCAAGACAACAATGCCACAAGAACTTACCCACATGGAGTCTGGAGGACCTTGGTATTGAACCCCTCTGGTGAGATGCCACTGCTGAAAACACACCTAAAAGTGACACACAACCTCAAAACATACATAGTAAACATCCCACCTCTGATTCACAGAAATCACATGTGCATCTGAATGTATTCCCAGACTCCCTTGTTCGGGAGACTTGAAGTTGCTTTCCCTTCATAGACTCATAGAATGGTTTGGGTTGAAGGAACCTTAAAGCCCACCCAGTCCCAACCCCTGCCACGGGCAGGGACACCTTCCACTGGAGCAGCTGCTCCAAGCCCCTGTGTCCAACCTGGCCTTGAACACTGCCAGGGATGGGGCAGCCACAGCTTCTCTGGGCACCCTGTGCCAGCGCCTCAGCACCCTCACAGGGAACAGCTTCTGCCTAAGAGCTCATCTCAGTCTCCCCTGTTCTGGCAGGTTCAAGCCATTCCCCTTGGCCTGTCCCTACAGGCCCTTGTCCCAAGCCCCTCTCCAGCTTTCCTGCAACCCCTTTAGTCACTGGAGCTGCTCTCAGGTCTCCCCTTAAGGAGTCTCCTCCAGTCTGATCCAGCCCAGCTCTCTCAGCTTGGCTCCATAGGAGAAGCTTCTTCAATACTCTTTGTCCTCACAGCCTCATCCTCACAGCCCCAGCAAGCTCTGTCTGACAGCAAGGGAGAGTCAGTGAGGAGAGAAAAGGATTTAGCAAAATACAGAATTTAATAGTGCTGCCTGGAAACCTTGTCAGAATTTCCACCTTTACCGCCCAAAGCAAATGGGAACATTTAGTCTTTGCATCTTGAAATCAACTTGAAATTCGTGTGAATAACTGACATGGCTGGGTGAGGAGCGTGCCTGTTACCCAGCCTTGCTGCATCTTGTCTAAGTCTCTAATTGTCATGCAGAAAGGGACTGAGCCTTCCAGGTAACCTGGTGTTAATTTCACTGGGGGGTGGAGGGTAGGATGGAGACAGCTAATGAATGAGAAGCAGTGATTGATTCCTGTCTCAGTGTCAGGACACTGAACGGCTGTTTGTCAAGAAACAAGGAAATGTCACTGGGATTTGTAAGCGCTTGTAACTATTACATAAAGCACTTTGAGTACGAAGCACATAAGATAACTTTCCGATGTTGCTGCTCTGAGAGTGTGTTAATACAACCACTGGCTCTTCTTGACATTTCTACAAACAACTAATAAATATTCCATGGGAGCGGCTGCTCCTGCTGCCGCTGCTGTTGTGGTTTGAATGGAAATACCAGGGGAGAAAAGAGCAGCTCTGCCCTTATTTAGCAAGTGTGCAACCAAATAAGAGTCCTCAGCTAGCCCACACCAGGGCTTTGCTCCAGTGAAAACACAAAGTAGCTGAGAATCCTGCCCTTCTCCTGCTGAAGGAGAAGCTTGGATGTGTGTGAAGACCCAGAGGTTAAATGACTCACCCGAGGTCTCATATTGTGCATGTGACACTGGTGGAGATTGCAGCTCAGCTGGAGCTGTCTCTGGTGCTTTATCCCAAGGCTCGAAGGCTAAACAGAACTCCTCAAGCAGGCCAAGGCACTGGTAGGCAGGCTGATTTCAGACAGTATCAATGTGGGAGCTCCATATGTATTTGGAGACCGTCCATGTTGGGTTCTGTAAAGAAAGATGCTGTACCACTCCTCCCAAACACAGACATGCTGGTGCATAACCTGCCCTCCTGCTCCTGGGCAATGGGGGGGATCACACAGCAGATGTGGTGAGAGATGCTGCTGTGTTCCTGGGCCACATTGTCCATGCCAGGAACCTCCTTGTCCTGCTCTAGAGGTGCTGGATCCAACCACTCTAGAGAGGCTTGTGCAGAAAGCAGAGCAGGATCTCACAGCCCAGGCAGCAGCAGCCACACATGCAGTGAGTTGCAGGAGTGCTGGTTTAAACCCCTTTGACCACAACCGGCCAATAGCTGCATTTTGAGTGTTTTAAATTCTTAGCTATTTCCTCCCATGGAAAAGTCCAGCACTTCCACCTCGTCCCAGATTCTGCAGTTATTCCCTTTCTGCTTTAAATACAAGTAATAATACTCAAACCCAGCCACAGAACAACAATTACAAGTAGGAGCCAGCCACAACCACACCATCACAAATGAGCTGAGCCATGAGCAAACTGCTGCCAACAGCCCTGACCCACAAATAAACCACTGCAGATGGACCCTGACACAAGTAAACCACCGCAGATGGAGCCACCCACCACCGAAACGTTGCGAAGGAGCCCAGCCTGTGACTCATCTGAGCTGTGTTGGTGCTGTGAGGACTGCGGCAGCCTATCAAAAGCTATGATTTCATCCCAAAAGACGTTACTGTTTTTATGCCTGGTGACAGCTGGGCCTTTTTGGTAGCTGCTGACCTAGAACAAGTCTCTCAGCCTGCACTGAAGGTGGGTCATTTAAAGATCTGAAGTGCCTCATCGTTCAGTGAGTGGGCAGTGGATACCTTTATTTTCATTGTGTGTCTTTGCCAAGTCTCCATTATCCCTATTTATAGATGCCCTGGGAAACATTCCATTAAGTTTCACCTGCATTTACCCATCCAATGCCCTAGTTATGGCACAAATTAAGGGGTCTTTAATTGGTGTTTCTGTCCTGAGCCATATTCAGATGTCTGGGCTTGGCCTTGATAGGGAAGGTCTCCGCATAATTTCACAGGTCCTTTTCGCTCACCGTGGTTGTACCCAGAGTTCATGTTATCTCTAGAGCTTCCCATCAGCCAGCATGATACCATGGTCCAATATCATCCCTGAGAAACATTTGCTTCTCTTGCCTGTTTTCCTGCCCACCCCCACTCCCAGTGACTCTGTGTGTGGGGGTTTATCCTTTTCTGAGTTTGAGAAGGAAGCAGAGCAGCAATAGCTCTTCTTCCTCACTGTCTAATGACAGGGAACTAATCCAGAAGCACAGCTTTGAATTATAAAACCTTCCAGACTTTATTATTTCTATGCATCATGCTTGTTTGTAGCAAAACTCAGCAGCTCAGATAATCTGCTCCATATCAGTGCAGAGATGTGGGAACGCCACTTGTTCACAAGGTTTATGAAAGCCTGTTTGGAAGAAGAGATCTCATCCCTGTGGAGACATTTTCTCTATGATCTATGGGGAAAGGATGGAACAGAGATGCCATCTGCCTACAACCCAGGGCTGGGGTTACAAGAGACAGGTACCACTGGTACCTGTGTACCTGGTTACAAGTAGCAAGTACCACTGCCAGAGCAGGTTCCAGTCCCTGACACAGCTCTCAACACTGCCCTGGGTCTTGTGAGATTTGATGTTTCTCCACTTCCCAGAGAAGGAGTGGGAACACTTCATCCTCAGGTGAGAAAAGCTCAGTTTCCAAATGTGGTCTCCAAACCAGAATGCAGCCAAGCAGAATGCAGAAGAGTTTTGTTAAGGAGTCCCATATTAAACTGATTTCACTCTGAACACCTGAGTATTGTACTCTAGCAGCTGTAGAGTCACAGAGATTCGGAGGACCAGCTTGGAAATGGGCCCCATCCACAGTAGAAGTAGAGTCCAATCTCCCTGCTCTCCGCAGGAGGATGGGAAGATGGAGGGAGAGAGCAGAGGATAAATGTTCTTGAAATGTTAAGGAAGGGAATATAAATCTCCTTGGCTAGCACAGAGCTTGGCAGTGCTTAAAGGTGGACCTGAAAACCTGGAAGAGTGTTTCGCTTTTGGTACTGCTCCTGCTTGTTACAAGCACATGTGTGGAGCTGGCAGCAACGGAAAAGTGTGGATCTGTGGAGGCAAAAGCCATTAAGGAAGTAAGCTTGAACACAATGCGTTTGCACCACTTGAAGGTCTCTATTTTTATCACATCTTCAAGAGGGGGCATTGCATTATCCAAGTGATGTCAAATCGGAGAGGACACCATGTGCAGAGTTGTGCAGCTCTGTAATGTTGAGTCCATTCTTCCCAGGACAGTCTGGACTGTATCCCTCATCCATCCAGAGCTGTCCTGGCTTCTTTGTTTATTTGATTTCACTCCTGGCATCAAGGACATGAGCAGAAAATTGACTGTGACTTGCACAGTGAGAGATGAAGAGAAAGAAAGTATCATGAGATGGGGAAAAGTCAACAAGGTCCTGAGTGCTGCTGTGTAAATTCCATTTAATTCAGTGATGACTGAGTGTTAAATAGGTCTTCTAGAGATATCTGGAAGATTTGTTCCAAGCCCAACAAAGCACAGAAGATATGTGAAACTGCCTTCCTTTGAAGTCCTCAAGCCCTCCCTATCCTCACCAATACCACAGTTCACCCTTTGCCTCTTCGGAGTTCCTACAGGTGTTCCTGCTGTCCACTGAATCCCTTTCTTCCATTATTTGTCATTCAAATGGCCTTCTGATGCCTGTAAACACAGGAATTGGCATCTGAACAGCAGGAAATCTAGGAAATTAGCACAAGGGACTCCTCTGGGCTTGTGGCCAATAAACAGTCCAAGGAGCCACTGAAAGCATAGCAGAGTCAAGCTCTAGAAAGCAGGAAGAGTGTCACTGTGTTGGCATAAAGCAACATAAAGTCCATTCAGGATAAGTGACAGTAACACACTAGTCTGCTTTGTGTTAACCACAGGGAGCATCAAAGCCAAACTCCCCTTGATATTGATTTGGGTATGGGCAAGCCCAGATCTTAGGTCTGCTCAGGGCCCATTTAGTTGCTTCAGGAAGTGCCACAACACACAGCTCTGCTCTTTTTTCTTTCTCTTTTTAATCTTTTGTCCAGGTTCATCCTGGATTTTACAGCTCATCTGATTTTCTCATAAGCATTTTGACCACAAGACTCACTGACTGCTGTATAAGAGGCATGGGTGTGCCCTCAGGTCATGATCACAGCTGCCCATTACAGCATGTAGAAATTCTCCTTCTGGCTTTCCTATGGGCTTGGAGTGGTGCTGGCCCCATGGCCATGTCAGGCTGAGTTGCTCTCTGCTACTGTGGTTCAGCTTCAGGTGTTTGAATCCCTCAAGAGTTTGAATGATGCTTTTGGGTGAGTAGGAGGTGCCAGGGTCTGCTTTGGCCATGCAAGATCCCAGAAAATCCTCCACTGCTGGCATGAAGGGAATAAATCCCAGCGAGTGCTAGAGAAAGCAGCTGGTAATGTACTGTTCACTCACCTGTCTTTGTAGATAAGTATGCACCTAGATTGGATATGCACGCAGGCACTAGGACAGTCAAGGCTGTCTAGCTTACCAAGACACTTAAGAATCCCAACACAGGGCACCGAGCTCTTACTTCATCCTTTGGGCAGGACAGTGTATTTGCACCAAAATATGCCTGGCTCCTCTGCAGAAGCTAATGCTGGTTATGGAGCTGGGATAGCAGCAGTGAGATTTGCTGGGCTCCCAGGGCTGTGAGGCATAGCATCTCCTGCCCAGCCATAGAGCTGGTACTGACAGATCAGTCCACATCTCAGTGCCAAGAGTGAACTGTTCACTAGTATAGGTCTATGCCACATCTTTTTGGCAGCTCCAGTGATGGATTTGGAAGAGACATCACAAATACACCAGTTTGGGCATTGCCATCCCTGTCATTCACACAGGTGGAAACTGTCTGTAGCAGAGGCACAAAGCATCCCACGAAGATATTGCAGATGGGCCTCAGATACTGCCATGCTGTCTGCCCAAACTGCAGCAGCACAGCCTTCCTGGGACATGAGCCATCCAACAAGCAACCTCCCCCGCTTCTGCCCATGGTTACTGTTCCATCCTCATCAACCATCTAGTCCAGAGCAAGGCTGGCACTAAGTCATGGCCCTGCTGGTGTCCTTCACTCCTGGCTTGGAGAGCGTGCCTCCCTCTTCCACCTGTGGTTATTCTGTGAAGCTGAGCACCAGTGCTACAAACCTCAAGGGTGGCCAGGGCTACCTGGAGCCCCTCAGCCTTGATTTGCACACACAGTTCTCCAGCACACATTCCGAGGACCTTGGGACCATGGTACTACTCTTGCTTTTCTCTAGCTTCCATTAGATGCCACCTGCATGTGACAGGATGGGCTTGCATGCACAGACCTCAGTATCTCAATAATCTTCCTGAAGAGAAGAAAGTCTACAGGCCAGGAGCTGCGTGTTTGGGGAAATGCCCCCTATTTCATAAATACAAAGCCTGAAGTGCTGCTCTGATCTGGAGTTACCTTCTGCTTCATTAATCACAGAGCTGAGTCTAGTTATCTGTGCGTATCAGATGAAAAATGGCCCTGCCCGACTTGTTGGGATTGCTCATTAACGTCCTTCTACCTGCAACCTGGAGCCCTCAGTTCCAAGAGGCTGGGCTATTATCTCCTGCTATTCTGAGCATTCTGAAATATGAATAATGTTGGGTGAATGTATGCGACAGGTCGAAGGGGAACAGCAGCATTAGCAGAGCATGTTTCAAGCAAGGAAACCCTTTGCTGGCACCAGTTAAAGGTTGCATAACCACATTGAGTATGTCTTATTTATTACTGTTGTGCTAAATGTTCAACCTGCACTTGGATCACAGATTACTTGGCATCCTGTGACTGTTCCAGCTCTGTGGCCGGTTAGCAAACTTCACCTTTTGCAGATGACAACCATTTTTGAAAAAGAAATCTTTATTTTATATTTTTTTTTGTATACTTGTACACAAGTAAAATAAAATGCATATCTATATATACTGCAATCTTGTGGAGGAAAAGGCAGCATTCTTTAACAAATGCTGCCCGTAAACATGGCGTGATGGAATGAATACAGAAAAACTGCAATATTCATAAACATAGGATTAAAACAGCATCAAATTCATTACCTCTGCAAATGGGAACCTGCAGTATTGTTCAGTGAGATGTCAAGTTACAAACAGATTTGAGACATTCTTTTCAGAGCATTTCTTACACTTTTTTTTTTTCTCCTGTAAATAAACCGTATTTCTTTACCATCTGCTGTAGCAAAAGCTGCTTTTGGGCAAGTGCAGTTCCAAAGACCAAAGGTATAATTCACAGGTTTCAGGACAAATAAATTATGTACATCTTGGTGTTTGTCTTTGTTTTTGATTTGTGGTTTTTGTTATAAAGGCATCCAGTTAAGTTTTGTGTAACAAAGCTCTCTCAGGGTGGATGGTAGTTCTGCTTTTGTCTGCACATTTACGGAGGTCAGCAAAAGTCTAGTATTAAAGTGTCATCAACCCAGGAAAAGAGTTTTAGCAGAATAACAGTAAGCTCCACACCAAGGGGGGGATCAAAAGGCTTAGGCTGAGCTGTAACGTGGAGCTGTTTCCTGGCTGGGTGAGGCGGCACTGGGCCTTTGATCTGTTCTTTTTAGAGCAGCCCTGCCTCTTTTTGGTTGGGACTGTGGAAGGTTCAATAGGCTCTGGAAATTCTGGTCTCAACTTGGTCAATGGAGGGTCTACAATGCTGGGGAAGGTCCCAAAGGGGGAATCATTTATCTGCTTGTTGCTGCCATTTTTGGAACGGTCCGTCTCAACGTACTTGGTTTTGGACATGTTCTCCTTATCCTTGAGAGGGTTGTTGGAGGATGGCCGGCTGCTGTGGGAAGAAGGACCTGACTTGCCTTTAGCTTCATAAATAAAAGACTTATCTGTTTCTGGATGGCAGCACTTGGAGGAGCCGTCATGGGAGCCGAGAGGGGGGATCCCAGTTGGCAGTTTACCAGATCTGGTCTTAGTGCTAAAAACACTTGTTCGTATCTGGTTGTAGGAGTCAACGACGCATCCTTCCAGGTCAGCGCTCTGCAGCCTCTTGAGATCTCTCCCTGCCAAGCGGGGGGGAAAGTGGCACTCGAGCTCTGAAGATGATCCTTTAAACTGCTTAAACCAATTCCAGAGTGAGCGAGCCTGGCAGTCACAGATCCACTGGTTGCCATTCAAGCGCAGGTACTGAAGGGACACCAGGGGAGCCATGGTTTCCCCCGTCAGCACGGTCAGGTTGTTGTTGAATAGATACAAGGTCATCACTTTCCCAAGGTCATGAAAAGACCGGTGATGAACCAGGCTGACCCTGTTCTGGTGCAGCAGCAGCCGGTCAAGGTTGATTAGCCCTCGAAAGACGTTCTCTGACAAGCTCTTGATTTTGTTACCATGCAAAAACAGGTAGGTGAGGTTTGCAAGATCAATGAAAGTGTCATCCAGCAGATTCTGAAGTTTATTATCCTGAAGGTAGAGATATTGCAAGGAGAACAACCCTCTAAAAAGCCCTGTGGAGAGCTCCAGGAGCCCACAGCGATCCAGGTGTAAGGTGTGGAGGTGAACAAGACCCCGGAAAGTGACAGGGTTGATAGATTTCAGGTTCGTGTTGTCACTGAGATCCAACTCCTCCAGTTTGCTGAGCCCATAGAAGGCTCCAGGCTCAATTAGGCTGATGTTGTTGGAGTGGATCCAGAGAATTGTCATGTTGCGGCAGGAGGTGAAGCTGGTGGACCTCACAAGGGTTATCTTGTTGTTGTGCAAGAAGATGCGCTGGCTCTGGATGGGTATCTCCGTGGGGATTGCTGTCAGTCCTTGCTGCTGACAACTTATTGTAATCTTCGGTTCACTGTAGCACACACACGCCCCGGGGCAAGACTCCACTTCTGACTGGATGTTCAAGCAAAGCACCAAAATCAGCAGTTTGCTTCCTAAAGGATAACAAAAATAGTATGCAAATTAAGCAGGGTTATGGGAGAACGCTTTTCTTTGCAGCTAATAGATGAGCCTGAAAATCACCCTTCTAAGTGCATTGCCACTAACCACAAACAACATATGCCAGGGGAGCCAAACAAAATGCAGAATTAAAAGTGCTCTATCACTCAACACGAGATAAAATCGATACACACTTGTAGTGACAAAGTCTGAGTACTTCCTCAGCCTTTCACTCTTTCACTCAGGCCTCTGACTTTGGTGGAGAAAGAGAGCCACCATCATTATGTATTTGCATCATAGGTCCTGGATGCACATCTAACATATGGCCTATTCCAAAGAGCTTACCTCTGAGCAAAGGAGCTGTCTTCAAGGGGGATGTTTGTCTCTGCCACAGGCACATTTCAAACAGTTCAGCTTATGGGAAAACATCTGCCCAGCTGTGGCTGATGCCTGCAGCCACAGGGTTGTACTAAGCAACTCTGCATTCCATTCCAGCAGTGCCACCATCTCCTTCCTTTTCCAGATCATTAACAACTCTCCAAACCAAGCAAGTGCCTCCAGATTGCACCCAAAATGTGAGACGGAAATGTGTCTTTTGCAGCTTTCTGGGAACAATTCAGGACTGATCTAGTCATCCTGCAAGGAATAACTGTGAAAGGTTCCCCGAATAATTTACAGGTCAACCTGCCTGTAGAGGTCTCAGGTACAAGAGCATCCTTTCCTTCTCTTGGTCAAACCTTTATGCCACATATTCTTCCTTCTGTTCCTCTCTCCTCTTTTCAATCCTTTCAATCTGTGCAGCCACTGAGGAAGAGGAGAAAACAACATGTTTTTCCACAGAGGGCAGTGCTATTGTTGGAGGAAATCATGTGCAACATTTGATTCAGGGATTCCTCAAAGATTGCAAGGCACAAGTAGATTCCATGTGCCCCAAGCCTGCAGGCAGCCCACTGAGGTCAAAGAGCCCTGGAGAGGAACATTTTCCATGGTGATGATCACCTGCTTCCCCAGGAGCAGGGCTGCACAGGAATCACAAGGAAGCATTTTGATTCACCACATTCACCAGCCCCATCCACGATGCTGTGAAAGGGCCTGGAAAAGGGACAGAGATGGGCAGAGGCTGTGCACCAGCATCTTCTGAAAGGGGACCTGGAGGGAACATCCAGCTGAGACACCTGCACAGAGACCTGTTGTTTTCTACCCATGGAGGGGAAGGCAGGAAGAAAAGCAGCTTCAGCAGTGCTTTACCAGCAATTAGCAGCAAGTAATTAGATTGCTTCCTCTAAACCACAGACAGGAGCTAAAATGAATGGGCGGCAACAGTAGCAGCAGGAGGCTCAATTTGTGAAATACCACATGTGAGCAGGAACACATGTGTCTCCTTCCCATCTCATCACAGTATCTCTGGCAAAAAGAGCACATTTCTCCAGCCCAGGAACCACAGCAAGTTCCCGTCTTCACTCTTGTGGGAGGTTGTTTTCTTCCTGGAAAGACTGAGAACACTTTTCAGGCTTGTTGACACCTTGTTACACCTTCAAGTAAAAGAGTGGAGTTCAAAAAGGCAGGCGGAAAAGGACAATGATGCAGAATGGGATAAACTGGGGAGACTGGAGAGAGCCTGATTGCATTGAGCCATGTGTACACTGTGCAGCACACGGGGCCGGATCCTGGAGACAAGAAGCTGCATCTCATGGAAAAGCCTAAAAGGCAACTGCATTGCTAATGAAACCACATCATCTCTGCACTGAAGTAGCAACTTCAAACCCCAGTGATAACGGATTAAATAATACGTAAATCTCACCAAACTTTTTACTGAAGCAAAAACAAAAGGTATTGGAGAACCCAAGGATGGAAAGTCACTTTTCTGCAATGTGGGATCCCAGGTCTGAGCTTCATTCTAGTCAAAATAATTCACTCTGTGCAGCTAATAAATCTGTGGTGATCCAACAGTCCAATGTAAGTAGGAGACTTCTATATATCATAGTCCACATGGGAAAAAAAATAACAGCTCAGCACACAGAGATAATTTGAGCCTGATATTATTAGCTGCTGAGCAACCCTGGAAGGCAGTGTGTTGAGTGCAGTATTATGACACATTCTGGCTGGCATGTCATGTTTTGACATATCACGTCCAATTGTATGGAGCAAAGTAACATGAGAAAACTGAAATTCCCTGCTGGAGACATGTCACACCAAGAGGAGCCTCCTGGGATATCAAAACAATGCTGGCAACCCTCTGTCCTGCACGATTCCTCTCCAGCTGATAATGAAAACCTGTACCCAGAGAAATAGGACTTCCTGCAGCCTCTTTCTCCAGCATCATGATTCAGGTGATGGGGACCAGGGTGGCACCAGAGCGATGGGATTCACCTCACTATGAAACAGCACCTGCTTCAGCAGAACAGCACCCGGAAGCAGTGACCACTGCAAGCTCCATGGCTTTTCCCAGCTGATCACAGAATCCCAGAATCCCAAGGGTTGGAAGGGACCTCGAAAGATCATCTAGCCCAACCCCCCTGCAAGAGCAGGGTAACCTAGAGTATATCACACATCCTCCCTGCCCTGGCCATTACACAGAAGCTACCTCCTCCAGCCCAGATACATCCTATATGCCTTATAACTATGTGACACACTTGCAGTGGAGTAAATGCGAAGAACCATTCCTGTGCGAGAGGAATCATGATGACGACACTTATGTTCCAGGATCAGCCAGGGGAGGCAAGTGCATAATAATTATGTATATACACGGGGAGAGAAAGAGAGAGCACAAAGCAGTTGGCAGAGAAGAAGCCATGCATATAGATACTACCTTGCTCTGTGCCACCCCCTCCTGACAGCCATGCCCCTGCATCCTCTGCATCACTTCATTGCTGTGTTCCAGCCAGGCACCACCAGCCCTTTCCTATGGACAGAGCAAGGTCCTGTAGCAGCTCCTGAATATGTGCAGGGCTCAAGGCATGCTACAGCACCTCCCCAGAACAGAGGGGCAGAAGAAAAGGGGTAAATCCTGCTCCACTTTGAGCCACAGATTTTCTGCTGCTGCTGTCTCTGAGGCTGCTGGGAGCTGTGAGTCAATGACACTGATAGCCAGCTGCCAGCCGAGCAGTACAGGGAAATTAATTACAGGTAGGGCTGGCCTGTGTGCTTTAATTAGGGACCTGGTGTTCACGAGTTGCTCAGATTAGCTCCCTCCACCAGAGACAGTTACTGTCAATCATCCCGGAAAGCCTCTTTCCAGTTAGTTTCCTGCTGTGCAGCTCAAGCATGTTCTGACTGATCCATAACAAGGCTCAGCACCCAGCAGTCATCAGAGGGCTCTCAGCTGGCTCAGGACCTCAATCACAAGCAGGAATGGGTGCAGTCCACAGACAGCCTTGGGAAGACAAGGTGACCCTTTCTTCCCAAGCCAGGTGAAAAGTGATCACTTTAGGACAGGGATAAGCAGAAGCCAGGGGCCTGGGACAGAAAGGTTGCTAACACCTGGCATCAAGCCATGTTAACACAGACACGGTTTTAGGATGGTTTGCAGCACAGCAGAGCTTATTCCTGTCTGCCTGGAGTATACAGCCATGTTTTCACCTTCTCTCATCCTACACCAAGCCCTGCAAGGTTGAGACAGGTCAATGGTATCACTGCCCTGTGCTCCTGGACCTGGAGCTCATCAGTTGGAAACAGGCACCTGTTTTGGGGCCCAGTGACATAGAATCATAGAATTGTTTGGGCTCCTCCAGTCCCAGGCCCCTGCCACGGGCAGGGACACCTTCCACTGGAGCAGCTGCTCCAAGCCCCTGTGTCCAACCTGGCCTTGAACACTGCCAGGGATGGGGCAGCCACAGCTTCTCTGGGCACCCTGTGCCAGCGCCTCAGCACCCTCACAGGGAACAGCTTCTGCCTAAGAGCTCATCTCAGTCTCTCCTGTGGCAGGTTAAAGCCATTCCAGCCAGATGCCACAAAGCAAAGCACAGACCCAAGCCCCCTTATGCTGCAGCATGGTGTGGAGCATCACTTCACTGAGCCTCCTGCTCTAGCACAAAGCTGGGGCTATAACACAATGGAAGGAGCTGGAGCACTGATCTGGTGACCATATTGCACGTATGTGTACAACCAGACACCCCAACACCCATGAACTGGGCACCCAGGTACAAAACCAGGCACTCCATCTTCTTCCATTGTCCTCCTCACCTCCCCTTGTTCCTCCCGTTTTCTGATGACCTCTTCCTTTTCATTCTCATTTCCTCATTTACAACCACCACATCACAGGGCTCATCCAGCTGAGGTGAAGGCAGCACCCAGGCAAGCCAGTCCGTTCCCAGAGGGGCTGGGGCACACCCTGGCTGTGCCCAGAGCCTTTACAATGTCCTGTACACCATGCAGCAGCTAGTTTCCCTTGGCAAAAAGCAGAGGAGAAGGATGAAGCCCTTAAGAGGGTGATCAGGTAAAGATCACACAAAGATAGCTTAAAACTGTCCAGAAATAGCATGAATGTCATGGGCTCCTTCTCCTCTTGGGAAGCACCAAGTATCCATGATGCTGAGGGCTCCTAGCATCAGGGTGCTGCCCTGGATGGAGAGGTCAAAGCCCTGGTCAGAGGGCAGATGACAAGAATCCAGAGGACTTGTGCAGAAAGAGCCAAGCTCCTCCACAGTCTGGTTGGCAGAATCAAATGACATCTGTTTTCCTGGAGTCCTGGTTCATCCCTGCCTGTGGGCTCCTTCCCTTTCCAGGAAAAACGCTCCCTGTAAGTACATGCTAACCCTTCTCCCAGTGGGGAGCTGCAGCATCCTTCCATCAGCCTGCCAGATAGATCCACCTGGAGCTCTGCATACACAGTGTTCTCTACCACCACTGCCAGATGACTGATGCCAGACCCTCCACTGCCTGCAGGACCCGATCTCAGTGCCCATCCCTGAGAAAAAGGGTCTTGGCGTGACACCCATTTCCTCCTTTCCCAGACAAGAAGCCATCCCACCCCTTCCAGAACTTGATTAAACCTTAACTGCATAGTTCCAGTCAAAAGCAAAAGATGAAAGAAAACCCCATACCTGGAACCTTCAGTCCCTCCAAAACTTTGGCTTTGAGTTTAGCATTTATTCCTCCTGAGCTTTCTTAAAAGCCAGAAACCTCCTTCAGTCAAACTGCCGCACTTCCCCTTTGCCATCTCAGAAGTGTTATGACTCATGGAACTGGGAAGCAATTAAAGTGGGTCCATTATCTGTCTTTCCGCTGGTCCCCTGTGTGATCACATTGTCAAACATGGCAATTAGAAAGAAAAGACTCTGGGGGCCTCTAATAGATGCTTTGCAAACTTTGTAAGAGGCCAAAACAAAATGCAATTTTCAGCAGTTTGCAGAGCCGTGGCCTTTCTCTGCTGCTCTGCACTTGTCTCGATTGATTTGGAGATATTATAATGTGCCTTTCCTACAGTGGAGGGTCAATAATAATTTGAATTCTCTCCTGGTTGGACATAAAGAGAGCACTTTACAATACAAGGCATTTTGCTGATGCACACAGCATTCTGCCTTTGTTTATAGTACAGAGACACTCGAGCTGCTTAATTCCCTGCTCTGAATGGGTATTGTTTGAAATTCAGCACATGGCTTCGGAAGACACTCTGCAAAGCAGCTTCAGTGTCTGTTGCTTTATGCTGTGACCAAAGGTGGGTCTGTGTGTGTGAGCTTGTGAGTGCCAAAAGTAGCACTTCTATGCATTTCAAGTTGAAGAAGAATTGAGAGGTGAAAGAGAAAGGAAAATTGGTTTGGATTAATATCATCCCAGGGTAGAGTTTCTCTCCCTTCTGCTGCCTCCTCCCTCCTTCTGTGGCAGAGAGGAAGGATGGGTTGTGATGGTGCAGCTGGAGTGGCTTTAAGGGTGAGGAGGAGAGGAGTGATGCTCTGTCAGAAGCAACCACTGTTACAGCTCTGGGGAACTGAGGACGCAGAGCAGATATGAACAGAGAAGGTCCCAGCTGAGGAGAACACTCTGAGATGTCACTGCAGCAAGGGACTGCAGATCCATGTCTGTTCTTGGGCAAGCTCTAGGCTCAGGTGACTGGGTCAGCAGCTCATGTGCTGGAGCTCTGAGTCCCAGCTCACACCAGAACACCTCCACCTTGTTCCAGTGTCAAACCCCAGCTGCCTAAAAACAGGTGGCTAATTCCATTTCAGGGTCTGAGGTGTCAATAGGAGTGCTGGCAGAGCTGACATAGCTCCTCCAGCAGACCTGTACTCCTCTGGCAGCTGTAGTTTGTTCTGATATAAATCACAGACTGGTTGGGTTGGCCTTTTCTACAGGAATAATCCATGTTTTTCCTTTAAGATTGTAAGCTTTTCCTTTTAAAAGGTCAGAAGCCTTTCCCTTCCAGCTATGCAATAGATAGTTGGAAACAGGACAGATGGAAAACATGCAGATTTAGTACATCTCACATGAGAACAGCTGAAAATTCTGCCTCTGCTGATAAAATTGCCAGAGTTTTAGTCCCACTAGGTGAGGTAGCAGAGCACAGAGCTGGCAAGAGCACTCACTGAAGAATAGCCTAGGATATCCATGAGGTTTTCCTATGCCTATCCATAAGAAACAGTGATAACTAGGTCAGCTTTTATTGCCTAATAACCTCATATCAAAGATTCAAGCAAAGTTTGTTTCTCTTTTTATGTAAACCATTTTAAGGAGCATCTTTACCCTGTGTTGATAGGTAGGGATTACCAAGACCTCGTTTCTGTGAGCTACTGCTGCAGCTTGGCTGCTGGATCAGGAAGATGTCACTGCTTACAACCAGCTTACATTTTAAGACTTGGGCACAATTGTGAACTATGGTAATATTTCTGCTTGAAAGAAAGTGGATATTTGGGCACATGATTTGTTGCAGAGAGGGATTTCACGGTAAAATTCATAACCACAGACTAGATGGCAGATGCAATTCAGCATTTATAAATACAAAGTAATGTACACTGGCAAACAGCCCAGAGCCTTACCTAAACAAATAACATGAGCTATTGCCACTCAGCAAAGTGATCCTGGGGACTTTGTGAAGGGCTCTCTGAAAAGCTCAGCCTGATGCTGAATGATAGCAGGCACAGTGCAGGAGCTGCAAGGGACAGAGCAGGACATCTGAACTTCTCTGCATGAGTCCATGCTGCAGTTGCATCCTAAGTATCATCCTCCCACTTCTACCATGAAGAGGATCTGGAAAAGATGCTGAGAAGTACAGTAGAATTGTCTAGAGCAGCTTCCATATAACGACCTAGGGCTTGGAGAAAACCTGCTAGAGTGGAAAGAAGGCTTCATAGTCTGTCGTAGAGACAGGGACATTCTGCTGTAGGCAGGTCCTGCGTCACTGTTTGCCTGGGGAGTGGGGACTATGCCAGGGCAATGTTCACACCACTTACTTCTGCCTTTCCTTCAGCATCTGCTTCTGATCCGTGCTGGACCCTTGTCTGACTCCCTGCAGCTTTTCCACATTCCTCTGTTATAACAAGGGCTTTTCTTTTCCTCATTCCCTGGCCTCACAGGACATTACTAGGCTATAATAATTCATATTAGTGTTATTGTTATACAGGGACCTAATGACTCCACTATTTAAATCCCCTGATATTTTCTCCTATGAAGGTTTCTTGTGACCTTTTCTTTGAGATGGCTTCACACCTGCATAGCTTGCAGCAAGCCTTTGAAATTCAGCAGGAGGAAAACCCTTTGGCTTCAGAAGAGAGAGGGGCTTTTTATTATTAAATTCATATTCAAATAGGCTGAAATATAAACCGTTAACTATCACCTTTTCCTTTCTCTCCCTGATGTTGCTGAGGAAAAAGCTGGCAAAGCACCAGCAATATAACCCTGCCCAAACGTTGTTAGGCTAAATCAATGCTGCTGCCAAAATGCTGGGAGTGCTGGAGAGCCACTGGCAGGGATGGGCCTGGGAGCTATTTTGGCACGTGCCCGTGAATGGCTGGAGCTGCCCTGCTTCAGGTTTGTGCTGCACTCAGCTCACGTAATGAGACGTGTAGCTCAGCCTGAAGCACTGCTGAAGAAGCAGCATTCAAAGCCCTCTGGAGGTTTGTGAGGGTGGATTCTAAGAGTTGCACATGACATAACTCGCTTTTACCTTCTTCTCTTAAAAATATCCTCACAATGTTAAGTCCAAAAATCACATTAAGGGAGCATGATTTAAGTGGAAATGATGAATGCCCAGAAGTTCGGAAATGTCACATGTATTACCTCCATTCCCTGCCTGGATGCATTATGGAAATGACCTTTCATTTCTGACCACATACAATATTTTTTCTGCTGAAATCCTGTGTCATTCATGGTAGAGGCTGGATACACCAAAGACCAGGGGCTATTTGCCAATGTACTGCCACAGGGATTGAAGAGCATCACAGTCCCAAATTGGGTTAATGGAACTGGATGTAGTACCAGAGCATGCAGCCATACTTACAGAAGTTAGGAGTTAGGTTCAGATGCCTAAATATTCTGTATGCTGGGTGGCATTCAGAGGATCATGAGCAGCAGGTCAGGGAGGGGTTTCTCCCCCTCTACTATGCTTTGGGGAGATGCCCCTGCAGTTCTCAGATCTCATGCAGAAGTTCTTCCCTGTGAGGGTGCTGAGGCGCTGGCACAGGGTGCCCAGAGAAGCTGTGGCTGCCCCATCCCTGGCAGTGCTCAAGGCCAGGTTGGACACAGGGGCTTGGAGCAGCTGCTCCAGTGGAAGGGGTCCCTGCCTGTGACAGGAGTTGGGACTGGATGGCCTTTAAGGTCCCTTCAACCCAAAGCATTCCATGACTCTATGATCATCTGTGATACTGCCACCATTCAATCCTCATACTGTGAAGAATGAGGTGGGAAGATACACACTGTGAATCACAACTAGCTCCTACAGAAGTTAGTATTATCTGTGCCATGTCTTTAAAACATCAGGGACAAATAGGTCTCCAGAGGAAGTAAACTTTGGTTCCTGAGATGCCTTAGATCTCCTGTGGAGCCCAAAGGAATGCTTTGAAGCACCATTACTAAGAACAGAGTTTCCTGCATATCCAGCCCTGGCACTGGTGACAGCACTGAGTACAAGTGACTCATAGAGAGGAGAGGTAAAGCTCCAGATGGCATTTACACCTGCTACCCCAGCCATCTGGGACTGCACCCCACCTCGCAGCTGCAGTCCCACCAACACATCGTCAGCATTGCAAGTGTCCCATTGCACCAGGCAGTGTTCTGCTCGGTTTCCCTCTACAATGGCACTTGTCTCAGTTTTGCTTACAGACCCAGCACCTGCAGAAGATGTGGAGTGGAGGGGTGAAGCCCAGGAAAGAGCCTGGGAGGAAAAGCTGGTCCAGTTGTTTCCCATGACCTCACTCTGGTTGTCTGCATGGATGCAGACAACCCCTGCAGCTGAAGGAACAGCTCAGGAGCTAACGCCCCAGCAACACAAGCAGGATGGGGAGAGCGAGGGCATTTTAATTTCAACTTTAGACACAAGCTCTTTTTCAAAGAGCAGCCAGAAGTGATGACATGAGAGCAGATACAGATCACTGAAGATCCTATTCCTCTACCCTACTCACCACATGATGCTCTCCTTTCTAAGCCCGGATGACCAGAGCTCTCTAACCACCCCTTTATGTTGTCACCCTGAGCAGTGGAGTAGCAGAAAAGTAAGGTCTCTACCATGAAGCTGCCTTACATCAAGCTCTGTGGTGCTGACACAGGGCACTTTTCAGTGCTCTCCTGGACTCCTGACCCTTCCATGCAGGCAGTGGGACAGCCCAGCCTACGATCCCCTCTGCCTCCTTTCCCCTGTCTCTCCTGGCACTCCTCCCAGCAGTCTGGCATGCATCCCCACAACGTTCCCGTGGCTCATCCTTTCATTCCCTGATAAAAGCTGGGACTGATCTTTAATAAGTGTGCAAATTCAACTGCCTCTGTCTCTATCGAGTGCCGGCTTTGTCTCCATTGCAGTTTCGGCATTAGACATGCTTGCCTGCCCTTCTGCAGCAATCTCATCCGCTCTCAGCAGATAAGACACAAACATCCACGACTCTATAAACATGTTTTTCTGAGCTGTGCAGCCTCTGTAAAGCTAAACCAGGATACAATAGGACACTGGTGATACACTCTGCTGTTTGCATGGAAGTCAGGAAGCGAGCAATGGGGAAAAGATCCCAGCCTGCAGCTGAGGCAAAGCTTGAGCCTCAGTGAAGGCAGCAGCCCCTCGTGCCTGGCTGAGCTGCCCACGTCTCTTGCAATACCCACCCTGAGTTCAAACATCCCATAGTTCACCACCAAGGATTTGCACCAGATCTCCATGCCAAAAGCCCTTGGTTCAGCTCCCAGCCTTTGGGTCTCATTACAGCCAGAGCATGCCTTCCTGCTTTTTAATCAAGGTAGATGAAAACTCCCTATTTAGACTCTGCCTTCCCCTCTTTATTCAGAGATCGTGTTCATCCATTTCACTACTACAGGGCATTAAATGTTCATAATCACCTGTTATCCAGTATGGCCCTTAAATCAATTTTAGAGCTGCTGCCCTCGAGCCGGCAGTCTCCCAGCCTGACGAGTGGCCTACATTCCACGCTCGGAGATGGATGAGAGAGCATTTAGCTGTATTAAAATTCATGTTGTTTCAATGTTACCAGTCTACCAAGCAATTGCCATTGCTCTGCATTAGGGGCTTGCCTTCATCATTATTTATCATGGCCAAATTTGAGCTGGCTGTGAAATTTACGGGCAACTAATTTATAGATGTTTTCCGGATCATTTATGAAACTTGTGAAATACACTGGGGTGAAAACTGAATCCTGCACAGCCTCCATGCTCGCAGCTTTCTCAGCAGTGATTCTCCAACAGCAGTCACACTCTGAGAGCTTTTAGCTGCCTGTTTCTTAATCCATTTAATAGCTCTCCATTGATTCTATAGACAGTATATTTTCAACCAAGTAGATCAAGTGCCCAAAGTAAGTCTAAATATATTACGAAAATCCAGATACATGAGCAGAAACTGTTGGGATTTTGGTCCACATCCAATACACAGAGATGTTAGTCCATGCCTGGGGCTTGTTGGCATTGTGGCAATATGATTAATAAATAATAGTGACAGCAATATCTTTAAAAACACTATCAGAAAAAATTGAGAACTCAACAGGGTTCAAGAATACTTTCTGGGAAATCTACCAGTTGAAATTAATGGTATTTCTATGCCTTTGATCTGTAGCTTTGTTAACATTTCCTTTTTCTCCTGCAGCACTGAGATTGACCCGAGCAGCCTCTTCTCACCTCCTGGGCTTTCCCACATGCTGATTTAAAGCAGTGATGGGCACTGGCTTTCCCTGCCTCTGGGACTCCCCTGGTTTTCAGATGTTGAAAACCAATTGGGACCTTGTCATCTAATTCTGACAGCATTCCCATGCATGCTTCTTATGAAGCGGCTTGCACATCCACCTACGGCTGGATTATCGTCACTCTCCATAAACCACTCCTGATGGATGGGGTCTCACCTCAGCTGGGCATCCCTCTCTGGAGATGCTACTTCACAGCCTCCACAGGCAAGTTGCTTAAGGATCATTCCAGAGAAAACCAAAGATTCTCTTAGCACTGACTCTGACAGACTTGTTTTTCCTCAGGACCACTCTAGTTAATACCATTCTGCCACTGCCCTGTCTAACCAAACTTCCTTTTAGTCTTCCATAACAGGCAAGGTAGGCACTGGTGTCCCACTGCTGACCTTGTCTGAGAAAGGGATGTTGTAGTGACACATTTTACTTCAGCCCCTGAAGCATCTTATTTAATTAAAAGAACCAAACCATGAAGCTTATTGAAGGCAATCTTCATCCTATAGTGTGGACCTGCAGATCTCCACAGGGACACAGACCTCACACCCTGCCGTTCAGCCACTCCATGCAGAGCAGTTTTAGTGCAGCAGGACTAATTTCCCCTAAGTGGCTATTAATATTTCATGGCACTAAGTGAACTTTTTCCCATTTCATTTGCTATCTTTATTTGTTTAATTCACTCCCTTCAGCACTGGATGGAGACCAAAGGACCAGCTGCTGATTTGGGGGAAATATGAATCAAGTTATCAGAGGAATTACATTAAAGTGAAAAAGGGAAGAGACTCATCAGATTATGAATAGAAAAATACATCAGAATCACAAACATGCACCTGGGAAGCTCAGTGCTGCAGAATAACCCTGAAGTTCAGAGCAATAACATCAGGCATCAAAATGGCACCTGATAGGAGATGCACACATTTACAAGCAGAATATCCCATTTCGCGCAGTCTGGAGAAAGCTCATCCCAACATATTCACTGTTACTTTCATTCTGATTCCTCACACTTGGTGCAAACCAAGGAAAGAGAAGAGTAAATCTTGTGGATTTGAAGACACAGAAAAATCACTCCTCATTTTCTCCTGCTCCCTTTTCCCTGCCAAAGGGAAAGCAAACTCTCTTTTCTCTAGGGAAATAGCTTGTGCAACTTCTGACAGGAGCAAGGACAAGGAAAACAAACCCTGACAGTTCCAGCAGGCACTATCCAGACCACGTGGTTCAAAACAGTGTGTTTTGTGCCAGCTTTGGCATACAAACCTCTTCAGTACTGTCACATCCCAAAGCCAGAGCTCCACAGAAACTGCCCAACAAACCACCTCACCCCAGCAAACCCCCTCCAGCCTTGGGTGGGGATCAGGCTGGGAATCTCACATGGGGAAAACACAAACGCCTTAAAGTAAAGCTAGCAATGTCAATCTATGCTTTTCTTATCCATGACAGGGGTTGGAACTGGATGACCTTTAAGGTCCCCTTCAACCGAGCCATTCTGTGATTCCATGATTCCAGTGACACTGTCTCTGCCTTCCCTCCCCTGGTGATTTTTTTTTTAGAGATGTGGCATTAAGCAAACTGAGGCAATCTCACCTTGATTACATAGACCACAAGGCTCCTGCATTACGACCTTCATCCTCATGGAAACCTACTTCTACCCAGGATTTAGATGCTACTACTTCTGCTTCAGCACCCTTGGCCTCTAGCTTATTATTTTCCTTTTAAGGTGTTATTTGGGGTGACATCCCTTCACTCCACCTTTTGCTGAGAAAACCATCACAAACAGCTTCTTCTGTTGGACAGCTTGGTGAAACCAGCACCATGCAGCAGTGCATGTAGCAAGCAGCAGCAGCCTGACACACCAAGCAACTGGAGAAAGCACACAGAGCAAATCAGGCTGACAGCAAAGTAAACTGTGGACAAATTCTTCACTGAGTGATAAAATGCCAGTTCAAGGAAGGTGTCTTCCAGTGCTTCAAGGACCAAGCCTGTGCTGTCTGCAAAGGAGGACAATCTCTGCTTGACTTTGCACCACTTCTATCCTGATCTCTGCTGCTGTGTATACCCAGCAGCTTAGCACTTCTGCCTAAGGGCTCATCTCAGTCTCCCCTGCTCTGGCAGGTTCAAGCCATTCCCCTTGGCCTGTCCCTACAGGCCCTTGTCCCAAGCCCCTCTCCAGCTTTCCTGCAGCCCCTTTAGGCACTGGAGCTGCTCTCAGGTCTCCCCTTCAGGAGCCTTCTCTTGTCCAGGCTGCCCCAGCCCAGCTCTCTCAGCCTGGCTCCAGAGCAGAGCTGCTCCAGCCCTCGCAGCAGCTCCAGGGCCTCCTCTGCACTCACTCCAACAGTTCCACGTCCCTCTTGTGTTGGGTGCTCCAGAGCTGGATACCTTCTGCAGCACCTTCTGGATCTTTATTCTTCCCAGGTGATAGCATCCTTTGCTGAAGCCACTCTGTGTCCCTCATCCTTAAGATAATGCTTTCTGAATCCCTAAATCCCCTTTTTTATAAAAATATTCCAGCTCTTTTCCTGGCAGCCTAGAGGTCACCTTATGTTTTTTCCATTCCCAAATGTATGGTTTGACATTTGCTAATGTTAAAATCCAGCAGCTATTTCTTTCTCCTCTCCTCTTATGTGTTTAAATCCTGCTGAAGGTGATGCATGCCTCTTAGCTCTCCTGTTAGTTGCTGGCGCCCAGAGGCTATTATCAGGGAACCGGCTAATCTTGGATTTGGAACATCCCTCTGGGGTTTCCAGTGACGGGGTGGGGGGGGGTTGTCTGCTGGCTGGGTTTGTTTAAAATCACTGCCTGAACTGAAATCAAACAAGTTCAATGTTCTCCTGTTCACCTCCCCTGGGACTCTGGCCAGTTCCCATAGAACAGCATCCCCCTATCTCCATCTGGCATGAGACAGCTTGTACCCAGGCAGCCAGGAAGCCCCCAGCATCCTGACCTGGATCAGCACCCGTGTGGCAGCAGGGACAGGGCAGTGATTGTGCCCCTGCACTGGGCACTGGTGAGGCTGCACCTTGAATCCTGTGTTCAGTTCTGGGCCCCTCACTGCAAGAGAGACCTTGAGGGGCTGGAGCGGGGCCAGAGAAGGGCAATGGAGCTGGTGCAGGGCCTGGAGCACAAGAGAGATGGGGAACGGCTGAGGGACCTGGGGGTTCAGTCTGGAGGAGAGAAGGCTCAGGGGGGACCTGATGGCTCCCTACAAGTGCCTGACAGGAGGATGGAGCCAGGAGGGGCTGGGCTCTGCTCCCAGGGAACAAGGGATGGGACAAGAGGAAATGGCCTCAAGCTGCACCAGGGCAGGTTTAGATGGAGCTGAGGAACAATTCCTGCCCCAGAGGGTGCTCAGGCATTGGAACAGGCTGCCCAGGGCAGGGCTGCAGGCACCGTCCCTGCAAGTGTTCACACAGCGTGGAGACGAGGCCTCAGTGCCATGGGTTAGGGGTGGCCTTGGCAGTGCTGGGGAGCGGTTGGACTGGATGAGCTTAAAGGGCTTTTCCAACCTGGCTGGTTCTGTGATTGTATGATTCCATGATTCTAGGGTGAGTGAACCAGCCACAGTTGCCGTTTGCTGGGGCAAGGGTAGCATTTCTTGAACTCAGTCACATGTGAAGCTGATGGCACATAAATTCTCTTGCCCCCCTACCAGCTTGGGGGTGCACTCTTCCATCTCCATGTGCTGATGGACCTCAGTATGCAGGCATCTGCTTGGCCAGCTGATTATGGAGAGACTTTCAGCAGTGCCTGTTGCTGTACAATCCTTTCATCCATAAGCCCAATGTGGTGAGAAACTTTGTTGTATCCCCTCAACATCTGACTTGAGGCAGAGACCTCCACCTTTACCTCCAGTTGGCTGGGCAAGGGAGGCAGATGGACAACACACACCACAGCATCAACCCCCTCACTCCTGACACGTTCCATGTAACAGCAACTCATACTGGATTGGAGGAACAACTACTACTGGTTAAAAGATCCCAGTTGAAGCTTAATGTTAACTGGTTGATATATGGAGAGGAGGATGTGTGCTGTGATAGGCTGTTGGGACCACTATTAGACCCAGACTCATTAGGCACTCTCATTAATGATCTAGATGAGAATGGGAGAAAATAGCAGGTTAATTAAGTTTGCCCCTACTGAGCTGGAGAAGCTTTCAGCATTAGTGGGGAGAGATAAATGACAGGGAGGGCTGTGGAAAAAAAAAGTCAGATTGATTAAGGTTCGAGAAATGCAGTTACTTCTGGTGCAAATGATCAGCCTTCCAACTAATCAGTGTGAAGGGAAAGACTATAGACAAAAGAGCCATATCTGAGGAGCTGCCAGAGAGCTGCAAGATGATGGCTGATAATGAGACAAGGGAAGGTGGCTTACTTGGGAGTGAATTTTTACTCTGTGTTTGCATTGCTGAACCTTTGGACTAGCTTGGGGCTCCTGGAGGCTATCAGAAAGAATACAGTTGTTGTTATTGATCGCCATTCCAACAGCTCTCAAGTTCTCATGTTCTTCCTTATCCAAAACACCAAGAAATTTATGGAAGTAGCAAGAGAAAGACCATTAACCAGAGGTGAACTTGGGGGACTAGCTCTGTGCACAGGCTGTAATGTCTTAATTGTGTGTCCTAAGGGCTGCAGAATCCCAGAAAAACACAGAAGGAAGCAGAATACCACCATAAATTAACTGAGCTGAAGGAGGAGCAACTGCCCTTCTAAGGACTAGAGCAAGGCTCATCCACAAGGAGGTATGGGAAGACCACAGGGGAAAGCATGTTGTTTATCCTCTCTATTTCAAATCTGAACTTCAGAAATGAGCTGTGCAATGACTGGCTACCCCACATGGTCAGGTTGGTACTCACGTGAAGCCAGAGCCGCAGAAAGCCAGTGAACCAAACACATGCTAGGACAACCCCAGGCAGGTTAAATAGAATCAGAAAGTTTTGGACAAAATAGTTCCAGCTCCTTTTCTGTATTAGGGTGGAACAGAGCATCTAGATGTAAAAACATCACTCAGACCAGCAGAGGATCACAGGTCAGTGATAATGGGCCTCCATTTTGTCATCCTTATGCAAGGGAAGGACATTCAGTGCTCCACAAAAAGGATTCTTTTTAGGAGAAAATGTTTGGAGAAAAATTGATATCAAAGCATCACCTTTTAGAGGTACAAATACTCCCAGGCCATGACAGAGGGATAAAAGTCCCTCACCCTAGCTCTGCTCCACACGAGTTGGAGCTTCACAGGAATCTGTAACTTAAACCAGCTGCAGTCCAAGTGGTCCATGAAATGACAGCAATGAAAGTCAGGTCCCATGACACACACACTCCAGTGGGGAAGCAACTGTGAGACAAAGCTCTTTGAGAAAGAGGGAGACGAAGTGTACTTAAAACCATCTCTAAAGGGAGTAACTTCAAACAAGAGTGAGATATTCAAGGCAAATGTGGAAGTCTGACTGCTTGAAACATTTACTGAAGAGCAGAGACAAGGCAAAATGGCAAAAAATGTGAAGACTTCCTAGGAGCATCAATGCACAAAACCAAAGCAATTCCGTCAATGCTTGCAAAAATATTTGTGCATGTTGGGAGGAACAGACCCCAGCTTCCAGAAGGATGGGAGCTTTTATGGCTGGAGGGGAGTTCAACCATTCCTGAGGATTGAAACAGTACAAGTAAAGGCCATTGCTGTAAGACATTTACAAGAGACTGAGATGAAAATCTAAATGAGAGAGTTGAAAAGCACTTGCAACAAGGGACACAAGATTTTTGCTGAGATGCTTGTAAGCTTTGGTGCATCTGAGACTTTCACAACCTTGGCATACTAATAAATGGGTGATGCGAAGTGCTAAGTTAAAACAATAAACATAGCTATAAATAAATGGTGATCAGCTACAGACCACTCATTTGAATCCAGACTATTAAACACTGATCAGATCACATCCAGACACAAGCAATTCAGCAGACCAAGAAAAAACAAGAGGCATGAAATCAGTGTCTCTAACTTATGAGCTAGTTATACACCACCTAATCTGAAAGAAGAAACCCTCAGGATAATAGGGATAGACCAAAAGGCTTCAATTTAGTTCTGTGTTGGTAGATATGTAAGATACTGAGAATGTATCTATTTAACATACAAATTTGCTTTTTGATGGAACAGAACATCCCACCCAGACTTCCACCCCAGTGACATATCCTCTAGAAGGGGCACATTGTCACCCCTGGCTCTTCTGTGTTTGCTTCACTCAACCTGCTTGTAATAGCTGAATCTCAGTGTAAATTTACTATCAATCACCCTGCCTCTGTGGACTGTCTGAAATAACACACAATGGTGAGGAAAGGTATCAGAGCTTTGGCTAAGATCATTAGGAACATTTGCATGAAGGAACAACCTTTAAGAGAAATGGTCTGAGCTGAACTTCAGCTGAAGTCACTGACCCATTATCCCCAAAATAAAGTACAAATAGGCTGACATTTTAGAGCATGGACTCTCCAGTGACTCTGACATTAGAAAGAAAAAACAGCTTTAATCTACAAAAAGCATTTGTATCAACTCCAGAAATCCAGGCTGACTGGAAACAACCAGTGTCATCCCAGTCAGATTCACAGCACTGGTATGCCAGTCTGGATGCTGGACAAAACGAGTTAAAGAGGGTGGCCAAACACAACACTTTCCAAGCAAAAGCAGATGTTGATAGACTGCCTACCTAATGCCTACGTAAGCAAAAATGAAGACTTAAATTGGGATAGAATAGAATTATTGAATGGTTTAGGTTGGAAGGGACCTTAAAGATCATCTAGTTTCACACACACACACACACACACACCCCCGCCATGGAATATTCTTACATACATTTTAGCCACCTTCAACACCGCAAGTTAGTGGACAGATCAGAGAGAGATGCCAGGAAAATAGAAAGACTATTTAAAAGGGTGGAAAGCCTGTTCCAGTGCGTAACAACCCTGTCCTCTTCTTCTCCCTCAGGATCCTTGCACTACTGGCTGCATCTGGGCCCCCCTGAACAACAGTACATTGCTTGGGTAACTGTTGAAAGCCAGAAGCCAGGCAGCATGGACTGTGGGGCTCTCAACTCAGTCTTGGCTCCTAAATCTCACTTTTACCCTGATGGCAGAAGCACAGGCAGGAAGGTCAGGTTGGATGGGGCTTGGAGCAACCTGCTCTACTGGAAGGTGCTCCTGCACATGGCTGGGGATTGGGACTGGAAGAGCTTAAGGTCCCTTCCAACCCAAACCAGTCTGTGATTCTATGAATTATTTGGAGTTCATTCTTTGCTGCCCTGATTTTCAGAGCTATCCCAACCCCAGAGCTGCAGGTGGTGCCAACAGGATTGACAGCTCATTTATGCCTGCACTTGCAGTCAGAGGGGCAAGGCAGAGGCACTTCCTGCACAAGGATGCCTTGAAGACCCAATAGCAGGCTGGGTACTGCAGCCTTGCATGTCACCGTGCCGTGGAAGCATACTCTCCCTCACCAAATGCTGATGAAACCTACGGGATTCACTGACTTCATGACTTTTCATGTTCACTAAATACCAGAAAGCTCTAAGACAGCAGATGCCACATCCACTAACAGCAGGAATATCTGCTCTGCCTGTTATAAACTGGGGTCATATGGCTCTGCACACTGCAGGCAGGGTTTCACTGGTGTGAGTGCCTGGGTGAGGCATGAAAGTGGCAGGCTTCATGTTGAGAAGTAATGAACAGATGCTTGAGGGAACAGAGGCCCCAGAGTGGGAGGTCATCAGGGGTTTGCCAACCTTTTCCCCTAAGACAGCCCCTAAGAGCTGCCACGTAACTGCAATATGGTTGCTACAGCAATCTCTGCCCTGGGCTGAATTCCAGTCCTTGCTCCACTTTCTGCACCTATCAAGGCCCCAGCCTCACTCAAAAACCAAAACTGCTCTCATCCACAGGTAAGATATTATGGGGAGGGATGACATTTTGTCACGACTCCTTCACACTCACATCACAGACAAAACAGGAGGGAACTCTGAAATGCTTTAAAGCTTCCTTCAAAGAAGGAAGTCAAAACATTACCTGTGGTTTCCTCGACAGAATATGACCCACACGATGACTTCCCTGAGTGAGATTATGGAGCTGTCACTCACTGCCACTACACAACATGGAAATTAGTGGATCAGGACAATGATGAATGACTTGTCCTCACATTAAATGGAGATTGCTCTGATCCCATTGTTCCCCTCACTTCAACAGCTTAGGAAAGACAAGGGGAGGAGGAGCAAGGGGCAGGAGTTCCACCTCAGCCTTAGCCCACTTACCAAAGACAGGGAGATGTGTAGGCACTCATGCACTGCAGGTCTTGATAACTTTCAGGATTTTGTCACTGATCTTATGAAATTTAGTGAAAGTTTTGCAGTTCCAGCTTTTGCATCCAAGATTTCCACACAGATTTCTTCCTAATGTTACTTCTGTTCTTTTTCCTGGCAAAGAAGATGAAAATGCCAACTCATCTATCTCCCCAAATCTCCTAAAGGAGGTGAATGAAATGTTCCAGACTGTGTTCCCTCTGAGAATTCCCTTCCCTATTCAAAGCTGAGGTTTGTAGCTGCTGTTTGCAAACACAGCGGATGAGGAAAAGCTCAATGACGAGCTCATAAATCACAGCAGCCCCCTGAAGAGAGTGACACCCCTTTCCCAAGCCATTTACCATGATCTTCTGATTTGGGCCAGCCTCCCTGTGGCGTTAAGCAGGGTAGTGTGGAAAGAGCTTGAGAAGGTCCGCAAACCAGCCAGAGACTGAGTACACCCTGTCCTCAGCCTGAAAAACTGTTCACAAAAGCATGCTTGAAAAGAGGGAGCAGAACACACAGCGATCATCCACAGTGGATGGTTTGAAAGGACAGCAGGGAGGGAGGAAGAAAGGTGCTGACAACCTGCACTCACAGACTGCTCAAGGAAGCGTGGTAGAGGCTTTTGCTTAGCCTGACCTGTGGGTTTTGATTTAAAGGGCTGTGCCTTCTGGAGTCCAGATGACCAATAAGTGCTCATTGCTTTTAAGAAAGCCCTTCTGCCTTGCAATAATTCACCACTGATTGCCTACATTTCCTTAAAAGAGCTCATTTAGAGTTGATTTAAGTACTCCTGGGGAGGGCAGGCAGGTAGGAGGGGGGTGTAGTGATTTACAGACTTGGTGTCAGCTATGGAAGCAGGACAGGCTCTCCTGCCTGCAGCAGCAATGGGCACTGGCTGGAGGGTTGCTATGGGGCCAGGGACCCCCCAGAAAAGGTCCTGGAGATGATCCATGGCAGCCATAAATCTCAGGAAACCCTGTTTCACTCTCTGCAAGGGCCAGCTCCAATGCAAGCACGAATTTGGTCACACCAATAAATCTCAGATATTCACTTACATTTGCAGTTGTATTTCACTATTCTAATTTTGGGGAGGGGATCCAACCAGTCTGGTCTACAGACTCAATTCAGCTGAGGAAGTGCAGGTGTTGAGAAAGAAACATCGTGCTCTGGACTCCATTGTCTGTAAAGAGTGCAAAGATTATTAGGTTTAGTCAAATAAATGTCGCTGGACAACCAGCTCAGGTGTTCACATCCATATAGGGCAGCTCTGCCTTTGTTTGAAGTAACACCTCTGCAAGGACCTTCAGTGAGAACTTGTGCGGACACTGAGCACAGTAGGTTTTGCCCTGATAGATGCCTTGCTCTTTTGCAGACCCTCCTCTCTGCTATCTCCTGGCTCTGCAGATAACTGCTCAGCTATGGACACTCTTGGAAGCAGAGGCAGGCGGCTCAGTAATGTGTATAGGCAAATCCCCAGTGGCTTCCTCCATTGCTGATCATTGCACAGCATCTCTGCTGAGCATCATGCCTGTGACAGAGATGTCTGAGAATGAGAGGCAGATGCCCTGCAGGACTGTCCTGCTTTTCATTCTCACCCACAGCCCGCTGCAGAGCACAGTCATCCCCGGGGGCAGAAGGGCAGGTCCCTGCAAAGCTCCATCTCCTGAGAAGTAGAAAAGCAGGAATAATCCAGCAAGGTGAAAACTTTTAACTACATATATCCTTGTTTGTAAGTGTGCTGTTTCTTTAAAACACTGCGGCTTATATTTCTATACACTCCTTTCTGGCAGAACTGAAAAAGAAGAAAAATGAAGAATAGGCTTAGAAAGGAAGAAAAAGATCCATTTAGAAACAAGCAGAATGCTGAGCTTTATGGTGTGCTTCCTTGTGCTGAGTGCCCCTCTCCATTACTGCCCTCCCAGATTGAGAGCAAGGCCAACCAAGTAGGGAGTTAGTTGCCCCAGTTAGGTGCGGAAGAGGTTCAGTGCTTCTCATATGTTCATTGTTTCCAACCCAAAAGCCTTGTCTCTGATTCCTCCCTGGATGAGGACTGGAGAGCTGTCATAACAAGGACTGGTTTCCATAGCAAACCCAGTGCTTTCAGATGGAGAGGCTCAGCCCTGCATTTGCTAGAGCTGAAAAGAAAAGCATTTATTCCCCCATAAGCATGAAGGACAGGGAGAAGTCTACTGCCATGTGTGGTTTATATTTCATGAGCTTCCTCAAAGCAGAAATAGCCTGCTAGTGAGTGCCTGCTGGCAGCTTTTTCCCTCTAACTCAGTGCACAAGTTGAAGCCTTTGCAATTCAGAGCTGAGTCTTGTTCCCTATTTATCAGACTGTTGGTTTCATGCAGTATCCAAGGGTCAGCAGTGGGCCAGGCTGTGCCACAGCAGGTTGACATGCTGCTCCTGGCCCATGTGCATTGCTGAGAAGCAGAGATAGAAACCAGCCAAGGGCAAAACTAAATTGAAGGCACTACAACCTCAATAGACAGCATGGGAGGATGAGACAGAGGGGCAGATGATGGACATGAGGTGTAGATGGTCAAGAGTGCTGCATCCAAATAGCAGGCAGGAAAAGAGAAAACAACTGCCAGGGATACATGGGATTAAGATCCAGATTCTGGAAAGCACCTGGGGAGGTGCTGGCGTCGTCAAGCCCAAAAAAGATGAGAGCCCATGGATGAAGAGTGGGCACCCTCATCATCATCAGAGCTATTCTCAGCTCTGCTCTGCATCACCCTGCCTGATGGTGGAGCTGGTGCTCCATGCTCTCAGAGGAGCTGAGCCTGTACCCTCCATAATCTACAGTCCTACAACCATGACAGCAAAGGTGTCATGCTCACCCTCCAGCATCTCTGCTTCTCATGTGAAGCTGCTTGAACAGAGGCGTGCCCATGTTCCGGACTCTAGCTGCACGTCTGAATGGAAAACGGTGGAAAGGACACATGAAAGGTCACTTTCCACATCCAGCACCCCATGCAGAAGTCCATGTGATACACTAGCACTAAAACAGCATGAATCCAAATGGCTAAGTTATTTCATCTTTTTCCACAGCCATCATGACTACAAAACCATGTTTGAGATTAAATCCATGCTACCAGAGGCAGGGCTCCCAACAAAGGGAAGGTGCTACAGAAGGCTGGGTGGGAAGACTTGTTTAGGTGACAAAGGAGAGGCAGAGAAGAATGTTGCCAAGGGCAGCAAGGGTTACAGAAAGCAAGAGAAATGATTTCTCTGTTTCTCTGTGACAAGGGATCCACAGCTCAATTCACACATGCACTGTGCAAGGCAGTCACTGTGGACTCATCTGCAAGGGGATGGGAAGAGCTGGAGGTTGCAAAGACATCTTTATCTGCACTGGGGCCAGACCCATGCTCCCAGGGCACAGGAGAATCGATCCTCTTCTGGACTGGTCCTTTGCATGCAGGAGGAGAAGGATCAGCTCTCCACCCCTGACCCGGAGCAGTGAGGGGGTTTGCAAGTCGTGGCAGTCCTGTCCTTCATCAGAACTCATGCAAGTGCTGCACAGAGTGGTGCATCCCTGTCCTCCAGAATGAGTTATCACGTCTATGCAGAGCAGACAATGCAACCACTTGTTTCTCCTCCAGATGGAGAGATCTGCATTTGCAGTGGACATTAAATTAATAGCAAAAAAGAAAAATCTTGCTGCAGCCATAAATC
Source organism: Melopsittacus undulatus (assembly GCF_012275295.1). Taxonomy (NCBI): domain Eukaryota; kingdom Metazoa; phylum Chordata; class Aves; order Psittaciformes; family Psittaculidae; genus Melopsittacus; species Melopsittacus undulatus. Next base: position 743,650 of record NC_047538.1, on the reverse strand, counting down.
TCCTTCCCTCATCTGCGTGCACACAGTGCTTGCAGGACAGTAGGAGAGACACTGTCCAGCGCATAAGAGACTGGGGTTGTCCTCTTTGGTCTCACCTTTCTCATCGCAAGACTAAGGGAAGGACAAGCAGAAAATGCACCAAGGTGTTCGTAAATGTGCTGGCAAATATAATCTCAACACCAGAGCACCCCTCCCATTGCCTGCTGCTTCTTCCTGGCTACAGAATGCACATCTGTTCCAGGACAGGGCTGAGCACTCTGCAGGTAGAAGGGAACAGTGTTTCCCAGTGTGGTGCTGACAGCCTGTGGCTTGTGCCCAGCCACATTATGGAGTCTGTCTGCTTCACCCTCTCCTCTGCCCTGTGACATTCCCTTTCCTGTGGGAGGCAAGAACAAGAACCTCCCTGTTCTGCAGCCCTGTGCCCTCTGCCATGGCCAGGAACAGTGCCACATGCCTTGGTGCAGGAGGAGACTTCCAAACCCATTTGCAAATGCCTATTGGCTAAGGGGAGGAAATAAAGGAGGGAATAAGCTCTTTTATGTATTAATTACATGTCAACTCATTTGCTCTAGAGCTACCCCGGGAGCACATGAAGAATTACTGAATTAATTAGAGATTGAATGACCCCTAACTCATAACAGCATCCTCCCAGCTTCAGCAGCCATTTGTTAGTAGCAACGAAAAGCACCAGGTTTCATTACAGAACATAACAACGGAGAAACCACTTTTTCCAGGCCTTCAGTATTCCCCTGACAGAGCACAGGATAGTTATTGTCCCATTGAAATCAGCAAGGGTTGCTGTGTAATGCTCCTAGCATCTCACCCATTTGATTTGGGGACCAAGACCTTTTTCCTCTAGCTGCAATGTCTGTAGCATGCTGTTGATACAGCACACCAGAGCAATGACCAGGGACAGCTTTTGCTCTTCTGCAGCGCTTCCCAAGCCAGAGACCCAGCAGCCTGTGCATTCTTAATTGACAGAATTAGGAAGCTTATTTGAAGAGTACTTGAGTCCTCAGAGTCTAATTTCCTGCTGTATAAATAATACATCTGCAACAGCAGTCCCCGAGAAAAGGAAGGAAATAAATAAATAACAATAAAGCACGAGAAGCCCAGATGAATATTCTGGCTTCCATCACACTGTGAGGATCCTTCATCCTTCCCAGAGGTTTTTCACAATAGCCCCCAACTGCATAGTACCATTTCTCGCCTCATCTGCTTTAACGAAGGGGATAGGAGCTCGAAATTACAGGCGGGGGCCTCGCTGCTGCAGGCGTGATCACACCTTTTGATGAGCACAGGAGAGGCTCTCCCATCTCTCAGTGGGAAGCCTTCAGCTGTGTACCCATTGAAGACCACCACCATCAGCACCAGCTCCCTCAGCTCTGACCAGCCAGCAGCCAAAGGGCCCAGGATAGTGAAGCACCGTGAACTTCCTGCCCAGGTCAGCCCCATCGCTGCCTTTCCCTCCCATGGCAGCCCAGGGCTGGCACAGCCCCAGGAGATGGAATAGCAAGTGCTTATGTTATTAAAAGCCGTGTTGCTGAACATACATATTCATGGATGGGGAGAGGATGAGAACTGCGCAGAGCATCTGCAGTTTTGGCAGATTGCAACTTTTTAGGGCTGAGCTATGGAAAGTTGCTGGGTAGAGGAATAAAAGAGAAGCCTCGTTGCAAGGACTCTTTGAGCAGAACATGTCTTAGTTCTTAAATGTTTGGCTGGGGCTTGGAGCAAGCTGCTCTAGTGGATAGTGTCCCTGCTCATGGCAGCGGGGTGGAACTGGATGAGCTTTAAGGTGTCTTCCAGCCCTGACACCTAGATTCTCTGATTGACTCAGCACTTTGGACCTTTACGTTTTGCTTTCAAGTGTGCTTCACCCCCACTCTTCTCTGTAGGCATTGCTGAGAGATGCAGGCAAAGCAGCTGCATCTCTGCCCATATTTGTTGGGCAGGGCTGGGGTCCTGGTTCTGTGGATGCCACCAGCGGGGAGCCATCACAGCCATGGGCTGGGGAAGGAGCATTTGTGTGTTCAGGGGGTTGACTCTCTGCAGGGCTCCCACAGACCGAGAAGCAAACAGACCTCTGAGAGGCTAAAAGGAATTGAGAAGGAGAGCTCTAGGACTTCATTGGAAGTGTTTTCGCAGCACAAATATTTGTATTCCTTTGATGTGGGATTTACAAGCACACACTCGACTCCAACAGGGAGAGCCTGCAAATATGAGAGAGGTTTCTATGTACACACCACTTGCTCCTGCCTTCCTCTGTCTCTCTGGCTTTCTCCCTTGTGTTACCTGTTATTTCTTTTGTGCCTGAATCAGGGAGAAGGGGTTTCTTGCAAGCAAGGCCGTTAACTGGTACTCTCACTAGTAGAAGGGGAGCACACAGGAGAGCCTGGGGTGGGGAAGCCCTTTGCTTCCCCAGGTACTTGGAGCTGGAGGGGTAGTGTAGCCTGTCCTATGCAAACCCTTAATGTCCCAAGCAGGGGCAGAGGTACCATTTCCTTCAGCTCACATTTCTTTCCTACAGGCAGTTCCATAGTTTCAAGGGAATTCCCTTGTTCTCACCTGATGGGCAGAGTGAAAAGAAGGGCTGTGGCAAATGGAGTTGTTCCTTTCCCCACGCTCTGCCTCACAGGACCACAGCATCGTCTCCGCCTCAGAGAGATGAAATCTGGAGCAAACACAGCAGACAAAGGGGCCCGTTTGAAACAGGCTGCCAATAAATAATTCATGGGAGAGAAGTGGTGAGTCTCAGGGGAGCCAGCGCAGGGATCTGTGAATCTGGATGAGTTTGCTGTGCTTTAATTATGCAAATTGACAAATGTCTCTACACTGAGAAATTCTGCTAGTCCTGCAAAAGAGCAAGAGCTGGAAAACAGCAAGAATTTCCCAAGGCCGCATGCCCAGCCAGCTGCCAGCCACAGCTGGCAGGGGAATCTCACCGAGGCCCCTCTGGAGGTGGCTCTGCTGCTTTAAAAGGCAACCAGCCAGATTCCCCGTGCAGGAGGCAGAGCTAAGTGCCTCAACAGCTTCACCACATCTACAGAACCATGGCCTCAGCCTTAGCTCCAATCCTGCACCAGCACCCTTTGCTCCCAGGATGAGCTGTGTCTGGGAGTGAGAATGTACAGCCAGCTCAGGGCTGTGGCAGGATCACAAATGATGACCTAATATCAGATAAGATTGGCACAGGGTCCCCAGAGAAGCTGTGGCTGCACCATCCCTGGCAGTGTTCAAGGCCAGGTTGGACACAGGGCTTGGAGCAGCTGCTGCAGTGGAAGGGGTCCCTGCCCGTGGCAGGGGCTTGGAATTGAATGAGCTTTAAGGTCCCCTCTAACACAAACCAGGTTGCAATTCTGTGACCTTCATCAGGGACAGCTGTGGATCCCCAGAAGATCTCTCCTACCAATGAGCTCAGCTGCAATAAAGGCAAAGAGTTGTGTGGGGAGATACAGCCTCTGCTTCCCAAAACACAAGAGTAGGAATATGGAACACTTTCTCTTGCATCTCTCAGAAATTGCTGCTTGCTCCTCTGCTGCTGTCTCATGGCTGCAGACAAGGCGCTGTGCTCCCCCATGCTGGCCCTGAGCCCTGCATCAGCAGAGCCAAACACCCAAAGGATGGAAGACCTGCAGTCTTCTGCTGAGGGATGCTCATCTGTGTCCAGTGGGTACATAGGGAGTATCATAGAATCACAGGATGGTTTGGGTTGGAAGGGACCTTAAAGCTCCTCCAGCTTCAATCCCTGCCACGGGCAGGGACACCTTCCACTGGAGCAGCTGCTCCAAGCCCCTGTGTCCAACCTGGCCTTGAACACTGCCAGGGATGGGGCAGCCACAGCTTCTCTGGGCACCCTGTGCCTCAGCATCCTCACAGGGAAGAACTTCTGCCTAAGATCCCATCTAAATAGATAGACATATGGATAACATAAGTACTAAATTATCCATAATGGCTTGATGAAGTAAAATCTTTGCCATTGTAAGACTTTCATCATATGGAGCTTTTGAAAAGCCAAACCTTCTTTGGCCTGTCAATGGGCCAGGCAGTATGTAGGGCAGAAGGAATCCAAATCTAGGGCACCAGGGGCTGGCAATGTCCCCAGCAGCAGCTATCCCATGTGGGGCGCATGAAAATCAGCTCCATTACAGACCAGGCATCCCCTGAGACCCCAGACACGCTCCTGTTCCTGTGCCCCTCATGTTCTTTGCCACCAGAGTAGATGAATTTGGTGCCTGATCCAGGCTTATTGAGATAGAGAGGAGGAACAGGCACTGCCTCCTGAGAGCAGAAGACAGTCTCAGTGAATCCCATCACATGGAGAAGGGCATCTTGGGCTTTTGGCCATGTCCAAGAGGAGGAACCCAAGACCACTGACACTGCTGTCCCCACTTCCCCTGTGGCTGTGCTTGGTCAGGGCTGTAGAGCCCAGAGGCTTGGTGGGACACAGCATCCCCTTCCTGCGCTGCAGGCAGCCAGTTACAGACCCTGACTTCTCTGCAGATAGTTATAATTCCCTCCCTACATTAGCAGTTGTTGGTTTCGTTTCTGAAAACCGACTTTTCCTCAGTTTTGATGAAAAATATTTGATTTTCTCTCAAAATATGCAGCCCTCTGTTACTCAAACCAGACACTTCCACTGAAAAATTAACACTGCTGCTGAATTATTTTTATGCTTGTCTCTTTGGAAGAGGGTGGGAGAAGAGAGGAAGGGAGCTGCATCATTGAAAAAAAAATGGGAAATGTCAATGCAAACAGTATTTTATGCAGAAATGTCTCATTTGATTGAAAATCCATTTTCTCACAAAATAAATTTTTCATTAAAACTGTGTCACAGCCAAATCCAAACAGGGACAACCTGGAGTGGAGACAAGCCACCTTGTTCCACTGAGCTGATTGATGCCACGCTATCTGGAAGCAGGAGCTGGTGGAAGCTGTCCTGACCTGTCAGGTGCAGAAAAAGGTTTGCTGAACCTCCCAAACCCAGCACAAAGCAGGGAACACTGAGGCTATGGTGTTTGCTCAAGTTGTTCCCAGCACCTTGGCAGGCAGAGCATCACGTTGCTGTCTGCACTGCTGCCTCCCTAAACAAGCCCTCCTCTCCCCTTGCATTTTTGGCAGCTCAGTGGTGGGGCAGGGTAAGGGTGATGGTTGAGGTGAAATGCAAGGCCTGTTCAGGGGGGATCTTCTCTGCTACAACCCAGGCTGACACAGCTCAAAGCAGGAACAGTGGAGCACAGCCCAGCACCACATGGTCACCAGAAGCCTGCTGTTTCTCAGGTTCTCTATCCCAAAAGAGATGGGAAAGATGGCACCATAGAAGTATTGTACTCCATACTAGGGCTGCAGAGCAGACCCTATGAGGTTTGTCCCTTCCTCAATGCACCCATCGCTCTGTTAATGGAAAAAGCAACTCGTGACTGCCAGCCCTCAGGGCTGCATCAGCAGCGTGTGACACATCCCACTCTGCACATGCCTGCAGAGTTGTTCAATACAAGCAGGATGAGCAACCAGCCCTTCAGGGGACTCGGGATATTCTGGCCCCAGCTCTGTACTGGACACAGGGCGCTGGCAGCTGGGTGGGATACCCAGATCTCCTCCTTGCCTTAAGGGTTTGCTAACTGAGCTGCTGGTATGTTACAGACTCATTGCTCACATCAATCACTAGGTCATAAGCTGGTGTCTGGCAGGGGGTTATCCCATGTAGGTTCGGATACTACACTGTACCACCCATAGCTTGCAACAAGCAGGAGCCTTGGCTGGATTTGGGTTATTCTTGGGCAGATTTCTGGGTGTATCTTCAGGTCTCTGTGCTCCAGTCATCAGCTCTGGGAACACATCAACTCCAGCCACCCTTCCAAGTGCCCTTGCCATTGCCATTGTGATCTCAGATCAGAGCTGAGACCTTCCCTATACCAGCAGAACACAGGTCCCCATGTGCAGAGAGCAGCACAGAGTACAATAGAGCTTCTCACCAAGGCACATCCAGCCCCAAACCTGCCATAAGAGCACAGCCTACTGCAGAGACAGCATTTTGTTGCATGTATCAGCTCCTTTGCCCTGAAACCAGGTAGAGATCATAGAATCACCAACTGCTTTGGGTTAAAGGGACCTTAAAGCTCATCCACCTCCAACCCCTGCCACGGGCAGGCACACCTTCCACTGGAGCAGCTGCTCCAAGCCCCTGTGTCCAACCTGGCCTTGAACACTGCCAGGGATGGGGCAGCCACAGCTTCTCTGGGCACCCTGTGCCAGCGCCTCAGCACCCTCACAGGGAACAGCTTCTGCCTAAGAGCTCAGCTCAGTCTCCCCTGTTCTGGCAGGTTCAAGCCATTCCCCTTGGCCTGTCCCTACAGGCCCTTGTCCCAAGCCCCTCTCCAGATGCACAGCTCCTGGCTGGATGGAGCCATGCTTTTGGTGCACGACAGCACCAGGTCCAAGCCACATTTGTCTGGGACCAGGGGAGCCTTCGCAGGGTTGCACTGCAAGTTCTGGCTCCTCTGCAGCACAGCCAGAAAGTCCATTCCCCGCCTCTTCCATTGGGTTCCATCAAGATCCCTGCCAGGTCCTTGGTCTTATTTTGCAGGTCTCTCTTTGGGCAGCTTCTGACCTTGAGTCAGGAGATCAGAGGTCAGTGCAGACCCACTTCATTCAGCATGGCCCATAGAGGTGAAGGCCCCAGCATTTTCTGCCTCAGCACTGGAGACAGACAGCAGCGTCTTAAAACAGGATTCTCTCATCAATCATTTATTGGATTTATGCAGCTTCACTTAGGAGCCTGATTTATATTTCCTCTCAATTTACTGCATTTGAATTGTTTGCAAATAGGCACGTGAATCATCAGTTGGAGCAGAAAAAAAGCTATTTTCAAGCTTCATTTAGGCCGTTTGAAGCATTAATTTTTAGTTGCAAAGGCTATTTTTTGCTAAATTGGCTTTTAGATCTTGTCTTCCTTGTGCTGGGTTATAAATTTAGTGCTGCTGGAGCAAAAATGATCAGAATTGGATTTTTTTCAGCCTTCTGAGGCAGGTGCAAGGGCCCCATTCTGTGCTGGGTTGCACTGCGGCAACAGAGAAGGTAATTTGGCTCTTGCTGTTGAGATGGAAATACCTGCCCTGCCTCCCCAGCACAATTTAGCTCTCGAGGACAAACCGAAGCCCTGTGCACACTCTCTTGTCTTCCTCTGGCCTCAGGACTGGATTTTTCCTTCAAGCATATCCTGACTCCTTAAGCTACCCTCCAAGGTAGCTCTGGTCTTGGAAAATCACCTCTGAGTCTCACAATGGAGAAGCCTTCAACTCAGCTGTTTTAAAGGTGAACTTGTTTCAGGGCCACCACATCCCAGCAGCAAGTGTGGGTGGTTGGTGGATGATGTTTTATTTAAACACAAGCGCATCAGATTCCAGCTCATCTCAAACAAATCCTTTGCTGGGAAAATATGCACATATTTTTGACACAAATCTGTCCACGGCTCCATTAATTCTCTGCCAAAGTGCTTTACCTGCTGGAGCAGATGATAATTCAGCAATATAAACAGAGCCTTTTAATTTCATTTTGGGATCACGAACGGAAACAAACTGATTAACAAAAGCAGGGTAAACAATGGCTCTGCCTCCACCTCTTAGTATTAATATTCACCTCCTATTGATGCTGTTTTCCCAGGAGCCTGTATCAACACACGGTGAGGTGGGTGCTGTGATGCCTGCGCTTTGTGCTGAGCCATTCACATCCAAGGACAAGGTTCCGTGCCAGGAGTACAGCTTTTACCTTCTCCATAGGGAAATACACCAGTGGAGATGAGGATGCATTCTCTGGGCTCCTGCTGCCTTCCTAGGAGCTCTTTCTCCTTGCTGCCAGGGGCTGCCCCACTATCCCTGGAGTCCACATCCTCACTCCAGGGGAGGCACTCCAAGGTGGGACACGAAGCTAATCGCGCAGGTGTATCTTCAGGCATCCCAAGAGGGGTTTGCTCCAGGGCAAGGAGAAGGGATAAGCCTGTGACACCACAGCATCCCTGAAAGCAACCCCAGCCCACATGCTGACGTGCATGCTTTGTATTGCTCCAGCACCGCAGAAAGCAAGCAGTGTTTGGGAGGTGACATAGCACATACAAATGTGTTGGTAATCTCCTATAAATGACTTCGGTAAAGCATGGGGGAGTGAAAAAATGTTATCCCAGCTTGAGCAAGGGCAGAGGGAGGTGTTCAGAGCTCCTGCACCCACGTTGCAAACCCAGCAGAGACTGAGAACCCATAAGCCACAGAATGGCTCACTCCAGGGAATGCTGCAGGAGTGAGGACACTGCTCCTTTCCACAACACCTGATAAAATAGATGTATGGCCAAGCAGTTAAAAAGAGCCAAGATGTGTCTCTTGATGTGTCTAGACACCAGCATCATCACATCCAGCTAACTGGAATTTGGTCCATGCTGGGATGCACACAGGGGTGGCAGATGGCTTGTAGTAAAGGTGCCCCTGGCTCCTGGAGCAGGAGAAGGGCTGCAGGACGAGCTACACAATCATGCTCAAGCCACAGGTTGTTTTAAACCGTAATGATCTGATCTGTGCTCCATCCCAGCTGTCAGAGAAGAGAAAACTAGAAGGTAGCAAAGTTTTGGTGTTACAGACACAGGTTTTTCTTGCTGTACTAAACACAACAGCTTCTGGTCTAATCTTTTCTTTACAGAATGATAGGCTGGAGATCTGCAAGGAACTGGCACATGCAGGTCACTGCAGGGACAGGGTAAGTGAGCATCTGTTAACACACCTTTCAACCCAATCAGAGTCATGAGAACCATGATGCTCATGATAGGACAAGGTGGAATGGGTTAAAACTTTAACAGGGGAGAAGTCCTAAGGCAGAAGCTGTTCCCTGTGAGGGTGCTGAGGCGCTGGCACAGGGTGCCCAGAGAAGCTGTGGCTGCCCCATCCCTGGCGGTGTTCAAGGCCAGGTTGGACACAGGGGCTTGGAGCAGCTGCTCCAGTGGAAGGGGTCCCTGCCTGTGGCAGAGGGTTGGAGCTGGAGGACTTTTAATGTTCCTTCAACCCAAAACAGGCTGGGATTCTATCTGCTGACCTGGGCCAGAAATCTGGGAGAGATCAGCATGACATCTTCATGCTCAGACTGTGACAAGTCAAGGTCAGGGGACAACTCCCATTCCTGATGGAGTAAGGAGATAGGTGAAAGTAAATTCAGGGTGAGTGGTGAAGTACAGTCATTTGCTAGGCAAAATCAGAGGTTTGCAACAAGAGGACTATGAAACCATGAAAAATAAGGGTTCCAGGAAAAACCCTTAGAAATTGGGTAATGACAGAGTAAGCACCTGTGCGCTCATTTGTTGCAACTGGAATTGCCTTCTGAGGTTGTCATAAATATTGAATAATCAATGATTTCTGAAATGCTCTTACTTCAAGCTCTTTGTGAAGTGGTGAAAAGGTTCATGGTGTAGGGTGTGCTGGTAAGGAGAGGGAAACCCGAGCTCAAACTGTGAAAGGACACCAAGGACCTCCTATGGAGTGTAATCTGCAAACTGTCACAGTGTGTTCTTATGACAGCAGCTCAATTACCTCTTGCAAGAGGTGAAATCAGCACTTGAGGGTCCCTTTTTGTTTATCAAAGAGATTTGTTCTCAAATCATCTTAAGAGCATTTCATTAGGAGGCCTGCAGATGTTCAAGGGCTGCCAGCAAGACCCCAACGTAAGGAAGCTCCAACAGCAGTACAATAAAAAGATCCTGGAGATGGTGTCTGTGATGTGGACGGAAGTTACTCTGGAGTCCCCGGGACATGCCTGTATCCTGTGTTTGCTCTGTGTTTCCCCAGCCAAGGGCGCATGCATGGAGTCCACCAGCTCAGACAGACACGCGGTGTCACCATGCTTGTGTTGTCCTGGAGGACATGGTAGGAAGATGTGGGGGAGCAGAGACCAGAGGAGACCTGGGAGTGGAGCTGGATTTGCTGGTTGTCTTTGCCAGTGAGTAACCTTCTGCTAACTTCTTGTTATAATCAAGGCTGTCATCAGGAGGATCCCTTTGACTTTGGTGAAATCAGCCAAACTGAGGGTTTTAACCCCGTCAAGAGGTAGATGTGATCTTCAGGTCAGGCTGGCACACACAGAACAGCAGTCCCATAGGGACAGCATCTTGCTGATGATCCAGCCGAAGCAACTCCTTCCCCAGCACACATGATGAGAGTCTGGAAAGCTGGGACAGACACTCATCGTCATCCTGCATTTGCGAGGTGCAGGATCCTGGGATTTCACACTAAGAGGTTATTTCCTCCCAGGATGAGAAACATCCTTGGGAGGAGATAGCCAGGCTCCTCCAGCTCAGAGCTAGCTTGGAAGGTGAATGACTGTTCCCATCATACTGACAGCAAAAGCTTTCTGATCCGATCACAATGAACAAGGAGAGCCGGTAATACTGTTATTTGGGACCTTCTTTATACAGGCAATTCATACTGTTTCAGAACATCTGCAATGATTGATGCTACTTGTATTTGCTGTGTGATTTACACATGATGTACTGAGCAGCTGGATGGGCTGTCTATGGAAACTAAGCAGGTAGCACCAATACACTGTGCATTTCCACACACGTGCTTGCACACACACACAGAATAAACCAACCAGGAAAAAAGCCCCAAACCTGTGGGATGCTTCACTGAATCCCTGTCTCTGCATCACTTAAGCAGCTCCGAATCCGGGTCTTAGCTGCTCCTATGAACCTGTTTTTTACATCCTTTTTTTTGTACAAGAACTGGCATGTTGAAGCAGAGCAAAGGTCAGCAGGGCTTTCATCCTGTCTCTAACACAGCCAGCAGCCTCCACTTAGGTAGAGTACATGAAGCAGGGCAAGAATGTGATAAGCCTTCCCCTAACACACTGTCAAAGGTAGGATCAGCAGTTTGGAGACTTCCAACATCAGGACTGCACATGAACCATCCACCACCAGTGGATCCCAGAGACCACGCTTGGCTTTCCTCTCTTTAAACTCACTCTCTGACTCCCACAGCATCCTGGGCAAAGATTTCCAAAACTGATGGATGTGCCACGAGACTGCCCATTGTACTGCATGCTGCCAGTGTTATAGTGACTGTCTGATCATCTGCCCTCCCCCACTCATTGCTTTGGAGACCTCTGTGTAAAAGGTTTCTGAAAGTGTAAAATACTCTACGTGGATCCTTCCCCACCTGAGACCTATTTTGTACCTACCAACCCAAATCATCCAATGGTTCTATGATTCTATGATTATTCAAACTTAATATACACACAGACTTAATATACACATATTAAAAAATCTATTCAGTGGCATAAAATCTTTGCACATTCCAAACAAACGGATTCCTTTTTGACATTCAAAAGTGATCTCAGTTTTCAATGCACAAAAAAAGTTGCTGTAAATTACTTGTACGCACAAGTTGACATTTCCAAATGAAGCAGTATAAAACCTCGTACCCCCAGCCCCTGAGAATTAGGAAGGCCTTTCTAAAGCATTTAACTGCTTGAGGAGACAAAGTCATAATAAGTTCAATCTTCAAACTCTAATGACAGGATATGGTCAAATAAAAACCCCTGGCCATCTTGCTAGGAGATACCTCAGTGCATCAGAAGGTGGAGTGTGTTGCTCAGCAAATGGGTCTGTATCACAGAATCACAGAATGGGTTGGGTTGGAAAGGACCTTAAGATCATCCAGTTCCAACCCCGTGCCGTGGGCAGGAGCACTTCACACTAGACCATGTCACCTAAGGCTCTGTCCAACCTGGCCTAAATATATCATTCCTATAACAAAGATTTTCCTTGGGTTTTGGCGCTGCTTTTCAGTATGGCTGAGCATCTTAAGGACTAACCTTAACAAATAAACTCCTTCAGAAGCAGAAGCCTCTTTAGAAAAGCTGGGAAGCTACTAAGAAACTAATTAAAGAAAGCAGCACAAAACAATGCTAGCAGCAGAGAAGCCTGTAAGAAGAGAAGGAAAAGCAGCCGCACAACAGAAAAAGAAACAAAACTAATTTAAATTTAAAAACCATCTTTTCTTTTAATTATTTTTTTCCCCAACTGCTTTGTACTTTCCCTGGTTTCTCTGCACAGAACAGCCCTTGGCCACAGCTCAGCCACTGCCGTGTCACACACACATTGACAGCTCTCTGAAGTGCTGGCTTTGAAGCAGATCTGTGCTCATTCAGGCCCCCAGATCCTGCAGCAGGATCAGGAGCAGTGTCCAAGCCATGTATGTGCCTTTACTGATCACTTTCCTCCTCTGAAGAAGCAGTGCACTGCAATCCTCTGCAGGGCAAGGGATGGAGCCCACAGACCTGGTCCAGCAAGTGCAAGGGGTGAACAAGGATCTGTCATGCAGGAGACAGGTCAGGGAGCTGAAGGGAGAGTAAACCTGCCCCATAGGCACGTCTCTGCCCTGTCCATGGTCACTGGCTGAGCAGCCCTAAGAGACAGCCATGCTTTCTGACCTCCTGCACTGCAGAGACAATAGAACTTCCTGGGTTTAATTCCGCTTCAGGATCACAGCAAGAGGCAAATGCAAAAACTGTCCCCTTAACCTGACAGTGACACCAGAGCCACCATCCCCCTTGGCACAGCAGCTAGTGCAGGCCCTAGTTAAACAACACGTGCTTTAGCTCCAGCTCCTGATACCAGCCCTTATCTCACCTTTTCCCACCAGTCTGAAGAGCCCTTCCCACTCAGGTGTCATCTGCATTGGCCTTGGTAGACATGAGCCACTGCAGCTCAAAGACGTGTATCTGAGGTGGGGTTGGCATAGCCACTGTGGGCCTGCGACCCACAGCTCTGTGCAAGCCCCTCTGCAGGCAGGAGACCCTGCTGGCTGCCCCTCTCATCTCCTGCATGGCGCTGGTGTGACCTTCTCCTGCTGCTCGAAGTCCCTCAGGTCTGCTCATGCACAGACCTCAGGTGCTTCTGCCTCCTCCCACTCTCAGTGTCTGTGTTTCTGGTGCCACTTGGCCCCTCTGACTTCAGCCAGAGGAACTTACAGACCCAGCACCCCCCAGCCAAGCACCATCACACCCAGAGGCAGAGCAGCACCAGCATGGCACATGTCAAGGCTGTGGCCTGACACCTCGGAACTTTCCACCAACACCTCCCATGCAACAAATGGGCCAGGTCTTCATGAGCCCCATCACAAGCACCAGTTGTGGATGCCAGAGCAGGTCCCCTGGGGTCAGCAGCAGCTCCAGGCACTTCACAGCCTGAGCCTCATGCTCAGGGATCGCAGTGAGATGGGAAAGGTTGAGCACTGAGAGTCCTTGATGCAATTTGTTGCAAAACCACTCTGAAATCTAAAAACAATCAGGCTGCTATTTAAAGAGGAGACATTCCCAGGAGACAAGCTTGGCACACAGAATAGGAGAGGAAGGAGTTATTAGCCTTCCTATACATTGTCTAGGAAAGCTTTGCTCCTTAGGTATAGCCCTGGCCTGGCTTTGCCTGAAACCAATGGAAATAGGCATTGCAGAACCTGCGGAGGAGGGAACTCCAGCAGAAAGCATGGCTAAGTGTGGAAAAGAAGGGGAACAAGCAGTGCCTTCTTGGAGGCATTGTGCAGACCCAAGTGTAGCTCCTTGTTTGTCAGCTGGAGTAGGAACAAGCTCCTGGCTAGGGGAGATATGGACCTGAGCATCCTCCAGCTGAGCAAGGGCTCATACCTGCTTTCTGCATCAGCCATGACATTACTGGTGCCTCTACCCACTGCTGCTCACCTTGCTGAGGGGGGCTATGGGGAAAGCTCAGTATGAGACCATCCACATACCCACATGGGCAAGTGAAGCTCAGAATCACCCTATGCCGTAGGAAGGAGACAGACACCAAGCAGCTCAGCACAGGAGGACAGCAGGACCAGGCTCCTGTGGGTAGATCATGGGTGAATGCACACTGTCCCTCCTGGGGTGTCCCTCTCACCCATGGGCAGTGCTTGCAATTTCAGGACAGGGTCCTGAGCCAGAGGAGAGGTGCTGACCTCTATTAGCAAAGCTCCTGCTCCATCCCCAGCCCTGCTCACATGTTCACCCCCTGCTCCAAGTGCTGGAAAATGCTGATTTTTCACTGTGCCTGTGTTTTTGCAGTGAAAAGGAGTATTTCTGCAGCACTCATGGAGCTCAGTGTGAGCAAAGAAAGAAAAGTCAGCAGAACCAGAGGGCTTCCACCAGAAATTGAAGAGCAGGAAAAAAAGGAGGGAGAAACTTCTGTGCACATTTACCCCTGCCTTTGCTACACTGCACACATCCAGCTGTGCAAACTCGCCTGCTGTTCCCACTGTGTCTCTGCTATTTAGACACCACTTATTTTTCTCTCAGACTCAAAGCTGGCAATTAAAACTGTCACTGCCCTGAAGGCAGGATCCCAAAGGACTCTGACGACTGTAGTTCTGTATCCTGGAATAGCCATGTCCAGCAAGCTCCTGGACTTACCATTGCTCTCAGGGATGGAACAAAATAGAGGGACTTGCTAACCCACCAATCTGATCCTGGCTGCAACCCACATGGCAGAGAAAAGATGACGAGAGAAGTCCAGCTTCGGGGGGAGCAGCAGGTGGCTGAGGGTGCATAGGGGCAATTCCTGGTCCCTGCAACTCGGAGACAGGCTCCAGGTCAGTTCTGGTCCAAGTCTTGGTGCTGCTCTCCCTTGCCACTGATTCATTACCCTTGTTATCCTAGCATCAACTGCCTTGGCTTTGCCAGCAGAAGTGAGCTGGAATGCTGGATCTGCTGCAGGACAGGCTGGGTACCAGCTTGTCTTTGGAAGACTCACCAAGCTTATGCCTTTACACCTCAGAGGGGTTGGGGGTTGGTCCTTGGTGTGGGGAACTGCAACTGAGCCCAAGTCCTGCCTCTGCCACTGCATTAGGTGTCTAGGGATGAACCTTGAGCCTCTCACTCCTGCAGCCCTGGGGCAGTTGCACAGGAAGGGAAAGGGCCTGCAGGAGTTAAGACAGTTCACCTCTGGTTTGACCATTTTAACCACGTCCATTCAATGCCTCAGCCCAGGACATCCACTAGAGCAGGTTGCTCCAAGCCTCATCCAACCTGGCCTTGAACACTGCCAGGGATGGGGCAGCCACACTAATCTTTTATGTTGTCCCGCCTCAGAAAAGATGCTGTAGTAAAGGAGAAGCTTGGGAGGCCCAGGCAGTAGCCACAGCTTGTACCCTACAGTGGGAGAGTCAAGGCTGCATCCATCCAGGATGGCATAAAAAGTCAAACCCCCCTTCAAGCCCCATGCCAAGCACTGGCACTGAACAGCAGATAAATGCAGAGGAAGGAGGGAGAGGCTGCCACTGTCCAAGCACAGGAGAGCAGAACTGCTGGCACAAGGTCAGCCAGTTCCACATAGAGAGGAACAAAGTAAAACAAAACTTCATTGTCCTTGTCCAAACTCACCAGATCCAACTCTTCCTGTTCCTCAAGTCTGTGGATCTGCCAGGGCATGTCCGAAAACAAGAACTGCTCATCAAACATGCAGTATCCAGCCAGTGTCATGGATCAAGTCGCAGTGCTGGGAAACAATGCCAGCAATAAACATGATCACACTTCGGTGGCCTTCTGTAAGTCCGGAAGGGAATTGGCCCATACTGCAGCAAAAGGAAGACAGGATTACAGTGTCACTGCATGCAAAACCATCCCAAGTGTGTTTAGAGAGAGGCACAATCCTGAAGAGGGGGACCAGCTGTAAAGAAGAGCCTAAAACAGTGCCAACAGCCAGGAAAAATGGTGAGAAGAGGACACATGATCTGCCTCTCCTCTAAAGAGAAGCCAAAAGAGGTGACCTGATAACAGCACCTAAGCACTTTCAGAGAAGAAAACTACAGGATACTCAAAGGCTCTTTAACTCAGCAGAGGATGGCAAAGCAAGATCCAGTGGCTTATGGTTACAGCCAGAGAATTCAAATCAGAAATGAGATGAGTCACAGTGATGAACCTCAATCACGAACAGTGAATGGAAACAGCAGCTCCTCCATCTACTGGCACTTTCAAAGACAGTGTTCGAAATACAAGCTGCATCCCCACACCCCATCCCGCAGGGCCCATGCACCATCACTCTTTTAATCAAGCCCCACAGGAAAAAGCCGCCGTTGCCTGATGTGAGGGATGTGGCAGCCAATCCGAGGCTGTACTTAACACTTGCAGCTCTTCCATTAGACAATCCCAGCTCTGGGTCCTCAGAAGGATCCTACAGCCCTGTATGCAATTACAGCCAGTGCCTGGCCCTTTCAAGGTGGAACTTGTACATTCATGGTCCCTTCCCCTCCTACGAGCAGATTATAACATGCATACCCATGCAAGGGCAGACAGCACCCTCATCAATGCAAACAGCATACACCCTGCTCTCTCCTGCTGCCCTCTCTGCTCCAGGTCATCAGGTTTTGCTGGAACCCTGACACCAAGTGCAGCCGGGGATGCGGATGCACATAGCTCCCCTTGCTTGAGGAGGGCTTTGCGGCACGTACAGCACATGAAACCTGCCACCCAGCCTCCTGAGCACGCTCTCCCCTTGGTCTTCATTGCTGCTTCATTGCCAGCTTTACCCTTGGCCACCTCTGTGCTGGGCCATTTGCTTGTGAGCTGAGTGTCAGTCACCCCATCGTGCCTCATTTCCCATCCTCTCCCAGGCACTGCACACTGAGCTGTTGTTTGCAACACCCCCAGCTCAGCACCATCTGCGGCTCCATCACCACACTGCCTGCGCCTGCCTGAGCTCACTAATGAAGCTGTTAAATAAGGAACGCCGCTTGCCGCGTGTCCCCTGCACCCACACGCAGCCGCAGCCCCCACCCCGTGCTCTGCCATCACCCATCCTTGCCCTCTGCTCACAGCCCCACAGGCAATCTTTGCTCTTCATGACAGCGTTTACAAGCCAGGCTGTTAAAACCCAGCCTGAGACAATGATTTCATGTGGAATCTGCACCAAATGCTCCCATAAATCTCAGTCTTGCAGTCTCTTCATTCTGTAATTCCAGTCTGAAGGGTAGAGCCAGCTGAGATGCTTTTGACAGAGCATTTGGAGAATGCAGCACTCCTGAAAGAGACTACAATGAGGAATCACATCTATTTTGACAAGAGCTCCCCAAACAAACACCTCAACACAATTTGCTTTAATTGCCCTGTTTCCTGAACATTCAAATATCTATTCCAAAATGGATCCTGTAGCTTCATTTTTATTGCTGAAAAGAATATACAACATTCTGCATGGGAATTACAGAAAACAAGATGCTCCCATATTTGCAGAGCAGCCAGGATTGTATTTCCAGGGGAAAACTTAAGAGTTATTTTTGTTCTTCCTTGGGAAATCTGGGACGGGGAGAAGAGGGGGCTAACACTGAAATCACCCACAGAATACAAATGCTGGGTTTTCAGCATCTCTCCTGAATAGTAATCCAGTTTTCTTAGCAGGATTAAATCTTTATAATCCTTGGGTGCAGTTTGCCCTTGTGTCAGCTCTTTCCTCAGCCCTTGCTCCTGAGCTTAGCTGTGTCTGAGTAACACTGCCATGAGCTGCCTAGGCCTCATGCCTAGAGGGCTGGGTCCCAGGTCTCTCCAGGTACCCTTTGTATACTGGATCTGGCTTCACAGGAGAAGGGCCCCATACCTGTTGGGAGGTGCACAGTCAGCACATGCACAGCTTTGCTTTGTGCCCAGTCTCACAAAGCTGTAGACACCGTGCTTCTCTTTTGCACAAAACTCTAGTGCAGGGAGGTTCCATTTGCAGATCTGGACCTACCAACTGCTCCCAAAGGAGTGTGCATCCAGTGGGTCTAAGGGACTAAGCAGCCCTGCTTGCATCACCAGGGCAAGTCCCTGTTTCAAGGACACAGGTCTCCCCTTCCATATTTAGGGAGTCTGTGTCTCAGCTTCGGCAGTGGCTTCCCCAAAAGGGGACACTCAAAACTGCATTGGAAGAAACTGTGCTCTTGGACTTCATGTCACCACCTGAATGTTCATCATAGAGTCCAGTGGCTCAGCAGCAGCTCTGTGCTGCTGGGACAGTTAACTTTAAGCCCAATTTCTTTATATTTCTTGCTTCAGCAGGGGATAAAGTTAGCACCCAGGCATTCATTGCTGCAGTGGGTCATCCTGGATGCCCAACCACATCATATAACCATAGCATAGAATGGGTTGAGTTGGAAGGGAGCTTAAAGCTCATCCAGTCCCAGTTCCCTGCCACGGGCAGACACCTTCCACTAGAGCAGCTTGCTCCATGGCCAGGTAAGCATGGGCTCTGCATCATTTCAGGTATGAAGGTGGTCCAGGGCTGCCCATGGCCTATTAGGATTCCCAGTGCAGGAGAGCTCCAGGATGAGACCGCAGAGGATCCCTTGGTCTGGAGGCGAAAAGTGAACTCACAGCTCAGCAGAATACAAGAGGCATCCAATTGGCTAAAGCACAACTTCTGTTAGTCAAAATAAAATGGAAATGCTTAATTATTAATCAGCTTATATGCAAAAGAGGTATCATAGCAGGATGGGGGAGGAGGGGACTCATTGTTCCTTAAGAATAAATATTTAACATGATACAGAACAGCATGAATTTTTAAAGAGAAGTTTTTGTAACTGCTGAAGCTCTTGATCTGCTAAAGAAGCAGAATATCTCCTAGCAGCAACGCCAGCTTCTGGAGTGGGCAACAGCCATTTCCACACAGGGACTGCAGAGGAGGAGGAGGAAGGACGCAAGAGCCTGGGCCCCAGGAATAGCAGCTTTGCAACCATCCTCCTCCTACACCCACAACAAAGCAGCTCTAAAAGTGCAGCTCCATTTGGTGGGGTCAGTAGAACCTCAGGGGCTCATCCTGCCCTGCTGGGTCTGTGACAGAATCCAACTGGTTCTTCCTGGTGTCAGGAGCCTGCTCAGTGAGAGCACAGGCTCAGGAAGCTGAGGTACTCCAGCCACTGATGCTATCTGGGGCATGTGAGGAAGACTCATGTTCTCCATCATGCGTGGGGCTGTTGGTGCTGATGGATGCAGGGTCGGGGACCCTGCTTGCACCCACCCATGAGCTCACCCTTCCCTCTTCCCACTCCTCCCAGAGCTTCAGAATCTGTCAGCTGCTTCAGGCGCTGCCTGCAGCCTCAGGAATGAGTCAGAAAGGGAGTAATTCTGCTGGCCCTTCAGCAGGGAATACAGTCTGCTCCAGCCCAGCTCAGTCCACACCAGGCACCAAACCCCAAGGAGCCTTTCTCGCCCCAGTGCTGCAGCTCATCCAGCAGCTCCTGTTGGGAAGCGGCTGCTTGCAGTCAGCTCCCAGACAAGCCATCAGCTAGGAATATCTGGTATATGCTGGATGGGGCCAGCTGAACATGAACAGCTTGTGCCCAGGCAGCCAAGAAGCAACCAGCATCCTGGGCTGTACCAGCACCAGTGTGGCAGCAGGGCCAAGGCAGTGAACGTCCCCCTGCAGCAGCTCTGGGTGGGGGCAATGGGGCACTACACAATGGCACAGAGAGAAGGAAAGGGTTTGTGCAGCAGTAATCAGACCCCGCAGCTCTATTCCTGCCCTCCTCAGGGCCCACTGGCTGCTTGGAATAGCTATGGGGAGCAAAGGGGGAGCAATTCAGCCATTCCATCTTTCTGTTTGTCAAACCAAAGGGCACTGAAGCCATTTTCATAAGGTAAGAGCACCAAGAAATGATGCTGGCTGAAGGCACAGATTGGGGCAAGTCCCCAGTGCCAGACCAAGAGCCCAGCACAGCAGTACCATGGGTATGGATGCAGCAATGGTTAGGAAGGCCGAACATGCCCTTGGAATGGAGGATGAGCATGGACAAAAGGTGTGTGTGGGACAGAGCATCTGCAAGAAGGTTCCTCAGGCAGGAGAGGGAGCCTGATGGTAATGGTGAGATCTCTGGCCTCATATGCTGCGTTGGATGAGCTTTGGGAAGTCTCTGCTTCTTAAGTTTCACATTCACTATGTGAATCCAAGGGGGTTTGGATACCACCTCCAACTTCCTCCCAGCACACTCAGCATCTGCTTGCAATGAGTGCATGGAACCAGATGCAGCAGCACTGAGGCAGTGGCAGGATTCTCTTCCCTGCTCCTGAAAAGAAAGAGTTAAAGCAGCTACACTTGTGAATGATCCTGCTCCCTACTTGTCCCTGCTCCCAGGTACTTCAGGATGGTCCCCCCTCTGCTGATGGGCCACATGAAAGCTATTACACTCTCCCTTGATATATACCTCCCATAAATCCAGGGACTATAAATTAGGGTAACCTTCTGTTTTAAGGCCTACCTGAGCTCTGCAAAGACATCCCAAAGTCAGGCAGATCCTCACTGGAGACATAGGAGCTCTGTCCTCACTTCCCTGGGACACACAGCCTGGCTCAGGGGCACAGAGCTGCCCTTCCAACTGCTGCGTTTGCTCAGGGCTTGGGGAAAACACTGATTTGGGTCCTCAGAGGGGAGACCAAAGCTGGTCTCTGTGCCCCTCCCGCTGTCCCTGGGACCTGTCACCCCTCCTTGCATGCAGCTCCTCTCTGCCACTGTCCCCAAACATCTGGTTAGGGTGAGCGACTGCCTCACTGGTGAACAACAAACAGCCGTGATGCTGGGTGCATGGGAATGAGTGCCAAGTCCTCACCATCACCTCTCAGAAGTCAAAGAAAAGGACCATAAAAGAGGTGCAGCACTTCCCTGCCCACCTCTGAAATCACGTTACCCTGTGATGACCCTGCACTGTGTCTTGGCAGGAGCAGACAGCTCGGGGTACCACAGAGCCTGTTCCTCTGCTCCTCCACAAGCCACAAGTGGGTCATAGTGGCCTGATGCCATGTTCCCACACTCAGGATCCAGCCCCAGCACTGACCCTCACCACACACAAGCTCTCTCTGCCCTGCCTCATCCTCCTGCACATCCCACATGCATCCCTGCTGTCTGCAGGATGCTCCAGGGTTCACTCTGAGCTTCAGGGCTGTAGGCTCTGGAAGCAGAGACCAAACTGGGATTTGCCTCTCTGCATCCAGCCCCAGGAGTAACAGGAACAGAATCATGGGTCACCCACTGCCCTGGGGCAGCAGAAACCTCACAGAGTTACACCCGTTCCACACCAGACCTTCACCTGCTTCCTTCCCACTTCGCTTCCCCTGGGGTGTCTCTCCTGCTTGCCAGACACTGAGTCAAAGCTGTGGGCAGAAGCATGAGAGCTGGACCCACTTCACAGCGCCCACCTTAGCTACATGAGCCAGTGGGAACACAGCAAGCTGGGCCCTCCAAGCACATGGACATGAGGTTGATTTCACCCCCAGAGGCTGGATTCACTAGGCTGTGGGACAGCAGAGAGGTGCACACCCATTGGTCTCACCCCAGCAGAGATGCAGGGTCTGGCTGCGTGAGGGCTCCCAGGCTGCAGCCAACATGCAAGAGCAGCCACAGATCTGCAACAGTTCATCCAGGCCATCTGTGAGCACAGGGGTGACAAATACCTGCAGCTCCAGGGATGGCTGTGGCAGAGGCTGTCCTGTGCCTGCAGGACCGTGTTGCCATGCATGGAGCTGGACCTGCCCTCACCTTGTAGCCATGGAAGATGGAGGAGTGGGAAGATGAGAGCCAAGATCATGAAGACATTTCCATGGCTACACCAAGAGAAGCATGAGCAGCAGGTCAAGGGATGGGATCCTGCCCCTCTACTCTGCTCTCTTGAGGGCCCACCTGCAGCACTATGTGCACTTCTGGTGTGCTCAACACAAGGACATGGAGCTGTTGGAGCAAGTCAAGAGGAGGCCATGAGGATGAGCAGGGGCTGGAGCACCTCCCATATGAAGACAGGCTGAGAAAGTTGGGGCTGTTGAGCCTGGAGAGGAGAAGCTGCTGGAGACCTCAGAGCAGCTTCCAGTGTCTGAAGGGGGCTACAATGATGCTAGAGAGGGGCTCTTCGTCAGGGACTGTAGCGACAGGACAACGGGTGATGGGTTCAGACTGAAACAGGGGAGGTTCAGATTGGAGATAAGGCAGAAGCTCTTCCCTGTGAGGGTGCTGAGGCGCTGGCACAGGGTGCCCAGAGAAGCTGTGGCTGCCCCATCCCTGGCAGTGCTCAAGGCCAGGTTGGACACAGGGGCTTGGAGCAGCTGCTCCAGTGGAAGGGGTCCCTGCCCATGGCAGGGGTTGGAGCTGGAGGAGCTTTAAGGTCCCTTCCAACACAAATCATTCTATGATTCTAGGGACCCAGGCCACCAGGGCAACACTTGCCAGCCATGATCCAGCCTTCTACCATGAAAAGGTTTTGTTTTCACAGCATCAACAATGTACAAACTTAGTGCACAAACTTAGAACACACAGGGCCACACAGAAGGTAGGAGAGAGCAGATTCCCACCACCACTCTGCCATGGGCTGCCATAAACTCAGAGGGTTCAAGGCAAGCCTGCCCAGGTCTGCTTTGCCATTGCATGCTCCCCAATGAACAGCTTCACCTCTGTCTCTGGTGCTGCCACCCAGAGCATCTCACAGTCTCATCTGGGCAGACCACGAACACACACCAAAACCTGAAGCTCAAACTAAACAGATGAGCTTCTCAACAGAAAACACCCCAAGAACCCAGCCTACTCTTCTGCTTCTGGATGAGAAATCTAATAAAGTCATTGATGTGAGTTAGGGCTGAGCACCATTACTCTCCCCCAATTTGTGCTGTCAGCCCCTTGTAAAACATGACATATGACTCTGAAAATTCATCTTGGGCACCAAACAGAATTTATTCTGCTGTAAAAAAGAAATGTGCAGAATGAGATGGTGAAGAGTGGCCCAGGGACCTCCACAGCCCTGCAAACACACACGCACTGATCTCAGCAAACAGTTTGTTCTATTCCCCACCGCTGCCATCCGTCTCTGCTCCATCCATTGCCCGATCCACCTGACAGGAGAATATGACTTTTAAAGGTCACCACTTAATGATGTTAAGGAGCCATCCTCCTTCCCAGATGAAATACTGATCAATCTAATATTTCTGACTGGACTCTGCTCATGGAGAAGGTGCGCGGGGATCCTGCTCCCCTTTATGTTCCAAATATACTTAAAGCCTTTTCTGAAACCAATCTGATAATTCACGCTGGGGACAGACACAAGCTGGAACTGACACATCATGCATCCAGTTTGCAGGCACGAAGCCAGCAAAAGGGGTGATGAGGTGCAGTTTGCATTGCTCTGCAACATAAAGTGCTATTATATCCTTACATAACTTAAGTGTATAAATGTTCATCTATTGCCTCTCCTCTAACCTGTGGAGAACTGGAGCAGCTGGAACAGCCCCAGACCCACTATTTTCCATGCATTCCACATTCCTGGGCTCACAGATCTCACATGCAGCTCTACTGGTGTACGGCACCACTGCCCCATGCTCAGCAAACTTACAGAGTGGGAGCATCATCTCCCACACAGCACTAGGAGGCCCTGTGCCTCCCAAACAGGGTTAATCCCTGCTTCTCAGTGTCACATCCCAGGGACCTTCACACTGAATCAGTGCTGGGCTGCAAAATGTCCTTCAGTAAGATTCGTTGTGGAGCACTCTGGCACTTCCTACCCCATCCTTTGCTGGGCCATTTCCAGGCTGCTCTCAAAGCACAGCAGCCAAGAAGATCAGGTTTAACAGGTCTGGCTCCCTACAGCAAAATCCCTGCTCCAAGGAGACTTGGCAGCACCTCGGTGCCCCATCGCTGCCTTGCAGGGGGGCACAACGGGAGCCCTCCCACAGCCCAGGTACAGGACTTGGGCTCTCTTGGGTTAAAATAACAGCATGATTTAAGTATGTACCTCATGGGCCCTCTCCAAAACTGGGCAGCCCCAGCACTTGGTGCAGAGCTGGAGCAGCACACACCATCTCACACTAGCACCCCCATCCAGCCCGCTCCTCATCCCAGCTCCAGGCAGAGGGATCAGCCTCATGAGCAGCCTGAGAAAAAGACAAACAATTTGAATGTACAGTCCTCAAAATGAAGCAAACGGCTCCATTTGGAATTACAGTGAAGAGCACTTCATTTGCTTGTGGATGTGCAGTCTGAAACACGCGCCCGACCAGAGGGAGCATGGTTATCATTTATTCAGCAGGCAGCACATTGCAGAGTCTTTCAGAAGTCCTCACAACAAATGCCATGGATGGGGCAGGAAGCAGAGCTGGTTTGTTTAGTTTGTACTTTTCTAAGCACAGGGAGTGGGGTCAGCTCTGAATTTCCAAAGCATCTCAGAGGTCTCAGGCTCCAGAGATCACATCCACATCTTTGCTTCCATTCTTGCTCATTTTGCTCTGCAAAGTAGATCCCTCCAACTTTGTTAGGAAAAAAGAACAACACAAACCTTGAGCTGCCTTGTTCCAAACCCCCTCAGTTCTTTCAGCAACAACAAAGAGCAAATTGACATCCAGACCTGTCTTTATTCCCAAACAATTTCACATGAAAATAATGTATCTTTTAACCATCTGGACCAGTAGCTTAAAGCAGCCAAGAGGACTGCACTGTGTGCACAGTCAAACTAAACCAGGTCAGTTGTCTTCTTCCCCTCTTCTCTCTACCTGGATTTCAAATGGAAGCAGATGGAGTTTCAGCTGAGGCAGAACAAAGCTGCATCACAGAGGAAAGACCCTGAGCCCACAGATGCCTATGGGTGCAGTGCAGAGGGTGGGATGCATGGCATCATGGAGGCTGGGACATGTGGCATCATGCAGGGTGGAATATCTGGTGTGGCATCCCAGATGTGCTGCCTCCTCTATGCCTTTGTTTCTCCAAAGCCTCTGGAAGAACCTTGGGGACAGTGTGCAGCTAAACCCCAGGCTGACACCTTCCACCTTCCCCAGGAGAGAAGCAACAAAGGGCTATGGGTGACAGAAGCTGTGCTATGGAAGATACTGTTGGAATGGGTAAAGGGAAAAATTCCCCCTTTCATTTCCTCACCCAAAGACAAACCTGTAACAGCACAAATAGGAGCTGTCCCATGGATATTAGCCTGCCAAAGTGCTCTCCTCCCTAGACAGGAGTTTTCAGAGCAGCAGGATTCGTACAGCTGGGCCCCTTACAACTGTTTGCCAACAGGGAAATTGTAAGTCAGAGCAGAAAAGGGCCCCCATGAAAATGGGACAGCAACAGCCACACTGGGGAGAGCAGAAAACATGGAGATGTTCTCCCTGATTCTCCCCATGCTCAGGGCCAGAGCCCAGTGGCTGCATCTCAGGCTTTAAACCATCAGAAACAACTAACAGATTCTGGCTCCTGAAGTCAGCTCATGCTCACAGACATAGAACATCTGCCTATGAGCACAGGCAGAGAGCATCCTCCCACTCAGGAAGGGCAAGCAGAAGCACCGCCCCTGTCTGCCTGACCTGGGAAAGCAGCTTAGGGGTGAACTCAGAGATGAGAGTGGCAGGGAAGGGGCCGGCGCACCAGAATTAGCTGCCCAACAGGAAGAGGATTACACACTGCAGCATGTCCTGGGAGGCAGCCAGCAGCCAGGGCTGGAAGGCAGGGCTAGCTGGGGATGGGAAGAATGAAGAAGTCAGGGCTGGGCTGGCCAGGCAGGAGGCTGGGGATGATGGGGCTCTGCATCCTCACCCCAGCTTGGATGGGGCTGGCTGAGGGCAGCAGCTACACAGGGATCAGTATGAAGGGGAAGAAGCAGGTCACGTGCAGAGCATGGCCCAGTTGGGCTTTTGGAAAGAGGCCACTGTTACTTATGATAGCCAGAGTTCAGCAGGGTGCTCAGGAGCTCAGAAGGGAATGAGAGGGATGATATCGAGCCACTGAGCAGCAGGCAGCAGTGTCAGCAAATAGGTTTTGCCAGAGGTTTCTGTGATGTGGGTTCTGTAGTGACCCAGACACTGCTTATCCCTCCTACAGAACAGGAGCTAGAAGCAAATGTGGAAGAGATGCATTTACCAGTGACATCTCAACTCTGAAGCAGCATGGGTAGAAAAGAAATAGAGGCAAGAAATGTGACAGATTAATGGTCTAGGGCTGAAATACGAGATTAGAAGTTTCAGAATATGCCTGCACATTCCAGGTGCTCTTTAAATTTGTACAATCTAGGGACTCTATTATGTAAAATTTAATTGCCTAAGAAATCCATACAGCTCCATACTCTGAGCAGCCAGAGCAGGTTCTTCTTTTTGCAATCTTTATTCAGGATGGTTTTAAAGATTGAAATATGAGCTCTGCTGGATAAAGGGAGTTTGCTAAATCAAGTGCCACAGTTGGGCTGAAGCACAGAAGGATGTGGCTAAACAATGGATGCAAGCAGTTCCTGCAAGGCAGGCTGCATCCTTTTGCTTTGCATAGTGCCCTGCTGCTAGAGGGTCTGTGGGAGGGCTGAGAACAGTGCAGAGCCCATAAAGCCCTTTTGCTTGGGATAATCTGCCCCAAAACAGCTCCTGGAACTCAGCACGCCCAAAGTCCAAGGAAGAGCTGAGTGTTTGCTCAGGTAGAAAGTACAAGGTTTGTTAAACTCTGGGCAGCAGAGCCAAGCTGGACAAGCAGGAGGATACCATAGAACCACAACCTGGTTTGGGTTGAAGGAACCTTAAAGCCCATCCAGTCCCAACACCTGCCACGGGCAGGGACCCCTTCCACTGGAGCAGCTGCTCCAAGCCCCTGTGTCCAACCTGGCCTTGAACACTGCCAGGGATGGGGCAGCCACAGCTTCTCTGGGCACCCTGTGCCAGCGCCTCAGCACCCTCACAGGGAACAGCTTCTGCCTGAGATCTCATCTTAGTCTCCCCTCCGGCAGGTTAAAGCCATTCCCCTTGGCCTGTCCCTACAGGCCCTTGTCCAAAGCCCCTCACTAGGTTGCTTGTAGCCTCTTTAGACATTGGAAAACTGTTATAATGTCATCCCAGAGGCTTCTCCAGGCTGAGCAAGCACCAAGGGTTTCTGCTGCTTTACGTTACCCTGTGCTGAGCATGAACTTATGGAGCATAGCCATAGCCCAGAGAATATGGATGACAGCCAGCATCACCCCATTTCTTCCCTTACGGCTGTACCTATGAGTAGCTTGCAGGAAAGGGATGGAGAGGGGCAGGCTCAGAGCCAGTGTGATTACATGAGATCCACTTTGAGCTCTGGAAGCACTTTCTGAGAAAAGCCCTTCTTTTCTGACTGATCTGCAAGGATAGAGGATCAGGGCTGATCCTGTACTAGGCAAGGAGCCCATTTGGATGGGAAGGTGCAGGGGCTGAATGTGGAATGCTGTGAGTAATGCCCAGGAGCAGTGCCCAGCACAGCATCTCCCTCACAGCCTCTCTTCTGCAGGGACTCAATTTGTCCAGGTGCTGGTGCCTCCAGGACAAAGCAGGAATTCAGACCTTGACCTTCTGCACCATAAGAGAGACCAAGGAGAGAGAAATAAGGCACCAGCCTGTGATGCATGAGCCCAGCAACCACCGGCTCCCAACGCAGCCTCTCCAGTTCTCTGCTGTCCTGCCCCACTCACATTCCCTGCGAGCATCTCTGTGGACCCATGAGCTGCTGCAAGGCAAGCCCTGAGCTGTGCTGCTCAGGAAACCTCACCTGCAAAGCCTTTCACGCCCCATTCACACCCCTCTTAAAGCGATTGGGCAGAGCTGGGCTTGACATGGAGAGATAGAGGTGAGTAATCCTCTCCACAGACACCCAGCCTTGCAGAAGCAACCAGCGAAGAGATATTTAAGGTTGCTACTGAGCACTTAATACAGTTTATATTTACAGCTTAATGGCTTTTCAGCATCACTAACTTCCATTCCAACAGAAAGACTTCTACTGTATTGCCTCAGCTTAAGTGCTAACAACATCTTCACATTAATAAATATTTTAAACCCATGGAACTCTAATCTCCTTTGGCACGGAGCTGGCACCTGCTCAGCTGGAGGCTGCATTTGCACATGAGAGAAAGCGGATGGAAAAACACATTGCCGGTCCCCGGGACCACATTAGCATGGAACCTCAGAGCACCTCTGCCTGGGTGGAGCTTCCTTTCCTCTCTCCACCTCCGAAAGCAGGAGCCCTGTAAGACACCTCCTCCGAGGTCTGTACCTGGATGCTGGGCTCACACCAAGGGCAAACCACGCTCTGCTGGAACATCCCTACCCAGGATGTCTCCCGAGACTCACCCAGGGGCTGATGGAGCCAAGCCCTCAGCTCAGTCCTCAGGAGCTCCTCAGAATTCCCTTTCCCTGTCTGTCGCACACCCTCTCCATGCCTGAGCTCTGGGTGCTAGGACCTGCAGGGGGAAGCCCTTCTCTGTGACCCCCAGTGTTCACACACACCTAAAGCCTCCTCCCCCTGCTACTGAGAAGCAGATGCAGGGCACAGAGCAGTTGCCTGGGAACATCAGGAAAATCACAGGCTTTGGGCAGAAGATGGGCAGTATCAGCTCCAGAAAAAAAGATTTGGCTCTGTCCTTGCTCAAGACTGATGGGGGTCACAAAATAAGCAGGAGATGGAGATTCTGCCATTTGGTGGAATGGACATTCTTGGAGTAAAGAACCATCTCAGACCTTCTGATCATAGTGCATGCCTTAAAACCACCCTCATCAGCGTGAATTCACAGCATGCAAGAAGCAATCTGCATGATGGAGAGCCATGCCTGCATGAACTGTCCATGCAGAGGAGGGGGAGACAGAGCAGGCTCTAGGAAGATGTGCACGTAATCCAGCAGAGAACATGCTGAGCAAAGGACCTGAACCATACGAGAGTATCCTTCTTATAACCTATTCAGGCCTCTCCAATAGGTACTGGTCCACAAGGGCTGGGTTTTCCCACAGAAAGTTCACAGTGTGCAGAGTTGGCACTGGTTTAGGACTGGTTTAGCACTGGCCCAGGACAGGCTGCACTTGAAAGTTTGGGGCAGCACAATGGTCCCACCTGCCAAAGCACAGCCCTCAGAGAGGCTGAGCATGCACTGCCCCACCTACAACACTGACAGATGGGTCATCTGAGGATGCTGCTCCTCATAAAGCTCCTTCCTGAGGGCACTGATAGATCTCAGCTCAGGGAACTAGAAGCAAATACAGAATGCAGCAAGATGGACCTGCTCAGGGCAGGCACAGGTCCCTTCTGCAGCATTTAGTCCATGGATCACCTCCGTTGTAGCATGGGTCTGTGGCCATGGGGCACTTTCCATCGGTGTCCCTTCAGGCCAGGCTGGGGCTTACGTTGGTCCTCAGTGTGGCTCCTGCAGACAAGTGTAATGATTTCAAAACCCTGAGAGATTCAAGGAGAAATCTGAAAAGCCAACCACAGCCTAAAGTCCACGCAGGCTCAGGGTGTAACTTCTAACAAGACAGGGGCTCTAGCTTCCAACCCAAACCACTCTGGGATTCTGGGATCCTATGACTACAAAGTGCTTCTGGCACAGGCTCTGCTGCTCCACAGACATCCTGCCCCTTGTGAGAACAAGATGCTCTGCCCGTCCAGTGACCCTGCACCATGCAAGCAGGGCAACCTCTCTCAGATCGAGGTCCTGTGGACCATGGAGCTGGGTGTGGTGAGTCCATTCACCCTCTCCTTGCTATAACACACGCAATCCTCAGGCAGGAATGAGGCTGCCCCATGCTAACCACATCAGTCTCTTCAAACAGAAAGCTCTCACAGCAAACTCCTCCTTTGGCTCACAGTGGGGGATCCCTGCTGATGAGGGAAGCATCGAGGCAGAAGGCAGAGGCACTACTTTCATGTGCAGAAATAGGATGGGGCTTTGTGTCCCTTCTGAGGAACCTAATTGCACAAGAGTCACACACACACTCCTGAATCCAGTGAGCAAAGCTGTGGCTGAGAATAGCAAACACGTATCAAGCACAAGCTGGGTCACCTGTTTTGAATTGTCTGTGTGGTTTGCTACAGGAGGGAGAAAAAAATAATCCAACCCGCTTCTGCTCTCAAGGCTCCAGCTCTGGAAATGCCATTATGCCTTGGCTTGTACAGGGAATTTTACAAAGCTCAGTTGAAGGAAAACCTTGACTTGTACAGCAAGAGATAAAAATCCTCAATGTTCACAAATGAATGCACCCATCTGCTGTGCACTGTGTTATCTCCCTCCAAAAGAAAGGGGGAAAAAAAACAGGAAAAAAAAGGAGGAAAAAGTGAATTGAACTTTGGATGCTTTTCATTTCCCTACAATGTGCAGCAAACTGTGATTCCTATTCATTACGAGAGAAGATTGACATTCATTATAGTGTGCATTAAATTCCTCATTCTTCTTCTACCTTCAAAATTAGTCTACAGAGGGTAGTAACTACCAATTTCTATATTGAATTTCTAGTAACTACAGTGGGGGTTTTGTTCCAAATAAGCAAGGCAATTATGAGGCACACTTCTTCCTGAAATGGTGAAACAGGCAGTGCCATTTGAAACCTCCATTGTTTCCCTTTACAGCTGCAGTTAGACATGTGCACAAGCAGCTCACATGTTTGCTCCTGAATGCATTTTGGAAGAAATGCCTCCACCCCAGAGCACAGGCATCACACAGTGGGTGGGAGCTGCAGCTCTGGATGTGTGCAGCTGCGATGTATTACCAGACATGGGAGAGCCCTCATCTTTATTCAAAAACCATAAGTATTTGTAATAGGCCAGGTTGAATGGGGCTTGGAGCAAGCTGCTCTAGTGGAAGGTGTCCCTGCCTGTGGCAGGGGTTGGCACTGGAGGAGCTTTGGGCTGGAAAAGCCCAAACCAGGCTGTGATTCTATGATCACCATATGGCAGATGTGGAGAAGCTGACTATCTCCAGAGCCAAGCAAAGCAGCGGTGAAGAGGATGTCAGTGGGGTAAGAAACCCTGCAGCCCACAGCTTCTGATGCTGGATTTGTGTCCAAAACCCCTTCTTGGCTTGCACAGGCTGCCCTGGTGGCAGGGCCAACCTCTGAAGGTGTATGGAGGGTGGCTTTCTATGCAGACTTTTTAGCCATCTTGAAGATAAAAGCACATGGGATGGAGACCCCCTGGCCCTGCACAGTGCCTGGCCCTCCTTGGCTTGCTCTGGAGGACACTTGGCCCCTCCTGCCAGCCCAGGGCACATCCAGGAAGCAGAGCCCCATGCCCCCGGGCTGCAGTTGAAGCAAGAGCTCTTCCCTCATGCCTGGCTGGCCACAGCCTGCTGAAGGGATTTCTCAGCAGGGCAGACAGCATGGGGGCATTACGCAGTGCTGGGTCAGTGCTGCAGACAGACTGGAGTGCTTTAACCTGGTCAGTAACCTATGAAAGACCCTTTCGCATATGCAACCCTTGTGCAAAGCCCTCACCATCCATCCTTTTGCTGATGCTGTGAGTCCATCGAGGCCACAGCACAGCTTTCACACAGCATGGGTACCCCAGTAATGGGTCACTGAAGTAGGAGCTGTCACTCTCCCTGGAAAAGGAGTTACAATAGATAGTGGTGGCTGGAAACCTTTAGTATAGGTACCTGAGAAGGCAGGCTGGGGTGACTTCAAGGGTCTCTGTGCTGGGGGTAAGGGACATGGGCACTTGGTGAGTTGCACATCTGCCTCAGGAACAGCTGGAGATGGCCGAGGCAGCACAGCTGGAGAGGTACACATGAGTGCCACCACTGCACACCCCCCTGCTCTCATCTAGACAGTGAAGCATGACACCAGACAGACTCTCTTTACAGACACACAGCAATCAATCACTTGTACTTTGCTATTTTCAGGCCAGGCTCCAAAGTCCCAACCTCTGTCCCTAAGGGACAAAGCCAAAGCCATTGGAGCTGCCCTGCAAGGTGCCAGAGTGGAGCAGGAGACTCTGCAGCATGACACGTGCTCGCCCAGGACAGGGAATGGTCGGAAGAGATGCCAGGATCAGACAATGAAGGACACAATGAGTTTGAGGGGCAGAACCAGCACCACCAGCAGGAGACAGAGCAGTATTTCTGCCCCAGGGCAGATGAGAGCAGAGTCTGTTACAGAAACCACGTGTCTGGAGCCTGTTGGGGGTTTAAGATGCTGTCTGAGGGTGATTCAGATTTTGCATTTTTGCCTGGTGAGTTCTCTGTTAGCACTGCCAGACTGTGAGTGCAGCACCCGGATGCTGGTCACACATCACCCCCTCAACCCTCCGCTGGTGCACATGGGGAGTACCGCAGGGAGTTAAAGGCAACTTGGACAAGGCATGGACTCAAACATCATATTATCAGCATGAGCCAAGTAATAAACCTAGTCAGGGACATTCAGGCTTCTGAACCCACCAAGCAAGGGACACAACTGCCTTCTTGCTCATGAAAGACCACACAATCAGTGCCAACATGTGAATTGAGATAGCTTTAGTAAAAGCAGGCCACCTCCATTTACTGGCTGCACTCCCACCCAGTAGTATGTCCCTCTTAGCTGTTGCACTTGATGTCCTAAAGACAGTAAAGACCAGGAAAACCCAGCCTGGTTGGTGTAAGAGCAACATGAGAAAAAGACCAAGAGGAGTGAGTCTGACAGTTCTACCCAGGGTACAGGCATAGTCATGTGGATTGAAATGCTGTGTCCCCAGAGGCAGCATACCACAGAAGTGGGTGGCACCAGCACAGCATCCTGATCTGGGAGAGGAAATGCTTCCTGAAATGGAAATACTCCTTAGTGAACATCCTCCCCATCTCATTGGTCTGAGACTTGATGTCCATCTCTGCCCTATATTCCCCTTCAGTGCTCACAGCCCTTCTCCCAAGACCTCTGCGTTTATTGTTTATTGATTAAGTAGATTTTAATACACCTTGTGATGGATTTGTAATAGCTCTTATCTGAATGTACAGAGAGTTCCACAATACATGCAGAGCTTTGTCATTCTCTTCATTAGCACCCAGGCAAATAAGAGTACACTAGATCTGGAGATCCTCAGAGCCTCATGCTCCCCTCCTCAGAGACACCAGATATGTGAGTGCTAATTCAGACAGTTCAGGCTGCTGGGAAGGGCACCTCCAACGTATTTGTCATCACTTTCAAAACCCTTATTTACTCTGTGCTGTTTCCAAAACCCCTCTGGGAGCTGGGAAATGAATCTATTTTCCTATTGAAACCCATCACATGGACATCCTGCCTTGCTATTTTTAGGGATGCTTGTGAAGGCAGGCTACACTGTTATTTCAGGGTCCTGCCAGCCTAGAGCTGCCCATGCTGGCTGATAGCAAAGGGTCCTGGAGGAGTGCCCAGCTGCACACCTTGGCTTGTTCTCTGAGAGTTTCTGCTCTGCTGACCCTGAAGCATTTGTCCTGAACAGAGACAGGTCTGTACTGGCAACTGTAGTAACCCTGCAAAAAGCTGGAGGTGACATCCTGCACAGGGCTACACAGCCAGAGCCATTCACACAGCTCTGCACGTGTATTCTGCCTCCCCAGAGCTGCACCTGAAGCTAGCACAGTCCACAGAGGAACTGTGGAAATGCTGCAGAGATAGAAACATGCAACACCTAAAGAGGGCCTACAAGAGACCTGGAGAGGGGTTTGGGACAAGTGCCTGTAGGGACAGGCCAAGGGAATGGCTTGAACCTGCCAGAACAGGGGAGACTGAGATGAGCTCTTAGGTAGAAGCTGTTCCCTGTGAGGGTGCTGAGGCGCTGGCACAGGGTGCCCAGAGAAGCTCTGGCTGCCCCATCCCTGGCAGTGTTCAAGGCCAGGTTGGACACAGGGGCTTGGAGCAAGCTGCTCCAGGGGAAGGGGTCCCTGCCTGTGGCAGGGATGAGCTTTAAGGTCCCTCCCAGCCCAAACCAGGTGATCTTAAGGTCCTTTCCAACCCTAACTACTCTGATTCTATGATATCCACCCTGGCAGGAGCTCATAAAAGCAACAGAGCTGATGTGGCAGGAAAGGCTTTGGCAGGAGATCCAGCAACCAGGGCAAAGCCCCCCAGGGATGTTGATACAGTCTTTGGTTATTCACCCGTCCTGAAATTCATCTACTTTGCTCGGTCACTCCAGCCCACACTGTAATCACACCTCCTTGTTTGTTCCATATCTACCTCCCAGGGGCAGCCTCTAAACTCAGCCACTCATTTCAAGCCTCAGGTCTGAGCTCAGATTGTCCCATCAGTCACTGGTAGCTGTGAGAGCTGGGATTCCCTTTAGCTCTTTGCCCATTGCACATTCAATGGAACAGGGAGCTCCCTCCTGCTGCAGCAGCATCATCTGGATCTGACTTGGCAGCGGTCCCTGGGGCAGGGGAACCCTTCCCAGCACTGGGCTGGCTCCCCCAGGGTGCTCCAGCCACTGTGAGATGTGTCACTGCTGAGAGCTCACCCCCAGTACCCTGCGATGGGGACATCATCTCCTGACATCGCCCAGGAGCCGGCTCAAACCACTGAAACACGTTCCACCCATCACAACACATCAGCTAAGGTCAGGCTCTGCTGACAGCAAGGCCAAGCACGTGAGCTCCCAGCACTTTCACAGCACTGGAGATCCTGCTCTCAGGGAGCATCCAAAGACTCCCCAGAGGACCCAGCTCCCCATGCTGTGGGTTGGCCGGATACATCCCCAGAGACAGAGCATATGCCAGTGATGCCCATTCCCTCCTGGCAATCCCAGCTTGATACCCTGAGTGACATTTCCCAGGAAAAGAACAGCTCAGTCAATTCAAAGGTTAGATTTGCATATTTCCTGGTGCTGCTCTGAAGAGCCAGTCACTGGTTGGAATTGCTGCCAACCTGCTGCACAAGGAGCAGCAAACATCCGGAGCCCACCAAGGCTGAGGGACCCTCCTGGGTGGCACCATGCAACTACTCCACATGGACCTTTAGCTCTGAAAGGGAGCAAACCAAAGGAGCATGAGCAGTGGAGGGGGTGAAGCTCTGGCCATGCAGCCACAGCACAGCCCAGGGTGCTGAGGAGGAAGCCAGCATTGCCTCCATTACTCCCTTTGAGGCACAGCGAGGACTGGATGCACCCCGAAGCAAAGGAGGCACTTCTGTATTAACTAGCATAACATCTGCTTTCAACACTGTGCCTGGGACTGTACTGCTCCAATAATGTGTCCATGGAGGCCATAGAAAGTCTCAACAAAAAGCTCCAAAGGCTACAGGCTCAACAAAACGCTGCACATTACATACTCTTCTGGTGTGTGCAAAGGACTGTTACAAATTCAAATGAACAAGTCATGAGTGAATCACCCAACAGGGAAGGGTTGGCTTCAGCTCAACAGAAGCAAAGCAGCAATCAGGGAGGGCTCTCACTGGGACAGGGCTTAGGCTCAGCCACAGGCTGCTCAAACACAAGAAGAAGCTCCTCAGCAGCGCACATGGTGGGAGATGCAGGGCACAGGACCACCCTGCAGCACCAGCTCCCATCTCAGCAATGCCATGTAGCTCAGCATCAGCCCAGACAGAAACAGAGGCAGCCCCTTGTGCAGCACTCACCATGCCCACCTGGCTCCAAACACATGTATGGCCTTGGCACAAACAGCCCCACGTATGTGCACATGGTACCATACATCCAGGCACATTCATACTATGAAACGGGCATTTTGGTCCCACAACCATCCCTACAGCCTCACGATCCAGAAAGGCCTGGAAGGCCCCTGCAAGGCTCCACGAGGGTGCACTTGACATGAATGGTGGATCTTGCCCATCACCTCATGAAAGGTTTAGGGGAGGCAGCAGTGGGGAGCTGGGGATCACAGGAGATGCTCTGGCACCTGACTGCAGCCTGAGCCAAAGGTTCAGAGTCAAGGATCTTGTACAGGGGCTGTTGGGGTGCACTTGCAAACACCGTTCATCTCCTTTTCCTCTCTGTCGATTCTGACACTCACAATGAGGTGCAATTTTCCTTACAGTATCATTTAGCTCCCATCACACTGAGAGAATCCTGTGCCATTATAGCCCTATCTCCCATTATCACTTCCCACTTCTCCTAGTGCAAAGTGTCAGGCTCATTCCTTTAATTCACAACACCTCTCAATTTTAGAGGCAGCAGTAAATGCCTGCCCTGCCCCAGCCCTGGATGCAGGATGAGCTCACTTCTTCATTAGCAGCCCAGTGCTGCATTCCCCACCTTCACAGCAACTGGACATGGGACCTGCAGTGCCATCAGTTTGCCCCATCTCCTCCCATTGGGATGCTCAGTCTGCACTGGGTGTGTTCTAACACAGGGGGTGTGGGGAGAGGCAGGGGGTACACAGACATCACTACTGACACCCAGACAGAGGGACCATGACGAGAGCTGATGAGGAGGGGCTGCGTGCCTGGGTTACACACAGCTAGTGGTAGTCGCTGGCCCATGGCCTGTGCATGTCACAGGGTAAATCACTCTCCTGACAGTGGGTCACCAGTGGAGCTGGACCTGGTGATCCCGTGCTCTGCTCCTGGCCTGTACGGTGTCTGCACTGCAGCTGCGGGCAGCAGCACATGGCCAAGCTCAAGTATCCCATCCACACAGTGAGTAGAACAAACCCCACACCTGTCACTGTGGGTTTTAGGGGTTTCAACATCAGCAGGTTCCCCCATTAAGCCATTGTTTTACAGGGTGGCTTTATGAGCAGGAAACAGAGCACAAATGTGCATAGCAAGGGAGTCATGCTCAGATGAGCAGCAGTAAAGCCTTCATTTTAGGAAGAGAGGAGCAAGTTAAAAAGGCTCAGAAATCCAGCCAAAACCAACAGAGCTCACACACTCCAGAGGGTCCACCTCAGCTGCAGCAAGAGCAGGGAAGAGGGTGCGGGCAGGAAAATGAGTCCACAGCACACAGAGAGCTGAATTGGCTGGCACCCTGTGGGTGTTTGCCAAAGAAATAAGCTCAAAACGCAGGCATTGAACACGTCAGAGGGCTGGGATCCCCCTCCAGCACCTAAGGCAGAGCCCATGCAGTGCAGGGAGTTCCAGGAGCCCAGCACAGCTCTCTCCACACCTGCCAGCCCTGAAGCCCATCCATCACAGCACATGTCCAAGACACTTCACATAACGCTGGGCAGGTGGCAAGGCTGGAGCAGGCAAGGGGTCTTCTTCTGGGGGATCCTCATGACAATTAAAGCATCCCAGATGCCACTACGTGAGGGGCAAGCCCACCTCCAACTCCCATGCAACGAGCACCGTGCCAACATGCCACCAGCTCACACACACAGCTATATGCAGTCAGCCCCTTCCCCACATGCCAGCTCCCAGCAGCAACATACCAACTGCTGCTATCCCAAGAGAGAGAAAATTCCCTGTCTACCTGATGGGAGCATACCAATTGGTTCTCCAACTGATTCCTTATGCAGGCTTCAGCCACAGGCACCCCTTCTCCATCACGAGCATTGTGCGCACATGCCTGAGGTCAAGCTCTCCCAAGCTCCTTATAAATCCAAGGTGCTCAGGAAATGACCAAGCACACTGCTTTGAACAGAGCTGTGTCCCCACAGCCCAGCTGGCCACCCAGGAGCTCAGGATTAATTGTAAGCCTAGCAGAACAGCAGGAAAGCTAAAAATAAACAGAGCAAAAGGAGAGCATTTCCCACCAGAGAGCCATGGCCAAGTAAAGTCAGTCTCTTCTGGGCTGGCTCCCAGGAGGCAGCTCACATTCATTTACTGTGCCACTGGCATAAACGTCTCCGTCTGGCTGTGCTGCTTCCGCGGTGCTCCCATGCAACCTGGGAGGAAACGGGCCCGTTACTCGCACACACGGCAGCAGCAGCCCCAGCCCCTCCCAGGGGCTGCACACAGGAGAGGAAGCAGCCTCAGGAAAATAGGAATGGGGCTCGCTGAGCTGAGGATGCTTAACTGGACACCGCCTGCTTTCTGGACATCACATTTCCCTTTAGCACAGCCCAGTGCCCCAGCAGCAAACAGTGTGTTGTGACAGAACTGTCTCTTACTAAAAAGAGCAGGTGTTCTGGAGTTTGAGGATTCCGGGTTGAGAGAAGCTCAGCATAATAAAGAATGATAACTAGTTTATTAATACAGGGAAAATATAGAGGTAACAAAAGATACAGTAAAGGGTATCTCTGATGTTTGGTTATCTTACCAACCCCAAGGACTATGTGATGATGATCAGGAAACCAGCTCCAAGAAACAGCATCACAGTGTGAGGTGGCAGGCTTAACCTTAGCAGGCATCCCCACAGAGGCAACATTGACCTGGGTGGTATGGGGGTCTGCCTCCCTGCATTGCATGAGGCTTGGGCTTTTATACTGACCAAAATGCACACTCATTCTGACACAGGGGGCCAGCTTACATTGGAAGAAGTGGCCAGCAATATCTAGAAAGGCCTCCAAGGGTTGGGAGTTTTCCAGGGAGTTCTAAAGAGGAACTTTCCAGGTAGGAACCAAAGCTGGACTTTCAGGGGAGCAGCCAAAGAAGGACACTCCAGGAAGGAGCCAAAGAGGACAAACAGTACTGTGGAGACAGTACTTTCCTATATTTGTGTGTTTCACCATGGACCATTATCTATTGTCCCTGACACACCAGGAGAGATGGCTCATCTGCCACAGTTGTGGGTGACATCAAACCCAACGATGTTACCTTTTCCCATCTTAGGTTCCACGACCCCTTGGCCAGGCTCTGCCTCCAGACCCCAGCTGAAGTCTCACTTCAATGCGCGTTGTCAGAAATTGAGGCTTAAATATGACACATCAAAATCCCGCACAATCTGACACCCCATGGCTCCCAGGCAGGCTTGGCTGGCAGCATCCCTTTGCTGTCTCACCCAGAGGGGCTCAGATTCATATTATGGATTGAAATTGAAGCAGCCAATTGGGGGATTCAGCAGCTGTCAGCCTGCACAGTGCAGGGGGAGCAGGGGCTGGTGTGGACAATGCAGCCCTACAGCACAGCCTGGGCCCCTGCCCATGGGGCTTCCCAACTGCCCCAAACACCAGCCTGGCTGGGACCACCCAGGCAGCACCAACATGAAAACCCACACTGGTCATGCACTGCTGTTGGTCTTTGGAGAGAGCTGGGCTGCTCTGCAGACCTTTACATGCTCTGTGGAGACCCCAGGGCAAGGTATGAGAGGGTTGTTAGAGGAGCAGGGCCAGAGCAAAGGGGCAAGGCAGATGTGTGACAGCAGGATCAGGCCTCCTGCCTGCCTGCAAGGCAATGCCTGCCTGCAGCTAATGGGCTCATCCCTAATCATCATCAGCTATGGAACATGCCTTGAGTTCAGGTGACAGATCTCAGCCTGCTCCTGCTGCTGGTCCCCCTCCTGCCTCACATCTGGCAGCAGCCGCTGCCTCAGCCCAACAGGTCCAACAGGCCATCCCCACATCCAACTTCCTCCTGCAGAGCATCCCACCATCCATCACTGTGCATGTGGTTAATGTACATACTCAGGACTGTGAGCTGCTGTAATTACCATCGTTCATCCCCCTTCCCTTCAGGAAGTATTAGCTGCAGATTGAGGAAAGAGGGAGGGTGGGAGAGAAGCCCCTGGACTTGATAAATCAGCTGCTGGCAAAGAACCAAGCCAAACATGACTGCACAGCCATCCAGGAATGGACACAAATGCCACAAACGCAGCTGGTACCACGCACGTGGAAGTCACAGAGGGGCTGGTGTTTGTGCTTGCATCTCTCCAGGCAGCTACACCTCTTTAAGGGAAGGTCTGCATTCAAACCAAGTCTAAGTGGAGGCAAACCTCACCTTCATCTTCACCTAAGTGAAAGCCAGTCTAGACAAAGGTGAGTGAGGACAGAACTAAACAAAGCCATGATATGAGTGTTTGCACAAACATGAAGCAATTGGCCTTCACAGTGCCTAAGATATCTACAGAGGTCCCAGCCCTGCTGCTAACAGAAGAGCCAGGGCAAATCATCCCACCTGAGCTTATGGAAGAAAACCTGCCACATGTCTTCCAGCCCTAGGACACTGCAGAACTTCCTCCTGCCCCCAATTCCAAAGCACCTCTGGCCTGGGTGCAAAACACAGCTCTACAAGCAGAGAAAATGCCACAATCCTGGAAACCCAGAGTGAGCCCCTGCATTAACACTCGGTGCTATTGCTCCTGAACAAATAAGAGGGGAAGGGTACCACTGGTCTGAGCCTGCTTGCTCTTGAATAAAGGTTGCTGACCCATGCAGGAGAACACTGCCTGTTGGTAGCACCAGAGGCGCTCCACATCACAAAGTTTCAAAGTGCCCCCAGACCAGGACACGGGTGTTGTTGTGCAGCACAGAGAAACAGTGAGCAGTAAGTACAGGCCGGCATCACGTTACCCACCTGACAACGCTGGCTGCTGTCAAACTGTGTGGATATCAGCACACAGACTCGTGTCTTTTCTCTGAAGGGAAAGGGACAGACAGCCCTCTAGTGTAAAGCCAACGCTAACTGTGATTGCACGGGCATGGAGTGCCTCAGTGACAGCCAGACCCACACTGGACACGTGCTCTTGGGAAGGGACCTGTCCCCATGCAGATGGCTTTGCTCCCAAACTGCTCACATTGCAACTTCCCACCACCCCTCAAAACATGCCCATGCCCTGGAGATGCTCCAGTCCTGAGGGTCCTGGTGGCTTTCAGGTGGTTGTTTTTCTCTGCAGACTCAAATACAGCATTAACAGCCTCAGTATTTGCTCATAGGATTCAAAAGGTGCCTTTTGTCAGAAGAAGGTGGGGAGCCTTCACTTGCAAAAGACTTTTGAAATCCCCTCTTGCCCTGCAGCTGATGGCACATCTCTGCCAAACCGCCGCCCCGTGGTGCCTGAGAGCAGGAAAGCTGAAATCGAGACCTCCAAAGATGTTTCCCTTTCCTCTCCCTCCTCACCTTCTGCTTAAGAGCCAGCTTGAATTCACATCTCCTCCCTGCTCACGTCTCTGTTATGCACATGGGGCATCACACGTGGCTCCCATCATCACTCACAGCCGTAAGAACGATGCACAATTACAATCAATATTTAAAGTCATCAAACAAGCACACCCAAATTTAAGCAGTCACACAATTCACTCTGACATAACGACCCTGGGTGCGGAGCAGAGCTGTGCTGGAGCTGGGAGAGCACGGGTCTGCCCACAGGCTTCACAATGTAATGAAAACACAGCACTTTTAAACACTTTTCCCAATCCAGCTCACAAAATCTGTCATTTTGATGTGAACGGCCCCAGCCTCAGACTAATCACTCACTTTTACTTTCTCTTTAGTAGCTAAAGAGGCAAATGAACTCCCAGCAAACTGCACAGCTCCAGGAGAAGAATTCTGTAGCCAGATGGTTCTTGCAGAGGATTTTAAAACAAGAGTGAGCCTGTTTCCCCAGTGAGCAGCACACAGGAGGTGATGTGAAACATGAGCAACCTATTCTGCATGGTTATCCTAGAGCATCGCTCCCACCACAGGAGTGCCTCTTCCTCCTAAATTATCATGTCAATTGTAATCATCACTAATAACTGATCAATTAGTACAAGTCCATGTATGGCACTGTAATTATCCCATGCACTCAGGGAAGAAAGGAAAGCATCAAATTTGAATGCAAAGACTCCTTTGTTTGCAGCAGAAGGTACAACACAGGGAGATGAAAGAAAGCACAACTTTTAAAAAGGCAACAAGATTCAAAGAGCCATCTGAGGGAATATGTCAAACTCCCACGAGATAGAGCAAAGCTGTGACGGGCTGGAAACCCCCATGCAGGCAGTGAACCTCACTCTGCTGCTGTATTTGATTTGCTTTCTCTGGACCTTTTTCATGTCCATGTGGAACTGCAGCTGGGGATGGGGATCAAAGCATAGCTGACAATAAAGACTCTCCAGACCTTCATGGAGACCTCCTTGGATAAAGGACAGAAATGCAAGACAATAAAGTTTTTCTCAGCCAGCTGGAGGAACTAAACAGCAAAACAAGTATCATTTGGAGAAAGGACTTTGATCATATAAGGATGTTGATGGTGGAAGGAAGAAGACAACCCATGTCAAGAAGTAGCTTCTCCTTAGCTGTCTGGACTGGAACATGGGCAGTAGCACGGGGAATGTGAAACAACCATTCAGCTTTGGAGAAGCCAAGTGGGAGGTGGAAACCCTGGGCTTTTTCAAGTATTTCTGACCCACTGCTAAGTAACACTTCTGTATAATAAAGAAACCAATTTACATGCAGGGAAACATTTATTTTCTTGAATATCCAAGAGTTTTGAATGAGTGAAAGAAGAAAAGTATGAAGAAGTACC
This sequence comes from Melopsittacus undulatus, assembly GCF_012275295.1. Taxonomy (NCBI): domain Eukaryota; kingdom Metazoa; phylum Chordata; class Aves; order Psittaciformes; family Psittaculidae; genus Melopsittacus; species Melopsittacus undulatus. Next base: position 701,667 of record NC_047538.1, on the reverse strand, counting down.
CAGTCAGTAGAAGAAGTGCATAAGGTTCTGCATTTGAAGCAGAATAACCCCATGCATCAGTACCAGCCTGCAGGCTGTGAGCAGCAGTCTGCTGCCAACAGCCTGGGAGCTATGGTGGACACCAGGGTGAACATGAACCATAGAATGGTTTGGACTTGGAGGGACCTTAAAGCTCATCCAGCTCCAACCCTTGTCACGGGCAGGGACCCCTTCCACTGGAGCAGCTGCTCCAAGCCCCTGTGTCCAACCTGGCCTTGAACACTGCCAGGGATGGGGCAGACACAGCTTCTCTGGGCACCCTGTGCCAGCGCCTCAGCACCCTCACAGGGAACAGCTTCTGCCTAAGAGCTCAGCTCAGTCTCCCCTGTTCTGGCAGGTTCAAGCCATTCTCCTTGTCCTGTCCCTGCAGGCCCTTGTCCAAAGCAACTCTCCAGGCACTATGTGCACCATCACGCCTACTCCATCACTGCTAGGCCTGGTGATGGACAAGAGGTATCCCAGCCTTGCCTAAGGGACATGGGCCACTCATGGTCTTAACCCAGGCCAGGTGACAAAGGGCTTGAGCAGCCTTGGCCAGACAGGCCAAGAAACCTGAGCTAAGGCAGAGAAGAGGATATCTCCACTCTTGGAGATGACATCCATCCTTGACAGCCTCTGAGCAACCTGATCTAGCTTTGAGATGAGCTGTGCTTTGAGCAGGAAGTTGATTAGATACCTCCAGATATCTCTTCCAAACTATCCTATGTTTTATGACAGCAAAACATGCTCTAAGCCCTGCTTTGCCTGGCTCTAACCCTGGACCCTGACACTGCTGGCTGGCTGGGGGAGAAGGGTTGCAGCCTGCTACCTGTGAGTCATCAGACTGATGCTTCATACTGCTGAGCTATCAAGAAACTGTACTAAACCGCACAGCACTGGAATACTTCCTTGCTTCCAGCTTCCCCAATGTTTTGCACATGCTTCTGTAATGCTTCAGCTTTTCTTGACAACCAAGAAGGCTATAAAAATCAAACTCAAAATACTTTTCTAATCCCCCGATTCCAGGAGCAGAGACTTGAGAGGTACAGTAAATACTGTAAGATCTGCTGGTGCTATTGATCAGCTCCAAGCTACAATGCAAACGTTGTGAGGAAGGTGAGGCCAGACCAGAGACAAACCTGCTGGTGATGCAACAACAACCCTAAGGGGACTATCACAGGTCTTGTCACCTGGCACTGTGTCACTGCTCAAGGAGTGATCTGTAATTGCACAGACCTCCACGTTTTAGCTTTGGACTGACCTTTAAAAGCATATTCTGGATCCCCTGGGAGATAGCTCAGCATCATTCTCCTGTGTTAGAGCTGGAAATGCTGAAACTAAATCACAGAAATACTCATTGACCTGGTCAAGGTTACAGAGAAGCCAGAAGCAGGGCCAAGACGAGACTCCAGGAGCCCTGGCTCCCAGGAGCTCTCTAAAAGCCAAGTAAACATGGACAGGGTCTATGTAACACATGCAGATGTGTTCTGTGTTACACAGAGGCCTTTCCACACATGCTGCACACACCGTATAGGGGGTATCTCTCACTTTGACGCCAGTCTGCTCTGCATCTCCACGTCATCCCTGAACACCACCATCAAGAATACTCAGCCACTCAACACTCATGCTGCTGCGTATCTCAGTGGCCATAAAAAGGCACCAGTGCAGGCTGAGGTGAGTTGCACATTTTAGCAAAGTCTGTGTGACTTGCTTTGGCATCTCCAGGCAAACATGGAAGGATCCATGCTTTGCTTCTTTCAGCTGATCATGACTTTTCAGTACAATTGTCTCATTTTTTCTCAGTCCCTGGAAACCTCCAGGAGTTGCAACCACAAGCATGAAAGGGGAGGAGAGTCTGGGCTTTGTAGATCACAAGCCTTGCTCCTCCCTCCCACACCTCTGTGTGTGTCTGTGATGGGGGAGCCTGAAACCCCATTACTCACAAATTCCAGATAGATCCATCTGGCTCTAGGACACAGCACCAAGCTTTCTGCATGGGCAGAAGAGAGAAGCCCGAGTACGATTCCCAGCCATTGCAGGCACCATACTATAATGCTGCCTCTTACAAGGCCTCATTGCAGTGGTACAGGATACTCCTATTTCACTGTGTGCGTGCCTCCTGCATAAAGAAAAAAAACTCTCTAAGAACATCAAAAGAGGAACTTGGCACTCAGAGATACATCTTAATGAAGGTGACAGCAGCAGAAAGCATTGCAAATCCAAGGGGAAGAGAATGCACACCTAATTAGACTGACTCCTTTCTTCTGCCTGTGGCTGGATGTGCAAGGTGAATCCTGCTCTGGGACCACAGCGTCAGCCCCTCCAAGAGGATACACATGGGACCAGGCTGTGTGAGCAACTGGCACAGCAGTCATTTGCAGGCTCAGAGCAGAGATTGGAGCTCAGAGATCCACAGTCTTCCTTGTCCTGCTTTATGCTGAGTCTCTGGCTCAGCTGATCTTCCCTCTCCCTCAAGGCTCAGGAGGATGGGAAGGGAAGGAAGACACTGCACTTTCCAGGGCAGGCAGCAGCTCCCCACAGCCAGTATCACTGTGCCTGCAGTGTGTGTAGCAGTAAGCCTGAGAGCTGGCCTGTGGAGCATCCTTCCCCTTCCCTGCCCCCATCTGATAGTCTCCCTCACTGCTTCTGAGCCAAAGAAGGTGGAAAATTCACACAAGCGCTGCTGGATTTTGCAAATTTTGCTTATTCCTCTGGAAGGTTTAATGGCCAAAGTCCTCATCAGCGTCAGAAGAAGATGATGGAGGCACAAGGCCTTCATTCCCAGCACTCTGATTGTCACTGAGTTATCAAGACATCATGTGAGCTGTGGACCTCCACATCCTCTGTGCCAGGTTCCAACTCCATGGTGAGCCACAAGGCTGAGTGACAGACAAGCATTCCCTTGCCCTCTCTTTCCAAGCCCTCTGAGCAGGGCAGGTAGCAGTCAAAAGCAGTGGGAACACCTCAGTTGTGTCGCAGTTTATCCCCTTGCTCCTTCCCACCACCGGTGCCTCCACACTTACGAGCAGCAGGAGGCTCCCGGGTGGGTTTCATTCCGATGAAGCCCGAAGCCCCTGAACACGGAGGGAGGCGGTTAATGAAAGGACCGGGCTTGCCGAGGCAGGGCCGCCGAGCTGCCCGCGCTGGCGGCGGGCGGCACCGGTTCCCGCTGCCCACAGCCACGGCCGCCGGGAGCGCAGCGGCGCCTTTCCCACCGCTTCCCGTTATCTTCCGAGCGAGCTTTGTCTGGCGCTCGTAGCGGGGAAAGCATCTCAGCGGCAGCAGGGCCACGGCGGCACCTGCACGGGCGCAGCTCCGGGCTCGGGGCGCTGCAGCGGCACCTCCGTCTTCCTGCCCTATTTCTCTTAAGAACCCAGCTCCCAACCGCCTCTCTGAGGATCCCACAGGGGCTGAGGGATGTGCTGCCTGAGGGGAGGGCGGGGGGGGGGGGGGGGGGGGCACCAAGCTCAGGAAATGCTGCAGCTCCTTGACACAAAGTGAACATGATACAAAAAGGAAATATAAAATAATAGCTGATGAAATAATAGCTGATGAATCGTGTTTTCTCTCAAATTGTTGCTCTCACAGCAGTGAATTACTGTCTGCGGTTGATGCAGGTTCTCGTAGCACCGACCTGTCAGACATAGCTTGTCTTTGGGTTTTGGTTTTAAATATATTTTATAAGAGAATAAGTATGGAAAGGCCGCTTTCAATAGAAATAAATTGTGTTAATAAGGCAGCAAGTGCCGAGAACAGGCAAAAGCTCTGCTGCCAAACTGCCCCTGGTGGCTATTTCTGGCTTAGACTTGAAGTATCCTGGCAGCCCGCGGTGGGAAATGTAGTCCACATACAGTAGGATGGGCATTCATCTAAACATCATCTCACAAGGTTCTTAAGGACTTCACAGTCGCATTTAGCAGCAATCCAGGCTGCCCAGCCTCTCACGGGAGCATTTCATAAACTGCAGGGGAAAAAAACCCAACCAAACTCCTCAAAGCCTGTTCTATAAATAAAGCTGTTGTAACACAGTTTTTATATTTCATTATCTCTGCATTGTTTCACATTATGCTGGTAGCAGCCGGGAGTGTTACAGTGTAGGGGAAGTGCTGGAGCAGGATGGGGGAAAGGCCACCCCGCGTGCCTGTACCACACCGTCACCTGGGTACTACTCCACACAGCCCACAGCCACCCCACAGCATCACTGTACACAAACAAGCCACACCACCAGCTTGGCACCAGGAGTGTGCCTTGGCACACAACCATGGGGTTCACATCACCAGGTAACCCGTGTACCAGGCTACAGCATAGCACATAGCAAACATCAGTATCTCCCACATGGGCCCGTGGAAGAAACAGTCACTGCAACCTGCTCCCAAGGTGTTTTCCAAACAGGAATATATCGGCTGCTTCAGGTTTAAAAGCAATGCAAACTCTCTAAAGGAGGTGGTGTGTCATTTGGATCAAGGCTTGGAGATGTCTTTTGATCACCACAAATAAATCAGCCAGAGTGCCCTCCAAAACAGAAAGGAATAAAGAAAAAAAAAATAAATAAAAGGATTGTATTTGTGTCTCTGATGGGAACAGGAAGCAAGCTGGAGATGGCACACACGGGAGGAGGCTCTGCCTGCCCAACACTGCCTTGACCAGCAGCCTGGACGGCAGCAGAGCTCCTACACCGGGCTGATCCCTCCAGCTTAAAATTGCAACCCGTGGGCTGGGTTTCCAGCCACCACACCCGGGTGGTGGCACACGCTTCCCCGAGTGGTCTGAACCTGCAGCGTGAGAGCGTGTGCTCCTCCGAGTGTAGGTCTTTATTTCGGGTTCCACCCGGAGCCGCACGGAGGGGCGGCTCCGACAGCAGCCGCAGCCCCATCCCTTCACACCGAGGGCTGGGAAGCACAAACCATCGCCAGGGACTCCAGAGCAGGTGGAAAAAGGGCTATTTCCAGCCATAGGACCCTGCCCCGCCGCATGCTCTGTGCCTCTGCTTCAGCGGGGCGAGCCCAAGGGGGGGTCTCCCGCGGCACCCCCGCTCTTCCCAGCCACGGGCTAAAGGACCCCGCACAGGGCAGACACGAGAGAGAAGCGGCCCCGCCGCACCCCGGTAATCGCCCTCCCCCCTGGAGAAGCCTCAGCGAACTTCCCCGGTCGGAGGCTCCCGCTGGCGGCCGGGCCCTGGGAGCGGAGCAGGGGCAGCAGCTCCGAGCCCACGAGGGATGCGGGTTGGAGAACGCGCAGTGCCGCTTCCCCAGCGGTACCAACTTGGCCCGGGCGCCCCAAGGCCCATCCGAGGCGGGGGGGGGGGGGGGGGTTAACCCTCTGGTGGGGGCTCAGCCCTCTGCTCTCCATCCATCCCGCTGCCTTGCTCGGCGGATGGAGCCGCGCAGTGTCGGGGCACAGCCCGGTGCTCGCACCCGCTCCGGCCTCGCCTCTCCTCCACTCCTGCAGACGCGGATCTCCCGCTCCCCACCGCCCCCCACCGCCTGCCCGGCCCGGCCCCCGGGGGTCCGGCCCCTCTCCCCCTCGGTGGGACAGGGCCGCTCCCGCCGACCCCGCGGGGAAAAAGAGAGATAAAGATATCAAAATAAAGACAAATAAAGTTGCAGCGAGGGAAGTTCCCGGCACAGCGCGAAGTTGGGGACGCGGCTGCCCTGCCCCTGCCGCCCCCCGGGGGGCCCCGGCGGGGGGTGGGTGTGGGGGACGCACCTACCTTCAGCTATCGCCCTCTTCATCTTAGGGGTCGGGGAAGGCACGTCTGGAGGCGCAAAGTCGAGCGGCGGCGGTACAATCCTTGCGGGAGAGGGGCAGATCCTCGTGCGAAAACTTCAGCCCGAGCGCGGAGCGGCGGCGCTCGGGGCTGGGGGTCGGGGTGTCCCTGTGCCGGCGGCCTCGCTCATCGGGGGAATGAGCAGCCCCCGAGCTGGAGTCAGCATCCAGGCGAGGCTCCCCTCCCTGCCTCCCTGCCTGCCTCCTCCCTCCGTCCGTCCTTCCTCCCTCCCGCCCGCCGCACGCACGGGGCCGGGGCTGCGGCAGGAAAGAGCCGGCGGCGGGGAGCGTGGAGCCCGCTGCACTGTATCCCGGGAAGAGAGCGCGCGAGCGAAGCTGGGCGCGGGGATGGAGAGGCGATGAATGTTTTATGGGATCATGTGGTTTGACGTGAGAGGAATCAGCCTAGATCGGATTTACTGGCTGGAGGAGTGAGAGGGAGGACGGGGGAGACGGGCACGGGATGGCGGGAGGGAGGGAGGGGCCGCGCCGGGGCACACGGAGAGCGCAGGGGACGCTCCGACGGCAGCGGTGGGTCCTCGGCGGAGCCCCCGCGGTGCGCGGCAGCGGCCCGGGCACGGCTGCGAGGGGCCGGGCGGCGCCGGGCGGCTGATTCCTGGAGGAGAGGTGCCACCTAAAGGAAGATGCGGAAAGGGAAGCCCGGGATGCTGCCGGCATCGGCCCGGCCCGTTCCCCGCCGCAGCCAAGCCCGGCGCTGGGATGCCAGGCCCCGGCGGCTCCGCGGGATGCAGCGCAGCTGCGGGGTGCTGGAGGGTCAGCGGGTGTCTCATCCCCACGTTGTGGTACCCGGGCAGGCGGCGGGAGACCCCAGGCAGGGCCGTATCCTTACCCCCCCGCCTGATTTTGCTTCTGCTGGTGTGGAGCCGCTGTGTTCCCTGGAGGAAGCCTGGCACAGACAAGCCCTTTGATAGGGTCAGGAAGAAAGAGGTCTTCGTCTGGCGTGTCTGAGCCCTCTCACCAGGTCCCACCCCTGCTCTTTGGGATCACTGTCCGATGTATGGGAAGCATAACGGCTTACCTCAGTTTACCCAAAAAGCACGAGGCTTATACTGGTCGTGGATGAGGCAGGGTAAAGCTGGCTTTCCCATCCTCCTCAGTCCCCTTGCAGCTTCCCTCCTTCCCTGCCCTGGAGTGGACAAGAGCTCACTGCATAGGCGGCTCCATCTGCAGTTGTCCTGGGAGGCAGAAAGATTTTTATTAAGTGAACTCATTTCCTCGGTGGGGAAAGGAGGAGGGAAGGATGGTGCCAGAGAAAGCTGTAAATGGAATCTTAGAATCCCAGATTGGTTTGTGTTGGAAGGGACCTTATAGCTCACCCAGCTCCAACTCCTGCCATGGGTAGGGACACCTTCCACTACAGCAGGTTGTTCCAAGCCCCATCCAACCTGGCCTTGAACACTGCCAGGGATGGGGCAGCCACAGCTTCTCTGAGCACCCTGTGCGTTTCCCCTGGTCTGCTCTTACACTTTGATTGTGGGTGTCCAATATAATGTCAGCAAAAGATATCTAGAAGATATCTGGAAGCCTCCCTCGCACCTGTGGACAGCTGAGGCTGTTTTCATAATTGAAGCCTGCACTTAGTAGACTACCTCCATCTGGCTCCAATGTCCACTTAGGCCTTCCTTGCATTTCTTTCTTTGTTTCCATAGATGATTGTAGTGTTCAGTCTGGAGAAGTGAAGTCTCCTTAGAGGGAGAACTTAGAGCAGCTCCAGTGCCTAAAGGGGCTGCAGAAAACCTGGAGAGGGGCTTTGGGCAAGGGCCTGTAGGGACAGGCCAAGGGGAATGGCTTTAACCTGCCCAAGAGGAGACTGAGATGAGCTCTTAGGCAGAAGCTGTTCCCTGTGAGGGTGCTGAGGCGCTGGCACAGGGTGCCCAGAGAAGCTGTGGCTGCCCCATCCCTGGCAGTGTTCAAGGCCAGGTTGGACGGAGTCTTGGGTGACCTGGTTTAGTGTGAGGTGTCTCTGCCCATGGCGGGGGGTTGGGATTGGATGATCATAAGGTTCTTTCCAATTCAAGCCATTGTATGATTCTGATTGTCAGCGGTAAAGGAAAGGTGAGGCCTGAGAAGACAAGAAGTGTTCCCATGCAATCTGCTGGCAGCATGCCGCCTTGTTGATTTGTGAACATCTTCTGGGGAAAGAGAATGCTCTTGCCCTGCTATTTCTGCAGTGACAATGCAGCTACCACAGATTAGGAATATGCTGCTGCTCACTTTTAAACACACCTTCAAGCACTCATGCTTCAGTAGTGCCCTCTGACTTTGCCATCGAACGTGGTGCATCAGGAAGGAGATCACCTATGTGCAGAGCATCAAAATTGCTGCACATAAAAGGACCCTGGAGCTGGAATTGTCTGGGAGAGAGCTGGAAGGTGAACACGATCACTGAAGGAGTTAATAAGGCTGAAAATGAGAGGTTCTAGCAGGCAGGCAGTGGCTGCGTGTGGATGTTGGGCTGACATTTCTGAAAGGTTAATCTTGAAAAGGAAAGCACATCTGGAGAGGGCTGGCACTGGCTTTTCTTGTGGATTCCTGCACCACTTTGGGATGGGTTAAGAACCAACACTTTATCAGACACAGGTCACCACTGGAGCAACACAGTGGCTGTGACCATGGCATGCAAAGCACGTGGCACCAGAGAAGGATGGGTGTCCTCATGACAGCTTGTGTTACCAGGGAGAGGACACTGGTTCTCTCCCTGTGCCTGCATATTGGGTGTTTGCACTTCCCATTCCCCCTGTGTCTGAGCGTTGTCAGACGAGGACAGGGGAAAGGAGAAGGTGTCTCCCAAGTAGGAGGTCTGGGGAAACTGGGGTAGCTTGGAGTTACAGTGCAAGTAATTCTGTGTAGCTCATTTGCAGCTTGGAAAGCAGCCAGCGTTCACCAAGATCAGGAGACACCTTACTTTGACTGGATAATTACATGTTCGTCTTTACCTAATGCTTAATCACACTTAGATCAATTCTCTTCCTTTACAATGGGAGTCTTGTTTGCAAAGTGTCAGCTGTTCACTTGCACTCTTTAACCTACATTTGTGGGTAGAGTGGCTCTAATGTGTTTCGGGTGTGTTTCTGGGTCCAAGGGTGCTGAGAAGAAGGTGGAAGAGAGAGTTGGATGTGGAGAAGCAGAGAGGGCATGTAAAGTGTTGCCAATGAACAAGCAGCCCAGCTCTCTCAGCCTGGCTCCAGAGCAGAGCTGCTCCAGCCCTCGCAGCAGCTCCATGGCCTCCTCTGCACTCGCTCCAACAGCTCCACGTCCCTCTTGTGCTGCTGCCCCAGAGCTGGATCAGGGCTGCAGGGGGGGTCTCCCCAGAGCACAGCAGAGGGGCAGGATCCCCTCCATGAGCTGCTGCTCACCTTCTGGGGGTGTAGCCCAGCACATGGGGGGGGGGATTCTGGGCTCAAGCACTCACTGAAGCCAGATCATGGAGACCTCCTCACCCAGCACCCCCAAGTCCTTTGCCTCAGCCCTGCTCCATCCCATCTCCACCCAGCCTGTGTCTGTGCTGGGAGTTGCCCTAACTGAGGTACAAGACATTGCCAGCTGCAAGGTCCTGTAAATGACACACATATACACACACACACATATATACATATATGCACATACAGACATAAGACCAGTCCCAGGTCTCATTTCTTTCCTGCATCAGGACACCCCACTGAACAGAGGGTCCTGGGTACCTGAACACCTCCCATGGCTGTATGAGCAAACAGTGCACTGCAAGGAGGACCCAGCAGCCATGAGACTGAAGCATGGCTGGCCACTCCTATAGTCTCTGTCATGCCAGAGACATGCTGGTTGAGTCCTGGGTCCTGGTGTGAGCTTTGTCTGGCTTGAACCATGCACCTGCTATGGTAGACACAACACTATCTCTGCAACTGTCTCAGCTCATTGTCATATCAATGGCACTGAATATCTGTTGTTCTTATGTGTTGTTTTGCTCTTATTGCTGTGAAAAGCTGCACCAGAGCCTTGGAGAGCCAGGATGGGCAAGGGAGAGTGAGAAAACCTTCTCCTCTGTCAGCGAATCCACCCCCTACACAGCCAGTGATTCCCCATGGGTGCTGCCTCTCCCTGGAAGGTAAATTATGAGTCTTATAGCTTCTACTTCGTGATTTCTCTCAGATTCAGGCCTCTTCTGCCTGAGCAATAGGGTTGGCTTGGACAAGTTGTTCCTGTAAATCATCTCAGCACCCGCTTCAGCCTGACACATCAATCGCCTCTCATCACGCAGTAAAAGGTTCCCACCTGGTCCTGGCACTGCTGCTGGGATTGGTATGCACCAAGAATCACTCCGAGCGTCATAGGGCCATGCAGGAAGGGCCACAGATTTGTTTAGGCATCTCTTGCAGAAAGCTGCTCAGTTTCAAGCCAGAATGGGACTTAGCAGGATAAGAGCTTGTGCACAGCTTGGAGCCACCCTGAGCTCTCCTTGCACTGACTGGGAAGCAACTGTAAAGAGTCAAAGATGCTAAATGGACTTTGGAGAAAGGGAAACATAAAGCCCTAAGAAGTTTCTTTAGTGACTTCTTGGCCATATTCTTGATTCAAAGGAGGATCCCCCATGGTGGATCTGGGTGCTTGTAGGCTCTGCTAAGAATGGCTCCACATCCTGAGTGTCTGGCTCTATTAGCAGATCAGGCAGTAGATTAGGCCCTGATTTCTGGGCAGGATGAAGTTCTTTCCTTCTAAAAATTGATAGGATTTGTGACTGCATGGACCATATGAGGGTAGGGGATTCTCATCAGTATGTGCAGGGGGTACCAAGGGAAGTGGGGAGGAGGGCAGCAGAAGTCTAAGTGTGGACCAAGTGTAAAACTTGCTCCTCTATGGACCTGAACCAGGGGACCCCTGAGCATTCTGGTGGGCAGAGTGCATGAGGTTGGGTTGAACTGTCATAGCTGTGTGTCTCACAGGCCCAACCAGTAACCTTGCCCAGAGGAGAAGAAAAGAACCATGGCCTTTCCATTTCTGTACTGCTGCTCCTTGGCATCTCTTATCCACAGAGGGGAGACTGAGCTGAGCTCTTAGGCAGAAGCTGTTCCCTGTGAGGGTGCTGAGGTGCTGGCACAGGGTGCCCAGAGAAGCTGTGGCTGCCCCATCCCTGGCAGTGGTCAAGGCCAGGTTGAACACAGGGGCTTGGAGCAGCTGCTCCAGTGGAAGGTATCCTTGCCTGTGGCCAGGGTTGGAGCTGGACAAGCTTTAAGATCCCTTCCAACCTAAACCACTCTGTGACTCCATGATTCTGTGCTGTGGGCTGTAGATCATATGTTTTTTAAAGGAGACAGCTTTTTGTTTTCCTCCAAGCTGACAGTGTCCCCACCATGACAGTGCCAATCCTGGATGGATGTTGCTGTGTATGGTTTCTCTTGTGTTACTGAGACCTGGTTTATCCTGGTTGGTTTGGGGTTTGTTTGTTTGTTTTCCAGTTAAAGACAAGACAGGGAAACTTTATTCTATATTTTTTCAGGCTGACTCCTCTCAATGCTGACCAATGCCCTGGCAGGGGCCGTTGTAGGAACATGCAGAAGGGCTACTGGAGAACAATGGCAGAGAATGAACACTTCATTCGTGAGTCGGAGCACCAGTCTTCACAGCCTGATTCTAAACGTCACATCTATTTCCTGGAGGAAGGAGAGCATGGCAGTACCACATGACCAATGAAAACAGCTCCGAGTTCAGAGCTGCAGCACTCCCAACAGAGTTAGCAAATGAGTTGCAGACTGGGAACTATCTGCAAATAGTTTCCAATAATGAATTGAGGTGCGAAATCAGCAATCTGCTCCCAGACAATCTGTAAACAGAGGGAAGGAAAATTCACCAAAATAAATTATTCATCTCAGATTACTCTCCTCACTCATGTCTTCACTTGCAAACCTTCAGCACCTGCAGAGATTTCCAGGGATGCTCCTATACCCTAAGCAGTGCTGTGTTTTGGGGCAGGCACAATGATGGTGAGGCAGATGAGGGTGTCCTGGCCAGTGTTTATCCCTCCCACCTAATGTGGATTTGCTAACAAACATGAACCGACTCAATGGGTTGTCCAGAGAAGGTGAAGGTAAGGCTGTTCCAGGCTGAAAACGAGACCCTTTCCCTGCTGTCATCATCAGAGAGAGATGGGGGAAAGGGAACCACCCTGGAGCAGAAACCAAAATAGAGGTAGGAAGGGAGGGGTTGGAGTGGTGGGCATGGAGGGGAAAGGAGAGCACATACCAAAAAGACTGAGGAGCAGGGCAGGCTGAAGGCAAAATATAACTTAAAGCTGGGCCACATCATGGCACATCTGTATGTGATGAAAGCATTCCTGAATAAGGGCATGTGTGCTGGATGCTGGAGCTCACCTGTGTGAGGAACCAGGAACTCTGCCCAGCCATCCTTTGGAAATCCTTAGTCTTAGAAGAAATTGGCCCTTAAGAGAAATGAGTTCCCTAAGAATAGCTTAAGCCTGGACAAACACCACTGATCTCAGGCAGACTGTCCAGGCAATCGAGACTATGAGCAGGCTGTGTTTGAATGATGTGGGGGATTCAGCATCCCATGCCCATGCACTCTTGCTGATGAGTTTAGGACTTGGCATTGTTTGATGCATAAGAAACTGGCTAAAGAGCAGAAAAACTATACATGCTAAAGAGAAACATATGGAGCTGGAGGAAGGTGCAATATAGGAAGCTGGGATATGGCACTGATTGTTCACTCGTGTACAGAGATTGCTCCCTCTGAAGTGACTTGAGCTGTTTATGGGTCCTCCTATGGGACCTTCAGCTGAGGTTTAGGTAGTTTTGTCATCGTGACTGTTGGTGTCCATGGATCTCCAGATGCTACAGTCTGCTACTTTTGCTTTCTAAAAACTGGCGCAGTCACACATCTTCGGAACTCAGCATATGAAACAGTAGGTTGGATTGGAGTGCATTCAGGTGCTTCACGGAGAGGTATGAGGCACTATTGTTTTCTTTTATCAGAATTTAACAATTAAACAGAGTTCTCCATGTGCTCCTGAAAGCACAGTGTGGGAACATCTAGCTGGGATGTGGAAGTGCAAAGTTCAGAGCAGAATTTTCCATCCATCATCATGCCATGTGGGGCAGAAGACTGGAAGAACATTATATTGTTCACAACACAAGAAGGTTTTAGATTAAACATGACTGCAGACATCACCTGGAGAGAATGAGTGGACTGTTTTGAAACCTCATTTTCTGTCCTGTATGTTCTATATTGGGGAAGTACAGTAACACTTGAACAGTGAGCTGAAACCTGGTGGATTTGGCTTTTATCCATTTTGGCACTTACTGCCCCAAACTACCATGATCTCCCCACATGCCAGTGTTTGGCCTGTTGGATCTGCCCGTCTTACAGCCCAGCTAACACTAAGCACCAAGCCAGAGTGTTTCTGTGGCTCTGGACCACAGTGATTTCTCAGGAAGATCCGTGCTGAAACTACTGAGATTTTACAAAGGAAATGTCAGCTTTGAGAACTAACCCAAAGGAAATGATTATTCAACAGCTCTTAATGAAGATTTGACAAATGTCACTTTTGAGGCTTTGCTCTATTGACAAACGGCAGGGGAACATTTGGGCACCTGATTCCCAGGAGGAAACTGGGAAGTGGTGAAAGCAGCTCATGGAAGAGAGTGTTTTGGCAAACAATACTGCCATGTTTGATGAGAGAGATGTGGTGACCTGAGCTTAAAAGACCTCCTGTGGTTGGGCAACCCTGTGAACCGTACTGATCTGGTGGCTGCACGGTCATCTATCATTTCCTGTTTTAGTGAAGAGATGACTTAAAGCCTGCTCTTGCATAGTGTGTCCCTGTAAATTCCTAAAGTTTTTGTGTGTCCACATAGATTCCTAAAGAAAGTAGTGTTCAGGAAAAGACAGAAGGCTGGAGGTAAACATATACTTCTCTGTGGGAAGACTCAGTGTCCCATGAAATCAGTTCTTTTCAATGAAAATTTGGCTGTCTGGAAACCAGCTGGTTGATTTATGTACATAGCAGCAGCAGTGAAAACTGTGAGCCCCATGTCTCTTGTTCCCATCTCAGATAAATCTAGGACTCCTCAAGGCTGTGCTGATCAGTTCTTGTCCAGGTAAAGACAGGCACACTCATGCCATGCTAGCTGCTTATCAAGGATAAATGTCACTGTACACCATAAGAGGTGATGTCCAGCCATGGATGCTGGAGGATGCTGTGAAAACAAGACTCAGAAACCTCATCTCCTTCAAAACCTATCACAACATTTCTGAACTGAAGGGTGTCCACACTTGTCTCCATGATGTTCCTCTTTGCCTTGATTCCTGGGTGCTGGTGTTTGTGCCACCCCTTGTCTAAGGATCACTCCAGAGAGCACCTCACAATTTCCCGTGCTACAGGCAGAGGTTCAGAAACTCAGGAGAGTTGGTGCAGGTGCTGCAGCCGTGCCATAATGTGAGCATAGGGCCTCTTGCTTTACCTAGAAGCACCTCACCCTGTTCTGGCACTGTAGGTGCTCTCCTTGGACTATCACTAACAGCTCTCTGCTGCTGCCTTGCTGAGAAAGATGTCCCATTAAATGAATACCCCCTAAGCAAGTGGAAGAATGCTTGCATAAGGGCTGTGCTCAGACCAGGCCATGTTTGAACTCGGGTGCCATATGTTCCAGAGACAGTGCTGTCCATTACTTTGCAATGCAATAATATTTTGGTTTATGATTGTTTGCAATTAGCCTCCTGCAGCAGATGAATAATCTGTTCTTGTTGATTCGACAGAGACGTTGTTTGGAAAGGGGACAAGCAGCATGTTCCGCCTCACGCAGCAAGCAGAGGCATTAAAGGAGAGAGATACGGACACACAAAATAGTTCCTAGCGACAACTCCAGTAAATTTAGCAATGCTGGCACAAAGAAATCAATAAATGCAACAAACAGTGATTGGAGGAGCCACAAAACCCACTGCCACCAGGCAGATGACCCACTTGAGCATGGCTGGAGTGAGGGGTCAGGAGGGGAAAGAGGCAGAGCCCTGCCCGAGGCTGCTCAGCTCTGAAGTGTGACAACCAATGGCACCACAACCCCCGTGGGAGAGATGCTTTCTCACAGTCAGAAAATATAAGCCATTTTCAGAAGGCGAACAGATTTTGGTTGGGAGGTGAGGGAAGCGCAGGGCCAAGAATAGAAGGGAACAGTGGGCGTAATTCTGACTCCCTGCTGCATTCAAAGTAAAGTACAGGACAAGTTTCAAGGAAACAGCAGGCCAGACCTTGGGGGAGCTGGCAGTGAAAATCCAGCCTGGCAGGGTGCTGGTGATCCGACCATGCTGCCCCAGAGGAAGCAGGAGAGCATCAGTGCAGGCACATAGCTTGAGTAGCACAAAGGCAAGGGACATCACTGCACTTATCTCAAGCAGGTACAAATGATAGTCCCCTTATTAGGCACTATAAAGGAGAGATGTGAAGCAGGAGATGATCCAGGGTGACAGTGGTGAAGTGGGTCTTAAGCACCACAGAGATGAGCATGAAACAGAGACAAATCAGTCAAGTCACTGAAAATCGATCACTATCAAAACATAAAATTTGAAATTATATATATATGTGTATGTATACGTGCTTGGCCGTGCAAAGCCATGCACACACAGGTGTGCTGCTACACACACTGGTACGCAGCAAACAGCAGAGCAAAGCTCAACGCCATCTATGTGGTGAGAGCAGGAATTGCATTAGGCCTTCCAGGAGCAGAAGGGATTCAAGGTACCAGTTAGCAGGATGCTGGGGACATCAGGTAAAGCCATCGGCCACAGGGCACAAGGCTGAGAGTCTCAGGTGCCAGGCAAAGCAGCCCTGAGCATTTCCATGCTGCAGGAGCTGTCACTTTGGCTTCTTTTCTTCATGAGTGGTACCTGCAGGGCCAGGGCTTTGCCCACAGTATGCTGGAAATAACCGCTTCTGCTGTATGTGCTCAGCACTGCAGCTTTGGCTTGGACACAGGCTTAAGCAATGATAGGCTGGAGGCAGAAGGCAATGTTAAAGTTATGCTGCTGTCCTGGGCATCTGAGGCATGATGGGCATGGCTGAAGGAGGCTTTCCTGTAGAAAGTGGAGACAGTCCTGACTGAAGCTGCATCTCTGACTGCGAGCAGGAGTGATGCTCAGGGAGCAGTGCAGGAGCCCCTTACTTATGCAAGCAGCCAAGGAGAACAATTGCACCAGTGAAAGACCCCCTATGAGTCTGCACCCTATCCAGCTTTGGCGCCTCTTGTGCACTTGATTACATAGAAACTGGAAGAAGGCAAGTCCATGGGGACTGATCAGGTCCTCCAGCGGTTGGTCTGCATGTCTTGTTGGTTGTTTTGCCTACACTAACCTTACCTGAGTTCCCACCAAGGCAGCAGGGGAAGGCCTCATGTAAACACTCTATCTTCCATGGCTGTTTTCATGGCAAACGTCTCTGATCTGGTCTAACAGATGCCCTGTGGAGAAAGGCTATCAGTCATGTGCGCTTGAGAACTGCAGGCTGGAAGTTCTTGAACCGCTACCTGGCTGTGGAAGGACCTTCAGTGTCTGGACTTGGGCTGGTTTGTTCCTTAGGCTCCAGAGGGTCTGTGAAACATTCATATAATTGAAGGTGTGTGCTAAAGCAACATCAAGCCATTTCTGAAGGGCATCTTCCTGTATGTGTGTGATACTGTTCTCTGAAATAGCATAAAACAGCTCCAGGCTGAGGAAGACCATGGACAGATTTGCCAGAATTCACTCAGAAAACTGTTTCAAAGCATTTCAGATGTAGCTTGCAAATATCTGGATGTGTTCTCAGGGGAGTGGGTGGTAGGTGCCTGTCTGCGGTGCTCCAGAGGAGCTGCTGTCAAGATCAGTGCTTTGCTAACCACACTTCTGAAGTATCCCTGAAATAACAGCCCTGCAGCCTGCACGTCACTGGGGAGGGAAGGTGAGCTTCAGCAGCACAGGAAAGTCTTCTGAAATCAGATTGAATCCCATCCCATCAGCCTTTCGCAGCATTGCTTTTCCCCTTTAAATTGCACAGAACATCTGCTGAGCTGCTGCAGAGCTCGTGCCCCAGACCAGGAATGATGCTGCTTTGGGAAAACAGAAAACCAGGGGAGGAGATATCCCTTAGGGGAGCCCTGAGGGATGTCTGCAGCCATCTCCCAGCCTGGCTTGGCCTGTTCTCCACCACATGGGTGATGAGCAGCCTGTCTGCCTTGTGGCTCCTGACAATCACAGCTCCCAATTCACTTTTAATGACAACGAGCAGAAAAGGACTGATGAAAATGGATTTTTTCCCCTTTTCCTTTTTCAGGAAGTCTGGCAAAATGTTCAAATGCTCTGCAGCCATCCTGTGCATGGAGAGTGCTGCCCAGCTCTTCCCTGTGCTTCTTTGCCAGGCCTGAAGCAATTGCAGATCTAATTTTCAGCAGTGTAAGCGGGAGGAGAAATCTTGGCTATCAGTCATCAGGAGATACTAATCACTCCCACAGAGGTGTTTACTGGAGGGGCGTGTGTGTGTGTGCATGCCTCTGTGTGTGAGATGGGAGATGAACTGCCATTAGAATTGCAGATCGTGCACTTGTTAACAGAGTGCCCAGACCCTGCTTTACAAGTTGCTAATAATAAAACATTTGTTCCCAGCAAACAAATGCCCGGATTTATGTCTTATTCACAAAGGACTCCAATAGATATATTGATACCTTGTGAATCTAAAGCAGAGAGAGGTATTGAAAAGCAGCTGTTTACTTGACTCCATCAAGCTCCTCTATTGATATCTGGGAGGCATTTATTTCACTATGGATAGACCACTTTGAATTGCTAACTCCCTGTTGCCAATATGTCCCATATTTAGGGTTATTATATCACCATAAAATAGCTTTATGGAGCTATGAATACAGGCGTACATCAATATCCACAACTGCAGCCACTGCTGTTCTATTTGCCTGACAGTGCTGGGAGAGCCCAGGCAGTCCCAAAGGCCAGAGGGCAGGGACCAAAGATTCCAGGGGATAAATACACAAAGGAAGAGCTCTTGGTGTCTTTCACTTGCCTTGGGTATAGAGCTCAGTAATGCTTCCTCCCTCCAGAGCCGGCTGCTTTGGCACTCGTGGCTCCATTTCCCAGCACATCTGAATGCTGCAGTAACACTGATGTGCTTTGGGGCTTGCCAGGAAGCTGTTAGGCATCCAAAACCAAATGCAGTGGCTCTAGTCTTCCCCTACAGCCATGGCTACACAGTCTCGGTTAGGCTGCTAGCTGGGGCGTATGGGGATGGAGACTGGTGCTTCCAGGTGAGCATGGGTAGGATATGTCATAGAATCATAGAGTCGTAGGATAGTTTGTGCTGGAAGGGACCTTCGAAGGTCATCTAATCCAACTCCCCTGCATCTTCATGGTGGGGACATCTTCACCTAGATCTGGCTACCCAGAACCGCATCCAGCCTGACAAAGCACCCATCACCTCTCTGTGTAACCTGTGCCAGTGTTTTACCACTCTCATGGTAAAAGAAGGATCTCAGGTCTCAGCAGGAGGAGATTGTTCTACAGGAGGAGTTTCAGACACAGGAATGACATACAATGCTGTTGGGATTCCACTGGGGGTTTTGAACCAGCCATAGCCAAAACCAGCCATGTGAGTCTGGGGTCTCCCTTCCCACCCCGTTCACACATTCACAGCATCTAACCACATGCCCAGGTGTGTCCATATTTCTTGGAGAATCATTAAATCTGGACTAAGGTCTCTGGAGTGCATGCTCAGCACTGTAACTGCCACAGGAACGGACCTCTCTGAGGATGTGTTAGGCATTGCAGCTTACATCCTCTTACCTTTTAGCTGCTAAATAATGCACTAATGGAAAAGGAAACCTTAGCCAGGACATCTAGATTAAGATGCAGAGCAACCACAGGCTTTAGCTTTCATTTTCTTGCTCCAAGTGATGTATTTCCTAGCTCTATTTCTACATATCTATGTTTTTGTGGGGTTTTTTTGCATAAGCTTTCCAATAAGAGAAACAGATTTTGACTGTAGCACTTGAACTTTTGCTATTAACATTCTCCCTCACAATAAACCTTCTGCTTCAGAAGGAAGCTGCTGGATCTAAGAAACCAAATGTAGACACAGTACAGAAAGCACAGGAAAGGCTGAGAGATGCCTTTTTAGAAAGCTCTGATAAGATGATATAGCTGATTGATGAGACATTAGCTCTATCAGCCTATTTATCTTTCTGCTTACTGTTGTGTTCACCTTTGAGGGGAGTGGCCTTTCTCTTTATGACCTGAGAGATTTTTATTCTGACTATTAAATTAATAATTAGTGCTTCATTTAGTTGGGATCTCCAAGGCCCAGACGTTATTGATTTACCAAAGGTGGTACAGCAGAGAGATGGAGCCTCTTTCTCTGAAGTTTTGGGCAGAGAGTCAACAGGGCTACTTAGCTATTAAAGGGTACATATCCTGTGCTGCAGCAGCCTGGGGAACAGGCAGGCAGGGAGAGGGCAGCCAAGGAGGGTGTATTGCTGCAGGCTCAGCCCTGCCCTGACCTGCCCAAAGCCCTCCCATCAACTGCCTCTGGCCAGGGCACTGGAGCTGGTGGCATCACAAGGCTCCCAATTGCATCCTGCTTGGCATGGCACTGTCACTCACTTTTCCCCATAGGCAGCCCATGCTAGGAATCCTTTGGGCAGAAAACACCTTTCCCGCAACGTTATGCTGCCTCAGGAGGACTCCAGGCTCAGGACCCTCCCCATAGCTGGGCAAGGAATAGCCAAAGTCACCTCTTTGGTTTAGTAAGAGATTCCTCTGGAGAGTTCTCGGCTGCTTCAGGGAAATAAGTGCAGGAATTTGGCAGGGAAAGCAGTCTTACTGACCTTTTGTATGTCATCATTACTGTCAGCTGGCTTTTAAACCAGAACACAGCTCCCCACAACCACCCCCCGCAACCCCCTCCCAAGAGCTGGCTGCTCTAATCCCAAGCATTAACAACTCTTTTATTGGAAGCAGCCATTTAGGAACCAACAAAACGTCACTAACAAATCATGGCAAGCTTAGTTCAAGAGACTGCCAGTCACCAAAGCAAGAGACAAGAAGCTCTCCAACTCAACATGAGCATTCGCAGCCTGGCACAGGATATCTTCTGTCAGTTCCTTTCAGAGTCAGGTTGCAGAATGCACTGATAGTGCAGCTCTTGGGCGAGTTCAAGCCCTTGTGAGTGCACTAAGGGCATGGAACAGTGAAGGCTCAGCAGGAGTCTTGGCTTATTCCAGTTGGAGCTGAAATGTGGGAAGGAGGATGCTCTGAGCAGCACAAAGGCTTGAGCAGGAAGGACAAACTGCTGTAGATACACCAAGTGGCAGAAGCAGCACATTGGCACAAACAGCTCAGCAGAGGATAATCAGACTTAGTGAGGCTTTTGCCCACAGCTGTCCAGCACAAGGAAAAACATATGTAAAAAAACAGTCTTTACAAACTGTCTTAATCTGTAGCTACAAACTCTCTACACTCAACCACGTGTCACATGGAATGGTGCAAAGTGACATTTCAGTGCCATGTGCTGTTCACGTCCTGTCTTGCAGGGTTTGCATGTCCTCTCTTGTCACAGCAAATGGGTCACGGTCACACAGGGCAGCTGCAGCTCACCCCAGGTACTACCAAAGGAAAAGTGAGTGAATCCACATTGCACAGGTTTACAACATGCCATGTTGATGCTTTGTGAGGCTGGATTCCTGGCTGGGAAAGCATTCTCCACTTCCCTGCTCAGCTCCCCCACCTTGCCAGGCACCAGCTCTGCAGTGGCAATCAATTCTGCACTACAGGTTTGACCAGCTCAGCATCCTGAGCAGGGGCAAAGGAAAGGACCAAGCTGGCTCGGAGAATAACCAATGCAGCCAAACCAGGTGTGGTCACCAGGGCCACCAGCAGCATCCAGACCATATCCGGGAACATAGAAGGTGGGGTAGGGGCAGAGACTGGAGTCAAGGGTTGCCAGCTGTATCTCTTCTGGGAAGTTTTCTCTGTACAGAAAGGATCAAAACCCTAAAGACTTGACTATCAAACATTCTTAGGAGGTTTAAGAGGTTCATGGAGACCTCATCGCTCCCTACAACTGCCTGACAGGAGAATGGAGCCAGGAGGGGCTGGGCTCTGCTCCCAAGGAACGAGGGATGGGACAAGAGGAAACGGCCTCAAGCTGCACCAGGACAGGTTTAGATGGAGCTGAGGAACAATTCCTGCCCCAGAGGGTGCTCAGGCATTGGAACAGACTGCCCAGGGCAGGGCTGCAGGCACCGTCCCTGCAAGTGTTCACACAGCGTGGAGACGAGGCCTCAGTGCCATGGGTCAGTGGTGGCCTTGGCAGTGCTGGGAATGGTTGGACTGGATGAGCTTAAAGGGTTTTTCCAGCCTGGTTGATTCTGTAATCCTAATGTCAGGATGTGAAGTTAGAGCCCCAGAGGAGCAAAAACAAGCACTGCCTCCACCTGAACACATGAATTTGAGGAGAGCTGGCATCTGACAGCTTGGTTCTAGGAGCAGAGAGCTGCAGGAAGAGTCAAAGCCAAGCAAAGTTGGCACTCCTGCTGCTGCTATTTGTCATTCATGGGCAGCATGTGCCCATCCAGCTTGGAAGAACAGATACCCAGGGGAGGAGAGCTCCTGGCTGGAGCAGAGCAGTCAGTCCACAGGGGACAGCATGAGGAGCTGTGAGGACACATCTTCTCTGCTGGGGTTTCCTTCTCTCTCAGGTGACCTTCAGGCTCTCTCATAGCCCTGCTCAGTGACTGGCACCCTTCCTGAAGCAGGCATCATCTGCTGGCTGCCACCTGAGCAGTGCCCAGCCTGGTAGGACAAGCTTTGGAAGGCTTTTCCCCTGAACTGTGGCTGTAATGAGCTGTTTACTGCACAATTCAGGAGAGAGAAGCACTGACTGCGTTGCCCCAGATGCCTCCCAGTAGTGAACAGCGTTGTGAGCAAATGATGCCACTGGGAACATCATTAAAAATTCATGAAATGACAGAAAAACCCTGAAACTTCGGAGTCTGAAGCTCATCAAAAGAATATTAATTGAAACAAACCCGAAAATACAACCCCAGACTCCAGCTCTGCACTTGGGGGACTTCTTAGATGTAAAGAGAAAGAACCAGTTGTCTGGCAAGAGGGGAGCTGAGCAGCATCCAGGATGACCTCAAATAGGAACCATTTATGGTCTGGCCTCATCATCCCAGATGGACACGGGAGCTTCACAGACTTATGCAGAAGCCAGTCCCCAGCTGGTGCGTGGTAAAGGCACACTGCTCCATTTCTGCTTCAGGGGCCCTGGCTGCTGCAATCAGAAGAGTCAACACAAGTCCTACAAATAGTCCAAACTGCCTGGAGTTACATTTACAAATGTCTCTGGCTACCAGGGAGTTGCTGTCTCTTTTATCAGTGGGGCTCAGTGGCAGGAAAGGAAGGAAGAAAAGAGGGCAGATGAAAAAAGCATCTGTAAAATTCAAGGATATTTGGAACAGTCTATGAAAAAACAACAATGGTTTTTAAGCAACTTTCATAATTTTTGAGGAAATTTTTTAAATATTTCTGAACTCTCAGGCTT
The DNA here is from genome assembly GCF_012275295.1 of Melopsittacus undulatus. Taxonomy (NCBI): domain Eukaryota; kingdom Metazoa; phylum Chordata; class Aves; order Psittaciformes; family Psittaculidae; genus Melopsittacus; species Melopsittacus undulatus. The sequence goes on along the minus strand of NC_047538.1, from coordinate 679,304 downwards.
CCCGTGTTTTCCCAAGGGAAACAGAAAATCCCTTGGTTTTCTGGGTAAGTAGCAAAGAAAAATGGGATTTACCTATCAAAATCTATGCATCTTCTATCTCTGTGCAAGCACTGAAAAGTAGATTCCACAGTAAAGTGATCTCACCACTGTGAGTATCCCAAATACGGCTGAAATATTCCGGATAACGTTAAACTTGACAAAGCCCAGCTCCGTGAGTAGGGACCATTTCAATTTTACAAGCATATGGTAAGATAGGAAATTTGGATTCAGACTGTGGGCCTTGCTCTGCTCCTCCTCAGAGGGGTTCTGGCTGCATGGCCAAGCCTGCCAGTGCCGAAAGGGAGACAAATGGCACCAGTGACCCTGGACTGTCACTGTCACTGCGTTGGGAGCAATTGGCAGTGAATTTGGAGGCATGACCTGGTGTGTAATCCAGAGAGAAAGTAGTCCAGGGCGAGTGTGGGGAGATGGAATGAAGCCCCAGGGCAGTAGGGTGTCTGAAGAGGGCAGTCTAGGCTGGGAGCTCCCCTAGAGGTCAGTGGAACAAATAGGACAATATCTGACTCTACCACACCTAAATGTTGCTGAAAACCCAGGCTTTGAAGCCAAGTCATCTTGGCACAACCAGATGCCCTCAAGTGTCTGGCATCAGCCTTTCCCTCCCAGATACACTCAGCATGTTGGGTACTCACAGACAGCTTTTAACACGGAGTTTGAGGGAATCCAGGCACCTTCCAGAGTTTGGGCTGAGCTTTTCTTAGCTTGGCTCCGTGCTTGATGTACCAGCAGCTCTGCAGCATGGCTCAGAGCCACTGTGGGATCCCAGTGGGTTGAATGCAAAACAGGAATCTTTGTCCCATTCAGATTAATTCATGGATTCCCATTCCATGGGATGTCGGGTCCTGGGAAGGAAAGCTTTGGAGATAACTGCCTCATTTCCCAGTGCACTGACAGTAGCACTCACCTGCTCCAGACAGGGGTTAAGGACATTCAGAGTAAATGTCAAGGAATTGCAAGGAGAGTCACCTGCTCATTATTTGTATAAGTTCTTGCTGGAAAAATGCTTCTTAGGCAGCAAATGAAGGGGCCATGAGAAGCCTAAATGTCAGGTCTTTCCTTTCTTAATTCACGCTAGGCAGAGGAATCTGCCTGTTACAAGCTTCCAATAATGAAGGGCATGTAAAAGTGACCACATATAGCGTAAGTGAGCCCTGTTTAACATGCTCATGCTTCCCCAGGTGTTCATTATGCAGCTGACTGTGCCTGATGCAAACTCATCTATCCCATCAGTGCTCTGCTTTTTATTAGAGGCTCACTTAAGCAAGTCAAGAGCTTTGGTCTTTGAGGGAATATGTTTACACTGGAAGCACTTGCGCATTTATTATAAGGGCTGTTTGGGGCAGGAAGGTCGTGGCTTCAATCAGTAAGATGCAGCTGGACATACAAAACAGGAGGAAAGAGCATTGCATTCACGCAGTTCTCTCCATCCAAAAGATGGGGCATTTGTAAAGATGTGGCAAAGTTTACTCCAAGTATTACTGGCAGAGGAACAGTACGCAACAAGGCATTGATATTAGTGAAAACACCTTGGTGTGTCTTTCACATAATGAACCCAAGACTTCCCTGGAAGCCTGGCTAGGCTTTGCAAAGCCTAAAGTGCCACTGTGCCACGTAGCTGCTCACTGGCTGCAGCATGCCTTCCTCTGCAGACAGGCTCCAAGACCTTCCCTGGTTTGGACTGAGGGATGGGAGGTGAGGAGAGAATAGGAACTGTTTCCCGTGGGTGCTGGAACTGGTACATTGCAGGAGCTGTCTGAGCTACCTGCTGCTCACCACCAAAACAAAGTTATCAGTGAAAGTGTGACCAAAAGTGAGGGACGGATCAGTTCTGCTGGTCTGTAAACAGCCCCAGGAGGCCTGTTCACCCTCCAAAAGCAAAGCACAACCATCTGCTGTGCCACAAGAGGCCACTTCTGCAGGCAAGAAGTGATGAGAGCTCCAAGATGCCGTTTGCCATTCCTTGTCTCGCTGTCGCCATCCTCCCCTCTCCCTGCAAAGGCTTTGATTTGTTTTCTTCTCACTTTACTGGGATTCCCAGTCCTCGATGTTGATTAAAGCACCTGTAAAGCTGTCTGATGGGTTTTCAGGAGTGTCTGATCCCTGCCTGTGTTTGTGCGCTGTTCTGTCCTTCCCTGCTTAGATGCTGCATCTAGAAGTGGCTGAGGCTGTGAAATGGCAGCACAGCCACTGCATCTGGTGGACCTGACACCAGACCCTTCCACTCCATACCTGTGTGCTTTCCAGCAGCACACAGAGCAATGTAAAATGCATCAGGTTTTGGTCATGTTGCCCTGTCCCGAAGCAGAAGAGTGTACAGGCTGGTATTTCAAGGAGGAACTGCCGGTACTCCAAAGCTAAGTGTGCACTTTTCTGTGAGGAAGGAAAGCACAGAAATGTCCCTAAATTGGAGCAGAAAGCAGGGCAGCCCATACTGCTGCAGGTCGCAACAGCTTTGGTGGCTCCAAGGGAAGCTCCATCATCCATCCAGGGCTCCCACACTAGACAGGCATGACTAAACAAGGTTTCATGAGATAAGGAATTGGTCAAAAGTGTTTGAAGTCAGAACAATTCTGATAAAATGAAAGATGTCTGGGAGATATTATTTTCTTCACATCTTTTATTCAAACATTCCCAAATTTCCTTCTAATTCCACTGCATTTCTCAGTCAGCTCATCCTACCCAGCTTCCCGACCAAGTATTGTCATGCTTTCTGTGCTTTTCCTATTGGAGCTGTGAGAGCCACCCCCTGCCCCTCTTCTGCAGCTGGGGGAGCAGAGCCTTGTGCTCTCCCACCCAGGGAAAGGGCTCCTGGCTGCTTCCAGCAGGATGTGGAAGTTTTTTGGATGTCAGCATTACTGTGGTTGGCAGTGAACACACAGTAAGGCCAATGCTGGAGAAGGGAGTACTTCAGCACCAGAACAGGCACCTTTTGGAGGAGCCCTGCCCGCACAGTGGCAGACACATGCATCCTTTTCCAGGTTTTTGTCTCACAAGCAGCTTTCTCTGCAGACAGGGAGAAGAAAGCGGCCCACCTCCTCCTGGAGGCTTGTAGATGCAGATGCTCCAGTGGCAGTTCTGGGCCACACTGGTCCCCAGGAAGTAGGGAAGAGAAAGGACAAGCAGCATTTTCGTACGGCAGACAGCTCCAGGGAAGGGGCCTAGTGCCTTGCTACCACTTCCAAGCAGAAGCTGTCTCTCGTGGGGATGTCAGAAGGGTAGAAGCCAACAGGGTGTTTGCTGCTAATCCAGCTCTAATGGGGCTCCTTCTCTTGGAGTAATGTGTCATCACCTGCACCTCTGCAATGTAGCCTGTAGGTGGGAAGACATGTTCTGCAGGTAAGAAAACTCCAACAGTGCCTTTTATCCAGCAGAAAACATCAACAGCTGCCGTTCTGCTGACTCCCAGCACAGCCAAACAAGTACCTGTTTGCAAGAAAACATCTGACCTGTTTCTTGGAAGGAAGTATTATCTTCCAAGGCAGGTGCTTGCTTTTGGACCTCCTTCCAATTCAACAGCTGGCAAAATTCTCTTGCAGTTGCCACCTGTGTCCACAAAGATGTCTTCTAGGCTGTGACCCTGAGCAAGAGCCATCACACCTGAGAACATGCATGGCACGCAGTCAGCATGGATATGCCCCAACAGGTGAGAGCTCCAGAGAACTTCAGATTTGCTTTTCAGCCACCCAGGACATGATGCATTCAGGACACTGCGATGCCCACAGTTACTTCAGCAACAGCAGTCAGACCTTTCTGGAGCTTACAAGGGGTGAAATAGGGCCAGCAACCAGCACGAAGGAGCTGCAAAGACAATGCAATGTGGAACAGCAGCCATCCCCATCTTTGCCTTGTGGGGTACAGTGAGTCAGCAACAGAGACAACTCCAGCCCCACGTGTGCTCTCTTATTTTACCAACCCCCTCAGGCATCACTATGATGCTCTCTGCAGATGGGACGTCTCTCACCAGCAGACAGCAGGGGAGAGCTGGGGAGCTCATGCTGTCCATCACAGCAAGGAGTCCATGCACAGCCAGGCTGCTGTGGTGACTCCTCTCAACATCACTGATTTCATTATGGATGAAGCCCAGTTTCAGCTTTTGTCCACACATGAACAAAAGCACCTTAAACTTCCCCCTCTGAAAACAAGTTTCTTTCCCAAGCTTGCTAATTCACTCGCTGGGGCTGGTTTGGAAGAGGCTGCTCCCACATTGTCCAGTCCCAGCACCCACTGGGACACTCTCTGACCAGCCCATCCAGGTCAGCATCATTTCCAGACTCAGTCCCTGCAGCACATCCAGTTGCTGGCATTCTGCATCAGGCCAGAGCCTTCCTGATAGCTCTGGAGTAGATGGAAATGTAACATTTGAATGAATGGCCCTTTAATTACGCTTTATCTGCCCTGCTCTTTCACTTTCCTCTGCAGAGAGCCAAGTGAATGTTAATGGGAAGTGGCTCTGCAGGGTGGCTCACAACCTCACACCTGCTTGCTTTCATGCTACTGGATGCCTGCACAGAGTATTAATTAAGCAATTAAGGCAAAGGAGGTGTCTGCTGGTCTGCAGCCCTGCTGGAACACTCCTGTCAAGGGCTCCGGGCTCTTACAGCACCTGCCATTAGTGGAAACCCACGGTAAGCTCTTGGGAGCTGCGCAAAAGGCTGGCAGGAGCCGTTGTATCTTAGTCTGGCAAATGCAGCATTTGAGCTGCACACATCCGCTCTTTCAGGGATTTCATCTGTGCCGAGGTTTGGCTTGACCTTTCCTTGCCTGTTTTTTCTTAGGGAGAGCTCACTCTGCTCTGAGAAATGCACCACTGGAGCAGAATATAAAAGCTCCAGAAAAAACTCCCATAGCAAAAACTTTCTAAGGCTCTTCTGTAATGTGTGGTTAGGAAGCGAATGCTGTTGTGCTCCAGCCCAGCTCAGCTGCCTCTGAGAGCCCCAGTGAGGGGCATGTCACACAGGCTGTCCTTGGGCTAGGCTGGTGATGGGGTGGTGCTGCTTCTCCTGGAAAACATAGGAGATGCTGTATGTATCTAGGATTCATCCCAGCACTGTAAAGATGGAGAAGGAAATGGAGATGAGCCATCAGCCAAGCTTTGAGTTAAGACCTTGGAGAAATCACTGTCATCCTCTAAGCCAAATGCAAGAGGGAAATGAAAGAGAGAAAAGACTTTCAGTAGGGATTTATAATTGGTGGGGTAGGCAAGCTGCAACGGCTAACCCAGAGCCCCATGTGCAGGATGGAAGGGAGGGATGGATTCTTGGAGGGTTCAAAGCTATTTTCCTCTTGGAAGCACATGTCAGAGCATTTGTTCCTTTGTATCAGCCTTCCACATGGGTGTCAATGAGATGACAGGCAGCTCAGTGATGTCAGACTCAAGCACTGATGGGTGGCATGCCCTGCAGTGTCCCTCTGTTTTAATGTGGATTACTTTTCCTCATGAGAACTAACCAGGAGTTTATATGCTCTCTACTTTGGGAAAAAACATGATGGTGGAAGGAGCTCATTTGGCAACCCATGTAGGTCTGTCATGTCTAATGTGCTGAGCACAAAATACGCCACATTCTACCTTCCCCTCAGCCCTCTTATCCCATCTCCAGCTCCTCTCTCATATCCAGGGATGAGGAGTCTCCACCACTTCTCTGGTCCTGAAGGTGAAGAAAATTTCCACTGAACCACTGGCCTGCAACTCATGCCCATTCTCTCTTAATAGAGGTATGTTCGCTTCCATCCTCTCCATAGCCCTCCTTTAGGTGATTGTTTTCAGAGCACTTCTGCATTCCATCAAGACCACTCTATTTCTGATGCTGTCTTTCATTCCAGCTGGGCATTCCTCACAGGGCTGGAAGCATCCTCTCAACTCTGTCCTGTACATCAGGAATCAAAATTCAAAAGAGCATCGGTGTCAGGGCAGACCTTTCTGAACAGCCTCCTGGTTTGACAGAGAGCTTGTTAGGAGCTCACTGAGAACAGCCCTTCACCTACCTGCACCCTCATCCTCTTAAGAAATCTGGAGTATATTTCCTCAGTTTGCTCAGAGAACATCCTGTTGCACTGTGTTAAAAGCCTTAAAGTCAATATACTTCACATCTATTGCTTCTCTTTATCCACTGGGCCAGTTACTGTCAAAAAAAAATTGGTCTGATTTGAAATGATTTGTTCTGACAAATCCCCAATGGTTCTTTTCCATCACCTGGAGATACCATATGTACTTATAAACTGAAGGCTTTGTACTTTGTTCTTTCTTCTTTCTGCTGTCAAAGCCAAGCTGAGCCAGTGATGCCATTTACCCCTCTTACTGCTGTTTCCACACAGTCCTTCTTCAGTCCTTCCCTGCTTCTCTAACGTATCTGGAAGATGCGACTCAGCTCAGAAATGAAAGCAGCTGGCGCAAGGCCTTCTGCATGTCCTGCTTCACCAATCCCAGGGATGCCTGGCTCCAGAGCAGAGCTGCTCCAGTCCTCACAGCATCTTTGTACCTCCTCTGAACTCACTCCAGCAGCTCCAGCATCCTCTGGGCTTCTAAATCCTTCTCTCTCACCCTTGCAGCCCTACAGTCATTCTTGATGTCTTACAGGTATTCCTTGGCAGCAGCATCACGTCCGGCCTGATTTTCAGCAAAGCCAAACAGCCTGAAAGCCAAAAAAGCCTTATCAGCATTTCCAAAACATCCCATATCCAGGTCACTGACAACATACAAACCTCCTATGCCATAGCTCAAGTCAGCAGATGCATGCCTTCATCCTGCACAGGAGGGAAGCTGTGATAACCAGCACCACCTGCTCCTAATGCTTTGTTCAGGTCTGGCTGAAAACCTCATGGGGCTTGGTCCCTTCCTTGGCTGTGAAGGATCTGTACCAGACTGCTAACACAGATCAGCAGGCAGAGAAAGGTCATTTCCCATGCCCAAAGTTACAAGTGCCCAGTCTCCTCCATCACGGAAGTCTTGATACAGAAGTCCTTCTGGCCCCACGTTTTGCTGCCCCTCCTCCTCTGCATCACAGACCTCAGGGGCCTTTGTCTCTTTAAAATCCCTACAAAAACCCCATCACTCTTGTGCTCATCCTCCCTGCAAGGGCAGTCTGCTCTTTGACCCCACAGCTCCTTCCTCTGCTAAATCAGCATCTCAGCCAGCACTAGCCTCCCAGCCAGGAGCCCACCATCACCCCCAGCCCCAGGAGAGGCACCAACCTCTCCCACAGTCACAGACTACTGGTGCACGCCTTTTTAATGAGGGGCCACCAGCTGGGAGCCAACCAGCAGAAGCATTAAGGGGAGAAGCCCCTAGATTATACTGGAAGAAAACAGAAGCAACAAACTAGATTTAAGGAAAACAAAACAGAAAACATTGGATGCAAAAGTAAGATAAAAAGAGAGGTAGATAGAGGAATCTGTCAGCTAACACACCCATACAGCAACTGCACATGAGCTGTGGGTGAATCATAGAACCAGACAGGTTGGAAAAGCCCTTTAAGCTCATCCAGTCCAGCCCTTACCCCAGCACTGACAAGGCCACCCCTAACCCATGGCACTGAGGCCTCATCTCCACACTGTGTGAGCACTTGCAGGGCTGGTGCCTGCAGCCCTGCCCTGGGCAGCCTGTTCCAATGCCTGAGCACCCTCTGGGGCAGGAATTGTTCCTCAGCTCCTGGTGCAGCTTGAGGCTGTTTCCTCTTGCTGCCACACTGGTGCTTATACAGGCCAGGATGCTGGTGGCATCTTGGCTGCCTGGGCACAAACTGCTCATGTTCAGCTCCATCAATCAGCACCTCCAGGTCCTATTCCATGAGCAGCTTTCCAGAACTCTTCCCCAAGCTTGAGTACTGTTATTGGGTTGTTGCAATGCAAATGCAGGACCCAGCACTTTGCCTTCTTGATACTCATTCAATCCTACACCCCATCAACCAAAGAAAAAAGGAGAAAGAGAAAACCACCAAATCCTCCTTACCTAAATGAATGGAAACCAGCAAGCAATCCCCATAGAAAAGCAACACAATCAGCACAGAAAAAACTGCCCCCTTCCTCCCCTCCCCCCAAAAAAAACAGTCTGAACAGGAAGGGGGATAATTCAGCAATAATTGTCTCCCCTTGCCATGTGCCAGCATGTGGCTCTTCTGTACCCTCAGTTTCTTCACCCAAAGAAGGAATGGTGTTGTAGGGAATGCTCAATATTAGCGACAGAAGCGGGAGAGGCTTGCACAGGCCTGTGTTGTGCCAGAATTGAGGGACACATCAGTCTTGTCGGATCAAAATCCAGCACACTGAATCCCACTTTTTTATACCCCGAGCTGCGAGTAAGGCAGCATGCTGCGCTGTGCTAGCCTGGCCTTGCCCCATGTTCTGTGCTCATTATGCAGTGACAGTGGCTGTGGGCGACAGGGTCGCTCCTGGTTTTCTTGATCAGCTGTAAAATAAGAAGATGAAGCAAAAGTTTTTTCTACTCTTGTTGAAATAATGTATTTAAGGAACAGAGAGAGATTTAGATATGATTTATGTAATGTATAGATGTTTATGTATTGTATATATAAACCAAGGTCCTGCTGCTGGGTCAGGGCAACCCCTAGCATAAACACAGGCTGGGCTGGACAGGATGGAGCAGCTCTGAGAAGAAGGACTAGGAGGTACTGATCAATGAGAAACTGAACGTGATCCTGCTTCAGTGTGCACTTGCAGCCCACAAAGTCCCTGTCTCCTCCTCTAATGACTGTGGAGAGATTGTGGAGTTGATCCAGAGCAGGATGAGTCAGACTTACCCTCAGGGAATGTGCATGTCTGCAATGCTCCTTCAGTGGAGAGGAGCCCAGCAGCCTTGCTCTTACTTACAATACCTCACTTATTAATACTTCAGGAACGCATGGCTCTCCCATCACAATTGCAGTCTCTCTTTTTTTCCCAAGCTTGTTTGTTTCTTGAGTACAAACAAGGAAAACTGGGCACAGGGAATTGTCAGCATGCACAATTTATCACTGAAGAATACTGAGTCCTCATTTTCCTAAGCTTTCAGAAAGGACCAATTCTCTTGTTGAGCTTTCAAGCAAATCTGTCTTATATAGGGCTGAAGAAGTAAATGACTAAACTGCATCATTTGGGTTGGTGAACACTCTGGAAGACACTGGGCCTGGACAGAGCATATAGCACAGAAGAGCAACTACAGAGCCAGTCTTCCCCGCTTCTTTGCGGAAACACAGAGTTTTCACAGCAGCATTACTGGCATGGTGAGAAAATCAACTGTCAGTGAGTGGAAAAAGAGTGAAGGACAAATGATGGGTGTGAATTTGATGTTATTCACTGTGCAAAGGTTTGAACTTGCTGAAATTTGTCAAGCTTCATTTGGGCTGTTCCCAAGCCCCTACCCCAGGCCAAGCCCTACATCACAGCAAAGCAGCCAGCACCGATTGCCATGTTTTGCCATCCCAGGCAGAGATGCCAGTTCCTTCTCTGCAAGGACAGGTGTGGTGCCAGCAGGTACGGTAGCACCAGTCAGCTCCTCCTGACATTTGACATCCCCATGTGGTACAGTGCTCATGCTCTGAACCATTACCACCATGGCAAGGTTTGGTCCTGGGATTTTGGTGAGGTCCAGAAGAAGATTGCTGTGTCCTAGGAAGGATCACGAAGCCCAGAGGTGAGGCATTTACAAGTAAAGTAATTCTCTAGTTTCCAAGTCAGGCAGGAGTGTTCTGAAGAGTATCCCCATTCCTACTTTTCCAGCCCAAAAAGGTTGACCAGAGCTGGCAGTTCTGATGATTCAGTCCCCAGAGAGCTGTTATTTTTCTGCTGCCAGAGTTGGGGGATTACAGGAGATGCTCAGTCTTGAATGAAAATCACATCAGAGCCAAACCTGTGACTGCAGAGGGAAGCTGGAAACACCATCCTGAACAGCTAAAAAAAAAATAGGAAGGCAAATAAACAGAGCTGGAGTTTATTAATTTTTAAAATCTCATTATTTTTGGACAGCATAATGTTTTCTGAGACCTGAGTCAAGTGTTCTGAGTGCCGGGAGTTGGTGAGGGAGCTGTGGAGTGTCTCAGTGCTCTGCTGCCCACGTTCCTTGCAATCAGATAATGAGCTCTAGACAGACTTGTCTCAAAGCCACCGTCCACGGTGCCTGTTCCCAGACAGTGTCTCTGCTATGCTGCTGGTGCATGTTATTTTCTTAGTGCTATAGTGCGCTTGATCTCCACAAAGGGGTTGTAGAAGGAGTTGAATCAGAGTGGCACACACACACTGAGCATCCCAGAACCTGAAATTAGGTGTTAGAGTAAGGAAATTGTCGTCTCTTTTCCTGGCTCACTTGGTGCCAGCTCTGCAGCCCCACATCCCCTCTCTTGCCTGAGCCTCACAGAGGAGTGGGTCAGGGCAGGACCTTCCATTGCTGGGCGAGTCCGAGCCATAGTGTGAGCAGCAGGGCTGAGGCACAGCAGTACAGAGCTAACACACTCCCCATCCATGACTTTTCCACAAGGACACACTGTGGGCTTCCTCCTGTGTCTTCCTTCCTTTCATCAGTGTCTCAAGAAGACCATAAGCAGCTCAAAGGAGCCCCTGCACAGGCAAGGCATCACAGCATGCTCAGGTACAGCATGGTGGAAGTGCATCCCTTCCCTCACCTCACCCAGAGCATCCCTGGAAGCAGGTAGGCTGGCAGAGCTCTTGGGTAAATGTCCTCAGGTGACAGCAGTGAGTGAGATGACTCAGAGACCTCCACGCTGACACAAAATGATCTTATTCTGCAATCTCCATTTCCTTTCTGAAACTCATGCCCTGGTATGAGGAAGCAGGGAAATGAGGAGCCTCTTCAGTGGGAGCTACCCTCAAGGCTAGTGCAGTCTGAGCTCTCCTGTGTCATGCTGCAGCATATTGCTCACAGGTGGCTCAGGGTGTTTTGCTGGAGAAGATTATTCAGGGTACAGGGTACAGGTTTCTATCAGAGTCTTTTGAATGCATCAAAGGGAGGGGTGAATGGTCTTGAGTGAGGGGTGAAAATGAACTGGAGATTATCACATAAGACATGAGGAGCATTGTGCAATTGCAAATGGGGCTTGAGGTGAGCATTAACCATTTGAGCAGAGTCAGGATTGATTCATAGATAATTTCTGAAAAAAAGATGTGCAGAAGAGAACACAGAGAAAGCTGCACATTTCCCACCTGCATCTTTGCTCCCAGTAGTCTGCCTGGTGCAACCAGGAGAGCCTGATCCCTGCTCACTCCTCATGTATGGGTCAGGAAAATGGGCTCAGCAGCATCCTGTCCCAACCTGGTGCTGCTCACCCTCATTCTGAGCCAAGTCCTGTGCCTGCAAGGAAACACAGGGAGCTCATGGCATTGTGGCAGTGAAATAGGAGCTTTGTATAACCCAAGGCTGAAAAGCATTACTCAGTTTGTGACATTAAATTTAGCAGCATGGTACCGTGTGTGTGCGTATGTGTTTGATCATGATGGCAGTGTAGCCCTATAATTTTTGTCATTCTAGTATAAAGCCAAAGGCACCTTATTGACCTGACAGTGAAGAGTCTCAGGACTGGTCTGGTCTTGCCTTGGTTTGCATTGCTTTTAGCTTGTTTTAACAACTGCCTTCAGCCTGGAGAAAAGAAGGCTCCAGGGAGACCTTATAACAACCTTCCATTGCCCAAAGGGAGCCTGCAAGAGACCTGGAGAAGAGCTTTGGGCAAGGGCCTGTAGGGACAGGACAAGGGGAATGGCTTTAACCTGCCCGAGGGGAGACTGAGATGAGCTCTTAGGCAAAAGCTGTTCCCTGTGAGGGTGCTGAGGCGCTGGCACAGGGTGCCCAGAGAAGCTGTGGCTGCCCCATCCCTGGCAGTGTTCAAGACCAGGTTGGACACAGGGGCTTGGAGCAGCTGCTCCAGTGGAAGGGACCCCTGCCCGTGGCAGGGGTTGGAGCTGGATGAGCTTTAAGGTTCCTTCCAACACAAACCAGGCTGGGATTCTATGATACTGTTTTAACTAAACTCTGTACACACTGTAACGTTAATGGTTTAACAGATCTAGGTTTGCCATGCTTAGTGAAAAGAGCTCTTCATGTCAAGTCAGGCTGTGGGAGGCTACTGTGCATCTTTCAAACTCTAATTAGGAGTTGATGGAAGATAGAGCATAAAAGAATGAAACAGGGGTCTCCAAACTGAGGCAGAGGAAACTACCATGAACATCAGACAGCAAAGGACTACAGATACTGATGGCTCTCTTTGCCTCCCCATCACCTCTCTACCTCAGGAGGCCTGGCACTCTGGGCAATGTCTAAGTACACACAGACCCAGAGGGACATTGAGAGTGAGTGCAGCACCAGAGAAAAGGACAGACATTGGGAACAGTTTTGCATAACAGTTCTGGTTATGTTACTAAGTAGGGGGTTCTGTATGAATTAGGTGACTTGCACTATTAGATGGCCAAAGTAGTAACCAGACTTGGCTCTGTAGGTATGGTGTCTTCCCCTTTGCCTATAATGAGACTTTTGGTGTAAGAGTAATCTGGAGAAACAAGTAGACCCTGAGCCCTGGAGACATTACAGGGTCTGTCCCCTGAGGTCTGTCCTCCAGCTGCCAAGACTCAGTCCTAGCTTCTCCCAAACTGTCCTGGTGCTCATGGGTATCTACATGTCTTGGTATCTGTCTCTCCAGCTACACACTTCCTATAATTCAGCCCATACTCATTAATGTAGTATTGGCAATTCACAGCCTGTAGCATCTTGTCAGTTATTGACTAAGACAATATTGCAGTACTGCCAGGAACAACCCCAGCCTGGCCAACAGCACTGCTCCTGCTTGGGCAGTGGCTCTGATCACCATCTGCTGAATGAGCCTGGCAGTTTGCAGATGGTTTGGGAGTCTTCTGGGTTAGCCTCAACCAGGCTCGGGATTGAGCATCTCTGCATTATTCCAGACTCCTGCATCTGGAATTGAACTGATCCAGACTGAACAGGCTGAGTCCATGAGCATCCTGCTGTGTGCTTGAATGCACCAGCCAAGATGAGTGTTACTGGTTGGCCTAGTAAATGTACAGGCTGCAGCCAGGGCTCTCGTCTCAACCAGGAACATCCATGTCTCACCCTGGACTTTGTAGCATGTTTCAGCTTTGGCTGCAAGGGCAAAGTTTCCACCACCTCTGTCCAGCACCATTTGCCAATGTGCTTAGGAAAACATCTCCCTTGTTTCTTCCCACTCATCCCAGAGCATGAGCTGAGAACAGGGTCAGCTCAGGCATCCTGCAGCTCTCTACGCTCCAGCTTAGCTAACTCCTCCCTCTGCCTTTCTGCCGTTTCTAGAATACACTAGCTCTGAGTGACTGATCTGGGTCCTGTGCCCGGAGCTGGCAGCTGAGTCCATGCTGCAGCTGGTGCAGGTGGAAAGCTGTCGGCTCAAGCCAACAATGTCATGAATGAAGCACTGTTTTCCATGAAACATCCTGAAGCTGCTTCTTACTGGGCATGGAAACGCTGGGGTTTGCAGGGCAACCCCAGGGCTGGTTGTGTGCATGAACTCACAGCATTTCCTACAGCAAGAGCCTGGAAACGCTTCAGCAGGAATCATGGCTCCACTGAAAAGATGGGGATGAGGGATCAGCCTCTCCTCTCCTGTAGGAGATCCAAAGAGGGATCTCCTCTTTGAATATCACTGTACGTCACTTCCCAGCATGATACTCTAGGGAAGGATGGACACCATTGGCATGGCTGGCTGATACACTAAGACTATGATAGGATGCAGCCCTGCACGCAGGTGGTTCAGGACATTGGTTGCTCGAGACTGACCAAGGAGGTGACAGTCTTGTTCAAAAACATCCTGAATGATCAAGCAGCCTTTTCTCCAACTGGATTTGCCTATCCCACATTGCCCTTTTAGTCCTCAACGCACTTGTAGTAAGCGTGGGTAAAGCCTTTCCCAAATCTTCATTCACAAAGCCAAGCTATCAATCAGTGATAGGACTGTGATTTCATTTGTCCACTTCAAAACCAGGCTGTGAGAATTTGTTACTTGTTCCCACCTTGCTTTCAATGGCTTCTGCCTTTCTTTTCACCTTATTTCTCCCTAATTGCTCTTCTTAGAACTGAGCAGGGCTTCAACTCATCAGAACTGGAAGGGGAAGGAGACAGAGCATTCCTGCTGTTGGACCAGGACTGTGGGCACTTTTGGGGGCATGCATTGAGGTGTTCAGACCACACAAATCCCAGTAGAGGCAGTTGGCAAAGAAGACTGTCTGCCACAGCTCCCAGGAAATCCCCCCACCAAACACTGTCCCCATTCCCTGGGGCCAATCTGGATTTAGTGGGAAAGTAAAGCAAAGTGATGATTCCTTGCTCAGAGGGTTAAATCATGCTGTGGTCCTGCTCCGTGTCTGACTTTCACTTCCTACCACCAGAATGATATATGAGGAAAAGGAAGCAGCAATGACCTTCCCATCCCATGTCCTTCCCCAGGTACCAAACCACCTTCATCCCTTGTACCCAGGGCACTGCTGCTCATGTACCCCCGTGTTCACAGCACACACAGATGGAGCCATACATTTGCTAACAGTGATTGTGGACCTTGTCTCCCCTGCAGTGAGGATTCAGACTTGGCTGTCACAGGCTCCCCACGCGGCTGCCAGAGCTGGCAGAGATCTGAGAGCTGCATGGCACCAGTACACCTGGAGGAAGAAGCAGGGGCTGGACCTGTCAGGAATTACCTGCCCCACATGTTCCTGGCAAGAGCATGATAAACCATGTTGTAGAGCCCAGCATGTGAGGGTTGAGAATTATTTAGACAACACAAACAGTTCATGTCCCGTGGCTTGTGGTAGTTGTGGTAAGAGGGACCTGAGCCATTTCAGGAAGGCACACAGGAAAGGAAAGGTCTCACAGGTCCTGAGTGGTTAGAAACTTGCAGATTGGCAGAGGGGAAGAAGTTGGTTGTCTTCAAACACAAAGGAGATAGTCGTAAAACGGATAAGAGACTCTGTGATGGGGGAGTTGGTTGAACGGGCCATGTGCAAGGGATGAGGAGAAGGAACTGGCAGAAATGCTGGGTTCAGCTCCTTGTTTTACAGAACTGTAGCCTGAAACTGCTGTGGAACACCAGCTGGAGTGTCCCCAGTACAGATGGTGCTGCCAGTCTGGCAGATGATGTCCAAATTGCAGCCAACCAAACCCAGCAAGCAGGAATGAGAAGTGCTCATGAAACCATAAATCCTTGAGGACTCTAGGCAGGTTTGTGTGTCCTGTTCCCCATCGAAGAGCATGTGGTTTTTAGAACAGGGCACCAGAAGAGGGGCATTGCAGTGCCAGGCTCCCCAGTGGCATAGGTAGAGAGGATATCTATCTCATTCATGCTCCTCTTGAGCATCCTCCATTGTGTGGCCATGAACATGTGAGGTCTTCTGGCATGACACCTTCAGCATCACCTCACCACCACACTTCCAAGGTGCACTGAGCTAATCTGAACTGCTGGCTAGTGGGAACTCAGACATAGTAGAACACATTTTTGCTTTATGAAACAAACAGTGGATTCCCATCACCCTATACTGATCTTAATGTGGCCTATTTCTTAGGCAGTCTTTATCATCCACCTGAATGGAAGTAGTTTTTATTTGCCTCCAGAACTTGAGGGAAGCTGTTGAATAAGCACTGCTTTGTATCCTGAGCTGCAGAAAGTCTGATTTTCCAGGAACTTCCATTGTGAGATCCATTAGGCAGTTCCTAGTCCATTTATTAAATGCTTGACTGATGCAGTTTGGTGTTCTTTTCAGACAGGTTTCCTCAGGAAGCAGGAATTACATGATACTACTGCCTGTCAATCCTGCTGTTGCCACCTTTCATCAAGTTCAGCATAGAGGTAGAGCTCACAGAGATACTGTGTTCTTACAAATACCATGAATGTATGTAATCAAACTAGAGGAAACCGACTCAAACTGGTCCTCTGCTGACAAAGGCTTCCTTCAGAGATCAACCAAATTGGTAGACACATGAGGAAGCACGCAGTAGACAGCCACGGGAAATCAAGTGCAGGTGGTTTCTGCTGTCTGTGGAGCTGTGTTTTAAATAGAATACTCCATGACAGTGAATCAAACACCCAAGGAAATGTTAAAGCCACTCACTTTGAGAAACAGATTAAGCTCAGGTAAGGAAATGCTGCTCTTGGAAAAGAATAATAATAAATACATAGAAAGAAGCTGTTTCTTGGGCTGGGGAATTGAACTGGGAGAATACAAACTACAATATAAACCATTCAGCTGTAGCTCCTGTAGCTGCACACAGTATGAGGTCACTGGCCCAGTTTGCCTCCAATCTTGGGGTTAACAGTGAAAGGATGCCACCAGACTGGAATGCTCAGGCTGGCGTGGGGTAGGCAGGAATGCCTCTTTTAGTGGCAGTGTTTGCTTATGCCACCTTGAAGTGAAGCCCTGCTTACCCAGGGCAGTGCTGCAGTCACCATCCCTGCAAGTATTCACACACAGTGTAGATGGGTCCTCAGTGCCATGGGTTAGTGGTGGCCTTGGCAGTGCTCAGGAATGGTTGGACTGGATGAGCTTAAAGGCTGATTCTATGATTAAATGCACTGACCTTGGTGTCTGCAAAACTGCTGCTCTCACATATTCTCACTCCTCTCTCCAGCTGCAATTGCACAGAGGCTTTTCCCTTTCTAAATGCATTATCTCAGAGGTGCTTCCACCATCACTGATGGGATCAGCCTTGGCCAGTGGTGAGCCCATCTTAGAGAGGGCTGCATTGGCTCCACTGGACTTCCGGCAGCTTCTTACAGAAGACACTCCTATGTCCCCTCCAGCTGCCAAAACCTTGCCACACACATCCAATACCTCACTTAAACTCTTAATTGCTCAGCAATTTGCCAGCCATTGATTTTGTTTTTATTTTCTTCAGTTTCCCTTCTCAATTTCCTGCCTTTCCCTGATGAAGTTCATATCAGTAACCATGACTTCCTTCCTTTCCTCCATTCTTTCCAAGGTGCATTTCTATTTCTAATAGCCTCCTTCATTTTGCCACTAAATCAGTGTGGACTTTAGGCAAAATTGTCTTCTTTCTTTGAGGTGAAATTATGACCTAATAAGCTCTCATTAAAGAACTTCCCATCTTCATTCTCCTTTTTTCTTTATTAAAATTTCCCTCCAAATTAATTCCACTCATAATTTTCCCCAGCTTTGGGAAATTAGTCTATTTAAAGCATCGTGCGAGTGTGTATGTGTCTATAGATGCATTGAAGTGGTTGGGACCGTTCTCTCTTTGCCTATATTAGATATAATCAGGTCATGATCATGGGTCCCTAAGCAACCACTAACTTCCAGCATGGTGATTAATTCATCTTTATCAATCATAATGAGATCCAAAATAAATTACCTCATGTTGGGTGCAATACCTTTTCTGTTAGAAAATTACCATCTCTAATGCACAGTAACAGTCACGATGTTTGACTCCGGGCTGCACCAGGGGTCCTGCAGCAGCACACACAGGGCTCTGATTTCTCTTCCTGCAGCTCACAGAGAGGTGGGGATGTAGCTGCTCATTCTCCTGCCAGAGCTGCCTGAAAGGCCTGGAGGAAATCCCAACCAGTCCCCACTAGGGAGGATGTAAGGAGGAAGAAGGGGAGGAAGCAAAGACTTCTCAATGGCATGGTCCCTTGGGGACTTCAGAAGGGTCCTGTGTACCCTTAGCATGCAAGGTATGTCAAGTTGGAGTCCCAGACCTGCTTGCCTCCTGCAAGAGCCTTACTTGGACTTTCTTAGGCTCTGGTCTTTCTTTTCTTGTCACTGGTGGTCAGGATAATGATAACATCCTGTGTGGAGTATGCCTGATGGTGGAACTGCTGAGGAAAGATGTCATAGAACTGCTGTCAGAGAGTGACAAGATGAGCAACACCAACAATTTTCAGTCCAGCTTGGGAAACCAGAGTCAGCATCAGCCTCTGGGGAAAGACTATCAGCTCCTTAGAGAGGAAGGTAGCTGCTGGTCTCCTCTGCCATGAGGCAACCTCTGAAGACCTATGCACTGTCCTTGTCATTTGAAGATCTGGGCCTTATAGTAGCATTATCTCCATTATTTTTCTCCATGGAGGAAAGAAAAGCAATGGAGACAGTGAGAGACTTGGAGTCTTGGTGGGCTCCATCCCTCCCATCATTGTCATGGCCCTCTCCTGGACTCACTTGAGCAGATCCACATCCCTTTTGTATTGTAATTCAAAGTGAGGCCATTTCAGAGGGGAGACACAGCAATCAGAGCCCTAGTGTGGCAGGTGGGCAAGCAAAGAAGAATTTGCCCCTGAGAAGATGCAGGTCTGCCCACTAAACACACCCAAAGTCACCATCAAACATGGGGGCTGACCCCGACATCACAACATGATCTGTGTCCAAGGGATGTGCAGGGAGACCTGAGGCACGGGAGCTGTGACATGACGAGGAGATGCAGCAGAGGCACCAGAACCTACTCCCTCCTGCAGCGTGGCCAGTTCTATCCTTTTACTCCTTCCTGTGACAGACCAATCTGAAACCCTTGTCCATTGCTTGCTTAATAAATCCACCTTCTCTGGTTTTTCATCTTTGAAGTAGATTCTCATACAAAAGATGCCAGGCCTGTGCTTAGCCTGTGAGATTACCAACAGGAACACAGTGACTGATCTCTGGCAGGGATGCTCATACATTATGCTCTCCAGAGGACATGTCTGTGTTGGCTGAAGACAGTAGCAAGAAGCAGGAGACACAGGGTGAATTTTCTAATCTGTTCAAGTTCTGCCAGTAGGACAACACAAAGACTTATTTCAGAAGGTCACTGAATGCAGCTATCCAGGAGCTCAGGATGTCCTAGGAGTCCCCAGTCCCGGGCAACTTTATTTGGTTGTCATGCACCTTCCAGCATTTCCTATGGCTCCTTCCCCAGCTGTCCCTCGTAACAGCCTTCCCTTGTAACAGTGTCTTTTCCTCACTTTTCTTTAGCGATAGAAAACCTTAATAGAGAAAGGTCCCTTGTCTGAGAGCCTCTTTGACATTATTAAAGAAAGTAATAACTGTGCTTTCTGAGGTGGGGGAATAAATCAATTGAATGATGCTAGGCTAAGGTGCTGTCACTGCTGGTATTCGATTCTGCTTTCTATCAGGAAAAACAAGGCTCAAAATACATTAACATGGCCAAAAAGAACAGCAAAACAGAAAATATGTCTCTGGTGAGGGATCAAATTGCAAGTCACTGTTGTAGGAACATTCAGTGATCCTTTCTTCTGAGACTTGGCAGACTTATGTCACCCACGAAGTTGCTTAATCCATTCACTGACCTCACCAGTTGAATGCTTCCAGCAGTACCACAAAGATGCGATTACACCACCCAGGTAAGCCAGCATCCTGCTACACAGAGGGAAATAAGGAAAATAGAAGAGGGAGAGGAAGGAATTAGCGCAGGGGAAGCCAAAGAAGAGAGAGGATCTGTACAAGGCTCTGTCCCCACAATTTTTAAGGCTTAGTTCAGGTACTGAATTCATCATTTCTGGGAAGGTTTCTCAGGGGCTGAATGATGGGAGGATGGATTTCTTCATACCAGCAGTGGGAGGCCAAAATGGCAGAGATCATTTCTTGTAGCCCATCATTATCTTGATGGATCATTTCCTAACATCTCTTTTAAAAGGATCCTAAAACCAACCAACAGATGTACAGACTTTCTCACACAATTCAGCCGTGCCCATTGGATGCCAAGGTGTGTCCAATTGGTCCCAGTTTGGCTTTCTTTATTTGCCCTCTGCGATCCCAGGGGAGAGCTCTGTTAGACTGTGACAGCTCAGATCTTCACACAGCTCTCCTCTCCCAGGAAAATCCTGACTGTGTCCTGAGTTCTTACTGTTATGTCTGCAGAGAGGAGTTGTAGTAGACCAAACCTACACAGAGCCAAGGGATGCCCCAGAGGATGCCTCACTGAGACTGTCATTCACACTGCAGAGTGAAGCCTTGAATATAAAGGAATATCATAATTCACCATGCTCTGAGCCCTTTCCTCACCTCACCTGTAAATGTTTGCATGAGGACTTGGCTCACCTTGCAATCTCTTCTGAGGTAAAAGGTGTATGGTCCAGCAAATCTGTCCTAGTGATGATCATACAGCTTTGCACTTTCCTGTGGTTTCATAAATTCACTCTACGCTCTGCAGTCACAAAGCTGACCTGGTGTCCAGGATAAACACCTCACCTCTTCTGTGCATCTTTCAGAGCAATTGTGAATGGGGAGCAGCAATGCTTCTGGGAGCAGCTCTGCTGCATATCTTCAGGCACCTCTCATAACAGAAGAATCCCTGTACCCTGGAAGTGCCAGTTTCTGTCAATAGAAAAGGCAACCAAGACAACAAGCTCTGGAGAGCAGATAAGTTGAGCTGTATCTCCTTTGCACACAGCTCAGGTTTATGTATCAAAAGGACAAGGAGCAGGAGAATAATCTATCTTGCTCCAGAAGAAGCAGAGAGGTGCTTTACTGCACCAGCCAAGCCCTGAGCAGCAGCAGCAGTAAGCTGGGCACTACACACATAGTCTCGTTGGATTTTGGTCTGTCAAGTGCAAAGGATTGTTGGATATTTCCCATTCTACCTCTAACTTTTGGAGGTGGGTTTGGAAGAGGCTTCTTGCCCAGGTTAATCACTACAGAAAGAGACAGATTCTGTGTGTATGCTGCATGTCAAGGCCAGACTTCTGGGGCCAAATGTCAGTCCTAGAGCATCTCTGAGTTTCAGGGAAGATAATCTGCCAGTGCTGAGAGCTGCCTGCTGAAACAGGCAGGAGTGGAGACAAACCCTTCCCGAAGGTTTAAACTGAGCTGTTCAGAAAATGAGTAAAGTTACTTCACATCATCTAAGCCTCTCTAATGAAACCTTCTCTTCCCTTTTGGAGGTAATCTTCCTTTGATCAAACCCTCTTCTCTTCTGATGAGAACACAGTGCAGTAATCAAGAAGCTAATCTGTGCCAGAGCTTGCTCCCAGGCCCCTCATAACCCAGAGCATCACACTCCCTGAGGCTGCTGCCTCGGCCTCCCTCTCTCCTCTGTCTGTGCCAGGCAGCTATTCCTGCACTCCTGCTTCACCCTTTCAGCCTTGGTGGCTGCAAGGGGAAAGGATTGTGCTTTCCTGCTTTGCAGGGCACACGCACTCCTGAGCGGGGACCCTGAGCCAGCCTGAGCAGACAGGTAGATCTACCCTTACCCCTTTCAATACAAAGACCGAAAGAGCTTTTAAACTCTAAGCCCAGTTATATTAGAATATAAGCTTGAATAAGTACAGTTCTGAAAGAGAAGGAACTCAGTGACTAGGCCAGATGCGATAGAAATAAAAAAGCTTATAAACAACTCTTTCTGTTCCCTTTCCCTCTGTGTCCCTATGGATGAGCCTTTACCTCTGGTTTGGTTTTATGTAGCTCAGCAGCTTTCTGAGTTATAACAGAGTCATATTGAGTCCCTCTGGTCCTTGACATACCTTTTCCTTTCTGTCACATCACCACAATGCTTGTCCTGGCTGGGAAAACACTATCCCACTGCATGGAAAATCTCACTGTGCAGGATCAGGAAAGTCACGCAGAAGGGATAAAATCCACTGTAACTGATCAGGTGCTAACACAAACTACAGCTTACAGGAGGGAGAAGGGAGGTGGGAGACCTCCTTTGCCTTTCCTTCCTCCCTTGAAGGAAGGACAGAAGTGATTTTGTGGGGATACACCCAGGAACATACCAGGAGGCCCTGCCCCTGCCTTCTTTCTTGCATTTGCTAGACAACGAAGATACTACACAACATGACCTGCTGTCCAGACATGATGCATAAACCACAGGGATTTATCCACTTCCTCCCTGAGCAGTGGGCTCTTGGCATGTCAAAGCATCTTACAAACACTAAGCAGCACTTAAGATTAACAAGCTGCTTTTCTCCCAGTGTGATGTGCATACACTTGTTATCCCACATGCTTACATCCTTGCATATTCACCTACTGCTTCAGAGGCAGAGGTGAGGGACTTAGTGCTTGAACATGCAAATTCAGGTCTGAGCATCCAAGAAGAAAATACTCAGACAGTTGAACTGCTGCAATGCTCCTTGCACTGAGAGCAGCACCTCAGGGTCTCTGGGCACCAGGGCACTGTGCTCTGCTCAGCCAGAAGGTGCAGCTCTGCAGGGTGGAAGGAGTTGGCTTGCTACAGACAGGAGCATCATCACTCATTTCCAAAGGTGGGGAAGCCAGGGGGGACTCCAGTGGTTTATGCCACAGGGTTGCCTGTTCTGAGGTAATGAACAGGGTGCAGGGGGATTGCCACAGGCACAGACGTGTCAGGCACAGTGGTTTGCTCGTCTCCTGGGTCTAAAGCTGTTGGGTGCTGCAGGATTTAGCTCTCTCAGATGAGGTGGAATTCCCACCAGCATCACTGTCTTGGTTTTCTCATGCTGGAGTGGAGGAGCTGGCTGTCTGGTGAAGCCATGTGTGACTGTCCCACGAGGGGTGGGAAGATACCTCCCTCTGCCAGCAGCAAGCAGTGAGAACAGCGGCTGTCTGCCCTGTATTTAGGCATCATTTTTCAGCTGGATTTCTCCTTCTGTTTCCTCTGGGGATCTCAGCCTGGTGTGTTCCTTCTCATGAGTGTTAGAAGGAGCGTCCCTGAGCGCATGGTGCTGTGTCCTACAGTGGGTTTCTGCATTTTCCTTAGGAAGAGGCAGCCTGTGTTCCACATCCTGCCTGAGCAGTCCCTCCTCTGTCTTCACTCCTGTTGTGAACACAATCACAGGGCCAGCATCCTGCTCTCTGGTGCAAGCTATGCTGCCACCATGTCCAATGGATCCAGGCTTGCAGGGCAGATGGGCTGGGAATCCCAAGTGCAGCACACCTGGGTCATGCTGTGGCTCTGCAGTCCATGGGGCAATGCAAATGCTGGGCAATGAAAGCTCTGAGATCTCCAGTACAAACAACTCCAAAATTCAGGTACCCAGGGCAACTGCTGAGCCCCTCTGTGGATTTAACCTTTGGTGTATGTCGTGGTTTAAACCAAGTCCCCCAACTCCCGGAGAGTTAGGAAGGAAAATTCAAAGAATGTAGCCCCCACGGATTGAGATAAGAACAGTTTAATAGCTAAGGCATAACACAAAATCACCACTGCCATTACCACTACAAATAATAATGATACAGCAAACAACAAGTGAAGAGAATACAACACCCCACCAGCCACCAACCCATAACTGACTCCACCCTGCCTGGCCGAGCACCATGTGCTCCCTCCTCCATTTTCCTCCAGAGCTCCACCCCTCCAGCCTTCTCTTTCCCAGTATGCATCCTGGGCATCACGTGCTATGGTATGGAATACCTCATTGGCTAGCCTGGGTCAGGTGGCCTGTCTCTCCTTCCTCCTGGCCTCCCCTCCTCCACCTGGCTGGAAAAAACCTTGAACAAAAACACCCTCAAAACATGCTCAAACCATGACAGTGTATCTCTTGTGTTCTCTCCAAGGAGGAATTTCTCCTGGGGTCTTTCCTCAGCCCAGTGTTGCTTGTTATCTCTTATTGATCTGCAAGAGAATCATCGTAAGAGAAAAGGTAAATCTGCCGAGCAGGAAATGAACTGCTGCACAGCACCAGCGTTTCATGGCAGCCAAGCCTGAGCAGTGCCAAACCCTGGGCATCCAGATTGTCGGATTGTCAGGCCACAGGAAGCACTGGGAGCTCCAAGCATGGCAAGTGATTCATGGCCATAGAGCACAGGGGTAGGCAGGAAAGGCGATGCTGTTGCACACCTGGGCACCAATTTTGCAAGCACTCAGGAAGGTCATAGGCTTATCTAGTTCAGGCTTTCAGCTGAGCCGCTCTAAGCAAAGGTAAAACAGAGATGGTCATAGGTATGTTCAAAAGGCTGGAGCAGCTCTGCTCTGGAGCCAGGCTGAGAGAGCTGGGCTGGCTCAGCCTGGAGAAGAGGAGGCTCCTGAAGGGGAGGCCTTAGAGCAGTCTCCCTGTACCTGAAGGGGGCCTACCACAAATCTGGAGGGGGACTTTCTACAAGGGCCGAGTGCTGGGAAGGGGATACAGGGATAACTGCTGGAAAACACAGCAAATGCCCAGAATCATGGATTATTTCTGCCTTTCTCTGCCTGGTTGGAGGGAGCAAGCTAATAATTCCATGGCTCAGCACATGCTCCCATAGGACAGAGCAGCTCTGACAGAATACAGATGCATCACTCAGGACCCATGCCCGCAGCCTGTGATTAAAGCCAAGGTGTAGCACATAAATCAAAGGTTTTCTTCCAGGGGGAAGAAATAAGATCTGGACTGAAATTGCAGGCACAGCCCACCAGGACATCAGCTTTGCACTGAGGGAGAGTTCAGCCTCATTGCTCTTCCTCTGCTCCTTACACACGTGTCATGGCAGGGCAAGCCACCAGGATGGAGACCTAACATGCTGAGAACATGCTGTGGGAGATACCCACCAAAGCTGCAGAGCCTCGTTGTTTTCAATAGGGCTTGAACACCTCCAGGTTCTGCAACAGGTGATTGTAAATGTTCATCTTTGGGCTAATGGGATCCAGGTGCCCTCTGACATCACCTGAACAGGGTAGGCTTTGGGGTGGCCATCAGTGTATGTGAAAGCCACAGATTAAAGCTGGGGAGTAATAAAGAGGGCAGGAAACCTACCTCCTGCTGAAAGCTTTGTGAGTCTGGAAGAAAGAGTTGATACAAGGTGTCTCATCCCACCTTCTGAATCCAAGTTAGTCATTCTGGGATCTTATCCAGGTCTGCATCCCTGGAATACCCAGGTGACCACCTCCTTTGCAAGGATGCCAATTACTACACAGGGCACAACACAGTCAGTGTGATCCAAACCCTCCCCTTCAAGGCTGTGATAACAAACCTGGAGAGGCTGGATTATCCTGCACAGCCACAGATTTTCAGAGAGGCTGGAGCAGAAGCACGGGGAGGTGCTGAGCTGGAGAAAGTCCTGGATTTGCTGCATCTCATGTGGGGGACACAAAAAAATCTCCAGAGGGAAGTGTTTGCCTTGAGGACTGTGCAGGGATTGCTTTTAAACACAAATATGGCTCCCAGAGCAAAATACTGCCAACTTCATGGAGGAGATCGGAGATCCTGTGATGTGGGGTTGCATCCAGGTGCTCTGAAAGTGTTGTCACCTGCACAGACACCTCCAGGTGTCTGCTGTCTGTTTAGAAATAATGACTTTAAAGGAGGAAAAACCCATCTTAAATCAGGGGGTTGCTGCACTGACTGCATTTTTGTGTTACGGTTTTCTTGTTGGCTCCTGCAAGCTGAGCTCAAGGCAGCGGTCAGGCTCACTGCATTGCCTGCAGTGTAAGCACTGAGCAACTCCTTCTGCAGGCTCAGCCTCTCCAGCCAACTCCAGCTCTCACTTTGGAGATGAGAGAAAGGTCTCACTGGTCTTCAGGGAGTGCAGGGAAACAGAACCAGCCTGGAAAGACACTGTCTCTGGACCCTCTGCTGTGAGCCCTGGGGAAGGCAAGGGTGATGCTGATGGTGGAGTAACAACTGTGGAGCAATGGGAGCAAATCAAATGGTGTGAAATGTCCTTGCCAAGGGTTTAGATTAAGCTTCTGAAGTCATGCTGCATGCTTGCTTTGGAGGAATCATGCTGGAAATGACAGGGAAAAGAAAGAACTTCAAACAGCTGAGACAAAGTCCCCTGAAAAAGTGCTGAATATGAGCTCTGTCAAGGCTTAGGAGGAACATTAACACTGGGAAAAGGGGACATGTTTCTGCTGGCACTTTTTGTCCAAAGAGTATAATTTAAAAATTCTTGCTAGAATGAGGAATAAAATCTAGAGAGATAACATGATGAAAAGGCAGACAGTCACACAGCCTTACCCTGAGAGTCAGGCAGCAAAGGATCAATCAGATTTTAGCTTTCACATAAAAGTGGGTTCTGCCTTTTATTATGCTGATGCAGCAAAAATAAGACCTCAGGCAAAACCCTGCTGCCCGTTGTAACAGGGGAAGTTCCAAGGGCTCTGGTGAATCAGAGAAGCAGCAGCTGATCCCCAGGAGAAGGTTGAGAGGGATGGGCAAATGCTATGCAAAGAGCAGACAGTGTCCATGCAGGCACACAGGCTGCAAGCACCTCTCCTGTAGCAATTTCAGTCTGAACAGTGTGTGTAGGTAGCTCATGATTTGGGCTGGGAATGGGGAAAATTCCTTTGTAAGATAACCAGGACCATGAGCAAGACCAGAGTGGGAGCTGAGGCAAGGGGCAGCACCTTGTCCCAGCATCAAACCTGAAGGTGTTGTCCCTGGTGTAAGTGCCCTGTGTTTGCAGGCAGATGGATATAAACTCATGCAGAGCTCATTCCTGATCTAAGACAAAACTGTGATGTCCAAAGAGTTCTGCATCTGCCTCATTCCATCTCACTGCTTACCAGATGCAGGGCTACCAGGATATCATTGCTCAGAGGCCACACACAGCAGGACTGTTGCATTCAGCCCAGAATAAGGCTGGGAATGAGCCTGTTAATGCCCTCTGGGTCAGTAGTGGGCCTTTGTCCTTTACGGGGAGCAAATGACTGTATCCAGTGACTGAAGGGGGCCTACAGGGTTGCTGGTAAGGGACTTCATTAGGGACTGTAGTGATAGGACAGGGGGTAACGGGTTCAAACTTAAACAGCAGAGGTTTAGATTGGATATAAGGAAGAAATTCTTTACTGTGAGGGTGTTGAGGTACTGGAATGGGTTGCCCAGGGAGGTTGTGAATGCTCCATCCCTGGCAGTGTTCAAGGCCAGGTTGGATGAAGCCTTGGGTGATATGGTTTAGTGTGAGGTGTCCCTGCCCATGGCAGGGGGGTTGAAACTAGATGATCTTAAGGTCCTTTCCAACCCTAACTATTCTATGATCTTAAGGTCCTTTCCAACCCTAACTATTCTATGGTTCTATGATTCTAAGTGGGAGAGCGTCTCACTGCAGCCATCCAATTGCAAACCTCCTGGACTAACTGGATTGAGTGCTCAGTGCATTGAACACTGCTGTCCAAAGCCTGAGGAGAAACTCCTTCCTGATTCATCAAGAGCCTTGTGGGTCCGAAGGACTAAGAAGCCTTTGTCTCCAGTGGATAATCAGGTACAGAACACTTTCCTTGCACTCCTTAGGGAAATCTGCTCCTCTGCAGCAGGATCTGAATTGCACTTTCTACCTGGTTTTGCTCCCATTCCCACAAGACAAATGATTCTAATTGTGCCAGAATTCACAGAAAGGTGGAAGTCCTCCCTCCCCCATGCAAAACTGTGTGGGATGGATGCAAGGACAAAGTGTCAGGAAGCTTTCATTCCACAGGGTTTAATCTTGTGTCTGAATGAAACACACCACAATGCCACCCAAATGGATAAGATCCTGAGCTCAGTGCTTTGCACACTCTGCATCTCAGGCTTGATGTTTAATTAACAGCTGGCAGTTCCTCTCCTCCTGAGAGGCTATGGATCACTAGGAATACATGGTCAGACACAGATTTCCTACTCCGTTTCTCTGTGGATACCACTGGAGTCCCTTCTGCAGCTAGCTAGAGGATTGCATGAGGATGATGAGGGACCAGACACACAGATACAGACAGATCTGCAGGGTTTCTGTTCCACACAAAGTGGAACAAATGAAGATTCCATTGAGAGTATTTGCATTCAGACATACTTGATGGTGACAGAGACCCAGCAGAGACCCCAAAGGGGTCTGCCTGCTCTGCCATCACCTTCTGTAATCTGGGGGCTGCTAATGCCCTCCCACAGAAGGGTGTGATTTTAGCCACTTTAGTGTCCCTCACTTCCCAAACACATGCACAATCATCCTAGGAGAAGCCTTCAGCGTGGTCTTTGGAGTCACAAACAGCACTGGAGCACCCTGGGAATCTGGTCCTTTCCTTGAACTGTGCTAAACTCTCCTTCTCTTCAGAAGAAAGCAGCTCCCAGCTGCAGATGGTCCCAGACAAGAGCCATGTGCTTGGAGAGGACACACAGGGTAATGCAAACTGCACCAGCGCAGCACAGTTACCTGGGGACTCAGAGCCCTGACCCACTCCTGATACGTATCCTTATAGCACAACTTCTGTACCAGTGACAGTAAGAAGGCAGCTGTGGAGCACAACTCCTAAACCAGCTTCTGCTATCACTGGCTCTTTGACTTCCATCTCTGGCACTAACTAATATGGTCAGTCCAGAAGACTGGAAAACTGACTGTGCTGTAGGTTTTTTAAACTTCACTGATCCACAGAGATAACCGATGATATCTGTAATATATCACAGACTGCTTTGGGTTGGAAGGGGCCTTAAAACTCATCCAGTTCCAATGCCTGCCTCTGCCAAGGACACCTTCCACTAGAGCAGCTGCTCCAAGCCCTACTGTCCAACCTGGCCTTGGACACTGCCAGGGATGGAGCATTTGCCACTTACTGGGGCACCCTGTGCCAGCGCCTCACCAGCCTCACAGGGAAGAGCTCTGAAATCTCAGCTAAGTGATATAAAGAATTGATGGTGCAGATACAACCCTTCAGACACAAACTGCTGACCAAATCTGGGACTATGTCTGGATCCAGCCTCACCCAGGCTCCTCTCTGAGAAGGACTTTAGAAAGCAACGCATCCTTTCTGAACCTTGTGACTCAAAGGGAGGGTCTCCCTGACAGCTTGGTCTGACCCTGTTCTCTATGCAGTAAATAAGTGCACCTCACCATCAAGTCTGTGAAACCACTGTTGCATTTACTGACAAACTTAGTTAAACCGCTGCTTTATATTAACAAACCTGCAAGTGAAGTGCATCTCTCCTCCATCCATGACAGCAGGGTGGGCCAGACAGGGACCAAGCAGCTGATGGGGACCATATGGAGAAATGCTGCCTTGTGACAGGTCATTCTGCAGCACAGCTGACCCACAATTAGCCACACTCCCTACCACATGTTTCTATCTGAGCAGTCCTACTTAATTAGCCAAGAATGAGCTCTTCCTCAGCCAAAGGGGTTATTATAATCCATGGGGTGGCACTTACCTCGTTAAGTTTGGAATTGCTTTAGCAGCTCAGGTGTAATTACCCAGCATTTGCAGGGAGAGGAAATTATGGGGTGTTTTCTTTGTTTTAATACATTAAGGGTTTAAAACCACACACATGGAGTGGCAACAGCAGCAAGGCCAAGCAGGAATTAAAACACATGGAGACAGATGCAGCCACTGGAGAGGCAGCAGTTGATGTGCTCAGGAACAGAAGCAACAGCTGGTTTGTGGTCAGTGTATCTGGGGTATGCAGAGCCCCAGGAGCACATCTGGGGTGGGCACTCACTGAGAGTATCTGATGTGACAAATGGGCTTGGGGTGTCAGCTCTGCCTGAAACACACAGGTATTTCCCACTGCTTCCCAAAGAGAACAGCTCTGAAGCAGTAGTTAATTTTGCAAATATCCCCTGCACACCACACTGCTGCCCTGCTTCAATGCCAGCATAAATCAATGCCTCTTCAATGGACAAAGATGAAATTCCACCTGCCTGCCCCTTCAGCTGTGTTTCTTGCCACAAGCATCACCCAGGGATGCTGCAGAGGGATGACGGGTGCCTGTGCACCAATACAACCAAGCTTATGACCACTGTTTAGCACCCAGAATATCTTCTGTATCCCCAAAACCAGGGCGTACAGCCCAGCACTCCCATCACAAAAAGCGTGGAGGTGAAAACCCATCACAAAGCCTGGCAACCCCTCCTCCTCATCATCCCTTTGTTTGCTGACACAATGAGAAGATTTTACCTTTGTGGGAAACCCTTCGAGGATGTGCAGTGTGAGTTTGCTGAAGAACAGCAACAGAGCATGACCTGTGAGTGCTCACACATACACATCAGAGGGGGAAGGCTGGGACAGGCACTCCAAGCATGCTGCAGAGCTTCACACCCCCAGAGGCTTGCAGAGAACTGGTCAGTTTGTGGCCCTGTGTCTTCCTGGGGTGCTTCGCAAAACTGGAGGCAAAAGAAAGGGATAGGACCCCTGGAAAAAATACAGGAAGATAAATCAAATTGAACCCATTGGCATCATATTTTGGAGAACAAAAACAGCAGTGTGAGACAGATTTGGAACAAATCTCGGACTGGTCCTTCGTTACAGTAGTACCTGCAAAGCTGTGGCAGATGCTCTGGGATGAAAATGCTTAAACTGAACCCCTCCAAAGGGTGAGAGATAATTCGTGACCTTCTCTTCAGCACAGAGTCCCAAAAGGTGCCCCAGCCCTTAACACTTTTTTGCAAAGTTCCACACTTGGGAAAGAGTGGCCAGAAAGCTGCCCATGGAATAGGACCTGGGGGTGCTGGTTGATGGAATTGAACATGAGCAGCTTGTGCCCAGGCAGCCAGGAAGCCTCCAGCATCCTGACCTGGATCAGCACCAGTGCAGCAGCAGGGCCAGGGCAGTGATTGTGCCCCTGCACTGGGCACTGGTGAGGCTGCACCTTGAATCCTGTGTTCAGCTCTGGGCCTCTCACTGCAAGAGAGACCTTGAGGTGCTGGAGCAGGGCCAGAGAAAGGCAATGGAGCTGGTGCAGGGCCTGGAGCACGAGTGATGGGAATGGCTGAGGGACCTGGGGGTTCAGATGGAGAAGTCTCAGGGGGGACCTTATTGCTCCCTACCTGACAGGAGCTTCCCCAACTCCTCTGCTGTTAGAGAATTCATTCTGCACTGTAAAAAGCCCAGCATGAACTGTCAGTGCCTGGGATGTGTCTAGGTGACACAGATTCTAGTGCAAATCAAACCAGGTGTGTCAGGGTGCCCTGCAAACAGTCACCCAAAGAATGTGTGTTCTTGGGTTTCTTCACCCTCGAAAACAACAACAGATGTGGAGGGAGCAGCTCAGAGGCTCTGGTCTGGGTGATCTTCTGGATCTTCAGACATTTTTCTGCATCTTTAGCCTCTGACATGGATCACTGCTGAGCATCATTGTTTAATTGGGTACCCCAGATCAGCTGCTCCTTACTTGTGTCAGTCTTTTGTCCCACCCACGGTTTTAGTTTGGATC
Organism: Melopsittacus undulatus; assembly: GCF_012275295.1. NCBI lineage: Eukaryota > Metazoa > Chordata > Aves > Psittaciformes > Psittaculidae > Melopsittacus > Melopsittacus undulatus. The sequence goes on along the minus strand of NC_047538.1, from coordinate 648,273 downwards.
CATGCTCCTCAGGAAGGATTTTTGTGTCACTACCCACTAATACACTGGGAATAACTCCCAGCTGCAGACAATGCCAATTACACTACTGGGAAGATTTAGTCAGATTGGTTAAAATTCATGTCCCTGTTGGGTGCAGAGGTAATTAAATCTTACTATCATTATTGTATAATAAAGAGCAACTGAAATTTATTTAATATGTGCTGGGTGAGAGGTGCTTCATTATAAAACTCAGTTATATATCCTTAGGGAATTCCGCTAGGAGAGCAGAGAAACGGCAAGCAGAAAGCAGAGCTGTCTGGGAGGAAGTGGCGTGTTTCTGGTGGTAACGTTGCTTTGGAGCCCACCAGTTGCCGTCAGGACCCTGAGGGGTTGGATGTAGCATTTGGGAGAGACAGGGTGAGGAGGAGGAGACAGCTTGATGAAGCTCTCCTACCTGTGGTGGGGACCTCTGGGCTCATGCTCAGGTCCCCAGTGACCGGCACTGTCGTGACAGGCAGTTCCTTCAGAGGCATGTGCCTGGAGAAAGTCTCCATTCCCCAGGGTACACATCCTAGTATATTTTAGTTACATCTCACATCAGTTATGGCCCAGATGTTGATTCATGAAAAAGCTTTGCAGGAGGCTCTGGGAGCATCAGGTGCAACACTGCTTGGCAATGCAGGAAGAAACCTGTGCCAGTGTTTTTCAGGGTTTCCCACTAAAAGCAAACCAGTTCTTTATATTTAAGATGCAATTTCCCATTCTCACAAAGCCCATGGAGGAGCATAAGTGCTCACCAGCACTTCTAACTCTTCATCAGTGGGAATTAAAGCCCATGAGAAATGAGGAAGCCCACAGGAAAGCATTTGTCAAGCTTCTTATGGGCTGTGTTTTTTAATGAGGACCTTGTTACTGCTGGGAATTCACATGGGAGCAAAGACTTCTACCCATTTGCAGCTATACACGTGTTGCACCAGCAGCTCTGCTGGGATTATTTCAGTAGGACTCATTATAATGATAACCTGGAGGGACAAGCATAGGGTCTAGTTGGGGTGATGCAGCTGTCATGATAGCAGGTAGCAGATGATGTTAGCACTTTCTAAGGCCTGTGAGTCATGGTTAGCCACCAGATGAAGCTCTGAGCCATTGCCTGATTCAGGGGCTTACTAGCAAATTGGATGAGTAAAATGAAGGATCTAGACTCTGTGCTCCAGAGAAACTGCCTTTCACACATAAGCTGCACCACAGTGCTTGCTGCAAATGGGTGAGGATGGTGGGCCATCCGCACTGACACACTTCCCAGGGCTTGTCTCACCTTTGAATTCAAAACTTTCTTGCCTTTGCTAACACAAAGCACATTTCTGAAGATGCTTTGAGCTATTCTCTTGCTACGGACCTAGTGCCACACATCCTCTACAAAAATACTTCAATTGCCCTTTTTATGGATGCATTGATGGCAAAGGCAGAAGCAAGCACTCAGTCATCTGGTCTGACTTCTGGAGACTTCCAGCAGTCCTCCCATTTCCCTTCTCCAGCCATAGAATCAAAGATCACCTGGGGGGTGATCTGTCTTACATGGGAAACCAGGACAAGTTCCTGTTGTGGAGGTGGGATGGGGGATTGGGGTTGTTGATCTTCCACTAAGGTTGTTTGAAATTGTGTGTATGCATTTCCACAGGCTGCAAGTCCGTGGGCACTCTTACTCCCATGCAGTGTCTTTTTCTGCATGGAATTATCCATATGGACTTAAAGATTCTCAGTTTCACTGCATTGCACCATGTACCTATGAGTTGACTCCACACTCACACAGACAGAAAGGATGGGTTGACATTGAGAATGGAAGGGGTTTATGGGGCTCTAAGTCCCGCAGTGGCAAAACCAGACCCCCTGCTTTCAGACTAGTGCCTTCACCACCAGGAGCTCCATCCATTAGCCAGCATTGCTTTCCAAGCAGATAATACAGCCTAGAAAACCACCACTTCCTCACAGAGAATTCCAATCCTGAGCAAAGTTGCCCTCCAGCAGCAGCCACTCACCTCTCATTAGTGAGGGTAGACACATTTAGCCTCACCAAAATGTAGATTTGGCCTCATGTTTACAGAAGGATGTGAACCTGAGCCCTGTTCACTCACTCACCAGTTGCCAGCAAAGTTGAAACCAATACATAGAATGGGGTATTAGCACTTAGTGCCTGATCTGCTCCAGAGCCCCATGGAGCTGCCCCCCGGGAGCAAATAGCTGCAAATAGAAGACTAGCAGCTGAGCTGCTGCAAGCAAATGGGGTTTCACTTGCAATGCATGGACCTGGATTAGGAGCAATCCAGGGACAGTTTTTCACTCTGGGGCCTTTTTTAGGAGCCACAGTGTCATGGACAATCATCCGGACAGAGGGAGAACAAAACCAGCACCGATTGCTGCTCCTGAAATACCAGGGACAGGTTTTCTGGCCCTCCAGGCTCTGCATCTCCCATTAGCCAGAGGCTTTCACCCCATTACCTAAAAACTCAGCCCAGGTATAGACTTGCCAGTCAGGTTTTGGGCTGCTGGTCAGGGCACAACCTGGAGAGCCCAGCTGTCCTGTGGTTAGGAGGCAAAGAGTCTGAGTTCTGCTTTGTTGCATACAGCTTCCTTTCCACTGCATTGCACCATGTATCTATGAGTTGACTCCACAGAACCCTCACACTCTTAACATGCACTAAACACACCCTGTCACTCACACGGCTATTCTCATGATGGCTGGAAACTGCACGGTGTAGTAGTACAAATCTCTTGGCTGTACTATTTCCTATCTCTAATCAATGCAGCCAATTAGTATTCCTGGTGTCAGCATCCTCACTGCTCAGTTTCACAGCCAAATCTGTGCAGTCAGATTAAGTGTCCTTCTCGGTGTCAGGTTTTGCACTGATCCACATGCTCACTGCTCATCCAGACCAGCAACACAACTGTGACAAGCATGATTTCAGTCACACGGTGGCCTGAATCCACACGCCTCCCTCCACTTCTGTCCCACCAAAACCTACATCGAAGGTAACTCTTCTCATTCCTATTGAAATGGGACTTTTGGGGCAGGCCCCATGATCCCAGTGGCCAGAGTTGACATCCCAAAAGGGAAATGCTGGCTGTGCATGGGGGAGCCTCTGCAAAAGCAGATGCTGTGAGCCCCAGGCTGGTGCCAGCTGCCTGCACACCTAATGAGCCACATGCTCGGACATGCTCTGAATTCCCACAGGCAATTATTCCAGTGAGAGTCGATGCAGCTCGATGCGATTAGCAGTAACTACAGTGCTGTGTGAAGTTAGTGCAGCTTCTGTTCTAATTGCTTATGTAGGCATGAGATAGCTGTTTTCCTCATGACCTCCTCTCAAAGCATCCTACCTGTGAGCTCCCACCTAGACGGATGTATTCTCTGGAGCATTCCTCTGCTCTGTGAAACCTGCCTGCCGCTGCCATTGCCTAATCACTGAGTGTGACCAAGGGCTCTCCAGTGCAACACTGCAGATCTGCCCACAGAGAGGCTAGAGCAGCCCACCCTTAGGGGAACAGGGCCAAGCATGCCAAAGCCCTCCTCAAACCCTGCTTTTCAGCACTGTCCCCATCACGCTCTTACCACTTTCAAGGCAAAGATTGTCTTGTGACCTGTCTGAGAGGATGTTTCCTGAGTCATCAGGCTCCCAGTTCCTGAATAGATGCTGTCAGAGTGGAATAAGGCATTGTCCAGACCACAGGAATCGAAAGACAGCAGCAGAAGCAGCTTTTCCAGCCTCTCCCAGTGCAGCCACAGTTTTGCTATCAAATTGACCTCACTCCTGTCCTGCTGTACCCCAACCTGCCTCATTGCCCTCAATGGGAAAGGGCAGAACCAACAGATCCAAAGGAGTTGCTGGCACTGCAGTAGGACAGGGCTGCTAAGGAACTTCTCACAGCCTCACTTGAGAGTTGAGCCACAAGCATCTGTGAAAGTGGGGGGCTTTTCTAAACAGTTGCGAGTCCCGGGTAGGTTTCTGTGCATGGCCAAGAGCAGGGAATCCTGAGGATCATCCCTCAGCATCTCCTGCCAAGGAGATGCCACAATATGGAAAAAACCCAGGCCTGGGGAACTCCCCAAGACTTTGGTTGATACTCCAGAACTGTGGCTGGGTTTGTTCCATAAACAGACAGTTTGGCAGCCAGCGCCTGTCAGCTCCTGGAAGGGCCATGGAACCTGCCTCTAATTAACCTTGATGGCTAAATGAGGCTGCAGGTTGCCAGGCCACTGAACCACATGAACTGCTCATCCCCAAGGGATGCCAGCCAAAGGGGGTTCTGTACCACCCAGTGAGGCACCTCTGCAGGGCACACAGATGAGCAAAGGGCTGGGAGCTCTGCCTACCCCAAGTGCCTTCCTCAGTCCAGGAATGGCACTGCACTGACCTCACAAATCAGTTTGCTTTGGCACAGCAGCTTCCCCGCTTGTGAAACACAGGAGGTGTTTGAGACAGGTCCTGCAGGGAGAGATGTAACAGAGACCACTGCTGGCCTGCCTGGGCTGGGAAAGGAGGGAGACAAGGCTACAGCAGGGGTAGCAATGGCTGTACCCAGCAGATCCTGGGCCAAAACAGCTCTTGCATGAGCCATGCAGGGATCCAGGTGTCACCCTCAGCTTCAGTCTCCAAACTAGGTCTCTGCAACTTCAAAGCTGGAGTGAAGGAAGCACCCAGTGCTGCTGCTGCCTTTTGGCTCCAGAAGAAGTCATCTTTCAAGCTGAAACTATAGATAAATACTGCCTGCTTTCATCAGAACAAAGAATAAGTAATGTATTTAAAAGAATAACCTCAAAGCCATTAGGAAAAGCAGAGGCTTATCACAAGTTATCTGTTGGTGATTGTAGACCTTAAGGCAAGTCTTTAGCTCCCCATGTGAGCTGCAGTAAAGTCTGACCCTTTTCTCACTCATCTGCTGCAACCTGTTAAACCTCCTCCAGTGGGAGCATCCTTTGTAGCTCTCTGGGGAAGGACAACCTCACCCCTTCTCCTTACAGAGGTGCAGTGGAGCTGTAACAAATCCAAGCATCATTCCCAGCCTGTTTCTCTGCTTGCCTGACAGTGGCTTTCAGGAAGCCTGTGAGGACAGTGCCAGCTTATCCCCACAGATCATACATTGCCTTTTCCAGGCCCCAGAATCAGTGACCTTGGCTGTTTCCCATGCAGGGGGTGCTGCCAGCTCTGCAGTACCAGCACAGGGAGGATGCTGCCAGGTACAGCCCCCCATAGATGCACACTGCAGACAGGGAGCAGGAAGAGCTCTCCTGGAATGCCATTCCTCATCCACAGGCAGCCTTCTCCTCCTCAGGATGCAGGGGATGGGCACAGCCAACACATTGATTCTCTGTGACCTTCATCACAGCCAATCTGGCCCCAGTTTCCACAGCGTGGCAGGTAATTGACTTGTGACAACTGAGTTCAACACAAATGAGCCTGGTTTAGAAGGACAGCTTCATTTGCACTTCCAGCCAGAGAGAGCCAGTTAATCCAAGCAAAGGAGGAAAAAATCATTAACTTTCACTTAATATTGAGTCTTCTGCCTCTGCTCACAGCAAATCTCACTGGCTTAAACCCACAGATGCCTCTAGCACTTGGCTCATACCATCCTCTGCCTTGTCAGCAACATTGACATGGCAGTGAGTGGGGCTGAGACCTGGTATGGCCACCCTTCACACATGCACCAGGACTTCAGCATGTGCCCCTATGCTACATCATGGTGGTAGGTCTCAGGGTCTGCATTCCCAGGCTGGCCTAATAGCAAATAAGTTTCATGGCAAATAACTGGTTAGCTCCCAGTTTAATACCTCATGCTTTATATCTGTATGCCCATTTAGCTGCCCTCTGCTTTTAGCTGTGTTGGAATAAGGGGAAGTTTTCTTAACTTGTGTTATTTCTGCTTGCTTCCCTAGCTGAAGGCAATTAGGGAATTGGTCAAGGTGAGGCAGTGAAATGCTGATGGATATCCATGGGGATGCAGTTGGTCAGTGGCTTCCTTGCACACAGTGCCATATTCCAAGCTGGACGTTGGGAAAAAGCCTTTGCTGGAACCCATGTCTGGTACCACATTCACTAACCTGCTTCCAAGTCTTTGGGCAATCTCCTCAGGGCATGCCAAACTGCAAACCTCTGGTTCAATTCCTTTGATATGGGGAGAGAAACTCCTCCCACATATCCTAAGGAAAAGCAAGCCATGATGCCCTGGGAGGTCAGCCTGTCTTGAGCTCTAGCTTAAAATCTGCCAGGTCAGGGACTGGCTTTATCTTAACTGCTTCCTCACAGTTAGCAACAGAAATCCTCATATTCTGCCACTTCCCTGGGCAGACCAGTGATAAAAGAGCATCTTGCTTTCTTGTCATTTGATTTTGCAACTTGATGTTTGGCATCTAATACATGCCAAAAATGAAAATATCCCCAGCATTAGAAGGGCTCAAAGAGCTTTGCATTAATGCTGTATGCAGATGATGCATTAATATATTTATCTGATCCAGCTCAATCTTTCCCTAATCTATTAGCATTAATATCTGAGTGGGGGGATAAAGCCAGATAGAAAACAAGCTGTGCAAAGCCTGACTTCATCACCTCCAGACACTCCTGATGAGATGTTTTGCAACAACAAACTCCTTTGGGTTCACAGCACCTTGAATCCATGTCAAAGCAGATATCATAAGGGCAAAGGACTCCTAAGCCAGATCTTCCACTGTGGAAAACCCTCTAGGGTTTGAGTACAGTAAGTTTTAAACACCTTCTAGCTGCAGAATGTCACTGGAGCTTAAGAAACCCCTGCATGGGACAAACCCAACCCCATCTGTTCAGCCTGAAGTTTCTCTGCAATGAAAGCAGCACAAAAGGAAAGCTGGGGTCCACTAGAGGATAGGGAGCTCCCTCTGTCAGCCCTGCATGTCTCAGGAGGCAGCAATCGGCAGCATGTACCACTCCATCACTCACCACAGCACAAATCTGCTCTGGTGTAGGCTCTGAAGCTTGCCTGTGTGTGTGAAGGAAGCGGCAGCCTCCTGCCCCAGCCTGGAGGGCAAATATCCTCCAGCTCCTCCTGCCATGACAAACTGCAGACCATGGCAGGTTGTGTTATACCTACAAACTCTTCCCTCCTCTGACCTGGGGAGGAAGAGTAGTGCCCATGGAAAAGGTGCTGCATTTAAGTGGGGGTGAACCAAGACTGAGGGGTGGGACACTGCTTCTTCAGCAAGAATAATTAGGACGTGCTTGCTATGTTATTTGAGCCAATTTCTGTGATTCTCTTCAAACATCCCAATGAGTTTAGCACAAATGATGAAATATGTATTTCTTTGGATCATGAATCAAAGCTACAGAGCAGGCTGATGTGGTTCTGCAGTGTGTCCTTCACCTGAAATCAGAAGTCAGACATCTCTCTGCCTTATGAATGAGATAAGCCCAGAGTGAATAATGCCTCTGCCTCTATTGTAAGCCCTCACAGCTCCAAAATACATAAAACAAACATGTGCAACTGTGGCCATTACATTTACAGGAATTACAAAGGTTTGGTTTAATTTGTTTTAGTTTGTTTTCCAAAGTCTATTTGCACTCTTGGAATGACATAAATTGCATGGCCTAAAAGAAATAATGTTGAGAGGTGCAGGCATCCATTCACAGATGGTGCTGAATATGGACATCTGCAATTAATAGCTAGGACAAGTAAAAAGCAATGCAATCAATGGAAATAATAAGCTATCAAAACCAAGCATCAGAGGTATTTTGTCAGTCTGGTCTACATATTAGGGATCGCAGAGTCCTAGTACTGCTAGTGTGCAATACAGCCTCATGAGCAAATACCTCCACAACAGTCTCCATGGACTCATGGCGATATGGGACCCTGCCAAGTGTGGACACCCCTAGTTTCCAGAGGGGTTTTTGGCTCTGAGAGCCAAAACCACATTGTATTCCCAAAGAGCCAAGTCCAAAAAGTTCATGTCAGCTGCCTGGTAGGACATCCCCCTTGCGCTAACACAGCTCTCTATTGTGCTTACTGTCCTTGTCATCTCTGAGAAGTCTTTCTGCACTTGGGCACTTCCTGTATTTCAGTTGTGATCCTCTTTTTGTATCGGTTTCTTCTGTACGAGCCCAACAAAATTTCCCCCAAAAAGACTTTGATTGTTCATGATATATAATAAAACCTTTTCAATTCATCTGTTCTAACAGAGTCCACACTCCCCAAATGTGTCATTGTAAATGCATGCTTACTCCTTCTAGATCCACTGCAAAGGTGAGTATGTATCAGATACTAAAGAGCTGAGAAATGATAATTAAAGGTGAAGGCAAACAGAAAGCTCACAAATCTGCACTGTTTTCTGATTTGCCCTCAAAACCGAACCTTTGTGTTCAGACAGACAGAACTGGATGTATCTCATATAATCAATACACTTTGTGCATTGTACCATGGTTCTTGATAATTGTGTACCTTGGTTCTTGATGGACTGAATTTGCACATGTACATGGCAGTGGACACACACACAGGCACACATGGACGCACTTGCTCATCCATGTACACACACATACATGCAGACACACTGCCCCCCCACAAGATTGCAAAGCCAATCAGTAGTTAAAAATGAGTTTCCCTGCCTAATCACTGTTACAGCCTCTTGTGAATACTCCTTGGGAAACTGAGTTTAATCATATGATTATTCACTGCTTTTTACACAAAACACCTTTTTTATCCAGCAAAGAAGGAGCTGGATGTGCCTGGGAATCAGGCTGTGTCATACAGGAACTTGCATGTTCTTGTGACTGCAATGCTGAGCACAGGTTTGGAAAAAAACAACCTGTCCTCCCACAGGATCACATCTACTTCTTTGCAAGTGACTTAAAGTAAGACACTATCAAGTCTCAAATCATGGACCTTTTATTTTCTGGATGACCAGCTTCAGACCCTGTTTGCAGGACAGTCAAGTCCCTCATCTCCACCAGTTTCCAAGAGACCTGTCCACTAAACAAGTAAAATGCTCTGAAAGATCTGCTTAGGAAGAGCTAGATCTTCCATGTCTCCTACTGAAAATCCAAAGGGAGCTTCTGACCTTGGTGCCTGGAGAATGCCCCTGTAGGACACTGATGTCCTCCTGGCAGAACAGGATAAAATCTTGCATTGCAGGAAACCCTGCAGGGACAGTTTGAGCAAGACAGAACTAGTGTATACAGCAAAGACAGGCCTGAGGCACCCAAACAAGGGGAAGTGTTACAGGGATGCTGACTTACTGTACACACAGACCCCTCCTCAGGGAGTGAATATCCCACTTTCAGGGTGATCCATCCATTCTGCAATAAACCTTCTGCAGAGCTGCAGTGACAGAGAGTGATGAAATATAGAGGTCGTTGCCTCTGAACAAATGTAGCTTTGTGTTTGCAGCACAGTACAACCTTTTCACATATTCGAGCCAGCCAAGTGATGTACTCCACAGCAAAGCCTACCTGCTGCATTTTGATGGGCTCTTCAGACAAATGCAGATCCTTCAGCAAGATGAATGGTTGCACAGAAGCAGCAACAGAGTTACAGCTGAGCCTGAGTCTCTGGCAGATATATCCAGGGCTGTTCCACGCTGGGGAAGAAAAGTCCTGCCTGTCCCTCATCTCTACCCAGTCCTCACTAGGAGCTTCTCAGCCAACACACCCCTCTCCCATAGAGCTGCCTGGGCTGGGTGCAGAGGAAGGTTCCCAGCACTGCTGGTGCTGACATGATGTACGGCGTTCACTGCATTTTACCAAGACTTAGTTGAAATAGCACTTTGGTGCATACAGACCAGGGCAGGCAAGAGGATCATCAAAGGGATCAGAGGGAACTGTTCCTGTGCTGAGATGCCAGCACATATGGCTGGAGAGACAGAGTATGTTTGAGAGCCTGCTCTTTGCTTTGCCCTCATTGCCCAGTTACTGCCTTGTTCAGCATTGTGCCCTTCGGAGTGTGCTCAGAGACATACTGGCTGTTAGAGGATGCTACCTTGCAGGGTCAAAGCACAGTTTCCAACCTCAGAATTGCACAAAAAAGCTGGCAAAGGTGAGTTTAGGGGGTGGGGGTGGAACATGAAGATGAGAAAATATGCAATGAAAAAATGTGTTTGTTTTCCATAAAATATCCACCCTTGAGCAGGATGGTGACTGTTAGAGTCTGGACTGGACCCCATGCACCATGAGCCTGGTGAAACGCTGGAGGAGAGGGCCTGCAAGTGATGGGTATTGAGCTGAATACCCTCTCTATCCCCATAAATAGCATTCCCTTTCCCAGACAGCACTGCCTATGTAAATCCTCCTGCTGTACATGTTCACAACACAAAGGCTGTGAGCACATTTGACAGCAGAAGACCAGATAGGAAGTTGCCATAACAGGATCCCAGAGCCTGCGAACCCTTGTTGGTGTCAGTGAAACAGCCACAGCCTTTTTTAGGACTCCCTCTCCCGAGCCTGATCCCAGTTATATATATTCTCCCTGTTAACAAATCTGCTGGAAAAGGGACTTTATCACTCTTCAGGCTCTGAATTCTCTACCTGCCCTTCTGTCAAACATCAAATGCTCTTGCTTGCAGTTACACCAGAGTATTCATCTGGGAATACATAAGTCTATTAAAAATGGATAAATAATCAATAGGACATTACAGTGCTACCACTAGTAGGCCTATTAGCACAACAGGGGAGATGTGCTGAGATAGCTTTCCAAACCAGACCCCAGGGCACATGTAGGTGAAATTGTCTGTGACATGGTGTTGCTTTGAATGCTCCTAGTCCAAAATGTAGAGAGAAAAAGAGAACACAGCTGATTTTGCCTCTTACACAGGAAACCTGCAGGACTCAGCTCTTCTCACTTTGCTCTTCTCAGTTCAGCTCTTAACATCAAGACTCAGTTCAGAGCCAACATCTGAATTCATTTAGTGAATTAACAGCCGTCTAAGTCAACAACATTGACAGTTACTCTGTTGTCTTACAGGAACGCCCCTATTCGTAAAGATACGCTGTTTGGGCTGAAGCATCCATGTAGACTCCGTAACTTTCCCTTTAAAGCATTGTTAAGGTTCTTCAGCCCTGTAATATCAGAGCCTACACACTACCAAGGTGCTGATGTTCTGGGCTGGAATCAGGTGCTAAAGCACCTTATGAAATGAAGAAGTGGGGAGGGGCCTCCTCCAGCTGAGGTTCCTGGGGGCTTTCATCAGGCAGAATGTTTGATGACAGACAGGTATTTAGAGCAAAGCTTCGCAGATGGTCACTCTTCCACCTCACCTGTAATATGACAGGCCCCTCCAGCAGTACTGCAGGTTAGGAGCTAACTTTCTTGGGTAGTTAGAAACCCCCTGAGGCCAACATGTGGCCATGAGTAGCTTTTCTCAACCTAGAACTACTGAACATGATCTGTTTAACATATTTGCTGCCAGCATGGGCAGTGGGATCAAACACCTTCAGCAAGTTTACCAACACACCGAGCTGTGTGGTGCAGTGACACACTGGAGGGAAGAGATAGGATCCAGAGGGATCTGGACAGGACAGAGAGGTGGGACCATGCAAACATGAGCTCAACAAGGGCAAGTCCTGCCCCTGGGTTGGGGCAATCCCCAGCACAGACACAGACTGGGAGAGGCTGGATGTAGCCTTGAGCTCCTCTCCATTTGCTGGTGTAAACTAGGAGCAACCTGGCACTGAGCAGTGGCATGGCAAAGAATTAGCCCTACAGGTATTGCTGTGTGCTCTAATACCCTTCCATTCTCTCACCATCCTTCATCATCTTATTGTGAATTCTGCCTGGTTTTGGAGCACACAGACTAGGTGCTCAGGGCAAGCTCTGCTCCTTTGTTCGCATTCCTCAGCTGCCAGGTGCTGACGACACAGCCAGAGGTCCTTGCTGTAGTAATGTGGCCTTTAAACTCTAAACCAGGCTTTGCACAGCAATTAATTACCTGCTAACACAAAATCAATTGGCACCTTTATTTTGCTCTCAACAGCAGTGATGGATAAGGCAAAGTTTCATCTTCTCCATGTTAAACAAACTTTTTCCTGGTATGTTTCCGGCAAGGCATGAATATACACATGTTATTCCAGACCTTTGGGACAGTCATGGTTTAGGCAGATGATGAGGAAACCCTGTTGGAGTTCCCCAAATGAAAAGGAATTCAAATTGCTACAGGTCTGTTGTTGTCTAGTGGAAATAAGTTGACCTTTTTCTCATAGGGAGCTCAAATACTCAACAGCACCAGGGAAAGGGGCTTCACATTTTGCCTTTTATAGACTTCTGTACTAAATGTTTATTCTTATAGACATATAGAAGAGTCATATTATGGATGTGCCACGGCACTGCAACTCCAACCCCCCTGACAAGCACTGTGGCTACTCAGATCCTGGTGACAGGTGATGCAGCAGACCAGCATGTGCTATCATCAATCACCCTATACACAAGAAGTGGACACAGACTAGATGAGCTTTAAGGTCCCTTCCAACCCAAATCAGTCTGTGATTCTATGATCTGGAAGGGACAACTGCAAATGTCACAAGGAACAGGAAACAGAAAAAAAGGTTCAGCATCTTTTCATCTCCAGCATGATTTGGCTCTAGCATTAGATGCATGAAGCTGAGAGAACATCGCAGGCCAGGTCAGGTTATCCCCAATGCCTAGGTGCAATAAGACTTCCATAGAAAGAGTAGCATGCAAGGGGATTCTATTTACTTTCCCTGGCCCCATTTTCCTAAACAGCTTGAACAGGTTTTGGGTTGTTTTTCTTTTTTTTTTATGAAACTCTCAAAACAAACACACACTCATCTCGACGAAGACAGTTGGCATGGGCAACATCAGCCCAGTCTAGCAAAGCGTGACAAAAGCACATGCCACTGAAAACAGGAGAACCACACAGCATCAGCAGTGCCAGAGCCATCTGTAACAGAGCTACAGGAAGTTACTTAGGCTGAAGACAAATTTTACCCCCCAGAAAATATAGATGTAATCCATTGATGTAAGCAGTTTGCAAATCTGTCCCCTTGCTCCAGGCAATGGATAAAGTGTTGAAGATGCCCACAAGACCTCAAATGTTACTGTTTCTCTGCACAGCTGCTCTGGTCCTGCAGCTCCATCCTGTCATTTGCAAGTTGTTTTTAAACAAATAGTCTAAAACTGCCCCAATCCCACAGAAGCTCAAAATTTCCTGGCATGTTCCAGGGACATGTTCTGCTCAGCTCAAAAGCTGGGCTTTGTTGGCCCAAGAAATACAAGATCCTCATTGTTTGCCCAGTGGTGGACAGAAATGCTCTGCAATTGGATCCTTGCCGTGAAGAATATTGTTACTTGGGTTTCAGTAGCTCCTGTATGTTTGGGCATTGGAGACCTTCAATACAAGGAACCAAAAGTTACCTGCACTACTTAAACTGGAAAAAAAAAGCAGTTTCTTCTCCAAAAGAGGCCTTACAGACCCCTAGGTGCTAACAGAGTTCCAGCAATGGTGGTGGCTGCAGTTAATCTGTCAATATCTAGTGAGCCTCTTCTCCTTTCTCTACCAAGCCAGTGCAGAAAGAGGCATTGTCAGGGCACTGTACTGCAGTGCTATTTCCAAGTCCACGCTACACCAGGCTTTGAGATTGTTTGGTTCACATTTGCCAGAGGCTCTCTTTAGGACTCCAACACAGTATGGAACAATCTCGCTTTAATTCCTGAATTTTATTCCAAAAAATCACAGCACTTTGATTGACTAAATAGCAATCAACATCAGATTTGTTTTTATTTTATATCCTGCCAGTAGAAACATTTAAGTTAATATCCATCAGACTGGCAAAAAATGAATAAAACCTGGCCCTTTCCAGGCGTAATTAGACTTGGGGAATGGTGCTGCTGGTATCTGTAGGTCAGTGCAAGTATAAGCAATTTGGCCGAGTCTTTTATTTTTGTTTCTGAAAAACACCTTTTAGCCCCAAAATGTTCCAGTAACATCAGCATAACCCCATGAAGCCCAAGGGGAAGGACATTAGGAATTAGAAGTAACGGATGAAAGCTAATTAAATTTCCAAAAAGCTGGGGGCAGCTTTGTCACGGTGTCTGCAAGGTTCATATATTTTTTCCTTGGAGTACTGCAGTGTTTCCCTGGGAGCAGCTCGCAGCCTCAACTAAAGAGAGATGGTTTCAGTGTCCATCACATCTTTGTAGAACAAGGCTTGCTATGACAGAGAACACAGCTGGCTCATACACAGCCATGAGCCACCTCCAAAGGCCAGCAATCACAGAATCCCAGCCTGGTTTGGGTTGGAAGGGACCTTAAAGCTCATCCAGTTCCAACCCCTGCCACAGGCAGGAACCCCTTCCACTGGAGCAGCTGCTCCAAGCCCCTGTGTCCAACTTGGCCTTGAACACTGCCAGGGATGGGGCAGCCACAGCTTCTCTGGGCACCCTGTGCCAGCGCCTCAGCACCCTCACAGGGAACAGCTTCTGCCTAAGAGCTCACCTCATTCTTCCCTCTCGATTTTTGAACTGAAGTGCTCTGTTCCACCACAGGTCCCATTCCTTTCGATTAGGAGCTGTCTTTGGTCATTCTCAGTTATGTCCCTAATTCTAGCCTGCAGAAAAATTCATTCGCAGCAAACTGGATCCTTCTCAGCCTTGCCCTGGCATCACAAATAAAGATTTCCCATGTTTGACAGAGAACTCAGCTCAGCCTCTGGTGCCCCAGGCAGGAAAATCCTGCCACAAAGTGTTTCCCCCCTGTTTTTTAGTGCTGCTTTTTCATCTCTCCAGCTGTGCTGCAGTGTGATACACATCAAGAAGATTAGATATGTTTCTTATGGAAACATGTGGGTTTATCTAAACACATGAGCACATACCAGACACAGATTGATTGCACAATGAAAGGCACACCACTAGGCTTGATGTTATTCATTTAGTGCAAAAATAGGCAAAGGATGTGAAGAGAAAGTCTGGTTTTGCATTAAGCCCTTTGCCAAGGCAAAAAACACATTAAATTCAACACCACTGCTCCAGCACAGCAGAGAAAAGCCTTCAATTGCCACAGAATGGACAGGATGGGATCGCTATGGGCAGAGCACATGGGAAGAAGGCTGGGGACACTTAATCCAGTCAGCACACATCTATCTACACAGGAAGGTTTATAGGATAACAACATGTGGTATCATCATGCTCGCAAGCCAAAATGCCTGAGTAAGCAAGCTGCTACGCAAAGACTGTGTTATTGCTGTTGATGAATTAGAGTGAAAGCCAGGCCAGGACCCTCGCTGGTATCCTGCAGGAATGAAGATCATCCCAGATGGCAGAGTCAGGCAGATGGAAGCAAAAGATCCGTTGTGAATAATCTGGAAATAGATCCTACTTGAGAGGCTGCCTGCTCTATACAGGGAGGTCATCAGCATCAGGCAGTTGTGGTCTTCACAGGAGGAAACACCCTAAGAGGGTAAAAGTTCAACATTCCCCATTTCAGCTTGAGACGAAAAGGCTTTGAGGAGACCTGAGAGCAGCTCCAGTACCTAAAGGGGCTGCAGGAAACCTGGAGAGGGGCCTGGGACAAGGGCCTGTAGGGACAGGACAAGGGGAATGGCTTGAACCTGCCAGAACAGGGGAGACTGAGATGAGCTCTTAGGCACAAGCTCTTCCCTGTGAGGGTGCTGAGGCGCTGGCACAGGGTGCCCGGAGAAGCTGTGGCTGCCCCATCCCTGGCAGTGCTCAAGGCCAGGTTGGACACAGGGGCTTGGAGCAGCTGCTCCAGTGGAAGGGGTCCCTGCCTGTGGCAGGGGTTGGAGCTGGATGAGCTCTAAGGTCCCTTCCAACCCAAACCATTCCATGATTCTCAGGGGACAGGGACATTGCCACAGGTCTGCCTCAAATGGGGTAACTAACACCCCTCAGGTTTTAGAGCCTGGTGCCTCTGTGAGGGACCTAATTGTTCCCCAAAGCCTGCCTTGTCTCTGCCATTGACACCTCCACTGTATCACACGCTATAAACCATCCCTGCTTTTCCTTTGCAGAAGAGAAGGAGCTCCCTGACATCTGTTCTGGAGAGCTGTGGGAAGCCAATTATCCTTGAAGGCAAACTGTCCACAGATAATTGGAAATATAGACTTTTAACTGATGGAGTGTTGACTAAACTCCAGCTACTGCTTCGCATGTGTCACATCGAATCTCTGCATCTTCTTATAATGTTTAGCAGGTGCATTATCATATCACATCCAGACGGGTGCCACAGTGCTGTTCCTAATTGGAAACCTGGTCCACAGCACCCCTCCCACAGCTACTTCTGCATGAGTACAACTGGAGGAATTTTACTCCCTTCCCACCGCATGCTATAAAGACACAGCAAAGGGGCTGCCATTTGCAGAGAGCTGCAGCAGAGCACTTGATGGCTTCACAATCAGCTGCAGAGCAAGAGACAGCTCTTTAAGAGGAATCCAAGCTCATAAATGGGATGGAGAAGACCAGCTCATGCCACAAAACCTCTGTCCAGAGTCCATGTTCCATCACTTAACCTGGCCTGAGGAACTCAAGGAAAGGCTGTACTCACCTCTCTCCTCAATGCCTTTGCTCTGCTTTTGTGCTGGAGGACTCCAGCAATAACTGCTCCCATGGGAAGGCAAGCAACAGCTTGTGCAGAGGCTGCAATCCCTTGCGGAAGGACTATTGCATCCACAAGGAAGACTGCACCACTTCCAGCTGCTGAACCATCTACCAGGATAATAGAGAATTCAGGATGCAATATCTTTCCACAGCTTGAAGGGAGAACCCTGCTCTCACAGGAACACTCAGCCCAGACTGCACAGGCTTAGCCCCACAATTACTCAGCTAATGTAGCCTGGATAAAGAACTGGATGAACTTTCAGGCAGCAGTAACTGAGAGTACTAAATCCCACCTGGCAAAATTATCTGGTCACTAAATGTCCAGTCAACAGCCACAGTCACAACTGGACATTGAGCTTCACCATAATGGAATGGACAATCTGGGAGGAACATTCAGCCAAAGGGAACACTAATTTTTCCTGGTATGGTCCTTTGGCTACATTCAAAATCTCCCAGGTATTGCAAGCTGCAATACTGCCTTCCTCCCACAGTGCTTCAGTTTCCTTGAGCAAGACCATGGCCTGCCCTTTTAGAGAACAGAAATACCTCCACTGAACAGCTTTTCGCCTTTTTGTCTTTCAGCCTTTTATAACCATGCCTTCCAGCTTAGTTATGCAGCCAGTTTTGTGCTTAGTCAGCACTCACAGGTCCCAGAAGTCTATAGATACAGATGGGAGCTGGTGCACCATAGGATGCCATCTGCTGAAGAGGAGCTTGGGTTCAACCCACCCCACAGAGGAGAAACCAGAAATCCAAAGGAATCATGAGCACCAGCAGTAACTGCTCTCCCTTCAAGTCTCATTTACTAATTATCCCAGCATCCCTGAACATGTTTAATGCCTTCTCCTTATTGCACAACAAAAACACAATATGGACTAGTAAACTATGCTCAGTGTAAATATAACAACTTCTCCAACAGCATACTTCAAGCCAGGCTCAGTTATAAACACAAACACACACATACCTCTCTCGTAGAGCTTTAAGAGATTCAGAGCAGCACTGCTTCAGTCAACAGACTCACTCCTGTAAGCATTGCATTCCCTGCTGTAGTTCTCATTATGTATTAGAGGAGATTAGGGAAAACACCCTTTCCCTAAATGAGGAAAACCTGGTTTCTGGCGGAAGGTCCTCCTGACTGCTGCAGCTGAGGCCAGAAACCTGTGATTGTTAAATAGATGTTTCCTCAAAGTAAAGCTGCTCCTTCTGAGAAAAGCCTTGTGTGTAGTCTGGGCTTTAACCTGGGAGCCATATACCTTTAATTCTCTTCCTCTATGGATGAGCAGCTCAGCCCCAAGCCATAAAAAGCACTTTCTATTTCTCACCAGCTGCAGCAGTGCCTGCTCTAACACAGTCAGGGGTATATGGGAAACCACAAGGACACAACAAAGTCCTGATGCCTCTGTTTAATACCTAAAAAGAGTAATAGAGGCCCAACTGTCTTTACACATCTGCTCTGGGAAGGGCTTTGAAGTGCACAAATCAATTCTTAATACATTGGCTTCCCTTTAATACTGGAACTGTCCATATTATAACCACAGAAATTATTTGTAACCCTAAGTATCCACATGGTGAAGCCCTTTTGCACTTGCCAAGTCCTTGGTTTCAGCAGTTTCCTGTGGCAGAGTTTGTTCACTAAATGGAAACTTTTCCCAATTATTTTAGTTAGAAACTTCAGAATTCTTTGAATATCCTGATGTTTTGATCCATAAAACAATGAAAACAATCCCCTTTCATCTCACCCCTCTCATCAGAAATTGTAAATAAGCAATCTTTAACTGCAGCACAGTTTATTCCACTGTAGAACAATGCTGATAGATGCTGCTCTACAGGAGGTTTGAATTGTATGAGCTTCCCCATTAGTAAGTTAATTCAGCCAAAGTAGTAATAAACACAAGCACTGAGACTCCTGTCAAGAGAACTCAGTTTTGTTTGACTTCATCGGGTGTGGAGCCATGACCAGCCCCAGTTAATGATGACATCTCCTGGGCCTTCATAACATAGAGGAAGAAGGAAAAGATCAGAGGAAAACACAGAGGTGAGGATACCCAGCAGGTCAGGATCACAAACAGGCTTAGAAAACTGCTTTCACTTCCCATTCTGGTGACAGGACCTCACGGTTCTGTACCTGCCTCTGCCTTTGGGAGGACAGGCTGGGAGGGAGGGGTGTTACTACAGAAACCAAAAGGTGTGTTTTCCCCCAGAATACAACAGAGCTTCAGGGGCAGCTTGTAGCTCCAATGGACTTTATTTAAACACAACTTTAAGTACATAAAGCACAGACGAAAGAGTGAGTGTCCAGCCAGCAGCTCCCTCATTCCCTTCAGCAGAGTATCTGCAGTGTTAATGGATGTTGTATACCAGGACAGAGCCCCAAACACCACTTGTAGTCAAGAAATTAATTGCTTGGCTGTTGGCTGTCTATATGTTGTTATAGCAATGTTTTTACACTTGAAGCTCCCTGAAGGCCTCTATAAGTATTCTGCTCATAAATACAATTATAGCAGAGCTCTTGCTAGAAACAGCCATCTATTATGGGATATTGCAGTCTCATCACCATACCAAAGTCACTGCAAAATCCAATAGATCAAAAGCAGAGTTATCACCTGAGCACTCACCCTGGTGGGAAGTTCAGCACCTGCATACTGACAACGCAGGCAT
Organism: Melopsittacus undulatus; assembly: GCF_012275295.1. Taxonomy (NCBI): domain Eukaryota; kingdom Metazoa; phylum Chordata; class Aves; order Psittaciformes; family Psittaculidae; genus Melopsittacus; species Melopsittacus undulatus. Next base: position 629,061 of record NC_047538.1, on the reverse strand, counting down.
TTCTTAAAGGCTTTCCAGCAGGATTCTGGAGGTGGAATCTCCTTCTCTGGGCCTCCTTGCAGAAAAGCCAAGCACCTTATTTCCTGCAGCCTTCCTGGATGTACCCTTATCATGACAAGAAAAATTGCCTCCTGGAGGAATCATGGGCTGATTAGGTGGAGCTCTCAGTGGTAATAAAACAGGTAAACATTGGCAAAGAGAGGGTCAGCTCATCCCTTCTGAAGGCTTCTTTATTATCCCAGTGTAATACAGAGATCGATCCTATAAAATAACCTTCCATCCAACATGACAAAATGCATTCAGATGCTTGCTGCCACAATTACCACCCTCCCCTGCTAGACCGGTCTTTCAGGCTGCTGTGAAGCCAAAGGTGTGTGCTGGGTTTTGCAGACCAAACCTCTACCTGGAGCCCAGTAGCTATAGTTGAAGGAGGTCATTGGACAGCACCAGCTGCCATCCAAGTGCAAAACAAGGCACAGAAGGTACTTGAGGAAAGTTCCTACCTTGTTGGGATCTGACCAGGGAGAGACCTGGCTGCTTATATCAATGAGGCCAAGTGCCTGAGGGTTAAAGTTGTCTGGGTGCGATGATCTGTGTCAGGGGCACTGCAGAGAGATGGATCCAAGCATCCGGCCTGGGTGAGTACCACTAATATGGATGGCTGTGTTCCTGCTTCTCAGGTCACCTCTGCTCCCTCAGGGTGTTCTGTTTTCAGCAAAATGTAACTGTTCAAGAGCTGCCAAACCTTGATGAAGACCTCGTCTCCTCTGTGAGCAGGATGCAGGGCTGTGCAAGTTGATTCAGGCACACACATATATGGGTGTGTGCAGTATAGGCTCAGGCGCACACATGGTTTAATGCATGTGCTGGCGTCTCCCAGGCCTGCAACAGAGACACACACAGGACAAACCCCACACTCAGGGTTATCAGTTCGGCCTCAAGTTCACATTTCCCTTGAGATTTTGCTTCCAGGATAGGCTGTAGTTAAAGAGATTAAAGCAAACACGGGCTTCTTTGCTGTTTGCCACAGCTCATTAGGTAACTATTAGAAAACAGCTCATTAGAACTTAGAAAACACTGCATTGCTGGTTTTGTAGAGGTTTGCTCATACAGAACAAAACAAGAAATTAGAACACAACAAGAAAAATGGAAGCCACACGGCTTCCTAACAGTACTTTCTCGTCAGCATTCTCTCTTCCCAAACTGAGACTGTCCTAAAGAACACTAGGTTGAAAAACATTTCCAAAAGAGGAGTATGGGCTGCACCCTTCCTGTTCTGCACGTCTGACTGAGAGCCCTGGGCTTTCCACCTGCTGTAAGAAGAATCTTTCCTATGATGGAGACAAGATGCATGTACCAACCCTGTCAAGGACTGTGGGTTACAGCAGCTGCCCATGCAAACATGCCAGGCCCTGGCAGTAATAGGCCTGCAGCTACTGCATGCAGGGATCCTGAGTAAAACACACGTCACGGTTACTTTTGGTCCCCATAGTTATAAGAGCCAGTGGCAAGGTTAAGCTCCATCTCTCTGCCTGCACTTCCTGAGAGAGGTGTTGGTATACATCTTTCTCTTCCTCCCATCCTCCCGATGTTCCTCTGTGCACAGGAGGCAGCTTGAGCCTATTGCAAATAAAATGGAAGCAAAATTTTTATAAGATGAGGGGTTTTGCACTGAAAGAGGAGATTCAGGCTTTACGTGAGGAAGGAATTCTTTACAACGAGAGTGGTGGAACCCTGGCACAGGTTGCCCAGAGAAGTGGTAGATGCCCGATACCTGAAGACATTCAGCGCCAGGCTGGATGTGGTCCTGGGCAACCTGATCTACTTGAAGATGTCCCTTCTCATTGCATGGGGGTTGGACAGGATGAGCTTTGAAGGTCCCTTCCACCCCAAACTATTCTATATTTCAATGATTATATACATGAGATTGCCCTTCTCTGGTGATTATATTAACTTTGGACACAGTTCCAGAGAATAGTGGAACTCCTAGAACCTGAGGTTTTATCAGGCTGTTTGTTAGAGTGTTCGGGTAGAACTTATATAGGTGCCAAGTCTCTGAGGGTTCTCCTGACCTGGCCATACTGAACCTCTTACCACACTCCCAGCTAGCCCCTGTTGTACATGATGGGTGTCCTTCAGGCAAGAACTGCCCTTTTGACACAGAGACTCAGAGGCAACTGGGTCACAGGTGCCCAAACCAACCCTACCATCTGAGCTGGTACAACCACATCATCACTGGATGTTGCTGTGCAATGGGCTTACAGGGTACCCAATTGCCTTTTCAATATTCTCCCAAAGGAGAGAAGTCTCCAAGACAGGGAAAACCCTCACGCTGCAGAGTCAATGGGCACTTGTCAATCTACCACTAAACTGTATTGTGGTAGATGCATCCCTTTCTGGTCACATCTGGCAGATGTGCGGCAGTTCCTGTGGGCAGTCACCACAGACAGTGCTTGCCACACTCCAACACCAACCCAGGCTACCAGAGCAGGAGCAGGACAGTTGGCACTTCCAGATTGCACAAGCAGGGCAGGATTTGTTTCCTGGAAAAGGCAGCCTGCTGCTGGTAACCCCCTGATAACCACAGAGCACACCAGCTTCCCTCTCTGCAGCCATCAGACCAAGGAGGGCTACTGCACAGCAATGCTGTTCTGCTTCCCTCAGAGGGATAATGTAATGGCTGATGGCACCCAATGACTCCTGCTCTTCCCCAGACATCGGATGTTGTTCTCTTCCTTCATCGTTTCTTCCTGCAGTTTGCAACTTCCTCAGAACCACTTAATTGATTTATAACCCAATAATCTATCCCCTTCATTAGCCACAGTGTACAGTCATTTATCATTCCCTGCACAATAACTGATCTCGAGCCCATTAGTACATGACCTGAAATAGTTATGGGCCTGAAGAATTAAACAATTCAACCTGGCTGAAGGGCAGTATCTGTGAGGGTGAGACAGGGCTTGTACCACCAGCCTTGGACAAAGCATAACCAGGCCGGCACTTGCACAAGGGCTGTGGACACACCAGGAACTCAGCTGCAAACAAAAGTCAGTGCACAGGGAAGAGCTTTTCTCCCCAAATCAAAGGCTTCCAGTAAATAAGGCAGATTGCTCAGACTCTGACCACATCAAGGGGCTCTAATTACTCTGAGCAGCCTCACTGGGGCATCCATCCATTGTTTTCAATGAGCAACTAACACTTGAAACAGCCCTTCCAGGTAGGCAGCAAAGCTCAGCCACATCTGACAAACTCCCATCGCCTTCCCCAAACCTCACTAAGCGTTTACAGGTCAGGATGGCTGCAGGGCTGTGACCTGCCCCAGGCTCTTGGAGATCAGCTTTGGGTCATGGGAAGCTGTGGAGACACAGGCTCAGGGCCAGGACCAGGGATCTCATCTCGGGAGTTACAGGAATCCCAGCGTGTCAGGGAGCAGTTCAGATGGGGATGTTTTTCAGGAGCAGGCAAGCCAAGAGCCAGGGATGACAATGGGGCAGTCCCAGAGTACCTGAGCAAGAGGAGCAGATGCAGGGATTGTGACCAGGGCCAGCAGTGCAGATTGCCAGACAACTCCATAGCTGCTGGGTAGGTCCAAGGTCAAGTCAGGCTGGTACAGAGCCAGACAAAGCATACCTACAACCTAGCTCCCAGGTCCAAAGACTCACATTTGAGCTTAAATGCATCTTGTGATCCGAGCCTCAAAGGAGATGGATCAGAGAAATTAAAGGCTGTAGTTGTGCCAGGCTAGAAGGAGAAGACAGGGCTCCTGGACATGCTGGTGCTCCCAGGATGTAGACACACAAGCTTCCCCACCAGCAGCATGCATGCAGCTGCTTGGTCTGCTCACATGGATAGCTGAGCCATAGATATTAGTCCAACTCTGTATTCATTCATTATTCAGCCCTTCCTTGCAAGAGGAGACACAGAGGCTTTCATGATGAATGCTGTGGTTGCTAAAAATAATTTACTACAGCTCACAACACAAGAACTAACCCTTCCATCCCTGATGGGTGTAAATTGGAGTCACTTCCATGAAATCTGAAGTGATAAACAGAGAATAAGAGCAGACCAGGACCCAAATAATCTCTTCTGAAGTCTGATTACCTACATCTCTATTTAAAGGCACACAGCTACATTCCGAAGCACAGCCTGAGCTGCCCTGCCACTGCCTCTCCTGCTTTCCAGCTTATGTCCCAGCACAGCACAGGTGTTCAGCATCCTCCAGCTGCCCCATCCTCTTCCCCCTTCTTGCCTCCTGCCACTGTCTGCTCCCTCCTCCAGGCTCTCGGAGGGCGGGGAGAGCTTGCACTGCACAGGTAGTGCATGGTCACATCCACAGTGCAGGCTGCAAGTGCCTATTCCCTGACTCGAGGTACTCAAGTTCTAAGTCATGCAAAGTGTAGGACAAAGCAGCTGGAACAGGGCTCTGCTACAGCCACTGCTGAGCCCTGAAAAGCTGTTCTGACACTGCCACGCTCTGGCTTCCACAGTGACAAGAGTTATTACCTTAATGACCTGCGCAATTTGCAAGTCATTAATGTCAAGTGTAGATGGCTATAACAGCACAAAAGAAGTGACTAATTTCTATCTCGTGGTGCCAGTGTGTCTGAAGCACAGCCCTGATACCACTGGAGCAGGGAGATGCCTCTGAGGAAGATTCTATCCCACGTTGTCCCTCTGGGCAACAAGCCAGACACAAAGCACTCCTGCTCCTTCTCCAGAGGAGGAGCCACCACATCACCCTCTCCTCTTCTAGGAAAGAAAGAAGTAACAGGGAAGAGGCTGATGTCTGCTAATGGGGGCAGGAATTCCCTGCCGTGTTGTACAGGGGCAGCAAGCTGACCCCCTCTACACTTGATGTGCAAAGCTCAGACTAGGTCCAGGGATCCAGGTGATCTTCCGAAGAACTGAGCAGTGCTTCAGGAGGTGTGTGCAGGTGGGAAGGAGGACAGGGGAGAGATAAGAACAGGGGAGAGGTACATGCATAGAGCTGATGTGGAGCTGTGCTTTAGCTGTGCAGGTGTAAAAACCCTAGCTCAGAGTAGTCCAGATATCAAGGTCCAGTTCGAGCTATCCCAATTATATTATTGGACTGGTTTAGGGAGTCAGGATCCCTGTACCCAAAATCAGCACATCCACGTGTCCCAGGAAAGAGGCTTCCCTCCTCGCACTTCTCTGTTCACAGAGCAGATCAAGGAGGCTGGTGTCTGCCGGAAGGAGCCCCAGCCCCTGCCCAAAGCAGCTCCATGAGGGTTTCTCAGCTGGACCCCCAGAAGCTGTTATGTGGTCCACCTGCCCCGTTTGGAATCACTGCCCCTGCAGGTATGCAGCATCCTTCAGCTCTGGGCAGCTAAAAATGTCAAGCAAAGGAAGTATCAGTGGAGCAGGACTTATCTGGGAATTCAGTTATGAGCTTATTCTAAGTCTGCACAGGGAATAAATGGTACCAAGCCCTATGTGTGCTCCTCACAGCTCACCAGATCCCCACATGCTCACTCCTCTTGCTAGGAGTTACACTCCTGTCATTTCCCAGTGCCATTTCTCAAGGTGGTCCCCTCCACCCTCCTTCCTCATTGAGACCCCTTGTCTTTGGAGCATCCCTCCCTCCTCTGCAGTGAGCTGGTAACACATATATCTCAAGTACCCCTGTGTTTATGATCATTACCAGCTGCCTCAGGATACCCATAGATCCCCCACTGCCACCCATGCTCACCCTTCCAACAAAAGCACTTCTCCTCCTCACATTCTCTCTTCTCAAGCTGTAAAATTACCTGGGGTAAAAAACCCAAACCCAACAAACAGACCTGAAAGCAGGACCAAAACAACTCTCTCCCCCATTGTGCTGGAGCTTTATCTATGGATTGTTGACAGGTCAGTGGAAATCAGCCCACCTGCAGGCACACTAAAGACAATGCAAATTCACACTTTATCAGTTGCTAAAGGCAACTCCTACTGCTCCCAACATGATGTAATGCTGTGTGATCCCAAAGATTCACATGGGTTTGGGTCCTCCTCCTTCTCCCCTGATCAGGCTCCTATGGGAACCTTCCTGCAGAATAGCAACTGCATGGGTAAGACTCTTGTGAAACCTCTCTGTTGCCCACAGGGTCTTTGCCATGTGTGGTCTCTGCTTTCCTGGAGAGTGTGTGAGCTTGCATTGCCATTTCAGAGAGAAAACACACATTTCTTTAGGTTTGTTGGGTCAGAGCCAACCAACTTGCTCCTGTGGTGTAGACAAACAGTGCTTGAAGCTTAGTAGGTAGGTTGCGGATTCCATCAGTACCAAACCAACCCAGGGCAGATGACAGGGCTTGCTATAGCCATAAATACAAAACACGCGTCCCTTCCCACTGCAGAAGTGATGGATGGTTTCTCCCACTCAGGAGATGGAAGATACTAAACCCCTTTGGAAAAACTTTGCTGTAAAACTAGTTGTTTTGCAAGCCTGGGAGGGAGCAGGCAACAGCTCTGTGTGGAGGAGCTCTCTAGTTCCATAGCTCATCCAGGCCCCACTCTCATGCAAACAGCCTGGGTTAGAAGGATCCTATCAAACATGGTCACTGACACAGACCCCTTGGCCAATGGCACCCATCTCTGCCAAACACTTCTGTAGGCACCAGGTCTCTTAATTAGAAGTTTCTTCTCATTAATTACTTTTGGGAAATGCTCCAGTCTCTGAATAAAAGCAGTGTTTTCGTAGGAGAATGAGTCACCTTTCCTACTTCCCAGCAATCACAGTAACAGTAAAGCTTAGGGCTTGTGAGAGCACATTGCCTCTGCAGGGCCCAAAGCACTCAGCAAAGGGCAGGATCTAAATGCCACTTTTATACTGTGGTAAGGGAAACTGAGGCACACAGATCTACTGTGTCTGCCTTGCCCAGCAAGAGTCAGCACTGTACCAGAGTTGTAGTCACTGGAGCAAGCTCAAGCCACACATGCCCTTGGTACCCTGCTAGGCTCTGATGCAAGATCAAAATCAGCACAAACAGCGAAGATGAGAGATAGGAAGAGAAGTAAATAAAGCAGACACAAGCCCTGACACCAAGTAGATAGATGCAACACCAAAGATCTGGGCTCATGTACCGATGGGCCTTTGAGGGAACCAACCACTCAAACATCACCTTACCCTTATTCAACCTTGATAAGAAGGGGAAGTGATTTACCATGTATCTCACTGGAAAGGATATTAATATCAAATAACTGAAAGCACTTGTAAGATTGTGTGATGTGCCCTGTTAGGCATGGAGTAGCCCATGGAAGTGGGGCAGATATGTCTTGTGCTCCCACCCAGAAAACAGTGTAAAAATTGCTCACAGGCCAAGCCATGATAGTCTACCACTCAGATGTGCAGCCATCTACTAACCAGAAGGAAACATCTGCACACACACCAGGTACAGGGGAAAGAGAAAGGGATTCAGCTCAAGGCGAAACATCTGACCTCTGTGAGGCTGAATATAGAGGCATGTACACAGCAAGACCTCACGACTCTCGCATACTCCACCTGTTTTCACCCTGTATCAATGCAGCCCAGAATGGAGGCAGCTGCTAGAAAAAGGTGGGCATCATCACTGCCCAGAAGTCACGGTAGTGCAAGAGTGAGGAAGAAAAAGCAGTGTATTAGAACAGGGGGTGCAAGCTGTTACCTCTTCCTAAACACCCCTCACTTAGCACTCCTGTGTCACAAACCTGATTTCCCATCACCCACTAACTTCAAGACCCAATAGGATTCCTGATTTGCTCTATATGTATCCACACCAGATGTCTGCATCCTTTTTTCTCTCCAACTACTGGTGGACAATACTTGCCAGGACTGCCCTGCTCCAGAGTGTTTTGGGGCCTCTGCAATTTAGTGTAAATTGATAGGCAAACGAGCCAATGCACATATCTGCAGGTACCTTTTCCCGTGCACACACTGGCTGATGAATGCAATAGTGGAAGCCTGCCATTTGGGCAGGGATGCTTTTCGCATCATAAATGCACATTAACAGAAAGTGCAAATAGCCATCTAATAAAGAGAATGGGATCAGCTCACAGATGCAGTGAGCAATGGCATAAGGAACACAAATAATCACCCTGGAGCAGAATGAGCTATCGCTAACCATGCACCACGTCTGCAAGTGGGGCCAGGCGGGACCCTGCCCAGGCCTCCCTGCTTTATGGTCAGACACAAAGTGACAGGTCTTTTCAAAACGATTTCCTGGTGAACCTCTGATTAAACAGGCCCAAGTGTTGCTGCAGGACGGCCTCAGGAGTCCCATTAGCAATCCTGCATTGGGTTCATGGGGCTCCCTCTAGCAACGAGGCACAGAGATGGAAAGGTTGGTGCTCTTGTGGGTATAGAAGATGACTTGGGAGCAAAGGTTCAGCAAGAAGCTTGAGAGACGCTATCAAAAACCTGGACTGTGGAATGCAAAATCACCTTGAAAGAGACATGGGACCTTCAGAAATCCCCAAACCATCCCAAAGGAGAAAGCTTGTTTTTCAATGGATAAAAAACATTTGGTTTTATCTCTTTGTGCATTTTCTCCTCCCGTGGGTAACACAGGCTCACTGCCAATCTCCCACACTGAAGGGCCACAAGGTGAGCTTGTTCCTGCTGAAAACCTCTCAGCACAGCAATGTTCAAATAGGCAGCATCTCTACTCCAGTGAATTCACAGTCTCGGGCAAAGCACTGGAAAAGACTGTGCCAAAGGAGTGGGTGGTAGGACCCACAGCACTCGTCTCAGTTGGTGTCAGCTGTTGCAGCTATGAAAGAGGTGAGCAGGAGCTCTCACCCCTCCCAGCCCTTTTCCATTCATTGCAGGTACTTGTCAGAAACCAGAGGAAGAGCTGGGACCAACATGCATGGGCTGTGGGCCCTTTTCCAATGCTAAAAACTCTTACCAATGTATCTGTCCTCAGTTCAAGTACATCTGGAACCAGGGAGGTGTCACACCTTCCACTGCAGCTAAAGGTGATCTGTGATAAGGCTGTGAGTTGACAACCCTGATTTTGGCTGGAAAAAATATGAAGTAATACAACCCATATGCAATGTGAGTGGCTTCAGACTTGACTGCTTTTAAAAACTACTAACCAGAGGAAAGCTCTGATCTTGCTCTTTTCCTCTGGAGATGGTTAAGATGAGCAGTGCCATTCCCGTGACCTAGAAGCACTGGCTTGAACCCATATGGATACACAAGCAGTGCTGAACCATTGCCCAGGGTCTGGATGGAGAAAGGTTGCGTATAACCAGGTCAAGGGCAGCTTTTCCAGAAAAGGAAAGAAAATTCCTGAATACCTGATCTCTGTTTTAGCTTATTCATATCTGGTTCTCTGAGCTTTGTGTAATGTTGCTGGGATAGTCTGGGCTGCAGCCCATCCTCAGCCTACAGGTCTCCAAGGTATTTCTGCAGGGTTTCAGGAGGCCCAGCCAAGACTGGCTCTGAAAAGCAATTGGAAGAAGTGAATGTTAAGAGAATGACAGCTCAGTTTTATCAGGAGTTTCTAAGGTTTGGGATGAAGACATGTCCCAACAAGCAGAGGCAGCGCAGCTGCTGACCTTCAACTGCTTCCGTGCCATCGCCCAGCACCAGCAGAAAGCCACCCATGCAGGGCAACCGTAGTGCCACCTGCACACTACCTGTGGCCCCAGCTTAAATACTGTGGTGTCTGAGCTGATTAAGACCCAAACTGATTGCATTTGCTGTCCGTTTTGTCCTTTATACAGTCCTTTATAGTCTTAGAGAAGTGAGCTGTTCCAGTGTGTGCATGGTGAGTCTGCAGAGCTGTGCTCATCAGTGGGTGGTTTGCATGGGGAAGCAGATGTCTGTGGAAATGCAAACTGCAGTTTTGGTCTGGGTTTCACGTGGAAGAGCAGTGCTAGAACAGCCCCAGTGCCTTCTGGCTGGAATGCTGCTGCCTGTGTGTACAGGGATCACAGCATCTGCTCATGGCCTGATTCAGGACATTTGAAAACAGTCATGATCTTCCACACACACCAAAGTTTTAATGAAATCAGTGGGACTTCAAAGGCAGGAAGGAGCAGCATCCGTTCTATTTTCCCATTTCTGTGTGGAAAGAATGGTTTTGTTGTCAGGTTCTCATTACTGAGATTTGTTCCATGCCCTGGCATGGGAACTAAATGATCGGGCTGGATCCCAGCAATAGCTGTGGCAGCATTGGCGGCTTCCAACTTCTACAGATCTGAAAGAACAAGTAAAAACAATCTGCTTCCCAAACTGGGTCTTTCCTCAGAGTCTAATGACCAGAGACCAGGGCAATCCCTGGAGCAGAAGTGTTCATCCCTTCTCAGTACTCTCCTCACATCCTTCCTCCCAGGCTTCTTGAAGGATCCTGAATCCTACCGAAAAGGCCACACTGATTCCTGCCAAGTACTTGGCTGCCTTCCCGTGGTGACAAGTTCCACCATGCAGTGCTGTCACCAGGAGATGATGTGTCCCGTTTGTTCTGAAGCACCACGTTTCTAACCCATTGCCTGCAAACTGTATGATTTATTATGCTGCTTTTCATCAGCTGTAGCAGCTGTGGGACCTGACAGGCCTTCTTGATCCTCCATTCATTTTGGTGCGGACTGTGTGGACAGAAATGCCCCAAACTTTTTCCACGTGATGGCACCCAGACAGGCCCATTCTGGCTGCACATCACGTGCACATCTGTCACAAGCTGGTGACCTGCTCTGCTATGAGATATCTATAAGCTTAAACAGGAGGATTTTGCCTGACCAGCTGGAGAATCCCACCCTAGGACTCCTGCCTCAATCTCCATGTAACTCATGGCTCAGCTACAGTAGTTCTTGTAGAAGAAGCCACTCAATTTCTACTTGAGTTCCCCCGTGGTGAAAAACCTTCCCTGCCTTCCAGTAATTCTCTCCTTCACCTGCTAGAATTGTCTTCACTATTTCCAGTCCAAATGTGCTTTCTCTGGCTTCGCATTAAAGAACTCCCCAGATCAGAAATGTTCTTCCCATGATCTTGTCACCTTCCCTGCTATGATTTAACTAATGAGATCTCCATTCATCTCAGCAAAGACACTGATCTTGCACCCCGGGAATCTTTACTCAGGGAAGCATTGTCTTCCAGGTCTTGCTCAGGAACTGCAGCTCATATCAGCATAAGGATGTCATTAAATCAGGCTGGTTCTCTAAGTCAGTGCTCACTGGCTAGCACTGGGCCACGGGAGATTAGCCAGGGAGCTTTTTCAAGCCATGGAAAAATGTGAATCTTAAAGGCATTATTTAAATTCAGTTCAGTCCAACCAGCCCTAATGATGTTACCCACAATATATCTTAAATTGATGTTGGTAATAAAGTTCATTGTAGCTGGAGCAGTATCATACCAATGTACCAACATGCAAATGAATGTTACCCATGTCATTTAGTACCCCTGGCTGTTAAGGTGTCACTTTAGCCATATATTTAACAAATAGGTCCTTTTATGACTATAATACTGATGAGTATTCAACTAATTTCTATGTATGTTGCATTCTATATGTTGCTAGGGATTTTACCAAGGCTGTCACCAATAGCAACTGGGACAAGGAAATAAAAAATTCCGGATGCATTCAGAAAGATCTACAATGTAGAATCTCTCTATAACAATACAGGAGACATTCATCATATCAATGGCTAATGGGAGAACTTGATGCAATCAGGTTAAATCCCCTGTGATAGGAAGGGAAACAGTTTACAGCTCAGCCCCAGATCTCTCAAACTGGAGTAAAACTCACCTGGAAACTTTTGCCAGGTTCATGATCCCAGCCTATTTTTGCCTCTTTTTCCTGTGATGCCTCTACTCTAATCATGGAGCACTGCAGCAATAGGAAGGAGGGCTTCAGAGACATCTGGAGTCAGAAAAGGTGCCAGAGAGCTACATCTTCTGGTCTGTTCCAGTAATTGAGCAGAGCTGCAGCGGGAGTGTTCATTTCCCCCAGACAAGATCACAAGCTGGAGCCAGCACCTTGCTAATTAGAAACTACCTGTGCTGCTGGCCCCAGAGGTGTCACCTCCACTGGAAACTGCATGTGCTGCTGGCATCACTGGTGTCACCTCCACTGAGCACTACGTGTGCTGCTGGTATCACTTGTGTCACCTCCACTGGGCACTACCTGTGATGCTGGTACCAGCAGTGTCCCACTTCCACTCCCTCTCTACTGGCTGGCACCACGAGTGCTGTATTTCTATTGTAATCACTCCCCTACAATAGCAGGGGCTGGAGTGACAGTGCCCAGAGCAGCACCCCTGTGAGCCACAAGCAAAGGCAGGAGGAGGTCAGACTCCAGCCATCATCACAGCGCATCCCTACATGCATCCCCTTGGTGCTGTGTTTGGGTGTTCAACCCCTCTGCCATGTCGCTGCTGGCAGTGCCACGCACGTGCAGGGCTGCTCTGAGCAGTAACATGTCACCACGTCAGGATGGCGTGGCCTTACAAGAGCTCATTATTGTGCCTCATTACAGGCACTCTTTCCACAGTGGAGAACCTGCTGCTGTCAATGGGTAGCACCTTGTCATGCTGATCAATTACACCAATCCTGTGCTCTGAGAAAGGGAGCAGGGACCTGCTCAGTGCAGCTCCCATGTGAGAAGACACCAGTAGATAAGTACCAGGGATAGGAAGAGGTTAATGAGATGAGGACAAGGGCCCACCACATCTCTGTCATCTGCGTGCTCAAGAGACAACATGAAGTCCTTCCATACCCTCACAAGCAGAGCTTGGGACAAGTGGAGCAGTTGCTGTGAGAGGCAAAACTGGCATGTTTCTTCTGCAGGACATCAGTCAACATCTTCCTCCTTGGATACCTGCAGGAAAGAACAATCCATTTCAAATAGACCACTCCAGCCTGGCTCCTCTGCACTGCAGGATCATCCCCTGGACCATGATCCACAGCCCACCTCCCTGTGGTGAGCACCACCCAGGTGGGAGTGCACTTCTGGGACCCACAGAATCCACGGTTCAAGATCCCAGCCCTTACCAGTTCTTCTGAGGGACACCTTTGGACTGTGGGACACCTCTGTTGGCTGAGCTGGATGAAGCCTGCTCAGACTGGGAACACATAAAAGAAGAAGATGACTGCCTGGTTCCTTAATAAAAACAACTGGAGCAAGCCACATGTGGAAAGGAGATCCCATGCCCCCTGTGTCACTGGCATGGCAGAGGCACAGCCCATGCAATTCCAGCCCCACTTCTCCCAGACCCCCTCCCGTTGAGCCTTGGCCCACGTTGGCAGCCTTCTGCTCTTCAACACCCTTTGGAAGAAAGCATGCATCCAGTTGTCGTGCCTCCCTACCAGGAGCAGCACAGGGTAGCGAGGTGGTCATTCAGCCCAGTGTGCAGACCCTCAAAACAGGTTGCAACAGCTTGTCCAGAGAAGCTGTGGCTTCCCCATCCCTTGCAGTGTTCAAGGCCAGGCTGGACGGGGCTTGGAGCAAGCTGCTCCAGTGGAAGGTGTCCCTGCCCTTTGCAGTTCACAGGCTCTGTTGCACAAACACTCTCCCCACATCTAGGAAGGTTTCAAGAGTCTCTGCAGCGGGCAGGGCTGAGCTCTGTGCACTCTGTAGTGCCCAATTGTGAGAGATTGTTCCATGGTGACTCTAATATATTCCTTGTGTGATGCTGCATCTAAGCCACTCATTTATCTGCTCAGCTTGCAGCATACCAATCAGCCCAGGGCTAGAACAGCAAGGTCAAGCCTGAGCAGAGCTCTCCTTAGCCCTGGGAGTGATTCTGGCATATGCAGGATTCAGTGAAACAGGCTCCCCTGCTGTTCTACCTGCCTTGCAGCCATGCACATTTTCCAGTGGTATCCTGAAAGCTACCTGAGGAGGCTGGATAGAGGCAGGACTCAGTTGACAGAGATACCAGGCCCATGGCATGGGGTATGAGTCCCCAGGGGTGTTTGCAGCAGCAACAGGCCAGGTTGGATGGGGTTTGAAGCAAGCTGCTCTAGTGGAAGGTGTCCCTGCCCATGACAGTGGGTTGGAACTGGGTGAGCTTTAAGGCCCCTTCCAACACAAACCATTCTGTTATTCCATGACTCAGTATTCCCGAGTCCTACAGGTCAAGATACATCCAATGAGAGATTGCACATCCCAGGAACATGGGCAGTCCAACACATCTTATGCTGGGCACGTTCAGTGCTGATCTGCTCTCACAGTTCTGCTGCCCTCACGAATTACAGGTTTGTTTGGCAGTACTGTCCTCTAACTTACACTGAAATAATGTGGTGAGTACTATAGTTAGTAATTACTGAGCTGCAGTAAAGGTAATTGCTTCTTCTTTAAAGAGTTAGCAGTTCCATGGGGTAATTCATATTGAATACCAGCACATGAGCTACTTGGGGTTACATTTGTTCATTTATTGAATTGTTTCTATTAGAGACTCAGCTATCCAGTGGCTAACTGAAAATAATGGTGAGTAATTCATTTGCTTAGACTTTAACTTCCCCAAATTATCAGCTGAGTTATGGGTGGTGGGAGCAGCCGTGTGTCTATGCACTCAGCATCTGCCACAGGAGGTCTCTCAACTGGCCAAGTGTCCCCTCCTGCCACTGTGTCACCACAGCAGTCCTGGTTCTGCTCATCTCTACAGGCAGGGACCCACTGGGACTGTGAAGAGCTCACAGATCTCCTTTGCACAGCACAGCAACTGCTGCTTTGGACCTGTGCTGCTGGCATGGAGCAATCAGATCTCTTAAGCATCCTCTGCAACGATGTGTGAGACAGCACCATGCTAGACCAATGAGACCAGATTGCTCCAAGCTCCATCCGGACTGGCCCTGAACGCTTAAATCATAGAGTCATAGAATAGGGTTGGAAAGGACCTTAAGATTGTAGCCCTCTTAAGCTGACACATTTTATTCCAAAAAGTAGTGGGCACATTCTGGAAGGGCAGGATTATTCCAAGGATGGTCTTAACCTGTCACATGAATCTTTCGAAGACTGAAACTTGCAAGCAGCATGAACCTCTGCTCCGTCCATGAATACAGACTGATTTACTTTATTCTGACCCTGTCAGGCACTCTCTTCTCAGCCTGTAGGACATTGTGGAGCAAAGGCTGCCCCTCTTAGAGCATGGAAAGTGTGTGTGTGAAGGGTTGTAAGTGCTCTGATGAGAACAGTGAAGCCAGTTATGCACTAACTGCTGTGGTGCCATCTCAAAAGTTATGGGATGAGTGTCCCATGGGACCACAGATGAGAATAAAGGGAGTGGAAATGCCTGGAGTGTTTTAACCCTTACTTACACTGGCCTGTAAGTCCCCAGCTGATGGGTACAGCCTTCTTACATGCTGGGAAAACACTAAGGCTCTTAGCAAGTTTCTGATGCCTCTAAGACAAAACCAGAGCACTAGCAAATCATGTCACTGAGCTAACATGCAGGCAGGAGGGTAGAGAGGTTATCTTAAGGAATGAACAAAAATAATGACATTTCTTTCTGTTTGGTTGACAGCAAAGGAAAGACAAGAGTGAGTGAAGCAAAGCAGCTGTGAGAGCCATTCTGAACAAAGCAAAATAGAGTGGGTTTGGCACGGGGCTGGCTGTAGTATCTGCCTAAGCCTTGGTAAACCAGTGTACTACATGTTCAATAGTAAAGGTAGGAATTTATGAACATCCAGGAAGATGGAACTGAGAGAATCAGAATCACACAAAGGTATTACTGGAAAATTGATTGCTGGGCTTTGTTTTTAATAGACGCCCCAATTAGTGCATGAAAGGACTGGGATGGCTGCAGCCTGCCTGGGTTTATTAAACCGTCTGATGCATTGTCTCACAAAGCCACACTTGAAGAATCAATTCAAACTGACTTGGCTGCAGCCAGAGTCACGTGGGCTGTGCGTGAATGGAGCCCCACACAGTGCAACAATAAACCATTATCTCTCATATGGCAGCTCATTTCTATACAAATGAACCTTGCTTTGTGTGAAACACAGGCCGATCTGCCTTCACGGTGTCAGGCAGGAGTATCTCTCACTGAGCCATAGAGTACCAATGAGAGATGGGTTAGCTGGATGAGTCTTTTGTTCTCCATCCTCAGGATATGTGCAAAGGAGGCTGCTTTATGGAGGTGTCACAGATCCCAACAGTGGCAGTTTTTGCTTGGGAATGCCTCTGCCTGCAACTCTCACAACTTCCCTTATGAGTCTGATGGTTCCTTAGGTTTTCTCTTTAAGCCCCAGCTGCCGCACTCCTGTAGTTTTCATCAGAATAGCAACAGTAAATTTCTAACCTTCTTGTTTGCAGGAAAAGCATGAAATGGTGAGTAAAGCCTCACGTGCACATCACCACGCACACAGTGGAGAGCTGGTACTTAATTTTCTGCTGGGTTTGCTGTGCGAGTCGATTCTTTCCCAGTAACTTCTCAGTGTGTTGATCACTATTTCTGGATTCTGAAGGCAGTCGTGACTGGTTTTCACTCACCTTTAATTGTTACTCTTCTGATAAAAAGACTCAGTAACCAAATAAAGGGGTAGAAACTGTCCCTCCTGACCCAGCACATGCAGCGAATAGTGATGAGCAGTCGATGGTCACAATGGTCTGTGGCAGCCCTGGAGAATGAAAACGATTTACCTGCGCACACAGCATCCCTATGAATACTGAATACACTGGCAGGACTGAGCCTCAGCTCATGAATGAAACTACAACCCAGAAGCACTGAGTAATACAGCGGGAACTAATCCTTGTGAGTGTTTTCCTAACTGCACAAACTTGAGGCTCTGAGAGGACCATCACTCAAGCTGGGTGGTGGAATGAGTCTAAGGAAGGCTGTCACAAGTTTTTTGCCTTGGCAGGAATGAGAGAGATTAATAAAAAGCTGTGCTCTCCTTTGGAGCCTCTGCTCCCATTTCTGAAGTCGTTGTGTGCAATTACAGCAAACACCGGAGCTGAAATTAAGCACTTCTTTTAGAATCCCCTTTTAAAAATGGAACATGGCATAAAAACAAGTTTCTCTATTGTGAAAAATGTCAGCCAAAAGCTTCAGCCACACGTAAATAACAAATCAGACTGGTTTGTGAAGTATCAGAACTGCTTTAAAGCCTTCTGCTTTCTTTTTTGAGCATATTAGAGTGACTAGAGCTATGAAATGATATGTGTAGGATTCCTGGCTAGCAGCAAATCAGAAAGATGTCTGATAGAAGTAGCAACATATTTGGTGTAAAGAGTTACTGGAGGTTTAAAAGCTTCCCTAGAGATGGCACCTGCAGCTGAGAAACAGCCTTGTTTGCTCCATTTCCATCCAAACCAGACCAACAGCCTTGGCACAGAGGCATCTCCCATGAGAGGCCATGTCCATTCATGGACATCTTTCCCAGGGAGATGTCACAGTGCCATCACCCCCACTATGGCCAGAATAGGAAAATAAGGGGCATCCTGGGCAGGATCGAGCACTGCTCATTGTCTGTCACCTCTTCCAGAGGTGCTGCCCCTGCGCTGGACCTTTGCACCTTCCCCAGATTCACCAGTGCCCCTCTGCAGCTCTGCCCCAGCACTGCCTGTGACCTCTCTGCATGCATGAGTAGGCACAGCATGGTGCCCACACAAATCACAGCATTGCAGACACAGCCTGCTTTAGGTTGGAAGGGACGTTAAAGCTCATGCAGCTCCAATCCCTGCCACAGGCAGGGACACCTTCCACTGCAGCAGCTGCTCCAAGCCCCTGTGTCCAACCTGGCCTTGAACACTGCCAGGGATGGGGCAGCCACAGCTTCTCTGGGCACCCTGTGCCAGCGCCTCAGCACCCTCACAGGGAACAGCTTCTGCCTAAGAGCTCATCTCAGTCTCCCCTGTTCTGGCAGGTTCAAGCCATTCCCCTTGGCCTGTCCCTACAGGCCCTTGTCCCAAGCCCCTCTCCAGGTTTCCTGCAGCCCCTTTAGGCACTGGAGCTGCTCTCAGGTCTCCCCTTCAGGAGCCTTCTCTTGTCCAGGCTGCCCCAGCCCAGCTCTCTCAGCCTGGCTCCAGAGCAGAGCTGCTTCAGCCCTTGCAGCAGCTCCATGGCCTCCTCTGGCCTCTCTCCAGCAGCTCCATATTGAGCCCTGCCTGCGTCCTGCTCAGGTTTATTCAGCCCATACACCAGCATCCTCACCGGATTAGGCTCACTTTCTCACTACTCCCCCTGCCCCACAGCTGTGGATCAGAGCTCTGGCAGCCAAAGCCAGGAGTTGTCTTAGCAACTGGAGTGGTGTGAAAGTGCAGGACCTTGCTTACATCCCTTCAGTGCAGCCACAGCCAAGGGATGCCCCATAGACCTGACCCTGCATCCGACCCCTGCCCCTGTGTTATTACACCACGAGTAAATTGCATCTACCGGGTTTTATTCTTTGCTAATTGCTACCTTTTCAGCAGCTCCACAGCTGCTGGAGCAGCAGGGTGATATCCAGGAATAAACACATGTAAATAACCTGCAAGAGAAGCTCTAAATTGCTGCCTCTAATTTGTTGTTAAGTGGCACTTACAGAGGTTCAATTGAGGCAGAGTTAAAACCTGCAGGGTACCAGGCAGGAGCCAGAGGAAAGGGAAAGCCTCAGGGGTTCTGGGGTGGGAATGCTCAACAGGCAAAGAGCTGAACATGCAGTTTCAGGCTGGTGATGTACTGCAGTGAGAAAGGTAATGGGTGCAAAAGAGTTTTGGGAGCTTGCATGAGAAAGATATTCTCAAATGGCTTTCCCCTGCAGGGCTACTTTTATCTTCACAGCTACTCAGAGGTGCCCCGAAAAAGCTTAGAATCATGCTTCCCAGTTGATAGAGGTTACAGGAGTGAATCAGGACAGCAGATGCACCTAGGAGCCAGTGCATCACTGGACACAGCTGGTAACCTGCATATGCAGACTGCATAGCAGTACTCATACGTGCACCGTTTCATGCCATGGTGGAGTTACAGCACTTGGAATAACAGGGATAATCTCACACGTGGCATCCCAAACTTCAGCATCGCTCAGCCTCTCCTTCCCTGTGCTTGTCCAGGACCAGTGTGGTTCATGGTGTGTCAGGAGCAGAAAAAGCTGGGTCTAGAGCGATGGGCTTTAAGCCAGTGAGGGAGATCTCCTGTGGCCCAGTGAGTGCCTTGAGGAATCACAGCCTGACTCCTGGCTGCATCCCCAGAGCGTGAGCAGCAGCTCAGGGAGGGGATCCTGCCCCTCTGCTCTGCTTTGGGGAAACCCCCCCTGCAGCCCTGATCCAGCTCTGGGGCAGCAGCACAAGAGGGATGTGGAGCTATTGAAGCGAGGCCAGAGGAGGCCATGGGGATGCTGCGAGGGCTGGAGCAGCTCTGCTCTGGAGCCAGGCTGAGAGAGCTGGGCTGGGGCAGCCTGGACAAGAGAAGGCTCCTGAAGGGGAGACCTGAGAGCAGCTCCTAGAAGTTCTGTCTTATCCAGCTGCTTTCTTTTGCTGCAGCCCCTTCACTGCTTCCTCTGCTGTCTGACATTCCCAAGTAGTTTTCCACACAAGGATGGGGCTATCCTAGGACTTGCCTTTTTTTCAGCATCAGCTCTTGGTACAGTCAGCACATTCTGGTTAAGAAACACCACCAAAGGCCACGTGATGGGAAGCTCCAATTTGAAAAGGGGAACACAGGACAGGGATAACTGATGGCTTGAGAGTGTGCATGCCATTCGCTGGGAGAAGAAAGCAGAACACATTTGCTATTTAACTGACCTGGGGTACCAAGATGCCAGTTTATGGAATTACAGCATCAGCTGTGCCAGGTACTTCATAGCAGAGATTGATGCTGCTCCTCAAGGTCCCTGGCATCTGCCCAGGGAGGACTGGCACAGGTTCAAGGGGTGGATGGGACATGGAAAGTCAGTGTTAGAGCAATCTAAACACTCTTCCTGAAACTTGCCCCCAAAACACCAGTTTTCTGGGCACTTAAACAATGCTGTCAAATTTTTCTTTCCAAAACACCTTTTTTTTGGAAAAGCCATTGAAAACCACATTTTGTCAGAATGTGCCAGCTCAAAACAATCCTCAAATTCTGGAATCCTTCTCCTCCACCCTGTGGTAGATGTGTGGACACTCAGTATAATTCTACTGCAGGCATTCAGTATGCATTACTGTATCTGAGCCTGCACATTCAAGATTGCCTTATTCGGAGACAATACACAAGACAATAACAAGAGCTAAATTAGGATAAATTACATCTAGAAACACAGTGTTTACAAGGACTGGTAATTCACCCACAGCATCAAATGACTTTTATGGCAAGAATCTGCTTTTAGTGGGCTTGGCTGTTACAAATGAATGAATCTCCATACAAATGCAGATTTGATTTACCTAGGAGGGGTTCTGTTACCCGTAAAGATGGGAGATAGGTGGGTGGGTGGCTGGGTGGATACAGAGACATGTTATGTTCAACGGATGTTATATTCAATATAACATCTGCCTTTCTTTTTAATGATAGTACAGACTTGTATTCAGCAGTTTCATTAGGTAAGTGGACTAACCACAGATGAGAAGGTTGTTGTGGACTATGTTACTTTTTGAGATTGAGGCATTTGTAAAATATACAAACGCAACTTTCTTGTTTCATTGAAATTGAAACTTTCATCGGAGACTCCAGAGTGCTGTTGCCAACATAAAAGAATGGGCTCCTGATAGAGGATCAGCAAGCTGCTCCTCCAATCAAAGATAACTGCATAAAGCCAATGTGCATCTCTTGCAATGGTGAAACTGATCATCAGCTGGTGACATGCATGAATCAGCAGAGGGAATTTGTCAGGATTTGAGAAAATATCCAGGAAATAATTGGAATGGTTTAGAAACCTTGTAACAAAAGTCACCATGAACAAGATATTTAGAGGGGAGATGTTGCAGTTCAAGGATGACCCTTCCCAAACTCATTTACAGAAAACTAAATTCTGAACTGGGATTAAGAAGACTTTGGGAAGACAAGTAGGGAGGTGGGAAGCTGAAAGCTGTTCCCACACTGTTGCTAAATGACGTGCTGGATAATGGGATGAACAGAAACCCTGGAATCACTTGGGCACAAAGACTGTATTCCTATTGGGCGTTTAAAAACATGTGAGATCAATGTATTGGACTGTGGCCAGGCATGATGTTCACCATGATCCCCGTCTCCAACCAGATGTTCTGTTCCCTGTTGCTGCTGGGTCGTGATCCTGATCCTGCAAGTGCCTGCAGCTCCTGGCTGGTGCCACCCTGAGAGGATCCTGCAGAGCAGTCACTCCTGCTCATCAAAGGCCCCGCTGTGAAATCTCCTAGTGCGTGCACCAGGCCGCCCACAGCACATTCCAAGCCTGGATGGGAGCTGGCGAAGTGCCGTGACAGGACAGTGTAGCAAGACCTTGCTCTAATTTTATCACATGGTAAAATAGCGCTGGTTCCAGAGCATATGGTGCAGTATAAAAATCTCCATAGAATGAATTACAGCAACTTCACAGAGAAAAACATTTCAACAGACTTTAATATGAAGTATCTTATAAAGCTGCTCATTGGCTGGAATAGCATAATTCCAAAGTAGCAGTTACTTCTTTTAATTTTATACACATACATATGCATGTGCATCCCACGGGTTGATGTTCACTGAGTGTCCCTCCAGTGAATTTCTGTTACAGTGACTGTGCGCTGCATATCTTAATAGAAGTGCCACACTTGGACCCCAGATTGTGTAAAATGATCTCAGTATTGATTTTCATGTAATGGGATGCTAAATAACTCTGCCTATACATATCAGATCAATGAAGACGTTGCGTGGTGTATCAATGTTCAGCATAAAGACTACATTATGAGCCTCATTCATTTAAGCAGCAAGATGATCAATAGCAGTAAACTTCAATCAAAACCACATCAATTAATAACTGCTTTTCAGCTTCTGTCTTTTTTGTCCTTTCAGCTATTTGGCAGATGAACTTTACACCCTCCAAGCTACCAAGCTGTGGCTGGCTGCCCAGGCAAGTGTATCAGATAGACAGGTAGACTAGATTAGATTAGACTCTACAGGTGTATACAAACTGTGAGTTCTTTGTCTAGGCCACAAATAGCAAGTTAATAAAAAGTGACAGAATTGTCAGCACTTGCTTATTGATATTCCTGGATGAAAACCACACGACTTAAGAAGCCATATTAAGATTGTTAAGCACATAACTGTTACTCAGGGCGAATTTGGCTTCATTTGGCTTTGCATCAGCCTTTTATGAAGAAATAAACTTAAATGTAAAACAGTAAACAAGGACTTGAACAGAAATGTTAGAAAACAAGAGATGTGCACATAAAGTTGAATTCTTTGTGAAATTTACCCAATGACAGGCACAGCTCTTTTCCCTCACACTGTGATGGGTGCATGGTGCAGTCATGGGCAATGGTAGTGCTCAATAACTAGCTCCTGCCTCTCCAGGCTGGGGTGCCCCAGGTTTGGCTGGGGGACACCAGCGGCAGCTTGGCCTGCAGGATTGCTGTGGGCTGAGGTGTGGTTTCACACCAGAGCCCCTCCCAAAGATGGGGCTTGAACAACACTGTTGCAGGTGTTTCAGGAAGATGGTTGGCCACCACAGGCATTCCAGCAACAGGCAAGGACCATGCCAGCATCATAAATGGCAACTGAAGGGCCATGGGGAGACCTTGCATGGGTCAGGAAGCAAGGGATGGAGAGCTGCAAGATTGCACATTTCTCTTGTCTGCAGGAGTGAAACAGATGGTTCAGTCACAAGGTCCTTGATTTCAGAGGGCATCCAGTGTGGTCTAAACTGGTCGAAACACCCCAGAGAGAACAGCCCAGCCTGCCTGCTACTCCAGCAGCCAGCCCACCACAGCTCTCTGGCTCAGCCCACCCAATTTAACCCACGTGCTCCTGTATTTGGATATAATCACATCCACACTGTACAGCCAAGGGATGAGAACAGCAGCACGTGGTAGGTGCCATTGAGCAGTGCAGTGGGAAACCCCAGCCCTGCCACTGGCTGCTCACACTGGCAGCACACAAGGAGACCCATGATTAAGTGTCAGTGAGGAACAGACCTGTGAGTGCAGTGACCTGCTCATAGAACACTCGCAAAGAGGAAGAAAGGCAGCATAGCCTGAATTAGCTCTTTCTTGCAGATGATTCACTTGCTTCTAATTATAGTTGAGCTTCTAAACACAAATGTCAATTAAAATGTTATAGTTCTTCTGCAGCTGCCATTCATGTGCTGGGGAACAGATCAAGGCCAGAGCTATTAAAAGCCTTGGGAGTGAAACAAGGTGGAAAAAGCCCTTTGTAGAGTAAAATTGTCAAGGAGCTTTGCCCTGAGCACTTTAGGCCCACAAAGCTATCATCTGTATTGGAAATATGCCTTCTGCTGCATTCCCAGCACGCAAACAGGGCCTGTAGGGATAGTTTCTCATCTCTCTGAAAGTGCTGTGGTGCACACAGACACTCTGCCACCTTGGAGTGGCATGGGGGAGCAGGACAGGACACCTCTGCTCCTGTCTGCCTCCTCACCCACAGACAGGAAAGAAAGAAAGACTGGAAAAAAGCATAGCACCATGTGAATCATCGCACCAGGCTCCCTGCCTTCATGTTGGCTGGTGATTTGCAGGGAGTGGATGCCTGAGTAATAAAAGAGTTTATCTTGTTTCACCTCTGCTAAAGAGGAACCTAGGAGGTGGAAGACCTCAAGAGGAAAAGGAACTGAGGAGGAAGGGCAGTTCCTTCCAAGGCTTCATCCCTCCAGAGGAAGCCCCTTTGCAGGTGGCGGATGGCCATGGTTACCTTCCCCACATGTCCTAGCAGAATGCTGACCAGACCAGTGCTGTAGAACGCTGCTTTGTTAGAAACCAGCTACCCTTGAACCATCTTGGCTGTCTGAGCACCACCTTCTAGAAAGCAGCAGCACCCAGAGGAGGAGCTCACTTTCATTGAAGCCCCCATGCCACAACCTTCTAGGCAGCAGAGATCTCTTCAAGCAGGCAGTCATTGTGCCATATGAAGCACAGCCCTAAGCAGCATCTCTTCTTTTTCCACTAGTTAAACTTTGGCCGGCTGTGCCCAAATAGCTTGGGTGAGACACCAGCCACCCAGTGAAGACTCCTAAGGCAAATTAGTAATGTGCTGCCTCCTGCTCAGCATGCTCAGGAACATCTCAGCTGTTAACTCTGCAGCCTGTGAGCATTTGGAGTTTACAGTTATTTTATCTCCCTAGGACAGATGGCAGACAGCGCTGTGGTAGAGGGGCAGATGGCTGTGCACCTATGAGCAAAACAGAAACCAAAAGCCTGCATGGGTAAGCTGAACAGTAAGTGGGCTCTGCTCCTGTTCCCAGCCACAGCACATAAACCCAGCCACAACCATGTGACTTTCATCTCATCTCACACATGCAGGATGTAGCCCTTAGGGTTTCATAAAACATCAGATACATAAAGAAACAACCAGATGTAATCTGAGGATAAGGAAGTCACCGCACAAGGTGAGAGCAGCGAACCACTGCATTCACACAGGATAGATGTGGCTGATCTCCCTCCTTGCCCATCATGGGGAAGCCACCCAAGCCCTCCTGCCCAGGGCTGAATTATCCCTCTTGGCATGGAGATAATACTCCTGGGGCCCAGGAGAGTGCCAGCACACAGCAAAGGGCACAGTGGCAGCTCCTGCTCTCAGTAAGGATTTATTATACAAAATTGTCAGGACTTGTTGCAAAAAACCAAAATGTCTTTGCCCCACCTCACCCTTTGGTTTGATGCTGATCCTGTGGGTCCTTCCCAGCGCCAGAAATTCTGTAACTCCTTGATTCTATGCCTGCATGAACACACCCATACCTCTTGGAGGAGAACTCCCCAGGCTTTGCAGGTTCATCCTCATGCTTTCATGTAACCCATACTGGAAATCAACCTATAAATTAAAGATTAAAGGAAGACAATAAAGGAACATTCAGTGAGGAAAAATCTCTGCTCCTCATTCCACTAAAATAAGCAGCAAGGCTCTCCAGTTAAATGCTGTTAGATTTCACCTACTATGTAGTGAAATCAAACGGCCCACATTTAAGCCTTATTGCTCAATGCAAGCTGTACTAGCCAATCCAAATGTAAAATAGTGTAAGCCTGGGGGAAACAGCATCCTGAGAAACTCAAGCAGAGCTTTTCATAACGAAGTCTTCCAACAGGAGAAACAGGTAAATAAGACAGGGCTGAAAAAATACCTATACACTTCCATGTCCCACAGAATTAAGTGGTTACAAGCCTCTAGATTCTTATTAGACACCATGTTCCTCCAAGAAGCATCAACTTCCTCTTAAAAAGAGATAAGGATGGTCAGACCCACAAAAGGCATGTCCTTCCTGGTCACCAACAAGATAAACTTCACCTCTATGAAGCCAACATTAGGAAACCCACATCCTGAGCATTGTGGGCGATTTTTCCCAAACAATTATTTTTCTCCACCATGAATGTTGCTTTGCCCTTTTGGCCTTGACTTTATAATTAGTCTCTCTGGACAGAAAGTGAATCTTTGCTTGACTTGCTCACAAAGAAGTAATTGTAATTGTTAGCTAACCTTGTCCTCTGGGGAGTTTTAATGCCAGGCTACATCTTGTGTCCACCGAAATTCCCATCACTCCTTCAAGGGATGCTGCCTGGGTTTAGCAGCAGTCATCCAGGCACAAGGTACGAGATACCCAGAGTGTAAAACAGCTGCCAACTGTCAGAGCTCTCGGCAGGAGCTGCTGATTGGCAGAGCCCAGTGGTCTCCATCAGGGACACATGCCCAAGGAACAGTAGTGCACCACATGGTACAGGCTTTCTTGTCTTCCACTGAGGGTGGTTTATTAAAGCAAATAATGATGAAGCAACTCACTGTGCAGTTTCCTTTGTTTTCCATTTCTTAAATAAAAGAGGTGGAACAAGTCCAGCAAAGGGTCATTAAGATGGTTAAGGGACTGGAACACCTTTCCTGTGAGGAGATGCTCTAAGAGCCGGGACTGTTCAGCCTGCAAAAGAGAAGGCTCAGGAGGGATCTTATCAGTACGTATAAATACCTGGTAGATGGAGCCAGACTTTCCTCCGTGCTGCTCAGTGACAGCACAAGGGGCAACAAGTACAAAATAAAACATGGGAAATCCCACCTGAACACAAGAAAAACCTTTTTACTGTGGTGTAGATCAAGAATGGAGTGCTCAGAGAGGTTATCGAGTCTCCCAGCTTGTAGATATTCAAAACCCAACAGGACATGGTCCTGGGTAATCTGCTTAGGTGATTCCACTTGAGCAGGAGCTTGGGACTAGATGACCTCCAAGTATGCCTTCAAACTGAAAGATTCTGTAATTCCTTTGGGCTTCTTGGGTCTGTTGGAGATTGGGCCACTGAGGATCCTGAGCCCCTCCTGCCTTGTGCTACAAAAAGTTTGGTTGGATTTAAGAAACCAGACTTAGAAGAAACTGTGGGATTTTGGCAGAAGCTGTGCAAAATAATAGCCTGATTCTATTAGGAAATTTGTTATTTTGGGAAGGGAATATAAAACATCATAAAATAAGAAAACGTTTGATCATCAAAGCGCTCTTAGAAAGAATGTGAACTTGCTTGCTCTGAAAAAAGCTCACTTTTAGCCTGGTTTCGTGAAGAACAAAGACTCACAGGATCACACTGTCTCGTCTGCCCAACTGTCTGCCAGCCCCTTTGTACAAGTGAACTCCCATCACTTTGGGAAGAGGGGAGAGGTCTCAGAGCAGGAGGTGTCATGAAAACCTGCAGCTGAGGAAGAGATCGATGCCGTTGGTGTCCTCGCTGTGGGAAAGGCAGGGACAGCTCAACCCTGATCTGCTCAGTGAAGCCAACAGGCAGATCAGCACAGACCCAGCTTGGCCACGGTTCAATACAACAGGACAAGGGCTGAAGTCTATGCCTAGGTGCTTTTTAGTCTGTAACAGGCACAGGAAAAGTTTATCACCTCCTGAATTCTGACTCACCCACTTTCACGAGGAGGAGGTGAAGGCTCTTTCCTCACATCAACTGCATTGCTCCTGCACTGAAGAGCTTATGGTCTCATCTTTAACACAGAACTCCCATCAGCTCCCAGACAGGCACCTGGAGCAGGAGCTTTCCTTTTGAATCTATTTGTCTCAACTTACCGTAGCCCCCAGTTTTCAAGTTGGAGGAAAACCCCTCTAAGTGTAGTTGAAGCAAAACTGTTTACTAACAATAGACTAGGATGGAAATTAATTCATTCAGTGTGTATCCATGGGTAGAATTCAAGTTAAAATCAGCCTGGATTTGAGAAGTGTATGAAACTGGGAGTAGTGTAAGGTTAAACCGACTCCTTACAGCTATTTGGGTTGGAGTTTTTCCTTCTGTGAAAGAGATGCTTCTAAGACCAAGAGATAAAACCATTTCTGCCACGGAAATGCAGCCAGCTTGACACTGTCTGTGATTTTATTGCTTTTGCCATTTAAAAAAATGACCAATGTTGGTGCAGAAGCTTTTTACCTCCTTACAGAAAAATGGAATTTGTTATGCAATAATAATATTTTGTTACAAGGGTTAGTTACTTATTTGCATGGAAAATGGAAGGCATAAGCAGAAAATGCATAATGGAAATGCTGTTTATGATGTGAATTCGTCAATGAATTGCTAATATCTGTAATTTTAATACTACTGCAGAAATCGCTTTAAAATTTTGATTGAATTTAGTGCAAGTGTTGAATGTGTGCTTTTTATATTCTGCATTGTATCAATTTTTAAAATAGCACATATTTGGACTAAGAGCATGAACAAATCTAAAGATGTCAAAGCAATCGCATCAGCGGCAATCATAGCAAATCAGGCTTTTCATTCTGACTGATTAAAATCATAGGAATAAACTTTCCTCCACATCTCTTTGTTCAGGGCTGGTTTCCAGATCCTTCCACGCAGGAGACGTAAAGTTCACCATCATTTCACAAATAATAGCCCCCCAATTCCCTTTTCTGCACAAAGGAGAGGTAAGAAAAGGCTGCTCAGTGAACATCAGCACTAATATATTTTTATAGATAGCTTCTAATCCCTCTTTAGTTGGATATTGTTGGGTCTTCCCCATGTCCCCCAACATGTTTCTCTTCTGACAGTATCTCTGAATCTCTCCACAGCCATAACCCTTTCCAAAACCACCTGCATGCAACAACCCAAACTAATTCTAATAGATGGTAGAGGATAAAGAGGAGTAACAATGAAGTGCATGCAGCAGCCTTTCAAGCAAGAATTGACTGTCTTTCAGATCCTGTCCTATCCACCAAATTAATTTTAAATCACTAAAACAGCTAATAAAGGGGTTTTCAGAGACAGTGGTTAAAGTGGTAAGGAGTGATAAACAGACACAGAATCCCAGACTGGTTTGGGTTGGGAGTAACCTTAAAGCTCATCCAGTTCAAACGTCCTGCAGGCAGGGACACCTTCCACTAGAGCAGGTTACTCCAAGCCCCATCCAGCCTAGCCTTGAACACTGCCAGGGACTCAAAGAAATAGGGAGATGAACAGTCTGGGAAAGGCTGATCAAGAAAATATCATGTCATCAGGGAACAGGCTGGAAAGGGAGGGGGAAAAGAGAAAAACCCACAAGTTAGAAAACAGGATATTGCCATTAGAAAAAAATCCGAAAAGATCAAAAATACACATTTCAATCTATACAAAACTTTTGGATTTAAAACTACTGCTGAAAAAGTAGCTCGTGTAATAAAGGGGGGAAAGGATGTGCTCAGAAAAGTTCTTATTGGAAAAATAAGAACTTTTTTACAGCCAGAAAAAAAAAAAAAGTGATGTTTGTGTTTGAATATAGAACAGAGACCGGTGTGGACCTGGGCCACTGGGATCTCAGTGTAACAACTGGAAGTCACCAGGATATTTATCACTCATTATCAACTCTGTTGTTATATTGTTACTATCTCATCACTGATCTTGGCTCTGGAGAGGGTTCAGAAGAGCCTGGGCTCTGTTCCCTCACCTGCAGTGAGTGATGTTGATGGAGACCCAGCATCCACACAATACACACTCAGTTAACTTCACTGCAGCTTTAGCCCAGTCCTTTGGGCTCAATCTCCACCAGCAGCTGGAGCACTTACAAAATGCTCCTAAAATGCTTCTGACAGTTTAATGCTGTCCAGAAGGAAGTGAGTTCACGTGTTCCCCTGGAGCACTCCACAGTGCCTCTCCAAGCACAGTAAATTCAGCAATGGAGGCTTTGCTCTAAAAGCTCATTTCTGAATTAGAATCTTACCATTGCAGCAAAGGAGCAGAGGGCATCAGGAGCTGCAGAGGGATCCCAAACATTGCTGGTCCCAGCAGGCAATTCTGGCAACCTGTCAGTTTATCCTCTTATTTCTCTTTCTGAAGAGCCAACTGGGAAGCTGGGAACTGCCCTTCAGTGAAGGATCAGGGAATGAAACAGGGATCTTGACAGGCAGGAGGTGAGGAAGATGTGCTTTTCAATTGCTCAGGATGCAGCAGATCTGAGCCTTTTCCTCCACAGATTTAACAAAATCATGGAAAGGAGATGCTGTCACAGGCTTCAACTCCAAAAAAACTTGACATGTTCAGGCAATCTTGCAGCTGTACAGGATCCCTTTATGGTCAGAATTGGAATCCAGTGGGAGCAGGAGCTGTTTCTCTTCCACCAGCATGAAAAACTTCAACAACAAAACCAAACAAAGGGAAATAATTCAAATAACCACAAACCTTCCGAGGCACGGCTGGGTGAGGGAGCAGAGGGGCTACAACTGAGAAAAGGAGCAGCTTGTGTGTGTGGAGATTTAAATAGGGAGGTCTGAGGTAGTAAATCAGGACATCTGCTCAGAGAGCACCCAGATGGGGCAAACATGAGGCCTGGAAGAAGCTTTACACAGGCAGAGACTGAGCAAAATGAGCTGAAACAGGGTGGCAGAGGACAGAGCCCTGCAGGAAATCCAAACTAGGAGGAAGTGAGAAGCCCCAGAGAGGAAAGACGAATGCATGTGAAACCTCTGAGGTATGTGCAGAAAGTAATAACATGTGAATTGCCCCAGTAAACAAATGCAAGGACAGTTTGGGGAAAAAACACCCAAAACAGCAGACCATCAAGAGGAGGGAAAGGCCAAGCAGGGGGTTGAGAGGCTGCAAGAACTGCAGGGCAGCAAATTAAAGTTTCACAGTCCCATCTGACTGCAGAAACAGAGCCCAGGTCCTCAGCCAACTCTCAGGAGTGTCAAGTCAGGGTGGCTTTCCCCCTGCAACCAGTGTCTCCCTTTTGTGAGCTCCTCTACATCTGCATTCTATCGACTGCTGCTTCTCAACAATATCCTTAGTCCAAAAGCCTGAAAGAGCTCCACAGTGTTAGAAACCTTCTCCCATACAGGGCCTTAAAGAACATCGCAAGCTGCATCCCAGGCAGGCTCCTCTCTAAAAGAGAGAAGAGGCAAAAAGGCCTTTAACCTTCCATGTGAAGGTCTGCCATGCCTTCATAAATGTGTTCTCAACCTTTCCTCTTCACATCCTGAAAACCAGCACTAGTTCATGTGTTTGCACTTGTAATGGGACCCCAATTTAGACACCATTTTGAGGTGTTTCTGCTCAGCATTTCTCCCCAAAATGAGCTCCCCAATGATCAGTCAGTTCAAGGACAGGTATTATTTATAAAATGCATTAGCTTTCACACAGAAAGAAAAATCAAAGTGTCAGAATAGAATTAGATCAGATAGCACAGACATGAAAAGGCTCATTAGCAGCTTTCCCCCGCCTCCAGAGCCCTTGTGAGCAGTTCCCTGCTTCCAGGCTTGCTTTCAGCCAATTCAGCAGCTTTCTGAAACTGCAGCAGACTCTGCACAGTCCTGGGAAGTTCCATTCCTGGAAGTTTCATCCCTGGGAGTTCTGTTCCTGTTTATCCCAACAGCCCAGTTTCCTCCTGCTGCTGCTTTATGTTCTTCCTCCCACCTTGCAGTATTGGTTGCTCTCGGGACAGCAGCAGTTTCCCTTTCCTAAGGGAAACTTGACCATTCACTCTTCCTCCAGAGAAGCAAAACATATAAAGGAGCGAGCGAACCAAACAAACATCACTGCTCAAAGAAGGAATAGCACCCAATGGTGACATATATACATGTAGGCACCCCGGGGAGGGATTCATCTTATTTCACTTTCACTGACCTGACACTAGACACTGGAATCTGATGAGGTAGCTCTGATTTCCCTAGCCATCAGAGGAGATGTAAGTGTCCCAGCATATCTGTCCCATTCCAGGCACCTCCCCTGGGTGAATGAATCACCCCCAAGTGTCTCCACCATTCAGGAAAAGGACTGGACACAAAAGAGGGGTGACACATCTCACCTCACAACAGCTCTCTGCTGCCCAGGGAGCTCAAAGCAGATGTTTACTGTCACAAACCCAAGTACCTGAGACAGTCACTGCTTACCATGACACACTCCTCCCTCCCCCTGGTGTGATGGATGCTCTTCATTGCTCATACAGCAGGCAGGAATGTTTAAATCTCTGCTCAATGGAAAATTGATTTTTTGTCAAAACAAGGAACCTCCGATAGGAAATTGTGTGTTACAGTTTCCACTGAAAACAAGACAGAGAATTGAGATGTAAATGCTCTGGGAAATGAGATCTTATTCTTCTGACCAACCAGAGGTGCTGTTTTAGCTGCCCTGGTGCTTCACACCCACCCTGCCCAGACACTGCCTTCATCTTCCCCACCCTGCTTCTCAGTGCATAGTCCTCCACCTCCAGCGCAGTCCAGGGGCTGTCTCACCTGTAGTACTGAAGGGTGATACTGAATGGTGGCATCAAAGGATGAATCTGTGGTTTCTGAACAGGTTGTTTTCCTTCTCTCATATATGCCCGATCTTGCTGCATATGGAGGGAGAACAGATACAGATATTTAGGCTGCTGATGGAGGATGAGCACGCATGTACCTACAATCAATTTTGCTTTTTCAGTGAGGAGCAGTGATGTAGTCCCTCCAGCCCCTGGGTATCTGCATCACTGGCCCACATACTATAAATCAAACATTCAGTCCTTCCCCTACCCCCAGTTTTGGGCCCGATTTAGCAACAGACAACTAAAAATAAAACAAACCAACCCCCAAACCCAACTGGTTTATCCCCCAGTGCCCAAACCTTTGGGTTGTGCCGAGATAATGATTCCAAACCTCTCCAAGGCCAGGGGCTTAAGCAATTCCTCTGCAAAATAAAACCTAAGAACTCTACTTTGTGTCAGGATTCCAGGTGCTGGCACCTTGACAATAATATCACCTACAATAAGACTTGTGATGTGATCCTGGGAGGTGGCGTTGCTGCCTCTTAGGTAGTGCTGTCTGCAGTTACCAGATGTACCTGACTTTGGCAGAGAGAAGCTTGAGGGCTCTTTCCCATCTCCTCTCACCCTCAGCACCTGTAGGACATCGCAGGTGCTCTCAGGAGCCACCTACTATCATCTCCTTTGCCAGTCAAAGATGACATACACCAGCCCCCATCTCCTCCCCCTTTCCCTGCAGTTCAGGAGCCTTTTATCCTCCTAGTTGCCTTCCCAAGAGATGAATATTTTAAAATCCTCCTTTTTGCTATTTTACACAAAATACATCAAATGTTAAGTATGTGCCACAGGGTCCTTTTGATGTTTTCTGTCTTCTCTATACTTAGGCTTCCTGGGCTCAGCAATTGATGCAGGAATGTGCCTTTACTCCCATGGAGGCAGCCCTGGGCTGGCTGAGCCTGGGCAGGTGAGGTCCTTTCCTGCATCAAGTGCAGCTCTTGTGGAGCTGCTGGGTAATTCATTCTTTGCATATATCTGTTGATTTATTTATTAGACCCTGCACTAGCAGGGACGGAGATCTGCGCTTCTGGAAGTGCTCACACTGGCAGTGCTGGAGAGGAGCCATGATCCAGGCACCCAGCCACCTGCAGAGGTGCTCAAGACTGCCTTCGAGGCACCACATGCACCAATGCATCTGCTGGGAGGTGAATGGTGTTTATGCCTGGATATGACCTGGCTCCTGGAGACAAACCAACTAAGAAGTGGGAATCATAGAATAGTTAGGATTGGAAAGGACCTCAAGATCATATAGTTCCAACCCCCCTGCCATGGGCAGCGACACCTCACACTAAACCATATCACCCAAGGCTCTGTCCAACCTGGTCTTGAACACTGCCAGGGATGGAACATTCACAACCTCCCTGGGCAACCCATTCCAGTACCTCAGCACCCTCACAGTAAAGAATTTCTTCCTTATATCCAGTCTAAACCTCTGCTGTTTAAGTTTGAACCCGTTACCCCTTGTCCTATCACTACAGTCCCTAATGAAAAGTCCCTCACCAGCATCCTTATAGGCCCCCTTCAGATACTGGAAGGCTGCTATGAGGTCTCCACGCAGCCTTCTCTTCTCCAGGCTGAACAGCCCCAACTTTCTCAGCCTGTCTTCATATGGGAGGTGCTCCAGTCGCCTGATCATCCTCGTGGCCCTCCTCTGGACTTGTTCCAACAGTTCCATGTCCTTTTTATTTTGAGGACACAAGAACTGCACACAATGCTCCAAGTGAGGTCTCACAAGAGCAGAGTAGAGGGGCAGGATCACCTCCTTTGACCTGCTGGTCATGCTCCTCTTGATGCAGCCCAGGATACGGTTGCTTTCTGGGCTGTGAGTGCACACTGAAGCTGGCTCATGTTCATTTTCTCATTGACTAACACCCCCAAGTCCTTCTCTGCAGGACTACCATGAATTTCCTTTTTGCCCAGCCTGTAGCTGTGCCTGAGATTGCTCCGACCCAGGTGTAGGACCTTGCACTTGGCATGGTTAAACTTCATGAGGTTGGCATCAGCCCACCTCACAAGCGTGTCAAGGTCCCTCTGGATGGCATTCCTTCCCTCTAGCGTATCAACCAAACCACACAGCTTGGTGTCATCAGCAAACTTGCTGAGGGCACACTCAATTCCATTGTTCATGTCAGCAACAAAGCAACAAGACTGGTCCCAACACTGATCCCTGAGGGACACCACTCGTTACTGGTCTCCAGACGGACATTGAACCATTGGCCACAACTCTTTGCATGCTGCCATCCAGACAGTTCTTTATCCACCAAGTGGTCCACCTATCAAATTGATGACACTCCAATTTAGAGACAAGGATGTCATGTGGGACAGTGTTGAACACTTTGCACAAGTCCAGGTAGATGACGTCAACTGCTCCACCCCTGTCCATCACTTTTGTAGCCCCATCATAGAAGGCCACCAAATTGGTCAGGCAGGATTTTCCCCTAGTAAAGCCATGCTGGCTGTCACCAAGCACCTTGTTGTTTTTCATGTGCCCTAGCATGCCTTCCAAGAGAATCTGCTCCCAGATTTTGCCAGGCACAGAGGTGAGACTGACTGGTCTGTAATTCCCTGGGTCATCCATTTTCCCCTTCTTGAAAATGGGGGTTATATTTCCCTTTTTCCAGTCATCAGGAACTTCACCTGACTGCCATGATTTTTCAAATATGATGGCCAGTGGCTTTGCAACTTCATTCACCAGCTCCTTCAGGACCCGCAGATGGATTTCATCAGGTCCCATGGACTTGTGCACATTCAGGTTCTTAAGATGGTCTCAAACTAGATCCTCTCATACAGTGGGCCCAAGGTCTAGGTTTTCACAGTCCCTGCGTCCGCCTTCCAAGACTTGGGTGCTGCGGTCAGAGCCTTTGCCAGTGAAGACCAAGGCAAAGAAGCCATTCAGAACCTCAGCCTTCTCCAAGTCCTGTGTAGCCAGTTCTCCCGAAAGCCTATCTATCAGACTGCCCTTAGTCTGTTTTTTAGCCACTACATATCTATAAAATCCCTTCCTGTTATCTTTAACATCCCTTGCCAAGTTTTGCTCCAATTGGGCCTTAGCTTTCCTAACTTGGTCCCTAACTACCCAGACAACATCCCTGTATTCATCCCAGGCCACCTGTCCTTGTTTCCACCTTTTATAAGCCTCTTTTTTTCCTGTGAATTTTTCTCAGCAGCTCCTTATCCATCCAAGGGGGTCTCCTGGCCCTCCTGCTGCACTTCCTTCTAGTCGGGATGCAACACTCCTGAGCTTGTAGCAGGTGATCCTTGAATATTAACCAAGAGTCTTGGGCCCCCTTGCCCTCTAGGGCTATATCCCATGGAACCTTGCTAAGCAGGCCAAAGTCTGCTCTCTTGAAGTCCAGGGCAGTGAGCTTGCTGCACTGTCTTCTCACTGCCCTGAGGAGCTCGAATTCGACCATCTCATGATCACTGCATCCAAGACTTCCCTGGAGAGTCACATTTGCAATGAGCCCTTCCCTGTTGGTGAGCACGAGGTCAAGCAGGGCACCTCTCCTCGTCGGCTCCCTTATTGCTTGCAGAAGGAAGTTGTCTTCCACACAATCGAGAAACCTCCTGGATTGCTTGTGCCAGGCCGTACCGTCACCCCAACAGATGTCAGGGTGGTTGAAGTCCCCCATGAGAACAAGGGCCTGCGAGTGTGAGGCTTTTCCTATTTGTCTGTAGAGTTCTTCATCCACAGGTTCCTCTTGATCAGGCAGTCTGTAACATATCCCCACAGTAATGTGTCCCATCACCGATTTCCCCTTAACCCTGACCCACAAACTTTGAATAAATACAATAACTCAGGGCTTTCTAAGGAATCAGTGGTCTGGCAAATTTAGCTCCTAGAAATGATTCATACCAGATATTACCCTGGAAGACCTAAAGTCTACTGTACATCGTGTTGTGCAAATCTATAGCATCAGGACAGATTGATTTCTTCCTGTCCCAGCTGACTAGACATGAGCCTCTACCCTGAAGCTAGAAGCCTGTTAACACACTTTTCCTCAGTAGTACAACTTCAGGCCCTGTTTTTATTCAGAAAAAAAAAAACACTAAATACTCAAAGGCAAATATAAAGAGAAGCTGTCAGAATACAACAAAAGGGAGAGACACTCAGAGGTCTTCTCTGTACCTCATTTGCTCTCATAAACACCCTCTGCTCCCATTCCACCTATGCAAGGTGGCTCCTCCTTTATCCTGACTCCTGTAGATTTCCACCTCCCGCCTCCATATATGCTCTGATGTTCCAGTCCTCTCCATCTCTCAGCCTCTCCTGCTCACCTTTAATGTTCACTTGCATATGTTTCAGGGTCTTTCCCAAGGTCTCTCCTTCCTTCTGCTGCTTCTTTGCTTTTGGCTTCTTTGGGCTCGATCTCACCATGCCCTCCAAAGCCAGCTGTAGATTGTGATCTCCAGCGCTAGACAGGGATGAGAGTCAGGTCAGCATCTAGTACCACAGTACTTGTAGGAAGGACCTGGAGAAAGACCTCTGGAGAAGGCACTGGAGAGCAGGAGTCAATAAGAACAATATAACATGCTCTGAATTGCCCTGCAGACCTCACTGAGCACGGTGGGACTCAGATACACCTCACATGGAGCCACCCACACTTAGACACCTGCGTGTAGATGTTTGGACCTGGTATGGACCTGGACCCCAAACTCACCACAACGTTGCTGGCAGAGCATCCAGACTAGGTCATGTCGTGCATCACAGGAGGAAAACAGTTCATGGCCACAGTGCTGCTGTTCAATGTACAAAGCTGTTTTCTTTGGTGTCCTCCTCGAGGAAGGGCAGAGCAGCTTCCAGGTTCAATTCCAGATCTGCAGATCACTCAGTTCCTGGAGAGTTTCCTGCCAAAAGCAAAGGCATGGGCATGACAGAGGTCACACTGCCGAGTCCCTCATTCCTGCCAAGGCCGTTGTGAGCTGAAAGCCAGCAGTGGCACATTCCACTCAAGATGCTGTGTCCAAATGTACAATCACCCCAGATGTACAGAGCACCACCAGGAACTCCAGCAGACTCCCACTGGTTTCCTTGTGCAGACATAAATCACACTTGTGGCTGGGACTCTCATAAACACTGTTTTCCAGCTAATTATAATGGTAGCAGCTGTTATCATCTGAAGATCTGTCAGCTCTACTGAAGGTAGATGGTGGGTAGTTAATGTCAGTGTAACTGTCTTGAATGAACTGCAACCCATCACCTGGAAAAGGGGAAGCTGCCCCTTTAAAGATTCCAAACATTTTCCTTCATATAATGCTTGTTGATGGGACTGACTTCTCTGACTATTCCCTGGCTTCCCTACCACGGATCAAAGACTCCGTTTCATGCTGGAAGGATGGTATTTCCAAAGAACCTCCCCCAGAAGGGACCTGCACACCCAGCAAACAAGCACAGGCACTTCTTGGCTCCACCACAACATCATTAGAAGCTGAAAATAGCGAAGGGCAAACCTTTGCTACCCAGCCGTTTGTTATTTTAACTGCTTTATTCAGAGCTGACCACTAAAAAATTCATTACATCCAAAGTTTAATGAGAAATTAAATGGATAGATTGGCTGTAAACAGCCTGTGTGCGGGTGTGAGCACTGCCAGAGGGGCTGTGGGCTAATGAAATGTTTAATGCTTGGGCACAGCAGATGCTGGGTTTGGTGTATAAATAAGCGCAATGAAATGATCTCATGTTCTCTTGACACCTCCCTGAAACCCTCCTCCTCCCACAAAGAAAGCTTCAAACTTCTCCAGAGCTTCCTGCAGTGAAGGCTCATCTCACACAGAGCCATCTCCTCATCCTCCACCTCCTGCCTAAAGGGTCAGCCTTTGGCAGGCCTGGGTTTGTTCTCACATCAGGCCAACCCTCATCATGAAGAGATGATGAAGAGTTCATGTGAGGGTGCTGAGCAGTTTGCATAGAGCATCTCAGCTGCATAACTTACATTTGGGATGAAAGAATAGGACTTGTCCTTAGATCAGACCAAATCAAGGCAATGTCAGGCAGTGGCCAAGGAGGTGGATCTTTGCAATGTCATCACACACAGGCCGGTCAGTGCATCCTTTAAACATCTTTGGCATCCTGGCTGATCACCTCCAGGTGATGCAAAAGCAGCATGAAGTCCTAAGAAACTCGGTACATCAGATGTGACAACTTGCAAGCAGTGTGACTGGGGATCAGGGCTGTGATCAAGGCCAAGAGCAAGTCAGCACGATGGCATTCACCTTGTGCATATATCCTGCTCAGCAGATGTGTCCGGGTTAATTGCTTGTAAGAAAGAGGAGGGATTTCCTGCTGTTTCCAGAAGGGAGAAGCAGGGATGTTTGGTTTTTTCTATTACAATTCTTTAATCTTGTTGTAAAATTGGCTGCTAGGCTTGAAGCCAAAGGCAGATCCCCAGGGCATCCTTTAAATCAGAACAAAACCAGTGGAATTTGGTGCTCAGAGAGGGCAAGATTGCACTTGTGACCTTTGTTGTCACCTGATGACCTGCTCTGCTTTTGACAGTGAGCATGAGAGAGCAGAGCTGGGGCAAGAGCCCTCCCTAGGCTCATCCCAGAACACATTTGCATCTTCCCTTATGAGGTTCTCTCTCACTTGTTCTTTTGGAGGCAGAATCGTGTTCAGACAGAGACTGGGTGACCAAACACCCCTGCTTCCCATTTCCCCATTGGTGGACACATGGGACAATAGTCAGGCCACAGAGCAGAAGATGCATGCTAGAGTAGGACAGGCCTCAGGTTATTCCTTCACCTCCCACAGCATTATCAGATGCCTTGGAGCCACGGTTGCTCTGCATATTTGAAATGAATAGAGAATGAACATAATGTACTCCAAACAGATAAGCCTGCCTCCCGAGTGAGGTCTCAAATGTAAATGCACACAAAAAGCACCACACGGCAGGGATTTTTCTGAAGGCTCAAAATGAGGCTGGCTTCACCTAGAAGAGGGTAGCATCATCCTTGGCGAGGCACACAGCCAGCACGCAGACCAGAAGGAGTAGCTAAACACAGCAGAGGACAGGATAAGCAACAAGGCATCCTGGAAACGTGGTCATGAGCCTATAGAAATGTCTGAATGTGAAAGCTAGGAATTGATAATTCAGACCAGGTTTATTATGG
Source organism: Melopsittacus undulatus (assembly GCF_012275295.1). Lineage (NCBI taxonomy): Eukaryota > Metazoa > Chordata > Aves > Psittaciformes > Psittaculidae > Melopsittacus > Melopsittacus undulatus. The sequence continues at coordinate 590,229 of NC_047538.1, read as the reverse complement.
GGAGGAGGGAGTGTCATTCCTGGGAGCCACATATTAGGAGAACTTGGGGCAGGTGACTAGTTCAGAATGATTTTCGTATATCAGGAGGCTAATAACTGCTCCAAATTACCCAACCCAAGGAAAGAGCCTGTGCCTCTGAGTTCAGCACTGGTGGTACCACTGCTGGAACAGCATGTCCCACAGCAGGAGGGCACTGATAGACTGGAAAAGGTGCAGGGGGGAATCAGGAGCATGGGCTGTGGATTCTCACTCTGCTTCATTTATCAGGGAGAAGGTCAAGAGTGACTTGATCATTATCTGTAGCTGCCTGCTCAGAGAGCAGGAATCCAATAGCCCAGAGCTCTTCAAACCAGTGAAGATCTAACAAGATACAAAGCGGTACTGCACTGAAATGAGCAATAGGACACAGAAGTCTTAACACAGAGATGTGGAACTAATTTACCAAGGATTGTGGGGGATTCACCAACACTACAAGTTCTAAATTAAAGCGTTCTGCCTAAGAGATACAGGCTGGGAGCAAAAACCTGCTCAAGGATAACCATCAGATGTGGTGTTGTCGGGAAATAAGACCAGAGAGCTTCTATGGATGGGAACTGAATACAGAGGAAAGCTGCAAATGCTAAGACAGGAGTGTCCACCTTCACAGTGTCAGTGTTTCTCCCATCCTACTCTTCTCTGTGAGTACTCAGGGCCTATTCAAAAGGTTAAAGCATTCCATTCATACCCAGTATGCCCTTCAAATAACCACGCTTAATCCCTGCAAGATGGGAACTACTCTCATGTGTCTGAAGGGTAACATGCCGAGAGAATGGACAGTGACAAGCATACCCCTACCCCGAAAGCAAGGGACATGGAGGGAGCACAGCCCCTGCTAGAGACACACAGCTGCCATCCCTCCTGAAGGCCCAAATTGTCCCACCAGGAACATACTCTGTTTCTTTCAGCCCAGCACAGGGGCTGAAGAAACTGGTCTGGATGCTCCAAGAGCCAGGTACTCTGCCAGCTGTGTTCTCCCATGTGCTCTCTGGTACAGCCCAGAGCCTCCTTTGCCACCACAGTCACAGAGACACCTTGAAACAAACAGGCATACCCTGCAAAAGAAGAAGAAAGGCAATGTGACACCCAGAAAGCATAACGGAGGAAGTTACAGGGCCCTTCAGGGTGGATGACAACCCCATGTAGCTCTGATATCACCCACTTCCCCTGCTATCAGGAAGCAGAGAGAACTGTGGTGGGTATGTCCATTCAGCAGATACAGCACCATATGGCCAGAGGAGCGCTGATCCGCACACACAGAGCTAACTTGGGCTCCTGAAAGGCACCGGAGACCTTTCTGGGAATGTTTTTCATCATCCTCAGGTGGGCAGGGGTGCTGAGTCACTGCTGGGAGCAGCCCTGCAGGCAGCATGTGATGCTTGATGTGCGCCAGCAGGCTCCAGGAGCTTTGGTGCTTTAGAAACCAGAGAGCTGGTGCCTCCTGAGAACACCCAGCTCCTGAGGAATGGAAGGATCAGGCCTGGGGGGCAAAGCTCCTTGTTGGAGAAGAGACAGTAAGGATTTCCCACTGCTCCTGCTGGCCTGCTGCCCCCAAACCACAGGACAGAGATTTCTGACACTCATTTCTCTCTCTGAATCACAGAATCCCAGCCTGGTTTAGGGTGGAAAGGACCTTAAACCTCAGCCAGCTCCAACCCCCTGCCATGGGCAGGGACAACTTCCATTAGAGTGGCTTGCTCCAAGCACCATTCAACTTGACCTTGAACGGGGGATGGATCAGAAAGGTCACATCAGCCTTTGCTGCAGCTTGCCAGCACATTCAGAAAGCTCTCCTCCACATCCAGTCCCTGAGCTCTGGAAAAACCTTTTCCTCCCAGCTGGCTGCTTCCCTTCTGACATACCCTCACTATTCTCCGTGATTTATTGGTCCTCAGCACTGAGCAGCACAATGCACATGACCCCATGGTCTGCTGACACTGAGATGAACTCGCTTGCCCCAGTCTGCATTACAGGCACAGCCAGAGCGTGGCTGGACTCTGGGTCTGCACAGCCACCACCAACGCAGTAGAGATGATCACAGTTTGGTTGAGAGCACAACTGAAGGTCTTTTTCCAGTGTCTTTCCTGCTTTGTTCCTTCTCTTGCCATCACTCAGTAGAGGTTACTGCACACCACGAGACCACTCCTCCATAGGAAAGGAGCCCTGCTGGGATTCTGCTTGAGCTCAGACAGGCCTCAGATTCATTACACATGGTTGAGCACTGACTTTAAGAACAGACAACAGCAGCTTACTTTAGATATAGTCTGGATTTCTTGTTACCAGACAGATGCAGCTCTGAAATACAGGGGCTGGCAGTAAAGTCTTTACAGTTTTACCTTTGCCAGGCCAGTGAAATGTGTCTTAAGAGACCACTCAAAGGACCAGCAAAATCATTGCTTCTGTTAGAGACAGAGCAAACAGGCAGCAGCCATTTGGAGGTGCTCTGGGACAGTTCCTACAATCATTGGGTTGCTTACAAAAGGTTTACTCCAGGTGCTATTTGTTCATAGCCTGCTAGTTCAGGAGAAGTCTGGGAAAGATGCACTAATATTGTTTGTCAGCTTCTCTGCTCATGTATTTTACCCATGCTCATCCTCTCGATTTGCTGGTGAGGCCATCCTCAGCCACAGCCTTCAGAAGCCTGCTTCAGCTGTTTCTCCCATGGCCATCTCCATGTGTTCATCCACACAGAAGACCCATGCCTTGCCTAGGTGCTGCTGCACCACCCTCTTGGGCTCCCCCTCTGCACAGAAGTACCCATGAGAACCCACTCGTGTGCTACAAATTCAGAAACACCCCTAGAGCCACTTCTCTCATGTGAATGAGAGGATGATGCTGTAGCCTGCCTCTACCTGCCCCTCAGCTCTACCCCTATCTCTACCTTTGCTAGTACCCCCTCCAAAAAGGGGCTGCAAACAACTGGTGGCACTCACAGCCCATTCTTTTGTGTTTGAGCAGTGCTCAGCTGTGCCATGGGATTGTCCTGGCATCACAGCGACAGCCACCCCAGCAAGGATGAGCCACTGTTTGCGTTCACAGTGCCAGCTGGGGAATGGCTTATAGCAGAGCTGTCCCTGGGTACTTCATTTAACAAATTGGCTTTGCCATGGTCCAGATCAAGCCATGATTCATTTATGGGTGTAAAGCCAGGCTGCGCAATCCCAAAGTGACATCCGAGCACAGCAGTACCCAGCCTAGCCCCAGCCCAAACATTCAACCAAGCCCTGCACAAAGCACCAACTCCATAGCATGGTCTGCACAGAGCAAAGGACTGTGAGAAACCCTGTGTCCTCCATAGCCCAGGGTTCCAACTCCATTCACTGACCACAGGGCTGATGTGGGTACACATGTCCTCAAAGGCACAGGTTCTGGTGCATGCAGAGCATCCCCAGCCTCCCCGGGCACTTGAGCAGATGGGATACAACCAAAGCTACAGTCCCTGGACCAGCTTCACCCAAGTCGTCCTGGAGCATGACAGCAGAAATCTCTAGTGCTGGGGCTGAGACACGCAAGCTGTGAAAGCAGCAGACAGAAAGCTCCCAGCACTGACATGGGAAGGGAAAGGAAAGATCCATGTCCAGCAGGTCTTGGGCAGGGGTCACCAGGAAGGCATTCCCTGAAGGGTGAGAGCCTGTGCTGGGACAAGGACACACCAGACCCCATCTCTGACCTGAGCCAGAAAGGCTGCAAAGGATGAATCCTGTTGTGCTGGATGAGGGGCTCCAGCAGCAACTGAAATCCAGTGGCTGCGGCTGGCCTGGATTAGCTTGGTTAGGTAATGAAATGCATGCTGGTCCAGAGAGAAGATGTGGTTTTCCCTCTGGTTTCTCTCTCAAGGGGTCCATGGCTGACAGGAGGGGTAGGGGATTGTTTGCTCCCTCTTCATCCCCCTTCTAAGGGTTTCCCCTCCACAGTCTGAGATCAATGGGGAAGTGTGGATGCCTCTGCCCACGCCTCTGCTCCCCAAGGACAGCATCCCCTGCTAAAATGGCTGTGCTGCCTTCTACTTAATATTTTTGATCTCATATTTAAATACAGTTGGCCATAAAGGAAAAGAGAATGTTTCCCAGCTAAGATTTGATTTCCAGTCTCTCCACCCTCCCAGATAATACTATCAAAGTATCAGTTTTTGGAAGACTAACCATCTCCTTGGCTAATCAAAAATAAGAGGGAAAGTAAAGGAGGGGGATAAATCCTTGAGAACAATCACCTTGAGGTTATTTTTCAATATTTCTTTTTTATATTGTTATTTGAAATTAAACTTCAAGCTGCTCTATCTCTGCCTATTGGATGTCCAGTCTTAATCACAGCAGCAAACGAGGAGCTCGTAATCCTGATGGATTTCCACCACAAACTTGGGATCCTTCCAAAGCCATCACTGTCTCCACATCCCCCCCACCCTGCAAGCATAGTGTGTATTTCTGGTTCCCCACATTTATGACCTGGCATTTAGGTGCATTAAACCAGCAGCTGTTTTATCACCTCCAATTCACTAAGTGATATAAACACCACCACCTGATTACCCCACTCCTGTCATTATTTACTGCTGCAGCAGTCCCTCAGTGCCATCCTCAAACTTTATCAGTAATGATTTTCTGTTTCTTCTAGACTAGTGCTAAAGATACAGAATAGCACCAAGTGCAGGGAGGTACCTGTGGGACCCAATTAGAAATGACTGCACTGAAGGCTGGTGTAGCACCAACAATTACATCCCGAGATGCAGCAGTTAGCCAGTTTTTAAGCCCAAGCTAATCACACCATACCTATTTGTTAACTACTCATAAAACAAAGCCACAGTAAGAGTGCCCAGAGACACTCTCAGCAACCTCAGCACAACAGCAGCTCTATGGAACTTCACTGCATTGCTAAGGAAGAGCCAAAACAAAAGCAACACTGAGTATTTTGCTTTCAACACAGGCTTCACAGGGCAGCACATTGACATCAGCTCCATTCACAGCCATGGAGAGGTCAGGTCTCTCTCTCATGTTTTTATTTTCTGCTAAAGAGGATTCATCTCTTGGTGCTTGAGAGGAGGCAGGGGCAAGGCAGGCAATGAAGAAGAAGAAAAGGTACCTTCCACACAAGCTCCCCTGCTGTTCCCAGGGAGCTGATACACAGCTTTAGAGGCCCTTGGAAAGGGATGCTGCATCTTTGTGATAAAACTGCTCTCCTTCATCTCCTCCATTGCAAACAAAACCCAGGCCCCAATCAGCTCTTTATTACAACATGTTAGCTGGAAAATCAAGTGGGAGGGGCAAAGGGGTTAATTAAATTAAAGGCCTCTCTAAAGAGAAGGCAATTAGGGCATTGATTGCAAGAAGTGCCAAGTTAATTGGGCATGTGACACATTGACATTCTTCACAATCAATAAACCTGCAACACCTTCAAAGGAATTTCAAGCAGCACATGACCATATCAGGGGCAAAACTGCAATAAGTTTCTTGAGCTGATTATAGCAGTTGGTTCTTTCATGTTTTCTCAATACAGAAGCTGTCTGACAGGGCAGCTCTTCCCCCATGTGGCTTTAATAACAGTCTTTGATGGGGCCAATGAAGCTTTCTCTCTCTTTTTTTTAAAGAGAAATCTTGTCAGCTTCACTCAGCTTCGTCTTTCCATTCCCTGCCACTCACCAGGGAAAAAGGGGCTAGAGAGGGCTGGGAAAAGCCAATTAATAGAGGTAGTGGAGAAGTAACAGAGCAACCAGCAGCGATGCTCTGAAGACAGAGCTGGTGCCTGGAGACTGCTACAGATCATGCCCCATTGTGTGCACTGGGGAAGAGCCTCGCTGCAGCAAGGGATTGGTGAGACCCTTTCCTTTCCCTTTGTTTTCTCTGCTGCAAAAAACAGAGCTGATATTTGTTATAAGGCCGAACAAAACTGGCATCCGTCCCCCTCAATGAGCCCAGGCTCAGTTGAGAGCCCGGGTCCACAGAGACCAGTTACTGGAGGGCCTGTTTGAGGGTCTGACTGCTCCCCACAGGACACCAGACAGGGGCTGGAGGAAGGACACTACTTCTGGCAGAGACCAGGAAGGATGCTGCTGCAAAAGGTGGAGGGGAGGAGTGACAAGAGGTACATGTGAGCTTCCTGGTATGTTCTGGCCCTGTTGCGGTGCAGAAGTGCCCTTGTATTTGCACGAGAGCTGGAATGCAGTCTGTTGTCCAAGCCCAGGTCCCCTCCTTTTGCTTCTCCCTTCTTATGGGCTTGTCTGAGTGCTGCAATACCTCAAGGTGCTTCAGGTGGACGCCAGTAAAAGCTGCCAGCTTGATGGACCAATGTGCCCTAGGGTGCATGTCCTATGGTGCACCTCTGACTGGACTGGCCGTTCCAAATACCTACTCATGGCCATTTTCATTGTCAGTGCCTTCCACCTACCAGTATCATTTTAGAAAAACAATCCCTAAAGCTCCTCCAGTTCCAACCCCTGCCATGGGCAGGGGTCCCTTCCACTGGAGCAGCTGCTCCAAACCCCTGTGTCCAACCTGGCCTTGAGCACTGCCAGGGATGGGGCAGCCACAGCTTCTCTGGGCACCCTGTGCCAGCACCTCAGCACCCTCACAGGGAAGAGCTTCTTCCCTAAGAGCTCATCTCAGTCTCCCCTGTTCTGGCAGGTTAAAGCCATTCCCCTTGTCCTGTCCCTGCAGACCATTGTCCAAAGCCCCTCTCCAGGTTTCTTGTAGGCCTCCTTTCTGTATCGGAAGACTGCTGTTACAAGGTCTCCTTTATGAGTCCCAGAGGTCACCTGTGCATTGTGTTACTATGAACGTACTGTTGGAAATATACACCCAGGCTAGATTAACTGAAATATTAACTTTTGGGCCTTTTAAATTGTTTTCCTAAGGAGACCTAGGCACTTGCCCCACACCAACAGCATTATTTCCATGGATAAGCCCACTACTATATGTGTGCTGCATATATTTGTGGCTCAGGAATTTCAGTGCCTGTTGTATAACTTGCACCACCAAATGACTGTGCAGAAACATGGAGAGGTCATCACACATCCTCATGACTGTCAATTGTCTGTCCTTCATGTTAACATTATGTAAGGCTACACTCAGTAATTAACTTGTACAATCAGAACTCGACAAGACCTACGAGAGCCACGTTCCACCAGTGTGTCCCAGCACAGCTGATGCTGCCTCATTAGCAGCATCCACTGGACCACCTTCTGTCAGAGTAGCTACACTCTGGTTTTCCAGGCTCAGTGTTATTCTGCCCTGTGCAGTGCCATCCTCCTGCAGCAGTTAGCGATGAGCAGTCACCTCATTATGAAGAACCTTGCAGCCTTAGCTTAAGAAAATTGGAGGAAAATTAGTTTGTTCTAGGGAGACAGGCTCAAGTGAGCCAAGGGAAAAAGAACCCCTTCCATAGTGAACTGTTGAAGGAAAATCCTATTCTCGAGACACAGCCCATACCCAGAGTTCAAGAATGGCAATTTCATACAAATCTGCAGTAGTGCCAGGCAGGGCCCAGGTCTCCTGTGGGATGATGCTCCCTTGTTCCCATTTTAACCACGGGGTGGAGAGAAGCGGCAGGAACGTTTAATTTTTCTCACCTCAGTCTCACCTCTTCCAGGTCACTGGGGAGGGTTCAATTGTTTTCTTGGACCATGCAGAGATGCTTTTCTCTGCCAGGAGTTGCTCTTTCAGTGCTAATTGCACGTAGTTCGCCTGATTCTTCTCTTTGTCGCACTGCTCTTTTAGGTTGAGTACCGGGTCCCTCAGGGCTCAGACCAGGGATGGTGAAGTTTGTGCTCACCGAGGTTCTCTGCTTGTTGCTGTTCTCCATCCTCACTGCAGCAGCCGAGCTGTCCCCAGCGCGGCACACACGATCCATTCCCCCTTCCCGGCCCACAGTGCCATGTTCTGTCGCAGGGCTCTTGTTCTCTCTTTCACTGTGCAAATCGAGCCCATTTCTCTTGGCCCCTCTACCCCTGGCAGAGAGGGGTGAGCCTTGTTTCTGTAACAGAGCACATGGCACATCCCTGCCCTGAGGCGCAGCTTCACTGCTGCTCACTTCCAATGGGACAATCGGCTCAGGGAGGCAGCAACTTCTGCTCCAACAAAACCCAGCCCTTAAGTCCCCGAGAGGCTCACATTTAACACCTCACACTTTACGGGACATTGCGGTACTTTTCACTGTCTGTGACGCCAATTTAATGTCAGGGTCCGCCTGGAGAAAACCCCAGTGTTGAACCCGTTTCCTTCTTGATCCCAAGAGTGAAATGAAGACACAAATGAGGTTCAGGACAGGAACTGATTGGTTGGTTTAATACAAACAGACAATTATTATAAAAAGGAAATTATTGTAAAAAAGGGGATAGCGATGGGAAAGATCGGGAAAAAGACGGAAATGAAGCAAGAATTCGGGGTGCAGAGAGAGAGATACCATGGATCCAGCGGTGTCCTGGGGGTCCGTAGTTAGTATCAGAGCTCATGGGAGTCCTCCAGGGTCTGTAGTCGGTATTGGAGCAATGTCCCTAAGAATCTGTAGTAGTTGTCGGAGGTGGGTGTCCTCGTGGAAGTGTCCTCCTGGAGCTGTCCCCTTGAAGGTGTTCTTTTGGCAATGCCATTTCCCCCATTTTTATGATGAGTTGGGGGCAGTACTTCTGTTCTTAATGTCAGGTATTACATGTTCCTGGTGGACCAGTTTCACTGGCCTTGCAGCCAGCTCTTCAACTGCAAGTGTCTGCAGCAATTGTTGGGATAATGAGCAGCAATTCCTCACACTAATCCTTGAGATAAGGGAGGGAAGAGTCTTATCTCAGGTCCTCCCACCCATCTCTCAGGCAGTGGTCAGTGGAATCCCATCTCAGCTTCTTATACCAATCTTTGAGACAATGGACGGTGGAGTCTGATTTCAGATCAGTCCCTCAAAGTCTGAGACAGTGTATAGGACAAAACACTGAGTTGGCAGTAGAGGCTCATGCATAAGGTTACTTTCAACCCGTTGTTAACTGACAAAAAAAGCATCAGGCAGCACTCCTTATGAGCACATGAAGGAGTACAAACCACAGATACGTTCAGGGAAAAAAGATGGGTTCTTCCATAATGAACTATTGAAGGAAAACCCTTGAGATGAGGAAAGAACAAGGAAGAAAGAATGAAGGACAGCTCATTGTAAATAGAATGAACATGTTGCTTGCAACTAAGCAACCTGGACTCCAAGTGAACTCTATAACAATGATAAGGAAGAGAATTCTTCAGTTAATGTTTAGGGAAACCAATTAGAACCAACTGAGGAGCTGGCAAACAAACAGCAAGGCTGGCCAAGTCCAAAGTTCAGCCAAAGGATGAAGTGATGAAGAGGAAGATGATGAAGAAATGACCACCAGGGATCCCAAAGACCACTACCACATTATTGTGCACATGTGGGAGGAATTTTCTAGAAGAATTATGTAATGTATAAGTAGCTTTATGAATATGCATGTAATGCAATGAATATACATGTTTGATGACTATATAATCACTGCTTGTTTGGTGCTCAAGTGAGACACACTCAGAGGAGCTATCCCCCATGTCTCCTGGTGCCACAATAAAAAAAAACCTGCTTGTCAACTTAAACTTTGTTGTTGAGTCCTTAGAATCACCCTATTCTAGAGAGACATCCTATACCCAGCATTCAAGAACAGCAATTCAATACAAAACCAGCTATGGGGTTAAAAATGGTACCTCTTCAGCTCAGATGTCAGGACAATCCAGCTGTCTGCATGGTAAGGCATGGGGACAGAGTGTCTGGAAAGGTCAGAGGATCCATATCCCCAGTGAGCTTCAGGATCAATAGCAAAACAAGTGTTATGAAAGAGCCAGTGATGACTTAGGAATGATCTTGCCTTGTGGCAAGAGGTGAACACCACCACCAGTTATTGCTCTTTTCCATCTTATATTCTTTGAAGAAACAGTGCATTTGAGAGTTAGTGGCAAATCAGAGGAGAATTCAGACTGGGCTTGTCCTGAGACTGTGCCTTTTGGACTAAGATGGGGTAAGACTGAGAGCATTATGTCACAGGTTTTTCAAATGAATGAACATATACAACAGGTCAACAAAAGCATAAGGGGCTACAGAGCCCCACATACCCCATGAGGCTGTGATATGGCGTCTTCACACCTCCATCTGGGCCAGTTCAGAACGGAGAGCAGGGCATGATTTAAGTACAGCAAAGGATGTCTGTGTGTCTTTTTTTTTAACATCTTTTAATAAAAAGCTTGTTTTGATGGTAATTTTTATTTGAAACCAGCCTGATTTCAGTGGGAAGGATGTAAACCTAGCAGCTTTTCCAAAAATGTGTTCTTTGCTTCACAATTTTTACATTTGCTTATAATGCACCATTTCTGTGTTTCCATATTAGCTTTTGTGATTTTTCACATTGTTAATGGCATGAAGCACAGCATAATGAGAGTATTAAGCTCACCTGGGGCTGAGTTTGTGGTTCCTGGGAACAGAAGTTTCACAATAACTCATATCAAGTGCATGCTGTAATAATTATGAGCATTCATTTATATCTCTGGTTTTCTTCTGCACCTCAGACAGGACGAGTAATCCACCAGTGTTTCACTTGGTGGTTGGAGCACAGAGGCTGAGCTCCATCGCAGCATGAAAAGTTAGCTTCAGTGTTCTACTGCAAGGGATACTTGTTGCCTATCCCTACGCTAATTAGTATCCCTACACTAATCAGTTCCTCTCATCCTAAAGCTTCCAGTGAGATTTGTTCAGCTATGAAAAGTGCTGCCTCAGAACGTGGGGGACAATACAAGAAGGTTTGTGCTGCCTGGGAGCAAACACCAGTGCTCCCTTCTGACAAGAGACAGACACAGGCAGCAGGAGAACGGGTTGAGAGCAGCTCTGAGGAGAAGGACATCAGAACCACACATCAGCAAGGTCTGATCAAGAGCACAGTTGTGACACCTCTGCTCAGAGCACTCCTCACATAGAGCAGTGCCATCTGGCATGGCCGAGTGGGGAGAAAAGGGTCTGACTCAGCGTCACCAGAGATGAAGAGGAGGCAGCCTCTCAGTGATACGCTGTGAGAGGGACCCCGAATGACAGTTTGTCTGGGGGTGAGGGGGTGGCTGTAGAGAGCACTCACTCCCCTTCTCATATCTGTCTTGTCCCCAGAGATGCATCATGTCTAATTTGTACATTATTCCTGGGGATGATCTGGAAAAGTTAAAACCCAGAGCTGTTTGTGTGATAAATTCCTCTGCTGTGATGTATAAAGTACAGTGACAGCTTAAGCATAATGCAGTGATCCAAAAAAAAGAAAAAGTGCTTTAAATAGCAGAGGTGACATTTCCCAAATGAGCACCATTTACACGGCAGGAGGCGAGTGTTTATTGCCTAAACCCTATGTTACCACGTCAGTCATCTGCGTAAATGGTGTGTCCCAGGTGGTGCCCATGCAAAACTAGCACAGAGCCTCTGTCATGAGGTCACAAGTAAATTTATATAACCAAAAGTCCACGTCTTGGACTGGAAAGATCTCGGTTACAGCGTGGGGCATTTCCTGGGGACAGATGTCCAGTGTAGGCTTCAGTCTTCCAAGCAGAGTGCAAAACAGGAGTGCTACCATGTTTTCCTAAAATAAAGGACAAGACAGGAAGTATGAGGAATTCCAGAGAACAGTATCTGAGCTCTATTTGCATAGAAAGGATGTAAATAGCTTCTATGCTGAACCCTCAGTCTTGGTTCTTGGTGAGATGGTGTTTGGAGCAGGGGATGCTGCTTTGTAATCAGTCCCAAGGCATGACTTAGCAACAAAGGCAAGGTGGGATTCCTGTGCCTTACCTTTTTGTCATTGCAATTTTGTAATCAAACACCCAGTCGTGCAGGTTGCTACATGTACTCTGTGATCATTGTCTTTAATTTTGCCAGACAGCGAGAAGGTGACAAACACCAAGGAGATTTTTCACTTCCCTCACAAGGAATGGATGTGCACATTACCCAGCACTGACTCTACAAGATGCATTACAAGAGTTGGGCAAGGGCTGTGCTTTATCCAAAACATTGTAGGGGACCAGCTTTAAGTGCTGGATGGCAGGAGGTGGTTCTAGCTCAGTGCGTGCAGGCTGGCTGTCTGACAGCAGGCTTTGGTGGTGTTGTTTAACATCTTGGATGGTGACATGGGCAGTGGGATCAAGTTTGCCAACACACTGAGCTGTGTGGTGCAGTGACAGGCTGGAGGGAAGGAATGGGATCCAGGGGGACCTGGACAGGCTGGAGGGGTGGGACTGTGCAAACCTCATGGAGTTGAATGAGGCCAAGTTCAAAGTCCTGCCCGGGATGGGGCAGTCCCCAGCACAGACACAGGCTGGGGGAGACTGGATGGAGCAGCCTGAGGAGGAGGACTCAGGGCCATTGGGTGACAAGAAGCTCCTCATGACCCAGCTTCAGTGTGTGCTGGGGTTCTATGACCAGGCTGGGATTGCGGGAATGAGTTAGTGCTCAGGTTCACACTAGTTGTGACACATGGACCCCCAGGTGATGTGCTGAGGGTACTCAGCTGCACCTACAACACAGACACATCTGAGAGAGCAGGAGTCCCGCAGCCGATCCTGGAATGCAGTGCAGGAACCTTTTGCCACTCAGCATCTCACTGGTTGCATCAGCAGTGCCTTTGGCAGCTTGCAGGGGATTTTTTCTTTGTATTTTATTAAACAGTTCAGCTTCCAGTGAGCAGACAAACAGGCACTGTCTGTGGGCATGTGACCCCCATGGTCCTGGGGCCCTGTCTGGATCAGAAGATGAATCAGTAAAGGAATATTAACAGGACAGAGATGCTATAAGCAGCAGTGCACACATTTGGTCAGGGTGAGGCTTTCCCTTTCATTGTTGATCACTGCTGTCAGGACAGTTCAAGCCTTTGCAGGTTATTTGCCTCTGCAACACAATAGATATTAAAATGCCCTTTACATCTTTTCCTGAGGAAGCAATCTTCCACACATGGAGACAGCAGAAGGCAATCACAGCACTATTGCACTGAGAAGACATTGCCAGGAGTGAAGAGCTGTACAACCAAAATCTCATGCACCTAAAATTGACTAATAACTTTGAACTTTTTTTCCCTAATGCCTGCTATTGCTCACCGTACTGCTGCTATTACTGGGGGGAAATTCCTGTTTCTATTAGTTGTTGAGTTGCATTTATTCCACAAACAGAGCAGACGCAGCTCATATATTGTAGCTACAAACAAGACAGGAGCCATCCCTCTGGACAAAAAACCTGCATCTGGCTCAGTGAAGCTTTTCAGCCAGGAGTAAAGCAGGAGTGACGAGCAGTGGAGTCCTCCCAAGGAGTGCAGCAGGGAGAAGATAAACCAGCCCTTTCTCCAAGGCTGGCCTTGCCCCTTCAGAAGCTTTTACAACCTCTCTTGAGGGATGCACATCATGAAGGAAATCTGCCTGTGAGGCAGCAAGGAGTGTTTCTGCTCACTGTACAATGCTTGGAAATGTGAGCAGGGCTCAGGGGGACACTGGGCAGGAGGAAAGCTGCCAGTTGGGAATGTGTGAGTTACTTTGGGAAGCAGAAGGGGTGATGTCTGTGGTGTTACACATGGATAAGGGTATCCCTGAAGTGAGAACAGTCACTCTCTGCTGGTTTACTTCCCAGAACTTGAACTTGGCTGCAGCTGGAATGCTCCCTCCCCTCACCATGCCCCTTTGCAGTGCAAGGATAAGCTGGGAGCAGCACTTGGGAAGGCTTTGTGCCAGGGAAAACACAGTATTTTCTATGGACATGGCCCAGGAGCCTTCCTTGCACAGCAGGTCTTTTGGAAGTCTCCTGCTGCTGGGCACCCGCTCACCTCTGCACCTGTGTGTGTCTTCTCTGGCTTGTTACAGCTGCCCAGAAGAGGCCCCAGGTAAGGGTGAAAGCTGACCATGGTGCCACAAGTGAGAGAGCTGAGGAGCACTCACAGCTCCCAGAGGTCTGGTCCCCAACCACACGTACCCCTTGGCACCACCACTTGTCCCAGCACCCAGCAACCTCTCTCCAAGGGAAGAGATTGGTGGCACTCAGGATGAAGCTGTTGCCTGAAGCAGAGTCCTGACTGCTTTCTCCTTTGCTTCCAGGCTGCCCAAGGGCTTTGGGAAGGTCCCTGTGACAGACACATTGTTAGAAGATCACAGCCCAGGTGGTACAGCTGTCCCTGGAGCCAGGGAGTGGGCAGGGGATACAAGAGCAGCATCCTCTGGGCAGGCCTCAAGAGGTGGTAATAGCCTGGGATGGATGCTCAGCAGTTCTGTCTGTTATGACTGTTGCTTTTTTTCCTGTTTAAACTGAAGGAGCAGTTGGTAGGAGCCCTTTGAGGTGGATGAGCTCCCAGTTAGGATGCTTCTTGGCTACACACAGCAGAGAAGACGGTCAACAGGCTTCTCTGCCATCTACAAGCAAACTCCCCAGTTCCTATGAGCTACCACGGCAGCACCATTGGTGAGTCACAGGCACCCTCCCAAAACCTGATGCTGCTTGGAAGGCTGCTGAGTTCTCACTGAGTGAGAGCCTGGACTGGACAACCAGCACATGTCCATGGCAGCGAGTGCTAGCAGGGCAGTCACTGCTGCTCACTGTGACAGCCACAGCAGATGCCCATTGCAGAGATGTTTCACCTGTTCTTCAGAGGTTGCTTGGCTGTTGGTGGTTGTTTGTTTAGAGGGGGTTCTGTTTGGTTTTGTTTGGTTTGCAATTCAATATGTTAAAGCAGGCAGAGAATTGGAAATTACCGGTACCATCTGCTGGTGGCAGTCAGCAAAATGTGCTGTTAATGATTGATCTCCTCCTCTCCCTCCCCACCCTGGATGTTATCCATTCGTCTGACAGCCCATGCTTGGGACAGCAAAGCTTTGGGGCAAGAAGAAAAGAAAGAGGTGTCAGTTACCCCAGTTCTTGAACCTAACACATTTAAACCTGTAAGCATCATGCCAGTCCTATTGATTGAGATTTTTGGCAACCCAGTTAATAAGGAGGCAGAAAGACGTGATCAGGGTGACCTGCTGCAGTGCCCACTGTGCTGAATGCCCCAAGCCTCACCGAGCCCTGCTTTCCCAGGGAGACCATGGAAATGATGGCCAGCCAAGCTGATCCTGCTGATTTGTGCAACAGCATCTTCACCAGGAACGGGTCTACAGACCTTTTTCAGCACCACTACTCCTCTGACTCCTATTTATAGAATCATAGAATCCCAGCCTGGTTTGTGATGAAGGGACCTTAAAGCTCCTCCAGTTCCAACCTCCTGCTATGGGCAGCGACACCTTCCGCTAGAGCACCTTGCTCCAAGTGCTGTCCAGCCTGGCCTTGAACACTGCCAGGGATGAGAAAGCCACAGCTTCTTTGGAGCTGAACGCTTCACAGGCTGGTCAGGAGAGTGAAGAGGGAATTTCCCATTGTCGCTGCGGACCAGTGGCAATTTCCGCTCTTCCATCAGATGCTCCACTTCTCCACACCAGGTTGGAGTGTGTCTGTGCAGCCCCAGCTTGGCCATCCCCAGCCCAGCACTTCCTCACCGTTCACTGGTTAGGTGAGAAATCACAGCCAGCAAAGCTGCTGCTTTGTAGTCTGATTAATCTCTGCACTGAGCTCTTACCTCTGCCTGTTAGGAGGAGGAAGCACACGGCAAGTGATTTACTGGGGAGCAAGCAGGGGCACTCGCAAGAGGAGCAGCAGAGGGTCAGTTACCAAAGCATCAGCTCACAGGTGATATGCAGAGCAGGGCAGCTCCGGACTCTGGCTCTGCTCAATCCATTGTTGCTGCTTCTACTTTCTTTTTCCTCCCTTCCCCCAACACATATTTCCCTCAAAAAAAAAAAAAATAACACGTTTTTGCTGTGTGAAGAAAGGAAAAAGAATCCAGCGCAATTCACGTTTTATAGCGAAGCTTTCACAGCCCATCGCAAAGCTCTGCACATAAAGAAATGAGCTGCATAAATTTTAAAGACATGTAATACATACACGGTTAAAATCATGCAGCAACAGCAATAGAAAACAGGTGTGTGCTTAAAGGGAGATTTAAACCCGGGACGTGAGCTGCACACGGGAGCCGGGAGGTGAAGCAGCCAGGCAGAGGAGCCATGAGCACACACTGGTTACTGGGATGGAGAGAGGGGCTTTAAATCTCAGCAGCAAAACAGGCACCCAAGGGAAGATCGGGAGGATGAGGGTAAGTACCTGGGAACTGGAACCCTCACAGGAGGGACGGTCTGCAGAGATGGAGGCTCCAGAGACTGAGCTGGGCAGGGGAGAGCGCAGAGCTCAAAGCAGAATTTCCTGCTGCAGCTCTGACCCCAGGTATGCAGGCTTAACAGTGCCCCCCTGTGCACCTCTAAACCTCAGGGACAGATGTGCACTCCTACACACAATCCCAGCCCTCACCTGTTCAGAGATTCCTGATCAGCTGTATCTTGGCATGATGGAGGCGGGGGAGATGTGCACCACTGTCAATGGACCAGTATGTGAATTGTGCCCTAGGAAAGCAGCCAGAGGAGGTTGTTGGGGCCTCTCAAAAAGTATCTACCCAGTTCTGTGGGACTTTGCACTGGGATGGGAAAACTAAGCTGACCTGCCATTTAGCCCATGTGTGTGCAGTGTGTTCAAGTAAACCTGTGCTCAGGGGTAGGGTGGTGGAGCATTTGGAGACACCCATGAGAAGCCAGTTTGGGCCCTTAATAATGATCAAGCCCCCATCAAACCACAGCAGATCCTCATTGGTGGGAGGTGTGCTGCCTTCCCTGGCAGCAAGTTCTGTGACTGACAGTGGACAGGGAAGCGGCCTTAGTGTCCATCCAGGAAGGAAACCAGTACCACCTGCAACATGGACCTGTGCAATTTGCAGGCACCCAGAGCCAGTGTAAACTCACAATGGATGGAGCAGTGGAAGCCCTCTCCATGCTCTGGGTTTGGCCACAAGCAGTTGTCAGAAAGCATGCTAGTGTGACCTGGCACATGTCCTGTTCAGCCCCAGGCTGCAGCATCCCTTTCATGGCAAAATGGAACCTTCTCTCTGATTCCAAGGATCTCAAATAGGAGATATTTCCTGCTGCAGCTCAGCAGAGAGACAAGATACAAAGATCAGTCATTCCCCTTGACCAGCCCAGGAGGCAGGGTCATGGGCAGACTGGAGGGAAATGCTAAGTTGATCCATGGTAGACACATTCTCACCCCAGCAGCCTTCCCCATTCAAGTATCAATGTTTTCTCCCTATGTCTCGAAGTACAGCTCCACAACACAAGAAGTGGAAATTATGATCCACCCTCCATTCTTACCCAGACCAAGGGATACCCAGAGGCATGTCATGATCAGAGACATCACTGTAACCCCAGCTCAGTCTGTCACCTGATTGGAACATAAACTGGAGGAGGCTTCAAGGCCTGACAGACCTCCAGGAACCTCACTAGACTTTAAAATGTGAACTTCCTCCCCCTGCCCTCCACATTCTCACACCAGCGGGTTCCCCAGCTGCTCCACACGCCTGCATTTCCACATGTCCATGTCCCAGGGCGTGCCACATCCCCAGCACAGCTGAGCCAGGACCCTGGGACAGCCTCAGCTATGACCCTTGCAGCACACAGGGATGCCCTGTGAGAAGGGCTGCCCAGAAGATACTGCAAAAGCGTGGGTTGGAAATCACTCCAAAAGGCTGAGGGAACCCATGGAAAGTGTTTGAGACCCAAAAGAAAATGGAAAACTACAGAAGCAGAAACCATAGGTTTCCATAGGAAATAGGTTTCCATATTGGAACCCCAGAGGGTATTCTACAGAAGGTGCCTCTGAAGTGATGGAGAGATTCAGATCTAAGAGGCACAGGTATTTTTAAGTGCTTCTTTCCAGCAGAGCTGTTTTGGTAACCCTGCACAATGAGCTCCCTGGACCCAAGATACACCATGATTATGGGGGTTTTTAATCATTACTATTAATTTGTTGAACTGTTATGACACATGTAGACCACAAGCCAGTGTTTTTCTAATGAAAACTGCTTTGGCAGGAAGCTCTTGACTGGCTTCTGCACCTCAGGAATCCTGGCCACAAAGAAAGCCATTAAAATGGATGTGCAAAGCCATGGGTATACTTGAGGACTGTCAAAACTGCTCCAGGATGGGCCACTGCATCTCAGCAGCCTGGTCCCTGCAGGTCCCTGCTATGCCACACTGCTGCTGGCACACACCTGATGATCCTGTCTCTGCAGCATGCTCCCTGCGCTCCTGACTCTACCAGGCACGATCTGTCTCTGCTCCCACACACAGATAGGCCCTGAGGAGCTTTAAAGAGCTGATGATCCACCTCCCAGGCAGAAGATGTTAGTTGGGAGCAGAGAATAGGATTCCTGCACCACTGACCCATGTTAGGACATAACAAGACATGTTTGCAAACCAGAAAACCTAGCGTGAGTACTAGAAGTGAGACATTCCCATCCCTTGCAGGTGGTCCCTCCTTCCTCCACCAAGCTGTTCCCAGCCCAGCACGGTGCTCCTCTGCAGGGCAGCCAGCAGTCCCTCACTTCTTTTCAGTGCTCTTCCCAGCAGCCTCCAAGGCTCTGTGGAGCTGTGAGCTCTCTGCTAACCTCACTCTTGCTCCCTTTTCTCTGCTTCATCTCCATCTTTCCCAAGGTCTGCTCAATGGAAGCTCCATTTTTGCCTTCCTGTGGCAGCTGGCACAGTCAAGAAGCCTCTTCCTGTTGATACCCCTGCCACAACTTTGGGAAGGAATGTGCTGTGTGGAAGACTGCAGGCAGGCAGAACACACACCATCCATCACAGGAGGGTTTGCTTCACTCTCAGGAGCTCAGACAGGAAAATTTATTTCCTGGGTTTTGAAGTGCAGGTTTCAGTTGGTGCTATTTAAGCTTCTGGTGAGAACCTCTAGAAATCAATCTCTGCCCCTTTCTACCAGCCAGATGGGTCACAAACCGCCTTGTCTCAGCCCTACCACCTCCTACGTCTTTTGACTCATCTCCCCACCATCCTTTTCTCATCACTTCCACTCCAGCATCACGTGTGGTCTCCTCCTGACTTGCTGTGTCCCTCATCAGCTACTGCAGTGACCCAGCTCCTTTTCCTTCCATCTCCTTCTCTCCTCACTGATCCTTCCTCTGTGCTGCTGGCCACTCACTGTCCTCTCAAGGCTCAACACCGTGACCTTCTCCTCTCTTTACCCTCTCTCTAGCCATTGCAGTTATTTCTCCAGGGACATTTCTCAGCTTCACCCTGTACCACTTTGCTCTCTGTAACTAAAACCCACTCTGATAGCAGCACTGGAGATCCAGGAGCTTTTAGCTTGTTTCCCTCTGTTTTACTGCAGACTCAGCCTATCCACCATGGCAAGAGAGTGGGTGAACACTTCAAGCCCTGCGGTAGTCAGGTGGCCAACAGAACAGCAAAGCAGCATGGAAGGCAAAGCCTGCCCTGCCTGTACTTTGCAGCTAGAGGCAAAGCATCACTCCCTGCAGCTCTCTGCAGTGAATTTACTTCAGTTTTCTAAAGCTCATTTCAAATGGTTTCCTTGATTATTTTAATCCAGTAATTGATTTAATCCTAAATCCCACTCACACCTCCAAGTGCTCTCAAAATCCTATGCAGCATGCACACTTCCAGGGTCTCTGAGCCAAGCCTGGCCTTGCAGTGCTCCCTGTTGGTAGCCTGGACCAGCAGCAAAGCCCTTGAGAGCCATCTGCAGCATCTCTGATGCTCAGTGGCCACAACTTAGACATCTTTCAGGTGCAAGACCCAAAGATTAAAATACAGCAGATGAGAGAGCAACCTCAATTCAGCCTCTGCATTGGCCACGGGCCCACAGCACGGGGTGGGACTCAAACCTGCTGCCATATGCATGGGGGCCCAAGGAAACACCCACAGGGCTGCACTGATTCACCAAGCCCTCCTCTGCTGCTGCTCACGGTCTGGCTTTGGTTTCATTCCGCCTGTGGAAGTGGGCAGGGGGCCGACATTGAAGATGAGAGATCGTTACATGAGGGCCTCCAACTGTGTACTTCCTTCCATTGCCATGTTCCTGAGACTTTTGGAAGCCAGTTTGCTCAGGGCAACCCTATCTGAGCACACTGGCAACTGTCCTCAGACAGGGTCTGTCTCTGATGGTAGGCTGGGGATGAGTGATGCTCAGACAAACACAGCCAGGTCCCTGAGTGGGCTGTGACAGTGGGCACGTGTGTCACATTGTCGCTTGCACTTGAAGTGGGAGGCTCTGCAGTGGGTGAGTTTCACCTGCTGATGCCACCTCATTGCCTTGCTAAATTCCTGCTGTCTCTTTCACCCACCAACATTGCTCTTGGAATCGTCAGCCCTTCGGTTATACAATGTTTAAAAAGAGGAAAAACAGCAAAGAAATGTAAACCCAAGGTGATCTGATCACAAAACACACAAATTCGGTAACTTTCGAATGCAGCCAGAGGCTGTAACTCCACTGAAGAAGGGAACAACTTTTCCACACCAATGTGCATGAGCTTTGAATGCCTTGACCAAATCTGCAAACCTGCTTGCAGCAGCAGTTCATCACCCTCATGAAGACAGGTACCATGGGACCACCTCACTAGCCCACAAGGAAATGGAAGCCTGTAAGCAGGGACGTACATGGAGGACAAGCTCATGACCTCTTCCTAGAAAGCTGCCTAGGAAAGACTTGTTCTGTGTGGTGTATGTGAATGGATCATAGTCCAGTGATGTCCTCGTGGATACTGGGGGCTCTCTGCAGCAAAGAGTTAAATGTGAATAACTTCCCACACTTGTGGAGATGGTTTCCATGCTTTATTTAGCACTCCCTGCCTGCAGCAGACATCTGACAGTAGCAGCTGGCCATTTCCAAAACAAGAACCTGCCAATTTTGGGGAAAGACGGAAAGCTTAAAGAGCCAATTTTTGCTCCAGTTTCTCATCCTGAGGTAAGGATTGACGTTTAGCTCTAGGGTTTGGGGTCCCCCTTACCACAACAGGGGCTGCAGCCTCTCATCTTCTCAGCCTCCCTTTGTCCTGACCTAAAACCTTGCACACATGAAGGACAACAGCAGGAAAGAGGCACAGAGCCTGCTTAGAGATGCTGTTCATCTATACAAAATGTGAGGCACTGTGCAATCTGCTAATTAGAATTACAGGTAGGTGAAGGTTATGCACATCTCCCTCCAATTCATGAGCAAGACAAAGGCTTTTGATAATTATATCCCATATTTTCAGTACAGTTGTTCTCCAATGTGCCTTCACAATGCCTACAGCAGTGGAGAGAGCTGTTCTGTGCTTGGGATGAAGCAGGTTCCTCCTTCCCCTCACATCACCAGCACAGTTGCCTGGGCTCCCCACACCCATTTTGTGACTCAAGCTATTTAAATCTTACAGTTTAAGCTAAAAAAAACCTACTATCTCTCAGCACAGCCTAGGGCAGTGTCCATCCTTCACTCCCTGATCACTGTATCCTCCACGTAACACCAACAGCCAGGATACTATGCCTGGCCCATGAGCCAAGCCTGATGACTCAGGAAGATGCTCTTTCAAACACCAGCCTGTGATACTTTAATGACATGGTGCACTAATTCTGAAGCCACTTCTGTCCCTGTCTCCATTTTCCATCTATTAGCAGCATTTAACTAATTCCAGTTTTACAAATGCATTCTGTCGGCCAGCAAGGCCAACACATCTTCTCTTCTGGGCAAACAGCCTGGCCAATTATCTGTTATTACTGTTGAATTCTACCTTGGAAATCATCACAGGTTTGGGAAATCTGTGTTTCCCCCTGTACCCTGTAGCTAGCCCGGAAAACAGTTGCAGTTCTGCAAGACCCCAGCCCTGCCCCTGCTCTGGAACACAGCTCATCCTTTAATAAACGGCACAAAATGAAGGGACCATTCCTTTTCCAGGCACTAAGGATAGGATTATTCTCACTTTGCTTCACATGTATTTGTCTAAGGCTGGAGCTCAGTGAGCCTCTCAGGCTCCCCTGCAAATTGGTGCTTCCAGAACAAGCCATTGTGCTCCAGCAGTCCTACCTCCCTGCCTTGGCTTCCCGGGCATCTGGACAGCCTGCTCAGGTGGAGATGTCTAAATGGGCAGAGCTCCATTTGAACAACTTATCCCACCCAATACTTCGTTTATGTGTCAAAGGCGCAGGTACCCTCCTGAAGGACATCCAGACAAGACTCAACTTGAGATTCAAGTACCAAGACCTTGTTGCCTCCATGCATGCTGGCTGGCTGGGCAGTTATGAGTCCTGCATAGTCCAGCCCAGTTCTCCAGCTCCATAGAATCCCAGACTGGTTTGTGTTGGAAGGGATCCTAAAGATCATCCAGCTCCAACCTCCTGCCATGGGCAGGGACACCTTCCACTAGAGCAGATTGCCTGGTCTGGGGATGAGAGGGGAATGGTGAGGGACAGAGCAAGAATGTCTGTGCCTTTTTGAATGGTTTTAATTACACAGTCATCTTCTGTTCTCATTCAGGCTCTATCCAGTGCATGGTTCGGGCTTGCTCTGGGGACTGTGTAATGAAGCCGTATCCCTCATTCCCTGGGAAGACCAGAAAAGCCTTATAGAACAAAGCGAGGGACTGCATGAGAAGAGTGCACACTCTCATGGGGGTTTTCCTTCCTGCTCCTGCATTTCCTCCACAATTTAGAGCTGAGCTTAATTATACCTTTCTCATTTCCCAGGTCCCCAGTGGGAGATCCTTAGGGTCAGGTTTGCAGAAACGCTGAGCATTCAAAACAGAAGCCAATGGGAGCTGTGCTTTGAACAGATGAAATGTAAAGAAACGCAAAGTCCACAGAAAATCAAGCACTGAGGCCTGCTGTGTGAGATGATGGAATGAAAACAGCCAAACCCAGGCTTGCTCTCATCCTGGTGCTCATCTCTCTGCCTCAGTTCTCCAGGGAGAAGGTGCAAGGTCATTACATACATAGGTGTTTTGTGGAAATAAATTCGTTAACACTTGAGAAACAATCACACAGCCAGATGAAAGCGCCAGAGAAACACCCAAGAGGAAATGAATAAATCTGTGCTCAACAGAGAGAAGGGTTGGATGCTGTGCAGCAAATAAAGCCTGCGGCACGCATTGAATGGAAGGATTAAGAGAAATATTGAATGACTATCCAGGCATGGAAAGAGTTAGGGATTCTGTGGAAAAACCAGTGTCTGATCATGTAATTAAAGGCAGCATTGTAATGATCCTGCTCAGGAGGCCGGGGCAGCCTTAATTTTGGTGCTCCCAGCATTTGAAGCACTTGACTTTGAGTGCAGTGTACTTTTAGAGTACATTTTTCAACATAATTCCACAAGTAAAGAGGAAGAAAACCTTAAAGCTTGGGCCACAGGGAGCTGGCTGACTGCTATTAGAGCTGAACAAAACACCTAGCATTTACCCTTATTTAAGAAAACAAAGGAGAGGAGGGAGGACAGATCAGCAGTGATTTCCAGCTATGGAAAGCTGAGGGTTTCTGATGGCTCCTAAATTAGCTTGAAGGAGCTTGTTTAGTTTTCAGACATGTTCAATGTCTAAGCAGAAAACACGCACTTCTATAGATGAGAGTATTTCATTGTAAATATGAAATCCATCATGGTTTAGCCTTGTCTTTGCAGTTTTGAATGTGAAAAAGTGTCATTCTCTGTGTACATTGTGAGTGTGATAGTGTGAAATCGCAGTGGAATGTGCATTATTCAACACAAAAGCAAGGCTTATGTCAGTTAAGGAGGGAGGCAATGGAGAGCAGGAATGGGGCAGGAAGATTTGTGCACAGGGATCAGGGTATCTGCAGAGCTGGAAGAACACCCCCAACAAACAGGGGAAAAGGTTTGAAAAGAGGCAAGACAAGAACAGTCCTGGGATTTGGGCTGAATATCACCGAAAAGTGGCCAAATGTAATTCACATCCTCAGTTTGGAAACACCAAAGTGTTCTGTTTGGATGCGTTTTACATCTTTATTTTTAAAGATTTTCTTTTTTTTTCTTACTTCCTATGATATGAAATAAAAAGGCATTAGAGCTAAACTGTCCCATATTATACAAGAAGTTGGGGTGCCATAGCAGGACTGAGGTGCCACTGACATGAGAAAGAAGAGCAACCAGTGATGCTGCCGCAGAAACTGGGCCATGTTCATGGCATGAAGCGTTGGGTAACACAGGCTGTTCTGTGCCCTGGCTGCTCCACTATCCACAGGCTGTTGTGTGCTGCAGGATGAGTTCTCCTGGATCACTCAGGAAGAAGAGGAGGCCTTAAGCAGGGAATGAAGATGCAAAGGGAGCCTCTTCCCTCTATCAGCAATGACCCACAGGATCTAGATCAGGCCCATGTCTTTGTTACACCCCAGGCATGTCCCCACCAGCCATGGCAGTCCTTGCCACACAGGGATGTGCAGGCAGCCAGGACCATCAGTGCCGGAGCAGGCAGCACTGCTCCCCAGACTCCATCACCCTCCAGAAAGGCTGCAGCACTGCAGTCTGGTAGGCTTTGTTCATCAAACCTACATTACCATGCTTGGAGGAGCCTGACCTTTATTCCTCAAATCAAATGTCAAAGATGTTTGGTGAAAGCCCAGTCTTGCTGAACTTCAGAGATTTAGCACTGTGCATGACGTGGCAGGACAAGTGCTAGAGGACGCGGGACCCTGTCTCTCTGGGGTGCTCAGTGTGACCCTTGCTCCACTCTGCAATGCTCATCAGCCAGCACCACCTGGGTCTGCAGGCCAAGGGCTTTTTCCAAGTGGAGAAGGCTTGACACAGTTATCCCTGAAGACCTGAGAGGGTTTCAGGATGCCCTGGAAGATCCCAGCACAGCCACGTGGTCTGTATGCTCATCCATCTCACCAAGCCTCTGCTTCGTCTTCCTGCTGTTTTGATCTGAAGCCTACTCCAGTGGGAGCTGGCAGTGGCCTTGGCAGAAACCACGTCTCAGATGTGCTGAGACAAGGGCTGTTTGGGCACACACAGAGAAGCAGCTGCTGGGGGAATGGTGGCTCATGCAGGGGGCTCAGCCACCAAACACCCCCAGGCAGGGAAGCTCTGGAGAAGGTCAGGAGATCCCAACAGCTCCTTCCCTGCTCCCTGCACAAGCCTGGCTGTTGCTGTGCAGAGATGTCTCTCTGAGAAGGTGACATTCCTGTTAGGCTTTTAGCTGAAAATGCCCACATCTTGGTTCCTCTCACAGAAAGTCCAACATTTACCAAGCCCAGCAGATGCCTCCACAGACAGTGTCTGGAGTCACCAGCTTTATTTCCTGTTGAAATGCTGTTTCAACAGAAAATCCCTGCCTGGCCTGAGCACTAACACGGCAGCTCTGGCTTTTGAGGTGGATTCTCTCCTTTCTGAGAACAGCGATGCCACCATGGCTGGATTGGGTTAGCTGTGTTGTGGGACACTGCACAGGGACCACTCCTGGCATCCCTCCCAGGTGGTTTGCTCTGTACCCCAGCGATGTACCCCAGGGACCTCTTGCTCTGCTGGCTTGCTGCAGGCTCTGCAGACTCATACCCAGGACCTGGCCCAGGCTGCATCTGGCACACAGCAGAGCTCAGTCACGCTGGCTTCCCCCTGCTAGTAATGACATGAGTTTGAGAACTCAGTGAAAGGGAGAATTAATCCTTGCTCTTCCTCACATGGAGGGCATCACCCTGAAAGCCTTCTAGATAGGTGTTCCTGCCTTGTTACCTTTATATACCACAGCCCTGGCAGTGTTCAAGGCCAGGTTGGATGGGACCTGCTCTAGGGGAAGCTGTACCTGCCAGTGGTTGCATTTGGAACTGGAGGAGCTTTAAGGTCTTTTCCAACACAGTCTGGAATTCTCTGGTTCTGTATTCAGCCTCTGCACACTATCACTTGCAGGTTTCCAAGCGGGAACTATCACTCAGTGCATGAGCACTGCTCTCCATGAGTCTCCAGGAAGTAGCCAAATGAAAGTAAAGCCTTGTTGCTGTTCTTACATAGTCAGATCTGGAAGATCATAGGACGACTAGCCACCTTTCCTAACCTGAATGTGCTCACTATGTGACATACAGGAACCAGAGGTGGACAAACAGTCCGGTTTCAAGCCCTGCATACATCCAGCTCCCATTGTGCTCCTCCTCCCAGTGCTGCCTGCCATGTCTCATCCTCATGATCCACACTGTTCTAATCACACTCCTTTTGTGTAAGGTTTATATATTTACACCAAGCTGAATAAAGTTTTTCTCTAGGAGTACACTTGTCAGTCCATCTGTCATAGTAACAATTCCCCATCTCCTGGCTGTCAGAGAGCCTCAATAAGCTGTGCACTTGCAGATTTATGTGTTGGTAATAACCAAGTAACATGGCGCAGGCTGCAAAATACAATTTCCTGCAGAAAAGCACAATGTGACCTATTCCATCTCCCTACCTGTTGGTAATGCCTATCGACTGGCTGTCACTGTCTTGTCTGGGCAGGAAGGGTCCAGTGCACTTCCCAGGAGTCAATGATAGCCTCTCTGTTACACTGAAAGCTGCACTGAGTCCTGCATCAGCCCTTGCATTTGTTCTCCCTGCTCCTCTCTCAGACTGACGTGCCACCAGCACACCCCAGGGTGAAGGCCAACAGCATCCTGGGCTGTACTAACAGGAACATGGACAGCAAATCACAGGAAGTCATTATTGCCTTGTACTCGGTACTTACTAGACCACACCTAGAACACTGGGTTTAGTTTTAGTCTGTTCCAGTAATGGATATTGATAAACAAGAGGGAGTTCAGTAGAGGGTTACTAAGATGGTCATGGGGCTTGAGCTCTTGCCCTGGTAAGGAAATAGTGTGGGAATGGAGTTTGTCCAGCTTGGAGAAGGCTTTGAGGGCATCTGCTAGCAGTTTGCCAATCAGCCCCTTTGAGAAGGAAAATAGGGCCAGGTATTTTATAGCGGTGCATGGTGGAAAAACAAGAGGCAATGGCATAAACTGAAACAGGAGGGGTTCAGAACAGACAAAAGGAAAGTTTTCTCCCAGTTAGGACAGTCAAGCAAAGGAATAGGCTGCCCACAGAGGCTGCAGCATCTTGGAGGTCTTGAAAACCCAACTGGATAAACCAGCCTGGTCTGATTTCATTGCTGATGTTCGGAGGCAGCTGCACATCTTGAGGGATCTCCTGAGGTCCCTTCCAAACTGAGTTATTCTGTAAGTTTATGGTTACAGTCAGTGAGCATCACTTTCTGGGGTGACAGAGGCTCAAGCAGACATCTTAGCCTGTTTAGCTGGATGGTGGGAGCAACATGAGCCCGTAGAAGTCAGACATATGCCAAAGGCTTCTTCTCTTTCCACAGATTGGAAACAGATGGTTGTCACAAGCTGCTGCTTCTGCATGTGTCCAAGATGACTGCTGTAGAGAAACCACATGGCAATGTGACCAAGGTAATAGATGTGATTCAGGCGTGATAGCATCTTCATGTGAAAACACACCAGTGTATGATCCTAGTAAAAGTGTTGATGTCAAACAGTGGCTCTACTAAAGGTCTGCTAAAGGCTCTGCTAAAGGGACTGATCCAAACCAGCTGCTGTTCTGCTGAGTAATCCCAGTGCCCAAAGGATAATGAACTGCCAGCTCCTTGGAGATGTACAGTGAAGACATCACCACGCTAGTAATGGTGCTGTGTAGAAGCAATACAGATCAGGATCCAGGGCCAGGAAAAGACTGAGGCATCACCAGCTAAACAAATCACAGCTTGAGTTACAATAAATATGGTTCCTGAGACATCCCCTATGTGTAATCTATCCAGGGCTGTTCTCCAGTATGCACGCAGCATTACGGGGTTTTGCCTAGAGGCTGGGGCTGTTAGCATGCACAGAGCAGAGGGAAACAGCTTCACTTAACCAAACAGAAGACATCAGTGAGCCAAGGGGCTCTGGAAATTTACAAAGGGAAGCAGGAAGCCCTCCAGCCACAGGCAATACTTTTCCAAGATAATGGAATAAGCCATAGACCCCATCAGTCGCGGGTTGCATGTTGAGGGCAGGGTAGCAGGGACAGGGACTGATGATTTCTTTGTGGTTGTGTGAACAAGTGTGTACATGTGTGTAGAGTTCCCCATGTGCCCTCAGGCATGCTCAGCTGCACATGATGCATGTGGTTCTTGGAGTGTCAAGGTGCTCACAGGGCTGTGGGAGCCATCTGAGAGCTGCTTGTCTTGTAACCATGATTAACACACTGCAGCTAAAGAAGCAAAAGAAGCCCAGCTTCTTTCTTTCTTGAAGAGCAGCCAATCATATGAGGAGAGATGGGATCCCAAAGGAAGTACACAGTTTAACAGGGAGCTGATAGGCAGGAGTCTCCTCATTTGAGCACGTGTCATTGTGAGAAAGCTCGTGGCTGACTGCAGAAATGTGGTTGCAGCCATAACAATAAACCCATCCTACAGTTTCCTGCACTACTGCAGGTTCAGATGGAAACGATCTTCTTCCCCAGTGAGATGCACTGGTACAAGACCCAAATTGCAACAATTTCAGTTCCCTGCTGCCCAGACACGAGTGCTGGGCAAGGGCAGGGAGCAGGAAAAGAGCACTGGGATGGTGCCGCCTGAGAGTACATCCCACACTGTTAAGCATCAGATGGTGCTTTATCACGCAGCAGGAGCTCTCCCGTGGCACGGTTTGTGTGATGGCACCTGGAGCACCACTGGGAAACTTGGGCTGGATGGAGTCCAGGCTGCCCAGGCTGCATTCTGCTTGTAAGCCCTGCCATGTGGCAGGTCCATCTGATTGATGGTCCAGGCAGTCTGGTTTTCTTCAGCTGATCTGTTTCCTGTGCAGTGACTCTTGGTCCTGTCAAGCTATTGGCCAGGAGTGGCCAAACACACACCCTTTGACTAGACCCTCATTAGTGCTTCCTCAGCAGAGCTGAGCAGGTCTGCTGGTTCCTCCCCAGCACTAACAGGAGAAAATGACTGGCAGTTAGGGTGGGAACTGAGCTTCAGAGCAGCTCAGCAGCCAGCCTTCATCCTACTTGGTTATGTGAAAACATAATGAGGCAAAATACAGTTCCCCACTGGCACCCTCCAACCCCCGATACTGTGGCACAAGTCTGGTTAAAGCATTTCAATCACATGGGTGGGAAACAACACTCAGGCTTGGGATGTCTCTTTTCAGGCTGAACAGTGCTGTTGTATTCTTCCCTGTGAGGGTGCTGAGGCACTGGCACATATTGCCCAGAGAAGCTGTGGCTGCCCCATCCCTGGCAGTGTTCAAGGCCAGGTTGGACACAGGGGCTTGGAGCAAGCTGCTCCACTGGAAGGTGTCCCTGCCCGTGGCAGGGGTTGGAGCTGGAGGAGCTTTAAGGTCCCTTCCAACCCAAATCAGGCTGGGATTCTGTGAATTTTCCATGTATGTGTCTGCCTGATACAGAAAATGTGCATTTTCTGCCAAAATCACAAACCGAACACCTCCGCATGGATTGTTCCCACACTGCATCTTTAGGGCTGTGGCTGGTTCCTTCCTCTTCCATCTTGAAAATTCCCCAATGACTCAATTTTCCTTCTCATTAACAGAGGGATTATATTACATTCTCAATGGCCACACCAACTAGGGCCACTGGTGATGAAAGGAGGAGGGTGAGGCAGCACAGGGGACAGCTATTCATCCGAACTTCTGTAAGTTTTCCATGGGGTAAATTGCTGAGGATCTGGACCTAGCTTGTGATCAGAACCCCAGAGTGCCCCTTCACTCCCATTTCCAGATGAGATACAAGATAACCCCCCCCAGGAGCAGGGCACAAATGAGTGATGGGAGCACAACCCTGTGGATCCCCTGCCAATGCCTGTGCTTTCAGTTTTGATGGGATAGATACTCCAGGAGAAGAGCAGAGGATGAGCTAACAGTGTGCACCAGGAATAACTGCAGCATTGACTGCTGCTGATCCCCAAAAAGGCTGGAGCTGGAACAGGGGTTAAGAGAAAGGAAGAAATAATCACCTCAGCTCCTTGGCTGATTTCCCAGTGGGTCCTGTAGATTCATGCTCAGTTTTAGAGCATTAGAGGAAGAGGTACTGGATGTGCCCTCTTCAGATAAAGTCTGTCTTGATAAAGAAGTGAATAAATAACATTACCCAAGGAATAAATCTCCTTCACATGACCTGCAAAGTGCAGTCTTTTCTTGTCCCCCAGCCAACCAATTTTCACAATCCCTTGACACACATGGCTCATCGTTTCCTCTCAGCACCTTAAGCAAAAGGTCTGTAGGCAGAGGAGTGTGATCATTCCCTGTGGCAAAACTTTTTGCAGCCAATATCTTACAGGGCTGAGCCAAGATGTCTGGGCACGGGCACCCTTCCAGTGTGGATCTGGTGGTGGGATCAATACATTCTGGCTGTAACCATTTGCTTTTCCAGTAGGAAGATAGAGGTTGCCAAGGACCAATATGTTGGATAGCTCAGCAGATGAAACACATGACAGATGTGACAAGGGTAGTGCTATTAAATGCTCAGTATAGGGCCTGCAGAGCTCTGAGCCAAGATCTCATCATAGCTCATGTCCACAGGTCACAGTCAGGAACAGACTGTAACAGAAGGCAACATCCAGCTCTGGTCTCCCAGTCACCTCTTCTTCCCAAGGAACAGTCACAAAAGCGGAAGAATTGGCCACATTTCAAGTTAAACCCTCGCTTTTTTGAAATTCCGCCTTAATTCTAGCCTGACTTTCTGTAACTCTCCCTGCTTCACAGCCCTGGGCACTAAATTAAACCTTTTTCTGTGTGCGAAGAGCCCTCTACTGACAGAAATCTCCCTCCCATGCAGATAGTCGCAAACCTCTACCAGTGACTGCCTGCTGCCCTCCTGCATAAAGATAATAGGCTAAACCTGTTCAGTGCACCGTTTTAAGGCAATCTGTCAGGAAACACTGCTTTTTAGTAAGTATGCTTTGCTGTTGGGGGTGACTCAGGCAAAATTTGAGATGCTGGTCATATAGAGTCATTAAAAATCCCATCAGTGATCTTATGAGGTTCAGGGTTGTTGGTCTAACAATCTCATCCCAGCTCCGTTGAGGGTAATCCCTTTCTTCCTAGGTAGGTTTTCCTTCGGTTTGCACAGATGGACACATTCATTCCTGTTGTGCAATGCTGAGTGCCTGAGATCTTAACACTCCAAAATGTCACTGCTCATTGCCTCACGTTCAAGCTGGTAACCCACCATGGGCAATGTCCCACCTGAACCACAGCAGCCTTCTGTACCCATGAACGGCACCAGAGCCCCAGGGCAGCAGTGAGTGGGAGTCTGCTGGGCTGAAAACCCCAGAGTCCATCTCACTATGCACTGTCTCATGCCCCTCCTTTATTTTGGAAGCAGGGAGCTGTGAAGTTCTCCCCATCCCTCACACAGTGTGCAAACATCATGCAAGGGGAAGGGGGTGATATTGCCATTCTGCTGTTACCGTGTTGTTTGGCAAAGAGGCCAACCTTCCTCTTCCTCTTCTTGCTGCTCCTCCTTTGCTGCTTGGTCTTTCCTGGTGCTGACAGGCATCACACAGCGAAGGGGACAGGAGGAACTGCTCTGATCTGACCTCCCGACCCAAGAGCAACCCAACCATCCAGCAATGTGACAGCCAGTCAATGGGCCTGATTAATTAACTCCTAATGAGTTAATGTGAGCACTGGAGTGGTGGAGAGGGGAAGCCTCCCGGTGAAAGCAGAGCTCTGGGGCCTCGCAGGCAGGAGAAGGAAATCGATTCCCTGCCTGCCCCATTTATCACAGTGAAACACAGAGATCCATTGAATAACAGTGCTGGATGGCTGGAATGTCACCGTGTCACTGGATGAAGAAGTGTGTGGGCCTGTGCTCCCGCTGCTGGAGGCTCCTGGAGCAGCTCTCCGCTGTGTGGATGATGAAGCAATGCCCTGAGCATGGTCAGCACTCCTGTGCCTCCCTTCATTCATGTTAGACCTGTAGTTTCTGAAACTTTAGGAGAATGGGATTGCTGCAAACACTGCTTTCTCTGCTGCCCAGGGAACAGTCTGGAGATCCAGAAGCAGCTCAGGTATCTGAGATGTTCTGGCAGGCAAGATCCATCAGAGATTCAGAGCCCATTGGAGGTGCTTTGGCAGGGAAATGTGTCTTCTCCGCTGCCAGTTCCCTGATGTGAGCAAGCCCCAAGTAGGCAGGACATGGTGTGTGTGAGGAAACAATGGCCATGAATCTGCTCTCATGTTACCATTGCCATGTCCTGGGACTTACAGGAGACCCTGCCACCACCTGCATCCTCTTCGCATTGTTCAGTTCTCTGCTCCCAGAGCTGAAAGAGAAGACTGTATGGGTCTTCACTACCCAAATGTGCTCCACGGGACACTTGTAGGTATTTTTGGCAGTGTGAGCGGGGCACAGAAGGTGTTAGATCCCCTGAATGTATCCCTGTCTCATTAGCATGGCCCCCTCTCCACAGCAGACAGCAGCAGGGCATAAAGTAACAGGGACCTCCACAACCTCTAAGCAGATTGCTCTCCCTTGCAGGATGAAAGCACATTTTCCCCTGCTGTCATTGACCTTTCTTTCTTGATTCCAATATTTTCCTAGCCTTCCTGCCCTTTCTTCTCCAGCTCTCTTCTTGGCTCTCTTGTGCTCCCTCCTGTTCCTCCCCAGGAGCCATCCTGCCTGGTTTGACTAAGGTCCGTCTTCTGTCATCCTCAAACTCTCATGTCCCACACCAGGGACACAACAGACCTGCTTATCCTCCCATACCTCTTAGCTTGGTTCACAGACCTGGCTTGACCAGAATAGCTGATCACTCATCTTTATCCTCTCCTCTTTCTCTGACTCAGGTGCTGTGCTCTTCTTTTGGGGCATCACCATCATTGCTCAGTCCTATCTTGTCTGACTCTGGGCTCATCAATACATTTGATGCATGTGGCTTCATCACGCCTCTCTGTTTTGGCTGAGCTGCCCAGGTCTGTGCTCTGCAGCTAACATATGGTTAATCACAGCTTCCCAGAGTCCCCTTCTCTTTCCAGGAAACAGTGACAAAATGCAACACTATCCTCCCGCTCCCATCCTTCCTCCTCGTTCTGCAGAACCTTCCTGCTGGTCTGCCCTCTGCCAGCTCTCTCTACTCACCGCTCCCACAGCATTTTCTTCGGAGGAACGTTCTCTTGTGAAGTTCCTCATGGTTCTAATCCTAGTTCCTTCTCCCTCTGCACCTTATTTGCAATCACACACACAGTGAACTCACATATCCAGCTCTAAACAGCTTCTTTTCATCTTGAGCACAAGTTTTATCTTGTGTCTTGTCTCCTAATAGATAACTTGGCATCACTCAAGCTGACTGCCATCTTCAAACTCATCTTAAAACTCTTCTGCCCAGGTAGAATGGACCGCCCCAGGAGGTGCCTGTTTCTCCCACTCCTCATAACAGAGATGAAACGAGACAACTCCTCTTCATAGGGCTGGGGTTCCTGGAGATGAATCCCAATCCCCATATGCACACAGATAGTTAATGTGCCATGAGTAATGCACTATAAATTCATAGCCTGGAACCTTCCATGCCAGCTTCCCTGGGCAGGTCTTTGATGAAATCTAGTGTTTTGTGAGTGTAATGTCAAGTGCAGGCTTTGGAGAACAGTGTAACGTCTGAAATGGGTCTGGTGAACACTGAAGCATTTGGGCTAAGAATGTGCATTTACAGACAGCTTTGTTTGGTTTAGTATTCACAGCAATAACCTTACAGTAATTCACTTTTGCTGTGAGCTGGTGAATGACTGGTGAATCTGCCAGACCCCTTCAGGCATGGTTTTGTTGTTAACATTCCAAGTATTTAACAGTGTGCTCTATGTCTCATGGTGCAAGTTGAATTAACTGTTTTATTTTCACTTGCATAACTTGCACTTCTTAATCAGGATTGTCACAGATACCAACCCAGGCATGTACAGAGTCTCTGTGCTTGAATAACCAAACAAATCGAACTGCTTTTTAAATATCAGCATGGTTTTTAAAAGAATAAATGTTTGAATACACAAGTTCTTGTGCAGTCAAACGTCTGTGAACAGGAGTGAAGCACATTCAGGGCTTTGTCTTATAAATTTATTCAGGAACAAATTTTCCCGTTTTATGTAAATCCAGCATGCCCGACTGCTTGCAGAGAAGATTCGTAAAGGATTCATGAAGATGGGCTCATTAGAAGCTCCCTTTCAAAGTGAATAATTATCCAAGCAAGCCTTTACCCATTATTCACTCAGCTTTCCACACTCCATTGGAAGGCAAGGCACAGCAAAGTCTTCAATGAGCCATCTAAGAGGGCTGGAGATCCTTTGGATTCCTCTCTCCAGGCTGGTAACTCTACAGCAACTCCATCTGTGTTGAGGCACAGATGGAATGCTGTTTGTTCAGTGCTTTTGATTTGTTACTCCACCTTCCTCATGTTTTCATTGCATCTCATTTCAACTTCCAGAAAGACAAAATATCTTCATGACACGCTCAGTTACCCTCTACTCAGCACCAAAGATCAAGAACCAGTCAGTGAATAACAAGCAGACACAATGACAATGACTTTGGTGCTGTCCTTTGGAGAGAGAAGATGCCCCAGTCACATATGTACAAGGTGGCTGGGCTGGCCAGCCCTCACTGTGTGCTGTATCCCTGTCACTGCATGCACAGCTGCAGAAATAGAGATCACACCAGAGTGAGCAGGTTATGGGGATGTGCCATCCAGGCAGTGCAATAACTGATGTGACAGGCATCAATAAAAATCCTTTCTTTAGCCCTTAAACAACAGGCTGGAAAACATAAAAACAATTCAGGTTCTGGAGAGACCAGTGTCTCCGTGGATTGAATAGGGCTCCAGGCACTCTTTCTTCATTAAAGTTTCTCTAGGGATACATTAAGTGTCCACACAGTGTTTTCTGGTCTCTGACTACTTGCTTTAAAAATAATGTTTGGGCAGTTATCTTCATGTCTCATTAGCATCACATTAATACAAGCATAAGTCTGAAGAGTCAGTACACCATAAACAGACCCTTGATCGTAGGATCATTTAGGTTGGAAGAGACCCAAACCAAGACCCTCTGCTTTAACTGCATCAAATATGATCTTTTCAACACTTATTTTGCTATTAAACAGAGTGGCTTCCCTGGCTCAGCCCTGCTTCGCTGTTCCTTCCACCTCATCCACAGGGCAAATCCTCCTGAGTCCTGAAAAGGTGGTTCAAGTTCCCCAAGCCAAGCTGGCACACCAGGGGCATGAGGACCATTGAAGGTATCGATTGCTCTATTTCTCCTTGAATAAACATATGGCTGAGCCATCTGACATATATGAGGTATGTGATGATCCACTTTGAGCATCCTGATGCAGAAGTGGTGCATATACGGAATGGCTGGACTCAAGCTTTTTGCTCTTTAAAAATTGAAAAAAGAACTGTAACTTTTTCCATTTGCTTCCTGATTTTAATCTCCTTCATCTCCATAAGCACACAAAGCATTTGAAAATAAACACAGTAACTTCCTTTCTCTTTCCAGCTTTTGGAGGAGAAGTTGGATTTGTTCATTGTTTTATGGATGTGACTCCCTCTTTGCTCCTGTACCTCTCCAAAGGTCCATGCATGTTTGCATTTGTACACGGAAATAATGTACTGAGAGAAAACAGAGTTCAAGAAATGAACTTTGTATTCAGTTTTGAAGGGGGCGAAGCCTGTAGCCGCACTCCTCCACTGGGGTGGGGACATATACAGCCTGTGACCAGACTCTTTGATCTCTCTCTCTCTGGCTGCATAATCACAGCAGAGGTAGGAACGGTCATTCCCGTCCCACTGTGTATTTTAATGTTTGCTGTGCTTTTTCCTACAGTGTCCCACAGAGGCAATTAAAGGAAGCAGAGAATTAAGCAGGGCTCACAGCATGTCTGCATTTCCATGAGGGCATTCACAATGATGGTTTCCTGGCTGAGGTCTTTGCTGGGTCTGGGCTCATCACTGCGTTTGGTGGAGACTCCTCCATATGTCCTTGGCAAGGCACAGCCTTGTCCCATCCTCCTGGACAGTGGGACCAAGATTAACTACAGTGGCTGCGCCACATCTTCTCTGAGATGTTTTGCAAGCCTCAGAGCTGTGGTTATGTATTTGTGGTTATAGAGAGAGCAGTGTTATGGAGAGAGGTTCAGTGGAAACTTGTGAGTTACTGTGAGGGGCAGAACTGTGGTTTCAGGATAAGGAGAGCTTGTAGCCTGCAGGCAAGGGCAAGGGGGGCTGAAATACTTAGCGCATATCTCCATTATGCGGGAAGCTGCCCATTCTTTCATGGTTGTCTCCAGCAATGGTGTTACTCACTGGGCTCAGGCTCAAGGCTGGACAGACCTGTTCCTCTCTCAGCCCTGTCCCTTGGTGTCCAGCCTCATCACTGCACTCCTTCGTGTATCTCAGGCACAGCATTTACTTCAAAAAGAGCCTTGAGAGGCTGATGCACAATAGCCACACCAACACACTCAGGCCCCAGGGGTCCCCTGACAGTATCACCCTCTTTCCCCCAGCCATTGTGTGTTGCGCTAGTCCAGCACTTCTTGTTGGTTCCTGAAGAGCCCTACCAGCCGCACTGATGAGCCGCAATACTGATGAGCCCCAATACATGCCAATACTCCCAGCCGCTTTTGCTTGAACCTGTGTTAAGTATTCCCATCCACTTTAATTGAGACTAATGGACCTGTAAGTGCAGGTCTGTGAGCAATATGTCACAGGATGCCTGCCATATGTTTCATATTTCCATCTTGAGGGGCCTTTTCTCACTCACTTAGCACAGCTCTGACCGGACAACAGGCTGCTGCAGCCACCAGCCTCTGTATGGAGGCTGCAGTGTGAGAAGCAGGTCGACAGACAGGCAAGCCATGGGCTTGGGGTTTGTGTTTCCAGACAGATTTGGAGCTCTGGAAGGGAGCAGAGACCTTGCCAAGGTGTCCTACCTTTCCTTTCTCAGCATGTGCAGGGAGAAGGAAGCCAGGCACTGGGGTGGGGGAGCAGGGGTGGTTTGTTGGTTCTGTGGTCTGTAAATTCTCAGGATCACTTTTCCTCCACAAGACTTCCCGCTCAGCTTCTGCAGAATGCTTCATTCTCATGAGAACCTTCGTGCCTCAATGGGAATGCGCTCAGCCCAGTGTCTATTACAGGGAATGCTCACTACTGGGGCGGGGGCTGCCAAACACCTGCCTCCCCCCGCCCCCAGCACACCCTGCCCTCTGCAGACTGACCCTTCCCCTGTGCTGGTGAGACAGGGAGGCCCCCCCACAGCCACTGTGCCTGCAGGACACGTACAAGGTTGAACCTTTGCAGCACCCTGCTGCAGAAGCTAAGCATGCCCAGGTGATGTCTCAGGCTCCCACACTCTTTTCCTCTCTCTTCCCCAGCTGCCCTTTGCCTTTCAGTTCTTGCAGTTGCTTTTTTCACTGTAAGCAGCCTGTTGTTCCTTGCCCCTGTGGGTCTTAGCAGCCTCGACTGCTCTTCACTCCACATTCCTCTGACCACCATGTGCACAGAGCCAATTGCAGCCCAGGACACTGCAGCAGCCATAGAATCATAGGGTGGCTTGGGTTGAAAGGGACATTAAATATCACCCAGCCGCTGCAGTGAAACCATTGTAACAAACAAGGGTTGGTTTTACTCTTCCCTTGTGCTAGGTTCAGCTCTAGAAGCCTGATGGAGAAGCATCTCAGGTGAGAGACAGAAGAACTGTCCCCATGGTATGACAGCATCATTCCCCTCATGTAACCTGGTGTGTGCTGGAGAGGAGTACCACCCCAAGGGCACATGGGAGCACAGAAAGTGAAGATTTCAGCTTGTTGGCAGGGAAATTGCATTTTGAGTCACCATTTTAGAGCTCAATTGAAATCTGGGCCAGCCCCATGTCTCAGTGTGTCCACATGGAAGGTCCTGCTTTGTCTGAGGTAAGGCTGCAGCCTGCAATGACAAATCACAGCTTGGAAAGGGAAGCAGAGGAGACACTTGTTCCAGAAGTGTGTGTGCAGTCTGGAGCATCAGTCCAGGCTTCCCTCTGCTGCAGCAGGTTGAAGATAGAGGCCCCTGAATAGAGCACCATAGCATTAGACCCACCTCACTGCAGAGCGCTTTCACACTTCATTTCACTCAGGCAAGATGTTCTGCTCCTTGAATGCCACCAGATAGTTCATTCCTCGAAAGATGCTAATTACTGCTGATTGGTTTATTAGCTTGCTGCCAAGAATCCATCCTTTTCCTAGGGAAGGCAATGCCAGACAGATGCTTCTTGATCTGAGACCTGCAGGGCTTAAGTCCTCACACTCTGCAGGGCATGAACAATGCTTAAAGTCAGGGCTGCCAAGAGCTCATTCTCTGCAAGTGGTAATGCCATGGCTTGGAATCTGGTGCTTTTCCTTATTTTTCCTGGTAGCAGCACATGACCTCCCCTTGCTCTCTGTACAGTACAAAGCCTCTGTGTCTTTGATCTGATAGTGTGCTGTTGATCCATTCTGGATTATGTACATCTTGATACACTGATTAACTTGGTTTCCAGCATGACCCCTGCTCCTTCCACACTTTCCAGGCTGTAGTCCCCCACTGTGGAATCACAACCTTCATTCTTTGTTTCTAGACAGTGAGCTT
The DNA here is from genome assembly GCF_012275295.1 of Melopsittacus undulatus. NCBI lineage: Eukaryota > Metazoa > Chordata > Aves > Psittaciformes > Psittaculidae > Melopsittacus > Melopsittacus undulatus. The sequence continues at coordinate 551,696 of NC_047538.1, read as the reverse complement.
GCATCCAGCTGCATTACACTGCATTGTGTTTGATTGCGTTCACTGCGCCAGGCGAGGCAGATTGATTGTGAACTATTTACTTCAGCTATTCACTCTTCATTATTCACAGTATGAGATTCATCCCATAAATGAGGGAACTGCCTCGAAATGCTCCTTATTGGTTTTGTTCCCCGACCATGTTCTAAGGCTTTTATAAACAGGAGGAGGGAAATTACAGGTATTTCAAAACAGCCACACAAACCTATCATGCATCAATTTGCATTAGTGAAGACATGCTTTCTGGAGCTGATTCCAAAATTAGACTGGAACAAACCCTGTAATCTCCCTTTCTCTATTCTCCCCTTTTTCATAGTTGATGATAATTTCTTACTGAAAACAAATACCTGCATCTGGACACTCTCCAACCACATTAATGCCCATTTGGGTACTTGGAAGATTTTTCTATTTATGAAGAAAAAAACTCACTTTTTCAGTGACAAGCAGACACAAAGTGCTCTGACCCATGTGGAGGTGCCACTGCCCCTTCCTTCTTATCTGTTGAGAAAGTGGGAACAAACAAGCCATGTTGAGTCTTCCAGCTCCTTCTGTTTCTGTCGTCTCCATTAGCTTCACATTCCTGGCTTGATCTTACAACACAAAGGATTTCCAAATGCTTTTTCATTCAAGAATAAGATCCATCGGGGACTGATTCACATCCAAGAGCAAATATGAGGAGGTATATTCAACCCTCAGCTGGCCAAGGACTGCAAATGATTGGGCTATTTAAGTAATTTCTAGGAAATGAGCTGGGAGGTTAGTGTTCAATCAGTGGCAGTCACAAGCCCATTACAAGGCTGTGCTGCTTGGATCCAGGCAATGGTGCTGTGAGCTGCACAAACGTGAGGAATAGATATTCTCTCTCCCAAGGAGCTTACAGTTAAATTGGCTTAATATTCACTCTGTGAAACTCTATCAGAAAAGCCCTTTCCTTCACAGAGAATCCGCTTTTCAAATGATGTGCCTGAGCAGTTTGGTTTAAATCCCCAGCACACTTAGATGCCTTTGCAGTCATCACCCACTACTGTTCTTCACTTAAATCATGCTGAGCACAACCTAGAAATGCCAGAGCAATGGATTGTAAAGCTGGATTTGCACATCCATAGCAGAACCCCAGTGGGACTGGAATTGATATAGATAATGAGGATATCTAATTAGCAGAGTTAACACTAATGTGTTTTGGAAAGGACATTACTAAACCTCCTGCAGCAGGGCTGAGCCAGCTTCTAACTGCTGGAGACGGGAGTGGGATTTGCATGGGAGGAGGAATCCTAGAGATGCTCTTCAGGGTTCCTCTGCCAGCAGAAGGGCTCCTGCTGCCAGGCAGCCACCACTGCTCCAGGCTTTCCTCTGGCCTGGCCATCCCCAAGGGCACTCTCAGTTTTAGCTGCAAGCTGTGTCTGCTGGGATGTTGAGCCCAGCCTGGTGCCAGGTATCCCAGAGAGATAGCATGAGGCCAGCTGAACACCACTGATGCTACCACAGCCAGTCACAGTGGTGCTGGCCGGCACACAGTGTTTTAAAGAGACAGCAGCAGATCACTGCTAACTCTTGGAATCATAGAGCTATAGAATTGTTGGGATTGGAAAGAACCTCAAAGCTCCTCCAGTTCCAACCCCTGCCACGGGCAGGGACCCCTTCCACTGGAGCAGCTGCTCCAAGCCCCTGTGTCCAACCTGGCCTTGAACACTGCCAGGGATGGGGCAGCCACAGCTTCTCTGGGCACCCTGTGCCAGCGCCTCAGCACCCTCACAGGGAACAGCTTCAGCCTAAGAGCTCATCTCAGTCTCCCCTGTTCTGGCAGGTTCAAGCCATTCCCCTTGTCCTGTCCCTACAGGCCCTTGTCCCAAGCCCCTCTCCAGGTTTCTTTTCATTCTCTTAAGGTATTGAAAGGCCACCAGTAAGTTCTCCCCAGAGCCTTCTCCTCTCCAAGGCTGAACAAGAAGCATATAAGATACAACAAGAAGGATATCTCACATTAAATATGTTTTCAATCCAGGCTGCAGTCTGTCTCCACTGAGTGCTAAGCCCTGCCAAGGGCATTTTCACCCATGGAGATTCCTGGCAGGCGCAGGCTCAGGCTGTCCCCGACTTTGGAGCATTGCTGCCATCTATACGTCAAGGTGTGTGGGTGCTGAGTACCTCACACCTTTGGTGTGGCCCTGCTGGGGACTGGGGCAGAGGGTCTCACCAAGCCCCCAAGAGCACCGTGCATCAAGTGAACCTCTCCATCCCCATAGCAGCTCCTCTCACCTAGATAGCAGCAACAGCAAGAATTCTCTTCCTCAACAAGGACTTGCCCCTCCTTGGTGCAACATCTGACTGACCTTTCAAGGAAACAAGAGCAAGGAGCTGCTTGCAATGTCCTGGCCAAGCAGTGCATGTCCAGGAAGGATGGTTTCTCTGTCCCTGCATCACATCACATTTTCTGGGGTCACAATGTCGTGGTTTAAACCAAGTCCCCCTACTCCCAGAGAGTTAGGAAGGAGAATCCAAAGAATGTAGCCCCCACGGATTGAGATAAGAACGGTTTAATAGCTAAGGCATAACACAAACCCCCTACTGCCATTTACTACTACAAATAATAATGATACAGCAAACAGCAAGTGAAAAGAATACAACACCCACCAGCCACCGACCCATAACTCACTCCACCCTGCCCGGCCGAGCACCATGTGCTCCCTCCTCCATTTTTCTCCACAGCTCTACACCCTGCCTTCTCTTTCCCAGTATGCATCCTGGGCATCACGTGCTATGGTATGGAATACCTCATTGACTAGCCTGGGTCAGGTGTCCTGACTCTCCTTCCTCCCGGACTCCCCTCCCACCTGGCTGGAAAAAAAAACCTTGAACAAAAAACACCCTCAAAACATGCTCAAACCATGACATTATCCACCCCTTATTCCATACCATTCACGTCATGCCCAGATCCCACATTTTCAATACACCATCACTCTTAAGTCCACCCCTCGATCATGAGACATCTCTAAGTTGCATCTCTGGACTGATGGCCTGAAGTATCTGGGCCCACCAAAATCATCCACCGTCCCCTTCAGCAGTTCTACAGCTTGCTGCTGGGGACTCCATACAGCTGCCTTCCACCTCCAATGCTTCCAAAGCACTGGAGGGACCCAGTGGATCAGATACCCGGCTATACTGTCCCACATGCCCTGCCACTCATGACTGTCCAGCCTTGGGAACAGTCTACTGGTGCTCCTATGTACTTGTCTAAACTTAGACAAGACCCAGACCTGACTCTGCTCAACTTTTGGGATCAGACAAAATGGTTGTGGATGGAACACACTCTGTGTGTGTGCCACCATGCCGAAAACCATCACAATCAGCAGGCAGGTCCCAAGGGCACCCAAAAGCCATTCATAACCGTCAGAACTCTCAGATGATGCTGCTGCAGTTGTCACTGGGGCTGATGTAGCTGCCCTGCTTGCCAGCTCTCCCACTATCAGCTTCTCTTCTCCCGAGTCCGGATCCTCCTCCTCTGCCTTGCTGGGAAGTGCTGTGTAGTCTCCTGCATCCTGCTGGGGGTCGGCGGGCGACTTCCGGGGGACACTCTCGGCCGTCGGAGGGTCGGGAACGGCCGCAGGACTCACCCTCCCCACAGCCTGATCCCGCTGCTCAGCTACCGCCCTGCTCCGCTCCTCCCCCGCCTGCTCCCGCTGCTCTGCCACAGCCGTTTGGCTCCCCGTGCCGCTCTCCCTGGCAGCCTCAGCTGCCGGCAGCTCCCGGGGCCGCTCCTTCCTGGCTTCACGCAGCTCCACACAGACGACGACGAGGATAAGGACAAGGACGGCAAAGAGCAGCGGGACGGCCTGGTACAAGTTCAAGTCCACGGCCACGTCCATCCCCCCCTGCTGCCGGAGCCCCACTGTATTACAAGCCTCCGACACAAACACAAACACATCCAATCCATACACCAAGTACCCGGTAAAATCCCGAAACAGCGAGATCCAGAGAAAAACCTCTAAGAGCCAATAAATCAGCATTGTGACAAGAGACCATAAATCTGCTCAGATCTGTTCTTATCTCAATCCCTCGGGCCCCACGTTGGGCGCCAAAAAGTGTCGTGGTTTAAACCAAGTCCCCCAACTCCCAGAGAGTTAGGAAGGAGAATCCAAAGAATGTAGCCCCCACGGATTGAGATAAGAACGGTTTAATAGCTAAGGCATAACACAAAACCCCTACTGCCATTTACTACTACAAATAATAATGATACAGCAAACAGCAAGTGAAAAGAATACAACACCCCACCAGCCACCGACCCATAACTCACTCCACCCTGCCCGGCCGAGCACCATGTGCTCCCTCCTCCATTTTTCTCCACAGCTCTACACCCTGCCTTCTCTTTCCCAGTATGCATCCTGGGCATCACGTGCTATGGTATGGAATACCTCATTGACTAGCCTGGGTCAGGTGTCCTGACTCTCCTTCCTCCCGGACTCCCCTCCCACCTGGCTGGAAAAAAAAAACCTTGAACAAAAAACACCCTCAAAACATGCTCAAACCATGACACACAACAAAGTCAATCTCTTGCAGGACATCTGATAGAGGTCTAAGGACGACAAGTTTTGTTGCTGTCTATCTCCTGCATTATTTGGCACAGCACTGTGCACCAGCACTGGAAGCTGGAAGAGAAGCATCCTGGGGATCTGATGATAACACTGTGCTGCATCAATACTCACTCAACAGGCTTTGCTCATACCCTTTCTGTGTCAACGTATCTGATCTGAGCCCTTGATCTTTCCCTGCCCCCAGCACAGGTACGAAGGTGTGGTTTAGGTCTGCCTGCACTGGTGTCAGAGCTGAACTTTCTTTGTGCCATGCTCCCTGCAGCACTGCAAACAGCAGCCATGCCTAGCAAACAGATTAACACCATTGTTTACTCATGAGGCATCTGTGATAAGTTTCAGTTGTGTTAAAAAAGACGACAAACAGTATAAACCAGAGATGAACAACGTGGTTTGGGTGTTAGAGGAGCTGTTCTTCCTATGCACAGAATTCCAATCATCAGGAAAGAGCAGGAGACGTTTTGATCTGCTGATTCAGCACAACCCCAGGGAGCTCCACAGACGTCTTCCTGCATGTTAAGAGGAGCGATTGCTTGAGATGAATTTAGTGATGAGGGTGATCCCTGTGACTCTCCTGTCCTCCTGGCAATATTACAAGAAATGACTGGTGACAGGAAAGCCTTTCCACAGCTGTGATGGTCTGGTGGCTAATACACAGACTGATGTCAGAGCAGCCTCAGAGGAAGACTGCAGCTTCAGCAATTTACCAAGTGTCCTGAAGCACTTGTCTCAATAAGCTGAGAAGTTCTGCACCACCCCTAGTGCCTGCAGTGGTGTTGAGTGACAACCTGGACAGCAAAGGATGGACTGACAGGGAAACAGCACCCTCCCTAAAAGATTTTGGGTCATGCTGACTACACTTGCAAACCCATTTCCTCATGCTCTGAGACTCCCCACACAGACACTTTGGGATCAGAATTGGAACTCCACGGGGAAAGAAAGCATTTCAGATTAAAAGGGAGAAACTTCATTTGTGGATAGAAGAAATCTTTTGTGTAGCCCTGTCGTGGTTTAAACCAAGTCCCCCAACTCCCGGAGAGTTAGGAAGAAGAATCCAAAGAATGTAGCCCCCACGGATTGAGATAAAAACGGTTTAAACTAAATCTGCACAGTTCCCCCTTTGTTTCCCTTCCCCCCCCCCCTCACCTTCCCACTCCCGGAGGGATGGGAAGGAGAGCCGGAGGGATACAACTCCCACGGATTGAGGTAAAATCAGTCCAGCAATCAAGGTATAACAGAAATAACTACCGGTACCAATAACAAATCAATGTTAGAGGAGACAAACAGGGAGAGAGAATACGATACCACCCGCTGCCACGAGGCCAGCAGCCGGAAGCCCCAGAGAGAGCTTCCCATTGCCTCCCCGAGCTCAGCCCAGCGTGTTAACTCCTTCCCTCCCGGCCAGCTTCCAGTCCCCTCCCCGAGCAGGATGTGCTGTGGTATGGAATACCTCCCCGACTAGCCCAGACCAGGCGCCCTATCTCTCCCTCCTCCCTGGCAGAGCATGAGCTACTGCTGAACCCATGACAAGCCCAAAACATTACCTTTCCCTCCAGCACCTTACTGAGGCACCATAGCAGAGAGAAGGGCCATGAGGCCCAGCACAGCTTCTATCCTCTGCAGATGTGGGTGCAGGAGACTTCTACTCCTTTTCCCAGGGGAAGGTCTAATCCATCCTGTATTTGAAACAACAGCTCTCAGAGCTTGAGTAAACAAAAGTGGTTCTCAACCTATCTATATTTCTATAGCATCTCCCCTTACTGGAGGATGTCTTTCCCTTGGTTGTTCTTTCCCGACCACAGATCACAACACTGACACTTAAAGCAACATTTCAATATTCTCCTCAAAGACAAGAGAATCCCCAGTGCTCTTGTGATGCAGACTTGGGTGATTCTATGGACATTCAGAAACATGATCCATGTTGGTCCTTGAGGCAGAAAATCAATGGCTTTTAGGAAAAAATCCCCTCTGTGTCCAGCTGATGGAGTTTTTGCCTGGGCACTCAAACAGAAGGGAAGAGCAAATTTAAGTATATCCTGAGTAGTTACAGATGAGCACTGAGGCATGGACAGGGAAGAGCAAAGTGAAGGTGATGATGCCTGCAGGAGCACTCTCTGCCTCCTATGAGTCCTGATTCCTCCAGCAACATGCTGCAGATGGCAGAGATGTGGGTGCTCTGCCTCTGAGCGGAAGAGCTGTGGAACATTCATGAAACTTTGGGCAGAGCTTTTATGAAAGCTCATTTTATCTGGTGTAAGGCATCTGAATAACATAAACTTTTATTGAATTTTGTCAATAAAAACCTTAATGAATGTCAAATAGTGAAAATAATAAAAATCTTAATTGCAGTGAATCATCATTCGCATCAGTGAAACAGAAACCCCAATGATAGGAGTGTACACTTTATAGGATCACAACACCGATAGATGGGTACATGTCTAAGTGCCCATCTGGTCATGCTGCTCTGCTCCCAGGAGCATAGACGATGGGTTTCTAACTACTGATCTTATTCTGGCTGGGGTTTAAGTAAGGATGAGAGAAGTCATTGCTCATACATGCAGGCTTGATGGTTGAGCTGCTGCTGCGAGGTGGGAAAAGAAATGCCAGGAGATGGAAATCCAGGTGTCTCAAGCACATAAGGGGTTAACAGCCTGGGGAGTCTGGTCTAAAGCATCCTGCCATCTCCATAGATTGTGAAATGTCTTACTTAGGAACACATAACACAGGAAACCCTAAGGTAGCTGAAAGCTGAGGCCATTGTTCTTTCTGTGGAACAAAAAGCTCTTTTTGCACTGTACTGCTCCTATTCGCTTGCATTAAAGACGTTTGGGTTTTTAACCCCTGTGGCATCATCAGCTTCAGCAGGAGGAATTACAGAGGAATGGGAGGGCAGGAGGGAGGGGATCATTTTTGATATGTCAGAGAGATTATAAGCATGGGTCATCCTCAACCTCAGGCTGTGTGTAATGTTTTGGTGGAGAAAGGAAAGCCAGCGAAGAAGGCAAGGAAACACAAAGAGAGACATGAAAGGCAGCTGGAAGATGTCAGAATGGTGAACGGACAGAAAGTACTAATAGTTTATAAAAATAACAGCCTGGAGCTCAATTTCTCTGCAGAGATCCCATTTGGAACACAGAAAATTGAAAGAAAAGGCAATAAAACTGAGATCAAAAAACCTCTGAGTTCACATCCATCCAATATCACAGGAGCCACAGGGTGTTGGATCCGAACAATTACAGAATTACATTCTGCTGTATGGCATGTGCTCCCAATGGGATAACCCCCCTTCCCAACACTGTGATCTGGGCACCTATGGGGCACTGGTAGCAGCTCCCTCTTTGGACTCCATCACAGGGAAGAGACAGTGGGAGTCTGGGGATATCCCCTCCCTGATAATGTCCAGGGAAGACTCTCAAACCCCCAGGCATTCTGTACAGAGCAGAAGATACCCAGGCTCCTTGGAGACTTCCTAACCAAGCATCCAGCCGCGGTTTGGGTTAGCATTATTCATGGAGCAACAGGGTTCAGTGAAATAACGGAAACAAACAGTATTCCAGGTGACCTCTTGTCTATCTCCTTTTCATTGTCAAAGTTATAACTCACATTTCGAGAGGAGGTTACTTAATGTTTAGGAAATAAGGATGTTGTAACCACAGCATTTTCAGTCAAAGAAGGAAAGATCTGTCTCCAGTGAGGACAAACACTCATGTTGCTCCTCTTGAACATCTTCATTAACTTGCTAGACAATGTTCAGAGCACTTGTGCAGTCCCAGAAACCTCTCCAGTAGTAGAGAAGTTCTTTGTCGTTGTTGTTGGATTACTTTGGGTTTGGGAAGAGCCTCAGTCAGAACTCAGTGAAGCCCCTGCTTGCCATGTGGACTTCTCACTGAATTGACTTCTTTGCAAATCTTCTGAGGAGAAATCTATTTTTTCCATTAGCTCTCAGGAGTTCCCATCAACAGGATGCTTTCAGCCCAGCCTCAGAGACACTGTTGACAAGTGCAAAGTTATGTCAACCAAGGGAAGTGCAGGTATGTCAACATGCTGTCATTAATGTTGCCTTCACTGATCATTCACAGGTTTCAAATTTTTCCTCTTATTTCCTTTTGTATCCATTATTTCTTCAAGGCCTTGTTCATTGTTGCTGTCCTCTAAGAGATATTTTGTTCCAAGCCACCTTCCCCCAAAAATAGTAGTTCTGCAATTCATGTCTGCTCATCTCTACAAACATAAATGGACTGTAAGAGTCAATGGAGCCTAAATAACCTAATTAGAGTGAACATAGCACCCTAACCCAGCTCCTACCAGGCCTATCCAAGCAGAGGCATCAGCCTCATGGTCCAGGTTGAGCACCCAACAGACAAGTCAGTGGGAGAAACTCTCCAGATAGCCTCACTGGCTGAGAAAAGTCAGTGCCTGAAGACATGGAAAGTGTTATGTGATGCCAGGAAGGGCATTTGGAGATTGCACAGGACATCCTGGGATGTTTAGAGGAGGAACAAAAGTCAGGGATGGGAGGGAGTGCAGAGTCCTCTCTCCATGTGTCAGAACACCTCTGTGACTTAGGGGACCTGAGCAACTGGAGCGGAGCTGCAGGTCCCCTGAGCTCATATGTTCAGGTGCCAGAAACTGCTAACAGAAAAGAGATATTCCAACATACAACCTCCACATGGGAATAAGCCATTATGTCTGCATAGCCAGGGGCTTGCAGCATTTTTGCTCCTCTACTGTGCTAAGGAACTGTTGTATATGGCCAGGAGTTTGAGGATGATAGGTGCCTTGAAGGCTTACCAGTTCACTATCACATTTTTTGCACTAGCTGTACCTGAGAGCTGAGAGCACTGCAAACTGCATGGGTGCAAGAAGATAGGATCTGCACTCATAGCCTCTTTCTTTACTAGTAGATGAAAGAGGACCCAGGCTTAGTAGAGTCATACACATGTCCAGACTGTTCAACTTGTTTGCATGGATCTTGGCACAGATTTGGTTAAGGACAATTAGCACACAATCAGAAAACTGTGACACATAGCACATGAAAGGGGATGCTCCCACAGAGCTGGAAAGCAGCCACCCTGCACAGGAGCAAAGCCTGTTTAACCATGTGGTTGAGCCACACTGTCATCTGCCCCCAGGGCTAAAGAGCAGTGCCTGGTCTGATTTATTTACTGGCATAGGCAGAAGCCTCCAAGAGCCTCCACCCATTCTTCTTGCCCTACAGTCCTGACAATTCTTAGAGCTCTGATTAATTGGTTTAGTTAATAATGAGTCTAAAATACTCACACACACATAGCACATACCTCCCCCCCCCCCCCCGCCACCTGCAAAAAGCTGCTTTAATTACTTGCTGCTTGGCTAAAGGTTTACCAGTTATTTTCTTTACATTCTCCATAAACCCATTCACTCTGGCATCTCCTCTGAGCACTTTCCCAAGATCTCCAAACCCGTTTTTGCCAACGAATCACACTGTAAAGTTGCTGTTTTTCCTTTGTTGCCTGACTTATTCCATTTCTCTATTGCAGAAAAAGCTGCTGTTAACTTCATCAGCCCCTCAGCTGGTAAGGATCTGTTTTCCTCCCAGTATTGCTCTCTCCCAGTATTAGTGCAAACACTTCATCTCTCCACTCTGCAATTCTCGTATTAGTTTTCTGGTTTTATTGCAACCAGGGGTAATTCTCAGCTACATTTACACAACCCATAATTCTCAGCTGAAGGCCTCCAATCTTGTTGTCTTCTCTGGTTTTCAGGTTCAGAGAATCCTTCCACCACGTCCATTGGACACTGCTTTATCTTCTTTGCTGTGCTGTTTTCAACCCAGCTTATGGTCTGCTAAGCTTGGCAGAGCCCTAAGGACATCCCTGGACTTGTACCAAGTATAATTGAGCTTAACACATCACAAACATGGCTCTCTTTGCTGACAATATGTTTTCCATTATACTGTGCTCAAATCCTTGCCTTCTGGATTTCCCCTGGCACCTCACAGAACTTCATCTGGTGAATCCATTCCTCACTGTTTGAATTCAAGCAGCTGAGCTAATATCACTGATCTGGAACTGAGATTTCCTGCTAACCCAACCCTGTTGCCCTTTTAAGGGCAGCTTTTAAGGAGCTCCTCCTTGAGGTGAGTTCTCCAGATGGTGATATTTTCCTCCTCATACCAGAGGGAGCTCTCTGAAGATGCAGTTCTGGCTGGTTTTTGTTATAATATGTCTTGTTCTCTGAAAATATGGAAAACAGAACCATTTTGCTGCATTTATCCTTGGCATTAGAGACAGGGTGGTAACAGATGGATACAAAGTGGACTTGAAATCTCATCAGAGAATATCCTTCTCATTGTCCCTGGTCTCAGTGTTTTTGCAGTAAATCAAAGTGGTTCATTTTGTGTAAGCAAGCTTTCATGATTCCTTAGCTATGCAAATGGGTTACCCTTTTTCTTCTCACACGTGATGAATTTGTCTACCAAAACCAGACCTCTATAGACACACCAGAGCCTTCCTTTGTAGTTGGTAGAAAGAAATGAAGATGCTTCTTGTTATAACAGGGACTTTTAATATCAAGTGAAACACTCTTTGCCTTCCAGAGGGCCAGCTCATCTGCAGACACCTACATTGTAAGAGTCTAACATGAAGTGAGATAAACCCAGCCTGATGTCTCCCACTTTCAGCTATGTCCACTGCCCATGGCAGGTTCCAGAGAGAGCATATTTCCACCACCCTCTGCTCCAGTCCCTGGTGTAGAAAATCTTTATGTTTGGGGATTATTTCCATACTCTGACCTTTGCTTTTGTTAGAGGAGACCCTCCTGCTGCATAGACTTGGGATTCAGCCTGACATGCTTATTTGGCCATTTCTACTACTGGGTTGTGTCTTACGGACTGCCTTCCACCAGTTCCAAGCCCTCACCACCAGTTATGTACTACGTATTTTATTGGCATTAGTCGCTTGCTCTATGATGAGACATGGCAAGGAACCATATCTATTTAACCAGGGTTAAATATATAATTACTGCTCCTTAATAAAACACTGATTGTCCTGATTTTCTCACTCTGGTCACCTGCTTAAACCAAAACCCTGAAATCTAAGCATCCTTTATTCGTTCCATGGGAATTTCAGGGCAAGAACAGCTTTGCTGCTGTTGAGTCACCTCCACTGCTTTGAGAGGGCCAGTGGCAGGGGAGGTTCCCAGATACAGGTTTTTTTCCCTTTGTTCATGGATGTGAATGCATGGGAGGTATCATCCTCACCTTTACTGCCATCACTTGTCTGCACTAGACAAGCTGGTGATGGTGATGGATAGCTGCTCTGCTCTTCCACACTCACTGTAAATAACCACATTGCTGTAGCAGAGGTTGCAGAGAGCTATCAGTCCTGCTTTGACAAAACATCTCCCTGATGAAAAGCTACTGGTCTCCTGTCAGGGTCACCAGAGAAGGAAGAAGCCAGGAGTCCCATTAGCACACAAGCCAGTATCCAGATCTGAGAAACCAAAGAGATAAGGACCGGGATCACCTTGTTCTGCAGCTGTCCGTTAACTTGCTCCATAGCTTTACTGCATGGCAATCACATGCACAGCTGTCTGTAAAGTCTTCCAGGTTTCACTCATGGGACATTTTTATCACACACCCCAGAGACCTGAGGTGAAGGGTGGCTGACTTCTGGTGGCTGTGCACCCTGACTGTATCTGCCCAACTGAAAGAGCAGCTCTTAGTTAATTCTGCCAGTTTAGGAGAGAGGAGTCACCCAGAGCTTCACCACCCTCAGAGGGAAGAATCTTGTAAGAGCCTTGTCTATGTCCTGAGTCACTGTTTGCTGCACTGAATTAATGGCACAGTTCCTCCACAGTGAGTAATTATTTGGGCCATTTCAGGACACAGAAGCAGCCTCCAAAGCAACGCAAGACACTGCTCTGGAAATGTCTTTCCTGTTTTCATAAGTAACCAGGCAGGAGTTTGCTAAAACCATTTCCAGTGTCTCAAAGCAGGAGCTGGTTAGCAACTGGAGATGGGGATAAACCTGAATTGGTTTGCTAACAGCTGCATTATCAACACCTCCATTGTTGTAAATCAGAAATTAACCTGGTGACCTTCACGCTGGGTTTGCCAAGGTGAGCAAAAAGCCACCTTGTATTGTACCTTAAGCTCCTGGCAAATAGCATCTATTTCCTGTGCCTCTGTTATGGCAGAGCAGCTGAAAGATTGCCAGTATTAAAGCTTCCTGGCCAAGCGGGGCTTGGATTCAGATTTGGCCCAGGAAAAATATCTGCTTCTGTCCAAGGACACGAAGCAGCTGAATGGTTTCTGAGCATTCCTGTGCCAAGCTTGACCTGAGTCCAAGTCAGGAGAACCCAACTGAAGGCTCCAAGAAGTCCCTGTTAAGGCAGAAAAGGGTTTAAGTATTTATGTTCCTATTTTAAAGGACTCATACCTCCGGATCCATTTCTGACCTGTCCAGCTCAGCTACAACTCACCCAAACGACACAACAGGCATTGAAATACAACTGGACAGCAGTTACCCAGGTCTCCTGTTGTTATCTCCCACTCTCTGATTAAGCTGCATTTTGGCATCAAACAACATTTCCAATGTTTCCTTGGCATCCTTGCTTCTTTGAAGCTGGCACAAGATGTTTCCACCCCTCCTCTTGGATTTCACAGTCTTGAATGACCTTCGCATATGCCTTTAAGCATATTTTCTGTATCACTTTAGGGATCCCAATCCTGGAGCCTTCCAAGAAAGTTTTGGTGTGTACTGAAGTACCCTTCTCAAGCACACAATATAAACAAAATTGTGCTGTACTAATGATATCCTGAATCACGGCACAAGGAGCTTCCTCAAACATCCTCCATCCAGGCAAGATCAACCTGGATTTCCTTTGGGACCTCAGGTACCTGACGTGTGTTTGACACAGAGGCAGGGCCATGAGATGGTCAGTGCTAGCTCAGGGCTATCAGAGGAATCATGTCCTGTTATCAGAGTATGTCTCAACAGCACTACCACCAGTGTCTGCTGCAAACTTAAACATGGCAAAAGATAATGTGGAAGAAGAGAACAGTGCCATAAGAGTTAAAGAGTCTGGCAGGAAATCCGCTCCCAGATGTCCACTGACAAGAGGTGAGATTATCAAACCAGAGGGGATGGAAAGGAGTGTAGATCCCCTCACCCAGAAACACACAGCATCTCAGTTGAAGACTGTCTCACACTGAGCCCTCCCAGCACTCAGGGACTCCTCGATGTGTGCCTATAGGATTGACATCTCCTCATATCTCTCTCCCTTGCTCACAGTCCAAAATGTTTTCCTTTTAAGAGCAAATAATACCAATATAGAGAAAAAGGAAGAATAATAAGAGCCATTATGGCTGCATCGTGAGCTCTTTAGGGCTTAAAAATAAAGAATTGCACAGTAAATGGGAGTGAGGAGCTGTGAGTGCAGAGTATGCGGAGTGGCAGCACAATCACACCGGAATAGAACAGCATTCCCAACATGCGCCAGGCTGGTGAGAAGCAGAAAGGGCACAAGAAAAGGCTCCAGAAATACCTTCAAAGTAAGTGAGCTGATGACAAAGGGAAGCCTAGCCCTATGGGACCATGACAGCAAATAACAGATGACACAGACGAGGCTGAAGCATTCAGCATATTCTTCCACACTCTGAATAAAGAAATAATCACAACAAGCTATGTAAGGCAATGCACTTACAAAGGGATTAGGCAGGCTAGGTGTGAGAAAGGATGAGCTGAAGAGACTGAACCAGGACAGAGGTACTCAGATACACAGCACCTGTACAGAGACATCCCCCTGGAGCAGTTGAGGATTCAGCTGAAGCTGCGTCTGAGCTGTTTGCTGCAGTTTTAGGGAGCCACACAAACACAGGAGGATGAGAAGGGGCTGAAACAGAAGTATAACACCTGGGTTTAGAAAAATGATGCTGAACAATGAGATCATGGTCACCCAAAAGGTGAGGTAATAAAAATGCCAGGTACAGATTTCTGAAGAACAAATCATGTCAGGTTCAGCTTATTCCTTTCTTTGTTATGATAGCTCATCTATGGAGAAGGGGAGCAGTACTAGGTGTGATGTCTGCTTTGGTAGATGTTTTCCTTGTAATAGGTTGGGATTTGACCCAGCTGCACAACCGAGAGCCCAGCACATCCCGGTAGCCGAAACCCTGGGGATGCAGAGCAACATTTACCTTTCCCACCCAGAATGTCCTTTATCTGGAAATGTTTAATCCCTTTCCCAGGAATGGGTCTACCTCTGACAGCTCAGCCCTTCCATTTTACTTGAGAGCTAAGGGATAATGTGCTCTTCACCTAGCATTCACTTACTCCCACAAACTGATTTTCAGCTTTGGATTTATCCCAAGTTTTCTTTTCCCCTTTGTGTGCTCTATTTAAAATCATATCATTCATGTTACATTTTTAGGCCTCTTCAAATGTCCTTGCTGCTGTTTCATGGTCAGCTGCTTCTTCCTCCTGAGCTAACAGAGAGCTATTAAAAGCCAAGGTTACTGTTGCTGTAAGGCAAGGGAGCTTCTGACTAACCTCTTAGCAAACACCCATGGATTACAGGCACAGGGTGAAGCCCTGCTCAAGCCTTCCCTGGTGTCTGTTCATTCCCTGGGTTTCAGCTCTGTAGGGGATTAGGAATGTGTTGTGGTTTCCCACCCCAGGTGTTTCCCTCATTGACTTTACCTTCGGTACCACGCGTTGCTCAGAAATGTCTGAGAGGCAGAATCACCACAGGTACAAACTAGGTGAAAAGCTGCTCTGTCCAGAAAGATTGTTTTGCCTGTGCTGGATGCCTGGAACAAAGCAGGCTGGATGCAGCCTCCTCTCCTGGGGTGAGGGGTGCTGGCTGAGGGGCACATGGGTGCTCCTCGAAGCAGCCAGAGGAACAACCAGGTTGCCAAGGGCTTTTTGCCTTGATTACTCACCTGCTCCTGTACTCTCTTCTGGCACACACAGGGCAAAGATTCAAAGCTGCTCCTTCAGGAAACCTGAGTTGGACTCTGTTCAGGGACAAACAGGTCGGCAGAACTGTTCTGGTTCACATTCATTGGCTTTGATCCCCTGTACAGCTCTGTGGTTTTATTCAGCTCCAAGAGGCTCTTCTGAGACTGTGACAGAGGTTCATCCCTTCCCAGTCACCTTCTCTTCCTGGACAGGTAATGTCTGATCTCTTCTCTGGTTGCAGAAGGAAAAACTAGATCCCATGAGACTAACATTAGCCTTTAAATAGGTACCGCCACACCTATGGAGGGGCTTATCCTGGGGCAAAGCAGGCATAGAATCACAATTTGGGTTGGAAGGGACCTTGAAGCTCATCCAGTTCCAACCCCTGCCACGGGCAGGGACACCTTCCACTGGAACATCTTGCTCCAAGCCCCTGTGTCCAACCTGGCTCCTGACATCAAGTGCCCAAAGCCCCGTTCTCCCCAGTGGATACAGGCAGACAGCTGAAGGATGAATCTATCCACTGAGGTTATCCTAAAAGAGTTCTAGGTTTAGAAAGAGGGTTCCCTGCAATTGGCAAAAGCTGCCCACACTTGCAGAGGGGCTGGGCTGTGTAGGCAAACCCCCTGCACTGCCTGAGCAGCTCCCAGAGCTGAGGAGAAGCACTCTGAGGTGGCACAGAGCCTGCAAACCATGTGTTGCAGTGCTCAGCCTTTGCAACACCTGCGGCTCCAGGGAAATCCAGCTCCTGAGCTGGTCTGGCTTAAAAACGTTGCCCTCTCTATCCGTATTAGAGGTTGCTGAGCTGGTAACAGCTATCACTTACTCCAGCGACTCCATCCCTGTTCCATGAGCTGCTCAAGGGAGAAAGAAGGTGTACCCCTGCGGATGAGTCGGGCCAGGAGGAACAGGCTCCAAGGGGTCCTCCTTCCAAAGCACTTGTAAACTGGTTCAGATTCCTTCAGCTGGGTCATTTCCTAAAGGGATTTTCTGACCAGTTTTCAAGAGTCACTCGGGGGCCCCGATTGTCTGGAGGAGCTCAGCTGGCTGCAGGCAGCTTTCCACAGTGGGATTCACAGTGTCCACTTCATCAGTGAACTCACAGGGGCTGTTCCCGCATCCCACCCACACAGCTGGTGATGGCTAGCAGTGAGAAGGGGGATCAATGCAGAGTATGTGGGGGGGCTGATGTGCCCTGTCTGGGATTATGAATTACGACCCTGAACCGGTGCTATGGGTGAGCATCTGCTGGAAAGCAGGGATGTGGGTGAGCAGATGGTGGTGCACAGTCTGGACCCACATTCTCCCCTCTTGCTCTGCTTAGGCCTCTTTGCTGCTGTACTTAGGAAATGCTTTAGCTCCTGCTTGCCTCTTAACCCTCTTCCAATAAGCAGCAAGGTTCCTGCAGGGGAAGACCCAGGTGCTATCACTGTATTAATTTCATATTCTAACTACTCACTTATTTTTATTAAAGCAGGTGCACACTCCCAAGAGGGAAAGTCACATAATGCTTTTGATCTTGGGAAAGTGCAGACAACCTGGAAAACAACAGTACAAGCTGCATTTCCATTGCTAGCAGAAGAGAATCGTTTCTGTAATGGGGGATATCAATAGGATGCATAGTCTTCTGCAGAGCTCTAACAGGGGGAAAACTGTTCTGAAAGGCACCAGTAGGAGTTTAGTGCTTGGATACTGAGGAAAATTTACCCTTTACAGCAGAATTTCAGTGGTGTAGCCCTCACCTGTACAACTGGTGGGTGCAACTTCATCTGCCTACGGCTTTTTTGGCCAGAGAACCAAGGTTTTTTAAATACAGTTAAGAGGGCAGCACATGAATTCTCCAGGCAATGGCTAACTTCATGGCAGGAGATGGCAGGGATGCATCTGTGTGCTACCCCATATACCACAAGTGTGGGGAGATGTGTCAAGAGAGGTGTCCAAGGCCACTGTGGTTTGCTCTAGTGAGGCCCACATTGTTCCCCACAGCTCCTGTGCAAAGTGGCCTGAGCTGCAGAACATGGCAACAAGGGTTCATCCTTCCCAGAGCATTGGCACTTGCCTGTGTCCTGTCCGGATCACTGTCCACATCAGCTCTTGCTGCAGTCAGTCACAAACCCCTGCTCTGTAACACAGTGATGGCAGCCCCAGGACTTCACTTGTGGTTCCTCTGCCATTGCTGTAAAAGCTGTGGCCATGTGCCGTGTGTTTGTATCATTTATTAGAGAGCAGCCTCTTCAATAAAGCACCTTGTCTTTGTTAGGGGTTTGACCTCTACCTGAATAGAATCATAGAACAGAATAGTTAGGGTTGGAAAGGACCTTAAGACCATCTAGTTCCAACCCCCCTGCCATGGGCAGGGACACCATCACAGTGCTTCCCTGTTAGGAGGAGCAGGTTTGAGAGTCACCTTTGTTGAGTGGTGGTTTCACACCCAATTCCCTGTGCAGGAGAAGAGTTTCCCTGAGTGGGGTGTGCTTCTTGCTCTTTTGTCTTCACACTTGCCCTGGGGCTGGAGCTGAGGTATCAACCAGGAGTTCCAACCCCCCACTCAAACCCAGTTGCCACACTATTAACTCCCAGGAGATGGTTATTTGTTAAATGAACTTCAAGCTCAAGCTGAAACTGACTTCTGCTGCTGCTCACCTAATGTCTCCTATAACATCCTGCTCTCTTCTCTGCCACCCCTCTCTGTGACTTCTGCTTAATGCAAACCAAAAATATAACCTCTTCTTCTCTCCCCACCTGAAGAGCAGGGACCTTAAATGCCGTATGCAGCAGAGCAGACGGGTGGCACTGAACCACAACGTGGCTGAACATGCCCTGGAAGAGTTCATGTGTCTCATTTCCCACTTCTTGACACTGCAACCTTGACACACATGCATATGGTGTTTCCATGGCCTTCCACACACAAAGAGATACTGCAAGATGTTCGTTGGCAGCCTGAGCTTTACACAGAAACCATGCCATGCTGTATCACCTCAGGGAAAGCAGAAGAGATGAATTCTATAGGAGATGAATGAGCAGGAACTGGAAACATGGGGTGTGAAGGGATGTATGGAGAGGGACTTTGTTTCGCTCTCAGAAGTCATTGTGCCAGGTTTTTCTCTTTCCTGAAGACGAAGGACAGAGGAGGGAACTGCACAGACTGTGAGCACCCGTGAAGCAAAACCAGGCTGTGAGGAGCTGTGTTTGTCTCACAGGATTAAACACCAGACTAAGGCTGAAGGACAAGAACGGGATGAGTTTGACTTGTGCAAGCAGAGCACTCTGCTGGGAGCATCAGGGTGGAGCAGGAGGAAAGGTTCTGAGCAAGCAGCAGCATAATCTACAGCACCCCTAGAGAGAGACAAAACAATGCTTCTTTCACAGACACTAATTAGGCTGATAGAGGATCAAGCTTCCCCTGGATAAACTTGAAATGATGTGATGCTCTGGGCTTCTGCAAGATGGAAGCACCACAGTGCCAGAGATGTTGGAAGTCAATGGGGCTTTGAATTAAAGAGGAAACTGGGTCATAGTAGGTGCTTTGTATTGGAAATTCAGTGTTAATCTGTGATGCTGATGACCCATGAGATTAGATTTTGCACTGTAGAGGGCAATGTTTTGCTAGAAGAGGAATCTGGAAGAGGCTGAAGATATAGTTCATGGTTATAGACCAACTTTGCTGGATGCCTTTCATTGCACACATGCCAAACATCGGAGGCAGAGAAGCTGCAGGAGGTGAGCTTGCAGCTTTGTTTCCTGGTCAGTCCCAGTCAAATTGGCACATCTGCAAATCTGAGAAAGGGAGGCCACAGAAACCTTGTCTCCAAGACAAACCCAAGGAGCCTCATGGTACTCCCTGATGGCAGAACATTCCCACAGCTCTGATGGATTACTAGGCTTTCTCTTCTCCCTGAGTTATGCACCCATGTGCTCTCCTTCTTGAGAGCATCAACCCATCCAGGGTTGCCTCATCCCTGGCCCAAAGGACATTCACATAGGAAGCCAGTATGCCTGTGTCCCAGGTCCAGATAAGGTCCAAATCTTGGGATGGGATGGGGAAAGCCATGTTTTTTCTCACCACGCTCCTCTTGTCTGGTCTTAGCATCTTCCTCCCTTGGGTACCATTCACCAGCACTGATGGTCATCAGCCCCTGACAATGCAACCAAATCCAGGTTGTGGATCCATGTTGCACCACAGCCAGCACTGAGTGCAAACCCCACAAGAAGTGAGTTGCAAGCTCATCCCCTTATTTCTCAAACCAATGTGAAACGGAAGCATAAATACGAGGCCTTCAACAGAAACAGAACTTTTCACACGGATGTTATTTCCCACTCGTCCATAGCTGGCAGAATCAGGAATTGACTAAACACCCCAGACAGCAGCACAAGCACCACGGGGCCATCACACGCACAAGAGATTAAGCCTGCTGCAACCAGCTATGTCTGGGTGATAGCAACCTTCACCAGTGGAGTGATTTAGGACTCTGGTAGACAGAGTTTGCTAGATTCAAACTACTGGACGATGTTACACAAGGCAGAGCATAGCCCATATCCTGACGGTAAACACACAGGACAATACCTCCCCAGGCTCACCAGCTAGCCCGTGCTTAGTATGCAGGCTTTATTTCCTAGAAAGGCTCTGGGGCTGAGATGCCAGACACAACAAACCAGAATGTGAATACTGACAGTGACCAGACCTGGCCCTTAATTCACTCCTCACCTGCTGTGCTGTCTCCCATGTGCCTGCACTCGGTTTAACCACATGACCTCTGGTGGAATTTACAATCTTCCTATTTTCCTGATTTATTTCTTGCAGCCTCTGTGCCTGATGCTGGGGTGGTCTGAGCCCAGCTCTATCCCCTTTTTTCTACGTCTATGGCAGATTATTTGTTTATGACAATGGCTGATAATAAAAACCACCCTGCCACACTTATCCAGGTTGTATCACTATGGCAACAATCATCAAAGGTGTAAGTTTTTCCTCAAATGAGTTTGCTGGGTTTGGCTGTTTATGGAGAGCTCCCTGTGTGCCTGGTGTGCAGTTTCTGGTGATGTATCAGCACAGGGTTTGTCAGTTGAGTGTGTTTGTTGGTGGAACTCAGCTGCTCTCGTCTGTATCTCTGCCCTTCTCTCTCGGCCTATGTTCTTCCCCACTCTCCTGCACAGCTCCCTGGACACAGCCACCTCTTCTCCTCTCCCTACCCATCTCCTGATCTCAGGTCACAATTTCCCTTCCAGCCCTGCTGCTGGGCTATAGATACAGCGACATCCATCTTCCCTCAGCAGAGCCACCTCCCTCTGGAGTTGATGGCAGTGCCTGAGTGTCTCACAGTGAGATCTGGGATGTGCTTTAAGCTACACAGATGGTGCATGGGGCTGGGCACTGCAGATGCTGCAGGAGGGGGCTGGAGTGCAGGGTCGAGAGGCATGGAGGGAGGCAGAAGCTGTTCTGGGGGTTGTCTCACCTGACGTGCTGTCAGTGTCTGCATAGCATGAGACTTCTTGCACCCCTGTCCTCACTCTGGTGTCACTGGGAACACCATGAGGGATGCTGCACTGTGGATGTAGTCTCAGGTACGATGGACTTCACCCTCAGTCTCAGGTCCCTGTAGACAGGTATGCAGCATGAGGGAGTTTGTCACCTAAGATGACATCGAGTGTTGCCAGTCCAGAACAACTTACTCTTTAAGCACCATTTGTTTTGGCACTGAAGTTTTGGAGTCTCACCTCTTGATTTGTTTCTCTTCCTTATTATTATCATTGCTCACTTTACACTGGTGCTTTATCTTATGAATATTGATTATTTTGTCTCACTGGTTAGCAATTGTTTATTCTAGACTAACATTTTCTATTCTTACATTTCTTCACACTGAGGTGATTTATAAAGGCAGTAAAACAAAGAGCACTTGTTGCAGGAAACTCGGAAAGCTTTCCTGGGAATAATAAATCAAAACTAACCTTGAGTCAGAGTGTAATCCCTGCAGCATTTGCCCTCAGATGGAGTCATCCAACCACACCATCCAGAGCGCACACAATCCACAGTGGGCTCCCAGAGCTCTTTGCCTTTTGAGAACCTCCATGTTCCGGTCTGTGGTGTGTGTGCACCTATCCACATGTGTGTTCAGCAGCCAGGGCAGTGCCGTGACTGCTGAGGAACAGGAAAGTAAATGCTGCTGGTGAGGACACAGTTCCCACTGCCTGTCAGAGCCATGCTGCATCCTCTAAGGTCACCAGACCTTTGCTCACTTGAAGTTCTCCACCCTCAAAAACCCTCATTCCTCTGCCTTACTCAGGCCAGTGGTGTTCATTATGCCCGTCCATCAGCTGTGGAAGTCTCTATCAGCAGCAGAAGCTGCCTGTTCTCCTCCTGAAGGCTGACGTTGCTCACAGCCAAGCAGTGCTTTGGTCAAAGGGCAGACGGCAACTCCCAGCCCGGTTCCAGCGCAGCTTGGGCTATGGGATGTAAACCGAGCCTGGAGCAGAGCGCAGCCTGGAGGGAAGTTGCCTCCTCTTTGCGGGGACCAGACTGGAGTAAGGCACTGCTGCAGTTAAGGGGTGGGATGTGGGAGCCCCGCTGCCCGCAGGAGCTGCAGGAGCGGTGTGCACTGGGCGGTGCTCAGTGACCGCAAGCACAAGAGGCCACACAGCCGCGATAGCAGCATTCCTAAAGCTGAAGTGTCAGGGAGAAGCGGGGGGAGCGATGTGCTTGCGCAGCTGATGTAGAACCGGAGCAAAGCCCAGCTCGCGGCAGTGCCTCCCGAGGTGTGACAGCGGGGTCCAGGTGCCTGCTGCACCAAGAGGAACATAAACACCTTCATTGCCTTTTCTGTGCCTTTATCTCTGCGGGTGCTGACCCGAGGGGCGAACCAGCCCCTCTTTAACCTCCAGGTACAAGCACCCAGGTGTCAGAGCAGCGCGTGGGTGAGTGCCGGGGGATTCAATGCATTGATCAAGAACAGTGAAGGGCATGGCTGCATAGAAACCAGTACAGCTGTGCTGTGTCACACGGTATTGTCTCTTCGACCCCAGGTATGCATTCACCTACACACACACTTGTAAAGCAGTGGTGATGGTATGCGTCGAGAGTAGCTGCCAAAGCTGGCATCCCAGCTAGAACAGGCTGGTGGCTGTGAAATGAAAGGTGATTCAGCCTTCCCTATAAAAACCTTTCCTCAGTGAGAAACCCAACAGATTTTGGAAGAAGAATAAGTGGAGGTGGGAAACATGCACTGTCCTTGAAATGCTGTCACTGCAGAGAAGAAAAGCCAAGAAATTCACCAGCTGAGTAGGCTCCTTGAAGCTCTCTGGAAATCTTTATATCCCAATGAGCAGAGATCCAGGGCATTCTTATTGTACAAAATGTTGAATTTGGAAAATTAGTCCCATTCTCTGCTGATGGCAGAGGAAGCAACAGACACTTGTCCCATGGGAGCTCTCCCCAGGGGAGCTGCCAATAGCAGCTATGGCTCTTTGAAAGAGTGGGTATCACTCCCAGCTTCCAAAGCTGGGAATGACCCATCTCTACCTCACTGTAGCAACCAGGCTCCTGCTGTAAGCCAGGTGTCTGGGAGATGCTGAGCCACAGTTCCATGCACTGGCAAGCTGCAAAGCTCCTCCTCATCTCCTTTGCAACAAGAACACCCCTGAGGCTCTCCCCTGGCTGAAGGGAGGAGTAATGGCAGAGAGAGCAAAAATCAGGACCACAGATAAAATGCAGAAAGCTGTGTCCTTTCCCTGGGCTCTGCAGATATTACTGAACCACTTCCTGAGGCAGGGTCCTTCCTGCTCACACCTACCCAGCTTCCAGTCCCAAGCATGCAAGTAGAGCCCGAGGGTTTTGTTTCCATGCAGGCATTAGAGGCAAACCAATTCCAGTCTCTGGAGCTTCTGTGGAACAAAGTCACCGTCCTGTGGCTTTGCCAAGGAACCTACGAGAAGGCCCAACCCTGCCTTAAGTTTATGCATCTCTCCCCTCAATGCAAAACCCAAAGGACATGTTATCTCTGCACCAGATAATGGTGGGTCCATTTATAGTTGCTGTTTGGTACTAGGGTAGCACCATTTGCTTCAGTGTGGGCTGAGCATGGAGCTGTAGGCACACTGAGCAGCACTGACACACCTGAAAAGAGGTGCTCTCAATTACTATCACATCATCCCCATCAGACAGGCACATCCCCTGTTTCTCTAAATGCCCCACTCTGTTCCTTGCCTATCTGAGCTGCCAGTGTGTAGTTCCTGGCAGCCTCACAAAGGAGACAAGCCCTGGTGGGAGCAGAATGAATATTCATGGTCACTGTGTCTGGAAGGCGTGTGGAGGCTCTCAGCATATCCACAGGTGAGCAAGACATCCATCATACAATTTACATTTGGGGTTTTATTCCTCTGCCAGCATTAAATATTTAACAACAGAAACTTTCAAGTGTCTTCACAATGTAATCACGGTACCAGGAGGAGCATCTTCAACTGATCAGCCCCAGTCCAGCACCAGGATCTGCAGCAGTGCTTGGGTGGCCCTGAGTCTCATCTGCGCTTCCCAAGTATCTGCAAGGACAGGCTTGACAAGGGGTGAACTGTTGTAATATGGAGAGAGATCACAGGAGCAGCACAGATGTCTGGGAGATTTAAATGGAAGGAAAGAAAATCCCTCTTGCACTAATATAACAAACCCCATGGTGATTGGAAGACAGGGAATCTGGAAAGAGGATGTGTACAGTTTCTCAAGGGCAGTGATTCTGGGAGGAGAATGAGCTGGACCCAGAGAAGTGCATTCAATGGTGCCACACAAGCAGTCAGATACACACCTGCACTTGAGAGCAAGATAAGGAGAGGCAATAGACCATCTTTAAGGTCTCTTCCAACCCTAACCCTAAAATGACTCTGTGATTCCCATGGCTTTGTCATGGACTTTAATTTTAGTAGCCATCAAGAAGTGAACACAGTGTGTGGCTAATTCCCTTTAACATCCCAGAAGGGAAACTGAGATTCTACAGTCCATGCATCAGGACTGCGATGACCATCATCCAAGAGAGAGAAGTTCTCAGGAAACCCTGGTTACATGCTCCAGCAATGATGCAAGGCCAGTTACACCCTTGGATGCTAACAAAAAGGGACAAAGAGGATCAGATTCAATATGTCTCTGGGGGAGTGAAGGAAAGCAGGGGTTTGCTTAGTATAAATCAGTGTGTCACAGCTGCATTTGAAGGCTACCCGTCTCCAGAGATGTTAGTCTTTGGCAGAGAAACAGCAAAGCTGATACAGGATCTAATTAAGAAAGAATTAAAAGCTAGGAATATTATCAAGTCCAGCCAGCATAGTTTTATGGGAAGCAGCCCTTGCCCAACAGATCTGTTCTCATCTGCAGAGGACAACACACATGTGACTGACAGGATAAAGTGCCCAGGCACAATCAAGCTTTACAGCTTTGGATTAAAACCAGCTCTAGCCAACACTGGTAAAGCCCATGTGTAAATATGCTGACTGTTGGACAGAGGTGGCAGATCTTAGAACAAGGAGGGAATTCTCATCAGACAAGAGTGTGATGAAAGGATTTCAGCAAGGCCGGTTCTTAACCCTGGGACCACAGATTTGCCTCATGGTCTCCATGTTTCTCTTGCATAGATCAGCAGCTGAGGTGAGTTGGTATCTGTATAAATACGTAGCCTGGTTTTGCTTCATCATTAACAATCCTGCTCAAGTCAGTGCAATAAAGGCTGATGAGAAAGACAAATCCTTCTCCATGGCCCAGACCCAGCTCCCGGCAGCAGCTGCCTTGCTCTGCTCTGCTCTGCTCTCACCCTTGACAGCCCTGGTTGCATATTATTGCTTAATTATCATCACCTTACAGCAGCCCTGGAACATTTAATATGGGCTGTGCTCTGCCTGACATTACTGTAAAGCAGTTAACAAATGTATCTGCATGTCTCACTAACCCTGCTAAACACACCATCACTATTCTGTTAAGAATCCTGCTAATGAATAGGCGTGAACTGCAGCTCCTGAGGATCTAATGTGTCTGTCTCTCCTACCCCAACTGAATTCAGACCACAGCAAAGCTGTTTCAGGAGGTCAAGGAGGAATATTTGACATACAGCAGCCTCTGAGGCACTCGGCAGAGTTCATCCTCTTGACAGATCACCCACTCCAAGGGGAATAGGTGCCATCCTACAGCCAAGGTCTGCAGTCACTGCTGGCAGAGGTGAGGATGCAGAAACACAGCTCACATAGATGTACACAGCAAGAAAATGCACCAGGTACATTCCTTCTTGAGGACATGGTCTGAACCTGGCCCTGCAAACCTGCCTGAAGTGGAAGTGTCTGTCCCACATAAATCCCCACAAGTGCTTTGCTGCCAACTTCCTCCATTCACAGATCCTGAGCGAAGCAGGCAGGATGTGAATAGGAACCTGCCATCCAAGTCAGATCCAGCTTCTCCAGCCTTTCACACATCTGCTGGGAGAGCTGCTCCTCCCAGGATGTGTGGGAGGAACAAGATGAGGTCCTCTATAATGGAGCAAAGGGTTACGGTAGCTAAGCCTTATTCTTGCTCCATTTGGGTTCACTCTTTTAAAGTTCTCACAACCTGGTTTTTCCCCTTTCCCCTTCTGCTCCATTGTATCTCTCCTTTTCCATAGTGCAAATCACATCCTGATGCTTGCCAGTGCAAGATCACATCAAGTTTGTCCTCTCCATGCTAGTTTTTGACTGCACCATCCTGAAGTGTATATGCCGTGTGATCCACATAAAAATATATCAAACTATTGATAGCTCTCCCACAAGAAAAAACAAGACTGCTATTGAAAACTGGGAGTAATTGACTTCCTAATGCCCGAGCAAAATGACACCAGAAATTGAAATTTTGCTTAAATAGATCTAAAACTTGAATTCATTGATGGATATTACACAATAGCAATGTGTTTGACACAAAGATAAAACACCACTGATATGACAGCTCTGTGCAGTTTTACGTTGCAGTTTAATTTCAAACCCCTTCTTGTCTCTGCAGATAAGATGCCATTTCATCAGGTGTTCGGAGGCTGCAGAGAGCATCCTTGTCATGGGACTGGTTTTCTCAGCCCTGGCCTGCAACAGAGGCACAAGAAACATGAGCCCCTGCATGTTCAAAGGAATACAGCGGGGTCTGTGATATAAAGCTGCAGGACCTGAGCTATGTGATGCTGCTCAACACAGCGCTTCAGCCTGTGTGGAAGCCTAGAGCAGTGCTCAGGTCAGTGGTACCAACCGCAGTGAGGTCCAGAATGAGGTGTTACATCAGGATGCTCAGGGAGGGCTGACCTGCAGCTCATGGCTGCTGCTCCTCTGGGTTTTGCACAACCACAATGAAAGCAGATTGGTTTTTCTTTCCTGATTCAATCTGCACCTCAAATTTATCATTCAATGTCAGCTCCCATATTAATGCACCTCATATTCCACACACAGGCAGCAGCTTGGTGCTGGAGATGTTAATTCCACTTGTGAGTTTGCCCACATGTTGTGAAACTGCAGGAAAATAAATGATGCTGGGGAACAAATGACAAACAGCAAAGCCTGTGGGTGATGCCAGCTCCCCTGGGCAGTGATCAGAGTGCGGATCTCAGGTATTCAGATGTGCCGTGAAGCCAAGTCCTCACCCAGCTCTGTTAAAACCCCTTTTTATCCCATGCAGAGCTGGGTTGGGGGTGCTCTGGGCTGGCCCCTTTCTTGTAAGGCCAGGTTGGATGTGGCTTGGAGCAACCTGCTCTAAGTGGAAGGTATTCCTGCCGGCGACAGGCCATTGGAACTGGATGAGCTTTAAGGTCCCTTCAGCCCAAACAATTCCTTGACTTTATGATCCTGTGACTCTCCACTGTTTTGGCTATTCTCTATTGAAGGAAGTGAAGGAAGCTCCTCCTGCAGAAAAAACCCCAGCCCTGCCCTGGAGAGGTCTGTGAGGTCCTGCAGGGAAGATGGAATGACACAGTCTGGCCCCACAGAGGATCATTGCTCCCAGACTTCACATGGGGACAGGTTGAAGACAGCAGTAAAGGGGAGATTTCAGCTGCCAGTTAAGGAAGAATGAGGATCAATGAAAAACCACTGTATCAGTGTCTGCTGGGTGGAGCTTAGGCACTACCCACAGCCTTGCTGGGCCATGGAGCAGCACATATCCCGTGTTCCCTGCACATCCTTGATTCTGGCTTTTCCCAAATCTAAATGCCTCACTCTGCAGTTCCCAGGATTCTCCTCTGTGCACGCTGTGGCCAGGCAGCATGAGCACAGACTTGCTCTACAGCCACACTGCATGGGGCCACGCTTGAGCAGGGATCAATTTTGCTGCTTCAGAGCCTCCACCTGGGATGTGCCTGGGTTCAGCTGTAACAAGAACGTGTGCAGCCCTGACCCAAACCCTGAGTTATTCTTCATCCATCAGCGTGACAGGACTTGGTGTTAGGGAATTGCCAGGCAAACTTTTCAACCATTCTGCTGAAGAAACTGCCTCTGGAAGGGCTGTTATCATTTCTGGTTAAGCAGAGCTGTCTCAAGAATCCTTTACCCCCATGGCTCTGTTGTTAAGCTGCTAACCCACAGGAAGAGCTGCAATAACGATGAGAAAGCAGCATAACAAGGCAAAGTGCACTGCAAGAGCATGCTCAGTCCCAAGCTTAAAGGTTTGTAACTCTGTTATTTATGGCATGACTTTCTTCAAACGTGGCAGTGGTTGTTGGCCCATTTGAAGCTAAGTGCAGGGCAGACTGAGAGTCCTGAAATGGAGGGTTTAAATTACCCATCACAACAGAAGGCTGCAATCTTCTTCAAAACAAACCAGAAACTGCGCATTTGTTCATTGTTACAAAGCCAAAACCTGCTGGACAGGGGGGTTTGCAGTGCTTTTCAACATTTTCTGTTAGGAGAAAACTGAGGACAAGAAATCTCAGCCCAAGAGGACATCTAGAGATACAGAGAGATAGAGATGGGCAGGAGCTGGAAGGGGAAATCACTACAGAATTGCTCCTGCAACCTCAAGTCCCGTCCATCAGCCATAACTGCTGTTGGTCTTGGCCGAGGGGCTGCACGTAACAGTGGGATCAGAGCTCCATAGAGAAGCACAGTGGCAATGGGCAGGAGGAAGCACATCCCTCCAGGCTCTCAAAGGTCTGGGTGACCTCGTCCCCTCTACCTGCCCAGGAGGTGTTTGGAAAGAGTTCACTTCAGTTCACCCCTCACTGATGGGCTGGCAGGAAGGGATCCTGCCACTCAGCTCTCCATGAGCGCTCTGCCAAATGGCCTCAGGGTAATCTCGTTTACGTGTCTACTCTTCTTAAGATGCAGAAGATTCACAGGGATGTGTCTAAGACTTGGATGTGTCCAGGTCAGAGTGGGGGCTCTGTCATCCACACCCTGGCTTCTCTCAATACCTCTTGAAGGTTACAGGCATCGAGAAGAGCAAGCCAGGGAGGAACATGGGCATGACCTCACCTGGAGCATTGTGTGCAGTTCTGGTGCCCTCAACATAAAAAGGACATGGAACTGTTGGAACAAGTCCAGAGGAGGCCACAGGGATGATCAGGGACTGGAGCACCTCCCATATGAAGACAGGCTGAGAAAGTTGGGGCTGTTCAGTCTGGAGAAGAGAAGCTACATGGAGACCTCATAGCAGCCTTCCAGTGTCTGAAGGGGGCCTACGCAGATGCTGGTGAGGGACTATTCATTAGGGACTGTAGTGATAGGACAAGGGGTAACAGGTTGAAACTTAAGCAGCAGAGGTTTAGATTGGATATAAGGAAGGAATTCTTCACTGTTAGGGTGGTGAGGCACTGGAATTGGTTGCCCAGGGAGGTTGTGAATGCTCCATCCCTGGCAGTGTTCAAGGCCAGGTTGGATGAAGCCTTGGGTGATATGGTTTAGTGTGAGGTGTCCCTGCCCATGGCAGGGGGGTTGGAACTATATAATTTTAAGGTCCTTTCCAACCCTAACTATTCTATGATTCTATGACCAGTTCAGCCAGAGCAGCCTTCCCAGTGGGCTCACAGGCTGCATCCTGGTGAGGAGTTTGCTGTCTAGAGAGTTTTAACATCATTTTTATGAGCAATGCGCATCCTATGGGCTGCTGCAGACTGCTCTCACTGCTTCGTGCTGCGTGCTGCACTCCATCCACAGATGGCTGGGCAAGCCCAGCCATATAATGCTGCTCCTGGCACATATCAGCTTCACCCTGGGTGAGGGGGCAGATGTAGAAATGCATGAAGTTTATGAGACTTTAGAGTTTTTTCCTCAAACATCCTGCACCCTTTATAAACATCCTTCAATCCCATGGTTCTGTGAACAGTAGCAACCCTGGCGTATCCTGTGTTACTTGTAGGCCAGAGTGTTCCCATTTGGCAGGTGCACTTCACCCTCTTCCACACTGGGGCTGTGGCCATGTCCCAGGTACTAGAAGTTAAGGAGAAAATCCTTACCCCATCCTGGACACCTGCCATGAGCAGCATCACAACCTAAGCACATAGCAGACAAGGAGGTGCAGATTACACCCAGTGCATGGGGATTTCTGTACACAAACACCCCTGGGACAAACCAGCAGGTTTTTCAGTGCTCTTCCTTACCCACCACCTCAGTCCCTAATGTGATTCCTGCTGGCTAACAGCAAAGATCTGGTATTTGTTGTAGCTGTCAGTGTGCAGGTGCGAGTGTTTAGGGTGATGATGGGCAGATTATCCAAGGGGAACAGGGCAGATCATGAGCCATTTGTTCCTGCAGCTCCCTGGGAGCGTGAGGTAGGAGGCACATCCTCTCTGTAATGTGACATGCACCTGGCTTGCTTCCCTCATCTGCTCTTCCCTGCCAGGCTGGAGCTGTCCTACTCTGGAAGTACAACAAAGGAGGGAATGGGGCACTTCATCCATGCTTGCAGTGCGGGGATAAAAGCATTGGCTGAAACTTGGGAAGCTCTCAGTAATGAAAGGAGCTGAACTCCTGGCACCACAGAGATCCTGGACCCAGTTGTGTCTGGAGGAAGCTATAATAACTATGGCAGTGACTGATGGAAGGAGGCACTGCTGGTGGATGTGGTGGGTCAGGCTGCAGAGCAGCAGCTGATCTGCCCTGGCCCTGCAGAGACACTGTGATAAATGGCACTGGGGGTGTTTGTAATCTGCAGGCACCAATTCCACCCCAAGCAAAGGAGCAACCTCTCTTTTGCCAGCCCAGAGGATGGGTCTGGGAAGAGAAGTGGCTCACTGGGGTCTCTTAAAGAAAATACATCCTGCACCAGAGCCTGGAGAGCCCACAAGCAGCCTGCCTGTAGCAGATGAGTGCAGGGAAGAGTTAAAGCCCAGCACCAGGCTCCAGCACAAAGGAAAAGTTACTCTTTCCTCTCTTTGCTTTATTATTTCTTTTCCCCTCACTCACAAAAATTGCTTCATTTTCACTTCAGTGAAGCCAGAGAGGCAGGAAATAACACAAAGGCTCCTCACAAAGACGGCTTCTCCTGTGACATCTGTGCTGAAGTATCTGTGATGGTAACAGCCTCTGCTCTCTCTTCACAGGACTCAGCTTCATCAAATATTCTCTCTCTTGAGGCCGTGTGATGGTGGGATTCCCTCTCCCCACTCCACTGCGTTTCCAGTCACACGGAGCTGCTTCCAGAGCTCGGGCAGAGAAAAAGGAAGAGCAATTCTGCTTTGTTTCTCCCAGCCACTGAAGGATGGAGCTG
Organism: Melopsittacus undulatus; assembly: GCF_012275295.1. Lineage (NCBI taxonomy): Eukaryota > Metazoa > Chordata > Aves > Psittaciformes > Psittaculidae > Melopsittacus > Melopsittacus undulatus. The sequence goes on along the minus strand of NC_047538.1, from coordinate 520,464 downwards.
TGGCTGCGGGTTTCTCCCTCCCATCTGCTGTGCCCCCAGGAGGCCATGCTTCAGCAGACCATGAACACAGGGTCCCCAGCCCAAAGGGCCCTGGTGACAGCCTCATTTCCCACCCGTACACTCATCAAGACACCATTTCCAGGGATGCTTTAAACGCCTTTGGGTTGCTCTCATATAAACAATAAATCAGCTCCGAGTCCTCTCTTACTTGTGCCAGGCACACATGTGGGGATGGATTTGTCCCAGTGCAGCCCCTGCTCCCCTCCTGCCCCGCAGGCCAGCTCCCTGCTGGTCCCAGCAGCTCCCACCAGCACATCACCAGCCATGCCCTGCTTTGGGAGCTCATCCTGGGGCTGGCAGATGTGAGGGCTCTGCCTGTGTCTCCCCACTGCTCCCCAGCACCCCCCACTCCAGACACAGTTGCAGCTCTGCTCCCGTGAGCACAGTGACATCCCTTTGCATGGCAGGTGATGATGATTGTAGAACCATAGAGTCACAGTCACAGCACGGTTTGGGTTGAAGGGACCATCCCACAGCCTCCACAGAGTCCTGCACCCAGCTCTGCCATCGAGGTGACACAGCCAGAGCACAGGCTCGGGTGGGAAAAGTGGGTGAAAAAGGTGCAGCACAGGAAAAAGTGTCTCAGGTGTCCTCCAAGGCACCAGACACTGGGGAGCCAATACAAGGAGCAGCCACAGCCACATGCCCAGAGCGCATCCACTCCTGGCTCATCTGTATCACAAGCCGCGTCCTCCTGCAATTACCTGATGCAACAACAGCACCAATTGTTTACATATTTATGGAGTATTTACCCCAAACATCATTATACCACAAAAACTTGCTCCTACAGCTTGCAATTGAAAAGAAAAATGGTTATTCATCCATTCTCATTGTAATGTCACATGCCACAAAACATTACGGGTTCAGGAAGCAGGCAGAGTTCTGCTAATAATTAGAATACATTACCACTTTGATGAGGCATTTACACAACAGTGCAGAACTGCCTCAGAACTGAGATGCTCCCAGCACCCCAATTAGGATACGTCAGAGGCTTTTGTTTATGCAATAGATTGTGCAGCATAAATTGCAACTTCTGCCTAATTCCAGATACTTTTCATGCCACAAAACATATGTGCTGTCACCTCCTGGTCTCCTTCGAATGCCTTAGGGTGCTTCGAGCTCAACACAGCCAGTGTCTTCACAGGCACGATGCGTTACCGAGTTTCACAGAGTCTCAGAGGGTGTGTGGAGACAACAAGCCATGCAAGTACCTGTGATGAGCCATGGCAGGTGCAGAGGGTCTGCATGTGACTGAGGACCCAGGGTGATGGATGGGCAGAGGGACAGGGTCTGCAGAGAGCAATTCTCACAGGGTTAGACATGTCCACACCTCCTTTCTCACCTTTGCTTCCTTCATCCCTCCTGCACAGCCCTATTTCCACCTTGTTTCCCTGCCACAGCTTCTGCTACTAATACTTCCCTCCTATCTCACTTTCTATTGCCTACTGGTCTCTTCACAGACACCCTTCACCAGGCATTCCACTTTCTATCCCACAGTCAGGCTTCCATCCCACTCAGCCCTATCCCAGCTGTATGTCCCCCGACACTCAGCATCAGACCCAGTAGCAGAGAGTCACGGCTGTTCTGCTCCCCAGGTAGACCTCATCACTCCTGGGATGGCCAGATACCAGTAAAGTCAATAGGAACACCCTCTCACCATGCTCCCACCTCCCACAATGCCCCTGGGCCTCTCTTAAGTGCCTGTATGGAAAGTGGAGATCCAGGATCGTAGAACCATAGAACAGTTTGGGTTGGAAGGGACCTTCAAAGCTCATCGAGTCCACACACAACCACACTGCGCACCCCCACCCCCAGTGAGCAGGGACATCTTCAACTATCTAGGGTCCAGCTTTGCCTGGGCCTCTCAGTGATGTGGGCAATACAATGGGGCTTTCCCCCCGAGAGCTGGTGTGGTTAGGGCACCCCATGACACTCTAGCTCTCTGCTGACTAATCAGGTATTGCTATATGCACCACAAACAAAGCCTTACAGCCCTCCTATTTACTTGATCACTTATCTCGAGGGCTGGGAAATAGCTCTGTCTCTGCACAGGCTGCTGCTGAACCCAGCTTTTGAGTCAGCCCAAAGTTGCCCACCTTCTGTATGAAAGGATGTCCAATAAAACACCCCAGAACCCTCATCCCAGATCACCTCAGCAAGGCCTTGCAATAGCACTGTGCAGGAAGTGAGACTTTGGGTGAAGAAATGGATTTCAGTGTTGTCACTCCTTGAAGGAGCAATTATAGATGACAGGCACTGCAGCAAAGAGCTGTGAAGTTATGACAAATGCCCCAGCAGCACCCCCCTAACAAATAACCAGGAGGTGAGAATGCAGCAGGGAAATCAGCAGAACAGGGAAACATGCCTGTGCCTCTGGAAAACACCTTTCCTGCTGCTGGGCTCATTACAGCCCTGGCTTTTCTTAATGCTTTTGGAAGCCAATAGCACTGGCTCTCGGGAGCTGTGCATCCCAGCTAACCAGCTGGCAGAACTGCCTGGCTCTGCTCCCCTCCGTGTGCCAAGCTCATGCTCACAGCAGCACCAGGACACCCAGGCAGAAGGAGCTGATGGTGCTCAGGGGAAGGGATCACTGCGTGATGCAGGGAGTAAAACAGGGAGGCAATAAATGGCCAGTGCAGAACAGAGCTCAGGGATGCCCAAGGCAGCAAAGCCAGGAGATCCCATGGCTGGTTTGAACTCAGCTGGTGGCTCCATGCTGCTGTAGATGCAGCCTGTGGATGTGCTGCTGCTGCTGGTGCAGAGGAGCAGGGGGCTTATAATGCTGTGCAGGAATGGGCTGAGAGACCAAACCCCCTTCTCACAGCTAGAGCAGCTCATCTGCTGTGCAACTTCTCTCCAAGAGAAGGGCTGGTGCTGGAGGCGATGGGATGAGAGACAAGGACATAACAAAGCACACCTGGGGGCAACCCTGGGTTGTAGAACCATAAAATAGTGGAATCAGTGGGGCTGGAAAAGACCTTTAAAACTGCCAAGGCCACCACAACCTATAAGCCTGGCAGGTCTTGTAGCCCACACCAAGGGTCCAGCACCCCTTTGCTGCTCGCGCAGCATGATGTGGCAGTTCCCTGCAGCCTCATGAGAACACTTCAGGCTACAATCAGAGGAGATGGCTGCCATAGGGCTGTGACCCAGCAGCAGTGACAGAGAGCAGGGCAGGAGCTATGGGAGGGCTCAAACAGGACCCATTGCCTGCCTGAATTGTGGAAGGGTGTCATGGGTTCAGCTGTAGCAGTCATTTTTCTCCTTCTTGTAGCTGGTGCAGTGCTGTGTTTTGAGTTATGGGCTGGGAACAGTTGCTTGATAGTGAGCATGTTTTGAGGGTGTTTTTGTTCAAGTTTTTTTCTGAGCACATGCTCCAGCCAGGTGGAGGAGGGGAGGCTGGAAGGAAGGAGAGACAGGACACCTGACCCAGGCTGGCCAATGAGGTATTCCATACCATAGCACGTCATACCCAGGATGCATACTGGGAGAGAGAGAGGAGGAGGGGTGGAGCTCTGGAGGAAAATGGAGGAGGGAGCACACGGTGCTCAGCCAGGTAGGGTGGAGTGAGTTATGGGTCGGTGGCTGGTGGGGTGTTGTATTCTTTTCGCTTGTTATTGGCTGTATCATTATTACTGTGTTATGCCTTAGCTATTAAACCGTTCTTGTCTCAATCCGTGGGGGCTACATTCCTTGGATTCTCCTTCCTAACTCTCCGGGGGTTGGGGGACTTGGTTTAAACCACGATATTTTTTGGCACCCAACGTGGGGCCCGAGGGTTTGAGATAAGAACAGATCTGAGCGGATTTATGGTCTCTTGTCACAATGCTGATTTATTGGCTCTTAGAGGTTTTTCTCTGGATCTCGCTGTTTCGGGATTTTGCCGGGTACTTTGTGTATGGATTGGATGTGTTTGTGTTTGTGTCGGAGGCTTGTAATACGGTGGGGCTCCGGCAGCAGGGGGGGATGGACGTGGCCGTGGACTCGGACTTGTACCAGGCCGTCCCGCTGCTCTTCGCTGTCCTTGTCCTTGTCTTCGTCTCTGTCTGTGTGAGGCTGCGTGAAGCCAGGAAGGAGCGGCCCCGGGAGCTGCCGGCAGCTGAGGCTGCCAGGGAGAGCGGCACGGGGAGCCAAACGGCTGTGGCAGAGCAGCGGGAGCAGGCAGGGGAGGAGCGGAGCAGGGCGGTAGCTGAGCAGCAGGATCAGGCAGCGGGGGGGGTGAGTCCCGCGGCCGTTCCCAACCCCCCGACGGCCGAGAGTGTCCCCCGGAAGTCGCCCGCAGAGCCCCAGCAGGAGGCAGGAGACCACGCAGCATTTCCCAGCAAGGCAGAGAAGGAAGATCCGGATTCAGGAGAAGAGAAGCTGGTGGTGGGAGAACTAGCAAGCAGGGCAGCTACATCAGCCCCAGTCGCAAATGTTAAGCAGAGTCAGGTTTGGGTCTTGCCTAAGGTTAGACAAGTACATAGGAGCACCAGGAGACTGTCCCCAAGGCTGGACAGTCATGAGTGGCAGGGCATGTGGGACAGTATGGCCAGGTATCTGATCCACTGGGTCCCTCCAGTGCTTTGGAAGCATTGGAAGTGGAAGGCAGCTGTATGGAGTCCCCAGCAGCAAGCTGTAGAACTGCTGAAGGGGACAGTGAATGATTTTGAGCCTGGTGGGCCCAGATACTTCAGGCCATCAGTCCAGAGATGCAACATAGAGATGTCTCATGATCGAGGGGTGGACTTAAGAGTGATGGTGTATTGAAAATGTGGGATCTGGGCATGACGTGAATGGTATGGAATAAGGGGTGGATAATGTCATGGGTTCAGCTGTAGCAGTCATTTTTCTCCTTCTTGTAGCTGGTGCAGTTCTGTGTTTTGAGTTATGGGCTGGGAACAGTTGCTGATAGTAAGCATGTTTTGAGGGTGTTTTTGTTCAAGGTTTTTTCTGAGCACATGCTCCAGCCAGGTGGAGGAGGGGAGGCTGGAAGGAAGGAGAGACAGGACACCTGACCCAGGCTGGCCACTGAGGTATTCCATACCATAGCACGTGATGCCCAGGATGCATACTGGGAGAGAGAGAGGAGGAGGGGGGAGCTCTGGAGGAAAATGGAGGAGGGAGCACACGGTGCTCGGCCGGGTAGGGTGGAGTTATGGGTCGGTGGCTGGTGGGGTGTTGTATTCTTTTCGCTTGTTATTGGCTGTATCATTATTATTGTGTTATACCTTAGCTATTAAACCGTTCTTGTCTCAATCCGTGGGGGCTACATTCCTTGGATTCTCCTTCCTAACTCTGCAGGGGTTGGGGGACTTGGTTTAAACCACGACAAAGGGTCAGGACCAAAAGAAACCTTATAGGAAATACCTGAAAGGAAATAGGACCTTAGCACTGAGTCACGCAGTGTAACTTTGCCATTGCCAGGGCAGGGACAAGTCTCTTCAAGGGATGGGATCTGTGCAGGCAGGTCTGCCCCAGGACAGGCAGTGCACCCTCAGTCTCTATTACGTGCCATTTCCCTCCCTTACCCACACGGGGTCTGTAGCTCTGTGTTTTGCACCTCCGCTTTGCGGAAGCCACATCTCCAACTGCCTTTTGTGCTATAGTGTGAAAGCAAACCATGTAGCATTGTTATTAGGAGCGGTGCCTCATACAGGAGTTTTTTACCAGGGTCTTTAATTGCACATTGTAAACGTTCCACATGGGACTAATGACTCCACAAGAAATCTCAGGTCAGAAGGAAACAATGGCATTGGTGCCCTCTTAAAAGCCACACTCCTCAGACACAGGAGAAGCACTATACCGAGAGAAAAAAAAAGATTTGAAGACATTTAAGGTTTCTAAAAGCCCATCTTTCGAAAGAGAGAAGAGCTTTATTTAGGCTCCAAAGGATGACCCCAGGGATCCTCATCCGAAGTTGTAAACTACATCATGAAAGACAAATAACTTTTACCCAGGCTTGCAATGAAAAAAAAAGAGCCTTCCCCTTCCTTTCAGGAATGTTCCATGCAGTGTAAGAATGACTTATTGAAATGAATTCCTTTCAGAAGCATCGAACGTCTTCATTCCTCAAATGTTAAGTAGAACATTTAGAACTGGAGAATGTATTGTGGAAGACCTTTCTTATGCCTAAATTCATATTTCTACTTAAAGGTCAACACCTTTCTGAGTGTTTTTTTTCTTGATGAGCTCCTTCAGAGGTGTTTATCTACAAAAGATCTTGTTGATATGTGAACCTCCTATAATAACTCCTATTGCTTCCCTTCACTGTGAAGGACATGGATGTGTGCAAGCATAGCAAAGTCATTTGGTGTCATCATTGGGTCTCAAAGCAAGCACTGTTTGTGTACAGAACAAGGCAGAGATGGACCCAGCCCTTATTAGAGTGATGCTGCCTCACCTGGCACAGACACGTGCTACTGGGGTGGCCTCGCCTGGGTGCCAGAGTCCATTGGCCATTTGGGAACCTTCCTCTACTGATCTCTGATGGGCTTATGCAGGAGTGTGTGACTGCAGCAGAACAAAATTCACACCCAACAGTCTGAACAGAGAAGACAGCAATGTCTGTAATGGGTAATGAGCATTCTGCTTCAAAACACGGAGAATTGTCTCAAAAAGAGTAGTTACACTGAAGAATCATTGAACAGAGTCTCCAAGCAAAGCAAAATCATAGAATTATAGAATCACAGAGTGGTTTGGGTTGGATTGGACCTTAAATCTCATTCAGTTTCAACCCCCTCCAGGGGCAGGGACACCTTCCACTGGAGCAGCTTCCTCCAAGCCCCTGTGTCCAACCTGGCCTTGAACACTGCCAGGGATGGGGCAGCCACTGCTTCTCTGGGCACCCTGTGCCAGCGCCTCAGCACCCTCACAGGGAAGAAGAAATGCCAACTCCTTTTAACTCCTGATGAGCTCAAGGGGTATTTTAGAAAGTGGACTAAGCCAGAGAAGTGAAGTCTCTGAAGATGCTCTGGGCCTGTCCCACCACAGCTCCAGAAGCTAATGGGGTTTACACTGCACACAGAGGTTCCCCTTATCCTTGAGCACTGCAGGACAAAGCATCCAGTCAGGGGAAGGATGACAGCAACCACGTTTTTATTGTAGCTGATGCAGTTGGGTGTTTTTCAGGTGAGCAGTGACCAGACAGCTAAAGCGGAGATCAGTGAACAAAGAGGAGTCATGACACACCAGGTTTTTAATGTGACACACCACATTATTTCTTCAGCACTGGGAGCAATAGGAAGTTGTCAATGTTCTGGCAAGGAATCAGGGTTAATGTATTCTCATAATGAATTTAATGGGATAATGAAATGCTGTTGTAATTGAAGGTATTAACAGCTTCTCCTGTTAAATACCAACTTGCTTAGATCATGTGTTCTTTGAGAAAAGACATGAGCTAATCTTGGTAAACAGAGAGAAATAGTGGGATTTAGCTCAGTTTTAGGACTCACAGTATCCAGACATTCGCTGGTTTCCAAGACTGCTCCTTTGAGTGACTTCTTTTAAATAGTTGATTTAAATGCTTTCTTTGACTGCATTGGATTTAGGAGAGATTTTTCAACTTTACATATGCAGATACCATTTAGATGATGTCAGTTATGTAAAGAGGATTCTCCAGCCCTTGAATTCAGCTATTGTGCCCTTCTCTAAGCTCCTTTAATTGTCTACAAAGCATAAGGGAGAGCTCACCGGCAGCTCCAGGGAAGGATGTGCTTCATCCTCTGCTCACAGGAAGAGAGGGACCCACCAGGCACACATGCTCTTGTCCCACACATCTGTTATCAGCTCCCAGCAGAGGTAACAGCTACAGCCACTGTTTGACATTTATGTTCTTTCATAGTTACTCCTTCCCTTAACAATCAAATAGTCATACTTACCAACTCTCACTGGGTGCCTAAAGGCTGATTGCAAGTGTTAGAGGTCATGCCTGCTTTTTGGAAGAGTAGGAGTTCTGGTCTTCTGAGGGAGGCTGCTCTACAGTCCATGGAACATCACCAGCTGGCTGGAGCAGCCATACTTTGCTCTTCCAGTTTCCTGCCATGAGTGGAACAAGGTGCTTTTGTTGGAAGTGTGAGTCGAAGTGATTGGGTTTGAATTTCCAAGTGACAATTTCTATAGGGGATCATTTGGAGGCATGGACAAGGCTAAGCCAGGGCAAGATTTACTTGCAAGTTGAGCAGACGATTGAAAACCTTTAGGGGATTGGATTTCTCAGTTTCACCATGGGAGGATGACCTCCTTCCTGAGGTGATTTCCAGCTCAGAGTAGCCTGGGTGAAGAGGATGTCCCTGGCAAGTGAAAATACAAAACCAACAGGTTCTGTAAAAACCTATAAAAGTGAAGAGCAAGCATTGGCACTGGGTGTGTGCAGGCCTCATAGGGACATGCAGGCTCCTTATGGGGAGTTGCTAGCAGAGAGGTCACAGCTGAGCCCCATGACAGCGTTCCTCTACTCAGCCTTGGTGAGGCCGCATCTGGAAAATTGCGTCCAGTTCTGGGCCCCTCAGTTCAAGGACAGGGAATTGCTTGAGAGAGTCCAGCGCAGAGCCACAAAGATGATGAAGGGAGTGGAACACCTCCCTTATGAGGAGAGGCTGAGGGAGCTGGGTCTCTTTAGCTTGAAGAGGAGACTGAGGGGTGACCTCATCAGTGTTTACAAATATGTAAAGGGTGGGTGTCAGGATGATGGAGCTAGGCTTTTTTCAGTGATATCCAGTGATAGGACAAGGGGCAGTGGGTGTAAACTGGAGCCTAGGAGGTTCCACGTTAACATCAGGAAGAACTTCTTTACTGTAAGAGTGACAGAGCACTGGAACAGGTTGCCCAGGGAGGTTGTGGAGTCTGCTACATTGGAGATATTCAAGACCCGCCTGGACAAGTTCCTGTGTGATGTACTCTGGGTTACCCTGCTCTTTTAGGGGTGTCGGACTAGATGATCTTTCGAGGTCCCTTCCAACCCTTGGGATTCTGGGATTCTCCATGAGCCAACAGCAGGAGCCTGGGAGGAGAGTGGAGGGCTCCATGTGCTCTGATGGGCTCCCTTGGACCCTTCCAGCTTAACCAGTCTCCTGACAACCAGGAGCTGCTGAGGGAGCTCAGGGATAAATGAGCTGCCTGAACCTCATTTACAGCTCTGCAATGAGTCGTTTGGGTGGCAAGCACATGGGTGATTCACTAGAGCCTGGGACTGGTCTATTATTCCCTCTTCAGTTTAACACCATGTTCTGCTGAATTATGGTACTTCTGTATGTCTTTGCTTAAAAGGAAAGAGTTGGAAGAGCAGGGAGATGTGGGGGAAAGCTGCAAAATTGATTTAAGGGCCAGGAAGAACACCTCACATGCAGAGATTTAAAGGCTTCAAGCTGGTTAGCTTTTAAAAAAAGAAGACTGAGAGGTGACTTCCACATTGCATCTAAATACCTTCAGGGGAAGAAAATACTGTGCAATAAAGGTTCTGTGACTCCACTGAGAAAGGCAGAACAAGAGCTGGAAGCTGAAGCCAGCACCATTCCAATTATAAATTAGACACTTTGTGAGCAGGAAAGCATCTAAGCACCTCTGAAAGTGGCCTGAAGAGATCTTCCTGAAAGATGTGTTTCAGTCAAATCCAAGTCAGTAGATGCACTACATGATGAACCCGGCACAAGGTAATGGCCAATGATTTACAGGAAATCAAGTGTGATGATCTAATGCATTTCTCCAGCTTTACACCCTATGAATCTATTAAATAAAAGCATCACACAAGCTGCAAACCAGCAACAAATCCCTTCCTCTTGGCATACACCTGAACATGAAGATGCGACTGGAGCTCTCCTGGAGGCATACACTGCTCCTGGGAGACAGACAGATCCCTGCAATGCCCAGAGTAGGAGATAGGGGGTGAAAAGGTCTTTTCTGCCTTGTGTCAGCTCAGTGCAGTTTAGGCCTGATGAATACATGGCTGAGATCAAAGTTCCTCGGCAGGTTTTGGAGGTTTCATAGAACTGGGTGCCATGGAGCCTGGTCCAGAAAGACGAGCTGTGGACAAAGAGCGACTCAGCAATGCCACATTCCCACCTGGGAGGTGTTCTATGGGCACAGACAGGGTGGAAGGACACAGATAAGGCATCTAGGAATGCTCTTGCCTTGGGGCTAACCCCAGTGTAGTGGTGGTCTCTCTGGAGACAGCTGAGCTGGAAGGCTGGTGCACACTCCACAGCTCCCAGGCTGAGCGAGCACCAAGATCAATGGCAGAAACACAACCTGAAGCAGTGGTTCAGTGTCTCCTGGTAACCCAAGGGCAGGTGCAGAGTTCAGCAAAGACTGACCCATGTCCCCTCTCTGCACACTGAGACAAGAGGTTGAGCTCACCAAGAAAGCCACTTCCGTGGGCAGGAGGCAGAGGACGGCTGTTAACCCAGCCCCTGAAATCCACTGGTGTGATCAGTATTCACAGCACAGCCCAGGTATTTATAACAGAGATTTTTCATTTTGAGTTCCAAGGTATAACAAGGTGGTTATAAAACTGATTTAGGGGTGGGAAAGTTTGATTATAAAGGGAAATTATTCGAAGGTTTCAATGGAAGGAATAAGTTGCTATGAAATAATGGTCCTGTTACAGGGAAGATATGCACCGAATAAAAAGCTATTTAACTGTTCCCTTGCCCTGTGCTCAGCCATCCCACAGCCTTCATGCTGCGGCAGGACAGAGATGCTCCCACTGTCTCTGAGCTTACTGCAGGGCAGGGAGGGCAGCAATGAGCTTGGCTCCCAACAAAAGCAGGATCTGAAGCGTGGATGAGCATGAGCGAGACGATAATTATATGAACTTTATGATACAACGCCTCAGAAATGGATATAAAAGTGATGGAGTGGCCCCTGGAATCAGGCAGCAGAGCAGACAGAGAGCTCAGCCACCTGACAGATGGGATGGGATGGGAAGGGGGAGGCCTGGCTTGCAAGTCAGGAAAACTCTGATCTCTCACTGTGTCAGGACCTGGTTTTTCACACCCCAGTGCACAGCCTTGGGTACCCTTCCTGAAGGGCAGAGATGGCAAAAAATCTGTCCCCACCCCTCCTCACACCAAGGGTCCCTCTGCTCATACACAGCTGGAAGCACCGGGATGTGATTCAGTGCTCGGGCTGGCAGGGCCAGTGAGACACAGTCCCCAGTCACAGGATCATAGGATGATGGAATGCTTTGGGTTGAAGAGACCTTAAAGCTCCTCCAGTTCCAACCCTGCGCCATGGGCAGGGACACCTTCCACTAGAGCAGCTTGCTCCAGCAAGTGCACAAATTGATCCCCTCTGTCCCATGCCCATCTCCCAGCCTGAAACCACACATGCCTCATTCCAGCTATACCAGTGCTGCAGAGGTTCTGCAAGTGACGGATCAGGCTTGGTTCACTCCAGAAATGAAGTTTGAAAGATTTGTCATTAAATAAATATTCCTTTTAACGAAAAGCACTGTTTGCCTGCACTATGTAAGGGATCAACATGACATTTCATTGCTACCTTCCTGAAATGGACAAAGTCCTGGATAGAGGACACTTCTGCCCTTCTGCTGGGAGAAGCCTCGTGGTACCCGAAGCCCTCAGCCATATCACATTCACTCCACAAGGCTACAAGGGAAGTGCATAGCTGTATCCCTGTCTCTTCCCAGTCTGTGGTCATGCAGACCCTGCTTGAATGCATCCAAGAATGTGAAGAGGCTCTCCAGGGCTGCGCATAGAACCAGGTGAAGATGGGGACACACCATCACACATCCCCAGACCCAAGCAGCCTTTTCTTAGCCTTGGGCACCTGCTACCAAAAGCAGCTTTGCTCAGCTTAGCAGTTCCTCTGTGCACAGCACTCCAGCTTCAGATATGGACAAGGGTTTATTTCAGCAGTCTGGTCTCCAGCGAGCAGCTTTTGCAGCCACATATGCCGGGATGAGACAGAGCAGCAACAAGGCACAGGAGGATGGGAGTCCACAGTGGTGCAGGAGGAGACAGTGGGGAGCATTCAGGGGTTCCAGCCCACTGATAGTGTCCATTAAAGGACTCTGGGCTCTGGAGAGAAGAACAGGAGTGGGTGCAGGGCTGGACCACAAACTGGGAAGCACCACTAACCAGGAGCAGCTCTACATCTCTTTGGAATGCAGAGAGCAACAGATAGCAAGTTCCCACTGGAAAAGGAGATAGAGGATTCATCAAAGAATACAGATCAGCAGGACAATTATTAGAAAGAGCTGATAAAATTGCTAATAATGAGGCAGGAGCAGAAATATTCATGTGCTGTGTAGGAAGGAGTCTGAGGATGTGCTGGTGCACCACAAGAGCTGGGAAGAGTTTCTCCTCACTGCTGTGGAGGTTTAAACTCAATGTCTTTCGAAGGAGCACTCCTAAACTAATCACACCAGACAAGGTACCCAGCTCCCCATGGGCTGACAAGTTGATATCTGGCCTTTATTAATTCTGACTACATCAGAGATAACAGGGAGCTGAAGAAGCTGGTGAGAACACTGGCAGTTTACTTTGCTGCACCCTGGAAAGGAAAGCAGGGCTTTACTCCCAAGTCAGGCACAGAAATAATAGAAAAACCAACATGAGTTTCAACTAATAGAGAATTAAATCATAGAATTAACTGCAATCATTGTAATTGCTCTCAGGTAACTCGTTCATGGCAGGCTGCATGGGAAAGGACAGGAGCTGTACCATTGCTTTGCAGATTAGAGACACAAGCAGCACCAGGAGCCAGCATGAGGTCTCTTTGCTTCAAGGCAAGCAGGAGGTGACCTGGGCTTGCTGTGAGCTGATGTGGCCAGCAAATGGCGTGTGTGCATGGATGGCTGAAGCAGGAGCAGCTCCTCACCCTGTCCATGCTGGGTTCATAGGGGGGAAAGCACTGGAGGGCATCGAGACAAACATCAGAGCTGGCTCTTCATGCAAGGCAAAAATTAAGGACGTGATAAATTCACTTTTTAAGACAATCAAATCTTCAATTCCCACCATTAGACTCGATTGCAGACGATGAGGACTCGGGTTAATGTGACAGATCAGCCACTGTAAGGAAATGAACACATTTATTTTAGCCGTGCTGACAGGCAAAATTCACTTTAAATCACATAACAGGCAATTTGTCTTCATCATCCATTACCTGGGAGTTCGCAGCTGAAAAGCTGTCAGCAGAGATGCAGCCTACACTTGTTGAAAAGTTCAGGACACCCCATGTTTTTGTGCCACAGGCACAAATATGGTCTGTGAGGATGTCCAGTAAAGCAGCATGAGTGCTGCTCTGTGCAAAGCACACGGTGAGGGAAGACAGCTTGTCCTGCTCACCTTCTGCCCCCATGGAGCCAGGCTGAGAGAGCTGGGCTGGGGCAGCCTAGACAAGAGAAAGCTCCTGAAGGGGAGACCTGAGAGCAGCTCCAGTGCCTAAAGGGGCTGCAGGAAAGCTGGAGAGGGGCCTGGGACAAGGGCCTGTAGGGACAGGCCAAGGGGAATGGCTTGAACCTGCCAGAACAGGGGAGACTGAGATGAGCTCTTAGGCAGAAGCTGTTCCCTGTGAGGGTGCTGAGGCGCTGGCACAGGGTGCCCAGAGAAGCTGTGGCTGCCCCATCCCTGGCAGTGTTCAAGGCCAGGTTGGACACAGGGGCTTGGAGCAGCTGCTCCAGTGGAAGATGTCCCTGCCTGTGGCAGGGGTTGGAGCTGGAGGAGCTTTGAGGTCCCTTCAAACCCAAACCAGGCTGGGATTTGATGATCATCTCTGCTGTACTATCTCCCATGCCCTCTGGATTCACATTCGCATGGCTCAGAGTTGACATCCTGTCCACAGTGTGAGCATCAGCTTTGCAAGCACCAACTTCCCAGACCCTGTCCCTCTGTGCGACAAGCTCAGGAAGGAGCCGTCCTTGGCACGTACCAGATGCTGGTGACATCAAGCACTTTTCCAAATAACCATTGTATTCCGAATTTCAGGAAGATTCCTTCCATGGCGCAAGCCCCTTCTGTCAGCATCTGGACTCCCTCTTTCTCCTCCCAGTGACCAAATTCTCCAGTCCTGAAGATCTTTTGGTGATCTGTGGCTGTTTTGTCAAGAATTACAGCTGGGGCTTCTCACACAGCATTTCTCACTTCCTTTCTCCCTGTATTTCCTCCTCCTCAGATCTCAGTTGCAGCCTTGTCTTTTATCAGAGCCTCAGCAAGCCCCCAGAATTGCAAGATTGGCTGCTCTCTCGAGATCAATCACAAGTAATCCTATGATTTTGTCTTCTTTGTGTGCCCTCGGCTTAAAAGCATATTGCTCATGGGCTTATTTTCTACATGGACTGCAGCACACCCCAATTTTCTGTACTACAGCTGGGTGCACTTAGCCTCTTCCACTTGACTTGCCTGAAAAATGTGAATCTCTTCAGGAGCTTCAGAGGAAGCAATTGCCAAGAAAAGCTGCCTTCAAACTCTTCTTTTTTCCCTAGTAGCTGTTTCCTGAAGCAAAATGAGCATTGAAGGATGCCACAGCATCCTCCATTTGTTTTGAACTTGTTCGTGTAGCTTCAGTTCTTGTGATGCTCTGAATTGCACGTGATTTGCAATATTCAGGATGCTCCTGATCCAACAGGAGATCAAAGCTGGTGAGGGCAGGAAACTGTAAGTCCAAAAAGGTCAAAGCCTGAAGTTCAGCAGAGGTTATATATCCACTGCCTGGTGTCTGCAGAAACCAAACCTGCTCTGAAGAGCAGAGCACTGGAATAGGTGGTCAGAAAAATCCTCCCAAGCAGGGATTTGTTAACAGTTTGTTATGTGAGTTTCTGTCAACCTGATGTGCTGTGGAGGGGACATGGATAGATGGGCTCATTTCATCTTCATTCTATATTCTGTTTCAGCTGCCAAAAGAGGTTTATAGAGTCCCTTTCAGATAAATGCACTCAGTGGCAGGGTCCTTGAGCTTCACACCTATTTTTACTGAACAAGTGTGAGCACCAACAATACTGAAGCTCTATCACCTACACATCATGTACTATGGCTATTTCATTTGAGCCAAAGGGGTAGAGGAAGGTACCATCACTCTTCATGTGCTGAAACTGGTCCCAGGGGGCTGAGCGTGTTGTAGGGATCAGGAAGGAGAGCAGTGGTTGCTCCCTGGCTGAACAGCCACAGCTGTATCCCACTCCCAGACAGCATCTCCCCCTGTGCACACAATTGGCACACCCAGCCTTGCTCCCACACTTTGTTCCAGATGTGAGTTATTCAGTGAAGTCACCCTCAAAGGGTCCCATAATCTAAACTTTCATTGCAAATAAAAGTCTGTAGTATTGATGTTTGCTGGAGAAATTAGCAAATGTGAATCAAATGCAGCAATCTCTTCCCTTTGCCTGAAAGCAGCCTGAACTAATAGCTCCAAAAGAGCCATGAACTGCTTATTAATTGGGCAGGGCATTAATTGCAAAAGCAAACAGTCTGAATCATTTCCCAGCTGATTTATCCATCACAAATGGAGAATATGCCTGCCTCAGGACCTACAGCTGCAAACACAGGTGACAAAAACATCAAGTTTTTCCCATTGCTTTGTGCTCCCAAAAGAAAATTCTCTCATGGACCCTGCAAAGTAAATACAAATAAAGTCTCTTTCTGGTAGGTTGTTTTGCTGCTTCCTTTAATACATTGCAGTAAATGTTTCCCAAGTTTTTGTATTTCACAGCCCTTATTGCCCTGAGTCTGTTAATGATATTTCTCTTGCCCTCTTGGAGACGTCCGAGAATTTTCCTATTTGCATGACCTTTAATGACAGTAACTCCGTTTGCACTCATTTACAGGTGCTTCCACCATTAATTGCTGAGAGAGATTTCTCTCATTTGGACAAGCAGACATTTTGGTTTAGCTTTAAAAATGAAGCTTCACTACAACCCTACCGCAGAACATCTCTTCCAAAGTTCACAACACCCAACTTCCTACAGCTGGGGAATTAGGGGCATCCTGATGTGTTTGAAATGAAACACAGACACCTATTGGAGCAGAATGTTTTCAGGTGCCAGCAGTAAATACTCTTTTATCCTGCTGGTTGCAAAAGCAGACCTGATAGAAAAGCAGAATCAAAGAATAAATAGGAAGATAAGTGGCTCATTGCCTGCATCAGATTAAGGGGTGACCTATTTGAGGAAAGCCAGGCCAAATGGGATGCACTGATTTGAAACAATACATTGACAGAATGTCTATGAAATCAGCCTGGATCACATTACAAGATCTGAGCTTGGCCTCTTTCCTCTCCAGGCTGTGTTTGTTTACTGAGTGCTTCATGGGTACCAGCCCTTCTGCTTTATCTTTAGATAGAAAGACCTCATCTTTAATTTCTAACGAACAAGGCTCATTACTATGTGTCCAATACCCAGTGACCATGCACTGTCATAAAGCCCTGAGCCACTTAAGATGGATTGTTCTGAAGTGCCTTTTCATGCTGCACCTCTGAAGCCCACACGCAGCTTTGCCTTGGCATCCTGTGTCTTTCAGCTCTCATGCCAGTCTGGATTGAACCAAAACAGCATCACATTATTTGGGCTCTCAGGGATGTTCAGCCCTTCCAAAATTCCCACTCTAAATTCCCAGTAGTGAGATAACCATCAACCCCAGTGACATGCCACACTGAGCTTTGTCATGGATCACAGCTCTTGTACTGGTCCACACTGGTTGTGTCCTCCCCAGCCTTGGACCGAGTAACTCGTCTTCTCCAGCCATTCTTGGCTATTGCCCCCTGATGGCTATTGTCCATCTCCTCCCATAGCAGCCCTATCACATTTGTGCTCTCTGAGTTCTAAAGTCCCTCCGCTGAGTCCTTTCAGCATGCTGTGCTTGTCACACACTCAGTCCTTCTTCCCTGTTAGGAGTTTTGCACTTCCCAGGTGTTTGTGCCCTACTTTTGAAGGGAAGGAGAAGGATGATGTTTCCACCACATCCATTTGTCTCAGGGTCTCCCAGTCCCCCTCCTATGGCACGTGCACAAGGTCTGAGGTCTGTTTTCAGGCAGCACTGAAATTCAAGAGCTGCTGGCACACGATTTCTGCCCAGCTCAGGGTTTGTGACAGCTTTTGTGCATCAGCCCCATCCATGGGTCCAGCTTCCAAACACAGACTGTCTCTTAATAATCAGTCCCAAACCAGCCCTATGGCTTGGCAAGCATATCCACGGCACCTCACCCCCCTGCTCCCAGTGGTTCTGTAGCACAAATAAGCTCTGGGATAATCACTTATGAAGCTGGTGCTCATCAAGTGCCAAGTGAAATCCAGGCTGCACCCATGCTCATGCAGAGCCCGTCTGGCTGGTCCTTGGCTCTGAAACACTTTCCCTCTTTATGGACCACTGCTCCATCTCCAGCTGCCTGCGCAGAGCTCAGACCCATCAAAGCCAAGGACATCTGAGGCTTTGCCAGAAATTTTTTGTGAGCTTTTCCATCGAGTGTTTTATCCAGGCTAAGATGAGGTGCATTTGCTGCAGTCCCTCTGCCTCCTGACTCCGTAATGGTGCCAGGGAAGGAGATGAGACCCAGGCTGATTTAGAAGAGGGTGGAGGGCTACAGGAGAGCATGATAAGGACAAGGCTCCCTGGCAGCAGCAGGACACATGCCATCAGGGTCAGGGTGAGAAGAGACAAGGGGAATCTCTGGGGAAAACTGCTTACAATACACGTTGCTTGTGAATGATAGGCTCACCAAATAAAGGTGTTTTAAAAACACAATGTATATATCACTGTCAGATCAGCCACAGCAATTGCCCATCACAGATACCAAGTCATACATTACCCTTTATTGTCTTCATATGGGAGATGTGCTAGCAAATAATGGGGTTTACACATACTTGTGCAGGCTCCCAAGCATGTTGACGGGAGTGGGGCAACTCTGGAAGAGCAGAAATGCTTTACCGTGCACTCTGTGATCCTGTCACAACTGGTAATAAAGGAATTGGCTGCATCTGGCAGGCTTTGTTCCATGGGCAGCCATCTGCTTCCTGCCTTGGATTTCATTATGATAATGGGATATTGATATGATAATAATACCTCGCTCTGCTGTGGAGCCATATGTCTGCCTGGTGTTTGGCACATACCAAACGGGACAGTTCCTGTACTGGGCAGTGCAGCATTGAAAAGAGACAAGAGGCATAAGCCCATGATTCCTCTGGACGCAACAGGGTGGACTGAAAATTGTTCTGGGACTGGCACAGAGCCTTACCCTCTGAGAAAGTCCCATGTAGCCCACACACGGGGCCAGAAGGACCTGGGTGGAGCAATCTGAGGACACCTCAATTGTGCTATGGCATGCAGGAGCTGTGCAATAGACATCACCATTGCAGGAGTAACTGTGACAGGCACTGGGAAGCACAGAAACAGCAGAGAAATAACAGGAGCAGGGCCATGTGCAGTCACAGGACAGCTGCTTCCTGCTCCACCAGGCACTTTGGGAAGCCACAAACCCACACAGTGACTTAAGCTGCTGCAAAGGTCTATGGGATCACCCCGACAATTTATCACACAGCTTAGATGCATGAAGCAAAGCTGAAGTGCTTGTCAGGGAAGGGTAAGAAGAGGCAGCATCCACAGCAATCACCCAGCAGAAAGAAAACACAGGCTCAGCTCCTTCTTGCTACTCTAATCCCTCAGGAGGCAGGGATAAATCCCAGGATTTGGTTGTCATGTAAGTTTGCAGCATTTCTTCTTATTTTCTTAGCAAACAGAGATGCCAGAGGTTTTGGACAAACAGGCTCCCGGTGCCAGGGTACCCACTGTGTCCCGTTCAGACATAGTCCATTCAGTGCAGCAGCCCTGACCCAGTAAGCTGTTTTCCTGCACGTTAGCTGCCAAAGGGAGCGCAGGCACCGAGGATGACCCCGCAGTGTGAACAGTGCAGCCATGGAAGGACTTAAGGAGAAGCCCTTAAAGCAGCAAAGAAAACAGATTCCCTGCTCTCCAGGCCCCAGAGCATCCAGCAGAGCTGCAGGCTCCATTGAAGGCAGGAGCCAGAGCTGCCTCTCTAAGTCTGCTTTTAGTTACTTCCAACTGTACCCATCCCATCAGCCTCCCATTTCAATCCATGCTCTCTGCCTAGGGGTGTATGCACTGTTAAAAACAACACAGCCAGGTTTCAAACAGCCTAGGAGACAAGATTATGAATAATTTAGCTGCGGTCCTTCCATCCCTTTGAACAACGGTAGTGTCAGATGCCCCCAGTATGAACCTGGAAGGTAACACGGTGGTAGATGGCCCATAAGGGAAATGTTATTTAGTGTCTCAGCTAATGTCTAAACAAGTTTTCCATAAATCATAAACTCTGAAAAAAGATATGAAGCCATAAAAAATGAGTGAAGTGTGGAACAGCAGCAATGGCTGTGGCTGGAGGGGATTTCCTGACTCACAAACACCAGGAAAAGTTCTTATTCCCCATGCAGCCCTAATTCCAGTGTCCCCTGATGCTGGAGTGTTGGACACCTCAGCCAAGGCAAGCAATGCTTTGTATGGAGCACAGCTCCACAGGGTAGCTCCACGTGGAGAAGCAGCTGGGGTGAGCAATTGGCTTTGCACTGTGCTCCTCTGGAAGCCAAGGTGTCTGACTTATAAGACCCATGAGAGATACGTGATTTATTTCAAACCCATTTATAGCTCACATAAAGCTTTAAGATGGAATTGAGTTTAGGATTTTGTTTCTATTTCATTTTATTTTATTATATCTGTACATTATAAATGTAAACATCTGCCCTTAGTTCAGTGGGTGGAAATCAGGGTTGTCCCTTGGAAGCTGGTGACGATGCCACACTGACTTACACCCACTGAGGATTTAGTCAATCACTACTAATGTATGTCCTGTTGTACACAGGTTTATTTGAAAAGAAATTCCATCCAGAGGCAGCAAAATGCTGCTCTTGGCAAGATGGTTTTCAGCCCCCAAAACCACTTTGAGCAAGCACATACAGCCCATCTCATCCTCTGGGAAACCTTGCCAGTAAATATCTCCCCTTTCCTCACTCAGGGCAAGATGTGGACCTTGACTATGCTGAAAACCCGGGATGGTTTGGAGGACTGATAGGAGCAGCAGCCCTACCACAATCCCTCTGGGTAAGGTTTTTGGAGATGCTGATAAAATGTGCAGCCAGCAGCAGAACGCTCCTGTCACATCAATACTGGCAAAGGTAGCTGGTTGTGCACCATTGCAGGCACTGAGATGAGGTTTCTCTCCTTGGCATTGGCACTGCCATGTGTTAAGCTGCCTGGTTGAATAGGAGGTGCTGTCTTTCAAATAAAAGCTAAAAAAGTGGCCGTGATTCCTCATGGATATTAAAATAATCAAGATGGGAGGGTGGGAGGTTGTGAGAACAAAACTGCTGTTTCTGGTTACTGGCCTTATTCTCGGCCCATTATTAAATGCTGCCTTGTCTAAATTCCCTCTGTCTTTCAGCTGGATGTGGTGTTCTTCATCTGCCCTTCCAGACACAAAGGTGCAGAATGGCTCTGTGTCTTACCTGGGAACACTCAGCCACCTGGTGAACGGTGAGGTGAGGTGCATTGCTCTTGTACAGCAGAGTATATGCATGTGGCAAATGTGAAAATAAATGTTGCTCATAGGATGCTGGAAAATCAATGGCACAATTTCTGCTACAAGGATCTCAGTAGGGAAAGCCTGTTGGAGATCACTTGTACATGCAGCTCTGTAAGCGGCTACACAGTACGTGCACATTCCAGCAATCTGTCACTCTTCCATTACAGAAAAGAAACAGGATCTGGCAAGAAACAAGAAACAAGCTTGGAAAAGTGGACATAGATGTGAAATCCACCATGTGAAGTTCAAGCAAAACCCCTGTCTGAGACAAAAGTGCACTTGAAGCTGTACATTCCATGGTCCGAGCACGTTCCATCCCAGCCAGCATGGAGATGGAGGGGAGATGAGGGGATGGTGGAGTCTTCTGCAGGGCTGGGCTTTGCAAAGGAGCTCAAAAGAACCAGGCACACAAATCATACTGCAACGCATAGTACCTACAGGGACATGTAGAGGTAGGATAGATGAGCTTTATGGTCCCTTCCAACCCAAACCAGCCTTATTCTGTAAATAACCACTCAGCCTATGGAAACACAGGTAGAGTGACTGCATATTGCTGCCATGGCACAGTGCAGCAACAGAGTGGCAGAAATGCTGGTGCTGGAGACCTGGACAGCAGAATCAGCAGCAAACCTCCTGCCAGGTTTCTCCCTCTGTGAAGGTGTCCTGGTGTCCATGGGGAATCCTCACATACAAGAGATTTTTTCATATTCCTAAATGAAAACCAATCATGAGAGTGTGTCCCAAGCTGTGACCTATAAATTCCAGGTGGATGTATGAAACCTGCTGTAAAAGGTGAAGAATTACTGCCTTAATTGTTGCATCTTTCCTGGGATGACACAGTATAGAACTGCTGGTGGCATGAACATCTCTCACTTGATAACCTGACCCTGCTCACTCCTGCTGAGCTGCTGGGGCACGTTGTTTGCACAACACTGTGCTTAATTCTCAGTGGGAGGGACTGAGAGTTGTTCCTTATGTCAACATTTCCTCACCCCCCTTGCTGCTCCCTGATGGACCAATGTGTTAGCTCAAGGTTCAGACATTTTACATGTATCCCTTACAGTAACCATGGATGAGCTGCCCAGACCTAGCCAGTCACAGCAACCTTTACAGAACCAAGGACTGTGACTGCACTGTACTGCACCGGAGGGCAATGAGGCTCCTGTGTGTAATAACAGCCAAGCACACACCAGTGAGGAGCAACATGGGTTAGCACTCCTCTTCTGACACATACTAGAGAGGAAGGGTCCCCAGGAGAAGTGCACAGTCCACAGTCTCCCAGTGCCTTGGCATATCCACAGTCCCTTTTCCTACAGAGACATTAACAAGAGATCAGACAAATACAGCAGGAAGGAATATTGAAACTATAGTCCAATACTCTGTGCAGAGGCATGGCTGTTCTGGAGCATGGCTCTGGGAGAGCAGGAGCCTCTGCAGTGAGTTTCATTGCTGTGATGTTCCTTTTCTCTTGCATTTTTGAGGGAGTCTCAGTGAGTCCCAAGGGTGCAGGACCATGGTGCCAGCTCCTTCAGACTCCATTTTGCCTGTGCCATGGCCCCGGTGAGGGGTCGGTGCTCACAGCCCATGCTGCCAGGCTCCCAGGAGGGCTGGCAAATCTTCCAGTGTTTTCTATCAGCATGGAATTCTCTGCTGAAGAACAATGACTGCAGGAGGCAGCACATCCTGCCTGCGCTGAGATAGAGCTCCCATGCTCTATAAACCAGGCACTCTGCACTCCCAAATAGCTCTGCTGGGAGATTTACAGGCAGCTGAATAGTTACAACCAGACCAGCGGTGCCTGTGGTCTGATGAGGAGATGCTGGGTTACCTCTTGTACCATCACCTCTCACAGCCCACAGCATGCACGGGTGGACTGGGCAGCCCTGGCTTGGAGGTGATGGTTGCAGTGCGTGCATGTGCATGTACAGCAGTAATTCAGCGTGTGAATAGATGCAGCATGTGTGGATGTGTAAATCAGTCTCTGTGTGTGTTTGCCTGAGCATCCTCCGTGAGGAGCGGGGAGCAAGCAGAACACTCTAAATCCTGGGAGCTCACACAATTAATGCTTGTCATGAGATGTAATTTTCAGACCTCTCCCTTGATGTTTTAGGAGAGTGTAAATACAGGAAAGCAGCCCATAACTTAGAGGCAGGAATGTGCTAATTAAGTGTTCAAAAGGAATGATAATGAGGAGATGGTGAGCAGGAAGGGCACAGGAACGGTGTAATCCCAGGAAGGGCCCATGAGTCACTCTATCTCTGCCTGGGACAGCTCCAGGGGGGCTCCAAGATCAGTTCACCTCCAGGCTGCTCCAGTCCTACCCAGGAGCAGTCAGGAGGTGACAGGATGCAGGGCACAGCAGAGGAGCCTGGCAGCCTGGTCTTGTGATGGCCAGGCAAGTTACCATCATTACAGCAGCCCCTGGGTACCACAGCCAGAGGCTGCCTCATCAGGGAATTTCAAAACCAAATCTGTCTCTGAAAGTTGAGACAGAAGAGAGGATCCTGCCCCCTGCTGTGCTCTGGGGAGACCCCCCCTGCAGCCCTGATCCAGCCCTGGGGCAGCAGCACCAGGGGGACATGGAGCTGCTGGAGCGAGTGCAGAGGAGGCCATGGAGCTGCTGCAAGGGCTGGAGCAGCTCTGCTCTGGAGCCAGGCTGAGAGAGCTGGGCTGGGGCAGCCTGGACAAGAGAAGGCTCCTGAAGGGGAGACCTGAGAGCAGCTCCAGTGCCTAAAGGGGCTGCAGGAAACCTGGAGAGGGGCCTGGGACAAGGGCCTGTAGGGACAGGCCAAGGGGAATGGCTTGAACCTGCCAGAACAGGGGAGACTGAGCTGAGCTCTTAGGCAGAAGCTGTTCCCTGTGAGGGTGCTGAGGCGCTGGCACAGGGTGCCCAGAGAAACTGTGGCTGCCCCATCCCTGGCAGTGTTCAAGGCCAGGTTGGACACAGGGGCTTGGAGCAGCTGCTCCAGTGGAAGATGTCCCTGCCTGTGGCAGGGGTTGGAACTGGAGGAGCTTTAAGGTCCCTTCAACCCAAACCTGTTCATGATTCTATGATTAAGTTCAGCCCTTTCCTCTCCAGAGAGAGGAGATGCAAGCAGGAGCAGCAACGCAGCCATTCTAAGAAACAGAAGCTTGGAGCTGCTTGAGTGCCTGATGCCCACTGATTGAACCAGGCTCCTGTCCTCTGGCTAACTCCCAGGTGAAACAGGCTCTGGGAGGCGTTCCCACACTGAGCAACAGGGACTGATTGCAGCCTGGCTCTGGTAACAGGGCAGGAATAAGTGAGGGAGGGAGCTGCAGTTCCCCAGGGTTGCAGAAGTGCTGTTTTCCCTTTCAGTGTGTGAACAATGGTCAAGAGTCTCACATCTCCGTGCACCGGCCTCCCAGATGAAAGGGATTACAAGCGTACCATTAATATCACAGTGACCTGGCAGCAAGTTGACAGATTTAATTTGGTGACAAGATGAGTGGAACCAGAATTCTCCCATCTCCCCAGCAAATGAGAAATAGGCTCTGCCTGCTACTAGTAAATATTGTTGGTAAGTGAATCAAAATTCAAAAGGGAAAAAGCAATTTTCCTTTTGCTCATATTGTGCTTAGTTCTCAATACACTTCATACAAGAGGCTCCCCCAGCTGATGGATTCCTCCTAGATTATATCATGCCTTTAAATTTATATGCCCTGGCTCTTTAAAAGACTGTTTGCTAAGGCCTTTGCATTCTGTGTTAGTCTGGTAAGTGCTGACATTTGAAAGATGCCACAAAAACAAATCCAACCTGGTTTTCTAAGTAAGGAAAGGCGACAGACCTGGCAGGTGAAAGGAGATTAAAGATTTAGTCAACAGCTGAAATCAAAGTTTTCATGAAGTGGTAATGTCAGGAAAAGTTTACAAGGCTCAATAGAGGGCTCACGTGTCATGAAAACCCAAACTAGGTTGGGGTTTTTTCCTCCTAGAACATCGCATGAATTGCTCAGGGCTCTGGAACAGCAGAGCTGACTCGAAACAGCCTGGGGAGAGCTGGCAAAGGCAGTGAGCCATAGCAGCCAGGAGGAAGCTGCTTTGAGCTCAGATCCACATCCCTCCAATGAACAAAGGAATGGTCCATATGTGGTCACTGAATTTGTATTAATTATCTGCTTAGAAGGCTGTTATCTGCCATCAAACCCTGGAAAAGTACAGCAAATTGTCAGCCCTGCTTTGAGTTAATGTCTTTGTAGCTCAAGGCATCACTGCAGCTCTGCCAGACACCTTTTGGGTAGTCCTCTCCAGTGTGAGGCTTCAGCACTGAAATCAGGTTATGCTTCACCCCTAGAGGCCTTATGTTAAAGGGTGGAGACAAAAAAGTGGGGCTCAACACCACCTCTTTCCATCTCCCCTGAGCCTGTGGGCCTGAGCAGACAGAAAGAAGGGGCAGATCCAAGGGATGGTGGACATTCCCTGGCACAGCTTGCATGGCTTTGCAGGCAAAGCAACAACATGAGACTCCAAACATGGAGAACTCCCAAGGTAATGTGTCCTCCCATTCCTCAGAGACACCAGCATTCAAACCACCTTCTTAAGCCGTGGTCTTCACTGCCCAACCCACCTATGGCCAAGGCAGACCCCAAGTTTGGCTCATTCCTCATCTCTGCAGCAAAGCTCTGCCTTCTCAACACATCATTCCTTTCCTGGTCACCTCCCTCTCCTATTCCATCCAGCTCACTGGCCCCACAGCAAGAGGAGTCAGCAGAAGAATGAAGAGTCAATGACCAGCACCAGGTTGTGGAGTGTCATGGGGCTGCCGTATGAACATCACCCTACACTGAAAGTTTCCACAACCACAAGGTACATTTCTAATGCTTAACTAAAAGCCCCATTACTAGCAGTGCTCTACTCATATCACTCTCCTGCCTTGGCCTGGGCTGTCCAGTGGAAAATGTAAAAGGTTTTTCTACTTAAGATGAATTAACCCTCTCCAAACACTATGATTCAAGGAGTGATTCCAAACCTGAGTGATGCTCCTAACCTAGGACTCAGTAAAATTTGACCAATTTTAGTCAAACTTTGCAAGAAACCCCTAAATAGCATCCAGAGCACACTCAACCATCTCCAGAGCAATGGAGCTGTGTGAAAGGCTGAAAACAGGACCTTGAGGGTGACCTCTTTAAGGTCTTACAGTGAAGGGGTGTGACACTGGTGTTGCAATACATGCTGCTTCATGGGGTCTGTGGGACAGGACGGTGGATGTCATAGTAAAACTGGTGTGAGATAATATCCTAAACAAAAGGTTACCTGAGCCCATCATGGGGTCTGTCTGACCATCCAAAGGATCTGATCCCTGCAAGGTCAGGTCCCATTTGAACCCCTGGCAAAAGTCTTGCATGTCCTCTTCTCCAGAGGGGAACATCTGCCCTTTATGTATAGTGGCTCTTGTCTCTGATGTGTGCTAAGTCCCTCTTGGGTCTGGGGGTGAAGATGGGCACTGCTCCATATGCAGAGCCTGTGCTGCCTGTCTCCCAGATGCAGTCACAGGCTTCCTCCCACTGTCCTGAACCCATCTCAACCCTACAATGAATTCACTCAGAGAAGTTATTGCCCACTTGGGTCTTTATTCAAAAGCAAAAGACCAAGAGAACAGCTATCTGCCAGCTTGGAAAGATGAGTGCTGCCCTGCTCTAAGCAAATGCATCAGCCAACCAGGACACTCAACATGACAGGGGCTGTGAGTAGTCTTTAATTTCTGTATTCATTTAATGGCATTTGTTTCAGAAGAGAAATAATTGTGTTACTTGGCTGGAGTCAGAGGGCAGCAAACCCATGTCTGCCATGGCCATGAGACAGCCGAGGTACTGCAGAGCAGGGCCTGATCCTAACTGCTTTTAACAGAGCTATTAGTTCTAAAACTCAGTCAGCCTATTCATGTAATTCCCTATTATGCTCGAAGAGCTGACACTGTAAGCACTTCCAGGCTTAAATGATGTCCAGTGAGGGCTGCTGCCTGTTCAACACTTGTCTTCCTCAGTATCAGAATGATAGGAAAATCTTGGTGTGGCCTTTGGGGTGAGCAGCTTGCCCTCCCCACCTTCCCCAGACCTCTGGCATAGCAGCCTCCATGTCCAGGGCCATTCAGAGCACTGATTTACTGCAAGCTGTGGAAGTTTATTCATCACTTGTGTTCCAGCCCCTTGAATCACTTGTTTCCAAATGATCATTTTCCTGCTCTCAGTCTGTGGTATTTAAACCAGTGGCAATGCTCATTGCAGACATGGGGATCCAGCCAAAGGACTACACTGGCCTTTCCCCCAAGCTCTTTGTCTAGTCTTTGCCCTCCAGAGACTCAATTTGCAAAAGACTCCCTATCTTTGATATATAAATATCCCCAGCCTGCTGACCAACTGGTAATGCAGAGGGAAGGTAATGTGCCAGGTTCATACACAATCAGATGGCCTCCAGCTGCTGC
Organism: Melopsittacus undulatus; assembly: GCF_012275295.1. Taxonomy (NCBI): domain Eukaryota; kingdom Metazoa; phylum Chordata; class Aves; order Psittaciformes; family Psittaculidae; genus Melopsittacus; species Melopsittacus undulatus. Next base: position 493,447 of record NC_047538.1, on the reverse strand, counting down.
CTACAGCCCCTGAACCTCCTGCTTCCACCAGCCCCATGAAGAGGAAGGACCTTGCCACACCATGGCAGTGCCATGCAGCTGAGGTTGTGCTGGCCCAGCTTCTCACCCATGATTTCTGGTGCCTCTTTCTCTGCTGGTGACCCTCTCGCTCCTCCTCCTGGTTCAGCTGGGTTCGGTGAAATGGAGCTGCCCCACTGCCGTTTCTTCCCTGCTGCAGCTGAGTAACTGCCAACGACACTTTTCAATTCACTCTGGGGAGGTCTGATCAAACAAACTGGATGGAAAATCAAACCTCAAGTAACCAGTAGGAAATTGCAAAGAAAGATGTTTATGGAACAATTTTCTTTGCTTCCTTGAATGGTGGAAACTGTTACTGTCACTCATGAATTATTAATTTCAACTGGTCCTGTTCTCCTTGCAGGCTTGCAAGCTCCCGAAGAGCAGGGGCCCAAGAAGTGCTCCAGCTTGCTGAAGATGGGCAGTGACTCTCCCCAGCTCCAGAATGGTGTGGGGGTGTCTCTGCCTTTAAGAGGGAGCCAGTCCTTCCATATCAGTCATGAGGGGGCTTTAATCTGTCCACTCTGATAGAGTCAGTCCTGTGAAAAGCAAACAGCTTATACTGATGGCGAAACCACGCATAAGGTGGGAACAGGTTGTCCCTGGGACCTGTTGTGATAGGAAATCTACTTCTAGAATAATTAATTTGGCTGAGAGGTACCAGCAGGAAGGTGGTAGGAGAAGTCATTGCCAGGGTGAAAGTGGCTCAAGGACTCCTGTAGTTATCATGTTTGTACAATTACTGGGAATGGAGCTAGAAGGGACTCTGGAGAAGCAGATATAGCCATGCTCCTCCCTAGCACTGTGGCAGACAGAAAAACCCACAACCAGGAGTGTCTCCCTTGGTGTTACCAAAGGGGAGCATCTCAGCAGGGAAGTGAACTGCAAACAGAACTGACTGGGAACCACAAACCACTGACAGAAAAATGGGAGTGAAAACAGGGATTTTTTCTTAAGAAGGTAAGAGCCATAAGTGCATAATCAAATAAGAGGCCGTGTCTGGCCAGGTGCCATCATCTTCAGTGGTGAAGTGGAGGCAGCTTCTAGAAATAAATAACACAAAAAGCACTATATAAAAAAAAGCAGCATGGGGGGAAATAGAGAACCATTGATTTTGAATTAGAAGTTATGAAGTACAGAAAATTGATACAAGACACTACACTCATCTGTTAGAAATGCACAGCTCAGTGACTGAATGGCAGTGAGAATGCAATTGAAACACTCTGTGAACAGAAAGAAGCAGTGCTGAGGTTTTCTTTACAGAGGTGGCCAAACTTTTGACAGGGCAGAAATGCAACAAATGTTTGTGAGCTGCCTTTGTGTCAGTATTACAAGAGGATGCTGAAAAACTAAGCAGCAGTTTAAAGATCCAGATTGGTGTTAAACAGCACTGAATGGCACAATGGGCAGATCTGGAGAAGGCTGCTTGGGAGCATCCCCCATAAATCTTGGGCCAGTGGGGAAGCTGCCATCCCAAGGGAAACCCCAGGCTCTGTGAGCTTACCTCTGAGCACCAGAGATGGGCAAAGCCAAGGAGAAGTGATGCAGGAGTCGGTTGAAAGGAAGCCGGAGAACTAATGCAAATCAATAGGGTTTTATGGAAAAGCATTCTTGTCACCCTTTATTGCATTCACAGAGGAGATTACATGTGCAGTTGATAGAAGTAACTGAATAGATGTGATAATGATTCTATGAGGTACTTCAGCTTGGGGAATGTGCTTTAGTGCCTCATGATTGATTAAAAATGAACACTCGGGCGCGTCAGGGTGAAACACATGAGATAGGCTGAGACTCAGGCAAGAGCTCACACAGAGTCATGATGAGGAGATGTCATCAAATCTGTTTTTCTTACAATGTTTTGTAGTAGGAGGCTTAAAATAGTCAATATCTCATCAATGATTCAAACATACATATTAAAAACTCATTCATAAAAATTTGTGGCTGACACAGAGGATGGAGAGATTGATAAACCACACTGAGCTCTTGGCAGGGCTGGAGAGGTGCTAGGATCACCCAGAGAACTCCCTTTCCGTAAGTGGATTGTTATAGCTCAGTGCTTCCCCAAGGAGCCCTACAGGTCTGACTGCAGATTGCCCGTGGGTCACTGTGAGTGCTGCATTCATGTGCTGCTGAACACAGCAGTGATTCTGGCAGAGACTCTTCACTGATACCTTGGGAAGAAGCCAGGCTCTAGCTCTCAGAATCCAGAATTATCCCACACATGCAGTCCCTGGTGCTACACCTTCTACTGCAGCATCTGGTGCTATCCCACCATCCCTGGAGCTGCTTAGGCTGGCAGGTCCCTGTTCTGACACATGCAATAACCTGCAGTCAGCACACTGACCATCTACTGCAGCATCAGTCCCAATGGTTATCACTGCTCCCTCCATTGCTCAGAAAATGCCACTGGGATGCGAAAGTGCTTCCAGACATCAGAGCTCTGCAGACATCTGCTAACAAGCGCCCCTCACTGATTAGTCACTGCGGGGCTGCCTTCCTAAGCAGTGTGTGGAGGAGAGCACTGTCAGCCTGGTGGTCTGGGTGATGTGGGTGACAGCTCCTGGGTCTGCTCACATCCCATCTGCAGGCACTGAGCCTCCCAGGTTTGCTCCAGCCTGGCCAGAAGCAGGAGGAGCACATAGCTGTTACCAGCCTCCCCCAAGCACTGCATCCCGAGCACCACAGCTCCCGGGCTGTGACAGACAAGTCAATAAACTCAAGTTCAATGACAAATACCAGGGTCAGTGCCTCCTCTCCCAGGCAATGGGCAGGTTAATGGAGGTTCCCACCCCCCAGCCCTGCAGCAAGGAGACTTGCCACCAACTGGTGCTACCTTTCAGAAAGAAACAGGGGAGCCAAATCCAGTGTACCCAAGGGCACTGAAATGCCCTTCAGGCTCCTGAGGAGCAGAGATGGCATCTGTAGGAGAGGGAAACTCAAAGGCCTGTCACAGAAAGCAGATTGGAGCTGGAGAGCACCTACAGCCAGCACAACCCCCCCCTCAGGGCTGACCACAGTGCAAAGGGCTCAGAAGAGGGGATGGAGAGAGGTTCCCCCTCCTGCTCCATTCCCATCTCATCCACAGAGACCAGGGAGACTCTTTGGTAAAAAAATTTCTTTTATGAGAAGAAGGCACTTTGACACTGCACCTGAGCTGTCTTTGGTGTAAGGATTTGTTTCTCTAGTCAATCCTGCACAAAAATGTTTGTTCTTGGTCCTGACCAATCTCATTTTCCCTGCTAGCATTAAGCCCCCAGCAGCGCTGACAAGATGGCTGCTGATGAGGTCTAACTCCCCGAGCTGGTCCGTGCCCAAGGTTATATCTGTTCCTGCTGATGTGCAGTGTGAGGAGTTCCTGAGTCCATTGGAACTCCTGGCGAGCAGCTGACCTGTGGCTGCTCAGCCTCAGCTCTCAGGCAGGTTTCCCAGCCAGGCTGGGCCATGACAATGCAGAAGTCTCCAGCCAGGGCTGACCTGTTTGTGTGGCAGTCTGGAACAAACGCCCATCTCATCCGTCTGCCTGCAGTTATGGCTCCCACGGTCATGGTTATGGAACTTTTCAGGTCTCCTCCACCTCCCTTATCCATTCCTCCCACTCCTTCCTCGCCTCCAGCCCAGCTCCATCATGACCTTCAAATGCGAGTCCCATTTCTGTCCTCTTGCACTGTCCCCTATCTGCTCCTCATCTCTCACATGGTTCTGGAGCTGCATGTTGACAATTCAATGCTCAGTGGTGCCTTGCCTGGGAAGTGCCCAAACCCAGCAGATGCCATAAGACATCTGGAATAGGTTTGTTGCTGGTGGAATGGGGCTTTGGTTTTTCATCTCTGTATCAGATACAGCTGCACCTTTTGCAAAGTCTGGGGAAGAGGAATGTCCATTCACCTGCGTCGCTCGTGGTGATGGGTTTGCCAACCCCATCTGAATCCCACACACTGGTGTCCTTCATGGACATGGTGAAGTTACTCTGGAGCCATGGACGAGTGGCTCCCAGGCTGACTGCAAGCTACTGCTGAGCACATTCCCTCTGCTCCTCCACCGGGTGGTAAAATTAATCCTTGTTTAATACAACACCCCTTCTTCAGTACTCACTGGAGGAGCAAACCCATCATCACAATAATGCTGTGACCTGTGTATTTACTTCCGATATCTGGCCTATCAGGCAACTGCTGAATTACTTCTTCAATTAGTTTTCCCATTCATGAAGGATATGACCTTCCTCTTGAGAGAGAAACATACAAATGAGTAACTATTTCTTGAAGGTAACCAGTTATATGGAGAATAAACAGGGACACAAAGTTCTGCTGTTATAGCAGAAATAAAACCATTTTTTTCAAGACTTAACAAATTTTCTCCATTTTGAAAATAGGAAGAAAAAATAAAGAGAAATATGAACATATCCTGCTCTTACTCCCAGTCTGGGCTGTGCAAATCAGTGTGGCCAAGAAGAAGCATTTGACTCCAGTTTCTTTCTCAACTGTGGTTATTAACTCCAAAGACAGCCCCAGAACAAATGCCCACTTCACGCCTTCCTGATCACAGGAGCTGTGGCAGGGTCATGCCAGCACCAGCAGTTGTCCACAGCCCCACAGCCATCCCCTGCTGCTCCTGGCCATGCCACTTGCATTGATGGTTGCTGCAGCTGACCTCCAGGGACAACCAGGAAAAGCTCTTGAGGGTAAAGGCTCAGCCAGGTTGCTTTTTCTTTTTCCTTCCTCAGCACTGAATATGTGACCTCCCAGGCCTGCTGAGCTTGTAGCACCAGGTCTTCCACTCTGAACACAGGTAGGGTCATGAGTTATGCATGAGGAAAGCCTGGCTGAGGCCATTCCCCACACCACAGAGGTACCGTATGTGACAAGGCAGTACTTCTCCCACCCCTGCCCTGGAACCATCCACAGATGAGGTGTTATTTTGTGCAGGGCAGCAAAGCACTGCAGTGAGAATGGCACCTGGGCCGATGGAAACCAGGGCACTACACCTGCCTCCTTTGCTACCTTTCGGCATGGCTTCATCAAGGAGTCTCTGAACAGGCTCTATCCCATCCTTTACCCAAGCTGTCCTGTGGCACAAAGCACTCTTGAAACAAGGATGGGGAAGCATTGCCCTTGCAGCCCCAACTATGGTCTGGGCCATGCTGTCACCCAGCCCCATTTAGAGACTGGACACTCATAGAATCATAGAACCACAGAATGGATTGGGGTGGAAGGGAGCTTAAGGTCATCCAGCTCCAATCCCTGCCACGGGCAGGGACACCTTCCACTGGAGCAGCTGCTCCAAGCCCCTGTGTCCAACCTGGCCTTGAACACTGCTGGAGATGGGACAGATACATGCCCAGATATGCCTACATGTCTGGTGTGTGTTGTATTGTGTAGTGTCATGGCATGTGTCTCCCATGTCAGTAGCAAAGGCACTGTCTCTGGGACAACCTGTAGGTACCACAGGAGATGAGGACCCAGTGCAGCTCTGGTGTGCACAGCTCACTGTGCTCTCTGCTTGCACCAGCTCTGACATCCCTCCTGGGTAGCTTTTTATTAAGATGTACATAAAACCATCCCTGCAGCCTGGAGACACAGCTTGTCAAGAGCACCTTTGACCCTTTCTTAGTGGCATGGCCTGATAGCCCCTGTTACCATTGGGAAGATATCACACGGACTGGAACATGTTCCAAGCACTGTAATTGCCCAATAAAACCATGTTTCTTCACCATCCAGTTGAATTAGTGTCTGCAATATGTTTGAAAGCTTTATAGCCCAGTTAATTGTAAGGCAGTAACTGGAAGGGGCATTATGGCTTTAGAGAACACAAGTTGCATCTGTATTTAATGATATTAAACCATAAGAAGCCTCCATTCGAATAAAGTGATGACTGCTGTAGTGCCTATAAAAGCAATGATCTCTGTGTTCAGCAGAGAGGCTCAGCCATGGTGCAGCAGGAGCAGGGACACTGGTGCTTGGGGCAAGGACATTTGCGCAGTTTGTGTGGCCATTCCTGGTGTATGTGACTGAGTCCATACATCCCTTCACCCCAAAGACCTGCTGGGTGCTCCTGCATCCTGTGCCTGCTCCAGCAGCCTGACTCACACACTGGCTGTTATCCCCAGTCCCCCAGGCAACATGTCCCACATCCCTGTGAAGGGAAGCATCACCATCCCCATCCTGGCCTTCTCTGCGGGCTCTTGCCACCACCCTGCCCATTCAGGGAATGGGGACCTGGGAGCAGGGACCTGCCCACACAGGGACATCCTCTCACAGAGTCACAGAATCAATTGGATTGAAAAAGACCTTTTAGCTCATCAAGTCCAACCTCTACCACAGAGAAGGTCCTGGCCAGAGGCACTTCTTTGTTCCAAGCAAGAGAATAATCCTGCTCCTTTAGAAGCCCAACTATCCCTGGAGCAAGCACGAGGCTACGGACACCAGCAGGTTGCTGTGGTGGGACACCAGCTCCCAGAGCCCCACATGTGCTGACAGTGGCTGTTTGTGACAAGCCTGGCACTAATCACAAGCTTTCCTCTAGCAGGGCTTCAGTGAGCAGAGAACCAAGAGCCATGAATGGAAACCCTTGAGAGCATCATCTTCTGCAGACCAGAAGTGTTGTCCTCTTTAGGTGCAAGGGGTGAGCACTCAGCACTGCACTAAAGGTGTGACACACAGGTGACAAGACTGTGACTCTATCAGCTTTTATGTTTGCAGTATGTGGACTGCTGAGGTGAGCTCAACAAGCAGGCAGGGGAGCGAAGTGCCCGGGGCTCATTCACAATTAGGTATGCAACCAATGGAAAATTCATACAATCAAATTTCAATAAAGGTGTTTAATAAAACACCTTTGTGCAAGCGGAACATGAAGTGCGGTCGGATGTGCTGCTCGGATGTGCTGCTCTCAGCCAGGAAGGTGTCTGTGCCCAGGCACTGTGCATGCACCCACCTTCGTCACAGCAGTTCATTAGACAGCCTCTAATTGTGCATTTATAGTTTACAGAACTTTCAGCTAATTACAGCAGGCCTCTTGAAAGCTGCTACAAGGCCTCGCTGGCTGTTAATGGGGTATTGGTTATTACTGAGTTACCCGTAGCTGTGTTTCAGAGAGCAGTTAGCAGTTCTGCTGAGGAGCACAAGCCTCAAATCTCCTTGCCTGACATGTTAACTGCATGCAGGGACATTTCTGCTTACAGTGCAGTCAGGAAGTGGAATGAAAAGGACCCTAACTGCTGTTTTATGGCATGGATTTGGAGAGAAACTGCCCTGATTTCCCAAAGCGATGTGCACAGCCTGAGCCTGAGACCCAGGCACAAGAGAACAGTGATAGGACACCAGCAGCTGCTCCCAAAACCACCTCCTAACCCTTTCCCAGGAGGTGTCCTTGGGCCATGGGGTGAGCACTGGTGTTCTGAGAGAGCAGGACTATGAGGGATGTGCAGGAGGAGACTGGAGGTGCATGGGGACATGCGGCTTCAAAATGGCATGGACACGGGTGCAGGCAAGGGGAAGGGATGTGGAGGAACAGCTCCACCATCTCCATACACCCCAAACCAACAGGGTTTAGCTCACACCATCTCTCACCCTCTCTCCCCACTGACCTCAGAGGACTGATACAGAGACCCAAGGCTCCTTGACAGCTCTCCAGGAGATTTCAGCAACACCAAATCTGACACAACCTCACCTGAGCTGTTCATGCTCTTTCTTTATTTCTGGTCTGACCCATCTTAGTGTCTGTTTCCACTTCAGGTTCTTCTCTCTGTGCTGTCCTGTTCATCCAGATGAGCATCTGTCCCTACCCGGCACTGCTCTCCTGGAGCGAGGAACCCTGCACTGCAGGCAGCCCACCTCACAGCCAGCCCCTTCACTTCCCAGGTCAAGGCAGGTTTTTCAACCCCTCTGACCTTCCTGCACCTCTTCTGTGGTCATCTCCAGTTTGTCATGCCCATGCCAAAGGGAGGATGCTGTCCTTGGCACTGCCTCGGTGGAGCTGAGTACAGCCATGCATGGTGCAGGTGGTCAGTTGCAGAGTGAGGAGGTGAAGTTAATCAACATTGATATGACATTAATGAATTGCTTGCTGGGGAAAACCAGCACTGGCTGTCACTTGCAGAGCTTGTGCATGGCCCTGAGCTGGCAGGAGGCTCCTCAGGGTGAGGAGGAGAATAAACCCATGGAGGAGGGCAGTTGGCACGATAATGCATTCAGTGTTCCTGAGCTAAGCGATGAAGAGCAATTTTCAGAGCCCATCTGAGCATCAGACATCCCAGGGACCGGGCAGCAGGATCTGGGCCCTCAGTAGCTTCCAAAAAGGCAATAAAACCAGAACTGAGAGTGTTGCTGTCGGTTTATTGCACAGATCCCAGCATGAGCTGCAGATAAACATAGTATTAGGTTAAATAAAAATAAAATGCATTCTAGAAAATGTTTGGAAATGTATCACATAATTAAGATATTAATTTAATGGTCTTGATGATTTGCGCTGGAAATTCACGTGGGTCCTCATCTCATTCTCTTCATTGAACAACAAGCTCATCAGGCACAGCCGTTATGCATTTTCATAAACATTTGATGAACAGTAACTGTGAGAAACATAAAATATTGGGTTTGTCCTTCGACTGTAATGACCATATGGAGATGAGTTTGCATTGGAGTCAGCAGTTGTGGCACATCCTCATTAATAACAGCTCCTGATATTTTTACTGTTCCAGCGCTATGAAGCCCTTTATGGTGGGGGGAAGAAGGATTTAATCTGCAGGGTCTTTGCATTGATTTGTAAGAGGTGCTGTGCCCATATCCCTCTGTGACTCTGTACAAGCTGTGATTACTCACTATTCTGGACAGCTCTCTCACAATATGTTAATTCATGGGTAATGGGAGTGAAGGTGGCGGCTGGGGATGGCTCAGACCTCTCCCCTGCACACACGCATGGAGCTTCTTTAGGTTTGCAAAGGCAGTATTTCAGAAGGCATTGGAGTGAGGTCTCACACTGGCAGCAGGGCTGCTGGAGCGCTGGTGCCCAAGGTATCCTTGACACCCATCGCTGGTTTGCATGGGCACCTCTTTCTGTTTGTGCTCACCAGGATGGGGATGGAGCCATTCCCTCAGCCTCCACTCACACCAGCTGAGCCATGTTTAGTCTTGGTCCATGGCTGACATGGAAAAGGCCCTGGTGCTGCACTGGCGGGGACAGGAGGCTTTGGTGCCTGCCCTTCCGTCCCCACAGCCCCACCCTCCTGCCCACAGGGGGCTCTGGAGCAGAAAATGACCCTGTCGGAGCAGGCAGGAGAGCCCGCAAAGCCAGAGCTGAGTGTCCCAGGGCTCGGATGTGCCTGCCTCACCGTGCAGAGCATGAATAAAGCTTCTCCCAGGGCAGGACACAGATTCAGACACAACATTTCCCCTTCAGCACCGAGTCCCGGGCCACTGTCAGCCCCGCATGGATTTATGGCTCCATGTGCTCGTAAATGCCGGCACTGCAGGTGATGAATGCAGGAGCTGGGAAGCGCTCCCCCACCATCACCTTCGGGAGATGTCTTGATTTTTTTCTGTTCTTTTACAGCAGCCATAAAGCAGCTGCTGATTAGTGACAGGGCTTAAAACTTTAGGCAAAAGCCATTGGAATCAGCTTTAAGTGTTAAGCTTCTCCTGAAGCAGAGCAGCTTAGAGCTGCCCTTTTGAGGTCACATCTGTGACGTGTGGCCCTCCGAGCTCTGGACATTGCAGCACCAGGTCAGGAACCTGCTCCACCCCGTGCCCTGCCCCTGGTGCACATTAGTACATGTCCCCAAAGAGGACCAGTGTCCCTGGGTCATAGGATCACAGACTCCCAGACTGGTTTTGGTTGGAAGGGACCTTAAAGCTCATCCAATTCCAACCCCTGCCACAAGCAGGGACACCTTCCACTGGAGCAGCTTGCTCCAAGGGGAGAACTTCCTTATACCTAACCTGTACTTCCCCTGTTTCAGTTTGAACCCGTCACCCCTTGTCCTATCCCTGCAGTCCCTAATGAAGAGTCCCTTTCCAGCATCCCTTCAGACACTGGAAGGCTGCAGGTGGAATCTGCTCAACTGTGGACCTCCATGGGCTGCAGGGCACAGCCTGCCTCAGCATAGTCTGCACCATGGACTGCAGGGGAATCTCTGCTCTGGCACATGGAGCAGTTCCTCACCTCCTGCACTGACTGTGGTGTCTGCCGGGCTGCTGCTCTCACATTTCCTCACTCCTCTCTCTGGCTGCAATTGCACAGGGGTTTTGTCCTACTTCAATACACTATCCCAGAGGTGCTGCTGCAATCGCTAATGGAATCAGCCTTGGCCAGCAACAGGTCTGTCTAAGAGCCGGCTGGCATCAGCTCCACCAAACACAGAGGAAGCTTCCGGCAGCTTCTCACAGAGGCCACCCCTGTAGACCACCCACTACTATAACCCAGTACACAGATGGAGGGATGAAAGGATGGAGGGAGGGATGGGTGGACAGATTGACTCTGGCAGAGAGCAGCAGTATCGTTTTGGGCACATATCCTCCCAGTGATGACTAGTCTTTGACCCACATCTCTTGCATTCCCACCCCATTACCCTCAGGGCTGTCAGACCTCAGTGTGACCATGCTCAGCCCCAGCAGCTCCCATCACTCCCCTGGCAGGAGAAGGCTCCTTTTTCCTGCAGGATTGCTGCATGGATCATCCGTCCCACACCGGGGCTGGGCACGTTCCCTCCCTGTCTGCTGCTTCTCTCAGAAACAGAAGTTAGTGAAGATTTATCATAGCACTAAACTTCCAATTGAGCACATTTGAAAGAAGAACAATTTATTCATCAAAAATATAGCTTCATTTTATCTGCAATTATTCTCAAGTTAAGGCCTCATTCAGCAAGCATTTGGTGGAATAAACAGCAACTTTTTATATCTAAACCATCTCATTTTGACATTCCATCACAAGGAACCAATGCAGGAGGACACAGCCTTACCCAGGCAGCATTTGGAATGTTCCCTGGCCATTCTTCCTTTTAAAGGGTGCTGGAACTGGGGAGGTGGATGAGGGCAGCTCTTCCAGTCTTGCAGCTGAGCAGTATGGAAGAACCAGCAGGGCATCATGTGGGGCACAGCAACCACAGACAGCATCGTTCATTGGGTTTGACAGTAAAAGAAATAGAGCATCCCAAAACAAGACAGTATCTGCACAAGCACAAACTTAACAAACCTGTGGGGATGCTTCACCCCCAGCGACAGCCCCTGGGGAAGGCATCCTGAAGGAAAAAGACATCCAGTACTGAGGGAAGTTACTAAAAGAGAGTCTATCAGGTTCACAGCAGCTAAACATCCTGGTGCAGGGGAACCACAGGACAACAGTAAAAGGCCAATATTGCTGCATCAGGAGCACTTTAGTGTTCTGAAAATCAAAAGAAATCCTATAAAAATGGGAATGAAGGTCTAAGGATGGGTGTAAGGGGAAAACTCAAGCGCATGGGGGTTGATTGAGAAAGGCTGAGGAGCCAAGTGAGTTATAGCCAGCAAGGAGCATAAAAAACAACAGAAGAAGTTCGTGGAAGTGTAATGGAGAGAAAAGAGAGTCAGCACTCACGTCTTGTGACAGAGAGATGGAGAGAAGCAGCAAAGAGGTCAAATAAAGAAGGAACCAGTGCTTTGCACACCATGGTTTCCACAGTATAAGGCTGCAACCAGTATCTAGAACTATTTCATTACCAAGGGGATAGGAGATGAGGTCAATGTCAGGAAGGAAGTAGTTACAGAATGCCAAGAGCAAGGTATATGTATAGTCAGGGGTCAAGAAAAGCTACCCTGAGAAATGTAAGCAATATGGGAACAGTGAGCAGCAGCTTGTGACAGATTCTGAAGGCCCAAAAAGTCCCAGAGAAGTGCAGAAGTGTCTGTAAGGGAGAACCAGGAAGCTTGAGAAGTTGGGGAGTTCCAGATTAGCAGCTCCTCAGAACTCTGGGAACAAATAATTGAAGGATCCATTTGCAAACACCAAGAGGACAATAACGAGATAAAAGCAGAGTAAAAACCTGCCAGCACAGTTTACCAGAACAAATCATGCCAGGATCATCTGGTTTCCCTCCTTGCCAGGGTAATTGGTGTAGTGGAGGAAGTGGTAGCAGTGGATGTGATACAACTTGGGCAAAATCCCCGGTGCTCCTCTAGAAGGTGCTCCTGTTCACTCCCATACACAAGGTAGGGAAATACAATGTGAGTGAAAGCCCAGGAGATGGGTACAAGTGGGAGCTCAAAGCCAACACCGCAGGCTTGGAGCAGGCTGGGGGCTCCAAGGGTCCATCTCAGGCCAGAGGGATGCCTCTTATCTCCTCAAGGCTGAGCAGGGGACAGCAGGGCTGGTGGGCACATCAAATATAGGGTGGCACCTGGGGGGATACACAAAGCACCAGAGATGGGGTCTGGAGCAAGCTGCTCTAGTGAAAGGTGTCCCTGCCCATGGCAGGGGGTTGGAACTGGAGGAGCTTTAAGTTCCCTTCCAACCTAAACCAGTCTGGGATTCTATGATTAACTGGATATTTCAGGTGTTTGATCCACTTTTGCTTCCCTGTTTCCCCTAAGACCAGAGAAAATCCTCCATTCTCTGAATGAAATATCACAGAAAATCAAAATTACACAACTTTATAGCTCAGCATCCTACATAGAATCTTAGAATCAGAGAATGATATGGGTTGGAAGGGGCCTCAAAGTTCATCTAGTCCCATGCAGCCCATCTCCCTGAGGGGCGCTGCTGGTTTGGATGGGAGGAAGGTGCGATGCTGTGGTGTTTCTTTGGAGAGGAGAGAAAAAACAAGGAAGAGCTTTTATTTTTAGCAGCTTTAGCAGCCAAATTGCTGTCAGGGCTCTGGTGCTGTGCTGAGCACCAGCAGTGCTGGGCACCGCCAGCGAGAGCTTTCTTACCAAGCAAATGTCATGACAAAAGCAGGTTTATCCCAGCCCCCTTCCCAGGAAAAATGTCAAACTTTGGACCATTTGTGTGTTGTTTATCATCTGTTTTGGGACCGTGATCCAGGAATGGGGAGAGAAATGTGGCACCAGGCCCCAACTGTTGTCTCTGTGGGAACATTCTGTGTTTCCTATTGATGCCCTCTGCTGATGCTGAGCAGCCAAAAGGAGGTCTGGAAGATGAGTTCTTGTCCATCTCCCATCACCCCCAGCCTGGCCCTTCATTGCTGTCCATCCTCTGCAATCAGAGATGCTTCCAAGAGAAACAGCAACAAGTGAGGACTGTGTTCTGGACACACAGCATCTGCAGAGGCTTTGCTGAGCCTGTCCTTGACACCGACTCCCAAACACATTGCAAGGAGAATTTATTACTTCAGATCCCTCATAAATGCCAAGTCAGTGTGTGATAGATGGGCTGGAGCTCATCTCAGGATGCTCTCCACAGCAGCTCCAGCCACTATCCCTGGGAGCAGCAATAAAACGCCTTTGACAGGATGGACAAGCCCTTGAGCAAGCTGCTCTAGGGGTTGGAACTGGAGGAGCTTTAAGGTCCTTCCCAACACAAACCAGGCTGGGATTCTACAGATCCAAGGGAGAGCTTCAGGGTGTCCTAGACGCAGGGCTGGGGATGGAGACAACCAAGACAAAGAGAACACAGAGCAGGACAAGCCCCTCAGAGGCTGCCTGAGCACTGCCCCACCGCAGCACAGCCCCTCCGAGGCTGCTGCGGGCTGAGACTTCTGTGAGACACCGCGCGCTGCGTTGCCCTGCACCGGGAGGTGAGGCGGGGGCACCGGGGGCTGTGCGGGGCCGCGACCGGCTGCAGAGCAGGGGATGCTGCGGGAACGGAGCTGCGCTCACGCAAACCGCAGCCCTGTACCAGCACCACCGCTACCACCGCTACAACCGGTACCGGCACTGGTGGAGCCGCAGCGACGCCCAGCGGCAGCAAGACGCTATCGCCTCCTCGTCTTCCATGCCCATGCCAGGCACAGAGCACTCCCTGCCCCATCCCTGGCAGTGTTCAAGGCCAGGTTGGACACAGGGGCTTGGAGCAGCTGCTCCAGTGGAAGGGGTCCCTGGCCGTGGCAGGGGTTGGAGCTGGAGGAGCTTTAAAGTCCCTTCCAACACAAACCAGCCTGGGATTCCATGTGACCTGAGGAGCAGCAGGAACACCTACAGACTGGGATGATTTCACCACCTCTGCTCCCTGACACAAGTGCAATAACCTCCTGAGCGATGGGCAGCTCTGAGCAGCCCCTTCCTGACTGCACAAGGGTTCTGGTGCATGCTCTGGAGCATAGAATTATAGAATCTCAGCTTGGAAGGGACCTCAAGGATCATCTGGTCCAACTTTTCTTGTCAAATCATGACCTAGACCAGATGTCCCAGCACCCTGTCTAGCCAATCTTGAAAAGGCTGAAAAAAGGAGTAGAGGGGCCCCTTACTAGTGTCATAGAGTCATAGAATCAATCAGGTTGGAAAAGACCTTTAAAGTCATCAAGTCCAACCATGCCTCAGCACTGCCACGGCCACCATTAACCCATGCCACCATATCCCATCACCTGGGGGGAAGCAGTGAGGTTTGGAAGGTGCAGGTTGGTGAGCTGTCCTTGGAGGCACACACCTCCAACAGCTCCTGCTGTCCCTGCCCAGGGCTGCCCCTTTGTTCCCACCCCTCCCTCAAGGGGCCATGGCCATGCTCTGTGGGGATGCAGAGCTCAGCAGCCCCTTCTCTTCACCCAGCCCTGCCTCTGCCTCCAAGTGCTCCTCTCCCTCGACATTCCTCTCCCTCGCTGATATTCCAGGAACGCTGCCCAGACACGAGGTGCTTAATCCTTTACAAAGGGCTGAAGCTGCTCTGGCTCCCTGCGGGCACTCTGGCATCCCAGCTTCATGAACAACCCCCTGCTAAGGCTGTCAGCTTGGAGAAAAGGTTTTTTGTGCCTGTTCCCAGACCCCATTTCCACAGAAACCTTTCAGCACAATCCTTCCTCAGCTCTAAGTGCAGCAAAACTATTCCAGGCATTCACTGCCCTTCCCTTTCCACCAGGCACACTCATGGGCATCTCAGATGAGCCACTTCTAGCTGCAGATGGAAAACCATGGTGACCCTCTGCAAAAGAAACAATTACCCAGTGTGAGAACCCTGATGGGTTTTTCTCTCCCTGGGATATTTCCCAGGTGGAATTTCAGAGGCAGCCTCTTTTATTACTCTGAGATAGGTACCAGGTGAGGGTCTGCACTGTTCCACAGTCCCTGCCTGCGTGCTGGCAGGGGAAAGATGTCCTTCCCAACATGCTGGCCTGAGGTGGAAGCACTTTAGACCTGGACATGAGTCAGGCACAGGATCAGCATGAGAAACACCCAGCACAGGGGGATCTCCATCTGAAACTGCAGAGGATGGATGCTGGGAATGGGGCACGTGGCTTGGCAAGCGCTGCTGCAGGGCAGAGCTATGGACAGCGAGGATCCAGCCCTGGTCCCAAGGATGGGGCAGGATCGGCCTTTCCTGAGCACTGAGCTGGAGGAAGATGATGGTGAGGAAGGTTCTGCAGAGGGTCTGGACATGCTGGATCCATGGGCTGTGCCAATGGGATGAGTTTCAACAGACAAAGTGCCAGGTCCAGCATTTGGGCCTCAACAACCCCCTGCAACGCTCCAGGCGTGGGAAAGAGCAGCTGGAAACTGCTCATGGAGAAGGACCTCGGGGTGCTGATTGATGGAGCTGAACATGAGCAGCTTGTGCCCAGGCAGCCAGGAAGCCCCCAGCATTGTGGGTTGTATCAGCACCAGTGCTGCAGCAGGGCCAGGGCAGTGATTGTGCCCCTGTGCTGGGCACTGGTGAGGCTGCACCTTGAATCCTGTGTTCAGTTCTGGGCCCCTCACTGCAAGAGAGACCTTGAGGGGCTGGAGCAGGGCCAGAGAAGGGCAATGGAGCTGGTGCAGGGCCTGGAGCACGAGTGATGGGAATGGCTGAGGGACCTGGGGGGTTCAGTCTGGAGGAGAGAAGGCTCAGGGGGGACCTTATTGCTCCCTACAACTGCCTGACAGGAGGATGGAGCCCGAGACTTCGTGTGCATAACCTTGTTGCAGCAAGGAGCTGAAGCAGAATCATTTTGTTGTCAGTAGCATGAAAGAGTTAACGCAGCACAAGGAATATGTTGACGGAAATAGATGCTTTCCCATAGCAGGCTCGCCAAACAGTTCTGTGTGGGGTCAATGCCCCTAGCTGGCTCTTACCATGGAAGGATGGGACATCTCGAATGGAAGCCTTGCAAATGAGTTCATGGAACCTCCGTGTTTTCACTGCTAATTAACAGCAATGTCAGTGCTGGGGCATGGAGGAAAAAACATTTGCTGTAACTATTCATGTACTGGGGACCCTGAGGTAGCCGTTGCTCACCCAGACGGGGACAGACATTCAGTGGTTGCCATTTGCTGGCCTGAGGGTTGCTTTGGGACAGAGAAGTTTCGCATCACAACTGCTGGAGGTGCTCAAAGCTCTCAGGACATGGTTTCCCACCTAAGCAAAGCTCGCAGGTTGGTGCCTGCCGCAGCTTCTGCCTGCGCTGAGCATCCCCAGGCACAAGGTGTCACTGAGGAGCTGGGCTCTGGCCCGTTTTTGGAACCGTATGGTCCTACAGCAGTCAGGAGCCCCTTATCCCTGCAGGGTTGGCCTCAGTACTCACTTCGGGCCCCTTCAGTGGCATGGGGACCACTTCAGGTCCCCCCTCGGAACCTCCACAGCACTCCCCGTGGCTCCTCAAGGGCACGGGTCTCTCTTTGCCCCCGCCCCCCCCCCCCGCCAAGGGCACGGGGATTCCTTCAGCCCACCCAGGGCACCCTGGGGTCCCCTCCTGCCCCTCTGTGCCCTCGGGAGGGATGGAGCTGACCGAGGGGATGGGAACCGGGTGCGCGGGGCAGTGCGAGCCCGGTGCCGGGCGGCGGGGCGGGGCGGGGCGGTGCCGGGCGGGCCATACTTAAGGCGGTGGCGCGGTACGCGCGGCCCTGCCGTGTCCATGGCTCCCTCTCTCACAGTCCGGGTGCTCAGCGCTGCCGCCCGCCTGGGCGTCCCCCGCCGCCCGCGCTCCGCACCCGCCACCGCCCCCCTGCCGGCTGCGGGCAGCGGGGCCCGGCAGGAGCTGCCGCCGCCCCCTCCCCCGCCGTGGGGCGCGGAGCGGGACCCGCCGCCGGCCGTGGATTTCGGGGACACGCGGGAGGCGTTCCGCAGCAAGAGCAGCGCCGAGCTGCTGCGCGGACTCGTGGTGCTGGGGCTCTGCGCTGTGGGGCCGCTGGTGGAGCACAACCGGGAGGTGAGGGGCTGGGGCTGGTCCCCGGGCGCGCCGGGGGGCGCTGCCGGTTCTGGACCGCGGGAGAGGGTGCCGGTGTCGGAGGGTTCCCCGGGGTTCTCGCTGTAGAGAGAGTGCCCGCTCCGGCATGTCTCGAGCCTAGAGGGTTCTCTTTGAGGGGGTTGCCCGCTTTTCGAGGTGCTGGTCCCGGGGGGCTGCCGTTGCGGAGCTCTGCTGGTTGCTGATCAGCTGTTGTTCCGCAGCTGCTGCGGCTGTGCCAGCGGGTGCTAGGGCAGGCGCTATTCGAGCGGCTGATGAAGATGACCTTCTACGGGCAGTTCGTGGCCGGGGAGGACCAGGAGGCCATCAAGCCGCTCATCCGGCGGAACCAGGCGTTCGGCGTGGGCGCCGTGCTGGACTACAGCGTGGAGGAGGACCTGAGCGCCGAGAAGGCCGAGCGCCAGGAGCTGGAGTGAGCGAGCGCGGGGACCCGGGAGGAGGCGGTGGCGGGACAGCGCGCGCGTGGCGCGGGACTTGGCCGAGCCGCTATTGGCTGCGCCCGCCCATCCCCCCTGCTCCTATTGGCTGCGGGATGTTGTGCGTCACGGCCACGCCGACCGGGGCGAACTCCCCGCCACCAACACCCCCCGGGTGCCGCCAGCCCCCCCCCACACCCTGCTGGGGTTGTGACCCCCCATTGCCCCTTCCCTCCTGGGTGCCGGCCCCCCCCATTGCCCATTCCTTCCTGGATGCTGTCCTACCGGGGATGCTTCCCCCCTGCCCACCCCAGGCAGCGTTCTCAGCCTCCCACCCTCTGCCAAGGGCAGGCTCCAGCCCAAAGCCGTTGGCAGTTCTCCACATCTCGGGCTCCACTTGATGCAGCTCCGCTCACGGGGTCGCTGTGTCACACTCACCGGGATGATGCAGCACTCCCCGAGAGAGGCTGCAGCAGTCCCGTCTCCCTGTGCACAGCTGGGGCACCATCCAGCTGTCACACACTTGTCACCCGTTAACAATACAGCACAAATGTCTTTTGGGGTGCCTGACATGTGGGGTTTGGGTCAGTGTCGGGGTGCAGATGCTGCTGTCTCCTTGCAGACACTGTTGGGAGCCTTATCTCTGCTTGCCACCTGGGTGCTGCTTATCAGGGACTTTCTTCTTGCTGTTGCTTGCCAGTAATCCCCATCTGTATGAGCATCCTGCTTGTCCATGGTGGGAGCAGTGTCCAGGCCACTTATGAGGGCAGCACTGGTGTGGGAGCTGCAGGTGATGCAGGGCTGCACCCATCCAGCCACTTCTTGCAGATTGTGCTTTGGCAGTTTAACATATAAATGCTTCCAAATACATTGCTGCAGCCTTGGGGTAGGTCTTTGGAAGGTGAAGAGCTGTGGTGTGTTCAGGAGCAGCTGCTTCTTCCCCACGGATGTTGTCCGTCACCATGGGGCTGAGCTGCTCACGGTGAGCTGGTGCTGCCCTTCCTTGCCTGGCTGTGCCTATAGTTAATCACCAAGGGCACCTGCATCCTGCCCAGGGGTGTCAGTGGTTTGGAAGCTCTCTGGGCTGTGCTGGTCCTCCTCCTGGAGCAGGTTTGGGGGTTGCATGTGTGGGGCTCCTTGCTAAGTGAGCTTTGCCTGTGCTGCATGGATCATTTCCACCCTTGTTACAGCCCTGCATTGGACCCCATTCCCTCTGATGCCACCCCACCTAAGCCCCAGTAGGGTTTGCTCCAACAGATGCTCAGTAAGGAGTGAAAAATGCCATCCTGGATATTGCTCAGGGATGTCACGGAGCAGGGATGAGCAGTGGGTGGCATTGGAAGGGCTGTTAGACCCTGGCCCATGCCAAGCATCACTCTGGGTCCTCCTTGGCTGTATTCAGGGGCAAAACCCCAAACTCTGCCAGTGCTGCTGAGCTGTGCTGTGGGAGGCTGAGAGGGATGAGCAGCCACAGTTCATGGGTGCTGGGCTCTGGAGCTGCACCCTTCCCTCCCGTCGGCACTTTGGGGTTTCACCCTGTGGCAGAGGCACAAACCAGATGCAGCCAGCAGGCTATTTGATATTCTGGTGCCAGCTGCTGTCGTTTCCCTGCTCTTCTGGAGCAAGCTGGAGAAGGCAGCAGGGAAATGCCCTTCTCCTGCCCCCAGCACTGTCAGGTGCCCTGAGTGGCTCTGCCATGCAGTGTGTGGACTTTGCTCCCTCTAGAGAGTCCTTGTGTGGAGACCTGATTATCTGTCCCCTGGGATTACAATCCTGCCTGGCAACCAGCCTCCCAGAGCTGACACCTCCCCTAGTCCTGCTCCCAGCACTGCTGTCACCTGTGCCCAGCACACTCATGCACGTGCTGTGGGTCCCCAGGATCACAGGGTGGTTTCTGCTTAGTCTGAAGCTGTGCAAGGGGGTTCTTGGCTGGTCCATGCTGGCAGCTCATGTGTGGACAGGCTTGAAGGACTCTTCTGCCAAGAGCTTTGCTTTATTCCTAGCTGCACAGTTTCACCCATAGCTCCAGCCTGGGCTTCATGTGACCGGGGGTTTTTCCTTGGATGTGGTAACTGAGGGACATCTTCTCCCTGCTATGCCCTCATCCGCTTTGCCAGACCTGTTTGCTGAGAAGCAAAGCAAATGCACTGTTCTCATGGCACCCATGGGTGAAATGGATTATTCCTGCTTAGTTCTGACAGAGGGATCTTTGTGCCTCTCCTGAGACTGTTTATTGGAGCCTGATCAGAAACTTCCCAACAGCCACACTCTGCTGTGTCAGCCAGATCACCCCCCTGCAACCCCATGGGCTGCATCAAGTCTTCATCACCTGCTTTACAGCATTTGCTTTGTGCATGGTTTGGGTGGCTGTGAGCTCCTGGGTCCTGAATGTGGCTCCTTCCTGTCACAGCCTGACAGGAGCATTTGGGCAGTGCCTGGAGATGTGCCCTGCTCTCAGTGTGCAGGAGGGATGGGCAGGTATGAGCTGGGTTAAGTGGCACTTGGCTAGCACAGGAATGGCTTTGTTGGCCAAGACTAACACTGCAAAGAAAGCAGATGGTGATCTCAAGGAAGAGCTGTTTCTGCAGCTGGAAGGAGCTTCCTTTATTCTGCTTGATGCAGAACAATAAAGCAAGCACCATGGCACGGCCTCGAATGCCCCCCTTGGAGAGCAAGGGCTCCATGCAGTCATGCTGCAGGAATGCTGCTGGAAAGGGTGTGTTTGGCTTCAGGAGCAGAAACCACTTCAAATTCAAGGGTGATGTTTGCTGATCTTGTGGGCAGCATTCACCCCAGGTAGGTCAGAGGAGGTTTTGCTCCCTGCAGCTTGTCCTCAGCATCTTAGATGCTGCACACAAGGTGTGCTTTGGGGTTCACAGCTACTGTGCTGCAGATGGGACCTGCCTGCAGGACCCATCTCTCTTGGCATGTTCTCAGAGTCACAGTAGTGTGTCCAGCTGAAACCTTCCCCTGCGCCACGCTGCTGGCTTCACAGGGACCCTCCATCCCTCTGCTCTGCTGTCATGAGGCCCCATGAACAGCACTGTGTGCAGCTCTGGTGTCCTCAACATAAGAAGGACATGGAACTGTTGGAGTGTCCAGAGAAGGCCAGGAGGATGATCAAGAGCTGGAGCATCTCCCATATGGAGACAGGCTGAGAACACTGGGGCTGTTCATCCTGGAGAAGAGAAGCTGTGTGGAGACCTCAGAGCAGCTTCCAGTGTCTGAAGAGGGCTACAGGGATGCTGGGGAGGGAATCTTCATTAGGAACTGGAGTGATAGGACAAGGGGTGATGGGTTCAGACTGAAACAGGGGAAGTTCAGGTTGGATATAAGGAAAAAGCTATTCCCTGTGAGGGTGCTGAGGCGCTGGCACAGGGTGCCCAGAGAAGCTGTGGCTGCCCTATCCCTGGCAGTGTTCAAGGCCAGGTTGCACACAGGGGCTTGGAGCAGCTGCTCCAGTGGAAGGGGTCCCTGCCTGTGGCAGGGATTGGAGCTGGATGAGGTATAAGGTCTCTTCCAACCTAAACCATTCAATGACTCACCATGGACTTCACTGACTCACCATGGACTTCACTGTCTCTTCTCCCACCCTCTGTATCTGGGGGAATAAAGCTTCTCGGGCTGTCCCCAGGGAGCAGCGCCTGCTGGACATGGTGCCTGCTGCTCCTCACAAGCTCTGGCTGCTCCTACCCCAGTTCACACCAGGCTTTGCTGCGCTTTGAGTGATGCGGAGCTGTTCCTGGCTCCAGGGAGCAGGAGGAAAGGGCTTGTCTCCACTTGCTTTTGCTTCCAGCAGCCCCTAATCCCTGTCACAGGGTTTCCATGTGGAAGAACATGTTCTGAGACTATGTCACGTGCCTCCGCTCTCTTGTGCAAGTCCTCTGGCTCCGGATGGGTGGCTTTGCTCACTGTGTTCTTTCCCACTGTTGGGTACAAGCGGTTTTGGGACAGTGACTTCAAGGCAGAGATGTCTTGGAGGAGATGGCTCTGCTGTCACTCAGGGCTGCTGTCCAGGGGCTGGCAGTGCTCCTGGGTGAGACCCAAGGTCTGTGGGCTGGATGAAGGTGTCATCAAGAAGGCTTTGCCGCTCAAGGAGGATCTCATGACTTGGCCAGTATCCCCCAGGCTGTCAGAGCCCTGTTATCACTGTGGCAAAGAGCTTGGGCTTGAAATTACATCTGAGGTCAGCTGGAGTTGAAGCTGAGTCTGTAAGTGACTGGCTACTGCCAAGGCACAGAGGAGCATGGGGCAGCTGAGCTGAAGCACAGGATCCACAGCTTGATGGGCCCTGCATCAAGCTCCCTGCTCCTGTTCTGGATGCTGCTGCCTGCAAAGTGGGAGGTGTTGGGTTGAGTTTGGTCCCACTCACTGAGCAGCATGGGCTGGTGTGCTGGAGATGAGCCCTTGGCCCCACCAAGGCTGACCTTGTCCTTGCCACGGGATGGGCTATTCAAGAGCAGTTCTGAACCCTGGGACAAAGCGTCCTCCCTGTGCTGTCTCAGGGCCTCCAGGTAACACTTGCCTGGATGGTGAAATTCCCTTGCTTTCCATGAGTTTGTCGCATCTGATGGCATTGGTGCCATCAGGCTGAGCATCACTTGATCCATTGGTGATAGGATGGTAAGGGAAATGCAAGGTCCAGGGTAGCAGCAGGGTAGCCTCAGAGTTGCAGGGAGTTGCTGACCTGGTCCTTATCTTCCCTGTTTCTCTTCTTAGCTCCTGCACCTCTGCAGCCGAGAAGGAGATGGGAGGTGAGTGGCCCAGCCTCTCCTGTTGATAGGAGGTAGCTTGAAGGCCCAGCTGATGGGGCAGGGCTTGACTGGTGTGGGGGAAGGACCCAGCTCCTGCAGCCTCAAAACATGAGCTGGATGAGGAGCATAGTGGTTCTTGGCCAGATGAGCAGAGGCTCATCCTTTGCTTGGGCAGCAGGGCAGGATGGGCATTCTGCAGCCTGCAGGGGCTCTGCCGAGGTCCAAGCCAGAGCCTCTCTCCCCTGCACCCATGGCAGAAGCCCCTGGGAGGTTC
Source organism: Melopsittacus undulatus (assembly GCF_012275295.1). Lineage (NCBI taxonomy): Eukaryota > Metazoa > Chordata > Aves > Psittaciformes > Psittaculidae > Melopsittacus > Melopsittacus undulatus. Next base: position 470,659 of record NC_047538.1, on the reverse strand, counting down.
CAGGAGCTCAGCAGGGCTGCGGGGCCCATCTCCATCCTTTTCCCTTCAGGAGCAGAGCAAAGGGAGAAGCAATACCGAGCCCATCCAGGATTTGGGGACCGCCGTGGTGGGGTCATCAGTGCCCGCACTTATTTCTATGCTGATGAGGCCAAGTGTGACCAGCACATGGAGACCTTCCTACGCTGCATCGATGCCTCCAGTAGGTGCTCCACATGTCCTGAGGAGCCCTGCTGGGCCTGGGGACTGCAGGGACCCTGCAGCCCACTGCTGTACCTTGGTGCCCCAGCACCCTGCCTCCGGTCAGTTCTGCTGCTGTGACTCCATGCAGGTGGCAGCTCTGAGGACGGCTTCTCAGCCATCAAGCTGACAGCACTGGGCAGACCTCAGTTCCTGGTGAGTGCCAGGGCTCTGACCAAGGTGACATGGGGCAGAGCCAAGGCCATGGGTGATGCTTCTGTGGGGAAAGTACTTTGGGATGCCAGGCTTACTGCAGTGGCATCTCTACAGATATCAGAGGGCAGTGGACATCAACAGACTGTCCCCTGTGTGCCCAAGACCACTCTGAAGACCCTGCCTCAGCTTTTGGGGACACAAGAAGATCTTGGAAGTGTAAATTTTCCAAAGGCATGGGGGGTCCTGTACTGCTGGGCCTGGCACCTGCTTGGCCAAGGTGCGCTGCTGTAGGGTCAGGGTCTGCCATTGGGGTATGGTCTGGCAAAGCTGTGGCAGGATGGGGTGCTCCAGGCCGGGTGCCTCAGCTCAGGCTCCCTCCACAGCTGCAGTTCTCAGAGGTGCTGGTCAAGTGGCGGAGGTTCTTCCATCAGATGGCTGCGGAGCAGGGCCAAGCCGGGCGGGCAGCACTGGAGATGCGGCTGGAGGCAGAGAAGCTGCGGGTGAGGCGGGTGATGCCCAAGGGAGGTGGTTGTGCTGCCGGAGACACCTGCACCATCCCTGAGCCTGGAGCAGTAAGAACACTGCAGCCTCGTGGCACTGATGTTCCTTCTGGTGGCAGGAGGCCCTGGCCAACCTCGGCATCGCGACCAAGGCAGAGACCCAGCGCTGGTTCACAGGCGAGAACCTGGGCATAAGCGGGTAAGCTGCCTGTGACATGGGGACACTGAGGGCTCTTGTCTCTGTTCCTTGGGCTGTGGAGCAGCAGCAAAGGGATGTCTCCAAAGGGCAGCACTGGACTCAGTGGCCAAGCACAGAGGAGGTCTGGGTGGAGGTGACAAGACAGGTCAGGGTGGCACCTCCCTTGCTGGAGGGGTTGGGAGCTGGTAAAGATCTCCCTACCCCTGCAAGACACCAGCACAGAGCCAGCTCTCTGCTCCCAGCACCGTGGACCTGCTGGACTGGAACAGCCTGATTGACAGCCGCACCAAGCTCTCCAAGCTTCTGCTTGTGCCCAACATGAAGGTGGGTGTCCATCGGTGGTACCCTGGAGCAGCCACGCTGGGAGTAGGGTGCGGGTGCATGGGCTGGTGGCTGTGATACTGGCTGCTGTCTGTGCTAGCAGAGTCTGGCCACACTATGACCCACTGTGTGCAGCCAGCAAGCTGGCAGGGTGGGTGCTGGGAGCTGGGGTGGCAGCAGCCCCGTGGATGGGCTTCCCCCAGGGCTGTTTCTGCCCCATGGGTAAGGCTGGATGCAGGCCGGGTGTCACAACTTGTTTTGCTTTCAGACTGGGCAGCTTGAGCCTCTGCTCTCGCGCTTCACTGAAGAGGAGGATCTGCAGATGAAGAGGATGCTGCAGCGGATGGATGTTCTCGCCAAGGTAAGGGGGAGCTGGGGCCAGGGAAGGTGGGCATAGGCCCTGACACAGAGAGGGTGACATAGAATCAGAAACCTTTGAGTTGGAAGGGACCTTAAAGCTCATCCAGTGCCAACCTCCTGTCACGGGCAAGGACGCCCTCCACTACAGCAGACTGCTCCAAGCCCCATCCAACCTGGCCACAGGTATCAGGTGCCCCCATGAACATACCCCACATGTCACTCACCCCCCAGAGAGCCACAGAGACGGGCGTGAGGCTGATGGTGGACGCGGAGCAGAGCTACTTCCAGCCCGCCATCAGCCGCCTCACCCTGGAGATGCAGCGCCGCTTCAACAGGGACCGGGCCATCATCTTCAACACCTACCAGTGCTACCTGAAGGTGAGGTCTGGCTTCAGGCTGGGCAGGAAGGACCTGCTGGATGGAGACCTTGGCTGCTGAAGCCATGGTGATGCATAGCTCAGAGCTGGTTGCCTGGAGGCACAGGGCAGAGGTGGCACTGGTGCAATGACTTTGTGCCATCTCTTCCCCCTGGTCCCAGGAGGCTTATGACAACGTGACGGTGGACATGGAGCTGTCACGCCGGGAGGGCTGGCACTTCGGCACCAAGCTGGTCCGTGGTGCCTACATGGAGCAGGAGCGGGAGCGAGCAGCCCAGATCGGCTATGAGGATCCCATCAACCCCACCTATGAGAAGACCAATGAGATGTACCACAGGTAGGGGCAACCCCAGACATGGTCCTACCTCTCATCCCACCAGGTACAGGCTCCAGCGGCCTCACCAAGAGCCCCTGTAATGCCTTGCAGGTGCCTGGACTATATCCTGGAGGAGATCAAGCACAGCCGGAAAGCTAATGTGATGGTGGCATCTCACAATGAGGACACAGTGAAGTTCACCCTGCGCAGGTGACTGCTGGACACTCATGGCAGGGACTGGGGATCCAGCAGAGCTGCAGTGAGATGTGGCTTGTTGGGACTCCTGTGCTCACCCAGTGGGATGGTGCCCCATGTGCTCTGTTGTCTCTGCTGGTTCCTCATGCCGAGGCTTGGCTTGCAGGATGATGGAGCTTGGCATCCACCCCTCGGAGAAGAAGGTGTACTTCGGGCAGCTGCTGGGCATGTGCGACCAGATCACCTTCCCCCTGGGTGAGTGCTGGGAGCAGCAGGGATGCAGCAGTTGTGGTCCTGCCCATGGAGTCACCCCTGGGGTCTGCAGGATGGACAGAGCCAGGACATGCCTGTGAGAGCAGCACTGGCTGAGAGCAGTGCCCTGTGGCCTCTATCATGGAATCGGAATGGTCTGGGTTGGAAGGGACCTTAAAGCTCATCCAGTTCCAACCTCTGCCACAGGCAGGGACCCCTTCCACTGGAGCAGCTGCTCCAAGCCCGTGTCCAACCTGGCCTTGAACACTGCCAGGGATGGGGCAGCCACAGCTTCTCTGGGCACCCTGTGCCAGCGCCTCAGCACCCTCACAGGGAAGAGCTCCCTCAGAGGTCGGGTTCTGGGCCCAAGTGCACACTGAAGCCAGGTCACTGAGGAGCTTCTCACCCAGCACCCCCAAGTCCTTCTCAGGGCTGTTCCATCCAGTCTCCCCCAGCCTGCATCTGTGCTGGGGCTGGCCCTGCACCAGGGCAGGACCTTTCACTTGGCCTCATTGAACTCCATGAGGTTTGCACATCCCATCTCTCCAGCTTGCCCCTTCCCTTTCCCAGCTGTATGGAATGCTGTGACTCCTGCTTGGGGTTCTGGGAGGATGTAGGTGGAGAATCACATCTGCCTTTTGGAGGTCCCGTAAGACCATGATGGCTGCACAGGGAGATTCCCACTTTGGTCTATGGATTGTCTGAGGTGGGGCAGAGGCTGGTCCTGGCAGGCACAAACCTCCCTTGTATCCTCTGGCTCTGATGGAGTTGCACACCAAGCACTGGGCAACAGCCTCTTGTTTGACCTTGTGCTCTCCTCTGCCACTGGCCCTGGCAGTACTGCTGGGGCCCAGAACCAGGGATGCACAAGAGTCCAGGTCAGGGAATGATCCCCTGCCCACACTGGGGGCCAGCGCAGAGCTCTGCACCCAGGGGAGCTGTGGGAGGCAGAGGGGCCGTTGTCCAGCCCAGCCACAGCTCTGCCCCAGAGCTCACATCGCCAGCGGGGTTTGGCTGCAGCCTCCCCTGCTCATGCTGCAAAAATGTGTTAACTTGATGTTTCTGGTTGAACGCTTCTTGCCTTGGCCCAGCCCCGGCTCCCGACATTCCCAGGGCTCCTGGTGACCTCGGCGCCTTCCCAAGCTCCCTGTGCTAAGCAGGCTTGGCCTCATCCGGCTGCTCCCAGGCTTCCCTCCCCAGTGCAGGACCATAGCCTCCAGCTGCTGCATCCCTCCCATCTGCATCCTTTGCTCATTGGCACAGCCTGAGGGGCACTGGAGGGTTGGGAGGTGACGGGAAGGCTTTTGGCTTCCTTCTCCCCCTCTTTCATCTTTATTTTTCTCTTTTTTCCTTCCTTCCCCCTTTTCTGGTTTTCTTGGTCCTTTCCAACCCCTCTCTCTCCTCCAGGTCAGGCTGGCTTCCCTGTCTACAAGTATGTGCCCTATGGGCCGGTGCAGGAGGTGCTGCCCTACCTGTCCCGCCGGGCCCAGGAAAACAGGGGCTTCATGAAGCGCGCGAACCGGGAGCGGGACCTTCTCTGGAGGGAGGTCAAACGGCGGCTCCGTGCTGGCACCTTCTTTAGCTCCAGCCACTAACCCCAACTGTGGCTCCAGCCCAGCACCTCTTGTGCCTTCACCTATGCCCACTACTGCCATTCCCCAGCCTACTCCTGCTGCAGTTGCCCTTGAGTTTCCCTAGGACAGGACATGTCCTTGTTGCTCTTTGAACCGCACACACCTCCCAGAGGTCGCTACTGTAGGACTGCCCCAAGGGCTGTCCCCCCATCTCAGGGGCTGTGCTGTGTGAGCACTGCCCTGGGGCTTTCCCATTGTAACAGCAGGTTTGGCTGCCTGCTGCCTGCCATGGGCTCTGGGACAAGCTGGTCTCAGCCACACATTCCTCCAGCTTCAGCCAAGGCTGGGGCTTGTTTTGTTCCATCTCTGTGGAGGCAGTGCCATAGTGAACTGGGCAGGGGCATGCTCAGTCCTTGCTGTCTGACCCAGGGCAGCTGCTACCTGGCTGCTCCCCAGCTTTGCACAGCCCACCCCACGGGGCTCAGCAGAGCCTGGGCTTGTCCAGTGGGGCAGGAGGAGTGGGGAGAGGCAGCCAGCCCCTGCCCTGCTCGCAGTCCCCAGCTCTGGTCAGGTCTGTGTTGCAGGCAGGGGAGAGCCCTCAGAGCTGGAGCACAGCTCGGCTCTGCTGTACACTGGATTGATGGAGAACGGTGATGATTAAACCGCAGCTGTTTTTGCTCCTCTCTTCTGTTGTTCACAAAATCCCAGACTGGTTTGGGTTGAATGGACCTTAAAGCTCATCCAGTTCCAACCCCTGCCACGGGCAGGGACACCTTCCACTGGAGCAGCTGCTCCAAGCCCCTATGTCCAACCTGGCCTTGAGCACTGCCAGGGATGGGGCAGCCACCCCTGGAAGTTGCTGGGAACCATCTGTCCCTGGGCTGTGCATCATTGCCCGGGGCCCAAAGGAGGGTTTGTGCCTGCTCTCAGCCCCCTCCAGCTGCACACTTTGGCCAGGGCCAGGGCTTGAGGAATGGAGCCAGAGACAGGATCTACTGAGTGAGGCCAAACTTCGTGGGAATGAGAAGCTGTGGAGCTCTGCAATGGGCTTGGAGGGGATCAGGAGCCCTGGAGCATCCTCCAGGCTGCAGAGAGGGGATGGGAGCTGCAGGAGAGCCTCTCCCCACCCTGAGCTCTGCTCCTGGGGCCATTCACACTGGGGCCACCACTGCATTGAGTTAGGAGCAGCTTTCCCTGGGCTTGGCTGGAGCTCTGCAGGACCACAGGCAGCTCTGGGCTCCCCTGCCAGGCAGCTGGGGCAGCAGGTAGGCCCTTTGTTTCTGGTGAGCCACCCCCAAGGCAAGGGGGGGAGTTCAGGCTTTCAAGAGGTGCTTCCCTTCTGCTGTTTCTCCAACTAAGAATCCCCTGCCTTAAAGAACAGGAGGCTGCCTCCTGTCCACTTGTGCCACTGGATGCCCTGCCACCCCATAACCTCCATGCTCCCAGCAGCCTTTATCCATGCTCAGCCACAAAACAGCAACTGCCCTTTCTATATCTGGGTGTGCTGACCCAGCTGAACCCTCCCTATATCTCAGCCTTTTCCCACCCTGCTCAGTTTGAGCTCATGCTGCTGGAAGCTTCCTCCTTGTCCTGAAGGAAGAGGAGGCATCAAGTGGTGGCAGCTCTGCCGGTAGCCCCACACTGAAGCACACGTGCTCGAAAGGCCTGAAGCCTTCAGAAGGAACTGCAGATGGTGTGCAATGGATGACATCAACCACGCTCATGGAGCGCTTTCAGTGTTGCTGCACTGTTGGACTGAGGAGGGTCACTGACCAGGCTGGAGCTGTGGGGCTGCTGGGGGTGCCCCATGTGTCCCCCAGGTCCACAGATGTGTCTTTATGGTGGGTTAACTAGTTACTGCTCTGAAGTCTTCTGTTCCTGTTCAGGGTCAAGGTCCCTTGGTTCCACTATTGTGGGTACCACTTGGCTTCCACCGGTCTCTATGTGGCTCCCAGCAGGCTGAGCCCAGCACTGCCAGATGCATGGAGATGCCAGACACCAGGAGATGGACCCTGGGACAGTGAGGCACATAGAAACACAGAATTCCAGCCTTGTTTGGGTTGGAAGGGACCTTAAAGCTCATTCAGCTGCAGATCTCTGCCACAGGCAGGGACCCCTTCCCCTGGAGCAGCTGCTCCAAGCCCCTGTGTCCAACCTGGCCTTGAACACTGCCAGCAATGGGGCAGCCACAGCTTCTCTGGGCACCCTGTGCCAGCGCCTCAGCACCCTCACAGGGAACAGCTTCTGCCTAAGAGCTCATCTCAGTCTCCACTCTGGCAGGTTCAAGCCATTCCCCTTGGTGTGTCACTACAGGCCCTTGTCCCAAGCCCCTCTCCAGGTTTCCTGCAGCCCCTTTAGGCACTGGAGCTGCTCTCAGGTCTTCCTGGAGCCCAGCTGGGGCTGCCACATCCCAGGGCAGATGGGCCCTGGGGTTGTTGGCTACCTAAGACAGCCCAACCCCAGGGCTCTTGGGCACCCAGGGCTGCCAGGACGCCGGGTCGGCTGGATCCCGGCGCTGCTGCACCTCTGGAGCTGCCACATCCCAGGGACTGCCGCACCCCGGGACAATCCCCACGCCGGGGCCACGGGATTCCCAGGGGCTACCGGCACCCGGGGCTGAGCTGGGATCCAGGACTCCGCATCCATCCCTCGGGGATCCCTCCACACATTGCCGTCGGGCGGTGCTGCCCGCGGTGGGGGGCGCGGCCCCCGAAGCCAGGCCCGCCGCCACGGGAACCAATGTGGAATTTCTTGGCTGGCGGAGGGACCCCTCCCGCTGCTGCCGGGGGGGGGGCGGGGGGCGGCGGAGCTCTCGCACTGCGGCTTCCGCCCGCCGAGCAGCGGCCTGGGCAGGGCGGGCACCGGGCACGGTGGAGCCGGGGCGGGCGGCGGAGCGAAGGGAGGGGAGAAAGCGCCCGTATGGGATGGGCCAGGTCGGGCCGGGCCCCGCCGCTCCGACGGTGATGGCGGCCCTCGGGCTGCGACCGCCCCGCCGCGCCCGAGCCGGAGCCGCGGAGCTGCCGCTGGTGCTGGTGCTGGTGGTGCTGAGCCGCGGAGCCGCTCAGGAGCTGAGCCCCCGCGGCAGGAACGTCTGCAGGGCCGGAGGGTAGGAGCGGCGGGACCGGGGCGCGGGGCGAGGCGGGATGGGGAGGGGGGGACACGGGACACACACACACACACCCGCCGCTGGGCGCCTGCTAGGGTGAAATCCAGCTTGTGAGGAGCTGAGACGGGGGAGCCGGACACCGGGAAGGGCCGATGAGCTCGGCCCGAGGGGGGCCGGGGATGGGGGGCCGGTCCTGACCCCGGGAGAGCTGCGGAGACCCGGTTCTGGGCACACCGGGGCCGGTCATGTTCGCCTTTGGGGCAGTCCTGCTGCGCGGAGCCGGTTCTGAGTGCCCCGGGGCCCGTCCTGCACTTCGCTGCTGCCGGGAGTGCTGTGAAGACCCGGTTCTGCAGCCCCCGGGGGGCCGATCTGCTGCGGGGACCTTTTCTTGGGTGCCTCTGGTGTCGTGTTGTAGGGGACCAATTCTGCATCCATGGGGCCGGTTCTGCTGTGGGGATGCCTCCGGGCATCGGGTTGCACTGGGGAGGGGGGCCGGTCCTGCACCCCCGCAGCCAGTCCCATGGCTGAGCAGGATGCAGGATGCTTTGGGTATGCTGGTGGAGCTGCCCAGGGCTGCTTGAGATGGTGGGCTTGGCAGCTCCATCACCCTCGGGTTTGGCTTCAAGAAGTGAGTGCTGGCACTACCTGGCTGCCCCCTGGGGTCACATCCTGCCTGCCTGATTGGGGTGGTGACAGAACCCTTGGAGCTGGCCCTGCCTTGTCCCCACTCCCCAAGCTCTGCCTCTACCACAGGTCACTGCAGAGCATTGCCTCGGCCCAAGCTTCTCTGCAGTGCTGGGGCTTGGTGCTGGCCCCAGTCAAGGGGGGAAAGTGCCCACAGCCCCTGCCTCCTGGCTGGGAGAGCTCCAGCCCCTGCCCTTGTTGGGGGGCCCAGGCCATAAATGCACCTTTATATCTCGCCTGTGAGGTCAGATGAGTCCACAAGGAAAACATGTGCTGAGAGAGAGAGGGGCCGCATAATGGCTCCATTCAGCAGGGCCGCAGGGGCTGGTGCCCCCTCCTCAAGTTACAGCCTGAGTTTCCTAAGGAGGCATTTCAGGAGCCCGAGCAGTGGCTGCTGTGGATGTGGGATGCAGAAAGTGGTTCCTCCTCGCCGCCCATCATCTGTCCCAGCAAAACTGCCACCATGTCCTGGGCTGGCAGCGGGAATGTGAAGCAGTGCCCCCCTTCCCTGTCCTGTTGCCAGCATCCAGCCCCATGTGGTGGCGATGGGGTGTCAGAGTGCTCCCCTCTGCACCATTGCTGCTGGAGGGATGCTGCACCCAGTGCTTCGGGGCTTGGACACTAGGCATTTGGCAGCAAGCAGACAGGATGCAGAGGGTGAAGTCCATCCTCCCATGAGGCCTGGAGGCAGCCCAGGTGCCAGACAAGGTATGGAGGGGACAGCCCCTGAGATGTCCTCCTTGGCATGGAGGATGCCCCATGTGTCACCATCCAAACCCACCTTAGTGGCCCCAAGAACTGGGGTACTGTGGGTCCTTCCCTGGCCCTGGGGCTTTGGGACAGGTCCCAGTGTCGCCCACCCAAGCTGGGTGAAACTGCTGGTTCGATCTGGGTTGTGAGGCTCTGCCAGGCACCTCCATCCCTCGAGGATGCCAGTCGTGAGTTTTGGGGGGCTTGAGAGGAGGATTCTGCTTCAGCTCCTTCTGTGACCTCCTGAGACCTGGCTAGTGAGCAACAATCCAAGGAACTATGTGGGGTGGAAGAAAAGGGATGTGGGGGAAATTTGGAGTTAAAGTTTTCTTTCCTAATTTTGAAGTTCCTTTATAACCAAGTTGGTTATAAACCAACCAGTTAGTTTTATAACCAAGCTGGGATGCCGCTCTCCGACACTGGTGTTTGGGGTGCAGGCCAGTGCCTGGGCACTGCTTTGTCCCCATCCTGCTCTCACCAACACTTTCTTTTGGTGAGCGTTGCTTTTAAACTTTTCATTCTTTTCTTCTTCTGCCTGAAGAGTTTCCACAATCCTGCTCCAGGGAATATCTGCCTTGCATCCCAGAGCTGGCATCATCCAGGGGGATGCTGCTGGCTGGGACCCTGTGGTCCCTGTGTGCCACATGGGGGGAGCTGGAGGGCACCAAGTGATGTGTGATATGGAGGAAGAAGGGGCTCAGTGCCAGGGTGATCCTTGGGAGAAGCAGTGGGGTGAGGAGGACTCGGGATGGCCACAGGGCTGGGGAGGGGACAGGAGGGCTATGGGCTGTGGGGACACACTGCGTGCTTGTGACCTGAGAGCAGGAGGTCTCACATGGGACCATCTGACATGGGACCATCTGACATGGGACCACAGCAGTGGCTCCCACCCAAGCCCCAGGGTCTCTCTTCTGCTCTGAGGGTGTGAGCCTACTCCTCACTGTTTTCAGGGGGGCTGTCTTGAGCCGTCCCTCTGGCCTCAGGAGCCCCCTCCATAGCTATGGTTGAAGAGGATGTGTTTCAGGGAGCAATTCATCCACAAGAAAAATATTCTGCCTCCATAGAAGCCCCCAGAGCATCCATGGAGGTGCTGCTGGTGATCAGCACAAGCAGGATGTTGCCATGCGCTGGGCATTGAGTGATTGTCCCTGCAGGTCACGGCCCTGGGTGTCCCCACATCCCTGCTTCTTCCTTCCACATCAGCAGAGCTCCCACATCCCGGACAGGTGTTAGAGGCAGCTTTTCTTCTTTTCCCAATGTTTGAAATGCTTTGGAGAAGAGGGAATAGAAGGTGGATTTGCACCTGGCATGTCTGCAGTGGCAGGTCCCTGTGGGGCACAAGTGACCTTTTAAACAGATCTCCTGGTTACCCCAGTTCCAGGGGTCATGAGGTGTATGGAGCAAGCCCTCTTTGCAGGAGCTGAGACCACAAGATGTGTTTTAGACCCATGGTCCATGCATCATGCTGCAGCCAGCACTACCCCTACCTGGGGCTTGCTGTGCTCAAGGACCAGTCCATGCGCCACACTGAGAGCACCAGTGACTCCATGCTGCATCCCAGTTGCCTCTGCTCGCAATAGGAGTGAGCTTATTTGCCATGAAAATCACTTGATAGAGGAGGTAGGGGTTGAGTAGAGGGGTGCTGGATGCCAGCAGCAGGCATGGGGAAGCAGGGATTAGCTGTCAGCCACAAGGTAAACACAATCCCAGTGCTGTGGGTGTGCTAGTGGTGGTCACAGTGCTGCTCACCTCCTCCAGCTCAAGGCCAAGGAAGGGTTTCTCCTTCCTGCCACCGTTTCAGCAGCTCCCCACCGTCAACCGAGGGGCTTTCATCACTGGTGATGCTTTTTGGTGCCTGCCCTGTAATGCCCATTTTGGCAGCCAAGCCAAGCCGTTTGAGGGAGGTTTCCCAAGCAGAAGGGTTTCCCCTTGCAAACCTGCTGTGGTTTCATTGAAAAACCACCAAATGCTGAATTTCCAGAGGGGGGAGCAACAAAAGCAGGCCCAGGTGGGACAGTGGCTGCTTTGAGAGGGTCAGGACACCACAGACCCTTCCTGCTGCACCCCAGCATGGCAGGCACTTAGGGGAGGGCAGCAGGAAGCCTCATGAGGAGAACCTTGTCTCCAGCCCACCCGGTCTCTGGGGAGGTGGTTTGGTGGTTGACCCCCCTTTGCCCTTAACACCCTGCATCCCCTTGTGTGCTTACCCAGGGCAGAGCCCCCTCACTTGAACCCCATGGTCCCCACACGGGGGGTTTCTCCGGCTGCCATCGCAGCATCTTGCAGCCACTTCAGCGGCTGAAGGATGGAGCTATTTTGGGCTCCGTCTGCGAGGCATTCTTTCCAGGCCTTGAATCATTTTTGTGGTTCTTTTCTGCCTCTTTTCCAACTTTTCCGCATCCACTGTGAGCAGGGGACCCGCTGCTCCTGGCGGGGCCGGGCAGGCGGGGGGACCTGCTTCCAATGCCCCCAGTACCGGTGCTGGGCCAGGGGCTGCTGGCAGCTCCCTTGCTCCCTCCCCGGCCCCAGGACAAGGCTGTCTGGCAGCCAGACGCGGTCCTGTGACTGCGCTGGGTTTGAGCGGATACTTCCTCACTGTCTCCTCCTCTTCTGCATTTGTTACTTATAAAGAGGAAAAGGGAAAAAAAAAGAAAGAGCAAAATGCATTCCAGGCTGCGCCGCAGAATGAGCGGCCCTGGATTGACTGCAGCACCCACTCGGGTGCTTTATAGCTCTCAGCATCGCTCCCGGGGCTGGCCATGACCAGGCAGTATGATACCACCAGGGATGAGCAGGGTCCATGCAGGAATGAGCAGGACCCCCCAGGGATGAGGGGGTTTCCTGCAGTGTCCTGGGACAGGGAGTGTGCTCCCTACACCTGGGTTGCAGCGTTGGGAGCCCCCAGCCTGTCACTTGGGGGGTCATTGAACAAGTGTGGGTGAGGTGTCCCCAGGTGTCCCATTCCAGTAAGGACCTGAGCATCTCTGGCTGAGCCTCCAAGGGGCTCTGAGACCCCATCCTGGTGCTGGCCAAGGTCAGGCTTGTGCTAAAAATGCTTTGGGTGATGGTCTTGTGCATGGTGCTCTTTGGAGGTGGTGGCACTCCTGGGCACCCAAGGGCTCAGGGATACATCCCAGCCACATGCAGCTGGCATCACGCGGCTTCTGTGTTGGGGATATCCCCCAGGAGCTGTGCTCAACATGTTATTTTCCCAGCTTTTAGGGGTTTGGGGGATTTCTTTTGTCAGCGATTCCAAACACACCTCTCCTTGTTTCACCACTCCTGGCTCAAAGAGGAACTGGTCCTGGCCTCACTCCTGGCTGAACCCAGTGCCCATGGGAGCCCCCAGCAGCTCTGCATGGTGAGAGCAGCCAGCAGCGTTCCTTGTCCCATAGGAGACAAGGGAAGCAGCCTCCAACCAGGCTTCAACTGACCGGGAGTGAGACTTCTCACCATCATGGCACTGGTGTTCTCCATGGAGTTTTGGGAAAGACTAGAGCTTTCTGAGGGTCATAACCATTCATGGTGCTTTTTCTTGCCCTCTGTAGTTCTGCGGTGCTTGTGTGCTGCCCAGGATGGAGGCAACAAGGAAGCGAGTGTTTAATAGGTAAGCACTGGTGTCTTCCTGTGTTGGATGCTGCTCATCCGCCTATCCTTTGCTAAGCCCTCCTGGCCTCACTGCTGTTTTGAGGGGCCACCCTGATGTGCCCCACAGCGGGGACCTCCTGTCCCAGGGATCTTGTGTCCCAGGGGCCTCTGCCTCCAGCCAGGCTCCCTGGGGATGCTGGGGCCTGTCCTGTTTCCCTGTGGTACTTGAAGCCAGCAGTGTGTGGATGGAATGGGTGCTCAGCCCCAGTGCTGGGGTATTCCCTGAACCCACATGGACACCCTGGGGTGCACCAGGCACCAGATGGCTCCTCCACATGGAGCATCACCACCGCTCCCAGGCTGGCAGGTTTCTATCCATGCTGGCTGGCTCTGAAGGTGCTGCTCTGGGACCCAAGGGTCAGCCAGGGTTCCCCAGGGTGAAGTGTGGGACAGGGATGGTGCAGCTGCAGGAATGGGACCCAGAGACTTCCCAAAGCAGCGTGAGGAGCCAAGGCAGAGCCGCCGAGACCAGGCACGTGTCCATGATGGCCCCAGTGGGGAGAGGCTGCTGGGGCAGCCCCAGCCAGGGCCACGCCAAGCATTACAGTTCTTACAGGGGCACAGATGCTGAGCATGAGGCCCTGGAGCTCTGATTCCCTGCACTGATCCACAAGCATGGGGCTGTTCCGGGGTTCCTGAGCTATCCCCACAGCCTCGGCTGGCCACGGGACTGCCCCTGTCCCAGGAGAGACGGAGGAGTTCAGTGCACCAGCCTGGGGCACCAGCAGTGTGCAGCCAGCAGCCAGGACACGTAACCAACTAACCCACCGTGCATGAGCCCTTGTAACCGCTCGCTGCATGCGTTGGGTGCCTGCACACCAGGAACAGGACATGGTTCATTCAGTGTGAGGGAGAACAGGGTCTGCCAGGACAGTGGGGGGAGGAAGGTCCCACCAGCAAGCTTTCCCCATCTCCTTGCCCCCCCAACCTGCTCTAACCCTTAGACTCACTGCTCCTAACCTGTGTAATCTGTCTATTTTAGGGGGTTCTATAGTATCCATCACCGTAGGTCTAACAGCTCCCAGGTAAGGTGAATGGGATGGGTGGTCTGCTCTCCCATGTGGCTCCTAAGGTGGCTCATCCAGGGCCAAGCAGGACCTGCCTGTGCCAGCCTGCACCACAATGCTGCCTGTCCACATCCTGCTCCTGCCCCAGCACAAGGACCCCTCACAGCAGAGGGGCTGGTGGCCCAGCAGGAGAGGCAGTGGTGGGGTGGCAGTGACACCACTGTGTCTGTAATGAGTGGAGGCAACAGGGGTCTGCCTACTACCCCCCCAACCCATGTCCCTGTTCTCCTCTGGTGCCCACAGGCAGTCCTGGCACAGGGGTGCTTCTGCTGGTGACATGGAGCTGAGCTGCTGCTGGGTACAGACACAGACAGGGACGGGTTGGGCTGGGTGGCAGGGATGGAGCTCAATGGGGTGACAGGAGGCTGGTGGCCTTTTCTTGGTGAGGGTCCCATCCAGCCTGACCGGCTTGCTTGCCAGGACGGTCACTGTGCCACAGCACCTGGAATGCCACCACACACCCTGCGGGGCTGGGGTGTGTTTGGGAATAGGGATGGGTCCAGTGGCATCATGCTCCCTCCTGATGCCTGGCCATCCATCCAGCTGTGTGCGAGGGGAACTTCACCTGCAAGGAGAATGAAGTGTGCGTCCGGCCCGGCGAGTGCCGCTGCCGCCATGGCTACTTTGGCGCCAACTGTGACACCAGTGAGTACCGGCATGGCACGAGGTGTCCTCGGTGGGGTTTGCTGGGGTTAGCTCATCCCGGGGTGACTTCCCCGAGGTGGATGCTCTGCCCTGGCTTTGTGGCCAGGACATCATCCCTTTGGAGGCATCTCCTCTGAGACCCAGCGCACTAGAGGAGGGGAGTCCCTGTGCTTGAGCATCCCTTTGGGAGTGGGGGTCTCCCCTGGAGGCAGGGCTGTTTCCCACAGGCAGTGCCAGGGCTGATGGCTCTGCCCACAGAGTGTCCCCGGCAGTTCTGGGGTCCCGACTGCAAGGAGATGTGCAGCTGCCACCCCAACGGGCAGTGCGAGGACGTGACGGGGCAGTGCACCTGCAACCCCACCCGCTGGGGTCCCAAGTGCGAGAACGTCTGCCTTTGCAAGCACGGCAAGTGTGACCAGAAGACAGGCAAGTGTACCTGCGAGCCCAACTGGTGGGGACCGCAGTGCTCCAGCTCCTGCTACTGCAGCCACAACTCCCAGTGCGACCAGCAGACAGGGAACTGCCTGTGCCAGCCCGGCTGGTGGGGCCGCGGCTGCAACAACCAATGCTCCTGCAACAACTCTCCCTGCGAGCAGTTCACGGGGCGCTGCCAGTGCCGGGAGCGGACGTTCGGGCCCCGTTGTGACCGCTACTGCCAGTGCTACAAGGGCAAGTGCAACCAGGTGGATGGGACGTGCACGTGTGAGCCGGGATACCGCGGGAAGTACTGCCGCGAGCCGTGCCCCGCGGGATTCTATGGACAGGGCTGCAGGAGGCGGTGAGTGCCCTGATCCCCTGGGCTCAGTGGGAGGTGGCAGCAGGGGGATTGAGGGATGCTGTGCAGGCTGATGGGCTCCACCTCACAGTCATAGTCATGCCTAGGCTGTGAATTCAGGACATTCCCAGGGAGGGGAAGGAGGTATTTTGCACTGATACTTCTGAGTGCAATTCCAGAAAATGAGATAGTAAGGGTATGTTATTAATAATTAGAGCCATATTTTCTGTTCTCTGTTATCAAAGCCTCCTCTTTGCTGAAGTAAGGGGCTGAGAAAGATGAGGGAAGGGAGATGTTGAACAAAGGGAAGTTGCCGTTGCAGGTGCGGGCAGTGCAAGAGCCTGCAGCCGTGCACCGTGGCAGATGGGCGCTGCCTGACCTGCGAGGCGGGCTGGAATGGCACCAAATGCGACCAGCCCTGCTCACCCGGCTTCTATGGAGAGGGCTGTGAGAAGCTCTGTCCCCCCTGTAAGGATGGTCACACCTGCAACCACATCAATGGCAAGTGCTCCCACTGCAACCCCGGCTGGATTGGAGACCGGTGAGTGCTGCAGCCGGGATAGGGCAGGTGATGCCTAGCATCCCTCCTACTCCCTGCCTGGCTTTCTGCAGCCAGAAGGGGAGGGCAGGGATGGTCTGAGCCCACTGGCACAGCCATGAGACTGGAGGGAGCCTGTGAGACCCCTGCCCTATGCCTCTATGCAGTGCTGGGTGCTCGTGACAGCTCTCAAGGTCAGATGCATTCCCACAGGCTGTTGTGCCCAGGATCAGTTCCAGGGCTTTGAAGCACCCAAACAGGGATGATAACACACAGCCCATCTCCCTGCCTGCAGGCAGGAGGGTCGGGGGGATGTATGCCAGCATTCCCCAGGATCTATGAATGCTCCATCGCCTGCCCTCATCCCTCCCATTTCAGGTGTGAAACGAAGTGCCGGAATGGGACATACGGAGAGAACTGTGCCTTTGTCTGCAGTGACTGTGTCAATGGCCAGTGCCACTTCGAGACAGGCCGCTGCCTCTGCCACCCCGGCTCCCATGGCACCTAGTAAGTGAGGCACAGTGGGCATGCTTGGGGAGCACCCCAGGGCTCCTGGAGTGTGGACTCTCTGGCCGGGGTCTTCCTCACCCCTGGGAAGAGTCCCCTAGCCCTCCTCCTACCCAAGGAGGTTTCCATACAAGAGGTTTCCTGGGGTGGAAGCACTCGTGGGCAATAACAGAGATGAATTTTGGAAGGGGGAGAAAGGACGCGCTTCTGGAGCCCTTAGCGAGAGAGGGATTTTGCTGTAGGAAATGTCTATTTGGCAAAAACAAACGCTGTCGACAAAACAGTGGTTTCGTGGGGGATTTTAAGTCCAGGGTGGAATTTCTAGTTGAAAAGAGAGAGAAAACCACATCCCAGAATAGCAAAAAGCCTCACACGCATGGCATCCACAGGGTGCTCCTGCTGCGAGCTACAGCTCTGGTTGGAGTCTTCCTCACCCCTGGGAAGAGGCCCCCAGCCCTCCTCCTGCCCAAGGAGGGGGCACAGGGACACTGGATATCCTGCTTGCATTCCCTGGTGGTTTTGTCCAGTGTGGGACTGTGTGGAAAGGCAGAAAAGCATTTCCTTGTGCCTGGGGCATGCAGACAGCTCCCACAGTGCTGGTGTTGCTCGGATTTTCCCATCATTAACTGCAGGGGCAATGGCAGAAGAGGGATTCGAAGCTGGTGTCCTGCCCATGCCACTGTTTCACTCAGGACATATAAACAAGAAGTGTTTGGATTTTGGGTGGGTTCTGGGGGGCTTCACCAACCCCTTGTGCTGCTAAAAGAGCCAGATGGGCACTGGCAGCAGCTCAGGCCAGGGCATCGTGTCCACCTTTAGCAGCAGAGGTGGAGGGAGGTAGGTGCTGGTGCTTTCATCAGAGTGCTGGACAGCAGCACATGGATTAGACTTCTGAGACCCTGGCACAGCACCAGGAGTGTGGGGACCAGGATGCTCGGGATGCAGCCACAGCCCCAGCAGCATCCCCAGCAGCACTGTAGCCGTGGGCTGAGCTGTTCTGTATGAGTGCACTCCAGGCTCAGACTGTTTCCTGTGACTATGTGCAAACTCCTGCATTTGTCAATGTATAATTTTGCTATAAAAAGGGATGCTTTCTGGAAGGAAGGCAGAATGATGTCCTCCCCGTGCAGGGGGTTCTCTCAGCTCTGCACTGGGAGGATACTAAAGTATCTGTGGCATGCAGAGAGTTCTGTATCTTCTCCACATCATTCCCAGAGGTGTCAGGACCAGAGGAAAGCAAATTACTGCCCTGTGCTCTCCCAGAATGTGAGGAAATGCAGGTCCAGGTGGTGGGATGAGGAGTTTTGCCAGGGAACTGTCCCTGCTCCCAGCCACCAGAGCAGCCACGGGCTCGGTGTGCGCCCGGCCAGCACCCAGCGCCTGGCAGGCACAAGGCTGGGCTTTGCAAGTTGTTGGAGTGTGAAATGGGCTGAGCTGCCTCCAGGCATGGCACCGAGGGCCAGGCCATTCCCAGGGGAGCAGGTTTGGGCCAGGGCCTGCTGGCTCCTTACGGCTGCAGCCGCTCCGGCTGGGACGCTGCTGCTGATGAACAGCTGCCGGAGGGTTCAGTGCCCAGCAATGCCACCAGCATCCCTGAATCCACTGTACTATGTAGCCAAGGCCCTCAGTGCCATGGGTTAGTGGGTGGCTTGGCAGTGCTGGGAGCAGTTGGACTGGGTGATCTTAAAGGTCTCTTCCAGCCTGGCTCATGATCACTGTTTCCTCCCAGCTGTAACCTCACGTGTCCACCCGGCCGCTATGGAGCCAACTGTGCTGAAGCCTGTGGGTGCCACGACGGTGCCTGCAACCCACTGACGGGCGCCTGTCACATGGGTGAGAGCTGGGATGGGCACAGAATGGGCACTCGGTGTGCATGGGGCTGGATGGGGCTGAGCCACCCATTCTGTCTTGCAGAGGCCAACCAGCGGATGGGGGTGATAGGTGCAGGAGCGCTCCTGGCACTGCTACTCATCCTCCTGCTCTCCCTGCTCTGCTGCTGTTGCATCTGCCGCAAGAAGGACGAAGCCTGTGGGTGAGTACCAGGGCCAGGTGGGGTCCCACCAGGCTCTGATACAAAGCCTAAGCAGGGAAGGGGACAGCTGGGGACATCAGTTACCAGTGCATGGCTGGGACCAGGATGGGGATGCAAGGACCGTACTGGGAGAGCGGTGCTGCAGGGAAACTGAGGCAGAGCAGCACTGTATGTCCTGCATGTCCCAGGGGTATGAGCGGGTCCTGCTGCATCCTCAGGGCAGCACCCAAGCAGGGGGTGATGGAGGGACTTGGGATGAGCCTCTGCCCTGACTGTTTACCTCTCATGGGACACCACTTCACAGAGACCTACTGGGTCCTCTCCAGTATCTGGGAGGATGGAGCTCATCTGCAAGGGGAGCCCTAAAGCACAGTGAGAGCATTGAGATGTGACCACGACCCCCAAGAACAATCCCCTGGGCCATGGCATGGGTCCTGGAGGGGGCAATCAACTGCAGCACTGCCAGGCTGGGATGCTGATACTGGCAGCATGTTGGCAGCAGCAGGTGACATCCCCATTGGAGAGGGAAGGGCTTGTGCTGCTCAGCATGTGCCAGGCTGTGGGAGTTCCTCCAGCCACGGTGAATCCCTTCTCATGCTGGCAGCCACTGCTCTGGAATTTTCCAGAAGCTCCCATTGCAGCCATGCCAGCTCAGCCCTGTCCCGCACATCCGCCTCAGAAGCCCTGGGGGCTGCAGGCAATTACCCACAGAGAAAAGCACTGGCACAGCACCCTGTGGTGAAGTGTTGGACAGGGAGAAGGGAGATAGTTCCCTCTCTCCCATGGTGCCTGGACCTCTGCAGTGTCCCCCAAAAGCTGGGTCACCCCCAGTGCCACCCCCACAGCACTACCTTGTGGAGCATCCCAAGTGATGGGCTCAGCACAGGTTGTGTATCAGCCCAGGAAGCAGCTCTCCCGTGCAGCTGCAGATAACTGCCTGAAAACACCTCAAAACCAGAGAGCAAATAAAGAGAAGCCACGTGTTTGTTCTGGGGTCTTGGCTGTGCGTTCCGGGTGCTTTGGGCTGCCAACAGCTGTGGCCGGCTCCGACCTTGCCACCACCCCCTGGCACTGCTCTGCATCCCAGCATGGTGTGAGCTGGTGCTGCGCTAGCAGTACCCTCAGCAGATCTCCAACCACCCTTTCACCTGCCCCATTATTTTCTCCTAACACCATTTGTCTTTGCAGGCCCCTGAAGTCCTGACTCCCTCCATCACCCCATTAACGCTGTCCCCACCACAGGGTGGCTGCTGGTGCCCCTCTGATGGGGCTGTCCCCTTCTCTTGCAGCTCCGGCCAGGACCCAGCAGCAGCCAAGAAGCCACGGAGACGCTTGTGCGGGCGTTTCAGCCGCATTGGCATGAAGCTCCCACGCATCCCACTGCGCCGCCAGAAGCTGCCCAAGGTCGTGGGTAAGGTGCTGCCATCTGGGGAGGGGGCACAGAGCCACAGCCCAGGGGCTGACCCCTCACAGAACAGAGCAGGACTTGCAGCCCCCAGCCCAGGCAGTGAGCACAGCACAGCAGGGATGGGGACACGCAGGTCCCCAGCTCCATCAAAGTGCTTTGGTGTGAGCGCATGGCTCACAGGTGCTGAGCCCTTTCTGCAGCCTCTGGATGTCAGTGGTATCATTTTGCTTTGTTAGGGTGGCTGCCTGGTGACCGGAGCTCTGCTGAGCTGCTCCGTGGGGATTTGAGGATCCCCAGGTAGGGGAAATGTCCCTGTTGCACCAGGGAATTGCCTTGTTTGGCCTTTTGGTCCTGACCTAACCCTGCCCAAGCTTTGTGTGGAGCCTGAGCATCCCAGCTGGGGCCAGAGCCCACCCTGCTGCTGCTGCGTGCAGCAGAGGTGAGGATGGAGGGTAGGGATGTTGGGTGAGCTCCCCCCACTGCCTGGGCACAAACTGCACTTGCAGGGGATGCTCACATGTGGCGAAGGGCCTGACCTAGAGCTGTCATGGCTGTAGGGGACCCATGCAGCTGGGGGACAGCGTCCCCTGCACCAAACCCTCCCTGTGCTCCCCCCTCCCGGGGGATACTGTGCTGCTGTGGGGCTCAGCCTCCCTTCCCTGTGTGTGCAGTGACAGTGGGATGTCCTGAGCAGCCACATCCCACTGGACAGTGGCTCAGCATGATGCCAAGTCCCCCATTCCAGGTGGTACACAGCCCCATCCCAGCACACAGTTCCTGAGCTCCTTCATCACAGCCTCCTTGCCGTGTGGGGCACAGCAAAGCCCTGCCATGGAGCAGGGTGTGTCGGGGCTGGAGAAACATTCCTACTGCAAGGATAACAGAGGCCGTGTTTGTGGAAGGGGCCGGGCAGGGCTCGGGAAGGACAGAGGGTGCTTGTGTGCGGCAAGGGCAGGGGGAGCCCAAGGAGGACTGCCTGCACCTTCCCTGCACCAGCCCAGAGGCAGCTGGAGCCCATCCAGCTTCTCTGTGTAAACAGGACAGCAGTGGGCCCGGAAACGGGCGAGGACAGTGCCAGAGGGATGTTCGGGATGGCCTCATGACCTGGCAGGGCTGTGGCTATTCCCAGAGCCTGATGGTGAGGCTGGGGGTCGTTAGGAAAAGGGAGCAGGCTTTGGTCAGGGTTTGCCTTGTGTTCATCACGTCAGCCCATGCGCTGCAGCCAGTGGGTTTTGGCAGCTCTAGTGCCTGGTGCAGCTATGCCTCCAGCCCCCACTGGGTCTGGGAAACCCCCGGGCAAGGGGGAGCTGCTGAGTGCCTGGAGCAGCTTTATGCCGGTGGTGCTGGTGACTGCAGTGCCACGTCAGCACACAGCTCCATCTGGAAGCCACAGTGGCCACAACACAGTAGTCTGCTGCTGTGTTGGTCCTGCCCCAGCAGGAGGGTCCAGGGATGCTGAAATGCCCCATCCCAACGGCCAGGTCAGAGCTGGAGGTGCTAAGACCCCTGTGGGGATGTCATGGGTAAACCGGTGCTGCCTGAAGCCACGGATGCCCAGCAGATGGTTGCTCTGGATCCGCTCATGTCCTTGCAGAGCTGCTGACCCAGCCATGTGTTTGCTGGCACTGAGTGGGTTTCCCCTCTGGGCTCAAACATGAACATGGTCAATAACAGTGAGCACAAGCCCACACATGGTAGAACCGTCCCCAGTGGGGTACCAGCTCTTCCTGAAGCTCATCAGGAGTCCCAGGTGTCCGCCTGGAAAGCTTCTTCCCAGCCTTGGCATCAGCTTCAGATCCACAGCATCTCCCTGGGGATCCTGCCAGCACCGAGCTGGCAGCCAGAAGGGCCACAGCTTGGGCTGACCCCTGTGGCTGCACTGCCAGAGTCTGGGCCACTGTGCAGGCAGGGCTGGGGTTGGCACCTTCATGCTGTGGCCCTGGGAGATTTTGAGGAGTAGTGGCAGGAGGGGACTAGTGAGAAGCATCCATGTTTCTCCCAGCCCCATCAGCCAGAGGTGTCTATCTTCCAGTGTAGGTAAATCCCAAAGGACCATGCAGGAGCCCCCAGCCCCATCTGGGTGTGCTGCACATCCTCTTTGTACCTTCTGGCCATATCCTGGGTCTCACTGAGGTCCCAGAGGCGCCTTGTGGCCGTGGGTCCCAGCCGCTCATCACGCCTCCTCTCGGGAAGCATCTCCCTTCATCTGCTTCCAGCCAGCTGCTTTTAATTTTCCCTTTTTGGTTTGTTTCAAAGGAAAGCCATATTGGAACTGCCACTTCCCCTCTGCAGTCGTTTGCTCTTGAAATATTGCTGTATGGGGGTTTTCTTTCCTTTCTCCAAGAAGCCAAATTGGGCAGGGGCAAGTGGGCATCATTGCCCTCCTTTTAATGCAGTCCTAATAAAGAAACAATGTTCTGGGAGAAGAGGACATCCCAATGACACTGAGAGTTATTTTATTGTAAAGCAGGGATGTGCAAGAATCCCCCAGTCCAAGCAGGAAATTGCAGCGTGCCTTAGGTGTTGGGATGTGTGGGCAGAGGTGACAAATACCTGGGGGTAATCGTCAACCCCAGAGGGGCCCAGAGCTGAACACAGGATTTGAGGTGCAGCCTCACCAGTGCCCAGTGAAGGGGGACAGTCACTGCCCTGGCCCTGCTGCTGCATTGGTGCTTATACAGGCCAGGATGCTGGGGGCTTCTTGGTTACCAGAGCATCTGGAGGTGCCTGAGTCTCAGTGTGGGTCGGTCCCCTCCACTGAGCTGGGTGCTGTCATGGTCCCGTGATTCTATGAGCACCCTCCTGGCGGGGCTGGGGTGTCCGGCAGTCCTGGCACTGACAGCAGTTCTTTGTCCTTGCAGTTGCCCACCATGACCTGGAGAACACCCTGAACTGCAGCTTCATTGAGCCGCCCTCTGTGGTGGAGCAGCCTTCCCCATCCTGGTCATCCCGCGGTTCCTTCTCCTCCTTTGACACCACGGATGAGGGGCCAGTGTACTGCGTCCCCCACGAAGGTGAGCAGGAAACAGTGCTTCCCCAGGGCTCCTCAGGGCTATCTCCAGGGGCCATCTCCTGCTCAGTGGAGAGACATTGCCCTTGTGTGGTGGGGACTATTACCCTGGCTCCACATCCACTGAGAAGGGATGCAGGGGACAATGTTCCCTCCCATTCAGTTTCACAGCTTCCTTCTCTGGGGTCGCTTTAAGAGCCTTCTTGTGACTGGGAGGAGGGCGCTGGGGATGACACCAGGGTGTGGGACACCGAGGGGGATGCTGTCCCATCATGCTGCAGGAGCATCTCAGATCTTCCCCTCCCTGAGCACAGCTCCTCCTGACCCACCCCGTGCCTTCTTCCTGCAGAGAGTGTGGGTGACAGCAGGGACCGGGGGACACCCGCCAGCCCTGGGGACAAGCTGGTGGCCCCAGCCAGCGGGGAGGAAGCAGGTGAATACACCTTCCTGAAGGAGACGGGCTCAGTCCGAGCCTTCCCGGCTGACAGCAGCGAAATGCCTCTGCTCAAGTCCTCGGACAGCGAGCGCTCGTCCTGCGGCTCGGGCTCAGCCGGTGCTGCACTCTATGCCCGGGTTGCCCGTCTCTCCAAGCAGTCCAAGGAGGAGGAGGATGGCACCGCAGAGCCACGCAGCCCTGGGAAGCCACCGTCCCCAGAACGGACCAAGCCCCGTCCCCCAGACCCAGCCACAAAGCCCAAAGTCTCCTGGATCCACGGCAGGTACAACTCCAGCCAATCCAACTCGCTGCCGGTGTCCAGCTGGTCCCCAGAGCGAGTGGCTGCTGGGTCCGACAGCCCCGAGCAAGGCCAAGGCTTGGCCAAGAGGAAGAGGAGCCCGAGCGAGACATCTGCCAGCATGCAGGGCAGGGCAGAGGAGAGGGGCAGCATGCGGGGCAAGGAGAAAGCACAAAAACAACCAAAGGAGCCTGGTGTCCCTGAGGGCAAAGCCAGCCTGGCTGGGGAGCCCCAGTCGCCCTCCAAGCCCAAGCAGAGGAGCAAAGGCAGCTCAGAGCCCACAGAGAGCATCAATGGGGCGGTGCAGAACGCCTTCCGGAAGATGGGTGCCTTCCAGACAGAGCGGCGGGCTGGGGACACCAGGGATGCTCCGCGAAGCCCCAGCGCTGGCAAACCCCGCTCTGAGCCACTCCATCCCCAGCTGGCCTCCGAGCTGGCTGCCCAGCTGAAGGAAAAGACTCAGAGCCTCAACAAGGGGGACGGAGGCGCCCGGGCGAACGGAGTGGGAGTGCAGCGGGAGAAGCCCACTCCTCCACAGAAAGCCAAGCGCTCGGCGGCCGCCGGCGGCCAGAAGACCAGCAAGCCCCTGCTGCCCACCTCCCCCCCCCTGCAGAAACTGATCCCTGGGGCTACCGAGCCAGTGGCCGGGGAGCACAAGTGGGTGGAGAAGCCGAGCACCGGCAGCAGCCAGGACCCGGCTCCCACTGGCGAGCAGGCGGCCAAGAAAACCCCCATCAAAAAGCCCCCCAGGAAGAAGAGCCGAGAAGCCAGCCTGGAGCCCCCCAGAGCCGCCGCTGCACCCGCTCAGGCCGTGCAGTGAAAGGGAGCTGGGCACCAGCCCTGTGCTGGAGGAAGGACGTTTGCCAGCACAGCCGGTGGGCATGGGAGCCTGGGCTGGGCAGGGGGCACGGGAGCAGTCCTGAGCCTCCAATTCCCCTTCTCTCCATTTCTCTCATCCCCCTCTCTCCTTTAGTCTCCCCTGCTCCAGGACCGGGTCCTCCCCATCCATGCCCCGCTGCCTGCTCCCTGCCAGGACTGCAGGGAGTTGGCCTGGCCACCAGCCCCGGGGGGGTCCGTGCTTGGCATCCCCCCCCTTTTTGTAGCAGTATTATTGACCGCATAAGCAGCGCTTGTACCCACAGTGTATTCTGCAGTAACGGAGCCGCTCGCTTCCCACGCCCCATGCTTGGGGTGCAGCAGGGTGCAGGGTCCCTGCGCCCATCACTGACACCGAGCCCCTGCCCTGGCGCCCTGGACTCCAGGCACGGCTCCATTGCTGGTGCTGCCGCAGCCGTGCCATGCCCAGCATGGGGTCGAGCTGGTTTTGACCGATGCCATCCTCCCCTCCAGCCCTGGGGTTGCTTCTGACCTGGAGGAGAGCCCTGGTTATGGCCAGAGCCAATGTCCTTTGGGCTCTCACTCCCACCCAGCAGCGTTGGAGGGATTGTTCGGTACGACAGAGCCTGGCACCTCTGCAGAGCGCTTCCCAATAAAAGTGTATTTCTTCCATAGCCAGGTGCTGTCTCTCTGTGCTCCAGCTGCCCCGAGGGCAGGGATCTGCTGGGCAACACCTGGCCTCCCTGAGGTGCTCAGCCTGGTCCTGAACCAGATGCAGTGAGAGATGGATGGACTCACAGCAGGTACAGGCAGGGAGGCAGGTCCCTACTGGTGCTGAAAAGACCAGCCCTAGGGCAGGATGAGGAGCCACTCATCCCGCATATCCAGCATCCTCAATGTGTGCCAGCTCCATGACCATGCTGGTTGTCCTTCAGCCTCTCTAGTTTCTTCATATCCCTCTTGAACTGGGAGGCCCCCACTGGACCCTACTGGGTGGAGCATCAGCAGCTTCCTTCAGGTAGCTGCCTATGACCTTCCCAGCATCTCCCACTGCCAGCTTTGGCTTCCTCTGGAGAAGGACAGCAGCAAGCCAATGTCACCCTGAGGTCCACCATAGCCTCCAGATACCTGCAGCAGGGTCCTTCCAGTCCAGGTGGGTCAGGTGCTTCTTCATGTGCCTCCACAGGCCATGAGGGACGTTGCCATGGAAAGGGATGAGGCATTCCCAGTCCTCAGTATCACAAGGAGCTGGTTTGTCCACATAGTGTGGTTGCAGTTCTCCTTTCCAAGCATCCTGCTGGGGCCTGCAAGATGCACTTCACTCATCTCTGACTGGCAGCACCCGAGATAGACACTGCTGAAGGGACTTTCTTGAGGGTTCCACAAACAAGCAGGGGCTGACAAACGGAACAGCTTCCTCTACAGCTGAGTCCCACAGGACTTCTATTGGCTTTTCTAAGGTGCTTTGCTCTGCTCTCCTGGAGGTGCAGAAAACACTGACCGCAACGGAAAAACAGCAGAACCTAACCACAGGAGGAGGTCATAGGGTTAGGGTTAGGGTTAGGTCATAGGAGCAAATCCAGGGCTTCTGCTCCCCTGGGATGGAGCAGGAGCCACCTTCCGTGACAGATAGGTCACACCATTGGTGACAGCGTGATGGCTTCACTAAATGCATTGCCGTGACCAGGGCAGAGCAGTGGCTGAGGGTGGCAGATGATGCTGTGATGGAGCAGGACCTGTCCCACAGCTACCAGCCCTCCTCCCCACCAGCACCTCATCCAGGGGAGCAGAGGAGCACAGTAGCACTCATGGCCAATTTTCTTCACCAGCACTGCAACAGTGATCTGCTTCCCATTCCCTCCCACTTTCCCAACCTGAAGAAGGAACCATTGGGTTGGACAAGAGCACATTGCTCTGGCTTGGCCAGCAAGCAGTGATAAAAGGGAGCCCAATGGCAACAATCCAGATCCTATTTCAGGCCCTACCAAAAATAAACTCAGAACAGGAACTCCAATGGGAATGAAACACAGACAGGACAGCGGGCTCCCAACATTGTATTGGGAATGTGCCTCCCATCAGTGCCAGAGGTATCTCATGCTGGAGGGGGTATTGTGAGGCACTTAGGGAGCTCCATCAGCTCCACCAGCACCACACCAGCCAGGGCTATGGGGATGTAAGTATACATTCAACTGATATTTCACGTGGTGTCTTCAAGTGGGTGTGTTATAGATGAGGAAATGGTCCTTTTCTTCTTTGCCCCAAAAGTGGATGGAATGGACCCTGGTTGCCTTCCCTAGGAGACTGGACTCCAGGAATGGCCCATCTGGTGGCACTGGAATGTCCCCGGGACATATGGGTGAATTACAGACTGGTTTGTGTTGGAAGGGACGTTAAAGCTCATCCAGTTCCAACCTCTGCCACAGGCAGGGACCCCTTCCCCTGGAGCAGCTGCTCCAAGCCCCTGTGTCCAACCTGGCCTTGAACACTGCCAGCAATGGGGCAGCCACAGCTTCTCTGGGCACCCTGTGCCTCAGCATCCTCACAGGGAAGAACTTCTGCCTAAGAGCTCATCTCAGTCTCCCCTCTGGCAGGTTAAAGCCATTCCCCTTGGCCTGTCCCTACAAGGCCCTTGTCCCAAGCCCCTCTCCAGGTTTCCTGCAGCCCCTTTAGGCCCTGGAGCTGCTCTCAGGTCTCCCCTTCAGGAGCCTTCTCTTGTCCAGGCTGCCCCAGCCCAGCTCTCTCAGCCTGGCTCCAGAGCAGAGCTGCTCCAGCCCTCGCAGCAGCTCCATGGCCTCCTCTGCACTCGCTCCAACAGCTCCATGTCCCTCTTGTGCTGCTGCCCCAGAGCTGGATCAGGGCTGCAGGGGGGTCTCCCCAGAGCACCGCAGAGGGGCAGGATCCCCTCCCTGAGCTGCTGCTCACGCTCTGGGGGTGCAGCCCAGTACACAGGGGGGTTCTGGGCTCAAGCACTCACTGAAGCTGGGTCATGGAGAGCTTCTCCTCACCCAGCACCCCCAAGTCCTTCTCCTCAGGGCTGCCTGATCCAGAGCACTAGCCAAGCCCTTGCCCTAATAAAGTGCACAAAGCAAAGGGATGAAGCTCATCAGCTGCAATACTTTGGGGCCACAAATGCATTTCTAGCACACAGAGCGGAGTATGAGCAGATGCAAGCGCTTGAGCATTCATTACAGCCTCTGGAAGCTCTGTCTGGTATCACTTGGAAAAAATCCCTATTTCTGCACAGAAAGCATGAGTGCACTCAAGCAGGAGAGGAACAATAATCAGAAAGGAGATAGTCAGAGGCATCCCCAGTGCCACTACCTGCTTTACTCCTACCCCATATCATGCCTGTCCTCCTTTAGTCCAGGTGGAAGCACAAATGACAGCTCAGTGTCAGTGCTCTGCCAAGGGCTGGGGTTCATTACAGGATCAGCCTCAGCTTCTGCTGCTGCTGGGGCTGGCCACGTTTTCCCCAAGCTGCACCAGAGTTCAATGGGTGCCCTGTGTGCAGGAGCAGCAGCCACCTCGGTGGGACAAGTGGTGTTGGAAGACCTTGACAATATCCTTAGGGGAAGGGAGTGAGTCCTGTAACTGTCCCTGCTCATGTGGTGGCTGCAGGGGCACAGCGAGATCGACCCTCTGGAGCAGTCCTTGGACAGGACCCATAGGTCTGGATCAGTGCAAAAGGCTGAAACAGAGGCAGGGGCAGCCCCGGGACAAGAGGTGGAAGGGGATGGCTGTGGTCTGCTGCATCCCTTACAGCTCATCACACCTTTTGCATCCCTTACATCCTTTGCACTCTTGCAGTCCTTGCAGGCCAAGCCGCCACTTCTTCTCTGTCCCACTCCATCTCCCTTCCAGGTATGAAGCACCCTGCAGTGACCTGAGAGCCCCCATGCAGCTCCCATGCCTGGCTCACCCAGCAGTATCAGGTTATCCATGGGGTGGTAGAGACCTGCCACCCCACATCAAACAGACCTTCTGACAACCCCTCTGCTCTGCAGGGAGGGGAGACATGAGGAGCTTCTGGGCTGCTGAGCTACAACTAACATGAATTCACCCTGGCTGAGCATCCCCTTCTCCTCCCAGGGATTGGTGTGCAGTCAGGATGTGTGTGTGCAGCATCTTCTTGGGTCCCCGTGGATGCTCAGCTGGACAGCCAAAGCCCGGCCATGTTTGCTGACATGTTTGTAATTATGCAAGCAGGTCAAACCCCACTTTTCTGTGTCTGTAGCCTTTGCTCTACCAGCTCTATGAGCAGCCATCAGGAAGGGAGCATGAAAGTTTCACCCAACATCACTGAGCCAGCGACCACCTCAATCCAGATCTTATTTTAGCTGCAGCTCAGGGGTGAAATTCCCGTTCACATATTCAGCTCCAGAGGCCAGAGTGGGGGAAACACTTTTACTCTGCACTGTTTAAATTGGAATCAATCCGGTGAGCCTGAGGCTGTGAGGCTCCGGCAGCCCTGGCCACACGCTCACCCAGGGATGAGCTGCACAAGGCTGAGGTCAGACACAAGGTTCAAGTGACCCAAAAAAGGGGAAAGGAGGCTGGGAATGGGTGGCAAAGCCACTACGGTGGGTGACCATGCACCCAGTGCCAAATGGAGTTGGAGGACTGGTGCTGAAACCCCTTCCCCTGGCTCCCTCTGTGCTGTGGCAAGGAGCATCCTGCTCTCCTGATGACTCCTCATAGCACATGCATAAGGCCTCATCCTGCCTGGGGCTGCAGATTGTCCCCAGTGGGCAACCGGGCTGCACTTCAGCTCCTTGAGCTTCTTCCCTCAACTCAGAGCCCTGTGTCCACTCATGCATGTGTCATTGGAGTGCCCTGTCCTTCAGCTCCAGCTCCATCCACCACAGTGAGAGCACCCTGCAATCACCACCAGCATCCCATCCCAACACCAAAGGCAGCATGAGCCCTATACACACAGGAGCCAGCTGCCTCCTGCAATGCACACCAGCTCACATATCTGCTCCAGATCCCCCGTATCCCCATGCTCTGCAGGCTCCAGCCCACCAGCCTGCAGCAGGCAGTGCCTGGAGCCGGCCAGGGTAATGAGAAGCGCATGGGAACCACATCTGGTAGCTATTGAGCGGGAGCAGCGCTGGGAAGGGAGGAAGCACAGACTTCCTGCAGCACAAAGCAAGGGAGAGGAATGTCCGCAGTGGAGCAGGGGCCCCAGCGGCCCCCTCCCTGCACCCCTCAGCCACAACACCTTCAACAGGGGCACAAAGGCACTGGATCATGCCTTTGGAGCTGTCCCTGGAGCACGCTCACTGCTCCACAGCTGAGCTCCTCAGCTACTTCCTGGGCACCCCACAGCCAAGCCTCATGCATGGTCACTCCTCTCCAGTCCTGTGCTTCTCAGGGTCGAGGTCAAGATGCTGCTGCTGAGGGTCTGGGTTCAAGACAGCCATCTCATGCCCAGGCAGCACAAGGCTTCAACTGACCCTTGAAACAGCCTTGGGAAGAGAACAGGAGTCCCATCGAGATGGTGAAGATGGCAAGATCAAGGCAGGGTCTGCTCCATCCTGTGGTGGAGATGTGACACTGGGAGGGGAAAAGACATGACCAAATCATAGAATCAACCAGGTTGGAAAAGATCTTTAAGATCATCAAGTGTCCCAGCACAAGAAGGGGAAAGGAAAAAAGGAAATGTATATCCAAGGATGTTCTAGGAATGCCCTGTTTGCCTGAGGATGCTTCACATTCTCCCAACACAGCCATTTCTACTCCTCTCCAGCACGCTTTGAAATCATATTAAACCTTCTGCTTCTAAAGCATTTTTAGTACATTTCGGCGGATATCTCATTGTGCTAATTCAAGCCAGGAACCTCTTGCGCATGCTGCTAAAATGAGTTTGCAACTCGGCCTGTGCTGGGCACTGATCTCATTACCTGCACCGAGTGCTCACTGAAAGGAATGGTGGCCACCCCAGCAGTGTGATTGAAGTCGAAATGCACTTAATAAACTCCGCATGTTTAAGGGATTGGGAAGGAACCCTGGAAGCTGGGGTGAGGAGGAGGATGTGTCTCACCCTTCCCAGGGCTCCCCAGTGAACCCACAAACATGGCCTGGCTTGGTGTCCATAGGGAATGGTCCCCAGCTCATGGGCTGGACTGAAACCATGAAGTCAAGATGTGAATGAATGAAGCAATGAGGCTGGAGAGTGGAATTCCTCTGATGTCAGCGATGCATACAGAAGGGATGGGTGGAGAGGAACCCCCAGGAGAGCACTGGTCACAGTAGTGCTCAGAGACACCCTAGCCATTGGGCACCACCTACACATAGGGCCCCAGGGGCAGGTGGGAGGTGATGGCTTCTTCTGCTCATGAAGATGACCATCATCACTATCATCCCCCTGCACTGGGCACTGCTGAGGCTGCACCTTAGATCCTGTGTTCAGCTCTGGGCCCCTCACTACAAGAGAGGCATTGAGGTGCTGGAGTGGGGCCAGAGAAGGGCAATGGAGCTGGTGCAGGGCCTGGAGCACAAGAGAGATGGGGAACGGCTGAGGGACCTGGGGGTTCAGATGGAGAAGAGAAGGCTCAGGGGGGACCTGATGGCTCCCTACAAGTGCCTGACAGGAGGATGAAGCCAGGAGGGGCTGGGCTCTGCTCCCAAGGAACAAGGGATGGGACAAGAGGAAATGGCCTCAAGCTGCACCAGGACAGGTTTAGATGGAGCTGAGGAACAATTCCTGCCCCAGAGGGTGCTCAGGCATTGGAACAGGCTGCCCAGGGCAGGGCTGCAGGCACCGTCCCTGCAAGTGTTCACGCAGCGTGGAGACGAGGCCTCAGTGCCATGGGTCAGTGGTGGCCTTGGCAGTGCTGGGGAGCGGTTGGACTGGATGAGCTGAAATCTTTCCCAAGCCAGCTGATCCATGATTCCATGTTTCTACAGCTCTACAATGCAGCCACTGTTACCCGCGAAAGCGGCTCGATCGGAGGGCACTAGGACCGCGCACGGGGAAGGAGGCGTGGCCAGGCAGAAGACGTAGTGTCGGTGCGGCGCAGGCGCGGAGCGTGGGGGAGTGTCATGTCGCGGTTCGGTGCCGGAGCCGGGGGTCTGGAGGCCGCGGAGGCGCGGGCGCGGTCCCGGCAGCAGGAGCGGCACTACCGGCTGCTGTCCGAGCTGCAGGCGCTGGTGAAGGCGCTGCCCAGGTGAGCGGAGCGGAGCGGAGCGGGCCGGGCCGCGGCGCGGCGGCCGGAGCTGACCCATGCCTGCAGCCCCTGTCAGCAGCGCCTCTCCTACACGACGCTGAGTGATCTGGCGCTGGCGCTGCTGGACGGGACCGTGTTCGAGATCGTCCAGGGTCTGCTGGAGATCCAGCACCTCACCGAGAAGAACCTCTACAGCCAGAGGCTGCAGCTGCACAGCGAGCACCGCGGTCCGCGGGGAGGAACGGGGAGAGGGAACCGGCGGGGGGCACCGCGGGGAACCGGGAGGCGCGAGGGGGGACCGGGGAGGGCACCGAAGCTCAGCGGGGGGGAAGGCGGCGCAGGGGGAACTGGGCGTGGGGTAACGGTGGGGGGACCTGAGGGAAGCAGAGGGGGATTGTGGGGAAGGCACCGGGGAGGGACACCGGGGGAGGGTGCAGGGCATCGGGTTGCGCCCGGGCGCTTGGGGAGGACATGGGGCGGGCACAGACCAGGGGAGGCCCAGGGCACGGGTTGGGGGCAGTAGGGCTGTGCGGGGCGGTACTGGGAGGGAGTCGATGGGTACATGCGGGGGAACGTGGGTCCGGGGCACACGGGAGGCGGGTGTGGTGCTGGGTTGTGGCAGGTTGTGGGACACGTGGAGAGATGGCGGGGGGGGGGGGGCGGGGGGGGGCTGACGGTGCCATGCCCTGACCCGCTGCCTGTCCTGCTGCAGGGATGAAGCAGGAGCTTTTCCACCGGCACAAGGAGGCTCAGCAGTGCTGCAGGCCCCACAACCTGCCCCTGCTCCGCGCTGCCCAGCAGCGGGAGATGGAGGTGAGGTCCTGCCTGGGCTTGCTGGCATAGAGCCATGGAATAGTTTGTGTTGGAAGGGACCATAAAGCTCATCCAGTTCCAACCCTTGTCTCACCACCCTCATGGTAACAAATGTCTTCCTCACATCCTGAATCCCCCCTTGTTCTCACAACCCATCACCCTTCGTCCTGCTGCAACCAGCCCTGCTAAAAAGTATTCCTATCTTATATCCATTCTAGTAACTGAAAGGCTGCAATAAGACTCCTTGGAGTCTTCTCCAGGCTGCACAAGCCCAGCTCTCTCAGCCTTTCCTCATAGCAGAGGTGCTTCAGCCCTCTGACCATTTCTGTGTCAGTCCTCTGGACCCTCTTCAGCAGATCCATGTCTTTCCTGTAGATGGGATTTAACACCTCCTAACTTTCCCTGTGGCTTGCATGTGGGTTCTGTTGCTCACTGCACCCGGTACGGTTGTATTGCCTCCACACACACATGGCTTTTGATGTGAGCTGGGTTTTCCTCATCCCCTTCATTCCTCTTCTTTCTTCTTACCTCCCCATCATGTTTGGCTGGTTGAAGTTTCCTCCGTAGCTGGGTGGCAGTGCTCTGTCCTGCAGCATGGGAGCGCTCCCAGAGTGTGCTACCACTCCTGATGTCCAGGGTAATGTTCTCAGCCTGCCAAAAGTAGAGCCCCAGCACACCATAGGCCTAAGCCAGGCTTCAGCTTGCTCTTGTCAATACCACATAAAGTGGGTTCCAGTTCTGAAGTTGGGTTTTTGAGCAGTTCAGCTCCACCAGTAACTGGGATCTGGGTGTGATTTACAGCCCCACCTCTGTGTGTTGGTGTCCAGGGAACACAGAGGCTCCAGAAGGTGTCTGAACTGGCACCTTGATGGGCTTCGGTGACTTCTGCTCCTCCTCCAAGTCTTTCCTTGGACTTCTCCAGAGCCTGTTCTCAGCCATAGCTCAGACCTTGGCTCCTCAGGAAGAGCCGTTCAGATACTGATCATGGTCTTTTCTGGCCTCCAGACACAGAGAGGAGGATGGTCCCAGAGGTTTTCCTGCATTTTCTGGAGTGGTAGTTTTGCTGAGACATGGCAACTGGAGGAAGCAAGACCCAGGGCTATAATTGCTGCCTTCTGCTGTCCTTGGGGTGGGAGTGATTCAGGGTTGAATGGCTCTTCATTTCCAGGAACAGACTTGGGAGGTGACAGAAGGTAGGAGAAAAGCAGATATTCCACGAGTTTGCATTGATTGTCATCTTTGTCAGGCTGTGGAGCAACGAATTCGAGAAGAACAACGAATGATGGATGAGAAGATAGTCCTGGAACTGGATCAAAAAGTGATAGACCAACAGAGCACTCTGGAGAAGGCTGGTGTGTCTGGCTTCTACATCACCACCAACCCACAGGTTGGTGTTTGGGCAGGAACTGTAAGGTCTGACAGCACACTTGTATCAGCCTCTTGCTCTTAATTAATTCTGAATCACTGGATCAGAGAGAATGACCCATCCTTTGCCCCATCAGCTGATGAGCAATGTGCCCTTTGTGGACCGAGTACTGGGTTTTTATCAAAGGAGCAGAAAACCATGAGGCATGGCAACATCCCAGCTCTCTGCTGTGTTTTTCCCAGTGTATAGGTTAGGAAGGCTGTGCTGCAATCCTGTGGCTCCTGCATGAGGCTGAATAACACCTAAATAAGAAGTTGCATAGGTTTATCATTGCTGTACCTCACTCACTGTACAAACTGCCTTGGCAAAGTCTTTATGAGGCCTCTTGTTAATCCTTGCACGTGACTTGCTGGAGATGATGATCTCAGGCTGTGATTAGAACATTGGTTGTGGTTTCCCCAGTGCATTTGCTTCTGAAACTTATGAGCAGTGGAAATAAAACTTCCAAAGTCTCCTTGGAATGCCGCAGGAGTTTGCAGGGAATGCAGAAGCAGGCTGTTCTTAACAGGGAGGGAGGTGTAGCTGATTAAATTTGACTTCCATAAAGACCTGCTAGTGAGAAAAAGTGGCTTAAATCAAGTTAGTTAAACAGGCACCCTCTAAACCCCACTGAGTCTGCTGTGCAGCCATGAGCAAGCCTCTTGTTTTTCCTGTTCTGATGTTCCTCACTGGTATGATGAAAGCAGCTCTTTATCTGCCCTCCTGCCCCTGCCTTTTAGAAGTGATAACTCTTCACAGGGTTCCTGTTTGCTGAGGTTTAAGTTTGCTGTTACAGTAGCTGGCACATCAGATGCAGACCTTGGCTTGTACCTGTGAACGCCACCTTCAGCTAAGAAATCCCTCCGGGAATCTGTTCTCCACATGCTGGGGTGTTTCCTCTATATCTGTTGTATAAAATACCTGCTTATGCGTTCAATAGGTTTTTACCAAAATAGGCTTCTTTTAGTTCCGTAAGGGAATGTCTGCAAGCCTGAGTCACAGAGCAGCATTCATGGGGTTTGCTGCTCCAACAGTGTAAGTGGCTTGTGAGCTAAATGTAACTAAAGAATGAACAGATGGTAAGGAAACCATATGCTGAGTGTGTTGACTATAGGAAACAGTGGTCTTCACCCATGGAAAAGGGGAGTTTTTGAAGGGGAATGACACACCTAGAAGGAATTTGGTGCCCCAGCACAGCAGTGTGCTGCACACAGACTCCAGTTAGGACGCAAAGTGATCCCTCCTGTTTCCTGCCCTTCTGTACTGGAAAAGGATCAGTGTGTGGAAAGTGCTGTTGAAGGATGGCATGGGGTGTAGCTGTGCAAGGGGATGCTGCTGCTCCAGAAGGGGAAACCCGCAGAGCTGGCTGGTTCCAGCTGCATTTGTCATGGTCAAGAACCCCTCTGAATCCTCAGTGTATTCTAAGGCCCCGGGACTCCCAAGAGCT
This sequence comes from Melopsittacus undulatus, assembly GCF_012275295.1. Taxonomy (NCBI): domain Eukaryota; kingdom Metazoa; phylum Chordata; class Aves; order Psittaciformes; family Psittaculidae; genus Melopsittacus; species Melopsittacus undulatus. The sequence goes on along the minus strand of NC_047538.1, from coordinate 435,597 downwards.
GTACTTTGCAGCAGATCTGTTAAGAAATTACTGCCATGTATCTTACAGAAGCACTTGAACCAGAGAAAGGCTTTGGTTGGTATTTCCATGGTTTCTCTTTTGTTCCCTGACGATGAGCAGCTCTTGAGTGGGTGGTTCAAACATCCTTTCTGCTTCCCGCAGCAGGGAATGGGATCATGTTCTTGCAAAATCATCTCTTTCCTTTGCAGGAGCTGACTTTACAGATGAATTTACTGGAGCTGATTAGGAAGCTACAGCAGAAGGAATCCGAGTCTGAGAGGGCTTTTTCCTGAACGAGCAAGTCTGCTGGTTTCTTCCTGGAGTTTTCTTCTCATTTCCCTAATGAATAGACTGGTCATGCGTTCACTTTTTACTGTGTCAGGAAATCCTCTGGATTTGAGGAGACATTTTGATGTCTCTGGTAAGGAATGGGAGAGGTGAGGAGTTGGAGGCAGACTCACCATCTATAGATGGTTGGCAGCTGGGAAAAATGTCTGAGTTTCTCTACAAGAAGATGGTTCTGTGTGTGCTGAAGCACAAAGAGCCTCTTGAACAGGTTCTTCCAGAGACACTGAACAGGTACCAGCATCAGGGGAGGATTTTTGGATTCTGACCAGCATTACTGGGCTGTGTTTGCAGTGTCCCACTCAACTTTGCAGGAGACACATCCTGAGGGCATTTCCTTAAACCAGTTTCTAAATGCAGAGAAATAAAATCTGTTCTGTCTCGGGGGCTGCAGCTTTCCAAATATCCATGGCTGTGAGTACCTCTGTCCCAGCCCTGCTTGGTGAATGTGGGGAACTTTGAAGTGTCTCTGATATCTGTCAGGACTGATGACCCCGGGATGCAGTGCATGGGAGAGTGGGGGCACTGGCTTTAAGCTGGGTAAGGGATCACTTCAAGGGTGGAGGGACTGTGATGGGGTTGGGCAGTATGAGCTGCCCGTAGGGATGGATTGGTGCAAGGGGAGGCTGTGAGCACTTTGGGTGTTCACAGGTCAAATTCAGGTCAGAGAAGCTATTTGGGGTTGCTTGAAGACCCAGGGCCATTGTGTATTGAAGAGCTATGACTGTACCTGGATCACCATTTCAGGGTTTTCTGGCATTCCCAGAGCAAGGATTGTACAGAGTCACCATAGAATCCCAGACTGGTTTGGGCTGAAGGAACCTCATTGAGTTCCAACCCCCTGCTATGGGCAGGGACACCTTCCATTACAGCAGGTTGCTTCAAGCCCCATTCAGCTGGAAAGTGGGCTGATGTGGGCCCTGCACCATCACAGGATCTCCATGAACCATTTTGAGCTGTGTTGCCTCCGGAGCCTCTGCTGGGAGCCCTGCACTCAACTGCTGAACTGTTGAGCAGAGTGGACAACATTCCCCTCTGGAGACACCGTTGGGCCTGTGAGGACACACGCAGGCAGGAGCAGTCCCTGGTGCTGAATCTATTCTTCTGTGCATAGTCAGAGCTGTTAGCAAGGAAACTGCTTGCCAAGGGGTGAGGATGAGGAAGTCGAGGATGAACAATGGCTTCTATTGCATGAAGAGAGCCTGCCTGATGCCGGGGTTGGAGCAGCTCCTGCAGCAGCAGCAGAGCCGATGGTGGGACTGGAGCAGCTCAGGGGCAGCTTGTGCAGGAGGTCAGAGTTGTGCCATGAGGAGCAGAGCCCACCTGGACCCAGAGCTCGCCTGCAGAGCTCGCAGCTGCCATCCCCCTTGTTGCCGGGATCCCGGAGGCTGCTCCAGCACTGCCATGACAACGGCAGCTCTCCCGCCTCCGGCTCCCACCATCTGGCTGCGGATGCTCTGCCAGGCAGCCCATTCAAGCGGGCGTTTCTCATGCCTGTGCCTCGGGGTGGGTTTCGGAAAGGTTTTATGTGTGAGGAGGGAGCAGCAGTGCAGGCAGGAGGGGTTGATTGCTGGGATAGGGAATAAAGCAGCAGGATAGAGGGGCACTGGGTGTGATTTCAGCACAGCTCAGCCTCTTCAGCTGTGGTGGTGCTGGGGATGGACCTGGTGACTGACCTGAAGGAACTGGAAGTGCTGCAGAGGATCACTGGCTTTGGTTGTTGGCTCTGTGGTTCAACTACCTATGGAACTCCGAGGCTCTTGCCCCAGGCTACGGACCCCTTTGGTGGCAGCTCCTGCCTGAGTCTCCTTGTGTGCCAGAAGCCACATGGAGAGGGGATGCATGAGCCAATGGGGCTCTGTGGTGTGGTGTGAGGTGACCAACAAGAGAGCTACATCTCTATGCCAGCCCCGCAGTCACCCATCCGCAGGAGGAAGGGGAATAATGGGTGGTAGAAGTGGACAAGTCCTGCTTCCTGCTTCCATTTCGTGTACTGATGAGGGGGATAGTGAGGTCCCCCCTGCATAAGGAGATGGTCCAGTATGGATGAGGATTTATTTGTGCAGGTGAGAGCCCTGAGTGCTGCACGGTGGGCTCTGAGTTGGCTTACCACTCAGGACATCAGGTTTAGTGCTCAGTAGCCAAGTGATAGGACAAGAAGAAACGGCCTCAGCCTGCATTAGGGCAGGTTTAGATGGAGCTGAGGAACAATTCTTTCCCCAGAGGGTGCTCAGGCATTGGAACAGGCTGCCCAGGGCAGGGCTGCAGTCACTGTACCTGCAAGTGTTCACACAGCGTGGAGACGAGGCCTCAGTGCCATGGGTGGCCTTGGCAGTGCTGGGGAGCGGTTGGACTGGATGAGCTTGAACCGCTTTTCCAGCCTGGTTGGTTCTGTGATTCCAGAGCTCACCCTCTGCTGCTTCTCCATGTCGAGAACCTGAGCACGGAGGAGGTCCCTGCTCTCCATACCCCAGCAGGGAGAGGCAGGCTCCCCCCGGCGGTGTCCGCGGCTCAGCCCCTCATCCCCTCTGCACCCCCCGGGGCCGGGCCCCGCCGCTCCCACCCCCGGCGCGGGCACCGCGGGGGCACCGCCGGCTCCCCCCGCCCCGAGGGACACCCGCGCGGGTCCCGCCCTTCCGCCGGGCCGGGGAGGCGGAGCCGGGCGGCGGCGGCGGCGGCGCGGAGCAGGTGGGGAGCGGGCCGGGGAGCGGGACCCTCCGCGGCGGCGGGGCCGGGAGGTGCGGAGCGCGCAGGGGCCGGGAGGGGTGCACCGCGGCAGGAATCTCGGGCCGGGGGGACCGTGACTGCCCCGTCCAGCTCCGTGTCCCCTGTTGGGTGCATTGGGGTCGGGTACCCCGACACTGACCCCTTACATCCCGTGCACGGGTTGTCCGAAGAGGGACTGGGGGTGCCTCCAGCGCGTTTGGTGCCAACAGACCCCTTGTCCCCATGGGCCGATGTGATGCCGGCAGCTCACAGCGGCTTTTACAGGACCTTTTGGCCTCTGGGACCAATGGAGCCAGGGAGCAGGGCTGCACTGAGAGCCCTCTGAGCAGGACCTGGGGCTTGGGGATCTAGGATACTCGTATCCCAGCACAGGGAGGAGGGGAGAGCGTCCCTGGAATCACTGGCTGCCCCATGGAGCAGCCGTAAAGCAGTACCTGAAGATGCCAGGTGCCTCCTTCTGGTCTCCAGAAGCCTGATGTGTTTCCTGGTCTGCCCAGGATCTTCCACGTCCTCGCTTGGAGCTGCTCTGGACTTCCTGCTGCACACCAAGTCATGCCTGGGCTATCCCTGGGCAACCAGGGGAGACAGAATCATAGAATCAATCAGGTTGGAAAAGACCTTTAAGATCATCAAGTCCAACCATTACCCCAAGACTGCCAAGTCCACCACTAAGCAATGTCACTGAGGATGCTGCATCCCACCCTCCCCAGCCTCCTGGCACACCAGGTCAGGGAGATGTTGAATAAGGTGGGGGGGAAGCAGCAGAGAAATGTTCAGCAGGGCCAGAGCAGCCTGGTTTGGGTTTAATGCAGCTCTGGTTAAAAAGAAAACCCTCGGAGATGCTGCCTCAGAGGTGCTGTGGGTTCCTTCCCTCCTGGCACATGAGCATGGGTCCCCACAGGTGCTTGTGTGTCCTGAGCCACCACCTGGGCGAGGACACGCTCCAGTGCTGAACCCAGTGCTGGCTGAGGAGGGAGGGACACTTTGAATATGCCCTGGTGCCTTTTCCACCCCGTCCCCACCACCCAGTGCATCCTTGCAGGGGGGATGCTGACACCTTCCTGCTCCTCCGCCAGGTCTCCAGGCAAGGTCTGGCCGAGGACAGGACCCACTGCCTCCAGGATGGCGCGATGGCTGCCCCGCTCCACCGACCTGACCCGCTTCTGCCAGAAACTCAACCGAGTGAAGACCCTGGAGGATGACATGATGGAGACATCCTTCAACAGATGCCTTTCCACCATTGACCTGACACTGCTGGGCATCGGGGGCATGGTGGGCTCTGGGCTGTATGTCCTCACAGGCACCGTGGCCAAGGAGATGGCCGGCCCTGCCGTCATCGTCTCCTTCATCATTGCCGGCTTTGCCTCGCTCCTGGCTGCTCTGTGCTATGCTGAGTTTGGAGCCCGCGTTCCCAAGACGGGCTCTGCCTACATGTTCACCTACGTGTCCGTGGGGGAGATCTGGGCCTTCCTCATCGGCTGGAACGTGCTGCTGGAGTACATGATCGGAGGAGCCGCAGTGGCCAGGGCCTGGAGCGGCTACCTCGACTCCATCTTCAACCACAAGATAAAGAACTTCACCGAGACCCACGTGGGCACCTGGCACGTGCCATTCCTCGCTCACTACCCTGACTTCCTGGCGGCTGCAATCCTGCTGGTTGCCACCGCCTTCATCTCCTTTGGGGCTAAAGTGTCCTCCTGGCTCAACCACGTGTTCTCGGCCATCAGCATGGGTGTCATCCTCTTTATCCTCATCATGGGGTTCATCCTTGCACAGCCCAAGAACTGGAGTGCCCAGGAGGGTGGCTTTGCCCCATACGGGCTGTCGGGCATCATGGCCGGCACAGCCACCTGCTTCTATGCCTTCGTGGGCTTCGATGTCATCGCAGCCTCCAGCGAAGAGGCCAGGAACCCGCAGAGAGCTGTCCCCAGGGCCATTGCTTTCTCCCTGGGGCTGGCCACCGGTGCCTACATCCTGGTGTCGGTGGTGCTGACGCTGATGGTGCCCTGGCACACTCTGGACCCAGACTCTGCCCTGGCAGATGCATTCTACAGGAGGGGTTACGCCTGGGCAGGGTTCCTTGTGGCCACTGGCTCCATCTGTGGTGAGTACAGACAGTGGTGGGAGTGCTGCTCGTTATGGGGGCTGGGATCCAGGGTGGTGTGGGTCTGACATGGTCCTCCTTCTCCTGCCCACCCCTCAGCAATGAACACGGTCCTGTTGAGCAACCTCTTCTCCCTGCCACGCATTGTCTACGCAATGGCCGAGGACGGGCTCTTCTTCCACATCTTCTCCCGGGTGCACCCCCACACGCAGGTGCCTGTTGTTGGCATCGTGGTCTTCGGGTTGCTCATGGCACTGCTGGCCCTTGTCTTCGACCTGGAGGCCCTGGTGCAGTTCCTGTCTATTGGCACTCTGCTGGCCTACACCTTCGTGGCTGCCAGCATCATCGTTCTGCGCTTCCAGCAGCAGAAGGGGGATGTCCCTGCACCGGCGGCTCGTGGCCAGCCCAGTCCCGAGCCCCATGAGGGTCCATCTGCCGGTGAGCTGAAGGAGTACGAGTCCTTCTCTGACAAGCTCCAGCTGGTGGACAGGGACAAGAGCAAAGAGCACCGGGAGCCAGGGCAGCTGAAGGCAAGTTTTGAGCCATACCTGGAGTTCCTTAGTGACTTCTACCCAGGGGAGGTGGTCACGGTGGCCGTGGTGACCTTGATGGTGTCAGCCATCTGCCTGTGCTCCGTCCTGGTGTTTGGCAGCACCCACCTCCACCTGCCGACCTGGAGCTACTCGCTGCTGATGGTCCTCTTCAGCCTGGGCTTCCTGCTCAGCCTCCTGCTCATATGGGCTCATGAGCAGCAGCACAGCACACAGACCTTCCAGGTATGCTGGGGACCAGGCAGGAACAATCCCTGTGCTGGGGTCGGTGGGGTGGGAGCAGCTCCGATGGACCCGCAGGAGGTCCTGGTCACTGAAAGCACTGAGGCTCTTTTCTCCAGCCTCCAAACCACTTTAGTGCCCCTTATGCCCCCCTCCAGTTCCAGCCCGGGTGCAGCCGTGTGGGTGGTGACACCAGTGGTAACTCCACCTCCCTGCCATGCCCTGGTCTGGCTGCTCCAGCAAGGACCACACTGGCTCTGGGTTGCTCCAGGACGTTGTTCAGTCCATCACCATGCCCACCTCACCAGCCTAGCTCCTGGCTCCCCAGCTGCCGCTGTTCCTTCCAGGAAGCCCAGCATGACAGTCATTTGTCCCCCACATTCACCAGTGCCACCTTTTATGTCTGTAGTTTTCAGTAGCGGGAACATGGTCCTGCAGGTCTCACTCAGCCCCAGCTCCTTTCCTCCTGCAGATCCCCCTCGTGCCCCTGTCTCCAGCGCTGAGCATCCTCCTCAACATCTATTTGATGCTGAAGCTCAGCTACATGACGTGGCTCCGTTTTGCCATCTGGCTGCTTCTCGGTGAGTGCTCCTGCGCAGTGCAAGGCAGGGAGTGGGACCGGGCTGGTCCTGGCGGTGGGCAAGCCATCTGGTGGCTTTGGCAGCTCTTCCCCCCAGGGATGGGTTTACAAAGCACTTTGCCCCTTTCTGCCTCCCGTTTCCCCTTGGAGACACGAGCTGAGATCTCCCAGCAGCTCCCTGACTCTCTCAGGTTTATGGAGTGTTTTGGCTTGTCCCTCTGAGGCTTGGATCCTCCCTCAAGCTTTGGGCCAGAGCCACCCCCTGCTCCCTCCGCAGCTCCCTGGGCTCCCCCTCCCTGGGGACGCCTCTGCCCAGGATCTGCAGGATCCGTTCTCTCCCTCAAGCAGCTTTGCAGCCCCCTCCGGGGCCGCGGCTTGCGCTGCTCGCGGGGCCGCCGGCCGCGTCCCGGTGGGCTCTGGAGCCGCTGTCCCCCCGCAGGGCTGCTGGTGTACTTCGGTTACGGCATCTGGCACAGCAAGGAGAACCTGCGGGAGCCGCGGGAGCAGCGCCTCAGCGCCCGCTACGTGGTGTTCCCCAGCGGCAGCCTGGAGGAGCGGGTCCAGCCCGTGCAGCCCAACGCCCAGCCCGCCAGCCGGGCCGTCACCGACACCGCCGACGGCAAGAGATGATCCCCCGGGGCTGCGGGAGCACCTGAGCCCTTCCCCATGGCAGGGCCTGAGACCCCCCCTCCTCCTCCTGGTCCCTTCCATAGTGGAGCTGCCGGGTCTGCCCTGGGCACGTGGCTCCATGTGGAGATGATGAGGATGCTCACCCTTCCCATGCCCCCCAGAATGTGTGTGTGTGGGGCTGGCTCCCTCCCTTCCCATCTCCAGTGCCCAGGAGCTGCGTCTCAGCCCCCTCAGCCCAGTGCCTGCCCTGCTCACAAGGAGCTGCATCCTCACCACCTTTCCCTGAGCAAACCCAGGCTGTGGGTGCTCAGGACCCTGGGTTTGTTGTCTTGTCCCCAGAGGTCCCCAGCAGTGCCCTGGGCTGGGCTCCCTCTTTCCCCTGCACCCCAGCACCACAGCCTGCCCTGCCCTGCCCTCCCCTGCTGTGGGGGGCTCATCTCCCTGTAATCCCCCGCCCCCCCCAGGCTCTCTGTGAGTTGGCACAGGCTCTGTTGGATGCTTTTTGTTGTTGCCCCACGCTGGCTGCCATGTTGTCATGGGATGGGGTCACCATGGGGTGACGCTCTGTGGCCACCCCAGGCTCATTGCCTATGGGCAGACTCAGGTGGAAGAATTGGGGTTCAGCATAATTTGGAAGGAGGAAACAACCCGTCAAGCAGGAGGTTGCTGATTGCCAGGCCCTGCAGCAGGGACACCGTGCTCCCTGTCACTGCATCCTGCGAGGAGCCAGGCACCACAGGCAAGCTGGTCCCATTGCTTCTTGCTGGCCAGTCTCTGTAGGATACACCAGCTCCCTGGTGAGCCCTCTGCTGCCAATGCTGCTCCATGTCCTGCCTCATTCTCGTGCTGCCTCTGCAATGGAGCAGCACGTCCCTGCTGTGCCATGGCCCTGCTTGGCACCTCTGTGTAGTGGCTTGTGAGCAATGGGCTTCCCGGTCACCCTCATAAAAGCTGGTTCTCTGATGGCTCTGGCTGTGTGTGCTCTGTGTCCCCTCCAAGGAGTCAGAGAGTCAGAAAACAGCTTGGGCTGGAAGTGACCTTCAAAGCTCATCTGGTCCTACCCCTGCAATGAGCAGGGACATCCTCAACTAGATTAAGTTCCCAGAACCACATCCAACCTGGCCTGGAATGTCTCCAGGGATGGGGCATCCACCACCTCTCTGAGCAACCTGTGCCAGTGTTTTACCACCCTCATGTAACAAATGTCTTCCTCACATCTGCCCTGCATCTCCTCAGAGCAGAGCAGAGGGGCAGCGTGGGGAAGCTGCTCCCTCAGATGATGCTTAGGAGAGGCCTGCTAATCCTTAGGAAAAGGGGGAGTCATGCTGCCCACTGCCCCTGCAGCCATGCTCCACCTGAGCTGCTGTCCTTCCTCAAGGCAGAGCTGCAGCACACATGGCCAGGCCTCCACCACTGCTGAGGGCAGCTTTGTTCTTCTAACACGGGTATTCTACCATGAAGATGGGCTCCAGCCAGACCCATGGAAATGAGTCTCCAAGGGCCTGGGGCAGCTGTGCAAAGGGGGCCTGGAACTCGAGCTTTACAGGTAGGCATCTGTAACTGCATTCACCCACGTGGGCCTGCCAGAGATGGGGCAGCCAGAGCTTCTCTGGGCACCCTGTGTCAGTGCCTCAGCACCCTCACAGGGAAGAGCTTCTGCCTAAGAGCTCAGCTCAGTCTCCCCTCTGGCAGCCATTCCCCTTGGTCTGTCCCTACAGGCCCTTGTCCCAAGCCCCTGTCCAGGTTTCCTGCAGCCCCTTTAGGCACTGGAGCTGCTCTAAGGTCTCCCCTTAAGGAGCCTTCTCTTCTCCAGCCCTTGCAGCAGCTTGTGAGCCAGTGCAAATAATGGGAATTAAAGTGTGAGACACTTGAGATAACCCCCAGATAACCCCATCCTCACTGTGGCTGTTCAGGAGGAAAGTTTCTTTCCCATGGTAACAGTTATTCCTTATTAAAATAATAAAACATTCAATGGGTATCTGCGGAGGCAACAGACTTAACTCTTATCTCACATTAGCTTTTAATCTCTGCTATAAATTCATTGTCAGCAGGATAAAGGTGAGGAGAAAGAACCACAGTTATCTACCAGGAGCCCAGCGCAGGGCTGGGAAGAGCAGTTGAAGTCCCAGCAGTGCAGGGCAGGCTGAGGTGCAGAGCACTTTCATGTTCTCTGCTGGAGGAGCTCAGCAGAAGCCACATCACGAAACCCTGTGGGCTGTGGCCGGGACCAGGCTCACCCTATGTGGGCTCAGCTGGGCTTTTAAAATGGTGAAGACCCAAGAGTTGTTGAATCTTCCTCGGGGACTGTAGTGACAGGACAGGGGGTGAGGGGCTCAGACTAAAACGGGGAGATTGAGATGAGACATTAGGAAGCTTTCCTCTGTGAGGGTGCTGAGGCGCTGGCACAGGGTGCCCAGAGAAGCTGTGGCTGCCCCATCCCTGGCAGTGTTCAAGGCCAGGTTGGACACAAGGGCTTGGAGCAGCTGCTCCAGTGGAAGGGGTCCCTGCCCGTGGCAGGGGTTGGAGGAGCTTTAAGGTCCCTTCCAATCCAAACCAGGCTGGGATGCCATGAATGAGCCTTGTCACCATCCATAGTTAAACTACTTTTCAAATGTAGAGAAATTCCTGTTGGGCTGCACCATAAAAAGCAAGTGTGGACCCAGCACCCCCAGCACAGCCCAGGAGAGGCAGGGAATGGAAGGACTGAGCTGTAATTAAAGGCAGCAGGATGGTGAGGAGCCTCCCAAGCACGGCTCTGGCTCCTTTATGAAATAGGATTACAAAATTGGTTGCTTCATGTGTGTCATTCATGTTCCTGCTGCAGCAATGTGCCCTGTGCTGGTACAGGGCATGTCATAATTGGTTTTAAACTGTTTGCCCACTAATGCACACACACAAAAACGGGGTGTCAGTAGCCACTGAGGCAGCACTCCTGCAGTGTTTGGTTCCTGAAAACAGGATCAGCAGGAAAAAGCCATCCAAACTAAATGCTACCAGCAGTACTCTGAGATGGGAGCCTGTGACTGGAGGGAGAAAACCCATCAGTTCCCCACCTGAACCCCTGTACATGGGATCTAGCCACCCCTGTGCAGCTCACAGCCCATATTCACAGGAAGCTGCTGGTCTCTAGGGGCTGGTGTTATGCTGCGTTTCCATGGGAGTATCCTCCTCCAAAGTAGCCTTAAATAAATAAGTAGATTATTTTCTGGGGCTCCCAGAAATGGCCTGGTCAGCCTGGCTGGGCTGCTGGAAACCCATCTAATCGAGATGCATCAGTGCAGTATGTAGGTCAGTGGTGTGATGGCTGGTGCTAGTCTCCGAGAGCCTGGAAGGGCTTTATGGGCCATGGGGCAGATGCAGCTCCAGCATACGTGCTCCAGGGCTGGGCTAAGAGGCTAATAATCCCCTCACCTCACCAGTGAGGCTGCTGGAATGGGAGGACTGTGAGAGGAGCTGGTTTGCCTGCACGAAGAGGAGAAGAGAAATACATATTCAGAGGGAAATAACATGAGATTTGTACTAGAGACAACACTGATGTAGGGATGCTACCCACCATCGTTTACATCATAGAGGCTGAGTCCCCCTACCCCAAGATGCAACTCAGAGACACAGGGGTACCCAGGCCAGCTCCAGAGATGGCCCAATAGGACTGAGCTGGGTCCTCAGGACAGCAAAGACATGGACCTGTTGGAGAGGATCCAGAGGAGGAACACAGGAACAGTCAGAGGCCTGGAGCAGCTCTGCTCTGGAGCCAGGCTGAGAGAGCTGGGCTGGGTCAGCCTGCAGAAGAGAAGGCTCCTGAAGGGGAGACCTTACTGCAGGTGCCTCCCAACACTGTTTCAGAGGGAGTTTAATCACAGATATTACACTGGATTAAGCAGGCACTGACCCACTTGCAGGCTCAAGCCCTATTCATGCTTGAAGAGGACAAGTGGAGCCCCAGGCTCTGCAGGAGGGGGCTGTGCCCAGGAGAAAGCAGCTCAGTGCCCACTTCCCAGCCTTGTGTTTCTAAATGATCTCCCCCAACTCTGGAAGCAGCACAGGGACTGCAGGGCTGGTGAGAGGCTGGCTGTAAGTAATCCTCTCATTATCCCTGCCACGCTCCCCTCCTCCTCCTGCATGTACAGCCAGAGGATGAGGTAACCCTGTGCTGTATCTTTAGGCATCAGCAGCAGCGTCTGCTCCTTCCACAAGCCAGTGAATGGCAGGGCATTGCCAGATGGCACGAACCCTGCATCCTGCTGTCCCTTCATCCTTCCACAAAGCACCAGTGGTCAAAGCAGCCACACTGAGCAGAGGGGCTCCCAGAGCATTCCAGGAGCACTTGTGCTCATGTTCCTGCAGTCTGTCTCAGTAGCCCCTCCTCTGGGGCCACAGGTTTTCCCTGTTTCTCCTCACGGTGCAAACATAGAATCACAGAATGGTTCAGACTGGAAGGGACCTCCAGTTCCACCCCCTGCCATGGGCAGGGACACCTTCCACTGGAGCAGCTGCTCCAAGCTCCATCCAACCTGGCCTTGAACACTGCCAGGGATGGGGCAGCCACAGCTTCCATTCTCTAACCCATGTATAAACCCGCCAGGTGAGAATCCTCACTGCTGTTGGTCTTCAAATCCCACCTAGGTACAGACCCCCACACATTCAGAGTAGGACCTTTAACTACAGTGCACTACAAAGAACTCATGGCCAGGAGTTAGTTTTTGCCCTGCTAATTCAGTGTATGAGTACAAAAGTCAGGAAACACCAAATCAGATCCCTCATTAGCTGTGATACCAGAAACACCAGCACCATTCTGCCTGCATCTGGAGCAGGCAAGTCCCCAGTGTTCCACAGTTACCTCCTGCTCTCATGAAACCACAGGACAATGGAACATTCACCATAGATATCCCAGGTCTAGTATGATTTTACTTTGCATCTTTTCTCTGTAGAGCACAGGAAGGGCTTGGGGTAAAGGACACAACAGGAGCAATAAACTGTGGCTACACGTTTTCAGCTATACATTAATTCGCACGTTTCTAGGACACTCCATGTGGTAAATCAGAACTTCACAGAGTTACTTTCAAACAAAGAGGCTAAACCTCATCTTCTGCTGAGCACTAACACCACGTGCAGCTTCCCTGGTGTGAAGTCAGACACCCAGAGCCGTGCCCCTGGACAGCGGCTCTACTTTGCAGAGCAAGGGCTCCATGTAAGGCTGCTGAGGAACTACACAAGGAAGCAGCTGAAGTGAGTCAGCAGTGGATGCGACAGCCAGTTCAACAGAGGAAATCCCACTGTGGAACAGGAGAACAAGCCTAAGGCAGGAAGCATTTGTTCACAGTACATCTCTGGGTAGAACTTTGCTTCCTACACCATCAGTGCACTCCTGGGCTGCAGAGACCCCACTGCAGCAGGATGTGGCTCCAAGCACCAGGAGCAAACACAGCACATGATGTTCCTCTAGATGAAAGCCCCTATACACAGAGATGATGATTAAAAGGAGCCCTGGCCCTGCATGTGCTGGCAGAGACTCAGGGCTGGCTGTAGCAGAAATCTTAGAGCAAAAAGACAGGAAATCTGCCAAGTGTTGGCAGTGATGAAGTCACCCATCTCTGCACAGATGCTGCTCCAGCACTGCCCTGCTCATCCTGGTGCCATGGGCCTGGTGTTCCGCAGAGATGCCGCAGGAGCAGCCCCAGAGAGACCCCCACTGGGGGGGTCCCAGGCTGAGCCCAAAGCTCAGCCTTCAGCTGACCTCTCTGTAACTTCTCGAAGATTCCACCATCTCTGAGAAGATTTGGGAGAAGCATTTTCACAGCATCACATCGCTCCGCAAGCTCTTTGTTCACAGGGATGTCCTAGAGGGGGGCACATTGCTACAGGTAGGCAGCATGTGGTACAATTTAGCCTTCCCCAGAGAACAGATATCCAAATATACATTCAATTTGAAGGCCAAAACAGCTGCTTTCCTTTTTCTCTCCACCCCTGTTTGCTCACCCCCTGCTGCCTTTGCAGTCAAACAGCTTTTCCAGTCATCTTCAAGCACAGGAATGGCTTTCTCCTGTGCTGGTTGACAGCCTCCTTTCTTCCCTGCATCACTGGAAGCTCACAGGACATGTGCCCAGGAAACCTGCTCAGGTTTCCAATGGCAGGAGTTCTGGGCAGGGTTAAAGGGGGAGCAGGACTGGTTTCTGTGCCAGCAGCACACCCCAGGCCCCAGCTGCTGGAGGCCAGGGCTGGGGAGGGTGATGCTGCAGGAAGGTACCTGTTTGCTTGGAGCCAGCTTTCAGACTCAGCCCAGGCTGGAGCAGGAATCAGTGTGGGCAGATCTGCACGCAGGAGCAGCAGAGCCTGGCTTCATGATCAGGTCATTGCATTTTCTCCCCTCTGCTGCCTCTGCAGCCTGTGCTCACAGCACACATGCGCTTTGTTGTCCAGCAGCTCCTGCTTTGTGACTATGGTAAATGAGCTCCGAAAGAAGAGATCTGTTGTGGTTTTAATGGCCTGCCTAGAGGTTATACAGAGAAATACCTGAACTGACCTGAGCTGCCTTTAACCTTAATCCTTTTAACTGTTTACCTTTTAGAGTGTTTGGCTTCATGTGCTTTCCCTTAGGTGAAATTCTTGGAACAGCAGCAGCAGGAAAGGTTGGATTAAAGGAATTTACAATCAAGTGGAAGCATTTCCATAGCTGGGGGCTGCTGCCTTGGCCAAAGCCTTGGGGGCTGGAGGTGTTTTCACTCCAGTTTTTAAGTTCTGAGATCTCACCTGAAGCTTTCTCTGTTGAAAGGAGTGTGAATTCCATGCTGTGCCGTCTGCCCTGTGCCCTTGCCTATCCAACTGCCACCTATGAGCTGAGATTGTAGAAACCTTAGAGATAAGTAAAATCATTGTCTATGGACATATTGCAGATGTTTTCAATTCTCTTTTTCTAGATCTCCCCCTTTTTAGAGTCAACATTACTATAAGTAGTTTTAATAGTTTTGTTTCATTTCACTCCTGGTTCACAAATCAATACAGGAATTGTAATCTCTGTACAGTTTTTACTAAAAGAAAGACATTCTCACTAAAATAAGAAACAGTTTTTTTCAGCCTCAGAGGCTGAAAGGGGCCACTGTAATAATTTCATTTTCTTCTCCTGTAATGCAAATCCCACGTGCCATCCAGGGACTGGAGCTGGTTCGGGTGAGGGACACAGCCCTGTGTGACTGCAGGGGGATGGAGGAGACAGCCTCGGCTGGCCCCAGCGCCCTGTCCCGGGTGTCCCTCATGCCTCATGGTGCTGCCGCCCCTCCTCCTCCACGGGCCAGGCCCCGGTGCCGCAGGAGGCCGAGTCACGCCGCAAGCCTTGCAGCAGCCGGGGCTCAGCGATACCCGCACCGCCATCTTCAGCCCATGGCTGCCGCGCTGCTGCCAGGGCGATGGGGCGGGGCATAGCTCGGGGGGGCGGGGCATAGCTCGGGGGGGCGGGGCATAGCTCCGGGGGGCGGGGCATAGCTCCGGGGGGCGGGGCCGCGGCTCGGCGGGCAGTGCGCTCGGGCCGGTGCGGCAGAGCCGGTGAGCGGAGCGCTGTCGCCGCCATGCTGGGTGCGCCGTGCCGCGGGCTGCTGGACTACAAGACGACGAAGTTCGCGCTGACGCGGAACTGGCGGGTCGGGCTGCTGCACCGCCTGCTCCAGCTCGGCGTGCTGGGCTACCTGCTCGGGTAGGGCGGCTCACGCGGGGCCCGGCCCTCCCGGAGGAGGCGGGGTGGCCGGGGTGTCCCCTCAGCGCGCATCCCCCCGCTGCCCCCCGCAGGTGGGTGCTGCTGGTGCGCAAGGGCTACCAGGACACAGACCGAGCCCCCCGCGCCTCTGTCTTCACCAAGCTGAAGGGGGCGGCGGCCGCCGAGGTGAAGGGCGCGGGCCGGCGGCTGTGGGACGCGGCGGACTACGCCCGACCCCCACAGGTAAGGTGGGAGCCTCCGGTGCTGAGCGGAGCGAGATGCGGGTCCTCGCTGACGGCGCCTCCTTGCTCCCTAGGGAGGGAACGTGCTTTTCCTGGTGACCAACTTCATCGCTACTGCCGGGCAAGCGCAGGGCACCTGCCCCGAGGTGAGTGCGCGGCGCCGGGGGGCCTGCAGCGCTGGCGGTGCTATTGCTCGGTCCCTTGCTCTGTCAGACCCGCACGGACACGGATCCGCGTGGTGCGGCCAGAACCATCTGTGGAAGGACAAAGGCCATGCGCTGCTGGAGCTCAACAGCTCTCTGGGCTTCGTGAGCGGTGGTGGCACTGCGCGGTCGCTGCAGGCTTCCTGCTGCCTTTGAGCAAGGGCTGATCGGAAGGGCCGAGCTGTTATGGTATTGCTGTTCCATCTCTGCAGTGCAGCTGGCACCAGTGCTGCCACCCGCAGCTAACATCTCTATTACCTGTGTTCCTTCTTGAGCCTCACATGAATTCTTGGTTTCTTGACTTGCTACATTCTCTAATCTCTGTCCTGCCTTTTTTCCCCGATGCTCCTGAACACCTGCTGTGGACATTTGGGTCATCTTTCCTTTATAATTCTGCTGCAGGACTGGAATCTTCTCCATCTTTGTGTTCTATTATTAGAAGGAATGGAGCACAAGGTTTGGAGGTTTCCCAGTCAGCCAGCACTTAATGGTATATGTTCTCTGGGAGAAATCTTCCCTTTAAGGCTGGATTCAGGCCAGCTCCTGCACTGAACTCTCTCAGGCTGCGCTCTGCTTGGCAGACAGGAGCAGATGACTCAAGCTAAGCTACTGCTGGCACCTTGTGCCTGAGCAAAGCATTGTTTGTCCTAATGGACAGAAGTGTCTGTCTGCCAAGTGGTGCTTGCCATGTGTCTTGTTACCTGGAGCTGGAAAGTGGCTGATTTGCTGATGTGCAAATATCTGTTGTGTGGGTCCCTCTGGAGGCTGAAGCCTTGACATCCGATTTGGATTGGGAAGACGAAGTGCTCTCCTAAGTGCTTATTACAGCATTGCAAGGGGGTGTTGCAACCTATGGGTGGGCCACCAGTGGGGACGCGGGGCATGAGTCTGGTATCCAGCCCTCTCCAGCAGTCAGGCAGGACTTGCTGGTCCCTCCAATAGTCCTGTGGGCTTGCCTCTTGGACAGCCTGCAGTGCTGCCAGGCACATGGGCCCCTGTGACCAGTGGTGCCACTCCAGGTGCTGGCACTCAGACCCCCTTACACACAACAGGATAGAGCCCCTCAACTGGGAAAGTAGTTAGGAATGGAGTTGAGTCTGCAACAGGACAGACTGCGCTGGTGAGATGCAGCCCATGGGCAGCCCAGTGTAGTGACCAGCCAGCTCTGTATATGTACACCAGTTCTTTGCATCTTGTATCCCTCTGTTTTCCAATGTTTGTTCCCTCTTAGATTGCCTATATTCCTGCCTTTTCCATGCCTTTTCTTCCTCTTCTGAACATCCCATCCCCTCAACATCCTCTGCAATCCCAAAATGTGTTTCTGTATCCCATGATACAGAAGATGCAGCCAAAAGATCCCCATACCCTGAGACCGTGACCATCTCATCCCCCAGTCCAAAGGTGCTTCAGAGCTTGTTTTAGTGGGTCTCACACCTGGAGCAAAGGGCTGAGGCTGCCTGGGAGGCGTGGGGTGGGGGGAAATAGACACTCCCCCCCTTCTGACTTGATAACTGGGGCTTCCCACTGCTTTTGGGCCTGGGGAGCTGGGTTTGTTGGGCTGGTGACTCTTGGGATGGCCTTGGGAGTAGCTGGAGGAAAGTGTTACCCCCCACACCTGCCTCTTTCTGTGTTAGGAGTTTTTTGTGTCTCCAACACTCAGATGGGTCCAGAGCGAGGGTGAAGGTTTCTATGTGTGTCTCTTTCCATGTGTCCTGCTGTATGTAGGGTCTTTTCCCAGGGGAACTGTGCTGGTGCTTTACAAGGTGCCTAATAGGCTCTGCCATTAAGGCCTTCTGAACCTAACTTTGCTTGTTCCCAGTCGCAGCCAAAAGATCCAAGTTAGCTCCTGAGGCTTCCTCTGCTTCCAGCGTGGAGGAGGGAGACAGGAGGGAAGGGTTGTCCCTTGGAGATGCCTCTCCCCTCGCTGCCTGGAGCCTGCCCAGGTTTTGGACACGGCAGATGTCTTCTATAAGTGTTTGGGACATGGACAAAGGAGCAGGCGCAGCAGCACAGGGATGTGGGTGAGTGATCGTGTGACCTTGGGTGCTGAGCAGTGACAGTGCTTCTCTCTGTCTCCCTCAGAGCCCCTCTGTTCCTGCTGGGATGTGCACAGGAGATGCAGACTGTACCATGGGAGAGCCAGTGGTTCATGGCAATGGTACTGGGTATTTTGTGAAATAAATACCCCTAACTATAAAATCATTGAATTCCTCACATTTCATAACAAACAGGCCCCCAGAGGTGCCACAAGTTTCCTGCTTTCTGGGATCATGCACAGAAGTGCTCTGCAGCCATCTGTTCTTGGCACAACCATCCAGCGACCTGTCCTGGCTGCACGAGCAGGCACAAGGTGCTGTCACAGCAAATGTTGAGTGCTTTGTTTATGACACTGGCTGCTGGAATTGAAACCAGTGTACTGTGTGATTGGCAGACCTTCCTTTCATAATACAGCCTGGCCGTGGGGCACAGCAGCAAACAGCACTTTGTACAACAGCAGCCTCGAGGGAAGGTTTCACAGGGAAAGTGGTGGGTGGATGAAAGGCTGAAGATGATCCCAGTGTTGTCTTTGTGGTTCAGAATGAGCCTGTGGCCAGGGCACTGTCCCAGGAGGGGAGCTGTGGAGATGCTGTTTCAAAAAGGAAAAGCAATTATATACATCATCTCCTTTCTAGGGATAAAAACTGGGAAATGTGTCATGTTCAACACCACACATTCCACCTGTGAGATCTATGGCTGGTGTCCTGTGGAGAACAACACCCTGTCCAGGTAAGGCACAGGCTGAGGAGATAGCCGGCATTGAGAGCTTTGGTTCCTTCCCTCTGTGTAACCAGGAACCTGATCATACTTGCCCAGTGGGCAGCCAGGCCCAGGGAAACCTTAGTCATTGATCTACCAGTCAGTTAAGATCATTCTTGTGACTGTCCATTGTAGCCAAAGTCCTGGGATTGTGGCAGAGACTGTGAAGTAAGGGGAGCAGGAATGTGCCTTGGCCTCTGTGCCCAGTCTGAGTTCACTGGTGGTTGTTTTCCAGGAAACCTCTTCTGGCTGAGGCAGAGAATTTCACTCTTTTCATAAGAAATACTGTCCACTTCACCAAATTCAACTTCTCCAGGTAAGTAGGACACCCCCACAGCCCGCCCTGTGCCCACAGCCTTGCCAGGGTGTCCTCGGAGCCCTGTGCCACCACAGGTGGTGTTGGCAGATGTAAGATCAATGGAATGGGGAGCCCTCAGAGAGAGATCCTGGTGTCTGTCTGCCTGTGCAAAGCACACAGAGGCCACTCATTCCCAAGGGCTCAGCTGTCCTGGGTTCAGCTGTAATTTACTTTTCTCCTTAGCAGCTGGTGCAGTGCTGTGTTTTCAGCCTTAGCCTGAAGAACAAGGCTGATACCACACCCATGGTTTAGTTGTTGCTCAGTAGCACTTACTCCCATCAAAGGCTTTTCAGTGCTCTGCCAGTGAGGGGCACGGGAAGCCGGGAGGAAGCAGAAACAGGACACCTGACCCAAGCTAGCCAAAGAGGTATTCCATACCACAACACATCATGCTTAGTACAGAAACTGGGGGGAATTAAACGGGAGGCCCAGATCACTGCTTGGGTCTGGCTGGGTAATTTTAGTCTCTCCCTGTGTTATTTCCCTTATCATTATTATTATTGGTGGTAGCAGTAGTGGTTTGTGTTATACCTTAGTTACTGGACTGTTCTTATCTCAACCTGTGGGAGTTACATTCTTTCCATTCTCCTCCCCATCCCTCCCCCTGCAAGGGGCGAAGTGAGTGTTAAGTAGCACACTTAGTTGCTGCTATCAGCATTGTTCTCAAAACAGAGCACAGCACCAGCTACTAAGAAGGAGAAAAATAACTGTTACAGCTGAGCCCAGGACAGAGTGGAAGGTCTGTGGCAGATGTGAAGGGTGATAACTCCGTGTGATTGCTCTGGGCTGGTTTTCTTCCACCCTCTCTTCAGTTGAGGCTTTAGGAGAGGCAATGACTATTCCCCCTTGGAGCAGGAGCATTGGCAGTCCCACTCCAGCGGGAGGATCTCCTTTTCAGCCCTGCAGCAGGATTCCCTGACCTCCCTTTCCACCCATGACAGCTCCTCCCTCTTTCCTGTCTCAGATGCAATGTTCTGCAAACCAATGACCCGTACTATTTCAAGAGCTGCACATATGACCCATCTCTCAGCCCCTCCTGCCCCATCTTCCGTGTGCATGACATGGTGGAGGCAGCTGGAGAGACCTTTGGAGACCTCGCACTGCTGGTACTTGTTCTCTTTAATACAGAAGATGACTCCAAATCCCCCAAGGATGTGTGCAAGGAACAGGGGACAGGTCTGACCTGTGAATTGTTAAGGGAATGTGTGATCTGTGGCTGTTGGAACAGTGAAGGACTTGTCAAATCTCTTATCTCAAATGAAATCTTTGGCGCAATGTGTTCTGTAGGGAGGGAGCATCGGAGTTCGCATTGAGTGGAACTGTGACCTGGATCGCCCCGCAACCCACTGCCAGCCTCAGTACTCCTTCAGCCTGCAGGACAGGAGGTACAATTTCAGGTGAGGATGCTGGGACAATGGCCACATGGGCCCATAGGTTGAGCACACAGTGATCATTTGAGCTCTCAGTTTTCCTGATGGGTGCTCTGAAAGGAGCAGGAGGGACAGTGGGATGCGATAACAGTCCTGGGATGCTGTGATAGTTCCTGTACCCTGTGGCTCTGCTCTGTCTGGAGCTGTGAAGGCATTTCTTGCTGGAGGACAGGGACATGTGGCAGCTCACGGCTGTGCTGACCCTGAACTAGACACACTGGGACCTGCGTGCTCCCAGTGACCCCAGGCTGGGTAATGAGTGGATGCTGATGCCCCACTGCTGATGCCAAGCTGGTGCATCACCTGTGTCCCAGCTCGCTGTAGGATGCATGGTGTGCACAGGCACATGGCTCCAGCAGTCCCAGGCCCCTGGACCGCTGCCTGCACAGAGCTGCACTGGCTTTGAGCCATGTCCGGTGTCTCCCACAGAACTGCCTCCTACTACTGGGACTCCCAGCGACGGCTCTACCGGACCCTGCTCAAGCTCTATGGGATCCGCTTTGATATCTCCGTGCACGGGCAGGTACTGCTGCCCCCACCGGGCTGACTCCCTCACTGCTCCCACCTGCCCTCTCCTGCAGCCTTCCTGGCATGGCTTCTCACCCTGGTGAGCTCTTCTCCTCTTCCTAGTTTTCCAAGCAGAGCAGGAGATAATGATCTCTCCCATTTGAAGGGAAGTTTCTTGATAATGCCCTGAGCAGGGAGGCTTCCCTCACTGATGACGTGTGAGTTGTGAAGCACTGGGCCCTGTAGGCAAGGTGAGGTTGTCTGGGAGATCAGCCTGAACTTTTCTGAATGTGGGCAATTAACGGTTTGGGTTTGGAAGGACCTTAAGATCATCCAGTTCAAATCCCCTGTCACAGGCAGGAACACCTACCAGACCAGGTTGCTCCAAGCCTCATACAACCTGGCCTTGAATACTGCTAGGGATGGCCCTGTTTAAGTTTGAACCCATCACCATTTGTCCTATTGCTACAGTCCCTGACGAAGAGTCCCTCTCCAGCATCCCTGTAGGCACTTCACATACTGGAGACATCTCTGATTTCTTGATTAATTGTACCCTTGTTGAGAAAACCCATGGGCATAATGATGGCTGACACCACAGTGTACAGCATTACTGACAAACTTAGCACTCAGCTGTGCCAGATGGGGCCTGTGCTGAGAGAATTTGCCACCTGAGAGATGTAAACAGCTGGTCTGTTATGCTTAGCAGTGGCCTTTCCACCTGAAGAGGGTGAAGCAGATGTTTGAGACAGGGTGCACCACTTCTGGGTAGTGAGATCAGGTCCAGGAGATGTGGAGCAGGACTGAATAGCTAGGGATGAGACAGGAGCCTGGAAATCTCTTCTGAGATACCAGACTCATTGAGCAGGGGGGACACATCACACTAGGGCTGTTTGCTGGTCACTGGGGTGTTCTGTGGGTGGCAGCTGCTGGCATCCTGCAGCAAGAGGGAGGCTCCCACTGTGCCTGCAGGAGTAGGGGGTCACAGTAATAACCTCTGCTGCCACCAAGGCATGAGCTGCCTCAGTCCCTTCTTCGGCAGCCAAAGGGGTTTTGAGTCAAGGTGACAGAAGTTGACTTCATACAGCTAGGCATGGAGAACTGACCTTGGTGTCATCCAGCACCTCCCTGGCTTCAAGCAGTCTGTCAGCAGGGTTTGTTCCACACCTCTCACCACTCTCCACTCACTGTTTTTACCAGGCTGGGAAATTCAGCATAATTCCTGCTGCTGTGAGCTTTGGCACTGGCGTTGCATTCTTTGGTGCTGTGAGTATTCTCTATTTGTGCTTCTCTGACCTGTGGGTTGTGATTTGTCTCTCACCCATTGTTACCCCATCTGCCCTGGCACACAGCTCCCTGGTGTCCAGATCAGGGTGTTAGCTGCCCTTCTGTTGTGCTGCTGGGTCAAGGATCCTGAGCACTGCTGGGACACAGCTCATGGAGGGAGATGTTTGTGTGCCCCTGGAAAGGAGTGTTGCTGGCTGGTTTGTTCCAGCTGTCTCAGCCCGCAGGAGTGAGCACCTCCTCTGTGTGTCTGCCTTGACTAGAGGGAGCCAGTGTCCCGCTCCAGCACAATCATGCTGTTGCGGTCATTGAGGTGAGGCAGCCTCTTGTAGAGCACTTCTGCAGTTCTTCCGTTCCAGCAGAGCCCTGGGGAGCCTAGATCCCTCTGGCCCCTCTTTCCTCACAGATGTGCTCATCCCAGACCATGTGGCCCTGGCTCTGCTTTCATGCATTGCTGTCCAGCTGATTTCATCTAACCTCTGCAGTACATGGGAGCAGGCTGCGTCAGAGACCTGCCTGGGTGGCTTGTGCTGGAGGCAGGTCATGTTTGCAGGGCTTGGTGGGAGCTGGGGCCTGGTTTTCCTATAGGAAGTGCTGCTACTAACCATGCTGCTGTGCTTGTCTTGGCTCCAGGCCACGGTGGTCTGTGACCTGGTTCTGCTCTACCTGGATGCAAAGGCTGACTTCTATTGGAAGGAGAAGTTTGAGGAGGTAAGGATGGAGCCACTTTGGAGAGATGAGGTTGGAGGCAAGTTTTGCGAGTAGGTTTAATTGTCTGCCCCTTGGTTAAAACTCTGGTCACGAGATCTGGGAAAACTCCAGTGGAGCAGTTCTGAGTCTCTGGTTGTTGGTGGCTGGTCTGAGCCGAGCCTGACAGACTAAACTGCTCCAAGTTTAATGCCAACAGGTGGCAGTGGAGGAGAGAGACCAGACCAGTGCCCCAGCTGCAGGGAAACCTGAACCATGACCTGTTAGAAAACAGGGAGTCCCTGAGGGGACCTCATCACAGAACCTGACCCAGCTCGACATTATTCACCCTCTTCCAAACTGAATCTCGCCAAACTCCATGTGCCAAGG
The DNA here is from genome assembly GCF_012275295.1 of Melopsittacus undulatus. Classification (NCBI taxonomy): domain Eukaryota; kingdom Metazoa; phylum Chordata; class Aves; order Psittaciformes; family Psittaculidae; genus Melopsittacus; species Melopsittacus undulatus. The sequence goes on along the minus strand of NC_047538.1, from coordinate 412,860 downwards.
GCAGCTCTCTCAGGGTGCTGGAGCTGTCAGCTCAGGCACTGCCCAGCCCTGGGGAACTGGGGGGATCAGAAGGGGTGGGCTGGGAGTGGGGCCTGCAGAGCAGGAGAGCTGCCAGCCTTGGCTTGGCTCATCTTCAGCTTTATCTGGCTAAGTGTTAGAAGCCTCTGAGGACACAGACCTCCTGGTGACCTGCCCCAGGGCTGCACCATTCCACTGAGGGGAAAAACTTATCCTTAATGCCTGATCTGAGTCACGAGTGGAGTGGGAGTATCAAACAATGGATCTGGCCCATGGGACTGAGCAGAGCAAGACCCCCTGCCTGGGCTTTCCCCTTCTCTCTAGTGCAACTAAGATGCTCCTGTTCATTTTGCAGGCAAACCCCCCCAAAGGTAAGAGTGAAGCTGCAGCTTAGCGCCAGTGGGGACCCTCCACCAGGCACCCTGTGCTCCAGAGCAACCTGGGGTAGATGTGATGGGGACATGGCTGCAGCCCAGGTGCAAGAGGCCCTGGCCTGCACCAGGGAGTGTGTGCTGCTTGGCTGGGGCTCTGCCTGCCCTGGAGCCACATTTGCATCAGCAGAAGTTCTTGGCTCCTGATGTATGAACCCCACGTGCAGCTCCCAGCCAGGGCTGGAGCGGAGCTGCTGCAGGGACTCAGGCTTGCTGGGAATCTGGTGGCAAGGCTTGAAGCACTGCACTTCTTCCCATTCCTCATGGCTATGGGCCTGGAGTTCCTGTGAAAACCAGGGACCCAGCAGAATAAAGCTACTTGGAAAGTGGGAGGTGGCTCTGCTCACTCTGTAGCACTGGGGCTAGCTCCAAAGGGTTTCTGGTGCGCCTCTTGCACCTCACAGCACATTATGTGATTCCAGCTGAGATAGGTGACCCACATCCAAGGGAGCTCTGCAGGGAGCAGCAGGGTTATCCCATTCTCTGCTGTGCATGGGAAGGGTATAGGAACTGAGCTGAAGCCAGCAGCCCTGGGCTGGGACTTGCTTGCTGGAGAGTGCAGCAGCTCGTGATTCTTGCCCCCTGCCAGGGTGGATGATCTGGAGGATGAATGCAGCATTTTGGGGGTGCTGAACCCCATCCTCTCCCCTAGGCTGTGTAGGCCCGGTGGGGGGGGTGGTATCTGTGCCATGGGCTGCTCTGAACACCCTCCTGCTGCCTGGCTCACAAACACACTGTGGAGCATTGGGGCTGTGAGCACTGTTTAATGCTGCTCCCTGCAGGGGCTGACAGCGTGGACTGGGGGAGTCTTGCAGCAGGGTCCTTCCCTGGCTGCCTGCCCTGGCAGACCCCGGCTGCCCTCCTCCCACTGCCGCAGGTAGAACTGTGCCGCCAGCTGCTTGCTCATGGTGCGCAGCACCAGGAAGGCAGTCACGATCTCGGCCAGGAGGAAGGCCAGGAGCAGGCTGTGCACGGCCAGCTCCAATGGCAGGCACAGGACCTTGCTGTCCGTCAGCAGGAAGAGCAGGAGTGGGAGCTGGATCAGGAAGGAGAGCAGGAGGAACCCGGCCAGCTCAGGCACCTGCAGGAGCAGAGCTGGTGACATGGGTGCAGAAGCCATCAGTGGGGTACAGAGACCACTATCCCACTCTGCTGGCCTTGGCACCTCGGGCACTGGGACATCACTGCCACAGGGGGCTGTGCCTGTGTGTGTTCAAACACTGCAAAGGCCAGTGCTGGAGCATCACACTCGTGGCACAGGGAGGGGTACAGCAGGAGAGGGAGTGGGTCCCTTGTCCCCTGCCTCCAGGTCCTGCATGTCCCAGGACAGCTCCCGGCAGGACTCCAGGAGCAATGGGTTGTGACAGGTGCTCAGGTCCTGAGTGAGGGGACATCCAGCAAAGCCACAGCAACACCACACCTCACCAGGAACAGGGGACTCGAGGCCAGTGCAGAGGTGGTGCTTACCTTCTCCTGTAGGTTCCCCATGTAGCCCAGGTAAAGGCGGGAGCCCTCAACCAGCAAGAGGATGAGGAAGGTGGTGACCAGCAGGAACTGGTAGTAGCCAGGCAGGAGGTGATACTGCAACAGGGGTACAGCCTCATCCCAGCTAGCCCTGATACCTGCATCCCATGCCCAGCATCCTGTCCCCTGTGTGCCATTCCTTGTGCCCCATGCCCAGATCTGTGCTGCTGTCCATTCTGCCCTCCCACTTTAACCTTCTCTTGCCTAGAATTCAGTGGTGGTTCTCATTTCTGGGACCTAGAGGTGAGCCATTGTGCCTTGTGGGGAACCCATTAGGCTTGAAAAGTGTCCCCTCTCCCCTGCTCAGTGTGGCCCAGGCAGGTTGGGCAGGAGCAGGCTCAACCCCACACGTGCGCCCTGGGACCGGTACCTTCAGCTGTAGCATCATCCCCTCTGCCAGGCACCACACCGGGAAGTAGCAGGCGTTGAAATAGAGCATCATCTGGAGGGGCAGGCTGGCCAGCAGCTCATGGGCTAGGCAGGGCAGACAGGGGTGGGCAGGGCTGCTCAGCACCCACAGGGCCCCACTGCCCCAAGGGAGCCTCTGCCATGCTCAGGGGGCTCCGGGGAGCAGCTGATAGCAGTAAATGCACTTACTGGTGGGTGGGTGCAGGGACCCTGCTCAGCAGCACCTGGGTGCTCAGTGAGGTGCTGGGCAGGCTCACAGGGATGGAACAACACCGAGCCCCGCTGAGCCCTGCTGCATACCTGGGCTGCACCTCTGGGCAGCGCCGCTGTCCTGCGTCTTGTTGTCGCTGAAGAGGGAGCCGCTGAAGGCCACCAAGCCCCGGCGGAGGTTGCGGGGCAGCGGCGTGTGCGCAGCCATGGCAGCATCGAGCCCTGCTCGCCCCAGCGTGGCTCAGCAGGGATTAGCCGGGAGGGATTAACGGGATGACAGGTTGGGCTCATGCGCAGGGCCACCGGCTCCCAGGGAGGGCACGGCATTCCAAGCCCCCGGGGGAGCCACAAGGATACGGCATCTCCCCTCCATCACTGTGGTACCAACCACTGTGTCCCCAGCCCGTGCTCCCTGTCGGCAGCACCTGCTCTGCTGCATCCCTCTCCAGCCAGGCTGTACCAACAGTTCCTGCTCAGAACTCCCTGACAATTATTTGCCCCAGAAGAGGATGATGCTTTTTGCCAGAAATGCTTCTTCAAAGCATCTCATCTCAATCTCCCTTCTGGCAGGTTAAAGCCATTCCCCTTGGCCTGTCCCTACAGGCCCTTGTCCAAAGCCCCTCCTCAGTGCTCTTGTAGCCAAGTCCCACTGCCCCTTTCTACAGAGGAGCTGTTTCAGCTGAGCTAGGAACATCACCCCATGACATGAGAAACCCCAGTTACCACCATGGCTTTCCTTAGGTCATGTGCTGGATCCTGCCCAGCACCTTAGCTGATGCTTACCAGTGGTGAGCATGTCCTGGAGCTGGGCAAAGCTGCGTTGTCATCTCTGCCACCACTTCATGGACACCTCTCAACTCCCCCACATCAGGAGAGAAAGTTTCCATCTCTGAAGAAGCCCCCTCTTCCCACTGGCAATGAGCACCAGTATCTAAACCCAGTTGGGGTTCAGGAAGCTTATTCACAATCCCCAGCTGCATGGCACCATCACCTGTGGCTTCACTACATCACCCAGCTACCTTCCAGGATGCTCACCTGGGTTGCCCCTCAGATGTGATCCCCTGAAACCCACAGCTGGTGCTGTTCTGATGCCAGGCTTTTGCCTGTTGCCCTGCCCACATCTCACTCCATGTGCTGGCAGGATCCAGCAGTCACATGTTGGGCACAGCACCCCTTTCCTCCCCACAAACCCAGGACCCCTCTGGTGGCACCACACCAAGGGACAGGGTTTTCTCTAGTTCCCTCATGCCCTAAGCCTTCATTTAAAACAAAATCTCTGCTCCTCACTAGGCGGTTTCCCAGATACTGGAACTGGATTATCCTCAGGTCCTTTCCAACCCTAACTTGTGAGGCAGTTCTTCCCTGTGAGAGTGCTGAGGGGCTGGCACAGGGTGCCCAGAGAAGCTGTGGCTGCCCCATGGACCTAGGATGAGACCTGCAAACTCACATCCCTTTGTGGGTCCCGCAGATATGTAACGGTTCAAGAAGAGGCCTCTGTTGGCTGCTGAGTGCTGGAGCACGCACATCCCCATCTGCTGTCCCCTCTGGTCACACCGTCTGGGAAAAGCCTTGCAGTGAAGCCAGAAGAGCCCAAGCACAGACAACTGGTGCTATTTCTACCCAGCAAAAAGCAGGAAGTCTGGAAGTAAATCCAGGTCACCTGGACAGAAGTGAGAAGCCTCCATAGTAGTGATTGCACCAACCGGCCAACCTGCAAGGATGACCCAAGACCTTGGAAGGAACTGGAGATGATCGAGATCCCAAGAACAGCACTACTTTAATCCACAGGGAGGGATCCAATTAAAAATATAAATCATCTTGCTTTGGGCTTAGAGTAAAATGCTGACTGCTGGGGGAGCACTGGGGGCTCTCCAAGGAGGGTTCTTGCCCCCCTGGCTCTGCTGGGCTGTTTGGCACAGGGCTATGTGCTGGCCAGGTCCATTCCTGAGCTGGAGATAAGGCTCTTCTTCAACAAGGGGCAGAGAACACAACAGCAGAGCACAGGCATGGGAAGCCAAGATGAGACATACGCCTTCTCAGGAGGCAGCAGGAGGCCAGGAGCAAGGAGTGATGGAGGCCGGAGGATCCCCTCCAGCTACTTTTCATTGAGGAACACCCCATCAGCAGCACCTATCCTTCAGTCATTGTTCAGGACAGAGAGCCCAGGGCTGAGGCACTGCCCCAGGCTGGGGGCTGCCACCACACCTCTGCAGGGAGACCCCGCTCCACACTGCACTCACACCGACACTGACTGAGAACTGCCCCAAAAGCTGGGAGCAGCTCCAGCCCCTCGGCTGTGCTGGCACAGGGGGTGCTGCTGGTGATGGAGACCGATGGGCTCTAGAGCCCTTGGCCTGGGCAGGGACCACCTCTGCTAGGGCTGGATTGGGCGAGCAGCCTGGGGAAGGGGCAAGATGCCAGCATGGGCCGTACAGAGACCCCCTAGTGCCACTCCATCCCCTGCCCGTCCCCACGCTCCCTGAGCTGGGTGGGCAGGGGGACAGCCCTGGCAGTGCTGAGCCATGCGGAGGGGGAGCAGAGGTCCGGCTCTGCAGGGATGCAAATCAGAACTCTGCAGGAACAAAGGGGACTGGGGATGGGGCCACATGCTTGAAAGCACAGGGAGCAACAAAAGGCACTCACTGCTTATGGGGCAAGGGCCTTGCTGGGGACTCCCAGTCTGTTGTCAGCATCTGCAGCATCCGTGCCCACCACCAGTGCTGAACCCTGCTCTCTGTGGGGGCTGCTTTTCCAGCATCCCATGGGAATTGCAGCAGCAGAGCTCCAGCCCAGGAGGCAGCGGGGCAGGGGGTAGTGAGTACGCAGTGACCAGGGCCAGGCTCATCTGAGTCTGAAGGGGAAGTGACTCGGCTGCGGTGGTCCCACTCCTCTGTGCAGCTGCCAGCCCATGGGCCCAGAGAGTGCAGCACCAGGAGGGCACAGCCACCAGCAGCGTTAGGAGCCTTTTCCTGTCAGCCAGGACATGTCTCCAGTTCTGAAAGAGAGAACAAACCTGAGCACTGTGAGCTGCTTCCCAGCACATGCAAGACTGTTCCTGATGCACCTGGGCACTGCCCACAGCGCTGGACACTGGTCGCCATGGCCGTGCCTCATCCTCCACCCTCACTCTTATGTCACTACACCTATCCAAAACATCATGTGCAGATCCTAAATTCCAGCTCAAACTGAGCTCAAACAGTGGTGCCTGGGGGGGAGGTTTCACCAAAAACAAACCCTTCCTGCATTCAGCTGGGAATTCCTGTGGAAGCCACCCAAGGACAGGCATCTCCCCCTCTGAACAGCATCCCAGCCAAAAGGCAGCTGCAAAGGGGGTGTGGCAGCCACCCCCACCAGCTCCAGCCACCCCCAGCCCCACATCCAGTGCACCCAGGATCCCAAACCGAACGTACTTGCCATGACGAACAAACAGCCTGAAAGGAGCGAAAGCAGCAGGAGACAGAGAGAGAGAAGACATTCAGGTTTAGGTGGTCTGGCCTCCTCCGGGCTCGCTGAGCCCCACCACAAGGGCCAGCCGGGCTGCCCATGAGATGCCACCTCCCTCCCAGTCAGCAAGCGCTTCCCGATGCACTAGGGGCGTTGGGCACAATGCTGCCTGGTGGCTGGGTGGACCCTCCGCATGGTCCCAGGGGTGCCTGGTGCACTGAGCACCACTGTCCCATAGGATCTGTGCAAGGATTTGGATCCTGATGTTCAAGACAAACCTCTTGTGTGCAGAATGTGAGAGCTGGAGGCAGCTGGGGGAGGGGGGACAGTGACAGGGGGACAGAACAAGTGGGGCAGAAGGCTACAGAGAGGGGAGCAGTGGGAGGAGCTGCCCAGTGCCGTTAGGGTCCTGCCCTGGGGTGCTCAGCCCTGCCCTGCACCCCCGGCCCCTGGGCCCCTGCCCTGGCACTGCCAGTTCCCACAGCACCACTACTTACTCCACATCGCGCTTCCGGATGGTTCTGCCAGCAGCCAGGACCTCGGCCACCTTGGACACGATTGGGTCGTAGTTCATGCTGGCCACGGCCACCACCTCGTCACTCCTAGGGCCAGGCAGAGCTTGGGTTAGAGCAGCCCTGCACAAGTGCAGCTCCAGCACCCAGGAAGCACATGCTGGAGAGAAGCAGGAAGCAGAGAAACATCCTGGACCTATCCCAAGATGTGGACACCATGGGGCCTGTGCTGATGGGGTGGGATGAGGGGCAAGAGAAAGCTCAGAGCTGGCACAGCAGGCTGGCCCCCTCCATGTTCTCACATGTGCTGGAGGGGTGAGCATCACTAGGGTGCCCAGGGGATGGAGACAGCTCGGGGCACCCTGGAATCTGTGGGAAAACACCCGCAAAGGTGGATAAAGCCCTGGACATCAGCAGGGATTCCCAATGGTTGCTGCCAGCCAGGGAGGTGATCCTAGTGCTGCTGCCCTGTGCTGAGAGAGGGGAGAGGCAGGAGGTCAGGATTTCTCTGACAGCGTGCACAAGGAGGAGGAGAGTCTGAACCATCGGGTGGGCACAGCAGAAGGAAGCACGAGGGGATTGTTCATCTGGGGCAGCGTTCTCAATAAAAAAGCATTAGCAACAACCAGAAGAACTGACACCAAACAAGAAAAGAGGAAGAAATGCTTTCACAGAAGCAGGGACTGGGATTGCAGCCGAGAAAAGCTGGCCAGCGCTCCTCCAGCACCTCTGGCTCTCAGGGGGAGATGCCACCCTGGCACCCAAAAGCCATCTCCAGAGCCCCTCCTGGGTGGCAGAACATCAGAGCACTGGGCAGCACCCCTGTGTGCCGGTGGGTCTGCCCAGGCATGCTGAGCTGGGCTGCACAGAGCAGGGATTATGCACCTTTTGCGGGGCTCTCCTTTGAACAGGCTCTACAGATGTTTAATTAAAGCAGCCTGACATTTCCTCTCTAATCAGGGCTGGAATAAATGACTGAAAGCTCTGGTATGGAAAGGGGGAAGCAAGGCTTCAAAGAAGAGGATATGCTGGAAAGAAATGTGTACCAGGGCAGGTCATGGGTGCCTGGCCCTGTCATGCTGCACAGTGGCTGTGCCGTGGCTTCACAAGGATGCAGTGCACACAGTGCTGCAAACCCCTCCGGCAAAACTGCCAAACCCGGGTTTTATCCCCCCCTGGCTGACACCTACGGAACAAACGGTGCATTTTAAAACGCTGCTTTGGCAGTTGTGTGATTTAAATGAACTTCAGAACATCAAGAGAGTAGGGAGCCACAGCCCCGTGGCTGAGGCTGCAGAAGGGGGATGTTCCCCTGCATGGGCACAAACCCACCCTGTTAGGAGGCTTTGGCCAAGGGGAGCTCAGAGGTGCAAAGGGTGGCAGATGGTGGAGCCCTGTTGCCTGCAGCAGGTTTCTGTCCAAGGCACCAGGAGAAGGAGGGTGAGTGCTGGGGACCTGGCTGCTCCTGCCATAGCCTGATAAAGAAAGCCCTGTGTCTCTCCAAACCCGATGGCCACATCCAACTGCAGGCAATGGGAGCAAGTGGCTGCTCTTGGAGAGGGGGACATAGAGGGGATGCTGTGAGGGACACCGAGCAAGGGACAGAGGGGCAGAGAGATGGTGAGATGAGCTCTGGTGAGATGAGCTCTGCCTCATGCTGCCACAGGTGGTTTGATCACTGCACCCTGCAGACCTTCACTTCCCTGGATTCACTCTCCCCATCCCCATATTAGAAAGCACTTGAAGAAATCCCACCCATCTCCAGGCATGAGGAGTCCCTGTGGCAAAAGAATTCAGTCTGGGATGGGACAGGGGCAGCACAAGAATAAAGAGCAGCAGGTATTTTGGGATAAATCCACAGTGCACAGTCTTGCCGTGGCTCTCATGGCTCAGGAACACCAGGGCAGCACATCCCGGCTGTCAGCACATCCCTGGCAAGTATTCCCAGCCAGGATCCCAGGTGGGGGGAGAGCTGAGTTTCACACAGGTGTAACAGAAGCTCCTGAACTCTTGCTGACCTTCACAGCTTGCCAAAAGAGGGGTTTTGAGCTTAATCTGTCAACCCATACCAGGAGCAGTGATATGTGTGCTCTCAGCCCAGCCCTGGTCACAAATCATTAACACAGTGATGAGAGGGGGAGGAAAACTTGGATGGGAATTTCCAGCAATCCATTAATAGAAGCTATTATCTGCTCTCAGACACTCTGTGAACAGACCAAGTGCTTATACCTGGCAGAGACATTAGGTCCAAAGACCAGATTAACTTGCTTTACTCTTAGCACATCGTTTCTCTGGGGCCCTTTATTAATGTCCTGCAGCCTCAGTGTCCAGAGAGGAGCAAAACCTCAGGCCAAAATACATTTCAGCCTAACAGAACAAGATTAGACGAACGTCTGTGGATGAATGTTGAGAAGAGAAAGACTTACTTGGTATAAAATGCCACAAACTTCAGTTCATCTAAATCTCCCTGAATGACAACATCATCGAATCCTTCCCCATGACCTAGAAGGCAGAGAAGCAGTGGATTCAGCAACAATTCCCCTGGATCCCACTCTAGTCCCTAAGACAGGATGTTTCAATCCAGAGCTACAAGAAGAGCATGCTGCAGTCACCAAGAGACCAGCACTAGAGGAGGGTACCAAAAAGCACCCATTCTTCTTCAGAGCAGAGGGACACTGTTCATGCTTGGGCCACCCTCTGTGACCACAGCCATCCCTCTGGCCTGCACACATGGCCATGAGCAGACCAGGTTTTGGAGGCAGGAAGGGAAGCAGACCTGAAACAGAGGTTGGCACAAAGGGTCTGCAGCAAGGGAGGTGGCTGTGGCTGCTCTATCCCAGCACACCTCCATCAGCACAAACTCTTCAGCAGGCTCAGGGAGCCCCTTACCTGCATATCGGATGCTCTTCCCGAACATCGCAGTCCACAGGTATGGGACTGTGCTGAGCTCCACGCCATGGGCCAGCATGTTCAGTGCAGCGACACGGCCTGAAAGAGAAAAGCAGCAGAGTAAGCAGGTCAGCTCCGTGCTGGGGCAGGTGTTGTGCTCTGCCCTCAGCCACAGGACGGCATTGACATCTCCAGTCCCAGAGTACAGGGAGACTAGGACCTTCTGCTTAGGGGACATAAAAGACTACACAGCAACAAGCAAGAGTACCAACAAGAAAGCGCAGTGCATGGCATCACCCAGGGCTAGGTTTGGACTCCTTCTGGGCATTGCAGCTCCTACTGACTCGTCACCTCCACTGACATGAGCTATGTGCTACTGAGCCTGGCTCAACACAGCTTCTGTAACAGTGGCAGGGCTGAGAGCTCACCGAGTTCCCACCACAAACAGGGATGGGAGGGATAACCACCCTCCACCCCCGAGGGCATGGAGGCTGTTAGGAGACAGTCCTTATCCCCAGAGGCATAGAACCACAGAATCACAGAATGGTTTTCGAGTTGAAAAGGAACTTAGGATCATCCAGCTCCAACCCCTGCCACGGGCAGGGACACCTTCCACTGGTGCAGCTTCATCCAAGCCCTGTCCAACCTGGCCTTGAACACTGCCAGGGATGGGGCAGCCATAGCTTCTCTGGGCACCCTGTGCCAGCGCCTCAGCATCCTCACAGGGAAGAGCTTTTTCCTGATCTCCAACCTGAACTTCCCCTGTTTCAGTCCGAACCCATCACCCCTTGTCCTGTCACTCCAGTCCCTGATGAAGAGTCCCTCCCCAGCACCCCTATAGTCCCCCTTCAGATACTGGAAGGCTGCTATGAGGTTTCCACAAAGCTTCTCTTCTCTAGGCTGAAGAGCCCCAGTGTTCTCAGCCTGGCTCCATACAGAAGGTGCTCCAGCCCCTGATCATCCTCTGGCGTGTCTGGGCCAGCATTAAAGTGGGCTGTGTCCAAAGGCTAATGTTGGAGGTGTGGTTCCAAAACTTCTCACCCAGGACACCCTCACAGAGGTCAGCCTCCTCAGGGGGTTGTGGCTTTGGAAAGCTTGAGGGCAGACAATCACACCAGAGTTTCCAGGCTTGCTGGCATGGAGGGAAGAAAGGTCTCAGGCATTGTCAGGCAATGCACGTCAAGAGGCTGACAAATGAAGACATAGAACAGCACCAAATACACATGCTTCAAACTGTTAAACACAGCTACCCAGCTCCCCTCCTGGCAGTTGCCTCATTCTCTTGGCAGTGGGTTTCAAAATCACCTGGGGGTATGGAAAAGGCTTTTTCCCATAAGCAATTTGTTTTTGTGAAGCCAAGGGGCTGTGAAGCACCTACCATGCATGTGGGCCATCTGCCAGTGAGGGACGTTCACCTTCTTATTATTCCTCAAGGACAGTGGGAATGTGACGGCGTCACCGGCCGCAAACACTCCGGGGATGTTGGTCTGCATCATCTGCAGGAGGAAGCAGAAGTGGGCATCAGTGGGGTCTGCATCCTCCCTGAACAGACACAGGGAACTGCTCCAGATCTGCACGATTCCCAGGAACACCAGCCTCTGCTCAACTCTGAGAGCCCATGGTGGGATTTGATCCAGCACTTCCAAGCAGACCACAGAGATGACTTGCCAGTGGGTTACCCAGTAAAGAGAGACATGGATTGGTGTCCTGGAGCCTCTCTTAGAAGGCTGGGGTCTGTCAAGGTTTGAAATAGAGCCTGGCTTATTGCACATATGAGCAAGGAGCCCCAGCACCCCCACACACTCTTCCCTCATAGTACACACCAACATCATCAGCACCAACATCACTTGTATTGGAGCCACTGGTGGTGATGAGGAAAGATAAGATCCTCTGGGATCCTTGAAATGATTTCCCCCCCAAAAACCCACACCATCCCAGGGCAGCTCAAGCTCCCAAGCCACAGCACCCAGGGCTGCAGGGGAGGTCCCGGGCACTCCAGCATTATGCATCTTGGATAAACCCCCCCTGCAGCACCAGTTTGGAGCTGCAAAGAAGCTCATCTTGGGGGAGAGCACTTAGCTCCTCCTGCTCTCCTCTGGCAGGGGCTGCCCTCCAGGCTCACTTTGTTGACCACGATGAAGCCTTTGGAGTCGATGTTTATGCCGCTCTGCTTGAGGAAGCCCGTTGCTGGGACTGCGCCTATGGGAGTAGGGAAGAGCTGCTCACACGGCAGCCGGGCACCCCCACAGCCTTGGGGTGACCCCCAGGCCACACATCTGCCCCCTGCCTGGACAACCTGTCTGTGTCAAGGGAGAGAGGCCCTACAGAGCCCCACCACTCCCACCGTGCAGGGCTTGCACATCACAACCCCCCCCCCCCAGCTCCCCAGCCCCAGGACCCATTGCTGCCGTGGCCCCTCCACCAAGCAGAGCCCCAGCAGCCCCATGGGCTCCGCACCTGCAGGCACAGCCCCTTACCAATGCCAACAACACACACGTCAGCACGCAGCACCTTTCCGCTCTTCAGCACCACCTCCTTCAGCTGCGTGAGACACAGGGGGACAGCACAGTTATTTTAGGGACAAAAAACTCCCCCAAACCTCTAATAGGAACAAGCTAAACTGACAGCTCGCTCCACTTCTGATCTGCAGTGTGGTCATATGGCAGCAGGAGGGTGGGAGCAATGGCACCACCCCGCATGCCACACTGGAGCACGACGTTCCTGGGGGACAACCCCCAGAAATATGAATTTCGGGGGCTAGGAAAGCTCAGAACCTCAGCAGTGAAGAGAGCAGCCCCCCAGGGGAGGCTGTGGTGGTGATCCCGGGGAGCCCATGCTAGCACCATACCTTGCTCTCCTGCTCCCGCAGCTCCGACACCTCTGTCTGCATGTAGAACTTCACCCTGTTGCTCTCAAACATCTGGAGAAGGGACATGGGACAAAGCAGGGGACATCAGGACCCCAAAGCATCACTGCTCCCACTGTTCCTGTGCCCCCTACACTGCCCTGACCATCCTCTGGGCTCTCATCAACCCAAGTTGCAAACAGGGGTCAGCACCAGCTCCATCCCCAACGTGTGTCCAGAAGAAGGTGGCTCTACAGCACACATGGATCAGGAGAGGGGAAGACACAGCCTGTTCATCTTGTCTAGTCACTGCTGCCATCACAGCTTAGTCAATAAGCATCAAATAACAATAAATTAGTGCACCAAGTGAGGCAAGCAGATCCCACTGTCACCAAAACCACCTCCGGTGGGAAAGCAAGGTCACCTTCATGACAGCGCGGCCAACCTTCTCCCCAAAGAACTTCTTGAAGGGCACTTCCTCTAGCTCCACCACGGACACTGAGTGGGCTCTCTCTGTGAGGTAGGCAGCCACCTCCATCCCTGGGGAACAGAAGCAGGTCCAAGCGGCAATGGGGACAGCAGCAGAGGAGCAGCCTTGCCCCATCCCAGCTGAGGAGGCTGAAGCTGCTCTACAGGGAGATCTGGGGTTCCAACCACCCAGCTGGTTTGGGTTGAAGGGATCTTGAAGCTCATGCAGACCCAACCCCTGCCATGGGCAGGGACACCTTCTATTAGAGCAGGCTGCTCCAAGCCCCTGTGTCCAACCTGGCCTTGAACACTGCCAGGGATGGGGCAGCCACAGCTTCTCTGTGCACCCTCTGCCAGCGCCTCAGCACCCTCACAGGGAAGAGCTTCTGCCTTATGTCCAACCTAAATCTCTCCTCTTTATGTTTGAAACCATTCTCCCTTGTCCTATCGCTACAGTCCCTGATGAAGAATCCCTCTCCAGCATCCTTGTAACCCCCTTCAAGTACTGGAAGGCTGCTCTGAGGTCTCCACACAGCTTCTCTTTTCCACCTGGGGCTGGAAGTTGGACAACCCTAAGGTCCAGTTTGGGCAAGGATCTACCTCTAACCAAGCAGTGACAAACTGAGCAAGGGAGTGGATGAAGTCTGCAGTGAGATATGGACAGCGAGACATGGATACTGTGGAATGAGCGCTCACCCAGGAAGGATGCTCCCACAATAACCACGTTCTTGCTTGTGGCCAGCTTCACCACACGGCTGGCATCTTCAGGTGTCCGGATGTTGAAAACATTTTCCACCTCCTTGCCTTTGCAGCTGAGAGCTTTGGGCCTGAAAAATATGCATTGAGGGCAATACAGGTGCTTTTCTTGACCCCATGTTGGCAGCTGGGACTGCAGGCTCTCTTTCCAGGACTCCAGCAGCATCTCACATCTTCCCTTTTTTCATCTTAGTCTGGGCTGGAGACATAACATGGAAAACCCCAAATGCTGGTGGGCCATGGGCAGAGCTGTCCTGGCCCCATCCATGGGCCAGGGAGCCCTTGAGGCTGAGGTGAGCTTAGTCCTGGTCAGTGCAGCACAACACAGGCTGGGCATGGCTTTGCAAGCAATGAGGGTGGTGAGTCAGCTTGTGCATAAGGATTTTGATATTACCACTGAAGGCTTAATCCTCCTGAGCCCGATGACACTATTATTGCAGACCCCAGCACCAGCCCTTCGCATTTAGTGAGGCTGTTACTGGTGGCACAGAGGGTGGCAACAGGAGCCCCTGCTCTGGCTGTTCTACAGCATCCCTTTACCAGATTAAATTCTGCAGGGGCTGCACTTCTACTTCATTTTGTGCCCTAGTGTTGGGAGCACAAGGAAAGGGAGCCAGGGTGCCTCACTTTCATCTTAAAGTGCCAGCTTTGACAAATCCCTTCTAGAGAACAAGTCAATCCACTACTTTCAGGGTGGTGCTCTTGGGTGACACAGAGGTTTTTCAGCTTTGGCTGAGCAGACATACCCAGTACAGGTTTATAGAGATAGAAATATATATTGTATTGATCGTATAGATATATCATAAAATCATAGAATAGTTTGGGTTGGACAGGACCTTTAAAGGTCATCTAGTCCAACCCCCCTGCATAGATAGATACAGACACAGAGATGATAGAGATATAGGTTATGTAGATATACAGATAGATATATAGATAAAGATGATATAGACATACCTAAGTAGAGATATAGATAGATATAGATAGATGGATAAAGATATATACAGACTTATCCAATAGTTATCCCTTGCTTTTCATGCAAGCAAGCAGTCTTTGCAAACATATTCAACCACTACATTTGATCCCTCATTCCCAGGCACAAGCTCCTCACATTCCCAGATATGTTTCTCCTGCTCTTTAAAATGTTTGTTCACAGCTTACGTATTTCCAGTTGCTATCAGCAGCTTGTTGTATTCCATCTTAAATCCATCCTTGAAAACAGCTGTCTTGTTCTTGACATCCACAGCCGCAACCTGAAATCATTCCTAAAGTATGTTAAGGGATGAAACCCCAGACATTCACTCAGCTCCCAGCCCAAACACAGAATCATAGAGTCATAGTTCAGGTTGGAAAGGACCTTAAGATCATCCAGTTCCAACTCCCTGCCATGGGCAGGGACACCTCACACTAAACCATGGCACCCAAGGCTCTGTCCAACCTGGCCTTGAACACTGCCAGGGATTGAGCATTCACAGCTTCGCTGGGCAACCCATTCCAGTGCCTCACCACCCTAACAGTGAAGAATTTCTTCCTTATATCCAATCTAAACTTCCCCTGTTTAAGTTTGAACCCGTTACCCCTTGTCCTATCACTACAGTCCCTAATGAATAGTCCCTCACCAGCATCCTTATAGGCCCCCTTCAGATACTGGAAGACTGCTATGAGTTCTCCATGCAGCCTTCTCTTCTCCAGGCTGAAGTCCCAACTTTCTCAGCCTGTCTTCATATGGGAGGTGCTCCAGTCCCCTGATCATCCTCGTGGCCTCCTCTGCACTTGTTTTATGTTGAGGACACCAGAACTGCACACAATGCTCCAGATGAGGTTTCACGAGAGCAGAGTAGAGGAACAGGATCACCTCCTTTGACCTGCTGGTCACGCTCCCTTTGACGCAGCCCAGGACACAGCTGGTTTCTGGGCTGCAAGCACACACTGGAGCTGGCTCATGTTCATTTTCTCATCGACCAACACCCCCAAGTCCTTCTCCTTGGGCTGCTCTGAATCTCTTCTCTGCCCAACCTGTAGCTGTGCCTGGGATTGCTCCAACCCAGGTGTAGGACCTTGCACTCGGCATGGTTAAACTTCATGAGGTTGGCAACAGCCCACCTCACAAGCGTGTCAAGGTCCCTCTGGATGGCATTCCTTCCCTCCAGCGTATCAACAGAACCACACAGCTTGGTGTCATCGGCAAACTTGCTGAGGGCACACTCAATTCCATTGTCCATGTCACCAACAAAGATGTTAAACAAGACCGGTCCCAACACCGATCCCTGAGGGACACCACTCGTTACTGGTCTCCAGCCGGACATTGAACCATTGGCCACAACTTTGTGTGTGCCCATCCAGCCAGTTCTTTATCCACCGAGTGGCCCACCTATCAAATTGATCTCTCTCCAATTAAGAGACAAGGATGTCATGTGGGACAGTGTCGAATGCTTTGCACAAGTCCAGGTAGATGACACCAACTGCTCCACTCCTGTCCATCAGTTCTGTAGCCCCGTCATAGTGTTATCAATGAGTGAGCCAATCTCGTTTCAAAACGCAAATTTAGAAATTTATAAAATTGAGCAAGCTATAGCAGATAAAAAAAACAGCACTGGGTGAGCCGGGGAGTCTCCACTCCGCCCAAGACGTGCACACCGGGTCTTTGGGGGGCTCTCCGTTATCCTTCTTGATTCAAGGCTTCAGCCAATCCCGCTGCCTCCTTTCACCCGGATGTTGACATGGCGCTTTTCCATTGCTTCCCTCTGTTGCTGGGGTCTCATTGTCGAGAGATTTTGAGAAGCTCCCAGAAGCTTCGAGAAGTGTCCGTTACCAGCCTCACCATCACCGGAACCTCTATTCCTTATATGGTGCATGTAACCATGCTCCCTAACTCCCCCTCCCTCCAGCAGCAGGGAGCGCTCTGAACACCAACTCGAGCTCTCTGGCTCCAACATCAGTACCGGGCTCGGGGCTTCCTCTCCCCCCTCAGTCCCGTGCAACAATACAACTGAATTCCCCTTTATAACTCACAAAGCACAATAATTACAAAAAAAAAAAAAAAAAAGAAAAAAAGAAATATGGTTCCATACAGTGACAGTTACAGAGAGTGTCTTAAGAGTGTAGCAAGCAGTATTTCCCTTTAAACCTTTTGATGAACAAACCCCACACATTACAATAGAAGGCCACCAAATTGGTCAGACAGGATTTCCCTCTAGGGAAGCCATGCTGGCTGTCACCAAGCACCTTGTTATTTTTCATGTGCCTTAACATGCTTCCAGGAGAATCTGCTCCCAGATTTTGCCAGGCACAGAGGTGAGACTGACTGGTCTGTAATTCCCTGGGTCATCCATTTTCCCCTTCTTGAAAATGGGGGTTATATTTCCCTTTTTCCAGTCATCAGGAACTTCACCTGACTGCCATGATTTTTCAAATATGATGGCCAGTGGCTTTGCAACTTCATTCGCCAGCTCCTTCAGGACCCGCGGATGGATTTCATCAGGTCCCATGGACTTGTGCATGTTCAGGTTCTTAAGATCGTCTTGAACCAGATCCTCTCCTACAGTGGGCCCAAGGTCTTCATTCTCACAGTCCCTGTGTCTGCCTTCCAAGTCTTGGGTGGTGTGGTCAGAGCATTTGCCAGTGAAGACTGAGGAAAAGAAGTCATTAAGAACCTCAGCCTTCTCCAAATCCAGGATAGCCAGCTCTCCCGATAGCTTCTGGAGAGGGCCCACATTGTCCCTAGTCTGTCTTTTGTTTGCAGTGTACCTATAGAATCCCTTCCTGTTATCTTTCACATCCCTAGTCATGTTTAATTCTAACTGGGCCAAACCAACCTATCTGTTAGTTCTTAGACCCCTGGACTTATGCACAGCTTAGCCAACCCAGACCTTCAATATTCCTGTTTGCCTTTCCACAGATGTTTGAAGATCTCACAGTATAAATAAAATACTGGGGAGAAATGTTCAAGCCATCACTGTCTGCATTGCTTGCAGGCTGGTTATCCTCATCAGAGTCCACTTGGTCACCCCAGATCCATGCAAGGAAGTTCCCAAATGGCAGGTAAGGAATGATGGTCACTGTAGAGTTTGCACAGGGTGTCCTTCCTGCCACAAGAGGAACTGCATTAACTGTAGTTTGGAACAATCACAGGCAACCTGTGCTCTGTGCTGGGAGTGACCCAACATTTCTGCAATGCAACCAGTGAGCTACAAAGAGAGCCAGCTACCACATCACCTAAACACAGCCTGCAAGTACACACAGCACTCTCCTTACCTGCATTTCGGTCAGGACTTCAATGTCGTAGCTGCAGAAGAACTCCTTGGGGCGCAGGGCGATCTGCTCCGGGTGGGAATCCATCGACTGTAAAAAAGCCATTCTCCTGTCAACCACTGCGGTTGAACAGGCAAGGGGAGAAATACCTGTTATGAACCCAAGTCAGTAGCCTGAAGTCAGTCCTTATGGCATGGGCTAAAAGAGTTGATGCACAGTGGCTGGAACCAAAGCCTGATCATGTAAAACTCATCACAATATGTCAGACTGGTTCCTTCTTCCTGTTTGACACTCAGATGGCACTGATTGGCCAAGGAAGGATCACAGCAAGTGCTTTTGGGTGCAAAGCATCTCTCACTGAGGCTCCTCATAGTCCATAGGGACAAAAGAAAATCCCCGTTATCTGAAAAACAACCAGCTGGAAAAGAGCAAGCTCCTTATTGCTGTAGTGGCTCAGTCAAGGGCTGGGATGAGCCCTGCAGGACACCCCCTCACTGTTACTCCAGGTGACGCTGTGCTCAGCAGCGACCCGACTTGAGGCACGAGCTGGCTCGTACAGATCATACTGCAAAGTCTGTCAACACCCAACATTTACAGCTTGGGAGCATGTGCAGGGAGGGCAGCTCAGGGCAGTGCATAGCCACCATGGGTTTGCTCCTGCTCAGTGCTCCAGAGACAATGGGGATGGTGCAGCACACCAGGGGGAAGGTCATGGTCCAAAGGGGACAAAGAGGAGCAGCCTGGTGGGACTTTGGGACAGACTGGTATCAATCATTCAGCAAAGCAGACGAAGGACAATGCTGTAGTTTCCAGGAGTCAAGAAGTCTGCTGCTTACAGTTTTACATGTTCCTCCTCCAAAGACTCTTTCCAAGGTTAGTCCCACTCACTATAGGAGTAAGAAAAAACCCCTTTGTTTTCTAGCCTGTTCCTGAAAATTTTGCCTCCTCTTCCATGGGCACCTTCCCAAAGTGTTGAGTGGAGCGTTTAACAGAAAATGCAGAACATCTCTGCTGTGTGAGATGTTCTTACTATTTAATGGCAAGGGGAAAAGGCAGCCAGAGACTCACATGATGGGGATGAATGTGGGGAGAGCTGCCTGGCTGGGACAGACACAGATTCTCTGAGCTCCCCAGCGCATCCCTGTGACTCCTGGATGCAGGTTTCAGGCAGCTGCTCCTCACCCCAAGTGGGTCCTGTTCAAGCACAGGAATTCATCAAATGTTCTCAAAAAATCATGTGTATATTTGCCTTCCTTTGAAAATCACTTTGCCTTGGATCTGGAAGCAGAGTCAGAGAAACCCTGACAAAAAGGGTAATACATACACCATCTGTTCTGAGGTTATCTCCAGTCTTTGAGACCAAATGCTGCTATCCAACCTGAGCTGCTCCCTAGTGTCATGTAAAACTTAAGAATCAGTAATAAAAAATGCAATTAGAAGATCATCTTGTGTCTACAACAAAATGTAATGAAATGATTGACAGAAAAAGTGATCTTTGCACTGCAATCAAGTTATCCAGTTGTGATAGTGACTGATAATCCCAGTTATCAAGGCTTGGAGCACCACTGGGCAGGAAGAACTGTGCAGTCATTAAAGACCTGGCAGGCAACACATTTTTTTTCACGTCACATTTCATTGCCCTAAAGATTTTGATCCAGAAACACGATAAAAGGATCCATCTAGGTGCAAGCTGCCCAAGTCAGCTATAGATAGGCCTGTGAAGAATCACAGACTCATAGAATGTTTTGGGTTGGAAGGGACCTTAAAGCTCACCCAGTTCCAACCCCTGCCACGGGCAGGGACACCTTCCACTGGAGCAGCTGCTCCAAGCCCCTGTGTCCAACCTGGCCTTGAACACTGCCAGGGATGGGGCAGCCACAGCTTCTCCGGGCACCCTGTGCCAGCATCTCAGCACCCTCACAGGGAAGAGCTCCCTTGTTCCTGTGCTGGAGCACTCAGTTCAGAGGTTTAACAATTCCTGTTATGTTTAATATTTCAGTCACCAACAGAAAATGAAATTCAAGGGAGAACCACATTTGGGATGAACAAGGAAGTAGAAACATGCTGCCGCAGTACATGGGGAAAGGTCCTAGAGCAAGTTTTAAAGCAGGGAAGGAATGTAACATTCCCAAAGCGATACAAACCTTACTGAGCTTCGGTCTGTCATAGGGCAGGTGCCTGTCCATTGTGCACATCACAATCCTGTCTGAGAAACCTTCCTGGCGCAAGGTCTCTGCACAGAGCAGTCCGGCTGCCCCTAAGGGAGAAGGAAGACTGGTGACAGCAGTGCAGTGGGCATCTGAAGGTCTGAACCCTTTGCTCCTAAAACCCACCAGCTGTGCCGCACAGCAGCACAGTGCAGCTGACCTCGAGGACACAGTGTCACACCCTGGCTCTCAGTCAACCAGCTTCGCTTCCAACCCATCCCAGAAACAGGCAAACACAGTAGATGGGATTCACTCCACCAAACTCCAGTCCAGCTTTCTACAAAAACTGCATTACACAACTGGAGCTGGGACAAGAGGGAAGAAGTTGACAATTTTGCTACTTCATGCAGGAGTGATTTTTTTCTGGGAAGCATTTTGGGGTGAGAGGTTTGGAGCTGCAGGCAGCTGCAGTGGGCTGAGACGGAGATGTGTAGGCTCCAAGAGGAAAAGGTGTATCCACATCACAGGATCACCTCAGCGGACTTTACACTTATCAGCTGTGAAAATCGGAGGTTACTGATGTACATGGGGAGGGTGCAGAAGGAAGAGGGTTTAGGGCACCCACTACAAAGGACTGTAACAGGGAACTACAAAGCTCCACAGAGCAGGAGGAGACATACATGGTGGTTCCAGCATGTGCCACACAATACCTGCGCCGATGATCAGCACATTGGTGCTGCTCAGGTTGTAGTTGCTTAAGGAGATGCACTTTGCCATCACCTTTGTTCTCCTCTGTGTCTGAAGAGCCTATGCCACCAACAACAGGAAAAAAAAGGCATTATCTTTTCTCAGCTTTAACCCGAGTAGCCACATTATTGTCATAAAGCAGCTTGGATCAAAAGGAAACCGCACCTTTGTAGCCAGTGAGGACTGCAAACCCAAGCACATCCAAATAGGCTCCCACCACCCGGTGTATCACCCCTTTACAAGGTGTAAAAGAAAAATTCATCCATTGTCTTCTGCAGATTGATCCAGGTACACAGAGCTGGAGAGGGGGGATAGAAGCAGCCCAGGTGTGCTCTTATGCACAACCAACAGGAAAGATGGAAATGGAGGAGTCCTGTCAGGAACTTTATCCTCCACCTGAGCAGAATTTTCCACCTCTGATACCCACAGGAGCTGATGGACTTGTCCAGCCTACCAGAGCATACCCAAAGACCTACGCCACTATAGCCCTGCTCACAGAGCCCCTGTTCCCAGCCACTGGAGGCCAAACTCCATTTCTGGTAGAGGAAATAGGCTCAATCTTCCTCATCATATCCCACCCAAATCAGCTGGTGTAGCAGTGCTGCCATTCAGGTGACCTCTCTGGACATAACCCAAGTGCTGTATGGGTACATCTTGTTCTGAGCCACCGGACTCGCACACTTGTATGTGCAAATGTGCATCAAAAGAAGGCTTCTAGTGGAAAGAAAGGTGGAAGTGGCTTGAATGGGCTTCACATGTGGGGGGATGAGAGCCCCCCCGTTCACACCCCAGAGGGAGCACAGATGACATCTATCATTGCCCTGCCACATTCAGACTCAGCAAGGCTGCTGGAAGAGTCCTGTTTCCATAGGCCAACTAAATTAAATGTTGCTGTTAGTGTAAGGAAACACGAACAAATACAGGACAAACACCCAGTAAGCGCTGGATCCATGGACACCCCAGCTCAGGCTTCAGCAGCTGCAGGGGGCTGGGAGGGGGACACACCACCTCTGCCCTGCTCCACTCATGCCTCTGTACAAGCTGCTGCTTCAGACAGGACCAGGCTGGGTGGACCTTTGGTTTACCCATGTTGGATGCTCCTGCATCCTCATGTTCAGACACTGCTTTCCCTGCCACAGGACCAGAAGAAAAGCATTTCCACCCACTCTGATGCACACAGAGCAGAAACTAAAAGCATGGGGCTTGATTCTGGGGTACCAATGGCCCCTTACCTGTTTGCTTGCTCGGATGTACACCTTCTCCTTCTCAATCTTCACCTGAGGGTGACAGAACAGCAGTGCCTTGCAGGGCACTGAATGCCTCTGGCATGAGGAGGGTGATTGCTCCCTCTGTGAACAGCTCATGAATGGTGCAGTGGTCCCACCTGTGAGAGCAGCTCAGGCCATGGCAGGGTTCAGCCCAGCTCAAGGCTGTGGGATGCTTCCTGTCTTGTATCAGCTCTGCATTGATGGTCAGTCTGAAACCTGATTTCTACCTCTGGCTTATGGCTGGTTCCTCAGTCCCACCCCACTGCTGACCAAAGACCTCCCAGACAGTTCACATTCACCTCTGGGTTCCCAGGAGGTGCCCAGTGCCCACGGGTGGAAGCAAGGGGAGCATCTCTGCTATGAGGAAAGGCTGAGTTTGTGTTATTCAGCCTGGAGAAAGCTCCAGGGAGACCTCATTGCAACCTTTCAGTACTGAAAGGGGGCTTACAGAAAAGACGGGAACAGACTTTTTAAAAAGACTTGTAGTGATGAGACAAGGCATGATGGTTTTACTGAAAGAGGGGATATCTGGATTGAACATAGGGAAGAAACATTTTACAGTGAGGGTGCTGAGGTGCTGGCACAGGGTGCCCAGAGAAGCTGTGGCTGCCCCATCCCTGGCAGTGCTCAAGGCCAGGTTGGACACAGGGGCTTGGAGCAGCTGCTCCAGTGGAAAGGGTCCCTGACTGTGGCAGGGATTGGAGCTGGATGAGCTTTAAGCTCCCTTCAACTCAAACCAGGCTGGGATTCTGTGATTTCCTCTGCTTCTGCAGAATGGAGGTCTCACCTGGAACCTGGGTAAGCTGTCCAAGCCAGGGAAGTCCTCTATGTCACCTGTACTGATGTTGAAGCAAGCTCCATGCCAGGGACAGCGGACTCTTCCTTTGGACAAAACCCCTGCAGGGAACATGGCAATGCAGAGTTGGTGCTGCCTTGCAGCTGTCTCCTGTCCCTGCCTGCAGCCCATGGAGGTGAAGCTGCTGTGACATGGACAGGGCAGGGTGGCAGAGGCAGGTATCCCTCCAGCTGTCCTTGTGGTGGTGGACTTCTTGCTTTCGACTGAAGCAGGGCTGACCTCCTGACAGCTGAAGGTTGGTGCCCAGGGCCTCCTGCAGTGGCAGAAGCTGTGCTCAAAGTTCACACCCTGTGACATGTCCCATGACACTCCTTTACCCAGAGGTGTGACCTTTCCTACAGGACATATGTCAGGTGTTGTGAATCTGGATACTCAACAGCACCTTGGCTACTTGATGTGGAGTCCCTCACATGTGGGACTGCAATAGAGGCTGAACAGTTATGAACTGGGATCCTGAATAAGCGATCCCAGATGGAATGTCCTCACTGACAATGCACTTCCAGCACATCTAAGCACAGTTCCAGAGCTGTTTGCTTTGCCTGGAATATAACCTTGCTCTGCAGCAGGGCCTGGGGCTGCAGCTTCCAGGCTCTTGTGGCCTCCACAAGCCCCAGGAGCACCCAGAGCAAGCAGTGCCTCAAGCAGAGCATCCCTTATTTAGAGCAGGTGTGTTTCAGAACAGATCCTCACACAGCATGGGGCCTGCCCCTGCCAGGGAAGCACAGGACATGCTGGAGCCATGAGCTCGTTCCTCACAAGTGCTTGCTCAGAGGCTGCTACCTTGGACTTAGGCGTTTCCTGCCTGAGAGCCCTGGTTCGCAGCCCTGGGGCAGAGTGAACAGCTACAGTCCAGCCATGTTGGACTGGTCCTATGCTTGCACCTTCCATTGCTAAGGCACAGCAGTGCCACATCTCATCATCCACATGCTGGGATGCAGGAGCAAGTCCTGTATTCCCCAGTGAGATCCCTGTGTGAGGAGCCAGCCTGTCAGTGTCAGGGCTGCAACTGCGGGTCTCTGAAAGGCAGATTGGCTCCCCAGCCCCTGGAGGGGCTAAGAGCATCCCCTCCTGCACCCAGCACTGTGCAACATGGGAACCCACTTCAACACCCCACCATCCCACTTCAACACCCTATCATCCCACAACAACATCCCACCATTCCACCAAATCCCACTAGCAACATTTCTTTTTTCTGTTGAAAGGATCCCATCAGCCCAAAGAGCTCCCCCCGCGATGTGATTTACAGGAGCTGTGGGTTTGTGGGATTTTTTTATGAAACAACATAAGAGGATGCTTTTTCCCCTTTAAGGCATTTTTCAAACTCAGTGGCTGGAACTGGTGAACAGAATGTGAAAAGCCCCATAAAACCAGGCTTTGTGAGGGGACAGAGCTGCAGCTCTTTCATACCATCCAGAGAGGCTCAGCTCCAGCTGAAGAATGAAGCACAAGCTGAATTTAATGGCGCCCATGCTAGCTCTTAACTCAAAGTCACCCAAGGAACGCACAGCCCTGGGACAGGCTCTGACAAGCTGGGACAGGCAAGTGGAGCTCACCAGCAAAACAGACATGTGGCAAAGTGCTCCCAGGAGGTTTGTGCAGCCCCAGCTCCCTGCACATGCTTTCACCCAGTGAGAACATACCGAGGTGATGCTGACTGAGGGCACAGCACTGCCCTGTGCCCAGGAGAGCAGCCAGATGGACACTGGGCTGGCTCCTGCCAACATTCCGGTGCTCTCAGTCTCTGAGGAGGTGACACAGACTGACCTTTGACCAGTGGAGCCCCATAGTGGGGACATTTGTGTCCCACGGCGTGGAACTCGCCATTCTCCTTGATGAGCAGAGCCTTCCCACAGCCCAGGTCCACTTCCCGCATCCTGGGGAGGAGGAGCATGGAAAACATAATGCAGAGCATCCGCCACCCCCTCTCCCAGCCCTGGTCCCATCAGGCTCCCCCTCTCCTTCAACCTGCTCACCACCAGCTCTAGGGGAAGTATAGGCCTGGGTCACCCCTGTCACCAAGCCAGCTTTGGAGCTGGCTCTACTGCTCCCAGCCTGGGCACATCCAAGCTGGGCCATTGGGGGCAGCTTCTTCATCCATCACTATGTCAAGCAGTGGCCCAAAGCACCCCCTCAGTTGCTCAGGAAGTGACTTGATGTCTCCACCCAAGTGCAGGGGGTCAGAATAAAGCTTTCCAGCACGTAGTGGGAGCAAGAAACCAAACTGGTTCCACTGTGACACCTCCCCTCCTTACCCCAGTAGTGCTGCCAGGCTGGTGTTCACTCACTCAAAGCAAACACAACAGTTCTCAGGCTTCAAATCCAGGACAGGCCATTCTGACCCCTGGTCTATTCCAGCCTTGGGGTTGTGCTCTGGGCCTGGCTCACTCCCAGGTCACCAAGGGGGGTCACCTTTCCCTCAGAACTCCAGGCACCTCCATGTACCCTCCTCACTACCTCCCGCTGCTGTTTCTGCAGAGGAAATCTCTGCATCCTGGAAGGGCTTTGCTTCTGTGCTGCTGCTGGTAGAGCCTTCCAGCTAACCATGGAGGAAAGCTGGGAAACAAGGAGTGAGCCCTCATTTTGCAGACAGCTGGAACACAGAGCCACTGTTCCCTGGAAACTTCCTCTCTTCCAGACAGAAAACCTGTCCCCACTTTGTCTTGATCTGGAAATCCTGGCTGTTCCCATCGCACCATCTCTACAGCAAACCTGGCATGTTGCATTTGGTGTGCTGAGTACATCACTGTGCACACAGCAGATCCCATGTGCTTAAGAAAGCTATTGGCCATGTGTGAGCCCTGAATGCTGTTCATGTACTACAGGTCCCAGGGTCTCAGAAGAATGGGACTCACTTTGCATGCTCATTCCTATTTGGGTAACATCCCAACAGAGCCCTGTCACTTGAACCCAGGCTAGAGAGATGCTTGTCCTGCTCTTTACTTCACAGCCATGGAGATGAGACCAGGGCCCAATGCACCAGCACCCCTGTACATCCTTCAAATCCATCTTGGGCAAGTCTTTGTGCAGGTGCCTGCTCCACCTGCATCAACTGTCTCACTGTAGTAACAGCAAATGCTTGTGTCCTTGCCATCACAGGTGAGAACTGCAGCAGAGCTCACCAAGAGCAGAGCTCCTGCCCTTGGGAGCTGTTTAGTCCCAGTAATGTCAGCCCCACTCCAGAGCAATGCAGCTCTGCTCCCTCCCTGTGCAGGACATTTGGCACTTGGAAGTCCCTTGGTCAGCACAAGGGGAATAGAGCAGTACAAGTCCTGCTGCATTCCTCAGCTGTGCAGTACTTCAGATAAACCCTGTGGTTAAATGACAACCATAACTCTAGGGGAAGATAGATAAGATAACTGCAAGAGTTTACAACTTACCCAAGGACCTGTGTGACCTGAGGGAGTCAAAAAGAAGACCTGGTGTCTTCAAGGCAGCACACAGCCACCTGCAAGCTCCTAATCCCACCCTCACTGCAGAGGATGATTTGTGCTTGCACTGCTCCCTACTGAGCTATTTACACAGTTGGGAATTTGCCCTGTTGCCCTATTCCACCCCACACCTGGGAAGAACCAGCTAAAACTCACCTCTGGTCTGCAAAAGACCTTTGCTCAGAGGGAGCACTGAGGCTTCTTTCTGTCTGTAGCTCACTGATGGCCCTGCAGTGAGCCTGCTGGGAGGCTGTCTAGGCACAGCAGCACCAGAGTTTATCATCCAGTATCTTTTGTGGCTATGCTGAGACCATCTTGGTACCAGAAAGACAGAAATTATGGCATGAAAGAGTATGCTGAGTGCTTCCAGACTCCACTAGCACAAGGTAGAGGTGCCCAAACACTTGTGCCAGTGCCCTACGTTGCTGCTGTGCCTATGCATCCCCTGCCCAGCATTCCCCCTTGGGAGGAGGGATTGAGAAGGTTTTCCAGGATGGAAAATCCCTCCAGTTATCAGAGTCAGAAGGGGTTCCTTTGGTCTGGCCCATTGCTTACATGAGCTACGGGACCTTCTTGCAGCACCTCTTTTTGCAGCTAGACTCAGCCTGCTCAGAAAAAAGCTGTTGTCACCTTGAAGTGCAAATGGTGCAAGCCTGTACTGCACTTGATGGCGTGTTCCTACCTGAGGGCACACACAGCTGAAGTGTGAGCCTTGTTTCCAGACCAGTGGCAGTTTTTGCTGCAGAGCTCCCTGCTACAGCCATCTGCAGCCAGGCAGGTTTTCACAGGCTGCAGCCAGCTCCCTCCTCACCATCCCTGTGACCAGCAGAGCTTTTTGAATCATTGAATCATTGAACGGTTTAAGTTGGAAAGGATCTCACAATCTGCTACAGAACATCCCATCTTTTGAAGACGAGGCCCAGTGCAGATTGTGCAGGGAGCAGCAGAGTGTCTGGTTAAAGAAAAGTTGTCACTTGTCCATGATGTCATTTTTTTAAGGTGAAGAAGCTTATTTTACCAAGTCAAGTTATCATCTCTAGAGCCTCTGAAGAACAAGACACGAGGTTCAATTTAGGGTAGAAGGTCTCTCAGTTCTACCTGTAAAAATTGTAGGCACTTACTGTCCATTCTCCAGGTCCTTCACGTGGCACACGGATGCTTCCACCACATCCTTTGGGTTGTGGTAAGGGTTGCTGGCAATGGAATGCTCCTCAAGATGATAATGCCGGGCAGTCCCGTTGACTTTGTAGATCAGAGGGCTGGCTTTCCCATTGGGTGACATCTCCTCCTTGCTTCTCTCCTTCTCAGGTATCACAACTTCAATTTTTACTTCAACTGCAGGAGTAAGCAGACACCTTTATTCAAATTAAGCCAGAGGTTTTGTGGCCATTCTCCCTTCTTCCCTGGGATTCAAAAGGGCTGACACACACCAGAATATTCCTTTGTTGACTTCCTTGGGAAGATAGAACATTTAGTATCAAACTCAGCTTGATTAACCCAGCCCATTGTTCCACTGTTCTTTCTCCATCAAGCACCTTTGTATGCATAAAGTACATATTCTTGCAAGCAAACATCAGTCATCAGTGCTAAACAAGCCCTCAGTCACAGTTGCTGTCCTGTTTTGTGGAAAACAGCTTCAGGCAGCTAAATGTGAGGCATGCCGAGGCCATGGGGCTCCGACTTCAGCAAACCCTTGAATAGTTGTAGGTTACACTAACTGAACAAGAAAGGCAGAACTGTGTGGTGGGTAAAGATGCTTCAGCAGATGGAGACCATTTAGTAAAGCACTAGAAATATCCAAAATCATTTTGCACGGAGTGAACCTTCAGCATCAAGTGAGAAAATCCATTGGTGAGGAGCTGGCACAGGGTGCCCAGAGAAGCTGTGGCTGCCCCATCCCAGGCAGTGTTTAAGGCCAGGTTGGACACAGGGGCTTGGAGCAAGCTGCTCCACTGGAAGAGGTCCCTGCCTGTGGCAGGGGGTTGGAAATGGATTAACTTTAAGGTCCCTTCCAACACAAACTAGTCTGGGATTCTGTGATGCCAAGGCAGTCCCTCTGCTGGGAGCTGCGTTACTGCTGTGGAGCTCCAAAACAAACCTGCTCACAGCCATATTTTATCTTAATGGTTTTTAATGCACATTTGAACATTTGTAGGAGCTCCTGCAGGTGCCCTGCTGCAAGAGAGGTTCACACTGTCTGTTGGTTCAGTGTGGATACACAGAAAATGGCTTTACTGGATCTGTTCATCAGATCCCCTGGTGAATCCTGTCCCTGGTGAGTCTGAAACTTGGATCAACCTCCCCCTTGACCTTTTCTTCCATTGTCCTCTCAAGGGACTTGAAACAAGCAGCATGAGGCAACACGGGAAGCTGGGAAGACCCAGCACCCTTCTCTTGCTGCAGGGCTTGTCTTGCTCTTCTGAGGCATGTTGTTCCCTCCCTTTGCCTTTCCTTAACCTGTTTATGTCATGAGCTTTAGTTTTTATCTTCTGCACAGCTTCTCCTATTCATGACATTTCTAGGATGAGGAAAGCTCAGCAACCTTGAGATGCTTGAGATGCTTCTTCGGTCTCTGGCACTTACCCCCTGGCTCTCCATAGAACTCCCTGGGGTTTATTATGAATATTAATGGGTTTAGTTCTATGAAATCCCTGGCAGCTGAGGTGATGGGTTTGACCTTATAACGTGAGAGCTCATCACTGGCTTCCTCTGGTGCTCCTGTAGCCAGCCCACCCCGGGCACAGGGGTGCGAGCTTGTGTGTTGCTCTCTGGGGAGCTCAGATGAACATCTGCATGCCTTCACCTGGGGGACTGAGGAGAGTCCCTGGGCTCCCCCACCACTGCGTGGGGATGGGAAGACTGGCAGCACATCCTTGTCTGGCAGGAAGACACGAAGGGGCACCTCCAGCTGTGCAGGGTGGCTGGCAGGGCTGAGGGGTCTCACTGGCCCTGGTGTCCCTTCTGATGGTCTGGGGCAGTTCCTGCTTGCCCCTGGGTCCCCTGGTCCACAGTAAGGGATGCTCTTGTTGTCAAATCTGTTCAGTGGTGTACACTGAAGTAAAACAGCTATCCTTGCTTTTCATAGAATCCCAGGCTGTTTTGGGTTGGAAGGGATCAGCTTGTCCAGTTCCAACCCCCTGCCACGGGCAGGGACACCTTCCACTGGAGCAGCTTGCTCCAGGTTGCTGGGCTTAAACCATGACATCTTCCCATAGCCAATACAGAGTAAACCCATCACCATGGGATAGGTCTGGGGGCTCACTGTCCCTCCCAGAACTGAGCTCTCCAGGCACCCCCCAGGCTCAACCATGCTGTCTCTGAACTGCAGACCTCGATGACAACAACTTCAGGTGGTCTCAAAGAGACTCCAAACCATTTTTATTAACAACAGCAGAGCTATCAACAAAACAATTATGTCAGACATGCCCAGCTCTACCTTCCTCCTCCAGATGCCCTGTTCAGCAAATGCCACACTCCCAAAAAACAGGAGGTAGGACTTGCCAGCCAAACCTGGTGGCACCTCAGAGCAAAGCATCCCCTCCAGCAGCAGGCAGCATCCCTGTGAAGGGGACACATCCCCTGCTCAGAGCCAAAGTGCACCCTGTGCAAGGACAAAGCACCCTGCAGACATGCTGTGCTGTGCTGGAGCTGCCCCCCCATCACGAGCTGAGCCCAGCAGAGTGCAAAGGAAAACACCCACCAGGCTGTGGAAGCTGCTCTCCCATGCCCGGTGCAGTGATGGTGCTGCTGCAGCTCACACCAGGCAGCCCCTGCCCCACCACAGGTCCCTTCAGCTGACTGCCTCTCCCGGAGAGGCATTGGGATCCCACACAGGCTGCCAGCTGGCAGCTACTGCGGATGCACCATGCTCGCATAGGGAAAAGCAGGGCAAAAATGATGCAGAGACTGAGACGGGGGCCTGCAGCAGAGGATCCGGCTGCACAGGGCTCTGCAGCACCAGAGGGAACAGCAGATGACGTCACTGCTTGAATATAATAAATACTTGAATATAATGAATATAATTAAACACTTCAGTACCAGGATGGGCTCAGACGCTGCTGCAGCACTTCAGGGCTGGTCTCCAGTACAGCTAGCACAGCTACTTACTGTTGCAGGACTCCACTCCCCAAAGCTCTGGTACTTGTGATCTGCTCATCAATTCTTCCTGGCACACAGCAGTGTGTGTGCAGTGTCAAGGTTATCTTGAGATACACTGAGGATGGCCAGGGAGGGGACCGAGGGTCTCTCTCAGATATAAGAAGACGGAACAGACAAGGACTTCATCTACATATTTCAAAATCATTAAATAAATTCTATGACTCCAGGCTGCATCTGAAATAGTCCCTTCATGTTGCAACAGCACTGGTGGAGAAAACAGCCCTGCTCTGCCCCCCCAAATGGTTTGCTTCTCCTGCATACAGGGGGTAGGTGGGTTTTCAGAAAGTGGGAAGCCCACTGCTCTGCTCTGGTGGTGCAGGGTAGTGACAAACAGAACTGAAAGCTGTGAAACCTCTTTGCCAGAACAATCAGCATCTGCAAATGCATGTTTACCTCACTGGTTGTATAACCACAGCGGTGCGCTAACCAGGGCTGGGGAAAGGCTTGTCAAAAGCCTTTGAAGTTTGTTAATGAAAAGCAGAGCTGCAGAGAAAGCCTTACATTGCAGGGTGGCATTTTCAGTCATTCAGCCCTGCTATGCAAATACAGCTCTCTGTGAAAATCTGCCCTTCAGGAAATGTGCCTGCAGAGTGCCGTTATCCCTCCACTGGCCCAAGACTAAACACAACTTTGTTGATGGTACATGAAATAAAGTGGAGCTGCCAGCAGAGTTTGTCACAAGTTGTCAACAAAGGAGTTTATTCCC
Organism: Melopsittacus undulatus; assembly: GCF_012275295.1. Taxonomy (NCBI): domain Eukaryota; kingdom Metazoa; phylum Chordata; class Aves; order Psittaciformes; family Psittaculidae; genus Melopsittacus; species Melopsittacus undulatus. The sequence goes on along the minus strand of NC_047538.1, from coordinate 381,797 downwards.
GGATGCATTTTCACTCCTTAAACATTTCAAGGAAGGCTATAACCAGTGAGGGTTTTCACAAAAGAAAACCTAGAGCTCACAGTGTCTGACGCTGTTACCTTGGCTCTGCAGTGACCCATAAAGTCATCACAGTGCAGGTCTAGGGCAGAAAACCACCTTATTATTGTGGATGCTGAGTGATTCCCCTCACATTTGGGCACAAGCACATAACAAGGACAAGGTCATCCTTCAGCTCCCTCTTAGGTGGCCAAAACAAGCTGCAGGATGAGAGCTCTCCTCGTAGGGAGCTTTGGTTACACCGATTGCATCAGCATCCATTTCCAGAGGACCAGCACTGGGGTGATGTGGGTGCTGCTGGGTACGATGAGCTTGCCCTGCCCACCTTGGCCTTGAACACTGCCAGAGATGGGGCAGCCACAGCTTCTCTGGGCACCCTGTGCCAGCGCCTCAGCACCCTCACAGGGAACAGCTTCTGCCTAAGAGCTCATCTCAGTCTCTGTTCTTTCAGTCAGAATTATCCAGGAAAGGGTTTTGACCAAACTGTGTCACAGCATCACTGGTAAAGGAGAGTGCAAGTGCAGCACACTCATGGCACATGGGAAATCCAGAGTGTGGAACACAGCCCCGGGATCTGGCCTGGTTGGTGGGACTGAGAAAGCACCAGGAAATCAAGCAGTAGGTGGTCCTGCTCCTTCCCTTGTCATTTTCTTCCAGCAGGGACAAAACTAAGGGCTGCCCAGTGAGTGCCAAAGCTGGGGTAGTAAGGAAGGTGCTGGAGACACGTATGAGGACCATACGGGGACAGGCAAACCCACCCTGGGGTGTGAGGGGGCAGAGGCAGTGAGGGTAGTGGGGGCATGAGGAGACGGGACAGGGAAGACCTGACAGGGGGTGTTTGGATGGGTTGGAGGGTACAACCCACCCCCAGCACCCCCCTAGCACCTCTGCAGCCCCAGCACAGCTTCCTGCAGGAGAGAGTGTGTGGAAGAATGTGGGGGGATTAAGGGGCTGGTAATCCTCCCTGCGGGAGCAAAGAATTAACATTCCCCCGGGCAGCGGCTGCCACTGACCTACTTCTCCCCATGGGATGGAAGCAGTCACCTGGTTTGGGTTTGGAGAAGCATCCTCCCATGGCGCTGGGTGAGACAGGATTAGCGGGCAGGTCAGCACGGCTGCAGGCACATCTCAGCTGATACACGACTGCTCACTGTTCACACTGCCCTGGGCTCGACGTTGGTCACAACCTGCACCGGGCAGAAAAGCTCCATGAGCACTGGCAGCAGCAGGGAATGTGAGCGCTGCAGGGAGCGGTGCTCACGCCAGCGCCTGCGCCAAGCCACAGGTGGCGGAGCACAGGGGCAAGTCACACCGAGCCCCAGGCACCCTGATGACACGAATGACGGGGGGGGGGGGGGGGGATGGATGTGACACTGGGATTTTCATGTTGGAGTCGCAATGAATTCGGGTGTCAAGTTCAAAACTTCAATCATCCTTTCAAAGTTTAAAGTTCCAAAACCCCTCCGATCCTTCACATTCAGACTTTAGTCACTTTCCAAAGCCCTGCCTTTGGGAATTAAATCTCTAAGCATGCAGGTCACAGCCCAGATACAATGGTTAAACCAGAAACACATCTCTAATCAGATTTGTTTCTTTCATTAGTAGGTGATGGAAAAAGAAATCTACTTTATTGCCCAGTGCTCTAAGTTCCTCCTTTCCAATAATGCTCATTCCTGCAGAAAACTAATTCACTTTGAAACAAATTCTTTGGGAAAGGGGGTTCAATATGAGGCCATTTTGCACCAAAACACATTTTTTTGTATTATTAAGACAAGACTTTTTGATTATGAACTGGTTTACCGAGGCATGGACATCAGCCCCCGACTTTGTATAGGTCAGTGCATTACCCTTTAAGAGCTAGCAAGGCTCTATAGATATGAGCTTATTTCCCTTCCCTAACAGAGAGAAGATTTTGCCATGACTCCTGCAGGATCCAACTCCAGATCCATACCTCTGGATGCTGCTAGCAGAGACATGGTCCCATTGTGTTTCATGTTGGTCTGGCAGGGCAGGCTGATGCCTTCTTGCAACCATCTGTGTCTTGGGTGAATTTCTGAAGCATCTTTCTGTGTTAGCTGGGACTGAGGCTGTGGGCAACCCCTTCTCTGTTAGCATCAGCTGGAATCCTACAAGAACCATTTTGCTTTTGCCTGATTATCTCCAGGAATGGATGAGGGACCCCTAGAGATGCACCGTGCTCTGCCCTAGGAAGTTGGGGGTGGCTTAGTCAGCCTGAGCACAGTTTGTATCTCCAAAGGGCCCAGGGGGACCATCAGTGGGGAAATCAGGAGTTGTGATGCCAGCCTGAGGGGATGGCTGCAGATTGCTGTCCTTAAGGTGAAACAAAGCAAGGGCATCTCAAACAATGGCTGACACTTAGGAACAGGACATTCCCCCAAAGCCCCTCTAAAACCAGTCATACCAGCTGGAAACCTATCCCGGTCACTGACTCCTCTTTGGCACCCACCTCCCGCCTCCAGTTTTGCCAACCTTTTCATGCCATTTTATTCTATGTTTTACACCAATTTATTGTCCTGTCTCACTGACACATTAATGGCTTGAGTCTCTCTTTCTCTGGTACAAAGCCTTTTTTTCCTTTCTTCCTGCCAGTTTTGGTACAGCATTTACTGCATGTGACTGCTCAGTTTTTCCCTGGTGCTCCCAAAACTTCCTCTGTGTTTATGCACCTTCTTACATGGCATTTTCTTTCATTTGTGTAAATATTGGTGTGCTGCTTTCCTTAGATGATGCTGCTCTTGCAAGAAGGGGTCTTGGCCCTTCCCTGCTCTATTTCACATTCCCCCTTTTGCAAATGAGCTCGTTTGGTGGCTCCCAACACATTTCATCACTCTCTGTAGTCTGCAGGCAAGCTTGTGTGGGCTTTGTCCTGTTTTGTCCTGGTTTTGTTCTGGCACTCCTCAGTGTCTGCTTTGCCTGGCACACAGGGCACCCATCTCCCCTTCTTCTATAGCCTGGATTACTTAGCATGTATCAGGCTTTGAAGGTGCTCCTGCAATGCACCGAGGACTTGGTGGAGCTCACACCGTGCATGGCCAAAGTGGAGTTTGAAGGTCTGTGGGAAAGAGTGTGTCTGTTTTAGAAAGATATAGCTGAAAACAAGGGGATGTGTCTGGATATTTGTGTTGGTGCTTAAGTAAAGGGGAGAAATTGCAGTGCTTGGTGCTGCCTCCTGGCATTGCTGTGTCGTCTTCTCGCTGGAGAGACCTTGAACACACTCTTCACCTCTGCTAAAATATCCTTTGGAAACATTTTTAACTTCCTGCCCAGATCGGAAAGCTTTGTGGGAAATACATGGAGAGCCCAGAGCAAATCAGTGCAAGTACAGGTGTGAATGGGCAAAACTAATTCAATGTTCTGTTTTATTGCCTGTTGTGTTGTGTGAATATGGCTTTTTTCAGAAAAGGAGTATAACTGAACAGTTTTGTCCTAATTCTTAGCCTTCAGGGGTTGGACTAGGTAACCTTTGAAGGTCCCTTCCTACCCAAACCATTCTATGATTCCATGATTAGTCTGTGATTACCTGAGAGCACCATCAGTTAATGAGATAAATACAACTTGAAGGGGACTCTGCCTTCTGTTTTGCCTGAGCAAAACAGAACTTTGTGCTTCACAGCTGTACAGGAACAGCTTCAGCATCTGCTCCAAGAGGGCAACAAGAAGGCAGGTATCAAAAATATGAGGTTATTGTTGAGGTGCTTGGGAACATACTCAGTCCCTCATGAATGGGGAATCAGCCCTGCAACAGGCTGTCTGCAAAAGAGGACTCCAGCATCACCCACAGAGAGCACTGTCCAAGAGCACAGAACCAGAGAAACCACCCTGCTCCCAGACAGAAGATGAAAAACAGTCCAACAGGAAAAAGGTAGAAACCAATCCAGTGCTACTAACCCCAAGCACTTCCACTGCACAGCAGTAAAGCTGCAACACTGCAACAAGTTTTTACCACAGGTAAGGGATATGCATCTGCTGTGACTCTGAAATCCTTCCCAAGCGCTAGTGTTTGTAAGTACATTGTACATTGCAGAAAGAATAAGTATTTTCCCCCTGAGTATCAGTTTGTGTCTATTGAAACACTGTCATTTCATCACCTGGGCACCGAGGTCCATCCCATCCAGCTACACCATCTCACAATAGGCATCTGTTCTGCTGCTGTGGCTATTCCTGGTTCCCTGCCTGGAAGCCTCACACCCACCCAAGCACTGAACCATGCACGGGGACATGGGTACCTACCAGTGTGCCACCCCAGCTCGCTCCAGCTGGGGTTGTCAGCCAGAGACCACTCCATGGGGAGCACAGAGCACTGCTCGGGGAGTGAACAGCCATGATTCCTGTGCTGTGGAAGGGGTGCTGGCACACACGGACACCGGCTGTGGCCTCTCCTGGTTCCTCCAGATCCCCTCACTGAGCTCTTGGCTGCACCCTCCCCTTTTCCCAGGCATCATCCTGACCCGAGATGCCCCTTGCCTGGTCCTGGTCAGGTCAACCCCGGGTGCCAATAGAGGAAGAAGCAGGGAGGGCTCTTCCTGTCCCTTTCCCTCTTGCCCAGCACAAGTTCCCTGTTGTTTCTGTTGGACAAAAGTGGGGTTTCACCTCCCTTTGCAGTGCTGAGCACTGGCCCTGGCCAGGCTCCTGGGGCCATTTCTGGCCAGTGATGTCCTGCTGCTCCTGCAGGACCAGGGCTCCCGCTGTGCCTGTGATATCTCCACCTTCCTTCCCTGCGGCAGCTTTGTTTTTCTAGTTTTCAGTGACTTGTAGTGGAGGTCACATCAGGCAATGTCCCACAGCTCCATACTCAAAAGGAGCTGCTGGTTTATAACTGCCCCTGCATACAATGAAATTATCTCTTTACTGTATCTTAGTTCTGTTGCCTGCAAATTTGCCTGCTTCTGCTCCAGAACTTTGACTTTCAGAAGCATTATCTGTTACTGTAGATAATTTTTGAGCTCACAGTGATGTTACCACCATTTGCAGAACTCAGCACTTTCAGGACATCCTTCGTGGATGTCTCTGAAGAGTCCGTATCACAACATGAGTCATTTCTTTCCTGCTCAGTGTAAGGACACCTAAAATGGGTCTCACCAACACCCTTGTGCTCTGCACACGTGAATCTTACCAGCTGCCACAGTCTACCCAGGTCTGAGAGAAGGCTCTGGGGCTGGGAGAAGGAAGTCAATGCAGGTGTCTGTACTCAGGGGTAGCATCCCAATGGACACATGGTGTCTTAGGAAGGCCTCTGATATCCATCAATAATGTCTTTTTCTACCACAAATATCTTTTTCTACCACACTTGCTGCTCAGGTGAGAGATTCTCTCCAGTTGTCACACATGGCTTGTTCTCCACCTGAACTCTATTCTGGACAGCATTGATCTTCAAAGACAAGAAAGCAAAACTATCCAGGTTGGACAGGGCTTGGAGCAAGCTGCTCTAGTGGAAGGTGTCCCTTCCTGTGGCAGGGGATTGGAAATGGATGAGCTTTAAGGTCCCTTCCTACCAACCAGGCTGGGATGCTACGATTCTAGCCTATCTACAAGCCTGAACACAGGACACACACGGCCCTGTGACCCTGGGTTCCCCCTCGACCAGCACACAATGCCATGTGCGCCAGAGGACACAAGGCAGCTCCCCATCTCCTGGAAAACTTGCTTGTGTGCAAACAGTCTGCAGAGTGAAGATTGTGCCAGCCAGTGATACCCAGCTCTGTGGGCTGCAGCCCCAAAGCAGAGCACAGGAGGAGTGCACAGCTGGAGGCTCAGAGCATCTGCCCCTGGCTCTGGTCCCCGCTGTGTCAAATAACTACCCCTGACTCCAGACCATTCCCTCTACCGCAGCGCTGCCTCCCTGCCGCTTCTCATACGTGCAAATATTGCCTTTAACGCGAGGCCCAGCAGGGAGCGGGGAGCAGCCCCATTAGCAGCCCCGCTTCAGACACACCCTGCGCACAGCAAGCAGAGCCCAGCACACAGCACAATCCGTCCTGCAAGCACTGTGCCTCGGGGACAGGGCACCGCCGTTGCCCATCGGGTCCTGAACCTCACAGCAACCCAGGGCCCCCATTTCCCACCCAGCTCCTCACCCCATGCGGTGGCACCGAGCAGTACATCTCATCTCCCAGCCCCACCATCACTCTGTGTAGCTCCATTCCAGACAGGTTCGGACCCACCCAGACCCACCACACACCAGGCTCATATTCCTGGTGCCCTCCTAAGACAAGGGCTGCCCGTTTCTCTTCCTGTTCTGTGGATTTGCTCTGGTTGGACTTGCACTGTGACTGCCAGAGCCCTGCGGTGGATCACCACCACCCTCCCAGGCCTCCATTACCCCCATGCCTGACAAGTACACTCAGACCATCCTCCTTCATCACATCCTCAAAGTCAGCTCCTGTTTTCACCTTTGGTCCCCCTGTGCACAGCTTCATGCCTCACTTCTCCTCCATCTCTGCTCAGTGGGGCACCTCCAGCCATCGGTGACGCTTCTTACTTCCACCTCCTCAGCAATTCTCACCAGTTTCTGCTGCTCTGTGGGCAGAGGACACTAAGAAAAGTATCTAAGTGTCCCAAGGGTGCAGCCCCACTGGCCAGCATGCCTACCTGTGGGCACACTTAATGGCTGCTCCATAGCTCTCTGTCCTGCCTCCAGAGTCCTGCAGAGAGCAACTCCATCGACAACCACGGTCGCTGCCAGCACAAAATCCTGCTGACCCCCCGAGCTGCCCACAGGCTCCCTCTGCCCATGCAGCGGTCTGTCCTCCTCGAGCTCTGACACTAGGGGCATGGCCAAGCTGCCACAACCCACAACCACGAAAAGAAACTCCGCAGTTCAGCACCAGGAGCAAGGACCGGCTCAGCAGAGTCAAACCGCCTCATCCCCGGGACGGGCTGGGCTCTGGTGCCAAGGAAAGCAGGTTTCTCTGGATGTGGGACTCAGCACAAGCCAGGCACGGCAGGAGAATAGCGCCCCACGGAGCATGCTGTGCGCCCTGTGCTGTCCAGGCAGCGCGCAGCAGCCAGGCTCTTACCCCAAGGAGGTGCATAGGCTTTGCCTGCCACAAGAAAAGCTGGAAAAAGCCGGTGGGAAGACAATCAAGTCACACAAGAGCGTGATGGGGGACGATGGGTTCAGGGCAGGAAGAATTTGTATTGCAAAGTCATTTGGATGTGAAAACAGACTGTCTACATCCTGAAGCTGTCAATTCTTTTCAGAAATTGCACTACGAACGATGAACACAAGGCTCCCACAACACCCCAGCCTGGCACCTGCCCAGACATGGGGAAACACCCTCATTAGTGTGACTGCCTCTGGTCCCTCCACCTAGAGGATTTTGCACCCAGGACACAGCCATGCTGCTCGCAGGGACATGCTGTGCACTGCTGCCCATACCCTGCCTGCGCAGCACCATGAGCCAAAATCAACGGGGCTGGTGCCCTGGAACGCCCTTCTCCCTTCTCTCCTCTCCTTGGCACCCCAACCTCCCCTTGACCTCGGCAGCTCTACGCCCCCTTTCTTTTCCTTGCACAGCTCTCCAGCCAGTTCCCCCTTCCCTCTACTCAGCTCTCCTGCTCCCACTCTTGTGCCATTTCCATACCAGTCCTGACTGTGCTCCAGGGGTCCCTCAGTTGCTGATCCCCAGAACCAGCAGAGCCCCACCTGTCTCCTCCTTCCCCTCATGCCCCTCCACCATTGTGCCGCCCCAGGGCCCCCAGCCCCTGCTGCCTCCTCAGCACAGCCCTTCCCACAGAATCTTCACCTCTCCAGTTGCATCCTGGTGGGCACTGGGAGTTGCTTTGCACCACCCTGGAGCAAAGATGGGTTTGGCTTTCCCAGGTAATTTGCTTTGGGATGGCCCCAAGAAACAGAAGCAAAACTCATGCTTCAAAGTGCCGGGACTGCATCACAGCCCCACGGATGCCCACGTCCTGGCAACACTTCACCTTGTCTCCTTGTTACCGAGAGTTTGTGTCAGCAGCAGCACAGGGAGTTCTGAAGCTGCCGTTTACCGTGCCCTGCCAGCTTCCAGAGCAGAGCAGCGGGAGCACAGTGACAGACTACAATTAACCACAATTGTTTTACTGGCAGCTGCTTCAGCAGTTTATAGGCTCCAGGTTAAAGGCTCATTCAGCAGCGCTGTCATTGCCACCCCTCCAAACATGTCCTCTGCAAGCTGGATTGGAAGTAATTAAACATTGGATTTCGTTCAGATCTCAAAGCAATGCCAGCAGAAAGTGCAAAGGCTGAACATGCTCCCCAGGTGCAGACTGCCTAATGAAAAAATCAAAACACTTCACAACACAGAGGAGTTTTAATTCTCCATCTGTTCCAGGCTGCCAAATCCTCTCCCTGCGATCGCCGCCCATTCAGGATTGCACAAGAAAAACCCGTGCTCCTACAGAAGCTGCAAGCAGTGCAAGAGGACTTTATCGTGGCAGTGTTTTCCAAGACTAACAGCTAAAGCACACCACCAAATTTCAGCTTCCACCCATAGCACTGGATGTTCCCTCTCAAAGGAGACCATGCCATCACCCACACTTCTGCTAAGGCTGCTTCCCCACTACTCAAGCAAGGCACCTGCAAGTAGCATCCTGCCAGTGCCCCAGCGCTGCTGTGACACCCAGGCTCTTTTTGCTCAGATGGAATCACAGCCCCCAAATCAGCGACAAGCAAGCTTGGAGAACACGCTGGGGAGGGGAGAAGACCCCAAACCAGGGGCTCGGGTGATCCGCGGCTTTTACCCAACACCCTTCACAGACCGTTCTTTTCTGCGCTGATTTCTTAAGCCGTTGCCGCATCTCAAGAAGTGCGAACATCACCGGCTCAGCCGCACGGCCGCGAAGCCGCCGGCTGCCCATGCTCCAGCCTCGGCCCCGCAGAGAAGCCTCCGGGTCCTGTTCAGAACCCCGCCACCCTCCGGTATCCCAGCTCTCACCGCCCAGCTCCCCACCCCCCACCGGACCGGAGGTGCGGATGCGGCAGCGGCCCCGCACCAGGATTTTCCCCATCACGCATTCCACCACCGCCGGGACGGAGCTCACCGCCCCCGGCGCTTACCCGAGCAGCAGCGGCGAGGCTGGGGCCGGTGCGGCGGACGGGAGCGCTGCCGCCCCAGGGGCGGGCCGGGGCGGGCCGGGGAGGAGCCTCGGCCCGGGACAAGGCACCGGCTCCGGTCCCGGGGCTGGGGGTTCCTGCTGGCCCGGCTGTCAGCGCACTCGATGCTTTCACCGAGCAGCGCGGTGCTCCGCAGCCGGGGCTGCTCCGGTGTAACCCGCCCAGTCCCATCCCTCGCCCCGTGTTCCACGTTTTCGTCCTGAATTTCCGTTTCTCTGGTCTCCCTCGGACCCAGCGATCTCCTTCTCCTGACTGACTGGCACGTCACTGTTCTCCCCGGTGAACTGTTTTCTTTCCCTGTCATACCCTGTTTGGACGAGTGTCAGCATTCCAGATCTTTCAGGTTTTTAGTGTTCAAGGCCAGGCTGGACAGGGCTTGGAACAACCTGCTCTAGTGGAAGGTGTCCCTGTCCGTGGAAGGGGGTTGGGACTGGATGAGCTTTAAAGTCCCTTCCAACACAAACCGTTTCATGATCCCTGTATGCCTTTTTTTGTCTCCAGGACTTTGAGACCACTCTGGGTACAGAGAAAGGTTTTGTCTCACCTGGCTACAGATTGTCTTGTGTCACTGCTGACACCCTGATGATATGACTCCTCGAGGTTGTCCAGGTGGGTCACTGCCCTCTGGTACACAGCTTTAGTTACTTGCTCACTGCTCCAAATAAGCAAGAGGCCTAACTGGGCTATTCAGCTGTGATGTTCACTGAGGGTAAGAAGCACTATCCATGGATGGAGCCTGTGGACACAGGTGCTCCGTGTGCCTCCATGGCCTTGCAAGAGGGACTGTGGAGCACTGGGCACGTGCACAAGCAGCAGAGAAAGAGCAATCCTGCACATGGTGGAGCCAGGCTGAGGGAGCTGGGCTGTTTCAGCCTGCAGAAGAGAAGGCTCCTGAAGGGGAGACCTTGGAGCAGCTCCAGTGCCTAAAGGAGCTACAGGAAACCTGGAGAGGGGCTTGGGACATGGGCCTACAGGGACAGGCCAAGGGGAATGGCTTGAACCTGCCAGAACAGGGGAGACTGAGATGAGCTCTTAGGCAGAAGCTCTTGCCTGTGAGGGTGCCCAGAGAAGCTGTGGCTGCCCCATCCCTGGCAGTGTTCAAGGCCAGGTTGGACACAGGGGCTTGAAGCAAGCTGCTCCAGTGGAGGGGGTCCCTGCCCATGGCAGGGGTTGGAACTGGAGGAGCTTTAAGGTCCCTTCCAACCCAAACCAGGCTGGGATTCCACAGAGCTACTGGGCAGTGCATACTCTTGTTACTGCTCTCTTGTGGTACAATCTTAGGCTCTAGGCACTGACTCCACCACTCCCACATTTGGCACTGACAGGACTGCAGCATTTGCCACTGAAATGTTCTTGTTTCCCCTTTGCGAGGGCAGAGGGAACTCTGGATGTCACTGGCATTTACAGCCCCTCCTGCCTGGCCCCTGGGCTGCCCAGTATGCTTCTGATCCTGGTGGGTCCGCAGAGGTGCAGCCCTGCACCATTACTCCCTCACACAACCCCCACTGCCTCAGGGACAGGATGGACTGGACTCCTGCAGCCTGGGGCAGCCAGAGCCATGTCCTGCCCAGCCTGGGCACACTCAGGGCTGGCAGAAAAGGGAGGGCTGGGATGAAGGGCAGGTGTTGGGGTGACCTGCTAACTCAGTGGGGACCCTCTGGCATCCTCAGACCTGCTTTCCAGGTTGGATCAAGGCCTCTGCTGCACCATTCCCTTGGGGAAATGTTCTACCCCTGCCTTCCCCACAAAAGGAAATCCCAGAAGAGGAGCTGATGGGGGCGAAGGGGAAAGGGAAGGTAATAAGGGAGAGGTCCTGTGAATGGAGCAGCCCAGGGAGGAAAGCCAGCTCAGGCAGGGAGGCAGCGAGGTGCAGGTGGAGGAGAGCTCAGCTGAGGCATGATGCTGCTTTGGTCAGCGCTGATGTCACCCACAGTTCCAGTTTTGTAGGGAAGCAAGGAAGCCAAGATCTTGTGAGGAAGCAAGGAGCCTTGGATTTTTGTGATGGCTGAAAGAGACCCCAAGGAGGGTGATGGACCCTTAATCCACAGTTCTGGTGAGTTCAACGAGTTTAGTGTCTTCAGTAAGACTTTGTGGGGCAAAACACTTTCAGTGCCAATGTCTCTGGAGGACTCTGTAGGAGCTTACAGTCAAGATGAACGCATAGCACTCCATCATGTCCCCAGAATGTTAGAAGCTGTTCTATAATTACAAACAGATGGAGGACAACCTGACACTGCGAAATCAAACCCAACTGCCTTCTGTACTGTAACCTAAGGTGTAAGTGCAGGGTGGCCTGGGGATGTAGATGATCTCTCTGGAGGCAGTGGAGGGGCAAGCAGGTGCAGACTGAGGTGTCTCCAAGGGAGGGACCTCATTAGGACTGCAGGCAGGAAGGAAGGGGCAAGGCTGTGCACCAGGGAGCTGCCATCACACACATGCACAGGGAGGTGAGAGGAGGCAAAGGCTCAGGAATGCCCCTATGGAGGAGGAGGGCAGGAGAGAGAAGGACTTTGCTACTGGAAGCTGAGCAAGAAGTTTGCTCTCTGTGTGGCAACGGGGGGTGATAAGGAGTCTGGGAGCACGTTCTTGGCCGCACAGTGCCTGCCTGCCTTGGGACAGTGCACAAACGAGCAGGAAGAGGTTTCACAGTAAAGACATGAAGAGAGGGAGGACGGGCAGAGGATAGGAAACTCCTCTGGACATGATGTTGGTCCTGGGCTCTTCTCTGCTTTCTGTTGCCGTTGTAGTGTGAAGTTACGGGGAAGATTTGGATCCTGAATTTTTAGGTAAGGTTATGCCCAGGTCCTCACCTCAGCTTGGTGAAGTGGGGCTTGTGGAGCTGCACAGTGGTGAGCATAACACCTCAGCTGACTGCCTTGTGCTGAGCATGTCCCTGTCATGGTTTGTGGAGGAGGACGTGAAAGATGCAGTAGATGTGGAAGCATGTGATGGTACATGAGGGGACCAGTGTGGCTGATGGTTTTGGGAAGGCGGGGTGAAGGCTGGTTGAAGATGCCTTCTTCTCCCAAACATGAGGCAAAACTGACAGCATCTTCCTGTTCTTCCAGTCCTAAGGACACGCGAGGCAAGCCGTTACAAACTTCTGGCAGGTGAAGCCTTGGGGAGCTCAGAGGTGAGGTCCTGCAAGATGCGATGCCCAAGGCTGGGTGAGGAGCATGCAGGGATGGGGAGGAAGGCTCTGTGGCTGGGGGCTCCGGGGCTGCCCATCACTACCGCGCTGGGTGTCAGGAGCTGGTGGGTGCTGCCCTCGGGCCCAGGAGATGGAGCTCACAGGCCAGGCTGGCACAGCTCAGCTATCAGCCTGTTTCCTCCCTGCAGGAGGTGGGAGCAGGGCTAGCACTAGCTGGCACTAGGAATATTGCTCATATTCTCAGACCTCTCCTTCAGCAGCAAGCATGGCTGGAGGAGACAAACACAGCATGCAAGTGCTTTTCTCTGTGTTTCCCTCTGCAGGAGAGCGATGACAAGCTGAAGCCGAACCCAGACCCACTACTGCAGGGAAATTGCTGCAGCTGCATCAGAGAGGTAAGGGCTTTGCAGGTCACACCAGCGGGAAGTGGCACAGAAGAAGCCAGGCTGCCTGTCACTGGGTGCACCTTCACAACCCATTACTCACAGCAATTCCTCATCCTCCAGGAGAGTCCAGCCCCTTTTGCTGTGCTAACCCACCACACACTGTCCCACCATGCACTGCCCCAGTTTCCAAGTTTGCAGGAAGACAAACCCCACTTCCTTGCATCCTGTATTTATTCTCACTGCTAAACATTCCAGCCGCCTGTGGCCACAGTCTCTTCTGCTGATACCTGATGGCAGAGATTGAATAGCCCAGGTTCACTCACAAGGAAGTCAGCAGCATACATTTTCTCTTAGGAAACAGCAGCTTTCCTATCCTGAAGTTCCATTTGCAAAATGCTTCCTAAAACTCAGTGGGTGAAACACATCACTTGGAGCTCTGGGAGCTGTGTGTCCTACTACTGCATGGGGGATGCATGGACTAGCCAATGCCTTCCTCAGCCCAGTGGCATCTACCCAGGTGGGGCTGTGATCTCTCTTGGGCACTGCTGCAGGGATCTGCATGCATTAAGGGGGTCACGCGGCTCAGAAATAGCCAGTGCTTCTTTTGGTTCCCAGGGCAGAGGAGTTGCCAGTTACTGATTTTTCTGGACTTGTCACTGATGAGAGCAATACCTTTCCAGGCACCAGGCACAGGCACTGAGCTCCCATTCCAAGCTGCACCACCCCTCACTGTCAATCCTAGCACAACACCCCGTTCAGATCCAAACTGGCCACACTTGTGTTGCAGGGTCTTCCACAAGTGGTGCCAGAGATAATCCGAGAGGCTTTGAAGCACTGCATCACATATCAGTAAGTGCTGGTGGCATGATCCTGTCATCCCTTCCACCTGCAGAGCTCACCTCCCTGGTGCAGGCATCTTCCAGTGCTCCATGACAGGCCTTGGCTTTAAGGTGAATTCAGCAGTGACCATCACCTAAAGATATGCCACCTGGAGCAGACACCTCAGCAAGGCCGATGAGGAAATGTGGGCTCCTGCTGGACCCCTCTTCAACATCAAGGTGCAGCCCATGGTAGTGCTGGAGGTGCATCTGCCCCACTTCATCTGCCTCACAGGTACCACTCCCCTGCCGGTGCCCCCCGGACATCTCCTCAGAAAGCACTAAATTCTCTCTTCCCTCTGAGATTCCCTGTACTCCTTTGTATTCCTCTGCTTTGCTTTGGAATCCTTCCTCCTCTCATCTTCTACCAAGCCTTTCCCCAGTGGTCCTTCACCAGCTCTGGCCCCTCACCACCAGTGCCTCCTCACCCACCCTTTCCTCCCACTGATGAACCCCCCAGGCACTACCCCAGGCTCCCCCAGGGAGTTCCTCAGCTCTTTGCATTATGGCAGCTGTGATGGCAATGGTTGCCCCTGCTCTGCTCCACCTGGGCAGGAGCCAGCCAACTGCACCCACCCCCAGGCTGGACCACTCCAGGGTAGGATGCAGTAGGTCACACCTGGCCCAGGCAGAAGACAAAGTGGAATGGAATTGTCCATTTTCCCATAGGCAACATGAGGAGTTACAAGGCTTGGATCTGGGTCCTCTGCCCTGCAGTGATCTTACCAAGGCACAGCTAATGAGTGGAGAAGGATCATCAGCACCTGAGTGTGCAGAGGAGTCCCAGTCCCCATGCTGTGGCCCTAACACAGGCACTGGGTGTGCTGGATGAGACTCCTGTGGCAAATCTATGTCCTCTTCTGAAAAAGAGCAAGCTGCAAAAAGAGCTTCTTGTCTGCCTCCATCTCCCAGCCAGCGCCTGCAGGCACAGTCGTGTCAGCCAGACAGTGGCTCTAGGCACTCCTCGCTGACACAGCCATGCAGAGCAAAGAGCTGTCCTTAGAGTTCAGATTTGCAGGTTTCTGGGCCTGCAGCTCCCTGACAAAGCCCAAAAGCCCAAAGCACACCTGGGACTAAAAGAAGAGCATGTTGTCATGTGTGGGGGCATGTTCCCTTTCTGTTGCTCAAGCCTGACAGCCTAAGAGGGTGCCAGAACAACTAAACAGAACCTTGTTGCTTTTGCTGTCTCTCACAGAAGGCGTAGACACCAGCCAATGTTCCATTGCCCATTTTAAATCTAAGAATATGATCCTGAAGAGACCAACCAGGGTGGTTACATTCTCTGCTGTCCTGAGGAATCCCAGCTTCTCACTGCTTGGGGTGCTTTGGAGGAAGTTACATTCGACCTTAAATTCATTTCCTATGCATTCTTTGGTGCTGATCTATCAGCAGCTCAGGGCTGCAAACACAACTTTTCACCTCTACCTGATCCCAGATGACAAATCTGTGAAGCAGGTAAGACAGAAGGAGCTTGACTGGGTTACAAAAGGATGACATCTGTATGGCTGCAGTAGCCGGAGCTGGATTTGATAAGCAGAGATGCCTCCCAGGTTTGCTGCCTCTGATTCACACACAGCTCTGTGCCCCCATCTCCCACTGCAGGACAGCACTCTTGCTCCTGCCTACCCCACTCTCTTTCACAAACACCTCCAGGAATCACTGTCCATGTTTTTGGCTGGGGCAGCATGTCCTAGCACAAGCAAAGCCATGGCACAGGATGCTCTGCAGCACGGAGCAGATGTAGGACTTGGAGCCACTGCCAGGCACAGCCCTAGGTGGCTGCTCACCAGCTCTTCTGCTGCCTGCAAGCGCCTACCCTCTGTTAGAGAGACACTGCATCACCCTGCCCATGTTCCTGCCTGCACACAGGAGCTTCCTGCCTGTGTGGAGTGGGAGCTGCCTAGCTCCTGAAGCACAGCACTGCCCGCGACACACTAGCTGGTCTGTTCTGACTTGGTCAATATCTTCTTGCATTCCCCAGGACCAGCTCCAGGTCACAGCTTTTCTGGTGTTTTAATTTTCTCTCTCAAAAGCCATGCTTGATGTTTACAGGCCATAGAAAACCAAGAAAAGAACTGGAATTCAAGGCTTATTCTCAAGCCTCCTCCATTCAGCCCTCTGTTCTTTGGCTGCATTTACCGGGTTACCAGTACAGATTTGGTGGTGATAACACCTGAAGTAAGTGGAATTGTTCTCTCCCCCTTCCCCCCCTCCCCCCCCAGTGAATTAGAAGATGCTAGAAGGCTCTGTCTTCAGCCATACTCTGCTGCCAGAACCTGTCTTGCTTGGAGCTGTACTGCTTCCAAGTGGCGAAGTTACTTCATGATATACATCCCCAGAACGACTGCAGAGCACACCCCAAAGCCCCAGAGAGCAGTTTTAAAGATGACAGAGCCAAGCTCTTGGCAGTGTCAGGTAAAAGCAATAGAAGCCATAACTTGCAACCTAGGAAGTTCAGGCTGAATATTGGGAAAAATGTATTACCCAGTGGAGATGCAGCCATCAGAGCAGGTTAGAAGGTGGCTACATTCTTGCATCCTGGGGTTTTCAGTGCTCAGCTAGACAAAGCCATTTCTCAGCACATCTAGACTGGACATCAGTCCATCTTTGGGAGGTAGGTCAGACAAGATGCTTCAGAGGTCTTTTCCCACCAAAATTAATGCTTTTGACAGCATAGCAGAGCACTGACATATGCATCTTCCCTTTTCTCTTGCTGGTATAGCCAGGAAACACAGGATGTGAATTCACTGCAGCTCCTCACAATGAGATTGAACTAGCTAATTGTCTTTACAGGCACACTTGCCATTTTGTTACAAGAGTCCTAAGGAACAGCAGCTCTTTGTTGAGATCTACATCAACAACATGGAAGAGGAAATTGGGCTCCTTATGACAAACACACGTGATAATACTGAGGTCTGAAGGGCATCGTTGAGACCAGGTAGGAACAGCAGGTCCATCTAGGAGCTCATTTATCTTAGCAAAAGCAGAGGTGCATCACCTAAGAGACCTTACATATTTTGTGGTCACAGTCATCCACACATCCTGCAGGAATAGCAAACGCTGTCTATGTGTGCAAAACCAGGCCACTGAGGATATAAGGACCTGAAAGGACACCCCAATATACATCAGACTAGAGCTTCACATTTATGTGAAATTTTATATGCCTGGGGCTTAGAAGAGCATGACAGTGCTATCAGCCTCTCTTCTCTTGGCTACTGTTTACGTAGAAGGCTGACTTATTTTTTTAAGTCCATGAACATAAGGAACACCTGGGGATCTCCTAGTGCAACCACGGTACAATACAGAGGAGGTTAACATCAGTGAAAATCAGCATCTTGAACCTCATGAGGTTCAACAAGGCCAAGTGTAGGGTCCTGGCCCCTGGATTGGGGCAACCCCTGGTATCAATACAGGAGGGATTGAGAGTAGGCCTGAGGAGAAAGACTTGGAGGCACTGGGGAATGAAGGGTTAGACAAGAGCCAGCACTGTGCGCTTGCAGCCCAGAGGCCAATTGTATCCTGGGCTGCAGCGAGAGGAGTGTGAGCAGCAGGTCAAGGGAGGTGATTCTGCCCCTCTGCGCTGCTCTGGGGAGACCTCACCTGGAGTCTATGCCCAGCTCTGGAGTCCTCAATACAGCGAAGCCATGGGTCCAGGGGATGGACACACAGATCATCAAAGGGCTGGAGCACCTCTCCTATGAAGAAAGGTGAAAGCAGTTGGGGTTGTCCAGCCTGGAGAGAAGACTCTCGGGAGACCATATTGTGGCCTTTCAATACTTAAAAGGAGCATATAAGAAAGATGGGGAGAGACATTTTAGCAGGATCTGTTGTGATAGCATGAAGGGTGGCATTTTTAAACTGAAAGAAGGGAGACTGAGGATGAACAAGAAGAAGACGTTTGTTACTGTGAGGGTGGTGAGACACTGGCACAGGTTGCCCAGAGAAGTGGTGGATGCCCCATCCCTGGAGACATTTAAGGCCAGGCTGGATGTGGTTCTGGGAACTTGATCTAGTTGAAGATGTCCCTGCTCCTTGTAGGGGGGCTGGACTGGATGAGCTTCAAAGGTCCCTTCCAACCCAAACTATTCTGTGATTCTATCTTTAAAAGCTGCATGTTCAGCCAGCATTTCTCTTCCAGATTGTCTGGGTATGACACCAGTGTGTGACACAATGCCCAGAGCACACTGGGTTAAGTCAAGGCCAGATGGACCAGAGCCTGCCTTCTCCATGCACTTCTGCATGGCTGGATCAGTTCTGCAGCCGCCGCACCCACCATTAACATCACGCAGCAATACCCACCCCTGAGTCCCCTGTGGAGAAGTGTGCTTGTCGTGCCTTGAGACCCCCCGCCCTCTGCTGGTCTGATCCGGCACCCCCAAGAGTAACACCTACAGCTGAGTACTGCACAGACAGGCTGGAACAATAGGAGAAATGGCCAAGAGCTTTGTGGAGGAATGGGCACCTGAGGAAGATGTTGTGAAGGACTGGGCACCATCATTTCAGTGATGGCATTTTCAGTGATCTCTCTCTTTTCACTTTCAGGTGATATTAATCCTCCTGCCTCTGCCTTTATGAACATGTCAGGTCAGTACAGCATTCCAGAGCTACCTTTTTAGAATCTAAATCTATTTCTTTGGAGCTCACCAGTCTCTGGTTTAAAGCAGATTATCAGCCTTTCTTCCCATCCTTATGATAGTTTCTAGACAAAAAGCCTTCAAAGCTGCAACCTCAAACTGTTGTTCCCACATTGTTGGCAGCACACTCTGTGCCATGCTGACAGGTAAAGTGGCATGGTGCAGGTGACCCTGCAGACTGGTCCTCCCTCCTTGCTTTGCTTCTAGTGCTCCCACCACTGGTTCCTCCTTCCTTGCCCTGCTTCCAGTGCTCCCACTGCTGTTGCAGCTGGTGCTTATCCTTGTTGGTGGAGGCTGGAGCCACACGGCTGTGGGACAGAGTGCACAGCTGTGGTGTCTGCTGCCTTTGGATGCCACATGCAGCAGCACAGCACTCGGCTGCTGCAGCACAGTAATGGATGCTCTGTCTCTGCTAGGTGAAGCATTCTTGAAGAAGCACAAGGCCAAACTTTGCTCCAGGATGAGGCAGCTCACCATTCTGCTGCACTTGAGGAATGCAAATGTCATCAATAGTGATGAAGAAGAGGAGCTGCGAAGTCAAAATAAGAGTGTAACAAGGAACCTAATTTGGCTGGATCTAATTGAGAAGAAGGGTCTGGAGGCCCAGGAACAGCTCTACCAGACCCTCCGTTTGAAAGACCCATATCTTATTGCAGATCTGGAGAATTCCAGCTAGGTCCGGAAAAGCAGAATTGCTTTTGCTCCCATTGCTCAGCTTATGGGAACTATGGAAGGGCAGTTAAAGTGCGGAATCCCAACGTTACAATGGAAAATGCAATAATCCCTCTGAGTCTCCTGGTCCCAGGCCTGCATTACTTGGCTGATTCTATTGCCAGCAGTGAACAGTGTCATGACAGCCCTGGTGAGAAACTGCTGGAACAAGAGACCTTGGTTCCAAATCCAGTGCCAATACCTTGGATCTGTCTGCTCCTCTGAGTCAGGGCCCTACCTCTCCAAAAGCTCCATGCAGCTGCTGGCAGGTGAAGGAGCACCTCTCAAAGGAGCCATAGAAAATAACAGAAGAGACTCTTGAGCAACCTGCTCCAGTGGAAGGTGTCACTGCCCATGGCAGGGCATTGGAACTGGATGAGCTTTAAGGTCCCTCCCAACCCAAACTGTTCCATGATTCTATGATTCAGGTTCATGCATCTTCAGGGAAAGTCTGACTCAACACTTGGACACGGGCTGGGAGGGGTGAAGAAATGGACCCATGCAGACAGGAAGGGGAACCAGGAAGAACAAAGCGGGATGAAACAGAAAGGTGTTTTAAAAGGGGCCGTTTGGTTATAAGCCAGGCTGAGCCCTGTGCCGGTCACCACAGTCTGTCCTGGCTTTTTATATTTTCATATTAAACGTTTTTGTAATCATTTCTCTGCATCATCTCACTCCCAGATCTGAGTTTGAGTGGGTGCTGCAAGGACCAGGTGCCACCTACTGGGGAGACTTGTGTGTGCCTCAGGGGATTTGGTGTCACATTCTGCATCGAGAAGTGGGTCTTTTACTTCCGGGCATGGGGTGGGAATGGTATCACCAAAACTCGCATCTGGAGGGGACCAGCGTGATGCAAATGCTCTGTGCAGCTGGAGCTGGATCGCGTGTCATAGCCCGTGTGTCTGGTTGGGGACCAGAGTATCCCCACCACGACTGGGTGTGGGGGAGGTTGTGCATTCACCACGGAAATTCAAGCTGGATCAGGTGGTGAGCCCAGGATCCCTGGCGGGTGGGAGGGCTGGGATGCAGGCGGGGATGCCAGGGAAACTGAGGGGCTGTGCTGGTGCTCAGTGGAGCCCCAAGTGTGCGTGTGATTGTGAACCCTGAATGTGTGCACTCACACAGTGCCTTGCCAGGCATTGGAACAGGCTGCCCAGGGCAGGGCTGTAGTCACCGTCCCTGCAAGTGTTCACACACTGTGGAGATGAGGCCTCAGTGCCATGGGTCAGTGGTGGCCTTGGCAGTGCTGGAGGAGCGGTTGGACTGGATGAGTTTCAAGGTCTTTTCCAGGCTGGTTGATTCTGTGACACTTCTATGACACCAGTGACTTCCTGCCTCTGCCACCCCAGAGGAGGAGGGCACGGTACTGGTGTGTGAGGTGAGTCGGGTGTGTGGGTGCTGACAACGAAAGCCGGTGGCCACCCGTGTGTCCGTGCGTGTGTCCCTGGGAGAAGCGCTCAGCCTCTCTGCAGGGTGAATCCACAGCGGGGAAAGCGGCAGCCGCAGCCGCGGCCTGGGCAGGATCGAGGATCTCTGGGCTCCAGCGGCCGGGCAAGGGCGGGGCCGGCGAGATCCCTGCGGGGAGGGCGAGCGCGCCCACACCGTTACCTGCCCTGCCCGGGCAAGGGCAGCACCGGGGGCTGGGCGGGGCGCGCGGGGGTGTACCCCCCGGCATTGGTGGGAGGTGCCCGCGGGGGAGGAGGAGCCTCTTTCTGATTGGTTCTCTCTCCGCGGGGCGGGGAGTGGGGGGAGTTCTCTCTCGCGGGAACAGGGCACAGCGCGGGAAATTTTTCCCGCGGTGGCGGGTTGGACCGGACCGTGATGGTGCTGCCGGGCGGCGGAGACCCCGAGGGAGCGCGGAGGGGCCGGCGGCCTGGCGGGCCCTGGGGGCCTGCGGCGGGGGCTGACGGCGCTGCGGCTGGCAGGGACGATGGCCCCGCACTGTCCGCTCTCAAGCGCCTGGAGCGATCGCAGCGCACCGATCGGCTGGACGCGCTGTTCGGATTCGAGCGACTAGCGGAGCCCGGCGAGCGGACGGGCTGGCTCATCAACATGCATCCGGTATGGACAGGCGGGACGTGGGGCGAGCAGCCAACCCGTGGGGCATGGGGAGGAGGCCCCCGGTAGGACTCGGTGGGGGGAGTCGGGGAGGCCTCACGGAGCCCCTTGCTGAGTCCATTGTGCCCCTGGGCAGACGGAGGTGCTGGATGAGGACCGGCGGTCAGTGAGCGCTGTGGACTATTACTTCATCCAGGAGGACGGGAGTCGCTTCAAGGTGAGTTCCCCGGGGGTCCGGGTGCGACACGGGATCTCGTGAGTGGGACTTGTTGCCGTCACCGGTCTCGTCTCTCCTAGGTGGCCCTGCCCTACAAGCCTTACTTCTACGTCGCCACTCAGAAGGTGAGGAGGGGATCGTGGGAGGGCTGAGGTATCCAGGGAAGGGGACAGCAGGCCCCTGGGGAGCTCGAGATGTCCTGCACATCAAACTTCGTGGCCATCTCCCAAGGACAGTGAACTGCTCAGTTTTGGGGGTCTCTCGGCAGGGCTGCGAGCGAGAGGTGTCCTCCTTCCTCTCCAAGAAGTTCCAAGGGAAGGTTGCAAAGCTTGAAACTGTCCCCAAAGAAGACTTGGACCTGGTCTGTATTCCTCTGCCCTCTGTGCTCTTGAGTAATGGGGTTTTTTGGACATTGCACAGCTCTAGTGAAGTAGGAAGGGACTGAGTAAAGGGAAACAGCATGCTTCAGGCTCCTAGTGCTGCTGTGGTGCCTGTCAGTAACGGGTAGCTATGACTAATTACATTATTCTCCTTGAGCACATCAGCCATTTCACAGCATCTTCAAGGTGTTAAATTTTGGGATTTAATTGGAGGAGGAGAGGTTACGGTGGGAGGGAGCATCTGCTCATCCTTGACCTGCTCTTCTTCCTCTTCCCTGGGTGGATCCTAGGTGGTCCTGCCTGCATGGGCAGCAGGGCTAGCTGTGTCCTTGCTCTTGCAGCTTCTGCACTCTTCCCTGATGTCTCTTCTTGATGCTTGACTCTCCCACCCATTGGCACCTTGTTTGTTTTTGGTTTTTCTTTTAGCCAATTCTGCCACCTGTACCAGTCTAGTATGCCTTCCCCACACTCTTAAATGGAAGCATAGAAGAGTTTGGGTTGGAAAGGACTTTCAAAGGTCATTTAGTCCAAACTCCTGCAACGAGCAGGGACATCTTCAAGTAGATTAGGTTGCTCAGAACCATATACAGCCTGGCCTTGAATGTCTCCAAGGATGGCAGTACTCATCCTCCTGAGCTGGCATTGTCTTGCTGCTTTGCAGCCAAACCACTTGGTGGGTCTGAAGAGGAACTATATCAAGCTGTCCTTCAACACGGTAGATGACTTGGTAAAGGTGCGTAAGGAGATCTCTCCTGCCGTGAGGAAAAACAGAGAGCGGGACCAGGCGAGCGATGTCTACATGGCCATGCTGTCAAGGTGGGAGCTCTCCTGAGGGCCTCTCATTTTATTAACTGGGCTCCCTTAATTATTTCTTAGCTGTGCCCAGAGAGCTGTTGTCCTGCCTGGGTCTGTCCCCAGTTATACCACCTTCTCTGAGGTGGTTCTTCCACCTCAGTGCTGCACATTAGAAGGCCCAGAGCCTCAGGGATCTGATGTGGTGTGGTGGTACCTCTGCCTGCCTGGCACATAGATACCCTGTCTCCTGAGAAAGAATACTCAGAGGCATTGGGCAACCTTCTAGCAATGACTAAAGGGAAGAAAGCCCCAACCAACATGTTCTATCTGAATGAAAAGCAGGAGCTTGTTTGCAAGGTTGGGAGCACGATTGCAGGCAGAAAAAAAACCCAAAACAAAACCTCTTTTATTTTTTTTTAAAGCCACCTAGTATAGAAATATGAGCCCTGTCTTTGGGCTTCTGCCCCTAAAGTCTGATCTTAGTTGAAACTTGAGGAAGAATCAGGTGAGATGAGTGCCCCCGCTCACCTGGAAGGTGTACTGTCCCTCTTCCAAGTCCTTCCCATGTTGCCTCATTCTTAGACTCATTATCTTACTTATAAATCCAGTGCCATAAGAACTGTTCATTCTATAGGCACACGTGGGGTTTGTCTGCCTATATCTGTGAGCAGACACAGCTCAGAAGTGTGAAGAAAAGTGAATTTAGGTGGGAGCAATGGGCTGTACTTGCTCCTGTCCTGCAAGCAGAGGGGGCTGCATAGTGGAGAAGTGTTTCCTGTTCTCTCCTGTCTCTGACTCCTGCTGGGTGTCACAGTGCCATGTGGCTGTCACCTGAGGCCAAGGCTATGGAGTTGTGCACTCAGGTAAAGCAGCTGCTTTGCTCTGCTTCTTGCAGTGCTCTGAGTGGAGGCATTTTGACCATGGATGAAGATGGAGCTTCCAGAAAGGTGGCCAGCCAGATGGACAACATCCTGGATATGCGGGAGTACGATGTACCCTACCACGTTCGCCTGTCCATTGACCTGAAGATCCACGTGGTGAGTAAAGAATAGGGAAGCTGGAAATGCTTCTGCACTCCTGAAGTGTGTGCCAGGGAGAAACATTTTTTCTCCAGGACCTTTGCAAAGGTGCTGGGGACCACAAGTTCATGTGTAAAGCTTAGTCCCCTACTGCTGGGCCTCTTCCGTAGTTACTGACATGAAGCAGAGTTAAATGACTGATGCACAGCCTCAGTTTGAGCCTTTCTGCATTTAAACTCATGCATTTAAACGTCTGTCCCCAGCAGCTGAACAGCAGTGACCCAAGGAGCTGGCCCTGAGGTCACACTGCCCACCCTCTTCTCCCAACAGGCTCACTGGTACAACGTGCGGTACCGGGGCAGCACCTACCCCCCTGAAATCACTCGCCGAGATGACCTCATGGAGCGTCCGGTGAGTGCAGGTTGAGCTGGGCTGGGTTGGGATAGGATGGGTTTGGTTGGGTAAGTGTCTGTCTGTCCAAGCGCGCAGCCAGGCCTGCCCCGAGGAGCTGGTTTCCGATGAGCTGCAGGTGTCATGCTGTGGTGGCAGGGGGAAAGCCCTGTTTCTGGTCTTGGGTAGTGATTTTGGGGTTGTTAAAGCAGTAAAATGATTACTGGGGAGAGTCTGGTTCACTTGCTGGAATGGGAATTGTGCTGAACTTCAAGTCAGCTTTAGAATGTTTTTCTAATGGATTTGGTCCTGCTCAGGATCCTGTCGTTCTTGCCTTTGACATTGAGACTACCAAACTCCCTCTGAAGTTTCCTGACGCAGAGACAGACCAGATCATGATGATCTCCTACATGATTGATGGGCAGGTAAGGGACAGCAGAGTGGTTTCCTCCATGCTTCAGCAGCAGAGCTGGGGAATAGGCCAATGTTTCCCCTCTAACCCAGCCCACTCCAGGCTTGTCTTGTTGCTGGCTGTTTGGTGTGTGGAGATGAAATTAACGTCTGAATGATGCATGAGATAGTTTTGTGGTGCCCAGGTCAGGTTGCTGGTGCTCCTCTGGGGGACCTGGAGAGCACAGGGACAACTCTGCTGTCCCAAGCTGTCTCTCTGTGGCCTTCTTTAGCCAATGGCCAGTGGTGGTTCAGCAGATAACTCCCAAACAGTTGTTCACACTTGACAGAAGCTCTGTCTTTCAAGAGGCAAAATGTCCCATCATTTGGACAGCATTTTTGTCTTGTCTGCAGGCCAGGTTGTCCTGACTACCTCTTTGTCACCTCCACAGGGCTACCTCATCACAAACAGGGAGATTGTCTCTGAAGATATTGAAGACTTTGAGTTTACTCCCAAGCCAGAGTATGAGGGGCAATTTTGTGTCTTTAATGAACCAGATGAAGTAAGTCATTTCTCTCCAGCTAACATTTTACCTGCCTGGGGCTCTTGTTCAACAAGAGCTAAGAGCTTGGTGGGCTGCTTCTCTGGGGAACATGGTTGGTTGAGCAGAGCTGGTCATGCTTTGATTTCTTGGCAAAAAGGATGAGGTTGGGTTTGGGCTATGTGGGGAAGAGAGAGGAAGGGTGGGAGAAGATGGAAGGAATCCACCACCTCTCCATGGAGGAGATGAAGTTATTTTATATGTATACATATTTTCTACTCTTCTATTTTATCCTAGGCTCATTTAATCCAGAGATGGTTTGAACATATCCAGGAGACCAAACCAAACATCATTGTCACATACAATGGAGACTTCTTTGACTGGTATGATGAAGAATGAAAACTAAGCTGGTAGGGTGTCACCTGAGCTGTGGGGCAGGCTTGACATCCTTCCATAGCTCACACAGTAGTTGATGACAGTGTGTGATCCATGCCAACTCTCTGGCTAGTTTGAACACCTCACGAAATCCTGTGGCTGCTGGCTTGGAAGTATGAACTTTTGTAGAGTCCCATCTGCTTGGTTTTGCTGCTTTAAAGCCCTTGTCCGTGTGGCAGTGTTGGTGTACGGATGAGCTCAATCTTGGGTCACCTGGAGGATACTGGGGAGAGGAGTGCAGGCAAGCCATTGGGAAGCAAGGGGAAAGGTCTTGGTGCAGGATGCAAGGAGCAGCGTTGCCTTTTGGGTCAGCAGCAGTTCTGCTCTGGGGAAGTTTTCCCCATAACCAGATAATTGGAAGAAAAATTCATTTGTAACGAAGTTGGTAACAAAGCGGCTGTGAAACTGTTGTCAAAGCTGAAGGGAAATGATTGCTCTGTTCCCACTCCTTATGTTGCCTCTTTCCCCAGGCCCTTTGTAGAAGCAAGAGCAACCGTTCATGGAATGAATATGTACCAGGAAATCGGGTTTCAGAAGGACAGCCAGGGAGAATACAAAGCATCCCAGTGCATCCACATGGACTGTCTAAGGTATCAAATGCTGCCCTTTTACCAGGTACCCTGCATCTTTCTCTTGAGTTTATATAAAAATCCTACAGTTGCATTTGAATACTGTCCTCCTGCCTGTTGGAAGCTCTCATCTCTTGCACCTCCTATGGCTGATGTGATAGTCCATTTCTTTGTGCTGCTTCCCCTTGGCACTCTGCATACCACAGAAGCTGCCAAGCCTTCCCCATGAAGTGCTCTTGGGGCTATCTCTCTCCTGCAGCCTGCTGATGACTGTCCTTGGGTGTTTGAGTTCTGATTTGAGGGAGCAGGGAAAGG
Organism: Melopsittacus undulatus; assembly: GCF_012275295.1. Taxonomy (NCBI): domain Eukaryota; kingdom Metazoa; phylum Chordata; class Aves; order Psittaciformes; family Psittaculidae; genus Melopsittacus; species Melopsittacus undulatus. The sequence continues at coordinate 355,749 of NC_047538.1, read as the reverse complement.
GTGGGATAGGATCCATTGGAGTGGGGAAGGAACTGTGTCCTAACCCAGTAGCCTCCAGGCAGAGACAGAAGATGAAAGGACATGTGCATGCATGTGAGAGAGAAGTTGGGGTTTAGGTGGGTTTCTTCCCCTGGAGCAGTGTCTGGACTTTGGAGGGTGGCTGCTTCTTCTGCAGGCATCTCCAGTTGCAGTTCTGGTGACATCTCCAGTGGTTAAATATTTAATATAAAGGCACTTGAGGGAGTTGGAGGGTGCTAATTTTGAGCAGTGGTGATGGCATGGATAGTGGAGTTTGTCCTGGTTGGAACTCAAGTGCGTTGGTGGAGGTGCAGGATACCTAAAGCTGGGCAGCCTCTCACACTTGGATGCTTGGCTCTTGGATGTCCTTGGTGAGAGGTCCCCTTTGCAGTCAAGATCCCATTTGGAGGCCTGAGGCCCTTTCTGAAAGGCAGAGTTTGTTCCTCTGCACAAACTGCTATTTTCATAATTCTGTCCAGGTGGGTGAAGAGGGACAGTTACCTGCCAGTGGGAAGTCACAACCTGAAAGCAGCAGCTAAAGCTAAACTGGGTTATGATCCAGTGGAGCTGGACCCTGAAGAGATGTGCCGGATGGCTACAGAGGAGCCTCAGGTATTCCCTCTCTGTGCTGTATCTCCTCTGAGCAATTGGAAAACAAGTGTAGAGTAGCTGCAATATGACTGAATCTAACTTAAAGGGTTTCAAAATGTTCTTGCTTAGTGCAGTCATTCTGAGAAATTAACTCTCTTTGTCTCCCCAGATTGCTGATGCCTCAGAAGTACTTGAGTTTGTGGGGAGAAAGAACAGGGTTTCTTTGAAATGGTTGTAGCACTGGCATTGCACAGTGCATCCTCTGTGTGTGTTTATGCCAATGGGAGGTGGCACAAACACAGGCACCAGAAAGGGCCATGACTTGCTGAGGAGGGACAAGAACTAGGCTTAGTGTCCGGGTGTTGTAGGCAGGAGATTTCTGCTGAAGCTCTGGTGCAGCCTCCTGATTCCCAAACAGGGCAGCGTCTGTGTCATGGGCTCATCCTCCTCATTTCTTGTCATTTGAAGGTGATATATGATGGTCTAACTAGAGCTAGAGCAGGATGTCCTTGGAAGTGAACAGATTATTCTTTACAATCTAAGAGATGGGGAAATACACTTTTCCCCTCTTCCCACTCATACAAGTGAGTCCAGCAGGAAGCAGTGAAAGATGTTGTCACTGAGCTGCTCTGTCACGTGATTGTGATTAATTTGCCTGTCACCCTTCTTTGGCAGACCCTGGCCACCTATTCAGTGTCCGATGCAGTTGCTACCTATTACATGTATATGAAGTACGTGCATCCTTTCATTTTTGCCTTGTGCACCATCATTCCCATGGAGCCGGATGAGGTAGGTGCATTCCTGAAACGTGGCTCTTCACCCAGCAAAGAAAACATCTCCCATGCTGCAGGGATGCTCTGGCCATGGACCTGATTCCTTCTGCTAGAGCATTTTCCCATCTGTGTCAGGGAGAGTGGATTTGGAGGCTACTCCTTTTGTTCCACAGCTCCAGGAGGCTTTGAGAGAGGTGCCAAAAAACAAGAGATCTCAGGGTTGGCAATACAGGTCTGGAGCAAGAAGGTGTGGGTCATACTCCATGCTCAGCCAAGTTTACTTGCAGTTGTGGTCATGCAAAGTTGGGTCTCCTGATGACTGCTGTCAGCTGTAGGGGGGATGGTTAGAAAGCTGTTAGTGGTAAGCATATAGGAAGTGTCCCTCTGTCCCTTCTTGCTGAATCACAGTATGGCTTGGGTTGGAAGGACCTTCCAAGATCACATAGTCCAACACTCCTGTCATAGGGAAGGCAGATCAGGTTGCTGAAAGCTGCATCTAACCTGGCCTTGAACTGGAAGGGATGGGGCATCCACATCTTCTCTGTGCAACCTATTCCACCCTGCTAACTAAATAATTTCCTCCTTACTTAACTCCATTATTTTTGAGTTTAAAACTGACTTTAATGTCATTTAGGTGTTAAGAAAAGGATCTGGGACACTGTGTGAGGCACTGCTGATGGTTCAGGCCTATCATGCCAACATCATCTTCCCCAACAAGCAGGAGCAGGAATTCAACAAACTTACAGAAGATGGCCATGTGCTGGACTCGGAGACATACGTGGGAGGCCACGTGGAAGCTCTGGAGTCAGGGGTCTTCCGCAGTGACATCCCCTGCCGCTTCAGAATGGTAAGGGGCTGTGCTGCCCACTCATGTCCTCGCGGAGCGTGGTGGTGAGAAATAACCCTCTGGTGTTAACGTCTCCTGTGTGTCCCTGGGCAGTGCCTATCATACTTCAGGAAACCTTAAGCACCTGAAGCTGTATGGTGCTGGGCTGGGAAGGGACGGGAAGAGGCCTCCAACTGGCCATCTGTGCTTCAATGGGAGAGGAAGTGTCATATGTGTCACATGCTGGAAGCAAGCCAAACCTTGTTGACAACAAGGAAAAATGACAAAGTGGGGTTTTGGGTTTGGTTTTGAGCCAGTGGTTCTTGGAAGTTATGCCTCTGCTCCCTTTGGGGTCCTGTCCTCTGTCCTTCTCCCGCCCAAAGATTCTTCTGAACCCTTCCTGGGCATTGTTCACCTGTTTCTGTTTCATGCTGTTATCACCATCACCTCCCCCTGCCCTGCTTCATGCTTGTATTGTGCTCATGGGTTCCAGAGGCAGCTTCACTCTGCCACTTAGTGCAGGACATTTTGACGGGTATCATGTAGTGAATGATCACAGGGGAGCATACACTGTGTATAAAAGGATCTAGACCAAGTCTGACTATTTGGAGCACGTGACCATGTCAGCATGTGACCATGAGAGGTGCTGCACAGCCAAATGTAACTAGCTGCAGTTGTCCTTGTCTCTTCCCTTCATTCTTTTTTTGCACCTACCCGTGTTTCAGTATGCTGCCCTGTGCTGCAGGGTCACGCTTGGAGCTGCCCAGGTCAGTCAGGAACACAGGCAGCAGGGCAGGAGCTGCCAGGCTGCAGCCAGGGATGGCTGCCCCTGGTCTCAGTGTGGTCTCACACTCCTACAGAATCCTGCTGCCTTCGACTTCCTGGTGCAGAATGTGGAGAAGACGCTGCGGCACGCCATCGAGGATGAGGAGGGTCTGCCACTGGATCAGGTCACCAACTTCCAGGAGGTCTGTCACCTCTGGCATGCTGGGCTTGGCAAATTGAAAGTGCCAGTTTAGGGTCATTTTATGCTCTATGGAGAGAGACCAAGAAGCCCATCTATGGACACCTGCAGAGCAGATGGTGTTAAGGGATGTTGTAAGCAGCCACAGCCTCCAGCAGCCCCAGTCAGGAATTCCCTTGTGCAGCTGCTGGAGCCCAGCCTGGGGATGTGGCATCTCTACCCCAGCTGGAGGACACAGTTCCTGCTTTCCCCTTTGCAGGTCAAAAAGTTCTGAGAGAGCTGGGAAGGGATTTAGTGAGAAGACTGACCTGCTCAGATAGCTCAAATACTTGTGCTCCTCTTGTTCCCTGCTTTTTATCAGCTACAGAGTATAGGTCACCCCTCTCCAAAGCTGAGTCTGCATTTTCTTGGAGGACATCATCAGTTAGTTACTGGGGACTTCTGATCTTTGCTGTTTTCTGCATAAACCCACTTGCACTGAAAAGGTTCTTGGTCAAGTAACCTTTAGGAAATAGTTGCTTTCACCTTCCACATAGCCCTACAGATAAAGCCTACCTTGGAGATCCAACCCAAAACCTGCACTACAGGTGGTCTTTTTATCTTGCCACAGGTTTGTGATGAAATCAAAGTCAAACTGAATTCCCTGAAGGATGTTCCAAACAGAATTGAGTGTCCCCTTATCTACCATCTAGACGTGGGGGCCATGTACCCCAACATCATTCTGACCAACAGGTTGCAGGTGGGTAACATCAATCTCATCTCTTCTAATTTGGCTTTCAGATGACCTTGGTGGTTCCTGTTGTTGGATCTACTTAACATCAAAAGCTGAACTTTCTGCTCAGGGCAGGGGGATCAGATAAGACTGAGTGAAATTCAGGCAGGCTGGCAGGTCTTCAAAGGCTGAGCTACAACTCAGTCTGAGGACACTTCCCAGAGAAACAGCATTGGTTTTGTGGGGTTTGTGTTCCCAAAAGGCTCTGGAAAGGAGAACTCTATGTGTGCAGTTCTGGCATCCCAGTGTAAGGACATGAGATGTTGGAGCAAGTCCAGAGGAGGCCACAAGGATGACTGGGGCCTGGAGCACTTCCTATATGGAGACCGGCTGAGAACACTGGGGCTGTTTAGCCTGGAGAAGAGAAGCTGCATGGAGACCTCAGAGCAGCCTTCCAGTATTTGAAGGGGGCTACAAGGGTGCTGGAGAGGGATTCTTCATCAGGGACTGTAGTGACAGGACAAGAGATGATGGGTTCAAACTGAAGCAGGAGATTTAGGTTGGATATAAGAAGAAGTTCTTTACTGTGAGAGTGGTGAGACCCTGGCACAGGTTATTGTGGCTGCCCCATCCCTAGTAGTGTTCAAGGCCAGGTTGGATGGGGTTTGGAGCAAGCTGCTCCAGTGGAAGGTGTCCCTGCCCATGGCAGGATAAGCTTTAAGGCTCTTTCCAACCCAAACCAGTCTGGGATTCTGTGATGTTCACATCTATGCTCTTTGGCCACCTAGTGCCTGTTCTGGTGTGAGTTGTCCTTTGGAGAGCTGTCCCCTGAGACCTGTGTCTCTTCCTTGTATCCAGCCCTCAGCCATGGTGGATGAGGCCACGTGTGCTGCCTGTGACTTCAATAAGCCAGGTGCCAACTGCCAGCGCCGGATGACTTGGCAGTGGAGAGGAGAGTTCAGTAAGTGCAGTCCAGCCCACAGGGATGGAGAAGAATTCCTGCTTCTCCACTGGGAAACTGATGGGTGCCCTGCTCCGCAGTGCCCGCCAGCCGCAGTGAGTACCACCGCATCCAGCAGCAGCTGGAGTCGGAGAAGTTCCCTGCTCTGGTCCCTGATGCAGCGCCCCGTGCCTTCCATGAACTCTCCCGGGAGGAGCAGGCCAAGTACGAGAAGAAGCGGTTGGCAGGTAAAAACACAACAAAAGGAATGCAAAGTGATCGTGGTGACATGGTCAGTGTGTGCAGCCCAGCCCCTGAGCAGCACTCACCAGCACTTGGCTCTTAGGCTGTGCGGTTGGTCCAGCCTGGGTCTGGTATCTAACTAAGCTTTGACAGACCTGCTCCAGGACCTTAGAGGGCTCCTGTGATTTCCACAGAGGGGCCAGACACTGGTGCCTGTGTCAGTGTTTCTCCTTTTGTCTGCTGAGAGCCATGGATTTGAGCTGAAGCGTGAATGGTTCCATGTCAGAAGGCTGCTATGTAAAGCCTGTTAAAGAAAGGGGAACATAACATTATCCTGTCACTGAGTGATGCAGAATCAGCCAGCTGGGGGCAGAGCCTAGGTTTGTGGATGGGTCCTATGTGCATCAGGATGAGTTTATTTCCTCCACCTGCCCTTGCATCTCCATAAGGAGCTGCTGCTTCTCTCCATGCTGGTATCTTCTTTGCAGTAGGACTGTGCCTGCTACGTAGATGTCTCCCTGTTCATACTGTGCCCATCCCTCTGTAGTACAGTACCAATCCCTGAGAAGCTCCCCTCTGCTTCTTCCTTGACTAGATTACTGCCGCAAGGCGTACAAGAAGATCCATGTCACCAAAGTGGAGGAACGAGTCACCACCATCTGCCAGCGAGAGAACTCTTTCTATGTGGACACGGTGCGAGCTTTCAGAGACCGCCGCTACGAGTTCAAGGGGCTGCACAAGGTACCAAGCTCAGCTTCTGGTTTAACTGGTCTTGCCAAGGGTGGGGACCTCTTGTCTCTCTCTGAAAACTAAAGGATTGCTCTCTTCAGCCTTTGTACTCAAGAAGAACATGGTGGAGCTCCTGACAGCTGTGGCTGCTTGCTGCTGAACCTTCAGTGGCTTCTGCCAGGGCATTTAGTGCCTCTGTGATGCTGTCAGAAACAAAGCTGCATCTCCAGTTGTCACTGGCTTTAGCAAATTCTCAGCTACTCTGTTCTGCCGTGTCTGATTAGGCTGGGTTCAGCCTGAGGCATTCTCTCTACATGGAGAAAAGAGACAAGCTGAGAAGCAAGGCCTAGACCTCAGGTTAAGGAAGATTTGATTCCAGCATGTTCTAGTTCTCCTCTGGTTGAGGTTTGTGCTAGAGGGGATCAAGACAAGTTATTCTTGGAGTGTGTTGAAAGCAACAATGAGGTCTTGGGACTCTCCATATGGCAGAGTTCATTAATGAGCCATTTGTGATCCCTCCCAGCTGCTCTGGCCAACTCCTCTGCTGCACAAGAAAAAGGAAAGTTCAGCTGATGCCGATCTTTAGCAAAAATCCTGTTCTAGAGCTGTAATGCTCTGCTGGGGGTGGGGAAGCAGCAGCTGGCTACCACAAACAGTGATGCGTAGGGTTGTTCTGACCCTGCCTGTGGCTTGCAGGTGTGGAAGAAGAAGCTGTCTGCAGCAGTGGAGGCTGGAGATGCCTCTGAAGTGAAGCGCTGCAAGAACATGGAAATCCTGTATGACTCCCTGCAGCTGGCTCACAAGTGCATCCTCAACTCTTTCTATGGCTATGTCATGCGGAAGGGGTGAGTCTTCTCCCTGGGCAATGCTGGTGCCCTCTGGAAACAGAATTGTCCTGGGGAGGCTGTCAGTTGCTTCCCCTGTTTCTGAAGCACCAGGATGAAAGTAGGTGCTGCACTGTTTCTACCAGTGACTTCTCCTCCTGGAGACCCCTGTCAGACATTAAGTGTTGGGCGTAAGTGACGGGAATCTTGTCTGTTAGTGGGTTTCCAGCTTTTCTGAAACATCGAAATTAGGGTAAGGAAAACAATCTACCAAGAGCCAGTGTTTGTGTATTTCTTGCCCTTCTTCCTCTGGAGGTCCTCCTGCCCTTTCCATAGCTGGGGTTGGCAGGGAGCACTTCATGCTCTTTACTTTGACTGCTCTGCTCACAGAGCTCGCTGGTACTCCATGGAAATGGCTGGCATTGTCTGCTTCACAGGAGCAAATATCATTACCCAGGCCAGGGAACTGATTGAGCAGATAGGGTGAGTATGCGCTGACCTGGGGAAGGGAGGTCTGCCAGTAGCTGGGACAGATGTGGGAGCATGTTAAACATCTGAGCTTTCAGCAGTTAATGTTGAACATTCAGATTGCTGACACTGCTGTGGTTATACTGTTGAATTATCAGGGTCTGCTTTGCAGAAGGGACCTCTGCAACAGGTTGCCTCTGCTTTATGGAGGACACAGCGCTGATCCTCACCTATCAGCCACTTTCCTCTTGACAGCGACCTTCCTTCCTTGTTTAGGAGACCTCTGGAACTGGATACTGATGGGATTTGGTGCGTCCTCCCCAACAGCTTCCCAGAGAACTTTGTCATCAAGTCAACCAATGCAAAGAAACCAAAGGTGACAATCTCCTACCCAGGTGCCATGCTGAACATCCTGGTGAAGGTGAGTCTTGCTTCCATCCAGGCCGGCTCTGCAGTCTGGTTAAAAGAAGGTGGAGAACTGAAAAGGGAGGAAGGCCTCACTTCCATCTCCGCTCCTGAAGCGGGATGGTGGGGCTAATGGCCCTGCTTTGCTGCACAGCTCTCTGCCCCAGAGAGCGTCTGGGCAGAGGGAGAGGCTCTGATATCCCTGCAGCAGAGTGGTGTGAGAGAGGCCAGGGCTGGTGTGTCCTCGCCTGTGCTGGCTGGTGCAGTCCAAGCTACAGCAAGGTCCAAATCCACCCTCTGCTGGTCCAGCTTCTGTAAGACAAAGTAATGTAACTTGGGGTCCAAAGCATTTCTCACCTCAGCAGCAGGTTGGATGTTCTGATTCTTGACACTGTGCTGTAGCTTTCAGAGGGATGCTCGGTGATCCCTCTGGGCAGTGGGTGCTTGAGGGGCATGTGGTGTAACCAGCCCAGCTGTTGAGTAAAGCTGTTCTCCTGGGGCTGTGCCCATAGGAAGGCTTCACAAATGATCAGTACCAGGAGCTGCAGGACCCGGCCTCCCTCACCTACACCACACGCTCAGAGAACAGCATCTTTTTTGAGGTGGATGGGCCATACCTGGCCATGATACTCCCTGCATCCAAGGAGGAGGGCAAGAAGTTGAAGAAAAGGTGAGTTTCCAAAGCTTGAAATACTTTCACTTTCCCCCAGAAACACATTGAGGGTCTCTTTCCCTTCATGCATGTGGGGCATGTTGGTCTTTGGACCTGGAGCTGGCAGCATGCTTGATTTGCTGTCTTTAAGTGGCAAGTTCCTTACACCAAATCATCTTTGAATCCAGTTTCCAGTGCGATACTATGACAGTATAGAAGCCAACAGCAAAACATTTGTCCAACTTGGTGACCAGCATGATCTCACTTTTCTGCTCTGAGGTGTGCAGGAGAACTTTGTCTTATCTTCTGAGGACTGCTTATATTCAGTCTAATCTGTTTAAACTAACCAGTTCCTGCCTTCCCATCTCTTGGGACTTCACAAACATCCAGAAACATCTAGATGTTTCCCCATCCTCCATCTGCAAGAATAGGTCCTGCCATTACTGTTGCATTACAGGATAGTAGTACTCAGACTCCACTGATTTCTCTGCAGGCTCCTGGTGATGAACATGAGCTGGAGCAGCTGTAACCACTAGCTAGAGGGGTGCCCACAGACCTGGGTCTGGCTCCAAACAATGCTGTCACTGCCCTTCAGCACCCTGTCTTTACAGCTTGTGCTGTTTAATACTTAATGCCCCATTGGATAAGCTTCAGCATTCACTTTCTCCTGTCAGTATCGTTCTGCAAGCAGTAGGTCCTTGCCACGGAGGTCAGGGTGATGCCAAGCACTGAGCAGGCTCTGCTCGTAGGACTCTTATCTCAGGGCCTCTTGGTATCTTGTAGTTTGGGGATGTTACAAGTGCATTTATTTATTGGTCACTCTTCAGCCTCGAGGTGGCTGGCAGGCACCACTGTTGGTGGAGGAAGCAAAGGCTGTGCCCACAGGAACATGGTCAGGTGGGAGAAGAGTGATGTGGCTTCTTCTAGCTGATGTTCCCCATAATGCTTCTGTAGATCAAGTTGAAGCAGTTGGTAGAGCAGCTGTAGATGTTCCGAGTTTGTTAGTGCTGAGCACCAGCAGCAATGCTGAACACGTGCCCTGGCAGGAGGAACACCAGCGGGATCCTGGAGGCCATGTCCCTTGGCACAGGCCAGGCTCTGCCCATGCAGTGTCTCCTAGGTACGCAGTGTTCAATGAGGATGGGTCCCTGGCCGAGCTGAAGGGGTTTGAGGTGAAGCGCCGGGGAGAGCTGCAGCTGGTGAAGATATTCCAGTCCTCAGTGTTTGAAGCCTTTCTGAAGGGCAGCACCCTGGAGGAGGTCTACGCTTCTGTGGCCAAGGTGGCAGATTACTGGCTGGATGTGCTCTACAGCAAGGTAAGTGCAGCTCAGCATGTGTGTCCTCCCAAGGCAAGCTGGGGAAGAAGCATCAGGGCTGGCTGGGCACTGTGGAGAGGCTTGCACAGAGTAGGTGGTTTGCTGTTCTTCTGATTGTCTCTTCCATTATATTGCTGCTGCTTTGGTTCTCTGGGGCTGCTGTTTAGTGTTTTTTAGTACAAGGGCTCTGCATTCAGCTGTAGCTATGGGTGAGTGGTGTCCTTCTGCAGTCATCTCTTTCATGGAGCTGATCTGATGGCCCTCATCCCCCCAGGGGCGTTAGCTAGGGGCAGAGAATGACAGTGGCTGGCCTCTGCGAAGTGTTGTATGAGGAGCACAGAGGCATCAGATACACAATAATGGGGGGAGAACAGAGAAAATGGAATAAAGTGGGGGACCCGCTGCCAAGAGTGGGGGTCTAAGAGCCTAGGTGGGTCCTTGCATTTTGTGGTGACCTTAGCCAACAATTTGTTGGTGAACCCAACTACTCTGTGTGGCACAAAGCAGCATTGCCACAGCCCAGCATGGCCAGAACCAATCCAAGTCTCAGACCTACACACTCTTTTTCATAAGTCATGTTGGCAGCTGCCACAGGGAGTAATTCTGCAGGCTCCCTGTAAAAAGCCAGACCAGCTGGGAATTGGCACTTCCCATATCGGACAGGAGCAAGGTTTGATCATGAGGTTCTTGATAGGTTTGGGTTTTTCCCCCTCCCTTTCAGGCTGCCAACATGCCTGATTCAGAGCTGTTTGAGCTGATCTCGGAGAACCGGTCCATGTCACGCAAGCTGGAGGACTACGGGGAGCAGAAGTCTACGTCCATCAGCACTGCCAAGCGCCTGGCAGAGTTCCTGGGGGATCAGATGGTGAAGGATGCAGGGCTGAGCTGCCGGTTCATCATTTCCAAGAAACCAGAAGGATCTCCGGTGACAGAGAGGTAACCCCACGTTGAGGGCGGCTTTTGATGGTGCCGGGGGCAACCAAGATGGGAAGGAAAGGATAGCAGGAGGTGAGTGAGCTGATGTGTGGCCAAGGAGCCCCACATGTGCTGGCTCAGCCCATGAACAAGACCAGTTATGGGTAACTCCATACAACTACCATGTGGTGGCCTTGCTGCAGAGGGAGGAGAAGTCTGAAGGGTCTCCACAGGCTGGGAGAGGGGGTGGTGTGCTGTTGGGTGGGTAATAGGTGCTTCCCTGCTATCCCCAGAGCCATCCCTCTCGCCATCTTCCAAGCTGAACCCAGTGTGCGCAAACACTACCTCCGAAAGTGGCTGAAGAGCCCTTCACTGCAGGACTTCAACATCCGTGCGGTGAGTGGGGCACCCCTGCAGGTGGGACCTGGCTCTGGGACAAGGGCTCATGCCTTTGAAGGAATGCACTGCACAGCAGCTGCTTGCACTCACAAAGTGCAGTGCTGGGGGTCCTGGAGAGATGCTTGGTCCTGCATCTGGTGGTCTTCGACTCAGTTTTCTTTGCTATCTGCTGTTCTGCCCTCCTCACAGATCCTGGACTGGGACTACTACATTGAGAGACTGGGAAGCACCATCCAGAAAATCATTACCATTCCCGCAGCCCTGCAGCAGGTATGGGTCAGGGGGGACACTGGACAGGAGAGGGCTTTGGCCAGGGGACTCAGTGTGATTTGGAGATACATTCTTAAGGTAAAGAACCCGGTGCCACGGGTCCAGCACCCAGACTGGCTCCACAAGAAACTCCTGGAGAAGAATGATGTGTACAAACAGAAAAAAATCAACGAGCTCTTCACTTCGGAAGGCAAGAGACAGGTGAAGAGCATGAGGGAAAGGTACTGGCTGTGGTGGTGTGTCTGTTCTCCTGCAGCTCACCTCCTGCTGCTGTCCTTGCTCCCTCAGATCCTCACCAACCTGCCCCCAGAGGGGACGCCCAACTCACAGATTGGTGACATAGAGGATTTTGGGGCTGCCAAGACCTGTCAGCCAGCAGTTCCTATTGCAAACAAGCGGAAGAGAGTTCCTGCAGCAGAGGAAAGCCAACAGATGTCTCAGTACCTTGAGCTATCCCAGTCTTGGCGAGAGATCCTGGGTCCACCACCGCCCTTGGGTACCACCAAGGTAGGTGAAGCAGACTGGGCGCAAGATGATCTGGGGATGTGCTTGTCCACCTAAACAGCTTGAGTGCTGCCAGGAGCAAGCTGTAGGTCTCCTGAAACCCTTTGCATGCCCATGGTTATGGCTACAAGGAGAAATAGAACCAGAAGATGAAGAATACACCCACTAATGGAGAAGAGGGGGGCGATGGCTTCACAGCGGGGGCAGGAGCATGCTGTGGGGCTGGGGAATGGAGGGTTGGGTGTGTGGCTGGGGGCTGGGCAGCCGGTGCTGGTGTCTGCCTCGACTCAGGGCACTGTCCCTCTGCAGGAGCAGCGCCTGGTCTGGCTGCGCTACCACCAGAAGAAGTGGGAGCTGCAGGCGCGGCAGCGGCGGGAGCGGCGCAAGAGGCGGCGGCTGGAGGATGGTGGGGAGGCAGTGGTGGGAGGAGGCGCCCGCCAGGCGCTCTCCAAAGGGCTGGGCAGTTACCTGCGCCAGGCAGCACGCAGCATCCTGGACCTGCCCTGGCAGATCGTGCAGGTACTGGGGTCAGGTCCCACCATGGGCTCAGCCTTGGGCTTGAGCTTCGCGTTTTACACTGCTTGCAGTCAAATGGTGATGTTCAAGGACTGCTGACCCTAACACCACTTTATGTTAACCTTGGGGAGGCTGGTGGGGCTGCAGAGCCTCAGGCTCGTGCGTGTCCGTAGGGAAACGAGGGCCCACAGACTCATTCTTGATGGGGAATCTAGGATATGTGTAGCTCTGCAGTGGGGCAGTTCTAGTTCATCCCAGGGGCAGCACTGTGCAGTAGTCACAGAACCTCAGAAACACTGGCTGAGAGTGAAGGCAGCTCTGGGGTCTGTCTGGTCCAACCCCCTGCAGAAGCTTGGTGCACCCAGAGCCAGTATTCCAGGACAGTTGTCCAGAAGGCTTTGGAGTGTGTCTAAGGTGGAAGACCACACAACTGGCCCAGACAGCCCGTGCCAGGGCTTTGTCACCTCATGGGGAAAAAGCGTTTCCTGGTATTTAGAGAGAACCTCATGTGTTCAGGTTTGTGCCCATGGCCTCTGGTCCTGCCACTGGGCATCACTGAGAAGAGCCAGGTTCCATCCATCCTCTTTGCACTTCAGATATTTACATACACTGACGAGATCTCCTGCAGCTTCCCCTCCTCCAGGCTCAACAGTCCCAGCAATCCCAGCCTTTTTTCATATGAAAAATGCTTCAGTCCCTCCATCATTGTGACCCTTTGTTGGACTCTCTCCAGAATCTGTACTGCAGATCCCACAGCTGGGCACAGCATGCCTGTGATAGGCACAGGATTCCACTGATGTCTGGAATCAGCCAATGTACAAATGCAGAGGTGGAATGGTGCCATCCAGGCATTTTCACAAATCCTCATTACCTGTGGCCATCTGAGCCTGGCCCCTTGTCACCCACTTCATCTTCCAGAAGGACCTTCAGAGCTGCAGGCAGTCCTCGTGCAAAGCGTGAGCTTGAGATGAGACAGCTGGTCCGGGATGTCGGAGTGACTTGTCTGACATCAGTGGTCAGCTTGAGCTAGCTGGCCAGCCTTACTTAGCCAGAGGGTTTTCTGCATAGTGCCCTAAGACAGTGGTAGGACTTCGGGGCTCCAGTGCTGCCAGTGTTAACTCTTTAAGCCTCCTGCTGTATTTGTGGCCACCATTGAGCCATATGGATCCTCAAAGTGCTGCACATCTTAAATATAAGCACTGATAACGTTGGATCTCCCAACATTAACTGTACCACTGTGTCCTGCAGATTGCTGAGACCAGCCAGCCTGGACTGTTCAGGCTGTGGGCAGTCATCGGAAGTGACCTGCACTGCATCAGGCTGAGCATTCCCCGGGTCTTCTATGTCAACCAGCGTGTTCTAAAGCCAGAGGAGGGAACAGCCTACAGGAAGGTGAGGACCTGATCCTTCTGGAAGGAGAAACAAACATCTGCCTTGCAGGGCTTTGCTCTCTCATGCCATGGGTGTATCTCATCCAGTACCCAGTCCTTCTGCTAATCCCAGCCTTCCCAGAAAGCAGGTTCTCTGTTATGGGAATTTGTAACAAGCATGAGCATAAATCGGATTTCCTCAGGAGAGAGGAATACCAGGAGCTGGGCTGGCTCCTACCCCAGCTCCCTGCAGCCCTTACAAGTGCCCCACTACTGGCAGTGGTGCCATGTGGTGTGACATGTCCCTTGCCTTGGCAGGTGAACAGGATCCTGCCCCGCTCAAACTTAGTTTACAACCTGTATGAATACTCAGTCCCTGAAGACATGTACCAAGAGCACATCAATGAAATCAATGCAGACCTCTCTGCTCCGGATATTGAGGGGGTGTATGAGACACAGGTAACTTCTTCGGGTACTTGTTTTGAAGGGTTGCTGGGTAGCAGCTCATTGGTCTGAATGCCAGTGGAGCAGGAGGATTCCTGGCTCTTAGAAATTCAACACCTTGGTGAGACATCAAAAATCAAAGATCCTCTAAAGCAGAATACTGGGCAATATACCCATGTTCATCTGGGCAGAGACACTGAGTATTAGCACATGGTTTAAGGCATGTCAGGGAACGGGGGTTTAGTTTATTTGGATTTAGGAAACTTTGAAGAAGAAAGGCATCATTTAAGGAGAAAGGACCAGCCTGCTGTTGTTTGAATGAGAAAAGATAAGGGATATTGAAAGATGGGGGAGAGCCCAGTGTGTGTGGAATTGTACACAGGTCTGAGTGTCCTGTCTTCTGAAACAAGGTTGTAAAAGCTTTAGAGAGAAGAATGTGATACAGCTTGAAAGTTTAGGAAGAGCAAGAACAGACTAAACAGTTCAGTGCAAGGCAATCAAGCCAAAATTAAATTTACCCAGTGCTATTGATGCTGAAAGCCTGAAAATGAGGAAAGAAAACTGGGATGCTTCTAATGAGGACCCTGGTTTGTTCAGCAGCATAAAACCTGGTGACAGGAATTTCACTGTAGTTTCAGGACCTGACCTATATGGAAGTAGGAGAGAAGATTTAATAATTCTAAGAGTGGACCTGTATGTTAAAGAAAGCATAAAGGCATTTGCTACTAAAATGCAATGTAAAATTATGGATCAAAAGTCTTTGTCTAAGTAGGACAAGTTTGGTGTGAGCAGTGTGGCCAAAAGATACAAAATGCTTTCTGAGATGCAAGAGGCTGCAAGGACAAAAAGAGCATCATAGAGTGGGGAGAGTTCAGTTCTTGAAGTTATTGTTACGACCTGGAATGTGTTACAGTGAGGCATGATAAAAGAAACCATTTTTAGTCACCTTAAATTTCTGCTTGCAGAAAATCTGGATAAAGGTCCAGGCACAAGGCAAGGTGCAACTCTTAGTAAGCAGCACCCAAAACTCATTTCACATTACTCTGCTGATGTTACTAGGGTGTACACAAATTCATCATATCTGTAGGAGATCTAGTAGCAAACCTGAGCCCTCTCTGCAACCACAGGGTTTAATAAGTGGGACTAGGTAAGATTTTCAAGAAGAAATCTTAAGAAGAAATTAAAATTAGCATCTGTAGTAAAATGAGGGGCATGGAGATGTTTTAAAGGTATAAAAAGAAGTGAGATGATCAAGGGGTTGCAGCATCTGTCATGCAGGGGAGGCTGAAAGAGCTGGGACTTTTCAGCCTTGGGAGAAGAGGCTCAGGGGACCTCCTTGGTGGAAGGAGTGAAGGAGAGGGGCCAGGCTTTTTTCAGTGGTGCCCAGGGAGAGAATGGGAGGCAATAGGCACAAACTGAAAAGGGGTAAATTCTGTATAACCATTAAAAAGCAGCAAAGGGTGTTTGGGGAGGTTGCCCAGAGGATTGTAGAGATACAGAGGACCCAGCTGGACAGTCTCCCAAAAAATGTAACGGGCCTAGCACAGGAGAATAATGAGAAAGATGCAAGGAACATTTCCTTTCAGGGATGGGATTTAGGTACATGGGGATGCTTCAGTTTGCTAAAGGGATCTGAAAATGGGATATTCTACAGGATCTATGAAGTAAAAACTGGCATGAGGAAAGTATGAGTACGGAAGAAATGTTTATTATTACTTGTAATCGTTTCGGGACTTGGTCTCACAGCAAGTCATCCAGGAGCAATCTTCTGCAGCGGTGGAGTTCACAGCTGCAGGGTTAATAAAAGCAGGACAAATCAGTGGTGGATATCCCATCATGCTGGTTATCTGGTGGTTCAGATGAAGCCTTTGTCTTGAGGGAGTGCCAAACCACAAGTTGCAGACTTGCCGGATTGCCTAGATATACCATTCCACACATCCTCCATAGTGTCTACTGCTGCCCTTGATGGTGGATAAGAACACGTGTAAACTAAAATACATGTTCTGTATCTCCAGCACAGGCAGGGAGATACCAAACTCATAGGGAGGCACCTCAGTTATGTCCTGCCTGTGGTTTTAAAGCCAGGTTCTAGGTCTGAAACCCCAAACAGTAGCTTGGTAGTGGAATATGGTTCCACCCCATCTCTCCTCATTGTTACAGGTGCCGCTGCTCTTCCGTGCCGTGATGCAACTGGGCTGTGTGTGCATGGTCAGCAGACAGCTTGTTGGGCACCTGGCAGGGCGGGAAGCTGAAACCTTCGATATCGAGCACCTAGAGATGCGTTCACTGGCCCAGTTCACATACCTGGAGCCAGGTGAGGTGCTTGGGAGAGGGCCTGGGGGCACCCAGAACCAGGTGCCTGCAGGTACCACTCATGATCTGTGCTCTGTTCCTAGGAAGCATTCGCCACATCTACCTCTACCACAGCTCCCAGGGTAGCAAGGCGCTCTTGGGCCTTTTCATCCCCTCACAGCGCAAAGCTGCCGTCTTTGTGCTGGACAAGGTAAGATGGGACTTTGGGGGTTGGGGTGCTGGGGATAAAAAGCTGTACATGTCCCAGCAGAAGCCTGCCCTGAGTGCTGGGCTGCATCCTCAGAGCGTGAGGGACAGGTCAGGGAGGGGATTCTGCCCCTCTGCTGTGCTATGGGGAGACCCTGATCTAGCTCTGCGGCAACAACCCAAGAGGGATGTGAAGCCCTGTTGGAGCCAGGCCAGAGGGAGGAGCACCTCTGCTATGAGGAAAGGCTGAGTTGGGATTTTTCAGCCTGGAGAAGGCTCTGGAGAGACCATATTGTGGCCCTTCAATACTTAAAGGGGGCCTATAAGAAAAATGGGGAGAGACTTATTAGTAGGGCCTGTTGTGATAGAATAAGGGGTGACGGTTTTAAACTAAAAGAAGGGAGACCCGGGCTGAACATACAAAAGAAATTTGTTACCATGAGGACGGTGAAACATTAGCACAGGTGGCCCAGAGTGGTGGTGGTTGCACCCTGGGCAACCTGAGATTGGACTAGATGACCTTTGAATGTCTCTTCCAACCCACACTATTCTGTGATTCTATGATGGGGATCAGGCAGTGGGAGGTTTCTGCCACATTTTGATAGGGTTTGGTGAAAGGCACCTAATGCTGCATGGAGGGAAGAACCCCATGGCACCATGGAGTGCAGAGTCCTCTCTTCCTGGCTCTGACCCAGTCCTGCTTGGGTGCAGGTCCGCAGCAACCAGATGCCAAATCTCACCGCCCTCTTCTCGGCGGAGCGCAGCGCGCTGCTGGAGAAGGTGGGTGAAGAGCTACTGCCCCCAGACAAACACACCTTTGAAGTGCGTGCTGAGACCGACCCCAAGACCATTTACAGAGCCATTCAGAGGCTGCTGCTGGGCTACAAGGTGAGATGAAGGTGTAAGGTCTCTGCAGGACCTTGTCCATGCAGGCATGTGGGAAGGGGAGGATGCTGGGGAAGGCACTGGTCAGCTGCTGGCCCACAGGTGAAGGTAGAAAGTGGTTGTTGCTCAAGGGCTTTGTTTTGCTTGGGGTGGCTTGCCTGGGGCAGTGCCAGCACTGAGGCCGTCTCAGTGTCTCCTCCCATCCCCGTGCTCAGCTAGAAAGCTGGTTGCACAGAGGTGGGTACTTCTGGAGCACTGATGTGTGCTGTCCGCACCATGGGGACCTGCCGTGGGACAGGGTATCCGGCACTGCAGGTGTCCTGAGTGAAGGCACTTCCTGGAGAGGTGCATCAGGATATGTCCTCTTCATGCAGGATGAGCGCCGAGGCCCCACACTGGTGGCTGTGCAGTCTAACTGGGACCTGAAACGGCTCCTGAGTGGGATCCCCATCATTGAAGAGTTCCCTTTGGTCCCCATCCGGCTGGCAGATGACATCAGCTACTCGGTCCTGGACTGGCAGCGGCACGCTGCCCGCCGCATGATCCGCCACTACCTCAACCTGGACATGTGCCTTTCCCAAGCATTCGAGATGAGCAGGTGCCTCGGGCAGCTGTGTCCCCCGGGGCTGCCATGCCCTTGCTGGAACCATGGGAAGCTGCCTCATCCACTGAGGGCGAGAACAGGGGTCCCTGTTTTCTCTACAGCTGTGCTCACCCCGTGACCATTCACCTCTCTGTGCCCCAGGTACTACCACATCCCCATTGGGAACCTCCCCAGTGACATCTCTACCTTTGGCTCCGACCTGTTCTTTTCCCGCCACCTCCGTCGTCACAACCACTTGCTGTGGCTGTCACCCACAGCCCGCCCAGACCTGGGGGGTAAGGAGGCTGATGACAACCGCCTCGTCATGGAGTTTGATGAGAGAGCCTCTGTGGAGATCAACAACCCTGGTTGCTACTCCACAGGTGAGGAGGGAGAAGGGTAGTAGCACTGTCTGGAGGCAGAACTGAATCTTGTTACAGGCCCTGTAAAAGGATGGCTGCAGTATCCAAAGAGAGTGTAGTAACAGACTAGCTGAACTGTTCATCCCTGGTGACCCTAGGACAGGTCTTTCTTGGAGGCAGGAGCTGCTCCAGTGGTAGTAAGTTCTGAGCTCCTCTGCTACAGGTTCCAAACAAATTAGTGTTGCCCAGAGGATGAGTAGATGCAAGTCTTGCTGGAAGACTTGGCCAGTCAAGACAGTCACACCTATAAAAGTGTCTTCCCACGCAGTGTGACAACACCTATAGATCACCTTTTAACTGTGAAAAGCTTTTGTGGTAGAGGGGCAAGGGGGAGTGTCCTGCTTGGTCCTTTGCCTCCCTGCCCCTGAGAGGTTGTGTTTGCTGTTAGTGTGTCTGGAGCTGGACATCCAGAGCCTGGCTGTAAACACGGTGTTGCAGTCCCACCACATAAACGACATGGAAGGAGGTTCCAGCATGAGCATCAGCTTTGATGTGATTCAGCAGGCATCCCTAGAAGACATGGTGACAGGGAACCAAGCTGCCAACATCCCAGCTAGCTATGATGAAACTGCCCTCTGCTCCAACACTTTCAGGTATGGCTGTAGGAGCCAGAAGGAGGTGGAGCACCTGGTCTCCATCCTGGCAGGTCTCTGAGGGTCCTACCTCTCATCCCATCCTTTATTGTTTCCTAGACTCGTGCCAGAAGTGGGGCTTGTGGGGTACTCTAAATACAAATTCAGGTCTTGAGAGCAGGGCAGACATCTTCAACAGTCTTCTGGAGATCCTGGCTCAGAACTGCCTGGTGGTTCAGGAAGCAGGTGTTTGGAGATGCTGGTGAAGATCCAACCTTTTCCTGTTGGCTTTTCCTTCTTTTTTTCAGGCTCCACCAAGTTAGAGAGGCACATATTTATGTGTTGAGGTCTCGCAGGTCTCTGCTCTGGCAGAGTTCCCACTTAGAATCCTCCAGCGTATCTGAGAACACATCACTGTCTGGAAGGGGAAAGGGGTCTCATGGCTTGTGGGGTCTCTCATGGCTGGTGGGTGATGCCTCTGCTCCCTGGCAGGATTCTGAAGAGTATGGTGGTGAGCTGGGTGAAGGAGATCACGCAGTATCACAACGTCTACGCAGACAACCAGGTCATTCACTTCTACCGCTGGCTCCGCTCTCCTTCCTCCCTGCTCTATGACCCAGCACTGCATCGCATGCTCCACAACATGATGAAGAAGCTTTTCCTGCAGTAAGTGAGACTTGGAATGTGCTAGGCTGGTGGATGGGGAAGGGACAGGCATGACTGCTGCAGTCTCCAGAGGGGTGGGCAGTAAGTTGGACCTCCCATCTTCCATGGGTTGCATCTGCTCCTCGGGCTTTGCTTTCCTGCCCACTGCCTCCTGTTCCTGTGCAGGCTGGTGTCAGAGTTCAAGCGTTTGGGCTCCTCAGTGGTTTACGCCAACTTCAACCGGATCATTCTGTGCACCAAAAAGCGGCGCATTGAGGATGCCATCAGCTACATGGAGTACATCATCAACAGGTGGGGGCTTGCCAAGCCAGGCTTGGAGATCCGTCCTGTGGATGATGGAGTAGGGCTCAGGGCCAGGGAGGAGGATGCTGATTCTTTGCCTTTCAATGGGCCTGAGCACTGAATTTCTATTTCTGGTTTCGTTTCTTAATATTTATTTATTTTTTATACTTTTGGCAAAGCTATGGAAGGGCCGAGGTTTCCCAGCTCATTTGTTCTCTGACTGTCATCTCTGGAGTAGGGATCTGCCCCTTAGCTGTCCTCTATAGGTAATATTTCAAGAGTACTCATAGACTTCAACCCGGAAGAGACTTTCAGGAGGAATTTGAGGTGCCCAGCATCTCATCCTCTGGCTGGCTTTCAGGTGCCATGTTACAGCCACCTTGACACAAGAATAGAGCCAAGACTTCTTGGACATGACTTCCCCTGGGGTCCCTGCTAGTGGTTGGATGGGATAGGGGAACCCTCTCTTTCTTTGCCAGCACCACCTCCTCGTGGAGTCCCACGGGGAAGGCTCTGAGTTAGGGACGATGACAGCAGTGTGGCTGACTGCAGTTTCTTCCTCCCAGCATCCACTCCAAGGAGATCTTCCATTCTCTGACCATCTCCTTCTCCCGCTGCTGGGAGTTCCTACTCTGGATGGATCCAGCAAATTATGGAGGTATCAAGGGAAAAGTGGATTCTCGCATCCACTACGGGGAGGTAAGAGACTGGAAGTGCTCAGAACTCCAGAAGCAGGGTGCTGGGGGGCTGAGATGAGTAGGGAGGTGTTGCCTGGGCATGAGGAACCTCTGTGATATCACTGGGTCCTCAAGAAGGATACCAGCAAGAGTAAAGTGTTGGAGGAAGAGGAGGACAGTGAGGAGGAGGAGGAGGCAGCAGTGGGGGAAGAAGAGGAAGGGGAGCCGAATGTGGAGGAGCTGCTGGAGAACAACTGGAACATCGCGCAGTTTCTGCCTCAGGCCGCCTCCTGCCAGAGTTACTTCTTGATGATTGTGTCAGGTGAGCTGTCCCAGGGTGGGATGGGGCCACTTGTGCCTCCCCAGTGGCAGGGAGAGCCTGCAGTGGGGCCACTGCTGGCTCAGCTGGAGCCTTGCCCATATCTCCCCAGCCTACATCGTGGCTGTGTACCACAGCATGAAGGAGGAGCTGCGGCATAGTGCCCCTGGAAGCACCCCTGTCAAGAGGAGGAGCACCAGCCAGGTGTCCCAGGAGGCACTGGGAGAGATGGGGGCCATGCCTGGTGAGTGCTGAGCCATGGGGCAGCCCTGGAGCCATCCACCTTGTGGTCCCCATATGCCACCATATGGGTCAAGTGCTCTCTGCTCCATCTCTCTAGGCATGATCACCTTCTCACAGGATTATGTGGCCAATGAGCTCACCCAGAGCTTCTTCACCATCACCCAGAAGATCCAGAAGAAGATGTCTGGTTCTCGAAATGCCACTGAGCCTTCAGACATGTTCCCTGTGCTGCCTGGCTCCTACTTGCCACTCAACAACCCAGCTTTGGAGTTCATCAAATATGTTTGCAAGGTCAGCAGTGTGAGACAGGCCTCATTTCTGAAGGCTTGTGATCAGGGCTCAAATTCTGGTCCTTGTCCACTTTGTCTTGCCCTGCACCCATATGAGGTCATGAGGATATGAGCTGCCCTGGTGAGGACACTGTCTTCTCTGCAGGTAGACTCACCTGGCTTATTCTTGTAGGTCCTCTCCCTGGATGCCAACATAACCAACCAGGTGAACAAACTGCGCCGGGATCTGCTGCGTCTCATTGAGGTGGGCGAGTTCTCAGAAGCTGCCCAGTTCCGGGACCCTTGCCGCTCCTATGTGCTCCCTGAAGTCATCTGCAGGAACTGTAACTTCTGCAGGGACCTGGACCTGTGCAAGGACCCTGCCCTCTCCCAGGTGCAGCCCTGTTTGTAGGGACACCAGATACCCCAGCATGGCAATGCTGGAGGCCGGTTCATCACCTTACCTATCTTCTCTCTCAACTCCTTTGCTTTATAGCTCTGCTTGCTGCTGGTGGCCAGTCTCACCTAAAGGCCATTCTCTGTTCACCTCCTTTTCTAGCTGCTTGTGACATGTCTGAGCATCCCTTGGCTTTGGCTGATGCTCTGTCCTCTCCAAAAACCAGTTACCACCTCCCCGTGTTTGGGACTTCTGCTGCTCACCTCCCGTCTCCTTGCCCCTAGGATGGGTCAGTGGTGCCTGGCTGGGTCTGCTCCAACTGCCAAATGCAGTACGACTCCGATGCCATCGAAGCAGCACTGGTGGAAGCCCTGCAGAAGAAGCTGATGGCCTTTGTGCTGCAGGATCTGGTGAGTGTGGGTCTCCCCAGCTCTGTCCATCCTCCTGGCTGGCTGAGGCCAGACACTTCCACTCTGCCCAGGCAGAGAGGTGAGCACGAGACAAGATCAAGCCCAAAACTCTTTGACCTCAAGGTGTGCAAGAAGTGTGATGGAGTGAAGGAGACACACATGCCGGTGTACTGCAGCTGTGCTGGAGACTTTGCTCTCACCATCTCCTCCCAGGTATGACTGCACCCTCCTGCCAAGCCCAGTCCTATGCCAGCAGCTCTTAGAGGGACAGCAAGAACTGCAGTGCCCTGTTCCTTCTCTGTCTCTTCTCTAACTTGTCCCTGGAGCACCTGCCCTGCCAAGCCACCTCCTGAAACCCCAAGGAGTGCTGAGTTGTTCCTTCCCTCCCTCTTGTCTTCTCCCCAGACCTTTATGGATCATGTCAAAGTCTTCCAGAACATCGCCCGGCACTACAGCATGGCCTATCTGCTGGAAACCATTGACTGGCTGCTCTGCGCCAATCCGCAGCTGCAGCAGTGAGGGGCTGGGGGGGTGGGGGGGGTTCTGCTCCTCCTGCTTGCAACGGGGCTGTTTCTGGCCAGCAGGAGCCTGGTCACGGACAAGAGAAGCTGTTCCCTGCTCCTATCCCATGGAGCCGAGTCAGGGCTGTGGCTGTCTTGGCACCAATCGCCAGCAGGGGGGGTGGGCGGAGCAAGCGGCTGGACATGTGCTCCACAGACCGCAGCTGGCCCACAGCTCTTCTTTTAATAATATTTCTATAAATAAATGGATGCTAGAACGCTCCAAGAATGGTACCAGAGATGTATTTCCACTTTTCCTAAAATACCTCCCCTCAAAGATGCTCCTTTCTCTCTCACAAAGCATTTCGCTTCACATTTAGCCTATTATTTAACAACCTGAGATCGCAGGCAGAAGCCCCCAACTCTTCCAGGACATGGCAACCCCAGACTCCTCTGGGGAAGACACCCAATATACATTTCCTATATTGGAGGAAGCTCCCTTATCTGGGGTTCATCCAAGGCTCCTTCAAGGCATACTCCAGAGTGTACTCGGAGCTTCTTTAACACCCTGCGATCACAGGTAGAAGCCCCAGACTCCTCCAGGGAAGGTACTTGGGATGTGCTTCCTTTTGTCTCTGAAGATCTCTCTTCCTGGATACTACAGGCTCTCCAGCATAGTATTTCTTGGAATGATTCACCCTATTCTTTAGAAGAGTGAGATCCCAATTAGCAGCCCCAGACTCCTCCAGGGAAGGCACCTGAGTAAAGTTTCCGCTGTTCCAAGAGAATCTCTTCCCTGGGATTCACCCAAGACTCCTCCAAGGCATCTCCCAGTGTCTTCTGAGCTCTTCTTTAACAATCTCAGATCCCAGGTAGCAGCCCCAGACTTCTCCAGGGAAGATCCCCGAGATGCATTTCCTCTTTTGCTTAAAGATCTCTTCTCCAGCATGCTCCTTGACCTATTGCATAGCTTTTCCTGGAATCAGTTAGACTGTTACTTAGGAATCAGAGATCCCGGATGGCAACCCCAGACTCCTCCGGGGAAGACACCCAATATACATTTCCTATATTGGAGGAATCTCCCTTATCTGGGGTTCACCCAAGGCTCCTTCAAGGCATACTCCAGAGTATAGTCAGAGCTTCTTTACCAGCCTGAGGTCCCAGGTAGCAGCCCCAGACTCCTCCAGGGGAGGTACCTGAGTGAATTTCCTCTCATCCAAGAGGATCTGTCTCCTGGGATTCACCCAAGCGTCCTCCAAGGCATCTCCCAGAGTCTTTTGAGATATTCCTTAACAGCCTGAGATCCCAGGTAGCAGCCCCAGACTCCTCCAGGGAAGGTACTTGGGATGTGCTTCTTTTTGTCTCTGAAGATCTCTCTTCCTGGATACTACAGTCTGTCCATCGTAGTATTTCTTGGAATGATTCACTCTACTCTTTAGGAACGTGAAATCCCAGGTAGCAGCCCCAGACTCCTACAGGGAAGATACATGAGATGTGCTTTTCTTCTCTTTTTCTTCAAGATCTTTCCTCCAGGATGCTCCTGGCTCTTCAGCATAGTAGTTCATGAAATCCTTCAGCATTTTCTGGGATCTGAGACTGTGCGGGTCAGCCCCACACTCCTCAAGGGAAAGCACTTGAGCTGTGCTTTGTCTTTTGGTCCAAGATCTCTCCTCCAGGATGGTCCTGCCTCTCCTGCATAGTATTTCCTGGAATCCTTCAGCCTATTCTTTAGGTATTTTACCTCCCAGGTAGCAGCCCCAGACTCCTGCAGGGAAGGTACCTGAGTAAAGTTTCCTGTGTTCCAAGATGATCTGTTCCCTGGGATTCACCCAAGACTCTTCCAAGACTTCTCCCAGAGGCTTTTGATCTCTTCTTTAACAATCTCAGATCCCAGGTAGCAGCCCCAGACTCCTCCAGTGAAGGTACCAGACATGAATTTCCTCTTTTGCGGAAAGATCTCTTCTCCAGGGTGCTCCGGGCTCTATTACAAAGCATTTCCTTTTGACATTCAGGCCATTCTTTAGGAATCAGAGATCACAGGTAGAAGGTATACATTTCTCCAGGGAAGGTACTTGGGATGTGCTTCCTTTTGTCTCTGAAGATCTCTCTTCCTGGATACTACAGGCTCTCCAGCATAGTATTTCTTGGAGTGATTCACCCTATTCTTTAGGAGAGTGAGATCCCAGGTAGCAGCCCCAGACTCCTCCAGGGTAGGCACCTGAGTGAATTTCCTCTCTTCCAAGAGGACCTGTCTCCTGGGATTCACCCAAGCGTCCTCCAAGGCATCTCCCAGAGTCTTTTGAGATCTTCTTTAACAGCCTGAGATCCCAGGTAGCAGCCCCAGACTCCTCCAGGGAAGGTACTTGGGATGTGCTTCTTTTTGTCTCTGAAGATCTCTCTTCCTGCATACTACAGGCTCTCCAGCATAGTATTTCTTGGAGTGATTCACCCTACTCTTTATGAGTGTGAGATCCCAGGTAGCAGCCCCAGACTCCTCCAGGGAAGGCACCTGAGTAAAGTTTCCGCTGTTCCAAGAGGATCTCTTCCCTGGGATTCACCCAAGACTCCTCCAAGGCATCTCCCAGAGTCTTTTGAGCTCTTCTTTAACAATGTCAGATCCCAGGTAGCAGCCCCAGACTTCTCCAGGGAAGATCCCCGAGATGCATTTCCTCTTTTGCTTAAAGATCTCTTCTCCAGCATGCTCCTTCACCTATTGCATAGCTTTTCCTGGAATCAGTTAGACTGTTACTTAGGAATCAGAGATCCGGGATGGCAACCCCAGACTGCTCCGGGAAAGACACCCAATATACATTTCCTCTATTTGAGGAATCTCCCTTATCTGGGGTTCACCCAAGGCTCCTTCAAGGCATACTCCAGAGTATAGTCAGAGCTTCTTTACCAGTCTGAGGTCCCAGGTAGCAGCCCCAGACTCCTCCAGGGGAGGTACCTGAGTGAATTTCCTCTCATCCAAGAAGATCTGTCTCCTGGGATTCACCCAAGCGTCCTCCAAGGCATCTCCCAGAGTCTTTTGAGATATTCCTTAACAGCCTGAGATCCCAGGTAGCAGCCCCAGACTCCTCCAGGGAAGGTACTTGGGATGTGCTTCTTTTTGTCTCTGAAGATCTCTCTTCCTGGCTACTACAGGCTCTCCAGCATAGTATTTCTTGGAATGATTCACCCTACTCTTTAGGAGTGTGAGATCCCAGGAAGCAGACCCAGACTCCTCCAGGGAAGGTACCAGACATGAATTTCCTCTTTTGCGGAAAGATCTCTTCTCCAGGGTGCTCCGGGCTCTATTACAAAGCATTTCCTTTTGACATTCAGGCCATCCTTTAGGAATCAGAGATCACAGGTAGCAGGTATACATTTCTCCAGGGAAGGTACTTGGGATATGCTTCCTTTTGTCTCTGAAGATCTCTCTTCCTGGATACTACAGCCTCTCCAGCATAGTATTTCTTGGAATGATTCACCCTATTCTTTAGGAGAGTGAGATCCCAATTAGCAGCCCCAGACTCCTCCAGGGAAGGCACCTGAGTAAAGTTTCCGCTGTTCCAAGAGGATCTCTTCCCTGGGATTCACCCAAGACTCCTCCAAGGCATCTCCCAGAGTTTTTTGAGCTCTTCTTTAACAATGTCAGATCCCAGGTAGCAGCCCCAGACTTCTCCAGGGAAGATCCCCAAGATGCATTTCCTCTTTTGCTTAAAGATCTCTTCTCCAGCATGCTCCTTGACCTATTGCATAGCTTTTCCTGGAATCAGTTAGACTGTTACTTAGGAATCAGAGATCCGGGATGGCAACCCCAGACTCCTCCGGGAAAGACACCCAATATACATTTCCTATATTGGAGGAATCTCCCTTATCTGGGGTTCACCCAAGGCTCCTTGAAGGCATACTCCAGAGTATAGTCAGAGCTTCTTTACCAGCCTGAGGTCCCAGGTAGCAGCCCCAGACTCCTCCAGGGAAGGTACTTGGGATGTGCTTCTTTTTGTCTCTGAAGATCTCTCTTCCTGGATACTACAGTCTGTCCATCGTAGTATTTCTTGGAATGATTCACTCTACTTTTTAGGAACGTGAAATCCCATGTAGCAGCCCCAGACTCCTCCAGGGAAGGTACCTGAGTAAAGTTTCCGCTGTTCCAAGAGGATCTCTTCCCTGGGATTCACCCAAGACTCCTCCAAGGCAGCTCCCAGAGTCTTTTGAGATCTTCCTTAACAGCCTGAGATCCCAGGTAGCAGCTCCAGACTCCTCCCGGGAAAAGTACTTGGGATGTGCTTCTTTTTGTCCATGAAGATCTCTCTTCCTGGCTACTACAGGCTCTCCATCATAGTGTTTCTTGGAATGATTCACCCTACTCTTTAGGAGTGTGAGATCCCAGGTAGCAGCCCCAGACTCCTCCAGGGGAGGTACCTGAGTGAATTTCCTCTCTTCCAAGAGGATCTGTCTCCTGGGATTCACCAAAGCGTCGTCCAAGGCATCTCCCAGAGTCTTTTGAGATCTTCTTTAACAGCCTGAGATCCCAGGTAGCAGCCCCAGACTCCTCCAGGGAAGG
The DNA here is from genome assembly GCF_012275295.1 of Melopsittacus undulatus. NCBI lineage: Eukaryota > Metazoa > Chordata > Aves > Psittaciformes > Psittaculidae > Melopsittacus > Melopsittacus undulatus. Next base: position 328,597 of record NC_047538.1, on the reverse strand, counting down.
TACTTGGGATGTGCTTCTTTTTGTCTCTGAAGATCTCTCTTCCTGGATACTACAGTCTGTCCATCGTAGTATTTCTTGGAATGATGCACCCTACTCTTTATGAGTGTGAGATCCCAGGTAGCAGCCCCAGACTCCTCCAAGGAAGGTACCAGACATGAATTTCCTCTTTTGCGGAAAGATCTCTTCTCCAGGGTGCTCCAGGCTCTATTACAAAGCATTTCCTTTTGACATTCAGGCCATCCTTTAGGAATCAGAGATCACAGGTAGCAGGTATACATTTCTCCAGGGAAGGTACTTGGGATGTACTTCTTTTTGTCTCTGAAGATCTCTCTTCCTGGATACTACAGTCTGTCCATCGTAGTATTTCTTGGAATGATTCACTCTACTCTTTAGGAACGTGCAATCCCAGGTAGCAGCCCCAGACTCCTCCAGGGAAGGTACCTGAGTAAAGTTTCCGCTGTTCCAAGAGGATCTCTTCCCTGGGATTCACCCAAGACTCCTCCAAGGCATCTCCCAGAGTCTTTTGAGCTCTTCTTTAACAATCTCAGATCCCAGGTAGCAGCCCCAGACTTCTCCAGGGAAGATCCCCGAGATGCATTTCCTCTTTTGTTTAAAGATCTCTTCTCCAGCATGCTCCTTGACCTATTGCATAGCTTTTCCTGGAATCAGTTAGACTGTTACTTAGGAATCAGAGATCCCGGATGGCAACCCCAGACTCCTCCGGGAAAGACACCCAATATACATTTCCTCTATTTGAGGACTCTCCCTTATCTGGGGTTCACCCAAGGCTCCTTCAAGGCATACTCCAGAGTATAGTCAGAGCTTCTTTACCAGTCTGAGGTCCCAGGTAGCAGCCCCAGACTCCTCCAGGGGAGGTACCTGAGTGAATTTGCTCTCTTCCAAGAGGATCTGTCTCCTGGGATTCACCCAAGCGTCCTCCAAGGCATCTCCCAGAGTCTTTTGAGATATTCCTTAACAGCCTGAGATCCCAGGTAGCAGCTCCAGACTCCTCCCGGGAAAGGTACTTGGGATGTGCTTCTTTTTGTCCATGAAGATCTCTCTTCCTGGCTACTACAGGCTCTCCATCATAGTGTTTCTTGGAATGATTCACCCTACTCTTTAGGAGTGTGAGATCCCAGGTAGCAGCCCCAGACTCCTCCAGGGGAGGTACCTGAGTGAATTTCCTCTCTTCCAAGAGGATCTGTCTCCTGGGATTCACCAAAGCGTCGTCCAAGGCATCTCCCAGAGTCTTTTGAGATCTTCTTTAACAGCCTGAGATCCCAGGTAGCAGCCCCAGACTCCTCCAGGGAAGGTACTTGGGATGTGCTTCTTTTTGTCTCTGAAGATCTCTCTTCCTGGATACTACAGTCTGTCCATCGTAGTATTTCTTGGAATGATGCACCCTACTCTTTATGAGTGTGAGATCCCAGGTAGCAGCCCCAGACTCCTCCAAGGAAGGTACCAGACATGAATTTCCTCTTTTGCGGAAAGATCTCTTCTCCAGGGTGCTCCGGGCTCTATTACAAAGCATTTCCTTTTGACATTCAGGCCATCCTTTAGGAATCAGAGATCACAGGTAGCAGGTATACATTTCTCCAGGGAAGGTACTTGGGATGTACTTCTTTTTGTCTCTGAAGATCTCTCTTCCTGGATACTACAGTCTGTCCATCGTAGTATTTCTTGGAATGATTCACTCTACTCTTTAGGAACGTGCAATCCCAGGTAGCAGCCCCAGACTCCTCCAGGGAAGGTACCTGAGTAAAGTTTCCGCTGTTCCAAGAGGATCTCTTCCCTGGGATTCACCCAAGACTCCTCCAAGGCATCTCCCAGAGTCTTTTGAGCTCTTCTTTAACAATCTCAGATCCCAGGTAGCAGCCCCAGACTTCTCCAGGGAAGATCCCCGAGATGCATTTCCTCTTTTGTTTAAAGATCTCTTCTCCAGCATGCTCCTTGACCTATTGCATAGCTTTTCCTGGAATCAGTTAGACTGTTACTTAGGAATCAGAGATCCCGGATGGCAACCCCAGACTCCTCCGGGAAAGACACCCAATATACATTTCCTCTATTTGAGGACTCTCCCTTATCTGGGGTTCACCCAAGGCTCCTTCAAGGCATACTCCAGAGTATAGTCAGAGCTTCTTTACCAGTCTGAGGTCCCAGGTAGCAGCCCCAGACTCCTCCAGGGGAGGTACCTGAGTGAATTTGCTCTCTTCCAAGAGGATCTGTCTCCTGGGATTCACCCAAGCGTCCTCCAAGGCATCTCCCAGAGTCTTTTGAGATATTCCTTAACAGCCTGAGATCCCAGGTAGCAGCTCCAGACTCCTCCCGGGAAAGGTACTTGGGATGTGCTTCTTTTTGTCCATGAAGATCTCTCTTCCTGGCTACTACAGGCTCTCCATCATAGTGTTTCTTGGAATGATTCACCCTACTCTTTAGGAGTGTGAGATCCCAGGTAGCAGCCCCAGACTCCTCCAGGGGAGGTACCTGAGTGAATTTCCTCTCTTCCAAGAGGATCTGTCTCCTGGGATTCACCAAAGCGTCGTCCAAGGCATCTCCCAGAGTCTTTTGAGATCTTCTTTAACAGCCTGAGATCCCAGGTAGCAGCCCCAGACTCCTCCAGGGAAGGTACTTGGGATGTGCTTCTTTTTGTCTCTGAAGATCTCTCTTCCTGGATACTACAGTCTGTCCATCGTAGTATTTCTTGGAATGATGCACCCTACTCTTTATGAGTGTGAGATCCCAGGTAGCAGCCCCAGACTCCTCCAAGGAAGGTACCAGACATGAATTTCCTCTTTTGCGGAAAGATCTCTTCTCCAGGGTGCTCCGGGCTCTATTACAAAGCATTTCCTTTTGACATTCAGGCCATCCTTTAGGAATCAGAGATCACAGGTAGCAGGTATACATTTCTCCAGGGAAGGTACTTGGGATGTGCTTCCTTTTGTCTCTGAAGATCTCTCTTCCTGGATACTACAGGCTCTCCAGCATAGTATTTCTTGGAATGATTCACCCTACTCTTTAGGAACGTGAGATCCCAATTAGCAGCCCCAGACTCCTCCAGGGAAGGCACCTGAGTAAAGTTTCCGCTGTTCCAAGAGGATCTCTTCCCTGGGATTCACCCAAGACTCCTCCAAGGCATCTCCCAGAGTCTTTTGAGCTCTTCTTTAACAATGTCAGATCCCAGGTAGCAGCCCCAGACTTCTCCAGGGAAGATCCCCGAGATGCATTTCCTCTTTTGCTTAAAGATCTCTTCTCCAGCATGCTCCTTGACCTATTGCATAGCTTTTCCTGGAATCAGTTAGACTGTTACTTAGGAATCAGAGATCCGGGATGGCAACCCCAGACTCCTCCGGGAAAGACACCCAATATACATTTCCTCTATTTGAGGAATCTCCCTTATCTGGGGTTCACCCAAGGCTCCTTGAAGGCATACTCCAGAGTATAGTCAGAGCTTCTTTACCAGTCTGAGGTCCCAGGTAGCAGCCCCAGACTCCTCCAGGGGAGGTACCTGAGTGAATTTCCTCTCATGCAAGAGGATCTGTCTCCTGGGATTCACCCAAGACTCCTCCAAGGCATCTCCCAGAGTCTTTTGAGATCTTCCTTAACAGCCTGAGATCCCAGGTAGCAGCTCCAGACTCCTCCCGGGAAAGGTACTTGGGATGTGCTTCTTTTTGTCCATGAAGATCTCTCTTCCTGGCTACTACAGGCTCTCCATCATAGTGTTTCTTGGAATGATTCACCCTACTCTTTAGGAGTGTGAGATCCCAGGTAGCAGCCCCAGACTCCTCCAGGGGAGGTACCTGAGTGAATTTCCTCTCATCCAAGAGGATCTGTCTCCTGGGATTCACCAAAGCGTCGTCCAAGGCATCTCCCAGAGTCTTTTGAGATATTCCTTAACAGCCTGAGATCCCAGGTAGCAGCCCCAGACTCCTCCAGGGAAGGTACTTGGGATGTGCTTCTTTTTGTCTCTGAAGATCTCTCTTCCTGGCTACTACAGGCTCTCCAGCATAGTATTTCTTGGAATGATTCACTCTACTCTTTAGGAACATGAAATCCCATGTAGCAGCCCCAGACTCCTCCAGGGAAGGTACCTGAGTAAAGTTTCCGCTGTTCCAAGAGGATCTCTTCCCTGGGATTCACCCAAGACTCCTCCAAGGCAGCTCCCAGAGTCTTTTGAGATCTTCCTTAACAGCCTGAGATCCCAGGTAGCAGCTCCAGACTCCTCCCGGGAAAGGTACTTGGGATGTGCTTCTTTTTGTCCATGAAGATCTCTCTTCCTGGCTACTACAGGCTCTCCATCATAGTGTTTCTTGGAATGATTCACCCTACTCTTTAGGAGTGTGAGATCCCAGGTAGCAGCCCCAGACTCCTCCAGGGGAGGTACCTGAGTGAATTTCCTCTCTTCCAAGAGGATCTGTCTCCTGGGATTCACCAAAGCGTCGTCCAAGGCATCTCCCAGAGTCTTTTGAGATCTTCTTTAACAGCCTGAGATCCCAGGTAGCAGCCCCAGACTCCTCCAGGGAAGGTACTTGGGATGTGCTTCTTTTTGTCTCTGAAGATCTCTCTTCCTGCATACTACAGGCTCTCCAGCATAGTATTTCTTGGAGTGATTCACCCTACTCTTTATGAGTGTGAGATCCCAGGTAGCAGCCCCAGACTCCTCCAGGGAAGGCACCTGAGTAAAGTTTCCGCTGTTCCAAGAGGATCTCTTCCCTGGGATTCACCCAAGACTCCTCCAAGGCATCTCCCAGACTCTTTTGAGCTCTTCTTTAACAATGTCAGATCCCAGGTAGCAGCCCCAGACTTCTCCAGGGAAGATCCCCGAGATGCATTTCCTCTTTTGCTTAAAGATCTCTTCTCCAGGATGCTCCTTCACCTATTGCATAGCTTTTCCTGGAATCAGTTAGACTGTTACTTAGGAATCAGAGATCCGGGATGGCAACCCCAGACTCCTCCGGGAAAGACACCCAATATACATTTCCTCTATTTGAGGAATCTCCCTTATCTGGGGTTCACCCAAGGCTCCTTCAAGGCATACTCCAGAGTATAGTCAGAGCTTCTTTACCAGTCTGAGGTCCCAGGTAGCAGCCCCAGACTCCTCCAGGGGAGGTACCTGAGTGAATTTCCTCTCATCCAAGAAGATCTGTCTCCTGGGATTCACCCAAGCGTCCTCCAAGGCATCTCCCAGAGTCTTTTGAGATCTTCCTTAACAGCCTGAGATCCCAGGTAGCAGCCCCAGACTCCTCCAGGGAAGGTACTTGGGATGTGCTTCTTTTTGTCTCTGAAGATCTCTCTTCCTGGCTACTACAGGCTCTCCAGCATAGTATTTCTTGGAATGATTCACCCTACTCTTTATGAGTGTGAGATCCCAGGTAGCAGACCCAGACTCCTCCAGGGAAGGTACCAGACATGAATTTCCTCTTTTGCGGAAAGATCTCTTCTCCAGGGTGCTCCGGGCTCTATTACAAAGCATTTCCTTTTGACATTCAGGCCATCCTTTAGGAATCAGAGATCACAGGTAGCAGGTATACATTTCTCCAGGGAAGGTACTTGGGATATGCTTCCTTTTGTCTCTGAAGATCTCTCTTCCTGGATACTACAGCCTCTCCAGCATAGTATTTCTTGGAATGATTCACCCTATTCTTTAGGAGAGTGAGATCCCAATTAGCAGCCCCAGACTCCTCCAGGGAAGGCACCTGAGTAAAGTTTCCGCTGTTCCAAGAGGATCTCTTCCCTGGGATTCACCCAAGACTCCTCCAAGGCATCTCCCAGAGTTTTTTGAGCTCTTCTTTAACAATGTCAGATCCCAGGTAGCAGCCCCAGACTTCTCCAGGGAAGATCCCCAAGATGCATTTCCTCTTTTGCTTAAAGATCTCTTCTCCAGCATGCTCCTTGACCTATTGCATAGCTTTTCCTGGAATCAGTTAGACTGTTACTTAGGAATCAGAGATCCGGGATGGCAACCCCAGACTCCTCCGGGGAAGACACCCAATATACATTTCCTATATTGGAGGAATCTCCCTTATCTGGGGTTCACCCAAGGCTCCTTGAAGGCATACTCCAGAGTATAGTCAGAGCTTCTTTACCAGCCTGAGGTCCCAGGTAGCAGCCCCAGACTCCTCCAGGGAAGGTACTTGGGATGTGCTTCTTTTTGTCTCTGAAGATCTCTCTTCCTGGATACTACAGTCTGTCCATCGTAGTATTTCTTGGAATGATTCACTCTACTTTTTAGGAACGTGAAATCCCATGTAGCAGCCCCAGACTCCTCCAGGGAAGGTACCTGAGTAAAGTTTCCGCTGTTCCAAGAGGATCTCTTCCCTGGGATTCACCCAAGACTCCTCCAAGGCAGCTCCCAGCGTCTTTTGAGATCTTCCTTAACAGCCTGAGATCCCAGGTAGCAGCTCCAGACTCCTCCCGGGAAAAGTACTTGGGATGTGCTTCTTTTTGTCCATGAAGATCTCTCTTCCTGGCTACTACAGGCTCTCCATCATAGTGTTTCTTGGAATGATTCACCCTACTCTTTAGGAGTGTGAGATCCCAGGTAGCAGCCCCAGACTCCTCCAGGGGAGGTACCTGAGTGAATTTGCTCTCTTCCAAGAGGATCTGTCTCCTGGGATTCACCCAAGCGTCCTCCAAGGCATCTCCCAGAGTCTTTTGAGATCTTCCTTAACAGCCTGAGATCCCAGGTAGCAGCTCCAGACTCCTCCCGGGAAAGGTACTTGGGATGTGCTTCTTTTTGTCCATGAAGATCTCTCTTCCTGGCTACTACAGGCTCTCCATCATAGTGTTTCTTGGAATGATTCACCCTACTCTTTAGGAGTGTGAGATCCCAGGTAGCAGCCCCAGACTCCTCCAGGGGAGGTACCTGAGTGAATTTCCTCTCTTCCAAGAGGATCTGTCTCCTGGGATTCACCCAAGCGTCCTCCAAGGCATCTCCCAGAGTCTTTTGAGATCTTCCTTAACAGCCTGAGATCCCAGGTAGCAGCCCCAGACTCCTCCAGGGAAGGTACTTGGGATGTGCTTCTTTTTGTCTCTGAAGATCTCTCTTCCTGGCTACTACAGGCTCTCCAGCATAGTATTTCTTGGAATGATTCACCCTACTCTTTATGAGTGTGAGATCCCAGGTAGCAGACCCAGACTCCTCCAGGGAAGGTACCAGACATGAATTTCCTCTTTTGCGGAAAGATCTCTTCTCCAGGGTGCTCCGGGCTCTATTACAAAGCATTTCCTTTTGACATTCAGGCCATCCTTTAGGAATCAGAGATCACAGGTAGCAGGTATACATTTCTCCAGGGAAGGTACTTGGGATATGCTTCCTTTTGTCTCTGAAGATCTCTCTTCCTGGATACTACAGCCTCTCCAGCATAGTATTTCTTGGAATGATTCACCCTATTCTTTAGGAGAGTGAGATCCCAATTAGCAGCCCCAGACTCCTCCAGGGAAGGCACCTGAGTAAAGTTTCCGCTGTTCCAAGAGGATCTCTTCCCTGGGATTCACCCAAGACTCCTCCAAGGCATCTCCCAGAGTTTTTTGAGCTCTTCTTTAACAATGTCAGATCCCAGGTAGCAGCCCCAGACTTCTCCAGGGAAGATCCCCAAGATGCATTTCCTCTTTTGCTTAAAGATCTCTTCTCCAGCATGCTCCTTGACCTATTGCATAGCTTTTCCTGGAATCAGTTAGACTGTTACTTAGGAATCAGAGATCCGGGATGGCAACCCCAGACTCCTCCGGGGAAGACACCCAATATACATTTCCTATATTGGAGGAATCTCCCTTATCTGGGGTTCACCCAAGGCTCCTTGAAGGCATACTCCAGAGTATAGTCAGAGCTTCTTTACCAGCCTGAGGTCCCAGGTAGCAGCCCCAGACTCCTCCAGGGAAGGTACTTGGGATGTGCTTCTTTTTGTCTCTGAAGATCTCTCTTCCTGGATACTACAGTCTGTCCATCGTAGTATTTCTTGGAATGATTCACTCTACTTTTTAGGAACGTGAAATCCCATGTAGCAGCCCCAGACTCCTCCAGGGAAGGTACCTGAGTAAAGTTTCCGCTGTTCCAAGAGGATCTCTTCCCTGGGATTCACCCAAGACTCCTCCAAGGCAGCTCCCAGCGTCTTTTGAGATCTTCCTTAACAGCCTGAGATCCCAGGTAGCAGCTCCAGACTCCTCCCGGGAAAAGTACTTGGGATGTGCTTCTTTTTGTCCATGAAGATCTCTCTTCCTGGCTACTACAGGCTCTCCATCATAGTGTTTCTTGGAATGATTCACCCTACTCTTTAGGAGTGTGAGATCCCAGGTAGCAGCCCCAGACTCCTCCAGGGGAGGTACCTGAGTGAATTTCCTCTCTTCCAAGAGGATCTGTCTCCTGGGATTCACCAAAGCGTCGTCCAAGGCATCTCCCAGAGTCTTTTGAGATCTTCTTTAACAGCCTGAGATCCCAGGTAGCAGCCCCAGACTCCTCCAGGGAAGGTACTTGGGATGTGCTTCTTTTTGTCTCTGAAGATCTCTCTTCCTGGATACTACAGTCTGTCCATCGTAGTATTTCTTGGAATGATGCACCCTACTCTTTATGAGTGTGAGATCCCAGGTAGCAGCCCCAGACTCCTCCAAGGAAGGTACCAGACATGAATTTCCTCTTTTGCGGAAAGATCTCTTCTCCAGGGTGCTCCGGGCTCTATTACAAAGCATTTCCTTTTGACATTCAGGCCATCCTTTAGGAATCAGAGATCACAGGTAGCAGGTATACATTTCTCCAGGGAAGGTACTTGGGATGTACTTCTTTTTGTCTCTGAAGATCTCTCTTCCTGGATACTACAGTCTGTCCATCGTAGTATTTCTTGGAATGATTCACTCTACTCTTTAGGAACGTGCAATCCCAGGTAGCAGCCCCAGACTCCTCCAGGGAAGGTACCTGAGTAAAGTTTCCGCTGTTCCAAGAGGATCTCTTCCCTGGGATTCACCCAAGACTCCTCCAAGGCATCTCCCAGAGTCTTTTGAGCTCTTCTTTAACAATCTCAGATCCCAGGTAGCAGCCCCAGACTTCTCCAGGGAAGATCCCCGAGATGCATTTCCTCTTTTGTTTAAAGATCTCTTCTCCAGCATGCTCCTTGACCTATTGCATAGCTTTTCCTGGAATCAGTTAGACTGTTACTTAGGAATCAGAGATCCCGGATGGCAACCCCAGACTCCTCCGGGAAAGACACCCAATATACATTTCCTCTATTTGAGGACTCTCCCTTATCTGGGGTTCACCCAAGGCTCCTTCAAGGCATACTCCAGAGTATAGTCAGAGCTTCTTTACCAGTCTGAGGTCCCAGGTAGCAGCCCCAGACTCCTCCAGGGGAGGTACCTGAGTGAATTTGCTCTCTTCCAAGAGGATCTGTCTCCTGGGATTCACCCAAGCGTCCTCCAAGGCATCTCCCAGAGTCTTTTGAGATCTTCCTTAACAGCCTGAGATCCCAGGTAGCAGCTCCAGACTCCTCCCGGGAAAGGTACTTGGGATGTGCTTCTTTTTGTCCATGAAGATCTCTCTTCCTGGCTACTACAGGCTCTCCATCATAGTGTTTCTTGGAATGATTCACCCTACTCTTTAGGAGTGTGAGATCCCAGGTAGCAGCCCCAGACTCCTCCAGGGGAGGTACCTGAGTGAATTTCCTCTCTTCCAAGAGGATCTGTCTCCTGGGATTCACCAAAGCGTCGTCCAAGGCATCTCCCAGAGTCTTTTGAGATCTTCTTTAACAGCCTGAGATCCCAGGTAGCAGCCCCAGACTCCTCCAGGGAAGGTACTTGGGATGTGCTTCTTTTTGTCTCTGAAGATCTCTCTTCCTGGATACTACAGTCTGTCCATCGTAGTATTTCTTGGAATGATGCACCCTACTCTTTATGAGTGTGAGATCCCAGGTAGCAGCCCCAGACTCCTCCAAGGAAGGTACCAGACATGAATTTCCTCTTTTGCGGAAAGATCTCTTCTCCAGGGTGCTCCGGGCTCTATTACAAAGCATTTCCTTTTGACATTCAGGCCATCCTTTAGGAATCAGAGATCACAGGTAGCAGGTATACATTTCTCCAGGGAAGGTACTTGGGATGTGCTTCCTTTTGTCTCTGAAGATCTCTCTTCCTGGATACTACAGGCTCTCCAGCATAGTATTTCTTGGAATGATTCACCCTACTCTTTAGGAACGTGAGATCCCAATTAGCAGCCCCAGACTCCTCCAGGGAAGGCACCTGAGTAAAGTTTCCGCTGTTCCAAGAGGATCTCTTCCCTGGGATTCACCCAAGACTCCTCCAAGGCATCTCCCAGAGTCTTTTGAGCTCTTCTTTAACAATGTCAGATCCCAGGTAGCAGCCCCAGACTTCTCCAGGGAAGATCCCCGAGATGCATTTCCTCTTTTGCTTAAAGATCTCTTCTCCAGGATGCTCCTTGACCTATTGCATAGCTTTTCCTGGAATCAGTTAGACTGTTGCTTAGGAATCAGAGATCCGGGATGGCAACCCCAGACTCCTCCGGGAAAGACACCCAATATACATTTCCTCTATTTGAGGAATCTCCCTTATCTGGGGTTCACCCAAGGCTCCTTGAAGGCATACTCCAGAGTATAGTCAGAGCTTCTTTACCAGTCTGAGGTCCCAGGTAGCAGCCCCAGACTCCTCCAGGGGAGGTACCTGAGTGAATTTCCTCTCATGCAAGAGGATCTGTCTCCTGGGATTCACCCAAGCGTCCTCCAAGGCATCTCCCAGAGTCTTTTGAGATCTTCCTTAACAGCCTGAGATCCCAGGTAGCAGCTCCAGACTCCTCCTGGGAAAGGTAGTTGGGATGTGCTTCTTTTTGTCCATGAAGATCTCTCTTCCTGGCTACTACAGGCTCTCCATCATAGTGTTTCTTGGAATGATTCACCCTACTCTTTAGGAGTGTGAGATCCCAGGTAGCAGCCCCAGACTCCTCCAGGGGAGGTACCTGAGTGAATTTCCTCTCATCCAAGAGGATCTGTCTCCTGGGATTCACCAAAGCGTCGTCCAAGGCATCTCCCAGAGTCTTTTGAGATATTCCTTAACAGCCTGAGATCCCAGGTAGCAGCTCCAGACTCCTCCAGGGAAGGTACTTGGGATGTGCTTCTTTTTGTCTCTGAAGATCTCTCTTCCTGGCTACTACAGGCTCTCCAGCATAGTATTTCTTGGAATGATTCACTCTACTCTTTAGGAACATGAAATCCCATGTAGCAGCCCCAGACTCCTCCAGGGAAGGTACCTGAGTAAAGTTTCCGCTGTTCCAAGAGGATCTCTTCCCTGGGATTCACCCAAGACTCCTCCAAGGCAGCTCCCAGAGTCTTTTGAGATCTTCCTTAACAGCCTGAGATCCCAGGTAGCAGCTCCAGACTCCTCCCGGGAAAGGTACTTGGGATGTGCTTCTTTTTGTCCATGAAGATCTCTCTTCCTGGCTACTACAGGCTCTCCATCATAGTGTCTCTTGGAATGATTCACCCTACTCTTTAGGAGTGTGAGATCCCAGGTAGCAGCCCCAGACTCCTCCAGGGGAGGTACCTGAGTGAATTTCCTCTCTTCCAAGAGGATCTATCTCCTGGGATTCACCAAAGCGTCGTCCAAGGCATCTCCCAGAGTCTTTTGAGATCTTCTTTAACAGCCTGAGATCCCAGGTAGCAGCCCCAGACTCCTCCCGGGAAAGGTACTTGGGATGTGCTTCTTTTTGTCCATGAAGATCTCTCTTCCTGGCTACTACAGGCTCTCCATCATAGTGTTTCTTGGAATGATTCACCCTACTCTTTAGGAGTGTGAGATCCCAGGTAGCAGCCCCAGACTCCTCCAGGGGAGGTACCTGAGTGAATTTCCTCTCTTCCAAGAGGATCTGTCTCCTGGGATTCACCAAAGCGTCGTCCAAGGCATCTCCCAGAGTCTTTTGAGATCTTCTTTAACAGCCTGAGATCCCAGGTAGCAGCCCCAGACTCCTCCAGGGAAGGTACTTGGGATGTGCTTCTTTTTGTCTCTGAAGATCTCTCTTCCTGGATACTACAGTCTGTCCATCGTAGTATTTCTTGGAATGATGCACCCTACTCTTTATGAGTGTGAGATCCCAGGTAGCAGCCCCAGACTCCTCCAAGGAAGGTACCAGACATGAATTTCCTCTTTTGCGGAAAGATCTCTTCTCCAGGGTGCTCCGGGCTCTATTACAAAGCATTTCCTTTTGACATTCAGGCCATCCTTTAGGAATCAGAGATCACAGGTAGCAGGTATACATTTCTCCAGGGAAGGTACTTGGGATGTGCTTCCTTTTGTCTCTGAAGATCTCTCTTCCTGGATACTACAGCCTCTCCAGCATAGTATTTCTTGGAATGATTCACCCTACTCTTTAGGAACGTGAGATCCCAATTAGCAGCCCCAGACTCCTCCAGGGAAGGCACCTGAGTAAAGTTTCCGCTGTTCCAAGAGGATCTCTTCCCTGGGATTCACCCAAGACTCCTCCAAGGCATCTCCCAGAGTCTTTTGAGCTCTTCTTTAACAATGTCAGATCCCAGGTAGCAGCCCCAGACTTCTCCAGGGAAGATCCCCGAGATGCATTTCCTCTTTTGCTTAAAGATCTCTTCTCCAGGATGCTCCTTGACCTATTGCATAGCTTTTCCTGGAATCAGTTAGACTGTTACTTAGGAATCAGAGATCCGGGATGGCAACCCCAGACTCCTCCGGGAAAGACACCCAATATACATTTCCTCTATTTGAGGAATCTCCCTTATCTGGGGTTCACCCAAGGCTCCTTGAAGGCATACTCCAGAGTATAGTCAGAGCTTCTTTACCAGTCTGAGGTCCCAGGTAGCAGCCCCAGACTCCTCCAGGGGAGGTACCTGAGTGAATTTCCTCTCATGCAAGAGGATCTGTCTCCTGGGATTCACCCAAGCGTCCTCCAAGGCATCTCCCAGAGTCTTTTGAGATCTTCCTTAACAGCCTGAGATCCCAGGTAGCAGCCCCAGACTCCTCCAGGGAAGGTACTTGGGATGTGCTTCTTTTTGTCTCTGAAGATCTCTCTTCCTGGCTACTACAGGCTCTCCAGCATAGTATTTCTTGGAATGATTCACTCTACTCTTTAGGAACATGAAATCCCATGTAGCAGCCCCAGACTCCTCCAGGGAAGGTACCTGAGTAAAGTTTCCGCTGTTCCAAGAGGATCTCTTCCCTGGGATTCACCCAAGACTCCTCCAAGGCAGCTCCCAGAGTCTTTTGAGATCTTCCTTAACAGCCTGAGATCCCAGGTAGCAGCTCCAGACTCCTCCCGGGAAAGGTACTTGGGATGTGCTTCTTTTTGTCCATGAAGATCTCTCTTCCTGGCTACTACAGGCTCTCCATCATAGTGTTTCTTGGAATGATTCACCCTACTCTTTAGGAGTGTGAGATCCCAGGTAGCAGCCCCAGACTCCTCCAGGGGAGGTACCTGAGTGAATTTCCTCTCTTCCAAGAGGATCTGTCTCCTGGGATTCACCAAAGCGTCGTCCAAGGCATCTCCCAGAGTCTTTTGAGATCTTCTTTAACAGCCTGAGATCCCAGGTAGCAGCCCCAGACTCCTCCAGGGAAGGTACTTGGGATGTGCTTCTTTTTGTCTCTGAAGATCTCTCTTCCTGGCTACTACAGGCTGTCCATCGTAGTGTTTCTTGGAATGATTCACCCTACTCTTTAGGAGTGTGAGATCCCAGGTAGCAGCCCCAGACTCCTCCAGGGGAGGTACCTGAGTGAATTTCCTCTCTTCCAAGAGGATCTGTCTCCTGGGATTCACCAAAGCGTCGTCCAAGGCATCTCCCAGAGTCTTTTGAGATCTTCTTTAACAGCCTGAGATCCCAGGTAGCAGCCCCAGACTCCTCCAGGGAAGGTACTTGGGATGTGCTTCTTTTTGTCTCTGAAGATCTCTCTTCCTGGATACTACAGTCTGTCCATCGTAGTATTTCTTGGAATGATGCACCCTACTCTTTATGAGTGTGAGATCCCAGGTAGCAGCCCCAGACTCCTCCAAGGAAGGTACCAGACATGAATTTCCTCTTTTGCGGAAAGATCTCTTCTCCAGGGTGCTCCGGGCTCTATTACAAAGCATTTCCTTTTGACATTCAGGCCATCCTTTAGGAATCAGAGATCACAGGTAGCAGGTATACATTTCTCTAGGGAAGGTACTTGGGATGTGCTTCCTTTTGTCTCTGAAGATCTCTCTTCCTGGATACTACAGGCTCTCCAGCATAGTATTTCTTGGAATGATTCACCCTACTCTTTAGGAACGTGAGATCCCAATTAGCAGCCCCAGACTCCTCCAGGGAAGGCACCTGAGTAAAGTTTCCGCTGTTCCAAGAGGATCTCTTCCCTGGGATTCACCCAAGACTCCTCCAAGGCATCTCCCAGAGTCTTTTGAGCTCTTCTTTAACAATGTCAGATCCCAGGTAGCAGCCCCAGACTTCTCCAGGGAAGATCCCCGAGATGCATTTCCTCTTTTGCTTAAAGATCTCTTCTCCAGGATGCTCCTTGACCTATTGCATAGCTTTTCCTGGAATCAGTTAGACTGTTACTTAGGAATCAGAGATCCGGGATGGCAACCCCAGACTCCTCCGGGAAAGACACCCAATATACATTTCCTCTATTTGAGGAATCTCCCTTATCTGGGGTTCACCCAAGGCTCCTTGAAGGCATACTCCAGAGTATAGTCAGAGCTTCTTTACCAGTCTGAGGTCCCAGGTAGCAGCCCCAGACTCCTCCAGGGGAGGTACCTGAGTGAATTTCCTCTCATGCAAGAGGATCTGTCTCCTGGGATTCACCCAAGCGTCCTCCAAGGCATCTCCCAGAGTCTTTTGAGATCTTCCTTAACAGCCTGAGATCCCAGGTAGCAGCTCCAGACTCCTCCCGGGAAAGGTACTTGGGATGTGCTTCTTTTTGTCCATGAAGATCTCTCTTCCTGGCTACTACAGGCTCTCCATCATAGTGTTTCTTGGAATGATTCACCCTACTCTTTAGGAGTGTGAGATCCCAGGTAGCAGCCCCAGACTCCTCCAGGGGAGGTACCTGAGTGAATTTCCTCTCATCCAAGAGGATCTGTCTCCTGGGATTCACCAAAGCGTCGTCCAAGGCATCTCCCAGAGTCTTTTGAGATATTCCTTAACAGCCTGAGATCCCAGGTAGCAGCCCCAGACTCCTCCAGGGAAGGTACTTGGGATGTGCTTCTTTTTGTCTCTGAAGATCTCTCTTCCTGGCTACTACAGGCTCTCCAGCATAGTATTTCTTGGAATGATTCACTCTACTCTTTAGGAACATGAAATCCCATGTAGCAGCCCCAGACTCCTCCAGGGAAGGTACCTGAGTAAAGTTTCCGCTGTTCCAAGAGGATCTCTTCCCTGGGATTCACCCAAGACTCCTCCAAGGCAGCTCCCAGAGTCTTTTGAGATCTTCCTTAACAGCCTGAGATCCCAGGTAGCAGCTCCAGACTCCTCCCGGGAAAGGTACTTGGGATGTGCTTCTTTTTGTCTCTGAAGATCTCTCTTCCTGGATACTACAGTCTGTCCATCGTAGTATTTCTTGGAATGATGCACCCTACTCTTTATGAGTGTGAGATCCCAGGTAGCAGCCCCAGACTCCTCCAAGGAAGGTACCAGACATGAATTTCCTCTTTTGCGGAAAGATCTCTTCTCCAGGGTGCTCCGGGCTCTATTACAAAGCATTTCCTTTTGACATTCAGGCCATCCTTTAGGAATCAGAGATCACAGGTAGCAGGTATACATTTCTCCAGGGAAGGTACTTGGGATGTGCTTCTTTTTGTCTCTGAAGATCTCTCTTCATGGCTACTACAGGCTCTCCAGCATAGTATTTCTTGGAATGATTCACCCTACTCTTTAGGAGTGTGAGATCCCAGGAAGCAGCCCCAGACTCCTCCGGGGAAGACACCCAATATACATTTCCTATATTGGAGGAATCTCCCTTATCTGGGGTTCACCCAAGGCTCCTTCAAGGCATACTCCAGAGTATAGTCAGAGCTTCTTTACCAGCCTGAGGTCCCAGGTAGCAGCCCCAGACTTCTCCAGGGGAGGTACCTGAGTGAATTTCCTCTCTTCCAAGAAGATCTGTCTCCTGGGATTCACCCAAGCGTCCTCCAAGGCATCTCCCAGAGTCTTTTGAGATATACCTTAACAGCCTGAGATCCCAGGTAGCAGCCCCAGACTCCTCCAGGGAAGGTACTTGGGATGTACTTCTTTTTGTCTCTGAAGATCTCTCTTCCTGGATACTACAGTCTGTCCATCGTAGTATTTCTTGGAATGATTCACTCTACTCTTTAGGAACGTGAAATCCCAGGTAGCAGCCCCAGACTCCTCCAGGGAAGGTACCTGAGTAAAGTTTCCGCTGTTCCAAGAGGATCTCTTCCCTGGGATTCACCCAAGACTCCTCCAAGGCATCTCCCAGAGTCTTTTGAGCTCTTCTTTAACAATGTCAGATCCCAGGTAGCAGCCCCAGACTTCTCCAGGGAAGATCCCCGAGATGCATTTCCTCTTTTGCTTAAAGATCTCTTCTCCAGCATGCTCCTTGACCTATTGCATAGCTTTTCCTGGAATCAGTTAGACTGTTACTTAGGAATCAGAGATCCGGGATGGCAACCCCAGACTCCTCCGGGAAAGACACCCAATATACATTTCCTATATTGGAGGAATCTCCCTTATCTGGGGTTCACCCAAGGCTCCTTGAAGGCATACTCCAGAGTATAGTCAGAGCTTCTTTACCAGCCTGAGGTCCCAGGTAGCAGCCCCAGACTCCTCCAGGGGAGGTACCTGAGTGAATTTCCTCTCATGCAAGAGGATCTGTCTCCTGGGATTCACCAAAGCGTCGTCCAAGGCATCTCCCAGAGTCTTTTGAGATCTTCTTTAACAGCCTGAGATCCCAGGTAGCAGCCCCAGACTCCTCCAGGGAAAGGTACTTGGGATGTGCTTCTTTTTGTCCATGAAGATCTCTCTTCCTGGCTACTACAGGCTCTCCATCATAGTGTTTCTTGGAATGATTCACCCTACTCTTTAGGAGTGTGAGATCCCAGGTAGCAGCCCCAGACTCCTCCAGGGGAGGTACCTGAGTGAATTTCCTCTCTTCCAAGAGGATCTGTCTCCTGGGATTCACCAAAGCGTCGTCCAAGGCATCTCCCAGAGTCTTTTGAGATCTTCTTTAACAGCCTGAGATCCCAGGTAGCAGCCCCAGACTCCTCCAGGGAAGGTACTTGGGATGTGCTTCTTTTTGTCTCTGAAGATCTCTCTTCCTGGATACTACAGTCTGTCCATCGTAGTATTTCTTGGAATGATGCACCCTACTCTTTATGAGTGTGAGATCCCAGGTAGCAGCCCCAGACTCCTCCAAGGAAGGTACCAGACATGAATTTCCTCTTTTGCGGAAAGATCTCTTCTCCAGGGTGCTCCGGGCTCTATTACAAAGCATTTCCTTTTGACATTCAGGCCATCCTTTAGGAATCAGAGATCACAGGTAGCAGGTATACATTTCTCTAGGGAAGGTACTTGGGATGTGCTTCCTTTTGTCTCTGAAGATCTCTCTTCCTGGATACTACAGGCTCTCCAGCATAGTATTTCTTGGAATGATTCACCCTACTCTTTAGGAACGTGAGATCCCAATTAGCAGCCCCAGACTCCTCCAGGGAAGGCACCTGAGTAAAGTTTCCGCTGTTCCAAGAGGATCTCTTCCCTGGGATTCACCCAAGACTCCTCCAAGGCATCTCCCAGAGTCTTTTGAGCTCTTCTTTAACAATGTCAGATCCCAGGTAGCAGCCCCAGACTTCTCCAGGGAAGATCCCCGAGATGCATTTCCTCTTTTGCTTAAAGATCTCTTCTCCAGGATGCTCCTTGACCTATTGCATAGCTTTTCCTGGAATCAGTTAGACTGTTACTTAGGAATCAGAGATCCGGGATGGCAACCCCAGACTCCTCCGGGAAAGACACCCAATATACATTTCCTCTATTTGAGGAATCTCCCTTATCTGGGGTTCACCCAAGGCTCCTTGAAGGCATACTCCAGAGTATAGTCAGAGCTTCTTTACCAGTCTGAGGTCCCAGGTAGCAGCCCCAGACTCCTCCAGGGGAGGTACCTGAGTGAATTTCCTCTCATGCAAGAGGATCTGTCTCCTGGGATTCACCCAAGCGTCCTCCAAGGCATCTCCCAGAGTCTTTTGAGATCTTCCTTAACAGCCTGAGATCCCAGGTAGCAGCTCCAGACTCCTCCCGGGAAAGGTACTTGGGATGTGCTTCTTTTTGTCCATGAAGATCTCTCTTCCTGGCTACTACAGGCTCTCCATCATAGTGTTTCTTGGAATGATTCACCCTACTCTTTAGGAGTGTGAGATCCCAGGTAGCAGCCCCAGACTCCTCCAGGGGAGGTACCTGAGTGAATTTCCTCTCATCCAAGAGGATCTGTCTCCTGGGATTCACCAAAGCGTCGTCCAAGGCATCTCCCAGAGTCTTTTGAGATATTCCTTAACAGCCTGAGATCCCAGGTAGCAGCCCCAGACTCCTCCAGGGAAGGTACTTGGGATGTGCTTCTTTTTGTCTCTGAAGATCTCTCTTCCTGGCTACTACAGGCTCTCCAGCATAGTATTTCTTGGAATGATTCACTCTACTCTTTAGGAACATGAAATCCCATGTAGCAGCCCCAGACTCCTCCAGGGAAGGTACCTGAGTAAAGTTTCCGCTGTTCCAAGAGGATCTCTTCCCTGGGATTCACCCAAGACTCCTCCAAGGCAGCTCCCAGAGTCTTTTGAGATCTTCCTTAACAGCCTGAGATCCCAGGTAGCAGCTCCAGACTCCTCCCGGGAAAGGTACTTGGGATGTGCTTCTTTTTGTCCATGAAGATCTCTCTTCCTGGCTACTACAGGCTCTCCATCATAGTGTTTCTTGGAATGATTCACCCTACTCTTTAGGAGTGTGAGATCCCAGGTAGCAGCCCCAGACTCCTCCAGGGGAGGTACCTGAGTGAATTTCCTCTCATCCAAGAGGATCTGTCTCCTGGGATTCACCAAAGCGTCGTCCAAGGCATCTCCCAGAGTCTTTTGAGATCTTCTTTAACAGCCTGAGATCCCAGGTAGCAGCCCCAGACTCCTCCAGGGAAGGTACTTGGGATGTGCTTCTTTTTGTCTCTGAAGATCTCTCTTCCTGGATACTACAGTCTGTCCATCGTAGTATTTCTTGGAATGATGCACCCTACTCTTTATGAGTGTGAGATCCCAGGTAGCAGCCCCAGACTCCTCCAAGGAAGGTACCAGACATGAATTTCCTCTTTTGCGGAAAGATCTCTTCTCCAGGGTGCTCCGGGCTCTATTACAAAGCATTTCCTTTTGACATTCAGGCCATCCTTTAGGAATCAGAGATCACAGGTAGCAGGTATACATTTCTCCAGGGAAGGTACTTGGGATGTGCTTCCTTTTGTCTCTGAAGATCTCTCTTCCTGGATACTACAGGCTCTCCAGCATAGTATTTCTTGGAATGATTCACCCTACTCTTTAGGAACGTGAGATCCCAATTAGCAGCCCCAGACTCCTCCAGGGAAGGCACCTGAGTAAAGTTTCCGCTGTTCCAAGAGGATCTCTTCCCTGGGATTCACCCAAGACTCCTCCAAGGCATCTCCCAGAGTCTTTTGAGCTCTTCTTTAACAATGTCAGATCCCAGGTAGCAGCCCCAGACTTCTCCAGGGAAGATCCCCGAGATGCATTTCCTCTTTTGCTTAAAGATCTCTTCTCCAGCATGCTCCTTGACCTATTGCATAGCTTTTCCTGGAATCAGTTAGACTGTTGCTTAGGAATCAGAGATCCGGGATGGCAACCCCAGACTCCTCCGGGGAAGACACCCAATATACATTTCCTATATTGGAGGAATCTCCCTTATCTGGGGTTCACCCAAGGCTCCTTCAAGGCATACTCCAGAGTATAGTCAGAGCTTCTTTACCAGCCTGAGGTCCCAGGTAGCAGCCCCAGACTCCTCCAGGGGAGGTACCTGAGTGAATTTGCTCTCTTCCAAGAGGATCTGTCTCCTGGGATTCACCCAAGCATCCTCCAAGGCATCTCCCAGAGTCTTTTGAGATATTCCTTAACAGCCTGAGATCCCAGGTAGCAGCCCCAGACTCCTCCAGGGAAGGTACTTGGGATGTGCTTCTTTTTGTCTCTGAAGATCTCTCTTCATGGCTACTACAGGCTCTCCAGCATAGTATTTCTTGGAATGATTCACCCTACTCTTTAGGAGTGTGAGATCCCAGGAAGCAGCCCCAGACTCCTCCGGGGAAGACACCCAATATACATTTCCTATATTGGAGGAATCTCCCTTATCTGGGGTTCACCCAAGGCTCCTTCAAGGCATACTCCAGAGTATAGTCAGAGCTTCTTTACCAGCCTGAGGTCCCAGGTAGCAGCCCCAGACTCCTCCAGGGGAGGTACCTGAGTGAATTTCCTCTCTTCCAAGAAGATCTGTCTCCTGGGATTCACCCAAGCGTCCTCCAAGGCATCTCCCAGAGTCTTTTGAGATATACCTTAACAGCCTGAGATCCCAGGTAGCAGCCCCAGACTCCTCCAGGGAAGGTACTTGGGATGTACTTCTTTTTGTCTCTGAAGATCTCTCTTCCTGGATACTACAGTCTGTCCATCGTAGTATTTCTTGGAATGATTCACTCTACTCTTTAGGAACGTGAAATCCCAGGTAGCAGCCCCAGACTCCTCCAGGGAAGGTACCTGAGTAAAGTTTCCGCTGTTCCAAGAGGATCTCTTCCCTGGGATTCACCCAAGACTCCTCCAAGGCATCTCCCAGAGTCTTTTGAGCTCTTCTTTAACAATCTCAGATCCCAGGTAGCAGCCCCAGACTTCTCCAGGGAAGATCCCCGAGATGCATTTCCTCTTTTGCTTAAAGATCTCTTCTCCAGGATGCTCCTTGACCTATTGCATAGCTTTTCCTGGAATCAGTTAGACTGTTACTTAGGAATCAGAGATCCGGGATGGCAACCCCAGACTCCTCCGGGAAAGACACCCAATATACATTTCCTATATTGGAGGAATCTCCCTTATCTGGGGTTCACCCAAGGCTCCTTCAAGGCATACTCCAGAGTATAGTCAGAGCTTCTTTACCAGCCTGAGGTCCCAGGTAGCAGCCCCAGACTCCTCCAGGGGAGGTACCTGAGTGAATTTCCTCTCTTCCAAGAGGATCTGTCTCCTGGGATTCACCAAAGCGTCGTCCAAGGCATCTCCCAGAGTCTTTTGAGATCTTCTTTAACAGCCTGAGATCCCAGGTAGCAGCCCCAGACTCCTCCAGGGAAAGGTACTTGGGATGTGCTTCTTTTTGTCCATGAAGATCTCTCTTCCTGGCTACTACAGGCTCTCCATCATAGTGTTTCTTGGAATGATTCACCCTACTCTTTAGGAGTGTGAGATCCCAGGTAGCAGCCCCAGACTCCTCCAGGGGAGGTACCTGAGTGAATTTCCTCTCTTCCAAGAGGATCTGTCTCCTGGGATTCACCAAAGCGTCGTCCAAGGCATCTCCCAGAGTCTTTTGAGATCTTCTTTAACAGCCTGAGATCCCAGGTAGCAGCCCCAGACTCCTCCAGGGAAGGTACTTGGGATGTGCTTCTTTTTGTCTCTGAAGATCTCTCTTCCTGGATACTACAGTCTGTCCATCGTAGTATTTCTTGGAATGATGCACCCTACTCTTTATGAGTGTGAGATCCCAGGTAGCAGCCCCAGACTCCTCCAAGGAAGGTACCAGACATGAATTTCCTCTTTTGCGGAAAGATCTCTTCTCCAGGGTGCTCCGGGCTCTATTACAAAGCATTTCCTTTTGACATTCAGGCCATCCTTTAGGAATCAGAGATCACAGGTAGCAGGTATACATTTCTCCAGGGAAGGTACTTGGGATGTGCTTCCTTTTGTCTCTGAAGATCTCTCTTCCTGGATACTACAGGCTCTCCAGCATAGTATTTCTTGGAATGATTCACCCTACTCTTTAGGAACGTGAGATCCCAATTAGCAGCCCCAGACTCCTCCAGGGAAGGCACCTGAGTAAAGTTTCCGCTGTTCCAAGAGGATCTCTTCCCTGGGATTCACCCAAGACTCCTCCAAGGCATCTCCCAGAGTCTTTTGAGCTCTTCTTTAACAATGTCAGATCCCAGGTAGCAGCCCCAGACTTCTCCAGGGAAGATCCCCGAGATGCATTTCCTCTTTTGCTTAAAGATCTCTTCTCCAGGATGCTCCTTGACCTATTGCATAGCTTTTCCTGGAATCAGTTAGACTGTTACTTAGGAATCAGAGATCCGGGATGGCAACCCCAGACTCCTCCGGGAAAGACACCCAATATACATTTCCTATATTGGAGGAATCTCCCTTATCTGGGGTTCACCCAAGGCTCCTTCAAGGCATACTCCAGAGTATAGTCAGAGCTTCTTTACCAGCCTGAGGTCCCAGGTAGCAGCCCCAGACTCCTCCAGGGGAGGTACCTGAGTGAATTTCCTCTCTTCCAAGAGGATCTGTCTCCTGGGATTCACCAAAGCGTCGTCCAAGGCATCTCCCAGAGTCTTTTGAGATCTTCTTTAACAGCCTGAGATCCAAGGTAGCAGCCCCAGACTCCTCCAGGGAAAGGTACTTGGGATGTGCTTCTTTTTGTCCATGAAGATCTCTCTTCCTGGCTACTACAGGCTCTCCATCATAGTGTTTCTTGGAATGATTCACCCTACTCTTTAGGAGTGTGAGATCCCAGGTAGCAGCCCCAGACTCCTCCAGGGGAGGTACCTGAGTGAATTTCCTCTCTTCCAAGAGGATCTGTCTCCTGGGATTCACCAAAGCGTCGTCCAAGGCATCTCCCAGAGTCTTTTGAGATCTTCTTTAACAGCCTGAGATCCCAGGTAGCAGCCCCAGACTCCTCCAGGGAAGGTACTTGGGATGTGCTTCTTTTTGTCTCTGAAGATCTCTCTTCCTGGATACTACAGTCTGTCCATCGTAGTATTTCTTGGAATGATGCACCCTACTCTTTATGAGTGTGAGATCCCAGGTAGCAGCCCCAGACTCCTCCAAGGAAGGTACCAGACATGAATTTCCTCTTTTGCGGAAAGATCTCTTCTCCAGGGTGCTCCGGGCTCTATTACAAAGCATTTCCTTTTGACATTCAGGCCATCCTTTAGGAATCAGAGATCACAGGTAGCAGGTATACATTTCTCCAGGGAAGGTACTTGGGATGTGCTTCCTTTTGTCTCTGAAGATCTCTCTTCCTGGATACTACAGGCTCTCCAGCATAGTATTTCTTGGAATGATTCACCCTACTCTTTAGGAACGTGAGATCCCAATTAGCAGCCCCAGACTCCTCCAGGGAAGGCACCTGAGTAAAGTTTCCGCTGTTCCAAGAGGATCTCTTCCCTGGGATTCACCCAAGACTCCTCCAAGGCATCTCCCAGAGTCTTTTGAGCTCTTCTTTAACAATGTCAGATCCCAGGTAGCAGCCCCAGACTTCTCCAGGGAAGATCCCCGAGATGCATTTCCTCTTTTGCTTAAAGATCTCTTCTCCAGGATGCTCCTTGACCTATTGCATAGCTTTTCCTGGAATCAGTTAGACTGTTACTTAGGAATCAGAGATCCGGGATGGCAACCCCAGACTCCTCCGGGAAAGACACCCAATATACATTTCCTCTATTTGAGGAATCTCCCTTATCTGGGGTTCACCCAAGGCTCCTTGAAGGCATACTCCAGAGTATAGTCAGAGCTTCTTTACCAGTCTGAGGTCCCAGGTAGCAGCCCCAGACTCCTCCAGGGGAGGTACCTGAGTGAATTTCCTCTCATGCAAGAGGATCTGTCTCCTGGGATTCACCCAAGCGTCCTCCAAGGCATCTCCCAGAGTCTTTTGAGATCTTCCTTAACAGCCTGAGATCCCAGGTAGCAGCTCCAGACTCCTCCCGGGAAAGGTACTTGGGATGTGCTTCTTTTTGTCCATGAAGATCTCTCTTCCTGGCTACTACAGGCTCTCCATCATAGTGTTTCTTGGAATGATTCACCCTACTCTTTAGGAGTGTGAGATCCCAGGTAGCAGCCCCAGACTCCTCCAGGGGAGGTACCTGAGTGAATTTCCTCTCATCCAAGAGGATCTGTCTCCTGGGATTCACCAAAGCGTCGTCCAAGGCATCTCCCAGAGTCTTTTGAGATATTCCTTAACAGCCTGAGATCCCAGGTAGCAGCCCCAGACTCCTCCAGGGAAGGTACTTGGGATGTGCTTCTTTTTGTCTCTGAAGATCTCTCTTCCTGGCTACTACAGGCTCTCCAGCATAGTATTTCTTGGAATGATTCACTCTACTCTTTAGGAACATGAAATCCCATGTAGCAGCCCCAGACTCCTCCAGGGAAGGTACCTGAGTAAAGTTTCCGCTGTTCCAAGAGGATCTCTTCCCTGGGATTCACCCAAGACTCCTCCAAGGCAGCTCCCAGAGTCTTTTGAGATCTTCCTTAACAGCCTGAGATCCCAGGTAGCAGCTCCAGACTCCTCCCGGGAAAGGTACTTGGGATGTGCTTCTTTTTGTCCATGAAGATCTCTCTTCCTGGCTACTACAGGCTCTCCATCATAGTGTTTCTTGGAATGATTCACCCTACTCTTTAGGAGTGTGAGATCCCAGGTAGCAGCCCCAGACTCCTCCAGGGGAGGTACCTGAGTGAATTTCCTCTCATCCAAGAGGATCTGTCTCCTGGGATTCACCAAAGCGTCGTCCAAGGCATCTCCCAGAGTCTTTTGAGATCTTCTTTAACAGCCTGAGATCCCAGGTAGCAGCCCCAGACTCCTCCAGGGAAGGTACTTGGGATGTGCTTCTTTTTGTCTCTGAAGATCTCTCTTCCTGGATACTACAGTCTGTCCATCGTAGTATTTCTTGGAATGATGCACCCTACTCTTTATGAGTGTGAGATCCCAGGTAGCAGCCCCAGACTCCTCCAAGGAAGGTACCAGACATGAATTTCCTCTTTTGCGGAAAGATCTCTTCTCCAGGGTGCTCCGGGCTCTATTACAAAGCATTTCCTTTTGACATTCAGGCCATCCTTTAGGAATCAGAGATCACAGGTAGCAGGTATACATTTCTCCAGGGAAGGTACTTGGGATGTGCTTCCTTTTGTCTCTGAAGATCTCTCTTCCTGGATACTACAGGCTCTCCAGCATAGTATTTCTTGGAATGATTCACCCTACTCTTTAGGAACGTGAGATCCCAATTAGCAGCCCCAGACTCCTCCAGGGAAGGCACCTGAGTAAAGTTTCCGCTGTTCCAAGAGGATCTCTTCCCTGGGATTCACCCAAGACTCCTCCAAGGCATCTCCCAGAGTCTTTTGAGCTCTTCTTTAACAATGTCAGATCCCAGGTAGCAGCCCCAGACTTCTCCAGGGAAGATCCCCGAGATGCATTTCCTCTTTTGCTTAAAGATCTCTTCTCCAGCATGCTCCTTGACCTATTGCATAGCTTTTCCTGGAATCAGTTAGACTGTTGCTTAGGAATCAGAGATCCGGGATGGCAACCCCAGACTCCTCCGGGGAAGACACCCAATATACATTTCCTATATTGGAGGAATCTCCCTTATCTGGGGTTCACCCAAGGCTCCTTCAAGGCATACTCCAGAGTATAGTCAGAGCTTCTTTACCAGCCTGAGGTCCCAGGTAGCAGCCCCAGACTCCTCCAGGGGAGGTACCTGAGTGAATTTGCTCTCTTCCAAGAGGATCTGTCTCCTGGGATTCACCCAAGCATCCTCCAAGGCATCTCCCAGAGTCTTTTGAGATATTCCTTAACAGCCTGAGATCCCAGGTAGCAGCCCCAGACTCCTCCAGGGAAGGTACTTGGGATGTGCTTCTTTTTGTCTCTGAAGATCTCTCTTCATGGCTACTACAGGCTCTCCAGCATAGTATTTCTTGGAATGATTCACCCTACTCTTTAGGAGTGTGAGATCCCAGGAAGCAGCCCCAGACTCCTCCGGGGAAGACACCCAATATACATTTCCTATATTGGAGGAATCTCCCTTATCTGGGGTTCACCCAAGGCTCCTTCAAGGCATACTCCAGAGTATAGTCAGAGCTTCTTTACCAGCCTGAGGTCCCAGGTAGCAGCCCCAGACTCCTCCAGGGGAGGTACCTGAGTGAATTTCCTCTCTTCCAAGAAGATCTGTCTCCTGGGATTCACCCAAGCGTCCTCCAAGGCATCTCCCAGAGTCTTTTGAGATATACCTTAACAGCCTGAGATCCCAGGTAGCAGCCCCAGACTCCTCCAGGGAAGGTACTTGGGATGTACTTATTTTTGTCTCTGAAGATCTCTCTTCCTGGATACTACAGTCTGTCC
Source organism: Melopsittacus undulatus (assembly GCF_012275295.1). Lineage (NCBI taxonomy): Eukaryota > Metazoa > Chordata > Aves > Psittaciformes > Psittaculidae > Melopsittacus > Melopsittacus undulatus. Next base: position 302,273 of record NC_047538.1, on the reverse strand, counting down.
ATCGTAGTATTTCTTGGAATGATTCACTCTACTCTTTAGGAACGTGAAATCCCAGGTAGCAGCCCCAGACTCCTCCAGGGAAGGTACCTGAGTAAAGTTTCCGCTGTTCCAAGAGGATCTCTTCCCTGGGATTCACCCAAGACTCCTCCAAGGCATCTCCCAGAGTCTTTTGAGCTCTTCTTTAACAATCTCAGATCCCAGGTAGCAGCCCCAGACTTCTCCAGGGAAGATCCCCGAGATGCATTTCCTCTTTTGCTTAAAGATCTCTTCTCCAGGATGCTCCTTGACCTATTGCATAGCTTTTCCTGGAATCAGTTAGACTGTTACTTAGGAATCAGAGATCCGGGATGGCAACCCCAGACTCCTCCGGGAAAGACACCCAATATACATTTCCTATATTGGAGGAATCTCCCTTATCTGGGGTTCACCCAAGGCTCCTTCAAGGCATACTCCAGAGTATAGTCAGAGCTTCTTTACCAGCCTGAGGTCCCAGGTAGCAGCCCCAGACTCCTCCAGGGGAGGTACCTGAGTGAATTTCCTCTCTTCCAAGAGGATCTGTCTCCTGGGATTCACCAAAGCGTCGTCCAAGGCATCTCCCAGAGTCTTTTGAGATCTTCTTTAACAGCCTGAGATCCCAGGTAGCAGCCCCAGACTCCTCCAGGGAAAGGTACTTGGGATGTGCTTCTTTTTGTCCATGAAGATCTCTCTTCCTGGCTACTACAGGCTCTCCATCATAGTGTTTCTTGGAATGATTCACCCTACTCTTTAGGAGTGTGAGATCCCAGGTAGCAGCCCCAGACTCCTCCAGGGGAGGTACCTGAGTGAATTTCCTCTCTTCCAAGAGGATCTGTCTCCTGGGATTCACCAAAGCGTCGTCCAAGGCATCTCCCAGAGTCTTTTGAGATCTTCTTTAACAGCCTGAGATCCCAGGTAGCAGCCCCAGACTCCTCCAGGGAAGGTACTTGGGATGTGCTTCTTTTTGTCTCTGAAGATCTCTCTTCCTGGATACTACAGTCTGTCCATCGTAGTATTTCTTGGAATGATGCACCCTACTCTTTATGAGTGTGAGATCCCAGGTAGCAGCCCCAGACTCCTCCAAGGAAGGTACCAGACATGAATTTCCTCTTTTGCGGAAAGATCTCTTCTCCAGGGTGCTCCGGGCTCTATTACAAAGCATTTCCTTTTGACATTCAGGCCATCCTTTAGGAATCAGAGATCACAGGTAGCAGGTATACATTTCTCTAGGGAAGGTACTTGGGATGTGCTTCCTTTTGTCTCTGAAGATCTCTCTTCCTGGATACTACAGGCTCTCCAGCATAGTATTTCTTGGAATGATTCACCCTACTCTTTAGGAACGTGAGATCCCAATTAGCAGCCCCAGACTCCTCCAGGGAAGGCACCTGAGTAAAGTTTCCGCTGTTCCAAGAGGATCTCTTCCCTGGGATTCACCCAAGACTCCTCCAAGGCATCTCCCAGAGTCTTTTGAGCTCTTCTTTAACAATGTCAGATCCCAGGTAGCAGCCCCAGACTTCTCCAGGGAAGATCCCCGAGATGCATTTCCTCTTTTGCTTAAAGATCTCTTCTCCAGGATGCTCCTTGACCTATTGCATAGCTTTTCCTGGAATCAGTTAGACTGTTACTTAGGAATCAGAGATCCGGGATGGCAACCCCAGACTCCTCCGGGAAAGACACCCAATATACATTTCCTCTATTTGAGGAATCTCCCTTATCTGGGGTTCACCCAAGGCTCCTTGAAGGCATACTCCAGAGTATAGTCAGAGCTTCTTTACCAGTCTGAGGTCCCAGGTAGCAGCCCCAGACTCCTCCAGGGGAGGTACCTGAGTGAATTTCCTCTCATGCAAGAGGATCTGTCTCCTGGGATTCACCCAAGCGTCCTCCAAGGCATCTCCCAGAGTCTTTTGAGATCTTCCTTAACAGCCTGAGATCCCAGGTAGCAGCTCCAGACTCCTCCCGGGAAAGGTACTTGGGATGTGCTTCTTTTTGTCCATGAAGATCTCTCTTCCTGGCTACTACAGGCTCTCCATCATAGTGTTTCTTGGAATGATTCACCCTACTCTTTAGGAGTGTGAGATCCCAGGTAGCAGCCCCAGACTCCTCCAGGGGAGGTACCTGAGTGAATTTCCTCTCATCCAAGAGGATCTGTCTCCTGGGATTCACCAAAGCGTCGTCCAAGGCATCTCCCAGAGTCTTTTGAGATATTCCTTAACAGCCTGAGATCCCAGGTAGCAGCCCCAGACTCCTCCAGGGAAGGTACTTGGGATGTGCTTCTTTTTGTCTCTGAAGATCTCTCTTCCTGGCTACTACAGGCTCTCCAGCATAGTATTTCTTGGAATGATTCACTCTACTCTTTAGGAACATGAAATCCCATGTAGCAGCCCCAGACTCCTCCAGGGAAGGTACCTGAGTAAAGTTTCCGCTGTTCCAAGAGGATCTCTTCCCTGGGATTCACCCAAGACTCCTCCAAGGCAGCTCCCAGAGTCTTTTGAGATCTTCCTTAACAGCCTGAGATCCCAGGTAGCAGCTCCAGACTCCTCCCGGGAAAGGTACTTGGGATGTGCTTCTTTTTGTCCATGAAGATCTCTCTTCCTGGCTACTACAGGCTCTCCATCATAGTGTTTCTTGGAATGATTCACCCTACTCTTTAGGAGTGTGAGATCCCAGGTAGCAGCCCCAGACTCCTCCAGGGGAGGTACCTGAGTGAATTTCCTCTCTTCCAAGAGGATCTGTCTCCTGGGATTCACCAAAGCGTCGTCCAAGGCATCTCCCAGAGTCTTTTGAGATCTTCTTTAACAGCCTGAGATCCCAGGTAGCAGCCCCAGACTCCTCCAGGGAAGGTACTTGGGATGTGCTTCTTTTTGTCTCTGAAGATCTCTCTTCCTGGATACTACAGTCTGTCCATCGTAGTATTTCTTGGAATGATGCACCCTACTCTTTATGAGTGTGAGATCCCAGGTAGCAGCCCCAGACTCCTCCAAGGAAGGTACCAGACATGAATTTCCTCTTTTGCGGAAAGATCTCTTCTCCAGGGTGCTCCGGGCTCTATTACAAAGCATTTCCTTTTGACATTCAGGCCATCCTTTAGGAATCAGAGATCACAGGTAGCAGGTATACATTTCTCCAGGGAAGGTACTTGGGATGTGCTTCCTTTTGTCTCTGAAGATCTCTCTTCCTGGATACTACAGGCTCTCCAGCATAGTATTTCTTGGAATGATTCACCCTACTCTTTAGGAACGTGAGATCCCAATTAGCAGCCCCAGACTCCTCCAGGGAAGGCACCTGAGTAAAGTTTCCGCTGTTCCAAGAGGATCTCTTCCCTGGGATTCACCCAAGACTCCTCCAAGGCATCTCCCAGAGTCTTTTGAGCTCTTCTTTAACAATCTCAGATCCCAGGTAGCAGCCCCAGACTTCTCCAGGGAAGATCCCCGAGATGCATTTCCTCTTTTGCTTAAAGATCTCTTCTCCAGCATGCTCCTTGACCTATTGCATAGCTTTTCCTGGAATCAGTTAGACTGTTGCTTAGGAATCAGAGATCCGGGATGGCAACCCCAGACTCCTCCGGGGAAGACACCCAATATACATTTCCTATATTGGAGGAATCTCCCTTATCTGGGGTTCACCCAAGGCTCCTTCAAGGCATACTCCAGAGTATAGTCAGAGCTTCTTTACCAGCCTGAGGTCCCAGGTAGCAGCCCCAGACTCCTCCAGGGGAGGTACCTGAGTGAATTTGCTCTCTTCCAAGAGGATCTGTCTCCTGGGATTCACCCAAGCATCCTCCAAGGCATCTCCCAGAGTCTTTTGAGATATTCCTTAACAGCCTGAGATCCCAGGTAGCAGCCCCAGACTCCTCCAGGGAAGGTACTTGGGATGTGCTTCTTTTTGTCTCTGAAGATCTCTCTTCATGGCTACTACAGGCTCTCCAGCATAGTATTTCTTGGAATGATTCACCCTACTCTTTAGGAGTGTGAGATCCCAGGAAGCAGCCCCAGACTCCTCCGGGGAAGACACCCAATATACATTTCCTATATTGGAGGAATCTCCCTTATCTGGGGTTCACCCAAGGCTCCTTCAAGGCATACTCCAGAGTATAGTCAGAGCTTCTTTACCAGCCTGAGGTCCCAGGTAGCAGCCCCAGACTCCTCCAGGGGAGGTACCTGAGTGAATTTCCTCTCTTCCAAGAAGATCTGTCTCCTGGGATTCACCCAAGCGTCCTCCAAGGCATCTCCCAGAGTCTTTTGAGATATACCTTAACAGCCTGAGATCCCAGGTAGCAGCCCCAGACTCCTCCAGGGAAGGTACTTGGGATGTACTTCTTTTTGTCTCTGAAGATCTCTCTTCCTGGATACTACAGTCTGTCCATCGTAGTATTTCTTGGAATGATTCACTCTACTCTTTAGGAACGTGAAATCCCAGGTAGCAGCCCCAGACTCCTCCAGGGAAGGTACCTGAGTAAAGTTTCCGCTGTTCCAAGAGGATCTCTTCCCTGGGATTCACCCAAGACTCCTCCAAGGCATCTCCCAGAGTCTTTTGAGCTCTTCTTTAACAATCTCAGATCCCAGGTAGCAGCCCCAGACTTCTCCAGGGAAGATCCCCGAGATGCATTTCCTCTTTTGCTTAAAGATCTCTTCTCCAGCATGCTCCTTGACCTATTGCATAGCTTTTCCTGGAATCAGTTAGACTGTTACTTAGGAATCAGAGATCCGGGATGGCAACCCCAGACTCCTCCGGGAAAGACACCCAATATACATTTCCTATATTGGAGGAATCTCCCTTATCTGGGGTTCACCCAAGGCTCCTTGAAGGCATACTCCAGAGTATAGTCAGAGCTTCTTTACCAGCCTGAGGTCCCAGGTAGCAGCCCCAGACTCCTCCAGGGGAGGTACCTGAGTGAATTTGCTCTCTTCCAAGAGGATCTGTGTCCTGGGATTCACCCAAGCGTCCTCCAAGGCATCTCCCAGAGTCTTTTGAGATATTCCTTAACAGCCTGAGATCCCAGGTAGCAGCCCCAGACTCCTCCAGGGAAGGTACTTGGGATGTGCTTCTTTTGGTCTCTGAAGATCTCTCTTCCTGGCTACTACAGGCTCTCCAGCATAGTATTTCTTGGAATGATTCACCCTACTCTTTAGGAGTGTGAGATCCCAGGAAGCAGACCCAGACTCCTCCAGGGAAGTTACCAGACATGAATTTCCTCTTTTACGGAAATATCTCTTCTCCAGGGTGCTCCGGGCTCTATTACAAAGCATTTCCTTTTGACATTCAGGCCATCCTTTAGGAATCAGAGATCACAGGTAGCAGGTATACATTTCTCTAGGGAAGGTACTTGGGATGTGCTTCCTTTTGTCTCTGAAGATCTCTCTTCCTGGATACTACAGCCTCTCCAGCATAGTATTTCTTGGAATGATTCACCCTATTCTTTAGGAGAGTGAGATCCCAATTAGCAGCCCCAGACTCCTCCAGGGAAGGCACCTGAGTAAAGTTTCCGCTGTTCCAAGAGGATCTCTTCCCTGGGATTCACCCAAGACTCCTCCAAGGCATCTCCCAGAGTCTTTTGAGCTCTTCTTTAACAATGTCAGATCCCAGGTAGCAGCCCCAGACTTCTCCAGGGAAGATCCCCGAGATGCATTTCCTCTTTTGCTTAAAGATCTCTTCTCCAGGATGCTCCTTCACCTATTGCATAGCTTTTCCTGGAATCAGTTAGACTGTTACTTAGGAATCAGAGATCCGGGATGGCAACCCCAGACTCCTCCGGGAAAGACACCCAATATACATTTCCTCTATTTGAGGAATCTCCCTTATCTGGGGTTCACCCAAGGCTCCTTGAAGGCATACTCCAGAGTATAGTCAGAGCTTCTTTACCAGTCTGAGGTCCCAGGTAGCAGCCCCAGACTCCTCCAGGGGAGGTACCTGAGTGAATTTCCTCTCATGCAAGAGGATCTGTCTCCTGGGATTCACCCAAGCGTCCTCCAAGGCATCTCCCAGAGTCTTTTGAGATCTTCCTTAACAGCCTGAGATCCCAGGTAGCAGCTCCAGACTCCTCCCGGGAAAGGTACTTGGGATGTGCTTCTTTTTGTCCATGAAGATCTCTCTTCCTGGCTACTACAGGCTCTCCATCATAGTGTTTCTTGGAATGATTCACCCTACTCTTTAGGAGTGTGAGATCCCAGGTAGCAGCCCCAGACTCCTCCAGGGGAGGTACCTGAGTGAATTTCCTCTCATCCAAGAGGATCTGTCTCCTGGGATTCACCAAAGCGTCGTCCAAGGCATCTCCCAGAGTCTTTTGAGATATTCCTTAACAGCCTGAGATCCCAGGTAGCAGCCCCAGACTCCTCCAGGGAAGGTACTTGGGATGTGCTTCTTTTGGTCTCTGAAGATCTCTCTTCCTGGCTACTACAGGCTCTCCAGCATAGTATTTCTTGGAATGATTCACCCTACTCTTTAGGAGTGTGAGATCCCAGGAAGCAGCCCCAGACTCCTCCGGGGAAGACACCCAATATACATTTCCTATATTGGAGGAATCTCCCTTATCTGGGGTTCACCCAAGGCTCCTTCAAGGCATACTCCAGATTATAGTCAGAGCTTCTTTACCAGACTGAGGTCCCAGGTAGCAGCCCCAGACTCCTCCAGGGGGGGTACCTGAGTGAATTTCCTCTCTTCCAAGAAGATCTGTCTCCTGGGATTCACCCAAGCGTCCTCCAAGGCATCTCCCAGAGTCTTTTGAGATATTCCTTAACAGCCTGAGATCCCAGGTAGCAGCCCCAGACTCCTCCAGGGAAGGTACTTGGGATGTGCTTCTTTTTGTCTCTGAAGATCTCTCTTCCTGGCTACTACAGTCTGTCCATCGTAGTATTTCTTGGAATGATTCACTCTACTCTTTCGGAACGTGAAATCCCATGTAGCAGCCCCAGACTCCTCCAGGGAAGGTACCTGAGTAAAGTTTCCGCTGTTCCAAGAGGATCTCTTCCCTGGGATTCACCCAAGACTCCTCCAAGGCAGCTCCCAGAGTCTTTTGAGATCTTCCTTAACAGCCTGAGATCCCAGGTAGCAGCTCCAGACTCCTCCCGGGAAAGGTACTTGGGATGTGCTTCTTTTTGTCCATGAAGATCTCTCTTCCTGGCTACTACAGGCTCTCCATCATAGTGTTTCTTGGAATGATTCACCCTACTCTTTAGGAGTGTGAGATCCCAGGTAGCAGCCCCAGACTCCTCCAGGGGAGGTACCTGAGTGAATTTCCTCTCTTCCAAGAGGATCTGTCTCCTGGGATTCACCAAAGCGTCGTCCAAGGCATCTCCCAGAGTCTTTTGAGATCTTCTTTAACAGCCTGAGATCCCAGGTAGCAGCCCCAGACTCCTCCAGGGAAGGTACTTGGGATGTGCTTCTTTTTGTCTCTGAAGATCTCTCTTCCTGGATACTACAGTCTGTCCATCGTAGTATTTCTTGGAATGATGCACCCTACTCTTTATGAGTGTGAGATCCCAGGTAGCAGCCCCAGACTCCTCCAAGGAAGGTACCAGACATGAATTTCCTCTTTTGCGGAAAGATCTCTTCTCCAGGGTGCTCCGGGCTCTATTACAAAGCATTTCCTTTTGACATTCAGGCCATCCTTTAGGAATCAGAGATCACAGGTAGCAGGTATACATTTCTCCAGGGAAGGTACTTGGGATGTGCTTCCTTTTGTCTCTGAAGATCTCTCTTCCTGGATACTACAGGCTCTCCAGCATAGTATTTCTTGGAATGATTCACCCTACTCTTTAGGAACGTGAGATCCCAATTAGCAGCCCCAGACTCCTCCAGGGAAGGCACCTGAGTAAAGTTTCCGCTGTTCCAAGAGGATCTCTTCCCTGGGATTCACCCAAGACTCCTCCAAGGCATCTCCCAGAGTCTTTTGAGCTCTTCTTTAACAATCTCAGATCCCAGGTAGCAGCCCCAGACTTCTCCAGGGAAGATCCCCGAGATGCATTTCCTCTTTTGCTTAAAGATCTCTTCTCCAGCATGCTCCTTGACCTATTGCATAGCTTTTCCTGGAATCAGTTAGACTGTTGCTTAGGAATCAGAGATCCGGGATGGCAACCCCAGACTCCTCCGGGGAAGACACCCAATATACATTTCCTATATTGGAGGAATCTCCCTTATCTGGGGTTCACCCAAGGCTCCTTCAAGGCATACTCCAGAGTATAGTCAGAGCTTCTTTACCAGCCTGAGGTCCCAGGTAGCAGCCCCAGACTCCTCCAGGGGAGGTACCTGAGTGAATTTGCTCTCTTCCAAGAGGATCTGTCTCCTGGGATTCACCCAAGCGTCCTCCAAGGCATCTCCCAGAGTCTTTTGAGATATTCCTTAACAGCCTGAGATCCCAGGTAGCAGCCCCAGACTCCTCCAGGGAAGGTACTTGGGATGTGCTTCTTTTGGTCTCTGAAGATCTCTCTTCCTGGCTACTACAGGCTCTCCAGCATAGTATTTCTTGGAATGATTCACCCTACTCTTTAGGAGTGTGAGATCCCAGGAAGCAGCCCCAGACTCCTCCGGGGAAGACACCCAATATACATTTCCTATATTGGAGGAATCTCCCTTATCTGGGGTTCACCCAAGGCTCCTTCAAGGCATACTCCAGAGTATAGTCAGAGCTTCTTTACCAGCCTGAGGTCCCAGGTAGCAGCCCCAGACTCCTCCAGGGGAGGTACCTGAGTGAATTTGCTCTCTTCCAAGAGGATCTGTCTCCTGGGATTCACCCAAGCATCCTCCAAGGCATCTCCCAGAGTCTTTTGAGATATTCCTTAACAGCCTGAGATCCCAGGTAGCAGCCCCAGACTCCTCCAGGGAAGGTACTTGGGATGTGCTTCTTTTTGTCTCTGAAGATCTCTCTTCATGGCTACTACAGGCTCTCCAGCATAGTATTTCTTGGAATGATTCACCCTACTCTTTAGGAGTGTGAGATCCCAGGAAGCAGCCCCAGACTCCTCCGGGGAAGACACCCAATATACATTTCCTATATTGGAGGAATCTCCCTTATCTGGGGTTCACCAAAGGCTCCTTCAAGGCATACTCCAGAGTATAGTCAGAGCTTCTTTACCAGCCTGAGGTCCCAGGTAGCAGCCCCAGACTCCTCCAGGGGAGGTACCTGAGTGAATTTCCTCTCTTCCAAGAAGATCTGTCTCCTGGGATTCACCCAAGCGTCCTCCAAGGCATCTCCCAGAGTCTTTTGAGATATACCTTAACAGCCTGAGATCCCAGGTAGCAGCCCCAGACTCCTCCAGGGAAGGTACTTGGGATGTACTTCTTTTTGTCTCTGAAGATCTCTCTTCCTGGATACTACAGTCTGTCCATCGTAGTATTTCTTGGAATGATTCACTCTACTCTTTAGGAACGTGAAATCCCAGGTAGCAGCCCCAGACTCCTCCAGGGAAGGTACCTGAGTAAAGTTTCCGCTGTTCCAAGAGGATCTCTTCCCTGGGATTCACCCAAGACTCCTCCAAGGCATCTCCCAGAGTCTTTTGAGCTCTTCTTTAACAATCTCAGATCCCAGGTAGCAGCCCCAGACTTCTCCAGGGAAGATCCCCGAGATGCATTTCCTCTTTTGCTTAAAGATCTCTTCTCCAGGATGCTCCTTGACCTATTGCATAGCTTTTCCTGGAATCAGTTAGACTGTTACTTAGGAATCAGAGATCCGGGATGGCAACCCCAGACTCCTCCGGGAAAGACACCCAATATACATTTCCTATATTGGAGGAATCTCCCTTATCTGGGGTTCACCCAAGGCTCCTTGAAGGCATACTCCAGAGTATAGTCAGAGCTTCTTTACCAGCCTGAGGTCCCAGGTAGCAGCCCCAGACTCCTCCAGGGGAGGTACCTGAGTGAATTTGCTCTCTTCCAAGAGGATCTGTGTCCTGGGATTCACCCAAGCGTCCTCCAAGGCATCTCCCAGAGTCTTTTGAGATATTCCTTAACAGCCTGAGATCCCAGGTAGCAGCCCCAGACTCCTCCAGGGAAGGTACTTGGGATGTGCTTCTTTTGGTCTCTGAAGATCTCTCTTCCTGGCTACTACAGGCTCTCCAGCATAGTATTTCTTGGAATGATTCACCCTACTCTTTAGGAGTGTGAGATCCCAGGAAGCAGACCCAGACTCCTCCAGGGAAGTTACCAGACATGAATTTCCTCTTTTGCGGAAATATCTCTTCTCCAGGGTGCTCCGGGCTCTATTACAAAGCATTTCCTTTTGACATTCAGGCCATCCTTTAGGAATCAGAGATCACAGGTAGCAGGTATACATTTCTCTAGGGAAGGTACTTGGGATGTGCTTCCTTTTGTCTCTGAAGATCTCTCTTCCTGGCTACTACAGGCTCTCCATCATAGTGTTTCTTGGAATGATTCACCCTACTCTTTAGGAGTGTGAGATCCCAGGTAGCAGCCCCAGACTCCTCCAGGGGAGGTACCTGAGTGAATTTCCTCTCATCCAAGAGGATCTGTCTCCTGGGATTCACCAAAGCGTCGTCCAAGGCATCTCCCAGAGTCTTTTGAGATATTCCTTAACAGCCTGAGATCCCAGGTAGCAGCCCCAGACTCCTCCAGGGAAGGTACTTGGGATGTGCTTCTTTTGGTCTCTGAAGATCTCTCTTCCTGGCTACTACAGGCTCTCCAGCATAGTATTTCTTGGAATGATTCACCCTACTCTTTAGGAGTGTGAGATCCCAGGAAGCAGCCCCAGACTCCTCCGGGGAAGACACCCAATATACATTTCCTATATTGGAGGAATCTCCCTTATCTGGGGTTCACCCAAGGCTCCTTCAAGGCATACTCCAGAGTATAGTCAGAGCTTCTTTACCAGACTGAGGTCCCAGGTAGCAGCCCCAGACTCCTCCAGGGGGGGTACCTGAGTGAATTTCCTCTCTTCCAAGAAGATCTGTCTCCTGGGATTCACCCAAGCGTTCTCCAAGGCATCTCCCAGAGTCTTTTGAGATATTCCTTAACAGCCTGAGATCCCAGGTAGCAGCCCCAGACTCCTCCAGGGAAGGTACTTGGGATGTGCTTCTTTTTGTCTCTGAAGATCTCTCTTCCTGGCTACTACAGTCTGTCCATCGTAGTATTTCTTGGAATGATTCACTCTACTCTTTAGGAACGTGAAATCCCATGTAGCAGCCCCAGACTCCTCCAGGGAAGGTACCTGAGTAAAGTTTCCGCTGTTCCAAGAGGATCTCTTCCCTGGGATTCACCCAAGACTCCTCCAAGGCAGCTCCCAGAGTCTTTTGAGATCTTCCTTAACAGCCTGAGATCCCAGGTAGCAGCTCCAGACTCCTCCCGGGAAAGGTACTTGGGATGTGCTTCTTTTTGTCCATGAAGATCTCTCTTCCTGGCTACTACAGGCTCTCCATCATAGTGTTTCTTGGAATGATTCACCCTACTCTTTAGGAGTGTGAGATCCCAGGTAGCAGCCCCAGACTCCTCCAGGGGAGGTACCTGAGTGAATTTCCTCTCTTCCAAGAGGATCTGTCTCCTGGGATTCACCAAAGCGTCGTCCAAGGCATCTCCCAGAGTCTTTTGAGATCTTCTTTAACAGCCTGAGATCCCAGGTAGCAGCCCCAGACTCCTCCAGGGAAGGTACTTGGGATGTGCTTCTTTTTGTCTCTGAAGATCTCTCTTCCTGGATACTACAGTCTGTCCATCGTAGTATTTCTTGGAATGATGCACCCTACTCTTTATGAGTGTGAGATCCCAGGTAGCAGCCCCAGACTCCTCCAAGGAAGGTACCAGACATGAATTTCCTCTTTTGCGGAAAGATCTCTTCTCCAGGGTGCTCCGGGCTCTATTACAAAGCATTTCCTTTTGACATTCAGGCCATCCTTTAGGAATCAGAGATCACAGGTAGCAGGTATACATTTCTCCAGGGAAGGTACTTGGGATGTGCTTCCTTTTGTCTCTGAAGATCTCTCTTCCTGGATACTACAGCCTCTCCAGCATAGTATTTCTTGGAATGATTCACCCTACTCTTTAGGAACGTGAGATCCCAATTAGCAGCCCCAGACTCCTCCAGGGAAGGCACCTGAGTAAAGTTTCCGCTGTTCCAAGAGGATCTCTTCCCTGGGATTCACCCAAGACTCCTCCAAGGCATCTCCCAGAGTCTTTTGAGCTCTTCTTTAACAATGTCAGATCCCAGGTAGCAGCCCCAGACTTCTCCAGGGAAGATCCCCGAGATGCATTTCCTCTTTTGCTTAAAGATCTCTTCTCCAGCATGCTCCTTGACCTATTGCATAGCTTTTCCTGGAATCAGTTAGACTGTTGCTTAGGAATCAGAGATCCGGGATGGCAACCCCAGACTCCTCCGGGGAAGACACCCAATATACATTTCCTATATTGGAGGAATCTCCCTTATCTGGGGTTCACCCAAGGCTCCTTCAAGGCATACTCCAGAGTATAGTCAGAGCTTCTTTACCAGCCTGAGGTCCCAGGTAGCAGCCCCAGACTCCTCCAGGGGAGGTACCTGAGTGAATTTCCTCTCATCCAAGAGGATCTGTCTCCTGGGATTCACCAAAGCGTCGTCCAAGGCATCTCCCAGAGTCTTTTGAGATATTCCTTAACAGCCTGAGATCCCAGGTAGCAGCCCCAGACTCCTCCAGGGAAGGTACTTGGGATGTGCTTTTTTTGGTCTCTGAAGATCTCTCTTCCTGGCTACTACAGGCTCTCCAGCATAGTATTTCTTGGAATGATTCACCCTACTCTTTAGGAGTGTGAGATCCCAGGAAGCAGCCCCAGACTCCTCCGGGGAAGACACCCAATATACATTTCCTATATTGGAGGAATCTCCCTTATCTGGGGTTCACCCAAGGCTCCTTCAAGGCATACTCCAGAGTATAGTCAGAGCTTCTTTACCAGACTGAGGTCCCAGGTAGCAGCCCCAGACTCCTCCAGGGGGGGTACCTGAGTGAATTTCCTCTCTTCCAAGAAGATCTGTCTCCTGGGATTCACCCAAGCGTCCTCCAAGGCATCTCCCAGAGTCTTTTGAGATATTCCTTAACAGCCTGAGATCCCAGGTAGCAGCCCCAGACTCCTCCAGGGAAGGTACTTGGGATGTGCTTCTTTTTGTCTCTGAAGATCTCTCTTCCTGGCTACTACAGTCTGTCCATCGTAGTATTTCTTGGAATGATTCACTCTACTCTTTAGGAACGTGAAATCCCATGTAGCAGCCCCAGACTCCTCCAGGGAAGGTACCTGAGTAAAGTTTCCGCTGTTCCAAGAGGATCTCTTCCCTGGGATTCACCCAAGACTCCTCCAAGGCATCTCCCAGAGTCTTTTGAGCTCTTCTTTAACAATCTCAGATCCCAGGTAGCAGCCCCAGACTTCTCCAGGGAAGATCCCCGAGATGCATTTCCTCTTTTGCTTAAAGATCTCTTCTCCAGCATGCTCCTTGACCTATTGCATAGCTTTTCCTGGAATCAGTTAGACTGTTACTTAGGAATCAGAGATCCGGGATGGCAACCCCAGACTCCTCCGGGAAAGACACCCAATATACATTTCCTATATTGGAGGAATCTCCCTTATCTGGGGTTCACCCAAGGCTCCTTGAAGGCATACTCCAGAGTATAGTCAGAGCTTCTTTACCAGTCTGAGGTCCCAGGTAGCAGCCCCAGACTCCTCCAGGGGAGGTACCTGAGTGAATTTGCTCTCTTCCAAGAGGATCTGTGTCCTGGGATTCACCCAAGCGTCCTCCAAGGCATCTCCCAGAGTCTTTTGAGATATTCCTTAACAGCCTGAGATCCCAGGTAGCAGCCCCAGACTCCTCCAGGGAAGGTACTTGGGATGTGCTTCTTTTGGTCTCTGAAGATCTCTCTTCCTGGCTACTACAGGCTCTCCAGCATAGTATTTCTTGGAATGATTCACCCTACTCTTTAGGAGTGTGAGATCCCAGGAAGCAGACCCAGACTCCTCCAGGGAAGTTACCAGACATGAATTTCCTCTTTTACGGAAATATCTCTTCTCCAGGGTGCTCCGGGCTCTATTACAAAGCATTTCCTTTTGACATTCAGGCCATCCTTTAGGAATCAGAGATCACAGGTAGCAGGTATACATTTCTCTAGGGAAGGTACTTGGGATGTGCTTCCTTTTGTCTCTGAAGATCTCTCTTCCTGGATACTACAGCCTCTCCAGCATAGTATTTCTTGGAATGATTCACCCTATTCTTTAGGAGAGTGAGATCCCAATTAGCAGCCCCAGACTCCTCCAGGGAAGGCACCTGAGTAAAGTTTCCGCTGTTCCAAGAGGATCTCTTCCCTGGGATTCACCCAAGACTCCTCCAAGGCATCTCCCAGAGTCTTTTGAGCTCTTCTTTAACAATGTCAGATCCCAGGTAGCAGCCCCAGACTTCTCCAGGGAAGATCCCCGAGATGCATTTCCTCTTTTGCTTAAAGATCTCTTCTCCAGCATGCTCCTTGACCTATTGCATAGCTTTTCCTGGAATCAGTTAGACTGTTGCTTAGGAATCAGAGATCCGGGATGGCAACCCCAGACTCCTCCGGGGAAGACACCCAATATACATTTCCTATATTGGAGGAATCTCCCTTATCTGGGGTTCACCCAAGGCTCCTTCAAGGCATACTCCAGAGTATAGTCAGAGCTTCTTTACCAGCCTGAGGTCCCAGGTAGCAGCCCCAGACTCCTCCAGGGGAGGTACCTGAGTGAATTTCCTCTCATCCAAGAGGATCTGTCTCCTGGGATTCACCAAAGCGTCGTCCAAGGCATCTCCCAGAGTCTTTTGAGATATTCCTTAACAGCCTGAGATCCCAGGTAGCAGCCCCAGACTCCTCCAGGGAAGGTACTTGGGATGTGCTTCTTTTGGTCTCTGAAGATCTCTCTTCCTGGCTACTACAGGCTCTCCAGCATAGTATTTCTTGGAATGATTCACCCTACTCTTTAGGAGTGTGAGATCCCAGGAAGCAGCCCCAGACTCCTCCGGGGAAGACACCCAATATACATTTCCTATATTGGAGGAATCTCCCTTATCTGGGGTTCACCCAAGGCTCCTTCAAGGCATACTCCAGAGTATAGTCAGAGCTTCTTTACCAGACTGAGGTCCCAGGTAGCAGCCCCAGACTCCTCCAGGGGGGGTACCTGAGTGAATTTCCTCTCTTCCAAGAAGATCTGTCTCCTGGGATTCACCCAAGCGTCCTCCAAGGCATCTCCCAGAGTCTTTTGAGATATTCCTTAACAGCCTGAGATCCCAGGTAGCAGCCCCAGACTCCTCCAGGGAAGGTACTTGGGATGTGCTTCTTTTTGTCTCTGAAGATCTCTCTTCCTGGCTACTACAGTCTGTCCATCGTAGTATTTCTTGGAATGATTCACTCTACTCTTTAGGAACGTGAAATCCCATGTAGCAGCCCCAGACTCCTCCAGGGAAGGTACCTGAGTAAAGTTTCCGCTGTTCCAAGAGGATCTCTTCCCTGGGATTCACCCAAGACTCCTCCAAGGCATCTCCCAGAGTCTTTTGAGCTCTTCTTTAACAATCTCAGATCCCAGGTAGCAGCCCCAGACTTCTCCAGGGAAGATCCCCGAGATGCATTTCCTCTTTTGCTTAAAGATCTCTTCTCCAGCATGCTCCTTGACCTATTGCATAGCTTTTCCTGGAATCAGTTAGACTGTTACTTAGGAATCAGAGATCCGGGATGGCAACCCCAGACTCCTCCGGGAAAGACACCCAATATACATTTCCTATATTGGAGGAATCTCCCTTATCTGGGGTTCACCCAAGGCTCCTTGAAGGCATACTCCAGAGTATAGTCAGAGCTTCTTTACCAGTCTGAGGTCCCAGGTAGCAGCCCCAGACTCCTCCAGGGGAGGTACCTGAGTGAATTTGCTCTCTTCCAAGAGGATCTGTGTCCTGGGATTCACCCAAGCGTCCTCCAAGGCATCTCCCAGAGTCTTTTGAGATATTCCTTAACAGCCTGAGATCCCAGGTAGCAGCCCCAGACTCCTCCAGGGAAGGTACTTGGGATGTGCTTCTTTTGGTCTCTGAAGATCTCTCTTCCTGGCTACTACAGGCTCTCCAGCATAGTATTTCTTGGAATGATTCACCCTACTCTTTAGGAGTGTGAGATCCCAGGAAGCAGACCCAGACTCCTCCAGGGAAGTTACCAGACATGAATTTCCTCTTTTACGGAAATATCTCTTCTCCAGGGTGCTCCGGGCTCTATTACAAAGCATTTCCTTTTGACATTCAGGCCATCCTTTAGGAATCAGAGATCACAGGTAGCAGGTATACATTTCTCTAGGGAAGGTACTTGGGATGTGCTTCCTTTTGTCTCTGAAGATCTCTCTTCCTGGATACTACAGCCTCTCCAGCATAGTATTTCTTGGAATGATTCACCCTATTCTTTAGGAGAGTGAGATCCCAATTAGCAGCCCCAGACTCCTCCAGGGAAGGCACCTGAGTAAAGTTTCCGCTGTTCCAAGAGGATCTCTTCCCTGGGATTCACCCAAGACTCCTCCAAGGCATCTCCCAGAGTCTTTTGAGCTCTTCTTTAACAATGTCAGATCCCAGGTAGCAGCCCCAGACTTCTCCAGGGAAGATCCCCGAGATGCATTTCCTCTTTTGCTTAAAGATCTCTTCTCCAGGATGCTCCTTGACCTATTGCATAGCTTTTCCTGGAATCAGTTAGACTGTTACTTAGGAATCAGAGATCCGGGATGGCAACCCCAGACTCCTCCGGGAAAGACACCCAATATACATTTCCTCTATTTGAGGAATCTCCCTTATCTGGGGTTCACCCAAGGCTCCTTGAAGGCATACTCCAGAGTATAGTCAGAGCTTCTTTACCAGTCTGAGGTCCCAGGTAGCAGCCCCAGACTCCTCCAGGGGAGGTACCTGAGTGAATTTCCTCTCATGCAAGAGGATCTGTCTCCTGGGATTCACCCAAGCGTCCTCCAAGGCATCTCCCAGAGTCTTTTGAGATCTTCCTTAACAGCCTGAGATCCCAGGTAGCAGCTCCAGACTCCTCCCGGGAAAGGTACTTGGGATGTGCTTCTTTTTGTCCATGAAGATCTCTCTTCCTGGCTACTACAGGCTCTCCATCATAGTGTTTCTTGGAATGATTCACCCTACTCTTTAGGAGTGTGAGATCCCAGGTAGCAGCCCCAGACTCCTCCAGGGGAGGTACCTGAGTGAATTTCCTCTCATCCAAGAGGATCTGTCTCCTGGGATTCACCAAAGCGTCGTCCAAGGCATCTCCCAGAGTCTTTTGAGATATTCCTTAACAGCCTGAGATCCCAGGTAGCAGCCCCAGACTCCTCCAGGGAAGGTACTTGGGATGTGCTTCTTTTGGTCTCTGAAGATCTCTCTTCCTGGCTACTACAGGCTCTCCAGCATAGTATTTCTTGGAATGATTCACCCTACTCTTTAGGAGTGTGAGATCCCAGGAAGCAGCCCCAGACTCCTCCGGGGAAGACACCCAATATACATTTCCTATATTGGAGGAATCTCCCTTATCTGGGGTTCACCCAAGGCTCCTTCAAGGCATACTCCAGAGTATAGTCAGAGCTTCTTTACCAGACTGAGGTCCCAGGTAGCAGCCCCAGACTCCTCCAGGGGGGGTACCTGAGTGAATTTCCTCTCTTCCAAGAAGATCTGTCTCCTGGGATTCACCCAAGCGTTCTCCAAGGCATCTCCCAGAGTCTTTTGAGATATTCCTTAACAGCCTGAGATCCCAGGTAGCAGCCCCAGACTCCTCCAGGGAAGGTACTTGGGATGTGCTTCTTTTTGTCTCTGAAGATCTCTCTTCCTGGCTACTACAGTCTGTCCATCGTAGTATTTCTTGGAATGATTCACTCTACTCTTTAGGAACGTGAAATCCCATGTAGCAGCCCCAGACTCCTCCAGGGAAGGTACCTGAGTAAAGTTTCCGCTGTTCCAAGAGGATCTCTTCCCTGGGATTCACCCAAGACTCCTCCAAGGCAGCTCCCAGAGTCTTTTGAGATCTTCCTTAACAGCCTGAGATCCCAGGTAGCAGCTCCAGACTCCTCCCGGGAAAGGTACTTGGGATGTGCTTCTTTTTGTCCATGAAGATCTCTCTTCCTGGCTACTACAGGCTCTCCATCATAGTGTTTCTTGGAATGATTCACCCTACTCTTTAGGAGTGTGAGATCCCAGGTAGCAGCCCCAGACTCCTCCAGGGGAGGTACCTGAGTGAATTTCCTCTCTTCCAAGAGGATCTGTCTCCTGGGATTCACCAAAGCGTCGTCCAAGGCATCTCCCAGAGTCTTTTGAGATCTTCTTTAACAGCCTGAGATCCCAGGTAGCAGCCCCAGACTCCTCCAGGGAAGGTACTTGGGATGTGCTTCTTTTTGTCTCTGAAGATCTCTCTTCCTGGATACTACAGTCTGTCCATCGTAGTATTTCTTGGAATGATGCACCCTACTCTTTATGAGTGTGAGATCCCAGGTAGCAGCCCCAGACTCCTCCAAGGAAGGTACCAGACATGAATTTCCTCTTTTGCGGAAAGATCTCTTCTCCAGGGTGCTCCGGGGTCTATTACAAAGCATTTCCTTTTGACATTCAGGCCATCCTTTAGGAATCAGAGATCACAGGTAGCAGGTATACATTTCTCCAGGGAAGGTACTTGGGATGTACTTCTTTTTGTCTCTGAACATCTCTCTTCCTGGATACTACAGTCTGTCCATCGTAGTATTTCTTGGAATGATTCACTCTACTCTTTAGGAACGTGCAATCCCAGGTAGCAGCCCCAGACTCCTCCAGGGAAGGTACCTGAGTAAAGTTTCCGCTGTTCCAAGAGGATCTCTTCCCTGGGATTCACCCAAGACTCCTCCAAGGCATCTCCCAGAGTCTTTTGAGCTCTTCTTTAACAATCTCAGATCCCAGGTAGCAGCCCCAGACTTCTCCAGGGAAGATCCCCGAGATGCATTTCCTCTTTTTGCTTAAAGATCTCTTCTCCAGCATGCTCCTTGACCTATTGCATAGCTTTTCCTGGAATCATTTAGACTGTTGCTTAGGAATCAGAGATCCGGGATGGCAACCCCAGACTCCTCCGGGGAAGACACCCAATATACATTTCCTATATTGGAGGAATCTCCCTTATCTGGGGTTCACCCAAGGCTCCTTCAAGGCATACTCCAGAGTATAGTCAGAGCTTCTTTACCAGCCTGAGGTCCCAGGTAGCAGCCCCAGACTCCTCCAGGGGAGGTACCTGAGTGAATTTGCTCTCTTCCAAGAGGATCTGTCTCCTGGGATTCACCCAAGCGTCCTCCAAGGCATCTCCCAGAGTCTTTTGAGATATTCCTTAACAGCCTGAGATCCCAGGTAGCAGCTCCAGACTCCTCCCGGGAAAGGTACTTGGGATGTGCTTCTTTTTGTCCATGAAGATCTCTCTTCCTGGCTACTACAGGCTCTCCATCATAGTGTTTCTTGGAATGATTCACCCTACTCTTTAGGAGTGTGAGATCCCAGGTAGCAGCCCCAGACTCCTCCAGGGGAGGTACCTGAGTGAATTTCCTCTCTTCCAAGAGGATCTGTCTCCTGGGATTCACCAAAGCGTCGTCCAAGGCATCTCCCAGAGTCTTTTGAGATCTTCTTTAACAGCCTGAGATCCCAGGTAGCAGCCCCAGACTCCTCCAGGGAAGGTACTTGGGATGTGCTTCTTTTTGTCTCTGAAGATCTCTCTTCCTGGATACTACAGTCTGTCCATCGTAGTATTTCTTGGAATGATGCACCCTACTCTTTATGAGTGTGAGATCCCAGGTAGCAGCCCCAGACTCCTCCAAGGAAGGTACCAGACATGAATTTCCTCTTTTGCGGAAAGATCTCTTCTCCAGGGTGCTCCGGGCTCTATTACAAAGCATTTCCTTTTGACATTCAGGCCATCCTTTAGGAATCAGAGATCACAGGTAGCAGGTATACATTTCTCCAGGGAAGGTACTTGGGATGTGCTTCCTTTTGTCTCTGAAGATCTCTCTTCCTGGATACTACAGCCTCTCCAGCATAGTATTTCTTGGAATGATTCACCCTACTCTTTAGGAACGTGAGATCCCAATTAGCAGCCCCAGACTCCTCCAGGGAAGGCACCTGAGTAAAGTTTCCGCTGTTCCAAGAGGATCTCTTCCCTGGGATTCACCCAAGACTCCTCCAAGGCATCTCCCAGAGTCTTTTGAGCTCTTCTTTAACAATGTCAGATCCCAGGTAGCAGCCCCAGACTTCTCCAGGGAAGATCCCCGAGATGCATTTCCTCTTTTGCTTAA
Source organism: Melopsittacus undulatus (assembly GCF_012275295.1). Taxonomy (NCBI): domain Eukaryota; kingdom Metazoa; phylum Chordata; class Aves; order Psittaciformes; family Psittaculidae; genus Melopsittacus; species Melopsittacus undulatus. The sequence continues at coordinate 282,032 of NC_047538.1, read as the reverse complement.
AGATCTCTTCTCCAGGATGCTCCTTCACCTATTGCATAGCTTTTCCTGGAATCAGTTAGACTGTTACTTAGGAATCAGAGATCCGGGATGGCAACCCCAGACTCCTCCGGGAAAGACACCCAATATACATTTCCTCTATTTGAGGAATCACCCTTATCTGGGGTTCACCCAAGGCTCCTTCAAGGCATACTCCAGAGTATAGTCAGAGCTTCTTTACCAGCCTGAGGTCCCAGGTAGCAGCCCCAGACTCCTCCAGGGGAGGTACCTGAGTGAATTTGCTCTCTTCCAAGAGGATCTGTCTCCTGGGATTCACCCAAGCGTCCTCCAAGGCATCTCCCAGAGTCTTTTGAGATATTCCTTAACAGCCTGAGATCCCAGGTAGCAGCCCCAGACTCCTCCAGGGAAGGTACTTGGGATGTGCTTCTTTTTGTCTCTGAAGATCTCTCTTCCTGGCTACTACAGGCTCTCCAGCATAGTATTTCTTGGAATGATTCACTCTACTCTTTAGGAACATGAAATCCCATGTAGCAGCCCCAGACTCCTCCAGGGAAGGTACCTGAGTAAAGTTTCCGCTGTTCCAAGAGGATCTCTTCCCTGGGATTCACCCAAGACTCCTCCAAGGCAGCTCCCAGAGTCTTTTGAGATCTTCCTTAACAGCCTGAGATCCCAGGTAGCAGCTCCAGACTCCTCCCGGGAAAGGTACTTGGGATGTGCTTCTTTTTGTCCATGAAGATCTCTCTTCCTGGCTACTACAGGCTCTCCATCATAGTGTTTCTTGGAATGATTCACCCTACTCTTTAGGAGTGTGAGATCCCAGGTAGCAGCCCCAGACTCCTCCAGGGGAGGTACCTGAGTGAATTTCCTCTCTTCCAAGAGGATCTGTCTCCTGGGATTCACCAAAGCGTCGTCCAAGGCATCTCCCAGAGTCTTTTGAGATCTTCTTTAACAGCCTGAGATCCCAGGTAGCAGCCCCAGACTCCTCCAGGGAAGGTACTTGGGATGTGCTTCTTTTTGTCTCTGAAGATCTCTCTTCCTGGATACTACAGTCTGTCCATCGTAGTATTTCTTGGAATGATGCACCCTACTCTTTATGAGTGTGAGATCCCAGGTAGCAGCCCCAGACTCCTCCAAGGAAGGTACCAGACATGAATTTCCTCTTTTGCGGAAAGATCTCTTCTCCAGGGTGCTCCGGGCTCTATTACAAAGCATTTCCTTTTGACATTCAGGCCATCCTTTAGGAATCAGAGATCACAGGTAGCAGGTATACATTTCTCCAGGGAAGGTACTTGGGATGTGCTTCCTTTTGTCTCTGAAGATCTCTCTTCCTGGATACTACAGCCTCTCCAGCATAGTATTTCTTGGAATGATTCACCCTACTCTTTAGGAACGTGCAATCCCAGGTAGCAGCCCCAGACTCCTCCAGGGAAGGCACCTGAGTAAAGTTTCCACTGTTCCAAGAGGATCTCTTCCCTGGGATTCACCCAAGACTCCTCCAAGGCATCTCCCAGAGTCTTTTGAGCTCTTCTTTAACAATCTCAGATCCCAGGTAGCAGCCCCAGACTTCTCCAGGGAAGATCCCCGAGATGCATTTCCACTTTTGCTTAAAGATCTCTTCTCCAGCATGCTCCTTGACCTATTGCATAGCTTTTCCTGGAATCAGTTAGACTGTTGCTTAGGAATCAGAGATCCGGGATGGCAACCCCAGACTCCTCCGGGGAAGACACCCAATATACATTTCCTATATTGGAGGAATCTCCCTTATCTGGGGTTCACCCAAGGCTCCTTCAAGGCATACTCCAGAGTATAGTCAGAGCTTCTTTACCAGCCTGAGGTCCCAGGTAGCAGCCCCAGACTCCTCCAGGGGAGGTACCTGAGTGAATTTGCTCTCTTCCAAGAGGATCTGTCTCCTGGGATTCACCCAAGCGTCCTCCAAGGCATCTCCCAGAGTCTTTTGAGATATTCCTTAACAGCCTGAGATCCCAGGTAGCAGCCCCAGACTCCTCCAGGGAAGGTACTTGGGATGTGCTTCTTTTTGTCTCTGAAGATCTCTCTTCGTGGCTACTAAAGGCTCTCCAGCATAGTATTTCTTGGAATGATTCACCCTACTCTTTAGGAGTGTGAGATCCCAGGAAGCAGCCCCAGACTCCTCCGGGGAAGACACCCAATATACATTTCCTATATTGGAGGAATCTCCCTTATCTGGGGTTCACCCAAGGCTCCTTCAAGGCATACTCCAGAGTATAGTCAGAGCTTCTTTACCAGCCTGAGGTCCCAGGTAGCAGCCCCAGACTCCTCCAGGGGAGGTACCTGAGTGAATTTCCTCTCTTCCAAGAAGATCTGTCTCCTGGGATTCACCCAAGCGTCCTCCAAGGCATCTCCCAGAGTCTTTTGAGATATTCCTTAACAGCCTGAGATCCCAGGTAGCAGCCCCAGACTCCTCCAGGGAAGGTACTTGGGATGTGCTTCTTTTTTTCTCTGAAGATCTCTCTTCCTGGATACTACAGTCTGTCCATCGTAGTATTTCTTGGAATGATTCACTCTACTCTTTAGGAACGTGAAATCCCAGGTAGCAGCCCCAGACTCCTCCAGGGAAGGTACCTGAGTAAAGTTTCCGCTGTTCCAAGAGGATCTCTTCCCTGGGATTCACCCAAGACTCCTCCAAGGCATCTCCCAGAGTCTTTTGAGCTCTTCTTTAACAATCTCAGATCCCAGGTAGCAGCCCCAGACTTCTCCAGGGAAGATCCCCGAGATGCATTTCCTCTTTTTGCTTAAAGATCTCTTCTCCAGGATGCTCCTTCACCTATTGCATAGCTTTTCCTGGAATCAGTTAGACTGTTACTTAGGAATCAGAGATCCCGGATGGCAACCCCAGACTCCTCCGGGAAAGACACCCAATATACATTTCCTCTATTTGAGGAATCTCCCTTATCTGGGGTTCACCCAAGGCTCCTTCAAGGCATACTCCAGAGTATAGTCAGAGCTTCTTTACCAGCCTGAGGTCCCAGGTAGCAGCCCCAGACTCCTCCAGGGGAGGTACCTGAGTGAATTTGCTCTCTTCCAAGAGGATCTGTCTCCTGGGATTCACCCAAGCGTCCTCCAAGGCATCTCCCAGAGTCTTTTGAGATATTCCTTAACAGCCTGAGATCCCAGGTAGCAGCTCCAGACTCCTCCCGGGAAAGGTACTTGGGATGTGCTTCTTTTTGTCCATGAAGATCTCTCTTCCTGGCTACTACAGGCTCTCCATCATAGTGTTTCTTGGAATGATTCACCCTACTCTTTAGGAGTGTGAGATCCCAGGTAGCAGCCCCAGACTCCTCCAGGGGAGGTACCTGAGTGAATTTCCTCTCTTCCAAGAGGATCTGTCTCCTGGGATTCACCAAAGCGTCGTCCAAGGCATCTCCCAGAGTCTTTTGAGATCTTCTTTAACAGCCTGAGATCCCAGGTAGCAGCCCCAGACTCCTCCAGGGAAGGTACTTGGGATGTGCTTCTTTTTGTCTCTGAAGATCTCTCTTCCTGGATACTACAGTCTGTCCATCGTAGTATTTCTTGGAATGATGCACCCTACTCTTTATGAGTGTGAGATCCCAGGTAGCAGCCCCAGACTCCTCCAAGGAAGGTACCAGACATGAATTTCCTCTTTTGCGGAAAGATCTCTTCTCCAGGGTGCTCCGGGCTCTATTACAAAGCATTTCCTTTTGACATTCAGGCCATCCTTTAGGAATCAGAGATCACAGGTAGCAGGTATACATTTCTCCAGGGAAGGTACTTGGGATGTGCTTCCTTTTGTCTCTGAAGATCTCTCTTCCTGGATACTACAGCCTCTCCAGCATAGTATTTCTTGGAATGATTCACCCTACTCTTTAGGAACGTGAGATCCCAATTAGCAGCCCCAGACTCCTCCAGGGAAGGCACCTGAGTAAAGTTTCCGCTGTTCCAAGAGGATCTCTTCCCTGGGATTCACCCAAGACTCCTCCAAGGCATCTCCCAGAGTCTTTTGAGCTCTTCTTTAACAATCTCAGATCCCAGGTAGCAGCCCCAGACTTCTCCAGGGAAGATCCCCGAGATGCATTTCCTCTTTTGCTTAAAGATCTCTTCTCCAGGATGCTCCTTCACCTATTGCATAGCTTTTCCTGGAATCAGTTAGACTGTTACTTAGGAATCAGAGATCCGGGATGGCAACCCCAGACTCCTCCGGGAAAGACACCCAATATACATTTCCTCTATTTGAGGAATCACCCTTATCTGGGGTTCACCCAAGGCTCCTTCAAGGCATACTCCAGAGTATAGTCAGAGCTTCTTTACCAGCCTGAGGTCCCAGGTAGCAGCCCCAGACTCCTCCAGGGGAGGTACCTGAGTGAATTTGCTCTCTTCCAAGAGGATCTGTCTCCTGGGATTCACCCAAGCGTCCTCCAAGGCATCTCCCAGAGTCTTTTGAGATATTCCTTAACAGCCTGAGATCCCAGGTAGCAGCCCCAGACTCCTCCAGGGAAGGTACTTGGGATGTGCTTCTTTTTGTCTCTGAAGATCTCTCTTCCTGGCTACTACAGGCTCTCCAGCATAGTATGTCTTGGAATGATTCACTCTACTCTTTAGGAACATGAAATCCCATGTAGCAGCCCCAGACTCCTCCAGGGAAGGTACCTGAGTAAAGTTTCCGCTGTTCCAAGAGGATCTCTTCCCTGGGATTCACCCAAGACTCCTCCAAGGCAGCTCCCAGAGTCTTTTGAGATCTTCCTTAACAGCCTGAGATCCCAGGTAGCAGCTCCAGACTCCTCCCGGGAAAGGTACTTGGGATGTGCTTCTTTTTGTCCATGAAGATCTCTCTTCCTGGCTACTACAGGCTCTCCATCATAGTGTTTCTTGGAATGATTCACCCTACTCTTTAGGAGTGTGAGATCCCAGGTAGCAGCCCCAGACTCCTCCAGGGGAGGTACCTGAGTGAATTTCCTCTCTTCCAAGAGGATCTGTCTCCTGGGATTCACCAAAGCGTCGTCCAAGGCATCTCCCAGAGTCTTTTGAGATCTTCTTTAACAGCCTGAGATCCCAGGTAGCAGCCCCAGACTCCTCCAGGGAAGGTACTTGGGATGTGCTTCTTTTTGTCTCTGAAGATCTCTCTTCCTGGATACTACAGTCTGTCCATCGTAGTATTTCTTGGAATGATGCACCCTACTCTTTATGAGTGTGAGATCCCAGGTAGCAGCCCCAGACTCCTCCAAGGAAGGTACCAGACATGAATTTCCTCTTTTGCGGAAAGATCTCTTCTCCAGGGTGCTCCGGGCTCTATTACAAAGCATTTCCTTTTGACATTCAGGCCATCCTTTAGGAATCAGAGATCACAGGTAGCAGGTATACATTTCTCCAGGGAAGGTACTTGGGATGTGCTTCCTTTTGTCTCTGAAGATCTCTCTTCCTGGATACTACAGCCTCTCCAGCATAGTATTTCTTGGAATGATTCACCCTACTCTTTAGGAACGTGCAATCCCAGGTAGCAGCCCCAGACTCCTCCAGGGAAGGCACCTGAGTAAAGTTTCCGCTGTTCCAAGAGGATCTCTTCCCTGGGATTCACCCAAGACTCCTCCAAGGCATCTCCCAGAGTCTTTTGAGCTCTTCTTTAACAATCTCAGATCCCAGGTAGCAGCCCCAGACTTCTCCAGGGAAGATCCCCGAGATGCATTTCCACTTTTGCTTAAAGATCTCTTCTCCAGCATGCTCCTTGACCTATTGCATAGCTTTTCCTGGAATCAGTTAGACTGTTGCTTAGGAATCAGAGATCCGGGATGGCAACCCCAGACTCCTCCGGGGAAGACACCCAATATACATTTCCTATATTGGAGGAATCTCCCTTATCTGGGGTTCACCCAAGGCTCCTTCAAGGCATACTCCAGAGTATAGTCAGAGCTTCTTTACCAGCCTGAGTTCCCAGGTAGCAGCCCCAGACTCCTCCAGGGGAGGTACCTGAGTGAATTTGCTCTCTTCCAAGAGGATCTGTCTCCTGGGATTCACCCAAGCGTCCTCCAAGGCATCTCCCAGAGTCTTTTGAGATATTCCTTAACAGCCTGAGATCCCAGGTAGCAGCCCCAGACTCCTCCAGGGAAGGTACTTGGGATGTGCTTCTTTTTGTCTCTGAAGATCTCTCTTCGTGGCTACTACAGGCTCTCCAGCATAGTATTTCTTGGAATGATTCACCCTACTCTTTAGGAGTGTGAGATCCCAGGAAGCAGCCCCAGACTCCTCCGGGGAAGACACCCAATATACATTTCCTATATTGGAGGAATCTCCCTTATCTGGGGTTCACCCAAGGCTCCTTCAAGGCATACTCCAGAGTATAGTCAGAGCTTCTTTACCAGCCTGAGGTCCCAGGTAGCAGCCCCAGACTCCTCCAGGGGAGGTACCTGAGTGAATTTCCTCTCTTCCAAGAAGATCTGTCTCCTGGGATTCACCCAAGCGTCCTCCAAGGCATCTCCCAGAGTCTTTTGAGATATACCTTAACAGCCTGAGATCCCAGGTAGCAGCCCCAGACTCCTCCAGGGAAGGTACTTGGGATGTACTTCTTTTTGTCTCTGAAGATCTCTCTTCCTGGATACTACAGTCTGTCCATCGTAGTATTTCTTGGAATGATTCACTCTACTCTTTAGGAACGTGAAATCCCAGGTAGCAGCCCCAGACTCCTCCAGGGAAGGTACCTGAGTAAAGTTTCCGCTGTTCCAAGAGGATCTCTTCCCTGGGATTCACCCAAGACTCCTCCAAGGCATCTCCCAGAGTCTTTTGAGCTCTTCTTTAACAATCTCAGATCCCAGGTAGCAGCCCCAGACTTCTCCAGGGAAGATCCCCGAGATGCATTTCCTCTTTTTGCTTAAAGATCTCTTCTCCAGCATGCTCCTTGACCTATTGCATAGCTTTTCCTGGAATCAGTTAGACTGTTACTTAGGAATCAGAGATCCCGGATGGCAACCCCAGACTCCTCCGGGAAAGACACCCAATATACATTTCCTCTATTTGAGGAATCTCCCTTATCTGGGGTTCACCCAAGGCTCCTTCAAGGCATACTCCAGAGTATAGTCAGAGCTTCTTTACCAGCCTGAGGTCCCAGGTAGCAGCCCCAGACTCCTCCAGGGGAGGTACCTGAGTGAATTTGCTCTCTTCCAAGAGGATCTGTCTCCTGGGATTCACCCAAGCGTCCTCCAAGGCATCTCCCAGAGTCTTTTGAGATATTCCTTAACAGCCTGAGATCCCAGGTAGCAGCTCCAGTCTCCTCCCGGGAAAGGTACTTGGGATGTGCTTCTTTTTGTCCATGAAGATCTCTCTTCCTGGCTACTACAGGCTCTCCATCATAGTGTTTCTTGGAATGATTCACCCTACTCTTTAGGAGTGTGAGATCCCAGGTAGCAGCCCCAGACTCCTCCAGGGGAGGTACCTGAGTGAATTTCCTCTCTTCCAAGAGGATCTGTCTCCTGGGATTCACCAAAGCGTCGTCCAAGGCATCTCCCAGAGTCTTTTGAGATCTTCTTTAACAGCCTGAGATCCCAGGTAGCAGCCCCAGACTCCTCCAGGGAAGGTACTTGGGATGTGCTTCTTTTTGTCTCTGAAGATCTCTCTTCCTGGATACTACAGTCTGTCCATCGTAGTATTTCTTGGAATGATGCACCCTACTCTTTATGAGTGTGAGATCCCAGGTAGCAGCCCCAGACTCCTCCAAGGAAGGTACCAGACATGAATTTCCTCTTTTGCGGAAAGATCTCTTCTCCAGGGTGCTCCGGGCTCTATTACAAAGCATTTCCTTTTGACATTCAGGCCATCCTTTAGGAATCAGAGATCACAGGTAGCAGGTATACATTTCTCCAGGGAAGGTACTTGGGATGTGCTTCCTTTTGTCTCTGAAGATCTCTCTTCCTGGATACTACAGCCTCTCCAGCATAGTATTTCTTGGAATGATTCACCCTACTCTTTAGGAACGTGAGATCCCAATTAGCAGCCCCAGACTCCTCCAGGGAAGGCACCTGAGTAAAGTTTCCGCTGTTCCAAGAGGATCTCTTCCCTGGGATTCACCCAAGACTCCTCCAAGGCATCTCCCAGAGTCTTTTGAGCTCTTCTTTAACAATCTCAGATCCCAGGTAGCAGCCCCAGACTTCTCCAGGGAAGATCCCCGAGATGCATTTCCACTTTTGCTTAAAGATCTCTTCTCCAGCATGCTCCTTGACCTATTGCATAGCTTTTCCTGGAATCAGTTAGACTGTTACTTAGGAATCAGAGATCCCGGATGGCAACCCCAGACTCCTCCGGGAAAGACACCCAATATACATTTCCTCTATTTGAGGAATCTCCCTTATCTGGGGTTCACCCAAGGCTCCTTCAAGGCATACTCCAGAGTATAGTCAGAGCTTCTTTACCAGCCTGAGGTCCCAGGTAGCAGCCCCAGACTCCTCCAGGGGAGGTACCTGAGTGAATTTGCTCTCTTCCAAGAGGATCTGTCTCCTGGGATTCACCCAAGCGTCCTCCAAGGCATCTCCCAGAGTCTTTTGAGATATTCCTTAACAGCCTGAGATCCCAGGTAGCAGCTCCAGTCTCCTCCCGGGAAAGGTACTTGGGATGTGCTTCTTTTTGTCCATGAAGATCTCTCTTCCTGGCTACTACAGGCTCTCCATCATAGTGTTTCTTGGAATGATTCACCCTACTCTTTAGGAGTGTGAGATCCCAGGTAGCAGCCCCAGACTCCTCCAGGGGAGGTACCTGAGTGAATTTCCTCTCTTCCAAGAGGATCTGTCTCCTGGGATTCACCAAAGCGTCGTCCAAGGCATCTCCCAGAGTCTTTTGAGATCTTCTTTAACAGCCTGAGATCCCAGGTAGCAGCCCCAGACTCCTCCAGGGAAGGTACTTGGGATGTGCTTCTTTTTGTCTCTGAAGATCTCTCTTCCTGGATACTACAGTCTGTCCATCGTAGTATTTCTTGGAATGATGCACCCTACTCTTTATGAGTGTGAGATCCCAGGTAGCAGCCCCAGACTCCTCCAAGGAAGGTACCAGACATGAATTTCCTCTTTTGCGGAAAGATCTCTTCTCCAGGGTGCTCCGGGCTCTATTACAAAGCATTTCCTTTTGACATTCAGGCCATCCTTTAGGAATCAGAGATCACAGGTAGCAGGTATACATTTCTCCAGGGAAGGTACTTGGGATGTGCTTCCTTTTGTCTCTGAAGATCTCTCTTCCTGGATACTACAGCCTCTCCAGCATAGTATTTCTTGGAATGATTCACCCTACTCTTTAGGAACGTGAGATCCCAATTAGCAGCCCCAGACTCCTCCAGGGAAGGCACCTGAGTAAAGTTTCCGCTGTTCCAAGAGGATCTCTTCCCTGGGATTCACCCAAGCGTCCTCCAAGGCATCTCCCAGAGTCTTTTGAGATATTCCTTAACAGCCTGAGATCCCAGGTAGCAGCTCCAGTCTCCTCCCGGGAAAGGTACTTGGGATGTGCTTCTTTTTGTCCATGAAGATCTCTCTTCCTGGCTACTACAGGCTCTCCATCATAGTGTTTCTTGGAATGATTCACCCTACTCTTTAGGAGTGTGAGATCCCAGGTAGCAGCCCCAGACTCCTCCAGGGGAGGTACCTGAGTGAATTTCCTCTCTTCCAAGAGGATCTGTCTCCTGGGATTCACCAAAGCGTCGTCCAAGGCATCTCCCAGAGTCTTTTGAGATCTTCTTTAACAGCCTGAGATCCCAGGTAGCAGCCCCAGACTCCTCCAGGGAAGGTACTTGGGATGTGCTTCTTTTTGTCTCTGAAGATCTCTCTTCCTGGATACTACAGTCTGTCCATCGTAGTATTTCTTGGAATGATGCACCCTACTCTTTATGAGTGTGAGATCCCAGGTAGCAGCCCCAGACTCCTCCAAGGAAGGTACCAGACATGAATTTCCTCTTTTGCGGAAAGATCTCTTCTCCAGGGTGCTCCGGGCTCTATTACAAAGCATTTCCTTTTGACATTCAGGCCATCCTTTAGGAATCAGAGATCACAGGTAGCAGGTATACATTTCTCCAGGGAAGGTACTTGGGATGTGCTTCCTTTTGTCTCTGAAGATCTCTCTTCCTGGATACTACAGCCTCTCCAGCATAGTATTTCTTGGAATGATTCACCCTACTCTTTAGGAACGTGAGATCCCAATTAGCAGCCCCAGACTCCTCCAGGGAAGGCACCTGAGTAAAGTTTCCGCTGTTCCAAGAGGATCTCTTCCCTGGGATTCACCCAAGACTCCTCCAAGGCATCTCCCAGAGTCTTTTGAGCTCTTCTTTAACAATCTCAGATCCCAGGTAGCAGCCCCAGACTTCTCCAGGGAAGATCCCCGAGATGCATTTCCACTTTTGCTTAAAGATCTCTTCTCCAGCATGCTCCTTGACCTATTGCATAGCTTTTCCTGGAATCAGTTAGACTGTTGCTTAGGAATCAGAGATCCGGGATGGCAACCCCAGACTCCTCCGGGGAAGACACCCAATATACATTTCCTATATTGGAGGAATCTCCCTTATCTGGGGTTCACCCAAGGCTCCTTCAAGGCATACTCCAGAGTATAGTCAGAGCTTCTTTACCAGCCTGAGGTCCCAGGTAGCAGCCCCAGACTCCTCCAGGGGAGGTACCTGAGTGAATTTGCTCTCTTCCAAGAGGATCTGTCTCCTGGGATTCACCCAAGCGTCCTCCAAGGCATCTCCCAGAGTCTTTTGAGATATTCCTTAACAGCCTGAGATCCCAGGTAGCAGCTCCAGTCTCCTCCCGGGAAAGGTACTTGGGATGTGCTTCTTTTTGTCCATGAAGATCTCTCTTCCTGGCTACTACAGGCTCTCCATCATAGTGTTTCTTGGAATGATTCACCCTACTCTTTAGGAGTGTGAGATCCCAGGTAGCAGCCCCAGACTCCTCCAGGGGAGGTACCTGAGTGAATTTCCTCTCTTCCAAGAGGATCTGTCTCCTGGGATTCACCAAAGCGTCGTCCAAGGCATCTCCCAGAGTCTTTTGAGATCTTCTTTAACAGCCTGAGATCCCAGGTAGCAGCCCCAGACTCCTCCAGGGAAGGTACTTGGGATGTGCTTCTTTTTGTCTCTGAAGATCTCTCTTCCTGGATACTACAGTCTGTCCATCGTAGTATTTCTTGGAATGATGCACCCTACTCTTTATGAGTGTGAGATCCCAGGTAGCAGCCCCAGACTCCTCCAAGGAAGGTACCAGACATGAATTTCCTCTTTTGCGGAAAGATCTCTTCTCCAGGGTGCTCCGGGCTCTATTACAAAGCATTTCCTTTTGACATTCAGGCCATCCTTTAGGAATCAGAGATCACAGGTAGCAGGTATACATTTCTCCAGGGAAGGTACTTGGGATGTGCTTCCTTTTGTCTCTGAAGATCTCTCTTCCTGGATACTACAGCCTCTCCAGCATAGTATTTCTTGGAATGATTCACCCTACTCTTTAGGAACGTGAGATCCCAATTAGCAGCCCCAGACTCCTCCAGGGAAGGCACCTGAGTAAAGTTTCCGCTGTTCCAAGAGGATCTCTTCCCTGGGATTCACCCAAGACTCCTCCAAGGCATCTCCCAGAGTCTTTTGAGCTCTTCTTTAACAATCTCAGATCCCAGGTAGCAGCCCCAGACTTCTCCAGGGAAGATCCCCGAGATGCATTTCCACTTTTGCTTAAAGATCTCTTCTCCAGCATGCTCCTTGACCTATTGCATAGCTTTTCCTGGAATCAGTTAGACTGTTACTTAGGAATCAGAGATCCCGGATGGCAACCCCAGACTCCTCCGGGAAAGACACCCAATATACATTTCCTCTATTTGAGGAATCTCCCTTATCTGGGGTTCACCCAAGGCTCCTTCAAGGCATACTCCAGAGTATAGTCAGAGCTTCTTTACCAGCCTGAGGTCCCAGGTAGCAGCCCCAGACTCCTCCAGGGGAGGTACCTGAGTGAATTTGCTCTCTTCCAAGAGGATCTGTCTCCTGGGATTCACCCAAGCGTCCTCCAAGGCATCTCCCAGAGTCTTTTGAGATATTCCTTAACAGCCTGAGATCCCAGGTAGCAGCTCCAGTCTCCTCCCGGGAAAGGTACTTGGGATGTGCTTCTTTTTGTCCATGAAGATCTCTCTTCCTGGCTACTACAGGCTCTCCATCATAGTGTTTCTTGGAATGATTCACCCTACTCTTTAGGAGTGTGAGATCCCAGGTAGCAGCCCCAGACTCCTCCAGGGGAGGTACCTGAGTGAATTTCCTCTCTTCCAAGAGGATCTGTCTCCTGGGATTCACCAAAGCGTCGTCCAAGGCATCTCCCAGAGTCTTTTGAGATCTTCTTTAACAGCCTGAGATCCCAGGTAGCAGCCCCAGACTCCTCCAGGGAAGGTACTTGGGATGTGCTTCTTTTTGTCTCTGAAGATCTCTCTTCCTGGATACTACAGTCTGTCCATCGTAGTATTTCTTGGAATGATGCACCCTACTCTTTATGAGTGTGAGATCCCAGGTAGCAGCCCCAGACTCCTCCAAGGAAGGTACCAGACATGAATTTCCTCTTTTGCGGAAAGATCTCTTCTCCAGGGTGCTCCGGGCTCTATTACAAAGCATTTCCTTTTGACATTCAGGCCATCCTTTAGGAATCAGAGATCACAGGTAGCAGGTATACATTTCTCCAGGGAAGGTACTTGGGATGTGCTTCCTTTTGTCTCTGAAGATCTCTCTTCCTGGATACTACAGCCTCTCCAGCATAGTATTTCTTGGAATGATTCACCCTACTCTTTAGGAACGTGAGATCCCAATTAGCAGCCCCAGACTCCTCCAGGGAAGGCACCTGAGTAAAGTTTCCGCTGTTCCAAGAGGATCTCTTCCCTGGGATTCACCCAAGACTCCTCCAAGGCATCTCCCAGAGTCTTTTGAGCTCTTCTTTAACAATCTCAGATCCCAGGTAGCAGCCCCAGACTTCTCCAGGGAAGATCCCCGAGATGCATTTCCACTTTTGCTTAAAGATCTCTTCTCCAGCATGCTCCTTGACCTATTGCATAGCTTTTCCTGGAATCAGTTAGACTGTTGCTTAGGAATCAGAGATCCGGGATGGCAACCCCAGACTCCTCCGGGGAAGACACCCAATATACATTTCCTATATTGGAGGAATCTCCCTTATCTGGGGTTCACCCAAGGCTCCTTCAAGGCATACTCCAGAGTATAGTCAGAGCTTCTTTACCAGCCTGAGGTCCCAGGTAGCAGCCCCAGACTCCTCCAGGGGAGGTACCTGAGTGAATTTGCTCTCTTCCAAGAGGATCTGTCTCCTGGGATTCACCCAAGCGTCCTCCAAGGCATCTCCCAGAGTCTTTTGAGATATTCCTTAACAGCCTGAGATCCCAGGTAGCAGCCCCAGACTCCTCCAGGGAAGGTACTTGGGATGTGCTTCTTTTTGTCTCTGAAGATCTCTCTTCGTGGCTACTACAGGCTCTCCAGCATAGTATTTCTTGGAATGATTCACCCTACTCTTTAGGAGTGTGAGATCCCAGGAAGCAGCCCCAGACTCCTCCGGGGAAGACACCCAATATACATTTCCTATATTGGAGGAATCTCCCTTATCTGGGGTTCACCCAAGGCTCCTTCAAGGCATACTCCAGAGTATAGTCAGAGCTTCTTTACCAGCCTGAGGTCCCAGGTAGCAGCCCCAGACTCCTCCAGGGGAGGTACCTGAGTGAATTTCCTCTCTTCCAAGAAGATCTGTCTCCTGGGATTCACCCAAGCGTCCTCCAAGGCATCTCCCAGAGTCTTTTGAGATATTCCTTAACAGCCTGAGATCCCAGGTAGCAGCCCCAGACTCCTCCAGGGAAGGTACTTGGGATGTGCTTCTTTTTGTCTCTGAAGATCTCTCTTCCTGGCTACTACAGTCTGTCCATCGTAGTATTTCTTGGAATGATTCACTCTACTCTTTAGGAACGTGAAATCCCAGGTAGCAGCCCCAGACTCCTCCAGGGAAGGTACCTGAGTAAAGTTTCCGCTGTTCCAAGAGGATCTCTTCCCTGGGATTCACCCAAGACTCCTCCAAGGCATCTCCCAGAGTCTTTTGAGCTCTTCTTTAACAATCTCAGATCCCAGGTAGCAGCCCCAGACTTCTCCAGGGAAGATCCCCGAGATGCATTTCCTCTTTTTGCTTAAAGATCTCTTCTCCAGGATGCTCCTTCACCTATTGCATAGCTTTTCCTGGAATCAGTTAGACTGTTACTTAGGAATCAGAGATCCCGGATGGCAACCCCAGACTCCTCCGGGAAAGACACCCAATATACATTTCCTCTATTTGAGGAATCTCCCTTATCTGGGGTTCACCCAAGGCTCCTTCAAGGCATACTCCAGAGTATAGCCAGAGCTTCTTTACCAGCCTGAGGTCCCAGGTAGCAGCCCCAGACTCCTCCAGGGGAGGTACCTGAGTGAATTTGCTCTCTTCCAAGAGGATCTGTCTCCTGGGATTCACCCAAGCGTCCTCCAAGGCATCTCCCAGAGTCTTTTGAGATATTCCTTAACAGCCTGAGATCCCAGGTAGCAGCCCCAGACTCCTCCAGGGAAGGTACTTGGGATGTGCTTCTTTTTGTCCATGAAGATCTCTCTTCCTGGCTACTACAGGCTCTCCATCATAGTGTTTCTTGGAATGATTCACCCTACTCTTTAGGAGTGTGAGATCCCAGGTAGCAGCCCCAGACTCCTCCAGGGGAGGTACCTGAGTGAATTTCCTCTCTTCCAAGAGGATCTGTCTCCTGGGATTCACCAAAGCGTCGTCCAAGGCATCTCCCAGAGTCTTTTGAGATCTTCTTTAACAGCCTGAGATCCCAGGTAGCAGCCCCAGACTCCTCCAGGGAAGGTACTTGGGATGTGCTTCTTTTTGTCTCTGAAGATCTCTCTTCCTGGATACTACAGTCTGTCCATCGTAGTATTTCTTGGAATGATGCACCCTACTCTTTATGAGTGTGAGATCCCAGGTAGCAGCCCCAGACTCCTCCAAGGAAGGTACCAGACATGAATTTCCTCTTTTGCGGAAAGATCTCTTCTCCAGGGTGCTCCGGGCTCTATTACAAAGCATTTCCTTTTGACATTCAGGCCATCCTTTAGGAATCAGAGATCACAGGTAGCAGGTATACATTTCTCCAGGGAAGGTACTTGGGATGTGCTTCCTTTTGTCTCTGAAGATCTCTCTTCCTGGATACTACAGCCTCTCCAGCATAGTATTTCTTGGAATGATTCACCCTACTCTTTAGGAACGTGAGATCCCAATTAGCAGCCCCAGACTCCTCCAGGGAAGGCACCTGAGTAAAGTTTCCGCTGTTCCAAGAGGATCTCTTCCCTGGGATTCACCCAAGACTCCTCCAAGGCATCTCCCAGAGTCTTTTGAGCTCTTCTTTAACAATCTCAGATCCCAGGTAGCAGCCCCAGACTTCTCCAGGGAAGATCCCCGAGATGCATTTCCACTTTTGCTTAAAGATCTCTTCTCCAGGATGCTCCTTGACCTATTGCATAGCTTTTCCTGGAATCAGTTAGACTGTTGCTTAGGAATCAGAGATCCGGGATGGCAACCCCAGACTCCTCCGGGGAAGACACCCAATATACATTTCCTATATTGGAGAAATCTCCCTTATCTGGGGTTCACCCAAGGCTCCTTCAAGGCATACTCCAGAGTATAGTCAGAGCTTCTTTACCAGCCTGAGGTCCCAGGTAGCAGCCCCAGACTCCTCCAGGGGAGGTACCTGAGTGAATTTCCTCTCTTCCAAGAAGATCTGTCTCCTGGGATTCACCCAAGCGTCCTCCAAGGCATCTCCCAGAGTCTTTTGAGATATTCCTTAACAGCCTGAGATCCCAGGTAGCAGCCCCAGACTCCTCCAGGGAAGGTACTTGGGATGTACTTCTTTTTGTCTCTGAAGATCTCTCTTCCTGGATACTACAGTCTGTCCATCGTAGTATTTCTTGGAATGATTCACTCTACTCTTTAGGAACGTGAAATCCCAGGTAGCAGCCCCAGACTCCTCCAGGGAAGGTACCTGACTAAAGTTTCCGCTGTTCCAAGAGGATCTCTTCCCTGGGATTCACCCAAGACTCCTCCAAGGCATCTCCCAGAGTCTTTTGAGCTCTTCTGTAACAATGACAGATCCCAGGTAGCAGCCCCAGACTTCTCCAGGGAAGATCCCCGAGATGCATTTCCTCTTTTGCTTAAAGATCTCTTCTCCAGCATGCTCCTTGACCTATTGCATAGCTTTTCCTGGAATCAGTTAGACTGTTACTTAGGAATCAGAGATCCCGGATGGCAACCCCAGACTCCTCCGGGGAAGACACCCAATATACATTTCCTATATTGGAGGAATCTCCCTTATCTGGGGTTCACCCAAGGCTCCTTCAAGGCATACTCCAGAGTATAGTCAGAGCTTCTTTACCAGCCTGAGATCTCAGGTAGCAGCCCCAGACTCCTCCAGGGAAGGTACATGAGTAAAGTTTCCGCTGTTCCAAGAGGATCTCTTCCTTGGGATTCACCCAAGACTCCTCCAGGGCATTTCCCAGAGTCTTTTGAGCTCTTCTTTAACAATCTCAGATCCCAGGTAGCAGCCCCAGACTTCTCCAGGGAAGATCCCCGAGATGCATTTCCACTTTTGCTTAAAGATCTCTTCTCCAGCATGCTCCTTGACCTATTGCATAGCTTTTCCTGGAATCAGTTAGACTGTTACTTAGGAATCAGAGATCCCGGATGGCAACCCCAGACTCCTCCGGGGAAGACACCCAATATACATTTCCTATATTGGAGGAATCTCCCTTATCTGGGGTTCACCCAAGGCTCCTTCAAGGCATACTCCAGAGTATAGTCAGAGCTTCTTTACCAGCCTGAGATCTCAGGTAGCAGCCCCAGACTCCTCCAGGGGAGGTACCTGAGTGAATTTCCTCTCATCCAAGAGGATCTGTCTCCTGGGATTCACCCAAGCGTCCTCCAAGGCATCTCCCAGAGTCTTTTGAGATATTCCTTAACAGCCTGAGATCCCAGGTAGCAGCCCCAGACTCCTCCAGGGAAGGTACTTGGGATGTGCTTCTTTTGGTCTCTGAAGATCTCTCTTCATGGCTACTACAGGCTCTCCAGCATAGTATTTCTTGGAATGATTCACCCTACTCTTTAGGAGTGTGAGATCCCAGGAAGCAGCCCCAGACTCCTCCGGGGAAGACACCCAATATACATTTCCTATATTGGAGGAATCTCCCTTATCTGGGGTTCACCCAAGGCTCCTTCAAGGCATACTCCAGAGTATAGTCAGAGCTTCTTTACCAGCCTGAGGTCCCAGGTAGCAGCCCCAGACTCCTCCAGGGAAGGTACTTGGGATGTGCTTCTTTTTGTCTCTGAAGATCTCTCTTCCTGGATACTATAGTCTGTCCATCGTAGTATTTCTTGGAATGATTCACTCTACTCTTTCGGAACGTGAAATCCCAGGTAGCAGCCCCAGACTCCTCCAGGGAAGGCACCTGAGTAAAGTTTCCGCTGTTCCAAGAGGATCTCTTCCCTGGGATTCACCCAAGACTCCTCCAAGGCATCTCCCAGAGTCTTTTGAGCTCTTCTTTAACAATGTCAGATCCCAGGTAGCAGCCCCAGACTTCTCCAGGGAAGATCCCCGAGATGCATTTCCACTTTTGCTTAAAGATCTCTTCTCCAGCATGCTCCTTGACCTATTGCATAGCTTTTCCTGGAATCAGTTAGACTGTTACTTAGGAATCAGAGATCCGGGATGGCAACCCCAGACTCCTCCGGGGAAGACACCCAATATACATTTCCTATATTGGAGAAATCTCCCTTATCTGGGGTTCACCCAAGGCTCCTTCAAGGCATACTCCAGAGTATAGTCAGAGCTTCTTTACCAGCCTGAGGTCCCAGGTAGCAGCCCCAGACTCCTCCAGGGGAGGTACCTGAGTGAATTTCCTCTCTTCCAAGAAGATCTGTCTCCTGGGATTCACCCAAGCGTCCTCCAAGGCATCTCCCAGAGTCTTTTGAGATATTCCTTAACAGCCTGAGATCCCAGGTAGCAGCCCCAGACTCCTCCAGGGAAGGTACTTGGGATGTACTTCTTTTTGTCTCTGAAGATCTCTCTTCCTGGATACTACAGTCTGTCCATCGTAGTATTTCTTGGAATGATTCACTCTACTGTTTAGGAACGTGAAATCCCAGGTAGCAGCCCCAGACTCCTCCAGGGAAGGTACCTGAGTAAAGTTTCCGCTGTTCCAAGAGGATCTCTTCCCTGGGATTCACCCAAGACTCCTCCAAGGCATCTCCCAGAGTCTTTTGAGCTCTTCTGTAACAATGACAGATCCCAGGTAGCAGCCCCAGACTTCTCCAGGGAAGATCCCCGAGATGCATTTCCTCTTTTGCTTAAAGATCTCTTCTCCAGCATGCTCCTTGACCTATTGCATAGCTTTTCCTGGAATCAGTTAGACTGTTACTTAGGAATCAGAGATCCCGGATGGCAACCCCAGACTCTTCCGGGGAAGACACCCAATATACATTTCCTATATTGGAGGAATCTCCCTTATCTGGGGTTCACCCAAGGCTCCTTCAAGGCATACTCCAGAGTATAGTCAGAGCTTCTTTACCAGCCTGAGATCTCAGGTAGCAGCCCCAGACTCCTCCAGGGAAGGTACATGAGTAAAGTTTCCGCTGTTCCAAGAGGATCTCTTCCTTGGGATTCAGCCAAGACTCCTCCAGGGCATTTCCCAGAGTCTTTTGAGCTCTTCTTTAACAATCTCAGATCCCAGGTAGCAGCCCCAGACTTCTCCAGGGAAGATCCCCGAGATGCATTTCCACTTTTGCTTAAAGATCTCTTCTCCAGCATGCTCCTTGACCTATTGCATAGCTTTTCCTGGAATCAGTTAGACTGTTACTTAGGAATCAGAGATCCCGGATGGCAACCCCAGACTCCTCCGGGGAAGACACCCAATATACATTTCCTATATTGGAGGAATCTCCCTTATCTGGGGTTCACCCAAGGCTCCTTCAAGGCATACTCCAGAGTATAGTCAGAGCTTCTTTACCAGCCTGAGATCTCAGGTAGCAGCCCCAGACTCCTCCAGGGGAGGTACCTGAGTGAATTTCCTCTCATCCAAGAGGATCTGTCTCCTGGGATTCACCCAAGCGTCCTCCAAGGCATCTCCCAGAGTCTTTTGAGATATTCCTTAACAGCCTGAGATCCCAGGTAGCAGCCCCAGACTCCTCCAGGGAAGGTACTTGGGATGTGCTTCTTTTGGTCTCTGAAGATCTCTCTTCCTGGCTACTACAGGCTCTCCAGCATAGTATTTCTTGGAATGATTCACCCTACTCTTTAGGAGTGTGAGATCCCAGGAAGCAGCCCCAGACTCCTCCGGGGAAGACACCCAATATACATTTCCTATATTGGAGGAATCTCCCTTATCTGGGGTTCACCCAAGGCTCCTTCAAGGCATACTCCAGAGTATAGTCAGAGCTTCTTTACCAGCCTGAGGTCCCAGGTAGCAGCCCCAGACTCCTCCAGGGAAGGTACTTGGGATGTGCTTCTTTTTGTCTCTGAAGATCTCTCTTCCTGGATACTACAGTCTGTCCATCGTAGTATTTCTTGGAATGATTCACTCTACTCTTTCGGAACGTGAAATCCCAGGTAGCAGCCCCAGACTCCTCCAGGGAAGGCACCTGAGTAAAGTTTCCGCTGTTCCAAGAGGATCTCTTCCCTGGGATTCACCCAAGACTCCTCCAAGGCATCTCCCAGAGTCTTTTGAGCTCTTCTTTAACAATGTCAGATCCCAGGTAGCAGCCCCAGACTTCTCCAGGGAAGATCCCCGAGATGCATTTCCTCTTTTGCTTAAAGATCTCTTCTCCAGCATGCTCCTTGACCTATTGCATAGCTTTTCCTGGAATCAGTTAGACTGTTACTTAGGAATCAGAGATCCGGGATGGCAACCCCAGACTCCTCCGGGGAAGACACCCAATATACATTTCCTATATTGGAGGAATCTCCCTTATCTGGGGTTCACCCAAGGCTCCTTGAAGGCATACTCCAGAGTATAGTCAGAGCTTCTTTACCAGTCTGAGGTCCCAGGTAGCAGCCCCAGACTCCTCCAGGTAAGGTACCAGACATGAATTTCCTCTTTTGCGGAAAGATCTCTTCTCCAGGGTGCTCCGGGCCCTATTACAAAGTATTTCCTTTTGACATTCAGGCCATCCTTTAGGAATCAGAGATCACAGGTAGCAGGTATACATTTCTCCAGGGAAGGTACTTGGGATGTGCTTCCTTTTGTCTCTGAAGATCTCTCTTCCTGGATACTACAGGCTCTCCAGCATAGTATTTCTTGGAATGATTCACCATATTCTTTAGGAGAGTGAAATCCCAATTAGCAGCCCCAGACTCCTCCAGGGAATGCACCTGAGTAAAGTTTCCGCTGTTCCAAGAGGATCTCTTCCCTGGGATTCACCCAAGACTCCTCCAAGGCATCTCCCAGAGTCTTTTGAGCTCTTCTTTAACAATGTCAGATCCCAGGTAGCAGCCCCAGACTTCTCCAGGGAAGATCCCCGAGATGCATTTCCACTTTTGCTTAAAGATCTCTTCTCCAGCATGCTCCTTGACCTATTGCATAGCTTTTCCTGGAATCAGTTAGACTGTTACTTAGGAATCAGAGATCCGGGATGGCAACCCCAGACTCCTCCGGGGAAGACACCCAATATACATTTCCTATATTGGAGGAATCTCCCTTATCTGGGGTTCACCCAAGGCTCCTTCAAGGCATACTCCAGAGTATAGTCAGAGCTTCTTTACCAGCCTGAGGTCCCAGGTAGCAGCCCCAGAGTCCTCCAGGGGAGGTACCTGAGTGAATTTCCTCTCTTCCAAGAAGATCTGTCTCCTGGGATTCACCCAAGCGTCCTCCAAGGCATCTCCCAGAGTCTTTTGAGATATTCCTTAACAGCCTGAGATCCCAGGTAGCAGCCCCAGACTCCTCCAGGGAAGGTACTTGGGATGTGCTTCTTTTTGTCTCTGAAGATCTCTCTTCCTGGATACTACAGTCTGTCCATCGTAGTATTTCTTGGAATGATTCACTCTACTCTTTAGGAACGTGAAATCCCAGGTAGCAGCCCCAGACTCCTCCAGGGAAGGTACCTGAGTAAAGTTTCCGCTGTTCCAAGAGGATCTCTTCCCTGGGATTCACCCAAGACTCCTCCAAGGCATCTCCCAGAGTCTTTTGAGCTCTTCTTTAACAATGACAGATCCCAGGTAGCAGCCCCAGACTTCTCCAGGGAAGATCCCCGAGATGCCTTTCCTCTTTTGCTTAAAGATCTCTTCTCCAGCATGCTCCTTGACCTATTGCATAGCTTTTCCTGGAATCAGTTAGACTGTTACTTAGGAATCAGAGATCCCGGATGGCAACCCCAGACTCCTCCGGGGAAGACACCCAATATACATTTCCTATATTGGAGGAATCTCCCTTATCTGGGGTTCACCCAAGGCTCCTTCAAGGCATACTCCAGAGTATAGTCAGAGCTTCTTTACCAGCCTGAGGTCCCAGGTAGCAGCCCCAGACTCCTCCAGGGGAGGTACCTGAGTGAATTTCCTCTCATC
The DNA here is from genome assembly GCF_012275295.1 of Melopsittacus undulatus. Lineage (NCBI taxonomy): Eukaryota > Metazoa > Chordata > Aves > Psittaciformes > Psittaculidae > Melopsittacus > Melopsittacus undulatus. Next base: position 260,447 of record NC_047538.1, on the reverse strand, counting down.
CAAGAGGATCTGTCTCCTGGGATTCACCCAAGCGTCCTCCAAGGCATCTCCCAGAGTCTTTTGAGATATTCCTTAACAGCCTGAGATCCCAGGTAGCAGCCCCAGACTCCTCCAGGGAAGGTACTTGGGATGTGCTTCTTTTGGTCTCTGAAGATCTCTCTTCCTGGCTACTACAGGCTCTCCAGCATAGTATTTCTTGGAATGATTCACCCTACTCTTTAGGAGTGTGAGATCCCAGGAAGCAGCCCCAGACTCCTCCGGGGAAGACACCCAATATACATTTCCTATATTGGAGGAATCTCCCTTATCTGGGGTTCACCCAAGGCTCCTTCAAGGCATACTCCAGAGTATAGTCAGAGCTTCTTTACCAGCCTGAGGTCCCAGGTAGCAGCCCCAGACTCCTCCAGGGGAGGTACCTGAGTGAATTTCCTCTCATCCAAGAGGATCTGTCTCCTGGGATTCACCCAAGCGTCCTCCAAGGCATCTCCCAGAGTCTTTTGAGATATTCCTTAACAGCCTGAGATCCCAGGTAGCAGCTCCAGACTCCTCCCGGGAAAGGTACTTGGGATGTGCTTCTATTTGTCCATGAAGATTTCTCTTCCTGGCTACTACAGGCTCTCCATCATAGTGTTTCTTGGAATGATTCACTCTACTCTTTCGGAACGTGAAATCCCAGGTAGCAGCCCCAGACTCCTCCAGGGAAGGTACCTGAGTAAAGTTTCCGCTGTTCCAAGAGGATCTCTTCCCTGGGATTCACCCAAGACTCCTCCAAGGCATCTCCCAGAGTCTTTTGAGCTCTTCTTTAACAATCTCAGATCCCAGGTAGCAGCCCCAGACTTCTCCAGGGAAGATCCCCGAGATGCATTTCCTCTTTTGCTTAAAGATCTCTTCTCCAGCATGCTCCTTGACCTATTGCATAGCTTTTCCTGGAATCAGTTAGACTGTTACTTAGGAATCAGAGATCCGGGATGGCAACCCCAGACTCCTCCGGGGAAAACACCCAATATACATTTCCTCTATTTGAGGAATCTCCCTTATCTGGGGTTCACCCAAGGCTCCTTCAAGGCATACTCCAGAGTATAGTCAGAGCTTCTTTACCAGTCTGAGGTCCCAGGTAGCAGCCCCAGACTCCTCCAGGTAAGGTACCAGACAGGAATTTCCTCTTTTGCGGAAAGATCTCTTCTCCAGGGTGCTCCGGGCTCTATTACAAAGTATTTCCTTTTGACATTCAGGCCATCCTTTAGGAATCAGAGATCACAGGTAGCAGGTATACATTTCTCCAGGGAAGGTACTTGGGATGTGCTTCCTTTTGTCTCTGAAGATCTCTCTTCCTGGATACTACAGGCTCTCCAGCATAGTATTTCTTGGAATGATTCACCATATTCTTTAGGAGAGTGAGATCCCAATTAGCAGCCCCAGACTCCTCCAGGGAAGGCACCTGAGTAAAGTTTCCGCTGTTCCAAGAGGATCTCTTCCCTGGGATTCACCCAAGACTCCTCCAAGGCATCTCCCAGAGTCTTTTGAGCTCTTCTTTAACAATCTGAGATCCCAGGTAGCAGCCCCAGACTTCTCCAGGGAAGATCCCCGAGATGCATTTCCTCTTTTGCTTAAAGATCTCTTCTCCAGCATGCTCCTTGACCTATTGCATAGCTTTTCCTGGAATCAGTTAGACTGTTACTTAGGAATCAGAGATCCCGGATGGCAACCCCAGACTCCTCCGGGGAAGACACCCAATATACATTTCCTCTATTTGAGGAATCTCCCTTATCTGGGGTTCACCCAAGGCTCCTTGAAGGCATACTCCAGAGTATAGTCAGAGCTTCTTTACCAGCCTGAGATCTCAGGTAGCAGCCCCAGACTCCTCCAGGGAAAGTACCTGAGTAAAGTTTCCGCTGTTCCAAGAGGATCTCTTCCCTGGGATTCACCCAAGACTCCTCCAAGGCATCTCCCAGAGTCTTTTGAGCTCTTCTTTAACAATGTCAGATCCCAGGTAGCAGCCCTGGACTTCTCCAGGGAAGATCCCCGAGATGCATTTCCACTTTTGCTTAAAGATCTCTTCTCCAGCATGCTCCTTGACCTATTGCATAGCTTTTCCTGGAATCAGTTAGACTGTTACTTAGGAATCAGAGATCCCGGATGGCAACCCCAGACTCCTCCGGGGAAGACACCCAATATACATTTCCTATATTGGAGGAATCTCCCTTATCTGGGGTTCACCCAAGGCTCCTTCAAGGCATACTCCAGAGTATAGTCAGAGCTTCTTTACCAGCCTGAGGTCCCAGGTAGCAGCCCCAGACTCCTCCAGGGGAGGTACCTGAGTGAATTTGCTCTCTTCCAAGAGGATCTGTCTCCTGGGATTCACCCAAGCATCCTCCAAGGCATCTCCCAGAGTCTTTTGAGATATTCCTTAACAGCCTGAGATCCCAGGTAGCAGCCCCAGACTCCTCCAGGGAAGGTACTTGGGATGTGCTTCTTTTGGTCTCTGAAGATCTCTCTTCGTGGCTACTACAGGCTCTCCAGCATAGTATTTCTTGGAATGATTCACCCTACTCTTTAGGAGTGTGAGATCCCAGGAAGCAGCCCCAGACTCCTCCGGGGAAGACACCCAATATACATTTCCTATATTGGAGGAATCTCCCTTATCTGGGGTTCACCCAAGGCTCCTTCAAGGCATACTCCAGAGTATAGTCAGAGCTTCTTTACCAGACTGAGGTCCCAGGTAGCAGCCCCAGACTCCTCCAGGGGAGGTACCTGAGTGAATTTCCTCTCATCCAAGAGGATATGTCTCGTGGGATTCACCCAAGCGTCCTCCAAGGCATCTCCCAGATTCTTTTGAGATATTCCTTAACAGCCTGAGATCCCAGGTAGCAGCCCCAGACTCCTCCAGGGAAGGTACTTGGGATGTGCTTCTTTTTGTCTCTGAAGATCTCTCTTCCTGGATACTACAGTCTGTCCATCGTAGTATTTCTTGGAATGATTCACTCTACTGTTTCGGAACGTGAAATCCCAGGTAGCAGCCCCAGACTCCTCCAGGGAAGGCACCTGAGTAAAGTTTCCGCTGTTCCAAGAGGATCTCTTCCCTGGGATTCACCCAAGACTCCTCCAAGGCATCTCCCAGAGTCTTTTGAGCTCTTCTTTAACAATCTCAGATCCCAGGTAGCAGCCCCAGACTTCTCCAGGGAAGATCCCCAAGATGCATTTCCTCTTTTGCTTAAAGATCTCTTCTCCAGCATGCTCCTTGACCTATTGCATAGCTTTTCCTGGAATCAGTTAGACTGTTACTTAGGAATCAGAGATCCCGGATGGCAACCCCAGACTCCTCCGGGGAAGACACCCAATATACATTTCCTCTATTTGAGGAATCTCCCTTATCTGGGGTTCACCCAAGGCTCCTTGAAGGCATACTCCAGAGTATAGTCAGAGCTTCTTTACCAGTCTGAGGTCCCAGGTAGCAGCCCCAGACGCCTCCAGGGGAGGTACCTGAGTGAATTTCCTCTCATCCAAGAGGATCTGTCTCCTGGGATTCACCCAAGCGTCCTCCAAGGCATCTCCCAGAGTCTTTTGAGATATTCCTTAACAGCCTGAGATCCGAGGTAGCAGCTCCAGACTCCTCCCGGGAAAGGTACTTGGGATGTGCTTCTATTTGTCCATGAAGATTTCTCTTCCTGGCTACTACAGGCTCTCCATCATAGTGTTTCTTGGAATGATTCACCCTACTCTTTAGGAGCCTGAGATCCCAGGTAGCAGCCCAGACTCCTCCAGGGAAGGTACCAGACATGAATTTCCTCTTTTGCGGAAAGATCTCTTCTCCAGGGTGCTCTGGGCTCTATTACAAAGCATTTCCTTTTGACATTCAGGCCATCCTTTAGGAATCAGAGATCACAGGTAGCAGGTATACATTTCTCCAGGGAAGGTACTTGGGATGTGCTTCTTTTTGTCTCTGAAGATCTCTCTTCCTGGATCCTACAGGCTCTCCAGCATAGTATTTCTTGGAATGATTCACCATATTCTTTAGGAGAGTGAGATCCCAATTAGCAGCCCCAGACTCCTCCAGGGAATGCACCTGAGTAAAGTTTCCACTGTTCCAAGAGGATCTCTTCCCTGGGATTCACCCAAGCGTCCTCCAAGGCATCTCCCAGAGTCTTTTGAGCTCTTCTTTAACAATGTCAGATCCCAGGTAGCAGCCCCAGACTTCTCCAGGGAAGATCCCCGAGATGCATTTCCTCTTTTGCTTAAAGATCTCTTCTCCAGCATGCTCCTTGACCTATTGCATAGCTTTTCCTGGAATCAGTTAGACTGTTACTTAGGAATCAGAGATCCCGGATGGCAACCCCAGACTCCTCCGGGGAAGACACCCAATATACATTTCCTATATTGGAGGAATCTCCCTTATCTGGGGTTCACCCAAGGCTCCTTCAAGGCATACTCCAGAGTATAGTCAGAGCTTCTTTACCAGCCTGAGATCTCAGGTAGCAGCCCCAGACTCCTCCAGGGAAGGTACCTGAGTAAAGTTTCCGCTGTTCCAAGAGGATCTCTTCCTTGGGATTCACCCAAGACTCCTCCAGGGCATTTCCCAGAGTCTTTTGAGCTCTTCTTTAACAATCTCAGATCCCAGGTAGCAGCCCCAGACTCCTCCAGGGGAGGTACCTGAGTGAATTTGCTCTCTTCCAAGAGGATCTGTCTCCTGGGATTCACCCAAGCGTCCTCCAAGGCATCTCCCAGAGTCTTTTGAGATCTTCTTTAACAGCCTGAGATCCCAGGTAGCAGCCCCAGACTCCTCCAGGGAAGGTACCAGACATGAATTTCCTCTTTTGCGGAAAGATCTCTTCTCCAGGGTGCTCCGGGCTCTATTACAAAGCATTTCCTTTTGACATTCAGGCCATCCTTTAGGAATCAGAGATCACAGGTAGCAGGTATACATTTCTCCAGGGAAGGTACTTGGGATGTGCTTCCTTTTGTCTCTGAAGATCTCTCTTCCTGGATACTACAGGCTCTCCAGCATAGTATGTCCTGGAATTACTCCCCCTATTCTTTAGGAATGTGAGGTCCCAGGTATCAGCCCCTGACTCGTACATGGATGGTACATGAGATGTGTTTTTCTTCTCTTTTTCTTTACGTTCTCTCCTACAGGATGCTCTTGGCTCTTCAGCATAGTAGTTCATTAAATCCTTCAGCATTTTCAGGGATCTGAGACCCTGTGGAGCAGCCCCACACTCCTCAAGGGAAAGCACTTGAGCTGTGTTTTGTCTTTTGGTCCAAGATCTCTCTTCCAGGATGGTCCTGCCTCTCCTGCATAGTATTTCCTGGAATCCTTCAGGCTATTCTTTAGGCATTTTAGCTCCCAGGTAGCAGCCCCAGACTCCTGCAGGGAAGATCCCCGAGATGTATTTCCTCTTTTTCCTGAAGATGTCTCCTCCAGCATGCTCCTGGATCTGGTGCAGAACATTTTTCACAACCATTTAGCCTATTTTTTAGCAATCTGAGATCAGAGGCAACAGGCCCAGACTCTTCCAGGGAAAATTTCTGAGTGGAGTTTCTTCTCTGCCAAGATGTTCTCTTTCCTGGGATTCATCCAAAACTCCTCCCTCAGGACTCTGGGATTCACATTGTCAGATCTCACAGACTTATATATGTTCATGTTCCTCAGGTGTTCTCGAATTTTATCTTCTCTTACTGTTGGGTGAGCTTTGCTCCCTCAGTCCTTTCATTCCCTGCCATTGGAGTGGATGATGTGGGATGTGTTGGTATGAGCTCTTGAGGTGAAAGGATTGCTGATGTGTGGTGTAACACCATGATAGGGTTGATGGGCTCTGTTGGGGTTAATGGCCTTAATCCTGATGCCCTTAATGCTGTCTCAGTGTAATGGAAGATAGAATGATGTTTAGGGGTCTGTTTCACCCTTGTAATACCCACAGCCCTTGAGCAGCCTTACTGAAGGTAACCCTTATCTCTCATTTACATATAATAAACACACGAAAGTGAGAAAATGGTTGCCCCTCCCATCTGTGACAACATCAACAGGTTACATGAGTAGTTTCACCTGTACTTCTCTCAAAAAGATAAATTTGGTCTTCCAGCTCCTCCATGGCAGAGGATGAGAATACAACTCCACCTGCAGAAAAGGTGATGGCCTTGCTCCTCATTCTTCTACAGAGCAGGGACACCTCTTTGGCAAGATTTTCATCTCCAACTATGCTGGATAATACTTGGGTGGACCTAAACTGTATGAATTAGCAATTGCTTTTTTTCACCCCCATATGAGCTGAATTAATCATTGGGTTTTAGTGCTAGTGCAGGAAGTGAACTTACCCATGTCAATTCCAAATTTGTGTTTCTGTGCTTCAATAAACTGCACTATTTGTGAACCCATAATTCTGACAGTTCTGATTGAATGAGACCTGATGGATGTCAGCCATGTCACTTTCTTAGAGAGACACACTTTAAATCCCTTCAGTTATCAAAAGCAGCATGGCCAGCAGGTGGAGGGAGATGATTCTGCCCCTCTGCTCTGGTGGAACCCTACCAGGAGTGCTACATCCAGCTATGGAGTCCCCAGCACAAGACAACAGGAACTTGTTGGTGCAGGTCAGAAAGAGGAACACAGAAATGATGGATTACCTATGCTGTGAGGAAAGGCTGAGTTGGGGCTGTTCAGCCTGGAGAAGGCTCCAGGGAGACCTTATTGTGGTCTTTCGATACTTTAAGGGGGCCTGTAAGAAAGATGGGGAAAAGCTTTTCAGGCAGGGCGTGTTGTGACAGGACAAGGGGTGATGATTTGAAACGAAAAGATCTAGTTTGGACATAAGGAAGAAATGTTTTACCCTGAGGTTGGTGAGGCACTGACACAGGCTGCCCAGAGAGGGGGTGGATGCACCATCCCTGGCAACATTCCAGGCCAGGCTGGACAGGGGCTCTGGGAACCTGCTCCAGGTGAAGATGTCCCTGCTCATTGCTGGGGTTGGACTGGATGAGCTTTGAATGTCACTTCCAACCCGAACTCTTGGACGATGTCACTGTTTTTCCCTCTTGGTTCTTGTTACCTCTGGAGCCCCTGGCTCAGCTCTGTCAGACTTCCACTGTGCTGGAGTACACTCAGCAACAGGCGGAGATGCAGCCGTTCTGGCGGGTACGGAGGACGCAGATCTCTGCCGGTTGGGTGCTACTGCTCAGCGTCTCTGGAGCGTGATGGCCACTGACCGAACTCGCCTCCGGAGCCCTTCCACACCGCTGCCCGGCCACTCTCCGGTAGTCACCTCTGCAGGCCGCTGCTGATAGGCTGGGGCTGCCGCTGTTCGGTGAGGTGAGGTGAGATGAGGTGAGCCGAGCCGATGCCCTCGGCACTGACCAACAACTCCGTTACGGCGCCTCTAAACCTCCCGCGTTGCCCTGACAACGCCCACAACTCCCGGCGGCTCTCGCGAGAGCTGACAACTCCCTGAGTGGGGAGGGGTGGGGCTTGTGTCTCTTCGTTGCCCTGGCAACGTCCCTATTTTGGATGTGGGTTGCGTGGCCGGCCGCGGTTGTTGCGCAAGCTGCAGCCGTGCTGCTTGAAACCGGGCTGTGTCGAGAGCGAGATGAGGGGACTCGGGGTGTTGGGGATGCAGAGGCTTACCATGAACCGGTAGTGAACACATGCAGCCCACAAAGCCAATCCTGTGCTTGGCTGCAGCAAAAGAGGTGTGAGACAATTCTCCCCCTCTGCTCCAGTGGTACTGCGTTTAGCTTTGGGGTCCCCAGAGTAAGAAAATGTGGACCTGTTGGAGCGAGCCTACAGAGCCACGGAGATGCTTCGAGGGCTGGAGCAGCTCTGCTCTGGAGAAGGCTCTAGGGAGAAGAGCCACGAGTTAAGCTAAGGTGGAGCCACAGAGCTGCGTAGGTAGACAGCCCACAGACACCCTGACACTGTTGCTGACAAGGGAAACATGGAAGCAAAGGGACTTCCTTAATTTTTCTCCTCTCCCCTCCACAATGTATTTCTCATTCTCCATTTTTCTCAGGCATTTCTGTTCTCATTTTTAGGGCTTTCCATCCCTTATCATAGTTCCCTCCTCAGGTTGATGTGCAGAAGAGGTTTAACCATCCTCTCAGGCAGACCCACTGCACGGTCCTGCATCTGAACAGGTCACTTGTGGTCAGCCTCTGCCTGTGGCAAGAGGTGCCTGCTCCCGGCTGGAGTTCTCCCAGTCCTCTTGCAGGCAAGAGCAAGCTGAGAGCACCTATCCTGTGCAGTGCCTGGCCTTGTCCTGCATGGAGAAAGTCTATCTGCCTGGACATGCTCCTTCTGAGGGTGTTGTCAGGTACTACATAGAGTACTGGCAAAGTAACAACTACTTGGTGTTAGGTGCTCATGCCCAGCACCGTGCATGTAGCATGCTTATGGTGCCTTAGCTCAAGAGATGGCTGGAGAATGGTGTTTGTTGTAAATGCACTGGTGTGATGGCAAAAAGCTGCCTGAGCATCTCAATTGAAATCTCAACTCCCAGCCTCACCCCACTACTTATTGAAGGCGTAAATAATTACACAACTTGTAGCGTGGTGGTAAGAACATAATCCAAACTATTTTCACCAATTTTCATTTTTTTTAATGGTGTGAAGCACAGTACAAGAGTCCACCTGATACCAGAAACCTCTGCTTCTTCTGGGAGGGAAAGGGCATTTTCTGCCTGCCTGAGGCTGATTAAAATACCACACAGTTCCAGGGTGATGCTAGTTGATTTTTATTAGGATCTCACAGAATTTTAAATTGCAAAAGTCCCAATTTATGACACTCAAGGATCAGAATCTTAAAGCATGTTGCTTTTTTCCCAAAACACTCCAGGTTGCGAAGAAAAAGACACTTTAACCCAACATCTCCAGTATGTTAATTTGAAACTTAAAAAAGGTAGAACTTCATTTAAAGCATTTCAAAGCTGAGACAAGTAATCTGAAAAGCTGAACAACACAGGAAACAATCCAACCCAACAGTCACGCTGCAAGTTTACTTTTCCACAGCTTAGTACTTCCAGGTCAGTTCTTCCCACCAAAAAGATGCTGTAGTGGTGTCAAGATTATGCTGGGGAAACGACAAAGAGAACACATTAAGAGTAAGTATTTTAAATATAACAACATCCACACAAAAGACACAACCCTAGCACAAAATAGTACAGAGAAAAACTGAAAGAATAGAGGAAACATAAATACTAACTTGTGCTGTAACAGTGGAGTCTCAGCAGTTAATGGCACACATTTCAATTCACAAGTTTTCATTTCTCCCACAACTAATTCAACTCCCAAAGAAACAGTTCCTGACACTATTCAACTTGTGCTGTGCAGTGAACAGACCACTTTTGGGGGATACAACTTCAACAGCTTTAGAGCAATCTTCAGTCAGCAATGCCCAGCAACTATCTGCATGGTTACTTTAGTTTTGGTTTAAAATGGTGTCTTTGGGACTCAGTTACATAGGCCACAGTTGCTAAGTGGCCAAATAAAGGTTGTACTTACCTTAACGGGGCTGAAGATCCACCCTGGGAAGGCCCTGTTAGAAGGCGGAGTGGTTAAGTCCTTTAGAAATGGGGCTGGAGATGGCACTCATCTGATAAAAGCCGCATTGTACTGGGGCTGTGGCTGTGGTCAGTAATACTCATGGGAGGGCTTTCTTTTTCCCCAAAGACTCAGAAGAGTCAGAAAGCTCAAAAAAGTCCCCCAAAAGCTCAGAAGAGGAATATTTACTGGGGATGTTGCACCTTAACACAAGACAAAAGGACACCCCTGCACATTCCTTTGCCTTGGGAGACTTCGGTATAACTACAGGAAGGAGGGATCCATTCTTGAAGATAAGGCAGAATCACCTGAACTGCCAAAGTCAGGCATAGTCTCTGACACAGTCTCAGACACAGCCAGCTTGCATCTGCTCATAGCCACAGTATTAGTACCTTCTCCAGAACCCTGAGAGACCTCTTCCTTCCAACTCCATGTCTCCTTTGTCTACCATTTGGTCTATTTGCTGCAGTAGCTGCCCTGCACACTCAGCCTGACCGGTTGCTCTTCTTTGTTCAGGGTTAGGCACAACAGGTCCCGCTGTAAGAAACAGCAGCAAGAACAAAACCACAAGCTCTCTCCATGCACACCCTCTGCACACCCAACAGCTGAGGCTGAAAGATGCCTCCAGACTGACCAACCTAATGCCTGGCAGGTTTCAAAGCAATCCCAATACAGGCTGACTTGGAGGTGAGCTCCCATCTCACAGCCCAGCTCTGAAAGCTGTGCAGCCCAGCTGTATGGGTGGGAATTCGTGATGGGGAAAGACAGCCTCAATCAAAATCATGGGTGACCTACAGCTTTACGGTCATTCTAATTCCCACTCTCATCTACTGGAAAACACCAAACACGATTCTTAAAGGAAAACTAGTAACGATGTAATCCTTGAAGCTTTTGATTTGATGTGACCAATGTGAATGAAACAATCTGGGAATTCCTTACAGAAATTCACTTGGTTGAAGTCCACGGTAAGAGATGCTGGACTAAACTCACACTCATTTTCTCTTGAGGAATTCTGAAAGGAAGGAACCCAGGAACTGTTACACAATGTAAAATGTCATTGTACAGGAGATTTTTATTTGTTTCTTGCTTTAAGAACTAAAAGGCAAGGTTTATACTCTTGTTCCATGATATTTTTTCCTGCTACTATGAGGACTTTCTTCACTAATACATTTCTACCCTCCCTCCTCAGGACATTCACAGGTCTAACATAAGCTTAAATTCATTGAGTAGACTTCAGTACAGCAGACAGGGAAAGAATAACAGCAGCTACGGCATAGACAAAGATCTGAAAACACATGAACAGAGGTTCTGTGGGAAGTAACAGCCACTGGACAATACAGGCTCCCAGACATTAGCCCTACTAACACAGTCATAGGAAACAGAGAAACAGGGAAGGGACAAAAGTGAAATGCCAGAAGCAAGAGGTGAGCAAGGAATACCCATTAGGAAGGCTATCAGCAATACGAAGGACCACAAAAAACAACATCAGCATGGAAACTTCTTTAAGACAGAGAAAAATAACTGTCATAGAGAGAAGATAACAGAATAGATCCCCTCCTCTATGGTGTTCCTCTTGCACTACTAAAATCTTTACAGTTAAGTCTCAGAGCATTAACTAAGTTAGGAAAATTATCTGCAGTGACTGGCTGCGCATCTCTTGGCTCTCTTTTTTTTTTTTTGTTCTTTCTTTGGCTTCCACTGGTGCACTTGGTAAGTGGAAAGATGTGCAGGCTCAACTCTAACCATCCCAACTAGACAGCCTACTGTCAAAATCATAACCCTAGAAGGCTGAGAAGATGGATGAGAGCTGAAAATGCAATCTATTGAACACTCATGTGGCTGCAGCACTTCCATTTCCTGAACCAGTGCTGTAAAGTCAGTCCTATATGAACTGAGTAGTCAGATTTCCTTCTTGTTTTATAAGACCCTTCTCAGAGTTGCACTCTAAAACATCAGGTGGATTTTGATCCAAAGTCATACACTGCTGCTAAACTGAACAAGAGCCTGTAGGAATGATCACAAGAATCCTGAGAAACTACAGGAATGACTGATGTAGTTTTTCCTAAGCCTAATCTTCTTTATTGTTCTGAAAACCAGAAGAAACCAAACAGAAAGCAACCAACTGGGAAGCACGTCACAGGAGTACCTGTGCAAATTTCAGGGACAAGCATGTGTTCTCAAAGAGGTTTGTCTCACCTGAACTGGTGATTCATTCATTACAGTTCCAGTTTACCTGGAAAAAGCTCAGGACATGTCCTTTCATATTAGTTCACACAGTACAAGGTGATGTCTGCCACCTACCACATTATTCCTCAGGATCCAACATGCTAACTTGGAGCTCCAGCTTTCAAGGACTATAATATTAGTTTGTGAAATCCAACCACTATACAAGGTGCATTCTGGGGACAGTGGCTAGCACAAAGCAGGGAATAAAAAAGCATTTCAGAGGATGACCCTTACCCCACCTCACAGGGGTGTATGGAGAAAAGAAGCCAGGAAGGGCATTGTGTAGAGACCTGTCACTAATCCTGCAAAGATAAGCTGAGGGGTGGGAAGGAGTGGGAGGCAGGAGAGGTGATACAGGTTTTAGAGATAAATGAGCCTGCTCATTTTAGAGAAGTTCTTCTCTACTGAACGCTCCTGAGAGGGTACCAAGCAGTCTCCTTCCTGTCTTTAAAATGTAAGAAAGCCATAAAAAATCCTCCTCTGAAAGAAAATTTTGGGCTTCTGTCCTGGGTTCACCAGTAGCAGTCATTTTTCTCCTTCTTAGTAGCTGGTGCAGTGCTGTGGTTTTGACTTTCAGCCTGGGAACAACGCTGATAACACCAATGGTTTTAGTTGTTGCTAAGTAATGTTGACTCTGACCAAGGACTTTGTGAGTCTCATGCTCTGCCAGGGAGGAGGGGAAGTCAGGAGGAAGCAGAGACAGGACACCTGACCCAAACTACCGACAGAGGTATTCCATACCACAGCACGTCAAGCCCACTGTATAAACTGGGGGCAGTTACCCAAAAGGCCCAGATCGCTGCTCAGGTTGGGCTGGGTATTGATTGGCAGGTGGTGAGCAGTTGTATTCTTCCCTTGTTATTTCTCTTATCATTATTATTATTGGTGGTAGCAGCAGTGGGTTTGTGTTATACCTCAGTTACTGGACTGTTCTTATCTCAACCCATGGGAGCTGCATCCTTTTGATTCTCTCCCCATCCCTCTGGGAGCAGGGGGAGGAATGGGGGGAGGGAAGTGAGCGAGTGGCTGCATGGTTCTGAGTTACTGGCTGGGCTTAAACCACAGCAGCTTCCTTTGTGGACAATTCCAAAAGGAATGGGTTTGTCTTCCGGGAAAAGGCTTTCTCTTAAGAGCTGGAGAGGAAAAAAGGCCTGGAAGGTGATAGTGTGGCAGGGATTTGAACTAAATTTAGAATTACTATCAGTATCCAGAAAATGGATGAAATACACTGGGACATTTGGGACAATGGGCAACAGCCAGGAGGAGGAAAAAAGGGGTGTTAAAGAAAACCCTGTTACCTAACAGGTTTGCCTAACAGCAGCTTTGTCAGAGTAGCCTTCCAGCCTGAGGGCTAAAACAGACTCTTCCCTCCTAACAAAGACTTGGGAGAGCTGGGTTTATAAAGCAACTGCCAATCCCTCTGGAATGATCCCATTGTAAATCTGCCTTCTGATGACATGGTGAGAAAAGTCATGACACTGTTTCCAGAAGAGGGAGATGCCTATAAGGCCATCTAGCCTAGAGAAAGGACACTGGTGGGGAGTGACAACTACTCACACTGAAGCAGTGTGAAGGTGTTAGCACTCACTGCTAGCCCTTCATGGAGTTCTGCACAAAGGGGCATCTGATGTAAAAGAGGACTGGAGTCATGAAGACAAGGCAGGGCATCTTCAGGTCCACCTCTGAGAAGCTGAGAAACTAAGCTCACTCCTAGAGTTTGTAGCTGGACAGTCAGAAAAGCTTGTTCCGTGGCCCTGTAAAACTCATGGCTAAGTCTGTTGAGCTAAGCAGGAATCTCAAATGTCTTGATGCACATGAAAAGGCAAGAAGAATTACCTGAAGGCATCTTTACCCTTGCCCCTTTAAGAATACAGGACTAAACAGAAGCTGCTGGCTCTTCCTGAATACTCTGTAGCCTACCTCTTCAAATCCATGCTTTTCTTTACTTATATGGTGAACACTCACAGCTCCAGTCCTAAAAAAAAGTCAGATAAGAACTGAGTTTACAAAAAGTCACAAAAAAGAAGCAAACTTGTAAATGGCTACTCCAAGTATTTCATTAGGAATCAGGATTTTAGTACCTCTAGCCAACAAGGTACCCTTAATCTATACTTGTGCTCATGTTTCAAAGTCTCACTTAAAAAATTAAAACATGCACTTGTTTTCATATTAGGCTTTCTGCTTTTCCAGGAAAACCAATGAACACTTGAAGAGGAGAAGAGCTGTTATATGACATGGAAACGAGGATGAGCAGTGAGTTGAGAAAGCTTGCAAATCCTCACAAAGAGAAGGGCAGGTAGCAAAGAATCACAGAAAGACCCTACAAGATGCAGTCACAGAGAAATAAAATGGCAGAGGAAACTCTGTACAGAGAGGTACAAAGTGATGCATGTGAGGAAAATAAATCCTGGCTTCACACACCAATGGTGCTCTTTGAGCTGATCAGTATCAGTGGGGAGATTCTCAGAGCTCAGCACTCAACAGCACTCCTAGAAAATCCAAGGCAACAAGGGAGATGATTTGACTTAGTCTGTTCATGGCCATGGAAGGGGAAAGGCGAGAACAAACACTTCTGATCACAGTGTTTGATATGGGACTCTCTGCCACACACTTGTGAACAGAGAGGAATTTCCTGTTTTTAAAAGCTACACTCCATGAATGAAAGAAGCCTGATAGACTATAACTAACAATGGGCCTGCCTCGGAGAGGTAATCAAGGACTAAGCTTTAAGTTATCCACCATAAGCCAACATTGCACCCTCATGCTGAAGGAGGCTAACAGCATCTAGAGCTGCACTAGGAAGAGTTTTGCAACAGCTCAAGGGAGGTGACCCTTCCCCTCTGCTCAGGGCTGCTAAGGCCAGTCTGTGTGCTTTGCTCAGACTGGGCTCCCTTTTTGACTGCAGCTGTGGTCAAACACTGCAGCCAGGTGCCCACAGAAGTTGTGGTGTCACCACCCTTAAGTCCACCCAAAACCCAAAGGGACACATCCTGGGCAATCTGCTCTGGATAACCCTGCTTGAGCAGGAGGGCTTAGACTTGATGATATCAAAGGTCCCATCCAATCTCAATGAATCTGTGAAATCAACAGATAGAGATCTCAGCCTCAAGCTGAGAGGCAGCATCCATCAGCCCGCTCAGAGGAACAGGTTGGGGTGCAGCTAGAAAACTGTTGGCAGTTCTTTCCTTGTCATCCCTGGCTTAGGTTTGCAAGCCAGGTGCTGAGTTCTCATCCCACTGTGATTCTATAGATAATGTTAATACATAGGAGATAAACAGGGAGACCTCTAGTTAATGACATGGGAGCCTGAAAACATAGGACAACTTTTCTGCAAGTATGGGCAATGCTGCTTAGAGCCTGTTACCTATGTAAGAAAAGGAAGACGAAAAATGGGGCAAAGGATTACACAGGAGTGAAATATAAGAAAGGTACATGAGACATTAAAAATACTGATATGTGCCCTGGAAGACTATTTTGTAGTTAACTGACCTGTCGATACCTGACTGTTGGCATAAGGTCTCTGCTTGGACTTCCACTCTTCTCCCCTTCACTGATGCTTGCCCTGCAGTACTTTCTGACACTTCATTTCTTCTCTTCACCTTCAAAACAATGCAAAATTGGCATGGATAAAATTTGATGTTGACTTTTCTATTTTAGAACAGAACTCAGAGTTAATACACATTCATGTTTTGCAAAATTGTTCATGTTCATACGGTGAAAACCAAAAAATGAGTTCAGAATAAAAAACCTTATTCAAACAGAAGATAAGCACTGAGAGGCCATCCAGAGAATTATGCTCAATAGTGTTAAACAGGAAACACTGCTCCCCAGGACATTGCTTTTGCTCCATCTTCAGAAGAGGGCCTAGGATATAATTAGCAGGAATGCAATGCAAGAAGGGTGAGGGGGATTTTTTTCTGGGCATTTTGGACAGAACGTCTTCACTAATTCATTCTGTCTCCAGACACTTCCCATATTGAAAACAAGCCTACTCTGAGCCCTCATTAAACAAAAAATTTCCAAATAAGCTTAAAATTGTTGCTTCTGATGCATGCAGCACCCAGGAAACTATTTAACTCTTCTATAGATTCTCACAGACTCTCACAGTGAAGCAACCATTTGACAGCTCAGCTCAGGCTTACAGAATACACATTTAGCTGCAGCTAGCAGGACTCTCAGGTCCTTCATTCAGGCTCTGATGGAATTGACAGGAAGATTGCTCTCAACTTGGATGGTTTTAGGTGAGAATTCAGTGCCACCTAACATTGCCTGCCTGACATCTAGAAACAGGAGAACCACAGCATTGCCTATATATTATATTCTGTTTCTCCAAGCTATTCAGAATATAACTTAAAAGACAAACCACAGGACAAAACCACACACATAACTTACAAGCTCATCACTGCCCTTCTTTACTTCTTTACCTGTAACAGAAGTATTACAAAATTTGCTGAATATTTAGGCTGGACATTCTTTAACCATCTTAAAAGGACATTTTGCATTGCACCCCACTTTCTGAGAACAAGATAAACTATTTAGAAATTATACTAGACTTTGTATACAAGGTGCTGACATTGAAAAACTGCAAATACATCTCTTTCAGAACTAGAATTTCTGGCTATGAATACCACATGTTGATGGGATGGGGAAAGCTGCTCTTCTTGAAGAAGTCCAAGGAGTCTTCAGAAGAGCAGAAGGTACTGAAAAACTGTCAGCACCTGTGTTCTGTGCACCAGGTGGAAGATGCAAGGACAGCTGAAGCACAGACTCCACAGAATATTGGTCACCATGCACGGGATCCATACGTGTTTCAGTGCCCAAAAGTAAAAGCATATTATGCTGTGCATAACTGTAGAACAGAAGCATTGCATAGCTATGTGGAGAGGGCAGTTAAATACTGGGGTAAGGTGTACAGGGAAGGGAGTGAATTCTCCATGTTTAGAAGTTTTTAAATCCAAACACGGTCTTTTTTGGTGAGGGATGCTACACAGAAGCAAATGGATGAGACTAAGAAATGACTTGTCCATTTTATAAAGGGGACAAGAATATCTACTAAGCAGTCATAAGGAAAAACAGCAGCTTTTTCCAGGGACCAATAACCAGAACAGGAAATAGTAAGAATAAACACCTAGTTTTCACAACAGAGAAGGTTAAATGTAGTCCCACAGAGGTGTCAGCTAGGGCCTGAGGCTGTTCAGGGAATTCACAGAAAACTGGAAAACAAGACACTAGGGAGGTTTTAAAATTCTGCTAATTTTACAGAAAACATTATTCCCATTATTACTATCATTATTTAGAAAAATACATTCTTTCATTGGGAAAACAGAAACAAAGAGCATGAAGTTCAATGTCAACAGACGTAGTACCCCAAAGAAGAAAAATGTGTTCCGTGTACACATGCTGGCCCCAACCCAGCCACTGGCATTAAAGAATGAAGGTTGGGAACCACTGGGCACTGCTTCATAGAAATACTAGCTGAAGAGTGAACAGTGACAGAAAAGGCAAAGAGATTCAGGAAGTTTTAGAAAAGCAATACACGCTGTTCTGCTCTGTTTCAAATCCATACTACAGCCATACTGCATGCAGCTTTGCTCCCTCTAATTCAAAGGCACATTAGAGGAAGGGAAAGAGAAAAGACAAAGATCACAGATGCTTCCAGAAATTATCCAAACATACCCATACAGACTTACCACAAGGTACATTTTGCTGAAATGAGTTCAGTTCTAGATACATAGTGCAAATGTAGGGATAAGGCACAAGATGGATATTCTTATGTTTGAATCTCATCTTCGATACTCTCTCCCATTTACTCAAATCTGAGAATGATGATAAGACTTTAGAACATAGCACTAACATTTCAAGGAGCAGGAGTTCTGACAATGTCCTCTTGTAAAGCTTCTAAAGTCAGACCATACTGAACACATGTATGAGGGAGCAGATACAACTTGTCAAAATGAATTTTGTAACAACAAAACCTTCACATGAGAATATTAAAAAATTAGCTTCTACATGCTGATGCTGATGCTGTGCTATTGCACAAAGCTTTTACACTCCTGTCTTTTGACAGCAGCTATCACCACTGCAAGGTTTAGAGAAGGAAAAAAGCTGGTGGCTGGTCCTAAAGGAGTAAGGAGGAAGAATAAAATACGGTGAATACTGGGTGGAGGACATTTGTTTCACTTTTATGTCTAGACTTCAAAGACTATATTGAAGAGGTGACCCAGATAACTGAGTGACAATCCTGCTTTAAGTCTTCCAGCTCTCAGCTTAACTACTTCTAGCACAACTCACTCTGTGAGGTGACTTTTGCTCCTCTCAGCCACCTGTGTGGGTATGTAAGCATACATTCACATTCACTCCCACCCAAGAAACAACTCTTATATTCAACATCCCTTTAGGCAACGTAAGACTTTGTGGGAATGTTATCCTAGTCTCTCAGGTTCAAGCTGTCTTCCTCCTTTACAGACTGAGGTACAATCGATCCTCAGAGGCTCATGGATGTCATTTAATCCCAAAGTTCCTTGCAAGAAAACTACTGCAGTCTTCTCTCCTACTGAGCCTGTGAGGAGCATCTTACATTTTACTGACCTTCTGAAATCTCTGGTGCCTCTGGTAAAGGCAAAAACTGAGGAGGATCTTCAGCTAACATAATGCTACAAAGCTCAAAGCAGTTGTACTCAGCTAAAGACTTGCACGCTTCTGGACATGAACATCAAATTCAGCGATGTCCCACAGGCACAAGTAATTTCTTTGATGAGTAGGAAAAAAAGGATACATGGAAAAATAGTGAAGTGGTCTGTAGAAAATGGATGCAAATCATCAAGATTTCCAAGGATTACTCGAATCGCTTCCTGGAGAGGCCAAAAAAAAAAGGAAGAATATTACGAGTAGAGCCACAATTCCACCATCAAGTACAGTTGTGAGGCTTGGGAAAAATTTAAAATTACAGTTTGTACAAATCACGGAAGAGCAGGTTCTAAATATTTTGCTTTTCCTCATCCCCTTCTTCGCCCATCACCTTAAAGTGAACTGCACTAACATCACAAGTGAGTGAATCTTAATCTTGAATTAACATTAACCATTACTACAGAGGGTGGAGGTGTGCTTTTAAATTTAACAAGTTTTACATTTAAGAAGCCTCTTTTTACCAGGAAAACACATGCAGTATTGACCTGTTTTAAGATATAAACATATTCCCCTTTTTCTGAATATTGACCCAATTCAATGAACAGGAACTGTAATTCTGCCCAACAAAACCCCACTTCAAAAATGGGAAACTTTTTCTGGTAATACCTTTCAGTACTTTTCAAAAATTAAGAAAAAAACAACAAACCACCAAACCCCAAACCATTGATTTCCTGTATCAGTTAAACCCAGCACATTTTCTTCAATAATATTTGTAATGCTATTACTGTACTCTGAAAATTTTTAAATGAAGTAACAGGAATGCTTTTAAGCAGGCAATAGAGTTGTCTTGTTCCCTCAGGAACAGCAGGGGCTTCCTTCTGTCTCAGGAAGATGATAATAACAGTTGCCACCAAACTTGGTCACAAAGTAATGGCACCATCAAAAGAGCCACCACTGATTCCAGTAGCTCCACAACCAGGAGGAAAGCATGTGCAAGGGATCATTAGATCAGTCTCTGTCAAGCTAGCTCACCAGTGCTGATACAGCTCCTGGAAAACCAGGGGATGTTGACAGCTAGTCAAGCCTGAGAAGTTAAAAGCAGTGGTCACGTCTGGGGCTGAGAGCAAAGCCATGGGCAAGTGCTACTGCAGGGTTAATCTGAACAGGAATCAGAGACGAATGGGGGCAGCTCACTCAACAAATAGGCATTTTCTTTTGTCCAATGCTAACAGTCTAGCTTCTTTGAGATATTTAAATTGTTTTCTATGCTAATACTGCCTTTTACCATTATACTCTCCAGAGTTTCCCCATCACTCTCACTCGAAGCACTGCATCTTACAAAATATCCTCAGTCCCATAACAAACAAAAGATTTGCTCAGCTCAGTTTCTGTGAACCTGCTTCATCTCCTACCTCTAACTCCTTGACAGCACTTTCCGTGTTTTCAAAATCAGGAGTACTGTGAAACAAGCAGAGAGAGTTAGGCCCACCCCAACCAAAAAGCAACAGAGCTATCTTTGTTGTAGAGTTTAAGTAACAACAAAACATCATTCCCATTGCACAGAGAAAATACTCAGTGGGCAGATGAATTCCTTCTCCATTATTCCACAAGGACTTTTCTTGTGAGTTTTGTGCCCATTTGTATTTTGTGGGAGACCAGATCTTTCCAATCAATTCTCAGTAACCTTTAGGGTTGTTTTCTGACAAGGTGCCCTCAAACCAGCACCTCTGTCTTCCAGCCTATCACGATGCCTTTCTGCTCAAGGGACTACAAGAAGGAACTGGCAGGACATGCCTCTTAATCACCTCCATGGTGCAAACTTGCAGAGGAACAGGCCTTCACAGCATTGGATGCTGGGAGTTGTGTACTGCCTGAAACTAACTGTGTCCCCAAATATTAGCTACATTCTTTGTAGGACAGCTTCTCAGAAACTGCCTGCTGTGAGGTGTCAGCCAACAATAAAATGCAGAAGGAGAGAGAAGGTCTTACAGAAAATCCAAACGCATTAGAAAGTAAAGAAATCACACAAATGTCACTTGGAAATAAGCAAATAAGTGGAGTGCAAGCAATTATGTCATGCAAGCATTCTTTGATACATGGCTTAGTAAGCAGCCATTCTCATATCCTCCACATTCAGGGTCCCCAGCCAGAATTCAGACAGAAATGAGAGGTTTCCCTCCTCTTCAGAAAGTCTCTCTCCTTGCCTGGTACAGCATAAGTTAATGAAAGGAATTACACTACAGCAGGACAGATATCACCCACCCAAGACTTACGCTGTGGTCACGAAGTCTTCATGGATCAGCAGGAAAACAAAACTATGGTTCAAGAAGGCACGTTGTAATGGTGATAAGAAAAGGGTGGGAAGAACATCCATCCAGGGTCCCCTAACAAGGATGTCAGGCCTGACATCTGACTGCAAGACATTCATTGCTTGGGTTGTGGGGCTGGGGAGGAGGGGGTGAGTATTTGTGTTTTAAGCTGGAGTGTAGAGACGCAGAAACAGTCCCATCTTTAAAAAGGGAAGAACTTTTATCGTTCCCTGTTTTTTTTTCTGGGAATTCAGAAGACCTTCAGTGAAGTTGACCTCACTCTAGCAGTATGCATGTGTAGATGATGAGCTCTATGATAAGCTCTTGCAAATCTGTCAATATTCTTTTGGGAACTTGGCCTCATATTAGTCACCATCTTATTGCAGGCAAAAGGAGTTTTACTTCCCAAATCTGCAGGCAGACTGATAGCATTGCTTTGGACACAAGGCTATGGATGCAGTTAGGACTTACTCCTTCACTCTCTTTTTTCACTGGGAGTGAATCCAGGTGCTCTGAATAAGCACCCCCACTCACCACAACCATGACATAGTGAAGAAATTTCACAAGTTTTGCAGTACAAGGAGCTGCTTTTGCTATACTGGACCATGTTGACATGAAGACATGAAGACAGACTTGACAAGCACATTACCAATTCCAGAAATTACTGTGAAACACAAAAGGTCCTTCAAAAGTCTCACCTTCTGCTCCCTCAAGTCTACCAATGAATTGCAATGCACATGAGACATGCAGGGGTAAAGACAGACTCACTCAGACAAAGGCAGTGCTCTCTTGACCACCAGATCAAACACCCACAGGCTCTTCAGAAACATGTGCACACTACCAGCAGAACCTTCCAAAGGGATTACACTGGGGGAAAGAGCTCAGTTACAGACAAGAGCAACATTTCAAGGATCTTCTGAACACCAGAAAGACAGACACACAAGACACCACAAGACAGACAACACATCTTCCTTTCCAAAATGAACAATAGAACAAAACAAGGAGGAAGGTTAATCCTCTTGTATGTGATACTGTTCCAGGAAAAATGCTAACAGGCAAAGCTAATGAAACAATGGTGTTCTACTTCATCCCAAAATAAAGTCATACAACAGCATTTCAAAGACCCAGCCTACTTCCACAAAGGAAAAAGAGATTTCATGTAGCTTGAGGTCTAGAGAGAACCTATTTGGCATGATGCTGTCAGAGCAGCTCAAACTTCTGTGATTATAGATCACAACGTCCAGGATTCTGAGTCCTCTCTCATCCTAAAACTCCAGAACTCCTTGAGTGATCTGGTCAAGGTTTTGTCTACTTGCAAAGCACTTGCCCATCATCTCTGTGTGTCTGACCAGCACACTCAATTAGATTCCTCAGGGATAGCCTTTACCTGTAAAACATTACCCTCCTTACATGTTTTACATCTTTCCCATCTTATGTTTTAGTTACTTCGCTGGCTACTAACCCCAACTTCCTATTTGAGGCTTACCACACAAATGTTACCTCCCACAACCCTCCTATTCATTGTCCCCAGCACACCCAAAGGCAGTTTTCCTTCCTTTTTCTCATATGCCAGCAGTACCACAGACTAAAATACCCTCCCTTCACTTCTCACTACAGTGCCCCTAGAAACAGAGAAGCAGTTATCCTAAAAGTCCTACTCAGCCCCTCTGCCTGCAGGAGAGGCTCGCTCTTGTTTCAAAACAAGACAACAAACACACATGAAGGAGGCAGCCTTGAGAGAAATATTACTGAGAACACAACAAACATCTGCCAGCTGCCACAGAGAGCTTTCAAAGGAGCATCCACACTTGAGCGCCAGATTACAAAACCAGTGAAAGGCACATTGCTAACAGCAGACAGCCTGAGAAATAAGTCCATCCTCTCCAAGGTGGTGCTGCTTCTGACTTTCACTGCTAATTTTCTCCATAGTAGCTTGGGTGTGGCTATGCACGGGATTCCTGCCGGAAGCAGTGTTGATAACACAGGGATGGTTTAGCTATTCCTGAACAGCATCTATACAGCAACAAGGCCTGTTCTGCTCCCCGCACTGGCTATCTGCATGAGCTCACTGGAGCTGCACAGGGAGTTGGGAGGGGACAAAGCTGCAGCAGCTGACCCGAGGTATATTCCAGACCACAGGACGGACTGAGAAGGGAGAAGGAGAAAAGGGAGACATTCAGCTGCATTACAGCATTTGTCTTCCCAAATAACCGTTAAGCATGATGGAGCCTGGAGATGGCTCTAAACACTTGCCTGCCAGTGGAAGCAGTGAACGAATGCCCCATTTTGCTTTGCTTGCACACATGTCTTTTGCTTTACTTATTTAATTGTCATTATCTCAACCCATGGGTTTTCTTATTTTCACCTTCCAGGATCCTCTCCCTCATGCCACTGTGGAGCAGTGACTGAGTGACTGTGTGGGGTGTAGGGATTGAATAACTGCAAAGGCTGGGGAGCTTCTTACTTAAAACACTTAGAAAACTCAAAATACTGTCAGGAAAAGCAGCCCCTTCTCCCAGTGCAGCACAAACTCCACATAAGGCAGTGAAATGAGAGCATTTTTACAGCTCAATTTACTCTCTCAGGCCAAAACCCA
Organism: Melopsittacus undulatus; assembly: GCF_012275295.1. Lineage (NCBI taxonomy): Eukaryota > Metazoa > Chordata > Aves > Psittaciformes > Psittaculidae > Melopsittacus > Melopsittacus undulatus. The sequence goes on along the minus strand of NC_047538.1, from coordinate 237,167 downwards.
GCATGGGAAAGTAGAGGAGCAGCTTTTAAGTGATCACTTTCAGTGTCTGTGAAAGCAGGCAGGAAATGAAGAGCTCCCAAGATCTGAATTTAGGGTTTGATCTTAACTCGCTGCTACATGCTGCCATCAGACTGCAGGTTGCTTTGGCAGCTTTACCATGCTCACCTGCTGAAGTGGCCATACCGGATTTTAAACTTGTACACACGCCTGCCTGCGTGAAGAAACCTTGTTTCAGGCAATGGACAGGTAAATGGTTTCAATGGCATCTTCCTCCCTGAATACCAGCCTAGGGAATGAGGAGAGTCAAAGGGAAATTACTGAATCTTCACCAGCCCTCTCCTGTCACACAACAAAAGATGAAAGCAGCTGTCACCCTAGAGGAAACGTGCACAGCGAACACCCGTCCTGCAGCACCCCCCGCCCGCCGGAACATCACCGGACCGCGGGGTTCGGTGGAACCGGGTGTCTGCAGCATGAGCAGCAGACAGGCCCAGCTGACGCCGCGCTGCTCTGAACGGTGCTCCCGCCGGCCCCGGAGCTGCACGGGCCTCTCGCTGCCGGGGCTGCCTCAGGCCGTACCGTGCCGCTGGCCGGGACCGACGCCAGGCTGTGGGGGAGGGGAAGGACCCCACGGGTGCTGGGAGAAGACCGACGCCCGTTGCGCCCGACAGGCGAGAGGGGAGATGTCGCTACCGCCTCAGCTCCGTTGCCGGCCTACGAGGACCGCGGTCAGTGCGCGGCGCCTCTGAAGGGGAAGGGCCCCTCCACGGCCACAGGCCCCGCCGCGACCGCCGACTGTCCTTGCCTCAGGAGCTGAGCCCAGCCGAGTTCAGCCGAGCGCAGCCTGGCAGGAGCCCAGCCGGAGCCGAACCGAGCTCAGCCAGACGGAGCCGAACCGAGCTCAGCAGAGGGGCACAGGAAGGGCCGGTGCCCGTCGGCGGTGCTGGAGCAGGGGGCGGCTGCAGGCGACATGAGCGGCTGGTGACAGTGCCCTCGCTCGATAGGTTTCACCACAGGGCCCCCACTGGCAGTCGAGCCTCTGGCTGCGCACGGTGCAAGGGAGGCAGGATGGGAATGGACTCTGGTGCCAGATCCACGCTGCAGGGCGCCAAGCCACAGATACGCACAGCACGGCTGCCCGTGCCTTGGTTGGCAAGCAAAAACCGAGTCACATACGCTGAGACTGGGATGGAAGTGATACAGGGGTAACCAATGTACAAGGGGGTTAAAGGAATTCCTTTGCTTAAACAAAAGTATTGTCTGTCCTAAGTACCTAGCATGCCAAGGCATTGATTACTGCTGGAGGGGGAGAAGCAGATGCTTAGATGGATGCTTAGGTCTACTGGTAAGGGACAAAAGCAGATGTTTGGTTCTACTGATAAGCGGGGGAGAAGCAAACTGGGCGGTGACCAAACCCTAAGGCCATGTCTGAAGATAAAAAGGTGTAAAGTTTAAGAAGAGGAAGACTCATTTACTTCATCTTGAAGACCCCTACCCACAAGAGGAAGACTCATTTACTTCATCCTTAGACCCCTGCCCATGACCAGAAGGGGCACTGCGCAGGTGCAAAGGACCTTCCAGCTCATTATTATACGAAGCGGGGATAGATAATAAATATGTATTGAGCAACCTCATGTCTATGTATACCTTAAGAGAATAAAAGTAAAGGGAGAACAACCCTGAGGCGTGCATGCTTTGGAGGAGCTGTTCCCATGCACCTCAGCGCTGAATAGAAGCATACCTACTTTACAACTTTAACCAGTTGTGGAGCCTATCCGTGCATCAGAGGTAGCAGGAGCAAGGGTGATGGCACTGGTCCCAGCCTGGCTTCTCAGTGCAGCTTCTCGGCAGCTTTTGCAGAGCCCATCCCATGACGGGGGCTCCCGGCCCCAGGCACAGCAGCCCTGCACACAGCAGCTCAGCAGCATCACCACAGGCTTCTCGGAAGAGACAGGGAAGACAAGGGCCATGGGCTGTGTGCACCCTGCAAACACCCTGGCCTGGTGCCCACCCTCTTTTCTTCCAAGCCAAAGCTTCTGGGCTGTTTTTTTTCCAGGACCAGCTGCCCATGACACTGGGAGTCAGGTTCCTCCTTAGCACTGAGAGGGATGGGCTCTGTGCAAGAGCAGGGTAACCTAGAGTACATCACACAGGAACTTGTCCAGGCAGGCCTTGAATATCTCCAATGTAGCAGACTCCACAACTTCCCTGGGCAACCTGTTCCAGTGCTCTGTCACCCTTACAGTAAAGAAGTTCTTCCTGATGTTCACATGGAACCTCCTATGCTCCAGTTTACACCCACTGCCCCTTGTCCTATCACTGGATATCACTGAAAAAAGCCTAGCTCCATCATCCTGACACCCACCCTTTACATATTTGTAAACACTGATGAGGTCACCCCTTAGTCTCCTCCAAGCTAAAGAGACCCAGCTCCCTCAGCCTCTCCTCATAAGGGAGGTGTTCCACTCCCTTCATCATCTTTGTGGCTCTGCGCTGGACTCTTTCAAGCAATTCCCTGTCCTTGAACTGAGGGGCCCAGAACTGGATGCAATATTCCAGATGCGGCCTCACCAAGGCAGAGTAGAAGGGGAGGAGAACCTCTCTTGCCCTACTAACCACACCCTTTCTAATGCACCCTAGGGTGCCATTTGCCTTCTTGGCCACAAGGGCACATTGCTGGCTCATGGTCATCCTCCTATCTACCAGGACCCCCAGGTCCCTTTCCCCTTCACTCCTTTCCAGCAGGTCAGCCCCCAACCTGTACTGGTACATGGGATTGTTCTTCTCCAGATGCAAGACTCTACACTTGCCCTTGTTGAATTTCATCAAGTTTCTCCCCGCCCAACTCTCCAGCCTGTCCAGGTCTCATTTCAAGATAGCTGGTACTCTCCTAAGGTACTCTCCTTACCCTGGGGCCTGCAGAGCAGAAATAATTTCTTGGCAGTTTGCTGTTCCTTTTGGGCAAGGTAACGGTGGAAGGAGACCAAGTGTATCCCACTGCATGAGGGAAATGAGCCCTGCAAGGTGGCTGAGAGCAATTGGCACCCCAAAGCCCCACCAGGCCTTGCCTCAGGCTGCAGGAATGACTTGCAGAACAAGAAACAAAAGGAACTGTTGATCCTGCTACCATTATACCAAATGCCAGATCTGACGCTGATGATGTGGTTTCAAGGAGCAGCAACAACACATGATCTTCAGACACACAGGCAGGACCATGTCCTTCACACTGGGAAAGGATCAATGGCTGTGAGCTCAGGTGTTCCTGTCCCACTCTGCAAGAGGAACTGGGTGAATCCGTGTAAGGTGGAAGATCATGGACAGACCTTGCGTTCCAAGGTCAGACTTGCACATCAGCAAGGGAAGCAAGCAAGGACTACCATGGTCCCGCTGACAGGAGCCCCCTTGGGCTATGCATGAAGCTGTGGCAAAGTTGGCCTGGAGCAATAACCATCATGAGAAGCAAAAGTTCATGTTAAGAAAGTTATTTTACTGCCTCATTATTAAATACATAAATTAGCAACCTCAGCAGTAGAAATACATGTGCCACAGTGTGTCTGGGTGACAGCTGTGGAAGGAATTTCCAGAATGGATGACTAACAATGGGCACAAACAGGGGAGACTGAGATGAGCTCTTAGGCACAAGTTCTTCCCTGTGAGGGTGCTGAGGCGCTGGCACAGGGTGCCCAGAGAAGCTGTGGCTGCCCCATCCCTGGCAGTGTTCAAGGCCAGGTTGGACACAGGGGCTTGGAGCAGCTGCTCCAGTGGAAGGGGTCCCTGCCCGTGGCAGGGGGCTGGGACTGGGTGAGCTTTAAGGTATCTTCCAATCCAAACCAGTCTGTGATTCTGTGGTTCAACTGGAAAAGGCCCTGAACAACATGATACAGCTTTGAGTACACTTCATTTGGAGCAGGTTATTTAAATGAGCTCCGAGGTCATTTTATTCCTATGTGCTTTTAAGGCATTGCTAAAATCTGATGTTACACACAAGTCTATTTAATAAAGTCAAAAGAAAATCCACCAGAAGCTCCTGCGGGGGCCACCAGAGACACTTTGAGAATGAACAACTTTTTTTTAGTTGGTATTAAGAAGCTCTTGGTTTTTCCTTGCAAAATGGACCTTTGGAGAGGACACATCAAGTGTACCAGTGGAAGGAATCCCAGGGAAGAAAAGTAACTCAGCATAAATACCCAGGACAGAAGCAAAGAATGGAAATGCCATAAAATAACAAATAATAAATTCATAATAATAATAATTATAATAATAAAGGAATGAGAAGTTTCCATAGAACAGAGGAAAAAACCCGACTAACACCCGAGAGCAGAAGCTGGGGGTGGAGCTGTGTTGGGAAGCTCAAGAAATGTGCAAGAGTTCTTTGTCCCATACCAGTATACTCTGGGTGTTCCAGGTTGAAGCTTGCACCAACTGAACTGTATTTTAATAAAATCTGGTTCTTAAATGAGAATTAAAATCAGAATTTAAAATATAAACCTATAATCTTATAAAGCAGAATTTCTGCTGGTCACCTGCAGAGGACAAGAGCTTTCTTCCTTCACCTTAATATAAACTCAGCTTCTACAGAAGGATCATTCACCTGAAGCACCAGCATGCCACAATGAACAAAACCTCCAGCATGTGCAAGGAAATAAAGACAACCAGTGGAGCTTGCTCCTGCATTGAAGGAATGCCGCCCCTTAGTCCAAGAAGGTGTAGGGGGGTGGGAGGATTCTCCTGACGTTAATCCATACTAGGATATCCAGGCCAGATCCTGAATTGGTCAGTCTCACTGCAGGCTGTTGCAAGGACCTGTAATTCCAGTAATAAGCAAAAGTCTTCTCTCTCCTGTAGTATGTAGAACTTGAGAGTTCTCCAGGACTATAAGCCATGAGTGCTTAAGATTTTCTGCACAGCACATTTAGTTTGGACTTTTTTATTGCAAAACATCTATTACACATTCAGCTGTCAAAAGAACCACGATGGTCCATTTCATTTGATGTTCCTGAAGGTGGGCACCACTTGGTCACACTCCTTCTTCAAACTGCCAAGTTCTAGGAATTTCAGTTTTCTGAGCACCAAGGTCATGGACTTCTTGCTCTGGCCAAGCTGAGCAGATGGCCAGGCAGTGAACTCAAACTGAGTCACCATGGTCACCACACATAATCTGCTTGGAGCTGTTGTGTAGCCTTCAGCTGGGAGAACAAGGAAAAGGCATTGCCCTGGCTGCTGACCCAGAGCCACATGGGACTTAGTGGTGCAGACCTCCACAAGCACCACATTCCAGCACTCCCAATAAAATTACCTGGAAGAGCAAGTTGATCAAAGCAACACAGACCTGAGGGAGTGACAACAGAATAGAGGGTCACTATTTTCACCTGGTTGAGGAGTCCTTCCACCGTTGCAACTACATCTCAGAGAAACAGCAGCAGTAAGTGTGCAATAAGCTGACTGCTAGAAAAGAATGTGAACTCCAGCCTTCTCCTTTTGATGATCACAACCCACTGTGAGCAGCTTACGAGGCCATCCTCTTATAAAAGGCTCCTCATCCTCTGACTATTAGCACGGTGACAATTCCACCTGCTTATGGAAAACTCATATTTGGGAATTTCATGGCACTGGCAAGTGCTAATCCCCTACTCCTAACCCCTTCAGAACCACTGGGATTTTATCCCTTCCACTCATGTTCACACAGGGACTGTACTTAGACCTCCTCCATGTAGCTCAAGTTACTGATCTGACTTCCTCTAGTCCAAGTTCAGCACCTCAGAAGTCCAAGTCCTGGCCTCCTTTTCCATAACCCAGGGGTTATTTTTAAGTTGCTGACAGATTCTGAATTGCTTTGCTAGGCAGGATGCTCTGGTCTTCCATGTACAGCATATTAATATACCCTAGATGCAAAAGGGTACTCATGCCTTTACCCTGCTAAAAACCACACAGCAACCCTCCCATCAGATCAGGCACAGTTCCTATTTCTTTTAAAAATAAATATTTATAGGCAAAAGGAAGAGATCCTGCCTGCCAACAGCACAAATGTCTTTTTTGTGTCAAGTCACAAGTTGTACACCAACACAGGTACTGTCTAAAAACCCTCTCTCCTCATCAGCTACTATAGTCCTCCACTGCAGGAATTCCATCGCAGCAACCAGATCCTCTGCACTTCTCCAGGACTTGTACTGGGCTTCTCAATCTCCTTTTGTAATCAAGTCCTCGATATATGCATCCAGTTCATCATCTGTATTAATATCAATGTCCTGAAACCAAAGGCACAAGAAATACCAGTGAGAAGTGCATCTTGAAGAGCAGCATAAGAACAAAGACACCAGTACAGCATCCTCTGCAACATCTGTCCTGGTCAGCCTTTACACCCAACTTCCAGTCCTCTTCAGCTGCTGACATCTGCTGTGAAAGCACCACCACCTTTCCTTGTCACAGCCTGATGGACAACACCTGGAAATCAGTCAGAACTTGATGCTCAAACAGTGCACTCAAGCAATAGATTTACTAAATTGATCTGGGCAGAAACTCCTTGCAGAACACAGCCTGTGCCCAGGGAAATTCTGCAGCCCCACATTTCCTAGCAAAAAGCAAAGAACAAATAGAGACTGTGCACTACACATGCCACGAAAAATGCGTCTGTGAAAATGAACACTCATCAGGATGCCTGGAACCCAAAAGGTGGATAGCAAGAGGAGCTGTGCTCTCAGCTGCTTCTCATGATCTAAGCCCAAGTTGCACCCAATTGAGAAAGGTGAAGCCCAGTTAATGCTGGACTGAAACAGCTCAAGTGCCTGGAGGGGCCTGGGTCTTGGGAAGGTTGCTACTCATGGGGTTGTTTGTTTTTACATCCCTTCCAGACCTACCTCCTGCACTTTCTGCAGAAGGGCCACGATGTTAGTCCTCAGCTTCTGCAGTTTCTCCTCTGTTTCCTTCAGCTTTCTCTCTGAGTTGCGGAGGTTTTCTTCACAGGCTTTGGCCCGGGCATCAGCGCGTGTCTGATATGAATTGCACAGGTTCTGCAGACCAATCTCATACTGTCTGAAATATTCTTTCTGTAGAAGACAAAACACATCAGATGGTATGTCAAGAAAAAGCACTGAGCAGCAAGAAAATACACAGCTTGTGAAAGAGTCCAGCTATCTGCATCCCATGACCAAACACCACCAGCTCTCCACACGGTTGTTACCACACTTATATTTCCATTTCTGATTTGCCTGCTGGAGGCAGCACAACAGTCACAAGGGTTTTCATGTTCTTCAAAGACCAGAACTGCAACAAAACCTGCCTGAATTCAGATTAAGGATGCAGCATGTATTTAAAAGCCTAAACCCACAGGTATGCTGTAGAAAGATCTGACAGCCTCTGTCCATAGCAAGTTCCTTCCTATAGACTGCTCAGACAACACAGTTTATTACTGCAAGGTAGGAACATTTACATATGCAGAAAACTCCTGAGAGCACCAACATGCCTTGTGAAAGCAGAAGCACCAGTAACTGAAGCACAGGCCTGAATTAACAGAAAAGAGGAAGACAGACTGTGAATGAGGGAGTACGGCACTGCGAAGACTGCCAAATAAGCAGTGGCTTTTGTTATTTAGTCACCTGTAGGTGGATTTTGTAACCTACAGATGCCTCCTGAAAAGATCTCCCTTTGTAGTATGTCAGAGAAGAAAGAAGTCAGAGAAGCCACTACCATTTCTCTGCATTTCTGCCTGCACTGGACCTTCCAACACCAGCACAGGGAGCCTGGTGTAGGCTCAGCCCCTGTCTGTTCCTTGCCCAAATAAATGCAGGCTGCACCGAAAGCCTCAAGGTGCACAGCAGCCTCACAGGCAGTCAGCCTGCTTCCCTTGAGGAGTGTGAGTAGGTTGGCTTCTGTGTTCTCTCCCATTTTTAAGTTTACCACCAGTTAAGTTGGATTTATAAGGCTGGGGACAAAACAAACAGGTCTGACTACATCCTGTTTCTACAGACATCTAACTTGGCCTCACTTTTTAAAAGCTTAGCCGCAATGGCCAAGAAGTTAAGATAGGAGCAGCCAACAGCTTTCCCACACAGATGTATGGTAAGTTAAAAAGTCATCAGAGAGTAACTGTCAAAAGACCTCAGGCATGTTTCAGAGGGTTTAATTCTTTTCTCAGCTGCATTAGTCTGCGAAGGACCAAAACAATCTTCTGAAGAGTGTGATCTTGCATCAACAGGATGGATGCTTGCTGTAAGAATGGAATGTGTGTGGGGAAAACCCCCAGACTTACTTTTCTAGATATACTGAACTCACCAAGGGAAACGCCAACAACCCTTCTGAGCTCATGGAACTCAGCTCCTTCTTGGAGATAGGAAAACTGGGAGGTAAGAAGTACCGCAAACAATTTCTAGGCAGGAAAAGAAAAACACAAAGCCAGAATTGGGAGTTTAAAAGACTTAAGTAATCAGACTGCAACAGCTCACCAGAACTGCAGTGAACCCACCGAAGGATCTGGACTAGTAAGTCTACTGTTTCATGGCTACTGCTGGGACCGGTGGTGTCTGGCTCAATTCTGACACAGTCTGAGGTAGAAGGTTCCGCCACAATGACCTCCTCTTCCTGCTGTGTATCTGGAGCTTGGTACTCGGGAGAGGGAGGCTTCATCAACCTCACATCCTCACTGCCCTTCTCTACCCTGGAAAAAACACAGTGAGGGAAAGTCAAATATCTTTTTCTACATTGACCATACCTGAACCACTGTTAACAGCTTCATAAGAACCTGTACCCAGCTTCACTCTGAGACCTCTAGATTACACAACAGCTGCCTCCACAGGAACATTACACTAAAGTGATGGGCAGACTGGATGAAGTCTACCCTGATCATTCCTTATGAAGCAGCTGGACATTCCTGAGCACATATACACTCCCTGACATGACAGTAACATATCTGTCTTCAACATCTATGGAAGTAAAATGGGGTCTTCCTCCTGAAAGCAAAGCAAGCCTCCAAAATCCAGTAGCTAGAGATAGTTACCAGCGATCCCTTGGTGTGGTGTCTGTAGGAACATAATCAAACTTCACCTTCCAGCGTACTGCATGCTTGCCCATCTCCACAGCTGTGACACGGCCTGTGAACCACTCCTTGTTCACACGCACTTCCACATGCAGCCCTTTATCTGCAAGGAGGACAATAGTAAAGATGATTGCAAGCATTTGGATGCTGGAGAGCACATTTTGCATGAGCTCTAGAGAAGACAGCCGCACTCAGTGGGGAGCCAACCTAAACCTGTGACAACTCCTTCAAAGGGTACACAAATCATAGCACCACTGTCACACAGTTCAAATCCTACTTAGAAACATTAAGATACAAGATATGGCATTTTCAGACAAAAGGTTTCCCCTGTACTCTGGGCTATTTGACACAGGCTTTCCAGGCCCATGCTGGCCAATTTGCCACAGGTTTGCACACAGCTCCTTGGGAAGAAGCTGAAGAAATGCCCTGCTCTGGCAGAAGATGCAATACGTCCTGGCTATCATCTTTCCTGGGGATCTCTTGGCCCCTCTTCCCTCACAGCATTGCAGCAGGTCTAGATACAGTCCTCAGCATCTCCCAGCTAACACAGCTCCACGATCCATTCAGTGAGGAAGGATGACAACAGTCTACAGCATGCAAGCAAGCATCACACCCATTAATGTGATGCAGGCTTCTGATTACAGATCTTCCCATGCCTCTTTTCTAATCAAGGGGGTCCTGGCCAAAATGCTTCATGTCAGTTAGTCATCTTGGGGTTTGGGACCCAAATTTACACTAATTCTTATTTTAAAAAGCTCATTAATGAAATCACATGTTTAACCAGCGAGTCTAGTTCTGCAACAGTTCTTTTCCACTGTGGTAGATAATGGAGGCATTTCAAGGGTTCATTTCTCACCTTTCTGAGATTTCTTCAGTTCTGCCAGCTCCTCTTCTCCAGCACTGTCTGTAAGCTGTGAGGAGAGAGCTCAGATTAGCTGCCTCTCACCAAGATTATAAACACCTGACAAATACCTTCTGTTGAGGAAACCAGTGCACTCTCACCTCTACCACCACCTCACTGGAATCCTTCTCTTCTTTCACAGACACAAATTTGCCCCGTTTTGTCTTCTCCTTCTTGTGCTCCTCCTCAGACTCATACTCTGAGGCATTCAAGATTCTCTTCCGAGTGGTGGAGGCCTGCAGGAAGCAAACAGGCTCAAGATATAATTCCAGCATGCTTCCAAACAAACCCTCCTTTCAGCCAAGTTAGAAAAGCCCTCAAAATCCAGTATTTTATCTGGTAGTTCATTAGCTTTTCCAGCAGGTTTTAGCAAGTACTATGTGATCATGAAAGCACTCACCCTGCCACTCAACATTCCTTCATTTCTGGGGAAACAGTCTGGTCTAACAGAAAAGAGGTGAGTCTTCATAAGGGGTATGGAATGGCACCCTAACCCAAGAGTAAAGTAAATGTTACCTTGTACAGGGACTACAGTGCAAATCCCATGCAATAGAGCAAGACAGGCTATGCAGAATAGTAGGTAAGGACCTGACAGTTTTCATCCCATTGAGTCTCACCTGTGGGCATTTGACAGTGGCAGATTTCTTTAGAGCTGGCACCTTGGCAGCTTTGGGACCGGGTGCCTCACGTGAGCTTTTGGGATTCTGCAGGGCAGCAGAAGGTGGCTTCGCTGTTGTACCTGGTTTGGCATGAGTTTTTAAATTGCTGTTAGGCTTCCCAGCTGTCAGAGTATGCTGGTGTGTCCTGGAAGTGCTGGCCTCCTCCCTGGAGAGCATGCTTGCCAGTTTGGGAGTGCTGATATTTGACCAAGCTGAAGAGCTCCTTTTCAGCTGCATGGTGGACTTGGCCAGAGGTGAAGATGGTGGTCTGCTGGGAGCATTCTTGATTACATCAGGTAAAGGAGGAGATCGCGGGCGCTGAGGTCGGATTGGTGACTGGGTGTTCTGAAACAAATGAGGGTACAGAAAGACACCAAGAGTCAGTCAGTGCTTTTCAGAGCAGTTAAGGACAGCACAAATAAGGATATAACAAAATAAGGATAGCTAAGGATAGTACAAATCCTACAGTGGTATCGCATTTACCTCCCCTGCAGGCCGTGTGGTCACATCCAGAGGCAGTTTCTTTAAGTCAGATTGAGATCGAATTGGAGTGGTTTTCTATAAAAAAAAAAAAACAACTCAGAAAGGTCCATCTTTAAAGGTGTCAGGGCCTGCCTCAGCCCAGCCTGCAAACACTTCAGCTTCAAATCAACAACTGTGAGAACGTGTGTTACTGTGTCCTTCAAGAGACATTGCTTTATCCAAACACCAGCAGTCCCTCCCATTTCCCTAGCAAGCTGAGATGCTTACTTTCTGTTACTAAAACCACCCCTGCCACAGTAAGGAGCACAGGTGGCATTAGAGACTGAGACAGAGGTGATTGTCTAGTGATTTGCACTAGGAGGTCCTTCAAGCATGCTGTGCTTAGCTGGAGACCTCCAGATTCACCTGCAGAGCTTCCAGCTTTTCCTGCTCCTGGCGGATTTTCTCAGCCAGTTGTTTCTGTTTCTCTTCCAGTGATTTCAGGTCTTTCTTCAGAGTTCCCAATGGTACCTTTTGCTTCTGCTCTGCAGCTTCACATCTAGTAGGACAGGAATGCAAGGCAATCTCAGTAATGACAGTAACCTGTGCTGTCTCACTCATACAGCACTGATTGTCCCCACAACCCATCCAAAGGCAGCAGTAAAACTGCCTTCCTTTTTGCAGGACACACAATCTCAAAACCAGTAGTTTTCTTCTTGGGAAACACATGTACAATTTAAGGATCAAAAGCACAGCTGTTAAAAAATAAACACATGCAGATAAAGCACACTGGAAGAAAGTCCTTATAGTAACTGATTCTTACCTGTCTTGTTCAGGATCAGGGTTCATGGAGCAAACCCAGCTATCCGGGTAATTCTTCTCCACCGAACTCAGCTGGAAGGGGAGTGTTCGCCATTTCAGGCACACATCTGTTAGACAAACACTTTGCGAGTTAGAAATACACAGCCTGAGCCACAAAGTAATATTTTTCTGTAGTGCTTCTCAACCCTATTTGATGCCCAGGGACCACCCCAATGACCGTGTATCCAGTGACTGTCAGACTAGTGGCCACAAAAAAAAAGTGAGAAAAGCACAGGATCTACTGAGCCAGTTCTTGCTTCATGCTCACAAAATGCTTGCAGGAAGACCTCAAATTTTGTACAAGGCATCCATAACAAGGATCTGATGAAGCCTGGGATCACCTGATACTAGAGGACCTCAAACTCACTGCTGCAATGACAGAATGTACAAACCAAACTGAACAGCCAGTCCTGAAATCACTGCTCACCTCAGAAGTCAGGTTCTTGCTGATAACAACACAGAAGAAGTCAGAGATTTATCCACTAAAAGAAATACTGTTCTGGGTTCAGCTGTAACAGTTATTTTAGTCCTTCTTAGTAGCTGGTGCAGAGCTGTGTTTTTGAGTTTAGACTGAGAACAATGCCGATAACACCCCTGTCGTGGTTTAAATCCAGCCACACAGCTCGTTCACTCACTCCCCCCCTTGCTCCCCCAACTCCCAGAGAGTTAGGAAGGAGAATCCAAATAATGTAGCCCCCATGGGTTGAGATAAGGACAGTTTAATAGCTAAGGCACAACACAAATCACTACTGCTACTACTACTAATAGTAATAATGATAAAGGAAATAACAAGTGAAGAGAATACAACACCTCCCCAGCCACCGACCCATAACTCACCCCACCCTGCCCGACCAAGCACTGACCAATACCTCCTCCATCCCCCCAGAGCTCCAGCCCTTCCGGGTAACTCTCAGTTACATCCTGGGCATGATGTGCTGTGCTATGGAATACCTCTTTGGCTAGCCTGGGTCAGGTGTCCTGTCTCTCCTTCCTCCCGGCCTCCCCTCCTCCCTGGCAGACCATGAGGCTCAGAAAGCCCTTGGTCACACCAAACACTGGAGCAGTAACTACAAACATCAGTGCTATCAGCACCGTTCCCAGCCCGAAAGTCAAAACACAGCACTGCACCAGCTACCAAGAAGGAGAAAAAATGACTGCTACTGCTGAACCCAGGACAACACCGATGTTTTAGTTGTTACTTAGTAATGCTTACTCCAATCAAGGACTTTTCAGTTGCTCATGCTCTACCAATGAGGAAGGGCATGGGAAGCAGGGAGGAAGCAGAGACAGGACACCTGACCCAAACTAGCCAAAGGGGTATTCCATCCCACAGCACATCATGCTATAAGAAAATGGGAGGAGTTACCTGGAAGGCCCAGGTCTCTGCTCAGGTTGGGCTGGGTATCAGTTGGCGAATGCTGAGCAATTGTATTCTTTCCCTTTGTTATTTCCTTTATCATTATTATTATTGGTGGTAGCAGCAGTGATTTGTGTTATACCTTGGTTACTGGACTGTTCTTATCTCAACCCGTGGGAGTTACATCCTTTTAATTCTCCTCCCCCATCCCTCTGGGAGCAGGGGGAGGAAGAAGGTAGGGAGTGAGCGAGCGGCTGTGTGGTTCTGAGTTACCAGAGCTGGGCTTAAACCACAACAAATACTTACAGGATGTAGTAAGTTTTAGATGAACTTGGAAGACAGATTTGGAGCTTTGCTGGCTTACCAGGAAATCAACAGCTTAGGAAAAAAAATTTTGCCAGGAAAATGGAAACATTCTTAAGTGAGTCTCTGGAAGGATGCCAACAGCAGAAGACCAGAAGAATGACAGGAAAGCCCCTCCTCTTTGGGAGGAACTTGGAAATGACTGAGAAAACTGTTAAGGCAGGAGAACCTAACAAAGCAATTCCACAAGACTGGCCTCATATTCCTCAAAATCCTGTGGGGAAATGAGGTCAAGGGAGTTTGGTATCTCTCTACTAAGAGACAAAGTCGTTGTATTGAAACCTCCCTTACACCAGGGTAAGGGCTTAGCCAAATCTGTTCAGAGGTGCACAGAAGAGAACTTGCACTGATTTTGAAAGTCAACTGTAAACAGCTCCCTTCTGTCCTCACACCTAGTAGTGGTTAGCAAGCCTCTGCATCAGCATACGAATTACTTGGCCACTTTCTATTGCAGGAAGTTTCAGATCTTATTCTAATGTTGGGGTGGGTAGCTTTGGCCAGTTCCAGTTCATATGACATTCTAAGCCCATCCTCAACACTGCTACTGTCCATACCTGCCCCATTCTGAACATCATGGTTAATAAACTGCAGAAAAGCAACCTCATACCAAGAGGCTGTTCTACAGAAGAAAAGACCTAGAAGAGGGTAACGATACTAAAGCAGTTCTCAAATCTCCTACCCACATTGCATACCAAATCTCCTACTCATGTTGCTGCTCCCTAACAGCAGCCAGCAGTCCCTCCCCTATGCACCAGGCAGGAGCAGCCTCCTAGCCACAGCCTGGCCAGACGTACCACACTGAATCGTGGTAGGGATCTCCATGGCTCTCCGGCGCTTGTAGCGCAGTTCATTAGATGGAGGCTGGTTCCAGTTTGCTGACAAATAACCAAATTCATCCCAGAACTTGATGATACCTCTCTGGGCTGGAAAACAAACAAGTTCCCACTCAGTACAGAGCCATTACAATAGAAATCACCACCTGCAGTCTTGGCTGCTCTCCCACTTTGCTGCCCTCCAGCCAAAGTTTCCCCTTCCAGCCCCTGGTAACTGTGAAGCTTCATTACCTATAGCAACATCCTTCCAATACTGAGCCAAATGATCCCCCATGGCCTTCAGCAAGTATCGATACTCTTTGGCATCAGCAAAGTCTTGTTTATTATGAGTTGGCTCAAGAACCAAATAGGGCACATCCACCACACCCACCACTCCACCACATGCCCTAGAAGAGGAAGACACAGTCACTAACATCATTCAGTTATCAGTCACTAACATCATTCAATTATCAGATCAATTAACAGATTATCAGTGTTGAAAACAGCAGGTTATACACACACACAACCACCCATTCCTGCAGCAGTACTAGCTTTAATTTATCAGCTTCCTAAGTCAGATTGGAGCCACCCTATAAAAAGGTGGGCTCAAATATCTGTATTTGCTTTCAAGGCCTATTCTCCCTATCCCTAGAATGAGGCAATACTGCTACCAGTATTTATCAGCCCCAAAGGCCGGCACTGAGCACAAATGCCTGACACTTTAGGTCTGACCAAAATCTGTGTAGACAACTCTCTATCAAGAAACCAGGGAAATATTAGGCAACATTAACTGTAATTTATTTGCCAAAATCCAAACTAAATGCTGACACAGCTGAGTAAGCCTCACACTCATGAAGAACAATTAATGCAAAACAAGGTTATTGCGTGGCCTAAATTGTATGTAGGAACTCGCAAGGCTTAAGCGAAAGGATTGCTGAATAATCTCCAGGAACTCACATGCCACCATCCAGCTGCGGGCCCACCTTCTCATACATCTTTATCAGGCGACTGCAGTTATAAATGAACATGCCATCCAACTCGCGCTGCTCGATATTCACACCAAAGACAAAATTCAGCTCTTTGGGTTCCTTCAGTGCCCTGCGAGAGAATAAAAAAAAAGCCTCAGCAATGTTGAAACTAAAACTAATTCTCTGCTGTCATTAGAAGTGATCTAGTACTTCTGAACATCAGCGGTTTACCAGCACCTGTCCTGTAGTCTGCTACTGCTAAAAAACACCAAGCACTTGTTGAATGGGAATGAACAAATTACAAAACCTTTGCAATGCAGACACCAACTTAGGCTGGACAGTATATTTTCAGATAATTTATTTATTTGGATATGATTTCTCCTTCTAAAATGGATTCTGCTTTTTCAGATCTGCTTGTTCAAAAAAATGAAGAGTTACACAGTAGCTTTGGAGAAGTAATGGTAGGTACAGACTGTCCTCTCCCAGTGCGATTTTGCTTATATTTTCCAGATGTACATCTCTATGCTAGATAAAGCATGGAAATTATGATTTTGATACTCAGATTCTGGGAAAGTGTCCTGGTTTGAGCAGTAGCAGTCATTTTTTCTTCTTCTTGGTAGCTGGTGCAGTGCTGTGTTTTGACTTTCGGGCTGAGAACGGTTGCTGACAGCAAGCATGTTTTGAGTTACTGCTCAAATGTTTGGTTTGTCCAAGGCCTTTTCTGAGCTCATGCTCTGCCAGGGAGGAGGGGAGGCCGGGAGGAAGGAGAGACAGGACACCTGACCCAGGCTAGCCAAAGAGGTATTCCCTACCATAGCACGTCATACCCAGGATGTAACCGGGAGAGACCCGGAAGGGCTGGAGCTCTGGGGGGATGGAGGAGGTATTGGTCGGTGCTTGGTCGGGCAGGGTGGGGTGAGTTATGGGTCGGTGGCTGGGGAGGTGTTGTATTCTCTTCACTTGTTATTTCCTTTATCATTATTACTATTAGTAGTAGTAGCAGTAGTGATTTGTGTTGTGCCTTAGCTATTAAACTGTCCTTATCTCAACCCGTGGGGGCTACATTCTTTGGATTCTCCTTCCTAACTCTCTGGGAGTTGGGGGAGCAAGGGGGGGAGTGAGTGAACGAGCTGTGTGGACTTGGTTTAAACCACGACAGAAAGTTCTCGTAATCACAAGTTTTCCTATGCCATCACTCTAAGTTTGAAAGTTGGAAGATACAAGAGACAGCCCAAGCAGAGCCGCTTTTTTTTTCCTACAAATGACAGGATAGGAATTTGCATGATTCTACTGTCTTTGCAGCAGATGACATCAATAAAAGTTGGCCTCAAATATGTTTGTGAGCAGATATGGATTTCTGAACCTGGATTTCCTGTGGCAACTGTGTCTCCTGCGATGCAGAGAGCCTCAAGACCTCTTTGTGTTACAAATAAAACAAAATCCCCAGGTCTCACAAGCAGAACTATTGCTCTTTAACAAACTAAATTAAATAGGTTCCACAGCTTCCATGAAATCCATGCTTAGGATTTTTCATAATAAGGATCCTCCATTTCAAGCTCATCAAATGCGAGGTCCAAACTTTCAACTACTGCAAGGCTATACCACTATCCTACCCATCCCTCTCATCTCTGACCTGCCTAACTTCCAACTCCCCACCATCTAACCAAATTCTCAACACTTATGTGCTTCTTCCCAGTTAGGAATTTTACTTTTGCTTAGGGTACCAGTCGAAATAGTGTAATTCTTTAAGCTGATCTGTTGACTGTCTATTAATATCAAGTATTAAAAGAACCTGAGCTGTGCATGCATGAGCACTGCACAATAACATTCTGCAGATAGAAGATGTAAGTCTACCTAATGGTCAAGTATTT
Organism: Melopsittacus undulatus; assembly: GCF_012275295.1. Classification (NCBI taxonomy): domain Eukaryota; kingdom Metazoa; phylum Chordata; class Aves; order Psittaciformes; family Psittaculidae; genus Melopsittacus; species Melopsittacus undulatus. The sequence goes on along the minus strand of NC_047538.1, from coordinate 219,885 downwards.
CAAAATAAATCCCTGAAATAGATTCATTTCGTATTAATTTTCTGTTTAAACCCATCTTTTTGCCCACATAGATGTATAAGTACCCTGTAACACACCTTCCTTTAAAATAAGTTACTAGAAAAACACGTGGAATAGCAGATTTCAGTAATTTTAACAGTAAACTTTTGCCAAGGGCTATTGTGAACACTGACAACATGGAAGTTGGGCTAGATGTGATAGACCTATCTCTGGCAATAAGTCTAGGATAGCTCTGACCTAAGCAGCCATGTAAACTAGCATGCAAAACAACCAGGTGGGAACAGAAACCTGGCATGTACAAATCCCAAACTTTCCCACACTCAGCATTTGTTTGAAGAGCATTTTTATCTGGTTACAACTTCATTTATGAAATGCATATGACAACTTTGTAAAAGAAAAAAAAAAGTGAAATATTCAATAGCAAAGTCAACAGCAACCAGAGCTAAGTGAGAACAATGCCTTGAGATTTCACAGCACTGACTGTAACAGAGCTCAGAAAGTTTTTAGAAAAGATCCCTACAATTCTAAAAGCCATTTCACTGTAACATTTCATTGCCTCCCTGAATGTTACCTGCAGATGAAAAGGCAAAAGAGTGAAAACAGCTGATGTGAAAACCATATACACATCTACAGGAAACAAGCCAAATATAAAGACGTCTTTCAGCAAGAGGGGAATAGCAGAAGCAACCAGAAGAGCAAACTCAGTCCCCTTGGTTTAACAGCCAGAGTGTACAGGATGCCCACAAACATTTAAGCTTGGAGCTGAACTGCTCCCTCTACCACGCAAGCACAGTACAAGACATGTGAACAGCCTGGGAAATCCAGAGCTCTGAACCACCCTGGACTCACCGCTGCTTCACATCCTTGATCCTCTTCTTGACATCAGCCTCCCGGCGCATGGTTATTGCTGAGTTTTGGACTTGGCGTAGCATCACCTGCAAACATGCATGGTACAGAAAAACTGCTGCTGTCAAATTCATCATTCGCTCATTTTATGATTTTTTTGTTCTCTTCAAGAAGATCTTGGAAATGTTTTAAATGTAAAGAATTCACTAACAGCGGAGAGTGACAATCAGCATGTCTTTATATTTAAGGCAGTGCTCAGTGCTAGCTTGTTTAAGCATCTACAGAGCTGCTTGGAAGCAATGTCAAAATGCAACTAAACATCTAAGCTACCTGAAACCAGAGGGTAATAGAGGCACAGGGACACAGCCAGGGTACTTGGATACTCCTATTTCCATTGGATGCCTATAGGAAGTATAGTGATTTCAAGCTGGTGACACCTGGGGAAGCACCAGGCATCCCTGCATGCTCTCCTCCCACGCAGAAGTGGTCTGAGTCTCAGCCTTGCCCCTGTCAAAAGCCACAGAACATGAGGAGGAAGCAAATATCCCCTCTCCAAAATCTTTGGAGCCAATTACACAGGCAGGGAAGGGGCACAGCCAAAAAGTACCCAGTTTTACTTCTGTTCAAACAACTTACATTCACCTGGCCTCTTCTGCAGAGGCTGACATCAAACAAGGTGCCTGGGGGCTGTGGGTTGCCTTCCCTCACAGGATATATTGAAGAACATCAGCACACTTGCCAGCTGGGCTGGGAACCATGTACAGATGTTGAAGCACATCCACTGGTGATGGGCCCATAGAGCTGCCCAAATGCTGCAAGCAACTCACCAACTGAAGTTACTGCCTGTATCATCTACACACCAGATGCTACCACTGGGTGCTGACCTGCCAGTGCTGCTCTCTGAGCCAGTTCCCTGTGCCTGAAACGTCACATGCTGCCAAAGCACAGGGCTTACCCTGGACTCCCGCGTGAGGTCCCCACCTAGGCGCAGCTCAAGGGCACGGGCTTTACTTTCCGCCTCACGAGCCTTCTCCTCCGCTGAAACACACAGGGAAAAGGATGATGTCAACCATTTGGTACATGCAGCATATACTAAGGCATCCACATGAGTGGACAGACTTCCAGAGAGCCTTTGCTGGACTGACATGTACAAGGGTACAAAATAAAACCTATGAGAGGGCACCACTGACGTAACTTGCTCAGATGTCACAGTCAACACCAGCAAAATTGCAAAGCTAAATTCTGCAAAAGCATGTTTAAAGAAAGGATCCATGAGGGAGTTAGTGAGGACTTAGAAAGAATAAGGATGCATGTCTGCTCTGCTTGGAAGCACGTAGGCAGAAAACAGGCTGTCACAGAATGAAGATTGAGTTCAGGCTTGAAAAGGAGCTACTAAGACGTAATCTTCGTACAGACATAAAGGGAGAGCACTATTAGTAAAAATGCTTTTAGCTTTGATAATTGCTAAATTTTGCCTGGAAAAAGACAAATCTGAGCTACAGAGAAAACAGGACACAGAGTTCTCTGAAAACCTACCACTCACCTGATGTTTGCACGAAGTTTACCATTTAGAATAAACTCCCCTTTCCACTTCTCCCCCAGACTTCTGGCAATAGGTACATTTTGCCCTGGTATTGCAAAATTCATTCAACAGATGTAATTTTCAGCGAGGAGATCCCTTTCTAAAATTGAGCCACCAGGTGCTTTGGTATATCAACACCATATACCTTGCATCTACACGCTCTCCATCCAAAAGCACACTGTGCCCTTTTAGGTCAGAAGCTTGTTTTGCTCACAGCTGTACAACTAGTTGAGAGAGTGATCTTCCTCCATCCTACAGGCTATGAGGTCCATGGGGGTAAACATGGACTGGCAAGTAGCACCCTTTTTTAAAAAGGAAAAAAAGGAAGATGTGAGGAACTACAGGCAGGTTGGTCTCACCTTGCTGCATGGCAAGATCATGCAGCAGAAACTCCTGTGCTAAGGCTCATGGACAGTAATGGGGTGATTGGTGACAGCCTCCACGCAGCTTCTCCAGGCTGAACAGCCTCAACTTTCTCAGCCTGCCTTCATTTGGGAGGTGCTCCAGCCCCTGACCATCCTCGTGGCCTCCTCTGCACTTGCTTCAGCAGCTCCATATCTTCTTATGTTGAGGACACCAGAACTGCACACAGTGCTGCATGTGGAGTCTCACAAGAGCAGAGTAGAGGGGCAGGATCACCTCCTTCAACCTACTGCTCATGCTTTTGATGCAGCCCAGTACACAGGTGGCTCTTGTGATGTGAGCACACACTGAAGTGGCTCATGTTCATTTTCAACCTTGTACACCCAGACCAATCACTTTATATGAGGTGACAGAATAAAAGTCTTACTTTTTGAACAACTGCCTCAACAAGGAAAGAGCAGAAGGTAAATGGAACCAAAAGCTAATGATATGCAAAAGGTGAGAGCAGAACTGCAAGGTAATAGGGCAGCAGCTTAGCCAGACTTCAGATGGAGCAAGGGCAGACAGCTGTGACTCCAAGGGTTATTCTATACAAGCGTTTCCCAAAGGAAAGCATCTTAGGGATCAATGTACATTCATTTCATTGCATGGAATATGTCTGGGTCATCAGTAGTCACTGTAGTAACTGATCTCCTGAGCAACCATAATGATCACAGAAGCAAGCAATTGCAGGTCATATCCAGCACTGCAGTATCTTCCTGGCTGTTGCTACAGCACAGTCAGGATGCATGCATACCCCCAAAACTCACCTATCCTCGCCACATGCTCTGCTTTCTTCACCTCTTGCTCTGCACGAGTCTTGAAACGGTTTGAAGTATATTTGTACATCCTGTCATGATTGAAATTTATGAATCAGTAAACTCAGCAGTAAGGTCAAACCAAGATTTCATTGCTGTATGAAAGAATAAAGTCTCCATATGCTATTCTGCTCTTCTCAATATATTCAAGAGAGAAGGAGATTTACATCAAGAACTGAGTGGTTTTCCATGCAGTTAGGCAAAAAACTTCTGAAATCAGAAATGCTTTAACAGCAGCTGCAAATACAGTTCCCTTTTCTGCATTAAGCATTGGAAGTGAAATATGTCCATATTCTCAGAGGAAATCCCAATGTTTCAAGGAATAGCTTGTTTGGAAGTGGAAGGGAAGAGTAAATACATATGGAAAGCTTCTAAAAAAACTTGCATATAATAACCCTTTCTCCTGCAAATAGCCATTCACAGATGTAGTCTGACAGTGCCCATCACACAGTGTAGCTCAAAGACCCTAAGTGGCAAAGCAACTTTGAATGGAGCTTCAAGTTTCAGTTCTAAGGTTTCGTGACATTCGTGTGTACTACACATCCAACTCACAGCCTTGTAAACCATGCTTGAGTCACAGTGGCTTGTTCCACCTTCCCTTATCATAACTTGCCAAATGCAGATCACCGACTGACTACTGTACAGTGAAAGGCAAGTGTGTTTAAGAGGCAGAAGCTCTGTGCAGAGACACATAACTGGGGAAGAGAAGATGACACCACAAGGATGATCAGAGTCTGCCAAAACTGAAACTGCCTTAAGACACAAAGTTCTGGATGTTTCAAGAGGCAAACCCCATCCCAAGTAACCTTTATGGAAAAACAAGGCTACGGTAATTGCTGCAGGACCAAAAAGACATACACTGTGCTCGACAGGGAGACCTTCTCTGCAGCCTTTGCTATTCTGCTGCAGGAGTGTGGATTTTAAATGTAAATGCCTTTACAGTGTTGGGAATTTTTATTGCCCTACCACCATAAGCAGATCTACAAGGAGTTTGCACAGATGTGGCATGAGCAGATTTGTTAGATACACTTGCACCAAAATTGATCCTAGTCAGTGTAACTGCAGGGCATTGTTTATCCACGAGTTTCTAATATGATTTCACACATTTTCACTTAAGAAGCTGAGGAAGTACAAGCCTGACAAGCAGGCCATGGCTGTAAGTTGAAAATGGGGCAGGCCCTCCAGGCAGCCATCGTGACATCAGATTGGGGTTAGTATGAGTACACAAGTTGATAGTGTGCCGTACTACTGAAACAATTGATATTTCTCCTATCAGAAAAGCTATCCACAAATACTCTATAAAAATTATTACTAATTTATTAAGACAACTCTTGTTATAGTATCTGGAATACAGCCTGTGTGCTCTCAGGGACACAAGAACACTTAAGCCTCAAGGAGACTTAAATACATGTTTTTCTTCCCCCTCCCACACTTATATCCTTTTCTATTCCCTGTTAAGACAACTGGCAGCACACCTCTCTTGCTTTCAACTTTTTTGTATAAGGGAGCTTAAAAGGAAGACAGGGAATAGTATTTCCTAATCTCTATGCAAACCTTTATCAGCTACATATATCAGTTAATTTTCAAAGCAACTGTTTCAAAGTGCTTAGTCTCACTTCTTTTCAGTAATAATTCTAACAGACACCATATTTATTTCCTTAAAAACAGCTACCTAACTGTTTCATGTGGATATGTAATTTTTAACAACAACCATCTTCATTTCTGGGTTTGCTCTGAAAGGGAGCCAAATTGCACAAATGACTCAAGATATTAAATTTTCCACTATCTACCTCCTTTTCCATAAGATCTGTTTTTGTGGCTTTAACATGGAATTATGCAGGATATACCTGGAAAGCAAAATGTTAAACCCTTTCCATAAGGAATCTCCAAGAAGTCCTACACATCTGTAGATGCTGGGTCCAAGACTCACCTGGGCTTGTACAGGCAGCATGAAAGTCGTTTTGTTTGTACTTTGTGTCCATTTATGAAGATTCTCATTCTGGGATCAATATAAAGCACAGCAGCATAGGCACGAAAGGAGCGGCGCTCAGGCTTTCTGCAAGAGAGGGATGGATGCTTACAGAGACTGAGCAGTTTGTTCAGCACTGCCTTGCAGAACTACCAGCAGACACTATCCCAAGTCTGGCCCATGTAGCCCAAAGATGCCTGCATCAGACCAGCCCCGAGTAATCAGTGTCTCTTTAGTCAGAGTGCTCATCCTGGAATCTCTTTCAGTCTGCAATCCACTTCCTCTTTCCTCCACAGTTTTTCCCCTTCATTCTCAACCATTTAAGAAGAGCCATGTCACATACTACTGTCACAGAGCCCTGTCCTCTATCCAAACCAAATGAACAAGTTTCTCCGTGACAAAACTTGTAAGATTCTTATTTTACAACAAAATGCTACCCAGTAGCCAAATGCCCATGCTGCTCTGCATTACCCCAATGTATTTTACGCACCTGAAGCAGGATTCACACCTCATGCATCTCAGCTCATAGCCTTCTCCTTCACAACATGCCAAAGAGACAATCTTCAGCAAGAAAGCCAGGCACAAGACAAGGCTCTTCTATTTTAATTACCAGGCAGCAACGCTAAGTGAGGCTTTTCTTTTAATATTGTTTTACCCATGTTTTCTACAGAGAGTTTCTATCCAGCTGTACATTTTAAATACTGTTACAAAACATTGATGTGCATATCACTGTAGCTTGAAAAGGATGTTTTGAATACAGCTGGATAATAAAGGTCAAACCTATAAACTGGCCCACTGAACACTAAGCGTGTGCCCTACTTGCTACCATGTTCTCTTACCCTTTGGTTAGTCAGGAGTATGCTCTAACAGGAACTGCACTAATCACACACATAAATGCTATCACAAGGTCAGAGAGAAGAAGCTCCTTCCAGCAATCAGTGCTAATCATGAAAGCTCACCAGCACACATTAAAGAGACTGAGAATCACATCAGCTTGCCAAGGAGTTTGTTGCAGCTGAGCACTCAGTAACATCAAGCTAATGCATACAGAATTAGCTAGGTTTACAGTGTTTGAAACTGTATTTCTGTGGGAAATTCAAGCACTTCAGGGAAGCAGTGTGTAATCTCGTTAAACAGGTAAAGCTCACTAGGTGTGCCCTTGGAGCTCTGGGATTTAATCCTAGCATGTGGCTCAGCTGAGCTCATGTTTTCCTTTTCAGGCAGCTCTCCCTGAACACCCTTCAATGCTCTTCCAACTGTCCTCTGAGCACATCCTCCTTTCTACTCTGCAGGAAATTCAGGAGCTGCTCCTGCTCCCAGGATGATGGGCTGATACACCCTATCAGTACTACCCTTTTACCATCCGCTCATACAGGCTGACCTGTGTGCTGTTCACATCTTGCGAGGGTTCATTTAACCACAAAACTGAACATGAGTTTGAAAGCAGCACAGACTCACAACCAGCTGTCATTCTGATGAAAACATCTTTGATCGGTATAGATGATTAAACCTATAGCTTAGGGCTCCTTTATTTTAAGGTGTCTAAAGAAGAGCGCTGAGTTTGCTGCTTTGACTAAGCTAAGACAAGACAAAGTAGGCATTCACCCAAGCACGCAAACATAACACATCCAGGCTGTTTACACACATAAACTCCAAACTGTTAAGAACAAACTAAAGACCTTTTAAACTCTCCAATTCACCACAGAAAGAGCAGCTTTTAAAAAGCACATGCACACAGTATATAGCTCAACCCTACACATAAAATGATCAGAGCCCAAAGGCTTGTAACATCACACTTACGTTCCCTCTGGAGATGTTTCTGCCATCTGTATGTCTCGGGGGTCAGAAGTCACATCCAGCTCTGGCTCTCCATTATCCATTAGTTTGAGGTTAAAGATTATCACTAGGGTGCCTGAGCAAGTAACAAGTTGATAAGATGAATTCCAGCCAAACCCCAAATACCCTGCCTGTGACCAGCATTGTCCATACATACCTTTCTCACCACATATCTTATTAAACTGCTCCATCACTTCCTGTTCTGACTTGAAAGGGGAATACTTGTAAATTAGCTCTGTCTCAATAGCAAACTTCTCCATGTTGTCAGTCACAGGCTCCTGGCTTCGTGCATTCCAGGTGGGCAGGGGGACAATGACCTGCAAATTGCACTGCATCAAGAGCACAGCTCACCCACTCTAGTCTGCAGACCATGACTGAGTGACTTGCCCCTTCTGACAAACGCCCAAGGATCTCTTTACCAGCCTCTGAGTTCCCTTCCTACAACATCTAGTCTTAGACTGAGCTATTTCCAAGTAACCTGTTATGGTACTGGCTACTCACACACTCAATGGGTTTTTTCCCCTCCTCTTGCAATGACTTTCATAATACTACAAAAAAAAAAAAACCAACAAACCCACCCCGAATTTTGCTTTTTTAAAAATTTCAATTTCTGTATTTAGCTTCTCGAACTCAAATATCCTTCACTCATATCCATCCAGAACTCACTCTTTATTACATATTCATAGGTAAGGCTATTGGTGTTTTCTGTTGTTCAGAACAAAATCACAGATAGCCTGGATCTGCCTATCAAGGATAGTGAATCCTGATCTCACTTCAGAACTGAGGTCAAGCACAAATTTCTAGTTCCAGCACCACAGTGAGAACCACATCACTGTTCTCACCTTGCTTCAGCCATCAGCTGGCCACTAACAAGCACTGTTCTCTCAAAAGCTTCTTTGTAGAGCTACTTTCTTAGATATTACCCCAGTACAAATTTACAACCTTCCATTATCAGTCTTGTGTAGAAAACACTTGTGTTTGAGCACAAAAATAGTTCCATGTTAAAGAGTCCAGATACAGAATAATGTCTGAATTATGTATTAAGATACACAAGTTTTCAACAGGTAGAACCACACTGATTTTTTGTTTTAAAAAATCCAAAAGAAAAGACATGTCTGGAGTTTGTGTCCTGTGGGTAGGACTCATTCAAGCACACCTTTAATTCTCTACAGAAAATCAGATCAGAGCAATAAATTTAAATACATCCCATACCCAAATTTTGTGGAAAAAGAATAGAAGAAGTCCAGGCATGTCCTGAACTCAGCATAAGCAACATTAAGTGATTAAAACAAGCCCTTCAAACTTGCTGTAGTTTAGAGAACTCTTGGAATTAAAACCTAAAGGAAAAAAACTTTGATGACTTTACAGAACCCCTACAAGTTTATCACCAAGAGAAAACCATACCACTGGTCCAACAAGTGGCAGCCAACACTGACACAGACATTTCTCCTGTGGGAGCTGGAGAGGTTCTGCTGAGACAGCATTCACCACATTAGTTCTTTATAACAAAGTACATGCAAACCTCATCGATGCCTTCTTCCTCATGGAACGTTCGTGACAAGAGGAGGCAAGTCATGGTGTTGTCTTTCTTTGTGAACAGGATAAAATCCTTCCCAATCCGCATGGAACCCCTGCAGACAGATTTCAGGCTGAGTATTACACCTGATGCATAACATTTTCTAGAAAGCAGACAACATTACTGAACTTTCTTCCTATTATGCTCAAGATGCCAAAACCAGGTAAGGCAAAAGAAGGGCTTAAACAGCAGATTCCACTTCTCTCTAAATATCTCTCCTTTCAAAAGGCATCTTAATCTAAACATTCTCATAAGGCTTCAAATCCCTTAACACGAGTCACAATCAGAAGTGCAGACACGCAATGTGCCCAGGCTCATCCTAGATAGGAAGTTTAAAAAAAAAAAACTTTTTTACATCTGAGATTACTAAAGTGAGACATGACAATATCCTGCAAATAGACAAGCAGAAGTGTGAGAAAGCAAAGACCCACTTCATTTCACTTCACACAGAATGAACAGCAGCAAACAAGTTTTTGGGAGACAGACAATTTTTTCCTGTGTCTAACTTAAAAGATCCACTGACACTTCAGCCACTGCAACTTAGCAGCTAGCTGTCACAAAAGGGACAGTCCCATCTTCCTCCCCACTCTCCTATCCCCAACAGGGCCTTCCCCATCTTCTCTATTTTACTCTAACTTGTCCAAATAACCTTAACAAAGAAAAGTAGCATTGCATCAAAAAAAGGATTAGTGTTCTGTCAGTTCAATTCTCTTTAGATTGGCCCGATGTGATAACAAAGCACACCTTTTGCATATTTAGGCTTCAATATGCATTTCCCACCTGTCATATAGTATGACTCTTGCCCAAGGTTAAGAACAGGACAGAGATCTGTCCCACACTGCAGCTACATCAATGGGATATTAAGGTCCCTTACATCCCCTTTTCTTCTTTCCTGCCATGCTATAGAGTCCCACAGATTTCCCCAGGAGGATACATATAAAAAAATCAAGTCACACAGAACAGTATAAAGCAGAACAGCCAGAGTAAGCCATAAAAGCCCTCTAGCTTTCCTGAAGACTTGCTTACCACAGAAACACTTCTCTTTCCTAGCAAATCCCCTCCAGCTAATAAGATTTCCTCCCCACCTTTGTTCGGCTGTCACCTAATCCCACTCCTCTTCTCATTCCTTCCATTACTCTCCTTCTTCTCTGGGCATTAGTTTGATTTAGGGAAAAAAAAAAGGTTGAAGTCCATCCGACTAGCAGCCCACAACTTTCCTAGTGAGAGGACTATTCTGATCCCATTTTACTGTCTCACACAGGCATATTAAGGTTTTGTTTCCTGCTCTACCATTTTTTTTCCACCAGCTCTGATCTGTATCCTCTGCATCATGCAAACATAATGGCAAAACACTGTCATCAACTCTGGACAGCCTTCCCAGCCATTGAAAAATTACAGCAGATGTCAGAGCTCCTGTCCCGCAGACCATGGTACCAGGATTTAGATTTCACCTGCCTTCTTCTAATCTGGGAAAAAAAAAAAAAAAGGATATATGCCCCCAAGCAAACAACCCATTTACTACTTCAGCCCTGAGCTCCATATCAGCAGGCTGGCTTTTGTTATACCTACGATTTCAAGCCATTCCCATACTGCCCAATTTGAGTTGACTCAGGTGACCGCTTGGCTGATTTCCCAAACTGAATAACACTGGCAGCTTCATCTAGAACAAGAGACAGGAACAACAAAAGTTTTATTTCGGTATACAAACACACATACATCTTTTAGATAAATGTATTCACCACTGTAAGTAGCACAGAAAGATCATAGCATGGAAAATGCCAGAAGCCAAAGTGTCATCCTGAAGCTCTGCTGTACAGCCCTGTAAGATACACATTGCTCAATGGCATTTACATCATTAAAGCTTTGTGCAGATGCCATTATGCTGACAAAAAGAGTTTTAAGTTCCAGATGAGCCCCATGCTCCGTCCCAACTGCACAAAGACATTTCTTTTTACCAAAAAAATCCACAAGATGATCTGTTGTGTCAACCACAATCATCAACATGCGCATAAACCAAAACACAGCCTGGGACACTTCAGCTCTGCTGTGCTGCATATACTGCTGCTACCACAGACTCAAACCCACTGCCAATAGAGCATAAGTTAGTGCTATAAAAAAAGGTCTTGAATTTGGGATAAGCATCACTTTCTCTTCATGGTGTTGAGCTGAACACTATCATTAATTAATGCACTAATAAGACAAAAGGTGATTTTCGCAGCCGACTGCTGGCGGAAGGGCAGCTGTGGGGGAAAAGGCAGGATGAGCAAGTACTGCAGCAATTAGCAGCATATTTTATTAGCAGAGACCTAAATGAAAGGATGTGATGCATCTGAGAGGGTCTGTAATTTTTAGTCCAAGCCTTTATATTATTCAAGGGATAAAGCCTTTTAACATTTAACAGAACAATTCCTCTCCCTTCCTCCAAGAGATCACAATCATTTCAGTGCAGAGTTTGCCAGGAGAAATGAAACGCAATTCCAGAGACAAGGAACAAGGAACATCAAGTGCCTTAACAGGAAGGCTAACAACAATTACAACTCTCAAATGTGTACACAAGCTGTGAGGGAGCTCAGGACACAAGCTGTCAGTGTACCTCACCCCACCAGCCTGCTACACAGAGGCTGAGCGAGCTGGATTTAAGCATGCAAGAGGCTTGCCCAAGTCCACTAATAGTGACAGTGAGCCTTTACAGTAAGACATTTAATACACCACTGTTCTCACATGAAATCACCGAGCTGGGTGTCAGAATGCCATTTACCATTGAAATGACATTCAGATTTAAAATCACAAATCACAAGGCAAAAATACTTAACAAGGCAAAAATACTTAACAACTGTGCAAGCACCCCACTGCCTCAATGCAGTATGTTCATAATGGAGGTCCACAAGCATTTCAAAATAACGTTTGACTGGATGAGAGGACCTCTTCCTTTCCTTCAGCCTACAATAGCATTTTCTAGCCAAACAAGGAAAACATTAGATTACCTCAGATTTGAGATCTGGTTAAGAATATTGATGATGATTACATTATTACTATTGCTATTACTGTGTTAGTTTGAAAACCTAGGCATAAAAGGGTATAGGGGATGTCCTAAGAGAAGTTAAACTGGAACCCTTTTGCTATGCTGAAAGTTGTATCAATGACTATTTTTAAGAAAACTCTGAGAAGCCTAAAAGGGGTAAAGGATAATTGTCCAAAGCATATCCTCTCTCAGAAAAGGCAATCATATGGTTTATCACTCAATGCTGGATGTCGAAAACCACCCTGTAAAGATTCCTCTTTCTGGGCAGAGGAACAAAGATGATGCCAAGCAGAGGGACTGCGAGGGAGCATCTCTCTCTGCTTCAGGTTTGCTGTCTTTGGCAGAGGTTTAGGCTTTACCTCCTCCCAAGAGCCAAGGTACAAATGATTTTTTGGTTTTTTTTAGCTTTGAGTTAAGGCTCTAGAGGTAGTTTCACTCACAGCTATTTTAGTCACAGTGTTTTCATTTTCTCGTGTCTCAGAGTTACCAGATCTAAAACAAACTCCCTGGCAACGCAAAGTGGGGGGTGACCTATGCCAAACATTAGAGAAAAAAATAATCTGAAGGAATTTGCTCAAGATGGCGGACTGATCTTCAGAGCCCAGGAAAAGGAATCAAGGGCACAGATAAACAGTTTCCTCCTAAGAAACATGAGATGCCTGGGATGAAGAACTGGGGGATGGAGTTGTTTAGCTCCTGACTGCTGGTCCTCCAAGAACAGATGCAGAGCACCCTCCTGAACAACAGGCAGGCTGTTCAGCACCCGCTTGCTGACACAACCCACCACACACACCCCTGCAGGAAGCTGTCTGATCCCCCACCATGAGTCACAAGCTGTACCCCTCCACTCCCCCACTATCAGTCACAAGGCACCCACTGAAGTCAGACCTGGCTTGCCCTTTGAGGAGAGTCCTCTTATATTCCCAAGTTCACCAGACTGGAATATGCTAAAGAAGGTCTTGATATAAGCACAGAAAATGATCCTGCCTGCCTTCTCCATGAATACATCTGCTATATTCGCACTAGGTTGGAGTACTTGCAGCAGACTCAACAGCATCCTCAAAATATATCCCAGAGGCAAAGTATCTAATTTACTACAGGGAGGAAATCAACTTAAACCAAGATTACTTCCAGTCAAGCTTTCCCTAGGAAAGGGGAAGAGAAGAGAAGCCCTGAGGTCTTTCATCACCATAATAAACACAAGACAGTCAGCCACCTGAGGCTGGTACAAGACGACACCACTTTCTGTCCACATGGGGAGGGCACTGGATGCTATTTAGCTGGGCTTTAACAAAGCATTAGGTACTGGCTCCCACAGCCTTCTCCTGGACAAGCCAGCAAGACACAGACTGGATGGGTGGTAGCAAGATGGGCAGGGAACTGGCTCACAGGCTGCACTCAAGAGGGTGACCATCAATGATTTTTACTCCAGCTGGCAGTCTGTCACAAGTGGGGTCACCCAGGGATCAATGCTGTTCAGCATCTTCATAAGGGATCTGGATGATGGTGATGGTGGGTGAGTTGGACACATTAGAAGGGAAAGCCATCTTATAAAGACCTGGACAGGCTGGAAGAGCTGGCAAGCAAGAACTGTATGAAGTTCAAGCTAAGGGCAAGGTCCTGAACCTGGAATGAAATAACCGAAGAACCCAGTACAGGCTGGGATCTGTGTGACTGAGGGGCAAGCCTTGGTGAAAGGGACCTGGGGGTCCTGACAGACAGCAAGCTGAATATGAGTCACGAGCATATCTCTGCAGCTATGAAGGCAAATGGGATCCTGGGCTACATCTGTATGGGCATTACTACAGAGACAGAGATGTGTTTGTCAGGCCATGCCTGGAGTACTCTCCACTTCTGATCTCCTCAGTTAAGAAAGATGTGGACAGACTAGACAGGGTAAAAAGGAAATGATGATCAAAGGGCTGGAGAACCTGCTCTATCAGAAAAGACTGAAGGAGGTAGGTCTCTTCTTTCTGGAAGACAGGTCTCACAGAGGGAATCACATCACACTATCCTAGTATTACAGGGCAGCTGCAAAGAGGATGAAGGCTCTCCCTTCACAAGGAGCCACATGGAAAAGGGCAATGGGTAAAAGTTGTGCTGGGAGAATAATCAGTCACTGAAACAACCTCCCCATGTGGTGGAGTCCCTGTCGCTGGAGGTTTTCAAGATGCAGTGGGACAGGGTGTGAAATCTTTAGGGTGCTAGGCTCCCCTTCCCATGAAAGGCTGTACCATGATGTACAGATGATCTCTGAGGTCCCCTCCGAACTGGGCTGTTCCGATTCTAAAATGCAACTTAAAGACTTACTTTTTTCAATCTTTTAAGAATACAATTAGAGATCACTTCCTAAATTAGCCATTATACTTCTTCAACCTTCATTCAACTTACATTCTGATTCATGCAGCACCTTCAGAGCCCAAGCAGGAGGTAAAATTCTCAAGCCAAGCATCCTCGGTAATGATGCCACTGACAATACAGGAAATCCTGACAATGTTTTCTAATCAAATCCTATTTAGTCTCTTATGAAAAAGCCAAACTGTTCAACCAGCACTACTATCCCAGTATCTCCCTGTGAGATATAATATTTTTTTAGAAGCGATCTGTACTGTGGCATCACTGAATCCTCAGATCTTTTGATAACTTATGACTCTAGAGCATGTTTGCAGCTTGAGGACAAACGTAATTTGACCTTCAAGCAACCCAATCCAGCATGACCATTCAGAGAGCCAACGCAGCAAGTTCTGAATGCAACTATAGTAGGAGTCACTTGACAAACAGTTTTTAGAAATGCTGATCACTTGTACCTTCCACTAATTTTACTTGAGGAGCTGCCATTTGCCTTGACAATGGAGCTATCAGGCAGAGTGCTCAAATTTGAGCTATTGCCTCACTACACCATTCTATGTTTCCATAGCTTGCCAGACAAATTCAGGACTGACCAACACAGAACAAGATCAAAGGGACTGGAGGTGTCCCTGCCCATGGCAGGAGGGGTTGGAACTTGATCATCTTCAGGTCCTTTCCAACCAAAACCATTCTATGATTCTATGATTCTGTAACAGAGAACTTGTTAACAGAACAGTTTACTCGGGCCATTCAGCTCTTCTCTCTGTGTGAAAGCATCCAGAGATATCCAGGTTTATTGACACATCCTCCTCATCCAGCCTTCTAAACTGCCCCTTCAGTGTACTCAGGAAGATCACATACTAGTGTGGGTTCCAACAGGATTAAGACAAGTCACACAGTTATTCCTCTTAACATGTCAGCTTTATGTACAATAAAAACAATCCTTACTTAAATTATCATGAGGAAAAATAAACTCCTGTCCAGCTCTATGATTTCTGCTAGAGGAAGGTCTGTGTGGATTTTGATGCTATTTTCACAATAAGAGAGAAAAGTCCAGTAAAAGGTTTTCTGCTGACCTACCCTAAAATCAGCTTTCAGGTAAGAAATCTTCAAGATGTCTTTAAAACTGGTAGATCCTGCATTATTAGAAATTAAAACTCAGACCTATATAGTCAGGTGTAGAGACATGCCCATGTAGGGAGCTAGAGTAACAGTCTCTCTCCAGCCATTCCTGCCCATGCTGACAAGCAAACAGTACAGTAAATGGAGTTTCTACCTGGCTGCCCTTGGTGAAGTGACTTTTAAACATGTATCAAGCTTCCTACGACCACCCAGCATTGAAGCCATGAAGATGTCTTCCAGTATCTGAAGGGGGGCTATAGGGATGCTGGGGATGGACTCTTCATTAGGGACTGTAGTGATAGGACAAGGGGCAACGGGTTAAAACTTAAACAGGGGAAGTTTAGACTGGATATAAGGAAGAAATTCTTAACTGTGAGTGTGGTGAGGTACTGGAATGGGTTGACCAAGGAAGTTGTGAATGCTCCATCCCTGGCGGTGTTCAAGCCCAGGTTGGATAGAGCCTTGGGTGGCATAGGCTAGTGGGAGGTGTCCCTGCCCATTGCAGGGGGTTGGAACTGGATGATCTTAACATCCTTTCCAACCCTAACTATTCTATGATTCTATGTGACCACCAGAGCCAGACTCTGCATCAAAACAGTATGTCTCTGTCATGGGTTCAGCAGTAGCTCATGCTCTGCCAGGGAGGAGGGAGAGATAGGGCGCCTGGTCTGGGCTAGTCGGGGAGGTATTCCATACCACAGCACGTCCTGCTTGGGGAGGGGACTGGAAGCTGGCCGGGAGGGAAGGGGTTAACACTCCGGGCTGGGCTCGGGGAGACAGCTGCAAGCTGGTGAGGAGGGGAGGAGGGAGCTCTCTCTCTCTTCCGGGCTGGCCTCGTGGCAGCGGGTGGTATCGTATTCTCTCTCCCTGTTTGTCTCCTCTAACATTGATTTGTTATTGGTACTGTTAGCGATTCTGTTATACCTTGATTGCTGGACTCATTTTACCTCAATCCGTGGGAGTTGTATTCCTCTGGCTCTCCTTCCCATCCCTCCGGGAGTGGGAAGGTGAGGGGGGAGGGGAAACAAAGGGGGAACTGTGCAGATTTAGTTTAAACCACGACAGTTTTAGACTACTGAAAATTAAGAAGGGCTTTTTCAAAAGTACTAAAAGCTGCAATTTCACATCTGAAACGTGATGTCCTGGAACGGGGCAAAGGTAACCTCACAGCCTACTTCAAATCTAAAATAAAATATTTTGAAGCACAGAATGAACTACACTTCATGTAAGCATCAACAGTCAAAGGACATAAATTATATGGTATTTGCTGTATATGCTGTCTAGTGCTGTGAAATACCACCACAACTCACAGTATCTGCCACTCTCCTTTACAGAGATCTCAGACTACCAAAGTTAGGATAAAATCCTTCAAGATTTAGTAGAAAGATCAGCCAAAAGAAGCACCTGGATACTTAACCAATACTTAAATACCACTTTGTCACAAAATCAGCAATACAGGAGCAACGACAGCATAAAAGTTGCTATTAAGACTCTGCAGTATTAGAACAGATATTTGTCACCACCTACTCTCAAGCCAGACACAAACATGTAGTCTTCAAGATATGCAGAATAGGTTGTATTTCTTCTCCCCAATCCAAAGGTTCATGAGAAGGCACACTTAAGTCTCTGAACTTGTTTTATGAATGGGGCTTAATTGCTTCCTTCAATTCCACTGATGGCAGAAGAATACTCTCAGAAGACCTGTCAAGGATCCTGAATTATATTCCAGAGAGTACACCTTCATGCAGGTCACAAATTTGTGTATCAAAGATGCTAATGTATTTTTATAAGCATTAATAAACAGAATTAAATACTTCATATCTGTACTTGTTTTGGCTGGGATAGAGTTCAATTTCTCCATAGTGGCTTTGATGGGGCTGTTTTGGCTTCCTGCTGGAAACAGTGTTGGTTTAGCTACTGCTGAGCAGTGCCTACACAACATCAAGGCTTTTTCTGCTACTCACACTGCCGCAAGAGCAAGGAGGCTGGGGATGCACCAGAAGTTGGGAGGGGACAAAGCTGGGACAGCTGACCCCAACTGATCCAAGGGATACTGCACACCACAGGATGTCATGCTCAGCAGTAAAACTGGGAGAGGAGAAGGAGGAAGAGGGACATTCAGAGTGATGGCATTTCTCTTCCCAAGTAACCGTTACACGTGACAGACCCCTGCTTTCCTGGAGAAGGCTGAACACCTGCCAGCCAATGGGAAGTGATTAGTGAATTCCTTACTTTGCTTAGCTTGCACACACAGTTTTTGCTTTCCCTATTATACTGTCTTTATCTCAACCCATGAATTTTCTTGATTTTAACTTTCCAACTCTCTCCCCCATCCCACTGGGCTGTGTGGTGCTCAGCTACTGGCTGGAGTTAACCCACAGTATTATAAGCACATCTTAAAAGTACTGAGGGATCAGAATAAAATGTTAGTCAAGACTTCTTTACTTATCTTCTCTACCTTCTCAAAAACCTTCCAATTCAGCGCAATGTTTTTGCCAGCAGAGAGCTCCTCACAGGAGGATTTACCTGTCTTCGAGACACAGAGCAGGTGGAGTGGGTTGACAGTGCTGTTCACTGATGCTAAAGCAAAGCAAGAGGCTTTTCTCCTGCTAGATACAACTCAGATCTACATCAATTCTTACAACAGCCTTAAATTTTTTTCATGGTAGACTTTCTTATAAGAGCTGAGAAACACTAACCACTTGGCAGCCTTTAATAGAGAAAAGGCTTATGCCCATCAAAGTCTGTGCTTGTTGCCTTTTCTGACTACCATGTTCTCTCTCCAGCCCCAAGGCCAACTTTGGTGTGCTGGAACACCACAGGTCAGGCTGACTAATTCTATAATGCAGCAAAACAATCTGCTTTCAGCCAGATTGGTTTTCTGTAGCTGAAGAGGTGAACAGCTTGATACATGATATGGTATGAAAGACCAAGTGCAGCAGCAGGAACACGTACCCAGGCATGGAATATGCCCCTTTCAACAGAACCATGCTGTTAATTCAGCCTAAGCTGTAACATGAAATCTCAGCTTGAAAATGCAACTTTAACTTCCTGCAACTTACTTGAATCCATTCCAGCTCCATCATCCAAAAAACACAGCATGAATCCACCTCGTAGGTCATTCCGTTGCTCTACAAGAGAAGAATTATTCAGTACTCCCATGAGCAAAAGTTAAAAGTTCCATAAAATGGAATAAGTGTTAATAACAGAAGTAACACAACAAGCACAAATACACCATGGCTAGGCTGTAAGAAAGAGCAGTAGATTTTTGTTACAAGATAACTAAGAACTCCTCCTGCACTTTGAACTGTATGCACACATATGCTACAAGAGTGTATTGTAAAAGCAGGTTTCTGAAGCATCCAGTATAAACAGCTACTCTCTTTACCTGACCTCAGCTGAAGGCTGATTTAAGTGCTTGCCTGAGTTACTTGTGAAGGCCAGTTTTTGAAAGACAACAGGTACTGAGGCACAGGACAAATGGTAAAATCAGATTTAGGTTGAAAAAAACTCTTTAATATCACTGAGTCCAACCATAAACTTGCCATTGCCAAATCCAGTACTAAACCAGGTCACTAAGCACGACATCTAACTGTCTCTTAGAAATGTGTAGATGGTGACACAGGCTGCCCTAGGCAGCCTTGTAAAATGCCTGAGCACCCTCTGGGGAAGGAATTGTTCCTCAGCTCCATCTAAACCTCCCCTGGTGCATCTTGAGGCCATTCCCTCTTGTCCCATTCCTTGTTCCTCGGGAGCAGAACCCAGCCCCTCCTGGCTCCACTCTCCTGCCAGGCACTTCTAGGGAGCCATCAGGTCCCCCCTGAGCCTTCTGTTCTCCATCTGAACCCCCCAGGTCCCTCAGCCATTCCCCATCACTTGTGCTACAGGCCCTGCACCAGCTCCACTGCCCTTCTCTGGCCTCGCTCCAGCACCTCAAGGTCTCTCTCGCAGTGAGTGGCCCAAAACTGAACACAGTATTGGGTGTAAGTATGCTCACTGTAATTCTACCAGGTAGAACACACTGTTGACATGCAATGAAGCAGCAGGAATGACTTACCAGGATAAATGTCTATTCTCGTGGCATCTGCATCTCTACAAAACAATAAAATCACAATTGGTATTCAAATGTCAAATAGCTAAAATCCAGGCACATGCAATAACTCCCAAAATGAGTATTTGCTGCACAGATCAAAGTCCATAAAGGCCCCTCAGTCAGCACTAACACAAAAGTAAAAACACACAGTTTCACTTTTTGCCTTCTTGAACCCAAACTCCAGCATAAAACATTTGTTGCCACACAACTAAGCCTAGTTACAACAGAGCATCACTGTATTTGTACAGTGACAGTATTTTAACAGAAGTCATGTGGGGGGAGAGGGATCACATAAGCCTGAGTTCCTTCCTGCTCAAAACAAACAATACCCTCATTTTTCCTGTCAGGCTGCCTATGAAAAGTTTAGTAACTCCACAAAAAGCTCCATCTAAATACATTCATGGTTGTCACAGGAAACTGTGTCATTACAAGATCATTTAAGTAAAGCCCTTCATACACTGTGCATCCTCCTCTATTTAAAAAGCAGCAGATGCAGCATTACTGCCCTCTTCCCAAAACCAATCATTTTTTTTTTCATGCAGACCCTCACATACCCTTAGTTTGCTGATCAGAAAAGTGAAGCTGTAGCACCATAATAAACCCCCACTTCCCAAATGCCAAAGTTACTTTGTCTTGTCTTTATATCTACAGCCAAGTATAGCTACCTCCTTCCCAGAAGGCTAACCTCTCTTTTCCCAGAGGAGGAACCAGGCTGGAGAGAAAATAACCCATTAATTTCAGACACTGCATTTAACTAGGTTGTACCAGCAGTGTAAACCAGTAATGGTGCAAACACACACAAAGCTGATTCCCTACACCGAAATCTTCCTGTTTGAGCTCCTTAAAATAAGAGCTACAGAGAACAACAATTCACACACTGACAGAAAATAATCTCAAAATATTTCCATAATTCCATGAGAATATTTATAGAATAGAATCATAGAATGGTTTGGGTTGCAAAGAACCTTAGGATCGTCCAGCTCCAGCCCTCTGCTGTGGCCAGGGACCCCTTCCACTGGAGCAGCTTGCTCCAAGCCCCTGTGTTTGACCTGGCCTTGAACACTGCCAGGGATGGGGCAGCCACAGCTTCTCTGGGCACCCTGTGCCAGCGCCTCAGCACCCTCACAGGGAAGAGCTTGTGCCTAAGAGCTCATCTCAGTCTCCCCTGTTTGAGTTTGAACCCATTCCCACTTGTCCTAGCACTACAGTCCCTGATGAAGAGTTCCTCTCCAGCATCCTTGTAGGCCCCTTCAGACACTGGAAGCTGCTCTGAGGTCTCCACACAGCTTCTTTTCTCCAGGATGAACAGCCAAAACTCTCTTAGCCTGTCTCAGCCTTTATTTTATGAAGAGATAAGCATGCAAGGCTTGGGAAACAGCTATAGCCTGGATTCCCAAACGCAAACATGGTCCAAAACCTGCAATTTCCAAATACCAAGTCTCAGATGTCACAGCTGCTCTAATTGTGCTTGCACTACTTTCCGGTATCCTGCTACTGATGTCATTTTCATCCTATCACTGTGCTTAATATTAAGAGTCCAGGATTATCTAAGTACTTAAGAATCCCAGCTCCAGTAATTATCATTTTATCAATTTCTGTAAACAAAAAGGCAGGGTCATTTTTTCCTTAAATCTATCTTGTGTCTTCTAGTAACCTCCTTTCCAAACTCAGTTGCTCTATAATCCACTCAAACTTAACTTTTTTAGGAGGCAAATGCCTGATCACCCTTTTGCAGAAGACTTTTTTCCTAATCTCCAGTCTAAACCATTTCCTCTTGTCCTATCCCTTGCTCCTTGGGAGAAGAGACCAGAGGTCCTTGGTATAAGAGGACCAAAGGAAATACCTATATAAAGCCTCAGCAAAGTCTTGAATTTTGGGTATTTTTTGGAGTATCTACTAAAAGTGGAAATTGCTCAAGATCAACAAATAGACAGGTTGATTATGTCTTTACCTGGGAAATAAGAGAGCCTCAGGTACATACCTGGCATTATCTACAAGTTCAGCAAGGGCACCAAACAAGAACTCATGGGTGGTTCTGCAACGAAACACAGAATCAGCAGAGTAACACTGACACTTAGAAAGAGAGACCTTTAAATAAACGAGAATCTCAACCACATTTTAAACAAATCCAACTGTATGTCTACAGCAAGGACTGACAGCAGACTAGAAATGACCACTTTATCACCTTCCAGAGACAGACACAGCAGACAGGTTGCCCCATGGAGAGGCAGATCCAACAAACTGCTGCTTACTATAGTCTGAAGAACATGGCATGGTAAACAGACAAAACAGAAATTGCTGACCCAATGAACCAGCCTATGAACAAGTCAACAATTCCTATAATTCCGTAATGGATTTAGTTGCCTTCATGGCAACTAAACACTGCCTATATGTAAAAGACAGACAGATGAGGGTTATGCATAAGATCCATCTCCCCAACACACATATTCACTTTGTGTAAGTTATTTCTGACAGGCAGATGCTTCCAGATCCTGGGAGACTTTCAATAGCTTCAATTGTTTCTAATCCACAGAACAACAGTCTTCTGTACACCACCTTCCAAACTCAATACTAAAATCATCTAGCTGGGTACCATTTCAGCACAATCTCAAAAGCCATGTTTAGTTTCCAGCCTCTTAACTGCTACCTTTTATAAGCAGCACCCATTTGAAAGCCATCAGTTATGTGCCTCAGCCTTGAAAGAGACATGGTGAGAAAACCTTAAAGAGCTAATAAAATTATTATAAGACATCGTCTGCCAACATTAATGCAGTATCTTTGCTGAATACCCAACCTGGTGACTTATCTTCAAAACCTAACAATTATTTCAAATGTACATGAACCAGATCAACCCCAATACTAACAGCAGCTACAAGTCTGAAGGAACAGTTGATGGAATTTGTTGTTCCTCTAGGATGTTTAATGAGAAGACAAGAGTCCTCAGAAACTGCTTTTATCAATGTTTCAGTTTGCATGAAACCTGTTTGACTACCACACGAAAAGGACAACAGGTGACCAAAAAATACAGGGATACTTATTCATATTTTCAGCTTTCAGAGAACAAATGTAGATACTTCCCACATATAAAACATAGCTGTCCATAACTCTAAAAATCACAAAATGAACTTGGATATCCATCTTCAATATCATGACACCTAACCAATCAACATAGCTCGAGTCAGAGGTAAAACACATCTGCTTTCAAAGTTATCACCAGAACTATTAGAATGGCTCTTTTCCACTTCTGCGAGCTCCCACCTGCCTACACAGAAACAGAAGACAGAAGGGAACAGTGTTTTGAAGACTATCTTCCAAATCAGAAAGCTTCCACAGAAGTTCATCCCTGGTATTCTTTCCTTCAAGCAGGATTTTTGGTTGTCCTGGATTCTGCTGGGATGGATTTTTCTTCCCTGTAGCTGATGCACAGGGCTGTGTTTTGGGTTTAGTCTGAGAACAATGCTGATAACACACCAACGGTTCAGTTATTGCTAAGTAATGCTTACCCTGATCAAAGACTTCTCAGTCTCTCATGTTCTGCAAGTGACGAGGGGCACAAGAAGCCAGGAGGAAGCAGAGATAGGACACCTGACCCAAACTAGCCAAAGGGATATTCCATACGACAGCACATCATGCCCAGTATAGAAACTGGGGGGAGTGGGCTGGACGGGGCCGACTGCTACTCAGTCTGGCTGGGTATTGGTCAGTGGGTGGTGAGCAATTGTAGTGTGCATCACTCGTCATTCTTAGGTGTGGAGACAGTATTCTCACAGGGTACATGAGCTCTGAATAACTCTGAAAGATACAGCAAGGCCATGAGAGGCCCGAGGAAGCTTAAGCAAGCAAGATAAGAAGAAGCTGGAATTCACTGAGTTATGAGAACTGTGCACTGTTGGCAAGCTTTCGAGGTCAAGTTCTCACACCTGTGCTTAACCAATTATATGTTAGTCACTAAGAGTCTTCAAGACAAGTATCCAATCATGATATGCCAAATTGCTGTAGGTGTGTGTAAGCAATAGTATATAAGGAGTTAATGCTTGGCAATAAATGGCTTTTGGTCTGATCATATTGATCTCTGACTGAGTCCATTCCGTGGCACTTAGGTTTTAGTCTTCTCTTCACCATCATTATTATTATATTTTACTTTATTTCAATTATTAAATTGTTCTTATCTCAACCCATAGGCTTTACCTTTTCCAATTCTCCTTCCCATCCTACCAGGGGACGGAAGGAATGACTAAGTGCCTGTCTAGGACTTAGCTACCAGCTGAGGTCAAACAATCCCTGTGCATTGATTTTAAGTGCTCCCTTGAGTTTATAAACACAGATTCAGTTCCACAGATCAACACCCCAGAAGTTTATTTAGGAAGTAGCCCCTGCCAGGAAAAGCCCATCAGCAAATGGATGCTTTAGCCCTAGTCAACATGCCTCTTTAGCTGTTTTTGCTCTACAATTTAAAAAATGCTTCAAACTAAGGAAAAGATGTGGATAAAGTACAAACCGGGATTTCCAAAGAAAAATACTGGAAAAATATTTTGGAACAGTATTTTTGGAAATATTGGAAAAATATGAAAACATAGCAGTAAATGATAAGAGAGGCAAGAGAAAATATTATTTCCACACAATACTCAATTTGAACATCTATCAAAACTGGAACCTCGTATGCTGACAGAGGCAAAGTGAAACCTTGGTACAAACAAGTGAAATTATCTCCAGCTAACAAAAAATTTAGATATACTATAAATATCTTCTATTCAGTATATTAATCTCAATACTTACGTTCGCCTTGTCAAGACCTAATTAAAGTCACAAGAAGTGACTCAGCTTTGCCAAAAGCCACTAACTTGTCTTATTGTCAAAAGTGCCTGAAATACTTAACGTCCAAAATTATCAATTGGTGACATTTTTTCCTCCCATCTCCCAAAACCTTGGCAATATTTTATTTGAAACGTAAGTTTTAAAAAACATGAGATAAGCTGTTAGCAAAATTGAGTCTATCAGAGCTTTCATGTGACCTGGAAACACTTAAGTGTGAGCTAGGTGGGCTTCATGAGAAGCAATAGTAACATCCATGAGTCAGAGAAATAAATCTATTACAGGTCATACAACTGTGCTGTTGAATGACACACAGAAGTGGGGGAGACTGTTATCAACATATGTAGTCTCGGCAACAACTCATCTTGGCAGAAACAAACTGGCTTGGACTTTCCTACAACTTCCAGTTTTCATTCAAGACAGTTCCATGCAGGAGTGCAGACTTGACAAGAAATGCAATGGGGAAGTCCAATGCTGTCAATTTATTGAAATGTAGGTTATAAAAGGCCAAGTCAGATGACTCTGTATAACATGACAGATTTCAAACACCTCTACAACAACTGTTTATCCTAACATCCTAAGTGAAGAAAAGCTTAAGAGGGTCACCTGTTTAAGGCCAGCCAGACTCCTAAACCTGCACAGTCAGATAAGTACTAATGAGAGATCTAAGACTCCATTTTTGTTCCGAAAAGAGACCACATCCAGGAGTACACTTAAGTTTGGCATCTGCATCAGGACCAAGAACTATCCTCTCAGTACTGCACTACAACATTTCAGGCCAGAACAGAAAACAATGCATAGGAAGTGACAGAGCTTGGGGAATGGGAGAATGCTGGTCTGTTATTACTAATATTCATCAAGAGCACCATGTGGTCATTTTGAAGTCTTTCTATCTGAGTGACTTTCTTCCACTCAAGCTGTATTCAACTGGACAATTTCAGTTACAGGAAAAAACACCCATCCCTGAAGTTCAATTACAAGCTAAACCCTACACAATCTAAGAAGACAATTTCAACTGTTCAACTTTTAACAAACTCCATCGTTTTTGCACTGCAGATATTCAAAATATGCAAACCAAAGTTGCCTGGGCTCAGGTGTGTTTCTGTGATTACCTTAATGAATGGCATTGAAAATACCTTAAAGAATTTACTTTTAAGGAATAGCAATGTGAACTCAAGCAGGTGGCTTGCCTCATGGGCAATTTCCACGTTTAAACACGTGGTTTTCATTCTAGGATCTAAAAGAACATTCACATAGAAGAATCACAGAACAGTTTGGGTTGGAAGGTCATCCATTCCAACCCCTCTTGAACTGAGCAGGGACATCTTTCAATATGATCCGATTGCTCCAGTTCAACTTGACCTTGAATGTTTCCAGAGACAGGGCACCTGCCACCTCTCTGGGCAAACCGTGCTAGTGCTTCACCACCCTCAGCCTAAAACATCTCCTTACACCTAGTGTAAATCCCCCTACTTTCACTTTAAAACTATCACCTCTCATCCTATCGCTACAGGCACTACTAAAAGTCTGTCCCTATTCAACTATTTCTCAAGAAAAGTGCTTGGAAAACTACAGTGGTAGTTGTATTTAAAAAAAAAAGTACGGCAACTGAAGTAATTCAGATATATGCTATTAAATTTGCCATCAGACATGAAAGCATTAAGCAGCTACTGAAAAGATCTGCTGCAAGTCCTCAAATTCAGAGGCCTCTGTAAAGCACTTCAGACAGAGAACTCTGTGTCAGACACACTAAAACTTCTAGTCTTAAAGGAGAAAGAGAAATCACAGCTTCCTTCTGCATCCCAACAGCCAGATGGCTGATTTTTAACTGTAATTTAAGGAACTTCTACCTCTATGACTATAAGAACACCTTTAACAGTGAAATGAATTTTCTTCTGAGATGGTATGGCTTTCCTAGCAAGAGCGAGCAGTCCAAAGACAGGAGTCTCCATTATCAAAAGCCCTATGCTGCTCATAGGTTGGGTTTGGGTGGTTTGCAGGCTTTTGCTCATTTTTTTCTTGAGGAAGTGGGGGGGGTGTTTATTTGTCATGGGTTGGTTTGAGTGCTTTGGGTTATTTTGCATTTTAAAATCACTTGAGTTTTTCCACTCTCATTCTTAGCGAAGCATTTGTCTTATGCTTATTCCCGTATCTGAAGAGTCTCTTCACTCATGATGGACAAAAGGCTCTGGCTTGCTCATAGTCATTAGCTTCCACCTCCTTCTAACAATTATGTAATGTAGTTATACAATGTAGACACGTGGCACACCGGAAATAGACCAGCATAAGCAGAACAGGAAGTATGGTGGCAACATGAAGTAGTTTTTCTGCAGCACAAACATTAACTTCTTATGAAGACAGACAGCTTTCTGGTGTTCTGCAGGCAAACACAAGCTGCTGACAGAGCTCTGCCATATGGTCTTCTAATCTATAAAAAAGTTTGTTTCCTGCAGCTGGACATGAGAATTTCACAGCATCAGGAACATGAGTAATTTTTGTCCATCGTCTTCAGGGACCAGACTGTTCACTGCACATGTAACCACTACCAGTCAAGCCAGAGAGCAAAGCCACAGGATAGGGACCCAAGGGTGACACCAGGCTGTTTCTTCTCCTGTGCAAAAAACATTATCTTCCTGATTCTGAAAAGAACAGATCAGAATGCTCTTGGCATAAGAGATTCATCTTAGTTGCTCTTGCAGATGTATCCTGAGTTACCAACAAAACCTACTTGGCAATCAAGTTGCCTGTAAATCAGAAGTCTTCAGATTGCTGCAGACCACTGCGGTCGTCCATTCTAAGCTATCTTCACAAAAAGGAAATGAAAAGTTAAGCCTGCACTTTATTTCTTCTCCTACTGATGGTAACAGTAAGAATCAACTCCTCCACAAATCGTCAGAAGACACCCTTACGCTGGTGACCAGATGATCAATACGAGGAAATGCCAAGTGTGGTTCCACATTGTTCTTCCAAGGCAGCTCAGCCAGAACAAGCTCTCTTTCAACTCTTCTGTATGTGGCACCACAAAATCTATGTGCAACAGGAAGATTTCAGATGAGTGTTTAACCCTGGTAAACACCATTTCCTGGCAGTGCTTGCCATTTTCAAAAGCACCCTGATGTAACACCCTTTGAAAAGGAACTTTGTCTCTTCTCAGATTTTTTTAGTTTGGAGGATTCATCAGCGACATGAAAAAGCCACAACAGCTTCAAAAAACTGATCACAAGAAGAACGTCATAATCCTGCTTGAAATACACCTGGCACAAGATATTCAGGAAGGAGTGAAACGCACTGCTGGAGGGATGGCAGCGCCTGCACTGCAAGGGCACGTCCCTGGGACTACGGCTGCCCTCGAGGCGGCACCCCTGAACCCCCGGCGGTCCGTGTTCTCCTGCCACTGTTACTCCCCAGATCCGAAGGCCCCCCCGCCGTGCGCAGCAGCGGAGCCGTGAACAGCCCGCGAGGCGCCCAGGACGAGCGGGGAAAAGGGCAGGCAGCGCGGGGCTGCGGGGGCTCGGCCGGGCGCCCCCGTAATCACCCACAGGCGCGGGCACCGGGGGAGGGGCGGACAGCGCAGCCTCAGCCCCGCACCATGGCAGCCCTGCCCGGCGGCCTCGGCCCGCCCCGGTACTCACGAGTTGGTGTGCAGGTACTCGAAGGTGAGCTGCGCCCGGTTCAGGCTGCTGTAATTAGCCAAGGCCATCGCGGCGGCGGCGGCGGCCGGGCCGCGTGCGCCTCGAGGCCTCCCCGCCCGCCACCCCCCGTCGCCGGTCACTGCCCCCACCGGACGGCCAGCACCGCACTGCAGGGCGGGGCGAGGCGGGGCCCCCGCCGTGCCGCGCCTGCCGGCTGCGGCTGCTGCTGTTGCTGCTGTTACTGCTGCTCGCGGCTCCGCGCCCGACCAGCGCCTCTTTGTCTCCGCCGCGATGGCGATGGCGATGGCAATCACGGTTGCGCCCGGCGCCGCCGCCGCCTCCTCCCGCAACCGCCCCCGCTCGGCGGGGCGGGGCCGCGGCGCTCACTGCCCATTGGCCTGGCCGCGGCACGTGACGAGAGAGAGTCATGGCGCGGGCGGCCGCGGCTTCTCTTCCGCCGCGTGACGGCTGCGCGCGGGCTGGCGGGTGGAGGGAGGGAGGGAGGGAGGGGATGGGATGGAGGAGTGCTCCTGTGGCCCGATCCGTCCTGAGGACGCCCCGCGGGAACGATGGAGCCGGCGGGGAGCAGGGCGGGGGAAACGGAGCCTTGCCTGACGCCGTCCTCTGCGGCGGGGGATGTGGCTGCGGCGGGCCGCACGCCAGGTCCAGCGGAGCGCAGATCTCGGGCGGCACGCGCGGTACGGGAGGAGTGTCCGTGCCTCCGTCAGAGGGACGCAGCCGGATGGAGAGACCCAGCCGCTGAAATGGCTTTTGGCTTGCAGCGTGCATGGACTTCAGAGGGTGGCTGGTGGCTGCAGCAAATACAACCTATGAAAGATCTGGGAAGTCTTTAAGGAGAAGCTACTGGATGTGCCCTTGCTTAAGAAAACATATTAATTGGGCAGATAAACTCATAATTATTTTTGCTTCAATCTGATGCCTTTGATTAATCTTGAAATCCGAAGGGATTGAGCAAAGTGGGGCTTCTTTGCTTGTTCCCCTCCAAACCACAGGCTGAACCCAGGAATCCTGAAGGCCAAGAATACTTTACTGAACGCTTGATTTGCCCGGTGAAAATGCAGACCAGATTCTCCTTTAATGGACTGTAAAACAAGATGGCTGCATCTCTTGTGTCTCAGATAATAGGAATCCAAACTAAGGATCCAAAATCTGAAAGGAGTTCAGTCTATGCAGAAACTGGTGCCGTATATCCAAGCTATGCAGCAAAAAGTTAATGATCTATTAATCGTGAATGGCTAAAATCTGAATTTGTCTTTAAGTTGCTTGCCTCCCATTTTGTTTGCAATACCTTCTGGTCTGTGTGTTTGTGTGAAATGGGTCCCCAGCAAACCAGAGCTGATGAGTCTGCAGCTTTGACGTGAGAACTTCACTTCCCAGGACTGCATTTAGTTCTGTTCATTCTCAGTTCAACCTGTTTAGGTCTAAAGATTTCTTAGAGGCCACAAGTTGTGTTATTCCTGCTGACAGGGCATTCTGTGTGTCTGTAGTCCTCAAAAAGTCACTGCAAACATGCATGCAGTGACTCTCTAGGCCTTATCTCTGAAAAGCTGTGCACAGCAGAACATCAAAACTGCATGAAAGAATTATGAAAACTACTGCCAACAACTGTGTTTAAGTGTAATTTAGTTTATGACAAAGTGTCTGTATGAGTCTCTTAAAGATTGTACCATTATCTCTTGTGCTCAGCTTTTATTTCATCATTTTGCAGTCAATATAGGAAGCACATGTTCAAAAGCAATATAAATCCCATCAGTGTACAGGCAAAGTAACTACCCACATACATGTTCCTAAGGAACATGAACCTGAACTTGTGTATCTTGTCAGCCTTGCCCTCTTTGGCACTCTGGTATCTCTTCTTTGCCTAACAGTAACTTTGTCTCATCATCATACTTTGCCTTCAGGAAGGAACAGGTATATGCTTCCTGAGATTGAAGAGGTTGACAACATCAGCATAGTAGTGCAGCTGTCTGGAACAGAGCAGTTGGACACTGTGGGATCTGACTTGCTGCCAGAATGCCAGTCCTTTCCATCTGGCCCTTGGGGGTAGACAAGTACATTGTAGTTCCATTTTATTTGGCCAGTTCCAAACAAAAAATTACTCTTTTCCATCCCACCATTTCATGGTGTTGAATTCCAGGTTTTTTTCACTTTTTTTTTTTTACAAAAGTGAAATGAAAATTTCATTCTTACACTTGCAATAGCTGTTCTGAAGTAGGTTTCAGACATGTTTCTGACCTTGCTTTTGGATCTTTCTTGCCCAAGTCTTGAAAGAGTTGTATGATTGTTCATTTGCCCTCTTGAGTTGCCAGATACTGTGCCTAGGAATACCAAAATTAATTTACCTTCTGCATTCAACATTTGGATAACACCACAACTCTACCTGAGCCAAAGCAGAGCTATTCTGTGGTGGGAACCTGTCTGTCAATGGATAGAGAGATGATATGCTCCTTTTGCCTGTGAAAATGTGCTGCTGCTGCAGATTGTTGAGTTCCTTAGTGCTTTTGAGATGGAAGTCTTCCCACTACAAATTCACATTACCCTCTTTTGGGGCAGCTGTTTCCTCTTGAAAACTCTCCATACTTGTGTATAGATCTCTCTGTTGGAAGGATTATGACAGGCAACTTGCCTTTGTTTTCCATCTGCTGCCAGCACCGTTTCCCTGCGTTGCTGTAAGCAACAGGGTTTCTGCAGCCAGCTTCCACGAACGAGCAGAACAGGACTGGCTTCTTAAATACTTCTCACCCTTGAGGGGTTCTTGTTGCAATAGGAAGCAGCACATAACTTCCCAGATAAATGACCTGTGGACTGGGGGTTTGTGCACCCTGTACCTATGGAGCTTGAGGCAAACTGGACTGCTCGTCAACCCATGGCTGAGTTTCTTACTCTGAAATAATCCCCTTGTAAAACTAGTCTTTTGATCCCACCACACTGGTCAAATTTTGTGTTTCAAGGCTGGGGAGTGAGAGTTCCCATGCAGTTGCGTAGAGTGTTTGCTGGGTCCTTAGTCTGGTGTGGTGTTTTGCTCAGCCTCTTTCCATTGGAACCTAGGCCATAGCCTGAGGTTGGTGAACAGTTTATTTAGGTAGCCCTTGTTCTGAAAATTGGAGATAACTGCTTCTAACACCTATGGGGGTCTTGAATCAACAGTTATTCCTTGTCTCCCCTAATTTTTACAAAACTAGACTTCCAAGCCAGTATTTTATGGGTGACTTGCCATAGTGGTGAGTACTATATTCTGCACCAGACAAGTGTACTTAAGACTGTATCTACATGTCTTTTCCACACTCCTGTGAGGTTTCCCGAGTTAACTCTTAGTGGCTTTATTCTATGTTCATGCACATAAAAGATGAAAACCTTTGCATTGTAGAAATGAGGTTTTCACTGGCAGAGTGACATAAGTACTGCAGGCAGTAAAAACTAAATCTGAGAACACCAGTATTTCTCAGGTCCTTCCTTTACTCTGGAAGGAAAAATAGCATCTGACACTCTGAGTACAAGCTCCTCCATACGTTTTGTGACAGAAGTTGCTCAAGTGTTCTTTTTTCTACTGAGTGTTCACTTTTGAGATACTTCTTTTAAGAAGTTACGGTGCAGTTACAGGCCCTGATAACCAAAGTGGCATGGATCCTGAAATTATAGAAGGAATTTCAAAGTACCTTCCATGAATGAGCTGTGAAATCATCATGTTGGCTCACAGGTTTTTGGTTCATTCCTTTGTGTGGTGCCACACGCTGGGTCAGCTGCATGATTCCATCTGACTGTCTCTCTGTCAGAAGCTTCCTGCCATGAAATACACTACTCCCTCAAAACAGCATAAGGTCTTCTTTAAATGGAGTGTGCCTGTCTCCCAGAGAAGGGTTGCATTATTCATCAAAACATTCTGCCTTGTTTTAGACATGAGTTGAATTTCAGGATCAACTCAATGCAATACAAGAACACACAGGACATGAAGTCAAGACTGTAGAAGAAACAAGTGGTTTTTCCTGGCTTTTCCTAGTAAGGAGTTCTGCCTTATGTGACCTGGGGTAGTCCAGTTTCTGTGTTCATAGTTATGTGTGTCCAGCCTCCCTGTCATTCATGTCAAGCAGCAGAGCAATTTCCTGATGAAAGTATTGTTTTCTCCTATGCTGGGAGATCTAAATCCTGACATTCTTCTCTCTGGAACAGTCATTTAATGAGGAGTCACCGAGTCAGTCCTTGCAAGATATGCAGACCAAGATGTTCAAAATGTGTATGGGAGGCATAAAAGTTCAGAGACCTTTTCTGTAGTGCAAGGTGTCAGGCTCTTGCTTCTTTGTTTCTAGGGAAAGTCACACCACACCATGTATTTAAATTCATTATTTTGGTCTGGGTACCAGTCTCAGTGAGACAGTGGCTCTCAGAAGTGAGTTTGTAAATGAAATTACAGGAGAACAGAAAGGATAAGAACAGATGAGAGCTCTTGAAGTGAGAAGCAGGAAAATGTCAGCAGAATGGTGGGTGATGAGAATCCTCCACTACCAGTCATGCTCATCCTGTCCTGAGTCCAGCTTTAATTAATGAACTAAGCAAAGAATGGAATTAATAGACATGAAAAAAGATATAAAATGTCAGTATAGGATTACTGCATCACCTCTGGCCCAAGACAGAAAATACCATGTGTCTTTGTGAGAATGACCTGCAGAGGAGCCCACGAGAAGCTAGTAGAAGAAGAGTGATGATGACATCTTGAAAGAATTCAGCTGGCACCCTTGTAAGAGTTGCAAATGGCATGAACCGATCATTTGTCAGTTTGGCCTCTGCTGGATGGTTTTCCACAGGGATACTGAAAAGGACCCAAGCCTGTAGGCTTCTTTCTTTCTAAGCTGTGATTGCAAGACATTTCTAGAGGCTTCTACCAACATGAGAAGGGGTGCAGGCTTCTTAAGAAGTTGACTAACTTGCAGAATTATTTTTTTCATGAGCAAATACTTTTCCTTTATTTGAAATATGTGGACTATGTCACCTGTTGGCTTTATTCAGTTCCGAGCATCTTTTTAAACCAGCCTGATGAATGTGCCTAACATGGGCAGCTCAAATAATTTCAGTTTGGCAAAGCTGCAACAACCAAAACCAATCTTGTAGTGAAAAAACTTATGTATGGGGTGCCTCTTAGAAGTAACATCAGAGTAGACTAAGCTGTGATAAGAATGAAGAGATGAACACCCATACGACCACATCTGGTACAGAACATGGCTGGGGAGTGCTCAGTAGGGAGCAAGGCTCTACAGGTTCTTCCTATTAAGACATCTCCCAGTGGTGACTGACAATAGGTAGCTGCTGCTTCTAGTGTGTGCTGTGAACACTACCTTGTGTTAAATGTTTTATGTCATCTCTGAGGGTGTTCATCTCCCCAGATTTTAGATGCAGACAGGTACAAAGTGCACCAGAACCCCAGATTCACCTTCTGCACTATGTGAAATGGACATCAAAGAAGATGGGCTTGGCTGCCTTGGTGGGAGAGAATGAGGGAGACTTTACAGGTGCATCTTCTCTGGCATGTAATGATTAGTTGAAAGCTGGTCAGTCTGAGGATTGCAAACACGAAGTCAAGAAGTGGTATGAAGAGCAAAAGTACCATAGAAACAGACTAGCAAAAAGCTGTCAGGCAGCACTGTGTCAGTACACAGCTCTGTAGACTTGTCCCTAGCCTGAGCGGGATCTCTCAGGAAGCCTGGAGGTCCTCAGGAGGAAAGCAAAAATCAAAATAAAAGAAACTGTGGGGGCAATGCCTCTTTTTTTCCAACAAGATCACCCTGAAGTTATTTGTTCTTGTCACTCAGACCTTTTGTCCAGGCATGGTTATTTTCATTAAGAGAAAGAAACACTGGAAAGGTTTCATCAGCACAGTTGGATCATTTCTTGTGATGGTTTAGCCAGTGCTCAGCAATCATGTAATCCGATTAGTGTCACCATGCTTGTTCAGTACATCCTGCGATCCCCTTCTTCGTGGGCTCTTTGTCCTTTACTAATGAACTGGACAATATATGTTCTATTCTTACATGAGCCTAAGTGTTTAGAAAAGACACCTTCGCTCTGTAAAGATGGGTTTGCCTGTGTGTCTCTTCCACACTGTTTCTTTCCCCTCTCCCCACCTAACCTGACCTGATAAGAAAGAGCAAAGTATCTGTGAGCTCACACAGTGTGGTAGTGGCACATTTCCTACAGGCATGTGGGATAGTAGGTATGTGAAAGCCAGTGAAAAGAGACGGTCTCTGGCATGTGCTGAAAGTCAGCTAAGATACTGCAGCAACTGTGGCAGCAGTTGAAACAGGAAAATACCAACGTCAATGACATTAGTGCAGACTTCATAGAATCATAGCATAGTTTGGGTTGGAAGGGACCTTCAAAGCTCATTGAGTCCAGCTCCTCTGCATTGAGCAGAGATATCTAGAGAAGGTTGCCTGGCCTGAAATGTCTCCAGAGATATTGCATCCAGCACCTCTCTGGGCAACCTATACCAGTGTTCTACCACCCTCATGATAACAAATGTCTTCCTCGTGTTCAGCTGAGCCTCTCCTTTTTTAGTTTAAAACCATCACCCCTCATTCTGTCGCAACAGGTCCTACTAAAATGTCTCTCCCCATCTTTCTTATAGGCCCCTTTCAAGTACTCTAAGGTCTCCCCAGAACTTTCTCTGAGTTGCTGGCAGATAGCTGGTCTAGCCTGAGGTTAAATGGAGGGGTGACTGTCTCCACTGCAAAAAGTGAAGAAGCTAGGGGGGGTCCAGCCCTCACATGGGGCTGTGCAAACAGAGCAAGAAGCAACCCAAGGGGTGAGAGGTTGTGTCAGACCTGTCCTGGATGGAGAGTGCCTAATGGCAGTGTGGCCTGACTCACCCAGGCTGGAATTACTGAGTGAAGGTGCAAAGTTATAAGAATTTAAGCTGGCTGGGGAGTGGGTGGGAGGAGGAAAGAACTGGGGTAGGTTGCATATATATCAGGGGGAGATGGGGGCAAAATAGAGGGCAAAGCAAAGCATGTGGTTGGCTGGTCCCAGTGCACATCAAATCAGATGCAGTCAGCATGAGGACAATGAACCCACTGTGGCCATGTGAGTGGGTTTGCCTTGCTACTGCAGCCAGGGGGATGGGATGTGACCCCCAGCACCACTGAACAAGTTCCCTGACAAAGTCTACACTCAGTGTAGCGCAAATTAGCATCACTGTTCATCTGAATCTCAGAAAAGACCACCTAAGGAATGTCATCTGTATCCACATCCCTTTGCCGTGTCCTTCATGCAAAAAGACTGGAGGAAGGAGGGAGATCATAAACCGTCCTCTCGCTTCCCAGGGAGAAAGGCCACAGGCCTTTCCCCAGTCTGCTGCTGGCAGTGTGTTTTTTAGTTCAAGGCATTACATCTCACAGACCTCACAACAGACTTTGCAGCACTCACAGGTATCTGACTCAAGCCAGGTGATCCTCACCAGGAGGAGCT
The DNA here is from genome assembly GCF_012275295.1 of Melopsittacus undulatus. Classification (NCBI taxonomy): domain Eukaryota; kingdom Metazoa; phylum Chordata; class Aves; order Psittaciformes; family Psittaculidae; genus Melopsittacus; species Melopsittacus undulatus. Next base: position 184,332 of record NC_047538.1, on the reverse strand, counting down.
CAGCCACTTGCAGGCAGCAGGGACATGTGCAACCTGACCTGTCAGTGCACCTCAGTGCCATCAGAAGCCATCTCAACTCCAAACCCAACATGTGGAAGGTGCCTGAAAAATAAGAGAAAACTTTTGCGTCAGGAATGAGTCAGGGCTTTGGTAGGTTGTGTTCTCAAATATTTATTTCAGTGTTCTTGTAAATGTTTTATTTGAAGAAAAATATTGTAATTGGCCAATATTCCACAGAATCTAAATATTTTGCTCTAAGAGAGTGCTTCATCCACTCCCAGAGATTTGATTCTTTGCAGATTACATGGTTCGAGCTCTGGGTATGATGAGGGCTTCCCCCCACACTCTGTTTACATGTGACTAAGGCCTCAATCCAGTCATAGAAAAGGCTTAGGGGTTTAGCCTTGGTTAATCCTGAAAAATAGCATTTCATCTGACAGACTTTTCCACTGAGAACAAGGAAGATGGGAAAAGTGCACATTGGAAGAGGATGGGACAATGGAAGGGCAAAAGCAGAGCCTCCCTGTCCCACCTGCACTGGTTGTGGAGAGAAGGGGCACTTGGCAGGAACGACATGCCCTTGCAGTAGAGGCCATGTGATACCAGAAGCCACGCAGCATGAGGAGCCCATAGAGTGGTGTGAAACAGGCAGTGTGACTCTCTCCCACACCTGGGGCTTGTCCCAGAGAACTCCTTGAGGCTTTCCAAAGCTGAGCAACCTGTGAAGAGGTTCATCTTCCCTCTGTTTTGGCAAGTGTATCATTAGTTTTGTAGTACTCGAAGGCTTTCAGGCACATTGGGTGGTTCCTGCTGTGAAGAAGTGTCCTATTCTACACCCAGGTCTCTGCTGTGTGCTGGTTTCATGATTCAGAGGTCCACCAGGGAGAGCGGGGTGCAAGCCTGTGCTGAGGATGTTGAGGGCTTCAATGTGGCAGGGCTCCCATCAGAGCACATAAGGGGCTGGCCCTGCTCTTCCCATTCCTTGGCCCATGACATAGCTGAGGTCGGGCTGCCAGGCTGTGGGGTTTAGAACAAGCAGGCACCAGCTCTTAGTTATGCAGATAAGCAAAGGGCATCTTTTTTTTAGCAGTGCTGGTAACTGATAGGAGCTGGACATCTTCACTGAAACAAGGAGAAAGATGCAGGAGCTGGAGGCCAGACAACTGAGGGATAGGAGCAGCAGTGTGCAGCACTGCATGGAGAAGCACACTCAGCTGACAGTCCACCATCCCAGCCTGCTGTTGCATACTCATAGCTAGTGAGTTTTGGATCAGCTGGAGATCCCTGCTGCCACTGAGAGGTCATGTCTTTCACAGGGAGCTGGAGTGATGGTCCCCTTATTGCATGTGGTAGTTGGTGGGACTAGCTGTCTACTTTTTTGCTTTCAGCAGCACCCAGATGAAGTATAGGGCAGCAATTGTTCCATGGTGCATTCTGAGTGGCCAGTCTGTAAGTACCCACTGTATTTACAAGGGTGGTTAGGGAGGTCCATAGAGCATCTTAAGGATTGTGAGGGGGTTTTTGTAACATCAGCTTGAGACTTTGATCCATTTTATGATGTCAGTGAATGTTGCTGATATCCTTAATCATTCTGCTAGGTTCACTTTATCATGTGTACCTGGGGCCAGAAAACAACTGGTACTGGGAGAAGAGAAAAACTTGTAGCAACAACTTGCTGACTTGTAGGATGGCAAAGGCATGCACATGTTTAAGAATGAAAGATAAATGCTGTGGGTGGGATCAGGAGAAGCTTTATTTTGTGACAGCTGGTTTTTGTCTTGTATCACAGCTGCAGGAGTGGGAACAAGAATGGGGCATATTTTGGGTGGCTGGCAGAGCAGCTTCCTCAAGGGAAAAGATACAGCAAGAAGGGCCTCCAAAGGTGGGCTCAACTTGCAAGAAAAGTCAGAGGTTTTGTGAAAGGTTATTGTAAGATTTCTGTATGTGCCATCATACAATGAGCAGAGTGAAGAAATCATATAGTAGCAGGAAATAGCTGTTGGTCACATATTTCTAGCTGGGTTATATACAGTGTGTTTTGCTGTATGTGTATGGAAGCATGGCTGGTGTTCAAGAGGTGTCTGTGAGCATGTTAAAGTAGCAAAACTCCTCAACAGACAGCAAACTGCAGCATTCAGAACTACTAACATAAAATCTCCAGTGCCTTTTATAGGTAGATCTGGAAATACGCCTAGGAAGAGTCCATTGGCCTTAGAGGGTGCCATGAGATCTCTGATGCCAGGAAGGCTGGCATTCCTGCAGTAAGGTTCATTGTTCCCCTTTGCAGTGCCAAATAAATCCTTTCTGTTCCTTTGCTTTGGATGGAAGATAAAAATTACTCCAAAATCACCTCCAGTAACTTCTTTGAAGGAGGTCTATTGTAATCATCTTTGCAGGTAACAGTCTCTTTGGTGTAGTGACAGTGAAGAACTCAGGTCCTAGTCTGCATCCAAGTTGTTTGCATCCCAGGTAACTGGAGCAGCAGCTTGGCAATCACTGAAGCACAGGATCTGCCATTGGATTGGAGTGCAACAGTCAACCATGACTGAATCCCAAGGAGTACAGTGCTGGTTTGTGACCTCTGCACAGGCTGGAGCTACAGATGACCCCAATTTAATGACTGAAGTTGGGTCTTGCAAGAATGACCCACAGAAAAGGAAAGGATAGGAGAGCACCTCATGGATTCAGCAGAGCAATGGGGTGCTGGTGGAATCATTTGCTTGGTAAGGACCAGCTTGTACCAGCTTTGCAGTGGATAAATGAAGCTTCCATCTCCAAAGTGAATTTGAGACCACATATGAAATGCCAATGGTGTGATAGCAATCTTTCTGTACATAGACAGGGCATTTTAATGCAACATAACTCAGCCTGCCTGCAGCAGACTAGGCATACCAACATGGATTAAGAGTCCAGTGCAAGTCTTGGCAGAGTTACAGCTGGGTAGAGAAGACTCCTCACCAGCCAGCTGTTCAGTTCTTTCTTATATAAGCTGTCTAGACCAGACAAGAGGAAACAAAGCCATAAGACTCTCATGCCTTGCACAGAGGGTCTTCAACCTACAGCTTTCAGATTTGAGCTTAAGCAGAGCAAGGGGGTGAAGGATATTAGTAGTCAAGACAGCTATGCATAGAATAGTCTATGAACAACTGTAAAAATAATGGAAAAGAACAGGAGCTGATGAGATTTATTACAACTAGGAAAACATTTGATGTTTTGCACACAGAAGGATCCAGTTTTGCCAAGACGTGTCCTCACAGGGAGCCTGCGAGACTCGGGTAGTGCAAGAGGATGCAGCATTGAGCCACGGGAGAGAGGAAGGATGGTCCTGGTGAGGAGCAGCCCCAAGAGCACACACACACTCAACAATATTTTGCCAGATTTTCTTAATTCCTTTTGTCTGTTCCAGAGGAGATTCAAGTGAATATGAGGAGACAATGTAATCACAAAAAAAAAATGGTCTTAAAATAGGTCACATGGCAAATGATACAGAAGGGCCTGTGGCTGGGACTGGTGCTGAAGCAACCAGAGCTGTCACCAGAGAGCAGCAGAGCAAGGCTCAGCCTCTTGGTCAGTAAGGACATGATAGTCCTGGAGCATGGGGCAGAAGCCTGGAGATGTGACACACAGCCAAGCCTCACACCAGGTGGCAGGACATAACCCTCTGGGTGCAGCCCTTTGTCAGAGCCTGATTTGGCTCATTAGCCATACCAGAACTGAGTACCAGGACAGCTTCCAGAGTGCTTGGAACAATGTGGCACTGGCAACTGTGATGCTGTTTCCATGCTGGGGGCCCACAAGAGAGCAGCAACTGAGCAGTGAGGCACAAGGGGCCTGTGCTTCACACCTGCCTGCAGCCCCTCTGGGGCTGTTCGCAGGAGCAGGTTTGTCCTCAGTCCTGGAGGAGACACTGTGCCTCTCAGTGGGGCTGCAGAACCCAGGGTAACCCTGGGCTTGGTGCTGCATCTTCCTCTGCAAAGGCAATTTGCTGCTCTGGGATAAATGGTCTGTTTGCCTTGGCATGAGGCTGCAGAGAGGACCTGGGGAGTCCAGGGGGTCTGGCCACCTCTGCCCATGGCACAGTGCTGCCACTTGTTTGTCTCTCCTCTAGACTCTGAGGACCTACCCTAAACACATTCCTGCAAGAACAGTCACCCTGTTCTTAACACACAGCTTGTGAATGAAGCCAGATTTTAGGGCAGTATGAAAAATGGATTCCTTGGCTCCCTTTCAGCATCCTGATGGTCAAAAACCCTGACAGGCAAGGTCCTTGGAAAGGCAAGGTGGCTGCTGTGAAGTCTTCTGGAAACCCCTAGAAGGGCTGGCATGTTTGATGGTGTCTGGAGGTTGGGATTCTTAGGAGTAGGTTACCAGGAGTGGCATTTTTCCTGAACCTCCATCCTTTTTCCAAACCCTTCCTTTCTTGGCCACAGCATATCTCAATATTGTGATCTATGGGTTCTAGAGGTGTTCCAAAAGGGGAAAAGTAACTTTGTTTGCTCAGTGTGACAAAGACATTGGGAAGGGGGGGGTGGGAGGGGGGGTGGGGGGAGAGTGCTGGGGAAGAACAGATCACCTCTTAGGAATGTCCTGCCTGTGGAAATACTGAAGCAGTCTCCCTCTCCAGCACATGCAGCCAGGGCCTTATGCAAACTCCCAGCTCTGGGGCCAAGCTAGAGCCTCCCTCTGGTCCGAAAGCACAGAGATCTTTCTCTCCAGCTCCAAGTGGGGCTTTTGAGATGGCCAGGAGCTACAGTTTCCATGTGTCCTGGTTCCCACAGCTGCTCTAGGTGCAAAGCACAGCAGGATGAGACCCTGTGTGTCAGTGCCCCCATACCTTGGGAGGGTTATAACCCTTCAGAAGAAGGAAAGGCAGACAAGTAACATCTGGGGGTCTGGGAAGGCTGGGGGGAGAAGTTCTCTATCCCGGCAGCACTGGCTGCACAGGGTCACAGCTCTGCAGCAAGCTCCCTGCCAGCAGTCCAGGGAATGAGGCCATAGAGTGCTCCTGTGGGCATCTAGTAGGACAGGGACCATGTGCTCAACTTGGGCACACATGTTGCCATGGGCAGATCCATCTGGAAGTGCCAAAGTACAGCAGAGAATGGAGGTGGCCACTCTCCTTCACAGTGGTGGCAGCCCTGTCAGTGCTGGAGATGTTGACAGCAAGACCCCGACTGTCCTTAAGGAGGACACTCCAGTCCCCTGGGCCCACTGCCCAGGAGTAGGCTACAAACTCAAGGGCAGTGTCCTGAGCAGATGACAGCTTCACTCCAGACTCTGCCTCCAAGCACTTTCTGCTCCTGGCAGACAGTGCCTTGCCTGTAGCCATGTCCTGTATACCAGGATGCTGTGCAACACCATGGTCCATCCCTGGACTGCTGAGCTCCTGCAGCACTGAGCACTGATCATGTTTCCCTCTCTTGGGGCCATAGGCAAGGTGGATTCATGGCAAAGAGGTCCCCAAGCAGTGTCAGAGGCACTGCAACAGGAACAGATCCAGACTGCTGTGGTGGTAGTGGTGCCGCAGGACAGGCGCTGGGAGAGGAGCCCATACATGCTGCTGGGTCCTTTGCTGGCTCCTTCTGCAGGGCAGGGGTGGAACAGCCTGTGCTTGCTGCACAGGATCCCAGGGGACTCTGCCCAGGACAAGGGTCAAAGGTGAGAAGAGGGAAAAAATCCAAGCAATGGATTCGTTCATCTGAGGTTTAACTCTTACCAGGGAAGGCCATGCTGGGGCAGGAGTTCAGTGCCTGTGCTGTAGCCCCGCAGCAGGACATGAGCTAGACCAGGGTGTGCATGGTGCAAGTAGGGAGGATGCGCTGGCTGATCTAGCACCCACACATGCAGTGCAGGATCCTTCCTCTGCAAGAGGCTCCTGCAGGGAGTGCAGGTTTTGCCCAAAGAGGGCTGAGCACCTCAAACAGGAGTGGCACCAATGCAGTCAGATCCCTGGCACAGCAAGATGCGAGACGTGCACTAATGCTCAGCATGTCACAGCTGCCTGACACACACCACCAACCTTAGGCAAGGGTGCCCACACCTCTCTAGGCAGCAGGAGCACACAGACTAGAGCCAGGAGACAGATGCACAAATCTGTCCATTCACTTCCTTGTGTGCAGGTAGAGGCACAATAGAGATCCAGTCCTGGAGAGCTACATATGGGGCAAATTGCTTCTAGCTCAGTGTATGCTTTCTGCATGATGGTTCTCCTGCATGCCAGACAGGTACAACTGTTGTCATGTGCCTGCAACATCATTGCTCCTCCACAGGCACTGTGGTGACCCAAAAGTGAGACTTTCCTTGTCATATGGTTCCATGCCATCCTGGGTGATGCAGCACCCCCAGGGCAGGAGGCTGCTCAGCAGCAGGATGTGAGGAATCCATCACACCTGATCTTTCCCTGGATCCCAGCAGGACATGAGTCACACCTGAGAAATGGGGACATGTGCTTTGCCACTAGTGCCCTGTCCTAACCAAATGGCACTAGTACACCAGTTCTGTGCAGGTAGATGGTCCTTGTGGCTGGTCTGGCCACAACAGAGCTGCTGTAATGCTGTCCTCATCCACCTCTAGCTGTACTGCTTGTCCCATCTCTTCATAGGTATTCTCCTATGTGTCCTCTCTGGCCACCCACCCTGTCCTGCCCAGCCTCCATCCACACCTCATGGGGAGAGCTCTTTACTCATCCCTTGTCCTGCCATATCTCTGTGGGGTGCACCCACTGCCAGGTGCTGCCACCTTTTTGGGATTGGACAGCCCTACATTCACCCCCAGGTCCTGCTGCTCTGGCCTGTCTTCATTCCAGTCTCAGCACTAACCCAGCTACGTGATGCCCAGGGACCTGTTGTCCAGGAAGATCTTGGCACATCACACCCAAGGGTGCAATCTCCAGAAGGGAGAGGAGGAGGCATAGAGAGCTGCAACGTCACGGAGTCAGAGTTTCTCGCCTGCCTGGGAGCTCGGCACTGGTGCTCAGGGAAGCACGTCTGAGAGTCTCAAAACTTGGCCAGCATGATGTGGTGTTATTGACTGTCAGAGTAGGGTGCTCCATGGGAACTTCCCTGGTGTTTAGAAAACGAGTGACAGCATCAGGCTATTTGCCATTGGCAAAGAGCAGTGTGATGAAGCAAAGAACCATCCTCCTCCTCCTCCTTCTTTTCCATGGGCATGTTCGGCCACTGTTGTCAGCCAGGGCTGAGTGACAAGTCCCCCTCCCTGCCTTTCTCTGGCAGGTGGGGCCAGCCAGGTGCAGCTGATGTGTGACCTGGAGAGCAGTCACACAGCCTTGGGTGAAGGAAGGGTTGGGATCACACAGGTTTGTGGGTGTCAGCTATTCCAGGGGGAGGAGGGGCAAGGCTGGGAAAGCTCCTGCGTGCTCCCAGGACTCTCCTCTCCCCACTGCCAGGGTCGAGCAGCCTGTGCAGCCCTGCACTGCATGTGGTTCTGAAGGCCCATGGGCCCAAAAGATACTGAAATCTCCTTGCCTGGTGCTGCATCCAGGTCCCTACCTTGGTCTGCATTGTCCTACCCTTGAGTAATCCCGGCCGCTGTGCCAGACCAGTCACAGACACGTGCTGGCACAATTCCATCACGGGTATTTAGCGTTCCGTGCAGTGCATACAAAAGGAACCCAAGGCACTCGTGGCTGTTCCATCTGCAGGGGAATCTGCCGCCTGCGCCCTCTCATGGCAGCCCTGTGACTTCAGCAGCGGGTGGGATCACATCCTCCCTGCCCGCTCTGGATGCGCTGGGCAGCAGCCCCAGCAGCCCACCCTGCTCTTCCCAGAGCCAGGCCTGGTACCAGACACCCTGTGCTCACTGAGAGGGGTCTGAATCTCTCCTTGCTCCACTTCCATGGGAATAAGGTCTGTTTCTCCGAGGCTGCACTTGGCTGGAAGCACGCACCCCTCACTGCTGTGGGGAGTCCCAGGGGGTGTGCATGGAACCGAAGAGGGCTGTGGGCTCCAGGCTGCACCAGCCCTTTGTGGTGTGTGTGCAAGGATGAGGCTGGGTCATTACTTGAGGTGAATGAAACCAGGAGAGGTGCAGACCTGCAGGAGCAGGAGCAGGATAAATACCACTGCACATGCTGAGAGCTGTGCATCCAAGGCTGCTTTATCAGCACAGTTCAGTGTGTTTCTGCAGCTGGGTCTTCTGTGCAGGAAGCCCAGCATCAGTGCAGCCAGCCATGCAACCAACAAACTAGTTGTGCCACCACCAGCTTAAGGTTGCCAGTGGGGACACCTGCACCCCAAAGGCACGAATGCTGCTGCCAGCTGCTGCGTGACAGCAGTGCCGGCTCCCCAGGCACAACCTCAGCCGAGGGACTGTGTAATGAGCAGAGCTACAGGCAGTGGAGACCTCTGTGTGGCACATGTGGCACACAGCAATCATCCAGCAAGTGAAGATTGTGTCACTTCTGAGACTGGCAGAGGGATAGGAAAGGCCTGTTGGGAGGCACAGTGCTTAGGGGAGTTTGCTTTAGCAGTTGTTTGGGAAGGAGCTGTCATAGAATCATACAGTCAGGTTGGAAAAGACCTTTAAGATCATCAAGTCCAGCTGTTACCCCAGCACTGCCAAGGCCACCACTAACCCATAGCACTGAGGCCTCATCTCCACGGTGTGTGAACACTTGCAGGGACGGTGACTGCAGCCCTGCCCTGGGCAGCCTGTTCCAATGCCTGACGATTCTTTTGGGGAAGAAATTTTTCCTAATATTCAGCCTAAACCTTCCCTGGTGCAGCTTGAGGCCGTTTCCTTTTGTCCCATCCCTTGTTCCATGGGAGAGGAAACCAACAGCTTCTCCTATGGGCTGAAGCAGGGGAAGGGGCAAGGGCAGGGGCTAAGGCAGACGCACGGGCAGGAGTAGGAGCAGGAACAGGAGAAATGACTGAGACAGGAGCAGGGGCAGGGGCAGGGGCAGGGGCAGGGGCAGGCCGGCCTCCGGGGCACATTGGCGGTATCAGGTCAGTCACCCAGGACCCAGCAGGCGCTGTGGTACCGCCACGCACAACGGCTGGAGGGGCGGTGCCGGGCAGATTGGGGCGGGGGCAGCGGAGGCGTGGCCTCACGTGGGGAGGCGTGGCCAGACGGGGCGTGGCTGGTCCGGAGACTCCCTCCCGGCAGGAAGAGCCAATGGGGGCGGTGGCGGGCGCGTGATGGGGCGGGGTTGGGGCCGACGCTGCCCGGAGCGCGGGCTGGGCGGGAGCGGAGCGCAGTGCAGTTCGGTGTGGGACTGCAGCGCCTCGGCCGCTCTTTGTTGGCTTTGCCGGTCCGCGGCGGCGGGGAAATGTCTCAGGAGAGCTTGCTCGGCATGGATGAGGGGGCGCTGCGGAAGCTGGTGAGTCCCAGCGGCTGCCGGGCCAGGGCACGGCGCGCGCTGCCCGCAGCCGTTGGTCGCTCTGCCTGCCCCGGCTCCGTGACCCGCCGTGGGGGAGGGGCGGCCGCGCTGGCTCCCGTGGCTTAGCGGCAGCGTCGGCCCCGTCCGCGCCTCCGCGGGTGGTGGAGTTGCCGCTTTCCCTCAGCTGGGGGCAATACTGGGGGTCCCGGGCAGCAGCACCTGAGGGGAGCCTGAGCTGCGCTGGAGCCCTGGGCACCGGGGAACTCCTAGCACAAGCCGCCGCCCTGCCCCGGAACCTCCGGCCCTGCAGCTCCGACCACGCTCGGCCCTTTGCTCACACCCGCGCTCCAGCGGTACCGTCTGTCTGTTGGCTTCATCACCTTAACCGGCGACTCCCTCCTGAGACGTTTCCTGCTGCCGTCTTTGCTACCTGCTCACAACCCTCCCGGTGCCGTCTGTCCCGGGAATCTGCTCCTCTGGTGCCCGGGCCTGGCTTGGTGCCGGCAGGAGCCTCCCCATGCCCCGTGTCCTCACGGCTGGGCAGCGCCTCTTGTGCAGCCGCTGCTGCAGCAACGTCCGAGGCACTTCCCTTACTTCAGGAGCAAGGACTGGAGCGGAGCCCTGGCCCCGCGGCTGCCGGAGCCAAGTGGGCTCGTAGTGGGGTGAACCCGAAGGTTGGACTCTGGGCGCTGGGCTCTGACCCGCTCAGCCAGGGCTGTTGTTCTGGGAATCTCTTCCAACGTGCTGCCCACGTCGGGCAGCTCCGCCAATCCCCTCCAGCCCCGCGGGCCCAGGGCCGGGGCCTTACCCTGTGTCCCGGGGGCTGATCCCGGCCCGGCACTGGGGCAGCAGGAAGCTGAGTCAGCCGGGAAGGCGTCTGCGGGAACAGGAAAGGGTCCGGGTGCCGCGGGAGCTGCGGTGGGCCCTGGGCAGGGGCTGCCGGATCCTGGTGACAAACCGCAGCCCTATCCCTTGTTCCCGAGCTCAGGAGCCCACTGCCCTCCGTTGGGGCTAGCGTGGGGTCCTGGAGGAGCAGGGATGGGTGGTCTGGGCTTTTTCCCCGTACTACCAGTGCTCCGGCCCTGCCGTGTTCCAGCTGAGCTCTCTGGGCCGAAATGAAGCCCCACGAGTGATGATGGGATGGGTGTTGTGTCTGTGGTGGCTGATTTCTAGCCAGCCTAAGGAGGTGGATTTTGTCTTTGATATGGTGGGGCTTTGCATCCCCAGAGCACCCTGCTCAGGTTTCCCTGTGTTTGGGCTGGGGAAAGGCTGCTCCAAGCTGACGTGAGGTGGGGACGGAATTATTTTTCTTTCTGGTTAGGTTTTGGCTCTGATCAGCTGGAGGAGGATTAGTCCATATAAGGGAAAACTGCCTCTCCCACCGCTTTTTCCCTGCTCTCCCAGCCCTCTGCTCCGGACTGCTTCCTCTTCTCCTGTTTCCCACCAAGTGAGACTTTGGCAGCAGTGTGTTACATCCCTGGGGTCCCTAGAAGAAGGAGGCTGGGGAATGCAAGCAAGTCCCTGTAGCTCTCATACTGGGATTGTTGCTGTGCTGGAAGTTGCCCAGCTCTACCCCCATCTCCCTTCCATAGACATCCATGCATTTCTCTCACCAGCTGCCTGCTGGTACTCCAGTCCAGGGTGAAAGCAAGTTGGGATGAACCCATGATGCAGCACAAAAGTGACCAAGGCCTTGAGGAACCTAGAGAGAGAACTGCAGGGGATGTGGTGGATGCTGCTGCAGGGTGGCTTTTAGCTGGGTGTCTGGAAGGAGGGGGTTATTTGGGTGCTTGGGGCTGTGCTGGGCTCCAGGCTGTGGTCTGCTGGCCCAGTGCTGAAGAATGCTTCCTTCACTCAGTCCTTCCAGATCTCAGCCTGATTAATTAGGCAGGATGCAAATCCCCTTGCAGGCAGAGGCAGAGCAGGCTGGAGAAAAGTTGTGGCCATAAGGTCCCCTTCTTGCAGCCAGTGGCCTTTGGGAAAGGTTTCAATGGCCCCGAGGGGTGTTGTATCCCTGTCGCATACCCATTGCCTGGCTGTCCTTCCTGCTCTCCTCTGTCTGGGAGGCAGCTCCACTCCATGGCTCCTTCCAAAGGTGACAGCAAAGCTTGGGGCTGCAGGAGGTGCTTGAGGTGCTATCCCCTGAGCAGTTTCCTTGTGCCTGGGCTCCAGCCTCCCAAGTGCTCTGTACAGAGCTGCTCTGGGGAGCCAGGTGGATGCAGGGCTACTCCCTGAGGAGCTGCTTACTGTGCTGGGACTCTCAACACTGCCCTGCTTGGGTATCATCAGGAAGGTAGCTCAAGAGTGCATTGCCAGCACCCTTTTTACAAAGCTGCTTTGTGTGTGTGCTGAGGCGGGCGTTTGCTCATAACCATTAATTTGCTGCTGGCTGGGCAGGGCTGGTGGGGCCCTGGCATGTACCAATCCCTGGGCCTGCCTATGCTGGCAGGGAAGGGCCCCTCAGCCCTTTCCCATCCCTGGCTCCAGCTGTGGTTTGTGGCACGTTCCTCCTTGCTGCTGGCCATGGAACCTTAAAAGCAACTCATTTGCCTCATCCCAGCTCTGTGCTGATGTGGGCTGGAGACAGGGCTCTTTCTCCTGTCCTGTCACTGTTTTTCCTGTGATAATCCTTCCAGGGCCCAGGTACAGGTCAGATCCCAGCTGGAGCCTCTCAGGCAGAGCTGACCCTGGAGCTAGTAGGCAGGTGTCACACAGCACACAGGTGCCAAAATGCTTCCTGCTCTGGAATGCATGGGACTTGTGTTCTATCACATCTTCCCATTCCAGCACTCCTAGCTCCTGTAGCTGCTCCTGTTTCCCCCTGTCACCCTGACCCAGCTTCTGGGGCAGAGCCATACACAGCCAGCACCATAGCTAGGGAACGGCCAGGGGCTTGGCTTCTTGGTGAAGGAGTTTTTCTGTCCTCAAGGCCTTTGCATGGTTGCAGCGAGCTGTGCTTGCCACCGGGCCAACACCTCCAGCCCCTCGGTCTGGGTTGGGCTATACTCCATCACTCCCCCAGCCCATTGCTGCCACCTTGTGAGCAGCAGAGTTGGGCTTCCTGGCGTCAGCTGGAGCTGCAGGGGGAAAGGCATCTTGATGCCTTTGTCCCTGCAGACAGTCTGCCTGCAGCAGCATCCCCAAGGCCAGGCAGGGCAGGCGTAGACGGGAAATGGGAGGCCCTGTAGACCGGGGGGCTGGTTTCCTCCCTGACATTCCTCTGTCCTGGCAGCACAGTGGCTACTGCTCTTCCCAGCCACTTCCCTGCCCTTGCACCACCAGAGGTCCAGATAAGAGCATGGAGGGCTGCAGGCCCCAGCTCCAGCCCAGAGGTGGATAATCTGACTGCTATGGGATTCAGCAAGTGGCTGCAGTGTGCTGGGAGGGATGGCACTGGGAGCCAGCATGGCAGGGGGTGCCAGTGTGGGAGGGAGCACCTTCAAGTGACTGTCCTCAGGGTTAGGTGCATCTTCAGCACCAGGCTGGCTGAGGGGAGATGCCCTGGAGGTGATGGTCCAAACTGTCAAGCATCCTGCTGGAGTCTTTGCAGCTGGGGAAATATAATGCTCCTGACTGGGCCTCAAGACTGGTAGGGGCTGGAAGAGCACAATTTTGGCTACCACTGCGGTGGTACTTGACAGCTCCATACCTGCTGGTTTCACTGGGATGGAAATATCCTCCCCGGGTCCCCAGACCCCAAGAAAGGAGCATGAAGGGCTATGGCTTTGCTGGGGCCTCTGTGCAGGGTGGTTTTCTGTGTGTGGGCAGTACTTTGGGGCCCTCAGGGCTGCTCTGACTGGGTCTGGCTGAAGGACCAGTGCTGATTCCTGCTGCAGCACAACCTGAAGAGCCTGGATGGTAGCCTGGCTGTGGGAGGGGAAGGAAGGGGACTGATGCTCTTGTCCTGTGGTGCAGCCGTGGCTGCTCCCAGCATGCCAGGGCTTGACACCAGCAGCAGCTGCTGTGGATCACAGGGTTTATTTTGAATGAGCTCTGTGGGATATTGCCTCAGTCCTGATGTCTCACAGCAGGACAGTGGGAGGACAGTGGGCCTGTGCCTGCCCTGGTTGGCCTTTCCTTGTGGATCCAGCCTTCCACCCCCACTTCAGCATGGCCCCCCTCAAAGCACTTGGGCCAGTTGGCAGGACTGGGGTTCTGGGTCCCCCTTGCCAAGTCCTGGTGAGTGGTCTTTAGTGGCCTAAGGAGCACCCATAAGATTTTCCTGGAGGGGGTGTGGCTATGTGAGGTTGAGGCTATGCTTCCCACATACAAAGGACTGGACTTTGATTTGGGACAGATTCTGCTCACAGGTTTGGTGCCGAGCGCTGCCTGCCATCCCCTAGTGAGGGTAGGGGAGGGGGCTGCAGGGGGATCAGGGCAACCCCTCCTCTGTACGGTGCTGAGACATCCCCAGCCAGCACCTTGTGAGGGCTACGGGGGTGGGAGCGGAATAGACTCTGCTGTGTGTTCTCCCCACTGCTGGAAGGGCTGGCATGGGTAGGAGTGCTCATCCCTGTGCTGGTGGCATATGGGGTAGGGCTGCAGGGAACCCACCCTTGAAGGCTGTGTGGACTACCAGTGGGTATCTATACCACGTGCCCTGTCTCTTTGCCCCTGACATGCCCACCTGGAAACCCCTCCTTGCCACAGTTGGTCCCAGCATCCTGCCCCGCTTCCCCTGGAGCCAAATAGTGCCAGCAGCATATGTGTGGGCCCAGCCAGCCATATGGCCCCGTTGTATGGATGCAGCAGTGTGGGTGGCACTATGGCTGAGCCAGGGAGGTGAGAGCCGGTGCTGAGCCCAGACCTGTCACACCCAGCTGGAGACAACCCTGGACCTGGCTGAGCGGCGCCGCATCCGCTCGGCTATCAGGGAACTGCAGCGGCAGGAGCTGGAGCGGGACGAAGAGGCTCTGGCATCCAAGCGCTTCCGCCCAGAACGTGGCAGCCACCAGCAGGACAACAAGGAGAACTGGCCACGGTGAGTCTGGACCGGGACCAGGCTCCCACTCATCCCCTGCCTCTGTCCCAGATGATGGTGGCTTCAGTGTCAAGCCACAGTGTGGCTTGGACAGACTTGGATGGGCATTAGGGTGGGAGCAGCCAGTGACAAGTGGCTTGGCTTGTTGAGGGGGCATTGCCTCAATTGGCTGGCTGCCTGTGAAGGGGACTTAACTTCAAACACCCACAGTAGCTCCCACCAGCCACTGTTACTCCACACAGGTCCCGGCACCTGGAGGAGGAGCAGCAGGCGGCCCTGGCCACCTTGTCCCGGCAGCTTGAAGCCATCACTGATGTGGAAGAGCTGACAAAACTGGTGCGTGTCCATGTGCCTGGGGCATCTGTGTGTCAGGGCTGTCCATGTGTGTGCTGGGGCTGACCCTGCTTCTCTCCTGTGTCTTTCCCTCCTGCAGCTGCGGGCAGCAGGTGAGTACGAGGAGCGCAAGCTGATCCGAGCTGCCATCCGCAAGCTACGGGCTGAGGAGATAGAAGGTGAGGCATCTTCCCCGTGTCCTGGAGCCGCTACCTTGGAGAGGCCATGACATGGACAGCTCCTTCCTAAACACTGCCTTTGCTGCTACCCAGCTGCAACCCTGGCTGGGAATGCACAGAGCACCCAGAGGGACGGCAGTGAGTCCTGCAGTGTGCCTGGGGATGTGAAAAGCAGTCGGAGGGATGATGCTGAAACACCAGCCCTGGCTGGGAGGGAGAAGAGCAGCAAGAGGGGTGACATCGAGCTGCCCGCCCTGACAGGGTGCAGGGAGAGCTGTGGTGAGGCCAGTGCCGAGCCCTTGAACACAGCCAGGAGCAGGGAGAGCAGCCAGCAGGATGATGCAGAGCCACCAGCGCTGGCCAGGCCGGAGGAGAGTGGCCATGGAGGGGCTGCAGAGCAGCCCACTGCCCAGGAGCCCAGCAGCTCAGTGGTGAGTGAGCATGGTGCTGCTGGGGAAGCAGGACCACTGAAGACCTGCCTGCCCTTCCCTTGAGTACCTATGTCAGCCTATCTAGGACACAAGCTCCTGGGCATGCTGGGTTCACCCACCCAGGAATACTGGGGCAGGTGGAGTCTCGGGGTATGGGGACGCACGTGGTCTGTGCTATGTCAGTGTGCCCCCAGCACTGGTGAGCTGGTGATAGGGTGCCCCTGGGCTCCTCCCTGAGGATGCATCTGGGTACAAGTGCTGCAGGCAAGAGGTCTGTGGGGACCCATGCTGTGCCTGGTGCACTGCTCATTCCCCCAGCACCCTTCTATGTGGGTTTTTCCTACTGGCCCTTGTTGGGCTGGGGCTCACTGGAGCAAGGCTGGTGCTCAGCAGCTATTGTGGAGCTCTCTGCATGGGGGAGGGATGAGCTGGTGGGCAGGACTGGAAGGAATGGGTACAGCCTGGGTTTTCTGCATGGTGGCAGTGACCCTGCAGGGGACTGTGGGTCTCATGGCAGTAGGAAGTCTCTGCAGAGACGTCATGCAGTGTTGCCCTTTGGGGGAGAGAGTGATGCAGGGCTGCCTCGTGGGGGAGAGGGTGGTGAAGGGAGAAACAGTGGTTGTAACCACAGGCAAGTGGGAAGGCATGGGTCCCTGCACCTGCCTCTGTTGAGCCCAGCTTCTTGCTCTTCCTTCCTTGCGGCAATGGGACATGGCTGCATGGGGGACGTGGCCCTGTGCCACCTTTCAGCACTGTCTGCCTTCCTCATCCAGATGTTCTGGCATGCTGTCACCAGGTCTGGCTGTGCTGGGACACCTCCTGAGCAGCCAGCATGGTTGTCCCACTGTCTGTCTGGTTACTCCAAACTCAAGGCCGTTTCCCTGCAGTGGCACCTGTGCTGGGGTCATGGTTTCCCTTTACCCTCTCAGGATATGGGTCCCTCTCCACCTCCCCCTCCCTGGAGCCCACAAGGATCCCAGAAACTCTGGCATGGCCAGGACTGGCACCCTATGCCCTGGCTGGTGACATCAGGACATCCTGGGTCTGCTCAGGCATATGTCAGGAACACCCTTGTAACCTGTGTGTGGTCCTGCACTAAGAGCATCCTGTCGTTTGCCAGTGCCACAGGCAGAAACAGGGTGATGTAAAACTGGGTGCTCCCTGTCGCACAGAGTGTGGGCTGGGGGCAGGAAGGGACAGGGGGTACTGGGCAGGGGCTGTCCTTTCTTTCCCATCTCCTGGCATTCATGCTGGACAAGACTGGTGTAGTTCTGGCACGGGCCACAGAGGGACGCAAGAGCCAGCTCCTTGCTCCATGCCCTGCTGCTCATTAGCCCCACACAGAGAAGTGCCAGGAGCCCCAGGGTGCACAGGGTTTGCCCCCCCCCCCCCCTTTGATAGACACAGCATGCTCTTCCCTACCTGGTGGAGGCAGAAGGGTGTGGGGACACTTGCCCTCCTGCCAACCTTCAGCAGTGACCCCTGTGCAGGAGTTTGCTTGTCCATCCCTGGCAGCACCCAGGTCCCTGTCTGCACAGCGTGGGAAGAGGCCACAGCCTGTGGCAGGGATAGGACAGGGTGATCTGGTCAGAGAGTGGTGTGGGGCTGACCTCACTCTCAGCCTCTGTTCTCCCCAGGCCTGTGAGCAAGATGACATGGTGAACCAGGAATGCATCCCAGCTGGGATGCAGGAGCTACACAGCTGGCAGGCAGGAGACTCCCAGAAACCCAGCACCCAGGGTGAGTTCCCGTGAATGCTGGTGGCAAAACCTCATCTGGGTGCATGTCCAGGGCCAGAGCAACACCAGGATGAGCCGTGGGGAGGGGTGGGAGGATGGAGAGGGTGGCGCAGCATCTCCCAAAGGTGCAGGCAGGGAAGCCAGGTGCCTGGTGTGGCTGAAGGAGCAGGGATGCTCTGCAGGCAGTGGCAGGCTTCCCGCCATGCACAGCCTCTTCTGTCTCCCACAGCTGCAGTTTCGGGGACCCTCGTGCTCCTGGAGCTGCAGCTGGCCCCAGAGCCTGTTCCACAGCTCAAAGATGCTGGCAAGGACCCGAAGCGGGGTCAGCTGTGCTCCCCAGGCACTGCCCAACCCAATGGGCACCAGGCAGCCTGGAAGGATGGGAGCCCAGGCAGCCCTGCCACCACCCAGGAGCCCAGTGAGCGGCAAAGCCACCGGGTGGAGCAGCCCAGGCAGCCCAGTGCTGGCAGCCAGGTACAGATATGGCAGCATGGCTGGGGCCACCACTGCCAGGGGCCAGCAGTCCTGTGGGTGAAGGCTTGATGGTGTATGCTGACTGCTCTGCCTGTTTCTCTCCCTGCAGCTTGGTACCTCCGTGCATGGCCAAGTGCCAGGGCCAGCTGGGAGGTGCAGGGAGCAGTCATCAGGTAAGTGCAGTCCCATGGGGAGGGAGAACTGTGGCTCTGCCCTATGTCCCGCAGCTAGGCGGTGCTTTGCCCCCCTGCCCTGCAGCACTTGTATCCCAGTGATGCCAGGAAGAGCGTCATCCCTGGGGACGTGACTTAAGTCCATGCAATCTGGGGCAGGAATGTGAGGGCAGGATGTGGCCTAACAAAGGGCAATCTCCAGCCAGGGGTCATTTGTCCCCCAGTTTGTAGTGGCAGTGCCTGCCCCAGCATGGTGCTGGACAGGCTGTTTACCCATCCCCCAGCTCCAGGCCAGGCGGCAGCAGCAGGGCCATGAAAGGGAATCCGTGCCGGCAGCAAACTCCGGCCTTTTACATTCTTTGACCCAATAAGGCCAGAAGCCATGTCCCAGCTGGCCCTGACCCCCCCCCCCCCCCCCGAGGCTGCACTCCCTGGTCCAGCCAGCACCCAGCATCATCTGGGTCCTCACCACAGTCTTGACAGATCATGGGGCCAGCAGCTGCCCTCTCCCTACTGCTGGGAAAACTGTCCCCACAGCTGTGCCAGGAGGAAACAGGAAAAAAAACCCAGAAAGCAGCTCTCTGCCCTCAGGGATCAGGGTCAGGTATCCTCAGAGTCACCCTTGCAGGCAGAGGTCCTATCCCTCCAAGAAGCCCCAAGGAGCTGCTGGCTCCTGGGAAGGCAAAACCATGGGGTGATGCTGGAGGTAGTGGGCTGCAGTGTGGCATGGCCCTGGGGTGGAGGGAAGCATGCAGGACCTGACACAGACATCCGTTGCCTCACTAGGGGCTCAAACCTGGGTGCTGGGGGAAGGCTGAGTCCTTGCCTATGCAGGGCTTTGGCATCAGTGACTCTGGTCCCAGGCCAGAGTGCTGCCTGTTCAGTGCCTACCTGCACCCTGGGGGTTCCCTGGGTGGGAACTGGGACACCACCTACTCCTACTCTCCAGAAGTGATTGCCGGGCCGGCTGTGCTGCCAGTGCCTGGTGGGCGCAGGGCTGATTGCAGTGTTTTAGCAAAGGCTCCAGGTACCACTCCTGCCTCGACAGGGTGTGGGTACCCCAGTTTCTGGTTTGCCCTGCTCCACAGTGTGGCTTGGTGCTGCAGGGCACAGCCAGCTGCCTGGGGTGCACAGCAGCCTGTGAGTGCTGCCAGAGTTCAGCTCTATGCTCCAGAGAGTGTGGGGTGAACAGGGAGGAATCCACAGGGTGCTGTGTTTTGCAGAGGGGTGGGCAGGGATGGCAGAGGACCCTGTGCTGTGCTCACCCTCTGCTCCCCTTGTCCTGAACCTTGCATATTTGGCTTGTCCCTTCCAAAGTGGCAGTGCCAACCCAGGATGTGGCAGGGACCCCGGCTTGCCTGAACACTCACCGGTGGGAGCAAACATCCTCCTCCGTGCGCCTGCCTGGCCGCACAGGTAAGCTCCTACAGCAGCTACATCTGCTCTGCTTCACAGTGGTGGGAAGTCCATCGTGGAGCCTGGGCAGGCATAGAGCTTCATGGTGCCAGGATGCTGGATGACTGTGCTCCTGCTTTGCTGTTCCCTGCCCAGCATTTATTCCTCCCAACCCATGTGCGCACGCAGCCAGGCCCCAGCAGAAGTGGGGGGAGGGGATGGAGACAGCATGGCACAGAAGCTTCAGGGGGCTGCAACCACCCCAGGGGGGCAGCATCCAAAAGTGTTGCATGTGTGGTGGGGTCTCTGGAGGCCAGCATGCACTGTGTGCTTCATGCATGGTGGGGCACTGGAGGGTGATGGTGTGGCACCCGAGGACAAGGGGTGTGCATGATTCCTGGAGGGTACCCCGAGGAGCTTACATTCCTGGTGTCGGCGAGTGCATCACGGGTGCTGGGGACACCCGCGCGTTGCTGCAGGCCCGCTGACTCCCCGCTCTCGTCCCCGCAGAGCCTAGCCCCGCCGCGCCGCCGCTGCGGGCTGCCTCCGTCCGGGAGCGCGCTCAGCGCTTCATCCCCGCCGGCGCGGGGCCGGCCCCCAACTCCGCGGCAGCGGCGGGGGGAGCGGGGGGACGGGCCAGGCCCGGCCAATGGCAGCGGGGGCTCCGCACGGCCACGCCAGGGCCCTCTCAAAACGCGCGGGGCTGCGGTGGAGGAGGCGCAGAGCAGTGTCCGGCCTCAGTCGCCGCCGGTCCCAGCGCCGGCCTCGACGGCATGAAGACGTGCTTCACTATCGAGATCAAGGATGGGCGCGTGCAGCCCCTCACACCCCGCGTCCTGGCCACTCCTGGCAGCCAGCGGGCAGGTGGGCATCGTGCAGGAAGTTGGGTGACAAGGGCAGGGGCAGCCATCAGGGAGGGGGTGAGGATGATGTGTGGCACAGACGTGTGGCATCTATCAGAAGACTGTGGAAGACGGGTGGCAGGGGCAGAGGGCACCCGTGGTGAAGATGGAATGGGAAAACTGGTACTGTAAGGATGATGGGGCCTAAGTAGGCCTCACTCAGGGAGGTGGGACTGGGAGAGGTGGACACCCATCGGGCACCGTGGGGCAATGAGCACCAGCAGGCAAGTGGGTGCTGGCAGGGCCATAAGCACCATGGGAGAGTGCTCCTGACATCATGATGTGCACAGCTGGGCAGTGCAGTTAATAAATGGATGCAAGTGGGCAGATGGGCACTGACAGTGTGGTGAGCACCAGTGAGCAGGTGGAAACCAGCATGCAGGTGGGCAGGAGTGGATAATGATGGACTAGCCAGGGATCACTGAAAAACAGCAGCAACAGTGACATTTGGGTGCTGGTGACTGAGCATGAGCACTGCCAGAAGAGCAGAGGCTATGGCAGAAGTGTGCCTGACAGCCTGCACCCCTTGGCAGGGATGCTCAGCCTGCTCATGGTATCTCAGTACTAGGCAGCCATCTGGCGTTGCAGCCTGTCCCCATCCCCACTGTGCTGCACTCTTCATGCCCTGCCCCTGGTCCAGCCCTGCCAGCTCACAGATGTGACTGGCTTAGAATTATACTGGGGCAGTCCCTCACACTGGGGTGTCTTGGCTCCAGATGGCATGTTGCTGAAAGTGCCCTCCCTTGGGGAGGAGGATGAGCTAGGGTGCTGTGGGGGTTCTGGCTGCCCCATCCCTTGGCTGTGCCCAGAGCCCTTCCCCTTTGGCAGAGCTCAGTGCCATCGTTGAGGCAGGATGCGTGCGGCAGGCTGGCAGTCCAGCTGGAGCCACTTCTCGGGTACGGGGCTGAGCGTGCCGACCTGGGGCAAACCCCATGTGCCTCTTGCTCCTGTTGCAGAGGTGACCCTGGGCCTGCGGAGCACCCCCATCCGCATCACCACTATCCCCAGCAATGTCAGCAGTATCTGCAACATCAGCAGCAATGTCACCAAGGTGAGTGCCCAGAAGGGCTGGGTGCCATGGGGCCATGTCCCACTTTGGCATGACCTGGGGGCTACTGGCCTGGGGTGGGGAGCAGTGACGAGGACAGGTGGGTTGGTGCTGGTGACACAGTCTGCAGCCTCTGGCTGTTTCTTTAGGTAGGTTTTTTTGGAGGGGATGGGAGTGGGGTGTTTGGGTAGGTTGAGGTTTTGTTATTTGCTTTTTCTTTCTTTGTTTTAAAGAGATACTGGGGATCTCTGTGTGGATGCCCAGCCCCAGGCATGGGAGCCCCCTGCATGCTGGACTGTGCCACTGTGTGTACAAACACTTGAGGGTGTGGGGGAGGTGGGCTGGGGACCTTCTGTGGGTCTTCCATTTGAAACACCTTTTAAGGTGCAGGAGCTCAGGGAAAAGCCCATCACAACCCTTCCTTGTCTTCCCTCTTGAGAATGGACTTTGGCTGTGAAGCCTTCCCAAGGGTATCTGATCGACCCTGGAGCTGCAGGCTGGGGTCCTGCCTTCTCCCACTTGGCAATCCCAGCAGCGGAGCAGCAGCCCTGGCCTGGGAGGGATTTTTGGGTGCGACTGGAAAAAACAAACCAACCCTCTGCTGTATTTGGGGCAGAGCAGGATATGGCCCCTTCCCATGTGCTGGCGGGGGGGAGCCGGGTGCGCACAGGAGGCAGCCCTGCACACACAGCCCTTCAAGTGCTTTTATCTGCTCCTGCCCATCTAGGGTAATGCGAAGCACTCATGCACGCAGCCTTGGCAGGAGCTGGGATGTCAAGTGCAGCACTACCTTGCTCCTGGCCCTGTGAGCACCCGGCTCAGCTAGCTGTCTCTTCAGGCACAGCACTGCTGGTGGCCATGGCACCACTGGCTCACCCTATGAAGCAGGCAGTGCCCACAGCCTGGCAGGGCTCCCCTCGAACACTGCCTGTA
Organism: Melopsittacus undulatus; assembly: GCF_012275295.1. Lineage (NCBI taxonomy): Eukaryota > Metazoa > Chordata > Aves > Psittaciformes > Psittaculidae > Melopsittacus > Melopsittacus undulatus. The sequence goes on along the minus strand of NC_047538.1, from coordinate 162,404 downwards.
CGAGCCAGCAGGTCCTGCTGCCTGCAGGAGGGGTGGCTGTCCTGTGCTAATGCGCTTGGACGGGCTTGGCCTGAGCAGCCCGTCACTTCTCATTAAGGTATTAGCTGTGCTGCCCAGTGGGGTGGGGGCTTTGGGACCCATTGACTGCCCAGCAGGAGACACGGCCTACAGGTGTGCTCCCAGTGGGCAGGGAGCAGGAGGCAGCAGCCGCAGCGGTGCTGGCAGCCCTGCCAGGTAGGGCTTTGGTGGAGGGGACTGGTGAGCAGTGGGGATTTGGGGACAGTGTTGCTGCAGCATGTCCATTCACTGGTGGGGTCCCCGTGGGGTGTTCATCAGGCAGCACAGGGACTGGAAGTCGCCAAACATCACAGCTGATAGCCAAGGCACTAACCAGTGCCAGCCGGGGACTGGAGATACTGTTCTGTGGGTGATGCTGGCCAGGAGTAGGAGGGCACCCAGACAGAAGGGTGCATGGGTAGTCCATGGCCCTGGGGTGCACCTAACAGAATGATGGTCTGAGGTTGACCCTGCCTGGGAGCTCTGCCCCACTTGCTGTGCCCCACAGCCCCCAGCCCCTGACTGGTGTTGAGGGCCCTGGTAGCTGCCCCAGGTCGAGGGCACTCATCAAGTTCCCTCTTGCCAAACCACCTGGTCCCTGGGCTGGAAGCATGTCCAAGTGCTGGCACCTGCCTCAGCACCCCTGTGCGGGACCCCCTGGGTGCCGCGATAAGAATAGCCCAGCGGGCGCGGAGCTGTGCCGGGCCAGCCTCCAGGCGGGGGGGAGCACCTGGCGCCCCTATAAAGGGCAGAGGACAGCTGAGCACCGGCACTGCTGCCATGCTGGGGGTCAGCCTGGAGGGGCTGGCGCAGGCCGGAGCGGCTGAGCTGGCTGAGCTGCGGAAGGAGCTGGGAACTTTCCGGAGCGTAGTGGAGGGGCAGCTAGAGCAGGCGCTGCAGCGGGTGCAGCCACTGGTGCTGGCACTGCGGTTACTGGAAGAAGAGCACTGGGAGCTGCAGGCAGAGCTGGCGCGCCTGGCTCACCGCCTCGACCTGCTGGTGCTGTGGCTGGGGCCCCAAGATTCCCCAGGGGAGGACCTCAGCTCACTCTTTCTGGAAGCACAGGACCCTTGCGCCCACTTTGAGGGCACCGAGGAGCGCAGTGGCCCCGTGGCCCATCCACCTACTTTCTCCAGCACGCGCCAGCAATCAGCCCTGCATCTCTCCCGGAGCAACAGTGGTGTGAGTGCGGGCAGCTCTGCCCTATGGCAGTGCCTAGTGGTGGGGTGGTGAGTGGCACCAGCCCACAGGGCTTCCAGCAGCCATGGGGATGCATGGAGTCAAAGCGGCACTCCTGGCATGAGGTGGGACTGTGGCTGTGGTGCACAGGCAATGTAATGTCACCGGGATCTGCCACCATTTGGGCTCGCTGCTGTAGGGGACAAATGGCATCTGCCTGCTCTGCATTGTCAGCATTCCGGCCAGGCTGCAGGCAGCTGTCCTGCTCCGTCCCACACAGCAGTGCTGGGGCACAAGTGGTGGCATGGGTGCGTGTGGCCAATGTCACTTGCCACCAGTGGCTTTGACATGGGCTGGGTGCCAGGCGGGAGCAGCAGGATGCAGGATGGGGCCAGGTGAGTGTTGGGGCTGCTTCAGCCCCCCATGCTGGCATCTCCTCTCTGCAGCCTCCATGCCCTATTCCGGGCCTGGCCTGCTGCCTGCCACACATTGCTGGGGGGTCGTGCTGAAAGGGACTTGGCGTTCTGGCTTTGCTCTGGTGGGGGCCAGGCTGTCCTAGATTCTAGGCAGGAATGTGGGGGAGGTTCTTGATCTTCTGCACAAGCTTTTCTGTCTGCTAAGTCCTTTAATTCCCTGGAAATCCCTTGTGCTGCTAATGGCCTACACTGGCCTTGCCAGCACCTTGCCTGCGCCGGGCACCAGGCACTGCCCAGCCTGGAGCACCCAGGCAGTCCCTGTCTGCTGGAGGGCCCTGGCAGCCTGTAGTGATGGAGCATGGTGAATATTTGGAGACACCTTGGCAGCAAGATTGGGCCCTTGCAGACTAGGGAGTGCTGCAGTCAGGGATGCTGTGCTCTCCTGCACTGCAGGCAGCTGCGGCATCCCACCAGCTGTGAGCTCTATGCTGCATGTGGCATGTCTTCTCCAGTGTCCCCACTGCCATCGGCACTGGGCGAGTGTCAGGGTGATGGGGGACTTGGACCCTGAGCAGCAGGGAGTGGGGTGGCCAAGCTTGTGGAAGATCAGTTGCCAAGTGCTGTCCTTGCAGATGGAACCAGAGATGGTAGAGCAGCCCCAGGCACCAAGGCTGGAGTCAGAGCTGTCCAACGGCATGGAGAAGGTCCAAGTGAGGGAGCTGGAGAGAAGAAGCAAACTGAACGTCGAGGAACTGAACAGAATTGAGGATGAGGATGTTCTGGATAAGATGGTATCTCTGCCACTGCTGGGTTCCTGGGGAAGGTGAGGAGACCCTAAACTGGTGGCAGAGAGGTGATGCTGAACTCCACCTCCTTTGCAGCTGGATCATACAACAGATTTTGAGGAGCGGCGACTGATCCGAAATGCCATGCGGGAGCTGCGCCAGCGCAAGCGAGGTAGATGGGGATGGTGATTCCCACAGGGGTTGGGGCTCTGTTGGTGGCATTGCCAGTGGAGCTGGCGGGACACTGGTGCAGGGCTGTCTGGCTGTGGTGAAGCAGGAGAGAATATTTGGTCTTATGCTGCTCCCCTGGCTGAGCCAGGCTGAGGACATTATCCTTCCCATAAGCCAGTTCTAGACCAGCAATGGCCAGCAGGACCCCTGGTGTGTGGTGGGACAGTGCCCAGTGCTCCTGCCTCTCGTGGCTGATGCCATCTCCCACCTGCATTTGCAGACCAGCGAGAGAAGGAGCGGGACCAGCGGCTGCAGGAGACGAGGAGCCAGGCTATGGCAGGGAGGGCTGGGCACACCACAGAGACCACCACCATGCAGAGCACCCAGTCAGCCGATGGCTCGGCACGCAGCACCGTCACGAAGACCGAGCGGCTCGTTCAGTCTAGTATGGGCTGGGGGAGTGTGGAGGTCACTTACCCAGCACAGCCAGTGCTGTGTGCCAGCCCCTCGGGGGCTTGTGCAGAGTGTCTAGTGCTCTACCATCACAGCTCCTGTGTGCCACTCCCACTGCTTGTCCTGGGTCTGCCTTGACTGCACTGGGAGCAGGACTATGGGTCAGGGCTGAGTTTTACTGCATCTCCTCTGGCTTGCTCTGGCTGCCTGGGGATCTTTAAGGAATCTGCTCTGGTGACTTCCCAGATAATCCTCCAGCCCATCAGCATGGTAGGGGCCTTGTCTGCATCTCAGACCTGTTTTCTGGACTCTACATCTACTCTCAGAGTCCCTGAGTGGCTCAAGCCAACAGTTGCTGCAGGGCTTTGCCTGGGGGCATATGCCATCAGTGCCCCTTCTGCCTGCCCTGGCCATGGCTTTGTCCCCTGAGACTTCTCCCTGTTGCACTACATGGCTGCCAGGGTGCTTGGCAACAGTGGGTATCTGTGGGTGCCACTGTACCTGGCCCCAGTTGATTCACCATTGCATTGCTGTTTTGTAGGTGATGGTACCAAGACCTCCCGTACCACAACCATGGAGTCAAGTTATGTGAAGAGATCAGACAGTAAGAACTTTTGCTGCCCTTTCCCTGCAGCATTCTCTGGATGTAACCATAGGTGTTGCTGCTGTCAAGCCATCCCTGGCTGTGGCACATGCAGAGCTTCTCTTGGCTCTTACCCAAGGCTTCTCTCTTTCTGCAGAGGGCAACAGCACCTTCGTTCAAACCAAGTCATCGTACAGCTCCTCTTCCAAGAAGACTGGCAGGTGAGTGGTAGTGTCTCAGCCCCAAGTGAACCCTGTAAACAGTCTGCTTGTACAAACCTTATCTGCCAAGCTTGCAGTGTCCCTGTGCTGGGATGCTCCCAGGGCTTCCTGGTCCTTGATGCATGCTTCCTCCAGTGGTCCCCATGGGTCCGTCCATGTACATAGAGACGTGTCTGCCAGCTGGGGACCTTAAGCCAACCCTCTTTCCCAGGGATGTGGAGGTCTTCAAAGCACCAGGGCTGGCAATGGGCTGGGGCCACCATGTGCCCTTTCCCAGGATGCCCATGGCCCCTTTATCTTTGTGTCTATCTCTTCCCCAGCATCTTTGACCGTGAAGATGAGAGTGCTTCCAGGCAGAGCAGCCTGGCTGCGCTGGAGCGGCGCCAGGCTGAGAAGAAGAAGGAGCTGATGAAAGCTCAGAGTCTGCCCAAGACATCAGCCTCACAGGCTCGCAAGGCCATGATGGAGAAGCTGCAGAAGGAGGGTGGGAGGTGAGGCTGGGCAGGGAGCAGGCTATCCGGGATGGTGGTCACTGTGTGGTTAACACTCCACATCTTCTGCCACAGCTCACCGAACCCCATAGCGGCACGCACTGCAGTGCAGCGTTCCTCCAGCTTTGGCGTACCCAATGCCAACAGCATCAAGCAGATGTTGCTGGACTGGTGCAGAGCCAAGACCCGGGGCTATGAGGTGAGTACCCCCTGCTCTCCCCATCTCCAGGCCTAGTCACTCTGCCCCTCAGTAACCCTCCTGCCCTCACAGCACGTGGACATCCAGAACTTCTCATCCAGCTGGAGTGATGGCATGGCCTTCTGTGCCTTGGTGCACAACTTCTTTCCTGAGGCATTTGACTACAGTCAGCTGACACCCCAGAACCGTCGCCACAACTTTGAGGTGGCCTTCTCCTCTGCAGAGTATGTAGCTTGGGTGCCACCATGGGGGCTTGGGGTGGCTCAGGCAGCTCTTCTGCTCGCTGCCCAGGGCGAGGGGTCGTGGGCAGGTGCGATGGTGCTTGAGGTGGGTGCCCATCAGCATTGCTTCCCTTTGTTCTGCAACAAGGTTTGGACACCAGGGGAAAAGTAATGTCAGTGCAGCCCAGTCTGGCATGGTGAGAGTGGGTGTGGGGGAGAACACCCAAAAGCAGGGCAGCAGCCCCCCAGCCCACCCAACCACAGGCAGTACATCCCATCCCAGGGTTCTGGGTGTAGGACCTCAGTCCCTGGGGAGTGGAAAGTAGGGTTTGTCCATACCAGGTGCCTCTTTTCATGGTAATGGGGGCTCAAAACACTGTTGCAGCTTCTCTAGTCTCTTCCCCTTTTGCTTCTGGTTTTCCTGGGTGCTGAGAGATGGGAGCTCGTCCAGCTGAAGGGCTGGCAGTCAGCCCCTCTCTCCTTCCTTCTGTCTCTCTCCCACCCACTTCTCCACTCCAGCACCCTGTCAAGGGGCAGGGCCAGGCAGGTGGGGGTCCCATCCTGGCCAGTGCCTGGCGTTGTGGCGTGAGCTGGGAGGGACCTCCTGTGAGCTCCCTGGGTGCCATGATGCCGTTCGGAGGAGCGAGAAGAGGGCCAGGTGCCCGACTCTTGGTGCTCCTGGTAATAGACTTTTTGTCTTAATCGGGGAACCGGTGCGTAGACTTGAGAGAGCCATCGATCGCACCAGCCTGGAAGCCAGGTGGCCTCTCATCCTTCCTCCTCCTCCAGCTCTTGTGAGCATCTTCTCCCGAGCTTCCTGCACCAGGGCTGTGCTGCGCGGTTCCAAGCAGAGCTGGCCAGGAGGGCTGGCCTTGCCCCCCCATCCTCCCAGTGGATGGCTATATAGAGGCTATATAGAGTGCCACTCTGCTCTGGAACCCGCTCCCCGAGCACCTGGCGCACCAGAACACCTCACTCCTCCTTCTTCTCCATCTGTCTTTATCTCTGGACTTCACGCCTCTCCACGCCACTCACCTGCCTTCCCCATCCCTTGCTTGTGCCCCCCCCCCCCAAATCTCACTGAATGGCCTTGGTGCAGCGATGCCTGGAGCCCTCCTGCCTCTGCATTGTGCACCCCCAGAGCATGTGGGAGCAGAGCAGCATCTGCTCAGGGGAGGGATGGGAACTGCATTGATCTGTGTCTCTTGTTTTCTCTCTTCCTCCCCTCCCCGATTGGGCTGCGGTCACTGGCTTGCCCCTCTCTCTCCCTGCCCCCAGGAAGCACGCGGACTGTCCACAGTTGCTGGACGTGGAGGACATGGTCCGGATGCGCGAGCCAGATTGGAAGTGTGTGTACACATACATTCAGGAATTCTATCGCTGCCTGGTCCAGAAGGGGCTGGTAAAAACCAAAAAGTCGTAGCCCATTTCCAAACCCCCGGGAGCGATGGTGAGAACCTTCCTCTCCACATACCTGCCTGCGCCTTCCGCCATGGCTTAGCCCAGGGAGTGGCCACCATGGCTGGGGAAGAGGCTGGGAGCTGCCCATGGGCAAGGGGCAAGTCCTGGCAGTGTTGGCCAGCAGAGCTAAACTCTAACTCTTTCTCCTGAAAGGAATGGAAGCTGCTGGCTGTCCTCTAGCCCTACAGTATAGCACCCATGGGAACTGGGGAGGGGAAAGGGTGATGGGAACACACATGGGACAGAACATGACACGTGTCACCATGGGGGCCTTTTGGGTCCCCAGCCATGGGGAGTGTGCTGGTGGGAACAGAGCTGCTGTAGAATCATAGAATCAACCAGACTGGAAGAGACCTTTAAGATCATCAAGTCCAACCCTTACCCCAGTGCTGCCAAGGCCACCACTAAATAACATCATTAAGGGCCTCATCTGCATGGTTTATGAACACTTCCAGGGATGGTGACTCCAGCACTGCCCTGGGCAGCTTCTCCCAATGCCTGACCATGCTCTCGGGGAAGAAATTGTTCCTAATATCCAGTCTAAACTGCCCCTGACTCTAACCATGGCTCTTCCCTCCCCATTGGCCAAGCCTGATGCAGGGCATTAGCTGCTGAGAATGCCTTGTGGGGGGCTCTGCAGCAATGGTGCCTGGTGTGGGTAACCCCCCCCCCGAGGTGCCCCAGGATTGCTGCTAGCACATGCTGACTTCCTCCCACCTGGGATGTGCAGGGGGGGCCCCAGGGGTGCAGGGCCAGGTGTGGGCCATGATGCCTGGCCTGCACAGTGCTACCTGCTCATATATGGGCAAGAGTGGGAAGCCTGGAAAGTGTGACTCAAGGCTTGGGTCCTGCCTCATCTTGTAGTGTTTGTGCCTGTCTTCAGGGGCATCCCAGCTGCGCTGGAGCAGCTGCTCCCCTGGGCTGTGTGCAGCACCAAGTCCCAAACAATGACTTTATAAGGGCAGAGCTGTGCTCCTTGCACTGCTGTTGCTTTGATATCTCTGCTGAGGCAGGGCTGGAGGTAGTGGGGTGGCCACTGGAGCTTAGGTGGGAGCTTTTCCAAGGCCCTGTATACACCACCCCGTACGTTCTCCCCCGAGACCACATCAGAGGTGGGACCAGTGCTAGCCAAGCTGTGGGCTTGGAGCCCATCACCTCCAGCACAGCAGAGGTCCTGTGGGAAAGCTGAGGCAGTGGGGCACAGCAGCAGGGTCCTACTGAAGCCCTGGTGCTCCCCAGGGTGCTGGCACCATCTGGGGCTCCCTCCTCAGCTGTGCATGCTGGATTACGTTGTACTGAGGGACTAAGGATTTCACCAGGAGGTACAGTAGCCTGGGTAGGGGCGTGGTAGTGGGTGGTAACATGGGATTTGGACCCTCCTTGTGTTTTGAGCCCAGTGCCCTCACTGGAGGGTGGTCCCAGGGCCAGACCAACTGAGCTGGCCTTAGCAGTGTGTGCTGCCTTTTTGCACAAAGCAGCCACCAGCATAGCCTCGGCTATGGGCACTCCTGGCTACGTCAGCCATTGGCAGTAGCAGCACACTGGGTTGCTTCAGTAGTCTGTCCCCAGGTAGGTGCTGGCACCTGCCCAGCTGCATGGTCAGAGGTGCAGGGCCAGGGTGGTGGCAGCAGTGACAGGGTTGCTGCTTTGCCCACCCAGCAGAAAGGAGAAAACAGGTGGCCAGTTTCTCTCCATGGCTGCTTGTTCACCATCACTACCCCAGCCATACTTGGCAGCTCATGGAGCTGGGGCAGGAAGAGTTAGGGCAGGGTTATCATCCCACTGATGGACTGTGGCAGAGCCTGGAGGCTGTGGGAGGCAGCTACAAATGCTCTGCACAGACCCCAGCACTGCACAGGAGTCTGGCCTGGGAAGCAGCAGACACAGACCAGTGCTGAGCTGGTTGAAGTGGGCAGTACCCATCTCACTGGTGGTGGTGTGCTGTGCCTGGGATAGGCAGCCCCTCAGGTTCCAGTCCAGGATGGGGGACCAGGCTGGTAGAGCTGAAATGATGCAAGAGAGCTGGGCCAGGGCTTGGAGAAGGAATGATGGGCAGCATGTGACAAAACTCCATCCTGCTTTCCCTCCACCAGCCAGTTGGATTTTTGGTTGAGGCACAGCACAGACAAGCAGGTCTCTTACAATGCACCAGCATCAGCTGGAGGAGGAAGAGGGTGGGCACAGCCTGAGCAGGGGATGATTGTCAGCAGCAAGAGCCAGGGTAGAGGGCACTAGGAGTGCAAGGTTTGCAGGCAAGCATGCAGGCAGTCCCTCTTGCTTTTTGCAGTGCCAGGAGCAGCAGAACCATAGAATCATAGAATAGTTTGGGTTGGAAAGGACCTTAAGATCATCCAGTTCCAACCCCCTGCCATGGGCAGGGACACCTCACACTAAACAAGTGTGGGTACAGAGGGGTGGACAGGAGCTGAGTGGGGCTGAGGGCAGCAGTGCCCAGCACCAGCAGCCCCTGGGGTGTGGGTCACCTGTTCCAGCCCCTGCTGTGGGGCAGCTCACCCAGTGCCATGCTGAGTGCTGCACTTCCACAGGATGCTGGTGGACTGCGTGCCCCTGGTGGATGTGGAAGACATGATGATCATGGGGAAGAAGCCGGATGCCAAGTGTGTCTTCACCTATGTGCAGTCCCTCTACAACCACCTGCGTCGCCACGAGTTGCGCATGCGGCAGAAAGAGTGCTAGAGCCTGCCCTGCCTGCCACCCCTTGCTCTCAAGGAGCTGGCTGCCCTAGGAAGGCCCATGGAGGGGAGGTGCTCTGCCACAGGGCACCCCTATGCCTCTGCTTTGCCGGAGCCCCCTCTGCCCTGTCCAGCTGTGGGCTGACCACATGGGCAGGGCAAGGCAGATACTGCCAGGATGCCCCACAGCTTGGCTTGCTTCCCACACACCAGTGCATTAAGTTATTTGTTCTCAAGGAGTTGTTTGTCCTGTGGGCAGCACCCCTGTGTCCCCAGGGAGGCTCAGGCACTCCTGCGCCCTCAGGCTTGGGGCTGGCAGTGATCAGCGGCTGCATGGCCTGACCTCTGTGGATCCTGCAGGCAGCACAGCTGAGAGTGGTTCTCCTTGGCCCCCTGTGAGAAAGCTCCTCTGTCCACCATAGGTCCTGCCCGGTGCCACTTTGCTGTGGGCAGCTCCATGGCCGTGTGCTAAAACTCTGCTTCCCACCAGGCACGTGCACCCTGGGATGCTTTTGTGCTGCGGGGTTGCAGTACCCATGTGCTGGGGAGTGGGCAGGAGGGCTGAGGGGTCCCAGGGCAGCAAGGGGCCCTAGGAACAAGCCAGAGCAGCAGCCCCTGCTTTCCTCCCCAGCTCAGGACACCACGTGCTCAGCACTGCTCACCCTTCCATCACTGTCTCTACACCTGTATTGACACGTTCTAAAACCAGCCAGGCAATAAAGGTTTATTCTATAGGATGACACCTCTTCCTCGGGTCCTTGTTCCCAGTCACACCGCTGCTTTGTGCCACCAGCACTGGCAGCCTGCTGCAACAGACCTCTTTGCCTATGGGTCTCCTGCTCACCCAGCCCTAGGGGATGCAGGGCACATGCTGCCCCTCCTGTTCAGGGGTGATGCCCCGAACCCAGTTGCACCATCAGCATCCCATCCTGACCAAGAGCTGCTGGTTTCCAGCACTGCAGGATCCACTCATGGGCTCACACCTGCTCCCCTGTGCCCCATGAGAGCAGCTCATCCCAAGCCCCATCCATCCATCACACTGAGGAAGGAGTAGCACAGGAACAGCAAGGCTATTCCACGGGTTGGTATGTGGACTTGTCAGCTTGCCAGTGACAAACTGCTGTGACACTGCTGCCCCCTCCTGCCTCCGTGGTACCCAGTACAGAGCACTGCAAAATGCACCCCACTGAGCCCTCCCTGGAAACATGACGCAGTGCAGGTGATTGTATGCAAAGGCTTTACTGGAGGCTCTATACAAGACAACCCTGCCGGGGCATAAAGCCACAACCCCTCTAGGGCAGCTTTCCATCTCCAGGACTCAGCACATCGACCCTCAACACCTGGGGCTTTCTGCTGAGGGTTTCATTCTGTCCCACGCAGGTAGGATATCGCTGCCCAACACCAGGAGTCAGCTAAACCTCACGGCACTGAGAGGGAGCACAGCAGCGTTCCTATCTGGGAATGCTGGGCTGCAGGGGAAGGAGAGCAGCGACAGGTACACAGGACCTCTGAGAGGACCACAGTGCCCATGAAACCCCAAGTTAAGGCTGGGGCATCTCAGGGATTCCTTGGTGCAGAGGCTACACATCGCCAAGTAACAACAGGAGCACCTCTGCCACCCTGCAGCACCATCCCCAGCTGCTGTGATGTCCTTATCCCTGCACACTGGGCACTGGCTGCAGTAACTTCTCCCAGCTGCAGCACCCTTCGCTAGAGGTCTGGGTGTTCCCCCTCATTGTGTTTGGGTGGGGTATTGCCATCAGCAGTGGGAGCTTGGGGAGGTGGCAGCGTGGGCAGAGGCCTGGCAGGGGCAAACCGAAACTCCTCAGGCACAGGGGCATCAGGTGTCTCCTTGCGGTAGAAGCCGAGCTCCTGCACCAGCTGGTTGATCTCCTCCCGGGTCATGTCGCTTAGGGGGATTCTCTGCACACACGCAGGGGTTGCGGCCCAGTGCCTGTGGGGCACCATCCACCCAAACTCTGCTGTGGCAGCAAGTGTCACACTGCCCACTAACCTCCAGCTCTTCGTATCGGTGGCTGAGGAGCACAAGCTCAGGGTCAGCACCAGGCAGATGCTTCATCTCCAGGTTATGGCTGGATGGTGTGTTAAGGAGCCAACAGTACCCACCTGGTGCATGCAGCCCTTTTGCCCCACATCCCATCCTGCTTTCCATCACATCCCATTCCCTCCCATCCCATCCTCCATTCCATCCCATCACATCCTCCACTGCATCCCACCCCATTCTGTCTCATTGTATCTCATCCCACTACCCAACCATGAGGTCCTCCACCCCTTATACAATCCCATCCTCCATCCCAACCCTTCCCACCCCCCATTCTGTCCTCCACTGCGTCGTGTCCTGTCCTCCTGCCCGTCCCACTCAGCCTAGTCCTGTTCTATTCTTTACCCCCATCCCATCCCGTCCCACCCCCCCCATGCCATCCCGTCCCACTCCACTCCAATATCTCATGGGAGCGCCCATCCCACGAGAGGCCCGCTCCAGGCCGCAGCCGCACCGATCTCTGTTCGCTTCGGCCGGCGGGTACTACAGGGGAATATCCTGGGTAACGAACGCCTTCACCTGCGGGCACAGCAGGCGGCGCAGCCCGGCTCAGCGGTGGGCCGGCTCTGTACCCCATCCCCACCCGGCGGCACCTACCTCCCTCAGGCGGTTCAGCTGTCACCCGCCGCAGGTCTGGAGGACGAGACACGCCGTCACCGCCGCCGCCGTCCCACGGGGTCCCCGCACCCTCCACCCAGCCCTGCGCTTACCTCCACCTTGCCCCTGGCCAGGTCCCGCAGCTCAGCCCCTCGGTACCGGGGGGGTCCCGGCCCGAACCCCTCCGCCAGCACCGACACCAGCAGCAGCCCCACCGCCTGCAGCATCCCGCAACGCCACGTCACGGCCTCCGCGCGCACCGGGGGAGTCCCACCCCGACGGACTCGGGCACGCGCACGTCGAGCAGCCGCAGTACGACACACGCCGCACAGGCGGAGAGCAGCTGCCTACCATGCATGCGCAGCGCGGGTACCCGCGTATGTACACGTACGCACACCGTAAACACGTGGAAAGGCTCCTCGTCACCCCCCAAATACGCCCGAACACCTCCTAAACACCCACGCTGCGCACACCCACCCCTCCTACACACACACACCCACCACGATGTGCACGCTCAGCCACAAACCCGTATGCATATGTGCACATGACACACCACAAACATGCATCAAAAACTCTGGATGCACACACAGACTGCACCCCAATGTGATAAACACATCAATGTATTGGCTTTCGCAAATCATAGGTGTAGTTATGTGTATATAACTGTACAAGTTTATAGTAACAAAACCAAAGCTCGATAAAGACACAAGATGAGCAAAACGGAGTCGCAGAAGAATCTGTAAAGGTAAAGAGAAAAGTGGGGGGGGGTTGTGTGCTTGATATAAGAAAAGCAGTGTCTGGAAAATATAGAGTACTTTTTAGCTTAACTTAGGTTGTAGAAAGAGAACAATGCTTATGTTGTTAGCCTGTGGAACTTAGTGGCCCCACTAAATGTGAGTTGTTTCACACTACTCCTCTGAAGTGTCTCTAGTTTTAAAGAACAATGTTTGTGGTGTAAGTCTGTGGTGATATAACAAGATTTAGTGACCCCACTAAACATGAATGAATTATTTCACACCATCCTTCTACTTATCAGTTAGTTCAGAGACAGAGCCTCCCAACCATCTGCTAGCTTGGGATACTCCTTGTCTGCCCGTCCTACTATAAATTTTGCAGGAAAGTCACACTGTTTTAAATCTTTGCTAGTTATCAGAATAATTACAGCTATGGCTGGTTTTAGCTCGTTGTGTGATTACTGGGGCGTCCAACTGTGCCAAAGGTGAAAAGTACACTGTGAGGAAGACTGCTTACTTCATCCTCAAGACCCCTGCCCACAATCACTGGAGAGCAGTGCACAGACACCAAGAGGATGAGTCTTATGATAATAAGTTCCTGGACTTAGTTGTAATGTTCCCTGCCCATATGCAGGAATTATGAATATGTATGTGACTAATGCAATAGTGAAAGTATATAAAACTGTAACAAATACTAATCATTTGCACCTCTGGCTACAGTCATGTGCCCAGCGCTGTTTGCTTTGGCTTTATTGATTGTCCCTCAATAAAACCTTGTTATCTTGTTTAGAGGAGTGAATTTGTATTTCACACCAACACAGAGTGCAAAAACAGCATGCACATGCAGACATTGCAGATGCACGATGTACAGCACAAAGGGGTATGCATGCATGGCTGTCTGTGTATGCACACATGCACACAGCTGTGCACTCACACCCCTCTGCACACACAGCTGGGAGCACACATGCACCCCTATGTACAGCTACACACAATCCACCCACTAATGCATAGATGCAGCTGCACACACAGCTGCAAACAGGCAGAAACACACCAGCACATGCAGTCACAAATGTAGCAGCATATGCATGCACCCAAAGCTCTACACACACGTCCAGCTGCATGCACATACCCATACTGTGGCTGCATGAGGTTGGAGGCTGTTGGGGTCCAAGCCTCTGCTCAAGCAAGCCCACCCAAGGCTGGTTGCCCAAGATCACTGTCCAGTTGGCTGTTGAGTTTCTGCAGGGATGGAGTCTGTACAACTTGTCTGGGCAGCTGGTGCCAGGGCTTGGTCACGTCACAGGAAAAAAGTGTTTCCTGACATGCAGAGGGAACCTCCTGTGGTCTGGTTTGAAGCCAATGCCTCTGGTTCTGCCACTGGGCAGCACTAAGAAGAGCCAGGCTCCAGTGTCTTGCCTTCAGGTATTTACATAGATTGATGAGATTCCCTAGAGCTTTCTCTACTCCAGGCCAGACAGTCTCAGCTCTCCCAGACTCTTCTCATGTGATAACTTCTCCAGTCCATTATCTTTGAAGGCCCTCATTAGACTCCCTCCAGTATGCTCATGTCTCTTAAACTTTCTCTTGGGAGCCCAGCAGTGGACTCAGCACTTGAAGAGTGGCTTCACCAGTGCCTCCTCAACCTCCCTTGACCTGATGACAACACCCCTGATGCAGCCCAGGAAGCCATCATTCACCTTCTTTGCCTCAAGAACACACTGAACTCATTGTCAGTGTGGTCTCCACCATATAATTTTTCCAAAGCCTTTTCTGCAGAACTGGTTTCCAGGCAAGTGCCCCCAGCATGTCCTGGTGCCTGGCGTTGTCCCTCCCCAGAGGCAGGACTTTGCACTCTCATTTATTGAACTTCTTAAGGTTTCTGCCAGCCCATTTCTCCAGCTTGTCCAATTCTCTCTGGATGGATGCAAGATTCCCTAGTTTATGAACCTCCCTGTCTGGTGTCATCTGCAGACTTGCTGAGGGTGCATTCTGTTCCCTCATACAGGTTGATAATGAAGATGTTTAACAGGACTGGACCCAGTACTGATCCCTTGGGTGCATTACTACTTAACTGGCCTCCAACTAGACCTTGTGCTGCTGACCACCACCCTCTGCATCCAGCCACCAAGCCAGTTTTCAATCCACCTCAACCTCTGCTCATCCAGCCTGTGCATCAACAGCTTCTCTAGGAAGATCTGATGGAAGATAGTGTCAAATGCCTTCCTGAAGTCTGGGTAGACAATGTTCACTGCTTTTTCTTCGTCTGCAGGGCCACTCCATCACAGAAGGTGGTCAGGTTGGTCAAGCAGAACTTCCCTTCAATGAAGCTGTTCTGACTCCTCCAGGTGTCTGGCAGTGGTTCCCAGAACTTGCTGTTCCACCACCTTTCCAGAAACAGAGGTGAGGCTGCCTGGGCTCTAGTTCTCTTGTCCTCTTTTGTGCCCTTCCTGAAGACAGAAGTGACATTTGCTTTTCTCCAGTCCTCTCCCAGTTGCCACAGTTGATCACAGGTTATTGAGAGTGGTCTTGCAATGACAGGAACCAGTTCCCTCAGCGCTCATGGGTCCATCCCACTAGGGCTCAGGTGCATGCACAGCACCTCCAACCGCTACAGCTATGCACGTGCGCACACCCGGGACACAGCGTCGCAGCACGGCACCCACACGGAACGCGCGTGCGGGAGGGCACGCGTGCACGCGAGACGCCAGTCGTGCACGCGCCGGAGGGGGGCGGGGCCCGGGCCGTCACGTGGGCAGGTGCGCGCTGGGCAGGTTCGGTGTCCGTTTTGCTGCGCCTGCGCCTTTAAGGCTCGCGCAGGTGCGCGCAGCTGACGTCACGGGGCGTGGTGCGGCGGGGCCGGGCTCCGGCGCCGCTCGCCCGGGCTGCTCCTCTCGATGGAGCCGGCACGGCGCGGCAGCGCGGACCAGGGCTCGGCAGCCGCCTTGGGGCCCCGGCCCGGCCTCTCGTGGGGTCCCTCGCCCGCCGCCGCCCCCCCAGTGCGGCCGGTGTCTTTCGGCTCCGGCGGCTCGGTCCCCGCGGCGTCTTTCCTTGGCGGTGGCGGTGCCGTGGGTGCCCGCCGGAGCTCTCGGTCGGACGCCGCCTGCGACCCCTTCCCGTATGGCTGCCCGCGGCCCGTCGGGGTGCAGCGCTGCGGTCCTGAGGAGCGGGCCCCGGGCAGGGCCGCTCAGCCCCTGCCGCTGGAGGTCGGCAAGGCTCAGCCCGAGGGGCCCGGTGGATCCCACACCTTCACGCTGCCGGCCTTGCTGCCTCTCAGCCCTGGCGCCTCCCCGGCGCGGCCCGGCGTGCAGTCCCCCGTAGCGCCTGCCTTCCCCGAGCTCGGTGCCCTGGAACATCCTGTGCCCGGGAAGCTGCCGCCCGCCGAGCGAAGGGAGATGCTCCCCAAGGCCGAGTCGAGCGACCATATCTCCGCTTGGGCGGGCTCCTTGCCGCGGGCCTCCGGGCTGCCCAAAGCCGTCTCCAGCGAGTTCCTCGCCAGCGGGCGGGTGGGCCTGTCCAAGCCGTCTGCTCTTCCCAAGCCGGAGCCAGAGGAGCTATCCTCCCTCTTCGGGAGGTCCCTCGGCCAGCCAAGCACTGGTGATTCCTCTGACGCACTCGTCTGCTCGGGAAGGACCCCGGAGGACAGTTCGTTCCGGTGAGCAGGTGTTGCTGCGGGGGGGACAAGCAGCGGGAGCAATGATGGGGCGAAGCTGCCAGTGCTGTGGAGCAGCAAGTGCAGCCTCCTGTGGGGCTGAAGTCGCCCCTTTCTTCCCACTGTAAATAGTGTTCACGTGGAGGAGACTGGAATGAGGAGCTGTGAACACACAGGTTTAGTGGAGGGGAAGGATGCTCAGTGCTTACTGTCTGTGCAAGCAGTGTGCATGGGGTGGCATGTCACAGGCTGTGGATTGTGTATCATCTGCCTGCAATGTCTTGGAGCTCTGGAAACGATGTGGCACTCCTCTCCCTTGCAGTTGAAACATCCTCACTGTGACTGAGATTTGACCTAGTCCTGCTGGAAGAGCCTGCAGGCTGCTAGTGCGTGCTGCATAACAGCACTCGTGTTGTGACTGATGGTGGCTTTCCACAGATGAAGGACACTGCTGCAGGGCTCACAGTGCTGTTGTCACGTGTGGTGCCCTGGCTTGTTGGACTGGCTGAGCTCTTGGGCAGAGTCAGGGGCTGAGGCTGGGTTCTTTTCCCCAGGAGCCTCAGAGATGTGTGATTTCTAGTGAGGGGAAGAGGTTTTCCAGGGAGCCCCTGTCTTGCAGGCTGCCTGCTGTGCTAGCCTGCCTGGGTCAGTCGGTGGGGATGAAAGCAAGAGATCTTTTGTGTTGGTTTCTAGAATTTCATAGGGGTCTGGGTTATAGTGGGGCTTGCCTTGCACCAAGATGCAGATCATGGGGCAATTCAGAGGAAAGGACCCATCTCCTGTATATCTCCTGGCTGAGATTCAGCTGTGGCCATTTCTGCTGTGGGCAGAGAGCTTCCTTGGTGGAGCTGGGGATTGAACTGGGGTGGGGGGAACAGAAACACCTCTGAACCCCAGTCTTAGTCTGTTCTTCCTTTGTCCTCCCAAGCATCACAGTGGTTACCTGGAACGTGGGTACAGCTATGCCCCCGAATGATGTGACATCCCTACTGCACCTCAACACAGGCGAGACAAATGATGCGGATATGATTGCCATTGGGTAAGAGGTTGAGGTGCAGGGCTCCCTCCCCTGCTGCACCACATCCCTTTCTGGGGGATTGCAGTAGTCCTGTGGGGTGGGGAATGGAAGAGCTGCAGCCCAGCCCCCCTGGGGCACAGTGAGCAGGGAGAGGTGTGCATTGCAGGCAGCAAAATATCAGAAAAGGTGATGGGTCCCAGAAAAATGGAAATGCTAAGGGGAACTGAAACCCTTGAATCCCAGTTAGCCTTGAACCCCCAAAGGGCCTGGAGCTGGATGTGCTGTACAGAGCTGGGGCCTTGGCAGTGCTGTTCTTGCTATGAGCCCTGGTAGTCCTGAGGTCAGGTCTGCAGAGACATTCAGCTTGCCTGTTGGAATCCTCTGGGGGTGTTTTCTTCACCTCATCTTTTGCCCATAGTATGCAGGCCTCAAGGGTACAAATTTGTTGTTCTCTCATATATGGATTGGCTCTGTGCCCCTTGCAATACTGAACTTTGGGCAAGGCAGTGCCATGTTAGTGTGGTGAGGTTTTATTGGCATGGCTAGCGAGGCCAGAGTCTAAGGGCACACTGGTCCCTTGAGGTTTGCTGTGGCATGTGGATTCCTGCTAAGACCAGAGATATGCTGCCTTTGCACAGGGAGTTGAAAGCTGCTTCCGCCTGTGTGTGTGAGGTAGAAGAGCTGGATTTGCCTCGACGCTTCCAGGGACTTCCTGATGCTCCAGGAAAGGGGCAGTGTAAGGCTGAGTCTGCCAGAGCTATGATGCTGTGTTGGAGCTGGTCTCCTGGTCCCTTTGGCCTTGCAGGCCAGCAATCTGGGGCTGTGGAGGTAGATTGAAGCATGAATGGATGGGGTAGGGGTGTAGCTGACAGCAAGAGACATGCTGGGACAGTATCCTGGCTGGGGCAGGGTGTCCTGCTGCTCCCTACCCCCAGGCTGTTTCTCCCTGGCTGTGTCCTTCCTCTGAGCCACGTCTCTGTGCCCTGAGCACCTGATATTTCTGGGCAAGACATTTCCTGATTCCGCCATTCACTGGGAACGTTCTCCTTCCCCCTCTTCACTAACTGCTGAGCCAGGAAGACACTGATTAACTTTCTTTTTGCTGCTGCTCTGAGCTTGGTGGCTAGGATGCATCTGGACACCCTGTGCTGAAGTACTGGTGAGACTTGGCTTCTCTGTAAAGACCAATACAGCTGAAATGTCCCAAAAGTCCCTCTTGCAATATAGAGATAAGCTTTAGACTGCTGCCCAGCTCTGTGCAGCTGAACTGCTCCTGCTTTAGAAAGGGCCAAGGCCTCTCATGGATTCAGGGCCACTTATGCTTTCTGCTAACACATGGCCCAGCATTGCTGGAGCAAGGGTATGGCTGGCTTGTGCTCTAAACCCAGGGTCCTCCTTGAACTGCCCTTCCTGCCCTGGTCCTGCTCCACAGCACTATGCTTTGGCACCTTTCCTAAGGAGCTCTTGCTAGCTTATACATAAAAGCTTTCCTGGTGTGGCTGTGGGACCTGTCCCTTTCCTCCCAGGCTGCAAGAGGTGAACTCTAAGATAAACAAGCGCCTGAAGGATGCCCTCTTCACAGATCAGTGGAGTGAGCTCTTCATGGATGTGCTGAGCCCCTTCCACTTTGTCCTGGTAAGGAGTTCCCAAAGGGGCTGGGCAACTGGTGTTCCCTTCCTGCCTGTCGGGCAGGTAGACCACAGATAGGGAGAGTTGGACTGCAGGGATGGAGGGAGGAGTTGCAGTGGGAAAGCACAAACTGGTGGCAGGACAGCCTGCAGCTATCCAAGCAGCGTATGGGGCCTAACCTGAGGGCTAGAGGTTTGTCTCACCAGCTTGCTGTCTAGCTTTTGCCACCCTGCTCCCTTTCCTGCACCTTAGGCTTCCCCTGTGGGGCTTTGGAGATGCTGCCTGCTTCATTGCACCAAGGCAAGGAAGTGTATGTGGGAACAAGCCTTTGCTTCTGGCAGCAGCCTGGAGGTCCCAGGGCAGGTTCAACTCCCCAGGGTGCTTGCCCCAGAGCATATGTGGGCCTTGGCGTTGCTGGGCTTATCTCAGCTGTCAGTATGGAACAGGGTGCCCAGAGAAGCTGTGGCCGCCCCATCCCTGGCAGTGTTCAAGGCCAGGTTAGATTGGTCTTGGAGCAACCTGCTCTAGTGGAAGGTGTCCCTCCCCATGGCAGGGGGTTGGAATTCTAGGAGCTTTAAGGTCCCTTCCACCCAAACCATTACATGATTCTATTCAGGAGGGTGTTAGTAATCTCTGAAAAAAATGTGCTATTAGTCATCTGCAAGACAGGGAACATGCAAAGGATGGAGGTGGTTCTCCTATGGCCTGGAGGTGGGGGAAGCTGTCCCTGCCCCTACAGGCTCTGCTGTGGCTACCCTTCTGCTTCAGCCTCTGCCCCCATTCCAGGTCAGCACTGTTCGGATGCAAGGTGTGATCCTACTGGTATTTGCCAAGTACTACCACCTCCCCTTCCTGCAGGACATCCAGACAGACTGCACGAGGACAGGGCTGGGAGGCTACTGGGTGAGTGTAGCCCTGGGGGAGGTGGTGAGGGGGCTGGCTTCCTAAGGAGTCATCGGATTCTCTCTGTGCAGGGCAACAAGGGTGGGGTGAGTGTTCGTCTCTCCATCTTCGGCCACATGGTCTGCTTCCTGAACTGCCACCTGCCAGCCCATCTGGAGAAGGCAGAGCAGCGCAAGGAGGACTTTGCCACCATACTGCACATGCAACAGTTCGAGGGGAGTGTGGCCAGCGGCATCCTGGACCATGAGTGCGTACCCTACCACTTTGCTCCCCAGTCTGGGCCAGGGCTCTAATGCCAGCCCCTGCCCTTGACTCCCTCAGTCCCAGCACAGCTTGGAGATAGGGTTTTGCCTGCAGGGCTGCAAAACAGTCTCATGGCCCAGCAGCAGCTCAATATGTTGCAGTAGGTGTTAAGAGAGATCCTTGGTCTCTCCTGGAGCACACCCCTGCCTGAAGCAGCTCCCTGCCATACTGGCACTGTTGGAGTTTGGAAGTGGTGAGTGGAGGGCCTGGCTCTGACCCAGTGTCTTGGCTATGCATTCCAACTCAGTAGGTGATTTGCTGTGGAAATTCCCACCATCCATGCCCAGGGAAAGTGGGCCTGTTAGTTAATGGTTCTTGGTCCTACCTGGGTAACCCTGGCTGCTGGCCAAGCTGTCAGCCAACTGCTGACCTGTACTGGTGCTCTTGGGAGCACCTGTGCCACAGGCTGAGGCTGCCCACAGGATATTTCTCCCCTGCCAGCATCAATAGTCTCGGCTCTTCCAGCCCGTTGCCCTCCTCCTACCCACAGCCTTGTGTTCTGGTTTGGGGACCTCAACTTCCGCATCGAGAGCCTTGACATCCGCTTTGTGAAGTATGCCATTGACAGCAACATCCTGAGCCAGCTATGGGAGAAGGATCAGGTGAGAGGGATGGGCACATAACAGAGCTTCGCCCAGGCTCCAGGTGGCACTTGGCTCTTGTCCCACACTTGCATGGGCAGTTTTGGCAGGACATCTGCCCTTACTGCTCATTGGACACAAAAGGCCCTGGTTCTGTGTGGAAAGGGCAACACAGTCCCAGCATGGTCTTTATGGGAGTTGGGCACATGCTTCCTTTAGCAGTATGCTAGGAAGAGCTGGGGGCCTACAGACTTGCTGCTTGCATGGCATGGACAAATCCTGAGAACTGTGTGTGTGGGGGTGGCAGCAATGGGGCAGGGATGACTATGCTAGGGGTGCAGAGGTATTGTGGGGCTTGCAGAGAGGTCTGGCCATAGGGGCTGGTGTGCTTCTGTTCTCTTTCCCACAGCTGAATATTGCCAAGAGCAGCTGGCCTGTCCTCAGTGGTTTTCAGGAGGGTCCCCTGAACTTCCCACCCACTTTCAAGTTTGATGTAGGCACCAACAAATATGACAGCAGGTAGGACTGCAGAGCTCAGGTATGTGCTGGGCCTGGGAGCAGGTGGCATGGCTGAGGGATGCAGGTGGGGCACCGATGCCAGACAGGGCATGTGCTGGTGGGGCAGGGGCTGATGCTGGTGCAAATGGATGGGGGGAGGGGGGTAGGCTGGGCCTGGCAAGCTGGGACACAACTGTTGTGCTGGTGCCAGTGCAGGTCTGTCCCTGCAGCTGCACTGAGCTGTGTGCCAAGATGAGCTGCGTCCCCTGCCTGTGCGTGTGGTAGTACCGGGGGAGGCAGTTTGGGGTGGAGCCCACTGGCCCCTGCCAGGCAAGAGATGCCCCTCTGTGCCCTGCAGTGCCAAGAAGCGGAAACCTGCCTGGACCGACCGCATCCTCTGGAAGATCAAATCACCCAGTGTTGGGCTTGGCATGGGTGGGCACCGGCCCAGCCGGGGTGTCCTCTCAGTGAGCCAGCTCTGCTACTGCAGCCACATGGAGTACACGGTCAGCGACCACAAGCCAGTAGCTGCCATCTTTGCAGTGCAGGTGAGCACCATCCAGGGCCAGTGGGCACATGGCCTTCAGGGGTGAGGCATGCAGCTGGTATGTGCAGCTTATGATGGGGTGTGTGGGGCTTACTTCAGTAAGCTGTCACCATGGCTGGGGGCTGCTAGACAGGTGCCCTGGGCAGCAGGGGCAGAGCTTTGGCATGCCCTTCCTTACCATGTATCATAGAAACACAGAATAATTAGGGTTGGAAATGACCTTAAAATCATCCAGTTCCAGCCCCCTTGCCATGGGCAGGGACACCTTACACTAAACCATATCACCCAAGGCTTCATTCAACCTGGCCTTGAGCACTGCCAGGGATGGAGCATTTACCACTTTGGGCAACCTGTGCTAGTGCCTCACCACCCTCACAGTAAAGAACTTGTTTCTTACATCCAACCTGAACTTCCCTTGTCTAAGTTTGAACCCGTTACCCCTTGTCCTCTCACTGCAGTCCCTGATGAAGAGCCCCTCTCCAGCATCCCTGTAGGCCCCCTTCAGACACTGGAAGTTGCTCTGAGGTCTCCACGCAGCCTTCTCTTCTCCAGGCTGAACAGCCCCAACTTTCTCAGCCCGTCTTCATACGGGAGGTGCTCCTGTCCCCTGATCATCCTCGTGGCCCTTCTCTGGACTTGTTCCAACAGTTCCATGTCCTTCTTGTGTTGAGAACACCAGAACTGCACACAGTGTTGGACATGGTGGGGCCTCACGAGAGCAGAGTGGAGGAGCAGGATCACCTCCTTTGACCTGCTGCTCATGCTTCTTTTGATGCAGCCCAGGACACAGCTGGTTTCTGGGCTGTGAGCGCACACTGAAGCCAGCTCATGTTCATTTTCTCATCGACCAACACCCCCAAGTCCTTCTCCTCAGGCTGCTCTGAATCTCTTCTCTGCCCAACCTGTAGCTGTGCGTGGGATTGCTCCGACCCAGGTGTAGGACCTTGCACTTGGCATAGTTAAACTTCATGAGGTTGGCCTTGGCCACCTCTCAAGCATGTCAGGGTCCATCTGGCTGGCATTCCTGCCCTCCAGCATATCAACTGAACCACACAGCTTGGTGTCATCAGCAAACTTGCTCAATCCCACTGTCCATGTCACCAACAAAGATGTTGAACAAGACCGGTCCCAGCACTGATCCCTGAGGGACACCACTCGTTACTGGTCTCCAGCCGGACATTGAACCATTGACCACAGCTCTTAGAATGCTCCCATCCAGCCAGTTCTTTATCCGAGTGCTCCACCTATCAAATTGATGTCTCTCCAGTTTAGAGACAAGGATGTTGTGTGGGACAGTGTCGAACACTTTGCACAAGTCCAGGTAGATGATGTCAACTGCTCCACCCCTGTCCATCAGTTCCATAGCCCCGTCATAGAAGGCCACCAAATTGGTCAGGCAGGATTTCCCCCTAGTGAAGCCCTGCTGGCTGTCACCAAGCACCTTGTTGTTTTTCATGTGCCTTAACATGCTTCCAGGAGAATCTGCTCCCAGATTTTTCCAGTCTCAGAGGTGTATATCTCTCTTGCAGTTTGCTTCCAAGACAGACAAGCCCCCAGTTGAGATTTATGTGGCTGATGAATGGAGCAGGCCTGAGCAAGCAGTTGTCAGGTACAAGATGGCTGCTGGCTTCCACCGGAGCTCGTGGGACTGGATAGGACTCTACCGGGTAGGGGCTTGGGTGCTGTTGGGGCTGAAGGGAGTGGGGTGCACTTCACAGCACTGTGGGGTTCCTTCTGAGCTACCTCCAAATGGTGGGCACTGGTGCATGGCATGAGCCTGTGCTCTGTGCTTTCCCCGAGGAAGCCCTGGCAAGTATGCAGGATTTGGACAGCAGCATTAGGAGTAACATTTGGCCCTGCTTCAGGAGGCTCAGATCCAGTAGTTCCCTCTTCCTCCTGCTCGGTGGAGCTCCACAGGGTCCAAAGCCTGGCATTCCTTGGAGGCTGGGGGCCAGGGCACTGCTGAGGCTCTTGATTTTGCTGTGTGAGGAGAGGGGGGCTGAATGTGAGGCAAGCTAAGGCAGGGTGGGAGGTGATGGTGCTGAGTAAGGCTTATGTTCCTGTGCACCAGTGTTCTCCCATGTACATGCACACAGGTGGGCTTTCGACACCCTAAGGATTATGTGTCCTATGTCTGGGCTAGGAGCGATGATGGTGAGCGCTGCTTGGAGAAGCAACCATGTGCGCAGGTGAGCTGGGCCAGACTTGCTGTCCTGCTGGGCACATGAGTCCCATCATGGGGGGACAGGGACTTCTTTATGCCCCTGATGGTACAAGGGGGCACCTCCTTACTACTCTGTGCTGAGCCTTAGGCAGGTCTGCTGTGCTGGAGTAAGGGATAATGGCTCTGGACTGGGGCTAATGGGCATTCCTCTGCCAAGCCTTGGTGCCCATCAGCTCTCTCTGGGCTACAGGTGATGTTCTCAGAGGAGGCACTGCCCAAGGGGAAGGGCGAGTACATCCTTGGATACTACAGCAACACCTCTAGCAGCATTGCTGGTGTGACTGAGCCCTTCCAGGTCAGCATGGCCAAAAGGTGCAAGGGTGAGGGGTGGAGGGAGGTAAGGGGTGATGTGTAGAAGGGGGCTTGGCTGGAGGAGAACAGTGGCTTTGGTGCCCAAGATCAGCCAGCAGCGCTGATGCAGGGGTGCAGATCTCCCTGCCTAGGTCAGAGGAGGGCAGCAGCCCCACAGACAGCTCGGGCAGCAGCTCAGAAGAGGAGGATGACAGCACACTTGTCCTGCTGGCCCCCAAGTCCCGTAGCCCCAGCCCAGGCAAGATGAAACGGCACCGGAGCCGAAGCCCCAGCCTAGCCAAGTTCCAGGGCCTCATCCTGCGGCCATCAAGCCGGGACAGGGGTACAAGCCGCAGCCCCTCACCCCAGAGCCGCCCTGGGCTCCCTGGGGACATCCCCACCATCCACCTGCCCCAGGAGGAGCTGGGGTGCCGTGGAGTGAAAGCCAAGGAGCCAGGGCGAACAGCCAGCAGCCAGGAGGGCAGCTCCTTCTACCAGACTGGGCGGGAGCAAGGTGGCCCTTGGCGTGTCTCTGCTGACAACCCCTTGGCCAGGGCTGACCCCAGGAACCTGGGCCTGCTGCCTGCGCTGCGCCTTGAGATGATCGACCAAGCTCTGGGATGGCGGAGGGAGAGCACAGACCAGGGCTACCCTAGCCAGAGGATGAGTCCCAGCCCTCCTGGCTGTAGCACCTCCCCAAAGGAGGGGAGCAGCCCCCAGGAGCTGGACAGCCATAGCTGTGCCATGGGCCGCTGATCCAGTGACCCTTGTCTCCTTCCTCCCTGTAGTGTGCTTGCTGTGTGCTTTCCTCTGCCACTCTCCTGCTGAGACATCCCTCTTCCTCCTTATTTATTGCAGTGATTTCTCACTACTGCGATAGAGGCCTCCCCCTGGTCCTCCCAGGCTGAGCTGCTGCCCTGGGACTGACAGAGCTGGGATATGTGGCACAGGGGAAGGCAAGGCTAGTCTAGTGTGTGATGGGAGAGTCCACTTGAGATTCAAAGTGCAAGACCCTTTGGTCCTATGGGAGGAGTGCTGGCTCCACACACGAGGAGGGACAGGAGCACAGGGCTCTGGTAGCAATGGTGATGGGCATAGAGCAAGGACTGCCCCAGGGTACCCCTTAGATCAAAGCTTGCTCCTTCCCTGCTGCTACCACTGTGCCTCAGCCTGGACATAGTGCAAGTGACAAAATAAACCATCCTGCCCACTCCTGCTGCACTGTGCTTACTACAGCGGTGGCAGGATAGGCCCCTGCTGAGGAGAACACAGCATGTGCAAGGGGGCAGCAGGCTTGCCCTGGCACCACACTCACCAGCCTGTATTTGTCTTCTGCACACAGGGACCGACCCCCTCCCTAGAGCCAGCCCAGCCCAGCAGTGCCCATCCCACCCTGGCTGGGAAAGGGGGTTGGATCACACCACGATGTTCAGCTGTCCCAGCTGAAGAGGCACAAACCTTGGTTGGGGGCAGTGCTGTCCCCCATGCCTGGGGGAAACCACGTGCCCCAGAGCACAATGGGGACTAAAGAGGGTGGAGTTCAACTTTCCCAAGCCCTCCTCTTCCTTTCCACCTGCTTTGATGCTCATGGATGGCAGCCACTGCTGCATACATGGCCCCCTCATCTTGAGAGGCATCTCAGTCCATCTGCTTGCACCTGCTCCAGCTGTGGCACCCCCCCAGCTCCATGCAGTCACCCCAGCAGTTGCACTTAGTGACATCCTTTGTCTCAAGAACCAGAAATAGAGTAACTTCACCTCATGGCTGCAGCACAGGACATTTTCCTCCCCACAGGAAGCAGTATTTCTCAGGCATCATCAGGGCATGGTGTGAGGCTAAGCACAAGGCTTCTGCGCCAAGGCCATCCAAAGGCATTGCTCATAGAGAGTGACACCACTGTGCTGTGTCTTCTGGTCTGGATGCTTGGCCCTGGAGTTCACATGCAAAGAATCCTAGCATCTCAGGGTCTTTTTGAGATGACATGCAGATACTAGCCCAGACCAGGCTGCTGCAATACAGCTGCTGAAGAAGCATCAGTGAGCATCAGTGTAACTGCCACACACATCCATTCCTTTCCACTCCAGCCTTACTCATGGCACAGTAGAGGACAGCGCTTGCAATGCCAGCTTCACACCAAGGCGGCAGGACAGCACCCAGCCCTACCAGGACATCCCTGCTGCCCCTGCAGGCTAAGCTCCTGTGACCCTTCACACTCACTGGTGTTGTGAGCCTTCATTCAGGCTGCGGTCAGTGGGTGGCACTAGAACAAAGCAGTCTGTAGTAATGTGGTTTGCCAGGAAAGCCAGCTCCACGTCACTGAGGTCCCTCATCCTGTGCAGGAACTATGCCAACCTGTGGGCACAGCAGGGCAGCAGTCAGGTGCTGCAGGCCAGGTTGGATAGCCCACCTTGCCTGCCCCAGTGTATCTGCGCATAGTGCCCTGTGATCGTGGGAAGAGCCTTTTCCTCCTGGACACACACCTGTGAGTGGAAGAGTGTTGGGTTTCCATGTTGTGCAACTGGTACTTCACCTTGCTGGGTACGATCTGGTGCTCACACGTATCCACGTACTTGTAGCTCTTGCAGACCCTGCCGAGGCCTGAGGACAGCAGGGCAGTGAGAGGCACCCGCAGCACACAACCACCATGGGCTGAGACCTTGGGACACCCCAGCTGCTCTACACATTCATGCTCTACCCCCAGCACTGATTCACCCTGCTGCTGTCTGTGCCCTGCCACAACAGTCATCAGGGGTGCTCTGCACCACTCCACAGCTGGGCTGGATTGGATGCTGCCATCCTGAGGGCTAGCAGGGTGTGCTGAGCTCCCAGACCCTTGCAGTGCTCCTCCATGCACTCGCCTTCCTCCAGCAAGGTCCTGTTCCAAGGTGGTCATTGCTGTTGGGGGCACAGGCTCCAGCCCCCACTGTGCTGCTGCATGCCTGCTTGTGAGCTCAGCCTTGTCCCTGGCTTATGTGCGGGACAAGGTACCTGGTGGCTGTGGCTCCTGGGCTGTAGCAGGTCTCTGTGCTTGGTAGTGCTGAGGGTTTTGACTCTGCTGCTGTCAGAGGCTCTTGGGCCCTACTCTTGAGAACTCCCCTCCCTTGCCTGGGGGCTACACAGCAGGGCTGCCCGTCCCCTCTGTGGGCAGGCTGTAGTTGTTCTGACACTGCTGCACCATCCTGGCCAGTTGTACATAACACAAACACACCTGTGGACATCACATGCCGTAATGCTCCGTACACCCACTCTGCCACAGCCAAGCCAGTGGCAGCAGGGCAGGGCATGCCCAGGGCTGCTGCAGCAGATGCTCAGCCAAGGGGCTACAGCACCATTTCCACCAGTGCCAGTGGACGCACTCCTCGCACTCCAGAACAAAGCACGCCACCTCCAGGAGGTTGAGAAAGGTGACTCCGATAATGTTGGAGATGGTGTCGTTGAGGTCCGGAACCTGCGGAGCACACTGAGGCGGGGAGCTGCTCGGCAGCCCAGGAGGGTGTCTGTGTGTGACCACCCGGAGCACCTGGCGTCACATTCACAGTGGGATATAATATGCAGGCGATAGTTGCGGATGCCGTAGCTGAAGAGCAGCGCCGTGATCTGCGCCGAGCACTGATTGTGCTCACAACAGCAACGCTCGGGGCCGCGAAAGAGACCTACGGGCAGCATCAGTGAAGACAGCCACGGTGGGGGGATGGGGTGCGCCTGACCGCTGCTCCCTCCCCTCCCTCCCGGTACCAAGCTCACGGGCATTTGCCGCCGAGTCCCCGGCTGCGCACCACAGCGTGCCCGGAAACGTTCAGTCCCGCCGGCGGAGCGCGTTGGGTACGGGAGGCGGGGGTTGGAAACGGGAGGCGCGGGTTGGGTACGGGAGGCGCGGCGCCGGCAGAATGCGGTCAAGTCCCTCATCAGTGCGGCACCGGGGACACCGGGCGGGCGGGCGCATGCGGCTCGGATCGCGGCGGACACAGCTTTGAAATAAAGGCACTCCCCTTGATGCCACAACTAACTTTTACTACTAAAAGTTCACTGCAAAGCAGCCTGTGCTGTGAAAGCAAATCCTGAGCTGCTCTGTACATGTACAAACATTTAAAAAGTGCAGAACACCGGACTTATCAGCACGGAGAGATGGTGCTGGGAATCAAGGCGCACAGTCTTTGCAAAGGTGGCACTGCCTTTGCTGTCACAACTAACTTTTACACCTACATGAGCCCCCGAATCGAAGCTGTGCTGGTAAACAGGTCTGACGCCATGCTGCACACAAGCATCAATGTCAGAACTCTGCTCCACATGAGTACACATGTAAGCATTGATATAAAGACACCGCCCTTTTTGCCAAAACTAACTTTTACTACTAAAAATTCATTGCAAAGCAGCCTCTGCTGTGAAATCAAATACTGACCTGCTCTGCACATCTACAAACATTTAAACAGTGCTGAACACCCAACTTAGCAGCATAAAGCTCGGAATCATCAGCACACGCTATTTGCGAAGGTGGCACTGCCTTTGCTGTCACAACTAACTTTTACACCTACATGAGCCTCCGAATCGAAGCTGTCCGGGTAAACAGGTCTGCTGCCATGCTACACACAAGCATCAATGTCTGAACTCTGCTCTACAACCGAATTGCCTGAACACAGAGATGCTGATGGGAACCATAACTACACATGTATGCTTTGAAATAAAGACACCACCCTTGTTGCCAAAACTAACTTTTACTACGGAAAATTCATTGCAAAGCAGCCTGTGCTGTGAAATCAAATCTTGAAGTGCTCTGCACATCTACAAACCATTAAAATGTGCTACACACGCGACATAGCTGCACGGAGATATGGTGCTGGGAATCATCAGTACACATGTAAGCTTTGAAATAAAGACACCGCCCTTGTTGACAAAACTAGGTTTTACTACTAACAGTTCATTGCAAAGCAGCCTGTGCTGTGAACTCCTGACCTGCTCTGCACATCTGCAAATATTTAAACAGTGCTGCATACCTTACTTAGCATCAAGAAGCGCGGAATCATCAGCACACACTATTTGCATAGGTGGCACAGCCTTTGCTGTCACTACTAACTTTCACACCTACATGAGCCTCCGAATCGAAGCTGTGCGGGTAAACAGGTCTGCTGCCATGCTGCACACAAGCATCAATGTCAGAATTCTGCTCCATAAGCGAATTGCCTGCACACAGAGATGCTGATAGGAACCATCACCTCACATGTAAGCTTTGAAATAAAGACACTGCCGTTGTTGTCAAAGCTAACTTTTACTACTAACAGTTCATTGAAAAACAGCCTGTGCTGTGAAATGAAATCCTGACGTGCTCTGCACGTCTGCAAACATTTAAACAGTGCTGAATACCCGACTTAGCAGCATGAAGCTCGGAATCATCAGCATACACTATTTGCAAAGGTGGTGCTGCGTTTGCTGTCACAACTAACTTTTACACCTGCATGAGTTTCTGGATCGAACCTGTGCTGGCAAACAGGTCTGATGCCATGCTGCACACGAGCATCAATGACAGAATTCTGCTCCACAAGCGAATTACCTGCACACAGAGATGCTGATGGGAATCATCAGTACACATGTAAGCATTGAAAGAAAGACACTGTCCTTGTTGCCAAGACTAACCTGTACTACTAGAAATTCATTCAAAGCAGCCTGTGCTGTGAAATGAAATCTTGACCTTCTCTGCACATGTACAAACATTAAAATGTGTTACACACGCGACATAGCTGCACGGAGAGATGGTGCTGGTATTCATCAGTGCACATGTAAGATTTGAAATAAAGACACTGCCCTTCATGCCATAACTAAATTTTATTACTAAAAGTTCATTGCAAAGAGGCCTGTGCTGTGAAATCAAATCCTGACCTGCTCTGCACATCTACAAACATTTAAACAGTGCTGTATACCCGACTTAGCAGCATGGAGCTCGGAATCATCAGCACACACTATTTGCAAAGGTGGCACTGCCTTTGCTGTCACAACTTTTAAACCTACATGAGCCCCCGAATCGAAGCTGTGCTGGAAAACAGGTCTGCTGCCATGCTGCACACGAGCATCAATGTCAGAACTCTGCTCCACAAACAAATAGACTGCACTCAGAGATGGTGCTGGTATTCATCCGTGCACATGTAAGCTTTGAAATAAAGACTGCCCATCATGCCAAAACTAACTTTTACTACTAAAAATTCATTGCAAAGCAGCCTGTGCTGTGAAATCAAATCTTGAAGTGCTCTGCACATCTACAAACAATTAAAATGTGCTACACACGCGACATAGCTGCACGGAGATATGGTGCTGGGAATCATCGGTACACATGTAAGCTTTGAAATAAAGACACCGCCCTTGTTGCCAAAACTAGGTTTTACTACTAACAGTTCATTGCAAAGCAGCCTCTGCTGTGAACTCAAATCCTGACGTGCTCTGCACATCTACACACATTTAAACAGTGCTGAATACCCAACTTAGCAGCATGAAGCTCGCATTCATCAGCACAAACTATTTACAACGGCGCCACTGCCTTTGCTGTCACAACTAACTTGTACACCGACATGAGCACCCGAATCGAAGCTGTGCTGGAAAACAGGTCTGACGCCATGCTGCACACGGGCATCAATGTCAGAACTCTGCTCCACAAACAAATAGACTGCACTCAGAGATGGTGCTGGGAATCATCAGTACATCTGTAAGCTTTGATATAAAGACACCGCCCTTGTTGTCAAAACTAACTTTTACTATTAACAGTTCATTGCAAAGCAGCCTGTGCTGTGAAATCAAATCCTGACCTGCTCTGCACATCTACAAACATTTAAACAGTGCTGCATACCCGATTTAGGAGCATGAAGCTCGGATTCATCAGCACACACTATTTGCCAAGGCGGCGCTGCCTTTGCTGTCACTACTAACTTTCACACCTACATGAGCCGCCGAATCGAAGCTGTGCGGGTAAACAGGTCTGCTGCCATGCTGCACACAAGCATCAATCTCAGAATTCTGCTCCACAAGCGAATTGCCTGCACAGAGAGATGGTGAAGGGAACCATCAGTACACATGTAAGCTTTGAAATAAAGATACTGCCCTTGGTGCTAAAACTAACTTTTACTACGAAAAATTCATTGAAAAGTAGCCTGTGCTGTGAAATCAAATCCTGACCTTCTCTGCACATGTACAAACGATTAAAATGTGCTACACATCCAACAGAGCTGCAAGGAGAGATGGTGCTGGGAATCATCGGTACGCATGTAAGCTTTGAAATAATGACACCGCCCTTGTGGCCGAAACAAACTTTTAACGCTAACAGTTCATTGCAAAGCAGCCTGTGCTGTGAAATCAAATACTGACCTGCTCTGCACATCTACAAATATTTAAACAGTGCTGCATACCCGACTTAGCAGCATAAAGCTCGGAATCATAAGCACACACTATTTGCAAAGGTGGCACTGCATTTGCTGACACAACATTTACACCTACATGCTTGTGTGCAGCATGGCAGCAGACATGTTTTCCAGGACTGCTTCGATTGGGGGGGGGGGGCTCATGTAGGTGTAAAAGTTAGTCGTGACAGCAAAGGTAGTGCAACCTTTTCAAATAGTGTGTGCTGATGATTCCCAGCACCATCTCTCCGGGCTGATAAGTAGGGTGTAAACTTTTACTAGTAAAATTTATTTATGGCATGAAGGGCAGTGTCTTTATTTCAAAGCTTACATGCGTAGTTATGGTTCCCAGCACTATCTCTGAGTGCAGGCAATTTGCTTGTGTAGCAGAGATTTGCCGTTGATGCTTGTGTGCAGCCTCGCAGCAGACCACTTTTCCAGCACATCTTCGATTCGGGGGCTCATGTAGGTGTAAAAGTTGTGACAGCAAAGGCAGTACCACCTTTTCAAATAGTGTGTGCTGATGATTCCCAGCACCATCTCTCCGTGGTGATAAGTCCGGTGTTCTGCACTGTTTAAATGTTTGTACATGTGCAGAGAAGCTCAGGATTGGCTTTCACAGTGCAGGCTACTTTGCAATGAACTTTTAGTATTAAAATTTAGTTCTGGCATCAACGGCAGTATCTTTATTTCAAAGCTTACATTTGTACTGATGATTCATGTACATGTGCATACCAGGTCAGGGTTTGATTTCACAGTACAGGCTGCATGGTATGAAATTTTAGTAGCAAATTTCTGTTTTGGCATTAAGGCCAGTGTCTTTATTTTATAGCTTACATGTTTACTGATGGTTCCCAACAGCATCTCCGAGTCCAGGCAATTCGCTTGTGGAGCAGAGTTTTGACACTGATGCTTGTATGCAGCATGGCAGCAGAGCTGTTTTACAGCACTGCTTCGATTCGGGGGCTCATGTAGTTGTAAAAGTTAGTTGAGACAGCAAAGGCAGTGCCACCTTTGCAAAGAGTGTGTGCTGATATTCCCAGCACCATCTCTCTGGGCTGATAAGTGCGGTGTTCTGCACTGTTTCAATGTTTGTAGATGTGCAGAGCTGGTCAGGACTTGCTTTCACAGTAGAGGCTGCTCTACAATAAACTTTTAGTAGAAAAATTTATTTATGGAATCAAGGGCAGTGTCTTTATTTCAAAGCTGACATGTGTACTGATGATTCCCAGCATCATCTCTGAGTGCAGGGAATTCCCTTTTGGAGCAGAATTCTGACATTGATTCTTAGGTGCAGAATGGTAGCAGAGATTCTTACCAGGAGAGGTTCGATCCAGACGCTCATGTAGGTGTAAAAGTTAGTTGTGACGGCAAAGGCAGTGCCACCTTTTCAAATAGTGTGTGCTGATGATTCCCAGCACCATGTCTCCATGCTGCTAAGTCGGTTATGCTGCACTGTTTAAATGTTTGTAGATGTGCAGAGCAGCTCAGGATTCCATTTCACAGCACAGGCTGCTTTGTAATGAACTTTTAGAGGTAAAATTTAGTTATGGCATGAAGGGCAGTACTTTATAACAAAGCTTACATGAGCACTGATGAATACCAGCACCATGTCTCCGTGCAGGTATGTCGTGTGTGTAGCACATTTTAATGCTTGTAGATGTGCAGAGAAGGTCAGGATTTGATTTCACAGCACAGGCTGCTTTTCAATGAATTTTT
This sequence comes from Melopsittacus undulatus, assembly GCF_012275295.1. NCBI lineage: Eukaryota > Metazoa > Chordata > Aves > Psittaciformes > Psittaculidae > Melopsittacus > Melopsittacus undulatus. The sequence continues at coordinate 129,343 of NC_047538.1, read as the reverse complement.
CGTAGTAAAAGTTAGTTTTGGCATGATGGGCACTCTTTATTTCAAAGCTTACATGAGCACCGAGGAATACCAGCACCATCTCTGAGTGCAGTCTATTTGTTTGTGGAGCAGAGTTCTGACATTGATGCTCGTGTGCAGCATGGCATCAGACCTGTTTACCAGCATAGGTTCGATCCAGAAACTCATGTAGGTGTAAAAGTTAGTTGTGACAGCAAAGGCAGTGCTACCTTTGCAAATAGTGTATGCTGATGATTCCGATCTCCATGCTGCTAAGTTGGGTATGCAGCATTTTTTAAATGCTTGTATATGTGGAAAGGAGGTCAGGATTTGATTTCACAGCACAGGCTGCTTTGCAATGAACTTTTAGTAATAAAATTTAGTTATGGCATGAAGGGCAGTGTCTTAATTTCAAATCTTACATGTACACTGATGAATACCAGCACCATCTCTCCGTGCAGCTATGTCGCGTGTGTAGCACATTTTAATGGTTTGTACATGTGCAGAGCAGGTCAGGGTTTGATTTCACAGCACAGGCTTCTTTTCAATGAATTTTCCGTATTAAAAGTTAGTTTTGGCAACAAGTGCGGTGTCTTTATTTCAAAGCATACATGTGTAGTGATGGTTCCCATCAGCATCTCTGTGTGCAGGCAATTCGCTTGTGGAGCAGAATTCTGACATTGATGCTTGCGTGCAGCATGGCGTCAGACCTGTTTACCAGCACAGGTTCGATCCAGAAACTCATGCAGGTGTAAAAGTTAGTTGTGACAGCAAAGGCAGTTCCACCTTCGCAAATAGCGTGTGCTGATGATTCCGAGCTTCATGCTGCTAAGTCGGGTATTCAGCACTGTTTAAATGTGTGTAGATGTGCAGAGCACGTCAGGATTTGAGTTCACAGCAGAGGCTGCTTTTCAATGAACTGTTAGTAGTAAAAGTTAGTTTTGGCAAGAACGGCGGTATCTATATTTCAAAGCTTACATGTGTACTCATGGTTCCCATCAGCATCTCTGTGTGCAGGCAATTCGCTTGTGGAGCAGAGTTCTGACATTGATGCTTGTGTGCAGAATGGCAGCAGAGCTGATGGGAACCATGAGTACACATGTAAGCATTGATATAAAGACACCGCAGTTGTTGTCAAAACTAAATTTTCCTACTAAAAATTCATTGCAAAGCAGCCTGTCCTGTGAACTCAAATCCTGACCTACTCTGCACATCAGCAAACATTTAAACAGTGCTGCATACCCGACTTAGCAGCATGGAGACATGGTGCTAGGAATCATCAGCACACACTATTTACAAAGGTGGCACTGCCTTTGCTGTCACAACTAACTTGTACACCTACATGAGCCTCCGAATCGAAGCTGTGCGAGTAAACTGTTCTGCTGCCATGCTGCACACAAACATCAATGTCAGAACTCTGCTCCACAAGCGAATTGCCTGCACTCAGAGATGCTGATGGGAACCATCACTACACATGTATGCTTTGAAATAAAGACACCGCCGTTCTTGCCAAAACTAACTTTTACTACTAACAGTTCATTGTAAAGCAGCCTCTGCTGTGAAATCAAATCCTGACCTTCTCTGCACATCTACAAACATTTAAACAGTGCTGCATACCCGATTTAGGAGCATGAAGGTCGGATTCATCAGCACACACTATTTGCCAAGGCGGCACTGCCTTTGCTGTCACTACTAACTTTCACACCTACATGATCCGCCGAATCGAAGCTGTGCGGGTAAACAGGTCTGCTGCCATGCTGCACACAAGCATCAATGTCAGAACTCTGCTCCACAAACAAATAGACTGCACTCAGAGATGGTGCTGGTATTCATCGGTGCACATGTAAGCTTTGAAATAAAGAGTGCCCATCATGCCAAAACTAACTTTTACTACGAAAAATTCATTGCAAAGCAGCCTGTGCTGTGAAATCAAATCCTGACCTGCTCTGCACGTCTGCAAACATTTAAACAGTGCTGAATACCCGACTTAGCAGCATGAAGCTCGCATTCATCAGCACACACTATTTACAACGGCGCCACTGCCTTTGCTGTCACAACTAACTCGTACACCTACATGAGCCTCCGAATCGAAGCTGTGCGAGTAAACTGTTCTGCTGCCATGCTGCACACAAGCATCAATGTCAGAACTCTGCTCCACAAGCGAATTGCCTGCACTCAGAGATGCTGATGGGAACCATCACCTCACATGTAAGCTTTGAAATAAAGACACTGCCGTTGATGTCAAAACTAACTTTTACATAGCAGCATGAAGCTCGGAATCATCAGCACACACTATTTACAAAGGTGGCACTGCCTTTGCTGTCACAACTAACTTTTACACCTACTTGAGTTTCCTGATAGAACCTATGCTGCTAAAGAGGTCTAACGCACAAGCATCAATGTCAGAACTCTGCTCCACAAACGAATTGCCTGTACACAGAGATGCTGATGGGAACCATGAGTACACATGTAAGCTTTGAAATATAGACACCGCCGTTCTTGCCAAAACTAACTTTTACTACTAACAGTTCATTGAAAAGCAGCCTCTGCTGTGAACTCAAATCCTGACGTGCTCTGCACATCTACACGCATTTAAACAGTGCTGAATACCCAACTTAGCAGCATGAAGCTCGCATTCATCAGCACACACTATTTACAACGGCGCCAATGCCTTTGCTGTCACAACTTTTAAACCTACATGAGCCCCCGAATCGAAGCTGTGCTGGAAAACAGGTCTAATGCCATGCTGCACACGAGCATCAATGTCAGAACTCTGCTCCACAAACAAATAGACTGGACTCAGAGATGGTGCTGGTATTCATCGGTGCACATGTAAGCTTTGAAATAAAGACTGTCCATCATGCCAAAACTAACTTTTACTACGAAAAATTCATTGCAAAGCAGCCTGTGCTGTGAAATCAAATCCTGAAGTGCTCTGCACATCTACAAGCCATTAAAATGTGCTACACACGCGACATAGCTGCACGGAGATATGGTGCTGGGAATCATCGGTACACATGTAAGCTTTGAAATAAAGACACCGCCCTTGTTGCCAAAACTAGGTTTTATTACTAACAGTTTAATGCAAAGAAGAATGTGTTGTGAACTCAAATCCTGAACTGCTCTGCACATCTGCGAATATTTAAAAAGTGCTGCATACCTTACTTAGCAACATGAAGCGCGGAATCATCAGCACACACTATTTGCATAGGTGGCACAGCCTTTGCTGTCACTACTAACTTTCACACCTACATGAGCCTCCGAATCGAAGCTGTGCGGGTAAACAGATCTGGTGCCATGCTGCACACAAGCAGCAATGTCAGAATTCTGCTCCACAAGCGAATTGCCTGCACACAGAGATGCTGATAGGAACCATCACCTCACATGTAAGCTTTGAAATAAAGACAATGCCGTTGTTGTCAAAGCTAACTTTTACTACTAAAAATTCATTGCAAAGCACCTTGTGCTGTGAAATAAATCCTGACCTGCTCTGCACATCTACAAATATTTAAACAGTGCTGCATACCCGACTTAGCAGCATAAAGCTCGGAAACATCAGCACACACTTTTTGCAAAGGTGGCACTGCCTTTGCTGACACAACATTTACACCTACATGCTTGTGTGCAGCATGGCAGCAGACCTGTTTTCCAGGATTTCTTCGATTGGGGGGGGGGGCTCATGTAGGTGTAAAAGTTAGTCGTGACAGCAAAGGTAGTGCAACCTTTTCAAGTAGTGTGTGCTGATGATTCCCAGCACCATCTCTCCGGGCTGATAAGTAGGGTGTAAACTTTTACTAGTAAAATTTATTTATGGCATGAAGGGCAGTGTCTTTATTTCAAAGCTTACATGTGTAGTTATGGTTCCCAGCACTATCTCTGAGTGCAGGCAATTTGCTTGTGTAGCAGAGATTTGCCGTTGATGCTTGGGTGCAGCCTCGCAGCAGACCACTTTTCCAGCACATCTTCGATTCGGGGGCTCATGTAGGTGTAAAAGTTGTGACAGCAAAGGCAGTACCACCTTTTCAAATAGTGTGTGCTGATGATTCCCAGCACCATCTCTCCGTGGTGATAAGTCCGGTGTTCTGCACTGTTTAAATGTTTGTACATGTGCAGAGAAGCTCAGGATTGGCTTTCACAGTGCAGGCTACTTTGCAATGAACTTTTAGTATTAAAATTTATTTCTGGCATCAACGGCAGTATCTTTATTTCAAAGCTTACATTTGTACTGGTGATTCATGTACATGTGCATACCAGGTCAGGGATTGATTTCAAAGTACAGGCTGCATGGTATGAACTTTAGTAGCAAATTTCTGTTTTGGCATTAAGGCCAGTGTCTTTATTTTATAGCTTACATGTTTACTGATGGTTCCCAACATCACCTCAGAGTCCAGGCAATTCTCTTGTGAAGCAGAGTTTTGACACTGATGCTTGTATGCAGCATGGCAGCAGAGCTGTTTTACAGCACTGCTTCGATTCGGGGGCTCATGTAGTTGTAACAGTTAGTTGAGACAGCAAAGGCAGTGCCACCTTTGCAAAGAGTGTGTGCTGATATTCCCAGCACCATCTCTCTGGGCTGATAAGTGCGGTGTTCTGCACTGTTTCAATGTTTGTAGATGTGCAGAGCTGGTCAGGACTTGCTTTCACAGTAGAGGCTGCTCTGCAATAAACTTTTAGTAGAAAAATTTATTTATGGAATCAAGGGCACTGTCTTTATTTCAAAGCTGACATGTGTACTGATGATACCCAGCATCATCTCTGAGTGCAGGTAATTCCCTTTTGGAGCAGAATTCTGACATTGATTCTTAGGTGCAGAATGGTAGCAGAGATTCTTACCAGGAGAGGTTCGATCCAGACGCTCATGTAGGTGTAAAAGTTAGTTGTGACGGCAAAGGCAGTGCCACCTTTTCAAATAGTGTGTGCTGATGATTCCCAGCACCATGTCTCCATGCTGTAAGTCGGGTATGCTGCACTGTTTAAATGTTTGTAGATGTGCAGAGCAGCTCAGGATTCCATTTCACAGCACAGGCTGCTTTGTAATGAACTTTTAGAGGTAAAATTTAGTTATGGCATGAAGGGCAGTATCTTAATTTCAAATCTTACATGTACACTGATGAATACCAGCACCATCTCTCCGTGCAGTTATGTCGCGTGTGTGTAGCACATTTTAATGGTTTGTAGATGTGCAGAGAAGGTCAGGGATTGATTTCACAGCACAGGCTGCTTTTCAATGAATTTTCCGTATTAAAAGTTAGTTTTGGCAAAAAGTGCGGTGTCTTTATTTCAAAGCATACATGTGTAGTGATGGTTCCCATCAGCATCTCTGTGTGCAGGCAATTCGCTTGTGGAGCAGAGTTCTGACATTGATGCTTGTGTGCAGAATGGCAGAAGAGCTGATGGGAACCATGAGTACACATGTAAGCATTGATATAAAGACACCGCAGTTGTTGTCAAAACTAAATTTTCCTACTAAAAATTCATTGCAAAGCAGCCTGTCCTGTGAACTCAAATCCTGACCTACTCTGCACATCTGCAAACATTTAAACAGTGCTGCATACCCGACTTAGCAGCATGGAGACATGGTGCTAGGAATCATCAGCACACACTATTTACAAAGGTGGCACTGCCTCTGCTGTCAAAACTAACTTTTACACCTACATGAGCCTCCGAATCGAAGCTGTGCGAGTAAACTGTTCTGCTGCCATGCTGCACACAAGCATCAATGTCAGAACTCTCCTCCACAAGCGAATTGCCTGCACACAGAGATGCTGATGGGAACCATCACTACACATGTATGCTTTGAAATAAAGACACCGCCCTTGTTGTCAAAACTAACTTTTACCTCTAACAGTTCATTGCAAAGCAGCCTGTGCTGTGAAATCAAATCCTGACCTGCTCTGCACATCTACAAACATTTAAACAGTGCTGCATACACGATTTAGGAGCATGAAGCTCGGATTCATCCGCACACACTATTTGCCAAGGCGGCACTGCCATTGCTGTCACTACTAACTTTCACACCTACATGAGCCGCCGAATCGAAGCTGTGCGGGTAAACAGGTCTGCTGCCATGCTGCACACAAGCATCAATCTCAGAATTCTGCTCCACAAGCGAATTGCCTGCACTCAGAGATGCTGATGGGAACCATCACCTCACATGCAAGCTTTGAAATAAAGACACTGCCGTTGATGGCAAAACTAACTTTTACATAGCAGCATGGAGCTCGGAATCATCAGCACACATTATTTGCAAAGGTGGCACTGCCTTTGCTGTCACAACTAACTTTTACACCTACTTGAGTTTCCTGATAGAACCTATGCTGCTAAAGAGGTCTAACGCACAAGCATCAATGTCAGAACTCTGCTCCACAAACGAATTGCCTGTACACAGAGATGCTGATGGGAACCATGAGTACACATGTAAGCTTTGAAATATAGACACCGCCGTTCTTGCCAAAACTAACTTTTACTACTAACAGTTCATTGCAAAGCAGCCTCTGCTGTGAAATCAAATCCTGACGTGCTCTGCACATCTACACACATTTAAACAGTGCTGAATACCCGACTTAGCAGCATGAAGCTCGCATTCATCAGCACACACTATTTACAACGGCGCCACTGCCTTTGCTGTCACAACTAACTCGTACACCTACATGAGCACCCGAATCGAAGCTGTGCTGGAAAACAGGTCTGATGCCATGCTGCACACGAGCATCAATGTCAGAACTCTGCTCCACAAACAAATAGACTGCACTCAGAGATGGTGCTGGTATTCATCGGTGCACATGTAAGCTTTGAAACAAAGACGGCCCATCATGCCAAAACTAACTTTTACTGCTAAAAATTCATTGCAAAGCAGCCTGTGCTGTGAAATCAAATCCTGACCTGCTCTGCACGTCTGCAAACATTTAAACAGTGCTGAATACCCGACTTAGCAGCATGAAGCTCGCATTCATCAGCACACACTATTTACAACGGCGCCACTGCCTTTGCTGTCACAACTAACTCGTACACCTACATGAGCCTCCGAATCGAAGCTGTGCGAGTAAACTGTTCTGCTGCCATGCTGCACACAAGCATCAATGTCAGAACTCTGCTCCACAAGCGAATTGCCTGCACTCAGAGATGCTGATGGGAACCATCACCTCACATGTAAGCTTTGAAATAAAGACACTGCCGTTGATGTCAAAACTAACTTTTACATAGCAGCATGGAGCTCGGAATCATCAGCACACACTATTTGCAAAGGTGGCACTGCCTTTGCTGTCACAACTAACTTTTACACCTACTTGAGTTTCCTGATAGAACCTATGCTGCTAAAGAGGTCTAACGCACAAGCATCAATGTCAGAACTCTGCTCCACAAACGAATTGCCTGTACACAGAGATGCAGATGGGAACCATGAGTACACATGTAAGCTTTGAAATATAGACACCGCCGTTCTTGCCAAAACTAACTTTTACTACTAACAGTTCATTGAAAAGCAGCCTCTGCTGTGAACTCAAATCCTGACGTGCTCTGCACATCTACAAACATTTAAACAGTGCTGAATACCCGACTTAGCAGCATGAAGCTCGCATTCATCAGCACACACTATTTACAACGGCGCCACTGCCTTTGCTGTCACAACTTTTAAACCTACATGAGCCCCCGAATCGAAGCTGTGCTGGAAAACAGGTCTAATGCCATGCTGCACACGAGCATCAATGTCAGAACTCTGCTCCACAAACAAATAGACTGCACTCAGAGATGGTGCTGGTATTCATCGGTGCACATGTAAGCTTTGAAATAAAGACTGTCCATCATGCCAAAACTAACTTTTACTACGAAAAATTCATTGCAAAGCAGCCTGTGCTGTGAAATCAAATCCTGAAGTGCTCTGCACATCTACAAGCCATTAAAATGTGCTACACACGCGACATAGCTGCACGGAGATATGGTGCTGGGAATCATCGGTACACATGTAAGCTTTGAAATAAAGACACCGCCCTTGTTGCCAAAACTAGGTTTTACTACTAACAGTTTAATGCAAAGAAGAATGTGTTGTGAACTCAAATCCTGAACTGCTCTGCACATCTGCGAATATTTAAAAAGTGCTGCATACCTTACTTAGCAACATGAAGCGCGGAATCATCAGCACACACTATTTGCATAGGTGGCACAGCCTTTGCTGTCACTACTAACTTTCACACCTACATGAGCCTCCGAATCGAAGCTGTGCGGGTAAACAGATCTGGTGCCATGCTGCACACAAGCAGCAATGTCAGAATTCTGCTCCACAAGCGAATTGCCTGCACACAGAGATGCTGATAGGAACCATCACCTCACATGTAAGCTTTGAAATAAAGACAATGCCGTTGTTGTCAAAGCTAACTTTTACTACTAAAAATTCATTGCAAAGCACCTTGTGCTGTGAAATAAATCCTGACCTGCTCTGCACATCTACAAATATTTAAACAGTGCTGCATACCCGACTTAGCAGCATAAAGCTCGGAAACATCAGCACACACTTTTTGCAAAGGTGGCACTGCCTTTGCTGACACAACATTTACACCTACATGCTTGTGTGCAGCATGGCAGCAGACCTGTTTTCCAGGACTGCTTCGATTGGGGGGGGGGGGGGGGGGGGCTCATGTAGGTGTAAAAGTTAGTCGTGACAGCAAAGGTAGTGCAACCTTTTCAAATAGTGTGTGCTGATGATTCCCAGCACCATCTCTCCGGGCTGATAAGTAGGGTGTAAACTTTTACTAGTAAAATTTATTTATGGCATGAAGGGCAGTGTCTTTATTTCAAAGCTTACATGTGTAGTTATGGGTCCCAGCACTATCTCTGAGTGCAGGCAATTTGCTTGTGTAGCAGAGATTTGCCGTTGATGCTTGGGTGCAGCCTCGCAGCAGACCACTTTTCCAGCACATCTTCGATTCGGAGGCTCATGTAGGTGTAAAAGTTGTGACAGCAAAGGCAGTACCACCTTTTCAAATAGTGTGTGCTGATGATTCCCAGCACCATCTCTCCGTGGTGATAAGTCCGGTGTTCTGCACTGTTTAAATGTTTGTACATGTGCAGAGAAGCTCAGGATTGGCTTTCACAGTGCAGGCTACTTTGCAATGAACTTTTAGTATTAAAATTTATTTCTGGCATCAACGGCAGTATCTTTATTTCAAAGCTTACATTTGTACTGGTGATTCATGTACATGTGCATACCAGGTCAGGGATTGATTTCAAAGTACAGGCTGCATGGTATGAACTTTAGTAGCAAATTTCTGTTTTGGCATTAAGGCCAGTGTCTTTATTTTATAGCTTACATGTTTACTGATGGTTCCCAACATCACCTCAGAGTCCAGGCAATTCTCTTGTGAAGCAGAGTTTTGACACTGATGTTTGTATGCAGCATGGCAGCAGAGCTGTTTTACAGCACTGCTTCGATTCGGGGGCTCATGTAGTTGTAACAGTTAGTTGAGACAGCAAAGGCAGTGCCACCTTTGCAAAGAGTGTGTGCTGATATTCCCAGCACCATCTCTCTGGGCTGATAAGTGCGGTGTTCTGCACTGTTTCAATGTTTGTAGATGTGCAGAGCTGGTCAGGACTTGCTTTCACAGTAGAGGCTGCTCTGCAATAAACTTTTAGTAGAAAAATTTATTTATGGAATCAAGGGCACTGTCTTTATTTCAAAGCTGACATGTGTACTGATGATACCCAGCATCATCTCTGAGTGCAGGTAATTCCCTTTTGGAGCAGAATTCTGACATTGATTCTTAGGTGCAGAATGGTAGCAGAGATTCTTACCAGGAGAGGTTCGATCCAGACGCTCATGTAGGTGTAAAAGTTAGTTGTGACGGCAAAGGCAGTGCCACCTTTTCAAATAGTGTGTGCTGATGATTCCCAGCACCATGTCTCCATGCTGCTAAGTCGGTTATGCTGCACTGTTTAAATGTTTGTAGATGTGCAGAGCAGCTCAGGATTCCATTTCACAGCACAGGCTGCTTTGTAATGAACTTTTAGAGGTAAAATTTAGTTATGGCATGAAGGGCAGTATCTTAATTTCAAATCTTACATGTACACTGATGAATACCAGCACCATCTCTCCGTGCAGTTATGTCGCGTGTGTGTAGCACATTTTAATGGTTTGTAGATGTGCAGAGAAGGTCAGGGATTGATTTCACAGCACAGGCTGCTTTTCAATGAATTTTCCGTATTAAAAGTTAGTTTTGGCAAAAAGTGCGGTGTCTTTATTTCAAAGCATACATGTGTAGTGATGGTTCCCATCAGCATCTCTGTGTGCAGGCAATTCGCTTGTGGAGCAGAGTTCTGACATTGATGCTTGTGTGCAGAATGGCAGAAGAGCTGATGGGAACCATGAGTACACATGTAAGCATTGATATAAAGACACCGCAGTTGTTGTCAAAACTAAATTTTCCTACTAAAAATTCATTGCAAAGCAGCCTGTCCTGTGAACTCAAATCCTGACCTACTCTGCACATCTGCAAACATTTAAACAGTGCTGCATACCCGACTTAGCAGCATGGAGACATGGTGCTAGGAATCATCAGCACACACTATTTACAAAGGTGGCACTGCCTCTGCTGTCAAAACTAACTTTTACACCTACATGAGCCTCCGAATCGAAGCTGTGCGAGTAAACTGTTCTGCTGCCATGCTGCACACAAGCATCAATGTCAGAACTCTCCTCCACAAGCGAATTGCCTGCACACAGAGATGCTGATGGGAACCATCACTACACATGTATGCTTTGAAATAAAGACACCGCCCTTGTTGTCAAAACTAACTTTTACTACCAACAGTTCATTGCAAAGCAGCCTCTGCTGTGAAATCAAATCCTGACCTGCTCTGCACATCTACAAACATTTAAACAGTGCTGCATACACGATTTAGGAGCATGAAGCTCGGATTCATCCGCACACACTATTTGCCAAGGCGGCACTGCCTTTGCTGTCACTACTAACTTTCACACCTACATGAGCCGCCGAATCGAAGCTGTGCGGGTAAACAGGTCTGCTGCCATGCTGCACACAAGCATCAATCTCAGAATTCTGCTCCACAAGCGAATTGCCTGCACTCAGAGATGCTGATGGGAACCATCACCTCACATGCAAGCTTTGAAATAAAGACACTGCCGTTGATGGCAAAACTAACTTTTACATAGCAGCATGGAGCTCGGAATCATCAGCACACATTATTTGCAAAGGTGGCACTGCCTTTGCTGTCACAACTAACTTTTACACCTACTTGAGTTTCCTGATAGAACCTATGCTGCTAAAGAGGTCTAACGCACAAGCATCAATGTCAGAACTCTGCTCCACAAACGAATTGCCTGTACACAGAGATGCTGATGGGAACCATGAGTACACATGTAAGCTTTGAAATATAGACACCGCCGTTCTTGCCAAAACTAACTTTTACTACTAACAGTTCATTGCAAAGCAGCCTCTGCTGTGAAATCAAATCCTGACGTGCTCTGCACGTCTGCAAAGATTTAAACAGTGCTGAATACCCGACTTAGCAGCATGAAGCTCGCATTCATCAGCACACACTATTTACAACGGCGCCACTGCCTTTGCTGTCACAACTAACTCGTACACCTACATGAGCACCCGAATCGAAGCTGTGCTGGAAAACAGGTCTGATGCCATGCTGCACACGAGCATCAATGTCAGAACTCTGCTCCACAAACAAATAGACTGCACTCAGAGATGGTGCTGGTATTCATCGGTGCACATGTAAGCTTTGAAACAAAGACGGCCCATCATGCCAAAACTAACTTTTACTGCTAAAAATTCATTGCAAAGCAGCCTGTGCTGTGAAATCAAATCCTGACCTGCTCTGCACGTCTGCAAACATTTAAACAGTGCTGAATACCCGACTTAGCAGCATGAAGCTCGCATTCATCAGCACACACTATTTACAACGGCGCCACTGCCTTTGCTGTCACAACTAACTCGTACACCTACATGAGCCTCCGAATCGAAGCTGTGCGAGTAAACTGTTCTGCTGCCATGCTGCACACAAGCATCAATGTCAGAACTCTGCTCCACAAGCGAATTGCCTGCACTCAGAGATGCTGATGGGAACCATCACCTCACATGTAAGCTTTGAAATAAAGACACTGCCGTTGATGTCAAAACTAACTTTTACATAGCAGCATGAAGCTCGGAATCATCAGCACACACTATTTACAAAGGTGGCACTGCCTTTGCTGTCACAACTAACTTTTACACCTACTTGAGTTTCCTGATAGAACCTATGCTGCTAAAGAGGTCTAACGCACAAGCATCAATGTCAGAACTCTGCTCCACAAACGAATTGCCTGTACACAGAGATGCAGATGGGAACCATGAGTACACATGTAAGCTTTGAAATATAGACACCGCCGTTCTTGCCAAAACTAACTTTTACTACTAACAGTTCATTGAAAAGCAGCCTCTGCTGTGAACTCAAATCCTGACGTGCTCTGCACATCTACAAACATTTAAACAGTGCTGAATACCCGACTTAGCAGCATGAAGCTCGCATTCATCAGCACACACTATTTACAACGGCGCCACTGCCTTTGCTGTCACAACTTTTAAACCTACATGAGCCCCCGAATCGAAGCTGTGCTGGAAAACAGGTCTAATGCCATGCTGCACACGAGCATCAATGTCAGAACTCTGCTCCACAAACAAATAGACTGCACTCAGAGATGGTGCTGGTATTCATCGGTGCACATGTAAGCTTTGAAATAAAGACTGTCCATCATGCCAAAACTAACTTTTACTACGAAAAATTCATTGCAAAGCAGCCTGTGCTGTGAAATCAAATCCTGAAGTGCTCTGCACATCTACAAGCCATTAAAATGTGCTACACACGCGACATAGCTGCACGGAGATATGGTGCTGGGAATCATCGGTACACATGTAAGCTTTGAAATAAAGACACCGCCCTTGTTGCCAAAACTAGGTTTTACTACTAACAGTTTAATGCAAAGAAGAATGTGTTGTGAACTCAAATCCTGAACTGCTCTGCACATCTGCGAATATTTAAAAAGTGCTGCATACCTTACTTAGCAACATGAAGCGCGGAATCATCAGCACACACTATTTGCATAGGTGGCACAGCCTTTGCTGTCACTACTAACTTTCACACCTACATGAGCCTCCGAATCGAAGCTGTGCGGGTAAACAGATCTGGTGCCATGCTGCACACAAGCAGCAATGTCAGAATTCTGCTCCACAAGCGAATTGCCTGCACACAGAGATGCTGATAGGAACCATCACCTCACATGTAAGCTTTGAAATAAAGACAATGCCGTTGTTGTCAAAGCTAACTTTTACTACTAAAAATTCATTGCAAAGCACCTTGTGCTGTGAAATAAATCCTGACCTGCTCTGCACATCTACAAATATTTAAACAGTGCTGCATACCCGACTTAGCAGCATAAAGCTCGGAAACATCAGCACACACTTTTTGCAAAGGTGGCACTGCCTTTGCTGACACAACATTTACACCTACATGCTTGTGTGCAGCATGGCAGCAGACCTGTTTTCCAGGATTTCTTCGATTGGGGGGGGGGGCTCATGTAGGTGTAAAAGTTAGTCGTGACAGCAAAGGTAGTGCAACCTTTTCAAGTAGTGTGTGCTGATGATTCCCAGCACCATCTCTCCGGGCTGATAAGTAGGGTGTAAACTTTTACTAGTAAAATTTATTTATGGCATGAAGGGCAGTGTCTTTATTTCAAAGCTTACATGTGTAGTTATGGTTCCCAGCACTATCTCTGAGTGCAGGCAATTTGCTTGTGTAGCAGAGATTTGCCGTTGATGCTTGGGTGCAGCCTCGCAGCAGACCACTTTTCCAGCACATCTTCGATTCGGAGGCTCATGTAGGTGTAAAAGTTGTGACAGCAAAGGCAGTACCACCTTTTCAAATAGTGTGTGCTGATGATTCCCAGCACCATCTCTCCGTGGTGATAAGTCCGGTGTTCTGCACTGTTTAAATGTTTGTACATGTGCAGAGAAGCTCAGGATTGGCTTTCACAGTGCAGGCTACTTTGCAATGAACTTTTAGTATTAAAATTTATTTCTGGCATCAACGGCAGTATCTTTATTTCAAAGCTTACATTTGTACTGGTGATTCATGTACATGTGCATACCAGGTCAGGGATTGATTTCAAAGTACAGGCTGCATGGTATGAACTTTAGTAGCAAATTTCTGTTTTGGCATTAAGGCCAGTGTCTTTATTTTATAGCTTACATGTTTACTGATGGTTCCCAACATCACCTCAGAGTCCAGGCAATTCTCTTGTGAAGCAGAGTTTTGACACTGATGCTTGTATGCAGCATGGCAGCAGAGCTGTTTTACAGCACTGCTTCGATTCGGGGGCTCATGTAGTTGTAACAGTTAGTTGAGACAGCAAAGGCAGTGCCACCTTTGCAAAGAGTGTGTGCTGATATTCCCAGCACCATCTCTCTGGGCTGATAAGTGCGGTGTTCTGCACTGTTTCAATGTTTGTAGATGTGCAGAGCTGGTCAGGACTTGCTTTCACAGTAGAGGCTGCTCTGCAATAAACTTTTAGTAGAAAAATTTATTTATGGAATCAAGGGCACTGTCTTTATTTCAAAGCTGACATGTGTACTGATGATACCCAGCATCATCTCTGAGTGCAGGTAATTCCCTTTTGGAGCAGAATTCTGACATTGATTCTTAGGTGCAGAATGGTAGCAGAGATTCTTACCAGGAGAGGTTCGATCCAGACGCTCATGTAGGTGTAAAAGTTAGTTGTGACGGCAAAGGCAGTGCCACCTTTTCAAATAGTGTGTGCTGATGATTCCCAGCACCATGTCTCCATGCTGCTAAGTCGGTTATGCTGCACTGTTTAAATGTTTGTAGATGTGCAGAGCAGCTCAGGATTCCATTTCACAGCACAGGCTGCTTTGTAATGAACTTTTAGAGGTAAAATTTAGTTATGGCATGAAGGGCAGTATCTTAATTTCAAATCTTACATGTACACTGATGAATACCAGCACCATCTCTCCGTGCAGTTATGTCGCGTGTGTGTAGCACATTTTAATGGTTTGTAGATGTGCAGAGAAGGTCAGGGATTGATTTCACAGCACAGGCTGCTTTTCAATGAATTTTCCGTATTAAAAGTTAGTTTTGGCAAAAAGTGCGGTGTCTTTATTTCAAAGCATACATGTGTAGTGATGGTTCCCATCAGCATCTCTGTGTGCAGGCAATTCGCTTGTGGAGCAGAGTTCTGACATTGATGCTTGTGTGCAGAATGGCAGAAGAGCTGATGGGAACCATGAGTACACATGTAAGCATTGATATAAAGACACCGCAGTTGTTGTCAAAACTAAATTTTCCTACTAAAAATTCATTGCAAAGCAGCCTGTCCTGTGAACTCAAATCCTGACCTACTCTGCACATCTGCAAACATTTAAACAGTGCTGCATACCCGACTTAGCAGCATGGAGACATGGTGCTAGGAATCATCAGCACACACTATTTACAAAGGTGGCACTGCCTCTGCTGTCAAAACTAACTTTTACACCTACATGAGCCTCCGAATCGAAGCTGTGCGAGTAAACTGTTCTGCTGCCATGCTGCACACAAGCATCAATGTCAGAACTCTCCTCCACAAGCGAATTGCCTGCACACAGAGATGCTGATGGGAACCATCACTACACATGTATGCTTTGAAATAAAGACACCGCCCTTGTTGTCAAAACTAACTTTTACTACCAACAGTTCATTGCAAAGCAGCCTCTGCTGTGAAATCAAATCCTGACCTGCTCTGCACATCTACAAACATTTAAACAGTGCTGCATACACGATTTAGGAGCATGAAGCTCGGATTCATCCGCACACACTATTTGCCAAGGCGGCACTGCCTTTGCTGTCACTACTAACTTTCACACCTACATGAGCCGCCGAATCGAAGCTGTGCGGGTAAACAGGTCTGCTGCCATGCTGCACACAAGCATCAATCTCAGAATTCTGCTCCACAAGCGAATTGCCTGCACTCAGAGATGCTGATGGGAACCATCACCTCACATGCAAGCTTTGAAATAAAGACACTGCCGTTGATGGCAAAACTAACTTTTGCATAGCAGCATGGAGCTCGGAATCATCAGCACACACTATTTGCAAAGGTGGCACTGCCTTTGCTGTCACAACTAACTTTTACACCTACTTGAGTTTCCTGATAGAACCTATGCTGCTAAAGAGGTCTAACGCACAAGCATCAATGTCAGAACTCTGCTCCACAAACGAATTGCCTGTACACAGAGATGCAGATGGGAACCATGAGTACACATGTAAGCTTTGAAATATAGACACCGCCGTTCTTGCCAAAACTAACTTTTACTACTAACAGTTCATTGCAAAGCAGCCTCTGCTGTGAAATCAAATCCTGACGTGCTCTGCACGTCTGCAAAGATTTAAACAGTGCTGAATACCCGACTTAGCAGCATGAAGCTCGCATTCATCAGCACACACTATTTACAACGGCGCCACTGCCTTTGCTGTCACAACTAACTCGTACACCTACATGAGCACCCGAATCGAAGCTGTGCTGGAAAACAGGTCTGATGCCATGCTGCACACGAGCATCAATGTCAGAACTCTGCTCCACAAACAAATAGACTGCACTCAGAGATGGTGCTGGTATTCATCGGTGCACATGTAAGCTTTGAAACAAAGACGGCCCATCATGCCAAAACTAACTTTTACTGCTAAAAATTCATTGCAAAGCAGCCTGTGCTGTGAAATCAAATCCTGACCTGCTCTGCACGTCTGCAAACATTTAAACAGTGCTGAATACCCGACTTAGCAGCATGAAGCTCGCATTCATCAGCACACACTATTTACAACGGCGCCACTGCCTTTGCTGTCACAACTAACTCGTACACCTACATGAGCCTCCGAATCGAAGCTGTGCGAGTAAACTGTTCTGCTGCCATGCTGCACACAAGCATCAATGTCAGAACTCTGCTCCACAAGCGAATTGCCTGCACTCAGAGATGCTGATGGGAACCATCACCTCACATGTAAGCTTTGAAATAAAGACACTGCCGTTGATGTCAAAACTAACTTTTACATAGCAGCATGAAGCTCGGAATCATCAGCACACACTATTTACAAAGGTGGCACTGCCTTTGCTGTCACAACTAACTTTTACACCTACTTGAGTTTCCGGATAGAACCTATGCTGCTAAAGAGGTCTAACGCACAAGCATCAATGTCAGAACTCTGCTCCACAAGCGAATTGCCTGCACACAGAGATGCTGATGGGAACCATGAGTACACATGTAAGCTTTGAAATATAGACACCGCCGTTCTTGCCAAAACTAACTTTTACTACTAATAGTTCATTGAAAAGCAGCCTCTGCTGTGAACTCAAATCCTGACGTGCTCTGCACATCTACACACATTTAAACAGTGCTGAATACCCGACTTAGCAGCATGAAGCTCGCATTCATCAGCACACACTATTTACAACGGCGCCACTGCCTTTGCTGTCACAACTTTTAAACCTACATGAGCCCCCGAATCGAAGCTGTGCTGGAAAACAGGTCTAATGCCATGCTGCACACGAGCATCAATGTCAGAACTCTGCTCCACAAACAAATAGACTGCACTCAGAGATGGTGCTGGTATTCATCGGTGCACATGTAAGCTTTGAAATAAAGACTGTCCATCATGCCAAAACTAACTTTTACTACGAAAAATTCATTGCAAAGCAGCCTGTGCTGTGAAATCAAATCCTGAAGTGCTCTGCACATCTACAAGCCATTAAAATGTGCTACACACGCGACATAGCTGCACGGAGATATGGTGCTGGGAATCATCGGTACACATGTAAGCTTTGAAATAAAGACACCGCCCTTGTTGCCAAAACTAGGTTTTATTACTAACAGTTTAATGCAAAGAAGAATGTGTTGTGAACTCAAATCCTGAACTGCTCTGCACATCTGCGAATATTTAAAAAGTGCTGCATACCTTACTTAGCAACATGAAGCGCGGAATCATCAGCACACACTATTTGCATAGGTGGCACAGCCTTTGCTGTCACTACTAACTTTCACACCTACATGAGCCTCCGAATCGAAGCTGTGCGGGTAAACAGATCTGGTGCCATGCTGCACACAAGCAGCAATGTCAGAATTCTGCTCCACAAGCGAATTGCCTGCACACAGAGATGCTGATAGGAACCATCACCTCACATGTAAGCTTTGAAATAAAGACAATGCCGTTGTTGTCAAAGCTAACTTTTACTACTAAAAATTCATTGCAAAGCACCTTGTGCTGTGAAATAAATCCTGACCTGCTCTGCACATCTACAAATATTTAAACAGTGCTGCATACCCGACTTAGCAGCATAAAGCTCGGAAACATCAGCACACACTTTTTGCAAAGGTGGCACTGCCTTTGCTGACACAACATTTACACCTACATGCTTGTGTGCAGCATGGCAGCAGACCTGTTTTCCAGGATTTCTTCGATTGGGGGGGGGGGCTCATGTAGGTGTAAAAGTTAGTCGTGACAGCAAAGGTAGTGCAACCTTTTCAAGTAGTGTGTGCTGATGATTCCCAGCACCATCTCTCCGGGCTGATAAGTAGGGTGTAAACTTTTACTAGTAAAATTTATTTATGGCATGAAGGGCAGTGTCTTTATTTCAAAGCTTACATGTGTAGTTATGGTTCCCAGCACTATCTCTGAGTGCAGGCAATTTGCTTGTGTAGCAGAGATTTGCCGTTGATGCTTGGGTGCAGCCTCGCAGCAGACCACTTTTCCAGCACATCTTCGATTCGGAGGCTCATGTAGGTGTAAAAGTTGTGACAGCAAAGGCAGTACCACCTTTTCAAATAGTGTGTGCTGATGATTCCCAGCACCATCTCTCCGTGGTGATAAGTCCGGTGTTCTGCACTGTTTAAATGTTTGTACATGTGCAGAGAAGCTCAGGATTGGCTTTCACAGTGCAGGCTACTTTGCAATGAACTTTTAGTATTAAAATTTATTTCTGGCATCAACGGCAGTATCTTTATTTCAAAGCTTACATTTGTACTGGTGATTCATGTACATGTGCATACCAGGTCAGGGATTGATTTCAAAGTACAGGCTGCATGGTATGAACTTTAGTAGCAAATTTCTGTTTTGGCATTAAGGCCAGTGTCTTTATTTTATAGCTTACATGTTTACTGATGGTTCCCAACATCACCTCAGAGTCCAGGCAATTCTCTTGTGAAGCAGAGTTTTGACACTGATGCTTGTATGCAGCATGGCAGCAGAGCTGTTTTACAGCACTGCTTCGATTCGGGGGCTCATGTAGTTGTAACAGTTAGTTGAGACAGCAAAGGCAGTGCCACCTTTGCAAAGAGTGTGTGCTGATATTCCCAGCACCATCTCTCTGGGCTGATAAGTGCGGTGTTCTGCACTGTTTCAATGTTTGTAGATGTGCAGAGCTGGTCAGGACTTGCTTTCACAGTAGAGGCTGCTCTGCAATAAACTTTTAGTAGAAAAATTTATTTATGGAATCAAGGGCACTGTCTTTATTTCAAAGCTGACATGTGTACTGATGATACCCAGCATCATCTCTGAGTGCAGGTAATTCCCTTTTGGAGCAGAATTCTGACATTGATTCTTAGGTGCAGAATGGTAGCAGAGATTCTTACCAGGAGAGGTTCGATCCAGACGCTCATGTAGGTGTAAAAGTTAGTTGTGACGGCAAAGGCAGTGCCACCTTTTCAAATAGTGTGTGCTGATGATTCCCAGCACCATGTCTCCATGCTGTAAGTCGGGTATGCTGCACTGTTTAAATGTTTGTAGATGTGCAGAGCAGCTCAGGATTCCATTTCACAGCACAGGCTGCTTTGTAATGAACTTTTAGAGGTAAAATTTAGTTATGGCATGAAGGGCAGTATCTTAATTTCAAATCTTACATGTACACTGATGAATACCAGCACCATCTCTCCGTGCAGTTATGTCGCGTGTGTGTAGCACATTTTAATGGTTTGTAGATGTGCAGAGAAGGTCAGGGATTGATTTCACAGCACAGGCTGCTTTTCAATGAATTTTCCGTATTAAAAGTTAGTTTTGGCAAAAAGTGCGGTGTCTTTATTTCAAAGCATACATGTGTAGTGATGGTTCCCATCAGCATCTCTGTGTGCAGGCAATTCGCTTGTGGAGCAGAGTTCTGACATTGATGCTTGTGTGCAGAATGGCAGAAGAGCTGATGGGAACCATGAGTACACATGTAAGCATTGATATAAAGACACCGCAGTTGTTGTCAAAACTAAATTTTCCTACTAAAAATTCATTGCAAAGCAGCCTGTCCTGTGAACTCAAATCCTGACCTACTCTGCACATCTGCAAACATTTAAACAGTGCTGCATACCCGACTTAGCAGCATGGAGACATGGTGCTAGGAATCATCAGCACACACTATTTACAAAGGTGGCACTGCCTCTGCTGTCAAAACTAACTTTTACACCTACATGAGCCTCCGAATCGAAGCTGTGCGAGTAAACTGTTCTGCTGCCATGCTGCACACAAGCATCAATGTCAGAACTCTCCTCCACAAGCGAATTGCCTGCACACAGAGATGCTGATGGGAACCATCACTACACATGTATGCTTTGAAATAAAGACACCGCCCTTGTTGTCAAAACTAACTTTTACTACCAACAGTTCATTGCAAAGCAGCCTCTGCTGTGAAATCAAATCCTGACCTGCTCTGCACATCTACAAACATTTAAACAGTGCTGCATACACGATTTAGGAGCATGAAGCTCGGATTCATCCGCACACACTATTTGCCAAGGCGGCACTGCCATTGCTGTCACTACTAACTTTCACACCTACATGAGCCGCCGAATCGAAGCTGTGCGGGTAAACAGGTCTGCTGCCATGCTGCACACAAGCATCAATCTCAGAATTCTGCTCCACAAGCGAATTGCCTGCACTCAGAGATGCTGATGGGAACCATCACCTCACATGCAAGCTTTGAAATAAAGACACTGCCGTTGATGGCAAAACTAACTTTTACATAGCAGCATGGAGCTCGGAATCATCAGCACACATTATTTGCAAAGGTGGCACTGCCTTTGCTGTCACAACTAACTTTTACACCTACTTGAGTTTCCTGATAGAACCTATGCTGCTAAAGAGGTCTAACGCACAAGCATCAATGTCAGAACTCTGCTCCACAAACGAATTGCCTGTACACAGAGATGCTGATGGGAACCATGAGTACACATGTAAGCTTTGAAATATAGACACCACCGTTCTTGCCAAAACTAACTTTTACTACTAACAGTTCATTGCAAAGCAGCCTCTGCTGTGAAATCAAATCCTGACGTGCTCTGCACATCTACACACATTTAAACAGTGCTGAATACCCGACTTAGCAGCATGAAGCTCGCATTCATCAGCACACACTATTTACAACGGCGCCACTGCCTTTGCTGTCACAACTAACTCGTACACCTACATGAGCACCCGAATCGAAGCTGTGCTGGAAAACAGGTCTGATGCCATGCTGCACACGAGCATCAATGTCAGAACTCTGCTCCACAAACAAATAGACTGCACTCAGAGATGGTGCTGGTATTCATCGGTGCACATGTAAGCTTTGAAACAAAGACGGCCCATCATGCCAAAACTAACTTTTACTGCTAAAAATTCATTGCAAAGCAGCCTGTGCTGTGAAATCAAATCCTGACCTGCTCTGCACGTCTGCAAACATTTAAACAGTGCTGAATACCCGACTTAGCAGCATGAAGCTCGCATTCATCAGCACACACTATTTACAACGGCGCCACTGCCTTTGCTGTCACAACTAACTCGTACACCTACATGAGCCTCCGAATCGAAGCTGTGCGAGTAAACTGTTCTGCTGCCATGCTGCACACAAGCATCAATGTCAGAACTCTGCTCCACAAGCGAATTGCCTGCACTCAGAGATGCTGATGGGAACCATCACCTCACATGTAAGCTTTGAAATAAAGACACTGCCGTTGATGTCAAAACTAACTTTTACATAGCAGCATGAAGCTCGGAATCATCAGCACACACTATTTACAAAGGTGGCACTGCCTTTGCTGTCACAACTAACTTTTACACCTACTTGAGTTTCCTGATAGAACCTATGCTGCTAAAGAGGTCTAACGCACAAGCATCAATGTCAGAACTCTGCTCCACAAACGAATTGCCTGTACACAGAGATGCAGATGGGAACCATGAGTACACATGTAAGCTTTGAAATATAGACACCGCCGTTCTTGCCAAAACTAACTTTTACTACTAACAGTTCATTGAAAAGCAGCCTCTGCTGTGAACTCAAATCCTGACGTGCTCTGCACATCTACAAACATTTAAACAGTGCTGAATACCCGACTTAGCAGCATGAAGCTCGCATTCATCAGCACACACTATTTACAACGGCGCCACTGCCTTTGCTGTCACAACTTTTAAACCTACATGAGCCCCCGAATCGAAGCTGTGCTGGAAAACAGGTCTGATGCCATGCTGCACACGAGCATCAATGTCAGAACTCTGCTCCACAAACAAATAGACTGCACTCAGAGATGGTGCTGGTATTCATCGGTGCACATGTAAGCTTTGAAATAAAGACTGTCCATCATGCCAAAACTAACTTTTACTACGAAAAATTCATTGCAAAGCAGCCTGTGCTGTGAAATCAAATCCTGAAGTGCTCTGCACATCTACAAGCCATTAAAATGTGCTACACACGCGACATAGCTGCACGGAGATATGGTGCTGGGAATCATCGGTACAAATGTAAGCTTTGAAATAAAGACACCGCCCTTGTTGCCAAAACTAGGTTTTACTACTAACAGTTTAATGCAAAGAAGAATGTGTTGTGAACTCAAATCCTGAACTGCTCTGCACATCTGCGAATATTTAAAAAGTGCTGCATACCTTACTTAGCAACATGAAGCGCGGAATCATCAGCACACACTATTTGCATAGGTGGCACAGCCTTTGCTGTCACTACTAACTTTCACACCTACATGAGCCTCCGAATCGAAGCTGTGCGGGTAAACAGATCTGGTGCCATGCTGCACACAAGCATCAATCTCAGAATTCTGCTCCACAAGCGAATTGCCTGCACACAGAGATGCTGATAGGAACCATCACCTCACATGTAAGCTTTGAAATAAAGACAATGCCGTTGTTGTCAAAGCTAACTTTTACTACTAAAAATTCATTGCAAAGCACCTTGTGCTGTGAAATAAATCCTGACCTGCTCTGCACATCTACAAATATTTAAACAGTGCTGCATACCCGACTTAGCAGCATAAAGCTCGGAAACATCAGCACACACTTTTTGCAAAGGTGGCACTGCCTTTGCTGACACAACATTTACACCTACATGCTTGTGTGCAGCATGGCAGCAGACCTGTTTTCCAGGACTGCTTCGATTGGGGGGGGGGGGGGGGGCTCATGTAGGTGTAAAAGTTAGTCGTGACAGCAAAGGTAGTGCAACCTTTTCAAATAGTGTGTGCTGATGATTCCCAGCACCATCTCTCCGGGCTGATAAGTAGGGTGTAAACTTTTACTAGTAAAATTTATTTATGGCATGAAGGGCAGTGTCTTTATTTCAAAGCTTACATGTGTAGTTATGGTTCCCAGCACTATCTCTGAGTGCAGGCAATTTGCTTGTGTAGCAGAGATTTGCCGTTGATGCTTGGGTGCAGCCTCGCAGCAGACCACTTTTCCAGCACATCTTCGATTCGGGGGCTCATGTAGGTGTAAAAGTTGTGACAGCAAAGGCAGTACCACCTTTTCAAATAGTGTGTGCTGATGATTCCCAGCACCATCTCTCCGTGGTGATAAGTCCGGTGTTCTGCACTGTTTAAATGTTTGTACATGTGCACAGAAGCTCAGGATTGGCTTTCACAGTGCAGGCTACTTTGCAATGAACTTTTAGTACTAAAATTTATTTCTGGCATCAACGGCAGTATCTTTATTTCAAAGCTTACATTTGTACTGGTGATTCATGTACATGTGCATACCAGGTCAGGGATTGATTTCAAAGTACAGGCTGCATGGTATGAACTTTAGTAGCAAATTTCTGTTTTGGCATTAAGGCCAGTGTCTTTATTTTATAGCTTACATGTTTACTGATGGTTCCCAACATCACCTCAGAGTCCAGGCAATTCTCTTGTGAAGCAGAGTTTTGACACTGATGCTTGTATGCAGCATGGCAGCAGAGCTGTTTTACAGCACTGCTTCGATTCGGGGGCTCATGTAGTTGTAACAGTTAGTTGAGACAGCAAAGGCAGTGCCACCTTTGCAAAGAGTGTGTGCTGATATTCCCAGCACCATCTCTCTGGGCTGATAAGTGCGGTGTTCTGCACTGTTTCAATGTTTGTAGATGTGCAGAGCTGGTCAGGACTTGCTTTCACAGTAGAGGCTGCTCTGCAATAAACTTTTAGTAGAAAAATTTATTTATGGAATCAAGGGCACTGTCTTTATTTCAAAGCTGACATGTGTACTGATGATACCCAGCATCATCTCTGAGTGCAGGTAATTCCCTTTTGGAGCAGAATTCTGACATTGATTCTTAGGTGCAGAATGGTAGCAGAGATTCTTACCAGGAGAGGTTCGATCCAGACGCTCATGTAGGTGTAAAAGTTAGTTGTGACGGCAAAGGCAGTGCCACCTTTTCAAATAGTGTGTGCTGATGATTCCCAGCACCATGTCTCCATGCTGCTAAGTCGGTTATGCTGCACTGTTTAAATGTTTGTAGATGTGCAGAGCAGCTCAGGATTCCATTTCACAGCACAGGCTGCTTTGTAATGAACTTTTAGAGGTAAAATTTAGTTATGGCATGAAGGGCAGTATCTTAATTTCAAATCTTACATGTACACTGATGAATACCAGCACCATCTCTCCGTGCAGTTATGTCGCGTGTGTGTAGCACATTTTAATGGTTTGTAGATGTGCAGAGAAGGTCAGGGATTGATTTCACAGCACAGGCTGCTTTTCAATGAATTTTCCGTATTAAAAGTTAGTTTTGGCAAAAAGTGCGGTGTCTTTATTTCAAAGCATACATGTGTAGTGATGGTTCCCATCAGCATCTCTGTGTGCAGGCAATTCGCTTGTGGAGCAGAGTTCTGACATTGATGCTTGTGTGCAGAATGGCAGAAGAGCTGATGGGAACCATGAGTACACATGTAAGCATTGATATAAAGACACCGCAGTTGTTGTCAAAACTAAATTTTCCTACTAAAAATTCATTGCAAAGCAGCCTGTCCTGTGAACTCAAATCCTGACCTACTCTGCACATCTGCAAACATTTAAACAGTGCTGCATACCCGACTTAGCAGCATGGAGACATGGTGCTAGGAATCATCAGCACACACTATTTACAAAGGTGGCACTGCCTCTGCTGTCAAAACTAACTTTTACACCTACATGAGCCTCCGAATCGAAGCTGTGCGAGTAAACTGTTCTGCTGCCATGCTGCACACAAGCATCAATGTCAGAACTCTCCTCCACAAGCGAATTGCCTGCACACAGAGATGCTGATGGGAACCATCACTACACATGTATGCTTTGAAATAAAGACACCGCCCTTGTTGTCAAAACTAACTTTTACTACCAACAGTTCATTGCAAAGCAGCCTCTGCTGTGAAATCAAATCCTGACCTGCTCTGCACATCTACAAACATTTAAACAGTGCTGCATACACGATTTAGGAGCATGAAGCTCGGATTCATCCGCACACACTATTTGCCAAGGCGGCACTGCCATTGCTGTCACTACTAACTTTCACACCTACATGAGCCGCCGAATCGAAGCTGTGCGGGTAAACAGGTCTGCTGCCATGCTGCACACAAGCATCAATCTCAGAATTCTGCTCCACAAGCGAATTGCCTGCACTCAGAGATGCTGATGGGAACCATCACCTCACATGCAAGCTTTGAAATAAAGACACTGCCGTTGATGGCAAAACTAACTTTTACATAGCAGCATGGAGCTCGGAATCATCAGCACACATTATTTGCAAAGGTGGCACTGCCTTTGCTGTCACAACTAACTTTTACACCTACTTGAGTTTCCTGATAGAACCTATGCTGCTAAAGAGGTCTAACGCACAAGCATCAATGTCAGAACTCTGCTCCACAAACGAATTGCCTGTACACAGAGATGCTGATGGGAACCATGAGTACACATGTAAGCTTTGAAATATAGACACCGCCGTTCTTGCCAAAACTAACTTTTACTACTAACAGTTCATTGCAAAGCAGCCTCTGCTGTGAAATCAAATCCTGACCTGCTCTGCACGTCTGCACAAGATTTAAACAGTGCTGAATACCCGACTTAGCAGCATGAAGCTCGCATTCATCAGCACACACTATTTACAACGGCGCCACTGCCTTTGCTGTCACAACTAACTCGTACACCTACATGAGCACCCGAATCGAAGCTGTGCTGGAAAACAGGTCTGATGCCATGCTGCACACGAGCATCAATGTCAGAACTCTGCTCCACAAACAAATAGACTGCACTCAGAGATGGTGCTGGTATTCATCGGTGCACATGTAAGCTTTGAAACAAAGACGGCCCATCATGCCAAAACTAACTTTTACTGCTAAAAATTCATTGCAAAGCAGCCTGTGCTGTGAAATCAAATCCTGACCTGCTCTGCACGTCTGCAAACATTTAAACAGTGCTGAATACCCGACTTAGCAGCATGAAGCTCGCATTCATCAGCACACACTATTTACAACGGCGCCACTGCCTTTGCTGTCACAACTAACTCGTACACCTACATGAGCCTCCGAATCGAAGCTGTGCGAGTAAACTGTTCTGCTGCCATGCTGCACACAAGCATCAATGTCAGAACTCTGCTCCACAAGCGAATTGCCTGCACTCAGAGATGCTGATGGGAACCATCACCTCACATGTAAGCTTTGAAATAAAGACACTGCCGTTGATGTCAAAACTAACTTTTACATAGCAGCATGAAGCTCGGAATCATCAGCACACACTATTTACAAAGGTGGCACTGCCTTTGCTGTCACAACTAACTTTTACACCTACTTGAGTTTCCTGATAGAACCTATGCTGCTAAAGAGGTCTAACGCACAAGCATCAATAGTCAGAACTCTGCTCCACAAGCGAATTGCCTGTACACAGAGATGCATGATGGGAACCATGAGTACACATGTAAGCTTTGAAATATAGACACCGCCGTTCTTGCCAAAACTAACTTTTACTACTAACAGTTCATTGAAAAGCAGCCTCTGCTGTGAACTCAAATCCTGACGTGCTCTGCACATCTACACACATTTAAACAGTGCTGAATACCCGACTTAGCAGCATGAAGCTCGCATTCATCAGCACACACTATTTACAACGGCGCCACTGCCTTTGCTGTCACAACTTTTAAACCTACATGAGCCCCCGAATCGAAGCTGTGCTGGAAAACAGGTCTAATGCCATGCTGCACACGAGCATCAATGTCAGAACTCTGCTCCACAAACAAATAGACTGCACTCAGAGATGGTGCTGGTATTCATCGGTGCACATGTAAGCTTTGAAATAAAGACTGTCCATCATGCCAAAACTAACTTTTACTACGAAAAATTCATTGCAAAGCAGCCTGTGCTGTGAAATCAAATCCTGAAGTGCTCTGCACATCTACAAGCCATTAAAATGTGCTACACACGCGACATAGCTGCACGGAGATATGGTGCTGGGAATCATCGGTACACATGTAAGCTTTGAAATAAAGACACCGCCCTTGTTGCCAAAACTAGGTTTTACTACTAACAGTTTAATGCAAAGAAGAATGTGTTGTGAACTCAAATCCTGAACTGCTCTGCACATCTGCGAATATTTAAAAAGTGCTGCATACCTTACTTAGCAACATGAAGCGCGGAATCATCAGCACACACTATTTGCATAGGTGGCACAGCCTTTGCTGTCACTACTAACTTTCACACCTACATGAGCCTCCGAATCGAAGCTGTGCGGGTAAACAGATCTGGTGCCATGCTGCACACAAGCAGCAATGTCAGAATTCTGCTCCACAAGCGAATTGCCTGCACACAGAGATGCTGATAGGAACCATCACCTCACATGTAAGCTTTGAAATAAAGACAATGCCGTTGTTGTCAAAGCTAACTTTTACTACTAAAAATTCATTGCAAAGCACCTTGTGCTGTGAAATAAATCCTGACCTGCTCTGCACATCTACAAATATTTAAACAGTGCTGCATACCCGACTTAGCAGCATAAAGCTCGGAAACATCAGCACACACTTTTTGCAAAGGTGGCACTGCCTTTGCTGACACAACATTTACACCTACATGCTTGTGTGCAGCATGGCAGCAGACCTGTTTTCCAGGACTGCTTCGATTGGGGGGGGGGGGGGGGGGGCTCATGTAGGTGTAAAAGTTAGTCGTGACAGCAAAGGTAGTGCAACCTTTTCAAGTAGTGTGTGCTGATGATTCCCAGCACCATCTCTCCGGGCTGATAAGTAGGGTGTAAACTTTTACTAGTAAAATTTATTTATGGCATGAAGGGCAGTGTCTTTATTTCAAAGCTTACATGTGTAGTTATGGTTCCCAGCACTATCTCTGAGTGCAGGCAATTTGCTTGTGTAGCAGAGATTTGCCGTTGATGCTTGGGTGCAGCCTCGCAGCAGACCACTTTTCCAGCACATCTTCGATTCGGAGGCTCATGTAGGTGTAAAAGTTGTGACAGCAAAGGCAGTACCACCTTTTCAAATAGTGTGTGCTGATGATTCCCAGCACCATCTCTCCGTGGTGATAAGTCCGGTGTTCTGCACTGTTTAAATGTTTGTACATGTGCAGAGAAGCTCAGGATTGGCTTTCACAGTGCAGGCTACTTTGCAATGAACTTTTAGTATTAAAATTTATTTCTGGCATCAACGGCAGTATCTTTATTTCAAAGCTTACATTTGTACTGGTGATTCATGTACATGTGCATACCAGGTCAGGGATTGATTTCAAAGTACAGGCTGCATGGTATGAACTTTAGTAGCAAATTTCTGTTTTGGCATTAAGGCCAGTGTCTTTATTTTATAGCTTACATGTTTACTGATGGTTCCCAACATCACCTCAGAGTCCAGGCAATTCTCTTGTGAAGCAGAGTTTTGACACTGATGCTTGTATGCAGCATGGCAGCAGAGCTGTTTTACAGCACTGCTTCGATTCGGGGGCTCATGTAGTTGTAACAGTTAGTTGAGACAGCAAAGGCAGTGCCACCTTTGCAAAGAGTGTGTGCTGATATTCCCAGCACCATCTCTCTGGGCTGATAAGTGCGGTGTTCTGCACTGTTTCAATGTTTGTAGATGTGCAGAGCTGGTCAGGACTTGCTTTCACAGTAGAGGCTGCTCTGCAATAAACTTTTAGTAGAAAAATTTATTTATGGAATCAAGGGCACTGTCTTTATTTCAAAGCTGACATGTGTACTGATGATACCCAGCATCATCTCTGAGTGCAGGTAATTCCCTTTTGGAGCAGAATTCTGACATTGATTCTTAGGTGCAGAATGGTAGCAGAGATTCTTACCAGGAGAGGTTCGATCCAGACGCTCATGTAGGTGTAAAAGTTAGTTGTGACGGCAAAGGCAGTGCCACCTTTTCAAATAGTGTGTGCTGATGATTCCCAGCACCATGTCTCCATGCTGTAAGTCGGGTATGCTGCACTGTTTAAATGTTTGTAGATGTGCAGAGCAGCTCAGGATTCCATTTCACAGCACAGGCTGCTTTGTAATGAACTTTTAGAGGTAAAATTTAGTTATGGCATGAAGGGCAGTATCTTAATTTCAAATCTTACATGTACACTGATGAATACCAGCACCATCTCTCCGTGCAGTTATGTCGCGTGTGTGTAGCACATTTTAATGGTTTGTAGATGTGCAGAGAAGGTCAGGGATTGATTTCACAGCACAGGCTGCTTTTCAATGAATTTTCCGTATTAAAAGTTAGTTTTGGCAAAAAGTGCGGTGTCTTTATTTCAAAGCATACATGTGTAGTGATGGTTCCCATCAGCATCTCTGTGTGCAGGCAATTCGCTTGTGGAGCAGAGTTCTGACATTGATGCTTGTGTGCAGAATGGCAGAAGAGCTGATGGGAACCATGAGTACACATGTAAGCATTGATATAAAGACACCGCAGTTGTTGTCAAAACTAAATTTTCCTACTAAAAATTCATTGCAAAGCAGCCTGTCCTGTGAACTCAAATCCTGACCTACTCTGCACATCTGCAAACATTTAAACAGTGCTGCATACCCGACTTAGCAGCATGGAGACATGGTGCTAGGAATCATCAGCACACACTATTTACAAAGGTGGCACTGCCTCTGCTGTCAAAACTAACTTTTACACCTACATGAGCCTCCGAATCGAAGCTGTGCGAGTAAACTGTTCTGCTGCCATGCTGCACACAAGCATCAATGTCAGAACTCTCCTCCACAAGCGAATTGCCTGCACACAGAGATGCTGATGGGAACCATCACTACACATGTATGCTTTGAAATAAAGACACCGCCCTTGTTGTCAAAACTAACTTTTACTACCAACAGTTCATTGCAAAGCAGCCTCTGCTGTGAAATCAAATCCTGACCTGCTCTGCACATCTACAAACATTTAAACAGTGCTGCATACACGATTTAGGAGCATGAAGCTCGGATTCATCCGCACACACTATTTGCCAAGGCGGCACTGCCATTGCTGTCACTACTAACTTTCACACCTACATGAGCCGCCGAATCGAAGCTGTGCGGGTAAACAGGTCTGCTGCCATGCTGCACACAAGCATCAATCTCAGAATTCTGCTCCACAAGCGAATTGCCTGCACTCAGAGATGCTGATGGGAACCATCACCTCACATGCAAGCTTTGAAATAAAGACACTGCCGTTGATGGCAAAACTAACTTTTACATAGCAGCATGGAGCTCGGAATCATCAGCACACATTATTTGCAAAGGTGGCACTGCCTTTGCTGTCACAACTAACTTTTACACCTACTTGAGTTTCCTGATAGAACCTATGCTGCTAAAGAGGTCTAACGCACAAGCATCAATGTCAGAACTCTGCTCCACAAACGAATTGCCTGTACACAGAGATGCTGATGGGAACCATGAGTACACATGTAAGCTTTGAAATATAGACACCGCCGTTCTTGCCAAAACTAACTTTTACTACTAACAGTTCATTGCAAAGCAGCCTCTGCTGTGAAATCAAATCCTGACGTGCTCTGCACGTCTGCAAAGATTTAAACAGTGCTGAATACCCGACTTAGCAGCATGAAGCTCGCATTCATCAGCACACACTATTTACAACGGCGCCACTGCCTTTGCTGTCACAACTAACTCGTACACCTACATGAGCACCCGAATCGAAGCTGTGCTGGAAAACAGGTCTGATGCCATGCTGCACACGAGCATCAATGTCAGAACTCTGCTCCACAAACAAATAGACTGCACTCAGAGATGGTGCTGGTATTCATCGGTGCACATGTAAGCTTTGAAACAAAGACGGCCCATCATGCCAAAACTAACTTTTACTGCTAAAAATTCATTGCAAAGCAGCCTGTGCTGTGAAATCAAATCCTGACCTGCTCTGCACGTCTGCAAACATTTAAACAGTGCTGAATACCCGACTTAGCAGCATGAAGCTCGCATTCATCAGCACACACTATTTACAACGGCGCCACTGCCTTTGCTGTCACAACTAACTCGTACACCTACATGAGCCTCCGAATCGAAGCTGTGCGAGTAAACTGTTCTGCTGCCATGCTGCACACAAGCATCAATGTCAGAACTCTGCTCCACAAGCGAATTGCCTGCACTCAGAGATGCTGATGGGAACCATCACCTCACATGTAAGCTTTGAAATAAAGACACTGCCGTTGATGTCAAAACTAACTTTTACATAGCAGCATGAAGCTCGGAATCATCAGCACACACTATTTACAAAGGTGGCACTGCCTTTGCTGTCACAACTAACTTTTACACCTACTTGAGTTTCCTGATAGAACCTATGCTGCTAAAGAGGTCTAACGCACAAGCATCAATGTCAGAACTCTGCTCCACAAACGAATTGCCTGTACACAGAGATGCAGATGGGAACCATGAGTACACATGTAAGCTTTGAAATATAGACACCGCCGTTCTTGCCAAAACTAACTTTTACTACTAACAGTTCATTGAAAAGCAGCCTCTGCTGTGAACTCAAATCCTGACGTGCTCTGCACATCTACAAACATTTAAACAGTGCTGAATACCCGACTTAGCAGCATGAAGCTCGCATTCATCAGCACACACTATTTACAACGGCGCCACTGCCTTTGCTGTCACAACTTTTAAACCTACATGAGCCCCCGAATCGAAGCTGTGCTGGAAAACAGGTCTAATGCCATGCTGCACACGAGCATCAATGTCAGAACTCTGCTCCACAAACAAATAGACTGCACTCAGA
This sequence comes from Melopsittacus undulatus, assembly GCF_012275295.1. NCBI lineage: Eukaryota > Metazoa > Chordata > Aves > Psittaciformes > Psittaculidae > Melopsittacus > Melopsittacus undulatus. The sequence continues at coordinate 96,867 of NC_047538.1, read as the reverse complement.
GATGGTGCTGGTATTCATCGGTGCACATGTAAGCTTTGAAATAAAGACTGTCCATCATGCCAAAACTAACTTTTACTACGAAAAATTCATTGCAAAGCAGCCTGTGCTGTGAAATCAAATCCTGAAGTGCTCTGCACATCTACAAGCCATTAAAATGTGCTACACACGCGACATAGCTGCACGGAGATATGGTGCTGGGAATCATCGGTACACATGTAAGCTTTGAAATAAAGACACCGCCCTTGTTGCCAAAACTAGGTTTTATTACTAACAGTTTAATGCAAAGAAGAATGTGTTGTGAACTCAAATCCTGAACTGCTCTGCACATCTGCGAATATTTAAAAAGTGCTGCATACCTTACTTAGCAACATGAAGCGCGGAATCATCAGCACACACTATTTGCATAGGTGGCACAGCCTTTGCTGTCACTACTAACTTTCACACCTACATGAGCCTCCGAATCGAAGCTGTGCGGGTAAACAGATCTGGTGCCATGCTGCACACAAGCAGCAATGTCAGAATTCTGCTCCACAAGCGAATTGCCTGCACACAGAGATGCTGATAGGAACCATCACCTCACATGTAAGCTTTGAAATAAAGACAATGCCGTTGTTGTCAAAGCTAACTTTTACTACTAAAAATTCATTGCAAAGCACCTTGTGCTGTGAAATAAATCCTGACCTGCTCTGCACATCTACAAATATTTAAACAGTGCTGCATACCCGACTTAGCAGCATAAAGCTCGGAAACATCAGCACACACTTTTTGCAAAGGTGGCACTGCCTTTGCTGACACAACATTTACACCTACATGCTTGTGTGCAGCATGGCAGCAGACCTGTTTTCCAGGATTTCTTCGATTGGGGGGGGGGCTCATGTAGGTGTAAAAGTTAGTCGTGACAGCAAAGGTAGTGCAACCTTTTCAAGTAGTGTGTGCTGATGATTCCCAGCACCATCTCTCCGGGCTGATAAGTAGGGTGTAAACTTTTACTAGTAAAATTTATTTATGGCATGAAGGGCAGTGTCTTTATTTCAAAGCTTACATGTGTAGTTATGGTTCCCAGCACTATCTCTGAGTGCAGGCAATTTGCTTGTGTAGCAGAGATTTGCCGTTGATGCTTGGGTGCAGCCTCGCAGCAGACCACTTTTCCAGCACATCTTCGATTCGGAGGCTCATGTAGGTGTAAAAGTTGTGACAGCAAAGGCAGTACCACCTTTTCAAATAGTGTGTGCTGATGATTCCCAGCACCATCTCTCCGTGGTGATAAGTCCGGTGTTCTGCACTGTTTAAATGTTTGTACATGTGCAGAGAAGCTCAGGATTGGCTTTCACAGTGCAGGCTACTTTGCAATGAACTTTTAGTATTAAAATTTATTTCTGGCATCAACGGCAGTATCTTTATTTCAAAGCTTACATTTGTACTGGTGATTCATGTACATGTGCATACCAGGTCAGGGATTGATTTCAAAGTACAGGCTGCATGGTATGAACTTTAGTAGCAAATTTCTGTTTTGGCATTAAGGCCAGTGTCTTTATTTTATAGCTTACATGTTTACTGATGGTTCCCAACATCACCTCAGAGTCCAGGCAATTCTCTTGTGAAGCAGAGTTTTGACACTGATGCTTGTATGCAGCATGGCAGCAGAGCTGTTTTACAGCACTGCTTCGATTCGGGGGCTCATGTAGTTGTAACAGTTAGTTGAGACAGCAAAGGCAGTGCCACCTTTGCAAAGAGTGTGTGCTGATATTCCCAGCACCATCTCTCTGGGCTGATAAGTGCGGTGTTCTGCACTGTTTCAATGTTTGTAGATGTGCAGAGCTGGTCAGGACTTGCTTTCACAGTAGAGGCTGCTCTGCAATAAACTTTTAGTAGAAAAATTTATTTATGGAATCAAGGGCACTGTCTTTATTTCAAAGCTGACATGTGTACTGATGATACCCAGCATCATCTCTGAGTGCAGGTAATTCCCTTTTGGAGCAGAATTCTGACATTGATTCTTAGGTGCAGAATGGTAGCAGAGATTCTTACCAGGAGAGGTTCGATCCAGACGCTCATGTAGGTGTAAAAGTTAGTTGTGACGGCAAAGGCAGTGCCACCTTTTCAAATAGTGTGTGCTGATGATTCCCAGCACCATGTCTCCATGCTGCTAAGTCGGTTATGCTGCACTGTTTAAATGTTTGTAGATGTGCAGAGCAGCTCAGGATTCCATTTCACAGCACAGGCTGCTTTGTAATGAACTTTTAGAGGTAAAATTTAGTTATGGCATGAAGGGCAGTATCTTAATTTCAAATCTTACATGTACACTGATGAATACCAGCACCATCTCTCCGTGCAGTTATGTCGCGTGTGTGTAGCACATTTTAATGGTTTGTAGATGTGCAGAGAAGGTCAGGGATTGATTTCACAGCACAGGCTGCTTTTCAATGAATTTTCCGTATTAAAAGTTAGTTTTGGCAAAAAGTGCGGTGTCTTTATTTCAAAGCATACATGTGTAGTGATGGTTCCCATCAGCATCTCTGTGTGCAGGCAATTCGCTTGTGGAGCAGAGTTCTGACATTGATGCTTGTGTGCAGAATGGCAGAAGAGCTGATGGGAACCATGAGTACACATGTAAGCATTGATATAAAGACACCGCAGTTGTTGTCAAAACTAAATTTTCCTACTAAAAATTCATTGCAAAGCAGCCTGTCCTGTGAACTCAAATCCTGACCTACTCTGCACATCTGCAAACATTTAAACAGTGCTGCATACCCGACTTAGCAGCATGGAGACATGGTGCTAGGAATCATCAGCACACACTATTTACAAAGGTGGCACTGCCTCTGCTGTCAAAACTAACTTTTACACCTACATGAGCCTCCGAATCGAAGCTGTGCGAGTAAACTGTTCTGCTGCCATGCTGCACACAAGCATCAATGTCAGAACTCTCCTCCACAAGCGAATTGCCTGCACACAGAGATGCTGATGGGAACCATCACTACACATGTATGCTTTGAAATAAAGACACCGCCCTTGTTGTCAAAACTAACTTTTACTACCAACAGTTCATTGCAAAGCAGCCTCTGCTGTGAAATCAAATCCTGACCTGCTCTGCACATCTACAAACATTTAAACAGTGCTGCATACACGATTTAGGAGCATGAAGCTCGGATTCATCCGCACACACTATTTGCCAAGGCGGCACTGCCATTGCTGTCACTACTAACTTTCACACCTACATGAGCCGCCGAATCGAAGCTGTGCGGGTAAACAGGTCTGCTGCCATGCTGCACACAAGCATCAATCTCAGAATTCTGCTCCACAAGCGAATTGCCTGCACTCAGAGATGCTGATGGGAACCATCACCTCACATGCAAGCTTTGAAATAAAGACACTGCCGTTGATGGCAAAACTAACTTTTACATAGCAGCATGGAGCTCGGAATCATCAGCACACATTATTTGCAAAGGTGGCACTGCCTTTGCTGTCACAACTAACTTTTACACCTACTTGAGTTTCCTGATAGAACCTATGCTGCTAAAGAGGTCTAACGCACAAGCATCAATGTCAGAACTCTGCTCCACAAACGAATTGCCTGTACACAGAGATGCTGATGGGAACCATGAGTACACATGTAAGCTTTGAAATATAGACACCGCCGTTCTTGCCAAAACTAACTTTTACTACTAACAGTTCATTGCAAAGCAGCCTCTGCTGTGAAATCAAATCCTGACCTGCTCTGCACGTCTGCAAAGATTTAAACAGTGCTGAATACCCGACTTAGCAGCATGAAGCTCGCATTCATCAGCACACACTATTTACAACGGCGCCACTGCCTTTGCTGTCACAACTAACTCGTACACCTACATGAGCACCCGAATCGAAGCTGTGCTGGAAAACAGGTCTGATGCCATGCTGCACACGAGCATCAATGTCAGAACTCTGCTCCACAAACAAATAGACTGCACTCAGAGATGGTGCTGGTATTCATCGGTACACATGTAAGCTTTGAAACAAAGACGGCCCATCATGCCAAAACTAACTTTTACTGCTAAAAATTCATTGCAAAGCAGCCTGTGCTGTGAAATCAAATCCTGACCTGCTCTGCACGTCTGCAAACATTTAAACAGTGCTGAATACCCGACTTAGCAGCATGAAGCTCGCATTCATCAGCACACACTATTTACAACGGCGCCACTGCCTTTGCTGTCACAACTAACTCGTACACCTACATGAGCCTCCGAATCGAAGCTGTGCGAGTAAACTGTTCTGCTGCCATGCTGCACACAAGCATCAATGTCAGAACTCTGCTCCACAAGCGAATTGCCTGCACTCAGAGATGCTGATGGGAACCATCACCTCACATGTAAGCTTTGAAATAAAGACACTGCCGTTGATGTCAAAACTAACTTTTACATAGCAGCATGAAGCTCGGAATCATCAGCACACACTATTTGCAAAGGTGGCACTGCCTTTGCTGTCACAACTAACTTTTACACCTACTTGAGTTTCCTGATAGAACCTATGCTGCTAAAGAGGTCTAACGCACAAGCATCAATGTCAGAACTCTGCTCCACAAACGAATTGCCTGTACACAGAGATGCTGATGGGAACCATGAGTACACATGTAAGCTTTGAAATATAGACACCGCCGTTCTTGCCAAAACTAACTTTTACTACTAACAGTTCATTGCAAAGCAGCCTCTGCTGTGAAATCAAATCCTGACCTGCTCTGCACGTCTGCAAAGATTTAAACAGTGCTGAATACCCGACTTAGCAGCATGAAGCTCGGAATCATCAGCACACATTATTTGCAAAGGTGGCACTGCCTTTGCTGTAACAACTAACTTTTACACCTACTTGAGTTTCCTGATAGAACCTATGCTGCTAAAGAGGTCTAACGCACAAGCATCAATGTCAGAACTCTGCTCCACAAACGAATTGCCTGTACACAGAGATGCTGATGGGAACCATGAGTACACATGTAAGCTTTGAAATATAGACACCGCCGTTCTTGCCAAAACTAACTTTTACTACTAACAGTTCATTGCAAAGCAGCCTCTGCTGTGAAATCAAATCCTGACGTGCTCTGCACATCTACACACATTTAAACAGTGCTGAATACCCGACTTAGCAGCATGAAGCTCGCATTCATCAGCACACACTATTTACAACGGCGCCACTGCCTTTGCTGTCACAACTAACTCGTACACCTACATGAGCACCCGAATCGAAGCTGTGCTGGAAAACAGGTCTGATGCCATGCTGCACACGAGCATCAATGTCAGAACTCTGCTCCACAAACAAATAGACTGCACTCAGAGATGGTGCTGGTATTCATCGGTGCACATGTAAGCTTTGAAACAAAGACGGCCCATCATGCCAAAACTAACTTTTACTGCTAAAAATTCATTGCAAAGCAGCCTGTGCTGTGAAATCAAATCCTGACCTGCTCTGCACGTCTGCAAACATTTAAACAGTGCTGAATACCCGACTTAGCAGCATGAAGCTCGCATTCATCAGCACACACTATTTACAACGGCGCCACTGCCTTTGCTGTCACAACTAACTCGTACACCTACATGAGCCTCCGAATCGAAGCTGTGCGAGTAAACTGTTCTGCTGCCATGCTGCACACAAGCATCAATGTCAGAACTCTGCTCCACAAGCGAATTGCCTGCACTCAGAGATGCTGATGGGAACCATCACCTCACATGTAAGCTTTGAAATAAAGACACTGCCGTTGATGTCAAAACTAACTTTTACATAGCAGCATGAAGCTCGGAATCATCAGCACACACTATTTACAAAGGTGGCACTGCCTTTGCTGTCACAACTAACTTTTACACCTACTTGAGTTTCCTGATAGAACCTATGCTGCTAAAGAGGTCTAACGCACAAGCATCAATGTCAGAACTCTGCTCCACAAACGAATTGCCTGTACACAGAGATGCAGATGGGAACCATGAGTACACATGTAAGCTTTGAAATATAGACACCGCCGTTCTTGCCAAAACTAACTTTTACTACTAACAGTTCATTGAAAAGCAGCCTCTGCTGTGAACTCAAATCCTGACGTGCTCTGCACATCTACACACATTTAAACAGTGCTGAATACCCGACTTAGCAGCATGAAGCTCGCATTCATCAGCACACACTATTTACAACGGCGCCACTGCCTTTGCTGTCACAACTTTTAAACCTACATGAGCCCCCGAATCGAAGCTGTGCTGGAAAACAGGTCTAATGCCATGCTGCACACGAGCATCAATGTCAGAACTCTGCTCCACAAACAAATAGACTGCACTCAGAGATGGTGCTGGTATTCATCGGTGCACATGTAAGCTTTGAAATAAAGACTGTCCATCATGCCAAAACTAACTTTTACTACGAAAAATTCATTGCAAAGCAGCCTGTGCTGTGAAATCAAATCCTGAAGTGCTCTGCACATCTACAAGCCATTAAAATGTGCTACACACGCGACATAGCTGCACGGAGATATGGTGCTGGGAATCATCGGTACACATGTAAGCTTTGAAATAAAGACACCGCCCTTGTTGCCAAAACTAGGTTTTACTACTAACAGTTTAATGCAAAGAAGAATGTGTTGTGAACTCAAATCCTGAACTGCTCTGCACATCTGCGAATATTTAAAAAGTGCTGCATACCTTACTTAGCAACATGAAGCGCGGAATCATCAGCACACACTATTTGCATAGGTGGCACAGCCTTTGCTGTCACTACTAACTTTCACACCTACATGAGCCTCCGAATCGAAGCTGTGCGGGTAAACAGATCTGGTGCCATGCTGCACACAAGCAGCAATGTCAGAATTCTGCTCCACAAGCGAATTGCCTGCACACAGAGATGCTGATAGGAACCATCACCTCACATGTAAGCTTTGAAATAAAGACAATGCCGTTGTTGTCAAAGCTAACTTTTACTACTAAAAATTCATTGCAAAGCACCTTGTGCTGTGAAATAAATCCTGACCTGCTCTGCACATCTACAAATATTTAAACAGTGCTGCATACCCGACTTAGCAGCATAAAGCTCGGAAACATCAGCACACACTTTTTGCAAAGGTGGCACTGCCTTTGCTGACACAACATTTACACCTACATGCTTGTGTGCAGCATGGCAGCAGACCTGTTTTCCAGGACTGCTTCGATTGGGGGGGGGGGGGGGGGGCTCATGTAGGTGTAAAAGTTAGTCGTGACAGCAAAGGTAGTGCAACCTTTTCAAATAGTGTGTGCTGATGATTCCCAGCACCATCTCTCCGGGCTGATAAGTAGGGTGTAAACTTTTACTAGTAAAATTTATTTATGGCATGAAGGGCAGTGTCTTTATTTCAAAGCTTACATGTGTAGTTATGGTTCCCAGCACTATCTCTGAGTGCAGGCAATTTGCTTGTATAGCAGAGATTTGCCGTTGATGCTTGGGTGCAGCCTCGCAGCAGACCACTTTTCCAGCACATCTTCGATTCGGGGGCTCATGTAGGTGTAAAAGTTGTGACAGCAAAGGCAGTACCACCTTTTCAAATAGTGTGTGCTGATGATTCCCAGCACCATCTCTCCGTGGTGATAAGTCCGGTGTTCTGCACTGTTTAAATGTTTGTACATGTGCACAGAAGCTCAGGATTGGCTTTCACAGTGCAGGCTACTTTGCAATGAACTTTTAGTACTAAAATTTATTTCTGGCATCAACGGCAGTATCTTTATTTCAAAGCTTACATTTGTACTGGTGATTCATGTACATGTGCATACCAGGTCAGGGATTGATTTCAAAGTACAGGCTGCATGGTATGAACTTTAGTAGCAAATTTCTGTTTTGGCATTAAGGCCAGTGTCTTTATTTTATAGCTTACATGTTTACTGATGGTTCCCAACATCACCTCAGAGTCCAGGCAATTCTCTTGTGAAGCAGAGTTTTGACACTGATGCTTGTATGCAGCATGGCAGCAGAGCTGTTTTACAGCACTGCTTCGATTCGGGGGCTCATGTAGTTGTAACAGTTAGTTGAGACAGCAAAGGCAGTGCCACCTTTGCAAAGAGTGTGTGCTGATATTCCCAGCACCATCTCTCTGGGCTGATAAGTGCGGTGTTCTGCACTGTTTCAATGTTTGTAGATGTGCAGAGCTGGTCAGGACTTGCTTTCACAGTAGAGGCTGCTCTGCAATAAACTTTTAGTAGAAAAATTTATTTATGGAATCAAGGGCACTGTCTTTATTTCAAAGCTGACATGTGTACTGATGATACCCAGCATCATCTCTGAGTGCAGGTAATTCCCTTTTGGAGCAGAATTCTGACATTGATTCTTAGGTGCAGAATGGTTGCAGAGATTCTTACCAGGAGAGGTTCGATCCAGACGCTCATGTAGGTGTAAAAGTTAGTTGTGACGGCAAAGGCAGTGCCACCTTTTCAAATAGTGTGTGCTGATGATTCCCAGCACCATGTCTCCATGCTGCTAAGTCGGTTATGCTGCACTGTTTAAATGTTTGTAGATGTGCAGAGCAGCTCAGGATTCCATTTCACAGCACAGGCTGCTTTGTAATGAACTTTTAGAGGTAAAATTTAGTTATGGCATGAAGGGCAGTATCTTAATTTCAAATCTTACATGTACACTGATGAATACCAGCACCATCTCTCCGTGCAGTTATGTCGCGTGTGTGTAGCACATTTTAATGGTTTGTAGATGTGCAGAGAAGGTCAGGGATTGATTTCACAGCACAGGCTGCTTTTCAATGAATTTTCCGTATTAAAAGTTAGTTTTGGCAAAAAGTGCGGTGTCTTTATTTCAAAGCATACATGTGTAGTGATGGTTCCCATCAGCATCTCTGTGTGCAGGCAATTCGCTTGTGGAGCAGAGTTCTGACATTGATGCTTGTGTGCAGAATGGCAGAAGAGCTGATGGGAACCATGAGTACACATGTAAGCATTGATATAAAGACACCGCAGTTGTTGTCAAAACTAAATTTTCCTACTAAAAATTCATTGCAAAGCAGCCTGTCCTGTGAACTCAAATCCTGACCTACTCTGCACATCTGCAAACATTTAAACAGTGCTGCATACCCGACTTAGCAGCATGGAGACATGGTGCTAGGAATCATCAGCACACACTATTTACAAAGGTGGCACTGCCACTGCTGTCAAAACTAACTTTTACACCTACATGAGCCTCCGAATCGAAGCTGTGCGAGTAAACTGTTCTGCTGCCATGCTGCACACAAGCATCAATGTCAGAACTCTCCTCCACAAGCGAATTGCCTGCACACAGAGATGCTGATGGGAACCATCACTACACATGTATGCTTTGAAATAAAGACACCGCCCTTGTTGTCAAAACTAACTTTTACTACCAACAGTTCATTGCAAAGCAGCCTCTGCTGTGAAATCAAATCCTGACCTGCTCTGCACATCTACAAACATTTAAACAGTGCTGCATACACGATTTAGGAGCATGAAGCTCGGATTCATCCGCACACACTATTTGCCAAGGCGGCACTGCCATTGCTGTCACTACTAACTTTCACACCTACATGAGCCGCCGAATCGAAGCTGTGCGGGTAAACAGGTCTGCTGCCATGCTGCACACAAGCATCAATCTCAGAATTCTGCTCCACAAGCGAATTGCCTGCACTCAGAGATGCTGATGGGAACCATCACCTCACATGCAAGCTTTGAAATAAAGACACTGCCGTTGATGGCAAAACTAACTTTTACATAGCAGCATGGAGCTCGGAATCATCAGCACACATTATTTGCAAAGGTGGCACTGCCTTTGCTGTCACAACTAACTTTTACACCTACTTGAGTTTCCTGATAGAACCTATGCTGCTAAAGAGGTCTAACGCACAAGCATCAATGTCAGAACTCTGCTCCACAAACGAATTGCCTGTACACAGAGATGCTGATGGGAACCATGAGTACACATGTAAGCTTTGAAATATAGACACCGCCGTTCTTGCCAAAACTAACTTTTACTACTAACAGTTCATTGCAAAGCAGCCTCTGCTGTGAAATCAAATCCTGACGTGCTCTGCACATCTACACACATTTAAACAGTGCTGAATACCCGACTTAGCAGCATGAAGCTCGCATTCATCAGCACACACTATTTACAACGGCGCCACTGCCTTTGCTGTCACAACTAACTCGTACACCTACATGAGCACCCGAATCGAAGCTGTGCTGGAAAACAGGTCTGATGCCATGCTGCACACGAGCATCAATGTCAGAACTCTGCTCCACAAACAAATAGACTGCACTCAGAGATGGTGCTGGTATTCATCGGTGCACATGTAAGCTTTGAAATAAAGACTGTCCATCATGCCAAAACTAACTTTTACTACGAAAAATTCATTGCAAAGCAGCCTGTGCTGTGAAATCAAATCCTGAAGTGCTCTGCACATCTACAAGCCATTAAAATGTGCTACACACGCGACATAGCTGCACGGAGATATGGTGCTGGGAATCATCGGTACACATGTAAGCTTTGAAATAAAGACACCGCCCTTGTTGCCAAAACTAGGTTTTACTACTAACAGTTTAATGCAAAGAAGAATGTGTTGTGAACTCAAATCCTGAACTGCTCTGCACATCTGCGAATATTTAAAAAGTGCTGCATACCTTACTTAGCAACATGAAGCGCGGAATCATCAGCACACACTATTTGCATAGGTGGCACAGCCTTTGCTGTCACTACTAACTTTCACACCTACATGAGCCTCCGAATCGAAGCTGTGCGGGTAAACAGATCTGGTGCCATGCTGCACACAAGCAGCAATGTCAGAATTCTGCTCCACAAGCGAATTGCCTGCACACAGAGATGCTGATAGGAACCATCACCTCACATGTAAGCTTTGAAATAAAGACAATGCCGTTGTTGTCAAAGCTAACTTTTACTACTAAAAATTCATTGCAAAGCACCTTGTGCTGTGAAATAAATCCTGACCTGCTCTGCACATCTACAAATATTTAAACAGTGCTGCATACCCGACTTAGCAGCATAAAGCTCGGAAACATCAGCACACACTTTTTGCAAAGGTGGCACTGCCTTTGCTGACACAACATTTACACCTACATGCTTGTGTGCAGCATGGCAGCAGACCTGTTTTCCAGGACTGCTTCGATTGGGGGGGGGGGGGGGGGCTCATGTAGGTGTAAAAGTTAGTCGTGACAGCAAAGGTAGTGCAACCTTTTCAAATAGTGTGTGCTGATGATTCCCAGCACCATCTCTCCGGGCTGATAAGTAGGGTGTAAACTTTTACTAGTAAAATTTATTTATGGCATGAAGGGCAGTGTCTTTATTTCAAAGCTTACATGTGTAGTTATGGTTCCCAGCACTATCTCTGAGTGCAGGCAATTTGCTTGTATAGCAGAGATTTGCCGTTGATGCTTGGGTGCAGCCTCGCAGCAGACCACTTTTCCAGCACATCTTCGATTCGGGGGCTCATGTAGGTGTAAAAGTTGTGACAGCAAAGGCAGTACCACCTTTTCAAATAGTGTGTGCTGATGATTCCCAGCACCATCTCTCCGTGGTGATAAGTCCGGTGTTCTGCACTGTTTAAATGTTTGTACATGTGCACAGAAGCTCAGGATTGGCTTTCACAGTGCAGGCTACTTTGCAATGAACTTTTAGTACTAAAATTTATTTCTGGCATCAACGGCAGTATCTTTATTTCAAAGCTTACATTTGTACTGGTGATTCATGTACATGTGCATACCAGGTCAGGGATTGATTTCAAAGTACAGGCTGCATGGTATGAACTTTAGTAGCAAATTTCTGTTTTGGCATTAAGGCCAGTGTCTTTATTTTATAGCTTACATGTTTACTGATGGTTCCCAACATCACCTCAGAGTCCAGGCAATTCTCTTGTGAAGCAGAGTTTTGACACTGATGCTTGTATGCAGCATGGCAGCAGAGCTGTTTTACAGCACTGCTTCGATTCGGGGGCTCATGTAGTTGTAACAGTTAGTTGAGACAGCAAAGGCAGTGCCACCTTTGCAAAGAGTGTGTGCTGATATTCCCAGCACCATCTCTCTGGGCTGATAAGTGCGGTGTTCTGCACTGTTTCAATGTTTGTAGATGTGCAGAGCTGGTCAGGACTTGCTTTCACAGTAGAGGCTGCTCTGCAATAAACTTTTAGTAGAAAAATTTATTTATGGAATCAAGGGCACTGTCTTTATTTCAAAGCTGACATGTGTACTGATGATACCCAGCATCATCTCTGAGTGCAGGTAATTCCCTTTTGGAGCAGAATTCTGACATTGATTCTTAGGTGCAGAATGGTTGCAGAGATTCTTACCAGGAGAGGTTCGATCCAGACGCTCATGTAGGTGTAAAAGTTAGTTGTGACGGCAAAGGCAGTGCCACCTTTTCAAATAGTGTGTGCTGATGATTCCCAGCACCATGTCTCCATGCTGCTAAGTCGGTTATGCTGCACTGTTTAAATGTTTGTAGATGTGCAGAGCAGCTCAGGATTCCATTTCACAGCACAGGCTGCTTTGTAATGAACTTTTAGAGGTAAAATTTAGTTATGGCATGAAGGGCAGTATCTTAATTTCAAATCTTACATGTACACTGATGAATACCAGCACCATCTCTCCGTGCAGTTATGTCGCGTGTGTGTAGCACATTTTAATGGTTTGTAGATGTGCAGAGAAGGTCAGGGATTGATTTCACAGCACAGGCTGCTTTTCAATGAATTTTCCGTATTAAAAGTTAGTTTTGGCAAAAAGTGCGGTGTCTTTATTTCAAAGCATACATGTGTAGTGATGGTTCCCATCAGCATCTCTGTGTGCAGGCAATTCGCTTGTGGAGCAGAGTTCTGACATTGATGCTTGTGTGCAGAATGGCAGAAGAGCTGATGGGAACCATGAGTACACATGTAAGCATTGATATAAAGACACCGCAGTTGTTGTCAAAACTAAATTTTCCTACTAAAAATTCATTGCAAAGCAGCCTGTCCTGTGAACTCAAATCCTGACCTACTCTGCACATCTGCAAACATTTAAACAGTGCTGCATACCCGACTTAGCAGCATGGAGACATGGTGCTAGGAATCATCAGCACACACTATTTACAAAGGTGGCACTGCCATCTGCTGTCAAAACTAACTTTTACACCTACATGAGCCTCCGAATCGAAGCTGTGCGAGTAAACTGTTCTGCTGCCATGCTGCACACAAGCATCAATGTCAGAACTCTCCTCCACAAGCGAATTGCCTGCACACAGAGATGCTGATGGGAACCATCACTACACATGTATGCTTTGAAATAAAGACACCGCCCTTGTTGTCAAAACTAACTTTTACTACCAACAGTTCATTGCAAAGCAGCCTCTGCTGTGAAATCAAATCCTGACCTGCTCTGCACATCTACAAACATTTAAACAGTGCTGCATACACGATTTAGGAGCATGAAGCTCGGATTCATCCGCACACACTATTTGCCAAGGCGGCACTGCCATTGCTGTCACTACTAACTTTCACACCTACATGAGCCGCCGAATCGAAGCTGTGCGGGTAAACAGGTCTGCTGCCATGCTGCACACAAGCATCAATCTCAGAATTCTGCTCCACAAGCGAATTGCCTGCACTCAGAGATGCTGATGGGAACCATCACCTCACATGCAAGCTTTGAAATAAAGACACTGCCGTTGATGGCAAAACTAACTTTTACATAGCAGCATGGAGCTCGGAATCATCAGCACACATTATTTGCAAAGGTGGCACTGCCTTTGCTGTCACAACTAACTTTTACACCTACTTGAGTTTCCTGATAGAACCTATGCTGCTAAAGAGGTCTAACGCACAAGCATCAATGTCAGAACTCTGCTCCACAAACGAATTGCCTGTACACAGAGATGCTGATGGGAACCATGAGTACACATGTAAGCTTTGAAATATAGACACCGCCGTTCTTGCCAAAACTAACTTTTACTACTAACAGTTCATTGCAAAGCAGCCTCTGCTGTGAAATCAAATCCTGACGTGCTCTGCACATCTACACACATTTAAACAGTGCTGAATACCCGACTTAGCAGCATGAAGCTCGCATTCATCAGCACACACTATTTACAACGGCGCCACTGCCTTTGCTGTCACAACTAACTCGTACACCTACATGAGCACCCGAATCGAAGCTGTGCTGGAAAACAGGTCTGATGCCATGCTGCACACGAGCATCAATGTCAGAACTCTGCTTCCACAAACAAATAGACTGCACTCAGAGATGGTGCTGGTATTCATCGGTGCACATGTAAGCTTTGAAACAAAGACGGCCCATCATGCCAAAACTAACTTTTACTGCTAAAAATTCATTGCAAAGCAGCCTGTGCTGTGAAATCAAATCCTGACCTGCTCTGCACGTCTGCAAACATTTAAACAGTGCTGAATACCCGACTTAGCAGCATGAAGCTCGCATTCATCAGCACACACTATTTACAACGGCGCCACTGCCTTTGCTGTCACAACTAACTCGTACACCTACATGAGCCTCCGAATCGAAGCTGTGCGAGTAAACTGTTCTGCTGCCATGCTGCACACAAGCATCAATGTCAGAACTCTGCTCCACAAGCGAATTGCCTGCACTCAGAGATGCTGATGGGAACCATCACCTCACATGTAAGCTTTGAAATAAAGACACTGCCGTTGATGTCAAAACTAACTTTTACATAGCAGCATGAAGCTCGGAATCATCAGCACACACTATTTACAAAGGTGGCACTGCCTTTGCTGTCACAACTAACTTTTACACCTACTTGAGTTTCCTGATAGAACCTATGCTGCTAAAGAGGTCTAACGCACAAGCATCAATGTCAGAACTCTGCTCCACAAACGAATTGCCTGTACACAGAGATGCAGATGGGAACCATGAGTACACATGTAAGCTTTGAAATATAGACACCGCCGTTCTTGCCAAAACTAACTTTTACTACTAACAGTTCATTGCAAAGCAGCCTCTGCTGTGAACTCAAATCCTGACGTGCTCTGCACATCTACACACATTTAAACAGTGCTGAATACCCGACTTAGCAGCATGAAGCTCGCATTCATCAGCACACACTATTTACAACGGCGCCACTGCCTTTGCTGTCACAACTTTTAAACCTACATGAGCCCCCGAATCGAAGCTGTGCTGGAAAACAGGTCTAATGCCATGCTGCACACGAGCATCAATGTCAGAACTCTGCTCCACAAACAAATAGACTGCACTCAGAGATGGTGCTGGTATTCATCGGTGCACATGTAAGCTTTGAAATAAAGACTGTCCATCATGCCAAAACTAACTTTTACTACGAAAAATTCATTGCAAAGCAGCCTGTGCTGTGAAATCAAATCCTGAAGTGCTCTGCACATCTACAAGCCATTAAAATGTGCTACACACGCGACATAGCTGCACGGAGATATGGTGCTGGGAATCATCGGTACACATGTAAGCTTTGAAATAAAGACACCGCCCTTGTTGCCAAAACTAGGTTTTACTACTAACAGTTTAATGCAAAGAAGAATGTGTTGTGAACTCAAATCCTGAACTGCTCTGCACATCTGCGAATATTTAAAAAGTGCTGCATACCTTACTTAGCAACATGAAGCGCGGAATCATCAGCACACACTATTTGCATAGGTGGCACAGCCTTTGCTGTCACTACTAACTTTCACACCTACATGAGCCTCCGAATCGAAGCTGTGCGGGTAAACAGATCTGGTGCCATGCTGCACACAAGCAGCAATGTCAGAATTCTGCTCCACAAGCGAATTGCCTGCACACAGAGATGCTGATAGGAACCATCACCTCACATGTAAGCTTTGAAATAAAGACAATGCCGTTGTTGTCAAAGCTAACTTTTACTACTAAAAATTCATTGCAAAGCACCTTGTGCTGTGAAATAAATCCTGACCTGCTCTGCACATCTACAAATATTTAAACAGTGCTGCATACCCGACTTAGCAGCATAAAGCTCGGAAACATCAGCACACACTTTTTGCAAAGGTGGCACTGCCTTTGCTGACACAACATTTACACCTACATGCTTGTGTGCAGCATGGCAGCAGACCTGTTTTCCAGGACTGCTTCGATTGGGGGGGGGGGGGGGGGGCTCATGTAGGTGTAAAAGTTAGTCGTGACAGCAAAGGTAGTGCAACCTTTTCAAAGTAGTGTGTGCTGATGATTCCCAGCACCATCTCTCCGGGCTGATAAGTAGGGTGTAAACTTTTACTAGTAAAATTTATTTATGGCATGAAGGGCAGTGTCTTTATTTCAAAGCTTACATGTGTAGTTATGGTTCCCAGCACTATCTCTGAGTGCAGGCAATTTGCTTGTGTAGCAGAGATTTGCCGTTGATGCTTGGGTGCAGCCTCGCAGCAGACCACTTTTCCAGCACATCTTCGATTCGGAGGCTCATGTAGGTGTAAAAGTTGTGACAGCAAAGGCAGTACCACCTTTTCAAATAGTGTGTGCTGATGATTCCCAGCACCATCTCTCCGTGGTGATAAGTCCGGTGTTCTGCACTGTTTAAATGTTTGTACATGTGCACAGAAGCTCAGGATTGGCTTTCACAGTGCAGGCTACTTTGCAATGAACTTTTAGTACTTAAAATTTATTTCTGGCATCAACGGCAGTATCTTTATTTCAAAGCTTACATTTGTACTGGTGATTCATGTACATGTGCATACCAGGTCAGGGATTGATTTCAAAGTACAGGCTGCATGGTATGAACTTTAGTAGCAAATTTCTGTTTTGGCATTAAGGCCAGTGTCTTTATTTTATAGCTTACATGTTTACTGATGGTTCCCAACATCACCTCAGAGTCCAGGCAATTCTCTTGTGAAGCAGAGTTTTGACACTGATGCTTGTATGCAGCATGGCAGCAGAGCTGTTTTACAGCACTGCTTCGATTCGGGGGCTCATGTAGTTGTAACAGTTAGTTGAGACAGCAAAGGCAGTGCCACCTTTGCAAAGAGTGTGTGCTGATATTCCCAGCACCATCTCTCTGGGCTGATAAGTGCGGTGTTCTGCACTGTTTCAATGTTTGTAGATGTGCAGAGCTGGTCAGGACTTGCTTTCACAGTAGAGGCTGCTCTGCAATAAACTTTTAGTAGAAAAATTTATTTATGGAATCAAGGGCACTGTCTTTATTTCAAAGCTGACATGTGTACTGATGATACCCAGCATCATCTCTGAGTGCAGGTAATTCCCTTTTGGAGCAGAATTCTGACATTGATTCTTAGGTGCAGAATGGTAGCAGAGATTCTTACCAGGAGAGGTTCGATCCAGACGCTCATGTAGGTGTAAAAGTTAGTTGTGACGGCAAAGGCAGTGCCACCTTTTCAAATAGTGTGTGCTGATGATTCCCAGCACCATGTCTCCATGCTGCTAAGTCGGGTATGCAGCACTGTTTAAATGTTTGTAGATGTGCAGAGCAGCTCAGGATTCCATTTCACAGCACAGGCTGCTTTGTAATGAACTTTTAGAGGTAAAATTTAGTTATGGCATGAAGGGCAGTATCTTAATTTCAAATCTTACATGTACACTGATGAATACCAGCACCATCTCTCCGTGCAGTTATGTCGCGTGTGTGTAGCACATTTTAATGGTTTGTAGATGTGCAGAGAAGGTCAGGGATTGATTTCACAGCACAGGCTGCTTTTCAATGAATTTTCCGTATTAAAAGTTAGTTTTGGCAAAAAGTGCGGTGTCTTTATTTCAAAGCATACATGTGTAGTGATGGTTCCCATCAGCATCTCTGTGTGCAGGCAATTCGCTTGTGGAGCAGAGTTCTGACATTGATGCTTGTGTGCAGAATGGCAGAAGAGCTGATGGGAACCATGAGTACACATGTAAGCATTGATATAAAGACACCGCAGTTGTTGTCAAAACTAAATTTTCCTACTAAAAATTCATTGCAAAGCAGCCTGTCCTGTGAACTCAAATCCTGACCTACTCTGCACATCTGCAAACATTTAAACAGTGCTGCATACCCGACTTAGCAGCATGGAGA
Organism: Melopsittacus undulatus; assembly: GCF_012275295.1. Classification (NCBI taxonomy): domain Eukaryota; kingdom Metazoa; phylum Chordata; class Aves; order Psittaciformes; family Psittaculidae; genus Melopsittacus; species Melopsittacus undulatus. The sequence goes on along the minus strand of NC_047538.1, from coordinate 78,885 downwards.
CATGGTGCTAGGAATCATCAGCACACACTATTTACAAAGGTGGCACTGCCTCTGCTGTCAAAACTAACTTTTACACCTACATGAGCCTCCGAATCGAAGCTGTGCGAGTAAACTGTTCTGCTGCCATGCTGCACACAAGCATCAATGTCAGAACTCTCCTCCACAAGCGAATTGCCTGCACACAGAGATGCTGATGGGAACCATCACTACACATGTATGCTTTGAAATAAAGACACCGCCCTTGTTGTCAAAACTAACTTTTACTACCAACAGTTCATTGCAAAGCAGCCTCTGCTGTGAAATCAAATCCTGACCTGCTCTGCACATCTACAAACATTTAAACAGTGCTGCATACACGATTTAGGAGCATGAAGCTCGGATTCATCCGCACACACTATTTGCCAAGGCGGCACTGCCATTGCTGTCACTACTAACTTTCACACCTACATGAGCCGCCGAATCGAAGCTGTGCGGGTAAACAGGTCTGCTGCCATGCTGCACACAAGCATCAATCTCAGAATTCTGCTCCACAAGCGAATTGCCTGCACTCAGAGATGCTGATGGGAACCATCACCTCACATGCAAGCTTTGAAATAAAGACACTGCCGTTGATGGCAAAACTAACTTTTACATAGCAGCATGGAGCTCGGAATCATCAGCACACATTATTTGCAAAGGTGGCACTGCCTTTGCTGTCACAACTAACTTTTACACCTACTTGAGTTTCCTGATAGAACCTATGCTGCTAAAGAGGTCTAACGCACAAGCATCAATGTCAGAACTCTGCTCCACAAACGAATTGCCTGTACACAGAGATGCTGATGGGAACCATGAGTACACATGTAAGCTTTGAAAATTAGACACCGCCGTTCTTGCCAAAACTAACTTTTACTACTAACAGTTCATTGCAAAGCAGCCTCTGCTGTGAAATCAAATCCTGACGTGCTCTGCACATCTACACACATTTAAACAGTGCTGAATACCCGACTTAGCAGCATGAAGCTCGCATTCATCAGCACACACTATTTACAACGGCGCCACTGCCTTTGCTGTCACAACTAACTCGTACACCTACATGAGCACCCGAATCGAAGCTGTGCTGGAAAACAGGTCTGATGCCATGCTGCACACGAGCATCAATGTCAGAACTCTGCTCCACAAACAAATAGACTGCACTCAGAGATGGTGCTGGTATTCATCGGTGCACATGTAAGCTTTGAAACAAAGACGGCCCATCATGCCAAAACTAACTTTTACTGCTAAAAATTCATTGCAAAGCAGCCTGTGCTGTGAAATCAAATCCTGACCTGCTCTGCACGTCTGCAAACATTTAAACAGTGCTGAATACCCGACTTAGCAGCATGAAGCTCGCATTCATCAGCACACACTATTTACAACGGCGCCACTGCCTTTGCTGTCACAACTAACTCGTACACCTACATGAGCCTCCGAATCGAAGCTGTGCGAGTAAACTGTTCTGCTGCCATGCTGCACACAAGCATCAATGTCAGAACTCTGCTCCACAAGCGAATTGCCTGCACTCAGAGATGCTGATGGGAACCATCACCTCACATGTAAGCTTTGAAATAAAGACACTGCCGTTGATGTCAAAACTAACTTTTACATAGCAGCATGAAGCTCGGAATCATCAGCACACACTATTTACAAAGGTGGCACTGCCTTTGCTGTCACAACTAACTTTTACACCTACTTGAGTTTCCTGATAGAACCTATGCTGCTAAAGAGGTCTAACGCACAAGCATCAATGTCAGAACTCTGCTCCACAAACGAATTGCCTGTACACAGAGATGCAGATGGGAACCATGAGTACACATGTAAGCTTTGAAATATAGACACCGCCGTTCTTGCCAAAACTAACTTTTACTACTAACAGTTCATTGAAAAGCAGCCTCTGCTGTGAACTCAAATCCTGACGTGCTCTGCACATCTACACAACATTTAAACAGTGCTGAATACCCGACTTAGCAGCATGAAGCTCGCATTCATCAGCACACACTATTTACAACGGCGCCACTGCCTTTGCTGTCACAACTTTTAAACCTACATGAGCCCCCGAATCGAAGCTGTGCTGGAAAACAGGTCTAATGCCATGCTGCACACGAGCATCAATGTCAGAACTCTGCTCCACAAACAAATAGACTGCACTCAGAGATGGTGCTGGTATTCATCGGTGCACATGTAAGCTTTGAAATAAAGACTGTCCATCATGCCAAAACTAACTTTTACTACGAAAAATTCATTGCAAAGCAGCCTGTGCTGTGAAATCAAATCCTGAAGTGCTCTGCACATCTACAAGCCATTAAAATGTGCTACACACGCGACATAGCTGCACGGAGATATGGTGCTGGGAATCATCGGTACACATGTAAGCTTTGAAATAAAGACACCGCCCTTGTTGCCAAAACTAGGTTTTACTACTAACAGTTTAATGCAAAGAAGAATGTGTTGTGAACTCAAATCCTGAACTGCTCTGCACATCTGCGAATATTTAAAAAGTGCTGCATACCTTACTTAGCAACATGAAGCGCGGAATCATCAGCACACACTATTTGCATAGGTGGCACAGCCTTTGCTGTCACTACTAACTTTCACACCTACATGAGCCTCCGAATCGAAGCTGTGCGGGTAAACAGATCTGGTGCCATGCTGCACACAAGCAGCAATGTCAGAATTCTGCTCCACAAGCGAATTGCCTGCACACAGAGATGCTGATAGGAACCATCACCTCACATGTAAGCTTTGAAATAAAGACAATGCCGTTGTTGTCAAAGCTAACTTTTACTACTAAAAATTCATTGCAAAGCACCTTGTGCTGTGAAATAAATCCTGACCTGCTCTGCACATCTACAAATATTTAAACAGTGCTGCATACCCGACTTAGCAGCATAAAGCTCGGAAACATCAGCACACACTTTTTGCAAAGGTGGCACTGCCTTTGCTGACACAACATTTACACCTACATGCTTGTGTGCAGCATGGCAGCAGACCTGTTTTCCAGGACTGCTTCGATTGGGGGGGGGGGGGGGGGCTCATGTAGGTGTAAAAGTTAGTCGTGACAGCAAAGGTAGTGCAACCTTTTCAAATAGTGTGTGCTGATGATTCCCAGCACCATCTCTCCGGGCTGATAAGTAGGGTGTAAACTTTTACTAGTAAAATTTATTTATGGCATGAAGGGCAGTGTCTTTATTTCAAAGCTTACATGTGTAGTTATGGTTCCCAGCACTATCTCTGAGTGCAGGCAATTTGCTTGTATAGCAGAGATTTGCCGTTGATGCTTGGGTGCAGCCTCGCAGCAGACCACTTTTCCAGCACATCTTCGATTCGGGGGCTCATGTAGGTGTAAAAGTTGTGACAGCAAAGGCAGTACCACCTTTTCAAATAGTGTGTGCTGATGATTCCCAGCACCATCTCTCCGTGGTGATAAGTCCGGTGTTCTGCACTGTTTAAATGTTTGTACATGTGCACAGAAGCTCAGGATTGGCTTTCACAGTGCAGGCTACTTTGCAATGAACTTTTAGTACTAAAATTTATTTCTGGCATCAACGGCAGTATCTTTATTTCAAAGCTTACATTTGTACTGGTGATTCATGTACATGTGCATACCAGGTCAGGGATTGATTTCAAAGTACAGGCTGCATGGTATGAACTTTAGTAGCAAATTTCTGTTTTGGCATTAAGGCCAGTGTCTTTATTTTATAGCTTACATGTTTACTGATGGTTCCCAACATCACCTCAGAGTCCAGGCAATTCTCTTGTGAAGCAGAGTTTTGACACTGATGCTTGTATGCAGCATGGCAGCAGAGCTGTTTTACAGCACTGCTTCGATTCGGGGGCTCATGTAGTTGTAACAGTTAGTTGAGACAGCAAAGGCAGTGCCACCTTTGCAAAGAGTGTGTGCTGATATTCCCAGCACCATCTCTCTGGGCTGATAAGTGCGGTGTTCTGCACTGTTTCAATGTTTGTAGATGTGCAGAGCTGGTCAGGACTTGCTTTCACAGTAGAGGCTGCTCTGCAATAAACTTTTAGTAGAAAAATTTATTTATGGAATCAAGGGCACTGTCTTTATTTCAAAGCTGACATGTGTACTGATGATACCCAGCATCATCTCTGAGTGCAGGTAATTCCCTTTTGGAGCAGAATTCTGACATTGATTCTTAGGTGCAGAATGGTTGCAGAGATTCTTACCAGGAGAGGTTCGATCCAGACGCTCATGTAGGTGTAAAAGTTAGTTGTGACGGCAAAGGCAGTGCCACCTTTTCAAATAGTGTGTGCTGATGATTCCCAGCACCATGTCTCCATGCTGCTAAGTCGGTTATGCTGCACTGTTTAAATGTTTGTAGATGTGCAGAGCAGCTCAGGATTCCATTTCACAGCACAGGCTGCTTTGTAATGAACTTTTAGAGGTAAAATTTAGTTATGGCATGAAGGGCAGTATCTTAATTTCAAATCTTACATGTACACTGATGAATACCAGCACCATCTCTCCGTGCAGTTATGTCGCGTGTGTGTAGCACATTTTAATGGTTTGTAGATGTGCAGAGAAGGTCAGGGATTGATTTCACAGCACAGGCTGCTTTTCAATGAATTTTCCGTATTAAAAGTTAGTTTTGGCAAAAAGTGCGGTGTCTTTATTTCAAAGCATACATGTGTAGTGATGGTTCCCATCAGCATCTCTGTGTGCAGGCAATTCGCTTGTGGAGCAGAGTTCTGACATTGATGCTTGTGTGCAGAATGGCAGAAGAGCTGATGGGAACCATGAGTACACATGTAAGCATTGATATAAAGACACCGCAGTTGTTGTCAAAACTAAATTTTCCTACTAAAAATTCATTGCAAAGCAGCCTGTCCTGTGAACTCAAATCCTGACCTACTCTGCACATCTGCAAACATTTAAACAGTGCTGCATACCCGACTTAGCAGCATGGAGACATGGTGCTAGGAATCATCAGCACACACTATTTACAAAGGTGGCACTGCCTCTGCTGTCAAAACTAACTTTTACACCTACATGAGCCTCCGAATCGAAGCTGTGCGAGTAAACTGTTCTGCTGCCATGCTGCACACAAGCATCAATGTCAGAACTCTCCTCCACAAGCGAATTGCCTGCACACAGAGATGCTGATGGGAACCATCACTACACATGTATGCTTTGAAATAAAGACACCGCCCTTGTTGTCAAAACTAACTTTTACTACCAACAGTTCATTGCAAAGCAGCCTCTGCTGTGAAATCAAATCCTGACCTGCTCTGCACATCTACAAACATTTAAACAGTGCTGCATACACGATTTAGGAGCATGAAGCTCGGATTCATCCGCACACACTATTTGCCAAGGCGGCACTGCCATTGCTGTCACTACTAACTTTCACACCTACATGAGCCGCCGAATCGAAGCTGTGCGGGTAAACAGGTCTGCTGCCATGCTGCACACAAGCATCAATCTCAGAATTCTGCTCCACAAGCGAATTGCCTGCACTCAGAGATGCTGATGGGAACCATCACCTCACATGCAAGCTTTGAAATAAAGACACTGCCGTTGATGGCAAAACTAACTTTTACATAGCAGCATGGAGCTCGGAATCATCAGCACACATTATTTGCAAAGGTGGCACTGCCTTTGCTGTAACAACTAACTTTTACACCTACTTGAGTTTCCTGATAGAACCTATGCTGCTAAAGAGGTCTAACGCACAAGCATCAATGTCAGAACTCTGCTCCACAAACGAATTGCCTGTACACAGAGATGCTGATGGGAACCATGAGTACACATGTAAGCTTTGAAATATAGACACCGCCGTTCTTGCCAAAACTAACTTTTACTACTAACAGTTCATTGCAAAGCAGCCTCTGCTGTGAAATCAAATCCTGACCTGCTCTGCACGTCTGCAAAGATTTAAACAGTGCTGAATACCCGACTTAGCAGCATGAAGCTCGCATTCATCAGCACACACTATTTACAACGGCGCCACTGCCTTTGCTGTCACAACTACCTCGTACACCTACATGAGCACCCGAATCGAAGCTGTGCTGGAAAACAGGTCTGATGCCATGCTGCACACGAGCATCAATGTCAGAACTCTGCTCCACAAACAAATAGACTGCACTCAGAGATGGTGCTGGTATTCATCGGTACACATGTAAGCTTTGAAACAAAGACGGCCCATCATGCCAAAACTAACTTTTACTGCTAAAAATTCATTGCAAAGCAGCCTGTGCTGTGAAATCAAATCCTGACCTGCTCTGCACGTCTGCAAACATTTAAACAGTGCTGAATACCCGACTTAGCAGCATGAAGCTCGCATTCATCAGCACACACTATTTACAACGGCGCCACTGCCTTTGCTGTCACAACTAACTCGTACACCTACATGAGCCTCCGAATCGAAGCTGTGCGAGTAAACTGTTCTGCTGCCATGCTGCACACAAGCATCAATGTCAGAACTCTGCTCCACAAGCGAATTGCCTGCACTCAGAGATGCTGATGGGAACCATCACCTCACATGTAAGCTTTGAAATAAAGACACTGCCGTTGATGTCAAAACTAACTTTTACATAGCAGCATGAAGCTCGGAATCATCAGCACACACTATTTGCAAAGGTGGCACTGCCTTTGCTGTCACAACTAACTTTTACACCTACTTGAGTTTCCTGATAGAACCTATGCTGCTAAAGAGGTCTAACGCACAAGCATCAATGTCAGAACTCTGCTCCACAAACGAATTGCCTGTACACAGAGATGCTGATGGGAACCATGAGTACACATGTAAGCTTTGAAATATAGACACCGCCGTTCTTGCCAAAACTAACTTTTACTACTAACAGTTCATTGCAAAGCAGCCTCTGCTGTGAAATCAAATCCTGACCTGCTCTGCACGTCTGCAAAGATTTAAACAGTGCTGAATACCCGACTTAGCAGCATGAAGCTCGGAATCATCAGCACACACTATTTGCTAAGGCAGCACTGCCTTTGCTGTCATAACTAACTTTTACACCTACTTGAGTTTCCTGATAGAACCTATGCTGCTAAAGAGGTCTAACGCACAAGCATCAATGTCAGAACTCTGCTCCACAAACGAATTGCCTGTACACAGAGATGCAGATGGGAACCATGAGTACACATGTAAGCTTTGAAATATAGACACCGTCGTTCTTGCCAAAACTAACTTTTACTACTAACAGTTCATTGAAAAGCAGCCTCTGCTGTGAACTCAAATCCTGACGTGCTCTGCACATCTACAAACATTTAAACAGTGCTGAATACCCGACTTAGCAGCATGAAGCTCGCATTCATCAGCACACACTATTTACAACGGCGCCACTGCCTTTGCTGTCACAACTAACTCGTACACCTACATGAGCACCCGAATCGAAGCTGTGCTGGAAAACAGGTCTGATGCCATGCTGCACACGAGCATCAATGTCAGAACTCTGCTCCACAAACAAATAGACTGGACTCAGAGATGGTGCTGGTATTCATCGGTGCACATGTAAGCTTTGAAATAAAGACTGTCCATCATGCCAAAACTAACTTTTACTACGAAAAATTCATTGCAAAGCAGCCTGTGCTGTGAAATCAAATCCTGAAGTGCTCTGCACATCTACAAGCCATTAAAATGTGCTACACACGCGACATAGCTGCACGGAGATATGGTGCTGGGAATCATCGGTACACATGTAAGCTTTGAAATAAAGACACCGCCCTTGTTGCCAAAACTAGGTTTTACTACTAACAGTTTAATGCAAAGAAGAATGTGTTGTGAACTCAAATCCTGAACTGCTCTGCACATCTGCGAATATTTAAAAAGTGCTGCATACCTTACTTAGCAACATGAAGCGCGGAATCATCAGCACACACTATTTGCATAGGTGGCACAGCCTTTGCTGTCACTACTAACTTTCACACCTACATGAGCCTCCGAATCGAAGCTGTGCGGGTAAACAGATCTGGTGCCATGCTGCACACAAGCAGCAATGTCAGAATTCTGCTCCACAAGCGAATTGCCTGCACACAGAGATGCTGATAGGAACCATCACCTCACATGTAAGCTTTGAAATAAAGACAATGCCGTTGTTGTCAAAGCTAACTTTTACTACTAAAAATTCATTGCAAAGCACCTTGTGCTGTGAAATAAATCCTGACCTGCTCTGCACATCTACAAATATTTAAACAGTGCTGCATACCCGACTTAGCAGCATAAAGCTCGGAAACATCAGCACACACTTTTTGCAAAGGTGGCACTGCCTTTGCTGACACAACATTTACACCTACATGCTTGTGTGCAGCATGGCAGCAGACCTGTTTTCCAGGACTGCTTCGATTGGGGGGGGGGGGGAGGGGGGCTCATGTAGGTGTAAAAGTTAGTCGTGACAGCAAAGGTAGTGCAACCTTTTCAAATAGCTGTGTGCTGATGATTCCCAGCACCATCTCTCCGGGCTGATAAGTAGGGTGTAAACTTTTACTAGTAAAATTTATTTATGGCATGAAGGGCAGTGTCTTTATTTCAAAGCTTACATGTGTAGTTATGGTTCCCAGCACTATCTCTGAGTGCAGGCAATTTGCTTGTATAGCAGAGATTTGCCGTTGATGCTTGGGTGCAGCCTCGCAGCAGACCACTTTTCCAGCACATCTTCGATTCGGGGGCTCATGTAGGTGTAAAAGTTGTGACAGCAAAGGCAGTACCACCTTTTCAAATAGTGTGTGCTGATGATTCCCAGCACCATCTCTCCGTGGTGATAAGTCCGGTGTTCTGCACTGTTTAAATGTTTGTACATGTGCACAGAAGCTCAGGATTGGCTTTCACAGTGCAGGCTACTTTGCAATGAACTTTTAGTACTAAAATTTATTTCTGGCATCAACGGCAGTATCTTTATTTCAAAGCTTACATTTGTACTGGTGATTCATGTACATGTGCATACCAGGTCAGGGATTGATTTCAAAGTACAGGCTGCATGGTATGAACTTTAGTAGCAAATTTCTGTTTTGGCATTAAGGCCAGTGTCTTTATTTTATAGCTTACATGTTTACTGATGGTTCCCAACATCACCTCAGAGTCCAGGCAATTCTCTTGTGAAGCAGAGTTTTGACACTGATGCTTGTATGCAGCATGGCAGCAGAGCTGTTTTACAGCACTGCTTCGATTCGGGGGCTCATGTAGTTGTAACAGTTAGTTGAGACAGCAAAGGCAGTGCCACCTTTGCAAAGAGTGTGTGCTGATATTCCCAGCACCATCTCTCTGGGCTGATAAGTGCGGTGTTCTGCACTGTTTCAATGTTTGTAGATGTGCAGAGCTGGTCAGGACTTGCTTTCACAGTAGAGGCTGCTCTGCAATAAACTTTTAGTAGAAAAATTTATTTATGGAATCAAGGGCACTGTCTTTATTTCAAAGCTGACATGTGTACTGATGATACCCAGCATCATCTCTGAGTGCAGGTAATTCCCTTTTGGAGCAGAATTCTGACATTGATTCTTAGGTGCAGAATGGTAGCAGAGATTCTTACCAGGAGAGGTTCGATCCAGACGCTCATGTAGGTGTAAAAGTTAGTTGTGACGGCAAAGGCAGTGCCACCTTTTCAAATAGTGTGTGCTGATGATTCCCAGCACCATGTCTCCATGCTGCTAAGTCGGTTATGCTGCACTGTTTAAATGTTTGTAGATGTGCAGAGCAGCTCAGGATTCCATTTCACAGCACAGGCTGCTTTGTAATGAACTTTTAGAGGTAAAATTTAGTTATGGCATGAAGGGCAGTATCTTAATTTCAAATCTTACATGTACACTGATGAATACCAGCACCATCTCTCCGTGCAGTTATGTCGCGTGTGTGTAGCACATTTTAATGGTTTGTAGATGTGCAGAGAAGGTCAGGGATTGATTTCACAGCACAGGCTGCTTTTCAATGAATTTTCCGTATTAAAAGTTAGTTTTGGCAAAAAGTGCGGTGTCTTTATTTCAAAGCATACATGTGTAGTGATGGTTCCCATCAGCATCTCTGTGTGCAGGCAATTCGCTTGTGGAGCAGAGTTCTGACATTGATGCTTGTGTGCAGAATGGCAGAAGAGCTGATGGGAACCATGAGTACACATGTAAGCATTGATATAAAGACACCGCAGTTGTTGTCAAAACTAAATTTTCCTACTAAAAATTCATTGCAAAGCAGCCTGTCCTGTGAACTCAAATCCTGACCTACTCTGCACATCTGCAAACATTTAAACAGTGCTGCATACCCGACTTAGCAGCATGGAGACATGGTGCTAGGAATCATCAGCACACACTATTTACAAAGGTGGCACTGCCTCTGCTGTCAAAACTAACTTTTACACCTACATGAGCCTCCGAATCGAAGCTGTGCGAGTAAACTGTTCTGCTGCCATGCTGCACACAAGCATCAATGTCAGAACTCTCCTCCACAAGCGAATTGCCTGCACACAGAGATGCTGATGGGAACCATCACTACACATGTATGCTTTGAAATAAAGACACCGCCCTTGTTGTCAAAACTAACTTTTACTACCAACAGTTCATTGCAAAGCAGCCTCTGCTGTGAAATCAAATCCTGACCTGCTCTGCACATCTACAAACATTTAAACAGTGCTGCATACACGATTTAGGAGCATGAAGCTCGGATTCATCCGCACACACTATTTGCCAAGGCGGCACTGCCATTGCTGTCACTACTAACTTTCACACCTACATGAGCCGCCGAATCGAAGCTGTGCGGGTAAACAGGTCTGCTGCCATGCTGCACACAAGCATCAATCTCAGAATTCTGCTCCACAAGCGAATTGCCTGCACTCAGAGATGCTGATGGGAACCATCACCTCACATGCAAGCTTTGAAATAAAGACACTGCCGTTGATGGCAAAACTAACTTTTACATAGCAGCATGGAGCTCGGAATCATCAGCACACATTATTTGCAAAGGTGGCACTGCCTTTGCTGTAACAACTAACTTTTACACCTACTTGAGTTTCCTGATAGAACCTATGCTGCTAAAGAGGTCTAACGCACAAGCATCAATGTCAGAACTCTGCTCCACAAACGAATTGCCTGTACACAGAGATGCTGATGGGAACCATGAGTACACATGTAAGCTTTGAAATATAGACACCGCCGTTCTTGCCAAAACTAACTTTTACTACTAACAGTTCATTGCAAAGCAGCCTCTGCTGTGAAATCAAATCCTGACCTGCTCTGCACGTCTGCAAAGATTTAAACAGTGCTGAATACCCGACTTAGCAGCATGAAGCTCGCATTCATCAGCACACACTATTTACAACGGCGCCACTGCCTTTGCTGTCACAACTAACTCGTACACCTACATGAGCACCCGAATCGAAGCTGTGCTGGAAAACAGGTCTGATGCCATGCTGCACACGAGCATCAATGTCAGAACTCTGCTCCACAAACAAATAGACTGCACTCAGAGATGGTGCTGGTATTCATCGGTACACATGTAAGCTTTGAAACAAAGACGGCCCATCATGCCAAAACTAACTTTTACTGCTAAAAATTCATTGCAAAGCAGCCTGTGCTGTGAAATCAAATCCTGACCTGCTCTGCACGTCTGCAAACATTTAAACAGTGCTGAATACCCGACTTAGCAGCATGAAGCTCGCATTCATCAGCACACACTATTTACAACGGCGCCACTGCCTTTGCTGTCACAACTAACTCGTACACCTACATGAGCCTCCGAATCGAAGCTGTGCGAGTAAACTGTTCTGCTGCCATGCTGCACACAAGCATCAATGTCAGAACTCTGCTCCACAAGCGAATTGCCTGCACTCAGAGATGCTGATGGGAACCATCACCTCACATGTAAGCTTTGAAATAAAGACACTGCCGTTGTTGTCAAAACTAACTTTTACATAGCAGCATGAAGCTCGGAATCATCAGCACACACTATTTGCAAAGGTGGCACTGCCTTTGCTGTCACAACTAACTTTTACACCTACTTGAGTTTCCTGATAGAACCTATGCTGCTAAAGAGGTCTAACGCACAAGCATCAATGTCAGAACTCTGCTCCACAAACGAATTGCCTGTACACAGAGATGCTGATGGGAACCATGAGTACACATGTAAGCTTTGAAATATAGACACCGCCGTTCTTGCCAAAACTAACTTTTACTACTAACAGTTCATTGCAAAGCAGCCTCTGCTGTGAAATCAAATCCTGACCTGCTCTGCACGTCTGCAAAGATTTAAACAGTGCTGAATACCCGACTTAGCAGCATGAAGCTCGGAATCATCAGCACACACTATTTGCTAAGGCAGCACTGCCTTTGCTGTCATAACTAACTTTTACACCTACTTGAGTTTCCTGATAGAACCTATGCTGCTAAAGAGGTCTAACGCACAAGCATCAATGTCAGAACTCTGCTCCACAAACGAATTGCCTGTACACAGAGATGCAGATGGGAACCATGAGTACACATGTAAGCTTTGAAATATAGACACCGTCGTTCTTGCCAAAACTAACTTTTACTACTAACAGTTCATTGAAAAGCAGCCTCTGCTGTGAACTCAAATCCTGACGTGCTCTGCACATCTACACACATTTAAACAGTGCTGAATACCCGACTTAGCAGCATGAAGCTCGCATTCATCAGCACACACTATTTACAACGGCGCCACTGCCTTTGCTGTCACAACTAACTCGTACACCTACATGAGCACCCGAATCGAAGCTGTGCTGGAAAACAGGTCTGATGCCATGCTGCACACGAGCATCAATGTCAGAACTCTGCTCCACAAACAAATAGACTGCACTCAGAGATGGTGCTGGTATTCATCGGTGCACATGTAAGCTTTGAAATAAAGACTGTCCATCATGCCAAAACTAACTTTTACTACGAAAAATTCATTGCAAAGCAGCCTGTGCTGTGAAATCAAATCCTGAAGTGCTCTGCACATCTACAAGCCATTAAAATGTGCTACACACGCGACATAGCTGCACGGAGATATGGTGCTGGGAATCATCGGTACACATGTAAGCTTTGAAATAAAGACACCGCCCTTGTTGCCAAAACTAGGTTTTACTACTAACAGTTTAATGCAAAGAAGAATGTGTTGTGAACTCAAATCCTGAACTGCTCTGCACATCTGCGAATATTTAAAAAGTGCTGCATACCTTACTTAGCAACATGAAGCGCGGAATCATCAGCACACACTATTTGCATAGGTGGCACAGCCTTTGCTGTCACTACTAACTTTCACACCTACATGAGCCTCCGAATCGAAGCTGTGCGGGTAAACAGATCTGGTGCCATGCTGCACACAAGCAGCAATGTCAGAATTCTGCTCCACAAGCGAATTGCCTGCACACAGAGATGCTGATAGGAACCATCACCTCACATGTAAGCTTTGAAATAAAGACAATGCCGTTGTTGTCAAAGCTAACTTTTACTACTAAAAATTCATTGCAAAGCACCTTGTGCTGTGAAATAAATCCTGACCTGCTCTGCACATCTACAAATATTTAAACAGTGCTGCATACCCGACTTAGCAGCATAAAGCTCGGAAACATCAGCACACACTTTTTGCAAAGGTGGCACTGCCTTTGCTGACACAACATTTACACCTACATGCTTGTGTGCAGCATGGCAGCAGACCTGTTTTCCAGGACTGCTTCGATTGGGGGGGGGGGAGGGGGGCTCATGTAGGTGTAAAAGTTAGTCGTGACAGCAAAGGTAGTGCAACCTTTTCAAATAGTGTGTGCTGATGATTCCCAGCACCATCTCTCCGGGCTGATAAGTAGGGTGTAAACTTTTACTAGTAAAATTTATTTATGGCATGAAGGGCAGTGTCTTTATTTCAAAGCTTACATGTGTAGTTATGGTTCCCAGCACTATCTCTGAGTGCAGGCAATTTGCTTGTATAGCAGAGATTTGCCGTTGATGCTTGGGTGCAGCCTCGCAGCAGACCACTTTTCCAGCACATCTTCGATTCGGGGGCTCATGTAGGTGTAAAAGTTGTGACAGCAAAGGCAGTACCACCTTTTCAAATAGTGTGTGCTGATGATTCCCAGCACCATCTCTCCGTGGTGATAAGTCCGGTGTTCTGCACTGTTTAAATGTTTGTACATGTGCACAGAAGCTCAGGATTGGCTTTCACAGTGCAGGCTACTTTGCAATGAACTTTTAGTACTAAAATTTATTTCTGGCATCAACGGCAGTATCTTTATTTCAAAGCTTACATTTGTACTGGTGATTCATGTACATGTGCATACCAGGTCAGGGATTGATTTCAAAGTACAGGCTGCATGGTATGAACTTTAGTAGCAAATTTCTGTTTTGGCATTAAGGCCAGTGTCTTTATTTTATAGCTTACATGTTTACTGATGGTTCCCAACATCACCTCAGAGTCCAGGCAATTCTCTTGTGAAGCAGAGTTTTGACACTGATGCTTGTATGCAGCATGGCAGCAGAGCTGTTTTACAGCACTGCTTCGATTCGGGGGCTCATGTAGTTGTAACAGTTAGTTGAGACAGCAAAGGCAGTGCCACCTTTGCAAAGAGTGTGTGCTGATATTCCCAGCACCATCTCTCTGGGCTGATAAGTGCGGTGTTCTGCACTGTTTCAATGTTTGTAGATGTGCAGAGCTGGTCAGGACTTGCTTTCACAGTAGAGGCTGCTCTGCAATAAACTTTTAGTAGAAAAATTTATTTATGGAATCAAGGGCACTGTCTTTATTTCAAAGCTGACATGTGTACTGATGATACCCAGCATCATCTCTGAGTGCAGGTAATTCCCTTTTGGAGCAGAATTCTGACATTGATTCTTAGGTGCAGAATGGTAGCAGAGATTCTTACCAGGAGAGGTTCGATCCAGACGCTCATGTAGGTGTAAAAGTTAGTTGTGACGGCAAAGGCAGTGCCACCTTTTCAAATAGTGTGTGCTGATGATTCCCAGCACCATGTCTCCATGCTGCTAAGTCGGTTATGCTGCACTGTTTAAATGTTTGTAGATGTGCAGAGCAGCTCAGGATTCCATTTCACAGCACAGGCTGCTTTGTAATGAACTTTTAGAGGTAAAATTTAGTTATGGCATGAAGGGCAGTATCTTAATTTCAAATCTTACATGTACACTGATGAATACCAGCACCATCTCTCCGTGCAGTTATGTCGCGTGTGTGTAGCACATTTTAATGGTTTGTAGATGTGCAGAGAAGGTCAGGGATTGATTTCACAGCACAGGCTGCTTTTCAATGAATTTTCCGTATTAAAAGTTAGTTTTGGCAAAAAGTGCGGTGTCTTTATTTCAAAGCATACATGTGTAGTGATGGTTCCCATCAGCATCTCTGTGTGCAGGCAATTCGCTTGTGGAGCAGAGTTCTGACATTGATGCTTGTGTGCAGAATGGCAGAAGAGCTGATGGGAACCATGAGTACACATGTAAGCATTGATATAAAGACACCGCAGTTGTCAAAACTAAATTTTCCTACTAAAAATTCATTGCAAAGCAGCCTGTCCTGTGAACTCAAATCCTGACCTACTCTGCACATCTGCAAACATTTAAACAGTGCTGCATACCCGACTTAGCAGCATGGAGACATGGTGCTAGGAATCATCAGCACACACTATTTACAAAGGTGGCACTGCCTCTGCTGTCAAAACTAACTTTTACACCTACATGAGCCTCCGAATCGAAGCTGTGCGAGTAAACTGTTCTGCTGCCATGCTGCACACAAGCATCAATGTCAGAACTCTCCTCCACAAGCGAATTGCCTGCACACAGAGATGCTGATGGGAACCATCACTACACATGTATGCTTTGAAATAAAGACACCGCCCTTGTTGTCAAAACTAACTTTTACTACCAACAGTTCATTGCAAAGCAGCCTCTGCTGTGAAATCAAATCCTGACCTGCTCTGCACATCTACAAACATTTAAACAGTGCTGCATACACGATTTAGGAGCATGAAGCTCGGATTCATCCGCACACACTATTTGCCAAGGCGGCACTGCCATTGCTGTCACTACTAACTTTCACACCTACATGAGCCGCCGAATCGAAGCTGTGCGGGTAAACAGGTCTGCTGCCATGCTGCACACAAGCATCAATCTCAGAATTCTGCTCCACAAGCGAATTGCCTGCACTCAGAGATGCTGATGGGAACCATCACCTCACATGCAAGCTTTGAAATAAAGACACTGCTGTTGATGGCTAAACTAACTTTTACATAGCAGCATGGAGCTCGGAATCATCAGCACACATTATTTGCAAAGGTGGCACTGCCTTTGCTGTCACAACTAACTTTTACACCTACTTGAGTTTCCTGATAGAACCTATGCTGCTAAAGAGGTCTAACGCACAAGCATCAATGTCAGAACTCTGCTCCACAAACGAATTGCCTGTACACAGAGATGCTGATGGGAACCATGAGTACACATGTAAGCTTTGAAATATAGACACCGCCGTTCTTGCCAAAACTAACTTTTACTACTAACAGTTCATTGCAAAGCAGCCTCTGCTGTGAAATCAAATCCTGACCTGCTCTGCACGTCTGCAAAGATTTAAACAGTGCTGAATACCCGACTTAGCAGCATGAAGCTCGCATTCATCAGCACACACTATTTACAACGGCGCCACTGCCTTTGCTGTCACAACTAACTCGTACACCTACATGAGCCTCCGAATCGAAGCTGTGCGAGTAAACTGTTCTGCTGCCATGCTGCACACAAGCATCAATGTCAGAACTCTGCTCCACAAGCGAATTGCCTGCACTCAGAGATGCTGATGGGAACCATCACCTCACATGTAAGCTTTGAAATAAAGACACTGCCGTTGATGTCAAAACTAACTTTTACATAGCAGCATGAAGCTCGGAATCATCAGCACACACTATTTGCAAAGGTGGCACTGCCTATGCTGTCACAACTAACTTTTACACCTACTTGAGTTTCCTGATAGAACCTATGCTGCTAAAGAGGTCTAACGCACAAGCATCAATGTCAGAACTCTGCTCCACAAACGAATTGCCTGTACACAGAGATGCTGATGGGAACCATGAGTACACATGTAAGCTTTGAAATATAGACACCGCCGTTCTTGCCAAAACTAACTTTTACTACTAACAGTTCATTGCAAAGCAGCCTCTGCTGTGAAATCAAATCCTGACCTGCTCTGCACGTCTGCAAAGATTTAAACAGTGCTGAATACCCGACTTAGCAGCATGAAGCTCGGAATCATCAGCACACACTATTTGCTAAGGCAGCACTGCCTTTGCTGTCATAACTAACTTTTACACCTACTTGAGTTTCCTGATAGAACCTATGCTGCTAAAGAGGTCTAACGCACAAGCATCAATGTCAGAACTCTGCTCCACAAACGAATTGCCTGTACACAGAGATGCTGATGGGAACCATGAGTACACATGTAAGCTTTGAAATATAGACACCGTCGTTCTTGCCAAAACTAACTTTTACTACTAACAGTTCATTGAAAAGCAGCCTCTGCTGTGAACTCAAATCCTGACGTGCTCTGCACATCTACACACATTTAAACAGTGCTGAATACCCGACTTAGCAGCATGAAGCTCGCATTCATCAGCACACACTATTTACAACGGCGCCACTGCCTTTGCTGTCACAACTAACTCGTACACCTACATGAGCCTCCGAATCGAAGCTGTGCGAGTAAACTGTTCTGCTGCCATGCTGCACACAAGCATCAATGTCAGAACTCTGCTCCACAAGCGAATTGCCTGCACTCAGAGATGCTGATGGGAACCATCACCTCACATGTAAGCTTTGAAATAAAGACACTGCCGTTGATGTCAAAACTAACTTTTACATAGCAGCATGAAGCTCGGAATCATCAGCACACACTATTTACAAAGGTGGCACTGCCTTTGCTGTCACAACTAACTTTTACACCTACTTGAGTTTCCGGATAGAACCTATGCTGCTAAAGAGGTCTAACGCACAAGCATCAATGTCAGAACTCTGCTCCACAAGCGAATTGCCTGCACACAGAGATGCTGCTGGGAACCATGAGTACACATGTAAGCTTTGAAATATAGACACCGCCGTTCTTGCCAAAACTAACTTTTACTACTAACAGTTCATTGAAATGCAGCCTCTGCTGTGAACTCAAATCCTGACGTGCTCTGCACATCTACACACATTTAAACAGTGCTGAATACCCAACTTAGCAGCATGAAGCTCGCATTCATCAGCACACACTATTTACAACGGCGCCACTGCCTTTGCTGTCACAACTTTTAAACCTACATGAGCCCCCGAATCGAAGCTGTGCTGGAAAACAGGTCTAATGCCATGCTGCACACGAGCATCAATGTCAGAACTCTGCTCCACAAACAAATAGACTGCACTCAGAGATGGTGCTGGTATTCATCGGTGCACATGTAAGCTTTGAAATAAAGACTCTCCATCATGCCAAAAGTAACTTTTACTACGAAAAATTCATTGCAAAGCAGCCTGTGCTGTGAAATCAAATCCTGAAGTGCTCTGCACATCTACAAACCATTAAAATGTGCTACACACGCGACATAGCTGCACGGAGATATGGTGCTGGGAATCATCGGTACACATGTAAGCTTTGAAATAAAGACACCGCCCTTGTTGCCAAAACTAGGTTTTACTACTAACAGTTTAATGCAAAGAAGAATGTGTTGTGAACTCAAATCCTGAACTGCTCTGCACATCTGCGAATATTTAAAAAGTGCTGCATACCTTACTTAGCAACATGAAGCGCGGAATCATCAGCACACACTATTTGCATAGGTGGCACAGCCTTTGCTGTCACTACTAACTTTCACACCTACATGAGCCTCCGAATCGAAGCTGTGCGGGTAAACAGATCTGGTGCCATGCTGCACACAAGCAGCAATGTCAGAATTCTGCTCCACAAGCGAATTGCCTGCACACAGAGATGCTGATAGGAACCATCACCTCACATGTAAGCTTTGAAATAAAGACAATGCCGTTGTTGTCAAAGCTAACTTTTACTACTAAAAATTCATTGCAAAGCACCTTGTGCTGTGAAATAAATCCTGACCTGCTCTGCACATCTACAAATATTTAAACAGTGCTGCATACCCGACTTAGCAGCATAAAGCTCGGAAACATCAGCACACACTTTTTGCAAAGGTGGCACTGCCTTTGCTGACACAACATTTACACCTACATGCTTGTGTGCAGCATGGCAGCAGACCTGTTTTCCAGGACTGCTTCGATTGGGGGGGGGGGGGGGGGGCTCATGTAGGTGTAAAAGTTAGTCGTGACAGCAAAGGTAGTGCAACCTTTTCAAATAGTGTGTGCTGATGATTCCCAGCACCATCTCTCCGGGCTGATAAGTAGGGTGTAAACTTTTACTAGTAAAATTTATTTATGGCATGAAGGGCAGTGTCTTTATTTCAAAGCTTACATGTGTAGTTATGGTTCCCAGCACTATCTCTGAGTGCAGGCAATTTGCTTGTATAGCAGAGATTTGCCGTTGATGCTTGGGTGCAGCCTCGCAGCAGACCACTTTTCCAGCACATCTTCGATTCGGGGGCTCATGTAGGTGTAAAAGTTGTGACAGCAAAGGCAGTACCACCTTTTCAAATAGTGTGTGCTGATGATTCCCAGCACCATCTCTCCGTGGTGATAAGTCCGGTGTTCTGCACTGTTTAAATGTTTGTACATGTGCACAGAAGCTCAGGATTGGCTTTCACAGTGCAGGCTACTTTGCAATGAACTTTTAGTACTAAAATTTATTTCTGGCATCAACGGCAGTATCTTTATTTCAAAGCTTACATTTGTACTGGTGATTCATGTACATGTGCATACCAGGTCAGGGATTGATTTCAAAGTACAGGCTGCATGGTATGAACTTTAGTAGCAAATTTCTGTTTTGGCATTAAGGCCAGTGTCTTTATTTTATAGCTTACATGTTTACTGATGGTTCCCAACATCACCTCAGAGTCCAGGCAATTCTCTTGTGAAGCAGAGTTTTGACACTGATGCTTGTATGCAGCATGGCAGCAGAGCTGTTTTACAGCACTGCTTCGATTCGGGGGCTCATGTAGTTGTAACAGTTAGTTGAGACAGCAAAGGCAGTGCCACCTTTGCAAAGAGTGTGTGCTGATATTCCCAGCACCATCTCTCTGGGCTGATAAGTGCGGTGTTCTGCACTGTTTCAATGTTTGTAGATGTGCAGAGCTGGTCAGGACTTGCTTTCACAGTAGAGGCTGCTCTGCAATAAACTTTTAGTAGAAAAATTTATTTATGGAATCAAGGGCACTGTCTTTATTTCAAAGCTGACATGTGTACTGATGATACCCAGCATCATCTCTGAGTGCAGGTAATTCCCTTTTGGAGCAGAATTCTGACATTGATTCTTAGGTGCAGAATGGTAGCAGAGATTCTTACCAGGAGAGGTTCGATCCAGACGCTCATGTAGGTGTAAAAGTTAGTTGTGACGGCAAAGGCAGTGCCACCTTTTCAAATAGTGTGTGCTGATGATTCCCAGCACCATGTCTCCATGCTGCTAAGTCGGTTATGCTGCACTGTTTAAATGTTTGTAGATGTGCAGAGCAGCTCAGGATTCCATTTCACAGCACAGGCTGCTTTGTAATGAACTTTTAGAGGTAAAATTTAGTTATGGCATGAAGGGCAGTATCTTAATTTCAAATCTTACATGTACACTGATGAATACCAGCACCATCTCTCCGTGCAGTTATGTCGCGTGTGTGTAGCACATTTTAATGGTTTGTAGATGTGCAGAGAAGGTCAGGGATTGATTTCACAGCACAGGCTGCTTTTCAATGAATTTTCCGTATTAAAAGTTAGTTTTGGCAAAAAGTGCGGTGTCTTTATTTCAAAGCATACATGTGTAGTGATGGTTCCCATCAGCATCTCTGTGTGCAGGCAATTCGCTTGTGGAGCAGAGTTCTGACATTGATGCTTGTGTGCAGAATGGCAGAAGAGCTGATGGGAACCATGAGTACACATGTAAGCATTGATATAAAGACACCGCAGTTGTTGTCAAAACTAAATTTTCCTACTAAAAATTCATTGCAAAGCAGCCTGTCCTGTGAACTCAAATCCTGACCTACTCTGCACATCTGCAAACATTTAAACAGTGCTGCATACCCGACTTAGCAGCATGGAGACATGGTGCTAGGAATCATCAGCACACACTATTTACAAAGGTGGCACTGCCTCTGCTGTCAAAACTAACTTTTACACCTACATGAGCCTCCGAATCGAAGCTGTGCGAGTAAACTGTTCTGCTGCCATGCTGCACACAAGCATCAATGTCAGAACTCTCCTCCACAAGCGAATTGCCTGCACACAGAGATGCTGATGGGAACCATCACTACACATGTATGCTTTGAAATAAAGACACCGCCCTTGTTGTCAAAACTAACTTTTACTACCAACAGTTCATTGCAAAGCAGCCTCTGCTGTGAAATCAAATCCTGACCTGCTCTGCACATCTACAAACATTTAAACAGTGCTGCATACACGATTTAGGAGCATGAAGCTCGGATTCATCCGCACACACTATTTGCCAAGGCGGCACTGCCATTGCTGTCACTACTAACTTTCACACCTACATGAGCCGCCGAATCGAAGCTGTGCGGGTAAACAGGTCTGCTGCCATGCTGCACACAAGCATCAATCTCAGAATTCTGCTCCACAAGCGAATTGCCTGCACTCAGAGATGCTGATGGGAACCATCACCTCACATGCAAGCTTTGAAATAAAGACACTGCTGTTGATGGCTAAACTAACTTTTACATAGCAGCATGGAGCTCGGAATCATCAGCACACATTATTTGCAAAGGTGGCACTGCCTTTGCTGTCACAACTAACTTTTACACCTACTTGAGTTTCCTGATAGAACCTATGCTGCTAAAGAGGTCTAACGCACAAGCATCAATGTCAGAACTCTGCTCCACAAACGAATTGCCTGTACACAGAGATGCTGATGGGAACCATGAGTACACATGTAAGCTTTGAAATATAGACACCGCCGTTCTTGCCAAAACTAACTTTTACTACTAACAGTTCATTGCAAAGCAGCCTCTGCTGTGAAATCAAATCCTGACCTGCTCTGCACGTCTGCAAAGATTTAAACAGTGCTGAATACCCGACTTAGCAGCATGAAGCTCGCATTCATCAGCACACACTATTTACAACGGCGCCACTGCCTTTGCTGTCACAACTAACTCGTACACCTACATGAGCCTCCGAATCGAAGCTGTGCGAGTAAACTGTTCTGCTGCCATGCTGCACACAAGCATCAATGTCAGAACTCTGCTCCACAAGCGAATTGCCTGCACTCAGAGATGCTGATGGGAACCATCACCTCACATGTAAGCTTTGAAATAAAGACACTGCCGTTGATGTCAAAACTAACTTTTACATAGCAGCATGAAGCTCGGAATCATCAGCACACACTATTTGCAAAGGTGGCACTGCCTTTGCTGTCACAACTAACTTTTACACCTACTTGAGTTTCCTGATAGAACCTATGCTGCTAAAGAGGTCTAACGCACAAGCATCAATGTCAGAACTCTGCTCCACAAACGAATTGCCTGTACACAGAGATGCTGATGGGAACCATGAGTACACATGTAAGCTTTGAAATATAGACACCGCCGTTCTTGCCAAAACTAACTTTTACTACTAACAGTTCATTGCAAAGCAGCCTCTGCTGTGAAATCAAATCCTGACCTGCTCTGCACGTCTGCAAAGATTTAAACAGTGCTGAATACCCGACTTAGCAGCATGAAGCTCGGAATCATCAGCACACACTATTTGCTAAGGCAGCACTGCCTTTGCTGTCATAACTAACTTTTACACCTACTTGAGTTTCCTGATAGAACCTATGCTGCTAAAGAGGTCTAACGCACAAGCATCAATGTCAGAACTCTGCTCCACAAACGAATTGCCTGTACACAGAGATGCTGATGGGAACCATGAGTACACATGTAAGCTTTGAAATATAGACACCGTCGTTCTTGCCAAAACTAACTTTTACTACTAACAGTTCATTGAAAAGCAGCCTCTGCTGTGAACTCAAATCCTGACGTGCTCTGCACATCTACACACATTTAAACAGTGCTGAATACCCGACTTAGCAGCATGAAGCTCGCATTCATCAGCACACACTATTTACAACGGCGCCACTGCCTTTGCTGTCACAACTAACTCGTACACCTACATGAGCACCCGAATCGAAGCTGTGCTGGAAAACAGGTCTGATGCCATGCTGCACACGAGCATCAATGTCAGAACTCTGCTCCACAAACAAATAGACTGCACTCAGAGATGGTGCTGGTATTCATCGGTGCACATGTAAGCTTTGAAACAAAGACGGCCCATCATGCCAAAACTAACTTTTACTGCTAAAAATTCATTGCAAAGCAGCCTGTGCTGTGAAATCAAATCCTGACCTGCTCTGCACGTCTGCAAACATTTAAACAGTGCTGAATACCCGACTTAGCAGCATGAAGCTCGCATTCATCAGCACACACTATTTACAACGGCGCCACTGCCTTTGCTGTCACAACTAACTCGTACACCTACATGAGCCTCCGAATCGAAGCTGTGCGAGTAAACTGTTCTGCTGCCATGCTGCACACAAGCATCAATGTCAGAACTCTGCTCCACAAGCGAATTGCCTGCACTCAGAGATGCTGATGGGAACCATCACCTCACATGTAAGCTTTGAAATAAAGACACTGCCGTTGATGTCAAAACTAACTTTTACATAGCAGCATGAAGCTCGGAATCATCAGCACACACTATTTACAAAGGTGGCACTGCCTTTGCTGTCACAACTAACTTTTACACCTACTTGAGTTTCCGGATAGAACCTATGCTGCTAAAGAGGTCTAACGCACAAGCATCAATGTCAGAACTCTGCTCCACAAGCGAATTGCCTGCACACAGAGATGCTGCTGGGAACCATGAGTACACATGTAAGCTTTGAAATATAGACACCGCCGTTCTTGCCAAAACTAACTTTTACTACTAACAGTTCATTGAAATGCAGCCTCTGCTGTGAACTCAAATCCTGACGTGCTCTGCACATCTACACACATTTAAACAGTGCTGAATACCCAACTTAGCAGCATGAAGCTCGCATTCATCAGCACACACTATTTACAACGGCGCCACTGCCTTTGCTGTCACAACTTTTAAACCTACATGAGCCCCCGAATCGAAGCTGTGCTGGAAAACAGGTCTAATGCCATGCTGCACACGAGCATCAATGTCAGAACTCTGCTCCACAAACAAATAGACTGGACTCAGAGATGGTGCTGGTATTCATCGGTGCACATGTAAGCTTTGAAATAAAGACTCTCCATCATGCCAAAACTAACTTTTACTACGAAAAATTCATTGCAAAGCAGCCTGTGCTGTGAAATCAAATCCTGAAGTGCTCTGCACATCTACAAACCATTAAAATGTGCTACACACGCGACATAGCTGCACGGAGATATGGTGCTGGGAATCATCGGTACACATGTAAGCTTTGAAATAAAGACACCGCCCTTGTTGCCAAAACTAGGTTTTACTACTAACAGTTTAATGCAAAGAAGAATGTGTTGTGAACTCAAATCCTGAACTGCTCTGCACATCTGCGAATATTTAAAAAGTGCTGCATACCTTACTTAGCAACATGAAGCGCGGAATCATCAGCACACACTATTTGCATAGGTGGCACAGCCTTTGCTGTCACTACTAACTTTCACACCTACATGAGCCTCCGAATCGAAGCTGTGCGGGTAAACAGATCTGGTGCCATGCTGCACACAAGCAGCAATGTCAGAATTCTGCTCCACAAGCGAATTGCCTGCACACAGAGATGCTGATAGGAACCATCACCTCACATGTAAGCTTTGAAATAAAGACAATGCCGTTGTTGTCAAAGCTAACTTTTACTACTAAAAATTCATTGCAAAGCACCTTGTGCTGTGAAATAAATCCTGACCTGCTCTGCACATCTACAAATATTTAAACAGTGCTGCATACCCGACTTAGCAGCATAAAGCTCGGAAACATCAGCACACACTTTTTGCAAAGGTGGCACTGCCTTTGCTGACACAACATTTACACCTACATGCTTGTGTGCAGCATGGCAGCAGACCTGTTTTCCAGGACTGCTTCGATTGGGGGGGGGGGGGGGGGGGCTCATGTAGGTTTAAAAGTTAGTCGTGACAGCAAAGGTAGTGCAACCTTTTCAAATAGTGTGTGCTGATGATTCCCAGCACCATCTCTCCGGGCTGATAAGTAGGGTGTAAACTTTTACTAGTAAAATTTATTTATGGCATGAAGGGCAGTGTCTTTATTTCAAAGCTTACATGTGTAGTTATGGTTCCCAGCACTATCTCTGAGTGCAGGCAATTTGCTTGTATAGCAGAGATTTGCCGTTGATGCTTGGGTGCAGCCTCGCAGCAGACCACTTTTCCAGCACATCTTCGATTCGGGGGCTCATGTAGGTGTAAAAGTTGTGACAGCAAAGGCAGTACCACCTTTTCAAATAGTGTGTGCTGATGATTCCCAGCACCATCTCTCCGTGGTGATAAGTCCGGTGTTCTGCACTGTTTAAATGTTTGTACATGTGCACAGAAGCTCAGGATTGGCTTTCACAGTGCAGGCTACTTTGCAATGAACTTTTAGTACTAAAATTTATTTCTGGCATCAACGGCAGTATCTTTATTTCAAAGCTTACATTTGTACTGGTGATTCATGTACATGTGCATACCAGGTCAGGGATTGATTTCAAAGTACAGGCTGCATGGTATGAACTTTAGTAGCAAATTTCTGTTTTGGCATTAAGGCCAGTGTCTTTATTTTATAGCTTACATGTTTACTGATGGTTCCCAACATCACCTCAGAGTCCAGGCAATTCTCTTGTGAAGCAGAGTTTTGACACTGATGCTTGTATGCAGCATGGCAGCAGAGCTGTTTTACAGCACTGCTTCGATTCGGGGGCTCATGTAGTTGTAACAGTTAGTTGAGACAGCAAAGGCAGTGCCACCTTTGCAAAGAGTGTGTGCTGATATTCCCAGCACCATCTCTCTGGGCTGATAAGTGCGGTGTTCTGCACTGTTTCAATGTTTGTAGATGTGCAGAGCTGGTCAGGACTTGCTTTCACAGTAGAGGCTGCTCTGCAATAAACTTTTAGTAGAAAAATTTATTTATGGAATCAAGGGCACTGTCTTTATTTCAAAGCTGACATGTGTACTGATGATACCCAGCATCATCTCTGAGTGCAGGTAATTCCCTTTTGGAGCAGAATTCTGACATTGATTCTTAGGTGCAGAATGGTAGCAGAGATTCTTACCAGGAGAGGTTCGATCCAGACGCTCATGTAGGTGTAAAAGTTAGTTGTGACGGCAAAGGCAGTGCCACCTTTTCAAATAGTGTGTGCTGATGATTCCCAGCACCATGTCTCCATGCTGCTAAGTCGGTTATGCTGCACTGTTTAAATGTTTGTAGATGTGCAGAGCAGCTCAGGATTCCATTTCACAGCACAGGCTGCTTTGTAATGAACTTTTAGAGGTAAAATTTAGTTATGGCATGAAGGGCAGTATCTTAATTTCAAATCTTACATGTACACTGATGAATACCAGCACCATCTCTCCGTGCAGTTATGTCGCGTGTGTGTAGCACATTTTAATGGTTTGTAGATGTGCAGAGAAGGTCAGGGATTGATTTCACAGCACAGGCTGCTTTTCAATGAATTTTCCGTATTAAAAGTTAGTTTTGGCAAAAAGTGCGGTGTCTTTATTTCAAAGCATACATGTGTAGTGATGGTTCCCATCAGCATCTCTGTGTGCAGGCAATTCGCTTGTGGAGCAGAGTTCTGACATTGATGCTTGTGTGCAGAATGGCAGAAGAGCTGATGGGAACCATGAGTACACATGTAAGCATTGATATAAAGACACCGCAGTTGTTGTCAAAACTAAATTTTCCTACTAAAAATTCATTGCAAAGCAGCCTGTCCTGTGAACTCAAATCCTGACCTACTCTGCACATCTGCAAACATTTAAACAGTGCTGCATACCCGACTTAGCAGCATGGAGACATGGTGCTAGGAATCATCAGCACACACTATTTACAAAGGTGGCACTGCCTCTGCTGTCAAAACTAACTTTTACACCTACATGAGCCTCCGAATCGAAGCTGTGCGAGTAAACTGTTCTGCTGCCATGCTGCACACAAGCATCAATGTCAGAACTCTCCTCCACAAGCGAATTGCCTGCACACAGAGATGCTGATGGGAACCATCACTACACATGTATGCTTTGAAATAAAGACACCGCCCTTGTTGTCAAAACTAACTTTTACTACCAACAGTTCATTGCAAAGCAGCCTCTGCTGTGAAATCAAATCCTGACCTGCTCTGCACATCTACAAACATTTAAACAGTGCTGCATACACGATTTAGGAGCATGAAGCTCGGATTCATCCGCACACACTATTTGCCAAGGCGGCACTGCCATTGCTGTCACTACTAACTTTCACACCTACATGAGCCGCCGAATCGAAGCTGTGCGGGTAAACAGGTCTGCTGCCATGCTGCACACAAGCATCAATCTCAGAATTCTGCTCCACAAGCGAATTGCCTGCACTCAGAGATGCTGATGGGAACCATCACCTCACATGCAAGCTTTGAAATAAAGACACTGCTGTTGATGGCTAAACTAACTTTTACATAGCAGCATGGAGCTCGGAATCATCAGCACACATTATTTGCAAAGGTGGCACTGCCTTTGCTGTCACAACTAACTTTTACACCTACTTGAGTTTCCTGATAGAACCTATGCTGCTAAAGAGGTCTAACGCACAAGCATCAATGTCAGAACTCTGCTCCACAAACGAATTGCCTGTACACAGAGATGCTGATGGGAACCATCACCTCACATGCAAGCTTTGAAATAAAGACACTGCCGTTCTTGCCAAAACTAACTTTTACTACTAACAGTTCATTGCAAAGCAGCCTGTGCTGTGAAATCAAATCCTGACCTTCTCTGCACGTCTGCAAAGATTTAAACAGTGCTGAATACCCGACTTAGCAGCATGAAGCTCGGAATCATCAGCACACACTATTTGCTAAGGCAGCACTGCCTTTGCTGTCATAACTAACTTTTACACCTACTTGAGTTTCCTGATAGAACCTATGCTGCTAAAGAGGTCTAACGCACAAGCATCAATGTCAGAACTCTGCTCCACAAACGAATTGCCTGTACACAGAGATGCTGATGGGAACCATGAGTACACATGTAAGCTTTGAAATATAGACACCGTCGTTCTTGCCAAAACTAACTTTTACTACTAACAGTTCATTGAAAAGCAGCCTCTGCTGTGAACTCAAATCCTGACGTGCTCTGCACATCTACACACATTTAAACAGTGCTGAATACCCGACTTAGCAGCATGAAGCTCGCATTCATCAGCACACACTATTTACAACGGCGCCACTGCCTTTGCTGTCACAACTAACTCGTACACCTACATGAGCACCCGAATCGAAGCTGTGCTGGAAAACAGGTCTGATGCCATGCTGCACACGAGCATCAATGTCAGAACTCTGCTCCACAAACAAATAGACTGCACTCAGAGATGGTGCTGGTATTCATCGGTGCACATGTAAGCTTTGAAACAAAGACGGCCCATCATGCCAAAACTAACTTTTACTGCTAAAAATTCATTGCAAAGCAGCCTGTGCTGTGAAATCAAATCCTGACCTGCTCTGCACGTCTGCAAACATTTAAACAGTGCTGAATACCCGACTTAGCAGCATGAAGCTCGCATTCATCAGCACACACTATTTACAACGGCGCCACTGCCTTTGCTGTCACAACTAACTCGTACACCTACATGAGCCTCCGAATCGAAGCTGTGCGAGTAAACTGTTCTGCTGCCATGCTGCACACAAGCATCAATGTCAGAACTCTGCTCCACAAGCGAATTGCCTGCACTCAGAGATGCTGATGGGAACCATCACCTCACATGTAAGCTTTGAAATAAAGACACTGCCGTTGATGTCAAAACTAACTTTTACATAGCAGCATGAAGCTCGGAATCATCAGCACACACTATTTACAAAGGTGGCACTGCCTTTGCTGTCACAACTAACTTTTACACCTACTTGAGTTTCCGGATAGAACCTATGCTGCTAAAGAGGTCTAACGCACAAGCATCAATGTCAGAACTCTGCTCCACAAGCGAATTGCCTGCACACAGAGATGCTGCTGGGAACCATGAGTACACATGTAAGCTTTGAAATATAGACACCGCCGTTCTTGCCAAAACTAACTTTTACTACTAACAGTTCATTGAAATGCAGCCTCTGCTGTGAACTCAAATCCTGACGTGCTCTGCACATCTACACACATTTAAACAGTGCTGAATACCCAACTTAGCAGCATGAAGCTCGCATTCATCAGCACACACTATTTACAACGGCGCCACTGCCTTTGCTGTCACAACTTTTAAACCTACATGAGCCCCCGAATCGAAGCTGTGCTGGAAAACAGGTCTAATGCCATGCTGCACACGAGCATCAATGTCAGAACTCTGCTCCACAAACAAATAGACTGGACTCAGAGATGGTGCTGGTATTCATCGGTGCACATGTAAGCTTTGAAATAAAGACTCTCCATCATGCCAAAACTAACTTTTACTACGAAAAATTCATTGCAAAGCAGCCTGTGCTGTGAAATCAAATCCTGAAGTGCTCTGCACATCTACAAACCATTAAAATGTGCTACACACGCGACATAGCTGCACGGAGATATGGTGCTGGGAATCATCGGTACACATGTAAGCTTTGAAATAAAGACACCGCCCTTGTTGCCAAAACTAGGTTTTACTACTAACAGTTTAATGCAAAGAAGAATGTGTTGTGAACTCAAATCCTGAACTGCTCTGCACATCTGCGAATATTTAAAAAGTGCTGCATACCTTACTTAGCAACATGAAGCGCGGAATCATCAGCACACACTATTTGCATAGGTGGCACAGCCTTTGCTGTCACTACTAACTTTCACACCTACATGAGCCTCCGAATCGAAGCTGTGCGGGTAAACAGATCTGGTGCCATGCTGCACACAAGCAGCAATGTCAGAATTCTGCTCCACAAGCGAATTGCCTGCACACAGAGATGCTGATAGGAACCATCACCTCACATGTAAGCTTTGAAATAAAGACAATGCCGTTGTTGTCAAAGCTAACTTTTACTACTAAAAATTCATTGCAAAGCACCTTGTGCTGTGAAATAAATCCTGACCTGCTCTGCACATCTACAAATATTTAAACAGTGCTGCATACCCGACTTAGCAGCATAAAGCTCGGAAACATCAGCACACACTTTTTGCAAAGGTGGCACTGCCTTTGCTGACACAACATTTACACCTACATGCTTGTGTGCAGCATGGCAGCAGACCTGTTTTCCAGGACTGCTTCGATTGGGGGGGGGGGGGGGGGGCTCATGTAGGTGTAAAAGTTAGTCGTGACAGCAAAGGTAGTGCAACCTTTTCAAATAGTGTGTGCTGATGATTCCCAGCACCATCTCTCCGGGCTGATAAGTAGGGTGTAAACTTTTACTAGTAAAATTTATTTATGGCATGAAGGGCAGTGTCTTTATTTCAAAGCTTACATGTGTAGTTATGGTTCCCAGCACTATCTCTGAGTGCAGGCAATTTGCTTGTATAGCAGAGATTTGCCGTTGATGCTTGGGTGCAGCCTCGCAGCAGACCACTTTTCCAGCACATCTTCGATTCGGGGGCTCATGTAGGTGTAAAAGTTGTGACAGCAAAGGCAGTACCACCTTTTCAAATAGTGTGTGCTGATGATTCCCAGCACCATCTCTCCGTGGTGATAAGTCCGGTGTTCTGCACTGTTTAAATGTTTGTACATGTGCACAGAAGCTCAGGATTGGCTTTCACAGTGCAGGCTACTTTGCAATGAACTTTTAGTACTAAAATTTATTTCTGGCATCAACGGCAGTATCTTTATTTCAAAGCTTACATTTGTACTGGTGATTCATGTACATGTGCATACCAGGTCAGGGATTGATTTCAAAGTACAGGCTGCATGGTATGAACTTTAGTAGCAAATTTCTGTTTTGGCATTAAGGCCAGTGTCTTTATTTTATAGCTTACATGTTTACTGATGGTTCCCAACATCACCTCAGAGTCCAGGCAATTCTCTTGTGAAGCAGAGTTTTGACACTGATGCTTGTATGCAGCATGGCAGCAGAGCTGTTTTACAGCACTGCTTCGATTCGGGGGCTCATGTAGTTGTAACAGTTAGTTGAGACAGCAAAGGCAGTGCCACCTTTGCAAAGAGTGTGTGCTGATATTCCCAGCACCATCTCTCTGGGCTGATAAGTGCGGTGTTCTGCACTGTTTCAATGTTTGTAGATGTGCAGAGCTGGTCAGGACTTGCTTTCACAGTAGAGGCTGCTCTGCAATAAACTTTTAGTAGAAAAATTTATTTATGGAATCAAGGGCACTGTCTTTATTTCAAAGCTGACATGTGTACTGATGATACCCAGCATCATCTCTGAGTGCAGGTAATTCCCTTTTGGAGCAGAATTCTGACATTGATTCTTAGGTGCAGAATGGTAGCAGAGATTCTTACCAGGAGAGGTTCGATCCAGACGCTCATGTAGGTGTAAAAGTTAGTTGTGACGGCAAAGGCAGTGCCACCTTTTCAAATAGTGTGTGCTGATGATTCCCAGCACCATGTCTCCATGCTGCTAAGTCGGTTATGCTGCACTGTTTAAATGTTTGTAGATGTGCAGAGCAGCTCAGGATTCCATTTCACAGCACAGGCTGCTTTGTAATGAACTTTTAGAGGTAAAATTTAGTTATGGCATGAAGGGCAGTATCTTAATTTCAAATCTTACATGTACACTGATGAATACCAGCACCATCTCTCCGTGCAGTTATGTCGCGTGTGTGTAGCACATTTTAATGGTTTGTAGATGTGCAGAGAAGGTCAGGGATTGATTTCACAGCACAGGCTGCTTTTCAATGAATTTTCCGTATTAAAAGTTAGTTTTGGCAAAAAGTGCGGTGTCTTTATTTCAAAGCATACATGTGTAGTGATGGTTCCCATCAGCATCTCTGTGTGCAGGCAATTCGCTTGTGGAGCAGAGTTCTGACATTGATGCTTGTGTGCAGAATGGCAGAAGAGCTGATGGGAACCATGAGTACACATGTAAGCATTGATATAAAGACACCGCAGTTGTTGTCAAAACTAAATTTTCCTACTAAAAATTCATTGCAAAGCAGCCTGTCCTGTGAACTCAAATCCTGACCTACTCTGCACATCTGCAAACATTTAAACAGTGCTGCATACCCGACTTAGCAGCATGGAGACATGGTGCTAGGAATCATCAGCACACACTATTTACAAAGGTGGCACTGCCTCTGCTGTCAAAACTAACTTTTACACCTACATGAGCCTCCGAATCGAAGCTGTGCGAGTAAACTGTTCTGCTGCCATGCTGCACACAAGCATCAATGTCAGAACTCTCCTCCACAAGCGAATTGCCTGCACACAGAGATGCTGATGGGAACCATCACTACACATGTATGCTTTGAAATAAAGACACCGCCCTTGTTGTCAAAACTAACTTTTACTACCAACAGTTCATTGCAAAGCAGCCTCTGCTGTGAAATCAAATCCTGACCTGCTCTGCACATCTACAAACATTTAAACAGTGCTGCATACACGATTTAGGAGCATGAAGCTCGGATTCATCCGCACACACTATTTGCCAAGGCGGCACTGCCATTGCTGTCACTACTAACTTTCACACCTACATGAGCCGCCGAATCGAAGCTGTGCGGGTAAACAGGTCTGCTGCCATGCTGCACACAAGCATCAATCTCAGAATTCTGCTCCACAAGCGAATTGCCTGCACTCAGAGATGCTGATGGGAACCATCACCTCACATGCAAGCTTTGAAATAAAGACACTGCTGTTGATGGCTAAACTAACTTTTACATAGCAGCATGGAGCTCGGAATCATCAGCACACATTATTTGCAAAGGTGGCACTGCCTTTGCTGTCACAACTAACTTTTACACCTACTTGAGTTTCCTGATAGAACCTATGCTGCTAAAGAGGTCTAACGCACAAGCATCAATGTCAGAACTCTGCTCCACAAACGAATTGCCTGTACACAGAGATGCTGATGGGAACCATGAGTACACATGTAAGCTTTGAAATATAGACACCGCCGTTCTTGCCAAAACTAACTTTTACTACTAACAGTTCATTGCAAAGCAGCCTCTGCTGTGAAATCAAATCCTGACCTGCTCTGCACGTCTGCAAAGATTTAAACAGTGCTGAATACCCGACTTAGCAGCATGAAGCTCGGAATCATCAGCACACACTATTTGCTAAGGCAGCACTGCCTTTGCTGTCATAACTAACTTTTACACCTACTTGAGTTTCCTGATAGAACCTATGCTGCTAAAGAGGTCTAACGCACAAGCATCAATGTCAGAACTCTGCTCCACAAACGAATTGCCTGTACACAGAGATGCTGATGGGAACCATGAGTACACATGTAAGCTTTGAAATATAGACACCGTCGTTCTTGCCAAAACTAACTTTTACTACTAACAGTTCATTGAAAAGCAGCCTCTGCTGTGAACTCAAATCCTGACGTGCTCTGCACATCTACACACATTTAAACAGTGCTGAATACCCGACTTAGCAGCATGAAGCTCGCATTCATCAGCACACACTATTTACAACGGCGCCACTGCCTTTGCTGTCACAACTAACTCGTACACCTACATGAGCACCCGAATCGAAGCTGTGCTGGAAAACAGGTCTGATGCCATGCTGCACACGAGCATCAATGTCAGAACTCTGCTCCACAAACAAATAGACTGCACTCAGAGATGGTGCTGGTATTCATCGGTGCACATGTAAGCTTTGAAATAAAGACTGTCCATCATGCCAAAACTAACTTTTACTACGAAAAATTCATTGCAAAGCAGCCTGTGCTGTGAAATCAAATCCTGAAGTGCTCTGCACATCTACAAGCCATTAAAATGTGCTACACACGCGACATAGCTGCACGGAGATATGGTGCTGGGAATCATCGGTACACATGTAAGCTTTGAAATAAAGACACCGCCCTTGTTGCCAAAACTAGGTTTTACTACTAACAGTTTAATGCAAAGAAGAATGTGTTGTGAACTCAAATCCTGAACTGCTCTGCACATCTGCGAATATTTAAAAAGTGCTGCATACCTTACTTAGCAACATGAAGCGCGGAATCATCAGCACACACTATTTGCATAGGTGGCACAGCCTTTGCTGTCACTACTAACTTTCACACCTACATGAGCCTCCGAATCGAAGCTGTGCGGGTAAACAGATCTGGTGCCATGCTGCACACAAGCAGCAATGTCAGAATTCTGCTCCACAAGCGAATTGCCTGCACACAGAGATGCTGATAGGAACCATCACCTCACATGTAAGCTTTGAAATAAAGACAATGCCGTTGTTGTCAAAGCTAACTTTTACTACTAAAATTCATTGCAAAGCACCTTGTGCTGTGAAATAAATCCTGACCTGCTCTGCACATCTACAAATATTTAAACAGTGCTGCATACCCGACTTAGCAGCATAAAGCTCGGAAACATCAGCACACACTTTTTGCAAAGGTGGCACTGCCTTTGCTGACACAACATTTACACCTACATGCTTGTGTGCAGCATGGCAGCAGACCTGTTTTCCAGGACTGCTTCGATTGGGGGGGGGGGGAGGGGGGCTCATGTAGGTGTAAAAGTTAGTCGTGACAGCAAAGGTAGTGCAACCTTTTCAAATAGTGTGTGCTGATGATTCCCAGCACCATCTCTCCGGGCTGATAAGTAGGGTGTAAACTTTTACTAGTAAAATTTATTTATGGCATGAAGGGCAGTGTCTTTATTTCAAAGCTTACATGTGTAGTTATGGTTCCCAGCACTATCTCTGAGTGCAGGCAATTTGCTTGTATAGCAGAGATTTGCCGTTGATGCTTGGGTGCAGCCTCGCAGCAGACCACTTTTCCAGCACATCTTCGATTCGGGGGCTCATGTAGGTGTAAAAGTTGTGACAGCAAAGGCAGTACCACCTTTTCAAATAGTGTGTGCTGATGATTCCCAGCACCATCTCTCCGTGGTGATAAGTCCGGTGTTCTGCACTGTTTAAATGTTTGTACATGTGCACAGAAGCTCAGGATTGGCTTTCACAGTGCAGGCTACTTTGCAATGAACTTTTAGTACTAAAATTTATTTCTGGCATCAACGGCAGTATCTTTATTTCAAAGCTTACATTTGTACTGGTGATTCATGTACATGTGCATACCAGGTCAGGGATTGATTTCAAAGTACAGGCTGCATGGTATGAACTTTAGTAGCAAATTTCTGTTTTGGCATTAAGGCCAGTGTCTTTATTTTATAGCTTACATGTTTACTGATGGTTCCCAACATCACCTCAGAGTCCAGGCAATTCTCTTGTGAAGCAGAGTTTTGACACTGATGCTTGTATGCAGCATGGCAGCAGAGCTGTTTTACAGCACTGCTTCGATTCGGGGGCTCATGTAGTTGTAACAGTTAGTTGAGACAGCAAAGGCAGTGCCACCTTTGCAAAGAGTGTGTGCTGATATTCCCAGCACCATCTCTCTGGGCTGATAAGTGCGGTGTTCTGCACTGTTTCAATGTTTGTAGATGTGCAGAGCTGGTCAGGACTTGCTTTCACAGTAGAGGCTGCTCTGCAATAAACTTTTAGTAGAAAAATTTATTTATGGAATCAAGGGCACTGTCTTTATTTCAAAGCTGACATGTGTACTGATGATACCCAGCATCATCTCTGAGTGCAGGTAATTCCCTTTTGGAGCAGAATTCTGACATTGATTCTTAGGTGCAGAATGGTAGCAGAGATTCTTACCAGGAGAGGTTCGATCCAGACGCTCATGTAGGTGTAAAAGTTAGTTGTGACGGCAAAGGCAGTGCCACCTTTTCAAATAGTGTGTGCTGATGATTCCCAGCACCATGTCTCCATGCTGCTAAGTCGGTTATGCTGCACTGTTTAAATGTTTGTAGATGTGCAGAGCAGCTCAGGATTCCATTTCACAGCACAGGCTGCTTTGTAATGAACTTTTAGAGGTAAAATTTAGTTATGGCATGAAGGGCAGTATCTTAATTTCAAATCTTACATGTACACTGATGAATACCAGCACCATCTCTCCGTGCAGTTATGTCGCGTGTGTGTAGCACATTTTAATGGTTTGTAGATGTGCAGAGAAGGTCAGGGATTGATTTCACAGCACAGGCTGCTTTTCAATGAATTTTCCGTATTAAAAGTTAGTTTTGGCAAAAAGTGCGGTGTCTTTATTTCAAAGCATACATGTGTAGTGATGGTTCCCATCAGCATCTCTGTGTGCAGGCAATTCGCTTGTGGAGCAGAGTTCTGACATTGATGCTTGTGTGCAGAATGGCAGAAGAGCTGATGGGAACCATGAGTACACATGTAAGCATTGATATAAAGACACCGCAGTTGTTGTCAAAACTAAATTTTCCTACTAAAAATTCATTGCAAAGCAGCCTGTCCTGTGAACTCAAATCCTGACCTACTCTGCACATCTGCAAACATTTAAACAGTGCTGCATACCCGACTTAGCAGCATGGAGACATGGTGCTAGGAATCATCAGCACACACTATTTACAAAGGTGGCACTGCCTCTGCTGTCAAAACTAACTTTTACACCTACATGAGCCTCCGAATCGAAGCTGTGCGAGTAAACTGTTCTGCTGCCATGCTGCACACAAGCATCAATGTCAGAACTCTCCTCCACAAGCGAATTGCCTGCACACAGAGATGCTGATGGGAACCATCACTACACATGTATGCTTTGAAATAAAGACACCGCCCTTGTTGTCAAAACTAACTTTTACTACCAACAGTTCATTGCAAAGCAGCCTCTGCTGTGAAATCAAATCCTGACCTGCTCTGCACATCTACAAACATTTAAACAGTGCTGCATACACGATTTAGGAGCATGAAGCTCGGATTCATCCGCACACACTATTTGCCAAGGCGGCACTGCCATTGCTGTCACTACTAACTTTCACACCTACATGAGCCGCCGAATCGAAGCTGTGCGGGTAAACAGGTCTGCTGCCATGCTGCACACAAGCATCAATCTCAGAATTCTGCTCCACAAGCGAATTGCCTGCACTCAGAGATGCTGATGGGAACCATCACCTCACATGCAAGCTTTGAAATAAAGACACTGCTGTTGATGGCTAAACTAACTTTTACATAGCAGCATGGAGCTCGGAATCATCAGCACACATTATTTGCAAAGGTGGCACTGCCTTTGCTGTCACAACTAACTTTTACACCTACTTGAGTTTCCTGATAGAACCTATGCTGCTAAAGAGGTCTAACGCACAAGCATCAATGTCAGAACTCTGCTCCACAAACGAATTGCCTGTACACAGAGATGCTGATGGGAACCATGAGTACACATGTAAGCTTTGAAATATAGACACCGCCGTTCTTGCCAAAACTAACTTTTACTACTAACAGTTCATTGCAAAGCAGCCTCTGCTGTGAAATCAAATCCTGACCTGCTCTGCACGTCTGCAAAGATTTAAACAGTGCTGAATACCCGACTTAGCAGCATGAAGCTCGGAATCATCAGCACACACTATTTGCTAAGGCAGCACTGCCTTTGCTGTCATAACTAACTTTTACACCTACTTGAGTTTCCTGATAGAACCTATGCTGCTAAAGAGGTCTAACGCACAAGCATCAATGTCAGAACTCTGCTCCACAAACGAATTGCCTGTACACAGAGATGCTGATGGGAACCATGAGTACACATGTAAGCTTTGAAATATAGACACCGTCGTTCTTGCCAAAACTAACTTTTACTACTAACAGTTCATTGAAAAGCAGCCTCTGCTGTGAACTCAAATCCTGACGTGCTCTGCACATCTACACACATTTAAACAGTGCTGAATACCCGACTTAGCAGCATGAAGCTCGCATTCATCAGCACACACTATTTACAACGGCGCCACTGCCTTTGCTGTCACAACTAACTCGTACACCTACATGAGCACCCGAATCGAAGCTGTGCTGGAAAACAGGTCTGATGCCATGCTGCACACGAGCATCAATGTCAGAACTCTGCTCCACAAACAAATAGACTGCACTCAGAGATGGTGCTGGTATTCATCGGTGCACATGTAAGCTTTGAAATAAAGACTGTCCATCATGCCAAAACTAACTTTTACTACGAAAAATTCATTGCAAAGCAGCCTGTGCTGTGAAATCAAATCCTGAAGTGCTCTGCACATCTACAAGCCATTAAAATGTGCTACACACGCGACATAGCTGCACGGAGATATGGTGCTGGGAATCATCGGTACACATGTAAGCTTTGAAATAAAGACACCGCCCTTGTTGCCAAAACTAGGTTTTACTACTAACAGTTTAATGCAAAGAAGAATGTGTTGTGAACTCAAATCCTGAACTGCTCTGCACATCTGCGAATATTTAAAAAGTGCTGCATACCTTACTTAGCAACATGAAGCGCGGAATCATCAGCACACACTATTTGCATAGGTGGCACAGCCTTTGCTGTCACTACTAACTTTCACACCTACATGAGCCTCCGAATCGAAGCTGTGCGGGTAAACAGATCTGGTGCCATGCTGCACACAAGCAGCAATGTCAGAATTCTGCTCCACAAGCGAATTGCCTGCACACAGAGATGCTGATAGGAACCATCACCTCACATGTAAGCTTTGAAATAAAGACAATGCCGTTGTTGTCAAAGCTAACTTTTACTACTAAAAATTCATTGCAAAGCACCTTGTGCTGTGAAATAAATCCTGACCTGCTCTGCACATCTACAAATATTTAAACAGTGCTGCATACCCGACTTAGCAGCATAAAGCTCGGAAACATCAGCACACACTTTTTGCAAAGGTGGCACTGCCTTTGCTGACACAACATTTACACCTACATGCTTGTGTGCAGCATGGCAGCAGACCTGTTTTCCAGGACTGCTTCGATTGGGGGGGGGGGGAGGGGGGCTCATGTAGGTGTAAAAGTTAGTCGTGACAGCAAAGGTAGTGCAACCTTTTCAAATAGTGTGTGCTGATGATTCCCAGCACCATCTCTCCGGGCTGATAAGTAGGGTGTAAACTTTTACTAGTAAAATTTATTTATGGCATGAAGGGCAGTGTCTTTATTTCAAAGCTTACATGTGTAGTTATGGTTCCCAGCACTATCTCTGAGTGCAGGCAATTTGCTTGTATAGCAGAGATTTGCCGTTGATGCTTGGGTGCAGCCTCGCAGCAGACCACTTTTCCAGCACATCTTCGATTCGGGGGCTCATGTAGGTGTAAAAGTTGTGACAGCAAAGGCAGTACCACCTTTTCAAATAGTGTGTGCTGATGATTCCCAGCACCATCTCTCCGTGGTGATAAGTCCGGTGTTCTGCACTGTTTAAATGTTTGTACATGTGCACAGAAGCTCAGGATTGGCTTTCACAGTGCAGGCTACTTTGCAATGAACTTTTAGTACTAAAATTTATTTCTGGCATCAACGGCAGTATCTTTATTTCAAAGCTTACATTTGTACTGGTGATTCATGTACATGTGCATACCAGGTCAGGGATTGATTTCAAAGTACAGGCTGCATGGTATGAACTTTAGTAGCAAATTTCTGTTTTGGCATTAAGGCCAGTGTCTTTATTTTATAGCTTACATGTTTACTGATGGTTCCCAACATCACCTCAGAGTCCAGGCAATTCTCTTGTGAAGCAGAGTTTTGACACTGATGCTTGTATGCAGCATGGCAGCAGAGCTGTTTTACAGCACTGCTTCGATTCGGGGGCTCATGTAGTTGTAACAGTTAGTTGAGACAGCAAAGGCAGTGCCACCTTTGCAAAGAGTGTGTGCTGATATTCCCAGCACCATCTCTCTGGGCTGATAAGTGCGGTGTTCTGCACTGTTTCAATGTTTGTAGATGTGCAGAGCTGGTCAGGACTTGCTTTCACAGTAGAGGCTGCTCTGCAATAAACTTTTAGTAGAAAAATTTATTTATGGAATCAAGGGCACTGTCTTTATTTCAAAGCTGACATGTGTACTGATGATACCCAGCATCATCTCTGAGTGCAGGTAATTCCCTTTTGGAGCAGAATTCTGACATTGATTCTTAGGTGCAGAATGGTAGCAGAGATTCTTACCAGGAGAGGTTCGATCCAGACGCTCATGTAGGTGTAAAAGTTAGTTGTGACGGCAAAGGCAGTGCCACCTTTTCAAATAGTGTGTGCTGATGATTCCCAGCACCATGTCTCCATGCTGCTAAGTCGGTTATGCTGCACTGTTTAAATGTTTGTAGATGTGCAGAGCAGCTCAGGATTCCATTTCACAGCACAGGCTGCTTTGTAATGAACTTTTAGAGGTAAAATTTAGTTATGGCATGAAGGGCAGTATCTTAATTTCAAATCTTACATGTACACTGATGAATACCAGCACCATCTCTCCGTGCAGTTATGTCGCGTGTGTGTAGCACATTTTAATGGTTTGTAGATGTGCAGAGAAGGTCAGGGATTGATTTCACAGCACAGGCTGCTTTTCAATGAATTTTCCGTATTAAAAGTTAGTTTTGGCAAAAAGTGCGGTGTCTTTATTTCAAAGCATACATGTGTAGTGATGGTTCCCATCAGCATCTCTGTGTGCAGGCAATTCGCTTGTGGAGCAGAGTTCTGACATTGATGCTTGTGTGCAGAATGGCAGAAGAGCTGATGGGAACCATGAGTACACATGTAAGCATTGATATAAAGACACCGCAGTTGTCAAAACTAAATTTTCCTACTAAAAATTCATTGCAAAGCAGCCTGTCCTGTGAACTCAAATCCTGACCTACTCTGCACATCTGCAAACATTTAAACAGTGCTGCATACCCGACTTAGCAGCATGGAGACATGGTGCTAGGAATCATCAGCACACACTATTTACAAAGGTGGCACTGCCTCTGCTGTCAAAACTAACTTTTACACCTACATGAGCCTCCGAATCGAAGCTGTGCGAGTAAACTGTTCTGCTGCCATGCTGCACACAAGCATCAATGTCAGAACTCTCCTCCACAAGCGAATTGCCTGCACACAGAGATGCTGATGGGAACCATCACTACACATGTATGCTTTGAAATAAAGACACCGCCCTTGTTGTCAAAACTAACTTTTACTACCAACAGTTCATTGCAAAGCAGCCTCTGCTGTGAAATCAAATCCTGACCTGCTCTGCACATCTACAAACATTTAAACAGTGCTGCATACACGATTTAGGAGCATGAAGCTCGGATTCATCCGCACACACTATTTGCCAAGGCGGCACTGCCATTGCTGTCACTACTAACTTTCACACCTACATGAGCCGCCGAATCGAAGCTGTGCGGGTAAACAGGTCTGCTGCCATGCTGCACACAAGCATCAATCTCAGAATTCTGCTCCACAAGCGAATTGCCTGCACTCAGAGATGCTGATGGGAACCATCACCTCACATGCAAGCTTTGAAATAAAGACACTGCCGTTGATGGCAAAACTAACTTTTACATAGCAGCATGGAGCTCGGAATCATCAGCACACATTATTTGCAAAGGTGGCACTGCCTTTGCTGTCACAACTAACTTTTACACCTACTTGAGTTTCCTGATAGAACCTATGCTGCTAAAGAGGTCTAACGCACAAGCATCAATGTCAGAACTCTGCTCCACAAACGAATTGCCTGTACACAGAGATGCTGATGGGAACCATGAGTACACATGTAAGCTTTGAAATATAGACACCGCCGTTCTTGCCAAAACTAACTTTTACTACTAACAGTTCATTGCAAAGCAGCCTCTGCTGTGAAATCAAATCCTGACCTGCTCTGCACGTCTGCAAAGATTTAAACAGTGCTGAATACCCGACTTAGCAGCATGAAGCTCGCATTCATCAGCACACACTATTTACAACGGCGCCACTGCCTTTGCTGTCACAACTAACTCGTACACCTACATGAGCACCCGAATCGAAGCTGTGCTGGAAAACAGGTCTGATGCCATGCTGCACACGAGCATCAATGTCAGAACTCTGCTCCACAAACAAATAGACTGCACTCAGAGATGGTGCTGGTATTCATCGGTACACATGTAAGCTTTGAAACAAAGACGGCCCATCATGCCAAAACTAACTTTTACTGCTAAAAATTCATTGCAAAGCAGCCTGTGCTGTGAAATCAAATCCTGACCTGCTCTGCACGTCTGCAAACATTTAAACAGTGCTGAATACCCGACTTAGCAGCATGAAGCTCGCATTCATCAGCACACACTATTTACAACGGCGCCACTGCCTTTGCTGTCACAACTAACTCGTACACCTACATGAGCCTCCGAATCGAAGCTGTGCGAGTAAACTGTTCTGCTGCCATGCTGCACACAAGCATCAATGTCAGAACTCTGCTCCACAAGCGAATTGCCTGCACTCAGAGATGCTGATGGGAACCATCACCTCACATGTAAGCTTTGAAATAAAGACACTGCCGTTGATGTCAAAACTAACTTTTACATAGCAGCATGAAGCTCGGAATCATCAGCACACACTATTTGCAAAGGTGGCACTGCCTTTGCTGTCACAACTAACTTTTACACCTACTTGAGTTTCCTGATAGAACCTATGCTGCTAAAGAGGTCTAACGCACAAGCATCAATGTCAGAACTCTGCTCCACAAACGAATTGCCTGTACACAGAGATGCTGATGGGAACCATGAGTACACATGTAAGCTTTGAAATATAGACACCGCCGTTCTTGCCAAAACTAACTTTTACTACTAACAGTTCATTGCAAAGCAGCCTCTGCTGTGAAATCAAATCCTGACCTGCTCTGCACGTCTGCAAAGATTTAAACAGTGCTGAATACCCGACTTAGCAGCATGAAGCTCGGAATCATCAGCACACACTATTTGCTAAGGCAGCACTGCCTTTGTTGTCATAACTAACTTTTACACCTACTTGAGTTTCCTGATAGAACCTATGCTGCTAAAGAGGTCTAACGCACAAGCATCAATGTCAGAACTCTGCTCCACAAACGAATTGCCTGTACACAGAGATGCTGATGGGAACCATGAGTACACATGTAAGCTTTGAAATATAGACACCGTCGTTCTTGCCAAAACTAACTTTTACTACTAACAGTTCATTGAAAAGCAGCCTCTGCTGTGAACTCAAATCCTGACGTGCTCTGCACATCTACACACATTTAAACAGTGCTGAATACCCGACTTAGCAGCATGAAGCTCGCATTCATCAGCACACACTATTTACAACGGCGCCACTGCCTTTGCTGTCACAACTAACTCGTACACCTACATGAGCACCCGAATCGAAGCTGTGCTGGAAAACAGGTCTGATGCCATGCTGCACACGAGCATCAATGTCAGAACTCTGCTCCACAAACAAATAGACTGCACTCAGAGATGGTGCTGGTATTCATCGGTGCACATGTAAGCTTTGAAACAAAGACGGCCCATCATGCCAAAACTAACTTTTACTGCTAAAAATTCATTGCAAAGCAGCCTGTGCTGTGAAATCAAATCCTGACCTGCTCTGCACGTCTGCAAACATTTAAACAGTGCTGAATACCCGACTTAGCAGCATGAAGCTCGCATTCATCAGCACACACTATTTACAACGGCGCCACTGCCTTTGCTGTCACAACTAACTCGTACACCTACATGAGCCTCCGAATCGAAGCTGTGCGAGTAAACTGTTCTGCTGC
This sequence comes from Melopsittacus undulatus, assembly GCF_012275295.1. Taxonomy (NCBI): domain Eukaryota; kingdom Metazoa; phylum Chordata; class Aves; order Psittaciformes; family Psittaculidae; genus Melopsittacus; species Melopsittacus undulatus. The sequence continues at coordinate 35,040 of NC_047538.1, read as the reverse complement.
CATGCTGCACACAAGCATCAATGTCAGAACTCTGCTCCACAAGCGAATTGCCTGCACTCAGAGATGCTGATGGGAAACCATCACCTCACATGTAAGCTTTGAAATAAAGACACTGCCGTTGATGTCAAAACTAACTTTTACATAGCAGCATGAAGCTCGGAATCATCAGCACACACTATTTACAAAGGTGGCACTGCCTTTGCTGTCACAACTAACTTTTACACCTACTTGAGTTTCCGGATAGAACCTATGCTGCTAAAGAGGTCTAACGCACAAGCATCAATGTCAGAACTCTGCTCCACAAGCGAATTGCCTGCACACAGAGATGCTGCTGGGAACCATGAGTACACATGTAAGCTTTGAAATATAGACACCGCCGTTCTTGCCAAAACTAACTTTTACTACTAACAGTTCATTGAAATGCAGCCTCTGCTGTGAACTCAAATCCTGACGTGCTCTGCACATCTACACACATTTAAACAGTGCTGAATACCCAACTTAGCAGCATGAAGCTCGCATTCATCAGCACACACTATTTACAACGGCGCCACTGCCTTTGCTGTCACAACTTTTAAACCTACATGAGCCCCCGAATCGAAGCTGTGCTGGAAAACAGGTCTAATGCCATGCTGCACACGAGCATCAATGTCAGAACTCTGCTCCACAAACAAATAGACTGGACTCAGAGATGGTGCTGGTATTCATCGGTGCACATGTAAGCTTTGAAATAAAGACTGTCCATCATGCCAAAACTAACTTTTACTACGAAAAATTCATTGCAAAGCAGCCTGTGCTGTGAAATCAAATCCTGAAGTGCTCTGCACATCTACAAACCATTAAAATGTGCTACACACGCGACATAGCTGCACGGAGATATGGTGCTGGGAATCATCGGTACACATGTAAGCTTTGAAATAAAGACACCGCCCTTGTTGCCAAAACTAGGTTTTACTACTAACAGTTTAATGCAAAGAAGAATGTGTTGTGAACTCAAATCCTGAACTGCTCTGCACATCTGCGAATATTTAAAAAGTGCTGCATACCTTACTTAGCAACATGAAGCGCGGAATCATCAGCACACACTATTTGCATAGGTGGCACAGCCTTTGCTGTCACTACTAACTTTCACACCTACATGAGCCTCCGAATCGAAGCTGTGCGGGTAAACAGATCTGGTGCCATGCTGCACACAAGCAGCAATGTCAGAATTCTGCTCCACAAGCGAATTGCCTGCACACAGAGATGCTGATAGGAACCATCACCTCACATGTAAGCTTTGAAATAAAGACAATGCCGTTGTTGTCAAAGCTAACTTTTACTACTAAAAATTCATTGCAAAGCACCTTGTGCTGTGAAATAAATCCTGACCTGCTCTGCACATCTACAAATATTTAAACAGTGCTGCATACCCGACTTAGCAGCATAAAGCTCGGAAACATCAGCACACACTTTTTGCAAAGGTGGCACTGCCTTTGCTGACACAACATTTACACCTACATGCTTGTGTGCAGCATGGCAGCAGACCTGTTTTCCAGGACTGCTTCGATTGGGGGGGGGGGGAGGGGGGCTCATGTAGGTGTAAAAGTTAGTCGTGACAGCAAAGGTAGTGCAACCTTTTCAAATAGTGTGTGCTGATGATTCCCAGCACCATCTCTCCGGGCTGATAAGTAGGGTGTAAACTTTTACTAGTAAAATTTATTTATGGCATGAAGGGCAGTGTCTTTATTTCAAAGCTTACATGTGTAGTTATGGTTCCCAGCACTATCTCTGAGTGCAGGCAATTTGCTTGTATAGCAGAGATTTGCCGTTGATGCTTGGGTGCAGCCTCGCAGCAGACCACTTTTCCAGCACATCTTCGATTCGGGGGCTCATGTAGGTGTAAAAGTTGTGACAGCAAAGGCAGTACCACCTTTTCAAATAGTGTGTGCTGATGATTCCCAGCACCATCTCTCCGTGGTGATAAGTCCGGTGTTCTGCACTGTTTAAATGTTTGTACATGTGCACAGAAGCTCAGGATTGGCTTTCACAGTGCAGGCTACTTTGCAATGAACTTTTAGTACTAAAATTTATTTCTGGCATCAACGGCAGTATCTTTATTTCAAAGCTTACATTTGTACTGGTGATTCATGTACATGTGCATACCAGGTCAGGGATTGATTTCAAAGTACAGGCTGCATGGTATGAACTTTAGTAGCAAATTTCTGTTTTGGCATTAAGGCCAGTGTCTTTATTTTATAGCTTACATGTTTACTGATGGTTCCCAACATCACCTCAGAGTCCAGGCAATTCTCTTGTGAAGCAGAGTTTTGACACTGATGCTTGTATGCAGCATGGCAGCAGAGCTGTTTTACAGCACTGCTTCGATTCGGGGGCTCATGTAGTTGTAACAGTTAGTTGAGACAGCAAAGGCAGTGCCACCTTTGCAAAGAGTGTGTGCTGATATTCCCAGCACCATCTCTCTGGGCTGATAAGTGCGGTGTTCTGCACTGTTTCAATGTTTGTAGATGTGCAGAGCTGGTCAGGACTTGCTTTCACAGTAGAGGCTGCTCTGCAATAAACTTTTAGTAGAAAAATTTATTTATGGAATCAAGGGCACTGTCTTTATTTCAAAGCTGACATGTGTACTGATGATACCCAGCATCATCTCTGAGTGCAGGTAATTCCCTTTTGGAGCAGAATTCTGACATTGATTCTTAGGTGCAGAATGGTAGCAGAGATTCTTACCAGGAGAGGTTCGATCCAGACGCTCATGTAGGTGTAAAAGTTAGTTGTGACGGCAAAGGCAGTGCCACCTTTTCAAATAGTGTGTGCTGATGATTCCCAGCACCATGTCTCCATGCTGCTAAGTCGGTTATGCTGCACTGTTTAAATGTTTGTAGATGTGCAGAGCAGCTCAGGATTCCATTTCACAGCACAGGCTGCTTTGTAATGAACTTTTAGAGGTAAAATTTAGTTATGGCATGAAGGGCAGTATCTTAATTTCAAATCTTACATGTACACTGATGAATACCAGCACCATCTCTCCGTGCAGTTATGTCGCGTGTGTGTAGCACATTTTAATGGTTTGTAGATGTGCAGAGAAGGTCAGGGATTGATTTCACAGCACAGGCTGCTTTTCAATGAATTTTCCGTATTAAAAGTTAGTTTTGGCAAAAAGTGCGGTGTCTTTATTTCAAAGCATACATGTGTAGTGATGGTTCCCATCAGCATCTCTGTGTGCAGGCAATTCGCTTGTGGAGCAGAGTTCTGACATTGATGCTTGTGTGCAGAATGGCAGAAGAGCTGATGGGAACCATGAGTACACATGTAAGCATTGATATAAAGACACCGCAGTTGTTGTCAAAACTAAATTTTCCTACTAAAAATTCATTGCAAAGCAGCCTGTCCTGTGAACTCAAATCCTGACCTACTCTGCACATCTGCAAACATTTAAACAGTGCTGCATACCCGACTTAGCAGCATGGAGACATGGTGCTAGGAATCATCAGCACACACTATTTACAAAGGTGGCACTGCCTCTGCTGTCAAAACTAACTTTTACACCTACATGAGCCTCCGAATCGAAGCTGTGCGAGTAAACTGTTCTGCTGCCATGCTGCACACAAGCATCAATGTCAGAACTCTCCTCCACAAGCGAATTGCCTGCACACAGAGATGCTGATGGGAACCATCACTACACATGTATGCTTTGAAATAAAGACACCGCCCTTGTTGTCAAAACTAACTTTTACTACCAACAGTTCATTGCAAAGCAGCCTCTGCTGTGAAATCAAATCCTGACCTGCTCTGCACATCTACAAACATTTAAACAGTGCTGCATACACGATTTAGGAGCATGAAGCTCGGATTCATCCGCACACACTATTTGCCAAGGCGGCACTGCCATTGCTGTCACTACTAACTTTCACACCTACATGAGCCGCCGAATCGAAGCTGTGCGGGTAAACAGGTCTGCTGCCATGCTGCACACAAGCATCAATCTCAGAATTCTGCTCCACAAGCGAATTGCCTGCACTCAGAGATGCTGATGGGAACCATCACCTCACATGCAAGCTTTGAAATAAAGACACTGCCGTTGATGGCAAAACTAACTTTTACATAGCAGCATGGAGCTCGGAATCATCAGCACACATTATTTGCAAAGGTGGCACTGCCTTTGCTGTCACAACTAACTTTTACACCTACTTGAGTTTCCTGATAGAACCTATGCTGCTAAAGAGGTCTAACGCACAAGCATCAATGTCAGAACTCTGCTCCACAAACGAATTGCCTGTACACAGAGATGCTGATGGGAACCATGAGTACACATGTAAGCTTTGAAATATAGACACCGCCGTTCTTGCCAAAACTAACTTTTACTACTAACAGTTCATTGCAAAGCAGCCTCTGCTGTGAAATCAAATCCTGACCTGCTCTGCACGTCTGCAAACATTTAAACAGTGCTGAATACCCGACTTAGCAGCATGAAGCTCGCATTCATCAGCACACACTATTTACAACGGCGCCACTGCCTTTGCTGTCACAACTAACTCGTACACCTACATGAGCACCCGAATCGAAGCTGTGCGAGTAAACTGTTCTGCTGCCATGCTGCACACAAGCATCAATGTCAGAACTCTGCTCCACAAGCGAATTGCCTGCACTCAGAGATGCTGATGGGAACCATCACCTCACATGTAAGCTTTGAAATAAAGACACTGCCGTTGATGTCAAAACTAACTTTTACATAGCAGCATGAAGCTCGGAATCATCAGCACACACTATTTACAAAGGTGGCACTGCCTTTGCTGTCACAACTAACTTTTACACCTACTTGAGTTTCCGGATAGAACCTATGCTGCTAAAGAGGTCTAACGCACAAGCATCAATGTCAGAACTCTGCTCCACAAGCGAATTGCCTGCACACAGAGATGCTGCTGGGAACCATGAGTACACATGTAAGCTTTGAAATATAGACACCGCCGTTCTTGCCAAAACTAACTTTTACTACTAACAGTTCATTGAAATGCAGCCTCTGCTGTGAACTCAAATCCTGACGTGCTCTGCACATCTACACACATTTAAACAGTGCTGAATACCCAACTTAGCAGCATGAAGCTCGCATTCATCAGCACACACTATTTACAACGGCGCCACTGCCTTTGCTGTCACAACTTTTAAACCTACATGAGCCCCCGAATCGAAGCTGTGCTGGAAAACAGGTCTAATGCCATGCTGCACACGAGCATCAATGTCAGAACTCTGCTCCACAAACAAATAGACTGGACTCAGAGATGGTGCTGGTATTCATCGGTGCACATGTAAGCTTTGAAATAAAGACTGTCCATCATGCCAAAACTAACTTTTACTACGAAAAATTCATTGCAAAGCAGCCTGTGCTGTGAAATCAAATCCTGAAGTGCTCTGCACATCTACAAACCATTAAAATGTGCTACACACGCGACATAGCTGCACGGAGATATGGTGCTGGGAATCATCGGTACACATGTAAGCTTTGAAATAAAGACACCGCCCTTGTTGCCAAAACTAGGTTTTACTACTAACAGTTTAATGCAAAGAAGAATGTGTTGTGAACTCAAATCCTGAACTGCTCTGCACATCTGCGAATATTTAAAAAGTGCTGCATACCTTACTTAGCAACATGAAGCGCGGAATCATCAGCACACACTATTTGCATAGGTGGCACAGCCTTTGCTGTCACTACTAACTTTCACACCTACATGAGCCTCCGAATCGAAGCTGTGCGGGTAAACAGATCTGGTGCCATGCTGCACACAAGCAGCAATGTCAGAATTCTGCTCCACAAGCGAATTGCCTGCACACAGAGATGCTGATAGGAACCATCACCTCACATGTAAGCTTTGAAATAAAGACAATGCCGTTGTTGTCAAAGCTAACTTTTACTACTAAAAATTCATTGCAAAGCACCTTGTGCTGTGAAATAAATCCTGACCTGCTCTGCACATCTACAAATATTTAAACAGTGCTGCATACCCGACTTAGCAGCATAAAGCTCGGAAACATCAGCACACACTTTTTGCAAAGGTGGCACTGCCTTTGCTGACACAACATTTACACCTACATGCTTGTGTGCAGCATGGCAGCAGACCTGTTTTCCAGGACTGCTTCGATTGGGGGGGGGGGGGAGGGGGGCTCATGTAGGTGTAAAAGTTAGTCGTGACAGCAAAGGTAGTGCAACCTTTTCAAATAGTGTGTGCTGATGATTCCCAGCACCATCTCTCCGGGCTGATAAGTAGGGTGTAAACTTTTACTAGTAAAATTTATTTATGGCATGAAGGGCAGTGTCTTTATTTCAAAGCTTACATGTGTAGTTATGGTTCCCAGCACTATCTCTGAGTGCAGGCAATTTGCTTGTATAGCAGAGATTTGCCGTTGATGCTTGGGTGCAGCCTCGCAGCAGACCACTTTTCCAGCACATCTTCGATTCGGGGGCTCATGTAGGTGTAAAAGTTGTGACAGCAAAGGCAGTACCACCTTTTCAAATAGTGTGTGCTGATGATTCCCAGCACCATCTCTCCGTGGTGATAAGTCCGGTGTTCTGCACTGTTTAAATGTTTGTACATGTGCACAGAAGCTCAGGATTGGCTTTCACAGTGCAGGCTACTTTGCAATGAACTTTTAGTACTAAAATTTATTTCTGGCATCAACGGCAGTATCTTTATTTCAAAGCTTACATTTGTACTGGTGATTCATGTACATGTGCATACCAGGTCAGGGATTGATTTCAAAGTACAGGCTGCATGGTATGAACTTTAGTAGCAAATTTCTGTTTTGGCATTAAGGCCAGTGTCTTTATTTTATAGCTTACATGTTTACTGATGGTTCCCAACATCACCTCAGAGTCCAGGCAATTCTCTTGTGAAGCAGAGTTTTGACACTGATGCTTGTATGCAGCATGGCAGCAGAGCTGTTTTACAGCACTGCTTCGATTCGGGGGCTCATGTAGTTGTAACAGTTAGTTGAGACAGCAAAGGCAGTGCCACCTTTGCAAAGAGTGTGTGCTGATATTCCCAGCACCATCTCTCTGGGCTGATAAGTGCGGTGTTCTGCACTGTTTCAATGTTTGTAGATGTGCAGAGCTGGTCAGGACTTGCTTTCACAGTAGAGGCTGCTCTGCAATAAACTTTTAGTAGAAAAATTTATTTATGGAATCAAGGGCACTGTCTTTATTTCAAAGCTGACATGTGTACTGATGATACCCAGCATCATCTCTGAGTGCAGGTAATTCCCTTTTGGAGCAGAATTCTGACATTGATTCTTAGGTGCAGAATGGTAGCAGAGATTCTTACCAGGAGAGGTTCGATCCAGACGCTCATGTAGGTGTAAAAGTTAGTTGTGACGGCAAAGGCAGTGCCACCTTTTCAAATAGTGTGTGCTGATGATTCCCAGCACCATGTCTCCATGCTGCTAAGTCGGTTATGCTGCACTGTTTAAATGTTTGTAGATGTGCAGAGCAGCTCAGGATTCCATTTCACAGCACAGGCTGCTTTGTAATGAACTTTTAGAGGTAAAATTTAGTTATGGCATGAAGGGCAGTATCTTAATTTCAAATCTTACATGTACACTGATGAATACCAGCACCATCTCTCCGTGCAGTTATGTCGCGTGTGTGTAGCACATTTTAATGGTTTGTAGATGTGCAGAGAAGGTCAGGGATTGATTTCACAGCACAGGCTGCTTTTCAATGAATTTTCCGTATTAAAAGTTAGTTTTGGCAAAAAGTGCGGTGTCTTTATTTCAAAGCATACATGTGTAGTGATGGTTCCCATCAGCATCTCTGTGTGCAGGCAATTCGCTTGTGGAGCAGAGTTCTGACATTGATGCTTGTGTGCAGAATGGCAGAAGAGCTGATGGGAACCATGAGTACACATGTAAGCATTGATATAAAGACACCGCAGTTGTTGTCAAAACTAAATTTTCCTACTAAAAATTCATTGCAAAGCAGCCTGTCCTGTGAACTCAAATCCTGACCTACTCTGCACATCTGCAAACATTTAAACAGTGCTGCATACCCGACTTAGCAGCATGGAGACATGGTGCTAGGAATCATCAGCACACACTATTTACAAAGGTGGCACTGCCTCTGCTGTCAAAACTAACTTTTACACCTACATGAGCCTCCGAATCGAAGCTGTGCGAGTAAACTGTTCTGCTGCCATGCTGCACACAAGCATCAATGTCAGAACTCTCCTCCACAAGCGAATTGCCTGCACACAGAGATGCTGATGGGAACCATCACTACACATGTATGCTTTGAAATAAAGACACCGCCCTTGTTGTCAAAACTAACTTTTACTACCAACAGTTCATTGCAAAGCAGCCTCTGCTGTGAAATCAAATCCTGACCTGCTCTGCACATCTACAAACATTTAAACAGTGCTGCATACACGATTTAGGAGCATGAAGCTCGGATTCATCCGCACACACTATTTGCCAAGGCGGCACTGCCATTGCTGTCACTACTAACTTTCACACCTACATGAGCCGCCGAATCGAAGCTGTGCGGGTAAACAGGTCTGCTGCCATGCTGCACACAAGCATCAATCTCAGAATTCTGCTCCACAAGCGAATTGCCTGCACTCAGAGATGCTGATGGGAACCATCACCTCACATGCAAGCTTTGAAATAAAGACACTGCCGTTGATGGCAAAACTAACTTTTACATAGCAGCATGGAGCTCGGAATCATCAGCACACATTATTTGCAAAGGTGGCACTGCCTTTGCTGTCACAACTAACTTTTACACCTACTTGAGTTTCCTGATAGAACCTATGCTGCTAAAGAGGTCTAACGCACAAGCATCAATGTCAGAACTCTGCTCCACAAACGAATTGCCTGTACACAGAGATGCTGATGGGAACCATGAGTACACATGTAAGCTTTGAAATATAGACACCGCCGTTCTTGCCAAAACTAACTTTTACTACTAACAGTTCATTGCAAAGCAGCCTCTGCTGTGAAATCAAATCCTGACCTGCTCTGCACGTCTGCAAACATTTAAACAGTGCTGAATACCCGACTTAGCAGCATGAAGCTCGCATTCATCAGCACACACTATTTACAACGGCGCCACTGCCTTTGCTGTCACAACTAACTCGTACACCTACATGAGCACCCGAATCGAAGCTGTGCTGGAAAACAGGTCTGATGCCATGCTGCACACGAGCATCAATGTCAGAACTCTGCTCCACAAACAAATAGACTGCACTCAGAGATGGTGCTGGTATTCATCGGTACACATGTAAGCTTTGAAACAAAGACGGCCCATCATGCCAAAACTAACTTTTACTGCTAAAAATTCATTGCAAAGCAGCCTGTGCTGTGAAATCAAATCCTGACCTGCTCTGCACGTCTGCAAACATTTAAACAGTGCTGAATACCCGACTTAGCAGCATGAAGCTCGCATTCATCAGCACACACTATTTACAACGGCGCCACTGCCTTTGCTGTCACAACTAACTCGTACACCTACATGAGCCTCCGAATCGAAGCTGTGCGAGTAAACTGTTCTGCTGCCATGCTGCACACAAGCATCAATGTCAGAACTCTGCTCCACAAGCGAATTGCCTGCACTCAGAGATGCTGATGGGAACCATCACCTCACATGCAAGCTTTGAAATAAAGACACTGCCGTTGATGGCAAAACTAACTTTTACATAGCAGCATGGAGCTCGGAATCATCAGCACACATTATTTGCAAAGGTGGCACTGCCTTTGCTGTCACAACTAACTTTTACACCTACTTGAGTTTCCTGATAGAACCTATGCTGCTAAAGAGGTCTAACGCACAAGCATCAATGTCAGAACTCTGCTCCACAAACGAATTGCCTGTACACAGAGATGCTGATGGGAACCATGAGTACACATGTAAGCTTTGAAATATAGACACCGCCGTTCTTGCCAAAACTAACTTTTACTACTAACAGTTCATTGCAAAGCAGCCTCTGCTGTGAAATCAAATCCTGACCTGCTCTGCACGTCTGCAAACATTTAAACAGTGCTGAATACCCGACTTAGCAGCATGAAGCTCGCATTCATCAGCACACACTATTTACAACGGCGCCACTGCCTTTGCTGTCACAACTAACTCGTACACCTACATGAGCACCCGAATCGAAGCTGTGCTGGAAAACAGGTCTGATGCCATGCTGCACACGAGCATCAATGTCAGAACTCTGCTCCACAAACAAATAGACTGCACTCAGAGATGGTGCTGGTATTCATCGGTACACATGTAAGCTTTGAAACAAAGACGGCCCATCATGCCAAAACTAACTTTTACTGCTAAAAATTCATTGCAAAGCAGCCTGTGCTGTGAAATCAAATCCTGACCTGCTCTGCACGTCTGCAAACATTTAAACAGTGCTGAATACCCGACTTAGCAGCATGAAGCTCGCATTCATCAGCACACACTATTTACAACGGCGCCACTGCCTTTGCTGTCACAACTAACTCGTACACCTACATGAGCCTCCGAATCGAAGCTGTGCGAGTAAACTGTTCTGCTGCCATGCTGCACACAAGCATCAATGTCAGAACTCTGCTCCACAAGCGAATTGCCTGCACTCAGAGATGCTGATGGGAACCATCACCTCACATGTAAGCTTTGAAATAAAGACACTGCCGTTGATGTCAAAACTAACTTTTACATAGCAGCATGAAGCTCGGAATCATCAGCACACACTATTTACAAAGGTGGCACTGCCTTTGCTGTCACAACTAACTTTTACACCTACTTGAGTTTCCGGATAGAACCTATGCTGCTAAAGAGGTCTAACGCACAAGCATCAATGTCAGAACTCTGCTCCACAAGCGAATTGCCTGCACACAGAGATGCTGCTGGGAACCATGAGTACACATGTAAGCTTTGAAATATAGACACCGCCGTTCTTGCCAAAACTAACTTTTACTACTAACAGTTCATTGAAATGCAGCCTCTGCTGTGAACTCAAATCCTGACGTGCTCTGCACATCTACACACATTTAAACAGTGCTGAATACCCAACTTAGCAGCATGAAGCTCGCATTCATCAGCACACACTATTTACAACGGCGCCACTGCCTTTGCTGTCACAACTTTTAAACCTACATGAGCCCCCGAATCGAAGCTGTGCTGGAAAACAGGTCTAATGCCATGCTGCACACGAGCATCAATGTCAGAACTCTGCTCCACAAACAAATAGACTGGACTCAGAGATGGTGCTGGTATTCATCGGTGCACATGTAAGCTTTGAAATAAAGACTGTCCATCATGCCAAAACTAACTTTTACTACGAAAAATTCATTGCAAAGCAGCCTGTGCTGTGAAATCAAATCCTGAAGTGCTCTGCACATCTACAAACCATTAAAATGTGCTACACACGCGACATAGCTGCACGGAGATATGGTGCTGGGAATCATCGGTACACATGTAAGCTTTGAAATAAAGACACCGCCCTTGTTGCCAAAACTAGGTTTTACTACTAACAGTTTAATGCAAAGAAGAATGTGTTGTGAACTCAAATCCTGAACTGCTCTGCACATCTGCGAATATTTAAAAAGTGCTGCATACCTTACTTAGCAACATGAAGCGCGGAATCATCAGCACACACTATTTGCATAGGTGGCACAGCCTTTGCTGTCACTACTAACTTTCACACCTACATGAGCCTCCGAATCGAAGCTGTGCGGGTAAACAGATCTGGTGCCATGCTGCACACAAGCAGCAATGTCAGAATTCTGCTCCACAAGCGAATTGCCTGCACACAGAGATGCTGATAGGAACCATCACCTCACATGTAAGCTTTGAAATAAAGACAATGCCGTTGTTGTCAAAGCTAACTTTTACTACTAAAAATTCATTGCAAAGCACCTTGTGCTGTGAAATAAATCCTGACCTGCTCTGCACATCTACAAATATTTAAACAGTGCTGCATACCCGACTTAGCAGCATAAAGCTCGGAAACATCAGCACACACTTTTTGCAAAGGTGGCACTGCCTTTGCTGACACAACATTTACACCTACATGCTTGTGTGCAGCATGGCAGCAGACCTGTTTTCCAGGACTGCTTCGATTGGGGGGGGGGGGGGGGGGGGGGCTCATGTAGGTGTAAAAGTTCGTCGTGACAGCAAAGGTAGTGCAACCTTTTCAAATAGTGTGTGCTGATGATTCCCAGCACCATCTCTCCGGGCTGATAAGTAGGGTGTAAACTTTTACTAGTAAAATTTATTTATGGCATGAAGGGCAGTGTCTTTATTTCAAAGCTTACATGTGTAGTTATGGTTCCCAGCACTATCTCTGAGTGCAGGCAATTTGCTTGTATAGCAGAGATTTGCCGTTGATGCTTGGGTGCAGCCTCGCAGCAGACCACTTTTCCAGCACATCTTCGATTCGGGGGCTCATGTAGGTGTAAAAGTTGTGACAGCAAAGGCAGTACCACCTTTTCAAATAGTGTGTGCTGATGATTCCCAGCACCATCTCTCCGTGGTGATAAGTCCGGTGTTCTGCACTGTTTAAATGTTTGTACATGTGCACAGAAGCTCAGGATTGGCTTTCACAGTGCAGGCTACTTTGCAATGAACTTTTAGTACTAAAATTTATTTCTGGCATCAACGGCAGTATCTTTATTTCAAAGCTTACATTTGTACTGGTGATTCATGTACATGTGCATACCAGGTCAGGGATTGATTTCAAAGTACAGGCTGCATGGTATGAACTTTAGTAGCAAATTTCTGTTTTGGCATTAAGGCCAGTGTCTTTATTTTATAGCTTACATGTTTACTGATGGTTCCCAACATCACCTCAGAGTCCAGGCAATTCTCTTGTGAAGCAGAGTTTTGACACTGATGCTTGTATGCAGCATGGCAGCAGAGCTGTTTTACAGCACTGCTTCGATTCGGGGGCTCATGTAGTTGTAACAGTTAGTTGAGACAGCAAAGGCAGTGCCACCTTTGCAAAGAGTGTGTGCTGATATTCCCAGCACCATCTCTCTGGGCTGATAAGTGCGGTGTTCTGCACTGTTTCAATGTTTGTAGATGTGCAGAGCTGGTCAGGACTTGCTTTCACAGTAGAGGCTGCTCTGCAATAAACTTTTAGTAGAAAAATTTATTTATGGAATCAAGGGCACTGTCTTTATTTCAAAGCTGACATGTGTACTGATGATACCCAGCATCATCTCTGAGTGCAGGTAATTCCCTTTTGGAGCAGAATTCTGACATTGATTCTTAGGTGCAGAATGGTAGCAGAGATTCTTACCAGGAGAGGTTCGATCCAGACGCTCATGTAGGTGTAAAAGTTAGTTGTGACGGCAAAGGCAGTGCCACCTTTTCAAATAGTGTGTGCTGATGATTCCCAGCACCATGTCTCCATGCTGCTAAGTCGGTTATGCTGCACTGTTTAAATGTTTGTAGATGTGCAGAGCAGCTCAGGATTCCATTTCACAGCACAGGCTGCTTTGTAATGAACTTTTAGAGGTAAAATTTAGTTATGGCATGAAGGGCAGTATCTTAATTTCAAATCTTACATGTACACTGATGAATACCAGCACCATCTCTCCGTGCAGTTATGTCGCGTGTGTGTAGCACATTTTAATGGTTTGTAGATGTGCAGAGAAGGTCAGGGATTGATTTCACAGCACAGGCTGCTTTTCAATGAATTTTCCGTATTAAAAGTTAGTTTTGGCAAAAAGTGCGGTGTCTTTATTTCAAAGCATACATGTGTAGTGATGGTTCCCATCAGCATCTCTGTGTGCAGGCAATTCGCTTGTGGAGCAGAGTTCTGACATTGATGCTTGTGTGCAGAATGGCAGAAGAGCTGATGGGAACCATGAGTACACATGTAAGCATTGATATAAAGACACCGCAGTTGTTGTCAAAACTAAATTTTCCTACTAAAAATTCATTGCAAAGCAGCCTGTCCTGTGAACTCAAATCCTGACCTACTCTGCACATCTGCAAACATTTAAACAGTGCTGCATACCCGACTTAGCAGCATGGAGACATGGTGCTAGGAATCATCAGCACACACTATTTACAAAGGTGGCACTGCCTCTGCTGTCAAAACTAACTTTTACACCTACATGAGCCTCCGAATCGAAGCTGTGCGAGTAAACTGTTCTGCTGCCATGCTGCACACAAGCATCAATGTCAGAACTCTCCTCCACAAGCGAATTGCCTGCACACAGAGATGCTGATGGGAACCATCACTACACATGTATGCTTTGAAATAAAGACACCGCCCTTGTTGTCAAAACTAACTTTTACTACCAACAGTTCATTGCAAAGCAGCCTCTGCTGTGAAATCAAATCCTGACCTGCTCTGCACATCTACAAACATTTAAACAGTGCTGCATACACGATTTAGGAGCATGAAGCTCGGATTCATCCGCACACACTATTTGCCAAGGCGGCACTGCCATTGCTGTCACTACTAACTTTCACACCTACATGAGCCGCCGAATCGAAGCTGTGCGGGTAAACAGGTCTGCTGCCATGCTGCACACAAGCATCAATCTCAGAATTCTGCTCCACAAGCGAATTGCCTGCACTCAGAGATGCTGATGGGAACCATCACCTCACATGCAAGCTTTGAAATAAAGACACTGCCGTTGATGGCAAAACTAACTTTTACATAGCACCATGGAGCTCGGAATCATCAGCACACATTATTTGCAAAGGTGGCACTGCCTTTGCTGTCACAACTAACTTTTACACCTACTTGAGTTTCCTGATAGAACCTATGCTGCTAAAGAGGTCTAACGCACAAGCATCAATGTCAGAACTCTGCTCCACAAACGAATTGCCTGTACACAGAGATGCTGATGGGAACCATGAGTACACATGTAAGCTTTGAAATATAGACACCGCCGTTCTTGCCAAAACTAACTTTTACTACTAACAGTTCATTGCAAAGCAGCCTCTGCTGTGAAATCAAATCCTGACCTGCTCTGCACGTCTGCAAACATTTAAACAGTGCTGAATACCCGACTTAGCAGCATGAAGCTCGCATTCATCAGCACACACTATTTACAACGGCGCCACTGCCTTTGCTGTCACAACTAACTCGTACACCTACATGAGCACCCGAATCGAAGCTGTGCTGGAAAACAGGTCTGATGCCATGCTGCACACGAGCATCAATGTCAGAACTCTGCTCCACAAACAAATAGACTGCACTCAGAGATGGTGCTGGTATTCATCGGTACACATGTAAGCTGTGAAACAAAGACGGCCCATCATGCCAAAACTAACTTTTACTGCTAAAAATTCATTGCAAAGCAGCCTGTGCTGTGAAATCAAATCCTGACCTGCTCTGCACGTCTGCAAACATTTAAACAGTGCTGAATACCCGACTTAGCAGCATGAAGCTCGCATTCATCAGCACACACTATTTACAACGGCGCCACTGCCTTTGCTGTCACAACTAACTCGTACACCTACATGAGCCTCCGAATCGAAGCTGTGCGAGTAAACTGTTCTGCTGCCATGCTGCACACAAGCATCAATGTCAGAACTCTGCTCCACAAGCGAATTGCCTGCACTCAGAGATGCTGATGGGAACCATCACCTCACATGTAAGCTTTGAAATAAAGACACTGCCGTTGATGTCAAAACTAACTTTTACATAGCAGCATGAAGCTCGGAATCATCAGCACACACTATTTGCAAAGGTGGCACTGCCTTTGCTGTCACAACTAACTTTTACACCTACTTGAGTTTCCTGATAGAACCTATGCTGCTAAAGAGGTCTAACGCACAAGCATCAATGTCAGAACTCTGCTCCACAAACGAATTGCCTGTACACAGAGATGCTGATGGGAACCATGAGTACACATGTAAGCTTTGAAATATAGACACCGCCGTTCTTGCCAAAACTAACTTTTACTACTAACAGTTCATTGCAAAGCAGCCTCTGCTGTGAAATCAAATCCTGACCTGCTCTGCACGTCTGCAAAGATTTAAACAGTGCTGAATACCCGACTTAGCAGCATGAAGCTCGGAATCATCAGCACACACTATTTGCTAAGGCAGCACTGCCTTTGCTGTCATAACTAACTTTTACACCTACTTGAGTTTCCTGATAGAACCTATGCTGCTAAAGAGGTCTAACGCACAAGCATCAATGTCAGAACTCTGCTCCACAAACGAATTGCCTGTACACAGAGATGCTGATGGGAACCATGAGTACACATGTAAGCTTTGAAATATAGACACCGTCGTTCTTGCCAAAACTAACTTTTACTACTAACAGTTCATTGAAAAGCAGCCTCTGCTGTGAACTCAAATCCTGACGTGCTCTGCACATCTACACACATTTAAACAGTGCTGAATACCCGACTTAGCAGCATGAAGCTCGCATTCATCAGCACACACTATTTACAACGGCGCCACTGCCTTTGCTGTCACAACTAACTCGTACACCTACATGAGCACCCGAATCGAAGCTGTGCTGGAAAACAGGTCTGATGCCATGCTGCACACGAGCATCAATGTCAGAACTCTGCTCCACAAACAAATAGACTGCACTCAGAGATGGTGCTGGTATTCATCGGTGCACATGTAAGCTTTGAAACAAAGACGGCCCATCATGCCAAAACTAACTTTTACTGCTAAAAATTCATTGCAAAGCAGCCTGTGCTGTGAAATCAAATCCTGACCTGCTCTGCACGTCTGCAAACATTTAAACAGTGCTGAATACCCGACTTAGCAGCATGAAGCTCGCATTCATCAGCACACACTATTTACAACGGCGCCACTGCCTTTGCTGTCACAACTAACTCGTACACCTACATGAGCCTCCGAATCGAAGCTGTGCGAGTAAACTGTTCTGCTGCCATGCTGCACACAAGCATCAATGTCAGAACTCTGCTCCACAAGCGAATTGCCTGCACTCAGAGATGCTGATGGGAACCATCACCTCACATGTAAGCTTTGAAATAAAGGCACTGCCGTTGATGTCAAAACTAACTTTTACATAGCAGCATGAAGCTCGGAATCATCAGCACACACTATTTACAAAGGTGGCACTGCCTTTGCTGTCACAACTAACTTTTACACCTACTTGAGTTTCCGGATAGAACCTATGCTGCTAAAGAGGTCTAACGCACAAGCATCAATGTCAGAACTCTGCTCCACAAGCGAATTGCCTGCACACAGAGATGCTGCTGGGAACCATGAGTACACATGTAAGCTTTGAAATATAGACACCGCCGTTCTTGCCAAAACTAACTTTTACTACTAACAGTTCATTGAAAAGCAGCCTCTGCTGTGAACTCAAATCCTGACGTGCTCTGCACATCTACACACATTTAAACAGTGCTGAATACCCAACTTAGCAGCATGAAGCTCGCATTCATCAGCACACACTATTTACAACGGCGCCACTGCCTTTGCTGTCACAACTTTTAAACCTACATGAGCCCCCGAATCGAAGCTGTGCTGGAAAACAGGTCTAATGCCATGCTGCACATGAGCATCAATGTCAGAACTCTGCTCCACAAACAAATAGACTGGACTCAGAGATGGTGCTGGTATTCATCGGTGCACATGTAAGCTTTGAAATAAAGACTGTCCATCATGCCAAAACTAACTTTTACTACGAAAAATTCATTGCAAAGCAGCCTGTGCTGTGAAATCAAATCCTGAAGTGCTCTGCACATCTACAAACCATTAAAATGTGCTACACACGCGACATAGCTGCACGGAGATATGGTGCTGGGAATCATCGGTACACATGTAAGCTTTGAAATAAAGACACCGCCCTTGTTGCCAAAACTAGGTTTTACTACTAACAGTTTAATGCAAAGAAGAATGTGTTGTGAACTCAAATCCTGAACTGCTCTGCACATCTGCGAATATTTAAAAAGTGCTGCATACCTTACTTAGCAACATGAAGCGCGGAATCATCAGCACACACTATTTGCATAGGTGGCACAGCCTTTGCTGTCACTACTAACTTTCACACCTACATGAGCCTCCGAATCGAAGCTGTGCGGGTAAACAGATCTGGTGCCATGCTGCACACAAGCATCAATGTCAGAATTCTGCTCCACAAGCGAATTGCCTGCACACAGAGATGCTGATAGGAACCATCACCTCACATGTAAGCTTTGAAATAAAGACAATGCCGTTGTTGTCAAAGCTAACTTTTACTACTAAAAATTCATTGAAAAGCAGCCTGTGCTGTGAAATAAATCCTGACCCGCTCTGCACATGTACAAACCATTAAAATGTTCTACACACCCGACATAGCTGCACGGAGAGATGGTGCTGGGAATCATCAGTACACATGTAAGCTTTGAAATAAGGACACCGCCCATGTTGGCAAAACAAGGTTTTACTACTAACAGTTCATTGCGAAGCAGCCTGTGCTGTGAGCACAAATCCTGACCTGCTCTGCACGTCTGCAAACATTTAAACCGTGCTGCATACCCGACTTAGCAGCATGAAGCTCGGAATCATCAGTAAACACTATTTGCAAAGGTGGCACTGCCTTTGCTGTGTCTACGAACTTTCACACCTACATGAGCCTCCGACTCGAATCTGTGCTGGTAAACAGGTCTGCTGCCATACTGCACACAAGCAGCAATGTCAGAATTCTGCTCCACAAGCGAATTGCCTGCACACAGAGATTTTGATGGGAACCATCACCTCACATGCAAGCTTTGAAATAAAGACACTGCCGTTGATGTCAAAACTAACTTTGACTACTAAAAATTCATTGCAAAGAAGCCTGTGCTGTGAAATCAAAACCTGACCAGATCTGCACATCTACAAACATTTAAACAGTGCTGAATACCCGACTTAGCAGCATGAAGCTTGGAATCATCAGCACACACTATTTGAAAAGGTTGCACTGCCTTTGCCGTCACAACTAACTTTTACACCTGCATGAGCGTCTGGATCGAACCTCTCCTGGTAAGAATCTCTGCTACCATTCTGCACCTAAGAATCAATGTCAGAATTCTGCTCCAAAAGGGAATTCCCTGCACTCAGAGATGATGCTGGGAATCATCAGTACACATGTCAGCTTTGAAATAAAGACACTGCCCTTGATTCCATAAATAAATTTTTCTACTAAAAGTTTATTGCAGAGCAGCCTCTACTGTGAAAGCAAGTCCTGACCAGCTCTGCACATCTACAAACATTGAAACAGTGCAGAACACCGCACTTATCAGCCCAGAGAGATGGTGCTGGGAATATCAGCACACACTCTTTGCAAAGGTGGCACTGCCTTTGCTGTCTCAACTAACTTTTACAACTACATGAGCCCCCGAATCGAAGCAGTGCTGTAAAACAGCTCTGCTGCCATGCTGCATACAAGCATCAATGTCAAAACTCTGCTCCACAGGCGAATTGCCTGGACTCGGAGATGCTGTTGGGAACCATCAGTAAACATGTAAGCTACAAAATAAAGACACTGGCCTTAATGCCAAAACAGAAATTTGCTACTAAAAGTTCATACCATGCAGCCTGTACTGTGAAATCAAACCCTGACCTGGTATGCACATGTACATGAATCATCAGTACAAATGTAAGCTTTGAAATAAAGGTACTGCCGTTGATGCCAGAAATAAATTTTAATACTAAAAGTTCATTGCAAAGTAGCCTGCACTGTGAAAGCCAATCCTGAGCTTCTCTGCACATGTACAAACATTTAAACAGTGCAGAACATCGGACTTATCACCACGGAGAGATGGTGCTGGGAATCATCAGCACACACTATTTGAAAAGGTGGTACTGCCTTTGCTGTCACAACTTTTACACCTACATGAGCCCCCGAATCGAAGATGTGCTGGAAAAGTGGTCTACTGCGAGGCTGAACACAAGCATCTATGGCAAAACTCTGCTACACAAGCAAATTGGCTGCATTCACAGATGCTGCTAGGAACCATCAGTACACTTGTAAGCTTTGAAATAAAGAAACTGCCGTTATTGCCAAAACTAATTTTTGCTACTAAATGTTCAATTCAAAGCAGCCTGTGCTGTGATATAAGATCCTGACCTGCTCTGCACATGTACAAACATTTAAACAGTGCTGCATACACGAATTAGCAGCATGGACACATGGTGGTAGGAATCGTCAGCACACACTATTGGAAAAGGTGGCACTGCCTTTGCTGTCACAACAAACATGTAAAACTATATGAGCCCCGAATTGATATCACAGCACAGTCTACTTTGTAATGAACTTTTAAAGGTAAAATTTAGTTATGGCATGACGAGCAGTACTTTTTTTTCAAACTTTGCATGTGCACCGATGGATACCAGCAGCACCTCCTAGTGCAGGCTATTTGTGGAGCAGAGTTCTGGCATTGATGCCCATGTGCACCATGGCAGCAGAGCTTTTTTCCAGCACAGCTTCCATTTGGGGGCTCATGTAGCTGTAAATGTTTTGCCAGCAAAGGCAGTGCTACCTTTGTAAATAGTGTGTGCTGATGATTCCGAGCTTCATGCTGCTAAGTCGGGTATTCAGCACTGTTTAAATGTTTGCAGATGTGCAGAGCAGGTCAGGATTTGATTTCACAGCACAGGCTTCTTTGCAATGAATTTTTCGTAGTAAAAGTTAGTTTTGGCAAGAACGGCGGTGTCTTTATATCAAAGCTTACATGTGAGGTGATGGTTCCCATCAGCATCTCTGTGTGCAGGCAATTCGCTTGTGGAGCAGAATTATGACATTGATGCTCATGTGCAGCATGGCATCAGACCTGTTTACCAGCTCAGGTTCGATCAGAAACTCATGTAGGTGTAAAAGTTTGTTGTGACAGCAAAGGCGGTGTTACCTTTGCAAATAGTGTGTGCTGATGATTCCTAGCACCGTGTCTCCATGCTGCTAAGGTCCTGCTCCTCCCATCCCTTGGCAGAGACAGCGCAGGTCTGGGGTCCTGGAATGCCCAGGGAGGGTTTTCCCTGCAGACATCCTTTGGAGAGCAACTGGAAAACAAAAGCGCCTCCCGAAGCTACCCGTTACAGAACAGTGCCTGAAATGGGAGCCTGGGTGCCCTCATCTCACGGCCCTCAGTGTGTGCTCGGGACGGGATGAGGCCGGAGCTCCCTGATGGGTGCAGCGCAGTCACTGCTCGGCAGTGCGGAGAGAGCAGGGGCCGTGCCTGTGGGTGCTGCCCACGACATTACGGTTAGGGTACCCACTTTCCGACATTAGGGTTAGGGTGCACTCTTCCCGACATTAGGGTTAGGGTACCCACTTTCCGACATTAGGGTTAGGGTGCACTCTTCCCGACATTAGGGTTAGGGTACCCACTTTCCGACATTAGGGTTAGGGTGCACTCTTCCCGACATTAGGGTTAGGGTGCACTCCATCTGACATTAGGGTTAGGGTGCACTCTTCCCGACATTAGGGTTAGGGTACCCACTTTTCGACATTAGGGTTAGGGTGCACTCTTCCCGACATTAGGGTTAGGGTACCCACTTTTCGACATTAGGGTTAGGGTGCACTCTTCCCGACATTAGGGTTAGGGTACCCACTTTCCGACATTAGGGTTAGGGTGCACTCTTCCCGACATTAGGGTTATGGTACCCACTTTCCGACATTAGGGTTAGTGTGCACTCTTCCCGACATTAGGGTTAGGGTGCACTCCATCTGACATTAAGGTTAGGGTGCACTCTTCCCGACATTAGGGTTAGGGTGTACTCTTCCCGACATTAGGGTTAGGGTGCACTCTTCCCGACATTAGGGTTCGGGTACCCGCTTTCCGACATTAGGGTTAGGGTACACTCTTCCCGACATTAGGGTTAGGGTACCCACTTTCCAACATTAGGGTTAGGGTGCACTCTTCCCGACATTAGGGTTAGGGTACCCACTTTCCTACATTAGGGTTCGGGTGCACTCTTCCTGACATTAGTGTTAGGGTGCTCTCCACCTGACATTAGGGTTATGGTGCACTCTTCCCGACATTAGGGTTAGGGTACCCACTTTCCGACATTACGGTTAGGGTGCACTCTTCCCGACATTAGGGTTAGGGTGCACTCCATCTCACATTAGGGTTAGGGTGCACTCCATCTGACATTAGGGTTAGGGTGCACTCCATCTGACATTAGGCTTAGGGTGCACTCTTCACGACATTATGGTTAGGGTGCATTAGGGTTAGGGTTAGGGTTAGGGTTAGGGTTAGGGTTAGGGTTAGGGTTAGGGTTAGGGGTTAGGGTTAGGGTTAGGGTTAGGGTTAGGGTTAGGGTTAGGGTTAGGGTTAGGGTTAGGGGTTACGGTTAGGGTTAGGGTTAGGGTTAGGGTTAGGGTTAGGGTTAGGGTTAGGGGTTAGGGTTAGGGTTAGGGTTAGGGTTAGGGTTAGGGTTAGGGGTTAGGGTTAGGGTTAGGGTTAGGGTTAGGGTTAGGGTTAGGGTTAGGGTTAGGGGTTAGGGTTAGGGTTAGGGTTAGGGTTAGGGGTTAGGGTTAGGGTTAGGGTTAGGGTTAGGGTTAGGGTTAGGGTTAGGGTTAGGGTTAGGGTTAGGGTTAGGGTTAGGGGTTAGGGTTAGGGTTAGGGTTAGGGTTAGGGTTAGGGGTTAGGGTTAGGGTTAGGGTTAGGGTTAGGGTTAGGGTTAGGGTTAGGGTTAGGGTTAGGGTTAGGGTTAGGGTTAGGTTAGGGTTAGGGTTAGGGTTAGGGTTAGGGTTAGGGTTAGGGTTAGCGTTAGGGTAGGGTTAGGGTTAGGGTTAGGGTTAGGGTTAGGGTTAGGGTTAGGGTTAGGGTTAGGGTTAGGGTTTAGGGTTAGGGTTAGGGTTAGGGTTTAGGGTTAGGGTTAGGGTTAGGGTTAGGGTTAGGGTTAGGGTTAGGGTTAGGGTTAGGGTTAGGGTTAGGGTTAGGGTTAGGGGTTAGGGTTAGGGTTAGGGTTAGGGTTAGGGTTAGGGTTAGGGTTAGGGTTAGGGTTAGGGGTTAGGGTTAGGGTTAGGGTTAGGGTTAGGGTTAGGGTTAGGGGTTAGGGTTAGGGTTAGGGTTAGGGTTAGGGTTAGGGTTAGGGTTAGGGTTAGGGTTAGGGTTAGGGGTTAGGGTTAGGGTTAGGGTTAGGGTTAGGGTTAGGGTTAGGGTTAGGGTTAGGGTTAGGGTTAGGGTTAGGGTTAGGGGTTAGGGTTAGGGTTAGGGTTAGGGTTAGGGTTAGGGTTAGGGTTAGGGTTAGGGTTAGGGTTAGGGTTAGGGTTAGGGTTAGGGTTAGGGTTAGGGTTAGGGTTAGGGTTAGGGTTAGGGTTAGGGTTAGGGTTAGGGTTAGGGTTAGGGTTAGGGTTAGGGTTAGGGTTAGGGTTAGGGTTAGGGTTAGGGTCAGGGTTCAGGGTTAGGGTTAGGGTTAGGGTTAGGGTTAGGGTTAGGGTTAGGGTTAGGGTTAGGGTTAGGGTTAGGGTTAGGGTTAGGGTTAGGGTTAGGGTTAGGGTTAGGGTTAGGGTTAGGGTTAGGGTTAGGGTTAGGGTTAGGGTTAGGGTTAGGGTTAGGGTTAGGGTTAGGGTTAGGGTTAGGGTTAGGGTTAGGGTTAGGGTTAGGGTTAGGGTTAGGGTTAGGGTTAGGGTTAGGGTTAGGGTTAGGGTTAGGGTTAGGGTTAGGGTTAGGGTTAGGGTTAGGGTTAGGGTTAGGGTTAGGGTTAGGGTTAGGGTTAGGGTTAGGGTTAGGGTTAGGGTTAGGGTTAGGGTTAGGGTTAGGGTTAGGGTTAGGGTTAGGGTTAGGGTTAGGGTTAGGGTTAGGGTTAGGGTTAGGGTTAGGGTTAGGGTTAGGGTTAGGGTTAGGGTTAGGGTTAGGGTTAGGGTTAGGGTTAGGGTTAGGGTTAGGGTTAGGGTTAGGGTTAGGGTTAGGGTTAGGGTTAGGGTTAGGGTTAGGGTTAGGGTTAGGGTTAGGGTTAGGGTTAGGGTTAGGGTTAGGGTTAGGGTTAGGGTTAGGGTTAGGGTTAGGGTTAGGGTTAGGGTTAGGGTTAGGGTTAGGGTTAGGGTTAGGGTTAGGGTTAGGGTTAGGGTTAGGGTTAGGGTTAGGGTTAGGGTTAGGGTTAGGGTTAGGGTTAGGGTTAGGGTTAGGGTTAGGGTTAGGGTTAGGGTTAGGGTTAGGGTTAGGGTTAGGGTTAGGGTTAGGGTTAGGGTTAGGGTTAGGGTTAGGGTTAGGGTTAGGGTTAGGGTTAGGGTTAGGGTTAGGGTTAGGGTTAGGGTTAGGGTTAGGGTTAGGGTTAGGGTTAGGGTTAGGGTTAGGGTTAGGGTTAGGGTTAGGGTTAGGGTTAGGGTTAGGGTTAGGGTTAGGGTTAGGGTTAGGGTTAGGGTTAGGGTTAGGGTTAGGGTTAGGGTTAGGGTTAGGGTTAGGGTTAGGGTTAGGGTTAGGGTTAGGGTTAGGGTTAGGGTTAGGGTTAGGGTTAGGGTTAGGGTTAGGGTTAGGGTTAGGGTTAGGGTTAGGGTTAGGGTTAGGGTTAGGGTTAGGGTTAGGGTTAGGGTTAGGGTTAGGGTTAGGGTTAGGGTTAGGGTTAGGGTTAGGGTTAGGGTTAGGGTTAGGGTTAGGGTTAGGGTTAGGGTTAGGGTTAGGGTTAGGGTTAGGGTTAGGGTTAGGGTTAGGGTTAGGGTTAGGGTTAGGGTTAGGGTTAGGGTTAGGGTTAGGGTTAGGGTTAGGGTTAGGGTTAGGGTTAGGGTTAGGGTTAGGGTTAGGGTTAGGGTTAGGGTTAGGGTTAGGGTTAGGGTTAGGGTTAGGGTTAGGGTTAGGGTTAGGGTTAGGGTTAGGGTTAGGGTTAGGGTTAGGGTTAGGGTTAGGGTTAGGGTTAGGGTTAGGGTTAGGGTTAGGGTTAGGGTTAGGGTTAGGGTTAGGGTTAGGGTTAGGGTTAGGGTTAGGGTTAGGGTTAGGGTTAGGGTTAGGGTTAGGGTTAGGGTTAGGGTTAGGGTTAGGGTTAGGGTTAGGGTTAGGGTTAGGGTTAGGGTTAGGGTTAGGGTTAGGGTTAGGGTTAGGGTTAGGGTTAGGGTTAGGGTTAGGGTTAGGGTTAGGGTTAGGGTTAGGGTTAGGGTTAGGGTTAGGGTTAGGGTTAGGGTTAGGGTTAGGGTTAGGGTTAGGGTTAGGGTTAGGGTTAGGGTTAGGGT